>NC_141685.1:770615450-775415450 GCF_964263255.1 Lissotriton vulgaris | reverse complement strand
GGCAGGTTTCTCAGCCTGCACTAGTATGTAACCATATATATTGGTTGATGAGAAACCTTGGCACTCAACTGGTGGTATCTGACCCATACTTACATAGATTTATGGATAGAGATAGTGACAGGTCCAGCTCTGGGACCAGTTTCAGGCAGTTTCTGACATTTGTGTAACCCTCCCAGATTGGTCAAACCCTAGACTCTTTCTTGTAGTGTCTGCGGGAATGTGGGGTGAGGTAGTATTGGCAGCTCCCTGAAAAGGCACAAACGTAGGTGATGCTTCCCACTCAATTGCCACTCAACTCCTTCACCTGTTATGGTCATGTCATTGGATAAGGATGGATCCAGAAGGGGAAAGGGCTCTCCCAGGTCTCGAGACTTGTAATGAAACCAAAATGGACTCCTTGACTGCCACAGTCATAGACATCACAAATACTCTACTCACATCCTATTGCACCTACAAATATTAATCATATGTGTGTATTCCATGCTCCACATGGAGGAAGCGTGGGACCTGGATGTAGGGGGCTGACAGACCAATTCATAAAAGGAAACGCCAGTAGGAAACTCTCTCTGGTAGGCAATAGGAAAAAAGGATTATTCTGCCACTAGAAGCTGTTATTTCCACATCTGTTAATCCTCAATGGCCCAGTCAGCTGACTGTAGTCATGTTCATTAAAGGAAGGTTTGCATAGTGTGCTCCAGCTCTGGATTTAATTCCTTGTGTGCTGAGGTCGAAAATCACCAGAAACCTGCAATGGATAGCTCATGCAGGCAACCATTTCGGTCTCCTCAATTACCTACATGTAACAGCAGTTTACAGCATTGATATCTCCTTCATATTTACAGACTTGCAGTCCTCCTAACATTTAAATAAACATAACTCCCTACCGCCCCCAAAATGGAATGGATGGGTGTGTCATCTAGGGTAGTGGGTATACAAAGAGATCTACGTTTGCACCAAAGTGAGCTGCAATATATGATCACAGGTCTGTACTTATTGCTTTTTCTCCCACTTATAGTGAAAACCTGAATAAATGAGGCATAGTTCAAGCTTTTGGGAAACATTCAACTTGACTCCTGAAACATGCACACATGTAAATCTAGAAAACACCCAGAGTTGGAAATCAATTATAAGCACCATACTTTTACCCTCTGTTTGGTTAGTAAGATCATTTCATCTGTGGCCTAAGGCCTATCTGCCACAGGAGTGGTCTCTGCCACGAGCCACATTGTAAAATATCAATGAAAGATGTTTATTATCAAAAGGTAGATCTTCATTTACACCAAGTGTCTATGCCAGATGGTTATAGGCACAATGTACACAGATAGCAACACCAGAGGTAATTAAAAAACTTACCTAGGCTCCTGGGGACATTTGTGAATTTAGCTTGTATTATTCTACTGTCGGAATCAGGATTGTCTGTAATTGTGGCATTTAAGAAAGCAATTCCAAATTCAATATCATTAATACTCCCAATTATACTTCCTTTGGCAACCTGTGGTCCACCTGTTGAGTGAATGGGACACAGTGAGTCAGATGAATTCCACCTGCTGTCTGTAGTCATGATGATAAACATTAGGATCAATAACCTATGCGGAACAGTGGGTTAACTCATACTGCATCGATTCCAATTCTTCCAGCCTAACTCACATTAAACCTGAGGCCAGTAAACTAATTGAATGTAAGACACTCCTGAATTCTACACCAAAAGAATAGTTCAGGAACATCTCAAGCCTTGGGAGAACATGCTGGCAACTGTAGACAGTTATCGCTCAACAAACATGAAAGCCCCACTACGTCTTAGTGGAATTGCTGGAGTTTTGGTGGTAGGGATAACTATTTTACCTGCTGACAAATCAGAGTGTAATCTAATGTGTGTTAGCTTAATAGTTTTGACCTAGGTATAATGTAACAATGAATTTGTTGTTTATGACATCATTGATATCATCTGAAAGAGTATCTTACATTATTACTTTTTTATTAATCATCTTAATTATTACTTTTTGTCTAATCACCCGTAACATTATTACCTATGAAAACACGATCCTAACTATAACTACCCAGTGGCAACTGGGATATATTATAGCCTTATAGCCCACTGTAGCAGGCTATACCGGCCATTAAAGGCCAACTCCAGCCTTAAAGGCCAAGCTGAAGGTGAGCCCAGCTACGGACGGCTATAAGGGTATTATAACATTCCGCTACTAGAGGGCAAAATGTTCTGACAAATAAAACAAGGCCTCAGTGAGCTAAAGGGGATTTAAATTCACTGAACAAAGACAAAGGTTACAGGGACATTATAGTTAGGAAATAGAATAAAAAAAAACTTAGAATAGGGAGGCTCAGATTTCACTCATACAAAACCACTGAAATTCAGCAGGTATAGTTATGTACGCTAACTATAACTTACACCCCTGCAATGCACTGCTTATGACTTCACATATTACATCACTCATGACATAGTCAGTGACATTTCTTTCTGCTCGTTGCTGACCTTTATTTTGCCTATTTCTGCTCATTCCTGATCTCTATTTTGCCTTTTTCTGCTTGTTGCTGACCTTTATTTTGTCTATTTCTCGTTGTTTCTGATCTTTATTTTGCCTCTTTCTGCTTGTTTCTCACCTCTATTTTGCCTCTTTCTGCTTGTTTCTCACCTTTATTTTTCCTCTCTCGGCTCATTGCAGACTTTGATTCTGCCTCTTTTTGCTCGTTTTCACCTTTATCTTGCCTCCTTCTGCTTGTTGCTGACCTTTTTTCTGCCTCTTTCTGCTCGTTCCTCACCTTTCTCTTGCTCATTACAGACCTTTATTCTGCCTCTTTCTGTTCATTACTGACCTTTATTCTGCCTCTTTCTACTCTTTTCTGACCTTTATTCTGCCTCTTTCTGCTTGTTTCTCTACTTTAGCTTGACTCTTTCTGCTTGTTGTTGACCTTTAATCTGCGTTATAGCTATATCCTAGGTGTGGGCACCCCAGAACATATCATTGGCCAGCCCTGGGAGGGTTGTGGTCCCCAGAGCCAATATTGGCTCCAGGAGGTGGGGCCACTCAGCACCACTCCTTTAGCATTTGTATCCTGCTCCAGGGAGTTGGTGGTACCTGGGGCCGAGAACAGCCCGGGAGGGGAGCAGCATGACCTCCCTCCTTCTTTAAATAAAAAGAAAGGCCCGGGGAGGAGGTGAGCGGAATGGTGCGGGGGTACATGCAGCCTACCCACTCCATATTTAAGTGGGCCCCAGGGAGATGATGTCCGTACAACCCCCAAAGCTTTTCTTTTATGCCCCGGGGAGACGATGGTCCCCGGGCTCAGGTGAAGCCAGAGGCCATCCAAGCATTTAACATGTAGCCCCAGGGAGGTGATTTTCCCCGGGGCCTGGGGGTCTGCATGGCCCCCATCTTTTCATAGAATATGCAATGGGGAGGGGGTAGTCTCCCCGGGACTCATTTAAGCTTATGGAGGGGTGATTTGCGTGGTACCCTCCAAAATGTAAATAAAGCCCAGTAGAGGTGGTGGTCCCTGGGCCTCAAGGAGCCTCAGGAGGGGATCTGGGCGCCCCCTCCTTTGTTTTATAAAATGCACCCAGGACCTGGTCCACCCATGGGCACTTTTCAAAACAACACGCTCATTTTTTTTGCTGTGAATTCGATGACAATTTTTTTTTAATTCTCTTTTTCATGACCACGTTTAGGAGGTTAGCGTATTCCTGCTCTGCCCCCTTTTCACTTTTATTACATTTTGTTTGGGGGCTCCGCTAAGACGAGTTCCAAGATGGCTGCCAACACTTCCTGGTTGAAGTCTTTGCAGCCAATCAGAGCTCTGCAGTTGCCTGCATGTGCTTGTTATTCTTCTGGAATTATCTGTGGAAACAGATATCCTTGTTTTATTTCCCTAAATGTCTCAACAACTACTGAAAGGATTTACACTGGATAACTAAAAGTGTGATCTGCAAACCAAATCTACCTTCCGGTGAAATTCTGTGCAATTCCATCCAGCGGATCCGACTGCAGTAGTGTCTAACGGTGCGATGGGAATTAAAATGGGAGATGCACTTTTTTGTCCCCCACTTTTTCTCGACCCCCACTTCATGGATCACCCCTAAACTTTCAATGCACAACAAGATTCCCCATGGCACTTTTTCTGGGAAAGTGTTGTGAAGATTCGTCAAAGGACGCCAAAGTTATAGGCAAGTCAAAAACACTTTTCCTATGGAAACATGGTCCTAACTATAACTACCTACCGGAGATTGCCAGTAGGTTATATATATATATATATATATATATATATATATATATATATATATATATATATATATATATATATATATATATATATATATATATATATATATATATATATATATATATATATGTATATGTATATATATATATTTATTCACTGAAAAAACCATAGGTTTCAGGCCTTATATAGTGATGTCACTGACCATGTCATGAATGATGTAATATGTGACATCATCAGCAGTGGATTGCGGGTGCGCGAAATATAGTTAGTACAACTAACTATATAGGAGCAATTTCAATGGTTTTGTATGAGTGAAATGTCCAGCTAACTATAACACCCCTAAAACTTATAGTTTTTTGAGTGAATTTCAAACGTTTTTTAAAAGCGAATTCCTAACTATATAAGGCCTGAAACCTATGGTTTTTTCAGTGAATTTGCAAGGTTTTTTAAATGCTAATTCCTAACTATATACGGCCTGAAACCTATGGTTTTTTCAGTGAATTTGCAAGGTTTTTTAAATGCTAATTCCTAACTATATAAGGCCTGAAACCTATGTTTTTTTCAGTGAATTTGCAAGGTTTTTTAAATGCTAATTCCTAACTATATAAGGCCTGAAACCTATGGGGTTTTAATTGAATTTGCAAGGTTTTTTAAATGCTAATTCCTAACTATATAAGGCCTGAAACCTATGTTTTTTTCATTGAATTTCGACGGTTTTTTAAATGATAATTTTTAAATGTATTAATTTTGGTTTTTTTATACTGATTTACTACATTTTTGCAGGCAGGTGTTCAGAGGGCACGCCCCCTTTTTACAACACTCTGCAGCGCAACCCCTGGCGCGTTTGCAGAGGAGGAACTAATTCCCCTTGCCTACTGGTGGTCCCTGGGGGGCAGCTAGCCCACCAGGAGCCTCCAGGATAAGCCCGGGGGCTGCATTGCAAAGAGGTGTAATGAGGCCGCACCCTTTTTTACACATCTCTGCAACGCAGCCCCCGGGCGTGTTTGCAGAGGGGGAACTAATTCCCCTTGCATACTGGGGGTCCCTGGGGGCCAACTAGCCCACCTGGAACCTGCAGTATGCGCCAGGGGGCTGCATTGCAGAGAGGTGTAATGAGGCCACACCTCTTTTTTACACCTCTCTGCAGCGCAACCCCTGGCGTGTTTGCAGAGTAGGAACTAATTCCCCTTGCATACTGGGGGTCCCTGGGGGCCAACTAGCCCACCAGGAGCCTCCAGTATGCACCAAGGGGCTCTGTTGCTTTGCCCCGGGGGCGGCAGTCCCCAGGGAAGTGTGGGGGGATTGTGGACCCCCCATACTTCTTTATCACTATGTCGGGGGTAATTTTTTAGAAAACAGACCAGGTTTAAAAAAAAAATGTGGTCCTTTTTTGTCCTTGTGGGACCACCTGGGCAGGCCTAGGGTGTCAGGGTGTATCTACCCTGCCCCCTTTTTGTGTTCTTCAAGTTTGTTTTTTTGCTTTCTTTTGCCTTTGTCTATCGAGCACAAGATGGATGCCAACACTTCCTGGTTAGAAGTGTTGACAGCCAATGAGCATGCAGCTTTCTCTGGAAGGCATGCTGATTGGCTGACACTGTCTGTCAACACTAGCACAAGATGGATGCCAAGACTTCCTGGTTAGAAGTGTTGACAGCCAAGGAGCATGCAGCTTTCTCGGGAAGGCATGCTGATTGGCTGCCACTGTCTGTCAACACTCCAAACCAGGAAGTGTTGGCAGCCATCTTGTGCCTCGGTAGAACCAAGGCACAAGAAAGCAGTGAAACAAAGGTGCAAAACACGCAAAGGGAGCAGGGTAGAAACACCCTGACCCCCTAGGCCTGCTCAGGGGTCCCACAAGGACCCCCCAGGCACCCAAATTTAAAATCGTGGGTCCGCGAACAGTACCCGTACGTACGTGCACCGTATGCGTACGGTGCACGTACCCCGCGATTTAAAAAAACTATATATATTTTTGGGGCCTGGGGGGTCCTTGTGGGACCCCCTGATCAGGCCTAGGGGGTCAGGGTGCTTCTACCCTGCACCCTTTTTGAGTTCTACACGTTTGTTTTTCTACTTTCCTGTGCCTCAGTCTACCGAGACACAAGATGGCTGCCAACACTTTCTAGTTTGGAGTGTTGACAGACAGTTGACAGCCAATTAGCATTCAGCTCGTGCTCAGAAAGGTACAGAGTACAGTACGCTTACAGTAATCTTACAGTAAGCTGCTATAGATATATATATTTTTTTTCTCTTGGTTTTCTCAGGAACTACTGGAGGGATTTACATCATTTAAACAAAAGGCCCTACTGCGTACCAGTCCCTACCATTTTGCCAAGTTTGGTGTAATTCCGTTCAGCGGTTCGGGCTGTAGCCGTGTCTAATCGTCCTATGGAAGTTAACATGGGGAAAACACGTTTGGGACCCCCCTTTTTTCTCGGCCCCCGCTTGACGAATCCCCCTGACACTTTCAGGGAAGGAGCGGAGCATAACGGGCCATCTTCTTTGAGAAATTCACAAAGATTCATCCACCGGCGCAAAAGTTATTCCCAATAGAATGTTGCGGATTTCCTACGGAAACTTGGTCCTAACTATATATACCTATATAAAAAAATCAACCCCTCCTTGTGAGAGACCAGAGGACACAGCAGGGAGCTTTACAGGAGTTCCTTTATTCACATCTTGTGTGGCATGAGGCATTTCGGCTCGAATAATCCTTCCTAGAATGCTGTAGCTTAACGAGGTTGTTCCAATCCACTCCCTTGGAGCCCTCCCAGTGGTGGAAGGTTGGCTGACTCCACTTGATGAATTGCAGCTGCAGTCTAGTGTTGTGGACTGCAGCTCCCAGAATTCAATGTTCTGGTGAATATATTTGGTAGAGTCAAATTAAGTCCTTCAAAGAACGCTGCAATACCAGGTAAGGGTGGGGGTTTAATGTTGTGGTGAAACCCCATGAATGAAGTCCAGGACTCCCTCAAGTCCCCAAAGTTCTGCCCCAACATGCAGAGTCAAACCGGGCCGTGAAGCGGTGATGCAGTGATCCCTCCTCCCCGTGAAGTCACAGGCTGTCGCTGACGGCGGCCACTTGCCTGACCTGATCCTGAGGCGGTCGTGCGGTGTCCGATACCTCGGAGAAAACTTGCCACGATGCCAGTAAACCACAGGACACTTGAAGAACGTGTTCTCTCAACGTGCACTGGCAAGCGCGTAAAATATCTAAAATTGACCCCTCCTTGTAAGAGACTAGAGGATACAGCGGGGAGCTTTACAGGAGTTCCTTTATTCAATGTTTGTGTGGCATGATGCATTTCAGCTCGAATAAGCCTTCCTCAGATGCCGCAGCTTAACGAGGTTGTTCCAACCCCCTCCCTTATATTTCTGAGGCCCTCCCAGTGGCGTAAGGTCAGCTGACTCCACTTGATGAATTACAGCTGCAGTCTTGGGTTGTGGACTGCAGCTCCCAGAATGCAATGTTCCGGTGAAAGTATTTGGTGGAGTCAAATTATGTCCTTCAACGGACGCTGCAATACCAGGTAAGGGTGGAGGTTTAACATTTTGGTGAAACCCGGTGAATGTCTTCCAGGACTCCCTCAAGTCCCCAACGTTCTGCCCCAACATGCAGAGTCAAACCGGGCCGTGAAGCGGTGATGCAGTGATCCCTCTTCCCCGTGAAGTCACAGGCTGTAGCTGACAGCGGCCACTTGCCTGGCCTGATCCTGAGGCAGTCCTGCGGTGTCTGATACCTCTGAGAAATCTTTGCACGAAGCCAGTAAACTACAGGACACTTGATGAACGGGTCCTATCAACGCGCACTGGCAAGCGCGTAAAATATCTAAAATCTACCCCTCGTTGTAAGAGATCAGAGGACACAGCGGGGAGCTTTACTGGAGTTCCTTTATTCACAGCATGTGTGGCATGATGCATTTCGGCTCGAAAACGCCTTCCTCAGATGCTGCAGCTTAACGAAGTTACTCTAACCCCCTCTCTTATATTTCTGAGGCCCTCCCAGTGACGGTAGGTCAGTTGACTGCACTTGATGAATTGCAGCTGCAGTCTGGTGTTGTGGACTGCAGCTCCCAGGATGCAATGTTCCGGTGAATGTACTTGGTGGAGTCAAATTAAGTCCTTCAATCGACGCTCCAATACCAGGTATGGGTGGGGGTTTAATGTTGTGGCGTAACCCTGTGAATGAAGTCCAGGATTCCCTCAAGTCCCCAACGTTCTGCCCCAACATGCAGAGTCGAACCGGGCCATGAAGCGGTGATGCAGTGATCCCTCCTCCCCATGGAGTCCCGGGCTGTCGCTGACAGTGGCCACTTACCTGGCCTGATCCTGAGAGGGTCCTGCGGTGTCCGATACCTCTGAGAAAACTTGGCAAGATGCCAGTATACCACAGGACACTTGATGAACGGGTCCCCTCAACGTGCACTGACAAGTGTGTAAAATATCTCAACTCGACCCCTCCTTGTAAGAGACCAGAGGACACAGTGGGGAGCTTTATGGGAGTTCCATTATTCACAGCTTGTGTGGCATGATGCATTTCGGCTCGAATAAGCCAACTCAGATGCCACAGCCTAACTAGGTTGCTCCAACACCCTCCCTTATATTTCTTAGGCCCTCCCAGTGGCGGAAGGTCAGCTGACTCCACTTGATGAATTGCAGCTGCAGTCTGGTGTTGTGGACTGCAGCTCCCAGAATGCAATGTTCCGGTGAATGTATTTGGTGGAGTCAAATTAAGTCTTTCAATGGACGCTGCAATACCAGGTAAGGGTGGAGGTTTAATATCTTGGTGAAACCCAGTGAATGCAGTCCAGGACTCCCTCAAGTCCCCAACGTTCTGCCCCAACATGCAGAGTCAAACTGGGCCGTGAATCAGTGATGCAGTGATCCCTCTTCCCCGTGAAGTCACGGGCTGTCGCTGACAGCGGCCACTTGCCTGGGCTGATCTTGAGGCAGTCCTGCGGTGTCTGACACCTCTGAGAAATCTTGGCATGATGCCAGTAAACCACAGGACACTTGATGAACAAGCGCATAAAATATCCAAAATTGACCCCTTCTTGTAAGAGACCAGAGGACTCAGCGGGGAGCTTTACGGGAGTTCCTTTATTCACCTCTTGTGTGGCATGATGCATTTTGGCTTGAATAAGCCTTCCTCAGATGCCGCAGCTTAACGAGGTTACTCTAACCCCCTCTCATATATTTCTGAGGCCCTCCCAGTGGCGGAAGGTCAGCTGACTGCACTTGATGAATTGCAGCTGCAGTCTGGTGTTGTGGACTGGAGCTCCCAGGATGCAATGTTCCGGTGAATGTATTTGGTGGATTCAAATTAAGTCCTTCAATGGATGCTGCAATACCAGGTAAGGGTGGGGGGTTAAAGTTGTGGCGAAACCCCGTGAATCAAGTCCAGGACTCCCTCAAGTCCCCAACATTTTGCCCCAAGATGCTGAGTCAAACTGGGCCGTGAAGCAGTGATGCAGTGATCTCTCTTCCCAGTGAAGTCACGGGCTGTCGCTGACAGTGGCCACTTGCCTGATCCTGAGGTGGTCCTGCAGTGTCCCATACCTCGGAGAAAACGTGCCATGATGCCAGTAAACCACAGGACACTTGATGAACGAGTTCTCTCAACGCACACTGGCAAGCGCGTCAAATATCCAAAATCGGCCCCTCCTTGTAAGAGACCAGAGGACACAGCGGGGAGCTTTACGGGAGTTCCTTTATTCACAGCTTGTGTGGCATGATGCATTCCGGCTCGAATAAGCCTTCATCAGATGCCGCAGCTTAACGAGGATATATATATAATATATATATATGTAATGTATATATATTATAATAATGTAATGCATGACAGCAGCTCCCCGTGTGGAAAAGCAATGCCAGCAACCGCAGGAGGCGGGGACCTGGCGGGACCGTGGGGGGATTGGGGCTCCCCCCACGGTCCCCAATGGAAAGGGCCAGCCCTGGGGCCAGAAGTGGCCCCTCTTCAATAATGAAATTTAAAAAAATAAATAAATAAAGAGGCACAGCCCCAGGGATGGGGTCCCCAGGGCCACTAAAGGCCTAAGTAGGAGGGCCATGCAGCCCCCTCCTTTAAAAATAAAAAATAATTTTAAAAAAATGTGGCCTCGGGAGGGGGGCCGCGTGGCCCCCTTCCTGTTTAAAAAATAAAAATTAGCAGGCCCTGGGGGATGGGGTCCCCAGAGCCCCAATTAATGTAAAAGAAGGGGGGTCACACAGCCCCTCTAGTAAAATATATATTTTTTAAACTGCATTTCGGAGGAGGCCCCTCCCTCTCACTGCAGCACTCAGCAAACGCGCCACCTGGTGCGTTGTAAGTTGGGGAATTTATTCCCCTTGAATACAGAGCTGCGTTGCGGAGAGGTGTTCCGAGGCCATGCCCCTTTTTACACCTCTATGCAACGCAGCTCTGTGGCGCTTACTGGAGGTACTTGGTGGGCTAGTTGGCCCCCAGGGACCTTCAGGACTCAAGGGGAATTAATACCCCAATTTATAACGCACCAGGGGGTGCGTTTGCACAGTGGTGCAGGGAGGGGGCGGGGCCTCACATAGCAAGTGTGCAAACGCACCCCCTGGCACATTGGAAATTGGGGGATTAAGTCCCCTTGAACCCTGAGGGTCCCTGGGGGCGAACTAGTCCACCAGGTACCCCCAGTAAGCGCCACAGAGCTGCATTGCAGAGAGGTGGTCTGAGGCCACGCCCCTTTTAACACTTCTCTGCAACTCAGCTCTGTGGCGCTTACTGGAGATACCTGGTGGGCTAATCGGATCCCAGGGACCCTCAGGATTCAAGGGGACTTAATCCCCCAACTTAAAACGAGCCACAGGGCTTGTTTGCACACTTGTCACACCAGGCCCCGTCCCCTCCTTGCACCACTGTGCAAACGCGCCCGTGGCGCATTTTAAGTTGGGGGATTAATTCCTCTTCAGTTCTGAGGGTCCCCCAACTTAAAATGCGCCACGGGGCGCGTTTGCATAGTGGTGAAGGCAGGGGGGCAGGGCCTGATGTGAAAAGTGTGCAAAAGTGCTCCATGGGGCGTTTTAAGTTGGGGGATTAAGTCCCCTTGAATCCTGATAGTCCCTGGGGGCCAACTAGAAACCTCCAGTAAGTGCAGCAGAGGTGCGTTGCAGAGAGGTGTAAAAAGAGGCATGGCGTTGCACCACCTCTCTGTAACCCAGCCCTGTGGCACTTATTGGAGTTACCTTGTGGGCTAGTTGGCCCCCAGGGATCTTCAGGATTCAAGGGGACTTAATCCCCCAATTTACTACGTGCTAGGGGGGACGTTTGCACAGTGGTGCAGGGAGGGGGCGGGCATGATATAAGAAGTTAGCAATTCTGCTGTGTGGGACTTACTAGTGGTAATAAAAGGGGTAGTTGGACCCCAAGGTTGACGTTAGGGGCGAACTAAGCCTCCTGTTACCTCCAGTAAATCCAGTAAAAGAGTAAGTATGCGTTAGTATTTGTATGAATAAGTGAGGTTGTGTGTGTATAACTGTATACAGTAAGTGAGTAAATGGGAGAAAGATTGATTCTCTGCATGACTGACTAGGTGTGTGAGTAACCCCATGGATGAGTGGCGGTGTGTGAGTGTCTGTATAGGTGTATGAGTGCATATGATAGTGTTGTATTGAAGAGTGATTGCATGTATGAGTGATTGTATGGGTGAATGGGTGGATGTGTGTTTAGACCGAGGAATCAGTGAGTGCGTATACAGTAACTGGTATTGGTATGTTGATGGTTTAAAAAATGGTAGTCTGTATTTTACAGTGGGTGTATCAAAGGTTATATTAAAGTGTGAGAAGGGGCATCAGCTTTTCATGTGGATGATGTCATCAGTGATGTCATTTGAGATGTCATCAGTGATGTCATCAGTGATGTCACTGACCATGTCATGAATGATGTAATATGTGACGTCATCAGCAGTGTATTGTGGGGGCGCGAGTTATAGTTAGCTGAACTAACTATAACGGCAGAATTTCTCTGGTTTTGTACGAGTTAAATGTCCAACTAACTATACCGTCCCTGAAATGTATGTTTGTTTCAGTGAATGTGTATATGTGTCTGTGTGGTTAAACTTATATATATATATACATGCACACACACGCACATATATATGTACCCATGCCATAAAATGGCCAATAAAGTTTAATGGCAGAATATTTAAATGAAATCTATGAATTCCGGACTTTATGTGCGGTACTTCACACAGTAGATGGTTGAGTTAAAGAAGTTAGAATTCCATCTCTTTTAACAAGGGCACTAACATTTGTTGTTTCTTTCACTACTGTGTGTTTATTGCTTTCACACCAATAAAAGTTGATATTGAAAAAAGTTTGATATTCCTTGGTGATAGATGGTGGCAAGTTAAGAACAGTTTAGAAGAATGCCACAATTAAATTTGCTGTTTTGCTTAATGTATACATACCTTATTCACTAGAGCACTTCAATTTCACTCGTTCCTTGCTGAGCTGACAATACATCTCGAATGAGTGAAATATGCATCAGGAATGGGTTTTAATGTACTGCTGATAGGCATGGGTACTATTTTACTAATGCAATTGTTGCAGCATCCTGCCTAGAAGTTACGTCAGTTGCTTAAGTAATGCTTTGTCTTCTTGACATGTATTGTGTTTTGCTAAGTCACTGCTTAAAGATTTTACCCAATAATGTCCCTCTAAGCAGGCAATATAAAGTGTTGCTAGTGGATAACGTTGTTTCACACTGGAGGGCACTTTGCATCACGTGGGTGTCCCAAATAATCTTTTATTGTCTTTCACTTTCAAAGATATCTTCACAGCCCCAGTCAGTCAACATTTGGAATCCTGTGATGGGTAAATTACAAGGGTTGCAAAGCAATCTGTAGGGGGTGAATAAAACACAGCCACCTCTAAATTAGGGGTGCCTAGTGTAGTGCCAGGACTCTCAGATCCGCACCAGGTTTTCAGAATGACTACCGACAACAAACTATTACAGTGTTGTATACCAATTTATTTTATGTGGATACCTGGAAAACTGGCACGTGTTCAGCCCTCTTGGAACTGTGCTGTTTACGCTAAATGATCAAGGCTGTAGGCAAGGCGGGGATGATGAGGTTTTGCAAATCGAGCTGGCAGAGCTGGGCACAGCCCATATTAATGCCTGGCCTTCATCAATGGAAATGGCAGAAGGCAAGAATGGCAGGTCAAGACACAACCTTTGCTCTTGCTAACACCTATTAGTAAGTTCAGCATACAAATTAAAATTAAAGATCTGCATTGCATTGTGAACCAATTTTCAAACTATTTCTTTAATTTTTACATGATTTGTGAAACTGCTTCTCTATGGTCATCTACAAAAATTAGAGTGATGTGGTGACTACTCATAATGCTGCATTAATCACTGGAATGTATGATTTGTGAAATGCATGTTTCACCTGTCAACCCTCCTGTCTTTTTTAATTGGGTCTCCTTCACTGTCTGTCTCTCTCTCTCTCTCTTTCTCTAAAGGCAAGTATATCTCACAACGTTTTTCAAGTTACCTTTCTTAAAACACTTATCATCCCTAATTTATTTTTGCAATTACTAGATATCTGTCCCATGTTTACTCTCAGTCTTTAGTGCTTCGAAGTGGAGTTAAGATGGTATAAGTGGTTAATAAGCAAACAAAGGTATCATATGCAACACTAGGCTAGCAAACTGACAAAAGGGAGCCCACTTGGACACTAGGAAACTGACACAGGGGAACCAAAAAAACGAAGGGTTACCAACAAAGGGGCACCAAAACTGGCACACAGCCATAAAAGCAACAACATGGGAGCATTGATGTCGGTATATTGACGAAGGGGTACAGACACTGGGTCAGTAATGAGGGGTACAATCACTAAGGGGCACTGGAAAATTGGTACTGTAATCAGGACACTGATACAGGCAAATCAACACCAGTGCTAGGACTTTATTACAGGGAACAATGAAACCCAAAAACTGAACAATGACACTGGAACACTGACATGTGGAATTCAAAACAAATGCTGGGTAACTGGCATGAGGCAATTTGATGGGGACACTAACAAATGGACGCTAGGACACAAGAATACTGACTCTAAGATAGTAACATTAGGATATTATTATTTAACATTTGTAGAGCGCATAGCTACCCAGAGGCATCCCAGCACTGGCAGCCAAACAAGGAGTGAAAGATTTAATGGTAGCAAGGAAAGTGAAGAATATAAGGGAGAGTGTTGGAAGAGCCAGGTCTTGCGGAGTTTTCAGAAAAGAAGATGATTGAGTTCCATCCGGAGGTGTAAGGGCATTGTGTTCCAGAGTTTAACAACGTTGTAGGAAAAAGATCTTCCTCCGCTTCTAGCTCTCCTGAATTTGGGAATGACTGCAAGGTTGAGGTTGGCCGAGCGAAGGCACCTCCCAGGGCGGTGGAGCGTGATGAGGGAGTTGTTAATGGCTGGTCCCTTTCCTCATATGGATTCATGTGCTATACACAGTGCTTTAAACTTTATTCTTTCCCATACAGGTAGCCAATGTAAAGTCTTCAGAGCTGGTTTGACCGATTGATTTTTTGAAATCCGCAGAAACATTCTGGCGGCACAGTTCTGTACGATCTGGAGCTTCCTTATTGTTGTTTTGGGTGCTCCTAGGTAGAGGGAGTTTCAAAAGTCTAAGCGAGATAGGTCTAGGGACTATCTCAGGATACTTTTTGCATTCATAGGAAGGAGTGGGAGAATTTTCTGGAGTAATCTGATGGCCCCATAGTAGGCCCCCTTTACTCTCACTTCTTGGTCTTCGAACTTGAGGGAGGCATCCAACCAAACGCCCAAGCTTTTAATTCTAGTCTTGGGGGTTGGGGCAAGACCCAGGCAATTGGGCATATCTGTTTAAGATCTAAGTTGGAGGAGTCACCCAGAAACATGAGTTCTGTTTTTCCTCCATTTAACGTGAGCCACGAGTGCTCCATCCAGGCGGCCACTTTCTTCAGACAGATTTCAAGGTCAGTCGGAAATTATAGGGGGCCATTAAGAGCGATTGCCAGCTGCGTATCATTTTTTTTTTTTTTTTTTAATATATTTTTATTGCAGGAATCAGTAAAGCAATACAGTAGCGACCAGTATCGTTTTATGAACAACATATCCAAGGTATAGCCCACCGACCCCCTTCCATAACGTTGCTATACAGCCAATCAGCCCATATCCCTGGGGTTGGGCGGCAAATGCAGCTGGGGTCAGTAGGATGCTGGAGCTGGTCCGGATAACACACTGTCCGTCATCTGCTTTTCTAAACAAACCCAAAACCCCAAAAGGAAACCCCCCCCTCAAAATTCCCAGTGACTGTGAAACCCCCCCCTCCCCCCCCCCCCCCCCCCCACCATCAGCGCCAGGGAGCTCATCAACATAGGATCCACTGCTCGACCCACGGGGAAGGTAATAGTGCTGTCAATGCTAACGTTTAACGGGACTCGGGTCGAGTTGCTTCTTCACTTTCGGAGTCGCTGGGGGTACAATAATCTCTGAGGGCCTGCACCAGCGTTTCCCATTCTAACGCGGCCTCCTGCGCCTTCTCATTGCCCTGCCTCCAAGCCAACTGATATCGCAGCGCGCTCTCACCCGCCGCCCATTTCAAAAGCTCACTGTGCCATCTGCTGCCTGTAGGACCAGCTCGTGCCTTCCAGTTCCTGGTCACCTCTCGCTTAGCAAGTAGGAGCCCCAGGTCGATAAATTTACTGGTGATTTTATTCCGGGGGGGGTATGGGGGAACCAGTGCAAGAGCCCTACCGCCACATCGAATGATAAGTGCCTCCCCGTCACCTCTTCCAAAGTCGTCGCCACCTCCTGCCAGTAGGACGTCAGTCTTGGACAGGCCCATAGCATGTGTAGGAGGTCCGCCTCCTGAGCCGGGCACCTAGGGCATTCCGCCGAAGCCGTGGCAAAATAACGCCTGATCTTTACCGGGGTTAGGTACGCTCTATGGAGAACATAATAGTGGACCAGTTGGAAACGGGCGCTACGTGTACCCTTCCAGGCACGCCTCACCAGCTGGGACCAGGTCGTCTCCGGGATCTCCCTACCAATGTCCTCTTCCCAGCGGGACTTCAGTGTGGCGAGAGGAACCAGCCCCTCGGCAATCAACCTGCCGTAGAGGCAAGTGACCGCCTTCACCGTGCCCGCCGACATCATTACGTACTGGCACACCTGAGACAATTGAGGTTCCTCTAGCCCGTTTTGCCAGTGCGCCTGGATCGCTCGCACAATGGCCGAGTGCAGCAGAAAGTCGCCCCGGGGGATCCCAAAGCGGTCAATGAGATCCTGAAAGGACAGGAGCGCTCCGTCCTCGTACAGGTCCCCGACGAGCTGTAAACCGGAATCCTCCCAGTCCGCCAGTCGTGACCAATCTCCTCCGTGGGGGAGGGCCGTCAGCATCCCCAATGGTATTTCAGGCGCATATGGCGTCCGTAGGCGGCCTCTGTTATGAGCCCGATTCCAACAGAGTCGGATAGTCCGCTCCTCCATCGACAGGTCCCGTAGGACCAAGCGCTGTCGCAGCGCGATAAAGGAGAGGACGTGCCTGGCCATACCCGTCCCTCTACCGTCTTCCGGGCCTCTGAATTCCCTGGCTATCTCCTGGGTGTAGGTCTGGAGCTGCGCCGCTAGGTAATACTTCTCGAAGTCCGGCACAGCGAGCCCCCCCTCGTCCTTCGGCCTCATCAGGGTATTGAGGGCCACCCGCCGCCGGCCCGTTCCCCAAAGGAACCCGACCACCATAGAACGCAAGCGACGAAACGTGGCCGGTGGGACCCAGATCGGCAAAGTCCGAAAGTAATACAATAGTCGGGGGAGCGCCACCATTTTGAGCAGGGCGATGCGTCCCGCCACGGAGAGCGGCAGCGTGGCCCAAAAGTCCATGCTACCTCGGAGTGCTCGTATGCAACGGGCAATGTTTCCATCCAGGGTTGGTCGTGGTACACAAATACCCCAAGGTATTTAAAGCAGTCGGGCTCCCATCTGATCTCCTTACTTAGCGCAGGAGTGGGGGTACCCCTACGCATCGGGAAGAGGCAGGTCTTAGACCAGTTCACTTGGAGGCCTGAGACCGCTCCGAACTCCGTTAGCGCTAATTCCGCTCCCCGCAACGCGTCGACCGGATCCTCCAGGAAGAGCAACAGGTCGTCCGCATAGAGCGAGACGTAATGCGGGCCCGCCGCTGTCCATAAGCCCGTATAGTGGGCTCCCGAGCGAAGATGCATCGCTAGTGGCTCCACCGCTAGTGCAAAAAGAAGCGGGGATAAGGAGCACCCCTGCCGCGTGCCACGCTCCACCGGATATCGCGATGAAATCAAAGGGCCCGATCTAACCCTGGCCGAAGCGGAAGCGTAGAGGACTGCCGTCCATTTGACAAATCCCTCCCCGAGGCCGAATTTCCGTAATACCGTGCATAGGTAGTCCCACTCCAGGCTATCAAAAGCCTTCTCCAGGTCCACCGACAAGACTACCGGGGACGGGGCATCCACGAATGGTTCCCCAATCAAGCGGAACAACCTTCGGATGTTCATAGTCGTATTCCGCCGCGGGATGAAACCGGCTTGGTCTTCATGCACTATGGAACTCATATGTCCTAGCAGCCTCGAGGCCAAGATGCTGCTCAATATTTTGTAGTCCACCGTCAGCATTGAAAGGGGACGGTAGGACCCCGGGTCAGACGAGTCTCGGCCTGGTTTGAGGAGAGGAACCACCAACGCCTCACACATCGAGCCAGGGAGACGACCCAACCTCTTCGCCTCCCTGTAGACCACCAGTAATCGAGGGGCCAAGAGGTCAGCGTAAGCTGCATAGAACTCCACCGGTAGGCCATCTAGGCCCGGGGTCTTGTTCCTCGCCATCCGTTTGATGGCCCCGCGGATCTCCCCCAAGTCGATATCAGAACCCAGGGTTTCCGCCACTTCCTGTCCTACTGTGCGGAGTTCCAGTGAGCTAAGATAGTTATCAAGCCGGTCTGGGTCATGTGCGGATCGACTGCGGTATAAACTTTCGTAGTAATGCCGGAAGCAACTAAGAATCTCCGGTCGGGTGCACACCTCGGTCCCATCCGCCCTACGCATATTTGTCGTCGTTTGGGACTGGCGCGTAGGGTTGGCCAACCACGCCAGTAACGCGCTCGACCTGTCGCCCTCCGCAATAGACCGGACCGTATAGGCCTTATAATCGAAACAGCGGAGCCGTTCGACCTCCACCGCTACCTTCTCCCTCGCCTCTACCGTTCGTGTTTGCAATTCCGGGTGTCCGGGGCGGCTAATTTCGAGCTCGCGGAGTGCTCGGTCCGCTGTGTCTAAGTCAGCCAGGATAACACGCCGCATGCCCACCTTCTTAGAGATACAGTAGCCCCTCACCACCACCTTGAAAGCGTCCCATTCGAACGCCCTAGTACTCGCGGAGCCGCCGTTGGACGCAAAATAATCCGTGATTCTCTCCCCTAGGTCCGCCTTGAAGACACTGTCCTCGAGGATCTCGGGGCGCATCTTCCAGGTGGGTACTGCCGGCGTCCCAGGGAACCAGCGAATGTCCAGTAGGAGGGGGTTATGGTCTGAGATGGTTCGCGATAAGTACTCCGATCGGACCGCTGCCGAAACTAATTCGGACGACCCAAGAAAGCCATCTAGTCTGACATGCAGCTCATGAAGGCTCGAAAAGTATGAATAATCTCTAGACGCAGGGTGATGCGCCCTCCAAATGTCCGTCAAACCCCAGCGGGTTTGCCAATCTTGACGACCCTTAGCCGTCCGCCGGACCGGGGAATCGGGGAGCGGGGGATGCGAGCGGTCTATGTCTACATCCACTACGGAGTTAAAGTCTCCCCCCAGCAGGAGGGGCCCGGCGAAAAAGTGGGCCAGCGAGCCCGATAACCTGGAAAGGAAGGCAGTCTGGTCCACATTAGGAGCATACACACAGCAAACGTTCAGGTCCCTCCCTCCTAGCGTGCCTGAGATGGCCACGAAACGCCCCTCTGGGTCCAACACTGTCCTCGTGACCTGGAAGGGGACTCCTGCCCTAATCCATATTAGCGCCCCCCTGGCATAAGCAGAGTACGCCGTGGAAAAGACCTGCCCTCGCCACCTACGCTGAAGCGCCGCCCCTTCCGCCTTGTTCAGATGCGTTTCCTGCAGCAGCGCCATTTGCACTCCCCTACGCACTAAATAAGCATGAACCTTGTGACGCCTGGACATAGTGTGAAGCCCCCTCACGTTCCAAGTAATACATTTCAAGTTAGCAACATCAGCCATTGTCCCAGAGTGTTCTTGCACAGTCTCCCCGTTCGGGTCCCCACAAAGAAAAAGCATCAATCCTCCCAGCGCTGACGGCGGCCATTTTCCCCAACCAGAACCAAACCACCCAAAAACCAACAAAGCCCCCCCCCCACCCACCCCAGAACAGGACCCAAACTGCACCATCTAGATCCCATCCAAACCTCTACGGAGATCAACCCCAAAATCCCCACTAGTCCTACGGTCGCCACCGTAGGAAGGCCTTATGGGCCAGGTGCGGGCTGGGCGGAGGCAGTGGGCCCTCGTCGCCCAGGCTACCAGGACTATAGTAAGCCCCCTCCGGTGTCAAAACCTTCCGGGGCAAGAGCAGAAGCCCCCCAACCCTCCCTCCTTCGTTGTCAGCAATAAAGAACGGCAACCGCCTCCCCCCTGCCGGGCCCCCACCCAAAATAAGGCAGCATATCCCGTTACCCTTGTCCGTCCAAAAGGTCCTCCACCGATTTCGGTGTGATCACCGGTGTATGGGTACTGTCTGCCACTGAATCTTCCGAGTCCGATGGTGCCCCCTGAGCACCCGGGTTTTCTTCCTCCTCCTCGATGACTTCGCCTCTTGCTCCCGACAGTTCCGACAGAACTTCCAACACTCCCCTCCGCTCCGATGATGTCTCCGCAGTCGAGGGCCCTCCCGTGCGGCCGCGGCGGTTCCTGACCCTCTTAGATCGCCTCCTTTGTTCCGGCTCCTCCGCCTGATGGGTCGAGGCGCTATAACCATCTTTCCCTGTCCGGTACAGTTCGAGCCAGTCACAGACCTCCTCTGGGGTGTCGAAGAACTGGGCTTTGTCGTCGACAATGACGCGGAGCCTTGCGGGAAATAGGAGTGAATATTGGATGCCCTCACTCCTGAGTTCACGCTTAACCGCCAGGAAGGAGAACCGCTTGCGCTGCGTCTCGTAGGTGTAGTCAGGGAAGATATTCACCTGACTGTTTGCAACCTGGAACGGGCCATTGTGCCTGGCGGCATTTAGGATCAGGTCTCTGTCCCGGAAATGTAGCAACCGCGCCACCACTGGCCTTGGGGCTCGTCCCTGCTGTGGGGGCCGTGCTGGGACTCTGTGGGCCCGTTCTAGAGTGTAAAAGGAGGACAGGCCCTCCGGGACCACCGTGTCTCGGAGCCAGGTCTCCAAGTATCGCACCATATCGCCATCCTCGATTTTCTCCGGCAGGCCCACCACCCGAATGTTATTCCTCCTGTTGCGGCCTTCCGCATCCTCCGCCCTCCGTTCGAGGGTCTCAATTCGGGACATGGCATCCTTTATTGTCGCAGCCAGGGTTCTCTGCGCCGGTTCTAAAGTCTTCACCGTGCCCTCCACCTCCTTGACCCGGTCTGAGAGTTTACCATGGTCTGCCCTAAGGAGGCCCAGGCCCGTCGCCACCTGGGCAATGTCCTGTTGGAGGGCCGACCGTGTTGCCTCTATCGCTTCCAGTACACGGTCGAATTGTTGTTGCAGTGGTGCGCCACCAGGTCTTTTAGGGTCTCCATGCTCTTCCTTGTCCTGGGCCTCAGAGTCTGAGGTGGTCTGGCTGGATCCCTTGGCTCCCTTAGGTTTCCCCATGCTGCCAGGGGCTCTCCGTGAGGGTCCCGGAGTAGGCGTCTCCGTGTACAGGTGTCCAGCACGACCTTCCCGGGAGTTCGTTCTCAAGTCGGGTATGGGCGATCTCCTTCTCCAGAGCCTGTGGAGACTCCGCCGCTTCGGCTCACGCCTCCGCCACGGCGTCCGAGGGCACCGATGAGGGGGCGGAGACAACCGTCGCCGAGTCGGGCAGGTCCGTTCACCCACTATAGCTCCGGGGCGAGGTCCACCAACTCCCTCGGTTGATCTGTGGCGCCAGAGTGTCGCGCCACCCATGTAGTTGGGCTGGCCAGGAAATCGTAGCTAGTTGCGGAGTCGCGGTGCAGATCACCGCCTGGAACAGAGGGCACCCGCGCCCGGTGCCCTCTAGTGCGTGGGCACCCGCCCGGTCGTCTAATCGAGTATGAACCCGTTGTAGAAGGTCCGAGCCTGCCAATGTCCAATGTCTAAATCAACTGAGGATGGTGAAGCCGGGTGCCAGTCGACACCCGCGAAACCTCTTCGACTCCGTAGTTTCGCTCAAGGGGACAAAGGGGTCCGGGCGCCATGTTGGGTCGCACTCCGCAACTCCGCAAACTTCGGCATTTCTTCGAAGCCACCCCCGTCCAAACTCCACCAAGGCCCCCGGCAGGGTGTCGTCGCCTCGCTCAACCGAATGCGGGGTCTGGGGCGCCCCTCAGCCCCCGATGTTCAGGATAATTTCGGGCTTAGTCCCGGAGCCGAGCTCTCAGGCGACCATCGCCATCGGCGCCCAAGCCACGCCCCCTTGCCAGCTGCGTATCATCAGCATAGGTGATGATTTTTATCCCATATGGTGGAATTATGTCTGCAAGTGGTCGCATGTACACATTAAACAACGTGGGACTCAGGGAGGATCCCTGTGGTACTCCACAGTTGATTTCTAGGCTTCTGGAAGTAGACTCACCTGAAAAAACCTAGAAAGTTCTGTTGTCTAAATAGGGCTGAATCCAGGCCACCCCCTCTCCTGAGACACCGACACAGGGACACTGACTGGAGTGCAACACTAGTGCCCTGATATGTGGAAACTGACAGGGGTACGTTGACCCATCATATTTAAGGCAATAAGTTGCATTCCTGTCTTTTTTCCTTGCGCTGGCGCCTTTTTGGCAACCTAAATTAAATAGAAGAAGGCTCCTTGAGGAATTGTTTACAGTATCTCAATAATTTCTAATAAGTCTTATACAAGAACTTTACTTAAGAAGAGAACATAAGAAGCATGGTATCTTTCAAAATCTTTATATTATTTAGACAATGATCCCTTTGTTTTTTGCACACGATTCTCGAAAATTCAAATTATAGGCAACACAGATAACACTACAATTTCCTAAACATTTTCTGTAGTGAAGTACACCGTTGGTACAATATGTAATATACAAATATATACATAGAGTGCTCCTATACATGTAGTCAGCTAATCCATCTATACACTATATACAAATCCTTGTTTGGACAGGTATAAACCAAACGGTGTATGTGCGTCGACGTTTCGGTCTCTATAGTAGGTATAAAGATTTTGAAAGATACCATGCTTCTTATGTTCTCTTCTTAAGTAAAGTTCTTGTATAAGACTTATTAGAAATTATTGAGATACTGTAAACAATTCCTCAAGGAGCCTTCTTCTATTTAATTTAAGTTACCCAGTTCCTTGGGGACTATTGGGTTGTCCTATTTCTAGACATCATTTTTGGCAACCTAGCACCAACGTGTGCACCCCTGTACCATGGTGCAATGGTGCCTGCATTGCCTGTAGTATTTTTTGTGTGCAGGAAGGGACACCTTCCTGCACAAAAACAATCCTGGGAGGCATATTTCTCTTTCTATGTGTGCTGAATGCAGCACACATAGTAAGAAGATAAAACATGGAGAAATTCTTTTCCTTATTACATGATTATTCCTCCGTCTCCGGTTACAAATTAAATATTGATAAAACAAAAGTTCTCCCGCTTAATAAGTTTTGTCTTCCTCACATGTTTCATGGCTCTGGTTTTCAGTGGAATTCTAGTTCCATCAAATGTCTCTGAGTCCTTTATGCCAACACTATTAGAGAGACTATTAAAATCAACCATTCCGACATCCTTAAAAAACTTTCTTCCCTTATAGAACGCTGGTCTCCCCTCTTCCTCTCTTGGTGGGGTCATCTTTCTACAATCAAAATGATGCTCCTTCTTATTGGGAACTTTTGTCTTCCTATGCTCCCTATTTCCCTCCCTCATTTCTTTTTTAAGTCCATTATTAGTCTATTTTCCAAATTCCTATGGAATAAGCGTAAGGCTAGAGTCTCTCTGGCTCGCCTTCAACAACCTAAACATCTCGTTGTAGTTAACTTCCCGAACATTTCACGTTTTCACTCTGCTTTCTCTCTCAAACAAATTTGGCCTTTTCTTCTTGACTCCACCTCCTCACCTATAACAGCTTGGAGCTCTCTGGAATCAGCTCAAAGTATCAATTTTTCTTTTCTTACTGCTTCTAATCTCACCCAGCCTCCCCCTAAGTATGCCTAGCCTATTTTTAAACATTCTAAAGCTTTAACACTTGCCCTTTTCCGTTCATTTTCCTTGCCCTCCTCTCTTCACTTGGATACTCCATTATGGTATAACAAACCCCTTAAACTGCGCAATCGAGCACTGTTCTGGAAGGAATGGATCGATAAAGGAATTCTTACTTATAGACAGCTTCTTTCCAATAAGGCTTTACTAACCTATCAGGAACTCCGCGCCTCTTTTGGTATCTCCAACAAACACTTTTCACATTTCCATTCACTTCTCCCTATATTATCCTCTATTATCCTACAGGACATCCCTCCTTCCTTCTCTCCCCCTCTTCTTGCTTCCCCTCCAAATTTTCATATCCCTCTTAGAGCCTCGGCCATTTATAAACTACTCTCTCCCTCCCCAATTGATCTCGCTCTGCTAGTACCACGCAGACCCTCTACTTTTTCTATAATAGACTTTTCTATACTCCTTGTGACCTATGTAAATTCAAATTATTAGACTCTCAAAAATGTTGGTCTTGTTCTTGCATTACTAGTGATTTGCTACACATGTTTTTTCTATGCCCTAAAGTTCAACTAATGTGGTCGCAAGTTTGGTCTACACTTAACAATATTTTATCTACTACTGTTCCTTTTGATATTTCTTCTGTTTTTCTGGGTGGTATGGCCCCTGTTTGGGATGTCCCATACTCGTAAATTTATTGATCTCTGTATTGCTATTGCTTTTCAAATTATCACAACCAACTGGAAAGATACTAAGAATGTTGGTTATAATGCTTGGTGGAATTTACTTTGTCATCATCATAGATTAGATCGTGCATGTGCTTCATCCATCCCCCTGTTGATCAAACGTGATTTATTAGGGTCCCCTTTAATGGTTTTTTATCTAGATGTACCCCATATTTACTTGTTATACTTATATTTTACAATATCCTTTCCTTACTTTCATTGTAATTATTTTTTAATTGCTGCATTTTTTCTTTCTTTCCCTCTTCCTTTTTTTTCTCCTTCCTCCCTTCTTTCTTTCCCCCAAAATGTAAACTTATAAAAGCATATTCTCCTTAGTACATTGTTCACCCGCTGTGGGGTTTTAGTCTTATTGGTGCAATGTCTTCCATTACTCTTCTCAAATTTGCTCCTAATTTTTTTATTGCTATTGTACTGATGTTTTACATTGCTTTAATCTACTCAATAAAGCTTTTCAAACTTAAAAAAACATGGAGAAATAGAGATATTACTCCTTGCAATGCCTCTCCTGGGAAAGTGTAAGATTTTGGCCGTCCCCAGGTTTACAAGTTCTGGGAATGCGTCAAAATCCTTGGGAGTTGCGTGGGATTACCCCGCAATGCCCAGGGAATGCCTTACCAGGGCAGAGTAACGCAAAACAGCGATTTGTACTGCGTTGTGTTACTCCAGATTTTTGGAGCCACTCAGAGCCACGTAAAGTGGCTTTGCATGTCTTCAAAAATCTGTCTTAAGGTTTGCGTCGCTCTTGCACCACGTTGCGCGGTGCAGGAGCGACGGTGCAAGAGTGATGCAAACAGCCTCATGAACAGGCCCCAAAATGTACTGCTACATTTCACTGTCAGTGGCTTGGGGTCCAAGCAAGTACTTAATTGGAAGAGGCCCCAAAGTGTTTTGCAGAGGCCCGCCACAGGCAAGATTGAATGGAGGGATTACACAAAATACCAAGGCTGCCTAATTTTAATTCCACTTTCTTGTACCACCTTACATCCGTGCCTTTTTTCTTATTCGAGGTTCTTTTTCATCTTTGCTTTCCACTTTTGTTAATGCCTTCTTTTTTATCTTTTTTTGTTTTCTGCTTTTCTCTGTTTTAGAGAGATGAGGGCCAGTGAACAAATTAAGGATTGGGTCCCTAGACTCTAAAATAATGGCTATACAGTTGCCGGGCTAGTTCTTTCTCCTTTGAATAGTGCAAGTGGGCCCATCACCACACTCATTCCCTGAGGTGGTCTCCCAACACCCTATGCCTACCTTGTCTACCTAACTGTCTCTCTGACCATAGAGGTCTCTCTTGCAAAAGCCAGGGGCAGGCAGTGCTGTCCTAACTTACAGTGGTACTATGCCCCATCTATGCACTCATAAATATGTGCAAATGTGTTTAAAACTGCCCTTAAAACCTACTCACTTATTATCAATGGTTGTTAGTAAAATGTGCCTTCAAATACAACATTTGCCACACATTTCATGCCTTGCGAAATAACACATAACGCCTTGTGCAATTTTTCGTTTGTTTTGTTCAATTTTAGTTGATTTTACTGGCTTGCAGTGTTTTCAAAACACTATCTGACACACGTTTTCTGAACAATTTTCAATGTTTGTGGCTCACTGCGCTTTAAAAGGCACCCCTTCCTAAACGTAGAACAATATCAATACTTTAAAAAATATTATAAATATGTTACAAAATTTAAGGCCTCACCATAATGTGCCATTTTTTAAAATATAGTATTGGGGGAATGAGGGCACACACTACTATCCATTCATGTTCTTTAGGGGCATGTCCCTCAAAACATCTACCATTGGCTATGGTTGCAGAGTGGTTTCTGATTTTCCACAGCATCAGCACTAAAAACCCAGCTTCTCTGCAGCATATCAATATCACTGTTAAAGAAGCACTAGGTATGGATCTAAATAACTTGAGTATCCAGTGATCTCTCTATAGCAACTTCATTAATCCCTACCAACCGCAAAAAAATTACATACGTTCTAAGAGCTGACCTACTTCACTTTGAGTTCCATTTAAAAACACCTCATTCCCCCAAGCTGGGCTGCATAGGAATGTTTGACTTAGTTTCACAGAATGCCCACCCCACCGAATGTTGTATATAGTTACCTGGACAGGCCTTGATGTTACATTTGGAGAGCTGGTTGGAATCCCCAGGGCAAGAGCGACCACTATTAGAGGGTATTGGGTTGTCACATTGGCGGGTCCGAGTCTGCTCTCCTCCTCCGCAAGATGCAGAACATTCACTCCAAGTCTGCCACGGCCCCCAGCTTCCATCCACTGTGGAAAGCACAGAAAGCACAGAAAATAGGGCACAGTCATTGTCTGATACAGGAAGGCATTGAGTGCACATAGAATGAACGTCTGAATCTATGAAATGTGCCTGAAACACTGGCAACAGTACTGAGTACTTTAGAGCCCTAGTTATCGTCCAAAGTAAAATGATGGAAAATCACAAGTGCAATGCATTTAACACTAGTTTGAGAGCAAAAAGGTAAGAAGGAATAGTTTCGGACGTCAAGTGTGAAAATCTGTATATATTTGAAAGTGGAAAAACATCAAGGTGAAGGATGGAATGCTTGAATTAATCTCAGCCACTGGCAAATGTTCGGGCCGCATCCTAATCCATAGTTTTTTGCCCATCATGCCACCTCAGTTTGGACCCAGCCATATGCATATCAATCTTGACCATGCTCTTCAGGGGAACAGTCCAGCCTGAACTGGTAGGCCAGGTCCTCCCTGAACCTGAATACAAGCAACCTAGGACAAGTTTCACCTCACTTCAGCCAAGAAAACCTTGGTTCCAGTGGCACAGTAAGCCTGGGACCAACATCTGGGCATACCCAGGGCACTTAGGGCAGCACATCTGAAAACAATAAGGTGATGCAAGGAATGCTTGAATTAATCTCAGCCACTAACAATCGCTCTGGCCGAAAGTTGGGCAGCAAAATCTAAAAATGTTTTTAAAAAACTACAACTAATAAGGCCAGTAAGAATTGGGGTGACATCAACAATAAAGCCAGAGCCTAATCAGGGACTTCACATGCAACAATAGGTAGTAGGGAAACGGGCAGCCTCATTCTACCTGCTGTTTTTTTTTATTTGTTTTAGTTTTATACAGAGATGGCTAGACCTGAAGGTATCAGAGCACTTTACATGATTTGAGAATACGTTTACAAGAAGAACATGATGAAATTTAAATAGAATTAACACACAGCATACAGAAAAAGATAGGACAATAGAGCAGTAAAGTAGACCACAGTAAGGATACAGAAACACGGAACAATCAAGCAATTGGATAATGGGGAACAAGACAGATTTGAGTCTGCATAGTCGATTAGTCAGTGGACCTTCCTGATGGAAAATGTCAAAGAGACACTATGGGCCTCATTTGTATGTCGGTCAGAAAGCAATCTGACCGACTCCTTGTCGGAATCGGTTCCGAACAACTCAAGTTCGGTGAGACCGACCGACCGATTACGATGGTTCCGAACACCGTTCGGAAAGTCTCCCTTTGACTTCAATGAGAGCCTGTGTTCCGATCGATAACACAGGCTCCCATTTAAAAAAGGGGTGCTTGGAAAACCTTGCGCCCTGTTGCAGCCACCCCATGGTGCCTGCCAAACTTTGCATGGTTTTAAAGAGGGGTCCCTTGGGTACCCCCAGGGGCCCCAACTGGAGGCCTCAGGGTAAAGGGAGGCCTGCTACAGGTCTCCAAAGTCCGTTTCTGACAGCTGTTCTGTGTCTGACTGACCTATTCGGAAAGGCTATCTGACATCGTAATACGTCGGTAAGAAACATGGTCTGTAGAGCTGTACGATTCAGCTTTGACCAACTCGGAATGTCCGAATGCCAGTCAGAACCGATTTGGACTGACCGAACAGTTACCCTCCATCGTAATTGGTCGTGCGGAAATGTTTTTGAGACAGTCGGAAACAGAGGTTCCGACATGGTTTAGGAGAAACCAACTGCTGTTCGGAGCCTTTCCGACTGACATCGTAGTGAAACCCTATGTGTCAACAAGATCAACTCAAGCATTTCACCCATCACCTTTTTGATTACCTCACTGGTTAGGCAAGTTGTCATAACTGCACTACAAAACAGAAGCACAAAATGCCAGTACCACTAGAAATAATGATCTGCTGTCTGAGAAGATGAGTTTGCTTTCTTTGGACTTACATAGCTGAATACCTTAAATTGCTTTTGATCCATTGTGTGATACACCAAATGGACACCATGAAAATGTTGGTTCAAGGTCATAAATTCAACAAATATTTTTAATGGGATTCAGCTTATTTTTGGGAATTAGTTAATTGTTTTGAGGCACATTCGGTGTTACATTTATTCCTCTTTTCACAAACACTTTCGGTGTCAGATTAGTCATCATAGAAGCAACAACATAGGTCATTGAGTGGAGTATTTGTGTGCTACACAAAGGCCAATAGAAGTGGGTGTACTCCTGTGCCACTGATGTCCATATTGTACAATGTTTAACTGCAGCATACTAGAGGATCATTGAACCTCGAGATTCTATTTGCAATTTGTTGTTGAGATAACCTAGGCACAGGCTGCACTGTTGTTGGATCTTTGCTGGAAACTCAAGGTAATGGACGTTCTGTGAAACACAGATTGGCAGTTCCTGATGCTTATTAATCTTGATCTCCTAGTCTTGTCTGACACTTTGTGTAATGACACCTCTTGGAACATTGTGTACATGCTAACTCTGTCTGAAAATGTTATCAGTCGGTGAGAGCATGTCTAGTGGAGGTGCTCTGTTAGTCCACAGGAATTGTATCCACTGCAGTCTGTTGCCTCTCTACCGCTACCGCCACTCTTCTTTCTAATACTTAGTCCTGGAAATCAAATTTTAAAAGGCTTTTTACTTCACACTAAATGAGGTCAACCTTTTCCCAGTGACAACTCAACTGTCATTGGGAGAAGCATGGAACATTTTATGAATCAATAAAACTATGCTGACTTTAATGTCTAATCTCTTTCAAGATTACTTTAACCTTCACTGGGGTGATTCTAATGAAACAGCCATCAATCTGTATACTTCTTTCTAATAGGACAACAAGCTTACTAAACATTCAGTAAGCCTACACACTAAAGGCTCCACCTTGATCATCTTAGAAAAATTATTCTCACAATTGAAGTTGTAATCCCTCATGATTGTTCTGATCATCTACATGTACTCCTTGTTATTTACACATGGCCAAATATTTGGGTGAAGGGATAACAAAGTAAAGAGTGAGAATTAAGAGATCAGTCACCTTCGCATTTAAACTATCTTCATTCAAAGAGAATCAAGCATGCTACCATGTTCCTTAGAGATGTCCCTCCCACTAGGTGTGGAAAAAGCACATGCCCCACCCGAGACACTTAGTACGTCAAGGGTGTGCTTTGACGCCTGATTACAGCGGAGCTGGGTTTTTGGGGGTTGTTTTTTTTTATCTCAAATGAGACAAGGAGGTGAATTAACATTGCCTAATGAGTTAACCACCTATATGGTGTACTTTT
This sequence comes from Lissotriton vulgaris, assembly GCF_964263255.1. Taxonomy (NCBI): domain Eukaryota; kingdom Metazoa; phylum Chordata; class Amphibia; order Caudata; family Salamandridae; genus Lissotriton; species Lissotriton vulgaris. Next base: position 775,385,553 of record NC_141685.1, on the reverse strand, counting down.
TAGGTCGAGCCTAGAGGCAGCACACAGGTGCTGTTCTGTGGGCATGTAGTATTCGGTATGTAGAGATGAAACACGCCCACTGCTTTTTATAGGTTGCTTTGTCAGCCTTTACTAATTTCATATTGTTGGTTGGTGTATAGGACACATTTGTCCCGCCTTGTGGGTGTTGCGTTACCTTCCTGGCATTCGCCCCTGCGACACAGATCCATTCGATATGGGCCATATGTTTTCTGCAAGTGCACTACTTTCTCTAACTGCCCTCTCCTCCCCGCTGGCTGTCATACGGCGCTGCTTGTTCAAATGGCTGCACTTTCTAAATGCTCCCACCCTGCAGCAGCAGAACAAGCCCGCCTTGTAAGGATCCGTAGCACTTTGTTTTATAAAAAAAAAACAGCCACTAGCCTCACTGAGCGCTTTAATGGGAGCAGAGAAATTCAGGGCTAGACTAGTCGGCAGACAGTTCCTGCTCCTCCATTGCTACCTCTCGGGCTATGTGGCACAGCCAATGGAGGAGGGGGCAGGGGTGGAGCTGGGGTCACTTGTATCTCCTTTGCAGATCCCTTCTGTTTCTTTTTGTTAACTGACAGTGCTCTGTGCTTCCTGCACTCAGCAGATAATTAGTTTTCAAGTTCCGAGCTCTGCCGGAGGCACTGTGATTAGAGCTGCCTTAAAGACTAAAAGTAACAATATACCATCTCACCTCACATGCAGGCTTTAAGAAATCTATTAGAAATCCCTTCAGTTGCACTGCACACTGTCTTTTCTTAACCTCTTTAGAGGTTCCTTTCCACACTGGCCAGTTTGTTTCCCTTTTTCCTACCAATTGCATTCTAATACTATCATACTAGTGGTAAATGTAAACTAACATATCTTCAATTTTAATTTTGATGACTTAGAAGGTCCCAAAGGTGAGACCTATTGGTGATGCCAATGCTTGTTAATAAAGGTACCCTTGGACAAGGATTAAAAGCAATGGTGGATGCGCAGCGAGGAACTAATGACCTCTGACATCCTTTATAAAGGTCGACATGTTTCACCCATAACATCTATGCTTCTCCTGTATGGGTCAGTATGTCTTTTCTCAGGACTAAAATCGAGTGCTTGCTAAGGTTTGCGTTAGACTCACAGTGCGTAACTTACGTTTTTTTTATTACTCCATTTGAGTTTTTATCAGTAGTGTCTTACTACATGGATATTCTGCAGGGGTGAGCCCTGTTGTCACTCATTTGTCAAGGGTGATCCACCTGTGTCCAACTCTATAATGAGACCTCCAGAGGTAAGATATGGAGCACTTGAGGCCGCAGCATAGGTTTGGACATGGGTGATCACCCCTACGCATCCACCACTGCTTTTAATTCTTGGCCAAAGGTACTATTATTTAAAAGTACACCACATTGGTGGGTAACCCACCAGACAATTATAATTCACCTCCTTTTTTTTTTTTTTTTAAATTTTTTTTGTATTCCTCATATACCAATTTTTTGGGTGCTCTAGACGGAGATCCTCTCCCCCCCCCCCTGGCATCACGATGTTACGACCACAGAATTCGATGCCAGAGAAGGCAGGAAAAGGATACTCCCCTCTAGTGTTTACTGTTTGCTTTATCCACCTCCTTGTCTCATTTGAGATAAAAACAAACCCAGAAAAATCCAGCTCTGCTTTGAAGCACACCCTTGACGCACTAGGTGTCTCTGGTAGGACCCCAATGATGAAGCATGCCACCAACTAGGTTGGAGGGTACGGGGTCTTTTAAAAAACCTTAAAGATGTTTTTCGACACCTAGTGTGAGGGACATCTCTAAGGAACTTGGTAGCCTGCTTGCTTCTCTTTGATTGAAAAAACATTTGGGTGCACGAAAAAGGAAAGAAACAACTTGGTTTCAGGAGACAAAATATATTGACATTAATAACTTGGCACAGAGAGCTTTCCTTAATATCCACCCCACATTGTAAGTTATTCCAGCATTATTTTATTTAGTGTTGGTGTTTTTGCTTGTGACAACATGTGTGCCTGTTCATATAAGATCTACTCTATGGATATCTGGAATTGTGCATGAGACCGCCAACATTCTGCGGCTTGCTGCCTTGATATCTTCCTTAAACTTTGGGCTGCAGTGAAAATTATTTGTAACTTTGCCCACAGCAATGTTACTGGTTCTATTACTTGATCAGTGTCCCTCTTGCAATATTCTGGGATGGTGCACACTAGCCAGAACCTTTGTCTTGGAGTGGACAACACTCCAGTGCTTGATGGAGGCCTGAAAACATGGTGCTCGCAGGAGGCAGTAGGCAAAGTATAATTTGGTGTACCTGAAGAACATCTCTACCTTTTCCTTGTTTTCCCCATGAGGTTACATACACCATAGGCTTGCAATGAATTTACTGAATAATAATTATTGAAAGGGTGCTTTGTAAGAGTTGGGGAAACTATTTATCTGAAAAGATTTGCTAGGAGAGGCTCAGGACAGGTTTATTACAAAAAGCGTAATATGTTTGTTGGAAAATGTATGAGTTCCACATAGACCATGTCACAAGTTTATCCTGGGCCTTAGAGTTGAAGATTAACAGCCTGTGACTGTTGTTCTACTATCACTGGTGATAACTCATTGCCCAGAGCAGGGCTTTCAATCCCAAATCTACCAGGAGAGGGAGAGGCTGTATGTATCAAATGTTCCGAACCTCAATGAGTTTCACGCTTACAAAATAGGCAATGCCTAAAGATCAAATGCATTCTTTGAGACTAAAATCATTAACTACAATGACATTATGTAGGCACATGTCGTTTTCTGCTAATTTGGCTGATGACAGACAAACACACAGTGGAAATTATTCTTTTAATTCCAGATTTTAGCGAAAAGATAATTTATGAGTTAAAGATTTTATTTTATTTTTTATCATGAAAGCACAATGCTTCAAATTCACCCCTCCCCCATACAACAATACATTTTGCTTCAAATAATGTTGCATTCATTATTCAAATGCAATCTGATAGAGAGCTTGCGGGACCAGTGGGTGTGCAATAAGAGTCAGTGCCTGCAGATGTTTTCTTGTCCTCTTGCGAAAGTGTTCATAGAGTGATTTATGTTTTTAATATCCCACCTCAGGAGAGTCACCCAAAGACTAAGGTTTGATGTTCTCAGAGTGAAAGGACAGTGTGTGACTTGGACTTGATTTAAGGACAGCATTGGCTTTGCCAAAAATTAATAGAATGAACAACTGTTCAAGAGTGAAGAAGAGACCAGTTAACTCGCTTGCCCTCATCTCTTCTCAAAAATAGCTACAGGACTACGAAACAGGAGTCTTTTTGAGTGATTTCATCATGTGAGTATGGTTGAATCGCCAACTGTCTATGCTAATAATATTGTAAATATAACTGGATTTACAGAGCTACTACCCCTGATGAGACGTTAAAACGCTTTATGGTGAGTAGCACGCTACTCTGGAACCCAAGGTTAGTGGATAAGCTGGTGCTTATTATTGGTTATTGTGATTAGTCATGTTCTGTTATGTTAAAAGTAATTTATAGAGCGCACGTACACCGAGCGGTATGTTCTCTCAAGAACAAATTGCATTCATTTACTCCAGACACTTTGTGATATATTAATACCAAATAGGCGTGATCATTAGTGGGAGCTATGTGGTTTCAGGTAAATGGTAGGTGAGATTGATAGACTGGCAGAGACAATGTAAATGTTAGATTACTGGGATAGCATTTTAAAGAGGAGAGGTTGTGATTTATGAAATAAGGTATCAGCCAATTGCAGAAACACAATAAGTAGGATTAAGGCAGACAGGTGTGCAACTGAGAGGTATACTCTGAAATAGAAGATATGCGGAGGATGAAAAGCAAGATGAGGGTCACTCTCAAGAAAGAAAGTATGCCAAGGTAAATGTTATTCTGCATGGTTTTAGTAGTATAGTGAGAGAAAGCTTTCTGAGATAGGAAAATATTGGAAAATATAAGCTGTAGAAAGAAACAACATTATACATAGTGCTTTACATCCAGGGCAGACAGTTTGAACTTGTGATTCCGAGGGTAAACTTTTAAACATTTAGGCCCCGATTACGATGGCAGTCAGAGTTGCCTCCGACAGACATCGCTGCGGATGGGGAACCGACCGACCTCAGGTTGGTGGTTCCAACACCTCAATTAGGAAACTCAATGGGAGCTTGTGAGATGGCCCGAAACCACACACATCACAAGCTCCAATTTCAAAATTAAAGTTTTTAAACATCCCTGCACTGTGTGGCAGGCACAATGAGGTGCCTGCCACATGATGCAGGGATGTGAAGGGGGACACATTAGGTGCCCCCCAGGGCCACATCCGTTGGGCCAGGGGGGAAGGGGGCCCTGCTAGAGGCCCCCAAAGACACTTTCCGACAGAAGTTCCATGTCAGAAAGGACGATATGGAACTGCTGTCAGAAAATGGCATCATAATCCTGACGGCGGAAACACAGTCCTTAAGAGATTATGAGGCCTTTCCGATTGGCCAACAGGCTCGTTGAGCCTGTCGGAACCCAGACGGGTTCCCTGGCCGGTTTAAACTCCAACCACCATCATTGTAATATGGCAGTCGGAGTTTAAACCTACAATGTCAATCGGAAATCCTCCGACCAGCGGTCGGACATTTCTGACTGACATTGTTCTTAGGCCCAAAGAGTCCTAGCCTGCTGTGTGCCAAGTCTAGGTCAGCCCTTTTAAACAGAGTCTAAAGTAACCTAACCTTGCTACAGGGTCTGTACACTTCACAAGGGGAGTAGGAACAGAAAAAGGGCCTCATTTAAAGATTTTCCTTCTCTATTCTGTAAATTAAAGTTATTTTCACTCACTCACTAAACATTAGTCATGTGCGCTGAGAGTGTATTGCCAATGCACAGTCAGATTTGTACCGTGTTTTGTCACCTAATCCCATTCAAGTACATGTTGTGTATGTTTGTGTGTGTGACTATTGTAGTAAATGTATTTTATGTATAAGCGAAGCAGACTGATGAAGGCCTGTGGATTCCATTTAGAAGAACCCAGGCCTGTTCCTGTGCACAAGTTGGGGGAGATGTTGTTGTCCCTGTCAGGTGAAGTGCATCAGGATGCAGGAGGGAGGAAGGAGAAGGGAGGAGACCTAGATAGTGACATGAGGACAGAGAAGGCAAGGCTCCTCTAGAAATTCCCGTAGGTCCTTATTGTGGCACAGCCAATAGGTGAATGGAGTATGGGGAGGGTTGCAGTCTGCTCTTCAGAATGAGAAGGGCCTTTTGGGCAAAACCAGCCTTTTGTCTATTTTCTGATAACTGTCTTGTGGTTGTGCGTATTCATAGCCGTTGATGAGGAGACGCAGAGTGGCAACAATGGGCTTACCAGGACACAGTTCAACATTGCACCTCTGTATCTGTGTGTCAGCACCCGTGCATGCTCTGCCACCACTGGCTGGGCGAGGGTTGTCACAAGTGCGGTATCGCCTCATCTGTCCACCGTTGCAGGTTCGGCTGCAAGACCCCCAGGCAATCCAAGGGCCCCAGTTACCATGAACTGCAAAAGATTGAAAAAATATTCAGAACTCTTACTGTTTTTGAGAAGCACACAAGATTTTATTTGACCAAATTCATTCTAATGTTGTCCGAGTAGGTGGTTGAACATCGTTACTGACCATCTTGTAGTGAGCCTAAAAAAGCAAAAGTGTTTTAGCTAAGCATTTTTAAGAGTATCTAAAATTATTCACATTTTGTATTTGTTGATCTCAGTTGAGATCTGGATCAAATAAAGTTTTACTGTTACTGTGAGAAGCACACAAGTTTTAATGAGATGGGGATGAAATTTGTATGAAAATGTAGTTGAAACATATGTGTCTCATTATGAACTTGTGAGAACTTTGTCTAATAATTTTTTTTAGATTTTTAGATATCACACAAGCTTACATTCATGTTTTTTGTTTTCCACTCACTGCTTCCTTTACATTAACCAAAGCCAATGTAACTACAATGATTAGAGAAATGGTATTTCCAACTCTTGAGAGTTTAGTCAATACAGAGACCTAGGTCTGTCTAACACACAAGTAGCTTTAGGTTATTTGGAGGTCTTAATTAAAGAAACAAGAATAAGGCTAATGAAAGGCCTTTAATTTTTATTTTTTAAAATATTTTTATTAGGAGAGAGTCGCAGCATGGTTAAAAAACAGTTATTACAGCTTTACAGATTATTATATGTGAAAATTTCAGACATTTCATATACATTTAATGTACATTTTATGTACACATAAAAAGACCACACAATTGAACAGATGGATAAGATACAATAAAGCAACAAGTAAAAGCACGTAAGAGGGAGCAGTATATAATGAGGATAGTGTTCTCCTGCAGCTTGTTTACTGCAATAATAACAAGACAGCAGGACGAGTCAACCCTCTCTCAGCCGTTCGAGGCAAGCCAGTCCCTCCCACCTCTACGCCTTGTGAGCCGCCTGCTCATCGGAGCCCAGATCTTACGTCCTCTCCTGCTGGGGCAACTTCTCTTACAATTATATACAGTTCTTTCAAGATTGTATATAGCAAGTAAGCGCCCAGCCTGGCCTGATAGACGGGGGGCTCAACATCCTTCCACTGCATAGCGATAAGCAACCAGGCAACAGCGACCCCAATAAAAGTAAAGTTCATCTGGGAGATATCAAGTTGCACATTGTTGTCAAAACCCAGAAGCATCAGTAGTGGGATATACAGACCCTCCTACCCAGTGCCTCATGCAAGAATTCCTCGAACCCTTCTATTTAGACTGACAATTTCCCACAGTTAAAAAACATATGTATCAGGTCAGCTGGCCCTTGAGAACACCTAGGGGATTTATCATCCTTCCTCTGGCCCCAACTAAAAAGCTTAGCCGGAGTAAAATAAAGGTTAATAATGTTTTGATAGTGCTGAGCTTTTAGGTTGGCTGAGAGAAAAATTCCAGAGCCTAGTGCAATTGACCGGTGTAGATCAATGCCGCGATCTCCCAATTTCCTAGCCCAGTTGGCTTCAACCTTCTCAAAGTCATCAGGAATTTTATCCACTAAGATTTTATAGATATGTTTTATCCATATTGGGGGCAGGTAGCCGCTTACAGTAGTGGGATTTTGATTTGCAAGAGGTTTTCAGTGTTAAGTGGGGTTAAAAAGCTAGTAATCTGAATATACTTAAAATGTGACCCTCAGTTACTTCATGCTCCTGCCGCAGGTCTGGGAACAAACAAATTTGATTGGCCCGGTATAGCTTCCCTATTCTAGTTATACCCTTTTGTTCCCATTGCCTACCCATCGCATCGTAGGTCATTGCGGGAAACGGGGGATCTCCACAGAGGTGTATATCTATAGTAGGTGGGTATCTGCATGAATTACACCACTTTAGACCACACTTTCCAGATCGCTATCACACACGTAAACCGCGTTTTCTTGTAGTAGCTGACCTCGACTTGTCTAAGAAGTATACTGCTCACCGATCTGCCCATGGCCAGCTCATTTATAGTGGAGATAGCCATGCCAAACTCGAACAGATCTAGGAGTAGGGGAGTTATCTCCGCCTGTAATACTGTTTATAATTCTAACAAAATTCTATCAGGGCCTGCCGCTTTCCCTGAGGCCTTAGAGTGTAGGGCATTTACAACTTCATCCAGTATAATATCCGCCTCCAACTCCTGCCTCATCTCTTCATTGACCCCTGGTGAGTCCAACATAGTACTTTCAATCCATTTAGAAGAAAAAGGGCTAAGATTATCCTGCCGATTTAGGTCCTGATAGAAACATTCAAGTATTTTGATCCTATCTTTTGAAAATGTAGCATACCGTCCGTCCATCCTGTATATTAATTCCAGAGATGTTATTCCTGGCTAGCTTCTGCCTTGTACTAAGCGCTAAGAGCTTACTTGCAGATTCTCAATATTCATAACGTTCGTTTTTATGTGCCTGATATGCTGCATCGCTCCTCCTGTTATAATAGCTTCTAATTTTAGCTTTAGCGTTCACTATTTCTTGCCGCAGCGCTGATTCCGTCACCTGTTGGTTTTGGCTGATTGCTTGTGTATGCTCCTTTTCTAAAGCTGCCAGCCTCCCACTGTGGCCATTAGTTTAGTACTTTTGCAATCTACTGATCTTTCCGACAAACCTAATGCCCTCACCTCTTAAATCAACCTTAAAACCATCCCAGGCCATGCCATGTGCAGCACTATATCGGTTTGCATCAAAATACTGTACCACCCACTGTCTAGTATGTTGGACAAAAGAAACATTGGAGAGCAATTTTCTATTGAATGTCTACTTGGCTCGAACCTGGAGATCCGTATGTATTGCCCAATTTAAGATTAACAGGTTGAGGTCAGAAAGCAATTCAGGTAGCTTCTTGATTCCCACTTTATTGAGCATGGAGGAGGAAACCAAGAAGTAATCTAGCCTAACATACTTCCTATGAGGACATGAGAAGTAAGTACATCTTAGGTGAGTGGGGTTCCTGGCTTACACATCGACTAAGTCATAGCTGGTTTTAGGGCAGCCAAGGCCTTGTACACTAGTAACTAGTATTTAAGCATTTGATCCCTACTCAGCTCCTGATTTATACTCAGGTACCCACAAATAACTAATGGGTCTGGCCAGGATGCCAACTCATCTTCTAGGTTGTTGAATATTTATGGGTCTCCCCGGTTTTATCCATAGATAAAGTGTCAACCTCAGGTGCAGCGACACAATCGCCCATCTATCTCACTTATCCTGCAATACTAGTTTTGCAGGGCCAATACTATTTCTAACATGAATGGTGACCCCCCTTATGGTGGAGGTTTGAGTGGAACACGGTACCAAGTTGTAACATTTAAACGTCAGGGTATAGCGCTTCCTCCATGGGATATGTGTTTCCTGTTGACAGATTATGTTGGCCCCTTGAGATCTTAAAGCCTCGGCCACCCTTGCACGTTTAATTCTATCACTTAAATCCTCCACATTCATGGAACATATACTTACCTTACCCATTCCCAAAAAAGAGGCTGTCCCTCCTCATACTCTCAGATAACTTCCCCAGTTGATCTTCTCACATACCATGTTTTGCTCTCTCTCCAGTGTTCTGACCCTTTTTCAGTGCCCGACACCTAGTGTCCCTCTCCCCTGCTCCTCTCCCCCTCTTCTCCCTATTCTTACCCTGCCCTCTATACAGAGTGCCCTTCACCCCCTCCCTACCCACCCAGTGTCGATAAGCTGCCCGACTGAATTCAGTCTGTGATGATGAGCGCAGCTCCCTAACCAGCATTTCAACTGTATCGCAGCTGCCTTCTCATGTCAGCAACTATGCCAGCCAGAAGAAAAAGAAGAAAAGGAAAGAATAAGGGAATCCCCGATAGCTATAAGGAAGAAAAAAGGGGGAACTCAGAGAAGAGAGAGAAAAGGCGATACCCCCACTATCTATTATCATGAACCATACCAGCTCCTAGCCCGCTACTATCCTTTCAAGGGTTGGACCCACACTTCTATAAATACTCCTTTGTCTTAATCTCAGAGGTGAAGAACCAGGTTTGAGCCCCCTGAATCACTTTGCGACGGACAGGTTTTAGCCGGAAGGCCTGCCCCCCCTTGTCCTGAAAGGGCTTGAAAATCTGGCAGAGGCCCATCACCTCTCAACTGTAAAATGACAAAAGTCCAGTCTAACGAAGAAGGATAAGTCTCCCCCACTCCACTTCGTTTCTGGTCTGGCCTTCTCATAGATAGCTTGTCTCAAGAGAAAGTTGCCACAGTAGACAAGGATAGCGCGAGGCTCGCGCTTCAAATCTGATCTGACTGGTTGTCTTAGATTGAATGGGACGCGGTGGGCCCTCTGCACCTCCAATCACCAGTTCCATCCTTCTAGGTCTGGGAAAGCTTTAGTCAATAAATCCAACTATGTATGACCGAACATCAGAGCCCTCCTTGCCCTCCAAACCCAGAGAATCCGAAGATTATTACGGCGTTGCCAGTTTTCTTGGTCCTCCAGGTTCCACTGTATATCAACCAGCTAGCCCCATGTGCCATCGTCTCTTCCTGGGAATCCGGCCAGATCGCTCTCAAGGGCCACAGGTCTAGTTTCAAGATTGGACAGACGCTCCCCAATAGCTCTATATGTCTTCGCCACTTTCCTTAGCGATCCTTGGAGCTTTTGCATGGCTGTCTGTGACCACTGACTATCCTGGCGAGTTTCCTCCCGGTGAGAGAGTATGCATTGTGGGATGGCATCCAAGGTCGGAGGTATTGGAACAGGTGAATCTTGAGGGGGAATTGTACCAGTACCAAACAAATGCTCTGTAGCTGAGTAATCCAATTTTAAATCTTTTTTACGCAGGTTGGATCGTCCTGAGTTTCTAGGTGTTTTGCAGGTTCTAGCCAAAGGGTCGGCTTTACTTGCGTCCAAAATTTTCCCATCCTCACTAGATTTAATTAATGTATCCTTCCCTGAGCCATCTCCTGACCATACCTCGTCCTTGGTGGTTAAACAAGCAAGTTGTGCGTTTGGCTCTAAAAGATCCTGAGGGGTCTGCAATACATTCTGATCACTAACACCTCCTGCCTCCCTGATCTGCCCTGAAGGCTGGGCTCTGGGCAGGCCAGACAGGTCTACACAGCTCCCACCATCAAATACCTTCATAGAATTAGAGGTAGGTAAAATGACCTCTTCATATGCAGCCGACCCACTCTGCTTGGGCAGTTCGTTCAGGGCTATTATGTCCTTGGCTGCACTGGTGCCTCCTGCACTCCGTGGGTTCTCTTCTGCCTGTGCCATTGTTTATTGCTGGGTTTCCTCCTGCTGAGCTGGATTGGATTGGAGGGGGCAAAGCTCCCCCATAGATGCACGCAGCAGCTCGAGTGCAGAGGAGCTGAGAGAGTGCTGCTAGGTTTCCCACGCCAGGGATCTTTGGTCCCATCTCCAGTTGGAGGGACAGTTGCTGGCACACTCTTCAGTTTCCGTATCCCCCACAGCCCGTCAGCTTAGTCAGCAACCGCCACAAAGCCCGGACCAGCTCAGCCCGAAATAGGGCGACTCTGTAACGGTTGGGACAGCAAGGTAGGCACTCATCTGATATGGCAGTTTCCATCAACTTCTCTGAGGTAAAAGACATGAGAGGGGTTCCGAATCTTACACCATGTTGCTGCTTTGCTGAGGTAGGTCAGAGAGCCGCAGCACGGCTGCATCACCCCTAGCGAAAGGCCTTTAAAAGTCAAATGTGAGCAAAAATATTTAAAAATGTGCATTGCGAATTTCATATATGTGCTTTTAGGCATATTAAAATAGTCCCTGTTGCAAGGTGTAGGCAATCTCAGTTCCTCCTCCTACTCTTCTTCAGTCTCCTAACCCTTCCTACTGGTCCTTTATTTGGAGATGCATGTTAACTCCTCCTACACATTCTCTCCACAGCCTCCATTAAGGTGTTCTTTGTGAGCTTTTATTTTTTCAGCACTGCTAACCTTTATGTGGTTGACACTACCATTAGTCACTTACCTGGACATGGATCACTGTTGCAAAAGTCCATCTGCACATCATTGCCTTCACATTTATGTCCACCATATTGTGGGGCAGGATCAGAGCATTCTCGTCTTCTCTGCTGTGCACCTCCTCCACAAGAGACACTGCAAGCACTCCAGCTGTTCCATGTCGCCCATTTCCCATCCACTTATGGAAGTAAAAACAAGCAATAGAGTTAGTTCTCCCATTCAGACCAGCAAGACTAAGTAGCCCCACATGGTACTCTCAATCCCCAAACCAAGGAAAGTAGCACATCACCAGTGCACCCTATCACTGGTTCATGTAGTGAGGATGATTTGCAATAAGCATAAGAGGCAGAGGGAGAAGATGAAATAATGTGTATAGTTAAATCCGGTCAATGCCTTGAAACATGTTGCTTCAATTACAGCGTCTACATGTTTTCTTTGTCTTCTCTACCTTTTTCTGATATTCTGTGTCACCCAAATGGTCTAACTGGCTGATATGCTGGTAAACGTCATAATAAAACGCTGGCAACTTAACATGCTTAAAGTAATTAAATAGGGACTTGTGTCAAATATGAGATATTCAGCAGATATAATGTTTTAATTTATTTTAGAATTTCAGAGAAGAATGCTGTATTCCAAATGCAACATCGAAGAGCTAAATGATATGACTACAAATCATTAAAAGTGACTGAAACTGGCACAGATATGAAGAGGAAAGATACCAAGAAGAAGATCAGGTTAACCAGAGATGGAAAGTAGAGTACTTTTTCCCGTTGCAAAAGGTTGACATTGCCAAGCGTGGCACGGTTTATATCTTCCATTTTTTTATTCTCTATTAATAGGCACTTTTTAGTCACAGAGGTCCTCTAATAAATATTGGAAATCATGCCTGAATTACCTTGTGGATGGTAAACCTCGATTGCCATTCAAGCAGTATATCGGAACTGGGAACACTGTGCTTGGGACCATGTGGAAGAGCGAGGACTCGCACTATCCAGGTTTTGGAGTGACTGGTATTGTAGGGTGTGATGAAGTTTTAGAATCAAGCCCACTGCATCAGTATCAATGAATTACTGTTCCAATTTTTATGCACTGAATTAATTAAACTCTATCAGTGTACAACATGTATTCATATCACCACAGTAAAAGGGCCATACAGGCAACCAATGATTGTTTATGCCAAAGCCAGCCATGATATAGGTGTAAGCATGCAACTATTTCTTGCAATTTAAACTTTGTGACATATGATAGCGCAGTACCATGTATCCCCTTAAATACTAAATCTACAAATGTGTAAAGGGCTATGAAGAGGTGGGAGTAATTGTGGGATAAACTGAAAAATATTCTTAATAACTTTATCAAGGGGGACATGAGCTAGTATTAAAGAAAGCCAGCCAAGAGGCTATTGAGGATCATATTTTGCTTGTGGTGACACTGCTAATGATAGGGGCTTTTGCATGGTGTAAAAGAAGACGTGCAAGGCTTTTGTGAGTGTTCTGTGATTGCAGGTTAGCAGAAGTAGTTGTGCTTGAATTAGAAGATTTAACCAATATGTTGGAATTCAAGAGCATACCAAGGTTTGATTTTAGGAAATTATGCTACACAAACCTGCTTAAACAGGCAGTGTGATCGTCCTCATCAATCTATCTAAAAGAACAAGAGATGGTTAAATGTATACAAGCAAAGAACACATGCATCCTTACCTGGACAATGCCTCTGATTGCAAATTTGTATTTCTGTATCAGGTCCATCACAGTGTGAACCGTCAAATGATGGTGGGGGATTATTGCATAGCCTCAGTCTGGTTTGAGTGCCTTTGCCACAGGTCTCACTACAGCTTCCCCATGGCATCCATGTTGACCAGGCGCCGTTCACTGGAAAACCAGAAAAGGAATGGTTTTTATCTTACATGCTCATGAATCTGTTCTCACGCAAAGGAACTTTTTAGATAGATGTTCCATATTTTGACGAAGAAATTAATCATTTAAAATCATGAAAAAATATATTTAATTTCCTTCGTCTCTGCGGAGAAACTCATAAGTATATTCTTTACTACACTGCCCAGTCAATGAGCGCTGGTTTCTAACAGAACCATCCAGAGAAAAATAGCACAAGATATGTGTTTCACAGAGAAACATCTATCATCCCTAAAAGCCAAACAAAATCTCACCTGATAAGTTTTGCTAAAAGATTCACTCCACTCTGTGTTTTCTATGTTGTGTGATTCTGGACACTTGCTTAAGAGTATTTTACAAGAGTTAAATTTAAAACCATTAAAACCAGCTGACTTCATAGGTAAATTCCCACACACTGGTAAAAGTTTTTTGTGCATTGCAGATGCAACAAAAAATGTTTTATGCTTTTCTTACTTTTTGCTAAGGACCTAATTGATGGTGGCAGAGTTTCAACTTTAACATGCGACCGGGGGCATGGCCAACACCATGGCGAGCTGAGACGTGTGGCTCCGGAGCTCCCGGCGAGCTGCTTCGTAATCCATCACTTTAAAACCCAAAAAACCCACCAAAGTCACAGGGGCGAACCGGGGACACGGCGAGACCAAGCGGAGGCGAGCGACGAGCGGTACGCCGCCGCGAAACGTCCGATTTACTGACTTTTGTTCCCTCTCTGCATGCCCGGCCGGAGACAAGATGGCGGCCTCGGCGCACGGACTTCGCCAATAGAGCTGCAAACCGACTTCCAGGTCCGGCGGTGAGCGCCTACAGGGGGTCGGTGGACGGAGCTTGTCGGGCCTGGACACCCCCGATCCACGGAGTCGGAGGCTCTGGTACTGATCAGCCCCTTACCCAAGATGGCGGCGGGAGCGCCCGTGGGGCACTGAGAGGTCCCTAGAGACAGTCGATGCATCATCCTGGGAGACCCGTAAGGTGAGCGGCCGAAAGGCGAGAGGAGACGGCCTTACCGGGAGGGAAGCCTGAGAGGGAACCATTGTGAGCCGGCTGTGGACCGCGGGTTACACCAAGATGGCGTCCGGAGCCGCGAACTGAGGATCTAAAGACCCTGGTCCGAGACTCGGGCCCAGCGGTGCCCCCTCCGCCCTCTGGCCGGAGAAGTGAACACACCGAGACACCATTGCGATACTCAGGCGGTGTGCTGTGCACACTGGTCGCCGGATGCGTGGCCCCGGCCCATCTGTGAGAGACCCGGTCACTGCTTGCACCCCGGACAACGAAGGCACCTCAGTGCAGCGTCCTCTCCCCCACGGACGGTGACAGAAGCGCAGGACTTGGGTGAGCAAAAACCTGGGAGGGGCTCGACAGAGGTAGTGGGACAGGAGGACCTACCTGGCACCACCTACTAGCGATCCGGATACAGCGGAGTGCGAGGCGGAGCAGGCAGTGACACGCGCGAACTCCGGAGTTGGGCTCTCGGACCCCCAGCACACCAGGTGGGGTGCGGGTGTGCCTACCTGTCCATTAGGCTACGACTAGTGACCGGGAGGTGGGGTACATCCTTGCTTGACCTGCGTGCTTGCAACAGTCACCGTGAACAGCATGGGGAAGAGGGGCCCACTACCCAAAGCGTCCAAACAAGGGCTCATGGACAATTTTGCCGCGCCGAGGCAGACGGCAGAGACTCTCACGACCGCATCTAGTGGGCGCTCGGATACTGAACTGCTGATGGGGGCCATCCAGGCCTCTCGGGCGGATATCCAGGAGTCCCGTGCGGCCCTGGAGGTCAAGATAGGCGAAGTGGGCTCCGAAGTGACGCTGCTGAGGCAAGACTTCCGGAATTTATCCGACAGGGTGACTTCTGCTGAAACGCGGATGGGCGAGGCGGAGGACTCGATCACTACCCTGAGAAAGGACATGGCGGAGCTCAAGGCATCCCATCGCCACCTGCTGTGGAGGGTTGATGACGCTGAAAACAGAGCAAGACGCAACAACCTGCGCTTTGTTGGGTTTAGGGAAGGGATAGAGAAGGCGGATATGGTCTCTTTCCTCCACTCCTGGCTGCTAGAAACCTTCCCGGCGGTGCAGTTCTCTCCCTGCTTCATTATTGAGAGAGCACACAGGGCCTTCTTGGCAAAGCCACTGGAGGGTGCGAGACCTCGACCGGTCATTGCACGCTTTCTTAATTTCGCGGATAGAGACTTGAGCCTGCGAGAGGCGAGGAAACTGGGTGAGATCCGTCTAGAAAATGCGCACATCATGATCTTTCCGGACTATAGTCAGGAGGTACAAAAGCTACGCCACTCCTCTGACGCCGTAAAGGCGAAACTTAGAGACTTGAAGATCTCATACATGCTACTCTTCCCGGCGAAACTCAAGGTGCTCTACAAGGAACAGTCACTCTTCTTCGCCCATCCGGAGGACGCATGGCAATGGTTGGAGGAGCGACCAATTCTCAACAGCAGAGAGACATTCGGACGGGAACTGATGGACAGATCTCTGCGGAATGGACCCCAGTGGGAACTCCCGAAGGCGCAGAGAATGAAGCGCAGGAGATCAAGGAGACGGACACCGGCGACGCCTCATGGGGGATGCGGCTCAGGAACCACACGGAAAGGACGATCAGCCTCCCCCGAGCGGAATGGGAGAGGCGGGCTCAAGATTTACCTGTCTACGCACCACTGCCCGCTCGGAGGGGGAGGACGAGGATGAACTTGAGAGCCACACTTCTGGAAGGGAAGACAGGGAGGAGGAGGAGGGCCAATCAGTCCACCCCCTGGTTGATGCGATCCGCGTGTTGGAGCAGGATATGTCTGGACAGCACAGCGCGCCTGAATCAGAGACTCAGGATTCCAGATCATGAACAATGGTGGAATGGGCCATTGAGTATGCAGCTCGACGATGGGAAACACGCAAGTTGACACGCCCTTCTGTTACTTACGTTCCTTGTTTGTATAAGTTCTGTTGTTGAATACACTCCTTACCTGGTAGTGGTGTGGGGTGTTAGGAGCGCTTAAAGGGTGGGATGTGTGGGAGGGGGAGAGGCCTTCTCCTGCGACAGTTCTGCCTCGTGCTGGGACGGGACTGGAAGGGGAGGGAGGTGGGGGGGGAAAGGGGGGTCTTACGTTCATTCAGGTAGGGGATGGGGAGGGGGGTTGGGAGGTGGGGGCAGCAGTCGGAAAGAAGCAGTCAACAGTTGGGTTAGTACAGCAGGGCACTTTGAACCTCCACACAACGCATACGTGCCAGAGACTAACTACATGTAGCCACCACATCTTTGAATGGCGAGTACCCTAGGCACTCCACATTGGGGAGATAGGGGAATGAGCATCCTGACGTGGAATGTCAACGGATTAGGCTCTAAAGTCAAGAGAGGTCTAGTGAACGCTTACATCAAAAGGGTGGACCCGGATATTACCTTCCTACAGGAAACACACCTCAAGGGTACACAGTGTACCTTCATCGCTAGGGGTCGACAGAGTTCTGGCTCATGCGGGTTACACATCGGATTCCAGAGGGGTAGCGGTCATCATTAAAAAGTCCTCACCATTCTGCGCCACACACACCTGGATAGATTCACAGGGGACATACGCTGGAGTACAGGGTACCTGGAATAGACGCACATACACGCTCATTTCGATTTATGCAGCGCCCAAATTACAGACCTGTACGCTTACAGCACTTGCGAACATCCTTTTAGACACAGCGGACACTATACAAGTGGTGGGAGGCGATTTCAATGATGTTATGAATATAGAACAAGACCGATCCGGGGAAGCAGGGAGAGGAGGGCACCAGACCACACTGTTCAGTAAGATGTCCAATATCGGACTCACGGATGTTTGGAGATGGCTACACCCAACACAGCAAGCCTACTCATATTATTCTGGGACCCACAGGGTGTTCTCGCGATTGGACTATGTTTTCATGTCCCGACAGTACCTGAGGGTGGATGATACTGCAGAGTATAAGGCCAGAGGCGTATCGGATCACTCGCCACTGTTCGTAAGGGTGGGACACAACCAGGGCAGGGGCACTGGCTCCTGGCGCTTAGCGGCCTGGGACCTTCAAAACGCGGACATATTGAGAGGCATTCGAGCAGACATTAGGGTCTACATCCCAGAAAATGAGGGTACGGTGGAGTCGAGTGTCACCTTCTGGGAAGCCCTAAAGCCGGTGTTGCGAGATAGGATACAAGGCAGACTGGGTGAGGAAAGACGTAAACTCCAGGCGGAGGTTGCTGCTTTGGAACAGGCTAACCTGAGATGGGAGAGGGAGTACCAGACCCATAAAAACAGCGAGGCTCTTCGAAGGCTACTCGATGCCCAGCGACAATACAGAGAATTGGCCGACTAATGAGACGAAGACCCAATCCCTCGCCACCCTTCACTGCCTATACGATGTGGGTGACAAGTCAGGCAAACTTTTAGCGTGGCTCAGTAAAAAGGAGCGGGCGGTTAGATGGGTAGATAGTATTTATACCGCAGACGGGACTTGTGTTAACACTGACGCCGGGATAGCTGAAGCCTTCGCTACGCACTATGAACATTTCTACGCAGCTCGTGATCTTGTCACTTGCGAGGAAGCCTTACAATACATGGAACAGACGGACCTGCGGTGCTGCCTCCATAGGCCCTGGTGGACTTAGAGGCGGACATAACGGCTGATGGCATTACGGAAGCCATTGCCAAGCTAAGACCGGGCAAAACCCCGGGCCCGAATGGTTTCCCGGCCGAGTTCTTCAAGCGTTCGGCAGACCTTTTGACACGCCATCTTAAAGGCCTCTTTACGGGTGCCTACCAGGAGGGGGAGCTCCCCCCAGATCTCGCTATGGCAACAATTGTACCAATTTACAAGGAGTGCAAGCCACGAGACAATTGTGCTTCCTACCGCCCCATCTCCCTACTGAATACGGAAGTGAAGCTGCTGGCAACCATCTTGGTGGTACGCTTAAGATCGGTTATTCCAGGCCTTATACATCCAGACCAATCAGGTTTTTTACCAGATAGGGCGACTAAATTGAACCTTAGAAGAACCCATAACTGGCTGCAGGAAGTGCGTAGGCGGAGCGAAGCTCACTGGTTCCTTTCCTTAGACGCAGAGAAAGCATTCGACGCGGTACACTGGCCATTCCTCTATGCAGTGCTCCACAAGTTTGGTTTCGGACCGAAGTTCGTGAAGTGGGTCCAGCTTCTATACACCTCCCCGAGAGCCAAGGTGAGGGTGAATGGGACAATGTCGCGTGAGTTCCGTATTCAGAGAGGTACCCGACAGGGTTGCCCCCTGTCTCCCCTCCTTTTTACACTCACTATCGAGGTACTCGCAGCCAGGATCGGGCAAAACAACGACATCTCGGGTTTTACAAGTAATGACACGGATCTGACGCAAGAAAAGATCTCGCTCTATGCAGACGATGTCTTGCTATATATAACTAAACCAGAGACTACCATCCCGGAGCTATTCAGGGAATTGGAGCAATATGGAGGGCAGGCGGGACACAAAATAAATTGGCACAAGTCTATTCACAATGACCCTGGGGGACGTGAGAGGTGGGGAAGGCTACCGGAGAGACTACTGACGACTCCCGAAGGCTTCCAATACCTCAGGATCTATATCACCCTGAGTGAGACCCTCTCGTTCTAAAGAAACCTGGAATGGGTCATATTGAACGCGGGGGCGGATATGGATCGCTGGAGACAGCTCCCACTCACGCTCCTAGGCCGAGCGGCCATGTACAAAATGGTTACTTTACCCAAATTCCTCTATGCCTTACAAAACGAATATTACCCACTACCGACGGCGGTCTTCGCTAAGATCCATGCTGACCTGGGATCCTTTCTGTGGTTAGGCAAACATGCTAGGGTGGCCTTGTCAACGCTACAGAGACACCAATACAGTGGGGGGATCTCGCTCCCTAACCTGGAGGCCTACTATGGCGGTCTCCTTAACTTATAAAACCTTAACTAATAATATGCTGGGGGACCTGGCAAAACTCAGAGGTATGTGGGAGGCAGAGGTGGGAGAGATGGCAGACCTGGATTGGGAGATAGTGTTGATGCATCCCCGGGAGGTGGCAATCAAATCAAGACTGCGACTCATTCAATTTAATGTGCTCCATAGAACCTACTACGATAGAGTACGACTTAGTAAAATGGGAAGAGTAGAAGACTCACGGTGCCTTAGATGTAACCAGGGTGATGGAGACTTCTATCATACTATCTGGGCATGCGACACAATACAAACGTACTGGACACAGGCATTCAAGGAACTAGAGGAGGTCTTGGGGTTGCCGATCCACCAGGAGCCCAAGCTGGCATTGCTAGGCATGACCAATGAGGTGGACCTGACTCGTCCACTTCTTACATTCCTAGTTCTTGCACTAGTTGTAGCAAAAAGGGACATCGCAAAGTACTGGGGGGCGCCGGAACCTCCGGGACTGGAAGAATGGAGGAGGGGGCTGGATCTCTATATGGCAGCCGAGAGAGTTACTTATAAAGCAAGGGGGTGCCCCAAAAAATTCCGGAGAGTTTGGTCCAAATGACGCCACTATCACAGGCTGTATGGGGGGATGTGAGGGGTGTATATGTTAGGTTGAGGCCAACACACAGAGACAACTTTACACTGCTACTACTGATGAGATGAGACAAGATGACCTCGAAGGGAGACATGGGGCGCTGGACATTTGAGGCTTCGAATTGTGAAAGAATCTACTGGCTTTGCGGGGGGTGAGGTGGGGGGGGGATTTGGAAGTGTAACTGCTGCTATTTCCGTGACTGTCTTGTTTATGTTAAGTTATTTTGCGTATTGTTTAACTGGTTTATTGGGGGGAGGGAAGGGATAAAAAAGAAAAGCAGATACTCGGAACGCTCATTGGATGCTTTGTATTTCCAGCGCATCAACGATATTTGCCGCCCGACCTTCGGGTTGTGGGCTAAATGGCCGTGTGTTGCTCTACTGACTGTGCGGTGCACTATTACTGGTTAATAGCTGGACTACTGATTGATTACTGGTATCTTTCTGTGTGTCTGCAATAAAAAATTTTAAAAAAATAATAATTCTTTAACATGCGACCTGCACCATAATGTTGTAACTGGAGTATGACCTTGTAACTTTTTTTCTATTCTGGGGTTTAGAATCCTGGCACGTACAGGATCTACAGGATCTTTAAACACTTCGGGGCATGCTTAATGACTCCTTTAATCATAGGTAATATTTGTACTGACTTTTGGGACTGTTCAAAAGGATCTAATACAAAATCCTCTTCTGCCTCATCTGAGTGCATTGTGACACCATGATAGATGGCAGCTCTATTAATTAAGTGTCCAAAACCAATATTATCTTCTGGAGGAGATGGTTTTGAGGGGTATGTGTGTGGATCCGGGATGCCTGGTATGTCTTGTGGGACAGGTACTCCCAATCAGGTGGATCATTTGTGTACGTAAAAGGGTCATCTGGGTCACCCCCTACCCCTATGTCATCATCATCATCATCAATATGAAGAGGTGTATGAGGTGGAGAAAAATGAGGTGGAGAATTTTGAGGAGTAATAGGTTTAGGGAGAGGAGTGGGGTTAGAAGGAAGTATAGGAGAAGAAGGGTGCATAGGCGATGTGGCAGAGTTCTTCTCCATAGGCACTGGAGAAACAGGTCCTATGTCTAACTTCCTCTTTCTATATGGTGCAGTGGTGACATGTCCTGTCTCTGGATCATTATAGATCTGTTTCTGCTTAGGATCAGGATGAAAAAGCTCCTCTTCTGGAGGAACCGCTTTCGGCGCCGAGTTCTTCGGTTCCGAGAGGGGTTGTTGTTTGTTTTTGCCCTTAGCCTTAGAAGGCGTGATAGAGTCCTTCGGCGTAGGTTTTGGCTCTGAAGATCTTGGTTTCGGAGCCGAAGCTGGTATCTTCGGTATGGAAGCGTCCGAATCCGGCTTGTGTACGGGCTTGGGAGTTTTCGGGCCCGATTTATCTTTCGAAGTCGACGGTGTCGGAACTGGTTTCGGAGCTGGGACTTCTTTCTGTTTCGGTGCCGACGATGCTTGTGGGATCGGCACGTGCGGTTTGCTCGATCCCGAGCTACCGGAAGGCTTTTCAATTTTCTTCGGAGCCGGGCTCGAGGGCGGGGCTCCTAAAGTATGTTTTCGGTCGCGACTGGGCCCAGCAGGTGGATCGTTGACCATAGCCTTCGATTTCGGTGGGGGGGTTGTGGTAGGGGCAGTAGTACTCACTCGTTGACCCGGAGTGATGGAGTCATCTGCCTCAGATACGATTTCTAGATCTTCGGATTCTTCTTCTGGGACATCTGGGCCTTCATCGAAGAGGTCCACTGGTTCCGGAACTGATCTCTGCATGATGTGTCGACGAGCTTTTCGATCTCGAATGGTCTTCTTCGATCGAAAGAATGTGCAGGCTGAACAGGTAGACTCGTCGTCTTCCGGTGATAAGCACAGGTTGCACACCTTATGATGGTCACTGTGTGGAAAATTTGCGCCACACTGGGGACATTTTTTGTATGGTGTCCTTTCCATGACCTGTAGGCCTCAGGGCATGGATAGGCCCAACGGCCCGTGTAGACGACCAGAATTGAACTGATAAAGTCGAGTCGAAGTTCGAGATGTTTAAAAGTTAATCTGAAGATTTTAAGTAAGTTTTTTCACGTCGAACTACTTTAGAAAGCAGATTTTGAACCGGAGCGGGAAATTTACATCCGAACCCAGTGGCGGAAAAAAAACAATCTGTGGATGGAGTTGATGCCCATGCGCACTATCGTCCAAGGGAGGAGTCACCTTTATCATGACTACAAAGACTTCTTCCAAGACGACAACAACATGCAATCATCTGAGCCCAACACCAGATGGCGATCTAATGCTAAGTGTGAGATCTGCAGTTTATATGCCTCGAACACATTTTTTTTTCTCTCCAGTACCCCCCACTTTTTGCCTGGTATTTGATGCAACTTTGACTATAGTGTTCCTGCTAACCAGGTCCCCAGTGTTCTTTCCCTTAAAATGTATAATTGTTGCCCCCAATTGGCAATCCCTTTAGCACACACTGTAAGTTCACAGTAAATGTTATCCCTGGAACCTGGGGCCTGAGGTACTAAAGAGGGTCCCCCAAGGGCTGCAGCGCGAATTGTGCCTCCCTAAGGGACACCTCACCAAACTCATGCAGGGCTGCTACCACAAGCTGCATGTTTTGGTGTAGAAAAAACTGAAAACACGACATGGCATACATCCTGTGAGAAAGTGCCCTCTTTCTTGCATGGTATGCCCCCACTTTTTGCTGAATTGTTGTTGTGCTTTGACTGAGTGTGCCCGGGGCTCCTGCCGATCAGGTACCCAGGGCCTGTGTTCCTTCCCTAAAACTGCATTGATGCCTAAAACCCATTTGGCATCTCTGGCCACATTTCAGCCCCCTGGACAATGGTACACTAGGTACCCAGGGCACTGTGTACAGAGAAGGCCCCTAAGGGCTGAAGCACTTATTGTGAAACCCATAGAGGGCCTGTGCCCTGACACACACACACTGCCTTGGCAAGCTGAGTGTCTTGGTGCAGAGCAAAACAAAGAGTCGACATGGAACATATCCCTGTGTGCCATGCCCACAACCCACTGCCCTGGCATATATCAATCACCCCTCTAGCTGGGTGCCCTATGCCAGTGGTAAGGGTACAGGTGCATGATCCCTGTACCCCTACAGTGCCCAGATCCATTCCTGGGCACTGTAAGCGCAGTGCTGCCATTGAGAGTATATGGTGCTGGGAGGTTGGCATTACGAAAGACTGAGAAGTTTGGTATCAAAATCCTCAGCACATTAAACCCGCACTGATGCCAGTGTGGGATTTAATGTAAAATGCATGACAGAGGGCCTCTTAGAGATGCCCCCGAAACTCGACCAACTCACAGAGACCTGACTGAGTGGCTGCAAAGGCTGCCACCGCCAGACATGTTTCTGGCCCCCTGGGTTGAGAGCTTGCCGCTTTCTGTGGCCTGAAACAATGCACATCCTGGAACGAGGTGCCAAGCCTCCTCTCCCAGGATGGGCAGGGTTCACGAAAGAGAAGCTTCAAAGGCATACCACCTTTGTGAGCCTCTCCAGACCACTTGCTGTACTCAGCAACTGGTCCCCACTGGTTCTACCTCCCACTTTGGGGGTGAGACCCGGCAGGAAAAACAAAGTGAGGAACAGAGGTGTGCCCACCTCTGCCAAATCCACCCCTAGGGTGGGTGAGGCAAGGTGAAGCACAACCTTGAGTCCCGCCATCTTGAGGATGGGGGGACCCAGCCAACCAGAGACAGGCTCCTGTCCCCCTCCCACTGCAGAGTGGCAGAATAGGGGGTGTACCTACCCCAGGGAAGGAACCCATTGGTCCCTGACCTTTCCCTACCTTTAACGCCCCTAAATTTTGTATTTAGGGGCACCCTGAACCTTCCTTCCTCAGATCCTGTTACCAAAACTACAAGAAGAACAAGAAGAAAGAAGACCTGCCGTGTAGCTGCCAACAAGAGGACGACGCCAACTGGCTTGGTCCCAGCCCTACCGGCCTGTCGACCCTCGAACCTGCTCCTGCTAAACCTCTGCATCTCCAGTGGTCAGCAACCTTAAAAACCTAGGAGGACCTGACTGCCTTGCACAACTAAAGACTGGGACTCCCACGAGCAGTGGTTCTGTTCAAACATCTACAGCTCCTGGTGCCAGCCAGGAACCGTGAATCCAGCACACTCTGCACCCGCTGAGCCTGGCCCGTGCCCGAGTGCACAAAGACCACGAGGACGCTTGCCGGCGCCATTCTAAAAGAGTTAGAAAAGTCAGCTTGAACTTTTGACCCAATCCGTTCCGCTCGCGGATTTTGCGCGAAATTCGCGAATCTCGCGGATTGCGAATTTACCGAAAATCCGCAAAATTCCGCGAGCGGAACGGATTTTCGGCCCATGCTTAATTACGAGTTCAGCAGCTACATGATGGCTTGAGTGAAACCAAAGATGTTTAGAATCAAACATCTCGTATTAAAAAAAAACCACAAGTTTAAAGTGAGGGATATATTAATAAACTCACCCAGAGTATACCTTAGAGGTACCCCCTGAAACATACTAGTCCATCAGTGTGCTGGTTGACTGGTCCAGTCCAGGCTGCCACCACAGATGTATTTCTGATCCTTGAGGAGGGGAAAGTAATGCACTCGGAGGTCAGGAACAATGCCTGCTTTAGCAGTAAGCATTTTACACCACTTCCAAACAGGATGGATAGCAATTAGCATATCAAAGCTGAAGGCTTCAAAGCCATGGCACCTTTTATATGCGAGCCTGTCATCCCCCAGACCTGAGATATGACACCTCCTGCCCTGAATCCCATTTGGAACCAAGACAGGAGGGAAATGAGTATGCGAAGGAGGGATGTATCACACGCAGGACAGTGAGACGCCTATGGTGAGATGAGTGATGTACCCCGTTCTAGGAAAATTCCACCATCTTGGAGATGGCAGAATTTAGGAAAATTGGACAAGGTTATACCCACTTCTGACTGGAAGAAGTCCTGTAGGGGGAAAATGACCTCAACGGTAGGTAGCCCATTGGCTGCCACTCTCCAATCCTCTAAAACCCTTACATTTAGTATTTAGGAGGGTCCCTGAATCCAAAATCGCAGATTCCACTGACTGAAAAGAAGACAACACTGAAGAGCCAACCCTGCAAAACTGAGGACTGCTGTGGCCTTTTGGCGCCAAACCCTGCCTTCCACACAGAGACTCGAGATTTGCAAAGACCCAACTTGTCCTGCAGCTGTGCATTCCCCACAAGCTCCAAAGGGTTGTCAGCGCTTCGCCAAGCAGCCAGAATCTCTCTTGGAGTAGAGGAGCCACTCCCCTGTAGCCTGCAGGCATCAACTGCAACTTCCAGTTTAAAGGAGCTGCTGTCCACTGGGTCTAACAAGCAGTAGCAAACCAGGAGAAGGTCAGCACACTCAAGGAGGTCAGAACCATCTTCCTGCCAAGACTGAAAATGGCAGGACCTCCATGAGCCCTCCTGCACCAACACCAGGTGTACCGGACCCTTGCTAGGACCAACGCTTGTTGAAAGTCTAGTCCGGATAACATCACCGTTGACCAGCCGCCAAGGGACATCAACCCCACAGAGGCCAGCACTTTGAGTGGCCCTGCTGTCCTGTATTTGTCCCCACTGCTTGCCCTGACCAACACCAGTGAGCGCCTTGATGCATGAGAGCCAGCCGACTGCAAACACTCTGCACCCGAGCCACCTGGCCTTGTCCCCAAGTCCTCCCATGCAGCCTATTTCCAGGTGCCCCTCCTTCCTTTCTGTCGCGTAGCATGCAAGGCTACCAACCCGTCCAGCACCTCTGCACTCGGATTCACCGGGGCAGGCATGATGATCTACTGGTGGAACTTTGGTCCTTGTCTCTTTACCACCTCACAACCGAAAGGGGTCCCATCGAAACGCCTGACAAGTATATGTATGCAGCGAATGTTCTTTCCCTCATAAGAAAGCATTACAAGTAAAAACGCACTGTTGGTCAACTGTGCTAAAACTGTACAAAGTCTATCCTGAGAAAGTACTTACCTGATAACGAAGTTCTTGGATTCAAAATATATATAAACATAGCTGTCATTTTTCCAAATTGGTGCAGATCTACTTTTTGAGTATGTGCATCATTTATTGACTTTGTGTGTGCAACAAATGTCTAACACACCTCACTGATAAGCCTAAGGCTGTTTGACCACACTACCCTAGATGGAGCACCTTAGAATTGCTAGAGTAAGCCCCTGTCCACTCATAAGGGATACCTGAACTCTTTACACAGCATACCTCTTTTTGGTATACTATATAAAGTACCAGCTTCCTACACTTGTTACAAGAGGTGAAGAGTACGGTAGAAGAAGTGGAGTATTTAGGAGGCTCCCTGAATCCAAAATGGCAGATTCCACTGACTGAAAAGAAGACAACACTGAAGAGCCTACCCTGCAAGAACTGAGGACTGCTGTGGCCTTTTGGCGCCAAACCCTGCCTTCCACACAGAAACTCGAGATTTGCAAAGACCCAACTTGTCCTGCAGCTGTGCATTCCCCACAAGCTCCAAAGGGTTGTCAGCGCTTCGCCAAGCAGCCAGAATCTCTCTTGGAGTAGAGGAGCTACTCCACTTTCAGCCTGCAGGCATCAACTGCAACTTCCAGTTTAAAGGAGCTGCTGTCCACTGGGTCTAACAAGCAGTAGCAAACCAGGAGAAGGTCAGCACACTCAAGGAGGTCAGAACCATCTTCCTGCCAAGACTGAAAATGGCAGGACCTCCATGAGCCCTCCTGCACCAACACCAGGTGTACCGGACCCTTGCTAGGACCAACGCTTGTTGAAAGTCTAGTCCGGATAACATCACCGTTGACCAGCCGCCAAGGGACATCAACCCCACAGAGGCCAGCACTTTGAGTGGCCCTGCTGTCCTGTATTTGTCCCCACTGCTTGCCCTGACCAACACCAGTGAGCGCCTTGATGCATGAGAGCCAGCCGACTGCAAACACTCTGCACCCGAGCCACCTGGCCTTGTCCCCAAGTCCTCCCATGCAGCCTATTTCCAGGTGCCCCTCCTTCCTTTCTGTCGCGTAGCATGCAAGGCTACCAACCCGTCCAGCACCTCTGCACTCGGATTCACCGGGGCAGGCATGATGATCTACTGGTGGAACTTTGGTCCTTGTCTCTTTACCACCTCACAACCGAAAGGGGTCCCATCGAAACGCCTGACAAGTATATGTATGCAGCGAATGTTCTTTCCCTCATAAGAAAGCATTACAAGTAAAAACGCACTGTTGGTCAACTGTGCTAAAACTGTACAAAGTCTATCCTGAGAAAGTACTTACCTGATAACGAAGTTCTTGGATTCAAAATATATATAAACATAGCTGTCATTTTTCCAAATTGGTGCAGATCTACTTTTTGAGTATGTGCATCATTTATTGACTTTGTGTGTGCAACAAATGTCTAACACACCTCACTGATAAGCCTAAGGCTGTTTGACCACACTACCCTAGATGGAGCACCTTAGAATTGCTAGAGTAAGCCCCTGTCCACTCATAAGGGATACCTGAACTCTTTACACAGCATACCTCTTTTTGGTATACTATATAAAGTACCAGCTTCCTACACTTGTTACAAGAGGTGAAGAGTACGGTAGAAGAAGTGGAGTATTTAGGAGGCTCCCTGAATCCAAAATGGCAGATTCCACTGACTGAAAAGAAGACAACACTGAAGAGCCTACCCTGCAAGAACTGAGGACTGCTGTGGCCTTTTGGCGCCAAACCCTGCCTTCCACACAGAAACTCGAGATTTGCAAAGACCCAACTTGTCCTGCAGCTGTGCATTCCCCACAAGCTCCAAAGGGTTGTCAGCGCTTCGCCAAGCAGCCAGAATCTCTCTTGGAGTAGAGGAGCTACTCCACTTTCAGCCTGCAGGCATCAACTGCAACTTCCAGTTTAAAGGAGCTGCTGTCCACTGGGTCTAACAAGCAGTAGCAAACCAGGAGAAGGTCAGCACACTCAAGGAGGTCAGAACCATCTTCCTGCCAAGACTGAAAATGGCAGGACCTCCATGAGCCCTCCTGCACCAACACCAGGTGTACCGGACCCTTGCTAGGACCAACGCTTGTTGAAAGTCTAGTCCGGATAACATCACCGTTGACCAGCCGCCAAGGGACATCAACCCCACAGAGGCCAGCACTTTGAGTGGCCCTGCTGTCCTGTATTTGTCCCCACTGCTTGCCCTGACCAACACCAGTGAGAGCCTTGATGCATGAGAGCCAGCCGACTGCAAACACTCTGCACCCGAGCCACCTGGCCTTGTCCCCAAGTCCTCCCATTCAGCCTATTTCCAGGTGCCCCTCCTTCCTTTCTGTCGCGTAGCATGCAAGGCTACCAACCCGTCCAGCACCTCTGCACTCGGATTCACCGGGGCAGGCATGATGATCTACTGGTGGAACTTTGGTCCTTGTCTCTTTACCACCTCACAACCGAAAGGGGTCCCATCGAAACGCCTGACAAGTATATGTATGCAGTGAATGTTCTTTCCCTCATAAGAAAGCATTACAAGTAAAAACGCACTGTTGGTCAACTGTGCTAAAACTGTACAAAGTCTATCCTGAGAAAGTACTTACCTGATAACGAAGTTCTTGGATTCAAAATATATATATAAACATAGCTGTCATTTTTCCAAATTGGTGCAGATCTACTTTTTGAGTATGTGCATCATTTATTGACTTTGTGTGTGCAACAAATGTCTAGCACACCTCACTGATAAGCCTAAGGCTGTTTGACCACACTACCCTAGATGGAGCACCTTAGAATTGCTAGAGTAAGCCCCTGTCCACTCATAAGGGATACCTGAACTCTTTACAAAGCATACCTCTTTTTGGTATCTATACTACTATAATAAAGGAGAAACTTTCAGGCTTTGAGGCGGGTAAACTCCGGAACCACTGCGCCAATCTACACACCCGATACACTGTAGAAATTGTCAGGGTGTGTAGATGGTTATAGGCTATATAAAGTTTGAAAATAAACCTTATTTAAAAAATGTATTTTAAAAACAAAGTAGTCCCCCCAAAGTAGCGCCGGCCGCGACATGCATGCTCACGTCGAGGAGCGGCGTCAGAGCAGCGTCAGAGGAGCGGCGGACATGGCGCGGGGGAGGAGCGGTCACGTGAGGAGCAGCGGACAGGCCAGCGGCGGTGCGACCAGCGGAGAGGCGGACATGGCGCGGGGGAGGAGCAGCGGCGGACAGTCGGTGAGGAGCAGAGCGGCGAGGAGCTGTCAACTCAGGAGCGGCGGCTGAGGTAAGCAGGCGGGTGTCTGGGCAGGCGGGGGACGGGGAGTTACAAAAGGCAATGTCGGGGCAGGCGGGGGTCTGGGAAGGCGGGGGACGGGGACTAACCTCCATTGACTCAGGCCAGGCCAGGGTCGGGCCAGGCGGCAGGCGGGGGACGGGGCGGGCGGGACACGGGCTGCTGGGCAATGTCAAGGCAGGCGGGGGTAGGGGGAAGCCTGGAAGCTCCCGGACAAGGTCGGGACGGGCTGCTAGTACTATATAAAGTACCAGCTTCCTACACCTGTTACAAGAGGTGAAGAGTAAGGTAGAAGAAGTGGAGCATATAATCGAAGTGACTCAGCAGTGGTAGAAGCCAGAAGAAACAACATATCAACTATCAAGAGATGAGTTCCTAGAAAGAATTGGCCACTGTTACAGTGATAGCCATTAGTATACAAGCCCCAGTATCATGCTCACCTCTTATTTTCAACCTAATTCATATGCGAGACAACATGGTATGAAAACCCATTAAATTTCCTTCTTCATCATCCCACTTTCTACACTTCAGATATTAAACCTCAACAAAAAAAAAACAGATGACCACTGTCCTAGAAGAATCGAGTACTTCTAACTTTTAGTCTTCTTACTTTTGATGGGATTGTATGGGATTATATTATTATGTACGCTTCAAATTTATCAATTATTTAATTGTTTCTTTTGGGCTTCTTCTTGATATATTTTTGCACATGTTGCATAAGTGTATTACTTCACTGCTTCATATTACAATTTATTTCCCTAACATGACCTTCTGAAATTTTACACTCTCTTCTATTCTATCAATTGCCTAATCTCACTATGAAGAAATTACTTTTTCTGATGATTTGTATGTACACTACTCTGTGTCTCTTATTGGGATCCATTAATGCTTTATAAAACTTTAGAAATAGTATTGTAAAATGGAAAATTAGTAAGCAGAGTAGGAGTGTCCACCTTAGCCTGGCACACCCCTAGGGTGACCAGAATCTGAGGTGAACACCTCTCTTAGAAATTCTCCATCTTGAATTGGAGAATTAGACCAAATAGGAATAGGAATGTGCCCCTAAGGGTGTAATCGCCCTAGGGGACATTAGCCATTGGCTACAGTCGCCTAACCTCAATAATGACCTTAAATTTAGTATTTAAGGATTCCCCTGAGCCTTGCTCCTTAGATTCGACGACCTATGAAGAAGGACCGAAGAGCCATGCAGCAGTGGAGAAGAAGATGGCGACTGACTTGGCCCCAGCCCAACCGTCCTGTCCTTTCCTCCAGCGACCCTGCTTCTAGAAACCAGCCTGGCCCACAGTCAGGAACCTCAAGAATCCCAGAGGACCTGTGCTGTCTTCGACAAAGACTTCTGTCTCCCTTTGACACCGGATTTGTCCAGCAAAGAACCTAGCACCAGTCTCGGGATCCAGGCGGATCCGCAACACTGCACCACTCTGCACCTGACGCCCACGACCCGAGTATGAGTGGCTCACCTATCCTGTGATCCTGACCTTATCTGCATTGGTGGTTGACCTCTCCAGACATCCCTCTCAACGCCTGCTACGTCTGTTCTAAGGGTTCCCCAACCGCAACCATAACCAGCTGTGAAAACCCAGCACCAAAAGGCAACCCTTCATCCTCCGCCCCCCAACTTTGGCGAACCCAGCCCACAGTGCCCATGTGTCACCCAGCTAACCAAACTACCTCCCCTAACATTGGTCACCTTTGTCCAGCCTCCTGGTCCAAGCCGGCAGCCTCCTTTCAAAACCGATGATCTCCATTGGAAAGCATTGGGCGCTCGACGCAGATTTTCACCCTGCACCCGGCCGCCCCTGTGCCACTGGTGGTGTTGCTTTTGTGCTGCTTTGTGGCTCCCACTGTGCTCACTTAAACCCCTGGGGCATTTGTCTTAAGATCACGGGTACCTACCTGCAAACCGTGCATCTATTTTGAGGTACCGCCTGGCTCCACTGGATAACATTGGGGCCAAAGACCCCTGCACCTGGCCGCCCCAGTGCCACTTGTGATGCAGTACCTACCTGGTCTCAAACATTGCCCTGTGTTGTCCTAAACCCCAAAGCCTGAGGAAGTAAGTTGAGTACTTACCTGCAAATGGCTTAACATTGTTTCTGCTGTAGGAGTGCATTGTAAGTCTATCAGTTGCATTGAACTATCTAACTGTATCACTGCCAAAACCTACCACTGTAATTTATTTATATTTACAGAAAGCATTCTCCATACTGCGAAGTATACAACTGCATTTCTAAAACATTACTGCATTATTGAATAGTATTGCTACATTTACAGACTGTACAACTTACCTGCACTAAGTGATTCTTAGTTCTAATAATTAAACAACAAAGTAACACCTTTTTGTACAACCAACTGGTCTGGATTCAGTCTTTGAGTGTGTGACATCATTTCTTGCCTGAGTGTGTACAATAAATGCTTAGCACAACCCTCTGATAAGCCTAACTGCTCAGTCCAGCTACCACTAACTTGAGAGTAAGGTATTCCTCTAACCTCTGTCATACCTTTGGGACCCCTGGATTTTGTGCACACTATACCTCTTTTTGGTGTAGTATATACAGAGTAAGCTTCCTACACTAATCTATCTACAGAGCTGGTGGGGCATGAATTAGAAGTCTCTGAATAGAACCGTACTTTTAATAATCAACCTACCTCATTATGTCACATTTGGTAGCACATTACGGGCCTGAATCACAAAGGTAAACGTACACGCACATAAAAAGATAGTACAAGTCTATCTTTTTATGGGCAGAGGTCTCCGCCCCGACTGCGGAGTCTCCGCATTCATAATTTACTATTAAGTAGCAGTTTTGTGAATACTGAAAAAGAGTAAACTTACACAAACATGTGCGTTTACCTTTGTGAATCAGACCCTACGTGTTTACTGTGAGTGACTGAGTAATTTAACGCTGATTGCCAGGCAAGTTTGCCCTGTTGTCTGCACTGGAATTTACTTTGGTTATGCTGTGCGAAATTACATGTGCACTGATCAATCAGTGCAAGAACTGTATCGGCAGACACTGAAAACATTTTGCACGTGTCAGTGAATGCAAATGCTGATGCAAAATGATCTTGTCATAAATGCTAAATTACTCAGACACCAATGTTGCACAATAATTCCAGCCCTTGGAGTGATATTATATGGTTCAAAAAATGTTCTGCAATGGTCGTAATGGTTACAGAGACAGCCAAATATTTTGAAGGCAGGAGATTTTATTTGAATTTTTAGCTCTCTCCAAAGGTTTTACCCTACCTAGGATAGATGTACACTAACTTTAAGCAAGCATTGGTATAGCAAATCTGTTAGACCTGGCATCATTGGCATGAGTCTCCCTTCCATTTTTGACGGACTGCCTCCTCTGTTTCGATATGTTTTTGCTGGTTATACGCTTTGGGCACTGTGCCACTGCTATTCAGTGCCACAGTGCAAGTGCTCCCTATGTTAAATTGATGTATTGATTAGTGATTCCATGATTGGGTTATTTGATTTACTTGTCAGACCCTAGTACAGTGCACCATGTGTGCCGGGGGCTGGTTAATCAAATGCTGCTGGTGGACTTGCAGCACTGGTTGTGCCACCCATAGAAGCAGCTTGTAAAGTGTGTCTCAGGCCTGCCATTGCAAGGCCTGTGTGCAGTCTGTGACTGCCATGTCGACTTGGCAAGTGCATCCACTTGCCAGTCCCTAAACCTTCCATTTTCTTCATATCAGACACCCCTATGGTAGGCCCAAGGGCAGGGTGCATTATAAGTATAATGTAGGACATGCCCCAGTGTGTGTAGCATGTCCTAATAGTGAATTACAGCCATTTTCGTTTTTCACTATTGCACGGCTACCTGTTCTCCATAGGCCAGAATGGGCAGTTACATTATTACATTTTATAATCCTAACTGATCCAGTGAACATGGTAGAAATTCAAATTTAGTATGCCTGAGCTCAGAATGATAAAACACATCTTTTAGTAAAGTTGGTTTTAACATTCTGTGTTTGAAAATACCACTTTTAGAAAGTAGGTATTTTCCTTGCCGAACTATCCAAAGCCTGCCTCTGCTAGATTGTGCATTCCTGGTCTGGTGTTTTAGTGACAGGGCTGGGGAATTCCAAGAGACTGAATGAGTCAGCCCAGTGGTGAATAGAGAGATCTGCATCTAGATGGGAGGGAGGAGTTGCACCTGGGCCCTGAATAGGGCTGGGCCTTCCCTGCACAATGCTGGCTCAACCTCCTGGGGTGCGGCTGATGTCTCTGCCCTGCACTGTGAAAGGAGAGGAGGAATCATGTCAACAAAGTGCTCCAGTCTGTGCTTTCCCTCCATAATGCTGGCTCCACCTACTGTGGGGCGTCTGATGTTTCTGCCCTGCACTGTGAAAGGAAAGAAGGAGTCCTGTAAATAGAGTGCTCAGGAACTGGTTTGGACTAGGCAGAGGCCTCTCTGCCTTCAGAGAACAAAGGATTTCGGGGTATAAGTATTGGGACTCAGACCCAAGAACTTTAGATCACTTCTGGGAACAAGAAACCTTTCTGCCAAAGAGAAGAACCAAGGAAGATGCAGGAGTTTGGACTGCCCCTCTGCCAGTGTGCTGTTTGCTGGGTTGGCCTGCAGTGGTGTCTTCATTGCCAAGGGAAAGGAGAAGGAACTTTTTAAGGACTTTCATCATCTACAGAATATTCTCCAAGGGCTTGAATTTGTGCTTGCCTCTTACTGAAGTCTCAGGGACAAAAGACTTCACTCCAGCTCCCCACTGAATTTCCTTGCTGGGAATTCTAACTGCAGAAGCCTGCTTGTCGCTGGGAGCTGGAAGCGTGACGCAACAAGAAGCGTGTTGCCGATGCAGCTGAAATCGTCGCATCGCAGGAGAAGCGTGCCGCCGCCGCATCTACAAGAA
The DNA here is from genome assembly GCF_964263255.1 of Lissotriton vulgaris. Taxonomy (NCBI): domain Eukaryota; kingdom Metazoa; phylum Chordata; class Amphibia; order Caudata; family Salamandridae; genus Lissotriton; species Lissotriton vulgaris. Next base: position 775,351,448 of record NC_141685.1, on the reverse strand, counting down.
AGCGTGTCTTTGTCGAAGCTTACTGCTGTCGCATCACCAGAGAAGTGTAACGCCATCGAGAGAGTCGCCATCGCATCCCCGGAGAAGCGTGTCGCAGGGCCTGTCAAAAACATATCTATAAAAAAACTTGTAATTTTTCGAAATTGGTCTTGAGTTTCTTCTTGTATGTGTGTCTTATTTATTGACTCTGTGTGTGATCAACAGATGCTTAACACTACCCTATGATTAGCCTACACTGCTCACCCACACTACCACAAAAGAGAGCATGCTGTATTATTAATTGAAGCCCTGTAAACCAATAAAGATCGTCTGGATTTCTACGTAGTGTACCTCTCTTTGGTACACTACATAAAAAGCCAGCTTCCTACAGTCTACTTCTGCATGTCTTTACTTTCTTAGCAGAAAAGGTAAACATCCATCAACATTTTATCATAACAATAAAGTATAGCAAACAAACATGCAAGGTGGACTGATTAGTTGCACTGTATCTTCACAACAGGCTATGGCATCTAAATGGCATGAACTTTATAAACAAAACAGCGATAAACCAACAATTAAAATCTTGTAGGGTCCGTGAATTAATTTTGTATAAGAATACACAATGGCTCTCAATTACAATGTATACATCATGTTCCATCTGCAGTCTCACAAAAGTAGTATTTGACGTTCCTTCTCAAAGATCTAATGGGAACTCCAATGGGACAATGTAAATGTTACCAGAATGCCAAGCCCTCAAAGGAAAGACAAACCTGAAAAACACATCAAAGCCAATGGCTGGATTAGACTGACCTACAGACCACTGTCCCTCTGTAGTTCTTCTTATTTAACTTTTTTTGAATTGATGTCATGAGGTTGTTTAAATAGCTCAAGCTGTCGGTAGACAGACCTAAAAAGGATTATCTGTATTGAGTAGTATGTTGTCTAGGCACAAAAAATGTGATCAAAAATATTAAGTAAAATGGACGTGATAAAAGGAAGGGGAAGTTGGCTGTTATCTCTGAGGATAGGGTGGGGATGAGGAGTGAATGTCCCTGGCAACTGGGAGGTTTTATGAACTGGAAAAAACAGAAGGGCACAACGGTAAATGGCATTTTAAGAGCCCCTTGAGCCCCTGGTTTTAATATAATTTTCCACATAAGCATAAAGTCATATAAATATACCAGAACGTATTTGGGTGTGACTTCAGATTTTGCATGCCTTCCACTTCATGCCTTTTATTATATTTTGTAATATAAGCACACACACTTGAGGGCGTTACCGTACTTTACAATATAATAATACCTCAAATAAAAAAAGACTAAGGTCACTTAAGTAAAGGTCATGTGGGAAAAGATCGGCCTTGTAGAAACCACAGAATAACTTGACACTCCAGCCTCGGAGTGCAGCCGAAATTGAAGAAGTATGCGGTGATTGGTTTACTTCACATTTCTGCCATGTTAATAAATGTGGAGATATTTCACTACTGCATGAATTAACCAGCAGCAAGGTTCTCTTAGGAATGCAAGTAAAATGCTGAAAAAGGAAACAAAAATCAGCAATTGCGATTTTAGCACCTATTGTTCTGTACGTATTATAACATTGTTTTCCTCTTCGACTCTAAATCCCGGTGTAATCCAGAAACTTCTATCTGTGATGGCATTATTATAGTGTCATGGTGTTACCACTAGATTTACCACCAAGCTCTCGATTAAGGCCTACATGGCGTGTAAGGAAAAGAGCTGGGGCATAAAAATAGTGCACTCCTAGGAGGGTTGTTACCTGCCCCTGCATTTAGCAACAACTCAAGCTGCAAGGGAGAGAGGAATCTATACCCTAACCCATCCATGACAAAAAATGGGCCAGTTGCAACAGGCACCCCCAACCCTGAAAGGTGCAGTGGGTTGGTTGTCGCACACTACAGTTTCTGGGCTGATGGTACAAATAGCAAAGGCCCATGTAGAGGAAGGCACAGGGTCAAGACAAGTAACCAAACTGGGTAAATTGGAAAATTGGAGTTGGCTGCCATATATTTGTCAGTGGAGTACCACAAAGACTGAAATGATAAATCCATGGTGCATCTCACAATAAAGCATGGCATGTTGAGTATCAGTGCTTGGAATCTGGGAGGTCTAGCCCCGAAAACTGAAGATGCTTCATTGTCTGAGTACTTTAATAAGATCAATATTATTGCAGTACAGGAGACATGGGTACAATCTAGTACCCCAGTAATTAGGTTTGTTGAATATAACAAATTGGCATGTAAAAGTAGCACCCACAGAGGAGCAAAAAGTGGGCTAATTATCTATGTGAACTCTAAACTCTCTGCAATGGTCATGATACTAGATATAAATAAACCCTGGTTATTGGTGCTGGCCTTGGATGAGTAGGATAAGCAGCTGACAACTCCACTAGTCCAAGTCAATATGTATATCAACCAGAGAGAAAAAAAGAAGTATAGTGGATAAGTTGATTAATCTACTCTTGAAGTGGACATGAGTGATGGGGTTGGCAAACTTGGTAATCACTGACGACTTCAACTTGAAACTTTTTCAAGATACAGATGAGGATGGTGATAAAGTGCCACATGCTCTGCCTGCTCTTGGAAATTATCCAATCGAGAGGACGGACTATACATGCGAAAGAGAAACCATGGATGGGTACAGCTCAGGACTCCCAAGGACTGATCAAAAGTCAGAAAGATGAAAAATGAAGGCCTTTGGTAATTCCACCACTGACACTTAAACTGAACCAGTGTGAGCGATGATCCAAAGAGTAATGGGTGTGTATTAAAGCGAAGAAGCTTAATATAACGTCGCAAACATATTGGGACTTGGACTGTGAGGCGGCTCGGTAGGGAGAATAAGGGCAATAAAAACATCCCTACCCCAAATAATAGGATTATCACTCCCACAAAAACCAGACCAGTGAAATCAGCAAGCGACCAGTGGTTTGTTTTATAATATTGTGTCCTGAAGAAGGTGGGGTGAGCCAACTCCAGTTTCGACGAAACGCTGTGTTGACAGTACTTAGTTAACTCTTTGTTTTTTAAAAAGACATTTTAAAAATATTATCCTTTTTAAATTGTTTTTCTGAAATTTGTTGATGAATAGTTTTTAATTGTTGTCATAATTGGGTTTTAGACTTTGCAAGAAGTGCTGTTTTTATTTGCATTAGTGTAATAATAGTGTAATTATGTGGAACATGGTTTTAAGTAATTCGATTTTATGGAATGTTACAATTTGATTATGCCAAATAAAATTCAACCTTTTTTTATAGAAGACGGTGTTCGGTGCTCAGTGCTTACCAAATATCCTCTTAAAGTCTTTTGGAATATGTGTGGTGGTGCATCCCTAGAGCCTTTCAACTATCATATTCATGTTCCATTTGAGTTAGTTACGCAGAAGGGACTTGTGATTTGCCCTATCCCTTTTGGTGATTAAGGGTGCCTCTCCCAGGTTTTGTGGAGAGTTTAACCTATACAACACTGTTCACAGACAGTGGAACTCTCATGAGAAATACACTAGAGAGTATTAAAATGAATCTTCAAAGAAAAGTGTACAGTCTATGCAACTCTTGGAAAAAAAATACACTATTCACTTAAAATAAGCAACTTCTGAAGGGGATTATACTCCCTGCAGCCTTTGTGCTGTGGTGAAAACTTTACAGATAGCCCATCTTCTGAAGCAAAACAAGCACATGTTCATAGTTTAATATGTGGCACACACAGTCTTCTATGTTACATAGAAAATGTCATGCTGAGACGATTCTGTCCAATAACTCAAGGCTGCTTACAATACTTAGTATGTTGTATGTAGAATCTTTGCCCTGTTGCACAATGTTTCTGTACAGCACAAAGCTTCTGTGGAACATGCTGAACACAAGTTGTCAACTTTCACATGCACACAGGGTTACTCTTCAATGCAAACATTTGTAATGTGTTCAATACCTCTACACACCTATGACGCATTAGGAGCACATCCATTGTGTAAACACCTACACCCACCAGCTGGACACAGGCTGTACAAAATTAGGTAGAAAGGTATTATGCTAAGCACCCAAAACTATGCAAATTGTAAAACAAATTAACTCACTCATTGGACAATGTCATCAGTGATGTCATCAATGATGTCAAATGAGATGTCATCAGTGATGTCATAGAACATACCATGACAGTTGTAATATGTAAGGTCGTAAGCAGTGCACAGTGGGAGCTCAAGTTATAGTTGGGTCTGTTAACTATAGCTCAGTTTTTTTTTTGTTTAAAACTTTAATGCTGTCACTGAAATATACACATAACTATAATGTTACTTGGGCGTGGCTAAGGCGCCGATGTAGGTGGACGCGGGACTCCGGAGCTCCTCCGTGCCCGCCTCGCACCACCACACATCCTGCACCCCGACTCACTCCTTGACCCCCCAACAGTGCCCAGGTGGACACCAGGGGCACGCAGGGAGATTTTGGAGGACCGGGGGCCCCTGTAACTGCCCCCGCCGGACTTTTATCGGTGAGCGCGGCACACGGGGACGAGAAAGCCCAAAATGGCGGCCGCCGTCCTGATGAGACGCGCCTGGTGACGGAGCCCGAGAGAAGGGGAGAAGCCCCCTGGAGCTGAGGTGGCGGGCCACTGGTGAGAAGAGACCCTCCGGGAGCGGGCAGAGGTGAGGGGTAGAGGCTGCCACCCTCGCGGGCGGATTTGGGGGACCGGGGAAGATCGGCCTGCCTGACCCCAAAATGGCGCCGACAGAGACCCGGCGATCGCCTTAGCGGCCGGCTGGAGATCCACTGGACCCGCGTGGAGCACTGAGACAGCGTGGGACACCTGACCTGCCCCCCTGGTGGTGATCTGAGGGGAGAGCCTACACCACGGGGGGTCTGGGGACACACGAGTGCGGCAGGCGGCGAGAAGAGCGGGGGACGAGGTACTGGCTACCCTCCCCCACGCGCCTTTGACTTTGAAGGCGGGAAGAGGCACCTATCTGGCCTTGACGGTCGTTTGCTGGGCCGCGGTGGCCGCGTGGGGTGCTGGACCTGCGGAGAGCACCTGTCCTGCCCTCCTGGCGGTGGCAGTGCCAGGGAGCCTGCGCCACAGGAGATCGGTGGCACATACGTGAAGAGGGCGACGGGGAGAGCAGGGGACGAGTTGCTGGCATCCCGCCCTCATGAGGCGCTGAAATAGAGGACGGAAGAAAGCGCCTAACTGGCCGGGGACGCCCGAATACAGGGGGCCACACTGGGACTGGTGATCAGTGGCGCACACCCTGCCTGAGCCTTCCAGGTGCCCTGACCTGGGGCGCTGGTGCCCCACGACGCTGGTGGGACAGGACCTGGCCTCTGGACGATACCGCGGACTGGACCCCGCGAGGCGTGGGCCCAGAGATCGAAAGGGACGGCAGACCTGAGGAGGACGAGGAGCGGGAACATCGGCGGCCGCTGCGGAGGCCTCAGACGAGCGCTGCCCGCAAGGATGGTACGTGGCAGCAGGAAGAAGGGCTTCGAGGCCCTGAGGCTGGACGACCCGGGGCACCCTGACGACGACGTCCCGCCTGGGGGGGGAGCTGGGGGCTCGGCCCACCCGCGAGACCCCTCCCTGGGAGACATTATGCAGGCGATTGTGGCGTCGCGGGAGGATCTTGAGAAGCGCATAGACACCATTGGGTCGGACCTGACCCTACTGAAGGACGACCACAAGAAGCTGAAGGAGCGAGTGGCGACCTCTGAGGTCACCCTGAAAAGTCTCCCAGGGGACGTAGTGGAGCTGAAAAAGTCACTGGCGGACATGGCACAGAAAGTATGGGTGCTGGAGCTCCGAGCGGAGGACAGTGAAGGGCGCTCTCGGCGCAATAACCTCCGCCTCGTTGGGGTCCCTGAAAACACAGAGGGGCGGGACGCGGTCACCTACCTGGAGGGCTGGCTACGATCTGAGGTGGCCCCGGAGGGGCTCTCGCCGTTCTTTGCCATTTAACGGGCACACAGGGTCCCTGCGCGTCCCCCCAAACCGGGGGCGCTTCCGCGTCCGATTGTACTGCGCCTCCTGCACTTCAGGGACAGAGACCACATACTGCAGAAGGTGAGAGATGTCCCGGACCTGAGAATCGACAACAGCAGGGTCATGATCTTTCCGGACTTCACCAGGGATGTGCAAAAACAGCGGGCCTCCTTCCTGGCGGTCAAGCGAAAATTGAGGTCGCTACAACTGCCCTATGCTATGCTGTTCCCGGCGCGGCTGCGGGTGGTCGATAGAGAACGCACGCACTTTTTTACAACGCCACAGGAGGCCTGGAGCTGGTTGGATGCGCGGGGGAAGCCGAGCACGGACCCCACACCACAGACCCCTCCCAGGAGACACTCCACGGAAACGACACCAACGCGACGATCTGGCTCCCCTTCGGGCTGGCAGCAGGAATGGGCCAAGGCGGTGCAGGCAGTGGTGGCCATCAGCCAGGGGGATGCCAGCCCCTCCAGCAGCGCGTCGGAGCAGTTGAAAGCCTGTGCTCCCAGCCCTGGCTCCAGCAGCGGACACGAGCTGTCAGAGACAGACATGCCGGTGGTGACTCCCCAGACGGCGGATGGTATCCTTGGCTGAGGAGGCTCGTGGGACACTGGCCACATAAGTAAGGTATTGGGGCGTGCAGGCGGGGGGGGGGCACTTCTGGACGCTATGCAGTGAGGTGCGAGTGCCCCCCGGGACCTCTTACTGAGACCTTGGGGACGGGGAGAGTCGGGAGACCTCTCCTGTTTGTTGTTAGGGGTGTGGGGCGGGGGCGGGGGGTTTCGGGCCTGTATGGAGCCGGCATCGCTGCCTCTCCAGCCCTATTTTGTAGTGACACGCTTTTCGATACTTGAGTTTGGATGGGGTTTCCACGTTGGTTGTCTGTCCGGGGGTGTGGGTGTTGGGGTAGTTTGACTATGCAAGTTGGGGGGGGATCGAGGGAGGGACCTAGGCGTGCTGGGGGGGTTGCTGAGAGGGCGAATGGGGCTTGGTGGACTCTGACATGGGATCCGACTTAGGCTACAAATGTCTCACATGGAACGTAAGGGGGATGCACTCGATGCATAGGCGCCATAAGATCCACTCCTATCTGGTCAGGCGGGGCATACACATAGCCTTCCTTCAGGAAACCCATCTGCTGGACAAAGAGGGGAAGGCGCTACAGAGGCGCTGGAGGGGACAGGTCTTTCACACAGGTTACTCTGCTTATGCTAGGGGGGTGGCCATCTGGATACGGGCGGGGGTCCCCTTTCAATGCACACAACAGGTAATTGACCCAGAGGGGAGATATATAATGGCACGAGGCAAGCTGGACGGGAGGGACCTTAACCTGGGTTGCGTGTACGCCCCGAATGTGGACCAACCTGCATTCCTCTCCTTACTGTCCAATAAACTAGCCCAGTTCTTAGTGGAGCCCCTGCTACTGGGCGGCGACTTTAACAGTGTGGCTGACACCGCCATGGATAGATCCCACCCCCCCCTTCCGAATGCACCAGCTGGTAGACTCGCACTCGCGCGCTCAGCCTGGCAAGGCCAGTGGGGACTGGTCGACTCCTGGAGGGCTAACCACCCGGCGGACAGAGACTACTCATTCTTCTCCGCCCTTCACGAGTTGCATGTCCGTATTGACGCCTTCCTGTGCTCACAGGACGTGCACGCGGAAGTGTGCCACAGTGAGTACCTCACGCGCTCGATCTCGGACCACAACCCGCTTCTCGTGCGGCTGCGCTGGTCGCAGATCCGCCCGAGAATACCGGCTTGGAAGCTCCGCCCTGAGGCACTGGAGGATCAGCTCTTCCGCGCCACGATCGCCTCGGGCATCGAGGAGTATTTCCAGGTGAATGCGGGCACGGCGGGTTCGGCCACGACGGAATGGGACGCCTTCAAATCCGTACTACGGGGCCAGAGCATTGCGACGTCATCGGGCGTGCGGAGAACACTACTGGCAGAAATTGAGAAGGAGGACGAGACCCTACGGAGGATGGAGAGAGAGAGACCTGAACGGCCGGACACTCACGAGGCCCTGCTGGGGGCGCGGGAGGCGGTGGCGGCAACGGTGGAACGCCTCCGATGCTTTGATTACAAGGCCTACCTAATGCGGGCGCACTCGGACCGCGACAAATCGGGGGCTCTTCTGGCCTGGTTGGCCAACCCGGCCCGCCGAAGCTCGGTCATCCTTGAGCTCAGAGACCACGCGGGGGCGGCGAGGTTTGATCAGCAGGGGATCAACGCACTGTTTTACGACTACTATACAGAGCTCTACCGCAGCAGGGTCCTCCCTTCGGTGGAGGAGTTCCAGTCCTTTATGGAGGGTCTTGACCTGCCGGAAATGGAAGAGGCGGACGCGAAACGACTCGGGGACAAGATCATGGAGAGAGAGGTGCGGGTCGCCATCAAGAGCATGGCGAGAAACAAGACACCGGGCACCGATGGATTCCCTACGGAATTCTATCTCACCTACGTGGATCTCCTGGCGCCCCGGCTGACGTGGCTCTACAACGAGTCGAGGCGGCTGGGCTGTCTCCCTGCGACCACGCGGGAGGCGTTGATTGTCCCCCTACTGAAGCCGGGTAAGCAGCCATGGGACAGATCGGCGTATCGCCCCCTGTCCATGCTCAACCTGGATTACAAGATCCTGAGCAAGGTCTTGGCGACGCGTTTGCTCCCCCACATGCCCGTACTGGTGCATGCGGACCAGTCGGGCTTCATCCCGGCACGCAATACGGCGCTTAATGTGCGACGACTCCTGCACATCCTAGAGGCTGACACATACGATGGCGACGAGGCGGTGGTGTTTGCTGTCGACATGGAGAAGGCCTTCGACAGCCTGGAATGGCCTTATCTCTTCCATGTGCTACGAACGCTGGGCCTTGGCGAGGGCTTCGTCGATTGGACGAGACTGCTCTATACGAACGCGACGGCGAGAGTCAGAACAGGGAGGGTTATCTCTGAGATGTGTGGGGTGGGCAGGGGCACCCGTCAGGGATGCCCTCTTTCCCCCTTGCTGTTTGCCCTGGCTGTCGAGCCTCTCGCGGTGCGGGCCCGGCTGGGCCGGGCTTATCGGGGCCTGGACGTCTATGGCCAAATACACCACATCGCATTGTACGCTGATGACCTACTGATGTTCCTGGCGGACTCGGCGGACTCCCTGCGCGGAGCTAAGACTCTCCTGCAATCGCTGAGTACGGTATCTGGCCTCCGAGTGAACTGGGCGAAGTCCCACCTATTCCCGGCCCGCCCACGGAGAGAATGCCCGCAAATAACGGAAGGCGTGACTTGGGAAGAGAGGTGCCTGCGATATCTTGGCACCTCGATCTTTCATGACAATGCTGATGTCCTTGAGGGGAATATCGGTACGGCGATCAGGCACGCTAAAGGGAGCTTTGACTTTTGGGGCACGCTCCCATTGTCACTCATGGGGAGGGTGGCGCTTCTCAAGATGGTGACCCTGCCGCGGCTGCTTTACTTCTTCGGGACCCTACCGATCTGGATCCCAGCGAGCTACTTTTGACGGCTGCGGTCGATGGTCATCGGCTTTCTATGGGGGGCGGGCAGGCGTAGGGTGGCCCTTGCCACACTTCTCCGCCCTCGGGCGGACGGAGGTCTAGCTGTCCCAGACTATGAGCTCTACTACTTGGCGGCACAGCTGCAGTGGCTGACGCAGTGGGTGGCACGGGCTAGGAGAGAGGCGGACGGGTCGGGGGAGCCGGCAGGTCCGGTCCAGGTATTATCCCGGATTGTCCTGGGGCTTCCGATGGGGGACTTCCATCTCACGCAGGAGTTTGCAACGGCCAGAAAATGCTGGAACAGATACCGCCGGAGGTGCGGTGTCACGGTCCCGTACGCACCTGAGATCCCACTTAGACTCTGCGAGACATTGCCGCACGGGGGCTCGTGGCACGGGCTGGATGGCTGGGATCAGCGGGGGCTCTCGTCCATGGGCGATCTGTATGAAAACGGGGCGATGTTGCCCTTCGACCTCCTGCAAGAGCGCTTTGAGTTGGCGGGGGGGACTTCCTCCTACATGCGGCTTTAACGGCGGCGATCCGCAGGCACTGGGGGGCGGGCATGTCGGAGCCGACGCTGTCGCTGGGCTGCCAGTACGTCGTGATGATGACGGGGACGGTCAGGGCGGTCACGTGCCTATCTCGACGCATGGTCTCGGAATCCACCGCTCCGCTGTTGGCCTTGAAGGCAAAATGGGAGGCTGATCTGGCGACTGAGATCCCCGAGGAGGCCTGGAATGGCATACTGGAAAGGGCCCGGAATAGCACGCGCAACGCGAGATTCCAGCTGGTGCACTTTTATGTCCTACATAGGGCTTACCTAACCCCTGACAAACTACATAAGTACTTCCCGGCCCACCCGGCGTCCTGCCCGCGTTGCCCGGCAGACCCAGCAGACTTCCGGCACATGTTCTGGTCCTGTCCTGGGCTGGGACCCTTTTGGGAGGAAGTAGTGGAGGTTCTGAGGGAGGTGACGGAGAGGGACCTGCAACTCACCATGGCACATTGCATACTACACTGGTTCCCGCACACATCGAAGAACAAAGTCACTAGCAAGTTCCTGGACTTGGGGCTCCTCCTGGCGAAGCGGGCCATTACGTCCCAGTGGAAGGCGTCCCGGGGTCCCGTGGTTGAGCGCTGGAAGGCTGAGCTGCTTAAATGGGCTAGATGTGAGGGTGAGCTTCGCCTGCGGACCGCACTCAGGATAGACAATGACATGGCACTGGAGAGAGCCAGGGCGTGGGAGGGGCTGGTCCTCGATCTCATGCGCCTGGACGAGTAAGAAGAGGACTCCCCGGTGCATAGTCCGGCTCAGGCGGGGCACCCGCCCACCGAGGGGACGGCTTAGGCCCACCTTGCTGCTTCACCACCCTTGCGTTCCAATGTGATGAACTATGACTGTTCGCTGATAAATCCTGTTGCCATGTCTCGGATCTGGTCCTACGAGAGGAGATGAGAGCTCGGTTAGGTGACTCTCTGGCACGCCTGGGGGGGTGGGGGGACTGGAAGGGGGCGGGGGGTGGTCGGGGGGCTCTGGTCGAGGGGGGCGGGGTAGTTGGGGACGAGGGTGTTACGGGGGGAGGGAGGGGGTTTTGTTAGAGGGGGGTGTACGTTGACTCCTGATTCCACTGGGCTTGAGACATGGGAGAGGGTGTGTTAGGACTAAAAAGCAGCTCTGCCATCCCCCACCCAGCTGGTGGCTTTAGATATACACGGATTGTCCCAGCGCAGTTTCTTTTGCCCGTGACTTTGCCGCTCGACCTCAGGGGTGTGAGCTGAATGGCTGTGTGATACAGGGGTATGGGGACGGCGCTTCAACTGAATATCAATTGGAATGGTTTGATTATACTGTATGACTCTCTGATTTTGCTGCAATAAAAAAATATTTACAAAAAAAATAAATAAATAACTATAATGTTACTTCAACCTTTGGACTTTTCAATGGGAAAAAAAATATTACGTAGTAGCAGGAACACGCAACAGCCTAAGAGTTTCTTTTTATCACAGAAATCATTATAGTTCCTCAGAATTCTGTATAATGTTTTAGAGAATAAAGTTTAAACTTCTCTGCACCACCTTCAATACTCAAAAACTACATGGTCCAATATATCTTCAATCTGTGCTCTGGAATTGCATAACTACTCGGAATCTGGCAGCAAAGCTAACCTGTATTAACAGACCAGATTTATTTGTCACAGGGGTAGTTCTGTCTTTCTTCTGGGAGCCGGATTCAGGAATGCTTTGTGCCCAGATCTGAGAAATTTATCAATTAAGGCAGAATACATGAAAAACTAAAAACATTATTTCAAAGGTGACTTTCCAGCTAACTCCGAAATCATCAGGACATCCATCCTTTAAAGTGGGATTGACTATTTGAGTGCAGTTTTACCACTGCTGAAGATCAGAACTGAAAATATCATACATATTTTCCAAATATCAACAGCTTCCCTACTTTTTATCATCTAGACAACGAGATTGGTTAACCCAATAACTGCTGTCAGTACTCTTCAGGAGCAAAGTCGCAAAGTGTCACAAGCCACTATTATACAAATCAATAAAGATGTAAATAAATGCATTATTCTGATGCTTTTATAATATAACATTTTCTTAAAGGAGACAATGGCTGGCTACTGTTTTTTGTTTAATAAAAGATGGTTTGTTGTGCAGTTATTCACCATGGTTAAAGTGAGGAAGGATATAGCCTGCCTTTAGTTCAAATGCTAATGCATACCTAAGGTTGCATCAGCCATAACTGAATTGCAGATCAAATTGGTTAGTGTCGCTGAAGACACTTCTGCAGCTGAACATCATTGGTACGATTCAGAGTACTTATGCCTACTATATTCCTCGTACCCATACGCTTACCTGGACACGGTCTAGCATTACACATGATAACTTCCATGGCGTTCCCATCACATGGCTTCCCACCATATTGTGCTGGTGGGTTACTGCATGTTCTGGTCCTTGTTTGGTTTCCCTGACCACAGGTCCGTGAACATTCTTCCCAAGGACTCCAGTCCGACCAGCCGCCATCAACTAAAACAGAAAAACACAATGCATTATTCAACAACTTCGACGATTAGAGGAGTGAGTGGGAATCTCGGCATGGCTGTGCTTAACCATTTCATGGGCCAATTGGCAAAAATCTCTCTTTCTTTCACATTCAGATAGAATCAGTGTCAGATTTCTGAACCAGCTCAAGTCTACCCTTCAAAGTAGTTTTAATGAGCTCTCAATTGTCCACAGTAGTGACAATTTGAACAGATCAAAGTTTCTGGTTTTGGCTTTCATTTGACCAATAAATGAGAAATATTGGTCACATTTCTTCATCGCCCTGTGGCTGAAATGTTAAACATGTGTGAATATGTTTCTTATAAAAATGAATCGATCAATGTGCTGCCAGTTAGTGTTCCAGTTACAAGTTTCAATTCTAATCTCTCCATCACACTATAACTTTACCCTGGTCTTAAAAGTAGCCTTCGCAGTATTCTGTTGTGTGAAAAGTGAATCATGACCGAGGTGCTCCTGCTAAAAGAACAATATTTTTTGTAAACAATCGCGCAACTCCTTGCCGTACATTATTGCTATATGATATTTTTTCAATCAAAATATTTCCTGCAACTGATAACAATGATAAACAATCCCCAGAGGTCACTCTACCTTTCTCCCACGAGCTGGGAATTACAATTTAAACTACACCCACCATCCCAGGTGACGTCAAGCTCATCTTTTCCGAAGATCAAATATGCAATTCAATCCAAAGTGCAGACAAGGCAGGGCACCTGTTCAGCCTCTTTCTGGTCGACCTGGCCCCTGCCTTGGATGCTGTAAATGCTAACGCACCTAAACTAGGAGACATGCATATTTCGAAACTTCTGTATGCAGATCACGTGATACTCCTTAACCAGACCAAAGTTGGTTTGCAAGGCCTCATTGACAAACTATCTCAATATTCTATAGTCAATGGCATGTCAATAAACCAGAAGAAAAACCAAAGTCATGGAAGTGAGTAACAGGATTCAGAAAAGACACAAATGACTTTTGCATGGCCAATAACTGGAGACAGTGAAAACCTACAGATACCTAGGAGTTCTATTTAACGACATGGGCTCCTTCAACCAGCACAGGCTGGACTTGCTGAGGAAAGGTATGACACCTTGCGTCTTGCCTTCACCACCCTACAGAGAACACTGGACAGTCCAAGCTACCTGCCACTGCTGAAGATCATAGCTGCAAAACTTGCACCGAGCGTCTCTTATGGAAGTGAAGCACTCCATGGTAGACACGTGAGAACCCTAAATTCGATCACCATGAAACTATTCAGATCTCTTCCTAATGCTTCTCCGGACCAGATAAGGCTTGAGTTTGGTCTAACAAATCAACTAATAGCACAAAAAGGGGTTACATTAAAGTATGAAAATGAAAAAAGCCCTTTCCAGCAGAACAATTGTGTCAAGCTCCCTGGCAGGAAGTACAAACAAGTGAAGATGCCCCCTCTCGCCAGTATCTAGAACTGGCATGATGATCTGGATGTCTGATCATTATGGGAAGGGTCCTCACCTCCAGCCTCATTAAAAAAATTATTAATGGAGTTACAAACAAAATGGAGTGACAAAAAATATCTCTGCACCCAAGACAAGAAGTCCTTATCCTCCAGATCTGGATAATATTAAACCAGTACAAAATAATCCCCAGCCTTATCTGGAGGCCAGGTAGTTCATACACCTAAAAATCCACTTTATGAGATATTTCTTTGGCCTTCTTTGAAGCCAGACTGACAGAGTGCCCTAGAATCGGGACATCAAAAGGGCTTGCTGCAGATTGTGTAAATCTGGGGAATAAAACATTGTTCATATAACATGTGTGTGCCCTGCTCTATTGAGAGAAAGGAGGGCACTATCAACGAGTCATGGTTGGTAGGCAGGCCGTGATCGAGTGTTTTAAAGCAACGGACACCATTCTGAACTGTTGTTTTACAAAGTTCTTATAGGTCACTGCAAAAAAGCTGGAAACTTGTGAGTGTCTCCAGCCCTAAACTTAGTTTCGTTTTATAGATCTTCCTCACTCACTCGAGACCATTGCAATGATAATCCTGGCATCCTTTCGAAAACTACCAGTTATCAATATTCAGGCGGGTCCCATGGAACACTGAGGTAGCTGAAGGAAATGGCCCTTTTTGAATGGTTATCCCCAAAACTTTTTACTTCTTCCTCCTATTGTTTCCAGACCTGCTGTTGTTATGCAGAACAATGTCTTACATTCCCCCCAGTACAAAGATCTGGGCCTAAATCCATCGTTTTTTTGCACTCCACACCACCCTAGGTCAGGCAATGGCTATTTGCAAATCAGCCTTGACCCTGTGCCTCATGGGAACAGTCCAGCCCGAGCTACCAAGCCATGGGGTCAATGTAAGACATTGTTCTGCATTCTGTCCATCAACTGTGTTTTTTGCAATTTTCACCCCAAGTGAGCTGGGTATGCTCAGACGTGAGTCCCAGGCTCTCCACATCACTGGAGTCAAGCTATCCAGGCTGAAGAAGGCTGATAGCCAGGAAGCGGCCCTTGGATGCTTGATTCCGGTTTAGGAAAGACATGGCTATGTAGTTCGGGCTGGACTGTTCCCATGAGGCACAGGGTCAAGGCTGATTTGCATATAGCCAGTGTCTGACCTAGGGTGGTGTGGAGTGCAAAAAAACGATGGATTTAGGCCCAGATCTTTGTACTGGGGTGAATTTAAGACATTGTTCTGCATTCTGTCCATCAACTGTGTTTTTTGCAATTTTCACCCCGAGTGGGCTGGGTATGCTCAGACGTGAGTCCCAGGCTCTCCACATCACTGGAGTCAAGCTATCCAGGCTGAAGAAGGCTGATAGCCAGAAACCGGTCCTTGGATGCTTGATTCTGGTCTATCAAAGACATGGCTATGTAGTTCTGGCTGGACTGTTCCCATGAGGCACAGGGTCAAGGCTGATTTGCATATAGCCATTGTCTGACCTAGGGTGGTGTGGAGTGCAAAAAAAGGATGGATTTAGGCCCAGATCTTTGTACTGGGGTGAATGTAAGACATTGTTCTGCATTCTGTCCATCAACTGTGTTTTTTGCAATTTTCACCCCGAGTGTGCTGGGTATACTCAGACGTGAGTCCCAGGCTCTCCACACCACTGGAGTCAAGCTATCCAGGCTGAAGAAGGCTGATAGCCAGAAACCGGTCCTTGGATGCTTGATTCCGGTCTAGGAAAGACATGGCTTGGTAGTTCGGGCTGGACTGTTCCCATGAGGCACAGGGTCAAGGCTGATTTGCATATAGCCATTGTCTGGCCTAGGGTGGTGTGGAGTGCAAAAAAACGATGGATTTAGGCCCAGATCTTTGTACTGGGGTGAATGTAAGACATTGTTCTGCATTCTGTCCATCAACTGTGTTTTTTGCAATTTTCACCCCGAGTGGGCTGGGTATGCTTAGACGTGAGTCCCAGGCTCTCCACATCACTGGAGTCAAGCTACTCAGGCTGAAGAAGGCTGATAGCCAGAAACCGGTCCTTGGATGCTTGATTCCGGTCTAGGAAAGACATGGTTATGTAGTTCGGGTTGGACTGTTCCCATGAGGCACAGGGTCAAGGCTGATTTGCATATAGCCAGTGTCTGACCTAGGGTGGTGTGGAGTGCAAAAAAACGATGGATTTAGGCCCAGATCTTTGTACTGGGGTGAATGTAAGACATTGTTCTGCATTCTGTCCATCAACTGTGTTTTTTGCAATTTTCACCCCGAGTGGGCTGGGTATGCTCAGACGTGAGTCTCAGGCTCTCCACATCACTGGAGTCAAGCTATCCAGGCTGAAGAAGGCAGATAGCCAGAAACCGGTCCTTGGATGCTTGATTCCGGTCTAGGAAAGACATGGCTATGTAGTTCGGGCTGGACTGTTCCCATGAGGCACAGGGTCAAGGCTGATTTGCATATAGCCAGTGTCTGACCTAGGGTGGTGTGGAGTGCAAAAAACGATGGATTTAGGCCCAGATCTTTGTACTGGGGTGAATGTAAGACATTGTTCTGCATTCTGTCCATCAACTGTGTTTTTTGCAATTTTCATCCCGAGTGGGCTGGGTATGCTCAGACGTGAGTCCCAGGTTCTCCACATCACTGGAGTCAAGCTATCCAGGCTGAAGAAGGCTGATAGCCAGAAACCGGTCCTTGGATGCTTGATTCCGGTCTAGGAAAGACATGGCTTTGTAGTTCGGGCTGGACTGTTCCCATGAGGCACAGGGTCAAGGCTGATTTGCATGTAGCCAGTGTCTGACCTAGAGTGGTGTGGAGTGCAAAAAAACGATGGATTTAGGTCCAGATCTTTGTACTGGGGTAAATGTAAGACATTGTTCTGCATTCTGTCCATCAACTGTGTTTTTGCAATTTTCACCCGAGTGGGCTGGGTATGCTCAGACCTGAGTCCCAGGCTCTCCACATCACTGGAGTCAAGCTATCCAGGCTGAAGAAGGCTGATAGCCAGAAACCGGTCCTTGGATGCTTGATTCCGGTCTAGGAAAGACATGGCTATGTAGTTCGGGCTGGACTGTTCCCATGAGGCACAGGGTCAAGGCTGATTTGCATATAGCCAGTGTCTGACCTAGGGTGGTGTGGAGTGCAAAAAAACCATGGATTTAGGCCCAGATCTTTGTACTGGGGTGAATGTAAGACATTGTTCTGCATTCTGTCCATCAACTGTGTTTTTTGCAATTTTCACCCCGAGTGGGCTGGGTATGCTCAGCTGTGAGTCCCAGGCTCTCCACATCACTGGAGTCAAGCTATCCAGGCTGAAGAAGGCTGATAGCCAGAAACCGGTCCTTGGATGCTTGATTCCGGTTTAGGAAAGACATGGCTATGTAGTTCGGGCTGGACTGTTCCCATGAGGCACAGGGTCAAGGCTGATTTGCATATAGCCAGTGTCTGACCTAGGGTGGTGTGGAGTGCAAAAAAACCATGGATTTAGGCCCAGATCTTTGTACTGGGGTGAATGTAAGACATTGTTCTGCATTCTGTCCATCAACTGTGTTTTTTGCAATTTTCACCCCGAGTGGGCTGGGTATGCTCAGACGTGAGTCCCAGGCTCTCCACATCACTGGAGTCAAGCTATCCAGGCTGAAGAAGGCTGATAGCCAGAAACCGGTCCTTGGATGCTTGATTCTGGTCTAGGAAAGACATGGCTATGTATTTCTGGCTGGACTGTTCCCATGAGGCACAGGGTCAAGGCTGATTTGCATATAGCCATTGTCTGACCTAGGGTGGTGTGGAGTGCAAAAAAATGATGGATTTAGGCCCAGATCTTTGTACTGGGGTGAATGTAAGACATTGTTCTGCATTCTGTCCATCAACTGTGTTTTTTGCAATTTTCACCCCGAGTGTGCTGGGTATACTCAGACGTGAGTCCCAGGCTCTCCACACCACTGGAGTCAAGCTATCCAGGCTGAAGAAGGCTGATAGCCAGAAACCGGTCCTTGGATGCTTGATTCCGGTCTAGGAAAGACATGGCTTGGTAGTTCGGGCTGGACTGTTCCCATGAGGCACAGGGTCAAGGCTGATTTGCATATAGCCATTGTCTGGCCTAGGGTGGTGTGGAGTGCAAAAAACCGATGGATTTAGGCCCAGATCTTTGTACTGGGGTGAATGTAAGACATTGTTCTGCATTCTGTCCATCAACTGTGTTTTTTGCAATTTTCACCCCGAGTGGGCTGGGTATGCTTAGACGTGAGTCCCAGGCTCTCCACATCACTGGAGTCAAGCTACTCAGGCTGAAGAAGGCTGATAGCCAGAAACCGGTCCTTGGATGCTTGATTCCGGTCTAGGAAAGACATGGTTATGTAGTTCGGGTTGGACTGTTCCCATGAGGCACAGGGTCAAGGCTGATTTGCATATAGCCAGTGTCTGACCTAGGGTGGTGTGGAGTGCAAAAAAACGATGGATTTAGGCCCAGATCTTTGTACTGGGGTGAATGTAAGACATTGTTCTGCATTCTGTCCATCAACTGTGTTTTTTGCAATTTTCACCCCGAGTGGGCTGGGTATGCTCAGACGTGAGTCTCAGGCTCTCCACATCACTGGAGTCAAGCTATCCAGGCTGAAGAAGGCAGATAGCCAGAAACCGGTCCTTGGATGCTTGATTCCGGTCTAGGAAAGACATGGCTATGTAGTTCGGGCTGGACTGTTCCCATGAGGCACAGGGTCAAGGCTGATTTGCATATAGCCAGTGTCTGACCTAGGGTGGTGTGGAGTGCAAAAAACGATGGATTTAGGCCCAGATCTTTGTACTGGGGTGAATGTAAGACATTGTTCTGCATTCTGTCCATCAACTGTGTTTTTTGCAATTTTCATCCTGAGTGGGCTGGGTATGCTCAGACGTGAGTCCCAGGTTCTCCACATCACTGGAGTCAAGCTATCCAGGCTGAAGAAGGCTGATAGCCAGAAACCGGTCCTTGGATGCTTGATTCCGGTCTAGGAAAGACATGGCTTTGTAGTTCGGGCTGGACTGTTCCCATGAGGCACAGGGTCAAGGCTGATTTGCATGTAGCCAGTGTCTGACCTAGAGTGGTGTGGAGTGCAAAAAAACGATGGATTTAGGTCCAGATCTTTGTACTGGGGTAAATGTAAGACATTGTTCTGCATTCTGTCCATCAACTGTGTTTTTGCAATTTTCACCCGAGTGGGCTGGGTATGCTCAGACCTGAGTCCCAGGCTCTCCACATCACTGGAGTCAAGCTATCCAGGCTGAAGAAGGCTGATAGCCAGAAACCGGTCCTTGGATGCTTGATTCCGGTCTAGGAAAGACATGGCTATGTAGTTCGGGCTGGACTGTTCCCATGAGGCACAGGGTCAAGGCTGATTTGCATATAGCCAGTGTCTGACCTAGGGTGGTGTGGAGTGCAAAAAAACCATGGATTTAGGCCCAGATCTTTGTACTGGGGTGAATGTAAGACATTGTTCTGCATTCTGTCCATCAACTGTGTTTTTTGCAATTTTCACCCCGAGTGGGCTGGGTATGCTCAGCTGTGAGTCCCAGGCTCTCCACATCACTGGAGTCAAGCTATCCAGGCTGAAGAAGGCTGATAGCCAGAAACCGGTCCTTGGATGCTTGATTCCGGTTTAGGAAAGACATGGCTATGTAGTTCGGGCTGGACTGTTCCCATGAGGCACAGGGTCAAGGCTGATTTGCATATAGCCAGTGTCTGACCTAGGGTGGTGTGGAGTGCAAAAAAAACATGGATTTAGGCCCAGATCTTTGTACTGGGGTGAATGTAAGACATTGTTCTGCATTCTGTCCATCAACTGTGTTTTTTGCAATTTTCACCCCGAGTGGGCTGGGTATGCTCAGACGTGAGTCCCAGGCTCTCCACATCACTGGAGTCAAGCTATCCAGGCTGAAGAAGGCTGATAGCCAGAAACCGGTCCTTGGATGCTTGATTCTGGTCTAGGAAAGACATGGCTATGTATTTCTGGCTGGACTGTTCCCATGAGGCACAGGGTCAAGGCTGATTTGCATATAGCCATTGTCTGACCTAGGGTGGTGTGGAGTGCAAAAAAATGATGGATTTAGGCCCAGATCTTTGTACTGGGGTGAATGTAAGACATTGTTCTGCATTCTGTCCATCAACTGTGTTTTTTGCAATTTTCACCCCGAGTGTGCTGGGTATACTCAGACGTGAGTCCCAGGCTCTCCACACCACTGGAGTCAAGCTATCCAGGCTGAAGAAGGCTGATAGCCAGAACCCGGTCCTTGGATGCTTGATTCCGGTCTAGGAAAGACATGGCTTGGTAGTTCGGGCTGGACTGTTCCCATGAGGCACAGGGTCAAGGCTGATTTGCATATAGCCATTGTCTGGCCTAGGGTGGTGTGGAGTGCAAAAAAACGATGGATTTAGGCCCAGATCTTTGTACTGGGGTGAATGTAAGACATTGTTCTGCATTCTGTCCATCAACTGTGTTTTTTGCAATTTTCACCCCGAGTGGGCTGGGTATGCTTAGACGTGAGTCCCAGGCTCTCCACATCACTGGAGTCAAGCTACTCAGGCTGAAGAAGGCTGATAGCCAGAAACCGGTCCTTGGATGCTTGATTCCGGTCTAGGAAAGACATGGCTATGTAGTTCGGGTTGGACTGTTCCCATGAGGCACAGGGTCAAGGCTGATTTGCATATAGCCAGTGTCTGACCTAGGGTGGTGTGGAGTGCAAAAAAACGATGGATTTAGGCCCAGATCTTTGTACTGGGGTGAATGTAAGACATTGTTCTGCATTCTGTCCATCAACTGTGTTTTTTGCAATTTTCACCCCGAGTGGGCTGGGTATGCTCAGACGTGAGTCTCAGGCTCTCCACATCACTGGAGTCAAGCTATCCAGGCTGAAGAAGGCAGATAGCCAGAAACCGGTCCTTGGATGCTTGATTCCGGTCTAGGAAAGACATGGCTATGTAGTTCGGGCTGGACTGTTCCCATGAGGCACAGGGTCAAGGCTGATTTGCATATAGCCAGTGTCTGACCTAGGGTGGTGTGGAGTGCAAAAAACGATGGATTTAGGCCCAGATCTTTGTACTGGGGTGAATGTAAGACATTGTTCTGCATTCTGTCCATCAACTGTGTTTTTTGCAATTTTCACCCCGAGTGGGCTGGGTATGCTCAGACGTGAGTCCCAGGTTCTCCACATCACTGGAGTCAAGCTATCCAGGCTGAAGAAGGCTGATAGCCAGAAACCGGTCCTTGGATGCTTGATTCCGGTCTAGGAAAGACATGGCTTTGTAGTTCGGGCTGGACTGTTCCCATGAGGCACAGGGTCAAGGCTGATTTGCATGTAGCCAGTGTCTGACCTAGAGTGGTGTGGAGTGCAAAAAAACGATGGATTTAGGTCCAGATCTTTGTACTGGGGTAAATGTAAGACATTGTTCTGCATTCTGTCCATCAACTGTGTTTTTGCAATTTTCACCCGAGTGGGCTGGGTATGCTCAGACCTGAGTCCCAGGCTCTCCACATCACTGGAGTCAAGCTATCCAGGCTGAAGAAGGCTGATAGCCAGAAACCGGTCCTTGGATGCTTGATTCCGGTCTAGGAAAGACATGGCTATGTAGTTCGGGCTGGACTGTTCCCATGAGGCACAGGGTCAAGGCTGATTTGCATATAGCCAGTGTCTGACCTAGGGTGGTGTGGAGTGCAAAAAAACCATGGATTTAGGCCCAGATCTTTGTACTGGGGTGAATGTAAGACATTGTTCTGCATTCTGTCCATCAACTGTGTTTTTTGCAATTTTCACCCCGAGTGGGCTGGGTATGCTCAGACGTGAGTCCCAGGCTCTCCACATCACTGGAGTCAAGCTATCCAGGCTGAAGAAGGCTGATAGCCAGAAACCGGTCCTTGGATGCTTGATTCTGGTCTAGGAAAGACATGGCTATGTATTTCTGGCTGGACTGTTCCCATGAGGCACAGGGTCAAGGCTGATTTGCATATAGCCATTGTCTGACCTAGGGTGGTGTGGAGTGCAAAAAAATGATGGATTTAGGCCCAGATCTTTGTACTGGGGTGAATGTAAGACATTGTTCTGCATTCTGTCCATCAACTGTGTTTTTTGCAATTTTCACCCCGAGTGTGCTGGGTATACTCAGACGTGAGTCCCAGGCTCTCCACACCACTGGAGTCAAGCTATCCAGGCTGAAGAAGGCTGATAGCCAGAAACCGGTCCTTGGATGCTTGATTCCGGTCTAGGAAAGACATGGCTTGGTAGTTCGGGCTGGACTGTTCCCATGAGGCACAGGGTCAAGGCTGATTTGCATATAGCCATTGTCTGGCCTAGGGTGGTGTGGAGTGCAAAAAAACGATGGATTTAGGCCCAGATCTTTGTACTGGGGTGAATGTAAGACATTGTTCTGCATTCTGTCCATCAACTGTGTTTTTTGCAATTTTCACCCCGAGTGGGCTGGGTATGCTTAGACGTGAGTCCCAGGCTCTCCACATCACTGGAGTCAAGCTACTCAGGCTGAAGAAGGCTGATAGCCAGAAACCGGTCCTTGGATGCTTGATTCCGGTCTAGGAAAGACATGGCTATGTAGTTCGGGTTGGACTGTTCCCATGAGGCACAGGGTCAAGGCTGATTTGCATATAGCCAGTGTCTGACCTAGGGTGGTGTGGAGTGCAAAAAAACGATGGATTTAGGCCCAGATCTTTGTACTGGGGTGAATGTAAGACATTGTTCTGCATTCTGTCCATCAACTGTGTTTTTTGCAATTTTCACCCCGAGTGGGCTGGGTATGCTCAGACGTGAGTCTCAGGCTCTCCACATCCCTGGAGTCAAGCTATCCAGGCTGAAGAAGGCAGATAGCCAGAAACCGGTCCTTGGATGCTTGATTCCGGTCTAGGAAAGACATGGCTATGTAGTTCGGGCTGGACTGTTCCCATGAGGCACAGGGTCAAGGCTGATTTGCATATAGCCCGTGTCTGACCTAGGGTGGTGTGGAGTGCAAAAAACGATGGATTTAGGCCCAGATCTTTGTATTGGGGTGAATGTAAGACATTGTTCTGCATTCTGTCCATCAACTGTGTTTTTTGCAATTTTCACCCCGAGTGGGCTGGGTATGCTCAGACGTGAGTCCCAGGTTCTCCACATCACTGGAGTCAAGCTATCCAGGCTGAAGAAGGCTGATAGCCAGAAACCGGTCCTTGGATGCTTGATTCCGGTCTAGGAAAGACATGGCTTTGTAGTTCGGGCTGGACTGTTCCCATGAGGCACAGGGTCAAGGCTGATTTGCATGTAGCCAGTGTCTGACCTAGAGTGGTGTGGAGTGCAAAAAAATGATGGATTTAGGTCCAGATCTTTGTACTGGGGTAAATGTAAGACATTGTTCTGCATTCTGTCCATCAACTGTGTTTTTGCAATTTTCACCCCGAGTGGGCTGGGTATGCTCAGACCTGAGTCCCAGGCTCTCCACATCACTGGAGTCAAGCTATCCAGGCTGAAGAAGGCTGATAGCCAGAAACCGGTCCTTGGATGCTTGATTCCGGTCTAGGAAAGACATGGCTATGTAGTTCGGGCTGGACTGTTCCCATGAGGCACAGGGTCAAGGCTGATTTGCATATAGCCAGTGTCTGACCTAGGGTGGTGTGGAGTGCAAAAAAACGATGGATTTAGGCCCAGATCTTTGTACTGGGGTGAATGTAAGACATTGTTCTGCATTCTGTCCATCAACTGTGTTTTTTGCAAGTGGGCTTGCAGCACTGGTTGTGCCACCCACACAAGCAACTCTTCAAAGGTAACTCAGACCTGCCACTGCAGTGTCTGTGTGTAGTCTAGTACTGCCATATCGACTTGGCGAGTACACCCACTTGCCAGGCCCCAACCATCCCTTTTCTTACATGTGAGTCACCCCTAAGAGAGGCCCAAGGTACCCCTGTGTGCAAGGTGCAGAGTATGTGAAAGGTAGGACATATCTGTGGCATGTCCTGATAGTGAAATACTGACAATTTTGTTTTTCACTATTGAAAGGCTCTCTGGCCCACAGGAAAGCATGGGAGTTAATTTATAACATCTTATAAATATAACTTCCTATTGGGACCATATAGGAAAATAAAGTTTAGTACTCCTGAACTCAGAATTTAAAGATGCATCTTTTAGTAATGGTGATTTTTACATTCTGTTTAAAAATACCACTTTTAGAAAGAAGGTATCTTCTTGCTTAGCCATCCTATGTGCCTCTGCTAGGATGTGTATTGACTGCCTGGCAATGGGGTGACAGAGGCTGGGAATGTGCAGTGGCTCTAGAGAGTTTGGGAGAGTCGGGTTGGGCTGAATAGACCTGGGCTGCATATAGAGTAGAGGAAGGAGATTTCCTTTCACCTGAATAGGCCTGGTCTGCCTTTCACAATGCTGTCTCCACCTCCTGCCAGGAAGCTGGGCCAGAGAGGACAGAACTGGTTTGGACTAAGCACAGAAACTCTCAGCCTGAGAGAGCAAAGGATTTTGAGGTATAAATATTGGGGCCCAGGCCCCAGAACTTAAGAACTCTTTTGGAACTAAGACTAATGCCAAGAAGGAGAGCTGGAGAAGCTGTGAGGAGAGACTATCACTTTGCTGTGTGCTTTGCTGTGTTGGTCTACAGTGGCTGCTTCTATCTTGGTCAGTGAAAGGACTGGACTGAACTTAGTGCAACTTCTTTATTAAGTTTTCCAATGGCTTGGGGTAGAGCTTGCCCCCTGTTCAAGAAGTCACAGGAACAGCAAATACTTCAAGTTCTTCTGCCATCAGCACTGGGGACTGTGTGTTTTGTGCTGCAACAGAAGAAAAAGCAACCCAAAGCCATCTACGACGCCGCTGCCCATTCTGTGTCTTGAAGGCACAGCAGGGGGCACTGCCACACTTTGCACTGAAACCCTGGTTTCACCGATGCTGCCACCTGACGCCACCACTGAGCCGCTGCTTGAACCACATGGTGGATTTCTATCGGTTTTGGTCTTGTTTTGGATAAATAAAACTATTTAATATTTTTCTAAACTGGTGTGGTGTCCTTTTGTAGTGTCTTCTCTGTATTACTGTTGGTTATGTGCAAATGCTTTACACACTGCCTCTAAAATAAACCTGACTGCTCGTGCCAAGCTACCAAGCGGGTGAGCAGGGATTATTTTAGGAGTGTAATTACCTTATCCTGACAAGAAGGAAGAGTCCCAACTTGGACAAAGGTGCAAACCCTTGCCAACTAGAGACCCCAATTTCTAACAATAGCTGTCTTCCAAAGCAACGGTTTTTCATAATGAGGCATAACACAACCATAGCTCATCGGTTGTAAAGTCCAGTTAAGAACAGCAGACAGCCTATACTGCACTTTAATACTTTACAAGCATCTACTTTGTATATGAGTCAAGTACAGTGGAACATACAGCGTGAAATTCAAGACTTGATATGCACCTCCTCTATACGCAGGCTCCACTTTTAATACCTCAGACGGTAACCCTGTAATAGACTAACAGTGTTAATATTGCTGATCATATATTTTACAAGCATTTGTTAACTTTTAATCAGTAAACGGTTTGTAATTTTTCACTTTAAGATCTGAAATGCACGTTAAATTTTCGTTGGCATTTTAAATCTATTTTTTTCTCTTTTAATCACAACTGTCGACTCTAACATTGCAATCATTTTATGGTGCTATTTCTTTTGAAGCTTCCTTTTAATACGATTTATAATGCTTTTCATGTTGGAATGGTTTTGATTAACCGAGCAATATCGAGAAACTACTACAGTGGTAAAGGAACGAGATAATGTGCATTTTTGAAACATTCCACATTCCAGTTTCTCTAACAGCTGCTAACGATACAGTGCTTAGGATAAAATACCTGGGCATGGTTTGTTCTGGCAGTCGCGGGTCTCTGTGTCTGGACCATGGCAGTGACGGCCACCATTGGCAGGGAGTGGGCTGTTGCACCTACGGCTCCTCTTCTGGACTCCGTGGCCACACGTGACACTGCAGGGTTGCCATTCAAGCCATTCTGAAAATCCACCGTGAACTGGAACAAATACACCAACAATGATGCAATAAGAATCCCTAAATCCGAAAATAGCACAGTGGCCTGAGCTTGAAATTATGAGCTGGTACATAAACAACTTATATTCAAATACCAAAGTGGCAGCAATAACCATAAGGGCTGGACTAGCCAGAAGATGCATTGCATGTACTCATGATGCCATGTCCTGGTCCATAGTACAACATAGACGACGTCATGGTTGACACCTGCAGGCTGACTGCAAGCCTGCTTAGTAGCAGGTAGTGTGTGCTAAAATCATTATACTACTGAGTGCTTCCAATCACTTGGTTGCAGATCCCTTTTGGGGCACTCCTCTGGTGATCAAAAAAGTTTCAAAAAAATCTCAAGCGAAAAAATATTCAATTTAACATGAATTTTATTCATTCATTGTTTCCTTCAATTCGATTGTTATGTTTTCAAATTGTCACATGTTTCTCCATTTCATTTATACGATGCATTTTCACATCACTTCATATGAATTATTGTTCTCCAATGCATTACGAGCATTATATGCTCTTCATCAGGGAATGTAATCTAAGGAAAGTAATGTAACATCATGTGATATAGAACTAGGAACAGCTTAATCAATGAGATACA
Organism: Lissotriton vulgaris; assembly: GCF_964263255.1. NCBI lineage: Eukaryota > Metazoa > Chordata > Amphibia > Caudata > Salamandridae > Lissotriton > Lissotriton vulgaris. The sequence continues at coordinate 775,324,844 of NC_141685.1, read as the reverse complement.
TTATTTCATAGTGTTTGCATGCATCTTGTGATTTGTGGTTTGTACAATTTGTGACATTCGTGACAACGTGCCATGTGTTACAGACAAAGTGTTGTACTCACGTTCTCATGTCGGGGTGTAATAATAGATCTTAATCAGTGATCTATATGAAAGAAAACAGATTATGAGGCAATTAACCCGTGATATTCGCTCCAGTGGCTACCGTTTTGTCATCAGGTACAACCCAATGGTATCAATAATATCTATTATTACACCCCGACATGAGAACGTGAGTACAACACTTTGTCCGTAACACATGGCACGATGTCACGAATGTCACAAATTGTACAAACCACAAATCACAAGATGCATGCAAACACTATGAAATAATGTATCTAATTGATTAAGCTGTTCCTAGTTTTATATCACAAGATGTTACATTACTTTCCTTAGATTACACTCCTTGATGAAGAGCATATAATGCACAAATGCATTGGAGAACAAAAATTCTTTTGAAGTGATGTGAAAATGCATCGTATAAATGAAATAACAATCGAATTATTGAAGGAAACAATGAATTAATAAAATTCATGTTAAAATTAATATTTTTTCGCTTGAGATTTTTTTGAAACTTTATTGATCACCAGAGGAGTGCCCCAAAAGGGATCTGCAACCAAGTGATTGGAAGCACTCAGTAGTACTGACTTGTTGGACGTTTACAGGACGGAAACCTCACCCTGGGAGCAACCTAAATCATTGAAATGTATTGCAAATTGAAATTGAAACTTACACATACTATTTAGTTAAGAATTGGTTGTGCGCAGGCAAACAAACTAATTTATAAAATCATTATACCGACATAGCCTTACTAAATGATATAATATTATATTGTCCTAAAACTTAGGCAGCTTACATTAGGGCTTCTTAAGGAAGGATGGGTAAGCTGAAGTGCTCTTACCCTGGAAGACCTTGAAGAGCACCAGAGATATGCGTTACGACAGTCACTGCTGATGAAACTCAGTGGTTGTTAAAAATCCCTGTTTGAGACACGTGTGATTGAATCCTTCCACTATTTTAGACTTTTCCCCAGGCAGCCTACCATGGAGCACAGGAGCACTTGCATGAGGGCAAGAGTATAATTAAGGCTCTTGATCACCCACGAAAATGCAAGTCGGGCTACTTGGTATCTGGTGGATCAGCATTTTATCAATTATTTTCACTATAAATTAATTTTACACAAGTTTGTGTCCTCTAGGTGGGTAGTGGAATGCAGCACCCTCAAACCACTGTCTGCAAAGAGTTGGTACCACATAAATTAAGAAGGACATTGCGGGACCAAGATGAAATATGTGTCCAGATATTACATGAGAAAACCATACCTTGTAGATAAGTGCCTGTCTTTGATACCCAACGTTTATGGTCTTGAGCTTTCCATTTACAAGCATTAGTTTTCTTATGAAAGCTTATGGCTGGAAGGAAGGTGTTCAGGTGACATAAGGCCATCTACAAACTGTAAATAGGACTGTAGAGGTAGACACCTGATTTTGAGTTAGACCATTCATAATCCTATGACTTCAGCAGGAAGCGCTGACTATATTACTTAGGATTTGCACCATAGGCTATGCCTAGGACTGAAGAAATCCAGCGGTTGATTCTGCAACAGACTTAGCAGTTTCTTCATTATAATCCAAATTAAAATGAGACCTGTAAGAATTATGTCTTCACTTTAGAATTACAGCAGCTACATGAAGTAACGTACTAAAACCAAAAGTGAACAGACAGCACATTCTCCCTTTATTGGGAACCAAGGCAATTCACAAGTGAAAGTTCACATTTAGACAGGGACAGGGTAAACCAGCTAACTGAATTGAGAGGCTCTGCAACCATGGGAAAAACCACAGCATTGTCAAGTGTTAAGGGAGAGATCCTCTCAATAAAATTAAATGAATCGGGCCTGCTTCATAGGTTTCTTTTGTAATCCACCACTGTAGTACATTTTCACGTCCACAAAGGTGGTGGAAGAAAGTCTATCACATTTAGAATCCTCCAGCGTGGACTGCTAGGGTTTCCAATATCAAGTGTAAATCATGTCCCTATGGAAGGGGTAGCTTTTGGGGGATCCACTGGTGGAAATCTGCCAATGCTTATGCTAGATTGCGGAATTTCCATCACCAAATGTGATCACTATAAATGTGCTACAAAGTGTGGGTACGTGGGCAATGGCCACCTATCTAGTCTTCCTATCATGCTGTGGGGTGTATCCCAGGGCATTAGGCACACTATCATAACCTATTGTGAAAGGCTACCATCATTTCCATGGTGGTCTTTCACAGAGGAAACTCCCCTAAAAATGGTGAAGATTAGCTACTCTATGTGCAACAGTGTTACTAATTTCATTTTGCATGGAGCGTCCTCCCCACATTAGCAAATCAAATATCAAAGCTAGAGAAGTTATCACCAGCAGGACATTGCCCTCTACCTAACTTTAAATTGGACTGATATGCTGGCAGAGATGTAGATGGTGAATCCACTATTTTGAAGAAACGTTTTTTCTTTCTGCCCTCCTCTAAATCAGGCCATTATCCTGTGGTGTTTGTGCTGGAGCCTTTGACACTGAAAACATGGAGAACATAAGAAGGCAGTGACATTTGAGATTATGGTATTACTATCAAACTCAGTTTCCTTTGACCCACTGGTAATTGCTGTTGTACCTTGGACAGTGAGTGGAATTTTCACAAGAACCGAGCCAATCACATTGCGTGCCACACACTCATACTCGGATGTGTCCTCTTTCTGTGCTGAAGAAATGCGCAGGGAGTTGTTGGATAAAACAGTAACACGATCATCACTCAAAATTGGCCTTCCTAGACGAGACCACTCAATGGTTGGAGGAGGTTCACCATCAGTTTGGCAGTTCAGCAGCACTGTGGTACCGGCATCAACTGTAGTCTCCACTGGTTCTGTTGTAATCGTTGGATGACCTGTAGGGACATATTCAAAAGCTCTTTACCAACAAAAACCAGGACAATTGAATTCATAACTGTAGGGTGTTGAGAAATATTACAGTATTGAACTACAACATACTTGTAAGTGTCTCAGCATGTGAAATCAGAATGTTGTTGACAGGCCTACAAATAAGTCTTACGGGCATGGAAAGGAGTGGGAGCGACCTGTGTGTGCTTTCCCTGGTAGATACAGTAGAGAGCAGCATCAGAGAAGCTGCATTTTTCCTCAGATCTACCTATCAACTGTAGGAAGAGAAGGTGTCATAACACAGAGACATCTGGTTGCTTCCCACAACAGGTGAGCACCTCTAGCACTGCTCCTTCTAATGTTAGGGCAGATACTACGCTGGGCCTGACTAGCTTGTAATTTGTCTTGGACTGAAGCAAGAAGGCATCAGAGATGACAATTCGAATGTGACTTCAGAGAAGGGACCAAGATATGTGGCTGCCACTGAAGCCATAAGACTCTTTGGTTGTCAGTGTAAATTGACTTTTTTTTGGTACAACTAGGGCTGGAAGCTGCTTGCAGTAGCAATCGCACCCAGTGAGCCAGCAAGCTCCCAGGTAGTTACTGATTAGGAACCTTGTTAGGGTTCTTTGCGTTACCTCAGAACACACTGTTGCAGCCCACCGTTAAATAAATCCACAAAAGCAGCCTGTATTTTAGCAAACATTTGTTAGTTCTCATTAGACCTGGCATATTGTATAATTTAATTTACTCACCTGTTTGCGAGCCAGCTGCACTGAAAGTTGCATTGTAAAACAACGTAACCTCTTTGGCAGGTGCTGAAGGTGAGAGATGGACTGTCAATGTGCAGCTGAGTTAGCTTATACATATTTTTTTACTAATTTGCATGCCATTGTGACTAAGTTTATCTTAAAGTTGAGGACTTTACAAATTGATTATGGAAATTCACCTCATGTAAAAAAAGGAAAGTACACTCAGGCTGTTTTAAAAAAAATGTAATACTGCTGAAGCTGGTAGAGATTCTGCTTATCAGTACTGGTGAAGTGAAATCAATAACAGAACAGGGAGAACATGGCATCCGGCTGGCGGGCGGACATGGACCAGCGCAGATGGAGGTTTCATACAAAAGCAAATAACTATGAAGGGATCCACTGCGGATGTTTTGACTGCTGAATAATGATGCTTTACATGTAATGGATGTGTTTTTCAGAGAGTTTCAGAGCGAAGGATAGAACCTTGGAGTGTTTCTGTGCTCTTTCTGTGCTGGGGCATGGCAGCCACCACTGGCTTCCAGAAGAGGAGTTCCCTTGCGAGGGTCACACCAGGAGCAATGGCAGACAGAGGGAAAACAAGTCGGCAGCTAACCCTGCTGCTTTCTTTGAGCGCAGCAGTCCACACGGCATCTCCCTCACATTTTCGTCATTATGCTATTGCGAAATCTGTGAAACTGGACTTAGAGCACAGATGGATAGCTCTGAAAAAGAGAAAGGGCTTCCATCTGGAACAGGTACAAATTATTCATTTGGACCCTTTTTGTTTGTGTAGAAGGGGCATAAAAGACTCCCCACTTGCAGCAGTCACAAATACATACTAAAAGTAGCTACTTACTCACGGGGACCACTACCTTACACACTATTCTCTACTCGGCCCGGTCCGAAATGCCCTGCGTCTACCACTAGGGTGGTGTTCCAAGTGTAGAAACTGGCTTTGCGGAAGATGGGGTTGTGGGGCAGGTTGACAAAGGAGACTCTGCTTTGGTCCAATGAGAGACTGCCACAGCTAGCTGGTCTAGCGGGTTTCCGAGATTGGGACAACGTAAGGATATCTACCCTGGGAGATGTGATGCAAGGCACAGTGCTTAAGTCCTTTCAAGACCTCCAGCAAGAATATCAGATGCCAAACACTCAATTTTATAGATATCTTCAGTTTCGGCATGCCGTCCTCCCTAGCGTAGAGGATCTGGAGTCCCTCCCTGATTTTAGCCCCATTGAAACTAAATTGTTTATGGGAGACCTACAAGACCATAAAATCTCCAAAATCTACCAGTCCCTGGTGAAGAACTGTCCCAAAACACTAGATCAACTGAGGGTAGCGTGGGAGGAGGACCTTGGTCCATTGGATGGAGAGGACTGGACGGAGGCGTTAGCCTCCCTTAGGGGAGCTGCAATCACAATGCGGCTCTGACTAATTCAATTTAATTACTTACACCAAGTATACTATACTAGAGCCAGATTGTGGAGAGCAGGCCTAGTTGCGTCCCTGCTTTGCCTCAGATGTGGTCAGTAGGATGGTACCCTATTTCATACAATCTGTCAATGTAGGTCGATAGCGAAATTCAGGTGCGGGGTGTTGGCCTGCCTGGTGGAGGTTTTGGGGTGGGAGCTCCCTTTCTCCCCTAAGTTAGTGCTGTTACATATAATGGAGGTTGTCGGGGGAAATATCTATAAGCGCCACTTGATGTTGCTGGGGTTCACCGTAGCCAAACAAGACATTGCACAGAAGTGGAAGGCTGAGGTCCCGCCCTCCTTGTTTGCATGGAAGAATGGTCTGGATTTTAAAATGGTCTGGAGACTCCTGTCTTTAAAGCATGAGGGTGCCCGCAAAAGTATGCTAAGATCTGGAAGCGCTGGGCGGATTATAGAGGTCTTTCCTTGGAGCCTATTCCTGTGGGAGATGCTGCGATTGTGGGACGGGGGGTGGAGCTGGGATGCAGGGGTTCAGCGGCTAAGAGGGATGTGTCATAGATGCAGTGGGTGTGGAGGGAACGTTTGAGATGTAGTGCAGAGACAGTGCATGGGGGGAATTTTGTTGGGTACATATCATTATTTATTTTTGATAATTGTTTATATTAAATGTCAATGCTATATTTTGTGCTTTACACTGTAGCAGATAGCCTCTGGGGTAAAGGGCTCTGTGTTGTACTTGACACTTGACGCAATAAAACTTGTTAAAAACAATAGCTACTTACTGCAAACCCGGCGGGGAAGGACTCACAGTACCCTAATAAAGGTGACATTTGTGTTAAGTAGAGGCCTAACGGGTGCACAGGCCTTGGGCAGGCCTGTGTAGAGGACCAAATGAATAGAAGAGACACTTAGTGTATGACTGTGACGTTCTCTGCCACAAGCGGCAGAAGCACCTTTATATAAGCCTGTGGGTCAATAACACATTGTATGATAGCAGCCTGGCAGCTCGCTACATTCACTAAAACCTTTAATAGAAAAAACTAAAAGAAATAAAGGTAACTTCCAGTACATCGCACTACTGGGTGCTCAACACAAAAAGTTTATCAGTCTCTGGCTGGGTTGAGGATTGGCCATCAGTCAGTACGGGTGACCTCAAGGGTTTTCCTCTGGCCGCTGGATTGGTTGCACATTGTCCTCCCTGGGTGACAAGGTCATGTTTCCAGCGTCACTTCTCACACCAGCCGCAGGGGCACCTTCACTCCTGTTCACTAGATCGGCCTCCAGGACACTCACATTCATCTCTTCGAACTCCAACTCGTCAGCGGCCCCTACCTGCTGGTCTGAGACTTTCTTAAACCAAGAAACATTTATGGACCTCCACATTTCCCTTCACTGCAGTTATCATAGTGTCTCAGACTCTCACGACTTTCCAGGTCTCTCGTTTGAACAAGGTTTGATACTTCCACTCTGGGTGGCGATCTTTGATAATAACTCTGTCTCCTACCTGAATACTGGGCTTCACAGCCCTAAATGGCGGCTGGCCTTTTTGTTGTTGGTTGTCCTCTTCTCTTGGGTAGCTGTCACATCCACAACTGCGGGTCCCCACAACGGTCCTGCTGGCAGCACATCACATCCTGATCTCTTCATCAGCAAGTCACTGGGGGCACATCCAGTTATGCAGCGCGGAGTCTGGTGGTAGGCCCTTCTTAGAAATTGTTGCAAGCAGTCTTCCAGGTCTTCTCCTTTTTCTACTCCTACCTGAGGTCATTAAGGAGTGATCCGCCCGTGCCAGATATTGGCTAGGCAGTCTTTTCATTATGGCCTTGAAAAAGGGGCCCGTTTTCCGTTTTCACCTCATCGGGCAGCCCCAGTAACGCAAACACCTGGCCCTAAGCTGGCTTCACACAGTCAAAAGAGGTCGAGCTGACAAGTTATACTACGGGAAACTTGGAGTGGCTGTCCATGAGTACCAGTGTGAGTTGGTGGTCTGGAACACTTCCAAAATCCATTCTTACAGCCACCCAGGGTGTTGTGCTGGGGGGTCAGAGATCCCTGGGGCCACCATCGGTTTCCATAATGGTGAGAAGGCAAGATCGACAGCTTCGCCCCCGGTCTTCCACCAGATGGTCCATTCCAGGGAACCATACTTTACTCCTCAGGTGGGCCTTGGTTTTGGCGATGTCCTGGTGGCCCTGATGGGCTAGCTCCATGTTACAGGCCCACAGCCTGCGTGGGATTACGTTCTGGTGTCCTCGGAGAGTGAGCTCTTCTTCACTCTCGCTCAACTCATCCCTACATCTCCAAAATTGTCTCTTGGCCTCTCGCTCATCCTCTGTCAGCCCCTGAATGCCATCCAGGAAGTTCTGCCACTGGTGTCCCTTTAAAGCCTTCTTGACCCTCAGGAGGCTGGCATCGATTGAGTTGCTTCCACAATCTCCCCTAGCGAGAGAGCCCTTGGGCACAACGTCTCAGTGACCAGCCGGATGAACTCCTCCTCTCTGGGTCTTCTTCTCGTGGGTCGCTGGACTCCAAGGCCAGAGGATGACAGAACAAATAAACAGCTGGATTGTTCACCCCCAGCTGATAGAAGTCTTCAAAGGCATACTGTTGGGGCTGGGCAGCCCAGCGCTCAATCCTCGGGGTGCATTGCGAGCAGTGTCCTCAAAAAGTGGTACAAGTGGTTTGTGATCTGTGATCACCCGAAACTTTTGGCCACAGAGATAGAGGTGAAAATGTACTTCCAGGGAATAGCCACCGCCTCTCTCTCGATTTGGACGTCTAGGGTCTCTACCGCTGTAAGTAGGCAATGGCGGCGTCATGGAGTAGAGCCTTCTTGATTTCTTGAAAGGTCTGCACAGCTTTGCTGGTCCACTCCCCCGGACATCCATCTTGGTCAATGCTCGGAGGAGGTCAGATATGGTGGCTAAATTGGGTATAAACCGTCCATAGTAGTTGGCCATCCCCAGGAAGCTGCTTACCTCCAACGGGTTTCTTGTCACTGCAGTAGACCAAATTGCTTCCACCTTCTGAGGGTCTATCTGGAGCCCTGCTTTGGAGAACCTGTACCCGAAGAACTCCATTTCATTGGTGTAGAACTCACAGCAGTCAACCCTTGCTCTGCCAACCGTTTCAGGGTGGCTCTCAACCTGGTATGATTCTTCTCAAGTGTTGGAAAATATGATGATATCATCACTCACATTGATGACGACTATCAATCTGGACACTGCTTCATGAATCACCTATTGGAAGACCTCCTCTCTGGTGGAAACACCGTAACTGCGCCTTTTGAACCAGCAGAGAACCACATGAGTGGAGAAAGGTGTTATGTAGCGGCAGGACTCCTCCAACATCAACTGATGGTACACTATGTTTAGATCAATTTTGGAAAAACATGTGGCCCCATTCAGGTCAGCCACGATCTCATCAATTGTCAGTGTTATATACCTTTCGCTTCAAACTGCCTAATTCAGTAGTCGCATATCTACACAGAGTTTTATCGCCCCCAGCTGTTTAGGTTTGGGGTCAATCACTAATGGAGACACCCAGGGATAGGGCCCAGTTACTTTTACAATCACTCTGACCGTCCAACATCTCAAGTTCCTTCTCGACCAGAGGCCTGAGTTGAAATGGCACTCTTCTGGGATGCGACGCGATTGGTAGAAAGTCTTGTTAACTGGAGTTTGACTTGGAAGCTCTTCAGGCAACACAGGCCCTTGAACAGCTCTGGAAAATCTGCCATGATGTTCACCGCATGTGATTGGTGGATCTGTTTCACAAAGAATACTAGGCCAAGGTCATCCGCCGTATGACATCCCTGTAGCATGCCCCATGGTCACGTAGAATGTTGCCCTCATTGTGGTGTCTCCATAAGCCACCTCTAGGACTCCTTGCAGTGAGATGGTGTCCGTTGCCCCATAGGTGTATATTTTAGGCTTAGTTGGGGGATGGTGGGCGGCACATCTAGTTTCATGAACTGCTCTGCATCAAATACATTCACAGAGGCCCCTGTTTTGATGAGGGCAGTGATTTGTGCACCACTAATGTCAACCTGACACATGAGCAGGAGCCTCCTTTTTTGATTGTCTCTCCCCATGAAGGAAATGGTGAACACTTCTTCCTCTCATCTTCCTCCTCCGGTTGGCCGGCGTAATCACTGTTCTTCCATGTCTGGCCATTCTCTTGCCCTTCCAATGACAGCTGTCTCACATTCACACTTCCCCGCACTCGTTAACTCGCTCCAACTGATGAGCCGGAGCTGCAACACACTGTCGCAAAGTGATTAAAGCAGCTGCACTTGAGGCATGGTTTGCCTAGCGCAGGGGATCCCCTGAGTGGATGGTGACGCATGACACCATTTTGGCACTCTTTGTCGCTTGATTTTGTGACGGTGGCCCCTCACCGCCTCGCCGGCAGCTGCTCTATGTCCTCAACTTGCTCCTCCTTGATCTTCACAGCCAGTGTCATTTGGCAAAATATGCAGTGGCGTGCCAGGGCCGACTCCATTTCCCCGGCTTTGCTGTTGGCCAATTCGTGGGAGCGGGTAAGTAGTTGGATATCATCAAGCGAGATCCCGGTTGCCGTAGAATAAGCTTGCAGAGGTTTGACAAACGGCACCCTTGAATCAGCTGTGCCCCTATTTCGTCAGTGCCAGAGTACGTGCTCTGCAACTTGTGCAGCCATGCAAAAAAAAGCGTCCACCGACACCACTTCAGTCTGTCTCGGGTTAAAATGTTTATTCATGGCAGCGAGCCAGCATCAAAATCATGGTCCACCCGCGTGTTAGGTAAGTTGTCGAAGGGATCATACAGTTCGTCACCCCCATGTGTACCATCATCAACCTCTTAAAGTGTAACCCGTCTCTCTGGTGATGTGAAAGTAATGCTGCAAATGTCCAATCTAATGACATCACCTCAGCGTCACCGTTGCGGGGTCCGCCAACTGATTGAATAGTGGCAATGCTGTGATGGGGGTGTGAGGATTGCTGCTGTGCAAGGGGTGCGTCTGCTTGAGGTGGCGTAGACATAGCGCTCCTTTGCACTTACTTCCTGCATGTGCATCCTGAGATTCTCTGCACTAGGTGCTGGCTTCTCTGTAGGAGGCAGACACTATGCCACTCCTGACTCCTCCTCTGGTCACCTCGACCACTAGGCACTCTACTCCGGGGTCTTACAGGCCTGATTCACCCCCCACACAGGCCCAGTTTTGGGACTCCTTTTAGCTCAGGCTGGTGCTGCCATTTCTTCTAGTACTCCCCAAGAGCCGTTCAGTTTTTCACCAGCCTGCTCTGGGCCACACTAACAGGCCACCGATTGCAAACCAAGTGGCTTGCAGTTGAGGGTACTTCACTACTGGGCGCTGGTAGACACCAGCTCCCGACCTGAAACTCAAGCTTGCAGTCCAGCCACCGCAGTCATCCAGATGTGGGATTGCGGGATGGCGCAGCAGGCCCGTCTTCAGGGTGGTACAGCCAGGTCAGAAAGCGGGTCTCTGCACCTCACGGAGCCCGCCGCATGCACCTCACCCAGAGGCCTCAGCAGCCGGGCACCACAGCAGACAGTGCACCATGTATGGGATGCCTCACACAGCCGCGAGCCAGGGTCATGCACAGATGGTCTGCTGTGAGTTGGAGTCGGCCAAAGCACATGATGGGGGCCCACCTTGTCACCAGTGTTAAGTTGTGACATAATGGGGCACAGGCCTTGGACAGGGCTATGGAGAGGATCAAATGAACACATGAGATACTTAGTGTATGGTTGGGAAGTGATCTGCCACTAGCAGCCGATGCTCCTTTATTTAGGCCGTTAGGATGCATTCTTGACACATTGTATGGTAGCGACAGGGCAACTCCTTACTATTTGCTTAAAAGCTACAGTCACCTACCTCGGGCACACAGACATACTGCCCCAGTTGGACCTAAAACCTTGTGCTAGGGTATAATTAAATCCACCCCTGAGACAGCAGGTCGGCATAGCAGCACTTCCAGCATCACACTAGAAGGGAGGGAGAGGAGTAAACATTTAAATATTGCAGTAAAAGCTTAACCATTGCTCAATTCCTTCTTAAGGATAATGGAGCAAAAGAGCAGGTCTCCTAGGGGTGACCTTCCTCGAGCAAACCTGACAACTATGCTAACCTTTCTCTCCAAATAATCAGGAGACGTATGTAGGTATGTTCACGCAGTCATTAAAGAAATGTGCTAGTACTACAGGGTTGGTAGATAACACCAATAGAGCCCCTACATGTAATCAAGATATCCTAGTGTAGAAGAGGTTCAGGGTGTTAGCCAATCTAGCCAATGAACACATAGGTGAGGGACAGGTGCTCGTGCACGCAGGCCAGGTAGACAGTGTGACAAATACGTTTTCCGCAACCTCTGTCGTAGCCCGCCTCACAAGTTTATTTTTAGATCTCTGGGCTGAGATTCAGAAGAGATGTGAGTTTTCAGAGTCAAACCAGAAACACATTAAGGGGGCATGCCAAGTTTCCAGAAGCAAGATTGGACGATGAGACCAATAGAACAATGGAAAATCAAAGCCTGTTAGATTAACTTGAAAAATAGGAAAATTAGAAAATCGCTCTTATTGAAATAATTGAAGAATAATGAATGTGCCAGAAGGTAGGGAAGGTGGTGATGTAAAGGGATTCACAGTCAAGCTCATTAGAGAGAGGGCTCTTAGGGACAATATTGATGTAGACCTTGAAAAGGAGAGCCAGAGAGTTCATAGGGACTCTTTTAAACTGAAGGAAGGTCAGAAGAAACCCAGAAACATTTTGTTGAATCTTTTTTCATACACTACTAAAATGCAGACACTGGGACTTGCCCTTAAAACTAAAACTGTCATAGCAACTGATTACATGTACACCATTAGATCAGATATATGTAGGTCCACAGAGCAGTGACAGTGGGAATTAGGCCAGTGAATTGGAGAGATGCAGAAACTGGGTGCTAAAGTCCAATTAAGATTCCTAGCCATGTTAAAAGTAATGTGTGGAGAAAAGAGATGCAAAATATTAGGTTGGTGAAACGAGCAGATAAACCTACTAAGAGCATGTGCACTATGAAGTAGATAGTCTTGGGTAGGCTCTCTAAAGACAATGCTGCTACTAGTAGGAGTGTGGTCAAGGAGTGGAAATGTGCGAAGGAGTGGAAAGGAAAGGGGGAGGGGGAAAAGCCTGGCAAATGGATTAAGTCAGGCATTTAAGTTCAGAGTTGCATGTGTTTTCTCCCCCATACCAGAGTAACTGTAGGTTAACTATGAGACTCCCTTCATAAGTTTTTCAAAGTAGTTCCTCCTACTGGCAAGGAACCAAATAGGAATATAGAAATGTACCACTATGTTTTAGGGGTTCCCTTGGGAGGGAGGGGTTGGAGGGAGGCACTGGAGGGGTACCATATTAGGGGGGACATTTTTAAAACTCCTCATCAGCACTTTAAACAAGCATTTACAATGCAATGGTCTCGGCATCATTAAAGGTAGAGCTATTGGCATTGCTCATGACATTTTTTTTTTCTTTAAATCATAAATAAATGGCATTGTCATTTACATTGCCAGCACACAGCACTCTGCACTCAACAGCACACACCGCTCTGCACTCAACAGCACACACCGCTCTGCACTCAACAGCACACACCGCTCTGCACTCAACAGCACACACCGCTCTGCACTCAACAGCACACACCGCTCTGCACTCGCACTCACTGCTCTGCGCACTCACCGTTCTGCACCTGCACTCACTGCTCTGCGCACTCACTGCTCTGCGCACTCACCGCTCTGCGCACTCACCGCTCTGCACCTGCACTCACCACTCTGCGCACTCACCACTCTGCGCACTCACCACTCTGCGCACTCACCACTCTGCGCACTCACCACTCTGCGCACTCACCACTCTGCGCACTCACCACTCTGCGCACTCACCACTCTCTGCACTCACCACTCTCTGCACTCACCACTCTCTGCACTCACTACTCTGACAACTTAGGGATAAAAGTACGTCAAAGATGACTCAGCCGGGATCACTACATGCGCTTCTCACACCTACACAGATGAATATTTGAATGGCCAGCGCCCCCACCCAGCGTGGATAAAGAGAGACGCAGCTGTACAATCAGCTATCACACCGGGCTTGTTGACAACGGGCCATGAGCATTTTGACACAGGGGGTCACGAGTTCAGGCATTTAGTGGAGGGCTGCAATAGGTGGCGATTCCCAACTGGAAACAATCCACGCCCCAACACACACACTCAGCGCCACACACACCCCAGGTTGCACATGTAGTCAAAGCACAGCACACAGACGGGCACAAAGACCTCCAACTCAAACTATTTTACATGTCACTTTAAAATTCCGTTTCAGCAGCTTCAGTTCTACTCCACGCCCCAACACACACACTCAGCGCCACACACACCCCAGGTTGCACATGTAGTCAAGGCACAGCACACAGACGGGCACAAAGACCTCCAACTCAAACTATTTTACATGTCACTTTAAAATTCCGTTTCAGCAGCTTCAGTTCTACTCCTTTGAACAATCAACATGGGCCCTAGCAAACTGGGCCGCTTGACCTCAAAACAACAAAGAGAGCTGCGTTCCTCAGAACTCTTTAGATACAACTATATTTCACACAAGAGCACTCATGTACACAGAAACACTCAGAATGTATAAAAAAAGGAACGAGTAAAGGTGTTCATTGTGCAAATAAAACAGCAATTAAGAAATACGTACTCCTTACAACAATAAAAATACACATAATCGCCGACCAACTGCAAATGCCAGATGTGCACTTTTAACAAAGCCCATCAGGACGGCAGTGTCACGTGCTGCATCGAAGTCCATCACTGGTTAATCAAATCATCGAAATGGCCCAAATCCCTGTTTAACCCATTCACGGAGGCCTCTAAGGAAGAGGGGATGTATGTCGTTACAACGCATACTTTTACTCCGCATACCATTACAACGCGGTATTTACAACGCATACCGCTACAACGCATAGCGCTTTGGGGTGCTGGATAGTGGTAAGTATAATTTACTATTCTAACTCCAGTCCCCGTGGACCCTAGGGAAGGTGTTGGATAGTAAATTAAACTTACCTCTTATCCTAGAGCGCCCCCCAGCGCAATGCGTTGTAACGGTATGCGTTGTAATGCCTGCGTTGTAGTGGTAGTGCGGAGTAAAAATTGCGTTGTAACAGGTGCATACCGGAAGGGGCCTTGGCTGCCGGGAGGAGCTTGAGGGGACAATAGACGTGTGAAGTAAATAACAAAGCAGTTGGCGGGCACATGGGGGCGGGGGCTGGGCAGGATTAGGCTGAGGGAGAAGAGCAAATTCGGCTCTGTGCTTCCAAGTTGGGTGCAGGCGCCCTCCCGCTACCTCCACCCCGCACTCGGCATCCCCCACTCCAGATGTCGATGTGGCGGCTCAGTCAGCAAGGCACAATCCATTCCGTGAACAAGGCTGCATGGGTGCCCGGCGGGTGACACGGGCAATTATTCACCTCTAATTGAAAACTGAAAACCTTCCTGGCTACGCCGACTTGCACCCCATGATCCCCCTCTCATGAAAAGAAAAATGCAACGACATTTGCATTCTAGTAACAATTAGCAACAAGTGAATGAAATAGTCAACAAGTGCATGACAATGAATGAAAAGGTAGTACAGCTACTCACTTAGCGACGAGGAGCTTGAAAAGCCGTCTCCGGCAATGAGGAGCAGAGAGTTGAAAAGCGGTGCTCTGCAGGACAGCACCTACTTCCGGTTTGGCCGGCAATGCTTCCGGGTCGCCGCAGGCAGCGCGGCGGCCCGCCCTGCACGGGGAATGGAGGCAGCTTTCGAGGAGGACAGCACCTGGCGGCGAGCGCGTTCTCGTGCGCGTGGCCTTAACAAATCACCGCGCGCGGCCAGTGCTGTCCTCCTGGGAAGCTGAGCCGCTAACTATAGGTCTCTGGCGAGAGCGAGCTTCGCTCGCTTCTAGCCGAGACCTAAAAATAGCAGAATATTTAGAGTTTTCAGCATCCCATCAACTGAGAGATACAATGAAATAGATTAGGATGTTAACTTGGAAAGTTAATGACCTGCACACCAAATGAAAGCAAAGAGTGATTTCTAAGTATCTCCAAGATAATGTAGCACATGATTTTATATTGCAGGATACTCACTTAACTTTGTGGGAGACTAAGGATTTCTTTGAGAAACAGAGGTGAGTCCACCAAATAGCTAGTACTGATCAATCAATAATCTCTAAAGGAGTGGCTATTATAATAAAAAACAAAAAAAGCTGAAGTAGATATTCTAGAGTAAAGCAGAATCAGCTGGTAGCTGAGTCATCAGGAAGCTTAGATGCAGAAGGACAACATTTACCTGTGTGTGAGTTTTTGACCCCATTTGCAAATACAGGCCTTCCTAACAGTCTTGGTCTGAATTTATCAGACTTTCTAGCCCGCGGTGATTGGTGATGATTATAACACCCTCTTAGATAGTGGTTTGGATAGTTCATTTAGTAGTGGGTGGGCAACTACAACTACGGTAGGGAAGGAGTTTAGATCTCTGATGCAGGGTTTTGGCTTGCTTGATACGTGGTAGAAAGCATCCAGCTGAAAAGGGGATATACTTATTACTGACAGTAAACTGGATACTCTTTGCTGATCCTTTAACAGTACAAAAGATTGAAGACGAAAGCAGACAATACTTTGATAGTCACAATGGGACTGCCTTCCCTTCAATCGTTTGGAATGCCTTTAAGCAAAACATACGAGGGATACTTTATAAGCTGGGATCTGTTAGGACAAGCAAAATCATTACTGGTGAAGTTGCCTGATTGAAACGCTAAGGTGTCTCTCCCACCCCACAACAGGAAGAACCCGGCTTTTTCAGAAAAATATGACAGACCTTTCATCATCGCCACCACAGCTCTGAACAATATTACCAAGCAATAGCGATAATTATCGCTATTGCTTGGTTAGAGACAAAAATTTACCGCTAAGCTGCGGCGATTTTTATCGCAAATAAACCTTGGTATTACCAAGGTTTATCGCAAATGCGATAAAAATCGTCCGCAATGCATGAATATCGCTGAAAAGTCAGCGATATTCATGCATTACCGAGCTAATGCTCTTAGCCATGTTATCCACCTCCCATTGTATAACATGGCTAAGAACTGCTCAGGGCAGGTGTTAGCTTTTGGAGATATTCGCGCTTAGCGCGAATATCTCCAAAAGTTGGTAATAGGAGATAGCGATGTTAGCGACTGTTTCCAGTTGCTAACATCTTGGCATGCCCACTTTGCATGTCATTAGTGATAAATATCACTGACATGCAAAGTGGGGCCCAAGATGGTCGCTATCTCCCTACTAGCTGTCGGTAACTGGTGTTAGCGACAGCTAGGTAATAGGGAGATAATTTTATCTCCGCTTTCTTGGCTTTAAAAGCCAAAAAAGCGGAGATAAACCCCCTTGATAATATGCCCCTTAGTCACTGATATGTTGCTCCTAAAGTAAGGGCTCCTTTGTCAGCAGTCACCTTCTAGTACTAGATAGCACAATCATCTTGGACTTTAATGGATCTCCTTCTAATTCCTTCCTAACTCCTTTACTGAACACAGCACCGAATACATCTGCTATTGGTGCATACTAACTGGCTTTAAGCAGTAGTGTTGATAATTTTCCTTTCTGCTACTGTCTGCCTGGCACTGTTTAGATGTGTATGACATCTTAGCACTGTTTCAGAGGTAATACTTCAAGGGTGCGTCACAAATGCAAAACGGAAAACCATTTGGGATGGTCAGTCATCTGTGGATAGCAACTTATAAAGGCATTTTAGTGTTTTGCATGATTTATCTGAGGCACTTGCTGGTTTTAGATCTTACTGTGAAGTGTGAGTGTTACACTGCGTTCCACCACTCCTGCATCATTGGTCGCAATGCATTTGTAGTCACCGGCATCTTCATTCTAAAAAAAATGGAAAAAAGCAGATAACTTAAAATGCTGTGCGCTAAAACAGTCCAAACAATATAGCATACTATATAATGTACTATGTGGAAGATAGTTGCTGTGCATCAGTTGTTATATATGGCATACATTATATATACACTCTAAATGGGAGGGAAGAGTTGGTTGAATTGTGAGTGCCAACAGATCACCCGGGCCCAATTCACAGAACTAACTTAGACCAAAATCCTAAACTTACTACCGTTTTGGTATTCACAGAAGGCACTTACTCATTTTGGTATTCACAGAAGGCACTTACTCATTGATGAGTAAGTGCCTTCTGTGAGTACCAAAATGAGTAAGTGCACTTACTCAGCATCTAAAATGACATGTAAAACAGGTCATGATACCAGCTGAACCTGAAGACATACACCAGGGGGCCATCTGGTGGGAAGTGTGTGGAACAAGATTGAGGACTTTTCTTCTCCCAGACAATGGTGAAGAGATCCACAGAGGGAAACCCTCATGTATAGAAGATTTCCTTAGGCACCTTGGGGTGTAACTCTCACTCATGGTCCTCCAGTAAGAAACGTCTGAGGCCAACCGTGCTGCTATTGAGGGAGTCTGTGACTGGCAACTACTGGAAGACGCCCCATTTCTGTGACTATGTTCATAGGTGAACTACTGCCCAACATATGATTCACAAACCCATACTGCCCTGTTTTTTTATATAATTGACAGTAGTGGTATTGCCCGGTAGAATCTGAGTGCTGCTCCCTGAGATGGGAGGCATATGGACTGCTCTCAGCTCGAGCACATTTGCTGTCCAAATTAGAACAACAGCCAGATGGGAAGGTATCCATGACCACAGTATCCCCAGACTTTGGAGTGTTTAATGGGCCTTTGAATGATAAAGTTGGAGGGGTCCATCCAACAGGGCAGATCCTAATTCACCTAGAGTAAGTTCTGCTCTGAACCAAGTGACTTCCCAGGTGTTACATTCACTCCCTCCTCAGACAGCAGCAGTGGGCTCTTATCTACCACCTGTATAAGGTATCAACAGAACACCTCTGAATCATTGCCCAAATATTCACAATCCTCTGAGAAGTAGAGAAGGCTCACATTTTTTTGGACCAGCACCAGAGTCTCTGCCTTCACCAGTCATCCATCCAGTGTAGGAGTACATGGAGTCCCAAGAAAACAGTGATGCCACTACCACTGACAGCACATTTGTGGAAATGGAATAGCATGGTGAGCAAAAATAACGATGGCTTTAGGCCCAGATCTCTGACTGGGGTGACTGTTTGACATTGTTCAACATTCGGTCCATCAATTGTTCTTTTAGCATTTGTCACTCCAAGTGGGACGGGTATGCCCAGGCGTGGGGTCCCTTGCTCGCCATGCCACTGAATTCAAGCAATCCTGGCTGATGAGGGGTGATACTCCAAAACCGGTCCTAGGATGCTTGTTTCTGGTCCAGGGAGGACCTGGCCTGGCAGTTGCTGCTAGACTGCTCCCATTGGGAGCAGGGTCAAAACTGATTTGCATACAGCTGGGTCCAAACTGGAACAAAACGATTGATTTACGACCAGATCTCTGACTGTGGGTGAGTGTTTGACATGGTTTAGCATTAGGTCCATCAATTGTTCATTTTTCAAGCACACATTGAAGGCAGGTGGTGTGGTCTTGAGGGCAGAATATAAATGGAAGAGCTAGCCCAGTAGATCAGCTGGATGACCCAGCAGTCGGTAATGATTTCCTCCCAATTTTTGGCAAAATTAGAAACCCTTCCTCCCACGAGAAGGTGATGTTGGGGGGGGGGGGGGGAGAGGGGGGATGAGTCAGAGGGGTTTGGAAGTGGCAAATCCTGTGGAGCATGGAAGGGACTAAACTGGTTCCTCCTACTAATGATGATGCTTCTATATCCACGCTGCCCCAAAAGGAGCAATATATATTTGCTATGGCCCTTGAATGGGCAGACATGGCTATCTTTGGTGGGACTTCACAGCCCTATAATAACAACAGAGCTTCCAATACATTAGGTAGAATGTCATGCAGGGGCCAAGCCCAGGGTATGAGTCATAGCCCTGATGTTTCCAGTACTAGGAACCTCCAGTCTCATGTTTTTAGGTGCCAGAGGATCACTTGACATTAAAGAATACTTTGGTGTCACAGAGCAGCATTTAGACTCCCATAGGTTCCTGGAATTGAAATGCTTTCTTAAGGGAAAAAAATTACTTCTCCCTCCTCTGGCACTTTAAAAAGTTTGGGGGGATCTTGTAGGAACTTCCCTGGAAGGCCACCTCATGTTAGGAATGGGAGCCTTCTAGGGGGTTACAGTGCAGTTCTTAGCCAAACTTAACCTGTATTCCTGCTTTCATTAGAGCCTTTGGGTGCATGGAGGCATGAAGCAGTGGCATCATGTCCTGCCGCAGACCGGCAGGACATGATGCCACTATAATCTTTCTGAGGGTCCGATAGGACATCCAATTAGCACAGTTTGTAAGGCTTAGAGCATGAGGCCCTTTGTGGTGACATTTGGCATGAGAACACATTTTCTGGACTTGTCAGAAGTCAGGAAGGAGTTGTCCTAATTTGATAAAGCTGCCTGGAGATGTATTCATCAGAAACAAATAACAAAAGAGAAGAAAAAAAAGGCAATGTACAAGATGTGTCAGTTGGACCAGAAAAGAAAAATAACATTTTGAAAAAGTTTTAAAAAAAGGAAAATAAGTCATATCGAAAGGATAAACAGATAACACGCAGGAAAGAACAAGGACTTTTAGACCTTTCACTTTTTCACCAAACAACTCAAAGCCTGTGGAGAAAATGAAATGAGAGTAATGGACAAAAGAAATGAAGAAAGGAGGAAAAGAGCATGGGGAGTGGGGAGGTGGAGAATACACAGCATTGAGACCAGCTGGAGAGAAGGTGGGGAGTAGTCAAGCTCCAAACCAGTAGAGAAGGAGCACTCAAAAATAAGTGCACTCTTTTTAGTTGGGTGTGTTGCTTGAATAATCAACAGAATGCCACATTCACAATGAACAGTAAATAAGGTAAAAATAAGGTAAAAAGGGTTGGATGGGGCATGGTAAGGATGTCTTTGAGAATTTCTTCCACAAACACGCACACACGTATACACCTAACACAAACCCTATCCCCTAATCCCATTAGTGTCTAACCTTACAGTCAAAATGTACTCTTTAACAAACACCACTGGCAATCTATAGATTATGGTTTTCAGATGTAATAGTCTGCACAGTTCACTTACAACAGTGCCGTAGATTGCCAGTGATCCATTGTTCAGTTGTCGAATCCTATTGCTGATTTGAACGCCAACTCCCTTCTTGCTCCATTGGATTGTAGGAGGTGGATCGCCTCTAACATCGCAGTTCAAAATAGTATTTCCTCCCAAGGGCTCAATTCGATTGGTGTGGGGATCACCACTGAACACAGGTGGCTCTGGAAAAACAATAACTTAGCAATGTGATCTAAAAACAAAGTCACAGCTGACTACAACAAAGGCAAAAAAGACTGCAATGTTCAGGAATATGAGCCACAAAAACCAGAATAGTTAAATCAGTGGCACAAATAGTTTGAAACTTTCAGTTTGAAATAGTTTCAGTTTGAAATATTTTGGAAGGAACATTTAGTTCAGAAGGGCTAATTGTCTGTATATTTTGTACCTTACTTGAATATAGTTTGGCAAAATGTTAATGAATAAATATTTAACAATTGAGCTTTTTTACAACCTCGTTTTGAACATAACTTTGATATTGGCCGTTACCATGTGTTCACCTTAAAAAGGTTAGAAGGGAAGTATGTCCAGAGGCTTGCTAGGGCATACACTGTTTTTGTTAAAATACCCCTCACACACCAAAAGGGCCCTTGGTGTCATGCTCATCCAAGGGGTCTTCCCCTATCTCTGGTTTGGGAAACATTTGAAAACCAAAATATTCAGACTTGCCTTTACTATACTCAACAAAGAACATTGATCATGAAAGAAGGAAATTGGACCTGGTTAAGCAACAGTCAGTCTGTTTGCTATAACTTTGCATACCTCTGTTAAGGTGCTCTTAAGTAACCACATTAAGATACTTAGAACTCAATAAATAAAATAATACAAAATGTTAAACATGAATTTCATTTGTTGTAAAGCCCAGGAACGATAATAACTATCAAAATCTCTCACTGAGTAATTACTTTTCACACCCGTTTTTACAATCAAATATTCATTTATTTGGTTAGTCCTTTTTCTGCGAGAAAGCATTAGTTGCGAGGTAATGGCACTGTAGTCCCCACTAACTAACGTGAGATCCTGGAATCAGATGACCTATCATGGTATTAATTCAACAAACTAGGAAGTCATATCCTGTAAGACCAGAAGAATTGCACAATCAATAAATGGGTATGTAGTTTAGAGATATATGCAAGTATCAGTTCACCCAAAGTTGATCAATTTTTCTAGCCTTAATGTGGAGACTAGGTGGATTTTTCGCAAAAGCACTTTGGAGTATTAAAGTAGTACTTCTGTACCACCCTTTTAAATAGTCTTGCATGCTTCTGTCACAAGGAAGGACATGTTCCACTGGCAAGAGGCGGTTCATTGGCTTGGGTAGGATCTGCTGATCAAATGATAGAACACAAATGTTATATATTGCTATTTGTTGGTTGGTCCTAAGAATCAGTATCTGCAATGGGAGTTGACTAGCACCTTCTCCATTTTTTCCTTTTGCCTAAATATTTTTTAAATCACCAAGCAGAAAACCTGAAAGATATACCTTTGACGTAGACAAATCCAATAGCCTTGATCGAGCCAACCGCGTTTTCTGCTGTGCACACATAAGTGCCCGAGTCATCCTTCAGTACCCTTTCAATGACCAGTTGGCTGTGCCCATTCACACTGTCGAACTGTGCTAGGTTCACAAAGCAAAATTCATGTTATGGTTCAATAACGAGAAGTGGGACACAGTATCTACCCTTCAGTAAAATATAGACATGTGAAACTCAATTCTTGCAAGTTAGGAGTACTTTCTTATTAGTAAATGCCAGCCTCCATGGGTACCACAATTTTTTGTTGCTGCTTCAACAATTTAACACTGGTCAATGCTTGATGATGTCTAAATCACCCTTAGACGAGTGACTCACAGAAAACAAAAATGACTGGATGTACTCAGCTACATTTATTTATTCCACACTGGAAGTTACTGTTCATTGCTAATTTAGTGTAAACAGACTTTCAATTCAGTCGGGATGTGACGGGCTATCTAAGGCTCTTTGCATTGAGATAACACAGTTAGAGATGTAGTAATGCCTGATATATCTCACTTAGGTGTGTTGACTCTGATTGGCCCTTATAGCCCAATAGTAAACTGCAAGCCAGTTGTGTCTAACATAGGTCCAACAGGGCAGACTCCATGCCAGATTATATAAACACAAGATACATTTACACACAAATGCTCTAAATGGAACTATATCTTAAACTTATATGATGTTGTGTGCAGGAATGATGCAAGAATTCGAAGTGCTCTTAGAAAAATAAAATGTTCTGTTAGATCACTCCTGTCTCTGCAGGTTGCTGAATTGGGACTTGCGGCAGTAGATAGTTTGTCAAAATATCAAGAAAAAAGTATTGTGGAGCCAAAATATTTATGCTAGATATTGAGAACGAAAATATTCTAAAGGTAAGTGCTCTAAGGTAAGTACAGATTTACTATTCTTAAAGCCACATTTACATACCTTGAAAATATATACATTGTCAAGGTACATACACATGATGTTAAGTATTGTAAAGCCACAATTACCTATAGATACTAACATGTAATATTTAGGCTTCTATATTTTGGCCCATACTATTGTTTCCTCAATATAAGTCGCAGGCCATGGAAGTGTAGCATAAAGGAGTCTATGTCCTGGGATACTGTCTGTTTCAAGGGCATGATCACGTCATTCTGTGCACACTCAAAACCAAACACATTCTTTGAAAAACAACTTGTAAGATCACCCATCAGTAAACAGAAGGAGAGATGCCAGCATGTGATCTACAGCAACATATCCTGAAAACAATATCATACAGCTACATAAATGCATCATAAGATATAACACAACAAAACCTAATATTTACCCCCCTCACCAAGTGTTCATTTGACACCCACATGATGCTGTTTAGACAATCGCAATAGTGAATGTAAATGCATACATTTACAAACATGCTACCTTTGAGGACCTAATTGGGTCTGGTTCATGACTTCATGATACATTTGTAGGCTCGGTGTGCCATATGGACCTCAGCATCTGAGGAAGAAGGCCACTCACCAGGGATGATGTTGTTGTTGAAGGTCCATGTGATCATAGGTAACGGGACACCAGTGGCCTTGCAGGAGAGTCTGAGCTGCTCGCCCTTGTTCAATGCCACATCTCCCGGCAGCTCAGTGAATGTCGGGGGCACATGTACCAACAAGCTGACCGTGTGCTCAGCCTCGCCTGCTGCATTGCTAGCAACACAGGTGTAACTCCCAGTGTCTTCAGGCTACACCGAAATACACAAAAAGCAAAATACATTGTCACTTATTTGAACAAAAATACATCTTCATATGAATAAATTCTGCTTTGCAGCATAAGTCTGTTGATGAAGTCAAACTCTGAATCCAACGCCTACAATATCTGCCTAAACATTCAGTTGACTCCTCATTTTAGCTTATGATAAGTGAAGGCATATTTTGCCACCCACATCGCTGTCTCCTTCATCTCATTCCCCTTTGGGGTCCACAGTCACTTGCCGTTTGCCACGAAACACAAGGTGCTTTTTCACCCGAGATTAAATTGACACTATTAATTTTCTCCACAACTGCTGTTCACTTCAACCTGATCCACAAGCACACAATTCACCACACTTGTTGTTTCAATCAGAAAATACCTTGATTAGCTCCAGTTCTACATAAAAGTAAACCCTGCATCAGCCTCTTCATTGGCCTCTCAAGATCCCTGCAAACTCCTTAACAAAATCATCAACTTCCCATTTACTGTGTTCGACCTATATCAAGTGAGCACCATCTCAGAGTTCAACCAAAACAAGATGGACTGGCTCTAAGTACAAAACAGGGCCATGAATGAGTTTCTCCCACTGGTCTTCAAAGAAACTCACTTCCAACAGCTAGAACTTTGACAAACTCAAACCCTCTGTACTCGGCTCAGAATTTGGAAAAAATAAGCCGGTAAGACAGCTTTGTAGTCAAATGTATCTGCCTGAGAGTGCTCATAAGCACAGATGAATCTTGAATTATCCACATCAACTGACTCAGCAATCTCAGAGATATTAAGGTAGAGGATCACCAAGCACAGTCATGATAACCCCCTGCCCCATCCGAATGGAGGGTGCTGGGGCAATGTCTCATTGTAGAGAATGCAAACCTGTGCTTTGTATGTGTTTTTAATGTTACTTACAATGCAGGCCTTGCTGATTGCTAACATGCATGGTCACTGTTTGGCCATTGGATGCACTGAAATGTTTTGACAAAACGTAAGGCTAGAAAACGTGCCTGCTTATTATCTAACAAGAGCTGTTTGAAATTTATAAACTAACACAGGTTCGATAGTCACATTTTCTGAGGGACTGTGGGAAAGTGCCCCTTTTTAACATGGTCACCCCCACTTTTTGCCTGGTATTTCAAGTGATTTCAACTGGAAGCACACTGGGTCACTGTTAACCAGTACCCAGTGGCAGATCTCTTTACCAAAACTGTCCAGTTGTTTCTCCCTATTAAATGCTATCCTTGGTACCTAGGGTCTGAGGTACTAAAGAGGGTTCCTACGGGCTGCGGTTTGAATTGTGCCACCCTAAGACACCCCTCACCAAACACATGCAAGCATTCCACTGCAGGGTGTATTTTTTGGTGCAGACAGAAGTGAAAACACAACATGCCACACATCCCTGTATTACGATGGACAATCAATTGCGCCCTAAAAACAGGCACGTTGTCTGACGACTGGAAACGTGCCGATGTCAAACCCCTGCTCAAGAAGCCCTCCGCAAAACAGGCTGACCTCAAGAACTATGGACCCATCTCTCGCCTCCCCTTTGCCGCCAAAGTCATCAAGATAATCGCCAACACCCAGCTAACGCACTTCTTAGAAACTAACAACATCCTCGACTCATCTCTGTCCGAATTCCGCAGCAAACACAGCACAGAGACCGCTCTCCTAGCCACCACTGCTGACATCCGCACCCTCCTCGATCAAGTCCACACTGCAGCCCTCATTCTACTAGACCTCTCAGCAGCCTTCGACACCGTCTCCCACTGCACATTATCCTCCAGACTCCACGACGCTAGCATACAGGGAACTGACTTAGGCTGGATTTCCTCTTTCCTCTCTGGCAGAACACAAAGACTCTCTGAACCCACAGAGATCAAATGTGGAGTACCCCAATGATCCTCCCTCAGACCCATGCTCTTTAACATCTACATGGCCCCCCTTACAACCATCGTCAAAAAACACAGACTCAGCATAGTGTCCAATGCCGACAACACCCAGCTTATTCTCTTCCTCACCAAGGAACCCAACAACACCAGGCACAGTTTCCAGGAAGTAATGAAGAATGTTGCATCCTGGATGAGCAGCAGCTGCCAGAAGTTCAACTCAGAGAAAACAGAAGCCCTACGTGGGTCGACACCTGGTGGCCCCCCGCCCTCGGAAACCCTCCCACCCTCACAGACCACGCCCGCAACCTCGGCATCATATTTGACTCCTCACTCACCATGAACTGACAGATCAATGCTGTGTCCTCCACATGCTTCAACACCCTCTGCATACTCTGCAAGACCTTCAAATGGATCCCCCCCGACTCCAGGAAGACCGTCACCCACGCGATCATCACCAGCAGGCTGGACTATGGAAACACGCTCTACGCCGGAATCAACAAATCACTCATTCGCAAACTCCAGACCATCCAGAACGCCGCAGCCAGACTCGACCTCAGCATCCCACGACACAACCACATCACCCAGCACCTCTGCAACCTCCACTGGCTCACTGTCGATAAAAGAGTTACCTTCAAGCTGCTCGCACATGCCTACAAAGCTCTCCACAACACCGGACCCCAATACTTCAACAAAAGAATCTCCTTCCACACCCACAAGAGAAACCTCCTTTCCACCGGCCTAGCCCTTGCCGAAATCCCCAGCATCCACAGAGCCAGAACGGGTGGCAGATCGTTCTCCTACCTCGCAAACAAGAACTGGAACAAACTCCTCCTCAGCATCAGGCGATACCCTACACTGCAAGCCTTCAGAAATGACCTCAAGACATGGTTCTTCAGATGACCTCGGAGCTGCCTAAACTGCCACCCCCCTCAGCGCCATGAGACCCTTACAGGTGAGTAGTGCACTCTATAAATCCCTGATTGATCGATGTCCCCTAAACACTACATGTAGTAATTGTAGGCCACCCCTACAGCAGGCCTTGCAGCCCTAAGGCAGGGTGCCTTATACTAAATGTGTGGACATATTTGCTTGGGCAAATATGCCTCTGTGCTGATCAGTTCTATTGCTGCCAGTACAGGGAACAGGGAAGCTATTTTGAGTAAATGTGCTGGACACTGGTGAAAATGAGTTCCTAAGCTACATGATGGCTTCACTGAAAATAGGAATGTTTGGGATAGAAAATCTAGTATTTATAAACCCACAATGATTCGAGTGTTGGATTTATTAATATATGCATCCAGAGGGCACCTTAGAGGTACCCCAAGAAAACCTACCATTCACTGACTGGTTTCTGCCAGCCTGCCACCAGATACAAGTTTCTGACCCCCAAGGGTGAGAGCCTTTTGCTCTCAGAAGGGCGGGAGGAAAGCCTGCTTTGAAAGAGGGTGTTCACATACCCTCCTACAGGATGACCTGCTGGTTAGAATTCCAAGACAGGGGAGCTTCAAAGAAGCCACTGCCTTTGAAATGTGAGTCTGGCTCCCCTCACAGAAGAGGAAGCCGACCCCCTTTGTTCAGAGCCCTTTGGCATCTGGACAGGTGGAAAAAGTAGCTGGTCAGCTAGGCGTCCCATTCCCTAGGCTAGTACCACCACTAAGGTGTACTAATCTGAAGTAGACACAACTTTTCAGAGTAAGCCATCTTGGTGATGGCAAACTTAGGAATTCTGGGACGGGGTTATGCCTAGTTTCCGCAGGAAGTGGTCATAAAGGGGGCGTAGTGACCCCAGACATAAGTAGCCCTTGGCTACAACCCTACACTTCCCTAACACCCATAAATTCTGAATTTAGGAGACCCCAATTGCACCAGAAAATCATATCCTGCCGACCTGAATAAAGACGAAGGACGTGAAGAGTTACAAAGAGCAAGAACAAAAGATCCAGTAACTGACTTGGCGCCGACCCTGCTTGCCTGCCTACTGACTTCGACAAGTGCACCAAAAGCCAACTTTTTCTGAAGCTGCCGTGTCTCCAAAGCCTGGGAGACCGGTCAGCACTTCGCCAGGAACCAAAAACTCCCATGAAGTAGCGGACCTGCTTCCCTACATCCTGGATTCCTCCAATGAGACAAGTGAGGACTCCAAGACTGTGAAAACCTGACACCTAAGGACACCACTGCATCTGTCACTCTAAGCTCGAGTTGAAGTGATCCAATGGTGCCAGCATGGCCCCCTAGCCCTCCAGAGACCGAGTCCACTGTGGTTTCACCCCTCATGAACTCTCCGACGTCAGCTTTAGCCTCTGTTTACAGTCCCCTCTATAGTAACAGCTACTGTTAAGAAAATCCCGAAGCCTAAGTACACCTCTGCACCCATCGCCCCAGGCTCATGGAGAAGAGGACTAAATGTGTCCCCACATCCCTGAGCATTATAAGGCCTGACCCCCCCGACTCCCCGAATGCTCAGCCCGACTGGCCTTCCAGTCCAAGCCTGCAGCTTCTTTACGCAAAAACCGATCCCCATGGACTAACACTTGGCACCCAATGCTGTTTTGCACCCCGGCATCCAGCCATCCTAGTGCCGCTGGTGGTGTATTGCAGGTGCAGGTGATGCCTTGGACCATGCCCAACACTCACCTTAGGTCCAGGAGTTTGGTCCCGTAAGTCGCTGTATTATAATTAAATGCCGTACTTGTGGAAACCTTTCCATTCTCTAAATATCTTTAATAAACACAACAGCTAAAATGTGATCAAGGGTATTCATTGTGGGAAAACAGGAGCTATGTTTAAGATGACTTCCCCTTGCTTCATGGAACACTATGCATAAGAAAGGTATATAAGGTACAAAGGTTAGTCACATGAACTGGTTGCTCGAGGGATGCTGCACTACAGAGTTCCAACTAAAGGCCTTATGGCAGAATAAGCAATGCGGGTGGGGCTACACGACTTGGTATATACACGTAAACTCATGTAACTACACTCTTAGACAGGAAACTTTAAGTTAGACAGGGGTTAGAATAACTAATTAGAAATATGTGATGACATATGATGGTGGTGTCTCGAACCTTTGCCCTACATATATACTGTTTGCTAAGCTGTTATTCTTATGCACATTGTGTGTAGAATATTGTATGAATAGTGTAAATAAATGCATTTTTTATTTATATTAAGTTATTGAGAAGAACCCAGCTGCGTCAACTAGGGCATCCCCGCGCTGAAATGTTCAACTGGATGGGAGCGGAGGGAAAGCCAACGTATTCTGGAATAAACATGCTTTCAGTTGCTTCCTGAAAGTGGATTCCAGGGGCTAAGGCAGATGTAAAGAAGGAGATAGTCCAGAGTTTGGGGGCAAGATCACTGAATGAAGGACCATCCTGTCTGATCAGCTTTATTTGCGGGACACAAGCAAGGAGATCTGACGAGTGAAGAAGAAGGGTATGAAAATAGGGGTGTAATATGTGAAGGGTGAAGAATATACGTATGAAGATAGGGGTGTAATAGCTGACATAAAGATTCATGGCCTTTTTGAAAGCTGGCTCTGGAGGCAAGGCACAACGATTTGAAGATGGTGTGCTATGCCGCAGGAAGCCAATGAAGATCTCTAAGCTGTGCTGAAATGGGCTGATGGTGACAGATGTTAAGTAAGAGTTATGCTGCAGCATTGTGGATTACTTAGAGTTGCTGTGGGAGTGCTTGAGGGAGACCTACATGAAGAGAATCACCATAGTTCAGTTGAGAAGTAATCAGTGCCTTGATTAAGGATTTGCAGGCATTTACAGGTAGCGGAGGAAGGATCTTTTTGAAGCAATTGGCAGTCACGTTCACAATGTGGCAATTTAAGGAGAATTTGGAATTTAACCCATTTCCCAGACTTTGTACTTCCACTTCGGAAGCAGGTGGTTGAGAAAGTTCACTGCAGAATCCGGAGACCATAGTGTAGACTGGTTTCCCAAAAGCCACACCTCTGTTTTGTCTCCATTGAATTTCAAACAACTGATTGACACATTTATCAATACAGACATACAAGTTTGGAATTGTCCTAGGCGAGAGAGACACAAAGATTGCAAAATCAAAGAAAGTAATGGTAGCAGTAAGTGGTAAAAGTGAAACATTAAATAAAGTTTGGCTGAGGGCTATTCACTGATAACCCCGCAAAGTTGGTTATAAGAAGTGGAGTTGAAATATAATAAATTATAATAAAATAATATAAATGACATTAAAAAAACAGATTTAAGGAATAGGAGGTGGATGAGCTCTAACATAGAACCTGCAGATAAGAGATTCTCTGACAGGATGTATATGAATTCTAAAACTATGGTCCTTATGACCCAATATTAGCATAACTCAGTGGGTAAAGGCTAAAGATACCTGCTAGTTACCTATTTCACAAAAGTTTCAATATACTTTAGGGGCTTAAGAAATGTACCAGGAGAGACCTCAATATTTTGAGAGTACCACAACTGCAGACGAATATTCGCTTATAAAGGATCTCACCATTATAGTGCTTTTGAGTTATTTTCCTACACCTATGATGATCCATGCACTTCACATGGAGGGGTTACTCTGAAACACTAGAACCATAACTAAGGAGTCCTTGCTACTGTGCCACAGTATATGGACCAGTTTGTAAAATATATGTAACATGTATAACAGACATGGAATCAAGATTAGGAACATACCATAAAGGAAGCGGTGAAGGGCAAAGTAAATTAGAAGAGACGATCCTTTTTAGAAACTCCCTAACTTTTAAGAGACTGTGAAGCAAGTCCAATGAACAGTTTCAGGGTGGCCAGTCTGAAGCAATAGTCTCCTCTTCTCACGGATCTAGAACGGTGGACATTTAGTCCATGACAGAGGAGCGTTCATCGTATGCTTGCACTGGGAGAATAAAAAGTGGAGGTAAATGAGTGGGAGCCAATTTGGCCATGCAGCTATAAGCGCAAAATAGGATTCTGAATTCGATACCTGCTCAGAGTTTTTCAGATACTGATGTGTCTTGTTTAATTTTTGCATTTGTTTGAAATGTTTACATAAAATTTGCATATAGACACATTTTATTGGTAAGTACTCATGTTATAGCTTTGAATGTAGGTACTTGAACCTTGGAATACAGCTCTGTATAGATAATACCTGGTTAATCACCAATGCCAGGGAGTAGCTCTAAGTTAAAATGCATGTGTCATTCATTCAAGCATTCTCATTTATATCCATGACTAAAAGATGGAAGAATATTTGTAAAAAGTAATTACTTTTACTAATCTGTTCCCTTTGTAGTTTTTTTACACAAAAGCCTTTTCTGTGTGTTTTCTGTTGCCAAAGGGCAGTCAGGCCTTTAGTATAATTGCACAAATGCTTGGGTGGCACACTGCATTTATACTTCCAGGCCTGTTCCTCTGCTAATTTAGGATCTGTCAGATCCTTTGATCAACACACTTGTCTCCCCTACCAATCAAGCAAAGAAAATACAATTCATTCATGCTTTAGGAGCACTAGTAAAAACAAAACTATTGCGGCGCCGACGCAGCTTCTTACTATTACAGCCACCCATTTACAAGAATAGGACTAGAATCCTACTTTCACTATACTGGACCATTTCCATGCATTGGTGTTCATGTTTGGAGGGAATCGTTGTTGGACTAAAGAACTAGGGGGCAGATTTATGAGGCCCTTGCGCCACGTTTACGCCACTGTTGCGTCACGCAAGGCGGCGTAAACGTGGCGCATCCCTACGAACGATTTACAACGTGACGCATCTAGGCAGATGCGTCACGTTGTAAAGCCCTGCGCCGCTTGTGGGCGTTCCGGCGCAGGGTGGGCGTTCCGGGGCAGGTGCGCCTCGCAAAAGTGGCTGAGTGAAATCTATGAGATTTCACTCAGTCACTTTTAAGCCAATGCTGCGTCAAAAGCCTGCGCCTGCCTGAATCAGGCGTAGGTCTTGACGCAGCATTGTTAAAATGGGGCACCCCCGAGCCTTGCTGGAGCTGCGTCGCGCTTGCGACGCAACTCCAGCAGTGCGCCACATTTCCGGTACAGATGCGTCACGCATCTGTGCCGTTTTTGCACCATGGTGCGCCGCATTATAAATGCGGCGCACCATGGCTGGCGGAGCTGTGGCGCACTGTGGCGCATGTTAACTGGCGCATCCCTGGGGATGCGCCAGTTAACATAAATCTGCCCCTCGGTAAGGTAATAACGGTAAACTGCCTACGCCGGTAGTATCCCTGGAGCTAACAGATGCAATCACTGAAATATTAGATCGTACCTATTTTCCTATTCATTTATCACAATCATAGGACACCTCGGAGGACATCTCTATGTATATAGAAGACAATTTACTCAATAGTTAGAAGCAGTGCATGCCCCAAGACGATTATCCTGCACATCCGCCTTAGGCCACAGGTCTAGAGGATCCACCGAAGCAGTGGATCAAGGTTAAGAAGCAAATAACACCTACCACAGCAATGTCCAGGATCAAATCTCCATACTGCATGATGGAGTGCTTCCTAACAGCGTCTTGGAGAGGTCTGAGGTCTTTCTGCCAGGCTATCTCAGGCGTTGGAATTCCGTCCGCTGTGCAGGGCAGGACAGCTTGGGAGCCTTGCACCACCGAATAGTCTTTAATTGTTGTGCTGATTGTTGGTGGGACTGTTCAAAGTACAAAGAAACTGGGATTAATTTTTACATTTTCATATCAGCCAGTTCTACTAGAGAAAGAGCCTGAACCTAGGAAAGAAACACAGTGCTATTGCTCATTTCTGGGGCTTTTAAATTATACCTGACGCAAGTGATGCTTCATCGGCTATGAGATCATACACCGATCCTGTAATCCCGCTCATTCTCACTCTTTCCCCAGGTCCTCATCAACAGAACAAGGGATTAAGGAAACATTAGTTAAGAGGTCTTCGCTCCATGGAGCACGCATATTGGCCAGGACTCACCTTGATTGGAGGGAATATTGTCCTTGCTGTGAGGAGTCCATATTGCATCATTAGCGAAATAAAAAGTTTGCTAGCTCTAAAGCACAAAAATAGGGGGTTTGGAACCCTTTAGTGGAACAACCCAAAACTGCTTATGTTTAGATGCAACAAAGCTTACGTTGTTACAGTTCCGAAGATGTCAGCTGACATTTACCAGAATAACACGAAGTTCAGAAGGCATATTGAAAGAAAACCATCAAAAGGCTCATATTTGTACAGAATGGCAAATAAATTAAAGGGGCAGGCAGGCAAAAGTCCAGGACTGCTTTCCAGCGAAGGGCTATAATTTCCTTACCAAAATTACCATTGAAAATTAATTTGTTGGTAGACATGGTTGGAATAAAATCACAATGTAAAATGTGTGTGGACTCAGGAAGGTTAAAAGTGTCTGGGCCAGATGAACAAAAACAGTATACATTTGTACTTGTTGCAATACTACTGTTAGCAGGTGCAGATTTATTGTTCTTTGTTATTCACAGACATGCTTGAAGGAAGGATACAAAGCTGCACCAGTTACAGGATTTTAAAAGTTGCTATTTCCCCAGTGCATATATTGGACATGCAATACAGTTATGTGTAAGGAATAGCTCCACTGTGCAATTGCACTTATTTTTCCTCCAGAGGGAAAAGATGTATTTCCATGAAGCACCCACCTTCCATACAACCTTATTAGGTTTTAAGAAGTTGGAGTCACCTTCCCATCCTGGAAGGGTATTTACTCAAGCCTTCTAATGGAGCAAATCTCTGACCATTTACAGAGATGAAAAGGGTTTAAAAGGAGTGTGTAAATATCTTGAGGATCACAAGTGTGTGGGCCTTCATAAACTCCAAAGGCAAACTATGTCTTGATCTACCTTCTATTCTATGCTTGCATTACTTCTGTGTAATTGTTCACAGCCGAGGCCTACCATAACACAGTAGTAAATGTATTCACACCTGCTCAGTTTCCTTTTGTGGATACCTCACAGACACAAACAGAGTCTTTATTGGCTGAAATTGTAGTTTATGTTTCCAAATGGCATTGCGACTTGGTCCTGCTAATGTCCTTAAAGTAGAACACAACCCTGGAATACCTTTGTTTGTGAATGATGGTCACTGTTTGTACGCCGTGTGCTAATATGGAAACCCAGTTTGAGATCAACCATTCCCAGCAACAACAGGGACTAACAGAAAAAATAAAATAAAACAATTTATCATGTTTTGGTTTTAAAGAAAGTGTGTGCTCCACTGTTGTATTTGAGAGGTTAGCATGGCATATTTGGGTCTTATATGTTAATTTCCAAACAGAAATTTAGAAAGTAAAAAGATCTCCAGACAGTGAAAAAACAAGACCATCATACCATGTCACTCATATAGCAAGGGTATGAATGTTGCTAATGCAAGAAAGGAAAATGGGCCCTTCTGTACATAGTGTGGTGGTAAAAGGCACCCATAAAAGGCCACTTCACAGCAGTGGGCCATGGTGCGCCTACAGCACTACTGATGTCTACGCCCCTAGATAATATTCGGCATTTGCAACGCAAACTGAGTTGAACTTCAAGTTTGGCTTTGAGGAAACAGAAGAAATATTAGCTTAGAAGAAATCTTAGACCCTGCTTCAGAGTTTGTCGTAATCCAGTTGCTTTATGTAGCTCCAAATAAATAACTATATCTTGAGGTATGGTTCTTTTCTGGTGCGATAAATAGCTCTAATTACGAGTTTCTGGGGAATAACAAGCGGATTCTGGTGCTTACTGCACCAAAATTCATATGGTCCAGTAAATAACATATACTTGTCCTCTATGGGTGAGATATTTACTGCACCCAATAATTAGCGCATGCAGTTATTACCACTCAAATTATCATTCTAACTCCAAAGCACACAGGGGTTTATGCAGGGGTTGGAAGACACCGACCTACACGTAATCAGGGCTCTAGACATCAATTAGTTTTGCTTAGTCAGGTGCAACATCCTATTAGTCCTCTGGAATGGAATGGAATGGAATGAGGATTTGTAAAGCGCGTTGGCTACCCAGGGGCGTCCCAGCGCTGTAGGGAACTTGAGCTAATCCGGAGAGGTGGGAAGAGGGAGGCTAGGTTTTGGTTTTAAACAGAGGTTTTGCTGAACAGAGGTTTTGCTGAATAGCCAGGTTTTCTGCAATGTCCTTAACAGTTTGGCCTGATGCTGAAGAGAAGCTTTGCATCCTTAATGCAATGTACTATATAGAAATTAAAGCCCAGCTAATAGGCACAAATCCTTAAGGGTAGAGGAACCCTATATGTACCCTCCATGAGTAGCCCCAATTTCTTGGTATCACACTACTATGTCCCAGTTGATGATCACCCACAAGGAGCTGGGTCATGGGATAAAGATAGGTAAGCCAATAACATACAAATGTATCTAGAAACTAGCAAGATTGCTTCAAGATAAAGAAAAACAAATGGTGAAGCATGTGTCAGATAAAAGTAGTGGACCATTGAAAAAAATACTCATTATACTGGGTTATCCCCATTCCTTTTACAGAAAATGAGATCTGTAAATTCTGCAATACTAAAAGTCCACATTTTATTTCAAGGGAGACACAGAGGTTTTGGAAACAGTGTAGGATGTGGCACAAACAACAGTGTCTATAAAGGCAGAATATGGGGATGCAGAGATTGCTGCTTTGGGAGCCTTCCCTCGGTTATTTAAGTCAAAAACATGTCACTGTCTATCATAGATCTGAAAATATATAAAGGAGCAGAAGTCAGGTTAACTGCAGAGCATGGCCAGGCCACTGAATACATTACATGAACACTAAGGGGCATATTTATGAGAGGATTGCGTAACCTTTGCACCACACAAAGTGCTACATGTGTGACGCAAGCCTCTAAGTAATATTTATGAAGCCACGCAAAACTACATTGTGTGTAACTTGCTGCACTGCCCTATGCCAACGTTCCCGTAAATATGCTTCCAAGTGAGACCAGTACAAATCTATGAAGAGCTGCTGTGCTTTGGTGCCATTTGATGAAACATTCCCAGACTTCCTTTCTAAAAAAAATGTCATGCACCTTCCATACTGTGGTGTACCAAGACCTACCAATGTGTTGCCTCCTGTCAAGCCAACTTACCATGGACAATTAGCTCCATACTGGATCTGCTTGATCCCACCGCGTTGACGGCAGTGCAGGTGTATCGCCCGGCATCTTCAGGCTGAATAAATGCCAATTGGAGAGACCCAGAGCTGAGAATCCTGTGGCGCACAGACTCGATGAGCTGCTGCCCATCCTTATGCCAGGCAATGTCAGGAGTAGGGTAACCTTCAGCCTCACACACAAGAGCAACAGACTTGTCCACAATGGCGGTGTATTCCTTAGGGTGCGTGCTGATGACCGGTGGAACTGCAATAGAATTGTGAAGAACAAACACTTTTGTTATAAGGGGATTTACTTCAGTTTTTGCCTGCCATGTGTATGCCTTAGTGATTGAAGAACTCTACAAATGTCACTGAACAGCCTAAATGCTTAAGCGGAATCCACCGTATAATCTCTTCTGGCTTTTTTTCGTCCTAATTGGTACACCTTGGTTGGCCGGGGGGACGGATCACCATTGACTAGATCAGCGTTCTCCAAATACGGTCCTGGGGGGTCAGATCAATGCCAGATTTTTAGCATATCCCCCTTTTGATAAATGTAGTTATCTTAAAAATCTGGCATGGATTCGACCCTCCAGGACCGGTTCTGGACAACCCTAGTCTGGAGACCTAAACTGAGAAGAAATGCCCGAAATTAGACGATGCTAGCTGATGACATAGTCAAAAAGGGAGTTATGAGCAGAGTGGAGCAGCCTGGAAGGACAGGGGCGTAATCGAGGCCCCCGCAGACCCGGGGTGCGGGGGCGCACACTGTTAACCTCAAATGTGTCCCCCTTGGGCTGGTCAGCTGCAACCAAATAAAACACTTAGAAGCAGCAAGGCAGTAAGGGAATGGGTAATGGGGCCCCTCACCTTAGCTTGCATGGTGCCCCCTTAAGGTTTTGTTACGCCACTGCAGGAGGAATGTGATGCATGAAATTTAGAACAGACAAAATTGGACATCGTGATGATAGGCCTTTATATGCGGAGAACATTTATTAGCAGAAGCGTAGCTTCGGGGGTGTTCGGGTTTTACAACCCCCTACCAAAGGTATTTTCTGTAAAATAGTTGGGTACAGGTGCTTTCTGTCAGTTATGGTGCGGTGCTTGTTGGATTCCACAAGGAATTTCTACATACACACCAGTGGCGTAACAAAGGTCCCCGCAGGCCCCGCAATGCGTGGGGGCCCCCGAGCTTCAGGGGACCCCCTCAGCACAGTCCCCTGGCCTGAGTGCTCCTGAGTGAGTCCAGAGGGGGCCCCTCAATATGCTTTGCAGATGGGCCCCCTCAAATTTAGTTACGCCACTGATATACACAAACAAAAACGCACACACACTCTCTCCTTCTCTGCTTTGAAAGTATTTATTGGTTATTTTACAACTTATTGTGTTTTCTCCCACTTAGTACTCATACCAATCAGCATTCGTCTCCTTTTCCACTGCTCCTTTATCCCCTCTCATGTGCCTTGCTTGTCGTATGATGCATTCTGACATTATATTCCAGCGAGTTTTTTGGTAAATCCGAAGTCCCCTACCCCACAATTTTACTGACAAAGCTACGTCCCTCTATATTAGGGTCCTTAATAGTAATGGAATTACAAAAGAAGGTCGGTTTGGGATTATTTTAATACCCTTTCTGCCCATGTGAGTTTCAGAAAGCTCCAGTGAGCCTGCAAAAAGGAAAGGGATTGACTGTTCAAGGACTGAGTATTCAGAGACGAATTTAAAAGTGAGGCGACACTACAGCATAGGGCCTGCACTTCTGGAATATAAACACTGGGAGGAGCTATTGCCCAATTTATACAGAGGTTATCCATTTCATGTTTACTTTCGATTTCCTGCGCAGCCCCATCAAAGTACAAAACACAGTTATACCGGCCCAGAAATAGCGTTTCAACTAGGGCAGGCATGGATGCTTTAAGTTGGTCTCTTTAAGACATTTTAGTTTTCTCAGCGAAGATGAAAGAATGAAGCCCCTGAAACCATACACAATTTGCAGGCAAAACTATTTATGTCTAGAATCCCTGGAGTGTGTGATTTCCTCGCGCCTAACCCTGGGTAGTTACTTAGAAAATCTGTCAGAGAAGAAAGATTCATTTCTTTTTTAGGTTGAGCCTGAGTCAGTGCGCATGTGCTGCTCTGTGATACTTGATGTAGTGTAGTATGGAAGAGAAGCCCCATTAACTCTCTGCCCATATTTTTCATTGGCTTGTGTCTTTGTCACATTATCCTTCTGATTCAGTAATTGGCTTGTTAGTCCCTCCTTAGCAAGGCCTGGTCTTTATTTATAACCTCCCATGGCTACTGGCCCCTTTACTTTGGCTGTTGAACGGTGCGTCTTTTTAAGTCTGTAAGCACTACTTTCTTTAATGTGTTTTTTACTACTGCAGGCAAGACATGATTTCCTGCAACATTAAGCGCGTGATGCGCGCTTTCATTTTACAAGCAGCCCATCACTTGTTTAATATATGCCCGAGCCCCGCGTATGATCACGGAGCACGCTTAATTTAATATACAGGCGCAGCGCATGATGTTGTTGCACGGCGCCCATTTTATCATTATTTTCTTTTTTTATTAGTTTCCCCTTAAGGAGTGGGTGTAAAATGGTAAGGCTTGGTAGCCTGACATTACACTATTAACAGCGTGTGATGTGAGCTTTCATTTTACAAACAGCTCGTCACCTGTTTAATATATGCATGATCACGGCGCCCGCTTAATTTAATATGCACGGGGGGCTGACTGCTTACTGCAGAGACCGGCCAGCACTGGAGCAGAAGTGCAGCGAAGCGGGTCTGCCTATGAAAAGATGGCAGCCCAAAGCGCATCTAAAGAAACAAAACCATGAGAACTGAAGTCAGCTCCTGTGCCTCATAAGCTGACATGTAAAGCAGACCCCGAAAGGAAGTGCTCACTCAACCGAGGCTGGGCAGCCAGTAAACTACAAGTAGGCAAGATGCAGTTTTATTCACCAACGGGCATTGTAAAACTGAAAGTGCGCATGGCACGCTGAAAATAAAAACAACAATGAATGAAGGCAGCGCTAGAATCTGCTGGGGCAGTGTAGGAATGTTTTTATTAAAATAAAGAGTAAATAGACCTGCAAACAGACCTGGTCTTGCTCTTCTCGTGACCCTTCTGTCGGACGTTTTTCAGCCAGGACACCACACAACGTGGGCAGAAAACATTACTGTGGAGAGCCATTTATAAACCAGCTAAAGCAGCTCATGTCCTATCTGCAGCAAAAGAAACTCATTAAAGAAAAGGAGGATGTGACGTAACTGCCAGATCTGCTGACTTTGGAACCAGGGAACCAGGTTTGAGTCGCAACGTTGGCTCAACATCGTGTGATTCTGGGCAAATCACTTAATCTCCCTGTGTCTGCGAAAAAAATTAATGTGTCCCAGTGTAACCTAACTGGTGTACGTGTAAAGCGCTCCAATACATTCGGGTTGAGTTTGCGATACACAAAACTGCAAAAATACTAAACAAAAAAAACAGCTCCAGGCCAAAGGTTCTCACATGGCATTGCAAACTCCAGAGCAGGTGGGGCATAGGGGAAGACGCCAGGGAGTTACCTGGTGACCCCCAAACCTCTCACAAGGGGGCTTAAGGTGTTCAAAAATATTTATCTCCGGGCCAAAGGATCCAATACGGCATTGCAAACTCCAGAGCAGGTGGGGCACGGAGGAAGACACCAGGGAGTTACCTGGTGACCCCCTAAAAGGGGGCTTGAGTTGTTCAAAAAATATTTATTTATTATTGTTTACAGAATTCTCCATAAATAAAAGTAATTTTTATGAGCGCTCTGTTTTTGGAGTCGGCCAGCTGAGACACAAAGGACTGGTAAAGAAGGGGATCTTATAAAGTCAGCTTAGTGAATTCTGAATGGTCCGCTGGTCTGGGCTACTGTCAGTTTACCTGCAAGGTATGTCAGACTGGTGGCTCTGGTGGGTGGTAGGGCCGGGGAGCTGCCCAGCACATGCACTGCATCACAAACCTCTTCCTCTGATGGGCTGGAAGTGCCAGCAAAGTATGAGTAATTAACTAGGCATGTTGGACCAGTGCTTACGAGGAGCTTGGAGGGAAGGGGCAGGTTAAGTTAGATATTACTATCTCTTTAGGGCTGGGGATGAATCAGCCACATGACAGCCTCTGATTTAGAGATATTGCTTTGATAAATTGCAATACATATCATTTTCCAGAAGAGCCAGTATGCAGGGAGTCCATCGGCCATGAAAAATGATAATAGTTCATTCATAATTCAGTGGTAGTCATTTTATCGTCAATGTAGGTAAGAAATGCTGATTCATCCCTGCTGGAATTTATACCTGTAATAGCATAGCAAGGTTCCAATCGGTCCAATGCACAAGAGGAAAATGGGCCTTCTTCTGACAGTTTGGTAGTAAAAGCCATTTATGTTTGGAGTCCAGTGGTTCGCTCACGCTCCTGAGCCCTGGTGCCGCTGCACCTGCAGCACCATCAATAGCTACACTACTGTATACCTTTTAGTGCAGCTTACACATGTTTCTCAAAAGAAGGTAGTGACCCCAGGGATCTATTCAAGCTGTGTAAAGACCTGCTGTAACAAGCACGCATTTGCAATGCAATAGGTCTCGCAATTACGCAAGTTTGAGCTATTGTAATTGTAAATGACAATGCCTTTTATTTATGTTTTGGTTTTTAAAACATAAGTAAAAGGTATTGTCATTTACAATGCCAATAGCTTCAAGAGAGTGTAACGCGCAAGGATGGTAGTGATTGCACATAGATCAATGTAAGGGCGTATGTTTCTGTATCATGTAATGGAATAATGTCTGTACCAATCCACTGTCGTCATTAATACAAAGATTTTTTTTTTTAAATACAATGCCAATAGCTTAAACTTGCGTAAATGCGAGACCTATTGCATCGCAAATGCTTGTTTTGTTTTTGCTCTTGTTTTTTTTAAATCAATGAACCTCTTTTTGGTGATCTGATAAGACTGTACTTGTAATGTTGTGGGGACCTCATGCAGTAATAGTAACAACACAGACACAGTAGTATAGTAGGTAGAACTGTCCCAGGGCACGTGCGCCTGGCCCCTTTTATTACCAGGATCACATGTCCTGTGATGCCTGTGTTGGATGGGTGTGGGGTGTAAGCTAGCCCTCAGGGAGTGGCTGGCACAAGGAAAGACTAGAACAGTGGGCAGCAGGTCACTACATCCCTCCCAAACGTTATTAAAACTGGGACAACAAAGTCCAATCTGGGAGAGAATAAAACAACATATTGAAAACTTCCTCTGAGTCTATTCGGCTGCTTTCAGAACAGGACGATGGTACAACAGCAGCTAGAACCACCAGTTCTATTTGGCAAAGTTCAGTGGTGCACTGCGAGTCCGGTCCTCCCTGGAATTAAGCTGTGGAAGTTGACACCCAAAGTCTCT
The DNA here is from genome assembly GCF_964263255.1 of Lissotriton vulgaris. Lineage (NCBI taxonomy): Eukaryota > Metazoa > Chordata > Amphibia > Caudata > Salamandridae > Lissotriton > Lissotriton vulgaris. Next base: position 775,283,871 of record NC_141685.1, on the reverse strand, counting down.
ATATATACAGTTCTTTGTGATGGTGCAGGTGGAGTGATGTTTTCACAAAATACGTCCTGGCTCCACGAACATCAAGCCTCCAACGATGGATGACATCTTGGTTGTTGTTGTTTAATCATCGCCGAGGCAACAGTGCTTCCAGCTGCTGAGTGGGGGAATAGTTACAGACATCCTTCTCCCACCAGGATGCCCCTCTCACGGGATGTCCCGGAGCCTCTCTCCACCAGGCGTCCACTGGAATGGGTGTTCTTTGCCATGTCACTCCAACACCACCCTCTAGGTTCATGGAGGAAGTGGTACGAGTCCCACCTTTAAGTCCCTCGCTTCACCTTGAGGGTAGTTGTTTCTGGATAGGATTACTCCTGCCATTCAGACTCTGGTCCACTGGCATGGATAGGATGGCCTTTGAAGAACCAGCTTAAGACGCAAATTCTTTGTCTTTCTGGGACCTGTGGGGGAGCTGCTATAGATTCATCTCTCGTTTCGGGACCCCGCTTTCACCAGCCGTCCCTAAGGTCCTTGCCCCTGGATCACTACGGTCGGGTGTGGCATGGTTGGATCCTCTTCTAGATCTAACATCTGAGTTCATTCAGGACGTCCAAGCAGGACCACAATCCAGTCTCCCAAGCGATCCCAAAGGTGGATGTTACCAATGGTCCAGCTTGCTCACATCTGCTGACACCAGGTTTCCTTAGTTTTAACCTAAGACTTCTGGACAGCCAGCATCTTATGGTGCCACCAATGTTACTCCACTCCGGATGTTTGTGGAGAAGTGTGGCTCAGGGGTTAGAGGCGGCAGACCTGTAGCTTGAGTTCGGCCCGGGACCAGGGTTCAATTCCCCGCCTCGGCGGGTCTTGGGCTCAAAATTCCACGGACTCGTTAATTCTCGCTCCGGTGCCTTCTCAACTCACGGGTTCACACTCTGCGACTCTGGGCAATAGCTTGCTTAATCTCCACAACGGCCCCTCGCGGTGGGATGCCTGGCTTTCACCTTGTGGATACCCTGCCAGGGTTATCTCACAGGGGAATACCAGGACGGGTTCCCTAAGCAAGCGCTGAGATGCCCCAGGGTAAGTCGTGCGCTATATAAGTTTCATTCATTTCATTTCATTTCATGTTCTTGCACTCAGTCGTCTTCTTTAACTTGGGGTGTGCCAGATGTCTGATCACCCACTTTGCTCTTCTTTCTTTTCTCTTCTTCTTCTTCTGACCAGGCCTCTCCATATGACGTGCACATCACACGGGTCTCCCCGGCCATAATAATAAAAAATAATAAAACCATTTTTAAAGCGCCTGGTTACACCTATGACGGTGTGTCCCCGCGCTGAAATGCTACTACTCCCAGATGAGAAAGAAAGTACAAGGGTACTATTTATTTGGGGAAGAGATAAGTTTTTAAATATTGTCTGAATCTCGTTTCGGAGGGCTCCATACGAAGGTTTAGGGGAAGGCTATTCCAGTGTTTGCAAGCCAAGAAACGGAAGGAGCTACCTCCCATTCTGGTTTTGTGAACACGGGGAAGTTGGAATAACATCACTCCGGCGGATCTGAGATTTCGGGTGGGGCGGTGGATAGTAAGGAGTCTTTGCAGATAGTTGGGGCCTTTTCCCTGGGCAATACGATGGGCCATACAGAGTGCCTTAAATTTAATGCGCTCCACAATGGGGAGCCAATGAAGTTTACGCAATGCTGTCTTACCGGATGCCCTGCGTGGGAGATTAAGTACCAAGCGGGCCGCGGCATTTTGGATACCCTGTAGCTGTTGAATGCCTTTTTTGCTCAAGCCAAGAAGAAGGGCATTACCATAATCCAAATGTGGCGTGACCAGGGCATGGATAAGTTTCTTCCTGGCACCGAAGGGGAGCAGATCGAGAACTTTGCGGAGAGTTTTCAATATTCCGAAGCATTTTCCAGTGATTTTATTAATTTGTTGCTTAAAGGAAAGCTCCGCATCGATCATAATTCCCAAGTTTTTGACAACCTCTGCTGGGCGGGGGATTGGCCCCAATTCCGTTGGCCACCAGTCCTGCGACCAGATGGAGGAGGCCTTACCGACCACCAACAACTCCGTTTTATCGCCATTTAGGCGGAGGCAGTTGCTATTCATCCATCCTGCCACAGCCCGCATACAGTTGGAAAAGTTAGCGGCTTCCTCAGGCTGGTTGTTGGCGAGTTGGATTATTAATTGGGTATCGTCAGCGTATGTGACGATATCCACACCATAGGATTCCACAATATGTGCCAAAGGCTCCATATAAATATTGAACAGCGTGGGGCTCAAACTTGAGCCTTGTGGAACTCCATGCCTCAACTTACGAGAGGATGATTTGTAAGGAGGGCAATGCACCTGAAAATTCCTATTTTCCAGAAAGGATTTTATCCACTCCAGGGCTGGACCCTCTATTCCCATGTCGGAGAGGCGTGACAGCAGCGTTGAGTGCAGCACGGTGTCAAATGCTGCACTAAGATCTAAAAGTACCAACGCTGCTGTCTGCCCCCCATCAACCAGTTGTCTCAGGCGTTCAATGGAAAAGAGGACCGCGGATTCAGTTGAATATCCTGCTCTGAATCCAGACTGGGTAGGGTGAAGACGGGAGTTCTCTTCGATAAATTTCATAAGTTGCTTATTCACAACCTTCTCCACAACTTTCCCGCAAAAAGGGAGGAGGGAAATAGGGCGGAGGTTTTGTAGTTGGGAGATATGAATGTTTGCTTTCTTTTTCAGGGGTATAACCTGTGCGGTTTTCCAAGCCTCCAGCACATGGCACTCCTGAAAAGAGAGAGCAATAAGCTGTTCAATCTGCTCGATCATACTATCAAAAACTCCTGTACAACGGTTAGGGGAGATTACGTCCCGAGGGGATCCAGAATGAATTCCTCTCATGATGGAAAGCAGGTCTGATCTCTTAGGGACTGAAAAACTTGTTAGCTGGAGCTTGGTAACGGGAGCATTTCTCACTATGGGTTGAGAGTCGTGTGAGCTGTCTGTGAAAGTGGCATGTATTAGCTCTACTTTTTTCACAAAGAAGTCCGCAATCTCATCACATAACTCATTAGAGTATGTGTCTTGAGCCTCAAGTCTGGTGGGCACCGTAAGCTCTTTATATATTGAAAAAAGTTCCTTAGTAGGGTTTTTTGCGGATTCAATATGTTCTTTAAAATGCTCACCTTTCGCTGCTCTTATAAGTTTGTGATACATTTTTAATTCCTTTTTGTATTTTTTCTTGTCCTCTGGATCATAGTTTTTTCTCCATCCGCGTTCAATGTTTTTACATTTAGCTTTAGCTTCCTGAAGTTCTTTGGAGAACCAAGGAGCAGTTTGAGTCTTTCTGACAGGGGGTTTAGATGTCCATGGTGCTACTGTGTCCAGAGCTTTGGATATCCATTTTTCATAGTCCTCCCATGCCTTGAGCAGAGTGTCGTTGGAGGGAGGAGGTTCTCTACACAGGGCAGATTTAAACTTTTCCTCTGTGAAGTTCTTCCAGTCTCTGCGTTTTAAGGGTCTAGAATTGGGCACATTAGAGTTGGTCGTACTGCATTTCTGTAGAACATTTTCCACTTCAAAGGGGATAACAAAATGATCAGACCATGTAATTTGCAACGGGGTGTTTATTTTAAGATCCTCCCAGTTAGCAAAAACCGGGTCAAGAAGATGACCAAGTTGATGAGAAGGAGATGTAGATTGCAGTGTTAGAGATAATGGTTTCAGAGCCTGTATCACGGCCTGTGCCTCCCTACATTTGCGATCTTCAAAATGAAGATTGAGGTCTCCTAAAATAAGAAATTTCTTATGTCGGAGCGCATGTTGTGTTATTAATTCTGTCAGCTGAGTAGCAAATTGAGAGGACTTACCAGGGGGCCTATATACTAAAAGTCCATTAATATTGCTTTTGGAACTAGTTTTAATCGCGAAGAACCCACTCTCACTGTTCGGCAAGGTAGTCTTCTCTAAAGTGCAGTGTAGGTCGCTCTTATGAATTATAGCCAATCCTCCTCCTATCTGTTTTTCTCTGTCAATTCTAAGCAAACTGTATCCTATCGGGACCGCCTCCAAGGTTTCTGGAGTCGAGGCTGTGTCAAGCCACGTCTCTGTTAAAAAGAGCACATCGAGCTCATCATCCACCACAAGATCATGTATCTCTAATCTGTGTTTTTTGAGGGATCTACAATTGAGTAGTGACATTTTCAAACTCTTCCCTCTAAACTCACCATTTTTTCTCTCCTTAATCGTAAAGTGACAGGACGCACAATTCTTCGTGGGAGAGTCTACTGACAAACTATGGCGACAGCTGTCTTTAACATTGGGACGTAAGTCTAGCAAATCCTTAGTGGTATACTTCCTGTATGTCATATTGTTAATGGCAGTCGGGGTGGAATGGACAGGGGTTCTGGCCCCGTGCCCCGATCTGCCGCGGACGGGCGCAGACGGGCTTGCCTTTGGCGCGCCTTCGGCGCGCCGCCGGCGCGCCCGCTGCGCCCGCCCGCTGTGCGGACGGGTTGACATGTTGTTTTTATCCCCAGATCTCGTGCGTATTGAGGAGAGGGGGAGGCGTCCAACAACTAGAAGGCCATGTCCTACCCCTAAGACAAAGTGTTGTATGCTTATACTTTTTTATTGTGATACTGTTGCTTTAATGTAGGTTTGCTAGTAGTTTATGCTTGAAACTTTAATTGTAATCTGTTGCTATGGTTCGTGGAGTTCCATGTTCCATACAACAGAAGTTATGGAGTATCTCAGATGATTAGCTGCGGTACTGTGCTCATCTTCAATAAATCTTATATTTATATAACTATTGGATTGAATTCTTACAAAATTGGCGACGATCTGCTTTGGTCTGCTACACCTGATTGCAAAGAGCACAGGAGCGACCAGAACACTGAACCTACGTTGGATTTATTTCACATTGCCACAGAACATTGAACCTACATTGGATTTACTTGAAATTACTATCTTCATTACTGGCATCATTTATAACTATTTTGCTCTAGTAGATTTTGGCTCTGGACTATATGGGGTATATATTTTTTTCTCAACCTTTGCATTTTTCATGGTAAACCTATTGCAAATTTTCGTCTATGCCTAAGCTACAAGCAAGTCTTCAACATTTCTAAGGTAAACTCTGTATTTAAAAAAAAAAACTTTATTGAGTTACCTCGCCATTATTATCTTCACATCGCGCTTTGTTGATTTTTGAAGCGCCCACATTCGCGCTCTGCTTTCGTTCAAAACTTTGAGCGAGTGCCTACTTTGGATTCTCCGTTGTTCAACGTTCTTCGCGCTGTAGCTCTGAAGGAACTCTCCGTTGCGCACCTCACTGTAGCCCTGAAAGTTCTCTATGGCTTCACGATGCGCATGACGTAATAGCGCATATGTGGAAGCCATTTTGTTTTCTTCGTTACCGTGACAACCACGGAGGAACACTCTTGAGATCGGCAACGCTTTAAGAAACGACGCTGGGGCTGACAAGCTCTGAGGAACTTCAATACATTAAGGCTTAGCTTACTTTAACATTTTTTCATCAGCGGAATAGGTTTGACCACCATTTATACACTCCTTTTTATTAATTTTGACCACCATTTATATACTTCATTTTATTCATTTTGTTTAAGTTATTATTCTGCTTTACTTTTACTGTTTTACCTGAACATGAGGAGCTGAACATGAGCTAACATTGCATATTTATTTCTAATAACAATACAATTTTATGTATCTTTGCCTTACACTAATCTGAAAATTGTGTGGATTATTTGGGTTATTTATACAAAAGGCAATTTGATCCTCCAACCAAATTCCTCCAAACTAAAGGAGAACCTCCTATACCTTGGAGCAGATGGAGGGAAAAGTTGTTAACATTCTTAAAGGCTATAGATGGCGATAGATTTTCTGCAGAAAGGAAGAAGAACATTCTTTTGCACTCACTAGGTTCTGAAGGACAGGTAATTTTCAGAGCACTTCCGCAATTTGATGGGGGTGGCGATAGGAATGTATTTGAAGATGCCATGAGCCGTCTGGAAACTAGATTCAAACCTACGTCTAGTATCGCTTTGAACAGATATAAATTCTATATAAGGGCCCAAGATGAATCAGAAACTTTAGATGATTTCCTGACTGCACTACGTTACCTCTCTACCAATTGCAATTTTGGCCCAATTACTGACGAAATGATTAGGGACCAGATTATTATTCACACTAAAAGCAAGAAAATCCAAGAACAACTATTGATTATGGGTGATCCGGATTTAAAAGATGTTATCATTACGGCCAAGGCTATGGATCAATCTGACAAATGGATGAAGTCTTTAGACAAAAATTCAAAAGAGAAATCTGATGACGTCTTTGCTGTTAAAACAGAACCTGTTCCTAATTCCTCAAATGCCAGTAGTTCTCAAATTAATTTTAGAAATTCTCAACGCATGTTTAGGAATTTCATTGTTTTAGATGTGGAAGTACTATTCATGCTGCATCTTTCTCAAAATGTCCTGCTTTAGGTAAAGAATGTAAAAAATGTTGTAGGCGGGGGCATTTTGCCAGTGTGTGCAGAAATTATTCCTCAGGGAATACTTCCATAGGGAATAATAATAGAGGTAGGGTTTCTTATTTGAATAATGAAGAAGGTGTTGAAACACAGTATGAGAGAGGAATTGTTGTGTCCATCGCTGATTTTGGTGAACAATGTAGTTCCTACACCTCTCTTAAACAACCAGATTGTCATGTACAAGTTCCTGGTGTTTCCCTTCAACTTATGGCAGACTCAGGGTCACCTTGGACTATAATTACTAAGGAGTATTTCATTGATGTGTTTAAAGGTATAGTTGGCTTTCAAGATCTTAAAAATCCAACATCATTGCTAAAGCGTTTGATGGATCAATCATTGAAACGGAAGGGTATGTTGGTGTTGACATGCATTTCAAGGGACATGTTTCCTTTGTGAAATTATATGTAGCTATAAAAGGTGTGAATGTACTTGGTTGGAGAGATCAATGGAGTCGAGGGATTATTCTCAATCCTAGAAATTGTGATCCGGTGATGGTCATGGACAATGGCCATGAAGGATCTGATGTTATCAAAGGTGTTGTTAATGCTTGTGATCTCATTAACAATATTGTTGGATCATTTCCTAAAGTGTTCTCTAAAGAACTAGGAAGATTAAATAACTTTCAACACAAGATTAAACTTAAGGAAGGAACTGTTCCAGTCAGACAAAAATTGAGAAATGTACTGATTAATATTAGAGAAGATCTTAAACTTTTGTTAAAAAATCGTATTGACGATGACATCATTGAGGAGATTGGGTCTTCTGAGTGGGTTTCACCCATTGTTTTGGCTCGCAAGTCTGACCAAAGTTTGAGATTATGTGTGGACTTGAGAGCACTTAATGCTAATTTGATTGTAGATTGTCATCCTTTGCCGAAAATTAAGGAGGTTGTATGTATGCTGGAAGGAGCAAAAGTTTTTCCACTTTTGACTTATGTTCAGCTTACCACCAAGTTGTCTTAACGGAAGATTCCAGACATTTGACTGCCATTCTCACACCTGAGGGTCTTTTTCAATATAAAAGAATGCCTTTTGGGCTAGCCTCTGTGGCGTCTGTCTTTCAACGTGCTATGCATCACATTTTCAAGGATCTGGAAGAGTATGTTAAATTTTTTCAAGACGATATTCTTGTGTTTTCTCCTAATGATGACTCTCACAAGGAAGATGTAATTGAAGTTTGTAAACATTTGGAATCACATGGGCTCACTCTTAAGGACAACAAGTGCAAAATGTTTCGCAATTCTGTAGAGTATTTAGGGCATACCCTCTCTGGAGATGGAGTTGTTCCTAAAAAATCTCTTGTTGAAGCCATTGTGAAAGCTTCACATCCAGACAACAAGGAAAAACTTCTATCCTTCACTGGATTATATAAATATTACAGTAAGTTTATTAAGGGATTTGCGACTAAAATGGAGCCCTTGAGGGAAATTACTAGACAAAAAGTTGAGTTTCATTGGGGGAGAAGCGGGAGTCTGCTTTTCAATTAATCAAAGATGAGATTGCTCATGCTCCCACTTTGAAACCGTTTCGTGTCAACAAACTTTGTGTAGTTACTGTTGATGCCAGTGAGTATGGACTTGGAGGGGTCTTATCTCAAAAATGTGGGAAGGATGAATGGTGTGTGCCTCTCGGACTCTTAATGAGACAGAAAGGAAGTACTCAGTTACTGAGAAAGAACTTGTGGGATGTGTATGGGGAATCGAACATTTTCGCAATTTTTTGTGCGGGAGTCGGTTTCTTTTGAGAACAGATCACAAACCTTTGGTCTCAATACTATCCCCAGGTGGTGGTCATAATGCCACCACACGTATTGGTAGGCTCATGTCCAGATTACATGAGTATAATTTTTCAATAGAGTAAGAGTATGTTTCAGGAAGGAGTAATGTAACTGCTGACTACTTTCCATGTTGCCTTGCAATTCAGAAAAAATAAAAGGTGAGGGGCATGATGTGGAAGTCGTTGCTTCTTTAGGAGACTGTGTAGCCAGTGCATTTGCTGCCGTTTCTGAAGATGTTTGGAAGAGTTGTACTGTAGGAGACAAAAGATTGGGAGATATTAAAGAAATATATCTTGGAAGGTTGGCCTAGAATCAATATGGTTCCTCCTAAGTTAAGGTCATTGCAGCAAGTGTTGAATGAATTGGGAATTGACAACGACCTTATTTTCAAAGGTGGGAAGTGTGTTCCTCCTGATGGTATGCAAGATGAGATTCTAAAACTTGTTCATGAAAGTCACTTGGGTATGTCATCTATGAAAAGGTTAGTGAGATCTAGTTTTTGATGGCCATGCATGAACAAGATGATTGATAGGGCAGTTAGAGTATGTCCCACTTGTAGTAACAGTGACAAAATGTTGAAAGTTCATCCAGCCCCTTTAATACCTATTGCATGGCCGAAAAATCCATGGCGGAAATTAGCGTTTGATATCTCTGGTCCTTTTTATTGTTTGCCTCAAGACGCTCGTTTTGCTCTGGTCTTAATTTACTATCATTCAAAGTGGCCTGAAGTCAGGTTTGTTTTAACATGCCACTTCACAGATAATTGTTGAATTTTCCAGAGAAGTTGTTGCACAGGAATCGAGTCCAGAAATCCTTATCACTGACAATGGGGTGCAATTGAAATCTAAAGAAGTAGAGGATTTTCTTCGCTCTTGTGGTGTTAAACACATTACCACTCTTTTGTACGAACCACAAGGCAATGTCCAGGTGAAAAGGTTTAATCGTGTGCTTAAAGAATGTGTGGAGTGGGCCAGGAAAAGTGGAAATGAGTGGAAGTGTGTTTTGCAAGAGAGATTGTGGATGTACAGCATTACTCCCCATTCTGTTACAGAACTTAGTCCATTTTGCCTCTTGAGAGGTAGAGAACCGGTTTCAAAACTGTGCCCTTGGTGGATTAAGGAAAAACTAAATTGTTCTGTTCCTGCTGATAGTTACAGTACTTCTTTGAGTCAAACGTCACCAAGATAAAATGAAAGCGTATCATGATGTTAAATATAATGTCAGAATTCCTACTTTTACGGTTGGTGACTTTTTAAAGATACGTAAGCCAGGTTTTCTTGTTAAAGGTCCTTCAAAATATGGGCCCATATGCAGAGTAGTAAAAGTCAATCTTTTTTTTTTTTTTTTTTTGGTAAACCTTTATTGTCACAAAGAGCAGTAACAATCACAAGTCAAAGACCAGCACAGCCAGCCAATAATACAGAGGCGGTCAAAATAAGTCAGGCAAGCCATAAAAGGTCAACAGTCCGCCCCCCAAACGCTCATTGTAGCTCAGGATAATGTTCGTACCAAATCGGCACCAGGATTAGTGAGGTTTCATTTTTTAAATTGTAAGAGAAACAGAATCTGTTGCAGCATAGTCAAGTGATACCAAAGCAAGGGGATAACAAAGACCAGGATATTCACGGGCGGGACCACTGCAGGCAGGGGAAAGTATGAACGCACAGTAATAAGGATAGACAATAAGCTAAACATTTCGCCCACCAGTACAGTATATGCCCGCCATGACACAAACATTTTAAAAACAATCACCCCTGCAATGTGCACCACAAGAACTCACGGAGAGCGACCCGTCACTCGGTTCCCAAAAAAGGAGAAAGAAGAAAGAATGAAGAGAAAGCCAAAGGAAGAAAGAAAAGAAAAAGAGGCCCTAGGAACAGAAAAAGAAAAACATTATTACCCCCCCTAACCCCCCACCCTGCACCCCTGCCTACGGCTATGGCCTCCCCCTTAGCAGCGTGCCTGTCGCCCAATGAAGAACCCAAAATATAGCAGTAGAGGGATATAGAAAAGGAAAAGATATAGTGGGGGGCCCCCAGTGCAGGCCCCCGGCCCCCCCTCCCCCCCTGCATATCATACAATTCTGGCAGCGCTGTTTCAAAATATTCAGGACACCCGCCGTATCAAAGCAACAGTCGTCGCGCCAGTTCACCCAGACACCTACTTACGATATGAACCCACCCGCTCCTCAGCAAATGAAAGAGAACGCCCCACTGCCATCCAGACCCACCTGGTCAGAGTCAAAAAGGAATCTCAGTTCATACAGTACACGGCCCAGCTAGTAAGGTACCGAGAGTACATTAATAAGGGATGTCCAAAAGAAGGCAGGATATCTTGCAGAACACTAGGTCCCCACACGCTCCTAGGGCCGATCATCACCCACGACAGCCTCTCGCACAGCTTGACGAAGTCCAGTTCGGGACGAATGGTCAGTCCACGTTGACTGGGAAGGCTCCACGTACCAGTACACGCTTATCAGCGGAATGAAGGGATTCGTAGAAAAACCCATCCGGGCCTTACCAGGAATTGGAGAAGAGGGCACTGAACCAAAGTCACGTGAAAAAGGCCGTCAACATCATACACGCTCTTATATCCACTAGTGCAGGGGTCTGATATCCATGTACACTTAGTCTTCAAGTTGTACTGCCTGAATACTGGGGGAGGGCGTCCGGTTCCACCACTCCTCCTGAGATGTGCATCGCCATACTTGCGGGCGGACAAAACTCCTTCAGGGGGGTGAACCACCCGGCGGGTGCAAGAGCTGCCGGAGCCCTCATCGGAGCCGCCATCTTGTGCACCGAGCAGTCGCAACCCCTCTGGCATATAGCGTGATAGCCGTCCCAAACTGGCCAGCCGATGGTCTCAAACATTGTGCCCAGCGTAGCCAAACAGTGCCAAATCACCTAAGGCCAATAGGCTCCGATCCCTGGAGGCGCGGGGCCCCGTCCGCCGCATGCGGGTAGCGCCAGACTGCAGCAGGGAGACAAAGGGCAGGGAGACAAAGAGCCTCCATTCCGCGAAGCAGCTTTAGGGAGAGAAGTGGGGGGTCCATCCAGCACGAGAGGGGGAAAGGCATGAGGTTGTGGGATCCAGGGTCCCGATAAGGGGCAGGCTGATACGCCCCGGTGGGTGACCGGCACATCCGGGTCCTCCTAGCCGTTGTTGCTCCGCTCACGGCCGGCGGCACCCTAACGCGAGGTCCCGGCTCCGGGACCCTCACAGGCCGCGCCGACCGGGAAGACACATCTCCGTCTCCCGGGCTCGGAAAACCGCCGGAGTAACGCCTGGCGGTCGGGTCCCATTCCGACGCCAGAAAATGCGGAGGCAGTGCCGCCTCGACAGCCGGATCCAGCAGCAGGGGGAGAAGGTCGACGGAGCCGGGAGCCCGGGCGACCATCTTGGCCGCCGGCCTGGCTCCGCCCCCGTCAAAGTCAATCTTAATAGTATTGTTACGAATGAGGGTAAAGTGTGGAATTTCAGACGTGTTGTTAAATGTCAAAATGTCTCTGAAAATGTTTCATCCCCATGTGGGAATGAGACGCACTCCTTGAGAACCAATCGAGACTCAGGAAGTATATCTCATTCTAAAATTTTGTCTGTTGACAATACGGTGGCTTCAAGAGTGAAAGCCAGCAAAAGAGTTATAAATGCTCCAGTTAGGTTTAGAGACTATAGGTAACCCTTCTTATTGTTTTGTTTATTTACTATTGTTTTTATTTTTTTACAGGGATAAGATGTGTTGTATTCTTATACTTATTTATTGTGATACTGTTGCTTTAATGTAGGTTTGCCAGTAGTGTATGCTTGGAACTTTAATTGTAATCTGTTGCTATGGTTCGTGGAGTTCCATGTTCCATACAACTGAAGTTATGGAGTATCTGAGATGATCAGCTGCTGTACTGTAATCCTCTTAAATAAATCTTATATTTTTATAACGATTGGATTGAATTCTTACACAAAGCTTCCTTCTCGTCCAGTGACCAGACCTCTTATTGTGACCTACTTCTTTTCAGGACCTCTCCTAGGTCTTCAACCTTTGACTTCAGGTCAATCTTCTCAGTCCTCTGGTAGGTCATTTCTCCTCTGACCTTTGGCAGGTCATCTTTTCTCTGACCTCTGGCAGGTCAGCTTTTCTCTGACCTCTGGCAGGTCATCTTCTCTGAAAGCTGGCAGATCATCTTCTCTGACATCCAGTAGGTCCCCTCTTGCAGGTATTTTCTCCTGAGGATGCATTCCTGGTGTCCTAATACCATGCCAACGTGGCTCTCTCTTTGCAGCCTCCACTCGGACCAGCTTCACAGGATCTGTCACCCCTAATGGCAACCTGGGCCCTCTTCCTCACAGGGCTCTCACTCTTGGGCTCCAGCCCAGATACTCAACTTTTCTGATATTGTTGGATTCCGATGTCAGTGTAGCCACTGATCCCTTGAGAACGCCCAGGGGGGAGGATGGCAGCAGCTCTTGTCCCCAATTCCCCAATCACCCTAACACTCAACACAGGGAGCAAAGGTAAGATCTTACTGCCCTATGAGCAGTGTATCGGGAAAGGGAATGGGATAAAATAACAAACTGTGCTGGATGGAGGAGACGTCACTCAGAGCATCTACACTCAGTGCTGTTGAGGCGCACTCGGTATGCAAAAGAGGAGAGAGAAAGGAGAGCATAAACACACACACACACACCTTCCCCTGTATAATGCACTCTAAACTGAAATCTGAATTACTCACAACTCACATCGACCAGCATCCTCTAAGGCAGCAGCAAACAACAAAGTCAAACTTCTTGCAGGTGGCCCCAGGCACTGGAGAAACAGCAGTTAGGTGATGAAAGGACAAAGTCAAAAGAAGTAGATCTGGATTGTTTTCCAGTAAGTCAAGCAAGTAACATATAGAAATGTATATACACAAACTAGGAATGAGCCCAAGCAGAAGCACCCCCAATCACTTATCAGACAGTAGTGAAGAACACCTGAATCCTACATAGGGTGGAACTCGGTGCGGCAGGAGACATGGAAACACTCAGCTCTCTCCGTTGCTACAGGCAAAAAAGTAAATATCTTGCTCCTTGTTGAGTCACAGGAGTAGAGATCGTAATAACAAGAGGGCTCGGGACGCGCGTCCTTCCCACGTGAGTCCCAGCCCCCGAACTAACAGGCTCCTTAATAGAAGGGGAGCTTGGGGGGCAGCTGAGCATCGCGAGGTCTGCCCCCCCGGGCAGATTGGGAGGGGGAGGGGCTGGCTGAAAGCGTCATGGGTCATTGGGCTACATTGGGATTAGCCCAATTTTGTAAATGCAGCCCAAGGGTATTTAGGGGTTTTTCGCGGCCTCCCGGCCACCATTTTAGGTTTGGTGACCTGGTGGCTGGGAGCTCTGCGCAGTTAGGTTTTTTGTAGGCCTAGTGGTAGTGGTTGAGGCAGGTGCTTTAGACTAATAGTGTCATTTGCGGATTTTGTGGGCAAGATGGCTGAAGGGGATTACCGAGTTTTGGAGGCGGTAAGGCTGTTGAGCAAGCCCGGCCGGCTCGATCTATTAATGCCGGAGGCCTCCACTGCCAAGCACCCGTTGAGACGCCCGTCGGCCGGGGTGATGGGCGCCGTCGCGGCCTGTTCGCCCCCCAGATGGCAAGCAAGGGTATGGTGAGTTTGAAGGGCCGTGCTCTTGCCAGGAGCGCAGCCCGACGGGTGTCGCAGGTTCTTGGGGGGGTGCGGGAGGTGCTGGGCATCTGTGGCGAGAGGGTTACTCGGTGTGGGAGCACATCTCGCATCTCCCCACCGGTGCATCCTGCTCCTGATTCTTGTCTTCTCCTGTCAGATACCTTCTGACAGTGGTGAGTTTTTGGATACCGAGGCAGTAGCTTCATTACTCCATATTCATTTAGAATTTTGTAGTCGCTGTTTAGGCTGTCTTATTGGTGTGTGATGCTTTGTCACAGTTGAGGTTGTATCACATGGTCAGCTCAGTGATGGGCCACGGGTAGCGGTCAGTAGAGTTTGCAGAATTGTCAGCATGTTTCCTCAGAGAGTCTCGTCTTTGTCCGTCTAGAACCTTCTGTTAGTGTTGAGGTTTGGGTGCCTGCCGCGCCGATTATGCCATCTGGCAGTGAGCGGGTTTTAGTTGCTTGCCGAGGCGATTATGCCATCAGGGCAGCGGTGAGTTTTGTGTATCTGCCGGCGTTTTCCTTCAGGCAGTGATGAGTTTTTGGATGCTGCGTTGCTGTTTCAGTTTCGCAAGGTTAGCGCTTCAATGGGACGCGGGTAGCGGTCAAATGGGTTTGTAGAGATATCTGCAAGTTTTCTGATCAGTGGGTTTTCTTTTTGATACAGTCCATTGTAGAACGTCCTGTTGAGTGTGAGGAGATGGTCGTCCAACATCTCGATGCCTAGGTCTCTGTGGAGGTCTACTGTTCGTGTGAACATGGGAGCACCTGCTGCAATCCGTAAGGCCTTACTCTGTAGTTTTTGTAGGTCCTTCCGAAGTTGTGGGCGGCAACCACTCCAAACTGGTGAAGCGTATGTCATAGTTGGTCGAATTATTGCAGTGACTACTCGCACCTTGCTCTGCATGGGCATCGGCTTAGTATTCAGGAGTGGGTATAATGCAGCCAGTTTGGAAGCTGCTTTCTGGCAGGTCTTCTCTATGTGGTTTCTCCAGCTGAGTTTAGAGTCCAGAGTCACCCCCAGGTAGGAGCTGCTGTTTTCCCATTTGACCTCGTCCCCATGGAGGAGGATCTGTGGGTGTTTCCTGTTCTGCTTCCTGGTAAATAGTGTTGCAGTGGTTTTGCCTGTGTTCAAGGTGATCTGCCAGTCGCTGTACCATTCGGAGAATCTGCAGAGCGATGTCTCCTGTGGTTGGGGGCCGCTCATATGTGAGAGGAGCGGCTCCGTTGTCAGAGCGCGATGATCGACAGGGGGTCAGCGTGGGTTTGAAAAGCGCTGCCCCAGGGCTGGAGGAGGTGCGAACAGAGAGCGGGGGGCCCTTTACACTGCGGCAAAATTAAACGGGAAGGCCCGGCGGGGGAGCGCATTGCGCATCTCCCCGCCACGGTCCCAGGCTGATCGGGCCGCTCACAGGAGAAGAGAGCGGCTCCGCAGTGCGACGGGGGGCGAGGGGGCAAATCGGGTGGGGCTCTGGCACCTGTACAACAGGTAGAGCGGTGGGGAGTGGGGGAGGGGGGCAGCCAGGCCCTGTGGGCATCGGATGGTGCAATGGAGGGAACTGGGCAGCCTGGGCAGGGGAGGGCTAGGCATTGGAGCGGCACTAGGGAGGGGCAGAGAGGAGAAGGTGAGTGCGTGGAAGGCATTTTGGAGACTGAGCAGAGAGCGGCTGTTAGGGACAGTGATGGCAGAGTGATTCAGGGGGAAAGGGGGTGTCCTCTTTGTTAATTGAATCGGAAGAGAGTGAGAAGGACTGGGACGGCCTAGACATTTTTGCGTCCCGGACGGAGGGGGTTACGGGTGCGCAAGGAGGTGGCGGGCTGGAGGGGGGTAGCAGGAGGGATGGGTCGGCGGGCTCGCGTGGGGGGCCCGAGGCACCAGTGGGGGGGGGGGGTCAGGGGGAGCTGGGTTTTGGCCAGATGGAATAGGAGGCCGGGACGAGTTGGGTACGTACGCAGGGGGCAGC
Organism: Lissotriton vulgaris; assembly: GCF_964263255.1. Taxonomy (NCBI): domain Eukaryota; kingdom Metazoa; phylum Chordata; class Amphibia; order Caudata; family Salamandridae; genus Lissotriton; species Lissotriton vulgaris. The sequence goes on along the minus strand of NC_141685.1, from coordinate 775,267,938 downwards.
AGGTTGGGAGTGGAGCGATGGGGAGGGGGAGTCAGGGGACAGGGAGGAGGTGGTGGATCTTACCGCAGTGGGGCGGGTGTGGGCGGCTAGCACCTTAGGTGTAGGCAGGAAGCGGAGCTGAGATGGGAGAGAGAAGAGAGTAGGGCCCAACACACCAGACCATGCTTTTCTTTTGCAGGCGGGGGCGTGACGCGGTGGCACCAAGGAGAAGAGAGGGTGGAGCCTCAGGCGGCGTGCCCAGTACCGTCGGGGGATCCCGTCCCGTCTGGCAGAAGTAGGCCTAAAGCGGGCTCGCCGGCCCCACCACCCACTGGGCCACAACGGTCCGGGGGACAACGCAGGAGAAGGAGCGCAGAGAAAGTCAATTTAACTGGTTTTAGGAGGGTGCAATATGCACCCCTGGCTGTGAGAGCTTGTTGTTCTAGAGAAGAGGAACTGGACTACGCGGAGGATAGCATCAAGGAGGAAGAGCTGAGAGAATAAGAAGGCGAGGGAGAAGGGGGCCCGAGTAATGGTGTGCATTGTGTTTTTCAGGTGTCACGACGCCAGGCGAAACCCACGGGTCGGACATTGCGCTGGAAGGACAGGTCAGCTCCCTCGGCTAGACGAACAATGGAGCATCGAGCAGAATCCTTAGTCCCAGGTAAACAAGTGGCCAAATTGGGCCCTTTAATGGTGTCAGTGGACGTGGGTGTGTGTGGAGAAAGCGGCGGCAGGGGGTAGGTTGTGTAAAGGTACGTATGTGCTGGATGTGGGGGTAGGGACAGATGACCCAAGTAAGGGGTCAGTAAAGGGCGCAGATAAGGCGTCCGGGGGTAAAGGGGGTAGTGAGACTGACAAGAAAGTGACGGCAGAGGTGGATGACCCAGGTAAGGGGTCAGAGGAGGGCGCAGGTAAGGCGTCCGGGTGTTCAGGGGGCAGTGAGACTGACAGGAAAGTGAAGGTAGAGGTAACGATGGGGGAAACGGAGACCAAACTGGAGAGTAAGGAGTTGAAGATAAAATGTTTGCTGTATATGGGTGTCACAAAACCATTGGGTGTGCATTCAATGTTGACGACTAAGGAACGTATCTGAAAGGGGGAATACTTTGAGATCCTTAAGCTCGTTCACAGAGAAGTCAGGGCAAAAGAAGGGTCTAAAGAGGAGGAATATGAGTTGGCAAAAAGGCCGAAGGTGCCTTTGACGATAGAGAATTGGACGGCGGCATTCCTTATTTATGCCAGCGTGTACTGTGAGAAATTCCCTGAGAGGTCTGTGGCCCCGTTTAAGTACATGGACGTGATTAGGAAGGCCCAGATTACCGAGGGCGAAATGGGGTGAGCTGGACACGGACTTGTGGCAGTATACGATGGGGCTAGCTGGGTCTGGGAAGACCATTTTTACTGCCAGCGGGCCACCACTCGTTTATCGGCCCTTTCAGGGGCGCCCCACCCGAGGAGGGGTGGGGGGAGTGGGGAGAGGACAGGGGGGATCCAAGGGGACCTGCTGGGACTACAACAAAGATTTGTGCACCCAGGAGTACTGTTGGTTTTGCCATGACTGCTCAGGGTGTGGAGGCAGACATGCGTTGGTCAACTGTTGGAGGGGAGAACAGGGTCAACAACAGGGGAACCAGCAGTGGCAGGTAGGGGCGTTTAGGACAGGGAATCAGCAGCAGCAACCACTCGCAGGTGGGCAAGGGGCTAAGGGGCCGGGGCCAAAGGGTGCAGAACGTTTGATATTGGGGTTTCTGGAGGGTTTGCGACTGGGGTATGACGGGCCTAGGACAAGACGGTGGGCGGACAATATAAGGTCAGCAAAGGAGCACCCAGACATAGTACAGGACTAACTGGATAAGGAAGTGCAGGAGGGCCGCATGGCGGGACTCTTTGAGGATTGGCCTCTAAATAATTTGATTGTGTCACCCATTGGAGTGGTGCCAAAGAAAGAGCAGGGGCAGTTTCGCCTCATACAGCATTTGTCTTGGCCCGAAGGTGGCTCGGTGAATGATTTCATTGAGGAGCGGGAGGCCACGGTGTCATATTCATCAGTTGACGTAGCCATGACCGCAGATGCAATGGCGATGATGGCAAAGTGCAACATAAAGTCAGCTTTCTGGCTGCTTCCAGTCCATCCAGAGGATTCGGACCTTTTGGGATCTAATTTAACGGTCACTGGTACATGGACAAAGCATTACCGATGGGCTGTTCTATGTTTTGCACACTTTTTGAATGCTTCAGCACGTTCCTGCAATGGTTGTTTTCAGAACGGATGGGTCACCAAGGAGTAACACACTACCTGGATGACTTTTTCTTTGTGGGCACCTCAGAATCCACGGACTGGCAGAAGGTGGTCCTCTGACTGTTACCAGCATTATGTGCACAGCACATCTGGGTTGTTGTAGCACGGTCCTGTGTTTTCCCTGTGTTCATTCATGTTTCTCGTTTCAGGTTCGGTGATGGGTCCCCTCGCCAGGAAGATGTCCATATGGATTGTGGGGCATTCTTTTGTGAAGTGGGCTCACGGCCAAGCCCGCACCAGCTATTTCGGGGAGAATCTTGGTTTTAATAAAGACATGTTTACCGTTTGGTGGAGAGGAAAAGGGGGTATGCGTTGGAAGGCGTTGCTACAGGTTTTGAATGGGTTTTTGGTGGCTGGTAGGTGCCCCGACGTGTTGGTCATTGATCTCGGTAAGAATGACATGGTGAAGGAAATGGGCTTGGCGCTGATGAGATGCATGAAACGTGATTTGGACTTGATCAGGCGGCAGTGGTCTGGGTGTGCTGTCTTTTGGACAGAGTTTGTGCATCATAGGGTCTGGAGAGGAGCGGTGAATCCAGGGGCAGTGGACAAGGCCTGGAGAAAGCTAAACACGGAGATGGTGCGCTTTTGTTGGGTTTTCTAGGACTACGCACAGGGACATCAAATATGATACGCCAGATGTTTTCAGGGGTGATGGGGTCCATTTATCCAGGCTGGGCATGGATTGTACTTGTTAGAACTTAGGGAAGTCCTGGCCAGATTGTTGGGGGTGCACAGATGCTGAGGGGGGTTCAGACCTAGGAGCCAGGGGGGGACAGGGGTTCAGACCTAGGAGGCAGGGGGGGCAGGAAAATGGGGAGGCCGTGTTTCCGCCTACCCTCCCGCCTTTTCCTGGGTGGTGGGTTTGTTGAAAGTTGGCCAAGTTTGGCTGGAGTTTTTTGGTAGTTTCTTGATAAGTGTGGGGAGTTTATGAACAGGAGCAGGGAAAGGGTAACCAGGTAGGCTAAGTTTAGATTAGAGGTTTGTTAGTTACAGTTGCATAAAGGCATGTAGGGGATTGGGTCATGGGAGGTTAGGATTTGTAAATGCTATATTGTGTAAGGTTGTGTAATATTATTGTTATGTAATGTTATTTATTGTATTTTTCAGGGTGGGGGTTCTGATGTGGGGGTCGTAGGGGTGGGGGGACCAAGGGGTCAGGTAATTTATGTAGAGTGAGGTTTAGTTTTGTAAGGCAGTTGCCAGTGTTAATAAATTGTGATATGCACCTGTTTCAATAAAGCGGCCTTTTACACACACAAAAATTGGTCTTGATGTGGCTTGCCCCCCTCCCTCCCAAGGCTCCAGGAAAGAAGAAAATGTCTCTCGGGAAACCAGAGAATAGGAAAGGCCTGTATCGAGGAATCGCACCACAGAATGAAGCAGATGGTGCTCCTCAGCGGGAACACAAAATCCAGGAATCAATGGCCGGCAAACCGAATACCGCAAAGCAGGAACTACAAGCACAGAGCAGCGGAGCGAATCAGGCTAAGTACCGCCTACCTGCTCTGATGGCTTCTGCTGCCTCTTCCTGTACCCATGGATTCTGGGAAATGTAGTCCCTCCCAGCATTAGTGGCCCGGTCGTACCGTAAAACCAGGAAAAAAGAATTATGTGCCTGCGCCTGCCACACTGCTTATCCCCAGACACTGGCATGACACGGGCATGACAGATATGGTCTTCGGCGCACTTCTGACCTTTGCATCTTTGGGCCTTTACTAGTGGGTGCTCCTTCTGCTGGCGCGTGTTGCTCATCCACTTCTTCCCCTTGCGGTGGTGCGCTTCCACCACTGGGGGGCGCAGTCCTCACTCCGTTGGATGCAGTCTCAGTATTCAACCGCTGGGAGGTGCACACCACTCACCTCACTCTCTCCTGCCCTTTATTTCTCGTCTTGGGCATTCTCCACTGGTGCCTTACGCTTCCATGCTTCCACCTTGCCTTGGAGCATGTTTACTATTAGAGACAATTGTCCACATGCACACTGGGCAGTCCTTGGCTACACAGACCCATCTCTTGCTGAAGGTACATGGCCTATCCTACTCTCCTCTGCTGCCTTTTGGTGTCACCCTACTCTTGGCAGATTTAATGATGGGGTATTTTGGGTTATACACTGCTAACGTTCCTTTTGCCTCACACAGATGCAGGTATCAAATGTTTCTGCGACCTCTGTATTGAGTGTGCGGTAAGTTGCCATTACATTTCAAAGCTGTAGCCCCATGAGGAACACCTCATCAACATAAAGCCACAGCAGCTTTCCTCGGTTCTGCATACATACCATTGTAGGATTTTTTGCGACACACAGCTTTCCTATTTGCAGTAACCGACATTGACCAGAAGGTGGCACTGCAGCTTTAATTTCAAGGCCTCTGCAGCTTCCCAACACTGTGTTGCCCCGATGCCGCAGGTCTGCTCACCTACCTGGGCCTCACTGGACCAGATTCAAGATAGTCAACTGCTCAGGAGGCGCTACCCCCTTCCTCTCAGCAGCAGTGGAAATCAGAGACCTCGCGCCTCTTTTTTCATCCGTCGGGGTGTGGCAGTCTTTTTTTTGTTAATATGGTAAATAGATTGATGTTACCATTGTTAATTGTGTTGGAATCAGAAACATGTATTGTGTACATTTTTGCAGCATTCCCCCGACGAAGGTTTTATGCGCCGAAATGATTGGGAGTGGTAACTGTTTGAAAACATTCGTTCTGAAGACTTAAGAATTGAATGCATCTGAGAAAATTAAAATTGCATTGCATCAAATTGCAAAGAAGAGCGCATCACAGTGTTTTTCATTTTGGGAGACATTTCTTGCAAATGCCAATTGTAAATTTGTAATCTATTAACAATAATAATAATAATAAAGTAGTTTCTAAAGCGCATGGTGACGCCTTCCCGGCGTGTCCCCGTGCTGTGGAGATCAAGTTATCAAGCAGCAATTAGCCCCCCCCTCCGCCTACTTACTGCTTTATAGACTACTAGCAGCCCGTCCCGACCTTGTCCGGGAGCAATCAGGCTTCCCCGACTCCCGCCCGCCCCGACATTGTCCTGCAGCCCGGGACCCCGCCCGCCCCGACATTGTCCAGCAGCCCGGGCCCCCGTCCGCCCCGTCCGCCGCCTGCCCCCTCCCTCCTGCCCCGACCCCCGCCTGCCCCGACATTGTCCGTGGGTCCCCCGGAGCCTTACCTCAGCCGCCGCTCCTCCCCCGCGCTCCTCAGTTCACTGCTCCGCCGCTCCTTGCCGCTCGTCACCGCTCCTCCCGCCTGTCCGCCGGTCCTCAACGCCTGTCCGCCGCTGGTTACCGCTCCTCCCCGCGCCATGTCCGCCACTCCTCCCCGCGCTCCTGACGTCAGCACGCAGGTCGCGTCCGGCGCTACTTCGAAGGGACTACTTTCTTTTTTAAGGTACATTTTTTAAATAACGCATATTTTTATAGTTTATATAGCCTATGTCCATCTGCACACCCTGACGATTACAATGATGTATCGGGTGTGTAGATTGGCGCTGTGGTTCCCGAGTTTACCCGCCTCAAAGGTTCAAAGTTCTTGCTTTATAATAGTAGTATAGATATAGATGTGTTTTCAGAAGAGTTCCAAAGTTAGTTTCAGAATCTTCCAGTGTTAGGGATGTCGGGAGTGCGTTCCAATTTTTTGCCACTACAGCTCTAAAAGAGCGACCACCGAGTTTTGCTCTTTTTACACGGGGAATCATCAACAGACCCGTCCCCTCTGAGCGTAAAGCTCTGTTCGGCTCATACCTATGTACTAGATCTTGAAGATAGGATGGAGCTTTATGCAGCAGGATTCTATGGCACATTAAGAGAGCTTTGAACATCACTCTCTTCCTGACCGGTAGCCAGTGTAGGGCCGCTAAAGCTGGTTTGGATGCTGCTCTTTTAGGGAGTCTTAGAACAAGACGAGCTGCTGTGTTTTTGGAGAACTTGCAGGCGCCCTAGACTATGTTCTGTAACACCCAAAAACAAAACGTCCCGTAATCCATACGGGACGTCACCAGCGCCTGAGTCATAGTGTGTCTGGCATACAGCGGGAGTAAGTCAAGGGTGCGATTTAGTGTTTTCAAAACCCCAAAACGCTTACCCACTAGGCGACGGATGTGGCCTTCGTAGGACAGAGTGGGATCAACCCATATTCCCAAGTTCTTAGCTTCCTTACAGGGGACCGGCGTAGGACCCAGACATGTTGGCCACCAGTCTGGAGTCCATCTCAGGCTGCTCCCACCCACCACCATTACCTCCGTTTTGGATCCATTTAGTTTCAGGCAATGAGAGTCCATCCATTCTGCTAAAGCTTGCATACAAGCCTTAAAATTGGATGCCGCCATTGAAGGTGCTTGAGACAGAGAGATCAGCAGTTGGGTGTCATCTGCGTAGGAGACCAACTCTACCCCGTACGCTTGCACCACTTCGGCCAGGGGGGTCATGTATAGATTAAAAAGAGTTGGACTCAGGGCAGAGCCCTGAGGTACCCCCTGTTCTAGGGCCATCTCTGCTGATCTACAAGAGCCTCGTTGTACCTGAAAGCTTCACCTATGAGGAAGGACTTCAGCCAGCCCAGTGCGGAACCCGTGACACCTGCTTTGACTAGACACTGTAGTAAGATGGAATGGGCTACAGTGTCGAATGCCGCACTGAGGTCTAGCATCACCAAGGCCGTGGTATTGCTGGCATCCGCCCCCCGTCTTAGGATCTCAGTCGCTCTCAAGAGGGCCGTCTCCGTAGAGAAGCCCGCCCGGAAGCCCGATTGAGAGGAGTGCAGGATGTTAGCTTTCTCTAAGTGTGCCATCAGTTGACAATTGGCCACTTTCTCCGCCACTTTCACTAAATAGGGGAGCAGAGAAATAGGTCTCAGATTCTCAAGTGTATCATGGCTCACATTGGGTTTTTTCTTTATGGGAAGCACAATCGCTTTCTTCCAGTCCTCAGGAAGAGTTTCCGTGGAGAAAGAAATCTGAAGTATATGCCTGACATAAGGCTCCAGAACCGAGAGGCTTTCTCCCATCACCCTAGGGGGGGGCCGGGTCCCGAGGGGAGCCCGATTTAATCCCCTGACAGATGCTACAAAGCATATCTGGGGGAGGAACAGAGAAGAGTTTCAAGCCCCCTTCGGTGTTGTCTGCCGCCCTGACTACTTCAAATTTTATACCATCTTCTGGTTTATTGGTGAAGGTAGCATAAATGTTTCTAACCTTTCCTGCAAAATATTCAGCTACTTTATTAGACTCTGCCACCGAGTCATTATCATGGGTGCTAGAGTTTAGTACCACCGAGGTCTCCTTAAAGATTTTAAAAAGCTCTTTCGATTAGTTTACTGCCTCCCCAATGCGTTTTTTATAATGGGTGGCTTTAGCTCAACGTACCATCATTTGATACTTTTTCTTCGCCTCCTTGTAGTTTGTCTCACTCAGAGGGCAGAAGTCTACTCGCCATCTGCGCTCCATTTTTTTACAGACCGGTTTACCCGCTTGCAGATCGGATGTAAACTAAGGAGCTGATTTTTTGTCTCTGTTCCCTATCTTAGCAAGATATATCGGGGCTGCCTTATCGAGGGCCCCTAAAATGTGCTCCTCTAGCCTTTTATGTGCGCTTTCGCAATCATCACCCCCCGGTGGACCCCCTTCCAGCAGCAGTTCATTGAATGCCTCTTGTGAAAATTGTTTCCATTTGCGGCGGGGATATCTCTTATTCTCCACTCTATGAGTGTCAGTGGCTGAAATATGAATTTTAAAGGGGACTAAGTAATGGTCTGACCACGGGACATGAAGGGGCATATCAACCCTCACTCCGTCCCAGCTTCCAAACACTGGATCCAATAGATGGCTTTGCTTACTGTTTGTGTTTCTACAATGTAAAGTGTGTTTGTGTTTCATGAACAGTCTGCGTTTGAGAAAAGTGTATATTAAAACATAAGGCAGGGTTGAAACATTTATAAATGTAAAGTTGAATATATATTATTTATTGTATACCTTATAGGATTAGTGAACAGTGCGTCCTCATTTTCAAGCAGTGTCTGTTTGAAATATTTTCATTTGATTGTGTCTTGGGAGAGGCTAACCAGGTTAGCGTGGGGACTGCACCGTAGCATACTTTGTTGAATAATAATTTTTTGAATACATTGATCGAATCATTGGTATCACTAGATTCAAACGTGAGTGCAGGTTACTTACATACATAATTTAGTCTCCAAAAGCTGCCACCAGATGCCACGCGTCAGGACACCCTCCGCAGGGCAGCGGCACCTCCTCCCCGTGCTAGTTAAGTTTTTTTTTTCTTCACTCCGGTCGTCAAACGGCTTGAGAATTTTTTCGGTGTTGGGAGGGCATTACTTTCAACCTGCACACGTCTTTATTTGGACTGCTCGCTGCACGGCTGACAGCCACTCCATGTCTCCTTGATTGCTCCTGCCCCTTCATGCCAGCCTCTCTCACCTCGCTGGCTGCACGGGGCTGGAGCTGCAGGCGGGAAACCTCCAGTGCCTGGCCTCAGGACGCAGAATGCTGGTGCAGGTTCAGTGCTGGCGGAGTGTTCCACCCGTGGCTCACACGGGAAGTTCCACTTCACGCAGGGGTGCACCTTCCGTTTCGGTATGGGCCGGCAGTTTTCTGTTTAAAGAAACATAACCTATATTTTACAATATTTTTTCAGTGAGTTTCTGCTTTTTCTAATGATTTACTCTGACCCCTTGTGTTCATGCAGGAAACCTCTGCACATGTCATCTGGCTTAAAGCAGTGGCTTGTGTACAGGTTGTGGCCCTCAGCTATGCCCTGTTCCAAGTCCTTGTTTTCTGCCTTTGTCCAAGAGCAGCATCCTCCGGGAGCAGGACCTGGGCAAATGTGCCTGGCTCAATGCCCTTGGAACCCAATGGGATTGGAGCGGGTCTGATCCACCAGGTCCAAAGAACCCATGTGCTCTTGGAGCAGGGTCAGGCCCTTCACTCAGGCTCCACCCCAACAAATTGAGTCTTGGAGGGATTACATTTAAGAAATTGGCCAATCCCGATTAGAACTGAGAATTAGCACTCGCAGCTGCCCCACTTACAATTTAAACTGAGTAGGGGGCGAATGCACTCCGTTGATCACTCATGGTGATAGAAGTGGGCAAAGAGGAGGAAGCGACAGTCATAACAACCAGAGTATGATAGCCCAGGAAACATGCAAACACACCCAGCAAGGAGCTTGTGAGCGCCCTTGTAGTTTCCAGGTTGTTAAGTAGTATGAGCGCCCTTGTAGTTTCCAGTTTGTTAAGTAGTATGAGCGCCCTTGTAGTTTCCAGAATGTTAAGTAGTACCCCATCATGGGGGTGTGGCCAAGATGGCGACAAGGGCAGGCATACATTAACCTGCTCCATCTCTGCCCACCACAAAATCCTGTCTATTCGAGCCTATCTCCGCTAATGAACTCCTAGCCAGTGCTGGAGTAACTGCAGCCCCTTCAAAAGCGATCTACAGCCGGCGATCACCAAAATGGGCAGAGCAGTCCCACGTTTCCGCACTCGGACCGACAGCAGGGCCTCGCTGGGAGGCACCATCGCACTGGGAACGGGATGCGTATTGTTGCACCCACCTTTGCTGAACGCGCGGGTCATTGTGCACTATGGACTTAGGCCGGATGACGTGCCCCCCTCCCCCTGTGGCGGAGGCGCAAAGAAGCCCCTCCGGTAAGCAGAGAAGCAACTGCTCCAGGGGCCGGGAAACCGTCGATATGGGTCCATCAGAGCCAGCCCCGGGTGTGGTCCCAAACGAACGCCGGAAATGGACTGAGGCCCCAACCAGGTGAAGCTGCACAATTTCTGTCCCCCCCGCGAGGCAGTGGCACCCACTGAGGGGGAGGGAATTACCAAGCCATCCTTTAATGTGTGGAACCAATAAATGTACCCCACTGTCCTCACCACAATAAATGTGAATATGAAGGGCCAGGACTGGGACAAAGGCCCATGAAAAGAGTGACCCTACTGGGCTATCGATACCGGTCAACAAGAAACTGAACCTCCCCTCCTCATATTTGAAAAGTAATAATACCGGAAATACCCATCTGGGCACAGCATAAGCACAGCGCCACCACAGGTTGGAACCACAGCCTGCTGTGAACACCCCCCAAGGCACAGAATAAACCCTAAACACTCTGTACAACCGGACCGGCATGTGGGATGCACCTCTCTCGCACCCCGGAAGAGGAAGAATCACCCCCTTTGGGAAGGCCGGCCAGTAAAACGAATCGAGGTCAAACTAACAGGGTGCTTAAAACCAGGCACGTAATACTTCCAACACAGGCCACCACAAAAAAATAACAGATTGATTACCCTTTTCCTCCCCCACTTCCAAGATGGGCAGAAATAAATTAGAGAAACCACAAGCGCAAATAGGGGGCATGTCTGACATCTCAGACAGAACAGCGGATGCAGCATAAACAGTGGGACACCACCCAGAAACATCACACGACTAGGCACACCGCTTTGACGAACTCATGGTGGCCATCCTGGACATTAAATCCACCATAGGTCCCAAAATTGGCTCACTCTGTATTGAGATGGGCCTCTTACGTAAAGACCAAAAACGCATAAAGGACAGGGTGGAGAACTCCTAATCATCCCTGGCAGCCCTGAGACCCACAGTGAAGGAGACGGACGAACAACTCAAAATCCTATGAAAAGAAGTGGAATACTTTCGAGACCGAGTAGAAGACCAGGAAGGTAGATCCCAGAGAAATAATGTCCACATAGTGGGCTTGCCAGAGCGAACAGAAGGCCACAGCATGGAACTGTACCTGGAGATATGGTTTGCAGACATGATTTTGCAAAGCAAACAATCCAAGCTCTTCTCGGTGGAAAGAGTCCAAAGGGTACCTGGGCCCCCCCTCCTGCCCGGGAACCCTGCCACGCCCAGTGGTGGTTCAACTCGTTAACTATTGCGACTGGGAGCACATACTCCAGGTTACAAGAGCACAAGGACCGTGGACAATCAACAACGCCACAATCCACATTTACCCGGGCTACACCTAACAATACAGGTCCTCCTTCCTCACAGTAAAGAAAATCCTGAGAGAACACAACATCAAATATGCTCTGCAATTCCCAGCCACCCTGAGGATTCAACATGATGGTAAACCTACCTTCTGCACCACCCAAGAGGCCACGTGGGATTGGATGGAACAAAATGGGGTGGCAAACAGCAGGGAATCGACCTCCATACCACAATGTTGGTGGCAAACACAGAGGCAGCAAGGACTAATGACCAAGCGGCATATAGAAGGACCAACCCAGGCACAATCGGTGAAATAAAGAGCGCAAGCAGTGAAGAATGCCAAAAGATACGCAGCACTCTAATCCGCCACATCATCTAGGTCTGAAGTCGACAACCTGCCAGAGGACACCCCCTCTTTGACGGACTCCCAAAGGGCAGTGGTGGACGATGGAGGCCCATATGTCACACCCCAGACAAATCCAATCAGAGCATCACCTGCATATAGTGAGATGATGTGCCATTGATTATGTAATGACAGCAAACAGCTGCCCTGATGAAGCTACAGGAGTCCTTTGGGAGTGTCTCCGGCCTCAAAGTAAACAGGGAAAAATCTCTCTTATTCACGATGACCCCCCCAATCGCCAGTACAAAGGGCGGCTCTACCTAATGGCTCCTCTTACCTGGACATTCGACTCCTTTAAAAACCTAGGGGTTCAAATATACCATTCGCAAGTGGATATAATAGAAGGCAATCTGGGAAGGGCAATCACTAGGGCTCACTCATCCATGACATTCTGGACGGAACAACCTCTCTCTCCAATGGGTCGAATAGCTATATCTAAAATGCTACTACTTCCGCGACTATTGTAGTACTGTGCGGCTCTCCCATTCCCACTGCTGAGCAAAATGTCCATCATCTCCTTGTCTTTTCTTTGTTCACCCTAAGATGGCAGAGTATGCCCAGACGTGGGTCCCTCGCTCACTTTGCCACTTGATTCAAGCTAGCCTGGCTGATGAAGGATGTTACCCAGAAACTGTTCCCAGGATGATTGTTTCTGGTTCAGGGAAGACCTGGCTTGACAATTCGGGCTGGACTGTTCCGATGAGCCACAGGGTCAAGACTGATTTGGATATAGCTGGGTCTGAACTGAGGTCGCAAAGTGAACTAAGGAATGATGATGGATACAACTCAGATCTGTGATTGGTGGTGAGTGTCTGAAAAGTTTCAGCGCTCCGTCCATCATCTCTTTGTGTTTGCTTTGTTCACCCTAAGTTAGCAGGGTATGCCCCGAAATGGGTCCCTTGCTCACTTTGCCACTTGATTCAAGCTAGCTTGGCTGATGAAGGGTGTTACCCAGAAACCGGTCCCAGGATGCTTGTTTCTGGTTCAGGGAATACCTGGCTTGGCAGTTCAGGCTGGACTGTTCCCATTAGGCACTGGGTTAAGACTGATCTGCATACAGCAGGGTCAGAACTGAGGTGGCGAAGTAAGCTAAAGAATGATAATGGATTCAACCCAGATCTGTGACTGGGGGTGAGTGCCTGAAAAGTTTCAGCGCTCCGTCCATCATCTTTTGTTTGTGTTCACAATGTTTTAAGACCTGAAATCAATCCTAACATCCCTAATATAGGCAAGTCTAGATCTCGAGTATCCCTCACTAAACTATATGCTCCAATCACCAGGGGGGTTTGGGAGCCCCCAATTATAAGAACTATTATGAGGCTGCACAACTGCAATGGCCGATGAGATGGCTAGCAAGCCACAATATCTCTGAACTGGGGCACTGGGCACCATATCACAACCAAACTACAGTTCTGGAAAGGCCGAATGGATCAGATGCAGCGATCCTGAAGAAACCAGAAAATATATTATTGTCCACAGCTCGAAGCTGTTGGATCCGGTATGTGCGAAATAAACATTTGCCCCCCACCCTATGCCCCAGACCTACAAACTCTAAATCATGAATGCAATACCAATAAATGGCGGAATGTTTTTCCGGCAGCCCTACGACCAGGGGTGACTTATTCACCGAATCCAAACTTTGCGAATTTGCAATACTTGTAGACGACTACAGAATCTCCCCCAGATCATTCCTACTACTTGGATTATTAACACAACAGCAATTTAGGACGTGGGGCGCCAAGCAGGATGAACCAAAAACCTTGGGCATATTCCAAGCGCTACTAACACATGGTAGGGGCAAATGAGTAATCACTGTGCTATACAACTCACTAAAGCCAGACACCACAACCCTTATGGCACCACTTAGAGACTACTGGGATGCGGCATTCTAAACAACACTAACAGACAAACAGTGGGCATAGAGCATATCCTATCCAAAAGCAATATCAATAAATGTTAGAATTAAATATATGCAATTTAATTATCTACCTCATACTTACTTAACCCCACACAGACTAGCGCTAATGTATGTGGGCTACCCTGACATTTGCACCCGCTGCCATTGTACTGAAGCCACCTTTTTCATATGGCCTGAGACTGCCCACATATAACACTATATTGGAATGTGGTGGCAGCCACTTCATCGGAAGCCACTGAGACCCTAGTGACAGCGCAGGGACTACACTTCCTGTTGGGAATAACCAAATGCAACACTAGACGGAAAAACAAAAAAAAAACATTTTTGGTTTTTGGCGCTCGGCCTGGCCAAAAGGAGACTGGCCATGTCGTGGAAGTCGAAAATAAGAACGATGTCCGCAAGCAGGGGAGTAACCTGCTTGAAATAAGGCAGATTGACAAAAATGTCATTAAATGTATGTATTATAAAATGTACACTTACCTTGCACCCTTAGCTTGACCCGTCCCAAAGCTGTCCCAGCTGGATTTTGAGCAACACATATATAGGTGCCTCCGTCTTCGATCACAGCTTTGGCAATCTGTAGGGCACCAGTGGGGAGCACGGCATAGCCACCCCCTGAAAGAAACATAAGGGGACTGTGATCTCATTGTAGGAATCACTATCAATGCCCATAAAATGATGAAATCCCTAATGCAAGATTTACTTCAAACCAAAACAAGGCTTACCTGGTTTGATGATATTCATGCCCTCTTTTTGCCAGGTAATCATAGGCCTTGGTGTGCCCAGTGCCTCACAAGGTAAAATAACTGGATTGTTCAGAATGACGTCCATGGCACTGGGTTGGCCCTGAATGATAGGGAGTTCTAGGGAACACGACAACATAAAAAGAATCTGGGTAACATGTTGATGTGTGTGTAGCATAAAGAAAGACACAACATACACATTCATATCTGGAGAGCTGAGGAGTGCAACATATGTCCAGAGCAGCTGGATACAAGCCATATTTCCAGGATAACAAATGACCAAGTAAGAGAGATGAACCTTTATTAATTGTAGGTAAATTTGCATTATGTAGACATCCTAAAAATATGACATAGATCGGGCCCACTGGGTCCTACTGTGGGTGCTGTTGGTATAGAGGATTATGGATGGCAAACACTGTGGCTGAATTTAGGATAAACGAACAAGGTATATATAGAAAAAGATCTTGTGACCCAAGAGCTCAAGACATCCCTTCCAATTCCCTCAAATTTCGGGTAGGTATATGACGCTTTATCTCCACTAATATTTCTAACATTTATAAATTAAAACCCAACTAATAACTAAAGCAGTCCCAAATAGAACAGGCACATTTGCTATTTTACAACCCTCTCTACTGTTATTTTGTTAACTTTAAAGTTGTTGCATTTTCACTATCATGCTCCTAAATCTTTGCCAACGTGACTGCCCAGCAAGTTCTGTTTTTGTCATTGTCCATGTCAAAAAGGCTTCTATCTTACCTTGAACACGGAGGATGACATGTCTGTGCGCAGAGCCGGCTGCGTTCCTGGCGACGCACGTGTACTTTCCAGCATGTTCCAGCTGTGTCGACATTATTTCAATGGTGCCTAGAATATAAGCTTTTCATTACTTAGATGATGTGCTGTTTGTGTTCTGCTTAATCTTTTTCACTTTGCAAAAACAACGCTCAGAGTGCTGTTCAATTACTACTCAATGACTAGTGTTATATAGTTTCATCTTAAATTTTAAGGGTTCTCTTAGAAGTCTGTTTTACTAATAGAGAGAGGAAACTTACGTTCCCTCTAAGCTTCTGTTTGTACAGTGTAGTAATGTAGATTCACATGCTTTGCATACTCCTGCCATTTAGTGTTGGGCTCGGATGTTTGCAGGCTGTATTCTTTGAAGTCTCAGGATGCGCGGTGTCGCACTTATTGCCTGATTTTGAGTTTGGCTGACAGGTTATGGGCATTATGTTCCATTAGATATAATGGTACTCGTAATAGGGCAAACAAGATATCGGTCACATTTGTGATGGAGTAACCCATCCGCCATACTTGTAATCAGACCCTTAGTGGGCAGTGTGCAAGGGCACTGATCATGTTAGATTGTTTTTCACACAGAGGTTAAGAGTAAGTTTGGAGTGGCGAACGAACGCTGTGTGGTGCACCATATGTATTGTAAAAGTATGTTAAGTAATAAAAAAAGAGAACCGCAAATTAAGCCACAGACTTCCGGGGAGGAGGATGGGTGCATGTGTATCTACAGCACTACACACTACAATAGTTGCTTGTAGGGTAAGTAACATTTTCCGTTTATAGCACATGTTTTAGCTACTCATGCTATGCACAGACAATAAAGTATTACCCCTGTTAGTGGTGGCTAGAGTTGGATGATGCAGATATCTGAAACAAGGTCATATGACTGTGTGGTCAACCATAGCCTGCTGACTATCTAAGATAGTCACACAATAAGACATAATGAATGTGCTTGGGTTTTGACCAGGTGACTGCCTTGCATATGTCAACCAGAACCCTGTGGGTAAGAAGGACTCTTTTGCCTTTATGGTAGCATGTTTGTATGCACTTGACTATATAGCAAAACCGGCTTTAGAAATAGCCTCGTCTTTGTTGGGTTTTGCCGAGGCTATAATCAACTGATTGGACCTGCAGAAAGGCTTGAGCCTGTCAATCTAATACATGAGAGCACATTTGAAATCTTTTATGTTATGAAGGGCGGCTACTGAGTCTGGTTGAGGGAAAAAATGGCAGCTCTATCATTTACTTGAGATGGGAAGGGGAAACCACTTTGGAAAGGAACTTTGAGCTGTTCTTCGAACAGCCCTGTTGCTGTGGACCTGAATGAAGGGTTCTTGGAGTGTGAGGGCATGCAACTCACTAACATATGTAAAAGAGATTAAAGCCAGGATAGGTATTGCAAAGGGAAGCATGTAATGACTCAAGGGGAGGCATGAGCCTTGTAAAGACCATAATACGTTTCCATGCAAGGACAGGAAGGACTCTGAAGGGATGACCCCCTTGAAGCCCTCCATAAAAGCTTTGATAACTGGGGTGGGAAAGAGGGAAGTGTATTCCCTATTTTTCATGTATGCCGCCACGTGTAAGTAAGGGGTTATAGAAGTGTTGGCGAAGTCCATGTGGACTTAAATGAAGGCTTCTTGAAGTGTGAGGGCCTGCAACTCACTAACGTGTCCAAGGGAAATTATAGCCATGAGGAAAGCTACTTTCCAGGATAGGAATTTTAGGGGGCAACATTCAATGGTTCAAATGGGGTGAGCGGGGGTCATGAGTCTGGCAAAGACCCTATTGAGGTACCAAGCAGGGGAAGGGAGAACTCTGGGTGGCCCTCTATAAAAGCTTTGATGAATGGGATGCAAAAGAGGGAGGGGTGTTCCTTATTTTGCATGCATGCAGCCACAGCGGATAGATGTAGCCATATAAAAGTATAGATGAGGCCTGATTTTTGTAGATGGAGAAGGTAACAAAGGATGTCCTGTATGCTAGCTTTTTGAGGGCCGAAGTGATTTGAGATACACTGGTCGACAAACATCTTCCATTTTGCGCCGTAGCAGGCCTGGGTGGTCCGTGCATTTCTGCAGGAGACCCAGGTAACCAAAGTCTAAAACCTCAGTGCTGGGAATTTTTTTAAGACTCTTGGAGTGGGGGTAACCGATAAAAGGAAGCACTTTTAATTGGTAATTGTTGGAACTGGGTAGCCTGGCCTAGGGCAAGACTAGCATATCAGAGGCACAGTGTAAAGGTTGCAGACCACCCAAAAGTAATTCCACGCAATAGCACTCAAACCTACACCAAAAATGTGTGAAAATACGTGCTGATTTATAAAAATAATATTCTCTTTGTCCTCAAAATATATATATATAACTTAGAACATTGCAGGTCACTTTTGTATCAGCACTTATATCACTTAAACTGCTAAGCAATTAATCAATTAACTTGTCAGTACTCTTACACTTTTTACCCTAGGATTCACAGTTCATTACTTTATAATCACTCAGGTGAAATATTAATCTGCTAGAACCTTGGGAGAGAAAACTACCACTCAATTTAAGTACATGCAGATTTCATGGAATTAATAGGGTACTTTTCAGCAGTGTTAACTGTCATAAAAATTCCACATCAGTAGTATTCTCTCATTACATCCAGATAACATATAAACAGTAGCTTCACTTTCAGGGATATTTACTTATTTTACTTGTCATCAATAACAGTACAGTTAATAAATTCACCACATTGGCCAGATCTGGTTTCCTTATGCTATTCCCCAACCTGTGTTTAGCAGAGATTGACTGACCAGTATCTAATTCTCTCCTTTGTAGGCACTAGCGCCACTCCCCTGCTTTTCCACTCCTTACTTGTTTCCACCGCGTGGTTAAGTTCTTCTCTGTGTTCAGCAGCAAGATGAAAAAGGGGGGGGGGGGGGGGTGGGGGCCGAGTACACCACCGAGGTGGTCAATCACTTAACTGGGGCGAAGGCTCCCTGGAAGCTCCCCTGCTCTCTCCTCACTCGGGCCAGCTCCTCTGCTGGGCGCTCGAGCGGAGAACAGGGCTGATTTCCCAATGCCCCCCAAAACAGCCGAGTCTCTCAACTCCCTCTCCCTACTCGGCCAGCTCCTCTGCGTGGCGCGCGAGCAGGGGAGCAGGGAGACACTCACTCTGGCTGCAGCCGGCTCCTCACGTTGCTCGGCGGGGTCTCTGCTCCCGCGGGCATGCGCTGAAGCGCTCGCTCCGATGCTCCTCCTCACAATGATCGGCGGGGCCACTGATCTCCTCGTCATGCGCGGAAGCGCTCGCGCCCGCCCTCAGGAAGGAAAACGCTACTCACGGACCTGCCCGACCCTAGGCCCTTCCTGAAGAGACGATGAACCCGCTTTGGGCATGCGCGAAGGCGCCTTTTTGCAGCGTCTCGCTCTGGCTCTTCCCTGGCAACCGGGTCACTTCCCAACAATGTAATTACAGCGCGGAAGGCACCCCCGGGGTCCCAATCACGGCAGAAGCGCTCAGGACTCCTCAGATGGGATGGGACTTTCCTTCACACTTCACCACCTTAGCGTTCAGAGGGGGATCGGCTCACTAGCAGTCCTGCCACAGGTAAGGGGTGTACAGCGCTACCCAGGCCACCAGCTTTCTTCCTATCCTCAGAAGGGAGGAGGGAATCAAGGGGGGGCTTCCTCAGTAGACAGTCACTGTGCACTTTTAAGGCACTGGAACCCCAGCCCACCTTACTGGACGGATGACAGGTTCAGGAGTCTTCTTTAGTTCCGATCCTCCCACTGGGCAGAGGACTGCGCACCGCAGCACTGCAGTCTCCTTCTCCTTGGACTTCCCCTGTATAGTTTGGACAAGGGGCAAGCTAGGCGCCCAGGGTCTCCAGTAACCCTTCACAGCGGGGTCAGGACAAGTAACCCAAAAGGGGATAATGAGGTGACAACCCAAGGCAGCTTCCCTATCTAGGAGGTCAACCCTATGTCTAACCTCTCCCACCCTTAGCTACAGCCTGTCCTCCAGCTGACTTCCACAGGTAGACAAAATGGCTGCCCCGCATTCCGCCTTATATAGGCTGCCCTTCAGTGGTCCAGAATGGACCAGAAGGTTCTGGAATGCCCTATGTTAGGCTATGGCCAAGTTCTGTTTGTGACAGTTGGGGCAGTTGGTGGCCACCATTTTAGGTGGTGCCAACTTTCCTGTCAGAACAGGCCTCTGGGCCTGAGGTAAAAGATTATGAGGGGGAGAAAGAACACCTATCCCCCTGGCCAACACCTACAAAAAGTCAGTAGACACAAAAATTAATAAGGGTATGAGGGGCAAAAAGGGGACAAAATAAATAAAAATTAGGAGGGACTTCGCCAAAAAGCCAGACAGGTCTAACACGCGTCCCCCCCAGCTGAAAGTGGGGAGAACTACCCAACCCCTTGGGAGTCCTCATCACTAAGGCGGAAATACCTGGAGAGACCGTCTGCATTGGTGTGGTCCACTCCAGGCCGATGCTCCACCCGGAAGTCCATTCCCTGTAGGGAGATGGACCACCTCAGCAACTTGGGATTTTCCCCCTTCATTTGCATCAGCCAACGAAGGGGTCGGTGGTCAGTCTGAACCAGGAAGTGCGAGCCAAAGAGGTATGGCTGCAGCTTCTTCAGAGCCCACACCACCGCAAAAGCTTCCCTCTCAATGGCACTCCACTTCTGTTCCCGGGGAAGCAGTCTCCTGGATAAGAAGACTACGGGTTGATCCAGGTCCTCTTCATTCAGTTGCGATAACACTGCCCCAATGTCATGTTCTGATGCATCTGTTTGGACAATGAACTCCTTGGAGAAGTCTGGAGTCTTCAGGACCGGTGCCGCACACATTGCCTGTTTCAACTTTTCAAAGGCTTGCTGACAAGCCTTTGTCCAAACTACCCGTCGAGGTTGTTTCTTGGAGGTGAGCTCTGTGAGGGGCGCTACAATAGTGCCATACCCCTTCACAAAGCTACGGTAGTAACCTGTGAGGCCCAGGAAAGCTCGGACCTCAGTCTGTGTCTTGGGGGGTTCCCAGGCCATGATTGCCTCAATCTTCGCCTGCAGGGGCTGCACAGTCCCCCTACCCACCAAGTGTCCAAGGTACACAACCGACCCCTGCCCAATCTGGCATTTGCTGGCTTTGATGGTCAATCCAGCTTGTCTCAGGGCCTGGAGAACGGCCTGCAAATGCTGCAGATGGTCCTCCCAACTGCTACTGAAGACAGCAATGTCATCCAGGTAGGCAGCAGAGAAACTCTCCAATCCAGAGAGGACCTGGTTCACCAGCCGCTGAAATGTGGCAGGGGCGTTCTTGAGCCCAAAGGGCATCACACAGAACTGGTAGTGTCCCTCAGGCGTGGATAAGGCTGACCTTTCCCTTGCTCCATCTGTCAAGGA
The DNA here is from genome assembly GCF_964263255.1 of Lissotriton vulgaris. Lineage (NCBI taxonomy): Eukaryota > Metazoa > Chordata > Amphibia > Caudata > Salamandridae > Lissotriton > Lissotriton vulgaris. Next base: position 775,247,440 of record NC_141685.1, on the reverse strand, counting down.
GATCTGCCAGTACCCTGAAGTGAGGTCAAAGGTACTCAGATATTGGGCAGCTCCTAGCCGGTCAATCAATTCATCCGCCCTAGGGATCGGATGAGCATCAGTCCTTGTTACTGAATTCAGTCCTCGGTAATCCACACAGAACCTCAGTTCAGGTGTGGTGCCTGGTGGTGCGGCTTTTGGCACGAGCACCACCGGACTGGACCAAGGGCTGTTGGAAGGTTCAATTACTCCCAGCTCTAGCATCTTGGCAACCTCGCCATGAATGCTAGCCTTCACCTTGTCAGACAGCCGGTAGGTCTTTGACTTCACTGGTGGGCTGTCTCCTGTGTCCACGTCATGGGTACACAGGTGGGTCCTTCCCGGGACAAGGGAGAACTGTGAGAAGGTGGCCTGATATGCAGTGCTCACTATTCTAGTGAACACTATGTATCAGTCCAGCAACCCTTATTGATGATTGGTTGTAAGTCAACCTTATAGACCAGCTATCCTAGTAGCATGGATACGAGCAGTCTAAGGCTAAAGACTCAAGAGGGCGTGTTAAGCCAGCTGTTTACCACACATATACCCCTTGAATACCAAGTGAAAGGACACCACACAAGTGTTATGAAACTAAACAGTTATTTATTAAGAATCACAACAGCCCTGTACTCTTTATGAGGACAGGGTACTAAGCACAAACCAAAACTCTTACAAAAATACTTAAGTTAGCACAGTATATACAAATGCCCGAGGGGCACGGAAAACCATATACTTGAAAAGTGGAATGCGAAATTACTAGCAGGTAAGTACAGTACTAATAGGCTTTGGAATCGCTAGGACTTGACTATAGAATCGTTAGATTACTTCTAGGAGACCCAGGGGACTCGGGTGCAGTGTGTGCACTCTCACGCGAGATGCGGGACAAAGTCTATGGTAGCTAGAAATTGCAAAGTTAGTGTTCTCGGGCGAACCCGACCTGGTAGGGAGAAAACGAAAGCGGATCCTGACCCTTGGATAGTGAGGCTATGCTGGGGCACCGAAATGCCGAAGTTACCTAGCCCAGGGGCTGCAGCTGCATAGGACTCAAAAGACGTCGGGAATCCTCGTTGCCTGACCAGGAGCCTGGAAGAAAGAAGTTGCTGGCAGGCGACCAGTGAAGAAAGTTCGGTGGATCCAAGCCTGGATCGATGGAAGATGACACCTGAAAGCAGAGGGGACCAAGTTCGAGACTACTAGCCAGTAGTCAGTGGGCACCAGGAGGGCACCGGATGGTAGCCACCTCGACAAGGTGAGTGGGTGACGCTGTGCTCGAAGATCTCACGGACCAGGAGGCGCTGTCGGCGACCAGGAAGGAGGAACGAGCTGTCCCACGAAGATTGAAGCTGTCGGCGTCGCTGGACCCAGGATTGGGCAACAAAGCCTTGGCAAATTCAAGCCCACGCGGTGGACCTAAAATGGCGTCTGGAGTGGACCAGGAGGGTCCGGGGTGCCTCTCTTAAGGAAGGAAGCAAGGGCCAGTCTGGAGCAACCAGACCAGCAGCAGTGATGTCGTCGGGCGTCGTGAAGAAGGCCACAAGCCAGCCGGCTAGTAGCCACCCAGCGCGGTGAGCACGCAAAAGCAGAAGGGCCCCACGCAGATCGTGGAGATGCTGGAGGGCTGATCTTCGGTGCTGGAGCTGCTCGTCGGATTCGTGGTGAAGGACTTGCAGCAGACCGCAGTGTTCTTAGGATGGTGCCCGCTTGATGCAGGGTGACTACTCCTTAGCCACAAGGGAGAATCTTGAAGAAGAAATCTTGATGTCCTTTCGCAGAAAGTCGTGTCTTGATTCCAAAGATGATCTAATTTGAACAGGGGGCCCGCTCCCATCTTTATACTAAAAAAGGGGGCTGACCCGGTGACTAGGTCCTGCCTATGGGTGGGACTAGGAGGGGGGTGGTTACACCCCTCTCCCATGCCGGACTTCCCCAGGCCAGGGGCTGGTGTGCCCCTGGAACTGGTTCAGACTGGCCTATGCGTAGTGAGCACCGGGGTGCCACTCAGCAGTCACCTTCCTGTAAAGCCCTGCCTACCCAGGATACACAAAACCCTGTCTGGGACGGTGCTAGCACCGCCCTTGACAGGAAACCCTTTGTCCAGGCTCCCCTCGCTGGAAGGACTCCCAGCTGCAGGGGGTCAGACTCGTGTCTGTGGTGGCAGCATCCATTTTGTGGAGCTGAGGCTTCGTTTAACTTTAACCGGGGTTCACAGTTACATACATGTCGTGTCCCTCTAGAAGGGTGGAATGCTAACCCCGTCGCCAGAATTGGCGAGGGGTTAGTATTCCAATTCGTATGACACCTTACTCGACATGTTTTGATAAAGCAATACCAAAGTTAGCATTTAACCGCGAGGATTATAATGCACTTAAGAGTATATGGTATGCGATATCATGGAACAGCTATTAGGACTTGATTCCGCAAGCTGCAGACAGGCTCAGCTCACGCCAGAGCACCATCTCACACGATTCCAAGCACTCTGCCTTCAGGATTGTCAAGGCCTGCCATAGGAGTGACTGATAGGAATCTGTGTGTCCATTTTAGGGTTAGGTATAGGTATACTACACCTACAGCAAAGGGTGATTACACGACTTTGCCCCAGCTGTCATGCAGCCAGTTGTGTCAAATTTAGGAGGCCAGCCAGGGGTGGCATAATACATGCTGCAGTCCCTGGCAGCCCTGGGTACACCCATGCCCTGAGTTACAGGGTCTGATAGGGTGGCCCAGTACCAATTGGAAATGTACCTAGGGTACATGGAATCCATTTTACAGAGAGAGCAGTAGGCCTGGGGTCCTGATTGGCAGGATCCCAGGTCGACTATGTCAAAAACCAGCTAAAACACAGGGCAAAAAGTTGGGGGCAACCATAGTCAGGAGGTACCTTCCTACACAACCCCCCCCCCCCAAACGAAAGGAGATAAGGCTATCCTTGTCCAGGTAAGCCTCTATTACCTAAGTGGCCATATAAGGAAGGACCAGCTCTGGCTTGGTTTCCCCCTGTGTCATGGTCCACTAGGCAACCCCTCACCCTAAGGGTATCTGAGGGTCTCCACCATAGGGAATCTCTGTCTCTGGTGTGTCTTGGGAAAGTAAAAGGCTGATGCTGGGATGGAGTACTGAAGTGAGGCTCCTCTACCTTTGGGCTCAACTTCCTCCAATCACCATTCATCATGTGTGCCTTCCTTCTTTAGCTGAGATGCACTGAGCTCTCAGGGTCAGCCTCTGGCTACCTAAAGCTGGAGGCTGAGTCCCTCTGTTTGGCTTACTGGAGGGACAGGTCAGGTCTGGGGTTTTTAGGCCCCATGTTTGGCTGTGCCCAACAGTGTCCAGCTGTGGGAGGTCCCTAACTACTTTTAAGGGGGATCCCTCAGGAGTCTGATTTCTTTTCACTTGGCTAGGTTTACCAGCTTCAGTGATCCTAATCTGCTGATTAGGGAGTTCTTTTGGACAGGGGGCCCTTTGGGGTCCACCACTGGCCTCCCTGACCTCTTCAGCCCTGGGCTGACTGAGGCAGGGTAGAGAGGTGCAGGTTACCTGCTCCAGACTGGGTCCCACCTGGGAAGGGTCCCCTGCCATCAGGGGCTCTGCCAGGCTAGGCCTGACTACCTCTGGGGCAGTTCCTTCAACAGGGGTAGAGTCAGTTCCCTGAGGAGGCTGGCTCTCACCTAGTGTCTGGGAGGGGGAAGACTCTTCTTCCTCCTCAATGCTCTCTGTTTGAGTGGAGTGATCCATTGTTTCAGGCTTCACAACCTCACTATCTGTTTGAGTAGAGGCTGAGACCATTTCAACCTTGCCAACCTTTTCAGGAGGGCACTCAGTTTGCGTTTGGGCTGTGACTGTCACAGCCCTCCTATCCTGTAATGGAAAGTCTGTCTGAGCCTGGGCAGTGGCTACCACCGCCCTTCCAACCTTTTCAGGGAGGAATGGTGCTTGGATTGGGGCTGTAGCTAGTACTGCCCCACTAACCTGTCTGGATAGGCCTATCATTCTGGAGTGAGTTTCTTGCTCCACCTCAGCCCATGCTGAGAGTTCCAGGTCATTCCCCAGTAAGCAATCTACAGGTAGGCTATCTGTCACTGCCACTCTCATGGGCCCTGTGACATTACCCCAGCTGAGCTTGACTACTGCCGTGGGATGCCTTCTCTTCACTCCATGAATGTCTGTCACCTGATAAGTAAAACCAGGGGTCAGTTGAGCAGAGGGGACCAGATGGTCAATCACCATGGTGATGCTGGCCCCTGTGTCTCTGAATGCCTCAACTTTCTGACCATTCACTATGACCTCTTGTCTATACTTCCCCAAAATGTGGGGTCCAGTAGTGAAGTTGGCAAACCCCATGCCAGTCTCACAGACAAGAGTGTGGTCAGGGGACCTGGCTAGGCCATAGTCCTCCTGATTGCCCAAAGTAATGCCCACCACATTCTTGGGGGCACTCCCACCACCTGGGGGATTACCACTAGTGGTAACAGGAGGTTTAGGAGTATTACCTGGGGGCATATTTCCCTTATTGCCATTTTTAGGGCAACTGGCATCACTTTTGTAATGGCCCACCTGTTTACAGGTATGGCAATAAGGTTTCTTCTGTTCTGAAGGAGTGTTCTGGGACCCACCACCCTTGTTGGAGTTTTGGGGCCCTTGGGAAGTCTTCTCTGTGGATTTATCCCCACCCTTCTCTTGAGGCTTGGTTGATTCCTTTTTCTGGTCACCACCCTGGTTCTTAGGCCTGACCCTGGTTCTGACCCATTCGTCTGCCCTCTTACCCAATTCCTGTGGAGAGGTCAGATCAGAGTCTACCAGGTGCTGGTGTAATAACTGGTTCTGACAATTACTTAAGATTTGCTCCCTCATAATTAGATTATATAATCCTTTAAAATCAGTAACCTTACTACCCAGTAGCCAGCCTTCAAAAGCCTTAGTGGCACAATCAACAAAGTCAGTCCAATCTTGAGACTGAGTTTTCTGGGTGTCTCTGAACAGCATCCTGTATTGTTCAGTGGTTAAACCAAACCCATCAACCAGTGTATTTTTCAAGATTTGGTAATTGTTAGCATCCTCCACTCTAGTAGTGAGGAGCTTATCTCTACCTTTACCATCAAAGGAGAGCCACAAGATAGCTGCCCACTGACTTTGGGGAACACCCTGCACAGTGCAGGCCCTCTCCAAAGCAGTAATCCATTTGTGGATGTCATCCCCTTGCCTAAAGGGGGGCACTATCTTACTCAGGTGCTTTGTATCAAAACTCCTTTCCCTACTGCTAGGTTTATTGCTGCCACCAGTGGGGACTACCCCACTTAACTGTTGCTCTCTAGCAAAGGCAAGCCTCTCTTTGGCCAGGGCAAGTTCTTCCCTTTCAATCCTCAGATTGGCTGCCCTTTCTTTAGCTTCATACACTCTCCTCTGAGGGGAGGTCATCCTCCTCAGAGCAGAGTCCTGAGAGCCATTGGTTTGAAGGGATCTGCTAGAGCCTCTGGATAGAGACCTAACTCGTCCATTCCCAATGTTAAGCTGGCCTGAGAGAGGTCCCAGGGGTCCCCCAGTACCAATCTCATGTCTGCTTAAGTTGGACCTGGTTAGTCTGCTGACTTCTACCTGTCCCTTATCTGCCTCATCCCCTGACAACTGATCCTCATCCTCATCCTCAGCATCATCTGCCTCCTGGAGGGGATGGTCATGGCTATCAAAGGGTCCCTGTAAGGAGGGCAAACTCCCATCTGGATTAGGAGAGCTAAGAAGTTTCTCGGCTTTCCTGGCATCATAAGTCTCTAAGAGACCAATCAGAAAGGAGATTGTGGGGTTAGACCCCTGTTTTAGCTTCCTGAGGGTACACACTTGTCTCATCGCCTGGAAGCTAAGAGCAGCATATTTGGAAGTGGCCTGTGGAGGGTCCACTGACACAAGGGGAGACTCAGAGTTTCCTCCTTTGTCTGACATGCTGATTCTAGTGTGGTGTAAGTGATGCACCTACCTACACTATGTGTTTGCCTACTGATCCCTTGCTAAGAGTTGCAGCCAAGGTGTGCTAAGCCTTGAGGAGCTGCAACAGCTGGTTCAGTAGAACTCAGAGTATTCTAAGCTTAGTTATATGTACTAACAGTACTTATGTGATCTTTCAACAAGATATTCTTAGGATACGTGTGGTAAAACAACAGCAAGCTCAAATCCCAACCGCTGCTCACCAATGTGAGAAGGTGGCCTGATATGCAGTGCTCACTATTCTAGTGAACACTATGTATCAGTCCAGCAACCCTTATTGATGATTGGTTGTAAGTCAACCTTATAGACCAGCTATCCTAGTAGCATGGATACGAGCAGTCTAAGGCTAAAGACTCGAGAGGGCGTGTTAAGCCAGCTGTTTACCACACATATACCCCTTGAATACCAAGTGAAAGGACACCACACAAGTGTTATGAAACTAAACAGTTATTTATTAAGAATCACAACAGCCCTGTACTCTTTATGAGGACAGGGTACTAAGCACAAACCAAAACTCTTACAAAAATACTTAAGTTAGCACAGTATATACAAATGCCCGAGGGGCACGGAAAACCATATACTTGAAAAGTGGAATGCGAAATTACTAGCAGGTAAGTACAGTACTAATAGGCTTTGGAATCGCTAGGACTTGACTATAGAATCGTTAGATTACTTCTAGGAGACCCAGGGGACTCGGGTGCAGTGTGTGCACTCTCACGCGAGATGCGGGACAAAGTCTATGGTAGCTAGAAATTGCAAAGTTAGTGTTCTCGGGCGAACCCGACCTGGTAGGGAGAAAACGAAAGCGGATCCTGACCCTTGGATAGTGAGGCTATGCTGGGGCACCGAAATGCCGAAGTTACCTAGCCCAGGGGCTGCAGCTGCATAGGACTCAAAAGACGTCGGGAATCCTCGTTGCCGGACCAGGAGCCTGGAAGAAAGAAGTTGCTGGCAGGCGACCAGTGAAGAAAGTTCGGTGGATCCAAGCCTGGATCGATGGAAGATGACACCTGAAAGCAGAGGGGACCAAGTTCGAGACTACTAGCCAGTAGTCAGTGGGCACCAGGAGGGCACCGGATGGTAGCCACCTCGACAAGGTGAGTGGGTGACGCTGTGCTCGAAGATCTCACGGACCAGGAGGCGTTGTCGGCGACCAGGAAGGAGGAACGAGCTGTCCCACGAAGATTGAAGCTGTCGGCGTCGCTGGACCCAGGATTGGGCAACAAAGCCTTGGCAAATTCAAGCCCACGCGGTGGACCTAAAATGGCGTCTGGAGTGGACCAGGAGGGTCCGGGGTGCCTCTCTTAAGGAAGGAAGCAAGGGCCAGTCTGGAGCAACCAGACCAGCAGCAGTGATGTCGTCGGGCGTCGTGAAGAAGGCCACAAGCCAGCCGGCTAGTAGCCACCCAGCGCGGTGAGCACGCAAAAGCAGAAGGGCCCCACGCAGATCGTGGAGATGCTGGAGGGCTGATCTTCGGTGCTGGAGCTGCTCGTCGGATTCGTGGTGAAGGACTTGCAGCAGACCGCAGTGTTCTTAGGATGGTGCCCGCTTGATGCAGGGTGACTACTCCTTAGCCACAAGGGAGAATCTTGAAGAAGAAATCTTGATGTCCTTTCGCAGAAAGTCGTGTCTTGATTCCAAAGATGATCTAATTTGAACAGGGGGCCCGCTCCCATCTTTATACTAAAAAAGGGGGCTGACCCGGTGACTAGGTCCTGCCTATGGGTGGGACTAGGAGGGGGGTGGTTACACCCCTCTCCCATGCCGGACTTCCCCAGGCCAGGGGCTGGTGTGCCCCTGGAACTGGTTCAGACTGGCCTATGCGTAGTGAGCACCGGGGTGCCACTCAGCAGTCACCTTCCTGTAAAGCCCTGCCTACCCAGGATACACAAAACCCTGTCTGGGACGGTGCTAGCACCGCCCTTGACAGGAAACCCTTTGTCCAGGCTCCCCTCGCTGGAAGGACTCCCAGCTGCAGGGGGTCAGACTCGTGTCTGTGGTGGCAGCATCCATTTTGTGGAGCTGAGGCTTCGTTTAACTTTAACCGGGGTTCACAGTTACATACATGTCGTGTCCCTCTAGAAGGGTGGAATGCTAACCCCGTCGCCAGAATTGGCGAGGGGTTAGTATTCCAATTCGTATGACACCTTACTTGACATGTTTTGATAAAGCAATACCAAAGTTAGCATTTAACCGCGAGGATTATAATGCACTTAAGAGTATATGGTATGCGATATCATGGAACAGCTATTAGGACTTGATTCCGCAAGCTGCAGACAGGCTCAGCTCACGCCAGAGCACCATCTCACACGATTCCAAGCACTCTGCCTTCAGGATTGTCAAGGCCTGCCATAGGAGTGACTGATAGGAATCTGTGTGTCCATTTTAGGGTTAGGTATAGGTATACTACACCTACAGCAAAGGGTGATTACACGACTTTGCCCCAGCTGTCATGCAGCCAGTTGTGTCAAATTTAGGAGGCCAGCCAGGGGTGGCATAATACATGCTGCAGTCCCTGGCAGCCCTGGGTACACCCATGCCCTGAGTTACAGGGTCTGATAGGGTGGCCCAGTACCAATTGGAAATGTACCTAGGGTACATGGAATCCATTTTACAGAGAGAGCAGTAGGCCTGGGGTCCTGATTGGCAGGATCCCAGGTCGACTATGTCAAAAACCAGCTAAAACACAGGGCAAAAAGTTGGGGGCAACCATAGTCAGGAGGTACCTTCCTACAAGAACAACGAAGAGTACTGCTCCAGGATCTGGCGGCAGTCCTCCCGTTGCTCAGGAGTTAGAGTAGGAGAGAGAATCACTCCCTCCACTGACCCATCCTTCTCTTGGGACGAAAAGAGATCTGGGAGAGGTTCGCTTTCCGCTTCCTCTTCCCCGTCAGTCACCATCATCAACATGACTTCGGGCCTCTCATGGTGGGGCTTGAGTCGGTTGGCATGCAGCACCCGTAGGGGCTGTCGAGGGGTCTTAAGGTCCACCAGGTATGTGGCCTTACCCTTCTTCTCCAACACCTCAAAGGGGCCTGTCCAGCGATCCTGGAGGGCGCTAAGCTCTCCAGGCTCCATCACCCACACTTTCTGTCCAGGCTCCAATTCCACCTGGTGAGCATTGTGGTCATACCACTCCTTCATGACCGCCTGGCTGGCTTCCAAGTTGTCAGAAGCTTGCTTCCACAACTTTGCCATTTGGCTCCTGAAAGCCAGCATGTAGCTCACCACATCCTGGGGGGGTTTCTTGGGAGACTTCTCCCAACCATCCTTCACCAGGCTGAGAGGACCGCGTACAGGGTGCCCATACAGAAGTTCAAAGGGGCTGAAGCCCACTCCCTTCTGGGGCACTTCCCTGTAGGAAAAGAGTAAACAGGGTAGGAGGACATCCCATTTCCTCCGCAGGCTCTCGGGCAGACTTCTGATCATGCCCTTCAAGGTCTTATTAAACCTCTCGAACAGTCCATTCGACTGGGGGTGATAAGGAGTGGTGAACCGGTAGGTCACTCCACACTCCTTCCACATTGCCCGCATGTAAGCTGACAGGAAGTTGGTCCCCCTGTCAGACACAACTTCCTTGGGAAATCCCACTCGGGTAAAGATTCCCATTAGGGCTCTTGCCACTACAGGTGCAGTGACTGTCCTCAGAGGTATTGCCTCTGGGTACCGTGTGGCATGATCCACCAGTACCAGGATAAACCTGTGACCAGCTGCTGTTGGTGGATCCAAAGGCCCTACAATGTCGATGCCCACCCTCTCAAAGGGGGTGCTAACGACTGGAAGTGGTTCCAGGGGAGCTTTTAGCTTCACCCCTGTTTTCCCACTGGCCTGGCAGGTTACACATGTCCTACAGTATGTGTTGGACGCCACTTTCATCTGAGGCCAGTAAAAGTGGAGGACAAGCCGTGCAAAGGTCTTGTCCTGGCCTAAGTGTCCTGCCAGGGGTATGGCATGAGCCAATTCCAAAAGAAAGGCTTGGTACTGTTGCGGGACTACCAAGGCCCTCGATGAACCAGGCGAGGGTACCTTGGGTTCACTGTAGAGGAGTCCATCCTCCCAGTAAATATGGTAATGTCCCGTAACATCACCTGCTGCTTGGGCTTCAGCCTGTCGCCTCAGTCCCTCAAGGGTGGGGCACTCCCTCTGCCCCTTACAGAATTCCTCTCTGGTAGGACCTCCCTCCACATGCCACTCCGCAGGGATGGGTAAATCCTCCAGAGAGTCTACTTCCCCCTCCACGGACTCCTGGTCCACCACCGCAGGTGGACGATCTGTCTCATGGGGTGTGGAAGCCGGAGCAGGCTTTCTCTGTCTCCGGGTCTGTCCCTTCTTAGCAGCGGGTTGGGCCATTGTTCCAGGCTCCAACCCAGGCGAACTCCCTCTCTGGGCAGTCGCAGACCGTGTGCTGACACAGGCCCAGTCAGGTGTACCCAGCATCGCAGAATGCGTCCGGTATTCCACCTCTCTCCAAGTGTTGTGTTCCATGTCATTCCCCAACAGACAATCGACTGGCACGGCAGGGCTTACGGCAACTCGAAGTGAACCTGCAACCCCCTACCACTCAAAGGGAACCTCAGCCACTGGATAGTGGCCCATTCTGCCGTCAGCCATCGCGGCGGGGTGGAGTACATTAGGAACAACCTGCTCTGGAGACACCAGCTGACTTCTCACCATAGTCATGCTGGCTCCTGTATCTCTCAGAGCCTCCCCTCTCTGGCCATTGATGGTAACCCATTGCCCATACTTTGTAGTATTTGGGGGCACCTGGATCTTTGGCACCATCTCCCGCTCTCCCAGGGACACTAAGGTGACACCCGCCCACTCACCCCCCTTATCTAAGGGCAACTCCTCCCCGAGCGCTGCACTAGCTACTCCCAGTGACTTTCCTCCGGTGGGAGGGGGTGGTCTCTTTGGGCATCTGACATCTCCCTTATAATGTCCAACGCCACCGCATTCAAAACAGTGGAGAACCCTGGGCTGCTGGCTTTGGCCAGGATTAGGGTTTCGGGGCGGGTTTGCCCTAGGGGTGAAACCTGCTCCCTTCCCTTGGAAGTTATTTTGGGGACCTTTAGAGAACTCTTTCTTTTTCTCCCCCCCCTCCTTCTTCTGGGGGGCGCCCTGTCCGGCTTTTTGAGATTCCCCTCCAGTCCCCTTGGAGGACACCCGGGTACTTGCCCAGATGTCCGCCTCCTCTGCAAGCTTCCGGGGATTGGTCAGCTTGCTGTCCACCAGGTGTTGGCGCAGCTCAGGAAAACATTTCTCGAGGAGGTGTTCTCTCAAAAATAGATCGTACAGCCCCTCATAATCTTTTACCTCACTGCCCTTGACCCAACCCTCTAAGGCCTTTCTGGCGTAGTCAAGGAAGTCCACCCAGTTCTGAGTGCTCAACTTGTGGCTCCCCCTGAACTTCTGTCGGTACTTTTCTGGGGTGAGCCCGAACTTCCTTAACAACGCCAGCTTCATGGTGGGGTAGTTTGTCTGTTCCTCTGGATCCAGGGCCAGCAAGGTGTCCCGACCAGCAGGAGGCATGTACTTGTACAAACTACCCCCCCAGTGCTTCTCCTGCACTCCATGAACCCTCAGAGAAACCTCATAAGCGGCCAGCCACTTAGCTACATCGTCCCCCTGACTGAAGCTCGCTATCAGGTCCTTTGGTATATAGGGTTTGGTCTCCCTGGCTGACTCCTTTGGTTCGCTGCCACCATTCCTACCAGGAGAGGACCCCCGTCGCAGACTTTGGAGCTCCAGTTCCTTCAGTCTAAACTCGTGGGCCATCCTCCTCTCCTCTTTCTCCTGCTCCAGCTTAGCCAACTCCCACCTTAACTGTCTTTTCTCCCTCCTATCGGTGAGCTCGGCTTCCGTTAGGCTTCCCCCAGAGATGCTACTGCCCTTTCTGGAGTAGGACACTGGTCCGGTGAGTAAGTTTTCCCCCTCATGGCGGAATAACTCTTCTACCTCCCCCACCGTGTCCTGGTCGACCTCTTCATCCTCCTCCTTCTTTCCTTGGTGTGCCTCCACCCAGGCCCTAAGACTGGTCTGGAGCTCCCCCTTCCTGGCACCATGTTTGAAAAATACCCCCATTTGTTGGCAGAACATTTTCAATTGTGACACGGAATAGACCTCTAGGTTTTCCACAGCGAACTCCATTGTGAGTCAGGCAAACCTAGATACACACCAGAAATTTCAGAGTTGCAAGGGCAACCTAAAGCCAACTCCACCCACCACCAGGAATAAATTTGGAAAAATCAAAAAGACTAATTGGGAGGGCCGCAAGGAGAAAACTCCTGGTGTAGGTTTGGTGTATTACGTCAAATTACTAGTGAGTAGCTGCAACCAAGTCAGGATCCCACCGCTAGGCACCAATATGTTGGAACTGGGTAGCCTGGCCTAGGGCAAGACTAGCATATCAGAGGCACAGTGTAAAGGTTGCAGACCACCCAAAAGTAATTCCACGCAATAGCACTCAAAAAGAAAACACTACACCAAAAATGTGTGAAAATACGTGCTGTTTTATAAAAATAATATTCTCTTTGTCCTCAAAATATATATATATAACTTAGAACATTGCAGGTCACTTTTGTATCAGCACTTATATCACTTAAACTGCTAAGCAATTAATCAATTAACTTGTGAGTACTCTTACACTTTTTACCCTAGGATTCACAGTTCATTACTTTATAATCACTCAGGTGAAATATTAATCTGCTAGAACCTTGGGAGAGAAAACTACCACTCAATTTAAGTACATGCAGATTTCATGGAATGAATAGGGTACTTTTCAGCAGTGTTAACTGTCATAAAAATTCCACATCAGTAGTATTCTCTCATTACATCCAGATAACATATAAACAGTAGCTTCACTTTCAGGGATATTTACTTATTTTACTTGTCATCAATAACAGTACAGTTAATAAATTCACCACATTGGACAGATCTGGTTTCCTTATGCTATTCCCCAACCTGTGTTTAGCAGGGATTGACTGACCAGTATCTAATTCTCTCCTTTGTAGGCACTAGTGCCACTCCCCCTGCTTTTCCACTCCTTACTTGTTTCCACCGCGTGGTTAAGTTCTTCTCTGTGTTCAGCAGCAAGATGAAAAAGGGGGGGGGGGGGGCGAGTACACCACCGAGGTGGTCAATCACTTAACTGGGGCGAAGGCTCCCTGGAAGCTCCCCTGCTCTCTCCTCACTCGGGCCAGCTCCTCTGCTGGGCGCTCGAGCGGAGAACAGGGCCGATTTCCCAATGCCCCCAAAAACAGCCGAGTCTCTCAACTCCCTCTCCCTACTCGGCCAGCTCCTCTGCGTGGCGCGCGAGCAGGGGAGCAGGGAGACACTCACTCTGGCTGCAGCCGGCTCCTCACGTTGCTCGGCGGGGTCTCTGCTCCCGCGGGCATGCGCTGAAGCGCTCGCTCCGATGCTCCTCCTCACAATGATCGGCGGGGCCACTGATCTCCTCGTCATGCGCGGAAGCGCTCGCGCCCGCCCTCAGGAAGGAAAACGCTACTCACGGACCTGCCCGACATTAGGCCCTTCCTGAAGAGACGATGAACCCGCTTTGGGCATGCGCGAAGGCGCCTTTTTGCAGCGTCTCGCTCTGGCTCTTCCCTGGCAACCGGGTCACTTCCCAACAATGTAATTACAGCGCGGAAGGCGCCCCCGGGGTCCCAATCACGGCAGAAGCGCTCAGGACTCCTCAGATGGGATGGGACTTTCCTTCACACTTCACCACCTTAGCGTTCAGAGGGGGATCGGCTCACTAGCAGTCCTGCCACAGGTAAGGGGTGTACAGCGCTACCCAGGCCACCAGCTTTCTTCCTATCCTCAGAAGGGAGGAGGGAATCAAGGGGGGGCTTCCTCAGTAGACAGTCACTGTGCACTTTTAAGGCACTGGAACCCCAGCCCACCTTACTGGACGGATGACAGGTTCAGGAGGCTTCTTTAGTTCCGATCCTCCCACTGGGCAGAGGACTGCGCACCGCAGCACTGCAGTCTCCTTCTCCTTGGACTTCCCCTGTATAGTTTGGACAAGGGGCAAGCTAGGCGCCCAGGGTCTCCAGTAACCCTTCACAGCGGGGTCAGGACAAGTAACCCAAAAGGGGATAATGAGGTGACAACCCAAGGCAGCTTCCCTATCTAGGAGGTCAACCCTATGTCTAACCTCTCCCACCCTTAGCTACAGCCTGTCCTCCAGCTGACTTCCACAGGTAGACAAAATGGCTGCCCCGCATTCCGCCTTATATAGGCTGCCCTTCAGTGGTCCAGAATGGACCAGAAGGTTCTGGAATGCCCTATGTTAGGCTATGGCCAAGTTCTGTTTGTGACAGTTGGGGCAGTTGGTGGCCACCATTTTAGGTGGTGCCAACTTTCCTGTCAGAACAGGCCTCTGGGCCTGAGGTAAAAGATTATGAGGGGGAGAAAGAACACCTATCCCCCTGGCCAACACCTACAAAAAGTCAGTAGACACAAAAATTAATAAGGGTATGAGGGGCAAAAAGGGGACAAAATAAATAAAAATTAGGAGGGACTTCGCCAAAAAGCCAGACAGGTCTAACAGTAATGATGGGCAGTTACCACAAAGTGGAGGTAGCGCTGGTAGGCAGGATGGGTGAGGATGTGAAAATAACCATCCTTGAGATCTGGTGCCATCATGCACTTATCTTGTTGGAGCAGAAGGGTGACATCCAGCAGGGTTATCATATGCCAATCTTCCAACAGGAAGTATTGAGGAGGTGGGGCATTTCAGTGCTTAAAGGTGGAGGCTCCTTTACTGGAGTTTGCTCCTCTCCCCGACACTGTTGTTATCGTCCCTGCAGTTACCTCTAGTGTAGCTCCTGCCCATCTGGTGATCCAAATGGTATTGCTGCCTCTGATATGAGTGGGTGGGATCAGGAGAGGTTGCCTTGGTGCCTCCTCAAGACTGCTGCCGCCGAAAGGAGCCTCTGGAAGTTTGAAGGGCACCCATCAACTTGCAGATATTGGTGTCCTTTATCTTCACCTACCTCTCATCAGCCTGAGGTCCAAATAGGTGTTTCCTATCAAACGGCAGGTTGAGAAGAAGCTGCTGATCCTCCAGCTCATACCTCAAAATCCAAATCTAGGCATGGAATTGGGGAACAACGCTTGTGTTGACCTCTAGGGATCCTGTGTCTTCACCAATGACAGTACAGTGGATGGTAGTGCTGGAGATGGTCTTGCCCTGTGAGACTACTTTTTCTCCCTTTTACTGAACTCCACAAGCAGATGCTCGAACAACTCCTGCATTTCCTCCCACTGGGCTCTATCATAGCGGTGAGTAGTCCTGCAGAGTTGGCTATGTACCAGTGTCCCTCTTGCCGGCTGTGCCCAACTTCTTACTCTCATCGTCAGGCAGCAGGGCTTCAGCAGAAGCCCACTTGCAGGTGGTGTGCTTGACCAGGGAGTCAGGTGGGATATGTACCCTGATATGGGCTGGGTCACTAGGGAAGGGAATTGCACTTCTTCTCAACTTTGTGTTTCAATACCCTAGCCTTCACGAGTACCCGGAATATCTCCGGGGCAGACTGGAGCATGCCCTATGATCAGAAACAGCACTGTCCACTCCTTCTTGGAGAGCATCTTGATGAGGAATACATGTTCCACAAGGAAGACTTGCATGTCGGCCTTGTGAGTGATATTTGCCCGCTGGATGACCGTATGATAGGTCTTGATATTGTTGGAAGGAGATGCCCTGACATGCTAATGGTCAAGGTTTGAGTCGCCTGGGGGTCGACATCTTAGTCGTCTTAAGGGCCGTCTGTAAGCACTGGCTTGAATGGTGTATCATAGGGGTCGACAGGGCCATACGGTCTGCCTGGGTCATAAGAGGAGTGTGAGGATTCCTCTGGTGACTCTGGTGAAGGCAGTGGAGGTGGTGTACGTGCTCTTGCTCATGTTGGTGAAAGAGGTGATTATCTTGGTGGAGGTGAATGTGACAGAGGTGGAGCATAAAAGGGAGGCATAGTAACCCTGTCCCTATGCATCTTGGACAGGGAACCCAGAGGTCCTCTGATGCAGGTTCCTACTCAAATGCCAAACTCCTCTTTTGAGGCAAAGTCTCTGTGGGATTTGATGGGGTGGTTTGCTGGAAGGCTCCCAGTAAGAGAACAAAGAGGCACTCCTGTCTTGCATCAAGCTCCTCCTGTAGCTTTTGGAGGATTAGCTACCCTGAATCCTTGGAGCTGGTTGTCGAGGGTGTTATTGGCATTGGTCATGAAGATACTGAAGAGTTGGGCGCTAGCGTTGATACAGCCTTATGCTTCGACTGGAGTTGAGGCTTTTCAGTGGCCATGAGGCTCGACAGCCGAGAGGAGTCGATGCTCTTGGATGGGCCCTTTTTGGAATTCAAGGTCTTTGATTGGTGCTGACCGGAGACCAAAGTCGGTGGAGGCCATTAAGTCTTTTGTTATTGTGCATGGGGCTCATTGCTAGACTCCTGTGGGTGCCATGCTCTGCCTCGGCATGAGGCCTCTTGTGAGACTTGTAGTGGGTGTAGGAGTTGACAGTACTTACGACTCTGATGGAGATCTTTATTTGAGGGCCATAGGTCTTGGAAGCTGGTAGAGCCTCTTCTTCCTCTACCAGTTCGGAACTGCTGGAAGAGATGGCCTCTGGGATGCCAACAGTGCGATATCTAAAGGGTCAGCATCTACACCTTCCTTAGCGCTGAAGGGTCTTGTTTGCTGAAGATGCCAGGCGTGTAGTGGTGGACTGCTAGATTTTCTTTGGGATGCCCAATGCCTTGCTCTTTGGTACAACAGAGTTTCCTTTGACCCAAAGGATAGGCAAGCTTCACACAAGGTATTGTCGAGGGAGAGGCAGAGGTTACAAACCCCAGGCACTTCGCATTGCACTGGGGGCAATACTGGAAGGGTATCTGTTCCATTACCCTGTGTGCTTTTTATGGTGTGGAAGTTGTCGATGCTAATGGGCACGCAGCCCTAGAGAGGTCACAAGGGCATTGGGGTTCAGGGACTTCATCAGTGGGTACTGGTCTCTGGATAGTGATGTCGAGAGAAGAACGAGGTCGACAAAGGTTTGTTCCTTCTCTGGGTGTCAGAATTCCCTCTGTAGGCCAAAATAATTGTAGAAAACAAGTCAAGTCTTCGAGCCTTGTTGGTACAAGTCCAAACCCAGTGGTGTAAAAATCAGCCTAACATGGAGTCGCTACCCACTGGCATTGCCCACTAAGGGCAATGCCAGTTGCCATTATAACCTGCTACGACTCCCTTATCTCACAATCTTCTAGTGTACATGCCCCGCTCCCCTTCTCTGCCTCTGACTCTCCCTCCCCCTCTTCAAGTCCTTCACCTCCTCTAATTCCCTGGCCACCCACACTCCTCCCCTTGCTCCCCGATCAATACCTAATGCACTAGGCTCTGTCTCACATGTCTCTCCTCTTGCCCCCCTCTTCCACATCCCTCCCCCAGGCACCTCACCACTCATTCCCTCAACGACACCTCCAACATCCCCCACTCACCCCCTTGTCCCCCCCGCTTCTAACTACAAACTCTCTTCCACACTCCTCCCACCCCTCGACTGCCTTACCAACTCTCCCTCTGCCTCTTACCTCCTGGCGCCCCCATGCTCCATTAATTATCTCCCTTCTATGCACCTCCCTCCCCTTGACTCACTCCTCACTTCTCCCGCTGCCACATACCCCCCGATTCTACCCCCCTCCTTAAATCACCCTCTCCTTCACTCTTCCCTCCCCACGACTCTCATACCTTCCCTCCCTCTGGCTCACATCCCCACACCCGCTTAGCAGCCACCATTTACCCTCCACAACCACCTCCTCTCTCTTCCCTATTATCTTCGACAACCCTCAATTCTACAGATTCACTTCTTCCTACTTCCCCTGTGCCACCTTCTTCAATCTGTCAGCCTGAAAAGAATAACTTTACTACATTCTCCTCGTGTTCACTTTTGTCCCACAAAAATGACCCCCCCGACATTTTAATCCCATCCCCCTCCCCCCTCCAGGTTTTCCCCCCCATCCTCCTCTCCGTCCCCCTCCACCACCCAACCCCAACACTATCAACTTCCCAATAAATTCTGACCCACCTCTCCTACCTAACCACACTTTGGCATCCCCCATTATTGAACTGGTCCTCACATCCCTAGTTTTAGAACTCTCCTCCCTCAGAAATGTCATCTCCCTCCTTACCAAAACCATCTCCACACACATTGACACTCTCCGCAACCCATCCACTTTCTGTCCACTTAACACGATTACCTACAGCAACACGCCTCCCCACTTTAATAATGACACAACCAATTCCTTACACACTCATCCTTCCTTAATTGTCCCGCCCGACATGGACCAAACGCCCTTACCGCAGCATCCTGGTACTCACCCAACAACCCCAGAAATTAACATATCTACAAACTCTCCCATCTCGCCCTCCCCACCCCTGCCCACCTCTCCCCATATTCATCAGTCTAATATCCCAGTCCTCTTAGGAACTAGCAGACTCCCCCTTCCTCTGACCTCCCCGAGACCTCCCCAACAACTCAGACCTATCCCCCCTGTCCCCCCTTACAATCACCCGACCCCACTCCCCTATGTTGCATGCTGATCAATTGCCGCTCCGCCTCATGCCATGCCACTGAGATTGCAGAAACCATTCTCAGCGAAGACATTGACATCGCATTCTTAACTGAAACCTGGCTCACCGCCCTCTCCACCTCCATCCTCGACTTACTTATTCCCCCCGGCTATTCTATCATTAGGAAAGATAGAATAGAACAAACAGGAGGAGGACTTGTCTTAATTTTTAAAGCTGAACTCAACATCTCACTTGTCCCCTTCAAGATCCTTCAACCTTTGAATACCTCTGCGCCGATCTCACTATACCTGACTCCCCCTCCACCCGGCTGCACACGATCTACCACCCCCCGGGTAATAACATCCCCTTTACGGAAGAGTAAATGACTGATTTTATTATCCAAGCGTCACTCTCACACCCTAACAATCTCTTCCTCGGTGACTACAACATCCATTGGAACAAAAAGAATGACCCTGCAGTCATCATATTTAATGACTCCATTGACGTCACCAATATGACCCAAATCTGCCACTCTCGTACCCATAACAAAGGTGCCACCCTTGATGCTATTATGACCAGCTGTGATCTGGCCTCCTTATCTAACATACTTCCGGTTGACTGGTCTGACCACTACCTAATCCTTTTTACCATGAATAGATCCTTTCCTCGCCTCACCCCCATCAGCACTTTACCAAAGAAACCCACACGCAACCTTCACCTCATACCCCCTGGACAATTGGAATTGACAATTAAGAACCACTTACTTCTTCCCCCACTCTCTAACAGCACCACCGATCTAACTAACCACTATAATAACTCTATTCAGAAGCCCTCGACCAAATTGCTCCAATCAAATTCAAACAACAAAAAAATATCCCTCCTAAGTCTTGGTTCAATACTGATCTAAATAATCAAAGACGGACCCTTAGACATTCTGAACGGGTCTGGAGGAAGCATCCAACTGTTGAGAATCTAGCTCTACCTAGAGCTACTAGAGCCCAATACAAAAAACATATATTCAATGAAAAAGCCTCCTTTCTCCGGACTCAGCTTGATCAGGCGAGAAACCGCCCTAGAGAACTCTTTAGCATTGTTAAAAAACAAACTTCCACGGGCCCTCCCAAAATTTTAGCCTCTACCGACAGATGTGAAGAAATTGCAAGCTTCTTTACTAACAAAATCAACTTGATCGAACTATCCTTCTCTTCCCTCCTGCTCTCACTCCAACCTCCCCGCATCCAACACACCCTCTCCACCACCTCTAATTCACCTTCGCTCACTATCTCACACCTCTCAATCCCTCTCAAGCCCTTCCTGCTCTCTTTCAACCAGACCCCGTTCTGGAACAAAACCCCCCGGCTAAAAACAATGCCTCGTGGAGTGACTTTAGTCCAGTATCCGAATCTACGATCACTAATATCATTACCAAACTCAAACCTTCCTCCCACTCCAAAGATCCTCTTCCTGCCCATCTGGTTCAAGAACTTAATTCTATCATCGCACCTGTATGGCCCAAAATCATCAACTCCTCTCTTTCCACTGGCTGCGTCCCCGCCTCTCTTCAACTTGGTCAAATCACACCCATTCTAAAAAATCCCATGACCGACCCCAATGACCTCAATAACCTTTGCCCTATCTCTAACCTTCCATTCCTCTCTAAAGCCCTAGAGAAATGTGTCCTATTGCAATTAGATAAACACATCATCACCTACAATCTACTTGATGCTTTCCAATCTGGCTTCAGAAAGGGATGTAGTACAGAAACTGCTATGCTAAACATTACCGACGACATCCATCGCTCACTAGACAAGGGGGAATCCTCAATACTAATCCTCCTTGACCTCTCTTCTGCTTTTGATACTGTACACCACCGCACCCTTCTCAACATTATTAAAGCTCGATTTGGCCTTGAAGGTAATGTTTTAAATTGGTTCTCCTCATTCCTTCATAATAGATCATAACAAATCAAGCTCAACCACTTCCTCTCTAAACCCCAACCCGTCTCACTCGGCGTCCCTCAAGGATCCATCCTCTCCCCAACCCTATGCAATCTGTTCATGGAACCACTCACTCTCATCCTCAAACAAGCCAATATCAGTTACCACCTCTATGCTGATGACACCCAACTATACTACAAGATCAAATCCCACAAAGACATACTTCACCTCAATGACACCTTGACTAAAGTTCAAACCTGGTTCCATCGGAACCATCTCAAACTTAACCCGAAAACAACTGAAATCATACTGTTCTCCCCCAAAAACAATTCCCTTCCCATCCAACTCTGGATCAATGACATCAAAGCTCTTAACTGTTCACTCTCCACTTCCAATTCCGTTAAATCACTAGGCATCAGTATTGACCAGAACCTTAATCTCATTCCCCTCATTAAAAATGCAGCAAAAAGTGCTCTTTTCACCCTTCTACACCTTAAGAAAATTAAACCATTTATTCCAGTAGTCGACTTCAAGCTTGTTGTCCAATCGCTTGTCCTTTCTAGGATCGACTATGGTAACGCAACTCTGGCCGGCACACCTAAAATCCATCTTGCTCCGATCAAATCTGTCCTCAATCTAGCTGCGAGACTCATCTCCGACTGTAAAAAATTTGATCATATCTCCCCCGTCCTCAACAACCTCAATTGGCTCCCAATAGAAGGAAGATCCACTAATAAGATTGCTTACATCACACACAAAGCTCTCCACCAAAACACACCTTCTTACCTTTCAACCAAACTACACAAAGCAGGATGCTCCAGGTCCCTGAGAAGCACTAACTCCCTTGTCCTTATCCCTCCCAGACTCAAATGTCAAAAGACCCAATCCCGTGCATTCTCTGGCAACGCTCCTACAATTTGGAACTCTCTTCCCAAAGATCTTCGCTGCAACCCCTCTTACTCTCTCTTCAAAAAAAGAACTCAAAGTACTTCTTCTCAACAAATACTGGGGAAGCTAATGCAAGCTCTGCAGATTACACTTTCATTATGTATTTTTGCTTTATTATGTATATTTGCTTTCATTTTGTATATTTGCCTTTTGTTTTTCTGTTTCCCGCACAAGCATTCGTTGATTTTCACCTCCATGTAAAGCGCTCTGATACTCTTGGGTCCAGCAGCGCTATATAAAACCTTTGAAATAAATAAATAAATAAAATAAATAAAAGGCTAAGTCACACAAAAGTCGGGAGATCAAAGATAGGACAATGGGCCATGCCTTGTGGTACACCCCGGAACTCCGAGACCTCCGCAAAGAATGCAAAAAAGCGGAAAGACTGTGGAGGAAAGACTGGCTACATAGTAATAAAGACACCTACAACATAGCGGTAAGACGCTACAAATCGGCCATTAAACTAGCCAAGACCACCTTCTACGACAACAGAATTAAAAATGCGGCCAATTCGGCCAAAGAATCCTTCCTGATAGTTAAGGAACTGCTCAACATCCCCTCAGCTCCCGCTGCCTCTCTTCCCCCTCCGGACAGATGCAAGGACTTAGCCTCATACTTCGATTCCAAAATCACGCGGATCTTGGAGTCCCTTCCCCCAATCAGCCCTCCCATCCCGGTTGATTCAGACGCCTGCTCCACCAGCCCGCGGCTGTCCTGCTTTAGAGGAGTCTCCCTCGATGAGGTTACCACCACGCTGGCCAAAATGAGAAGTGGATCCCCCCTGGACCCGGCACCCGTCAGATTCTTAAAAACCGTTTCTCCCAGTACCTCACCTACCATTAGGGATCTGATTAACACATCTCTTGCCCAAGGCATAGTGCCCTCCTCATGGAAGAGCGCAGTTGTCAAGGCCTTGCTGAAAAAGCCCAACCTGAACCCGGACGATATGGCCAACTATAGACCCATTTCGCTCCTTCCCTGCATCAGCAAGGTGGCTGAGAAATTAGTCAACGTGCAACTCTCCCAATTCCTCGAGACGAATAAAATACTACGTCAGTCACAAACCGGATTCCGACCGGGCCACGGCACAGACACCGCACTCCTCTCCGTCATCGAGGAGGCTAGGTGTATCCTGGATTCAGGAGGATCAGTGGCAGTGATCCTCCTGGACCTCAGTGCCGCATTCGACACGGTGCACCACCGTGTCCTCCTCCATCGCCTGGCCAAGGCAGGAATTGTGGGAACCGCACATGCTTGGATCAAATCCTTCCTCTCGGGTCGCTCATTTCAGGTGTGGGACGGCAACTCCCGCTCAGACCCCCTTCCGCTCACATGTGGTGTGCCCCAGGGGTCCTCGCTTAGTCCCACCCTGTTTAATGTCTACATGGCCCCGTTAGAGGATGTGGTTACCCCCTATGGGATAAAAATAGTCAATTATGCCGACGACACCCAACTCGTCGTCTCTCTTTCCCAGCTGGACAACAACCCTGAAATCCTACTTAACTGCCTGCAAGACATACATACCTGGATGTGCGAATCCTCGCTGAAGCTTAACGGGACAAAAACAGAAATCATGCTTCTGGGCAACAAATGGTCCTCCGTCCCTCCTTCAGTCTGGCCGGATTCCTTCGGTGACATCCCTACGCCTAAGACAGAAATTAAAACACTGGGCTTCTGGTTGGAGCAGGACCTCTCCTTGAAGACCCAGGCAGTCAAGACCGCGAGGACCTGCTTTGGCCTTCTCCGTTCAATTCGCAAGATCCTCCCCCTCCTGCCCCCCCTGTCCAGGAAACTTCTAGTTCAAGGGCTCATACTAGCACGTCTGGACTACGGCAACGCCGCATACCTCGGCGCTCCTGAAACCACCCTGGCCAAACTCCAGCGTGCACAAAACGCCGCGGCGAGACTCATTCTCAACCTTCCTCCCAGAGCCCCTACCACACCGGCCCTTAAATCTCTGCACTGGCTTCCGGTCCGCCAGCGAGTGGAGTTTAAGGCCATGTGCATCACGCACAAACTCATCAATGGGGCTGGACCTGCCGCCCTCAAAGATATGATTACACCTTATAAAGCCCACAGAAACCTTCGCTCGGACAACGAACATCTGGCCACAGTCCCAAGATTCAAGAAGTTGCGTACCGGTGGCCGCCGCTTCTCGGTCAAGGCCGCCTCTAAATGGAACGCTCTTCCTCGCCTGCTGCGCCTGGAACCTAGCCAAGCACTTTTCCGCAAAAAACTCAAAACCCTCCTCTTCCCCAAATAGTTCCTGGTTTCCGCCTGTCCTGGATTTTACATTCTTATAGCGCGGGGATGCCCTCGGGTCACCAGGCGCTCTATAAATCCCAAAATAAAATAATAAATAAAATAATACAGTTCGTCCTGCGACTCAAAAGTCTTTTTCATAGAAAAATAACCTACAAACATCCAAGCCTAGTACTAGATGGCAGGAGTATTGGGAGCAAGTACAAACATTCTTAACATTGCACTTAGGCATCCTGAAGTGATCTCACTGTCAGAGTCTGAGAGTGTGGCTCAGTCTCTAGATGTTTCTCTTTCTGTTCCCCCCTCTCTCTCTTCCTCTGTGCCTCTTTCTTTGTCTGTCTTGCTCTCCTTCTCTTTCGCTTGCTGCCTGTCTGGGTATCATTTTATCTCTCCATTTATCACTCTCTCACTGGATCTTTTGCTCTCTCTCTCCCTCTCTCACAAACACCCAGACACACCTTCTCCCTGTCCCTGGCTGTCTCTGTCTTCACTTTATCTCAGTCTGCCTTACTCTCTCCATCTCACTTTTTATACCTCTGCCTCTCCATATCTTTATCTATCCCCCTCTTTTGTAGTGTCTCTTTCTCCCCTCCTCTTTTTCCCTGACTCATCTCTTGTTCGTTCTCTGTTTCTCCTCTTGCAGTCTCTCTATCTCTCTCTTACTCAAATACACAGACACTCTGGCAAACTTTGTTTCTGTTCTTTTTTGTCAATGTCTCTGGTGATTTCCATGTATTATGTCTTCTCAAGAAGCATGTAAATTATTAATCTTATACAGTCAGTAACAAAGCTGTGCACAGTACACTTTGGAAGTCACCTTTATAAATATGTGTTCATTTTTCATGACATTCGCAAACCCTACCTCACATTTTTTAAACTTTGGACTCCACCTTGACCAATAATCCCTGGACACATGGACGAAATAGTATTTGGGCCCTGAGTCAAATTTCCATACATTCTGTAGCAGCGTGACAGAACGGCCATTGAGAGTTACATGACATCATTTTACCAAATGGGGGTAAATAACCTTAAGGGTCTGATTCACAAAGATAAACTTACAGCTATGTGTAAGTTTACAATTTTTTAGGTATTCCTAAACTATGAGTTAATAGTACGTTTACGAATGCGAAGGCTCTGCATTCGGGGCAGAGAACTCCGCACATAAAGAATTACACTTACATAAACGTACACAAAAGTATATGTTTACCGTTGTAAATTATGCCCCAAGTGATCTAGGGAGAAATGTTCAAACAGACAAGTCGCAAATAGTGTACACACATTTTGACCTTTCTTTGATTCTGCGATGTGCCCTATGTACTTAAAGTTTGCAACCTCAAAATCTGATCTGTAGTAGTAAGGAGTCTCTTAATGACTGCCTAGTAAATATTATTTAGGCAATCACAATTTGTGACTCCCTGTAATTGGCTACAAACACAATGATGTGGCCTGCAAGGAACAATGGACCACCATCTATGTGTTTGCATTGCCAAATTGGAAACGTATGTTTTATACAGCAGCTCTTGTTTCTTATAGAAACTATTGTTGCCTTTCAAATAGGTTGCCTGTTTGGGAACACATCATGGGGAGCAGGTAGTGGTAGTGGTCCTGTAGAATACTTATATTGGTGCACAAAATCCTCATTTACAGGAGAAAGATTTATGAGACATTGTATTTTTTCCAAGATAAAAGGCCTCTACTGGTTGAAGTTTTGAAAAACAAGGTGAAGTTTTGAAAAACAGTTCACGAAATTTGCAAAGGAAAATCTTTGCACCTTTTCATGAAACTGATTCTGACCTGAAGGATATGTGGTCTTAAAAGTCTACTCGATGTTTCAACATCCTTCCATTTTGTATCTATAGCAAACCACAGAACACCTTCGTAAGGAGCAGACATCCAGAAAGCCATGGTTTGCTGCACTAAGTAGAAAAAGATGCCAGGGTCCATAATGCAAGCTAGTAACAAGGATCTGTCTGAGACAGTCTTAGCTAAGGTGATGTGGGTCCCTATCATCTTTGGGCCTGGGCACCATTGCATATGCTACTCTAATAATAGCTAAACCCTTGAGGCCACTGCAGCAATGACTAGCAATTCACATTCTAACAGAGTTGCAGGTGTAGATGTCAGTGCACGTACCCGTTGAAAGGATATTGTAGCCATGTCCTATTGGAAGGAGCTTGAACCCGTTCTTTGTCCAGTGAATCGAAGGCGTTGGCACTCCAGCTGCATTGCACGTAATTACTACCGGAGACAGCTTGGTAACTAAAAGGTCTGTCACTTCATCTGCTATGGAAGGAGGCACTGAAATAAAGTTAAAAGTAGAACAGTAATGGATTATGTGCCTTTTTGCCCATATATCAGTGAAATAACATTCAAAACAAACATCCTCATGCTCTACAAAGCCTTTTGTATTACCAAAATACACCCATAGCATGAGCCAGGTGCCCACGTTATTAACTTCTTTGTTGAACTGGCTTGAATCACAATCACTAGGATCACGAAAAGAAAATGATATTTCACAGGCATGTTTTCTGAATTGTACTTCTTGCATTCAATTTAAAGAATCCACAAAGGAAAACACCATCATTAGAAGTGAGAGGGTTTGAGAAACTGGATTGTGATGAAGAAGAAACAAGTTATGTACCCATAACAAATGTTTTGCAGCTTGCATCCCTTAGATTCACCTGTTATATCATTCTGTTATCTTACTGGTTGGAATAGAATCTTGTTTTATTTATTCAAAGTTAAAATGTCAATCTCTGCCCCAGATGAGTCTCAACTTGCTCTCTATGTTGCTAATTTGAAAACTAGAATACCTCATATTGTAGACTTATTTTAAAGGGAAAGCACCCTTTACCACGCAGTCTTACCATGTAGTGCCTTTACAACGCAGGTACAACAACGAACGCATCATTACCATGTGTTCTTTTAGCATGCAAGTTGTTTCAAATACTTGCTTTAGGGAACCTAACTCCAACAACTCGTCTAGATGTTACACAGACTGGAGTTGGAATAGTAAATTATACTTTTCTAAAGTCCTACGCTTCTCTAAGGCAAGTTGTTTGTTGTAGGACCCACGTTGTAAAGGCAGCATATGAAACGCTTGCTTGGTTCTGTCATACAATCATTTTAAAGATGAGGAAGGAGTTTTACCACTCTGTGTGAAAGTTCTGTGGTAATTAGGAGCTTTAAGAAAAGTGTGGATTGCAATTGGAAAGTCATGCAGGGGGTTACCTGAGGAATGCAGGGGGCAGTAAGTATCCATATTCTGACCCCTCTTTCTCAGGAATTCACAGTTTGAATATAGTCCTGAAATAAATTCTTAAGGGATTCTCACAATGCCTTTCCTCCATTTTAGAACACTCCATATGTATCCAATAAAGACTGTACAGGTGACAGAAAACAGGCATAAGGGAATCCCATAACGTAGGATGCGCTGAGCTCCATCTCCATTCTTCTTTTCAGGATGTGGATGGGGGATAGATATTTTGAAAGTTCCAATCACTCAGGTAATCTTCAGCTTGTGACTAGGGGCCAGATCCACAAAGGTAAACTTAAGCAATTGGTTCACACGTAGACCAAACGTCTCGGTGTGCGACTTTGGGAATTCAAAAAGTGCATTTATAAGTACAATCTTTATGTCCGCATTCTCTGGGAGGAGATCCGCCCCGAGTGTGGACATAAAGATAGTACTCGTGAATTCCCGTAAACTTAGACGTTTGGTCTAAGTTTAAACCAAACGTCTAAGTTTACCTTTGTGAATCTGGACCTAGATGTCCAGGTGTGCCCGACTCCATGAGAGCTGGGAAAGTGGCCACCAGTGGTAACGGAACTTGGTGTTGGCAGCTGCTAATAATTGCATCCATTTGGATACATTCAGATCCTGAAGGGTTACTTGCAGTGGAAATGTTTGATGTTGTTTTACAAGTTCCAGCAGATGTTCCTCTGTGAATGTGCAGACACACACACACACATATACGCATGCACACTCTATCATTCTCCTCTTCGCTCTGTCTTCTGTGTGTCTCTCCCACTTTGGAACAGTTACACCATGTCAGACAGAGAGCGAAGGAGAGTGAGGTAACCCATTTATCACCCATATTTTCACAATCATGGTAGAGAAACGCGTCACTAGCAGTGATCTGCAGGATATCATTTTTCACAGACGGGGTGGCCTAAGAGAGGAGCCTGTAAGGCTTATGGTATTTTATGTAATATATCTGAAAATTTGTACTCAATTGTTTGTTCCCAATTAAAGGAAACCTCTGAAGGACGAGGGTCACCCAAACCATTGTGAAGAAATACAGGCTTGCTCAGTCCTTGTGCTCATTTGGCTTGATGTGGGGATTATACAACAGTAATTTCCAGAACTGTTTTAGCTTCAAGCCCAGTCCTGGCCATGGGGTAGAAAGGAGTGTAATTGAGAGGACTGTTGTTTCCTATCATAACAGAGGTGCACATCCAGTCAAATGAAGAGCTCCAACATGTAACAGGATTGTGTAATACACTTTCTAAATAAGTTACGGAAAGTGCAGCTGCTTATGCACAGTTAAAGTCTTCTGAGCTCCCACGGAAGCAATGATTTTTTGTCTTAAATGTCTGTACTCATTACCTGATGGGGTGTGTGGAAAAAACGTCTTTGTTCACTCAAGAGACCCCTAAATCTCTTGAGAATGTATGATGTACCATTTTTGCAAAATTTTCAATGATGACATGCATATATATAATTTGAAAAAGTTTATCACTTTTAGCGTTGGAAGGGACTAGCATCCTTATATAAAAAAAGGCTTCAGATGGACGTACAAAGTTTAGTGTCACTCGAAATATCTGCAATAACTGTCACACATACAGTGATAGTCAACTTCACACTCTCTGACTTACCTTGAACAGTTAGGTCGATAGATATTTGATCTTCTCCTGCTTCGTTAATTACCACACACTCATAAACCCCTGTGTCTTCTACAGTGGGTGAGATAATCACCAGAGAGCCAGAGGACAGAAGCCTAAATAAAAGATTAAAAATTATTGCAGCAATACTTTAATGTGTGAGATTCAACAAATATCGTCATGTAGGTCCCATATACTATGCTGCAGAATGGTCAAAAATAATATGGCCAGACCTTAAAGTGGTAAATCTCTACAGTGAGGTAGAACTTCCACACATACTTAACTGTATGTACATTTAATATCACACATATGGTAGTACCACTAAGTGCTCAACATGCTTCACATACATTTTACTGACCTTATGTGTCGTGCTAGCATGCTGTCCATGTGATCCCACTATTGACATAGCTCGTAAATTGATGATAATCAGACTGATAATGTGACCAAACACAATTGTACATTAAAGAGTAATGTCTAAAAGGCTACAGAGAACCTAAGGCAAATCAGTCTTGACCCGTTGTCTCATGGGAACAGTCCAGACCAAACTGCCAAGCCAGGTTCTCCCTGGACCAGAAACAAGCATCCTGGGACAGGTTTTACCCCGAGTGGGACGGGTATGCCCAGACGTGGGTCCCATGCTCTCCATGCCACTGGATTCAAGCAAGCCGGGCTGAAGACGGCTGAAATGCCAGAAACTGGTCCAGGGAAGGCATGGCTTGGCAGTTCGGACTGGACTGTTCCCATGAGGCACGGGGTCAGACTGATTTGCATATGGCCATGTCTGAACTGGGGTGGTGTGGAGTGCAAAAAAACGATGGATTTAGCTGGAGTGAATGTATGACATTGTTCTGCATTCTGTCCATTTTGCGGCTGATAAAATGGGCATACTTTCTAGTAATTGGAGGGGGTAATGAGAATTAATGAAGGGTTTAGGGCGAGGTAGGGAGGGGTTTCAGGACAGGTTAACTTGGTGTTTAGAGAAGGACATGGAGCCACTCACAAAAGAGTAAGCCCATTGATATTCTCAAACTCCACTTCTAAAGTTACTAAGGCCAAAAGGGACCCCAAAAATTTAATAAATTACTCTAGCTCAGAACCGGAGTAGGTCCATCACCTTACATGACAAACCAGTGGTACTGCAATAACTTCCAATAGAAAATAATGGCAATAGGCACTTAAAATAAACCCATAGGGAAAAAATTATAAATCAAATTATTTCAAATATTTAAATAAATATGATTTAATTTTGATAAATCTAAACATAAAACATTTTTTATTATAAAACATTTTAAAAATGGTTTTAAACTTTTTAAAGCAATTTAACTAACTTTCATCAGAATATTATTCAATTGCCTTTAATTATTTCTATGCATGACTTTGAATAATGAACAATATTTTTTAACTTTAGGTGGGAATTTATTTTTCAATTTATACTTGTTTTTATTTTGCTTAATAATTAAAATGCTTAAAGATTTAATAGAGCTGTAACATTTTTATTCTACAATTGAAATAAATGTATATAATTATTTTAGATTAATACTGAACATACAAATATTTTTAATAATTGTTTTCAAGTAAAATAAACATTTTTAAATGACCCTGTAATTTACCATAGGTAGACTCCATAGGCAGGGTTGAGATCTCCTTAGGGTAAAGTATAGGGGAAATTAAAAAAGTTTATCAAATTTTATAATAAATTAGTATAATATTTGTATGTTAAATATTAATGTAAATTATTTTTATATAGTTATTTTAAATGTATAACAAATAAAACAAATGTTACAGCACTATTAACTTAATTTTAAATTCAATATTTAATTATTTAAAATATTAAATAAAAAAACACTTTTCTGAAGTTTAAATTGAAAAATAAATTTCCACCTAAAGTAAAAAAAATATATTACTTATGCATTAGCAGTGATTAGAAGTGATTAGAAGAATTAATTACAAGTAATGATATCATCTGTTAATGCAAAATGATGTTACATTTATGTATAAATCTCAAAAAGTTGTTAAAATATTTTATAATTAAATAATTAGGTTTTATTTTTAGATATTTGTATTACATGAAAATATATTTATTTATATTTTTTATTTATATTTTTATCTATTTATTTTAAATCATTTAAATTAATTTAACAGTATTTCCTAAGAGGTTGAGGTTGTATTTTGAGTCCCTAACTCCATCATGTGCTATGGTGTGTTGCAGTATTAGTGGTTGGCGAAGTGTGCTGCTGGAATTACCACTGTTCCTTTAGCTGTGGTAACTTAAACATGTAAATTTGACTCTACGCCCTTTATCAGGGGCTGGAGATTTGCAAGTCTACACTTTTGAGTAACTTTACATTGCGATTTTATTAATAGCCAAAAGTAATTAGGTTTCTCAAAAGTGTAAGAGTAAATTGCATGTGTAAATTACTCACAAGTGATACCTTTGTGAATAGACACATATGTTGCATCTTTTCCTACAGCAGTTTGCAACCTCTCGCCTTCCTATCTGACCACAAATATTAGCCTTTATGCCCTGTCCTGTATTCTCTGTTTGACAACTCAGTGCTGCCCCTTACAACATTGAATACTGACAACTAGAGAGCACCTATACTTAGTGCAATGATTATTAGTCCAGAAAAGAGAACAAAGTGCTAGCAATTACATATAGTAAAGGTAATATAGTGTGATTGTATTATTATGGGATGTTGCAATTGGATTTTATCTAAGCCACACCTAGCCAGTGGTAGGAACATGTTCTGATCCGACTGTTCAGTAGATGCTTAAACTCCATTAGGTTGTTCTGATGAGAAAGGCAGAGAAAGAAGATAGCTGAAGATCAGTTTCTGGTTGTAGTAGTTAGAGCTAACAGGACAGATAGATTCTGAGGATGACAATAGAAACGTTTTCTTAGGGTAGATAGCGATTCCCCCAGCTGCAGCTAAGAGTGAGAGACGGCCACTCTCCACACCATCCGAAAAAGTAGGTCCCATCCTATAGTCGTATGTTACCTAGGGAAACCATGGTGGAATGAGCCTGTGGAATTTCTCTGAGCTCCCTGTTTATATGTGCATAACAAATTTGAATGCATTCTGCAATTCATCTTGCTATGAAGTTGTGCAGGTAAAAAAGGAACAAAAACCTGGGACAAGGGGTGCGAAAATCTGGAGAGGTGTGTTTTTTTTTTTGCAGTGTGGCACAGTGGTCTGTTTTCTGGTGTCCCCCCACTTTTGAAGGAATGGTTTGAGAATATTGGGATTGATTTCCCATTCATATGTGTTTTGATCATGCTAGCTGAGGAGGCCTGCAAAATCTTTGGTTGTACCTGGAAGGCATTCTTAAAGGAGGTGAATTTTGTGACTGGGTGCCCAAAACACATTTGTTGAAAGTTCTGAGACATAACTAACAAATGAGTCTGCATTTGTTTCAGAATGAAGTACACAATTGCAAGGCTGTCAGTGTGAATCAAGACAGTTATTTCCTGGAATATAGTGATAGAGCTACCACTTTAATCTTTAATACATTGTTGTGCAGATATTGTCCTACATTGCTCCTTTCCCCTAAACAGTGAAGCTAAAACTTAACTTTAGGGAAATGCTAACAAAATCCTACCAGCAGTCCGAACTTCAACTTCAGTTTATGATTAATCAATTTTTAATCTCTTTGGGACTCATTTACTATATTTTGACGCAAGGCAGCACAGCAAGC
Source organism: Lissotriton vulgaris (assembly GCF_964263255.1). Lineage (NCBI taxonomy): Eukaryota > Metazoa > Chordata > Amphibia > Caudata > Salamandridae > Lissotriton > Lissotriton vulgaris. The sequence continues at coordinate 775,215,162 of NC_141685.1, read as the reverse complement.
CTTCCTGCTGCTCTGCCATGCGTCAAAATAAAAGGGCCAGATTGCGCTGTATCTACAAGATACAGCGCATTGAAAGTATCAACCCCCGCAATGATGTTGTGCGGATGAGGTTCTTAAACCATGGTTTGGTTACCTCCTAATCCCATTACATCCCTGTCCTGAGGAAGACCCGCAGGCCAAGGCTCGGCTTTCCTATGTGCCACAAGCCGAGTCGAATCGTCGACAAATTTATACCCCTGTACCTGGACCCGACCAACACTTATCTATTATGTGCCTCACATGATAACAATTTGTGATAGTAATAAATGATGTAAATAGACCTTGTAAAATATTTCGGGCCAGGCCATTAAGATTGATATGTTGAATCAATCCCACATTGAGCTTTCCTATTTTTCTTCATATCCTTCTGGGATTAACTTCCTGCCCGCCAACCTTTGAGTATTTTTCTTCTTTGCATGTTCCCCTTGGAGCAACCTCTTCAAATGTTATTACATAAAATTTGAAAAGTTTAATTGATTGGAATAAATTAATTTTGTTTCATACAATTATAGTTGCTGCACATCTTTTATTATATAAAATTTCGTCTGCAGAAGTATTGTTCTCTCCAAGAGCGTGGTATTTAATTAAGCTCTGAACCAAAGGAAATTGTAATTGATTTTACTCAAATTATTGATTGGTTTGAGGACCATTGTTTTCCTATACCGAACTGTACTCAGGTCCACAAACTCGTATTGGGTTAACCCCTTACCTGTAATGGTATCTACAAGATACGGCTAATTTCTGCCCTTCTCCCCTGTGCCGGTGTACAAACAGAAGCCGTGCGCCAACGCAGACACCCTTGAGCCACGGTGCAAAGGTGCCTGCGTTGCAGGGGTGATTGTTGTTGTGCAGGAATGGACACCTTCCTGCACAAAACCAACCATTAATGGCGTTTTGCTCCTATGTGTGCTGCAGAATGTACCACACGTAAAAAGAGAAAAAAATGAGGAGAAATGAATGTATTTTTCCTTGTTGCGCTACTCCTATGCCTCCCCTGGGGAGGCGTAGGATTCTGACGCATTCCTAGGTTTACAACACTTTGTAAATCTGAGATTGTGTGAGGTTCCATGGATTTTCCATTGGAACACCCACTGCAACACCGATGGAATTCTCCTTTCAAGCAGAGCAATGCGTGAAAGTGACCCATATTTACACAGTGGTGGCTCCTCCGTTAAGGTGGAGGAGAGTCGCCCCACACGATAAATAAAATGATAATAACATAACGTTATTATCATTTTATTTTGATGGTACTTGCTCAGTTTTTGGGCTGGGCGGACAGCCAGCAGAGGGAGGAGTGCTACGTGCACTTAAGTGCGCATGGCAATTTGGCTGGCCGTCTCGGGCCGGCCAAAACATCATGCACACTTTGCATGTTCTCTGCCCAGGCCGCATTACAGTCTGGGTGGAGAACATGCCCAGGCTTCCACTTCCTCTCTGAGCTCCGAAACACAGCCCTCCGACCAATCACAAAGCTGCTATCAGCAGTATCATGATTGACTGGGACAGACTGGGAGCCTGGGTGCTTTCTAGTGCAGCGTCCTTGAAGGAAGAAGAATAGAGTGGTGGCGGCCAGGTAAGTACCATTTAATTTCTTTTTTTACCTTTCCCACCAACCCTCCCCCACCCACCCCACCACCAAGGCCGAATAGCAGCAGCCACTGTATTTACAAGGGCATGAAAAGTCATGCAAGGTGAAGTTATGTGGCCTGTAATTAAGGGCAGACACACTGCGCCACCGGTGCGTCCAAAAAAAGTCACCCACCGGCTGCTCAATGGGCTTGTAAATAAGCTCCTTTGTGTGCACATGAGGGAATGTGCTACTTTTGTTGTGACTGCTTGCTCATGTCCTACATTTCTACATTGTTCCTTTCACCTGAACAATGAAGCTAAAGCTAAACTTTAGAAAAATACTAACGAAATCCTACCAGCAGTCCCAACTTCAACTTCAGTTTTTGATTAATCAACTTTTAATCTTTTTGTGTGCACATGAGGGAATGTGCTGCTGTTCTTGTGACTGCTTGCTCATGTCCTACATTTCAACACTGTTCCCTTCATCTGAACAGTGAAGCTAAAGCTTAACTTTCGAGAAATACTAAGGAAATCGCACCAGCAGTCCCAACTTCATCTTCAGTTTTTGATTGATCAACGTTTAATCTCCCTGTGTGCACATGAGATAATGTGCTACTGTTCTTAGGACTGCTTGCTCATATAGACAACTGTATGCACCATCCATTGGTCTGTGTCACCCTCTTCAGCCAAAATCAATATACCAGAGGGCTCTTTTGAAATCAAATTTCTCACTCTTACAACTCATTAATTCATATATTGTTTATGCACAATTGTTGATAAACGTGGAGTATTTATTTCATCCATATGAAATCCATCCATGTGTAATACATCAGTGTAACTTCTGTTACAACAATTACTCATCAGTATTCCACCTGGGGGTAGCTTAACTAGTTATGAGAGTGAGAAGTATGATTTTGCAAGGGATCAAAGATCAACAGAAAAAAAGCTTACCTATGATCATGCGGTTATGGATAATACCTTTAGACTTAAAATACTGGCTTGCAACAACTTTCTTCATTGGGATCTTGGGAAGGCACAGATTACAAAACAGATGGGGGTCAGATTGTTCTAAATGTGTATGATATTGGGGACAGAATAAGAATGGTATATTTTCTATCCCCAGCACTCTCATATGACTTGGAAGGTGAGTATGCAGGATTCATTGATTGTAGATGCATCAAGTCGGGGATTTTACATGGTGGATTCAGTTAAAGTCATTAAAGTTGTTTGGTACTCCCTATTTTATTTTGCGATACATGAAATATTGATTTTCAGATTGTCACTCCATTTTAAAGACAGAACACAAAAACGTCTGTTCCAAACCTAATGATGGAAATACAATAATCTAAGATAGACTCTGTGTACTAATTGCAAAGTTGGTTTTGGCTACCGGATCATGAGCCGTTCTCGAAAGCAAAACTCAATCATTGAAGGAAACAAGTTGCCATATTCCAGACCCAACACTACACTGCAGGAATGTGCATAGCATGTTATCTGCCATAAAACATGTGCACACTGAGATAGTTGTCTAAGGATGAAAAAAACTGAGAAGCAATGCATTTGTTAATCTAACAACTTTTCTTCCTAATAGAACAAAGAAGGAGCAGAAAGGGGTTCTTTGTGCCAAACTCTAAAGCTGTAATATTACTGACAGAAACAGGGCGACAATTTTCAGTGCTTTGGGTAAAATAGCATTTTTTCTACTGGAGTACTCCCCATATAGTGATAAAAGGGCAATTATTGTGGCTGTTGATTGTTATTAGTGACCGAGTGCTGTTGCCTTACTTCACCTTATAGAAGCACCTGCCCTAATTCTGATTGCACTGCATGTTCTTACTGAGGTGGGAAATGAAGCAGTTGTGGTTGATTCATCAATAACTCCAATGACAGTAAACTGAACTTGATAACAAATAAGGATCTAACCTGATCTCCATAGGAATATACTTTTAAAAATCAAGATAGGAAACTCTTTCCGAATAATATGCTATATCTTATAATTCAATGTGATAAGTAGCAAATCAATAAAGAAAGGACAGGCTGGTCCTGAGGACAAGCATAACTCCTTTTTTGGTTGATGGCACTTCTCCTGATCCCAGCTGTATTTCTTTGTGTGTGTATCTAGACATACTGTTCACAGTCCTCTGACATCTCATCTACACTATGTCATATCCTCCTCCACACTTTCATATTCCCTTTTTCTACAGTTTGTCGTAACTTGTGAACTCCAATGTAAATCCTGCTGTGCTTTCACATGCATAGTGAATTTTAGCATTTGTATAATGTACAGTAATTGTGTTATGATGTAAATATCCTTATTAATCATGAATATGTTTCAGACCTGTACAAATTCTGATTCTGGTCTATATTGAACAGCCGCCCATTCTTCGTCCAGCTGACTTCCGGTTTTGGGAAGCCTGTGGTCTCACAGGGCAGAGTGGCTTGAACGTTCACTGTTACTGTGATGTTAGATGGTCCAGGACTAATGGATGGGGGAACTGAGGAAAGAAAAGCCATGTGGATTAACAAATATGGGTATGAATGCCTGGATACCCCTCGGGGTGATCAGTGTGCTATACAAAACTCTGATTGATTGAATATGCTGAATATGAGCAAGTTTATATTAACATCTGAGTTATTTTTTTCTAGAAAAGAGAAGCAATACAATAATAATATTTATAATATCAATTACAATATCAACTTGTTTCATAGCTGCTTGAAACATTTTGCTCAACCAAAAAAAAACTAACTTCATCGACATTCGAAGGATAAAAGTCTGATCTACCCCCATTGAGAGTCAGAGCTTCATGATATTGTCAACAAAGCAAGCACCTTTGGTGAGTTATCAACATATACATTTTTCTGAAAAGCCTAAGAAACGTATTTGTTCATTTGCGGCATACAATACTCGCAAAAAAAGTATGATAATACTAATTGTACCAAAGCTCAAGTCTTAAGTATTGGTAGAAACAATTCAGATCCCAAGCCTATAAAATTTACCATGCACACTCTGCAAATCATGACCTGAGGAAAAAAATGCTGTGTTAACACGTTTTAAATCATTCTCGGGTGTATAATTTGAAATGGGAAAGTAATACAACACCTGGTAAATATTACAAACAGCTATATAAGTGCAGGATTTTCCTTGTTAGAAAACATACATGCCCTAATAAGGCTACATACACATTCCCACTGAAGTTTTTGTCTACGTTTACATACATACACATTCCCAATATTCAATGTCACAAGAATGTTAGTGCCTACACTTTAATTTATGGAAAGATACAAAATTAAAAATGTCATTAGTTGTAAAAGTTTTATCTCATAAGCAATTACTTTATTTGACCATGGCCACAGGAGTTTTTTCTAGTGCCTGCTTGTGATAGTGATAGAGTGCTCACCATGCACTTGCAGATCAATTCTCCGGCGTTCGCTGCCAGCTTCGTTTGTGGCCATGCAAAGGTATCGACCAGTGTCTGTGACGTGTGCCATGTGAATGTGCAGGGAACCATCACCTGCTATTAAATACCTGAAATGAAATGCAAGATAGGATCAGGCTGGTATATTCACTAGAACTAGTAAAGACAACTCCATTCACTAGTGCACAGAATATAAAATGTAGACACTATGCCTAAAGTGTACATCCCAGGAGGAAAGATAAGATTTATAGATGCTATTCCTTTTCAGGACAGGTTATAATAACTGACCCCTGAAGATAAGAGTTTTAGTCATCTGGCCCAAAAAGGAAAAAGATATAGATCTGACAGAACAAGATATAATCATTAGACATCAATTGGACAAGATAGAAAGATGTCACTGGCAGCACTCTTAGTTAACCTTTGTAAGAAGAAGCAATACAATTTAACACCCAATAATTAAGAAATCATTAGATTTTTAGGGAAATCCAAACAACTTTCATTAGAAAGAGAATAATTGAAAGTCACTATTTAGGTAAAGTGGCACACTGGAGGGCAGCTGGGGTCAGTCAGCTATATCTGTTTGCAAAGCGATGCCCAACATTACTTAATGGAAGCATTGGTCACAGGGGTCTCTATAGACAAGATATTCTCATTAAAGCACTAGATGGCAAAGCAAAGTTACTATTCTTAAGAGAATAAAACACTTTAGGAACTGTATGGAAGCTGTAAAAATGTGTTTAATGCCTCCATTCATTTTAAGGTCACGCCTGTGACAGTGTATCCACTACATGTGCTCCCGCTTGCAAGAGATATTGTATACAACCAGGGATTTGGAGCCCGCCCACTGCTTAGCATTCTTTGACTTCACGGTCACTCTTATTTGTTACCTTGTAATTGGCCAGTGCACGCCGGCTTAATGTTCTCTTCTCCCAGCTTGAGCAAAGACCAAGTACTGGTTGCTTCTTTCAGCTGACCTTGTTGTAATTAAGGTACTACTTTTATTTTTTCTTCTTGCCTGTCATCCTAGTTGCTATTTGTATATATGTTTAGTGTGCCACATGCACATCAAACAAGCCCTTTTCTCCTTTGAAAATGGAGGTATATTGTGACTGCACATGTTTTCTGCTTTTATTGTGAAAGCAGATGTTATCTCCTTCCAAATGTATTTTCTTTAAGACATGGACATGGGTGTAATTGCTTTCTTTATGTGATAGGATTTATTTACAAAAGTCATATATTTTGTACCGTATGGGGAGATTAACTAATTTGCGCAGAATTATAGGGGTGTTGTGCAGAGACCTAACAAGCATAGACAAAGTCAGTATTGATCAATTAGTATTTGTAAAGCGCAACTCTGTCACCCCTACGGGTATCTGGGTGCTGTGCCTTTGACGAAGAGCCAGGTCTTGAGTCTCTTTCTGAACTCTGACAGCGAGGGGGCCGTACGGAGCTGGAGGGGGAGGTCGATCCAGCTCTTGGAAGCACAGGAACACCCCTAGCAAAAGCCAAAGTGAAGGTGTTGGTTCAGGTGGGATGAGCCCAAAGGCCCCCCAGGAGGCTCCTTCTTGACACACAGCAGATCTTTTCATGTATTCTTGTTTTTTAAGATTTGTTTTAACATATTGTTGTGTTTCAAAGGCACATCTTGACTATAATTATTTTTTAGCTCCCTGGTGTTTCCAGCTGTTGGCCGTCAATGATGTCATCAGTCTGGTTGTCAGTATTTGTGGTGCCATTCAGATTGCAATGTCTCAAAGATTTTGTTGAAAGGTTGATTGGTATTGATGACTGAGGTTTGATCTGCTGGAGGTGAGACCATATTCCTCTGCTACTAGAGGAGGTGGTTTTGTCTCTGATCAAAGAGGCTGTTTGAAGGCTTGTCTAAAAACAAAATCCCATTAGGCTCTAAGCTCAAATACACAATTTTCAAACAACATGTTTTTATGGTGACATAAATGTATGTTGTTTGAAGTTTACTTTAATGTTTATTGTCATCTTTCTGTAAAAGTAAATTTAGCTGATGCAAAATTAATGTAATTGTGTTGTACATCTCAACGAGGGGTTACATGCGTCAAGCAGTTTTGGAAGTTTAAATAGATTTTTATGTATTTGACTGGTATGTTTGTGATTCAGTCTATATAGTGGAATAGAACATTGACCAATAATAGCACCTTCTTAATATCCCTTCATTATAACATTTCTTCATATATTTATATCCCAAACTACAGGAATAAATGTGATGAAAGCTATATTTGGCAATGGCAAGATTTTTAACGTATTAGTAATCTGTCTCCTCAAATTAGTCTACCAAATCAATTACATTAAATAAAAGGTTAATGCCATTTAGCAAAGTGATCTCATTTAGGGTTGCCATTATACTGTGTTATGTAACATGTAAACAAGCATTAAATATGAACTCAATGAAAAAACTAATTTTACGCCCCCTCAAAATGTTTCCAGACTGAACCAACTGTCATCAAATATGGCAGTCATTTAAGGTGTTGGAGGAAGCCCCTTGCACTCAAGCTTTAATTATTTCTAATAATAATGTGAGCAAAATGTTAGCAAATGTTACCCTGCCTATGCCATTGATTCTAAGCATTACAAAACCACAAATATATGTGTTTTAATAGCAGGAGTTGTGAAGAAATGTGAGTGATCTTTTCAAATGACTAAAGATTACCTTGCATTGTTTCCTGCAAGAATGGTGCCATCTTTCCTCCATGTTATTCTCGGATTTGGAAATCCACTGACGACACACTCCAGAATGGCCGACTTATTGATGTGAGTGGTCACTGATTGGGGTCCATCTTTTATTGTAGGGGCAACTGCAGAGGAACAAGATCCCATACAATTTAATGACTGGCAACTTCTAAGATCTGTATACAGCACACACTTTTTCAAACAATACCTTGACTACCTTAACCACTAGTAATAGAATGTCAAAGAGATGCACCTTTTGTCAATGTGAGCCACAAGCTCTTGCAAATGTTTACCCTACAAATGTGCGCCTAACTAACTTTTAAGACTGTTGAATATGTCCAACACTTGCTATGAAATGTCATGATATATTAGGAGGTGGCTGGCTGTACACTCAAAGACTGTCATATCCTGTTAATGGTAGGTGACTAAAGAGTAGAGATGAAAGCACTAGGAGGCATTCGAACAACCGTGACAAAAACTGAATTAAATGTGGTCTAGCGAACAAACGGTTTGCACCTAAATTCCATATTTTTTAGGGCTGGAGGATTTCTTAGAGATCTCTTCATTTAAAAAATCCTCTATTCATTGTACATGCATTGATCATTGACTATAACCCATAGGTTAGAAAAATACCATGCTGGTTTATTTTTTCTTATGTCTATGTGATCTGCCCAATGTGCATTTATGGTTTATTCCTTTTTTCCAGTAAGATGTATATTGAAACCAATTTGATTAAATCATACTTGAAATACATAGTAGGTAATGGCATACGTTTAGAAACTACAAAAACATGTAAAAAGTGCATTTTTGTACATTTCTGAATATGCACAAGAACCTATGAAGATGATATGTACATAATATGTACATAATATTTTAATTTGGAAACTACTTGAACAATAACAACTTAATAAAAATGTTTGTGTCGAGATCCCACTTAACAACTCGGACTGTAGACTAATCACAAGCTGATGCTGTATTATCATGTAAGAACTATGGGCAAAAAACATAAAAAACATGCTTGGGTAGATTTGTTTATTTGTTAGCCTCTTAGTAGATTGAGGGCCGGATTCACAAAAGTAAACTTATATAGTTTTTAATTGAGGACAGTCCCATCTGTTTATGTGCAGAGTCCCAGTCCCAGTCACAAGTGCAGAATCTCTGAAGTTGAAAATGACTGTTAGTAAAATTAGGCCCTGTAAGTCTTTGATCCCTATTCTGTTCTTGAAAGTTGCATATTTATAAATAAAAATAAAAAGAAGCCTTTTGCACTAAAAACCTAGCATATATTTCAACTAAGAAAAGGGAGGCATCTCTACTCTGAAAGGTCAGATAGTCCCAGTTTGAGACATCTCAGATCTGATCTATAGAACGTTGTTACTGTTTAGGCATGCACACCTTTTTGCAAAAAGGTTCCAGTGCTCTGTCCTGGGAATGAAATACAAAGAGGACTTTCATATAAAGAGCAATTGCAAAATCACCAATAGCTTTCTGCCACCTGCCAATTATGAATCTTTCCTTATTATTATGGCTTATCAAACCACCTTGTTTGTATCTCGTATATGTACTGTAACAAATTAGCTACTACTAGAATTCCCATATGAACAGTTTAAATAGATAGGCCTAGGGCTTCCGTGGGTCTTAGGTTCCTCAGTTTAGGAAATATAATACTGGTATTAACCGCCTGGTGCACAGCTTTGGAGTAGGGAGTACAGAACCACAAGGCACTGTTCTCTGGCTGTACAAGTATATATTTTAACAGATTTTCTCAACTTAGGGGCCAATTACGTCGGACGAACCGGAGTCCATCCGACATCGCTTCGGAACTGGAAGGGATCTACCTCCTGTAGAAGTTTCCAGCCCAGGAATTAGGATGCAACTGAACACTGTTCGGTCGCATTCCCATTCTTTAACTGGGAGCATGCATTCCGACCGGAATGCATGCTCTCAGTGTAAAGTGAAGAGGTGCAGTTCGTCCCTGCCACGGGGTGCAGGGATCAACAGGGGGGACCCATAGGTGCCCCCTAGGCCTCCATCTGGAAGTCTTGCACCCATGGGGGCCCTGCTTGGGGCCCCCAAAGTCAGTTTCCCACAGTCTTTCTGTGTCGGAAAGGCCTGCACAGAAAGGCTGTGGGAATCTTGCATCGTAATTCCTCGGCTGGAAAGAGCCGCCCGAGGGATTGATTGAGGATTTCAGAATGGCACCGGCCTCTCTGAGCCCATCAGAGGCCATTCGGGAATCCGGTTTGGATTTCTTTCTGACCGACCCCATCAAAATAGGTCGGTTAGAAAGTAATCCGAACTGCCAATTTCGATGCAGTCGGAACGGCTCCAACCGACAGACAGAGCAGTTTCCAACTGCATCAGAATCGGACCTTAGTGTAAGGCAAAGTGCTATGGTTGAAAACATGAACTCCAGTAAGTTGTGTGTTTCTGGAGCCTGCTCGGAGGATCTGTTGCTGTTGTGCCTGGCGGGAGGTTGTTTTACGGCGGTGCCTTTCCGCCCTACGAGCCACAACGCCACATCTCGCGACACCCGCATCGCGGGTGCCACTCGCTCCCTGAGTTTTGTGGGAGCCCTGGACTTTGTTGTGGCCCAAGAACTGCGGAGCTGCTGACTTGATATCCCACCCACAGCCTTCAGCGGGACTGGGAGGACCAGCCTGGTGTGCGGCGATAATCGGCCGCAGCTGGTCCTCTTCCCGCCACTCCCTTAACTATTTAACCCGTGGGTAGTCCTTACGCGTAGCGGAACGCGTGCGGGACGATACCGGGACGATACCCGGACGAAGCCCAGACAAAGGGCGGGCCCTCTGAGGCCCTCTGAGGCCCTCAGAGGCTGAAGAAGGCTGGAGCTGGGCTCACCCCCTAACCTATATTCATTTTATTAACAGTGTGGTTTGATCCTTTGTATAGGAGTTGTTGAAAGTTCTATTTGGGTTGTACTGTATTTTAGAGTATCTAGGTTTACGTATAAGGATGACCACCAAAAAGCTAAGGTCTCGGAGAATTTTGGTGGGTAGAGCCTGTTCTAAAACTAAATCCAATCCACTTGGAAATAATAATGGTCTTACAACACAGTTAAAGGGAAATTGCCAGTTGTTTAGTCTCTGGGATTGGGGATCGAATAAAGCTATAATGGCGCGACCCAAACCGAATGATAAGGCCGAAATTAGTAAGGATGTGTTAGATCTAGTCCCTTCAAAGGACTTTTGCGCTTCTGAGAGATTATTGGGGACAAACATAAGCCAGATAAATGAAGCAGCAGAGAGTGATCCTCTTCTTTCAAATTTCCATTGCACCCGAGAGAATAATCCTAAAAGTGGGAAGTCTTTAGTTCATAATCCACCCTCCAATTCTATTGAGCATCTTTTAAAACATTGCCCTAGAGGGTCCTGCCAAAAAACTTCCCCCAGCCTATTAGTTCAGGGAGGAGAGGAAAGTAACAAATCTGTATCCTCCGAAATAGACTTGGAGCTTTGTAAGCGGTATGTTGCCGATGAGTCTAGCAGGATTTCAAATCTGGCAACATTTGTCCCTTCTGGCCTCCAACTGTATAGCAGTACGCCTTCCAATAAATCACACCTTAACAGTACATCATTGAGCCCCGATCTTAACATAACAGGCCTAGATGTCTCTAACCCAGTTAGATTTGACAAACCTGTTTCCGAGTCTCTGATTTCATTGGAATGCCTGCTTTCTTCTATATTATCTTTACTGGAAAAGTTTGTCGGGGGTTCGGATTGTGTTCTGGAAACGGTAACGCAAATCTTAAAAGTCCTATTGAATAACCGTCAGGAGAAGGTCACTCCCTCAAATTTAGGAATTAGCACCACGGAGGGGGATGTGACAAATGACATATTATCAGAGAGTGGAGCTGCTGTTACCGATGTCCCCCACGCTTCTGTAGCTGGGGAAAAGTCGGTTTCTCCTATAAATATCCTTGCCTCTAATTGTATGGTGGAGCACGATAGTCCTATAGTTGTAGTTCCGGCTGCCTTGAATGTGAGGCAAAAAAAGGAGTGTTTTGTGATTTTTAACCAACAGAGTGGTAAGGAAGATAAGGTGGTCTTGGAAGCGGCTGCTAGTGGGAAAAAAGGAAAAATTGGGAAATTAAATAAGAAGGGAAGAAATAAAAGGAAGTTAATCCGCAGGATTGAAAAAAATAGGCGGAGGAAAATCTTCTTTGAAGCCCAGCAGGAAACTTTATTTAAAGAAGAGGTTTCAGAGGGGCCCCCAATCTGTTCAAAAAATATGTTAGGGGACATAAAAGTAGCTCAAGATTCTTCTCAACTTCCTCCTTTGGAACTAATGTCTATTCCACCCATAATAACACCAGCCTCTCCTCTATTGGTCCCTAAGCCTGTTTCTGTCGTTTCTAACATTGTAAAGGGGGGATTACATGTTGATAAGGGGGAGCCATTTAGGGCGGGTCTTCAGGGGGTAACTATTAATAAACCCTCGGACATAGGTTTGTCAGTCCTTAACCCCTTAGCTAGGTCTTTTTCTGGCTTGACGGCAGGTGTAGAGGACACAAGCAGATCTATTGATCTCAGGAAAGAGGAAAATATAAATACATTTGTCCTCGATTTCTTTCCCCTGTTTGAGGCGGACTGTATCTTGAATAGAGCCGCTCTTCTTAAATGCTTTCAGGAGTCCGGAAAATTGGAACTAATCCAATCTTCGGATATAGACCTGATTTTTATTTTGAAAACAGAGGGAGGATTCTTAACGAGGGCAAAGTTTCATTCTAAGCTCATTGTAAATCTGATTCTCCTGCGTTCTGAGAGCTTTCAGAGTAGGGGGATTGATGTCACGCCTTTCTGGGGGAATTTCTTGATGGATAGACCATCTAAATCCTCAAAGGGGTCATGCTCTCCCGTCCCTCTTTTCCCAATAGCTCTGGGTAGGAAAGAACGTTTTGATGTTTACAATGACTGAAAAACTTTCTTATCTAAAAATATTCGTTGTGTATCTGAAATTAATCCCCCCCCTCCATCGGTACGAAGTAAGAATGATGATGAGAGCTCCCGTTGGAATTGGCTGCTGGGTGTTCTCGCGAGGAAACCCACAACTAGTCAGGAAATGCAACCTGATCTTTAGCAGCAATCTAAAAATGTTGTCTTGGAATGCGGCAGGTTTAAAGAACAACTCTGAAAAAATCGAGTTCCTCCTCTCCTCTGAGGCCTGTGTGATCTGTCTCCAAGAGACGTGGTGCACTGAGAATCTTGTTGTGGGAAGTGACTACATTGTTTTGGAGGGTAAAGCCTCTTCTTCTTCTAGAGGCCATGCAAGAGGGGGTATTGCCTGCTGTCTATCAAACCGGATAAAATGGACCTTTTCCCATTTTTTGGATCCCTGTAATATATTTCAGGCTGTAACATTTTTTTGTCTGGACAATGTGGAAATTCCCACTCCGATCGTCTTGATTAATGTGTATATTCCACCCGATGAATGTTTTAATCCTATCCCGAAGAAGGTTTTCTCCTATGCTAAGTAAGTCAGAGAGAAAATCCTGTCCTCTTACATAATCTTGGTAGGAGATTTTAACTGTAAAATTTCTAATTTAAGTTTGTCTCTATTTAGGAATAAATATAGGGAAGAATCTCTGCACATTCCCCAAGCTGTTCTGCCTGGGAACATTAAAACAAATAAAAGAGGGAAAATGCTTCTGGAAGAAGTATTCGAGATGGATGGGATCGTGGTGAATGGAAGACTTCCTTCTGATTCTCCGGCAAATTATACACATGAATCATATCAGGGAGAATCAATATTGGACTACGTAATAGTGGACAATTCTGCTTTTATTTTATTGAATGATCTTGTGATCTCTAAAACGTGTCTCAGCGACCATACCACTTTGGCCATTTCATTAAACATTTCTCCACCTATGTCTGACCGTTGGTCGCTAAATAGGGACTTGGTCAGCTTTGGTGGTTCATCAGGGAGATGCTATTGGGATATAAAGGCCCTTAGTGGGCTGGAGAGCATCCTTGACGTTGCAATAACTGATTTGGTTAATTGGGATGGTGCTGAAATTGAACTTTTTTTGATCTATTGGTGGAAGTGACCTCCTTAGCCAGACAACCTAAAAGAAATAGGCTTCCAATCCCTCCTCCCAGCTCCATTCGTTTATTAAATAAAGAAATAAATAAATTGGTAAGGGACCAATATTTGAATATCCTACCCGAAAGAACTCGAAGGATAGCTATATTAAAAAGGAGAAGGAAAAGGTTGAAGTCCAGATTACGCAAAGATAGGGAGGACCAACTCTGGATGCAACTGAGGGAGGCAGCATTTTACGGCCAAGCAAGAACGTTTTGGTCTCTAATAGGTAAGGGTTGTGGTGTAAGGTTGAGTCCCACCCCTATCCCTATTGAGGAACGAACCTGGGTAGAGCATATTAAAAATCTTTATGCAAGTAATGGTGAATCTTTTCCCCTGGGAAGTTTTAATGTGGTTCATTTGGCCCAGGAGGAACCTCCGTCGGAAAAGTCCATTGAGCTGGCCATAAGGGAAATGCGTTCATCTGGGGCAATGGGTCCAGACGAGCTGCCTATTTCCGTCTTACAGCAAAGTAGCATAAAATGGAGTAAAATCCTCTTTCCAGTATTTGCACACTGCTTTTCGAGTAGGTCAGTTCTTCCCTCTTGGAAAGGGAGTATTTTGGTCCCCCGCTTCAAGAAGGGTGATCGGCTTTCTCCTCAAAATTATCGCCAGATTGCCCTTCTGGATGCCGTTGGCAAAGTTTTTGCTAAATGCCTTTTGAAATTATTAACTGAATGGGTGGATCGGAGTAACATTCTTCCCCTCGAGCAAACGGGTTTCCGTAAAGGCCATGGCACTATGGATAATTTAACAGCTTTGCAAGTGATAGTGGATAAATACATCAGAGTCCGGGGTGGAAGAGTATATGCGGCCTTCATAGATTTCTCCACAGCTTTCGATAAAGTTGACCGCCCCTTGCTGTGGAAGAAACTATCGTCTTTAGGCATGCCACCTTTACTGTTAGATTTAATCCAGGACCTCCACACAGATACCTGGTGCAGAATAATGATGGGAGGGGAAAGAGGCCTGTCACACGCCATCCCCTCCGCCAATGGTCTCAAACAGGGCTGTCTGCTGGCTCCTTTATTATTCTCCCTTTACGTTCATGATCTCCCTCAAGTTTTATCTTTGAGCAGTGGTATCACTCCTGTATTGGGGGATAAAGCTATTGCATGTTTAATGTATGCTGACGACATATTGTTGTTAGATTTGACGCCGAAGGGTTTGAACAATCGTCTGCATGCATTACATGTCTTCGCAGATAAACATCTCTAAAAGTAAAGTCATGTGTATGACGGGAAAGAAAAAACACTCTTATGGGAATTTCATATGGTCAATAGGTGGCCATAAGTTAGAAATTGTGAAATCCTATGTGTTTTTAGGGAAAATAGTATGTGGTAATATGTGTGACAAGGCCTATTGAGAATAATATGCGCAAGGCTTTGACGCAGGGTAAGGGCTTAAATGCACTCTATAAAGCCACAGGAAAACGCATTTTCCCTATTTGCTAGAAGATTTCCGCGCAAAAATCCCTGCTTCATTACTTTACGGCATTGAACTTATTGATGTGAGTCATTGGGGTTTTCTTCACACTATTGAAGGCAGACTCTTGCGGCAACTAACTTCTGTCAATTCTGCCTGTTCAGTGGCCTCTCTTAGGCTTGAGTTTGGCATGAGAAGTAGCTGGGTTCAAGGCTTAGCTGGGATAGTAAGATGGATTTTTTACCTAGCTAAATGTGAACCAGCCACGTTAAGACACCTTATTCAGAAGGAATTATTGGGTCCCTTAAAAGAGTTTTCTCCAATTGTAAAAAACTTTAGAAAGGCGGTCTCGCTATTGCAATTGGAGGAATCTACTCTTTTTTCAATATCTATATACTAGTTAAAATCATCTTTAAAATTACCAAGGTGGAAGTTAAGCTTCTCGTTGGATAGGGACTCTTTTGCGTTAAAGAAAGGTGGTCTGCCGGTGATTAATTCCTATGCTTTTAAAACCATGCAATTCTATGTATCTTGGAATCTTTCCCATGGCATTTGTCGTTTTTGGTTCTTAATAAGGCAAGATTTGTTACCTCTGAATAACCTTTTATCCAAGTGGTATGGTTCCTCTTACAAGTGTACTCTGTGTAACAACTCGATCCAAGACCTCTCTCATGTCTTGTTTTTATGTCCGGCTCGGTCAAACTCCCGTCGTAAGTGGGTGAGACCAATTTGCTTAAAACTAGGTATTCTATCTGCCAGTGCCCTTTCTGAAGCTATCCTAAATCCCCCCAATGAAATGTTTTGTTCAAGAATTTTTTACTTTTTTAAATGTTTTTTGGATTTATATTAATATGTCTGCTACCTCTACTGTGTAATAATAGAACTATTTTATTCATTTGTATTGTTATGCTGTTTCAAATTTTATGTGGACCTCTCACGAGTTCCAAATCATAAATAAAAAACTTGAAACTTGAAACTAAGCTCAATTTTGATGTTTTCCCATTTTAGGACTATTAGAGGTCTCCTCAATGTCACCATGTTCGTCATTTCCATGGATCTATGTTTCCAGGTGTTTTCTCCAAATTTTTCTTAACATGTATTCCATTTTTCACAAATCCTCAATGTTACACAAACCGATCTCCAAATACCATACAGGCAAGTACATGCATTTACTTGCAAAGATTTACAAACTGCCCACAAAATGTGGTTGCCTGGTTTCTATTTTTGGAAGATGGAAGGGGATTTCTCTACATTTTCATTAAAAGGTTTACACGGCAGTCCATGACTTGGTACAGGCATATTCAATGCCTTTAATAAGCACACATGTGTTGAGCCTTTGTCCGGGGGATGTTAAAATAGGCAAAATACACTGAATGCTCACTATCCTATGGTAGCATGGTCACATACACCGTTATATTCTTTTGTAGACCCCACTCCAAAGTACAGGCTACATTCTGAGTATGGCAAGTGTCAGAGGGAAACCCTGGCACATAAGATCAATGAAATGCACATATCCTTACCATTCACTGTCAGCACAAACTCTCTGGTAGTTTTCCCTGCAATATTGCTTGAAACACAGGTGTACCTTGCCGTATCTGCCAGTTCCGCATTATTGATCTGCAAATATCTTCCACTGGATAGGATGCGTACTCGAGGAGTGGCCTAGTGATGCACAGAAATGAATGTCACACTAACACATAATCCTCATAGTATAATGGAGCTCCAGGTGACTAGAGTGCCACAGGAATAACATGACACACACCAACTGCAACAACATGTATACTTTTTTTAGTATTCATTCTTGTTTGTCGCAAGTTAAAGAGTTGATGTGCAAAAGCTAATGAACAATCACTTCTTCAACCTGTTTTGTCATTGAACAAAGACAGTATCAGAAAAAAATCGAAGTTCTAAATACTTGTACGAGATCTTAACATTGGTGTACATGCTTAAGTAGTTAAATTTATTCTTCGAACAATTGAGATATAAATAGGTCATCATTGACACACCTACATCTTTACAAAATGACCATATCATTGCTCCAAGAGTTCCTTAAAAGTCATAATTTTCATAGACAAAAAGGCATAAAGGATGACTGAAACACATACATTAATTAGCATATGTGCCACTGAATCATACACTGATTTATAAATACATGTATAACAAAACAACCTAATAAAAAACTACAATTTGTTTGTACTTACTATCGTTCCATTCATACTTTTCAACATTGCATATACTGTAACATGGAGCTCATTATAAAACTGTTTAAAAAAGCTTTAGATCTCAGTACAAATTCACTGCACTTAACATTAAGTTTATCTTTCAGGGGGCATCTCCATACAAAAAGTGGAACTGAATACAAATGCATACTGTACCTGCAAGGGCTCCCCATCTCTCAGCCATATAATGGTTGGGGGTGGGACAGCCTCTGACTTGCATTCCAGTATAACCTGCCGATTTTGCAGGACTGACACATCTTGTGGTGCCCCTGTACCAGCAATATTTGGTGGTACTGAAAGAGAAAAACAGTTGATTCTTAGAAAGTGACACTGATTTAAAGAATGAAACAAACACAATGTATTCCCAGTCTTTGGTTTTTTTTGTTGAGTTTTATATAGCGCAAACTATACCCGAGACATCGGGTATTAGAGTGCTTTACATGAGCCCCAGTATCGTTACAGAAGAACACATTCATTTTTGTTAGGCACAGGGAGATGAAGTGATTTGCCCAGAATCACAGGATGTTGAGCGTTGTTGCAAGGCTCGAACCTGCTTCCCCAGCTTTGAGGTCGACCACTCTAGCCACAAGGCTACATCCTCTCTCCTCTTTGTTTTACATTGTATTATATAAATGTTTAAATATTTCTTTTACACATTTTTATAGTTTTGCGTAGTGTCGACCAGGTCTGGGGTGTGTCAGCTCATTTTATACATCAGTATAAAATACAAAACGTTTATTAGCAAACACAATTTAAAATATATGAAAAACAATATCTTCAGCAACAGAGTGAGTTCTTAAACTCACAAAGGCAAACTCCTGAGTCATATATGAAATGTGGACTATTTAATATTTACAGATATGAATTCTCAAATTTAGACCAAAGATTTGAACATTTTGATTTACCCTGATATTTAGAGAATTTGCAGTAGAACGAGAGCGAGGATAGGGAGTCTGTGTAGAGTTTGTCATAAGGTAGATACAATGTAGTGGACTCAGTTTTTCAATTGCTAATAACTCACATATGTTTAATGAATATATATAGCAACTGTCAGACTGAAGGACATCCTCCCCAGATTTGATCTTTAATGTTACGTGCTTATTAGTTAAGGAAAGCAAACGTGAACGGTTTTTCTCATTTTTAGGTGGGTAGACAAACTGTCATTGTATTAATTTCACTCACTGCTGCAGCAAAACATTTGGTCAACTAAACATTAATCCAGGCATGTAATCAGAGCTTGAATTAGAATATATCCTTTTTTGTGGTTTGGTGGTTTTTGAGATAGATAAAGATTTAAAAAGTATCAAACCCATGCCTAAAGCATAATCCTCAGATGGCTGCCATATTTGATGACAGTTGGTTCAGCTTGGCAACATTTTGAGGGGGCTGAAAATTAGTTTTTTCATTGAGTTCATATTTAATGTTTGTTTACATGTTACATAACACAGTATAATGGCAACCCTAAATGAGATCACTTTGCTAAATGGCATTAACCTTTTATTTAAAGTAATTGATTTGGTAGACCAATTTGAGACAGATTACTAATAAATCCAAAGTCTTCAAACTCTTCACTTATGCATGTTCTCACTTTTCTTCTTGCCATTGCCAAATATATGCACTGACATTCAATGCGATTTCAGAACAATGCCTAATCAGACTTACCACTTCCTGACACATGCGCACCCACACAATAGATACAAACAATTCAACAAGTTAGTTATTTAAATTATAGATTGCCCTCATAACTAGATCAATTAGCAATAACGCATTTTGCAGGATACCTCCAAACTACATAACTAAATAAACCTTACTCTGCAGCCTCCAGTATCTATGCCATTGTGCATATTTATTAGATAATGATGAAACACACATTAATGAATGCACTCTTAATGTTGCTATCATTTACATTTTAGACTCAATGTGCCATGGGACATAAAATGAGCACTGAAAGTGCTCATTATGAAACAGGTCTGTACCACAGTTTTGGGCTGACTGGAGTCTTACACAGTTGAAGATCTGGAGTGGCAGTATTTTACCACCATAGATAATAGTAAAAGGTTTCTTTTCACAGATGTTTTATAAACTTGTGCTGGTTTTGGCTTTTTGCTGCAAATGTAGCAGCAGTTTCTGATATCTCCAAAGTAAACCAAAATTAACACAATAGCATATACTAAGCAACACAAAACCACAGTACAACACAACAAAATCACATTGCAGTATTACAGCACAAAAACACAACCTAATAGAAAACATCACTCCACATCACCACCACAACAGATGCCACACTACCAATATGAACACACATTCTTTTCACCCATTACCATCTCCTGCATTCTGATGATACACTGTGTTTACACAAGCATTGCTTTGCGTCCCAATAAGAAAAATGAAATAAAGCTAGTCAAAATTGTTTGTAATCCGGCCATCAAGTTGATGTAAGGGATTCATAACAAATGTGTTATATGGGCTTTAAGATTTGTGATAATTTTATGTTTTTTTTATCAGTTCTCTGATGGAGTTTCCTCAACTTGGACAAATGTTAATGTGAAAAACATTTAGAAGTGTCCCTTTCACAATTAATAACCTTAGTACTATTTCCAAATAAGCACATTGTAAAACAAACAGAAAGTTACTGTGTATTTTTCACTGCCATTGAATGAATAAAAAGAGATACGTCTATTTATTTAACCTTTTTAATTGTAATGTTTTTGAGTGCTAAGAATGAAGAGTGAAGAAAGATAACAGCCACATATATATGTCTCAATAACAAACTGTGTTTAACACCTTTACATATTCTTTGACAGACAGGAGCCCATGCAAAATCATAGTAGAGATGAAATTAAATGGTTTCTGTAGGACGCTAGCTCTTTATAAAATATACCGAAAAGATGTATATTGTGTAAAGAGTCCAGGTATCCCCTACTAGTGCACAGGCCTTTCTTTAATAATCGCAAGGTGATCTTGTTGTGGTAGGGTGGTCGAGCAGCCTTAGGCTTATCAAGGAGGAGTGTTAGACAGTTGTTGCATACACACAATCAATAAATGATGCAAACACACTCAATAAGGAGATCCACACCAATTTCGAAAAATAGCACACATTTTTTGATATTTTTAGACACCAAGAAGTTCTGGGTAAGTACTGTTTCAAATGGCAGTTTTGAAGAAAACAGGTAAGTACACTTGTATTATCTCTAGTGCGGTAATGTTATCCTATGGGGAAAGCACATATACTGCATACAATACTTAGCAGCGACTTAAAGGAGGAATTTTCTGGAATTGAGGTAAGTACGGGGGAAGGTCCAAGATAACACCAACAGGTCACCTTGGGAGGCTCAGGGGTGTTGAGGTGCTTTTCGGCATCGGTTGCCCCGTTGATTTCAGTGGGAAATGATCCTGGGACAAAGAGGCTGCACATAGGGACTGGTGGGGGGGTCAGTCCGGCTGAACCAATAAGTAGGCTCAATTCTCATGATGCTTGGACACATAGGGACTCCTTCGGTCTACTTCTACTTAGGCTGTAGGGCTTAGGTGCAGTGGTGTTTTGAGGTGTCGGGTTTTCACTGCGGGAGACAAGGGAGGTAGAGGTGAGCCTGCACAAAGAGGATGCAGGCGGCGGCAATCCAGGAAAACCCTAGCTGTGGACTCTGAAGGGTCTCAGGACCTCGCTGGCACCATTGGCCCACTTCAATTCGTGCGGGGGAGCACAGGTGCAGTGGTGCTTTCTGGTTTTGGATTTTTGGAGATCCAAAGTCCTCACAATTCTTCTTGGGTGCCAGCAGGGGAGCAGCTCCGCTAGTTCATGGGAGGTCCTGGCTGCTTCTTGAAATGCTGACAGTCCTCCCAGGCTTTTGGAGGCAGAGCAGCTGCAGGATGATTCGCTGGGGACAGCAGGCAGGCTGGCAGGGTTGGAGCAGATAATTTGCTGCTCCTCAGTTCTTGCTTTTCACGGCTTTTTGGTGTCCTCCTTCTTCTTCTTCTTAGGTCAGTAGAATCTGCATTTCTGGTGCCAGGTACTACCCTAAATGCTAAATTTAGGGGTGTTAAGGGGTGTGAAGGTGGGAGCCAATGGGCTACTTACCTTTTGAGTCACTACACCCCCTATATGACCACTTCCTGTGGCAAATCTGCAAAACCATGACCCAGAGTTCCTATTTGTGCCATCACCAAGATGGCAGAAATTTCCTAAAGGGGGGAAGCTCACCTTAGCGGTGTGATAAGCCATGTGTCCCTGGTAAATTTCCCACCAGTGTTGTTAAATGGGCACAGGATAGGGGGTAGTCATTTCCCCTGTCTGAAAAATCTGTAATCACATATCAAAGGCAGCAGTGGCCTTTGAAGACTCCTATCTTGATATGCTGATTACTTAGCTGATTACTTAGCCCTCCAGTTCGGAGGAGGTGACAACACCTCCGGCCAGAGCAGGCATTGTTTCTGACCTCAGAAAGGGTGGGATCTCACCTGCAGGGGTGTGCACCCTGCCTTATGGCTGTAAGGCCTGCTGTAGGGGTGGCTTACCTAAACTGTATGCAGTGTCTGTAGGCATGGCACATAGGGATGTATGCCATGTCATGTTTTCACTTTTATCTGCACCGAAACACGCAGCCTGCAATGGCAGTCTTTATGAGTTAGGTGAGGGGTCCCTTAGAGTGGCACAATACATGCTGCAGCTGATGGGGACCCTCTTTAGTACTCCTGCCCTGGGTACTTGTGGTACCATTTATTAGGGACTCAAAGGGTGGCAAAGGTATGGCCAATTGGGGGAACCATAGTACTGTTTTAGAGAAAGAGACCTGGAACTGGAGACCTGGATAGCATGTCTTGTATGGCAGTTTATTAGGTCTGCTTTGGATCAACACTTTACACAACAGTAGTAAACCATATACCACAAGATGATGAGGACACAGAATAGAGTGTGGAAAAAGTCATATAATAAAACACCTTATAAAAATTATGCTTTAATACTAGGGGGTCGGGGAGCAAAAGGTCAAGCAGTATACATTGATCACAATCACCTTTGGGTCATTAACACCTATTCAGGACTGATGGCAAGTAGATAAATAGTGTCTCAACTGGGAATCATTAGTGAGTATAATTTACAAGGATTGTATAAATCGCTTGAAGGATGGGGATAAAGGAAGACCACGAGAAAGTTTCATAGAGTAAAGATTATTATTTGTAAGTAGTTGTATCAGCACTACAGTTCAATTTTACAGAAAGTACCCATAGCACACAAGTGTGTACTGAACGTGCTAGTGACGGTGAACGGCGCAGTGACACAGGGGTGAGAAAACAGCATGAACGGCAAAAAACAAGTAAAGCAAGTAATTGTGTGGTCAACAATACAAGGGAGATATATTTAGGTAGGTATTTCGATTTGGACTGAATTGATTGACCACATTAACGCCACGGTTTGCACTGAATAGTTGACAGCGTTTCCACCTGTTCAATTCCAGGTCATCATCAGGACAATGGTTACCGGTTTCAGTATAGTGCTGAGATGGTAGTACTGCAACAATCCAGACATCAGTGGGGGATGGCAGGAAGGCACCGGCTAAGTAGGGGTTCCAAAAGGGACGACTGAGAGTGCTCCGGCAGAGTAGAACGGTGTCAAGAGAAGTGGATAATGAAGCACTGGGAACTGGATGCGTGCTTTGCGGCTATCCTCGCAGGGTTCCAAGGGATCAGGATGCCAGCAGTACCTGGATTCGGGGTGAAAGCTATCCTAGAGGAGAGAGATCAGTTCAGAAGGCTAGCTAGCGGGATGAATACCGCTGCACCGCAAATTCGTAACGGGCTAGTCAAGTGCCCTGGTGGTCTGCCAAAAGTACACTTTTGGCAGACCACTAGGAGCCATCTCCATTGACGTATGGATTGTTGCAGAATTGAACAGGTCGAAGCGCTGATAACTATTCAGCGCAAACCGTGGCGTTAATGTAGTCAATCAATTCAGTCCAAATCGAAAAACCTACCTTGTATATTTCTGCATTGTATCGTTGACCACACAATTCCTTGCTTTACTTGTTTTTCGCCGTTCACGCTGTTTTCTCACCCCTGTGTCAATGCGCCGTTCACCGTCACTAGCACGTTCAGTGCACACTTGTGTGTTATGGTTACTTTCTGTAAAATTGTACTGTAGTGCTGATGTGCTGATACAACTACTTACAAATGATAATATTTACTCTCTGAGGCTTTCTCGTGGTCTCCCTTTCTTTCCCCTACAATCCCCCCAAACGATTTACACAATCCTTGTAAATTGTCCTCGCTAATGATTCCCGGTTGAGACACTGTTGTTTTATTACATACTCCACCTGGTCTCATCTGGGTTAACAGGTTTACTCCTGTGTGTTTCAATTCCTAAGGAGATAAATAGTGGCATCCATTGCTGGGTTGCACACCTGCCCTCCTAGCAGCCAAACCACAAACACATAAAACAGTAACAGCATTGAGGCTGCCAAACATTGCTCACATATAGGCATGTTATAGAGCAAAACTAAAAGGATAGAATTTCTAAACCAGGAACCTGTCATAAAAAGCCATACACTAATAGGAATTATGGCTAAGAAAAAACTTGGATGGATGCTTCCCAGTATAATGATATTGCATCCATGGGCAAGGTGTAAAGACAAGGACAAATTATATGGGCTGCATTATGGTGGAGGGGATGACCATAACCATAGCTGAAAAATTCCATAGATTGTAAATCAGAATATCAAGGATAACGTATTGTCATTTACTATATACACATCTTCAAGGTGCATGGATGTGGAGCTATGTTTAGTAAACATATACATACCTATATCTACTTTACCTTCAGGATCTATTGATACTCAGTACTTAAGCCACAATATTTTTGAATCTTGATATTTTATCCACGTTATTCTTTTAGTATATCTTACTTGTGTGCTGAATATATAGATATCAGCTATTATTTGGCAAAGGACTGTTATCATGCATTAAACAACAATTCAGGATTGTTCATTAGAAACAAAACCGTGGTAAAATGGTTCACTGGGTTAATCTGATCTCGAAAATATCTCTAGGCTGCTGATCACTCACTCATAACACAGTTGGTGCGATGTATATTATAATAATACCTTTCAACAGTGCTAGGATCATGCCAGAGCCCAGGTGACATATGTGATCTTTTACTAACACTTCAGACCATGTGCTTATATCTACCCTGTACATTGTGAGAATATGTAATCCCCACGTTCCCACTGCTATCTCAACATCTTCCTGATTCCTGGTGTTTGGTTCAGCGAATGACATGCCCGCAGACCTCTCACTCTTTCTGTTGGGGCAGGATTCAGGGTAAAATACATTTTTGTGATTTTATTATGTGTGAGGAAACTTTTGAGTCTAGTAGTGCCAAACTGCCATTTGGTTGTGTGCTTTTTATCAATAAGTGGACAAGTATTTGGAATCTTCTCAAAGACTGGTTCATTCACACAATTCCTTACTATTTAATTTCTTTAATGGTATTTGCTTTAAGAAACCATGGCATTTACAAGCAGAATTGTATACAACTTTATAGTAAAATTCAAAAGCAATAAAACATAAGGTACAGAATTCCAGTGGACCAAATTATCATAATCTATTTACTGCTTGCTTTCTTGACATAAATTGATTCTAAATGGCATTGATTTTTTAACAGCTTAACATAAATGCCTAATGATGTCTCAGACATTTGTCCACATATTCAGAGTACAAATAATCTGCTCTTCACAAGGGATAGAGATGAGCACTCATCTCTTTCTTCAAATAAGTTATCCAAATAAAATGTTGTGCTACCATTAGGTTCAAATATTAAAAACATCAACTTAGTCTGCTTTAGGGACTGAAAAACAGGATGCATAAAACTAGATTTCATTATCTCTCATGAAAAAAGAAATGATAGCACACAGTTCTTGGTAATATGTCATGATTACAAGACTATAGTAGATAAATGTACAAGAGTGCCAAACTTTCCATGGTGATAACAGACTATAGGAACCTGAGATTTTGTTGTGGTTATCCTCTCATTTTTTGGCCCCTTTTTAGCTATTAGATGTTAATTTTCGACTCTGACAGTGCACCAGTCTTAGGATGCTTGATTCCGGTCCAGGGAAGACATGGCTTGGCAGTTTGGGCTGGACTGTTCCCATGAGGCACAGGGTCCAGGCTGATTTGCATATGGCCATGTCTGAACTGGGGTGGTGTGGAGTGCAACGAAATGATGGATTTAGGCCCATATCTCTGTACTGGGGTGAATGTATGACATTGTTCTGCATTCTGTCCATCAACTGTTCATTTTGCATTTGTCACCCCGAGTGGGACGGGTATGCTCAGACGTGAGTCCCGTGCTCTCCACACCACTGGAGTCAAGCTATCCTGGCTGATGATGGCTGATAGCCAGGAAACGGTCCTAGGATGCTTGATTCCAGTCCAGGGAAGACATGGCTTGGCAGTTCGGGCTGGACTGTTCCCATAAGGCACAGGGTCAAGGCTGATTTGCATATGGCCATGTCTGAACTGGGGTAGTGTGGAGTGCAAAAAAACGATGGAGTTAGGCCCAGATCTCTGTACTGGGTGAATGTATGACATTGTTCTGCATTCTGTCCATCAACTGTTGTTTTTGCCGAGGCCTGCTAACCAGACCTCAGTGCCAGTGTACCTTCCCCAAAACAAAGTGTTGTCTAATTGTGTTACAATTGGCTAAGGACTTTAGCACTCCTGGTAATCCCTAGTAAATTGTACCCAAAGTACCTAGGGCATAAGTATTAAAGAGAGTCTAAAGGTTTGCAGCATATCTTATGCCTGCCCCAAGGGACCCACACACAAATTCCATAAAGACTGCCATTGCAGGCAGAATGACATTGTGCAAACCATGTGTGAAAACATGACATGGCACACACCTGTGTGTCATGCCAATGTCACAGCATCTAATATATGTATTTCTCCTCTACAGCAGGCCTTTGAGCCCTAAGGCAGGGTACATTATATTTTATAAGAGGACATCTGCAGGAGCAGATAAGCCCTTGTGAAGTATAGTTCTATTACTGGATTTTGCAAGTAAGCAGAGAAGCTTACCCAAGGTGGGCTTTGTCTCTGGAGTACCACACAGGCACCATTGGCCCACTTCAACACGGGCTAGGGGGCACAAATGCAGAGGTGCTTTCCGGTGTCAGGTTTGCAGTGATTCGGAATCTTTTGGAGTGACTGTAGGATGCGGGGAAGCAGCTCCGCCACTCCACAGGAGTTCCTGGGTCTTAGTTGAAGGCAGCAGTCCTCCCAGGCTTGTGTAGGAACAGCAGCTGCACCCAGAGATAACTTTAGCACAGAACAGCAGACAGGTCGGCAGGATTGGCACCAAGTCAGTTGCTTCTCCACAGTCCTTGTTTCTCACAGCTCTTCGCTGTCCTTCTTCTTCTTAGGTCAGCACAAATTTGATTCCCTGGTGCCAGGGGCTCCCTTAAATACTAGATTCAGGGGTGTTGGTAGAGTGTAGGGTAGCAGTCAATGGGCTACTTATCCCCTGGGGTCACTACACCACCTGTATGACCACTTTCTGTGGGAGGTGGACATAACCTTGGCCCAGAGTTCCCAATTCGGCCATCCTCAAGATGGCTGACTTTTAAATTTGGTATCCACATCGAGTAGCCCATTTTAGAGGAGGAACTAGTCTGAGGGTGGACACACCTACCTGACTACTAATTTTTCCACCTGTCCTGGCACCAAATGGGCCCTCGTCAGGGGTCATGGCATTCCCTCACCCCTGAGGGAATCCAGATTTGCATACCAAAGATGGTGGGTTCTTTGAAGCTCCCTGCCTTGGAATACTAATTTACCACCCTTCATGGAGGAGGTATAAAACACCTCCCTCCAGAGCAGGCATTGTTTCTAACCTTCTGAGACAGTGGCCTTTCAGGAAACTTGTCAATGGTGGCAGGCTGGACTGGACCAGTCAGCTAGCACACTGAGGGCTGGTTGGTTTCAGGGGATACCTTAAAGGTACCCTCTGGGTGCACGTACTAATAAATCCATCACTGGAATCAGTGTGGGCTTATTACTTTGAGGTTTTTGATACCAAACACCATATGTTTCAGTGAAGCCATTATATAGCTGGTGAACTCGTTTTGCCCAGTGTCCAGTACGTACCTTAGGATGGCTTCTCTACTTGCTTGTACTGTCAGTAGAACTGGCCAGCACAGGGGAATATCTGCTCATGCAGATATGTCCTCAAATGCAATATAATGCACCCTGCCTTAGGGTTATAAGGCCTGCCTTAGGGGTGACTTACATATATTAAATGTAGTGTTAGGGGACATGGTATGTGCCATGTTGTGGTTCCACCTTTTGGACCACAGTATCACGCAGCCTGCAGTGGCAGTCTGTTTGAGTTTGGTGCGGGGTTTCTTAGAGTGGCACAAGATATGCTGAACCTCTTCGGGACCCTCGTCAATAACTATGCCCTAGGTACAAGAGGTACCACTTAATAGGGGCTTATAGAGGTGCTAAAGGCCTGGTCACCTGGGGTTCAAGTGACCAGTTGTCTTGTTTTGAGGAAAGAAAACTGGTACTGGGGACCTGGTTAAAAGGAACCCAGTTCACTACAGTCAAAATTGCAGCAAATACCAGGCAAAATGTGGGGGGACTACTGCAACAAAATCCCACAGACACCACAACAGATAGTTTATTTATTTTAGTGAAAGAGATGCCTCAGAGATAATGGGAGCAGGTTTTGCCAAAAACGCCAACATCTTCTAAGAGTGATGACATTTTCCCAGGGGAGCAATCCTCATTGCACTGGAATAAGTACAAACTAACACTAGCAAATAGCAATCCATATTTAGGATATTCTAGAACCATTTCCACATCTGTTCAAATAAACTCACCATGAACTTTCACTAAATACTCTTGGTCATCGTCTCCTGCAGGGCTTGATGCCAAACATGTGTACCTTCCTGTGTCTTCCACCTGTAAAACAACCATAGGTGTAATTGGACATAATTTCTGGAAAGAAACTATAGAACTCTTAAAATGAGCTTCGACCTGTACATTTCATCGCAAAACAAGTGGCCAGAACACTATTTAAATATGTAAAATTAGGGCTTGGTATTGGAGGCGTATTGGTGTGTCTGCGTCTGGGATAGCCAAAAAAGCAAGACGAACTGTAATAGCAGAGCAAGAAAGGAGACTATTGAATTATTCACAATACAGAGGTACTAAGGGCCTGATTAGAACTCAGCGGATCAGTTACTCCGTCACAAAGGTGATGGATATTCCATCTGCCGAAACATTAATCTCATTACATCCAATGGCAGATGGGATATTCGTCACCGTTGTGGCGGAGTAACCCTTTGCCGAGTTCTAAACCAGGCAGTGCACCGAAAGACAATACAAGTATTTGGGAATCCTAGTAAATTAGCACATGCTGTGTCAAATCAGAGTATTAAGGGCATATCTCCATGCTCATGCCCCCCACCATGAAGGTACGGCAAGTAAAAGTTAATATATACAGACACACTTATGGCCAGGCAGAACAACTGGTCCATTAATGCAGTGATAAGAAATGGATGACTGCTAACCTGGACTGCAAACTGCAAATACTGAGAACCTTAACTATTTCAACATGAATGCACTTTGCACTAGATACAATGTTATCTCTGAAACTGCTATGCCTCTTGGCTTTGGAATTAAAACACAACATTCCTAAGCTTGCATGTGCAAAGCTGTTCACGTAGCCTAAAGCCACATAGTGATCTCGTTTTAACAATTTTCTGCTAATTGTGTCCTCTGTTTTTCTCCTTGGTCAAGGTACATCTGGATTAATTAAGCTTTCAATTTGACTCTTGTGTATGATGCACATTGTTGGCTATAGGGTTGTCCCTTACTCACTCCACAATCCCATTCCTATGGAGGCTGTATTGATTTTACCTAGAGCTATGTGTTTACTTTACATCCATGTATTTTTGCATGTATACACCCTTAAAAGTTAGCCAACATAGAACAAATCCTTTTTACACAATCTGGCTGGACATGACAGAGTCATTATGTTGCAGCCATTTTGGTTTTCCATTTTGTTTTTTAATTAAAGGGACCATCCAATGTAGAGAAAAATAAACAGTTCGTTCTCTTTAGCTAGTCATGCATCTAACAATCTCCTGCAATAGGTATTTTAAAATATTGTTTTTATTTGATTATTTTGGATGGGGTTTTGCGACTATTGTGGTAGTATTCATTGAATGTCCCCTTTAGTTCTTTGTATGAGAAGATGCCTGCTGACTCATTGTATGTCTCTGATGAATAGCTTAATGGGGCCCGAAACCATGGTCGTTTATATATTGAGAAACTGATTTCTCGCCACCTTCACTCTATACTATGCAAAGGTATGTGTTGACATGTTATGTTTCACTTATTATACTGTTGTTCTTCAGGAGCCTTATTGTCTGCTTTAAACCCTACACAATATTAGTACTAATTTGAATCTGCATTTTATACTGTATTTAAGCTGAGTTTGTAATGGCAAGGGAAATAAGACTTCTTTACAAGTACAACAGAAGAAAAAAGAAATAGAAATTCTGCAGCAGAAGTGATGTGCTATTCACAAAGGGAACACATATAACCAATTGGCCAGAATTCTTAAAACAAGCCCAGACAAAAAAGCATTCTGAAACATAGTGAACTATTAGTTTCTGTGAATAGTAGAGCAGGACAAAAATTACTCATCTTTTATGGAGCTCAAACTCGAAGTCCAAATAAATGTATGAATTCAAAATTAATGGAACGTTATGTAATATGGAACAGGGTTATTTTGAAAGGTGTGTATCCATTACCTGAACACTAGCTATGCGAAGCATTTCACCACCTCTGAGGATGTGGATATCATCAGTTTGAGGGAGTGGTCGTCCATCTTTCAGCCAGGTAATTTTGGGTGGTGGGACACCAGTAGTAGAGCAGATCAGCTCCAAGGGGTTGTTGACAATCACGGTGATCTCTTCAGGAGAACCTGATCCATTTATATGAGGAGGATCTAAAAGACAGAAATAAAAAGCATGCTGAAAGTTGTTTCTCAGCTGGTAGAATACAATGAAATAATGACTTTCCAATCACCTAGAAAGACTATTGGGCTGGGACCAGAATCCCCATACTGGACCTCCGGCGGGAGCGCACACCTCTGATTGCATTGTTGGGCAATGTGAAGGTGGTCCCTCCCAAGCTTCGTACTTTAACTGCTCTTCTGTTGCTGCTGACTAGGCGATGAGTGGCAATACATTGGCAGGCCGCCTGGTGCCACTAAAGGATGCCTGGCTTAAATATGCGGCGTACTGTCAAGATAACATTACTGCATTCTGGGAACTGATGTCAGTGCGATCGCGCCCTAGAGACATTTGGGCCCCTCTGGAGAGATACTTGAGCATGCAAGCAAGAGATAATGGGAATGTTGCCCCTTGAGCACAGGAGGGAGATTAGGGTTTGCTGATGCTATTGACTGTGGTGATTAAAATGAGGCGGCACAGAGCTACCACATGCTACTGTGGTGTCCCTACCATTGTGGTTGGTGTCGTGCTAGCGGGGCAAAAGCCTGCACAGGTCTCACCGAGTAGCTGATATCCAATCTCTCCCCTCTATTTAAAGTACATTCCTTGCTCCTACTGGATGAGAATTTTTGTTATTGAGATAGCACCAGCTTCACACTATGATACGCCTGTCAGAACATTGCAGCTAAAATCCGTATATGTCCACTGTCATACACTTGTTGTCTTTATCTTTGTATTGCATTTAAAATGGCAATAAAGAGAAAAAAAGAACCCCATATGGCTCGAGATGGTGGAAATATTCATGACTCAATCTACTTCAAACTCACAATTTTGAACTGTGTCTGGAATCCTGGTCAAGATTAAAATTTGTAACCCAAATGGGTTCTGATACTGCACCTCTCATTCTGCCATGGTGCAATGCAGAAAAAGACAAATAGGTCAACATACTCAGTCATGTGGGACATCTGTGAAACATCAACAACTAGGGTGAGAAAAACCGGGACATGTGGCTGCTGTTTCTAGACTGAAAGCAGATTTGTAAAGCATGTTGTTATTTTCAGAACTTAGTTCTAGCTTTGTTGTTTCACTGGGACTTCTTGTCTTGGGTCTTTCCACTGGTTGAAAGCAGGGATAAGTCGTCTGTTGACCATCTATAGACGGTTATATGTTTTGCAGAGTACTGTCAGGGACTGACGAGGGGCATTTCATTCTATACAGGTTTCTACTTATTTAAACGTTCACGTTCTGTAAGTTCTTTAACTGCTGAATTATGCATAATTTCAATTTAATGTGCACCAGATGCTAACCCTAAGCTTTTAATTTCCATTTATAGACTTGACAATTTGATAGAAGCAGCATATACTTAAATGCATGGACAAGGTCTATGTTTCCCACACATACACTGTCTTACGATTGAGTATGTATCAATGCTAGCAAAACATTTAATCAAAATATCACATATTTCTATTGCTTCTATTTTATTTGCATGTAATCATTTTCAGATGTAAACACTGGTAACAATTTGTACAGACAGGGATTATGTAGGGACATATCGTTCACATGAAAATACAACATCTGTAGTTTTTGCAAGACTCCCTAAATTCAACTAAGTGATTTGACACCCAGGTGCGCACTACTCTGACTGCTGTGGATGGTAATGCCAAAGAAGCAACAAATCCATAACACAGACCCTATGTACCATATTTAAAATGTATTTGTATTCACTTGCTATTGATAGTAAATGTGTTTTTTATTTAAATACTAACAACTATCTGTGAATAAACGTGAGCTGGTTGCCTCAAGGAGAATGGCAAACAAACGTAGGACATTATTTGATTTTTCTCTTTATAACTTGTACCTTGATAAAAGTTTATGATACAAAAACTAGTAGTAGAGAAACACGGCCCAAGAAGTTAACCTGTCCATGCATACAACTACTGAGCAATAAAATGGAGGGAACATGTGTTGTCTTTGGAGTTGATAATGCACAGGACCTCATAAAGATTTATGGCAATGAATTTCTCTGCTGAATCACTCCTCAATTAATATTTTAGAACCCCAAGAATGTTACATTATTGTCACTTGTACCAATGCCACATTGAGTCTTCTACTCAATAAAGTTGAAACAGGGCTCACTAACATGAACATTTTATGTCCAGTTATTTACATTTCACATAAATCTCAGAACAAGTTTCACACCAGTGCTTGCTGTATTTTGATTAGAAACAACAAAGGCACAGGAATATCAAGCAAGCTGCCCAACTGAATTTCTGTTCTAACACCACAATTTGAATGGCTAAACTACATACATTTTACTAACCCAAAATCACATTTAAACTACTAGACCACACCTCTCCCACAAAACAAACTGGCTCACTAACCCACGCTTGGTCCTCTAGAACATGTCTCTTCCCTCTAGATCACATCCTCACCCATTAGCCCACACCTTCTATACCAGTTTACACCTCAAGATTCCTCCTCCAACTGCTAGACCAAAGTCCTTCATGCTAGAACAAACATCCTAACCATTTGCCAAACTGTCCCCTAAAAGGATCACACCTCACAAGTCTACCCATACAACACTTATTCTACTAGACCAAGCCATCTCTTGTAAAAATTAAAATCTTCATTGATGGCCCAAAAATATAATTTGTGTGTGCTAGACATTGCTTATGTCTTCTGCTCTTTATCAGCCGGATGCCCAGATATGGAAAGACACAAATGATGCAGTTGTGGAAGTGTGCTACAACCACTGGTAGACGTTTGGTAGATACCTGCGATGAGTGGCAATACATTGGCACGCCGCCCTGTTCCACTAAAGGATGCCTGGCTTAAATATGCGGCACACTGTCAAGATAACATTACTGCATTCTGCCATGACCCCAAAGAGTAACACTTTGAACTGGTAAAGGTAATACTTCTAACTGGTAATGTTGTCCATTTACCACAAACATGAGGTATATATGGTGCTCTGGTGGATGGAAATGAAAGAGATGGCCTTGAGATCATATGATCTCCTGCGGAATGCAGTGCTTGATGTGTTGCAAGACTGTCATTTTGAAGTGTTCTGATACTATCTAATGATTGAGTAGACTAAGGTCTGGTATTAGCCTTGGTGTCCAGTTTTTTTAGGTATTCGGAAGTATAGAGAATTTGAGATACTGGAAGTAGTTCTATTGCCGCTTTTGAAAGCAATGCTTTCACCTCCTATCGCAGCAGCCTTTGATGCCTCTGGCTGATGGTGTGATAAGGTGGTATGTTAGTTGGTGTGGTGTGAAATTCCTCCTATAGGCGTGGGTAAGGATGGATAATACCCACTTGTCTGAGGTTATTCTATTCAATTTGGGAAAAAAAAAACCTGCCCCTCCGTTAGGCGTTGCATGATTAAGGGTATGGAGAGTAAGTCATTACTTTGAGGCGGGGGACCCCTAGCCTTGAGTTCTTCTGCCTTTCTGCAGGCTTTGCCCCACAAAACCTAATCTTTGGTTATGGTTGGAAGTGTGCTCTCCTGGAAGGACTGCTGATGCTGGAAGGTATCAATATTATCAACAATTGGTTCATTCGGGTGCACAATATTTCTTTTACTTTCTCATAGTTTATGTAGAATTTCGAGCAAAGAATCAGAATCCAAAAACCATCTAAGTATTTATGTACTGTTTTATAAATTGTAGTCATTCATAGATACTTGTACCATATACGAATTGCAAAATAGGCTGTACAAAAAGTGAACAGATAGTGCAAGTGGTGACTTGTAGTGCTCAGTGCTTACGGCGCAAAAGTGACAAAAAACTGTACAATTATTATATACAAGGGGGGATACAAAAAATAATTTGACGTGGCCTATGCATATTTCAAATTATAAGACTGTACACTGCATTTGTCAGTACTAAGTGCAAAATATCAATGCAACCAATCCACTTATTCGTCGACGTTTCACCCCTCAGCAAGCATACATACGGAGTCAACAACGGGTCTTCATCAGGACTGTGGGGGACAGCAAACAGCCTAAGAGATTTAAAGGAGATGGTTTGTTTGAGAATGGATTCTGAAAATGACTAAGGGCCTCACATGCCTTTGCTCATAATAGCACTCACCTTCATGCAAACCCAGCCGGGTTTGAGGTGGGGATAGAACTGTATTTATCTGTTCTAATAAAAGGAAGAGAAGAGCCCTAGGAAAACGGATGTAATCATAGTTACAGCATTACCATTTTAATTAAGGATCCAGTAGGAGCCCAGGGGAGCACACTCCAGCAACATCGCAACAGTCAGGAGGCGGGTCACTTTTTGCCTCCGGGTCAGGAAACTTTACAAGTCCATATCTGTTCCTGATTGCTCCCATTATATGCCACAACCTCGACGTCTCCCTCCTCTTAACCCCAAGAGTCTCTCCCTCCTCAGTTCCACCGTCGGAGAAACACATATATCCTCCCTATACTTATTCCCGTGCCCCCATTTGTGGTCCCATTTGCGTGGACATCCCCTCCCTTTATATATTGTTTTTTTCTGCAACCATGGCATGGTCCATATCTTTTGCCCAATCTCTCAGCTGTGCTATGGTATCTACGCCCCACTTCTGAGTAATATTCCGTTTCGCTAATTCCACCCCACTGTGGCCCAGGATTGTTCAGCTTGTGTGAGGTCAGTAGTTGCCTACCAGATATTTAGTGTGGGAGTCATGTGGATGGGTTTGTCACAAGCCCTAGTCAATTGTCTGGTGACGTCCGGCCAATACTGTTGTATGTGAGGGCAATCCCATAGAATATGTAAGAATGTACTCATCTGATTGCAGTGTCGGACGCAAAGTGGATCAGGTCTCCTTCCCAGCCGGTAAAGCAGTGTAGCATCAAAATATACTCGGTGAAGAATTTTAAGTTAGACCAGGCAAAGTCGCATCTGAATGGCTACTTCTCAGGGTGAGGACAACACCTCCGTACAGACATCATCGGCTAACTGTCCCAATTCAGTTTCCCAGCTCGCGCTCATCTTTAGCATTGGATCGGTCCGATCATTGATCAAGTTCTTATATGTGAGAGAGATGGCCTTGCGGTTCATAGAAT
The DNA here is from genome assembly GCF_964263255.1 of Lissotriton vulgaris. Taxonomy (NCBI): domain Eukaryota; kingdom Metazoa; phylum Chordata; class Amphibia; order Caudata; family Salamandridae; genus Lissotriton; species Lissotriton vulgaris. Next base: position 775,179,611 of record NC_141685.1, on the reverse strand, counting down.
CCAGCAAGAGCCAATCTTCCAGGGGAGAGGAGTCTGGAAGGGGGGTAACTTTAGGGAGGATGGAGTCAATGGCATAGCAGATCTGGAGATACCGAAAACCTTCAGATGGTGCTAGCTGATACTTAGATTGGAGTTCAATAAACAATGCCTTCTTGCTCTTGATCCCCATAACGCCCACTGTGGAGATCCCGATCGTATCCCATTTATCAAAACCTGCATAGGTACTAAGTCGGCCCAGAATGTCCGATTCCCATAGAGGGGTAGCCTTTGTGAGGCGCCCCTGCCACCCCATTCGTCATTGCGCCCCATGCCACACCTCCACTGTACGCACAGAGGGACCGGTCAGGCGCAATTTCTTGTGGTTTGTAAATAGCGCTCTGTTGTAGCCCCCCTTCCCCATTAACCAGTGATCTGTGTGAAAGCTAGGATCATCGTGCCGTCCGAACACCCAATGGTTGATAGCCGTGAGCTGTGAAGCCTGATAGTACAGACACATATCCGGCAGTCCAATACCCCCATCATACCATCCCATAGTAACCTTGGCCATGGCTATTCGAGGTGGTTTACTATCCCACAATAAATCCCTCACTGCTGCCTCGATCTGCAAAAAATAAGTGTTAGGCACCGGAATTGGAGTGTTTTGTAGGGCATAAAGAAAACGTGTCAGAGCAAGCATTTTGAACAAAGACGTACGTCCTAACAGAGTAAGGGGGACCGTCTTCCAATGCGTGACGTCCGAGCGAAACCTCAGTAACGTCCCCATTAGATTCCATTAACAAAATAGTGTGGCATTAGAGGTTATCAAAATCCCTAAGTAACGAAAGCCTTGGGACAACACAGGAACATCATATCCCCGAGGACTTCATGGTGGCTCTCCCCACACCACTGGATTCAAGAAAGCGAAGCTGAAGACGGCTGGAATGCCAGAAACCCGTCCTCGGAAGCTTGTTTCCGGTCCAGGGAAGGCATGGCTTGGCAGTTTGGGCTGGACTGTTCCCACGAGGCACAGGGTCAGACTGATTTGCATATTGCCATGTCTGAACTGAGGTGGTGTGGAGTGCAAAAAAACGATGGATTTAGGCCCAGATCTCTGTACTGGGGTGAATGTATGACATTGTTATGCATTCTGTCCATCAACTGTGGTTTTTGCATTTGTCACCCCGAGTGGGATGGGTATGCTCAGACGTGAGTCCCATGCACTCCACACCACTGGATTCAAGCAAGCCAGGCTGAAGACGGCTGGAATGCCACAAACCGGTCCTCGGAAGCTTGTTTCCGGTCCAGGGAAGGCATGGCTTGGCTGTTCGGGCTGGACTGTTCCCATGAGGCACAGGGTCAGACTGGTTTGCACATGGCCATGTCGGAACTGGGGTGGTGTGGAGTGCAAAAAAACGATGGATTTAGGCCCAGATCTCTGTATTGGGGTGAATGTATGACATTGTTTTGCATTCTGACCATCAACTGTGGTTTTTGCATTTCTCCCCAAAGGGAGTACATCTGGGATTTAGACCAGTTTATCTGATACCCAGAGTGTGCCCCAAAAATATGAATCATCAATCTAATGCCCATAATACCTGGGTCTCCCCTGATTCAAACCGCCAGAGGCTCAAGAACCATGGCAAAGAGGAGTGGCGACAACGGGCATCCCTGTCTTGTGTGCCGACACAGGGGGAAAGGAGCAGAGCGATGGTTGTTTACTGAGACATGAGCCATAGGTTGTGCGTATAACAGTTTGGCCCACCCGATATACTTGGGTCCGAACCCGATGCAGGCAAGAAATGCAAACAAATACTCCCACGCTATTGTGTCAACTGCCATTTTGGCGTCAAGATTGCGCGCTGTGTTCCATCCTGGCATGAATCCCGATTGATCTGGGTGAATCAAGTCACTGAGATAGGGGAGCAGACGAGTCGCCAACAGTTTGGCCAAAATTTTAGCCTCCACTGAAATCATGGAAATAGGTCTATACGAGGCGCACTCCTCAAACGGCTTACCCAGTTTATGGATGACCACAATAGTGGCCGCTAGGATATTATCCGGGAGGAGGGAATTTTCATAGCATTCGTTATATAGATTGATCAAGCGGGGTGCTAATTTGAAAGCCATAGGTTTGAATAGTTCAATCGGGAGCCCTTTCGGGCCCATCGCTTTACCCGCACGAATCTCCTGAATTGCCTTGTGAATTTCCTCAACTGATAGCTCAGTGTCCAATGCCTCCCTTCCCTATTCAGAGAGACACGTCACTCTGATAGTGGCAAGGAGTTCCGCCACCGTTGAAGCTTGTGAGTTCTGTGGAACACCATATATTTTTTTATAATGGTTTGCAAAGGTCTCAGCGATACTCTGCGGGTCCGTAATCAGATCATTATCAGGTTCTTTTACTGCACGTACCCATCTGGCTGATTGTTCTTTGCGTTCCAGCCACTCCAGCAACTTGCCGGTTCGTTCTCCCTGTTCGTATCTCCTATGCCGGGTGGCCAGAGCGCATCTATTGGCGTCCTCTAGGAGTAACTGTCTGTAATCTTGTCTTTTAACATTAAGCAGGTGTTGAGTGTTGGGGCCTGGGTCCCGGGAAACGTTGACCTCAATGCGCAGGATCTCAGCTTCCAACTCCAGCACCCTCCGACGGTGCTCAACCCTGTGGCCCGCCATCACAGAAAGTGCTTTTCCTTTGATCCCTGCGCCATATGCCCCCAGAGTGAAATAGCTGACTGAACCGAACCTATATTCACCTCATAGTAATCGTCAGTGTCTTTCCGCCAGGTGTCTCTAATATGTGGAATCTTTAGTGCTCAGGGCTGAATCACTATCGGACCAGGTTGCGGCGGGTGCTGCACACCGAGAACCGTCGACACAGGGGAATTATCTGATACCCCCACGCCAAACATGCAGAATCAGAACATTTGTGCATGTGTGAACAAGTAGTCGATTCATGATTGACTGCCGTGTTCACCAGACTGAAACGTAAAGTGTGTGTCATGGGGGTGCGACCATCTCCAGATATCCACCATCCCTAATGCGTCGATAAACTCTCATAGTTGGGAGCAATGTGCTGAGTCACATCTGGACGGGGATCTATCCAGTAGACCATCCATAGTCAGGTTAAAGTCACCTCCCATAATCAACGTACCCACAGGTAAGTTTAGTGAAAGTGCCCCTACATCCGTCAATGTCAATTGCTGCAGACCCGGTGGGGCATACACGGAAATAACATTTAGGACTCTGCCCTCCCACATACCTGTGCAAACTCCGTATCTACCCTGTGGATCTGTCCAGATATTTTGTATGACGTACGGACAGCCTTTGCGAAGGAGGACCCCCACGCCCCTGGATCCAGTGGGGAAACCTGAGTGTGCCACCATCCGATACCCCTTCCTGTTAAGGGCCATTCAAGAGTTACCGATCAAATGGGTTTCTTTTAGCAACACTAAGTCAAGCCTGTGGCGGTGGACATACTGCAACACAATACCCCTCTTAATATTATCTCCCAACCCGTTGACGTTCCAGGTGGTAAGTTTAAGTCCCTGACCTTTTGCCATTTATCACAGGTATCAATAGAATAATATCCATGGAGGATATATAGCCCAACAAACCCTCCAATGCCTCCCTCTGTGTGACCCCTAGACCTTCCATGTCGAACTCGAAGTTTATGTTTATGTTTATGTTTTTGAGATTTTTATTGCGCACGAGTACCCTAGGGTGTCTCGGCGCATGCAGAACTTCCTAATAACAGAAGGCATCTAAAGGGATCACTGGTTGAATAACCAAGTCTTCAAGAGCTTGCTGAACATGATGAGAGTAGGGCAAGTTTTTATAGCCATGCGAGGGAGTTCCACAGCCTGGGGGTTGCTACCAAGAAGCGCCTGTCTCCCCATGTGGTGGTTCTGGTGCGTGGCACCGGGAGCATGTGTGTGGAGGCTGATCGTAAAGATCTTTTGGGAACATAGATTTGGAAGGTGTCCTTCAGGAACCTAGGTCCTGAGTCATGAATGGCTTTATAGGCGATGCAAAGAGCCTTGAACTTTATCCGACTCTTTACTCTCAGCCAGTGTAGGTGGTATATGGCTGCGGAAGTGGGGTGACGAGTTGGAACGCCGAGCAGTATTCTAGCTGCCGCGTTCTGCACTGATTGCAGCTTGGATATAACCTGCTCCTGAGCATTGAGGAAAAGGGCATTGTCGTAGTCCATTTTTGAGAAGACAAGCGTGGTGATTAAGGTTTTTCCTGCAGTTGAAGGGAGATACGGCAGCAACTTCTTGATTTTCCTCAACATATAGAAAGAGGATGCCGCCACAGCGTTGACATGGTGCTTAAAAGACAGTTTATCATCGAACATGATGCCGAGATTCCTGACGTTGGTTACTGGTGTGGGGGGGGACCCATATCACTGGGCCACCAGGTCGCAGACCACTCAGGAGAGAGCCTGCCGAAGGTCAGCACCTCGGTCTTATCAAAGTTCAATTTTAAACTGTTATCCGCCATCCAAGAGCTTATGGCCATCATCCCTTCCTGGAATCTAGCGGCGACTGCGGGACCATCTTTTTGAAATGCCAGCACCAGTTGTGTGTCATCGGCATAGGTGGTTAGCCGCAGTCCGTGAGCTTTTATAACCCTCGCCAAGTCTGCCACATATATATTGAATAATGTGGGGCTTAGTGAGGATCCCTGAGGGACCCCACAAGGAAGAGTGGAAGTGGGCGAGTAGAAATTGCCCAGTTTCACCGGTTGAGTATTCAACCTCTCCTACTGCGATCTGAACATAGAAACCAGCTAAGATGTGCATATACAATCTACCACTTTGGCATGCTGCAAAATACCCCACGATGTAACCCTCACAACAAAATAAACTCAAAATAGTCCATGACCCAAAGAACTCACCCCCTTCCTGCCTCCCTGCTTAACTGGACTGAAACCGCCTGCCACCCCCAACATGCAGAGTGCCTGTAATCCACCCTTAAACAATTCCAGGGAACGTGAGCTACCCCACTCCCCATCCTACCATCGTTATGCAAACAGTTCTTCGCCCCCGGCCCGATCCCCACCCCCATAACAATATGCAATACTAAGGCCCATTACGGTCTGCAATAGACGTCACTCGGTGCCCACGCTTTCTATAGTAGTACAGCAACGAACCCTAAAAGAAAATCAGTCACCTTCAGAACGGTTAAACCAATTTAACGATCATAGCAATCAAAGATATAAGTAGGCTATTCAAACGTTAGGACAATCCCAGGACCCAGGACCACAAACATTACATAAGCATCAGAAATCCACCCCAGCCTACCCCCACACAGTAAATATCCGTGATCTCCTCCTGTTCGGGAGACCATGGCTCCAAGACCATGCGCCGAAGCATTCTGGAGGGCCTCAGGAACCCAGGGTTGCCCCCATATAGTCTTACCAATCCTGTATATACCCGGGAAACAGTGTCAGTGGAGTGGAATGTGGAGGAGATCGCCTCTGCTGGCACCAGTCTGCGTGACCATCTACTAGCGAGAATGCCTTTTCCCCTTTCTTTTCGACCATAAGCCAGCCATCAAGCCAGTCCCAGGCTTCAGGACAAGTGAAAAACCATGATTTTCGATTGGCTTCCACTCGCAGCTTGGTGGGGAACATCATTGCATATTTGACTTCCTGGTCTCGTAGGGCCCGTTTCACCTCCAGGAAACTTCGGCGCTGTTTCTGCACCAGTAACGTGAAGCCCGGAAAAAACATAATCTTGCCGTTCTCAAGGGTAAGTGGTGGGGCAGCCCTTGCCATTTGAAGAATAACATTGCGGTCTCGAAAGTTAAATACCCGTGCCAGAAGCAGCCTAGGAGAAGCTACCGGCCTCGGACAGCCCGCAGGCACTCGGTGAGCTCTTTCAATTGTGAAACATTTGGAGAGTCCTATGGGTTGTAGATGCTTAAGGACCAGTTCCTCCACGAAAAGGTCTGCCACCTGACCCTCTGCGCATTCCGGAATGCCAATAATGCGGATGTTGTTCCGTCGCATTCGACCTTCGTAATCGTCCAGCTGCAGGGCCATCGCCTCGTGAGAAGAGCGCAGTTCAGTAACTTGTTTCTTGAGTAGGGCAGTGTCAGTGACCAGTTCCTTGGTAGTTTTCTCCACTGTTCCCACCCTCTCTGCAATTTTCTTCATGTCTTCTCAGATCAGCGCCACATCTGTGGCCACCATGTCTATTCGTACCTCAAGAGAGGTCCTTATCACCGTGATTGCTTTGAGGAGATCTTTAGTCGATGGTTCCGTAGTGTTCCCTGGGGTCGTCGTCTCTGTTTGGTCTTCGTCCTGCTGTTACTGCCAGGCGCATTTCTCTAACTTGGTCTGGGTCGTCGTCCGATTTTTACGACCGGACGCCATTGTCCTTACCACGTGAACACCACTCAAGATCAAGGCGCTGCTGCTACTCCCGGCCACCTGCAGTGAAAACCCTCACGCAGCCTGTCGGTTTTCTCAGGAAGCACCCTGCACAGAGGGGTGTCTAACTAGGTCCGTCGCGTAGTGCGTGTAGCAGGAAAGATAATGCACACCAAATTCCTAGCTGTGGACGGTCAGTTTAGGATCAGGACCAGACCACCTCAACCGTAGAGATCTCTTCGCAACTGTGTCTCTCGCCCCATCCGTGTAGCAATTCGTGAGGCGATACGGAAGTCTCAGGGACCCATGGGGCAAAAGTCTCTCCTCCAGGCGTGTTAGGCGCACCGAAAAACCAGTACCTCCACTATGTCTGCAGCTCCCCGGGAATAAATATCATATCTTGCATGCGTCAATGCTGCTCTAGTCCATCTGGGGCCCCACAGTAGCACTCTCCAAGTCCCAGTGGTGACCGGCTCTCTGTTAGCGTCCAATCCGGGTCTTAGCTGCTTGACTCCAGTCCGGCTGTTGTGTCCATGGGATATCGCAAGGTCCAGGACCAAGAAACTGTCTCATACAAAAAACATCAGGCCACCAGCAGCAGGTCCACAGGAGACTGCAATTCAATTCGAGGGCCACTTCTAGCCCGCACTTGCTAGCTGCCTCTCTTATCTGCACTGTGGGGGGCCGCCACATTTCCAATTAGGCTTTTTTCCATGCCCCAGCGCTCCTGTGACGATCGGCAGAAAAATGCTACCACTCCAGGTCTTCACAGTATTTTTCCGATCAGTGCCTTAAACACATGAGGCACCAAGCAGTCCAGGGGCCCCCAGAGCACACTCTACAGGTGGGAGACAGCCCGCAGCGGGCTCCTCATAACCGCGCACAGGCCTCAGGGCCATCTAGGGCCTGCACGCACGCGTCTGCCACGGCCTGCACCAAGGCTCACCATGGGGGCTGCCTCACCATTCACTCGGCCCCCGTCACTCACTGAGCTCCCAGGGAGGGTCCCCGCAACTGCTGCAAGGGATCTGGCAGTGCGCACACCAACGATGAGTACCTCCGGAGGACTGTTGTGGCTCCGTCTACATAGGCCACAGCAGCGGTCTTGCGTGGTGCGAAGCCGGCACAGCGCCACACTCCTGCAGGCGGAGACACCCGCAAGGTCCCGGACTTTGGAGCACTCACGGGGCACCGTCACCAATCCGCACCTAATTTATCAGGGCGATCACCGGGCACCACAGCCGCACACCGTCGGCACCAGGGCAGGAATCGGGCCAGTGGGAGCAAAGTTATTTAGGATAATTTGGGAGTGGCGCTCTGGAGTAAAACTACCGAACAGCCATTCCCATTGGCGGTTAGCCACGCCCCGTCCTCTGGCAGTTTTTTTATCAGTTGCTCCATATCTTCCCAGTGATACCTTTCATATCTGGATAACGCATCCACTGAGTTGCCAAACAGCTATTGTGTGGTTGTGCTGACCACTACCCTTTGGCCAGTGTCTCTGTCTTTCCTTTCGACTTTCCACTTATAGGGATGGGTGCATCCCCAGAGCTCCATGCCAAGGCCTTGTTCGTGGCTGTGTTTTTAAGAGGGAGCTTGGTGGTGCATGTTCTCTTACATACAAGGGATCCTCTGATACGACCTTCTACTTTCTCTACCCTCCCCCCATGGTCATAACCCTTCTTTTAACTTGTCCCCTGAAGTTCTCAGTTACCTATTTTTTCATGTTTTGTAGCATGGGGAAACTGGACTGAGAGTTCCATTTTGAAAAAACTCTCCACCAAGAAATCATCTTACTCAACCACATGTAACTTAATCTTACCGAAGTCAGCCACCCTTCGGATGACTGTGTGATATGGTATGGAGTGGTGGCATCCAGTACAAGGGGTTTAACTGGAGAGGACTCCAAAGATGGGTCCTTTTGTGGGTCTATATTGAATTAATTCCTCGGGTCATCCTAGTCATCTGTAGGAATGAAATCTTGCAACGATATTGATGCAATCGTTTGTTAGTATGCTCATAGCAGGAGTACGATTAACAGTCCTCCCTTCCTGAAGTTAACAATGCCATCCTGCTAAATTTCAGTTAACAGATTAGTTATTTCCAAATGAAAATGAGTCAACCATAGTTATGAACTATGAAAGATAAGAACTAAATAATTATATTGCAAGATCACCTCTGCCTTTTCACCTTTCAACCACAAAGAAGATCTGATCTTTCATTCTTTTTATTTGTCAAGTGTCATACAGGCCCCTGTACTCCAGAGGTTACTGCACATATCAAATACACTTGCAATTGACTTTGAATTTTATGTGCAATAAACAAACCACATTATAACAAACCCCCCTACCCCCAGATTGCACCCATGCCACACATAGCCATCCATGTCGTCACCGCACACCCAGAAATCACAGTCCCTCCGGGTCTTCCCGCCCCGCCCCTGTCCAGCCATGAGGGATGTATATATATCAGGTCGGCAAACGTGCCTCCATGTCCTGTGGCAGGTCCAGGTCTATCCCCCGGTCATCCGCCCACCTGTGCCAAATCTTGTAGTGATTACGCGGGCCTCCCCAGGCCAGGAAGACTGGTTGTTCAAACCCCATGGAGAAGTCTAGCCCATTTTTCCAAACTGCCACAGATGGGGCCCTGGGCGCCTTCCAAGCCTTAGCAATGTCTCTCTTCGCGAGTGTGAGGCCTAACAGCAGGGGATGTCGTTTGTAGCGATTACCCCCCACTCCCTCCATGGCGTGGAGCAGGGCCAAACGCGGTGTAAAGGGGTGCTCCCAGCCCAATACCTCCGACAAGCAGGAGTGTACTCCTCTCCAAAATCTATGCAATGATAGGCAGTCCCAGACTGTGTGGAGGAGCGTACCCTCCTCCCGTTGACAGCGGAGGCACTCAGGGCAGGAATCGGGCCAGTGGGAGCAAAGTTATTTAGGATAATTTGGGAGTGGCGCTCTGGAGTAAAACTACCGAACAGCCATTTCCATTGGCGGTTAGCCACGCCCCGTCCTCAGGCAGTTTTTTTATCAGTTGCTCCATATCTTCCCAGTGATACCTTTCATATCTGGATAACGCATCCACTGAGTTGCCAAACAGCTATTGTGTGGTTGTGCTGAACACTACCCTTTGGCCAGTGTCTCTGTCTTTCCTTTTGACTTTCCACTTATAGTGATGGGTGCATCCCCAGAGCTCCATGCCAAGGCCTTGTTCGTGGCTGTGTTTTTTAAGAGGGAGCTTGGTGGTGCATGTTCTCTTACATACAAGGGATCCTCTGATACGACCTTCTACTTTCTCTACCCCCCATGGTCATAACCCTTCTTTTAACTTGACCCCTGAAGTTCTCAGTTACCTATTTTTTCATGTTTTGTAGCATGGGGAAACTGGACTGAGAGTTCCATTTTGAAAAAACTCTCCACCAAGAAATCATCTTCCTCAACCACATGTAACATAATCTTACCGAAGTCAGCCACCCTTCGGATGACTGTGTGATATGGTATGGAGTGGTGGCATCCAGTACAAGGGGTTTAACTGGAGAGGACTCCAAAGATGGGTCCTTTTGTGGGTCTATATTGAATTAATTCCTCGGGTCATCCTAGTCATCTGTAGGAATGAAATCTTGCAACGACTCATACATTGATATTGATGCAATTGTTTGTTAGTATCCTCATAGCAAGAGTACGATTAACAGTCCTCCCTTCCTGAAGTTAACAATGCCATCCTGCTAAATTTCAGTTAACAGATTAGTTATTTCCAAATGAAAATGAGTCAACCATAGTTATGAACTATGAAAGATAAGAACTAAATAATTATATTGCAAGATCACCTCTGCCTTTTCACCTTTCAACCACAAAGAAGATCTGATCTTTCATTCTTTTTTTTTTAACAAATTTTATTTGTCAAGTGTCATACAGGCCCCTGTACTCCAGAGGTTACTGCACATATCAAATACACTTGCAATTGACTTTGACTTTTATGTGCAATAAACAAACCACATTATAACAAATCCCCCTACCCCCAGATTGCGCCCATGCCACACATAGCCATCCATGTCGTCACCGCACACCCAGAAATCACAGTCCCTCCGGGTCTTCCCGCCCCGCCCCTGTCCAGCCATGAGGGATGTATATATATCAGGTCGGCAAACGTGCCTCCATGTCCTGTGGCAGGTCCAGGTCTATCCCCCGGTCATCCGCCCACCTGTGCCAAATCTTGTAGTGAAACCCCATGGAGAAGTCTAGCCCATTTTTCCAAACTGCCACAGATGGGGCCCTGGGCGCCTTCCAAGCCTTAGCAATGTCTCTCTTCGCGAGTGTGAGGCCTAACAGCAGGGGATGTCGTTTGTAGCGATTACCCCCCACTCCCTCCATGGCGTGGAGCATGGCCAAACGCGGTGTAAAGGGGTGCTCCCAGCCCAATACCTCCGACAAGCAGGAGTGTACTCCTTTCCAAAATCTATGCAATTATAGGCAGTCCCAGACTGTGTGGAGGGGCGTACCCTCCTCCCGTTGACAGCGGAGGCACTCAGGCGATGCAATCAATCCTGCCCTCCACAGAAGTTGCCTGGTAAAGTACACCCTGTGTAGATATTTAAACTGCACTAACCGCAAACGTGTTGCTATTGCCGCCCTTCGCGGGCTCGCTAGAGCCTCAACCCAGTCCTCCTCCTCTTGTTCCCCACATCCGCCTCCCATGCAAGTCTGAGCCTCTGCAGGTGGTTGTATGACGTTACACCGCATGCTTTTACCACGTATGCTGTTACAACGCAGGTTATACTACGCATACCATTACGACGCATAGCACTTTGGGGTGCTGGATAGTGAATAGTTTAATTTACTATTCCAACTCCAGTCCCTGTGGACACTAGGGAAGGTGTTGGATAGTAAATTAAATCTATTCCCTATCCTAGAGCGCCCTCCAGAGCAATGCGTTGTAATGGTTTTCGTTGTAAAACCTGCGTTTTAATAGCACTGCATGGTAAAAGTTGCGTTGTAAAGGATGTTTCCCTCTGCAGGTTGGTGGAACAATGGATGACCAATGTTTGTGAAATGCCGAAGCTCCCCCATGAAGATTTTCGCCTCAATGGGGCTAAAGTCTGGGAGAGACTCTAGACCCTCCAGGCTAGGAGCAAGGGCATGCCTAAACTTTAGGTAGCGGTAGAATTGGGCTCGCAGCATATCATATTCCTCCTGCAGGTCCTGAAAGGACTTAAGGGTCAAATCCTTCACAACATCCCCAAGAACCGAGATGCCTATTGTGTCCTACCCCCCGAAACCCTGCAGTGCTACCAGCTGAGGCAGGCTTCCATTGTCCCAAAGAGGGGTCTCACAGGTAAAGTATTCTACCACCCCATTCTGCGCAGTGCCTGTCTCCAGATGAAAAATACCACCAGTGTGGCTGGTGGCAGAGGCCTGCGAAGTGGTGCAGAATACAATAGGGTATGTAAAGAGGGACGTCTCATAAGCCGCCTCTCGACCGCGTAATGACGGGACCCCCTGTCTCCATACCACCACTCACTGAGGACCAGCAGATGAGAAGCCTGATAGTAGCAAAGGACATCCAATGTGGCCAGCCCTCCGGAGTAGGTAGACAAGAAACATATGCGCAGTGCTACCCTTACGCTGCCTCCCTCCCACAGAAATTGTCCCAGTACCGCGTTCACTCGCCGGAACCATCAGGGTGGGATCTGATATGGGTGATTCTGCAGTTGATAAAGGAGACGGGGGAGCACCACCATCTTGAATATGGCTGACCTGCCATATATGGACAAAGGCATACAGGACCAGACCTTAAGATCTTCCAGGGTACGCTCCCCCACCAGGACCAAATTGCATTCCCAGGAAACCGCCGGCTCATCAGACCCTCAAATATTTCAGCCCTCCTACCGCTGGCGGAACTAATGCAGCCCACACTCCCAGCCTCTGCCGACCCCCCAGGACTCATATCGTAGATTTATTCATGTTCATGTATAGCCCTGAGGTTCCCCAAATATCTGTAATATACGCAGCAGTCGCGGCCCGACCTGTCTAGGGCGGTGAGGAAGAACAGAACGTCATCAGCGAATAATGCTATCCTGTCCGAAAGCCCTGGAGCCCACTCGAAGCCCCTAAGCTGTGAATCAATGCGCACCCAGGCCGCCAGCGGCACCATGGTGAGCGCACAGAGATATCGGGAGAGGGGGCAGCCCTGCCGCGTACCCCGCTGGATAGAAAAAGAGCGAGAAATCGCTCCCCCCACCCGCACCGATGCCATCAGATCAGTGTACAGCAGCATCAGATAGGCCAGAAATCTCGGGCCGAGGTTAAGTCTCCCAGCTTAGGGAATCAAAGGCCCTGTCCATGTCGGCCAGGAGAAGTGCCGCCGGCTCCTCCAACTGTCCACTGGCCGCCACTGCCACGTTCGCACTCCTGATGTTGTGGCGCGTCGCCCTCTGGGGCATAAATCCAGCCTGGTCCGGGTGCACCAGGGAGGGAATGAATGGAAGAAGTCGGTTAGCTAGTGCCTTGTCCAGGACCTTCGCTTCTACGTTTAGGAGAGATGGGACGGTACGACGCATGGTGCTCCGGGGACTTGCCATGTTTGAGAAACACCACCACCTCCGCGTGTCTCCAGTCTGAGGGAAGTGAGCCCCGTACCCGTGCCTCCTCCACCACCGGTCGGAAGTGTGGGGCCAGCTGCACCAAGAACCTTTTAAAAAACTCACCGGGAAAACCATTCGGTCCCGGGGCTTTCCCAGGATTCAACTCCCCAGGACCATACCCAATTCCTCATCTGTCAATGGCCTATCCAAGCGATCCCTTACCTCATCTGATACGGCCTTAGGTGGAAGATCAACTATAAATTTGTCTATGACCTCAGCAGTGAGGCACTAATTAGGTGCGTATGGGTCTTCATAGTATGTGGCGAAACTGTCCACAATAGCTGGGGGTTCAATAAGTGGCGCCCCCGTGGGCCCCAGTACCCTCGGTAGAGCCTGTGAATGAAAGGCACCCTGGCGCAATCGATGCAGCATCTCGCTGGACTTGTCTCCCCATTGGTAGAACCTACTTCTCGTTGCCAGCCAGGCCTGGCGGGCCTCATCTATCAACAGGGCTGCATAAGACTGTTGGGCTAAACTTAATTGTCTGCGTGCCGGGCTGCCATCTACTTCTCAGCTCCAACGCTCCAGCGCCTCTATTGCCGCCTCTCGTCGCACCAGTTCCACTTTACGCTCTCTACACGCTGCCACGCACCAAGAAATATCTACCGCTCTTAATGTGGGTTTTAATGCTTCCCACAGCACTGCTGGGAACGGGACCGACCCCACATTTACCGCCAGATAGTGGTCTATCTCAGCCGCTAGACGCTCCCTGTAGTCCTCTTTCTGTAGATGCCAAACCGACATGCGCCATCTGAATGCCTGCCGCCCCGGGCCAATCCGTAGGGTAAGGGTTACCGGCGAATGATCCGACAGACCCCTGGGCAGGATGTCAGCTGACCCCACCCTGTGCACTATGCCCCTAAGGACGAAGAGGTAATCGAGTCTCGAGAAGGAACCATGTGTTGCAGTGAAGTAGGTATAGTCCCTACTGGAGCCATGTAAGTGTCTCCACGTGTCAACCCAATCAAGTCCCATCACCAGAGAGTGCAATTTCGTAGGGGGACCAGTCTCCACTACTCCCCCACTCCTCCATCTGTCCTGGCCCTGGTCCACCACGTCATTCCAGTCCCCGCCCACTACTGAGAGTGTGTCCGGCATAGCACCCAAGATTAAGGAGTCTCTCCACTAAATTAAATTGCACTGGCAGGGGAGCATATACACTGCCTAATGTTAGAGTGTCCTCCCCCACTTTGCCCTGAATAAAGATTTAGCGCCCTTGGGTGTCCGACCAGTGTTTCTGATGAATATAGGTTACCCTACGGTGAATCTGCATCGCTACTCCCCTCGAACCCCGCATGAAGCCTGAGTGGAAGACTTGCTGGTACCCGTATCTTTGCAGGCACAGGGCCTTTGTACCCATTAAATGTGCTTCCTGCAGCAGGAGCACATCGGCCCCACACGTTTGGCATAATGAAGCATGGCCACCGCTTAATCTTGTCAAGGGCCCCGCGAACATTCCAGCTAACTATGTGTAGGGCACCAGGGGGGTCACCTGCTTCCCAGGCGTTGTGCGTGACATCTCGGTATGCTTGTGCAATTATGGCCGGTGCGTGTGATACCTAGTGTGTGTATTGTGCTATTATAAAGCTGCATGGACGCTCAATCTTAAAGCCCCCCAAACAATAGATACGTAACCTGACAAACCCTTCCCCTCCCCAACGAGTCCTCCACCCCATATCTCAAAAACTCTGAAGTACCTGTCACGGCGGGGTCAGCCGTCCCAACGGGGGACCGAGGACCCCCCCTGCCAATGGATCCCAAACTGACAGCCCATCACTCTTCGGGCTCACACCCCACAGACATCAACCTGAAGGAGAAACAGCCCACAGAGCAACTCCCTCCACCCCCAGGTCAAGCGTTAACTAAGTCCAAACAAAGGAAATCTTCAGTACCATTTTGATTGCAATAGTCAAGAATCCGCCGTCTGCTGCCCAGGAGCAGGACCCCCCCGGGAAGAGGCTCCACAAGACACGGAACGCCGCCGAGGTATAGATCGCCTGTTCCCTCTGCGATGTTGCCCACGGGGACCCATCGATGGCACCTCACTCTGAGAGGAGTCTGATTCCAGCCCTGGTGGAGTGTGCACTCGTACTCGTACAGTTTCATCTGTCCATTTAAACACCTCCTCCGGAGAATCGAAGAAGTGGGTGCGTGACTGGAATGTAGGGCATATGACAGCTTGAGGTCTCGCAGGAGGGCTTTGGCAACCATGAACGACTGGCGTTTCTTGCTGTACCAGCTGTGTGCAATACCGGAAGATCAGGACACGATGATTGGCGTACATCAGTGGTTCCTTAGCTTGGGCCTGTTGCAAGATAGCGTCCCGGTCGTGATAGTTCAGGAGTTGTGCAATCACTTACCTTGGATGAGCTCCCACTGGGGGTTTTTGACCGAGCACCCTGTGGGCCTGCTCCACGACGAAGTATAGGGACATGGTGTCCGGGGGGAGCCAACCTTCCAGCCATTGCGTGAGGAAGTGCTCCATGTTGCCATTCTCACAGCCCTCTGGGAAGCCCACAAAGCGCAAGTTGTTCCGCCTGGCCCGCCCCTCCCCATCCTTGACCCGAAGCGCAAGGCCCTTCTGAATGTTTGCCTTGGTCGCCATTTCCTGCTTCAGGGCCGTAACATCGTCCTCCACGCCAGATATGCGGGTTTCAGTTTCGGTGATGCGGGCCACTGCATTCCACAGGTCCTGTCGCAATAGCATAACGTCCGAGTCCACCGCATCAATCTTGGCATCTAGCATGTCTCGTGATTTAGTGATCGCCGCCATCAAAGCCGGATTGTCCGGACAGGTCTCCTGCTGGCCCCCGGCCGTGCCCGCAGCCGTTCCTGGGCCGGTGAAATTATCAATAGGCCCATGCTTGGTGGTGCCGCCACTGCACTTGTCACTCGTCATGGCCACGTGCCACAGGTGCTCCCCAGACCCGAGTCAGGCCGGTGCAGCCGCCCGCGCGGGGGACCAACCACACGCTCAACTTATGGGGCACAAACCAACCAAAAGAGGGGCACCCCCAAGCCAAGGCCCACTCACCTCCAATGCTGGTTCCTGCGTCTACTCAAGAGTCCGTCTGACACAGTCTCGGGCGTGTATCTCAAGGCCCTTTCGCGGCCCAGTGGACCACCAGGACAGACACAACCAAAAGGAGGGACGGCTACATCCACAGACCCTCACCCCATGACCAGGTCCTGCCGCCGATCCCCATGCGAAATAAAGAGGACGTGGGGCCTTCTTCCCACGGCCTTGCTGTTCAGATGGGCACCCTAGTCACCCCTATCCAACCTCCACTGCACCTGGGGAACCTGCCGCCCATACAGCACTCGCAGGCACAGGAGCACAGCCGCAGGACCCTGCAGCAGCCTCACCACAGCCTATCTCACCCACACCGGGGACGCGCCGACCGCTGATGCGCCTCGTAGCAGCCACCAGGTCCCGCCGCCGCTGTCCTCGCATCCCCTGGCACCGGGGCAGCACGGATCCAAGTCACCTGCGTGTGCACAGCCTCTCGTGGCGCCGCCAGGTATAGGTCTGGTAGAGGGGGGGCAGGTGTCGGACTCCGAAAATGGCGCCCGGCCTCCGCCAGTCCACTGCAGTGCCCCCCTGCAAATTCGCCACAAGGCTCGTGGGTGCTGCCGATCCATGGCCACAGACCAATGCCGAGGAGGGGGGGCCACGTCGCAGAGGGTCGCCCAACAGTCCGTACCTCCGCCTGTTATGCCACCATCACGCGCTCCGATCTTCGGGCGGAGCAGGCGGGGGCCGTAGCGCCTTCCCCAGATTGCTGCACTTCACCTGCACAGCCCGGGCCGCAGCTCCTCACAGCTCTCTATTCACTCTGGGGTTCGGGCCACTCCTCCGATCCCTGCCCGCATAGATGACGTCCAAGCAGGCTCCCAAGGCCACTCTTCGGGTCTCCCAGGAGAAGGAAAGCGGCGTCCGCAGCGTCTCGCTCTCTCTCAGGGCACGCACAACTCCACGCCCCGGCTCCTCTGAACAGCACCAGGCCTCTCCCCGTGAGGATCCCGATCTCCAGCTCCCGGCTAGCGTAGATGTTAAATCTTCACGTCGGATCACAGATGGCAGCAATAGCTGCGTGAGTGTCACTTCCAAGACCTAGTGGGGGTCAAGGGAGTCAGGATATTATCAGGATATGAGGCGGGCTGGATGGAGCTCAGCCTGCACATAACCGCCATCTCGGCTCGCTTAGCCACGCCCCCCTGATCTTTCATTCTTAAAACTACAATTTTCATCATGCTCACATTAATGATAAGATTATTTGGAAACTCTAGTGTTACTAACTGTTTCTCAGGTCCAACCAATGTCTTATCCTGAAGTTATGTTTAAGACATGAACTGAGACATTTCACATTTAGGAAGGAAGCTAGGATATCTTCTGGTAAACTAGGAAGATACAATAAAAGGAATTTGAACACTGTGGAACCAAAACTTGTTGGAATGGTTCTAAATATTTATTCTACTTGTGCACTGTATCTATTCATTCAGTATTGCTATTTTTCATGTATTATGATGCCATAATTTCAGATTAGACCAAACACTGTAATAAAGTTCCAATGAATACAATTTCAACCAATGTGCCTATCAACAGCCTGCCATGAACATCTACTTTATACCCATATTCATAGGTCTTCAGAAAATATATATCATTAATAAACAATGAGTTGTGGTTCTCATTTCCGAAACTAATACCAATCAAGCATGTGTCAGAATCAGTATTATCATATTATTTTCCCACCATTTAAAATAATCAAGCAAGAGTTAGAAATGTCCTCATAGAGACTAATAAAGAAGTGAGTTTGCAGGCAGATAATTCATGCTGATCTTATTATTAAAATATGGGCTTAATTATTGATCCTAACCAATTCTTACTTTAGCTTATTTAACAGCATGATTAAACACAGGCTACAGCAAGCTGCAAATTCTGCTTAATAACTACTTACAGACACCATCTGGCTTTGTTTCACGGCTGGAGGGTATTTGGACAAAATATTGAGTTGTAAATATTTGGATACAAACAAATTATTTTTAGTTATGTTAATGTGTTTTAGTTCATATATTAATTGTATGTGTTAGAATTGTGTGTATAATTATTAAGAATATTTTTAAATATAGTTTGTAATTCAAATGACTTATAATTTTAAATGTAATTACTAATAGTAATTCATACTGTCGTATAAGGTTGCTAGGTTTGCAGGGGTATAGGGTGGGAAGTGAAATGAATAATAATTGATTACAATTAATGTATAATTTATATTTTGTAAATTATGTAATAATTATATTTGTTGTTATATTTTATGTGAGTACTGCTGTGTTTATCGGGGTATACGGTGGGAAATTATTTAAGTAATAATTAATTAACAATTATGTATTAATTATTAATAATTTTTTTTGACTTAATTATATAAATTGTGTAATAACTTAATATATTAGTTATATTTTAAGTGTGGGCTGTTGGGTTTGTAAGGATATAGGTTGACAAGTGAATTAAGTAATAATTGATAATTAACTATTATTAAATATTGAATTGATAATTAATTATGTACATTATGCAAAATTGATACATTTTAGTTATCTTTTTAGTGGTGGGTTGCTAAGTTTGTATGGGGTATAGAGTGGGATGTCAATTAAGTAATAATTAATTAACAAATAATAATTCATTGTAAATTAGTTAGTTGATTATAAATTATGTAAATTGGTTATACTTATTTATTTTAGTTATATTTCAGGTAGGGGCTGCTAGGTTTGTGGGAGTGTAGTGTGGTACGTAATTAAAGTAATGAATTAATAAATAAAAAATGGTAATTAGTATTAAATTGTTTAATAATCATGAAAAACCTACTAAAATGTACAAAAACAATATACAATTAAAATCACAAAGCAGGTGTCACTCACCCACTTAGTACCAGTTTAAAATCTTTATTATATCATCTGCAAGTCTTATAGGAAAAATGTTTAAGGAGTAAGTATCGTTTTCAGTTTATAAGGTTCTATAAAATCACAAACATACAGTCAAGGAAGTAAAATAAAATAGAATGAAATGAAATATTGTGAAATTTATTTCATAATATGGATGATATAATAAAGATTTTAAACTGGTTTTGAGTGGGCGAGTGGCGTCTACTTTGTGATTTTAATTGTATATTGTTTTTGTATATTTTTGTAGGAGTTTTAGGACCTATGCACTAAAAGGAAATGCAAAGGAGCTACTAAATATGCTCACTAGAAAAGGAACATCCAGTACTTGCGGGGATCTTTTTGTGCAATGGACTCAATATATATGGCATTTAGTCATGCAAGGTTACAGTAACATGAATAACATAGAATGTGGTGGCAACAGTAAACAGCCACAACAATGTTTAAGCCCAATGGGGTAAAGTGAGGATGACTGCATGCATCACATCTGATTGTGTGCATCAATGATCAATACAAAAGGAGTGTGTTTGAGCCTGTGATATTAATTTGAGTCAGCATGTCTTATTGCCACTTGCTCGTTGGAAATTGGAATTGGAATAGGTTCCTGGTATGTTAGGCATTTGCCTTATGCATTTAGTTATTTTAAACAAGTGAACTATGCATGAGATGTGATTTTTGCAATACGCGGAGTCATGACCATTTAAATGTATGGAGAAATTCATAATAAATGTGAGCCAATGCAGTATGAAATAACAAACAGAAGTTATGCTTGCAATTATCTTGTGCACTGAATTTGGTTTCTATACAATGAAACCGGTGTTAAAGATGGCGCTTATGTTTTCCAGACCTTTATGCAAATCCTGCCTCCATGTTTATTAAGTATAAAATGTATGCTATAGTGTCAACCCCAACCAATGAGCAAGGAGCAGGCTGTCTCTGAAACGCATTGGGTGGAGGCGTGTTGGTGAATACACTTTTTAAAAGCAACTGGAGTTTGTGCTATGTAGAGCTGAGGATTGGCGTTGACTTTTTGGAATTTAATATATCGGGTTCACCCCCGAAGCATGAACATTACCGCAAGAGGCAGGAAATAGGAGTGTGACTTGGCGTATATATATATATATATATATATATATATATATATATATATATATATATATGCTTTTTATAGTAGTACATTTAAATAAATGAAATAATATTATGTACATTATATATATATGTATACATAAACATACACAGACATATATCTGTGCGTTTATAGAAGTATATATATTTATATTTATATATAGTATTAAATATTTAATTACATTTAATTTACATTATATTAATGTTATATATTGGAACATATTTAAGATGTAGTTTTAAACTATATATATATCTAGCTATACATATATATATATTATTTTTTTAAACAAAAAATGTGCATGTTTTTTAACAAGATTAGTGTGAAACATTCTTTTTTTCTGATAGTTTTTTGCTTACCATTATAAGTTTAGGAACACAATATTTCTAATCAATATTTTTGACGCAATTTTTTTGTAGCACAATATTGTTTTTCTCGATATTGTGTCGGTGATCCCGCTGTATTAAAGAGAGCTCTATCAAGTTTCAAAGGGGAAGATACTCGTGTAAACCTTCTGATACAATACCGTCAGGGGCGGCTCTAGGCTCATGGTGGCCCTGTGCAGGTAGCGTAGGTGGAGGCCCCGGAAGAGGGGGTCCGGGCGGGGCGGAGCTCAGGAAGGTGTTTTAATATTACGTCCAGAAAAGTCATTAGATGACCAGTACCTGCGGCTGCTCCTACCCTTCCGCATTGCGATAAAGAAAATCTGCCCCTTGGTGTGCATGCCTGGCATGCCCAATCTAGCCTTAACCCTAGCACTCTCGGGCAATTGGTGGCAATTACATTTAAAAAAATACTCTATGGGATTTCCTTATTTCCTTACTTCACTTATAACTTCACCCTCTCTCTTAACCTGACTCTAGTTCTACTTCTCCATGTACCTTTAACCTCCCTCTCTATGTATCTCACATGTGTGTCTACCTGACCTCTCAATATCTCGACTTCATCTTTCTCTACCCTTTTAGTCTAGAAATGTAAGACGACATTTACTATGGTCCACCGTCTATACCTCGATATTCGCTCTTCTACACGGGAATGCAGATGATTACAACAAAGCACCATGTATAAGGAAGCAGAAACAGCAACGACTCAGGGCAATAGTGTCGGGGCAGCAGAAATAACCCCTGGCTGGACGGGTGATTGTGAACAGAGATTCTGAACCTGAAGGGTCTCTTGCAGCCCCCTATACTACCCTGTGTTACTGCACAAAAGGACAATAAGGCAAGGCATTAACCTGCTTCAACAAACGCCATTAAGGCTGCGTAGCCTGTACATCTGTGACCGGGTCTGGGTGCGAATTCCCTCTGGGGGTCATTCCGGAGTGAAGGCGCTTAGTTTGTTTCTGCACTCAGCGTCCGACCTCGCGCTGCGGGCCTCAGCTCGGCCGCTGCTGACAAATCCAAGAAGATGTGAAACCCACCCACACCTTCCAGGTCAGGGTAGCCCGGCTCCGCAGTAGCTACGCATGGTGGAGTCCTGTGTGGTAATAGTGTCGGGACAACAGCAGAAATAACCCCTGGACGGGTGATTGTGAACAGAGATTCTGAAGGGTCTCTTGCAGCCGCCTAATTATACTACCCTGCGTTACTGCACAAGTTATGAAAGGACAATAAAGGCATCCGCCCTCGCGCTGCGGGCCTCAGCTCGGCCGCTGCTGACAAAGCCAAGATGTGAAACTCACCCACACCTTCATTCACGGCGTTGACGCAGCAGTCAGTCAGAGTAAGTGACACTGCTGCAGAATCAGAATCGACTACATTCAGATCTGCCCCCCACGCGCCAGGTGCGTTTTTCTATTACTTCACTTAGTTTACCTTATTCTGAGCTCAGCTTTAGGACCACCACCAGTGGCACCACCACACCACAGAAATGGCTGCACTGCAGAGACTAGAGAGAGAGACTCACATACGCCAAGGCACCACAACGCACAGGAAGCACTAGGTTAGGTTGAGTCCGTGCACTCTGCGCGCTGCCGCGCAGATCACTCTATCCTTGGCTTCCGGCGCGTCTGTGCATGATTGAAACATCCCGGCGCCCCTGCTGCCCAATCAGGAACGGGGAACAGAGGTCGGTGCGGGGCCACTGCCAGAGGCCAGCAGGGAAGTGAAAGGGTGGAGGGTGGAGGGTGGAGGAGGGGAAGGGGGGGTGACTCAGGCTTTGGTTGGAAGTTACTGAAAGTTAGTAAAAAGCCGGGGTCGGAGGCTGCCAAATCCTGCCAGGGGCCGCCGGTGCCACGAATATTGTATGATTGGTATCCGATGGATCAGATCCTCGTCGTCGTGGCGGCCCCTGGGGTTTGGCTGCCCTGTGCAGGTTCACACTTTGCACATGCCTAAGGCCGGCCCTGATACAGTTCAATAGAGTGATGTTTTCAACTCATTCTGGCACAAAGACAGCTCTATCAAAACCCAGTCTGATATGTTTGAGAATTGTCATGCCTACTGGCACATTCCAAAGTCTCTCTTGCATACCTAAAAACTCCTTCCCTCCAGATAATCACCTCCTCCTGCGGCTAGATTGCAACTAATTCCTCATCTTAGACCACTTTTTTGACCACTAGACTACCCAGTTTCACTGAACCTAAATTAAGTGCATTAAAAACACATCTTCTCACCATTTACATATTTGAGTGTTTTGTAATCAGCCTACATACTTTTGACAATTGTGGAGTACCCCATATCAACTTGCAAATATTGGTAGTGGATATAGTTAGCTGTGTGCCATGTGTGACCTTAGCATGGTTGGGTAGTTGTTAGGGTCAACTAATGATTGACAAAAAGTTCAGTAGTCATTGAATCGATGTACCAGACTTACGGTGGCTAGTATTGTTAAGAGTTCTGAGTGTTTGAATAATAGTTGGATGTTCACTTTGATCTTGTTGTACAGCCTGAATCTGACCACTCGGCTCTGGTCATTAATGTGTCTTTTTCTTTGTGTTCAGCCATGAGACTTTCTAAACTGCACACTATTCATCAGTTTCCTAAAGATTAGCTAATTTGCCAGTGTCTTCAAGCCTAGAGGGAGAGCATTCCAGAGCTGTGGATCATGTGTTCCCAGGAATCGGGCCCTGTGCTTTAGTCTTTTGAATTCTGACTGGCAGATGATGTTTGAGTTGGACAACTAGAGGAAATGTGATCCATAACACTTTGTGAAAGGTGTCTTGCTTTTCAAATTTATTAAAAGATTCATTTCATTTAAAATTTATCAAAGGTTCATTGCATTATAAATGTGATCATGGATTCCTACAGGGGTCAACAAGCTCTCTTGAGGATGAAGTGATGTGACCATGTTTCTTGCATTTCAAGGCTGAGCATGCTGCAAGATATGTACATTTTGTGGTAACCCAATTAATATTTTTAGGAGAGCTTTATGCACTACACTAGTCCAGAGTGGCAGAAACTCGCAGAGTAAAGATATGTTCAGTAACTCCTGTTACCACATATTTATCACATTGAGTTTTGTTGTGATCAATATCTGCAGGCCACATTTTAACATAGGAAATGCCACGTAAGCACCAAAATCTGCATCTTCTTCCTTAAAAACTTGTGATAGGCAAAATTGATTGCATCTGATGACTACCAAACAACTTGGCAGTAATTTTTATTGGATGCAATAATTATCACATGAAGTTATCACACAGTCTCAAAACTTTCCTTAATGCACTTGACCTCACCCAAATATGCGATAGACCAACACACGACAAAGGCGCGATACTTGATCTCATCATTGCCAAAGAGAATTCTACACAACTGGAGACGATTCTACCCTGCGACTGGTCAGATCACCACATTATCACCTTCTATATCAATGAAAAAGTTAAACCTAACCCGACTCAACCAATCAAATCCAAAATATGGAAAAGGGACATGAAGAACCTCAACGCCTCTACTCTGCCTCCCCACATCGGCAATCTGCTCCTCCCCCCTTCAGGTGCCGCGGATGTTCAATCACTGACTGACCACTACCTTGAATCTATGAATACATTAGTCAATGAAGTCGCCCCACTGCAACTGAAGAGAGTCTCCACCAAAACTTCCAACCCCTGGTATGACGACAGACTCAATGACGATAGGCGTTCGATGCGAATGGCAGAGCGCACTTGGAGAGCGGACCCCTCAGCACTGCACCTCAAAAGGCTCAAAAACAAGAGAAATGCCTACTTCAGGATAATAAAGTGCACAAAATTGGACTTCTTCAGCCGCCAATTGGACCAAGCAAAAAACAGGCCAAGAAAACTC
Organism: Lissotriton vulgaris; assembly: GCF_964263255.1. Classification (NCBI taxonomy): domain Eukaryota; kingdom Metazoa; phylum Chordata; class Amphibia; order Caudata; family Salamandridae; genus Lissotriton; species Lissotriton vulgaris. The sequence continues at coordinate 775,155,322 of NC_141685.1, read as the reverse complement.
TTCGAACTAATCAAAACCCAAACAAAAGCACAACCCCTACAATCAAGTAGCACAACAAGCGACACCCCACACTGTGAAGACTTCTCTGCTTTCTTTAAGCTAAAGACTGACAACATAAGAAATGACCTCATCATGGATGTAAGCCGATTCCCCAACCACACAAGAATGGCTAACACTCAACCTAAAAACATGGCTTCCTGGCAGTACTTCGATACCTACTCGGAAGAAACAATACACAAACTGCTCTGCACCTTGAAGCCCTCTAACCACCACACAGACCCTCTACCTGCTAATGCTGTAAAAGACTTCATCCCCCTGCTCCTCCCTCTCTGGACCAAAATCATCAACTGCTCCCTGCAACAAGGCCTCATTCCGGACTCCCTCAAGGTGGGGCAAGTCACTCCTATACTCAAGAAACCTACAGCTGATCCGACTGACCTAAACAATTACCGACCCATCACCAATATTCCCACCCTGGCCAAACTGCTGGAGAAATGTGTCCAACTCCAACTAACAAGACACATTGACCAATTTGACCTCCTCAATTCTCATCAATCAGGATTCACAGCGAAACATAGCACGGAAACAGCTATGACACACATAATTGATGACGCCCTCCAAATTCTTGACCGCAATGAGTCCTGTCTCCTCATCCTTCTTGACCTCTCGTCAGCATTTGACACGGTCAAACATGAGAACCTGCTGGAACTGCTAAGCACTAGAATGGGTCTATCGGGAACGGTTCTCAAATGGTTTTCGTCCTTCCTACACAACCGATCTCAGAAGTTCAAGATCGATAATGTGCTATCTGCACCTGTGCCTGCGGATCTAGGTGTTCCACAAGGATCCTCCCTCTCCCCCACTTTGTTCAACCTCGTCATGGAACCGCTCGCCACCTTGCTCCAAGCTTCTAATGTCCAATTCCATATGTACGCCGACGACACACAACTGTACCTAAAGCTTCAATCTCCGGAAGATATCAAACATCTGAACTCCACGCTTATTAACACTCAATCTTGGCTAGCCGATAATCACCTCAAACTAAATGCTCTGAAAACTGAGTTCCTTCTCATCTCACCCCCGGCGAAAATTTCCACCACCCAAACATGGCTCAACAACCTAACAGCACTTAATGTCCAACCCACCATCGTGGACTCAGCGAAATCTCTAGGCATCACACTGGACGCCAAGCTCAACATGCAGCAACACATCAGCAAAGCCACAAAAGCAGCTAATTTCCAAATAAACACACTGAGGAAAATCAAACCCTTCCTTCCAACTGAAGACTTTCGAACTGCTGTAAAAGCGTTAGTCATCCCTCGAATCGACTACGGAATTGTGACCCTCAGTGGACTCCCGCTATCCACAACAGCACCCTTAAGAGCCTCCCTGAACGCTGCCGCAAGACTCATTACTGGCTCAAGAAAACATTCGCATATTTCCCCAGATTTAAAGTCCCTAAAATGGCTGCCGTTTGAAGCCAGAATACAACTAAAAATTGCAGTTATGACACACGCGGCCGTGCACCACAATGCACCCAACTACCTCGCTCAAAAATTGTCCATATCAGGAGGTTCGAGGTCCAATAGAAGCTCAAAAAATCTACTCCTGAAACCCCGTAGATTCAGGAAAGAGAAAACCTACAAGCGCTCCTTCTCAGGAATGGTACCCAGGATCTGGAATCCGCTCCCGCCTGAAACTAGGCGTATCTCCTCCGCTGCACTCTTCAAGAAAGAGGTGAAAAACATCCTTCTGGCCAAGATCTCCTGAACCTTATAGGTAGTGGTTCAGAGACTCTACATTGCCTGGTATCAATGCTCACCTTGTCCTTTGGCATTATACCTCTACCTGATGGTGACACTACTTCGCCTCTTTCGTCCTACCGACCAATATATGAGACACATTGGGTCACAGATTCACCCTCCCGATGCCCTCACTCAGTGCGCTCTCTACACTAAAACACTGTTATAAGCTTGCCACACACCCAAGGTGTACCTGAACACCTATATAATGTGATCCATGACTTGTGCAGTTTTATTACCTGTTCACCTGACTGTATATTGATTTGTTTATGTATGTTGTTTTATTATTATCCTTCATGTTAGTGACTACTACATTGCTCCCATTACCACTGTTCTTTCCTACTGCCCCTACCCTGCCATTGTGAAGCGCTCTGATATCTGTAAGGATCTTGTTCGCGCTATATAAAACTTTGAATAAATAAATAAATAAATAAGTTATGGCCACCTCATAATGAGCGACTGTCTCTTTTTTCACATGTGTAATGCATGTGTGTGTGTGCATGTTTCCTAAACATGCTGTAATATTCACTTTTATTATACGCTAACAGTAGAGGACCTCTATCACACCATGGCAGTGGACATCTGTCTAGAATAGTACTGTCTCTGCATTACATTAATATTCAAGTAAAGCTTACCCAGCATCTTCAAGATAAAGTGCTTGTTGACTTCCCCGGCCTCATTAGATGCAATGCAAGTGTACTGCCCATGATCGTCCATTGAGGCTGAAGAAATATGGAGGACCATCCCATGGTTATTCACAGTCAGGTGAGCTCCCAGCTCTAGGGAGTGCCCATCCTTCAGCCATGACATGTTAGGTGTTGGAGTACCGTCGGTAAAGCACATCATAGATGCAGAATTCCCTTTCACCACAGTCAATTCCTCCATTCCACCGGCCTTATCCATACTTGGGGGGACTATGCAAAGAAAAATGAGAGGGCAGGTACAAGAACTACGTATGGAGACATATTTTAGAATCACTACATGTTGTCAAACTGCCTCAGCAAGATGAAAAAGTGGAAACATTGTTAGAAGAAGACATTCCTTGGGCTTGCAGCTTCAGATTGACATAAGACATGAAATACAGTTTTCAAGGTGCTTGATTTACCTATCTCTAAAATCATGCAATTAGAAAAGGTAATCTAAAGTGGATGCAATTCCAATACCGAGATACAGATAATTCCACATACTCAATGTGCACTCAGAATCTCTGTATTTCCAGTGGTTTCACATAGATCAAACCCTAGCAAACTATAACAAAATATTTTGGATCTTAAATAGAGTTTGGTGGATTGGATACTCGGCCACAAACTTAGCAGATTGTACGTGTAATAGAGTAGCCGGGGTATCAGCCACGTTTTGCCGGAGTACGCCATCTGCCAAACTTTAAATAATGCACTTTGTAATTGCATTTCAGAGCTCTAATCAACAGTGAAAGGTCTTATACAGCCTCAATGTATGACACAACTTTAACCCTGTTAAACTGCAGCCAAGAATTTGTCGGGCCACAATAGTGAATTCATACTTTTTTATCTAGGATTGACATTTAAGCATGCATGCAGTTTTACAAGCATGCTACTCATAGAAAGTGTTGCACAGATCAAAATGTAAATGCTCAGTGAAATATATGCTATAATAATGCTTGTATGTTGATCCTAATGCTAACAGCAGTCCGGGATTACTTTGCAGCACATACTCTGCTTCGGGAAAACCAAAGCCTGACCTACAGGTGGTTGGCATCCTTGTAAGTAAATTGAGTAATGATATAGGATGAAGAGACAACAAGCATAACACAGCTGTTTTAACCGCTCACTTTGCCAGTATTTGTGTTCTCAATGATGGCGGTTGAGATCAAGAGTATAACTTATACACTATGAGTCGTGTGGAAAGCTATTCAAGCATATATTTCTGTGGAAATATCACTCTACACAAGTACACGTTTTACAGGGTGCAGAATCCCGCCCCGTATTACTGGGTGAGATTCTGCAAAGGGTAAAACTGCACTCAGTAATACCACTTGGTTTTCCAGCCACAAAATCCGGTGGAATATGAGACTGAACAGGTTCTGGACACTGGAAAAAAAATGGAGTAACAGTTCTTCAATGCCACGTTTTTAGCCATTCCAGGGCCAAAACTTACACTCACCCACAAATAGCTTGTTAATACTTCCTGGTATTGGTATTACCAGGTCCGCTATTATCACTACATTTTTACTGGTAGACTCGTAATGGGGCTGAAAGGGATTCATGTTAAGAGGTACAGCAAATGCACACATTTCTGTGTAAATTAGAAATGAAGACCTACCATAGACTTGTATATTGAAAAGTTTATTGTCCACTCCAGCTCGATTAGATGCCACACAGGTATATGTTCCAGCATCCGACACCTGGGCACGCACAATTCTGAAAATTGAACCACAAAAGGTAAGAAACAGCAGTTTAATAATGAAATACATAATTAGAGCATGATCCAGAAATGTGTGCCAAGGAGTGGAACACCTCTTGCGTGGTTCCATGTCTCTCCCCTAAATGACTGCCTCTGCCTTAGGTCTGTGGTCGGATACTGTAGGACCAATAAATTACACAAGTCAGGAAAAGGTCACTCAGATTGGTATTGGTGTGGTGCCACATTGGTGTAGGGATATTTCCAGAGTGGTAGTGCTGGGTGCAGCCGGGGGCTTAAACCAAGATGAGTCCTTAATAAATGTGTACCAGCAAGCTTTATACCAGGATTGTCTTATATTTACCTACACAAAGGTTAGAACAGTGGTCAAATACGTTTGTGCTCATATTCTCCTAAATTGGCAGTAAAGTCATATTTAATTCAGGGTAACAAATAAAACAGAAAACTCTTTAAACCACCACATTAGGACAATCACTGACTGTGCATCAAATACCAGGCTGCAAAGGAGGGAACCTCTTTCTTGTACTCAACACTTGTAGGGACTCTGGTATGTTTTTATTAAATGTCTATTCACTACAAACTTCTTAAGACCATATTGCCAGTCAGCCGGTAACTGGATGTAGAAATTCAAGCACTGTAGGTACTGATTTCTCCATTAACTCCAATTACAGCCATTCTGAGTGTAGTCTTGTGTCAACCGAATTAAAAAAATAACCTATATAGACAAATAAGCTCTAGTTCTTCTAATAATAACAACACTGTCTACTCTTAATCACTGACAGTAAGCAAATATTTCCTTGCTAAATAGGATTGATTGGAAAAATAAAAATATAATGGCATGAAACAGGATCGGAATAGACTATTTGGCCATCGTAAAACAATATAACACCTCAGTAAATAGTCACTTTTGACACCGAAAGAATCACTCCATGTTATGAACTCACCGAAGGACCTGTCCGGCAGACAGTAATCTGATTTGCGATGATATGGGAAGTGGAAGCCCGTTCTTTAACCAGTTTATCTGTGGAGGTGGTGAACCAGCGGCCACACATTCAACATTTATTGACGTGTCTAAGATGGCAGTCAGCTCCAGAGGTTCCTTTTTGTTATTAAGGATGGCTGGTGGAACTAAATAGGATTATAATTTAAGGAAATTATGAAATGCAAAAATGGTGTTTCACATACTAAGCAGTTTCAAATGAAGTGTGTTTGCAGATGTCTCTAAATCCCTTGTTGAGATGAAACTATCTGCTGAAATACCAATGCCTACATCACAAACTTTAACAGTGTGCTATCCAATACCATGCAATTTACTACAAAACCACCAATATCACATAAAGATGGTATATGCATACCTGCACACATATTATCTGCAGCGTTCATGTGCAATCATGCATACACTGTATCATGTAGGGCTTAATGGGTTACCTTATGATCTGGTGGCTGGTGTTATTGAAGATGGATATGTGCTGAATCAGGAATATGTACATGTGTACTCCTGCAGAGCCTATCTACCATTGTGCTATTCGGAATGTGAAAAGGAGGGCCTGTAAAGCCTCTTTCTGCAGCTAAAATAAAGAACACACCTCCCAGTATTGAAACATTCCATCAAACAAAATAGCCTAAAAGGTTTTTCTCTGAACCAGAGACTAGAACCATCGTAAAGCGAATAGCAAAGAAAATAAAATGATTGAGAAAGAAGGCTACCTATCTGTAACCTTAGCTCACAATAATCTATATCTTCCTTTTTTTAAACAGCAGAACATTTCTTACTTAAGTGTGAGAATCTGGTTGTGAACATCCAGCACCTGTTGTGAGATATTCTACTCTTTTAAATACCAAAGAAATCCCACCATGGATCACCATCTGTTCCAAGATCTTTCCAAATCATCTATGTTAAGTGTGAGCATCTATATGAGAAAACTGCAGCTGGCTCCAAGTGCAAAGGAATAGCATCAGCCCCCTTTGTAAAGCCTTTACATGTGTGCAAGCCTATTGTGTACTCACCATAAACATTGAGGTTGAAAATACGGTCCTCTTCTCCAGCAGGGTTAATCGCCACACATGTATACTTCCCGACATCTGAAAGCAGAACACCTAGGATGTTCAAGGTGCTGCCATCTGGTGTTATTCTGTGAAAAAGATTCCACACAAATTGCTAAGTACTCGGCTATGAGAAATTCCCCTATTGAATGAATAATTAGTTTTGACAAATTCCCTTCTTGAGTTTTTTCCCTGTTTTCAACATCAAGGAAAGCATGTCCGACTTTGCTACCTTTGGTTGTTTTAGTACTGACAAAATAATTCTGAGGTGCATGTCTTTGATCTAAGCGGTTGCATCATCAGTTTTCTTTTTTTAACTGCTGCTATATTCATTTTAAAAGTATTGAAATTGTGCAGAGTTCAGTCTCTTAGGCTAAGTCAGCAGTACACCTCAGGCTTTCAGTCTTGGAACCTGCTTTTATAGAATGTGTGCCATCAGCAAAAAATAGAGTGATTACTAGCCCCTCCAACCCAAAAACACAAAATGTGTGAGGAATGTAAGATTTTAACCCAGGACGTCCAAGCTGAATACAATTTTATCTAGGCATATCCAAATGTGAATCTACTCAAATATGCCACTCGCACTGACAGTAATGCCATTCTTAGATTTGACACTCAACTACATTTGGTGAGCTTACTAAAATTCTGCAAATTCAGATTCAGTGATTTTTGTCACAATTATGCTCTAATTTCCTTTAGTATGAACATGTTTGTTTAAAATGACCTAAAACGGCAACAGCAATGCAGCGCAATTAAAGATGTGGCTTGAACAAAATAGATACGTTCTGAAAAATACTGAAACACATTCCATGAACGAAAAGTAAAAACAATGTGCTGAAAATGGAGAACAGTCTGTACCATGATGCAAATGCCCTTATGTCAAAACATCTGCCCTCAGTGCCCATCGGTGTCTGTTTTTAATAGTGTACTTTGCAAGTGCACTAATCATTTTAGCTGAATTTTATTTTCATTTAATAATTAAATGATTAACTTAAACTGAACTTTTTGGGTCAAAATTCTCCCAGAAATTCTTACAAATAGTTCTGGCAAGCAATAACGCTTAAGCGGATAATGTACAAGATCTATTTTGAAATAAAATATCTTTTTGGACCAGATGAGGAAATACAAGAAATGGAAATCACTGAGGAAATCATTAATGCGGATGAAAAAGGAAAGCATTCCTTCCACCTTGTTTGTGAGAAAGTGCCATCTTTCTTGCACTGGTATGCCCCCACTTTCTTTTGAACTGCTGATGTGCTTTGACTGAGTGTGCTCTGGGTTCCTGCCAACCAGGTACCTAGGGCCTGTGTTCCTTCCCTAAAAACTGTGTTGAAACTAAAACCCAATTGGCATCTCTGGCCACCTATCAGCCCCTAGTAAGTGGTACCCTAGGTGCTAGGTCTCCTCCCCCAGGATGGGCAGGGGAAGCTTCAAAGGCATGCCGCCTCTGTGAGATTCTCCAGACAATTTTCTGTAACCAGCAACTGGCCCCCACCAGTTCTGACCCCCACTCTGGCGGGAAAACTGGCAGTAAAACTACGTCAGGCAAGAGGGTGTGCCAACCTGTGCCAACCCTCCCCTCAGGTGGCGGAGACGAGGTAAAGCACGACCCCAGGCTCCGGCCATCTTGAAGATGGGGAGCCCTGCCCAATCACAGCTAGGCTCCTGACCCCCTCCCACAGGAGAGGAGCAGGCTAGGTGGTGTACCCACCCCAGGACAGGGACCTATTGGTCCCTGCCCTTGCCCTACCTGTAACGCCCCTAAATTCATTATTTAGGGGCTCCCTGAACCTTACTTCCTTAGATTCCAAAAAGAAAAGAAGAAAGAAGACTAAGAGGAATAGGACCCGCCGTGCAGCTGCTAACAACAGGACGACAACAATTGACTTGGCCCCAGCCCTACCGGCCTGTCGATCCTGGAACCTGCTCCTGCCTAAAGCCCTGCGACTCCTGTGGACGGCAATCTTGGGACACACAATCTTCCCTGCCTTGACCCTCATAAAGCCTGAGACTCCCATCAGCAGAGGATCTGCTGCAACACCCCCCCTGGTGCCAGCCAGGAAGCTCCGGACCAGCCCACTCTGCACCCGCCCAGCCCGTGCCCGAGTGATCCAAGACCACGAGAACGTTCCTCCGGCGACCGGGACCAGAAGTCCAGTGCCCAAAGACCCTCCTCGACGAACCAGACAACACCTGCAGACTCAGAACCAGGGGCCCCCCCAACCGTGACCAGCTGAGGGTAAGCTTTTCCGACACTCAAAGACACCCCTAACCCCGGCACCCTACAACCCCCTGTGCCTCCCTTTATGGTACGTACTTGTGCTCCAAGATTCCAACTTACCTCTCGATGTGCTGGTAGCCCCTGGAGAGTCTCCGCCCCCGAGCCTGCAGCCTTTGTTCCCTTTTTACCTTTTCCGTTAGATAACATTGAGCGCCCGACGGCTCAAAAGCACCCTGCATCCAGCCGCCCAAGTGCCGCTGGCTGTGCCACCTTTGTCCTATCCTGCTTCCCCCTTTGTCCTAAGCAAGTGTCCAGGAGCCCAGCTCCCACAGCAGCGTGACCTGTTAGCCAGCAGCCACCAACCGGAGGCCCCCTGTCCCCCATTGGATAACATTGGGCCTAACTACCACTGCACCCGGCCGTCCCTGCGCCGCTGAGGGTTACCCAACTGTTCCTACCTGACACTGGGGGACCCCTGAGTGTACGCCCAGAACCACAACTTCACCAGCCGAGTACTCAACAGGAAACCGGTAACTCACTTACCTGCCATGAAATAACATTGACTGGTTTGACTCGAAAAATCTTTTAAGTGTCTACTTTTGAAAACTTAAAATATTCATATAAAATCATCCAAATTCCGAAATACTCACCTGTGATCAGGAGAGGAGCCAGTACTGTACCCTGTAGCCAAGTACTGAACCGCAAATGTAATCCCTAGCGGGTTTACTAGTAACTTGTATTTTCTCCATAGGAACCTATTGTCTGCTTTTCTATGAAATTTCTTTTGTGTCTACTTTTGAAAACTAGAAATATTCTTAAAAAATCATACGAAATACTGAAACGTAATTACTTACCTTTTTTTAAGTTGAGACCCCAGTGCTGGCCCCAGGAGCCCAGTACTGGATTACAAAAGTAACAAGATCGAGCTTTACCTGCAAGCTGAATTTTCTCCCATTGGATAACATTGCCAGATTTCTGTTGAAAAGTTTTTAAGTGTGAACTTTTAAAATAGCTTTTTATTCCTGAAAAATCACTACAATACCTAAAACGTTTTTGCGAAACTGTTTTCAGCTTAGACCCCAGGACTGAACCTAGGAGGCAGTCCTGGAATTACCACAGTAATCTACAAAGTAATCAACTGTGTTTATATAAGGAAATCCATTGAGCTCAATGCTAAATTGTGTGTAGAATTGTGTTGCCAACTGCAACCCCTGACCTATTGTATTTGCAAAGTTTATTGCCTTTCTGCAAAGTACTCATCTGTGACCTCTCATATTGAGAACAGTATATTTTGATACCTGTTGGTTCTAGAAATAAAACAACTATATCTTTTGATATAAAAACAATTGGCCTGGAGTTCAGTCTCTGAGTGTGTAAAACCTTTTGCTGACTGAGTGTGTACAACAAATGCTTTACACTGTCCTCTGGTACTGCCTTACTGCTCGACCAAGCTACCACTTTAGAGAGTAAGGTCACACCTGGCTTTAACCTCTGTTATACCTCTGGGGTTTGTGAACTCTATACACACTGTACCTTATTATATATAGCCACTTTTCACATTGTTACATATAGAACTAAAGATGCGTAAAAGTGAATTACGAGGATGTTTTTTTTTCACAGAGGGGCTCTGAATGACATCAAAGTGACAACGAGAGCGAAGTTCAAGTTGTCTCTGATGGACCTCAGTATCACATGGTGAAAAACATCACCATGATTAACTTTTTACCCATCTAAAATGTTATGCTATGTATGCCCTCCCCCCAATCTACTGCCCCTCATTTTCAACTGCTACGCAGTGGCAGAGGAGTAATTTGGGAGCCATACCTAACGCGGCCTCTGCAATGTATTTAATTATCAAAGGTTAAGAAATAAAGAAAAAAAACCTTACTTGCCATCCTTAACCAGCCCCCAGCACCTTCCCTGCCTTTATTCTTTTATCTGCAGCTGTGCTTTCTGCTTTCATTCAAAGCAGACAAGCAGAGCAGCACTGTCAGGCTCTCAGAGAGCCCTGTCAGTCTTGCCTTAAAGCCCTTTCTGATGTTGCAATACTGGGAAACAGGTTTTGTTATCAACTGTTGCTACGTCACCGCAGTGAGGTATCAGATTCAGAAAGTAATGTAAACGATAGAGGCTCTCTGTGAGAGTCATATATAAGAAATGCAAAATTTCCTATGGCACTTGAATTAATAAGGATGGGATATCCATCTCATTTGTGACAAAGTACCCATCTGCCAAACTCTAAAATAGCCCAGAAGTAGGGGTGGTTCAGGGCAGAGTTAGTTGAGCAGCAGGGCAGTTTATAAGAGTAGCAGGAGTGGAGATAGGTAGATTAGGGAAAAAGAAGTGAATGGTTGAGTGCAGGAAATACAGTGAGCAGGGATAGGGTTTATGAGAGGGACATTAAGGAGGAAGGGAAGGTTCAAGGAAAAGGGGGCGCTGAAGCACAGTCTCTTTATTTGGTGCAATGGCAACTGTTTATGGGAGATTCATGCTGGTGAAGGTCTGGTGATGTATCATCAGCCATGGCCCATGCAGGTAAGAGTGTTGGGGTGGTGGGGCCAGTGGGAAGGGGGCTCGACAGATGACGACGAGGGAAAATTATTTATTTATTTAATTTTCCCTCATCACCGTCATCTGAAACCCCCCCCCCCCCCCCCCCCACCCCACCCCTCCACTCAGCCCTACATCTCTTACCTGCATGGGCCACGGCTGTGTATCTTGGACCAACTCACACAACATTAATAATGCAAACTGGCTGTAATTATAGCATATGTGTTCACATGCTTCTTGTGTTTGTTTATACAATACATAAAATATTTTCTTCTGTGTCAAGATATCCCTAGAAGAATGTGAGCAGTCTGCATTCCACTTTCATTTTCATCCTTACCAAGTATTAAGAAAAATAAATTTAAAATGATTTATAAGCAAATATAAGCATATGATAAATCAGTGAAAGTGTTTAAAGTGAAACTTAAACCAACCTTATCCTTTCCGAATCACCAGTGTTAATGGCTTTTCCATCCTTAAGCCAATGAATGATAGGTGAAGGAGTCCCATCGGCTTGACACACCATTTGAATATCTTCTCCCAGGAGCACACTCTTTTCACTGGGCATATCAGAGTCCTTAACGCTTGGCGGAACTAAAAAAAAGAAGCGACAATCGAGTATGGTCCATTTCTTAGAGAAATGTGCAAAAAGATTTATGATTCTGCTATTATTAATGTATGTTTTGGAATGTCTCTTGCAACAGTGATTTTTTTTATTGTTCAACATATTTCATCGGTAAAATAGCTGACAAAACTCCATCAAACTCCACGAGCCTAATAGAGGATGCAACATCGCTCTCTTATTCAACTCCTTAGAGAGAATGCTGTATTTAGTATTTTTTTCTATTTGAAAATACCACTGATTCCTAAAAGTTCTTCCACAGGATCTGCAGGTATATTTTCAGCAAACTGATCTCCATCAAGTGGGGGGGAGATCTCTAATACGGCAGTTGGCAGGCCTCCAGCTGAAATGATAGTGTTATTATTCCTCTGTAAAAATATTCATACCCACAATGTGGCTGTGCCTTGCTTCTAGGATCAAAGGTGTTGTTATAAAGGTATTATGTTGTAGCAAAGCCTGCAGCTCGCAAAATCACACAGTTTTATGATTCAAGAAAATGCCTTTCTGACTTACACAAGGTCCACTGTTACCCTTTCCGAATTACAATTAGGAGGGGTAGTGAAAGGGAAATGTGTTTCTTATTAAGAATTCAGGAAATTGTTTATCAGTGATTTGTAAGTATAATGGTGACCGAAACCCATTGGTGAGTTATGGACTCCCAGTGGGAGTGGTAAATGATTCACAAAGTGGATCACTACAAGCTCACCCCAATGTCTTCCCTGCCCATTGAATTTTTTTTTTTAATCAACACCAGTCCTATTTGAACTTGCAATATTTCCCACAATAAAGTCAATATTTAATTCCTACCTCACATTCCAAAAATCTTTTTCTTTATCCCTTAACTTAACCTTCAAAGGTCATCTTTATGCCACCCATTTCATCACCCTTTTCCACACTTCATATCCCTCTGCTGCAGCAGTCCACTCCACTTCACCCAAAGTGATTTTCCTGATCCCCATCGCACCTTCTTCTGGTAGAGGAGAGGTATGTTAATTACCCCAGAGGCTGCCAGAAGGTAGATAACTGAGCATATGAAGGTCATTTGGAAAAAGGATTACTAAGGCAGGAAGGGAAGTTTTAAGGTAGCCCAAGATAGATATTAGGGTAGATGTGCTGTTTATAGAGTTTCATAAGTGCCCCAGGAACAAGGTAGAAGTAACTAGAGATGCACTGCAACCACCTGTACCATTTCCTGTTATATCTTGAAAAACGTTATGGTTTATTTTATTTTATTTTAAGGTTTTATAGAGCGCCGACCAGACCCGTGAGGGTATCAGAACGCTTTACAGGTTTGAGGGTGGCATACAAAGCATTAGGAAGGGAAGGAACAGTTGGGTAAGATGTGGGATACATTATACATTATACAAGAAAAGCACGCAGTTTAAGGTCCAGGCTACAAGCAAGATAAAATGACAAGAATAGGAAGAAACTTATGAAAGAAGGCCTGCAGTCTCAACTCTTGAGTGGGATGCCCAGGGGTGCAGTATTAGGTATCCTTCGCAGAGCAGTGGATGATATCAAGGTGGAGGGTGGAAACAAGTCACTAGAGTGATTGCGATGTAGTCATCAGATGAGGTATTTGGTTAGAAGTCATGAGTACTGTAGCTTCCTAGGGGCAAATGGTGGCTGTGAACCTGGGGATAATAATCCTGGGGAAAAAGGCTGTTATAGAACCCATTCTTTCTCTATGAATTGAAAGGTTGAAATCTCACCTGCTTCCAGAACCAACTTAGTAACATTGCTTTGAGAAGCTCCAAAAAGAGCAAAATGTGTATCAGGAACTACACTTAATCTATTTGTTGTATTTCAATTCCTCATTTAGGCTCCACCATTTTGCTCGGCACCATTTCGGCTGCTTATTATGTGATGCGAAGGAATTGCTAGTCAAATGAGGTTTGTTTTTATAAACTGCTAGTTACGTTTTTTAAGCTCATTAGATTTTTGGCTAAGTGTTTTTATTCTTTATATACTAAAACTGTTGGTCCCGATTGAATAGCCGGCGGTAGGGTCAATTGTTATTGTTTTGGTATAGAGAACTACAGGTTCCTTTTTAGGACATTTGAATATTCTCATCACATTAGCACTTTAGTTTTCTTTACCGCATGTACCCTGCTCCTCAACTGTTTTTTGTGGCTATTTTACAAAGCTAGTTCGGACTCATGTGGAGTACACACCAGCCCAAAACTATGTTTCCTTCAACTAATTTGCTTATTTAGGCTCCACCATTTTGGTTGGCGTTCTAGCTACTCATGCACAAGCAGGACTTGGAATATTTGAAATGTCCAGCTGCACAGCCATGCAGCGGATGCATGCAGTGGATGCACCACTAGCGCGCCGAAGGTGCCATAGAGCAAAGCCCATCTGCCAGTTTAATCTGAGATTTCATCCAATTGGGTGGTCTCCCTCCAACCACTTTGATAAGGTACTCTCCAGAACATGCTGCAAGAGCTGGGGGTTAAGTGATTGGGCCTCCATAGTGTGCAGTCATTAATTACTCCTCCAGCCCAAGCTCATTGCACTTTTGATGAACATACTGAGTGGGGGCCAACCAAAAATAATTGTACCTCCATTCCACTGATTAAGAGTGCTTTCATTAATGTGCTATCTTTACTCAAACATGCACTAGAAATAAACAAAGTAATTCAAGCTAAGGATTAGAATTTGTTTTTTTATCACTAAAACCTGGACAACGTCTGACTCTGCATTTGATCTGGGTTGTGCATGGTCTATAGGCTTTAAAATTATGCATCTCCCCCATCCTCTATGCAGAGGTGGAGGGCTTGTGATAATCTGAAGGGAGAAGTAAAATGTAAAGCCCTTATACCTGGTTACATTCCACTATGCTGAATTTCTTGCTTTTGTCATACACCTATCCTCGTTGTCGTTTATTGCTGGAGTGTTTTGCTATCACACTCCTAGTCCATCTGCAAATTTTGTTAATTCTTTAAGGGAGCCTAATTCTCCACTCACTTGATCCCATTCACAATCTTTCATTCTAAGTGTTTTAAGTGTTTTAATAATTTTGACTGACAGTTCACATCATTCTTCTACTAGAGACTTAATGGACTCTACGAGTCAGTAGGCTTCTCACAGTTGGTCTCAAAACCAACTAACAAGGATTGCCACACTATTGATCTAATTTTTGCTCCAGAAAGCTTGATGATCAATGGTCATATTCTTCCTCAGGTGTGGACTAAACATTCTCTCATTCTTTTCCATATTTGGCCATTAGCTTTATCATGATTTTGCCCCCAGCCTTGACAATAAATCTATCAGGTCTTGGCCTTGGGCCAAATTAATATGTGAAGCTTTATCCGCTGTTCTCGTTACTAGCCCTGAAATAAGGATGATGAGTACAGCGGTGAAGGACCCTGAGGTCTATCCTTCAAATCACAGCGTATTTGAGGATGCATCTACCTCCTACCATAATCGGATTATCAAGTCTTAGATATTATCCTTCCATATAAGAAGATCTGGACTCGTGTGCAGCCTTACGCATCATGGTAAAATGACAGACCAGCTAAATTAGATTGTAAAAAAGTTGAGTAACAGTGGCGAGTGAACTATTCTCCTGAACTCAAAATTGTATTAAAAACAATACAAAAAACCTAAACACAACTTTCCATGCTGCTAAGGCGGACTGTTATGCTCAATCTATTCTCTCTGCCTCAAATACTATGAAACAACTTTTCTCTGTAGTTCACTCAATTGTTAATCCTTCTTGCTCTTTTCAAGCTAAAGAACATACACAACTATGTGACACCATTTCCCTCTACTTTGAGGAGAAACTCTGCAGCATTCTTTCATGTTTATTACATTTTTCTTCACCTACTCCTCAATCTGAGTTATCACCAAGCCTGAATTATTCTTCCGACATTATGCAGTCTTGGGTTGTTGAGAATACGCGTCCAACTATTACAACTTTGGATGTACCCAATGCCAATGAATTTTTTGAATCTTGACAACTCTATTTCTTCGGGATCACAATTAAATCCTCTACCTCCAAATTTCTGGAAGAAGGCCTCAACCTGCCTTGCTAAACCTTTTTATCTTCATGCAATCTTTCTTTATCATCAGGAGCTGTACCCTCAGATTGGAAAAAATACATGGTGGCCCTACTGCATAAGAAACCCTCTGCGGACACTGCAGTTTTAAGCAATTTTAGGTCAAAATCTCTTTTCCGGTAAAAATTGTAAAGAAATTCATCAATACCATCATCTCTGACTTTCTTGAAAGTAACAATTTACTTGACCCAGCTCAGTCAGGCTTTTGCCCAGCTCACTGTACTGAATCTGCCTTGGTTGCTGCTTTAGATGATCTCAGAAAGGCAGCAGACAATAGCCTCTTTATTGCCTTAATACTTTTAGACTTGTTTGCTGCCCTTGATATAACAAACCATGACATTTTGTTCTCAGGGCTGGTGGAAATTATTACCCAGGGCACTGCCCTTGAGTGGTGTAAAATTTATTTAGAAGGCAGACCACGAGTAAATCATCTTCCAACTTTTCAATCTGGGTGTCGGAAGGTGGAGCATGTTGTGCCTCAGGGCTCTCAGCCGTACATTAATTAATATTTATCTGAAACTCTTGACTAAATTGATCTGTAGTCACATAATCAATTTTTCATGAATTATGCTGATGACACGCAAATATTTTTGTTAGTTGACCATTATAGTCCTCTATCCTTAGAAGCTTTCCATAATTGCCAATGGGACATCTCACGATGGTTAGGGTTGAATTCATTAAAGTTCAATAGTGTTCAATCCTATGTTGTGCCATAAGTAGACCTTCTATTCCTTTAACAGTAAACATTTAGCCACTACCCAGTAATATGACCCCCAAAGTTTCTCTAATAGTTTGCAACCTTGGCATATACATGGATATATTTCACTCTGCACTCAAAGAAAGAAGCTTTCTTCTACCTGTTTTATTTTCCTTAACGCGGTCTTTCGGCAAAATCTTGTCATTTCTCCTGACCATCCATTCACTAGTAATTCAGTCACTTATATTAGGTCGACTGGATTCTTGCAATTTCTAGGTGCACCTGACTATCTTATTAAGCAGCTAAGTCGCATTCAGAAAGCAGAGGCAAAGTTAGTATTGTCCCACTTTCGTTACCGATCTTCATCAGCCACCATGGGCAAATTACACTAGTTACCAGTGTTTAAAAGGATCAAGTTAAAATCCCTATGCATAGTGCATAAAACAATCTGTCTTGTAGGGCCGAGGTACCTACCATAATCTATTATCCTGTAGGAAGATATTGAAAACGTGGTTCTTCACACTGTAGACTACACATCTGGCTAGACCTCTTGTGGGTTTTTTCAGTTCCCATCAAATAGCAGATGGTTATTAGTGCCAGGACACCACCTCTTGTAACAGTTGCACAAGGAACAAGGAGCTGATATGGCCCTCTAAGCCAAAAAACTGAGCATAATGCTGTTGGGAAAGAGGAACTGTATGAAACAAACGTCCTGGCCCATAGCAAGACTGAAAACAAAGGCAGGGCTCTTTAATTCATGATCTGCACCTGTAATAGATTTGCTGGCCTGATGGTGGTTGCAACCCATTCAGAATTTTGGCAGTGCCTATTATACCTTGGGGAAAGTTAGTGTTAGATATCATGGGACCTTTTGATACATTAGTAATCAGTGAAGCGTTTTATTTGTTGAATAAGGAGAATAAAGTTCTAAGTGGCAGTGTTGGTAAAGGGGCTTAGTACTATTACCACAGTTACTATGATTGAGTTTTTAAAAGAGGAATTTGTTAGATGAATTCCTGAGGTAATTATCACTGGTAATGGTACACAGAAGGTTTCCTAAGAGAGGAGGGAATTATTGTAAAGTGTGGCTTTAGTACATCAAAGAACTGCATTTTTTTCTCCCCAAGCAAATGCGCTGGTTGAACAAATGAAGCCAGTGTAAAAAAAGAAAATATACAGATGGCTTTGGTGGTTGGGATTCAGGTGAAATTTGCTCTTAACAGAAAGTTGTGAGTCCTTCATAGAGTACCCAAAACTGCAATAGGGGTATCCCCATTCCAGTGCTTAAAGAAGAAAATTCTTGAAAGTAAAATGCCACTGTTTTGTCCGGAATGAGGGGACTGGAAGAGCGTGGAAGAGGGTTAGCAAAACAAGAAAAACACCGACAAATATCCAATCTATTATAAAAGGTATGGTGAATTCAAGAAAACCAGGGAAAGATATTGGAAGTGTTGAGATTTTATTAGTGAAATGAATGTGGTAGGATGTGCAAACTAAAGTACTGTGAACCTCTGATGATAGTGGCAGTGAGGAAGAATGGGGTGATACAGAAAAATGGGGAGCCTTGGAGAATTTATAGGATATGTAGAAGTGATGTGTGTGGAAGGAAAGCCAGGAAAGTGTAGGAAAGAATCATGAATAAATATTATCCAAAGGCACCAAGAAATTAAGGGATCCTAGTAGGTAGAAAGATTATGTCAAGTATTAATGTATGCATTGATATTGCATTTATATTTTTAGTCGACCTAAACATTGAAAATAGTATGCTGTACATAATTACATTTCCTATCGAGGAATTTACATCATTACTATATTATATTGATTATCTAAGTTTTTCATTTTTTATATCTGTGCTGTAAGACGTGCTACATTATGATTCACTATTGTGACATTTTAATTACTACTTGGCGAACAAAGAAGGATGTGTTTATGGTCTCTGTTATTAGGGGTGTAACATCGGGCCTTGAAGCCCCTGCTGTGCATGGGGCCCTTCTCTTCAAGATCCCCAACTAAACCTGAGGATTATTGTAGGACATCTGTCTTTTCTGCGTGGTCACCCAGATGTTGTGCCAATTGCTGGACCCTATTTTTTTACGGCTTTTGAGCTCTGTCTATTTTAACCCTGTTATCCAGTAGCCAAGTGCCTGTGCTCCCTTTTAAATATGATTGAATTGGCATACTCCTAAATGGTATATTTAACTTGCCTAAAAGTCCATAGTATATCATATGAAACGTGGCAAGGCCTGGAAGTTACTAGTAGGAAGCAGCACCTACTGTGCCATCCACAGTAGTGGCAGTGCAAACATGGCTTTAGATCTACCATTTTAGCCTGAATGTGCGTTGCAAGCTGTCAAAATAAACCCTTTTGATGGGTAAAAACCTTTCTTTTAAATATTACCAAGTCATCCCTGTGTAGTGCCCTGACAACTTTCTGTAGGGTGCCCGGCATTTTTCCTTACCCCACTGTGTGCTATCTAAATAGTTGAAAGCTTAGGGAAAAATGGAATCATGCATGTTACATAATATAATATACTAAGATATCAGTTTATAAAATGCTGGAGTTTGAAAGAGGGTTTTAGTTGCTGCTGACGCTTTGGGCAGGATTTGGGGATATCTGCGTTAACTAATCAAGCCCACTGCTTCTCACAACATCCTTATCTGCTGCTAGATTACTAAACTGAGCAGCATACATTTTGTTAGATAAAATCTGATTTTACAAGCAGAGACTTAGCCCCTGTGAAACAGTGCTCTGAGCTCTAAATAGGAAAGGTGAATCACAAGTTTGGCTGGGCAAGAGCACTAAGGATTTACAGTAGTGCGCCTGCCCTGAAAGCTCTAAATAAGGCTCTACATTTTCACTTGTTACCATGGCATACACCTAGTTAGTTATAGCGATAAGGACATATGAACTGATACTTAAATCAGAATTAGAATGGATAACATTGCTTTTTTGGGGGGGATGTCTGTGCATATATAAATGCACTAGATTTCCACAATGTGTTTAAATATATACAACTGCTGATGTAAGCGTTATCATGCACTGAATTTACCATGACGCATTGGGGCAAATTGAGAGTTGGGATGGGAGGCAATGTGCTCCCACCCTCTTTTTGTATGACAAGGCTCCCTTGACCTATTTAGATGACAAGCTTGCTTTGATGCACCTGCACTCACTGAGTGGTACAGAGACCTGAGTAGATTTTGAGCAGCATTTACAGCACCCCCAAAATGACTTGTTGGTCTCTACTGATAAAGAAATGAATCCTGAACACACATGTCTAGAGTTACAAAGCACAGGCTGCATCATGAAAGGTGAAAAAAAGAAAGACCACTACATTGGTGTTTTTTGGGGGGATGGCTGTGCATATATAAATGCACTAGATTTCCACAATTTTGTTTAAATACATGCTACTGCTGATGTAAGTGTTAGCACTGCATTTACCATGATGAATTGGGCCAATTGAGCACTGGGTTGTGAGGCAGTTTTCTCCTACCCTCCTCCTGTTTGAAAAGGCTACCTTGAGCTACTGAGCTGATGAGCTTGTGTCTCCTCAGTACCAGTGAGTGGCACAGAGACCTGAGTAAACTGTGGGCAGCATTGCCAGCAACCCTTAAAACAACTTGGTGCACTCTACTGATGGAGGAATGAATCCAGAAACACGTGTCAAGAGTTACACAGCACAGACAAAGGAGAAAAAATAAAATATTACTATTAAAGTAAGTGTTATCATGCACTGCATTTACCATGATGCATTGGGGCAAATTGAGTGCTGGGTTGTGAGGCAGTGTGGTCCCACCCTCCTTATGTTCAAATATTTTCACTTTTCAGAGGATTTGTTTTTAATGGAAAAGTGCAGAAAGTATGAACATATATGCATGACCCACCATGAAAAAGCAATGCTGTACCTCTGTCACGCACCTTGTATGCTGAGGATATATCGCTTCTGTGCTTTCCCTTCGATGTTGGAAGCAATGCATGTGTAAGTTCCACTATCTGCTTGCTGTGACCGGGCAATCTGTAGTTTGTTGCCCCCAGACAAAATATGAATTTCAAGAGAGTTTGAATTATCTGTAAGTACAAAGGTTTAAGATAAAAATGTGGATTGTTTCGAACCCAAAGAGACAAAACAACTGCAAAATAATATAGAAAAGTGAACTCATATCAGTGAAACTGTTCAGCAGCATTACACTCTCCTGTGCCAAGACATAGCACGCACTTACAGTTAATACCCTATGCAGTTACAATTCCATCCAATCAAAACATTCGATTCCCATCTCATCCTACACTGTTTACTTCTGCTTTACAAAAACTCTACTTTTGGAGAGTGTTATCTTCAAAATGAAGCGTTTGACAAAGACGACTGAGCTGTGAACCATTTAACCCCTTAATTTTAAACATCAAGATAATGTTCCAGACCTAGAAAATGTACAGTAAGTTTGTTACTGGCAATTCCTCTCTTGAGCCTTAGAAGCATTACTGTAAGCTGTCATAATGTGTACTGATAATAATGCACATTTCCCACTGTTTCCAAAAATGTCCCCAGAAGCTATTTGCAGCTTGGTGAAGCTTGCAGTAATGATTGGTGGAGACAATGTTCCTGTTGGTTAGTCTTCAAAATCTCTGCATATGTTTGAAATATTGTGGACATTGTAGACTCCATTTTTAGACTCCATTTCCATGTAACATATGTTTAAACATCGGGTCTGAAATATGTATTCAGTATGGGAATACATTTGTGCCAGAATTAGCATTACCGCAATGATTCATATTATCTATCATAGGACTAGGACTGGCACAAGAATTTATTAGCTCGAGGCTAATTCCCATAATTACTCCTCAAGTTCTCTTTATAAACAGACAAAAATGCAATGTTGAGCCTTATGCTGCCATTGCTCACCACAACTACATGGTGTCATATAGCCGTATGAAAGAATCAGCTGAAAATAAAATTAGAAGTTGCTACAATACCTTTCAATGTCACACAGATCTTTTCAAGATGATATCATTTTTCAAGGATGCAAGTATTATTTGCATACACATAAAAATTCACATAGAGCTCCGGATTCACATTGAGCTCTGCTTAGCTGTAGAAAATGCTCCATACTTGCCGGAGTCCTGTTGATGGCCTCAAGACGTGAAATCTTTCTTCGATCTAATAACATGTAACTGTATGGAAGAAGCTGGACGCCTTAGTTGCTTGTAAACAGTTTAGGACACCCTACACTGACTGATATGATTCTAGAATAGAAGCAACTGAAAATTACCTATTGGATGGCCGTTCTTTAGCCACGTCAACGTTGGTGGGGGAATCCCTGCAGCATCACACGTGAAGGTTACAGGGTTGCTGATGGTCTCAATGACATGCTCTTCTTCCGGTCCATCAATATTGGGAGGCACTAAGATCATTGTATGAGAGGACAGAAGAGCTGAATAAGTGATGGTATCATGGGCACGCGGATGCAGTCGGGAGAGGTCAGGAACTTACCGTGTACATTGAGATGGAAGTTCTTATCATCCTGCCCTGCAATGTTGGTAGCTTTGCACACATACTGGCCTGTGTCGGACACCTAAAAGAAAGTAGACACAAACAGATTTTGTTATGCACCATTTCAATGTTCAAGACGAATAATGCTGCTGTCAAAAAGTTTTGAGTTACATTTTGGAAAAGTGCAAGGCCAACATTCAAATAATGAATTTGAGAATATCATAACATTTTGCACACATTCCATTTTGTATTTATATTTTAAATAGCAATGCATAATAATGTTTGTTTTTTATTCATTAGTTGGATAGTTCTGTCTGACACAAACATTATTTAAAGAATTTCGGGCCTTCCAACTTCAAACAGACATTTTCTATCCCATCTATAAGTTCCATACCAACACCTACCACCAGTGAGGTCAATGGTAAGCTTCTGATACACACCATATTCGATCTTTTATTGGCCAAATTTGTTTTAATATAATCTGAGGACTACAATATTTGCTCAGTTTCCCACTGACAATAACTCCTTTACCTCAAGGTAGGATGTTTTAATTGGCAACAAAAGCTGGATGGCGAAAATAGTATTCACCTTTATAGTGTCAAGACTGATCTTGTCATCTTTTAATACATAAGAAGAGTCTCTGCCCTCTCTTCAAAGCCCATTTCTCAACCAAAGTAGAATATCTAAGGTGCTGATTCAAAATAGGTTGCTAATAACTGAGGTATGTATTCCACCTGGCAAAGATCAATTCTAAAATGTGCATCATTTACTGAGTGTGGTAAACACTATCTACTCATGCGGAATTTGGAACACAAGCAATGATTTTGTTTTCCACACCAACTTCTGCATGTATTTCAAATCAGCCTGTTTTCCAAAATGTTGAGGGGTTTGAGCTGTTGAAATACACAAAGGAAAGATTTCAGGAGTTCAGTAATTACTGCAGTAGTCGGAATGCCAATTCCTGTACAAACAGTAGTTTGCATAGGAATCAAAGCTAACTAGCCCAATTATAGTCATTGTCTAGAAGTCAAATTTCAGCGGTGTCTCATACTGCATTCTGAACTCAAGACTGTGATGAGTAGTGCCTGTTAGTATGGCAGGTAGAATGAGCACTGATTTTGACTAATGACCTTTATCAAGTGTGTTTACAGGGGTGAAGAATAAATCTGAATTCCTCTTGCTCGTAGGCTTGATTATGACTGAAAGCAAATCTCTTTGCCCAAATATGATCCAGAACATTGAAAAAATAAAGTTGTTCTTTCCTAGCTCACAGGTTTGTGGTGCATTTTATATGAAGAAGGTGCTGTTTCAAGTCATGCAGGTTACCTCAGCTCCTTTGATCTGTAGCATCTGACCCTCTGCTAAGACCTCTACATTGGCAGACTCAGTGATCAGACGTCCGTTCTTATACCATGTGATTATGGGTGCAGGTACAGCATTCGACTCGCACTCCAGCGTAACTGAGCTCCCTACACGGGAGTTGATGACAGTAAGGGACTCTCCACTTTGATCTTTGATGCTTGGAGGGACTAGGAAAAAACAACACAGTTAACTTGGTTAGAAAGTTACCAAGATCATTTACAGTCATCTACTATCAATGTTAGTGGTTTGATTTTGATGGCCAACCGTAAACCGTTAGAAAGATGCTCTTCTTATTTTCTCCGGCTCTGTTAATGGCGACACATACATATTCTCCACCATCTGAAAGTCTAGAGCGAGGGATTTGCAATGTTCTTCCTCCTGTAGCAAACAAATAGAATAGTTATTAATTTATTTGGGTGAATTGTTGAGTGTCTTCCATCATAGTGAGGTTGCTTCTGGCTGCATCAACTGGTAACACGTTAAAACATGAACATTTGCATTTGTAATATCAGAGAGTTGGTTGTGCTAGTAGAGTCCCACAAAAGATTAAACTGAAGTCTGACAAAAAAGAAAGCTGTGTGCGGCTTTCTGTGCTAACCTTCTACTCTAAGGGGTCCATTAGGATCACGGGCCGATCGCCACCTCCCGTATGGCGGTGGTGATCCTCCCGTGATCCTACCCCGCCCCGCCACCCAATTTCCCCCCGCCATATTACTATGGCGGGGGGACCGCAGCGGACAGAACGACCGTCTGCCGATTTCTGCCCGGTCAAGGAGTTGCCCGGGCGGAAAAGGGTTTAATATGGTGACAACGCCGCCACGGAAAGGCTTGCGGTATTAGGCATTGGGGGCCCGTTGCGGGCCCCCAAGGACTCTGGGGGGTGCACATGGGGGGTACCTATGGTACCCCCCCGCAGTTCCATGCGCGCGGTGCCTGCCATGTTGTGCATGGAAGTGCACAACATGCCTTCCTGGCATTGTGGTGGGCGGTGCTGAGTTCACCGCCCGCCACAATGACAGGAATGCTGGATGCGCCCGCCACTGTTGCGGGCGCATCATAATTGCCCCCACGGGACCCTGCCCTTATGGCGGGCGGTCCCGTTTACCGATAGGGTGGCGGGCTGACAAAGTCCGCCCGTCATCCTATTAGGGCCCTAAGGGTAAGGGGGAGCTTTGTAAGCTGTTGGGCCTTTCACGTCTTCCCTTACATTAACATCTATATTTTTCCGTCACGAATTTGGAGATCTTGGGTCCCACATTGGGATGTACTGAGGGAACAGCATGCATTATTACCCAGAGCCTGATTCCCAAGTAGACCTGGAGTGGCAGGTTGAGCTCAATTTTCATTCTATGTCTGACAAGGAGTCATGAGAGGGCACATGATGCTGGTTTCACATGCCCAGAATATCAATGATCTTGTAACACTTTGCAAGCCAGTTTTGCAGCATTTCAAGCTGTCTAATTTGTATTTAAATTAGGCCAAGATATGGGGAAGTACAGTAGATAAAACTTTGAAAAGGTCTCCAGTGTATTTAGGAACAATTTAAATTCTTTTGATTAATTGCAAACAGGCAACATCTGACAAGGTGTCCTGTGTGTTTGAGAACCATTTATATTAATTTGAGGAATTGGAAATTGTCAAGCCTTTGTGAGGGAAATAACTGGAGATCAGAATCACAGGGAGGAATGATACATTAGTAGAAATTCCAGATTTAAGCTACTGGTGAGGTGGATGAGTGGGCTTGGAGATGGTGGAGACTGGTGGCATTGTAAACATTTAGCATACAACACAGATAGGTGTAGTATGATATAGCATGGTAGTGTGCCCATTTGAAGTAATTACAACGTCTTCCTCTTTGTTGTCTATCAGCTCATGTGCATTACATCATTGAGGACTCCAATATCAGATGAATTCTAATGAGAATACTTGTCTAGCTATGTGGTTGATAACATTAGTCCCAGATCTCAAAATTATTTGCAATGCAATAGCATGAACAGAAAGAAGCAATAGTACAATCCACAGAGCATATGTTTCTATTGTGCAAGAAGGTTTTATACAAAAACAAGGTAAACCTTGCTGGCTGTAAACAGCCCTTATCTAGACTCTAAACACGTTATCATCTCCAACTTTCACCTGCATAGCCAGTTATTTCTTACCAGGTACAATGAGAGCGTTTGTGTTCAAGCTAATTGGCTTTCCATTTTTCAGCCAGCTGAGGGCAGGAGGTGGGAAGCCGATGACCTCGCAAGTCAGTGCAATAAAGTTGTTTACCACAACAGTCAAATTCTCAGGGTTGTCACCAATAATGCTTGGAGGAACTGTGAACCAAAACACAGATTGGTTACAGGCGCTGGAATAGCTGATGCTCATTTATACAAACATAGGCTACTTGTTCTATGCACATTCATTTTTATTTTAAACCTCTCTTTCACCTCCCCGTTCTAGACATTTGTTGTGCAAAGTTTCAATTCTCATTCTTATACGACTTGTATTTAAACAACCCCCCTTTTGGTACACCAATCTCTTATCTGTCCAAAGTTGTGGCTGGAATGGGTTAACATGCAAAGACTCTAGTATGCAAATTTGATTCACATGACATTGAATCATAAAAGGCGAATGTTTCGCCAATGAGGAAGGGATAAAAAAGTTCTCACTGGTAATGCTACTTTGGGGGCAGCCCACTACCATTAAATGCATTGTAAAAGAAATAAATCTGTATATTATTTATTTATTTATACTTAATTTATTTATATAGTTTCCCAAGCTTTTTTGTAAGGAGCTGTATTTGATCAAAGAATTTGGTTTCGAGGTGCACTGCATCACCAAATGCGATGCAGTGCGCAACGAAATTCGTTTTATTCATTTATATGTTTACTTACCTGTTAACTCCGTAATCCATACATTACTACCCCCCACCCTGCCCCTCCCCCTCCCCATGTCACCACCCTGCCGGTACTCCCACTACCGGCCCCGGCTGACTATATGTGACCGGACTATATGGACTATATGTGACCGGACCGAACGGACTATGCTTATCACCTTGTTTTTCTTTTTTTTCTCTCCCCCTCCGTTGCACAGTTATTTATTGTTCATACTGTATTTTTTATCCGTGGTTTGCTTACTTACTGTCAGCCTTCTAGGTAATGTAAGGCCCTTCGGCTTTGCACAATATGTATGTGAAGCACTCTGATACCTGCGGGTCTAGCTAGCGCTATACAAAACTTAAAAAAAAAAAAAGATAAGAGACACAAGGGGGTCCTTTAGGGCCCCCTTGGTTACCTCACTACCACACTTTTCATGGCAGTGCGACCGCCATGAAAAAGGTATTGGTGAGGTAACTCTAAAATATGCTCGGCAGTGCCGCCGTCACACCACAAGCATATTGTGGACTCCAACCTCCGGCGCCGTGGGGTCCTTGATCCGCGGCGTTAGTGGGGGTTCAGTGTCGGCCCGACCATCACACTTATAATACTGCGGGCCATCGCGCAGTGTTTCCATATGCAGACTTTTGATTGATTGGTAATTGTTCAAAATCAGCAGAAGTTTAGCTGCCAGGATCGAGGCACCGGATCCCTGTTATGCGTTTTGTCCCACTATTAAATCATATAAGACTACCAGGACTGCGAGCTCAGTTTCTTAGGCTGCCTGGGAACATTATTTTTTTATTTTAAATCGGTCGTATTTGTGGTCTGTATTACAGTGTAATAGTTAGCAGACAAATATTTAAGCATTACTAGTGAGAGGCTTTGGCTCTGCCCCCATGTTGGAAGCCAGGAGTACATGTTTTGATTGGCAAGAAATTATGTGCATCCAAAATAAAGTGCTCGCCCTCCACTCAGCTGTGATCATTTTGTTTATTTATCCAGGTGCCTGAGCTTTAACTTTTAGGGGCACAAACATGACGTTGTAATGCTATTAAAGAATCTTAGATAAATAGATACTCTTGCAGCAGTGCAGATGGGAGGAGTGCAGTTACAAACCTATATGGATGTTTAGGTCTGGCTTGACAATGCAACTGTCACCTGACCTCTTAACCTATACCAGTGTTATTCTACAGTTCTTTGCTTCTACACAAATACTTATACATTCCCATGCGGTTTACTGGTAATGCTTTACATTACCATATAACATTCCTAGAAAAAAAGGACTTTTAGCATTGACAATGCGTGTTTATTATAGCATTGGGATCCCTTTTCAAATGTCACATATTGTCAAGCTACATCAGAGCCTGAATCTTTAATCAGATGAAGGAAATGGGCACTAGTGAGTTATTTACCTTCAGATGTGTGAAATAAATCCCAGGTTTCTTTTGAGGGTTTGACATCTTGATAGTCACCTTAACTTCAACATTCCCAAGTGATGTTTTCGAATAATGATGACATTTTCTTCAGTCTCTGCTGTTCTGCTAGTTGTTTGAAACTCTAGGTTTCTTACACATAGTGAATATGACCCTATTCCTGAGCAACTCAACTCAACACACAAAAGCAGAGATTTTGAGTGTGCTGCACCTCGCCAATGGCCTTAGGCCCGCCCGTCTCCGTTATTTGTCTAAGGCAGAGCTATTAGCTCTTATGGTGTGCACTACCACTGCCTCTGTTACTCCCAAGAGACAATTTGTTTATCCAAAACAATGAAAAATTCCACCCACTGTGGATTGCACCACCCAAATTCAAGTAATGTGCATATCAATAAAGAATGTCCAAAAAATACTGTGTCTTTTTTCTTTTCTTCATTATTCACATTTATTTATTCATTTAACTCACATCCGGACGCATTTGACTGAGGAGAGGACGCTACTTTTTCGCTCGGCACATTAGCCAGGTACTTTGATCTTGGACGTTGAAATACAGAAAACGAAAAGTGATGTCTGTGCACATTGGACACAGCCAGCACGCCCTGATGAAGTTCTGTTGAATGAAACGCGTTGGAGCTATTTCTACTAGTGCTCTGTTTTGTTAGCAAAATCCCCCATTGATTACTGAAGAAATTATATATGTTCTTCTGAAAAACTACTCTATTATACATGCCATCTTAGTACTGATTGCACGGTCAATATGATACAGCCCATCTCTTTCCGCAGAAAAGAGATAGAGACACAGGGATAGAAGAACTATGCACAAACAATGAATCTATGAATTAGAAATGTTGTCCAGAGCAATTCTGCATGGATCTCCTCCAATATGGACTATTGTAAAAAAGTATAAAAAAGGTATGAAAAATGTATATATTGTATATACATAATGTAAATAGCTGGAGGAAAATAAGCCTATATGGTGACATATAAAGGAAGGCTTATGGTTTTACTGTCACAAATGTCTAAATAAGTGTATAGGATTAGAGATTCAATTGGAAGAAGGATGTATTCTATGTATAGGATTGTTAACATGAAGACTGTACAATTCTATGATGCTATATGGCCATTATTATATATGTATTTTAAATGTTTTTACAGCCCTGATGAAGTTCTGTTGAACGAAACGCGTTGGCTGCCTAAAAGAAAATTGAATAAAGTAGAAAAGAAAAAAGACACAATATTTTTTGGACATTCTTTATTGATATGCACATTACTTGAATTTGGGTGGTGCAATCCACAGTGGGTGGAATTCTTACACATAGTGCCAGATTTTTTTCACATTTTTCTAAGTGTTGTAATGACTTACAGCAAAAGTTCATAATATTTCGGTTGAATGAAATGTTTAAAATATTTAGGGACTTGTGGTGGCGGTCCAAACACCGCTACAATGTGGGTCCACCCACAGTATTCAGAGTGTGGTGGTCGGACTTCCACAAGACCGCAGGCTCCGCCAGGGGCAAGGATCCCACTGGGCCAGCAGTCTGCTTCCTGCATAAATATATGCTGGCGATGCCGCTATTGGTGTCGCCAAGCATATTCTGAGTTGCCTTTTCACCTCCCTTTTTATGGCATTGAGCCTTCCAAGAAAAGGGTGGTGGAGAGGCATTACTGTATTTCATTTTATTTAAGATGCTTTAAAAATGTCACATCAAAATATATTCAGCTGCCCCAGTGCAGCTGGTGGTGCAGTACCTACCTTGACCCAACTATTGCCCAGTGTTGGTCAAACCCTCCGAAGACTGAAGTTGTAAGTTGAATACTTGAAATTACCTACCTGACTTTTCTCCCATAGGATTGCATTGGCTCTCTCTGTATTGCACTAAGGGGCCGAATACGAGTCTGGAATCAGTCCTTTCGACCGCCACATTATGACCCTAGTGGTCCTGCCGCCCTGGGACCGCCAACCCGGACAGGGAACTACCATTCCCTGGTGGTAGCACGTCAGTACAGAGGCCTCTATATGCTTGGCGGGACCGCCATGGTCCCGCCAAGCATATTAGGAGTTTTCTCTCTTCCAGGGTTTTCATGGTGGTTCCTCCTTCATGAAAACTCTGGTGGAGAGGGAAAGAAGGGGGCCCTACATGTCCCCCTTGTGCCTCACGCCCTGTGGCTGAACTCAGATTGGGCCCCCCTGTGTACATGCACCGAAGTTCCAGCACGGTATGGACTTTAGAAGTCCATGCCGTGCTGGAACTGTTTTTGATGTTCCCATTGCGGTGCCTATTTTATAGACTGAAAGGGTAATTATAAGGCGCGTGGTTCTCAAGTGGGTTTGGTGGTGCAGCGGCTGAGTGGTCCCGCCGCTGCACCATCATACTCGTAATTCGCCCCTAAGTGTCTATTCTGAGAGTAATACAAAGTATCTCTTTTGACTTTGACAAATACTACATCCACCTGTAAAGTAATCTGAATGCTCATACAAACATTTGCCAACATTATATGTATTGCAATTCTGAAAAGTGTACTTACCTGTAACTGAGTTCCACTTCGTTCCTAAAATAAAAGTCAGCAAAGTAATTGGCCTGGAGTTAGTCATTTAGTGTGTGTTCCTGCCTTGTATGAATATGTATAAGAAATGTATTCACACTACCCTCTGACAAGCCTAACTGCTCAGACCAGCAACAACTAAATTGAGAGTAAGGTATTATCTACTTTATCTTCTGCTTTACCCTTGGGGACTTCCTGGACTCAGTGCTCATTAAGGGGCCAATTATGATGCAGCAGGAAAAGCTCAGACCATCGGTCGGATGGTCTGAAACCTTCTGGGCATTACAGTGCTGGCGGTCGGAAATTAAACCGGCCAGTCATTCCGACTACCTTCCAACGGGCTCAAGGAGCCTGTCGGCCAGTTGGAGGCTGGCCCGTAATCCCAAAGGGCGGCCTTTCTGTTCGGCAGGCTTTCCATGTCGGGATTTCTGACATGAAAAGCCTGTCGGAGAGAATGTTTAGGGGACTGACACGGGGTGCAGGGATTAAACTACCTCCCATTTCCCTATGGAGAATGTACTACGGCCGGTTTGCGACCATAACACATGCTCCCATAGGGAAGTGTCGGAATTTGACCGGACGATGTTCGGTCGCATGGCAATCGGGAGCTCGGGACCACCAACCAGAGGTCGGTCAGTCCCATTTCCAAGATGGTGTCGGGCAGACGCAAGTCCGCCTGACATCGTAATAGGCCCTATACCTCTTTTTGATAGGTGTTGGACACTAAAAGGCTCACATTTACTAGACAGCAAAGCAATTACATTTACATTTACTATTCCCACTCCAATTGTACCAATTTGGGGAAGGTGCTGGACACTAAAAGGGTAGCATGTACAATTCCCACTCCAATCTAACCTGAATTGGGGAGAAGTTGTTGGACACGAAAGGGGTGACATTTAGTATCCCCACTCCAATCTAACCACATTGGGGGAAGGTGTTGGACAATAAAGGGGTGACCTTTACTATTTCCATTCGAATCTAAGCTTATTTGAAGAAGGTGTTGGACACTAAAGAGGAGAAATTTGCTATTTCCACTGCAATATAAAACATTTTATGCAAGGTAATACAAGCAAACATTTTATATACACAATCAGTACTCCATACGTATTGTCTTTATCTATAAAATAAACTAAAATGTATTATAAAAAACTACAAACCAATATATTCATGAGTAACCATAAATTTCTTTTTATTAATATTCATAATTAATACATTATTAAAAATATTTACTGCCATTCCTAAACTTTAAACTATAAAATAAAAAATAAAATCACAATCCAAAATCAACAGTCATACAGTTATAAATATATAAAAACTATTTTTAAATTGAAAACATAAAAATATCTTTTCACTATAAAATTATAATTTAAAAATAAAACACTTTGTATATGAAAATGTATTTCTCTGAAAAAGTATAGAATGGAAAACATTCATATAAAGATTCTAATTATTTTACATTTATTTTTATAAAGATTCTAATTATTTTACATACATTTTTACATATTTTAATTTCTATGAATTGGTTAAAATGTAATTTTTTAAAATATTTAAAACATATTTGTAAATGTAATATGATTAATATATCTTTTATTTAATAGCAATTTATTGCAAATATTAATATAACAAAATACATTTAAAATACAATACACTCTGTATGATAATGCTCGACGAGTAAAAAGCGTTTGACCGAGTGGGTTGGGACTATTTGTGGGCTGTTCTTAGGGCATTCGGTTTTCAAAGTAACTACATTGGCTGGATCAGATCCCTGGACGACCAACCCACTGCTAAGATAAATTATGCAGGTTTGGACTCTACTAAATTTCAAATAGCTAGAGGAACCCGGCAGGGGTGCCCTCTTTCACCCCTGCTGTTTGCTCTTTCTTTAGAACCAATTTTAAATGCACTGTTGACTCAAGAAAACATTATTCCTTTTCAATTTGGTAGACATGCTTTAAAAATAACCGCATATGCGGACGACATAGCCATTTTCACAACTGAGGTTGTTAAATCACTACCCTTGATTACGAGTGAATCAGAAGAATTTGGGAACGTCTCGGGGTATAAATTGAATTTAAACAAGACGAAAATTATAGTTAATTATAAAACATTGTCCCCAGTACTTGGCATTTGTAACAACGCTACGTACCTTGGAATTAAAATGTCAGCTCATCTTGGGGATCTAACCGCTCTTAATTATAATCCACTCCTGAAAGAAGTGGCTCTGTCTTTTAAAAAATGGCACAAGATTCCACTGAGCCTCGCTGGTCGGATTAACCTAATTAAAATGAAAACTGTCCCCAAATTTCTCTACTTATTTAGATGTATCCCCCTTCGACTTAGAAATGCTTTTTTCAAAAGACTTGATGGGTTATGTAATAGCTACATATGGGGCTATAAAAAAGCTCGTTGATCAATCCAATCACTGAAACTCTCTACTGAGAAAGGTGGATTGAAGTTCCCTGAATTCAAATTATATTTTTTTGCTACTTTTTTTTATCGTCTCCGAAGCTTGCTCACCACTAAACTACCTCAATAATTTTTTCTATGAATTCATGTTAGGCTCTGATAGCAACTACTTTTTATTAAGGGTCCATGATCCCAATTTTTTCAAACGGGTCAAATTTAAGACTGCTAGAGAAACTATCGCCATCTGGAACAACATTATGAATTATGGGAAATTCTCCTTCTTTCACTCAGATCTACCTCTATGGGATAACCCAGGTCTTCCTGGAATTTTTTCAGATGGGGCAGGGACTTTCTGGGCTAGATGTGGGGTTCGTAAATTAGGAGACCTTTTTGGACACGAGGGACTCTTAGATTTTACTTTATTAAAAACTATATATAAACTGGATGATGGCATGTACTTTAAATACATACAAATTAGAGACTATCTAGTCCGAAAAATGAAAATTAAAGTTAGCAAATCAGGGATTTTAAATTGTTTATACTCTGATAAAACAAAATCGATTATTAGTGAGGGGTACGCATGTCTAATAAACTTAAAAATGGACGATTGTGGCAAACTTGCTAATAAAGGGGCTAACAGGATGGGTATAAATATAACACCAAACCTAATCTCGGGCTCTTTACATCAAATCAATCATGTGGTCCAGTCCTCTAGCCTAGGATTACAGCACTATAGAACTGTCTGCCAACTTTACTATACTCCGCAAAGAATATCTAGCTGGGCAGGTAACAATGATGTTAGCTGCCGTATGAAGTGTCCTAAATGCGATTTACACGCCGCCGACTTAGTGCACATGTTTTTCTCATGCCCCTCTCTGGTTGAATTTTGGAAAAAAATAGAAGACATACTTTCCCATAAACAAATAACCTGCCCAAAATTCACTGCACCGCTGATTTTACTGGACTTGCAGGATATAAGTAACACATCTAAAGAGCTCATTACCATCTTGATTGCTTGTGCACGACTGGTCATAGCTAGGGCATGGATAACTCCTAATCCCCTGCACATCTCGGAATGGTGGGCTTTAAGCAAGGAGATACAGCTGATGGAGCTTTCGTTAGCAAAATTAAGGAGACCTCAATCTCTGATGAAAAGAGAGAAAATCTGGAGACCTCTCATGTAATAATATTGTTTGTGTAATGCAGGTTACATTCATTATTTATTTATTTTTGAATTTTGGTAAAATGAATTGCTTTTCAAGTGTCCCTCTGTACTAATAACCACTGTACAAGGTCTTAATGCTTTATGAATTGCTTATGTCTTTCTTTTCTTATGTATGTTTCTCTTGCAATGATAAATAAAAATATTTAAAAAAAATAATAAAAAAATTGCATATCATTAAAAAAATAAAATGTACTTTAAAGTATACCATTTTAAAAAAATCTCCCCACCCTTGTCCCCCAAAAACCCAATATCTCACTACTAAAACAAATTAGAAAACCATTAATTGTATGCATTAATACAACTTAAAATGTAAGATTTCAACAACTTGATGACTAATAAATTATCATACTAAAAACAGAAAGAAACAAATGAATAAATATATAGAATCAAACACTACAATAAATTATATTCTAATTAACACTTTCATACATTAAATACAACTATATATTCTAAATCAATATTTTTACAGTATTAAAACAACACTTAAAACAATACTTCTAGTGACAATATTTTTGACATCCCAATATTCCTATTGATAATATTTTTGACATCCCGATATTTCTTGACTCACTATTTTTGTATCACAATATTTCTTTTCTCGATATTTTCTCCAAACACCCTCAGAGTGTGCAGAGTTATTATATCCACATCCAAGGCACTGAAAAGGAGTCCTTACCAATGTTGTTTATCTTAAATCCTTTGCAAAGCCATATTCAAATCATTTCTGTAATTTTAGGGCAATGAAGCAATTTTCTTTTGCCTCCTACATATATGAAAACTGTACCAAAATACTTGCACCATATGTCTTTTTTTTATTGTGCTTCAATAAAAAATGCTCCTTGCTGTAAGCTCCGTTAGAGGGAAAAACTGTGGCAGGAGGTTTGCTATGTCATAGAAGGATGGCTGACCTGTTGGTGTTTTAGTATGTTTTAACAAAGATAAACCCCTAGAGCAGGGGTTTGTCCATGGTAAAAATAATGCTTATGTACAACATACAATTAGATTTTCTTGAACGACATGTGGACTTGACGGTCCAAGACTGGAACATTTCTGGAGGACATGGCATTAGATGGCCTATTCTAAATAATGGAGAACCTCTGCCGCTCTTTCTGATGGTAGTTGTTCTGAGCTTTATGAAATCCATATCTCTGACCTCTAAATTAACAAGAGGAAGAAAGAGATGGCTGAACAAGACATCCACCAATTTTGGCAGAGGTTCCATTGCCCTTTACCTCTTAATGAGACCCATAGTTTGCTATAGTTCAGTAGCTGAACGTGACTGAAGCATTTTACCTCAAACAAAGTCAGAGAAATCTTACCGTTGACATTAAAGTTGAATTTTTTTTTTGAACTGCCAGCAATATTTTCTGCCACACACACGTATCTGCCTGTATCAGTTATTTGAGAATTCAGAATCTAAGGACAAAAAACAGGCCATTAAACATTTTATGATGGCTTAAGAACTATTGATATGAAATAGTGATACATTTTTAAAATATGATTACATTTACTGATTTTTGTGGCACCTTAATTAAATATTTATTGCTGCAACCACTATCTAAAATTATGATCCAGTGAAAATAACTGAAGTGGCTAGCAAAGTGCAAATATATTTTTAAAACAAAGCTATCATAACATTAAAGTTAGGAAACTAGAGTATAGCATGGCACATTTCAAAAACAAAAAAGGAAAAACAGGTTTTGACATATGGGTATATTGCTTCTGTTCATTTAGCAAATTTCCAGTCAATACGGGAAAGAATGATAGGATGGGAATTATCTTATTATTCTGGGGCAGACAACCTTCACTGTAGCATGATCCTCTCATGACCTTTATGATTTCTTAACAAACTCCACAAAAATTACTCTATCTATGCAATGTGACATCCATGCATTTTATGAGAGCAAACATTACTATGCTTAGCATTATCTCTCATTAAAATGATTTACCTGTCATATCTGGCATGCCCAATTGTGTCACAACACCAAAGTGACTACACATCCTGAGGCTAAGGGTCTGATTGCGAGTTTGGCAGGTGAAACGCAAGGCCACCGCCACTGTGCTTCTGAAAACGCTGCTGAGCCGGCGGCATTCCACCCACCGTATTAGGGGTTTCCTGCAGGGCAAGTGGTTGCACAGCAGTGGAGTCAAGGAGGATTACACTGCTGACTGCTGGACACAACCAGAATGTCATCCCAGCCAGTTTTTGATAGCACTAACCGACCCAATGGTATTGTAGAAGATTTGTATGCGCACCAGCGACATACCCTGACCAATGACCCTGAGGTCATGTTTTCAGAAATATAAATGTCTTTCTGCCATCTCGCGCATAGCGGTGTCTCTGCCAGGAGAAGGTCGGTGGAAAGGCATGTCGTAATTTGGATGACAGTTCACATGCCTGCACCATCCCCATTCACTGCCTCTGCCTTTCCCGCCACAGTAGCTGCAAATGTCGGCAGTGGTGGCAGCCTTGTGGCGATCTTAACGCTGTGTTTCTAATCCGGCAGTTGGACCGCCAGGGAAGTCAGCAGTCGGATCGCCGAAAAGCGAGGGCGTTTCCTTAACCACCAAAGTCATAATCGGGCCATAAAAGCTGGAAAACAACATTTTGACCCTTTTAAATATTGTGGTTGCCTGGGTGCATCACAGCTGTAGCCAATTACATCTGGTTATCTTTCAATGATCCATGGAATCCGTACAGGTGCACAGGTCTGGGTGATTATCAAAACCATTACAATCCATTAGATGGTCATCTATTGGGCTTTATTAGAGAATTTCATGCTACTAGAGGCCTTTGGATCAATGACACCAACTATTTATTCTCTATGTATGTAAAAGACATGCTTGGTTATGTCATAAATCCTTCAAAAATGCCTCTCCTCTAGCTTGAAAGGTAATACGATTTTCCAGGACTTCATATTGTAATTGCAATTGCATTTATATAGCTCTTACTACTCCAGATGAGGCACTGAAGCGCTTTATGCAAGGCAGCATGCTGCCCTGGCACCCAAGGTAAGTGGTTAGTCCAAATGTATTGTGATTAGCGCTGCATGCTCAAACAAACCGTTCCATTCAGTCATTCAAGTTTCTTTATGGTGGACTAAATCAATTAAAAGGGGATATTTTTTATCATGGGGTAGGGTGAGCTCATGCGCATGGTTGGTGGGACTAATAGGTGATTTAGAGACGATTAGGTATTGTTAGCATAACTAAGAATTTCTGAGGAAGGAGATTTAGGAGCATGTACATCGCTCGGATGTTGACTTTCACATGCAAGTAAAGACTAGGGAAACATGCTGTAGCTTTGTAAGTAATGATACAAGACTTATGACATGCAACTGCTTCATGCTCTTTGGTATCTATGAAAACCATAAGACAGGTATGAGCATACAGGCACAATTCTGTCTCAGAACGAAATAAATATTCATGAGATGAAATGTTCCGGAGTCACAATGAGTTCTTAGAACAAAATAAAAACAGATAATAATGACTGAACATAATGAAGGATTTGGAGATAATGCAGGACAGGAGTCACAGATAAAGTATATGATGGTAGGGTTGGGGCACCTACGGGGGTGGGAATAAGAGGATAAGTGTTGGGCTAAGGATTAAAAGAAGGGTGTGGAGTAGCTAGGACAATGTTGGACAAATCTCACAGAGTTCAGACTGGGGACTCTCAGCAGTATGAGATTACTTCTCATCTTATATATGAGGACTCACATCTAGAAATCATAGGTCATCCATAAAGCAACGTAAGTAGGTGATCATTTTGCTTGGACAATGAACTTCTGGCACACAAGAAAATTGAGAATCAAATCAAGGAATCGCTGTCGGAATCGAGTTTCCTTGTCTTTTAGACCACATGAGTTGTCTGCACAGTTTACATTAGTGCTATACCATAATGTTTGTCCTAGTTGTTATTAGGCATTTATATAGTGTACAACTGGTCAGTAGTAAGGCATCCCAGCACATTCAGTAGCCCTAGTCATGTACAATAAGGTGTACCTTATTGCAAAAAAGGGGAGACCCTCTGAGGAAAATAATTTTAGGTCAGGGAGAAGAGGGGAAAACCAAAACATTCAATAAAGAGCTCCCTCGCGACCTATATTTCTTGCATCAAAATGAAATTAAATTCAATATGGGCTAAACAGTAATGTAGTCATACCAACAAAGATGTTAGAATGAAATTGATTTTAACATGATTATTTATTTAGCTTCTTTTTTAACATTAAAAGCATATGTATCAAAAATTCCATTCATTTGTCTCATGTTTTATATAAAACCAAATACACAATTATGATAGAATAGTTTTTTCTCCTTTTTTTTAAAACTATTTTTTATAAACATCAATATATACAAAACTACTACATAAAACTCTAGAATATGTAAATCTGTAAATCCAGTACTTGTATAGCGCACTTGTTAAGTGCACTGTTAAACCTATAACCCCCGAATGTAGACAATTAAACATACAAAAAAATATTCATAAATACTCAAATAAAAACCATCCAGACTCATACAGCATTCACACAGGGATATATATCTGGGTAAAGGGGAGACATAAAGTTGCAGGGTCTCCACGACCATGTGAGATGAATATGTTCAGCAGGATCAGAACAAGGGAGCATATTATCAAGGACTGGTGTTAAAATTATTGCCGTTTTATCGGCAGGAAACTGCAGATAAAATGGCGATAATGGGTTGATAATACGCCCTTGTTAATTCCCACAGAAGCCCATGTTAACATCAGAACATGGGCTTCTATGGGAATTAACAAGGGCATATTATCAAGCCCATTATCGCCGTTTTATCTGCAGTTTCCTGCCGATAAAACAGCGATCATTTTAACACCGGTCCTTGATAATATGCCCCGAAATCCGTCTTGAAAGAGTGCCTGCCTGTTCTGGCCCTGGTTACCAGAGGCACGCCTCCTAGTCCCACCTTTTCTAAAGAGCCCAATACATCCAAAGCCTTAACACAACTTATTTTCAGCCGCAACCATAGTGGAATCACATCCTTGCCAACTCACACGTTGCCACTGTGTTTTCACACGCTTTCAGCTACCTTCACACAGTCACCAGGTGAGGAGCCAAAATCACATGGTGGCAGGAAAGACAGCTGGAAAGCACTTCACAGAGATTTGATTTGAGTTTTTGTAAAACGTAAACAAATGCCCAAGACATCCTGGCGCTAAGGGACAGAAGTTATTGAACAGCCTCAATTTTTATTGACTAAAAAAAATGGCTTTTTCGGACCAGGAGCAGGGACGAGGCTGTTTTCAAATCTAGAGATTCCAGTTCCGCACAGTACAGTTAACAATGCTCCTACCTTCCCAGGAGGAAAGTTTGTAGGTGTGGACTGCCACATTATTGGCTGAAGTTGAGCCCCAAATGCGATGCAGTGCGCGCAACAGAATTCATTTTATTTATTTAAATGTTTACTTACCTGTAAAACTCCGTAATCCATACATTACTACCCCCCACCCTGCCCTTCCCCCTCCCCACGTCACTGCCCTGCAGGTACTCCCACTGCCGGCTGTGGCATATATCTACTTTGTATTGGATTTTTAGTAGAATTCAAGTAGATTACTTTGCAGATTACTTTTCTTACACAGTGCAGTATACATGGATACCACACTGGGACAATGCCTGTAAACAGGTAAGTAAAAGCATTTTTGTTATTTAGTTACAGTTGCTGTGGGGCATCGGGTGCAGGGGTTGCCTTTTAGGGTTGGATATTCTTACCAGCTCCTGGTCGCGGTTGGGGGGACTTTCCGGTTTGAGGCTGCAGGCGTCGGCTGGAGGCTTGAGGCAGGTCAGGGATCACTGGATCTCAGGTCAGGATTGCCGGGTGGGGACCTCCTCGTGATGTTGGGCCCCTCGAACTCGGGCCAGGGGCATCGGGTGCAGAGTGGTGCAGACTTGCGGATCCTGCCGGAGCTGGAGTCTCTAGGTGAACAAATCCGGTGTTCACGGGAGACAAAGTCTTTGGCTTGGAAGGCAGTACAGGTCTTCTGGGCTCTTAAGGTTGCTGGCTGCAGGACACACTGGAGTTTTGCTTCTGCAGGTTCGAGTCGGGGCAGGCTGGTAGGGCTGGTGCCAAGTAAGTAGGCGTCCTCCTCTTGTTAGCTTTGGGACGACTGTTCTGTCCTTCTTCTACTTTTCTTCTTGTTTCTTGTCTGAGGAAGCAAGGTTCAGGGGTGCCCCTAAATACTAGATTTAGGAGATTTACAGGTAGGTAAAAGGTTGGGACCAATGGGTCCCCTCCCTGGGGTGGGCACACCCCCTAATATGCCACCCTCCAGTGGAAGGGGGAGCATGTGCCTCACCCTGGTGGGCTGGGTCCCCCCATCTGCAAGATGGCGGGGACTGAAAGTTGTCGTTCACCTTGCCTCCCCCACCAGGGATGGAGTTTGCAGAGGTGGGCACACCTCCCTTCCTCACTTGGTTTTGCCGCCGGTTCTCCTGCCCAAAGTGGGGACCAGTTGCTGAAAGCAGCAAGTGGCCTGTGGAAGCTCACAAAGGCAGCAAGCCTTTGAAGCTTCCCATTCATGGACACTGCACATCCTGGGGGAGGAGGCTTAGCACCTCGTCCAAGGATGAGCATTGTTTCAGTCCCCCCAGAGCCGCAGGCTCTTGACCCAGGTGTCCAGAAACATGTCTGGTGGTGGCAGCTGAAAGCAGCCACTCAGCCTGGACACTAGTGGTAGTTCGTTTTTCAGGGGGCATCTCTTAGATGCCCTCTGTGTGCATTTTTCATTAAAACCCACACTGGCATCAACCGCTTAGGCAGTGCACAACGGTGGGTTGGCTGCAGGGCCTGGCTTGGCTACCTCCCCGGGAAGAAAATCTAAACAACAAATGCAATATTGAAGTTTGCATGTACATACTCTCAAAGTGCTAAGGCTTGAGCTGGGAATCTAACCCATTGATAGAAAACAAACAGAATCCATCTTCATCACTTTGCTGCTTTAAGTAACAGAAACGTTCCTGCAATCACACTCTCATTGTACAAGCCAAGAGTAGGAATCTGAAACAACTTAAGACACACATCAATAACATTACATCATGTTAGCAATGAAACTACCAAAAGCTATCCTACAAACATGCTTCCAAAGCGTGAACACACTACTAAAAATAAATGTACAAACAACTGCTCTCCTGAGAATGTTGCAGCAGGATTCCCAGCTCAAGCTTTAGCAGTTTCCAAGTATGTACGTGCAAACTTTAATATTGCATTTGGTCTTTAGATTTTTATTGTAACTCTTTGGTTGGTTCATAGTGGAATAAAATGAAACTTTGGACTATGAATCAATACTCTGAATCACAAGTTTTCAACTATTGTACGGACATTTCTATATATATATATATATATATATGGTAAGCACATTGTATATTACAAAGGTTCAGGCTGAGATAAATATTTAAATAACTGTGTAGTGTGCCATTTGTTCCTGGCATTTCACTCTCTCCTTTTGTGACTGTTTTGTATCTCCAGATAAGATTTGGAGTAAAGGACGCTCTTTGATGAAACTATATGCATTTGGGACTTACAGAAGATTTGTTTGGTGAGTATCACATGGATTTAATATCTATTAACTATAATATTGGACAGTATAATAACTACATTTTAGCATTTTCATTTCCTGGAAAATACTTGGGACATTAGTTCTGCTGGTTACCTGTAGCTTATACTTTATAAACATCCTCTATTCTTTTCCATTTCCCTTTTTCATCTTCTTATCTTTGAATCTATATTTCTTGTTCTTCTTTTCTTCATGCTAACTTCATTCACTCTAGAGTCAAAGGGAAATTGATGCTGTACCTCTCATTGGAGTTATTTGTTCTGTACAATCAGACTATTGTCTCAACATCTAGGTTTTGTTCTTTGCTTTATTTATGTTGTAAGATAACCTTTTTGTTATTAACTCTGTTCACAATGATGTTTCTTTCTGTTTTCAACTGTACGTAAGTTATGTATATGTTTCAGCCCGGAAGAAGGAGATTTTACCATGAAACATGTGTTGGCAAATTTAGAGATTATGTACTCACAACTTTATAATGTGAAAACTTCATGGAACATAACAATATAGTTTTTTGGCTTTCTTTTTTATTGTATGACATTTTTAAACAAGAATGAAACATACCTGTTAGCAATATGTGTACAATGCAACACAAGTATACAATGCAATTTAAAATGTTGTTAAAATGATGCTTTTTGTGTATTTTTGTACTCCCCACGACTCTCCGAGAGT
Organism: Lissotriton vulgaris; assembly: GCF_964263255.1. Taxonomy (NCBI): domain Eukaryota; kingdom Metazoa; phylum Chordata; class Amphibia; order Caudata; family Salamandridae; genus Lissotriton; species Lissotriton vulgaris. Next base: position 775,113,352 of record NC_141685.1, on the reverse strand, counting down.
TATCCACCACACTGACACTGAGGGCTGCGGGGGGAGTCCCAATGCCCCCACGCCCTAGTCAGCTCCTCACATCCAGCGGGAGCCAGCATTGCTCCCACCTGCATGGAGCAGCTAATAATGCTTCTACCTGCGGAAAGGAGCAATATTGGAAACTGTTTATTTTATTTATTTATTTTATTCTTTACATTTGTAGTGCGCATCAGCTACCCACAAAGGGTTTCCCGGCGCCATTGTATGATGTTCCTATAGTGCTACACTGAGGGCAGGGAAACAGAGCTAAAGTCTGCTCCCAGCGGGTGTGAGCATTCTTGAAGCTCCTGCCAGCTGGCAGCGGACTTGGTGTTTGCTTACGTTTGCCAGGAGATTTAAAAATGCTACTGCTAAGCAAGAGCAAACACAGGTCACTCTGCCCGCACTGCTGCGGGCATGGAAATTGTTGTGTCCTGGGTGAGGGCACCCCTGGACATAGTTGCTGAGCCGGCCTCAGAGGTGGGTTTTCCGGGGCCATTAATGGCCCGGATTTGACAATCTGGGGGCCTTTTCAGGCTTTGGGAGGGAGGTGTGTGCCCCCCTCCCAAGCGTCTTGAGCACAGGGAGGGGGGATGTGTGGCTTCCTCCCATTAATAATAAGATTGGCCAGGGGAGCGGACTCCCTTAGGCCTCTAATTGCTCAGGGAGAGGGGCAGGGTGTCCCCCCCGCTCATAAAATTGTTTTTGGTCCCTGGGTGGGATCCCTGGGGCCTCCCTAAGGTTTGGTGAAGGTGGACCATGCAACCCCCCTTTATAAACACAGCCCAGGGGTAGTCTCCCTGTAACGTATAATAAATAAAAGTGGCTTGGCTGACATTTCTTGATTTGTTTGTATACCACAAGTTGAACACAACATGTGTTGCTGCTTTTTAGGTCGAGTTTACTCAAACCTATTGTTGTCAACCCAAAAAATTCCTTTCCTAACAGGCAGATTCGGCGGATTTTGGACAGTGCACGAGAGAGTCATGTGAATCCTTGTGGACGAGCATGCCCAGCCCTCCCACTGCCAGCAGCATTTCTCCACGGCCGCCAGGCCACATCAAAGGCTTCCCCAGCACAGCCCCGCCCATCAATCACCCTCCCACTGCCAGCAGCATTTCTCTACGGCCGCCAGGCCACATCAAAGGCTTCCCCAGCGTGAGCTCGGCCGGCCTCTGGTATTTCTCCTCCCCTAATTATTCACTTCACTTTGGCCGAGCTTCAAAGGGATCTGCTTCACACTTAACAGCCGCCGTGACTCACATTTCTCCTTCCTTCGTGCCCAGCCCCCCTCCCAGTGCTGCCTTGTTGGTTGATTGATCTCTATGGACCTCGCAGTTTGGTGCCTAATGAATCTGCATTCCTGTGCTGCCTACCTTCATAAACATTGAGAAACATTTCCCTGCAAATTACTTCATTTACCGCTCTCTCCATACTTGCATGTGCACAGACTTTCGTATGTTTAATCATCGACATGGACCTTCACATATGCGTTCAGTCAACTGGTGACTTTCGTAAGACCGCCATGCGGCATTATGGGAAAGGTAGTCCCCACAGGGACATACGTGTTTACCGGGAGGCGGGCATTTATGTCATTAATGTACACATTAGGTGTTGTTTGGCCTCAGTTTTCAAGTATCAACACCATATTTTATTGCTGCTGGTGTGAAAAGAACGTAATGAATGCTTTCCTTCAATTCACTGTTGAAGTCAAGGATTTATGTTACATACCGATGCACGAGGTTTCATTACTTCCAGACATCTGTGGGGAGAAAGCGGTGTTCGGGGTGTCTCCTCAGTGATGGGAATGCCTCACAGGCAAGGTAGCATTTTTGCCGGGAGCACTAGACACACACACCGTCCATATATCCTTGAGTGTGGCTAGTGTGCGAGGTGCGGCTATGAATATCAGCGGCACTTTGGAGAAACTGGCAAACAGTGTAGATTCTACCTGCTTCCCTGCTGCAGAGCACGCTATTTGCGGAGGTTCGAGAGGTACTGTTCTGCTGCTCTGTAGGCGTTTTCTGGGCTCCCTGTCTGTAATTAGGTTACAAGTGTGGGCATCTTGTGTCCCCGGAGGGACAGGGTAGTTAATCAAGGGGCACCTTGTCTGGAGTAGTTTTATAAAAAGATTTCGTTTTGTTGTTGCTCACAATGTGGGGCCGCTAGACGCCCAGTAATGACAGCGTTCGTTATTTCATTAGTTATTTCATTAGTTATTTCAAGAGTAAACATGCTTCTCCTGTGTTGGTACTCGAAGTTATGTATGAACTTTCTGGATTACTGGCTCCATGTACCTCGGGCATCGTTTCTGGGCCTGATTTGTGCACTTCAGGCTCAGATATTGTCATGGCGTGGAAATTAAAATATGTCAGGCATTACTGCAGCTCTTGCACTGATGGCATTAGGTCATTATGCTGGCTGAAAGCATGTAATTAAGTGGGTAAAAAATACCACTGCGATAGGCTTTCCTTTTGCAATAGCTTTGTATACAGTAGCCTCATAAGTCTAATCGGAAGCCCAGCGCAGAGGGAGATAATTGCTGAAGGCGAACCGTAGCCAACGGTGTAGCATGTTTTTTGAGATCCTTTTTCAGAATGCAGGAGACTGGATCTAGCTGCCTGTGCTGCCATCTAGTGGCTATGTCACAATGTCTGAAATCATTTGTAATTATAGATAGTGGTAGTTTTTTCAATCCAGCGACACCTGAGTTGAGACAGAGCCAGATTCATGTAGGCAGTACTGCATGTAGGAAGTCCCGGATAATGTCCCAGGGCCTGACCTGCGTGGCACGGCTGTCAGTGACTGGAGACCCTGCTTTGGGGGTGTACCAAGTGTTTTTAGAATCAGCATTGTTGGTTGCCATCAATACAACATATTTGGCAGGCAATAATTATTCGGTTGTGTCAACAAAAACATTTAACTTGAGCTTTCAGAAGTAGTACTGCTGTGCGTCACAGTGCCTCCATGTGCTTGATGTGGATTTTGGCAGCTTTAGCCCTGTCCCCCTTTTAAAATAGGCATTTGTGAGGTCCCTAGAGCGAGCCATTACTGGCCAAGTGTTTGTTTCGATTGCGAGAGCATGAGCGACGCGCTCTGGTGGTCATGTTTTAATTCACTGAACAACCTTAGAAAGTGAAAACACTAGATTAATACGGTTGATGCTAATTCATAGCGCTGTCTTTTGGGTTAGCATACATATTAATGAGGGTTGGACAGGATTCGTGTGACTTTGTGTAATCATGTACATTTACCTACAAATTACAAGCAGCTTCCCCACGTACCAGTGATTTATAGCTACATACATCTTCATAAGAGCAGCCTCCGCGCTCACTACCCCGCATGCTTCTTATTTAGCAGCAGCTCCTGTCGTTGTAAGAACTCGTTTATGGGCTGTCACGTAGCATGGAAGAAGTCAGTGCCCATTGCCACCTGTATTGTAGTGGCATATCTAGTGTTTTGACTGGAGATGCTAATTCATTATACTCTATTTAGTTTTAGCATTGCATATTGGGTCTGGGCAGCCATACGACAACTGTAGACGTGGACCGTTTTCAATATTGCTAGGTGCAATTTTGAGGGTGGATATCGTCTCTTCATGGTAAGCGCGAAAAAATGGCGGCGGAAGTCTGCCGGTATGCATAGGGTGGCATCACACCGGCGATGGCAGAAAACACTACATCTTGCAGCTAGAGAGTCATCCGTTAAATTCGGCCTAATAGGGGAAGCATTATCCTTCTGCTCAATTTGACTAAAACTGTGGAACTGGTCCGATGTTTACTACTTTTTTTTTGAAGACGTAAGAGCAACAATATTGTCGTGGTGTACCCGGGGCGTCAGTTTGGTAGCCTACTCAATATTATATACAAGCCACGGTTGCTGCTTATTTATCTCACGCAAGGAAGTAGCACTGGATTTAGTGGGGGGGGGGACTCTTTTTGTAAGGGACAGGAAGAGCTCCAATCTATACTCCATACCTTTCCTTAAGGAGCCAGGGAGGCGCTAATGAGTCTGGTCCAACTACAGATAAGTATATACAGTGTCCATATAGCAAAGAGGAAAAAGCATTTACAATGCAATAGGTCTCGGGTTAATTAAGTTTGAGCTATTGGCATTGCTAAATATTGCAACACCAACTGCAACAAAAGCTATTGGTGTTGCATTATTTAGCAATGCCAATAGCTCAAACTTTAATAATGCGAGACCTATTGCATTGCAAATGCTTGTTTTCTTTTTGGCCCGGCGGGGGGATTTCTGGGTCCCCCTATGGGGCTTAGTATGCCAGAGTATTCCCACCCTGCCTCCATATATCTTCTTCGTTTTTACAACTTCAGGACTATCTCCACAAGTCCTGTAATGGCTGCAAGCAACTTTTTTCTCATGTTGCTGGCAGCCAATCAGAGTGCTTGCTCTAATGGGAGCCTGACTTCTATGCTGTACTTTTAAACTGCCGTCCAGCGAGAGTCTCCAAGACTATGGGAAATACATGGGGATTTAGCATTTTGAGACCCCCCCTTACAGGAAGGAGCTGAGGTGGCTGAACTTTTTTATGGAAAGTTTCATGAAGATTCGTGAAACAGGGCGAAAGTTATTAGCAAACCAAAAACAGATCCCTCTATATACATATTGGTACGCAAACATAAAGGTTCGTTTTGGAATATGTGTAAGCCCTATATATTTTTTTTAAGTAAAATGTGTTATCTTCACTTTAATATTAATGTAACCACACAATGTAAACGTGACCATCACTGAACTGCCAGTCAAGTCTATTAACTGAAACCATATTAAATTGAAATTACCTGAAGTGTTCTCCCATTTGATAGAAATCTGTGTTGGCTATCTTCTTCCACAGGCAGCCCATCCTTCTGCCACAAGATATTAGGGGCAGGATTTCCTGTCGCTAGGCATTCTATCACAGCTGTCTTGTTGACCAGTACTATGATGTCCTCAGGCAGTTCACCATCAGCTCCCTTGATGGATGGTGGCACTGGACAGGTGAAGAAAGATGATAATGAGGAATTAAAGGTCTTGTCATCTCTTCTGTAGTTAAGAAGCAAGTGTACAGTTAAGAAGAAAAGCCTCTCCCTTCTCAACCCTTTAAACCAAATTTGGGGCATGGCATAGTACTGATTAAGGGCAGAGTTATCCAATGGTGGCCCATAAGGGTCAAAGCCATGCCAGATTTCCAGGCTATCCATTTGAGATAAAATTGTGTACAATTAATCAAAATGGGAATTATTTATATAATCTCTGGATATCCTTGAAATCTGGCCTTCCTCCAGTTCTTGTGTTTCAGCTTTGCCCATGCTTGACTTAAGACACCTGTCATGCATATTGTTCTTCTTGCTGAAAGGGATAAGTAGAAAAACAGGCGTTGTTTGACAGAGCTCACAGAAGATAAAGGATTTCTCGTTCCAGGGATGCTAAATTCTTACCTCGCCATGCTTCATGTACAGGAATATCTTTTCTCACCTTAACTACTGCAAATAATTACTTACACTTTAAATTGCACTTCCAGTGAATAATCCCTAGATGAAGAGGCTTGAGAAGTATAATCAAGCTTTTTCAGCCATCTACCATGGAAAATAAATAGCAGCACCAAAGTTTCCCTAAGCTTGCAATTATGTGGGATTTGTAGTAGGTAACAGTGCTGTTCTGTGTTGATCGATGAATGCCTGATCTGTGCAAGAACTTCAGGATACCCACACGAGATAAAATTACAGATAGTTATTTTAAATGGAAATCATTTCATATTCTATGGTACCCAAAAAACATGGCAGGGCTCAGTCCTCCAAGGTCTGCATTGAACAACTCTCCTGTATAATAGGGTGTTCAAATTGGTTATAAATGTCGAAGAAACGCTAAGGGCCCTATAACGAGTCTGGTGGTCTGAGGACTGCAAGACTTGTGGAGGTGCGGCGGTGGCAGATCCTGCCACCGCCGTGCCGGCGGCCTGACAACCTTTTGGAGCGGCAGTCAGAGGACGAAATATGCTTGGCGGGACTGGCACTGTGTGCCGAGCATATTACAAATTTCCTCTCTGCAGGGGTTTTCATGGCAATTCCACCGCCACGAAAACGCAGGCGTAGAGGAAACAAAGGGGGCCATACATGGCCCCCTGTGCCTCTACCGCATGTGGATGCACACAGGTGGGCATAACATGTGCCCCCTTGTGGGCATGCACATAAGTTCCTGCAGGGCCTTGACTTTCAAGCCCATGCACTGCAGGAACCTTGTAGGGTGGTCACATTGCAGAGCATTTTTCAAAGGCACCGCTGCCTTTAAAAGAGACAACGCCATGGGACCGCCATGCCACCCGCCTTCCAGACTTCTTGTAAGTCATAATCTGGCGGGCAGGTGACCTTCGGCAGAGAAGTGGCGTGGCAGTTTGTACCGCCGTGCCACTGCTCCACCAAAAAGTTGTAATCGGCTCCTAAGAGTTTTGCACAGAGAAAGAAAAGATAAACTAACATCCTGCAGGAATTATGAACCTAGAATATTGACTACCAGTTTATCGTTATTGGACATATGAATAGGTAAGTGTAGATTTACTATTCTTAACTCCATCTCTACATACCTTGATCATACATATTGTCAAAGTACCTTTTGCATATGTAATGTTAAATGTTATTCCAAATTGCAAATAAGGGATCAAATCGGGTTCCTCCAGAAACATTAGGAACAAACATTAACCAATATTACAAAGCGCAATATTCTCAGTATTCTCAGCTCCTTCTACCAGGCCACTAGTAATGAGGGACACTGTAACTTCCTTGCAGGTGATTGCAAAGAAGAATAAAGCATACATTTGATGGGGTGTTCTCATTTTTGCCAATATGACAAACGTCAGACTTTATGAAGTTTACAAAGTCTGGCAATATTAAAAGGTTTTGTCCTTTGGTGACAAATTGCACAAGAAATGGGTTTTGGGAAGAAGTTGTTAGCAAACAGTCTTTCTTTTTGCATAAGAATTGTCCTTCTAAAAAGCGCTTATCTGAGGGCTGTATTTTTGGTAAACCTGTTTCACCCTGATTTTGTTCTTCAATTTGGAAAAAAATTGCCTGAACTCTTTGTGAATGTTAAAAAAAACCTGCAGTCTTGAAACACATTTCACACAGTTTTTGGAGAAAAACATTTATAATTTGGTTCAACCCTAATAAAATTCTGAGCATGAAAAGGCGAGATTGGTTCAGGTGCATCTGAAGGCTCGTTGATGATCTTTCTCACTTTGACCATCGGTAACCATACCTACACATCAACACATTATAAATAAATGTACTACTTGACTTCTACATGAATTAGGTTATTTTGTGGCAGCAATGTGTGCGATTTACAGTGAAACAGGCAGAATGGTAATTTATATCAGCTGTCTCAGGAGTTTACCACAGGGAATCACACAGGAGAATGAGAAATCATAAGGATCCTGTTCTTAATTTGAATGATATTTCCGATAGACTTATCACCCAATTTTGTTGTTAAAGCCTAACATGTATTGCAGTTTTTCTATGCATTGCAGTGTTGTGCTCAGCATGGAGCCTGGGGTGTGGTCACAAACATATTGGTTATATTTTCAGATATTAATCCAGTCTCTCAGTGATTTGTGTGATCAACATTCCACTTGAAAGGCAGAAGCATCAAACACAAGGACATTTAATGATATTAGAGAGTCTTTTATACCAGACACAGAAAAAGAAGAAAAGTAACAAACTCTGAATTTGGAATTACTTTACTCATCACCTAGCTGGGTATCGGGTTAAGCCTGTGGACGAAGTGGGGAACTCACATAGAATGCGGACATCATAATGAATAGAGTCTTCGCCTGCTTCATTGACAGCGACACAGGTGTATCTTCCAGCATCCGAAGCTTGAGCACGAGGAATCTGCAGTACCCGTCCCCCTGTTAAGAAAATATCACCTTGAGGAATCTCCATAATGCTACAAATGTTGTCAAACTGGAAGCATAGAGCCATTAACATACATCCTTACATCTGTAGGCAGAATTGATTCATCTGCGTGTCTTCTATTTACTGAATTCAGGAGAGACAGATGTTTCACTTTATAATGAATTTCCCAAATATAAATATAAATTCAATGCTAGGCAGATATCTGAAATATGGGGCAATTGTTTATGTTATTTGCCTTACATTTGTAAAACTATTATTTGCCCTTGCTATGGTCCCATAATGCCGCGAGCTCTCTGGAATGTGACATCTGCAGAAATGAAGGTTCTCCTTACTTTTTATCTAGACATCAGTCTGTAAGACATTCTGTAAGAGCTGCCCACCTTTGCAGCTCAATAGTAATATCATTTATTAAGAAGAGTCGGAAAATATGCCTAAATCATTAAGATCAGTTGAAATCATCAATCTTACTATGAACTATTGTAAAATTACCCTAAGTGTAGATAAAGACTTGGTTAAGAACTTGAATATTTTAAACACCATTCAGCAGTATTTCGACCAGGTAGTTTTACAATCATCCAGGGATTCACTTTCTTCCATATTGTTTAAAAATGCAGGGGCATATTACCAAGCAATAGCGATAATTATCGCTATTGCTTGGTTAGAGACAAAAATTTACCGCAGCACTGCGGCGATTTTTACCGCAAATAAACCTTGGTATTACCAAGGTTTAACGCAAATGCGGTAAAAATCGCCGCAAAGCATGAATATCGCTGAAAAGTCAGCGATATTCATGCATTAGCGAGCTAATGCTCTTAGCCATGTTATCCACCTCCCATTGGATAACATGGCTAAGAACTGCTCAGGGCAGGTGTTAGCTTTTGGAGATATTCCCGCTTAGCGCGAATATCTCCAAAAGTTGGTAATAGGAGATAGCGATGTTAGCGACTGTCTTCAGTCTCTAACATCTTGGCACGCCCACTTTGCATCTCATTAGTGATAAATATCACTGACATGCAAAGTGGGGCCCAAGATGGTCGCTATCTCCTACTAGCTGTCGCTAACTGGTGTTAGCGGCAGCTAGGTAATAGGGAGATAATTTTATCTCCGCTTTCTTGGCTTTTAAAGCCAAAAAAGCGGAGATAAACCCCCTTGATAATATGCCCCGCAGTACATTAAAGTCAATGTTTCTGCTCACTGTATTCTAGACTTCACTCTGTCTTTGACCTGGAGCAGAGACCAATTGTGGAACAAGCGAGCAGACATGGGCACGGGGGAAGACATCTACTCATAAGAAAAAGAATTAACAGAAACTCCAACCTCTAAGTAAGGGTGAATCAAGGAGGGATCTTGTGAAATCCTTTCAAAACAACAAGCGGATTGAAGCAGGGATGCCTGCCACCACTGGCATTATTTTGACTTTAAATAAATAAATAACTTACATGAGGAGATGCTGACTCCTACACAGACTGCACCTGCAATTGATGGATTTGAAGTTTCAGCATTATCATATGGCGCCAATTCTATTTTTTGATCCCCAAATGGCATGAAAGTGCAATTGCAAATTTTTAAAGGGTGTTTGGAGACAAAAGAGATCTCTGAGAGGATTTTGCCTGAGAGGTGTCGAATTAAATGGAGTGAGGCACTCTCCATAGCAGGGCTTAACTGCCTTGAGCAATCTGGGATGGTAAAAACATGTTGAAAGCATAAAACATAAATCAGAGGCATCTCGAAATGTAGTTCTTCGCTTCACTAACAGCATGGCTGAAAATTTTCCACCTACATTGATAAGGTGGTACAAGTTAGGTCGAGACTTAAATAGTGCATGTAGCAGTTATGTGGGGCGCTGGCAGAAATGAGGATTTGTAAAATACTACTCCATTTCACAGAGTTTTTAAGCAATAGCTCTAGAACTGTATTTCAATTATAACTTCACTGAAAACAGGCACAAAACAGCCCCCTTTAAGCTGTGCTGTAAAAAGCCTGAAATCTATTTCCAACAACCTAATCTGCAATGCCTGGAGAGAACTAAGAACATGAGGGAGCTGAGAAAGCAATCCAGGCTCTATGCAGGCTGGAAATCTGGAATAAAACAGTCAGGTTTGGCAATTGCCTTCCACAAATTAATGCTAGGTCCAAAGTCAGCAACAAGTCTGAGCCACAAATACATAATTCGGCAGGCTAAGTATTGGGGAAATATTGCACACCTGAATTTCTGAGAATATTTAACATTTCACTGTTTCAGCTGTTAAATGGCAGTTAGGGTCTCGACATTGCTAAGTTAGCATGAGCTCTGCTGCCATGAAACTGCCTTTGTGCACGTTACTACATGACTTTATTTTGCAAGACTCTGTTTGTGCCTTTCACAAGAGAACTGTCTGCTTTCTGCGTTCCCTGCTGTTCCTGGAGTTTAGTCTGAACACGATGTGCAAGGTCAATAAACATGCCCCTTGTTATTCTGTTCTGGTCAGTCTCTAGCACTTATCAGTTCAGGCTGGATTGTTACCATGATGCACAGGGTCTAGACTGATTTGCATATAGCTGGGTCTGAACTGAGGTGGCGAAGTGAGCTAAAGAATGATGATGGATTCAACCCAGATCTATGACTAGGGGGAGTGTCTTTAAAGTTTCAGTGCTCCGTCTATCATCTTCTTGTGTTTGCTTTGTATGCTCTAAGTTGGCAGGGTATGCCCAGACGTGGGTCCCTCACTCACTTTGCCACTGGATTCAAGCTAGCCTGGCTGATGATGGGTGTTACCCAGAAACCGGTCCCAGCATGCTTGTTTCCTGTTCAGGGAAGACCTGGCTTGGCAGTTCAGGCTGGACTGTTCCTATGAGGCACAGGGTCAAGACTGATTTGCACATAGCTGGGTCTGAACTGAGGTGGCAAAGTGAGCTAAAGAATGATGATGGATTCAACCCAGATCTATGACTGGGGGTGAGTGTCTGAAAAGTTTCAGTGCTCTGTCCATCATCTCCTTGTCTTTGCTTTGTTTGCCCTAAGTTGGAAGGGTATGCCCAGACGTGGGTCCCTCACTCACTTTGCCACTGGATTCAAGCTAGCCTGGCGGATGAAGGGTGTTACCCAGAAACCGGTCCCAGGATGCTTGTTTCCGGTTCAGGGAAGACCTGGCTTGGCAGTTTGGGCTGGACTGTTCCTATGAGGCACAGGGTCAAGACTGATTTCCACATAGCTGGGTCTGAACTGAGGTGGCAAAGTGAGCTAAATAAGGATGATGGATTCAACCCAGATCTATGCCTGGGGGTGAGTGTCTGAAAAGTTTCAGTGCTCCGTCCATCATCTTCTTGTGTTTGCTTTGTTCGCCCTAAGTTGGCAGGATATGCCCAGACGTGGGTCCCTCGCTCACTTTGCCACTTGGTTCAAGCTAGCCTGGCTGATGAAGGGTGTTACCCAGAAACTGCTCCCAGGATGCTTGTTTCTGGTTCAGGGAAGACCTGGCTTGGCAGTTCAGGCTAGATTGTTCTCATGAGGCACTGGGTGAAGACTGATTTGCATATAGCTGGGTCTGAACTGAGTTGGCGAAGTGAGCTAAAGAATGATGATGGATTCAGCCTCCATCAAAAAGTTTGAACCGTATCATATTAGGTAAGATATTTCATGCATGCATCCTTCAACCCAACAGCATTACCTCTCACTAGTCCTTTCTTACCATTTTAGATCACACACTCTCCAAACTCTCAGATCCGGACTAGCAACCCAAAGCAGCCCTGGTAAATTTTGTCAGACCAGCCCCCATACTATGCATAGAGAGTGATTGAGCTGGACCACTAAAAGTGAATTCGGGAAGGAGTTCTCCTCCACAGAAAATCTTGGGAAAAGATGGTGCATTCTACAACACATTTTTCATTATTTATTCAATAGTATTCATTTTCAAAGCATAGTAAATGATGACCTTACAGTGCACCAGTAAACAGTAATCTTTTTTGGGGCTCTTCAATGATTCTATCATTATCACCCTTAAACAGTGCCTCTCGCCTCTCATAGCCCCTCTCTCACATGTATTTGATTTGCTTTATATCTCCTCTCATAACAGTGTAGGGTGTCTGAGCGTTTTATATCACACACAAATTAGAGACAATGACTCAAATGTGTATAAATTAGAGTATGTAAAATGTTACATAAGACAAAAGGGACAACAAGGTGTAGGATTCACATGTCATCTATACTAGTAGGCAATTTTTTAGAGTCCTTGGTATGGGGAGGCACAAACTCTGTATTCAGGACTTAACACAATGGTTAGAGTTAACTTTACTAATAAGAATTTATTTCTACTCAAACAAACCCTTTTTACAAAAATGTGGATAATGAGACAGAGAACAAATATACCTTTCTAAACTAGATTGCGATTGTAACTTACAAACTGCAGAGTGACAAAAGGATCTCTTTAACAAAACCAGTAACCCACTGAGATCTGCACATAAATACTGTTCTGTGATCTGAAGAGTACATGCTCTTTGCAACAGACATATTAACCTTCTGCGTTACCTTAGATGAGTCAAAACTGCTACTAGACAAAACTCTGATCTCACTTCAGCAGGTACATTAATCACCATAGTTATCTTGTCACTTTTATTGGTGCTTGTAAACTGTTGGATATACAAGGAACTCTGCAGTGCTTTTAAAACTGCCGCCATGCTAAACAAGCAGGCCCCCCACCTTTCCAGCTGCCTGGGGAAATGCCTGGTGCCTAGTCCAGTCAGTCCGGCCTTGCCTACTAGGTTACATCCCATCTATACTGTATCTTCTCATCCTCATCCTAGATCAGTTCTACTTCCACAAGATCATGCTTCCTCTTCATAGTGAACATACTCTCCTATTATATGCACCCCCTAACACATGAATCAGCTTGACCCATCTAGAAATGCCTTCTCCCATATAACCAAACACACAATAGGTGAAGGGGAAAATGCTTGCAATTGTTCTAACTGCTGCCAATTACTAGGGGTAATATTCTAAACTGTTATTATTTTGCTTGAACAGTCCATCCCACACCGAACTGCCAAACTAGAACACAAGCAACCCAAGACTGGTACTAGCCTCATTCGGCCTCTTCAGTTGGGGGCAGGTTGGTTCCAGTGGCACTGTGAGCAAGGGACACACGTCAGGGCATGACATTACATCAAACACAAAAGGGGATGAGAGAAATGCTTGCAAACGTTGATGGAATAGATTGCGACCCAAGCAATTGGTAGTAGCTCAGATAAATTTAAGCATTCTATTCCTCACCTTGTTATTGTTGCAGTTTGCACCCTTAGTGTGATGGGAATGTCAAGAGGTGTGCCCGGCCCCGGCTCACTGTACCATTGAACTCAAACTATAACTCACTGATGTAAGTCGATTGAACCGGTCTAGGCTTGCTTGTAATCCCTTCTGGAGGGCGCCTCCCTTGGCAGTTCCGGAGAGACTTTACCCATGAGGAGCACGTTCTGTACTGATTTTTGGAAGGTGGAATGTAGTCCAGAGTAAAATGGTGAGTAAAAAATGAGAAACTGGAATGCTGCCTGAGGGATTGCCAGTGGATGAGATTAATTCAAGCATTCCATCAGTCACCACACTGTTACAGTAGTATTCTCCTATTTAACCATACTTCTGCTAGTCCACACCTTCTGCTCTCGACCATACCCATATCACATGACAAAACATTCTTAGACCACAGCTCCTACAATATCACTCTTTCAGCTTCAATCAACCATAATTGCTCCTGATAAACCAAATCTCCACTCAGTACCTCTCATCTCCACCTACTAGATGACAAACAAAAACTACTGATACCTCATATGTCTTCCCACCACAACACAACATCACCACATTGTAGTCCTCAATTCCACCTCCTAGACAAGCCCTATTTTAAGCCCTTTTTTTTCAACATCGATCATGTGTGCCTGGAATGAGATGTTGACACGAGCTGACTTACTGATAATATGAAATTGAGCCAAATAAGAGGTAGTCATATGAAGAAACTCATATACCAAACAAGCTTATGTGTAACGGTTATATGAGTAAAATGTACGCATAAAGGCAGCAGAGATGGAAAATACTGAAATAAGCAATAAAATGTGTATGCACATTACTATGTACATGACAGATGCTAATTCTAAATACAGTTTTGTCAGACACAATATGTTTATATTCAGAAGAAACATTAACATCTTGAAAAAACTCAGGGAAATAGTGGGTAATACAATACATGTTCTAAACAGAAAAAGTGACATCTGTCTTGATCCACTCACCAGGTAGTATGAGCACTTTGTCACTGGAGGTGAGAGGATAGTTATCCTTGTACCAGGTCAGCGTAGGAGGGGGCACCGCATTGGACTCACAAAACAACGAGAGGGGGTTATTGATAATTATGTCTCTGCTGCTCCCACCTTTACCATCGTCCGGAAAGTCCCCAGTGTCCCAGAGGCCAGATGCTTTCTGGAAACTTGGAGGAACTGTGTGTAATGGCAAACAGGATAAAGCATAAATATGTGACATTCATTATTTAAATTTTTACAGATGAGGCGCACAAAGAAATGTAAATTAATTAATTACATAGGGCAACATAATAGCGTGAGGCATGGGACATGATCAGCTGGGCCAATATAAAGTTGTTCAATGAGACTGATGTCATTTTAACCAGCCACAAATCTCACATTCATGCATGTGTTAATTCACCTATCCATCCATCATGCAGCCATCTGAGAATTATGTATGTCAGTTTTGGAGGAGAAGAGACAGGAGGCTGTAATAATAAAGCATGTCCTAGGAAGAGAGGTGGATTTGGGATGCATTTTCAAGAAAGGTAGAGGGAGCAGAGTTGGAAATAGTTTGTAAATGATGTGGGCTGCAAGACTGTACAAAATATGGGGGTGTGGTCGGTCACAACCCACAACTGCATGTTGTGATCTTGAGAATACTGAATACACAGAACATTTGAAGCATCAATTCAATGTTCTTGAGTTTAATGCTGTTTAGGCATACACAATTCTTAATTCCAAAACCTCTAGAGTTACTAAACTATTTAGATAAACTACTGTACTATATGCAGCATGTTTCAGACCTTAATACAGAATTTACTAATATTCATTATTATGTACCAAGATACTAGTATCACAACAGTAGGCCATGCAATAGGGAATCTGGGCACAAAGGCTAAGGGATTGAATGAACATTTAATGCAACTACCCTTCTAGAGTCACCCTCCATCAGCCAAATCCTCATTTCTCACAAGGTATTCTGCTGTAGAAATTGTAACCAGCATACGTTTGTCTTCTCAGTTTCTTGGTATTTTTGTCTTTTGCTTAATATTTTGTTTGCTACCTTTGGAATATGCATAAATAAACAGCGAACAATATACATATAACAATGTATAGAAATGCAATCCATGAAACAAGCACCATGCAAGAAACAGCCAGGCACTGTCAATGGCGAGTTTAGGTATTCAGTAAATCATCATATATGCACTCTGTCCCTCATCTTAGCATTCATGATTCCATTCGTCAACCCACTGACTCATTCTTGCATTCATCCAGTTACGCAGCCATTATAAACTCACACACAATCCCACCAACATACACAACATAAATTAAATAGCATGGGAAATGTATGCATGAAATGACAAATACATTTACACATAGCAGAAAGTGGCCATCATGCAATGGTCTTGCATATGGTATTTTGTTATTTTGATGTTCCAAAATATCTGCCATGTTTAGAACTAATGTGCTGGCCATCTTAGAAAGTTAAAACAGTGAAAGTATGGAAAATACTATTCCATAAAGGGGACCTGGTCTACAGGCTTTAGCCTTCGATAGATGTAGAGCACTGCAGATTAAATGAATGGCAAGCAAACCACCTGTTAGCACATTCTTAGGGTCTGCAATATGCTCTAAAATGTATGAAAATAAAAAGGTGACAAGTAAAAAAGTGGGAGGAAAAATGGAAAACTGAACTGGCCTGTCAGTCCTGGTAATGAAGTGCACTCATTTTTAGGGGGATGTGCATGTTATCAGAAAAATGCTGTCACTAACGGGGCAATAGAGCAAATGTCTGAAGTAGTTCACTCATTGCCCCATGTTGAATTTTCTTATGTATGCAAGCAGAGTGATTTAGCCATTGGCTCTACAGCATTGTCTCTATTGTCCTGTGAGTGACAGCATTTTCTTATATGAAGTCTTTTCTTCTCCTCGTTTTATTTCTATACTTCATTACTATATTTACCTGCTATACGATGTGACCATATACTATACATGTTCTACATACTATGCATTTGTATACATATGCTATAGTTGTTATGTTAGTGAAATATTTTTAATTACATGATCCTGGCAGACAAGAAAGCCTGTCAGATTTTCTGAAGGGATTCTAGAAGGATTTATTACAGTGCAAATGTAACAAAATATATGTCTGTAACACAGTATGAGACCAATACACCTTTAACTGCTTATTGGCTTTAACATATGTATTTTATGATAAATAATAGGGGCCTATTGCCTTTGTTGTAATTTCTACAAAAGCAGATAAGAACTATGGCATTTAGCATAACTTTTCCCAATGAACCACTCATGCCTATATGCTTTATGAAAGGCACGTCGTCATAAACAACTTCGACCTATTGTACTGAGCATAAGCCTTCCCACAAGAGAACAATTAAGTACAAAGCAATACTGTTCCAAATATGTACACCCTTACTGTTGTTACAACCCTATCAAATGCATTTTAAAGGGCCCAATAAGGATTATCACATTGCAAATCTATTCCAGTGGTTTGTTTGAGCATGTCACCACCACAACAACCCTTGCCTACAATGGTGATCTATGGGATTCCTTTTAACACAATAGCTGAAAATAGGCTTTGACCATGGTGTGATAGGAATCCACAATTAAAAGCAATTGCCTTTAATAACTGCTTTCTACCATAAGTAACCTTTACATAACGTTTCATAATAAACAAATCAGACCTATGAAATCTGAAATAACTTTTCCTAATGATCCAATAAGGGCCATTGTCACCATAGGCTTGACACCATAACCAACAGAGGCCTACTGAAGTGTACATATGCTCGAAACCATCATACATACAGTCATAAATTTACAGGTGTGTACATGATTATAGTTGTCAAAAACAATAAACACCCATCACCAAAGAGCCTAACAAGGATTATTACGATAAATATCTTCCACCCCCAGGTTTTGTCAAAGGGAATGATGAACACCAAAGCCCTTGACTACTAAGGTAATCTGTGAGATTTCATGATACAAAATACCTGTCTACGGCCTTACGACAATGTGAAAATTATCCACTGTTAAAGGCATATTGGCATAAGCAAATGTTTTACAAGATAAACAAGTCAAGCATGAATTCTTTTTCATAACTTTTTAAAACAAAAAGATCAGATCTATGGCTTTAGATATAACTTTTACAAGTAAACCAATCAGGCCTTACCCTTCATCAATGGCTTGTCACCACATCCAAGTCAGGCCGGCTATATCAAGTTTAAGCTTTTCAACAAGGCAACCATTATGCATACAATCATAAATTAGAAATGTAAACAACATTATAGTTGGCAAAGTAAAATACTAAGGGCCTGATTTTGATCTTGGCGGACAGGTTACTCTTTAAAATGGTGACATATATATAAATCCCATTATATCCTATAGGGTATCCTGTCGTCCAAGATCTAAATCAGGTCCTAAATCTCTTAAGAGGGCCTAACAAGGAGTATCACAGTCTTCTGTCCCCACAGTTTGTTAGCGGGATAACAAACACTAAAGCCCACCCATGCTACTGTTAGCTATGAGAAGCCATGTAACAAAATACCTCTCTGAAGATCGTAATAGAGTAATAATAATCCATCCTTAAATACTTTTGCTTTCAACATATCTTTCTCACAATAAATAAGTCAGTTCCACCAAGAAATTCAGGATCGAAGTTAGATGGGTCTCCCCAAATCCACTGCAGTTAGTGAACTGGATATGGCTGAATGGTCCGGTGCGTTAGAAAGGCACATGCGCAAGACACAAAGGGATAATAACTGGCTGATGATATTTAGGCTTGGGTGGCAATGCTTATTGAGCTGTTGGAGCTGCAAGACGCAAGACCCCCCTGAAGATGGGAGGATTAGAGGGGGGCAGACTCTTAAAAGGATAAAGAAACATTATCTTTCCAACCGTCGAAGATCTAGATCCCGATCTCCTAAAATAATGGGAAGAATAAATCTTTGTGTACTCATACAGTATGATGGACTTCTTGATCAGACATGCAGAGCGCAAGAGGAGTAAACTGTTAGAAGAGATATAAAAGTTAGAGTCAGAAATTAAGGATTTAAACTTACAGGAAGCCACTGACAAAAACTTTAAGATTCTGAAGGACGTACTTAGTGCGCATCAACTGTATATAAAAGACAAAAAAATGAGAAAGCTGCGAAGAGACGAGAATGACTATAAGAACAACAGGGTTTTCACATTCGCCAAAAAGTTTGACGATGTGAAACCACGCACAGTGACTGTGGTCACCAAACCTGATAATTTGGGGGCGGTGGCATCTACAAGCGAGTCAGACATTTCCAGCGTACATAGTGAAGTCAGTCCCGGAGGTGACCTGGACACAGGATGGAGGAGCCCTCAACAAGACAACATATCCTCGTCTTTTTTAGACGAGATGACGTGCTTCAGGAAAGGGACAAGAACAACATACAACAGACCAAATATAAGAAAACGAGGATGGGGCGAAACCGAAGTAAATATGAGAGAAGGGGCAACAACCAGATCAGTCTCACGCAACTTAAAGAATTGAGTCAGAATGCCTATTTCAGCCAGACCATTGACATTGTACCATGAACAGTTCCTGAAGAAAATGTAAATATTGTCAATCTATCTAATTGTATACTTACTAAATGTGATGTGGGTGTTTTGAGCAGGGGACTTAGTTTTTCCCCTACGACTACACCAGATTTACCCGCATTCACATAGATTTATTTAAGTTTGTACGTCGATTGAAACTGAAGAAATATTTTGTGAATAAATCAGTACCTGTACAATGTGCGGAAATTACATATTTACCCTGTAATAAAACAATTAAGGAGATTCAGGACTTGCATCTGTTATTGTCATTGGATGACGGTTCTGGCACACCACCATCTATGATGGACATCATTTCTGACTTAGATATTATACCAAATCTTAGTCTAGATAGTGGTCTCAAACAAAAGTCTTGCTTTATACCTCTGCTTCCACTGGACAACCTAGTTGACACATTTTATCAAGCTGTCACTAATGACTTACACAGACTAGAGGATATTCATGCACTTCATCCACAGCCCTCTAAATTTAACCTTTCAAAAAAAGAACATCAAGCTTTAAAAGTGCTTGCTAATAATCCGGAGATAATTATAAAGGAAGCGGACAAAGGAGGAAATATAATTATAATGTGCAAAACTGACTATATTCAGAAGATTGAGAGACAACTTCTAGACGGACAGGCATACACCAAACTCACGACTAATCCGCTAAATGATGTGACAAAACTCCTACGGGACAAATTGCTGGGTTTAAAAGAACAAGGGCTCATTACAGACATTGAATTTAAATATCTATTCAATTCCCCTCTTAGAGCACCATGCCTGTACATCTTACCTAAAATTCATAAGCCAAGTGCCTTTCCACAAGGGAGACCAATAATCTCCAGCATAGGTTCACCCACTGAACGTATATCCGAGTTTATTGATGTCTATTTACAATCACTAGTAACCAACTTACCATCTTACCTCAGGGACACTGAGGACCTTCTAAATAAATTGGAAGATGTAGAGGGGTCTAATGAATTTACCTTTGTGACACTGGATGTCAGATCACTCTACACAAGCATACCATTGGAAAGGGGACTGCAAGCTTTGAGTGAGGTACTGTGCCAAAGAGATGCATCACTCTACGAACACACTCAAATACTCCTAGACCTCACCCGCCTGATATTAGAGAACAATGTGTTTTTACACCAAGACAACTGGTATAAACAGGCAGTAGGAGTGGCCATGGGTTCTTATTTTTCGCCATCATACACGAATCTGTATATGGGAAACTTCAAACAGAAACATCTATGGAGAGCAGGCCAGCCAGAAGTGACTGAACACATTATTTACTGGTCACGATACATCGACGACATCTTTATGATTTGGTTGGGCGATGAAGGATGCCTTGTAAAACTTGTGAAACACCTTAAAAACAATGCATACAATATTAGTTTCACATACAAATCAAGTCCACTTGAAATTGACTTTTTTGACATCATTCTCTATGTGAAAGACAACAAAATTGTGTCTAGACTCTTTCGGAAGGAGACAGCATGCAATTCAGTTTTGCAAGCCTCTAGTGTACACCCCAGTTCCCAAATCAATGCCATCCCAATGGGTGAAATGACCAGATTGAGGAGAAACTGCAGTGATCAATCAGAGTTTCTCTCAGAGTTGAAGAATCTAGAGGTATGGTTTATGCAGAGAGGTTACTCACAATTGGTCTTAGATAAAGCCAAAACCCGAATTCTCAATATCCCTAGAGAATCTCTCTTGCACAATACACATAAGAGAAGGAAACACAGGCGTAGGAAAGATACGAAACTGGCATTTGTTACCTGCTTTAATACTCAGAGCCATCAAATCTCTATGATTCTACTCAAACACTGGCACTTACTCCATCTGGGCAAATCTTTGGTCCCACACATTACGAGTAAACCTATAGTGGCACATAAGAGAGGTACCACTTTAGGCAATATTCTTTGTCCCGGTTATTTGCCCCGACAACTCAAGGTACTACTTTTGCACCTACAAAACCGAGAGGTTTTTTCAAATGCAGTAAGTGCAACGTCTGCCCCTTTGCTTTGAACAAGCTGACCGATTTCCAATACAACACACTGACAAAACATCAAATACGAGAATTCATAAACTGCAATACTAAATATGTGGTTTATTGTTTAATTTGTGTTTGTGGGCTCATTTATGTAGGCAGCACACTACGTCCCTTGAAAGAAAGAATTCAAGAACACATTAGGGCAATCAGAAACAACAACACGGACTATCCTCTTGCCACACACTTCAATGAGTCACACCCTCTGACAAGCATAATGAGTATCAGATTTCATGGAATACCTCAGACACAGTCCCATTTAAGAGGTGGTGACCAACTTCTAAACCTGCGTAGGACAGAAACTCAATGGATTATTAGATTGAGAGCGGTCGAACAGGGACTCAACTCTGACAGGGAGCTACATGTCTTTTTATCTCAATAAGATGTGTAAAGATGAGTTTTCGAATCTGTGTTGGTGTAGTTCCCTTCACAAGGAGTAGGGCCATGTTATGAGAAGTGGGGTTTTTTCTATACAATCCAGGAATTTCAAAATGAATGCATAGCTGTGACAACAAATACCCTGCTAATCTGAAAATGTATGTATTCAAAGGGCTCTGCACAATGTACCTTGTAGCATGACCTGGAGATAGCATTATTTTTTTTAAAAACATGTTTTAAACTTAAGAAGTTTCTGAAAATGTGTTGTAAATGGATGATGCAGGAATAACAGGGCTTTATGCAAATCTGAAACAAATGTTGTCATTACCAACATTACATGTTCACTTTGGAGGTACTGCTGTATTGCCCATCTGAATATGTTATATTGTAACACTGTATACGTGGAAATGGTACTTGCTATTTTGTAACATTTAGGAAGTGTCTGTGGATCAGATATGATGACTGGTGGAGATGTGAAACTATCACCTGTCAAGTCACCTCCCTCCCAATACGTGTGTCTTTTTACATTAGTTTTACTAATGTCTTATCACTTTCTATTTTTTACTTTGTTTATTTCTCTCTGTTAAACTTTCGTCCATACTTGGATTACTAAACAATGTGATGAAGTTCCCTACATATGATTAGACTTTATATCATTTTTGATAATGATTTGTCTTTTTTATTCAATGTGTCTTTAGTTCACTTTTCCTTTCTGATTTCTTCTGACTCTGGGACTTGTTTACACTCAACATTGAATCACCCGCTGTTTACTATTATAGACTAGGTTCAAACTGAGAGCGGGATACCACTCTGTAATGGCCGCTCTTACTGTGAGCAAGACACCAGTCCGTCTTTCGTTTTCATTGTATAATCCGGCCTTGACCCCAATAACGTTTCTGGGTCATTGATAAATATTTATTCTGCCGCGATGAGCCTCGACTCTGTTCAGCGAAAGAAGACGGGTTTAGCGTGCTGGAACAGGTGCTGCTACTTAACAGGTTAGTGCAGAAGGACGTGATGTTATTTTTAACAAAGGGCAATGGAGTTATGAGAACCAAGCTAGCTACGCTTAGTAATGCGGAACCTTTTAACATAATATGGGTATTGGACTAATTTTTTCAATCCCTAACTTGATGTACTTTGATTAAATATATAAGCAAACATGCATTTGAAATGTGGACTAGACTTTATATTCTTGAGGTGTTTGTGATATACTCTTGTTTATAGACACGGACACCCCACATAAGGATTACATTTACTTTGAACTACTTGCACATAAAATGAAAGCCGTAGTCCTTCAAGGTTAACTGCGATAGCCGTTTGTTACCCTTTCTTTATGCAAATCTGCTCTCTAATCTTAATCTTACTGGGAGTTCCAGCCCTCATGATACTATATCAATCCATTATGTTTTTATACAACAGAATGTGTTACACCTATTTATCACACTGGTGGGAATGTCTCATGAGATGGAACGTCGTCGTTTCTTTATGACGCTTCTTTACTTTCGGGTGGTGATTTTGTAACATACAATCAGGATTTTGATATCAACTACATTTATATCTCTTTTAATATCTAGGATCTTATTACTGTACCCAGAATACTGCAACTGAATTCTATGTCAGGACAGGAGGCTCCGATTATGCTTAGTCTCATTTCTTTACTGACACATAGCAGCCAATCACAATACAGTAAAGAAAAAACAGAAACAGGGCAACCATAGAGTACACCCATAGTATATAAACAGTCTCAGAGGTAACCACTTCCTCTTTCTTTGCTGCTCCGCAGCCAGTTAAGTCTATTTATCTTTTCATGCTTATAGTGCTGTTGTGACTATTGTTGCTATATTTAATTGTGCACTTGCCTTATCTTGCGCTTCTTCCAACCTGCGCGCGGCTTGTGCATGCTTTAATTTTCTGGTCCGCCTTTTCGGTGTGCCGGTATTTGTTTACAGTACGTCCGTTTCTCGGCGCGTTTGTTGGGAGCGCGTTGCTCGCCTCCCAGTGCCTGGCCGTTTGTGCCGGTCGCTTTTGGTGGAGCGGGAGTAGGGGTCCGCGGCTCGTATTGGGAGCGCGAGCGCTCTCGAGCCGGTGTTGTTTTCAGTGGCATTTCAGCGTCGCGCATGCGCGCTGCTTTATTTCCGGCTCGAGGCGTTTCTTCACACGCCCGCCTGCCGGTTGAGTGAAGGACCGCTGTTTTCATCTGCGCTCAGCCCACAGCCCTGAACTTTTGACCCCGCTTGACGCCGGAGCTCAGGAAAGAGCTTCGGTTGTATTTTTTGTGCATAGGCTCTGCCTAGAGTGTTTTGACGGCAGGCTTTCTCCCTCCACATTTGAATTGTTTTCTTTACTCGAGTTTTACCTCAGTTAAGCCTGCTTTGGGGTCACACTCCCCCATTACTGGTATCTCTGGTACCCCATATATTTCTGCAGTCTTGTGGGCATTGACTTTTGCACGTTGTTGCAATGGCTGAATATTATGAAGAGGATGAAGACTGTTATTTTGAGGAGGAGGAAGATACTTCTCTTGAATATGACTTAGTGGAGGAGTTGGATAAAGGTGTTCAGCATTCCGTCAACAAGGCTCTGGTGAGAGCCATTAATCCACTTAAACGCCATCTTAATGAATATGCCATTCAGCAAGGCTGGTTGCCTCCTTCGCAAAAATCCGCAAAGTCTCCTGGTAACCCCCACAAATTGGATTTTCAGAGACTGGCGAAGGTTTTATCTTCTGACAAATCCAGGTCTTCTATATCTCTTTGTGCGGAGGAGTCAGACCATGGTCAAGCCTCTTCAGGTCATGACTCTCCTCCTAGGAAACGTCTCCGCAAGGAGCATTTTGTTGACGCCCTTGAGCGTCCCCCCCTTCTCAATTTTGAACCTGAGGACATTGTCCACCCAAATTCCACGTCATGGCTCCCCGCTCCAGCGGTAGCAGCTTACCTGGAGGCGCATGTTCGCCAACCTTTTGAAGCGTCTGTTCGCGCTCGGCTGCGCTCAGAGTGCCCGAGGCCTGACCTGGCAGACCATATTGCTGAAACACCGGAGGTGGACCCTATGATGGTCACCTATCTTAAAAAATATTCTAAAGACCCCAAGAAAGGCTTGGACCGCTCCTGGCGGTCTTGTCAAGACAAGCTAATGGACATGTTGGGTCCCTTATCCAAGATTCTGGACCTTGGTTTCAAGGCCAAGGAGGCCTCGGCGACAGTTAACCCGGACGAGCTAATCGAATGGGCGCAAAGAGCTGTATGTATGTTTGGGAACGTCAATTGTGCCATATCAGCAGAACGTCGACGTTCCATTCTCCTGAAGCTGGATCCAAAGTTGGCAGAGCTGGCCACCTCTGAGGCAGGTCTAGAGGCGCAGGGTCTCCTTTTTGGCCAACCTTTCCTAAAGGAATTGACTAAGTTTGTTTCTGCCTTTAGCGGCATTGATAAGGCTCAAGCCTCCTTGCGCCGGGCCATGCGTCCGGTTTTCAGCAAGGCCGGACGACAAAGGGGACGGTCGTTCGGCCGCGGTTCTCAACAGCAGTCCCAGAAGGGTGGATCGCAGCACCGTGGTGGCCAATACGACTCTGGCTACTCCACCCGCGCCAACTTTTATCCTTCCAGAAAAGGAAAGGGCCAGTATGGCAAAGGACGTTCCGGTGGTCATCAGGGACAATACCAAGATTCCCACTCTACAGGTGAGCCTGATTCGTGCATGCGATGTGATGTTGGGGGGTCGCATTCAATCTTTCCTGCAGAATTGGCGCATGCTCTCCGGCGATGCTTGGGTGCTACAAACTGTTCAGGGGTTCAGAATAGAATTCTATCACCCGGTGCATCAGACTTGTCCCCCTCCTTGTCTACGTTTTTCTCTTCAGGATCAGGTTTGTCTCTCCGAGGAGATAGATTCTCTTCTACAAAAAGGGGCGGTGATTCCAACCACCCGTCATCCGAAGGGGTTTGCCAGTTCTGTCTTTCTGGTCGAGAAAAAAGGGGGCGGTGCTCGTCTTGTTCTCAACCTGAAAGACTTCAACGGCGAAGTAGTCTATCGCCATTTCAAGATGGAGGGCATCCATCTGTTGAGGGATCTCCTTCGAGAAGGGGATTGGATGGTCAGGCTGGACCTCAAGGATGCTTATCTTTCGGTCCCGATTTACAAACCTCATCGCCGTTTTCTCCAGTTCCTCTGGCAGGGAGTCTGGTACGAGTATCAGGTTCTCCCGTTCGGTCTGTCGTCAGCACCATGGTGCTTCACGAAGCTGTTGAGACCTGTGGTGGAACATCTTCGGTCACTGGGTGTCCGGCTGATTATTTATCTGGACGATATTCTCCTTATGGCGGATTGTCCTCTCAAACTTCTTCATCATCTGGAATTATCCATCACACTTTTACAATCTCTGGGGTTTCTAATCAATGTCCAGAAATCGGTTTTGGTACCAGCCCAGCGTATCGATTTCCTGGGTTTTCAGATCGACTCGGTTACTTGTCAGCTTCTCTTGCCCAACCAAAAGATGCGTTATATCAAGAGAGAGTTGACATCTGTTATTTCCAGACCGACTGTGTCATTGAGGTCGTTGGCGCGTGTAGTCGGTCTCCTGGCGTCCTCCATTCAGGCGATTTTTCCGGGTCCCCTTCATTACAGGGCGATGCAGCGCCTGAAAATTCTTCATCTCCGGAAAGGGCTCAGATATTCCGATCAGATTCCTCTTACGGAGGAGGTCCGGTGGGAGATGCAGTGGTGGTTGGACCACATGGAGGCCTGGAACGGCCGGGCCCTCTTCGGTGTGTCTCCGGATCTGGTGATAGAATCCGATGCCAGTCGTTGGGGCTGGGGAGCCCGTTGCGGCTCGGTCTCGACCGGGGGTCGTTGGTCCCCTCAGGAATTGAAGCTTCATATCAACTGTCTGGAGCTCCTGGCGGGCTCATTTGCGATCAAATGTTTTTCTCCTCTACAGACCAGTTGTTGTGTCCTTCTCCGGATGGACAATGTCTCGGCAGTCCGCTATGTGAACAAACTGGGCGGGACCAGGTCCAGAATCCTGGCGGAGATCGCCAAAGATTTTTGGCACTTCTGTCTGCAGAACAAGATCACTGTTATTGCGGAGTACCTCCCGGGATGCCACAATCAGATAGCGGACTGGCACTCCAGGCACCTTCGGGATTTCAGCGATTGGAGGCTGCATCCCCGGGTCTTCCGTGCTCTCCATCGGCGTTGGGGTCCTTGTCAACTAGATCTCTTTGCCTCACGCCTCAATGCGCAACTACCGCATTTTTACAGTTGGAGACCGGACCCTCAGGCTCTGGCCACGGATGCCTTTCTCCAGCGGTGGCCAGCGACCCTATGTTATGCCTTTCCTCCATTTCTAATGATTCCCAGGGTATTGGCCTACTCCAAACGATTTCAGACGGATCTGATTCTGATTGCCCCTCTCTGGAGGGCTCAAGCGTGGTTTCCGGTCCTTCTAGAAATGTGTTCGGCCCCACCGTTTCTCCTTCCCCCATTGTGGAATCTCCTGTTGGACCCTCTCGGAGGTCCTCATCCCCTGATCCTCTCAGGCTCCCTTCCTCTTCTCGCGTGGAGGATCTCGGGGAACGCTGGTCGCTCCCAGGCCTTTCAGGCGACGCTTCCAAGCTCCTTAGTGAAGCCTGGGCTCCCAATACTCACAAACGGTATAAGGGGTCTTGGAAGCGTTGGTGTGATTGGTGTTCACAACAACAAGTTGATCCCGTTTCAGCAGATATCAGCATGATTGTTAATTTCCTGGCTTCCTTGGCCACCTCTGGTCTGGCTTATTCGACTGTTAACGGTTTCCGGTCTGCTATCTCGGCGGGTCATGCCCACATAGATGGGAAGCCCGCGGGTGAACATCCTTTTGTTTCCAGGTTGCTTAAAGGAGTTCGATTTGCGAAACCTCCCACCCCTAAATATGTTACTTTGTGGGATGTTTCTGTTGTCCTCAGATTTTTGGAGGCCTGGCCTTCCAATGCTTCCTTATCTCGCAAGCAACTTTCCGCGAAACTAACTATGTTGCTATGTCTGGTTTCTTGTAAGCGCGTGTCGGATGTGCACGCTTTGGATCTGGCGGGTCGCTGCTTCACTCCTGAAGGTGTTTCCTTTCGTCTCTCCAGACGTACCAAATCTAATACACCTTCTATTTCTTATCCTTCTTTTCCTTCTCACCCCAACCTTTGTGTGGTTCAATGCCTGAAGGATTACGAGGTGAGTACTGCTTCTTTGCGCTCAGACATGCAGGGTCCACTGCTGATTGCATTACAAAAGCCTTTTCGACCTGTTTCTCCAGCTACCTTGGCGCGCTGGGTGCGAGGGCTTATGTCTGAAGCTGGAATTGATGTTTCTGTGTTTGGCGCGCACTCTGCACGTGGAGCGATGGCGTCCAAAGCTTATTCCATGGGTGTAACTCTGTTTGATATCATGAAAGCTGCAGATTGGTCATCTGCTTCTGTGTTTAAAACTTTTTACTTTAAGCCTATCGATAGTGTTGCTTCTGTGGTGGTAGATCAGCTTTAAAAAAGCATAATCGGAGCCTCCTGTCCTGACATAGAATTCAAAATTTGCAAACATTCGTGACAAGAATTTTCAATTCTATTAAGGACTAGGAGGCGAGGATTATCCCACCCGTTATATATGCATGTATCTATTATGTTGTTACTATGCATTGCTTCATGGATTTTTCCTAATGAAATGTAATAATGCTTTGATATTTGCTTTACCCACCCTTATTTGCTCATGATTACACAGGATGTGTATTACGGCTTTGTATCTTGTTTCAGGTTCTGATCCCAAGTGAGGTTCCTCCGGCTCAGCCCTTATGGTCGTTCTGCTGCGAGTTTCTGCTCCTCGTTGGCCTGCTTCTGTTCCTGTGGCTCTTGGAAGTTCCTCCGCCTCCACGTTCAGATTTTGGTCCTTTCGATTGATGTCTTCCTTGGTTCTGATGTTTACTTGATTCTTCTTACTGGTTTTTGGACAAAGAAAGAGGAAGTGGTTACCTCTGAGACTGTTTATATACTATGGGTGTACTCTATGGTTGCCCTGTTTCTGTTTTTTCTTTACTGTATTGTGATTGGCTGCTATGTGTCAGTAAAGAAATGAGACTAAGCATAATCCTCGCCTCCTAGTCCTTAATAGAATTGAAAATTCTTGTCACGAATGTTTGCAAATTTTGAATTGTGCCCTTAATAGGATGGCAATTTTTACTTTTGAATGTAAGTTGTTCTTAAATAAGGCATCCTGCATGTGGGCAAAGGTTTGATAAACCGACAATTGAATTTAACTTGAAACAATGAAAATCCTCTGTTATTTTAAATATATAGGATCTTGGCTATGGTACTTCAAGGGCGTGTACATCCATATGTTTGAGGACTCTGACAACAGAGACGCTTTCGTTATTGTCAGTAAGTGTCTTGTAATAATAGCTTGGCAATATATCTGTTGCTACAAGTGAGATCCAACTTTGAGCGTAATCATTAGTTTTTTTTTATGCCAATCTTATCTGGTTTTAATTGGTATTCCATACCGCTCTTTGATTTCAGTTTGCCCTTTTCGATTTGCGAGCCAGAACCAGGAACCCTCAGTACTTTCGGGGATATTAGAGCCAAAGAAAATAGTATCAGAGCTCTATGACTACGCAATATAAGGTCAATTCTCTTTGCTTTGTAGTATTCTTTCTTTGGGGATGCACCAAACTATGATGCTCAATTTCTCTTGACCTTCATATGGTTCTTCTCTTTATCTTACCTTTTATTGTAATATTTTTTTTTCTTCCTACTTAGACAATTCCTTCACAATCTAACTTGTCTGAATAACCATCACCGCATAGGAATATGACTGTGGGTTGACATACTATGTTTATTGTCCGATATCTTCAGACTTTGATTCTTTTCTGGCTCTGGGTGTATCTTCTCTTCTCTTCACTTGCATTTGTGTGATGATCACTGTATTTACATTATGTTTTTACTTAATGCAAGGAGTTATAATGCGGATACACAATCTCCAACTTATGTGCCAACTGCTGTACCTATGCTTATCTTTACAGCCTTGAGGAAGTCACAATGGTGACGAAACGCGCGTTGGCTGTTTCTCAATCTACTTGACTAAAGAAGTGGGACTATGAATACATCACAGAAATCATCTTTTGTGAATGTTTAAACTTTTGGATGTGATGCTATTGAGGAAGAAATACATTCTTTTTGATATTTACTAGTGAATAAACATTTGTAAAAAACGAATGAAATCTGTCTCTACTCATGATTCCTGTGTCAGAAAGCTTCTCTCATCATATTGGTGTTGTTCTAGCTCCAAAACTGATTTGTAAAATTGTAGATACGAATGATTAGAGTGCCGGGGTATTTGCTTTGTGGACTCTTAACAGGACCAAACCTATGAGATACGGGATATGGGCGCAAAAACAGTAGGTCCTGTAGGGTCTGTAGTATTGTAACCCTATGTAAATAATCTTCCTGGTCAAGTTGAAAAGAGTATTTGAAGGTTGATAACATGTCACTAAAAGTATTGCAGTAGAGCGGCAAGGATGTTCTGGTTGTATAATATGTATCATTATGAGGTATGACGGAATGTCAAACAATTGCATTCTTGTATGTCAATAAAAAATTACACAACAAAAACAGAGTCAGTTCCACCAAATTTATCCTAAATCTTCATAACAAACATGTCTAGTTTATAGTCTTGGTTATTGGCTTGCCACCATAATCAAGAAACCCTGCTGTATTGATCATAAGGTTTCACACAGGCAACCAGAGAAGAACAAACACCATAATTATCTGATTATGAAGGAGAAGTTGTTTAATGGCATTGAGGTGGCTATTTTCTGATCTTAATGGACAATCTCTAGTCATCACATTGGCATGTGTATGACCGAAAGGTCAAGCCAATAGCTTTACTTGATAAAGAGCTTGGCTACTCTAACTACTCCAATCCAGTGTATGGCTCTCCACCTTATACCACTTCTATTTACACTATTCCATTGGACACCACTCCAATGCACGCCACTCCACTGTATGCTATTGCAATCTACCACACTCCACTGTACACCACTTCAATGTACGCTACTCCACTATAAGCTATTACACTCAACACTATTACACTGTACACAACTCTACTCTACGTCACTTCAGTGTACGCTACTCCAATGAATGAGACCCCAATTTACATGACCCCACTATATGCAATTCCACTATATGCCAATCCACTGTAGGCCACTCCACTCCATGATATTCCACTGTCTGCCACTCTACTGTACAACATTGCATTGTATGCTCTTATGCTGTTTGCCACTACACTGTACTCTACTCCACTCCATTCTGCGGTATTCCATTGAATGCAAGTCAACTGTATGACACTCAACTATATGCTATTTCACTGTCCCCATTCCAGATTTGCGCCAATCGAGTCTACAGTACTCCACTACACGCCACAGTATGCCACTCCACTGTACGCTACTCCACTATAACAGTTTCCTCAACTCTATGCTATGCCACTTAAGTGTACGCTACTCCACGCTACGCTAATTCACTATACCCAATGCACTCTACACCTATGCTACTCCAGTGTACACCACTTCTCTCTACGCTATTCCACTCTATGCCAGTCCACTCTTCTACACTTCACTATACACTATTCCACTGTACTCTATTCCACTGTATACTTCTCCACTGTATGGTAATCCACTCTACAGCACTACAGTGTATGCCATTCCATTTTGCATCACTCCACTGCACGACCTTCACCTCCACTCTATATAACTCCGCTCTATAAAAGTCTGCTACACTTTACGGCACTCTACAAAACTCTACTCCACTCTATTCAACTCTATACATGTCAGTACATTGTATATGGCTGAGATACCCGCCACCCCCTCTCAACACAATCCCCAAGGATGGGAAACCGGAAACAGTTCTGAACTTTTGGAAGACGGGAGGGAGTGACCCTCCCGGCCGTATTTATTAAAATATGAAACAAAATTAAAACATTAAAATAACAGTTTCATATTATGTACAATTTCATTACCACATTGCGATGTTTGGCTAACCTTAACATATTCTCTAATACAAAGGTTCTCCTAGCCGAACTAACATCCTACAAAATATTAACTTGCAATTTGAAATTGTACATCCTAACGTTTAAGGGCCAACGGCAAGGTCGTAACCGGTGTCAAGATCCCTAAACCAGACATATCCCCCTCTCTTGTGAGGGGCGACCGCACAGAGGTGTGCCTCAAGTGCAACTACCAATTTCCCTTGACTTGACGGGGGCCCCAATAAACTCGACGCCACTTAAAGGTCGTCCGAGGACTCGTGTGAGGTATCTAGAAGGTAGCGTAGACCCCTCCCCAAACCCCACACAACTTTACCACATCTGCCGTCGCAGATGTCCTGGCCCCGGGAAATTCCCCAGGAGGGGGCTGTAGCCCCTCCTACCCAGGAAGGGGCCTTGACCGCCTTTCCTTTCCTTTCGGCGGCCCATCCTTAGAAGGGACCGCCTCCCTGTTGAGGGGCCAATGGCCACCTCCCTCGAGCGCTCCCATCCGTAATGGGTGACGCCCACTCATAGGGATCTTCCAATTAGTGCTCACCGATCATGACCTTACCGCCCGACCAAAATAAATACGACAGTTCTAAACTAAATGACTAATTACCTAAAAGACAGTAACAACAACCACTTTATTAAAGCATGCTTACTGATCAAACACTAGAGCAGGAATACTTTATTTACAAAACATACCACAAATCGACCATTCTTTATTGCATATTCCAAGTTATCATGATAATAATCCCAACCTACAAACAAAATTAAAGTTACCACATCAAAACTTTATTCAAAACCACTTGCTGTCCTCAGGGGCTGGTGGGTGGGTCAAAATTGGCTCTTCGTTCCGTCTCGAGCTCACGTGCAGCGAGGAGGTGCAGCTTCGGAGCACAGGAACAAGAGGATGCTTTCTTGGCTTGTTGCTCCTTTTATCCATCTTCAGGGCGGGCGTAAACCCGCCCCGGCCTGCCCCCAGGGCGTGGCCGGCCGCGTCAGTGTCTAGGCCAGCCCACTCAAGGGCGGGAAAAAGGCGCGCCCCGGCTACGCCGCTTCGGGCATACCAGCCGAGGCTCGCCTCCCGCCCAAGATGGCTTCCCGGGGGGATCGTGGTACTCCACCATACGTTCGGGGGGACCGAATGGTCGCCCCTTTCCATATGGCTGAGATACCCGCCACCCCCTCTCAACACAATCCCCAAGGATGGGAAACCGGAAACAGTTCTGAACTTTTGGAAGACGGGAGGGAGTGACCCTCCCGGCCGTATTTATTAAAATATGAAACAAAATTAAAACATTAAAATAACAGTTTCATATTATGTACAATTTCATTACCACATTGCGATGTTTGGCTAACCTTAACATATTCTCTAATACAAAGGTTCTCCTAGCCGAACTAACATCCTACAAAATATTAACTTGCAATTTGAAATTGTACATCCTAACGTTTAAGGGCCAACGGCAAGGTCGTAACCGGTGTCAAGATCCCTAAACCAGACATATCCCCCTCTCTTGTGAGGGGCGACCGCACAGAGGTGTGCCTCAAGTGCAACTACCAATTTCCCTTGACTTGACGGGGGCCCCAATAAACTCGACGCCACTTAAAGGTCGTCCGAGGACTCGTGTGAGGTATCTAGAAGGTAGCGTAGACCCCTCCCCAAACCCCACACAACTTTACCACATCTGCCGTCGCAGATGTCCTGGCCCCGGGAAATTCCCCAGGAGGGGGCTGTAGCCCCTCCTACCCAGGAAGGGGCCTTGACCGCCTTTCCTTTCCTTTCGGCGGCCCATCCTTAGAAGGGACCGCCTCCCCGTTGAGGGGCCAATGGCCACCTCCCTCGAGCGCTCCCATCCGTAATGGGTGACGCCCACTCATAGGGATCTTCCAATTAGTGCTCACCGATCATGACCTTACCGCCACAGGCCGGATAGTTGACCGGCTATCCGGACCCCCCACAAAACTCCTACCTAAAGGTCATGTCTTAAAGTCTTTAGCCAAGCTATCAAGTCTCCTATGAGTAACTCGTTCCCCACCCGGGACAAGTGAATACCATCCCCCAAATACATACTGTCACCAGTAATACAACCATGCGAAATAGAATGCAGTGTATTGGAACGGAACAACCTACTCACTTTGTTATTAATTTTCCTTACTGAATGATTCAGAGCAGAAACAGAAATAGCCCCCCGCCATACTTTTCGTGGGATCATATGGGACCATGCAATCGTGCACCCTGGAACTCTCCTCGCCAACCAACTTACAGTGGAAAGCATCGCCTCAAGAAGAAGTCGTCTACCAGTGGTGACCAAATCATTGCCCCCAAGATGTACTATGACTATAGACGGCGGTGACCTCATCCGCCCTAGCAAACCCTCGAAAAATGATTGAAACTGGTCAATACAGAGTCCGCCCCTTCCGTAGAAGGACACCCTGTACCCGTATTCCCCAGCCACGTGAATCATGTCACCTGCTTTGAATACGTCCGCGGCACGCCTCACGTATGAGTGGCCCACGACCCACACCTCCTCTTTCACAGCCGGTGATGTCTGACCGCTGGCCCGGTGTTGGGTCGACTGCATAGTCCGCCCCGCCTCGTAGGCTTGCGCAACTGAAACCAAACAAAAACAAGAAGCGTGAGTACATCATTACAGCTTCACAACATGTGCAACCGTACATACCTTTTATAACAGTTGGAGGACCAACGCCCCACACGTTTAACTTGTTCGACATTCAGACCCCTGGCTGTAGCCTCTGTAGCAGCCCCTATCCGAAAGGAATGGGTCCCAAACTCGCCCGGGTTCAAGCCCGCAGCGGTAATCGACATCGCAAGCACCCGCTGAAACTGAAACCTCGTCAGTGGGGTGGCGTCAGAGTGTCTCAACAAAGTCCCCCCCCATGATGCCACCCTTTGTGCTAAATACTCCTCTACACAACTCACCGGGCACATGGAGGACCCGGGAATCCCTTGTATAATCATGCAGTCACCCATCGCACCCTGATCGGTCTTGGACCTGACGAACGAGACAGTCACCGTCCCCCCCCTGACCTGAACGTGCTCTCGGCACAGTCCCCCCATCACATCCTGCTTGTTCCTTGCCACTAGTTCGCTCACCCGCATAGCCCCATGGAATGCCAGCGTAAAAGCGGCTCGGAATAACACTGTTTCATACCGGGATGAACACGTTGCAGGGAGTATGGATAATAACAGGGCCAACCTATCCAAACCTATCGGGCGCCTTTCATCTACTCTGCGACCCTCAAGGCGTTGCCACCCACGTAGCGCTTTTTGCACAACAAAAGACGCAGTCGGGTCCTGGATCCCATGAGCCCTTGCCATGAAGGAAATGGCGGCCCGATGCCTCTGGGCCGTGGCCACTGATTTGCCTGCCTGATGTAAAGACAGCAAAAATTTTATTACTAGCTCTTCCTGGCCCCAAAGCTCTCCCCTAGCAGTCCCCAAAAAGGCCCAATAGGCTCCGAACGCCCCTTCATATGCCTTCCTTGTCCGGGGTGCTAAACTCTCTCCCACGAGGTTCTGTAGTTCGGGGCACCGAGAGACCAGAGAGCTTCGGGAAAGGGTGCCGCCACCGGGTCCGCTGTGGGCAGAAAACCCCAGAAGGCCTGCATACGGAAACGAGAAAGCGCATCAGCTGCTTGATTCATTATCCCCGGCACATGTCTTGCCCTAAATAACACGTTTAATTGCAAACACAATAACACAATTTCTTTGAGCAATCTCAGCATCCATTTGCATCGTGCTGCCTGGCTATTGATACACTCAACCACGGTCATGTTATCGGACCAAAACACCACAGAGTGATCTCTGAATCCCTCAGGCCAAGTTTTCAGGGCCACCAGAATGGGAAAAAGTTCAAGAAAGGCAATGTTACTGGTCAGCCCACACTCATGCCACCATACCGGCCATTTTTGAGCCGACCATTGTGTGCCGAATATGGCACCAAAACCAATGCTCCCAGCCGAATCTGTCCACAGCCCCAGCTCTTCGGAGGACACCGCCGGTTTATTCCAGACAATCCGACCATTGAACTCCGCCAGAAATGCCAACCAAATGCGCATGTCCTGGCGAACCTCAGCCGAGAGCCTCGTGCGATGATGACCCTCCTTCAGGCCGATCATGGCTTGAGCGATCGAGCGGGAGAAGGGGCGGGCCATCGGTATTACTCTTAGGGCAAAATTCAACTGTCCCACCAATTGTTGTAATTGATGTAGTTTAACCTTAGACTCACTTATACACGTTTGCAGGCATGCCCTGAATCTCAACACTTTGTCTACTGGTAAACGAAAACAACCTTCTTCAGAGTCGAGCTCGATCCCCAGAAACTCGAGGCAAGTCGAGGGACCCACAGTCTTACCTGGTGCCAATGGCACGCCAAACTGATTCATCAAGACACCAAATTCAGTCAAAGCCTGTCCACATGCCGGATCCCCGGCTGCCCCCAGAAACAAAAAGTCATCGAGATAATGCATAACATGTTGAAACCCCGTCTTCTTTGTGAAGACCCATTGCAGGAAACAACTGAATTTTTCAAAATAGGCACAAGATATAGAGCACCCCATCGGCATACACCGATCCATGTAATAGTGACCCTGAAACATGAAACCAAGGAGACGCTGATCGTCTGGATGTACCGGGAGCAACCGGAACGCTGACTCAATATCAGATTTTGCCATCAGCGCACCGGGCCCCAAGCGATTCAATATGGCTACGGTCTCATCGAAGGATGCGTACCGCACCGAACACACTTCTGGGTCTATCGCATCGTTTACGGAAAGACCACGTGGGGCTGATAGATTATGTATCAGCCGAAACTCACCCGGGTCCTTCTTGGGGACCACCCCTAAAGGGGAACAAACAAAGTTAGCAACTGGTGGCACATTAAATGGACCAGCGACTCGACCTCGAGTAACCTCTTTCCGGATCTTTTCCTGTACCACGGTCGTATGTTGCAAGACCGATATTTGGTTCTTACATTTCGCTATACCCTGAAACTCCCCCACTGGGATGCGGAAACCATATGAAAACCCGTTCCGCAACACCCCAGCGGAAGCGTGATCCGGGTATTCGCTGAGCCAGGGAATCATTGCCATGGTATCAATCGGAGTAGGTAAAGGCGCCCCTCGGACTATATCAGACCTGTTTGGCGCCTCCTCTACCCCCGTTATCACCCGTTTTGGCTCTGCACATGGACTCAGGATGGGATGCTTGCCCACACCCACCACATTCGTGCCTAAATTTGCAAGACCCCTGGGGCCTCGTACATTTTCCCCTGTTAAAGTTCCAACAAATCCCCCTTTTACCTGAGTTGCCGATCGGCCTCGAATGGTTGTCGTTACTCGTACCTGATCGAAAGGGCGTCCCAGCATATTGGCGGGAGGATTCACCCACGTTACTCCCTACCAATGGCAACTTCAACATACCCGTATCTTCCATTTTGGACCAAGACACAGAATCATAACAATCCCAAGTTAAGTTTTTATCATGTTCTTTCGCTTTTCTGAAGATATTATCGTAACAGAACCATTGATTGCCCTCGTGTGATATAGAATACCCCATGATCCGTGACTGATAAATCGGCAATTCGGACAGCAATTCGGGCCTACGTTCACCCATGATGGATGTAAAAATCCCCCATGCTCTGCCCCAGGTGCCAATGTTTTCATTTACCTTAAAGGCGGCCATCTTTGCGCGCCAAACACTCGGATGCATGAGCTCCTTCTGGCTCTTAACATGCTCCATCTCATAATGATCGGTAAGCAACGAGAAGATGTTTATATACTCATCTGCCCATATCTTCTCTTTAATAGCCAGAGGGACATGTTGACCCAACTTTTCCCTTCGTGAGGGTGCAGACTCATCCCTTGCAATCGGCAATGGCCGCTTACCTGAACCGGAAGCTGTATCTGCGACTGGACCTGTTCCAGGTTGCTTCTCTACTGCCGCAGCCGCTTCCCTTGTTTCACGCAGTTGCTTCATCAATACCTGCGCGTCGTCAGCCGTGGCGCCCTTGCTACCTTTACCCAACCACGCTGCTAATTGTGCTGCCAGCTCGGGCGGCATATCCTCCCCGGACACGGGGGTGACCACCACGGGAATCGGATTCCCCTCTTCCGGCGCCGGAGTTGGTTTTTCGAGTGGGGTACAGGGAACCGGGATGTCTCCCCCAGCTGCTCCCCTTCTGGGCCTCTTGCCTTTTCCTCCCGGAGCTGCTCCTGCCAAAGGACGTTTCGGTCCCCCTTCCTCGTCTTTATCCGCCATTCGCCTCTTTAGGTCGGTCACCTCTTTCATAAGAACACGCAGCATCTGTTCGGTAGTCATTCGCTTTCCCGCTTTCTTGGGCATTCTCCAAACCGAGTATCTGTAAAACAAACAAGAAAGATTACAACGCTCAAAATTGGCTCTTCGTTCCGTCTCGAGCTCACGTGCAGCGAGGAGGTGCAGCTTCAGAGCACAGGAACAAGAGGATGCTTTCTTGGCTTGTTGCTCCTTTTATCCGTCTTCAGGGCGGGCGTAAACCCGCCCCGGCCTGCCCCCAGGGCGTGGCCGGCCGCGTCAGTGTCTAGGCCAGCCCACTCAAGGGCGGGAAAAAGGCGCGCCCCGGCTACGCCGCTTCGGGCATACCAGCCGAGGCTCGCCTCCCGCCCAAGATGGCTTCCCGGGGGGATCGTGGTACTCCACCATACGTTCGGGGGGACCGAATGGTCGCCCCTTTCCACAAACCACTGTCCAACTCTATAATCCACACTATGCCTGTACACTCAATTGTACAACACTCTATTCCACTATAGGACACTTTTCTATACTCTAAGACACAGCATTCAACTCTACTGTATGAGACCCCCCACTCCAGTTTATACCAGTTTTCTACCTGCACTATGCCACTTCACTCCATGCCTCTCTACAAGAAGCCAGTACATTGTATTATACTTTACTCCACACTATGTTACGCCACCCACTCAACACTACTCCACTGTATGAAAAATTACCTCACTCTAAGCTACTGTACAACAATCCACTCTACGCAATTCCATTGTTTGACACATTGCTATTCTCCATGCCACTCCACTAAACAACCCTCTACTACACTGTGCAGCACTCTCCAACAGATTACTCCAATCATTACCCCTACACTCCACTTTACAGCACTGTACTATACAGTATGCCACTGAACAGCACTCTTCTCCACTCTATGCTGCTCTAGTCCATTATATGATACTGTTAGCAGCTCTTTGTATGCCACTGCACCCAAAGTTACTCCACTGTGCCCCAGTGCATGGCACTCCACTCTACACCACTTCATTCTATGCTGTTCCACTGGACACCACTCCACTGTACGCCACTCCACTGTATGCTATTGCACTTTACCCTACTCCGCTGTATGCCACTCCAGTCCACACCACTCCACGGTGGGCCACTCCACTATATGCTATTACACTCTACGCCACTCACCTGTACAACACTCCAACCTATGCCACTGAACTCTATGCTATTACACAACTCCACTCTATGCCAGTCCACTCTATGCTATTACACTGTACAGAACTCCCCTCTGTGCCACTTCAGTGTTTGCCACTTCACTGTATGCCACTCCACTGTATACCACTCCACTATATGCAATTCCACTCTACACCATTCCACTCCTTGCCACTTCACTGTATGCTATTCCACTCTACTCCACTCCACTGTTCACCACTCTCGAATATGCCACTCCACTGTACACTACTACACTGTACGCAACTTCAATTGTCATCACTCTGCTTATGGTACTCCACTCTTCCTCACTCCAGTGTATGCCACTCCATTCTACGCAATTCCATTGGCGTCACTCCACCGTACACTACTCCACTATTGTATTACACTCAACCTCACATGCGCCACTCCAGTCTACACCACTCCACTGGACGCCACTTCACTGTTCGGTACTACACTATACTCTATCACACTCTAAGCCACTCCACTTTACAACACTCCACTCTATTCTACTCCACTGTACACCACAATAATCTATGCTACTGTATTGTACACCATTCCATTGCACACTACTCCCCCGCACTATTCCATTCTAGGGGCACTCCACTCTACACTATTCCCCTAAATGCCACTCCACGACACTCCAGTTTACGCTATTCCACTGTATGTCACTCCACTGTACACTATTACACTGTACAGTCTATATAACTCCACTCTACAAACCCTTACTTCACTCTATGCCACTCTACTAGACTCTATTCCTCTCCTTCCCCGCACACTCCACTGTCCAAGTTTGTACTCATCTCTATGCACGAACACTCTATTGTACAACACTCTGTACCACTCTACAACAGTTTCCAACACTATATGACACAGAACTCCACTCTCCTGTATGAAATACCACTTCTTTTTTAGGTGGAGCATTCAAGACCTCCTGTATGTACTTTAGAATATACTTATATGTGTATGTAATCTGTGGGCTCTGGAGATAAGCCCTAAGACATGCCTGCTTCTGCTTAGGGACTTTTCTTTCTGTTCAACTGCCTCTATTTAACTGTCTTGATAGAAAACGACCAGTAGAGGTCAGTAAAATACCAGAATTGCTTTCTACTGAGGACTTTATTTTTTTATTTTTCTGGCAACTACCTCTATTTAACTTTCTTGATAGAAAACGACCAGCAGAGGTCAGTAAAATAACAGCATAACTTTAGCA
This sequence comes from Lissotriton vulgaris, assembly GCF_964263255.1. NCBI lineage: Eukaryota > Metazoa > Chordata > Amphibia > Caudata > Salamandridae > Lissotriton > Lissotriton vulgaris. Next base: position 775,073,415 of record NC_141685.1, on the reverse strand, counting down.
TTCTTTAGATTCCAGTCCATAGAAATTGTCTTCCATGAGCACCCGTAGACAATAACATTTTTTTCAAATTTTGTATTGTCAGTGATATGGCCACGGAAGGCCCTAATTTTATATTAAAAACAGAGCTTTGGACCATACCATTTCCTGCTGGAATGCAATATTTCTCTCCAAGTGTTCCCATACCTGGCGTGTCACACAGTTTGGTACTTAGTTTCCCTGCATGTTAAAGAACAGAAGTTGTTTTAGCACCCAGGCTAATGTGCTGCATAGCTAAATACATATAAGGTCCCAAAGGCGAGACGGAATGCATTGCAAATGCTTGTTATAACAGTTTACTTAATTCTACACTATGCCACTTCAATATACATCACTCTATTCTACGCTCATCCAGTATACCCTTTTCCAATTAATGCGCCAGACCACTGTTCATCACTCCACTCTCCGCTATTCTGTACTATGCCACTCTGCTCCTCTACACTCTACTCTAAGAAATTCCACTGTACGCTATTCAACTGTATGCTACTCCACTGCATGGCAATCCACCCTACCTCTCTTCAGTGAATGACACTCCACTCTACGCTGCTCCACTGGATGACACTCTCCTCCACTCTATATAACTCCATTCTATAAAAGTCTATTACACTTTATGGCACTCTATGCCACTCTATCCCTGTACAATCCTCTGTCCAGCTCTATATTCCACTCTAGTCCCGTACACTCCATTGTGCAACACTTTATTTATGATACATTTCTCCAGTATATGACACACCACTCCAATCTACTGTACAAAACCCGACTCCAATTTAAAACTTTACTACCTACGTTATGCCACTAAACTCCACTCTGTTCTATGACATGCCACTTCACTCTATTAGACTTTGCTCGGATCACTGACAGAATATCGATCACAACAATATTGTGACACAGAAATATTGTGTCGAAAATATTGATAACAAAAATATAATTTCTCTATATTTAAAATGGTAAGTATAAAATATAGAGACTTTTTTGTTTCACATTTCACAAAAATATCGATTTCATTACATATATATATATATATATATATATATATAGTATAAAATAGTACATCTTAAATATTTGAATATATAACATTAGTATGATGTAAATTAAATATTTGAAAATCATATTTAAATATATATATATATATATATATATATATATATATATACTCATATTAAAACACACGCACACATATATATATATTCACTGAAAAAACCATAGGTTTCAGGGGTGTTATAGTTAGCTGGATAATTCACTCCTACAAAGCCTTAGAAATTCCTCCATTATAGTTAGTCCTGCTAACTATAACTTGCGCGCCCGCAATGGCCTGCTGGTGATGTCACATATTACATCATTCATGACATGGTCAGTGACATCACTGATGACATCTCTGATGACATCTCAAATTACATCACTGATTACATCATCCACGTGACAATCTGATACACCTCATCACACACTAGTATAACCTTTGATCACTCACTTTAAAATACAGAGTACCATTTTTGAAACCATTGACACACCAATAGCAGTTACTACATACCCACTCACTTATTCATAGGTCTACACCCTAGTTCCACACATGCCTACCCAGTCACCTACAGAATCACTCATAAATGCAGTCACTGATCAATAGAACACTCAAATGCACTGATACACCTATATAGAGATTGACACACCAGCACTCATCCTAGTCGGTTATGCAGTCATCCTATTCACTCATGCAAATAATCAATCACACTTACATTTACTCACCTGCACAGTTATACACACAACACCTCATTTATTCATACACATAGTAACTCATACTTACTGTGTTATAAAATCACTATTACAAGTATACACTCATCTATACAGTCATTCTCACAATCACTGACTCTTACGTATAGTTATACACCAACTCTCACATACACTGCCTTTTATTTTTGTACTTCGTTGGAGATGTACCACTGTGACATATATTTGCTCAGCAACACACCCATAAACACACTCACTCACCCAAACAACTGAATCCACATGCACTCTTAAACTAGTCTTAGCTGAACTAACTATAACAGGGGAATTTATATGGTTTTGTACAAGTGAAATGTCCAACTAACTATAACATCCCTGAAAGCTTAGTTTTTTTTTCAGTGAATTTCAATGGTTTTTTAAATGCTAATTTCTAACTATGTGCAAGAACAACAGGAGTAAACCCCATAAACCACGTCGGGATGGGTGTTGAGTATATATAAAACAACAATTCCCAACAGGTATCAATTTAAGGCAGTTAAATGATGTATGCAGACAGCATTACATGAAAAAGAAACAAGGAGGCTCATATGGTTTAAGAGCTTGTTATTCACTAATTCAGAGGAGGGTGTTTCACATGGGAATACAGTTAGGCAGCACTGTACAGAGGGAATCATGTGACAACCCGAAGGCACTTGGTGAGTGGTGATATATACAATTGGTGAAAGGTGATGATGCAAGTGCTGAATGTGAACAGCGTAAACAGCGCAAGGTGACAAAGAAAATATACAGTGATGGCTCCGCAGGATTAAGTTTTAGTCACTTAAATCATGGTATCATACAATTTTACAAGAGCCAAAAAACGTTAAATGCGCCATAAAGTTGCGCTGTGATGTCGACGGCGTTTCGATCCCCATGAGTCGGGATCGTCTTCAGGACAGGGTTGTCAGGTTCAGGCAGTGCTGCAATTGGTTTGGCGCAGCCGAGGGCCGTTTGAGAGGGGCTGCTCCTTCCCTCAGCGAGCCTCCCGAGCGTTCAGAGCCTTCGTTGCCCCCGGCCGCCTTGATTCACTCAGGAAAAGTGCAGGATGAAGCAAGAGATGTGCAGAAAGAACCAACAGAGGAACAGAAAAGTCCTCCTGTGCCCCTAACTTTTTAGTGATGGGTACTGGTGGTAACTGACTTTAACTAACCAGGACTGGAGCAAGTGCTATGCTAAAAGACACTTGGAATACAGAGAAAACACCTACATACACTAGGGAACACTCTGAGTTGGAGTACCCCTGTAATGAGTATGACCTCCTCTGTATTTGCCACGAGTTAGTGCCTGGGTCATTGCATGAGTACATGGGTAGTGACTGGATGATTAGAGTGCTGCAAGGACAGTGTATGGTAATTTTATAACTGCTTGGGTTTTGGCGGCGTGATTGAATAAGTACATGATGCTGGATGGGTGATTGAAGGTATTCATGGGTAATGACAGAGGGATTTCTGGAGTGCATGGGTACAACCTGGGTAATTGGAGGAGTGAAACAGTACCTTGTAGGTGGTTAAAGAGGTCTGCATGGGTAGTGCACAGGGGATTGTAGCAGTGCATGTATTAGTGCCTGGGTCACTCCATGAATACACGGGTACTGACTGGAAGATTAGAGTACTGCAAGGAGAGTGCATCGTGAATTTATAAGTGCCTGGGTTTTGGCGGAGTGATTGGATAAGTACATGGTGCTCGCTGGGTGATTGTAGGAGTGCATGGGTAGTGACAGGGCAATGGCTGGACAGCATGGCTACTGCTCAGGGTATTGTAGCAGTGCATGAGTTAGTGCATGAGTCATTGCATGAGTGCATGGGTAGTGAATGGATGATTAGAGTGCTGTAAGGAGAGTGCATGGTGAATTTATAAGTGCTTGGGTTTTGGTGGAGTGATTGCATAAGTACACACATGTCCCGTCAGGCCCGCACCCTCCCTTCACCTATGTGCAAATGCACCCCCTGGTGGGTTTTAATTTGGGGGGATTAATTCCCCTTGAATCCTGAGGGTCCCTGGGGCAAAGGTCTAGAATGGTATTGTGAAAAAATGTTGGAGCAAAGCGTGAGAAGACAAATTTATTATAGATGGGATATATCCCGCTCCATTGTATTGCTGGCACTCTTAAGTACTTGTCTTCTCTTCAAACTGCTGTCTTCTTTTTATAATAGCTTGGTGCAGCCTTACGTTAAACTGAAGGATGTGTGGCATATCTGAAGATTGGCATAGAGGGGACGTCACAATGAAATAGGGTCCCTCGGTCAATAGAAGTAACAGAAACGAATAATTGAATCTCGTCCATCATAGCTTTCCTTCTACAGAGTGCCTTATTTAAGTTTTACCAATAGAATGTCGTTGCAGCGGCGACCCCACTCCCCCACCATCTCAAGCACCTAGTGATGTCGCGTAGGGCCACCGCACACGTAGCCGAGTGTATCGCGTGCATTAGGCATGTGGGCTGTGTGCCCACATGTAGACACGGATCCGACTGCACTCTACACAAAGCACTGGGCACAATGCATGTGCGCTGATCTCAGGGGAACGAAAGGTTATGTAGAATGTCGTCGCAGCGGCGACCCCCTCCCCCACCACCACAAGCACCTAGTAATGTCGCACACGTAGCCGAGTGTATTGCATGCATTTGGCGGGTGGGCTGTTCGCCCGCATGCACACACGGATCCTACAAAGCACTGGGCGCAATGCACGTGCGCCGATCTCAGGGAATGAAAGGCTATGTGCAGTTTATATGCTTTTGCACTGTGAACGAAATACGTGTAAAAGTATGAATCCTATCACTTGTTTGATTACCTGATAAAAGGAGACAAGCAGAGAGAATTGTTTCTACGTTTTCCAGAGTGCTTTGAACACAAGATGATGGCTCTCCATGTTGGCCCCTCAACAGCTACTAATTAAAAATCCAAAACAAACCAGTGGTGCGCGCACCACAGAGGACCCAAACGCGGGAATCAAAACCAGTGGTGCGTGCGCACCACAGAGGAGCGGGGGCGATGGAGCCTGTCGTCTGTGCCGCGCGGGAATGGGCGGAACATGCGCCCGCCTTTGCCCAATTGCGCGCTGCATAGTTTTTTTAAAGCACGCGAAAGCGAATGGCAGACGGGGATACCAAAACCACACGCAAAAGCGTGTGGTCAGCTTTCAGAACCCCGTACAAGAGGTCTTGTGCTGCCGAGCAATGCTGCGCACTGCAACGCTAGGCGCAAGACCTAAAAAGGGCTCTTTCTGAGCCAAGGGCTACCTTTTTGCCAAATTTGGTGTCATTCCGTTCAGAAGTCCGGGCTGTAGCCGTGTCTAAAGTATCCTATGGAAAATAACATAGAGAAAACATGTTTTGGGACCTTTTTTCTCAGCCATGCTTGGCGATTCACTCCGAAAGTTTCAAGACAGGAGCTGACTGGAGGGCCCCACTAGTTTTGAAAATTTTGCAAAGATTCGTCAACCGACGCCAAAGTTTTTGGGAAAAGAAAACACGCTTTTTATATGGAAACTAGATCCTAACTATAACTATCTACTGGCGACCGTCAGTAGATATTATCTTAATAATACATATATATATATATATATATATATATTCACAGAAAAAACCATAGGTTTCACACTAGTTATAGTTAGGAAATAGCATTTAAAAAACCTATTAAATCCACTGAAAAAACCATAGGTTTCACACCAGTTATAGTTAGCTGGAAATTTTACTGACATAAAACCATTGAAATTCCACGTTATAGTTAGTTGGACTCACTATAACTTGCGCGTGTAATGCACTGCTGATGACGTTACATATTACATTACTCATGACATGGTCACTGACATCACTCATGACATCACTGATGACACCATCCAGTGAATGTGTGCCTTTCTGAAAAATAAATATGTTGTATATATTTATATGTAAAGGTCGATGGAAGAATAAATGTTAAAATACGTGTCTTAATGGATGTTTTTTTTTTTTAAATTGATTGGTTAACTGGCTTATTAAGTGTATTTTAGTGAATACATATATTAGCGAATATTGTTTAAATATTTAAATGTTTGTATCAGTGTTTCACTTTGTGTATAAGTGGCTGTATGGGTTAATGAGTAGCTACATGTGTGTGTATATGGGTTATTAGATGTTTTTTAAGTATCAGTATGAGTGTCTATATGGTTTGGTGGGGGTATTACTTAGCACATAGATGCATCAATGACTGACTCACTGTTTGTATGTGTTTTGAAGACGGCATATGTGCAGGACTGTATGGGTGGATGAGTGTGTATATGTGTGTATTAGTGAGTGAATGACTGTCTCACTAGTGTCTTTATCAGTAACGACATATGTTTTAATCTAGTATATGTGAGTATTGATGTATATAAGTGAGTATATGTGAGAGTGAGAGATTGTAAGAGTTCCTGTTTAAATAAGTATGTGTTTCTATAAGTGATTGTTTAAGAGAGTAAGTATGTGTAAGTTTCCTTAGAAGTAAGGTAGTAGTGTGTATATAGCTGTATATGCAAATAAATGGATGATCAATAGTTTATTTGCATGTGTGAGTATGTGTGTGAGCAACTTTTGGAAGACTGTCGATGTGTTACAGGATGTATAGGTGTATCACTACATATGATGAGTGAGTATATGTATGAGTGACTATATAGAACTGTTGGTGAATTAGTGGATGTGTATATAAATGGTGGAATTACTGAATTGGTTGTGGTAACTGGTATGGGTATCTCCTTTTTTTTGAAAATTTTAGTTTCTATTTTTGAATATGTGTTTCAAGGGTTACAGTCTGTCACTCTGTCACAAGGATGGTGTCATCAGTGATGTCATCAGTGATGTCACTGACCATGTCATGAGTGATGTAATATGTGACGTCATTAGCAGTGCATTACACGCGCAAGTTATAGTGAGTCCAACTAACTATAACGTGGAATTTCAATGGTTTTATGTCAGTAAAATTTCCAGCTAACTATAACTGGTGTGAAACCTATGGTTTTTTCAGTGAATTTAATAGGTTTTTTAAATGCTATTTCCTAACTATAACTAGTGTGAAACCTATGGGTTTTTTCTGTGAATTTCATAGGTTTTTTAAATGCTAATTCCTAACTATAACTGGTGTGAAACCTATGTTTTTTTCAGTGAATTTCAATGGTTTTTTAAATGTTAATCCCTAACTATAAGTCTCAGTTTATAAGTAAGACTGTTAGCGCTCTAGTTGTTCTTTATAACACTCTGTGACATTCTGTCATTGGGCTATATTTGAGCTACATCTGGCTGATATTTGGGCTACATTTGGTTTTTTTTGTCTCTGGTGGCCATCTTTGGGCTACATTTGGCTACATTGGGCTACATTGGGCTACATTTGGGCTACATTTGGGCTCAAACATATATATAGCCCAATGTAGCACAATATAATATTTTTTTCAAAGTAAATTTTCGTAAAAAACACTTGAGCATATATCTTGAGACATAGCAAAGGCACATCGGGCTACCAGTCCCTACAATTTTGCCAAATTTTTTTTGTATATATTTAAAAAAAAAAAAATAATTGCCTTGGAGCGCTCCCGGTGCGCGCCCCGTTGAGCGCCCTGGAAAGCGTAGTTTTATGAAGCGCCCCGGGGCGCGCACCGGGGAGCGTCCCGTAAGCTCCAATATTGCGAACGAAAACATGATGGTGACGTATCGCGTAGCCGTGACCGCGTGATACGCACGGCGTAAACGCACCCAGAAGGACTCGAGCGAATACGATCGGGCAACATCAACTTCCGACGAGCTTACGCGACACGACCCGAGGCGCGTCGCGTAAGCGCGTCGGTCATGTGACCTGAAAATAACACTTTTAATTGGTGCAGAACAGTTTTAGTTTCATAATGATGAAATCCCTGGTCTTGTGACCTGAAAATAACACTTCTCATTGGTTCAGGCCTTTTTTTTTTCCAAATGATGAAAGACCCCACCTTTTTTCCTTATTCTGACTTTGTCCTTTGACTTAGGAAGACCTGTTTGTACGTCTCTGTAGCTTTTTGATCTTTATAATGGCTTCAGTAGCAGCAGCAGCTGGTGCATCTGCACCACCACCACCACAACCACCAAGAGGACCACCACAAGATATCATTGGTGGTCTACAAGATGAGGAAGAGGAGGAGGAGGAGGAAGAAGGGAGAAGATGGCTTGATGAACACAATACCCCATACCAGCCAAGACCCCACATTATATGGGAGTTTTTTTCCAACCCACAGATGAAGAAAAAAGTCAAGGCAAGCCAAGGTAACTTGCAAAATCTGTGGCGTGGAACTTTCCAGGGGAAACCCGAACAAGAAATATTCATTTGGAAACAACACGATGATACGCCACATGCAGCGCAAGCATCCAATAAATTATTCTGCTGCAGATTTGAGGGAACTGGCCAGTAACCCTCCCCAATCCACAAGCACCACCTCAAAAAGGAAACAACCCACTCCGTCTGCACCAAAGGAAAGTGAGACGATGCCGTGCATTCAGCCACGATTTGCAGATTTCAGACTTATCTGTAAATATTGTGGGAAGACCATCTCCTACGGAGAACAAAGCGTAAAGCTCATCGTCCTTGCTGGGGACAACCATAAATGCCCCAATAAACCCTAATTATTTCTTTTCTTTTTTTTTTTTGCTCCAGTTGAGCCATTTTCAATTCCCTGTTTTTTCGTTTCTCCTCATGAAAAGTACTAAAAAAAATATAAAACTGTTCCGAAAACCCAAAAAAAGTACAAAATGTTCAAAAAAAACAATAAAAAAAATATAAAACAACAAAAAGAAGAAAAAAAACAGTTCTTTTTAGAACTACCTCCAATTTATAAAAAAGGCCACATTTTTTAAAAACTCTATTATTCATTTTTCCCAATGGGACGCTCCCCGGTCCGCTCCCCGGTGCGCGTACCGGGCGCTCCCCACGCGCAAATCAAACAAAATAAATAAAAAATGTTGCCCCGCTGGGCCCTTTTATGGCCCCCACATCAAACCTAGGGGGCCAGGGGGGTCTATCCCTGCCCCCTTATGGTCATTTCCCCCTTTGATTTTTCCACCTCTTATGTCTCTGTTTTACCGAGACACAAGATGGCGGCCGCTCCGGACTGTTTCGAATGTTTACAGACACCCGAGAGCCAATCAGCTTTCTGTGCGCAATTCGCGTGGCGCGCCCGGAGCGCTCCCCGGAGCGCGTACCGGGGCGCTGCCATAGATATATATATTTTTTTTAACCTAAATTTCTCAAAATCCACTGAAGCACATATCTTGAGACATAGCATAGGCACATTGGGCTACCAGTCCCTACAATTTTGCCAAGTTTCGTGGAAATCCATTCAGCCGTTCGGGCTAAAAGTGAGTTCGACCGCCCTACGGAAATGAACATGGGGAAAACGCATTTTGGGACCCCCCTTTTATCTCGGCCCCTGCTTGACGCATCCCCCCCAAACTTTCAGGAAAGGACCGGAGCTCGACGAGGCCATTTTGAGGAAATTTTCAGGCAGATTCGTCAACCGGCGCCAAAGTTATTCCAAATAGAATTTTGAGATTTTGCATTGAAAAAAATTATTACTATAACTACCTACTGGCGACGCCAGTAGGTAATATATATATATATATATATATATATATATATATATATATATATATATAGATATATATATATATATATATATATATATATGCATATACACCATAGTAAAACAGAGTAGTACTTCTAGTGGCAGATTTACAAGCCCCTTGCATCACTTTTGCGCCGTCGTTGTGTCAGTTTTGTGACACAGCAGTGGTGTAAAAGTTGCGGCCCATTTACAACGTGACTCATCTGAGGAGATGCGTCACGTTGTAAAGCCCTGCGTGACATTATACCTGCGTCAGGTATAATGTATGCAGGGTAGGCGTTCCCACGCAGGAAAGCCTCGTAAAAGTGACGCAGTGAAATCTACAAGATTTCACTACGTGACTTTTAGGACCCCACTGCGTCAAAACCTTCCGCCTGCTTGAAGCAGGCATGAGGAGTGATGCAGTGTATTGGTAATAGGCCACAACATGCATTGCTGGAGTTGCGTCGTGCTTGCGACGCGACTCAAGCAATACGTGACTTTTCCGTCAACAGATGCGTCAGAATTTCTGACGCATCTGTTAATCCTTGCGCCATGGTGCGCCGTATTGTAAATACGGCGCATCCATGGTGACGCAAGGGTTTTGCATGGTAGCGCAGGAAAAGTGACGCATCTCTACGTCACTTTCTTGTAAATCTGCCCCACAGAATCCTAGCAAAATATCCAGCACAATCCTTCTCTAGCCTGGTAGCAATTTACCATAAATCTGTTGGCAAATTATCCTAAATCCAACTTAAAGAGAGCTCAAAGAATGTGCCAACAGAAACATTATCTGAAAAGACTGTCAAAGACACTCAGAATGGCTAAAAATAACCAGGAAGTAAGGAAGCTGAAAACAATCCATATTTATAATGACCAAATTAATAACCTAAGGATTGCCAGAGCAACATACAAAAAAGTTTTCTGGAAAGAGAAAATGGAGCAGGAAGAACACATTTGGGCAAACCTTTTTCGTGCAAATAAAGACGGAAATTCCAAAGCATTCTGGAGAATTTTGTTATGGAATTGAGAGAGGTCATCACACAGCAACTCACTTGAACATCGCTGAAATAACATGGGTAAGATGTTTGCACAATGAGTTAGCAACTCGGAAGGAAGATGACATTTCAAAATTGACAGAAAATGGTAAAGTTCCACAATACAATATGGATGTTAACTCACTGTTTCATCCTTCAGACAGTCCAACAAAAGCGATACATTTGAACAGCCTTGAAGAAGCAATACAATACATCTCAGATCAAGTTAATTAACTAATCCTTAAAGAGCGTTCTGCAGGTGCCTCTGGCTCTAACAGCAACCCTCAAGCTCTTTTTGAGCTTAATCGTGATGACTGGACAAACAAACTGACCTCGCTATTCGATCAGACTCCTGGGGAGGATCAATCATTCATCTCATTTATAAGGGCGGTGACAAATCTCTACCTGAAAACTATCGCCTAATAGTACTCCTCAACAATTAAGCAAAATACTTTGGCACGTTTCTTCTGCAAGATCTAGCTAATTGTGCGAAGGAAATGCAAAATTAAATTATCCCTATTCACCAAACCGTATTTTGTCGAGTAACTGTACCATCAGCCAACCTTTAGGCACTATCATTAATCCTCAACAAGACACACCATACATCGGTACATATTTGCTCTCTGGACTTCAAATCTGTGTTGAATCATGTTCACAGGAACACAATGTGGGAAAAGTTGCGGCACTGGGGAGTTCCAGTACCACTGGTCAGGGCTATCCACCTTTTACATAGCAATACTTAGATAAGTGTGAAGATTAGAGACGGTTCCAGCGTCTCCTGGAAAATCCACACCTCCTTGAGTCCCAAGCAAGTTTGCGTTTCAGCGCTTCAACTGTTCAACCTCTATTTAGCCGACGTACCAGCAGATCCCCACATTCCCCAAAGTTAGGCGAATGTTTAATATCAAACCTGCTATATAAGGATGATGTGGTTCTTGGAAGTAAGACCAAACAGGGCCTGCAGAGATTACTGGACAGTTTAGTGGAATATTATTAACCTTGAAATTACTTTGAACAACAAAAGTTATGGTGATAGACAAAATAATTAGGAAAGAGTAAATGTGGCACCTATATGGCTAGCAAATCAGGAGAGCCAGGACCATAAATACTTGGGGGGTGATATTCGACTCCAGAGGAAGCTTTCTTCCACATCAACTACTTCTCAAAGCCTGTACATATTGAAAATCACTGCAGCCAAACTATTATGGACACTTATTTGCAGCGATGAGGCTTTGCATGACAGGGACTCTATCATGCTGGATAATATGATTTCTAAAATATAAAAAGCAGCTGATTGGCTTGCTGAAACAGGCTTTACCCATTTAAATCTGACTAGAATTTAGAATTACAAAGCAGACCTTAGCAATACCAGGGCCTTCCTAAAATGCTGTCACAAGCTTAGAGCCAAACAGAGGAATCTTTGAACCTACTGCTATGGCAAGAAATAAACAATGGCACGGACATTTCTCCTGTAAGAGATTATCTTGAAAATTCTCTGAAAAATCCCCAATTAAAAGTTCTCTGCAATGCACCAGTTACTTTCAATCCCTTTAAAAAAAATATGAATACTAGTAATAAGAAACTGTCTTCACTAAATGAAAAAGCTTCTGTGTTTTGATCTTTCTAAATATTTACACTGTCTTACGAAGTCAACTGTATTTAGGAACTGGGAACTCAAGTTTTTTTTAAAGCAAAAATGTATTCTATATAGATTTGGCTGTTTGACATCATTTAATTACATCCCAGTGTGGGCAAAGAACTGTGAGATTAGAAACTGCAGATTATGTGGCCGGGTAAAAGAGGACATGATTCATTTAGTATGTCTCTGTCCAGTTCTCCTGCAGAAAAGGAGACAATTACTCCGGCAACCTTTCAATCATCCGGTCATGTAGGCAATTGATCATGGCCTAACTTGACACTACAGACCCTATTTTTAACACTTGGCTTGGGAAATTTCTGATTTTGAAGGCATGTTTCCCACCTTCTGTCAACTGGTGGACATAACTTAATGAAATGCATGTCTGCATGCATGTTTTTATGATCATGTCCTTATTTCACATTGCAAAAACATTATATAGTGTAACAAGTGCATGCAATGATTTTAATTAATCAATTGGTCAGAAAACAGTGTCACGTTGACATTGTCAGCCAATGAGACTTATCTCTCAAATACATTTAATAACCATAGTCATGTTTAATGCAATTTAGACCTCCTAAGAAGGTTAAGTTGTCATCATATTCAATTGATGCCTTATAGATCATGTTTTTCCCAATTTAACAGTGTACTGATTTTCACATGTATCTTGTCCTGCCTCTATTTTCCTTTTCTAGCTATTCTTTTTTATCTTGCAAGCTTCTTTCCTGCTGATATTGATAAATAATTTATCCAGTGTTTTTCTTACCCTCCATTCAGGGCACATATCATATACAGACATCTCTACCATATTGCTGTAATGAAAGGGAGCCCCGTATCATTTCTTACCTTGAATATTAACATCAAAATCTAGTTCATCTTCTCCTGCAATGTTTGATGCCACGCATGTGTATCGGCCGGTGTCCGACACTTGAGCCTCTTTGATCAGTAGCGTTCGCCCACTAACTGCTATTGTCACGTGTCCATCTGGCTGGAGAGGCTGCCAATTTAATATAAAATTAAAATATCACAATCAATCTTACAAAAATCATCACCTTCCATTAATTCCAACTTCAGCAATGTTCCTGTCTGGCTTTGGAGTACAAAGCTGTGACATTTCCCACTCACGTATGGCTTTCGGAATGCAGTCTCAACTGTTTAGCCCACCACAACTAGCCATAGGTACATAACTCACCTGCCCATCTTTGTACCAGCTGATAGTGGCCATAGGGATTGCCTGTGCTTCACATTCCAGGATAAGAGTATTGTTCACTTTGATCTTCACCTCTCTGGGGAAGAGGCCAATGGCTGCATGATCCCCTTTGTTAATGGTGGGAGGGACTGCAAATATGAAAAATCTAAATTTGATTTAGTTCAAGTTAATGTTTCAGATAGCAAAGTACAATTTTCAGAAGCTTCAGCTACAACAATGAGTCTTGATCTGCTCGGTGCACTCCACAATGAATTACTTGCATTCCAAATAATGTGTAACTTATGCTTGAGGTTACATTTTAACCAACCAACTAAATATAGGTTCCAAAAATTTAACAAATATTAAAATTCTGTAGGGCTGATTCCGAATTTTACGCCTCTGTCTGCCAGGATGACAAAGGACATTACTGCTGTCATGCTGATGGGCTACCGTCTGCCAGATTAACAAATGACTAATGGGCCAACGGCTCCTTTCATTATACAAAACGTTTGGTAGAAGGCTGCCTTCAGTAGTGAAGGTTGTTCAGCACAGTTTTTTTGGGATTTGAACTTCTGAATACTCGCTTCACTGTGGCACTTTTTCTATCTGTGAAACAAAATTTCACCTTAGACAGCCTTGTCTTTTGTCTTAAAAGAAATATACCTTTGTAAATGGGAAAAATATGTACAGAACATGGCATTTAATGTGCGGTGTGGATCACTACTTAGAATAAATGTGATACTTGTGGTGGCTTCATCTTTCTCTTAATTTTAAATGACGAGAAGGGCTATAAAAGCCAGATAACTTACTGTACACTTTGACTTCATAATGCTTCAGTGTTTCTCCGGCTTCATTTGTGGCAATGCAGGTGTACCTTCCGGCATTGTTTTCCTGGGCATTTAGGATCTGCAGCGTACGCCCTCCTGTGGGCATAAAATATTTATTTGTTAGAAATGCTTTATGGGTAACTAGCCCAAAGTATCAGTTGGCTTCTTGGTGTAGCCCAAGCATATGTCCAATGTACCGATCCTGGGGCCTTATTTATGAAGGCCTTGCGCCACCAGTGCGTCACTTTTTCCCATGTTAAAAGTGACGCACCGGCGGCGCAAGGCCTTCATAAATAAGGCCCCTGGACTCTAATGAGAGCATCAGAAGACGAGGAATCTGGCAACCAAATACAGGCCTTTCTCTGCACACAATGTTACAAAACGTCAAGATATTTCCATTCTGGTAAGAATAAAGTAGAGCATTTTATCTTACCCTCTTGTCAGAAAATAATGTCAGCATTTTTATAAAACCCTGGCAACACCCACAGCTAGATATCAGTTATAGCACAATCTGGTACAACACAAAAAAGTATTCTGTCCCGAGAAACAAACATTCTGTTTATCATATTGTAGAAAGCTGTTTTTTTATATAGTGGACCAAAACAAGGTACACTGTGTAAAGAGTCGAGGCAAACCCCTATTGGTTTACAGAGGCACAAATGTTAACCCAATTGCTCTCTTTTATGGTGGTGTGGGTGAGCAGTTTGGCGTATCAGAGAGTAGTGCTAAGCATTTGTTATACTCCCAGAGGCAATTAATGAGACACACACTCAAGAATAACCAGTCACCAATTTGGAAAAAAAGTCGTATTTTTATATACATTTTGATACCAAGAACTTCGTTATCATGTAAGTACTTTTGTAGTTATCATTTTTTATAGGTAAGTAAAAGAGAAAAGGCATATGTTGCATACAGTTATTTGTGATCGTTTTCTGGGGATCTCCTTCAGGACTTAGGGTCGTAGGGGGTCAAGGTCCAAAGTACCTGTGAGCGCTACACCGGTGGGAAGAAGTGGGGTCACCTAGAAACAGGCTGCAGAGGGAGACTTGGAGACAAGTCCAGGAACTTCTAGTGGGGGCTTCAGTCACAAGGGTACAGGGGACAAGGGGGCACAGTTGGTTCATCGGTAGACAGGCTGGGGCGCTCAGTTGCAGAGTCAAAAGGCAGGCTGGGATCTGGGCGTCCTAGGGCCATACGATTGTTGTTCTTCACCAGTTGAGGGTGCAAAGTCTGGAGAGTGGGGCCACTCTGGAAGTGGGTCTTAGTGGTGCTGACATGCCTCGACAGCTGCTCGGTCTCAGTACAGGAGGATTCCAGATTGGACTCTCACAGGCGCTGTTTGCTGCAAGGGATCCGTTACCCCGGATTATGGTCCTGTGCTGCTCCAGTTGGTCCTGGTATCTTGACACTTGGTGAGGGACAGATCTGACCTTCAGGAACACAGGGTCATCTTCCTGGGGGTCTACTACGTAGGGCTAGGGAGGGACGGGCAGCTTGGTAAACAAACCTTGCATTTTGGTGCCTGCGGACTGCAGGGAAGTAGCTTGTATACAACACAAAATATTACTTAGAAATTTGTAAAGGCTGGCAGTCTCCTGGGGTTCTTAGAAGCTGGTTAGCAGCAGAACGAGTCACTGGCCAGGATTGTCAAGACTTGGTGCAGGTGGATATGGTTTGGCGCCCAAAGTCCACAGCAGTCTTCAGATCGCCACTTATTTTTTCACTCTTCTTGATCTATCGAATCTCAGGTCCTGGTGTCAGGGGTGTCACCTAAGTACTCAATTTAGGGGAGTTCTGAGGAGTGACAGGTAGTGGCCAATGGGCTATTTGACTTTAGGATGTCTACATCCTCTTTATGACCACTTCCTGTGGAAACTGGGCGTAACGCTGACCCAGAGACCCTAATTCCACTAAAACTAAGATGGTGGAATTCTAAAAGTCATGTTAACTTCAGGTGGCCCACCTTAGGGGCTGGTAATAGCCGGAGAGGGAAACATGCCTCCTGGCAAGCTAATTTTTCCAGCTGTACTTGTCACAGATGGGCCCGAGGCAGGGGGCGGCATTTCCCCTGTCTAGGGAAGCCCGTGTTGCATACCACAGGTGACAGAGGAATTTGAAACCTCCTGCCTTGATATGCTGATTAATTAACCTTCCTCTTCATAGGATTTAACAACACTTCTGGCCGGAGCAGGCATTGTTTTTATCCTCAGAAAGCGTAGAATCCCTCCTGCAGGGGGTCAGAAACCTGTCTGTGGTGGCAGGTTGGTCTGCACCAGTGAGCCAGTACACAGGTAGTCGGTAGGTCTTCATGGGACCTCTAAGGTGCCCTATAGGAGCATGTATTAATAAATCCATCACTGGAATCAGTGTGGGCGTATTAACATGAGATCTTTGATATCAAACATATCAATGGTCAGTGAAACCATCATGTAGCTGAGAAACTCATAACCACCAGTGCCCAGCACATGTACTCAAAATGGCTTTCCTGTCCACTTGTAATATCTAAGAATTGGCTTAGACATCACAGGGGCATATCTGCTCATGCAGATATATCCACACATGTAATAGAGTGCACCCAGCCTTAAAGCTGTAAGGCCCGCTGTAGGGAACTTACCTATAATGCATGCAGAGTCTGCAGGCATGGCACACAGAAGGAGTGGCATGGTGTGCTTTCACTTTTCTCTGCACCATGGTGTGCAGCCTGCAATGGGAGTCTGAATGTTGGTGCTGAGGGGATCTTAGGGTGGCACAATATATGCTGCAGCCGTTAGAGACCCACTTTAGCCTCCTTGCCCTAGGTACTAAGAATACCATTTACAAGGGACTTAGAAGGGGCGCTAAAGATATTGCCAATTCGGGGAATAATTCTACAGTTTTAGGCAAATAGATCTGGCACTGGGGACATAAATAGCAGGAACCCAGTGCTCTTCTCTCAAAATTGCATCAGATACAAGAGAAAAAGTGGGGGTGACGATGTGAAAAAAGGCACTTTCCTACACATGTGTCAATCAATTTAGTAATAAGCAGTCAGTGCTTAAATTGTATTAAAAAAACAAGTGCAAGAGACCAATTTTTATCTTAGGAGCCTGCCACCGATAATGCTGAATTCTGGGATTGTCAAGTACCAATGGAGTCTAGTCTTATTTCGATGCCATGCATCTTTCTTCCACTAACTTACATTTCTTGGGTACCTATTCACAAAGGTCAATTTACATGTGAGTAAAACTATACTTGGCTGACTACAAGTTTAAATTTACTCAAGAAAATGTAGACTAACATGTCTTCACCCCTTGAAACAAGGAATAGAACCACATTTACCAGTGTACAGTTATTACATCCAGAAAGGATAATTAGTAAGGACAGCACCACACATGGCTAACCACTTATACTGCACCATCTCATACACAAAAATGGAGACAGGAACTTTAGGTGGAAGCCCATAGCAAATAATGTTCAATTAAATTAATGTCTTTTTTCTTTTTTAAATGTATAACATTAAGTGTTAAAACATGTAAATATAATTAAAAAATAAATACTATTCTACTTTAATATGCATAGTTTTTGTAATGTTTAATTCATAATATGTATTTTTGGATATTTTTTATTAAAATGATATTAATTTAGTTTAAAATATTTAAATTAATGACATTCAATTTTTTTAAAGTTAAGAGTACTGTAGGTTGTGTTTTATTTTGTTCTACATTTAAAATAAATTCATAAAATAATCAACATTAAATATAAACAATTTTTGATCATTGTTCAATCATATTATATATTTCAAATATTCCTTATAGTCTAGCATACAGAGATCTCCTCCTTATGGGCGAGATCTCCCTATGGTTAAGTATACGGAAAAGTAGAAAAGTTTATTAAACTTGGAAAAAAATAGTAGAAATATTTTTGTGTTTAATATTAATGTACCCTAATATTATAGATTTAGTTTAACTGTAGACTAAAATGAAATAAATGTTACACCTACAGTAAAAAAGAAATCGATTTTGTGTTAGTAATTATTCAAGGTGATGTACAGAATTAATTAAAGGTAATTTAATTATATTCTAATGCAAAATATTGAATTTTTGTATTCAATAAAGGTTATTAAATATGTTATAATAAAATAAAACATATTTTTCAGTTCATTTTTAATGCTAAATTAGGCTCATTTATAATTGAAATATTTGAAATAATTGAATTTAATTTACCATTATTTCATATGGGGTTTTATTTTAAGTCCATACCTCAATCATTTTCTATGGGAGGTTGGTGCAGTACCAGTGGTTGGTCATGTCTGATGCTGGACTTATTGCAGCTATAAGCTAGAGTACATTGACAACTTGTTTGGGTCCTTTTCAGCTGTAGAAACAACAGAAGGACAGTTTGTGAACAGGAACGCGCCCCTTTCTAAAACCCTCCCTAACCTTCCTTTAACTCCTCCTTAATCTTCGCTTGACCCATCCCTTCAGTATTAGTAATGCCTAGCATTTTGTAGTACGATAGTAGTACCATTAAATATACTACGAAATGCTGTTTGTTGCTAGCCCTATAGGGTGCATTACCAATTATTTAACCTGCCAGCCTAATAATGCTCAGAGACAGTGACAGTGGTATTTACAGTCACTAATAATATATTGTACTACAATATGTAATTTGGGCATAGGCCAATGTGTGCAGCCTTTGCACACTGTGCACCAACTCACACAAAATACACTCCATGTGTGAAAGTATCACACAGTAATAAAATGTCAGCCACATTCAGCTTAATCTAGGCACAAACAGTTCAACATGTCCATAGACAACGACTCTGCTCATGTTGTGTGTGTGCATGCGCATTAATATGCCTGCTGTAAGCCAGCAAGGATTTCCGCCAGAAAAGCTACCAGTTGAAGTATGCTTTGTAAATAATATGTGGTGTAATCAGTGGGTGTCTTCATAAATTCCCCGGGATGCTGCACACCTTATTGACACATCTATCGGCAGCATGGGTAGGTCAACCCAAATTGTAAGTACTCTATGTCCTTGGGGAGAGAACTATGTACATAAATAATGCATTCTGGTTTGACAGACTTGATGAAGTCTAATACAATAGTATCTTAAATCTGGTGCTGCTTGTTTAAAGAACAGATCCTTAATGTGATATTGAGGATCAGATATTAAAATGTATATGTGTTATTTTTAAACCTACTATGGATTACAATCTGTAATCTGTAGTTTGCATAGACCTCTGCACTGGAGTACACAAATCACTAGTCTTTGCAGCCCAAACAAGTCCCTTCCAACCTCGCAATAACATTCAGGGCAACTGAAAACCTGTTGTGTGTTTCTAAAGGTATCGGTTCAAGTTCTCCTATTTCCTCCAGAACACTGTACTCCACCTTTTTAGATTTATTACAGCTCATCGCTCATGAAGTGGTACCACCTGCATGTATTCCACACCTGTCAGATGTGTTGTAATGCAGCCTGTAAAGGGCAGCAGAGACAAAAGCTTTAGGGTCAGACAAAGAGCCCTGTGCTGCAGGTTTACTACGCAGGCCCTGGACTCCTACAGATAGAAGTCGTTCCTAACGGAATAATTATTTTCACAAAAATGAAGGCCTCCACTGGTAACTCTTTTTTATGAGGCATGACAACCTTCTACCACAAAACAGAAAAAGTGAAATCTACCTACAAGGCATTTCTGATGTGTGTGCCATCACAGGACATTGCTCATCTAAAACTTAAACTAACTCCCATTTAGGTATATCAATGTTCTCCCTCCCACAATTGGTCACACAAATCTCCAATTCTCCAATAGTCCTTTCTGCCAGACAATTTAAGGTTGGTCACGTTACTCATATCTTCTGATTGTTCCATTGCTCATTCAGACTTAAACTGCTTCATTGTCTTTTTCTTGTTCAAACTACACAGCTCAACCACTTACAAACGTACACTCTGCTATTTAATTATCAAACATTGAATTCCGTTAATTTTCTCCATCACATCATCTGACCTAAAATTAATTGCTGAGGTTATACATTTGTCAGGTAGTCAGGGCTTATGTGTTTCAAAGCTTCAAAGAATGGACTTGAAGTAGCAACCAAAGGGAATTAGGAAACCTTTTGTCAACACCTGAAAGGGTTCAAATTAACAAAGATAGCGAGGAAAAGATTCTCACAGTTTCTCTGATCTGAAACAACACCTTAATTTTCATTTAATTGTGGGCAGCCACCAATCACAACTCACAACAGATGCTCGATAAGTCGAGTGGGGCACATACCTGGTAAAATTCGGACATTTCGGTTTGATTCAAATGGAGCCCCGTCCTTGAGCCAGGTAATGGTAGCGGGAGGGTAGGAATAAGCCTCACAGACGAGGGATGTGGGACTGTTCAGAATTACTGTCACCTCCTCTGGAGTACCATTATTGTCCACACCGTTGATTGTAGGAGACACTGATGAACGAACCACACAACACCATCTTAGCTAAACAAACAAATTAGCCATTTTCTTTGAAAAAGGTATATGAGACGCATGCAACTAAAACCATCACTGTACAGAAAACCATAATAATTTTAAATCAATCTTGCCTTATGATAAGTAGCATAGTGCTAATGGTTTATTCTGTTGTAGGGTAATTCTCTGGGGGCAATTGGACTGCAAAGGCTGACCGCTACAAACTGCTACGAATATAGGCAGCTTTTGGTTGTCATTAAAGCCCGTTCCTTTGGGTCTGCCTGGTCACTATCCATGCCTTTATGATATGTGCAGTCATTTTACTCTGCTCGTCTCTTGGGGCTCAAATAATTTGCATGGTCATTAATCATGTCCTTAGGATGCGCATGTTCATTACTCAAGGACCTAAAATTGTCTTTGACATTATGCAGGCCTTATCACTGACTTAACTTCATATTCACAGAAGTATGATTGACCAAATCCTTCACTTCATCCGTCAGAACAAAAGATGTGCAGTTGACTTTATTGTCTCCCGAAACATACCTAGAACATTTAGGCTGAAGCTTTTGCTCTTGTCCCCAGCAGTGTTAGATGCAGTGCACATGTACCGGCCAGTGTCTGACACCTTGGCATTGCTGATTTGCAAAAAGCGCCCTCTGGAAAGAAGTTGGTGGTCGCTGTCCTCAGGCAGTGGCTGTCCGTCCTTCAACCATTCAATCCGTGGAACAGGATTTCCTAAAAAACAGCAAGGATTGATGAAGTGACCTTGTATGAATTTAAACCAATATCTAGGCCCGTAGTAGGAGTGTCGAGGTTAGGAATACTGTGATACATATACATACATTATTCTATGGTTTTAATATAAAATTTAATTTCAATTGTGCTTCATGTAGAAGTGTGGTATTTCATAAGAGCATGCAGGATCTAAGCATGCAGGATCTAAGGCCACAGTACCTAATAAGTAGACTTTTCCAGACAAACTTTTGGAACTGAAATCCCAAACCGCAAGAAGTGTTTTGATTTCTGCTGTTCAGATGCAATGATGCAGGGTCTCCAAACACAAATTTGAGTGGAAGATTAATCTAAACCCAATTGCTGTTGCTAATAACCTATTTTGTATAGTACCTCATTTTGTGTTTTTTTCTGCAGTAGGAATGTTTTGTTACCGAAATGCGGTCGCAAAACATTCACATTTTACCACCTACTTCAAGTAGGTGGTAACCCATTTGCAAATGGGAAGGGGTCCGCTTTTTCTTTTTTAAATGCAACTCATTTACCTTTAAGGAAAATGGGCTGAATTTTAAAAAAATGATTACTTTATTTAAAAGCAAGCAGCAGGTTACCATCCCAGTAATATTAGCTATTCCCAATGGGTCACATATTGTGACCTACCTCATTAAGTAGGTCGATGGCTAATGAAATGAAACTCATGGAGTTTCATACATTAGGAAAAGCGATTACCTAATTGCGATCTGCAGAAAATTGCAATTAGGTAATCGCTATTTCCTATATTGAAACATGTGGCCCATTGTTTTTTGCACACTCATTTGAAAACTGCCTTTGCACTGAAAAAGTAAGTGGCTTGCATCATTTACTTCAAACTTATATTTTCTGCAAATTGTTAGTTTTAATTATTTACGGGAATGGCATCTACCAACAAGCCAATAAAACTCAGCTGCTGTGCTTTCTGTCTACGACACTGACATTTAAAATGATTACAAAGCACATTCAGACACTAAAAATTATTGCTGCATGATAGAAATGGTTGAAATTGTACTTCGAATGGGAATTTGAAAACATAGGAATGATTTGAAGAAGACGGGACTAGAAAAAGTGACATTAAAGCTCAGAAACACCTGTAAACTGAAGGTTATGATATGCTATTATGATGTTTGAGAATGAAAATGCATGGTTCGTTAATGGTGGATATAAAGGACATATTTTTATTAAACTGATGTCAAATGTACACAAAATAACCAACGAAAGTCAAATAATTAATTTACAAATATTCCTTTTGTTTATAATGAATTTTTTTTTAAAGTAAAACAGAACTTAACTTGGCAACTGTTTATAAAATGATGATGCATCAGAGTGTTTTGGGAGAGCACTAAGTGCGCTGTGGTTGACTCCAAAGAACTCCATTCTGTTCTTTTGTTAATAATGGTACTAGTAGTAAACATAGAGCTTATTCTACACATATATTTATGTACATTTTAGGAGATTCCTAGATTCAGCTTTCTGAATTCCATTAATGTGTTTGCACACTTAGAAGATGGAGATCATATTCCTCAAGACTAACCAAGATGTATTGATCTCATGTGAGATATGAAGCTACCTGGCAATGACCCACTCAGAGGGGCTGGTGAATAATCAATAACACAGGCCAAATTCATTTGGGAAATGTTACCATTAAGACATGGTCAGTATCGATTTCAAGGCTCATCAACCCCTTCATGTTCTACCTACATAAGATGAAGACCTCCTCCTTCAAGTGTACGCTTTCCAATCCCATTCAAATGACTGAGTCGATGCTACAAGGGCCAAAATAACAACTCTGGGACTGATTCACAAAGGTAATTTACACTTTTGAATAAGTTTGCACTTCGTAGTAAGTTTACTACTTGTACTATTCACAAACTCCAAGTGTAAACTTACTACAAAAGTGTAAATTAGATGTCACTTTTTCATCTTCCTATCACTAATATTTTACAATTACTTTGAGACCATCACCTAATTCATACCTTTAAATCATTCTGTCCCCATATCCCTAACCCTTAACGCTATCCTTTACCCCTTCCCCATAACCTTTTTGTTTCCCCATACCTATATCCTTGCCATAGCTCTTATGCTAAACCTTTCTCTTGCCCAAATCCTTATCCTTCTATAACCATAAACCCATCACCATACCATTAACTCTAGACATGTCCTTTGCCCCTACTCTTAGCCATACATTAACTCTAAACCTATTCCTTATCTTTACCTTTGCCCTAATCCTACATCCGTCTTGTCCTTACATTAAACCTATCCCATACCCTTTACTCAAATCTAATGCTTAACCTAAGCCTTTATTTTACCTTTACCCTAATCTTCACCTCTATCTTATCTCAAAATCTATCCCTTATTTTAACCCTTGCCTTTCACCCTTACCCTTACCTGTTCTCCAACTCTAACACTAATCCTACTCACCTTTCTCTCCTGAATCTACTGAACTTGAGGTAATGTTATAGAAGTAAATTTAAATAATAAGGTGAGTTAGTGTAAGTAATACTACATTGAGGTAATGGTAAGTAGGTGATAGATAGCATCCCTAAAAATGGGCTACACATCTTGCAATGTGTCCTCCATTTAGTAAAGCTGTGGTTCAGACGCAGTTTTGAATATTTGCAACTGGACATAGTTTTCTCAATGATTTAATGTACTCGCTTACCAAACACTTCACATGTTAGTGTCACACTGTGTTTTTCCTTCACCTTCACATTCTCCATTTTGTTCTCCCCTACAATATTTGGAGGCACTGGTATTAAAGAGAAAAAATGCTGTTACATAATCTACAAATACACATAAGCTCCAAACTAAAGTGTCATAAAAATGTAAGTCATGCTCTGTAATCAATAGTCTAAACAGCGAAGTGTCTTATGTGGCATTATCCCTGTACACTGCATGTATTGCAGCAGAATCTAGCTATAAAATGAACAATTGCCAAAGGGTACATTCATTCAACTGAATTCATGGCACAGTGAGAAATATGTGCTTTTCAAATTCTAATTTCTAGTAAATTGATGTACATCATTCAATTGCATCAGGTTAATACTGTTTTGGTTTACTGGAAGTATTGTGCGTGAGATCGTGGAAGCCTGGTCCTCAACACAGAATAAATTAATATTCTATTACTGCATGATGCTTTATGCTTTGCCCCACACAATGCTAACCAGGTTGAACTTCACTTAAATCATACAGGTTAGCACCACACACTCCAATTTTGGACCACCAAACATGGGAAAACTCACAGAATAAACATGTTACATAACAAGGTTCACAACTCAAAATGGCGCAGTAATTGCACACCTGGAAGATACCACAACTGGTAGTACTGATATTTACCAGGAGCGCCATTACCACCAAGGATTGCACTAGAATTGGAATGAGCCCATAGTATTTTCTAATATAACACCAGTGTGAGAATTTAGTTGAGGGCCTGCAGTGCCCTGCAATAAGGGGCAGTATAGGCTATGACTGGGGTTTACCTGAATTTCTTAGTGTTTACCTATGTTATTACAATCTGGGCAGATAAAAGCATGCACTCTTTTTGCTATGTTACAGAGGCATGAAAAATTCTTGGAAAAACAATGACTGATGAAGTGCCCAACACCTTAATACCACATCCCAATCCATGTGTGACTGCATAGAAAAAACCATGATGAAAAGTTCAAATTCTCAAGTGGTAACCTTCTTCCTATGTAATAGGCGCATGATCAAACAATGACCAACCCATGCCATGATTTTTATTGCTCGCCACTGAAATCAAAACCATGGCTGACTGCTTGAGAGATTGCAGTTACTGGTATAGTCACTTGCAAAGGCACCCTTGATGACTTGGTGCCAGTACCCGGCCAAGTGCAATCCAATCCTAAAATCTTCGGGTTGCCCAGATGCTGATATGGAGTGCAATACTTCCTAGTAGTTATTAACAGTGAGGACTGGCACTAGTTTTTGGAGACCAGGATTTATTTTTCATCATCAGACTTTGACCCACAGAAAGATGGAGAAAGGCAGGAAAGGGAGAAAGACGTAGAAAGAGGACTATAAAGAAGGAATATGTGAGAATGCGATAAAGAGAAGTGTATAGGGTGGTGAAAGAAAGAGGCATGATGAGGAATCATGAATCAGTTGTTTTGGTATTCACCAATGCTAGCATTCAGCAGCACCATTGGTAGGAACCTAAACAAACCTTGGGCCCCTGTGCCTATTTATTTACAAACTAAGGACCAATTGAATATAAGTTTGTCTAGATTGCTTTAATTCATCGTTCAAAGCTGACCCTTCTTTGAAATATGGAGTAAGTATTTATGATACAACACTTGAAAAGAAGGCACAACACAGGAGAACAGCCCTTTTATGCAAGTTACACAATGGCACCATTTTGAACTCGATAGGAGAAAACTACAAGGGGTTAATTTCAACAGAAATGCTAAATAAAGTATTTCAAAAATTGATATTTGAAGGTGATATCGCCAAAAGAGTGGCAACACCTGCTCTTACAATATTCCACATGTGGTTTATTAAGAAGTGTGTGTGTGCGCAGATAAGACATGCTAGACTCCTATGCCTATCACTAAGAAGGTTCATTAATGTATTTCTGTCTTCAAATGATTCCAGAATGAGTGTATCTGTGGAATTATTTAGGGACAGCCACTAACTCAGTTTGGATTGATTTTCCATTTATGCAGTTTGGATTTTTCCAGTTATACACCATTATTTCCTTGACCATTCTTCTTGGAAGAGTTTACACAAAACAGGGACACAACACAACTGTTTGTCGAAGAAATAAAAACGTCATTATTGATCACACGACAATGGACACAAGGTCATTACAAATAACAATAACCTCCTTTACATTTGTGAAACAGGATCCATAGGCTTACCTAAAACAGAGAGGTCAAATTGTTTCCGTTCTTCTCCTGCAGTGTTTGTCACGATACAGGTATAACTTCCCGCATCATCAACAGCTGCATGGAGTAAGCGCAGTGTCCGAGCACCTGGTAAAGAACAGATTAAAAATTGTTTATTCCCTTGTATTGGCAAGAACAACTAATCAAGTACCTAAACCTCAAATACTAGTGGATGGTGTCACTTTAGCCAGGACAGTAGAGTTCACTGAGGCAACTTAGGCAGGTTTGACTGGAAGGACCCAGCGTGAATGGTGTGCGCCCCAGACCTTTCTCTGCCCTCCTCAAATCCTTTTCAACATATAGCTCCATCCTCCTTCCAATACCATTTACTATTACATACATGAAAAATCATAAAAGGTTGCACCTCTGCCAATTGAGAGATGCTGAGCCAAGTGACTGCTTGCTACTGTGCCTGTAGCAAAGCAAATCAGTATGTGATAGACATTCCTAGTAATCAGGGGGCAGATGTATCAAAATACCTATTTGCGATTCTCAAATAGCGATTTTTTCAGAATCGCTATTTGAGAATTGCAAAATGGTATGTATATAAAAATTCGCTATTTTTTAGCGATTTCTTAAAATTCCTTAATTGCGATTAGCAAATTACTAATCGCAATTAAGCAATAATTTCCTATTCATTTCTATGGGCCAGGAGGCCCATAGGAAGGAATGGGAAGTTATTCTCAATTTGCGATTCTCAATTTGCTAATCGCAAATTGAGAATAATTTCAAGGGTGTGCTGCACCCCTGAAATTTACATGTGTGCGCATATGGCGCACATACATGCCCTAAGGGCATGTATGAGCGCCATATGGCACCTTTACAAATGCCAAAAAGTGCATTTGTAAAAGAATTTGCAAATTACCACAAACTAAAATCTGGTGGTAATTTGCGATTTCTTAGTGTAAATTCGCAAAACTTAATTGCTTCTTACATAGCATTTAAGGAATCGCAATTTGCGATTCTTTAAATGCTTACGCAATATTAAGGAATCGCAAAATTTGCGATCCTTTAATATTGCGATGTGTTTTAAATTATACATTCCATTTTCCGATTTTTTTGTCGCAAGCGCGGCTTTTTACTGAATCGCTTGATACATCTGCTCCATAGTGATTAACTTTTCTCCTTGATTGCCTTTTCAGCTTCATCCTGTGAGGTCACTGTCTAGGTATGATCCTGGAGTCCAGACTGAGCATGGGGCCTGTTTACCTCAAACACAACTTGTTTCGAGTTGGTGCATGACCCCTCACTTTCTTGGAATAGCATCATCTCTGCCAGTATGTACCTGAATAAATAATTATACATCCATCATTTCGAGTCGAGCAATAGAGAACCAAAGAAATCCCGATATTGCAGGGTTCGGTATGCTTCCTCATTGTTACCCACCCACTGAATTTTCAGCTTGGGTATGAGGAATAACATTTGTATTTGTGCACTGATTTCTGAAGTTGTCCTCCACATGGTGCCACTTTTTCAGATCCAAATTTCTCTAGGATTTCCAGTTCAAATACTGGAAGCCTGGGAATTCCCACTAAACCTGTAATACTGATTCAGATTGGATGCGCCGGTCCCACCCAAATCGAAATTTCCTTATGATTCATAGTGAGGCTATTAGTCTTTGTACTTAAATATTTCATAAAGATAAATTACCAACATTCCAAGTTTTTCCAAGTTTTCTCAAGTAAGGCTCACTCATTAATGCATTACTTAAAAGAATAAGATTGAAGTTGTCGTATGTCGCAGCATAGACTGTTGCCTTGATTATATGAGAAAAGAATGTTGACCATACTCGCCAGATAGATGGATTTCTTCCCGGTACGACACAGCAATCATAAGTGACTAACTAGAACTGCCTCTGTTAATCTACAATCATTACCCATTGAGATCCGGTTCAAAGTGGCTGTGGCTACGCTAACCCCTATCCAAGGGTGGTCTTAGCTTGTAATTCTGGAGTCCCTATTCATGGGCTTGGACGTTCAATGCCCTGAATGTGAAACCTCTGTTCCATGATGGTTCATTAAAAGCCCCCTTGAAATTTCAATGTGAGAGGTCAAGGTAGCGGACAGCTGTCCGGAGTCACATGCTTTAAGTGAGTATAGGCATATGTTTCGAATTTAGTATTTTAGTGTTTATGTTGTATTTTTGTCATTTATTCACTAATTGTGCTGTTTGCTCATGGCACGTAATATTACATCACATCAATGTAAATTATTTAGGCAGGGAAGTTCCTGAGTTACCTTACCTGACAGAAGTCGCACGGAGCTGCTAGGTCTGATAGGCCGTCCATCTTTAATCCAGGCAACAGATGGTAAAGGAATCCCAGATGCTTCACAAGTTAAGGTAACTGGATTCCTTTCTACAACTGTGATATTTTCAGGCACACCAAAATCTCCCAGGATACTCGGTGGAACTTAGAGCAAGCAAGCAAAAGAAGGTTGAATGTTTCAGAAATAAAGCTCAACACAAAAACTGCACCTCTGACATCCACAGACTGAGCTCACTAGGTAGAACCTACCTAAATTCCCAGTTTACTAAGCATTATATCGTAGGGCATGCACAACTAATAAAGGAGCGATAAGGGTGTTTGTAAATGACTCAAAGGGTGGCATCAGAACTGCTGCCCCCTTCGATATGAAGGGTTCAGGAAAAGGTATATTCACTTAGGAAGTGTCAGACATTCTTGTTTAACCACTGCAGGCAGACACGCACTACCAGATACATTAGTTTTCAAGGCCAAACTGCAACACTGTTGACATGAAGCCAAGAAATTATGGCTGACCTGCCATTAATATGTGAGCTCCAAGCAACTCAGGTCAGCATGTGTGCATTTAAATAAATAGTTTATTCCAAAGTACATTGTAGAGTGGGGTTATGAGTAAGACAGGTTAAATGCAAAATAAAAAATAGCAATTCTCATTTGAAAAATGAGTTGGAAATACAGAGTGATCTATATCAGAAACACTCAGTTTTGCTTTTGAGTTAAAAAAGAATGTGTACTCTCTGATTATAAATGTGGTTTACAAGTCTGGCTCAGTAGTATTAGAGCTTGGTGTCATCGACTTAATAAGTAAAGAGCTGAAGAATGGGCACTGACATATTGATTTGAGTTTATTTCATTTTTATTTTTAACTGCCACATTTTATTTTAGTTTTTATGGAGTCATATCAGACTGATAGTTAACACATTACACATTTCAATGGAGTTCGTTCTTATTGTTCGGGTTCATTATCGAGTATCACAGGGTGTCACATTCAATAACATGTTTGGGGGTTTTATTCTACGAGGTTTACTTTTTTGAAAGAGGCAATTTGAAAAAGATTATTCTCTTAAGCATAATACCACTGGTTATACTCTGCAAGGTCTGTCAAGACAGGCACGCCAGTCCCGGGAAGGAAAATGTGAGAATGTCTGATGTGCAGTGGCGTAGCTAAACCTACTGCCACCCGGGGCAGACCCTGAGTTTGCCATCCGGTACAGGTAAGCGGGGGGTGGAGACTGGGGTGGCGACTGATTGTCGGGGTGGGGGGTGACTTGTTCTCAGGAGTAGGGTGGTCGACAGACACAACTTGCTAACCTCCGCAGATCCCCCCCCCCCCCCCCCCCCCCGGTCTCCCTAGCTATACCACTGCTGGTGTGGGGGCAGACTGCTGTTTTTTTCTGCCTTAGACCACATTCCTTGAATTGTGCAGCTCTGAAGGAAATTGGAAGGCCCACTGTCAACAGAGGGCACTCTCCGGCGAAGGGCATCTGGTAGAAGGGCCGTCCTATTTTGGACACAAAGAAGTTTCCGCTGGTTGAGCCAGTGGAGGCTCCACCAGCAAATATTTAGTGGTTTCCCACTTCTAAATAAGGTTAGAGAACCAGAGGATTGGTGAAGCTGGAGATTTTGTTGTTTTTGGGAGAATCTCTTGCATCCCCTTAACCTTGAATGAGCCCTTTTCCTTAAATAGATTTTAATTTGAAAAAAAATTCAGGAAAAAAAAGTTTGAAAGCATTTAGAACTTTGGCTAATACCATGACTTTTTGTAAGTATGAGATGGCTCTACAGCCCGAATTGGCTATGAATGTCCGTTTGGTAATAGTATTTCAGAATTAAGGGTTCCTATACAGTTTAGTAGGAGACACCAGAGTCATAAATTGGCAGTACTCATGCCTCTCCACTCGCAGTTACCTTGCTGCATTTAGAGACAGAAAAACCACTGGGTTTCCAATGTGTGAGCCTCTACTAACTTTTCTCTTGTACACCGTTCAAGTGCTGATCCATACTCCACCAGATCCCCTGGTAATACTGACAGCGGCCACACCCTTTTTAGGGTGGGCAACTGTCACTTATTTTTCCCACCTGGGACTGCTATGCAAGGAAGGCATTGTGGTTCTGGGATGTAAAATACAATAATGGCCCTGACGCGCAGGGAGAAAACATCCTTCTGGGACAGTTGATTTTTTTGCTTAACAGCTACAAACCTGCTTTGGGAGTGTGCTGGTGAAAATCAAAAGAGAATACTGAGTGGTCCAAAAAACATGGCAGCCGGCTCAGTATTCGAGTGTGAGTAAGTACATTTATGAAAAACGTAAGTGCACTTTCACCACAGACATCTCCACCAGGAAAGTTAGGACCATTAGATGGGATTGAGTTCCTCAATGACTGGCTGGCTGGTGGTTTGCCTGTCACAATATAAAATATCCCTTATTCCTTTATTCCGTAAGTATAGGTAATCGCAATGCAGGAATTGCAAGAAGTGCAAATTTACAGCAAAGAACCAGCAATTTTCCCCACCTTTATTTCGATAGGTAAAACTTGACAACATTTGTGCCTGGAAAAACACAATATTCTGAGTTCTGCATCTTGGAATGGGGGAAATATTCAGAATTATTGTGCTTTAGGGTTAACCTTTCCTCAGACAGCGGCCCCGTCAAAACTGAATTTGGTGTCCTTCCTGATCCTCCTCCTCCACCCTTTCCCCATCAGCCCCCTCCCATTGTTTATCCTAGTTGGGAACCTTAAAGTGCTCACAGGTCACATCCTGGCTGAATACCTCAGACCAGCCTGTAAACAAACACCTGTCCTTTGTCCCCTCGTCTTAATCCCATATTCAGCTGCTAAACTGGAGGTGAGAGTCCATGGCATGTGTAAGGCACGGCAGAAGGAATGGAGAGTTGGAGAAACGTAATCGGGGGGAGTGGGTCTGGACCTAACAAATGTAAAGAAAACAAGATTTAGTAGACAGCATGGCGGTAATGAACAGAACCGACGGCCTGAAATGAAATCATTGCTCAAGGCAGCTCGGGAGATTAGCTACAAGTGTGTCTGTCTAACTCTAGATGCCCCAGGCCTGGGCCCAGCTTGCCTTTGCTAAAAGCAAGCCCTGGCTGTAACTATTTCAAGCTGCAAAAATTCAGGTCCTCATTTATGAAAAGTGACGCATCCCTGCGTGAAAACAGCGATGCGTCACTTTTCATTTCGCCCTCCTTGCGACATGCTGAGTGAGTCATATTTACAGTATGACGCATCATGCCGCAAGGAGTTACAGATATGTCAGTATTTCCGACGTATCTGTAGGTGCAAAATGAGCATTGCTGGAGTGTGTCAAGAAAGTGGGTCATTTCAAATGGGCAAGTCCCATTTCAAATGTGCATGCGTCAGTCTTACGCCTGCTGTGAGGCAGGTGTAAGATAGTGACGCATTTGCGTCCTAGAAGTGACGAGGTGAAATCTTATAGATTTCACTGCGTTACTTCTACGAGGCTTACTTGCGTCAGAACCCCCTCCCTGCATACATTATACCTGGCGCAGGTATGATGTGGAGCAGGGGATTACAAAGTGACACATCTTCGGGGTCCGGTCTAGAGGGTCGCAACAGGTTTAAAAGCGGGCTGTGAGCGCTGAGGGCGATGTGCCAATCGCGCTCCAACCCCCCTCCCGAGACCCATGGTGCAAGTAGCGCCCATTTTTAAAGTGCTGATACACCCCTAATTTTGGGGTTTTTTGGATTGAGCAAATCGCTCTCCCATTTTTAAGCACTTTTTTCACTTTTCCTTTTCACTTTCACGCCCCCAGGTCAGGGTGGACTATTAGAGTGTCCATACCGCCGGGGTTATAGTCCTGAAGAATGCCATGGTGAATATATACCACATTGAAGGCAGAAACATGTTGACTGATTTTAATAAATTTGTGGTATTTAGCTGAATTTAAACTAGATCCTAATAACCTTGGCTATTAAATTCAGACACATATACCACTTACACGTGTCTTAGGGATCACTTATTAAAGTTTTTTTGATACCCTGTTAGTCACTTTTAATTTGAGAATTTTCACAACACATCCTCCCCATACAACCAGCTCCGCAGTCTTTCTGGCGTCGCAGCACACCGAAGAGACACTCGGTCTCTTCGGTGGGGCCCGATGATGAAGCATGACACTGACTAGGTCGGTGTGTGAGGGCTTTCCCACTCAAATAGAGTGACTGTGATCCCACTCAACTAGAGTGACTGTGATCAATAATATCTCGCTTATCTTTTTGCTCCACGTTTCTGGTAGCCGTGGGCTTGACCAGTTCAGACCTCTCTCTTTTTTTGTTGTTTGACATTTAACCGGGGACTAAGAGAGTGTCTTTCAAATCTCCCTACCTCTCTCTTTGTTGATACACATCTTCCTAGAGCCATCACTTTGTAAATATGACGCAACATGGCATATTTTTTATCCTTCTGGTGCGTCACAAAATGCTGGCGCGAAAAAGACGCACGGGCTAATAAATAAGCCCCTCAAAATGTGGAGATATTGCCACAAGATAAAAACAATGGCACCCCAATTTAACAGTATTTCCTGAAGCAGTGTTACCTGCAAGTTTTACTATAGTGGACTCTAGAATGAGGCCCTAATATTTTATAATTAAATGTAAACTAAGTAAACAAATTAAACTAAATATCTGAAACCAAAAGTATTTTGAACTAAAAGTTATACTCTGTTTTCCTACATTTGCAATAGCTGTGTAGTTCCATTTTCAGTAGTATTTTATAGGCTGTGGACAAAAAAATTCCCAATTTAAAAAAAAAAAGCTTTTCTGACTGTGGCATGTGTCATCGTTAATAGTGTCACATCATTGCAGAGTAAGTTTCTTCTTTACAAATACATTTTGAAATTGATTCACTGTGGCACAATAATGAGAGCTAGTGAATTAGAATTCTCCATAGTCATGTTCGGTTTTCAGTAGTGTGTTAACTATTTTGTCATTTTTTTACCAAAAAGTAAAACTCACTGAAAAAGATTTTAATTGCCTTTGAATCAAGCAAGAAAAATGTCACCTATTTTGTTTAGTACATTAAATTGCACTTTGCATGAACTAAAGCTATTGCATAAATTCTCTAAAGAAGGATACTGAAATATATGATTAGACCACAGAAATGATTGAATATTCAGCAGTTCTTTGCCATCAGGTACAATGTTTTGTCTGTACTGACGTGAAGTCAGAAAATTGAAGGGACACCCAAACAAAGCAATTGAATGGTAGCCTAAAAGTCCTAAAAAATTATAAAGTTTGAAAACCAGGTATTAGAGGATTTATGCTAAACATGCAACTGCAACTTGATAGTTACTCTGGACCAGTTGTATATGAGGTAAGAGTGTTCCTATATTCTTTTCATGGGTAAATTGATACATATACAAAATGTGAGTTAAGGAATAGCTCAAAGACAGGATGAGGAGACCAAATTTGCAATTTATAGCTACCAACACTTGGTGAAAGAGGCAATGACAGGCAGTTGAAAATAACTGAAAGGGTACCAATGGGTGCATTAGTGTGCAAATTACTTAATACATAAAGAAGGATACATTTAGAAAGCTAGCACTCACATATTTAATTCTTCTTTGTTAGATATTTCTTACAAAAAAGCTTTGAGAATAAATGTATCAATTTTTTAATTGTATTTGTTTGTTGAGGCCTATGAAAGTAACCATAATATCGGCTACAGAATATCGTGCTACCACATTATCATGGACAAAAGATAAAGGACTAACATTTTGAAAAAGTAAGTATATACAGATAAGTGTAGGTTTATTTTAATTTACTCTCCATGAATGTACTATGATGATGCCTATATTGTCAAGGTATGTATATGTGGCATTACGAATAGTAAATCTACACTTATCTACATGCATTTACTTCCTCCATGTTTTGGTCCTCGATATTTGGGTAACACAATGTTTCTGTAGTCGATATTTCATCATACAACCGGAAAGAATAGATGATCAAATGTAAAATCTATAGAAGAAAAATCGATATTTTTTACACAAGCAATCTATATCTGCCGTCATGAAACTGAGAAGATAAAAGGGTGGGTGGGTAAGTTCAGAGAAGGTGGTTTCATTGGGCTTTGGTAGCACACACTTTACACTCAACACATTCTGGTTTTGTTGTGAGCCATGGAGTAGGTGAATTTATCATGCTCCATCACATATAAAACTAAATGTATTTATCTTTGTAAAACCATAATGCAAATGAAGAAGTTAACTCCTATATTCCTAGACTTACCATGAACATTCACATCATACTTCTTTTCGGTCTGTCCTGCCACGTTCACAGCAATGCAAACATAGCGGCCGGTGTCTGATACCTGGGCGTTCCCGAGGTGGAGGACACGGCCCTCATCCAGTATGTCAACTCCTCGTCCATGCAACAAAGGTCGCCCATCTCTCAACCAAGTGAGGGCTGGTCGCGGATTACCCTCGGCTATACACTCCAAAGAAACATTGTTTCCTCTAGTCACAACCACTTCTGAATGATGGCTTCCGCTGCTAGGAATGCTGGGGCGAACTATTGAGAAAAGAAAATACAAAAACACATTTTTGAGATTTTAGTAAGAGCCCAGATTACATATTAAAATGAACTGTGAATATATATGCAAACAAAAGATGTACAAATAATTAATCACAAAGTTATATGTTTCACCTGCTTTGGCATGGGATCCGTAAGCATTTACGCTATTGCCTTAGCTACATAAGTAAGCATGAGTAAACTGTCATCACAGACACCTCCTGGCTATTATTGACAGGAAGACATATAACTGGGTGAACAGATCATTTTTACACAGCAAATTTATGAAAAGATCCTGAATTTCACTGCTCATGAAGTTTAAAAAATGTATGGGTTTAAGCTTGCTTTCATTCATGCAACTTTTCAGTGAGATACTTTACACAACATTGCGATGTCATTTTCACTCTAAACATACCTAGCCAAGATGGAAAATTTGTCTGTAATTTTTCTCTGCAAGTAGGAGTTTTCTCAGCTAGTTTACATTTTTTGAACAAATGATTATAAAAGTAATAATTTTCATGCAAATGTCGAGAATGTTTAAAACTTTGCAACTAGATGAGGCTGTCATGTCTTTATGAGAACTTTGCAAAGTGTGCAAGAAAAACCTTTCCTGTTTTGCACACCTATTCATGTAAATGTAATCATTCTCGAATCTGTCCTATATTTTTAAGACTAATAGTTATTTACCTAACATACAAGTTACTTGCCTTCGTTACCGGTTATCTGGCAGAGACATGATCTAGCTGCAGATTCCTTACCTTTGAATTTCTCAGGCGTCAGACTTGATACAGAAGATTTTTCAGTCAGCTCCATGTGACTTCGGTGGCATCATCTCCGCCGTTGTGAAGTCCACGTAACTTATATACTCACCACTTCGGCTTGATGATGTCAGTTACTTTTCACGACTTTCCACGCCAGAAGCGCGGAGCCATGAAGTGTACTAACAATGGTGTGTTTCTGAACAACTAGGGCCCTGAATGATATCAGCCCTGACCCTAGAAACCTGTCCACAGTGCAGGGAGGATGGGTTGTCCGGAAAGGAATCTGTAGCCAGATCATGTCTCTACCAGGTAACTTGACCATCTGGTGGAATGAGCCCTTAACCTTTCATGAGACTGCTCTTTTGACCAGAGTATAGCAAATGTTGATGCAGAGGATGACCCATGGTGAGAAAGTCCTCTTCTCCACTGCACAACCTTTATTCTTTCCAACAACCCCCATAAAGAGTTGGTCATCCATTAGGAACTCTTTAGTGCAGTCAATGTACAATGACAATGCTCTTTTTGGGTCGAGAAGGCTGAGTCACTCTCTATAGAGGAGTATGGAGGAGGATAGAAAGTGGGCAAGCAGACAGATTGCTGCACATGAAATGGGTTACCACTTACAGGAGGAAGGAGGCTCTAGTGCAAAGCACCAATTTATCAGGAAATATTGTCAGTTAGGGAGGCTTGGATGACAAAGTCAGCAATTCGCTCACCCTCCTGGCAGACGTGATTACCACTAAAAAGGCTGTTTTGATGGTAAGCAGCTGGAGGGGCAGTGGTGCAGAGGATCGAATGGAGCACACATCAGGAAGGTGGGAACGAAACTAAGGTCCCACTGAGCTATAATGAAAGGGGAAGGTGGGAACACATGTACAAGGCCTTAGAGGAATCTACTTACAATGGGAGATTTAAATAATGAGGGTTGGTCTAGCAGCCCCAGGAAGCCAGACTTGCCCGAAAGGTACCCTTTGAGAGTGTCCAGTGCAAAGCCCTGCTGGTCAAGGGTCAAGAAAAGCAATACTTGGGAGAGGGAAGCAGAAAGAGGATCCATAGACCTTTCTGTGCAATATTTTACAAATTTGTTCCACCCGCAGGCGTACACGGTCTGGGTGAAGGGCTTTGTAGCTGCCAAAATAACATTGCACACTTCGGGAGGAACGTCGAATGCTATCAATTGCCCACGCTCAATCTCGACACAAGAAGGTGTAGAATTGACAGGTTCGGGTGGAGTACCCTCCCTTACTGCTGCGACAGAAGATCTTCCCAAATTGATGGACAGAATGCAGCTCAATGTCATACATTCACCCCAGTACAGAGATCTGGGCCTAAATCCATCGTTTTTTGCTCACCATGCCAATCCAGTTAGCACCCAGCCATATGCAAATCAGTCTTGACCCTGCTCTTAATGGGTAAAGTCAGCCCGAACTGCCAGGCCAGGTCCTCCCTTGTCTGGAAACAAGCATCCTGGGACCGGTTTCGGGCTTTCAGCCCTCATCAGCCAGGATAGCTTGACTCCAGTGGCAAGGAGAGCACGGGACCCACATCTGGGCATACCCGTCCCACTCGGGGTGACAAATGCAAAAAAAACAATTGATGGGCAGAATACAGAACAATGTCATAAATTCACCCCAGTACAGAGATCTGGGCCTAAATCCATCGTTTTTTGCTCACCATGCCATTCCAGTTGGGACTCAGCCATATGCAAATCAGTCTTGACCCTGCGCCCAATGGGAACAGTTTAGCCCGGACTGCCCGGCCAGGTCCTCCCTGGACAGGAAACAAGCATCCTAGGACCGGTTTCAAGTTTTCAGCCCTCATCTGGCAGGATAGCTTGACTCCAGTGGCATGTAGAGCATGGGACCCATGCCTGGGCATACCCGTCCCACTCGGGGTAACAAATGCAAAAAGAACAATTGATGGACAGAATACTGAACAATGTCATACATTCATCCCAGTATAGAGATCTGGGCCTAAATCTATTGTTTTTTCCTCATCATGCCATTTCAGTTTGGACCCAGCCATATGCAAATCAGTCTTGACCCTGCGCCCAATGGGAACAGCACAGCCAGAACTGCCAGGGCAGGCCCTCCCTGGACTGGAAACAAGCATCCTAGGACCAGTTTCGTTTTTTTTAGCCGTCATCAGCCAGGATAGCTTGACTCCAGTGGCATGGAGAGCACGGGACCCACGTCTGGGCATACCCGTCCCACTCGGGGGGACAAATGCAAAAGGGAACAATTGATGGAGAGAATACAGAACCTTGTAATACATTCACCCCAGTAAAGAGATCTGGGCCTAAATCCATCGGTTTTTGCTCACCATGCCATTCCAGTTTGGGCCCAGCCATATGCAAATCAGTCTTGACCCTGCACCCAATGGGAACAGTCGAGCCCGAACTGCCAGGCTAGGCCCTTCCTGGACTGGAAACAATCATCCTAGGACTGGTTTTGGGCTTTCAGCCCTCATCAGCAAGGATAGCTTGACTCCACTGGCATGAAGAGCACAGGACCCATGTCTGGGCATACCCGTTCCACTCGGGGTGACAAATGCAAAAAGAACAATTGATGGACAGAATACAGAACAATGTCATACATTCAACCCAGTACAGAGATCTGGGCCTAAACCCATCGTTTTTTGCTCACCATGCCATTCCAGTTTGGACCCAGCCATATGCAAATCAGTCTTGACCCTGTGCCCAATGAGAACAGTCCAGCCCAAACTGCCAGGCCAGGTCCTCCCTGGACAGGAAACAAGCATCCTAGGACCGGTTTCCGGTTTTCAGCCCTCATCAGCCAGGACAGATTGACTCTAGTGGCATGGAGAGCACAGGACCTACGTCTGGGCATACCCATCCCACTCGGGGTGACAAATGCAAAAAGAGCAATTGATGGAGAGAATGCAGAACAATGTCATACATTCACCCCAGTACAGAGATCTGGGCCTAAACCCATCGTTTATTTTGCTCACCATGCCATTCCAGTTTAGACCTAGCCATATGCAAATCAGTCTTGACTCTGCGGCCGATGTAAACAGTCCAGCCCGAACTGCCATGGCAGGTCCTCCCTGGACTGGAAACAAGCATCTTAGGACCTGTTTCGGGCTTTCAGCCCTAATCAGCCAGGATAGCCTGACTCCAGTGGCAGGGAGAGCACGGAACCCACGTCTGGGCATACCCGTCCCATGCGCGTGACAAATGCAAAAAGAACAATTGATGGACAGAATGCAGAACAACATCATACATTCACCCCAGTACAGAGATCTGGGCCTAAATCCATCGTTTTTTTGCTCACCATGCCATTCCAGTTTGCACCCAGCCATATGCAAATCATTCTTGACCCTGCGCCCAATGGGTACAGTCCAGCCCAAACTGCCAGGCCAGGTCCTCCCTGGACTGGAAACAAGCATCCTAGGACAGGTTTTGGGCTTTCAGCCCTCATCAGCCAGGATAGCTTGACTCCAGTGGCATGGAGAGCACGGGACCCATGTCTGGCCATACCCATCCCACTCGGGGTGACAAATCCAAAATAGAACAATTAATGGACAGAATGCAGAACAATGTCATATGTTCACCCTAGTACAGAGATCTGGGCCTACATCCATTGTATTTATGCTCACTATGCCATTCCAGTTTGGACCCAGCCATATTCAACTCAATCTTGACCCTGCGCCCAATGGGAACAGTCCAGCCCGAACTGTCTAGCTAGGCCCTCCCTGGACTGGAAACAAGCATCCTAGGACCGGTTTCGTGCTTTCAGCCCTCATCAGCCAGGAATGCTTGACTTCAGTGGCATATAGAGCACAGGACCCACATCTGGGCATACCCGTTCCACTCGGGGTGACAAATGCAAAAAGAAAAATTGATGGACGGCATAACAGAATAATGTCATAGATTCACCCCAGTACAGAGATCTGGGCCTAAATCCATCGGTTTTTGCTCACCATGCCATTCCAGTTTGGACCCAGCCATATGCAAATCAGTCTGGACCCTGTCAGAGAGATTCCCCTGATGGTGCGCCCACAGGAATTCCAAATCCAACTGCAGAGCCTGCATATGCTACCTAGCATGTGTCACTAGCAGGATGTCGAAGGCCATGAAGCCCAGCAGCCTCAGAGTCACTCTCTCCGAAATTCATGATAGATGCTGAAACATTGGTTTCTTATCCTGAACTCTGCACTCGGGAGGAAAGGGTCGAAACTGCACTGTGTCCAGAACAACTTCAATGAAAGGCAGGATCTTAGAGGTAGTCTGATGTGACTTCGGCATGTTGGTAGTGAACCCCAGCGAATGCAGGAGGTTTGCCATAGTCTGGAAGTGGGAGACAACAACCTGGGATGAGCCCGCCATTCAAGTCAGTAGTCAGACAGGAGAAGACTGGCACCACTGATCAGCGCAAATAAACTGCAACCAGCGCCATCACCTTGGTAAACACCCAAGCGGCGCTGGTAAGGTAAGGACTGGAATGTGAAAATAGGCATCCTGTAAATCCAATGCTACCATTCAGTCTTCTGGGTCCAAGGCAGGCAAGACCTGAGCCAGAGTGAGCAACTTGAACTTTTCCTTTTGGGGCAGTAGTTGAGGGCTCAAAGAATTAGGATAGGATGAAGACCCTTGTCCTTTTTTGGGACCAAAAAGTAGTAGGAATAACAACCACAACCTACTTCTGGTGCAGGAACTCTCTCTATGGCTCCTTTGGCCAAGAATGTCATGACTTTCTCCTGAAGCAAAGTCAGGTGATTCCCGTCAGCCGGTTGTAAATTGGAGGCATGGAGGGAAGGGTAGTCTCAAAGGGGAGGAAGTAGCCCCTTCGAACTACCTGGAGAATCCACCTGTCCGATGAGATGTTCTCCTAGTGGTGGAGGTGATGGCTGATCCTGCCACCAACTGGCTGTCCAAGATCTGGAAGGACCGGACTAGGAAGATATGGAGACTGACGCTGATGTATGTGTGAGTCTGACCCAACCTCTGACCTCTCGACCCATAAGTGTCAGAACGAGCTGCGCCCACGGCCACACAGAGGTTGCTGAACTTGCACTGTCTTGTGGCTGGGATATGACTGGCGCATCTAAAAGCCTCTTGTGTAGCCAGGAAAGGGGCAGAAGGTAGTTGGGGGACGGGCAGCCACAGAGAAGCCCAAAGACTTAGCCATAGCCCCTGAGCTCTTAAATCGCTCCAGCACCATGTCGGCCTTGTCTCCAAAGAAGCGGGTGTCATCAAAGGGCATGTTCATGAGAGAGGCTTGGGAATCCCCTGAAAAGCCAGAAGTCCTCAACCAGGCATGGCATCGAGCAGCCACCATAGATTAAATCGCTCTGCCCAGCGAGTCAGTTGTGTTGAGATGACTACGAATGGTGAAATTTGGCACATCTCTCTGGTCTGATACTGCCTGAGAGAGGATGGCAGCACTAGCGCAACAGTATCCCACAATATGCATGCGATGTTCACTGACCACAATGCAAGGCTGACAGAAGAATGTCTTACCCCAACTGTCCTGCCTCTTGGATTCCCTGTCTGGCGGTGCAGAAGGGAACACACCGGTGAAGGTAGAGGCTTAGGCCACCAAGCCCTTGGGGTAGGGTGGTTGGTGAGGAAATTGGGGTCATCTGGTGCAGGGCGATGGTGGCGGGTATATGTCCTATTCAGAGGAGCCCCTGTGCAGGGCTTGGACCAGGTTCCCAGTAAGACATCAGTTAAGGTCTCGGTGAAGGGCAGCAACGGTTCCTAGGAGGAGACACCTGGCTGCAGGCCTTCTGTCAATATATTTGTATTCACTGTCATGGAAGGGTGCTGAAGGTCCACAACCTCAGCTGCCCTTTGCACCACCATAGTGTATGATGTTCCTCCTTCATAGCCATGGTAGGGGAAGAAAGCAGTCCATAATCTGGAGAGGTATCCAGTCGGCTGGCCTCACCCAATTGCTCGTACCAGTCCATACCTTCATTAGGCTGGTCTAGTAAAAGTTCCAGCAATCCCTCCCAATCTTCCTCCATTCCCAGCACCTTCAGAATAAGGCTGGGGAACTGACCTAGTACGCAGGGGTTTTGTTGTTGCTGGTATCAGCGTTGGAATGCGTCCGTCCAGCTCTGGGTCGTCGGGTGTCCGGGGAAAGTTGCAACAGCATACATGCCGTTGGTCCGGATCCATCACTGGATCCATTAGGTGTCATTGTTGCTGGGGCTGGAGCTGCCGGTGCAGAACCTGATGGAGACCCTCTGAGCCTCTGGAGCCCAAAGGCACTCCGGTAGGGTCTGGCTGCCCAAATATGAGGTACATGGCATCATAAAATTCTTTGAGCTGGGCAGGGGTCGCTCTGACTCCTGGGAAGGCAGGGAAGAGTGAAGCCAACCCAGGCACAGATTCAGAGAAACAAGGCCTAGAACACCAAGACTCCTCCATTGTGACGCCTGACATATGGGAAAAAGTCAAGCACACTTTGACTTGTTTTTTTTTTGGGGTCTTACCTGACCGACTCAATGACTTCAAGTGGGAGAATGAAGACTTAGGACTCCTGGAGCGGTGCCCGGACCTTCCTCTGCACCAGGACCGTGAACAAGACCTCTGAGGAGAATGACATGGTGCCAAGTGCCGAGCAGCAAGCAGCTTTAGGGACTGCTCCCTCAAAGCTTTCGGAGCTAAGGCCCGGCAGTCGGACCACAACTTTGAGTCGTGGTCGCGCTCCAGGCACCAGAGACAAACCATGTGTGGGTCCATCACAGACATGGCATTGTGACAGGCGCCTATGGTTTGAACACAGAAGTCTTCTTGGACATGAGGACAATACCTACACACCAAAAAAGGGGTCAATAAAATGTTGAAAAAAACCTGTCAAAAAGTGACAAAGGGTACCTCTCTTCACTGATCTGAGCTGGCTGGTGCGGAAAGAAAAGAACTGACGTCAGCCTGCTTAGGTGGTGCCTATATAGGTGACACAGACGTCACAATTGCACAGTCAACGCTGACAATGCCACGGGGAGCCAACAGACGCCACCTACCGGTGTGCAGGGGTATTGCTAAAAAAAAATCTTCGGGAATCAGTTGGACGCATGGTAAATTCAAATGTAAGGAATCTGCATCTAGATATCGCTATCAGATATCATATTCTTTGACCGCTTTTCCTAAACATGAGACTTA
Source organism: Lissotriton vulgaris (assembly GCF_964263255.1). NCBI lineage: Eukaryota > Metazoa > Chordata > Amphibia > Caudata > Salamandridae > Lissotriton > Lissotriton vulgaris. Next base: position 775,030,558 of record NC_141685.1, on the reverse strand, counting down.
GGTTGGCACTAAAGCGCAAAGATAGTACTTCGAAAAGCAAGAAAAGCCCCTGAAACAAATGTGGACTCATACTAGCTGACAATCTCCATTTTCTATTAACTAGTGCAAATGTTGTCCATGTTCCTAAGGTCTGGCGGAACACCTATTATTTTATAGGCTAGGTTGCACATATGGTAGTTTGTGGCAGGATTCCGAGGGTTTTTCCTAAGAGTCTGCTTGTTGTTGGTATTGTTGGTTGCAAACACAGATCGGCCACACAACCATTCATGGCTCCCTAGTTGAAATGAAACACTAGCAGGTAGTAGAATACAATCATCATGATATCTGTCACTGCCACAACTACCTCCTAAACTGGAAGGAAATACATGAGTGAACATGATGGGACAGTAGCGAGCTAGATTTCTGATTAGAAGGCACCTGAATTAGGGACTTAAAATTCAAAACCATTGAGTTGATTATGACTTTAATTAAAAATAATGTTGAGAGTATCATCATCATGTGCTTCTATAGCCTTAGGTAGTTAAGCTTCAGACTCTTAACTGCACCTAGTGACTGGTCTCCACATGAGTTGTACACTGTAGTATAGTACATGAAAGATATAAATGTACTGAGAGGGTACACTGAGACTGCTGTAACTTACTGGTTCAAGGTTACCATGAGGTGAACCAGGAATAAATGGTATCTCCTTAAGTTTTAACCTCCCTCATACACACAGAAAGCTGTAACTGAATAATATATGTGACCCAAAGTTTTTAGGAGTCCACCTTCAGCCTAGTCTTGAATCTTCCTCATGACCTTTTCTTCCTTCACATTTTCATTTAACTTTTTCAGGTTCTTTTTCATCCCAGCTTTTCCCCTCTGCCACTATTATCCTATACTTCTCTTCCTCCTTTCCTACTCTCTTTTCTCTTTCTTGCTTTGTGACAAACTCTGATGATGAAAAATAAGACTAGTCTTCAAAAATGAGTACCGGTGACCATCACCTGCAACCATCTGCATAACCTATGCACTGCTTTTAAAACATCAAAACAACTCATGCTTTTGTTAGCACTAAACATGTTTGTGACTAATTCTAGTTTCTTCCTTTTGATCTCTATATGTAGGAGGCTCCTGACTAAAGCAACATTTCTATGAAGGAATTTTGCTATCTGTTTGTTAAGTAACACCTACCGTAAACCTGTAAGCTATATTTCTTCGCTGCTTCGCCCACCTGGTTGGAGGCAGTGCAGGTGTACGATGCAGCATCTGACTTTTCAGCGATTGAAATATGCAGCTGTCGTCCCCCTGACAGTATCCGGACTCTTCCAGTAGCGTCTACCATCAGCAGGGAGCCTAGGAGTGGAACAAGTAAATTCAGTTTAGATAGTGCATTAAAAAGTTAGAATTATATACCATAGGCCTGACTCACAAAGAAGTTCATAAATATGGACCCATTGGTTTCCTCCCTTTTAAGGGTGGAGCTCTACGACTTTCAAGAATTCACAAATTCAGAAACGCTTTACAACCTCTTGAAAACCTGTACAGGCACCCGTTCCAGACGTACTCCTCAAAAAACGTTTTGAGAATTCCTAACTACATCTATTTCTGCAATTTGTTTTCTTATGTGGAATGTTTTATACCAAGCTTTACAATGCCTTCAAGGTACAACATGTACAGCCGCAGCGCAACCTTCCCTAACACAAATAATAGGTTACGGACAGGTGGCAGCAGCAGAAAGAGCATCACACGATTCTCTCACACATAAAAAAGACAAGAACAACACAGGTAAAGAATCATTGTAAAAACCTAATGTGTGCTGCCTGGAAGCTTAAGTAGACATTAATTCAGCTCTGTTGGGTTGTCCTCCCGAAAGATTTGATGAGGTGTGAAACATTTTTACGCCTGTTAAGGGCATGTCGTCGGGGACACACAGAACCACTTGTTCTGTTCTTTTCAAGAGGATGGAGCCTTTCACTTCTTTTTGCTATTCCTTTCTCCATAACGGCAAAAGGAGTAGAGAATAAAAGGAAGTTGGATGCTTCTGAGCCAATTCACAAACGCATGTACGAGTATGTAAAATGCTATGTTTCCCTACACTCCTCCAACGATTTCCCTAAGGCTAAAATGATAATTAACTTCTGTTTACACTTAAGTGTCTTTTTCATATGTTCCTATCTGACACCTGCAGCACAAGTGGCTTGCATTTGCATTCAGCTTATGAAATAAGGCCAATGTCTAATACAGTCTAAGTACAAATGTAAACATAAGTAGTTTAGTTCCGGGTTTGCATTGATATGGAGCCAGTTTGACAGGGACAGTAGACCCAGATGCTCCACTGCCCACTGGTCCCCCACATCTCTTTCCAGGTAGTGCTTGGCCAGTATTCAGTCTGTTCTGACAGTATCTGGCATATTTATACATATATAATATATTATAGAAGCTAGCTAACAGTGCCCTCTTCCCCTTGTATTATTTTGGACAGCATCTGTAAATTAGGTGGCATTTCAGGCAAGCTAGGATATTAGGGCCTCATGGTATGTTGAGGTCTGAAATACACAAAAGGTATTGAGTGAGTTGGCATCCCCTGTTTCTCCAAGTATTACCACATCTGCAGGTGGATGGTCACAAAACACACCGCTTAAGATGTGGGCTCTACACACAGGTTGGTGGCCCCTCATCTGGCATGACACCTACTAGTGAGGTCCTAATCCAACAAATAGCATCAGGATGGCAGCCATGAGTTCAGAATCCATGTGGTAGCATGGCATTCATTAAACAGAACTGGTCAAGACTCACATTTCTTGGGTGCGCTCGTCCACCTGCTCAGGACACCTTGGAGCAGACTTGGTCAAGGCTGTTACTCAGTACAAAACGTGGTCTCGGCTCACCTCAGCTCAAAGAAGACACTACCACCATCAATCCTCCATTGGGCCTCCCAGGAGGAGCACTGCACCTCTAAGGGAACCATGGGTAATGAGATTTATGCGTTTTTATATAGCGCAGACTTTACCCGAAGGTGTCAGAGCACTTCAATAAATGGCAGACACTCAAGCACAAGAACAAACGTTACGTAGGCAATGGTGGCACTTGTGCAAGTATCTAAAGCAAACAAAATGTAAGATTTAGCAAACAGTGTGTTACAAGAGAAAAGTGACGTGTGCAAGTTACAAAAGAGTACCAAACACAGGTAGAAGGGTAATACTGCAATACATGGCAGACTCTCAAACCACAGGAACACACTGGGAAGGCCCTTCTATAGTCATGGAGAATAGAATTTTCTATAATGAAGGGTCTTCCTTCAGATAATAGAGAGGGCGTGAATTACATTTGGAAGTGCCTTTGAAGGAGGAGAACTTTGAGGTCAGTTTTGAAGGCATGGGAGGAGGAGGAGGTGGTCCGGAGTTGAGGCGGAAGTGAGTTCCAGATTCTCACCGCGTTGCCTGAAAAGGATTGGGCCATCGATCTGGGAGACATGAAACCACAAACTCAGGCATGGCAACAGGATCACTGTAAGCATACTCTGAGGCTGTGGACTGTTTAAGCCAGGCCTCAGATTCTGCACACAAATCAACCTCTGCTCACACTCAGAGGTCGGCAAGAGCTATCAGTAACCATGTACAGCATTCCCCAGTACCACAGGGCTCCAAGTTCTCTCCATGCTAGCACTGTGCACTGTGCAGAAAACAGGCTAGAACAAATGATTCTATAGGATGTATTGGTTGCTGAGGACTCGGGTGCCATGTTATGAGGCCATCTTAAATCAGCTCAGGCCATGCCCTCACGGAGACAGTTATTAAAACCCTTCAATGATAAGCTTGCTTATGAATATCACTAATGGTCAATATCCCAGGCCACATAGTGAAAGAAATGTATTCAATATGTCTGACGTGCTCCTCCTTCTGAAAATCAAACTGGTGCCTAAAATGTAATTCTGTAGCTTCGTGATATACTGCCAATGTTCTTTTTTTGTTTAGGTTTTTTCAATAATGTGCCCAGGAGTGAATTAAGATCCTTAAGGCATCACGTCATCATGCACCTTTAGGCTTTCTAACTGTGGTCTTACCTTTCCTTCCAGGTCTCATGATAATTTTTCCTTTTGTCACTCAACTATAGCCTCCCAGGACAAAGAAGGGTCTTTATTACGCAAGACCCATTTATACATGCCCTGTAATTCAGCATTTTCTGGTTTTCTTCAAGAAATGCTTCTTGTTCATCCTCCAGTCTCACAAATTAACTATTTTGTATGACCTGCTAGCAGTAAAGTATGTAAACAAAAATCTTCTTTAATGATTCTCTGTGCCTTTTTCTTCCATTTGGGCCCTTGTCTCATAACTGCCTTCATTTGAGCTAATTGGTTTTGTAGGTAAACCTTCCTGTTGAATAACTGGAATTTTTTAAAAGCAAGTCTTTTTACCCTTGATACTTTCACTACACTATTCCCTGCCATATGAGAAGCTTTGTTATGCTGCATTTTTATTTTTTGATAATGTTAATGTGGGCCAATAGAGTATATCTTTTTTTTGACCATCTTGTGTCTGTTCCATCCAAACAGGCCTGGCATGCATGTATTGCGATGTGTGCTATAAAATGCGTTGCATTGTACTGGTGTGATTTATCATATGTGCAGTTATGCTATGCAATAAGATTTTGTGTTATATAATGATTTGATATTTGAATTGTTTTGAATTGATATTATGCTATGTAGTATCATCTAATGGTTTGTGTAATATGTAATATTTTCTTGCACCATAGTATCCAATATTATGCTGATTCAACATGTGGTGAAAGAGACACCTGGCCTTAATATTACTATATAAATATATATTATGGTATGTCACTGCTTATATTGAAATGTATGTCTAAGCCTAATCATGTCTCAATTGTTTCACAATTATGACAAAAGAAAAGCAAGTGAAAAAGGTAAAGATTTCTGTGAAAGAATACGAAAAAAAACACAAGAGTGGTTGATCCCTTTTTGACAACTAGCAGGGTAGATTTCTAGACAAGCATTTGGCCCACACTGCCTTCATCAGCACACCAGTAGAAACCCATCGTTCAGTAAAAACTTTAGAGCTTTGTCACACAAAAAGAAGGTCCTAATGGACTCACCGTTCTTTTTCCAGGTTAGGTCGGGCGGTGGAATACCACTGGACTCACACACGAGGCTGACAAGGCTGCCTTCAATGACTGACAGACGTGCTATTTCCTCCGAGCCACGTATGCTTGGAGGCACTGAAATGAAAAGAACATAAAATATGAAGAAAATGGTGAAGGCTTCCCTGTGACAATGACTTGGTGTTATTCATAGGATCACATGATTTGTATATTCTTTCTTCTAGGGGTTGATTCCAAATAGTTGTTAAAAGTGGAAACGTGTGAAGGTCTAAGCAGAAGGAATGCTTGTAACTGGTGTATACAAGATTCCCAAACTTCACGCTCTGCAGAGTGGAACTGGGACTAGCAAGAGGCAAATTTAAACTCTCTTCATAGTCTTCAACTTCATTTCCCCATTTCTTCATATGTCCACTATTTGAAGTTATTTTTTTTTTAACTGTAGTGTTTGACAAAAAAGTTGGATAAGGTCTCCCCAAAATTAAAAACTGCCCTAGACTCTTCATATCCTATGCCAACTACTGACAACTGTCCCACCCTTTCAGTTTAGCTAGATTTGAAACTTTAGGTTTCAAAATTCTGCTAACTCAACAAGGCACTGCTATATATTGTTTGTTCAGTTTCTCACTAGACCTGCAAAGTCCACACCCCATCCTCGCTCATAGCTGCTTGTATCATGTGATGGCCGCAACAAACATAAACTACATGAACGATGTATTCTGTATTTTCTCCAAGTGATACTCTTTGTTCATATTAGAGCAGTCCATCTGATGCCCAAGGGACAATACAGTTTGGGTAACATTTACCAGAAGCCACATAAATTATTTCAGAATATTTAGATTGTGTCTCACTTATGGAAACCATGGAACATTCTGACACTACTTGGTAGCAGTCCTTCCTGGCGGTTTCAAGTACTTCCTTTTGATTTACTGTAAGTACGTTTTGAGCCTATATTAGAAAACTGGAATGTTGAGCACTTCATTGAAGGCAATGGAGTGCTCCGGGCTTCTAATGGCTGGCAGAAGCCCGGAGCATCAACATTCCAATGTTTGTTCACAGCAACAGCTGTGAACAAAGGCCTCACAGAGCCAGAGGGGATTTCAGCCCCTCAGTCTTTTGTTTTACAAATTAGAAACATTCTGCCCTCTAGGGGAAGATTGTTTTAATAGCCCTAAAGCCATACGTAGTGGGCTCTACTAGCCATTAAAGGCCCACTCGCCTGGTTAAAAGCCCATTCCTTCGGCACGGACCTTTAACGCTGGAGCGGGCCTTTAATGGCCCGGTAGAGCCTGCTACAGCAGGCTCTGAGGCTATAATATATCTGTTTAACTGCAGTACACCCTGTCTAAAGTGCTGTTATAGCAGTCAATACTAGTATACAAATTGATACTACATATGTAATAACCTCAAACAACAGACAGTATGTGGCCGGTCTTTTAACATGACATTGCCCAAAGCTGAACAAGCCACATTACTTTTAGAAGAGCAAATAGGCTCAGTATCCTGATGGGGAAAGCATTTCAGTGCAAACTTAAATTTACCAACACTACTACATCACTCAACAACTTACCCCATACATTAACATTGTAATTCTTCTCTGTTTTCCCAGCTATATTAGTGGCTTCACAGGTATAGCGACCAGTGTCTGGAACTTGAGCCCCATCTATCTGAGAAGTATAAAATATTGTAATAATTATTAGTAACACAACCTTATGTTATGGTATGTAACATCAATCAAATAAGTATTTTGTGAACACTGCACTCCAGATGTTGGTTTGGAAAGATATGGTCTACACACGTTGGAGTCCTGATAGGCCTGGTCGAAATTTCAATTATGCCGGAGCAATTACTCTTTAATGCAGAATTACCTATAATGATGCAACTGCACCCACTTTGGAGGAACATATCGTACCACAAGAGCACATTTTGTGAGCATGAGTGACTGCTCACGCTTCTGTGTGATATTTTCTTAGTGCAGCACGCATCCTCGCTAAGTAACTAGAACTCAATGCCGGGAGTAAGTAGGTGAAAATCCTACCACAGGGGCGCATTTAACGAGTGTGAGCAGCTTCTTGTGCTGCTATTTATGTTCTGTTACATTTAACACTATTTCTTAGCGCAAAATGCATCGTCGTGTTCATTTTTGATGTGAGTGGGCATTTTTGTAATGAGAAAATAGAGCTAAATGCAGAATTACTCTTCTTTCAGAATTCCACGTAATATCATTGAGTTTGTGGATAATTACGCATGATTACAATGCACGGAATTACACGAGTTACACCCACCCCTAGTTGTAAGACCTCACCACGTAATAATGTCACTACTCTGTATCAGGTAAAGTTAGGTTACTTTAATTTAAACCTCAGTCGGGGTTAGCTGAGGCACAGATCAGTCTGGCTTACCACAAAGTTAGCAAGTGTAAGGCAATTATTAATAGCAGAACAGTTAATAAATCAAAAACTCAACACAATAATATTCTCACCCTAATTTATAAAAATAGTATAAATTTTACTGAGCAAAAAGAAACAATGGCGAGGGGACATTGAGCACTTTTCAATGGCCCTTACTGCCAAGTTTTCCTGGTGGTAACAGAGATTGAAAAATCGACGTGCGTTCCCTCATTTAAATTAGGTGGAGTAGTCTCTGCCGTCATCAAAATATTGTCCCCCCACATCAATATTGAGTGGGAAAACTCCAAAGTTGGATGGGAAAGAAACTCCATTGCCATTGCAACGTAGTTCCCTGTCTGTCAACATTTAAATCAGGATCTTTGTTTTTTGATGGGGAATGTTCTCATCAACGTGGTGGGCTGTAGGGAGGATTATTGGAGGGCTCGACGACAGCAGGGCACTACTTGGCGTTGGTCCTGGTGAAATCCTCCATGTTGGAAAATAGAAACTTTTCTGGAAGTAGAGCTGCTTTCAGCAAGGTAAACCAGTAAGTTGAAACTGACCAGTGATGTGACGATGGCAGCTGCAGTTTGGTGGCAGTCCCATGGTAGACTTTGGTTTTAAAAAAAAAGAAAAAAGGTGCAAAGGTTTCTAAGTGTCTGCTTTTGCAATCTTGAGGGGGAGAGAGTACACTCTAACACCAGCCAAGGATTTCAGATATTTTGGGCAACACTTGGTGAATTAGGACTCAATCTCCCAGAAGTCACCAGCAGGGTCTGGGGAAACTCCAATTGGAACAGGTCAGCTGGGCTCTTCTTTGTTGCAAGCTTCTTAGAGTTTTTGTATTCCTGGAATTTAATAGGAGACTAGCCAAAAAGCCTATGGAGTCCAATTCTGCCTTGGGTTCACATGGGATCAGGTACATCCTTCGGGTTTCTCTCCACAGGTAAAATAGCAGGCTCAGTCCTTCTTCTGAGTTCTAGCCCTTTGATTCAGCAGATGCAGTCCTTCTTCTGTTTTCCGCAGAGCCAGCAGTGTTCTGAAAAAAGCAGCCAGGGGTGCCACATGTATGCATGGCACTAGTTTGTGGGTGGGGGTGGCTCCCCAACAAACAGGGAAAACGTTTACAGGGTCAACCCTACCCATTTGGACATCATTCCCTGGGCCTTGACCCTAAGCAATGCCACAGTGCCCTACTCTGCCAAAATTAGCATGGCATAATCTGTCTTCCCCTGATCAGAGCACTAGGCACAACCCCTGAGGTCTGTGTAGGGAAATGAGGCCTCTCTCTGAAAAACCAGTCTAGGACAGGGATTCTTATTAGGAGACACTCTCGTCACTTACTCAATGGCAGGGGTAGACCTAGGTGTGACGTACGGCTACCTGTGACAGGGACTCTTCCTTTAAAAGCTTCTAGAGTTGGTTGCCACATACTTCAAAGCCATCCTCTTAGGAGAAGGCTACATCTTCTCCCACCTAAGGGCCTTCTGTTATATTTATTGAGAGCAATGTATACATATCAGCAGGCTGCCAGGTGGCAACAGTTGGGATTATCTCTGAAAGGGCTACTACAGGATTTAGTCAGAAAAATGCTAATTTTCTGAAAGTGGCATTTTCGAAATAGTAATTTTAAATCTGACTTCACAATTAGTTTTAAATTACTAATAATTTGAGTAGTTGAAACTGGGCTGTAGCTATTTCCAAACTGAAGCCACATTAGAAAGTGTTATAACCTAACCCAGTGCTTTTTTTAAAGGATTAGCCAATTGCACATATACTCTGGATATCAGAGCACATGTACTGAGTACTGGACGTGAGCACCCCAGTGTTCAGTGTCAGTAAATCAGCACTACATCTGGCAGAATGTGAGGGCAAGAAAGTGGGGGTGCTCTTGCAGAAAGGGCCTTCCCTCATAAATGTGGTATCAATCATCAGAAAAGCTTCACTCCATAGGCTCAAGATATGATTGCATACCCGCCCGGCCCCATCTAACCAAATAAACATAAGTACCCTAACAGAAGACATGTCTAGAAAAATATCAATGCATCACTACAGAGAGCGATTATAACAAGCAATCATAAGCTCTCTTCTTAAAAAGCTGCAAACTAATGTAACTTCACATATAATCTAAAGGATATGTTGATGTATGTCAAACTTCAAGCAAAGGGGGAATCTTCCATCAGAGTGTGAATTGATAGCCACCCATTTAGGCATGGAAGAATTCTTTAAAAATATATGCTGCAATTTGCATCGAGATATTTGAATGGACTTTGTATATTTAGGAATTCTACTCAGAAAACATTCTTCCATCATTACATTAAAATGAAAGAACTTTTCATTTCTTAAAGTGAATCACACCAGTGTAAAACTAGATGGTGTTGATGAAATCAATTGTTCAAATAGAAAAAATGCTTACCAACATACCTTCAAGAGTCCCATTCAGAAAGTAACCTGAAACCGAGTGCCCATCTGTACTGTACTTGTGTTATCTAAAGTGTGTGCTATAACATAGGCCTGTCTTATAAGTTGTGCTCTTGATAAACACGAAGGGGTGCCCAAACCTCTACCCTCATAGTAATGGAAGGCTACCTCCTTGACTAAGAGTTAAGCAGCATGAGCGCGGTGATGGCAGTATACCGTGTAATGATCAGGAGTGGTGAACAAGACCTTTTTACCCTGTATCACAGGAGTGAGGCTTAAAGGCTTAAAGGCTTACTTACCTTTTAAAACGAGTTAAGTGCTGTGTGCTTAACTCACATTTGACCAACACCTGTTAGATGTGGAGCGCTGCGCAGTGCAGGAGCAGGGACTCTGCGCTGGATGTACGTGTGTCTGGAAAGGGTACGGTACAGGGTTAGAGCAGCACTGTGTAGTATATATGTGGTTAGTGAAATGTACTTAGTGTATGTATGCCTTCTGGGAATACATTACATGAAAGATGTAGTGCTATGCACTGCATGAGCAATAGAAGCATGTGCTGGATATATGGGAGCTTGCATGAAGTACAATTTCTGTACAGCACATACATAGTGAGGGTGTGTGCTGGCAGAGTGTGTGTTTGTAAATAGCACACCCTGGTACAATACACAAAGACTACAGTACTGAGCAGTACACACAGACTGGATGTATGTGCTGTCTGCATGTGTGTCTATAGTGGCACAATGGATGGAGGTAACAGTACTGGGGAGTGAGTGTGCTGTGGAAGTACACTGAGTGCAAGAGTCCCCGGAATGGTACATTACAAGGAGGACCCTTGCTTACATTTTAGGAAGCCCAGACCTGCCTGGTGAAGTCACGAGGAAGAGATGAATCGCCCCAGGTAGAGTTGTGTATTGTTGCATTCCTGTGACCTGGGTGGGACACACTGCAGGATGAGAGGAAGAGACTCTACCTTCACTCTTCAAAAGACTGCTCTCTGATTCAGTGATAGATCGATCACAAGGAAGGAGCCTGGACATATCTCAAGAAGAAAGATAAGGCTAATGTGCAAATATACTAAATGAATATTCAATTAATCAAATAAAAAAAATCTTCTCCCTCTGCATATAACTTCAGATATAAACAATATGATCTTCTTTTCTTTTTCTATATTATTCTATTATGAACATATCAAAATATCAATATATAAAAATGTATAGAAAGATAAAGATTTTTTTATCTAGCCACAAAACTCATTTAACTAGATTATCATAAATATACATCAACACACTGGGAGAGGTTATGTTCATTCTTAGATGGAGAATATGATTTAAGATATAGAATAAGCTTTTCCAAAATATTTGTAATTTATAGTTTCTTCTCACCGAGTTATTGTGGGCAAGTGTCCCAATATTACAGAAAATCTTTCAGCTTCGTCATTATGCACGTATCTTGTTACATTGAATGGACTAGAGATATATCTTTCTAAAAATATTTTTCTAAAATTATTTTACTCAACCCATTAAATGGAATGAAAGTTTATACAAAAAATCTTGAACTCAATGCCTTATCAACCCCAGGTTATTCACAAATAACAATTAATGCACAATTTACTTAACTTCGGAACGATATATCTGTAAGAAACATTAGTTAGTGTTGGATTCCTTACCTTAGAATTACCCCCAGGCATCAGACTAGATCCGGAAAGTTTTAGTCAGCAGTACCCACGTGTCGGTAGGCGTCGTCTGCGGCTCCGCGCCCGTCGTCGGCGTCATGATCCCCGGAATGACGTCGCTGGAGTACTTAGACGACGCCCTCGTGCACTGACGTCTGTTCTGTACATAGCTTTCCGCGCCAGGAAAGCAGAGCCATGCAAGAAACCGACCCTGGTGCCATGAAACTAGGGTCCTGACAGGGAAATGCCTTAACCCAAGAAATCAGTTTGCAGAACGTGGAGGATGGGCGGGGTAGTAAGGCATCTAACACTAACTAATGGTTCTTACAGATATATCGTTACCGAAGTTAAGTAACTTGTGCATCTGAAAGAAACACGTTAGTGTTAGATTCCTTACCTTAGAATAGATACCCCAGCAATACCAACCCCGATGGTGGATCTGCGAATCAAAATCACACCAGAAAGTCCTGGAGAACAGAACAGCCAAAGAAGCCGTCTCTCTGGACTTCACTGTCCAGGCAGTAATGCTTGGCAAACATGTGCAGCGAGGCTCATGTAGCTGTCTGACAAATGTGCTGCAAAGGGACTTCCCGTCCCAAGGCAGTAGTAGCCGCCGTGGCCCGAGTGGAATGGGCGCGCAGCCCCACAGGAGGTTCCTTTTTAGCCAATGAATAACAGATCTTGATGCACAAAACGACCCACCGAGAGATGGTCCGCTTGTGCACCACCCGTCCCTTCTTAGAGCCCACATAGCTAACAAAGAGTTTGTCGTCCACCCGGAACTGTTGTGTGCGATTCAGGTAAAAAGAGAGTGCACGTTTTGGGTCCAGACGGTGGAGCCTCTCTTCCTCTTTCGAGGGATGTAGAGGCGGAAAGAAGGTGGGCAAGGTAATGGTCTGACCGATGTGAAAGGCAGTAACCACCTTGGGTAGAAAAGAAGGACGAGTCCTCAGAACAACTTTGTCCGAATGGACAGAGAGGAAAGGAGGCTTAGAAGAAAGAGCCTGGAGCTCACTCACTCTTCAGGCAGAGGTGATGGCAACCAGGTAAGCAGTCTTTAGAGTCAGAAGACTTAAAGGACAGTTATGGACCGGCTCAAAGGGAGCACACATCAGATAGGTTAACACCAGATTCAAGTCCTATCCACTGAGTCATTGCAAAGGGAACAGGAGGAAACATGTGAGTAATGCCTTTCAAGAATCTATTTACAACAGGGGACTTGAAAAGAGAAGGGTGATCATGAAGCCTCAAGAAGGCTGAAAAGTCTGAAAGATATCCCTTGATAGTGCCCAGAGCAGAGCCCTGCTTGGCCAGGGAAAGAAGAAAGAGGAGAACCTCTGAAAGAGGGGCAGAGAGGGGATCCAAAGCCTTTGCTGTGCACCATGCCACAAATTTGTTCCACCTGCAGGCGTATTTCGTTTTTTGTGGAGGGATGCCTGGCTGCCAGAATGACATCACAGACTTCAGGAGGCAAGTCAAATGGCATCAACTGTTGCCGCACAATCTCCACGCATGTAGGTGGAGGCTGGACAGGTTCGGGTGAAGGTCCGTCCCCTGTTGCTGTGACAGAAGGTGCTCCTGAAGAGGCAGTCGAATCCGGGGATCGATTGACATACTGAGTTGCTCAGGATACCAGAATCTTCGTGCCCAATCCGAAGCCACAAGGATGACTTGGGCCCAGTCGCGCCTGATCTTCTTCAGCACTCTGGGCAGAAGTGGTATAGGCGGATAGGCGTATAACAGACCGCAAATCCACTCGCGACGAAAAGCGTCGCCGAGCGAGTGCCGCCTTGAATATCCAACGCGCAGAACTGATGACATTGCGCATTTTCTTTGGTGGCGAATAGATCTAACCAAGGATCTCCCCACTGCTGAAAGAGACCTTGCGCCAGGTCCGAGTTCAGATGCCACTCGTTATCCATCATGCACTGATGGCTGAGTTTGTCCGCCCTGGCGTTCAGGGAACCTGCTAGGTGTTGAACCACCAGGGTGATGCCCTGATGTTCCAGCCATGTCCAGAGGGGCAGAGCCTCCTGAGATAGGGTCCACGACCCCACCCCGCCCTCTTTGTTACAATACCACATGGCGATGGTGTTGTCCGTGAACACCTGTACTACACTTCCCCAGACAGAGGGAAGGAATGCCTTCAGTGCAAGCCGGAAAGCCCGCAGCTCCAGAAGGTTGATATGGAGCCGGGACTCTGCCGGAGACCAGAGGCCTCTGATCTCCGCCTCTCCCATGTGGCCCCACTACCCCAGGAGGGACGCATCTGTCACCACTGTGTGCTCTGGTTGGGGAAGGGAGAGGGATCTGGCACTGACCCAATCACGGTCCGTTAGCCACCACTGCAACTGTCTAGCAGTGCCTTCCAAGGACGTGGTCGGACAGGTTGCCCTGATGCTGTGCCCACTGGAACTTCAAGTCCCATTGCAGAGCCTGCATCTGCCACCTGGTGTGAGGTACCAGCAGGATGCAGGAGGCCATCAGTCCCAGAAGCCGTAGGGTCAACCTGACCGAAACTTGGGATAAAGGCTGAAAGATCGGAATCAGAGCCTGAATATCCCGAACCCGCTGCTCGGGGGGATAACCCCGAAACTGCGGCGAGTTCATAACCGCTCCGATGAAGAGGAGCTTCTAGGAGGGGCTCAGGTGCGACTTCGGCATGTTAATGGAGAACCCCAGTGAATGCAGGAGGTCAGCCGTAGTCTGGAGGTTGGAGACGTCTATTTGGGGCGAGCCAGCCTTCAACAATCAGTCGTCGAGATAGGCAGATGAGCTGCGACCACCACCATCACCTTTGTGAACACCCGAGGGGCACTGGTGAGGTCGAAGCGGAGCACGGTAAACTGAAAGTGCCTGTGGCCTACTGTGAACCACAGGTAACGCAGATGGGCCGGCAGGACAGGAAAATTGGAAATAAGCGTCCTGCAAGTCCAATGCTACCATCCTGGAGGGAGTAGCCCCTTCGGATGATTTGCAGCACCCACTTGTCCGAAGAGATGGTATGCCAATGGAGCAGGCTATGGCGAACTCTGCCTCCCACTGGCGTGGAATGGGCCTGAAAGCTCGGACTAGGAAGGCTTTGAGGCAGATGCTGCGGAGCTGATGTGGACTGACCGGCTATCTGGCCCCCTTCTCCGTCACAGCGGAATGCACGTCCGCGACCTTGTTGAGGTTGGTTCTGCGGCCTGTGGCTGGACGAACGTGCGGGGTGCCCCTTACGTGGCCACGAAAGGAGCGAAAAGCAGAATTTTGCTGGCGTGGGTATGTGATTGGCAGGGACCCAGGGCACATTAGATGAAAGTGCATCCGTAGTCTGGCAAAAAGTGTGGGGGGGTAGGGGGGAGGGAGGATTACTGCAACAGAAACCCACTTCACTACAAAAATCTCATAGATTCAGAACCCAAATCACATTTGGTATCTGGAAAAGGTCTATAAGAAGAGGAGGTTGTGACTCAAAATTGTACTCTCTGCCAAGCAGCCAAATGGGCTATGTGAGAAGAGAAAGCTCTCAAGACTTCTGCCTGTGACCAGGACTGCGGGCCAAGGCCTGCTAGTCTACCTGCTGCGTGAGGGGACATCACTGACAAAAAACCAAGATCACTGCCCTGGAGCACCAGCGCCTGCCTTGTTGCCAAGAACAGTGTGCTCTGTGAGGAAGAGGAAGAGGAGAGTGTTGGAGGGAGCCAGGTCCTGTGGCGAGCCCTACTGAGGGGACTCCAGGAGCAAAGTGTAGGGAGAACAGCTGTGCACCGATTGGGTCATTGCCTCTGTGCAGATTCAGTCTGGTGACCCCTATATGTCAGAAGAAGGCTAACGTGATCTAAGCTGTGTGAGGACAGCCATGCGGAAAGCGCAAAGTCCACACTGCCTTGCCGCAGTGACACCATATGCTCATGGAGGCCACCATTGAACTTATTGGGGCCAGGACTTGTCTCTGCCGGGATCCACAACTTTGAATGCCAGGAGGGGCTGCCAAAGTGAGGGGGGTCATACCAGAGAAGTCTGCACCCAGATCATGAATAATGCGCCTACCTTGTACGCCAGGAGGAGCTGCCAGTACCACTGTGGCCAAGAGTTCAGGTTGTTGCCCAGATGAGAGGATTACTGCTGTGCCAGAGGGTCATGATTGCACACTGTGATCTGGCACAGGATTGCAAGGACTCTGCTGAGGATGTTGCACCCTTGCTGGAGCTCCAGCTGGGAGCCGATGAATTTTCCACCCCCAACTCCATTACAGATAGAGTGACTTACCCTGTGTTTGCCAAGTGGGATTAGCTCCAATCGCTGAAATGAACCGACAGGGTTGCTTGAAGGAGAGAGCCTTCCGGGTGCTGCTGTGAGAACCGCGAACAGCTTGACTTCATCCAACATGATTTGGACTCAAGAGCTACTGCGGAGAGGGCACTCGCTGCACTGTTAAACACTTCCATGGTGCTGGAGGAGGTAAGACTGTAACGGACCTGTAGGGCCCCTCATGGTTTGGTGCCAACGGTGCAGTGGCATCATAGATACTTTTCATTATTAACTGAAGAGTCAAAGGAGAACTCTTGAGTATGGCCTACTAGTAGGCAGTTCCTGGATGCAGCACCCAGTGAATGGGGAATAACCCTAACCATGTTATAAGCAAGAGAGTAGCACATGGAATTGCCTGTGAACTACTAGAGGCCCAACCTCTAGGGGCTTGTGTTACTGGACACTGGAAAGTCATACCTTCTTCTGGAGGTGATTACAAACATGAGACTGCTTTGATGTTGCCCTTGGCATACCAAGAATCAGCTGGAGTGGGCTAGTGCCACTTACCTTATTGTAGCTGCACTCAATAACATGCTTTTTGTTAGCTAAGCAAAACAAATGGAGAAAAGTAAATATCATTTGAAAAGTCCATCATGTCTCACTGGAAGAGTTTGTGATTGGTAAAGTTTCTTCTGTCCTAAGGAATAAGTAGGTGAGACTATAAAAAGCCACAAACATGATGGTTTCCAGGAGCACACTTCCTTCCAGGAAGATGACTCAATATTGAACTTGTTCTGCATTTTTTCATGCTCTAAGCCTAGTGTGGATGCATCAGCCATTTATTTGTGATAAGAATATTATTCCATCAGATCCTCTTAGAGGACTCTGGAGGATGTTAGGACACCTTAAACACAGTGCAGTGACAAACATTGGAATTGTCCTTCCCACTTATCACTAACAATTTTGAATAGCTCAATATCTATCGTAGTGCGAAACACTTTATGAGTTCTCAAATGGCTCAGAGGCTAAAATAAATTTTAACAAAAAGGGGATGCAACAATGATCTAGTAGCTAGTTGAGCCAAAACCAAAGTTCTTGCGTCATTTTGGCATTGACAGATCTTATTGGTGTTTAAGAACTCTCATTCTCCCTTATCTGGCATAGAAGATAATGGTGTCAAATTAGACTGAGTATCTTGCTGGGCTTGTTAAAATTCACTTTGGGCACATTTTCTTAGCACTTCAAGAAGAGATGGTCAAATCCCCCTTAACTCTTTAGTTGTTCGCATAGCATCACTGAGTGTCCTTATTGCTGTACTTTTCTTGGCACTAATCCTTCACCCCATATTTTACCCAGTAGACCACTAGTACTTTTATTCATCAGAATCTTCCAAAATACTGACAATTCTGACACTAGCCGCAATCCATCACAGCAGTCAGGCCTCATTCCACTAGATTATACATGCTCTCACGAGACCTCTTCTATCACAGGGGGGCTAAAGCACACCTCTCTCTAGGTCACACAACTCTTCACCACACCTCCTACTATGTGAACTTATCTCACCTCTTCCCATGCCACCGTTGCTTCTTCACTAGACCACACATCATCCACGTATATGGCAATTCTGTCACATTTTACCCCACGTCACGTTCTGCTACACAATATCTCATCAAACTGGACCACACCTCATAATTGCAGAACCCAGGGGCATATTAGCAAGAACTTGTTAAAATTATCGCAGTTTTAGCGGCAGGAAACTGCCGCTAAAACAGTGATAATGGGCTTGATAATATGCGTGAAACAATTCTAATAGAAGCCCAGGTTAGATGTGCAGGACACCTAACCTGGGCTTCTATTTGAATTCTATAACACATATTAGCAAGCCCATTATCGCAGTTTCCTGCCGTTAAAATTGCTATAATTTTAACGAGGTTCTTGCTAATATGCCCCCCACTGCTTTTACTTCTTCTGCAGAGAAGGACACAGTGAAGTTCTGAATGTTACCTTGAGAACACTTCCATCTTCGGAGATGCTAAGGCCCGGTTTCTTTAACAGAGGCCTGCCATCTTTCAGCCAAGTGAGGGTGGGCGGCGGTATGGCGTTGCTCTGGCACTGCAGTATCAGGGCCTGGCTCATGAGAAGGGACACATTCTGCTCTTCTCCCATAATGTTCGGTGGTACTAAAAGAAATGAAAACAAGCAGACATGTATGTGTACTCTTACAACAAAGAGAAAATGAGGGCTGAATGCTCATTCACTTCAATAACATGACAGTGGGAAAGCCTTCTCTGAACATTGTCATTATCACATTAGGTAGGTCACCTTTGAGTTAAAGAAACAATGTTAAAATACAAAACGAAATGGTTACTTACCAGTAGGAGTAGTTTTGCAGCTGGAATAATTTTCTGGATTTACATGCTGTGCTTCATTCTGCCATCTAGTGGTTGGGTCAGGAATTGTCTTTTTTGTGTGTTTTGGTCGCTGTCAACCACTATTTGGTGCAAGGTACGTCCCCTGTGTGACGTCAGACGGTATTCTGGAGGTCGACGTGCGTGGTGGCCATCTTAGGATTCTTTTTTCTGTTTTCCTTATGTTTTGTAATCCTTGAGATGGGTTTGAAATACTATTGTAGTCCTTTGCTTCCCCACCTGTTTGTTTTCCTTATAGGGGAGGCCGGGTGGGTCGCATGTGAATCCAGAAAATTCTACAAGCTGTAAAAGTACTCCTACTGGTAAGTAACCATTTCGTTTTGCAGCGTGAATCCTTTTCTGTATTCATATGCTGTGCATCAGAACATGTAGCGGTTTCTCCCGTGTCTGGGAAGCTGTGGTGAAAGGAAGACCTTGCAAACAGGTGTTGAAGCACCTTCTGTCCAAATTGATTTTCCTTATTCATTTGTATATCCACACACTATTGCTTTGTAAAAGTGTGTGGCGATGCCCATGTTGCTTGGAGTCAATGGACCCATTGGCCATTAATGCCAGCGTTGCTCCTTTCTTCCTTGTGGAGTGAGCTGTTGGTTGCAATGTTAGTTCGTCTTTGGCAGCGGCATAACATAATTGGATAGCTTGTACTAACCATCTTGCAATAGTTGCCTTTATGACAGCTGATCCACTGTTGTTATGTGTGTACACAACAAAGAATTGCTTTGTTTTCCTGAGTTTTTCAGTTTCTGTAAATAATACAGTAAAGTCCTTCTTACACCCAGGGTATGAAAGCTTCTCTCTGCTCTTGTTTTTGGGTCTTTGAAGAAAACTGACAGTAGAATGTTTTGATTTAAGTGATACTTAGATACCTCTTTTGGTAAGAATTGTGGATTTGTTTTTAAGATTACTTTATCCTTTAGGATTTGAAAGTAGGGTTCTTGTATAGTTAATGCTTGCAGTTCACTTACTCTTCGTCATGATGTTATAGCAATGAGTAAGGCTGGTGTGAGAGTAATATGGTGAGATCCGCTGTATGCATGGCCTCACAAGGCTTTGTCATCAGTTGAGAAAGTACCGTATTTAAGCTCCATTTTGGTACTGGAGCAACTCTTGGTGGAGCTATTCTTTTTGCTCCTTCTAGGAATCTTTATGAGTAGTCTTGCAAAATAGCTTTTGCATGATTTTCCTCTTGTATATGCCACTATTGCAGCGAGATGAACCTTGAGGCTTGAAAAATTGGTGCTGCTGTCCAAGAGGTAAGTAAGATATGCAATAACTGTTTCTTGTGTATTGATAGAATTAGTTTTGTTGTTAGTGGTGCACCATTTGGTGTATCGCTTCCATTTAGCTGTATAACATTTTCTTGTTGACTGTTTTCTTGTTTCTTTCAGAATTTCCATGGTTCTGAGTGGTAGATTGAGGTGCTCAAATTTTATTTGTTCAGGCGCCAGGCTATTAGTTGTAGCGTTGCTTGCTCCAGGTGAAAGATTTGTCTCAGGTCTTTTTCTGCTTTAATTCTGATCATTTCTACTTTGAATAGTTCTAGGAGAGTTGAGTACCATGTCTGCCTGGGCCAGTGAGGAGCAACGAGAATCATGTTTGTTCCTGGTTCCTTTGCTTTTTGTAGTACTCTTTGTATTAGGGGTATTGGTGGAAAGGCATACACAAATGTCTATTGTCAGTTGAGTGAAAGTGCATTTCCCTTTGACAGGTGTTGTGGAAACCTTGAGGCAAATATTTGGCATTTCTTGTTCTGCATTGTTGCAAACAGGTACAACACTAGAGTTCCCCAGATGTTGAATAGATACTGCACCACTGTCTATTTCAACTCCCATTCGTGGGAGCTGTTGTTTTGTCTGCTTAGTTTGTCTGCTGTAATGTTGTCTATTCCTAGTAGATGTACTGT
This sequence comes from Lissotriton vulgaris, assembly GCF_964263255.1. Classification (NCBI taxonomy): domain Eukaryota; kingdom Metazoa; phylum Chordata; class Amphibia; order Caudata; family Salamandridae; genus Lissotriton; species Lissotriton vulgaris. The sequence continues at coordinate 775,010,416 of NC_141685.1, read as the reverse complement.
TAGTGGACTGAATTTTTTGGGATATTGCCCAATGCCAAAATTCCTGTGCAAGCTTGCTCAGGGGGAACGACTTTGTTCCCCCCTGTTTGTTAATGTAGAACATTGTAGTTGTATAGTCTGTTTGTATTAATATGTTTTTCCCCTGAATATGTTTCTGGAATGCCTTGAGTGCCAGAAAAACATCTCCAAATAATTGATATGTTTTGTTGAGTCCTTTTCGCTCCACTGACCATTAACTTCCAGCTGGTTGAGATGAGAACCCCAACCATGAGGGAAGCATCTGTGGTGACTGTCACAGATCGAGTTGGATCCTTGAAAGATCTTCTCTGTGATATGTTGTTGGATGCCCACCATTGTATCTGTGCTTGTATCCTTTGTGTAACAAGCACTAGATCCTCCCAACTTTCTGTGGGTTGTGACCAGCTGTTGGTGAGCAATACTTGGAATGGGCGCCTGTGTAGGCGAGCGTGAGTCATGAGTGGGATACATGATGCCATCATGCCCATTAGTTTCATTTCTTTCCTCACTGTCAGAGACGGTTCCCACTGGCAGAGGGCTGTTTCTTGATGATAGCTTGTATTCAGGCTTGTGTGGGATAAGCATTGGCGTTTTCTGTGTTCAGTCTTGCTCCCAGAACAGTTTTTTATCCTTCTGGTGTTGTTGAATATTTCTTGTTGTTTATTGAGAAACCCAGTTTTTGTAGTGTTTGGATTATTTTTTTAACATGATCTTGGCATGTTTGTTTTGTGCGTGCCCTTATTAGCCAGTCGTCTAAGTAAGGGTAGACGTGGATTTTCTCTCTTCTCAGGTGTGCTACCACTGCTGCTAGGCACTTTGTGAACACCTGTGGAGCAGATTTTATGCCGAATGGGCGTACCTTAAATTGGTAGTGTGTACCGTTGTGTAGGAATCTTAGATATTGCCTGTGCCTTCTGTTCATAGGGATATGTAAATAGTCGTCTTTGAGGTCTATTGTTGCCAAGTAATCCCCCTTTTGAATCTGTGGAATTATTTATTGAAGGGTACACATCTTGAAATGTTATGTTAGTATGAACCTGTTTATGAATCTTAAGTCTATGATTGGCCTTAGAGTTTGGTCCTGATTGGGTACTAGGAAGTATGGAGAGTAGTTTCCTTTGTACCACTGTTGTACTGGTACCTTTTCTATTGCTTGTTTTGGTATAGTTCTTTGATTTCTGCGTTGAGCAGTGTTTGTTCTGATCTGTTTAATATTCTTGTCTTGGGGGTATTTGCAGGTGATGTCTATGTGAGCTCCATGCAATATCCATATTGTACCAAATTTAAAATCCAATTGTCTGTTGTTATCCTTTTCCATTGTGTGTGGGAAAAGGATATTCTTCCACCCTCTGGTGTTTTGTGTGTGCCCTTTTCCATGATAAAGCCAGTTAGACCCGTTTTCTCCTCCTCTGCTATTCCCTCTTCCTCGAAAGGGCTGTTTCTGCTGTTGTTGCCATCCTTGGTAACTAAACTGTTGACCCATTTGTTGGTTTTGGTTCAGCCCCTGAGATGATTCTGTCATTTGCTGTCCTTGACCAAAGCTAACTCTACCTGTGGTTTTTCTGTTAGAGAAACCTCCTCTTTTAAAAAAAAGAACCTCTTTGCTGTTGGGCTCCCATAGCCCTTGATATTTCTTTGTCTTTTTTAATTCATCCACCTCCTTGCCAAACAGAGCTTCTCCATTGAATGGTCTGTTGATAATTGAGGTCTGAACTTCTGGTTTGAAACCAGAAATTCTGAACCAGGCATGCCTTCTGAGGATGGTTCCTGTGCACATTTGCCTGCTCGCTGTATCTGCTGCATCTAGGGCTGCATTTAGGCAGGTGTTTGCCATGTTTTTCCCTTCTTGGACAATAGATTTTGCCCTCTTTTTGTCCTCCTCAGGGAGTTTGTTCAGCAACTCTTCTATTTCGTCCCACTGTTGGTGGCCATATCTGTTCAACAGGGCATTAGAGTTGGCAATGCTCCACTGTGTTGCCTCTTCTTTCTCCATTCCCTTCCCCACCATCCTTTTGCTTTCCTTTTCAGGTGGTGGCCCTGTGTTGGAGACTGCATTTGGCTCTCCTCCTGGCTGTGGTGACAATGATAGAGTAAGGTACAGTACTCCCTGAATATATTTAAGGTCTTTTGAGGAGGGTTTGTACTTCCTCTCTACCCTGGGGGTTACCCCCTTGTTTGAAGCTGGTTCTCTGAATGCTTCTTTGCCTTGGTTCAGGATGCCTAGCAGGATATGCAGATATTGTGTCCCTTTTGAAGCTGGTGCCAGTGTTTCTAGAAAGAAACATGTGTCCCTTCTTTCAGGGACTCCAAATTGATTTGCTGCCCTTTTGACAAGGTCATTGTAGAAAGCTAGGTCATCTGGAGGTGAAGCTTTCGAAGGATAGCAGCAAATCTCTTCCTCCCGTCACTCGGTGTTGAGGTCATTCCACTGTTCCTCAAAATGTTTGGAGTTTTCCTACTCTTACGGTATGTCTCCATATTCCTCGGGTTCTTCACCTCGAGGTTCTGGTGTTGGCTGAGAGTCGAAGATCCTTTCTTCTTCTCCTTTGACGTCTTCTGCCTATTCAGCGTCAACGCTCTCTGGTTCGGCCACTGATGTTTTTGGGATATGAAAATCCTTTAATAAGGCATCAAAGTCCTTCTTCTTCTAGAAGCGCTGCCACTTCTTCCTCGAGTCTTCTCCTTTTCTTTTCAACCTCAAGGCCCCTCTCGGCGTCAGTGGTCGGAGATTTTCTTTTCTTCCCGACGTCGATGTTAGTCTTCGGCGGTGTAGTGGTCTTTTTTGCGGGTTCGGCGTCGACCACATATTTCATAGTTTTTGACAATTTTCCCTCCTCAGTGACCTTTGGTTGGGTCCCATTGTGTTCTTTCAATCGCGGCTGGCCTTCAATCGCCTTTTTGCTCAGCGTAGGGGCTGTCTTGTGCACTTTATGTTCGTAGCCCTTCAGTTCAGATGGATTTTTAAGGTGTCTTACCTTTTCTGCTTTCTTCTTCTGATCCTTAGCCTTTTTCTCGGCGTGGACCTTTTTGGAGTCCCCTCTGGTTCCTCGACTTCCGATTTTTCGTGTGTCGATTCCGCTAGTGCTCCATGTTCCTCCTCTTAGCTCGAGATACTCAGGTCTCTTAGAGAGGTTTTCTTCGCTGTCGGCGACATTGTGGCATAGCGGGCCTGTCTTTGACTTCGAAGCGTCCTTAGTGTTTTTGGTAGGAATGCTGCGCAGGCCTCACAGTCCTTGTCCTTGTGGTCTTCGGGCAGGCAGAGGTTTCAGATTAGTGTTGGTCGCGTTGTGCATACTTGTAGTGACAATTGGGGCAGAATTTGAAGGGTTATTCTCCATTTCCCCTACCTCGCCATTTGTGGACTGGTGTGGTCCTCTGATTCTGCCTAATTCACGACAATGATGATCGCTGTTAACTTTTTGGTGATGTCAATGATCGTTGGTCGATGATTTCTTCGATGCACTTCCTCTTTTTCAGAGTTTTTCGGGAAAAACTCAAAATTCTTCAGAGCTTCCCGTCTTGCTTCCAGACCGAACGGCGGAAAAAAGAATCTGAAGATTGTCTCCACGTATGTCGACCTCCAGGATACCGTCTGATGTAACACAGGGGACGTACCTGGCACCAAATGGTGGTCAACAGCGATCAAAACAACAAAAAAGACAATTCAGGGCCCAACCAGTAGATGGCAGAATGATGCACAGCATGTGGATCCAGAATAGGATTCATGCTGCAAAACTATTTAATTTCCTTTAAGACACATTCTCTCATTCCTTATATTTAGAGGTCTGCTTCTGGACATGGCAAAGCTTTGACAACAGTCGCAATAGGTAAGGTTGTAGGTTTTATATACTGTAATGCCTTATCTAAAGGTTTTTTAAAGTTTTTTTTTGTTGAGCCTACTGCATATTGCACGAGGCTGCTTCACGCTACACCATCCCACAAGATCAGCGACTGAGGCATGGAAAGGGTGTAACAAAGTAACATTCTGAGGAGAAAGCAACAGAGAAAAGAAGAGATTGCAAGATGTTGGTGACTGAAGGGTGGTGCTTCCAAGGAGCTCAAACATAGGGTTCCATCTTTTGATGTGCAGTAAACAAATATAGAGAGAAGGTGCCATTTAAGGGTAGTGGAGAGCAGTAATCCTTCACCTCATGAACTGTTGTGAAGAACTTTCCATGAGGTTTGTGGAATGCAAGTCAGTGCTGATGATGTATATACATTTTTCAATACAATACTATACAGGGATCCAAAGCTTGACGAAGGGGAATGGTTCAAGCATGTAAATGTATGTAAGATCCAATGCTATTGTGGTTATTTGAAGGCTCCAAATTTAGAATGTCACCCACATTTAGGAAGATAACATTATTAGTGCCTGTAATTACCATTCCTTTTTCACTGTGTCTGGGCAGTATGAGGCTGACAAGTATATATACACATACATACACCCACACACGCGAACACACACACACACACACCACACACACACACACTTGAGGTGATCAAATTCAGAGTGTCGTTGTAGGGTGCTCTACATCTAAACTTGGGAACTACTCAGAGTTCTCTGCTTCATCTTTGTGTCATTTATACAGCACTCTATCCCTGTATAGGAATTGTTTTGATATATATATATCGTGCGTGGGTGTAAGATTTGAAAGAGATAAACATCTTGCCTGAGAACTGCGGGGTATGCGTCTCCTTCTTTGCCGGCTGGAGGCTGGAGGTTGTGGGAGTTCAAGTCTTTCGATAAATATGTATATATATGTGTGTATATATATGTGTGTGTGTGTGTATATATATATATATATACACATATATATACACACATATATATACATATTTATCGAAAGACTTGAACTCCCACAACCTCCAGCCTCCAGCCGGCAAAGAAGGAGACGCAGACCCCGCAGTTCTCAGGCAAGATGTTTATCTCTTTCAAATCTTACACCCACGCACGACGCGTTTCGGGCTTCAGGAGCCCTTGTTCACAGGCGGAATTACAGATCGCCATTTTGTTTTTAAAGTGTTTGCTTGGTGTCCACCCACCTCCAAATCTCCGTGTCACATGATTAGACAATATAGAAGAAAGACTCTCATTACGACTGCTCACATAAAGTGCTTTAAATTGTGGACTACTATTGCTGGAAATAGTTAAACCAGACAAATCTGTGAATCAACTTCAACTTTCTGCATAAATACAAAATCTCACATCTCAAATTTGCTATATGTAAATAAGACATAGTTTCTGTAAAAACGATTTTCATATTTAAAAATGTTTTTTGTAATTTTTTTATATATTTACATAAAATATATTTTTTATATATATATATATATATATATATATATATATATATATATATATATATATATATGATTTGTGATGGGCTGGTGGAGAGGAGCAACAGCTGGACAGAGGATAATCAGAAGTTTGACAATCTTTTAATTTGGACCAGGTATATTGACGATTTGTTTATCCTATAGTCCGGGTGTGAAGAAAAGGCATGTGACTATGTCAGGAAATTGAATCAAATTATGTATAATTTAAGGTTCACAGTGACTATGAGTACTAGAGATATTACATTCTTGGATATACATCTCAAGGTACATGAAGGTAAAATACACACTTCGATACACCGTAAGATCACTGCAGGTAACAACACTTTACACTTTACTAGCCTACACCCCAGGAATCTGGGAGAGAGTATACAACATTGAGATTAAAGAAAAATCTGTAGAAATCCGGAAGATTTGGAAAGGTAAACCATTCTTATGAAAAACAGATTTAAAGCAAGAGGCTACACTCCGCAGATCTTTAATCTAGCTGCAAAAAAAGCTGAACCATTAAAAAGGGACTAGCTTCTTTACTGTAATAATAAATCCAGGAAAACACTTCAGACTTTTTATGAACTACAATTCCTTGTTTTATAAAATACGGAATCTGATATGTAAACATTGGAATATAGTAATAAAAAATATGGCAATCGGTAGAGACTTACCAGAGAAACCCTTCATCACCTACAGAAGAGGCAAAACATTTGGCGATGTTTTATCACATAGTTATCACACTAAGGCTCCAAGAAAGGATACTTGGTTGAGCAAAACTAGAGGGTTATTCAAGTGTAGCCACTGTAAAGCTTGCCAATGTATTTCTAATACTTCTGAATATTCTACCTCGGATGGAAAAAGAAAAAAAGAAAGAAGATCTTTTATTTTTTCAATTGTAGTAAAGATATTTATTTTTTGGGGGTGATTTATATAGCGCAAACTTGACCCGAATGTATCAGGTATCAGAGCGCTTTCCATGGGCACCAGTTGCTTTACACAAGCACACATTATTTTTTGTTAGTCACAGGGAGATTAAGTGATTTGCCCAGAATCACAGGATGTTGAGCTTCATTGCAGAGACTTGAACATGGTTCACCAGATTTGAGGTTGACCGCCCTAGCAGTTAGGCCACATCCTCTCCCCATTACATCTATGTGCTCAAATGTCTAGGTTCCCTTATGTATGTAGGTAGCCCCATCTTTCCACTACGTGAGCGTATTTTGGAACATCAGAGATCTACTCAGAAAGTGGATTTTACATACCCTGTGGTGCGTCACTTATTTGAACATCATGAGAATGATGTTTCCGAATTAACCTTCTTTGCTGTAGACAGAATTCCAGCTAATTTGAGAGGAGGGAACAGAGAATCCAAGTATATCTTCTTGGATTAACATACCAAGACACCTGCAGGACTTAATAAGGTTGAGGAGATGGAAGCGCATGTAGGATAGGTCCCACAAGGAGTATAAATCACAGAATTCAAGTTTAGGGCCTGTGATCTATAAGATTTTCATAATATCCAAGTATTTGGAAAATGTCTTTTGTTTTCGCCATTGGAATAATCAGGGTCCCTCTAGGTTATTTTATTAACATGTAGACAGCAATATGCAATCAAATATTAATTGGTATTTGTGAATAGCCTTGGGTTGATAAGGCGTTGAGTACAAGATTTTTTGAAAATTATTTTTATATACTTTTAGTCCGAGTAAAATACTTTTAGAAAAATATTTTTATAAAGATACATCTCTGGTCCATTCAGTGTAACAAGATAAGTGCATAATGATGTAGCTGAAAGATTTGCTGTAATATTGGGCCACTTGCCCACAATAACTCAGTGAGAAGAAACTATAAATTATAAATATTTTGGAAAAGCTGCCTCTATATCTTAAATCACATTCTCCATCTAAGAATAATTATACTCTCTCTCCATGTGAAGGGTAAATATTTATGTTATTCTGTTTAAATGAGTTTTGTGGGTAGTTAAAAAGATCTTTTTATCTTTCTATACATATTTATCTATTTATATTGATGTTTTGATATGTTTCTAATAGAATAATATAGAAAAAGAAAAGAAGATCATATTTATTGTATTTGATGTTATATGGAGAGGAAGAAGATTTTTTTTCCTCTCCATAGTATATTCGCACATTTAAGCATTATTTGGCACATGATGTAGTAGGGATGTTTTAAAAAATTGTAAAAAGAATGAATTTTGTTATTGTAATATTGGTGGAGATCTTCGCTACATGTGAAAGAATAAGTCTTAGCTCGTAAATTGGTCTTTACCTCCTGAATTCAGGTGTTCAGACAATGTAAGCCTACACTTTGTTGTAAATTGTCACTCATAAATGGTGAATAGCCTAAGTAGTAAGTTTACCACAAACTGTAAGAGTAAATTTACATGTGCAGATTTACTCACATGTAAGTTTACCTTGGTGAATAGCTTACTAAATCGTGTCTCTCATCTTCGATCTTATAGACTCCATGGCCTCTTGGTGTCCTTGCCAACTGAATGCCTTACAAACTACCATTCCAAAGACAATAAGGTCAGGTGTTTTATAGCTTGTTCAAACAGTGGAAACACTTGAAACAGAAAACACAGGAATTTGCATGTTTTTATCTGAACTAGTCTAAAACGAGTTTTTGTAAACAATTGTCATAGCATCTAAATACACCCTGTCAAGATCAGAGGGCCAGTAAGATAACCTTAAGATTCAGATCTTCTTGTGAACCATACACAAATTCTCACCATAAACTCTGAGGTCAATATCCCTCTGCTTCTCTCCAGCAGCATTCACAGCTACACAGGTGTACTTTCCTGTGTCACTGATCTGGGCACTGGTAAGGGTCAGTACTCGCCCACCTGAAAGAATCTAAAAAAAATCAAAATAAAAGGTAATGTTGACTCAGCAGACTTTTGTACATCACAGAGGCGGTGCAACTCTACTGAAGATAAGCTGTATTGCTATTTAATTTACAGTTGTGCATATATTGCCATACTTGTGATCTAAAGGAATTGTGCACATATTTTTATGAAGCAATCATTAAAAATATCTGGATGCTTTGCTTTGAAGAACTTCATTTTGCAGCAGGTTGTTTATCTCTGTAAGGTTTATAATTTGTCTGCCTTGTGGTATTAATGTCTAGCTATACAGAAGTATTGACAGATCTCTTTTAGCATCTAAAACTTGCCGCTAAGAACAATAATGAAGACGTTTTATGATTGTGCGTGAAACAAAACATGTATCAGTATTGTTTTGTAAATTTCCCAGACATTACTGTTTAAGTTCTTTAAAAAAAGAAACTAAGTGCAGTGGCTCCAGAGTTTTCTTAGATGCCCACTGCCATCACTGCTACAGTGGCGGCCGGTGCAGGTAAGTACAGTGTGGAGGTGAGGCTGCAGGGCAGCGGGTTCAGGGGGAGTTGACAGACGACAGAATAGGATTTATTTAATTATTTAATTTTCCCTATTTCGTTGTATGTCGACTTCCCTGCCCCGTCTTACCATGCTTTCCTGCACCAGCCGCCGCTGTTGCAGAATGCCAATTCTATCTAGTCTTTATTCCACTTCAATTATCTTTCTTCAACCACGGAACACTTCCTTTCTCTTTACCTCATTTATAAACATTGTTTTTCATCCCTGTTTTCTCTTCCTTTTTCTGTCTCCCTTTTCCATCTTCCTCTTTTTTGTTCATAGTCAGATTCTGAAGATAAAAAATAGGTCCCTGTACACAAACATTTGCTGGCCCCATACCACCCATATGCAATCATCTACACAAATTAAGCACTCACTCTCCTTGTAGGCATGGGCAAATCCCTTTTCATCAGCCATGTTAGTAATTGGGTTATTAGTTGTGCAGGATATGAGTCCTGCAGAAGTGATAGCTCACAATTGTCTACTTAGTGGGAACCAAGAACCCCAAGGTAGCACTTGAATCTCTCAGGGTAGGGAATAAGAGAAGTCAAAGGCCTACACAGAGGATGTGGTGTGGGCTAAGTAATCTCCATCCACTGGCACGGAACCACAACACTCAATAAATTATTGTCCAGTCTGTTATAAGCGAACAAATGGGGTGTATTATAAGGTGTGGTTGTGAGACCTCACTGTGTAATACACTTGCCAACCCCTTTAGAATCAGTGGGTTTCGTTGTTCAAACCGTCAGCTCAGCCCTGGATAGCTGTGGTCGGAACAGCAAGGCTTACCCAAAGAAAAAAGTGTAAAGCATTCACACAGCACTGAAACAATTGAACGAGAAATACATGAGACACACAAGAAATTGGACACCAATTTACTAAAATAAGCAGTATTTTATGTATTTTTAGACACCACAATGAACAAGCATTTGCAATGCAATAGGTCTCGCAGCATTAAAGTTTGAGTTACTGGCATTGTAAATGACAATGCTTTGCATTAATTTTTTTTTTATTGCAATTGGTATACAAACATTGTTTGTGAATGAAGCTGAGCCTGTTCACTACTCCTGTACAGTGCTTTCACTTATCGTGCACTGTGAGAGGTCCTCGCCGGGGGTCTCCTGAAGAAAATGTGCACACTGATACATATGTTTACATGGAATGCGGTGTAAAGAAGGGTACCAAGATACTCCTGCTTCATTGTGACTCGCGAAGGAGTTTACACCAAGCTAGGATACTGCCATTATTCAAACTCCACTGGTTTATTTCCCTTGAATCATGTTTACAGGTGGCGTTTGTTTAGGTAAAAATGGCAACATGCTGGGGGTCAGACAGCACAACTGTAAGGCAATGTGCAGCAGAAGGCAAAATACAGCAGGCACGATCAGGAGCAATGGGAGTGCAATACAACACATGACTGATAGTGAGGGGCAGAAAATCAGTAAGAAGGGGCATGGAGCACGTAGGAAGTAAACAAAGCAACATTGTAAAGCATCAAGATAGCAAATCCAAGGATCAGCATTTAGGAACGATGCTGTTTATCCGGAAAAAATAAGAAGCGTCCGAGATGAGAAAGCAGCTACTTTCTGTGCCCTTAGCCTGGACACTAAAATCAGCAAGGAACGTCAACGGAAGCCAGTGCTCATCTGCCTCCCTTGCTTGCCCACTCCTCGTGTACTACAGCAAAAGATGCATAATACTATAAAGTGCTGTTTAGCAGGCCAGGTTAAAGAGCATGCATCTGACATCAAGAAAGCAACATAAAAAATATTTGCACTACAAACGGCAATGTAAACAGATGTAACCACAGCGAGAAAAATGAAAGCGCCAGTGTTATTAAATAAATAAAGGCCCGGTCATGCAAATACTCTGGGAGTCAGTCACTGCAGGGTTGGTTTCACTCCGGCCGACCGCAGTTTACTACACCGCTGAAGGAAGCCTTGTGCTTGATGGGGACACTGTCACTCTCTTCCTTAATCTCCTCCAAACTGAAATCCGGCTTGTTTTCAGATTTTACCTGTTTAATTATGCCTTTTCTGAAAGTTTAATGCAAGTAGTACACGTTAGAGGGAAATATTTAATCCGGCTTTACAATCCGATATACTGACTGAAGACACGATAAATGATGTTGGTCAAAAATGCCAGTCCAAGAAATAAGTGCAAGATCATACTGCACATCACATGCAGTACTTTCACTCAGTTCGCCGGTTACATTAACATTTTAAGGAGGTACGTCTCGTGTGTCATCACCGCCGCAGCCCGGGACAAACCAAACATCGCCGCCGGCCTGCGACCAGGAAGTCAGGCAGGCCGGGCGGGACAACCGGAAACCGGAAGTAGGAGGGCGGGAGCCTACCCCGCCTCCCACGGAAGAGCCGCGGCTGTTTCGAGCACCGGAGCAGGCAGGAGCCTACCCTGCGCCCCGGTGCACTCGCCCTGAGATGGAGGGAGGAAGAGTCCTGCTGCCGGCGCCTTCCAAGAGGCTCCCAGGAGTGAGGGAGAGCCATAGAGGAGCCCTGCAGCTGCCGAGGAGAGCCGCCGCACCAAGGAAGCCGGTGAGTTGCTGAGCTGCGAGGGCGGGGGGCGTGTGTGTGTGTGTGTGTGTGTGTGTGCGCGCGTGCGGCGGGGGGCTCTGTGTGAGTGTGTGTATGTGTTCTTGGAGTCTGTGTGTATGCGTGTGTGTATGCGTGTGTGTGTTTAAAAGAGGCTGATGACTGTGGGGAGGGGGAGAGGGTGGGAGGGGGGGGTGCGCGAGCGAGTGTCTGTGTGTGTGTGTGTGTGTGTGTGTGTGTGTGTGTGTGTATGTCCACGCATGTGAGCGAGCGAGTGTCTGTGTATGCGCACGCATGTTGCTGCAAATGTAGACGGAGCCGACGTGAGCGTGCACGAGGTTAAATCCAGAGGAAAAGCGCGTGGCACCCTCTTGTCCAGTCATTCCCCCGAAGTCGATCACTATAGTTGTCGATCTGGACTGCATCCTACGGATGCTTACCAGCTCGACCTAAAAAGAGCCACCAGAGTGTTTGGAGATATAATTTGCAAGTTTTAGTAAATCAAAACAGTACCCCTTAATCGTGAACATGTGCTGGCAAATTCAACAAATTTCACACTTAGGAACTTTTCGAGCAAAAGCTTTGGCTAGTTGCATTGTGATCCGTTAGAGTTATGTTGGGTGAACAACTCTAGGGAGCCAGACAGTGGATCAGCAAGGTCCTTAGAAGCAGTTACCTCAGCAGGTGAAACAGTCTTCAATCAGTTCCAGGCACTTGTGTCCTTTGTTATGGTTTCCTATGATGTGGTCCTGATGCAAGGGATAAGTGATGCTGAAGATGCTCATGTATGCTGTGGATGAGATGCAATCAACAGGGGTCTTCTTGCGGCTACGCCTCAGTCCACAAAGAGGGAGAGGCGTACCTGGTCACAGGGTCGACATCCCTCAAAGTCCTCTTGGTTCTTGTAGAAGTCCAGTTGCCAATGGGCTACCAGTCGACCATTATTGTGATCATGGTATAGTGGTCACAGCCAAATCCTTCCCTAGGTGATAACTTGTCTTCTGGGTCACCAATTTGCACTCCGATGACATACCCAGGTTCAGCTAACTTGATTTCAACTTTAAGCATTGGGTCCTAGTATTTGGTGCTGCACAGCAGCGGTTGGCGGTTATGTGAAGATTCTGGCCTACCAACTTGCCACTGCAGGCTTCTCAGATGATGTGGCCCTGTGAGGAGGTCAGCCAACTTGTCTTTCTTCGGCCGGGCTCCAGAAATGATGACTCCCTGAGCAGGACACATTAGGATCAGTCCCTTCTCCTTTACTACCCACAAGGGTCAGCAGATGCAGTTCATGCCGGTGCTGCTTCACAATGCATCAGGACAGTGCTTCTTTGGTCCTTTTTCCAGTTCAGTCTGAGATCTGGGGGCCAGGGGTGCCCTTTTTATGCTCAGAAAGTGCCCTCAGGATAGACACAGTCAGTATTCAATGGGCTACTAGGTTCCCTCACTCCTGATTACCACTTCTTGGGAAGCGTGACATCCGTCTATCCCAGGATGCACCATATTGTCCACTCCACATGGCAGAACCCCTCTTTCAACGTCCACAGCTCTCTAGCTCAACCCCGAGGTGTGGCCCAACAGGGCTTAATTACCTGAAAAACCAGTTTGACAACTGGCTCCCCCTTCCCTATCTCTAGTGGCAGCATGTCTTCCTACACAATGGAGCAGCCCTTCTACCAAGTGTTACCCATTTGCCCTTCTCCTCTGAAGCTCACCTTTTGGGGCAAAACCAGTGTGGCTTCCTGCAGGAGGGAGGTAATACCTCTCTCCAGTGTAGGCTTCTATTGAGTCCTTTCCTGGAAGTCATTAGCACGTCTCCCCAGGAGGGCAGAAAGCTGTCTGCAGGACAGAAACTGTGTACAACAGTAAACGGGCACCGGAAACATTAGGCAATTCAAGTGGAAACTTTTAAAGTTGGATTTTGCCCACCAGTGACACTAAATTAGGTTTAATCACTAAATCAGATTTAAAGTACTGACTCTTTTGATAACCTTACAGTACCAACTTTAATAGACACATTTAGATGTTAGCAGGGCTGAGATTTCAGAGTTCAACTATGTACTTGCCAATGGGGCTCCTATCCTATCCACAGTAAAAACAACAATTTAGGGTTTTTACTGCTGAAACATATACAATTACATGTTCCCCCTTTTAATACACAACTCCCTGCCTTACGGCTCATTAGTTCTACTTTAGGGGTGACTTACATTCCTTAAAAAGGGAGTTTGGGGTTTTTAAATGGCAAAGTCGGGTTGGCGTACTCGTGGTGGCACAAACAGTGATGCAGTCCACAAGGGACACCTCAACTTAGAGGTCCTACTTCCCCCTAGTACCATATACTAGGACATACAAGTAAGTTGGGCTATGCCAACTGGGCACAAGCCAATTAAACATACACCATTTTAAGGGGTCAGAGCACATACATTGAATCGGGTTTAGCAGGGAAAGGACATTTCAGAGCCATTATACCAGTACCCAGTAGCCAAGATGGGGGTAAAAGTGGAAGGTAAACCAGCAAAAGCCTGCTTCATTAAAACCACATAATCACAATATCCCCCACCCATATCAGATGAAAGTCACTTTACCAGAGGATGTCATTTTAAATAAAGCAAACCTGTTGGCTTTGTCAAGGGGTCACCACATTAAAATATAAGGCAAGCGTATTAGCTATGTCAAGAAGTCACCACGTTAAAATATAGGGCAAGGCTATTGGTATTATTCGGGGTAAACCAGAGCACTATATAATCACAGTAAGCATGTTATGAATACTGCCATTAAAACCAAGGAACTCAGTTGTCAGGTGTAATAGCCATTGCAAGATTCATGAATAATCATTTGTAACTAAAGAACATTGAATAATGCACTATAAATCAATATAATATGTGACAAAAGTCTCTAGTCATACTCATTAGGCCGTATAAAATGTGGCCATAGGACCAGCCACTAGGTGTCTCTGCAGTTTGAAGCGGTAGAGAAAAAGCTTCTGCCCAGAGCAGGAATTGTAAAGCAAAAACTTACAATAATGTATAAAAGTCCCCTCCATCATGTATCCTGTGTCCTGGGAGACAATGCAATAATTTGCAATTCAATACCAAGGGGGTATCTGCTGGTCATTTCAGTTTAAATAGTCTTGTGAAGCTTCATTCTGCTTTATGAGAATCCACCCCAAACCCCAAAAGATAATCAATTTACTATGAAAGTTGTCATTGTTATGTAGACCAAACTACAGCTATCTACTGTTCCATATTCCTTAGTGTATATCATTTTAGTGCCAGAAGACACTGAGCTCATTGGCCCATTTTTGATCACTGGTAGAGGATATTGATCGGTCTGTAGCTCTGCTTTACCTGCATCAAAATATTAAACACTGCCAAAGCCAAGTCTTCACTGAGATTCCTAAGCATTTGAAGATACCTTCTCTTTTCCTTCTCTCTTAACGTTCTTGCAAATGGTGCATTTTGTTGATTTGTCTTCAATAATATAAATCCAATGTGAGAGGGACTGAAGGAGCTCCAGCTTCTCTCAAAACTCAACTCAGGACAGCGGACTGCTATGCCTCCTGTAGCTGCTCACAACATTTCATAAGTATGTGGGGTGGTGACAATGCCCCTTCTAGGAGCACCTGAAGCAGCAAACAACGCAAAACAGTCCTAAGCAGGCCATTATAAGCGCTTCCTCGCCGTACCAGCACATATTATACAAGCAGTTCCTGCCTCTTTGTTTATCTTTGCCAATTCTTCAAGCTGGGTGATCAAAAAGAAAAATCTTGGCAGGCTAAATGGACGGAACCCATTTGTAAAAATACGGCCTTAAAGGCACACTAGTATCACATAAGAATGCGATATTTAAGTGTAAAAGCACAACAAGCTAATCAACCAAACTTTTCTTTCTTTTCCTGCTCTGCTTGCTCGTCAAATTTTTCTTTTACATTCTCTGTTTCCTGCAGCAGGGCTTGTGAGCAGGGATTGTGTGCAGGCATCAGGTGGCATTAACAACATACAAATAAACTTCCGCAAACCTACCAGACACCTCCACTTACCCAGAGTCCTATGCAGAACCAGATACAGTAGTTGTGGCTTCTTCCACTATGCTCCTAAAGCATGGAAGGACCTGCTTCTGCATGTCAGAGCTGCCTCCTCAGTTCCTGAATTCTGCAAGAAACTGAAGACCTGAGACTTTATGTAGTCCCAGGCCTAGCTCAGCCCATATAGCTCCTACTTCAGCACCAGGATACCCTCCTGGTGAGAGATGCGCTCTACAAATAAACATTACCTACCAACAAATAACCACTAACAGAACAGAACCTTAACACCCACTAGATAGATTCTATGAATTAGCAGTTTAAGCCATGCAATAATGATTCATCCTGAATGGGATGATCAAGGGAAATGTCCTTTATCTAAGGTCCTGGAAGTTTCCCTTTGATAGTTTTGCATGGCGTTCCTTAATAATGCCTTCTATTTCTCATTACTTTATCCCAATGCAACCTCATTGAAATGTGGAACCCTCATCTGGTAATGGGACAACTATGTAGGTGTGTATCTTTTGGTATTTCTATTGTGTGAACCTATCTGGCTAGAAACAGTACAGTAGAGGAATCAAGCCTCAGTGGAGATACCTATAGGTCGAGGTCACTGAGAGCAGAGACAAAGGTAGTGGAAGGAGGTGCTGTTCTGATGCTGAAGAGGATGTTCCAGATCCTGGAGGCGTATGATGAGAAGGCGTATTGTCTTGTTTTCCTTCCTGTAGTATTTAGTCTCTAATTTGCCAATGCGGGAGCTCCTTGTCTGCCGTGGATCACCAGATATTTGATGAGAACTATCAGCGGATCTTTTGTTCATTTTCATTCCCTCAGTGATATTATGCCATGTTACGTTACTTGCCATATACATAAAGCATCAATAGACAGCTTAGATACATATGATTCAAGTGTGCCCTGCATAGCTGGTGATGGAGTATGAAAATATGAAAATGAGCTGATACACAAAGGTACAGAAAAGAAGTGTAACCTCATGTGCAAACCTCTGCATCGCACAATGAAGATCTCAATATTCATGGCATTTACATAGATTGATGAATTCTACTACATCTTATGTTGGTGCATGCCCCATACACCTTGTTCAGGAATCCAACCATTGGTTACTAAGTCAGTAATATTTTTTTTTTCACTGTCATTATTTCCTTCATCATAAAAATATTTCCACAAACTGCGTCCTCTATCTATATCAACCATGTCAAAATGTGTGGCACTTTCTCTCCTGCTTTGGACCTTCTGGTAAAAAAAAGTGTGGGAAAAGCTTTACAAATGTTTTGGCATATTTACAAAGTTGTTGCTCAACAGGTATTCTGCATATGTGCATTGCATTTCTCTGACCACTCCTTTGACACTGCCCTGGAAATGCTCATTGGTCTAATGTCAGTTCAGAATGATGTGTACCTTTATACTCATAAATCCCTCTTACATGTATTATGCTTTGCAGTTCATGTATAATTAATACATGTGTACATTTTTACTGTTTTAGATTGATTTATGACTCAGAAAACCCCTCTGATGCAGCATGTCGTTTCTGAAAATGAGTCAGATGGGCGCAGTACCTGGACTCCATTAGAAAATCCTGTCACTGGACGACCATCTTTCAGCCAAGTCAGGCTGGGGACTGGGATGCCTCGTGCTTCGCATTCGAGTCTCACGAGATTGTTGACCACAACTGCCACTGTGTCACTGCTGCCAGAAATGGTTGGAGGAACTGTTGAAGGAAACAAAAAAAAGTTGGCGAATGTAAGTAAGTGGGTTCCTATAAAACAGTCTAGCTGCCTCATCTGCACGTCTCAGGATTTTGTGCTCATCTAAAGATGCCAACATGAGGACTTCAGAATTAAAGCCTCAATAACAGTGGACACTCCTCTCATTATCTGCTAAGGTGCACCAAGCCTTCTGAGACTGGAGCTAAGACGCTCCAATGGAACATTGGCAAAGAGAGCGTGGTAGAAACTTCTTATTCTCCTCTACTGTGCCCATCTACGAAAACCCAGATTACTGCTTGTCATTTCACTTTAAATAATCTTGTGAAGCTTCATTCTGATTTATGAGAATTCATCACGAACCCCAAAAGGGCATCAATTTACTATGAAACTTGTCTTTGTTATGTAGACCAATCTAGAGCTATCTGCTGTGCAATATTCCTTAGTTTTACAGCCAGAGGGCACCAAGCTCATTGCCCCATTTTTTGGTTACCAGTAGAGGATATTGATCGGTACAAGCATCTATAGCTCTGCTTTTACTGGCCTTAAAATGTTTGACATTGCCAAAGCCAACTCTACACTGAGATTCCTAAGCATTAGAAGATGACTTCTCTTTTCTCTAACGGTGCATTTTGTTGTTTTGTCTTCAATAATATAAATCCTATTGTGAGAGAATGCATTAATGAAGGAGCTCCAACTTCTCTCAGAACTCAGTTCACAGGTGATATCAGAATTAAAGTCTCAGGGGGGAATTGTCGGTAAGCATACTCTGTTGCATCGGCGACAGAGTATTCTTACCGCTTATATGATGGACTGCCTTTCGAATTTAGATGCGGGTGGACCTCAAGTGTAACTATGCAAAGACTACTCCATCTCTGCCATGGTTGCATTATCGGACGGCGCAACGAGGTGGGGGTCTTCAGAGGATGATCTCTTTGTCTGCTCACCTACTTTAGATTGGCAGACATGCAAGTCAGTTGTCCCTCACTGACAGGAAAACTCTGGCAGTAAGGACAGTGTAAACTGTCTAATACTCCCCTCACATTTGGAGATAACTCCAATTGTGAGGGGAGTATTTTTTTAAAATATTCATAAAGAAAATGTATTTCAGGATTTTCTTTTTGGAAATAAAAGAAATATGAGTTTGATGGAAAGCAAACTGTGGCCGTAGCTAATCTAGTACCATAAAGAAGTCGCCATACTGTCTGACCTCCCAGGGTACTTGAGCTGTGTGGGGCTCAGCACTTCTGAGCATAAATAAGTTGCCTCTGGGCAACACAAAAGACTATAAACTTCCCCCATCACCGACCTATGGATACTTCTTCAGTTTGATTTATATTATTACAATTATGCCTCCAACAATGTGTCTCTACTAACAATGATTTTAGCAAAAATCCTCTAAATAGTATCGAACTTAGGGCGTACTAAGCCATTTAGCAGTTGCAAACCCTGCGATTCACAAAAGCACAGGGTTAGCTACACCTAAAAGGCTTTTAATTATTCCTAAACTTGTTGTGCGATTCAGAAAGTGGTTATTGATTCACAAAAAGGGATTAGAAATGCACAAATACATGCAGATTAGAAGGGCATGTGAGGGTGTCTCAACCAAATTATTATTCCCAATGCAATGTATTAATGGTTTGCCACCACAATTTAGATTGCAAACCATTGAAAAGTTACTGACTTCTCAAAGGAGGTGGTAACCCATTTGCAAATGGAAGAGGACCCTCGAGCCCCTTCCCCTTTGTGCATGCTAAAACAAAATGTGTTATGGAGTAGGCAGTGGCCTGCCAACACTCAAACTTAAAAAAAAGAAAACTTTTTTTTAAAAGAAGCCCATTTTCCTTTAGAAACATAGCCTGCATATAAAAAAGGTTTACTTTATTTAAATGTGATCACAGAGATGGTGGTCTGATGTCCCCAGCAGGCCTCCATCCCTGTTATGGCATCAGAGTAAATCGCAACTTGTGACCTACCTCATTAGTGTTCATGAGATGGGCCAGATTGAAACCCTCTCTGGGCAGTCTTTTTTCAAACCCACCTAGTAATGCATTGGGCGGGTTGCAGCAAAGTTTCGCAAATAGTTGGTGTGCAATTAGTGACCACTTTTTGCAAGTTTACATTTGGTACATCTTAACCCCTTCGATGCTCATGACGAGCTCAGCTCGTCATGAGGCACAGTTGAGCTGTGCTGATGACGAGATGAGCTCGTCATGAATAGAGGAATTCATAAAATGTTAGCACACGAGGGGAAAACCATTAGCAGCCAAGGTGTTAATGTTCAAACAAACGTATGCATGCTTTTTGCAACTCACCATACACCTGAAGACTGTACAGGAGATCTGACTGGCCAGCTGCATTGACGGCAGAACATTTGTAGATGCCAGTGTCGGTAATCTGAGCATTTTCAATCCGAAGGATTTGGCCTCGGTTCACAACGCTGACTCCAGCGGTGTTTGTGACTGGACGGTTTTCTTTAAACCATGTGATAGCTAAAATGGGACAGAAGCGTTAATGCATGTATTGAAAATGCTGTGTTTAAATCTACCATGTTCTGTGCTGGGGCTCGGTAATAAAGCCGATGCAGTTTGATCCATCCACAACTCTTGAGTCCCTGGATTCAAATAACTCAGAGGATAAGATGTAAATCTAGATATTGGATATCTTGCATAGTCTCAGAAAGGCCTACTGCATGCCGTATTTTCAGAATATCCACAAAATACATATTTATATACACTGGATCTTTTTAAACTCACTTCCTCAATGATTATCCTGAAAATATGGCATGGGTCAAGAACTTCTGAACACCCCTGCTCCACTTGCATGGGGCTCAATGTTTTTGTGTCTCTGTTGTGGAATAATATCTGGTTTGTACATAGAACTCTCTTAGGTGTAGAGAAGCATATAAACAGTTCAAGTAACTATCAACAGAGTACTGGGTGAAGTTGCACCACAATGGTCCGAGGGGCCCTCTGCTTCCCAAACATGACTGTAGTTCATCATCTAACCCATGAAGTAGGGGGGCTATTTTTGTTTGATTGCTCCATGACCCGTATGCATGCTTGCTATGCTATATCATACAAAATGTGCAAATTATGTAAGAGGATGCCACAATGCACATAACTGTCACAGGAGAGCGGAACACTAGAATCCTAAGTGCTGAAAAACACAAGAAAAGGGCAAGTCATGAAATCAATAGTGATCTAATCTGTGGCCCTCTCTTCATATTACAAGTTGATCTTGAATACTTTGGACTAAATCAAAGTTCTTCCTCCTCTTTTAAAACTACATTTCTTCAGTCATACTGTACATAAATTTCCACTAAAGCAAAACACTCCACACATCAGAACCAAAATGGCCACTACTTTTAGTCATAGACCTGACTTTCAGAACACACAATTAGGATTTAAATCATCACTTGAAGTGACCGCTGATGATTGGGTCACAACACAATTGCCTGTTCGCTCACGAACTATAACCAAACAATGACCACAAGCTACGCCAATCTAAAATGCAACCAATTCCTGACCAGACAGAACGATTATTATGGATTGGAGTCCAATCTTTTAACATGTTCCTTCAAATTTTTTTAACTCCTGTTGTGCCCTGTTCTTTCTGGTGAGCACTAGTGAAAACATTTAAAGGCCGTTTTCGTTTTTTTCGCTTATGATAATCGTAGTACAGGCTTAGGTCTGAGAGATGGGATTCCAGGCAATAAACACTATTATATACAATTTCAAACACCATCCTTTTCTCTCTCTGTATCAGGCATGTTAAAATGGTGTGCTGCAACTGGTAATGGTTCACTAAAATATTATTCAAAGAAAGAAAAACTGCAATCTGGCACCAGTCGGAACAATTACCATACATTAACACACCAATCACAAGACACTATAGTAAATATAAAAATCTATGATTATCTTTTGCAAAACACCCCACTCATTTTCAAGTTTTTATACATAAAATATTTCAAATTAATTACACAAATGACAAAGAAAATAATTAAAATGGGCAGCACAAATATCTGCTCTGAGCCAAAAAAAACCTGAAGCATTTGTTGCTGTCCAGTTAAGTAACTCCTCCAAAGGTACCGATAGTTTAGATAAATACATATCACTTTTCTTTATGCGTTCCTAGAGAGAGAGGTGGGGCTGATTGGGAGCGAGATTCTTGTAGAAACTCCTCCCCTCCATTGCCCGATGCTGTGGACATATAAGGAGGCATGCAGAACCTATTGACGCATCAAATGGGTTTAGTGCAATTCACTGCATATTTACCTCATCAGGTTCTCTTGAAAGGGACTGAATCAAGCAGGGTGGCATTTTTCCCGTAGCACAGGGAAAACTAGACACTAGAAAGGGTGAAACTCGCCTGACACATGAGAGAGAGAGAGAGAGACAAAGCACGTACACATTCCCTTTTTATCATAAACATGCAGACAATCTAGCTACTAAGGTGAGGTACCTCCGTATATTGGCCCAACAACTCACTCACCCAATGTTCTACAGCAATAGCGTATAAAAAACAGGCAGAGTTTGAGATTGTTCAGGGCAGGTTTGTGAAATACCTAGCTTAGGTTAAAAACAACTCATGATTTGCGGTAAGGCACACCAGGTATAGGTAAATTCATCAACGGATTGACAAGAAATTTGAGGAATGTATATAATGGCACCTACCAGGAACAGGATTCCCAAATGCTATACACTCAAGTTCGATAGGGTTATTCACAACCACAGTTTCATTCTGCATTTCCTCAGCCCCCTCGATACTGGGAGGTTCTGCAAGAAGGTAATACAAAAACATCAGGGCATGATTGATGCTCATACTCAGGATCAGCCTGGAAATCAAAAAATATTCAAAACAACCCACACTGCAGGATGAAGAAAGTCAAAGGGAGCCCATCCAGCTCTGGAAGAAGCCCTCTAGCCTGCAGCCCAATGGGAAAAAGCCAGTGGCGGAATGGCCAGTCCAGTCCTTCTCATACTTACGAGCATAGCTGGAGTGGGACGGTTGGCAGTGAGTGACTCAACTTTAAATCATTAGCATCCTTATAGGTAAAAACTGCCGGAGGTAGATCTACACTTAAGATTTTTATGCATCTTATTTGAGATGAAAGAAATTGGAAACCAATGGATTTGCCCAGAAGAGGTCTGTGTCTTTTAACAACACTTATTCCTACAATAATTTGGACGCTACCTTCTTGTACTTAATGACGCTGTGCATGTGCTCAAATAAGATCCTATATATCCTCAAATATCTGTTGTCTGATTCATATCAAATGACAAAAGTCAAAATTGCCAAGCAGATTTAACATGAAAACATGTTATTGTTGCAGGTGGCATACGTAGTTACAGGATTCCCCGCAATAAAAATGGGGGCGAAAAGCCCAGAGGAACTTTGATCTACCATGGTTTTCAATCTAGCTAGAAAATCACTATTGTAATTTAAAATACTTAAATAAAATTGAACAGTTAAATCTTGTGGTAACAGTAACAAAATTTAAACAGTTAAACAGTATTGAAGTTTTCTTTATTTTCCGGTTTGTTCTTTGAGTTTGAAGCATTTTTCTATTTGTGTTTTTTTAGAATTGTTAAAATGTCATCAAACTCTGTTTCCCTGCTTCCAGGCCCTGATTTTTGGGAGTTTAAAAAAAAATAATGTAACAACTTAGGAGAGTTATGATGCTCCCGCACCCATTTACTTTGTTGGCGCCATTTTAGTGCTTTTATCACTATTGCATTCCCTCCGTTATATTAGATAACCATCAATGACATGTTATTTTGTATTTCTCCTGCCAAATTTCCCCACTTTCTCCCACAAAATAATATTCAATTTGATTATAACATTTTCCTTTTGTATGTATTTATTTGTTTGTTTGTGTATTTAGGAATGTTATATATTGCTACATGTCACTTTGAAGTTTACTTAAGTTCAGAATGTAAATCCAAGATTTTGGGGTAAGATGTGGGGCATGATTCTGATTCCGTATTCCTCACTAATCAGTGGTCCTGGACAGGAGACCTGCTTTTAGCTGAAGTTCCTCTCTGGGCCTGACTGTTTCATCTATGTAAGAGAAGCGTGTACTGCTGCATTCTAGACCTTAGATTGCTTGTCTGGCATTTATTGTACATGCCTACAGGCTACAGGCAGTAGAGAAGTAGATAAGGTTGAACTGTCTAGAGGTCAATGAAGACAGAAATACTACTAGTTTAAGTTTTGAAACCACTGTGGCATTACAGTTGTTTGTTCAAGTTCTCTGGGTGAATGTCTTAAAGAAGAATCTTGCAAACAAACCAAAAATATTGGTATATAGATTGAATCTTAGCTTAATATGATCGAGCAAATGAATGCAGTTGTGAGCTCTGGCTTGTATTATCTGCACTCGTTGAAGAGAGATTTTCAACTTTTCCCTTTTAAACAAATAATTTTAAGTATAAGCGCCTTAAGTGCATTAGAATTAATGATTTTAATGCTTTATACTTTGAATTCCCAGAGAATTAAATTTGCAGATTACGGCTTATTCAGAATATTTATGCTGCTCGTTAGATGAGAGCACAGCTCGCCTGCACTAGAGAGTTTGCATTAGGTGTCAATTAGATAGTGCATTTTTTTGAAATCTTTGTGCTTGGTTCGAAAACGCAGGAATAATCTTACACCTACCCCTCTGTCTAAGCACTTGAGTATCACTGTACCCGCCACACACTTGGTACTACTGACCAGGCTCTTTCATCTATCCCTAAAGTCAGGCGAGAGAAGATTGGTGGAAGGGTATTCTTAATGTCTCTCACCTTCGGAAATTCATCTGGATCCATACATTTTAAAGTTTAGAAAAGCTCTAAATTCTGATAGTGTACATGTCAGTAATTTTAGACTTAGTCATACAAACTGACATCTACTGAAATGCCACGATGCATTACAAAACCTGTTACAAATACAAAATCTAACATACATACACTTTGTATATTACTAATGATGCTTTATAATGCACTATTTTAAGGTTAAAATGTCTGTACTTGGGTTTAGGGATGTCTTTTTTGTGTATTGAAACTCTGGAAGATGGGGAGAAACTGAAAGTTAATCACTGATATAACAGGTCTCTGAGTTCATGGCAGTTCACTGACCCAAAAGAGTCTGCCTGTTGACCCGGGCTTCATGCTCGCAGAGATCTGCTGGCTCAGTCTGTTTAGTTAGGAAAATGTCTCAGGGACCATACTGCACTACTACCCTCCATGGGCCATTAGTGTTTATTGGAATGTTAGTCCAATAGGCAAACAAGCCTCACTCATATAAAGAAATTCAGTCTACAAACAGACTGGCCTTCGTTTGGAATGTTCACCCCAGTCATTATGTTTTATTTCTTCCATTTAACATGAACCTTTACACCCTTGCAGGCCAGGCTTAACAACTATCTAGTTATGGCATGGGTGAACTTTAAGAAAGAAATGCATGTACTGTTTTCACAAATATTTTACTACCATTTGGCAAATCTGCTTGCACTTTGGCAGATGCATGGCTCATTCATCTTCAGTCCAAACTCTGTTCAGATTGGTGAAGGAGAAATGGGGCAAAGTTACTGGAGCAATTCAAACGAACCACTGCACATTTTAAGTCCCATAGAAATGTATGCTCGCCGCTACAGCAAAAATGCTACTTATTAAAACAAAATCTCTCTGAAATCCCCAGTTGATCAGATGTTAAGGTTACAAATAAAATTAGCCATGACATAATCAATAAGATGACTTGACCAGATTGGGGGCAAAGAGGCAGAGCATAGGGCCTGTGTCCAAGGTCTGCTGGGGTTAGTGTAGGACATGCCCAGTAGATTGCAGAGGAAGTGGTTTTAAATGAAGGGTCTTGTCAAAAGACAGGCCCAACAGTCACAGCCCACAGCTGAACATCATGTCATGTGGAGTGCATTAAGACCATGCTGAGGACTTTAGAGGTTAGACTCTGCAAGTCCTGCACTAAAAAGCATGAGTAAGTAAGTAAGTAAGGCAATAATGTATTGTTTGGTTAATAAAAACATTACAATTTAAGCATAGCAGCAAGATTCATAATTAAAAAGTTGAAGAGCATTTCTTAATAAAACATTTGTTCCTTGTGTTAAAATAGACAGAGCAATGATCAGTAATTATTATCAAATACATTGAGTTGGCGAAATCTTTGGTCTTTAGATCAGACATAGATTATTCCTCTTGAGGTAATTAGATGTAAAAAATTCTGATGAGTTAGGTACCTGTGCAAGATTTTGGCAGTGCATTCAGTGTAGACGAGAAACTTAGGTCCTGGGGAAATGGACTTAAGCCCTGGTTGCTTGCTAGCTTCAGTTGTCCAACACTATTCAGTATTGCATAGCAGCTTAGTAAATACATCCTCTAAGGGCTAGTTCAGTGTGCTAACAATAGCAATATTTGTGCAAGGGCCATTCTTTATCTAAACGCTTTTACGTAAGGTGCCTAAAGAAGAATTGAGAAGGGGATAGGGATCAAGGAAACATATTCCAATAGTTAAAATGTCAATGTTTGGGTATCGGTAAAAAGACAACTGTGCAATACTCGATTGATATAGAAACAGCGGCGATGGTGTGTTAATGTTGAGTGTTGTGCTCCAGCTTATGTCTTCCGTCAAGAGGTTGACCAGAATGTTTGTTGTTCACTGAGAAGTGGCACTGTGAGAGTCTTTTGGTTGCAGTGATAAAGATTGCTACTCACTAAAAGCATGAGGCATGACCACTGGGTTCCTGGGGTAGGGTCTTAACTGAAGGGTGCGGCTGATGACCAGGGCCTGAAACAGGTGCTGATTACCATGGTTATATGTCTAAATATTATCTGACACGAATATTGTGTTCAAAATATAGTTTACAAAAACAGTAGATGCTGATTTTCTATTAGCAAATTAAATGTGGAGATATTTTTGTAAACTGTATTTAGGACACCATATATTTTTCAAAAATATTCTGGTGTAATTCTGCTGCTCCTGGCTTTAATGTAAGCTCAGTGGACCATGGGAGTAGGGATGATGAATCCCGAGCTTTTGTGGGGGGCCTGGTCTAAAGTTCAGGCATGCACTTATAGCCCAATGGGCACAGTTGTAGACCAAACACAGCGGCCTCTTGGTATAAAAGAAATGGTATAAAATAACTGAATACAGGGCTTGATTAAGGCTGCCTGGACCAGCTTCTCGCCTCAGAATCGTTTTCAGTAAAGGGTACGTCCAAAGTCATTTCCAGTGTTAAGATTCCTAGGTACAGCCAAGTGCTAAGTGCAGTGAAATAGGACTTTGACTGTGGTTAAAAGGCTTCTGTGACGCAATTGATGATGTCAATGGCGATGTGATATTTGATATCTCCAGTGATGTCATTTGTAATGTCGCAAGTTTTAGCCATGTGTTGATAGTTCTTTGGTCAATGTGGCAAACAGAAATATGCTTAGCATAGCTGTATTCCTTTGCTATTGAACCATGTCCAGATTTAGCAAAAAGTGGAGGGAAATTGTGTACTGGCTTTCTTGGAGCAGTCCTTAATTTTGCGATATGATCAATGTACTAATAGGTCAGATCACATACCGAAAAGTAACTGGGGGTCGCAGAACTGCCTTTTGTACATTAATTAGGCAGGTTGTTATTTGCGACTCAGTGTAATTGGCTACAAACACAAGAATGGCGGCCTCCAAAGAACATCGGACCACCATCCTTGTGTTTTTATTTTCAGTTGAGATTTTTTTTTTTTTAAAGCAGTCCATGTTCTTTAAAGGAACCAATGCTGCTTTTAGAAAAGATAAAAGCTTCCCATTTGGGGAAACTTTGGGGGAGCAAGCTATTATCCTGATTCCTCTGAGGGTGCCAACACCATTCACAAAGGGGAAGCCTTTCCAAAGGAACACTGTTTCCGTGCGCATTAGTTCCCACCCCCATTGAAGTGTCGGTAACAATAGATTGGAACTGTAATTGCGATTGCAAACAGTTGATACGCACAAAACTGAATTGCAATTGGGAAGAAACGCCCCTTTCACATCTCTTTTTAATTGTGTTTTATAGGTTGCTAAACCTATTTTATAAGGTAGAATGCATTACAGACTTGCAACATGGGTTTCAAACATGCAAAAAAAGCCAATCTCTGGGTTTGTGACTGCAAACTTGTTTTGTAAATCTGGCCCAAAAGTCTTTCATTATAAGAATAAGACTTTCAGCTACATGGCATAACCACCTGATTACAAATTGAATATAATGTTATAAAAACTCCACTTAGGCTTTCAAGGATTCACTGAAGTGTGCACTCCACAGTCAAGGAATTCTAGGGAGTGACCAAATGGATAGGAAAAGGTGTTACCATGTACATGCAGCTGGATATGTTGCTGGGCTTCTCCAGCAGCATTGGTTGCCACACAGGTGTACCTTCCAGCATCTTCCAGCAATGCTTTTGCAATCTTCAAAACACGCCCTGAGGATTCCAACTACTCCAGAACAAGAGAAATGGGAGAGAGTTATGCCTGATATTTAAGTAAGACTTTGATTAGTAGGTAGTTTGTACCAGAAACTGCTTCTGAATAGCACACAAAATAATACAAATAGCTAGTTTTATAAGAAGACATAAAACTTATATACATCATGCTTATGTAAGAGGTTTTGTCATCAATCTTAATCCATTGGTCTGTTCACCTGTCCTTCATATTGTGCTTCCACCCAACACAGCATACAGCATGAGACATTAACTTTCTAGCACTCTGAGTGACAGCATTGTGGGAGATCCCTTGTGCACAACGGCAAAATAGAAGTCCAATTCTGTGCCAGGGATAGAGGGACAATACTTTACTTTTCCAATCCGTTTTCCTTTTTTTTTAACCATTCTTTTCCATTTAAAGTATGTATCCAAACGAACCTTTCCTTTTTGCAAATCAGAATCATATTTTTCTGGGATGTGCATGTAAACTCGCCTCTAAATACTCCTGGCAGCTAGGAAACACCCATACTGTTACATTAAATAATATATGCAGTGATTATTTTTTTTAATCTAAAAGTTTTAATGTAAGCAAATGACTGCCACACTTAGTTGGTGGTGTTTTCTTTTTCTTTCTTCTTTTTTAAATTTTCCATTTATACACTGGCAATAGAAAAAAAAGTTAACATTGCATAGGCGTACCCAGACCAGGCCTTTTGGTTCTGCCGAAGCTTGCTTCTAATGCCGCTAACAATAAAGTCACAGACCGACGTAACTTTGTTTCTGAGAAGGCCAACAATGTAGGCATTCTCTGTCATCCCCCCCCCCTCCAAATTGTTTCCTTTATGTATGACTGTGCACTGCCATCAGCAGCACCCCAACCACTTAGGCATGTGCTGGCCAGGTAACATAATTTCAGTTTCTGCCCTTTGTTATGCTGTCCACTCAGCCTGAGGATCCCCTCAGTGCCTAATTGGAGCAGGTGGTTTCCGGTGCTCGGCACCGGCACTTAATTGCCAGCATCGGCTCTAGTGACAGTCCACCACATGGTGCTGTCTGTCTACTTCTGAGATAAGTGCAACAACTATGCTTATTAAGTCAAACCGCATTGAAAATGAATAATATTAGCCTCTCACACCATTATTATAGCGTTGTATGGCCTGAAATAGTCTGAATTGTCGCAGTTGTAGGAGTGCGATGGCTAGGTGCTTTGGTGGTAGTATCATTGGCAGCACTGGCAGGGGCATTACAAATTAAGCACTGGGGCCCCACCTACTCTTGCAGGAGGTCAGTGTGTTATGAATCACAATACTAAAATAAATGCTTTATGCAACTGCATTCCTAGAGATTCTGGGCCCTCGCAAGTGGACATATTAGGCCAGTGTTGATTTATATATTGAGGTGGACACGAGGAGATCAATGTACAATCACCAGGCAATTCAGAATCTGGGCATTGAGAGTTCAACTAACCAAATGGAACTTCATTCAATGTTGCTGGGCTCAGGTGTCAGAAGAAATACCCCTTCTTCCATTTGATTTTAACTATAACAAGTGGCCCAAAGTGTTCAGTCCCTTGCTGACCTGAGCAGTGAGGTAATCGGTTGGGGGGAGTATTTGTTATGAATAACTTCATGCTCAGAGATAAAAGGTTCCACATTGGTCACTGTCATAGTGAGGAAAAAATTAAGGTAATTTTGGAAGAGGTAAGAAAGCATTGTTTTTCTTGGCATAGTGTTTAAATAAATTAATGCTACACTTAGATCAATTGCAGAGTCAATAATCAGCTCACTCCCCTTGAGGACGGAAAAACTCTTTCTGGACTGGCGGCATGCTGAAATCACGGTCTTCCCCAAGCCGGGCAGGCCTCCACATCAAATCTACTCATATCGCCCTATTTCAATGTTGAACATTGAGGCAACTTTATAGGCCAAAGCCTTGGCCAATCGTATTCTCCCCTATATGCCAGAAATGGTTCACCCGGATCCGGCCGGCTTTATGCCCCATCGGCCTACCAGCTAAACAACATCCGATGGGTGCACAATGCGGTTGCAGCCGTTGATCACCTCGGGGGCCCGGCGTCCCTGCTCTTAGCAGACATTGACAGAGCATTCGACTAGTTGGGATGGGCTTATCTGTTTGCTCTTTTGCAACGCCTAAACATAGGCCAACGCCTTATGTCCTATATTAAACTCTTATATACTGACCTTTCGGCCTCGGTCAGAATAGCTGATGCTGTATCCGAATCCCTACTCTATAGGATGTGGTACTTATCAGGGTTGCCCCCTCTCCTCATATTTATTTGCCTTAGCTATGGAAACATTAGTTGCATGGGTTCGTATCAACGCACAGGTAACAGCTTTGAATGATCGGGGGTGGGGTTTCGGATCGGATCGCTCTGTATGCACAAGTTACTTACCTTTGGTAACGATATATCTGTAAGAAACAGTAGTTAGTATTAGATTCCTTACCTTAGAATATCCCCAGGCGTCAGACTGGATCCGGAAACTTGTGCGAAGCAGTACCCCTGCGCGTAGGTAGGCGTCGTCTGCGGCTTCGCGTCCGTCGTCGGTGTCGTTGGCGCCGGGATGACGTCGCCGGAGTACTTAGACGCCGCCCTCGCACGCTGAAGTCAGTTCTTATACACAGCTTTTCCGCGCAAGAAATGCAGAGCCATGATAAAAACCAACACTGGTGCCATGAAACTAGGTCCCTGAAAGGGGATGACCTTAACCCTAGGTATCGGTTCGCAGAACGGGGAAGATGGGTGGGGCGGTAAGGAATCTAATACTAACTACTGTTTCTTACAGATATATTGTTACCGAAGGTAAGTAACTTGTGCATCTGAAAGAAACAGGTTAGTATTAGATTCCTTACCTTAGAATAGATACCCCAGCAATACCAACCCCGGTGGTGGGTCTGCGAACCAATAATCACACCAGAAAGTCCTGGAGGACGGAACGGCCAAAGAAGCCACCTCTCTGGACTTGGCTGTCCAGGCATTAGTGTCTTGCGAACGTGTGCAGCAAGGCCCCCGTAGCTGCCTGACAGATGTCCTGCAAGGGGACTCCCCGGCCCAGGGCAGTAGTAGCCGCCGTGGCCCCAGTGGAATGGGCCCGCAGTCCAACAGGAGGCTCCTTCTTAGCTAAAGAGTAGCATGCCTTGATGCACAAGACGACCCACCGAGAGATGATCCGTTTGTGCACGTCCCGTCCCTTCTTAGTGCCCACGTAACCAACAAAGAGTTGGTCATCCACCGGGAACTGGCATATGCGATCCAAATAGAAAGAGAGCACACGTTTTGGGTCAAGACGGTGGAGCCGCTCTTCCTCTTTAGAGGGATGCGGAGGCGGAAAGAAGGTGGGCAAAGTGATGGACTGCCCGATGTGGAAGGCCGTGACTACCTTGGGCAGGAAAGAAGGTCTTGTCCGCGACACAACCTTGTCCAGATGGACAGAAAGGAAGGGAGACTTGGATGAAAGAGCCTGGAGCTCACTCACTCTCCTGGCAGAGGTGATGGCAACCAGGAAAGCAGTCTTAAGGGTAAGAAGACGGAGAGGACAGTTATGAAGTGGCTCGAAGGGAGCGCACATCAGAAAAGTAAGTACAAGGTTCAAGTCCCACTGAGGCATCACAAAAGCAACAGGGGGGAACATATGAGTGATGCCCTTCAAGAACCTATTAACAACCGGGGACTTGAACAAAGAAGGCTGATCTGGTAGCCTTAAGAAGGCGGAGCCCTGCTGTGCAAGAGAAAGAAGGAAGAGGAGAACCTCAGAAAGAGGGGCAGAAAGGGGATCCACAGCCTTTGCTGTGCACCATGCCACAAGCTTGTTCCACCTGCAGGTGTATACCGACTTTGTAGAGGGACGCCTGGCTGCCAGAATCACATCACAAACTTCAGGAGGCAAGTCAAATGGCCTCAACTGTCGCCGCTTAAACTCCAAGCATGGAGGTGGAGACTGGACAGGTTTGGGTGGAGGACCGTCCCCTGGTGCTGCGACAGAAGGTCCTCCTGAAGAGGCAGACGAATCGGGGACAGACATGCTGAGTAGCTTGGGATACCAGTATCTTCGTGTCCAGTCCGGAGCCACAAGGATAACTTGGGCCAGGTCACGCCTGATCTTATTCAGCACACTGGGCAGAAGTGGTATCGGCGGAAAGGTGTACAACAGACCGCAGCTTCACTCGCGCCGAAAAGCGTCTCCGAGCAATTGCCGCCTTGGAAATTCCAACGCGCAGAACTGATGACATTGCACGTTCTCTTCTGTGGCGAAAAGATCTAACCAAGGCCTTGCGCCACATCCGAGTTCATACGCCATTCGTGATCCATCATGCACTGATGGCTGAGTTCGTCCACCCTGGCGTTCAGGGTACCTGCCAGGTGTTTAACCATCAGGGTCACGCCATAATGTTTCAGCCACTGCCAGAGGAGCAGAGCCTCCTGGCATAGGATCCACGACCCCACCCCGCCCTGTTTGTTGCAGTATCACATGGCAGTGGTGTTGTCCGTGAACACCTACACTACACTCCCCCGGACAGAGGGGAGGAATGCCTTCAGTGCAAGCCGGACCGCCTGCAGCTCCAAAAGGTTGATGTGGAGCTGGGACTCCGCCGGAGACCAGAGGCCTCTGATCTCCGCCTCTCCCATGTGGCCTCCCCAGCCCTGGAGGGACGCGTCCGTCACAACTACGTGCTCCAGTTGGGGTAGGGAGAGGGATCTGCCGCTGACCCAATCGCGGTCCATGAGCCACCACTGCAACTGTCTTGCAGTGCCCTCCGAGATCAAGACATGGTTGGACAAGTTGCCCTGATGCTGGGGCCACTGAAACTTCAGGTCCCACTGCAGAGCCCGCATCCGCCACCTGGCGTGATGCACCAGAAGGATGCAGGAGGCCATCAGCCCCAGAAGCCGCAGCGTCAACCTGACCGAGACTCAGGATAACGGCTGAAAGGTCGGAATCAGAGCCTGAATATCCCGAACCAGCTGCTCGGGAGGATAAACCGGAAACTGCGCCGGGTCCAGAACTGCTCCGATGAAGAGGAACTTCTGGGAGGGACACAGGTGTGACTTCGGCACATTGATGGAGAACCCCAGCAGGTGCAGGAGGTTGGCCGTAGTCTGGAGGTGGCTGACGACTGTCTGAGGCGAGCCCGCCTTCAACAACCAGTCGTCGAGGTATGGGAAGACTGAAACCCCTAACCTGCGCGGATGAGCTGCGACCACCGCCATCACTTTCGTGAACACCCGTGGGGCGCTGGTAAGGCAGAAGGGGAGCACGGTAAACTGAAAGTGCTCGTGGCTTACCGTGAACCGCAGGTAATGCCGGTGGGCCGGCAGGACGGGGATATGAAAATAAGCGTCCTGCAAGTCCAACGCTACCATCCAGTCCCCTGGGTCCAAGGCAGCTAGGACCTGAGCTAGTGTCAGCATCTTGAACTTCTCCTGCCGGAGGAAGCTGTTGACATTCCGCAGGTCCAAGATAGGGCGTAGGCCCCCTGTGCCCTTCTTGGGTACCAGAAAGTAGTGGGAGTAACAACCACACACTACTTCTGGCCCAGGAACGCGCTTGATGGCCCCCTTGGCCAAGAGGGCCGTAACTTCCTCTTGTAGAAGTGTCAAGTGATCCCCCGACACGCGGTGGTACTGCGGTGGCATGGCTGGAGGGGTCACCTCGAAGGGGAGGGAGTAGCCCCTTTGGACGATTTGCAGCACCCACCTGTCCGATGTGACAGTGCGCCAGTGGAGGTGGTGATGGCAAACCCTGCCCCCCACTGGAGTCACATGGGCCTGAAAGCTTGGACTAGGAAGGTTTTGAGGCGGATGCTGCAGGGGCAGGTGTGGACTGGCCTCGCCGTTGTCCCCGACCGCCGCCACAACGGTTTCCACGTCCGCCACCATGCTGGATGGTAGTCTGCGGCCCGTGGCTGGCAGGACATGTGGGGGCGCCTCTTTGTTGGCCACGAAAAGAGCGAAAAGCAGCCATTTGCTGGCGCAGGGCCGAGAGGCCCAAGGACTTGGCTGTAGCCCTGGAGTCCTTAAAGTGCTCAAGCGTATGATCTGCCTTGTCGCCAAAAAGGCGACGGCCATCAAACGGCATGTCCATAAGGGTGTTTTGGACATCAGCCGAAAAGTTGGCGGACCTCAACCAGGCGTGGCGAGGAATTGCCACCGTCGTTGCCATCGCTCTGCCCATTGAGTTCGTGGTATCCAGCTCACACCGGATGGAGTACCGTGCCGCATCTCAACCCTCTGCAAGGGCTTGGGTGAGTTTAGTCTGGACCTCCATTGGACATTGTGGCAGCACGTCCGCGACCGTGTCCCACAGAGAGTGGGTGTAACGGCCCAAGAGGCACGCGGTGTTGACTGACCGCAGCCCTAAACTCAGGGAGGAGAATACCTTTTTCCCGTATTGCTCGTACCTCTTGGATTCCCGATCGAGGGGTTGCCGTTGGGAATGTGGTCTGGGAGTTAGAGGCCTGGATAACCAGGCTCTCGGGGGTGGGGTGGGTGGACAGGAAGCAAGGGTCGCCCGGAGCCGGGCGGTGGCGTCTGGCGACATTCCTATCTACAGGCTGACCTGTAGCGGGTTTGGACCAAGTGCCCAGAAGAACGTCAGACAAGGCCTTATTAAACAGCAGCAGAGGCTCGGCCGAACTTGCCTGCGGTTTAAAGACCTCAGTGAGGAGGTTAGTCCTCACGGCCGCGACGGGGAGCTCCAGGCCCAAGGCCTTGGCTGCCCACGTCAGCACCACACTATAGGCAGCCCCCTCCTCCGTAGCCACGCTAGGAGGGGAGACAAAACCAGTGTCCGGCGAGGTGCCAAGACCACTGGCCTCCCCTAGCTCACCTGTCCAGTCCTGATAGGACTGGCACTCCTGTGCCAGAGGGTCCTCAGACCCCTCCCAATCCCCCTCGCCACCCATCTCCTGAGACTCAGGACCAAAGGACCAAAGAATCTCCCATTGGCGCTGAGAGCGGCGCCGGACCCGAATCGAGGGAGGGATCGGGGACGGCGCCACCTCCAGGTGACACCATGGGGGCCGGCGCCGGCGAGGTTGTAAGGTCGACCGGCGACGACCCGGATCCGGACCGGATCCTGAGGGGGCCTGCGGCGCCGGGACCGAAGTCACCGGCGGCGTCGGGACCGAAGCACCCGGCGGCGTCGGGCCGAAGCGCCTGACCCGCTGGGCCCGAAGGCACCGTGGAGCCCGACGGAGGAGTGAGCGACCTCATGGCCGTGAGGAAGAGCGATGACGTCTCTTCGACTTCTTGTGCTTACCTGAGGACTTCGAGCCCGAAGACCGAGGACGACTCTCGGAGCTGTGGTGGCTCCGACCCTGCGACCGGTCCCTCGACCTCCTCGCGGACCGGGACCTCAAGCGGCACGGGGCCGACTGCCGGAGCTCGAGTCGAGTCCCGCCTAGCTTTAGACCTCAGGGCCCGGCAGTCGGAGCAGGTCTTGTCGTGGTGGTCGAGGCCCAGGCAATGAAGACACCAGCGATGGGGGTCGGTAACCGACATCAGTCGGTCGCAGTCGGCGCAGGGTTGGAGTCGTTAGACTTCGAAAAGGATCAAAAATGATCGAAAAAGTTTAGTCAAAAATTGACTAAGGGGTACCACTTTTACCGGATCTGCGCTTGCTGGCGCGGAAAAAAGAAGAACTGACGTCAGCGTGCGAGGGCGGCGTCTAAGTACTCCGGCGACGTCATCTCGGCGCAAAATACGCCGACGACGGACGCGGAGCCGCAGATGACGCCTACCGACGCGCAGGGGTACTGCTACGCAAAAGTTTCCGGATCCAGTCTGACGCCTGGGGATATTCTAAGGTAAGGAATCTAATACTAACCTGTTTCTTTCAGATGTGGTCGATGTCCTGTTTTTTCTTATAGATCCACATCGGACGAGACTGCATATTCTCTCCATCATGCAGATTTTCGGCCAGCATACTGGCTTGTATATGAACGCTAAGAAATCTATTCACTGGCCTGCAAGTGGGGGTCCGGACATGGGCACCTGGATGGCGGAGGGGATGCTGGACACAACCTGACTGAAAATCATGGGAAAAAAATATTGCCCCCATCTGGTTGCACACTCAGACAGATGGAGTCGTGGTCGCATATGCCCCTCTCTATAATGGGAAGGTCCGCAATATTTAAAATGGTGTCCCTCCCTCGTCTCCTATACCAACTACAGAACCACCACTTTCAGATAGCACTCTCCTGGTTTCAACAGCTAAACTCCAGGTTAAGCCGCTTTTTGTGGCATGATCAGGTCGCTAGGGTGTCAATCAAGACGTACTTTCAATCAACCTATTGTGGAGGTATAGCAACTCCCAATATCCAATCGTACCATGCTGCATCCCACCTATTGGTTTTAAATGACTGGTGATATGATTTTGGCAATGACCGGGCCTATCGGGTAAAGAAATGGCTGATGGGTGATATGCTGTCACACAGAATGCTCTATACACTGAGAGCAGTGTAAGCTGTCGCCAGCTACACAAGTTATCTTTGGTGTGTGGACAGACTCACGGGGTCTGGTGGGGTGGTTGATGGGGGAGACCCCTCTCTGGCAGAGCGTCCTTATGCCACAAGTGACCTCATTAGTACGATTTAAACAATGGGACACTATAGGTATATCCACTTTGGGCAATGTTATGTATGGCACCACAATGAAGTCTTTACAGGACCTCAGGCAGGAATATGACATGCTACATGCTCAATTCTACAAATATCTGCAACTGAGACATGCCATTTCCTCATATATTATACATTTAGACTCCTTTCCCGAATTCAATGCTATTGAGGCCAAAGTCGGCCAAAGTCTTTATGAGGGATTTAGGTGATCACAAAACCGCAAAGATCTACCAAACGTTAATGACAAATTTTTCCATGACTTTAGATCCCCTCCGGGATAAATGGCAGACGGACGTGGGCCCCTTGGACAGAGACGACTGGAGAGAAGCCCTGGAGTCCCCCAGATATGCTGCAATTGCATCCCGTCTCAGGCTTATTCAACTCAAGTATTTACACTGCACCTATTTCACTAGATATCGACTCTGGAGAGAATGCCCCATGTGCCTAAGATGTGATAGCGAGGAGGATACACTACTACATACAACTTGGAGCTGTGATGCACTGGGCCGGTTTTGGAGGGGGGTCATCCGCTGTTTATCTGAAGTGTTAGGTTGGGTTATACCTCTTTCTCCTAGGCTCATGCTTCTACAAATCAGTCAAAATTGGGGGCAACATCTATATAAGACATTTATTGTTCTTGGGTCTTACCCTAGATAAAATGGATATTGCGCGGGCAGGGAAGGATCCGCTCTACCCAAATTGGGTGCTTGGAGGGCGGCCCTTGATTGGTGTATGGGTCAGGAGCAGCCCCTCTTTAAAGCGCAAGGGTGCCCTCAGAAACACTTTAAAATATGGAAACGATGGGCAGATTTTAGGGGCCTTTTATTGGAACCACCTCTGCCACACCCTGCGGAAGTTGAAACCATATAGAGATATAGCCCAGGGTAGTAAGGCTGTTCCATTAGAGATGATGTATATAGATGTGCTTGGAGGGCATGACCGGGGTTTTGTTTTGCAGTATATGACACAGAGGTTAAAAATGTTTGGGACTGTCGTTTATGGACCTGAATGGTTTACTTTCTGCTATATAATAACCACCTGCTTGGCAATCAATATCTGGACAAATGTATGTTGTAACTATTTAGGTATGCCTGCTATTAATATATCTGCTGAATCAATAAAAAGAGTTTTGAAAAAAAAAATCATAAATGAATACCTCATTGGTTAGAATGCTATTACAAAAAAATGTGTAAATATGTGGCTCCAACAGCTGGCCGAACTAAAAGCAACTCCTGGAAGCTATTTGTTCCATACCCCGAAATAGCTTCTGATATCAGTAGTTTGTAAATTTACTTATGTAAATCGCTTACTCCAATATGTCCCTCAGCTGTGTTGACTGGCCTGCTGTCTTTCAGCCAGGTGATGGAAGGGCTTGGGATCCCACTTGCGATGCACTGCAGGGTTGTTGACTTGTATATCACCACAGACCTCTCTGATGGCTCAGTTGACTTGATTGTAGGAGGAGCTGGGAAAAGCATGCAAAATAAATAATGTATTAGTCATTGCATCTGAACTATAAACGAAAATAGACCTACAATGCAACAGCATTCCAACTGTCAAGTGTTTTCCTCCAAACTTTCACAAGGATGATTTTTGTGATATCACAGCTTGGCACCCTTGACAATACTAATGTCAGCAATGTTTAATTTTCCAAAATGTGAGGGCCAGTGAAGTGACATAATGCACCTTTTAATGTTTATTTATTAAGCTTATAAAGTGCACTGTCACCTAGCAGGCATCTTAGGGCTGGCAGACTCAGCCTGAAAGAATGTTCAATGACATCATAGGCTTCTCACGCCCTTAGCATCCCAACAGCTCCCTATTTGTTAAGGGTTGAGAACAATAGAAAAACAGACACTACATTAAGTAAATAGAGCTAGTGTTCGGTTTACTTCTATTCATAACTGCTGTCTTGTTCCCTGACTCCAAGAAGAGAAAGAAATAGTTCCAATAAAACTGAAAAGGGCATGGTATAGGTGTGCCTGCTACCCCTGGTTATCCCTAACATTTATTGCCATGCTGTTCCTGCAAACCTTTCATCATTGTGATATAAATGAATATTATGTAGACAGAAGAGGCTATTCAGCCTGCAAAATCACATGTCACCAAGTGATACTGGTTAGACATCCCTCATGGCTGATTAAAGGTTGTTCTTTTATCTAAGCACTAAAGTTGTAATAGGAACACATACAACATTGCATTGCTAGTTAATGGGCACTTGCCTTATGAGCTGTATTGCATCAATTTTTGTTGTGGTCCACTAAACTCTCATTAGAGAAAACCAATTGTATGCGTCACGCTTCAAACGGAGAAGCCCCCAAACACTTTAAGATGTAGCGTTACTCCAGGGAATAATAGACAACACCAGATATATTTCTGCCTCATTTGGGCATGGCTGGCTGAAAAGAGGATTAACTCGGGTAGACCTTATCTTTTTTGAAAGTCAAATATTTTTATTTTTTTGTATTTATTTATGTATGTGTTCATTTCTGTATTTATTACTTATAGAGCATTAGACTTCATTGTTGAACTGCTCTCAAACCCAATGACATCAAAGATGTGCTCAACAGCAGAAATAGAGTGAAGGAAGAAGACAGGAAGCAGTGACCGACAGGAAAGAAAGGAAGCTCAGCAGGATGGCAGAGTTACCTCTTGCCATCTTGTTACCTTCTGAGTCTTTGCAACTGTATTTTATTGTCCAGTCTGAGAGGGTGAGGTAGCCTTTTCAACTGAATATGGCGGCGGATTTACAAGCCACTTGCGACAATTTTACGCCGCTGTTGCGTCACATTTGTGACGCAGCAGCAGCATAAGCAATGCGCCACGTTTCGACATATTCACAATGTGACGCATCTAGGGAGATGAGTCAAGTTGTAAAACCCCGCGTCACATTATACCTGCATCAGTTTTTATGTATGCAGGGTGTATAGGAGAGTAGGGTCTGAAATCCTATGGCCACCCCAGATTTTTGCTTTTTGCTTCACTGGTTTACGACTTTCCCTGGCTGGGGGACTGCTAATCAGACCCACAGCCTAGCTGTTCTCTCTATAAATTGACATCCATGTACTTTAGGTGCATTTACCAAAAGGTATTGGGTCACTCTTGTAAGTCCTTGTACAGTGTACCATAGGTACCCAGGGCATAAGTGAACCCAAGGCCTACCAGGGGCTGCAGCATGTATTATGCCACCCCTGGCTGGCCGTCCAAATCTGACACAACTGGCTGATCAATCAGCTGGGGCAAGGTGGTGTAATCACCCTTTGCTTTAGATATAGTATGCCTATATCTAAACCTAAAATGGACACATATACTCCTATAAGTCACTCCTATGGCAGGCCTTAACAATCCTGGAGGCAGAGTGCTTGGAATTATGTGAGATGGTGCTCTAGCATATGCTGAGCCTGTCTGCAGCTTTCGGAACCAAGTCCTTTAGCTGTTTCCATGATAACGCTATACCATATACTCTGAAGTGCATTATAATCCTCACGGTTATTGCTAACTTTGGCATAGCATTATCAAAACATGTCGAGTAAGGTGTCATACAAATTGGAATAGTACCCCCTCGCCAGTTCTGGCGACGGGGGTAGCATTCCACCCTTTTAGAGGGACACAACATGTATGTAACTGTGAACCCCGGTTAAAGTTAACTCAAGCCTCAGCATCACAAAATGGATGCTGCCACCACAGACACGAGTCTGACCTCCTGCTGCTGGGAGTCCTTCCAGCGAGGGAGGCCTGGACAAAGGGTTTCCTGCCTTGGGAGGTGCTAGCACCACCCCAGACAGGATTTTGTGTATTTGGTAGGACAGGCCTGAAAGGAATGAGACATGCCTGGGGCACACAAGGTGCCCTGTGCATACACCGGCTCAAACCAGTTGCTGGGGCACTCCAGCCCCAGCTCTGGCGCGAAACCGGACAAAGGATAGGGGGTGTAACCACCCCCCTTCCTGGTCCCACTCATAGGAGGGACCTAGTGATAGTACAGCCCCCTTTAGGAGAATAAAGGTAGGAGCTGGTCCCATTCCCAATTAGATTATCCTGAATTGAAACTTTACAAGAAGAAACTCTGCACTTCGACGTTCTGCTCCACAGAAGACTGAAAAAATCTCCCTTGTGGCCAAGGAGTGACCACCCTGCACAAGCAGGCACCATCAAGCGTTCCAGCGGTTCACTTTGTCGTCTTCCCTGGTGGATCCAGACTTCAGAGCCCGACGAGACCCGGACTTCCAGACCTCTCCGACCTCAACTCACATCTGCAGCACAGCTGAGATCCGTGGGTGCGACGAGACACGTGGGACCGACCATCTTGAAGAAACTGCACTTCGCTTCCAGCACGACTTCAGAGGCATCCTCGACGAAGTGCTTTGGGAATTGAGAAGCCCCAGCCCGAGCAGCTTTGGCACAGAAGATCAGCCCTCCAGCATCCACGAGATCTACGTGGGGCCCTTTTGCTTGATTGCTGCTCGACGCGTTGTCTGGTCACTTGCCGGCTGGTAGTGGCCTCCTAGACGACGATCCTTGAAATCTACACCACTGGTCTAGTTGCTCCAGACTGGCCCTTGCTTCCCTGCAAAGGAGAAGCACCCCAGACCCTTCTGGTCCACACCAGACGCCTTTTCCACTCACCGCGTGGGTTGCCTTTGCCAAGGCCTGTTGACACCGAATCCGAAACCAACACCGCCGACAGCGAGAGCCTGCGTGGGACAGCTCTTGCCTCCATCCTGGTTGTCGAAGACACCGCCTGGTCCACGTGGCTGCAGAGTCAAGCGTCCACTCTTCACCTGATCGCGACGACAGCATCTGGTTCCTTCCTGGTTCCACTCCAGTCACTGGCTAGTGACTTTGAACTTTGTCCCCTCTGCTTTCAGGTCTTCATCTTCCTTGATCCACCCTTGGATCACTCCGGACAGCTTCCTCCTAGTCACCTGCAGCATCTTTCTTCAAGGCTCCATAGACTTCAACGCGGAAACCCGACACACTTTGACACCTATGCACCAGCAGCCTGTGGGTGAGGTAACAAGAGCATTTTGGTGCTCAAGGGTAGATTGACTCTCCTAGTGTCCAGATTTCCAGTCGTTTTAGTCCTAGCTAGTCGGAACTGTCTAATACTTACCTTTTCGTAATTTGTACTGTCCACTGACTTTGTTACGCATCTCGCGTGTGAGTTCCCGTGGGCCTCCTATTACTTACCTAAAGTTAGGATAGTGTAGTCCCAGCGATCCTACAGCCTCTGGACAGCTCTATTCCTTCTATCGACTTTCTCAACCCACTTACTTAGTATATGGTTTGACGTGCCCCTAGGGCACCATTGTAATTTGTGCAACTTAAACGTATTTTTCCTAAGAGTCTTGTCATGTGCTTAGCCCTCTGATCTAATAAAGAGTTCAGAGGTGTTTGTTATTAATAAATATATTGTTCATTTTCATAACAACCTGTGTGGTGTCCTTTCACTTGGTATTCAAGGGGTTATATGTGGTAAAACAGCTGGCTTCACATGCCAAAAGAGTTTAGCCTAAGACTGCTCTGTCCATGCTACCATTAGGATAGCTGGTCTATAAGGTTGACTTACAACCAATCACCATAAGGGTTGTTTGGACTGATACAAGGTGATCACTAGAACTAGTGAGCATCATATATCAGGCCAACTTCTCACAGGGTGGGCGTTCTGACGCAAGAAAGCCTTGTAAAAGTGACGAGTCACTTCTACGACACCACTGCGTCAAAACCTTACACCTGCTTGAAGCAGGCGATTAGGAATAGGCATTCCTGAGCATTGCTGGAGTTGCATCGTGCATGCGACAAGACTCCAGTACGCCAACAGATACGTGACGCATCTGTCATTCCTTGCGCCACAGTGCGCCGCATTGTAAATGCGATGCATCCATGGTGACACACAGTTTTTTTTGCGTGGCACATTTGAACTGACACATCTCTGCTATTATGCAGAGATACGTCAGTTCTTGTAAATCTGCCCCAAGATGTTTAGCCATCATAGAATTTACTAAAGCGGTCTATGTTCAGTTTCTCTTTGAATATCTTGATGCTAAGGTTTGTTTTTACAAATTTGGTTTAATCATGGACATACGAACATGGATATCTACATTTAAACCTATACCTCAATTGATTTGAAAAATGTTCTCTCTGAAAAGATAATTAAAAATGACCTAAATCAAATGTCACTTCAAAGTATCCCATATTGGCCCTAAAGGTCAGAGCTGCAATACAGTTTGACAATCTGCAAGAGGTGATG
Organism: Lissotriton vulgaris; assembly: GCF_964263255.1. Classification (NCBI taxonomy): domain Eukaryota; kingdom Metazoa; phylum Chordata; class Amphibia; order Caudata; family Salamandridae; genus Lissotriton; species Lissotriton vulgaris. The sequence continues at coordinate 774,968,045 of NC_141685.1, read as the reverse complement.
CACATTGAACTCTATAGTTCTAGTGTGCAATTAGTCTAAGTGTGTTTGACATCTCATTCCATAAATATGTACCTAGGTAACCAAAAGCATGACTTCTTTTTCTAGAGTAGAATTTTGTTTTACTTTACCTTCTGATTTTGATAGTTTAAACCTCCTGGCTACAGATCCGATGTATTGTGGTCCAGTATCTCAGAGGGATGAGAGGAAATTACACTGCTTTTAAATCGCTATTCTTTACGCCACTGAAAGCCAATGAAGGCTATGGTATGATGAGAAGTGAGCCTGAAGATTTGGTTAGATTATTAACTTATCAGCCTGGTTTTGAAAAACGTGTTTTTTAGTTGCGGTTTTTAAACTGTTAGGGCCCGATTATGATCGCGGACGGACTTGAGTCCGTCCGCCACCCCTGAGGAGGAGGGAACGTCCGCAGGGGCTGCGGCGTTCCCTCCGAGCAGATTAGGATGTGACCGCCAGGGTAGCGGTCACATCCTCTATCTTTAACATTGCGGCGGGTGCCACTTCAAGCTGCACCCGCCGCAAGGCTAAAAATGCACGCATCGCATTTGCATGCACAAAGCGGCAGGCACGCGCAGTGCCTGCTGCTTTGTGCACGCAAATGCAGGGGGGTACCATAGGTACCCCCCATGTGCACTCCCCAGCCCCCCTTCACCCAGGGGGCCCGCAACGGGCCCCCGAAGTGAAAGTCCGTATGCTTTTCCACGGCGGAAAAGCCGCCGCGGAAAAGCATGTCTTTCCCACCATCCTAATATGGCTGGCGGTGTCTGTTAGACACCGCCACCATATTAGGGCTTTTCTGCCGTGGTCGTAATGCGACCACTGCGGAAAAGCGGCGGACAGATTTCAAAACCCACAAGCCATCCTAATATGGCAGTGGGTCTTTGGAGGCTCTGCAGTGGTTTTTCTGCATCCTCCGGGACGGCGGTGGCTTCCAGCAGCCCGGAGGATGCGGAAAAACAGCAATCATAATCGGCCCCTTAGTGTGTAATTTTGTTGAAATAACAAACTTGTGGAATAAATGAGAGGTTTTCATTGAAGAAGCCTCCAAGAAACATGCCTTTTGTGTTAGATGGGTGGCATCTCCAAGCTCAGTAGGCCAGTCAAAAGTGGATTTGGGTTTAAATGGCATCCAATTGAGAAAGTCTGAGGTTTGGTACCACTGAGGCAGAGGAAGTTGGAGTTCATGTATGCCTGAAGGTGGTCCAAACAAGCTTGAGTGTTAGCTGAATCATTACTGGAAATGTTGAGCCTGGTATTAAATTGGATGATATCCACAGTCATATACTTCAGGTATTTAAAAATAAATTAAATCTAATGCTGATTTTCACAGTTACGTGTAGCGTACTACATTTGGACTTGGGGTTATGCAGCTCTGATTTTCCATCTTATTATTTTCAATAGAAAAAGTTATCCAACAGTTATCCTTGCTCTCACTACCATACTAAACAAATGTCAGCTACTAAGCTCAGCTATAACAATGCAAGCTGCTCAATGATTTAAAAATGTTTCCATTACTTTTCTTTGAGTTCTTGACTAGAGTGAAGGAGGTTCTTGTTCACTCCAAGGCCTTATTGGATTTGGGATGATGCATCCCAAATGCAAAAATATCGGTCGCATAGGGGCAGATTCTGAGAATCTGCCCCTTTGCGAGCGGATTTAACCTTGATGCATCTATGCCAAAGTCTTTCTAAACATGAATCAGCTTTAGTGGTATGTGAGTCCTTAGAAATATTTTAGCAGCTGCAAATGTCATTCTCAAAGATACAAAATATCTCAAGCACCTTATAGCATTTGCTTTTGATGCTATTTATAAAGAATTTGAATGTGAAGGTGGTCACAGCCGCCACCTATCTCTCCACTAAGCATGGGCGGAAAATCCGTTTCGCTTGCGGATTTTGCGGATTTTCGGTAAATTCGCAATCCGCGAGATCCGCGAATCTCCCGCAAAATCCGCAAATCCGCGAGCAGCGGATTTTATGGCTTGCTCGCACTGTTCGCGTGAGTTCGCGGCTTGCCAGTACAACTTCGCACCCCGCGAGTAAGTGCTAAATTGCAGAAATACGATCTTAGCAAAACTGAAACTACTTACCAGGTTCAAAAGTTCAGGCTCATCATTAGTAGCCATTTCCTGTAGTGCTTCCTGAGGGGCCCCTCCAGAGTTCAGTTGCCAGTTGCAACTATTATGTGACCCTGCTCTGAACCTCAGAATAGTTACACATATGCCACAAAGGTCCTGAATTACAGCTAAGGGAGACAAGCAGGAGCCAGGCTGGAAGTTAAAATCCATTAATCAGCCCCTAATTCATTATTGTCAGTTGGGGCAGGGCAGGTGTTGTAACTAATTTTGCAACAATGAAAGCACTTAGCAAGTGCAAAAGATCACTAATCAGGAAGCACTAAGGAAGCAGGTGCCAGCTAAAAAAACATTCTGTGACACATTAATCAGCCCCAAATTAATTCAGGTCACTTGAGGCAGGGAAGGTGTGCTTTGCTTTGCCGAAAATAATGTACACTGGACAACCAGAGGGTGTGGTGATGAAACAGAGGGTGGCATGGGTGGGCCAGAGGGTGGCATGAGTAGTCAGAGAGTGGCAGTGGTGACAGAGAGTGGCAGTGATGAAGAAGAGTGTCCCAAACAGGCTGGACACGTAGAAACAACAAGTTCGCAAAACTTGCGACCCGACAGGTAAGTTCGCAAATTGCGAAATTGTAAAAACCCTCGCGAACTGGCAGAAACACGCGCGAACACAAAAAAAAAAATCCGCGGGAATTCGCGGATTTTGCGGATTGCGAGTTCGCAAATCCGCAAAATTCGCGAACGCGAGATTCGCAAAATTCGCCCATGCTTACTCTCCACCAGCAATCAGGTGATCGGGCTATTAATTCCTACGAACCTGGTATGTGATAGACTCTACTTGACTCCATCCTAATCCTGCCAAGGCTTTCAGAGGGAAGACCCTGTAGGAAACTCACTGACTTGTACCTCAGACCACTGAAAATTACTAACTCTGATAGTGTAAATACCCTGAATGAACAGTTAAATTTATTTATATAGTGCGTGTAGCTCCAGTATTGTGACATCGTAGAATTTTAAACAGTAATGACTATTACACAGCTCACTAGAAGATAATGCTACAGCCGCTATGATTTCTACCACTAAAGGGAAATGCCATTGCAAGGCTCAGCCTCCTGACAGCTAGATTTCGATACTGTACTTGTTAGGTGAGCGGATAGAATAAATCACACAAATTCGTTTGTACAACAAATTTTGCAATCGCAAAACTTTAAACCCCTTTGGTTTTTGACACTTTATCGGTTCCATTAATGAATTGAAAGCCTGCCAGCCTAAAATGCTAATAATTTACAAGGTGGTGAAAATTTTTAAAAATATACCGGAGAACCCTCAAGCTCTCTGGTTGCCATAAAACGCAGTTTTTAAAATCTACCAGCCTTTTTTTTCAATCTTACAGATTAAATTGTGATTATGAACACGCTTGCCACCAATAATTTTTTTAATGTTTAGATTCGGTGTACTAAATGTCATTACTCCACTTAAGTTGATCTTAGCCAGACTTCTAAAGAACCCACAGTCAATCTTTCCTTATTTCCCAGTAGGGGCCAGAATGCTGAACCATTATAAAGACCATAAATAATGATCCAATGTCAATCCTGGTAATAAGCACAACAATCTGTGACAGTGTCCTTATGATCAGAGGATGTTCTCTCAAGAGAAAAGATGAATTCTGCTAAAGCCACCGTGGGAACCCAATGTCTGTGAAAAGTACACACAATTTTCATTTCCTACAATCTTTGAACTAAACCATTCCAAATATCAATTTGGCTACTTCCAACAATTGCCACATACATAAAAGCATGTAATGTACTTTGTTTTCTTGGGTGGAACACCCTAATGAGAATGAAAGGTATGGAGAATTTCTACAGTTATAGCGTGTTGTCACTAGTAAAGTCGTTGAGTAGCACTTAAGATCTCCGAACTGTTAGACATTTCTCACCCACACCCTGACCTTTATATCCCCTGCAAAACCTTATCAGTTCTTATTGTCTCTGAGTTTAGAATCAATATATGCTATTTTTAAAGAAGTCATCACTGAATGTATCAGATCCATCTAGATTCTTGCTCACTTTTAACTTATGTCACATTGAAACGGGCTGTGACTGACTTAAGCAAGCACTTGAGCCCTCATCAAATAAGCTTTAGGTGTGAATAGGAAGAATACACTGTTTTGATCTTGGATGACTGGAGACCGAGGAAATAATTAACCATTGTAGATTTTGAATTTTTTTCCTGACACATTTCCATACATAAAACCCCTTACTATATTTTAGGAGTGCAATTGTTCTGATGACACTAAGGTGTGAGTTAGCATCTCTATCGGTCAGCAATGTAAAATGCTTTACTGACTGCACACATTTTTCTAATCTGAGGATGAGTACAGACAAGCTGAAAGTTAGCCAAACAGAATTCCCCCTTGTAGGAAGCTGGCATTTTATCTAGTGGGCCAATGTGGCCCACATTGTAAAAAGTCCAGACAACACTTATTGGTTCCCAGGGCTTACTTTAATAATCCCAGGTGCTCTATTTTTGGTAGTGTGGTCGAGCGGTTTAGGCTTATCAGAGGGGAGTGTTAAATAAATGAGACACATACTCAAGAAGAAATTCTAGACCAATTTAGAAAAATATTAAGGCGTTTTACATAATTTTAGACACCAGGATCATCATAATCAGGTACTTTTGGAGATATAGATTTTACAGTAAAACAGTAAAATGCTCAAATAACGGTTTTTGAGGTATGAACCTCGAACGCGGTAATGCTGTTCTAAGAAAGGAACATACACTGTGTAGTAAACTTGGTTTTTGTCGCAGTAACCCCCCTTTTTGCCTGATATTTGATGCAACTTTGACTAAAGTCTACTGGGCTCCTGCTAACCAGGTCCCCAGTACCAGTGTTCTTTGCCTAAAAACTGTGCAATTATTCCCTCAATTGGCAAAACCTTTAGCACCCTCTGTAAGTACCTAGTAAATTGTACCCCTGGTACCTAGGGCCTGAGGTACTAAAGAGGGTCCCTAAGGGCAGCAGCACAAACTGTGCCACCCTAAGGGACCCCTCACCAAGCACATCATGGGCTGCAATCACACGCTGTGTGTCTTAGTGCAGACAAAAGTTAAAACACAACATGTCACACATCCCTGTGTGCCATGTTACCTACAACTGCATGTAATATTTGTAAGTCACCCCTAAAGCAGGCCTAACAGTCCTAAGGCAAGGTGCTGAATATTACATGTGAGGGTATGCCTACATGAGCAGATGCCAGTGCAAGTGGACAGGGAATCCATTTTAAAATATGTGCTGGACAATGGTGATTACGAGTTCACCAGCTACATGATGGCTTCGCTGGAAATAGGGATATTTGGTATCAAACATCTCATATTGGTAAACGAAGGCTGATGCCAGTGATGGATTTACCAATACATGCACCCAGAGGGCACCTTAGAGATGCCCCTGAAAACCTACCAGCTTCTGGTGTCCTTGTTGACTGGTTTCTGACAGCCTGCCACCCAAGACACTGTTCCAACCTCTTAGAGTGAGATCCTTTCGCTCTCAGGAGACCCAGAACAAACGCCTGTCCAGGAAGAAGGTGTAACACTCCCTCTCACATGCCCTGCTTATTAGCCTTCCTAGGGTGGCAAGCCTCAAAGGGTTGCTGCCTTTGAAATGTGAATTTGGGCATTCCTCACGATTTTTCTTTGATGCCAAATCATATATAAAGGTACTTGGTATTTTAATGAATTGGTGTAGATCTCCTTCTTGAGCCGTGTTGTCATTTATTAATCACTAGCTTACCCGTCGTGCGTTGCTGCAATCTCAGAAGAAAGGAAATTTAAGGAAACTTGTTATGATAACATTCAATTTACATTGTGTCATTTTTATTGAAACTTATTCATTTTAATATGGAAAACATTTTAAAGTGTTGTTTTAATTTTGTTTATTTATTCGAGTTCTTGTGGATACACGTTATCTTTTGTTTTTCTGTGTGGTGCGTACACGAATAAATCAGAAGGTTTCCCGATGCGTGAGCTGGTCACATACAGTTGTCCATGTGAGAAGCACAGATTCTCCAAATCTAGTCCACAAACTTAGCGCGATTGTCCTTGTGCTTTGTTTTCTGGTCATTGCAAAAGCGAGTCGCACCGGAAACTGTAAACGTTCAGTATTTGAAAGATTATGAGGGTCCTGGGGGGCCGGGGGCAGATATTTAACAATTTTTCTTTTTTTGTTGTTGCCAGAAACCTTTGCGGGAGTGTACTCAACAACTTCCAAAAGTTTCATGTCGATCGGATGAATGGTGTAGTGATGCATAAAGGACAAACAGACATACTTTCATTTTTATATATATAGATTGGTGCGTAATTTGCAAATGTCTTGCACTCCTCTGTATTAAGCCTAAGGCTGCTCAAAGACACTACCTTCTATAGAGCACTTTGGAATTGCATAGCAAGCCCCTGTCTACTAATAAGGGAACCCCTGGACTCTTTACATGGCATATCGACTTATTGATGAGTCACATAAAAATCCAGCTTCTCAAACATTGCATACCTATAATTGCGAACGGTTTCTAATGGCTGTTGAATGTGCCTTTTGGGATTTAAGGTGCTTAGGAGCCAAGGACCAAAGAACCACCAGCAATTTGTTTTACCTACCCTGGTGTGTCTCTGGAGCAGAGGTAATGGTCATGTTGGTAGCCTTGAGAACTACACGGTAAAGTCAACGGAAGGGTACCTGTAAAAAAAGGCTGCAAGTGGGGACAAGTCCGGCAGAACCCAAAGGAGGCTCAGCTTGTTAGGAGCTCTGGAACAAGAGGACACAGTTGATTTCCGTGGACCCGGGCTGGGGGGCTTGAGTGCAGAGGTGTTATGGCTGGTGGGTTACTTGGGTTAAAAGCTCTCATGGTTCTTGGGTGACCTGGAGAGGGAAAGAAAACAGGGCAGCAGAGCCACTCTCGGGGTGGGCCTCATCAGTCCTGAAGTCCCTCATCGGCAGGTCGACTTTTAATTTTGCGTAAGTGTTGGAGGGTCTAGCGTCTCATAACTCACTGGAGAGATGGGGCTGACCTATTGGAAGCACAGTGAAGTCCTCCAGGTGAGATGCTCCCTGGGTAGGCCCAATGGCTAGCAAAATGGGTGTGCCAGACAAGTGCGGTCAGTGCCTGCAGATGCAGGGGGATGACTTCTCCACCCAAAGTGAGATGCTGCGATGTTGTTGAACTGCGGGATAGTCCTCCAAGGGTTTGGGGAGGATGTGCAGCTAGTAAACAAGTCAGTCCTGCAATTTCTGAGGTTATCAGAAGCCAGGCAGGGTTTGGCGACAGTTTTGAGGCAAGTCCACTGTCCTTGCAGTGTCAGCTATTCTTTGTTCTTCTTTTGTTTCCAGGTAAACATATATGTCTGTCTGGTGGCAGGGGACCCCTAAATATTGAGATTAGGGGTGTTTAGAGGAGTGTAGGGTAGAAGCCAATGAGCTATCTTCCCCTAGGGTGACTACACTCCATATATGACAACTTCCTTGGCAGGTGGGTCTCTTGAGTTAGAGGCTCTCATGGTACTTGGGTGACCTGGAGAGGGGAAAAAAACAGGGCAGCAGAGCCACTCTCGGGGTGGGCCTCATCAGTCCTGAAGTCCCTCATCGGCAGGTCGACTTTTAATTTTGCGGAGGTGGTGTCCGGGCTGGACACTTAACAAGCGATGGCTGCTGCAAATGCTCCCGTACCCAAGATATTGGTGTTGGGAGGCTCTTGGAGGATCTAGCGTCTCGTAACTCACTGGAGAGATGGGGCTGAACTATTGGAAGAACAGTGATGGCTTCCAGGTGAGATGCTCCCTGGGTAGGCCCAATGGCTAGCAAAATGGTGTGCCAGATAAGTGCAGTCAGTGCCTGCAGATGCAGGGGGATGACTCCTCCACCCCAAGTGAGATGCTGCGATGTTGTTGAACTGCGGGACAGTCCTCAAAGGGTTTGGGGAGGATGTGCAGCTAGTGGACAAGTCAGTCCTGCAATTTCTGAGGTTATCAGAAGCCAGGCAGGGTTTGGCGACAGTTTTGAGGCAAGTCCACTGTCCTTGCAGTGTCAGCTTTTCTTTGTCCTTTTTTGTTCCCAGGTAGACAAATATGTCTGTCTGGTGCACGGGGACCCCATAATATTGAGATTAGGGGTGTTTAGAGGAGTGTAGGGTAGTAGTCAATGAGCTAACTACCCCAAGGGTGACTACACCCCTTATATGACCACATCCTGCAAGGAGTGGGTATAATCAAGATTCTCAGAGTTCCACTCTTTCGACTGTCCAATTCAGGTGGCCCACCTAAGGGGTGTGTCTAGTCTGTAAGTGTGACATGCCTTCTGACTGGCTAATTTCCCACCTGCTATGGTGTCAAATGGGTGCCAGGGCAGGGGGTGGCTTTCCCCAGGTCTTGGGGTGAGCTAGAGTGGCATATAAAATGTGGCATAGGATTTGAAGCCTCTGGCTAATTCACTAGTCATTCTGCAGGAGGAGGAGAGCAGACATTGTTTCTTGCCTCCGAGTGTAAGCTCACACCTACAGGGGGTCAGAAACGTGTCTGTGGTGGCAGAATGGATAATACTAGTCAGCCAACGCACTAGGGAACTAGAGGACTAGTAGGTTTTCAGGGGGCACTTTAAGGTGCCCTCTAGGTGCATGTCACAATAAATTTGATACTGGTATCAGTATAGATTTATTGAGATGAGGTGTCTGATACCAAACCGCATTATTTTCAGTGAAGCCATTATCTAGCTGGGTAACTCGTAATGACCAGTCAGTACCTAGTACATACCTTTAAAATGGCTTCCTGATCACTTGCAATGTCTTAGTAAAGAGACTAGACATCACAGGGCATATCTGCTCATGCAGATGTGCCCTCACACGTACTATAATGTACCCTGCCTTAGGGCTTTAAGGCCTGCTGTAGGGGTGACTTACATATAAGACATACAGTGCATTTCGGCATTGCACACAAGGAGTGTCAATGCCATGTTTTCAGAAGAGCTTGCACCCTTCACACATCCTGTAATGGAGGTCTGCATGCACATTTTGTGCGGAGTCCTCTGGGTGGCATATTAAATGCTTCAGGCCGTAGGGACTCTCTTTAGTACACATGCCCTGGGTATCATAGGCACCATTTACCAGGGACTTACGAGGGTGCTAAAGTCCTTGGCAATTGGGGTACAATTAAGCATATTGTAGAGCACTGGCACTCGGGCATGTTTAACAGGGACCCAGTGCACGTCCAGTCAATAGCATCAGTACCATTGGGCACAAATTGGGGTGAACATGTCAAAAAGGGGCACTTTCCTACACCCATTGATTGTCCAAGGAAAAACGTGCCTTGTCCCAGCAGCTAGGATGTTATGCAGCACATATTAGTAGCAGTACAAGATTAAAAGTGTCTGCTTTGAGGAGGCCAGTTAAGAGATAAATAAAACAGAGTGCCACCAGCGCTAAAGCCGACCTCGAGTGCACAATGGGTAGGTGTTGATCACAAGGGTTGGCTAATTTGTTCTGCATATCTGCCAGTTTATATTTGGGGAACTGATGCATAGGTTTTTTTGTGGGTGTCATATTACAGGTTTTAGGAACTCACACAGAAGATGCAGGCTCCTTCATACCTACACTAAATTTGGTGAGGAATTGCAACAGAGTAGTAGTGATGGCCATATCACAGACGGTTGCAGGGCATAGATTGAGTTTCAGTTTCTCTTGTGTTTATGCAGGTATGATAGTCGTATGACCTTGGACCTCATGAGAACTGATCAGTCATTATGGGTCAAAACCCTGACATCCCTTCCTGGACCTTTCTCTGTATTTAAGTTGCATTTGAGATATTACATATGATGAAAAACAAACCCCATGCTGATTGTTTGAAAATTATATGACAACCAGGGAGTAAACAGTGTCTTGATTTTATGTTCATATTTACATGTTTTTTACTTGAGCACTGCGTTATCTGCTTTATCACAACATATTGCATTCCGTTTTTAGATCTTTGCTATAAGTAAAAAGAAAGAGTATCAAAAGATCTACCAAGAGAAATGTTACATTCATTCAATGGTCTTATGCATATTTATTAGCATGTGAATTTCCGACCTAAATATGTGAGTACCAGGGGACAAATGTTATAGTCAAGTATATTCATCCTGGTCCTCAAAGGCATACAGGATCGTCCTTCTAGTACATATACATAATCCAAAATGCAGACACAAATTGCTTTTTTATCTATTCAGTTTTTTTTGCTAGAGCTACCAAAGAATATTTCAACATACATTAGATTGCATTTTAAATAGTATTGAGCACCATACACACCATGGACTGTGACATCAAATTCTCTCTCATGTTTTCCTGCTGAGTTTGTGGCCACACACTGGTAGCGGCCAGTGTCTGACAACTGAGCTCCAAGGATGAGAAGTTTACGTCCATTGAGTAAGGTCTTCAACCCATCTGCCTTTTCAATAGGCCTCCCGTCTTTCAGCCACCTGAAGTGAGAAGTAAGGGGTTTTAAGTCTCAATGTGATGTTTTTGTACAGACTGTGGGAAAAATGACCACTGTAATGAGTAGTCGAATAGAAACACTGTGTAATGAACATCAACACCCCACATCACCCACTGCCCTTCAATGATTCCCAACTCAGAATGCAGGAGAATCATACCCCTGCACACTGTTTTGAGAATGGGACAGAGACAGAAATATTGATCTTCAACATTTTAAACTTTGGGTTCAATGGGTACCCAGTCTAGATCTAATTTCAGAGTCTCACACCCTTTGCTTGGGTAAGCACAGTGTACTCCCACCCTAGCACTTGGTGTGCTATGGCATCCGCACAATATATGGCTGGTTATATGTAGACTGACTGTATGGCTCTATGTCACCAGGGTGTCATGTGTCCAGCCAATTGCCTTATTTCTGGACACCACTGTAGTATGGTACTTATACCAATTCAACTGAAGTCAAGCAAGACTACAACTCCCAGAAACATTGTTCACAGGACAGAAAAGAGGGTTTGAAGCCTTATATTTGCTTTATGTTTTAGCAGACACATCTACATAGAGGCAATAATGGGTGCTCACAGAATCATGTGATGCCCACACTGAGAACAATTCCCAAATCAATTTATCTGTTTTAACCTTTTCCCATGGTTCACATGTTCTCTCTTTACCTCACAAAACCATGCTCCATTTGTATAGTATAGTACATATGGCATTAGCCACTAAGACAGAGAAAGCTCTACAAAACTCTTGTTAAGGTGTGAGTTCCAAAGAATAAACAAAGACCACTCCTTACGTTATTGTTGGCATGGGTGACCCTGTTGCTTGGCATTCCAGCTCCAGTGGGTTATTCAGAATTACAGTGTAGTCAGCAGTCTCTTCAGCCCCATGCACATTTGGTGGCACTGCAAGGAGACAAGTGTATGGCACACAAAATATTTATATCAGAGCCTGCACCATTAACTATACGAAACATAAGATACAGAACGCAAGCATGGCAGAGTACTCTCTCCATCAAACTTAGGGTCCACTCGCTCTATTTAGAGTCATACAGACTGTTATGTTTTTGCCTATGGAACCCAGGCTTGCTCTGCTGGACAAAACCTTACACCCATGACCTGATATACTGTGTAAGTTCCAAAGACAATCTGTGGGTGGATGTTCTGATGTACTCTTTTTTCTGTTTAGGACCACCGATATAAAGCTGGTGGTCCTGGAAAGAAAAGAAGACAAAATAGCTCCACACCCTGGAAGATAAGTAGCTGGATGCCTGGGCCATTATTATTTTTTCAAATACACCTCCACTTCCAAAATTTGCTTTTGAAACACAAAAGAATGTTGCTGAGTGACCACAAGCAAGATGGTGGCTGCTCCCCAAACGTTTCACTGCCATCAGAAGAGCCAATGTGTTATAGAAAACGTATAGGGCCTCACTCACAAAGGTAAACTTAGACCTAAAGTCTAACTTTATGCCGGAAGTCTATGTTTAGACCTGAAGTCCAAGTTTTGACTTCAGGTCTAAACTTAGACTTCTGGTTTAAGTTTACCTTTGTGAATCAGGCCCTTGTTTATTTTTCAAAGCAACAGCAGTTGTCTTCTTCTGCATCATCCTGCTTCCTTTCATTCACTCAATTGCCACATTACCACAATATAGAATGCTTGTGCCTTCTACTTGCATCCAAGACCTGATTTGGCTGTGGAACATGATGGAACATCAACAAAAAGTTTCAGATATCTCTTCTGTTCCCCTATCTGTTCCCTTGTCGGAATTAGAGAAAGGGAAAAAACAGTGTTCCCCTTTATGAATCCATAGACAGAACTGTTCTGGCTGCACAAACACTGATGAAAAGTAGCATCTGACCAGCGGCCTGATTTAAAATATATAAGATATTGCACAGGAAATCCTCAAAATATCCCTGACATACAATAAGAAGATCACCCCATTAGAAGTTTTTTTAATATGGCACAAATGTCCCCCCAACTTAGAGGATGAATTCCCTGTACCCAAGTCTCATAGTGGTAGATCTACCATGCAGACAAGAGCTACATGTACTAATTCCCTGCTGTCATTGCCTTACCCAAAACATCAACAATGTATTTGATTTCTTGTTCCCCAGCTACGCTTGTAGCCACACACAAATACTGTCCACGGTCCGACTCTACAGCATTCCGAATCTCCAATTTCTTCCCACCAGAAAGAATCTGAATCTTGTCACTGGCCTTCACTGGAACTCCATCCTTGAGCCAGGTAAGCAGAGGAGGCGGGTGCCCAGCAGCCTCACATTCCAGGTTCAGGGAGTTGCTGAGAACGACGTGCTTGTTTTTTGGATTGTCAGGGTCACCCTTGATGCTAGGAGGAACTGGAGAGAAACCCCATCAATTGTACATGGATGTACATGAACAGATAAGACCACATTTCCTATTTTCAAATTTTCAAATAAACACCTGAAGATGTCCCATTTAGGTCAGAATGTGTTTACAAAATATTTTTTAGCTTTTTACATTTCTCATTTTGATTTGGATTTAACAGAAGGCCAAGGTGAATATATAAAATGTTACAACTCTAGAAAAACTTCTTTCATGAACCAGAATGTTTGCTTTTCTAGAAAATGTACATGATAGCAGTACTAAGGCCACATGATTATATACACATATGTTATCTTAATATTTTTTTTTTTTTTTCAGGTTTTGTTTTGGCAAGGTGTTGAGGTTAATTTGGGCTAAGGTTGTGGTGAAAATACAAATCTAACAAGAATGGGAATCAGATGTTATTCTCACATTTATGAGCTGAATTTTAAAGATGACTTTTCTTTCAACAAACAGCCTGTGGATACAATTATTTGCTACCAGTTTTATTATATGTACAATCAAGCATTCTTAGAAGGTGTGCATGTTTATTTTATTTTGTGTTTCTATTTTGTTTGTCATGTCATAAGCATTAGCACTACCACACACTGGCCAGCCAAGATTACAGAGGCCCATGTCAATCTGGCCCTGTCTGAACATCTTGTACGGACCAATGCCCTCGATCCCACACAAAACGGATTTCGTGCCGGTCACAGCACAGAGACCGCGTTACTTGTGATGGTGGAACATCTCCGTGCAAGGTTGGATGCTGGTCAAACGGCGGCGCTTATATTATTAGACCTTAGCGCCGCCTTTGACACGGTAGACCACAGCATCCTCCTGCATCGGCTCGAGGAGACTGGCATTGGCGGCCAGGTACTGCAATGGTTCCGCTCCTTTCTAGACGACCGCTCCTTCTGTGTTGCCATCCCTCCCTTCAAGTCCAATTTCCAACCGCTGGACATGGGGGTTCCGCAAGGGTCCTCGCTGAGTCCCACGTTGTTCAACCTTTACGTGAGACCGCTGGCTGATGTCGCTAGGCAGTGGGGCCTAACTTTGGTCTGATATGCCGACGACACACAGCTGGCGGTTACTCTCAGCGGGGATGCGGAGATTGAGGCCCCCAGGTTTCAGTCTGGACTGAAGGCGGTGGCTAGCTGGTTGACAGGCAACTGTCTCCAGCTAAATGCCACAAAAACGGAGGTGATGGTTGTCGGTAAGGGAGTGGAGTTGTGGGGTGACCAATGGTGGCCCCCAGAGCTGGGACCCACTCCGACCCCGGTATCGGAGGTAAAAAACCTGGGGGTTTGGCTGGATGTGGGCCTCCCCTTTGTAGGGCACACCAAAAAAACTGTGGCCTGTTGTTTCGGACTGCTTAGGGGCTTGAGACCTGTTCTCAAGTTCTTTGATGCCCCGACCAGGCAGCTGGTGATCCAGGCAACTATCATCTCCCGCCTGGATTATGCCAGCTCTCTCCTGGCCGGGGCCAACCAGGCCGAGTTAACCCGTCTGCAGCGGGTTCAGAATGCTGCGGCGAGGGCGATTGTCGGACTGCCCAGATTCAGCTCGGTGGCAGGTGTCCTTCGTTCCCTACATTGGCTCCCTGTAAGGAAGCGCATCCTTTTTAAGGTTCTGTGCCTTGCCTTTAAGATTCTGAGAGGTATAGGCCCGGAAATCTTATCTAGCTGTCTCTCCTTCTATGTTCCCACCCGTACCCTCCGTTCCCAGGGCTTGGCCCTTGCTGTGGTCCCCAAATTCAGGCTCAGTCGCATGGGAGGCCGCTCGTTCAGTGTAAAGGCTGCGGCAGCATGGAACTCCCTTCCTGTTGAAATCCGTCTGATGGAGGATCTCTTGACTTTCCGGAGGGCTATAAAAACATTTCTGTTTTAGCTGTTTTTATGTTTTTTACTCTCCTGTTGTGTTATGGTCTACCTTGTCTCTGCGCCGGGACGCACCTTGGCTGGAGTATCTGTGCGCATAATAAATCAACATAACATAACATAACATAACATAACACACATTTTATTTTTATTATTTGAATAAATTCAATGTGTTGATACTTGTAATTAATGGTTAAACTTTTCAATAACATAAGTTGGGAAATTAATATTATGAATGTTAATTATTTCTTTATGTTACCTTTTGAGTTGTAGTTTGTGTGTTTCCGTTTAAAATAATAAAGCATTAACATTAAGAAATAAATTGTCCATTATGTTCTAAAATGCGGTGTTCTAGAACATTTGATCATACGTATGTGAAGATTAAAATGTATTTAATACTTTTTGTGAATGCTGGATGGGGCAAGTTTGGGACCATCTTTGATAATGAAAGTGAATATGATATTCCAATGACCCGGATAAACTGTGGGAGGTTCCTGTCAAAGGCATTTTATATTAAAGGGTAATAGGCAAAGGAGACCTTTGTCCCCTTTGCTGTTCTTGCTGGCCTTGGAGCAGCTTGCAGCATCCATTGAACAAGGTAAAAATGTAAAGCGTGTAGCAACAGCGGTCGGTCATCACAAACTATTTCTATACATGGACAACATCTTTCTTGTATTACCTGATCCTGCCTCATTGATCTTGGCCATTATGTCCAGCATAGCTAATATTATCCCTCTTTCTTTCTAATATACAGATTTGTTTGGAGTTTAAGAGCAGTACTACACCTTACTACCCATACCTGGAAGGATTCGATAACAGTATTCTTTCAGCATGGTACAGGAGAATATTAAATACCTGGGAATTCTTATCAACAACCAAGTCTTATGAAACCTGGTACATTATATAATGTCAAACAGCTCCTGCATTAAGCAGCCAGTAACTTCCAAAGTAGTCCTCCTTTGGTGTGTCACTCTGGAGAAGGTACAAGTGGTCAAAATCAACGTAGCACCCAAGTTTAATTATGTTTAAATCATGTTGACAAGATGGTCCTGAGCGCACAATTGGAGGAGTTATATGCCACTATCTTACAATTTATTTGAAGTGGGGCATGGTAGAGGTGTAAATGCTCTGATCGTTGTGCAGCACTTGAAGCAGGTGGGATGTGATTATCTCACACTTACTTTTCTTACTTGGCTTACAGGCTGTCACCCTTGGCTCTGGTGTTTCTACTTTGTGGCAATGCTCTTGCCTGGCTGACAATAGAAAAACACCTTCCTTCAGCATGGTTTGAGGCCTTGTATGGGGACATTAAAGGTTCAAAACAGGTACACACTTCCCCATTCTCACCTGCATCAGGCAATGCTGATGTGCAGTGCACAGGGTACACAAAATACACCCATTCTTGCAGTTTGAGATCCTGCTGTTGACAAACATTAAACTTAGGATAAAAGGCCCATCGTCTTTTGGGTATTTTGTCTGTGGCAGGTGTTAAGAGTTTAAATAAGCTGATGTCTGGAGGAGATCTGAAATAAATCCTTTGTGGACAGTCAACTAGAGTTTGAATTACGAAAGACCCAGAGGTGCTGCTACGCTCAGCTCTCTCATTGCTTTTAATCTGTACCGGAGCCCATCCATGTGATCTTCTCCAATTGGGACATACCTTAACACATGAGGTCAGTTTGAAGCAGGAGGATGTTTGGACTATATGGTATGATCATCAACCCTTTGTTAACTATCCACACAGCCACAACACTCAAACAATATTGGCAGGAGAAGCTTTCGCAGGATTATACAGAGAAGGAATGAGCTGTCGTAGGCCATGATGGGGAGGGCTGGAGAGAGAAGAGGCGAAAACCTAGCTTTTCAAAGTTCTCCTTGGTTGGCATTGGACATTGCATCACCTGTTTCATTTTAATTTGAGGCTAAATTCCAATTTCTGGAGGTGCGGTCGGAGGGAAGAGACAGTTTACACGTTCTTTGGGCCCATAGTGATGTTGCATGATGTGTCAGGGATCCCAAGGATGACCCTTTATTGGTGGAGATGGTCTGCAATGGCACTGGCTGCGGCTATGTGATGTTTGAGATTGAAATCTGAGACTATACCTGTCTGGACTGAATGATTATTGTTGGTTTTAGGAGGCTCTTTACAAGACTAATTACCCACCTTCTTGTAAATCTGGGATCATGTTCCATGCCCAACACCTTTTACAGATCCCTGAGTCCAAGGAAGGATTTGATGGATAGGTGCATGAAGCCTCCTGATCAAGGGGGGCGGGGGGGGGGGGGGCGGCAGTGCATGTTGTGAGGCAAATGGCTTGGGTATACAGGTGGTACCCTGAGTACTGTATGTGTTCTGTGCACTTCTTAGTTGCAGACAAGCAGAATTAATCTGTTTCAATGTAGTCTTTTTGGTATGTATACCTTAAGCTGGGTTGGGCGGAAATGTATTTCTCATTTATACTGCTGTCCGAGGGGGTTTGAAGGGTTTCACTATTTCAGTATTTAGCACTGACCGTTGGAGCAGTTGTGACCGCTCTTCCTTTGCTGCATGGATGCTGCCTTTTGGAATTTCTACTGAGCTACTTGTCACTCTTTTCTGCTACCTAAATATGTTTAACCTTAGCCTTACTCCACTTGTGATAATACCTGAATAAAGAATTTGAGAAAAACAACAGCAAGAAGAGAAAATCAACTATTGAAAGAACATGTAAGCTGAAAGCAAGCTCACAGTTACCCTTTATGACTAGGATTACTGTGCTATTCAGTATAGTGATTTTCTTTGAAATGATGCTCTAAATTATTTCTATATTAAGTATTTTGCTAGAGTAATAGCCTTCTGAGAATAAAGGCAGAGATTCTTGTAAGTTTGACAACCTTTAAGAACCTTTAACTCATACCATAGATATCCAAGTTGAAGGACTTCTCCATCATTCCTGCAATATTGACTGCGCGGCACGTGTATTTTCCAGTATCGGAAACTTGAGCCCGTGGTATCTGAAGAGTCTGCCCCTTCTCCAAATATTGGGCTTGTGGGCTGGAGACAAGCGGCTGACCATCTTTGTACCAGGTGACGGCGGGCACAGGAACGCCTCTGGTCTCGCACTCCAAGTTAAGAAGGCTGTTTAGCAGAGCAGATATCTCCGTGGTCATATTGCCTCCTTTAATATTGGGTGGAACTAAGAGAGAGTGGCGTTACAAGTCAGAAGATTTATTAAGCTGATTTTCAACATTTCAGAAATAATATTAAAAAGAAGAATCACTTCCCTTCAATGCAATAAAATAAAAGTGTGTTTAAAAGGAACAGCAATTAATTTCTGCAAAACTAAACATTCCTGAGTTCATGATATATCTTATTTAGTGGAAAGAGGATAATTTACATAATTCATGTTTTTTAAGAGACAAACCTCACAATTACAATTTTCAGTAAGGAGATGTATTCGTAAAATTTAGCTGTGCTGCAATTATGTTTGCCATTGCATTCAAATGATGTTTCAGGGCCGTTATGCTGACAAGTATCCAGTTGCAACATCACTTTTTTCTTTGGGCACCTTGAGATTAGTTTCTGGCAGCCCTTCTGTTCTAATGATGTTTGCACAGAGGTGGAGATATGACAACTGCAAAAAGTGAAGAGCTCAGCTACCATTACTACTCAGCAAAAAATACATCAGTGGAACCCCCCCGCCCCCTAAGATCTATCCACTAAATCAACATTCAGCAACCAAAATATTGTCCTCAATCACTAGTGCTGGTTGAAATTAATGTTCAGCAGCAACAGTCCTTCAATGCAAGGGCCACATGATTGGGTCCATAGGCAAGGGTCTGAGATCATTGCTTGTTGCAGTTAGGCCTAGAGGTTTCAAAGCTCAGAAATCAGGAAACTCCGACTCTATGGTTCTCGGTTCTCCAAATGAGCTCTCAAAATCATGTGACCCAGAGCTCTGACACCTTAGCAAATGCAACACAGCATCCCTCTTTAGACAATGTTTCACTAATGAATTGTGACTTGCTTTACAACTGTGAATGAACACAATCAGTTATAGCGATGGACTTCACAACTCTGAGATTAATGCCTTTTTATGAGACTTCATGTTGTTACTGGATGTCTCAAACCCACTTGTGTATGACAAATACCTGAACTACATCTTAGCCTTTGGCTAGCAAAAATATGTCACATTTTTGTAAACTATTCCTTCACTGAAATGCATGAACTACACAATGATATTATCAGTAATAATGGTTTTGCAGATGTGAGGGGTGTTAGAGATTCATATAGCATAATCCTGCCATCTAGCAGTTGCATTCAGAATAACTGGAGAAGTGTAATGCACAACAATGTAGTTGAGTACAGAATGACTGTACACTGACCCCCATAAATGTATTTCTATTTTATTTCACATTTGAAGATTTTCTACTCTAGCCCTAATGTGCCAGTAGCTCATCCCTTAGTTTTCTCCTTTCAATCCTGCTGTACGCAGAGTGGGCCTTGTATGACTCTATAGTGCCTATAAAGCTGTAAAACGAGCGTCGAGGCAAGCAACACAGTCTTCGCCAGCAATAATATATATAGAGATACATACATTCCATGTAATTAGTGCTTTACAGCATAGCTGCCAAGTTTCCTAACTCCATGTATGATATGCTGTCCTGTTTTTTCTTTGAATTCTGGGAATTGTAGTCCTGTTTCATAATGGAATAACCAAGACTGCACGTCCCAGAATTTAAAAAAACACCTAGACTAGAGTAGCACATCGCAAATGGACCTGGGGAAATTAGCAGGGCTGCCTTGGGTGGGCAGGTACTGCAAGTCTGAGTACCGCAGTTCTTAAATTTGAACGGAAGAGTACTGGCACTTCTCTCGAGGATTGCAAATCTTGTAATGGGAGAGTAGCAGTACTTCTCAGTAGCAAAATGGAACTTCCATTTCCAGCACTGCACACAATAGAAATTAACGTAACACCAACGGGAACGGAAAAAAGCAAAATGCTGTTTACCTTGCTACATGTATTTGATTGATGTTTGTTTACAAGTGGACGCATTGATATCAAATCTAGGTCCAAGGGTATTTGGCATTGATTTTGCTTATATCATCTCTAGAATATCTTGTCACAATGTAGAAAAGCACGTGCCAATCTCTGTAACAAGTTGATCTAAAAATCTTCTGCCAGAGACTTGTTCTGAGGGAGCAAAGACATGTTGTAACATCTAC
Organism: Lissotriton vulgaris; assembly: GCF_964263255.1. Taxonomy (NCBI): domain Eukaryota; kingdom Metazoa; phylum Chordata; class Amphibia; order Caudata; family Salamandridae; genus Lissotriton; species Lissotriton vulgaris. The sequence goes on along the minus strand of NC_141685.1, from coordinate 774,948,023 downwards.
ACTATGAACTTGTTTTGCAAACAGGGTAATTAAAAGATTACCACTTCTGATGAAAACGTCTTGTTTTTGTCTGAATCACTGACAGAATATTGGAAATAGAAATATTCGGTGGACATAATATTGTGCCAAAAATATAGAGGACCAAAATATAGAGGTCAGCGCAAATAGGTAAGTATAGATTTACTACTCTTAGCTCTACATCTACGTACCCTGAAAAAAGAATATATATATACACATTTGCACTTCATTATTGCAGAATTTTGCACATATGAAAGTTTACATATGCACTAGGCACTTTATGATCGAGTGTCACCAATTTCATTGGTCAGAATGTTCAGTATTTGTACATGACTATATTTTTAATTTCTGACATTTATTATTTGATATATCGTACGCTCAATTCATCCAATAATTTTAAGAGCAGATTTATTGATGATCCCTTATATAATCTTGTGGACAATATATTTATATGTATTTGAACGGTTATTTTGTATTACCACCATCTCTCTCGTAACTGATATTTATATCGTTATTATGGTATGACAATTTGCTTTTGGTGAGAAAAATTGCGCGAAGCGCTCACACATGTACATACATGAATTGTTTGAGCTTAGACAGTAGTAGGCATGCTTGCCTGTTGTGACATATCTATTTGTGATTCAATATTGTGCATTGAAAGCGTTGTGTATTTACTCTTTCAAAATGGCGCCCGCTCTTGTTAAAGTATAGGTCTACGCAATATGTGAGTCCTATTTCTATTTCAATGACATGTTTTTGAATTGGGCGCGCTTTGCACATTGTATGCTATAAATGTAAATAATGGTCCACACCCCTGCCAACAGTGAGCAAGGACGTCTTGTCCGAAACGCGTCTGTTCGACATTTTCACCCTGCACTTGAAAGCTCAATAAAGCTGAAAATAACCAAAGACTGGCTCTGGCGTATTACTGTGTCTAGGCGCTGGGTTCTGTGCTTGGATCTATGGCAACGGATACCGGCTGGATTATGATATATATATATATATATATATATATATATATATATATATATATATATATATATATATATATATATATATATATATGTATATATATGTATATTACCTACTGGCGGTCGCCAGTAGGTAGTTATAGTTAGGATAATTTTCAATGTTAAATCTCAACATTCTATTTTGAATAACTTTGGCGCCGGTTGACGAATCTGCCTGAAATTTTCAGGAAAATGGTCTCATGGCGGTCCGGTCCTTCCCTGAAAGTTTGGGGGGGATTCGTCAAGCGGGGGCCGAGATAAAAGGGGGGTCCCAAAACGCGTTTTCCCCATGTTAATTTCCATAGGGCGGTCGATTTCACTTTTAGCTCGAACGGCTGAATGGATTTCCACCAAACTTGGCAAAATTGTAGGGACTGGTAGCCCGATGTGCCTTTGCTATGTCTCAAGATATGTGCTCCAGTGGATTTTGAGTAATTTAGGTCCAAAAAAATATATATATCTATAGCAGCGCACAGGTGCGCGCACCGGAGTGCGCTCCAGGCGCGACACGCGAGGTGCGCATGGAAAGCTGATTGGCTCTCGGGTGTCTGTAAACATTCCAAACAGTCCAGAGCGGTCGCCATCTTGTGTCTCGGTAAAATCGAGACATAAGAGGTGGCTAAAACAAAGTGGGAACTGACCATAAGGCGTCAGGGATAGACCCCTTTGACCCCCTAGGTTTGATGTGGGGGCTATAAAAGGGCCCCGCGGGGCATTTAAAATATTTTTTTTTTTTTCTTTTTGCGCGGGGGAAGCGCTCGGTGCGCGCACCAGGTAGCGCACCGGGGAGCGTAAAATGAGGGAAAAAGATGACAGAGTTTTAAAAAAATGAAGTTTTCATTTAGAAATTGGAGGTAGTTCTTAAAAGAACTTTTTTTTTTCTTCTTTTTGTTGTTTTATATTTTTTTTGTGTTTTTGGAACTTTTTAAACTTTTTTTGGCTTTTCAAAACAGTTTTATATTTTTTTTGTATTTTTTAGGGGGAGAAACAAAAAAAGGGAATTGAAACTGGCTCAACTGGAGCAAAAAAACAAAAAACCCAAAAAATTATTTCTTTTTGGGGCACTTGTGATTATCACCTGCAAGGACGATGAGCTTAACACTTTGTTCCCCATAGGAGATAAGCTTGCCACAAGCCTTACAAGTAATTTTAAAATCAGCAAATCTTGGCTGAATGGAAGGCATCACCTCAGATGTTTCTGGTTGCGAGGAAGAGGGTTGTTTTCTTTGGGAGGGGGTCCTTGATGACTGGGGGAGGTTACTGGCCAGTTCCCGGAACTCTGCGCGAGAGTAGTTGTTTGGATGCTTTCTTGTCATGTGCCGAATCATGGTATAGTTACCAAAAGAATATTTCTTATTTGGGTTGCCCCGTGAAAGTTCATCATTGCAGATGAGGCAAGTGACTTTGGGCGCATTCACCTTTTTTTGCCCCTCTGGGATTGAAAAAAACTGCCAAATGAAGTGTGGTTTGGGTTTATAAGGTGTGTTTTCTTCAGGCAGCCATCTTCTTCTCCCCTCCTCCTCTTCCTCTTCCTCCTCCTCCTGTTCTTGACCACCAATATAATTTGGAGCTGGTCCTCTTGGTGGTGGTGGTGGTGGTGGTGGCTGAGATGCACCTGCTGCTGCTGCTACTGAAGCCATTTTAAAGTACAAAAAGGTACAGAGAGTTCCAAACAGATCTTCCTCAGTCAAAGGACAAAGTCAGAATAAGGAAAAAAGGTGGGGGCTTTCATCATTTGGAAAACAAAACTGTCCTGAACCAATGAGAAGTGTTATTTTCAGGTCACAAGACCAGGGGCTTCATCATTATGAAACTAAAACTGTTATGAACCAATGAAAAGTGTTATTTTCTGCTCACATGACCCGACGCGCTTACGCTACGCGCACGGGGGCGCGCAGCGTAAGCGCGTCGGAAGTTTACGTTTTGCGATCGTATTCGTTCGAGTACTTCCGGGTGCGCTTACGCCGTGCGTATCACGCGGTCGCGGCTACGCGATACGTCACGATCATGTTTTCGTTTGCGATATTGGCGCTCACGAGACGCTCCCCGGAGCGCGCCCGGGGGCGCTTTTCAGAAATACGCTTTTCGGGGCGCACTCCGGGGCGCGCTCTGGGAGCGCTCCCCCCAAAAATTAAAAAAAAAAAATGGGTTAATTGTAGAGACAGGTAGCCCTATTTTGAAGTGGTTTGTAAAAAAATTAACTTTATAAAAATATGTATTGTGCTACATTGGGCTTAATATATGTTAGAGCCAAAATGTAGCCCAAATGTAGCCCAAAGTAGCCCAATGAAGCCCAAAGATGGCCACCAGAGATCAAAAATTGTAAATGTAGCCCAAAATTCAACTAGATGTAGCACAACTGTAGCCCAATGACAGAATGTACCAGAGTGTTAAAAAGAACAACTAGAGTGCTAACAGTCTTATTTATAAAGTGAAACTTATAGTAAGGAATTAGCATTTAAAAAACCTATGAAATTCACTGAAAAAAACCATAGGTTTCACACCAGTTATAGTTAGGAATTAGCATTTAAAAAACCTATTAAATTCACTGAAAAAAACATAGGTTTCACACCAGTTATAGTTAGCTGGAAATTTTACTGATATAAAACCATTGAAATTCCCACGTTATAGTTAGTCGGACTCACTATAACTTGCGCGTGCAATGCACTGCTGATGACATCACATATTACATCACTCATGACATGGTCAGTGACATCACTCATGACATCACTGATGACACCATCCTTGTGACACAGTGACAGACCTCCTTTCAGTGTAATGTAACCCATGAAACACATATTCAAAAATAGAAACTAATATTTTCAAAAAAGTGGATATACCCATACCAGTTACAACAACCAATTCAGTAATACCACCATCTAATACACATCCACTCATGTGTATGTATATGGGTTATTAGATATTTTTATTAGTATCAGTATGAGTGTCTATATGGTTTGGTGGGGGTATTACTTAGCACATAGATGCATGAGTGACTGACTCTTTGTTTGTATGTGTTTTGAAGACAACATATGTACAGGACTGTATGGGTGGATGAGTGTCTATATGTGTTTGTTAGTGAGTGAATGACTGTCTCACTAGTGTCTTTATCAGTAACTACATATGTTTTAATCTAGTATATATGAATATTGATGTATATAAGTGAGTATATGTGAGAGTAAGAGATTGTAAGAGTTCCTGTTTAAATAAGTATGTGTTTCTATAAGTGATTGTTTAAGAGAATAAATATGTGTAATTTTAAATAGAAGTAAGGTGGAAGTGTGTGTATAACTCTATATTCAAATAAATGGATGTCCAATAGTTTATTTGCACGTGTGAATATGTGTGTGAGTAACTTTTGGATGAATGTCGGTGTGTAACAGGATGTATAGGTGTATCACTTCATATGATGAGTGAGTATATGTATGAGTGACTATATAGAACTGTTGGTGAATGAGTGGATGTGTATATAGATAGTGGAATTACTGAATTGCTTGTTGTAACTGATATAGGTATCTCCATTTTTTAAAAAATTTCAGTTTCTATTTTTGAATATGAGTCTCAAGGGTTACATTATAGTGAAAGGAGGTCTGTCACTATGTCACAAGGATGGTGTCATGAGTGATGTCACTGACCATGTCATGAGTGATGTAATATGTGATGTCATCAGCAGTGCATTGCACGCGCAAGTTATAGTGAGTCCGACTAACTATAACGTGGGAATTTCAATGGTTTTATATCAGTAAAATTTCCAGCTAACTATAACTGGTGTGAAACCTATGTTTTTTTCAGTGAATTTAATAGGTTTTTTAAATGCTAATTCCTAACTATAACTGGTGTGAAACCTATGGTTTTTTTCAGTGAATATATATATATATATATATATATAGAGAGAGAGAGAGTAATATATAGTCAAACTTTGCTTACCTATAGAAATTTTGCTTCACGATACCTTTGTCCTCGATATTCTTGACACAATATTTTGTCCCACAATATTTCCCTTTTCGATATTCTGTCTAAACACTGGTTGGTTACTGTTCTTGCTTTTTCTTTTGGACATTGGGTTGCTTATGCAGAATAGCCAGTTAAAGAGAGATCCTCATATTCATGCTGGGCCAATTTTTCATACATTGAATATCTGCAGACTTATGGGAAGCTGTAATGTCTGTATATGCGCTCATTTGTTAATAAATAAATTTAATACTAAACACTCTGGTCTACAGGGCATCCAGGCAGTGCCCGAAGGACTGGTTTGACACCAATGCCATATACTTGGGCAGCAACTTACTCACAGGAGCACTCATCATGTGACACATGGACATCTTCCAACAGTACACAGACAGAAAATTACACACATATCCAGCACTGCACTGAGCCCAAAGGCTTACAGCAGATAAAAACCTGGCAAGGACCTTGTTAGAAAATTATTCCAAATTATCCACCCCAGATTGCATACTAGGTTGCCTTGATCTATGAAAAGTTTGTTTGACTTAGCAAGAAAATCATGAAAGCACAAGATCAAATACTCATTAGTTAAAAATATAAAATGTTGAAAGTTATTAATATAAAAAAACATGACTAAAATACATTATTCAACAAGAGGTATATCAATCACTATAACCAGTACACCTAAATATAAAAAAGAAACAAATAAAATTGCAGCGGTCCTTCGATGAAGTTATTCCGACTTGTGAATTCTTTTCAGTATTCTCATAAATCTAAAACAGCAGGTATCACTCAATAATCATTCTAATTATATATGCAGATGTGGAAACCTTCAAAATAAGATGCATTGAGTATTCAAACTACATGTAGCAGTTTTATCCATACCGTTTTGAAATTACAGGAGCCCTTAGTCAGATTCGGCTTTGCAAAGGGTGGAAAATTCAGATTTGCGCACACGGGAAAAGGTATAGTAGTGACTTTGGAAGAGGCGGTGGATCTACAAACTGGCTTTACTAAAAACGAGATACAGCATAGCAATGTTGAGTGGTGTGGCTCACTGGTTAGAGGCGGCAGACCTGGAAGCAGGGGTTGGCCTGGGACCAGGGTTCGATTCCTGACGTATTTGAAGTAAATGATGAGTGTGTTAGACGTTATATCTTGGTGTCCTTAGGCTCAATCCTTTTTTATATAAATAGAGTTAAGAGAGTCCTTGTTTTATAGAAAAGTTGATCTTTATTTGTGTAGATAAAAGCGTGGACAGCCGACACGTGTTTCGCCCCTGTGGCGAATTGCGCCAGGGCTTTTTCAAGGCTATTTACAGTGTTATTTGTTCTGTACACTTCCACATTTTAAACATAGTCTTTTTCAACAATTGATCTGGTTTGTAAATTTCTTGGGGGTTGAATCCCTAGCGTTCCCTTCGAAAGTCTCTCGTTTCTCCTGCTGCTTTCAGTTCGTGAAAGCAGCAGGAGAAACGAGAGACTTTCGAAGGGAAAGACTATGTTTAAAATTTGGAAGTGTACAGAACAAATAACACTGTAAATAGCCTTGAAAAAGCCCTGGCGCAATTCGCCACAGGGGCAAAACACGTGTCGGCTGTCCACGCTTTTATCTACACAAATAAAGATCAACTTTTCTATAAAACAAGGACTCTCTTGACTCTATTTATATAAAAAAGGATTGAGCCTAAGGACACCAAGATATAACGTCTAACACACTCATCATTTACTTCAAATACTTTATCGTTTGAAAACTCAAGAGGTCCAGAGTTTTCTTGAGTGTGTTACCATTACTAAAATCCTGTGAAAACTGATGTGGACTCGGATTCCTATGTGGACCACCCCCCTTTTAGAAAACTTCGATTCCTGACGTGTTAGTGTCTTGGGCCATGGTCAGCGGACTCGATAATTCTCGCCTCAGTGCCCACTCCAACCATGGGTCCCACTCAGCAACTCTGGGCAATAGCTTGCTTAATCTCTACTAACGGTGCCATCAGCGCCAGGGATGCTTGTCTTCACCTTGGAGATGCCCAGGAGGGACCATCTCACAGGGAAAGCCAGGATGGGTTCCCCAGGGGTATACAGTGCCGGGACGCCCCTTTGCTGGGGCAGCTGTGCGCTTTACAAGTATACGACATTTAACATTTCAATGTTGTTAATAACAATATTTCCCTAACTCACCATAGACATTCAATCTGATCTCCTTCGATTGCTTTCCGGCTGCATTAGATGCACTGCACTGGTAGCGTCCCCTGTCACTCAAACGAGAACTCTTTATATGCAAAATTTGACCTTTGCTGAGAAGCTCAAAACTGGGATCTCCCATAAACAGTGGCCTGGAAGAGAAGGTGAGCAATTGACATAAACATGCAAAACAATGAAATGCAACGCTTGTCAGTCTTTTATATTGCTTATGTGAAGAAACAGTCAGAGGGGGTGAGTGGTTGAACATCCTCCAGAGGATGGAAGTTTGTGATATGGGTTTACAACCAGCACTAAGGTTGAGGTTCTTTCAAAGATAATATTCTGAACACTTTAAGAAATAATATATTTTTTAAAGCAATAATTCTGATTTTTACACAATTCGTTTTCAAAAACCCTACACCATTTTACATATGCTTTTCAAATAAAAAGATGTGCTTCTAAAAGTTTCCAGTAATAAAAAGAAAAACTGTACAGCAAATTGTACCGTTTTTGCACAGAATTATGCATGCTTAAACAAAAAAGAAACTGGCTATCAAAAAAGAAGAAACTCACAACCTTTACAAAATAATTCTATATATTAATAAAAATGTTGTTCTGCATGTACTTTAGTAATGCATTCTGGTCAGGTTTCTGAAAATGAATCTTGTATGTTAAAATAAATATGTGGACACCTACTGAAAAAAAACTGAAAAAACAATACTCAGCAAAAGTTTTAAAAACAAGTCTGAAAGCTATTTAGTTGTACATGAATTTACACCTTAAAAACATAGCACACCTTATTTACAGATGTCTGCAGTTTTTCTGATGAATGCTCCAGCTCGCTGCACATGCTCTGAAGAATCAGAATTTGGGAGCTATAGGCTGATGGAAAGACAGTTGACGCAGAGGGCGTGGACTAGCGACACCATCCAGACGTATTAAAATAAAGAGAAACTAAAGGAGCAAGATCCCAAAAAATCGGATTTGTTTATACTCTAGGGTGGCAATGTTTGTATGGAACCACATTCAGCTGCGGTCTGTCTGTGATTAGCTCACGGAGAAAAAAGTGGGTGAGAGCAAACACATTGTAGAACATGATATTGAGAATTTTATAGAACTTAAAAAAATAAGTTGTGTGTGAATGTTTAGACTGGAGTCCACATTTATATTTGTTTTATAACACTGTAGCAGTTATTACATTGCCAGCACTCACTTGCCGTCTTTGAACCATTGAATCATGGGAAAAGGGATTCCTACGACTTTGCACTCCAGACTGGCTTCCTTGCTAAGCATCACAGACACCTCACTTGCTGTGCCAGCTCCTGTGATTGTTGGAGGGACTTTGGAAAGAAAGAAATGTTAAGAACCGGCTTAACAAACAAAACTCTGTTCCAATTTACTAAATCAGTCATGATTCACAACAGTTGTAAATTATCCCTACACCAGTTTATCACTAACTCTTTACTGGGTATTTACAAAACTTTGTTACCCAAAGTAGTGTAATCTACAACTATCCCAAATACAGCCACAAGTGAACGGGATTTAGAAAAAAACACACACTCATGGTTCTTGTTTATAGACCTTGGTTCGTGTATTCTAAAAAACTTAGAAAAAGATGCCAGTTTATGAGACACATTTTTGATTAACATTTGAAATGATTTCTATTCTCACTAAAAATATTTCCCTCTTAGAAATCCATTCTCCCTCCGCCGTCCCGGGCTTTCTGGGGCAGTTAAATGTTGCTTTTGAGATGTAAATATAGATGTGCAGAAATGTGTGGGGAATGCTTTCATATATGTTTGGTTAGAGTTAAACTTGAGTGTGCATTCAACACATTGACAAAGGTTTCCCTCGTAACTACTTAGACATGCCTCTGAGAACACTTACAAGTGAATGTTAAGAGAGAAATTGCAAGTTCACAAAGTTACAAAATGTAAGTTACAAACTTTATTTTCACTGATGTTCATCACTTCTTGAACTTTTGTAAATACAGTGTAACTTAAAGAGGTGCTGATCTCTCCATTAAACTGGCATAACACAGATGCACGTCTGGAAATCTGCTCTGCAAACCAGTTTCTTTAATGCTCCACATTTAACATTGATTCTGTTAAAAGGGACACCACACCCTAAAGCATTGAGCAGAACTGATCATTTGATGACAATAAATAGGTACTGTTCATTTCTATAATGCTCAGTGAGACATTGACTTTCCATGCATTCAACTTCAGTCTGTCTGTCCCATGATACTTTGAATTCAATACAGGACAGGTTAATTACCTGTAAGAAAGGTTTTCCAGCTTCAAGCTCTTCTAGATTCACACACACGGCATTAATCCACCATCTAGGAGTTGGTTTCCAAAGCTGATATTTCCCTTATTTTTTTTCCTCTTGGGTGACAACCAGAGGCGACGTTCTGACCCCTATGACTTTGAATGTAACTCCACAATGTCCCTGAAGGGCACCATCATTAGCTTCTTTTTAACCCTGCTATGTCAATTTGTAGGTCTCGTGGCGATTACAGCGCAAAAGCGCTGTCTCGCCAGAGACCTATAGTCACCGGCTCAGCTTCCCAGGAGACAGGAGATGGCCACGCGCATCTTCAAGAATCGGATCGGAGCGGGCCGCGCGCGCGTGTGCACATCACCTGTCTCCCTTGGAAAACTCCAACACACACAGCCAGACATCCCCCTGCTTTCGCACACGCACGCACACACACATACAGGGACAGACGCACACGATCGCACCTACACGCATGCACACTCACGAGCGCACACATACAGACACTCACCATCCCCCCGCCGCTGCCACACACACGAATGACGTCATTGCCATGTGTTCAGCAGATTGAGGCTGGTGGAAACCGGGTTTGAGATGCGCTTCCAGCGCTACCGCCCGAGGTCTGCAGAAGGACCACAAACATCTTGGAGCCTATTTTGTGGACCGAAGTGAGTGTGGAGCTCTTTTGAGGAGATTTGGGCCGCTGGTTGGGGAGGGGGTTAGGTCATGGCTGGGAGAGGCTCGACTCTGCTATGCTTGATCGAGACTGCTTGAAGTGAAGTGCATGGAATGTATGTTGAGAAAATAAAAACACAAAATCACTGGCGATCGAAGTTGGTCCGTCTTAGGGGGGATAGGGCGATAGCACCTGGAGACGTTGATATGTCGATCCCTCCGAATGCAGACGTATAGGGAAATTGCATAGGAGCCATTCAGCAATTCTGGTATTTTTATTCCACGTCATTTTTATTCCCTTATATGCAGCTTACCCTTTCCTTTAAAAAAATATTTACTCAAAACGCTCCATACAAAGTGCTGTCAACTATAAAGCAAGCATTTAGAAAAGGGGGTGGTGATGAACAGAGTGTCTGAGTTAAACAGACCACTCTTACCCAGTCCAAAGATCAGGGCTTGATCCATCACCGTTATTTATCTCACTGCCCCATCCCAGCTCAGAACCTGGCTATATGCAAATCAGTCTGTCCCTGGCCCAGTGCATCATGGGAACAGGGCAGACTAAACTACCAAGCCAATTCTTCACCAGAAAGGAGACAAGCTACCGGGGACCGGTTTCTGGCATTTCAGCCTTCTTCGGCCCGGCTTGCTTGAATCCTGATGGAGCAGTGAGAAAGGGACTCATGTCTGAGTATACCCTGCCACACCTATAGTGGCCAAAAACGATTTAGAAAAGGGGGTGGTGATGAACAGAGTGTCTGAGTTAAACAGACCACTCTTACCCAGTCCAAAGATCAGGGCTTGATCCATCACCGTTATTTATCTCACTGCCCCATCCCAGCTCAGAACCTGGCTATATGCAAATCAGTCTGTCCCTGGCCCAGTACATCATGGGAACAGGGCAGACTAAACTACCAAGCCAATTCTTCACCAGAAAGGAGACAAGCTACCGGGGACCGGTTTCTGGCATTTCAGCCTTCTTCGGCCCGGCTTGCTTGAATCCTGATGGAGCAGTGAGAAAGGGACTCATGTCTGAGTATACCCTGCCACACCTATAGTGGCCAAAAACGATTTAGAAAAGGGGGTGGTGATGAACAGAGTGTCTGAGTTAAACAGACCACTCTTACCCAGTCCAAAGATCAGGGCTTGATCCATCACCGTTATTTATCTCACTGCCCCATCCCAGCTCAGAACCTGGCTATATGCAAATCAGTCTGTCCCTGGCCCAGTGCATCATGGGAACAGGGCAGACTAAACTACCAAGCCAATTCTTCACCAGAAAGGAGACAAGCTACCGGGGACCGGTTTCTGGCATTTCAGCCTTCTTCGGCCCGGCTTGCTTGAATCCTGATGGAGCAGTGAGAAAGGGACTCATGTCTGAGTATACCCTGCCACACCTATAGTGGCCAAAAACGATTTAGAAAAGGGGGTGGTGATGAACAGAGTGTCTGAGTTAAACAGACCACTCTTACCCAGTCCAAAGATCAGGGCTTGATCCATCACCGTTATTTATCTCACTGCCCCATCCCAGCTCAGAACCTGGCTATATGCAAATCAGTCTGTCCCTGGCCCAGTGCATCATGGGAACAGGGCAGACTAAACTACCAAGCCAATTCTTCACCAGAAAGGAGACAAGCTACCGGGGACCGGTTTCTGGCATTTCAGCCTTCTTCGGCCCGGCTTGCTTGAATCCTGATGGAGCAGTGAGAAAGGGACTCATGTCTGAGTATACCCTGCCACACCTATAGTGGCCAAAAACGATTTAGAAAAGGGGGTGGTGATGAACAGAGTGTCTGAGTTAAACAGACCACTCTTACCCAGTCCAAAGATCAGGGCTTGATCCATCACCGTTATTTATCTCACTACCCCATCCCAGCTCAGAACCTGGCTATATGCAAATCAGTCTGTCCCTGGCCCAGTGCATCATGGGAACAAGGCAGACTAAACTACCAAGCCAATTCTTCACCAGAAAGGAGACAAGCTACCGGGGACCGGTTTCTGGCATTTCAGCCTTCTTCGGCCCGGCTTGCTTGAATCCTGATGGAGCAGTGAGAAAGGGACTCATGTCTGAGTATACCCTGCCACACCTATAGTGGCCAAAAACGATTTAGAAAAGGGGGTGGTGATGAACAGAGTGTCTGAGTTAAACAGACCACTCTTACCCAGTCCAAAGATCAGGGCTTGATCCATCACCGTTATTTATCTCACTGCCCCATCCCAGCTCAGAACCTGGCTATATGCAAATCAGTCTGTCCCTGGCCCAGTGCATCATGGGAACAGGGCAGACTAAACTACCAAGCCAATTCTTCACCAGAAAGGAGACAAGCTACCGGGGACCGGTTTCTGGCATTTCAGCCTTCTTCGGCCCGGCTTGCTTGAATCCTGATGGAGCAGTGAGAAAGGGACTCATGTCTGAGTATACCCTGCCACACCTATAGTGGCCAAAAACGATTTAGAAAAGGGGGTGGTGATGAACAGAGTGTCTGAGTTAAACAGACCACTCTTACCCAGTCCAAAGATCAGGGCTTGATCCATCACCGTTATCTGAAACTGGGATGGTGCAGTGAGCTAAAAAACGGTGTTGGATCTAGCCCTGATCTCTTGACTGGGTGAGAACTTTCTGCTTAATTCAGAGACTCTGTCCCTCACCACCCCTTGTTGTAAATATTTTTGTCCACCCTAAGCGTGGAAGGGTATTCTCAGATGTGAGACCCTTGCTCATTGCACCATCAGGATTCAAGCAAACCGGGCCGAAGACGGCTGTAATGCCAGAAACCGGTCCCCGGGAGCTTGTTTCCTTCCCAGTGTAAGAATTGGCTTTTGTAGTTTAGTTTGCCCTGTTCCCATCATGCACTGGGACAGGAACAAACTAATTTGCATACAGCCAGGTTCTGAAACTGGGATGGTGCAGTGAGCTAAAAAACGGTGTTGGATCTAGCCCTGATCTCTTGACTGGGTGAGAGCTTTCTGCTTAATTCAGAGACTCTGTCCCTCACCACCCCTTGTTGTAAATATTTTTGTCCACCCTAAGCGTGGAAGGGTATTCTCAGATGTGAGACCCTTGCTCATTGCACCATCAGGATTCAAGCAAACCGGGCCGAAGACGGCTGTAATGCCAGAAACCGGTCCCCGGGAGCTTGTTTCCTTCCCAGTGTAAGAATTGGCTTTTGTAGTTTGGTTTGCCCTGTTCCCATCATGCACTGGGACAGGAACAGACTAATTTGCATACAGCCAGGTTCTGAAACTGGGATGGTGCAGTGAGCTAAAAAACTGTGTTGGATCTAGTCCTGATCTCTTGACTGGGTGAGAGCTTTCTGCTTAATTCAGAGACTCTGTCCCTCACCACCCCTTGTTGTAAATATTTTTGTCCACCCTAAGCGTGGAAGGGTATTCTCAGATGTGAGACCCTTGCTCATTGCACCATCAGGATTCAAGCAAACCGGGCCGAAGACGGCTGTAATGCCAGAAACCGGTCCCCGGGAGCTTGTTTCCTTCCCAGTGTAAGAATTGGCTTTTGTAGTTTGGTTTGCCCTGTTCCCATCATGCACTGGGACAGGAACAGACTAATTTGCATACAGCCAGGTTCTGAAACTGGGATGGTGCAGTGAGCTAAAAAACGGTGTTGGATTTAGCCCTGATCTCTTGACTGGGTGAGAGCTTTCTGCTTAATTCAGAGACTCTGTCCCTCACCACCCCTTGTTGTAAATATTTTTGTCCACCCTAAGCGTGGAAGGGTATTCTCAGATGTGAGACCCTTGCTCATTGCACCATCAGGATTCAAGCAAACCGGGCCGAAGACGGCTGTAATGCCAGAAACCGGTCCCCGGGAGCTTGTTTCCTTCCCAGTGTAAGAATTGGCTTTTGTAGTTTGGTTTGCCCTGTTCCCATCATGCACAGGGACAGGAACAGACTAATTTGCATACAGCCAGGTTCTGAAACTGGGATGGTGCAGTGAGCTAAAAAACGGTGTTGGATCTAGCCCTGATCTCTTGACTGGGTGAGAGCTTTCTGCTTAATTCAGAGACTCTCAGCCTTATTCATGAAGGCTAAATCGGCTCGCAAAGGACCGGATTCTGAGAATCCGGCCCTTTGCGAGTGCGATTTTTGCTTTTGGGATTCAGCATCCCAAAAGCAAAAATCGCTAATTGCGATGTCGCAAATGTGCGAGGAAATGACATTTAAGGAATCTCTATTTGAGATTCCTTAAATGCTATTCAACATCCTATTTCAATTTGCGATTTCGCTATTTCTAGGCGCAATTTACCGCGAGGTCAGACCTCGCGGTAAATTGCGAAAAATCAGAAAAATGCATTTAAATGCATTTTTCTGAGTTGCATGTTACACACACACATGTCCTTTGGACATGTGTGTGTGCAACACCTGTGTCACAGATCATTTGAGGGGTGCTACAGGGTGTCCTGTGGACACCCCTGGCACCCTTCAAATCGCAATCTTATTTGCGATTAGCTAATTGCTAATCGCAAATAAGGAATACTCCCCATTTATTCCTATGGGCCTTTTGGCCCATAGGAATGAATGGCGAGTTATTCCTTATTTGCGATTAGCAATTTGCTAATCGCAAATAAGGAATCAGTAGGAATCGCATTTTATTATGCGATTCCTACATGATTACCGTTTTGCGAGTCCTTAATAGCGAATCTCTATAATTCGCTATTAGGGGCTCGCAAAACGGCCCCTTCATGAATTAGGCTGTCTGTCCCTCACCACCCCTTGTTGTAAATATTTTTGTCCACCCTAAGCGTGGAAGGGTATTCTCAGATGTGAGACCCTTGCTCATTGCACCATCAGGATTCAAGCAAACCGGGCCGAAGACGGCTGTAATGCCAGAAACCGGTCCCCGGGAGCTTGTTTCCTTCCCAGTGTAAGAATTGGCTTTTGTAGTTTGGTTTGCCCTGTTCTCATCATGCACTGGGACAGGAACAGACTAATTTGCATACAGCCAGGTTCTGAAACTGGGATGGTGCAGTGAGCTAAAAAACGGTGTTGGATCTAGCCCTGATCTCTTGACTGGGTGAGAGCTTTCTGCTTAATTCAGAGACTCTGTCCCTCACCACCCCTTGTTGTAAATATTTTTGTCCACCCTAAGCGTGGAAGGGTATTCTCAGATGTGAGACCCTTGCTCATTGCACCATCAGGATTCAAGCAAACCGGGCCGAAGACGGCTGTAATGCCAGAAACCGGTCCCCGGGAGCTTGTTTCCTTCCCAGTGTAAGAATTGGCTTTTGTAGTTTGGTTTGCCCTGTTCCCATCATGCACTGGGACAGGAACAGACTAATTTGCATACAGCCAGGTTCTGAAACTGGGATGGTGCAGTGAGCTAAAAAACTGTGTTGGATCTAGCCCTGATCTCTTGACTGGGTGAGAGCTTTCTGCTTAATTCAGAGACTCTGTCCCTCACCACCCCTTGTTGTAAATATTTTTGTCCACCCTAAGCGTGGAAGGGTATTCTCAGATGTGAGACCCTTGCTCATTGCACCATCAGGATTCAAGCAAACCGGGCCGAAGACGGCTGTAATGCCAGAAACCGGTCCCCGGGAGCTTGTTTCCTTCCCAGTGTAAGAATTGGCTTTTGTAGTTTGGTTTGCCCTGTTCCCATCATGCACTGGGACAGGAACAGACTAATTTGCATACAGCCAGGTTCTGAAACTGGGATGGTGCAGTGAGCTAAAAAACGGTGTTGGATCTAGCCCTGATCTCTTGACTGGGTGAGAGCTTTCTGCTTAATTCAGAGACTCTCAGCCTTATTCATGAAGGCTAAATCGGCTCGCAAAGGGCCGGATTCTGAGAATCCGGCCCTTTGCGAGTGCGATTTTTGCTTTTGGGATTCAGCATCCCAAAAGCAAAAATCGCTAATTGCGATGTCGCAAATGTGCGAGGAAATGACATTTAAGGAATCTCTATTTGAGATTCCTTAAATGCTATTCAACATCCTATTTCAATTTGCGATTTCGCTATTTCTAGGCGCAATTTACCGCGAGGTCAGACCTCGCGGTAAATTGCGAAAAATCAGAAAAATGCATTTAAATGCATTTTTCTGAGTTGCATGTTACACACACACATGTCCTTTGGACATGTGTGTGTGCAACACCTGTGTCACAGATCATTTGAGGGGTGCTACAGGGTGTCCTGTGGACACCCCTGGCACCCTTCAAATCGCAATCTTATTTGCGATTAGCTAATTGCTAATCGCAAATAAGGAATACTCCCCATTCATTCCTATGGGCCTTTTGGCCCATAGGAATGAATGACGAGTTATTCCTTATTTGCGATTAGCAATTTGCTAATCGCAAATAAGGAATCAGTAGGAATCGCATTTTATTATGCGATTCCTACATGATTACCGTTTTGCGAGTCCTTAATAGCGAATCGCTATAATTCGCTATTAGGGGCTCGCAAAACTGCCCCTTCATGAATTAGGCTGTCTGTCCCTCACCACCCCTTGTTGTAAATATTTTTGTCCACCCTAAGCGTGGAAGGGTATTCTCAGATGTGAGACCCTTGCTCATTGCACCATCAGGATTCAAGCAAACCGGGCCGAAGACGGCTGTAATGCCAGAAACCGGTCCCCGGGAGCTTGTTTCCTTCCCAGTGTAAGAATTGGCTTTTGTAGTTTGGTTTGCCCTGTTCCCATCATGCACTGGGACAGGAACAGACTAATTTGCATACAGCCAGGTTCTGAAACTGGAATGGTGCAGTGAGCTAAAAAACGGTGTTGGATCTAGCCCTGATCTCTTGACTGGGTGAGAGCTTTCTGCTTAATTCAGAGACTCTGTCCCTCACCACCCCTTGTTGTAAATATTTTTGTCCACCCTAAGCGTGGAAGGGTATTCTCAGATGTGAGACCCTTGCTCATTGCACCATCAGGATTCAAGCAAACCGGGCCGAAGACGGCTGTAACGCCAGAAACCGGTCCCGGGAGCTTGTTTCCTTCCCAGTGTAAGAATTGGCTTTTGTAGTTTGGTTTGCCCTGTTCCCATCATGCACTGGGACAGGAACAGACTAATTTGCATACAGCCAGGTTCTGAAACTGGGATGGTGCAGTGAGCTAAAAAACGGTGTTGGATCTAGCCCTGATCTCTTGACTGGGTGAGAGCTTTCTGCTTAATTCAGAGACTCTGTCCCTCACCACCCCTTGTTGTAACTATAAAGCAAGGCCTGTCAGTTTGGACCTGACAAAGTACTTGTTGGTTTAGGAGTACTTAGATGTTAATGGCAAAAACGCATATTCGTGTATAAAACTATCTAGGCCGCATCCGGAGACGGGTGGGAGCCTGAGGTAGTCCTGTGGAGGAAGATGATATATAACTTGCAATATTGCACCAAGGGCTTCGGTTAACATCTTAAATCCCGAAGTTGAGTGGTTTGTTAATGTCACCATACCCCTAAAATTTGGCAATAAAACTTTAGCACGATGTAACATGTTACCCGTTACTGACTTTTTGTATTACTTGTGTATTTTGGGGTAGTTAACCAGAGAAAGCCACTTTCCTCAAAGTTTAGTTATCAATGGGTACTTACAGGAATTAGAATGTTTAGGTTCTGTTTACCGTACATAAATTGTTGCTAAAACAGCGGTGAAAGCAGTTTGATGTATGCGATTTTGTGGCTGCTGCAATTACAATATTGGTATAGATTTACTGTATTTGACACATATTTTGCAGATTTCACAAATGTTTCGAGCTCAAATGGTTGAAACAAAGAGAATGTGTTGTTTAGTTTGCAATTTTTTTGTCATAAGGTAACCTGACTTTTTAATTCTAGTAGCCCTATCAGGTGTAAATCTCTGCAGAGTGGTTTGAGGGCTGTCATGACTATAAAATCCATATTTCACAGTTCCCTATGAAATATTGTATTTACCACTGTATTCTGTGTAATAAAAGCACCTAATCAAGATATATACATATATCGTAAAAACTTGATGCAAATACTTATTGTTGAAGGAACATCCATGTAGGGGAAATGTTGTTGGAAATGGAAGGTATAAAACAGGCTTCTATAACGAGTACCTCGGTAGTTCTTTTGTGTGTAGCCCGGATGACTAAATTAGAAGCTTTTGCTTAATTGAATTAATATGTGAAAATCACAATTGAAAATGTTTCAGAACTCCTAATCTGATGTTTGGAGAAAAATGGTTGAATATCCATAATATTTTTGAAGCTAATATGTCAATAATAAATGATGCAGTGTTGGCGAGACTTATTGCTAATATTACGTTAATGCCAGGGCCATTACAACTATGCCTGTTACGTATTACCCATGTACAGGCATTGGACATTGGCCAAGCCTTTTTTAGGTCTTAACCTACAGCATTGCTTTAGCAATGCTTGTTTGTGTCGAGATTATTGTGAGGCTTTCAAAACTCTACCCAAGCCGCTGGGATTTGGTACAGTTCATGTGAGCCAGGCGCGTGCACAAAGCACACCACAACCCTAGGCATCAGACTTCAAAGGGATCCGCTCCCCCGCCCCCGCATCAGACCTCAAAGGAATGCACTCCCCCGCCCCACCACAGCAATGCCGAGAGCTTCATCACACTCTAACGAGGCTTCCTTCTCCCGCATGTGACCCTATTTGCACCCTCTCTGATCCATCTTCATTCTTTTCTGTTTTTCCCTGTTTCCGTCACACACTCCACTCCTTTGTGTCTCCATTCTGGCCTCTTTCCTTCTTAACTTTTCATCCTTTCTCGTTTAATCCAGTTTCCACCTTCTCACAACCCCTTCGAGCACTGTTATCTTAACATTTGTGTGCCCTACCACCATTTACTTCAGACCCTCACACCTCCTCACCCTCAATCACCCTCACACCCCCTCACCCTCACACACCCTCACACACCCTCACTCACCCTCACACACCCTCACACACCCTCATTCACTCTCACACACCCTCACTCACCCTCACAACCCTCTCACCCTCACAACCCTCTCACCCTCACAACCCTCTCACTCACCCTCACTCACCCTCACCCCTGTCACCCTGCCACCATCACCCACACCCCCACACCCTCACACCCCCTCACCCTCACACCCCCTCACCCTCACACCCCCTCACCCTCACACACCCTCACCCCCTCACCCTCACACATCCTCACCCTCACACACCCTCACCCCCTCACCCGCACACGCCTCAAACCTCAGCCCCTCACCCTAACCCACCCTTACTGACCCTCACAACACCCTCACCCACCCTAACTCACCCTCACTCACTCACCCTCGCCCACTCACCTTCGCTCACTCACCCTCAACAGCATATCATAACAAAACACAGCATAGAATAACAAAACAAAGCATAGGATAGCAAAACAAAACATAGCATAGCAACACACAACAAAACATAGCATACATAACAAAACATAGCATAACAAAACATAGCATAGCATAACAAAACATTGGAATAGCATAGCATAACAAAACATAGCATAATACCACACATAGCAGAACAAAACAGCAAAACACAACAAAACATAGCATAGCTTAACAAAACAGAGCATAGCAAAACAAAACATAGCATTTCTTAACAAAACATAGCATAGCAAAACAAAACCTATAATAGTATAGCAAAACATGGCATAGCATACCAAAAACAACATAGCATAACAAAACATAGAATAGCATAACAAAACACAGCATAGCATAGCAAATCAAAACATAGGATACCAAAACAAAACATAGCATAGCATAGCATACAGCATCACTCAGCACTACCACAGCATCACTCAGGGGCACCACAACATCACTATGCGCTACCACAGCATCACCGAACGCCACAGCATCACTCGTTCGCCATCACAGCATCACTCGTTCACCATCACAGCATCACTCGTTCGCCATCACAACATCACTCGTTCGCCATCACTCGTTCGCCATCACAACATCACTCGTTCGCCATCACAACATCACTCAGCGCCACCACAGCATCACTCAGCACCACCACAGCATCACTCAGGGGCACCACAACATCACTATGCGCTACCACAGCATCACCGAACGCCACAGCATCACTCGTTCGCCATCACAGCATCACTCGTTCACCATCACAGCATCACTCGTTCGCCATCACAACATCACTCGTTCGCCATCACTCGTTCGCCATCACAACATCACTCGTTCGCCATCACAACATCACTCAGCGCCACCACAGCATCAATCAGCGCCACCACAGCATCAATCTGTGAAACCATTCAACAACAACTAGTTCAAATATGTTCTCTCAATGTTTCAAGCTTTATTACAAATGTAGCAGAAAGATGTTAAAATTTCACTTCTGTTCTTGGATTTTCGTCACAATAAAATACACTGAACATAATCTTCACAAAAGTTATTTACAAAAATTTAAGCTATTGCCATTACAAATTACAATAACTTTTATTTAAGTATTAATTATTTAAAAAAATTAAAAGCCATTGTTATTTGTAATATCAATACATGTAAGTCACGTAAATACAACACATTTTGCATTACAAATGCTATGGGTATCACATTTGCGAAAGTTATAACTATTGGCTTTGTAAATGACAAAGCTATTAATTTAGCTATTTTCAAAAACAAAACATAAATAAAAAATGTGTCATTTACAATACCAATAGCTCAAACTTTCCTAATGCGAGACCTATTGCATTGCAAATTCTTGTTATTTTTACTTTGAAACAGACACCCCTTCCTTCACAAGGGAAGTTGGCTGGTGAAGTGAATCCAGAAGTGCTTCAAACTGCAAAAATATTGCTAATGGTAAGTAACTTGTTTCTTTGGCAGCATAAATCTTTGGCAGCGTAAATCGCTGTGCATGGATTATGTAGCAGTAGGAGCTTTTGTGTATGGCTGGAGTTTCATGTGGGCTGTTGAAAACGATGTTTAATCACTTTCTGTTCCAACTCTGTTTCCCTCTTTGCATATCCAGCCACACAATATTGTTTTGTGAACAGTGGCAGCTCCTCCACTAAAGCGGAGGAGTGTCGAAAAAGGAAAAATCAAATGATAATGCAATGTTATTATCTTTTATTCTTCCCTGCTGCTGCAGCATGAGAGTGGGGCTGCTCTGCTGACAGAGCAGGGAAGGAGTGGTGGCACATTAAAGTGCGCATGATGCTTTGACCAGCCCTCTTCGGCCGACCAAACAGTCATGCACGCTTTAGTATGATCTCTATGAAGGCTGTACTACATCATTACAGCCTGCATGGAAAACATGCCCAGAACCCCAGTCACCGTTTGAGTGCCGAACCACGACACTCAGATGAATCACAGTGCTGCATTGCAGCGTTGTGATTGGTTTAGGGGAGCCAATCACAATAATGCATTGCAGTGTTGTGATTGGCTCAGGGGAGCCCGGTTGCTTACTGTTCGGTGGAGGAGAGACGATGTGAGACAGAGGGGCGAGGAGGTAATGGAGTTTTTCTTTTTTTTACAATTATACCTCCTTACCCACTTTCCGCCCCCCCCCCCTGCCTCACCACCCCCCGATCTGCGCTGGCCATCACTGTTTGTGAAGCGATTAACTGATGACCATTTTGTTGCTATCCGTATGCCATTGATGGGTATGTTTACTAGGGAAGCTTATATTTTCTCTTCCTTCTTTGATTTAGGTTTCTAATCTATGTTTTTCTCAGACAGTGTGTAACATGATTTGCACTATCCATGTCATATTGTTTACTTCGAAATTGGCAAGCTCCTGTGTGGTGCTGCATGTGCCACACATAAATTGTTTGGTTTTTCCGTAGTTGCTTTCACTTTTGTATGTGATACATGATGTCCCTCCGTAGATACGGTGTGTGTAGAGGTCTTTCAGACTGTTTCTTTGGTTGCTAGAAAAATGGAAAGTAGTTGAACAGATTGGATTACATGAAAATGAATGACCACTTTTGGTATAAATATGGGGATAATCTTAATGGCTAACCTATCTTCATGAGTTTGTAGGCAGGGTTTCTGAACAGTTAGGGTGGGCAACTCTCTGAGTCTATGTAAAGAAGAGGCTGCTATTAAAAAGGCAGTTTTAACATGAGAAGTTTTAGCTTTTATTTGCACATACTATTGAATGGCTGTCTCATGAGTCATAAGAATCAAGTGAGCAACTTTTGACCCATCTCCCTTCTCCCCATCCAGCCAAAGTGATTGAGAAGACACTCAACAAGCAATTTACAACCCACCTCAAATTTCACCATCTTCTAGACAACACTCAGAGATCCAGAAAGCACCACAACATCGAAACAGCACTCATTGCAGCCACCCATGACTTTTGAAACATCCTGGACCAAGGAGAAATAGGGGCACTCTTCCTATTTGATCCTGCTTGACTTCTCTGTGACCTCGAAACTGTCTCCCACAACACCCTCATCAGAAGACTCCATGAGATTGTCGTACAAGGATCCACTCTCAAGTGGACTTTTCAACCCTCATAGAAAGAACCCAAAGGGTCAGGCTGCCACCCTGCACATCAAAGACCGAGAAATTATATTGGTGTCCCACAGGGATTTCCCCTCAGCCCTGCCCTTCTCAACCTATACATGACACAGCTTGCCAACATCATCCGATCACAATACATTACCGTCATCTCCTATGCAGGCGACATCAAACTCATCCTCTCCCTGAACGGACAAGATAAACACTACCAAAACCAACTTCACCTATAGTATGGCCATGGAAGCAGACTGGATGCAAACCAACTGTCTGAAGCTTAACTACAAGAAGACGGACATACTGATCTTCGGTCTGGATAATTGGGTCTAACACTGCCTGACCTAGTTCCCATGCAACGGAGATCCATTTTTGCCTGCTGAGCTGTCCACTTCTCCATTTTGAACTCCTGATAAGTGTGTTGCTACCATTAAAGTTTCCTTTTTAGCTGCCCATTTCCAGATGTTCTACACTAGCCTTAACAGAGCAAGCAACTTTGTACCCGCATTAATTGTAATACTGTTGTCTGTTTATACCTGCATCATCCACCCTGTTATGTCTTGTGGAATTCCTTTAGTGTTTAAGTACTGTCTTGCAGATTGTTTTGTTGACTGATTATTTTCGAGTCCCCATCTTCTTATATTCACATTCCTCCATATGTGTGCCCTGTGAGAGATGCATCTGTGGTGATGGTCATTCTGAGGATTGGTTGCTTCTAGTTAGGGCTGGACTGGGAACCGAAATGGGGCTTGGTGAACTGCTCGGACGGCCCCCCTGGGGGGAAGGAGGGGGTGCAGCCGAGCTGTTTGCTAGGTACGGTTTCGGCCGATTTTGTTACAGGGGGCCGATATTGCCAGCCTACAAAAACGGCCCCTAAGGGTCCAAAACCGGACCCCACCCTGGCAGCCCACCGGAGAAATGCGCGGTGCCCGCTACAGCCAGTCCGGACCTGCTTCTAGTCCTTGCCTCTTGTCATGTTCTAAAATGTCCACAAGTGTAACTAGTACTTAATATGTAAAAAATATAAGTGCTAATGCCCAATGTTTTTCTTTGTAGCCCACTACTGATCCTGCCAAATGCCAGGGTTTCACATACAGAGACTGACTACTCTTGATCTAATCTCTTGCCTCTTTCTTCCATCACCCTACACTTCCTGTTTGCTTTCTCTCTTTGTCGCTGTTTTCCTATAATTCACTTCCTGCTTTTTTCCTTTTCTGCCTTTTTTTCTTTCTTGCCCTGGGTCAAAGTCTCTTGTTATCATTCCTAACATTTTAATCACAGTTTTCAATGTCAGTGATTGTGATGTCTAGTGAAGTGAACTTGCCTCATTAATGCACAAACTCTTTTCTGTACAGGAAACGCCTTGGCTCTGTTCGAGAATTGTATTTCTCTCTGATGGGTGCGGAGATGATCTGTCCATTTTCACTGTGAATCCTGGAAAGTATCCTGTCACTATCACTTTATTTATGCCGCTCTGCCATGTTTTGAATCAGTCTAACTTCACCACCCAATTAGCTAGGTAGGGATAAATATGTATCCCCTTAACCTCAAGTGCGCTGTTGTCACTATAGTGAATAGTCTTGGCATTGACTTTAGTAAAAAAATTAAGACTTTGAACTGATAATAAGAATTACCCATTACAAACCTGAGGCATTTCCCATCACACTTATTAATGGTAATATGGAAGCAGGTGCCTTTCAAACCTTTAGTGAACATGATGTATTCCTCATCTACGAATGGAATAATTTACAGCAATGCTGTCATTTTGAATTGTTGCATCTTCACAAACGTGTTCTAAACCTTAGGCCCATCATTGGTTTTCATTACAGATACTGTTTTTGGATTAAGAAGTTGTAGGAAAGTGCCTCTTTTCAACATGATCAAACCCACTTTTTGTCTTGTTTCTGATGCAATTTGGCCAGACGTCCACTGGGTTCCTGCCTTCCAGGTCCCCAGTGCAAGATCTCTTTCAGTAAAACTGTACAATTGTTCTCCCAATTTGTAATACCTTCAGCGCCTCTTGTAAGTCCACAGATCAAGATCGTCACTGCAATTTATGGGTCAGAATCCTCGACATGCAAGAATTAATATGCAGTAGCTTAAGTAAGCACACCTCAAATGCATTAAGGGTACTGCCATTCTAGAGTGATTGAATTGCACGGGCAGGGTGATTAATTGAATAATTCTTGTTTACAGTGTTTTCCCATGAGCACATACAGGCAGTCTTTTGGGCATTGGTCCTTCTTTCCCACTTCTCTTCTCTCTGTTTCAAAGTTATATTAATATTTTTAAGACGTTACAAGCACTTACACACTTTTTCTGTATTCCGTTGTTTATTTTTCTTTCTGGTTTCATACAACATGTTTTACTCTTTAAGATGTTGGTTGTTCATCTCTTTATTTGTGTTCTTAACTTCAGTGTATGCTTTTCTTGTTCGATGTTGCTTATATTTCTTGGAACAGTTTTTGTACAAAAAGTATGCCATGACATTACATATATTGTTTTACAACTACCCCTGATGAAGGGTGTTCTTTCCAACGCAACTACCCCTGATGAAGGGGGTTCTTTCTACCATAAATGCAGTGGGATTCATTCAACTAACAGCTGCTACTACAACAAAGTTTTTTAATTGTTTTTAAATTGTCATTGTAATTCTTCACAGTGATATATGCAAGTGAGAGCCCATGCTCTCTGAGGGCAGAAACAATGCTTGCTTCAGTCGGAGGTGCTATCAGCTCCTCCAAGCAGGATGGCTAAGTAATCAGCATGTCAAGGTAGGAGGCTTCAAAGGCTTCTGCTGCTTTTTATTTGTGACCCACAGCTTCCCCAGACAAGGGAAACACCACCCACTGCCCCAGGCCCATTTGGCACCAGGACAGGTGGGAAAATTAGCTAGACAGGAGGAGTTTTCCCCTTTCATGCTAGTATCAATCCTAGGGTGGGCTACTTGAAGCGAACAAGACTTTTAGAATTCCACCATCTTAATTTTGCCAGAATCAGGCTCCTGGGTCCGGGTAATAATGACACACGCCATGGGAAGTGGTCATATAGCAGGTGTAGACACCCTAAAGGTAAGTAGCCCATTGGCTACTACCTGTTACTCCCCATAACACCCCATAATGGAATATTTATGTGGCACCCCTGACACTAGGAACTAAGATTCGACGGATCAAGAAGAGAGGACAAAGAAACGAGAACAGAAGACTGACTGTGTACTTTTGGTGCCAAACCCTGACAGCGCCAAGTCTATACAATTGTGACCAGTGACCCGTTCTGCAGCTGACCAGCTTCCAAGTACCCCAGGAGACTACCAGCCTTTCGCAAATTGCCAGCAATTTCCCTTTGAGTAAAGGAGATACTCACCTGCAGTCTGCAGGCACCGAAGAGCAAAATCCGGTTCACCGAGTTGCTGCTCACTAACCAGCCCGATGCTGTAGCCCTGCAGGAAGCAAGCAGTACCTTTGCTCTTGAAGATCAGTTCTGTCCCCCCACCAAGTGAGCAGACACCAGGACCAACCAGAGCCGCACAAGATAAAATACATGGGGTATCAGCCCCTTTGCAGCAAAGAAAGACCGTGAGAGTCTAGTCCGGACTCCAACGACATTAAGACTGCGTAGCCATTGCGGGACATCAGCTCAGCAGAAACCCACTCCCAGAGTGCCACAATTTCTAATCATGTTTTAGGAGGTCTATACCTTATTCCAAGGGTGGCCTCATATCCCCATTTTCAAACATTAAATGCTCAGGACCTACTTTATATGTTAGGAGGCATTCCTATAACATCAAGAATAATGAATAATAATTAGGTAGGTCAATATTTGCAACCCCCTGTGAGTGACTGCAAACACTGGGATGGTGGCCTGCCAGAAACAATATAATTGCACTCCAAAATAGAAACATAGGGGAGAGCAAACAGTGGTCTCTGGATAACTGCTTACTCCCTTTGGGGTTGCCTAATTCGATTCCCAAATGAGAAACTGTTGAACTGCAACAATTTCAACTTTGTAACTCAGTTACCACCTACTGTGAGACACCAGTGAATACTCAATAGGTTGTGACTGTAATTGCAATTGAAAAATATTGATACATACCAAATTCAATTTCAATTTTGAGTCCTTTTCACTCTCCTTCCTAACTGCGATTGAGTATTGGTTGTGAAATCCATTTGTGTATGGGATATGTTTTTCTGACACTCAAAATGGGATGAATACATCCCAAAATGTTGTAGTCCAAAGTCTGTTATTTTGTGAATCACAGCCTTTGCATCTGCAAAAGGGCTTGGGACATCAGACCAGAAAAAGTATACACAAATATGCTGTTACAGGTGAAACAGTGTTTAAATTAAGTAACAAAGAAATTCAGTCAGGGGAATAAAATGAGATGGAGAGTAAAAGCGTGGAATATGGGTATGGAAATCCGTGGAATCCATGATAAAGCTTAACCTTCAAGGAACCTCGTGTGTCTTTTAAGGATCATTACTCACCAATCACATTGATGTTGAAGAGCTTCTCGGAACTCCCAGCCACGTTGATTGCCCTGCATGTGTACTGGTCAGTGTCGCCTGTAGCAGCTTTCAGGAGCTTCAGTATCCTTCCCTTGTGGATGATCTGCACACTGCTACTTTCAACAATCTGAGCGCAAAAGAAAACAGACATGAAAGAAGGACTAAGAGAACAGCAATAGGAAAAGATGGGACGTTACAAAGTATGGCAGGGGTGGGAGAGGGACTCAGGTATATCCAAGGGTGGCCACTATTCTCTTCCTCATACGATTGAACTCTGACCCTGTGAAAAATGAAGAATCATCTAAGAACAAATGACACCTAGTGGGTAAAATTCAAAATCCGTACCAGCATGGTGCAATGAGCTTCATAAGATGGACTCACCACTACTCAGTACATTTCTGGGTGACCTAACTTTTTTTCGTTTAAGACCTTTGTAGGTCCCTATCCAGATCAAATAGAGACATTACTTACACATTAATACTTCACCAGAGCAGGGTGCCGATATTAAAAGACAGTCTAAACAATAATAAGTTCCAGAGTAGTACGTTGGACTTCCTTCCTTTAGCAGTCTAACCCTCTTTTATTTCCAACTTGTGGTCAGAAAATACCCAACAAAATTGATCAGATTGCGGCAAAATTTGGGCGTGCGATTGGGATCATGTCCTCCAATGACTACAAGAAAGAATGTCTTTGTCAATTACAGGACACTTGCTAATACAACCCAATAGTGGAAGACCCCCACGGCCCATTGAATGAGTTAATTACCTTCGCTAATGATGTATCTGGTAGAGATGATTCTAGCTGCAGATTCCTTCATGTAGAATTAACCCCAGGCGTGAGACTGGATCCGTATTTTTTTTTGCCACAATATCCCTGCGCGCCGGAGGGGGGGGGGGGGGGGGGGGGGGGACAGCACCACACAACTCCGCCCCTGCGTCGTCCACGCACGTGATGTCAGCGAGGTCACATAAGTCCCACCCCAGCGCGCCTATGTCAGTTTTCTTCGGAAAACTTTTCTGCGCCACAACGCGTATAGGAACAGTGTGCGAAAGAGCAGAACACCATAAGGAGCAGTGCCAAACATTGCAGTACCCTAGTGTCATGTCGCCCTTGCTAATGAAGAGGCTGACACTATGGTGATCGTGGTCAGAGCTTTATTCCATACACCTTGTCTTCTCCTAGTCCCTACTCTAACTCACTTCCCCTTCTGGTTCCCTGCTCCTCCCCTTCCTGCTTCTCCCATGACTCCACCCCAAACACTAGACTGCTGCGTACAATATTACATCTAACATGGAAAAGAGTAAAGAACAAAACACAGCCCTGAATAGCAACCCTGCCAATACTAAGATAGCACCCTCCGGAGGCAAGGAACATTTGAAAAGTGTCATGACACATATAACAGGACCACACCCCAACGAATAACAACGAAGGGGAACCAGTCCGGGACCACAAGGCACAATAAGAGTCCAAGGCAGCCCCAACATAGAAAGTGACAACCCCCATAAGGAGCAAGGGCAGAGGCCCGGCAAAAGACCCCAACCTAGAGAATAGCAGAGCGGCTAGGACCCCTCAGCCATGAAAAAGGGGAAAGAAAGGGAGGGGGGGGAGAAAAGGCCCCAACTTGGGACCGCTAGAGCATCGAGGCACAAAGTACCTACAAATGTATCCTACAAGGCTCCACTGGAGGAGGAAGGAACTAATAAACAGGACGAACATCCTGTCAAAAAGGTGTGACAGAATGCACTCACTGAAGACACAGCCACCCACAGGGAGGCGAATGCAGAAGACCAAGCCAAAAGTCCTCGCAGAACGGGGAGGCAGGGCGGGCCATTAAGGAATCTGCGGCTAGAATCGTCTCTACCAGATACATCGTTACCGAAGGTAAGTAACTCGTACATCTGATAGAGACTACTCGCCGCAGATTCCTTCATGTAGAATAGATACCCTAGCCATACCCAAGGGGAATGAGGGTCTGTGAGGGGACCTCCCCAGCCCAGGCGGGTCCAAGATCCCAACAGGGGAAGAGAACGCCAGGACAGGAAAACAACCCAGTCCTCTCCAACAGAGCATGAGCTATGGGGACAGGGGAAAGGGTCCAGTCTCCCCCCAAGCAGACTAGAATCTTAGTGTCGCGGAGAACACTGCCCCACAGGGGAAGTTGCACATAGATTGGCGGCAGCCCCGCCTACACCAAGCCGGAGAAGGAAGGGCAATAGGAAAGGAGGCCATCAGCCAATGTACGGGGTACTCCGCCAGATGCCCCAGGTACAGGCAAGACCAAAGAAGACTAGTAGCCATTGTACCAGGGACCTCCATCGGAAGCTCCAGGTACAGGCAATACAAAAAGAGGAGGTCAGCAGCCAATGTACCAGGGACCTCCAGCGGAAGCCCCCCCCCCCCACCCCAGCACAGGCAAAACAAAGGAAGAGGAGGTCAGCAGCCAATGCACCAGGGACCTCCACCAGAAGCCCCAGGTACAAGCATCACGAAAGGAGACCATTAGCCAATGCACCAGGGACCTCCAAAAGAAGCCCCAGGAACAGGCACAGAAACTAAGGCAAGAGCCCTCCACCTCAGGTACAGATAACGCAGAAAGGAGGCCAAGGAGGGAGAGCAACCCAGAGACTGAAAGGAGAAGAGCCGAAATGAAGGCAAGAGCCCTTCACCGGGAACACACTCGGTGAAGAGGGCAGTCGGACTCCTCCAACAGGATGGCAACAGCAAACCCCGAACAGCGCCTCAGTAATAAGGCGGGTGGAAGGAGGAAACAGTCCCATAAGCTCCCAAAAGCAAGAAGCAGGGGCACCAGGCCTCACTCCAAGGCCCTTGGCCAGACCAGAAGAACCGGCGGACACCACCGGGTACTAACCAGTAACCGCCCAGGAAACAAGAGGAGAACAAGTAGGACGAACGAAGTCGCCAACACAGGAAATAACCCCTCTAGACACCAGACAGAGGACCAGGCCAACAGCAAACCAGAGGCAGAACGCCGCCAGACAGAAGACCAGGCCAACAGCAAACTAGAGGCAGAACGCCGCCAGCCAGAGGACCAGGCCAACAGCAAACCAGAGGCAGAACACTGCCCCACGCCGCAGCCTTGCAAGAAATGCACCAGCGGCATACAGCAACACCAAGAAGGGAAAGAAACCCGCCAGGGTAAAACTACCCTTTCCAGTATAAAACAGGCAATCCACTAGCTACAAATACCCCACGTAGGTTTGGACTCGGCACAAGAAGTATGGGAACCACTCTTAGGGAAGAAATCCGCATCGGAGAACAAATTAGAAACACTGCGGCAAAAACTACAAAAGGCTTAATTAGGAGTCAAAAAGAACACACTTGCCAATGGGGGCTGAACCCCAGCTAAAGAGGCAGGTCAACTCAGGGCCTGGAGTGCACAGTATCTCTCACAGAAAGTGTAAAGTTCACCCCACACCAGATTCCAGGAGCAGTGGGATACCACCTCCCACTAAGACCCGGAGGATCAACAAACCACCCACTGAGGAGGAGGAGGAGGACAAAGCCCCACCAGAAGACGCTGGATGGCTGAGTCTGCAAGAGCATTAAAACAGCAGGGCCCTGTCAAAAGGGAGGTCGACCAGATGCTCCCTAAGATTCTCAGGAAAAACAGCATCGCGTAGCCAAGCATGGCGACGGAGAAAAACAGAAGTAGCCAGTGTGGGGTTTCCAAAAGTGCGGGCTAAATTGTGATGACCACATGCGGTAGGATAATGCATTAATGAATTACTGTGAGTTCGGAGGAGTACACACTCCGCAATTGTTGGCTGAATCTAATGACACCGGTGGATGTCCTGAAATTCAAATGGATATTCGAAAATTGGTTCCTACTCCGGTTGTGAGAAGAGCCCAAGACAATGAGCAGCAATCCTTACCCGTGAGCCGGTTAGGTAAGTAATGCTGGGAGCCTGCTGTGGGGATAGTCAGCGGCTTCGGGAGGCAAAGTCGTCCCTTCGGGATAAGAGCGGGACGCTCCGGTTCTGGTTACTGTGGTCTGTGAGGAGAATCGTCACAACAGCGGACCTGGGGGCCAAGGCTTAAATAGGTACGCAGTCAGGAAGAGTACCGGGCGGGTGTGCAAGCGGCATCAGCGTAATAGCACTCACCGAGTTAATACTCAAATAAGGTCCAGTTGCTGCGGCTCCGGCAGGGCGGTCAATGTGCGAATTGGGAGACGGGCAGTAGCGGTAGTATAACCGCGACAGGGTGCACCTGATTGTTGACGTTATTTTCGCATGTGATCAGAGTGCAAGGGGGAATGAGCCCGGATGAAAACCAAGGAGGCCATCTTAGAGTGGAGTGTTAACCACACAAGGAGAGTATAGAGTAAAATACATTTCTGGGAAGAAAAGTGGTGATATGTACAATAGTGCAAAATTCTTAAATCATGGAGTCATGAAGGTATCATAGCAATGCGTAATAGTGTCATATATACAATAGCGCAATATTTAAGAGTAGTAAGACAAGACGGGCGTCAATTGAACAGCAGACTGGTTCTGTTACTTCCAGAGCTTTATAGTAACGAGGTCCAGTCCTCAAGGCGATTCAGGCCACAGTGTATACTGTCAGTTCTAAGTATCCATTTTAGTTCCTCTTTGTTCAACAGTTGGTTGATGTCAGCGCCCCTTGGGGGGAGGTTTTATTACAGTAAAGACTGTCCATGCAAAGTCCAGTTTGCTGTGCCCAAGTTCAAAAAAATGATCCACTAATGGTGCGTTGGAGGTTTTGCAGTGGATCCTGCTGCGGTGCTGTCCGATACACAGTCTGACCTTTTGAGTTGTCTGCCTGACATATATTTTCAAACAAGGGCAAAAACTGGCATATATGACATTTGTAGTATTACAATTTGAAAAATACTTCCTTTCAAACTTTATCTGGTTAAAGGAGAAGTCCTTCCCTTCTATGGTGGTGTCACATGCAATACACTCACCACATTTGGCATGGCCCGGGAGGCGAGGGAGACCCCATAAATCATTAAGGGTGCTCTTGGGGCATCGGGTGGGGGAGCCACCTTTACCAAATGATCTTTCATGTTTTTTGCTCTCTTAAACCCAAACATGGGTCATTCAATGTTAAGAACCCCTGCGTTTAGGACTTTCCAATGTTTCAGGACACTCTTACGTATGGCATTAGATGCAGGTGAAAAAGTAGTGACACATACTAGTCTGTCCTGGTTTTTTGGGGGTTTTGGTACCAGAAGGATGTCCCTGGGACAGAACCAGGCCCTTTTCAATGAGCGACGGACAAGTTTGCGTGGATATCCCTGGTTGCACAATTTGTCACTCAATATCTTTGCTTCACTGAAGTAGGACTCTTTGTGATAGCAGTTCCTTCTAATACGGAGGAATTGTGAATAGGGAAGTGAGTCACACAAGGCACGGAGATGATGACTACTGTAGCTAAGCAGTGTGTTGCGCTCAGTGGGTTTTCGATAAAGACTAGTAGTAAGTTGCCCATTTTGGTGTTCGATTTTTTAACCAAGGAAGAGAATACTGTTCTTGCTCTCTGATAAAGTGAATTTGAGTCTGCCACAGTTATTATTTAGCCAGTGAAGGAGCTGCTGTAGAGATTCAGCTGATGCATTCCAAATCATGAATATGTCGTCTATATACCGCTTCCACAAGGCAATGACACTGTGGAAGGGGTTGTCTGAATTGAGGATGAATCTCATCTCGAGGTCATCCATGTACAGGATTGCTAGATTGGGAGCAAAAACTGCTCCCAGTGAAGTGCCCCGGGCTTGGCCATAGAACTGCTCATTGAAAAGAAAGAAGTTTTTAGTTAAGCAGATTTCCAGGAGTTGTAAAATGAATAGGGTGGGTACTGCATGTGGGCGAGGACGTCGGTTGAGTACTTGTTTAATGACTAGCATTAACTCAATTTGTGGGATGTTAGTGTAGAGTGACTCCACATCCAGCGTGCACATTGTGCTGGATGTGGGGTCATAGGGGTATTCTTCAATCAGGTTGATCATGAACATACTGTCCCTTATGTAGCATTCAGTCTGGGGTACAACATTTTTAATGAAGTGATCAATGTAATGTACTAATGGTTCCAAAATGGAACCGCAACCAGATACAATAGGTCGTCCTGGTGGTGTTTCTGGATTTTTGTGAATTTTTGTCAAACAGTATATCACAGGAATTCTGGGTGATTTAGTGTTTAGAAACGAGTGGTCCTTCTTACTAAGGAATCTTGCGTTTATGCCTTCGTTGGTGATTTTTACAATAAGCATTTGTATTTCCTTGGCGGGGTTGTTCGGAAGTGTGCAGTAGTGATCGGTGTTACTTAGTTGTCTGAGAATCTCCTTTTTATATTTTTCTATGTCCTGAATGACAATCCCACCACCCTTATCTGCCGGTTTAATGATCTGTGCTGGATTTGTTTTTAGAGTGGAGAGTGCTTTCTTCTCCTGTAGTGAGGTGTTGTAAGGTATAAACGTCCTTTGCTTTTCTAGATCAGTCATATCCTTCATGACAAGTTTCTCAAAAGTGAGAATTTCTCCAGGGATCATGCCAGCAGTGGCTAGCAGTGGGGGAGAAAGTAGACGGTGACCTAAACGAGGTGTTAGTATTCTTAGTAGGTGTAGGATTGAGGAGGAAGTAGCTTTGAAGTCTAACTTTTCTAAAGAACCTTGGTAGTTCTGTTTGTGCATCAAGAAAGTTTGGTCGAATAGTTGTCACAAATGAAAGACCTTTACTGAGCAGAGATAGTTCATTTACCGAGAGTTGGTGATCTGTGAGGTTGATGATAGGGAGTGGGGAGTCGTTTTGGATTACATCATTGGATCTAGAGAGATTTCCTGAAGGACTACCGCTCATTATCTTGGGCTCTTCTCACAACCAGAGTAGGAACCCCTTTTTGAATATCCATTTCAATTTCAGGACATCCACCCGTGTCATTAGATTCAGCCAACGATTGCGGAGTGTGTACTCCTCCGAACGTTCAGTAATTCATTAATGCATTATCCTACCACATGTGGTCATCACAATTTAGCCTGCAGTTTTGGAAATCCCGCACTGGCTCTTGCACGCGGCGACCGCCTCAATCGTAACCCATAAGGTTGCTCGTATTCCGCATGTCTTCATCACTACCCAACTCTTCTTCCTCACTTCTAACCTAGATTCTGATCGGGTCTTAAACACAGCGTCCCACAAATTGTTTATCAGTGCGCAAAATGACTCTTAGGTCTCCAATTCCCTCACAGACCTGAATCTTCCAATTCTGCACATATGTTACAGCTGATATTACGTGTATGGTCTGCCCTTATATGTCTTAATGTATTTTTATCTTCCTTTTTCCCCCTTATTTTCTTCCTCCCACTTTGTATTATATGTTATTTAGTATTAGACCTGGTGCCGCGAGCGTAGGGGTAGGTGTCTCCGCCGTCCCAGCGTTTGTTTCCAGGTTTACCCACCAGACAGCGCTGGCCCCACGGGAGCATGCTGCGATGCCTGTGTTTCTCTCCCTTAGGGTCGCCTAACTAGAGCAGGACCACTTGGCCCTCTTTCTGTACCCGACCCAGTGAGGTTGTATTTGCTTCTTTACTTTCTGAAAGAACACTGTATCACCTTTCTTTTTGTGTAGTACTTTGTCTAGGTCCTGAAGAATCGCCATTTGACGAGAAACATGTTGACCACACCAGGGGGTTGAGTTAGTTTTCTGTATCCCCACACGTTCTCTAGCTCCCCTCTCACCCCTTTTAATCAGGGAAGCAGCCACGTTAATAAACCCCATTGTGGACTGCCTACCCTGTTTTAAATCACTAACTTTGCACTGACTACACTTCCTTTCTCTTCTCACTCACACACACCATCGGCAAGGAACAAAAGAACTCCGCCAAAAGAGTGCCTTTTGGCACTCCGTCAGACATTGCAGCGCCGGTCTGACGAGGAGCAGCGAGCCGATGATGAAACTGGACATCCTACAGTCTGGGTGTGTTCCACACCTAACGCTCAGGGTGTGTGAGGCTCTCTAGTTCCGACAAAGGAACTTCCCTAGTTCCTTGACTCTGCACTTCTACCTCCCTCTCCACACTGTAGTACTCTCTTTCCCCGGGGAACTTTGTATCCTACTGTGTGATTTAGAATTAGACAAACATGAAATTCAATGTTTGCACACAGGCATGTTTATTATTACTGTCCTGAGGATGATCCCATGATTTTCCCCTAAGGGATCGAAACGTCGTCGACAACATATGTACCATATGTTTCAAATTTGTTTGGATCATAATTTGAAATGGTACTCTCCTGTAAATTAAGTCTGGAAAGCAATATTGAACACAGACAGAAAAAATTTATGTTGCCCATTTATGTTCTTGAGTTGGATGCAGGTTGCGTCCTACTTGTATGTGTTATTTATTGCTTCGCTAAAATATCTACTGATGAATAAATGCTGTCCGGCTGGACAAAGAACATAGAGTCTATCTAGCATATGTTGACCGGGTGCTCCTTAACACCTTAGCTGCTAGGTGTTTTCCCCTCCTGTGCTGCAGGCCACTTTTTCCCATTGTTCATGACGAGCTCAGCTCGTCATCAGCACAGCTCAACCGTGCATCATGACGAGCTGAGCTCGTCATCAGCATCGAAAGGGTTAATTCTTCTTGTCTAGGGACCACTGTCTTTAGTAACAATCAATACACCCAATGTCCCTACCATATTGCCTTTGGGTTCCCTTGTCCCCTTTTTTTTTTTTTTATATTTTTTGGAAAACCTTTATTATATCATTCAACACAAGATACAAAAGTAGCCCTGCAACAGCAGGGGCCGGCACCACATGTAAGCAACACGGATCAGTAATGCCAATGACACAGCTATTCAGCCGACAACCCATGGGTCCGGCAGCGGTAAAGGATAGGCGGTGTATCGGAAACATTTCGAATCAAGGATATGAATAAGGTTTCATTTTATATTTAACCCCCCCCCCCCCAAGAATGAGATAAAGAAGAAAATACAGGATAACCGGAGCTACATACTCGGAGGTACAAAAATGCGGGTAGGTGTTAAAAGTGGTCGTGAATCAAAATAGACCAACAATATTAATGCAAGCGTCAGTTAGTTCACTAAGAGTAAAGAACAGAGCTACCTATCTATTATCGCAGCCACCCACCCCAGACCCCGCCCACTCATCTACTTCAGGATGAAATCGAAAGTTATCGCTACCGGACCCTGCAAGAAAAAGAAAAAGAAAAGGGGCCATAGAACACAACAAAGGCAAAATAACAAACCCCCCACCCTGCTGCCCCGCAATGGCTACGGCCTACCCCACTAGCAGCGCGCCTTTCGCCCAGAGGAATACCCGAAAGAGAGAAAGAGAGAAGAAAAAGAAGAAAAAGGGGCCATAGAACAAAACAAAGGCAAAATAACAAACCCCCCCCCCACCACCCTGCACCTCTGCAATTGCTACGGCCTAACCCACTAGCAGCGTGCCTGTCGCCCAGAAGCATCCCTAAAAGAAGAAAGTGGCGGAGGAGGAGAAACAGAAAAACACACTCCCGGACTCCCCTATCCCCCACCAGATGCGACCCCCCGGAAACAAGTTCAAAATAAATGCAGTGAAATACACTATCGATCTGGGTAAGCACCAAACATACTACCCGACTCCCGCAGTTAACAGGTCACAATCCCAACAGCAGAGTAAATTGTTGTCCCGTATCCTGAAAAGCCCCACAAGCTAACCCTGGCCAGTACGAATGTTCACTGGAGCACTTATAACCCAGGCCCCAGCAACAGTGAGAGCGATAATGCTTGCATGAAGATTCAAGTCAGTACGAACAAGCCAAGTAAAGGATAAGTGTTCACGATCCACACAAAGCAAGCAAGGAAAAGCGTGGCAGAATGATAAAACTCTCCAATAGTCACAGGTGATCTTGGTAAGGCAGTCAAGGTTGTACATAGTGAAATTCGACGAGACAGGGTTCAAGCAGGGGACGCAGACAATGTTCATGGGCGTGTGATCCGTAGGGTAGGAATCCGCAGCGCCAAAGGGATCCGGCGTCTGCACGGGGACCTCGAAGTCAGATATACGATGTTCCGTTGGCGCCAACGCTGGCTGCAATGATGGCAAAAAGTCACTGTCCGGTCTCCGGCAAAGATCATCCATTGTTACCGACAGCGCCTGGTAGTTGACGGTGATCTGTGAGTGGAGCGCTCTAATGGCCGCCATTACGGCGTGCAGCGGGGGCGAGTCTTCTGTCTCCTCCATCTCCCTTCGCAAGCCACAGATCGGGATGCAGACCCCGGAGCCCGGCTTCTCCGGGGTAGCAAGCAAATCTGGAGCGGACACAAGCAACTGGAGCTCTCACCTCACAACGTTACTCCATTGCCGCTGATCAGGGCTCCCGTCGTCACTCCCATGACAAGCTTACTGTGTCTCCGGACGTAGGATACAGGGCCGCAGCAAACGATATGACACGCCGTAGCGTGTGTGTTGCAGGCAGGATATGAAAGCGCTGTCAAAAACAGGAAGAGTATATCTCCGTTCGGGAGACCGGACAAAGCCCAGGGTTCACAGCCGATGTTGTTCAATTCCAGCCCGGATGGGTTGGAAATCGAGGCCCCGGCTTCCGCTCCGGAGTAGGCCGAGAATAAAACACGGCGTATCTCTGTCACCCGGTATGATAGAAAGTTCGGGATTGCGCCTTCAGAGTCAGTTACTCCTCATACATACGGGAGTCCGGTGTGAAATCAGGATAATTTGCAGGATATACGAGGTGCTGGCGGAGGTCGGCGGAGCCGGGAGTTTATGTGGCCATCTTGGTTGCTGGCGTAGCTCCTCCTTCCCTTGTCCCCTTTTTGAACAGAAGTAGCCATAGCACGGCCAGTAGCATCAGTGACGTCCAAAGCCGCACGAAAAATAAACGCGGCCAACTCTTCAACATTCAACGCATGGGCCCGCAGATCAGCGCGGGCACCCTCATGAGAGACACGAAAAAGAAGGGACTCCACCGAACCCCAGAGGCTAGAAGTAGCCCTGGTCAACACACACAAAGTGTTAAGCGCCCTCAAGGCAGCACTGGAGGAAGCGAAGACATTACGTCCCCATGAATCAAACCATCGGGCCTCCCGAGACGGAGGGAACAACACCACAGGCAAACACGGAAAGGTAGTATGCAGTAGAGTGCCTTGAGTAGAAGGGTGGAAAGAAAGACAGACCGGGTCATGCGGAGCTGGCCGATGGTTGTGCAGAAGCGCCTGAGGCACTGGATTACCCGTGGCAGGACGCCTCCAGGCCCCCATAAGGGAATCATGGAGTGATGCCTCAGAAAGAAGGAACCACTCCCGTCCACCAGAACCCTGTGGTGGTCTGTAGAAAATTGAGTGACAGGTTTACCCATCCTCAGACTACCAGCAGCCAAACAAAGGCACCAGTGGCCTCAGTAAGGCGCCACGGAGGTGAAAGCAAGTCCTCCATGGACGACGATCACAGACTGAGCTGCCATTCCCCAATTCCAGGGGGAAGCGGCCAGCCCCGGCATAGTGGAGGAACCACCGAGGAATGAGGACCCGAAGGGCCTCAGAAGGAGAAAATGCCGGTGAGAAGCCAGCCGCAGGCCCGGGAAAGAAGGGTTCGAGGATTTTAGCCACGAGGACGGCGAAGAGCCTCCCCTAGAAGATGCCGGCGAAAAGGAAACTACACGGCAGCCTTTCTCCGGGGAGGAACACATTGACAGATGACAGACCTCCGGAGACGAAGAGACTTCAGGAGACAAATCCAGATCCCGGCACGGTTCCGTGGAGGTAGTCAGCGGCGCCTGATCGGCGTCATGCGGCGCCGGAGGGGCCACTTGCGGCGCCAGTTCGGCCCCAGAAGGAGCAGCCGCCTGCGCCCAGGATCAAGGGGGACCCGGGAAAGCACCCCAAGATCCCGCCTCCACCTGTGACTCCACTGGAGCCGGGGAGGGAGGCTCCTGGCGTCGAACTGGTGGCCAGCTCGACCTCTGGTGAGGCAGCTGCCTACTGAGAGGGCCGAGAGAGACCCGGGGGCAAGCCCGGGGTCCCGGCGATCACCTGTGACACCACAGGGAGCCCTATAGGGATTTGCGGCGAGACAGGGATGCTAGGTGCCGAAGAGGGGAGACCCGAAGAACCACATTCTGACGGCGCCACTCTCCTACGACCTGGAGCCGAGACCTTCAGCGCCGGGGCCACCGGCGACTCCGTGGAAGTCCCAGCATCAGGCAAGGGTTCCGCGGACGTCTCAGGAGGTGGGGAAAGGGCCAAAGAAACCTGTAGAGCCACAGCGTAGGCTGTCATTTGGGCCCTAGTCACCTCCGTGCCGGGAAATGGCAGTTAGGGAGGCGACAGGCGGGAGCGCATGTCCTGGGGGGAGCTTTTGATTTGCTCAAACGCTCCGTCCATCATCCCCTTTTGTATCGCTATTGTATTGCACAAACGCTCCGTCCATCATCCCCTTTTGTATCGCTTTGATTTTCTCAAACGCTCCGTCCATCATCCCCTTTTGTATCGCTTTTAATTTGCTCAAACGCTCCGTCCATCATCCCCTTTTGTATCGCTTTGTTCACCCTAAGTTGGCAGGGTATGCTCAGACGTGAGTCCCTTGCTCACTTGGCCACTGGATTCAGATAGCCTGGCTGATGAGGATTATCAATCCGAAACCGGTCCCAGGAGGCTTGTTTCCAGTCAAGGGAAGACATGGCTTGGCATTTCGGGCTGGACTGTTCCCATGAGGCACAGGGTCAGACTGATTTGCATATGGCCATGTCTGAACTGGGGTGGCTGAGTGAGCTAAAGAATGGTGATGGATTAAACCCAGATCAGTTGACTGGGGGTGAGTGTTTGATTTGCTCAAACGCTCCGTCCCTCATCCCCTTTTGTATTGCTTTGTTCGCCCTAATTTGGCAGGGTATGCTCAGACGTGAGTCCCTTGCTCACTTGGCCACCGGATTCAAGATAGCCTGGCTGATGAGGATTATCAATCCGAAACCGGTCCCAGGATGCTTGTTTCCGGTCCAGGGAAGACATGGCTTGGCAGTTCGGGCTGGACTGTTCCCATGAGGAACCGGGTCAGACTGATTTGTATCTGGCCATGTCTGAACTGGGGTGGCTGAGTGAGCTAAAGCATGGTGATGGATTACACCCAGATCAGTTAACTGGGAGTGAGTGTTTGATTTGCTCAAACGCTCCGTCCATCATCCCCTTTTGTATCGCTTTGTCCTGGGGGGAGCAGGCGCCCACCGCGAAAGGAGGACAAGGCCTCGGAGACAAACTGAAGGACCTACCAGCCGGTGAGCCATGCCCTTGGGGCTGGGGCGAAAGACGATGTCGTAAATGAAACTGGCGGTTCCTTGCTCCCGAGGTAGGGGACAAACGCTGAAAGGACACCGACCTGGATAAGCGCGCCGACAGCAACTTCATCCGGCGCCCCCCCTGCAACTTAGACTTGAAGTGCTGGCATGTGTCTCAGCTCTCCGAGTCATGGTGCCCACCCAGGTACCACACGCAGACTGGGTGAGGGTCCATCACTGACATGTGACGTGCACAAGAGGGACACGTCTTGAACCCGAAGGCATTCGCACACTATTCCAAACATGAATAAAGGGATAGAAGGACTGAAAACAGGCCAGAGCTCAACCCGATCCGTGTTGAACGCGGAAAGAGAAAAAACTGATGTAGGCGCGCCAGGGTGGGACTTATGTGACCTCGCTGACGTCACGTGCGCAGACGACACAGGGGCGGAGTTACGTGCTGCCGTCCCTGCCTTCATGGATGCTGTGGCAAAAAGATTTTCCGGATCCAGTCTCACGCCTGGGGATAATTCTACATGAAAAAATCTGCGGCTAGTAGTCTCTATCCGATTGACAGTGCACATCAGTAGCATAGTCACCTCTGCTCTGAGTCAAGGGTGGATTTTAAAGAATGAGGCAGATTCCTG
Organism: Lissotriton vulgaris; assembly: GCF_964263255.1. NCBI lineage: Eukaryota > Metazoa > Chordata > Amphibia > Caudata > Salamandridae > Lissotriton > Lissotriton vulgaris. Next base: position 774,907,093 of record NC_141685.1, on the reverse strand, counting down.
ACAAACAAAAAATCCTAGACTATGCTATTTCTATACCTTACCTAAAATTCACAAGGGCATCCTCCCTCCACCAGGGAGACCCATAGTGTCTGGGATAGGCTCTCTATTGGAACCTTTGTCAAACTTTTGTGACCATTTCTTGAAACCATTGGTCAAAAAGACACCGTCCTTTGTTCAAGATACAAGGGACATATTGAACTTGATTGCACTGACTAATGTCAAGAGACCACAGATTGATCTCTCAGTCACCCTGGATATTGAGGCCTTGAACATCAATATCCCCCAGACGGCCACACTTGAAGTTGTCGAAGATATCCTAAGGTCCAGTAATTGGGCATCACCAACACCAATAAGCTCCATCATAGAATGTGCAACCTTAGCCCTAACAGAAAACTTTTTTTAGTTTGATGACCACCTGTTCTACCAAATCCAAGGGGCCTCAATGGGCAGCACCTTTGCCCTGAGCCTGGCCTGCATTTACATGTCAAACTTCAAAGAGAAACATATTCTCTCCCCTACCAATCCTCATACTGAGAATATTGTAACATGGCGTCATACTCATTTTTTGGATAGGAAACAGGGTTATGGTCACCATATTTGTTGGGTGAATTAACAATCTAAATGCATACCTAAAATTTACTGCCAATGTCTCTGAGAGAGAACAACTCTTCCTAGATCTATTGATCAATCTTTCTGAAGGAGACTTGAATTCAAAACTTACAAAAAACTGACTGACAGCCATAGTCTATTACTGTTTAGCAGTCATCACCGAGGGCTCTACGGGAGTAGGAACACCGGCGTTGCTGAGTTACCTCACCCACAGGAAGCGGGTGCACAGGTGCGAAGTAGTGTCGGGTTTCGTCACGCAGGTCGAGGGTGCTTGGAGTTGAAGATGCTGCAGGCGGCTCGATGTGAAGAGTTCCGGTGGATTCAAGGGTGGATCTGAAGTGGTGAAGACCTGAAAACAGAGGGGACAATGTTCAAAGTCACTAGCCAGTGACTACCGTGGAACCAGGATGGAACCAGGCGATGTCGGTTGGAAACAGGCGATGAGGTGTAGCTTCTCACTGCAGCCACGTGGACACGAAGAGGTCGAGGATGTCCAGGAGTCGATCACGAGCTGTCCCACAAAGGCTCTAGCTGATGGCAGTGTCTGCAACTTCATCGAATCAAACAGGCCTTGGCTAATGCAAGCCACGCAGGAAGTGGAAAAAGCTTATCACTCAAACCAGCAAGGTCAGAGCGAGTGCTCCTTTTTACAGGAGTGAGGGCAAGTCTGGAGCAACCAGACCCGCAGTGTAAATCGTAGGTTTCATCGCCAAGATGGCCGCTGACTACGTGGCAAGTGGCCGGGATGGCGAGTCGAGTGGCACGATGCAAAAGGGCCCCACGCAGATCGTGGAGATGCTGGGGGGCTGATTTTCGGTGCAAGGGCTGCTCGGTTGTGGGGCTTCTCAAACCCTAAAGCACAGCATCGAGGGTGCCTCGGGTGCTGCGCAGTCAGCTTCTCTGGGGCCTTTCAAGATGTCCGGTCCCACGTCTCTCGGTGCCTCCACCGGTCCCTTCTTTGCAGGGACTGTGAATCGGGCTGTGAGAAGTCTGGTAGTCTGGGTCTCGTTGGGCTCAGGGCTCGGGCTCCGGCAGGAGGCGGCGGCAAAGCAGACGTCGAGTTGCTGGAAGGTGCCTGTGTTCACAGGATGGCCACTCCTCGGCCACAAGGGAGATGCTCTTCAGTCTTCTGTGCAGCAGAACGTCGAAGTCCAGTCGTCTTCTTAGTTTCAAGTTGATTCGGGATGATCTGAGGTGCTTTGGCACTGCTCCCACTCTTATTCCCAATCTGAGGGGTGGATCACCTGCTAGGTCCCTCCTCTGGGTGGGACCAGGAAGGGGGGCGGTTACACCCCCTTTCCTTTGTCCGGCTCCTCGCCAGGCCTGGGTCTGGAAAGTCCCAGGACCGGTTTGGACTGGCTTATGCACGAGGACACCTTGTGTGCCCCGGGCATGTCTGATTCTATTCAGCCCTGTCCTACTCAATACACAAAATCCTGTCTGGGGTGGTGCTCACACCTCCCAAGGCAGGAAACCCTTTGTCCAAGCCTCCCTCGCTGGAAGGACTCCCAGCAGCAGGAGGTCAGACTTGTGCCTGTGGTGGCAGCATCCATTTTGTGATGCTGAGGCTCTGGTTAACTTTAACCGGGGTTAAGGCTATGTACATGTCGTGTCCCTCTAGAAGGGTGGAATGCTATCCCCGTCGGCAGAACTGTTGAGGGGATAGTATTCCAAATCGTATGACAACTTACTCGACATGTTTTGATAAAGCCAAACCAAAGTTAGCATATAACCGCGAGGATTATAATGCACTTAAGAGTATATGGTATGGCAATATCCCGGAACAGCTAAGGGAGTTGTTCCCGACAGCTGCAGACAGGCTCAGCTCATGCTAGAGCACCATCTCACATGAAACCACACACTCTGCCCCCAGGATTGCAGGGGCCTTCCATAGGAATGGCTTATAGGTTAACATGTGTCCAGTTAAGGTTAGATATAGGGATACTATATCTAAGCAAGAGGTGATTACCCCAACTTACCCCAGCTGAGAGATCAGCCAGTTGTGTCAAAATATGGAGGCCAGGCCAGGGGTGGCACAATACATGCTGCAGCCCCTGGTGTGCCTTGGCTACACCTATGCCCTGGGTACCTATGGTACACTGTTACAGGGGCCTATAAGGTGAACCAGTTCCAATTCGTAATGCGCCTAGAGTGCATTGGCAGTAATTTAGAGAGAGAACAGCAGGCTGTGGGTCTGATTAGCAGGCCCACAGCCACATTAAGTCATAAACCAGTGAAGCAAAAATTTGGGGTGACCATAGGATAGCAGACCCAACTCTCCTACAAAAAGAGAGCACATAACAACAACCATGAGAAAGAACCCATTCTGATGAATTGACATGCATCACCACGTATACCCCAGAGTCTAACTTCATTAGGAAAGTAATCAAGAAACACTGGGGCATCCTGCAAACTGACTAACTCACATTCAACCTCCCAAGATTTGCATTTAGAAGAACAGCAAACCTTAAAGATATGCTCATCAACACGTGGCCAAAACATACTTGACTCCCGTGCAGAGACAACTTTGGAATTTGCTTCCGGTGGTGGGCCACCATCCCTATGGCCATTGCAACATCTGTCCCTTAACACAGCCGACAAAGAAGGTCCAACTTACTGACACCCTCACATAGGCACAACAAAAGCACACCGACTGTAACACACACAATTGCATTTATCTGATTACTTACCCATGCCAGTTAAAATACAGAGGGATGACCACTAGAGCTGTTAAGTTACGAATTTCTGAACATCACAGAAACATCAGATGCAGAAATACCATTACCAAGATGTGTGCCCCATTACCAAGATGTGTGCCCATTCACCACTGTTGGGCACACCTTTGATGATCAAAATGGACTGTCCTGGAGACATACCCCCAGATACGACAAGAAGGACGTTTAAGAAAGGAGCAAATGTGGATTTTCAGATTGTTCACACATAGGGTTGGGTTGAATGATGATATCCCTTGGGGAGAACTCAATAAATAATCCTGTAGCCCTATCATTTGTGTTCTGCCAAAAATGTCATTGCCACTCCACACGGTACCCCTAATTGGAGAGCCTTGCCCGCACCATCCAGGTGTGCTGCCTGCTAGACTTTGATTGATTGAGGGTTACAAAAGGACACATCAATTCGCCTACTACACCCAGCAAATCTCAGGGATACTCCATCTCCCTACAACTGATGCACTCAACATGCTCTCTCACCCATACTTACACCTACTGGTCATCGTCCGATTAGACATCCCATGTGAGTCTAATAGTTCTTAATTGATTATTGGAGACGTAGTGCATTCCCAAACTCCGACCGTACACTACAGGAGATACTCCATCTCCCTACAACCTCTACATACCACATGCTCGCTTACTCTCACACCAGGATTTTATACTCCATGTGAGTTGTTTTAGGAATTACCCCAAATAATTATAAACTTTCTAGATCGCAGTAGCAGCATTAACATGCAAAAATACTCTTGAAGGTTGCATGTGCGCATAAATTGCTGTCTGTATTGGAGACCCTATGAGTCTGTCTTATTTTTTCCTTTTTTTACTGCTTCCAGGCAGTGGGAAGGAGCCGCCACTGAGTATGGGCGAGCTCTTTAGACTTACCAGGGGGTAGCGTTAAGCATTTGAAGTCAATGAATGAGACACACACTCCCATTTAGAAAAATAACATATATTTTTATATAATTTAAACACCAAGATCATTGGAATTAAGTAAGTGCTTTAGACTTTATCAAATGTTACAGCAAAAACAGTAGACAATGACAGCAGGAGCCTCTGTCGTGGTAATTTTATCCTATGGGACAAACATTAACGTCATAGGTACACTTACAGATGACTTACAATACTGTTCTTCTGGACTTAAGGTAAGTAGGAGCCAAGGTCCAAGAAAGAACCAACAGTTAAAGTTTACCTGCCGTGGGGTGTCTCGGTGCATAGGTGCTTTCAGCGGTGGTAGCCTCGAATGCTACACAGTAAAGTCAATGGGGAAAGGTACATCAATGTCAATTCATTAACATGCCAGGGGTAGCAGAAGTGACATCACACACTTTAACAAGCCCCTTATAATATCACAGGAATTGATCTCATGATCCTCAACATTGGTTAACTTTCCAGAAAGTTAGATCATTGAATTTGAAAGGCCTATATTATTAAGACAAGGTGTTTGATACCAAAAACCATAGGTTTCAGTAAAGCCATCATGCAGCTGGGGAACTTGTAATCACCAGTGCCCTGTACATATACTTAAGATGGCTTCCCTGTTTACTTGTACTGTCTAGTAATTAAGCTAGACAGCACAGGGGCATATCTGTTCATGCAGATATGCCATCACATGTAATATAATACACCCTGTCTGAGGGCTATAAGGCCTGCTGTAAGGGTGACATACATTAGATGCAGTGGCTTTGGCATTGTACACAGTGAGTGTGCCATGTTGTGTTTTCACACATTGTTTGCACCAAGTCATGCAGCCTGTAAAGGCAGTCTGTATGCAATGTGTATGGGGGCCCGTTATGGTGGCATAATACATGCTGCAGCCCTTAGGGACCCTCTTTAGTACCCATGCCCGAGGTACCAGGGGAATCATTTACTAGGTACTTGCAGGGATACTAAAGTGTATGCCAATTGTAACACAAATAGACCATTTTACTTTGTTTTGGAGACGGAGCACTGGAATATGGGCGTAGTTAATAGAGAACCAAGGCACATCAGTCAAAAAATATCAGTACTAGTGGCAAAAAGTGGTTAAAACCATGACAAAAAGAGGCACTTTCATATAGTTTTGAGGTTAGCAAACAAATTGCAGAAGAAGCAATTATATAAACAGCCCATATTTTTTTCACAAACCCAACAGAGTTCAAGAACACCTTCTGGTGGATTTTCTTTTTTTTTTTTTTACATTTGAATAAAACAATATAAACTTGAAAACAGCCCCCTAAGTATCAGTTAAACTCTTCTTTTCCATCAAATGGCTGAGATGCTAAGGCCTTGCTGTGTCTAAAAAGCAAAAAAAAAGAAAGCAAAAGCATCTTTAGAAATGATTAGCCACCAAATGGGTGCAGATATATTAAATGGATTCCGATTTCAGGAGTAAAAGGAATTGGAGCCTTTCTCCACCAAAGTCTTTGTTGAAACAAATTACTCTTCTGTGTTTTGAGCATACTTTTAGTTTTTGCTTGAAGGTTGGTCTTAACATACACACCCACCTGTTCATCGCCTTTGTACCAGGTGATAATAGGAGGTGGGCTTCCCGATGCGTCACAGAAGAGGCTTGTGGGCTGGTTGACCACCACAGACACATTAGTCAGCTTGTCCTTATCTCTGATTTCAGGAGGGACTGCAACAAGAGAAGAGAATGAGTTCAGAGTTAAAGGAAAAGCTAGAATGTAACTTGCATTTGAGACATGGGAAGAGACTGGGTTGACAGGCCTGGTATTCCCTGCTATGGCACAATTATAACCTTCCCTATGATCAGTCATAACTGACCTACTATTCCACTGGTGCACCCAGAAACTTCCTCAGAAGAATAAGGGCACGTTATAATTTCTCCTTAAATTAATATATTAAACAGCTTAATATTGAGAGATTTTCTTCCCTGGGATGCTACAGTTATATGGTTCATCGGAGTTAGTGCCACAGAGTAGTCAATTCCCTAACGGTGGGGAAAACAAAATGCCTAAACACACAATATTAGTATTTTACAGCAATCAAAATATAAACATAGCAAAATACATGATTAAAAAAGAACAGAAAGGAAGTTCAACACAGGGAGAATAAAGCATATCCTAGCATGGGGACGTTTTCCTTTTGGCTCGTAAGGGGCAATAAATAAGCTAGAAATCGAAGAATTTAAACAACCAAACATGACAGATCATTTTTGTTTACATTTGGTAAAGGCTGACACCTTATGCCTGGTTGCACACAGCAAAAGACCAACAATTGATGGATGGAATGTAGTACAAATTAAAACATTCACCCCCAGTCAAGAGATCTGGGTTAAATCCATCATTCTTTTGCTCACCACGCCACCCCAGTTTAGACCTGGCCATATGCAAATCAGTCTTGACTCTGTGCCTCATGGGAACAGTCCAGCCCGAACTGCCAAGCCAGTTCCTCACTGGGCCAGAAACAGGCATCCTAGGAATGATTTCGGGGTTTCACCCCTCTTCAGCCAGGATAGCTTGATTCCAGTGGCAGAGTGATCCCGGGGCCCACATCTGGGCTTACCTGGCACACTTAGAGCGAGAAAGCAAAAGACACACAATTGATGGATGGAATGCAGAACAAATCAAAACATTCACCCCAGTCAAGATATCTGGGTTAAATCCATCATTCTTTTGCTCACCATGCCATCCCAGTTTAGATCTGGCCATATGCAAATCAGTCTTGATCCTGTGCCTCATGGGAACAGTCCAGCCCGAACTGCCAAGCCAGGTCCTCACTGGACCAGAAACAGGCATCCTAGGAATGATTTCGGGGTTTCACCCCTCTTCAACCAGGATAGCTTGATTCCAGTGACACAGTGAGCCCGAGACCCACATATGGGTATACCCGTGCCACTTAGGGCGAGAAAGCAATCGTCCATCAATTGTGTCTCCGTTGTACACAGCTGCAGATTTAACATTTCATTACTAAAAAGTAAAAACAGAACTAAGCAGTATGCTTGTATTATTATTTGTGAATAATCAATTGATGCACTTGAATCACAACCTTGCTGGGGCTCAACAGTCTGACTTCTTGCATAATAAATCTCAATAAAATCAAAGATAATGCTCTCATGGACGCATTTCAAGATGTTATCCTGCTTCCATTAGGGGAGCAAACAGAAATCCTAATCTGCAGTTCCAAAGTTACATCAACGAAACCGTTAGAAGGGAGCTCCCCTCTTTAGTAAGAAATCTAAGACACTTGAGCCCTCATCAACAGTTACTAATCGAAGAGCTTTGCGTCCTGCCACAGAGTAGCAGGAACATTTAAAGGCATTTGAAAAGGTTTTGAAGACCAGAAGATCTTATGTCTTGCAATATACATGATTGAGTTGACGACCCCGACATGTTCAGAGCAAAATTAATATCAGTTTCAGGTGCCAACTAATCAAACTAACATTTCCAGTAATGTCAGGAACTGACCATATTCTTGATATTTATTTAAGGTTGCAGATTTGCAGGGGCTATCCAGTGATGTATAAGTTGGTCTATCTCAAAGCAAGCCTTCCACAGGCTATTATGCCCTAAAAGGTTTCCCAGATTGCAAACCGTAATCTTTCCCCAGTCTATGAGTTTTTTTGGTGCTTGGCGTAACAAGCCCCAAATTCATTAATCAGTTTAAACATTCTGTAACATTTACACAGACTTGCAGATCACCTGCCTTCTGTCTATCTGAAAGATTCTTAAACCTGTTGTGATTTCACAACTCTTAAATTACCTGGAATTAAGCAATCATGTAAGTGATTTCAAGTCAGACTTCTATCATAAGCAATGAAAATGATCTGATGAATGCCAGGGACCAATGATCATCCTTGACCACTCTGTGACTTTTGACACTATAGATGAAATAATAAATACAAACCAAGCCTGCTGTTCCAGCAATCCCAGGGGAGGTCAGTGAGACAACACAAAGGGCCAAGGTATTTCGTAGCAAATAGGATGCAACATGTGAATTCAGGCTATTCTTTTCTAACAACTAACATCTCCTGTGGTGTCCTATAGAGTTCAGCTCTCTCCCAAGTGTTATATTGTACCCATGTGTCCTTTCGAGAGACTGTTCAAAGCATTCCCAACTTCAGCTAGTACATGCACACTGATACAATTTGATTGCCACGGAATATGTGAGGATGTGATTAATTACTGATCAGCAAAAAAGTTTCTTCCCAATGACCAACAAGCATTTGCAATGCAACAGGTCCTCGCATTAATTAAGTTTGAGCTATTAGCATTGCTAAATATTGCAACACCAATTGCAATAAAAGTCTATAAATTGTAGGCCAAAAAAATGTGTAATTATTTTTGTAGCAATGGTGGCATGCTTCGCTTTATATGATGTTTAAAAGTAAAGTGCGCCATACCGCGATTGCTAGAATAGTTAATTGTGGATGCATTAACAATTGATGTGTGCACTGATGGCTGGTGGTGTGTGCCTATAGAAATTGTGCACTGATGGCTGGTGGTGAGTGTGCCTGGTGGAAGTGGGCACTGCCGGCTGGTGGTGTGTGTGCCTGGTGGAAGCGTGCACTGACAGCTGGTGGTGTGTGTGTCTGGTGAAAGCGTGCACTGGTGGCTGGTGGTGTGTGTGTGCCTGGTGAAAGCGTGCACTGACGGCTGGTTGTGTGTGTGTGCCTGGTGAAAGCGTGCACTGATGGATGATGGTGTGTGTGTGCCTGGTGAAAGTGTGCACTGACGTCTGGTGGTGTGTGCCTGGTGGATGCGTGCACTGACGGCTGGTGGTGTTTGTGCCCGGTAAAAGCGTGCACTGACGGCTGGTGGTGTTTGTGCCCAGTGAAAGCGTGCACTGATGACTGATGGTGTCTGTGTCTGGTGAAAGTGTGCACTGATGGTGTGGTTGTGTGTGTGGTTGTGTGTGTGTGGTTGTGTTTGTGGTTGTGTGTGTGGTTGTGTGTGGTTGTGTGTATGTGGTTGTGTGTGTGCTTGTGGTTGTGTGTGTGGTTGTGTGTGGGCTTGTGGATGTGTGTGTGGTTGTGTGTGGTTGTGTGTGTGGTTGTGGTTGGTTGTGTGTGTGGTTGTATGTGTTTGTGTGGTTGCGTTTTTGTGTGTGGTTGTGTGTGTGGTGGTGTGTGTGTGTGGTTGTGTGTGTGGTTTGCGTGTGTGTGGTTGTGTGTGTGTGGCTGTGTGCGTGGTTGTGGGAGTCGCTTTCCCGCCCACTAGTCACCCAAACTGTTCTTTCCAGATCCCTCAAACAAGGCAAGGCTAAGCACACAATCTCACAATGGGGCAGATAAGTTCAGCCACGGACCCACAGGATGATGGAAATTACGTGTTCGCACTCCCAGGAGCCATCACTCAACTATCAGCAGCACATGCGAAGTGATGGGTGATCTGGGTGCTGTCAGCAAGCAAAGGAACCGCTGTAACTACACAGACGCCGACATGAGAAGAGATAGCTCATTATTAAACCGTTAACTAGAGTCATTCTGTCAAATGTTTGCCAAACTGCTGCATTTTTCTGCAGGAATGTTTGATATTTTGGTAGGTACGAGGACAGCGATTACCTCAGTTGGAATAAGTAAAAGACATAAATAGCATTCTAAAAACAATTAAGGATCGACTTTTGAGACACCGTGAACACAAATTTGATTAAAGAAAGACCTCTGTTTTAATAGTTATTAGTCAATTAGTCATTAAAAAAGTTTAAACCTGCATAGCAATCATTTCAAAAATACTTATTTAATGTTCCATAATTAAACTGTACACAGCCTATTCTTGAGAGCACAGAGCCTGTGGGCTGGGTTTTCGGCAGTCCAATGCAATGAATTCGAGAAAACCCCTCCGTGGAGTATCCGTTTGCCTCGTGTCCCTGCAAGCACCATGTGTTCCTTTGTTCAGCCTGGCTGGGGCTCTGTGTCCGACGCAGAAAACAGAGTTAAACCTACCAGCCCTTAAAGAGCGCGCAAAGACAAAACATGACCTCACCACTGAGGACGGTCAAAAGAAGGAGTTTAACAATTAATTGGAAAGACCTGGGACGTTTCGGTAAATATGACTTGTAGACGGACTAATCTATCTAAACGCTTAAAGGTAAGAAAAACATCTGGCCCCTATGCAGGCCTTCTCGTGCCCCTTCCCAACCAGGGCCCCTTTCACTCAATTGTGTGATGAGGCTTTTGTATGAGCACATCATCATGCGGCAGCTTAGAAAACAAGCAAGACTAAAACACGAGCCTGAAAACATGACCTAAGGCTAATGTTCTTCAAGTATAAATGAACTCACCAAAAATCATCCATTTGAACAAGAGGGCAGTATGGTTCAGAAACATGAAAACCGTGTAATTGCAATACATAAATCAAATTTGCTGTTTTCTAGGACAGCTGTATGTTAAGCATATAAAATTGTGATGATTGTCAAAGATGGTTAAGGAGGGGGGGTATATCTGACATTACTAATAGCAGTAAAACCAAACAAACGTTATTACAGCTATACAGTCAACAAACAAAATCCCTTTGTAATGTAATTGTACATTAATTTAGACACAAAATATTGATGTCACTAAGGCAACTGCTTCCATGTGATGAAGAGAACGTTCTATGGGTGACCATTAAGTGGCATTTACAAGTTAAAACAGTATTTTAACTCACAAGTCATAGCCAACAAACGCAGCTGCACTAATTGCGCCTCCTCTGTTACAAAACCTAGTGCTCGGCAGGAGAAGTCCCCTTCGTGAAGGACCTATTGCGGACTCACAGATATGGGGTCATTGGAGAAACATATAGTAGAGCAGAACACAAGGGCACATCCTACCTACCAATTAAGGGCAAAACTAAAACACCAGATTAGAAAAGCAGCAACACAACTATAAGTACAACAGATGATAGGGTAAACTGTTGCCTTCTCAACTGGGTAGGCAAGTATACAAAGTTTCATAGATTCATGCCTGTTAGCCCAAAAAGAAGTAGTCCCTGGCCTGTGTTCAGGCCACTATTTTAACTTACTCTTCCTGGCTTATATTTAATCAAGCCTAGAGTCAATCATTTATTGTATGTGGGTCACACAGAGCACGGCCTAAACCCATAAATTGTGCATGATATATGAATGCGCATCTGGCTTTGTACGTCAATGTGTGGCAACTGGCTCCAAGACCATAAGATAGCGCAAGGTGTTAATGCAGCTGTTGCAAAATGCAGAGAGAGGTTCCAGAGCCGGTAAGAAAAGTCAGAGCTGGTGACTTCTGCAGAAAGCAGTCTGTAACCACAGCTCCAGTCCTATGATGACTGCTAAGAGTTTAATGTAAATACCACTACTCTAAAGATCTAAGCAGATCACACATTTCAGTCCCAGTAAATATGGCCTTGGTTAATGTGTCTGCTGCACAGACCTAGGCGTGTTTTGCATGCCAGTGGCAGAAAGATTGTGATGGGGGAGAGGCAGTGGAGGTGCAGACTCTAGAAGTTGCGTAAAGGAGAGTAAGGGGGCGGGGAAGGGAAACTGATCAGAGAAGCAGCAGAGGGCTGATATAGTCGGAGTTAAAGATGCCTTCAGGTAGGCTGTGAATGTTTGTTTTCTTTAAGCAATCAAACTAGTTTCGTTAATTTACACGCACATGTAGAAAGTGACATTCTGACGATGGTTAGTTAAAGTGCAGAAATTGGGGGAGGAGGTTGTACTTTTCCACAATAAGCATCCTTGAAGCAACCTGCGAAACCTGCCTAAGCATTAAAGAGGGAGAAAAACAAAGTTTAAACAAGTGCGGCTGCGAAAGCGCTGTGCTTTGTTTAATTACTAACGTGAGCCAAGCACTGTTAAAGCTGACAAGTGGTGCACGCGCCCAGCGCACATGCTTGTGATTACTTTTGCAACCACGTTGATGTTCTCGGTGGCCACGCAGCTCACTGAGAATATCAAAGCAGCCGCGAAAGTGATCACGCAGGCTGACAAATGGTGCGCGCCACCGGCGCACCTGCACTGTACCCAATCCGCCTGCAGCCTTTGGGAGCACTTTCAGAAGCCCCTTACTAAATATCTCGCAAAGTATCGCTTACGCGATAGCTAGGCGAGACCTAAAAATGGACGGCAATCAAATAAACACCTATTTTTAAAAAAAATCTTCAATGGAGACAATGTTTCCCAGCAGTTGGGTCCTCACTCTGCTGCATAGAACCTCCCCTTAACTCACCTTCTTCTCTGGCCATCGAGACAGATCTCAAGGTACGCAGTCTGTGGGTGACTTTGACTCCAATCTTTCATTTAATTGAATGTGTCCTTTTCACCTGCGCTGCCTTCACAGGTCCTTCCACTTCCACTTATCCTCACAGATGCTCTACACTAGTCATGGAAATATTTATCCAGAACCATAAATCTGGACTTTTAAGTCCTATGATCAACAACTTAGACATTGGCCCACATCTTTTTTCTGCATCTTTGTTTTGAAAGATGATACAGAAAGAGTGCAAGTTATTTCTTTTTATATGTTAACTGTCAACTTAATTTGGATCATGTACAAAAGTAATTTCTTCCTCTTTGCTTATAATGCATCCAGGCATACAATTTACAAAAATAAATAGAAAATAAAACAACTGCTTGTTTTTATAGGACTTGGCCAAGCTTCAGAAGAAAAGCGATGTTCTTGATGAAAGTGGAATTTCAACTCTGAAGCATGGTCAAGTTGTCAGCTATGGAACCTGGAGGCCATTAGTTGAACTATTTAATCTTAGATTATATCACTTAGCTTCATTTCCTTTGTTTATCAAAACTGAGTTCTTCGAAATGTGCAATGTTAACTACAGCATTGGTATGCAATTTATTATCCATGTGAGAGAGCTAATTTTGTCAAAGTGTTTTTACTAGCAGATAATTTTCCAACTCAATATTTACCACTTTCTTCACAAACTAAATTGTCTGTTATCACCTAAAATCAAAGCAGGGCTATATGAACATTGTAAAGTTACATGGAATGTTGAAATCTATATGGAAGAACATCTTTTATGGAGTACGTCTACCCAATAAAATGTTAATTTTTTGCCATGGAATTGTAAATTGATTCTAGCATTTTCTGAATAACTGATGCAACTGGGCAGGATTGTGGATGCTACTTCAGAAAATGCACAAATAACAGATGAAATTGCCCTGAGAATGTATCTCGAACATTGTAATTTGGCCAGAAGAACACATTTTGCAGAGAGAATTGACTCATAAAAAATTAATCTAGGGAGTTGTTCATAATCCTTAAAGAATTAAAAAACCCTGAGAGTGGCAACCAAACGATTCCGATATCCCAACCACACTGTGATAATCTTGAAGCCTACTTTAAACAAAAAAATAATACCTTCTATAAAACATTCTCAAATCCAGTAGGCCCCATCACAAAGGAATCCCAAGAAATTCCGCCTGTCTGCATGTTGGAAAGTTTCAGCCCAATAACTGAGGATCAGACCTTAGCCCGTATAAAATTCGATAAAGTCGGGGTCTCCGAGAGATCCAACACCCCCTCATGTGATTGCTACCTTAGCCCCTATTCTGTGCACCCCAATCACAGATCTATGTAATCTCTCCCTAAAACTGGCTAGGATACCCTGCAAATGGAAGGCAGCATACATTAAGCCCCTGCTAAAAAATATCCACAGCAGACCCCCAGAATTTTGGAAATTATAGATCCATCTCCCTCCTTCTTTCTTTTTCCAAAATCTTAGAATCAGCTGGAAATGCCCAACTACTATTATATTTGGAATCTAATCATCTACTCTTACCAATCTGCATTTCACGCCTCACACGGTACGGATGCTGCACTTGCGGAGATCACAGACACCATCACACTGGCATTAGATCGGGGATTGGTGACCATGCTAGTTCTTTTAGACCTCTCAGCTGCATTTAATACCATCTCCCATCAGATTCTAGTGCATAGATTCTGGGAGTTTGGTATCAGAGGCAAAGCACTGGAATGGCTGGTCAATTTTTTGTCAGAATGTACAAACCAGTTCCAGTTGGGCGAGTACGCATCAGCTCATTCATATATTGATAAGGGGGTGCCACAGGGCTCAATCCTGAGCCCATCACTGTTTAATGTGTATATGGCCCCCTGCAGGAAGCTGGCTCTGTATGTACTACACCAAAGTGAGGTATAGTGTGCACAGAGTCCAGTGGAACCCCAAAGGTAGGCAGAGGTAAAGTTAAGTAGCACCTTATTCTCTATTTGTGGTAGTGTGGTCGAGCAGTAAGGCACCCGCCTTCCACGGCCCAAGCTCGAGTGGGGCGGATTTGCAATGTGTCCGGCCGGAGCCAGAGGTTGCAGATGACCAAATCTGGTGTTCACTGGAGACAAAGTCTTTGTGCTTGAAGGCAGACAGGTCCTCCGGGGTTTTCGAGGGGGAGACAGGCTGGTAGGGCTGGGGACAAATCAGTAGGTATATTCCTCTTGTTAGCTGCTGCATGGCTGTTCGGTCCTTCTTCTTTTTCTCGTTGCAGGTTCTTGTCTGAGGAAGCAAGGTTCAGGGGTGCCCCTAAATACTAGATTTAGGGGGTGTTACAGGTAGGTAAAAGGCAGGGACCAATGGGTCCCTTCCCTGGGGTGGGTACACCCCCTATAATGCCACCCTCCAGTGGGAGGGGGGCATGAGCCTGTCCCTGGTTGGCTGAGTCCCCCCATCTGCAAGATGGCGGGGACTGAGAGTTGTGCTTCACGCTGCCTCGCCCACATGAGGGGGGGAGTTGGCAGAGGTGGGCACACCTCTCTTTCTCACTTGTTTTTCCCGCCGGTTCTCCCGCCCAAAGTGGGGGTCAGAACCAGTGGGGACCAGTTGCTGAAAGCAACAAGTGACCTGGGGAAGCTCACAAAGGCGGCAAGCCTTTGAAGCTTCCCCTTCGTGAACCCTGTCGGTCCTAGGGGAGGAGGCTTAGCACCTCGTCCCAGGATGTGCATTGTTTCAGGCCCCAGAGAGCAGCAGCTCTTGACCCAGGGGTCAAGAAACATGTCTGGTGGTGGCAGCTGAAAGCAGCCACTCAGTCAGGCCACTAGTGATAGGTCGTTTTTCAGGGGGCATCTTTAAGATGCCCTCTGTGTGCATTTTTCATTAAACCCCACACTGGCATCAGTGTGGGTTTAATGTGCTGAGAAGTGTGGTACCAAACTTCTCAGTTTTCAGTGTAGCCATTATGGTGCTGTGGAGTTCATTATGACAAACTCCTAGCACCATATGCTCTTAATGGCTGCAGTGCACTTACAATGTCTAAGACTGGACTTAGACACTGTAGGGGTACAGGCCTCATGCACCTGTACCCTTAGGTCAGCACCAAAACACGCAGCCTGGAATGGCAGTGTGTGTCTGTAAAGGTACAGGGCCTCTAAGGGTGGCACAATAAGTGCTGCAGCCCTTAGAGATCTTCCCTCGTCACAGTGCCCTGGGTACCTGTGGTACTATTTACCAGGGGCTGACCTGTGGCCAGAAATGCCAATTGGATTAGTTTTGGGGAAAGAACAAAGGCCCTCGGAACCTGAGTGGCAGGGACCCAGGGCACATCAAGTGAAAGTGCATCAGTAGTCTGGCAAAAAGTGGCGGGGGTTACTTCAATAGAAACTCGCTTTCCTACACTCCCCTGGCAAAACTCATCAGGTTGTATGGTTTTGAAACCATCTCCTATGCTGATGACACTCAATTGATCATCACCATGGACCATGACCCCACCTTGACCAAAGCAAGATTTAAACAATGCCTGTGGACAGTAGCCGTGTGGATGTCCAAGAACTGTCTTCAACTGAACATGACCAAAACAGAGAGTCTTCTGTTCGGGAAGGCACTGACAGTTTGGGCAGAGAACTGGTGTGTGGCACCCACAAACCTGTAATAAACAATAGTGTTGAATCTTTACCTGGAGCCAATGAGAGCAATGATGGACAAGTCAAGGAGTCGCCATTCACTACTTTCTGCCTGGCACTGAACTGTTCCTTTGAAATTAATCTAACAAGGACATTTTCGTGCTCAGTTCTCAGGCAAATGAAAAGAATGAGTGTATACATATCTTCTCATGCTCGACACCTGCCCAAAAACTAATTCTTCTAACTCCAACAAATAATAAACTTTATCCAGCCTTGCTCACTTCCTGCCAAGCTAAGACACTGGTATACATCATGGACCTGCCATTTTCTAATGAACATTAACATCAATTAGGCAGAAATATCAGATAATTTCTTTCCTACAGTCTCTAATCAAAAGTACCTTGTACATTTCAGTGAATTCTGCAAAGAAATCTAAAAACTCACAGCACTAAAATGTAGCCACCCAGAAGTGGTGGACATAATGACAACTGGGGCAAGAGGAGTGAGGGACAGAGCTCCTAATATCCATTCAGGCGCCAGAGGCAAATGGACTTTAGATCTGGCTATGACTTTCTGAACTTCCAAAGAGGAAGGAGCTGTTAACTGGCAAAGAACATCTCGCTTTTATTTACAGAATATGTATATTGCTTTAAACTATGTAAATTTAATCCAACGTACATGTGCAAAATCCATAGAATTGGGGACATTCGTATGCAAGACATTGCTATGATCTGCAATAAGTAAGTATTGGGGGAAATATATACATACTATTTACATTTGAAAAACTATACTCAAGATTGCTATCTTAAACACTATTAGAACATTGGGCTGGTAAAAGCCCTCAGAGCAACATTCCACGTTCACAGCTGTTGCTGTGATTAAAGGCCTCTCGGACCCGAGGGGATTTACACACCCTTGGGTCTGGAAAATTGCTTCGAGAGGCTTTGTTTTATTTGTTAGAACATTCTGACCTCGAGTGGCAGAATGTTCTATTAGCCTTACAGCCCTTCGTAGCTGGGCTATACTGGCCATTAAAGTCCCGCTCCCTTGTTAAAGGCCCTATCCTTTTGCTCGGGCCTTTAACGCTGTAGCTGGCCTTTAATGGCCGGCATAGCACATAGCGGGCTATAAGGCTATAATAGAAACATAAGAAAATGTTGGCTCTTGTACCTGGAGACTTTTGAATGAGTTGACCTTTCTAGTTAACAGGTTAGAAATTGCTCTTCCATTTTTGAGTGATGCAACACTGTAATCTGTAATATTATGAAATTCATTACTATAATTGATGCTGGCAGGTTTTTATGTTATTTGTGTGCGTCCGTTTTTGTGTATGTCGGTTTTTCTGTAATTCAGAATTTGCAAAAATAATCAGAACTATTTTCAAACTAAAATGCACTGGAATTTAGAACAAGACACACACTGAAAGCCCATCTTTTTAAAAATAGATAATAATGAAATGCTGGTACCTACCAGCCCTGTCATATGCACTTCTTTAATTTACTCCCCGCTCCCTTTTCGCCTGGCCCTGGCAGCTGGCTCATCTTCCACTTCTTCCTCATCTGCTTCGCTAACTTCAAGAACTTTTAAGAAAGTGTCTGATTGCCAAACCCAATCATATCTTCCCTCTGTAAAACCCTCCAACACTTTTTTTCATGTATTCCCTTCGTGTAAACCAATGAATGCGTAAATACAAAATCACCTCAACATGACGAATTCCATTCTTGAATATTACAGCCTTCAGTTAAGCAGGAGTTTATCACAGTCAGTCACTGCTCAATGTCCAATACAATTGGATTAGGTAGTCCCACATTCTCCTAGTCCCTTTAAACGTTAAACAAGTGAATTCCATGGGGCTCTAAACCTACTTAGTTCTGCTTTAGCCAGAAAACATATGTTCCAAGATCATGTTTGAAGTACAAGAATTAGGAGCCACTGATAAAACATATTTAATAAAAGATTGTAAATACTCATACAAAGATATAAACTACAAGTCAACACATACACGTTATAAGGACATCTCTTTCAAATACTTGATAGACTTGTAAAGTATAATTTTTCTTCAATATCTGATGCGAAAAAACTTTGATTGTATACATACTAAGTAACACCCTAAAATAAGGAAAAAGATCAAAATATAGTTTTCAAAACATTGAAAAAAAAATTGCTTACAAGTGCAATATACTGTGAGAAGAGACGCTTGCGACTTACCGTGAACCTTGAGGTTGTACTTCCGTTCCGTGGCGCCAGCCTCGTTGACAGCCACGCAGGTGTACTCGCCATTGTCATAGGGGCTAACAGAGGCAATGATCAACAAGGTGCCATCCTCTTGAATGGAAATGCCTGGCTCATTTCCTGTCAGATCTTTTCCATTGCGCATCCATTTGATGACTGGTCTTGGAACACCTGGCAGGAATAATAGTATTCTCAGGCAACATGGAAACAATACGAAGAAACACATGCAGAAGGAACCCAGGAAGGCATTCACAAGCGAACAATTGACTCTTTTTAGAGATGATGGGCAAGATGTACAAATCCATTTTTCGTTCACAAAACTTCTGCTTTTCAAAATGTTTTTTTGGTTTGTATGAAATCCATTTTGAAATGCATTTCAAAATGCCAATAGGAGGGGCTGTTAAAGCGGCACCTCCGCCTAATTCTGAGTCACATAAATGATGGTTTATGACCACAATTGCAGTTGCAATTCTTTGATAAATTACCAACATCTGAAAACTGATGGTAAGTTCTTTGCAAGGGGAAGGGCTCCATAGGGACACCCTTCCCTTTGTGAATGTTGCTGTTAGCCTCTGGGTGATCAGGGGGCCATTGATTGCTTTCCCAAATGGGGTTCATTTAAAACTCAATGGCTGCTTTTAAAAAAATGTTTTACTTTTTGGAAATCAAATATTGGGACAGCCTCTACATCTCTGCACTGACAGCCAATCAAAGGGAGTCGCAAATTGTGACCTTCCTATTTGCTACTCCATGCAATGGGCAATTTGCAATGCAACATATTAGTACATTGGTCGTATCGCAAATTAAATTCCCAGTCGCAAACATGGGATTGCAAATTGCACAACTGGCCCATAGCAAAAATGTTTTTCAGAGGGTTCTGGAGCATTCCATGAGAGGGGGCATTTCCATTTGCATCTAACGGGTAGCGTGTCAGGAAAGAGCATTCTTGTTGCTAACAATAAAGGTGGCCACACTTGAACGCAACTATAATTTCTTTCAGAACATATGGTAGCTTATACCACCCTGCACTTACTCCAAGGGAGGCAGGACTGCAGCAGATAATCATATCGAAGGAAGATCTGTCATATTTAAGGAAAACACCCACAATGATTTTGGTGCATTGAAATCACCTACATTATTCATCCGTATTTCAACTGGCTGGCCTACACTGCAAACTATGGTGGCTGGTTCAGAAAAACAGTATGGTATCAATCCACCATGCACGTCTGGTGCCACTGTGAAATCACAAGCAACTAACTGAAGAAAATGGCAGCCATATGCTAGAGTGAGTAAGATTTGTTTGTTTGTGTTTCAGTCCTCTTCTGCGTATCTGTTAATGGGAGGTCCTTACGAAGTAGTCAACAAAATGTGAGCAGTTCCTCAACATAGATACTCACAGCCACCAGCAAAGTGCCATGAAATAACTTGCTTAAAGGGACACAAAACTTACTGGTACATTACATGCTAAGCCTTGGCATCACTGGTGAACACATTAGCATGATCTTTACTCTATGCTAAAGGTCTTAGAATAGGCATGGTGTCACTTAACTGGCACACATCACAACGGCATGTAGGGATGCAATATCCTTTATATAGCTCCAATAATTGTACTTCAGCCCAACATTTACCCAAAATCGGACTGGACCACTGCATGCACTGTGCTGCCCTTTTACAAATGGGCCTCATGTAATTAACTGGTCACATCTAGAGCTGACGTTTCAGAGGGGGGGAGGGGGGTACCAATATTTGCTGCTATGATGGAGAAATCCACACCCTGAAGTAAGCTTTGTATGCCAATTTGACCAAAAGTAGGCATATGTGTTCTCATATAAGCTTACCTTTGACTGGACAAGGGAATGCGATGCGCTGGTTGGCTACCCTCTCCTGGTAGGGTGTGTTGTAAGGAGGCTCCAGCTCATCTACAGAGGGAGGCTCTAGAAGACACATATTGAGAAGGAGGCATAGTTATGGGTTTGAACTAGAAATTAGACCAAATACAGAACATCTTACATGGCAGTAAGTACATTTTGAGTGATCTCTTTGATGGGTTGACAAGCCAGCATGTAATTTTATTGGAAAAAGAGACCACAATGTTTTTCTTGGTACTCCTGGTCAAATAATGAACTGATAGCTGATGTATTAAGTGCTGAGTTTGGTGAATTGGGAAAGGGTTGCAGGCAACAGATACATTTTTAGTCCAATATCTTTCTGTTATGTCTAACAATTTTTTTTTAAATTACATCATAGATTACCAGAAAAGATTGATGAAACCAAAGTCTAGGTGCAAACCAAATGCAGGAAAAATGGCTATCACAAAAAGGGCAGGAAGGCCAGTGTAAGCAGAACACTCAGCTACTTAATTGTCATTTGTGGAAAACTGATTTGTCATCTGACATTTAAGGGCAACTGTGAACGCTTCATTCTTTTTCCTCTCCTACGTACGTACATCTAGTTTGTGTCTCTCTTCACCTCCATACCTCTCGACTTAACGATACCTACATTCCTACCTTACTTGTCTTTATTCCTATGACCACAAAAGTAGGTGTATCCCTCCATTATTCTAATGCAGTTATTTTCTCACTTGCTGGCTGCTTCATGTTTCCTACTTTCAACTAATTTCCTCTCCCTTTCAAAGGTAACTTGTCCTCAACTTGACGTTTTCCATCATTGCTCCTTCAGCCCTCCCCTCACCTGTGTATTCTTTCTTCTGTGACATTCTGGTTTTGTTATTGTAATTGTGTAAGCTTAGGCAGGTAATTATTATCCCCTAGGTATATATGCATTTATACCATGTAATCATTCACCCGTAACCTTTCCTTTATTTGTAAAGCCCTCTAAACTCTCAGGATCATGTCCGTGCTATAAAACCACAAAACATAAATAAACAAGAGGTCTCTCCTTTCCTCGAAAGCTACACCTATAATTTAGGGCACCTGGTTGGCTGCGAACACTCAGTTCAAAGGTGAAAACACCTCCAACTGAAGGAGGCCCAGCCTAAAAAACCTTTAGAACACCTCAAAAGAAGACCAGAATAAATGTTATGTCAAGTGGTCCAAGCCATATTGATGCCGCCAATACAACTTTGAGTTAACCCTACAGATGTCCATAAAAGTCTCTAAAGATTACTAACATAAGTTACATTCCTGGGTAGAGGCCAGAACCCAAAGGGCAAGGAAGGATGGAAAAAGAGCAGAAACATGCAGCTTAGGGGAGCACTGAAGCCCCCTGTCATGGTCTATCTTTTATATACTATTTTACAAAACATGTGATTGTGAGGTTGTTTTTTGCAGATCGCTCAATTTATCTATTAACTTCAAGAAACCAATGTTTTCTATAATATATAGCTTTGTAAAGGCCTAAGCTTATAGCTTCAAATGAAGTATGAGTAGACCTTTGATGACCTTTGATGACTATTAAACAACATGCCACTGTGAGAGAAAGACGTAGCCCTGTAAGATATTACAGACACCACTCTACTCATGCATACCGAGAATTCTCAACTGCAGTCAGACTTTGGGGACAATAATGCATTGTAAGAAAGCGTTCAAGCTTATGTAGGGCGGCATACCAAGAGCAGTCAGGCATTGTCAGATTGTAAAGTCATCTAAATTCAGACTTTAAGTTTCTAAAACCATACACCAACAAATAAAATATGTATTATAACAAAATGTCTTTGTATGTGTCTCCATCTTAAAGCTGCCCTGCCTCCTTCCAGCGTAATAGAACCACAGAGTTCTACTTTTTACAGTTACAGTAAACTGCTCCGGAATCTCCTAAAAACTACCCTGTAGGATTGCTCAGTCATGGCAATAAGTCTCTCCTTTGCAAAAACACATAAAAAGTATTATATTGACTGTTGCGCTGAACAAAATAGTTCCATGAAACTTTAGCTAAATCTAAATGTGGAAAAGCAGAGATGATTCTTGCGGGGTTTTACAGCATAACACAGTCTCAGAAAGAGCTCTTTCTTAATTTGGATGAATGCTAGACCAGATATTGTCAATACAACAATGAAGGTTACTAAGTGTGCCGCTTGTACAAGCATCTTCTGCAATGTCTGAGGCCTAACTACACTAAAAACATCTCACCACCAGAGCCACAGGAACAATAGTAACTGCATTTGTTTCCTGCAAAACGCAAACTTTGTAGGCATAGTTACCAACCGCTTGAAAAATGTATACAATGCAGATGCAGTAGAGGTTTTGGGACCACTGCAATGAGCCCATCCTGCACCCATACTACCACAACTCCTCTGCCTAGCAATCACAAAAGTGGGCAGCCTGATCTTTCTCTTTAGTTCACAAGACTTCATGTAACAAACAATATCCAAGAGATATGTACCCACCTGGGACTTAGAGTCAACAACAATGGTTAAGTTACAAATCCCCAAGCTTGAGAATCACTGCAACCACATCGTGCATAAACACACGGAACACGTTTTGAAATAATTGCACCACTGATTTGCCTGAAGCTGAATGAGACTTTTTGTGTCTCTTTCTTTCTCAGTCATTTGCACATTTAGGGACTGATTCTCAAAGACAAATACACTTTCAAGTCGGTGTACTCATTTTCAGCACCCCGAATCAGGCTAACCAGCAAGAAAAGACATTAGGCTTTGTAACATTAGTGAATAACATAGGTACTTTTAAAAGAATATAACCTGAAATAACATAAATGCTTCAGAGCATTCTTAACTAAATACTATGTAATTCTAGAGAAATACCACTGACACCAAACAACATAACTTAGGCCATGTTGCAATAGCATTCATCACCCACCCTGAAGGGTCCTGGCTGTTCACATTGAATGACTTAATCTTTGATAGGAAAGAACTGTCATAAGTAAGGTGAAAGAAGAGGTGGTTATCCTTCTCTTTATCCTCAAGCAGATCTACTTTCATAGAGATGAGCTGCACCTTCAACTTGACATTTTTAACAGCATCCTCTCTAGCTAGGTTTCAACAGATTAACTTGGGGAATAGTTTATACTTGTCCTACATTTGGTTTCCATATAATTTTGAAATTAAAACCTCTAAGGCAGAATGTTGTCAAATCAAATACTCTCTAAACTACCAAATAGCAAAATATGAAATACTTAAGTAATGCCAATTGGATTTACTTTAATCTTGTACAAAATTACCTTGAACTTCTATAGTTACATCTGCTTCATCACGGCCAGCTATATTACTCGCAATACACTTGTAACCGCCAGAGTCCGACACCTCTGCTTTATCAATGCTAAGTGTTCCATCATCAGAGGAAACATACTGCCCACCATCTATCAGGATAATGCTTCCATCCTTGTACCAGGTGATCTCTGGAGGAGGAATACCATAGGCACTGCATGGGATGTCGATCCGGTGTCCGACCTGGACCTTCATGACTCGAGGACCTCGCTGTATTTTTGGAGGAACTGAAAAAGGCAGAAAATATGCAAGAAAATAATATATACTGGTACAGAAATTGGCACAACTATTGTGGGGCAAGGAGCTTGAATTTTTGCAGTCGAACCAAGTGATGTTTCCATACTTCCCAGCATCATCAAGTAGAACATTTTCAAATAGTCTTTAAAATTACTTCCAACTATTCATCTTTAATGTCATTTTCTACCTATTTACTTCTAGACATTACACACCAACAAATGTCCAAATACAAACAAGAGCACACACACATACACAAGCACACAGAGATAATGTGCGCATCTCTATTTGTAACTAACTTCTTTAGAAATAATGCAGCCTGCATTGTGCACCTCTGTTCTCAGCTTGGGGCCAACATGCACATACTCCTTGCAATGCACAAGAGCCTCAGTAATAGAGCAAAAGAATGTGCAAGTTGTAAGGTCAGATAGATATCAGAATATGTTGCCTAAACATTTAGAGTCTGTATGTTTCTAAAAAGTTATAGCTAAGAAGCAAAACACAATATGTGTAAATATGCCCTAAATAGATTCCTCTTGTGGTTCAATAACTGAAGTGTGAATTTTTCAAACAATATTTCATAGTTCGAAGCCTGCTACTCCAAGGCTCTGACTATACCTACTTCATAGTGTGGACAACCAGCTTCTTGCAATCTCTTCCTTCTACTAAATACAACATTGGTCTCCTACTTGTTATAAACTTCTGCCTCTTATCCGAAAGAACTACAGTGGCATATTTACAAGTGAATGACAAAGCATGTTGTTAAGCAAAAATTGCCAACGCCGTTCTTCACCATTCTGAAAATGCAGGGATGAGCCATATTTAAAATGGTACAGCACATTGCTGCATTTTCCCTAGAGTTGGCACCAAACTCAGCTGCCTAGTGCCAACACAGGCACCCTTGCACTATAGTGCAAGGGTGCCTGCATTGACAGAATGATTGTTAATGTACAGGAAGGTGTCCATTCCTGCACATAAACAATCACTCATGGTGATTTGTTTTTTCTATGTTGCTGCACAGCGCAGCACACATTGAAACTGCAAAAACAAGGAGACATTAAACATTTTTCCCATTTCGCCATGTTAAGACCAAGTTCTCCCTGGTCTTAATTTTGACACTGCCCCATATTTACCCCACCCTTGTAAATAGGAGGCAGCGTCAAAATCAATGGGTGTTGAGGTGGAACACCCACTACTACACCTATTTCCCACCCCTTTCACGCTAAGTGTAGTGTGAAAGAGGGCCTTATTTACAAGGCTGTGTTAAGCCACATTAAGTGGCTTAATACCACATTTTAAATCGGACGAAGGGATTATCGCCACAGGAACGTCACAAAAAGTGACATTACTGTGGCAATAAGCCCTTGTAAATATGCCCAAGCAATGTTGTGCCTGCTAGGTGTCTGATGTTCTTGTACCTCCTTGACACTTCTCTATTTTTCTTGCTCTCCATTGTGGCATTCTCTTTTCAGACTATTTTTCATAAGGCCTGGATCCTTACATATATAACTTTAACCAACCCATGTACCTCCTCTCTTTTTTCTGACTGGACATTATTTCATGACTCATGCCTGATTTCCTCAATTGTATGCGCAGATACAGTCCTCCATGTTTAGGTGTTGAGCACCATGTACCGTAATCATGTTTACCGCATTTTGAGAATTATGCTGTCACCTTAATTGATCTCTGTAGTAACGTTGCCTTCATAAATAATTACTGTTGTTTAAATGTATTCTTTTAATTGGAATCGGTGTAGCATTTCTTCTTGTAACTAAATGAATAATATTCTGGGCATTATTGACTTTTTTCACCTTCTCTGAATCTGGACATTTGTATTTATCTCTGATTGGACCCATGCCCTGCTGCGGGACGCATGAAGTGATTGCATTTGGCAGAGTGTACCTGAATAGACATATGAATCAATTGTTTATTATTGGATGATGCTGTTAATTTAAGCTCAGGTAAACATGATTGGATCAGGTATTTGGTGTTCAAATTAATAGTTAAAGGACACAAAGACTCTCTCGGTTGGGATATTTTGCATCTGGAATAAGTGGTTGTTGAAGGGACAGACATTTGCTGGTTTCTTGGGGTTGGGGGATAATGAGCAAAGATGTCCTGATATAAATGGTCATTATTCTGAGGCCACTCCTGGAGTTGTTTTGAATTGTAAATGTTGTTTTATTTCAGTCATCCTAAAAAGTCTAGGGAAGAACTGGCTGGCCTTTTGATACCTTCTCATGTGTAGGAGGAGGGTGTTGGAGCGTGAAAGAACAGTAAATGCACCAGCATCCTAAAACAATGCCTGCATCTGTCCTACCTTTGGGGATTTGAGTGGTGTGCAGTTTGTAATGTGAGAGGAGGGTACGGGGCTGTAAGCTCCTTATGTGTTATTCTCTGGTAGGGGGAACAGGAAGGGATGTCATTCAGTCCCGGGCACTGACTTTGGCCAGGGGCGCATAATGATTTTTGGGGCATGCCCAGTGGGAGGAGAAGGAAAACAGGGACTTTGCAGATGCCCAGGTGTTTCCTCATACCCTTCCTGCTTTTTAGGAGAATGCAGAAAGGGATCATGACCAGGCCGGACTGGGAACGCAAACCGGCCCTGGCAATTGAGTCGTGAGGCCACGGGGTGGGTGTGCGTGTGAAACTGCTTTTGTTACAGGGGGCCGATATTGCATCTATGCCATGTTTTGGGTGAGGGCCAGTGTGTGCCCTGCCCTCGGACCCTGCACCGTTCGCTGTAGTGGTTTCACCAGGTGCACATCTGCATTGAGTGAAACCAGGCCTATTGTATCCAGGTATAGAATCCCATATTCGGTGTGTGAAGGCCTGGGATACACTGGGCTACTCGGAATTGTGAGTTGAGCAAGTCCATCCAGAATTACCCTTTTGGATGGATTACCGCCACATGTAGTGAGGGCCTGTTTAGTAATCATCATAACTTAGTGCAGATTCGAATATATGGTGTGTCCGGTTCCTTGGCTTGTAGCCTTGTAGGGAAACTGGGCAACTCAGAGGAATACAAAAATTTAGTACACAACTTAGCTAGTGCTTGATTTGTAAAGAAACAAAATAATAATAATGTTTTTTTTTAAAAGCCCACCTAGCACTGGTGAATGCCGAGGTTGCTGATGCCCAAGGGTGCCTAGTCTTGATCATACTCCATTACTCTTTTCCCACTATCATACACTTCGTATCTTTTTATCTCACAGTTGCAGGCATTTTTTTCACCACTGCTTTCTATCTTTGTCATTAATTTCTTATATTTCTCCTCCTTCTATCTCCCTGATTCTGCCTTCTTTCTCTTGTTCTAGACAAAGTCCTGATGATGAAAAACAAGGCAGGTCCCCAAATATGAGTGCAGGTGCCTCCCATGAGATATCTCATACAGCAGCTTCTCACTTTCTTACATAATGATGTTTTAGAAATCACATTCACACACTCCACTTTAGTGGGGGCTGGTTTTAAAACTCACCATGAACGCTCAGTTTTACTGACTGAGTCACATTTCCAGCTATATTGGAGGCTACACAGAGGTACAAGCTGCTATCCGACACCCTTGTTTCCAGCACTTTCATCGACCCAGAAGAAAGAATGGTGTGCCTGAAATCAAACAATGACCACAGCTTTAAAGAAAATAGCAAAACATTGTCTTCTAAGCATCCATCATATACTTATTTGTATGACATCAAATCCCCCACTTGCCCCACATTTTGGTACACCAAGCACTAGTTGTATGTCGTGGCTGAGATCCCCCGCAGGTTATGGCTTGCAAGACCACTAGGCCAACGTTTTTAGGGGTATATTTAAGAAAAAGTGGCGCAGCAAGGTCGCTGAGTCACTGGGAAAGGGCAGGAATGCATCGTATTTAAGGTAATACAGGAAATTCATATACTTTCCCTTGTATTGATGCACAATGGGCTGCTATAGTGCAAGGGTGCCTGTGCTGCAAGCAGGATTGTTTTTGTGCAAGAAGGGGGACCTTCCTGCACAAAAACAATTCACGAAGGCGTTTTTCTCTTTCTATGTGTGCTGCAGAATGCTTAGAATAACAAAAACTGCATCACTAGTGCCCACTACCTCCAACCTCTTGCACACATTAGGCACTGATTACAAGTGAAATAAGGGACTGTACACCCAAACAGGCAGAGATTCAAATCAGCAAGGAAAAGTATTCAGTTAGAGGTGAAGGGGTCTGAAGTACAAATGTTTTGCATTTATTTTTAAATATTATGCTATTCCCAGCTGAAGAATACACTCAGAGCTGTATTTCTACAAAGGATCGTACCCCAATATCAGGACTACTTAACCCCTCCCCTGCTGATGACGGAACCGCTCCGTCTTCAGCCGCGTCGCGCTGTGCTGATGACAGAGCGGTTCCGTCATGGCCCGGCCGTCGCCCCTGCGCGGCGCTAATCTCGCACCTGCGCGGCGCGTTCTATTGAGCGGGCGGGGCCGTGACGGAACCGCTCCGTCATGCGCACAGCGCAACCGACGCTGGTGACGGAGCGGTTCTGTCACCAGCATGCGCCCGCCGCTCGGCCGCCCTCCCCCCTTAGCACTGCGGCGGAATAGCCGCCGCAGTGAAGGGGTTAAATTACAGAAGTCATTGGACGCTTGTTGTTTACATTTTACATCTGTCACAACACCCATAATTTGTTCCCTAATTTTGCAACATTTATTATTTTCTAAATCAAATGGATCAGATGGTACCAAAAGCACGGCAACATGTGTTGGAGTCCAGTGGAAGGTCTTTTGGAAAGGTTAACTGGTTACCTTACAACTGTTTGTTGCTGTATTTGGGTATTACTATAGTATTGATAAGGTGAAAGTGTGAAAAAGCCCAAACAGTGTTAACATTTGTAACCACAACATAATGAAGTAATCATATTACAAAATGTTCTATATTACACAAGATACATTTGTTTTCTTGCAGCATAATTTAGAGAAATCTGAAACAATTTGGTCCTTTTCTACCCCTTAATTCCAGTGGGCCTGCCTAACTTGAACAACTGCCCCTGAAGTTTCTACGTACCTTGGAGAGAATGGAGAGATGAGCTGCCCTTCTTTGGCCCATGTGATGACAGGGGGTGGCAAACTTTTCACCTCGCAAGGAAGGAGAGCATCTTCTCCCGCAGTGACCGAGACTTCGATTGCTTTTTTTCGTGATCCAACTCCATCTTCAGAACCAGGACCAGACACTCTTGGCTTTACTGAAAAGATTTTATATCATTTTATAAGTACGAGTGGATTTTTATCCTTGAGCAGCACACTGTTAAGAAGCAACAATCTTTGACACTAGCTTGAATATTTCTCTTTTAACAAAATGTATTTTGCGTTCCATTATTTGACTATGACTGAGAATGTAGGCTTGATGAAATTAATTGATGGGTTGTAAGGTGAGGGAACTACAGGTTTTCCTCTAGCTGAGCCTCAGCTACTTCTGGCAGTGACAAACCTTTACCTGACGGATCATCTTTCACAGGGCCCTACTTGAGGCAAGGTATGGCATGCCCATGATGGGGAATCAATCAAAGGCCCTAACTCGCAGGGAGAAATCATCTTGTATGTCAGGGTCATCGCATTTTTGTTTTTACTAAAACAAACTGTATTAGAAAAACGAAAAGTATGCAGAGAGGGAACTAAACTGATCATGGCGGCTGCTCTGCATACTGTTCTTCGTTAGTAGAGCCACCAAAATAAGGGGTTGAGTTGAAGGCTGGTGAATCCCAGCCATCGGGTGGAGATTGCATAGTATGGTTGGCTGTACTCCACCAACTGAGCAAGAGACCAAGGTGTTTACTGAACTAGTGGGCTGAAGGTTGCAAAGAGGGTCTAAATGACCCTCAAAGTGTCTACAGCACAACATCTAAACACACTTGATATTTGCTGTAGGAAAGTGCCCATTTCTGACATGTACAACCCCAATTTATGACTGGGTTCTGATGCAATTTTGACAGAAGTGCATTTGGTTCCTGCTATGAGGGTTTCCATTGCCAGATCTCTTTCACGAAAACTGTACAATTGTTTCTCCAATTAGCAATACCTCTAGCACCCACTGTAAGTCCTTAGCAAGTGGTACACCTGGTACCTAGGGCTGGGAGGCTAAAGAGGGTAGCTAAGAGCTTCAGTATGTATTTTGCCAACCTAGGAGACCCCTCAGCACACTCATGCAAATTGCCATTGCAGTTGCAGGCTGAGTGACATGGTGCAGAGAAAAGTAAAGACACAGCATGGCACACCTCCAGTGTGCCAAGCCTGCAGGCACTGCATGTAATATAGGTAAGTCACCCCACCAGCAGGCCTTACAGCACTAAGGCAGGGTGCATTATATTACATGTGAGGTCCTGTCTGCATGAGCAGAAATGCCCCTGAAATGCCCATGTCGATTCTTGGACATTGCCAGAGAACAGGAAAGCCGTCTTGAGTATATTTGCTGGGCACTGGTGATTACGAGCTCTCCAGCTACATGATGGCTTCACTGAAACCAAGATGGTTGGGATCAAACATCTCGTATTAATAGGCACACACTGATTCCAGTGATAAATATATTAATATATGCGCCTAGAGGGCAATTTAGAGTTGCCCACTGGAAACCTACCGATTAATAGTTTACTGACTGGTCCTAACGAGCCTGCCACTACAGAGGAGTTTCTGACCGTTGGAGGTAAGAGCCTGCGCCCTCTGAGGTCAGAAACAATTCTTTCTCTCGGTGGGGGTATTGTCACCTCCTCCAGAACAGGATGGCCAAGTAATCAGCATATCAAGTCAGGAGGGTTCAAAGGCCTCTGCCACCTTTGATATGCTACCCCAGCTTCCCAAGACAGGAGAAATGCCAATCCTCTAACCAGGGCCCCTTTGGCACCGGTACATGTAGAAATGTAGCTAGTCAGGAGGTGTGTTCCCTATCAGAATAGTGCCAACCCTAAGGTGGGTGTGAGAACATGGGGTTCTGTACCCCCCACTTTTTGCTTGGCTTTTGATGCAACTTTGACTGTAGAGCATTGGGTCCCTGCTGTCCAGGTTCCCAGTACCAGTGTTCTTTCCCTAAAACAGATCCACAATTGGCCCTTTAGGCCCCCTGTACGCCCCTACTAAAAGGCATTGGGATGAAGAAAGACCCCTAGGGTCTCCTTACCTAGGCCATGCAGACTTCCACTGAAGCAAGCATGGCCTGGTGTTGAAAAACAACAAAGTCGAGATGGCACACTGCCTGTGTCCCATGCCAACTAGCAGTGCCCAAGATATAGGTTAAGTTAGCCCTCTAGCAGGCCTTACAAGCCCTAAGGCAGGGAGCACTATATCACAGGTGTGGGCATATCTGAACGAACAAATATGCCCCTACATTATTAGGGTCTATTTCTTAATATTGTATGTGCCTGGGAAACCATAAAGAGTACATGGGCTGGGAACTTGACAACTCGAGTTCCCAAGCCCCATGATGGCTTCACTGAAACTAGGAGTGTTTTGTTCCAAAATCACCTCGTAATAAATCCATACTGATGCCAATGTGAGATTTATTAAAACATGTACACAAAGGACACCTTAAAGGGGCCCCCTGAAAACCTACCGACCCTGGTGTGGTCACTGGCTGGCGTTCTGCAGCCTGCCACATGCAGACATGTTTCTGGACCCCTGTGGGGAGGTCTACTCTCTGGGACCACAAACAGTGCACATCCTGGGAGGAAGTGGCACACCTCCTCCCCCAGGATGGCCAGTGCTCAAAGGGGAAGCTTCAAAGTACTGCTGCCTTTGTAATGGGACCCCCAGCCTCTGCTGCTAGCAGCAGATGGCAGCCCCGGTGTACAATCCCACTTTGGGCAGGAACACCGGTGGGAAAAACTCAGAAGGACTAGGAAGTGTGCCCACCTTTGCCAAAGTCCACCCCTCAGGTGGAGGAGGCAAAGTTAAGCACACTTTTTAGCCTCCTCCATCTTGACTCCTCCAATTAGGGCTAGGTCTCTGCCCCTTCCCTCAGGAGGGTGGCATAATAGTGGGTGCAGTCACCCCAGGTAAGGTGCCTATTGGCCTTACCTACTACTCCCTTAAAACACCCCTACATTTAGTATTTAGGTGGCTCCTCCAGACCTGAAAACTAGATCTGCAACAACCTAAGAAGAAAGAAGATGTCCCGGAAGCCAGCCCTGCAGTGAAGCCTGAAGACGACGACTGCCTTGGTAGCCCAACCAGCCTGTCTCCAGCTTCGAAGAGCCTGCAACCATAAGACAACCTGTCTTGCAGCCAGCAACCTCTGAACACCCTGGGAGTACTGCTGCCTTTGAAAAAGACTCCAATCTCACATGGACAGCTGACCTGTTCAGAAGAAATCGACTCCAAGGAATCCTGTGCCATCAGGAAAAACGATTCCTGCCCACTCTGTACCCAACGCCCGGGTCTGAGTGGCTCACATGTCAAGTGAAGTATTCCAAGCGATCCTAACTTCGAATGCAGCGTTGGCTGACATCCACAATGGTGTCTGCAGTTTGAATCAAGTCTGTTTGTTGGAAGCAGAATCCTCATTGAAAAGCATTGAGCGCCCAATGCTGAAATTGCACCCTGAACCCGGCCAATTGAAATGCATTGGACCGATCTCAAATTTTGACCTCTCTACCCGGCCTCCCCTGTGCCACTGGTGGTGCAGTTTTGGTGCTCACCTGACCGTTGCCCCTTGCTGACCTTTGGTCCAAAGACTGGAACTGTAAGTGTGATACTTACCTGTATAAGCACATTATTAATTTCCTTCATAGGATAACACTGATTTGCTTAGAAATTGTCAACTTTTGAAAGTAAAAAGTATTTATATTAAAAAACGTACGTACCTTATTGCGAAGATCTTGGTCTTAAAGTAAAGTACAAACAAAGCTTATTTTCGAAAATTTGTGTGGATCTCTTTATTGAGTCATGTGTCCATTATTGGTCAATGTTGTGCAATAAATGTCTTACACTCCTCTGTGTTAGACCTAAGGCTGCTCACCCACATTACCACTAAAAGAGCACTTTGGGTTTTACATTGAGCCATGTATTCTTTTGAGGAGTCCGTGGACTCTGTGGACAGTAACCCACCTAGTGGCATACCATATAGAGAGCCAGCTTCCTATACCCTCCGTTCTGCTTATGGTCCCCTGTAACATTCAATGTATATGTATGTGGAGTTAGGAACAGAAAAAGTCCATACTTACCTTTATATAATAATCTTTAGTTTTGAAGGTCAGTATATAATCTTAATATTTCTGCATGCAACTAAGGAAAATGGATGGGAGTAGATAGAAGAGTGTGGGTACTGGGTGGTGGCAGAGGCTGCTTAACATGGAGTCATTGTGTTGGCTGTGTTGTAATGTCTAGAAGTTGTAATTATGGATACAAAGAAGTAAAGAAAAGACAACTATCTGAATGATTTTCAACCGCAACCGATCAAAATTGGGGCTCCTCAGTAAATCCTTCGGTCACTCACCATAGACAGTAAGCTGGACTTTTCGGGTGGCATAGCCCGCTGCATTGGTTGCAGTGCAGATATACTCCCCAGACTCGTCCCCTTCTGGAGAAACTATGAAAAGGCTTCCATCGGAACCGGCAGAGAACTTGGCATTGCTGGGAGCGATCAATTCTCCTCTCTGTCAACACAAGAACATAGTTTCAGAGACAATGTCAAAAGTAATACTTGTAGTTCTGTAGCAGGGATTCCGTTCTCTTACAGAACTGTGCATAGAGATCAGGAACCTCAGTGAATTAGGGTGACCCAAAACTCACCTCAGTATCCAAAATCCCCTTACCGAGCTAGCTACAGTGTCTCATTGGTCATACCAAACTACCAATGACTTAGACAAACCAGAACATGAACTTAGATTACCTCAGGTATCGTGGAACACATGAACACTCTTTCGCTCTATAATCATTTCAAACCAGAACGGGGAGTAAAAGAAGACACGTGCAAGTTTGAAATATTTATTTTTCAATGCAAGGTTCTTAAACGCAGTATCTTATATAATACCAGAATACATATTATAAAAATCAGAGTTATCAGCATAGTCACTAATCCATAGTAAGCGAACGGTGATAGCATATTATAATGCAAAAATCAATAGAAATCTGTATCACCTATATTTCGCGCACCCTATTTAGCATACTATATTATATCTAAGAAGGTCTCATTTGGGTTTTAGCAGGGCGGGCCCATACCCCTAAATGTCAGTAGGAGAAGATCACATCATCAGCTACCAGCTCTCTGCATGCGAAGCACCATCAAGTGTGTTTTTTCATTCTCAGTAACTCTATCTTAAACCAGCTTAGAGCCTAATGTTGGCAGCAACTGTATTTGTGTTATGTCAAGTGGTGCGAGGAACAGAGCTCCCAGCAACCTTGTGTTAGGTTATTCTTAGAGCGTTCGGCACCCACTGTTCAGACAGTGTACCAAGCACGACAGATATCAGAGCAATAACATATTATTCTCAAATAAATCACATCTTTCGTCTAGGTTGAAAGCTACAATAACAATTATGTGTCGTGTGCAAACTGAAGCCAAAGGAAAATATGTTGTTTAAACATTTAATAAACTCATGCTAACTTAACACAATATATAGAAAAGCATCATCTATATGACACCCCCCCCAATGATCCGAGGACGGGCAAAAAATATAAGCCAGCACTAAAATAAAGGCATAACATGAAAGCAGAGTTCAACAATATTGAGCCAAGCTAAAAATATATATTAAACGTATATAAAAATATGTATGAATGCCTATAGTGGCCAAACTAAATGTAATATAAGTCTTGAACTTGAGGCCAAACATAAAATCAAAGGCCTAGATCATATTGAAAGTTCGTAAGAAAAAGGCACCATTCAGAATTACTAAAAAGTCATGTGCCATTATAATGAAAGTCTCCAAAGCCACTCATGGGTGGATAGAATATGCAAAATAGGTAGCAACAGCTTCCAACATGAAATCACTGTCATCATCCGAAAACAGTTCAGCCATCCAATTAAGCAATGGGAAAGAACATACGTGCTCCTCCAGCACCGGACCCTCTAGCAACATCAGAGGACAACTCGGTGGGTTCTCAAGAACGCTATGTGCCAGAAACTCATGCGCCGCTGCGGGTATGTCCCACTGACCCATTAGTCCATGCATCGCTGCCAAGGCCATAATCCTTTCGCCAGAACAAACCAACTCGTGAGCAACTACGGGGCCCATCGGGTGATTAAAATCGACTTCAGGAGATAACGGCAAGCAGAGACACAAATCAATGGCCCAGTCAAAATCGCAGCTCAGGCAATGAAACACAGGCTGGACACATGTGAAATAGGAAAATCGAAACGATAATCCAAATGCTGTGCTTAAAGTCGCAAGCGGCATGGTGCCATAGTAATCAAGCATCCGGTTGCGAAACAGTGTCAGAAGGAGCTGAGCGGCTTCTTGCGCAGGATGGGCATCCATGTTTTAGGAAGCAGAATAATATCAAAACGCCTGCAGCTAAAGCCAGCAAAACAGGGAATCCGCCAAACAAACTCGAAAATATTGAATGGAAGAAAGCGGGGATGACACCAAAAATCTTTTCAAATGTAGTCACGAGACCACTGCTAAAATGAGCTAAGCCAGACATGGAGGAGGCATTAAAGATTTGATGAACTAATTCGCAGAAATGAAACGGCAAGTCAGTATTTAAAAGTGCCTGCACCTCTGTGCGTGTGTTAGCTATGTGAAGGACAAAAGTTTCACGGGCCGAGCTCAGGGCCACTTCCTTTTGAGACAAAAGAGTCCTTATTCTGCTCATACCATTGAACTCCGCTTTCAAGGTTGGGATGCGCGGCCAGATGGAAACATCTGAATTCCCATGCGTGGGTGGATATAGCACGTTCTTGCAACACACCACACGTTCTGATACAGTACCCACATAAACGATACCGACCATTAACCCACAAAACTCCTCGTTATTCAAAAGTAAATAACTACCGTTTGTCAATAATGTAAATGTGGGAACTATTGCTGGAATTGGCGTGCCTTTTAAAACCCAGGCTAAATTAGGCCGGTCCTGATTACAAGAACCATGCAACTGGATGTGTCTGCATATCAGTGAACGGTCAGGCAACTGTGTGCATTCTTCACCATTCAGATTCACTTCCTTTCCATCCTTTAGGCATCTGTACGTGTATGGTAAAGACCATGCCTCATGGAGGAAAGCACTGCCTAGTGGTTCATATCGCCCTATTGCAATATACCGTATACAATTAGTAAATTTGTACAAAGCAAATGGTAACGTAATAACTCCATGGATAAGCCATGTTGCAGCAGCTGCCTCAGCTACAGAAAAGGGCAAAGATTCCAACTTTTCAATGTGTAACATAGAAAATGATGCATCTCGCATGGAAAGCATGCGCTGCTTGTCAGTCAAATTAAATCGGGCAAATAGGGATGACACGTTCATGTAACTCCAGGGCACGCGGCCCGGCTTAAGAGTCTGTAGTGTCCATGCAAACTGCATCACAGAACGCAATTGATTTTGACCATGGTACAATACAGACACCTCATCATTCACAATGTCAACTACAGAAGAGACAATATTGTTCAAAGTGTAAATTCGGGAAGAAAGCATGTTAATACTGTTATCGACAACTACAAGCACTTTTTCCAAATTTGCTTGGTCAATCGCCCTTAGGCGCTTAGCAGCCTCAATTTGCGAAAATTTCCAAATTTCATTGTAAACCGCATAAATCCACCGTTTAGACCTACCATTAGCCGGGCCTTTTATAAAATCCTTTAAATCCACATTATCATTTAGCTGAGACAGATGTAGTTTAACTGCAGCTAACGTGGAATGTTGTAACCAATTCTGACACAGCTTCCCCACAGAGTAAGTAGTGACAGTATAATCAGTTTCAAAACGGGGATCAGGTTTGACTTGTGTGAACCCTTCAGCCAAACCCAAAAAACGACGTTGGCAAGAATCAGCACTTCTATGCCACATCAGCCAACCCTTCGGATCCAAACTGGATACATTAAAGGATGAATTGTGCAATAGAGTTTGCAACTCACGAATGGACAATTCAGTATAATTACCCCATCCTGAATATTCTTCCAATTCGGGGATGATTGGTGTATTTAATTTTTTAGAAGTTGCCAATCCAAAGCATGTTGTTTGGGAAATAGTAGAATTTAGAAACAACATGTGATTCGGGATGAGACATGCACGGTGCAAAGCCTCAGTGCCTTGTACCTGCCAATCTTTGGTACCCCAAACCGATTTAAGGTCAATTGTTCCTTTCCATAACTCGTAGCCATCTACAGCTAACTTGTCTAGAAAGGACTTCGAATACAGCAATTTTGTATCTGTAAGTCTAACTTTGGACATGGACTTTTGTGTCATTTTGAAATAAAATGACTCAGGATTTGATTGATTAAAGTCTGTAAAATAAGTGTATTTTTTCAGAAATGTATTTGAGCTGCCTCCCAATGGAGCTGGGCAATGTTCCCACTGCGTGTAATTTACAGCAACCCTCCTGGAATTTGTCTTATGCAGAAAATGATTACCATAATGTTGGAAGCAAAACAAATCACCATAATTAACAGAATCTAAGTATAAATCCTCAGCATCAAAGGCAGCATAGTATTTCAAATCAGAGAATAATGCTTCTACGGCCTGAATATCCCAATCATCAGAACATATATTTTGTTTATTTATTTATTTATTTATTTGTTGACATTTCTAAAGCGCAACATATACCCGTGGGCGTTTAATCACATCCCCCATGTTTACTCTAAGCACATTCGGAACATTAATCACTTTAGTGGGGCCATGTATTTGAAATCTAACCGCATCCCACACAATCCCATCAAGGACAGGCCAAGCAGTAATGTTGACTGTATTCAAGTCTCGTTTCAGTCTGTGTGCTGAATGTGAAGAGGAAAGAGGGGCCAATGTTCCATTAAGGTACCGAATTCCTGTTCTTTCTCTGACAGAGTGGCCATCGATCAGGCGGAAAAAATAAAACACAAAACCAATTGACATAAAAAGATAAAATGAAAATAGAATCAACCAAATGTATGTCCAAGGGGGAATTAAAAAATGTTTTTAAAAAAAGTGGCCTATTTTGCAATAGTTGAGGGCTTCTTTGAATGTTCCGAAACAGAGTCAAAAGAGAATCTGGACTGGTCGGCCAAACGAGTCTGCAAATCTGGCATTGATAAATCAGTTGGATAGGTGTAGTTCAGCTCATCAATGTTAGTAACAGGAATAGTATTTAATAAAGGACTGGAAATAGCAGGCATCTCGAGGGACACCTCCGGTTCTGCACCAGAAGTAATAGCCAGCACAGAGTGCCTCACCAATGAAGGACAGGATACAGCCGGTGTCATGCTATGAAGAATCGGCCTCCCTGTGTGTCTTGACATTGTCAATTGAGATAAATCTGTTTTCCTTACGACCTGGAAGTGGTGGTAATATGACTGTTCTCGTGCCCTTCACTCCAAGAACTCGAACCGGTGCACGATATGAGGGACCAAACTCTTTCTTGTTATCGATCTTCTCTCGAACCAGTTCTCCAATTTGGGGTAGCCAGCCAACTACCGGGATCTGCAATGCATCATCCGATGTGGAGGGCAAATGTTCCTTTGCTAGACTGTCTCTGGTCTTTTGTAGATCCTGTAAAACATTGCAATGTTCATCTACGTCAAAGGCCGCGGCCTGGGCCTGGCAGTTTAGACCGTCGAGGTCAGGGACATACATCTTGATACCAAAGAGCATTTCGTATGGGGTCCGCCCACCCAGAGACCTTCTAAGGAGATTATTAAGCGCACGCTGCACGCCATTGAGATGGGCCAACCAGTTTCTGCCAGTGCCTATAACTCGAGCTGTCAAAGATTGCTTTAAGTCACGGTTCATTCGTTCCACTACACTGCTACCCTCAGGTCTGTACGGAGATGAAAACTTGACTTGGACCCCCAACGAAACCATAGCTTCCTTATACGCCTAAGAGGCGAAAGCCGGACCCTGATCCGAATGGAAGGTACCACAGGCAAAAATCCCTACAAAGACTCGCAAATCCTTAATGGCGGTCCGTGAATCAGCGCTCCGATGGGGCCATACCCACACAAAGCGTGTGCATGAATCAACTGCTACTAAGATGTACTTAGATGTAGTATCAGAAGAAAAAGGACCGCAGTGATCTAAATAAACGCACCCAAGCGGTTTATTAGAAATGTACAACTGTGTCTGAGGCGGACGCGCAGCAGTTGAAGGCTTAATCTGCTGGCAAATGTCACATTGAAGGACATAATCGCGTCTGTTTGTACAGTCCCCGCCACCAGAACCTCTGTTGTAGCTGAGTTACAGTGGCTGAGACGCCCGCATGCGCAGACGCCACACCTTCATGAGCCGCTGTAATCAAAGAAGCTCTGCGATCTGAGTTGGGAATTAAACGTTCGCCAACATCAGGAATTTTCACATAAGGAACCTTATCGGGACTTAAGTGGTATGTGTACTTCGAAGGGAACCCCGCAGGATATTTACCTCCCTTCTCAGTGGCAGCAACAGCTGCCAAGATGTCATCATCTATCTTACTTTTGGACCGCATGACTGCTGCAACTAAGTATTTTGATACTGCTGACTTCGCCGCTTCATCAGCAAGTGAATTACCGACAGCGTGGACTCCCACGCGCTGATGGCCAAGAGTATGAATCACAAACACGAGTGGCAACTTTTCTTCAAGTTCCGCCACTCGGACCCAGATCATTTTA
The DNA here is from genome assembly GCF_964263255.1 of Lissotriton vulgaris. NCBI lineage: Eukaryota > Metazoa > Chordata > Amphibia > Caudata > Salamandridae > Lissotriton > Lissotriton vulgaris. The sequence continues at coordinate 774,867,616 of NC_141685.1, read as the reverse complement.
TGTTTTATTGTGCTACCTTTGGAATCACGAAATTCATTCTGAATCCAAAAGAACAAGTTTTCATTGTAAGACTGGACACAGTAGCAAGAGTCACTTACGATCAAAGTTGTCACACTAGGATCTGCATACTCCAACGCAAGCATCAGAGCACGCAACTGTGCGCATTTCTCCAGGAAGTGAGGAGCCAAGCCTTTTCCTTCATTGTTCAGTTCATAGCCTAGAAACAACACTATGTACTCTGCAATGTGCGACTTCGCAAAGTTAAATTTGTAACCCATGTCTGCAAAGTTACAAATAATACTGTTCACTCGACACAGATGCTCCCAAAGTTCGTCGTCTGTGAGATAGATATCATCCACATAGGAACAAGCATCTGGGTCGACCCTCTCCAACAGAGAGACAATGCGGGCGGAAAATACTCCAGGACTATTCTTATAGCCCATTAGGAGACGCCGAAATTTTTTTGGACACCGCCGCATGTGAAAGAAGTCCATTGGGAACTTAGACTGTCCAATGAATGGGCATAAAAACCATTGGAAATGTCAAGCGTGGTTTTGAACCGCTTACGCACAAGACTATTTACAAGGGCAGAGCCGTGAGTATTCTGTACTGAAGTTACGGCAATGCGAGTTCAAATGCCGGTAATCCAAAACCAAACGTAAGAGCCGTCCGGCTTGTTTACAGTAAAAAGGGGCTTATTCATCGGTGACACACATGTTTCAATTACACCTTGATATTCCAACTGTTCAAGGATCGCTCCGACCGAAGCTTTGGCTTCACGTCGTATGGGATATTGAGGTTGAGGCTGCGGCTGAGACCGTAAAGGAATCTCGTGGCTTGAGGACAATTTATCCCAGCCACACTGATTGCGGTACACAGCCGGTGCAAGCGCCAGAGCCCACTCTTCTGCAAAGTGCATCGCTTCCACTCTCGAAACAGTGTTCGCGAAACTGGGGAGGATTACCTCCTCCCCTCTCGGAGCAGCGAGCACAAAAGGTGGGGGCCAGTCAGCCGCCGAAAGGAAAATGTCATACGTAGATGAAAGATTTTCCCAAAATACCCCTTTTATGGTACGCTGTATGTCACCTTCAATTAACAGGACAATTTCAAAAAGTCTATCAGGGGGAGCAACTCTTGTATCAGCTGTTTCGATCACAACATAAGTGTCAGTCGCTGTCACCTTCAGTAGTGGACGGAGGGCCTCTCTCACTATGGTAATCTCCGCTGCGCTGTTCAGCAAGGTCAGAGCCCAAGTCAGATTCCAAAGCCGCGTTCTCACAATCTGGGGCATATCGATGCGCCGTCAAGGCAGCGACTTTTTTCTTGGCAAACTGCGGTCTCTGAGGCGTAGAGCCTTCCTGCTTGTCTGCACCATTGCGCGGGCGGGGCTGACCACGTCCTTGCTGGCCACCCCGGCCCCTGCCGCCCCCTCCACCACCGGTTGACGGAGCCGATGAGTCCTGAAAGGAACGAGGAGAGCGTTGGTCAGAAGCCTGAAACCGATCAGGAGATTTAATCATCGCGCGGTCGCGTAAATCATAAACACGTTCCGACTGCGCAGGCAAGGGAGACGCAGGCCGAGATGTCTGATCCTGTTGTTGCTGTTGCTTACCCTGATTCCGTTTTTTTAGGCCAATTTTGTTTTTTATTGGTATTGGGTTGAACCGCTGCTGCCGAAGTTTGTCCCTGGGGCTGCTTCTTCTCTTTATCAGAAAAAGGCTTAAGACCCTTGGCATTGCGGCCAACCGTTTTATAAGCCGCCACAATTATCCTCGCTAACTGTCGGGGTTTCTCGGGTTCGGGAACCGCCTTTAACGCGTTAGCAACCTGAAAGTTCACTGCATCTCCCTTGACATTCGCAAGGATCAGATCGCAAACCACATCAAAGGTGCCACACAGCCGCATACCCAATTGAACCGCAGACTCCGGTCCGTGGTCATCTTGAACACGTTTAAGGACCGTAGACAGATTGGACATAGACGGGGTGCCATAGCACCTCGAATAGACCGCTGCAAAAGTCTTACCCCAAGACTCACAGTCACAAAGCTCAGGGGCTAAATCCTTCGGCAAGCTAAGCGTTAGAATCCGGTGCTTTTCACCAGGAGTCGTATTCGGAAATACTGCTTCCAGCTGGTCAAATTTCTCGGCAAGCCAGAAAGGAAAATCATCCTTATCTTGAGGCTTTCTGCCCATTGCGGAATTTACCATGACAGGACTGATTTTCAAACCAGCCTGCCCTGCCGGAAGGGCTTCACCTCTAGGGGCTGCGCCTTGAACATTACGACTCGTGTAATGTACAAGGGCTCTAATCACGGCAATAGCGACTACATGAAGTCGCCTAAGTTCACCTAAGTTACAAGTCGCGTGATTAGGGTGAGGAGTAAATTCAGCCAAAGCGGGCCAATTTGCGCCCGGAATGGACAAAGGACCTAATCTCGGAGCGGTTAAAGAGTGGGGCAGGGCGCCACCAAACCAAACTCCATGCTGCCAAACATCTATAGGTACCTCCTGTGCTCTGTACGGAGCATATTCAGCAGGTACAGGTGACGCAGTGTACGAGTGGAACACACCAGAATTTGCGTCTACTGCCGGAAATGTCACCCACGAATAAAACAGTTCGTAAGGGTAAGCATGTTCTGCACTCACCACCAGAACCACAGCCAAGCCTTCCACAGGAACATCATAAGCCCGCAAATGATCAGGCACCGCAATGCGACTATGCAGCGGGATGTCCACGGCTTGTGCCATGACTGCACAGGAAAGTGAAAAAACAAAAAGTACTTTGTAGCACAACTGGGTAGTAATTCAAGGAAACCGTTTTAGAAAGATTCAAGCTTGAAAGGACCTATTTCAAAAATAGGTAGGTTTTTCCGACACCACCGTTTTCCGGAAACGGGAATGAAGGGGTTAAGGTTTGAATGATATACTACTCGAGTGTCATGATATAAGGCCAACAACGTATGGGCGCCATGTAGCAGGGATTCCGTTCTCTTACAGAACTGTGCATAGAGATCAGGCACCTCAGTGAATTAGGGTGACCCAAAACTCACCTCAGTATCCAAAATCCCCTTACCGAGCTAGCTACAGTGTCTCATTGGTCATACCAAACTACCAATGACTTAGACAAACCAGAACATGAACTTCGATTACCTCAGGTATCGTGGAACACATGAACACTCTTTCGCTCTATAATCATTTCAAACCAGAACGGGGAGTAAAAGAAGACACGTGCAAGTTTGAAATATTTATTTTTCAATGCAAGGTTCTTAAACGCAGTATCTTATATAATACCAGAATACATATTATAAAAATCAGAGTTATCAGCATAGTCACTAATCCATAGTAAGCAAACGGTGATAGCATATTATAATGCAAAAATCAATAGAAATCTGTATCACCTATATTTCACGCACCCTATTTAGCATACTATATTATATCTAAGAAGGTCTCATTTGGGTTTTAGCAGGGCGGGCCCATACCTCTAAATGTCAGTAGGAGAATATCACATCATCAGCTACCAGCTCTCTGCGTGCGAAGCACCATCAAGTGTGTTTTTGCATTCTCAGTAACTCTATCTTAAACCCGCTTAGAGCCCAATGTTGGCAGCAACTGTATTTGTGTTATGTCTAGTGGTGCGAGGATCAGAGCTCCCAGCAACCTTGTGTTAGGTTATTCTTAGAGCGTTCAGCACCCACTGTTCAGACAGTGTACCAAGCACGACAGATATCAGAGCAATAACATATTATTCTCAAATAAATCACATCTTTCATCTAGGTTGAAAGCTACAATAACAATTATGTGTCGTGTGCAAACTGAAGCCAAAGGAAAATATGTTGTTTAAACATTTAATAAGCTCATGCTAACTTAACACAATATATAGAAAAGCAGCATCTATATGACAGTTCTGCACAATAGACAATTGCTGACATTGTTTCATAGAATTTTAAATGAGCCTCAAAACTAAAATGCTGCAATTTGACAGACACTTGCCACTGCCACCTTGTGAAATGTGTTTGTTTTGCTAAGGAGTCTCAGTATGGAAAATGTTCTCCCTTTCTTTTATTCTTTATAAAGGTACCCCCTGACATTTTTGGAAGCTCACTAATGACAGGTGACATAATCCAGAAAGCTCCTTTAATTAACTGGATCCCTTATATAGTTGAAAGCTCACTCAAGATGTCCCCACTCATTCATTACACATTTTAATATAGCCTCTCCCATTTCTGATTTTCACAGTACCCGCCAATATTTATGAGAGAGCTTCATTGTAACCTCATTGTTACCTTTTGCAACACCCCTTCATTGTAGTCTTTCCCATTTATTAGGCATCTTTGTGGTACCCTCTTCCATTTTTGAGAGGTCCTTGATTGTATTATAACATTCATAAAGCTCTTCACACCCCACTTAGAAGAGCTGAAGTACATTTTCCGTCGGGCAGCATTCTACACCGTGACAGATTTGAGTTTATTGTTGTGAGCCTATGTGGGAAGCATTGTAATGCCATGTATGAGTGAGCTGAGAGGTGTTCTTATCTTATATTGGGGCACAGGGCCTAGCAGTCTGATGGAGGAGGCGTGGGAGATAGAAATGCAGAATATAACTGTAATTATCTGCAGTTATAACATAGTCTGCAGTCCTGCTAGGTTTCATGGCTTCTATAATGCTAGAGGCAGGTTTGGTGTTACAATTGGTCCAGTTAGGGGCTTGAGAGGGAGATAAAACATATATGCAGCTACACAGCACCAACATAGCTAGAGGAGCAGTGAGGTGGTGTGTGGGTGTACACCAAACAAAGAGAGGTGATCAGAGAAGTCCCAGTAATCCATAAGGCAACGTGCACAAGGCAAAGACACTATCAAATGAGTTAAGTGATATCAAATGGGCAAGGATGGAAGCTTGTGACTTGAGCAATGCCCATGCATTGCAATAAAGGCCTACTGCTGTACAAATAAAACTCACAAGCAATCAACTAAGTCAAGGAAAAATCAAGGTTGGCAACTTGAGCAGAAACTACATAATTTTTAAGTGCTCAGATTCCTAATACTCCTGCTAGGTCTAGGGTGGCCAAATAATCGACCATCTGATGAAAGAAGGCTTACCCTAATCCATTGTTTCGACTAGGACAGGAGCGTGGCACAGATTTGATAGTTCTCATTTTGTTCAATTTTACCCCAACTCTTCTCTGACCTCAGCCTCTCTCATTTCGAAGAGCCCCTACATTGAACTCTCGACCATTTTACATATTCTCTTTCATTTCAGCTGCTACAATTTCTTCAAGCTTCTTCGCTATAGATGGTACTACTTATGCGTGTCTCCTCATTGTAATCTCCACTATTTCTGAAAGCCCCTTTATTGTAGCCTCTCCCATTTCCAAGAGCTCCTTAACTGTCTTCCATTTGCAAGAGCATACTAAAAACATACACTGGGCCATATGACATAAATTAAGCACTGGAAGTGCTAAATTAGGACAGCTTTTAGGCCACAGTTTAGGCATGACCAGTATCTGAAGTAGCTGAAAAGCTGGAGCAGTGCTCCAGACATTGATAGACAATGGTAAATGGTTGCTTGTCACAGAAAATGTGACGGCGTCTGTTATTTTTGGTTGAAAATATAGCAGCAATAGTTGCCATATATACATAGTAAAAAACGTATATCATAATGCAAAGCATAATATATCACACAATTAAAACACAACAGAGAACATCACAAATAAACAGACAAAGCAGAATGCAACACAACAACCACAGTACAACGCAAAAAAATCACTGTGAGAAGTTGGTTTGTTGGTTGGGGGTGAAGCCCTACTCAAGCAACAATCAGAATCCTCATCAGGGTGAACCACAAAAGGTCACTAAATTAATCTGTGTATAACCATGTGGTAGCTTGGCATAAAAGCAGTCAGGCTTAACTTAGAGGCAATGTGTAATGTATTTATGCAGCACTCAAACAGTAATGAAGTTAACACAACACAAGAAAAATCCCACACCATTTTATCGAACAACAGCTTCTACTGTAGTCTGGTCATTCTGTAAACTAATGAGACTGTAGAATTTGCGATGAAACCTCTTACGTAACATAGACAAATTAAAGACTGCTTGCAAAACATTGGTGCAAAATTAGCATCTATTTTTTTAAATCTACCTTTCAAACATAAGGCTCAAAGACCTTTGCAACAGGCATATTGTTCTACTGACTTATGCTATAGGTTTAATATCTCAATGTGCAGAGAAAACTATTGACAAAACTTACTACTGGCACACTCTTTCAATTGCCTAACTATTTGTTTACAAATTAGTTGGTCTGCTTTTGACTGTTGGGTTGTTTTTCACATCTATGGTATGTGCTAGATATCTAATGTTGTTTACTTTAACTTTAAGGGAAGAAATGTGGCGCTGCTGCCAGGGCGACTGACTCCGTAACACGAGGGCTCAGGGTTCGATCGCCAGCGGCAGGTTAGCCTAGCACCATGTGACTCTGGGCAATAGCTCGCTTATTCTTCCCAACGGCCCACAGCTCCTTGACACCCTCGGGTAATTGTTCACGCTTTACAAATACTGGATTTCAACTATTTCTAAGTGTAACAGAGGGTCGTAAAAGCTTTCATTTTAGCGTAACAGTGTAGATTTGCTCATCTTTTGCACTAAAACAAATACAGTTTTTATCACCACAAATCATAAATAACTGAAGTCCTGCAAGAGTTAACAAAAAATATCATAAATGATATTGGAAAGACTTATTTAATGTAAAAAATACAGTCCCTATTTTGGGGGTCCTAGATAAAGCCATTTACGGCAGCAAGTGAACAAATAACCAATCTGGCCTGGTGGTAAACACAAGCATTCTAACCTTTACCCAGCTATAAAGTTTGATTACCAACACCGATGTCTGAACAGATGTGCTTAAGAAAAATGCACAATATTGTCAAGTGTCCCATTTCTTAATACACTTAATTTGTATTTGAAACTGAACCTATGTGGGTTTAACCAAGCAAGCAACAGAAACTGTTGACTAAGCATTTATGATTGTATTTCAATATAAAGCGATGTGGAAGAGATAAACCAATCCTCAGTGAAAGATTTCCTTTATAAAGACTAAGTCATATAAGAAAAAAATACAAAACAATTTTGAAGAGAAATAATAGAAACAAAAATGCAAGTTTGTGTCAGATTATGCCAACACAGTCTTAAGCATCAAAATCTATTAGAGGAATAATGCAATGCCATAATTTACCTTTGACCAGAGAATGGATGGCTTGGGCACACCACTCGCTTTGCAGGGTAGCGTCACTGCGACTCCTTCTATGGTGTTGAATATCTGCTGGCCATGTTGAATGATTGGCAAAACTGAGAAGGAAATCAAAAAGCACATCGTTTTACTTCATTCAAAAGAACCAGGCCCATTTTCCAATGTAAGACAACTTTGTCTTCAAATTGTTGAGTTTCACAAAGTTAAGTGTGATTTGCAACACAAATGTGGATTGGGTTGAGATCCTGGGAGAGTGTGTGAGAATAGGGGCAAGGAAGATTGATACTGGCGCATTTGACTTGTTTGATATGCTCAGTGTACTCGAATTACAGGATAGGATGATTAGTGCCAATGTAAAGAAAGTTAAAAAAATCTTAAACACAAGAAGTCCATGCTTTGCCTATGGAAGAAACCATACTACACAGAGTTACAAAATTATTGTCTGAGGAAGACCAATAGCAATCTTTTTTTTTACGGTCTTGGTTTCTCATCTCCTAAACAGGTCAACTATCCTTCTCACAAAATTCACAGTGAAAAGAAGGGGCTAGGTTGGAACTGAGCTTTCAGAACCTGATCTTATCCTATACCAAATAATACTTTAAAAAAAAAAATAAAGGTTATAGGTCATCTGTTGTAGCGGATGAAATATAAATATTATAATAAGTACCCGAAACATGATCCGAGAACATGATTGATAGAAATAAAGACTGCATGAGCTGTGTTTAAAAATGCAAAGACTTAAAAATTAAAAATAGGATACATGCTTTGGCCTACTAAATAAGGGCAACAAATTTATGAACAAAACAAGATATAAGATCTCCTTTTTTTCATGCAGTTCTATTTCTATAGAATGAGCAGGTCACCATCATAAGCAACCATTTTCTTTATCAAAGGTATTTCATCATTCAAGTTTGAATCTGGGATACTTTAGTGTAACATCAGTGATGCTTCTGATTTCATGATTCAATCAATCTGCATTTCACTGATAAGACCCAAAAAGACTAAACCAGTCTAAGGTTGTTTGTATTCCCGTTTAGGGGAAACAGGCTAGCTGTTTGGGCTGTTCCCAATGAAGGAGGACTAAATATGATTAGGATATGGTTGGTTTCTGTCTTAAGTGGTACAATGTGCAAACAATAATGTACTGGAATGTGGTCCTAAGTAATTGCCAGTAACTGAGATGAATTCAGGCATTCTACTTATCACTTATTTGTTTTTTAAGTGAAATATCATAGGTGTGATTTGAATCCCGAGACATAGGTCCCTTTCTTGCTGTGTCATGGGACAAAGTTGCGGACATCGAGGAGAGGAGAAGGACGTATAGGTGGAGCAGCGGAGACTATCCTAATACACACCTCGTATCAAAAGGATCCCTGGCCTTTCACCCTCCTATGGAGCAATGAGTTCCAATTTTTAGGGCTACTACTACCAAGGCCACCTTATAGTGGAGCATAATCACCATCTGCCCACACAGTGGAAACCCTCCAACTACAGTTTGGACTGGGTGGAGCCCGACCCTTAGTCACACATAGGTCCTGATGAATGCTGCGGACCCACACGGGCCATTTGGCAGAAACATGTCGACCTCCTAGAATCGGTGTGGGGACAATTAATACCCCAACACACCCACCACGTTTTTTAGTATATCATATAGGCGCCAGCAATATTACAAATAATATGACGCCTACAATGGATTTTTAACTCACGTTTTCTTTGGGCCCCCACTTAGCTTAGAAGTGCATCCCTGTCGTCAGGTGTATGCCCGCCCTCCATCAAACCGAGTTTTTTGAGGGCTGGGACTGGTCAATGATGAAGCATGACACCAGGTGGTGTGTGAGACCAGTCTTACACTTTTTGTAAGATGCCAATATTTTAAATTTAGGAACATTTACACTTAGCTCACTTTTGTTTTGATTTTTCCGCTAGGAGCAGCTCTTTTGTGACTTAAACAGTTATATTGGAGGCCGCTAGCTCCTAGAACCCCATGCCTCCAGTTCCCTTACACCTAGACAAACTCTGGGTCAATGTGGTTATACATACAATAAGTTGCACTTCACTGATGGCCACAACCGGTCTGGGGTTGCACCCATTCCTGACAAAAGGCCACCTAGGCTGCAGTTCAGTCTAGAATGCTCCTACTGGACCATGTCTCTTTTGCATATCTGTCTGGAGAGGCACAGAGGGAAAAAATCAATGGAATAGAATACAACCCCGAGTCACTACCAGTGGCTGAGATGAATTCAAGAATTCCTTCCATCAGTTTGTTGTTTATTTCAATGTGACATAACCCTCTTTCACAATAGTACATACAACTGTTATCAAAGTACACATTAGATAAACTCTTTTAGAGGCATGAGGTTAGTGGTGACTATATTTCTAACTGTGTTAATAGAAAGCAACATGTGCTGCCCTCTCTGAAGGGTCAACGGGAAAGAAAACTTGCAACCTACTTCAGGACTTCCTGCTAGGAGGCATCAATATACATTTGAGTGGTAAGAGATGCTTCTGTCATCTATTGTAGCGAGGTTCTGAGCTGCCACAGTTGTCCTAAATCCTTTATTCAGGATATGACGTGTTACACCACCCAGTATTGCTGAGCTGCCTTTGTGAATTGTCAGGTAGAGCAGACGCTAGGCATGGGCAGCATGGTAGCTGCCCAGGGCCCCACGCTCAGCCCACCAATATGGGGCCTCGCAAAAGTGTTCCCGTTCTTAGGCCTCACACCTATGGTGCAGCACTGCGAGGCCCAGGGAAGGGATGTCTGTCTCTCCTCTGGGCCTCACAGGCATACGTAGTGCTGCGAGGAATATGGGAAGAGGCCCACTTCCACTGTGGCTGCTAAACCCCGAGGGGAGGCCCCTTTTCCCCTGGGCCTTGAAGCCCTAGACGTAGCTGTGAAGCCTGTCTGCATTTGGCAGGTTTGGCCTATGAATGAAGATCCAGACCACTTCCTACTCGAAGGCAAAACGTGATGCCCATTATCCCGCATTTTGGCGCCTGGCAGTTTTAAGCATTTAAAAAGACAAGCAACTCTCTTTCAGCCCTGATGAGCTGTGAAAGAGATGCTTGTCAGTGGCAGAAAGGAAGGAGTTGCAGCACAGGAGGGGGTCATGCTCCTTGTGGGACCAGGAGCACCATCCCTTATTTAGATGCAAATAGCTTTGAACAAGTAAATGAAACCCATTTTTTCCTGCAGAATTGATATAGAGCAAACTCAACCCAAAGGTAATCGAGTGCTTTACATGAGCACCAATTACATTTCATAAGGACATATTCCTTTTTTATATAAGGAGAGATTAAGTGATTTGCCCAGGATAAAAGGATGTTGGACCAAGACCAGACTCGAGCCTGATTCATCAGTTCCAAAGTCGGCAACTCTGACCTTAAGCTCCATCTTCTACCCTCCTCTACACATGCTCAGGACCTGTCCAGGGAGTACCCTCTTAATATCATTCATGAAGTCTGTTTCAAAGTGCTGGCATATTGTCAAATCAATGGATGAGGCACAGGGAAAGAATTGTTTATCCAGGATCAAACAGTTGGTTACATTAGTAGACTCAGGACTGCAATGCACTCCTAATTGGGCAAAAGGCTATATATGTACTACTATATTGCATTTACGTGACTATACTATGTGACTGGGCACCCTCTATTGTCTAAGGTGATATTCTGCCTTTTTTTTTAAATCACACTGACTAATAGTTTTTACATTGAATCCAAATACTCCCAATCTTGCCAGGAAAGGAACAGCAGTACAATAAGTTCAGAAAAGTGTTTGCTCAAGAGCACACAATTTGACCAAATGGGAGGCCGGGATTAAAAACTCTATGTCCTGGATTCACATTTCAATTTAGTCTACCAGACCACAACTGGGGTGTCAGTGATTCTGTTAACAAGATGAAGACACTGCCCCTCTGAGGGAATTGCCACTTTGTTATGGACTTCCCAGCATTAAAACACAATTTTAGCTGACATTAGGTGACACATATCCATGGCCAAAGCATACCCACTGGACCATATCCAGTGACATAAGGTACTTACTGGACTGTATGCATGGTAGATACTGATATTTACCACTGGTGTTTCAAAGCTTAAGAATATTTCATTCCATTTAGGTACCAGAGTTCATTTTCTAAACTTGTTGCTCACAGTTTGCATTGGCGAACAGTCAAGGCTTAATCCAGGATTAGAAAGGGATTAGAACTTAAAAATAGTGTGAAGAGTCGTCAGGCTTGATGAACTCAATCTCCAGCTGGGTTATATTTGGCTTTTTTTAAAAGGAGGGATTTAGACTAAAATTCACCAAATCCACTATGTGACTCATAGTTCTCCTGTTCCCCAAGACACAGCTTCTGATGCCTCTGCACCCGCAATGTGTCTCCACACATGCAGTGTGTCTTCAAAGGCACAAATTGTCCTGTGAAGTGATAATAGAAAATTAGTCACCCTACTTGGTCCTCACAGCAATGTCTGGAGACCAAGGCTGCGAGGCCTAGAGAAGGGGACTCTCCTCTTCTGGGCCATGCAGCACCATACCATGGATGTGATGCCCAGGGCAATAGGCCACATCCAATGGGCCTTGCAGCACTAGACCACAGCTTTGAGGCCAAAGGCATGGGACCAACCTCCCCTGCGCCCGCAGCTCTGGATCATAGTGGAGTAGTTAAGAGGAGGGAACTCCCATTCCCTTGGCTTACAGTGCTACACTATTGCTGCAAGGTACATGGAAGAGGGATTCCCTATTCTGGGTCTCCATTCTCCTTGGTCTTGCATCACAAGACCATGATGCGAGGCCTAAGATATTGGAGGCCCCTACCATACACCTCGTAGCCATGGTAGAGCAATGATAGACCTTGTGAAGGGTCCCTCTTCCATGAGCCTTGCAGCCATGGTTGAGTTCTGTCAGACCCATGGGTAGTATGCTACCTCTCCCAATTCTACACCATGACTGATAGACTCAGGAGAGTAGGGTGCCTCGTATGGGACTCCACCCGTGGGCCCAATTGTATTCGTTTCAAAACACTTTACCCTGGCCCTGCGCATGGGTCTATGCCAGGGGCATAGCAATTGGTAGTTCAGCAGGTGCAGTGACACCAGTCTCAGAGATAGAAAAAGTCCAAATCTTCCCAAATTATGGCTTAACTGTACTGGGCAGCCAGTGGATGAGGTTGAGGATACACGTGTTCTTTGCACCATAGCACCATTGCTGTGGTTCTTCTCTTTCTTTTAAGGTGTTCACAGCCATGTTCCAGAGCTGTGAGGCCGGGAAGAGGTCCTCACTTCCCTGGCCCTCACAGCCATGGTTGGACACTCAGGAGAGGAGGCACCCACCCATGAGCTTAGCAGCAGCGGACACCATGGTTGTGAGGCCCATGGGTCCTCTATCAGTGGGTGTAGTTAACAATAGTGCAGCAGGTGCAGTTGTACCAGGGCTCAAGGATGTTAGGGACCTAATGCACCCAATGTAAGGCTGTGTTTTACTGTCTGGCATCATTTTCTTGCATCAGGGCTGATCGCTACATTACTACTGTGCCACTGGTTCCTTCTCCGATGCACGGCACAGCCACAATCCAGAGCTGCAGAGTTCAGACAAGGCCCATCCTCCCCTAGGCCTCGCAACCATAGTCCAGTCCTGGCAGGCCCAAATGAGGGAGTCTGCTACGCTGGGCTTTGCAGCACAGTTCCTGGATTCCATGCCCCGGGCAAGAGGCACCCTCTGAAGGGCGTCCCGAGCAATAGTGTAGGAAGTGCAATGGGACCTTGGTCTAGAGGAGTTATGGGCCCAATTCACACAACTTATGGATGTCTTTTACTGTCCAGTCAGTGACCACAGGGTAGTGGGAATGAACAATTTACCTTGCTTTCACGATGGTGCATGGCAGCATTGCTACACCACTGTTCCTGCTCACTTGCGCAACGTAGCATGAACCAGTTCTGCGAGGCCCAAGTGAGTCATCCTCTCGCCTGCTCCTCACAGCTATGGTCCAGTGCTCTGAGGCCTACCAAAGTAGAGTGGCAGGGTGCAGAATTGTTCTTCATTTTATATGTTTGTCCTGGATCCTACTGCAAGCTCATGCTGGATGCCAAATTTTCAACTTTTTTTGCTTGCCAAGGGATTGATGTAGGCAAGCAGAATAATCAATAGGTGGTGCAAAACAAATATATTAGCTGGGAACCCTGGGGCCGCCCATCCCCGTGGTATGCCACAGCACTGACTCTTGGAACAACCACTATGCAAAGGTGGCCAGCATTTGCTAACATGACAACTGAGAGGCAGGATGGATAGAAAGTTTTTCCATGTATCGAACTTAAAAATATGTATACTTGTTTTATTCGTTTTAATATTTATGTTTTACTGTTTTACTGTTATGCACATCAAGAAAATTGCTTCTTGCAAAGCTGCTCAATGATAGTCGATTGATGGGACTTCCTGTGATGTAATTTCCAGTGATTTCACACTTTATGTAAATTAGAAGGGCCCCACTCTTTCCCTTTCTGCCCGGGTCCCAAAAGTCCTAGGCCCGGCCCTGTGCCAGCATGGCCTCAAGGTAGCCCCACTCATTTTCAACTGTTTGCATCAGATACATAGAAATGGGCCTTATCCTCAAAGTAGGTAAGCTGCGGGGTCCTTCAGACATAAGCTCACTCACTTCTACTTTTCAAGGTTTTCCCAGGTGCACTGGCTGAGATGATGGATGTCCCTTCTTCCGTTCTACTTGCATGCAGGGACTCCCAGAAACACCTGTTGATAGGGTACTGCTCTGACCCACAGGACAACCAAGGAAATATCTCAGAATGCAAGACCAGCTTCTGCCTACTCTGGTCCTATCGGCTAGCTGCAGCATGACTCCTACGGCAAAGTGAGCATAAGAACCCGACCTGGACACATGCACACCCATCACACTTCGGGCAATCAAACACGATAGAATGGAATGTGGCCAATGTAATTACCAGTCACTGTGAATAATTCAAGTACTCCAGGCATCCCCTTTCTATTTTTCATTGAGCAGTTTTTCACACTGTTCACATTCCTCCCAGAAAAAAAAAACTTGTGAACTCTGTGGGTCCAGCAGTTTTTAGGCGACAATAAAAATGTCAACATAACTCTAGTGATTAATGTTCCTACCAGTGAGCCTTCGGAATTTTGTCTAGTGGAAGTTTTGACTCATCATAAAGTAGCACAGAGGATTAATGTGCCTGTTGCAAAACATGTGTACCATGCGATCAAAGGAGTGTGAGTGAATTATGAGTAGCACTATAAAACAATTAAATGTATGTCAGAGACAGGCTATGGAGAGATGAGGTGCACTGTTGGAGAGTGGTAGCTATGGTATTCATGAAGAAGGAATCTAAAAACACATAGTTATTGGGTGAAAGCAAATTGCACGGATTTCCTTGTCATGTGGAGGGGACGAATAAAAGCAAGACTGTCGCACTGAGCGCCACAGCTCAAAAGCCGGCCTTGCTCTTTCCTGACAGCCATAATGGATAGGGGATATTAACAATAGAATGTCAGAGAGCGGTGTTGCAAAAATACGGTGCACCCCTGCATTTCACCTCGTGCTGGCGCTAATAAAGTTGCCTAGCGACTGTTGCAAGGGTGCCTGTGCTACAGGGGTGGTTGTTTATGTGCAGGAAGGGCCAAGTTCCTGCACACAAACAATCTTTAATGGCAATGTGGCCTTTCTATGTGTGTTGCAGAATGCAGCACACATAGAATGAGTAAAATACGAGAAGAAATTAATGATTTCTCCTAGTATCACAATCCGAAGACCAGGTATTCCATGGTCTTAGTTTTTGGCACTGCCCCAGCCTTGTAAATATGGGGCAGCGTCAAAAAGCAATGAGTGTTGCGGCAGAACACCCACTGCAAAACCCATTGTCCACCCCTTTGCCGCAGCGGACTGCTGCGGTAAGGTGCATATTTACAAGGTGGCATTAGGCCACAGGAAGTAGCTTAATGCACCTTGTCAATATGGAGTTGAGCGTAGTGCCACTGGAGCATCAGAAAAAGTGACACTCCGGTGGAGTTAAGGGCTTGTAACTATGCCCGAAGTTCTATGTGGCTGAAGTTGTGATATCATTTTCATCTGTTGCACTGTGAACACCGATTAAGGAGACCAGGTCCCTTCTCTCTTTGCAATGGGCTTCCTTATCCTTTTTAGATCTCTCGCCTGCTTTGCAGTACGCAGCACTGCGCGCGCAGCGAGAGACCTCTTGAGAGGGCTTTTGAAAAAGTACCTAGGAATCGTACACACTCTTGCGTGTGCTTTTCCTTTTGTGGCCCGCTATTGGCCTTTGCATGTGTCTTTTTATAAAAGACAAAAAACACAGGTGATGGACAGAATGCAGAACAATGTCATACATTCACCCCAGTACAGAGATCTGGGCCTAAATCCCTCATTTTTTTGCACTCCACACCACCCCAGTTCAGACATGGCCATATGCAAATCAGTCTGACCCTGTGCCTCATGGGAACAGTCCAGCCCGAACTGCCAAGCCAAGCCTTCCCTGGACCGGAAACAAGCTTCCGCTGACCGGTTTCTGGCATTCCAGCCGTCTTCAGCCCGGCTTGCTTGAATCCAGTGGTGTGGAGTGCATGGGACTCACGTCTGAGCATACCCATCCCACTCGGGGTGACAAATGCAAAAACCACAGGTGATTGACAGAATGCAGAACAATGTCATACATTCACCCCAGTACAGAGATCTGGGCCTAAATCCGGCGTTTTTTTGCACTCCACACCACCCCAGTTCAGACATGGCCATATGCAAATCAGTCTGACCCTGTGCCTCATGGGAACAGTCCAGCCCGAACTGCCAATCCATGCCTTCCCTGGACCGGAAACAAGCTACCGAGGACCTGTTTCTGGCATTCCAGCCATCTTCAGCCCGGCTTGCTTGAATCCAGTGGTGTGGAGTGCATGGGACTCACGTCTGAGCATACCCATCCCACTCCGGGTGACAAATGCAAAAATTACAGGTGACGGACGGAATGTAGAACAATGTCATACATTCATCCCAGTACAGAGATCTGGGCCTAAATCCATCGTTTTTTTGCACTCCACACCACCCCAGTTCAGACATGGCCATATGCAAATCAGTCTGACCCTGTGCCTCATGGGAACAGTCCAGCCCGAACTGCCAATCCATGCCTTCCCTGGACCGGAAACAATCTACCGAGGACCTGTTTCTGGCATTCCAGCCATCTTCAGCCCGGCTTGCTTGACTCCAGTGGTGTGGAGTGCATGGGACTCACGTCTGAGCATACCCATCCCACTCGGGGTGACAAATGCAAAAATTACAGGTGATGGACGGAATGTAGAACAATGTCATACATTCATCCCAGTACAGAGATCTGGGCCTAAATCCATCGTTTTTTTGCACTCCACACCACCCCAGTTCAGACATGGCCATATGCAAATCAGTCTGACCCTGTGCCTCATGGGAACAGTCCAGCCCGAACTGCCAAGCCATGCCTTCCCTGGACCGGAAACAAGCTACCGAGGACCGGTTTCTGGCATTCCAGCCGTCTTTGCCACTGGATTCAAGCAAGCCGGACTGAAGACGGCTGGAATGCCAGAAACCAGTCCTCGAAAACTTGTTTCCGGTCCAGGGAAGACATGGCTTGGAAGTTTCGGGCTGGACTGTTCCCATGAGGCACAGGGTCAGACTGATTTGCAAATAGCCATGTCTGAACTGGGGTGGCAGAGTGGGATAAAGAACGGTGATGGATTAAACCCAGATCTTTTGACTGGGTGTGAGTGTTTGATTGGTTCAGATGCTCCGTCCATTACCACCCCCTTTTGTACCGTTTTTATAAAAGACAGCACACAATTGGCCAAAGGCGGGTGCATTGCTCTGCCCATGGCCTATTGGTGTCTGTTACGGGCACCGGCCGTCATGTGGTTTCAATTATCGTGCCCAGACACGGGCGCGATAATTGAAAGCACATGTCTTGCTGTGGCGTGCTCGCGCGCACTACTTGTGGGATTGTTTTCTTTTTGGATCCATTTTCACAGGGAAGCAACTAAATGAAGAACCGCTGACGGCTTGTGTGCTTCTTGTCATTCTTTACTCCGTGGGCCATCGACCCGCTCTGTTTGATAGGATGCCGAATACACCCCTCCCTCTGCTATTGATTGTGTTTTTCTTAACGTCCTCTTTGCATTTCTGGCGGGAGTAGCACATCTCTTGATTTTGCCTTTCCTTCTTCCCTGCTGGCGCTAGAATCCTGTCCCTCTCTCTACAGTCACGTCTTGGTCACAGCAACTACACTGTATTCATTAGCCCCAATCAGAGGCCCTCCCCTGTGCCATTAATTTTCTGAATTCCAAATGGGCTCTTGAATTTTAGAGCTTCCGGTGCTTCAGGTGGCCAAATGGACCAGAATGAGGTATTTAACATGAGTGTGTCAGGTCAGTAATGGCGGCTGCCCCTGGGAGCCTCCTCGTATCTACGGACATGCCGGAAGTGACCTCATAGGCGCTGGGGCCACCCAGACCACCACACTCATGGGTTTCAGCCCAGAAGTGGAAGAACCAGGGTTTTGGAACCATACCAGTCAGCGCAGGCACCTAGCCTTCAGAGGCCTTTCTGTATTGTAGAACACGTGAATCTTTCCACCTCTTCTGTACTTGCAGTGGGCGTTTGTTGAGTATCCCAAACAGTCTTTTTTCCTCAGTATGGAAGTGGCTGCAGAGTTTTACATATTGACTCGCAAGTGCTATGAATAGCAGGGAAGCTGACCTTTCAGAGTCATCCTTGAGAGCGAAGGATGTTGGTATGTTCCCTTTGAGCAGCTACCTTCCGATTGGTCGTTTGGGCATGACAAGAAGCCGTGAAACCTACCGGTAGAAGGGATGAAGAACGTTTACTGCTGACCAATGCTGTGAAAAGTGATGGCAAGAAACCTAGGTGCTCTGTTTGCTTCGAAGCGATGCTTT
Source organism: Lissotriton vulgaris (assembly GCF_964263255.1). Lineage (NCBI taxonomy): Eukaryota > Metazoa > Chordata > Amphibia > Caudata > Salamandridae > Lissotriton > Lissotriton vulgaris. The sequence goes on along the minus strand of NC_141685.1, from coordinate 774,849,426 downwards.
TATGCCCGTGTCTCATCCTTGATTAATGCTTGTCTCTGGATTCTTCGGCTGTCAGGAAGTTTTGCATCTGATCCCTCAGGAAGCACAGGTCACAGTGGTTAGGGTGTTGATCCTTTCATGGCTGAATTATGTCAGTTTTGTACCAGGGCATTCCAGAATATTTAATGCAGCGTCTACAGCTTTTGCAAAATGTGGCGGTTTGCCTTAGATTTTGATGGTTGGCCTACTGTACATGCTACCAAAGCACACACCTGTATCGCTTTTTCGAGAGAAACTTAATTGGTTTCCATTGTGCAAGCGAGTAATGTTTAAATTGTTAATCTTGACACACAAAGCCCTCCACGACAGGGGAGAATGCAGCGCTCCAGTCAGGCTGGCTGTCAACAGTACCCCGCTGTAGAAAGCAGCATAGATGGGGTTTCTTCTTTATGGTCCTGCCCGCGGGCCTATGAATCTACCTGCCGAGACATCTGAGATTAAAGAGCGCGGAAGTCCGTTTTAAAAAAGCACTTAAAACATGCCTCTTCTGTAGTTAGGGTATCGTGGACACTGGCTAGGTTCTGTTCTTGATTTTTGCTATTGATGCTTAAGCGTCGAGACTCCATTGGAGTAGCTGCGCCCTATATAAACAACCTTCATTCATTCATGGCCCAGGAGTCATTGGCTTCTAGGATATCATGCTGAGTATAGTCTTCTAATTCTCCATCCACTGTTTGTAGGCTCTGCTCCTAGGCGAAGCTGCTCAAAGCCCTCCGTTTGAGAATTTCATTTCAGGTATCCACTGAGTATCCTACAGATGCATCAGGTTCGAACAGCAGCTGGTTCTGTTTATGTGCAGCCTTTGGCATGTTGGTCACCCAAGTCGTTAATGTGCTAATTTAGCCGCTCGCTGGGCCTTCTCAGCAGGTCTGTCTTTAAGCTATGGTCAAGACTGATTTTAGACGATACACCAAATGGTGCATAGGTTAGCTAAAGGTAGCTTATTTTTCTTTAATTGTTCCTTTGGTAGATTTTCAAGAAGTATACTTTTCTGCCAAATACTAGTTAACTGAGCTAATCAAATTGAGGTGTACTAAGAAAAGCACAGGTTTTGTGGCGCACTGTCCTCACATGGTGGAGGCTTCTGTCTGGGAATTGGTTTTGTACTATGGCCGCCTTGGTTTGGTCTCATGTTTGGTTGCACTATGAGTTCATGTGAGAAGGTACTTGAGCTGCATCAGCCTGTCCGCAGCGGTGTGCTTCAGTTTGGGCATGAGAGCATCTGATCTTCGACTTATGGTTTTTGTTTCTTTTTCTGTCGTTTCTTTCATCTTTCTACAGATTCCTTATCCTCTCCTCTTGACTCTTTCAAGATCCTCAGGACTTTGCACATAGCGCTCTTCTGATTGGTGGATAGTGCATGTTAACGCTTCAGAGTGCATAGTGGGGATGGGGCTCCAAAGCCAGATTTTGAGATCCTCAGAAGAAATATTTACATGAAGTAAACTATGTAGGAATCATTTAAGTCGTGCTGGTTTATCCTTCAAATGCAAAAAGAACAATTGATGGACAGAATGCAGAACAATGTCATACATTCACCCCAGTACAGAGATCTGGGCCTAAATCCAACGTTTTTTTTGCTCACCAAGCCCTTCCAGTTTGAACCTAGCCATATGCAAATCAGTCTTGACCCTGTGCCCAATGGGAACAGTTCAGACTGCACTGTCAGGCCAGGTTGCTACAATAGTAAATAAATAGAAAAAAAAATAGTTGGCTGCAAACTTTCTTTCTATTTAGTAACTTTTATAGCAATGGCAACACACCACGCTTTAGTGTTTAACATCTAAAGCTAAGGCGCGGCGTGCCGCGATTGCTACAAGAGTCAATACATTCCAAAACAAAGCCAGGCGGACGCCGCATTGCTTTCCCCTTTGCAAAGCCAATAGCTCTCCATTTAATTATTGCGAGACCTATTGCATTACAAATGCTTGTTTTCCGTTGTGTCAGTTAACTCATTCTCATGAGAGAGATTCTCTCGACAGAGAAAAAACGCTTGTTGACCTTCAACAAACATTAATGCACATTCTAAACCTGCAGTTTCATGACCAGCCAGGAAACATGACTTTTTATGCAAGGTTTCAAACAATATGTTTTAATAGGCTTGAGTCATAATTTATAGTAGAATATTTTAGTAGTCTATTCTATGTTCCTTTTTATTAATTATGCTGACACAGCACTTGGCTGCTGGCACCGATTAAACTCCCACTTGAGCATCTGTTGGATGATTTAAGTTGATCTGTAAAAGCTATTAGTCTTAGAGTTAAGTCGAAATAGACAATTTCTGTAGGAACATGAATGTTCCAGTTTTCAAATCTGGTTCCAATGTACACATACTTTAAGAGTACAGATCACCGGGCACATGCACATGGTTCAAAGTTCCATCGAGAGGGCTTCTGCCTTGGACTTTACCCAATGTTTTCCCAAACCGAAATCCTACATCTTAAAATATTGACATTGCAAAACAACTTGCTAACTAAACATGTTTTTTGTTAGAAATTGAATAGGCTCCAGAGTTATTTTTACTCACAGCTACAGTGGGATTTGGAAAGCTGAGTGATACAGAAGTTGAACCTGGCACTGACACTCTCCTCTCTACGCAGACTTGTTTCCTGTCTTGCCAAATAGTCTTAGTATAATGTTTAGATATAATATTAAAATGTACAATGGAAACAGCAATGCAGAACATTCACCGTGCACATAGGTGACATCATGGCATGTTAGGGGAGAATGAGTGTCAGTCAGTAAGGTCACTACCGTGTTCTGCATTTGGAAGTGTGACAAAGACCATGCCAAAGTGACCATTGCAGAACATAGCATTTTATATTTTGCTACCTGAAAAGGAGAACCCAATTCAATCCATCTTGAGGGACATCATGAAAATGGAGCATGCCTCAAAGGTTATTTGGCTACAATATGCAAGACGTGCCCTCGAATCAGTGGGGTTGGGGGATCTCTATGTTCAACCGGAGCACTGCGAATCTTGGAGTAAGATGAGTTTTAAAAGGATTTTCCTAGAGAAATGTGCACAAGTCAGGTGGAACAGATACAAAGAAAAAGCTACAGTATTTGTTTACAATGCGATTCCTCCTACTTCACTTGGACCATCTTTATATCTTACTTTCATCATCGATTTATTCTGACAAGATTCCGTATCAATTATGTGATATTAATGTTGGGCTACCCCGGCAAATGTTTTTTCCCAGAATCAGTTGGATTGTTGTCCTTGTGACAAAACCTTTAAACAATCAATTATACACATTTTTTGGGGGACAATATTATGTAAAAGAAAGAAAGAGATTTAATATTCGATTTTAAAAGAAATTTTGCCTCCGCAGCCATTTCACGGCACTATCCATTATGCAACAGCTATAGATGCCTTATGTGTGTTTTGTAACAGTCTCCTTCTATTGTGCAGCCGTAAACAACTAGTAACTTAGTTAATCACTGGCCAAATGTAAATCTTTTATATAGACATAACATTTATGTGATGTTTATTATCTTTTTAGGATTTTAGGAAAGAATGTATGCTTATGGTGTTCTTTTAGCTTAATTTATTGAAATCTTATTTGTACTATGTACTTTTATGCATTTTTTTTAAATGCAAAATAAAGTTTTTTGATGATGATGAGAACCCAATGTATTCTGCGAATGATCACATATTTTAGATGAGATGAGAGATTGTAGTAGCAGACAATGGGCAGAGTAGGTGGGCTACCTAGAGGAGTAGAGGCAAAAGGGAAATAGACACAGGACGGTTATAAGGGATGAATCTAGGGGAAAGAGGCAAAATATTGTCTGTAGGATCTTGGGACCATGAGGAGTTCTGTGCACTCGAGCAATCCGAATGTCTCACAAAAAAATCTTTGTTGTAGCAGCCTTTACAGGTTGTGTCCTTATAAAAGTGTCAGAGAAAAACACCTTACCCCCAGAGAAGACTCCCTCTCCTAGGAAAAAAACAGGTTGTGCTGTATGCTTTGTAGATCCACATCAGGTTTGTGGACCCTCTTCTGGTTTTTGTAAAATGTTGAAACTATTGTTGCAAAGGGCTCGGTGGCACAGGGGCAATTACAGCGCCTTGCCACAAGCCATGCTCTGTGCCTAGAGCCCTTTGCATAAGGCAACAGGCCATGCACAGCAGTTTTGGTGTCACTGGTACCGAACAAGGGCCTTGTTGCAGGTGAGATCCTGCACCCGAGCCAACTGCACTGATGGTTGAAGACTGTTCACAGAGAGACAGGGCATATGGACTGAAGAGTGTTTGGTCTGACCACCACCCATGCCCTGCCTCTAAGCTCTATGATGCAAGTGCTTCCAAACCCACAGGACCAGGGCAGCTCCCAGAGGACACGGCATGAACAAGTGGTTTGGTCTGTTGCCAAGCCTTGAGCCTCACTGTTGCAAGATATATCCTGTACCTAAAGCCTACTTCCCATGGCCGTGCACAGTGTGAGGTGAATGCACAAGCAGCTGGGTCCATTCAAACACTAAGACCCTTTGTTCAGCATGGGCATGCCCTTTGCCCTAACCCCAAAGGCCATGCACAAACAGTAACATCCAACTGTTAATGTTTATTTATTGTTAAAACAAATACTCAGGAATTCACTGAAAATCCACAGTTAAAAGAAAGTAATGGACAGTTTATGGTTTCAGAGCAAAACATAAACCCTCTGAAATTCAATTGGCATGGCCCACTGTAGAACCATTATTGCACCCCTGCCATGAGCTACTTATGACCTTAAGTGCCAAGTTGGCTTAGGGTCATGCCTAATTGGTGGTCTTCAGACATACTTAATCAGTTCAGGCCATTCTCAAAGTGTATTGTCTTAGCAAATACATAGTTTCAATGACTAGGTATGGGCCAATGGTCAAATAATGTCCACTATCAATCCAGACCATCTGTGTGTTTGCCAACAACTTAGACCTGACTTAAAGTGCGTAGCCACCTGAGAATTTTACTTTGAGTGAATAACTTAAAATATGGAGGAGAAAGTGTCAGTTGAATGTTATTCGTTATAGAGAAAGCATTGTGTATGGATGTGACATATTTAATGTTTCCTCCCTATAGTGGAGGATTTTCAATTCCTCCATAAATTAACTCAGACAAATAGTTACCACATGTAGTGGGTAGTGTGAGACAATAGAAGCTTGTAACTTGAGTCTTCAAAAAATGGTTTGCCATTTTGTGATATCATAATATTTCATGGCAATAATGTCACTGATGATGTCTGGTAATGCTCTATGTAACCTCATCTGTGATGTCATTAATAATGTCATTCCACTGGTGAACGATAATGTCATTTGAGTTGTCCAAGTTTGACATCATGTGGCATAATACAATGTCGGTCGGAAAGCCTCCAACCTCAGGTCCGAGGCTTTCTGACCGCCATCATTGGTTTCAATTTCGACCACCTAATAACAATGTAGGTGGTCTGAATTGAAACCGTGCAGCCATTCCAGCTGGTTTCCGATGGGCTCAAGGAGCCCATTGGCCAATTGGAGACTGGCCATTAATCTCAATAGATTGCGTTTCCGCCATTGGGATTACGATGCCTGGTTTTCCACAGGCTTTCCATGCCGGGCTTTCCAACATGGGAAAACTGTTTTTGAAATGTGAGTTTAGGGGCCTATCATGGCCCCCTTCTCTTTGTGATTCAGAAAAGGGGGCCCGGTTTGGGGCACCCATGGTGCTCCCATGTTGGATGTATGTTATTACGACGCGGTGTTTACACGGCGCTACCATTACAACGCAGTTATCACAATGCAAGTCGTTACAACGACTTGCGCTGTAGGTGCTGGATTTAGGGATAGTATAATTTACTATTCCAACTCCAGCCTACGTAACAGTAGGGAAGGTGTTGGAATACTAAATTATACTATTCCTTAGTATATAGCGCCATCCAGCGCAAGTCGTTGTAATGACTTGCATGTGATGGCTGCGTCGGAATGGCAGCGCGGTGTAAAGCCCGCGTTGTAATGGCTGTCTCCCCCCCTGTTGATGCCTGCACCATGTGGCAGGTGTCTTAAGGTGCCTGCCACGTGGTACAGGGATGAAGACAATCTCCCATTTCTCTATGGGAGATTGTGCTAAGGCCGGTTTACAGCTGCAGCACAAGCTCCCATAGCGAAATGGGAGTATGTGACTGCAGCCTGTGTGGGCGCATCGTAATTCTGCAATTCCGTGATGATGTCAGTCAGAGGCAACTCCGACCGACATCATAATTGTCCCCCATGTATAAGGTCATGAGAAGTGCATAGTAGGGTGTGAGTTATGATTAGTGGACTTCAAGGGGGGTAATGTCAAGGAGATAATAGGTTTTGCTTTGAAACTATAATTCACTTTATTGTTTTGCTGCACCATGGCGCTCTTCTTTGTTGAGAGTTACATCGAATAGGAATCTAATATGCGCAATTATATTATGGCTTTTCGAGTAATTCATGCATTTAACAAATCCTTTTGACTATTTTTAATCTATTTATAACAATTGATACCTAATTTCTGGCATAGGGGGTCTACAATGTGTCTGATGGGAGTGGGAGTTTAACTTATAATTATAGAGCACATCCACAGAATTATTAAAAAGTTGTTTACATCTTCAAGCATAGCAACTCCAGATCTATCTCTTCCTTGCAGTGTAAAGTTGTGTGCATCTAGAGTTTGTAAATATGTCACAGATTCTAGTTTACGAATGTAATCATAAAGTATGTGAACAACAAGATTAGGAAGAATAGTAAGTTACTTCCTGTAACACTGGAACTGTATCTTTGGTCATTTTTATAGGCTCACACGTCTGCACCTCCTTCCACGTTCTGGCTGCATTTCCAAACACTTTCTAAACAATAGAACTTGTGCTCGAAGGGCAAGAGTGATTTAAAGAGCAGTTAGGGATTCGATTAGTTGGTGCCACCTAGATTTAGGTGGATCACAGGTCAGAACACACACGACTGGTGAAGGTTGAATTCTGAGCTGCAGGGCCCATGGGCACACGCTACTTACCGTACACGTTGACAGTGGTGGTGCGGTTACGGCTGCCTGCCACATTACTGGCCATGCAGATATACTCCCCGCCGTCCTGCAGACGAACTCCTTCTAGGTGAAGACTGCCATCACTGCGGATGCTAACGTATGGATTAGACACCAGCTGTAGGAGAACGTACATTTTAAGATTTTAATATAGCGCTGCTTCCAAGCAACCAAAACTTTAATAGCTAAGGAAAGCAAGACACATGAAAAAACGGCAATTGGTCGAGGAATTAACATTTTTTAGAGAGCAAAATATGGGACACAAGCTCATATGTTTGATCATTTAATAACTATCTTAAGCAATAGTCCAAATCTGTACTACTGCCACTAAAGAAGAGAGATCTTTATGAATAGAATATACAACAGCTGTGGTCATGTCATTTCAAACCCTTTTTAGGTTTCGCCTGGCGTTACTGCGCAAGCAGTTCGCGCAGGCGAAATCCTAATGATTACAATATGGGATATAGGAACGTCCCCCGGCTCCCATTGGCTAGCTCCATAAATGGAGGCTAGCCATTGGAAGCCGGATCTGTCCGTCAAGGCCGGACCAGATTCGTGGGCGTTCCCACGATTTCTTCCCTCTCCGATCGGCATCGCGGCGGTGGGCGGAGTTTCGTTTTTTTTATGTGTTTGTTTTCGCCATTCTGCGGCCGACCGCCGCCGGAGGAAGTCCATGTGAGTGCCTTCCTTGCCGATTCTCCCCCCTCCCGCTGTCCGTGTGCCAGCCCGCCCCCCTCCCGCTGTCCGTGTGCCTGCCCGCCCCCTCCCGCTGTCACTGTGCCTGCCCGCCCTCCTTGCCGTTTCCTCCCCCCTCCCGCTGTCCGTGTGCCTGCCCGCCCCCCTCCCGCTGTCCCTGTGCCTTCCCGCCCCCCTCCCGTGCCATGAAAGCCTGTATGCCGCATGTAGAACATATTCAGACCATTGCAGAAATGACTGCAGTTAACGTTAATACCAGCCAAGCCCCATCCGCATTCCAGACATGTTCTAGCTGGGGCCCTCGTTTGGGAACAGAGTAGACTGAGCCGTATCCAGGTTGACACCCCTCTCGTTTTAATTTCTGTCGGGAACTGGCACCACGCAATGTGTTATCTGCTGAGAATAATACCAGGTTCTTTTAGACCAGCAGGGACTCACACGCCTTCTTTGCATCTCCTCCTAAAAGCACTCAGGCGCTCCTCCACTCCATTCCTTCACTTCAGAGATGGACAGAGACTTCTCTTTGCCTACGGTAGGGGCTGAGAGGCACTCTCTCTCGTTACATGGACCAATACCATCTTTCTCTTCTTTTGCTCATGCTAACATCAACACAGTTTTCCTTTCTCTGCAGGTATGGGTACACTCACCTTCCTTCCAGGTCCTGATGTTTGTTCTGCCTGCAGCTCTGACCCTGCGTATTGCTTCTTTCCCTTCAGGGGCCAAAATCTCTCTTCATTTCCCTACAGGGAGGTGACTTCCACCTCAATACACTTCACAATCCTCGCCCCATAACCCCCAGCACTTGAAAAATTCAGAGTACCAGTTGTGGCGGCTTGCGGCTTTATCCAGTTGCTGGCTTATCAATTTGGACATCTAATTGTTTGTGATGGAGAAATGTAACACAAAGTGTTATGGTTTGGCTTGTCAAGTTTTGAGCAAGTCCATTCTCGTTTGAAAGATAAAAAGGGTCGTGATCTATGGACAATTTGCAGATCTACATTTGGACAATAAATTAATCTGAATGGACAATGGAGTCTGTACTCAATTTCAATTTCAATTTCAAGCTTTATTCGACTATTAAAAACAATCACAAAAGCGTACAATAAAACACAATACAGACATTATAATAAAACAATACTCTGTACTCAACTTTGTTCAGTACAGGTTCCTCTGTGTATCTGCAAACCTGGATGATCAGGCTGGTTGAAACTAAAAATATTTCCTGTGACATTTTTTACAGGATGTCAGGCACTGCGTACTGAAAAAACTTGTGTCCTGAAAGAAGTGCCAGGGAGTAGAAAAGGGCGTGAAGCGTGTAGGAAAATGCCCATTTTGCTTGATACCTGATGTGATTTGTATTGAAAGTGCACTGTGACCCTGCTAACCAGGTCCCAAGTGCCAGAGCTCTTTCCCTAAAAGATATGATTGTTACCTAATTGGCACAACTTCAGCCCCCTTGTAAGTTCCTTGTAAATGGTACCCCTGGTGCCTAGTGCATTGGGACTGATGAGGGTCCATTAGGGCAGCAGCACAAATTGTCCCACCCTTCACCAAGAGCATGTTTTGGTGCAGACAAAAACGAAGAGTCAACATGGCACACAGCTCTGTGTGCCATGCCTACAGACCCTACATGAAATATAGGTTAGCCACCCCCATATCAAGCCTTACAGCCTGAAGGCAGTATGCACTATATCCCATGTGTGGACATATCTGCCTGAGCAGATATGCCCCTGCAATGCCTATGTCTAGTATTAGACATTGTAAGTGAACAGGGATGCCATCCAGAGTACATGGGCTGGACACTCGTCATTACGAAGTCCCCAGCTCCATTATGGCTTCACTGCACCCCAAGGTGTTTGGTATCAAACATCTCGTCTTAATAAACCCGTACTGATGCCAGTGTTGGATGCATTAATGAATACACACAGAGGGTACCTTAGAGGTGCCCCCTGAAAACCTGCTGACAACTAGTGTGGTTGCCGACTGGTCTCAGCCAGCCCTCTATCATTAGACATGTTTCTGGCCTCCTGTTGTGAGAGCCTTCGCCCTCAGAGGCCGGGAACAAAGCCTGCCCTAGGCAGAGGTGTTCACATTTTGTCCCAGCAGGAACTGCCTTCCAGAGCAGGAAGCTTTAAAGGCCATACCGACTTGTGACCCAGGCCTCTCCAGATAGTGGAAAATGCCAAGTCCCCTGTCCTGACACCACTTTTCAGTAGGAGGACTGTTGGGAAACTTAGTAAGATTAGGAAGTAGGCCCACACCTAGCCAGCACCACCCTTAAGGTGGGACAGCTGATGTGGAGCACACTTTTCCAAATCCTCCATCTTGTGTTTGAGAGACTTAGTCTATTAGGGTCAGGGTTATGCCCACTTCCCACAGGAAGTGGTCATATATACAGGGTGTAGTCACCCTAAGGTAAATACAGCATTGGCTACTACCTGTCATGAAGTCGATACCACTGGGTTTGCCGCATTATAGTGATGAGATGGTTAGGTACGCGGTGGCAATCTATGATAACCGCACAGACTTAGTACATATGGCACAAACCTGCAGAGGTTCCATAACAATATTTTTTTATTCAAGGCTTGGAGTGGAATGAAAACGTTAGGGGCTTATTAAAAAGCGGCGTGGCCAGGGAAGCATAACTAGGAATCCTTTCAAAGAGGTGTGGCCTTCGCAATTAAAGATGAGACTTAAAACAACAAACATAGGCCTAAAACATGCAGGACTTTTTGGCTTCACCGGTCCTTGTTAGCAGTGTTACATGAATGAGTAAACACAATTACATTGCTATTGATAATTATAATCGAACATGTTTTCGTTCTGAAAATATGAGACTGTGAAACAAACTATACTAATATTTGTGGAAGGGGAGATACTCTTCAGTGTCTCAATCAACACTTTTCTCCCCCTCACACCACTTTTCATATGAAATCTCTATATGTTAGACAGATTGCCGTGTGCCTGCCCGCCCCCCTCCCGCTGTCCGTGTGCCTGCCCGCCGCCCTCCCGCTGTCCGTGTGCCTGCCCGCCCCCCTCCCGCTGTCCGTGCCTAAGGGCCTGATTAACACAAGTCTAACTTCAGGTCTTAAATTCAGGTCTAAACTTAGGGCCCGATTCACAGAACGAACTTAAGACAAAATCCTAAACTTACTATCATTTTGGTATTCACAGAAGGCACTTACTCATTTTGGTATTCACAGAAGACACTTACTCATTTCGGTATTCACAGAAGTTAGGACTCCTAACTTTAGGACTCCTAAATGCCTTCTGTGAATACGGAAAGTCTTAAAATTAGGATTTTTCTCAATTTAGTAGTAGTAAAGTTAGGACTCCTAACTTTAGAACTCCTAAATGCCTTCTGTTAATACCAAAAGTCTTAAAATTAGGATTTTTCTCAGTTTAGTAGTAGTAAAGTTGAGAAAAATCCTAATTTTAGGACTTTCGGTATTCTCAGAAGGCATTTAGCAGTCCTAAAGTTAGGAGGATCAAAAGTAACATTAAAGTCCTCAGCAATGATGAAGCGACACCAGTCTGTATTCTTTGTTAAATGTTCTTCTGGATTATGTAGAGTTTGTGACTTTATCTTCTTGGGTGTCGAACAATACACAAGCACACCAAGAATCAATTGATAATTATAATCGAACATGTTTTCGTTCTGAAAATATGAGACTGTGAAACAAACTATACTAATATTTGTGGAAGGGGAGATACTCTTCAGTGTCTCAATCAACACTTTTCTCCCCCTCACACCACTTTCATATGAAATCTCTATATGTTAGACAGATTGCCGTGTGCCTGCCCGCCCCCTCCCGCTGTCCGTGTGCCTGCCCGCCGCCCTCCCGCTGTCCGTGTGCCTGCCCGCCCCCCTCCCGCTGTCCGTGCCTAAGGGCCTGATTAACACAAGTCTAACTTCAGAGTTCAGGTCTTAAATTCAGGTCTAAACTTAGGGCCCGATTCACAGAACGAACTTAAGACAAAATCCTAAACTTACTATCATTTTGGTATTCACAGAAGGCACTTACTCATTTTGGTATTCACAGAAGACACTTACTCATTTCGGTATTCACAGAAGTTAGGACTCCTAACTTTAGGACTCCTAAATGCCTTCTGTGAATACGGAAAGTCTTAAAATTAGGATTTTTCTCAATTTAGTAGTAGTAAAGTTAGGACTCCTAACTTTAGAACTCCTAAATGCCTTCTGTTAATACCAAAAGTCTTAAAATTAGGATTTTCTCAGTTTAGTAGTAGTAAAGTTGAGAAAAATCCTAATTTTAGGACTTTCGGTATTCTCAGAAGGCATTTAGCAGTCCTAAAGTTAGGAGGATCAAAAGTAACATTAAAGTCCTCAGCAATGATGAAGCGACACCAGTCTGTATTCTTTGTTAAATGTTCTTCTGGATTATGTAGAGTTTGTGACTTTATCTTCTTGGGTGTCGAACAATACACAAGCACACCAAGAATCAATTGCTAATTTTATTTTATCACTAGAATGTCAGGTCAAATGGTCAAAACTTCGGCCTTTAGGATTGCACAATTAATAACATTTTCACTCAACTCAGTAAGCCGCACCTAAGGCCGGCCTGCAGATGAGGGTTGGGCCTCTGAACAAAATGTTAAGTAACCAGATCTATGCTGGGATCAATCAATCACTCTTCTTGGAAAAAAGTAATATGATATAGTCTATAAACTCCCCTCATAGTGGAACATTATGTTTAGATTTTATGAGAGTGCCCACAGTTCTATAAAATTCCCATTAATCGAAGGGGCATGCTCAGTGCTCAAAATTGGGCCTGGTTCAATGGAAGGAGTAACAGCAGGGGGCAGTCTCATCATTTGTGAATCTAAGACCCCAAACTGCCTTGTGGGTTCCAATTCTGTATCAATGGTGTCATCTAAACTCCCTGCCCTCCCTTTAGTTGAATGCCCAAATCTGGGAGAAAACTCAGTAAATCTATTTCTTTTAGTGGAGACATGACATCTGGTGAATCTACCCTCTGGAGATGGTTTGTGCCTAACAAGTCAATTGAATTCCCTCTCCTAAACTACTGAAATACAAACAGAGGGTTAAGTTTAAACTGTATCTCGAAGTCATTGGCAGAAGTGGTGCGAAATCGAGATTGGCTAAGCCCATGGCAAGCATCTCCCTGATCAGTGCTATTTTTATGCAGACATGTGTTTATTGTAGTAATTAAATATACTGGACATCAACTATGTGAGAGCGGATCAGGAAGTAGCATTTCCAAATTTCTCAGATCCAGTCTATTGCCTTATTGGTGAGCAACCCTGAATTTTCTGTCTTTTTGGAAGCCTAGGCTTAGGAGGTTTTGTCATATAAACCACTCCTCTACTGACATCTGCTTTTCGTATCTGAATTGATAGAGGGGCCTGTTTCTGTGGGTTTAGTATGGGGGGAAATCAATAGCTCTCATCGTTGCATGAGTCCTTAGATTTCTGTTGACAGAATAAGGACTTGTGATAGAGGTTTGGGTTTTTAGGTAGGGACGGGAAGTTTTATTAATTTGGTGGTCACTATTAGCATAAAATGTGCTATTTGGCACACCATCCCTTCTTCCCGCTCTATTCGTCCTATGCTGTGGTTCCCCTGCAGATAGTTGTTGCTGTTGGTCGTTTAGCCTCTGTATCACCGAATCAGTCCCACTTATAGTCATAGTGTGATTAACATGTGAATGTGAAAGATTGCTTGTCAAAAGGGCGTCCTCTAATCTCTTTGTAAATGCCCAAACCATATATTTCACTTCATATATCAACCTTAAACACAAGAGTGACATCACTATCCAAATTGGGTGCACCTACTCGTTCTACACGCATTGCTCCTCCTTTAATGCTTTCCTTTGATGCTAATACACTAAATCAGGTGAAGGCCTTGGGGTTTCAAAATTCACAGAGGATGTGAAAGAACTCTTTCTGAGAACCAGGGAGCAAGATTTTACTTAACTAGTGGAGTTTCTTTGTCTTTCTAACAGTACTGCTATAATATTTCGTAGAGAACTGGAAGATCAGTTTCTGTAGGGTTGTAGATAGCACACGGATATCAGCTTTTGCAAATGATTCTGAACTCTGCTATACATCTCAGGTCACAGGAAACTCCCTGTTTTTTTGCCTGAAGATAACACAGATTTCAAGAGGTGTAGCTTTAATGCTTTAGAAGGTCAGGTATAGTTAGAGCTGAGGTGCTCCTGACATCCTTCACATGTAGAGACGGGAAAGCGGAAATTTAGAGACGGGAAAGCAGTGAGGTTAAGGAAGAAGGTGAGAGCATTAATATCAATATATTTCCAGGAACAGATGAGTTTTAGAGAGCATCTGCTAGGGGCAAGAGTATGAGGGTCTGCTCCCACACAGTAAAAGAAACTCCTAGTGGCCTGTACAGGCCAGAAGATTAGGAGGTACAAATAACTCTGATTAAGTGCCACCAAATATGATGTTGTGTGTGTGACCTGCAGACTGTCTGGTCCTTTAATCAGTTGGTTACCCAGAGGGATCAGAGAGGTCTAATGCAAACGTTGATAGGGTACAAGCCTGTACCTATCCAAAAGTACACTCCAAAAGGATTGAAACAAATAGGCAAGAAAGCAAGGAAAAAGAGGGTAAAGAATATCAGGCAAAAAGAACATGGGAGCCAATTGTCCCTTGCATCAGTAGCATATTTGCATGGCAAGTTCAGACAACAAATTCTGCCTCGACGTCCTGTTATAAAGCATATAACATGGTGTGCTCAATGGCAATCCGCCGGCTTCCCGAAATTGTGGAAGACTTCCACAATTTCGGGAAGCCGGCGGATTGCCATTGAGCACACCGCCCGTTCTTCGCTCGGATCGCGAGTGAAGGAGCACTGTCTCGACGTGAAGAAATTATTTCAAACGCAGAACCACAAGCGATTTTAATATATCAGCCAATTCCAGCGGAATCACATAGCTGGTTAAGGAACCAATGGCCACCATGTTATATGCTTTATAACAGGACATCGAGGCACCAGCCTCTACCCCACAATCTCTCCCAGCATCATAGGAGACTCGTGAGGATCGTTTGCAAAGAAAAAGCACATACAGGCAAAACATTGTTTATGTCCTGATGATGATCCCAGTTCACTAGGAGCCGGGGATCGAAACGTCGTCGACACTTTGCCAAATTCTGTAACCTTACCATCGTTTTGAAACTGTTACATGAATTTGTTGTCTGAACTTGCCATGCAAATATGCTACTGATGCAAGGGACAATTAGCTCCCATGTTCTTTTTGCCTGATATTCTTTACCCTCTTTTTCCTTGCTTTCTTGCCTATTTGTTTCAATCCTTTTGGAGTGTACTTTTGGATAGGTACAGGCTTGTACCCTATCAACGTTTGCATTAGACCTCTCTGATGGTCTTTTAAACTTGTTTATATTTTGAAATAAAATTTCAGGCCTGGCTGGGTACTGAAAACAAGAATCAATATAGTACTGATTGGAGTCTATATTTGCATCTGTCTTTTTGATAACCTAATCCTACACACCTTCTGTGGAACAGCAGTGCCCGGAATATGGCCGCTCTACCCTGATGTTTGAACTGTTACTGCGACAGTTCCAGTCCAAGCAATCTTGTTCCATTTGTGCAGAGAGGGCAATTAGTGAATCTTTCTTCACCACCTCTCGGAGATATGACCCTCCAAGCACCCTATTGGAGATACGCCCAAAAACTATCCCTGGGAGACAAGAAAAACTTTGACATGACGCTGCTTGAGGCTTTACCTTTTCTAAGGCTTACTTGTCAGAGTTGGGCTTTTTTTATGGAAGTTTGTTGTTGGCAACTCTGGGGCCCAGTGCCAGTGCACCTGATGTACCAAAGGTAGCCACGGCTGTGCTTGGGAGAGATTCACAGGTGTAAAGGACAAGATATAGACCGAGCCGATGGCAGTCTGTGAAGTTAAGAAGACTCCATGAACTTCAGATGTGTGGCGGCTTGAAGGAAACTTGCACTGTCGACATACATCATGTATTTAAAAGATGTATATAGGTATGCCGTCATAACAGATAATAAAAACAGACACCTGAAACTAAATACCGAAAATGTGAAGTTAAAACACTTAAACATGTTATGTTGTCAACATGCCAAGTCTTTGTCGCACTGTGGCATTGTGAACTATTTTCGAAGGGGTTTGGCTTCCTGGAAAGGAAGAGCCTGTGTTCCTGTGCAAGGTCTTGCAATATTTAATCCTATCAGGGCTTTATGTGGGGTGGGTCTTGCCGGTGCTCAGCACCGGAGCAGTTCTAAAAAGCAGATGCTGAGACGGGTTCCTATCGGGTTCTCCATTTTTGCCCTCAACCTCAGGGTGACAAAATATGTACTGTGCAGCAGTACCACCCTTCACTGCCTTTAATGTAACTTCAGAGACTCGCTATAGTTCTTTCAGTCTCAGCATGTCAGAAGGGTGGCTTGGGGGGGTAGACGACTGCAGGGAAGTCTCCCCCCGGGCAATTTGGGAGGGGTGGAGGCGGTGGGCTCATCCACAATTTCGGGCCTTTTGTTTTGGGCTTCTTTTGAGTTGTAGCCCAATAAGAGCCCAGCTATGAATACTTTGGGCTCCCGCTTCCAGCCCCCATTTTAAGTTTGGTGATCTGATGGCTGGGAGCTTGTAGCTTAGTGCAGTTTTTTCTTGTGAGTAGTTACAGTAGTTAATTAGTGCCTTTTGCATTTTGCGTTATGGCGAGCAAAGATTACCGCGTTCTCAATGACTTCCGGCTCCTGAGTGAAGCGGGCCGGATGGACCTGGTGATTGGCGAGGTGGAGGGTCTGGGGCGCCCCGCGCGACAGGCCTCGGCGGGTATAGCGGCGGCGGTGTCCGCTTGTCAATCGCCCAAACATCGGAGGACATCTCCGGTAAGTGAGAGGGGCCCCCTGCGCATGAAAAAGGTGACCCCGGCTCTGTTGTAGCATCCCAGGGGGAGAGGGGTCAGGGGAGATGGCTGGCCCTGTGCGTGCAGGCAGGAATGAGGCGGAGGGGCCCGGTGTATTAATAGCAGCCGTCCGTGAGCCGGTCCCGGCTTCAATTGCGGAGGAGAAGTCAGGCTCTGCTCCCGTTGGGGTGGGGGAGGGCGGGGCAGCGCTCTGCCTCCCGCTCCCTTGGAGCTGGGGCATCGTGTCTGGAGGCGGGCGGGCAGGCAGGCAAGGAGTCCGCGTCACTTTCGAGCACGTTCTGCAGGAGGTCTGCTCAGCTGGGAGGCGGGTCGAGAGGGCCTCGCTTCCTCTTCTCTGTCCCAGGTGGAGACAGGGATTCTATATTCTGGGGAGGTGGAAGGCGATTCTGTACCTGCGGAGCCTGCCCTTGGAGTTTCTGATAATGCAGGGGTTTTTTCCTTTGGGTCAAATGGCGGTATGGTGCATGGAACTCTAGAGGAGGGGGGGGCGTGTCAGGCTTTATATCTAGCCCTTTGCTTTTCTCCCCTCCATATTCTGTGAGGGGGGAGTCAGCTCACTTAGGGAGCGGGAGTTGGGATAGGTATGCAGGTGGGGCATCCAGCAGAGGGCTTTTGAACCCTAGGTTTCTGGGGTTGGCCAGTCGTCCCCATCCCCAAATTGAGGGGGTGGGGGCACCCCATGCTATGGAGGGGGATCTGCTGTAGGGGGCTGGGGCCGAGGGAGGCGGATGGGGATCAGAGGCTAATATGCGTGTAGATTAGGATTCGGTAGGAGGATGCCTGGCCTGGGAGGGCTTGGACATTTTTCCTTCATGGTCTGAGGGGGTCAGGGGTCGCGGGGTAAGGGAGCAGCAGGACCTTCAGTGGTTTCAGGGGCGGGTGCTCACAAGCCAGGTGGGCACCGGATGGGTGTGCTCGGGAGGTGCCGGCGGGGGAGGGAGCGGGACCGGGTTTGGGGCTCGGCTTCAGCTGTAGTTCAGGAAATGTTGGAACGGAGCAGGGAGGAAGAAGGGGGATTCCCCGCTCCTCCAGATAGGTCGGTCGGTTCCTGGCAGGTAGGACAGGACAAAGGGAGGTGGGCTGGGGATGACTCCTCGGGCCAACTGAAGGCATGGGATATACTTGAGGGACCCAGCACATCAGTCCAAACTTTTTCTTTGTAGGGCGCCGGATGTCGCAGCGCAGCTGACTTGGTAGGGCGGCGAATGGCTCAGTTGCACCGAGGTGGACGGAGGGTTGGACGCTTGACCGGCGCATTCTGTACCGTCGGTAAAAGGTCCGGAGCGACCTCGCTGACCCCAACGACAAGCAGAGTAAGGTGGTCAGCCATGCCTGCGAGGACGGATTTTCAGAAAGGTCAACGCATGGGGGAGTATCGGCGGGTACAGTCAGCTACCCCGCAAGGTGTGCATGCTGGGGCAGTGAGGGCCAATGTATGGCATGCTGTGTACGGTAAGGCCCGTGGTGTGGATTTCGCTAATGTGGCCCTCCAGGTGGAGGAGCCGAATGTTTCGGATTATGAGGAGGATAGCCCAGAAGAAGGGGAATTGTGGGATAATGAAGTGAGGGACCCTCTCATGTGTCTACTAGTATTTTGCAGGCTCCTGCGGCGGCGCCGCACAAAAAGGCTTTGGCAGTGGAATTCGTAAGAGAGCACGGCCCCTTGGTTAGGGCTCCTTGGATAGTGGATCACGCAGAGCCAGTTGCACGGCGGTCGGCGCCCGCTCAGGCACACTCCTTAGAGCCAGGTGAGAATATTAGACCTCAGGCCAAACCTAAAATGGTGTCTGTGGGGATGGGGGGGGAGGAGAGTGGGGGGGTGCTGGAAGGGAGACTACATAGAGGTAAATATGTGAAGGATATGGGGATAGGAACGGGAGATGGGGTTGTTGCGCAGGGAGCTAAAGTGGAGTGTGGGACGAATACAGAGGCATCAGGAGGGGGCACGTAGCCGTTGGAGAGTAAAGAGTTAAAAATTAAGAAACTGCCCTATATGGGCGTGACGAAGACTTTGGGTGCTCATTTGATGCTGGCAACCAAGGAGCCTATTTGGAAAGGAGAATACGTTGTAATGTTGAAAGTACTCCACAGGGAGGTGCGGGCTAAGGAAGGTTCGAATGAAGAGGAATATGAGTTGGCCAAGCGGCCTAAGGTGCCGTTAACCATAGAGAATTGGACGGCAGTGTTTGTGATTTACGCCAGCGTTTACTGCGAAAAGTTCCCAGAGCGATGCGTGGCCTTTTTTAAGTACATGGACGTCATTTGCAAGGCGCAGATCATTGGCGGGGTGATACGCATGGGCCCAATATGACAAGGAGTTCTGTGCCCATATGGCTTGGGACCCTGAGGCAAAGTGGGGAGAGTTGGACACTGATTTATGGCAGCATATGATGGGGGCAGTAGCAGGGGGTATGATTATTTTTACAGCTAGCGGCTTGCCTTTGGTATAATGGCCCTTTCAGGGGAAGCCCACCCGGGGCAGGGCGGGGTGGGAGCGGCAGCCACGGCACAAACTGGGACCGGAGCGTGCTGGGAGTTTAATAAAGGCATATGCACAAGGGAGTACTGCAGATTACGGCACGAGTGTTCAAAGTGTGGGAACCGACATCCCCTTGTTAACTGTTGGGGTGTCAAACCACAGGGAGGGCAGCAATGGCAACAGTTGGGTGCCATCATATCCGGTCCTGCCCAGCAGTTTCAGGGAGGCAGAGGGGGTAAGGGTCCTTATGGTACTGGGCCCAAAAGCTCCTACGAAAGTTAAGCTGGCAAAGCTGAGTGAGGCCCTGCAGGGGAATGGGGATTTGGGGGCAAAACAGGTGCTTTTGGAGGGGTTCCAGGGGGGTCGGGGGGGGGGGGGGGGGGGGATTCATTCATTTGGGCTGCAATGGGCCACGGCAGAGGCGCTGGGCGGATAGCTTGAAATCTGCGGCAGAACAGAGGTTAGTGGTGCAGGAAATATTGGACAAGGAGGTGCAGGAAGGGAGAATGGCAGGCCCATTTGATGACTGACTAACAGAGATTTTGAATATCTCGCCGGTTGGGGAAGTACCCAAAATGGAACAGGGACAATACAGACTGATTCAGCATCTTTCATGGCCAGAGGGATCTTCAGTAAATGATTTAATTGATGAGGAGGCGGCCTCAGTCTCCTGTTCCTCAGTTGACGTGGCCATGTCACTAGTTGTGACCGCGGGCGCGACTGCAGAGATGGCAAATTGTGATATAAAATCGGCTTTTCGGTTGCTTCCAGCCCATCCAGAGGATTGGGATCTTCTGGGTATCCATTTCGAAGGTGAATGGTAAGTGGATAAAGCATTACCGATGGGTTGCTCAATGTCATGTGCTCTATTCAAATGCTTTAGCACTTTCTTGCAGTGGTACTTTACGTGGCGCACAGGGCACACATTGGTTACACACTACTTGGACGATTTCTTATTTATCGGTTCCCTGGGTTCCACGGAATGCCAGGTAGCTCTGGACACTTTCCATGAGCTCATGGAGGAACTGGGTGTGCCGCTGGTGCCCGAAAAGACAATGGGACCCTGCGCGGCTCTGTTTTTTTTGGGAATTGAAATTGATTCTGTGGCAATGCAGGCTCGCTTGCCAGATAATAAAAAAGTTAACATGTTGGACTTGTTGGACAGAATGTTGTCAAAGCAGAAAGTGACAGTGAAGGACATTCAGGTGTTTCTGGGTCACCTTAACTTTGCCTGCAGGGTAGTCAGGTCGGGGAGGAATTTTTGTAGATGACTGGGGCGGGCACTGGCAAGTCAACACTTGCCCCACCTCCATATCCACCTGTCTGCTGAGGTGAAGGAGGACTTACGCGTGTGGTCAGTTTTTCTACACTCGTTCAATGGGGCCCTTTGGCCAGGGAGGAGGATATCCAGTGGGACATACATATTTTTTCTGATGCGGCAGGCAGTGACGGTTTTGGCCTATATTGGCAGGGCAAGTGGTGTGCTGAAAAGTGGCCCCCCCCACAATGGAAGTATGGGGGGAGGAGCATTGCATGTCAGGAACTTTTCCCGCTCTTGGTGGCACTGACGTTGTGGGGTGAGGAGCTGGTGCATAAGAGGGTCTTGTTTCGAGTGGACAACATGGCAGTTGTTCAGATCATCAATAGGCAGTCCGCAAGGGATGAGCAGATTTTGAAGTTGCTGCTAGTTTTCATGATAGGGTGCTAAGGCATGACATTGCGTTTCGGGCCATGCACATACCTGGCGTGGACAATGACATAGCTGATGCTTTGTCTCTTTCACAGTGGGGGAGATTCAATGGGCTGGCCAAGGAGGCGGACAGGACACCGACCCCAATGCCGGAGCATCTTTGGTATGTAGGCAGCGTAGGGTGCTACAGTTAATGGTAGGTTCTTTGTCAGCGTCCACTTGGGTGGAGTACAAGCTGGCTTGGAGGGATTTTCTAGCTTTGGTTGCCTGAAGTCTGGCGTAGGACAGTGGATGTGATTCATTTTATCCTAGACCTCACTGAGCGAGGCCTGTCCAGAGTGACCATCGCTGGGAAGTTGGCGGGCATTGCTTTTATGGGGAAACTTCTGTGGAATTACACCCCTTCCGCAGGGGAAGTGGGCAGAAGGATGCTTGAGGGCTGGGCTAGAGAGCAGGGTGGGGGGTGTATGGCCACTTTCCTGGCAGACGCTGGCACAGTTGCTGGAGACGTTACCCGCAGTCTGCAGGGATGATTTTGAGGCTTGTTTATTCTCAACGTTGATGGTGTGGATGTTTTTTGGGGCCTATAGAGTCTCCGAGCTCCTAGGCAACAAGGCCAACAAGCATTTACAATGCAATGGTTTTGCCTTTGTTAAAGGTAGAGCTATTGGCATTGCTCTTGACATTATTTTTATTTATGTTTTTTTTTAAACATAAATAAATGGCATTGTCATTTACAATAGCAGGGCAGGGCACAGGGAAGGGGGGGCGAGGAGAGACGAAGGAGAGCTGCGGGCTCTTGTTGTAATGCTTGCATGGATGAGTTGGTGGATGCATGGATGGATGCATGCATGGATGGTTGTATGGATGGGTGTATGGATAGATGCATGGATGGGTGGATGGATAGATGCATATATACAGCCAATCCCTCAACAATTTATGCAATCCACCAACCCATCCAACCAACAACCCATCCATGCATCCACCCATACATAATGTAGAATCAGACTTAAGTTTCCCCATGAACCATTAAGCCTTTACCATGGCTTATCATCAACGTATGCTTTCAGAATGTTATATAAACTTGCAGCCATTCGGCATACAGTTGGAAATTCCAAATATCTAAAGTACTGCAGTATGCAAACAAAAACAATACATTGCCTCTCTCAAAAAGGCATACCAAGGATCATCACAAATAAAATATTGTGCCCCCATGGTTTGCGAAAGGGGCAGCCCAACACCAACCAACTTGCCTCCTACAAAGAAATGTAATTTAATGTAACGGAACAGGTCTACAAACTGTAATAAACATCAACCATGAAATGCCTGTTGGCTATACTTAATGTTGTCTACAATGAAGCAGCCAGGCCTACTGCCTTGGTCTTAACTTTTCATAATAAACAGATCAGACCTATGGCATCGGCCATAACTTTCCCAGCACAACAATCAGTCTTATAGCCTTTCTTACTGAATGTCTCAATAACCAACTCAGGCCTACAGTACTGCTGCTCTGCCTAATGTTTCCCACAAGGCAATTACTGGCATTCAGTTATAAAATTCCAAATGTATATAAAATTACAAAAAAGATTATAAATTGTTCAGATATGCCAACAGGTCCCGGAGCTCTGGTCTATTGGGTACGCTGAACTTCAAAGTAATATACTACTTTTGAAAGGCAATACAGTTAAAACAATCCAACATCTGATGCCTTCCCTCTTTAATGTACGATGTTCAGAATAAATATGGCAGGCCTTCTGCCTTTATTGTAACTTTATACAATAAATAGACCAGGCATCTAAAGAATTATTCTCTGCCTTGCCACCACATCCACTTGTATTGAGAACAAGTATTCCCATCAGGCAAAAACTAGAATACAAGCACTTTCCGTGGAAGCAACCAAATCCGGCCCAATCACGGCTGTCCTCGACGGAAGCAACATGTGGGCAAAAGCAAATCCTCTCGCTAACAGTAATTCTGAAAACTCATTGTTGAGAACACGATGTCCAGCAGCAGCTGTGGCTCTCAAGCCAGACCTAAAATACGTCGATACCACGAAGCGGCAAAGAGAGCGCTCTGCACGTCATGTACAGAATCAATAAGACGCCCCAAAGCTGCCCTTACTCAGTTTAGTAAAGACACACAAACATCAGGCAGGCCCCTTCTGCACTGCAGTGGTTTCCCCAGACCGGAATGTGTCTCTCTTCCCTCTGGAAAACAAGATACTGCACTGACGGCCAAACCGTAGCTATGGATAAGCTCAGTCAATTGAAACGTAAGCTGCTTCTAGGCGCATCTATCCATTGAACACGAGTACTCTAGACTAGGCGGTCGTGCTGTTTACACTACTTCAACACCACAGTAAAACAGGTGTCTAGCCCTCCAGCCTTTCCTAGAATGCGGACTGCTTATGATCAATTAGGGGGGGAGCTATAGAAACGGAGTGCTTAAATATCCGTGTTCCATATATTCCGCCAGACATTTCTAATCAAGCGTGCTATGTTTGAAGCGGACAGCACTGCAGCACGGTACAGGCGGCGGCAGGAGCCACGGTGCATCCATCTTCGGCATTTAAATAAAGCACAGCTGGAGCCCTTTGTTCAAACAGACATGCCTCAACTATGACCGAACCGAGCGATCCTCCTACCCATGGTCATTCATCATGCCCACAGTCGCCTACATTGTGTGCATATCAACAATTATTTACTTCACGAGCTTAAGTCAATAAATCCACCAGTGAACAGGAAAGGCCTGCGTTTATTAATATAAAAAGCATTGGCAAAGTAAAGAGACCTGACACGTAATGCAGCCATACTCCAGGGGAGGGATGGAGACACGAAGCGGAAGAAAGCCTAAACCGCTGACCAATAACAAGCAAATGGGCGTGACAATAAGCCAAGCAATAACAAACAATGGATGGCCTCTAGGCGCACCGAGAAACAAGCTACCAGTATTACGAAGAGCGGGAGGGGTGCGGGGGCGGGAACGGACACACGGACAGCGGGAGGGAGGGTGGGAGCACTCACCTGGACTTCCTCCGGCGGCGGCGGTCGGCACACACAGGCACGTGTTGCAATGTTAATTGCATTTAGGTCGCATACCCTGGAGGAGCGGGCGTGCTACGGATCGGCATGGAAGAGGGGCCGGAAAGGCGACCACGCCCATGCGAGCAGGAAGGCGGGTGCCGGCTCAATGCCGGACCAGATTCGGGGGCGTTCCCGAGAACAGGCTTTCGGCTGACGTAACCAAAAGCCAAAAATTCTCGTGAACGCCCCCAAATTGAAAATACGAGGCTGCATATATTACAAAAGGATTGATTTAAATGTGCATTCTTATTTTCAAGGACATTTGCAAGTTGTTTAACTAGCTTAAAGAACTCTTCAGTCGAGTTTTTGCAAGTCTCGACTTATGCGTCACTCTGAGGAGTCCGCCTCTCGAGGCTCTGTAGAGCAATCACTTAAATCCTTTCCTGTACGAAACGCTCGGTACACGAAGAGACGAGCAAGGCCTGCAAGGGTAGAGGGCTCATGTAGCTCCCTGTAGCCCCTCTAGAGTTCAGACCGAAATAAGGAGACTCACAGAGGACGCTTCACAGGCGATCATCTTGGGTGGGCAACACGCCCTCTTCCATACCCGAGAGCCACTCTGTTGTACTTACTGCGTTCTGTGCACAGCGTCCTGACCTGACTGTTTCTAAGTGCTAGTCTCACGCGTGCTCTTAAGATCTCTCCCAGTCTGTTTGCTGTAGCATACTACCTACGCCTTGTCTCCAGCCCCTGCCTGCGCCCCCAGCAGCCCTTGGCCTGCACGAGAGAAGGTTCCACGAGGCCCGCTAATAGGCGCTTAGTTGAAGTGGCTGACGCTGATCCTGGGACGCTCTGGCCAGCCTCATCTTTGCATTAAAAACGGGTAAATATTGTCTTGTCTGACACCTTTAATTAGTCCCGCCAAGTCACGCAGTGCTTTGTGGAGCAGAGAGCCCCCGGTGGGAGCTCGATGGTTAATGCAGAGGGCCGAACTAAGGCACTTCCTCCCTCCACCCCGCTACCCCACATCATCCCTGGTTAGCCCCTGGCCTGCAGCCTTTCTTCTCTGATTGAAGCGCCTGTCACTTCACTGCCTCCTGCCTCTCGGCAGCATCGTTATCTTGTCAAGCCTCTGAAAGCGCCTCTTACATCTGTAGTGCTTTGGCAGTGTGGCAGCCTTCAGCAAACCTGTCTCTGCTCGGGACATCTTGTCAAGCCTCTGAAAGCGCCTCTTACATCTGTAGCGCTTTGGCAGTGTGGCAGCCTTCAGCAAACCTGTCTCTGCTCGGGACAGCACTATCTACCACTGGGGCTGCTGTGCAGGACGGAAGTTACTGTGACGTCACACATAGCGCCTGCGTCCTCAGTGCAGAACGGAAGTGCCTGTGACGTCACACATAGGGCCTGCGTCCCTAGTGCAGGACGGAAGTGCCTGTGACGTCACACATAGGGCCTGTGTCCCCTGTGCGCTGACTCCCGCGGGCTGTGCAGGGCGGAAGTGACTGTGACGTCACACATAGGGCCTTCATCCCCTGTGCAGGAGGGGGCGGGAGAGGGGGCGGGAAAGGCGAGCACGCCCACGAGAGCAGGAAGGCGGGTGCCGTCAATGCTGGAACAGACTCGGGGGCGTTCCCGAGAACTGGCTTTCGGCTGACGTCGCCAAAAGCCAAAAATTCTCGGGAACGCCCCCGAATCTGGTCCTGCATTGACGGACAAACGTGTCTTACAATGGCTAGCCTCCATTTATGGAGCTAGCCAATGGAAGACGGGGCGGATTCCAACCCCTATACTATACTCATTAGGTTTTTCCTAGCACATGCGTACTTCGTACGCATTGGCTAGGCAAAACCTAAAAAGGGTGTTCGCTGGTGAGATGTGAGGGTTGAGGGGAGAGGGGTACATATCTGGCTGGCCAATTCCAAAATGGACCAGAGAGGTCTAGGGAGGGGGGTTTGGTTGGAAGCAGCCTTCCCGGTATCTACGTGCCCGGTGCATTGGGCCCGGCGTTGGGGGGAGGTGGCAGGAACCTCTGGGGATGATTTGGTGTAATAATAATGGGACCAGGGTGACAGACTATTAGTTGCGTATGGTGTTGCGGAAGGCGTTGCACAGTCTTGGGTTGGATGGGGTGCGGTATGGGATGCATTCTTTCAGGATAGGGGCGGCAACAGAGACAAACAGGGGTTGGTTCCATGAGGACATAATGCGGCTGGGGTGCTTGTCATAAGACTGTTTTCAGCGCTACGTGAGGAGAAATGCATGCGTCATCCTCCTTGGTGTGAGTCTCATTCTTTTTTTTCTCATTGCAGGTTCAGTGGCCGGGCCCCGAGCAAAGGAATTGACCATATGGATAGTGGGGCATTCGTTCATCAAACGGACTGAAGTGCAAGCATGTCAGAGTTATTTTGGGCATTGTTGGGGTTCAATGAGAATTTTTTCAGAATCGGTAAGAAGAGTAAACGTGGGATGCTTTGGAGGGAGTTGATACCTAGCCTGAATAAGTGGTTGGAAAGGGGCTAGTGCCCGGATGTGCTGCTGATTCACCTTGGTGAAAACGACCTTTGCAGGGTGAATGGGGTGGTTTTGTTGAGGGCAATCGAGAGGGACTTGGCTGCGCTAAAGGAAAGTTGGTCCTAGTGCCACGTTTTTTGGACGAAGTTTGTTCTGGGTATGGTCTGGAGGAGTGCTGTGGAAAGTTGGTCCGAGTGCCACATTTTTTGGACGAAGTTGGTTCTGGGTATGGTCTGGAGGGGTGCTGTGAAGCCCAGGGGCATTGTCAAGGCAAGTAGGAAGGTGAACACTGAGATTTCTTGATTTTGTCACAGCTTCGGTTTTGGAAGTGCGGCTCACAAAGAGATTTTTTTGAAGCAGTGGAATTCTTCAGGGATGATGGGGTATATTTATCTAGGCTTGGTATGGACCTTTACTTACTGGAGACTAGGGAAGTATTGTCAAGAAGCCTGAATGTCCAAATGCACCCCGCTTAGTTGGTGAAGAGGTGGTCCACCCCCCCTGCCCTCCCCCCCCCCCCCCCCCCCCTTGCTTTCTGGGTGACGGGGGTTAGTGAAAGTTTGCCAGGGTTGGCAGAAGTTTGTTGATCATTTTTGGAGTTTGGTTTATCGACAGGTATTGGTAGGCAGAACAATTTTTATTTCAGTTACAGGTGGGGGATGATTGACAGTGGTAAAGAAGCAGGCAGGGGGGTTGTTTAACGGATTCGTGGAATTTATAGGGTTATACGTTATGCATTTCTATGTATTGTTTGTAATGTTGTAATGTATGGGTACGGGCAGGTTCAAGGAAATGTTTAGGGGCGGGGTGGGGTTCGGAGTTAGGTAAACGGTTTGATTAGTGAGGATTTGTTTTGTAATGTTGTTACCAAGGATTTATTATGGTATGTGCACCTGTTTTAATAAAGCAGCTTTTTACACACAGTTTTTGGTCTTTGGCCTGCTACCCCCTCCTCGCCCCTCCCTCCCAAAGGGAGCTTGGGGGGTAGACGACTGCAGGGAGGTCTCCCCGCCGGGCAGTTCGGGAGGGACTGAGGGAGTGAGACTCATCCACAATTTTGGGCATTTTGTTTTGGGCTTCTTTTGAGTTTTAGCCCAATGGGAGCCCAATTATAAATACTTTGGGCTCCCGCTCCCAGCCACCATTTTAGGTTTGGTGACCTGGTGGTTGGGAGCTTATAGCTTAGTGCAGTTTTTTTCCCTCCCTCACAATTTTTTATGTTTTTTTTGGGTATCCTTTTTCCCTTTTCTAGTTTTTCGAGGTGGCTTTTTTGGGACAGGTGAGTAGGGGCTGTTGGCTGTGTATTGTCGCTTGGAACAGGTGCTGTGTGGGGGTTAGTGGAAGTTTGCCAGGATTGGCAGAGGTTTGTTGATCATTGTTGGAATTTGGGTTATCGAAAGGTAGGGGTAGGCAGAACAAGTTTTATTTCAGTTGCAGGTTGGGGTCATTGACAGTGGCAAAGAAGCAGGCAGGGGGGTTGTTTAATGGATTTGTGGAATTTATAGGGTTATATGTTATGCATTTCTTTGTATTGTTTGTAATATTGTAATGTATGGGTGGGGGCGGGTTAAAGGAAATATTTAGGGGTGGGGTCCGGGGTTAGGTAAACGGTTTGATTAGTAAGGATTCATTTTGTAGGGCTGTTGCCAAGGATTTATAATGTTATGTTCACCTGTTCAATAAAGCGGCCTTTTACACACAGTTTTTGGTTTGTGGTCTGCTACCCCCCTCGCCCCTCCCTCCCAACTGCAGCATTTTCAATATGTTACACAACAAAGCCATATTTGTTGCTTATTCATCTTATGTAACAATCACTGACAAACCCAGTAATCCTGGCTTGTAGTAGGTAGGTGTAATGTTACTTGTTGCATTATACATCTGGATGCAATGACAGAAGCAGCAATATATCAGTCTGGGGCGTACTATTCTAAACACAGATTTTTTGCTTACATGTTTTTAAGCCACGCCCTTAAAAGACACCCCCCCACACAGTTTTTTCATCACACTTAAAGCCCTGCATCCTACAATAATTTTGTGTCCGCTGAATAAAATAAAAACTAATGCCTACACACATTGATTCAGAACGTAGAGAATGGACACAAAGTAACAATGTGACAGGAACTGGAGTTCATGCTTCGCCCACTGACACCACAGTCAGTGGTGCGGCCCTTCAGACAGGCCCCCGAGGTACGCAATCGCTACGTCTTACCGCTACGTTGTTCTTGATCCAGCGGCGCTCCGGCAGAGGGTTTCCCGCCAAGAGGAGACACGGTAGTGTCAGTTGTTGGCCTTCGATCACATTCATGGCAGCCGCGCTGACACCGATGACCGGGGCGACTGGAAGGAAGTGGAAAGTGTGCAGAATTACGTGAATACAACTAAAGGAAACAATTATCTTATTCAAACAAATGCCCTACTTTACGTTGCATGTTTGAAAGATTTTCTGTGACACTGAATTAGAAGTTGGGGAGTCAACTTAGAGCTCGAGTCAGGTGCCTCTTGTAAGCCCCAAACAAGTCGACCTTACATATGGTTTCTGTCCACAACCTTTGTTCTGCCTTCCGGCAGGAATTTAAAAACATATCATTATAATTTAAGGTAAAAAGGAGAGACCAACAGATACCCATTTATTGGCTGATTTGTACAAAGTGAAACCAGAAACCTGGGATTCCCGCTCAACCAAACTCTGTGATCTTAGGCAAATATTGTGTTACAGCAATCCCGCTTTTACTTTATTACCTCTCAATCACCCCACAATGTGGCTTATTAATGTCAAAGCTTTTGCATGTTAAAGAAAAGCGTTTTTTTTTATTTTGAAGAGACTTTTTTTGATCTCAGGTAGTTTTTATTATATGTAAAGAAGACACAGAATATCTATGGAACAAAGAGGTACCAAAAACATAAACTACAAAAAAGAAACAGAGTAAATACAGTTGGCATTCCAAGGCATTCCAAGGTTCAAAAGTGGATATCGTGAACAGCAATGTATTGGCACACTCTGTAGGATTGAGTAAAAAAAAGATTGGAGATATCTTACAGCCTGAGTAGCTTGGCAAGTAGAAGTGGAGGTTGGTTACCAAATGGGATGAGTTGTCCAGGAACAGCAGTTAGATGGATAGTAGTTTGTGAACACGACCGTGTGCACGTTAAGCATGGTATACGTGAAAACATGGTAAACACAGAAAACATGAAGGTTTGCACTGTAATTAGATGGGCTGGAAGTTATGAATCCATGGGAAGGATTGTACTGCATATAACGGTCCGCTGGTAGGAGAAGGTGAGAGAGCAAGAGGTAGTAGAGAGGCAGAGGAGGGGTGGCTACTCGTGGCATCCAAGGGCGATGCACTTGGTGCGGCACTGGGCAGGTCCCAAGTGAGGGTGCGACGGTATGGAGAGTCTATAGGGGCTCATGATCCCATAGGAAGTTATCCAGTGTAACCCACAACTGTCTTGGACTTAAAGAGCCACAAGGGCCGAACTGGGTATGCTGGACAGGACGCGGGGGGGGGGGTTGGGCAGGGGGTGGAGGGGTGCGTGTGAAAAACACTGCAGCTGCTTTTGTTACGGGGTGCAGAGACTGCTACAAAACCGGCCATTGGTAACAAAACGGTCCCCCAGGGGTCCAAAAACGGCAACCTCCCTAGCGGCCCACCAGGGAAACACCCTGCGCCCGCTACGGTCAGTCAGGCTCTGAGAGCCACGAGTTTTGGGGAGTATCTATCATGTTATCCGCATTCGTAAAAGGGCAGAGTAAATTCCATCATTTGTCGTGGGCTCTAGGAGACATTGATTTCCAGTATGGGAGTATTGTTTTTGTACCCAGAGATAAGGGATTAACTAGCGAGGATGTATGTGGCTCTGAGAGCAGTGAGTTATAGTTAGACAAAGGGTCTTAGAACTGAGACATACCCTTGGCTCGGCTCTCCCTGCTAATTTATGGACTCACCCATCCCTACTCTCAGTTAATTTGTGTGTGAATCACAGAACTGCAGGATTAAAGGGACTTCTAAATCCTGACCTCCCTAGAGCTATACAGCCCACTGATACTAATGTAGTGGTCACCAACTGAGGTACGACCCACCACTATCCAGGCCCATGGCCCACTGCTTTACTGAAGTACGGCCAACTGCTATACTAATTCAGGGCCACTGGTACGCTGACGTATGGCCTACTGCCATGGACGTCATTTAGGGGTCGCCAGCGGTCGCAGGTGCGACCACTGGCTTGCCCCTTGTGACTCCTGGCACTTCCTGTGCGACCCCTGGCCTCAGAGGTGGCAAAATCAGCGTCAGGAATACAGGGGCAGCTCGTCCTTGAGGTTTTTTTAACACTAATAGAGAATAATACATTATTTACTAACAGTGTAATAAAGAAGAGAGTTACTTTGGCTGGAACGTGACCCTCGCTGACAGCTTAGGTAAGTAAAAATGCTTTAACCTCTTCGCTGCGGATGACGAGCTCAGCTCATCATCAGCCACGGTGGTCGTGTGCTGATGACAAGCTGAGCTCGTCATGTAACGCGGCTTTTTGAAATTTGCCGCACACAGCAGGAAAAGCCGCCGCAGCGATGCGGTTAAAATGTATTTTGTGTGCATGCTTGCACGTTAGAATGTGTTTGTGTGTGAGAGAGTGTGTTTATGTAGGCATGTGTGTACATGCGTAAGCAGTAGCGGTCGGCAGTAGGTGTTTCTATAGGGCGGTGACATGGGCAGGAGGAGGGGCAGGGTGGGGGGAAATAATGTATGGATTACGGAGTTTTACAGGTAAGTAAACATTTAAATACATAAAACGAATTTCGTTGCGCACACTGCATCACCAAATGTGATGCAGTGCGCGCAACGAAATTCGTTTTATGTATTTAAATGTTTACTTACCTGTAAAACTCCGTAATCCATACATTATTTCCCCCCACCCTGCCCCTCCGCCTGCCCACGTCACCGCCCTATAGAAACACCTACTGCCGACCGCTACTGTGCGTAAGCATGTTTGTGTAAGTGAAAGTAAAGATCAAATGTTATGTGATGTCACTTCCGCTCCCCCTGGCATTTTGGTGAATTGACTTTCATGCCTACTGCTATGCTGAGCTACAGCTTACTGCTATACTGATGTAGGGTCTATAGCTATATTGAGGTATGTATGGCCCACTGCTATACTGAGGTACGGCCCAATGAGGCTACGGCCCACTCCTATGCAGAGGTACAGCCCAGGTATGACCATCTTCTATACTGCTGTAGGCCCAATGCTATACTGATATACTACCCACAGCTTTATTAATGAGGCAGGGCCCACTGTTATATTGATGTGCGGCCCACTGCTATACTGATGACAACCCACTGCTTTACTGACGTACGAAAACAACATGACGTTTCATCAATTTTCTGCATTTCGGATATCTTGATTAGTCAAAAATGCCTGCAAACTGAACTACTTTAGAGCAAGTTAGAAGCTTTGGGATGTGGCACATTCTGCTAATGGAGGTGGAATAGAGAGCGCACGCAGTGAAACTTTTACCTTTCCCTGTCCACTCAGTTATCTCCTGGTATAATGTTTACATCCACAGGGTATAGTTCACTGTGACCGTATCGCGACAATATTACAAAAACAGAGCTTTAAAACAAATAAAATAACACCTCTAATTTGAGCTTGAAGCCATTGACACCCAGCTCCATCTCTGTCAAGGAGAGGGCATCTGGGAGCTAGACCAACATCTTCAAGTTGACCGGGAAAAAGCTAGTTCTAAATGTGGGAGAATGCGCATGGAGTGTGTTGGCCATTCTCTTTGGAGGATGATTTGGTACCAATTCAAAAATTTAAAAAAATAAAAACTTTCCCTTCACCCTAGGAGTGATGCAATAGCCAGAGGGCTATGACTCATTTGTAGTAACGCTTCTTTTCCTATAAACACAGAATGGGGAAAAAAATATGATATAGAGGGCCCTAAATGTCTAATCCAAAGCGCACTTCAAGTACAAATCTGCTATGCCCCAAACCCGATCTTTATTTATAATTTGACTGACACTCTAACATCATGTGTACCAAGTTCTAAAATCACTTACAGAAGCTAAAAAGGGTGCAGTGTGAGGGCAGACAAAATGGGCCCCATTCACCAAGATATTAGAAAATATGCCTCACAGATTTACACCTTACAAGCAACTGGAGATTTATGAATTTCTGGACTTCACAAGTATTTCCTGGAATCCATAAGGAAAGGTGCACCAGGTGTGGATTTCTATGTAAATTCGGCCATGTTACATTCTTCTCAGGATCCTATTGCTGCTGTGCAGAGTTCTCTGCGATGCAGAACTCTGCACGGAGGGAGTAGATATGTTTTCCTTTGTGGGGAATATTTTCCACCGTGGAGAAAGCATTTCCATTACACCAAAAGCACATCTGGGGGCGACCCAACCCCTTTCCCACCTTGGAAAGAGATTTACAACTATTTCCAGGGTGGATTGGGAAAGATAATAGTTTGTGAAGGCCCACAAATGTACTTGTTTGTGGGCACTCACTGCCTTACAAGGCTAATCATACCACCTTGATGTGCACATTTTGCCACCTCTTGCGTAGAACTCTGCACTCTTGGTAGAGATCTCTGTACCCTTACTTGTGGTTGAAATATTATAACGCAAGTATGGGAGAGCTGGGTGGGAGGAACTTTGTGGATCTTTGCATATTCCGAAAGTACCAGTTTCATAAATCTGAGAAGAATGCCTGATTTCAGGATAAGTGTGAGGTTTGCAGAGCATTGTGGGCAGAAAACCGTCATGGGGCCATGCAGGACACACCACTGTGTTCCCCCTAGTGTCTAGTTTTCAGAAATGTCTGGGATTGATAGGTTTCCTTGGGTGGCATCCGAGCCTAGGCCCAAAATCCACAGCTTCCTACATTCTAAAAAAGAGTTGGTTTTGAGTGGAAATATTTGATCGGTCCATGTTCCATTTTTTGGGCCTATCGAGGGTTGGACTGGGGCACCAAAAGAAACCCTGGAACAGCTGCTCAAACCAGCCCTGCTCCCTTCGCCTCTTTACATCCTTCTGTTCTCCTTCCTTCTTTCCTCTCAATTTAATTTTGTACTGCTCTGATCGCTTTTGTGCTACCCTCTCCCTCCCTTTCTTCTCTCTTTCTCCTAAAGCCTCCCTGTGCCTGCTGAAATTAACCACAGGAAGCTGGGGAAAGAGACAGAGGCCCCAGGAGCATCCCTGTGCTTTTAAAACCAGCCTCCAATGGCTCTAATGGGGAAAATGCCCAGTCGTGCCCTGGGCCGTTCCTGTCACGGACACTGAGCCACCCACTCAAGTAGGGCATCACACTCTGACATCCCCCACACACAGTAACATAGACTCAGATACACCATCATATTTCCAGGTGCACCGTCAGACTCCCAAGCACACCATCACACACCTACACTCTTTTGATTGGTTGAAGCTACATTCACAATATGCAGCCAGTGTCTCTCTGTCCTGTTTTACAGTTCAGGAAGGTATAAACCATCAAAACATGAGTGGTTTTTCATTTTTAAGGGGAGAAATCCTCCCATTAGGCAGTTTGTTATCCCCAATTCGCTCTGCAAGTGATCTGAAAAAAGGAAGGCACACCTATTTCACATTTTCCTCTGCCCCTTCAGTACAGAATTGACAGCAAAATTTCCTCCTGATGCTCGCAAGATACAATACTATGCCAACTACAACCTACTCATTTCATAGACTTCAGGCAGAAGATTGGCAGAGTTGGCCCCATCAGGATATCAACCTGCAATCTACTGGTTACATGCACTTTTCTCTGCTGCAGGCATTTCACCAACAGAGCTACTTTATCATAGTACATGGCAGGTAACCATCCTAATGTCTGGCAGGGGCAGCCCTGGTCTGACACATCATGGATAGCTACTTATTCCATCCCTTCTAGATTAATCTAGCATCTGTGATCTGCTGCAGTCGATGACCAGGTCAGGAAGGATCCCCCGCGGATCGACCGGGCAAGGCCTCTTCCCAACTCTTCAGCCCAAGACGTTTTAGTGAGCTATATCCCTCCTGTGGCCACATTCAAAGCGTTGCCTTATATTGAAACGAGTAGCCCCAGCTTTCTTTTCCAGATGGCCTTTTCATCCCATTTGAATGAAAGGCCTCCAGGCCAAGAAGCTTTGGGGAATTCAAGGGGTCGCCTTCAAGTCTTGTTTCAAGAAATGCCTTTTGAGCAGCAGTGAAATTCTTTCAACAAGTCAAAAGGAAAATATTTTGTTGAAGGAAAAAATCTGGTTAGGAGTACGTTCTCTCAGGAGAAATTATGGACTTGATCCATAGTCAAAACCATATGCGGCTGACACAACTCAGTATATGACACATCTGTACGTGTTTCCCAATGAGGGACTACATCATGTGCAGTACTGTAGGAAAGGAAGCGGCTCAGGCCAACTTTAAGTGTGCAAACCTAACAAGAGAGAAAATGCTGCTTTCCTAGGGCTGTCTATTGACGTTGAATACATTTTTTGGGGATCCATCTGGAGTAAAAAGTACTGGGCAGTAGCTGTTAGGGTTATTGTAATTTACCACTGGATTCCCCGGGGCTACACAAGTATTGCACTCACCCTGAAAGAGCATGCATTTCTTATAGCATTTAACTTTTTCAGGGAGTAAGTCAGGGCTACCTCTAGGAGGTGATGTTTGAATTAGAAACTCAGAAACAGCTTAACTCTTCAGATAGTTAACAACTTGAATGCCCACTAGGTTCTTAAGTTAAGTGAAGCAAAGTTCTTTATTACAGGTAAGTAAATGTGGGTGCATTTAAAAATATGATACACCAAGAAAAACAAAAGTGCATAGCACATTCTGGGCCAGAGAACCAACCCCTAAATATTGTTCTACGCCCATTAAACCAATGTTCATTAAAGATGGGTTTTTGTGTCATCTTGGAGAAAATCTGAAGCACTCTGGTCTTATGTCTAGAAACAGAGGTTTCAATGATGGAGTAAAGGTACCAGTCTGTGTTTCAATCCAGTGGCTAGGAGTACCCAAAGATGCTAAAAAATAAATGAAGGAACCCTTAAAAATAGTCACGCCTATGGACCGTAAACATATCCATGCTAAAAACCTCACCATCGAAAAAACTAAATGACTACCTTTGGTAATCCTAGGCACCTCCCTGCTGACTCACCCGCAAGGGTCTCAAGGCGCTGAGAGGGGGGGGGGTCGCTACTGCTCGAACAGCCAGGTCATCGTGAGGGAGGAGTCCAGGATGAAGCCCAGGTTGCGTGCTTGATCCGTTGGTTTGGGTGTGGTGCCCAGGGCAGGGGGCCACCAGGAGTCGTCCCAGGTAGAGGGAGATGGTCCGAGAATGAGGACTTCCGTCTTGTCTGAGTTCAGTTTCAGATGGCTGATCTTCATCCATTCTGCGACGTCTTTCATTCCATTTCAAATGGCAGTCCATGTTACTGCAATCCCACTGGACTCTGGGACAGTTGGAAAACTAGTATACCTGATGAAATTATTTGTTTCAAAGATGCCTTTTCTTTTGCAGGCTCCACTCTATCTGATTCTACGGGTCCCAGTAGAGCTTTTCCATAGGTGGGGTACCCACAGGAAGACAACTGTAAGGCCTTGGATTATAGTTCTCAAGGATTAAAGTTTCAGGTCAACTTCCACTAGCACCTAGGATTGGTCCCCTGTGCAGGATCTGTGCATCTAGATGTTCCCAGGCACATCCTTCCAGTCAACTGGTCTTGGCTCTCTGCCCTTGGATCAGGTCACTCCTTCTGGCAGGTGCGGTTCAGCTCCTTCTGCAGTCAGAAATGTCTGCAGGTCAGGCAGAAAAACAACTCCGGAGGCTTTCCCAGACTAAGGCACATTGGTGGGGGAGAGAGGCACCCAGCAAAGGTTTCACCTCTGAACCTTCACTCCTCCTGGCACTCGTGCACAGAACTGTCTTAGTGGTGAATCAAACATTGAACCAATTACACGCTGAGTAGGGCAAACACGTATCATCCTCTGATGTCCAGGGATGGCCAATCAAAGGAGGTTACAGCTTTCAAAAGTCCAAGTGCTCCTTCAACCATGGGGGAGAGGCATTCTTCCTGCTTTTGGAGTCAGTGGCATAGCAAGTGTTCTTTGGACCCTAAAGCAAGCATTGACAGTGGGCCTCCTGCCCCATACAGTTAGCTAGTAAAAGGCACAATTAAAATACAGAAGATCCCTCACACTTCTGGGCCACAATGCTACTGCACCTATTGCACTAATGATAGCCACACCATTATTTACGTTCATAATATTAATTTATGACATGTTAATTCAATATAAAAGCATAATCCCCTTCACACACAGATCTTATCTACTACACTTCTGGCTCTTCTAGCTTGAAACTCAGAGCACTTTCTCGCACTCCTGTTCTCACACACCTATTGCACTAATGGAAGCTATGCCCCCACTAGGACGCTTACATTTAAAAATGCAAAAAGAACAATTCACGGACAGAATGTTGAACAATGTCAAACATTCACCCCAGTATAGAGATCTGGACCCAAACCTATTGTGTTTTTGCTCCCCATGCCATTCCAATTTAAACCCAGCCATATACAAATCGCCCTTGACCCTTCTCCCAATGAGAACAGTCCAGCCCGAACTGCCAGGCCAGGTCCTCCCTGAACTGAACACGTGCATCCTAGGACCGGTTTCAAGGGTTCACCCCTCATCAGCCAGGCTAGCTTGACTCCAGTGACATAGAGAGCGCGGGACCCACATCTGGGCATACCGGTCCCACTCGGGGTGACAAATGACTGATTTGCATATGGCTGGGACCAAACTGGGATGGCGTGGTGAGCAAAAGAACAATGGACTAAACCCAGATCTTTGTGGCTGGGGGTTAATGTTTGCATTGTTCAGCATTCCATCCATCATTTGTTGCTTTCGCTTTTGTCGCCCTAAGTGGGAAGGGTATGCCCAGACGTGGGTCCTATGCTCACTCCGCCACTGTATTCAAGCTAGCCTGGCTGATATGGGGTGATGCCCTGAAGCCGGTCCCAGGATGCTTGTGTCCGTTCCAGGGAGGACCTGGCTTGGCAGTTCGGGCTGGACTGTTCCCATGAGGCACAGGATAAAGACTGATTTGCATATGGCTGGGTCCAAACTGGAGTGACATGGTGAGAAAAAGAACGTTGGATTAAACCCAGATCTTTGTGACAGCGGGTGAATGTTTGCATTGTTCAGCATTCTGTCCTTCGTTTGTTGCCTTCACTTACATTTATGTCCATAGGATTGATGAATTGCAAGTATTAATTCAATTATAGGTAGTGTCCCCTTCACACACAGATCTTCTTTCATAAACATCTTGCTCTTTTAGCTTGAGACTCATTCTTGCTCTCCTCTTCTTCTGCTCTCAACATTCCCTGCTTCTGTCTCTAATTCACATATGTATTCTATCTCTGTCTTGCACTATCTCTCATTTATCTCACATCACATCATTCTTTCTCTTTCTCGTCTTTTTCTTCCCGCTGTTATCTCCACACTCCCCCTTATCATTTACTCCAACTCTTTTTGTCTTTTCTAAATTGATCTTTGCACCTTCCTACTGCCTGCAAATTTTGACTCCATTTTTCACCTGCTGTTGGAAGGTGCCCCTTTTTGACATAGTCACCCCCACTTTTTGCTTGGTATCTGATGAAATGTTGACAAAAATTTCACTGGGCTCCTGCTAACGAGGTCCCTGGTGCCAGATCTCTTTCCCTAAACTGTAAAATTGTTCCCCAATTGGCAATAACTTTGAGACCCCCTGTAAATCCCTAGTAAATGGTACCTCTGGCACCTAAGGCATGGAGTACTAAAGACGGTCTCTCAGGGCTGCAGCATGTATTTTGCCACCCTAAGACACCCCTCAGCACACTCATGCAAACTGCAGGCTGTGCGCCATGGTGCAGAGAAAGTGAAGACACACCATGGCACATACCCTCTGTACCATGCCTGCAGACACTGCATGCAGCATAGATAAGCCACCCCTACAGCAGGACTTACAACCCTAAGGCAGCGTGCACTATACTACCTGTGTGAACATATCTGCAGGAGCAGATGTGCCCCTGTGATGTCTAAGTCAATTCATAGATATTACAAGTGACCACGGAAGCTATTTTGATAACATCTGCTGGACACTGGTGTTTAAGAGTTCCCCAGCTAAATGATGGCTTCATTGAAGCTAGAGATGTTTGGTATCAAACACTTCGTATTAATAAGCCCACACTGTTTCCAGTGACAATATATTAATGCAGGCACCCAGAGGACACCTTAATGGTGCCCCCTGAAAACCTACTGACACCACAGACAGGTTTCTAACCCCCTGCAGCTGAGAGCCGTGCTCTCTGAGGGAGGAAACAATGCCTGCTCTGGTCGGAGCTGTCACATACCTCCTCCAAACAGGATGGCTTAGTAAATCAGCATATCAAGGCAGGAGGCTCCAAAGGCCTCTGCCACCTTTGATATCTGAGCCAAGGTTCAACAGACAGTGAAAAGGCCACCCCTGCCCTAGGCCCAATTGGCACCAGGACAAGTGAGAAAATTAGCTCGTCAGGAGGCATGTTACCCTCCCAGGCCATTACCACCCCTAAGGTGGGCATACTGATTTTAATGCGACTTTTATAATTCTATTATCTTGGGTTTGGTGGAATTCGGCCTTCTGGGCCAGGGTTATGTCCACTTCCCACAGGAAGTTATCATATAGAGGGTGTAGACACCCTAAATGAAAATAGCCCATTGGCTAATACCTGTCACTCCCTGTAACGGCCCTAAATTGTGTATTTAAATGACACCAGGAACTCAGATTCCACAGATCAAAAAGAGAAGGTGTAGGAAGCTGGCTCTTTATATAGTGGACCAAAAAGAGGTACATCAAGTAAAGAGTCCAGCAAACCCCAAAGGAATTACAGAGGAACAAATTAGATCCCATTTGCTCTCTTTTGTGGCAGTGTGGGTGAGCAGTGAGGAATAGCAGAGGGTAGTGCTAAGCACGTATTACATACACAAAAGTAGTGAGACTTCACTCAATGAAGGAATCCGACACCAGTTTATAAAAATTACATATACTTTTATATAAATTTAGATACCAAGATCATCGAATCGTAAGTACTTACCAAGTTACAAGTTTTTACAGTTTTAAAAAATGGACACTGCAATTTCTGTTTCGGGAATGTTATACTATGGAGGAAAAACATGTATTGCATTTGGGCACTTAGAAGCAACTTACGGGACTGTTCTTCAGGACTTAAGGTGAGTATGGGGCAAGATCCAAGACCACATCAGCAGGTCTCTTCGGGAGGCTCCAAGGCATCCGGTGTTTCATGGCGTTGGGTGTCCCTTCACTTCAAAGGAAGCATGGTCTGGTTATAAAGATGCTACAGGCGGGGACTGGGGAACCATTCCGGAGGAACCCACTGGGGGTTCAACCCTTGAGATTCTCTGGAACTCAGGGACACCCTTGGTCCACTTCTCCTTCGGCTCTGGGGCTCGGGCAGTGGCACTGGTGTAATGAAACTTGAGGGGGCCTCCCTGCAAGGGACGTGGAGGGACCCTCTCCGGGCTCAATCAGGAGCTCTCTGGCCAGAGTGTTGTGCTGAGGGGCGCCCTGGAGCTTGGGGACCCCCCCTCCCCACACCGTGGTGGCTGCTGAGGCCTGTGTTACGCTCCTGGGCAGTGGTGTCTTTTGGTGTCGGATCTGGTGATGGAGTTTCTCGCAGTTGGAGGGGGCCTGCATAAAAAGGTTGCAGGCGGCGACAGAAAGTCCAGTCTGGGCAAACTCAAGGAAGGGCTTAGCTCTTGTGGGTCTGGGGACCCCATTTGCACCATCACGTCCCTGGGACTTGGGCGCTGGTGCGCAGGTGTATAGGTGCTTTGAGGAGCCGGTGGTGGCGGTCACAGACTCACTCTTGGTCTCCGTTTCTGCTGAAGAGGGACAAACAGGACAGCTGGGTCACTCTTGATGTGGGTCTTGCTGTCTCTGAAGTCCCATAATGTGCAGGTCGGTCTTCCTCTGTGTTGGCGTCTGGTCTGTGTAAAACAAGCCTTGGCTGCTGCAAGGGGTCCAATACTCCAGGGGTTGGTACTGTGTGGCTCTGTTGAGCCCTTGTGTCCCCACACTTGGAGAAAGGGTGGATCTGATCAGTAGGAGCTCTGTTACCTCTTACTGGGTGGCTGCGGTTTCAGTAGCCCCTGTAGGCGGCAGGTCAGTGTACCAGTCCAGGTCTTGCTCTTTGGTACCTGCAACTGCAGGGGAGTAGTTCTTCTACTCCATGGGAGTTTATTTGGTAATTTGTAAAGCACTGGCAGCCCTCCAGGTTTCTTGAGGTCTGTACAGCAGCAGGATGAATCAGTTGCTCCATGAGGGTCGGGTGCAGCAGGCAGGCCGGAAGGGTTGGCGCTAAGTCAGACGTGCTCCTCGCTTCTCAGGTCAGCAGTGTTCCTCTATGGCCACTTCTTCTTTTGGTTCATAGAAAATTTGGAATTCTGGGATCAGGGGGTTCCCTAAATACTCAATTATTGAGTGTTAAAGGGAGTGAGGGGTAGTAGCCAAAGGGTTACTTGCCCCTAGGGTCACTACACCCCTTAGCTAACCCCTTCCTTTAGGCAGTGGCCAAAACCCTATTCCAGAATTCCTAATTCCACCACACAGAAAATAGTTAATTTGGTAATCACTTCAGATTTGGTCACCCTATGGGTGTGTCCAGCCTGTCAGTGCAGCATGCCTCCTGCTTAGCTAATTTTTCTGCCTGTCCTGGTGCTAGATGGCTCAGGGCAGGGGAGTCAGTTTCCTCGTTTGTGAGGAAAGACAGATTTGCATACCAAAGGGGGTGGGCTCTTGGAAGCTCCCTGTTTTGGAATGCTATTTCGCTGGTCATCCAGTGAGAGGGAGTGTAAGCATCCTCTGCTCGAGCAAAAGTCCTCAACCCTGGAAGTTAGAAATTCTTCTGTGATTCCATGCTGGCTAAAACCAGTGTGTCAGCACACAAGTAGTTGGTAGGTTTTCAGGGGGCACCTCTAAGGTGCCCTCTGAGTGCAAGTATTAATAAATCCATCACTAGAACCAGCGTGGGTTGATTAATATGAGGTGTTTGATACCAAACAGCATATGTTTCAGTGAAGCCATTATGTAGTTGGGGGACTTGTTTTGACCAGTGTTCAGTACAAACCTTAAGAT
Organism: Lissotriton vulgaris; assembly: GCF_964263255.1. Lineage (NCBI taxonomy): Eukaryota > Metazoa > Chordata > Amphibia > Caudata > Salamandridae > Lissotriton > Lissotriton vulgaris. Next base: position 774,807,886 of record NC_141685.1, on the reverse strand, counting down.
GGCCTTCCTGCTCACTTGCAATAGCACCCAGCAGAGGCTACTGTCAGTAGCCATAGCCACACCTTTAGCTCTCCACTGACAGGTGGATGGGCTAACACACAGGCTTCTATGGGTTCAGGGGGTCCTACTGCGTTTTTAGAGTGGGAGGTTACTCCATTCTGTAGCAAGCACCCTCCTTCTACGTTCTCTTCTGTTAGCTAAGGAAGCACCATCTCATGTTTAACAGCTGCCTGACCAGTCAGGACTTCTTGTGGAGCGTCACCAGTTCCAACTATAGAGTTCTCTCCAGCAGGAGCAGGTTTTCCTCAGCTCACTGGAACTTTGGCTAAATGTTGCCCTTCTTTCCTACACCTTTTCCTTCTTCTTTTCCTTTGGGGCCTACTTGTACTAACAGCAGGTTCATCACCTCCACAATCCTTGGGCGAGGACTGTCACTGGACCAGGGCCTTCTTTTGGGCCCATCCCAACCTCTGAGAGGTCATTTCCAAGGAGACAATCAAGGGGGAGGTCTGAATTGACTACCACCCTCTGCCAACTAAGGGACCCAGCTATCTTTAGGAGCACTATGGCCACAGGCCTAACAGTATCCTCCCCTGGGACAACCCTTACTCTCCTAGTCTAACCCTGGGATATACTGGTCTGAGGATACCAACCTGCCATGCACCAAGGTATGGCTGGCACAGGTATGCCTCAGGGCAGTGACTGGGTTTCCATTTACCTCAAGGGGATGGAATTATTTGCTCTCTTCTGGAACCACCAACTCACCTTCTAGCTCAACTTCCGAGTTAATAGCTAATAGGATGTCTTCATCTGAAGAGCAGTCCTCACAGGCTCCACTGACAAGCCCAGTGTCTACTTTTTTCTTGGGTCAAGCTAAGTCCCCTCTGTAGTGCCCAACCTGCTGAATATCAAAAGAGGGCCTACAGATCATGACCGTTTTAAGCTCTGGGTCCCCACTACTCTGTTTAGCACTAGAGGTGGGTGGGATATACTATTCATCTATTTAATGTCCTGAGTCTCTGAAGAAACCTCTTTGGAGGACTTACCGCCGCCTTCTTTTCCTTTCGGTGTGCCTGGCCCCCTTACTCAGAATTTCCCCTCTGTTGCTTTTCGGGAATTCTAGTCCTAACTTACTCCTCAGCTTTCTCGTATTAGAAAGCGATGTGTCTACTAGAACCTGATGTAACTTTTCTGATGTACAGTTTGCTAATATGTGCTCCTTCATAATCAAATTGTAGTGCCCTTCATAGTCCTGCAACTTGTTACCTTTAAGCCAGCCACCTACTGTTTTGACTGAGCAGTCCACACAATCTACTCAGGTCTGAATCGAGGTTTTCCGAGTCTTAAGTCTACCTGAACCTAATCCAGTAATCCTCAGTGGTGAGTCCAAAGCCCTCAATCAGGGTATCCTTCATGAGATCATAGCACTCAGCCTCTGTCTCACTCTGTGTCAGGAGTCTATCCCTGCACTTACCTGATAACAGCTCCCAGAGTAGAGACCCCCAGGGTTTCTGGTGTAACCTCCTCATTCTACAAGCATTCTCAAAGGCTGTGAACCATTTGGTTATATTGTCACCGTCTACATATTTGGGGACAATACCTCTCTCTCCGTATTTAAGTTGTTGCTGTACAAGAAATGGGAATTAGGCCCATCTCAAATCTTTCTTTTTCTATGGCCAATAGTTTGACCTCTAGAACTAGTCTCTTAGCTAGTTTTTGAAGATCTGCACCTTTCTCATCAAATTCATCTGGGGTGCTACCAGAACAACACCTAGTAGAGGTACTGTCAATAGGTGCATTGGAGGTATCCTCCCTAGTATTTCCTTCTTCTGCATGTTCAGTATTTTCTTCCCTAGTCATGGTCCTATCATTCCCAGCAAGCAGGTTCTACAGGCGAGGTTTGTAGGTCTAGACCCCACGGCATGATTCCATGCTTTGCAGAGTTCCTTATGTTTGGGCAAATTAAGGTTTTTGTGAGGACCCAGGTTGAGCCTCTGGGAACTACCCTCTGTCTCAGGCGTGGTTTTAGAACAGTTGGGACCTTTTTAGTAAGTTAGAGAAATCTACCAGACTACTTTTTAAAGGCCTAACTGTCTACTCTAGGATCTTTTATACAATTCTAAACAATAAGGACTGGGGGCCTTAACTAAGGCCCTAACCGACCAGATTCGAAATTTTGAATTATTTAAAAAAATATATATATTTTGGGCAAATAAAGGCAATTGTGGATTCTATAGTGGAATCACAATACTGACAGAGTGGTACAGTAAATGCAAAGTTTTGGACCCCACCATTCTACCACCAATGTAGGAAGCTGTTTTTTTATATAGTGGAACAAAAAGAGATAAAAAGTCAAGGCAAACCCCAAAGGAATTACAGAGGCACAAATTATACTCTAATTACTCCCTTTTGTGGTAGTGTGGGCAAGCAGTTTGGCATATCAGATGATAGTGCTAAGCATTTATTACGCACACAAAGGCAGTAAGTGAGACCGCACTCAATAAAGAAACCGAACACCAATTTATAAAAATAACACATGCTTTTATATAAATTTAGATTGCAAGCAAGGTCCAAGGCCACACTAACAGGTCATCTCGGGAGGCTCTGGAGAGTGTCACGGCATTAGGTGTCCCATTCACTTCAAAGGGAGAATGGTCCGGTAACAAAGAGGCTGCAAGTAGGGACTGGGGGGGCCCCAGGGGTCTCGACCCATGAGATCATCAGGAATGCAGAAGGACACCATGAGACACAAGAAAAAGTGAGAACTGAAGACTGCTGTGAGGATTGGAGCCAAGCCCTGCCTGCCGCGCTAAGTCTTGACAGTCGCAACCTAGCAAATTGTCCTGCAGCTGACTGGCTTCCAGGAACAATGAGAGACATCCAGCCCTTCACTAATCACCAAGCAATTTCAATTAGGGCAGAGGAGCCACTCTGCTGCAGTCCGCAGGCACCGAAAAGCTAAGTTTGGTTTACTGTGTTGCTGCTCCCCAGCCAACCCAATGCAGCTGCCACACAGAAAGAGGACCCTGTGCTCCTGATGGTCAGATCTGTCCCCTCACCAAATGAGAGGACTCCAGGACAGACCAGAGCAACAGAGGCCCAATACACAGGGTAACATACCCCTTGCAGCAAACAGAGACCATGAGAGTCCAGCAGGGTTTCAGGTGCCTCCAAGACTAAGCAGCCATTATGGGATATCAGCACCGTAGAGACCCGCTTCAAGAGTGGCCCATCTGTCCTGATTTTGCACCCTCAACTGGCAAGTTCCAATGTGCACAGAGCCCAGCTGACCTGTCCACTCTGCACCTGAGTTCCCCAGCCTGGGTACCAATGAACCGACTGTGCCTCCTTGTCCCCAAGGCTTTTGCGACCCAAACCCCCAAGCACCCCACTGGGAGCTTTCGGACCTGTCCCCCTCTGCAGCATGTTTCTATGTGGCCTCCCCCTTCCCTTTTTCTGGTGTAGCGCACACAGATATTAATGCGACCAGCACCTCTGCACCTGCATGCCCAGGACAAGTTATGAGAATCCGCTACAACCCGAAGTCCAGAAGGAGATCCCAAAAACTGTACGCAATTAACTGTCTGCTACACATGCTTTTTCTCCTATAGGAAAGCATTGTGCACAAAGATGCATTTAAGTGAACATTTTACTTACCTGGTAAAATCAATAATGTAAAAAGTATTTACCTGCTATTGAAATTCTTGATATCAAAGTGTATACAAAAATGCAACGTATTTTTCTAAGTTGGACTGTGTCTCATTTATTGCCTGTGTGTGTGTCAACAAATGCTTAGCACTACCTTCTGATATGCTTAACTGCTTGCGCACACTACCACAAGAGAGAGCTTCTGAGATATAATTTGTGCCTCTGCAAGACAAATGGTATTTGCCTGGACTCTGTACACAGTGTACCTGTTTTTGGTCAACTACATTAAGAGCTAGCTTCCTAAACATGCCATCACTGCCTTTTTCTGCTTGTGCACTTAATCCTCTTCTTTGCTCTAATTAAATTCTTATTTCACTCTAGTTCTTTGATATATTCTCTTTAACTGAATAACACTGCTCTTCCATTCACTCTCCATATATCAGTTTTCTTTTCTGGTTCAATTGTTCTGTACCCTTTCTTTCACCCCATTTCTTTGTCCTCAATATCTCTTACACCAGTTTGGGCCGGCATGGCACACGGGTGGGGGAGTGGGTGCGAGGGGGTACAGAAAGTCAGGGTCTCACCCCTCAGGGGCATAACACAGGCCCCTGCAGCCCACGCGGTGCGAGGGGCCCCAAGCTCCAAGGGGCCCCCTCGGCATTGCTCTCTGGGCAGAGAGCTCATGATTGAGTCCGGCGGGGGCCCCTCTACATACCGTGCAGGGAGGCCCCCTCTGTTTTTGTTACACCAGTGCCACCCCTAAGCCAATCATAATGCTCCAATGGAGCATTGTGATTCCTCTGAGCGCCGTGACACGGTGCTCAGCCAAGGGCTGGAGGGGTGGGCATGTTCTCCATGCAGGCTGCAATGCACAACACACTGCAAACTGCCCAGGTAATGCGGTTTGTGTAGTTTCACAGGACCACATTTTGCCAGATAGATGAAAGCAGATATCTGTCATTTTTTGTGATTAACCTCCGGATCAAATTTTGGGCGGTTTTTGTAGCCCAATTTCGTTAAATACGCAATTTTAATAAAAGGTTAGACTTTGCCTAATTTTTACGCCAATCTCTAATCAGAATTGAGTCCACCAAGAGCAATACTGCGGGTCTTAGATGTAAACAACCAATAAGAGCAATGCAAATTCCAAAAGGAACATGATATTGGTTCTTAGTCTAAAGGAGGAAAGCGCAAGCAAGAATCAGGGCATTTTCCAACAGTGACATAATACTGGTAAAACATTCAGCCAATCAGGAGAAGTTGCCAAGTCCCATCGGTAATAATTATATACCATTGTTGTTTAGCAAAAACCTGTGACTGGAAAACTTCAATGTTAGAAGTAAAGAAAGTAATACATTACATTTTATCAAATAAAAAATACAATTGAGTTAGTAACTCAGACTAGTATATTTCAGAACCATAAAATAGGCAAAACGTGGCACACCCCCTTCAGCCTTTATAGTTAAGCCGCCATGTTTATGTGCATAAATGATCATGAAATGGACCATATGCCATAATGAACTTTATTAGATGTTCTTTAAATAATATTGTCTGAATGACCTTACCAATTCCTGTCACCGTAACTGTGCCCTGCGACTGGATCTTTCCAAACTGGTTTTCAGCTTCGCAGATGTATGTTCCCTCGTCTCCAGCCCACAAGTCTGAAAAACACAGGAAGCAAATTCACGTGAATCATGTTAACAGTGCACGGTGACCTAAGGCTGCTTCCCTTATTTACTTTTTTGGCTAGCAAAATACAAATTTTTATTTTAAAAATTAGGTATCTAGTTTAAGAAAAAATAGCAGCATAATGAGCCACTGGGCACAACCTGCTTAACAGAGACATTTTTTTTTATCCATACTATTTCTACTCAATTATTTGTAATAAAATGTTCCAATACATAAATAGATTGGCTATATTATGGTAATATTTAGGGCACTCATACATTTTCACATGCAGCACTAGCTTCATTCTAGATGAGTGCTCTATAAAGATTGTTCCGCGAGAGGTTGACTATGCGTCCTTCTGTAGATTTAAATACCAGAAGCCTGTCTGAGGAGTGTTTTTGTGGAAGCCAAAAAAGATTTCCACAGCCCAGACATGATCTTCTAGATGATTACAGATATTAGTGATTCTGTAGGATAATGTACATCCTTTAAACATTAATTTACAGAAAAATGAGTGCATTGGTTGGTATCTGAACATATTGACGTACTCAAGTAGAAGAATGTACAACAGTTTAACAGTAAGTAACTTAGAGCGACAAGAGGGCTCTAAAAGGTTTCTATTTGGCATCTGAACATACTGCCATTTTTAAGTCTGGGTTGACAGCACAGCTATCTGCCAGAGCTCTTTTGATACTACTCTTCTTGAATTATAGATTGAGTGGGCTTCAAAGGGGAAAACATTTGTCTCTGCCCTAGCTATTTGGTGGTCATTCCGTCAATGTTTGAACTGCTTTTTTAAAGCATGTGGCAGAGATGATTTAGAGAATGCTAAAGCCATCTTGGAAAGAAGGCTTTACACGACAGATAACACAAAGTAAATGGAAAACCTGCTAAGCTATCTCACAATTTCCATTTACAGACTATTTAAACACAACTCTTAAAACAAATGTAATGTTTCTATCACTTTGAGTGTCAGCAATATAAAGAACAATAATAATGAGGTTTTGCGCATTCTCATAATAGTGCTAATTTACCTTATTTCATTACACAAATTGATCAAAGTGCAACATTTCCTACTTTTCCTTGTAATTGCATTTACTCCAATGCCCATAAAGAGGACCCAGTGGAACATGTCATCTCATTTTCATTTATGGGCTTTGATTGGTAGATTATTTATTGTTTTGTGTTTGTATAAGTGTGGGCTTGTCCCTAAGATGTTCTCCATAATTTTTGTACTTTTCTTTTGCAGATTGAGGTAGCTTGACCACAAAATGGACACCCCAAAGTCGTGTAAGATATAAGCGAAGGCACAATCATGTAAGGTTTCAGGGTAGCTAATTACCAGGCTGACCAAATATGTTTATGTCCTCTACAAAATAATACCTCAGGCTCCGTGATATCATGATATCCGCCCCTGTCCTGAACACACATTTTGTTTTCATAACAAGTTGAACTGCCAACAGCTTCAAACAGATAAAGAATTGCAGGATGTTCAAAGAAAATGCATTTTTAAGGTACCAGTGATTGGTGTGATACCTTTAAATGTTATGCTGTCCCCTCTTGTTTCTTCCAGGGTACATAAGGTACACATAGGAACTATCACCATGATAACTCTGGCAATATTTATTTACCCATAGAAAGAAAATATTATCAAATGTGAATATGGTATTTTATCTATTGAAGCTGCTTCCTCTGCATGACAGCAGTGCTCATTTGAGTTTTCATCCATTTGTCCTTTGTTCTGCGATACTTTCAACAGAATGAGATGCTCAAGGGAGTCTATTCTTTCATAGTTCTATGGTGCCTTGAGACTGAGGAGGCAGTGGTGTTTGTCTAAATGCGGATGCCATGGGACCACTTGATTCTGCAGCCTAGTACAGCAGTGACTGAAATGATTCAAGAGGAGCCACAATTTAGTCCATCGTTTTTTGACTTAGACCTTCTTGGTCGAAGTCGCAATAATCAAATTTTAGGGTCACTGGAATTCTGATATGAGAGCTAAAGAGCATGTCCCATCTTACAGATCTGTGTCACTATAAGAGGGTGCCAAGATTTGAGTGTACTTATATGGCATTTGGATGATAGCTGGGGGCCCAGTGGAACTGAAAGTCTATTTACTGAACTCAGTGGTCGAGGACAGGAATGGAGAAAACTTTAAAAAGCCTGTCTGATAACTTTACATTCTTCATCTGAACACGAGGTCCCCATCGTGAGGCCAGTAACCACCCTACGGAATTTTCATACCAGAAGTAATGGTAACTCTGAGGGCAGAGCTACAAGTGTGGCTCTAAGGATCCCCTTGGAAATGAGAAAGTACTGGGCCAATTCAAAGTCTCATTCCACTGGTAATTTGTCATTTGTCTCCAGATTTTCACCCAGGGACTGTGGCTGCTTTCAACAACTGCAGTAACAGGTATGTTGAGTTTCCTCAGACTCGTTGTGATTGCCAGTCAATTCATAATAAGGCTCTAAACATATTTATAAATTAATGGGATGTTAAGCTACACTAAATACAGCTACTTGTTACATACTCTTTATGAAGAGGGAGCCAGTTCTTTGTTGACTGATGAAGCTGACAGCGAAGGGCCTTGAGAAGAGGGAGCTGTTGTCCAATCGTCTCCATTTAATCTTGGGTTCCGGATACCCCTGAGCATTGCATGGGAGAGTCACATTGGAGCCAATGTCCATCGAGACATCACTTGGTTCCTGTGTAAAGACAGGAGCAGCTGAAAGAGAGAAGGTACATTGAACATCCTAAATTGTCTAGCTGGATTTTTTTCATTGCTCTACAGAATGGTTATCCCAAAACACACTGTGCCCAATACAAGGTTAACACGTGATTAAGTAACATAAACAATTCATAGAATACTGGTACTTATGAAATGCCTGTGAAAATAGATGTGGCCCAAAACCACATGTTAAATCAAATATATAAAGGTAACCCCCACACCCGATACTTCAAGGTCTGGGTACAGGGGAAAAACAACAAAAGAGAAAGAAAATGTACCCACTTGATCTGTATTTCTTCAGCTTAGCTACTAAGAGCAGTTGGATCTGTTCCAATTATACTAGAATAATTACATTTGTGAAAATGTTAATGTAATCATGTTTATTATGTTCTTTTCATATCTTTTTCTGAATAGTTCATTTGCAAGTGACATTTTTTTTAATTTTGTTTGCACAGTCTTCAGACACATTTCAGCAGTTCATTCTATGTACTGTGGCATGAAAAATTTCACACGTGTAATTATTCTAGTATATTTGGAACAGAACCAATTCCACATGGTTTGCAAGGCTGGTGTACTAGTGCACGTTCACACACTTATTACTACATTTCATTCTGCAGTGCAACGATCAAATTAGCTGTTCTTACGACAGTAGAGCTTAACTGACCGGAGAAAACACTGCTTTTTGTCTCACAGGTTACAGCGGCTTTACACAGGAAACAATTTAGCTAACAGTCACAGGCGATAGCCAGTGTGATTTTGACTCAAAGCGTGGGTTTTAGCTCTTGCATCCTTGTTCTGATTAAATCATTTTGTTCATATCTAATAGCCATGGAAGAACAGTATGGAATAAACCATATAGTCAGATCCACATTGAGCAATATGGTATTTATTACCATAGTTGAGAGAGGAGAGGGACTTCATGACCCACTAGAGGCTTCGCCTTCCGCACTCCACACCCCAAACTTTTGTTTGCCTATATCCACTCAGCGACTGTTTCTCTCTTTACTTTTACACTATGATTATTCAGTTATGTCTGGCACTAATGCTTTCTAATTCTCTTATGGCTGCTACTGAAGATCCTATTATTTTACATCTGGGACGTGGCAGATTTAGCTCATCTTCTTCTTGTAGAACCACACATCTGCTGAAATATGCACATCTCCTCTACTGTATTTACACTACGGAGATATTTTAATGTCTCTAAGATATTGCCCATCACCCTCCTCTCGCGAGGGTGGTCCAATCGTAAGTCCTTCCACAGCTGTTCTCTCAATACCAGATGTTGACCTTGTGCTATATTCATAGCTCTTCTTTGGGCCGCTTGAAATGTATATTCTTCCTTCACAGCAATGGGCGCAGAACTGGGGGGAGTACTCTAGGCAATGTTCACAAATAATCCATATGTTACCAACAATGGTTCCATTACAGTTCTAGGTATAACTCTCATAAAACACCCCAGCATTGCCCATTCTCTACCTCAGGCTAGATTTATGTTTATCGCTGCAGCATTGTGTTTGTAACTCGATTAGGGGTGAATAATGTTACATAATATAAGTGGCCATACCTGTTTGCGTTGTTGGTATAAATGTTTATCAGTTTGCAATGTCCAATAATGTCAGCATTGGATATATAACACAACATGGTTTATTTTCAATACAAAGCTACACAGGGCTCTTCCCTCTCCCCAATGCTAACTAGCATCTACATGCGTCCACTGATCCGGCTGATTAGACCTATTGGCTTTTTGGCTGTCTCTTCTGCAGATAGCTCACAACTTACTTTGCATCTAGACCACCATGCACCTAAATCCTCAATTAATTTAACAGATTGCATCCTGGGGCGCACGGGCCCATAGTGCCAGGTGTGCTAGAACGATAGGTTAGTGTCAATTATTTCACCACGAAAAAATCTTCTTAGACTCAACTGTGCTTTACACCCCTCCAAAATCAAATCTTTGAGAAGAACTTTCATCCTCATAAACTGTATGCATCCCTCTGGACCTATTACTTTTTGTATCTCAAAATAAAACTCAATAAAAAAGTTTAAAATCGAAAGATAGGTCAGTGTGCGGGTCATTGTTTTGACTGTTTAAGGTCCTGTTTTATGGTCTTATGGGCTGGTTTTTAAGTAAAATTCCCTGATATTAGCACAAACATTGCCCGTAGTAAGTACAAATGCATACAGCCTCCCATACCTTGCAAAACACATATGCAGATGTCTTTATAAGTTCAAACTGCAAATGCGGGCACCTTTTTTAGTGTTCTGATTCGCTAAATAGGGCCACCTTTATTTTGACGCCCAGTCCTATTTTTTGTACCAGCAAGAACCTGCTTGCATGGAGTTTAGACATGAAAGTTGCAGAATTTCCTCAAACTCAATGCCAAGAAAAGTGAGATCTTGCCAGTAGTTAACAATATTGAGCGATGGCAAGATAATATTTGGCCCATGGCAATGGGAGAAGTCGCTTTCCGGCACCATAAATCATCCTCAGGAATTCTGGTGGATGAAAAGCCTTCCCTCAAAGCCATAGGCGCTGGAGGTAGTGGTGCTGGGGGTGCTGCAGCACCCCCAGAATAATTGTGCTGGAGTTTACAAGGTAAATGAACAATAAAGATGCCTTTAAATTTTGATTTCATATAGTGAGAGGATTTTGTAGAAATCAACTATGTGACCATCTTACTCGTGTACAGGGAGTGAGAAAGGAAAGGATGTATGATGTCTGATTATTCCTAACTCACAACAAAGTTTAAACACCAGTAGATGAACTCTACAAATATTTCACACTTTATCAGCAGTTACCAAAGGACAAAGAGTGGAGAAGTGTGGCTCAATGGTTAGAACGGCAGACCTTGATGCAGAGCGCTGGCCAGAGACCAGGGTTCGATTCCCGCCTCGGCGGGATCGGGCTTAAATTCCTCTGACCAGATATTCTCGCCTCAGTGCCGAATCTAAGCATGGGCCCCACGCTGCAACTCTGGGCAATAGCTTGCTTAGTCTCCACAACGGCCCCCGATGCACAAGGGATGCCTGGTTTCACCATGAGATGCCCAGGAGTGGACACCTCACAAGGAAAAGCCAGGAGGGGTTCCCTTGTGGTAGGAGTACAAGCGCCGGGATGCTTACGGGTTACTGCTCGCGCTATACAAATACAACACATTTACATTTACATTACACATTTGAGCGCAGTTTTTGTAAATCTGAAGTGTGATGGAAAAAAAGGTTTTAACACGATCATAACAAATCAAGACACTTTACTTGGTGATTTGAAGGTCATTCATTTTCGCAGACACCAATCACTCAATCAATCAAGCAGGGTTGGTAAAGCACAATACTCACACATTAGGGTCTCAAGGCTCTACACATTATCAATTGTGTGTGTCCTATGTAGTTTTATCAATAAAACTGCATGACTGTGCACAATCAGTAGCCATTTCATTGGAAAATGTGCTGTCTGTAAATTACCGTTCACTACCACACCATGTGTTAGTAATATACTGGCAACAGTATGCTCGAAAATGCACAGCTGGCTACATATCAACCCCTATACCGCACTCCTGCTTCACATGCAAGACTAATTTGCTACCCTTGTGTGACGCTTGGATTTTTCACAATTCCTATATCTTTAGTAATGTACTATGGATAGCACCACCCCCACTTTGAAAATTGTTTCAACACCACTGCTCAAAGCCCAGATTAAATAGTCTCTGTGCCATGTTTCAACTCACTAAGGCTTCAGGGACATTCTTCCCACATCATCTTCATGCTCAGACAGTCTCGGCATGTGTTTTATTTAGAAATGATTATTGTAACATTCCCTATTTCAGCTTATCTGAATCCTGCATAAATAAGCAGAGAGGATACAGAACTCGAACATAGTAGGAAAAGCAAATAACCGGCAAACTCGACCATTTTTTACAAGTTTGAATTAAATGGCTTCTGGTAAAGCAGAGAATCATTGGCATATGGTTTTCTTTTAGGTCCAGAATTCTCCTCTTTTCCAATGATTATTTTAATATATCCCAACTAGAAATCTGCAGCTTCTCTTCTCTGTTTCAGACTTTAAAGAATCCTAGCTGGGTAGCAAACTACAGGTGCTGCGGGGCAAGCATCACCCGCACCTGCATGTGGTCCTTTCTAGGAGTCATTGCAGTACTACTGGTAGTGCAAACTTCCCACCTGCGGCACTCCACATACAATGTGAACTACCCACACCCACACCCACAATGAAACTTGAGGCTCCACGTCACATCTAGATAGACTTTCAGTGTGATGACAGGGGGCTGAGCTCCCCCTTCTCAGGACCAGTAGTCCAGGAGCCCCCTGCACTCTTGGGAAGGAGTGGCCCTTACGTTACACTCATGCCCACAGCCAGAACTCCACATACCCTTCAGCGCTACCATTGGCTCCAAAGACCCATACAGGGTTGTCCTTAGCCCGTCAGCGATCCAATATTCTGTGCCATCTACTTGCGTTGTAGGGAGCTGCAACTATCCAACTTCAACACCACGTCCTCCCGTGCTGGCAGTACGAGCCCGCAAACATCAGTTCTTCACCGTACTCTAAGCCTTCGAGTTTTTCAGGGCCAGCATAGTATTACCTGCTGTGGGTTCTTCCAGCATCGATTCTGCTCCAGCACCACTCCTTTCAGCAGCTCCTACTGAGGCTCAAAGACCTCGGCTGCAGCACCTGCAGCAGTCCATGCTGAGACCGTGAGCTCTCTGTAACCAGCAGATCTCCACCATTCCCAGTAGAAGCTCCTGACAAGCTCTTCAGGTCTACAGAGCTCGCACTCACTGCACTTCCTCCTACTTAGAGTTTCAGTGCTGTATGACCGGAATACCTGAAGCCCTCTAGCATTTCCTGCAGGCGGTGTCGGCGTCCCATAGCCGGTACCCCAATGCCTCAGCAGCACCTCCACCTGCTAAAGCCTGCTGAGTCCGTCTCCTAGAAGCACTGATGCACTGTTCAATTCTTCACGGCAGGACATGCCATTTCGACTAGGAAAACCTCACGAGGTTGTACATTTTACACAGCCAGTGTCGGACTGGGACAAAAAATAGGCCCAGCACCAAAATAAAAGTGGTCCCCATTAGCAAATCAGATTGCTAAAAAGTGGCCCACATTTGCAAATCAGTCCTGTTTTGAACTTGTAAAGACAAACTGTATATTTTATTTTACAATGTATTCCCTCTTCATAAAAGTGACCTAGTACCCAAATATGAGTTCCAGTGCTGGGCAAATACCGACCCAAATAAGCAATGCTTGGCGCTAAGTGTGCTGTAATCCACACACGTCCAAGTCATATTTGTCAACTTAATTATAATCATGCCCTTTTACATTACCAGAGCTGGTCAGAATCAGTTGTTTCTTGCCCGATGAAATCGGAGCTTATCCCTGTCTACTCATGACCAAGTTTGTCAATGCAATATCCTTGAATCCAAAAGTGGAATACATCCAATCTGGTATTCTCGTTATTTCACTGCACACATTTAGAAAGTTAAAGCAATACTTACAGCCGACATCTAGGGTGATTTTGCCAGTTGCTCGTCCCGCTTCATTGGCTGCAAGACAGGTGTAATCACCAGCATCCAGGTCCTGAGTTTCTTGAATGTTCAAGATGCCCTTGAACGAGTCGATAATAACAAAGGAGGACTCCCTCAACTCCAAGTCACCTAGATTTAGAAAGAGGTGAGACGATATTTAGAAACAGTTCCCTACATGGGAAAATATATATTTTGCCATATTTAGAGGTTGGCCTCTATACAGCAACAGTCAAATGTGATATGGGGGACACCAGGCTTAATTATAGCAACTACTATAGCTTTGGAACAAACTTTCTTGTAATCCATTATCGGGACTTTAGTCTAGAGCAGTGGTTCCTGCCCATTTTGACCTCTGTGGGCACCCCTTTAGGGCCTAATTATGAGTCTGATGGTCTGAGAACTGCCAGACTTATGGGGGCACAGCAGTGGTGGACTAGCCACCACCCCACCGACTGTCAAACCGCCCCATTAAAAGTTGGACGGTCGGACTGCCATTCCACAGCCGTAGCTGTCAGGGAACCGCATTCCCTGGCAGTGGCGCAGCAGTCGGGTATCAGTAATATGCGGGTGGTGCTGCTACTGTACCGCCATGCATATTACGAGTTTCAGAACCGCCAGCAAAGTCATGTATTTATTTATTTTGAAAGTTTTATATAGCGCGAACAAGATCTTTGCAGATATCAGAGCGCTTTACAGGACACTGGGGTGATAGGGTAATACAATGTAATAGTTGAGGTAGTTCGGTACAAGGTGCGTAAATACATAGGTAGGTAAAAATCATGAGGTAGATCATAGGTGAGGTAGTGTTGATACAAGGTGCATATTCAAGCAGTTGCGCCGATAATATAGAGTGTGCAAAGTCAGAAAGGTGCGTCAACAATGTAAAAAATATACAAAGAGGGAGCGTATACAAACAATATACAACGAGGGAACGTATACAATCAAGTAAGTCGATAATACAAGTAATACAGATAGACCAAGGGGTCAAGCAGGTCTTACAGAGCAGATTCATGAGAGATACAGAGTAATAGATCATGTGTATTTAGCCATGAGGATCGCTTTAACTTCTTTCTTAAAAAGTTTGTTGGAGGAGATGAGCCTGGTTTCAGGTGGGAGTGAGTTACAAATCCTGGGTGCCATTCCTGAAAAAGAGCGTTTATAGGTTTTTTCCTTCCAAAATCTTCGAGGCTTCAGCAGAAGATTGTTTGTGCTTCTAGTAGTTCTAGAGCCACCCGAGATTGTCAGCTTTTGAGTGAGGTAGGCGGGTGAGTTCATGTGTACAGCCTTGTGTGTCATGCAGGCGATTTTCAGATGAATTCTAGCTTCAAAAGGTAGCCAGTTCAGGGATTTAAAGTCAGGGGAGATATGCGAGTGTTTCTTTGAACCAGTGATGAGTCTCGCTGCAGCGTTAAGGGACGCTCTTAGGGGTGCCGTTGTAGTTAGGGGGAGCCCGCAGAGGGCGGTGCTACCGTATTCTATGTGCGGGATGACTATAGATTTTACTGCAGTTTGGAAGTCTTTGGCAGGAAGGAAGGGTTTAAGTTTTCTCAAGGTATTGATTTGGAAGTTCGCTCCTTAGGTTGCCTTGCTGATGTGCTGCTGCATGTTGAGATTGGCGTCGAGTGTTATGCCTAAAGATTTAGCCGAGTCTACGACGGTAGGTTGTACATTTAGAGCCGTTAGGTGCTTAAGCCATGTTTGGGCCGTAGAGATTTTTGCAGGAGGTGAGATCAGGAGGAACTCAGTCTTCAGCGCATTGAGCTTGAGGTGATTCTCGGCAAGCCAGGATTGGGTGTTTCTGATCGTGGTGTTCAGAAGCATGATGTCCTTGGGAGATTGTATTTTGAGATAAAGTTGGGTGTCGTCGGCATACATGTGGAAGTGAACATTGGATGTCTGTAGCAAGGTAGTGAGAGGTTCCATAACTAGGTTGAACAGTGTTGGGGAGAGGGAGGATCCTTGAGGGACGCCTAGTGAAACAGGTACCGGAGAGGACATCAGGTTGTTACTTTTGAATCTTTGTGATCGGTTGTGTAGAAAGGAGGTGAACCACTTGAGAACAGTCCCAGATATGCCCATTCTTGTGTTTAACAGATCGAGTAAGTTCTCATGTTTAACTGTATCGAATGCTGAGGAGAGATCCAGAAGGATGAGGAGGCAGGTATCGTTTTGGTCTAGGATTTGGAGGGCGTCGTCCACTATGTGAGTCATGGCAGTTTCAGTACTGTTCCCTGCTCGGAAGCCTGATTGATGCGCATTGAGGAGATCAAACTTATCAATGTGTTTAGTCAGTTGTAGCTGTACGCATTTTTCCAGCAGTTTAGCGAGGGTGGGAATATTTGTAATAGGGCGGTAATTGTTCAGATCAGTCGGGTCTGCTGTTGGTTTTTTTAGTAGCGGTGTGACTTGCCCGACTTTGAGGGCGTTAGGGATGGATCCTTGTTGAAGAGAGCTATTGATAATCTTAGTCCAGAGTGGGAGGAGCAAGGGGGTAAAGTCCTTTACAGCGTTAGCAGGAAGGGGGTCAATGAGGTGATTGGATGGTTTCAGGGTGCTGAGCAATCTGCCAATTTCTTCTTCGGAGTAGGTGCCAAAGGATGACCATGTAGCATTGTTCTTTGGTTCAGACACTTTAGTGTGTTGGGGATTGGAGTAAAGGATTGCGTCATTAAGAAGATCGCTTCTTATGTTGTCAGTTTTTTGGTTAAAGAAGGCAGAGAAGTCTTCACAGGACGGTGTGGCGCCCATGTCGCTGAGTGTCTGGGGTTGTTCTTTGGATTGTGTTCTGATTATCTCAAACAGTTTTCTTGGGCGGTTTTTTGCTTGGGCGAGCTGGAGGCTGAAGAAATCTCTTTTTGAGCGTTTTATTTTCCTGAAGTAGGCGTTTCTCTGTTCCTTCAGTCTTTTTAGGTGCAGTGCAGAGGGGGCTGACCTCCAAGTGCGCTCTGCCATTCGCATGGCACGTCTATCCTCATTGAGGCTCCCGTCATACCATGGGTTGGAGATCTTGGATGAGACTCTCCAACAGTATCAACTAAACAATACTGACAACCACTATATGTTCAAGGCTAATAAACAAGTGGAGCTAAGAATAGCATTTCTGTACTTCCCTATACATACTTACCTTGACGATAGAGTCCCTGATTATGAATTAGGCGAAATTAGATGTGGAGATTCATGGAGGCCATATTTATTTTTAATGACAGGTATGTCTCCATGAAAGCCTGGCTATTACGAGTTAGACCCCTCAGAAAGGGGAATAACTGTGTAAGCACAGAATTACTCTACAGAATACCACACTGCATTCCATTTTTATGGGCTGGAATTTTCAATCAACAAAATCGGGTCTGGTTGTCTGCACTGGGCAAATGTGGATGCAGGAACACCGGGCCATTTGTGATTAGACAGATTGATATCCCCTGGGGCAAAATGCTCTCCTTAACTTGCAGTCATGCCCATAATGGTAGTCAATATTGTAGATTCAATATTTTTGGCGGTTGACATTTCAACCACAATATTTTGACATGCCTCCAACCAGAGCTCTAATCCTGTCTTCCCCATTTGAGCAAGTGCATATCTGGTCAAATGGGTTTAATTTCCTCTACTTCTCTCCCTAGTTATTAAAAAAAGTTTACACTTAGAATAGGGTGAACCCAGTATGACCTCACTAGAAAACTAGAGGTTTGCTTTGATTACTACAATGATAGCTATTTGTCCTCTCAGCTTCCTCAATCTATCCCTTCAAACTCTGCAAAATCAGTAGAAACTCATGGGGCCTGATTCACAAAGAGAAACTCACACTTTTGTGTAAGTTTATGATTGTTTGCTAATCACAAAGGTATTTTATTAGTAGAATGTTTATGACTGCAGAGGGCCAGGACACTCAAAACCAATCACAACGCTGCATTGCCGGCGCGACCACACCCTCCCGCAACCCACAAATCAGGCCGGTCGCGACTGTAGAAAACCATCATAAACTTACAGGAAAGTGTGCTTACCTTTGTGAATCAGGCCTTTAGAGGCTTTTTGCCACTATATTGAGGTCGATAATATAGACCTACAATATTCTCACATTCACTACACAGGCAACCACTACACCAGAAGGCAAATAAATAAATATTTGCTATTCTGAGTTCTGATTACATTTAGATTGCAAAGAAATTATATAATTACCATTCTGGTCTCCACCTATACTTGCTTTATAGTGAAGTGGTTGGATTGATGTAGAGATGTGATATTGTGATTTAAAGCATGCAGTATAGTGGCGAATTAACCTCTTTCAACCCTGGTAAACTAGAAGGCAGAGAAGAGGCAAGATATGTTGAGTGTGGTTTGACTGGAAACTAGGGGGCTTATTTACGAGAGCCTGTAAAGTGGTACATGCATGACGCAGGGCTCTCATAAAGATTTATGAAGCCGCACAAAGCTACCCTGTGTGGCTTTTAATATCCTCATAAATCATGAGGAAGGGACGTAGCACAAATCGCTGCGTCACTTTACTCTGCGCCTGGGAGGCATTCCATGGGTGTAAACCTGGGGAAGCATCAAATCAGTACGCCTCCTGAGGTGAGGCATTACGAGGAGAAATATGTTTACTTCTCCTCATTTTTTACTCTTTCCATGTGTATTGCTTTCTGGAGCACACATATAAAGTGAAAAATGCCTCATAGGATTGTTTTTGTGCAGTGAGGTGCCCCTTACTGCACAAAAACAATCCTACCTGCAATGAAGGCACCCTTGCACCATGGTTGAAAGGACAGGAATGCACTCTACTGCTTAAATACGAAGTATTCCTGCCCTTTCACTTTAACGTAGGGCAGCGCAGCAAGGTGCCTTGCTGCGCTGCCCAATGCCAAAATGCCATAAATGAGGTCCTAGAGCTCTGTAGAAACATGGATATGGCGAGACCTTAAGAAAAGCAAAAAGTTGTGTTTGGGCACTAACTCCTACAGGAAGCAAGGTCCAGGGGCTAGTACAGATTTGTAGGACAGTTACCTTGTCACCAAAGAAGTCTCAAGTCCAGTTTCCAGGGAGCATTCCCAGCAACAGCCATGGCTTTTTGACACTACCCAAGAGTTAAAAGAAATCGTAAATCTGAGACAGTGCCAAAAACTTACACCTTCCCAGGGAGGTGTAAGGGACGCACAATGAGGAGAAATATCTTTATTTCACCCTGTTTTTTCTATGAGTGCTGTATTCTGAAGCATACATAGAAAGAGGAAAAAGCCTCTTGTGATTGTTTTTCTGCAGGAAGGGTTTCCTTCCTGCACAAACATAATCATCCCCGCAATGCAGGCATCCTTGCACCAGGCTGCAAAGGTGCCTACGTTTGCGCACTGCAGCCCATTATGTGGCAGTGCTGGGGAAAAGGACAGGAATGCTCTGTATGTGAGAGATACGGCACATTCCTGCCATTTTCGTTTGCCATAGGGCAGCGCAGCAGGAAGGCCTGCAGCGATGTCCTATGGCAAAACCTCATAAAAGAGGCCCTCCATGTGTGAAGCATGAGGCTGGCAGCTCAAACTAAACCAAGCACTGGCATAGCCAATAGGTCTCGCATTTGGGACCTTATAAATGTTTAGCCATGCAACAGTTGGTGTTGTTGCACTAAGGATATTCTGCTGTATAACTAAATACTTATACGGTCCAAAAAGCGAGACCTATTGGCTATGCCAATGCTTGTTTAATAAGGTCTTTAAGTTGTACATAATGTCTACTTGCTTAATTAAGTATAAGGTAAAAACATGCTGATAACACTTTTTTATTATAACTTTCCAACAAGCTGCGCAGCAGCCACACTGCTCTACACCATAGCTTAAAGACACCGGCAAAGCCAATAGCTTTGGCGAAACAGGTATAAGGTCCCAAAGGCGAGACTGATAGACTATGCCAATGCCTGTTCATGAGTGTGTTTTATACCTGCAAATTTAGTCACACCTAAGTAAGGAGTAAGTCCTAACTACCCACAGGCCTGTGAAATGGGCACTTTGACATCGGGCCCTGGCTTCTTCTAACAGTGGCTTGCAGAATCCTAAAATAAGACTTTATTGGATCGTTTTAAATAACGCAAGAGGTACAACAAACGGAACAGTATTACACTGGAAGGTGGATATATTACAGGAATAGAGGCAATGGATAGTACGTACTGCTCTCCGTACATGAAGCACGTTTCAATATAAATAAAGGTTTGCTGCTGAAGTATTTTGAAACGATCTTTCCCGGGCCGGGTCCCAAAATTCTGGAAGCAGTGTTTCGCCCTTACTTCCTGGCCCCCCAGGAGTCAAAGCCATAGACTGAAAGCCATGCATTAGAGCAACGCCAGTCAATTCTCCAGCAACCAACTCCTGCTCTTGTATGATAACGCCAGGCATTCCCGTGCAAGTGTTGGGGTCTATAAGACTCTGTTTCTACATGCACACGATACTGAAAGATTTTCTTATTTAACTCATGGCAAGGGCCAGAGGAGAAAAGCACGAGGAAGTCTAAGATGTGTTCAAAGACACTGGCAAAGTTGGTCAGGATTCATGACACCAATCATGTCTCTTAAAAACAAAAGTGTTTGTCCAAGTAATTGCTTGCCCTCCTGTCAGCCCCTGCCTCCACATCTTGCCCGATTCCAGCTCAGGAGATGTGAGCAGCTTGGCACAGTGTCTGCCACGTTACCTGACCCACAGCTCGCGAGTAGGACGGCAGCTGGCTACTTCACAGCACTGACACTGCGCCATCTTGGTCCTTAAAGAGACACCTATAAGACAGACACTAAGGGCCTGGTTCACACTGACGCCTGCCAGGAATCCACGATAGTACTCCTCTCAGGCGTGAATGGCTCACCACTGTGGACTTCTGAACAGGGTTCGTAAAAAGTTACACAGCAGCAAAGCACATGCAAGAAAGGAGTGAGCGCGTCGAGGCATGGCTTGTCTTGAAAGGTGATGAAAGTCACAAAACTGCCATGTTTGTGGGTATTAGAAAACTGGTCCCATCATGGAAAGCGGAGTTATACTGCAGCACATGGGGAGGGGCTCTATTAGCCTAGTCTGTGATAGTCACTATGCACAATTCTTCTTAGTAACAAGACGCGCTCTGTGATGAGGGAGGGGTAGAGAGTGAGCAGCCACGCTCGTAAAAAAATAAGACGGCAAAAGTGAAGGCAGGGGTCCCGTGTGACGGCAAAAGGAAACGAGTGGAGCGCACGCGCACACACGTGACCGGAAAACGTGCTGTGCACGTTGCGCGGGCTTGTGCGCGTTCTCGCAAGCTGGTGGCCGGCATGGTATCGCTTTTTTAAGCAGCTACTAAATGTCTCGCAATATCAGCGCATGCGCTGACTCTAGCGAGACCTAACAAAGGAAACTATTCTACTTCAATCACCAAAGCTCATATTAAAAATTAGAAATTCTCTCTATCAGGCTTTGGCATCCATAAATGCCTCTTTGCTGCATACTTTAAACCAGACCTTAATAGTACTTACGAATGAGAATTTCCTTCAACAATAGTTAAGGTAAAATGTTTCCTTCGGCAAGTGGCAGTGGCCAGGCCAGCAGCATTTCTTAGAAGGAGGTCTTAATTCATTATGGTTCACTGAGTCCTGCTGCCTATCTACAGCAACACATAATAGCAATCAATTTTAAATGTTCTGTTTGACAAAAACTGTGAGGTGCTAGAGGAAAATATCAGAAACATACCAGCCAGTTGTGACTTGTGACTCAATTCCTGATGGCTAAGCAGACTGCATGACTCATAGATCTGATGCTAGAACAGTCTGGACGAAGCACCCAATATGACCTAGGATTAGTTTGCTAAAATAAGTACTTCCTTAGTTCCTTCTCTTGCCAACTACACACTGCCGTCTTCAAAGGAAGAGTAAAGGGTGCTTTCATGATCGAGTGACCACTATTGAACTGATGCTATCAGATTGGAGTGATAGCTGAGGAAACATTTTCTCTTTCTATGATATTATCTGTATTGTGCACACTACCAGGAGAGGTCTCTTGGTACAGACAGCATGCTTAAAACTCTGCCTTGCATACGTTCCCAAGGAGGGCAGTGACTCATGCCTTTGATTTTCATAGCGCATAGGCAACGACCAACAGAAATGATGCCATCAAAACCAAAGTACAAGCTTGTACATTACAGTTTTCCAAGCTGTCTTACCTTTGAACCACTTAACTTGGGGCGGTGGGATGCCCGTTGCTTTGCATTCCATCACTGTTGTATCACCGAGGGCAACCAGGATATCATTTTTTACCACTGCCACTGTTGGGATTTCTGAAAGGGGAAGAGGATACAAACAACATAGCTTTAATTCCTTTGGGAGGGAACGTCATCTGTGGAGACCCAACCATTTCTGTAGATGGCATATAAAATGGCTGCCTTAGGGCACTCAACATTGTGGCTAGTGGAGGTTAGGGATTTTAGAAAGGTCAAAAAAGAGAGAGAAGGAAGTTATGTAATGGGAGGTGGTGTGGATCAAGGAGGATGCAAGGGGATATTTTAGAGTGGCGGAGTAAGAGGAGTGGTGAAAACAATAAATTTGAAGCATTGAAATAGAGGTGATATAGGAAGCTGGCTTTCCATATAGTGTACAAAAATGAGGTGCACTGTCGAGAGAGTCCAGGTATCCCTTATTTCTATGCAGGGGTTTTTTCTAGCAATCCCAAGGTGCTCTATTTGTGATAGTGTGGTCAAGCAACCTAAGGGTTATCAGGGCGGAGTATTAGGTATTTGTTGCACACACAGAGTCAATAAATGAGACACATACTCAATGAGAAAGTTTCGCACCAATTTAGGCAAATAACATATATTTTTATGTTTATTTAGACACCAAGATCTACGAGATTATGGTAAGTACTTTTTGAGTTAGCAATTTTCAAGCACTTAGAAAAAACAGCCATCAGATTTGAGTCATCAGACTTGAATGCAGTAATGTTATCCTATGGGAGAAGCACACACTGCATAGGTTCACTTTCAAACAACTTACTGGGTAGTTCTTCAGGACTTAAGGTATGTAGGGGCCAAGATCCTTAGAACCACCAGCAGTTTTGGATTACCTGCCCTTGTGAGTCTGAGTGCAGATGTGCTGGTCGCAAGGGTAGCCTTGAACGCTATAGCTGAAGTCTATGGAGAAAACTGTATGCAGAAAAATGCTGCAAGTGGGGATTTGGGGACAAGTCTGTTGGAACCCAAAAGGGAGGCTCATGTTTTGAGGGTATCTGGAACAAAGCTGCACCCTAGGTTGGCTTGAACTCAGGCTGGCGGGCTCGGGTGCAGAGGTGTTTTGTCCGGCGGGTCACTTGCACTGGATCCTTTCACCTTTGGGGTCGACCTGGAAATGGGGACAAAATAAGACAGCAGGGCCACTGTCATTGCTGGCCTCAGTGAAGTGGATGTCCTTCTTTGGTAGATCAGTCTTGGCTGTGTTGGTGTCCAGGCTGGACGTCAAACAAGCCTTAGTTCTTGTAAGGGGTCTGGTATGCCAGGCATTGTTACATGGTGGCTCTTGGGTGCCCTGGCATCTCCAAACTTGGTAGAGAGATGTATCTGACCTCCTGGTGCATGATGATCTCCTTCTGAGGGGCTGCAGCCTTGCTGGACTAAGTGGTCAGCAGATCGTGAACTGGACATTGCGGTTGGTGCCTGCAGGCTTCAGGGAAGTGGCTCCTCCACTTCCAGGAAGATGCTAACAGGTGGGTGGAGTTCTGGTAGCCCTCTGGGGCTTTTGAATGATGCATAGCTGTAGGATGAGTTGGGTCTTTGCAACTGTTGTGACAGAAGTTGCCAGGCAGGGTTTAGTGCCAAGTCCACGGCTACTCTCCAATTCTTGTTGTCTGCGCCTTTTCTTTGTCCTTCTTCTTTTTTGGTCAGGTGAATCTGAGTTAAAGGCATGTCAGGGGGCCACCTAAATACTGCATTTAGGAGCGTTAAGGTGAGTGAAAGGTAGTAGCCAATGGGCTACTCAGCCTTCGGGTCACCACACCCCATATATGACCATGTTCTGTGGGTAGTGGGCATAGCCCTGTCTCAGGGTTTCTATTTCCACCAAAAGCAAAATGGTGAAATCCTTCTTTTGTGGAGCACATCAGGTAGCCCACCTTAGGCACTGGTGCCAGATGGGCCTCTGGGCAGGGAGTGGCATCTCCCAGGTCTGGATGAAAGCAGGTCCGCATATCAAAGGCGGCAGGGACTTTGAAGTTCCTGGCCTTGATATGCTAAATCACAAGCCTTCCTGCTGGAGGAGGTGTGAACACCTTCATTCGGAGCAGGCATTGGTTCTGGCCTCAGCGAGTGTGGGCTATCACCTGCAGTGAATCAGAAACTTGTCTTTGGTGACAGGCAGAACAATACCAGTCAGCCAGCACACTAGAGGGATAGAAGGTTTCAGAAGGCACCTCTAAGGTGCCCTCTGTGTGCATGTCAGAATAAATCTAATCCTGGAATCAGTATAGATTTATTAAGACAAGGTAGTTGATACCAAACATCAAACGTTTCAGAGAAGCTATCATGTAACTGGGGAACTCATAATGACCAGTGTCCAGTGTATATATAGGGAAGAGGGCTTCCCTGATCTCTTGTACCATCTAGTAATCGAACTAGAAAGCACTGCAGCATATCTGCTCGTGCAGATATGTCCTCATATGTAATATAATGCACCCTGCCTTAGAGCTACAAGGCCTTCTGTAGGGGTAACTTACATATATCACATTAGCATGGCTCACAGTGAGTTTGGCATACATCAATTTGGCATGGCACACAGTGCGTGTGCCATGTTGTGTTTTCACTCATGGTTTGCACGATCACATGCCATTTGCAATGGCAGGCTGCATGTAATTTATATGGGGGTCCCTTAGAGTGGCATAAAACATACTGCAGCCCATAGGGACCCTCTTTGGTACCAATGCCCTAGGTACAAGGGGTACCACTTACTAGGAAAAAACAGGGGAGACAAAGTGTGTACCAATTGTAGGACAATTAGACCTTTTTTCATTGTTTTAGAGAAGGAGCACTGGCCCTGGGGTCTGGTTAGTAGGGTCCCAGTGCACATCAGTCAAAAAAACATCAGTACCAGTGTCAAAAAGCAGAAATGACTATGACAAAAAAGGGGCACATTCCTACAGTGATGAAACTAATATCTTAAGAGGTGGAAATTAAAAAAAGGGGGAATGAGAATATTTTTAAAGAAGGTCTGAAGAAGTAGGCATAGAGGAAGAAAACAATCTATTTGGATAGGTGGGTCTAGAGGAACTAACTGCCATTTTGAATGCTCAGAACATGGAAAATTGTGAAGGATTATATCTTGAGAAATAATCATAGCGTGGGATTTGGAGAGGAAAAGGTAAGGACTAATTGGGATAATAAAAGAGAAAGAGGATACTAGGATAGGTGGGGATAGAAGATGGCTGGAAGTATATTTGGAGCAATAAGAAATATTTGATGAAGGTAAATAGTGTGGAGTGAATATGTGAAATGGAATGTTACTATGGTGGTGTTAGAGGAATTAGAAGAAACCTTTATAGCAGTGGAAAACGAGGAATTGCCAGAATATTTAGAGTGTTACAGATACAGATAGTGAATAAATATATTTCGAAGAAAGTGAAGCAAACTCCAAAGCAGTGGAACAGGTGGAGCTTAACGAAAATATTTCATTCATAGGTACAGGTAGTGAAAGTGATATTAGGGCTGGTGGTAAAAAGGAGGAGGTGAGGAGAGTTTGCCAAAACACAAATAGAGAGTGTAAAGAATTAGCTCAACAGGTGGAGATAAAGGTCTGTAAATGTTTAATGTAGAAGTCAAGGAAGGGACAACAGGCAGCATTTACAGACCAACGACTCTATTGCCTGGGAGCCATGCATGCAGAGGGCTTTGTTTAAAAAATATTGTCCTGTTAGGTCTTGTTAGGAAAGACCTTTTAGTTTCACTTGGCTGGACTAAACGTATTTTATGATATTTCAAATTTACATGACGCAGTAAAACAGGGGGAAACATCATTCACAACGCTGACAATACCACGCAGGCACATAACAAGCGGTCGTTACAACGACCGCGTTGTTACCACAGGTGCCTTTACATTGCAAGATGTTTCAACGACTTGGGCTAGGTGGCGTGCAACACCAGGGAATATTTTGGATTTTAAATCCAACACTTTCCCTGCTGTTGCGCGAACTGGAGTAGGGATAGTAATTTATACTATTCCTAAATCCAACGTGCCACCTAGCACAAGTCATTGGAACAACTTGCAATGTAATGCCACACGTGGTAACAACGTGCTCATTGTAACAACCGCGTTGTTACCTACTGTGTGGTAAAAGCACGTGTTGTAATGTGCTACATTAAAAAACATGCTACTTGAGCAAAGATAAAGACTAAACAGGGAACTCAAGAGAGTGGATTGCCTTGTCATGCCATATAGACCTGCTCTTATTTTGACAGGGGAATGTTTAACAGCATTTAAACACCATTTCATCCAAAATTGCACCTGCACATTTTGTCACTAATGTAGGAGATGATACTTTTAGTCAATGCTAACTATTGGCTGGGTACCTTGAAACATGAAATCGTGTGGTTCCACATCACACACAGACCATGCTAGCAAGGTTAGTACTCAATATCGCAGGTATGTTAGACAAGGCTATAAAAGATAGCTGGAAAGAATAGAGTGCACGTGTCAGAAAAACTAGCTAAAAGAACCCTCAGGCCCCAGTAGAACACTGGTAGCCGGTTGTCTTCATTGGGTCCCTTTTTATAGCTAGGGGAGTGAAAAGTGAATCTAAAAAGAGTACTCACTACTCCTCAACATAATTTAATAAGAGGGTAGCTCCAACTCTATTAAAAACAGTGATTAGAAAAACATTGTTTTTCTGGACTACTCTAGGTTGTGCAAATTTGAACCACAGAGTCCCTTTATAGAAGAAGTGTGAAGAAAATTAATTAGTAAAAAGAGGTGGTCAACATGTTTCTGCCAGGTAAGCAAATTCGCTCGGCATTCGTCAGGACCAGTATAAAAAAGAAGAAACAACTCACTGCCCTGGGCACCCTAAAGTGTACAGAAGCAGAGAGTATGGTCATTTGCTAATACGACCTGTAATTTGTCGAAGCAGTTGGTAGAGAAATTTTTCAAATCCTAGAGGCCCCCTCTCTTGAGGTGGTACCACTCGATCTGTAGGGGTAAATAAGAGAGTAGAAAAGTTGAAAAATATATATACTAAATAATTTTTAAACTAAGCATATGTGCTTCTACCCTGATTACCACTCCCCACCAGTGCACTCATCATTTTATTTCGAAAGCATTTTCATGTGTAAAAGAGGAGAAAAATTAAGCCCACTCAACATCAGGCTGGACCCTCTTGTTTCAATCCATCCTTCTTGCAGTCTATAAACTCAGACCTTCATTTGTCGTGGCATACACTTAAATACCGAAACGGAGGGTTTACTAGCGTGTTGCAAAGAAAATTCTTCTCGCAAAGGATGCTTTATAAAACAGTGCTTAGGACAAAGCCGAGAACGATGTACGCTCTAGGCAAATTAACCGAAGAACACACAGACACACTTTAGCAGAAAGGCATCAAGAGCTCAAGCCACCCCACTGCGAGAACGCTGGGATGTACACTTACATTTTATTTACTGTTAAACTGCCCCATGGGCCAAAGCGGCAGGAGGAATCTTCACGTCTGGGCCACTGAAAGGCATAATAATTATTGAAAAAGGCGCGTTAGCGTGTGATTTAGCCAAAGCTACTGGTTTGTTATTCCTAGTTTCCGCATAGGTTTAAAAGGAAACTTACTTCACTCCAGACGGCTCCCCGCTTGTTCACCTACGAACTGCCACATCCGCCGCCCGTAGCTAACTGCACGGCGGAGGCTCCAAGTTCCTAAGTGAACGTTTGGGGAAGCGTGACGCGTCCCAGACGTTGACGACAGTCACGTGGTTCGCGTAATCTCATGTTTCTTAAAGGAGCCGGTTTATTTTTGTGTTCGTACACCAGGTAGTGCGATCTTGGTGCATGTAAAGAGCCATGTAGAGAGCACCTCCAAACCATACAACAAAAGGTGTGATTATGTTAAACCAACCATATAGATGGTTAAATACTGTTTACATGTTTTAATCCTCAGTAGAATGCGATAAAGTCCCAACTTGTTGTAAACTGAACAAAGTATTAGGTGGTTATTGCATATGTCATGTAAATGACAGAGAAGTGAAAAAAGCTCAGTAGATGTCGTGCACAAATAGCTGGTGATCACTGATATGGTCAGTTTACCGGCGTCTTATTGAGCCCCAAGGGATGTCGTCATTGAGGCCCCGTGTGTGCGTGGAAAGACGATAAATCCAACGCTGCTCTTTTTCAAACAGAATATTATCATTGGTGTGATTCAGCTGCTCTATTACTACCCACTTGACGTCATTGGCACAATGGCCTTGCTCCAGGAAATGTGAGGTCATTTTTGTGGTGACCCTACCACATCGGATGTTACTACGATGTTCTGAGATTCTCGTTTTGATTTTACGCGTAGTCATCCCAATATACCTGAGACCACAAGGGCATGTAATCATGTAGATGACATTACATGAATTACAGTTTGTGTGGTCTCTCAGGTACCAGGTTTTTCCTGCCTCCAATTGCAGAGTTTTTATAGGAGATGTTAAATGGCAGACACTGCATCCCCCACAAGGGAAATGGCCAGTTATCGGTGGCAGACCCCAGGCATTCAGGACAGTAGCCCCTTGTTTTGATTGGTTAACCCTTGGACGAGTGTGTACCAAGGTATCTTGCAAACTCTTTTCTTTTTTGTAAGAGAATAATGGTTTCTGCCAATTCCTGCCATTACTCGTAAGAATTTGCCAATGTTTGCCTATGCAACGACTAACAGAGTTAGAAATATTACTGTAAGTGGTTACACAGGTCAAAGGGACCTCAGTTTCACTCTCTTTGATATTATCCTCCAGCAGCGCTTCTCTATTGTTGTTTCTAGCTCTTTTTCGGCTCTTTTGTAGGATTTTCTTGGGATAACCTCTTTTTTCCAATTTAAGGGTCAGATCATCCGCTTGTTTGTTAAAGTCGGCAAGATCACTACAATTTCTACGTAATCGTAGATACTGGCCGAAAGGGAGGTTCTCACGTAGAGAACGCGGGTGAAAGCTGGAGAAATGGAGCAAATTATTCTTACTTGTTGGTTTATAGTAAGTTTTGCTCGTTAGCCGATTCCCAGATTTTGTTAGAGTGACATCTAGAAAGGTGATGGATCTAGAGTCATATTGGTGGGTAAATCTTAAATGCGGGTCACAGGTGTTAACCCAATCAAAAAAGGATAGTAGACACTCTTCTGTCCCCTTCCAGATTAAAAGCACATCATCAATGTACCTCTGCCACAGGATAACATTGTGAGTGTAGGGGTTTGTATTTGACAGGATGTGAGTTTTCTCAAAATTGTACACATACAACCCCGCTATACTTGGGGCAAAAGTACTGCCCATAGAGGTGCCAGTCTTCTGTAGATAGAGAGTATCTTGGTATTGGAAAAAGTTCCGTTTTAGTGCTAGTGTAGCACAATCTATCACGAAGGTTTTAGATGTATTAAAGGACCATGTTGTCTGATCTAAAATGTCTGCCAGTACTTTAAGAGTGGCATCCTGCGGAATACATGTATACAAACTTTCAATGTCTAAGGACACCAAATAACAAGGTTCCTCTGGAAGTTCTACATTCAGTAGCATTGAAAGGAGGCTTTTCGTATCTTTGATATAAGTACTAGTGGATTGAATCAAAGGTTTAAAGAAAAAATCACAGTACTTAGAAAGGGGTTCTAACTGTGACCCTATCCCCGACACAATTGGTCTTCCCGGAGGTGGTATACGATTTTTGTGGGTTTTGGGGAGGGTGTAAAAGTAGGGAATTTTTTCTTCAGAAGTCGTTAGAAAATCAGCCTCTTGTTTGGTTATGTAACCATCACGTTCCGCAGTAGATACTAACTCTAGAATCTCATCTTTCAAGAAAGAGGAAGGATCTTGGGGGAGCACTGTGTAACTATTAGAATCACTTAGGAGTCTTTTGCATTCAGCGTCGTAGGCTGTAGCATCCTGGATTACTATGCCACCCCCTTTGTCGGCACTCTTGATTACAATTTCTTGATTCTCTTGTAGGGACTTAATCGCCTTGTATTCGCCAGCTGTCAAATTTTTGAAAGTGTTTGGCTCAATCATACTCTCCACTTCCCGAGATACCGCTTGCTCAAAAGTTATGATATCAGCCGGTACTAGATGGGTAGGTGGATTAAAGTTGGATTTCCTCTTGAAATCTGTGTCACTCAAAGGTGCCTGGGCTTGAGTGTTTTGTTGCTCAAAGAAAGATTTAAGTCTGAGTTTTCTAAAAAATTCTCCCAATTCACATTTCAGCTTGAAACGGTCTAACCTAGGGCTAGGTATAAATCCAAGGCCTTTTTCTAGTACTGATTTCTCATCTACAGAGAGTTGGACCTTTGATAAGTTAGTTATCAAACTTGTTGGTTGCTCGGCCCTGCTCTCTGGTCCTGCGCCTTGCTCCGTGTATTGTCTCCTACATTTTCTGTAGGGCCCCAGTGTACCTGATTGCCCATTCTCCTCTTCCCCCTGCCTCTCCGGCCAAACCCTAAAAAAGGCTGTGGGTATATGTTTGGTTGGAATTGTTGCGGTGGAGGGGCAAAATGCGGATTCCAGCCAAATTGTGCTGGAAAAGGAGGTTGGTTAAAGGGATTCTGGTGAAAATCAACGGGTCCTTGGTGTGGATAGGGGAACCATTGTTGATTATATTGATTGTAATTTTGTTTCCCTCGGCCTCTACCTCGTTGTTTATTGCCCCTACTCTCATTACTCGAATTACTTGATTCAGAGTCAGCTGAAGTGTCATGATCATCATTACTACGGGTGGGTGGTGTATAATCTTGACTGGCATAAGGGTAGGTTCTATCATAGGACCATCTCTTCAAATCTTTCTGAAATTTTGTTACTTTAGACTGCGCTAAATTCTCCTTATATTCATTGAGCTCCTTGTTAAACTCGTCGAGCTTCTTTTTGTAACCTGTAACGGTCGCCTTAATGTGAGTTTCGGTGGCTTGGATTTCAATTAGTAAAGCCTCCGAAAGGCGCATTGCAGTTTTGATAATAAGGATTGCCCAGTCATGAGTGCAGTGCCAGGCTATTTGTGCCCATTCCTTCCTAAAAACACTATCTTCAAGGAAAATACGAGGTGCATTAGTGACCAAGAGTCCCTTGGGGGCCATTTTGTTGTTGAGGTACTCTTTCATCATGGTTCCATGCAAGATCGCTCTAATTCTATTTTTCTTTTGCTCTCCCAGCTTGTCCCAATCTGTCGTCTGCGCTATTGCTTGGGCGACTAAGGGGTCAGCAAAAAGTGAAGTGTCATTTAAGATCGCGTCAGCCTCCTCTCGGGAGTAGGAAAGGCCCGACGCCTCCATTGCCAAAGTGTGCTGAGTGTTGCACTGTCTCAAAAAACCTCTCGAGGTAAATTGTTTGCTTAAAAAGTAAATAAACTCCCGCAGCTGTGCGCTGCTAGATCAGTAACATCAATAAGAGAGTAAGGGTCAAAAGTAAACACTCTCATACCCCTGAATTAATGACTCAAACAACAAGAGAGTGTTAATACAAACAGACCATGCTAGCAAGGTTAGTACTCAATATCGCAGGTATGTTAGACAAGGCTATAAAAGATAGCTGGAAAGAATAGAGTGCACGTGTCAGAAAAACTAGCTAAAAGAACCCTCAGGCCCCAGTAGAACACTGGTAGCCGGTTGTCTTCATTGGGTCCCTTTTTATAGCTAGGGGAGTGAAAAGTGAATCTAAAAAGAGTACTCACTACTCCTCAACATAATTTAATAAGAGGGTAGCTCCAACTCTATTAAAAACAGTGATTAGAAAAACATTGTTTTTCTGGACTACTCTAGGTTGTGCAAATTTGAACCACAGAGTCCCTTTATAGAAGAAGTGTGAAGAAAATTAATTAGTAAAAAGAGGTGGTCAACATGTTTCTGCCAGGTAAGCAAATTCGCTCGGCATTCGTCAGGACCAGTATAAAAAAGAAGAAACAACTCACTGCCCTGGGCACCCTAAAGTGTACAGAAGCAGAGAGTATGGTCATTTGCTAATACGACCTGTAATTTGTCGAAGCAGTTGGTAGAGAAATTTTTCAAATCCTAGAGGCCCCCTCTCTTGAGGTGGTACCACTCGATCTGTAGGGGTAAATAAGAGAGTAGAAAAGTTGAAAAATATATATACTAAATAATTTTTAAACTAAGCATATGTGCTTCTACCCTGATTACCACTCCCCACCAGTGCACTCATCATTTTATTTCGAAAGCATTTTCATGTGTAAAAGAGGAGAAAAATTAAGCCCACTCAACATCAGGCTGGACCCTCTTGTTTCAATCCATCCTTCTTGCAGTCTATAAACTCAGACCTTCATTTGTCGTGGCATACACTTAAATACCGAAACGGAGGGTTTACTAGCGTGTTGCGAAGAAAATTCTTCTCGCAAAGGATGCTTTATAAAACAGTGCTTAGGACAAAGCCGAGAACGATGTACGCTCTAGGCAAATTAACCGAAGAACACACAGACACACTTTAGCAGAAAGGCATCAAGAGCTCAAGCCACCCCACTGCGAGAACGCTGGGATGTACACTTACATTTTATTTACTGTTAAACTGCCCCATGGGCCAAAGCGGCAGGAGGAATCTTCACGTCTGGGCCACTGAAAGGCATAATAATTATTGAAAAAGGCGCGTTAGCGTGTGATTTAGCCAAAGCTACTGGTTTGTTATTCCTAGTTTCCGCATAGGTTTAAAAGGAAACTTACTTCACTCCAGACGGCTCCCCGCTTGTTCACCTACGAACTGCCACATCCGCCGCCCGTAGCTAACTGCACGGCGGAGGCTCCAAGTTCCTAAGTGAACGTTTGGGGAAGCGTGACGCGTCCCAGACGTTGACGACAGTCACGTGGTTCGCGTAATCTCATGTTTCTTAAAGGAGCCGGTTTATTTTTGTGTTCGTTCTCATGACTGGGCAATCCTTATTATCAAAACTGCAATGCGCCTTTCGGAGGCTTTACTAATTGAAATCCAAGCCACCGAAACTCACATTAAGGCGACCGTTACAGGTTACAAAAAGAAGCTCGACGAGTTTAACAAGGAGCTCAATGAATATAAGGAGAATTTAGCGCAGTCTAAAGTAACAAAATTTCAGAAAGATTTGAAGAGATGGTCCTATGATAGAACCTACCCTTATGCCAGTCAAGATTATACACCACCCACCCGTAGTAATGATGATCATGACACTTCAGCTGACTCTGAATCAAGTAATTCGAGTAATGAGAGTAGGGGCAATAAACAACGAGGTAGAGGCCGAGGGAAACAAAATTACAATCAATATAATCAACAATGGTTCCCCTATCCACACCAAGGACCCGTTGATTTTCACCAGAATCCCTTTAACCAACCTCCTTTTCCAGCACAATTTGGCTGGAATCCGCATTTTGCCCCTCCACCGCAACAATTCCAACCAAACATATACCCACAGCCTTTTTTAGGGTTTGGCCGGAGAGGCAGGGGGAAGAGGAGAATGGGCAATCAGGTACACTGGGGCCCTACAGAAAATGTAGGAGACAATACACGGAGCAAGGCGCAGGACCAGAGAGCAGGGCCGAGCAACCAACAAGTTTGATAACTAACTTATCAAAGGTCCAACTCTCTGTAGATGAGAAATCAGTACTAGAAAAAGGCCTTGGATTTATACCTAGCCCTAGGTTAGACCGTTTCAAGCTGAAATGTGAATTGGGAGAATTTTTTAGAAAACTCAGACTTAAATCTTTCTTTGAGCAACAAAACACTCAAGCCCAGGCACCTTTGAGTGACACAGATTTCAAGAGGAAATCCAACTTTAATCCACCTACCCATCTAGTACCGGCTGATATCATAACTTTTGAGCAAGCGGTATCTCGGGAAGTGGAGAGTATGATTGAGCCAAACACTTTCAAAAATTTGACAGCTGGCGAATACAAGGCGATTAAGTCCCTACAAGAGAATCAAGAAATTGTAATCAAGAGTGCCGACAAAGGGGGTGGCATAGTAATCCAGGATGCTACAGCCTACGACGCTGAATGCAAAAGACTCCTAAGTGATTCTAATAGTTACACAGTGCTCCCCCAAGATCCTTCCTCTTTCTTGAAAGATGAGATTCTAGAGTTAGTATCTACTGCGGAACGTGATGGTTACATAACCAAACAAGAGGCTGATTTTCTAACGACTTCTGAAGAAAAAATTCCCTACTTTTACACCCTCCCCAAAACCCACAAAAATCGTATACCACCTCCGGGAAGACCAATTGTGTCGGGGATAGGGTCACAGTTAGAACCCCTTTCTAAGTACTGTGATTTTTTCTTTAAACCTTTGATTCAATCCACTAGTACTTATATCAAAGATACGAAAAGCCTCCTTTCAATGCTACTGAATGTAGAACTTCCAGAGGAACCTTGTTATTTGGTGTCCTTAGACATTGAAAGTTTGTATACATGTATTCCGCAGGATGCCACTCTTAAAGTACTGGCAGACATTTTAGATCAGACAACATGGTCCTTTAATACATCTAAAACCTTCGTGATAGATTGTGCTACACTAGCACTAAAACGGAACTTTTTCCAATACCAAGATACTCTCTATCTACAGAAGACTGGCACCTCTATGGGCAGTACTTTTGCCCCAAGTATAGCGGGGTTGTATGTGTACAATTTTGAGAAAACTCACATCCTGTCAAATACAAACCCCTACACTCACAATGTTATCCTGTGGCAGAGGTACATTGATGATGTGCTTTTAATCTGGAAGGGGACAGAAGAGTGTCTACTATCCTTTTTTGATTGGGTTAACACCTGTGACCCGCATTTAAGATTTACCCACCAATATGACTCTAGATCCATCACCTTTCTAGATGTCACTCTAACAAAATCTGGGAATCGGCTAACGAGCAAAACTTACTATAAACCAACAAGTAAGAATAATTTGCTCCATTTCTCCAGCTTTCACCCGCGTTCTCTACGTGAGAACCTCCCTTTCGGCCAGTATCTACGATTACGTAGAAATTGTAGTGATCTTGCCGACTTTAACAAACAAGCGGATGATCTGACCCTTAAATTGGAAAAAAGAGGTTATCCCAAGAAAATCCTACAAAAGAGCCGAAAAAGAGCTAGAAACAACAATAGAGAAGCGCTGCTGGAGGATAATATCAAAGAGAGTGAAACTGAGGTCCCTTTGACCTGTGTAACCACTTACAGTAATATTTCTAACTCTGTTAGTCGTTGCATAGGCAAACATTGGCAAATTCTTACGAGTAATGGCAGGAATTGGCAGAAACCATTATTCTCTTACAAAAAAGAAAAGAGTTTGCAAGATACCTTGGTACACACTCGTCCAAGGGTTAACCAATCAAAACAAGGGGCTACTGTCCTGAATGCCTGGGGTCTGCCACCGATAACTGGCCATTTCCCTTGTGGGGGATGCAGTGTCTGCCATTTAACATCTCCTATAAAAACTCTGCAATTGGAGGCAGGAAAAACCTGGTACCTGAGAGACCACACAAACTGTAATTCATGTAATGTCATCTACATGATTACATGCCCTTGTGGTCTCAGGTATATTGGGATGACTACGCGTAAAATCAAAACGAGAATCTCAGAACATCGTAGTAACATCCGATGTGGTAGGGTCACCACAAAAATGACCTCACATTTCCTGGAGCAAGGCCATTGTGCCAATGACGTCAAGTGGGTAGTAATAGAGCAGCTGAATCACACCAATGATAATATTCTGTTTGAAAAAGAGCAGCGTTGGATTTATCGTCTTTCCACGCACACACGGGGCCTCAATGACGACATCCCTTGGGGCTCAATAAGACGCCGGTAAACTGACCATATCAGTGATCACCAGCTATTTGTGCCCGACATCTACTGAGCTTTTTTCACTTCTCTGTCATTTACATGACATATGCAATAACCACCTAATACTTTGTTCAGTTTACAACAAGTTGGGACTTTATCGCATTCTACTGAGGATTAAAACATGTAAACAGTATTTAACCATCTATATGGTTGGTTTAACATAATCACACCTTTTGTTGTATGGTTTGGAGGTGCTCTCTACATGGCTCTTTACATGCACCAAGATCGCACTACCTGGTGTACGAACACAAAAATAAACCGGCTCCTTTAAGAAACATGAGATTACGCGAACCACGTGACTGTCGTCAACGTCTGGGACGCGTCACGCTTCCCCAAACGTTCACTTAGGAACTTGGAGCCTCCGCCGTGCAGTTAGCTACGGGCGGCGGATGTGGCAGTTCGTAGGTGAACAAGCGGGGAGCCGTCTGGAGTGAAGTAAGTTTCCTTTTAAACCTATGCGGAAACTAGGAATAACAAACCAGTAGCTTTGGCTAAATCACACGCTAACGCGCCTTTTTCAATAATTATTATGCCTTTCAGTGGCCCAGACGTGAAGATTCCTCCTGCCGCTTTGGCCCATGGGGCAGTTTAACAGTAAATAAAATGTAAGTGTACATCCCAGCGTTCTCGCAGTGGGGTGGCTTGAGCTCTTGATGCCTTTCTGCTAAAGTGTGTCTGTGTGTTCTTCGGTTAATTTGCCTAGAGCGTACATCGTTCTCGGCTTTGTCCTAAGCACTGTTTTATAAAGCATCCTTTGCGAGAAGAATTTTCTTCGCAACACGCTAGTAAACCCTCCGTTTCGGTATTTAAGTGTATGCCACGACAAATGAAGGTCTGAGTTTATAGACTGCAAGAAGGATGGATTGAAACAAGAGGGTCCAGCCTGATGTTGAGTGGGCTTAATTTTTCTCCTCTTTTACACATGAAAATGCTTTCGAAATAAAATGATGAGTGCACTGGTGGGGAGTGGTAATCAGGGTAGAAGCACATATGCTTAGTTTAAAAATTATTTAGTATATATATTTTTCAACTTTTCTACTCTCTTATTTACCCCTACAGATCGAGTGGTACCACCTCAAGAGAGGGGGCCTCTAGGATTTGAAAAATTTCTCTACCAACTGCTTCGACAAATTACAGGTCGTATTAGCAAATGACCATACTCTCTGCTTCTGTACACTTTAGGGTGCCCAGGGCAGTGAGTTGTTTCTTCTTTTTTATACTGGTCCTGACGAATGCCGAGCGAATTTGCTTACCTGGCAGAAACATGTTGACCACCTCTTTTTACTAATTAATTTTCTTCACACTTCTTCTATAAAGGGACTCTGTGGTTCAAATTTGCACAACCTAGAGTAGTCCAGAAAAACAATGTTTTTCTAATCACTGTTTTTAATAGAGTTGGAGCTACCCTCTTATTAAATTATGTTGAGGAGTAGTGAGTACTCTTTTTAGATTCACTTTTCACTCCCCTAGCTATAAAAAGGGACCCAATGAAGACAACCGGCTACCAGTGTTCTACTGGGGCCTGAGGGTTCTTTTAGCTAGTTTTTCTGACACGTGCACTCTATTCTTTCCAGCTATCTTTTATAGCCTTGTCTAACATACCTGCGATATTGAGTACTAACCTTGCTAGCATGGTCTGTTTGTATTAACACTCTCTTGTTGTTTGAGTCATTAATTCAGGGGTATGAGAGTGTTTACTTTTGACCCTTACTCTCTTATTGATGTTACCGTTCCACATCACACACCAGTGCTGTAGACCCAGTGTGAGGTGATGTCCTCCGAAAGGGCGTGCCACCATCTAGGCAGGGTTAACAATGCAGTAGAGCTGGCCACTAGCTGAAGGCACGCGTTAATAAACTAGTAAGAGCCTTACCCGGAAAATTATTCATCTCATAGACATGAGGGTTGGTAACACAAAATGTAAGTTCAGCTGGAAATCTTCTAAATCTGCAAACATTAGTGCAGGCGCCCAACTATATACATTTTAATGCAACATTAGCTACAGAGTGGAGTATATTTGCTGGACCAAGAAGGTTTTCGTCTTTTTGAGCAATCCCTTTTTCTTCTTGAAATTGGCTAAACACAATTATTCAAATTTTGAATGCTAGCTTGCCTGTATGTAAAAGTTCCTAACAGCTTTTCCTAAGGAAGAGTGTCAATAATCTTTTTCTGTATTCACTCCACCTTCAAAACACAACTGACTGCACTGAAAAGCCAAAAGCACATTGTGGCTCACAATTAATTTGCTTAATCATGCTGGGAGTGCATTAATAACTCAAACGTACTCACTTTAATATTGAGGAACCAGTTGAAGTGTGAGTTCAGTTCACAATTGCAGATGAGTTACCATTTTAGCACTTCAAAAAAGTTGAACGTCAACACAATCTCTAGAAGAGTGAACTAGCTAATGAGCAAGGAATAGAAACAGGCACATTGATGTCTGTAGGCTAAACATCATAAATCAAAAACTAAATCCCACCATCAATCATGCTTAGTCCCACTCAAAGATGTGCCTAATCTAGTCTCCCCATCCTAAACTGTTCATATAGACGTGTGAATATATAGATCCTGCTTCAGTTCAAATGCCTATGTGTAGTGTTAAAAAAAATTAAACCGTGGGCCAGCCTCTAATGCCCAACCCCTTGCCTAAAGAGTGCAACCAACTTATTGCACATGGTCTCCTCACTCTAGAACTGCTCCATTGCCCAATGTAACAGGAAACTACAAATTCTCGCCACCCCATTGGATGAAAAATCCCACAGATCCCTGTAACAACACATGTGCTTGTTGAGCTGTACTCAGGCAAAGCGATCTGTCCAAATTCTTAATTTGTGTTGCAGGGTCCGGGTGGTAAGCACCGACATCCATTTTTAGGTACTGGAACTTACTTTTTATCATAAGAGTTTGAATGAGGACAAGAGAGATAAAAAGGTAGGAGAGGGAGTAAGAAGAAGAAAGAGAAAGGTAGGAAGTAGGGACAAAGTGAGAAAGTAGCAATGGGAAAGAGTGGGGCATAGAGACAGGACGTGTAGAGAGGTGGGAGAAAGAAGGAGGTGGTGTTATCAAAACTAGACACTCTCAGCAATTACAGCATTTGGAATTCTAAGTGGCTGTCTACTAAAATATGTGGGCCCCTGCTCTATTATATTTTTTTTAATTTAGATCAGATCTGTCCACTCCCTCACCTGAAAATGTATGCAGTCTTGCATTATTTACTGTTGCCTTGGTGCACAGCATTCTGGTCATTCTGGTATGAATGGTTGAGTAAAGGCATCAGCATATTTCACATTTTACATAAATAAAGGTTAATGTGATGTTATAGTTAGGTATGGTAGTAAAATCTTAGCTTGCATTTAAAAAAACACCTACAAATTCAAGGCAAACACAATGGTTAAAGTGATATTATAGTTAGGTGTTTAAATAAGAAAAAAAATAATGGTTAAAAGCAAACTGCTTATGACCCCACATATAATATCACCCATTGACATGTTAAATTACATCTTTCATGACTTCGGCTGTGCACACCTGGGTTTGGCCTGTGTTCAACCCCCCACAGGCAGCCAACCATCCACCAATGCCAATCCGCCAACAAACACCAAACCCACCTTTCCTTTTGTGTTTTTTCCCATTTTTTAGGTCTTGCAGACCTGCGTTGCAGCACACATGCGCTGCTCGCTCTGCGAGGCTTCTTGTAATCGAGCAGATTTCAGAAAGGTGCTTTAAGCCCGCCCCTTCTTCCCATTGGCTTGCGTCATAGTTCATGCTAAACGCTGCCTTTCTATTGTGAACAAGGCATTTTTTTCGTCCCTCCTTGTTACCGCCCTGTCTCCTTTTGGCCAGGACCACCTGGACTGGATCGTTATCTTGTGGCGTTATCAGTGTCCTTTAGTTACTGGTTAGGCCCTCTTTTTGCATGTTACATTGGTGTCCCAGACAGCGGTAGCAGCAGGGAAGGGGCGTGTGAACCGCTGCCTCCTTGTTCAATTTGACAGCTTGTTTACGGACCCAAGGCGGCGCCATGTCCTGCTGTCGCCATCTCCCTTAGGCGCCGCCGGGGCCATCCAACGTGTTGACAGCTTGTTTTCTGATGGCCCCAGTGTTCCGTTTATCTGTTTTTTCACGCTGCCTACTTTCTGAGACGCAGACATGTGTCTCCCCTGGAGTGGAGGTCGGGGCCCCTCATGGCCCCAACATTCTTTGTTACTCTCTCCAGACACCTACATGTGCCCGGGGATATTACATGTTCAAAGCTGAGTTTTATATAGCGCAAATTCGACCCGAAGGTATTGGAGCGCTTTAAATGAGCACCAGTTATATTACACAAGGACGCATTAATTTTTGTGTTGAGCCAACGCCGAAGCTCGAACCTGATTCTCTAGCGCCAAAGTCGACAGCCTTGCACGCTAGGACACATCCACTCCTCTAATAAACTTCACCCCGCACTCATGCCTCACTGCCTCGTACATACATGTATTATTATTTCAGCACACACAGCTATATTCCCAGTAAACACGCATACATATAGCAGACATTCCTGAATAACCCTGCACACAGATGTATATTCTCCAGTCCCCAATACACATATGTGAATTGGAGAGAACATACATGATGCGCAAGATCATTTTACTTTTCACAAAAGGATAACAAATTAACCACATTTGCCCGCACATGCACATTAGCATGTATATTCTTGAAAATGAACATGACTGTATTTCCCCTAGGTGCTTGTTCATTTTACCCAACAGACGCATGTGTGTGAGGTAACAATCACACGTGCACGTTCTCCACAATTACATGTTGGCCACTAATCCTCCTGGCCTGCTCATTTTACCGCTGAATGTTTTGTTCCGGAACATACTCCTATATTACCCTTTAAACTTGTGTGTATTATGGGTACACAAGTGGCACAAGGATGTAGATCGTTTTCTTCCGGCCGGGCCGTGATTCGTGAAATGTGCACGAGCACTGGAGAGAGCTTGTGCACCTGTGCATGCCCCCACTACTTTGCTAAGGCAGACGCCGGGATTTCATGCACTATCATGCAGAATGCGGTCCCGCCACATGCAGTAAACATCAGCTTGAAGTGAAAAACCACTGACATACCATAAAACACTTTATCATAAACGGTGATGTGAGTATACCGACATGTAGGATTATTTAATTAACCAAATACAATGTTCTGGCGATGACATTAAAGAATTAGTTAAAAAAATATGTTCGTGCATCGGGTCCACGTCTCGGCTCGTTACGTGTGATATATAAATACTAATTATCTTTAAGATGACATGAAAGAACAATAAATTATAAGACAGCGGACGTTAAGACCCAGACCTCAACCATTCATTTGAGCTAAAAGTGGTGTGGGCTGCCCCCTCGAATCATGGTCGTGTAATCGGAGAGGCGGTTAAACCGAAAGTGAAAGCCCAGTCTGGGGTCCCGCTTTCCTCTGGCCCCCGGAGTGTCCATTTCCACAATAAAGAGGGCTGTTCAGTGGACACCAACGCCTCCACCTAATCCTTGCACTACAATTTCTCTTAATTAGAGAAGGAACTCTCCGGGTGAGGAATCTTAATGGAGCATGTGGGAGGGGTGGGGAGGAGCGGAGACTTATATGTGCGCGCACAGTTGTTGAAATAAACACCTCAAAAATGGATTACTAAAGTTAAAAGAATAGCTTTTCTTCACAATATAGCGACATTGATG
Organism: Lissotriton vulgaris; assembly: GCF_964263255.1. NCBI lineage: Eukaryota > Metazoa > Chordata > Amphibia > Caudata > Salamandridae > Lissotriton > Lissotriton vulgaris. The sequence continues at coordinate 774,766,627 of NC_141685.1, read as the reverse complement.
TGGGAAAAACACCTTTACTGTCTCACAGAATCCATTTAACTATTACCGCCTTACACGGAGAACCCCATCTCTTAATTATACAAGTGTATACTTAATAGGCATGCGGTTACTTCAATGCACACTTACCATAGCTCACACATTTAACCCTCACCACTGGTTTTGATTAAATATCTTTTGTTAAAACCAGGGTTTAACTTGCCGACAGGGCAATCAGGCAATGCCAGAAGGAAGGGCTGATCTGAAAGGTCAGTGTGTAGGCCGCGTTTGGGCAATTTCTGTGCCTGTTAGGTGGGCCAGTTTTTACTGTCGATTTCCCTGATATTACTACAAACATTGCCTGTAGTAAGTAATGCAATAGGTCTCGCATTTGCAAAATTTTAAGCTATTGCCATTGTCAATGACAATGCCTTTTATTTATATTTTCAAAAGCAACACATAGCTAAAAGGTTTGTCATTTACAATGCCAGTAGGTTAAAGTCTTGCAAATGCGAGACCTATTGCATTGCAAATGCTTGTGTTTTTCAGGTACCAGTGTACTCCCTCTGTACCCACTGCTCAAGCTGCACCCAGCCCATGTACCACCGCAATGTGCAAGCTTCCCAGAGGAAGGTCCAACAGGAGGGCCATGTTTGGTGTCTCATAAATACCGTATTTTTTCAAGTTTAACCCCTGGAGGTGTCATTCTTCCCCAAAACGTTCCAGGAAGGAGCTGAGGTAGGTGAACTTTTTGGGAAAGTTTCGTGCAGATTTATCAATTGGCGTCAATGTTATTACCAAAGAAAAAAATACTCCTTCTATGAAAATTCTGACCTAACTATAACAACACAGTGGCGACTGTGAACGTGTAATAAATATTTGTATAAATAAGTAAGCAAAAAGAGGTTCACTTTATTGTGTACTCAGTTCTGCTTTCCATGGAAACTTAATAACAGACTTCGTTTCTCTGACAGCATATTGTTGGCATTTTTCTTTAGCTGCTTGGTCGCCATCTTTGTTCAATGTTTGTAACCAGGTGCAACAATTTTATATTAAAGAAAGAGCCTTGTTACCCTCAAGAAGATGATGCCAGGAAAGTGTCACAGGCAAAATCAAATGTATTCCCTTTCTACTAGTAACACAACTATTTTTAGGGCAGTTGTTGCTGTCTGGGGCTCTCTCCTTTGGTGGTGCTGTAAGGCAGCTGATTATAGTGGCCTTAATGTAACACCTCAAATTACCTATGCTTTTGCTAAGCTTGGCAGTAAGCTTTATAAAACATTTTTTCAGGGCTTTATCATTAGGAGGGCCCAACTAAACTTATCTTTTAAAACTGAGGTACTCCTGAATTGAAAAAAATTCTAGTGCAGGGGGCAGAGGGGAGGCGGCCCACTGTTAATTGACAGGTAAAATAAGTAAAATAAGGCATTGCTACTGTGGTGATTTTTGCTTGCCAAGTGAGATGCGATAAGCTCTACAGCAAATGATTTTGGTCTGTCGAAATTCACATTCCCCTCTCCAGAAGGTTCTATGAGCTATGCTTATTTGTTTCAAACATGTGGGTGTCTCGACTGGCAACAGAGCTGAAAACGTAACTATAAATTGTTGGTTTGCCCAATACAGCGAAAACATTACAGTTTGAAAGTGAGAGTAGCAGGGAGATTATTCCTTTGCATAAAGCAGACGGGATGATATGTGGATGAAAAATAAAAAAATTTAAATAAAAAACCGAGAAGGTACATTTAGTCAGGTCGAATAAGTTATAATATCATCAGAGCAAGAATACACTTTGATACGTGATCTGAAAAACTCCCGGTAGACTTTTGAAGTTATTCTCACACAGAACAAACAAAATAGCATTTAAGAGGGGGCTTGATTAAGCAGTCTTGGTGAACAGCCACTTAAGCCCAGTCTTGTTGCCAAGGGTTAAACACATGCAAAGAGGTGCAGAAGCAAGGAGAAAACTCTGACAATGCTTGTGTGATGCCCGTGCTTAGTTTTTGCAGGTGGTGGGCACTGGCATTCTGGTAATCAAATAGATTCAGCTTGAAATTAATGTTTCTGACCAAAAACAAATGCTTTCTTTTTAGGGCAAAACCCTCACCCGCCATGAGGTGACATGCTTCACCATAGGGTTCCTCCTCACAGCACAACAAGTGTGGGCTGCAATTCTCAAAATTAGGAGGATCTCTTTGGAAACTATATAAAGTGAAATTAAAACTCTTGCCTAATCAGACAGCAGACTTTAGTGTTGTCTTTTAGGGACAGGATTAAAATACAAAGAACGAGTGATGCAGGGAAAAATTGATATATCCCTAACTATAATGTGGTTTTGATCCCGAACAGATAACAATAATGTTTATTGTCTGATTACGGGATAGTTTTAATGCCACTTTATAAAGTTTCACACTGCTTTAGTCACCCATTCATATCACTTACATAGGGACAATGTAAACACATCCAAATAGCCCTTCCTACTTGTTGGAGTTGTAGCCCGCACCACAACTTGTTGTGGGGAGAAAAAGAACCCTATGACGAAGTATGCCACCACATGGTGAGTGAGGGTTTTTGTGCTAAATAGAAAAAATTATTTTATTACCAAAAAGCCTTCTTGGAGAGTATACTAGTGTGTGTTTTACTTTATGTTTGGAGAGCCTAGACCCGTTGGTCTTAAAATCGCTGTGGTTCCCCCTTTTTAGGTCGAGCAGACGTAAAAACAGGCGGAAGCCTGCTGTCTGCGAAGACAACTTATGTTGGCGTGTTCCGATGAATGTGAGACAGGGGATGTGCACGAGCTTCCCATCGGCGATTTCACCTCGTGGGCGCGCACGCCCAGCCGGCGCAGTGCACATCCCCTGTTCTCAACATTCACCGCAAGTCAGCTTCTGGCCATCGCGCGCGTGCACACACAGGCAAAGTCAGCTTGCGCACACACATTCTCCCCCCCCACCCCCCGCGCGCACACACACACACACGCACCCCCCTCCCCCACCACTCACGGGGCTCACGCGCACAGACACACATATCCCCCCCTCCACTCACCGTGCTCTTTTGTCCCGTCGCCTAGCTGAGCTCCTTTTCTCCGGCGCAACGAGCAACACCAGCCTCTTCCGGCCACGTCACAGGCCCTGCCCATGTCACGGGCAAGGATGCCTGACTTCTTGGTTTCGCCCCCGCCAGAAACTCTGCTTCATGAAAGCGTGCAGCAACCTAGACCGGTAACTTGTTCTTTTAGTTGCTCTGCTTCATTGCGGTATGTATTTTACACGTCTACACTTTTGTTGCGGTATATATTTTAAATGAGTGCACACTTAATTTTCTCTTGTTGCGTTTACAACGCTTCTTACAGTCTAAACTGGCGATATACACATTTGGCTTTTCACTTTCAGTTAGTCCGATTTCTATTGCCACACGATTCCACTAGCACATCATGGTGATCTCGCAGCGGAGTTGCGGTATTGTGTGTCTTCATTTGTGTAAATTGGGGATTGTGTGTATGTTGTGCTTTGAGCAAGGATCAGGGCAGGTAACCAGAAATTACTTTCCTATTTCTTATGCTTGTACGCCAGCCACTCCGTTTTATAGGAGGTAAATCGCATTAGATAGCCATGCTATATTTAATTGCACTGCACGGGTCACGCTTGTATTGCTTGCGACCCATGACGGGGGCACTGAAGCGTGTGTGTGTCTCCAGCATCCTAGGTGGGACGGTGCTCTGCGGTGTGTCTGGGGTCTGCCTGCGTGCGAGTGCCTCAGTATGGTGGTAGCCCCATGGGCGCTGTGGAAGGTGCAGCTCTGCCCTCTCTGCCCCCGGCTCCTCTATCTGCAAGGAGTTCGCTGCTCACGGGTCTCCTCTCAAGTGCCTTTAGCAGGAGTGTGCTGGGTGATGAATGGACTCTCATTTTTCTCCAGCTGCAGAAGGGGCTGGAGGTACAAAACCAGTCCCAGTTTTTCTAGCAGGCCGGGAAATGGCACTTCAGTGCTTGCTTGTGCCCTCGGGGTTGGCATAAGTTAGATCGGAAACCAAGCACTATGTGTGGGTCGCATCATCGTGTAATTCCTGAGCTTGGGAATAGCTTTCTCGTGCCCCATTCGTCCTCACCTCATCGCACCCTTCTTTGCCGGACAGGCAAGGTGGCTTCCCGTCCTTGGTGCTGACAGAGTCGTGCTGGGAAGCACTTACTTTATCGTACTGCCGTGTTTTGGGAAACGTGCAGTGTACTCGGAAGGAGCCAACGTGTCCGTCCCTCAAAAGTGATCTCTCCAAAGTAGTCACGTAGTCAGAGTGTAGTGATGGGTCTTTAGTGCAAGGGAGGGAATGCCCAGCCGCTGTTTCAAATGTGAAATACAGCAATTATCCGGGATCATCAGTAGGCCCCGGTGCCGCTGCACCCACGGAAGCATCGCCATGGCCGCATATACAAGATTTGTGTCTCAATGAGCCCAAGCTCTCATGGCTTCCAGTCTGCTCCTTGAAGTACTATATCTCAGTATAAAAGCCAGGGCTAATGCACGCACGGGGGAGCTCACCCTGACCCTGATGAGCCAGATTAGCTACTCGCACACATACATGGGAAACCGGAGAGCTGTACAGTGCCTCCCGTTGGAGAAACTCACATTTTACTTTTGTGAAACTCGACATTCTAGTCCCTTCATCTATCAAGGATCTGTGCAGCACTCGGCCACCAACTCGTACCACTCAAGATATATTAAAGTTCAAATAGCTAGATTCATACAGCAGCCCAAGTGCAGAAGACTTCTCAGCGCCAGCAAATACAGTTGATTTTTTTTTTGCCACAATCAAATTCGACTCAGGATTAAAACTCTCAAAGTATTGTTTTTTTCTGTATGTTTGGATGCATCATGTTTTTAGGTGTCACTCAAACAGCGCAGATAATGGAGTGGGCCACATAATTTGTCATCTGCCCAGGATCACAGTTTGGTGAATCGCGGTCACCTGGCCAATAATGCACACAATGCAGTATCCCTTCGCGCCTAACAAAGCCCTTTGACTCTGAGATTCCGAGTATCATTTTGTCTTGCTTTCCCATCATGCAATAGGTCTTGCATTTGTGAGAGTTTAAGCTATTGACATTGTAAATGACAATGCCTTTTATTTGTCTGTTTTACAAACCAACACAAATAAAAGGCATTGTCGTTTACAATGCCAATAGCTCAAACTCTCGCAAATGCGAGACCTATTGCATTGCAAATGCTTGTTCTGTCTTGGGCACTGGCATTCACCTTGGAGACCATAAACAGAGAGATAGAGGGAGATAAAAAAACAGGAAGTGTAGCGTGGTGGAAGAAAGAGGCAGGAGCTGTAATCCAGACTAGGTAGCCTTGCAGTTAGACAGAACCAGCATTAAAAACACTGGGGGCCTCTGCACTTCTATTTGTGTACAAAATATGCACTGCGTAAGAGATACACTTGTGAATGCAAGAGAGGTGAAACATGCATTGGACCCCACATTAGCTATGTGGTGAATGTACTTGCCAATATAGGTGAGAATAGATGTTTGTCTGTCAGTTCCTGCGGGGTTGCTGGCCAAACAGCCGTAGATTCCAGAATCTCTTTGAACAGCATTTTTGATGATCAAGGTACCTTCTGCAGCAAGTCGGTACCTGCAATTGGCAGTGGAAAACACATTTAATTTAGTTTCACTTAGGAGTTAGTGTAAACTCATCTTACATCAGAAATCTTACCTATGAAGGTACATGGATGAAGCAGTGCCTTCCCCACCAGATCTAACTAGAGAACCAAGTGAGAGCCAGATAAGTTCACCAAGTAGGCCAACCAACAGAGCATCAGGAGACACTGGCCCACATCCGAACCTGGTGAAACAGCTGCAGGGACTCGAACTGACCCTTCCTCTTCCAATTGCTCCAAAAAATCAGGGGAAGAGACAACACTCACACAAGCCTGTCAACACCCCTGCCCTGCCACCTCTAAAATCCACCAGCCCTCTCAGTGACATCTTGCACCTCCTTTAAGCAGGTGGTAAATGTCAATGGACTTGTCTCTGGAATCAGGGGGAAACTCAGCAGAAAAAAAACCTACTGGTCCTGGTTGTTTATTCCCCATTCTGGGAACAATAATCGTAATTAAGGTAAATTTGTGGAGAGATCCTGCCTGGAATTGAAGATTCCTTCTCCAGTATCCCCGCTCCAAAATCTGTTGCACTATTTATTGACTAAGACATAAGCTTGATCACCTCTTTCAAGTAAGGCTAGAAGCAGTAGGCCTTAAAAAATAGATTGCTCCTGTTGAAAAAGATGTGTAAAAAGGAAAGGGCTGCAAGCTGTGACAACACAGTTGAGGCTAAAAATCACCAGACAACTCAGTGGAGATGAGGGTCATCTTTGTCTCCTAATACACTCTAACTACTAGTCCTCAAAAGAAAACATAATGGTCAACTACCTTTACGGTCACAGAATTCATGACAGCCATCCTAAGATTGGACTTCTATACTTTTTAACTATAGCACACTGGGACTGTGGAGGATATTGCCTGTTAACTTCTTAAGAAACTATCAGAGCAAAGGGAAACACTCAGACGTATAACATTTAACCTGAAACTGTTGATCTATAAAATGAAGAGATAAGAAATGATTGCATATCTATATAACTGCTCCAATGGAAAAGGTCTCTATCCCCAATTGGGTCTAGTCTGCTATACACAGAACTGGTTAATAAATAAATAAATACATACAAAAAGTTTGCAAGCAGTACTTTCACATGCTATCCTGTGGATCACTGTAAACAGACGTCTGATTCTGGGAGAGGTAATGTGTAAGGTTCGAAAGAACACGTCTGCAATAATACTGGATCACTGACAGAATATCAAGGAGCAAAATATCGACCTGCCAAAATATCGTGGACAAAATATAGAATGCCAGAATGTCGAATTCCTATCTACAAACAGGTAAGTACAAAAATATTGAATTCAAAATATCATTGTAAATAATATTGTTTGTTACAATATCGATTTTTTTTTTAATGTCTTAAAAGTAATGTAAAATTATTGAAATAAATATAATTAACAAAACATACTTAAAATGCTTAAAAAACCTTAAAATTATTAAATAATTAATGTAAGTAAAAAAACATGCATTTTTATTTTTTAATATACATATAATTTAACTTAATATGAATAAAAAAATAGTAAATATTTTTAGCGTTGGATATCGGCAGGGTAAAATTTACAATTCCCACTCCAGTGAGTGCAACAGTAGGGTAAGCGTTGTATAGCGGGAGGGTAAAAATTACGATTCCCGCTCAAGAGAGTGCAACATTAGGGAAAGCGTTGGATAGCGTAGGGGTAAAAATTACTATTCACACTCCAGAGAGTGCAACAGTAGGGAAAGAGTTGGATAGCGTGAGGGTAAAAATTACTATTCCCACTACAGAGAGTGCAATAGTAGGGAAAGCGTTGGGTAGCGGGAGGGTAAAAATTACTATTCCCACTCCAGTGAGTTTAACAGTAGGGAAAGCGTTGGATAGTGGGAGGGTGAAAATTACTATTTCCACTCCACTGAGTGCAACAGTAGGGAAAGCTTTGGATAGCGAGAGGGTAAAAATTACTATTCCCACTCCAGTGAGTGCAACAGTAGGGAAAGCGTTGGATAGCAGGAGGGTAAAAATTACTCTTCCCACTCCATAGAGTGCAACAGTAGGGCAAGCGTTGGATAGCGGGAGGGTAAAAATTACTATTCATACTCCAGAGAGTGCAACAGCAGGGAAAGCGTTGGATAGCAGGAGGGTAAAAATTACTCTTCCCACTCCATAGAGTGCAACAGTAGGGAAAGCGTTGCCTAGCGGGAGGGTAAAAATTACTATTCCTGTTCAAGAGAGTGCAACATTAGGGAAAGCGTTGGATAGCATAGGGGTAAAAATTACTATTCCCACTCCAGAGAGTGCAACAGTAGGGAAAGCGTTGGGTAGCAGGAGGGTAAAAATTAAGTATGCCCTATTCTGAGAGCAGTATTTTTACGGTAAGGTGGAGAACAAGGGGGGAATAACGGCAAAGTCTCCCACATATCCTATCTTCAATCTGAGACTCGCAACCCGCTAGGCTTATCCTTCCCTTGAGGCTGGGGCAGGTTCACTCACAGGTACAAATAAAAAAAAAATGGTGTCAGGACCTCCATGGACCTGCGCCCTCTAATATTTACGCTGGAAGAACGTAGACGGCATTTTTGGAGCAGATTTCGCTCCGCATTATTTAGGCTCAAACTTGGAAGCCTGGCAGCACAGACACATACACCTGAGCAACAGCCCCACAAAACGGAGGCTGAGAGAAAGAAGCTCTATTCTCTTGTAGTAAGGTGCGGGGAGAAAGGGTGTAAAGTGGTAGGAACTCAAGTATTTACCACTGGGAGGTGGGGTTGCATGGATCAAACGCAGCCTGGTCTCCCAACTTACAAGAACAGTGAAGCTCCAATACAAGAGCCGGTTGTATCAAAATGTACTGAATCAGAAGGGCAAAATCTGAAGGAATCTGTTATACCTGAGACTACTGGGTCGGCTAATGCTGTGATAAGTTCAAATCCGGTAAAACAAGGAAATATCCTTTCTACAAGGAGAAACAGGTACCAGCTGAGATCTAGGGTAGAATTAAAAGAGAAAGGGGCTTTAGAATTTGAGGAGAGGGAGCGACCTATGCCACTAACCCCTTGTAAAAGTAAAAAGAAAAAGATTACCTTAGTTAAAAAACTTAAAGGAGTATCTCACGAGAGTCAAGTAGTGAAAAGTACCCCCTCCCTTAAATCTTTTTTCAAAGTCCTAGATCAGGCTAAGCGTTCCTCAGTGTTGTCGGAGGACAACATTGGCATTATACCCTCAAAAAACCGTTATGGGGTTTTAGAAAACTTGGGAAACATGGAAAATGCAGATGAGGGAACAGAAATGCCGGATACAGCGAGCCCAGGGCAGCATAAGATTCAGCCAAATCCATCAGAAGTTGAAAGTACAAAGGCACTTCCTGCATCAGGTGCTCAGGTTAATCTAAATAAAGCACCCCCAGTAGATAAAGTGCGAGGAAAGCAAGACACTAGACCCAAGAGTCAGGCTGTACATAGTAGCTCTAAGGAGGTAGAAGAAGGGACAAGGAGAAAAGACGTAAGCAAAGACAATCCACCAGATTCTGTTCAAACAACTTCAGGAACAAGGAGAAGGTCTGAAGACTCAAGTGAGCATGAGAGTGACCGGCTAGGGGATCTTTTTCGATCCTTAAGATGTGATATGATGTCGAAATTTGAAATATCGGAAACTAACCAAAAAACAATTCAGGACAGATTTGATGTGTTAGAGTCTAAGTTAGAGGAGGTCACGCTGCGCACAGGGAACCTTGAAACAGAAGCAGCTGTTTTGAACAAAACTGTACATGGCAATCAAAAGGACATAGAACATCTTAAGGCCCAAAATAGATCACTGGCTATGGACATTGAGCGGCTGGAGACTCAAGCCAGGAGGAATAACTTAAGGATTCTAAAGATACCTGAAGGGGAAGAGTTGGAGGACTTAAAGGGGTTTGTTTGTGAACTTTTGAGAGATGGTGTTTTAAAAGATCCCCCGGATATAAACCTGGAGGCAGAAATCCAAAGGGTACATAGAGACCCATACAAGAGACGTACAGACAGGAAAACACCTAGGAAAATCCTAGTAAATTTTCAAACCTACAGTGTCAAGGAACTTATCCTAGGGAGATCCCTTTCAAAATCAGACTTCCGTTATAAGTCCAGCCCTTACCTTATAAGGTCTGACATTGGTGCAAGAACCGCACAAAGACAATGGGAGCTGGGCACTAGAATGCCGGATTTAAGGTTACTAGGAGCACATGTTCAGATGAGATTCCCGGCTATGCTCAGGATCATGTGGAAAAATAAGACCTACAGCTTCACACAGCCAGAAGAGGTCGATAATTTTTTAGACCGAATAAAAAGTGAGCAGGAGGAATAGTAACGGGCAGAACTGGTGATTACTTTAATGGAAGAAAATAATAAAATAAAATTAAGGGAACAAAAAAAAAAAAAAAAAAAAAAAAACGAAATAAATTAAAATAAAAAAAAAATAAAAAATAAAAAAGGGGAACGTTATGGGAAATTTGAGTAGGTAAATATAAATATGCTGTATGACAAAACAGAGGGACATGATGATTTATGTGTGATTTAATTTGTCTCGCTAGAATACAGTAAAAGGGTCACGGGCACCACTCGGTTGCTCCGAAAGGCGAAGTCATCGCCAGGTATGTTGGGGGGGTTCCTCAGGGGGGAGGGGTTCAAGGGGTGGGGGGTGCAAGGGGGAAAATAAAAAATAAAAAATCCTCATATATAAATAATCGCGCACTGTATAATGGCTTGGATGGGCACGAATCTATATTAGACTCATGATTAACCTATATAAACTTAAGGTACTGTCATGGAATATTAACGGTATAGGGGAAAAAATAAAACAGAATAGAATTTGTGAATTTTTAAAAAATTCAGATGCTCAAATTATAATGTTACAGGAAACACACTTAGAGGCAGCACTATGTAATTCTCTCTTTAAGAAATCAAGGTGGGTTCAAGACATAATTAGCTCCAGGCAATTAGGTGTTACAAGGGGAGTTTCTATTATAATTCGAGCGAACAGCGGGATAAGCTTGAGAAACTTTGAGACAGATCAATCGGGGAGATGGTTAGCTGCAGAAGTATACATTTAAAATATCCTCTATACAATTGCAGTGTACTATGGTCCAAATGAGGACAATCCGGTTCCACTGTCTAAACTTGAATTAGCACTATTCACGACAACTGGCCCTCTAATTTTAGGTGGTGACTTTAATTTGGTCTTTGACCAAAAATTGGACAGAACTTCTAAGGCTAAATACCATGCTCCTTCTAAATCACTTGCCACTTTAGATGTCCTAATGAAAGATTTCACACTAGTAGATGTCTGGAGAAAAAAGTATAGAACTAAACCAGGCTTCACTTTTTATAGCAAAAAATACAAGAATTACTCTAGAATAGATCACCTTCTAGTTGATCAACACCTTCTCAAGGATATTAACTACCTTTCCTTCACGCCTACAGGTCTATCAGACCATGCTGTACTGGAAATGGTAATTGAACTGAATATAACTTCCTTAAAACCTAGGTGGACACTGGAGAGATCACTTTTACTAGATAATCAAATAAAAGCAGAAGTTAAAGATAAAACATTAGATTTTTTCACGATAAACTCAGGATCTTCCTCCCCCCAGGTAGTATGGGAAACATATAAAGCCTATTTGAGGGGAGTCTTAAGCTCCCTAATGAGTTATAAGAGAAAGAGCATAAAAATAAAAAGAAGGGAAGACTTGGCAATAATAACAAGAAAGGATCTAGAATTACAAAATGCAATTCTAGAGAACTCCAGCAGAGCACATTTGATAGAGAAGGAACTCATTGATCTACAGCTTCAACTAAAAGTTTCAGATGAGAGAATTCTTAAAGAAAAATGGGAGTCTAGCAGATTAAAAAATTTTGAGTATGGAGAAAAGTGTGGAGCCCTCCTAGCTTGGAAAGCTAGAGAAGAGAGAACTAGAAATAACGTCAAAGCCCTATTACAAAGACAGACAGGAGATTTGCTGGAAACAGACGTAGAAATTAGAGAAGAAGCAAGGTCCTTTATCAGAAGTCTCTATACTGAGGATAAAGATCCTAAGGGGGAGGATTTAGAATCCTGGCTGATAACAAAACATCTGCCGCAAATGTACGAAACGGATAAGGTATACTTGGAAAGTGAGATAACAGAAGGGGAAATCCTGGGTCAATTGAAGAAAATGAAACGAGGGAAAGCGGCGGCCTCAGATGGGTTGCCAGTGGAGATCTATCTGGATAACAAAGATCAATTAATATCTTCATTAAGGGAACTTTTCAACCTTCTACTGATTCAGGGTCTCTCTACACCTCCCTCATGGGGAGAAGCCATTATAACGCTCATACCAAAACCAAATAAAGATGTAAAAAGAATAGAGTCTTACAGACCCATTTCACTGTTGAACACAGACATGAAGATTTACTCCGGTATCCTAGCCACTAGACTATCGAAGGTCATAAAATCTATAATCCATCCTGATCAGAGAGGCTTTATCCCAGGGAGACAATTAAACGAATTAACATTTCAAGCAATAGGAGCCATAGACTACGCTAACGTTAAAAATCTCCCACTGGCCCTGGTCGCCATAGATGCGGCTAAGGCCTTCGATCAGGTCAATTGGAAGTATTTATGGGCCACAATGGCGGCATTTGGGTTCCCTCAAATTTTCATTGAGGCGGTAAGATCTTTATATCACAACCCAAAGGCAAAGGTTTTAGTCAACGGAATTTTATCTGAGTGGTTCGATATATCCCGAGGTACTAGACAGGGCTGTCCCTTATCCCCCCTCTTATTTGATGTTTATATGGAGCCTTTTGTTTGTGGGATTAGAGAGGACAATATTATTCAACCTTTTTTGCTCGGAAATCTGCCCCTGAAGGTGGCGTTGTACGCAGATGACCTTCTTTTATATACTTCTGACCATTCAGTAGCAATACCGAGGCTATTTCATTTATCGGAAGAATTTGGGGAACTGTCAGGTTACCAGATTAATAAGGAGAAAACGGAGATCATGGGATGGAATAACAACACACCTATATCAGGCGTAAAACAGAAAATGAGGTACCTGGGAATTCACTTAACCCAATCATTAAAAGATATTACATCACTCAGCTGGAAAATGGTGGTTAAAGATATTAATAAAACACTAATAAGATGGGGAAACCTGCCTTTGAATATATACGGTCAGGTCAACCTCATTAAAATGACAATTCTTCCAAAACTGACTTTCCTATTTAACTGTATCCCCTTATCATTCTCACTGAAAGACATTAATACTTTACAGGGTAAAATTGGATCAATTATATGGGCCTGTAAGTCTACAAGAATTGCATGGAAGAAATTGAGGAGGGGTCTAAATATAGGAGGGTTAGCCCTCCCAGATCTTTTGTCATATTGTCATGCATTTCATTTTAGAAATTTTAGGCTTCTTGCAAATAAGTTAGATGCATCATCACAGGGCCGCTTGTTTCAAGCCTTATTAATTGACTTACCTTATGACCACGACTACTTTATATTTAAATTTGGGGACCAGAAATTTTTTTTAAAAATTTGCCTCAAAATCCTACTGACCGCATTAAAAAATTGGGGGTTTATTAGGAAGACATTTGATATTCCTTACTACCATACACACACCCCAATATGGGACTCTCCTGGTACACCTTTATGCCTCCAAGATCAATTGTCACAACCTTTGAGAACAGCTGGGTTAAAAACATGGGGAGATCTCTGGGCAGATTCGGGCCTGGTGAACTGGAACTCTTTAGTACAACTTACTGATGGGCAGTTGACTAGGTTTAAATATTATCAATTATCTGCCTGGGGTCCAGTCAAAATATGCAAAAGGAGAAAGACACAGATATTCTTGACTCAATTGGTAGGAGGGGGAAATGGGTAAAAGAACTCTCATTTTGGTATGAACTGTTGATTAAAGAAGAGGAGAGCAAACTGAACTCCGAGGTTACAAACTTATGGGGAAATTGTATATCTGACACCCCTGAAGAAGTTAATAAAGTATGGTTAGATTCCTTTTTTCTGTCACAGAGGCTAATCAAACCAGCCAATCTAAGACGTAACCACCTATTTACGGCTTATAGAGTTTATTGGACTCCGGCCAAACTGTATAAGATTACACGAAACAACTATTATTGTCCCCGATGTAACCACAACGCAGCTGATGATATTCATATTTTTTTAGAATGTCCAGTTATTCAAGACTATTGGAAAGCGATAATGGATTTTTTGGGTGATGTACTCTCAACAACTATTGTTTGTTCTCGTAGACTTGTTTTCTTTGGTTTATTGAAAGATTATGATATCATTAGTCTGGATACACAGTTTATCTTTTATATAATAGTTATTGCCAGGAGACAAATTTGTATGGAGTGGAAGTCAGTGTCTTCTCCTAGTTTTGCAGTATGCTTGAAGTATATAATGGAAGTTTGTAAAATGGATTTGGCTGGCCGAAAAGAGAACACCGAGAATGTTTGGTCTAAACTGATGGTCTGGATAAATAGGTGAGCGGTCCTGTGATTATGCCAGAGGTTGTGTCGGTCCTGTCCTCCACCAGGCCTAGGGTGCCCAAAATAGGCCTGGAGTAGTAGGATAAGGAAAGCAGCCTACCTCTGGGACATCCCTGTCTGCTATGATACTGTCTCCAGGGCGGACCCGAAAAACAACAGTATAAGAGGCAACAGCGAGACCCATCTAGAGCATATATATTCTGGTGGCAAATATGAGGACAAAAAAAAGGAGGGTAAAAATTACTATTCCCACTCCAGTGAGTTCAACAGTAGGGAAAGCGTTGGATAGCGGGAGGGTAAAAATTACTATTCCCGCTCCACTGAGTGCAACAGTAAGGAAAGCTTTGGATAGCGAAAGCGTAAAAATTACTATTCCCACTCCAGTGAGTGCAACAGTAGGGAAAGCATTGGATAGTGTAGGGGTAAAAATTACTATTCACACTCCAGAGAGTGCAACAGCAGGGAAAGCGTTGGATAGCAGGAGGGTAAAAATTACTCTTCCCACTCCATAGAGTGCAACAGTAGGGCAAGCGTTGGATAGCAGGAGGGTAAAAATTACTATTCTCACTCCAGAGAGTGCAACAGTAGGGAAAGTGTTGGATAGTGTAGGGGTAAAAATTACTATTCCCACTCCAAAGTGTGCAACAGTAGGGAAAGCATTGGATAGCAGGAGGGTAAAAATTACTATTCCCACTCCAGGGAGTGCAACAGTAGGGAAAGCATTGGATAGCGTAGGGGTAAAAATTACCATTCCCACTCCAGTGAGTGCAACAGTAGGGAAAGTAATGATTTAATATTTAAAGAAAAATAAAGCAATTATCACTACCAATAAAAAATAATTTACATTAATTACCAGTTACAAAATATATAATAATATATTAATTATGAATACCAATACATATTATTTATTAAAAATGTATGACCTAGTAATAGTTATTTAAAAACCAATTAATTTTCAATACCAAAAATGTAATAAGTAATACAAAAATTGCCAATTCATAATGAATTAACAATAACTTAATTATCAATACACACAAATATTTTCAATAATTACTTAATTACAATTAACTTTATTCCCACCCTATTCCCCTATAAACCCACAACCCGCTCCAAGTAATAAATTAATACAATTAACATAATTATCAATTAATGAATTAATACAAATTAATTACCAAATAATAAAAACAAATTAACAATTAATAATTAACAATTAATGAATTATCAATACCAATAAACAAAAATAAATATTTACTTAATTACAATTAAATTAACTCCCACTCTATTCCCCTATAAACCCACAACCTGCTACAGAACTAAAACGCAAAATTAAATAAAAAATAATTAATAACTCCTAAAAATGTATATTTAATTTACTATACTTAAATTACTTCCCACCCTATTTCTCTATAAACCCACAACCTGCTACGGAAGTAAAATATGGAAAACTTATTTTACATACATTTCTTAACTTAAAAAAATAATTAAACATACATTACAAAAACAAATATACACTTTTAACACATATACTAACATACAAAACACTTAAAAAAATTATATTATTAAAAATTCGATATATTTTAATGCCTATATTATGTACTTCGATATTTTGACAGTCGATATTACTTACCTGCATTTCGATATTATTAACCACTATATTATGTACATTCTATATTTTGAATTCGATATTATGTCCATTCTATACTTTTTTCGATATTGTGTCTAGTTACCGATAATACTATAGCACATCAGTCTTTTCTTGCCCCAGAAAAAAAAATACAACATTATATTTGGTTGGATAGCATCCCATCTAGATACCCTACTGGCCTAAACTATCTTGTATCATTTTTCTTCCCAAATAGTTTCTGCAATAGGTCAGGAATGGAATTAAGACCCATTTATTTTAGGTCTGGTTTGATAAAGCAGTGGTCTGTTGACATACTAATACCATTTCTTTAATAGACATGCAGAGTGGACTTTGCCCCCCCCCCATCCCCAGATAAGTATTACTCTCTCATATCTTCCTATTGACTGTTTTGTGTGTCATTCCACCTTCTTTGGAGTGCTTTATGTGCAACGAATGAGGAAGTATTTTACATCTTACAAAAACTCCCAATCATCACATATCATGGCATGTCTAATTCTTTATCGTTTACATGCAATTTACATAGAAAGCAATACTTTTCTTTTACTACAATAAGCATTTTAAAAGGTTTATGTAGGGACTTGAGAGTGAGCCGTTACCACCTCCACCTTCACTAACAATATTAAATATGACTACGATTACTACCACCGCCCCCAACAGCATTGTGGGCACCAGATTTTGCATGATTTGATACATGAAAACCAGACTATAAGCTTCACCCAATCAAATGTTTTATGATTGCCAATATGTTACTGTTGAACTTAACCCAAGGTTCAGAGTTGTCAAAGGTATTGTCACTACACAGGGGGTGACTGTTCTGTGGAAAGATTACAAACAAGTTCAACAAGCATCATAAAGCACCTCATGCAGTAGCTCCAGGCCATCACCTCATTTGCTGAAAAGTTCTCTGGGAAAGAGAAACTCTCTGAAGGCCAAAGTCGCCCAATCAATTTAGAAACACTCCCAAAGGTTAGCTCAACATTTTTGATCTTCTTTTCAATCTGGTTGTGACTCAATGTACCTTCTTTATCTCAGGCTACATAATGTAGGGAGTTAAGTGGTGGTTGATCAAAGATGTTTTGGACTTGAGCCAAGGTAAGTATTCCTTTCTCTGTTAAGTACTTCCATGTTAGGCAAGACAGTTCTTTAATTCCTATTGGTTGATGCCATCAGGAGTGTTTTTAGTCCACCATGAGCTAAACCCGCCCTGCACCAAACATGGCATTGTGGTTCAGGTAGGAATTTGGTGCACGGGTATTAATGACCTTCGATAATGATGAAGCGAGTTTCAGAAATTATTTTATTCTGGCTCGTGAAATTAATTCTCTGTAACATGAATGAATTGTTGCATGATTTGTTGTATTAATCAACCTAGATTAAATGTTTTTCTTTACATTACACATGGGCTAATATTGATGTGCTCATGTTGCATTTGCGAGTCTGTTTTGTAACACATAACTAATATTGTTTTGTTCGTCCTATTGTCTTTGTCAATATTAATGCGGCTGATTATTTGATGGCATGTGCTTTTATAGTGTGTGCTTATGTGTTTGTCTATGTTGTGCCTGCTTATCCATGTTGTGTTTTTCATCTTTTTACTCTTTCAGATATATGAAGAATCCTGCTGGACATTATGAAGAATGGTAGATTATAAATGTGCTGCTTTATTTGTGCGCTTCTGCTAGGTGACATATATTAATGGGTTAAGCATTAGCAATGGAGGGTGGGTAACAGAAGGGTTTATTTTGCTTGAATTAATTATTCTTTTATGTTTGTTTAAATACTAGCTCGAGTGAAAGGCTTAAGGCCTAGTTCTGGAGAAAGTTGGTTAGCCTGACTGAGATGAGCCAAGCACAGCCATGATGGAACAACCTGTTTCATAAGCGTATTTCTTGAAAATAACTGAACTTTTAACAAAAGACTTTGTGCGGTTTGTGCTCTGAGAAGATACTATTTCCAAGGTTAAGGAAATGACAAACGGCGTATCGGCTGAGTTATGGAAGTATCTGAGAACTTTTTCAGTAAAATGTTACTTTCTGCGGAAGCTGGTGTCGCCTCATGTAAATGGACAATGGAGATGACGTCTTGTCATCGCTGTTCGGAGGGCTCATGGTGGACTGATGTTAAGCAACCAATCACGTTGCTGTAAACTCTTGAAAATATTACTTTTTAGTTAGATTAGTGACCTAAAAAGGTATATAAACTTGGCCCATTGAGGGGAGAGGGGCTGACTGTTCCTGAGGGCGAAGTGCTGTCCGTTTTCCCTTGGACACGTAAGGCAATGAAAAGCAAATTTTAAATGTCTTTTTCTTACAGGGTCAGAAGGCTTATTTTAGGGAATTAGGGTTTGTTTACTTAAATTCAGATAATTTTTGAGCAATTTTGATGTGCCAGACCTTTGTGCCAATTAACTAATTGTTGAAATTAATTTAATAAAAATGTTTGATATTAATAAAGAATTAATAAAGATTTTGAAACTGAAACTTAACTTTGAAATTTAAAAATAAAAGACTTAAAACGTCAAGCTGGTCTTGATTAATTTTGGTCGTTACCATTAGCAAAGATTCATTGGCCATAGTGGTCTAATTAAATGTTTCCTTTATGTTTAGATTTGTTATACTGCAGTTGTAAATAGTGTACATAATATTATTCAGTTGGTGTGATAAATTAGGCCACATGATTCAGCTCCAGGATTTTCTGTCTTAGTTGTATGGGCCTTGGTCTTAATTAGTATGGTGAGTATTAGGTAGTGAATGGTGGTGCAGAGAGACAGAATTTCTATTGTGACGCTGGATCAAATCTCTGGTAGCAGAGTTCGGTTGCTATGGTAACTGACATGTTACATGCTAATTACATAGGATACATGTCTAAAACATGTTGTTAAGTTTGTCTATTTGTTGAATGTAGTCGAAAGGATTTTTCCAGCAGTGTGAAAAATTCCTGGTTGTTTGCCGGCAAAAGAGTGGTGTGGCTAGAAAAGTTACACAGTGCATTTGTTCTGTTTCAAAAATTGTGATATAGAATATATTGCAAAGTGTTGTGGCCGTACAGCACAAGTTTAGGGACCTTAGATGTGATTGGTTAAATGTAATAGCGAGGATTGTCTATGAAATTGTAGCATTGAGTATAGGGACCTGGTGAGCCTGTTTTAAAACTCTCTGTGAAAAGAGTAATAGGATTTATTTTAGCTTGAGTGAAGGGTAAGATAGTGTCGTCTATTCTTAACGTTTGACGATTTCTATGGTTGGTTAAAGTCCTGCCAAGACTTTGTGTGTGCATGATTAGGGTTTTCTGTTTGAATGCGTGAATGATCTGTGAAAATAGCGTTGTCTATTTTGTGCGAAAAGAATTCTGAAAGTTTGTAAAACTATTACTTTATTTAGCGAAACAGACAAGTGGTTTGTTTATTTGTAGTTACTAATTGAAATTCATTGGAAAAATATTGTTTAAAATGGCGCTGTGAAAATTTTTTGTGAAGGAGGGGTGAGTTTACGGAGTAACACACAGAGGAGCTGCAGCAGCAGTATACGTCATTTCGGTTCGCGCTGTGATTGGCTAACATACGTCACAGCAAGTGCTCTGATTGGTTCACGTGACAGTGACGAGCTGAAACGAGATTGGTCAGTTCTGAATACTGTACTTCTATTGGTTGAGCAAGGTGGTGACGTAGCTTAACTTGATTGGTTTGTTGGTGTCTTTCGCGCACGGAATGGCTGAAGTAGCGGAACATCAAGGGAACATTTTGAACATTTCGGAATAAGCGATTTTGATTTAAAATATGAGTTATTGGTATAAAGAAGAGAAAAAGAAGCCTTCATGGTTTCAGAAAATGAAAAATTTATTTAAACCTGACAAGAAAATTGAAACGCGTGGTGGTAAATTACTTCATAAGTACAAAACACCCGCAGCCTATATGGAAGGCGAATATGGTTATCATACTGTAATTTGGTTTGAAAATTGGATGCATTATACACAAAAAGATGGTGTATTAGCATGGCCGGAGGATGGGTTATTTAATATGAATGTTTTGAGGAACTTGAGAGAAAAGATGATGGATCTTGTGCCTAAGCCTAGACCTACACAATTTGAGGCTTTAGTTGAATGGGAAGTTGAGATGATGGAACTTGAACGTGAAAGCAAATGCTTAACACCTAGAAATTCAAAGCAGATTCTAAATAGAGAAACACATGAGGACAAAGTGAGACGCTGGAGAAAAGCAGACATGTATGATGGTCTGTATCCAGTGAGAATAATGATCACTGATGATCTAGAACAAAAGAAAGCTCAGAAAAGACTTGATGAAGAGTTAGATGATGCGGTTTTAGAAGACATTTATGCTACTAAACGTAAACCGCAACCTTATCAAGAAGATTCTCAATCTACCCCGAGAGTTTCTACAGGAACTTCTCCAAATGCACCTCCTAGGGAAGTTGAAGAAGGTTCACCCAGATTTTTAGAATTACCTGAAAGAGTAGGGTCAATAAATAATTGTAGTACACCCAGAGAAAATAGAATTCCTGAACAAAGAGATAATTTCCCAAGAAGTCAGGAAAGATTAATTCATGATATGCCAGAAATTTCCAGTTATAATAAAGCGAAGGAAGACTTAATTCAACAATTAACAAAAAGCATGGAAGCAGTGACAGTACCAGTAACAATTGGTCCTGTTGTACCAGTTTTTGAACAAGGAGAGAATAGACATTCTGTTTTGACGGTTCCATTGAATGCAGAAATTCAAAAAGTGGCTGAAAGATTTTATACAGAACTTTCAGAAATTCATAGAGAAAAATCTATGATGCCAAATTTAACTTTAAATGGGAGTTTAACAAGTTCCCAGACACCATCTGTTGCAGACTCAGATCCAGGTCTGTCAGAAAGAAGACTAAACAGAATAGATTTAACTCAAATTGCATTGTCTCCAGAAGCTCCTGAATATAAAAAGCTCGATGTTGCAAAATTAAAGGCTGATTTAGAAGAATTATTTATTGGCACAATTGGTACTGACAGTTTGAAATTGTATCAGGATGATGAATTACTTTTCATTTGCAAGAGCATCCAGTGGAAAACGAAAAACAGGTATGAGCAACTAGAAGAAATGGCTGCTGAATTAGAAATCAATTTGAGCAAACAAAAACATTTACAGAAACATTTTAGAGTGGATTTTTCTGAGAGGGATATTGATAATCTTAATGTGGCTGGAAGAATGACCCATATAAGAGAATTAATAGCTTTTCTCAGAAAATTAGGTGAGATAGGCAAATGGAGAATAAAATGGTCAAAGAATAAAGAACAGGACAAAAGGGTCAGAGGTGAAGTAGTCTCAGAGTTTCCAATGAGGGAAATAGCAGGAGGAGGGTACGTGCATGTCCCTTGGTCAAGACAGGATATACTGCTGTTTACTAATGATTTTCCTCACCTGAGAGAGAAGCCAGTTGAATGGTATCGACAGGTAGACAGATTCATAAAAGTGTCAAAAGTTCTGTGGATTGATCTGGATGGATTCTTTGACATTGTTGTCCCATCAGATCTTTGGACAGAATGCAAAATTTCCGTGGATTGGCCAAAAGAAGAATCTGCTCGAGATACAATTACAGGTGCCCCATCAAAAGATGTTATGGACATTTATAATATAGTAATTTATTGGCTGAAAGGAAAAATTCCCCTGAAAGAAGTGGACTGGGTTAAGATTGACAAAACAAATCAAGAACCAAAAGAATCAGTACATTCATTTTATGAAAGGTTACTGTTAGTCTTCAAACAGTACAGTGGCTATGAAAAATTAAGTGAAAAGGACACGAGCCACTTTATTTACAGATTTGTTTATGGCTTGACACCTGAAATTGGTGAGATGATTAAAAACGGAATTGTGTGCTGGCAATCACTTTCGGTTGATGACATCCAGAGAAAGGCAAAATATTGCAGTGATGAAATAGATGCAAAGCAGAAAAACCTTAAGGAGAAAGCAATGTGGGCACAAGTGAAAGTAGCTGAGCAACAGCAAATGGCTTTTGTGAATAAAAATGTGCAACAGAATCAAGGCAAATTTAAGAATAATTTTTAATAATAATAAACCTAAATTTAATGTAAATCTTGAAGAGTTAAAACAGAAGATCCCATGTTTTAATTGCGGCGAAATTGGACACTGGAAACGCGAGTGTAAAAACCCGCCCAGAAATTTTAAAAATAATTCATTGAATCCACAGATGCAGAGTGAGTTAAATCAGCAGCAACAGCTACAGCTACAGCAGCAGTTAAACGAGTTAAGTCAACAGCGACAGCTACAGCGACAGGTAGCGAATCAGCAGAGCCAGATTCAGCAGAGCCAGATTCAGCAGAGCCAAATTCAGCAGAGCCAGATTCCACAAGCACCATTTCCTAATTGTGTAAACGCTCAGAGGTTTACACCAGAAACAGGTTTCTGTGGTGGTAATCAGGTAAATAATGTGTCAAAAATGAATTTGTCAAATACTTCCCAGCAATTTTGGCTAAAAAATAAGGAAGAAAGTGATTCATCTGATGATTACGCATGACGGTGCCTGAGAGAGGAAGAAGAGTGTGTGCTTGGACCCACTCTTGAGGTAGATCAGTCTGGTCCATTTGTAAATGGAAAAGTGAATGATAAAGATATTACTTTTGTTGTGGACACTGGTGCTACTCGTTCTACTGTTAGATCAACAGAAATAGAAAATCTTCCTCTCTCTGGTGAGTCCAACCAAGTTGTAGGTGTAGCAAATCAGCAAATTAAAACAAGTCTGACAGCCTGTAAAAGTTGAAATTGGAAATTTCAAGGATAAACACAGGTTTCTGGTTTGTGACAGCAGTCCTGTAAATCTGTTGGGTCGTGATATATTGTGTAAAATGAATTGCAAGATATATTGCTCACCAGATGGCATTGAGTTACAAACATCAGAAGAAGATGGCCTTTATAAATTGACAATGATGATGGTTGAAGAGGAAAGAAAATTGTTATGTCCTGTCTTTGATAAAAATGATTTGCCGGAAGAGCTCAAGAAGCCAGTCAAACCAGAAATTTGGGACCTAACTGGAAATGATATGGGTCTTATGAAAAATGTGGATCCAGTGAAAATTACTGTGAAACAAGGAATAGATTTCCCGAATGTTCCTCAATATAAAATGAAAGCTGAGACAATTGAAGGTGTCATTCCAGTGATCGAAAAATTCATAAGCCAAGGTGTGCTAAAAGAGATTGAGAGCAGCCCATGTAATTCACCGATTATGGGTATCAAAAAGCCAAATGGAACTTACAGAATTGTTCAGGATTTAAGAAAAATTAACCAAATTGTTGTTCCATGTTGTCCCATTGTTCCAAACCCTGCGGTAATTCTTTATCAGATTCCGCGCGATGCAGAATGGTATACGGTCATTGACCTATGTAATGCCTTCTTTACAGTTCCACTGCATCCAGAGAGCCAGCAAATTTTTGCATTTAGGTTCCAGAACCGTATTTTAGCATGGTGTCGTATCCCACAGGGGTATGCTGAAAGTCCATCTATCTTTAATCAATTATTAAAGAAATCGCTGGAAGATTTGATTTTGCCTGGAAATTCGACATTGGTGCAGTACATTGATGATTTGCTTGTGGCAGCAAAGACACAAGAAAATTGTGTAACTGACACCATTACTCTTTTAAATCGTTTGGCAGATGAGGGACATAAAGTATCACCTGCAAAATTACAGTTTTGCAAACAAGAAGTAAAGTACCTTGGTCACAGAATTGCAAAGGGAATCAGACAAGTGACCATTGAGAGAATAAAAATGATTCGAGCAATACAGCCTCCGACAACACAAAGACAGGTCAGAATGTTTCTGGGAATGGTTGGATACTGTCGTCAGTGGATTAGAGGATTTTCGGTGATTGCAAAACCACTGCAGAGATTAACAAAGGCAGACATAAAAGATCCGATCAAATTGTCAAAAACTGAATTAGAAGCCTTTGAACAGTTAAAAAGAAGTTTGTGTGAAGCACCAGCTTTGGGTATGCCAGATTATGAAAAGGAATTTGAGCTATACTGCAGTGAGAGGGAAGGTTGTGCATTGTCAGTCCTAATCCAAAGACATGGGAAACTGAGAAAGCCAATTGCTTATTTCTCAGCTGTTTTGGACCCTGTTGCAAAAGCTTTGCCAGGTTGCTTAAAAGCGGTGGCTGCAACAAGTGTAAGTCTTGAACAAAGTGAGGGTATCATTATGGGATTTCTTGTAAAAGTATATGTACCTCATTCAGTTGAGATTCTTCTTACCAGAAGTAAAACTCAGCATCTAACTAGTAACAGATTGACAAAATATGAGAAAACAATTCAGGGATCAGATAATGTTTCAATTGCAAGATGTGTGAATTTAAATCATTCTACATTATTGCCGGATGGTGTAATTACTGAGGTAAGTAATGAAATTGATATTGATCATGAGTGTCTGGATGTTGTAGATTATTGCACAAAACCTCGTCAGGACATAAAAGATGTTCCTTTACCTGAATCTGATTTGGTCTATTTTGTCGATGGTTCTTGTTTAAGAACAGATGAAGGAATTCTGAGAGCAGCATATTCAGTGTGTACAGTTTCTGATGTTGTAGAGGGTTCACCTCTTGATGGAATTCGATCAGCTCAAATAGCTGAATAACTTGGTTTAATTCGAGCCTGTGAAAGAGCAGCTGGTAAAAAGGTAACCATAGTGACAGATAGTCAGTATGGGTATGGCGTAGTTCATGACTATGGTCAACTCTGGTCTCAAAGGGGTTATTTGACCTCTGCGGGAACGCCAATAAGAAATGCAAAATTGATCAAGAGATTGATTGATGGCATTCAATTACCAGAACAAATTGCTGTTGTAAAATGTGCAGCTCATAAGAAGGGAGAAGATTACATTACTAAAGGAAATGCATATGCATATGAGATTGCGAAATACTGCGCAAAGAACAATTATTCAATCAATCGGGAAAAAGACAAAAGTCACATGTTGAACTCTCTCATGCTAATATCTGTAGTGGAAACATGGCAGGGAGTAAAAGAAATACAAGATGAGGCAGATGATGAAGAGAAAAACACATGGTTAAAAGCAGATTGCAGACAGCGAGAGGAAGATGGAGTTTGGGTCTACAAAGATGGTAGACCTGTCTTACCTAATAGCATGATTGCTGACATGGCACAGATGTGCCATGGTCCAGGGCATTTAGGTAGAGATTCCATGATCAGATTGTTCAGAGAAACATGGTTCAGTCCAAAATTCAGAATCATAGCAGAGTCACTTTGCCAAAGATGTTTGATCTGTCAACAAATGAACCCAAATAGGAAAACTGTTGTAAGCTCGGGAACCATAGGTCGAGAGGGTGGTCCTTTTACCAGGTTGCAAATGGATTTCATTGACATGCTAAAGCATAACAAGCTGAAATATGTGCTTGTATTTGTTTGTCTGTTTTCAAGATGGGTGGAAGCTTTCCCAACTCGTCATAATGACTCAGTCACTGTGTCAAAATTTCTTTTGAGGGAGATCATACCTAGGTACGGATTTCCAGTAACTATTGAAAGTGATCGCGGAATGCATTTTGAAAACAGATTGCTGAAATTGATTTGTGAAGCTTTGAACATTGAGCAAAAATTGCACTGTGCATACAGTCAGAGGCATCAGGTGTTGTTGAACAGATAAATGGAACTATTAAAAACAGGATTTCAAAAATGTGTCTAGCCACAGGAGTGAAATGGACAGATGCTCTTCCACTTGTTTTAATGTCTTTGAGAAGCACTCCAGAGAAAAAGACAGGCCTTAGTCCTCATGATATCTTAATGGGTAGATTAATGAGGTAAGCTTTTGTTCCAGTTGGCAAACTATTGAGTATTAATGATGGTGCAATCATTGAATACTGTCAGAACCTTTCTGATGTAGTTAATTCTGTATTTCACCAGGTGGGAACAGATGTTATAACAAAAGAGAAAGAACAAGCTCATGATCTGTTGCCTGGAGACTGGGTGAGAACAAAGGTACATCGAAGGAGAAACTGTTTAGTTCCTAGATGGCAAAAGCCAAGACAAGTAATTCTTGTCACTACAAATGCTATTAAGTGTAAAGGATTGAAAAGGTGGGTGTATGCGAGCCATACTATTCGTGTACCACCTCCTGAAAATTCTGATGCAGAAAGTGAGACAACAACTGATTCTGATTCAGAAGGAGATCCTGAAGATCCAGAATCTGATGATCAGCAAGAAAATCAACATCTGAAGAGTGTAGATGCAAATCAGAACTTGAATGAGGAAGATCTGGAAATTGTGACTGAAGAACAAGATGTTGATGAGGATCTGTTAGAAAAAGAATCTCAAAAAGAAAAAGAAAATTCTGAAGCAGAAGACTCTGAGCAAAACAGAAATCAAATCCAGGAGAGTATTGAAAGGCAAAGGAGTAGCTCTCTGTGCAGGAGCAAGAATTCTGAAACTGGGAAGCTAAAGGTGATTCCTGAAGAAGAGGAAGAGTTGCCAAGTACCAGCAGTAGGGATGATGTTCCTAATGGAGTGAAGCTGCCGAGTAAAGAAGTTCCTAAGTACAGATTTGAAGTCTCAGAGACAGATACAGACGGAAGTGATGAAGAATCTGAAGTGAGAAAATTCAGAAAAAGATCTTGGAAAAGTGAATCAAATGAAACAGTGCCAAAGAAAAAGGTCTTGAGAAGAGGAGACATTTGGCCAGAAGATAATCTGAAGTTCAGATTAGTTAAGAAATCTAAAGAGCAAGTAAATGAGATTTCTAGTCAGGGAGAAGATTCTGATAAGAAAGACGAGAAAAATAAGAAAATTGAAATAGTCACTCGTAAGACAAGAAGAGTGATAAAACCAAATCAGAAGTATAAGTCCCCAGAGTGGACCTACATTATAATACCGCCAACTGTTGAGGTAGGGACTAGCAGTCAAGAAGACTTGGAAGAAACTAGTGACATTGATTGAGATTGAATAATTTTTAGATTAGGATTCTAATTTCCTGGCTTAAGGCTGAAGAAAATGTGTTAGGTGACATAAGGTTGAAGAAATCTTGTTAGGTGGAAAAGAAAATGGTTCATGTGACGCAAGGTTGAAGAAAAGCTGTTTTAGGGTTTCTTTTAAAAAAAAATTTTTAAAAGGGGGGAGTATAGTTTGTATAGTATTATTTCTTTATTTACACATACATTTTAAATTTTGAATTTTTGTTTTTGATCATCTAAAAGATGTCTGGTTCTGACACTTCAAGGTGTTCAATTCTGAAGAGGTGTTGCAAAATGTCTATAATTTGTATAGTTCTTTTGATATTGATTTGGTTGATATTAGCTGTTGTATACCCTTTTGGTATTGAAAAACAGAAACAAAAGACTAATGTAACAAGTAAAGTAGAGAATAAACATGAAAAACATGCTGACAAATTTAGCAGAGTTATTAAGCATGATCCAGAGATTCATCAAGATAGATCTGTATGAGATTTTTCTAGCAATTCATTTTCAAGGCTTTTATCCGAATATGTTAAAGTAATGAATGTTAAGGATTGTTATGTTTGTGTGAAGCTGCCTGCTTCTGTTTCAGAGGGGGTTACTTATAATATGTTACCTCTCAGTTATGGCATCACTTGCAGTGTAATTGCTAGCCTGTTTTATCAAACTGGTCGTCTGGAGTATTATTATTCAGACTTTGATGAGGTTTTTACAAATCTCAAAGTTGTAAATAGCTTAAACAAAGTTAGGCCTGCGAAGCAGATGAGGGAATTCTTTTTAGTAACAAATGAGCTTAATTATGAATATGCTTATAGAAATTATTTAACATGCAAAATGAGAGCTGAGGAAAAGACTTTCCTGAACATGGTTGAGGAGAGAAGGGCAGTCTATAAGAGAAATGAAGTACTTAGACATGCTAAGTCGAAATACTGGCAGATGGAGGACGCTAAACTTAATGGAGTTAACACAAATGCAGCTATTCATATAGATGAACCAGTTAGTGGTAAATTTTGCATTAGAAGAGACAATACTCTTTATGATAATCTGTTTATCGGAGCAAGTCAATGTGAGGATAATTATCTTATCGCTGGGGGATGGGGATTTAAAGGTGGAAAGGATCCAATTTTTCCTGGAATTTATTTTATCTGTGGTAACAAGGCATATTTTAGCCTCCCAGGCCATTGGTATGGGACGTGCTACCTTGGATTAGTTTTTCCAAAGATTTTTCATGTTGACAGAAATGAAAAGGGAACCTTTGAATTTGGTGAACACCTGAATAGGTTCAAGAGAGAAAGTTTTTCAGAAGTCATGGGGGACATTTTTGGTGCAATCATCCCCATGGTAGGAATAACAATGAATTCAATCAAGAATAGAAAGGTGTCCACAATAGTTGACAGATTGTCAACAGATACTGTAAGTGGTTTTCAATTAGTTAGCACAGAACTTGTTGCTACCAGAAGTATGGTAATGCAGAATCGTCTTGCATTAGACATTCTGCTTGCAAAAGAGGGAGGGGTCTGTGGGGTCTTACATGTCCAGCATTGTTGTACTTATATTCCAGACAAGAGTCGGAATATAGAGCCGCTTATTAAAAATATAACTGAATTCCACGAGGAGATAGAACCCCTGGAGGAAGAAAATTTCACTGAACGTTTAGGCAAAAGAATAGAGGCAATCAAGGAATGGTTTTCAGAAATTGGTGGCTCAATCATCGGCAAAGTGCTCTGTCCAGTAATTGTCATCATTATAGTGATATTGCTGTTAAAAATCAGTTGCATGATTCACAAGAGAAAGAAGTATCAGAGGGAGAAAAGGAGGATCTATAAACTCAGAAAGGAACAGGAGAAGGAATATGAGTTACAAGAGATGCGAAGGACTCAGTTTGAAAATGTTGAGCAAACAGCAGAAACAGGGGTTTAGGGAGACTAATACTGAAAGAACTCAAAATGTGACGTCTCTAAATTGGGTTCAAAATTTTCTAAATTTTGGGTGTTGTTTGGTGATTTTGAAATCACCAGATGAGGGAGTTGATGGAGCGAGTTTCAGAAATTATTTTATTCTGGCTCGTGAAATTAATTCTCTGTAACATGAACTAATTTATTAATGAATTGTTGCATGATTTGTTGTATTATTCAACCTAGATTAAAAGCATTTGCGAGTCTGTTTTGTAACACATAACTAATATTGTTTTGTTCTTCCTATTGTCTTTGTCAATATTAATGCGGCTGATTATTTGATGGCATGTGCTTTTATTATGTGTGCTTATGTGTTTGTCTATGTTGTGCCTGATAATCCATGTTGTGTTTGTCATCTTTTTACTCTTTCAGATATATGAAGAATCCTGCTGGACATTATGAAGAATGGTAGATTATAAATGTGCTGCTTTATTTGTGCGCTTCTGCTAGGTGACATATATTAATGGGTTAAGCATTAGCAATGGAGGATGGGTAACAGAAGGGTTTATTTTGCTTGAATTAATTATTCTTTTATGTTTGTTTAAATACTAGCTCGAGTGAAAGGCTTAGGGCCTAGTTCTGGAGAAAGTTGGTTAGCCTGACTGAGATGAGCCAAGCACAGCCATGATGGAACAACCTGTTTCATAAGCGTATTTCTTGAAAATAACTGAACTTTTAACAAAAGACTTTGTGCGGTTTGTGCTCTGAGAAGATACTATTTCCAAGGTTAAGGAAATGACAAACGGCGGATCGGCTGAGTTATGGAAGTATCTGAGAACTTTTTCAGTAAAATGTTACTTTCTGCGGAAGCTGGTGTCGCCTCATGTAAATGGACAATGAAGATGACGTCTTGTCATCGCTGTTCGGACGGCTCATGGTGGACTGATGTTTAGCAACCAATCACGTTGCTGAAAACTCTTGAAAATATTACGTTTTAGTTAGATTAGTGACCTAAAAAGGTATATAAACTTGGCCCATTGAGGGGAGAGGGGCTGACTGTTCCTGAGGGCGAAGTGCTGTCCGTTTTCCCTTGGACACGTAAGGCAATGAAAAGCAAATTTTAAATGTCTTTTTCTTACAGGGTCAGAAGGCTTATTTTAGGGAATTAGGGTTTGTTTACTTAAATTCAGATAATTTTTGAGCAATTTTGATGTGCCAGACCTTTGTGCCAATTAACTAATTGTTGAGATTAATTTAATAAAAATGTTTGATATTAATAAAGAATTAATAAAGATTTTGAAACTGAAACTTAACTTTGAAATTTAAAAATAAAAGACTTAAAACGTCAAGCTGGTCTTGATTAATTTTGGTTGTTACCATTAGCAAAGATTCATTGGCCATAGTGGTCTAATTAAATGTTTCCTTTAAGTTTAGATTTGTTATACTGCAGTTTTAAATAGTGTACATAATATTATTCAGTTGGTGTGATAAATTAGGCCACATGATTCAGCTCCAGGATTTTCTGTCTTAGTTGTATGGGCCTTGGTATTAATTAGTATGGTGAGTATTAGGTAGTGAATGGTGGTGCAGAGAGACAGAATTTCTATTGTGACGCTGGATCAATAACATAACCTCTTAGACAAAAAAGAGAGAGATCCACCTCCTTCTCAGCAAGATCACAATATCCCCAGTCTTGCTTCACTCAGAATTCACAGACAGTGGGTCAAGAGACAAAACTTTCCAACCTAAACGGAAAAGAACTGCCACTGACTGCAGGTCAGAAGCTGAAGATTCTGGTTCATGTTGGGGCACAGTAAAAACATTATTGTGTGTATGAGTTTTACCAGGACTGCAGAATCTTGTTATCAGTTGACAGGATAGCCCAGGTGACGGCACGATTTATATGGAGGCTAGCCAATGCTAAAGGTAGTGGGGAAAGCACTATATCATCTTCGATATGTCACATGACAAAGATATTGCATCCACTGTGTCGACTACCACTTTATTGTTGAGGTAAATTGAGCTGTAACTAGCTTAATGATATAGTGATAGGTAATACATGGAATAAGATATTTTCAAGGTTTGGAAGAATCATTTGAGGGAGATAGAAGCACAAAGAATGTGGGTTACATTCCGCTTTCATGGGTCAACATAGGGGTAATCAAAAGGAGAGCACACACATCATCCTCAATAACTGGAGTCCCTACGGAAATAGTAGTGAGACCCTCAATGACTCTTGTCCCTCTGTGGTATATTTGCTCCACTGAAGTACTAGTGCTAGTAGACAGTGTTTATTTTTAATTGTGAACCAAGATGGTCACAAGGTTAAAAGCAGTGAGATGCGATGGGGACCGTAAATCTGACCTGCACATCCAATGTGTGATTGGAAAAGAGGTCGACATGTTTCAGCCAACTGGCACCCATAGGGGTTGATGTCTTTCTTCAGGACCAAAAATGTATCAGATCCCTAAGACACCTGGTGGGATAGTGCCTGCCTGGAACTCTGTATTGCGTGCTTTTTACACGGTCAGCCGGGGGCGTCTACTGTTGTCCCCTGAAACATAAATTACAACAAGAACACAATATTGTGCATGTATGCACACTTTGCTGCATATTATTCATAAAAATAGTAGGGCTAAATTCAGCCAAAAGAGTCGATGCCTTACCTAAAAATTCACAAAGACCGTGTTTGTATATACACAGGTTATACTAATTGTACCCATAATTTATAAGTGAGAACAGTTATTTCGAAAAGTGGAAAGATGCACAACTTAAAAATAACAGGAATGTTTTGTGTAAAACACCTTATTAAATAAAAATGGTCATTTTTTTAAGGTTTAGGGTTGATGTAACCATGATCAAAATTCAATTATGCTGATCCGATGTTTCGTATATTTCATTTAGTGTTTTCAGTGAATGTTAGTGATGCCTGTGACAAGCAGAAGAGCCTTAATAATATCCTCAGGTGGTGTAACGTCTCATCTAAGTGTGCCACCAAGATCATGGTGCTGTATGACACGACAGGCGATGTAGACTGGAATAGTGCATCTTAACTGAATCAATATTTCATGTAACGCCGTGGGTTATGTTGGTCTTCCTGAATGACAAAAGACCAGTGTGATGTTGCTACATAGGGAAGCAAATAAGGAAACTTGTGCTCTGTTACTACCAGGAAATGCTTCAACTATACCCAGGAGCAAAATGTGTTTCTAATGAACTATGCCATTCTTTAAAAATACCAAAAACAAATAGATGGCTAGACAGATAGACAGACACACATGAAAGATACCTATTTGAGCCTACTATGAACATGTCATTAAGCGTCCATACGATCTGTGGTTTCGGATGGCCAGTTGCAGAACACTTGAGTGTCACCTCGGCTCCCTCGATAAACGTCTGAGTTCTGGGTTCAACAATCACTTTTGGGGGTTCTGTAATAATGAGAGGTAAAAAAAATAATTCACAGAAGGATTCAGTCACATAGTTGTTTTTAAATTTCTCGGTGAAAAAAATTCCAAGAAAAACATAATTCTAATAAACTTCTGAAGCATAAGTTAGGAAAGTAAATAAATCTGTCCAACATGTTTTCTTATGCTTGTGCGTTTGGGAACTGTTATGAAAAAGGAAACATGCCCTTGGTGTCATTCTAATAGTGATATAATTCCAGTAATAGAGCTTGGGTTCAGCTATGGTGCCTGCAGTGTATCAAGGTGATCTTTTACTTGTGCTGATTTCATTTTTCTTAGGGTCTGATTACGAGTCAGCAGAGCATAATCTCTGGGGGACAAACCACTTCTTCTGCTACTGAGTGGTCTGGGGGTTTCAACCCTGAACTTACCAGGCTCTCCAGTAGCTCTATGCCCCAAAACCCCAGACATGAATTTATAAGGTGGAAATCTGCACCTGGGAAAACGTAGTAGAAGGGCTAGGAGAAACAGTGGGCAGAAGCAGCCCCCTCATGGCTTTTGCATAATGGGGAACCCCACAAATTCCACTTTATCTGGTCCTGGCCTCTGTCCCCCACCTCCACACAAGCAGCAAATATCCTGGAACAGAAAAAGAATCATAGAACAGACAGCAACCCCTCCACAGAGAAATTCCTGACCCTGAGCCCTCAATCCTCTTTAACTCCTCCCCACTACAGACACAATCCTGGCTTAGAGGCACATGCTTGTGGCTGACCGTGCCACATTCGACAACAGCACAGGGGAGCACCAACAGATCCTCCACCATTCCCCAAAGCTAAGAAGCCTCCCACCACCTCACTCCGACTGTTTCCCTGTGACCTACCACTACCATCTGATGAATTGGCAACACTATGCAGGATTTTAACCAAAAAACACGGGTCTGCATAGTTTTTCCCCATTCTGTCCTATTGAACTAAAACTCCTCAGAGAATAGGATATTTCATTGGTAATTCTGGTTCTGGTAATTCTGGCACCTCTGCACCAACTCGTAATCAGATCCAATATGAGTAGCTGTCACTGTGTGACACTCTTATTTGAGTTTATTGTTTTATACCTATGGCTGAACGATCTTTAATTATTACTAGAATAACTTTCATTTGTAATGCCTAAGGCTAGCTATCTCCCATTATACTACTACTCCTGTTTGTAAGGTTAATAACATTTGTTGTGTGGCCACACCAGTCTGTCTTCTATTTCAGTGGTTTTGAGTTGGTCCCATTGGAGAGGGTCAGCCTTGAACTACGGTAACTGAGGCCGCTCCTAATGCACTTAATGCATTTGTAGAGTTGACCTCCACAGACAACTACTGAAAACTTTAAGAAACAGCTAGGTAGGCACATAGAGAGTGGAGAAAAGATTGGGAAGGGAGATGGGTGAGGTGTAGTGAAATGGGGAGAAAAATTGGCAAAGTGACAAAAAATGAGTGCCAAAGGTCTATGTAACGGTACAAAAGGGGGTGGTGGTACAAAAGGGGGTGGTGAGGGACGGAGTATCTGAATCAATCAAACACTCACACCCAGTCAAAAGATCTGGGTTTAATCCATCACCGTTCTTTAGCCCACTCTGCCACCCCAGTTCAGACATGGCTATATGCAAATCAGTCTGACCCTGTGCCTCATGGGAACAGTCCAGCCGAACTGCCAAGCCATGTCTTCCCACCACCTTTTGTACCGAAAGGTCTATGTAAGGCAAGGAAAAGACATGGAGGAATGTGGAGATAGTAGAAGATGGTAGAAACTGAGAGGGAAAAATATGGCGAAGGTAAAGAGAATGAGAGAAGACTACCCAGCAACAAAAAAAGTGGGTAACAAAATTAGAGCCGGAGAACCAGGAAGGGAGGCAGAGGATGGGCAGTATATTGGTAAATGGAAAGTAATGCGGAATAAAAAAAATGTAGAGCAAACGAAGAAGCAAAATAAGGGGTTGTCAGCCAAGAACAAAGTTGTACAATGAGGAAGGTGGGCAAAGTAATGAAGAGTGGAATGTGAACAAGAGAGGTGGAAACAAATCAGTGCGAGGTAACGACCACTGCATCCATCAATAGCTACAAGCAGCAATGGAGATTGTGATCACTCCCCAGTCCCAATTTGTAACAGGGTTTTAAATGCTTTAATTGTGAAATGATTCACAAATTTAGTTTTCTTTAAATGATATTGTGAGTGCTTTGCAAACTTAAAGGAATGTGTGTACAGGAAATTCATGTTTATCAGTAACATCCTCTCTCTTTTCCTCTTCACAGACTTTGAGCCATGTCGGGAGACTTTCAATCTCATGCAATTTTCTAATGAAATGGAATGGGATGAAAAATTATTTCAGAAATTCGAAATTGTATCAATTATAATGAGAGTCACACCCTCCAAATACAGGTCACTTGAGAGGTCGCACAGACCAAACAGAGGTCTGTCAATCGATTCCATTGTGTTCAATGTTCAATGTCAGGTGTTATGTAAATAGCGTGCAGCAATGGTTAAATTCGTCTGTGATAAGATTTGTCTCAGCATCTGCCCATGATTGTTCCCTGTATATCATGACTCTTTAAATCAAAATAAAGGTAATTTTGCATTGTTTACATGATCTTGCATTACATATTCTTAATGCTTCTGTGCTTTTCCTATCTACCATCATCAATGAAGTGAGCTATTTAACCCATGGTTTTACTTTATTTCCTACACCCAGGATGTCTGTTCTGTACCTAGAGTGCAATGGTTATTTTTCTTTAAATATGTATGTCCAGGCATGCTCCCTCTTTTAGATAATACTGTTTATCTCTGAAAAGCGCGCTAGGACATAGAAAGTGAAAGTATTCAAATTACATTCCATCGCCAGTCAATGTGACACATTTGCAATTCACAGCCATTACGATCTTCACAATGTCAATCACCTTGCCCTTCCTGAGACCCTGTACTTGTGGTGGTTGCACTATATATACCAGAAATTCCAAGTCTCCTGCATCTCCTTGGTAGGCACAATTCAGGTAACATCTGTGTACAACTTACAATTCTTCATTACTACAGACCATTTATACTGTAGAACCTTGGACTCCTGATTTGCATATTTGCCCTAACATGTAGAAGGATATGTCTCGGCATAGAATTCACCTGCGCCTCAGTGTTCATTTTAAATTTTATGGGAACACCATGAGTTCAGAGCAGTAGTGTCACACTTGCATTATTCATAGATAGATGCATAGCGCGTATCAATAAAAGGTACATCAGGAACACTCTGTGTTGGAATGTTGCTTCCATCAATTCCGCTGAGGTATGAGATGCCAAAGTTCATGGCTACAATTTCAATAACACACTTCTCTTTCCAACTTAGTTGAAAATCTGACATCCGTAAGGCCTGGTGAATCCTTGCCTTGTTGTTTAATTGTTCAGTACTTACTCTCTGTTTCTTAGTTAACCCCTTATAGTGCTTTGTATTTGTTGGGGTTTCTCTCACTTTCATGCACCTTTATTGGGAACCACCCAGTTGGCACAGGTCTTTTCTTCCCACTTTCGACGATCTTCGATCACTCCTGAGTGCAACATTACATGCACTTTTGTGTGCTACTGCCCATTAATGTCTAGTATTTTTTCATATCCCCATCGAAGTGCAAATGGCTCACACATTCACAGATTGACTTTTACCTTGTGTTGCATTGTCAAATAGATTTCTTTGCACTGGGAACTGTAAACAGGAATCCTGTCACATCAGGCTACCTAGCTTCACTTGCAGAATGATTTGTGGTTTCTAAACCCAGTGAAGGTTCAATTTTCAGATGTTGTTTGCCTTCATTTGACAGTCTTCCTTGGGCTGAATATTTGGCTAACCCAGCTCTGTTTTGCCTCTAGGTGCCAAGAAGGCAGCCATCAAACCCACACCCCAACAACCCTTTGAAATCTGGCTTCTGGAATATTGTTCATTACTTGAATTTTAAAGAGTATAAGTGCTGGGGCCCAATGTTTTGCTCAGAATCTCGAAATCGCCACAATTGAATGTCGGCATGCCGAGTACCAAGGCTGCGTAGCATTGATCCCACCTGATGTCTCTTTACTTCACCACCAGACACTTCCTGCTCCCTTATCTCAAATTTGCACAGGTTCCTGCTTTCTCCCTTTGACAACCCAATTTCCATCTTTCTCTTACCCCTTCTTTGTTTTCTCTCTCTTGCTCTGGATCCAAGTCTGATAAGGAAAAATATATACCGCTTCCCTTCCCCCCAAAAATGAAGGTGGGCCCCACCTGTAACCACCAATTCAAAATAACCATTTCTGCTGTGATCCCAGAATCCACAAAAAATGGAAAGGAAAAGAGTTCTCTTTAATAACATGGTCAAAATCATCTGCAGATGCTACCTCATGCACGCTTAGCACTCTTTGAAAATGCCACTGCTAGCCAAGATGTTTAATTTCAGCTGTTTCTCATAATGTGCTTGCATACCGGTGACTGGAACGCACACATTTTGTTGACTCAGCAGAAAGCTTTCTATTTTATTTTGAAGACTCGTGCAGCAATCATCCCCAAGTGCTTTAAATCTCTGACTTAGTCTAGAGTAATCAAACAGAAAATGTAAACAACTCATGGCCATCGAGCACACCAATGTGAAGGCCAGCCTTTCTGAGATGGAGCTCAGACACCATTGTTTTAATTAGTTACCTTGAATCTGTATCAATATTTGTTTTAAATTGATTGTTCTTTTATGGCTATAATTAGCCGCAATAACGTTTTTGAATTGAAATATAATCAAAGCATCCCTAATTAATAGCTTAGGGTCTATGACGCACCTGCATCATAAAGGTAAAAGTTTACCAACCACTTGAGTCCATGAGGAAAACAGGAGGAGGCTAGTGTCTCGCCTTATGCTTCAAAGATACGGGACTAGTTTGGCATGATTTAGATTATTTATAATTCACATCAAGAGTACTATAGTTAGCTTTAAGGCACATCAAATAAAACTCACGGTAGTGTTGAAACATTATAAAGCACGAAAACATTTCACAAAAGCAAGAACTGACGACAAACGCATGAATAACAGACTTCAAAGTGAAGGGCTTATATGTTCCTGTGGTGTGTGCTGACTTATCATGGCTGGTTCAAGGATTTTCCCATATGAAATAACTTTTATTCACCTCATCCCTTAGCATTGAGTCTTTAGGCTAAACTGGGGGCGTATTATATATACTGCGCACTTTCCCTGTTTGTACCACGGTGCACCTTTCAAAAGGTGAGCTGCGCGCAAACAGGGAAACTGCACCCTATTATGCAGAATGCGCTGCCCCCAGGGCAGCCGCGAACATGCACTGTCCTGGGGACAGCACAATCTAGTGAAATATGGAGCGGCTGCTTCGAAGCCGCTTCCTGTTTCACAGTGTAGGGGGCATGCCACCAGCACTTGGAAGAGGGGAGAAAGCTCCCCTCGCAGACGTGTTCAGTGAGTAACTGCATCCACCTTCATGGGGATGTATGTGTGGTCCATAGGACCATCTCACCTCACCCCGAGAGGGCTGCCTTTTGTAGGCTCACTGAATGTGCGTCACCTTTTTGTGGCACGTCCTAAAGGCCTGTTTGTCCCTTCAACCATGTCGATGATATGGTGCGGGGGCAGAGGCATAGGAATGCCCTCTTTTGCATGTGGCCACACCCCCATGCAAATGAGGGAATGCCCTCTTGTGATATTGCTAGCACTATATGCGCACCCGCGCTATCAACAATTGCAGAAGGGGACGCACAAGCGTTTGCAGCCCCTCTGCAGTTGCGCATGCCCGTTGCACCGCTGGGTCATAAAGTATAATACAGTCCCAAGTGTACACTTCTCCTGCTACCTTAAGTGGCTGTCATAGTGTAACCATCCCAGCCTATGCCTGATCTACAGCATTTGCCTATAAGTCCTGAGTTCGGTGTCTCATCACCCTCGTGCCTGAGTTAGTAGAAAGAAAGCCTATAGACACCCAGTTGAACATGTGCATGGTGTTTTTAAGTACGCAAAGGTCACTAAGGGGATTTGTGTTCTATTTTAATTCTTCTTGCAACAATACCATATCATTCTGTGCAACCAGCTCATGACAGTGACCCTGTTAAAAGAATGCATGTACTGTGAGCTTCAATTTCAAATTCTTAATTGTATTCAGAGTTGTAGGTTCAAATCCCCTTCATGAACTGAGCAAGGTCTCTTCAGACCACTTAAAGAAATGTAATATGAAGCCCAATAAACATTGGATGCCTCAATGGAGTGACACCGGGCCTGATTGCAAGTGACTCGGTTAATTCCAACCCGTTTGTAAACCCCAGTTTACGCATGGGTTGGAAGTATGAGTTTGGATTTATTTAGCATATCTTTGTTAAATTTCGGCTGAAATTTAATGTGGGACAAGTGTACAGTATCATATACCATATCAAGCGGATTTTGGTGAGTCAAACACGAAAATCTGGATTTTATTCCCCACAAACTCATAATCGGTGTTATTGATTGCACCCGATAAATAACGCACCCAGTTGTATCATTATCTATCAGTTGCAATAAATAGCCCCTATATTCGTAATA
Source organism: Lissotriton vulgaris (assembly GCF_964263255.1). NCBI lineage: Eukaryota > Metazoa > Chordata > Amphibia > Caudata > Salamandridae > Lissotriton > Lissotriton vulgaris. Next base: position 774,728,020 of record NC_141685.1, on the reverse strand, counting down.
AGGTTCTTAGATTTATACTCCCTTCCAATATTTATGGTAAGCCACGTGGGGCAGAATTACTAAAGAATTGTGGATGATTACATATTCTTAAAAACTGTGCTTTAACTATTTAGTAATAGCTAAATTAGCAAATTTCAGGGATTTTCATGGCATATATGTTGATTCAACATAACACCACAGGAAGCAGAAGCGACATTACATGATGACTATAAATTGCATAACTCGGTTGACTCCTTGCCCAATCCGTACATCTTCTAAAGCCTCCTTATTTGCAGCCGAAAGGCAAAGATCTGACCAAGGAACAAAAACTACAAAAAATAGACACATCTCTCAGAGCCCTGTTTACTTTTTCTTGCTGCTGCTGTCAACAGGGACCCTAACACTGGGGATAGCAAGGACAATGCCATTGGCACCAGGGGGAAGGTTAAGGGGAGCTGCTGTTACCCACTAGATCACTCTAACTGATGTCATTGATTTTTGGACAATAAATCTGGACATCCTAACTACTATTCTATTGAACATTTGCACTTGTAAGGGATAGCTATTGCGTCTTAGTAGCTGCACATTTCCTATTCAGTAAGGGGCATGCAACCGTGACGAAGCATACATCTGGAATTTACTTGTGGTTATTACAAATTCTACAAGAAAACAATGATCAAACTAGTAATGTGTGTTGTTCTGTGCTGTCCTAAGATTAAGGTTTCTTCATATTCATAATCAACATGGATATTTGTTTGCCCTTTAGAAAGAAATTTAGAAAGACATTAAAGTAGGCAAGGAGTGCCCAAGATATCTTTTAAATTGTTCCATTGAGGCCCGATTACTGTGACCTCCATGCCGCAAAGAGAGAGAGATCTAGTAGACTACCATCCTTATCCCATGTGGTGCATAAAGTCCAAAGTTTGTGAAAGAGCCAGGTCTGACCATTGATGTACCCTGAGGAAGAGGCCCCCAGAAAATAAGCAAGTCCTTTTAGCGAAGAGAGATGTTGCATATCCCTTTTTCAAGCACAATCTTGCAATTAGTAGGAGCAAAAAGCTCTGATGCACTGTTTGTGCATCTCAGAATGGGGAATTCAGTGCTCTCTCTTGGGGCCTGATCAACAGGAAAGTGACTCGGCGCGGCACCGCAAGCTTTTTGGCTGCGCCACACTGACTCACTTTCAAAGCACAGGTAAGCAACATATTTGCAATAATATCTCGCATCCCTGTGTTTTCCCCTACGCTAGGGCAGCCTTGATGCCATGCGCCAACGCAGGCACCCTTGCACCATGGAGCAAGAACGTCTGCGTTTCAAGGGAGATTGTTTTTGTGCAAGAAGGAGCACCTTCCTTCACAAAAACAATCACTAGAGGTGATTTCCTCTTTCTATGTGTGCTGCACAAAGCATCACGCATAGAAAGAGAAACACGCATTTGCAATGCAATAGGTCTTGCATTTGCGAGAGTTTAAGGTATTGGCATTGTAAATGACAACGCCTTTTATTAAGCCGTTTTGATAAACAACACATAAATAAAAGGCATTTTCATTTACAATGCCAAATGCTCAAACTCTCGCAAATGTGAGACCTGTTGCATTGCAAATGCTTGTTTATATGAGTATCCATATTTTTCCAATGTGGTACCACGACGTTATGATTTTCTCACTTTTTGTCTTAAATATAAAGAATAGTTGTTCCTGTAATGCACTTCAGTAAGAGGTGTGGTGTAACGGCTGAGATATGAATTCTAATCTCAGCGTAAAAATGTGACCTCAAACCTGTGATCCTGGGCAAACCGCTTTACCCCGTGCTGTTTCTACTTATCTGCCTAAACCTGGAAGCGCTTAGAAATGGACAGAAAATCAGCATTCAGCGCTATAGTGTAATGAACTGGAAAGTCCATTTTGTTCAGATTGGAAGTGCCTGGAGGTGCTTCGATCTGCCATAGCGCTGTATCCAAGTCTTCTCACTCACTCTCCACATCCGACAGGCCCGAGGCCAGGGGTTCAGATAAGGCCCTGGTTGCCCCGGCACTTCTTGCAGATGCAGGCAACAGGCAGACAGCAGGTAGAGAAGGCAGCAGAGGCAGGCTAAGAAGGAGGCGGCCAGGTAGAGGTGGTAGAGGCAGTCGTGCTTGTAGGCCACCACGCTGCAGTACTTGTGCCTCAGTGTCTTGGGTATTATGATGCTGATGGCGGCGGCGGCCTGCAGGCAGATGGCCAGGGTGTCATGCATGGCGTTGGTGGTCAGCCAGCGCTCGACGCCCAGGAGTGGCACCAGGTCCTGCTTGTCCAAGAGGGTCAGCAGGTACAGGGCGATGGTCAGCAGCCAGAAGAGCACAGCCACAAAGAGGGCTAAGTGGATGGGACCCTCGTACTTTTTGCAGGCGATGGCGATCCCAAGGGCGGCCCCGGACAGCAGCTGCAGCACCCACAGCACCCCCAGGAAGCTCTGCAGGAAGGCCGGGTCTGCCCGCAGGGAAGCTCCTCGCTGCCTGTGGGGGTGGGTGTGCAGGCGGGGGCAGGTGCGTTGGAGGGGGTGAGTAGGGTGGAGGGGGCATACCAGGCAGCGAGAATTCAGGATCCTACGAGAGACAGCGCTGCACACCTAGGACCGTCTAAGGAGAAAGACAGCCTAGCTAAGTTCTCCTGAGAAAAGAGCGCTGTCCGAGCCAGAAGTTTAAGAGAAGAGAGCGCGCGCCCACACCACTTAATCTGGACACGAGCGAGTTGTCTCTGCAAATAGCCACCACAGAGAAGAGATTGATGTTAGGGCCAAACTCCGAGCAGAGAGATGCCCAGCAGCCTCTGGTGAGAAGGGAGCCACCCCAATGAACACTCCCTCCAACCACACAGATGCATGCGCTGCAACGCTATGACCCACCTACGTCACGGAAAACAAAGATGGCGTCAGCCTGTCCAGACGTGCCGTCCTAAAATTGGACAGGGCGGTAACAAAAAAGCCAGATTTCCAATCAAGTGCCAGCGTTTAACATAAACGATGACACAAGCCAATGAAAAAGAGGGGCGGGGCTTCAAGTCCCCTTCCAAATCAACTCGACGACAATAGATCTCGCACTGTGGGCAGCGCATGCGCTGCAACTCTAGGAAAGACCCAAAAACGAGGAGAGGTGAAAACATTTCTCCTCGTTGCGCCTCACTACGCCTCACCTGGAGAGACGAAGCATTCTGATGCATTTACAGGTTTAAGAAAGGATGCAAATCTGAGAATGCAGCAGAAGCTATGGGTGTTAGGCGCGAACACCCACAGCAACACCCATGGCACACCCATTTCACACAAAGTGAAAAGGGGACGTATTAACAAGGACACAAAAAACCATGCAGGGTGGATTTATGTGTCCTTGTACATATGGGGCAGCAAAATGCGCCGCCGGTGAGTCACAAAAGATGTACCAGCGGTGCAAAGGGCTTATAAATAAGCCCATTTATACTTTATTCCATAATCTGAAGTGTGAAATCCAGATTGATATGCAAATTGTGCACTTGCTAATTTTTTAACATGCACTAACAAAAATGTGTGGGTCTGCTGCTCCCATAAGCATTTTGCAGCCCAATCATGACCTGAGTGTGTTTTTTTAAATATATTTCATCTGGTCCCACACTACAGTTGTGGGGATCTTTTCAGGAGACCCAGGGCATTACGGAGTGACTTGGTTCAAACTGTGCCAATCATGGCATTTTAACACTGGTTTTCTAGGGTTTTAGCTTACTATTAAGCCCTTAACTGAGCACTAGGTACACCCCTTTAGCACCTGATCTCCAGGATAGGATCAAGTAGTCCAAGGCTTACTCTGGGAGGTGGCGTAGAGTTAGAGACTCCAGAATAAATAAAACATCTGATAACAAATAATACATACTTGTCCAAACAGTACTTTGGTTTGTAAAATAAAAGTTATTAATAACACAGAACACAATTATTGTACTTAATAATTGGAGGGCATTACAAACGATATATCAACTGTAACTGAGTAAATATGGTACTCCACGGTTTAGTGTAAACTGTTCTCTATGGGATACGGGGTGTGGCATGTGATAACGCTCCTTGGTTTTTGCCCCACTGAGGGGAATCACAGAAGAGTTCTTCATGTGAAGCTCCATTGACTCATTTTATCTGCCAGCCCATCATTTACCATTTGCAGCCCCAAAAAATATGTGATTTTTCCTCTACGCCTTATGGGTCCCAATTACGCAGGACCTTTCTGTTCTTAGTTGTGGTTTGCTAGGACAGGACCGGCCTGCAGTTTGTCACTGGTCAGCAGCCTTGCCACTCAAGGCGGTGTGCACAGCGAATTGGGCTCACCTGCTCTTCTCCCCAGCCCAGCTGATTTGGTTCAAGTGTGCAGTGTCAGCAGCATCGGAACTAGCAGTGGAGAAGCTGTGCAGTTCCACTCTGCTTGTGGTTGTTTGAGTCCTGCTCCATGGTGTCATACTCGTGCTTCTAGGTGGCTGTGTCTAGTGAGAACACTCGAAAAGCATTGTGTTGATCTTCTTGAAGGCCCCTCAATCTTAGGCACTTATATGGAACAGCACATGCTGTGGATGCATTAGGGTCGCTTGCATCTTACCCATTGTTGTGAGTGGTGTAGATCCTCCCTGGGCTACAGTGGCCACTACAGTTCAGAGCGACCTCAGCTCCTTTTACGTTCTCCCTTTCTAGGTACTGTTTTCATGTGCAAGGCTATCTCCAAAGCCTCTCCTCAGCAGCCAGTGGATTCTATCCTTCAAGACATGCTCTAAAGTAGCCTCTCCTGGCATGCTGTTGAACTTCACATTTTCTGGCCTGGAACCTAGCAAGGTGTGTTGGCAGTGGATATTCCAACCATGGAGCACAGAATAATTATTTAGCCACCACTGAGTTGAAACCCCAGTTACCGATAGAGAAATCTGGGCCCACTGGCTGGAAACTTCTCTCTTATCTTTATGCCAAAGTTGCAGACAGTAGTTGTGTATTCCAACAGTCAGTAGTGAGACCAGTACTTGGCTGTTCTGCCCTTTTGTTTATTCTATTCAGACTCGTCCAGCCAAGATTTTTGATACAAGGGGTTACTGGGGCACAAGGGTGCAGAGGAGGCTAAACCACCTTTTAACTAATGGGAAGGAGCACTCATAGTGAATGATGGGACAGGAAAAGGAAGGGAATCTCCCTTGGCTTCAAATGGTCTCTCTGACTCCACTCCTCCTGGATGTCCTGGAGAAGCCCTGCAGTTGATATCTCCTTTTGGTGAACTACAAGTCTGCCACCCTCATGTTAGACACCACTTTGTTGTAGCAAATAGCAAATGGATTGTTGTGTGCCTATGGCCACGTGTTACACATGCTCCACACACATCTTCCAAATATGCAGATAAATAGGCACATAGGACAAATGTATCCCATATGAATGGGCAATAGATCCAGTTTCAGAGGACTAGCATCCCAATTTAAACAGGTGGCCAGTAGGCACCTTTATCTGGCAGGGACAGGTAAAAAGGCCTGCATTGCCTGTACAATTATCACAGTTATCACCTCTGTTAGACCTCTACCGTGTGGCAAGCTGACAGTAGTCAAGATTAGTCAAGAGGGTGGACTTGGTGCAACCCTCCAGATCACATGCAAAAAGAGCATGGATTTAACCCAGATCTGTGACTGAGGCTGAGTGTCTGAAAAGTTTCAGCGCTCCGCCCATCATCTCCTTTTATTTGCTTTGTTTCGACCTAAGTTGGCAGGGTATGCCCAGACGTGGGTCCCTTGCTCCCTTTGCCCCTGGATTCAAGCTAGCCTGGCTGATGATGGGTGTTACCCTGAAACCTGTCCCAGGATGCCTGTTTCCGGTTCAGGTAAGACCTGGCTTGGCAGTTCGGGCTGGACTGTTCCCATGAGGCACAGGTTCAAGATTGATTTACATATAGTCGGGTCCTAACTGAGGTGACAAAGTGAGCTAAAGAATGATGATGGATTCAACCCAGATCTGTGACTGGGAGTGAGTGTCCGAAAAGTTTCAGCGCTCCATCCATCATCTCCTTTTGTTTGCTTTGTTCGCCCTAAGTTGTCAGGGTATGCCCAGACGTGGGTCCCTTGCTCACTTTGCCACTGGATTCAAGCTAGCCTGGCTGATGAAGGGTGTTACCTGGAAACCGGTCCCAGGATGCTTGTTTCTGGTTCAGGGAAGATCTGGCTTGGCAGTTCGGGCTGGACTGTTCCCATGAGGCACACGGTCAAGACTGCTTTTCCATATAGTCGGGTTCTAATTCAAGTGACGAAGTGACCTAAAGAATGATGATGGATTCAACCCAGATCTGTGACTTGGGGTGAGTGTCTGAAAAGTTTCAGCGCTCTGCCATCATCTCCTTGTGTTTGTTTTGTTCGCCCTAAGTTGGCAGGGTATGCCCAGACTTGGGTCCTTTGCTCACTTTGCCACTGGATTCAAGCTAGCCTGGCTTATGAAGGGTAGGACCCAGAAACCGGTCCCAGGAGGCTTGTTTCCGGTTCAGGGAAGAACTGGCTTGGTAGTTCGGGCTGGACTGTTCCCATGAGGCACAGGGTCAAGACTGATTTGTATATAGTCGGGTCCTAACTGAGGTGACAAACTGAAGTAAAGAATGATGATGGATTCAACCCAGATCTGTGACTGGGGGTGAGTGTCTGACAAGTTTCATCGCTCCGTCCATCATCTCCTTGTGTTTGCTTTGTTCACCCTAAGTTAGCAGGGTATGCCCAGACATGGGTCCCTTTCTCACTTTGCCCCTGGATTCAAGCTAGCCTGGCTGATGAAGGGTGTTACCCAGAAACCGGCCCAGGATGCTTGTTTTTCGGTTCAGGGAAGACCTGGCTTGGCAGTTCGGGCTGGACTGTTCCCATGAGGCACAGGGTCAAGACTGATTTGCATATAGTCGGGTCCTAACTGGGGTGAAGAAGTGAGCTAAAGAATGATGATGGATTCAACCCAGATCTGTGACTGGGGGTGAGTGTCTGAAAAGTTTCAGCTCTCCGTCCATCATCTCCTCGTGTTTCCTTTGTTCGTACTAAGTTGGCAGGGTATGCCCAGACATGGGTCCCTTGCTCACTTTGTCACTGGATTCAAGCTAGCCTGGCTGATTAAGGGTGTTATCCAGAAACTGGTCCCAGGATGCTTGTTTCCGGTTCAGGGAATTCCTGGCTTGGCAGTTCGGGCTGGACTGTTGCCATGAGGCACAGGGTTAAGACTGATTTGCATAAAATCGGGTCCTAACTGAGGTGATGAAGTGAGCTAAAGAATGATGATGGATTCAACCCAGATCTGTGACTGGGGGTGAGTGTCTGAAAACTTTCAGCGCTCTGTCCATCATCTCCTTGTGTTTGCTTTCCTCCAGATCACAGGCCCATGCTCTGGACCTCAAGCATAGGTATACACATGCCTACAGCCCACACACATGATTGTTTTGCTTACTGAGGCAGGATACAAAAATGTACAACTTGCTATGTGGAACTCAAGACAGGGAAACACACTCTCTAGAGGGACCACATTCCAGCCCAGCTATAGCTATAGGCTGTATACATTTGCATGGAATGCCAGAGGAAATAATGTATCTACTACTTCTGATAAGAGAGGTCTGACTTAACTATTATCACCAAAATCCTGTCACATATATTTCTAAATTAAACAACACATATCAAATATACAACCATTCTGAGATAATCAGGAGCCAAATTGAGAGACAGGAGAAACTAATCATCAACTCCCACATTGAGGCACCCTAAACAAATACACCTGTCTGTGCCAGATTCCTTCCTGAAGCCAGTGTGGAACGAAGCCACACGGCCACCCTAACAGCTGATCTCAACTATTACCAACCTGAAAACCAGAAACTGTTTGAGTTAAGTCCCAAGCCTGGAGAAGCCCTGAACTCGTCACAATACCTGGAATCAGTTCCTTCCTTGACATGTAACAATGGTTGAGCAAATGGTAGATTTGAACGTACTTAATGGGAGTCAAAAACGTATCACAAGCTTTTAAGAGTGAAGCATCACCGAACTAACCAGCAATATGAACGTCAGTTACAGCCATTACATCCACCAAATCTCCTGCCAGGACAGATGGCAATGCAACATTAACTCTCCAGACAGCCGCCGGCCAACAGAAGTCTTAGCAACAAGAGAGAGTATTCACAATGGCTGTTAACCAGGATGTGAAACAGAAACTTCACTCAAAGTCAAGATCATGACACTGAATATCAACTGATTTAATTCAACAAATGTAACATTCAATTAGCTCTAAACTAAAAAAGTCTCCGAAAAATGAAACAGCACGTAAAAACATACATCTATCTTGTTGGTAGATTTACAATTATTTGTTATGAGTAATACACCAGGAGGACTCATTTAAAAAATGAAACATCGGGGGAGGAGCTTCGCGCGGTACCAAGATGGACGCGTGAGCAAAGGGCTCCCGAGACCCTCTTCGCCTCCCGCATGTAAATGGTCCCACGCATCTATCCTGCCACAAATCCTGATTTGAACGACGGGTACTTCTTGCTTATGCCCTGCTGATCCTGAGAACTTTTTTCCGAAATCAAATCGGACGCCGAGAACCGGACTTGCCGCATCCTGCGATTTGCAGCCTACATCATAGACCATCCCCGGACTTGGGTCCCCGAGGTACCCAGGTGGCAACTCAACAACAACGGCCAGTGTGACACGCCCACAGACCCTGTGGTACTTTCGGTTTCGCTTTGGGTCATGGTTGACGGCGCTCTACTGCCGCCCCATTCGACTTCTCGTCCCTGCGACAGATCCTACGCTTGCTTTAGATCTTAGCCCTTCTGCCCTGGAGGACCATCGAAAGCGGGATAATTTTGACCAGATCACACCGGCTCAGTGGGAGTTCATCGCCCACTATGGCGGGCAAAGCAGATGGCGAGAAGCGGAACACCAAGGGCACGCATCGTGGTGGCATTATTCAAACTCAGATCATAGAGCGCTACACTCGCCCAAAAGGGTCCCCGGGTGGAGCAAGCAAGGCTCTCGAGGGGACCGGAGATGGTCCTCCTTCATCGGCGGAGCCGACACTGAAGGACATCATGGGCTCCATCACCAGTGTTCGGACGGCTATGGGCCAACAATATGAAACTCTCGCTGCGAAAATCGACACGGTGGCGATTGAGGTTAACCTCATTAGGGCGGACCTCGGTAAGACGAATGAACGATTCAAGTTCCTGGACATTAAAACTGCAAGCTTGACCACTGATGTCTCGGACCTCCAGGCTGAGGTTCGCACTCTCCGCACCTCCAACGACCAGTTTGCTGCCGGCTGGAGGATTTCGAGAGCCGGGCCAGGCGCAGTAACGTCCGCATCGTGGGGGTTCCGGAGAACTCTGCGGATGTATCCACGGACCATCTGGTGGAGGATCTGGTCCTGAAACATCTTGTGCCTAAGGGCCTCAGCAACTTTTTTACCGTGGAGCGAGCACATAGGGTTCCCGGTGGGAAGCCCAAGCTGGGGGCCGCACCTAGGCCTATCATCGCCAGGATTTTTAATTTTCGGGACCGGGACGCTATCCTGCAAGCCTCACGTACTACAGGTCCCACTAAATTTGACAACGCCTCAGTCAGCTTCTATCCAGACTTCACCCAGGCGGTGCAGAAACAACGTATGGGCTTCACCGGGGTGAAGAGACGGCTCAGGGATATGGGACTGAAGTATGCCATGCTTTTTCCAGCCCGACTGAGGATCGAGTATGAGGAGCGGGCGTTCTTCTTCAATCGCCCCGAAGTGGTCAGTGACTGGTTGGACACCTTGCCATCAAACCGCACCAGCAGCGAGAGATCGAGAGGTGCCGAGGGTGGCCTGGCTGAACAGGAGTAGTGAGTCTGCATCGGCGAACCGGTTACTATGGACTTATATCAGTGGCTTTATAATAGACTTGCTTTATAATGTAGATACCCGGGGGTGGGGGGAATCGGGCCTCTTTTTTCCTCCTCTGGCGACTTTTTCTCTCTGCTTGTAGGTTAGTTTAATGGGGCGACAGGCACACTGCAAGTTGGGGTGGCTTTTTGGTCTAACGCAGGGGTGCAGGGTGGGGGGGTGTGTTTTTCAGGGTTCCTTGGGGGCAGTGGGGGGGTCTTCCCCTTTTTGGTTTGTCCGAGGCTGCGCTATGTTCTGTCTTTTATTCGGTGTGCTTGTTCCCGGGCGGAGGGGGCTGGGTGCCCATTGCGGGGATGGGGGGGGGGGGGAGCTTAGGGTGCTGAGTTGGAACGTTAACGGTCTTGGTGATAGGATTTAGCGGGGAATTGTATTGCAATACTTGAAACGCTGTGCCCCAGATGTGATTCTGCTCCAGGAGACGCACTTGGTTGGAAATACATGCCACGCAATGAGCAGACGGGGCTACCGTTTGGTGGCCCACTCAGGGTTTACCTCCGGGTCGAGAGGGGTGGGGGTCCTGGTACGAACTTCCCTTCCCCTGGAGATAGATGACGTAGTGCTGGACGACAGGGGCCGCTATGCGGCTATTACGGGTCGGTGGGAAGGGAAAACGATTTCCATTTTGTCTGTATATGTCCCCCCTGGCCTGCAGGCCACCACATTTGCTGATTTGGGAGATGTGATCCTGGGGTTTCCTGATGAAATATTGGTAGTGGGTGGCGATTTTAATTCTGTAGTTAGTGGGGATGAAGACCGTAGCCCCCCGAGAGCCCTGCCTGCGGCACAGCTTTTGCTCGGGAAGCTCCTGGACACGTTTGGACTAGTCGATTGTTGGAGGCAATTGCACCCTGGATAGCTCCAATATACCTTTTATTCGGGAGCCCATGGGAGTCTATCGAGATTGGATTACATTCTTGTACTAGCGCAGCGATGGCTCGTGGAGGGAGTTACGGTGGGGCAGGAGGGTGGGGAGGGGGAGGGGCAGGGTGGAGGTTGCTAAAAACCGGCATATGGATAATTGCAGGTAAGTAAACAATTTAATTAATAAAACGAATTTCGTAGTGCGCCTTGCATCGCAAAATGCAATGCAGTGCGAGCTACGAAATTCGTTTTATTAATTAAATTGTTTACTTACCTGCAATTATCCATATGCCGGTTTTTAGCAACCTCCACCCTGCCCCTCCCCCTCCCCATCCTCCTGCCCCACCGTAACTCCCTCCACGAGCCGTCGCTGTACTAGCGGCACAAATGGTCTCTGTACGGGAAATTAGACATTTGGCCAGGGGGATATCTGACCACTCTCCGCTTTGGCTTACAGTTGACATACAGTTGGGTGCCGAGGGCCGGGTCGCTCCGATCAACCCCTGGCACCTTCGTAATCCTAAGATCAGGTCGGAGGTGGTGAAGTGTATGGACTACTATTTTGCTGAGAATGAGGGATTGGTTTCCTCCCCTGTTACATTGTGGGAGGCATATAAACCAGTGATTCGTGGTCAAGTCTTGTCCCTCATTGCCAGCGAAAGGAGGCGTAAGAATGCTGCTGTTGTGGATCTGGAAAACTAAATCACTGACTTAGAAAGGCAGATGGAGTCCGGGGTCACTCCAGAGGTGGTGCATGCTCTGGCCTTGAAACAATCTGACTACAAGGCGCTGGTCACTGAGGCGGCCAAGGCGATGCACCGTGAGCAACAGGGACGTTTGTACGATGTGGGTGACAAGGCGGGAAAGTTGATTGCATGGTTGGATAAGAAGGATAGACTGAACCGGGTGGTGCCTGTTATTGAACGGATGGATGGTATGCGTGTCGTGGACCCGATTGATATAGTCCAAGTTTTTGCTCAACACTTTCAGGCGGTGTATGCACCGGTCTCTGACAGGCCGGAAGAGGACTCGCATTTATTGCTTCGGGATATCGCCTTGCCAAGCTTGTCGGATTCGGACAAGGAGCTTATGGAGGCGGATTTTTCCACCAATGAAGTAGCGCTCGCTATCCGTTCACTTCGTTCCGGGAAGGCCTCGGGCCCGAATGGGATTCTGGTGGAATTATACAAGCTATGCCCGACAAAATGGCGCCGTATCTTCGTCGAATGTTCCTGTCATCGCGAGATCTCGGGTCTCTTCCTCGGGATCAGAGATTGGCATCCATCGCGGTCATCCATAAAGATGGCAAGCCCCGCGATCATTGCTCATCGTATCGGCCGATTTCGCTCCTGAATGTTGAGCCCAAAATTCTCGCTAAACTCTTGGCAAATCGGCTGATTACGGTGATCGCTGACTTGATCCATCCGGACCAATCTGGATTTATACCCCACCGTAATACCGCTCTCAATCTACGTCGCCTCCATGGCGAGCCGGCCATCTTGGTTTCCCTTGATGCCTCGATGGACTTCGATACGGTAGAGTGGCCATATTTGTGGGCTGCCCTTGCTAAGTTTGGATTCGGCCCTAAATTCATTGGGTGGATTAAGCTTTTGTATGAGCAGCCGCTGGCACAGGTGGTGGTTAATTGCAGGGCCTTGGAGCCCTTCACCCTCGGTCGCGGAACGAGACAAGGATGCCCCTTGTCACCGCTCCTCTTTGCGCTTGCCCTTGAGCCCCTGGCTGCATGGCTACGTTGGGAACCGTCGCTTAAGGCCATCCGATGGTCACCTGACTTCGAGGACCGGATATCGCTTTATGCCGATGATATATTGTTGTATCTTACCTCTCCTCGTAAGTCGTTGGGTGTCCTGTTTGATGTGTTACGCTCCTTTGGGAGGAATTCCGGTTTGGTCATTAACTGGGCCAAGTCCTGTATTTATCCACTCACGGACGATGTGCCTCTTCTTCCCCGCATTTGTCCGATACCGGTCTCTAGAGTTGGCTTTAAATACTTGGGGATCTACATTTCGCTGGACCCCAAAGCCCGCTACGAGCGGAATTTGTTGCCTCCGCTTTCCCGGCTTCGGTCGGATGTTGCCGAGTGGTGTGGCTTGCCACTCTCCCCTTTGGGAAGGGCAGCCCTGTTCAAAATGATGTCTCTTCCCCGCTTCCTGTATGCCATTCAGAACACACTTGATTTGGTACCTGCTAGCTATTTTCGTGAGATTGAGGGCTTGCAGAGGAAGTTGATGTGGGGTGGGCGACCGCGTATCGCATTGGCGAAATTGACTTTGCCATGTTATGATGGAGGTATCGCGTTGCCCGACATCAAGCGCTATTACTGGGCCTCCCAGTTGAGTGCTGTGAACCACGCTATGTACGGCCCTGTCCCGAACCCCGCGTTTGAGATGGACAGATGGCAACTGCCCGAGGGGGATTACAATCGAGCGCTCTATTCTAGAGTTCTAGAGTTGGCTTTAAATACTTGGGGATCTACATTTCGCTGGACCCCAAAGCCCGCTACGAGCGGAATTTGTTGCCTCCGCTTTCCCGGCTTCGGTCGGATGTTGCCGAGTGGTGTGGCTTGCCACTCTCCCCTTTGGGAAGGGCAGCCCTGTTCAAAATGATGTCTCTTCCCCGCTTCCTGTATGCCATTCAGAACACACTTGATTTGGTACCTGCTAGCTATTTTCGTGAGATTGAGGGCTTGCAGAGGAAGTTGATGTGGGGTGGGCGACCGCGTATCGCATTGGCGAAATTGACTTTGCCATGTTATGATGGAGGTATCGCGTTGCCCGACATCAAGCGCTATTACTGGGCCTCCCAGTTGAGTGCTGTGAACCACGCTATGTACGGCCCTGTCCCGAACCCCGCGTTTGAGATGGACAGATGGCAACTGCCCGAGGGGGATTACAATCGAGCGCTCTATTCTAGAGCTGACCGGAAGCACCTCATGGGTCCTACTGCAGTTGCGGTGCCAATTTGGGGAAGTGCGACCGCCGCCACGGGATGGACAGATAAACTGACAAAATCGACCCCGTTGTACGCCGCGGAAGCGCTAGGTGGCCTGTGGACGTCAAAGGGTTTTGACAGGTGGGATCTCATCGGTATCAGCAGGGTGGGCGACCTTTGGGCCAAGGGCAAAGTTAAAACCTTCGAGGTACTCCAGCGGGAATATGAACTGAGCGATAGGGAATTTTACCGGTACCTTCAAGTCAGCCATGCGCTTAACTCGGTTTTCCCAGCTGGCACTACGATCCCGGAGTCCTCTCCTCTCGAGGATAGAGTACTTGACGGATATGTTCCCGACAGCACCATATCTCTAATCTATAAGAAACTGATCAATGATCGCTCGGATCTCCTTCTACAATTGCGGAACGCTTGGACCAGTGACGGGCTAGAACTGGACGATGAAGACTGGCAGGCGGCGATATCTTCCCCCAAGGAGGTCGCGATTCCGGCACGCCTTAGGCTGGTGCAACTTAAAATACTGCATTGGGTGTATGTCACGGGCCCACGACTGGTACATATGGGTTTCTCTGTGGATGGGTTGTGTAGGCGTGGATGTGGTATGTTGGCTACGTTTTTGCATATCCTCTGGGAATGTCCGGAGGTGGCGACGTTTTGGGGCCGAGTACATGCGGTTATGGGTGAGGTGACGGGTGCTGTGTTATCGCCTGAGGCCAGACGCTGCCTGCTGAATGTTTGGGAGCCGAACGACTGTACTGTTGCTCAAACTCAATGGGTCACATTGGGTAATATGGTTGCTAAACGGGATATTGCCCAGTTGTGGGGTTCTCAGAGGCCACCATCACTCCAAACATGGAAAGAAAACATGGACTGGTCCATGTTCAGGGAAAAAACTGTATATGTCTCCCGTGGCAGACCTAAGAAATGGGGTAGGGTCTGGGGTCCATGGAATGCATACCGTGGAGAGATTTGCACCCCCCCGTTCACGGACATTCCAGATCTGCTTCTCCTCCCTTGACTGTGCGTTCCCAATGCTTAGCTTTTGTAGACTACATTGTATTGTTTTTGCCCCTGGGTCCCCCCCTCCCCAGTATTTCTCCTCCTTTATATTGTAGCTTATCTTCCACCCATCTCCACTGCCATATGGGACAGCCAATCTATCGCACAGTAATGCCTCGACCTTTTTTGTGTTTTGTTCGTTGTTTTATTTATATAAAATATAAAATGTGAAACCTTTCACTAATCCTATTTATACCACATGCTTTTACAAGATCGCGAGATATCGCTGCCGGACGCCCGGGTTGTCGGCTGAAGAGCTGTGTACTTTGATGGTGATATTGCTGTGTGCGACTGACCAGCCTCCGTGGTTGTAGGTCTGTAACTGTCTCTTTCTTTACATAATAAAGGTTTAAAAAAAATGAAACATCAGTGAAAAAAGTGAGATGAACAACCCAGAAGATTTCCTTCTGCAGGCCAAATAAAGAATAACTTGAAGCAATACAATTACTGTATCTTTTTAATATTTTGCTGGTGGAAATGAGACAGGTTTTCTATGCCTTAACTGTGTGATATTCTGTCTCTGATCCTGTATTACCACATCACACATGTAGGTTTACAACAACCTTAGAATGCGGGCATTAATTAAAAAGGCACAAACCAGGGCAAAGTGTTGATTTCCTTTTTTCCGGCCACAGCAAAACTTGTTTTGTACTGGAAGGTTGTCTAACAGTGACACAAAGTAGAACTTTGCGCTCCTTTGTGTTACATTGTGGAATGAGGACATCACATGGGTGATATATAGGGATTCCAGGTTACCATACATGGATTTTGATGGCAGGGCCTCTCTTCTAACATTAGTAGACAGTTCTTTACACCCAAAATATTACGCCTCCTCAAGGCAAGGCCAAAGTAGAAGAAATATTTTGATTTAGTTACTGTGCTGCACTGTACAGCACACAACTAAGGGGCCTATTCCGATGTCGAACGGACCTAAGTCCGTCCGACATTGGGCAGGAGCTGTAACCGACCGACCTGCTTTCGTCGTACGATTCGTATACCTTACAATGCAAGCATGCTTTCCGACCGGAAAGCATGCTCGCATTGCTGAAAGCAGGGGTGCACTTCATCCCTGCACCCTGTGGCTGGCACCCCAAGGTGCCCGCAACCGGGTGCAGGGATCAACGGAGGGGCACCATAGGTGGCCCCGATGGCGGCCTCAAACCCATGAGGGCCCTGCTGGGGGCTCCCAGAGACAGCTTCCAACTGTCCTTTCGTGCCGGACAGACCGGCACGAAAAGGCACTGAAAAGCTGCCATCGTACTCCCTCGGTCGCACAGATGCGACCGGGGGAGTATTGGAGGATTTCCGGACTGGGGACAGGCTCTCTGAGCCTGTCGTCCGTAATCCGGAAATCCGAGTCGGATTCCTTCCTGACCGAGCCCATTGGAATGGCTCGGTCGGGAAGGAATCCGACTGGGACTGACCGATTCGGTTTGAAGGGCTCCGAACATGGTTCAGACCCCTTCCGGACGAAATCGGAATCGTCCCCTCAGTGGGAAAATTTCAAGGTTAGTCAAAGCTTAGGGGCAGATTTATGATGCCCTTGCGCCGCAATTGTGTCACTTTATTTGACGCAACTGCGGCGCAAACAATGCGCCCTATTTACAACGCGACGCATCTAGGAGATGCGTCACGTTGTAAAGCCCTGCGCCATAAGGAGGCGTTCCTGCGCAGGGGGGGGGCGTTCCTGCGCAGGAACGCCTCCTGAAAGTGGCTGAGTGAAATCTATGAGATTTCACTCAGTCACTTTCAGGTCAATGCTGCGTCAAAACCCTGCGCCTGCTTGAAGAAGGCGTAGGTCTTGATGCAGCATTGTGTACATGGGGCACCCCCGAGCCTTGCTGGAGCTGCGTCGCGCTTGCGACGCAACTCCAGCAATGCGCCACAGATGCGTTACGCATCTGTGCCGTTTTTGCACCATGGTGCGCTGCATTATAAATGCGGCACACCATGGGTGGCGGAGCTGTGGCGCACTGTGGCGCACGTTAACTGGCGCATCCCTGGGGATGCGCCAGTTAACATAAATCTGCCCCCATGTGTTTTGCTACTGGAAGGGTAACCTTCCAATACAAAATCTAGACTAGAGATCCCACACACACCTTTGAACTATTGTGCAAAGATGTGTGTGTGGTGCTAGGCAGGCGGAATTTGTGGCATTGCTTGAGAAGATGGTAGTAGCATCATATCATTGTAGATTTGACACTGTCCTGCTCTCTCCCTTTAACACAAGGCAGCACAGCAACTTTCCCTGCTGCACTGCATTTCATGAAATAGTAAATTTGCCCAGTGCAGTGATTGAATTATCACAATTATTTCCCTCTTAAACGTGGAGGAGCTGATTAGTGTAAGCCCCCATGTACACCACGCCATGCTTCCTGGTATATAGTGTTAAATATGATGCAGGCTCTATTGTGTGTATCATTGCAAAGCACTTTAGTACATTCAAGAGCAACAGACTATACAGATGCTCATATTTACATTTTAACATACCTTGTACAGTGAGAAAAACAGAAGCCAGTGTACTTCCCCCTTCATTAGAGGCAAAGCAGCTGTACTCTCCAGCATCACTGAGCGTTATGGCTTTGATTTCCAATGAGAGGTTGCTCATCATTTTAATCCTAGGTGGGTCAATCATCTTCAGATCCAGATTATTGCGGAGCCAGGTGAGATTATAGCGCACCGTACTTTGAGTCAAGCACGTCAAGATGGCCCGTTCTCCAGGAGTCACTGTGACATTGTTAGGAACCTGAATCACTGGTGGTGGTTCTGAATAGAAAGGATAAAAGAGAAAGCAGTTTAATTATATTTTTATCAAGTGCTAAACTGTGAGCCATCAAACTGATTACTCCAAGTTTTCAAAGCAGTTACAGTTGTGAATCAGGAGATGTTCTGGTATCTTTAGTGCTCCATGTTTTCTGTCAAGCAAAGTCTAGTGATAAATACATTTCTGAACCTTAATTCACTATTACTCGTGTGAAGCACAGAAGTGAATGTTTTTTTTAAAACACATAATTTTTCATGTGCTCACAATAGTGAAACATTGCAGTAGCTGGTTTAAAAACATATATGGTTTTATTAGGGGTGAGCGAAATTTGTGGCATCTGATTTTGCATAATTACTTAAAATTCTGCAATATTACACAAATTATGTGAAATGCAAAACAGCATTTAACACTATTTTGTAGCATGTAATGTGTCCTTACATCCATCTTAGCCTCACGGACACATTTCACTCTAAACAAGTATTTGCATTACAGCCTGGGTAGAGAACATGCCCAGACCCCCAGTCCCCGTCTGAGCACCAAACTACGGCGCTCAGACCAATCACAATGTGCATTACAGCCTTGTGATTGGCTTAGGGTAGCCAATCCCAATGCTGCATTACAACGTTGTGATTGGCTCAGGGGAGCCTAGCTGCTTCCTGTTTGGCGGAGGACAGAGGACGCAGGACAGAGGGGCGAGGACGTAAGTGCCTTTTTCTGTTTTTACACTCCCTTGCCCCTCATCCCCGCCCCGCCACCCCATATCAGTGCCAGTTGCTAGGAGATATCAAAAGAGACAGATGAAAGAAACTAAAAAACAACATTAATAAGGTTAATCTTTGTTTTTTCACATGGGGAGCAACATGTTCTCCGTTTTTCTTTGAATTCATTATTTTAGATTGTTTTAAATCCAAATCCCTCTTTCCTTGGGTTCAAATGGTCACCACGGAGCATTCAAAAACTAGTGGGGGTAACATGAGTATTAGGATCGCAGTTATTGCAGAAGAAGGGAATTCCTTCTATATGAAGAATCGAACCAACCACGCTAGATCTGGCATGTAGTGACTGAGCCCAATTTTTTTTTTGGGGGGGGGGGAGGGGGGGGCGTTTCTGGGAGGTTCTCATCCCTGACAAAAAAATGTAAAAATCTGAAAAAGTAGTGCATTAAAGCATAATTCTCAATTAATGTGCTAAAAAGCCAAAGTCTCTGCAGCGCTACAAATTAAATATTCAAGTCAGTTCATGGTGAGCTAAGCCAACGACAGCCCCCAGGAATTGACTACATTTTAAAAAATGTGCAATTGGTACCCCTACATGTGAAAAATCTACTCAATTGTGCTAGAGCCAGCATTTGTCATGGGTCCCCGACATGCATTGGGTGCTCCCTTTGGCCAAAAATTACATATATCTTGCTACTACTAGAATTTTGCTATTAGTGCCATTCATATACCATGGGTCAGCCTTATATCAAAAATTACTACACGTATGTCAGGACTACCTTTTTTCAGGTTGACCCCCTTCCATATGCCATGATTGTCCTACCTGGAAACAATTATCTCCAATGTGCCAATCCAGCATACTTCTGCGTGTTCCCCCATGCCAAGAATTTCCTTCAGTATGCCATGATCAACATTTTGCTATGAGTGTCTTTTATGCCATGTATTACCTCTAGTATTCCAGTGTCAATAGTTTGTCACAGGTGCCTGTCATGCTAAGAATTGCATTCAGTATGCCAGCATGAGTATTTTGCCATGAGTCTTTCTGTAAACCAAGAATTTCCTTCAGTATAGCAGGATCAACGTCAAGCACCCAGGTTTAACACCACATTCTCACTTATTCTCACTCACTCTGACTCACTCCTTTCTACTCATTTAAATGTTAATGTAAATGTAAATTGATACTTGTATAGCGCACTACTCACCCGCAAGGGTCTCAAGGCGCTTGTACGAATAACGCTGTGGAACCCATCCTGGCTTCCCCTGTGAGGCGTCCACTCCTGGGCACCCCAAAGGTGGAGGCCAGGCATCCTTAGCGTTGTGGGGGCTGTTGTGGAGATTAAGCAAGCTATTGCCCAGAGTTGCAGAGTGGGACTCAATGATTGGAATAGGCACTGAGACGAGAATTATCAGGTCCGAGGAAATTGAGCCCAAGGTCCCGGGCTAGACCTCTACATCAGGGTCTGCCGCTCTAATCATTGAGCCACACTTCTCTTACAAGTACTCATTCACTTTCACTCACACTCCCTCACACCAACCCTTTAACACTCCCTCATTCATTCTTACTCATGCCTTCTTACTCACCGCTTTAATTTCTTTCTCATACTCATTCTCCTTCACTCTGACTCCTCAAAATTCCTGACACTCAATCTCACTCATTCTCACTCCGTACCTGCCATGCTCTCTCCCTCATTCACTTTCAGTCACGCACATGCTAACACAGACACACACGTTCAGATATACAGTGGCTCTCTCATATAAACACTCATACCCACAAACATATCACAACCACATTTAAAGGCCTTTTATTTTACTTACCTCAGTTGCTACAGTTCCAGTTCCTGGTGCTCCAGTTCTTTACACTAAAAGTGACTAATGCACTATTATTCGCTATTAGTATACTAAAAATAGGTGGTAAAGGAAGTTTGAGCACTGATGTCCACAAGGATGCCACCCCTGTGTTCTTGGAAGTGATTTTGAAACCTCTAAAGCCAGGGGTGCAAAGGCATTGCCAGGTGTCACAAGGGTAAAACCAGGAGTCAGAATTCCGACCCCTGGAGATTCCTAGATGAGGTCCATTCCTTCTTCATGGGAAGCCAACACAGCAACCCGCCCATCCAGATCCACTTAGCACCTCATGGCATTTGTAGATCTCCACAGACTGATCGCTTTTAATCTAATCCTGGGAGGCTGTCCAATAAAAAGAAATACATTGCTGTCAGTGACTGTGTGGGACGACAGAGTGGAAAAACAGAAGCCACTCTTTATAATGGAGTCAAAATAAAGGTCAAGTTGTGGAAGGGGAAGTATTTGCAGATTAAATAAGACTGTAGTGTTGAGTTCTAAACATTTTCTATTATAAAAGACATCTGTAATTTACATTTCAAGATACAAAAAGGAAAGTAACATATATAACTCCAAAATAGTCAAATTAAAGTAACTGCTGGCGCTTATCACTGAAATTGTACTAAGACCACACAGGAGTTATCCCTGGTGCAATTTATTGCCAAAATATACTTATTTTTAAAGAAAGGAAGCCTTCACTACCTATTTATAAATGTTGGAAAGCTGCATAGGTGTAAGTAGTTAGTAAGTCTGTCAATAAACAACTAAGCCTGGGTGGTGAACTCCACTCCGTTTGCGGAGTTTTTCACACTTCGCACTCCACGGAGCTTGCAGAGTCTTTTCCTCTCTCGCCAACGGTAAATTGGTGAGTTCGAGCGAGGAAAATCCAATGCTAGACCACTTCCCAGCGAGATTTCTCAATGCGGGCAGCCGCGGATCACCGCTAGCACTCGCTTTAAGAAACCTTCCGTTCGCGTTGCTGAAGCTGCAGCTCGAGTACAACTTCTACACGAGCTGCATGAAGAAGCAGCGCCCTCTTGCACTGTGCAAGGTGCCATTTGTGCTTATTTTACTGTGCAGGACAAATACCCAGCACTAAAAATCAGTGCGAACGGCGCGAAGTAACCCACTCCACTGTTCGTGGAACTCCACGTAGCTTGGTGGTGGAGTGTTTTTTGTTCACGGAACTCTGCAAACTTCATCCAGGCTTATAAACAATACCCGCATTTGGGGTTTAATACTAAAAATTAAAGTAAGTTACACGCTTCAAGACTTCTGGTGCTCATAGACTATTTGCCATCATTGGTTGTATTTGTGTATATAATAAAATAATTCTGCTGCACAATTTACTGTGGCAAGTGTGTTTGGTATATTAGCCCATGTATAGCACTGTGGTATCCTGCACAAAAAGTTCACCACTGATCAACATAATGCAAATTAATATTTGCCCAAAAGTTTATGCCCAAAAAGGTACATATTTATATACTTTACCTTACCTATACTTTACCCAAGTTTCATCTCGTTCAAATATGAAAATGAAACGTCTTAAATGGCATCATATAGATATTTAAAAGTTACTGATTGAATTGGATGGATTTTTGGCAGTCTATTTCTGTTACTGGTTATAACCAAAGGGTTCTCAGTGAGAGAAGTCATAGTTCCAGCTACAAACATGTGCAAAGGATTTCAGGCAATTTTTCCTAAACAGAGGAAATGCAGCCCTTCTCTTTCCCTACCAAGCGCTATTATGGAAGGAGGAAGCAGCAGAGTTCAGCACATCTTGCTCAGCTTATTTTCATTAATAATATAAAAATAATTACTATTTGTAAAGTGCAAACATATCACCCCCTTAAGGGTTTCAAGGCACTGGGGGCCGTTGGGGATATTAAGTGAGCTATGGCTCAGAGTCACATGAGGCTGAGCTGCCGCCGTGCATAGAACTGTGAAGCCCTCACGCTGGAGTAAGCAGCTCTGGCTGCTGCGCCACACCTCTCCAATTCAGCCCAGTAGCAGGATATCAACAGAAGAGAATAAAAATCAGAACTCAGGAGAGCTAGAATGGGCAAGCAGTGGGCAAGCAATCACACACCAGAAGAGACAATAGACTGGGGGAAGGTGGAGAGGGCCATGAGACGCCAAGCTGTGTCCATTTAGTTTTAGTCTCCTTCATTTGGATGTCACCCTCCTGGTCTAAGTTCATCTAAGGGAACTCTTAAGAAAAGGATTATTCCCATATATTGTGGTAAAATCCTCCTGATAGACCGCATATTCGTTGAACGTACTTATAGTTTTCTTACTACAAAAGTTATGCATTTGTATCACTGGACATTCTAGAACTTATGTTCTTAAAGGATTTTCATTGCTAAATGGACACCAAGAACTGCTGCTGAAAATAAGAGGGTGCACAAGTAAGACCAATATATTTCACATACTATCAAAGCATTCAGGCACAAGATCAGCTCAATCAATATATGGCAGCAAAATCTATCCCTTTTGAGCAAACCCAGTGACACAGAAAGGTCGCAGGCCAAAATGTTGGTAAGGTATGAAAAAACCATAAGCAAAAAGCATCAAGTACAAGGAATGCCGCTCTTTTTCACTTCTAACCACACAGCTGTAGAGAGATCCTACACATCCAGGCTCCCTGTGCAGGTATGCCTCCTCCTGCCTACCAGCAACCTCCCGCGCCTTGAGTCTCTGGCTCCTTGCTGCTATCTCGGAGACGGCGAGTGGGTGGAGCCCCCTTAGCATAGTCAGGTGGCAGAGGTAGCATCAAGGGATCCCCTCACCCCGTAACACACCTGAGTCTTGGACCTGTGGTTCTCTGCACCCAGCCTTGATAATCTACGCGGCACTACCTCGGGGAAAACTGTGCCTTTAGTCTCCCCACCCTGTATACTACCTTAGTACTCTTAGTACTCTTACTCTATAACCTGGGCTTCTATGGGAATTCAAAAGGGCATATTATCAAGCCCATTAGCGCCGCTTTAGCTGCAGTTTCCTGTTGATAAAAGCGGCAATAATGTATCTTCCTTTCTTGATAATATGGCCCTATGTATCTCGTGCCACTGATATTGTTCCTACACAGTAAAGCACAAAGTTGCCGTAAATGTTAGTGCTAAGATGCCATGTTCGTTCACCACCTAGGAACAATCTATGCATCTACTGTCCTCACCCTGGCAACTCACTGTCTCCTCTACCTCAGAACTTTCTGCGTTCACGTGTCCTGCTATCTTTCGGACACCTCTTTTATACAATTGTTGCTGCGTATTTGTATTGATGCCTTATGTAATAATTTGCTGCTATTTTGTACCATTTCCCACTATGCACCGTCTGCATTTTTACCATTACTATAGATATATTTTGTACCATTTCCTGCTATGCACTGTTTGCATTTTTACCATTACTATAGATATATATCTATGTACTCCGTATGTACCTCATGTTATTATTGTTGTGCATACTCTGTAAAGGGCTCTGACACCTTCGGGTCTAGTTCGCGCTATATAAAACTCACAAATAATAAATAATAATAATAAGGAAATCAGGATGCTATCGAATCCAGGCCAGTGAAAGGTACAGTGTAGCAATTTATCCCTGAGGGAATGCAGAGGTGCAACACACACACAGTGAGCACACACATCTGGGCAGTAGGCCTAAGCACAAACCATCAACAACAGCTGACACACAACGAGAGAGATTGAAAGCCCCTGGAAGGGAAGCAACTAAACTGTTCAGTACTCACTAGCTGGGAAATACAGCACCTATTAAACTGGCCCAAAATGAGGGGTATGCACCACAGTGGAACGGCCAGTGTCTCAGAGTGATGCCACTATGCAATCATAAGCAACAGAAAATGGAGTTATTTTCTGGACTTTTGTCAGCTTCAGCCAACGGTTCAGTAGTGTGCCAGCTCTCATTCGCCACCTTTGGGATCTGGATTTGAAGTGGGGTCTCATATATGGCATTCCTGAAGAAGGCGTTTGTGCTGAAACGCGCATTGATGACTATTTGTTAAGCAACATTCATGAAACAATTAAGAAAATAATACTCTCTATACGGAACAGCTAAAATGATAAGAATTGAGACAACACAAGTGTAAAGGTAATTGGAGATATGATGATCGAATGTATCAACATATAAATGTATGAAGACATAAGACAACTGTAACACTGAACATTGCTATTCCTATTTAGAACAGTATTTGGGATAAGTAAGACCCTAAATGTTTGATGAAGAACTGTCCCTCTTCTTTTTTTAAAAGAGTATAGACTGATGAGTGTGGGGGTGATGTGTATGTGTATGAATGACATGAATTGGTCCCTTATGGTTTTCTCATGATTTTAACATTGAATATACTATTGTAGATACCTGACAATTGATGTGAGAAAGTTTGTATGGGAAATGTTTCCCACTATGTAGATAAATAAGCTAGGAAAAGCATGAAATGATTAAATAAAGCAATGGCTACTTTCAACAAAACTGTCTCCGAGCCCATTGCACATCCATGAGACCGAAGACGTCAGCCCATTAATTATAAAGGATAAACAGGGGTTTTCTTTTGTATATTTGATTCATGGGCAGGGCTGGGCTGGGATCGCATACCAGCTCTGGTAAATAGGTCCAACCAGCCGGGGAGGGTGGTGGGAGCAGTTGCTGGTGGGTACGCAAGATAAAGGGACCCTCTGTAGGTGAAACGTTTTAAGGTCAGGGAGAAGAGGGGACAACAACAATACACTCTATGAACACTCCCTCGTGACCTATATTTCTTTTATCTAACTGAAAATGAATTCAACATGGGCTGAGATAGAACTAAACAACAACAAAATGCAAAAACATAATCATATTTATTAATATTCATGTTATTTATTAATTTTATTTGTTTTATCAAACATATTTTTGTACTTTCTTTTACATATTTTGACATATAAAATCAATATTTTAAACATCTACAAACAGGTTTGCATATTAGTGACATGAGATTTTCATGTGTAAAAATCTTTAAATCATAAGCCCCCAGGTAAAGAAACAAGAATGGAACATTCATACACACTACCTCACATACATTCCTCTTCAAATACACTCATACCACATTCATTAATGTACATATCTGGAAAGTGGGAGACAGAAAGTTGTGTTAATCTCCTCTACCAATTAGAGCAACTGCATTTACCAGGATCTGAACAGCGTTGGTCGACGCAAGTTTCGGTGGCTTGAAGAATGGATAACACCACTTCCTCAGGACCGTAGCCAGATATTGTGCAGTTGCTGGGTGGAACGCTGCTGCTGCGTGTGCTATTGTTACAAGGGGCCGATTTTACAAAACTGGCCCCCAGTAACAAAAATGCCCCCCACTGGTCCAAAACCGGCCCCCACCCTTCCGACCTACCGGGGAAATGCCCAGTGCCCGCTACGGCCAGTCCAGGCCCATTCGTGGGTGAATGTCCATTCAAAACTCCCCAAAGTGGAGATAGTGTCCAGTACATCGACCAATGAAGTGATACCAAAGCTGGAGAAAGTGGTAATTATGTTTTGCCTACTGCACGAACTCAGGGCTTATAGTGAACCTCCATTTTAGAGGAAGTAGGTGTTATATTATCTCAAGTCGTTGAACATTGCCAAACGGAAAATAATCCACAGGTGGCCACACACCTATGGTGGGGTTGAGAAATTCATGGGAACAATCACCAAAGTTGTCCACTATCCTTTTTATATTTTGGGAGGAGTGTAGTATTTGGGGAGGGTGAAACCCAAGTTACCCCTGTGGGGTCTGTGCCAAATGGTTGATGCCGTGTTGCATAAATGGAGTTAATAAAAATGTTGGGACCTGAGGTTCCGGGCTGTGACGTGCACCTTTGAGTCTGTGTGGTCCATGCTTGGTGCCCCAGGCCCTCAATTCCTACGATACAATAGTGGACACCGTGACTCATTTTTTATCATCAGACTTTGATCCAGAAAAATGAGCAAAAAGGAGGGAGTGAAAATTGGAAAAGTAGTGATAAATGGAGAAAACAGGGACGAAAGGTTATCTGAAATTGTGCGATAAAGAGACATACATTGTAAGGCGGTGTAAGAAAAAGGCATAAGGTGGAATCTAGACTATACAGACTTGCATTCGGAAGTAAAGGCACGTAAGAAAATCTTTGGGCTCCCACACTTTTTGTTATTTCTTTCTAGTGTATTTAAATGGGATTGAGGATGGTCCCTACAAATCACTCTTGTAAACTTGGAAATGTTGAGGATTCACTAGTGGTTAGGTTAATGATAATTTTTCTGTGTGTTCTTTATGCACAAACTCAGCTTGAAGAATCCCAGAAACATATTCAACCAATTTTTGGCAACCTTCAGATGTCAAACTGAATGAATTTAGATTATTTGTTTGAGCTTTTTTTTAGAATACAACACTACTGGGAGAGGAGGAAGCGTGCTTCTTATTACAAGCTTAAGAATGTTGACTTAACTCCAGAGCCTTTAATCCTGAGCTACAGATGTTGCCAAGCCTGGGTCATTGTAATTCATGAGACCTCAGGTCAACAGAGCTAAGCCAGTTAGAGAAAATTAAAAATATTGAAATAAACCATGATCTTACAAATATTTATATATCCAGTGAGATGGCAAAGGGATGCTGGGTAGGTACTTGGGTAGGTACTTGTAAGGAAACAGCCCTTTTGCAGGGACACCCCCACATTTTGCACAACTGTTTGCTAGATGTTGCTGGGGTTTTTACTCTGTTGTGCATGGGGTCCTGTTTCCCAGGCGCCAGTGTATGTGCTCTGAAATCCCAAGTGTATGTACCAAAGGCTAATCCCATATTGGCATATGTACCCTACCCATACTTACCTAGTATATGGTACCAGAGGTAAAGTGGGCTAATAAGTTAACATGTCACTAGTGGACTGCAGCACTTAATTGAGCCACCATTAGAGTACAAAATGAAAACATGGTTCTAGGTCTGCCATTGCAGCCTAGTTGAGCATCTTTTAAACTTTCAAACTTGACAAGGCCATAGACCCCCATTGCTGTGCTTAGAGCTTCCTTTTTAACATTTGTAAATCACCCCCTAAGGCTATCCTTAGCAAGCCAGAAAGGCAGGCTGCCTGATATTTAAAATAAGGACATGTTGAATTTAAATTTACATGTCCTGACTGTGTAAACTCAAAATTGTCATTATCATTGTTGCACGTCTGGTGGCCACATTGGCTAACATGGAGTTACAGTAGCTTACGTGCCAGTGCTAACTTCCATTTGGGACTACCAAACAAAGTATTCCAAGGTATCAAATTAATTGTTACATTAGTGCTGAAGATTTAAAGTAACTTTTAAAGCAAAGGTGACTTTAGAACGTCTCCACTTTGTTGTCCAATCCTCTGGTAGCCTTTCCTGCCTATCTGCAGTAATAATCACCTGAGATAACATGCTGCCCCCTGTTAGTAGATGTTAGTTGCTATTAGAAACGCGGAACAAAGAAACGATTTGGTGACCTCCTCCACCAAGATGGCTAGAAGGCTGTGACCACAGAAAACCCAGCTTCAAAGAGGCTACTGCCTTTGATAGGCAAATGTGTATCACGCTGCAGTCTGCCCTTCCTTTTGTGAAGGTAGAGAGACTGTAGACAGGCTGGTATAGAGGGGGTAAACTGTTGCAGATCCTGTTTTCCAGGAGTGTTGGCTAATTAGCCTGGACACACCTCAGGGGGTGTGCTCAAAGCTCTGTCCCAGAAAAGAAGGATCCTGACATGCTGGATTTGGGCAGATGATGCACTGTGTTATTGTTTACTGCCAAGAATATAAATGTGGGTCGGGTTGACATGTGAGACTAGTAGCCCCATTGGAGGGTGAGTCCTCCCCAACCACAACCTCGAAATTGGCATCAATTTGGAACCCTTAGCACTCAGTCCTCAGATCTTTACAGGACTGGAAAGAAAGCAAAAGAAGGACTGCCCCGCTGCTCCCTGGACCCAGCAAAGAGAGGCTACACCAAAAACTGGATTACACCTGCTGCACCCAAAGGTCCCTGTAAGAGGACTGTGCTTGCTGTGCCCTCACAAGGAAAAGTGTTCCACTGGTCAGAAGGAAGAAGTGACTGGGCTGGTTGGCTAGCCCACTGTTCAGCATCAGGGACACAAAACACTCTAGGGTGTCCAGCAGCCCAAGAACACCTGCCCTCCACTGGACACCCAGGTGCCTCTTTTGGAGACCAAGTACCTGACCTATCCAAGATGTCCCCAAGCCCATGGGACCCATAGCCAAGGCTGAAGTGGCATCTGGTCCATCTAAAAAAAAATCTGCTGATCCTGCTGTAACTGGGAGACTAGTTGACCAGTGGGACAACTGGACTTGTTCTGGACTCCTCTGCTGCATCATGGGACATCCAGTCCTGAGGCCGGAGATGACCCTTGAAGTTTATGGACCCCAGGGTGGCCCAAGAAAAACTCACTGCATCCTTTCAGTATCTCTAAAGCACCCTCAGCATCCTTCATCACCAACATTAGGACCACTTCTTGCCTGGATCATGTGAAAAGAAGTAAAGTGTTCCTCCAAAGTGACTAACAACAAGATATTTTAGAAGAGTTCAAGAATTATTCCTCCAAAGTGACCAAAAATCAAGATATTTTAGAGGAGTTCTAGAAGTATTGCATCTCTCATTATACTCCTGATATTACTACAGACTCCATTCAAATACAACAATACCTTGACTCAATTCCGAAACACTTTCCCACTGATATTGATTTTTCA
Source organism: Lissotriton vulgaris (assembly GCF_964263255.1). Taxonomy (NCBI): domain Eukaryota; kingdom Metazoa; phylum Chordata; class Amphibia; order Caudata; family Salamandridae; genus Lissotriton; species Lissotriton vulgaris. The sequence goes on along the minus strand of NC_141685.1, from coordinate 774,699,194 downwards.
TCCCTAGAAAATGATATTTCTATTAAAGACATCACTTTTGCACTACGTCTCATTAAAACTGGGAAAGCACCTGGTCCAGAAGGATTTCCTGTGAAATTGTATTCTCGCTTTTCCAAAGCGCTTCTTCCACATCTCCACTCTTTATTTACATTTTTCATTTCTTTTAACGCCTCTATTGGTACTTTCCAGGATGCCCTTATTTTCCTAATTCCTAAAGAAGGGAGAGACCTTCATTTCTGTAAAAATTACAGATCGATATCTTTAGTTAATTCCGGTTATAAATTATTTGCTAAATTAATCGCTCTTCGACTAGAGTCCTTTTTACCATCTATCATTTGTTTAGAGCAATCTGGCTTCATTAAAGGCAGATCCATCTCTGATAATACTAGGATTTTTAAAAAATATTTTGCATAAATCAAACAAATACCTTCATTCACTTGCGGCTATCTTGCTTGAAGCGGAGAAAGCTTTCGACTGTATGGAATGGTCTTTTATTTTTCATACTCTTTCCTGGTTTGGTTTTGGTCCTAAATTTATTTCTTACATTTCTTTATTATATATTTCACCCAAGGCTTCCATCTTTATTAACGGTTCTATTTCCACTTCTTTCGCTTTGCACAGAGGTGTCCGCCAAGGTTGCCCTCTTTCACCGCTTCTCTTTATACTTGCGCTGAAACCCTTCCTTGCTAAAATTAAACAAAATTCTAATATTCATGGTTCCTAAAAATTTTAAACTCATATTAAAATGAGTGTGTTCACGGATGACATTTTATTATACCTATCGAAACCAGAAATCTGTCGCTCAGCCTTTTCAACAAAGGTTAAAACTTTTTCCTCACTTTGTGGTTATAAATTAAATCCTGATAAACTGCAAAATCCTTCCCCTTAACATTCCATGTCTTAGACATAACTTTCTTTCAACTAATTTTTTAAAGAATCTCCCAAAAAACACTTATTTAGGTTTACGGTTTGCTCCCTCTATTAATCTCACTTTATCACTAAATATGGTTCATGTCTCGACTACAATATCCAATTCTTATTTCTAAATGGCATCCTCTATATTTAACCTGGTAGGGCAGACTTGATACAATTAAAATGATGTGTGTTCCTGCTATTCTTTATACTATTTCTGCTATTCCATTTACTATTCCCTCATATTTTATTCTATTCTTTCAGTATTTTTATGGAATAAAATACCTTGTATATTCCTTGATATGCTTAAACGTAATAATAAAACACTTGGAGGTGTTCATTTCCCTGACTTTCAGATGTATCATAAGGTTTTTCTTCTTAAACAGCTCTCTGAATGTTTAAATCATTCTTCTTCAGATACTCCCCCACTATGGACATAGGTCGAGTTATCCTTTCTTCTCCCTTTCTCAATTCAGGAATTTCTTACGTTTACACATAGGACTCAATTTTTGTCCTCGCCTATACATAAAACTTCCCTTAAATTATTTTGATCAACATTCAATTCACACCTCTCTGAAGATGACGGCTTTCTCAATTCTTCGACTTGGCAAAATCATTTTATAACATTTAATAATAAACCTATATTCTGGAAATCTTGGCGAGACAAAGGGTTGGTTTGGGTTCACCAACTATACTCGCATGATACCTTTATCACCTTTACTGAAGCACAAACCCTTTATTGCCTTCCCAATTCATATTCTAATAAATTCAAGGCATTGATTCATTCGATACTCTCAGCTTTATCCTCTCAATCTCTGACTTCTCCCCCTTTATCATCTCATGGTAATATCCTTCCCATATTAAGTGCCCAACGAAGTGCTTCTTCCATTCATACATTTCTCTTCAAACACACAGATCATAGAATTCAACCAAAGTAGAATTACAGAGGGAACATGAGTTTCATACTTCATGGTCCATTTCGTTTTGGGATAAATTATGGATCAAAATTCGTAAGACCTCAAGATCAGCTAGTAAAATGCAAACACTTTTCTTTTTATATAATAGGCTTTTGTTCACTACATCATCTTTTCATAACTTTACACCTACAATTCCCCCAAATTGTTTGTCTTGTAATGCTTCCAATGCAGATTTATTTCTTATGTTATTCTCCTGTCCCTACATACATCAGTTTTGGTTGAAAATATGGTCTCAAATTAATATTATATTTCATGCACAATTCACTTTTTCCCCTTTAAACATATTTCTAGGCTCACTCTCCGAACGATGGCACAACATCACATGTAATACAGACATTGTGGATTTACTATTTGCAATTGCGTTTCAGCAAATCACCAAACATTGGAAACAATCCACACAATTATCCTTCCAAGCTTGGTGGTATAATATCTGTTATAATCACCTTTTTGATCATGCCTATATTTCCCCTCTATCCCTACTTATTAAAAGAGAGCACTTATGGTTGCCTATTGCTATTTTCTTAGATGCTTCTGCTCAAAAACTTTGCCCAACACCGTCCATTGCTGGAAGAAGTTCCCAAACCCCCATGAACAGATCCCCATAATTGAATATATTGTATTTTTATTACTTTACAGCTATTTATATCTACATTACAGCTAATACTTTCCAATTGCTCAGATTACTTTATATTGTATTCAGCTCTCCTACTCCTTCATTAAATTATAGTCAAATTATTATTAATTCTCTTCTCCATTTTGCTCTTTTTTTACTGTTATAATTTTTGTATCCTCTTTACTTATGCAACTGTTTTTTTTGCTAAAAATGTATTAAGTCATCAATTCATTTCGTGGACACCACCAACAGCTGCCAATAATCCTGTGCTGGGGTGACTGGGGCAGGCAAAGCCCCCAAGAAGATCGCGCTCGGGCCGCCGCCGCCGGAGGACTTCAATTCCCGGCAGGCAGTGGGGCGCGTGCGACGCTCGGCACAACCCAGCGCCCGGAGGCGCTCAAAAAGACCGAGGCACCTCCCGCAGCGCGGGACACCACCAACAGCTGCCAATAATCCTGTGCTGGGGTGACTGGGGCAGGCAAAGCCCCCAAGAAGATCGCGCTCGGGCCGCCGCCGCCGGAGGACTTCAATTCCCGGCAGGCAGTGGGGCGCGTGCGACGCTCGGCACAACCCAGCGCCCGGAGGCGCTCAAAAAGACCGAGGCACCTCCCGCAGCGCGGGACGCGCGCGGGCGTGCCCGGGCGAAGCCCGGGCCAAGGGCGGGCCCGTCCCGCGCCCGTCCGAGACAGGAAGAGGCAGGGCAGGGACATCCCCCTAACATCTGGATCCTGAGGACTCTGCACCAAGGATTAAAAGGTACTGTGGGGAAAAGGGGAATATCTAAACTGAAAGAATACTAAAGACGCTTTCTGGCGCTACCCTTTCCTGTAGAACCTGAGTGTCGGAGAAGTAATTACTTGGATAGACCTTAGCAACCATTCTGCATAAGCAATGGGTAAGAGAAAAACTATGGAAGGTGGAGCCCAGCCGTCCCACCCTAAGAAGGGGAAAAAAGCAAAAAAGGTCACGCCTCCTGGTTCTAACTGCACCCTGACAAGAATTGAATCAATCGTCAGCGAATGTGAGGAAATCCTGACAGGAAATCCAAGTACTCACCAGGTGCAAAATCTCGACCCTGACCCACTTGCAGATGTTTTAAAACAACAGCGAGGGAAAGTGATCCCAGCTATTTTTAACAAAAAGTCCCCATATATTCCCCCAGTCTGTGAAGTACACAAACCACCACCAGATAGTTCTACCAAGCTGGCCCAGTTAGAGCCATCTAAGGAGTCCAATCTACCCAGTGCTACTCTAGAATCCCCCGCCCACGAATTACAGGAGAACATAGGGGGGATAACTATCAACTGTGTTAATAGATTTGCTGTTTTAGAAGGGGAATCAGGAGATGCTCTAGAAGTGATTGCTCAAACAATTGAGAGGGGTGTTAAGGCAAAGGAACCAAATGCGGATGTCTGTGAGGGCTGCCCGAAATGTTTAATCCTTAATAGAGCTCTCTTAAAACAAGCATTTACAATGCAATGGTTTTGCCTTTGTTAAAGTTAGAGCTATTGGCATTGCTCTTGACATTATTTTTATTTATGTTTTTTTTAACATAAATAAATGGCATTGTCATTTACAATGCCAATAGCTTAATCTCTCGCAAATGCCACACACAAACACCCACAGAGAGCCCCCCACACACACACACACAGCGCCCCCCCACACAACCACACAGCGCCCTCCACACATACACCCACACAGAGCCCCCCCCACACAGAGCAGAAGTATGCTACATTTAATGCGAGTCACAGGGCTTTAGATCTCATCCACAGAGGATACCAGACCCTTCTGGTGTGCATTAGTTATCATTCTGCGCAGTCTGTATTCGATCCATCAATCTCGGCGTCACTGGAGAGCGCGAGATACCCGGAAAAATAAACTGCGCGCGCATGACGCAGCCCCCACCTCCCAATCCTGACAGGAGCCGTTCAACACCCCCTTCGTACGCTGCGCTAGCCTCCAATTTTAAAGAGCAGTTTAGCTAAGAAATGGCACTTAAGTGAGGCACACTGATATATCCGCGGTAAACACAAGTACAATAACCGAGAATATGAAAAAAATTTTTTTTTAAACCCAGCAATAGAAGCTAAAGAATTGAAGCACTGAACATACAAAGTAAACTGTCGTAGTAGGTGAATGCACAACAATACACAGTGGGCAAAACTGGACTGCAAACCACAGGAAGACTGTCACAGATTGGGACGTCCTCCAGGATGTGAACAGGAGATACCACGCCACCAACAGAGATAAGAACACCACTTGGCCGAGGACACAAAGCAAAACGCACTTTAATAAAAAGCTGGCAACAACAACATTACTGTTTAAGCCGGATTTGTTTATTTTTATTTGTGTGCCTGCCAAAAAAGCTGCATTTCTAGCGCGACTACCACGCCCCGGGTAAAATTATTCCCTATTCTGCTTAAAATAACGTTTCCCATTCAGTGAAGTAATTTTCGGGGGGGGGGGGGGCGGTGGCCCCTCCACGCTGAATGTGTCCTTTTATCCATTTCAAAATTCAGATAAATGTACTAATAAACACGGTGACTCAAAGTGGAGCATTTCCAGAATAACAGTGAAAAACGCAGGCAACGCCTGATGACAGATCTCAAGTGGTCACGTCAGGTGTGTCAGTGGTATGAAGTATTGTAGAAATACAACTACTATACAATACTTAGTGTCCTAATGCATGTAGTCACTTGGTATCCATACTCTACATGACATTCATTTTGGAGCACATAACAGTCACGTAATCAATGCAATACAACGTTCAGCATCTCTCTACAGTTAGTACTACACAATCTGAGCTTCATAACCAGAGGTATGGTCAGGTATTAAAACTTAAAACTGACTCTTAAAATTGTCAGAAAGGAAACTGGGTCAGCTAACTTGTTTTAATACTCAGTTTAATATTGCATGCGACATCAAAAAGTGTGTCTTAGAAAGGACAGGCTGCAGAAACAGAAATACTACTTAACGTGTAAGGTAGGTGCTCGAAAAAGCCGGTTCTATTATTATTCCATGTGTTTCTAGTTTCGTTAACAGCAAATCGGTTCACGCCCAGGAGAGCTGATCATATCTCTTAAAACACTGGACTGAGTTACTGGAAAAAGGATCAATCCATTGCGGAACACAGCAGGTGTAACACAGACTCATAAAGTGCATCGACTTTACACGGGGAGAGAGGGCCGTCACATGTCATGCTTCTTCAGTCGTTGGCCCTGCTGCAAACAGTGGCAGGCAGAGTGCCAATTATAACGAGTTTTACTTAAGTGGACGCCGGCATACTGTGTAATTGCGTGAGATCACCACCTCAATTCACAAAGGCCTCGGTGTGGGCTGGCATACGAAAGGACTTTCAGTGCCCGTCAATTAGCAATAACCCAATGGCCTAGAAAGGCGGAGACTCCTAAACGCTGGTCAAAAACGGGTGAACAATTCATCCATCACGCATACAATTCCAAAAAAGCACCTGCCTAAATAGCTCTTTTGAACTACAATTCTACACATGACAAATCGAAAGCTTCCCGAAGCAGACAAATTGTGTTGTCTTTTTTTATAATACTTAGATTAATCCAATCTGTTTTGAAAACACAACATATTGATGCAATTTGAAGAACAGTAATTTCGAGCACATTGGTCCAAAAGTGCGGCGAAATACAGTTGATTCATTCTGGGTAGTGGTAAAGCTTTCGCGGTTAAAGGGTGTCTCAAATCTGTGCCACCGTGTTATTATGCCCCTGGCGGCAACCAAAATCATGGGTTTGCAAAAAAAAAAAATCAGTAGGAGGCACGGGTTTAACAAAAAAAAAATATATATACCCAGTCGGCCGATCTGCGGTCTGAAAGACAAAAGAACCGAAGGGGTGTTCTGAGCCACAGCACCTTTGCCTACTGATCAAACACTGCACCATACAGCAATCCTGGGAGCGTGAGATGTATAGCTCAGCCGCCCCCCTCTCCAGCTCTGCCAATGAACCTCAATCCTGGGCCGTCGTAAAAACACCCCGCTATAATTCACATACTGGGATCTACTGAGCAGGGTCTGTGCACCTCAAACCTAAACTGCGGCTCGTCCTGGGACTCCGGACTTATGGGTGAGGCAGACTGGGCGAGGGGTGGGTGGAGAGAGTCTTCAGTTGCACTTGCTGCGAGAACCGCGCCATCTCAATAACTAAAACAAATATACACGCACAAACGCGCCCGGGACTACTGAAAAAGCACTCAGATAGATTACGGTCTCACACGAGGAAGTAACCAGGCTATTAAACTATCCCCCACTTCAACCATACCTACGACCAGGAGAAAGCCCGACTCAAGTCTTCGGACAGTTCTGTGCACCCGTTCACCCTACTTACAACTATCTTTCGCCCTTCTATCTGTTCATCCGTCCATCCCTTCACATCATCCACCTATGCATCCGTTCACCCTTTCACTTATACATCCACCCCTCCAGTCACCCACCCATCAGTTTACCCATGCATCCATCTATGCGTCCTTTCACTTCTCCCCATCTGTCCATTCGTCATCCTTCTACCCACCCAATCCCATTACTCTTCCACCCTTCTACCCTACCTTTCACATGTTCTTCTTCATTTCCTTTCAAATGTTCTTCTTTCTCTCTATCCTTCCTTACCCCCCCCCATTCTTTCGCTTAATATCTCCCCCATCTTGCCTCTTACCTTTGTTTTTTCTTACCTTTCCATCTCATGCTCACTTTTCTGCATCCCTCTAGTATTTTCACTATTTTCATTCATTCTCTTAGTCGGTTTTCTTTTCTGTGCATGACAGCACCCACGCCCTCTGTTATGGTGTTCCTCAACGGTGTTATTCATGAGCATTTTGTCAGTAGACATAAGAGGCCCATAAATAACTAATTAAGGTTTAGTAGGGTCCAGTTATATAATCCTTAAAGCCCACTAGCTTCCCTAGTTTAAACTCCTTACGAGGGCAAGGTGGGGGGCACTACGCCACTGGGCTCTTACGTAGCGGTACACAAATATTCAAGCAAACGCAAACCATGGCCTATTTGCCCTTCCACTTCTCGGCCCCTCTAATGGCATCCCCTTTACAGGTGATACACATCCTCCGGGTTGACGGTCTTCTCTCTGTAGCAGCCGTGCTGGAACGTGTATTTAAACACAGGCCACGCTTTTCAACACTGTCCACGTCAATCGGGTCACTTCGTGGCCAACTCCTCTTGACTGCAGCAGTTGCATAGCCAGAGACACGAGGTCCCCCTGGGGCACAACTCAGGGACGGGGGGGGGGGGGGGGGGAATACAAAGGGACGGGCACAGACCGGGCTTGTTGGGCCGCGGCTGGGTTTAGAAGAGGAAATCTCCGACGGGAGAAACGAACGCAGAGTGTGGTGGGAGAGATCGAGCACGCAGGCATCTGAGGGGCAGAGGTTACTTACTCTCTGATGGACAACAGAGGTTTGGGCGAGAACGTGAGGAGAAGAGGTGGGGGCAGAGGCCTGTGAGAGAGAACGAACACCGAGACCTCGGAGGGGGGAGACACACACGGTAACAATGCAGTAACACAAAACGGTGGTGGCCCTCTGCCGAATGGGGTGCGGGCCGCTGTAACCCACAGCTAGTCACCCATAGGCAATAGACTGAATTACGCCCACCCACCCGCGCAACAGCCCTCTGCAGCACGATTCCAGAAGCATCCCCTTTACAGGTGATACACATCCTCCGGGTTGACGGTCTTCTCTCTGTAGCAGCCGTGCTGGAACGTGTATTTAAACACAGGCCACGCTTTTCAACACTGTCCACGTCAATCGGGTCACTTCGTGGCCAACTCCTCTTGACTGCAGCAGTTGCATAGCCAGAGACACGAGGTCCCCCTGGGGCACAACTCAGGGACGGGGGGGGGGGAATACAAAGGGACGGGCACAGACCGGGCTTGTTGGGCCGCGGCTGGGTTTAGAAGAGGAAATCTCCGACGGGAGAAACGAACGCAGAGTGTGGTGGGAGAGATCGAGCACGCAGGCATCTGAGGGGCAGAGGTTACTTACTCTCTGATGGACAACAGAGGTTTGGGCGAGAACGTGAGGAGAAGAGGTGGGGGCAGAGGCCTGTGAGAGAGAACGAACACCGAGACCTCGGAGGGGGGAGACACACACGGTAACAATGCAGTAACACAAAACGGTGGTGGCCCTCTGCCGAATGGGGTGCGGGCCGCTGTAACCCACAGCTAGTCACCCATAGGCAATAGACTGAATTACGCCCACCCACCCGCGCAACAGCCCTCTGCAGCACGATTCCAGAAGCATCCCCTTTACAGGTGATACACATCCTCCGGGTTGACGGTCTTCTCTCTGTAGCAGCCGTGCTGGAACGTGTATTTAAACACAGGCCACGCTTTTCAACACTGTCCACGTCAATCGGGTCACTTCGTGGCCAACTCCTCTTGACTGCAGCAGTTGCATAGCCAGAGACACGAGGTCCCCCTGGGGCACAACTCAGGGACGGGGGGGGGGGAATACAAAGGGACGGGCACAGACCGGGCTTGTTGGGCCGCGGCTGGGTTTAGAAGAGGAAATCTCCGACGGGAGAAACGAACGCAGAGTGTGGTGGGAGAGATCGAGCACGCAGGCATCTGAGGGGCAGAGGTTACTTACTCTCTGATGGACAACAGAGGTTTGGGCGAGAACGTGAGGAGAAGAGGTGGGGGCAGAGGCCTGTGAGAGAGAACGAACACCGAGACCTCGGAGGGGGGAGACACACACGGTAACAATGCAGTAACACAAAACGGTGGTGGCCCTCTGCCGAATGGGGTGCGGGCCGCTGTAACCCACAGCTAGTCACCCATAGGCAATAGACTGAATTACGCCCACCCACCCGCGCAACAGCCCTCTGCAGCACGATTCCAGAAGCATCCCCTTTACAGGTGATACACATCCTCCGGGTTGACGGTCTTCTCTCTGTAGCAGCCGTGCTGGAACGTGTATTTAAACACAGGCCACGCTTTTCAACACTGTCCACGTCAATCGGGTCACTTCGTGGCCAACTCCTCTTGACTGCAGCAGTTGCATAGCCAGAGACACGAGGTCCCCCTGGGGCACAACTCAGGGACGGGGGGGGGGGGGGGGAATACAAAGGGACGGGCACAGACCGGGCTTGTTGGGCCGCGGCTGGGTTTAGAAGAGGAAATCTCCGACGGGAGAAACGAACGCAGAGTGTGGTGGGAGAGATCGAGCACGCAGGCATCTGAGGGGCAGAGGTTACTTACTCTCTGATGGACAACAGAGGTTTGGGCGAGAACGTGAGGAGAAGAGGTGGGGGCAGAGGCCTGTGAGAGAGAACGAACACCGAGACCTCGGAGGGGGGAGACACACACGGTAACAATGCAGTAACACAAAACGGTGGTGGCCCTCTGCCGAATGGGGTGCGGGCCGCTGTAACCCACAGCTAGTCACCCATAGGCAATAGACTGAATTACGCCCACCCACCCGCGCAACAGCCCTCCGCAGCACGATTCCAGAAGCACATTTTCCCCATTCAGGGATAGTGCCGGCAATGCCGGACCAGACACGGGGGCGTTCCCGGCGTCCCGTGACGTCGGCAAAAGCCAAAGAATGTCGGGAACGCCCCCGTGTCTGGTCCGGCATTGACGGACAGGCCCCTCGTCCAATGGCAAGGCTCCGTTTACGGAGCCAGCCAATCAACGACGAGGGCCGAACCAAGCCACACTATTCTTCTCATCAGGTTTTCGCCTGCGCCGAAAAGATGCGCAGAGCGCATCTTTGGCGAGGCAAAACCTAAAAACTAGATAAATTAGAGAGGGATATGCTCTCCATAACAAAAATGCTGGAAAAATTATCCCAGAAGGGTAACACTGATAGGGTAAAATCCTCACAAATCAGTACACCTGTAATGGTCTCAACACCGTGTACCCCAACTGACCCTTTAATTCCCGGTAAACAACTAGATGTAGGGCTCATAGAGAAAGGGCTTTTGCACCAAAAATCTCATGTTAGGGACTCACCAGCTGGACAGCATACTCTTAGCTCCAGGTCATATGCTGAAACTATAAAAACACGGGGCATAGCACATGGCAACAGATCTGCACATCCAGGTACACAACCTCGCAAGGTTACTAGTACAGTTGGCAATGGGGTACCTAGGGTTGCCCCAAACACCCCCCTGTTAGATAATGCTAAAAGAAACTCCAAAGCAATAGTATACATGACTGGGGTCCCAAAACTCAACCCGAACTCTGTGTATGAATCCAGAGAATCTATCCAAAATAAAGTGATCCATTGGCTCCGTCATGTCAGGGGATGTAGATCTATTATAAGGGAGGATCTGATTTTTGTCAGAAGACTGTCATTTCATAGTTCGCACACAGATTGTATAGAAATACAACTGTGTGATGAAGCACTGGCAGAGAACTTGGTGGCCCTTGAGTTTCGGACTTGTCCCCCTAAACAATCCAACATACAGATTAGACCCCTGCCCTCATGGTCTTCAGCGGGGGATAATGATCTTTCGGATCTAAATAAAGTAGACTGACTATTTAAAGTAAATGAAAGTACCCCTATGGAATCTTTTCCTAATATAGATGCTCTGGAAAATACCAATAATCTCCCTAGCTTGTCTCCTGGTGACCTTCTGAACCAGGAGAACAGGGAGCTAAACAAGAGAGGGGAAGGAGACCTAGAGGTGATCCGGTTGCTCTCCTGGAACATTGCAGGCCTCAAAAAGAAATTGGCCATTCCAGAATGGAATAAATTCATTGATAACTATGAGGTCTGTATGTTCCAGGAGACATGGTGCACAACAGGACTGCATAAAACGGGGTACTCTACTTTTTTCATCCCTGCAGTAAGTCAAGGGAAGGGACGCCCCTCGGGGGGTCTCCATATATGGGTAAAGATATCACTGAATTGGGATATCACTGTTCATTCTACCAACTCTGAAGATATCTTACATCTATCCTTCAAAGGACCCTTGAATGGCAATAGAGTAGAGCTGTTCAATGTATATGCAAGAGGGTCCCCGGGGGCTAAACATTCGGCCACGATAGCATCCTTAGAACTGGCCTTATCAAACATAGCCCCTCGATCAAATATAATTGTGGGAGGTGACTTGAACTGCACGTACGAACCATTAAGTGAGGAAGATCTAGTCGGGTCTAACGAACAAGATCTGAAACACTCTATTCCAGCATTGACCTTAAGACCAATTAAGAGATGGTCAGCTAGGGCATTACAAATTAATGCTCTAACATTGGAATATAACCTCCGTGCATTAAATGGTAGAACACCCTCGGATCCTGATGGGGCCATGACCTTTAACAGACTAAATGGCCCCTCGCGCATTGACTACATCCTTCTGGACATAAAATTATGGGGGAATGTGGTAGATATGGAGGTTAAGCAGATGCCGGACAGTGACCATAACCCTCTCTGTTTGGAAATTAAATGGGACTATAAGAGGAAGTCAAACGACCTCTTCCTCACCAAAGAAGTAGTCCCAACAAACTCCAACCGTAGGTTAAAATGGGAAAAGGTGGCTTGCCAAGAGAACATCCTGACCAATATAGGTAACCTGATTAAATTAAAGAGTGCGGAACTAACAACGCTCCTTACTGTGCAGGATAAAGGAGTTGAAACAGATTTAAGTGGAGTTTATGGGGAATTAATACTAAATATAAGTTCATATTTTAAGGTTAAATCTTCCAGAGGACACAAAAATAAACCAGCTAAAAGTGGTAATTTATGGTTTACAGCCAACTGCAGAGAAAAGCGAAAGGCTATCTCATTGGCTCTCCTGAAAAAAGATTCCACAGCAGTAAGGATGGCCAGAAAAGATTATAATAGAACCATCGATTTAGCTAAACGTGTTTGGGAGGAAGACCACTGGCAGGAACTAAAAAAAGCGGCCTATGAAAAGGATTCTACGCTATTTTGGGACTTAATAAATAAACTTAATAGAAGGGGAAAAGAGCCCGTCCCAAATCATATAACCGAACAGCAATGGCATTCCCATTTTTTACATCTCTATTGCTGTGAGGCTGTTACAGAGCAGACACTAGATGAAGAACCAGTATTAGAATCTGAGTATATACCCCACAACGCAGTAGACCCTTTTACACTAACAGAGGTCCAAATGGCCATTAATAATATAGCGCCTGGGAAGGCTGCTGGCCCGGACGGCCTGCCAGGTGACTTACTCCTACATGAACCCACCTTATGGGCTAATTTCATCCTACTTTTGATGAACCTTCTTGTCCAGGGCCACCCAGTCCCCGAGTCATGGAAAGGGGCAGAAGTGGTTACAATATACAAGAAGGGGGCCAAAGAGGACCCTGCCAACTACAGACCTATAAGTCTGATTGATGTAATTCAGAAGGTGGTTGGCAGGGTCCTCATTTCCAGAATGGTGTCCTGGCTAGAGGAGGGAAATATTTTAACACACTTACAAGCAGGGTTCAGACGTAAGGTGGGAACAATGGACCAGGTTTTCAGATTTGCTGCAACATACTGGAAAATTGTTTCCATCGGGAAAGGCTCATTATATCTGGCCTTCATAGACCTCAAAACCGCCTTCGATCTTGTGCCCCGTGCCAAATTGTGGGAAGTGCTCCGGGCTATGGGTCTCCCACAATATCTCCTGGAGCTGATAAAAAGACTACATGAGGGCACTTATGCAAGAATAAGATGGGGAGGTCAGGGCGAACTGACCGGGAGGATACCAGTGAACAGGGGGGTCCGTCAGGGCTGTGCAATGGCCCCAACTCTTTTCTCTCTCTTTATAAATGGGGTGGCAGACCATTTGAGAGAGATGCCAGCCGATGCCCCAGTCCTGGCGGGAGAAAAAACACCGACCCTCCTTTTCGCGGACGACACCCTCCTGATGTCTAAAACCCCCTCTGGCCTCCAGAAACTCCTAGACAGGTTCCATCTGTTCTGCGAAGAACGAGGCTTAACCATCAACACAACCAAAACCAAACTGATGGTACTATCCCGCACAAAAAAAACTAGAAAGATCAACGTCACCCTTAACGGAACCATGCTTGAGGAGGTGGATGCTTTTGACTATCTAGGAGTAAGGGTCAATCAAAGAATGAAATGGGACACCCATGTAGCCAAAATGCTTTTAAACCTCAAAAGAGTGTCAGGGGCCATTTCAAGAGATCATCGAGCATCCTACAGCAGACCCATTGCTCCCGCTTTAGCTGTTTACGATGGGAAGGCTCTGGCTGCTGCAGTATATGGGTCTGAATTATGGGGTTTTGATAAAACTGCAGACCTAGTAAAAGCAGAGAACAAGTTTCTAAGAGATCTAGTTGGCCTTCCACTGTCTACCCCTTTAAAACCACTCCTACACGACATGGGGCGGCGATCCATTAAAGACATAGTTTATATTCGCCCACTGTTGTACTGGGTGCGTCTAAGAAGGACACCAGAGTTGGCAAGCTATGCTGCAGTACTCGATGAACTAATCAATTTGAATGGATCAAAGGAAATTGTATGGCTGAACAAACTGAAGGAGTTGGTTAACAATCTAGGGCTGAGCCAAGCGTGGCTATCCCAGTCCCCCCCACCGAAAGAAACAGTCAAGAAAATGTATTGGGGTTGGGTGCAAGGCAAGGATCCAAAAGACACTAGGTGGGGCACTCTAACTGACCAGTTTCTAGAACATAAACCGGAGAAGAAACTGGAACCTTTTTTAGACTTCATTAAAACACCTAGTGATAGAACCCTCTACCTAAAACTGAGGTATGGGACACTCCCGCTGAACGAATTCACCAGATGCTGGAAATCTTCCGTGTACCACCAAGCTTCTTGCCCAGGATGTACCAATCCCACTGAGTCCCTAGCACACTTTCTGTTTGCTTGCAGTGCATATAGGGGAGCCAGAAAGAAATGGCTGAAACCTGTATGCAGGGAACTAGGAGTGAGACATTGCATGATGGCCCTTCGGATTTTGAGAACGGACACAACCTCTATGATGGTCATCTGTGGATTAGCAAAGTACTTGGGAAGAGCCTGGCAGATTCGTTCAAAACTTATCCAGCTGAAAATGAGCTAGTAAACAACGACTAATTAATCTGGTTGATCAAGGGAAGCCTTTCACTGCATTTTATGTCTTATGGTTTTTTTAATTGTATATATCCACTCTGTATTTCTAATATTTTATAAATGCTTTTAATATCTTATAAATGAAATTGTACTTACTTTTATGATAAACTTCTTATCGAATAAAGTACTACAACAACAATTCATTTCGTGTTATATAATACATTGTAGTTTTTATTAATTATGTATGTTTTGTTGCATTTTTTCAAAATACAAAATTCCTTTAAACTTAAAAAAAAGTAAAGTGCACTGAGGACCCTATGACTGCTGACTCTGACAGGTAAGCTGTCGCTATGGAACACAGTGGTCCCTGTGACCGGCCTCAGCCCATTGTGGTTATTTCAAGAGGATTCTAACAGGCATGTTAGCCTTTTAGCCTGTTAGCCTGTTAGCTACAAACTGCTTGCAGCAATGTATTGCATTTAAAAGACTAAATTTACTTACCTCAGAACAATCACATCTCCTGTTTGCCCAAAATAGATTTTTGCCTTTTTTGTGTCATTTTAAAGGTAGGAATACATTCTATTTTTATAAATTGGTGTTGGATTTTTATTGTGTCATGTTTCTTACCTGTTGTTTTGGTACTCCTAAAAGTCTTTTTCATTATGCTTAGCTGCTCAGTGCCACAACTGCCCAGAACTGAGCTACTTAAAGAAACCTAACTGGATCAGATAATGATGGAGACATTATTACAAGGACTCACAGCCACATAATAATCCACTTTCCTACAACACTTGATTACAATGAAAATCCCTCAGGTTTCTTTTAGTATGTCATATCGGGCTTGGGTAAAGTGTAGCATCTACTTCTCATCAGTACACTCCACACTTTAATCCTCTGAGGTTATATCGTCTGTGGGAATAGCAATATATCAAGGGGTTCTTTTCTAAATAGGGAGTGTTGTTATGTCCCCCTTGTGAATTTTGCCGTTCAAATGGGGATCATATGGTAGCACCGAATGTATGCCCCATTCCAAGCTGAAGCAAATTAATTTTTATGGTTTTTCCTATGCATAAATTTCACCATTGTGAAATTTGGGCGGACAAAAAATCTAACCATCAATGCAATACTGGTTAATTCAGGTGCAAACCCTTCACATGCTCATTCTGCAATCAGCTTTTTGTGGCATTATTACCAAAATAGGCACAAATCCCATTTGCACTCATTTATACATTATAATCAGAAGGGGGAAAGGATCACTGGTCCTGCTTAAACCTTGGGCTCACAAGTCAAGGACCTGGTATCTCCCAAACATATATGACTCTCATACACGTGTATATTGATAGTGATGGTCTCTCTTTTGCGGTATATACTGTGTCCCCGCTTTTCTACACGTGCGTGCGTAATCATTGAGTCATTTTTTGTCTTGTCCACCAGGAGCTAGAAAATGGCAATACTGCCTAAATCCCCGAGGGAGCAATTTCCGAAATAAGACAAGGTATGCGCATTTCAAAGAGCGCGCGCAGCGTATTGAGCATGAATGCAACCACGCTAAACCAACGACTCGTGGTAAACCTCATTGGCACCATTAGCACGCCTTTAAACCCCAATAACCACATCTTTGGAATACTCAGAATGTATGCAGTGACACAGAACATCCGCACTGTTTAGCGTATTTCACGATAGACCACGCACAGTGAAATGGTTAGAACTATGAGCACTTCACTACAGTATTATTGTCAGAACTATGGGCACCTCAATATAAGTCGAAACGAAGCATGAGAATGGAAGAGTTGACGCCCAAAATGAGTATGACGGGAAGTATTGCCATTTTCTAGTTCCTTATATAAAAATTAAGGTACTATTGTACATAATTATGTGTTTTTCCATACTCCTTCTCCCTATTTGTCGCTGTCTGTGTGCGTGTTTTTTACATTTGCAGGTACAATGAAACCTTAACGTCGCGAAGAATCAGGTCAATATTCCTTTATTCTTCTCACAATTATTTTCACTATTCACTTATCCCCATTGGTCCTGACGAAAGCCTATAGATCTACTGACTACCAAAGGCTGAAACATGTTGACCTCTTTTTAACAATACCAATGCAATGCACTAGAATCCCTCATCAATTCGCAAAGTGCATCCGTAATTTTTAACTATAGTCCGAACCCAGACTCATTAAAGTGTACTTGTCTGGCCTTCCGGATTTTTTATTAATCACACCACTACCCCCCACTTTCCACGATCACTACTGCCTTAAACCTTAAGGCAAACCTCCTGGTGGAGGGTGCACAAGACAAAAAATGACTCAATGATTACGCACGCACGTGTAGAAAAGCGGGGACACAGTATATACCGCAAAAGAGAGACCATCACTATCAATATACACGTGTATGAGAGTCATATATGTTTGGGAGATACCAGGTCCTTGACTTGTGAGCCCAAGGTTTAAGCAGGACCAGTGATCCTTTCCCCCTTCTGATTATAAAGTTACCTACGGAGACTGAAAGGATTCTCACTCTGCCTCCCCCACCCCCATGATTATACTCATTTATACATTGCCACAAGCACCTGCCTGGCACATTTTATCTGCTTCCTTTAGTAGCTATCATGATCTGTACAATGTGGTGGCATAGAAGCCCCTACCAATAGTCACCTGAATGCAGCTGGTCATTCTTCCCATGCCTCTTTATCTCAGCTACCTTTGCAGTTGTAGACAGAATAACAATGTTCATTGCATAAGATGTAGAGCAAACATTGCCCACCTTCTACACACCACAAATACGTCACAAATACTTAATAGATATATTATATGAACAAGCACCTAGCACACGTTTCTTGAGTGGTTTAACAAATGAATGTAAATGTTGCACTTGACATCATTATTAAATAGTGCATTCACTGTAGGATTAGAGAAGTTACCCACATTATTTGTTATACCATAACAGATTTATGTCACCTTGGGAATTCACTACTACTTCATCTATACTCTCAATTGTCACTTCTCAGTTTTAGAAAGCTTCTAAAAATCTGGCAGTAGCACAGTAATTCCATCCTTTGTCAGTCAGAAGAAGGCTACTTTTGGTTATTAGCACCATGATACTTAGGAGTGTGAGTGCTTAATACATCACATAGGTTAGCCTTGTGATTTAGATTTGGTTCCATGGACCACAAGTAAGGGAAGGTAGCTGAACACAACACTCTTTCTACACTGGGGTAGGGTTGTCCAATAATTGGGATTGTAAAACTAATTTTGAGAGGAGGACAAATCAGGGTGCACGCAATAGAATGAAATCAGTTTGTCAGAGGGTTTCACTATAAATATGATACTGTGCTTTTTCATGGCACTTTCATCCATATTATTAAAAGCTAGTAACAAAACACAAAGAAGGTATCAGAAATTGCAAATGAGAGAGTGGTGCCATGATTTCCAGTTTTTGGGCCATTTGTTGTACATTAGGGCCATCACTAGATGGCGAAATGAAGCTGCTTCCTTACCTCATCTCATGGAATTACCGGTTATGGGACAGGGCAGACTCTTAAAAAAGTTATATTTATTGAAGTGCTCCCGAGTTTGAATACAGAGGAGTGTATACAACTGCAAACTTGTCATTTTATGTTAAACTTGCAAATCCAGTTTTTGCTATTGCACAGCACTGTAATTGTGGTACTAATAATACACTCACATGGATCTATTTAAAAGACCTTGGATGGATGAAAGCTTCTGCCAGCCCCATTGGAATTCAAACATGTCACCTTAAGGACAGATGCAGATCTCTAAAACCCTCCCTTTGTTTCACTTATGAAATACTAACAAGATGAAGGTCCTAAAAGCGAGTCATAAAGCATTAGGATAAATTTGGAATACATTAAGGAGGTAGGATTTTTTTGTATAGACTATATTGATGTATCTTTTCTTTATTCAACGGCCGTCATGCTGCCTAAAGCAATCACCGGCATCGGAGACAAAATTGGGAGCGGGGGTGAGGTTGCAAAGAGCTCCTAGTTTTAGAGGATTTGCTGTAGATTGAAACTGTGCCAACCAGTATCTCAACAAGTCTATTTTACAATAGAGGGACATGAGAAGAGATTACCAGAATTAAGAACCCTGTACATGAAGAGCTTCCCCCAAAATGCTTTTGTCTCTCTGTTTTGAGCCTAAAGATCTGAAGGAAACTGGGATAACATTATTGTTAAAGGTTGTTAGAGTACCACATCTGTAAAAAGAGAAGGTGAGAGGATGGATGTATTTTACAACTGTATCTATGCCATAGACATGGCATAAGTTGCTTACCATGCACTACTGTATAACACACAATGCAGTAAAAGAAATGTGAAATTATTTAAGAATAGACAGTGTCCTGTACATAGTAGCGGGCTCAGAGTATAGCAGGCTTTTAAAACACGTTTCTAAAGTCAACATTTATGATTCGGCTGTAAAGTTAGTTAACTTAATGTTTGTTCCAGTTTAGGAATGTCAGCATCATTTGTTTTGGAAATCGATTATAACAGAAATATAATAAACAAGCATTGGAAATGCAATAGGTCTCGCATTAGGAAAGTATGAGCTATTGGTCTTATAAATTAAATTTTTTTTTATTTATGTGTTTGTTAAAATAGCTAAATTAATAGCTTTGTCATTTACAATGCCAATAGTTATAACTTTCGCAAATGTGAAACCTATAGCATTTGTAATGCAACATGTTTTTTATTTACGTGACTTAAATGTATTAATATTACAAATAACAATGGCTTTTATTTTTTTTGGTAAATTAATTGTTAAATAATTTATTTAATTTGTAATGGCAATAGCTTAAACTTTTGTAAATAACTTTTGTGAAGATTATATTCAGTGTTTTTTATTGTGAAGAAAATCCAAGAACAGAAGTGAAATATTAACATATTTTTTGTGATTTGTAATAAAGCTTGAAAGCTTGAAAACAGCTTGAAACAGTGTCGCCTGTCGTGAACTGAGGGCTGTAACTCACTGTGTAATGCACTATGTAAAGGCGACCACAAAATACAGAAACTGTGAATTGAACTTTACAGGAAATGGGAGCCGAACAAAGGGGCGAGGGAGGGCGGGGTGATTTATGCTTCCAGATTATGACGTGGAAGTGCTCTGGCGACTACACCACCCCCTCCCCACAGTTGCAAATCAAACTTGAGCGAAGAGAAGAACATGCAGTGTTGCAGATCCTGAGCTAGCTTTTGTTTACCTTTGTCAGTGGCAGTGTAATCCCTGTCATAAAGATTACATGTTGTTTTTTATTTATTATTTACTTTGTGTTTCAGCCTGCCGCTAGTTGTGCTAGTTGTGTGCGTGTGTGTCTGAGTGGGAGTATTCATGTGAGTGTGAGTGTGTGTGCATGTGTGTGTGTGTCTGAGTGTGCATGTGGGTGTGTGTATGTGAGTGCATGCATGTGAGTCTGTTTGCAAGTGCCTGCGTGTGTGCGTCTGTGTGTGCGTCTGTGTTTCGGGGGGGGGGGGGTTTATAAGAGCTCAGGTTAAGGGTAGTGAGATGTAGTGAATACTTCGGAGGTACACATACACTCAGTGGGGTAGCAAGCACTTTGGCCGCCCGTGGCGGTCTACGTGTTGCCGCCCCTCGGCGGGGGAGGGTAGAGGCTGCCGCCTTCAAAACTCGCACCGCCCTATTGGGGCCTTTGCTACGCCACTGCATACTCTAGAGAAAGCCAGCATACTCCAGCAGAAGGCTGGCTCTAAACAAGGGAATGACTCATCTTCAGACAAAAAGTGGTAAATGTATGTATGATGATATTACCCTCTTCCAACAGCAGTAGTGCCCGAATTCAGTAAAGTCTTGGACAGACGAGTATTGCTCGGTTATGAATATCTGTATAAATGAGCTCCTTTGATTTCACACCAGCTGTGTCTAATGTCTAGCCTCTATTGCGCAGAGCTTCGGATTGTATTCTGACGCTCTTTTCCTCGAACAATAATATTTTAGGGAATACTTTGTTGTAATGTGGTGCCCTCTTGTGGCAGTTTGGGATTGTAGTTGCTTGCCGTGGCTCAATGGAGCACCGGTGAGCCTATTGAAGCCTCCATCTGTCTCTGCCCCGCAGCCAAGTTTCACATACGTTCTTACAGGCCCATACTTAAAAATGCGAAGGTGACGGCAAGGCTCTGAAAAAATGCGATTTTCACAGATATTTGGGGACTGGAGTTCGAATCGTAAATCGTCCTCACATCGAATATATGGGGATGTTTCTATGCCTCGCTCCCAAGTTCCAGGAGAGGCATAGAAATACCAGAAGGCACAGGAATGGTTAGCCTACCGATCGTACGCGGGAACACTTTGTTCGAATTACCTTGGTCAGTGTACATGAATTGCCCAGTGAAATGTCTGTTTTTTTTTGTCTTATAGAAGGAATGCATTGCATCAATTGCTGATTACGTCTCGAAGCATCCCCGAGCTACTCCGCAAGAACTGAACAAAGTGGTGGAACAGAACGTCGTCCTGTTTGCTGCCAAGATACAGGCTTCCACTTAACAAGCCCGGTATGGACAGAGCAGCAAGGAGCGCTATGGCACCGCTTCATCTATCTACGCGGTCTCGCAGTGGGGATATCACTGTCCAGAACCAAAGCGTTAGCCTTTGTTTCATGCACTGTCCGCTATCAGGAGTCTTTTCTCGCCCGGAAAAAATGTGGGCATTTGGTCTTGTCAAACGTTGGGCAAAACCAGTCACGTCTTTAATTGTATAAACTATTTTCAGTTGTAATGCGAGCAGAAAAGAACAAATAAATAATGTAAAATGTATCCATTTCGTAATAACCTGCGCCTGATCGTGTGCAGCCGCACATTGGTCAGATTTATGGCATATTCAAGTATATCTTGCGTTATTTATTTAAAACAGAAAGTGACCGAGTCAGACACCTATAAAGAAATGAGCAAAAATTAAACATCTTAATAATAACTTGTTTTATATTAGGATCCTAATATGGCCGTTACTGCCATACGTGTACCCTGTAAATAAAACAAGTTAAAAGAAAAGAAGACACGGCCGGCCGGCCGTGAAACTGAAAGCAGGGCCGGCCGGCCGTGAAAGCCTTTGATCCGGCAGGGGGTGGAGCGGCACCAAGCTGGGCAACAGATGGCTGGCGATTTGATGCTGTGCACTCGCATTTTAGGTCAATGCGCTTGCACATTGACCTAAAAGCGCACGGGCACAGCATCAAATCGCCAGTTAGTTAAAGTCTGTTTAAAGCCCTATAGTCTCGCTTCTCTCAATGCATGCGCATTGAGAGGTCACGAGACCTAAAAAGGAACTAATTAGAAGTTAACAAAATGCAGTTTTTTTATAGTGCAAACTTGATCCGTAGGTATTGGAGTGCTTCAAATGAGCACCTGTTACATTACACAAGAACACATTCATTTGTTATACACAGCGAGATTAAGTGACAAGGTGTTGAGCTGTCGAAACCTGGTTCCTCAGTTCCAAAATTGCCAGCTCTGGCGGTTACATCATATCCACATCAAAGAAATTAATGGAACACTGATCAATAAATATTTTGTATGAACATATGAGTATATTGTGACCACCAAAGAGTGCATGAATGGAAAAGATCGTAAGGATAGTCTGATCTTGGATTTATTGGAATGAAAGAGGGGGGGTTTACCATCATAGGACTCCAGCAAGAACAGGACTACTGTATCTTAACAATTTGGAAAAAATGAGTGTGTACAATACAGACATAAAGTAAATAATTTTTTATATCACGAATGCTCACACTTCTAATTAGGATGTTGTTTTCATTATGTATGTTTGGAATTATGCATTGTGTTTATAAGTAACATCCCTAGGATGGCATAATCATGGGCCAGATGTATCAAGGGTTTTACTGGTCGCAAACAGGCCGATCTTTGTGAACGTTAAAAAGCCTTTTGGGATGTATCAACCCAAAAGGCATTGGTAAAATAGGTAATCACTATTTTTGTTTATTTTAGTATTAATTGCACCTACCTGATACGTCAAGGAAGGTCTTGGCACGACCGGTTCCTGCGCTGCTCACAGCAATACATTCATAGAAGCCTTCATCCGAGAGAGAGACCTTGGCAATATCCCATCTGACAATGGCAGAGTCCCTAAGGAAATGTAATCGAAAGCAACACCTTTATACAGATCCTGGAAGTCCAACTTAAGTTGTCAGTTCTAAACACCATTGTAAACTACTGACCAGGCAAAGGTACGTTTCAGAATCACATAATTAAACAATGTTCTTTTGAAGTAGTGTATGCATGTAGTTAGAATGTTAATCCATGTATGAATACGTTTTTTCTAAATTAAATTAGAATGTTTTTTTCAATTCAGAATTTGTAACTAGAAATAATGCTTGCAAACCCTGAACTTGTTTTAGGTCCAGTAGATCAGAACTAGGTTGCTCATTATCTCCACGTGGTGAGCTTTGTTTGCTTTGTTCTGTTCATTCAGGAATATTAAAGAGGAATGCAACATCATAACACCAAAAGACAACAGAAGTAAGAAGTCAACTCCTTCATAGATAAAGGGTGTCAGACACCAAGGGAAGATATAGAAAGTCCAGGGGTCCATTTAGATTTTGCTTGCTTCTTTACCATAAAACACATGGCACTCAAAATGCAAAGAATGAGAATGTTATTCACATGTAAA
The DNA here is from genome assembly GCF_964263255.1 of Lissotriton vulgaris. Classification (NCBI taxonomy): domain Eukaryota; kingdom Metazoa; phylum Chordata; class Amphibia; order Caudata; family Salamandridae; genus Lissotriton; species Lissotriton vulgaris. The sequence continues at coordinate 774,676,002 of NC_141685.1, read as the reverse complement.
TCATATTTTATTTGTTTTTTGTTTCAATATTGCCTACTTTTCATTAAGTAGACATCTTTATCAGTCATAGGTGACAGGATAGCGAAAGAGGTATCCGCTCTGAGGAGTAATACATTTCCCATAATACACTTCCCAATGTATTGAGTACCAATTTGTCAATAATTATATTTTACAACAATATAATTGTGGTATCAATGCTACCAGGTAGTTGTAGTCTTGGGTGCAACTCACAAACCACATCAATGACATTTTGAAGGGGTAGACACCCTTGATGGAGTACTTTAATCCATGCTTTGGCCAATTGCAAGCAATGTCCAACAAGTTGTGGCTACTGGTAAAGAATAACTTGTAAAGAAATAGGTGTAAGGGCAAAGGATTTTATTATTTGCCACCACCAGTGCTGTCAAATTTCTCAGTTGCTGAAGACCAAGGCTGTCTAGTTTGGATTCCACCTCTTGCCTCTTTCTTCCAGCACCCTATACTTTCTGTCTCTTTATCTCGCTCTTGCAGGTTCTCTTTCATGCCTGCTTTTTCCCTTTTTCATATCTTTCGCTGCCTTCTCATTTGTCCCTTTTCTGCCTGAAAAAAACAGCTTAGCCCATCTATATTCATGTTTTATGTAGCACAACAAGTTATGTTATGTTACAATACGGTATATTATGTTGAGTTACATTATGTTATGTTACTTTATGTACTGTTACGTTATGTTAAGTTACGCTACTTTATCTTGTGTTAATTTATGTTGGGCTACATTAATTTAGGCTGTTATTTTATATTGTGTTACTCTAGATTACTTTGTTACGTTATGTTTTATTATGTTACGGTTTCTATAAAGCCAACAAATCACTCACCGACCTAACCACTTTTTCACAAGGCAAGTATAAGTGCCTTAAGAACAGCGATTAGAACACTGGACTTTCGAGAGCTCACTTACAAGCAATACAGTGGTTTAGAGCCAATAATGGCTGGCATAGACCTCCTTTTCCAACATCCCGATGTCAATTTTTGAGCTACTCCCATTTTTAATTTAGAACACTTTACCCTCAGTGGGTCACATGTTCTTATAGATGTATTGCCTTTCTACCTCTGACTATACCGATAAGTGGAGTAGCTAGACCTACTGCCAGCCGGGACAGATGCTAAGTTTGCCGCCTGGTGCAGGTAAGACGACTTGTTCATGGGGTATGGTGGTAGTTGTCAGAAACGACTTCCTCACCTCCGCCACCTCCAAAAACAGTGCTGCCCAGGGCATTCTGCTCGCGCAGCTATGTCAATGATTCCGATTGTTAAAGACCATCTCCCTCGTTATAGGCTCACACTAGCGCCTCGGAACCTATAACTCTTGTTCAGGGTCTTTCATAACTGGCATAGCCCTCACCAATGGGCGATAAAGCTGTGTTATATAGTATATCGTGGCAAGCTATATGGATCATTCAATGTTGCGTATCAATATTCTCCATCTTGATATAGAATCATGTAATAGGTCCTGGTCAGCACAAATTAAGTACTAGCTTGAATTGCTATGAAGTCCTGCTCCTTTGAGGTATGGCGCTTCTTGACACAGAGGCGTAGCGCCATATGGCCTTAAGTGGATTTTGATATTCAGATTATCAAACCAATCAAGGAAAAGTGAAATGCTAAGAACTATACACTCAGTCACCAGTGTTTTATGAAAATGTAACCAGGAAAGTATGCAATGGGATCACGCGAAGCTATGGAAAAATTTCATTGACTTGTAAAGCAAGAGCCCAGGCGACTTATGTCTTAAATGTCACCTTGTAAAAAGCAGTTGCATAACTTCAGACGCCAAATAATTTACACACTCGATTTATTGTTTTTTTTATTACTCTATTATTTTTCTCTAGGACGCAAAGCAGTGTATTATACAATCCCAGCATCACCAGCAAAATTCACTTTTAAATGCATATGAATGTGTACTTTATAAAAGGCTTCACTAGGAAATCTGTTTTCAAATATAAACTTTTCCATAAGGGGTTTAAGCCTCATTGAAAGCAAATGTTTCTGACATGTACTCGTTTCATATAAAACACATTTTCCTTAATCCTTGGCAGAACTGGTGCATAATACCTCCACAATGTGCTGGCAAGCAGATTTATTCGAGAAGAGTTTTACTTTTTGTCAGTCTGCCAGCAGTAACCCACATGCTATAGTTACTGCTTTTCGTGCCTATCTGTATTTCAAAAAAGTAGGACTGGGCAAAATTTGGGAAGCTGGCTTTTGACATTTTTGTCACTTTAAAAAAAACATAAAAACATCACTTGGTTCAATCCATTGATGCAGCTTTAAGGAAAAGGGTTGTTGAAAAATCCTGTAAAAATGTGTTTTGTGGCGAAACAAGCCCCATAAACGAATCTTTACAGACAATTTACCCTTGAAAAAAAACGAATTTCCTGAGACTATTTTGAAGGCCGTTTCCCCAATAAATTATATGTTCAATTCTCTTGTAAAGATGCTAGGGCAGATTAGCTGAAAATGAAGAACTTTTTTATAGACCTATAATTCATGGTTAGAGAGAGTTTTCCACCAAGGGCATGGAATCTGACAAACACAAATTTCTAGTAACTGTGATGTCCCAAGAATAATGTCTTACAGCTGTGAAGAAGACACTCTGCCAATGAATAACTCAAACACTGCTACAGAGATCACCTTCAAAGTTTGTAAGCACATAGCTTAATATGTGTAGAGACTCGAAGCAGGTAAACACAGCACAGCTGTTTGCGGAACAGGGGTTTGAAGCTGCTATTCTAGCATGGATACCAGTGATGTTCAAAAAGGGATTTGTTTTTGTACGTCAACATTGTGGGGAAGAAACAGGACTTTCAAAATGTATGGCATTGATTTATTTTCTTCATGATTTATTTGTAAGTATCCCCAGAGACTAATTGATCCTACTTGGAATTTTAAAAAAAGATGGTGAGTGGAATTCTTAAATGAATCTCAGGCATTTGTAATTCATTCAATTTAATTTCTTGGCCATTGAGCTGCGGCAGATAGAGACCAGCCATATGCGAATCAGACTTGACCCTAGAAGGACAGCCCAGTCCAAACTGCCACACTGGTCACACTCAGCATCCACAAACCAGTTTTCAGCTTTGTTGGGCTTCATCCAATAGTGGCCGGCACAGATAAGAGCGGCGGGGCGGGCGGGGTGGGATTCAGGGAAGTTGACAGATGACAAGATAAGTAACATTAAATAAAATAATTAATGAAACCACTTACCTTGCGTTTGCTGTGTTGATGAATCGGCTATGCGGCGAGCACAAGGTAAGTGGTTTTATTTAAATGTTACTTATCCCATCGTCTGTCGACTTCCCCGACACCCACCTCGCCCTGCCCCCATCCCGTCCCACGGCCTCATCGCTCTTACCTCTGCCGGCCACTTCGGCTTCATCAATGCGGTGCATTATGAGACAATGTGTGAACATGCTTGTCACATTAGGACATCTGCCCAGTATGACACTCCAGAGACCACCAATATACAAATCATACTTGATCCTCCCCTTATAGGATCAGTCCATCCTCAATTGCCCGGCCAAGCACCCTCTAGAAGAGAACACAAACAACACCCTAGAACGGTTTCAGGATTTTGGGATTTTGTCAGTGACATGCAGCTGAGTCTTATGTCACCGGAAGAGAAGGACCAACATTAGGGCACTCTTGTACAAATCAATATTTTTGCGAAGAAGAAAGTTGACTTTGAATGAGCCAGGTCTTGATCTATTTTTCAATACGTTTTTTTCTTATTTATTCCTAGAATATCTAAGAAAGTATTGCTTTTGTTATGGACCCTTCCAGTGAAGACCCCGAGATATGTCTCCCTGGAATCTGTTGTCAGTAAGAAGCAATCACTGTTGAAAGGAAGGCTAGTATCCCACCCAAGATAATCATTCTGAAGAACTCATTTGGTCATGTCGATGCAGAGATTGATGATGTGAAGACCTTCTGTCCTTTTGTCAACTACGAACAAGTGAGAGTAGAATATACAAAATGCTATGCAAAATCCCATGGGTCTCTTTTCTCTGTTCCAGGATCACTAGGAACGGTTCTCTGGTGACTATAGTGAGCATAAGGTGAGATAGTAAAAGGTTTCTCTCCGATCCAAGATATCAGTGGCAGTTTCACCCATACACTGGAAAAGTTATAACTGAACAAGAGAGTCACATATTTTTTCCCAAGTAAAGGAAATTGAAGCTAGCATTTTTAATTAACTTTTGATGTTTTATACGCTGCCACCCAGATTATATGCTTTTTTACTGTAAAAACAGAGGTAAACTCTTGCAGTATGAGCTTTAGGTGCCACCAATGACACCTGGAGGTCTAAAGGGGGCCTACCTAGAAACATAATTGCTAGTGATCAAGTCATCCCTGCCCCAGATTGATGCATCATAAATGTATCATTTGAAGTGGCAAATAGATCTGAATGCTCAATTTTCTGCTGCATCACAGGATTGATTCGTTTTTAGCATTTTGCAACCACAACCGAAGATTTCTTCCTGGTGTGGCCTCATCTGTATTCGCCTGGTGATGCTGCTGTGCTGAGTTATAATTCAATCTCAGTTTGATCACATCTCTTGTCCATTGTATTAATAAATGTATCCACTCTTTAGATGTTTTGCCTTCACCAATCCCCGGAGGTATAACAGAAGTTAAAGTCAGGTCTGACCTTACTCCCTAAAGTGGTAGCTTGGTCGAGCAGTAAGGCAGTACCAGTGTACAGTGTAAAGCATTTGTTGCACACACTCAGTCAGCAAAAGGTTTCACACACTCAAGAACTTAACTCTAGGCCAATTGATTTTATATCCAAAGATATAGTTGTTTTAATCTTAGAACCAACAGGTATCAAAATATACTTTTCTCGATATGAGTACTCTCATGTAATTACTTTACAAAGAGGAAATAAACTTGGTAAACACAATAGGTACAATGGTTGCAGTAGGCAACACAATTTTAAACATAATTTAACATTGAGCTCAATGGGTTTTTCTACATAAATGCAGTTGATTACTTTATAGATCACTTTTGTAACTTCATAACTAGACCCTAGATTAAGTCCTGGGGTCTAAGCTGAAATCAGTTTAGTAAAAACGTTTTAGCTATTGCAATGATCTCTAAAGAACTTAAAGGTATTTTAAAAGTTGACACAAAACCTTTTTAGTGCAAAACCAGCAATGTTATCCAATGGAAGGAAATTCAAAGCACAGGTAAAGTAGGTTCTCGTTACTTTTGTAATCCAGTACTGGACTCTTAGGTTCGGCACTGGGGTCTCTACCTAAGACAGGTAAGTAATTATGTTTTAGTAGTTGGTACGATTTTTAAGGAATATTTGTAACTTTCAAAAGTAGACACTTAGAAGAAATTTCACAGAAAAACAGTCAATGGTTTCCTACGGCCGAAATTTAGATTACTAGTGACCACGGTTTTGATTACTTTTGCAGTTCAGTACTGGGCTAAAAGATACAGCACTGGCTTCTCTCCTGATTACAGGTGGGTACTTCGGATTCCAATATTCGGCTGATTTTAGATGAATATTCTGACATTTCAAAAGTTCACACTTAAAAGAAATTTCGAGTCAAACCAGTCAATGTTATCCTATTGCTGGAAAGTGAGTCATCGGTTTTCAGGTGAGTACTCGACTGGTGAAGTTAAGGTTCCGGGCATAGACTCAGGGGTCCCCGAGGGTCAGGTAAGTACAGTTGGTACACCCTCAGCGTCCCAGGGGCGGCCGGGCGTAGAGGTAGTTAGGCGTAATGTTATCCAATGAGAGGCAGGGGGCCTACGGTTGGTGGCTGCTGGCTAGCAGGCCACGCGGCTGTGGGAGCTGGGATCCTGGTCACTTGCTCAGGCAAAATGGGGAAGTAGGATAGGGTACAGGTTGCACTGCCAGGGGCACTCGGGCGGCTGGGTGCAGGGTGCTTTTGAGCCGTCGGGCGCCCAATGGTATTCAATGACGATCTTGAAAAGGGAACAAAGGCTGCAAGCTCGGGGACGGAGGATCTCCTGGAGCAACCAACACTTCGAGGGGTAAGTTAGGATCTTGGAGGATAGGTAGGCACCCAGGAGTGGGGCACAGGGGCCATGGGGAGCCGGGTGCAGGGGTGTCTTTTGAGGTCGGGAAATCTTACGGTCGCGGTCGGAGGGGTCCTTTGTCCTGAGGCTGCAGGCGTCGTCGGGGTCATTGAGGAGGGTCCTTGGCACTGGATTCCAGGTCAGAATCGATGGGGGGACGTCCTCAGTGTGTTGATTCACTCCAGCACAGGCCAGGCTTGGCGGGTGCAGAGTGATGCCAGGGCTTGTTACTTGCTTTGAGCAGTACCACTGCTCGTGGGAGACCCAGGTAGTCAGCGTCACAAGGCAGCCAGGTCCTCTGGGGTTTTTGAGGTTGCTGACAACTGGAGATGCAGTGGTTTAGCAGAAGCAGGTTGGAGGGTCGACAGGTTGGTAGGGCTGGGGCCAAATCAGTTGGTGTCTTCCTCTTTTTAGCAGCTGCACGGCAGGTCTTCGTGTTCCTTGATCTTCTTTCTTGTTTCGGAATCTGGATCTGTCAAAAAAGGTTCAGGATGCCCCTATATACTAAATGTAGGGGCGTTAAAGGTAGGGCAAGGGCAGGGACCAATGCGTCCATGTCCATGTCCTGGGGGGGGGGTACACCCCCTAGCCTGCTCCTCTCCTGTGGGAGGGGGTGAGGAGCCTAGCTGTGATTGGGCAGGCTCCCCATCTTCAAGATGGCCGGCGTCCGGGGTCATGCATCACCTCTCCTCACCCAACTGAGGGGTGGAGTTGGCGCAGGCTGGCACAACCCCCTTTCAGACGTAGGTTTTCCTGCCAGTCTTCCCATCAGAGTGAGGGTCAGAACTGGTGGGGGGAGGCTTGGCACCTCGTCCCAGGTCCAGGAGAGCGGGGAGCTCTCCACCCAGGGGTCCAGCAACATGTCTGATGTGTGGCAGCCTAAGCAGCCTCTCAGACAAGGCGTGGATTGTAGGTTAGGTTACAGGGGGCATCTCTAAGATGCCCTCTGTAGTGCATTTTACAATAAACCCCACACTGGCATCAGTGTGGGTTTAATGTGGGTTTAAAGTTCGATATCAAACTTGTCAGTGTTCAGTGTAGCCATTATGGTGCTGTGGAGTTCGTAATGACAACCTACCAGCACCATACACTCTTAATGGCATCACTGCACTTACAGTGCCCAGGAAAGGCCCTGGGTACTGTAGGGGCACAAGTCCCACACCACTGGCATAGGGCACCCAGCTAGAGGGGTGGCTGATGTATGCCAGGGCAGTGGGTTTGTGGGCAGGGCACACAGGGATGTGTGCCATGTCGACTCTTTGCTTAGTGCTGCACCTAGACACTCAGCCTGCACAGGTAGTGTGTGGGTGTCAAGGTACAGGGCCCCTAAGAGTACCACAATAAGTGCTGCAGCCATTAGGGGTCTTCTCTGGTCACAATGCCCTGGGTACCTAGGGTACCATTTACTAGGGGCTGAAATTTTGCCAGAGATGCCAATTGGGTTTAGACCTTAGTATAGTTTATAGGGCAGGAACACAGGATCTGGGTACCTGATTGGCAGGGACCCAGGGCACACCAAGGAAAAGTGCATCAGGTATCAGGCAAAAAGTGGGGGGTACTGCAACAGAAACTCACTTTCTCACAGCAACCATACTCTGTCTCTGTGCTAAGAGGTAGTGGCCATCTTGGAAGGTTGCACAATTCCTGCTAGCACAACCTAGTGAGCATCTAAGTTTGATAAGTGGGCAGATGAATTGAAGGTGTTATGATAGCTGGTAAAACAGAATGGTGAAATTGGGAAGAAAAAAAAATCTAAATATTTAAGACTTTCCTCCCCCTCTCCCAGACAGGACTCAGGAGAACCCAAGGAATGCGTACAATGTGATACTATTGTAACTGCCTTTTGGCTGAATGCAAATAGGCACTGGTGTAGATTAAAATTTAGCAATTCTTTGGTTCGCATATCGAATATTAGGCACTACTCGTAGTGGGAATTAAGATATCAAACAAAATTTGCACTGCAACCAGTATTAACTTCACATGGGAATAAGAGCCTCAACCCTCCTTCAAAGAGGACTGGTAATCTCTATTTGGGTGCAAACATGATTTTGCTCCTGAACCATGATTTCAGGCAGCGAAAAAAAACATTGCATTTTTTTCCTTACATATATTTCGCTATGTATTACTTGAAGGACTACATGGGGCATTAATACATCATACCCCATTCTGAGGAGTGAAATTCAGAATGGGGAGGCAATATCGCCCCATGAAATACTGTGCCCTGTGGTATTGGTACTTACTGGCTGCCAGATCAACAATGCAAATAACTTGTCACTTGTAATGAGGCCTTCAGTGTTTTAAGTGGTTTTGCCAAATTCAATTTGCTATGTTTAATGGTGCACCAATTGACAAGATTTGGAAAACCATTATTTTCTCTTTTGATTATTACCTCGGAAAATGGTTCAGTTTTCCTTTCTCTGTGAAAACAATGGGGCAACAAGTTACCGATTTATTATGACATACGTTAATATGTAGTGTAAATTGGAGAAGGTCAGGGTAGATGTTTAAAACAAAAAAGGTGATAGAAGGCTGCTTGCAATAAGTCTAACCATTGGCAATATCTCGGGCAGCACTCCAACCCAATGATCTTTTGCTCGCCATGCCACCTCAGTTTGGACCCACCCATAAAACAGTCTTGACACTGCTCCTCATGGGAACAGTGCAGCCCAAACTGCCAAGCCAGGTCCTCCCTGAGCCGGAACACAAGCAACACAGAACCGGTTTTGCCCTAGTTATAAGCTCATCAGTTGGGTACATATTGGGGCCAGTGACACAGTGAGCATGAACCCATTTCTGGGCATACCCATTACCACTTAGGGTGCCACAGGTTCAAAAAACAAGTTTGGCAGCTAAATATCCATATAGTTACAAGTTCAAAATTAGCTCAGTGAGCAAGAGAAGTAAGTGGTCCGCAGACCAATGCCAAATCAATACCAATGCATCTTTAATACTGAAAAATATCAACCCATCAGGCTCAGATCCCTTTTCTGTCCTCATAGAGGGGTTTAAGATACAAGGAGCCTCACATGAAGGATCTCCAGTTGGCCCCTCCAGGGGCGCACTTCTATTCTCTGAGCTACCCCTCCTAAGCCACCTCTACTCCTCTCTCCCTTAGTCTCGCTGTGAGTGAGTGAATTATTTTTAAAGCGCTCTTATGCCGAGGCGTCTTGGCGCTATAAGACAAAAGAGGTATCAGACTGTTAGGGCATCATGAAGAGCCATGTCTTCAATGCCCTTCTGAAACTGGCTCTGTTGTTTTGCGATCGCAGTGTGATAGGGAAGCTGTACCACAGCTTGGGGGCCTGGTGGGTAAAGGATTTACCACCCCACCGGACTCTCCTTATTTTGGGGATTTGAATTAGGTTTTGGCTGCAAGATCTTAAAGTGCGTGCTGGCACATAGCGGGGGAGGAGGTTGGAGAGCTCCACGGCGGTGTTCCCATAAAGTGATTTGTGAACCAGGCACAAGGCCTTGAATTGAATTCTGCGCCTGACTGGGAGCCAATGTAGTCCTCTCATGGCTTTAGAAGTAGGATGTCTTTTCGGGAGATTAAGTAAGACCCTGGCTGCTGTATTCTGGATGGACTGGAGCCTGGACAGCTGGTTCTCACCTGCTTCTAAATAAAGAGCATTACAGTAGTCCACCCTGGACATGATCAAAGCTCCCACCACTGTTTTCCTAAGTGGGAACGGTATATAGGGTAGGATTTTCCTAAGTTTCTTCAATGTAAAGAAGCATGCGGAGGTAACCTGACTTATCTGTGCAGTAGAGGTAAGGTCCTTCATTCACTCTACCTCTGTTTCTCTTCCTCCTAATTGTTCCTCTAATACTGCAATCTTTTTACTTCATCTTTGTTCCTCATCAGTTTACTTCTAGTATTCTACATATATTTTACTACCCAGCGATCTCCCTGTGTCTCGCATCCTCCTTTTTAGGTCTCGCCTGAACCAGCATACATGCGCTGCTCTGTGAGGCTTTAGTAAGGGCTTTAAAACTATGAACACACGCTCATGTGTGTGCTTTTGTTAAAATTTCCCCCTATTGGCCTTTGCATGCGTTTTTCTAAAAAAGACAGCATGCAATTGGCCCAAGGCGGGTGCATGTCCCGCCTTCTCTGGTCCTTGGTCTAGGGTCCTCGGGAGCAAGCAGCAGCGCCATCTGTTTCCAATTATCGCGCCCGCTCTCGTGTTCACGTTAGTTGGAAACAGATGGTCGGGCTGGCCCTGGTGATCACGGCTCTTTCACTTTCGCCGCCGACCTTGTTTTGTATGTGGCACTAAGTGATCAGCATATACCCCACGTCAGCCCCCACACCTTCACAGCGTGCGTCTTGAGAAGAAGAGATGAAGTTTCATGCGGAGGACTCTTCCATATCCCAGTGACTAAGTCCCATCAGACCATCCCCCCTGAGGGCTACGCATCTAATAATATCTCGCACAGCCCGATCGACCCCCTGCACATCACCACAGCTGCCAGTCATTGGCGGGAATCTGGGTGACTCATCCCTGGCCTGGCCTCGGCTTCAAGGCGCATGCGGGATTAGAAAAAGCCCCGGATTACAACTCCCGACTCTCCTCGGAATATATTTGAAAGCTGGAGCGCCTAATGATCGCTCCGAGGGGGGCTTGTCTTTCCCCCGACCTTGGTGCTATTCACGGGAGCAGCGTGTTAAATAGAGGCCGTCGGCATTGCTGAGGTGCTATAAAAGGAGCCACACGCTTCTCGGGCGTGGGAGGTTCAGATCCGCTCTTGGCGGAACGCTCTGCTGTGTGTATTTGAGGAGGGGAAAATAATCCTCAGTGTGCCAAGGGCCATTCTAGGGAATTAATAGCTCGGTAATTTCAGGGTGCGGAAAGGAAGGAATTAGTGTAGTGGTTTATCTTCCCCCGACTGTCAATGCTTAGTAATGATAATGCTATATATTTCGGTATATTGGATAATCAGCTTTTTAGTTGCGATTTTGAACCTCCTAGGATAACCAATGTTCCTATTACTCAGTGTAATAGTACTCGATTTATTGAGCCAGGAAAAAACGAAAGACACAGGTGGCCCCGTCGGATTAAAACTCCTGAGTTTCATATCAAGTGCATGTTTCAGCAGCGAGTGTTTATTTCCCCTGAGCGGCCTCGCAGTGTTGTCTGCTGCATTTTGACCATGGTGGCTAAAGGGTTAATATGTGAATAGAAATGGTGTAGAGCAGGCCCAAACTGGCCGTTGCGGGCACCGGGCAATCCGCCGGTGCGCCGCACAGGTGGGGGCCGGTTTTGGGCCCAGGGGGCCGTTTTTGTTATAGGGCCATTTTTGCAGCTTAGCTGCAAAAGCGGCCCTGTGATAAAATCGGCTGAAAACCGGCCCTGGCAAAGGGCCGGCTTTGGTTCTCAGTCCGGCCCTGGTGTAGAGATGCTATGTAATCATGGACTTTTTTCAAAAGCTGTTTGCCGCCATGTTAACGGCAGACTGTGCATAATAGAAATACAACAAGCATTGGCATAGCCAATAGATCTCGCCTTTGGGACCTTATTAGTATTTAGACATGCAACAGTTGATGATGTTGCACCACGGATATTGTACTGCATAACTAAATACTTCTAAGGTTCCAAAGACTAGACCTATTGGCTATGCCAATGCTTGTTTCTATTATCTTCCCCCTGACAGCTCTAGACATAGCTTCGTAATCTAAGTCTTGTTTTAATGCATGCAAATTTAAAGATGAACAGTTAATGTTTTCCTGATTTTATGGATTAGTGATAGTAGTTCACTATGTGTTCCACAGAAGAGGTTTATCTTGCACCTCTGTTTTAATGAATAGTGGACTAGCACCTTTTTGCAGAGTGGCACTTTATACAAATGTGAAATACATAAATACATTTATGTATATTACCTCGAGACTACCTAAATAAAGGAAGAGGAACTGGGGCGTGGATTGTCCTTTATGGAAATTGCTCCATCTTGAGTACTCCATGCGTACTTTGTCCTCTGTGAGCATTGCTCCATCTTGAGAACTCCATATGAATTTTGTCCTTTGTGGGTATTGCTTCATTTTGAGTAATCAATATGTACTTTGTCCTTTGTGGACATTGCTCAATCTTGGGAACCCCATGTATTTTGTGTCCTTTGTGAGCATTGATCCATCTTGAGTATTCCAATCCATACATACTTTGTCCTTTGTGGGAATTGCTCCATCTTGAGTACTCTATAAGTACTTTGTCCTTTGTGGGCATTGCTCCATCTTGGGTGCTCTAAGTGTACTTTGTCCTTTGGGGGTATTGCTCCATTTTGAGTACTCCATACATACTTTGTCCATGGTGTCAATGGTGGGCGTTGCCCATCTTAAGTACTCCATACATACATTATCACAAATGTTTGCATCCATGTACAGGTAATCATAGCGTATGCTTACGGGGAATGCTAGTCATTATCGTAAATCATATACACAAATATTTACGAAAGGACATGCCAGGGACACCAAAATGTTAATCCGAACATTATATTTAGTTTTTTTTAAATATGCACACAAGAAAGGGCCCACATTCCCCGAGCCCATGGACTTTAATTTACAAACAGAAACCTGCACATAGTGCTTAATTTGTAAAAACAAAATAAGTACAAGTGCCGAAAATATTGATTTTAAAGCTACCGCCACTTCCAGCATTGGAACAACCCATTTCCATAAATTACTACAGCCACAGCCTGCATGGGCTTGTCCCCAACTGGGCATAATATCTGTAATGAATTTCAGTGAGTGAACAAAGCAGGTAAACATGCTTTTCTTAAGTGGAGATCGATGAAGATCTGCTCAGTTTCTTTTTTAATAATTTGGTCATACTGTGTATTTTAAGTACAATTTTCACTTAAATTTGGAAATAAACCATCAACTCTTAAATGGCACTCATGAAATTATGCACTATCATGTAGCATGCATCTCACACACCTTTTTAAACAAGAGAATTCTGTGTATTTTAGAAATTTGAATGAAATAAGGGTAGAATGTGATCGTCACCTACTTAAAGAACTGCTCCACTCCAAGCGTCACTCCATTCCGGCTAAATCGCTGAGTAAAGGGTATAAGGCTGTCCACTTCACAGGATATGTGGCCAGGCTGCAAGTAGTATCCTGGTGTTTTTGCAGGCATATTGACTTTTGGAGAATCTGCATGAACAAAACAACTACCATGAGTATTAATGCATTTTTGTTTCTAACTATTTACACGTGTTTGGTACTCGTAGAAGTATGAGTCAATATGTATTATCATTATATTACTACCAATGTATAGTATAAGATTTTTATGCAACCAGGCTGACCCCAGCAGTGTTACTGAAAGCAGTAGAAAGATCAACAACCTGCCTAAGTACTACACGGAAAGTACCAATCAATAAACAATCTATAACTGAAGAGTATGAGCACATAATCTATAACTGAAGAGTATGAGCCATAAAACCAATCACCAGAACATGCAAAGATAAGACCACACCATCAATGCATGAGCAAATAAGAACAAGACACTGAGATTGAAAAACATGATCAAGGCACTGCACTACAAATGTGCCGCAAAAATAAAAAAAGTAATATGCTGTGACCTCAACATGGCCACTCTATGCTTTCAATAAAACTGTTACATACGTGGCTGCTTTAGTAGTATCACACCTTGCTGCTGTGCCATGTACTGTATTTTTATTATTTGTAAAAGAGAGAAGATTAAAACATCACCTAAAAAAGCACCCAAATGACAGGCAGCTACAATGTTACAAGGCCCCTTAATTAAGCTACAGCAGCAACTGTAGTGTAAATACAATAAATCATCAGTTAACTGGGCCCCAGAACTGAAGACAAAATAAAAAGCTGGTTTAAATACAAAGAAAAAGAATACTCTGAACCATCTTTGGCACTGAAGAGAAAACAGCTATTTTTCGGTGGATGTCAATAATGTGCATAGACGTGAAGGCAGACAATGAAAAATGTGGAGAAAGCCAGAATTACAACGCATGCCATTACAAAGCATGCATTTACAAGGCAGGCAATACGTGTTTACCTTTGCAACACATTCTTTTACATTGTTGTACGTTTACAACGTTGCAAAGCTGATATTTGATATACATTTATTTATATTGAATCGCATGTATATGGGTGTGTGGAGGCTGGGGGGGGCATTTACACGCAGACACACACAAACACACGCACAGACACCCACAAAAAAATATATATATATATTTTTGCTGATACAAAATAGAACATATCACCATACAGTATGAATGACGAAGAAAATAAACAGCACCCATAATTAAGGACTTAGCTCCATAGTAAGAACAGAACAAGTATATCAATTACTAAATGTACTAGATGCTGAAGCTGTGATGACAAATGTTCAAACAGATAAGAATGACACATTTAGGGCTCCATTTTGAGTCCCCTGATCTTTTAGAAAGGAAATATTGTGTGCCCAGGAAACATGACCAATATTGTGCTGTTTAAACCAATGCAGCTGGTATAGCTAACTTCATGGGATGTGGGGGTTAGTTATTAGATATTACATGGGGGACCCTGAGGGTTTCCTTAGAAATAAGGAATTACCACAGAATTCTGTATTTGTGGCCCTAGTTCCCCACGTTATTGCGTATTTCCCAATAGACTTTCGCCCAGGCGATCAGCCTGTTTTTGAGATTGAACTATTCCTAATCTACGGAATTACCTCGGATCTAGTCATCTCAATTTAGGAGAGTAACTCTTTTTTCTGCTTGAATCTGAGTTACTGGAAAGCTTGTAACGCATGGCCCAATGTGGGGTGCAAATGTACTAGGTGTTGTATTATTGCATCATTTTAACCCTTAGACTGGTGGATCATTTACTGAAATATAAGGTAAGAAACACTCGACTTGTCATTGTCCACCTCATTCATCGTCCAAACATAAAATGCTCTTCTGAGCTATTGTAAGTGATTCAGAACCAGCCACACAGAGATCATTATGGGTGAAGCAGGATTATTTCAAAGCTATAGCAAAGGAAGGAAACGTCAAGTCATGGTTGTGCTGCCTAACCTCTCTGCGGCTTTGTACATGGAGGACAAGTGGTCTCTAACCAGGAGTTGAGGTCCGAGGTAAGAGACAGAATCCTGCAGGGCTGATGCTCTTCCAGATGATCCTTGCATGACTCGCTGTTCAGGAACCAATTCATGCCACTCTCCTTAACCTTCATATGAACCCATTCGGGCCGCTAGTACATAAAGCTATCACTGAGGATGGCCGAACCATCTGACAGAGAGAAGCTGAATGTACTCTGGTAGTTTCTGCAAGACTGGATGAACTCATTCTGCTCCAATCAAATCCCTCCAGCAGAACATCTCTCAGTTCTGTAGTTAAAAGACAATCCTCCTCTTCACACCTGTTTCAAAAACCTCTCTTCACTTGGAACCTCTTCCACCCAACTTGCAGATATGATACCTCTTCTATTCTTCTTGGGTGAACATCTGATGTTGCAATCCCACACTTCGAGGATACCAAAGTTGTCTTTTAAGAACACCACCGATTAGAAATACCGAAACTCATAATTCCTGATATCAATTTAAGATTCTTTCTCACATTCATCATGAAGACATCATTCTTGCATGTATTTTCAAATCTTCACCCCAAAAAACATAAGTCCCCTTTTCAGATGAGAGCCCGGTTAACAATGCGAGAAAGTCAACACACCACACCAGGCACAGATTATATGAATCATCTTCATCTTAATTTACTAAACTCTCTTCTCAAAAACTATCCCAAAAACAGTTTTCTCATTGCTGGTGGATCCCACGATGCTAAAGCAGGTGTTGCCTTAATTTGTCATAAATTGCGAATCTCCAGCTTTTCGCTAGGTTCTGATTTGCAAAATAAACAAACAATTCGCTTCTGGAGTTGATCCCTGTAATTTTCAAGATACAGACTGCAAAAAAGACACATTAACCTTGCCCCTGTTTACACACAAAGGAGTGTGCTGTAAATCTGGCAGCACATTTTATTCTTGTAAAAATAAAAACAATTACATCTGCTGCCTGAAAGTATTTTAAATCTTCAAACTTCACTTCTTAGTTAAACTTAAACTAAACAACTGCAATGGTTGATATTTTCTTTCCCAAAAATATGAATGAGTTTTACTTTTAAAGTGTTCTTGTGTGTGTCACTGCATCCTGTCCAAATGTTGTGGGTGAGGCAATAAAGTTAATGCATTACTCCACTTAGCGCCTACTTCACCTTAACTTCCACATTGGGTGGTTTATGTCTGCATTATTTATTCTGTTGAAGTAACCTGAGTGGAACTTTTGCAGGTTCACATCAAAGAGCCTGAGCACATGAGATTAATACCAATAACTTTGAATTAGCACCTAACTCTGGGTTGCTGAGCAGCATGTGGCCTTTTGTATAGTGCTTCAACTTCTTGTCAGTGGCAGTAGGCGCTATATAAATTCAATTACAAGAGCACCTACTCAGTTTTTAATCATGCAGTAGGTAATAGGAGTGCTACAGGCTTAGGTAATGTCACTCTGTTCTACAGATTGTGAAAGTCGGTTGTCCCCGCCATGATGTCACACAGGTTGTTCTGCGAGTTATCCGCATGTGTAAATCTGCTAGTGTTATGAATGCTGAGAATAGACTCTGTAACTGTGACAGAGCAGTCTTGGTAGCAGTGGCCAAGTGGTTCAAGGTCTAAGTTCTATAAGGATGTTAGAGGGTAGGTACCAGAAGTAGTATCACAGTTATCACAAGTCAGTGAATAGGAATGCCCCACACGTTGTTTACTTTTTAAGAGTTCTAGCTCATTTAATTGTAAAGCTAAAAAGAGACTGATACAAGAAAGCTAAGTTTCTTCCCTAACAGTTATGCATTTCTAACCCTGCACATGTTGGATGAAGCAAGAGACTATGGTACTGATTATAAGCGGCCTGTGTCTGGTTGGATGTGATAATCATCACATCTGAAATCCAACACAGAGGTGTTCAAAAGTTATCTGATGCGATAATTATCACCTGCTGACTTTTTCGGGATTAACATGTGGATTTTGGTGCATACTGCTACAAAATCTACATGTACTAGTAAATACCGGGTCATCTCCCCTTGTTTAATTCTAGTAGGTTTGCCCTGCCAAAAGTTAACAAAAGGTGCAATCGGGTGCGATAAACATCAAGCCACATGTGATGGCAATCCCTGTGCAAAGAACAGGCCACGTGTAGTCATGCTCTATGGGTTTATGAAACCATGGGCACACTGGATAACACACTGTCAGTCACTTCATTTATTTAACAAAAAAATAGATTAATTCTCATCACTAACCCCCAGATTCATGAAGAACACATTTTGCGGTTCCTTAATAGCGAAAAATACCTATTCACTGTTAAGGAATAGTAAAATGCTATTCATCAAGAAATCCGTTCAAAAATAGCGATTTCTAATAATTCCTTAATTCCGACTCGCAAATTACGAGTCACAATTAAGGGATATCTCCCCATTCATTCCTATGGGCCTAGGAATGAATGGGAAGACCATCTCAATTTGCTAACCGCAATTAGCGATTCGCAAATTGAGATTGCGATTTCAAGGGTGCAGGGGTGTCCAAAGGACACCCTGTTGCACCCCTGAAATTGATGTGTGCACATATGTTGCGCACACACATTAGGGCATGTGTGTGCGCAACATGAAACTTTGAAAAATGCACTTTAGTGCATTTTTCAACGTTTTTGCTATTTACCACGTAGTTTAACTTCGCGGTAAATAGCGGCCCCAGATTGCGAATTCGCAATTTTTAAATGGTTCATGAATTGCATTTAAGGAATCTCAAATTGAGATCTCTTAAATGCAATTCATCGCAATTTAGCGATTTCTATAATTGCGATTTTTGCATTTGGGATGATGAATCCCAAATGCAAAAATAGCGCTTGCAAAGGGCCAGATTCTCAGAATCTAGCCCTTTGCGAGCCAAATTTACTTTGATGAATCTGGCTGTATATTTGCTGCACAAATTCTGTGATAAAGGCAGTTGTATTTTGTAAAATTTTCAAATCAATGCCAGAAAGTTCTCGGGGGTTCCGTAAATTGCAGCGGAGACATTGAACCACCTTTGGAAAGACATCTATCTAGCTCAAGTCTTTTAACCAGCTGCTAAGTTCTATGATTTCCTCCCTTTTTATTGACTAATTATTGGAACAAGGTTGTGCACCAATGTCAGAAGGCAGTCGGAAGGGAGGTCATTGTAACGTTTATGCACTGCGTGTTGGTGTTTACACCCAAGATTATGAACAAACATTAGAAAGCCAAAAAGTCTGGCTTTAATTTTGAGTCCTCCTGTAGTGAAAAAAAAACGAAACAAAAGGAAAATGCTACTTACCAGTATGCATCTGTTCTTGGCATGTAGGGCTGCAGAACCACACACTATTGCATTAGATCACCATCTGGTGGTGGGCCCGGATGATTACACTTTGTTGTGGTCTTTGAAGAGTCTTTTGTTGGTTGGATGACTCCTCGCTTAGATCGTAGTGCGCATGGGCATCAACTCCATCTTCAGATTGTTTTCGCAAATGATGCAGTTGTATGAGTACAAATAAAGATGACCATGTGTTGTGTATTTAAATAAGATAATACTGGAACAGATACAGGTAGCCGGGGAGGCGAGTGGGCGTGTGTGGTTCTGCAGCCCTACATGCCAAGAACAGATGAATACTGGTAAGTAGCATTTTCCGTTCGAGGCATATGGGCTGCAGACCACACACTATTGCATAGATTGCACAGCAGTTTCTCCCTTAGCGTCGACCACCCGCATCTGTTGCAGTAGTTTGAAATAATGTTTTGAGTACAGCCTGGCCCACACTTGCTTGTTGTTTTGCCTGCACATCTCCACAGTCGTGTTTTGTAAATGTGTGCGGAGTAGACCATGTAGCTGCTCTACAGATGTCATCTAATGGTATATTTCCTAGAAATGCCATAGATGCCACTAATTTACGGGTAGAATGAGCCATAGGGGGAATGGATAGAGTGCGTTTTGCTTTTTGGTACCAAATTTCAATACACTTAACAGTCCATCTTGCAATGCCTGATTTTGAAATAGGATTGCCCTTATGTGGAGGAGAAAAGGACACAAACAGTTCTTTAATTTTACGAAATGGTTTTGTCCTATCAATGTAGTAGAGAAGCGCTCTTTTTACATCTAATGTATGTAGAGCTCTTTCTGCAACTGTTTGCGGTTGGGGAAAAAATACTGGCAACTCAATAGATTGGTTGAGGAGGAAAGGTGAAATTACCTTTGGCAGAAACATTGGATTTGTTTTAAGAACCACTTTATTGTGATGAAGTTGTAAAAATTGTTCTTGAATTGTTAATGCCTGGGTCTCACTTACTCTTACAAGCGAGGTAACAGCTACTAAAAAAGCAACTTTCCATGTAAGGTACTGTAATTCACACTTATGTAATGGTTCGAAAGGTCTGGTGAGAACAATATTTAAATTCCATACAAGAGAGGGTGGTATTCTGGGAGGAATTATTCTTTTGAGTCCTTCCATAAACGCTTTGATTGCAGGTACTCTAAACAATGACAAATGTTGTCTGTTTAGAAGATATGCTGCTATAGCAGCAAGATGTAACCTGATTGAGGATTACGCAAAATTAGATCTTTGCAGATGTAACAGGTAGCATATGATGTTTTGTATGGAAACATCTAAGGGGTTGATGTTGTTCTTTGTATAATATACATCAACCTTTGCCACTTTGCTGTATAACATGCTCTAGTGGTAGGGAGTCTTGCTTCTTTTATGACATTCATGCAATCAGGTGGTAAATTTAGATATTCAAATTCTAAGACCTCAGGAGCCAAATCGCTAGATTGAGCTGCATTGGGTCTGGATGAATAATCTCTCTATGGTTCTGTGTCAGTAGATGTGGGGAGAGTTTTTATTTGTGGTGTGGTACTACTGAGAGCTCTAGTAGTGTGGTGTACCAGTGTTGTCTTGCCCACGTTGGTGCTATGAGAATCAATCAGAGAGAATGTTGCTGTAGCTTGCGTACCACTAATGGAATTAGTGGGAAAGGCGGAAAAGCATACGTAAATTTGTTTGACCAGTTCATCCATACCGCATTGCCTTTGAAAAATTGGTGTGGGCATCTGGCGGCGAAGCTTGGGCATTTGGAGTTGTGGTGTGCAGCAAACAGATCTATCTCTGGTTGACCCCACTTTTGAAAAAATGGCTGAGGAACTTGATGATGAAGTTCCCATTCATGTATCTGTTGTCTCTGACGACTTAACAGATCTGCAACTTGATTGTGAACTCCTGTTAGATGTTCTGATGCCATCATTCCTATTAGTTGAACACTCAAGCTGGTAGTGAGTGTTGTGGCTGGAATCTTTTGATAAGATCCTGCCTACTTTGTATTCTTGTTTGGTTGGGGTATGCCATTGCCTTGGAGGTATGGAGATATGACTTCTTATGATTTATTGTGAATCCCAGTTTGTGTAGCAGGCATATCATTTGATGTGTGTGCTGTTCACATTGGTTGTATGACTTGGATTCTATTAACCAGTCGTCCAGATATGGGAAGACATGAATGTTGTTCCTTCTTAAGTGTGCTGCTACTACTGCTAGACACTTTGTGAACACTCGAGGTGCTGTTGTTACTCCGAAAGGGAGTACCTCGAATTGGTAGTGTTGACCTTCTAGTACGAACCGTAGGTACTTTCTGTGCGATTGATGGATGGGAATGTGGAAGTAGGCGTCCTTGAGATCTAATGTGGTAAGGAAGTCGCCTTTCTTTAGCAACGGTAGAACCTGTTGTAGTGTGACCATATGAAAGTGGTCTGATTGTATGTACAGGTTTAGGGGCCTTAGATCTAAAATAGGTATGAGGGACCCGTCCTTTTTTGGGTATGAGAAAGTATAGAGAATAAACTCCTGTGTTTTGATGTTGTTTTGGGACTGGTTCTATTGCATTCTTTTGCAGTAGAGATGCCACCTCTTGTCTTAGCAGTATGAGGTGTTCTTGTGACATGGGCCGCTGCCTGGGTGGTATTGTTGGAGGAGTGGAAGTGAGCTCCAGGCAATAACCTGACTGAATTATTTTTCTTACCCACCTGTCTGTGGTGATGGAGTTCCAGACAGGATGGAAGGGAAAGTCACTGTTTGGGAGTAGAGGCGTTGAGATGTTTGTTTCCTCTACCTCTGCCCTTATTGTTGTTTCCTCTATACCCTCTTCTATAATATCCCTTACTGGGCGAGGCTTGGTTGGGCGCTTTGTAAGAAGAGGAAGTATTGTCAGTTTCGAAACCCTTAGAGGTGCCTCTATATGAGGGGCGACGAACGGAAGGTCTATGGGCTTGCGTTTCTAAAGCTCCCATGGATTTTGCCGTGTCTGTATCTTTCTTCATCTTTTCTAGTGCACTATCGACTGTTGGACCGAAAAGATGTTGCTGGTCAAATGGCTGGTTTAAGATACTGGCTTGTACTTCTGGTTTGAACCCAGAGATGCATAGCCATACATGTCTACGCAACAGTACCCATGTATTTATTGCTCTAGAGGCTGTTTCTGCCGTGTCTAGTGCACAGCGTATGGAGGTATTTGTAATAACCTTGCCTTCTTGTATTAGGTCAGAATCCCTGGTTTTATATTGTTCTGGCAAGTGTTGCATGAGTGACTCTAACTCATCATAATGAGCTCTATCATATCTTGCTAACAAAGCTTGAGTGATAGCAATCATCCAGACATTGGCTGCTTGTGAGATGATGCGTTTTCCCGAAGCATCTAAAAGCTTACTCTTTGTCAGGGGGTGGAGCATCCCCTGTTGTCTGCGAGTTAGCTCTTTTTCTCGCATTTGACACTACTAGTGAGTCCAATGGCAACTGTCCTTTAATGTGTGCTGGATCAGTTGGAGCCGCTTTGTACTTTTTTTCTAGTCTGGGGTTAATTACCCTGGCTCTGACTGGGTCTTTAAATATTTTGGGTGCATGTCTTACCACTCCACTAAGTATTGGAAGTGTGGTTGTGGTCTTATGTGACGACAGTAGTGTGTCCATTAGGAAGTCTTCTCCCACTGGATCTGTGTGCAAGTCTACTCCATGGAAAGTGGCTGCTCTATGAATGAGCTGAGTAAACTCAATAGTGTCATCTGGGGGAGATGGTCTAGATGGGTATGCATCATCTTGTGGCAGATCTGGTGCATCTGGTGCATTATAATCTTCCCATGGGTCACCTGTTGACCCAGGTATATCATCTGGGTCATTAATGTCGTCTATGTGATGTTCACTCTCTACCTCCTGTAAGTAGCTATCCTCGTCATCCTCATCTTGTGGTATAAGACTATGTGTACTAGATGGTGAATGTACAGGAGAAATATCTATTGGTATTTCTACTTCTGGTGGAGGAATACTTATGGGGGAAGTTTGAGTATGCTTTTTTTAGAGGAACTGACGGTGCTTTAGGATAGGCAATTTTCCTCTTTTCAGGCAATTCAGGCACTGTAGTGATATGTCCAGTCTTTGGATTATTATGAAGGGTCTTTTGCTTTGGGGCAGGTTTGAAAAGCTCTTCTACTGGAAAATCCTTTTTCGGCATCAATTTATCTGGTTTGGGGCCGAAATGCTTAGTTTTTATAGTGCCTATTGTCTTTGGAGCAGGTTTTGGTTTCGGTTCTGAAGACTTGTTATCTTGTTTTTTCTTAGGATCCCGGGTACGTTTGGACTCATTTACCCTCGGAGCCGAAGTATGTTTCGGTACCGGAACGGTCTTCGGGTCGACATTTTTCGGAACCGGGGTGGTTTTTGGTTTGGTAGCTTTGGGAACCTCTTTCGGTGCCGAACTTGCTTTCGGCTCGACCGCTTTCAGGACCGAAGGATGCTTTGGTGCCGGTGTTAATTTTGGCTTAGGAACCTTCTGCTTTTTGGGACTGACAGACGGACTTGAGTCCGAGTCGACTGGAGGCTTTTTATATTCTTCGCTGCCGAGCCAGAAGGCGGGACGTCGGAAAGTTTTGGTCAGTGTGCACCTGGACCCGAAGGTGGAGGTGGAACCAAAGCGTGTCCCGGTATGGTGGGGTAAACAGGGTTGACGCTTGTACTCACGACCTGTTGACCAGCTGGAAGATCATCATCTTCGGATTGATCCTCGGCTCCAGAAGCTGAATCCTCTGCTTCGGAAGCAATGTCTTCGTGCTGCTTTTCTTTAGCGTCTACTTCGATCGGAGCCTCGTCTATGATGAGGTCTGGAGTTGATGAAGATGACTGCGCCATTACTCTTCGAGCTCGACGGTCCCTGATGGTTTTCTTGGATCAGAACGAAGCACAGGCCTCACAGTCTTGACTCTTGTGCTCTGGAGATAAGCACAGATTGCAAACCTCATGAAGATCGGTGTGAGGGAATTTGTGTCCACACCGAGGGCACTTCTCGAAGGGTGTTCTTTCCATGAGCCAAAGGCCCAATGGCGCAGTTGGGCCCGACTGGAATCGAGAAGTGAAGCCTTTCTTCGACGCAGGTAACCGGAATCACTGTCAAAGACGATGCCGATGGTATTATGATTGATTTAGGAATTCGAAAAGAGATCGGTAATGGGACCGAATGATGAACACATACGAGCCCGATGGCGGAAAAAAACAATCTGAAGATGGAGTCGATACCCATGCGCGCTACGATCTAAGGGAGGAGTCATCCAACAGACAAAGACTCTTCCAAGACAACAACAAAATGTAATCATCCTGGCCCACCACCAGATGGTGATCTAATGCAATAGTGTGTGGTCTGCAGCCCATACGCCTCGAACACATAATTGCTTCCTGTTTAGACATCTGAGTTAAAAATGTTATATGTGCTGCTTCAGTGTATTTTGGAGCTGCAAAGTAGTCCCTAGTAAATTACAAATATTACATGCAAGCATTCCATAGGGGTAAACTACCTTCACGGCGCATCCGTGACCCCGCATGCTGTCACAACGCGGTCGTAACAACGGTCGCGTTGTGACAACGCATAGCATTACTCCGCAAGTCGTTACAACGACTTACAGAGGGGGGAGAAGGTGCTGGATTTAAAATCCAACACCTTCCCTACAGTCCGCACAGATTGTAATTGGAATAGTAAATTTTACTATTCTAACATCCAGCCCCCCTCCCCCACGCAAGTCGTTGTAACGACTTGCGGGGTAATGGTATGCTTAGTCACAACGCAGTCGTTGTTACGACCGCGTTGTGACAGCATGCAGGATAATGGTATGCGGAGTCAATAGGCATATTCCTCCATAGGATGTGGAGTGTTCCACCAGAGAGCCAACAGCATGAGGTAAAAGAGGATTACTCCTCTAGGACGAAGCTAATGTGCACTCTACGTATATTTTAAAGTATTTATAAGATCACCATCATCAACTTTATTCAGTAATTAAACCATAAAAGTACAACAATCTTACAAATTTAGAATCAATAAATAATTAGGATAAAACACCAATTATAAGGCCATTTTAAAATACATGAATCAACAATGTATAACAAACAATGTAAAACCATATCGTCCTTATTCCAAACTAAAACCATTACTTTATATTATCCAATTTGTTATACATATAATACATTTTTACATAGAAAAAGTGAACATTAAAACAGCTCTAGACCTCCTAGCCTCAGAATGGGGGACATTTGCTAATCACATAGAAAGGAAATGTCCACCCCCACTCCATCTATAATTTAATTTAGGAATAACTCTGGGAAACATCTCCAACATCTATCTCATATCTCTTAAGCAGATTTGCCCTAATACTCAAACTCCATTGGAGATATTTTGCTACTGCACAGAAAATGGGATCTTTTGTCCCATCACTACACATTGCCTAGCCCTCAAATGCTTACAGATAGGGAAAATCCAGGCCATCCTGGGTTTTGCATAAGCAGGGCAAATGCGAAAAAAGTGCTGCAAGTTCTCCTCTGGATACTGACATGTTGGACAAGCCGTGCTCTTATCTGCATTAGATTTCCATTTTGCACAGAAGCACTGAAAAGTAAGTGTACCAGGTCTAAACCGGATGTACAGTTGCCTAGCTAAAATAACTTACATTTTATTTAAAAAAGGTTCACACACACTATGTTATTTTAAATCTAGACAAGCGGCAGTTAAAGCTCCTTGCCTGCTATTACTCATCTAAGTTGCCCAATTTTGTACCAAAAAGTCTTTTTAAGTAAAGCCTTGGGGAGAATCAAGGGCCAATCATGATCATTCCAGTATTGCTTGAGACCGTTTCGAGAGAGTATCTCTCTTAACGTTCAAATCCAATGGATCCTATGGTTTTTGTTTAGTCAACGATTTCTTTAAAAACGTTATAGTACTCCACTAGGGCAGGGGATGACTTAAGTATTCTCCAAAATAAAACCGGTTTCAGCTGTGCTTTATTGATAATCTGTTTCACACCCAGTGTAGGGGCAACACAGGCATACTCTTAGGGAGCCTAATCATAGATCTCAGAAAGTTGTTCTCAACTTTTCCCAAATAGGACAATCCTGCAAAACCCCACAGCTCTGCTCTGTAGAGGGCACTCTCAATAGATCCTCTGTATCCCAGACACATGATGGCATAATTTCATACTACTCTTCTTCACCTGGGGAGAACAGAGCATGTTATGGGTGAAACGTAAACCTAGATAATCAAATTCTGGTCTTATGTGTGTTAATGGTCAGAAAATATTAATCACAATAGCCCTGCAGACCAGTGGCGGCTGCTACTTAATAGGGATGGCGGACTGAGGAGTAGATGAAAAAAAATGATTTACTTACCTACAGGTCGGCGGCTGCCTCTCGATCCTCCTCAGTCAAATCCTGGAAGCAGGAAGCACAAAGGGCTTACAGGATCCCCCAGCCAATCATGACCATCCTGTCACCAGCATGACAGCAGCATCGTGATTGGTCTGAACACCGTGGTTTGGCGCTCAGACAGGGCTGGGAGCCAGTGCATGTTCTCCACCTAGGTTGCGCAATACAGCCGGGTGGAGAACATGCTAAGTGTGCATTCCTGTTTGGTTAGTCCAAGGCGGCCGGCCAAGCCATCATGAACACTTACAGAGTGCCCACCACTCCTCCCCCTGCTCTGGCCAGCCCAAGCCAGTACATAAAAATAAAATTATTACATTGCCTTATTATTATTAAGGGCCAGATGTACAATATGCCAATTAGTGAACCGCAAATTGCGCCACATTTGCGACTCGCAATTTGCAACACGCTAATTGGGATGCACAACAGTGTCTGAGACACTGTTTGTGATTCCCAATGGGGTCGCAAATTGCATGCCTCATGCATATTAATGAGGCTGTCGCAATTTGTGACCCTATTGAGAATGGCGGGCACTCCCAGAGATGGTGGCCTGCTGGAGTCAGTAGACCTCCATGTCTGGAACTGCTTTTAAGTAAAGCAGTTTTTTTTTTAAATGCATCCCGGTTTCCTGAAAGGAAAACGGGATGCATTTAAAAAAGAACAATTTAACTTTTCAGTTTAATTTTTAAAGGGCAGGCAGTGGTCCCTGTGACCAATGGCTGCCCTTAAAAAATATTTGCGCATGCATTCACAAATGGGAAGGGATCTTCTGGGGATCCCTTCCCGTTCGCAAGTGCTTTACCACACTTCTGAGAAGGGTGGTAAACTTCAAGTTTTTTGCGACCGCAATTGTGATTGCAAAACATTCTTAAATAGCTTAAGGAGTCGCTATTAGGAAAGGGACACCCTAGGAACACCCCTTCCTAATAGCGAGTCGCTAATCCTATTTTGCAAGTCACAAATTGATTTGTGACTCGCAAAATAGGATTAGTACATGGGCCACAGGTTTTTTGCAGGTGCAAAGGTGTCTAAACCCATTTGCGCACGCAAAAAACCTTTGTACATCTGGCCCTAAATATTTCCTATTTGAACTGTTCACAGAGCAGTTGAGCGACGCTTATCTGCCTTAGCAGAGGAGCCGTCGCTGCTGCAGACAACTGTGCTGTCAAGCCGGATACACAAAGTGTATGACGAGCTATAAGATTGTGGTCTTATCCTCCTCCCTACAAGATGTTATACACTGGATGTAAGAGGAGAATTCATCCTTCAATGGACGGTACAAAGATGAGTGGTTATTAGCTGAGAAACTCTGTGTGGAAAGAGTCTGAACCGAAGACACAGTTGCGGAGCACTTGACAGACATGTGGTAAATATATTGGATGATGAATGTTGATGAATCCGAAGTGGAGCTATCTGATTGATGGGTCAATAGGAAAAAAACACCTAGGATATACAATGCCTATCCACTCCCACAGGACCAAGTCTTTAGTTATGCTATGTATGTACTATTCGGCTCTCTGGATTTGCTAGTTATCACGTTACTTGGAATATTGCCCCAAATTTATGTCTTAGTTTTTTTCGGTTCATCACTAGAAATCTCACCGGGAATAATGTTGGAAAATGAGACACTCGACACCCTCTGGAACAGAAAGTCATCCTTGTCGTAGCCAGTTACTCTAAGGAAGAAGGCTTCTGATGGAGGCACAAAGTCTGTTACATTCCATATGCCGTAGGGCTTGCGGTCTGGGTAGTACTTCACAGGAATTGTTTTGAGTGGACCTCCTGACGTGCTCAGAAGTTCAAGACGGTCAACTCTGGCGGGATATGCAATGCCTGTGGTGTTTAGCAGCACAAATGTAGGTATTCCTGTAAATAACAGAAGAAAGTGTGGTTAAATCACAGGTAATAGAATACAACACTAATAGAGTCACAACTTATATATATACATATATATATATATGTGTACACAAAGATATATATGTACAGATATATATGTATAAACTTTTACATCATCATCTTTTGTCTGAGAACTAAGAGAAATAGCACTCCAAGATATAAATACTGCCTAATAAGAAACACACTGAACTCACTTATCAGCGTTTATGAACTAAAACAATTTGTGGGCTTCATTCTGGATCCTAGAAGCAGGGGTGTTTATTTTTCATTTCCAAAACTAATGAATCCTGGGAACCCATTAACTTTGACAAGAGAAGAATTAAAGGGGATTTGGGGTTGAAAGAAGAGAATTAATTGAGTAAATGGTAATTTATCGGGGGAATCCATAATTCCTGGTTTGACAACTATGACAATTCCAAATTTTAGACTGCAGTTTCACCAGGAGTTTTGAAGAGCTAAAATCTCCAGGAGAAACAAGCAAGGTCCATGGTTATTCTGTTGATCTCATGATTCCTGATGGTGTTGGTAACCAACCACAATGGGATTAAAAAGCCTATTGTAATGAGTGCCCATGTCATTTGCCCTTTGTCATACGGAACATTGCTATGAAGCCAAAGCCTGGTATATTAAATTGACCCTGAGAGGGCTTATTAGTTGAAGCATATTTCACATTAAATCAGTGTTAAATTAATGAAAGGGGACAAGTCTATATAATATACACTACACTTGTGGCCACGCTTTTTAGATGCACCAAGTTCCCTGGCACTGTGCTGGACCAAAGGTATTCACCTCAAGACATAGGTCATCAGGCATAAAGAGTTCAACATTCCACTGGCCAGTGGGATGTTTCTCACAATATTTACTTTTGGTTTCCTTCTGCATGCAGCCAAGAAACTGTAGGGTGATAGTATCTTGATGATGCAAGATTTCAAAAATCATAATACACAACACGTTTACTCATTGAAGACATGAAAAGCTGAAAGTGTACCATGCATACGTTAACACAGTAACGCACGAAACTGAGACAAGTGTAGTAGAAATACCGTAAAAGCGTTCTTTGAAGTTAAAGATGAAGCAACATATATACAAAACAATACTAATACATACAAATGAGTTACACTAATGAGAATGCTTATTAAAATGTTGTTTATTGGCATTTGCTGATGAAATAATGTACTATTAATAAAGTGGTCTAGTGTTTCAATAGCTTTCCATTAGAATGCACCATGCAGACAAGTTGGTGCAAAACTGCAAGAATACTAGTTAGGAACTTGAAATCTAAACTGATAATGCAGGAGATTCTATAGTTTGCAAAAAGTTAAAAAATATTTTTGTAATAAGAACATAGAAAATTATATACTCATGGAAGTTGAGAAAAATTGAGGTAGTAGACTATTTTTAACCTTAGTCATTTTAATGTGATAATAATTAATGAAAGTTCTATTTTATTTTCAATATGAAATTATGTTATTGCATTATAATTGATATAGGTTTAGAGTTTATATCATTTAAAATTGTTATGCCAACGAGATGACTTTTTCAAATGTGCTTTTTCTCTAATGCTGATTTATTTCTTGGCCTACACCAATTGTTCTTTTACAACCAGTAAACTATTTCCTTATTTGTTCAATACATGTGTAACATTCAACATTCCTGAATGTTTCCTTAACGTTCACAGTGAATTGTTCCTTTGGGAACAGGATTTCAGCTGTTACTACAAAATGATACTTTATATTCTTCTTTGCCGTTGTTCGGCCCATGTGGACGTTAAATCTATCATTTCTCTTCAGTGGTGTGACAAAGGTCCCAGCTGCCACTGCAGTGCAGGGGGGTCCCTGAGTACAGTATCCTGGCTTGAGAGTCTTGAGTGAGGCCAGAGAGGAGACCCTCCATGTAGGGGGTCCCCCCTCAGGTTTTGTTACGCCTCTGTTTCTCTTGGCTATCATGGGAAACCAACTCGTAGTTGCGAATGTACTAGGTGACATTATGTGAATCTGAGCACATGACAATTGTACAACAGTGGTGTGATGGAGCATCACTAGTTCTGTAACATAGACATTATCAGAAGAAAACCCAAAGGAGGGACAATATCACTTGATTTTTGCCTTTTGATCAGCGTCATTCTGATTTTTCCTATTCGAGACCAGAACACTATACTGAATATTTTTCGATGATTTTAGAAACTTATCCTTTATGGCTTTGAACCCTTTTGTTTTCTTTATTTCTTTTCTCCCAAACTAATGGACTTAAAATTAGTGGACTTTAAATCTGAAGGTTTTCCCATTTTCTTTAGGATCGTGAGTTGTTAGATAAATGTACTATCCTTCCGACTTTAATGGTAGTGTGACTCTGTAACCCTGCAAATTGATTTATGTGAAAATCATTCTTTGAAGATTGGCCTAAATGTTTGGCATTATATGGCAAGCTGTGATCGTTTTAACCAGATTACTTTAAAGACAACTTCTGGCCATGTATTTTGAATCTCTAATACAATAACCAATTTATTGTAATATCCATCTGAGTCTATTATTGAGTCTTGGTTCTTCCATTGAAACTGTGCTATTTTCCAATTATTTAAATGCGTTGTAGGGAGAATTAGTGAGCTATTACGGAATATCAAGTTCTCCTTCTTTTGTTCTAGGTGGATGTAGCAGACCTTTAGGTTAGCATAAATCTAGTCCAACTTAACTTCTTTAGGAGGTTGGGTCTTCCTATTGCAAATTCTTTATTTCTACAACATGGTTTTGAGAGCGGTGCTCTTAGACCTGATTTCAAGTTTGTAAGTTAGCTGCCAATTTATGGTCTTCTATGGAAGCTAAAGTGATGTTTGGTCACCCCAATATCCACCCCTCCTATCAGCGGAGATTCATCAGTGGATCATGGATTGCCTCTGTGGTAAATGGAAATGCTGCAGATTGTCTAATAGTAAAGGGCCCACTACGGTTAGAGTAGTAAGAAGAGTAAGCTTACAGAAAACCTTTATGACTCTTGCACTGCAATGTTCTTGTTGGCGTCCCATGTCTGTGTTGCATGATATTCTAATTAGATATTGTCATTTGCCAACAAGCTAGTAAATATTACCTGAATCTCCGCAACTGCAGAGCGGCACAAGCTCTTGCCCTGGGTATGAGGCTAGCACAGCTGTGTGAACTGGGTGTGCCAAAGTAGAGCAATAATTACAGTGCTGTAATAACATAGCATAAGGAAAAAAAAGCAAGCATTGGCAAAGCCAATAGATCTGGCCTTAAATAAGCATGGACATTTTGTTCATGGTTATTAATTTTTACCAATTAACAAAAAGGAAAGGGAGGTAGAGGTTTTTATAGAGCTAGGTCCGCCCTCCTTTGTTTATGCTTGAGCTAAAATCCCAGTTGTTGTGTATGCCCCTCCTAATAAACCTAAATATGGAAATAAAGAATTAAATCAAGAAATAAACGCTGCAACTAATAAAGCATGCATGGTTATACATACGATCACAAGGTATCACGTAATATGTTTTTTTGCGAGCAAAACTGTACTTCATGGACACGCCGGGGACGGGGTTTCCCTGTTATTATTTCTGTATGAGAAACCACGCGTCTGGACACCTACTAGCTTAACCGTCGGACCGGCTCGCAAACAAACATACTACATGATACATTGTGATCGTATGTATAACCATGCATGCTTTATTAGTTGCAGCGTTTATTTGTTGATTTAATTCTTTATTTCCATATTTAGGTTTATTAGGAGTGGCATACACATGGCTAGTCCCTGTGTGGTCCTGACGAAGAGCTAGGGGTAGGCTCGAAACATGTTGATCTTACATTGAACTTCTAACCCATTATAGTTAGTTTTTTCCGTGTATCACCCGCTGTTAGACATACCAACTTAGGAGTGATAATAAAGTATTTTAGCCCACTAGCAAAGTATTTTTAATCACTGTAACCCACTCCACCACACTGTGCACTACATAGAGTCTTCCACTTAACGTGCTCCTACGTATTTTTCGCAAGTCACAGCACGCCCCAGTTCGTAGAGAACTGGGCTGGCCCCAATGATGACGCATGTCACCATGGGGAAACCCTGGTGAGTGAGGGGACTCAAGAAATATTTTTTTCTTTCCTGAAGGCAATCTCTGGTCGCATTGATCAGATGCCCTATCCTTACCCTATTCATTTTTACCAACATACGTAGAAAATGTAAAAAAATATAAAAATAAAGGAATAGACACCAGCACTGACACTGAAGTGCACTCCTTTTACAACAGTGTAATCGGGCAAAATGCAGTCATTCACAGTGCATGGAAGCCAATGGCTGGCGTGGGCTTACCCATTCTGTATTTCTGTATGTTATTGTGAGCGGAAACATATGTAAATAACACTTGGACAGATTGATGAATGAACAGGGCTGGGCAATCGCCCCTGTATGTAATCATTTTTTTGTTTGCAAAGCTGTCTCTAGGCAAGATGTAAAAAGGAGTGTGTGCCAGACCACCCCCATGTTTTGCTCTATTCAGTGCTTAATTTTGGGTGGTTGTTGCAAGTGATGGGCACCTGAAGTAATCTTTGAATTTCAGACTTTGATCCAGCACAAGGGAAAGAAATGCAGAAAAGGGAGAAAGAATGAGGGAGAGAAAGATTGGAGAGCAAGAACAAATAGAAAAGGCGGGAAGGAACAGAAATTGCAAGAGTGAGAGAAAGAAACAGGAAATGTATTATGGCAGAAGAAAGAGGCATGAGGTGGAGTCATGACAATGAATTCTCAGGATCAGTTACCAATAGCATTTAGCGACTCTGGCAGTAGGTTCCTAAGAAAACCTTTGTTTTTTTAGGAACCTTTTTTTTTTCCTCTTTACAAATTAAGTACTCAGTATTTAGAACTGCACCACTCCCCAGGACCTGTTAGTCAGACACAAAAACAATATTATAAATCAGGTGAGGTGTGCTGAAGCAGAAGAGTCTTGGGCTGGGACAGGCTGAAAGATGAGCAGGTGATGCAGTTATAAGAAGCACATCGTCAGAATCAGGGAAGCACAAGAGCAGGGAAGAAGTTGGTAGGTGAGGATAAGGTACATGAGGATTATGTGAGGGTTCAGAGTTAGAGGTGAAGGATCAGGCTTGGGGGTCAGGTGTTCATATGGTGTCCCCTACTATGTTCATTAACACACTGTTTCTGTTTATGTGAATTACCAGCTATAATGACCAAGAGCCATTTCACAACATGAAAAGTCTACCTCCAATTGTCTTTAAATACATCCAAAAGGCACTGTTGGATATTGCATATTATCCTGCAAATTCTTAAATACTAATATCACTGGGCAGTTTTTAAACACCACTTGATAGTGCTATTTAAAGTTTCCACTATTGTTATACTTCATACTCGACACTTATGTTATGGCACTATGAAGCATAAAGGCCTGATTTAAACTGTACAGGCTACAGACATCTCAGAAGTAGTATTCTAGTTAGACGAAGTAAACACCCCCAGCTGCATGCACTTCTCTTTGCTACTTAAAACAACCACTAGCCAACAGAATCAGCCAGTTCAACCTGGAATTCCAGGTGCATGTCAGGGTACCAAGATAAATCTTGCTGTTGTGGTAGGACCTGGGTGTCATCCAGGTTAACTTTGCGACTAATTGGTAGAGACTGTATCTATATATGGATGTATGAGGGCTTGTGATGGGGCCCGCTAAATGGCAGTGGAGTTCTGGGTGAAGTATCAGATGAGCAATGTAGAATAATCAGAGGAATCGAGTCCTGAATTTCTTCTAGTAATTCTTCATTTCTCAGTGGATCCTCTGAGTCCCACTTATAATCCCCAGTAACTCAGCCTCCCGAGAATTACAGATGCTCCAATTATCTGCACATATGGGGTGACAGAATTACCTGGCAGGTTACAGAGGTCCTCATAATGAGGTCTTAAATTATATACAACACTGACATTTTCTTCGCCAGCAGTCTACCAAAGCAATTGTCCAGCCCATTGGCAATTGGCCACAGAATTCCACTGTGTTACTATTTTATTAATATTATTAGAATCGATATAATTAGGTATATAAACACTAATTGTAATATTCCTGTTAAAGTCAACAAAAATAATAAAAATAAGAAGAAATTTCTCTAAGATTCTGAAAACAGATATTACAGGTATTCATATTTATAAGTGTCAGTTCCAAATAGAGCTATTGTTAGGATGGGAGCTGCTCAATAGACAATTAAACAATGTTACATCCCACTTGTTTAAATATTTCTAACATTGGATAGTGATTTATCAGTGTATCAATATGTTGCTATCAGTCTATCGATTAGAGTCATAATTGATATAGAGGTGCCATAAGACCTCGACTTCCTATCAAATTTAGATGTAAACACTAGGTCTATGTCTTAAGAAGACGAAATTGTGGTTAAGTAAGATGCAGCTTTGTGAATCTCCCTAGATAAAAACTGATTCCAACCTACTTCACTGTGCTGTACATTCTAGGTATGAAGCACCCCGGATGGGAACAAAAATGTATGTATGCCATATTTGTATAGTACAAACCTAGAAAAAAGGCAACGGAGCACTGTACAGGGTCAAAGGTAAGCATAAAGTCAACAAATGATAGAAGGGTTAGCTGGTTATTCGATTGTTAGTGCATAGTGATGTAGTAATTTTTAAAGAGGAGTGTCTTCATCTCTTTCTTAAACAGGAGCAGAGTTGGGTCTTCCACATCCATACAGGGATGTTGTTACAGACAATGGGTGCGCAGATGGAAAATAAGTTGCATATGAGTAAGCATGATCAGAATTACGTTAGTATTGCATTTGAAGACACTAATTGTATTAATTAATTAACCACTTCCAAACGCTTTAGTTTGCTTAACCCACTCATAGGGCCACATGTACGAAGCTTAGTGTTTGAGATTAACAAATAGCAAAGTTTTGCAATCTACTATTTGGTCATTGCAAACACTAATGTATGAAAGTGTGCTTTATACTATCTGTGATTCCAATGGGTCGCAAATAGACCTATCTCATTCATATTAATGAGGTACATCTCAGTTTGCGACCTAATGGGAATAACAAAAATCACAGGGATTGTGGCCTCCTAGGGTCTGCAGACCGCCATGTCTGTGACTGCTTTTAAATAAAAAAACCTTTTTTTTTTAAAACAAAGCTGTTTTCCTTAAAGGAAAACCAGATGTGTTTAAAAAAAAAAAGAAACATTTTAGTTTCATTTTTTAAGAGTAGGCAGTGATCCGTGAGACCACTTCCTGCTCTTAAAAATATATATTGTTTTCATTCTCATAGCGGAAGGGGTCCCTTGGAGACCCCTTTCAATTTGCGAATGGCTTACCACAAACTTCGAGTTGGTGGTAAAGTGTGAATGTTTTGTGACCGCATTTCGGTTGCAAAACATTCGCACATACCAATACGAATCAGTATTTGAAAGGGACGCCCTAAACATGCACTTTCCAAATACAGATTCACAAACCCAAATTGTGATTTGGTAATAGATTACTGAATCGCAGTTAGGGCTTTGTACATTTGTGAATGCGTTTTTGCATTCGAATCAGCCCATTTGTGACTGCAAAAAGGCTTTCTATATGTGGCCCATAGTCTCAAATTTCATAATTTTGAGTTCCCTAAATCCAACAATATAGAAATTGTGCATCACTGAAATTATGACTCAATTGGAAGTGGATGCAGTGACAAGAAGCAAAGAAAAGAAGTGGGCTTGGAAGGAATTTGGTAAAGGAAGTTGGAAGATGCACTAAAGTGGTGCTGGCTAGAGGCAGAGTGGCGGGAGTTGTCAAGAGGAAGACAGAGGGTCTGAAGAAGACTATAGGTGAAGGGATGCATAAAACCCACGTACTGGTGGTGAGGCATGCTTAATTTCTGCTGTTGTTAGCAGCTGATGGGCACAGGTGCTAATTTTTATTACCAGGCTTATTTTTTCTCATGAGACTTTGACCACAGCAAGAGACGGAAAAGGTAGACAAAGATGGAAGAGAAAGTTAAGAAAACTAGAGATATAAGTAAGATTGAACGGTAAACTTCGCTCCTCGAGTGGAGTCTGCAGAGTTTTGCCCAATCTGCATTCCACTTGTAGAGTGAAATTTCAGACAACTCCGCCAACCATCGTGTGGCAAAGTTTTTTCCGTGGTTTGCCAACGTGTACGCTGGTGAGTCCAAGCGAGAATATCAAGCACTAGACCCCCACCCAGCGCAATTTCTAAACGCAGATCATGGCAATACTCCACCGTTTGTGTTGAGAAAGCTGCCGTTTGCGATGTGAAAGTTGCCACTCGAGTAGTGATGCTGTTCGGGCTGATATTACACTACTGAAC
Organism: Lissotriton vulgaris; assembly: GCF_964263255.1. Lineage (NCBI taxonomy): Eukaryota > Metazoa > Chordata > Amphibia > Caudata > Salamandridae > Lissotriton > Lissotriton vulgaris. The sequence goes on along the minus strand of NC_141685.1, from coordinate 774,639,922 downwards.
TCTCTCCTGGTACTAAAAATCAGTGCGAACAGAGTGACATACCGCAACTCCGCCACTTGTGAAACTTAGTGAATCTCGCTGAGTTTTTGGGTAACTTTGCGGAGTGGAACTCCGTTAGTTACGCCCAGGCCTAGATACAAGAAGAAATCTAGGTTGAGGGAGAACCTGCAAGAGTGAGAAAAAGAGACAGGGAGAGTAGGGTGGTAGAAGAGACATGAGGTGAAATCATGACTAGGTGACGCATATTTCACAGCGACAGTGGGTTTGGGTCCCTCCACTTGTTTTTGTTTAAACTAAGTGCAGCAGCCAAGGAAAAGGCTCTAAAGCAGGGATAACGATGAAGTGGCAGAGAGACTGAAACCAAAGGGGAAAGTTACTCTTTGAAGGGAGGTCCGGCAATGTAGAGGATTATGAGAATTTTATTCCATGGACCGGGTGGAAAGGGGTAGTGACATTGGAAAGTATGTAGGCGTGTAAATCCCTCCTTTTAATGAATACATCTTTGTTGTTAAGAAATTTTATTAGGTAGCACTCAAAAGTAGGTTTCTTGGTTTTGTGTACTTGCTTTTTAAACTAGTTATTGTATTAATTAAAAATTCTACCATCATCGTTCCCTCTGATCATAATATACCATTTAATGTACTTGAAATTGTAACTTTCTGGAGAACATTTAGAGTTTAGTGAATGCAGGCAAACCACATAAAAAATGGGGCACTAGCCATTTACCCCATTAAGAGTGTATGTGTACACTATTAAGAGAGTATGTATACCTTCTAAGTAGGGCGAATGGGGAACTAGACAATTTTTGGCAGTTCATTCACATCCACCACAGTGTTAATGACCCTTCTGTATGTACATACAGATTCTTTGATATGTATAATTATTGTAGTATCAACTTCTGATAAATTAATCAATGTTACTGAAAGGCACATCATCTTATTTGTTGGTCACTAATGGTGGGAAGACAAGTGTGTGGCATTGTAATCATTTCATGTGACTGTATTAATCATTGTTATGGGGTTTTAGCTTACCTTTCACTGGTCGATTAGATGTTTGCTTTAAGTCTAATGTTGGCTTTCTTGAAAAGCCAGCACGGAAATCAATTGTACTTAGACCTGTGATGCGGACAGAATGCCTTCCATTGCTTGATACCTGAAATAGAATGGAAAAATATATAAATGTAAAGGTCTCCATTTGCCATAATTTTTTGGATCATTGCTTTTTTGGGTGCTTCAATCTGCCCCCTGGGCAATGTATATGGCATAAAGTACCACCTATTGTACATTATAAGAAAATTACAAGTCACAGAGGAATTCCATGATGACATAGAGGTAAAGGGCTGAAGCTGAGTTTCTTTATAAGATCAAGGAACTCCAAGGTGACTTGGAAAATTCCTTTAATGATGACGTTTAGTATTTTATACCTTATAATACATGTTCACACCATCACCACAAATCCCTTTGTGACCTGCTATTTAATGTTCACTGCAGGCACGATGAACAAAATCAAAATCTGTACTGCGAAATTAAACACACCAAAAGCAGTTACTACTTTTAGCCTAAAGATATTTGGTTGAATTTCAAGTTAGTCAGAATAAAAATGTTGTGTTAAAACATGCAACGTTTTTTATCCTTCCCGTACTGGCCTACATTGTGAAAAAAATATACATGTTGCCATAAATATCTAAAATGTGCTAAATGCTTTTCTTTTTAGAGAAAACATATCAGAAGAAGGACAATGCAGTTCCTGTTTTTGTTCTTTAAACTTCAGCTGAAGTGCCTCACACCCTCTCTGCTGGCTCTGGCAGCAGGCATTGTGACAATTGACCTCAACTATAATAAGTACTTGCAGTTGAGCGGCTACGTTAACTCTTTATTAAAGGTAACTAGATGTATCACAAGTTGCCTGTAATTGGGAAATTAGAGGGAGGCTTTTATACAGGGATTGCAGGCTCCCATGTTTTCTAATGCAGTTACTTGTATCTCCATATGAGTTGCTCTTTTACCCAAATACCTACTTGTGAAACAAAGTAAAAGCTTTTAAAAGTTTAATCTTAGTTTTTTTTTGCATTTTCCCTTGTTCTTTTCCTAATTTGCACCTGAGCCACCCTGCTAGTTTGTTCTACTTTCTGCTGGTGGATCTTGAAGAAAAAGACAGATGCTGTTGAACATACTGCAGTGCAATTCATTAGGTAAGTCAATGTCTCCTTCATTATACACCGTGAGCCCGATTCACAACGCCATTTGTGTGCTCAGATCACATTTACTACTGCATATGTCTTGATTTAGAACTTCATTCAATCACAAATTGTGACATTGCTGTTTTACCTACTATTAACCAACGTCTGTGTTATATTATGGGACTATGGGCCATATGCATGAACACATTTTCCCAAAGACACAGAATGGGCAAAACCCTTTGATGCCTCCGGCCCTAAATCCCACGGAAGCGTGCAGGGTTGGGTTTTCAAGGCACAGTTAGCCTTGAAGATTTGTAAACTTCCACAGACATGGTATGTGGACTCCATCTCCCAGTGAATCCCTTCACTGGGGAATGCGGTGTGTGACTGTGGGGGGCGAGGGATTTCGCCAATGGGAAAAACATTTTACCTATAAAGAAAATACAGAATACCATGGATGAGTTTGTTTGAGAGGGTCTGATTAACATGTCCTCAGAACCCTGAAGTGAAAAACACCGTCCTTTTTTACTGCTACCCATCTACAATTGTATGTGATGTATGGCCTACGCAAATTATCTGCCCAGCTTTCACCAGATATGCAGAGTTAGAGAAGTCATGGGGGAGCCATATACGACATGGCCTGAGATGCCTCATCCTCCTGTCCTGTATTACACTGAATACTGAATATATAATGTGCCCCAATGGCACACTGGAGATTTGCCTATTACAGAAGGGGGGGGCAGATACTTGCATGGTCCCTTCTGTAATATGGATGGTGCCCATCTGTCCCAAGGTGCTTGCCCAAACCTGCATCAGGGCATGGCCCCATGCAGATGAGGGAATTCATCTTATAGATACAGACGCAGAGGCATAGAGGCTGAGAGAAGGTGTGCTGTACACCATATAGAAGTGCCACACTCTGAACACCCCCACCGAGGCTGTCCCATTTGAGTAAGGCATGGGGATCTAAGAGACCCCCTCCTAGACATCCCCTTGCAGGTGGGTTCATGAAGAATGCCTGCCACCATTTAAATATGAGGTCAAGTTTACTGTTTACCACCTCAGTGAAAAGTGGACTGATGCATTCAAACAGTGTGTTTGCCTTTCACTGCAAACCTTTCTGTAATTAAAGAGCCTTCCCAGGTGTACCCGAGTAGAGGGCTGAGATAGGCTAAACCATGCTGTGCGCATGACTACTCTACCCCTTCATGCAACTGTGTCATTGGGTGCTCTGTTTCACCTAGTTCAAGTGGGGAGAAACACAGAGTGGGCGAGTGCTTCTATTTATAATATGGCCTCTTTACTCCTGCTGCACACTCCCATCATTCATCCCACCACCCTGTGACCGTGCTACCTCTCACATGCCCCCACCAAAAAACAATACCAGACACCCTGCCCTCTCCCCATGCCCCCCTCAGTGCTAAACCCCCAACCCAATATTAAAATTCGTCTTTTATTTTCCACTGTTGATATACCGTAGCAGCGAATACCCAGATTTAAGTCTAGTATTCAAGCTCGTGACTCTCAGCGAGAGCAACACATATAAAGAAATTAAGATTCACTCTTGTTGTCAATTTGATGTCATTCTGAACCACGAGGAGAAAAATACCTCTGTTATTTTAGCCATCCGCTCTTTTCTGGTATATAAGGCCCCTCTAAGTCATCTGTACCTGCTTCCAAGATAGACACAGGGGCAGAGGAGGGATGAGGGAACCATACATACCACTAGCCTCCTGCCATCCATCACCACAACCCTCAATTTATACCACACCTTTCCTCCCAAACTGAAAATAAAATACCTGGTCTCCTGGCCCCCACTTGAATACCTCTGATAATTACCTCACATAACCTAAATCCAAATAATAATAAAAAATACCTGGCATTCTGCCAATCACACAGACCACTTTTTTAATAACTCCCTTATATGCCCCACTCCACCCAAACTGGAAATAAAAGATAATAATTGGTCTCCTCTCACCCATCCTGCACTGCCCTCTGCACAACCCCCAGTCCAAGTATAAATATAAATCCCGGCCCTCCTGTAGTCTTCCTCAATCACCTTCTGTACCACCCTGCATCACTCCTTCCTAAAGAATCAGTCCCCAAGTGACTACGGCTCTCCGAGAGCCCCTTGCCAGCACTACTTGACTTCTCCTGTCACCATGGCGCGAGATGAGGGAAGAGCTGGTTGGTGCAGGCGCAGTGCTGCCTACATTCTCCTACTTTCATAGGGTCTTTGGAGACCTGGGAAAGGCAGAAAAAGGCAGGTGAGACCACCAACCACCATAATGCCAGGGGCTTAGCTTCAGGAGAGTTGTTTTGGGGTGTTGCTCCCCCTAATGAATGCATTCTGTAGTAAAAAGTTGATACAGGTGTTTTCAGTCGGTTAAAATGAGGTGACTGTTGGATTTCACCTAGGATTTCTACATGCACAAACAGAGAAAAACATACACTCTTTCTTTCCTCTCCCTTTTGGAGTTCTTAAAAAATGTTGGTTATTTTACAAAATACCCCTAACAATCTGCACTGCTCTCACTTTCCACTTCCCTTAAGCTCCCTCATGTTCTGCTTCTCAAGTATGAATTTTGCCATGATATGCAAGGTTGATTGTCGGAGAATTTGAAGATCCCCCGCCCATCTTACTGGCCAAACTCCGCCCCTGCATAAAGCCGCCGCTTTCAGAACCAAGGCGACGAGGCAAAACAAAGCGAAAGTGAGCACATCCCCATGTGATGTCACAACACTTCCTAATCATTTTGGTTACTCACTCTCATGGCGTCAATGTCGCGAACAACTGGATTTCGATCTAAGTATTCTTGACAGAAACTCACTAAGTTAGTCATATATAACAAAAATAAGTGTGAAAACGTGCCATTGCCTAGAGACACTGGCATTCCACAATGCTTAAGGAAGTCACATGATTGTCCTTAGAGCTGAGACTGGTACAGTTTCCAAGAGTATTTCAAGAAAGCTTCATAAATGCGAAAAAGGTGTAAAGATACAACCGAACAGACGAAAACTCTGCAATGGCATAGAAAAACAATAACACAAACTATGCTATGTTTGCATGAGACAATAAAACTGCACGCTGAAATCTTCTATTATCTCTACATTTGTCTGGGAAATGTGAATGGTATAAATAAATCCTGCTAACAGAAGACAACTGGAGGGCATGCGAGGAAGCCAAGAAACCAACTGAATTCCAGGTTCATGAAAATCTAACAGGGCCCCCCACACCAACCTTGGATAATATTGCTATTGTAAAACCAAAATTTAAAAATATGCTTTGTAAAAATATTGTGTTTTAATGGTACTTTTTAGGTGAAAGGAAATGTAAAGGACGACTGTGCTGAACTGCTTATGGCGATTATGCATCCACCTTCTCCAACTATTTCTGAGGTAAATCTTGCTATGAAAAGCTTGAATAGGGTGCACTGTGAAATAGAAGAAAGATGTCTCAAAGGTGATTGCAGCCTGGATGGATCTGTAATTGGGGGAGTTGCTTTTGCTGAAAAAAGCCAGACTGTGCTGAAGACCGGTTCTCCACTTTTTGGAAAAATCATATCCAGGATCAATTTGTCTTACAGATAATTTCAGAAGGTTATCAATTAGAATTGAAAGAACCCCCTCTAGGTGCATTATTTCACCAAACTCTTTAGACAATACATCAATCTAAGAGAGAGGCCTTTTAACAGGAATACAAGCACCCTTACAGAAAAAGGCAATTGCAACAGTACCACAGAGAGAAACGGGTAAATGAAGGCCCTTGATTTTGTTCCCAAGGAGGAAACTATCAGAAGAAATAATTCCTATTGTAGACTTGAAAATAGTAGACCTGTGTCTAATATCAATAACATTCAAAATTATGTCTCTTGAAACAGCCATTCTTCTTGTAGCCCCCGGGAGATTTCCTGACACACTGGATCCTCGAGAAACATATCTTGGTGAACCCATTTCTCAAACGTATATTTACTTTGCTTTGGGGAAGTATCACAGCCCTTCCTTTCAGCTTATCACCTGCACCCTGAGTATTCAAGAAGGTACTAGATCTGAAAGTGGCTAATTTACAATAATAAGGGATTCACATATGTTTACATCCACACAGCTGGCCAATTTGTGCTCCTTCGCCTCTAAGGGCTAAACACTCCAGAACTTTGGTTTCCTTGTAAGTGGAAGCAATCTCATTTGTCACCAGCTCAAGATTGCTATTTCATAGGAGACCATTTCGGCACAGACTGAAGGAAAGTGTTCCTGTTAAGAGAGAGACGGCTCCCTTTCCAGTCACAACCTCAGACACGCCAGGAATCAAATTATGGAACTGCAGAAAACCTTCCCAGAGGTCTGGGACTCATGCCGGCGACCACAGCAGTTTACCTAGGCCAGTCTACTTCTAAAACATCTGATTCAACATTTACTTTTACATTGGGATCCAACCAGTCAGCAATAACAAAACGAATTCCTGTAATAAACACTCTCGAGGAGGAGATGAAGTAAGTCACTAAGGGCCAGTTCTACAAAACTCTGCACACAAAATACTGTCGCAATTTGGCAAACTAGTAAAATCTAATTACACTGCAGCTCTTCAAATTACTAAATGAAATCCAAATTCTGCTCAATTCTGAAGGGCTGTATAATTATTATTCCTGATTATTCCTGTGGCAAATTGGGAAATGATTGTAAACTCATAAGAATGCATAGTTTGTCATAACTGCAAAATCTTGTCAGTGGGTGAAGTTTTGTGCAAAAACTGTTGGGAAGTCGCCTAAAACAAAACCAACTACTAAGCATGAACTGGGGAGAGGATTTGATGGAATGTCCAGAGTTTTCGACTTTGGAGCTGGAGAACCAGGTTCAAGTCTAGGCGTCGGCTCAACATCCTGTGATTCTGGAAAATCACTTAATCTCACTGCAAATAAATGGTTCCTTAACTGATGCTTATAAAAAATGCCGGTGCTGAGCACCGGAAACCACCAGCTCAAATTGAGCAGTAGGGCCTCGATAGGGAGAAAATCTACCCAAATGAAGGAAAAAATGTAGAAGCTTCAAAGGAAAAAGTTAGGAAAAGGAATAACAGCCCACGAAAATTTTCCGACATTAACAAAAAGCAACTAGATGAGATGTGCAAGTGGTATTTTGAGCCTCAAATGTAAAAGACCAATTCTGTGAGACCCTAAAGCTGATGGGATAGGGCATTTACCAGTCAGTGAAAGTGCTACGCAACTACTATGACATTTTCCCGAAACAATCAACACACTTCCAAAGATTGCCGCTTGTGTGAAACAAGTGGCAGATACAAGATGTGAACCACTAAGAAATAAGCTCCTAAGCACATTATGCCACATGTAAACCACTTAAAACATGAAACCAAAATAGAACACATACAGCCTGATTCATGAAAGACCCGTTTTGCGAGTCTTTAATAGCGATTCATAAGGAATCGCTATTACAGGCTTGCAAAACGGGATTCATGTAGGAATCGCAAAAAAAAATGCGATTCCTACATATTCCTTATTTGCGATTAGCAAATTGCTAATCGCAAATAAGGAATAACTCCCCATTCATTCCTATTGGCCAAAAGGCCCATAGGAATGAATGGGGAGTATTCCTTATTTGCGATTAGCAATTAGCTAATCGCAAATAAGATACCGATTTAAAGGGTGCCAGGGGTGTCCAAAGGACACCCTGTAGCACCCCTTAAATGAAAATTTGAACAGGTGTTGCGCACACACAACATGCAAGTTTTAAAAGCATTTTTCTAAGTTTTCGCTATTTACCACGAGGTTTGACCTCACGGTAAATAGCGGGCCGAAATTGCAAATTCGCAATTTTTTAATGGATGATGAATTGCATTTAAGGAATCTCAAATAGAGATTCCTTAAATGTAATTCCTCGCAAAATTGCGACATCGCTATTAGCGATTTTTGCATTTGGGATGATGAATCCCACATGCAAAAATAGCGCTCGCAAAGGGCCAGATTCTCAGAATCTGGCCCTTCGCGAGCCGATTTCGGCTTGATGAATCAGGCTGTTAGGCTCTGACTCCTAGTTGAGACCGTGTGGAATGGGTAATTATTGTGTGGGACCCAATTTTTCTGGTCGTAAAAACACCAGGAAATTAACAATTGCTCTGTGATTGGGTGAAAGGTGAAATGGGAGAAGTATGGTGGGATGGAAAGTTTTTTCATTGAGAAAAACTGCAGACTGAGCAATTTTTCTGGCTAGAACTAACACCACAAGCATCGGGTATGGTTCTCTCAGACCCAGTGAAATTAGGTTTGGAAACCCCAACCCATTAGGAATCCCACTCCCCTGACTCGTAGTCAGTTGCATAGCCTTGTGAGAGCTCATGCAAGTAATTGTGCACTGAACTTCGGGTGTACTCACCACAATAGCGATTAGGCCTAAGTAGTTTACATTACAGAAATAATCATATGAATTGTTTTAATATAATGATGCATAATTCGGTTAGTGAGCCAATATACACTGCAACTAATAGCATTAGTTTATGGAGAATCTTGTATCCCGCTTGTTCTCAGCAAGGGTTGTCATGGCGCCAACTATTATTCAGTTCAATGTTACACAGTCAACCAACATTAGAAGGATGGAGGCCTGAGATAGCCTTGTGTGGACCGAACCTGTGACCTCCAGATCACAGTGGAGAGCGTTTCAGCCACTGAGCCTGTCACACACACCGTGTATCCTTTCTGGTTGCCACACCATCAGGATCTGAAAGATTCTCTTATTATGATGGAATCTAAAGCATCTCACGGCATGTTCACCAGAGCAGCCTTTCTTGCCAAACACTTGTTTCTAATTTAAAGGATTCAAACGAAACTGAGACTTTATTTAGACCAAACATCATGATGCTCTCCGGTGGATCAAAGGGACGTCCTGAACCCTAATGCGAAAAGCATTGGCTGCTTCGTAATATCTTGGAATGTTGCTTACATACACTGGTTGTCCTTTGACCTCAGGAAGTCATGATTCATTTACAGCTCTCAAGCAGTGCATAGTTCCAGAGCAGAGGCACTGGCAAATTGCCGTCTGAAATCAAGTGATAATGGACTGCAACATTCACTATGCTAAAGTCACTGAATTGGATTTTCAGTTTTGTGAAAAAGATATCAGCTATTAGTTGCTTCCACTGCCGACAACGTCACGTGAGCAAATTGTGCAAGTGACGTTTGCACCTTTTGATCACATTTATTGTTATTTACCTCTTCGGTGACAGTATTACATCGACTGTTAATCAGGCTTTATGCAGAGCCAGCAGCCCAGTTGCAGGCGCTGGAGTTGATTACCTCTGTATTTTGACTTAATTCCCGGAGTCCGTGAATGTGCATAACTCATGCAGTGATATTCGAATTCAAATAGGGGAATCGCATGAGGTGACTGATTAGCTTTTTTTAACTCTGTGAAAATTTCTATTGGAAACTCATTGTCTTCACTCTTGACAATTTAGCATGACAAAATAATTGCTCCGTTTTGCAGCTTTTAGGCATTATTAAATAACTGACTTCTCCGATATTCTTGAGTTCAGTGTTTATTGAAGATATTAAATTGATTTTTGATCAGGCCTTTCGATGAGGAGCAGGACGCAGTTTCACATGCTGGAATTGGAACCAGGGTTTAGGATAACTGCATTTAATTCTTAGAATCACAGGACACTCCCGGTGTAATCCCAAGGTGGTATAATGCAGTCTTGTGTTGAATTTATTTTATTTAATTCACAAATGCCAATGAAAACAATGCCAAATACAAGCAGCAAAGGTATAAGAGAGTGATACAATTGTTCAGTGTGATACACGGGAATCGACAAAAGGGGAGTGGGGGGGGGATGAGGACAGAGCCAGTGTAACAACAGGTGAGCAAGCAAAAAGCCAGGGGGAAAGGGGAGTAGGGGAGTGGGAAGCAACAAGGGAAGGAGGCTGGGCAAACATTGGCAGGGAGGGCAGCCAAGGGGGTCAGTTTTCCCCTAGGAAAGGGGACCAAATAAGGAGGAAATCATCAACCCTATCCATCAGGTCACAGATCACCTTCTCTTAGGAGGCAGTCCTAAATATCGACGCTAGCCATTCCCTGTGGGTTGGGACCTGCGGAGAGCACCAATGATGCAGTATGCAGATATTGGCCTTTGGGAGAGTGGTGGTGAGGAGGTGGCAAACATGGTGTGTTGGCTGCGGTAGGTCTGCCAGGTTGGGCTGAAGGAGAAGCTGACTCGTTAGTGGGGTGAGTATATCCAAGGTCTCACCCAATGTGGGCCCTACTGCGATTCAGAAAGGATGGACCATGGGGTATTACGCGAGAAGGTAAACCATGTCACAGGATGCATGATCGCACCTCCAACAGGAGGAGTGGAGCAGCAGACATGCGACGCAGAGCCGTGCAGGTGTCCAATGCCAGCCCTGCTGGATCTTAAAAAAACTGCACTTCACCTGGGCCTCTCAGGTCGACCCTCCCAGGAACTCCAGAATCTCCACCCAGTCCTCATGCTCGTATTCCACATGGAGACAGGTCTGCCAGATTTCTCTGAGGTGCTCCACTTATGCTGAGAGCAGAAATGGTGGATCAGAAGGTTATACAGCCCGGACATCATGCCCTTAAACTGGCACCATGTATTAAGGTATGTGAGCACTGGGGAGGGGAGACAAACCAGGGTCACTGCCTAGTCTGCTCACTAGACAGTGGCACAGTTGCATATAACTTCAGTGCTGGGTTTGTGGCAGGCCATATTCCTCCTGCAATGCCACAAAGGACTTGAGTTCACCCTGATAGTCCAGTTAAGCAAGTCCCTGACAATGCGGATACCATGTTTATGGCATATGGGTGCTTTGTCATGAAGGTAGAGGAGCTTGTGGGCTCGCGCCCAGGTTCTGTACATTGCTTGGACCATAGGTTTCAGGGCTCCAGCACAGGCAGGTAGGGGTAGGTAGAGGGGGAGTAGCCCATGCGTGCCATAGATGCCCCGGTTTTCAATTACCTCTCCCAAACAATCCCTCTCACAGAAGATCACTGTGAGTGAAATGGGAACGTTTTTTATATATAAAATTAAGAACAACTATTCATCATTTTATACTCAACCTTCCCTGGACGTGCTCCGGTGGGACCAACTGGGCCCACATCCGGAGAGTTTAACCCATTTGAGTTCTGTTGAAAAAATCATGGAGGAACAGGTGACTAAATGAATGTCAGAGGTCAAGCCAGGGTCCGATCTAGACCCCTACCCTCATTTTACCTATTCTAAACTAACTGCTATAATGAGTCCCCTTTTTACCCATGTACTTAACCAATCCTTGGCAGAGGCAATATACTCGGATTCTTGGAAGCAGACGCTAATATTACCTTTGGCCAAGAAGCCAGGAATTAAAGTTTCCTTGCTCACCAACTACCGTCCCATATCTTTGCTTCAATTCATGTCTAAGATACTGGAAAAATTAGTGATTGGATAGCTAACTAGCTTTTTAGAAAGTAATAATCTACTGGATTCCTCTCAAATGGGCTTTTGAGTGAGAAATAGCACTGAGACCGTCTTTTTGGCTGTTTTGAATGATATAAGGTCAGTGGTTGATCAGGGCAATGCCACGGCCATGATCCTACTTGACCTGTCTACGGCTTTTGACACTGTCTCGTCGGTTGAATAGGAAACTCCATCAAATTGGACTTCATCCTAAAGCCCACCAGTGGTTTGGATCATCGTTAAAGAATAGAACTCCAACTATCAAGCTGAGTCCAATCAGATCTCGATCCCATCTATCCAATTGCAGAGTTCCTTAAAGTTCCTCCTTGAGTCTGACTCTTTTTAACATTTATGTTTCCTCTCTAGCAAAGATTGTAAGGAAATGGGACTTTAAGATCTGCTTGTATGCGGACGATACTCAGTTGGTCATCTCCATGGGGGAAAAACAAGAATAAACTCGAGGCAACCTGACCAACTGCCTGGCAGATTGGGTGACGGAGCATTGTTTTAAACTTAATGTTTATGTTTATGTTTAGGCAACTTGTATAGCGCGCAAATACCCTGGGGTGACTCGGCGCTTGTGGACTTAAACACAGAACACAGAAAGGTAATCGCTGCAGAGGGGATTACTGGTTAAAAAGCCAGGTTTTTAATTGTTTCCTGAATGCCATGAGTGTTGTAGGACTGGCATTCACTGAGAAATCTGAAATCCTACTATTTGATGGTGCTCATCGAATATGAGACTCATCCTGGTGGGCTACTTCTCTAGGAGAAGCACCAATTCCCAAGAAATCAGATTACCTGCCAACCCTATATTGGCTGCCAGTAAGGAAAAGAGCCAGCTTAAAGCTTATTTATCATACACACAGGTCACTATATAACACTGGGCCTGAAATTCTTTAGGACAAAGTGGAATTTTACGTTCCGGCACGCAAATTGAGATCACAAAACGTGGTGCACGCCAAGGAAAAACGGATTTAAAAAAATCAGAACAGGTGGCCGTATTTTTTCTCGCCTCGGAGTGGCCCATTGGAAAGCTCTTCCTTGAGACCTTCGCCTGATTGAGAACCACCTACGGTTTAGGAAAAAACTAAAAAGTTGGGTTTTCAAATGCTAAGTTTTTTTTTAGCAGTTTATTCTTGAATTCTTGTCAGACCTCACAGTTAAAAAGATAAGGAGCTCTCTAAGTGCTGGGATATCCCTCAGGGGATGGGTTTTGTGATAAATAAATACAGTAAATAAATAAATAGTCACCCATAACATTGGGTCTCGAACCCGGGTATGCAGGAATGCCAATTGTGCCTGGTGCAGAGCCATACATTAGCGCGCTACAGACGCACGGCCCAGGCCCCCTATGGAAATGGGGGCAATACGTTTCTTATTGGCTAGACGATTTTAATAGAGGAATCAAATGAAGCAACCAGTCTCAAAGTGATATTCGATGAAAGAGAACTTCCCTTTGACTATACAATCATCTGCTATTAGATTTCTGGAATTTCTGTACTGAACAGTCCACCTCTGAGCTATCCTTGATTCTGTGTACCTGACAATAATTTGATACATTGATAAACAAATATTTAGGGAAAGATAGGTCTGCCAAGCTAGCCACCACTGTTATTATTTCTATTTTCCATCTTACAGGCACACCTCACATACTACCATCTCAAACTCTCTCCTTGTTACCGTCACTTCCTCAAGTTGCACTATTTCTCTTGTCAATTTATATTTTCTTTAATCCATTAACATAAAAGCATTAAATACTTGACACATTTCGCTTTACCAAGTGCAAATGTAATTCCAATTTCTATCAAAAAGAAAACTAACCTTATATATATATATATATATATATATATATATATATATATATATATATATATATATATATATATATATATATATATATATATTTGCATTGTAAGATGAACTATCCTTACCAGCAAAGTGTTCTAGTTTTCTAAAGTGGTTTTCTTTTTCTCGTTACACTTTTAATGCAACCATTGGTGAAAGAGCTGGAAAGTATTAAAAGCATTTCAGATATGAAGCCTGAGAATTTTCTCCAATCCCTGCAGCTTGGACATGTAAATTTGAGCGGGGCAGTCACCACAATATTGTTGCATGTAAGTTTGATTCATTAGTAGCCTTATTATTTCTATAGTTAGTTTTTGTTACTAAAAAATGGAATACAGTAAACCTAGGTACTGCCCCCCATCAGCTTCTCCTCGACTGGATTTTCAGTTATTGCAAGGGGGAGTTGTTAGAAGATATTTGAAAAAGACCTGAATGTCGGACATAAATGTGCATATAAATTTACATTAATATTTAAGATTAAAATATTAGTAGAATTTATTCTAGAGTTAATAAACTATTTTTATTTTTCTATACACTTTATAAAGCAGAACTCTCCTTCGGCCTATGGAGTCTTCCTATGGTAAAGTATAGGAATTTTTTTTTATTAAACTAAAAAAAAAAGATTAGAAATATTTTTATGTTAAACATTAAGGTAAAGCATGTTATATGCTTGCATTAAATGTAAAACAAAATAAAATAAATGCAGCAGCACCATTACATTAATTTTGAATGAAAACTTTAGTTAATGGAAATGTAATATATTAAGTAACAATTATTTTTCTGAGGTTTAAATCCAAAAATTTAATTCCACCTAAAGAAAAGAAAATATGTAATGTGCATTAATAATTGTTAAACGTAATGTAGAGAGTTAATAAAAAAAATCATAACATACATTATTATTTTATTTTGTAAATTTAAAAAAGGTTATTAATCTATTTTTCAATTAAATAATAAATATGTACTATTTTATGTATATATTTTTTACATAAAAATATATTTATTTATATTTGTACTATCTTAAATCATTTGATTTAACATTATTTTTATGGATTTTCATTTTAAGTCACTACCTCCATATTTTTAATGGGAGGGTGTTGCAGTACCAGCGGATGGCCATGTGTAGTGCTGGACGGGAAACAAATCGAAAAAGAACAGTTGATGGACAGAATGAAGAACAATGTCATACATTCACCCCAGTACAGAGATCTGGGCCTAAATCCATAGTTGTTTTGCTCACCATGCCATTCCAGTTTGGACCCAGCCATATGCAAATCAGGCTTGATCCTGTGCCCAATGGGAACAGTCCAGCCCGAATTGCCAGGCCAGGTCCTCCGTGAACTGGAAACAAGCATTCTAGGACCGGTTTCGGGCTTTCAGCCCCCATCAGCCAGGATAGCTTGCCTCCAGTGGCATGGAGAGCACGGGACTCACGTCTGAGCGTACCCATTCCACTCGGGGTGACAAATGCAAAAATAACAGGTGATGAACAGAATGCAGAACAATGTCATACATTCACCCCAGTACAGAGATCTGGGCCTAAATCCATAGTTTTTTTGCTCACCATGCCATTCCAGTTTGGACCCAGCCATATGCAAATCAGGCTTGACCCTGTGCCCAATGGGAACAGTCCAGCCCGAATTGCCAGGCCAGGTCCTCCGTGAACTGGAAACAAGCATTCTAGGACCGGTTTCGGGCTTTCACCCCCATCAGCCAGGATAGCTTGCCTCCAGTGGCATGGAGAGTACAGCCTTAACAACAAGGTTTTTACCTCGTTGTGCCTTTACCACGCATTTTTTAACACACATTTTTTCACAGCAAATATACATTTACAATGCATGCTGATACCACTCATTTAAGGTATGTTTAAATCTAAAAACAATGTGTGGTATTGACATGCTTTTTAAATGCATATTTGCGGTAAAAACATGCGTGCTAATAAAAGTGTGTGAAAGGCATGCAAAGTAATTGTATGTGTTGTACCGTCATACAACAGTGCTGGACGTACTACAAAAGTATAAGTTACTTCAAAAGTGCAATTTGTGAACAGGCCCACAATGTCCAAGTGAAGTTGTAGATGAAAAAATCAAACAACTAAAAGGGAGCGGAAGAGAAATTCGGATTCCGACACATTAGTCCACATTCTAGCTGTAAAACTTGGAATGTCTCGGTACTGTAGTTGGAATCTTATGGAGTAACAGTAATATGGCACCTGTTATGCCCCCTGTACAGGCCCTTGGTTAGTCACATGAAGGATACTTATATACAACCTACATGTTGGCAATAACCCGACAGAGTCCGATTCAGTGAGTTTTTAATGTGAGAATGCGAGTAAGTGGGGCTTACTTCTGAATTAAGTGTGGCTTATTCCAACATTTTCAGCAAGGCATGCTTTCCAATGGGAAAAAAGTTTGGTGAATTGCTACCTGATCAATTCTAAAACCGGGCACTCTTTTATTGTATATCAGTGCTTAGGATCTATAGTAACTACAAATCATTCCTCAGTTTTCACGCAGGATAATAGATGCGGATTTAGGGCTCAAACATGTCAACTTGGGCTATATGTGATGAAACCCTGAATTGAGGACTAAAATGTGTTAGCTTGGTCACCAAAAGAAAGCTAGAAAGAGGCCCAGCTCTCCATGCCAGGAGCAGTTGGGCTGTCAAATGTAAAGCTATTCAGGGAACAATAACATATAACAACCTTGACAGCATAGTGGACCTGTTATCTTTTATGACTTGGATGAAGAGAAAACCCCAAACTGTGAGTACATTTTTGAGCATAACATAACTAATATACCTCACCCAGCAAACATTTACACCCAGCACAGTGGGGACGTTTCAGGACCTTTTCTGTGTGCAACATAGTTTACGTTGTGATCTCGGAAAGAAAGGAAATAGGTGGAAATGACATCCCAGAGACCACCATAGATTGAAGACCCCTCTGATGCTACTTCTCCCGCAATAGGAAGGCAGTAGTGGAGCCGGTAGTGACAGACTCCACCATCAGTACCATGAGGTTCCACCGCACTCTAAGAGCCTAATTACGACTTTGGCTGTGCAGTGCCATACCACCAAAGCCGTAGTCGGGCCGTCCGCCAGATTAGGAGTTTTCTTCTGTATGGTGGGCTTTTTGCAATCCCATGACGGTGCCCTGAAAATGGGTATCGCAATAGGAATGCCAAAAACAGTTCCCGCTCGGCATGGACTGTTAAGTACATGCCGTGCAGGAACTGGGGTGTATGCTTTCAGGGGGGCACATGTTGTCCCCCCCTGCATTAATCCCCATGCTGAGGAGATACAGGGGACCCTGCAGGTCCCCCTTTGTTTCCTCTCGGCCACAGTGTTCATGGAGTAGGTACCTCCATGACACCGCCGGCAGAGAGGAACCCCCTGATATGCTTGGCGGGACAGCCGCAGTCCCGACAAGCATATTGCAGCCTCCTAACTGCCCCAAGACCGCCAGGGAACGGTGACTGCGGTGGGGCAATAGTGGCAATAGTGGTCTAACCGCCCTAATCATATTAGAGCAGTTGGGAGACCATCGCCGCCGCACTCCCACAAGTCTGGCGGTCCGTGGACCTCCACACTCATAATTAAGCCCAAGTGAAGTGAGAGAACGAAGTGCAGGTCATCCGTTTTTTTGGCAGACGTGACAATACTCCCTATCCTATAAATTAGGCCCTACATGTTTCCCACACATACGTTTTAATTGTTCTTTCTAAATATAGAGTGACTTACTAAACAGATTTCTAATTACATGGGAAAGGTGTCCTCGCAGTGTTGTTAATCTACATTTAATTGTAATTTAAAATGTAATTCTGACAGGAATAGCAGCACCAAATATTCTTGTTTATGCTTTTCCATACAAAACAAAAGATGTTGCTTACTAAAAGGATATGAAAGCTTTGCTGACTAAACTTTCAGCATTACAATTGCAGCTTTGCAGGTTCCTTGGCCTCAATTAGCCCCAATGGACGGTGTAATAAAATGGCGGCCTGTGTCTTGTTGCAAAGTTCTTACTCAGTAATTACAGGGGCAGCGTCTCCTTTGATTCCGAGCTCTGTCTCCTTCCCTTTGGGACGGTGCTCTGAGATGGCATCTGAAGCACACTTCTGGGGATGTTTATCACAGCTTCGGGCACAATAAACACAGAACAAAGACGGACACCTCTTGAAATCCAAAGCCCTTTTCTTTTGTGAATGTGGCACTTAGAAAGAGCGCTGAGGCCCAAGGACGAGCGGATAAGTCAATGGCAGCTGGCGAGGCGCCATTGACATCAGCAGAGGGGCACATCACTATAATTTTGTCAGTTTATTGTTGCCCTGGATTGTTGATGATGTTAATGGTGTAACTTCAAAATAGTGTGCATATTACTGGTTACCTGGAAGAATATAGAAAGTTTTAGTCTTAAAGAAGGTGAAGCCAACTACCTAATCAACTGAAATGTGTCAACGATTTCAATTTGTAATCAACTTACATTATACAAATAAAGTATTGGTTCATAAATGTGTAGGGATAATACTGGTTGTATAGAACCTGTTTAAAGACTTATGGATGTGTTGTTTATAGTTTTCCCTGAAACTATGTTATGTAATTTGTGTTCATATGTATGTCCATAATTATGTATGATGATTTTTAAATACGTTTGAATAATGATTATATGTGAGAAAAAAAAATCTTTTTACACAGGCTCACACAATTCATTTCCTGTATTGATGTAACTTTGATTCAATGTTTTACATATGCTCCTTCATCTATGAATAGCCTTTGGGAGTAAATTCGTCTTTGGTTTGTATCTAAGACTCTTTCTTGGTTCTGATAGGTGACCCTCTTTCTGAATCCAAGTCATAACAATGCACATATCATTTCTGATTGTGCACACCCTATTAAATCTCTGTAGTTTTTCTCAAAGCATCCAGTAAACAACGATAGAAGAATAGCGGACCCAAAAAGTTCTTGGTGCCAGAAATATTTATTTTGAAACACCCTGCATCGCCGCCATATTAAATCTATATATAGATTGCAGGCCTCCTTCCTAATACGCATAGGGCTAGATGTAGGTAAATCGTATTTACCGATTCATAAATACCGAATTTTACCGATTCAGTATTTATGAATCGGTAAATAAGATGTAGGTAAAAATTCGGTAATTTTTATATAATCGGTAAAATTCGTTATTTACCGATTCGGTAATTACCGAATCGGTAAAAATACCGAATTGCCAAGGGGGACAGGGTGTCACTTTGACACCCTGTTACACCCCTGTTTCTGGCTTGTGAGCCATGTGGCACACATACATGCCCTAAGGGCATGTATGTGTGTCACATGGCACAGGTGTACATGCACAGATGTGCATGTACACAGGAATTAGTTATTTACCACCAAATGGTATTAGGTGGTAAATAACGAATACTAAAGGCCCTGTAGCACTGTTTAAAGTGCTACCTACATAAGAAATTGCAGATTCGGTAATTTTACCGCTCAGTAATTTTACCGATTCGGTAAAATTACCGATTCGGTAAATTTACCGAATCTGTATGTTTTTGCTACCCCTACATACCAATGTCCAAATACCGGTCGGAAACGGCCGAAAATCTATATTTTCGGACGTTTCCGACCGGTATTTGGACACCTACATCTGGCTCATAATCTCTTGCCTGTCTGCTTTTTGAAAATGGTGCTAATTATTTGCCGCAACTGCATCAAATGCATATATTTGGTCTTATAGGTTGTTACATATATACCCAATAAAGGAAGGATTCAAGGAATACTTCCATATAGTCTAAATGGAGCCGCTGTTACCGGTAAGAGAAAGATGGCAAAGTGTAGTGGAGCTAACTAGCGCCCGTAGTGAACGGAGCAGGCATGTTGTGAAGCTCTAATGGCCAGATACTGGAAGCTGAGGGGCATGACCAAACACCCATGCCTAAGCGGAGGTTAGAGTAGAGAAGCTGCATGCAGTGGAGCGAAGCAGTGCCTATAATGGACGGAGTGGTTGCATGGTGAGGCTCCGACGACCCAACACAAGGAAGCTGAGGGGCGTGGCTGAAGACTCGGGCCTAAGCAGAGGTGAGCAGAGAAAGGGTGCGTGAGACCCTCACCCGAAGCAACGAGAAGGCCTTGTGAGTCCGGTAGGAGAAGCCGAGACAGATGGGCCTTGGCTGCTGTGAACATATGCAGACGGGGATGGGGACTCCCCGACAACTGGAGAATGATGCTGTGAGGTGGGAGGGCTGCCCCCCCCCCCTTTTGCCCTCTCTTGCTACCGGGACAATCATGGAGGACATGTGGAGGCGGCAAGCTGCTGCCTGACTTTAAGATGGTGACTCGGTGAGCTCCGGTGGGGCCAGAAGCATAAGAGACAAAGGGAGCAGTGTGAACACACGGAGGCTATGCCCCGGCCAGTAGCAGGACGGCGTAGGCTGGCATGAGCAGCCAAGGAGTGTGGGCGGATAAAAGGAGCACTTCAGCACAGGTCAGTGAGTATACTAGTGCCTGACCTCAGCATGGTGGCCCCACGGGGATTTTAGAGTGGCACAGGCCATAATAGAGATCACGGTCCACAGGGAGCAGGCCTCTACCCTACTGCAGCACGGCTTGGGGCACTACTCAAAAGCGTGAACGTACAGGCTGAATGGGCAACAGTATAGCCAGGGAGCTTCAAGCTTTGAGGGCACCAGGCCCCTCGACTGGCAAATGGTGGCAGAGTCTAAACACAATGTCAGCGGATGCGGGGATGAAGGGACCTTCACAGGAACACCTAAGTAGGTAGAGATGGCCTGCAGCCACTGGTGTGGGTCAGAAACAGCAGAGATACTTGTCTCGCTGAGACGGACTCCAGGACCGTCCTTCTTCCCGGGCTTCACTGTCACATTCCAGTCTGCACGGCGGGAGTTCGGTGCTGTTAAAAAATTCAATCAGTCCGAAAACATTCCATACGCTATGTTGTATCCTAAGCGTCTCCGTGTGGGATCGGAGGGGGATTTCAGAATCTTTACAACCCCAAAGGTGGCGTGTGATGGTGTAGACATGTACTCAGGTATTTTTGTACTAGAGCATGTGATTCTATGTGTGCTCGGGCTTTCCTGCGCGCAGATATTTCTGTATGTATGCTTATGTCTGTGCGTGTGATGGTGTGTGCATGTACTTGAGGGTTTTTGTACTAGAGCTTGGGATTGTATGTGTGCTTGTGCGTGTGGATGCTTCTGTATGCGTGCTTGTGTGCACCCTCTGTTCGCGTATGAGTGTGCGCACACATTTGTGTGTGCTTGTGTATGTCTGTACGTGTGATGGTGGGTGTGTGCATGTAGCTGTGTGTACGTCCTTGGGTATTTTTGTTCTGGAGCTTGTGATTGTATGTGTGCTTCTGTTTTTAGTAGTTTCTATATGTGTGCATGTGTGTGTGTGTGTGTCTGTGCATGTATGAGTGTGAGCGCATTTGTGTGTGCTTGTGCATGTCTGTGCATGTGATGGTGTTTGCGTGTGCATGTACTTGGGTGTTTTTGTACTAGAGCATGGGATTTTATGTGTACTTGTGTTTTTAGATGTCTCTGTCTATGTGCTTGTGTGTGAGCGTATGCGCGCATATGAGAGTGTGTTCCCACAAGTGTATGTGCTTGTGCATGTCTGTGCGTGTGATGGTGTGTGCACGCTGGATTTGTTTTTCTCTGGCAGCCACTGTCCTGGAAATTGACTCTGACTGCCAGATAACTGACCTTCGGATGGCCACCAGTGTACATCTCCTGCCTGACCCTAAGATGGCTTCCATAGTAGTCCCCTCCACGTTGTTTTACTTCCCTGGGACAAGAATTGGACATTGATCAGACCTTGAACATATCCCCTAACCTGCTTACACATCAGGACTTAGAGCCTGTGGATCTTACCCCAGACTGTAGAGACCAAGTGATTTGGCTGATTCCCTGTGGAGATGGGTTGTGGACTCCCCCCTGCCATCACCTACCCAGCCGGACTTTGGGCATATCTTCTCCTCGTCTCTCCGTCCTATCTTCTTCCTACCACTTTACCCTATCCCCTTACCCTTCCTTGTGCCATTCACCTTGTCCCCTATGTTCTTTAAATGCTTTTCTTGATACTTATGTAATTTGTAACTGATGTAAATTGCAACATTATTGTTCCTCATGTAAAGCGCTGTTTCCTTCGGGTCTAGCCAGTGCTATATAATAACTCATTAATTTAAATGTGTTCCAATTTAGTACTCTTTCTCTCTTTGTCTACTTCCCTAACTCCTATCCCCTCTCCCCTGAATCTCTCACCTTGCCTGCTAGTCTGCTTAGCCCCCTGTTCTTTGTGCCCTTTGACTAAGCACTCCTTCTCCCCTTGTTGGGGAAAGATCCAATATTTATACTCTAGAGTCTCAGCAAACCCACTGAGAGAGTCCACTGCGCCAAGGGAGCCACTCATAGATGAGGTATGGTATGGCACCCCTTGCCAAAGCACTCCCTCTCCCCTTTTTGGGGAAGGATCCAGTATGTAGGCCTTGGAATCTCAGAGACCCCTCTGAGAGTCCACTGCATAAAGGGAACCTCCCAAAACAGAGATAGAGAAGTGATACCACTCCCCCTGGGGTCACAGCTTACTGGACTTTGGACGTTGCTTTGACTCGTCTACCGGTTTGTGTCCCCATCGCCCTTCCCCTCCTCTTTCCATGCTGTGTCCGTCGCCCTCCTCTTCTCTTTCCCCCCTCATTACCCCTCCCCTGAATCTTTCCCCTTGCCTGCTTTTCCCCTTACATATTTGTGCTTATTGTTTTATCTCAACCTTACAAGTAACTATATTGCCATGCTCCAATAACTGATGCTCATGTAAAGCGCTCTGATACCTCCAGGTCTAGCCAGCGCTA
Source organism: Lissotriton vulgaris (assembly GCF_964263255.1). NCBI lineage: Eukaryota > Metazoa > Chordata > Amphibia > Caudata > Salamandridae > Lissotriton > Lissotriton vulgaris. The sequence goes on along the minus strand of NC_141685.1, from coordinate 774,617,578 downwards.
TATAAAACCTTTAAAATAAAATAAATAAAAATAAAAAGGTAGCATTTCAACACATCAGCGTTCACCCACTGTGCCACGTTAGACATCCGGAACTGTCAGGCAGGCCTCTGTCTAGAGTTGCATAGAGGGTGAAAACAGTGGGTTGGAATGCTGCCCCGAATTATTGCCAGTCATTTAAACAATTGGCAAGAATTCCTCGAATCACATTTTGTGTTTTTGATGTAACACCCTATATGGCCAAATGTATGCCCAGCTGTTGGCCCACTGCTCCATGTGCCACAGGATCGAATCTGTACGCCACTGATGAGGCCTAAAAAGGCCAAGTAGTAATATATACATTGATAATCCCTTTGTTTCCAGAACACTGCCCCTGAGCAAGGAACCTGGGAGTCTCGAAATACATTGGGCTTCGGGCTTTGTGACATCTATGGGCCAGTTGAAAGCTATGCAGTGACTGAAATGGCCAGTTGTAGCCAATTGTTCATTTCTACTGTTATTGTGTTTTAAATATTAGTTGCCTAGGTTGTTGTTTTTCAAATATGAAATGGGAATTGTAACATATGGAAACATTGTATTGGGAAATTGCATTGTACAATACGAAATCTTATTTCAAAATTAAGGATTTATTTTTGTAAGAGTGAATTCTGTTATTAGTTGCAAGGATAAAAGTAAGCGGATAAATGTTAGAGTTGCCTTATATTATATGAATTATTGTTTAATAAGAAGTTTTTTGAAAAAACAGAATCCTGATTGAGAATGTTTTTATACTGAAAAATAACACGTTTATTAGTATAGTGTGTCTTCTCAGCAGGAACAGTGCCCACTACAATCAGGGGTCACCCTGTACGGGTTTCTGTTTCTATGTGGAACACGGTCAGTACTGATTTGCATAAGCGAGGCTTTTGTCTAGAGTGGCACAGCGGGCAAGCATGATGTGTTGGAAAGCTACACAGAGTAGATGGCAGTGGTCTATCCGCTTCTGTGTGCTTGAATGACACCTGGTGCAAGATATATCTGGGACACATTAATGACTGTTTCACACTTGGCCAATCATTTTATTGGGCTAAATTAGCATGAGCACAAACAATCAATTGCTTGCAGATTGAACGTTTTGGTGATGCAAAATCCTATGACTGCTAGCACACAAAACAAATTACTTTTTGTTTGAGATATCAGAAGGGGATCCATAAGTGAATTCAATACCGCCTTTTCAAGGATGTAACCAGAAGTTCTTGATTTGTTTCTGGTACAAACATTCGAAACATAAACTGTTGTATAATCATAATAAGCGCTGCAATTACAGGGAGTACATTCAGGTCATTATAGAACAGTATTTAGAGGCTAATTTGGTACAAGTAAGTACAACATGAATGATGTTCGAGCACAGGTTGGGTTGGAAATAATGCTAACAAGGAGTGAGATGGGGAGAGCATGTATCACAGGTTGACCAGGCATAGTTCTTGCTTCTGGTCCAGTGTGGGCTTAACTGTTCCCATAAGGAGCAGGGTAAAGACTGATTTGCATATGTCTTGCTCCAAACTGATGTAGCATTGTGAGCATAGAAACGATGGATTAAACCCAGATCTGTGACTGGGGGTGAATGCTTGATTTGTTCAGCAATCCATCCATCATCTGTTTTTTTTGCTCAGGCATACATTGGCAGAGCTGATTCTTCACTCTGCTTTTCAGAAAAGGCCTGATGGATTTAACCCCTCCCTGCTGGTGACGAAACCACTCCTCATCAGCCGCGGCCGCGCTGTGCTGATGACGGAGCGGTTCCGTCACGGCCCGCACGGCACGCCTGCGCGGCGCGGATTCCGCGCCTGCGCTGAGCGTTCCATTGAGCGGGCGGGGCCGTGACGGAACCGCTCCGTTCGCTCCGTTCGACTGTTCAGACTCAGAATCTCTTCTTGCAAGCTCAATCTGAACCTACTGAATGCAAGGAATCATACCCCCATGGTGTCGAGAAACAGAGGAGACACTGGGGGTGAATGTTGAGGGGCAGGGCTACTGGGAGGGACAGGCGGCTAAACCGGGTGCCATATTTGTGCAATAAACATACCTTTACAGTCCACATTCCAGGTTCTGGATCTTTGACATTCACCACTTTGGCAGAGTTCTGGATATTCAAAAGTTCATTCAAACCAGCTCCTTTCTTAATCACCTTCCCTAAAATGGTAGAAAATAATGCTAAGAACAGATGCTAATGGCTATGAACATCCAATGTACACATTAAAATGACAAGGCAAAGTCCTATCAAAATTCAACTAATTAGTAAAAAGGGCATCACAGAATGTTGTAAATTTAGTAAGACACACTATTATATTGCACTTGTTATTATACGTAAGTGAATAATCTTAATGATCACTGAACTGCCATACAACATACAATCTAAAAAAATAAAACAGCAGTTTTGCAATAGACAATACAAAAAAGTATGACTGTACAAAAAAACGGAAAATATTTAATTATAGAGATAGCTGATTAATTCATTTAGAAGCATGAAAACTTTCAAAGCAAAATTCTAGCCATTTCCACGGTCCTGATTTAATCTTTATTTATTCATTTTTAATTATAATAGATCTTTATAGCGCAAAAATGACCCTTGCGGGTATCAGAGCACTTTACAGAATTTACAGCATGTGGAAAAGTACAAGTAGTAGTAAAACAGTGGCTGCCGGCTAAGGTAAGCGAGGTTGGGCGGTGGGGCCGGGCAGGGCGCAGCAGGGGGAAGCCAATGGATGACGGAATAAGCATTATTAATTATACCTATTCCGTCGTCTATCGGCTTTCCCCCTCTTGCGCCCTGCCACGCCCCACCGTGCTTACCTGAGCCGGCTGCCGCTGTAGTAACATATTATTTACTAGTTCACTAACAGTTGAGTAGCATGGCTACATCGTTAATAGCAACATAATGTCATGGTTCATTCCCTGCAAATGCCAGGCACAGGTGAGACACAAGGGGGTAACTTCATTTTATTTATCTTAACATTTATACGCACACCTGGACCAATAGCTGAGTAATGGATTACTTTAGGTCACAAAGAACAGGCAATATATACACGCACGTAAAAACATATGCAACTTAACACTTCAATAGAACTCCATGAACATCAAGGAAACACCAGTTTATGCACCGTCTGAAAAGATTGATTTTTAGTTGTCTTCTGAATCCAGTATGTCTAGTTAAAGTACTTTATTAATAATGTTTTTGGCTTCCTATTACTTCCATAATTCTTCAATGATTCTTAACATGATTCTTCTTAAAAGTACGTAAAAAGCCTGACATATCCTATCTGTTAAATATAGACTCATTTGTGTATGTAGCCAAGTGCACAGTTGAAGCTGTGAAGTCTACCTTTGCAAACTGAGGGCTTCTGATTCGGCGTTAAGGAATTAGGCGTCTAGTGTGGCAGTGGGAGGCTGGTAGAAGGCAAGCATGATAGATTCCCAGTTGTGAATGGCATTGTCCAAACATTTTTCATTTCTCCAAATGAAGGCTTATACACTGTAGGCAATCATATTCATTGAATGAAAACGTCTTAAGTATTACTTCAATGGGCCCTAGCTCACGGAGTAATGTAGCACTTTGATGACCTTGCATTCTGCTTTCAAGCCTACACAAGCCCCTAAAGATGAAATACTGACCATTCCACAGCTATATGCTCATTAAGGCTGAATCAAGAAATGGGGGAACCACAGTGAGCAAGAATGGTGACTTTTCCTGGAGCCCATACACTTTTAAGGGGAGGACAGATCAACAAACACTACTAAGTGTTATGTCCTGTGGGATCAATAATGTAAATATTGACCAATAAACTGACTGGGGCAATACACAGCCTGTGTAACATTGGCCTGAAAGCATGAGCCCATTGTAACTAGTCAGGGTACAGCCTGGTTGAAACTATGATATTTTTCAGTCACTCTGTTTGGTTAGCCAGCAGCCAATCAGATTGGCCCCACATTCAGGCCTTTACCTTCAGGAGGAGCTCTCACTGTTGCCAGCAAAGGGTTTAGAACCTGGGGACACCTTTTTGGGATCATGACTCACTCCAGGAAATGCCCATAGCAGGGCTCAGGCAGGTCCAGTTGGTCTGGAAGCTTGTTGTGTCCCTGTAGCTCACACAGGTGGTTCACCAACTGACACTTGAAGTCCCCATGAGTAACCTGGGATCAAGACAAGCAGATCCAATAGTCCTTTTTCAGAAAGCAACGTAGTCCTTCAAGAGGGAGGGAAGGCTTTCCAGCAGCAGGGGAGTCCTTCTTCTGGATCTTCCACAGGTCCAGGAGTGTTCTGATGAGAGGTTCCAAAGCTCCCACTTTTATACCTGGACCCAGCGTTTGTGCGGGTGAATTCCCTTACCTACCCCCAAAACTGGTTCTGGTCAGTTCTTCTTCCTCTGGGTTTGGCTCCAAACTTACCAGGAGAACAAAGTAAGGGCAGGCCTGATGTCACATTCCTTTGTGTGTGCAGTGGACAAGGTACTCTGAAATTTAATCAGGGCACGGTGCAGCTCATCCCCAGCCATCCTGCTAGGAACCCCCTCTCCCAGCTACACTCAGGTCCCATTATTCACTGTCTGAGCCGAATATACATTCTTGATGGGAGGAATCATTAACATGTCCAGGCAGCTGGATAATCCTAGAAAGGCCTCAGAAACTTTGGGCAGGAAAATGCAAACTTTCTAAATGTGCTATTTTCCGAAGTATAATCTAAAAACTGACTTCCCCATTAAAGAGAATTTAAAGTTACAATTAATTTGAGTGTAAACAGCATGTCTCTATCTGCTCCCATTATGAAGTTTGCTCATATTTTATTGAAATAAGGTACTCCAATATTAGTCTATGGGAGAGATAGCCTTACAACAGTGAAAAAACGACTTTGGGAGTTTTCCACTGCCAGGACATGTAAAACTTAAACCCACACAACCTAAAATTATAAAAAACTATTCAGGGTGCAGAGTCTTAAAAGCCACCCACAATATCTTCAGCAAAGGAAGGCAGAGGAAGGCAAACAATCTGAGCTGCAGATAGAGCCAGGTCCAACAAAAGGTGTGAAATGTAATGGACAGCGATAGGAGGCACACAGATGCGTTTACTCTGTACATAATAACATGTATTATATAAATAGAAAAGGGTGCACATATATATTTGTGCTGAACAGTCCAATACAAATACAACATTTCATAACACATTAGTTATAGGTAGCATTGCAGTCCTATTTAACTTGATGAGTGACTGAGGAATTTATAAAGGTGACATGAGGAATTTTGCATCTCGTGCCTCACATACAGACATTTCCCGCCAATGACAGAGGTGGTCAGCTGGACGAAAGATGGCCGACACCCAATTAACTGAGAACACATCAAGCATGCTGGGGATGCTGAAGTATTTATTGCAGGTAATATACTATGGGAGGTTTCAGGTTTCTAAAACAGACTGAACATGAGTAGCCTCAGAAACAGGGAGCAGTCAAAAATCCTAGAGGTAAACATAAGTTTAAATAACTTGTTTGAAGGGGGTTGCCAAGAGGCAAAGGGTGCAGAGCAGACAGCGCATACAAGACTACAGCAGATGATCAGGCCTGTGAACAGAGAATTTTGCAAGTCAATGAAGAGAATCTATGTCTAACGAGGGAGTTGTCCATAGAGAGATGGGAGGATTATTGAAATGCACCCGGATGCAGGTGATCCAAGAATGATTCAGGTGGCACCAGTCTGGATTGAGTGGAAAGGGCCTTGGTGAACAAATCTGCAGGTAGGAGGTTGCAGATATGTAAATAATGGTTGAAATGAAGGTTTTAGCAACCTGGCAGGACAGAAATGAAGGGACCCTGGCAATGCTGTGACTGCAGTAGTGCAAAATGCCAACAGTGTTTAAATATGTGAGTAGCCAGAAAGCAAAGCAGGAAAAGGGACATCAAAGTTTCCAAGTCTGGGTTTAAGAGAGCATAGGAGACATGAGCAGCGTCTTAGTAGATATGATCATCTCTAACATAAGCTTCATAACCTACCTAATGGATCCCGGATTTCAACCTCTGGAGAAGGTCCGCTCAGCGACACAGTCACCTCCTTTAGACTTGGATCGAATGGAATTTGCCATGTATTCACAGCGTGGCTTGAATGATCTGTTGAAAGGAGGTGCACCTTGGATGCCTGCACTGCTTCTTCTACCCATTTCAGAACCTGGAACAGGAAAGTGAAGGAAACAATGCTAATCAACATAATGAACGGATTTGCATCAATTACTGTCAATCTGTTTATTTTAAAGCAAGCACAATAGGTCCTATGCACTGCAGGACCACAGCACTGCAAAACATCCAAATTATCAACAGTAACAATACAATCAAAATCAGAAACATCATTTAAGGGCAGAAAAGTTCAAGAGTATAATTATTAAGCTGTTTAGAGTAAGATTACAAACCCGGTGTGCTGTTTACAGCAAGGAATAAAGAATTGAAGCATAGGCCAGTATTTGGTCCAGCCTTTGAAAGCCGGGAGTTCAGAAGTGGTTTTGACCTCTGTACTTTGTATATAAGGTTCTCTAGTGCAGAAGTGACACTGGTGCTAAGGCTCCAACGGGGTAAACCCAGAAGATTTGTGGGGACACCAGCAACACAGCTAGGTGGGCTTGAGACAGTGCAGTTGTTTATGGATCATCAAGTATATCTCATATGAAATTGAAATCATCATATGATTCTCTAGATTACAGCGAACAGGTGACATGCTCAAATGGGGAGCAACACCCTCACATTGGAGATGCCATGTTCTGTGTCAACTGTTTTTCATTATTACCATGGCCACGTGCTGTGCAAAAGAGGAGCCTTGCCTCCATAGCCAAGCACGTCAAAACAAAGGGATCACTCAATGACTTCAAGCATAAGTTCCTACCATTTTTTAGAATGCAAGATGTAGATATTGAAGTTAAAATGTGCACCTCTAACTGTTTGTTGAAGCTGTTTGATATCCTTGGACAATAGTGGAACTGCACAGAAATGTAAGCCCCGGCATTTCAGATGTCTGGTGGTTGAACAGACAGAGGTCTCAGGAATACTGTCATTTGTTTATATAATAACACTGAATGATCAATAACAACATTATGCTAAAATAAACACTCTTGCCATTTGCTGCTTGGTCCAGTGTACTTTGATGTTGACTGTACCTCATGGAGTTCCTGAATCGGAAAGAAACATTAAGGGACTTATTACGAGTTTGATGCTCAAACCACCCAAACACCAAGGTTGGGGCCGCTAGGAGACTGCAGTGCCAGCGATCTTCAGACCGCCATATTACGAGTTTACTGCGGTGCTCAAAGTATGTCTGTGGAGATTTTGCAGCAGTGGTGACTATTTTTCCATATTTATCGATGCCTATGTGAGCATTTCGACTGCATATGTGTTGGTTGCACACATATGCATGATACATGTGGAAAAATATTACCTACCCATTGCTCTAATCTGGCCCATATGTGGCAAGTCCAGGAAATGGGTATATGGTACAAAAAGGACTCACTTGTTCATCACCACAAACAGGGTTGCAAATCCTCTGGGTGATGATGCTGCTGTGAAGGGGGGGCCAGAAGGAGGAGATCCACGTCGAACACTGACCAAAATCACAGGAAAGGGGCGAGTATGCACCCCAAATAATTTGTTTCTGCCGACTTGAAGCTGGCGGTCTCACCGTCATGGTCAGCTTGTGGAAAAGCCACCTCATAATACAGGCGGCTGTGAAACTTCTCTGTACAGCCCTATGGCAGCTGTTTTTCCCTGACTGCAACCTCAGCGGTCTGCCATGTGCTGGCGGTGTCGGTGGTTCAGCCACAGTCTTTCCAAACTCAATCTGCACATCTCATAATACGATGGTTGGACCGCCAACCTCGGAATAAGGACCTAAGATTCCTCAGCCACATCTACATAAAACACGTAAAACCAATCGTTGCTCCACAAGTTTGATATGGATGGCAAGTATTCATTCTAAATTTCACATTGCGCTTTTTGAATTGCTGCCAACCTTTTTTTATTTCCAGAGCTTCAGTACGGAGATTGTGCAAATTAAACCCAAATAGCCATGCTACATCTTAGCTTTCTCCTTCCTATGCCTCTCTTTAGCCTTTTCACTTCAGCCAGGTGATCTCCTCCCATTAGTGGTTTCATTGGCTGCTTTATGTCAGGGACAGGGAGAATGTGATAGCAAACCCACACACTTCCTCACAAAAGGTTCACATGCATACATTTTAACATTTTACCTAGGGCCTACTTTTCTCCTGATTAAGGGCCATATGTATGAAGCCTTTTGTGATTCGCAAAGGCCGAAATTCGCAGAATTTTGGCCTTTACGAATTGCAAACGGCCTTTTTGCATGTTTTGGGATGTATGAAACATTCCCAAAATAAGGAATTGCAAACTTGTGCGATTCCTTATTTTGCCATAGCATTTAGGGAATCGCAATTTTGCGATTCCTTAAATGCTATGTATGTAGCATTTTTGGCTAGCGAATTTTGGTTAAGGAATCGCAAATTACCACCAACTTGTACTTGGTGGTAATTTGCGATTTCTTGTAAATATGCACAATTGTGCATTTGTGAGGGTGGCATATGACGCACATACATGCCCATTGGGCATGTATGTGCGCCATATGCGCACACATGTAATTTACAGCGGTGCAGCAGGGTGTCCTTGAGACACTCCTGCACCCTTGCAAAAATTCTCAAATTGCGATTAGCAATTTGCGAATTCGCAATTTTAGAATTATTTGGAAATCATTCCTATGGGCCTCCTGGCCCATAGGAATGCATTGGAAAATATTCCTTAATTGTAAATTCGCAAAATGCGAATTCGCAATTAAGGAAGCTTAAGGAATCGCAAAATAAATGCTATTTTGTTCATACATACCATTTTGCATTTCCTAAATAGCGATTCCCTAAAATTCGCTATTTAGGAAATGCAAAATAGTTTGATGATACATATGGCCCTAGATCACCAAAATCCTTGCATCTGTCACTGGCTCCTGTCCTTTGTAGTGCCTTCAGTGAATTTTCATAATATGGTGTGCAGTGTTCCATCATTGGGGACCTAGTAGTCCGCAGTCGGGGACAAGCTGGTTGCTATACATGGGCAGGCTAACCAGCATTGTTGGGAGGCACACAACCTCGGGCTCTTCAAAAGGCCCAAAAACAATAACACCACATTCCTCATTCTTGATCTGACCTTACTGCTCGCCAAACGTACAATCACTATGAGATGGAAGTCTATGCCACCTGCCACAGCTGATGAATGGTGCCTTTACACCCTCAAGTGGACTGAGGCTGAAAGTAGAGAGCTCCAAAGAGAAAAGATCACAGATCTAAGCAGGCATCTGTTTGCGTGTGACTGCGATGACCTGTTACTCTCTCTAAAAGAGGTACCCTGGCATGATAACTTGCCATTTTAGACTCCCCAAGCCCCCTGAATGTTACCCTGAGCTTCTTTAGCTCTCCTTCCCCAACACAGAATCAATCCTTCTGCACTGCCACAACCAACAAGCTTGCCAACAAAACAAAGAATCCAGATAATCGCCTCAGGAACATAGCAACTAACATCCAACCTACTAAGAAAATACGTATTAAAACAAAAGATGCTAACAGACAACAATCACTAATCAAGGCAAGCAGGCCATTTGGATTACCATGAGCCTCTGCACAAGCTAGAATATTCGAAAGCACCCTCCTAAACACGTGTGTTGTTGTTGTTTACATGTGTAAGGGGCAGGCTCACAATACCTACAATCAAAATTCCAATTATTCTCCAAGAACTGAAATCTATGTTCAAGTTTAGCACCTCATTTAACCATTCCCTCTTTGAAGAAAAAGACCACTGGTGGAATATTACTCTCATTACATGCTGCAAACCTTTGGAATCAAAACCCCAAACATACAATAAAGTCCTGGAAAGAATTAATTTCCCAAATAAAGGATGCAGATTCAAACTTTCGGCTTGGTATCACAAAACCGAACAACATATGAGGTTAAACCAGAACACTCCGCTCAAGAGTGCCTCAAGATGGACATAGAAACAAGGTCAATTATAAGAAAACCCAGCAGAACCACTTAAATAGGGCATTACCACAACTGTTTTATTTCAAGCCTTTCACTTGGCTTATACATCTTCTAGTTGTCCTGATAAAACAAGCATCCTGTCTATCTGCAATTAGGGAGGAAATAAGGCTGCTTCTCCAAACTAGATTGGACCCATAGAACATTCATGTTCCTCATTTATTGTCATGACTACAAAATCCAGCAACAGCCACCATCAGCACTCCCAGAACAACCTACACACATCTACGAGATCATGTAACTAATGAATGAACATATTCCCCATCCATCACTATGACTGGATTGTGCATTCAATAAAGCTTGCTGTACAAAAACAGTAGGTGTCATGGAGGACTTCATTATAGTCCATCCATGCAGGTCCTGTTTTCGTCCTTCAAAGCCCTCAATTGCAAACTTAAAGCTTTAAAATCATTCTGTGCAATCAACAGCTTAACACAGACCAACCAGGAAGATCTATTCCTCTTCTTCCTCAACAGTTCCACCCCGAATTTACAGAACCTCAGTCGAGATGGTAACATCAAACACAGGGTGTTGGTTGACGGTTCAGTAATTATCCAAAATTCTATAAGGGATCCGCAGAGTATCTCACAACAATCGACAAATGGAAACTGTGTATCTCCTGCCTCTCACACTTCTTCCCTCCGCCACCCTGAGTGCTGTGATCGATAAAAGGGTAAGAGCACCAGGCGACTCTCTCATGAGACCAAAACGCTTCCCACATAGACTTCACCACAAAGACAACGCTTTCCCCAGTAAGCCCTCCTCATGGAATAGCCAGTCAAATAATACACTTGGGTGCCTTGTCAGGAATATTAACCGCTATAAAAATGCAATTTAATTATAAATTAGAATCTCACACTACAAGAGAATTTAAAGATAATGCCTGGAAATGTGAAACAAGTAACACAATATACATAAGCATCTCTAAACATGGGGGGGAGAGAAAAAAGGAGGAGAGAGCACAGCTAACAAATTTATATCTCACAGATTCAGGGGCTGATTTCGATGTCGGACGGACCGGAGTCCGTCGAACATTGTTTGGGAATTGGAACCGAACGACCTCCTGTCGTCGGTGTTCCAGCCCAGCAATTAGGATGTGATCGAACACTGTTCACCGCATTCCTATTCCTTACACTGGGAGCATGCATTCTGACTGGAATGCATGCTCTCAGAGTGAAATGAAGAAGTGCAGTTTATCCCTGCACCCGAGGCAGGCACCTCAAGGTGCCAGCCACGGGGTGCAGGGATCAACAGAGGGGCACCATAGGTGGGCCCTAGGCCTCTATTCAGAGGGCTTGCACCCAAAGTTGGATTTCCACAGCCTTTCTGTGTCGGAAAGGCAGGCACAGAAAGGCTGTGGGAATCTTCCATTATAATACCGCAGACAGAAAGAACCGCCTGAGGGATTGATGGAGGATTTCCGAATGGCAGCCGGGCTCTCCGAGCCTATCGGATGCCATTCAGAAATCCGGTTCGGGTTCCTTTCTGACCGACCCCATCAAAATGGGTCGGTCAGGAAGGAATCCGAGCTGCCGATTCCGATGCGGTCGGAACGGCTCCGACCATTTCTGACCGCTTCGGAATCGGCCCCTCATCAGTGTTTAACTGATAAAAGGTTTAGAAACCTGTGAGCATATGGGATGATGGGATGAAAATTCAACAATGTGTGCCCTAAACCAGTTTTAATAAGTGAAAGGCTGGTTTAAGGTTAAGCATGAGTGTGCATGTAATGCAAACCTGAGTAATATACACATTCCTGTATTTATAGGGGGATTTGACACATTTTGAGGAGCTTTTGTTAGTTTTTTGGAGCAATGCAAATAATAAACAGATGCTACACTTAACTGTAACATCTGTATGTTTGTACTGCTCTAGTAAAAGGTATCTCTTCCCTACCAGATCCCCACACCACTAAAACGTTTTTGCTACGTAAAAGGATTGCAGTAAGGTGCCTGAGGATGGAGCTCATGCATTTATAAGCCCTAAGATGTGTGCAGAAACTTAGGCTACCATAATATTGGTAAACAACTCACATTACAGATAAATACATACCAGGGAAAAAAGATGTGTACAGCGTGTATGGTCAAGAGAGTTTTTCAGAAATACACATTACGAAATCAACATGTCAAAAATACTAGAAAATCTTTTTATCAGATATGGAAGCTTATAAATCAAATTTGCTCTCAAAAAGTCTATGAATATTTCAAACATACACCTTTTGCATCAGCATTCATTCTAAAACCACAGACAGTAGAGATAGAGTGCAGGTACAAATATTAAAAGCGCTTTAGCAGTGCTGTGTTATGCAAAAGAATCTATATGAAATGGGAGACTACAATCGTTCTTGAAATGTATTAACCCCTTCTATGCTCATGACGGAGCCGCTCCGTCATGAGCCTCCGTTGAGCTGTGCTCATGACGGAGCGGTTCCGTCATGGCCCGCTCGGCGCGCATGCGCGGCGCAAATTCCGCGCCTGCGCTGGACGTTCCATTGAGCGGGCGGGACCATGACGGAACCGCTCCGTCATGAGCACAGCTCAACCGCGGCTCGTAACAGAGCGGCTCCGTCACGAGCATGCGAGCGCCGCTCGCCCCCCCCCCCCCGTCCCCTTAGCGCTGCGGCGGAATTCCCGCCGCAGCGAAGGGGTTAAACCACTGGATGGTACTGACACATCTTCACGTGGCTTTTTTTCAAATATCGCCATGCGCCCTAAAACCAGGTACGGGAGTGACTGTGGGTGTGTTATGACGTATGTATGGGGGTTACCTACCTGATTTACAGAAGGATAGTCTATGCTGTACTGTGTGGATAATCCTGATTTGAGGATGTGCTGTGATGTTTCAGCACCTTGTATAGTATGCTGATATTGGGTCAGCCAATCAGAAAGCTTACAATACTGCCACTAGCTACAGTTGTGTGCCTGCATTTTAAGTTCTTCGGCACGGACATGAAGCATTCTGGGACAGCAGACAAGTTTGTGTGCATCATCAGTTGCAGAATCGGATACCAACACAACGGAGGGGGCATAAACACTGACAGGAATATGATTTCTCCCAAGTGGGACCCTCCTCACTGTAGCAAAAACTCTCTTGGGCTCTATTTATTTTATTTGCAGAGTTTTATGTATTTCATACTGACCTGAGCCTGAAAAACAGAAAGTTTCAGAACAGACGGTCAGACCAATAGCAATGAAGTCGGAGGCCCCCGCCGGGAGGATAAAAGGCATAAATCAGACACTAGGCAAAGTGGATGCCACAAATTACTTATTGGAGCACAAAACGAGTTAGGGAATCTGATTCACGGTTCATGCTGACAACCAAAAAAAGAATATGGAAGAGTATGTGATTCTCTTCCAAATATGGTAAAATCCATAGCTCTCTCAGTCATAAAGAGGTGTAGGGCATAAACAAGGTTTAAGTTTTATGCTAGGCATTCTGGATAATGTAAAGTAGTAATACTTTCTTTTATACATGTTTATGCCTTTGTGAATGATCTCAAACACATCTAAAATAGGAATAAAATTGCAATGTTCAGGGGATATTCCTATACAGATAGTACAAATCAGCAGTGTCGTGCCCTCTTTGGACTTCTACTAATAAGGTGTTGGACATTTCGGGGTTGATTCACAAAAATAAGAGTATCATCTTCTATAGCACTTCCTCCCATATCCATAAATGCTTATGTGAATCAGCCTCCTTGTGTGGCTCTACTTTCACAGACGACAGAGCCCTGACAACGTCGTCTTATCTGGGCCCTGCCGAAAATCTCAACCCGATGTAGTACCTTTGTAATCTGTAATACCTCTGGCTGATTTTCCTTGGTTACACTCTGCTATTCTGTATTGAAAACTCTGTGCAGGACTGTACTCCTTTACACAACCATATATAACGGCTCATTTAGGTGTATGCTTAGCCCACATGTACAGCGCAACGACACCACCCCTTTGGGCGTAGTTCACACTCAAGAAAGCCATAACTAAATAAATAAATAAATAAGAATGCCATGGCCCATCCTTGTGCCTAAAATTAAAAATATTTGAGAAAATAGTGCATGAAGAAAACAAGAAACTCCTGTGCTCCCTTTTACAATAGAACCCAATCGTATATTATGTCTTTTCCTTTTGTTCCACCCTAAGCACTATCCTTCCTTTCATTTAATCTCTAGTTCAACAGTAGCATTTTGAGTTTGCTTTTGTGCCACATATAGGTAATATTGACATTAATAACAGCAAATCAACCATTTTCAGTGTCATCGTTGGACAGTGGCGTAGCCAGGGGAAGCAGGGGCGGTCCGCCCCAGGTGGCATGAGTTTTGGGGGGTGGCAGCCTTCTCCCGTCCTTCCCCCCCTTACCTGCGGCCGCCCCACGACGGACGCTGAGGAAATCACCAGCACCTCCCCCATTCTTAAACACAGTTGCAGGTAGGCAAATGCAGGGGCACCCATAGGTTGCCATAGGTCCAGCTACGCCACTGTTGTTTCAGTTGGTTGGGTCTAGTCCTGGCCAGTGAGTAGCTGCTCCCTATGGAATGACCCCTGTTATAGGGTCGTCCCTTTTGATGGAGAATGTGCCCTTGACATTGTAACTCACACAAAAAACACCAGAGATTGAGTTGCCTGGAAGTGCTGTGAATTTTATCCAGAGATATCAGTAGCCAAAGGTGTGTATGAAAATATGGGGGAAAAGCTGACCCAAGAATCGACATACACAATATAGATATTTTGTTTTATGTCATGTCTTCCAATAATTACTTTTAAAGCAACTGTTTCCAGGTGTTTTTTTCAGTACATTCGAGATGTACTCAAGTTCTGATGTGCTATTTTATCAAGAAGGCCATGGTTTGGAGGTCAGGCAAAAACATATTATAGTCTCAAGACTTCACAGACCTCTAAACTGCTCCAAGGCTGCTCATGGGGAGGGCTTAATTTGTACTGAACAGCTGTGCTTAATTTATGAGAGAAAGAGTATGTTTGCCAAGGGCTTTAAGTGGGCTAGGCCCTGTCGGTGCTCAGCACAGACAGTTCTAAAAAGCTGGTCCTGAGACCGGTCTCTATTGGGCTCTGCATTTTTGCCCCTCACCATCAGGGTGAGTAGTTGTCTAGTGAGAGCCACATTTCAGTCCTCGTGTGTGTGGCTGCCGTTTAATTTGCTGTTATGGTGTCTGCCCCTCGTAGGAAGGTGACCCAGTTGAACCAAATCTTGAAGGTTGCTTTCCCCATGTCCTTCCAGTTATTTAGAATCGTCTTGACCGCCGCAGTTAGTAGGAGGTCAATCAGTTCCACCGTTAATGCCATACACAAGCATACGAGAGTAATATGCATACTCCAACAAAGGCCGTTTGTAACCCTACCGGCATATAATTTTATTTGTTTTGTCAAACTTGCTATCCCCCCGCCCCCCCCCCCCCCCCCCCTCCCCGGGTGACCGAGATTGTACTGTACCCATGTATACTGTACCTTGTAAATAGTTCAATAAAAAGTACTTGGAAAAAAAAAAGAGACTTGTTATAGTTCTTGCAGTCTCATCATTTCAGAACTGAAGCTTTTTCAATAATATATGCAACGAAGCCATAGGTGTTGCTTATTTATCTTATGCAACTAACAACCACTAACAGAACCAATAGTCCTGGGTTGTTGTAGGTGTAATGTTACATGCTGTATTATATATCTGGATGCAATGACAGAAGCAGCAAAATACTAGTCAAGCGGCACACTACGCTAAGCACAGACTTTTAGCTGAAGTGTTTTAAGCAATGTCCTTAATTAATCAACCACGCCCGAGATATTTGTTCCCACTTAAATCCCTGCGTGTGCCTGAAGCTGTGCTCTGAAGCCAGTGGCCGATGCAGTTAAACTTCAGCGAGCCCAATACCAAGGCCGGTAGTGTTTAATCCACAACCAGACATTCCCTGCCCCCTTTTTCTCACTCTCTTGCAGGTCCCCGGTTTCTTTTTGTGCCGGATTTTCCCCATCTTTTTCTTCTTAACGATCTGTGTTTTATTCCCCCTCCTACACTCAGTACATATCTGATAGGGTAAAACCTAGTGCAGGTCTCCAAAAATAAGTGCCAGTGCCCCCACCACAACCACCTGATCAAAATAAGGACTGCTGAACAGTGACCAAGAGAAAAGGTTATAAAAGGGAGAAAGAAGGACAAAAAGAAAGATAGGAACAATAACAAAAGGCAAAGGAAGGTAGGAAAAAGAACATGTAAAAGGGAGAGAAAGAGACAAGAGGTTGAAGGATCAGGAAGAGTCATGAGGTGGAATCAAGACTAAGCAACCTTAATATTCCACAAGCCCAGCATTTGTCAGCATGGGCGGCAGGCCACTATGAAAAACTTTGCTTCACTTATTTCTTTAATTAATTAAGCACTGTTTGTGCGCTTGTGAGAGCAGCGATCACCCGGGTTAGCTGTATTGAATTAACATGAGTGCACTTGAATCACTACACTTCTTTGCCAGTTACCTCACAGGATTAGCCTTTTTCCAGGAGATCAGATCTGCCAAAGAGGTGCTCCATCGGAAACTGACCAATCGTTAGCATTTTTTAATCACATAAGTGACACTTAAGTGTGCAAAACATGGCAGCTACACCTGCAAGAGCCATACTAAGATTCACAGAGTCAAGATCTGAGTTTTACGGGTACAAATGATGCTCAAGATAATTTTAAGTGAAACTTGAATGTTCCTACAAGTCGAAAGGCTAGTGCTGTGGCTTTGAATACTTTCTGGGGAAAATAAGGAAAAATCAATCAAGATCTTGAGGTGGCGCCATTAATTCTTGGAGAACCAGGTTCAGCCTTCATGACCAGTCCACCAGACCATTCTCCTGGGGAACACATTTCCATGCTAGACCCTGGAAGTCCCGGCTGGACCTTAGAAGCCGTGGTGTCTTAGCACCAGCAGGAAAACCCTACCGGTGCCAAGTGTGGTTTAACCTTGAAGGCCTGTCCACCACAATCCATACTGAAGTTCACCTCCAGTCTTGCGGGCAGGCCTATGAAGCAGCACATCCTAGAGCAACAGTGACCCTGTCACTGAGGTCACAGGACCCTTGAGGCCAGTCCGCCTCATCCATTGGTACCTCCATTGGTCTTGTTTCAGCAGTAATAGTGCAACTCACCAGGGATCGTCAATGCAGGATTTGCCCACACACACCAAACTAAGTTCGCAAATTTCATGATCTCTCTGCTTATTGCACAAACACTTTTAAGATATGCTGCCTGCTCTGGGACCACTAGAATTATACAGCAATGGAGGAACAAATGATGTCGCATTGTTGACTAAATTATGCAGCACAAAAAGGCTGCAGCATAATGCGCTACATTTTCTGATACTTTATTATTTTGGCATTTTTACACATACTAACAGTCTCTGCAAAGATTATGCCTGATTAGTACCAGTGCAATATGTAAATACAGCAGTGAGAAAGGTGACCAGTTAACGTTTGCAAAGGGCCCTCCACTGCTCAGCTACACAAGTCACATTTTTTAGTAACTTTTGATCTATTTGAGCTGCAAACAATGTTTTGTTAAAATCGTTATACTATGCAGCAGATAAATGCATTATGTGGCAAACATGGCAGAGCCATAATTATATGGAAAACATTTGCAAAATATGATACTTTGCCATCATGTTTAAACTGCTCTTGAGGAAAAAGGGAGGAGAAGTGCTAATGACAGAAAATGCATGGCTCGGAGACAAATGGCTTGTGATTTCACTTTTAAGCATATTTGGGACATTCTGTGATTGGAATCATATCCCTCGTTGTGAATGTATTTTAATTCCAATAACTCATATTAAATCTTAAATAAACATGTGGATATGTTAGTTGAATCAAATAAAGTAATAAGCTGTAACTGGTCAATGAAATGTCAAACAAATAATACATATTGGGATGCTTTGCTCCTTCTGGCCACATCTCTGACTGCGCCCACTGAGCCAATCCTCATGTTAGTCCCACCCTTATATTTTACCCCGACAGTTCTCCTATTTTTTTCCCCACTTCGACCACTGGATTTATCATATTTTGGAAAGAAACGTTAGTTTGGTGGGGAAAGTAACTGCCTGGTTTATTTTACCTTGGCAACACAGACTGGATGGCTCTCTAAGGTGGAAGGCACAAGTTGCCAGTCCAGAGATGGGAAAAGAGGTGAAAATGGCCACTTCTGTTTTTAAATAAAATACATAAATAAACATAAAATGCTTGTGCTACACATCCATATCCTTTGTTAAATATTTGTCATAATTCTTGTATACATGAATTCCCCTTTGTTAAACTCCCAGAAAGCCCTGCTTAAGAAACCAAGAGAGCTGAATTCTATTACTAACTGCTATATTAAAACGGATATTCTCTTCCAAAAAAGACGATGACCTGACTCCCCCTGCCCCTCCCTGTTCAGATGGCAGGGGAGGCAGCTTTCAAAATGGAGGCCATATCAGCCTTCTGACGCAGACGTTCTGGGAAGAATAATTGAGACACTTAACATTCCAGGCGCCGCCTCGTAGCTGGACTAATTTTTCTGACTTAGCATCATTAACGCCATTTTCATTGTCAACATTGACCGGGGTTTCAAAGGATTAATTGCACGGGCTGTGGAGGAGCGCGAGCGGCACGACGCAGACCTCTGTCAACATGCCAAGGACGCCTTTTTCACTATTTGCAGGACAAATATAAGTGGAACCAGCAACGGCTTAATTCATTGGAAAATGTAGCTATGGCCAGACATGTGTCCTACATTAAGGCAAACTTGCATTACACATTGGGTGGTGGCTGCACATATGTTGCCTGTGCGTGTTTTACTTACATTACCTCTGCAGCTTCTAGCCTTTTATTTCGTCCCACAAAACGCTGACAACAAGAATTTTTAAATGTATTGTTTTTTTTGTAGAACATTTTGGGATGTCATAATGAGGTGCACAAACTGTACAGCAGAACATTTAAGGTAGGCTGGATGGACAAGGCAGGCCTGTGAGCAAGACTAGGGCAAGAGTGAGGAGTCTATGTTTGCCACAGAGCTTTTTTCTGAAATAACTAGAAGTGGCCAAAGAAAAAAATGTTGGCCACAAGACAGTGGCGGCTCCCACGCTGAGGCGGAGGAGCGTCGCCCCACTGCTTTTAGCAGTGGAAATGAAGAAAAAATAAAATGATAACTTGACGACTTATTATCATTTTATTGTTCCTGCGTCTTTGCGGGCGGGCTGCTCTGCTCTCCGAGCAGGGGAAGGATTGGCATTCTGCAAAGTGCAAATAAATGTTTGACGGACCCTCTCGGGCCGGCCAAACAGTGATGCGCACTTTGCATGTTCTCCATGCAGGCTGCATTACAGACTGCATGGAGAACATGACAGGCCCCTATAATCTGAGTGCCAAACCACGGATCTCAGACCAATCACAACACTGCATTGCAGAGTTGTGATTGGTCAGGGGAGCCTGACTGCTTCCTTTTCCGGCTGGAGCACAGGGACTACAAAGAGGTACAACATGGAGAGCTGCACGGAGGTAAGATTTCTTTATTTGTCTCCCCTCCACCCCACCTGACCCACAACCCCTGATCCATGCCAGCGAACTACTGCCACAAAATAATGCAAATGTGAGAACTTCGTTGAAGACGGGGGAAGTTTTCCCATTGCCCGTGACTTTGCTGACTCAGTTTCCCCTTCTCACAGTGTGTAGAACTAGGCTGTTTTCCATCTGCAGTATGCCCCTTATAACAAGCGGGACATTCTCCAGTTGGAAAACAGTGCAGACTTGAAGGATGGGAGAGCAGGACTTGTTGGCGTGGGAAACTGCTACTGCAAGTAACCTGCAGAGGGTGTGCTAGGCCATGAAGACCTTGGCTGGGAGAAAAGAGGTAATGTCTTATCTACTTCTTTTTATACCGTTACTATGTATTTTTATTTACTATTTATGTAACTTAATTGATTTTTGTTGTGCTAACTCTGTAAAGTGATCTGATTAGGCATGGGAGGAAAATCCGTTCCGCTCGCGGATTTTGCGGATTTTCGGCAAATTTGCAATCTGCGAGATTCGCGAATTTCCCGCAAAATCCGCGAGCGGAACGGATTGGGTCAAAAGTTGAAGCTGACTTTTGTAACTATTTTAGAATGGCGCCGGCAAGCTGCCAGCAAGCTGCCAGAGCCATTCTAAAATAGTTACTAAAGTCAGCTTCAACAGGAAGCACTAATAGATAAAGTAAAGCAGGTGCTCTAGTTGAAGCTCAAATTCAGTTGAACAATCATTAATCACCCCAAACTTGGGGTGATTAATGATTGTGTAACTTAATTTGACCTTCAACTCGAGCACCTGCTTTACTTTATCTATTAATGCTTCCTGTTGAAGCTGACTTTGTAGCTATTTTAAAATGGCGCTGGCAGCTTGCCGGCGCCATTCTAAGTGGGGCTGTAGGCAGAAGGGCACAAAGTGGGACAGAGGGCAGAAGAGCACAGAAACGAGTGGGGCAGAGGGCGGAAGGGGACAAAAACGAGTGGGGCAGAGGGCAGAAGAGCACAAAAACGAGTGGGATAGAGGTCAGAAACGAGTGGGGCAGAGGGCAGAAGGCCACAAAAACGAGTTGGGCAGAGGGCAGAAGAGCACAAAAACGAATGGGGCAGAGGGCAAAAGGGCACAAACACGAGTGGGGCAGAGGGCAGAAAGGCACAAAAACGAGTGGTACAGAGGGCAGAAGGGATTAAAAAACGAGAGGGTGGCAGTGATGAACCAGAGGGCGCATCACGGTCTCGCCCAAAAAAAAACATGCAAACACGCAAAGCGCCCCGCGAACATGCCAAAACGCCCCGCGAACACGCAAAGCGCCCCGCGAACACGCAAAAATAAAAAAATCCACAAATTCGTGAATTTTGCGGATCGCGAATTCACAAATCCGCAAATTTGTGAATCACAAATTCACAAAATTCGCCCATGCTTAGATCTGATACCTTCGGGTCAAGTTTGCGCCATACAAAAACTCAATAAATAAAATGTTGCAAAGGTCAAAATGATGGGAGGGCAGCGGACCCTGGGAACATAACGGGATGGAAGCTCTGATGGGGACTGCAGCTGAACGGCAGAGTCCAGATGTTGAGTCCCAGCTTAGTGGAACAAATATGGCAAATGTTGGTGAAGCTGAGATGAACTCAGTTTTAAACATAGCTCTACGTGCCATGCATTGAACATCTTCCACTTGCCCTAGTGTGTTTTGGTTGTAAAAGGTGTCCTTGCATGACCGAGAGTGTACCAGGAAGGAGTCTGCAAGAATGTCTATATGTGTAAACTGGACGTGTTACTAAACCAAGTTGCTAGTCTTAGAGATGTGTGGTCAAGATGTAGAACTTTACCCCCTACCTGGAGAGGATGCTTGATGAGAGCAGAGGGATACGTAAGGTGCTTCAGACAGAGACAATTTCACCTTGGATGCACAGACTAGCAGTATAATGCAACATGGGCCCGAGCTGAAGCAATGAAAAGGCATTTACTGATGTCCCGTATCATGCTATCAACAAGCATTTGCAATGCAATAGGTCTCGCAGTTGTTAAAGTTAGAGCTGTTGGCGTTAAAAATTACAATGCTTTTACTTTCACTATTTTATATCAATGGCAATAAAGCTATGCATATGTAAATACTCCACTGCAAATAAAAAAACACAAGTAAAAAACATTTTAATTTTCAACGCCAACAGCTCTAACTTTAACAAATGAGAGACCTAGTGCATTGCAAATGCTCATTTAGGACTTGTGCCCTGGATCAAATGCAGCCCCTTCCTACGCCGTGCATGCCTCCTTGCTGTTTGTGGTCACGTACAGCTGCCAACAGGAAACAAGGCCATGAAATGTCGATATGGAAAGGAAGCGGTGATGACAAAATAAGCAGAGCGGATCAGGAATTTGGGGTACGGGAGCATGGCCATTGCACAGACATAGGTTGTTATAAAGTCAGCCCTTGCGATTAATTGAATGAATCGCTCAGAATACTGGCTACGTTTGTGGTTGGAAGTGCCGTAGGGCCACAGTGGCGGCGCTGAACTCCTGATGGCCGGAGACCCAGAGCTTCTATCTGATTCAGTGACCATCCCCGGTTCTCTCCCACTTCACGCGGGCTCTTGTTAAGTAAAGAGCCATCAGGAACTGTGGTGGGCGGGAGTGGTGCAGAAACACCAGAGATTACAATGGCATAGAATGGAACAGTGGTGCGGGCAGTGCCAGTCACAGCATGTACACTGATACGAGAGGTCAGCACAGGGTACCACCTGGTCGCCATAGTTCAGTACGTCACCTGGGTGTGTGCCAATCTTCGAGGGTCCTTCTCCCCTCCTACCCCTGCACGCACCCAAGTAAACACTGCTCCTGAGTGCGGCTATCACCAAGGCCGCATCTCTATTCTGCAGGCGCTGACAGCCCTCTTTACACCCGCCCTGCCTCTTATCAGGTCCCTTGCACACGCTTACCACCTAAGCTGAAGAAGCTACATATGTGTGTGTGTAAAAACCTGCAGAACAGGTAATTCTAGGTGGTACTATATATTGTATTTTACTTTCCTCACATGTTTGCAAAGGAGTTTGCCTTGTAATTGCAGTGAGCGTGTGCACAGGTAGAATTCCACGCACTCCTTTGCTGAGACATCCGCCAACGCTGGCTGCAGATAACAACACTGCGAGCCTTCCCTTGCCCCCCTGACAGCGCTGCTGGTAAACAGGCAGGTCTAATACAATTGAGGGGGGTGTGGAATCCCTTCAGGTGCGTGCTGCAGGAATTTGGTTTGCAAACGGTTAGAAACATGCGATTGTGTCTGGAGGCTTGTTTTATAGGTTAGTTTTAATAAACGCTGTATGTCTATGAAATAGCTTTGTCTGTTGATTGTCTAACGCCATCCTCTGCGAAAAGCATTTTGGCATTACTCTGGTTTTAAATATCTGCTGACTAAACAAGAACAGAATCAAAACCAGTAGTTAGAGCGCACCACAGAGAAGCGGGGTGTGCGGCAGCAAAGCAAACGCGCGGTAATTATAAACACATGTTTATTATTAGGTCTCAGATGCCGCTGCTGCGCATAACAGACACCAATAGGACATGGGCGGTTACATTTCTAAAGAAGCTGGGACATGCAGACACCTTGCACCAATGGCGTGCTGTCTTTTTTACAAAGACACACGCAAAAGCCAATAGCAGCTGACGAAAACAAAAGCACACGCACGAGCGTGTGGTCAGCTTTCAGAATCCCCTACATGAGGTCTCTCGCTGCGCGACCAATGCTGCACACTGTAACGCTAGGCGCAAGACCTAAAAAAGCATCACCCTACAGCGTCGGTTGCCAGTGCCTGCTGTCGAAGATTCAGCACATGTTGTGGCCTCGAGGCAAAGAGATCCAGGTCTGGTCAACCCCAGTGACGAAACACAATGTCTATCTTGGATTGGTCGAATTCACACTTGTTTCTTTCTCCTGCTGAGTGTGTTGGCTCACTCGCCCTAAACCTATGAAAAGGCTCCTGACAGTGGTTATATGCTCATTTGCCCAGTTTCACAGAGCCCAGGTCTCCTCCACCAGAATGTGTGGCCTCCTACCTCCCTGTTTGTTGATATGAAACATCGCGGTGATGCTCTCTGGAATATATGCATTCCTAGTAAGGGTCATCTGTGTAAATCCTTTCCTTCCCTAGGGTACACATGGCTGAAAAATGACCTCCTTGAAATATTCGCCCATGGTGTCCTCTGACCAAAAATCTTCCTGCTGATGGAAGAGTAGAAGGTTGAAAAAGAAAAAAGAAAGGTACACTTGTCTAAAGAAATGTTTACAGCTCACCAAGAGCCTCCTTTGCATATGACCTGCAGGCACAATCTTATGTATGATGACTCAGGGGGAGTGGAACTCAGTCACCTCACAGCACACAGGTTGTAGTTTCTAATGAGGTGAAGAGCCTACTAAATAAACATTATTTTAAAGTCTTTCAGGAGTTTGAATTTTAAACAGTATTTTTGTAAGTCACTGTCAACCCTTAACTCGACGAGAGGGTATTATTCAAGCATGCGATTCTAGAAAAGAGCCAACGCTAGAGAATCTAAATGGGATGTTGGCTTTCTGAAAATAATTATTGTTATTATATGACTTAAATACATCTATTTTATCAACCTCAAACATATCAGGCCTTCAGGTTAGCTAGTAATAGTTGCAACAGGTGCATTACCACAGAGCTATTCTTCTTGTCAAATGTTTGACCTGCAGGTCATTCAGATCCCTGCAGTAGGTTAATTAAAGAAATAAACTTTCTTATTGGGACTTGGAATTGTGTACTAGTTGTTTCACACAGAGGTTTTATTAATCTACTGAGCTCTCGTAGTTGATCTGGCATTTAACACCAGCTCTTCAGGGTAGTTGCATTAACCAAGTGAGCTGTGACACTAGGAGTGGACTCTGTAATATTCAGTTATCCCTCTGTTTGGAGGCACTAAAGTACTGAGCTATGTTGCTAGTAGTCTTAACACTCATAAAATTGAATCTCTTTGGAGTGGGTGTCTGTGCTATCACATATAGAAAAATATGTCCCTTTAGTCCAACTGATCTTTGTAAAATGGTGGAGGCCTCTTTGGCTCTATCTAGATTGGATTATTGCAAAGACTTATTCCTGCACATAGAACAAAGGCACCTTCACAAACTACAGACCCTGCGGAATGCCACAGCACAGCTTCTATTGGGGATCCCCGAGTTCCAATCAGCCTCCCAGGCATTGGTTAAGTTACATTGGCTGCCCATGAAAAGAAGGATAGAATTCAAGGCTCTTTGCATTGCCTGTAAGGCTTTACACGACTCTAGGCCCGACTTTCTTAGGAAACAATTTACCTGAAATGTTCCTTCTAGGAGGCTTTGTTTCTCCTCAAGCAAATATATCACAGTTCCTAAGTTTAGGAAAGCTTCATGGGGAGTTAGAATGTTCATGAGTGGCCCCGCCAAGCTATGGAACTCCCTCCCCCTTGAGTTGAAGCTAAACCCTAATCTGAACTCATTTAGAAAGTTACAAAAAACCTGTCTCTTTCCCAGATAATTAAAGCCTTCTGGTCTTCTTCAGTGTGTTTAGCAGCAGCAAGATGCCTCTGGGCTTTAGTTTCCACTTTATAAGTTTTCATTTCATTTCATTACACTTTTAAAAAGTTGCTCTAAGAACTCAGTCATCTCTCTCTTATTTTCTTCTTCCTCTTATATTATCCATGTCCATCCTCAAGCCTGTGCATCCCTGCAATTACTCTCTCCTACCATCACCCTTCAAAGTCAAGCTTTAAACTATTTTTGCTGAACAGTTCTCTCCAGGGATTCTTGAACCTTCAGCAAAGGTAGAGATGAATGAGCTACAGACCGCCTGATTGTGCTTCTGTGCTCGCTTCAGACCTACCCTCCATTGTGTTGACAAAATGTGCTACGCTTGCATGTTTTTCAGCCACTTCCATACAGTGAAATGCTAGTTTGGATCATTTCCTCAAAATATAAACAATTATAACATAAGGCCCTTCTCATTTTGTTTTGAAATGTGGCCAGGGCCTGATTGTCCATTCTGCCACTGTGGCATTTCCAATGTGGTCAGCGTCCGGGGGCTTCGTTCGGAGCTGGTTGGGCTGCAATGACTCGACCATTCTTCCATGTGGACCCATTTTAGGTGCGCCTCTTGCAGTTGGGGGCTGGTTTGAACAATGTTTCCAGTGCTGATCTGGGTTCCTAGTCCAGCCCTGAATAATGCAACCCAAGGGGCCACAGAAGTTGCGCCCAGAGCATTGTGCCATTTGTTAACATTCCGTACGTGCCCACTGTACGTAGAGTGGTGGCTTGAGGGCACTTCAGAAGATGAAAGTGTTCTTTGGCTCATGTGGCTGCAATCTATAACCATCTGGTCGGCGCCATTACCAACTGTTGTAGAAAAAAGGATCCATTAAATGTTATTGCAGGAAGTGAATCGCTTGTCCTTGCACCATCCTACTTCCTGTCGCCCCACTGCTTTGTCTACAGAAATGCGGGCCCTAATGAGGATTTGCACATTGAACTTTTTTTTTATTCCTCCAAGGGGAGATTGCTGTTTCCCTTGGAGAAACCTCGTCTCCTATCATCCATTAGCTATACAGATTTTCCCTCTCGATTTTCATCCATAAACACACAAAAATCGGAAACTAAATGCAGGGGATATGTGAATAACCACAAACTTCTGAATTTGATTGTGACTGTGGGCAGGGCTATCTACATATCAGGGACAGCTTAAGGATTTTGGTGGGTCTGGGCCAAATGTATTTTGGGGTCCCATTTCGGGTCAGCTTTGAATTTATAATCCAGTTCCAGCTCTTTCACTGACAGTGCAGAGGAACACTCGTCCACATTCTAAATGATTTTGGGCCATATGTAGGTGGGAAAATACCGGTCGGTAACGGCCGATTTCGTCCGTTACCGACTGGTATTCGTAATTCCAGATGTAGGGGGCCTGAAAATTACAGATTCTGTATATTTCCCGAATCGGTAATTTTACCGAATCGGTAAAGTACCGATTCAGTAAATGTACAGAATCGGAATTTTGGGATGTAGGTGGCACTGGAAACAGTGCCACAGGCCCTTAGAAATTCGTTATTTACCATGAAATACAATGGCATGGTAAATAACAAATTTCTGTGTACATGCACATCTGTGCATGTACACCTGTCACATTGCACACAAGCCAAAATCAGGGGTGCTACAGGGTGTCAAAGTGACACCCTGTCCCCCTTGATAAATGGTAAAATTACCGAATCAGTATTTACCGATTAGGTAATTGCCATTGATTCCTATGGGCCTCAAGGCCCATAGGAATCAATGGCAATTACCAATTCGGTAAATACCGATTCGGTAATTACCGCATATTACCGATTCGGTAATATTTACAGAATAATTACCTACATGGCATTTACCGAATTGTAAATACCGAATCAGTAAAATTCGGTATTTACGATTCGGTAAATGCCATTTACCTACATATGGCCCTTTATGTCTAATGTTCATGGATAGTGACGTTTTTTCAATATTGTAACACTACAGCAGCTCACTAATATTGTGTACAATAAGGCATCCGGGAGCTGAGTGAGGCCGTAGTTGCAGCAGTAAAGGGCAAAACTGGTGCTGGCGGTAAAGTGGAGGCGTCCGCGGGCGAGTGTTTAAGTTGTTGCCGGGGGCAGTAAGTCAGAGGTCCAGATCGGATGGGATTCACGCCAATCGTGGACACGAACCCACTTTGCCCTCTACTGCCGCAACTACGGGCTTACTCAGCTCCAGCACACCCTATTGTACTGGGCTCCTCCTGCTTTCCATCTTCTCGCCCTCACACACTGGTCACCCGTGTGTTACCGCCCACCAGTACTAGCGCTAAGACGCCAATAATCGTTTTTATGGCACTTTCCAATTTGTACTCCTGCTGGCAGTACAACTACAATGCTAGGCCTTGGCCCGTGACCAGTGATTCACTCATCCTGGACCTCCACCATTTCAGCCGCCTGCACACTGCTAACCTGGTCCTGAAGATTACCCTGATTACCCATTGACTTTCCAGAGCAATTCTGGGCGTCTTCTTCTGATTCCTAATTTGTCCAAACTTCTGTAAAACTCTGGTAAATAATTTAATAATTTATTTTGATCCTAAAAGTACCTTGTAAATATTTCCACAATTGTTCACCCTGCGTCATTTATCGCTGTATCACTTGTCACTTGCGCCGTCCACCTTGTATGTCACAAGCACTTGTGAGCACAAACTGTTTTCAGGTTATGCTTACATTCGGTGTAAACAGTGCTGATACTACTGTTTTCTGATTTGCTTTAAATACATAGTGCCCCTGGCACTCTCTTTAACCTTGGAGTCTCCCTAGTCTGTGCTTTTTGCAACTATATGTGCATGCTTATTAAATAGCCTAATTGAATATTTCCTGTTGAGACATTGTTCTTGTTACAAACATTCATCACCCAGGTCTCAACTGGGTATATGGTGCACTCCTGTCGTTTGGTCAATGTGCAAAGTAAACACACTGTGCTTGTGAAATTCATGTGGATGGTGCAAGGTGATACACATAAAATAAAGTAGCGCCAAAAGTAGTATTAATCCAATATTGTGCATGAATCAATCAAACGTTAATGGATATGTAATTGCACAATAAATTCCCTTTTCAGCTAGAATACTATCAATGGTGTTTTGATCTTCTGTAAGTTATCTGTTCATCATCAGGACAAAAAGGGGCACAAAGGCCCTGATTGCTGTCTGCATGTGTTCTGAAGGATAGATTAATCAAAGGGAAGTCTGTTCAATTAATTGGTTGAAGTAAAGGAGCGTCTGCATATCAATCCATTGGCCACGCTGGTTATGCATTGTTTAAAGTTTGTCTTGGTGGTGACAGTGTCATCTGAGAGGGAAAAAAGGGTGTCGCCAGCACAGGAGATGATTTTGAGTGTGATCTGATGATGTTAGTCAGAGGAGTCATAAATGTGTTGAGAAGTGTGGGGCTGAGATTCGATCCCTGTGGGACTCCTCATATGGGATCCTTCGTTTCTAATGTGAACAAATTGAGATCCCGAGAGGAAGGAAGCTATCCATTTGAGTGCTGGTCCTTGTATTTCCGCTGTGTGTAGTCGGTGATGAGAATGTGGTGAGAGACAGTGTTGAATGTAGCAGAGAGGTCGGGGAGTAGGGGGGGGCGGTGTTCTGTCCACGATTGAGGATTGTGCATTTGGCAACTGTGGCAAAGATTAGAAGCTATTTCGGTGCTATGGTTGTTTCGAAATCTTGATTGCTCAGTCATCCAGGAGTTTGTGGCATTCTAGGTGGTCAGAGAGTTGTCTGTTGGTGGTCTTCTCAATGACTATGCCTGGGAAGGGGAGTGGTGAGTTTGCAGTTGCTAAATACTTCGGGATCGGCTGAGCAAGACGGTGATTTTGGTGTGTTTCCAGCTATCTGGGAAGGTGGCTGTAAGCGAGTGCAGCATTGATTGTGGTTCTTCCCAGTCATAAATATGGTGGAGGCAGAGGTCTGTGGCAGCCACTGAATGGATTGTCTTCATTATTACTGCAATGTCCTCGATGGATAGAGGGTTCCATGCTGTCAGTTAGTAGTCTTTGGGTAATGAGGTTAGCACGCTGGGTAGGTTGAGTGGGGGTGGCTGGGGTTCAAAGTTTCTGTAGATCTTGGTGTTTTTTCATGGAAGAAGTTGTAGAGGTTGTTATAGAGTTCTTGTGTAGGGGTGATGGTGTTAGTTGGTGAATTCCTTGACGATGGTGAAAAGTTCCTTGTACTTGTTGGAGCTGGATTCGATTTACATGATCAGGGACTTTTTCTTTATCTATTTCACTTGATGGTGATAGTGTTTAAGTGTGGCCTTGTAGGTATTTTTTGAGGTGGTTCTCCATTACCTTTCGAGATGTTAACAAACTCTCTTGAATTCTCCCAGGTCAGTGTTCTACCAGCTTACATGTTTACTGGATCTTTTAGGTTGGTTGTTTTTCAGGGGCACCAGGGTAATGGTGCATGTGGTGATCCAGTTGTTGAACATACCTCTGTGTTTGCCAACTCTCAAAGGAGGTGTCGAGCTCAGGTCATAAACTTGTCTGTCATTCATCTGCAGAATACCACGTAGATGCAGAAAGCAACCGGGTAACGAACTACGGAAGCTTTGAATTCATCTGTTGTAGATCATTCCCATGAACAATCCCATCATTTACACAGAAGAAGACGGCTACATGAAAAGTAATAGCGCAATTAACCTTTGGGAGCTGGGGAACATGACAGATGCTCCAGTAGCTGTGCTGGCCATTCAAACCCGCCTTCAGTGGCTTAGGCCCACTATGGAAATGCCAGATGGAGTAAAAAGCCAGTCCAGCACTGAATGCATGCTACAGGTCAACCAATGCACTTCCGGGGCAGCAGGGGAAGAGACATTAAAAATAGCAACTGCATAAGGAGCACAGATTCTGGCAACTATTTAATTCTTGCTAAGACTCAATGCTATTTGTGACCTTGTTCACACCCATTTCTTTGTCACTACACTTTGATATCTTTTGCAGTGGGGGTTAAAAAGTCAAAACTAACATCACTCTCTTAAAATATCCCTAAGCTCCAAAGGTCCAAAGGAAGCGGGAGGCTATACCATCTGACAGACTGTATACCAGACGGAAGAAGTTTGCACTGGGGCGCCTCTTTAATTCAGTTAGGGGAGGGATGTCATGTTGCCATGAAGCTAGCCCACAACAGCTAACTCCGTCCTCACACACACACACAAACACACCAGCTTTTGATCAAAAGTACTTCCCATGAGCAGGAAGGATTCCCAGCTGGGCCTCACCATCTCGGGTGAGCTTGTGCTGCCACTGCAACAACAGAGACAAAAATCCACACTTACCATGGGCGTAGGAAGTGTGGGGGAAGCGGGGGACATATCCCCCCCCCAGATTTTGGAGTGGGGGGACACGGGGGACAAGGGTGGGGGGGACGAGGGGACTAAAGAATTTCCCCTCTCCCTTCTGTTATTCACAGGGCCATTAGAGTGCGAAAGCACTGCCTAATGGCCCTGTACTTGACCTGTGACCGCACCTGCCTGCAGTCAAAGAGGCCACCCTCCCACTGCCCTTTGTTATTCTGCGGTAAGGCTTGGCCAGTCTGGGAAGGGCATAGAAGGAAAAAAAACTTGTCTCTTTTCCGTCATGCCCAGAGAAGGCAAGGACAGTGTCCGCTCCTCCTGCTCTGCCTCTGGTAGCTTCCCTCCTCCTCCCTCTCTCTCTCTCTCTTTATTCATCCATCTCTTTCTGTCTCTGTCTTGCTTATCCTTAAGTGCTGATTTCAAAAGACAGCTGTTACATACTTTCTCTTTCCTCTCCTTTTCTTTATTTGTTCCCCCGTGAAATGGATCCAAAAACGAGCAGAACACTGTGGCTGGAACTGTCCTCATTTTCTGACACGGTTCTATTCCAAAGTACAACCCCGGGACAGAGAGAAAAAAAGTATCAAAATAAGAAAAATAATTCAATAACCAAATAACCAAATAAAGCAATACAGAGTGAACAGCAGACAGGCCACACTGTTATTTATACCCATGCACCTTAGCGCTGGTTTACAGAGTTTTTCAGTGAAGCCTACTTTCTTTTTATCTTCTTTCTTTGAACAAAATTGTTTTTCCACAGTGCACCATTCATAAATGGACTGCAATACCTGGTTGAGGGGTGGAGTTGAAAACGTTTACTATGAGCGTTTTCAACTGTTTTAATTATTTTAGCCTATAAAATGTGTACCGCAGCTCTGTGTTGAGGGATTTGGTCTTTTTTAAACCAAACTGCTTACATTTTGTAAGGATATAAACAATGGAGATTGAAACGGGTCCCTTCCTGATCCTGTAGTCAAGTCCTGAACTTTTCAGGCAAAATCACTTACTGATTTCTGAATAATGAGTTTAAAACTGTTAAGGTAACCATGTTGTTCCTGCTTACATTTCACATGCTTTGCTCATCCTTGCATTCAGTGTTTGCTTTTTACAGGGTGTTGTTGTTTTTTTCAGGCAGCATTTTACTCTTGTCCAATGCATAATTTGAATTGAGTCTCAGCACAATTGGGTTGTAGCTGAAGGCAGTGCCAGTTTCTCCCAGTGGGGCAGTATGGTGTTCAGTGGGGGAGAGGATGTGGCATTCTGGCCATAGCTGGCAAATTTGGAACTGGAGCACCATTTTTAGTCTTCCTGACCAGTCCACCAGACTACACTCCTGACAGAGCTCATTCATGCTACGCGGCCGGAATAACGATAGAAGGAGGTTGAGACACGTCCATGGGAAATTGAGAAAGAAGCTGTACAAGTTCCCGAGTTCCATTTCAATAGGCGAAGGAGAAAAAGACACGCCATAAGGAAACAGCGAATGACAAGAACAAAGGAGTTTGATTCGAGTCTGGCATAAAATTTAAAAAAAGACTCATTGCTTATTTTGAACTGGACACAGCGGTCTAGAAACCCCAGTTAAATAATTCTTTACCACATTGGCAGATATACCGAAATGTGGATAAGTAGGATGCCCTGATGAGAGCACACTAAGGCAGAAGTGTGTCTCGAAACACGTCGGCACAGCGAGAAAACCTCTGAGTTGTGTTAGGCACAGCGAGAATACCGATAAGGCACAGTGAGAATACCGCTGAGTTGGATTGATATGAGATTATTGTCTAAATTTACGCAGACTTGCAGTGCAATTGATTAGCCTTGGGAAAAACATTCTTATTGTCCAAATGTACGCAGACTTGCAGCGCAATTGATTGGTCCACATTGTATTATTGATTATAATTGTGAACATTGCGTGTAAAAAGTTGTGAATTTATTTGTCTTATTAATTTTGTGTTAAATGTATGAAGTAGTGTATGTATTTCTAAATGTTTTGTAGGTAAATTTTGTGTGTAAATCTGTGGAGAACAGTTGCCCCCTTTTACCATATATGAATGAATTTGAAAAAACGTGGGTAAAATAAATAACCCAACCACCAACAGAAAATAGTGCGGTTTCTTTCCTTAAAATGAATGGAATCTAAGTGATACAGGAACCTAGGTCATTATTGTTGTCGTAAATTTGGAACTGGAGCACCATTTTCAGTCTTCATGACCAGTCCACCAGACCACACTCCTGACAGAGCTCATTCCGATGCTACACCTTAGAAGGCCCGATAGACCTTAGAAGCCCAGGTGTCTTAGCACCAGGCACCAGCAGGTGGACCCTAACGGTGACAAGTGTGTTAACCTTGAAGGCCGGTCCATCACAATCCATGCAGTTCACCTCCAGTCTTGCGAGCAGGCATACGAAGAAGCAAACACTAGAGCGACAGTGACTCTGTCACTGAGGTCACAAGACCCTTGAGGCCAGTCCACCTCCTCCATTGGTACCTCCATTAGACTTTTTCAACACTAGTAGTGCAACTTACCAGGGATTAGTAATGTTGGATTTGCATGACTTTAAACTTAGGGGGTGATTATAATGGTGGTGGGACTGCCACATCACCGCGTCGTTGACAGTCCCACCACCATTGATGTCTGCATTACTGCCCGCCATATTGCAATGGCGGGCGGTTGCCTGGCAGTCGGAGAGACCGATCGCCACACACACTTCTTCCTTCCATAGGGAACGGAGAAAGTGTGATCCTTGTGTCTTGCAGAAAGGAGAGAAAAAGGTGTATCTGCTCTTTAGGAAGGATATACAATGCAAAAAGGGCCAGAATAGCCACTCTGGCATTTCCTTTGTGGGCTGCAAGCTAATGATGCTTAATTTAAGTTGGTGTCTGCAGGTGATGCGTAACTGTATTCTTTGTTAGAGACCGGTACATTATTTAAACCATCAGACTGTAAAACCGAACAAGAGAAAGGCATCAAGTGTTGTTGGCAGAAGGAGGAAGAGAAATATGGAAAACAGAGAAAAAGGAGAAAGCAAAGATGAGAAAGAACCTGGAAGAGTGAGATAATGTGGAGGGAGAGTATGTTGGTGGATAAAGGAGGCAGGAGATGAAATCAGATATACAGCCTTGGTATTCAACAACCCAGCTCCGCCACAGATTCCCTCACTACCACCCTTTAATAGTGCGTCTCAATTCGCCATAACCACTCTCTTAGATGCATTTAATTAGTTATATAGCGCCACTCATACCAGTGCAGGGTGTCAGCACTTTACATCATTCAAACTACACAGAGGCAGTCAATCATGGGTGTGTAAATCTGTGTATAGGAAATGTTAAATAAAACTACAGGGTGTAGGAGTCACATGTCATCCATACTTGTAGACAGTATTGTTTAAGAGTGCTTGGTCTGGATGTTGGAAAGTGGGTTAATAGTAGGGGCAAATGTATATCTGTCCTTGGCAATAAGGACACTACCTCAAAATATAGCTCCGTACCGGTCTTCGAAAATTATTCTCATGCTCAACCCTTGGTCGCTTGGCTGTGAGCAGGTATGTAAAGCATTTAAAAACACCAATTCAGTAAATAATTAAGACACAACACACAATAAAAATCCAACACCAATGTATAAAAATACAAAATATTTTTCTCTTTAAAATGAAAAAAATCCAATGTAGGGAACCCGGAATATGACTTTTAAAAAATGTAGCACGATATAGCACATAGAAACGTATATCCCCTTTTGGTACATCTGGTCATGCTGGACCTGCTAAAAGTCAAAGTTTTAGGCCGACCATGATGAAGCCCTGCAGGGCTACTCCTTGTGGTAGGTCTCGGTCAAAGTTTTTACCTTATGACTTAGAAACTTTTCTGGAGCTTTTCTTCATGGGGTCCGTCAAAGCTCTCAGCCAGCCCTGATTCGGTGAGGGTTCGCCGGCTTGCCTTGCAACAAACTCCCGGTCAAACTTATGGAAGTCCAAACTCCGGAGCTTTCCAGCGGTACGAGCTGGGGATGCAGGCTGGTACACAGTTGATGGTGGGTGGCTTGGCTCTCATGGTTGGCCCCGGTCACCTTTTCTAAGTTCGGAATTAGAAATGTTTGCAGAGCTTTTTCTTGCAGGGTCCCTCAATGCTTTTCACTAGGCCGGATTCGGTGAGGGTTCGCCAGCTTGGGTTTACGCCTATGCCCGATCAAACTCTGGAAGTCCGACCCCTGGAGCTTTTCAGCAGGAGGAACCTGGGCAGCAGGCCAACTCATGGTTGATGGTTGTCGGCTTGGCTGGCCAAAGTGAGTAGGTCCACTTATGGAGCTTTTTACCAAAGTTGCTCCAAACTTCTCCAAACCTCTGGAACTTCTTCCCGAAGTTTTCCAAAGGGTCTCAAAGTGTCCAAAACTTACTCCAAGGGTCTGGAATCTCCAAGGTGGTCCTTGAAATGGACTTCAGTTACCACAATCCTTTTGGACAAAACCCCTTCAAATTCACTGATAGTTCTCCAGGCTGGGGATTCTTGGTGGTCCAGGTGTGCTCTGTTAACCTTCAGCTTGCAGGGAGTCCACTCTTTAGTCCTTTTGAAGCAAGGTAGTCCATAGGACTGTAATTCCAGACTGTGCAACAGGCACAATCTTCAGTCCAGGGCCTGGTTGGTTCAAATCAAACTCCTCAGCAGGGACCCTTCTTCTCCCAATTTTAAAGCAGCATCATCTGAGAGGCTTTGTCCCGTTCAGATACTTATTTCAAGTTCTCCAGGTCAAGAAGGAGGACACTCCTGTCCAATGAGGTGCAGGGCAATGCTCCAGGGTATGACCACATCATCTAAAGTGTGGCATTATTTTTCCAAATAGAGCACAATTTCTCTAAAATTCATCATGGCTGGTTTTCCAGCAGAGGGAGCGGAACTAACTAAACCAGCCTACAGGATGGCTTCATCTACCTAGGTCCACTCCCCTTACATCTGGGAATTCCTCCTTAATCCCCCTCTGGGAGAGGTGTAAATGAAAGTGATTTTTCCAGTTTGTCTCCTTCTCTTGAAGAGCGTTGTTTACTACCCCTCCCCCTGGCTCTGGCATTCCTATGCCCAGCAACCACTTCTCCCAGACTGGCCTCCTAACTCTAGGGTTCATTTATCACCTCTTCAAACAACCAGCCCAATCCACTTACCTCTGACAAATCAAGGCAGGGCACTAGAGGGCTTAATTATGGCTTGCAGACAAAAAAGTCTTATAACTTCTTGTCTGTACATTTTAGAATAAATTCAACAATACCACTTTGTTGCATTTATCATTAACATTTTTCTGAGTCCTTTAATCCTAGTTGTATGGCTTTCCTTTATCTAGTTATTAATTAATAACCTCTTGCAATGTTAACCTATGGGCTGGGGAGCTGCAATGGAAAAATTAACTGGGCAATTTTTCCAATACCATTGACTATTTAAGGATCCCAGGGCATATAACGCTCGTTTTATAAGGGTCCTCCTTGTAGATACCTGACCTCTAACCCCTGGGACACTTAGGGGAACCCCTGAGGATACCTAACATGCCCCAACATTGTAGGTTATCAATTTGTATGTGCCTCAAACCCAAGAGTCAAGATTGGGCCCAATTTGCATTTTAAAAGCGGTTCTCCAACACAGGCCTGCTATTAAACTGACTTCAGGCTACAGCAGTGCACACATGCAAGTGCAGGAAGGGATGCTGGCCTCTAAACCACTATGCCCTAATATATACTAGGGACTTAAAGGTAGTTTCAATTCCCATGCCCTATTATTTACTAGGGCCGTATAGGAGAGGTCATGTCAATCATGGAGGTACCCTACCCATAGTGCACCCTAGTGTATGTAGGTGTTTTTTTACTGTATTTGTAAGTGTCTCTTTCAACATAGCACTGGCCCTGGGCCTGGTTAGTCAGAGGCCAGGGTCAGTCAGAGTCAGGTACCACCAGTACAAGTCAGCAAAAAGTTGGGGAGTGCCAGGGCACAGATGGCTTTGCAACACTAGAGAAGCGCAAACCCAGCATTTAAAACATAACACCATGGTTGGGGGTTCTCTTTAATAATCAGAATTGATTTCCATCCTAATGAACCCATTTTCCAACCTTAGGATAATGAAAGACTGGGTAAAAATCATAACGTTCTAATCTATATCTTGCCGTTTTCATGCAGCTCTTTGATGACGGTTAATAGCTCATTGTTCAATGTTAGGATTTTAACTTATAAACTGCAAAGAGCAAAAGAATCTCTCAGACAAGAGCAGTAACTCACTGACCTATTTACATTATATGCATTTTGTGATCTGCCTGGTACAAGTTCTTTGCAGCAGGCATATTAACACATTGTGGCTACCTTACCATGAGTCAAAACTTCCAGTAGTCAGACCTCTGATCTCTCTCAATAAAGATCATTAAATCACCGAAGTTATATTCACAATTTTATTGTTGCCTGAAAATTGGTGGACATCAGGAATGCAGCAGCAGGTACTTTTCAAACCATAATGCACTTACAAACATGACGCCCTTACCGAAGTCAGTGACCTGTTTTGCTTGGTGCATGAAGATGCAAGATTCATATACATGTTTTTTAACATATGGGCTGATTACTATGTGAATGTAAATAACAATAAAGTATACATGCAAAGTGTGACTACATGCCTGCTTTTCTCAATATTTCACTTCAAAACTATGCGACTGTATTTGTTTAACGGGCGGTGATTTGTATGGGGTCAATGGAAAGTCCACAAGGTTGTCCCTGTCCCCCCAGAATTTTAGTGTCTCCTACGCCCCTGACACTTACGGTCTGTCCATGAACTGAAAAGTAAAGAACACATATCATGCACTGTTACACACACAGCTCACACAAACACACAGATAAACATACTCAATTCACAGATAACCCTGTATAAACAGGCATAGTTTTTTTACACAAATACACCCACCCTTCGTGATACCTCTACCGACAAAGGGACACATCCCATTGTTAACGAGTGAGTTGTGGGGGAAGTTTCTTTCCAGTGATTTTGATTTTAAATGCCGTTCTGATAAAACGCCTAACCCCACTCTGCACTGTGTGTGCCTGTGTGTGTGTCTGTGTGTGTGTGTGTGCGAGTGCGTGTGTGTGTGTGTGTCCGGGTCCTCTTACAGGATTAGTTTTAATAATAGCCTCGACTGCTTCATCTGAACACTTTGGAAATTGATTAACTGCCAATATTTAGTCCCATAAAAAAGCGCTGGTTTGCACAGGGTCCTGTCCTGCTGCTACTCCAAAGTCCTTGGACTCGCTCTTATTTTGAGCGATTGTCGAAAAAGATAATTAGGAAAACGAGTCCAACATTTTTTTAACAATCTTTTGTTTACACATATTTCAAAGTCCATTGCTTCAAAACAAAACTGGAATCTCCCTCATCTGTCAAAGTTCTCAAAATTGTATGTGCGTATTTGTTCAAATCATTTCCACTTATTTATTGTAGACAATTTACGATCGGAAGGTTTTAATTCAAACTTTTGCGCTTGGTGGTTTCCGATAATTCAGGCGCTGGGCAGCTTCAAATGCTGCTGTCTTCGCAAAAGATGTTTCATTCCAAGTTCTGTAGCGAGGCCAGGATGCGGGGCAAGAAGTGCCTCGGGGAGGGAAGGAAATTCACTTTATCTTCTCTCCAGACGTGTAACCCTCGGCTGCCAGGTCAGGGCTGGAATGCGCGCTGAGACCTGGAAACTGCGCGGACTTGCCATGGCTCATCAGGACGTCTCTGCAATGACCTTCAACCAAGCTCTCTTTGATGACTGGCCATCTAGCAGCTAGTTGGTGCATGTAGCTGCCTGACAGCGGGGTTGCATTCTGTCAGGAGGCCTCCTACAACCACACAACACGCTAACACTTGGCCACCCCTCTTACTCTTTCTTGCACCAGTGCAGAAATGACACAAATGCTCTTTTGCGCATATATTTTCCATTCATAACATTAAATGGAAACAACTATGCCAGCAGTCCCAAAGGTAGTGTGTGTTGTATACATGGCATGAATCCATCATTGAATCATGTAACAATCAACCTAAAGCTTACGGTGCAAAAGACTAATAGCTCAATTTAGGCAACAATGTAAAGCATATCTAATTATGCCAAGTCAGTGTGCCAGCTTCCACTTCTACTCCTACCAGACATGTCCCAACATAGAGGAATATCTCGAAGGAAATGGTGAAGCGCGGCGCTGCAGACAATTTAGCAGCGCCGCGCTGCGTAATTTCCAAAATGCAGGGATGTGTTGTATTTACAAGAATACGACGAACTCCTCTGTTTTCCCTAGTGCTGGTGCTAAAGAAAGCTGCTTCACGCCAACATAAACACCCTTGTACATACTGCAAGGGTGTTTGTGTTGCAGGGATGATTGTTTATGTGCAGGAAGGGACACCTTCCTGCATATACACAATCTTTAAATGAGATTTGCTCTTTCAATGTGCGCAGAAGAAAGTAAAGGGAAAAAAGCAAGGAGAAATAAAAGTATTATGCAGTTATGCTATTTCTCCTAGTTAGTATAATACGGCCCTACCCGGTGTTTGCTCCTCTGGGCCTAACCCCCCTGTCGTTGGCCAGTTATGCTATTCAGTGGCGTTAGTTTTTGGCAATGCCTCAGATTTACTGATCCTTGAAATCTTCCGCAGTGTCAAAAAAGCAATGGGTGTTGCAGTGGACCGCCCACAGCAACTCCCAGTGCACGCCCCTTTACACAGATACCTGCATGAAAGGGGACAATAATTACAAAGCGCTGATAAGCGACATAAAGTGGCCTAACGCCGCTTTGTAAATATGGGGCAGGGCATTGCGCCACTGGAATGTGGGAAAAAGTGACATTCCGAAGGCGCAACCCCCTTGTAAATATGCCCCATAATCTCCGGCTTTAGTTTGGTTTCTATGCTTTCGAGCCCCTATATCTATCTAGGGCTTTTCAAATAATGTGACATGTTTTAAGCACAATGGCTACATATTACTTGCCTTTTAAACCATTTATATTAATTCAAAACTTCCAAATTTTGGATTAAGGAATATTCAGTACCCCAAGAAAAAAATATTTTGCACGTTGGGTCTCCCCAGTGCCTTGACAACAAGGCCTTGTTTAAGTCCACTTCCTCCAGTCTGGCACCGTCTTCTGGCCTTTCATCATACAACCTGAGGCAGCTGCCTACAATGGTGGTGTTTTAGTACTAGCCAGGGAGCCATTTCGCCACCACCGGTGTCATATATTTCTAGAAGTACTGCCTGCAGAAAAAATTGAGGCCCAGATTTATCAAGGGCATGTGTTGCCTTCAAGTAAGATGTACTCGGCCACACACCACACAGAGCCACCTTGTGTGGACCTGCATGGCCTACAAAATCTGCAGGAAAGCATGGCTATGAAAGTTTCTGCCTTGCGTTACTCTG
This sequence comes from Lissotriton vulgaris, assembly GCF_964263255.1. NCBI lineage: Eukaryota > Metazoa > Chordata > Amphibia > Caudata > Salamandridae > Lissotriton > Lissotriton vulgaris. The sequence continues at coordinate 774,577,700 of NC_141685.1, read as the reverse complement.
CGTGGGGAAGGTTTTCATGGGTGGAGCTTGGGCGTTCCCACACTACCACCCATGGTTTTTTGGCGCATTGTCAGATTTACTCAGACTAGTAAGGCTGGCAATGCATCAAAATGCTACACCTTTCCATCTGAGGCGTAACAAGGAGAAATATGTTATTTTTCTCCTCTTTATTTCCTCTTTCTAGGTGTGCTGCATTCTGCAACACACGTAGAAAGAAGAAAACACCCCTGGGAATTGTTTTTGTGCAGGAAGATTTCCATTTCTGCACAAAAACAATCCTAGTTGTAACAAAGGCACCTTTGCACCAGGACACAAGGGTGCCTGTGTTGGCACTTGGCAGCCACAAGTGCACCGACGCAGAGAGAGAGATCAGGAATACGCCATACGTTAGTAATTATGGTGCATCCCTGCCCTCTCCATTTCACTCAATGCAGCAAGTTGTCTTGCTGCGTTGCTTGCACCAAATATTGATCAATCCTGGCCCGAGTGTATTCTACTGCTAATTTTGTAATTCACACAAATAAATCCCTGTTATAACGGAATCTTGCTGTTTGTTTAAATCTATTTCATGTCTATCTATTTAATAAGAATGAAGACCTGTAGGATGAAAGAGCATGGCTAACAGAGGAAAGGAGAACCTGGTGGGCAAGATGTGGTTTCACCACTTCATGGAAGTTATAGAGTGGATAAATACAGGACATTTTTAGATCTGGTGTTAGACGAGAACCTTTTATTTTTACTAATATTATATACAACATATACTTAAATATAGGGGGTTTTAGACAGCCCTCTTCATTCACTCATCTGTTGTTGTGTCTTCAATATTGTTCTTCCACCCATTACACCACACAGCATAGCATAGTTTGTCAGCTAAATTACAGCTATTGGCTAACTTCACTGTGAGTGATGGCATTCTGCTCTTTGACAAGAAGTACATCCACAGAAAGAGTAATATGTGCTATTGAGGAAAAAAATATTTTAGTTTTAGCAATGTTTGTAGCATATATATATGAGATTGAAACCTCCCCCAATAATAAAGACTTACATAAAACATATAAAAACAAAACAACCATTGACAAAGCCAAAAGAATGGTACCAATACAGACTAATTGACTTTGCCAATGCTTGTTTGTGTTCAAATCTTATACACCTCAGATGTTTAGAGGTAAGATTAGATAAAAAAAAGTTAGTGCCTGATTTACAACGCCATTTTGAGCTACAAAGCTGGATTTATCAGTTCAAATTCATCTTTTGAGCTCAAAACGCATGAATTTACACTCATTGATCAACTGACTCTCATGCAATATTACCCCCCAGCAAATGGTACTGTATTTTTGGGAATTTATTGTTGAAAGAAGTTTTTAGTTTTTTTAAAGGTGAACTTCCAGTTGGTTTAGTAAAAAGAAATAGACTCTGGATGTGGTATACCTAATGTCCTATTGTATTATGTGGCAGAATCTGTAAAGCGCTTCATAACCCTATTGATATTATATTGTTAACATTGGTAACACCACCAATTTCGTCTCCACCTGCTTCTAGGCCCTCTGCATATTCCACAAGACCATAAAGTGGATCCCTCCCCCCAAGGCCAGAAAGACCATCACCCACGCACTAATTACAAGAAGACTAGAAATACGTAAACGCCCTCTACGCCGGAATCAACAAATTCCTACTATGCAAACTCCAGACCATCCAAAGCCTCGCAGCCAGACTCGTCCTCGGCATCCCACAGCATTTGGCACATCAACCACACCTGCGAGACCTCCACTGGCTCCCCATCGAGAAGAGAGTAACCTTCAAGTCACTCACCCACGCCTACTAATCCCTTCACCACATTGGACTCAAATTCCTGAATGAAAGTCTCCTTCTACATACCCAAAAGGAACCCCGCGCATCTGCAGAACCAGAGCGGGTGAAAAAATTCCTTCTCCTACATCGCAGCCAAAGCCTGTAATGAGCTCCCAGCCAACATGAAACGCTCCCCCACTCTGGACACCTACAGGAGGAGCCTCAAGACCTGGCTCTTCAGCTGATCCGGAGCTGCAGCCCCTCCCCAGCGCCTTGAGACACTCACGGGTGGGTAGCGCACTACAAACCTCCTGATTGATTGATTGTAACAGCACTAACATGTGCTACATTAACAACAGTAACACCATTAATATTGGAACACTAACAGCATTAAGTTTGGTACCACCAAAAACATTGCAAACATCAGCAAAACAGCTTGCATCAGGAATATCACTAACGTCAGTAGCATTACTAACATTGGTTAAATAATAAGATCAGTAACACCGCTATCATTGGTAACCCTGGTTTGGTAGAATCTCTAACATCGGCAACACTGCTAACTTTGGTATAATCAGTAACACCGGTCATATTGGCAACATCGGTATCACAGCTAACATTGGTATCACACAAACAGCGATACCATTAATTATACTAACAATGCTGCTAGCATTGCTAACATTGGTAACACCAATGACATTGGTCAAATCAGTAACCACTAATACGCAACAGAGTAAGTTCGGTAACATCTGTAACGCTGCCAACATTGGTAGCATTGGTAAGTAACACTGCTCACACCTTATGATGGTAACTCCATAGAGTACCAGAACTCCTTCACTGATTTAGTCACTCAGTTGGAGGTAGAGAACCTGCCAAACTGATCTGTGGAATTCAAAGGCAAGAGTAGACACATCAGCAAGGTACAAACACAAGTCACATCTGTGTCACAAAATCTGCCAAAACCTACATGAAAGTTCAAGTTTCAGGCCATTAAACAAGGCTTCTAAAACCCTCATTCCACTGGCCACAGTAATGCAGATGTGGGTGGATAAAACCTTGTGAAATTTGAGCAGAAAATGACTACAATATTCCGAGTTTCACAGCTTAGAAAGAGGAAAATGTGGTTTATATCACATTTTGAGGTTCGGAATTTAGAATGAAAAGCTAATACTGAACCCAGTAAATACTGCACCCTGTACTATTACCTCACTAAAGGCCAGATGCACAATTATCTACCGGTCGTAAAATATTAGTCATAAATTGTGACCAGTATTTTTATGACCGGTAAAGATTTTTATGAACTGACTTTTGCACTAATAGATCTCTTCTTAAAACTCAGAATCGTAGCGGTGTGCAATCTGAGCTACCACACGAATATTAATGAATTAGCTCTCAAATTGTGACTCACTACGATTGCAGGGCATCACAGGGACGGGGCCTGCTGGGTCCAGCAGATCACCATGTCTGTGATCACCTTTAATAAAGTAAACTTTTTTAAAAAGCAAACCATTTTCCTTGAAGGAAACATGACTGCATTTAAAAAGGAAAGTTTACTCAGTGCCTGACTTGAGCCGGTGGTTTCCGGTGCTCAGCACTGGCACTTAATCATCAACACCGGAGCTTTTCATGAGCACCAGTTAAGGACACATCCATTTACAGGGAGACTAAATGATTTGCCTAGAATCAAAGGATGTCAAGCCGACGCCGAGACTTGAATTTGGTTCCCCAGCTTCGAAGTCAGCAGCTCTGGCCATTACACCACATCCTCTGCCCACTTTCATAGCTGGTAGTTGGTTCTGATTTAGGCAGCACTGAAAGGAAATATGGCATGGTGCAAGATGCCTCATGACAAAAGCTTCGGTGCTTATGCTTTTTTTACAAATTAACCACTGTGTTTACTCCTTTTTGTTTGTTTAAGAGGTGGTAGTGGACCACTGCCTACTCATCAACAAACATTTGTACACATTTACAAAGGGTACTTTCCCGTTTGCAAATGCATTACTACGTCTTTTGAGGTGTCAGTAAAATATTAATGTTTTGAAGCCGGATTTTATTAGCAAAACAGTGATACAGTAGATATCAATTTGATATTTGGAAGGGACACCTACAGCACGTCCCTTCCAAGCACCAAATCGGTATCCATTAGGTTCTATTTTAAGAGTCCAAAAAACATTTCCAGCTCCTAAAATGGGATTAACACCTATAAAAGAGCATTTGAACTGTCTCAAACACTGAATTGGAGTCCCTGGGACCAGTAAAATGCTTTTTACATTTGTCACTCTATTTCAGCCCAATAAGTGTCTGCAAGTTGTATAAACAGCGGGCCAAAAATTACAAGGGCAGCCCAATTATTTTTAGAGCAAAATATGTTAGTTTACTGTCATCTAGGCCCCAAACAATCACGGTCAAATAGATGAACCTGAGATATGTTACATCATGTTGGCGGCATTTGCATAGCAAATGTCTTCTTATTTGTATACCCTGTAGTGTTTTTGGAGTCAGGTTATTGTTACAGCATAGTTCTTGATTGACCAGGAAATTGAAGTAGAACTTTGATAAACATCTCAGAACTTGTTTATAATCATACCTTTCAAGACATGTCATACTAAACCACAAACTTTTGCAAATAATGTTTTTGATGTACAGCAAAAAATCCTACTTTGGTTCTCACAAACAAAAACAAAAACAATTTCCTTTAACAAGGTCCACATGGGCTTGTCGTGGTTGTTTGGTAATGTGTTTCTATGTTTTTAAAATCAGCTTGCATTGTTGCTAGAGGAATCAGGGGGCCAATTTGCAAACCTACCAGTCAGTATGTATCTGGGAGAGTGTAGACTCACTGACTTGACACATTGTCTGTCAGTCATAATTTGGTTGAGCTCTGAGGAGCAATTCTCTCTCAGCATCATACTGTTGGCCATTGTTTGTTTCAATCCGCCTTGTAGAAGTGGTTCCATTTCAATACATGCAGGTCTATATTTCACATGAATAGTATACTGTCTCTGTCATCACACTTTCAGTTATATATCTCATACTTGCATTGCATACAGAAATCCTTTTTTTGTACTGTTTTTTCAAAACAGTAGAAGATTTTGGTAGGACTCAAGTGTGAACCTGACCTTAAGAGAGCCTCTTAATCGCTTTTTTTGTATTTACACAGCAGGGGAGTCTAACCTCAAAATGAATGTCCCGATGTCTCATAAGACCCTTAATCCTTCTGTGCATCACCTTCCTTGTCACCCTGGCTCCTGGCAGTACCAGGTTTTGCTCAGCCTTAGCCTTCTTGCCTCCACTTCAGTGTGGCTGCACAAGCCCACTCCTGATCTACCCCACCCTTCTTTGACCATAAGCTCATTGCAGTCCCAGCCTTTGCCCTGCCCCACCCTCTGCTTGAGCACTTCACTGGAGCTTGCAGTGGTATTGAATTCCGCTCGGCCAGGCCACGCCTGCCAGCTTGATCACCGTCATCTTTTCGATACTTAAAAGGCCCATGGGCACTTTTAAGGAGCTTTCCATGTTACTTATTTGATATACAGAGTGCAAACCTGCATGATAAAATGTACCAAATGATTATTGAGTACCAATGCGTAACCTTTACCTATCTTCATTATCATCGACACTACCGCCAATACCATTACCACCGCCATTAACAATACAATTACTGTCATTGCCATTACCAGCATCACTTTAACACCACCCCAATTACATCACATTGCCAAACCTTTTATGCCCTACCACCACCATTGCTATTTGCACCAGCATTACAACCACTATCATCACCACCACCACCAGTGCCATCATCAACATCACCACCCCCTTACATCCATTATCAACATTAACACTACTACCACCATTACAATAATCACCATTACAACCAATAGTACCACTACCATTACCATCACCACCACCATTTCCACCACCATTATCACCACCACCATTACCACCACCATTTCTACCACAGCACCATTATCATCATTGCCAATACCAACAACATCCTTCGTCTCCACAAGCATTAGCATTTATATCCCCCAATACAATGAGCATTACCACTATTATCATCACAACCCAACCACCCCACTACCATTTGCGGTTCCCACCACCATTATACTCACCATCACCGTTACCACTACCGGCACTACCATTACCACCAATATTACAATCACTGATACCATTACTACCACCATCACTATTACCGCCACCACTATCATCAGCACTACTTACTTCTTCTACAGCTGCCGCATTCTCATGTGTTTGTATTTATAACACCATTGTATGTGACAGTGTTGCATATGTAAGAGAAAATATTATATAAGCATGTGCGTTGGAGATATTGTGTGTATGCTAGTAATAAAAAAGCAAGCATTGTCAAAGCCAATGGGACTGGCTTGGTTGTGGTAAACTCAAGCAAACAGCATATGTGAATGCACGTGTTTGCATGTGTTAGCACATAAAACCAGATCTATTGTTTTGCTAGATCCTCACAAGAGATTCTGCAAAAATGCAGTTAGTCCATTGGCTGTGATGCTTTTTTGGAAACCGTTGCATGTTTTTTTTCTTTGGCAGCCAACGTATGAGTTGTGACGTCTTCTGTTGCGAACTGCATGCTACTACACAACATGAATTCTGTGGCGTTTTTGACTATATGAGATGACCACCTTAGGACTGGTTCTGTTCTGTGCTTGAGTCGTTGGAATATATCAGCTTTGTCTGCGATTTTGCCTTCAATATGTAGGCTTTTTAATATAAAACACATATTAAAGAGGAGAGGTGTTATTAGTTTTTGAAGAGCCGGGTCTTCGTGCGCTAAGATAACCAAGAAAATCAGAGATGGGCTTAATGCCAAGTGTAAGCTAATTCCAGAGTCATGTAGCGTGAAGGGACAAAACATATCCACCCAAGATAGTCTTGTTCATCGGGCCACAGATAAGGAGGACATCAGAGGGTCTGGGTCGACATCATGGTTGGCAGAGTTGAAATGTTGCTGATAAAGGAAGACATTGACTCTCCATAGAAGGACTGATGGGAATTTGCCTTTCTAGTAATCCATATAGTTGTCAGAATTTAGCCAAAGTGGCTTAACATTTCATTTCTCGGTTAAATGTGAAGTGAACAACACTACAAAACGTAACTTAGGGACCTGATGTGAATGAATTTTCTCATGTCTCATTTTTACCAAATTTCAATTTTGGTGAAATACTAGTGCATCTGCTCTCTCTTCTTCCAGTTTGAAGCCTTTTAAAGTAAATTTAATGATCTGATATTAATATCAATATATTAATTTCCAAGGCACAAATAACATTTTGGTTGAGTCGAACACTGGAATATTTAAGCAGGGTTCTTCACCAGGATATCCAAAAAGTTTACAAGGTGATCACTCGCAAGTTTGGGGAATAGTTGACTCGATTAACACATAGCCGCAAACAGTCAAATAAGTAAATTATCTAATTTTAGCCAGGAAGGTTTATACAATATGTGACCGATAATTTTAAATCCTAAAAGGGATGGTTTATGATGCATGACCCCTATTACAGTAACATAACCTGCCAACAAAGCTGAAGCTAACAGTTTATATTCCATTTTTCTACTATTGCTGAGAACTGGTTCCACCACAGTGGTGTCCAATACAGTAAAATATATGTAAAGTTTTCAAAATGGGAACAGAAAAGAATCAACCTCAAACATTGAACATTTTATCCCATGTTTTCAGGCAAAAAGTGCTATAATTGGCCTTTTAAAATCTACTTTTGTCGCACAAAGGTGACGGTATGTCAACGCCCAATTCGAAGACTCTGGAACTTGCTCCAATCTGGTTCAAGCATAAAAGGGTCCTTTCTTTGCTCAGAGTACACAACAATATTTTCATTTATTTGTGACTTGTGAAAATAAATGCACTGCAATATGCAGGTATGGCGCCAGAATATTGTAACCTAAATATCACCTGACAGAAATATTGTGTCCTAAGATGCTGCATTGTAAGAGATGAGGTCTATAGCCTCAATTGCAGACTATAGTGTCCAATCCTGGCTTTGAAACTTGACCAAAGAAAATCACACAGCTCTGAGAAAATCATTGTATCTCCATGCCAGAAATATTAAATATGTGTTACAAGAAAAAAAGAGTGCACTCTCACTATATTGTTTGACAATTGATCAAAATATCAAGGTAACTAATACATCGTCTGCCACTATATATTCAATGGTAAGCATAAAATATTTTAACTAAAATAAAATATATTACTTATTAAATTCCCTACAAGAATGAACGAATATTATTTTATTGAGGAGCTTGTTTCATTTAATAAACCTTTACCCAAAATATAGTAGGTAGCATAATACAAACACATACATATCAATATTATTAACTATATGAGTCATAAGTAATGAATGAATCATCATAATTTAATCAACTAAAAAATATATAAAATGGAAAAGACGAGATTAAGGAATACATCAAGTAAATGTATTTACTTTAATGGAAAAAAACAACATCAATTAAGGGCCAGTAAAAGTTTAAGGGTGAGATGTAGAATAAGAAATTAAGTGAAATCAAATACAATTAAACACATACAAGGTCATTAATGGATTAAGACAAGAAATGCAATAAATAGGGATGAATGATGGTTAATTAAATGTTTCGGCATAAACCAATAAATGAATAATTAATTTAAAAAATGCAATTACAAAATGAGGATAAGCAAAAAGGTGAACGATAATAAAATATGAAACATTACATGTACATTAACAATTAAAAACAACAAAATAATTCACACAAAAAAGGGTCCAGGTAACGGTTGGGTATTTTTAGTATGGACTATATAGTGGTAGAAATCATCAAACTTACCTTAGTGAAGTAGTGTATAATGATGTAGTGATATGCCTACGTAGTGGCTGGTAATGTTGTAAAAAACAGCCAAAATACAATTCCTTCTGATTTATATCTAGCTTCTACAATGCACTTCCATTGGAAAAGGCTCCTTTAAGTAAGGCATTTATTAGCAAACTGAAGTTATTATGCATTTGATCTAACTTTGTACGAGCTCCAATGAAATTGTTTAGGGGATGAAAGTAGGGCTTTTGAAAGTTTCTTCATAACACTTCACATAATAAATGGTTAATTGGCCTAGAGAACAAAAGGTGGTGGGTCTTTAAGTGTACAAATAAATGAAGCATTATCATCAGTATTATTGGACTGAAATGCTTTGAAAACATTTAGTAGTGATATTTGATAATCAGTATATTTGACCAAAACATCTTGTAGCGCCAAACTCCTTTGATGGGTTTAATGATTTTGGTTCAGCAAGTAGCTTTTGTTGATTTTAACATCATAATTATGACACAGAACTGGACAAGTAAAATGACAAAACAGTTTTATTTCCATTATGTGTTACATTTACCTCATTAACTTGCTTCTTGTCTAAGTGGAACACTTGACCAGAACTTGTTGAGGCAATCTCCTCATACACCTTGTAACCAATGTGGGCCCTGTCATCACAATCGCCAGTGAGAACGAATACAACCTAGAGGTAAAAAAATGCAAGCAAAAATAAGATGTATATAGTTTTATGGCATACACGATATGTAAACACATTTCTCTTCTGTCTTATTAGAGCAGGGGGTGGCCAATATAGATCCATGTCAAAAAACACAAAGGGCCTTGACTCACAACTCAGCAAGGCTGAGCCAAAAATAGTATAATCAAACAAAACAAATGCCAGTGCCGAGATATTCACTTGAAACGCTGATTAGACCATGAGAAAAATTGTTATGAACATAACATAAACAATTTGCATAAAAAATTGCAGCATATGAATTTATTAATGCTTCTTTTTGATTTCTTCACTTTTTTACACAACAATATTTTGAGCATGGAAATACAAAAATTCTTTTATATACAGACTATATACAAAAACAATTGCCAAAATACACATTAGTATATACACACTTCAAACATGCTTGGGAATACATTCAACTAAACATTTATACAAACATAAAACAATGATTGGTCTTGAAGTCAAATGGACTAAGATAGTAAACTCAGGGGATAAGTCCTTATTGTTCTGCAATTTCAAAGTCTTAGAAAAAAAGATTCAAAAGAGTAACAAGGATCTCGTTTTATTCACTACCATCCGTTGTAAATAACGCAAATTGAATGACCCAAGACCAGAAGGGTCTACGCGTTTCAAACCCCGCACATTGCCGGGGTTCTCATCAGGACCACAATAGGTGCTTAGTTCCTATGTCGTCAATCCACTTTCATAAAGGTGGTATTTCCAGGGGAAGTGCACACGGAAGCTGCTTTGACGAAGGCGTGTGGATCGCCGCAGTATTCAATCTTGTTACTCTTTTGAATCTTTTTTTCTAAGACTTTGAAATTGCAGAACAATAAGGACTTATCCCCTGAGTTTACTATCTTAGTCCATTTGACTTCAAGACCAATCATTGTTTTATGTTTGTATAAATGTTTAGTTGAATGTATGGCCAAGCATGTTTGAAGTGTGTATATACTAATGTGTATTTTGGCAATTGTTTTTGTATATAGTCTGTATATAAAAGAATTTTTGTATTTCCATGCTCAAAATATTGTTGTGTAAAAAAGTGAAGAAATCAAAAAGAAGCATTAATAAATTCATATGCTTCAATTTTTTATGCAAATTGTTTATGTTATGTTCATAACAATTTTTCTCATGATCTAATCAGCGTTTCAAGTGAATATCTCGGCACTGGCATTTGTTTTGTTTGATTTTACAATATAGATCCATGGGCGTTGGATCCACAAATGATCCTGATGATAACTGCTGCTTGACTTGATGATTTCTATTTGGATTTTATATATATAAATAACAACAGTGCCTAAATCTGGAGAATTTATGTTGCCTCTGTTCGCCACATGTACTGCGGAAGTGTGGATATTTCCTTTGTTTGATATACATATATATATATATATATCATAACCTACAGGAGAGGTCGCTCTATGCGAGATGAACTTGTTAGAACCAGTCCAGAAAATATTGAGTAAAAAGAACATAAGATTGGCAAATTACTCACATGTAAAACCGAGTATGCGGTTTATGTATTGTCATGCCCATGCAACCTACTTTATGTAGGGAGCACAAAGCTCCAAGTACACAAAAGAATATTACAACATCTAAGAGCGATTAACAAGCAAGACAATACTTACCCAGTGGCACAGCATTTCAAAACCAAACATGACTCTAAGAGCCGAGACTTGAGATACTTTGTAATTGACTCTATCCCTACTAGTAGGAGGGGAGGTAACAGAGAGGAAATTGTACGTCAAATAGAGACCAGATATGTTTTAGAATTAAACACAAAACAACCTTTCGATCTCAATGTTACTGAGGATCTGTTTACATGTCTATAAAATACTTTCTAAATCATTGACAGATTTCATTATATAATTTCATACTAGGATTGTTTTACATCTCCTTGGGAGTTATTTATATGATATCTTAAAATTGTGGATTTTACCATTATATTTATTGATTATTTATGAATAATTTAGTAATCTTTTATACACATATTTATTTGCTACATGTATGAATATTTATGCATATTTCATCTTTTATAGATTGTATTATATCTGCTTATTTAATATTTATTCTGTATGTATCCACCTAGGTATATGTGTAGGTTTTGTTTGTCTACTCATGGTTGACAGGGGGACATTTTATCTCCAGCAACATAATTGATTATCGATATTAATTGTATGCCACATGTCTTATATTGAGCTCCTTGGTATTTAAACTGGTATTTAATCAAAGCCTTGCCTTTACTTGCAATAGACAACCACTGTCCGCAAAATCACTATATAGTTTATGCACTTGCACTTTATTGCAGTTCGTGAATTAGTCGACTTTGGGAAAGAAGCTCACTGGGGCTATATATATATACACACACACACATACACACACCTTGTTTGGATATTCTGAAAATCTGGCATGGATCCAGCCATACTGGATTTACGTTGGAAACTACTATTCTACAGGTAAATGTTGCAAAAACCGTTCATCCTTTAAACTTTCTTTCAGAAAAGATGTCCACATATGTTAAACAGTGCTATTATTTGTTTCTATATTCTAGTTTGAGGATGTAGACGTCAACAATAACATTTTGGAAAACAGCAGTCACTAGACATAAGAGCTAGATTAGAAACGGTTAGATGAGCGGAAAGATTTTGAGATGACTAAGCAATAGGGGAGAAGCGGAAAATCACAGAGAACAGCAGACTGTTCCTCTTTCTTTGGCCATTCCCCATCTCTGTTGTGTATTTTACAAAGTTGTCTCGCATAAAAAGCAATTTTTACAACGTGCACACATATTAACTACAGGTTAGAGAGCCCCTATTATCCTTTCATAGAGCTTTAAAAATGGTCCTTTTCTGTATTGACTATTTTGCCTGATCCTGCAGCGCTTTGTCTGTTATCTGTATGTAACACTAAAGAAACAATCATTATGACAATGATGCTGATGGGAAGGAGGCAGTGGTAGGGAAGAGTTCGTTTTCAGAAGCTAGAGCCCAGGTTTGGTGCTAGCAATGGAAGAGCACCAGATGCATGTGTAAGAAGTTCCCTCATCTCTAGACCTGTAAGAAGAGACAGTATAAAGTACAGTATTGACTACCGAGGTTGAATGGACCATGGTCAATATTGTCCAATCTTTAAAAATGAAGGCTCTTCACTGAGGCCAGAGCCAACTTATGTCTACCGCATGACCCTTGGAGGATGGAGGGTTCTATACACCTCCAAAAGGGATGCATTGCAGATACGGCTACAGCACTCCTTTTCCTTCACAGATACTTGAACCAGGATCCAAAAAAATCACGGTGCTGCTACCTTAGCGAAGCAAGGAAGAGGCGAGAGAAACTTGGCATAAGTTTAAATTGGACCTACTATAAGGTCAAAAGTTAAGTTCCTGCTGATTCCAGTAATTACATGTTGACCAGCCAAAAGGAATCACAGAAAACGATGCGGAATAACCAACTTCCTCAAGATTCACCGTGCTTGTACTGGTCATAAAACAGATACTTTTTATTCCTTGTATTCTTTCTTCTGTGTGTTTGCCTGTACCACTGACACAATGAGCATGTTTCACTATTTTTTTTATGTATTAGCCTTCACACACAAAATTGATGGCCAATTTGAGCACTTATATTGGCATTGTTCTCTAACAATGTTAGAACCTGGGCGCCACATGCATGTAAATGCAGTAACATTGCAAGTTTCTTTTTAAAACTAGAGAGGGATTCACCACAACTCTCCGTATACAGCACATGGGCATCTTATACTTTAGATAACTCATTTATTTGGGACTTGAACGTTGCTCCCCTACAATGCGGGAGATGTTTATGACTACCTACAGCAGGTGATGACTTCAGCACTAGTGAAGTAGACATGGGTGGCGGGACCTTAGTCAAAAATTCAATGCAGGACCTCCCCATAGTATAAGTACCTGTTCCTAAGCTTAAAAAATGCATATATATCCTCCAGTGAAATAGAATACATGGCATTTACAGCTTCTAGTGAAGTCTAGTGGTGTTCGGCCGGCTTGCTGAAAAATGTATAAATTAAAGTTTGTAGAACGAGAGCAGGGCCCTGAGAAAATATGGGGCAAGGGAATAATGTTTGCTATGCGTCCCCGCCTCCCAACTTTCTGACAACTCTGTATCACTGGAAACTACAAAGAATGTGTTATCTGTTTGCCAACATGTTTTAATTTGCTAATCTTTTCAATTATAAAATGAAAGGTTCTGTGGAACCGAAAATGCACCCAAAGTACAACCCAATGTGAGAACAATGTTCATGGCACCGGTTAGCACCATTATTAATACAATGATTCGTAAAAACAGTTGAAGATGGAATTCTTGTTACCATGACTGATGTGATACCACAGGGCAACCTGTCCTCTTGAAGAATCAAAACTGTCAATGTGAATCATAAGGCGAAAAAAGTCTCTCAGTGTTTGTCACTTCTAATTACATGGACTGGAAAAACACATGTACTGCAGGGCTCACCAGTACATCTTTGGAGGCATGGCTGATCCACAGGCTGCTACAATGTACAACTGCGATTAGCAGAGCAACAAAGGAAAATGCACTAAGGTTTCTGTGGATTTTAGGCTTATTAGGTTGACTGTTGTTAAGAACACGAACAAAGTGGGAGGATGGATGGATGAGTAAATGGATGGATGGATGAAGGGAGGAAGGGCAAGATAAGTAGACAGGTCTGAAATCTTAGCCGATAGAAAAGCCATTGTGGTTAGGCAGAAAAACAAAGTTTACAAACAGGTAAGAAAGTGACACAAGCAGACGCTCCAATATAAACCCTAAGATCTATATTTCCAAGCAGTTATTGCCACCAAAACGTCACTTTTTCCGACGTCCTGGTGGCGTTAACTCCTTTGACTCATTTACAAGGAGGAGGTAAGCCACTTAATGTGGCTTAATGCCACCTTGTAAATAATGCCCCCTATTCACGCAGCACTTAGAGTGAAAGGGGCGTGCAATGGGTGTGGCAGTGGGCGTTCCGCCGCATCACCAAATGCTTTTTGATGCTGCCCCATATTTACAAGGTATCCAGCTCCTTAAATATCGCCAGGGAATACCTGGTCTTAAGCAGGCGATACGAGGAGAAATGTTTTATTCCTCCTCGTATTTTGCTCTTTCAGCATACATAGATAGAGCAAATCGCCTGAAAGATGTGTTTATGTGCAGGAAGGTGCCCCTTCCTGCACATAAACAATTGCCCCTGCAGTGCAGGCACCCTAGCAAAATAGCGCTAAAGAGCATGCGCTGGCCAGCTTTTTTGCACCAGCACTAGGAGTACCGCAGGGGTGCACTGCATTTTTGGATATATGACCCATCCCTGTGTTTGACTCTGTCAGAGAGGGGGATTACCAAATTTGGCGTAACACCGAGCTACGCCAGTTCCTTGTAAATATACCCCTAAGTTGTCAGGCACCTATAGAGACAGACTGATCTTCAGCCATTGTCTGGATCTCACAGAGTGTGGCCCAGTCTGCATATTTCAATATGGTTGTATGCCAGAATATTTTACAATGAAATAATGTGTGACATAAATATGGTGCCCAAATATCATTTTCAAAAATGTTGTTCCATTGGATATAGATTTTATATTAATAACTGTAATGGAGCTGTATGATTGTAGACGATGTCTAAGACATGATTTTTGGGTCTGGAGATATTCCGACAGAGATATTCTGGTATATCATCTTATGTACTAAGCTATATGGAGGAAATGGGAAGAAGTCGGAATTTTTAACTTTTGCCAGGGATTCTGATTTGTCGTCAAATTCAGAAGAAATATGAATGCAGTACACACAGTCATCGATGAGATAGGCATGCCTACAGCTGATATAAGCCTACCGATCACCCTCTTACCTGCGACTGCTTCTGTTGAATAAGCTGGAGCACTTCGTGGGTCAGTCTGTAGTCTTTCGACCGTGCATCGGTAAAAACGTAAATGAAAGATCCAGGAAGAGAAATTTCTAAAGCAATTTTGATGGCACCAATGCTCATCTCTGGACAGTCGCCACCACCCTGTAAGAAATAAAGAAATAGACTTATTTCCTGAGCCAGAAAAAAGCAATATATATCAACACAACCAAACAACGCAGTCAAACAGATCATGTCAGTATACCAAAAGCTATTTAAAATTGTAAAGGAATCATTAGTGGAGTCACAGACTTCTCCAGTGTTGAAACAGGTGTGGTTCACAGGCAGATCCGGTTAAACTTATTTGACTTGTCTATATGTATTCTGTCACTGTTTAATATGCTTCCTTCAAGTAATATCCATATTCCATCCCCAATTTAGGGGCAGTAGTGACTCCCCCTCTGAGGTGGTGGAGCGTCACTCCACTGCTTTCCAGCAGTGTAAGCAATAATAAAATGATAATAACTCAATGTCATAATCATTTTATTTTTAGGGCTCGACCTCTGCCAATGCGCTTGCGCATTGCAGATGTCGAGACATACTGGGGCTTAACCAGAGCTTAACCATCGGGCGATTTGATGCTGTGCCCGAGAAAAGCAAGCTCAATGCACAAGCGCATTGGCAAAAAGCGCGTGCACATCAAAGCCACCAGCCTCCCTCCCACAGGCATCTCAAGCTTCCCCCAGTGGCACTCGGCCTCAGGCCGGCATTTCTCCTCCCCTAATTATTCACTGCACGGCTGGCCGGCACATCAAAGGCTGCTGCTCCCCGTGTGTCTCGTCACCCTTCCTCCCTTGTAATTATTTACTTCACTTTAGTTTAACAGTTCTTTTTCCTCATCTTTGGTACATGCAGTTGAGTTCGACTGACCTTTTTCCCTCTTAACCATTAGTATAGCGAGATAACAATCCCAGTGATTTTCAAAATGTGGGCACTTAATGTTTTGTTCTCGTCAAAATCCCAATGTGTTTTTAGCTTTTACTGAATTCTATTCTAACAGTTGCTTGTTTTAGCTATAAAGCCAATAAAATGGGCTATCGTGGTAATAATTCCTGTTCTTTAAATTATGCAACGGTTTTGGATTTGAGGTTTTCTACAGTGTGGTCCGTCTCATCTAGATGCCAGAACACTTAGTTTACACAGTTGTTTAACAAAAAAAGTATAAGCAAAGTATAAAATCAGAGCCACACCAGTTATATTTACATTAAATTAATATTCTAGAACCCAGTTTATTGAACTTGGTGTATACCTTCATGTTTTAGTGAAGGAGGAAAGTGTTTTTTAAAGGTCTTGTGCTTTTCTTCCGATAGTTAATTCGTTTTTGTTTGATCTTGGGTTATATAATCAAGAACATTTCAGGAGTTAGATTATCCCTTTCAATGAAGGCAGCATATGATGTTCTGGGTCCTGAGGTAATGTTACCAATTCTCGAGGCTGCACCATAGTTTCACGTTTTGTTTCCTAAATGCAAGACTCTGCTGGAGGTCTCTCTATGACTGTCTGTCACCCCCCCTCGCGCGCTCTCTCCTCTGCAGCCCGTCTCTGCCCCGCTCCCCATGCCGCAGTCTCTCCCTTTATCTTTCATTTATGGCTGAGGCGCCGTCAGCCAGAACCAAAACAAACCGCAGAAATATTTCCTGTTTCTGTCTCTCCTCCTCTTTCTCTCTCTTTCGCCGCTCTTACTACTCTGATATATCTGCCTCTCTCGTGCCCTCTTTTCCACTGTCTATCGCTCTCTCTCTCTGTGCCTTTTCTTCTCTATCTTTTCCACTGAGCCTGTCTCTGCCTCTCTCTTTTCAGCTGTCGCTATCTGCCCCTCTCTGTGCTTCAGTCTGCGCCCCTCTCTTTTCCTCTGTCATTCTTCTCTTCTTTCTATCATTGCCCCTGAATGTCTCTGTCTTTTCAATTGTGTCTGTCTCTGTATCTATCTTTCCACAGTCCGCCTCTGCCTTGCTCTGTGTTTCAGTCTCCCTGTCTCTGTGATTTCCTCTGTGTCTGTCTCTGCCCATCTATCATTTCCCCTGTATTTCCCTCCCTCTCTGATCCGCTCTCTCTTCTGATGCTTCTCTTTCTTTGTCAATGTGTCTGTCTCTGCCCCTCTTCCTCTCTTCCCTGCCTGTCTCTGCCTCTCTCTCCTCCACTGTCTGTACCAGCCTCTCTCTCTGACTGCCCGTCTCTCTTTCTGTTCCGCTGTCTCTCTCTTTTCTACTCTGCCTCTCTCACTTTTCCACGTTCTATCCCGCCCCGCTCTCTCTTTTTGACTTGCTCTCTCTGCCTGTTTCATTGTTTTCTTGCCCTGACTGTCTCACGCTTTCTCTCTTTGAATGCCTGTCTCCATTTCTATTCCGTTGACTCTCTGTCTGCCTGCCTTTTCTACTTTGCGTCTCTCCTTTCTCTCTTATGCTTCTATCTGACTCCACTGCCCGTCTCTGCCTCTCTCTCACTATCCACTGCCTGCCTTTGCCTCTCTCTGTGACTGCCTCTCTCACCCTCTCTTGGAATGCCTGCCTCAGCTTCTCTCTCTCTTTGACTGTCTATCTTTCTCCGCTACCCCTCCCGCGCGCTCTCTCTCCTCTGAGTCTGCTGGAGGTCTCTCTATGACTGTCTGTCACCCCCCCTCGCACGCTCTCTCCTCTGCAGCCCGTCTCTGCCCTGCTCCCCATGCCGCAGTCTCTCCCTTTATCTTTCATTTATGGCAGAGGCGCCGCCAGCCAGAACCAAAACAAACCGCATAAATATTTCCGAGCAGTCGAACAGCATTCCCATGCAGCACCACTCAGCACCACCACAGCACCACCACATTATCACTCAGCACCACCACATTATCACTCAGCACACCACATTATCACTCAGCACCACCACAGCACCACTCTGTACCACCACAGCATCATTCAGCACCACCACAGCACCACTCAGCACCACCACATTATCACTCAGCACCACCACATTATCACTCAGCACCACCACATTATCACTCAGCACGACCACATTATCACTCGGCACCACCACATTATCACTCGGCACCACAGCACCACTCGGCACCACCACAGCACCACTCGTTTCCGTTTGCGGGCACTGCAGCTTTGCGAGGCGGGCCGGGGCTGCTCTGCCGACGGAGCAGGGGAGGGGAGGAGTGGTTTTTACTCCATAAGTGTACATGAATGTTTGGCCGGCCGGCTCGGGCCAGCAAAAAAGTACATGCACAATTAGCATGTTCTCCACCCAGCCTGCATTAAAGCCTGGTTGGGGAACATGCCCGGGCTCCCATTATCCTTCTGAGCGCCGAACCACAGCAGTCAGACCAATCACAATGCAGCATTGCAGTGTTGTGATTGGCTCAGGGGAGCCTGGGTGCTTCCTGTTCCGTGTACCGGCAGGAGGGATAAAGAGTAGAGACGTGATGAGGAGGACGTTGCGAGCATGACGTAGCGAGGAGGTAAGTTTAATTTTATGTTTATTTACCTCTTTGCCCTTGCCTCTTCTGCCGGGGGCCACTGCATAGAGGTGGGCTGCTCGTCCAAGGTGTAACTTGACTGAATGTCCTTCGGGGGTTTCAATCCTATTTCTTTATTGTTGAACCCTTTTAGAGACAATGGGATGCTTTTCTTTTCATGAGAATTCTGACGGGAAATTTTATTTTGGTGGGAAAAGAAATGAATTGCAAACTTAAGATTCCCTTTTGACAATGTATTTTAACTACTTTTTATTTGGTTTACTATGAACAGTTGAATTATATATATTGTTATCAATCAAATAATATTTGTTGCATTATTATAGAAAATGTTAAGTTGTTTTTACTATGAAACTCCAATTCGCAGTCGCAGGTACAGAGCTTCTTGTGATTAGCCAAGACAGTGAAGCAATGCAAATGGCAATTAAAATACTACAGTGTAAGAATGAGGAATACACTTTTTTAGTATATGAGTATTAGAGAACAAATGACTATTAATAACTAGTTAAATCAGAACAGATAAATATATCTGGGAAATCAAGCCTATATAGACCACATAAGATTCAAAATACTAAAATGGGTGTAATAAGAGAGCTCTGTCTGGCAAGATGTCTTTGGGATAGATAATGGAACCACGTTACAGTCGCAGACCCTGTAATTCCCAAGCTTACAGGGTTTGCATCCACAAAATGTTGGCGTGTTCTAAACCACTTGTGTGAGCAGGAGAGGTTTTTATGACTCGCAAATGGGGGTTTGCAACTCATTCCGAATCACAATTCGCTATCAATTATTTGTACTTGTTTCATTATTGATGTATCTGGTTGACTATGTTCCCACATGTACCTTCCCCACCCCAATTGTTATTTACTCACACGCTTTCCTTTCGTCTGTAAAGCGCTCTGATATCTGCAAAGATCTTGTTCGCGCTATATAAAACTTTCAAAATAAATAAATAAATAATTGTGATTCAGAATGGTTTGCGACTGCAGTTGGAAACCACTGTAAAGTTACTGAAGTTAGTTAGGGAGGTAACTGATTCATGAAGGGGAAGGCAACCCAGTGGCTATGTTTTCCTCTTTGGGGATTGTGTCAGGTGTGTCTGGACCACTGCCAGCTCCCACGATTAAATCCTAATGGTACCCAATTCTTTTTTAAGCAACACTTCTTTCTTTAAGGAACACCGGGTTATTAAAATATGCTTGTCATTTGCAAATGAACTGCTAGTACTTAATTGGTCCAAAAATAAGTGCCAGGGCTCTCGTCAGGAGGCCACTGTGGTTTGGACCACACAATGCCCCAGCCATGCTGCCACTGATAGTAACAACACGGCTACTAACCTTCACACGCCTACAAGTGTAGCAATTCTGACTACTTCAGGCCCCCGAAACTATAAGAATGTCTTAATCGACAGGTAATAGTCATTGTAAAATATATTGAATTAATAATTGACTGTTGTTGTGGTCATCTCTAAATTAACCATACAGTGCCACCTTATGGCAGACTGTCATTTAAGTGCCAGTGCAGAGCACCGGAAACCACAGGTTCAAATTAAACTCTGTATAATACATGGAATGAAGTCTGCCTTCCCTTTCAGCTCACCTTACCTGCATTGGTAGCACATCAGAGGGCGTCGTAAATAGCAACCTGCCTAATTATTATAATGTTTTTGGACTGCCACTTTTTCCCCATCTTTCTCTTTAATCCTCCTTTTTTTTCGCTTTCTTTCTCTATATCTGATGATTACTAATGAGTCTTGATCCCCAACCATTAGGGCCTATGCCCATCACCTGCAACAGCAGACGCAAAACTATTGCACATTTCTTACAGTACACAAAGCAGACTTATTATTCCGCTAAAGTGTAGGATTAAGTGTTTAGGAAGCAGCATTCTATAAAGCTTAGCAAAATAAATCTTCACAGTTGATTAGATATCCTCTGAACTCTAGCTTATATCAAAATACATTCTGAATCGAACAGCAGTGGGTGCAAAACATAGTGCTGACTCATAATCATTCAATATCTTCCAGGAAGAAAGAAAGCCAGAAGCTGAGAAAGGCCTCATCACAGATACAACCGCTGTATTCCTACGCCTTATTTACATAATGCCTGCCACGCGTCGGTGAAGACTGAACACTGGATTCAACTGAAAGACCACTCTTTGGACAGAGAGAACCCTTGAGTGACCAGCATTTGGAGGGCACGACCCGTGATTCACCCTCATTTTTAGCTATAAAATTAATAGTGATCTGTTGTAACCTTTAAAAATAGAAATCCTCTACAATACAGGTGTAAATATAAAAAGTTTAGTTTGCATTAGCATTCCTTGTTACCTCGAAACCCAGGAATATAAAATGGCAGCTTCCTAACTGCCAATGCCTCTGTTGGCTGCGTGTTACACTGTTCCTTTCGCAAAACAGTGGTGCTGGTTGGTGCTGACACTGCACAGTATTCTCTAAAAAAAAAATTAGTTTTCATTGGGCCTCTGTTTTTAGGTCTGGCTTTGGAGACAGCTTTGGCTGTCTCACCGACGATTGAGCTTCTAAAAAATCTTATATAATATATGTAGGTAAAGGGGCTTATGGACAGCGGATCTCAACCACTGGTCTGTTAAATTACCATTCACAGTTTTGTTGCGTTCACCACAGTATCCAGCATGGGACAATGGATCAGCCCACTTTACGCATTGGCTCCCTTTGCTTTGAGTAACTGCACATGCCTGTATAAATTGTTCACACACACCTAAAAAGAGTTTCATTCTCTTCTTTGGCAAATCTTGTTCAAAGTGTGTTTATTTAGAGTAGTACTTCTATTAACTTTAATTTTTTTTTTATTTTGCATGAAATTTTATTGCAAGTTAGATGTTGATTTATAATATGTCTCCTTCTCAAAATTCCTGTTAAGGGCCTGATTCCGATCTTGCTCGGAAGGGCACCGAATGCGATCTGGCCGTAAAAAGTACGAGCCGTACACGTGTTTCCTGCCCGACTCATAGGGCTGTACGAGCGAGCAAATACGATGCGAGTAACGCGAAATTCACCGACTGGGTCCAAACCGCTCCGTACATCTCGTCCGTAAGCAAACCTTGCCGTGCAATGGATGTGATTTACGACCGAGCCAGTAAGATGCACGCGACGGACAGCCGGTTCGAGGCAAGGTTTCCGGCTCGCAAAACTTCTGGAACGTTGTCTTTGGGGGTCCATGTCGGACCCCCTGTCATCTGAAACCTTACGACTCGGACACAGGGGGAGACCCAAGGGTCTCCCCAACACAGGCATGTATGGTGTGGATGGCACCGACGCGTACCCACTATAGGAGGCGCCTTTGTGCGAAACGTGCCCATTCAGTCAATGGGAGCCCATGTACGCGTCGTACGACCGTCTCCCATTGACTTCTATGGGAGTCCGACCAAACCAAGTCCGGCAGCATGCGGCCACATCGTACTCACTCAGTCGGACTGCAGGAGTCCGGCTCGGTCGGACTCCCATAGAACATTGTAACGAACTGCCATTTGAGCGCTTGGTTAGGTGATGATATATACTTGTCTACTTCAAAATAATACTAACATGCATGAAGCAGCTAAAAGGCTTGTTTAAAAACATCTCTAGTAAAACAGCTGCTTCAGTGAAGGATTTTAATTTTTATTAAAAGAAAAAAGATAGTCATGTTTAGGTACTGGCATATTTCTTTTTTTTTCGTTTTAGGTCTGGAGTTAGCCAAGACCTTTTGATTTTACTAAAATATGTATAATATACATAAATATACAGGGGCTTTCAGTCATCGCTATTCATCCATTGGTATGTTGTGTCATTCACCTTTTGCATCTGCCCACAACAGCATTTATCATGTGGGAATGGGTCAGCCTACTTAAACCACTGGTCACCTCCACTTTGAGTGACCACATTTTGCTCTCTCACAAGAAGCACATCTGCACACAAGCTAGTTCCCTTCAGTGCTAGTGTTTTTGTTTTTACTTTATAATTACTTTAGTGTTACATTTGTGTTTAGAGCCTGATGCTATAACAGAATGCTACTGATGCACATTTCATCTTTATCACATGCCATATCCTGCCAATGATTTTGTAAATTCCAAGTGTTTTGCTTTTCTGACTGCTGCTATTTCACAGCAGATCAGATTGTGTGCATTTGAAACTGTTCATTATTAAGTTATCCTCCTCTTACTTATTTTGCTATCCTTATTTTTGTCTCTTTCCTAATTTCCTTCTTACCTGCCTTCCTTCTTTCCTTCCTTCTTTTCGTCTTTCTTTTTCTTTTTCTTTCTCTTTCCATCTTTGCTTCTTGCCTTCTTCATTGTTTTTCTTTTTCCTTTCTCTTTCTATTTTTTTTGTTTGTTTCTTTCTTGCCTTCTTTTATTTTTGCCTTCTTTCTCTTTCCTTATTTCTTTTTTCTTTCCTTCACTCCTTCTTTTGGTCCTTTTTATCTTTCCTTCCAACCTTCTTTCTTCCTATCTCTCTTTCTTTTTTTCTTCCTTCCTTTCTCTCACTTTCTTTCTCTTTCCTTCTTTCTCTCTCTTGTCTTCTTTCATTCCTTCTTTCCTTTTATCCCGCTTTATTTCTCTTTCCTTTTCTCTTTCTCTTTTTATTTCATTCTTTCTCAATTTCTTTCCTTCTCTCTTCTTCTCTGTTTCCTTCTCTGCTTCTTTCTTTCTTTCTTTTTTTCCTTCCAGCCAATGGCAGACTGATTGTCTTTTTTAGGTCTGTGTTAGCAAAGACCTTATGATTTTAATAAAAGTATGTGTATAACATAGTTACTTATAGGGGTATCAGCCAGACTTCATCCATTAGTCAGTGTTTGGTATCTTTCACATTTTTATTCCACCCACTCCAGCATTATAGGGCAATTTATTAGCTCACTTAAGCCGTTGGCCTACTTCACTTGGCAATCCACACACAAAGTAGCTCCCATCAGTGCCAGGGGGTGCTATGGTAATATGTGGGCTTTATTGTTCTAGACGAAAAACACTTTTTAGCATGCAGCAAATTATTTATTTTTTATATTAATGAGGGCCCAGCATATTCCCAAACAACAGGATTTTCCAAAAACCCAGACAAAACAAACCAAGAATTTGCCAGAAGGCTTGAAGCCAAAGCCAGATGCTTGATTATTTTGGTGTACATTCTTGCAACAAAAAATGAACAAAAAATGAAAAATATAACCAGCGCACAAGCTTGCCAAGGCCAGACCTATTGGCTTTGCCAAACAGACTGCACAAGACTTTCGGATTACTTTCACCAACTTGACTGACAAACGAGCATGACTACACCTCGAACTAAGCAATAGGAATATTATGTGCTCTGCGATCACAAGACCAACTATCGCCACATCCTGTTGACCTACAACAAGAATATTCATTTTTTAGATCTATCCTATGGCTTTGAGAAAAACTCCAGGCCTAAGGAAAGTCTTCACCTAGGTTTTATCAAGTCAGGAGAGGAGCCACATTAATGCATGTTATTTACACTCTTTCGGCTCCTAATATACATATATAGGTTTTTCCAAACCCATCTTTACTTAATTTTTTCACATCAAATATGTTTCTACAGACTTTTTTAAAGAAAAAACCAATAGTGGTGCTTTTAAACGAAAACATCGCAGCAGCTATTTAAGTCAAGACATTGAAGAGAAAGTCATGCTGAGAGAATATAGATCAATACATATGTCCACATTGTTACATTTCAAATATATTGCATCTTGCAAACATCACTCAGTAGGTTTTCACATGATCTTTTCCCAGGCTCAATGTTATACTAGCGTGTTGAGCTATTTCATTTGTAGTCCGATCTCGGGTCCTACTTTATGTTAAGTTACGATTACCATCCCCTTCTGCAGTCCTGGTTCAGTGTCTCGCACCATTTTCCACAGATCTTTTGGAATTTATGTGAACATCCTCTACTTTTGTATATTTCTCTTCCTACTGCCATGCACCAGTCCATCTCCTGAAGCCACTCATTGAGTCTTGTTGTAATTTTCTAGCATCACTGCCTCCTTCACCTGGCACGTACATTCCTTTGTCTTGTCTACTCTATGTGGATTACATAATGTAGTTTTCCCTGGCATGAAACAAGATTGCTCTGGATGCATTAATGTATTGAGTTTATAATATGTTGACTAATATCTTAGGTAAGACCTTTGTCTTCGCATTTAAAGATGATATAGGTGTATACAACAAATGTTTCTCGGGTAGCTTTCCAGGTTTTAGGGTTAGTGTTAAGGTTGCTTCTCTTAAATCAGGTGGGAATTGTACAGTTTTGTTAGCTTCCATATACATTGCAAGTATATGTTCTGTAATTTGGTTGGCGATGCCTTTATATAGTTTTACTGATAGTTCACTAGGATAAAGAGCATTTCCCAATAGCTGTTAAATCATTGGGGTCCATATCTTGTTCTACAGATAGGGGCTCATTAGGATCGCGCACTGACTTGAGTCCGTCCGCGACCCCAGAGTAGGAGGGAACGTCCGCATGGGCAGCGGCGTTCCCTCCGTGCAGATTAGGATGTGACCGCCAGGGTGGCGGTCACATCCTCTATCTTTAACATTGCGGCGGGTGCAGCTTTAAGCTGCACCCGCCGCAATGTTAAAAATGCATACATTGCATTTGTATGCAGAAAGCGGCAGGCACCGCCCGGTGCCTGCCGATTTCTGCATACAAATGCAGGGGGGTACCATGAATACCCCCCATGTGCACCCCCCACCCCCCCTTCACCCAGGGGGCCCGCAACGGGCCCCCGAAGTCAAATTCCGTATGCTTTTCCATGGCGCCGTGGAAAAGCATCTCTTTCACTCTATCCTAATATGGCTGGCGGTGTCTGATAGACACCGCCAGCCATGTTACAGCTTTTCCGCCACGGTGAATGAAATGAAATGAAATGAAATTTGATTTGTAGAGCGCATGGCTGCCCGAAAGCGTACCAGAGCTTGCTTAGGGAACTCGTCCTGGTATTACCCTGCGAGATAACCCATTACTGGGCATCCCCAAGGTGAAAGCCAGGCATCCCGCTGCGAGGGGCCGTTGTGGAGATTAAGCAAGCTATTGCCCAGAGTTACAGAGTGGGACTCCATGATTGGAATAGGCACTGACCTCTGCATCAGGGTCTGCCGCTCCAACCACTTGAGCCACACTTCTCCACCGCGGCGGAAAAGTGGCGGACTGAAACCAGGACCTACCAGCCATCCTAATGTGGCTGTGAGTCTTTGGTGGGTCCGCAGAGGATTTTCCTCATCCTCCGGGCCGGCGGTGGCTTCCGCTTGCCCCGGAGGATGCGGAAAATCCTCCATCCTAATCAGCCCCTTAGTTAGTTCTGTACTGTAGGTCAAGTGTAGGTTGTGGCAAATCTCCAACAACGCTGTCCAGCAATTCGGTATCCTCTTGCTTATTTATTTGTTAGGACCAATAACTAATTAATTATTCTTATGTAATGTCTGTTTAATTGCTTGTGAATTGCTTGACAAACAATGTGATAGATAGTAGACATTATAGGTATAAGTTCTAGTGCAACAGGTGAGAGTTCAGTATTTAGGTAATGTGCTGACACTTGTGGATGATTTTAAAGGGATTCTGCTTAAGTTCAGATGAAATGTATGAATAGGTGATCTAGACGTTTATTGGGATTTTGCAGTCTTACTTTACGTAAGTTGTTGGAAGCATTCATTTTATGAAGTTCTAATGTCCATTTTAAGAATGGCTCGCCAGCACACTATATCCACTATAGAATACTGTACTATACTTTACTATTCCACACTATACTGTGCTACAGTATACTATACTATACTATTCTATACAGTACTGAGCTATAGTATACTATAACATACTTTTGAGGATTGTCTCCACGTTCCTAATATATGAGAGAATTGATGTTAAATTATTAAATGATAATTAAACACATATTGTAATCATATCTCCATCGGTCAACAAAGCCATCTGTGAAGCCCATAGGGCAGATGGTTGAAATTAGGTATGCCCGATTAATTAATCTTGTCAACCACTGTGAAAAACGAACTGAGCTGTTGGTAAAATGGAGATAAGTGTCTGTTAATTAAGGAAGGAACATCCCTAGTGGGCCAGGTAAATAAAACCTTGAGTTGCTTAGGTATTTTGAAAAACCAAGACTAAATACATGTCTATAAACCCGCAAAAATTGTTTAGGAAGAATCTAGTTTTAAATAATCAAACATTGGAATACGTGGGAAGCTTTAATTATTTGGGAATCATGTTAGATAGCAAATTATCCTGGAAAGGACATCTAGAGAAAAACAGGACAACGTTTTGCCAAAACATAGCCCCAATACTTAAAAGTCATGGAGACAGCTAGTCCGAGGCTATTTCACCTGCCCTGGAAGTGTTCAAAGCTAAGGCCCAAGCGGGGTACTTTATGGTGCCGAGATTTGGGGTCCATTCAGTAAAAATAATTTTTATCGGGAGGAAAACAACTTTATATGGAGATTATTGAAATTCCCGACCAGAACACCCCTAACACCAGTACTTTTGGATATCAATATTAAACGTACTGATTATCAAGCAGCTCTAAGACCTTTACTATATTGGATAAGGATATGGACCACTCCAGAGCTGATCAATTATAGAGATGGCCTGGTAGAGATCATGCAGATTAACGGGTATAAGAACATTCCCTGGCTAAAACATATTTCATCTTGGGCGAACAAGCTAGGCCTAACATACTATTGGGAAGAGCCCTCAAGACTGACACCTCTTTGCAAGAAGCTCTTAAAGTCCACCTTCTAGTCCTACATGAACAATTAACTAATACATAACTCATCTACAGGGTCACTCACCCTGAAGTTCCTAGCATTCAAAGAAGAAGGTTCTTTTGAACCCTTTATGGACGAGATAGGCCCACGCTAGCGAAATCTTTATTTTTAAAATTTAGATATGGTGTTCTCCAAATAAATGCTTACACGTCTAGATGGGATTTACAAGGAAAATGATTTATGCACCCTTTGTACGCAGAAAGTCAAGGAAAATGATGCCCATCTACTTTTTTTTGCCCATTTTATAAAACTGCTCGGGATCGATGGATTAGACCCCTGTGCAGGAATTTGGGTGTAAGGATTTGTAGTGAAGCTGAATGTATACTGAAGTCCAATACTTCACAATTAGTGGTATTTAGTACAAGTAGATTTCTATATAATGTGTATTTGATTAGGAAGAAGGTTGGATTTAAACTTTAGTGATATGGCCCTACATTTAATGAATTCTGGGACTATGAACTTTTGCACTTGCACTTTATAAAATCTGACTAGTCATAGTGACCAAAACTTCTTTTAATTGTTAAAATGTCTGGCTTTTAAATGAATTTTATTGTATTTATGATATTAGAGGGTAGGTTTTATAGCGTAAACTGATCATGTGAACAAAAATTGTATGACTATTTCTACCCCTAAAATCATTGTACCTGACCTATTGGAAGATTTGTTATGTAAAATGTGTACAACCTTTTTTTTAACTGGTTCTTTTAAGGCTAAAAATAGCCGAAATAAAGATTAACGACGATGACGATTTTGAGAAACAATATGAGTTCTTTGAAAGTGGAAAAAATTGAGAAAGGGGAAATTCCACTTGCAGGTGGAGGTGTGCACATGTATACCATGACCTGGATGGTCTTATATCAAACTTTTTGCTATTTCCAGTAATGAGGTCATCATAACTTTATCTTGATTTCAAACAAAATGTATTAACAAATACATTTTGTTTGAAATCTAGATAAAGTTATGATGACCTCATTACTGGAAATAGCAAAAAGTTTGATATAAGACCATTCAGGTCATGGTATACATGTGCACACCTCCACCATCAAATGAAATTTCCCCTTTCTCAATTTTTTGAATTATAATAGAGTGTTCCTTGACAAAACACTTAAAAGGAATGAGTAGCACAAAATCAAAACAGCGAGAAAAAGTAAGAAAATAAGATAACGCAGAGTGCTAGACGGACAATAATAAAGATTCTTTGAAAGTGGACTCATATAAACAAACAGTTAACAATGGAATAAGGCATTTAAAAGTAGCAGAACCATCATTCAACTTGAACTAGACAAGATTATGCTGTGCATGGAAGGCTGCAGCACTGAAGAGAGACTATCAATGCGCGATTACACTAGCGAAATGTGAATCATGGTTAAGAGCAGAGACATATGTGGTTTTGGTGGTCACTATCAAAGGGCTCTGGTACATCTAAATCAGAGCCTGACTGACATAGGGCTGAATAGACAAGGATGTCCCGCATGGAGGCACTGTATGGTAACTGCAAATTTCCAGTAAATTCAACTACTAATAGATTCCAGGAAACTGTGGCCTACGGAAAGATCAAGGGCGTTGTGATTCACCCCCTTCCTATCATCATTCTGAAAACAAATAGTCTTTTCTGGGTAAAATATTTATTACCACTTTTTCATGATTATAATTAGTTGATTGATTTATGATAAAGTTGGTGTGGGAGCCATCCATGGACAATAATTGAAAGGATCACATGATGTCCAAATAATTTCCATATGATCACGCTATTATGCTGTAAGTGGAAACCTTTTTTTACATGAATAGTTCAGCACTCAGCAGACACGATTATTAAGGAGGCTATCCTTCCTAAAGAGCAGGCTCGGTTTACATCGGGGTCTTGCACTAGAGGTAATGCAATGGAAATCTACCTACTGGCATAGAAAGCTATTTGTCTGAAAAATACTTTAGAGTATAGTGTAATACAATTATCCATGGCATTTGAATGGTTGAACAGCTGTCGCCTCTGACAATGAATTAGCCATTGATCCAGGCCCACCGAGATAAATTCGGGCCTTTTACGACAACACATGGATAAATGTTTGTTACGGCAGAGGTTGGGCACCTATGAACAAAATATTAACATCAAATGGCCTTAAGAAGGATGCATACTTGCTTTGACTCTTGTTCACCTTTATCTGCCACACATTTTTTCAGGAGTGACCACTTTTTTCCCAAAATGAAGATAATATGAATTCTTCCCACTAATGCTCACTGACGATTTGGCCTTTCACACCAAATTCCGATGGGACTACCAGGGCTACTGGACATAATGAGGAAATACAATCAAATAAATCTTACCATGAATCTGCCTAAGACAAAAATATTGACTATTGGCAGGAAGAAATAGGCCACACTTGAATCATAACAGGGGAAACAATAGCGCAGGTGAAAAGCGACAACCATCTAGGAATGACATTTACCTCAAGTTTAACTTGGCCAATATAATATGATCCATTAAATAAAAAAAAAATGCTAGACTCACAATTATTCAACAAGCAGTACCGAGGTTTTATTTTACAACCCGCTCTAAAGACCTTCGCTTAAAAAAATGTCACAATATGAATGTGCTAAGCTACTGTAAGCAGGAGTTCTGGGGACGTCACACGCCTTCTGATTCAATACAAAGCACTTATACTTATTATACCTGTGTATTTCAACATCTCATCATTAAAGAAGAGTCACCTCCAGCTTAATAGCAAGGAAAGTAGCTTGAAACTATTAGTTCAGGTTAAAAACTGCTGCTGCTAACTCAGTTCAGGGCTTGCTATCAAGTGAGATTGGTCATTACAGTGATATTAGATAGGGAACTGGTTACTCGAATATTAGGTGCAGATACTTCCAGGTTAATCAAATCAGAAGTTAAAGTGCAAGTTTCTAATGTGATTAAAATATTGAGTCTGCAGGTGGACCTCAACAAATTTAAAGATACCAAAACCATAGAATCTTCGGCAGACAGATTTTGCACCACAGCTCTACCTGCCAATGAGTCATGTGATGAGGCTTAGATTCAAGTCAAGTCAAGTCAAAAATACTTTATTCGATTAATTAAAATCATAAAAGTATACTACAAACACATATAAGAATGAGGTTGGCATACATTTCATTCATTTTTCAACCAATACAGTACAGCATGTAGTATACATTTAAAAAGATGTTTAAAAAAGACGTTAAAAAGAACATTTATGCAGGATAAATCGGGTTCAGGTGTTACTTTTTTCTTTGTAGGATAGATCAAACCCCTTGATTAGGACATCACTTTTAGGTTCTATAGGTAGTTCATTGCCATATTCAGAATACTTTAAAACTATACGGAGCAAATTTATTATGCAAATCATAAGGAAATAGGTTGTATAATATGCTACATCTTAATATTTACATGATTCATTCAGCTGTTGAGGTGTTCAGTGATCTAAGTCGTTTAGCTCTCATAGCTGCTACCAAAAAACTTGCAACCCCGAACATTACAATAGGGGTCTCCATGATTTGTAAAAACAACAATGCGGGTTTCACTTGCATAAATCCCCTGTTTCTCAAAAGCGGTAGTATATATTTTTCTCTCCCCTCCGCAAAAAAAGGACAAAAAAATACAAAATGGGTCTGGTCTTGGTCGGAGAAGGAATCGCATTTACATGGGGCATGATCCCTTGGCTTGTTCCATTTCGGATAATCACCCAGAAGGAGGTGCATCTGGTTGAAACGGAATTTTGGGAGAAGCCACCGATGGTATGGCCTATTCACTACCCTCAAATAAGGCTGGATGGTCATGGTTGATACAACAGTGTAGTGAGCCCTAACAGTTGTTTTCTCTATTTCTTGGGCTTCACGAAGCATGTTCCTAGACTCTATAAATTGTGTTTTAATCCATGTGACATCCTCTTTACATAGCCTCTCGGGATTACTATACAAGTCAGCACGGCCCAGATGAGTAGCAACAGACTTAATATAGCTCAGTCATTTTATATCTTTAGCTCTGTCTCTCCCCATGCAGTCAGTAATAATTTGACGATTTAGCATCAGGTTCGGGTTCAGCCACATTTTTACCCAAAGAAGTAGTGGGGCCAGGTTAAGGGTATCCTCAATATATCCTTGCCCTAATTCTGTCAAGACAGAGAAGATGGGTGTAGACTGTGGTAAGCCTAATAGTGAGCGCATGGACCTATTCTCTTCCTTCTGTATCAGGGTCAAGTCCCTGAATCCCCAAATCCCAGCCCCGTATCTAGCCAGAGCCAGGGTTTTGGCTCTATACAGGTTGAGGATGGCTTCAGTTGGTTTACCCCCCAGTCTCTTAGCAAAACTCTGTATCGCTGCAAATGACCGCCGTATAGCCATTGCTTTATTTACAACCTGTGGGGTCCAGGTGCCCATGTCATCGAAGATGACTCCAAGGTATGTAAATGTTTTGACTTTGGATAAAATCACTCCATTGCATCGTAGGGTTTTTGTGGTGTTTTTACCTTTCCCAATGGACATAACGTGCGATTTTTCCATATTTACAACCAAGTCTAGTTTTTGCATAAAAGCCCCAAACGAGTCAAGGAGCAACTGTAAACCATTGGGGGTTCTGGCAATGAGGACCGTGTCATCGGCATACATCAGTACCGGCAACGGTGACCCTCCCATATTGGGTATATCTGGGGTAGCTGTTTTTAGAACGGAGTACAGAGAGTTAATATACAAAGAAAATAACATGGGGGCCAAAATGCACCCCTGTCTAACCCCTCTTACTGATCTAAACCCAGTGGTGCACTTGCCTCCTGTAGTCATCCGTACTGATGCAGTCAGGTCGCTGTGCAGGAAAGCTAAAAAGTTTATCAAAGCAAGGTCCAGACCCAGCTCCGAGAGAATCGTCCACAGCTTCGACCTATTTACTAGGTCGAACGCTGTGGACAGGTCCATAAAAGCTAGGTGGATTGACCCGCTGGAAGCGACAGTATATTTACAAACAGTCATGTATAAATTAAGACACTGCTCCTCAGTCCCCCTCCCTGTTCTGAATCCATATTGAGTGTTGCATAAAATTGCATTTTCCTTTTCCCACAAGTTAATTTTGTTTAAAATGACTTTACCAAGAATCTTAAATGAGGAATCAAGTAGCGATATTGGTCTATAACACCTGGGGTCACCCCTTTGCCCCTTCTTAAAAATTGGAATAATAACCGAATGTGACCAAGTGGTCGGAGTGTCAGACAAATTCATACATGCTAAATTAAAAACATTCGCAAGTACTATAGACCATATGTAGGGATGTGCTTTATACATATCAGCGGGGACCCCATCCGGGCCTGGGGCTTTCCCGCCGGCAGTATTTTCAATTGCGTTTAATACTTCTTTTACCGTTACCCTTAATGGAGTGTCTGTAGGTAAGGGATCTATAGGAGTGAAAGGGGTAGTAATGGTCTTACTTCCGTAGATGTTTTCGAAGTGATCTAACCATTGTTTCTCGGTGATATTAACATCTAATGACTCATTCTCTTTGCCACTAAACAAAGGAGAGTTCACTATAGACCAAAATTTTGCACTATCCCTTAAAGTAAGATTGTCATAAAGTGCTTCCCAGGCTTTGTGTTTTATTTCTCTTTTGCGGGCCTCGGTCGTACTCCTATATTCTTTCCTTAGTTGGGACACTTCAATTATGTTACGTGGCTTACGTTTTAGGGCTTCTAGGAGTTTTTTATGTGCCTTTGAACAATCGGCATTAAACCATCCCTGTGCCCTTCGTGGCTTAACAGCGGGTTTGCTTGTAAGGGCCTCAGCGACATTTTTACATATGGTTTCAAAGGCTTTTGTGACATTTCCTCCTGTGGTCAAAGGGTCCCTGCATATATTTAGTTCAACACTTAGTTTATCACACAAATTAGTAAAAAATTCCTCAACGTTAATCCTAGACCATTTAACTCGTCTACCTTGGTCGTAGGCCCGGATTACAGTGGGGTAGGTTAACTGTTGGTCATGATTTGTTATGGTTGGATTTATATTAGTCAGTTCCATAACGACCGGATTATGGTCACTAAATGCCGTTATAATGGCATTGTATAAGATGTCATTTGTGAGAACACTAGGTGACCCAAAGATATAATCAATGATAGTATTACTACCTCTTGCACTATAAGTTACCACTCTGTCTTTCGGGTTCACAAAAGCGGGTTCAGACATATCCATATCTATCAACAGTTCTTCTAAAGCGCCCCCTTTTGCAGAGTGTTCGAAGTGCAGATGGGTCAAATAGTCATCATCATGGGAACTGCCGTCATAACAGTTGATTTGACAGAGGTGTGTGTTAAAATCACCAAAAACAATATAGTAAACCAAAGTAGATTGACTCTTCTTATAATTATTTAAAAAATCAGCCAACATTAGGATATTTTCACTTCCTTGTAGCCCTTCTGTTGAATTATAAAAATTTACATATAAGAGTTTTTCCCCCATATTCATCGAGACCTCTAGAATTAAACAGTTAGGGGAGTTGATATTTATAATTTTCATCGCCCCCATGTGGCTTACTGAGATTAAGAGTGCTAGGCCTCCCTTACTTCTGCCCCTATTGGACTTTTGAGCAGCATTAAAGTAGGATACATATCCTTCTACCCAGAAGTTACATTCAGTGTCCCAAGTTTCTTGTAGTGCAATCACATCCTGTTGCTTAATGATTTCAAGCCATTCTTTATCATCTCTTTTGGCTTGAAGGCCGGAAATGTTCCATGTCATTAGCTTCACTGTTCTGTTAGCCCCTTTAGTTCCGGGAGGTTCCTGCAGCCCCATCTTGGTGCCCAGTCAGATGTTAGTATCAAGGTTTGTAAGGGCATCAAAACGGTTTCTAAGCTCCAGGCCAGGGGTCAGAGCCACTTAGATTCATGAGGTTCAGATTATGTCACTTTCTCTTACTGACGCTGACATATAAAGTAGATGGTGTTTGAGGGATATTGAGTAGGAAAAATTGAACCCTATTCACTGGATATTAGATGACGCTCTTTGAAGCGTAATTTGAATACACATCGGAACTGTACAATGACTGATGTACTGTTGTATTATGAGAAAGTAGAAAGTTACAAGATCTGGTGTCTGTTCGATTATTCGAAAAATACCAATCAACGGATTGCATAGAGGTATTGCAAGTGTTCATTACATGATTTGATTCTGTTTTGAGAGCTTAACTGCCCACTGCTCAGTCTTCATTTTTAATCTGAAACAATTATTTGTTTGATGGATAGAATTGTGTGATAACCAAATCTTTTAAGATAGCTGATATATGATAGTTGCTGGTTTTATTGTAAAGTTGATGATTCTCGTATACTCAAAACTTTTGCGTGATGAGGACACCAAAAAATAAAAAAAATAAAAAAAATAAAAAGCTGATGATTCTGCTATATTTATACTTTCCTAAAGAATAAAGAATCTGAAGTAAGCGTCATGTTATGATATATCACAGTAGACTAAGGTTCAAAATGTGCATCATGAGAAATCAGTGAATTAAATTAGTTTCCAAGGCAAAACGTAATATATAGCTAAATATAATTAGGATGGCTCCTTGCTGCTGCAAGTTAAGTTCAAATTTAGAGCATGTGAACTGAGTAAATGCTCTGTTTCATTGAGTGGGAGATGGCTTACCTGCCTTCTGTGGTCCATTGGACACATGGCTCAGTTAATACTGCAACTATGTGTGGGGTCCTCTGCCGTGCATCAGATAATTGGAGAATGTCTGGATGCAAAGCACTCCGCCTGTAATCAGATCTTGCTCCGGAGAAGGGAGGTGCATGGGGTTAGTGTGATGGTGCTTGCAGATTGATTGTGTGTATGGAGACAGAGGAGTGGCTGAGCAAATTTAAAAGGAGAAAGTGATAGTTTTTTTTTTAAATGGTGAGTAGGCGTGAGCCACGTGACTCTGGCACTGAGCTGCATGTGGTAAGGGGTGGAGGAGAATTAGGTCTTGTGGAGAATCTGTTATGGTCAGGAGCGGTCCGTGCTGTTAAGAGCAGTGGGGTGCTAGGGCCGGGTGTTGGGGGGATTTTGACAGACGACGACAAGGGAAAATTAATTATTGATAAAAATTTCCCTCATGGTGGTCTATCGAACCCCACCCCAACCAGGCCACACCACGCCACAGTTCTTACATGCACAGGTCATTTGTGGTCATGGTAGTAGTTTCTCTAGAAGCCTGACAACACCCTAGGGGACACATGGGCTGGATAGAACAGTAAAAAAATTGACTCAAGTCACCAGTGTCACAAATCTCCAAGATCCATCCCAGTTGATATCATTGTCCTCAGCTGCAGCCAGAGCTGGAAACGGTAGCCATCCATCGATAGGCCATTTTTGGAAACCCCCCCCAAGACAGTGAATGGAATGGGTGCTGGATAGCATCGTATCAATGGAGGGGGAATAACCTGGGTGGATGAGAATGGGCTAGGTAGGCTCAGCACTTTTATCCGCGGGGCCGCTTTGTACTCTGCAGGAACCATGAGGATCTTAAAAAAGAGAAAATCATCACAACGGCTCGAACAATCTTATTTGCTTTTCAAATGTATTAATCTATTTACTAGGATATCTCAACGAACACTTGGGGGCTACCTAGCGGTTAATATGCCACCCCCTTAGTGTGAGTGACGATCATGCCGGGTGGGAACCTCTTTTCCTGAAAGTGAGAGGGCCATCGGATTCAAAGTGATGATTGTTGTTCCACAGCGGGGAATCCAGATCGCTTACATTTTTATTGACTTTCTAGACTCAGGTACACTAGCCCTCTCCTGAATAGGTAAACCTAAAATACCCCCCAAAAATCCCAGGCACGTCAACAAGGAAAGCTACTTCTGCAGATGGGCAAGATAGAACCTACACAGGGAAACAACCATATATTAGATCAGGAACAATATAGAGAGGTATACCTCTGTATTAATAAAACAGCTGGGTTAATTTTAACTATAGCGTTAGCATAATCTCTCATATAACAAGAGAGAAGCACGAGTTGTTTCTGCAGTCTCTTGGAACATTTGTTAGAAAACATATCCTTATTTAAACTTAACAATTAAACTTTTATGATGTATATGTCCACTGGGCCCATTCCAGACCTCTTCGCTGAGAACATCTCATCGACAAAGTATGGAGGGCAAGGATCTGTCATAAAGCAGACAACTACTGTTGTACACTTATTTCGATACTAAATTAATGTCAACTGCAGTACAAATTATCCATGACATCACTTGGAATCCAAAGGTGGAAAACTCCCTGCCATTAGGACCTACCCATCTACAATGTTATGTTGTGTATGCACTCCATGGAAACAAACGTTTCCCCCATAAATTGAATCCCTTGGTACAGCTCCGTAGGGGTGGTAGAGATGAGTCAAAGTTGAGATGCAACCATAATGTGCTTCCTCATCCCCCCTTCTCCATCAGCTTCCATCTCTCTTCCCATCTATTGAAAAAAGTATTCCCCACCT
The DNA here is from genome assembly GCF_964263255.1 of Lissotriton vulgaris. Lineage (NCBI taxonomy): Eukaryota > Metazoa > Chordata > Amphibia > Caudata > Salamandridae > Lissotriton > Lissotriton vulgaris. Next base: position 774,540,753 of record NC_141685.1, on the reverse strand, counting down.
TATGTTAGTCTTCCCTTAATATCCTTATTAAAGCCGAATATCTGCATGTTTACACCCTTTGTCATCTGTCTCCCCAACCATGCCTAACTGGCATCTTGCTACTCTCCCCCAATTCCCTCGCCTTCCCTCTCACATTGTTCCTGAGCCATGCTCTTCACTGTTTATGAGGGGAGCCTGCACCACGCTAACCCAGCTCTGTGAGACCAGTTGTCCATGAGCAGTCATTCTGTATATATCCAGGCACCCACATTAACCACTTGGACGCTAAGGGACTGAGGCCCATATAATGAGATTTCCATTGAAATGAATGGGCAGTGCATGACAAGTTACCCTTGTCATTAGCATCCAAGTGGTTAAGGGGTCCATTCCATGTCGGGCGAGCCTCTATCCCTGAGGGTTATATGCCCGACGGATTCTAGTTTTATGAGGAGTGCGAAATCCAAATGTGTTTCCAAGCCCATTTTCCTGTCACCATAAGCAGGAAGAAATGTGCATGGAAACAGGCCCAGGAATATGCAGAATTAGTTCTGGAAATTCTGGGTTCTGCATGTTATTTCCAATTCCGAGTCGGGTAAAGGTCAAAAATTGGACTCTACTTCCGGTTCCTGGCCCACGTGGAATGGGCCCAAGTGTTAGCAGCACCTTCTATGACACCTGGACTAGTTTTTGGGGAGAACTATGCAAACTGTGATATATGTAAGTTTGGATACAGTCCTCAGCTACAGGACATGGTGAGGTTTAAGTCTATCTCTATGTGTGAGTGGGGGCAGAGACTGGCCAGGCTGAGAAGACGTGCAGTATATGATGAAAAACTGTCACCAGGACACAGAAAGAAGAACAAAGGAAAGATGGGTGGCAGTGGGAAGAGACCTGGTATAAAGTAACAGAAAGAAGTGTTGAGGAGAGATTTGTGTCAGTGAGCACAGACCCTTTTGTCAGATTTTATGGAGGCTGAAGTAGTGTGCATCAGAGTGATAGAGGTAGCGCATATGCACAAATAACAGAGGAGGCGATATTTGTGGGAATGGAACTAGAATCACAAGCTCTGAGCCTACAGAAGGTGAGATAAGGCAGTAGTGTAAGGATGTTACAATTAAATGGTAAACATTACAAAAAAATACAAAAACAAGCTTGTTATCAGTGAACGGGGAGCTGAACATCCTTGCACCCCTCTTGGAGAGACTTAAGGAGAGCTGAGAAGAGATTTAGTGCCTCAAATTAGTACATGAGGGGGTGCAGAGATGTGTGTGAGGGTGTCTGACACTGGCATCCAGTACACAAAAAGAGGGGTGGGTGAGATTTGTGGGAGGATGTTAGAGGTACTGACCTGCAGATATTAAATGGCACAGTTGACATTGGCCTGGGACCGAACAGATCCCCTCAAATGAGCGCAAACAAAAGTGTATTGAGAAGATTTTGTGCATAGGCTTCGCCTGCCTGCCCATTACATGTAAAATTTACTTTGCGCTGAAAGCAGAAACAGAAGCCACAAAAAAATGGTTGTTGTAGAAAACAGAATTATTCTTTTGGGTGGGTGGCTACTCACCTCAAGGAATAATCACAATCCTTGTCAGGGTGAACCCTTAAAATCAATACATTAACTTGAGGTAAATACCCTGACAGCTATGGTAAAGCTTTGGGCAGTATGTAAAGTATTTATACAGTAGCAAAAAAGTAATAAAGTTGAAATACAAAACAATAAAAATAGAGTAAGATTTAATAAACAAAATGACGCTATAGTGACACAAATCCAATAAAGGGACCCAGAGTTATACATTTTTAAATGTTTAAGTCAGACTTGCACCAAAAAGCACAAAGTGCCAAAAATAGTCATAGTCAATGGTTGTGATAGACAGAGACCTAGGTGCAATTTTGCGCTGATCATGATGGACATCAACTAGATCATCTGTGTCAAAGATTTTAGCTTCTGTATTAAGCTCTTTAAGTTCCAATCCAACAGAGCAGCACACTTTGAAATGCCCCTTGTACCTCCGGAGAGTCACTTAGAGACTCACAGGGTGTCTCAAAGTGGGAAAAGCCTTAAATCATAGCTATTATATAGAAAAGGACTCCTTTAAGCACAAAAACTATGTTGCAGACATTGTACGCGCTCTTGCACTATGGCACAAGGGTGTCTGCATAGGTGCATTGTTGACGAACAAGCGCTAGTAGATATGTCGCTTTACTTCTTTCTCCAGTTCATGCAATGGAGCACAGCAAGTTTATTTGCTACCCTGCATTGCGTGACTTCTATGTATTTCTGGGCCAGAACGTTCAGAATGACTAGAATCAGTACTGCTTTCACTTAAAGCAGCCAGCACATGTGGGACATAAATCATATGTAAGGTTTCCAGATGACTCAACGCATCAGCAACACCAAGCTCTAGCCTAGGGATTTCATTTATTAACCGGGTAATTGTAGACCTGGTTCACCTTAAAAGTTTATCATTTTGAACTTAAATCCTAAATTTGAATGATTGGTAGATGTAACACTGTTCACGAACATCTTGTCCTTGACGGCCTGAAGTCACAAAGTGACTTTAGCACTAAAAATGGGTTAAGTGGCATAAGCCACTCTCAACAATAACCTATGCTATATAATTTACCTTTGACGATGTAATCTGAAGCGACGTACTGGGTACCACGTAATACAGCAGTACCTAAATTGAGCCAGTGGTTTCCAGTGCTTGGCACCGGCGCTTATTTGTCAACACCAAAGCTTGACAGTCTGCCACAAAGTGCCACTGTCTGGTTAATTTAGACATTACCACAACAACATTTCATTATTAATTCAATAGTGTTAGAAATGGGATTTCTGGTTGGCTAGGGCATGCGCCTAAGCCAGGCAGAAACCACCACTCTAGTCAGGAAAAAAACCTGAAGAAAACCCCCGCTAACCCCCTTGGTCGCTTGGCACGAACAGTCAGGCTTATCCTAGAGGCAATGTGTGAAGTGTTTGTGCAACACACACATACAGCAGCAACACACTAGGCACACCACAAAAGAAACGCCACACAAGGTTATATACAAAATAGCCTTTGTATTATCCAAAACACATTAGAATCATAATCACACATATACACTGTGCCAACTGGCACTAGGCCATAATTTACAGGGGATTATACACATGACAGGGCCAATCGGGCCACTGTCAGAACCATCACAAAGCACAAGTAGCAAAAATAATACAGCCAGTAACTACTGGTAGAAACACTGTACTTAGTATCATATCACATTAGCAACATAAACCTCATAGCATGACATTTGCATTACATTTAGACATAGGTCACCTTAGGGCCTTGCGCTCTACCAACATACTAATGACCCTAGGCCAACTGACCTTTCTCTAGGGCCCAATGCCCTTTGTCCAAAATGTCAGGGCGTAAATGTAGAGCCTTTCAATGGCCCTCTGGCTGCCTTTCAGCAAGACCACTGTGCATCATGCACTGGGGCATGGGAGGCGTTTCACCCCCTCCTTGCTTCTTAAGAAAGAAAAATGCCCCTGTGTTTCAGCTGCCCGCTGTCCTGCGGTGCAGCTGAGTACAAAAATGAGCCCTGGCACTAATTGTGCCACTGAAGCCCCACTTTGGGACTTCTAAAACAAAATGGGCCCCTCGTTGCAGCTGCCTGGTCTCTCGCGGTGCAGCTGTGTAGAGCCCGAACACTGGCCCCCACTGTACCCTGGAGGGCACCAACAACGCTCTCCGTTCAGCCCCCACTCACCGGGGCAGAACGTGGCTGGCTCCAGGCACCGACAATGTGCCTCGGGAGGTCCCACTCACTGGACCCTCCTTGACCTTTCCCAGCCTCCTCCGGTGGCAGGAAGACACCGACAAAGTGCCTCAGAGGGCCCCTGCTCCCGGGGCCTCTTCTCACTCTCCCAGTCTCTGCAGTTACCGGTGAATACGCGGGGCTCTCCTTCTTCTCACAGGAGCCCCGCACAGGCACGCAACGACTTCTGGTCCTCGTTCTGACCCCTCTGGGCCCTGCCTACAACCAGATAAGTTGCCTGTCTTCCGGGTCGGGTCGGGTCGTGGCGGTTCCTCTTCTCTGGCAAATGCTGGGTGGGCTCCCACTTCCGAAGACACACAAATGCAAGGTGGGATCTCACTCCACCACGCATCGGCAGTGCATAGTGGGTTCCTGCTCTGCCATAAAAATACCCACAAGGCAGAGCAGTCTCCCACCGCTCTTCGGGTCTACGGCAATGCGGGGTAGGCACCCGCTTTGGGTCTGCAGTGTGAGAGGACAGTAGCACTGCGGAGTGGGCTCCAGCTCCACCACCAGCAGCTGGGCACACGCAGGTCAGCACGTAGGGACCCCCAGGAAGCAGGAGCTGGGTCCCATGGCGGTTTCTCCTATTGTTCAGCAGTCCTTCGCCCCAGAACCGGTACAAGCGCCAAAAGCAGCCCACTAAATGGGGTAACAGCCCTAGCACTTATACCACATTTCTTCTTTGTTCTGCCCTAGCACAGGGCTTGGTGGGGGAACAAGTTTCAACTGGTTCTGGGGGGTATTGAAGAACTCTGTTTACAGGGCTTCTCTTTCCCTTTGTCAGGTGGGGGCTTGGTCATCAGACCATCACAGGGGAGCGGAGCCAGCATTCACCCAGCCAGGCACAGACCTATTCAGGGTCAGGGGACTACTCCTCCCACTACTCCAAATGCAGATCTCCTATTCAGCCTAGCGCTGACTCACTCTGCCCTCCCTGGAACCACACACACCTCACCAGCCCCTGTCTCTCGAGAGCCAGACAAGCAATACACATCAGGCAGGAAGACACATAGCACACATAAATGCCAACTTCTAAAAGTGGCATTTCTAAAATAGTGATAATAAATCGGCACAGCCAACATTGCGCAGAATTTATTATTACTGTACCAAACATACCAAACTTGACCACGCTGCTCCGCTCATATTAGGAATTACCACTGAAACATTTATCAGGGAATCCCAAATGCATTCATACGGGATGGCAACCTCACAGCAGTGAGAAACCAAAATGGCTGTTTGTCACTACCAGGACATGTCACACACTTAAGGTACATGTCTTAACTTTTACCTACAATGCACCCTGTCCATAGTGCTAGCTAGGGCCTACATTAGGGGTGACTGACATGCAGTAAAAGGGGGGTCACAGACGTGGCACACACTTTAGGTATCACATCACAGCGGCAGTAACACTGCGCACACAGACCCTGCATTGGCAGAGGCCTGAGACAGGTTTGAAAGGCTACTTTGGTGGGTGGCGCAATCAGTGCTGCAAGCCCACCAGTAGTATTCAATTTACTGGCCCTGGGTATCTGAGATACCACATTGCAAGGGAGTGACAGGTAAATTAAATATGGCAAACAGGTGTAGACCAATTTTACCATGTTTACCACAGAGAGCACACACACTTTAGACTGGACAGCAGTGCTAAAGTACGCGGAGTCCTACAACCACCAACACCATGTCAGAAAGAAAGGCTAGGAGGAAGGCACAAATTCAGGGATGACCCTGCAAAAATGGCCAAGTCCAACAAATATACATTAAAAATAACTATTACATGCTCCCCAACCCATTCTTTCAGCTTTGGGGGCCTGAAATAGTCCAAACTGTCACACTTGTAAGAGTGTGCCGGTTAGTACTTGTGTTGATTCTGTCATTGGCAGCATGGCAGGGTCAATGTGTGGTGCAAGCTGCAGTGGCCTCCTGACAAAAGTCTGGGCACTTATTTGTTTTACAAATGAAACACTGCAATACATTCACCATCTTTCCATGATAGTTAGCAGACCCGTGCAAAGGACTAAAGCAATTTCCTTAAATAGAGAGGGCTGTCTGATCTTTGCAAAAAAGAACGAGTTAAAACCTCAAACGGAGACAATTCTCTAGGGATTCTGTGCACAGAATTATTTAACTGTGCTGTAATCTGGCCAGATGTAAGCAAGAGTGTGATAAGGATAAGGAACTGGGATCCAGCTGGGCAATAGAGTTCTGAAAAAAGATTGACACGTTTCTCCCTGGAGACCTGCAGCAGGGCTGCTTACCAAAACTGACGTGTTGCATATGGACAGAGTGTATTTTGTAAAAGGATATAAACTTTGGCCAAAGGTTTTGCTCAGAAGCCGGTGGCCAGCCCTATCGAAAGCCAGGGTGCTGAATAAAACGGCTGAGTAGTCTTAATTCAACCTCTTGTTTCTTTAATCCACAAGCAGACACCCCCAGCCTATCAATCTCACCATACAGATTCATTTTCACCGCAGCTTTTTCGTTTTGTCCCTATTTTGCTTTACTTCTCATTCTACTTCTTTTCCCCTTTTGTGTTTTTTTCTCTCTTACCCTGGTTAAAAGTCAGTTAAGGAAAAATAAGTGCTGGTCCCTACCGCAAAAATTAATGCCAGTGGTCCCCACCTGCAAGCACCAGCTCAAATTAAGCACTGAAGATCAATTCTTGCAATGGAAGTATAAAACCAAAGCACGGGCTCCTTTAACCTGCAAGAAATATATGAAGGAGCTTTTCTGAGAAAAGTGGGGAGCCAGTAGACGCTGGGCAGCTCAATAATTCAGGATGCCTTTTACAGCACCCATGCAAATCCTATCTGGAGTTAGCAAAAGTAAAGGTTTGTGCTTACATGTATACTTATCTGTTTTTTGTGTAATTAAACTTCTCTTTGAATTCACCACATCCCACGGAGTCAGCGCCTGTTTGTTAATCTGATATTCGGGATATATATATATATATATATATATATTCACTGAAAAAACCATAGGTTATAGACCATATATAGTTAGGGATTAGCATTTACAAAACCTTATTTTACTCGCACAAAACCATTGAAATTCCATATATAGTTAGTTGCACTAACTATATATCGCGCACCCGCAATCCATTGCTAATGATGTCACATATTACATCATTCATGACATGGTCAGTGACATCACTGATGACATCACTGATGACATCTCAAATGACATCACTGATGACATCACTGACATCTCATTTGACATTACTGATCACATCACTGATGATATCATTTATGTGATAATACAATGAACATCTTCAGACTCTAATATAACCTTAGATACAATCAGTATAAACAGACACTCACAGACTGTCACTTATCCATGGAGTTACTCACACACCTACTCAGTCATGCAAAAGATTAATCACACCTCCATTTCCTCAACTATACAGTTATACACACCTTACTTATTCAAACATATACTAACACATATTTACTCTCTTATACAATCCCTGATACAAGTTCACAATGATCGATACAGCCACTCTCACATTCACTAGCTCTTATGTTCAGTTATTTATATATGTCAACTCTCACATGGACTGTGTTTTACATATGTACTTACTTTGACATGTAGCACTGAGATATCCATTCACTCACCAATACACTCATGCAGTCAGTCGACCGCCCATACAGCTGTTTCCACATGCACTTTTGAACCCATACATTTAGTTAATCAACTGCTCACACATCTATGCACAGAGTCATACACCTCCCAGCCACCCACACACATACTCAGTCTCCCATACAAATACTTGGGCAACCATTCAATAACCCATATAGTTACTCATATAGCTACTGATTTAAACATGCAGCAGTTTACAGAACAACATATATAATGATTGCCAAATTAAGACAGTTTAGTCACTAACCCATGCACTCAGTGAGACACATTTAATCACTCACTCATACAGTCAGTCATGCACCTACTAAATCCTTCAACCAGACACTTATACATCCACTCATTCTTCAATATGTAAGACATATTTTAACTTTACAGAAACATACAGTCACTGGGTGTTGTCATCAGTGATGTCATCAGTGAAGTCATTTGAGATGTCATCAGTGATGTCATCAGTGATGTCATTTGAGATGTCATCAGTGATGTCATCAGTGATGTCACTGACCATGTCATGAATGATGTAATATGTGACATCATTAGCAATGGATTGCGGGTGCGCGATATATAGTTAGTGCAACTAACTATATATGGAATTTCAATGGTTTTGTGCGAGTAAAATAAGGTTTTGTAAATGCTAATCCCTAACTATATATGGTCTATAACCTATGGTTTTTTCAGTGAATTTTCAAGGTTTTGTAAATGCAAATTCCTAACTATATATGGTCTATAACCTATGGTTTTTTCAGTGAATTTCATTGGTTTTTTAAAAGCTAATATCTATAGCTGTAAAATATATTCTTTATTACGTGACGTATCACGTAGCCCGTGAGACGCCTCATGATGCATCGCATAACCGTGACGTATCGTCTCTGCAGCGCAAACCAAACCCGTAACGTAAGCGCGCCAGAGCACGCTTAAAGATATATATATATTTTTTTTACCTTAATTAGACAAAATCCACACGTGCACATATCACAAACGTTCCAAAAAAAAACAATATGTCGGACTCCCATTACGCTGCCAGTTAGCTGCCCGGTTAACGTACCGGAAAGCACCTCTACCGCGAAAAATCGCAATATTTTTTTCTTTTGCCCCGCGGGCAACTTTAATAGCCCCCTCATCAATCCTAGGGGTTCACCTTACCCCTTTCCTTCATTTACACCTTTTTTTTTTCCACCTCTTGTCTCTCGATCTCCAGACTGTTTACAATGTTAACAGCCAATCAGCTACTCCTCAGACTCCCGTTACGCTGCCGGTTAGCTGCCCGGTTAGCTGCCCGGTTAGCTGCCCGGTTCGCGTACCGGGACGCGTCTCTACGGCGAAAAAATCTGAATTTTTTTAAAATTTTTTTTTTGCCCCGCGTGGCTCTATAATATCCCCCTCATCAATCCTAGGGGGTCAGAAGGGGTCTACCTTGCCCCCTTTCCTTCATTTCCCCCTTTGTTTTGGCCTCCTCTTGTCTCTCGATCCTACCGAGAGACAAGATGGCGGCCGCTCCGGACTGTTTACAATGTTGACAGCCAATCAGCTACTCCTCAGACTCCCGTTACGCTGCCGGTTAGCTGCCCGGTTAGCTGCCCGGTTAGCTGCCCGGTTCGCGTACCGGGACGCGTCTCTACGGCGAAAAAAATCGGAATTTTTTTTAAATTTTTTTTTTGCCCCGCGTGGCTCTATAATATCCCCCTCATCAATCCTAGGGGGTCAGAAGGGGTCTACCTTGCCCCCTTTCCTTTATTTCCCCCTTTGTTTTGGCCTCCTCTTGTCTCTCGATCCTACCGAGAGACAAGATGGCGGCCGCTCCGGACTGTTTAGAATGTTGACAGACACCAGAGAGCCAATCAGCTTCGCATCGCAAAGTTCCGATACGCGAAAAGTACGCGAACCGGAGCGCTGCCCGGAGCGCTGTTACAGATATATATCTTGTTTAAAACGTTAATTTCTCAAAATTCACTGAAGCACATATATTGAGACCTAGCAAAGGCACATCGGGCTAACAGTCCCTACAATTTTGCCAAGTTTCGTGCAAATCCATTCAGCCGTTCGGGCTAAAAGTGAGTCCAACCGCCCTATGGAAAAATGAATGGGAAAAACGTGTTTTGGGACCCCCCTTTTTTCTCGGCCCCCCCTTGAAGAACCCCCCCCAAATTTTCAGGGGCTGCTCAGAAACAAAATGTGCCATTTTCCTGAAAATTTCAGCCAATTCCGTCCACAAACGCCAAAGTTATTAGACATAGAATTTTCAGAAATCCCATAGGGAAAAAATCCTAACTATATATACCTACTGGCTATCGCCAGTAGGTAATATATATATATATATATATATATATATATATATATATATATAGATATATATATATATATATATATATATATATATATATATATATATATATATATATACCCAGCTGCAGGAGTAAGCCATTGGCATTACCAGAAATTCAAATAATGTCATACAGTGCTATACATATGCCCTTGTCATACCATAATATTTTGCATTCACTTTTGTGTAGTTATAGTTATTGTTCATTAGTACTGGTATAGCACATTATCGTGGCATTTTGGGGTTGTTGTGCACCTGGTATACCCTTATGAGATACATGAACCTGGACATGTTGTTATACACCTAGATGTATACCAGAGAACTCATACATGAGCTATTTACTACAGTTATACACCTTAGTTACGTGATCCCTTAAAAAACGTTACACCACTTTGTTGACGCACAATTCTTTGTTAGACTGTGGTGCTATGTACTGAGATTGAGAAGGTCTTAGTTGTCTTAGTAAAACATTCACCCAGTGTTGTACTTCAATGTATGAACAAGGTAAGGCATAAAGCTGTGGAGCACGGTAATAATACAAGGCCTATCCTCCCTACGAGACGGGTTATAGAACTGCTTCCAGGCAGTTTGGGAACGTGGTCTCAGTCCAGCCACACACCAGCTGGTCCAGGCCTACTGCAGACAGTGATGGTAGTAATTTGAGGGTCATTAGCAGATGCCTGGAGCACGTTCAAAGTCAGCTTCCTGATCTCTCTAATAGTTAGATGATGTACTCTTTCGACATTCTACATGCTTCTTGGTTGGATTGTTGTCATGTGTTTTCTCAAAGACAGGCCTTTGAACATGCAGTACCCATTAGAGACCTCGGGATCAAACAATGTGCGTGGTATGCACCCATGATCCCATCTTTGCATTTTAAGAAAATTGCCCAGCAGGACCATCATTGTGTAGTGAGTCATATCTTTAAAGTTGAATAATTAGGGCCGGATGGTGGACAGGACACTACGTCACAATGTGGCAGATATCCCGTCCACAATATGACAAGTCCCATAGGGTCTACTGCCTTTGTAATACGACGGACGGGACATCACCATGTTTGTGACTGAGTATCCTGTCCACCACGCTCTAAATAAGGCCCTTAGTTTCACAATGGTAATGAGCCCACTGAAGGAGAGGAATTTCTACATATTCTTATTACAGAGGTCAATTAATTGAATGGTGCATTCACTTGAGAGTTTTGAGACTTACAGGCTATGTTTAGAAGTATAAACTTTTAGACATTTGCAGGTTCCATACTTTATCACAGTTCTTAATTTTCTGTATTATTGTTGATAAATGAATAAGTTATTGGGGTGGCTGTAGAAAATAACAGCTTGCCCAAGCATTTTTAATGACCATTTTCTTCAGTTTACCTATAAAAAAGGCTAGTTGCTATTTACAGAAAGTCAGGTACTTTGTTTAGTCCATCAAAGGGGATTGAGTGCATCACGCATCACTTGTGAAAAGGCAGTACCTACTCTGTGATGACCCGTAAAGCTTTGTTGGGAGTGACAATATCAGAACTTCTCTTTCCTGCAGACGTACCGGACCGTGACTCATCGTAACCATAGAGCAAAGAGTCAAAACAGCACAAAACCGGCCTCTATGTCCTCATCAATGAGAAATGCCCCACTGTAAATTTTCCAGCAAGATGATATTTGGTCAAATTACGAAAGGTGAAATATGATGCACTATGGTGTTAGATAAAAGACTGAATATATACTCTGAGCATATATACTCATCCTGATCCAGTGCTGCCCCAAGAATAGAATGTACACCATCAGTTAAGTGCTAAATGGGGTGTAACTCTAAAGATGTTGGGTCTCAATCGGAATTTTACCACCACTGGGTGATGATCACAAGAAGAAAAGCAGGCAATGATGCTTAAAGTAAACTCAAACAACTTGAGAGGAAGTTTTTTTCATCATCAAAATTACTCCTTCAGCAACCTTACCTGGGCTGTTTATTATAATAGTTTGACTCTTTTGTGGTGTCTTAAGGTCACTTCAGTGTAATCCAACAGATTGTTTCCCCAATAAAAAACAAATGATTCACTATGCAGGAAATCATGGGTGAACGAAGATTTATGCAAGAGTTACAACTACTGAAAGGACAATCGTTGAGACTTTGACCCAATGTGTATCAATTGTGAATGAATAAATAAATATATAAACAAATAAACAAAATAAATGAATAAGTGCAGGGAGCCAAAGTTTTTCTTATGAGCTCAACGCCTGTGAGCAAAATGCTGGGGTAGCCAAATGGCATGGCGGCATAGTCTTGATTCCACCTAATGCCTCTTATTCCACCACTCTACAAGGTTGCAAGTTCTTTTTCATCCTGCTTTCTCCTTTTTTCACTGATTTCCTATCTTACTCTTGCCTCTTCCTTTTCTTTTTTGATGCTCTCTTTTTCTTTCTCTAGGTCAAAGCCTGATGATAATAAGTCCTAATCTCACAAAAACAAACGAGTCCCGGCGAACACCATCTGCAACCACCACAAATTGAGCACTGGGAACATTCATCTTTTTGCTTCAAGTAAGGATCTGAATAATCTCTTGGAAATTTATTTTTGAACATTTGTTTCTTTTGAATGTGGTCTTGTTACCTTTGTTTGCGGAGGTTTCTAAACATTTATTTGCAAATTTGGTACACCGAGTGGATGTTGGTCAGAAATGATTCCAGTGTGTGTGTTGCTTTTTGGCTGTAACTCTGCTATTTGCATCCGATATATGCTGGGATTTGTTGGATGTCAAATAAATTGTTAATGTCTTCAAATTGAGGCTTGCACACTTCCCAGTCCTTAGAACGTCATTGCTGGGTGTGTTCTTGCTAAGAAGCCTAAATGGTAGGTCCCTTGGAAGAAACACAAAACTACTCTGAGATAAACCCTGATCTTTCACAAAGGGAAAGGCCTGCTGTCTGGTCTTCTGCCAATGAAACCTCTTGTTTTATAGTCATCTCAATTTATTACTTTTCACTATTTAATTATCGTTATTGGATAAAAGTATTAAAGTTGTTTCGTGTAACCATTAAACAAACTCCATCATGCTTCAAATTAAACTTTATAGGGAGTCTTTAACACGTTTTGGCTCCTTACATTTACAAGTTTTGGAACATCTGGAAACCCAAACAGATTTCTTCAAAGCATTTATTCATTTGTTTCTGTGTTCTGTCAACTAATGATAAGCTTTTTTTGTATAAGTCGACTCTTATCCCAGTTTTGATTAAGTTCCAAAGAAGGCAGATTCTTTGAACTTTCGCATTACTTAGTAAAAATGCGAAAAGTACCCATTTAAACGTAGATGAAGATCCCAAATGTTGTTTTGTATCTATTGCATTTACACTACTGGTAGCGCATCTTTACAACCTAAATCCGGCCCTGGTAAGCTATTGAGGTACTCTGCCGGAAAAGACTCAATAATATACCATAATATTACGGGGAACATTTTGAAACCCAAATATATATATATACACACATATAAGTTTACTTTACTAACTAACATATATTTATGTCCCTACATGACATTCATATGTATTCAAGGTACATAGATGTGGAGTTAAGAACCATAAATATATGCTTACTTATGTGCATTTACCTTCTCGATATTTACGTCTTTGATATTTTGCCTTTGACATACCATAGCACAATACTAATAAGATAGTATTCTAACATACAACTGTGATAGAAACTTTGGACTTGTTTGGAAAATCAACCCAGGACTACCCAAAAAAACGTTTGATGCTCTACCAATGGCATATTAAGCTCTATGCAAATAAAATGCAATAGCATAACAAAGCACAAAACGTAGTGTGACTGTACAAACGAATGGATGCCGTTATTTTAGCTTGCTTGAATCCATTGTTAAATTGAAGGTCTAGTTATTTAAGAACTATCCTTGTCATAATTGGTGGTTCTCGCGAAGACATGCAGTAGGAAATTAGAGATATTCAAAATGCTAAGATCCCTGGAGATGGAGCAAGCCTTAAAAAGTTAAATTAAGGATTTTATATAGATAAACACTTAGGAATACCCCCTAAGGAAGATTTAAACAAAGTGCCCTAAACAACTCCTACAGATGTATGGTGGAAATGCTCCCACCTTGGAAAACTGTAATCATAATTAAAGGGGATTTTTTACAAAATCAAGATTCACTGAACCTTTTTGCCATTTCAGGGCTTTCACTTCTGACTCTGAATGGGACAATTTTGGCAGATATGAAGTAGAACGTGTGGCAGGGAAGACAAAAGGTTAACATATGATACGTGCATGTGTTCTACCTTAGGGAATATCAGATCAACTACCTGATCACCTGATTTAGAATGTTATCAAAATGGCTGAATTTTAATATATTTTTAAACTAATTACATCAGAATCAAGGAACATTCCTCTTAACTTTGCAAATGTTTTTGAAAGGTTGGAGGAATATGTATTTTGATTACATATCAATTTTAAGACACAAAAATCAATTAAATATAGTTTATAGTCTTTTTTTTAATGCTGAGAATACATTATAACTGAAAGGGGATTGAATTATGTGTAAAATGAAACTGTAGCCTCTTTGAAAAACCCAAAAAACAGAGAGAGATAAAGGTACCTGAGCTTAGCCATTTTCCTCACCAGTGGCCTATGCAGGATTCTTTGAGGTTTTGAAACATGATTGACATTTTTTAACCAACCCACGTAAAACCGTGAAATGTTCGATCCTCTCCAGCTGGACACTCTACTCGTGACATCTGTATCACTTTTGACATATGTGTGACCTGCAGGTCATAGGTTCAATTCCTGTCAAGGCCAACTTACCCTTTCATACTTCCGAGGTGAATACATTAAGTATAATTAAAAGGGATAACAGTAGCACGTTATGTACAGTGCTAAAAATGAGCAAAACGTACTTGTGGCATTAAGTGCAATACAAGTAAGTACTTCCTATGGTGCCCTGCATCTTCATATACAGAAGTCTGCCCAACAAACTGCACCATCCCACATATATATGTCCTTCTACTGCAAACTCATGGTCCATCTCCTTGAGCTACATCTGGGTACAATGTATCTCCGCTCAACTACCTTGCACAAACTAGTGCAACAGACTCCCTTCTTTTCTCCTTCTTGGTTTTATGTCCTTCTCAATGTACTGCCATCATACACTATGCAAATTCTCCGCTGCCTATTTATTCTTGACCAGCACTCTAGAACCGAAGATACAAACACACTTTTTTTCCTGCATTAGCTCTATCATGTCTTTTTAATTATGTAGGTCAGCTTTTTAGGTAGTAGGATACATATTTTCACTTTGTGTAGCTCCTTTTAAGTCGTGGCTCCAACCTGGTAATACTTGAGTCTGTTTTCAAAGTGAATATACCACTGTTGGCTCTAGAAGTATTAACCTCATGCGCGCTAGCGGAATTCCACTCGCACACTGAGATTTTTTAAATCGCAAGTTACGTGACGAGCTGGGCTCGTCATCAGCGTGCGAGGAGGCTACGCCATGACGAGCCCAGCTCGTCATCAGCGTGGAAGGGGTTAAGGAAGAGCTCCCACGAGCAGGGGAGGAAATCCCTACAAGGATGCGCCGCTATTAAGACTATAAGAAACAACTATAGATGCCTCCATCTTTTTGTGTGAGCCTGAGGGTGGTTCACAACTGATGCACATCTTCTTTTGTAAGACAACACTCTGTATAAGATGCTCCAAATAACCTAATATTTTATTTTCAAATACAAGAAATAATCTAAACCCATCCCAGTCAGGGAAATACCTTACTGTCTGTGCAGGCACTTAGCGGGGTCCTGAAAGGAATGCGATTGGACAGGACCTCAAACGAGGGCAACAGCATGGAATCAATCACTCACTAGGTATTGGTCGATCAAAAAAGGATCAAATTATCTTTTGAGAAAAGAAAAATAAATAAAACAAGTTTTGCCTGATCAGTCAATAGGACAGTTGTAGTCCACCAGTGGTTTATAGAAAGGATGCCCAACTTCCCTACGTCCAGCTCTTGGCACATGGAATAACCAGATGTGGAAAAATAAAAGTATCTGGCTCTCCGGAGCTCAGAAGAATCAGACAATCAGTCATACACTGGAAAAGCACCAAAATTATCCCACCAAGAGACAAGCAATGGGAACTCTGGCACAAAGAATGAAATCGCTTTCCACGGATGCTCATGCTGCTGTCAGAGCACACACCCTCACACACACACACACACACACACACACACGCAAACACCCATACATACAGACACATGCACGCAGTACCTGTACATGAGAAAGACAAAAGATTGATGGGGTGGAAAAAAGGGAGAAGAGAGTATTGACTGTCGGGATTGTATGAGGATTGTACAAAAAAGTCTCCTCATATACTTTAGGGTGGGTTAATCTTTTGCAGATTTAAGTCTAGTTTGGACCATAAAAGAAAAGAAGACTTTTTTGGCAGAAATATAAGTGCATCTGTGCCTTTTAGGGTCAGAAGCTTTTTGCCAGGTCCCTCAATTTCCCATTAGACAGGTTTGTCCTGTTCCTTCCTATCTTCCGGACTCATCCTTGCCCATGCCACCCTCCCCACCAACCCAGACAAAATATTCCAACAGGGAAGAGCAGACAAAGTAACAGGCCTCGAAAGGACCTCACAAAAATCAATCTGAGGGGGGCCACTGCAAGGGACAACGGGGCATCTCACACCCTTGTCCCTGGTGCCACTACAGCAGCTGAACCAGAGATAGTTATGCCCTGGTGGAGTGTCCAAAGCAGTTCAGGCAAAAACACAGTTCAATGTTAAACTGCATTCTCATCTACAAAGCGCACAATAGCTAAGATACGGCATGGTCATGCCCACATCTGTAAAAAAAAACAAGGGTTACTGTGCATGAGACTACATTGTTGACTCTGCACTTCCCTCAACAGCAGTTTAATATCAAGACCCATGCTAGAATAACTTGGGCTATTAAGTTTTAATGAACTACCCACTTTCATTTCATAGGCATACATCACACTCACCTGAACATACAGCTCCTTGAGTTCATACTGGAATTTTTTGGGATCTGTGGTGATCGTTACTGGACCAATCTCTGAAACGAAAAAACAAAAATGCTTACAGAATTAGATTTGAGAAGAAAACTCAATATTGTGTCCAAGAATCAGCATTTTTATAGTTTGCTCTATTTAAGCGGCAGAGGGCAATGAAGCTCTGACACTTCAATACACGAACAATAACGTAGGAATTTAAGTTTATGTAGGACAAACCTCCCTGAGAAGCAATGGAGGTCTGTAAATTAATTAGGGAGTGAACATTAGGAGACCACTTTCTTCACATCAAATGTGGATTGCACTGTGTTTTTCTTTTTTATAATTTTTATTGAAAAATAAAGAAAAGAACATTAGCAATACCAGCAATACAACATCAATAGTAAATAACAAGTAGATAACAAAATAGTGAAATAGTTCAGAGGATGAAAAACAAGTTGATAAATATATAACAATTATGTTTTTTATTATGAAAAGTGAAGGAGAGGAAAGAAGAAGGGAAAGAAAAGAAGAGAGAGAGGAAAAAATACTAACTAAGATATAGGTGTGTGAGTAGAAAGGTAGGAAGTGAAAAGGTAGCCAAAGTAGATTAGATTTAATTTTCTGAGACAACAAGAGCGAAGAAACAGTAGCTATTCTATGTTTATCACAAATAAAATTCCACCATGTTAATATAGACAATTTAGAGGTGTCTTTCCAACAAGAAAGGATTACCTTAAATGCAAGAGCAATAGAAGGATCAAATAACATAGGCTTAGGAGAAATACTGACAAAGTCTGGTGAAGCAGTTCCAAGAAAAACATTTTGCCTTGATAACGGAATATAACAGTGAAACATTTCTAGACGCTTTACCCAGATAGATTCCCAAAATGTCACCACATTGGAACAATAGTATAATAGGTGAATTAAAGTCCCTCTGAAGGAAGAACAGGACCAGCATAAAGGAGAGGAGGCGGGAGAATTTGAAGGTAAATTCAAGATTACCTTTCAAAATCTGAAGAATTAGTAGTGCTTTTACTAGTTTTTATAGCACTGGCTTTATACTTTTCTCAAACTCTTCATCTTGTTATGAAGTTAGTAATACTAGTATCATCAGCACTCAGAGCCAAAAGGGCCAAACACAATTTACAAACAATATTAAAAACAATTTTAAACCTAAAAGTCTTAAAACCTATCACAAAAACAAAGGTTTCTAGATAGCACCCTCATTCCTAATAGAAAGAGGTTGATTCTCATCTTAAAATTTCCACTCTCGGGGGCGTGGCCAAGATGGCGGCGGAGTAGGACGCCTTTTCGAGCCGCTCCGGCGCTGATCCGACAAAGCTTCTAATAGCACGATCCTGAGGGAGCGAGCCCGCCTCAAAAGTGGTGGGGAGGTCTGCCTCACGTAGCGGTCTACTTTGGTGTGGTCGCTGGAGCGGTGAGGCCCCGAGATCGCCCTTGGGATCGATCGAACTCCGCGGCCTGTGCGACCCCGGCCTTTCCTGATCTCAACGCCCGGCGCTGGAGGAGGGCGGAGCCCCTGGAGTCTCGCCTGGCGACGCCGAAACTAGCAGACGGTTGAGGGACGCTTTGTGTCATCGAGCCGGAAGGTCTAGTGGTAGCTGTGACTTGGAGCCCCCTGGCCCGCAAGGTGTGCGGCATCGCGGGGCTTGACGTTCGAAGCCCCACAGTGGTCGCCGAGGGGGTGGTACGAGACATTTGCACACTGAAGGTGATGGCCCTGAGCGGTAGCGATTTCCCTGCCCATGCCTGGAGGTGGTGAGCGACACCGGACCAACGGATCCCGGCGAGACCCGAGCCACGTGGGGACCGGAGGAGGCTTGGGAGTCATCGACAGCACTGGCGCGTGACCGCCATTGGACTCTTGCTCGCCTGTGCACGTGTGAGGACCGCGGCTCGTACTGCCGTACACGTGGAGCTCGACACAGCTGCGGACTATAGAGTGCAGCCTGGTACTCGAGTTGTGGACGCCCGCTCTAGCCTGGGCTGAGCGCCGCAGTCCGCCTTCGAGTTTGGCCACGTGGCGCTTGAACGGGACGCTGTGAGCCGCCATGTCTAATGCGCAACGCAAACGGGCCCAGGGAAAGGATAGTGCCCTGAAATCCTCCCAGCAACCGGCGTCCCCTGGAGCTAGTGGATCCTCGAAGCAGTCGGATGACGACGCTCCGGCGACGAAAGCCTTCATGACTGAACTCTTTGCCTCCATTAAGGAGGACATCTCCGAGCTCCGGGCGCAATCAGCCTCCGATTTGCGGGAGGTGAGAAGAGATGTTGACGGCTTGGGCGAGAGGGTGGCGACTCTGGAGGACCGAGACTTGAGTGTGGCCACCGACGTGCACCTGCTGCAGCAGGATATCATTCGCCTCACCGAGCAAAACCTAGACCTGCAGTTGCACACGGAGGACTTGGAAAACCGCTCCCGTAGGAACAACATCCGTATACGGGCGGTGCCATGGGACGGTGAGGCGGGGGACCTGCGGGGATACGTCCAGGACTTATTCCTCCAAATATTGGATGAAGAGGATACGAAGAAGATTCAGATGGACAGAGTGCATAGGGTGGGGCTGCCCCGGCGCGGCGGGGCCCCCCCCCGATATCCTTGTGTGCGTCCATGATTTCCAGCTTAAGGAGCGGATCCTCCGCAAGGCCAGAACACTTACGTCGCTACAATTCCGGGACCACCGCCCCCAACTGTACCAGGATTTGGCGGCCTCTACCCTGCAGAAGCGGCGGGAGTTCCGCCCGGTGACCACATTCCTGAGAGAAAGGGGCATCGCCTATTCCTGGGGTAATCCGTTTAGGATCATCTTCCGGTGGCAGAATCGTCTAGCTCAACTCCGCACGCTTCAAGCAGCGAAGGAACTTCTGGGCCTGGAAGATGTGCCGTCCTCACAGGCTGCAACTGCTGCTTCTCCATCTCGGAGGCGCCACCGTTCATCCTCCTGGCAGAGGGTAGGTGCTTCGCCTGCCCGACAGCGGCCGGACCTCTCTACCAGCTTACAAGAGCGGGGCAGCGCTGTGGCGTCGGTGGCATCGGCCACGTTAGCCGACTCGCAGCAAAGCTCCGGAGCGGCATGACCTCCTTATCTTGATGGATCGGCGCCGGAGGGGCTCGGGCCTTCTGGTTGGGGGGTATGAAAGTACTCTTGGAGGAGACACCCTCGACCATGGCCATGGGGGATAGTGTACTGGTCCCTCCGGCCTGCTTCCTGGACGGAAGGCCTCCTACGGACTTCGGCCTTCTGGACATGATGAGTACTGATTTTGCATTTAGTTTTTTGTTGCTGCTCTTGCTTTTGGTTGAGCCTCGGTTGGGGCGGGGATGGGAGTTGGGGAGTTCGGGATGTTGGGGGGGGACCCGTGACGGTTGGCCTGGGGGGACGTTTGAAGTGTGGATGCGGGTCACTCTCCTGCGACTGGGGCATCAATCATACTCTTGCGGCAACAAGATCGGCAGACACTTGGCGCGACAATTGCGGGACAGGAGGGAGAGGGAATACATAGGGGGGATTAGAGACTCCGCCGGAGTGCTACAACATCGCGACGGGGTGAAGGCGGACATTTTTGGACGCTTTTACGCCGATCTGTACACGGGCAACGCCCTGGACGCTACGTCGCAACGGGAGTTTCTTCAGCGTTTACCGCTACCACAGATCTCTAGTGAGTGGAACAGCGTGCTGGAGGCGCCGATCTCAAGGGAGGAGGTGCTCTCCGCCATCAAAAATTTGAAATTACATAAGGCCCCGGGCCCGGACGGGTACACGGCGGTCTTTTACAAGACGTATGCGACTGAGTTGTGTGACTTTCTGGTTACCCTTTTTAATGATATGGCGACATCCGGAGTGAGCGCAGGGACTATGGCGGAGGCGGTGATTACGGTCTTGCCGAAACTGGGGAAGGACCCGGAGAAATGTGCTTCGTTCCGCCCCATAGCCTTACTTAACATAGATGCGAAGCTATATTCGGCGATTCTGGCCAGCCGTCTCCAGGACCTGCTTCCGGCGATCATACACCCGGACCAGTCCGGCTTTATTAAGGGCCGCCAGACTCACGACAATACCCGTAGAGTAGTTCACCTTATCGAAAAGGCAGACAGATTCCGCATCCCGGCTGTACTGGTCGGTCTAGACGCAGAGAAGGCCTTCGATCGAGTGGATTGGGGCTTTCTGTTTCATACATTGCGAGCATTCAGCTTTTCTGATAAATTCATTACTATGGTACAGGCGAACTTTTGTAGCCCACGTTCGAGGGTGGCGGTGAACGGCCATCTGTCGGCCTTTTTTCCACACTCGCGGGGCACCAGACAGGGGTGTCCCCTCTCCCCCTTGTTGTTCGCGCTCAGCATTGAGCCCCTAGCAATGGCTGTGAGGGAACATGAAGGAGTGAAGGGCATACCGTTCACGGGTGAGCAACACAAGATTTCCCTATTCGCGGACGACGTCCTGCTTTCGGTGGCTGACCCCGCTGGTTCCCTACCTTGTGTCCGGGATATTTTGCTCGAATTTGAGGGAGTGGCTGGCTTCAAGGTTAACTATGGCAAATCTTACATTCTGAATCTGACCTTGTCGCAGGCCGATGTTGCTCAGGTGAGGCCATTGACGCCGTTGGCTTGGGCCTCGGGCTCGATTCTCTATCTGGGAGTTCACCTGACTCCTACGGTGGGTAGGTTGTTCGCGGCCAACTTCCCGCCTCTGCTGGCAAAGACGCGGGCAGAACTGGAGAGATGGAAGCCTAAATTCCTGTCCTGGTTAGGTAGGGTGCACGCGCTTAAAATGGTTCTCCTCCCCAAATACTTGTATCTCTTCCAGGCCCTGCCTATCCCACTGGAAAGCTCTTTCTTTCGGCAACTCAAAACGATGATCTTGAAATTTGTCTGGCAGGGGGGTCGGGCGCGTCTGTCGTTCGCACTCCTGCGCCGGCTGCGATCTGAAGGCGGGGTAGGTCTTCCAGACCTGCACTTATACTATAAAGCTGCCCAATTGAGGGTCATAGTGGAATGGTCGCAGCAGTTTTCTGAGAAACACTGGCTACATATGGACCGTAGCGTGGCGGGTCGGTCCATCTGGGATTTAGCCTGGAAGCCGAAGAGAGATCGCCCAGTGAATGCGTACCTCAGTACTCCCACGGGTACTACGCTGAAAGTGTGGGACACTTTGGTAGGCGATGAGAGGTGGACGACCTTCCCATCTCCGTTCACTCCATTGCACTTCAACCCGGCCTTCCCGCCGGCGCTTGACGAGGGGCCTTTTGAAGCGTGGAGAGAAGGTGGATGCAGGGCGCTGCTCCATCTGTTTCACGGCGCTGACCCTCTGACCTTCGCTAATTGCATGCGGGATTACCAGGTGCCGCAAACTGATAACTACAGGCATATCCAATTACTACATTGGGCCACGTCACCGGGAGTGAGGGAGGCAGCTACGCGGCCTCCTTCCGAGTTTGAGGCTTTCTTGCTGAAGACGTCCACCATGAAGGGAGCCATCTCCTTCCTATACCGCCTGCTGCTTCAATCTGCTTTGTCTCCTAGGCCGCGTTATATGGAACAGTGGGAGGGAATGGTGGGGAGGGAAATCACCGATGGGGAATGGTCGGCACTGTGGAGGGATCTGGCCCAATTCAATCACTTGGTCCACCTGAGGGAGGCGCATTTAAAAACTCTCATGCAGTGGTATATGGTTCCGGCCCGGCTTCATCGTATCTACCCGGCGACCTCAGACAGGTGCTGGAGGGGCTGTGGCCTTCTGGGGGACTTCCGCCACATTTGGTGGGATTGCCCAATCATCAGACCATTCTGGGATGAGATTCTTTCTCATATCAAGGATATTTTGCGATACCCTATTGACAATTCTTTGGCTTTTGTACTCCTGGGCCTACGGGACCCCGGACTTGAGGACCAGAAACGCGCGGATAAGAAGATTCTATGGCTTTGCTTGGGTGCAGCCAAGCTTACACTAGCGGCAGCTTGGAAACGGAGGGAGGCACCGGCGATCTCCCTTTGGCATGCGAGACTGTGGAGGCTTCTGAGTCTGGAAAGAATGGCGGACATCTTCCTCGGCAATTACAAAAACTTTCAGCACATATGGGGCCCCTTGGTGTCCTTTCTATCCACTGGTTTGCCTTCGGCGGTGTGCCCAGCATCATTGAGGACCTTACTCTCTTTCAACTTTAGTGTGCATGCTGAATGAATGGGGGGTGTGTGTGTCGCCGTCACGGGGGGTAGAAGGGGGGGGGGGGTAAGGGGTGTTTTGTTTCTTTCTTTTTGGTGCTGCATCCGGAGCACCTTCTCTCAGCGGACGATGCCTTTTTTGTGCTTCTTGGGCTGGCAGTAGACCTGCTTGAAGGGACTATTTGATTTCGTACAGACTCTGCTCCTATGGGGCAATTTATATAGCTACTCCTCTCCTGCGAATGTACGGGCCTGTTGCCTGATCTTTCTTTTAGCATTGTATCGCTGCCTCTGTCCTGATTCGTTCTATTTCCCACTGTGTGGGATTATCTGTGCTCCCGGTGTGGTATGTTTTATTTATGTTCTTTTTGTTCACTGCAAAATAAAAAATTTACAACAAAAAAATTTCCACTCTCTGGATCAAAAGAAAAAACACGGACACCTTTCCCTTTTTTTCATACATATATTTATAATTAGGGCTCACTCATTTAAGTCACTACTTGAACTATGATCTCACATTATTTTGAAACTTTCTCTAAGTGTAATTACAGTTTGTATAGGCCTACATTAGGAGTTGTATTTTCCACACACATTTTAAGAATTGTACATGCATTACCTAAATTAATCAACACAAATAAGTATTGGCAAAGCCAATAGGTCTTGCCTTTTTCTGCCAATGAAGACCTATTGCATAAGCGCACTGTTAGACCTGTCAGCTTTAGGGTTGTCTTTCTCCAATCATTTTGCCTTACTCCTCCATTTTTGCTGATCTAATTTTTACTGGCCTTAGGAGTCTCCATACATTACCACTGCTAACCAGTGCTAACATGCTTGTGCTGTCTCCTTTGAACATTTTAAAATGGGCTTTCACCCAATGGGCATATTTAATTCACTTATAAGTCCCTAGTAAATTGGTACAACATGTACTCAGGGTCTGTAAATTAAATGCTACTGGTGGGCCTGCAACACTGATTGCCCCTCCCACTTAAGCAGCCCTTATAAATATGTCTAAGGTCTGCCATTACAGCCTGTATGTGCAGTTTGAAACTCCCATTTCGACCTAGCAATATAAACCTTTTGCCAGGCCTAAACCTTCACTTTTAATACATATAAGGTGCCCATAAGGTAGGCCCTAAATATCCCATAGAGCAGGAAGCAGTATTGTTATAAAGGTGGAAATATACTTTTAACTTTTACATTTCCTGGTAGTGAAAAACTTTTACATTTGTTTTTCACTACTGCAAGACCTACCTCTCCCATAGGAGAACATTGGGTTACCTTAATACATTTAATAAGTGCTAACTTATGAATGGGATCAAGTAGAAATGTTGAGCTTGGTATCTTAAGAGACCAAAAACAAGACGATGAGGGTCCAATATTGTGTGCTCTAGAACGTTATCCGGGCCTGTTCTATGATTTATTATATAAATTGAGGATACGCTCAACTTCCTAATGGTTCATCGTCACCAATGCCTCTATACCAAATATACAACAAATACAGAAGGAGCGTAATAGTATCTAGAGCAGATTATTAATGAGAATATTTCAAATTACTATATTGATAATGAGTCCCAAAGAGAATCTTCCAGTGAAATACTTTGTACTACGTTTTCTTTATTACGAATATTCATCAATGTCTGTCAACTTCCCACAATCAAATACAATCAACAGCCGATGCGTTTCGTCCTCTATCTGGGACATCATCAGGGCTCCTGCCACATCAAATTATAGCAACCGTGATTCAAAATTCTTATTTTAATCATCATGAACCGTGGGTCCCCCATGTTCAAGACTTCCTTAATATATGATTGCTCTCAATTCAACCACAAGATTATCAATCTGCTCCACAAGATCAATCACAATGCTACGAATGAGTTGACCAACTTCTATTGACTTCGTCATTCAATCTCTATCCAAGATCAGTATCTTATAAATCACTATGTAGTATATCAGTTCCCATCAATCCTTCCTTTTAGCTAAGTTCATTGTCCAACTCCCATATGATCTCCTTCAAAATCTATTCGATCCTGCTTATCACAGCATTCGTAGTTAGTACCATGTGCTCCCAACAGTGCTGACCAACTATATCTGAAGTCCTCGAGTTACTTTGATTATGGCATTCCGGATTTATCGAGCCGGGAGCGAGGAACGCCATTATACTTTGAATGGTACTGTTATAAGATGGTTTGGATGGTAATAATTAAAATAACTTGAGGACTTCAGATATAGTTGGTCAGCACTGTTGGGAGCACATGGTACTAAAGTCCATGGGAGTTCGGTGGTGTGGCTGAAGGTGGTGGGGTTTTCTGTTGTGAAGAGGGGGTCGAGGGTGTGTCCTGCTGAGTGCGTGGGTTCAGTCATGATCTGGCGGAGTCCAATGTTGTGAAGGTTGTCCAGGAGGAATGTGGTACTAGGGTCCAGTTGGTTGTCGAAGTGGAAGTGAGGTCTCCCAGTAGGGTGTAGTTGGTGGACGTCATGGCATGCGAGGAGATGATATCCGTGATGGAGTTGGTGAATACGTCTGCGGGATCCAGGGGGTCGGAGATGAGGGTTCCACGGAGGGTGGAGGTAGGGTTGGCCAGTATCTTGAAGTGAAGGTGTTCCATCAGGTCTGTGGGCTCGTCAGGGAGTGTGCTCAGGCAGAGGGTGGATTTGTGGACAATGGCGACTCCTCCTCCAGGGCAGGTGGGACCGTCCTTCCTGGAGATCTTGTATTCTTGGGGAATGGCGATAGCGATGTCCGGTCCCTAGGTAATGTTGGTCCAGGTTTTGGTAAAGAATGCTACGTCCAGGGTAGTGCTGATGAAGAGGTCCCAGATTTCTGTGGCGTATTTGTGAAGGGATCGGATGTTGAGGAGGATGCATTGCAGGGTCTTCAGTTCAGTTGTGTTCTTGCGGGCAGATTGCGCTGGGTCAGTGGTCTTGGCAGTGCTGCAGGTGTGCCGGCAGCGGTGACAGCTGAAGGGTCCATGGGTGTCGGCTGGTGATGCTAGCTTGCAGCTGTTGTTGCGGCCTGGGTTGAGAGCGTGGAGTGCCGCTGGGTTGTAGCGTTGGCAGTGCAGAGATCCAGGGTTCCTGGCGCTGGTGGCAGTCGGGTCACGGACAGGCGCAGATGGGCTTGCCGCTGTTATGTAGGGGCAGGGGAGGGCTGGACAGCTGGGAGGCGGGAGCAGGGATGGGAGCTGGATTGGGCTGGTCGCACTGGTCGAGCTGGGGTGGAGGGGCTGCGGGGGAAAATGGGCTAAAAAAGGCAAAAGGCAAAAAGAGAGAGAAAGGTGCAAATAAGGCAGCAAAAGAGCAAGAAAGAGTGGAGGAAAGACACAGAGGACACAGGAGAGTGAAAGGGGGAGATTGAGATCAGGGTAAAAAAACAAGTGAAAAAAAGGAGGAATGGCACAGGAGAGTGAAGGGGGGAACTTGAGATGAGGGGAAAACGACATAAAATGTAGGTTAAGACCCAGCAGGAGAGTGAAGGGGGAAGATAGAAGTGAGGGAAAAAAGGAGTAAAAAAAGGACAGAAAAAGCAGAGCAAGAGAATGGAGACATAGGTCCACTGGACCACCAGGGATGAGGCGCAGGTGAAACATGCGGGTGGAGGAGGGCCTCGAACACCAACACTTGAGAGAGCAAACGCTCGGGGAAGGCCTCACTTAATGGTGGAGCTTCGAGGGAGGGAGAGCAATTTTACGGACAATGAGTCAGTGTTCTTGCTCGCCTGTCCCCGCAGTGGCCGCCATTAAGTAGGTGTCTGTCGGGGAGGGCTGGACAGCTGGGAGGCGAGAGCGGGGAGGGGAGCTGGATTTGGCCGGTCGCATGGTCGTGCTCGGGGGAAGGGGAGGCGGGGGAAAACGGGCTGAAAAAGGCAAAAAAAAAGAGAGAAAAGTGAAAATAAGGCAGCAAAAGTGCAAGAAAGAATGGAGGAAAGATACAGAGGACACAAAAGAGTTGAAGGTACAAAATGAGTGAAAAACTGAGGAAAGACACAGGAGAGTGAAGAGAGAGCTTGAAATGAGGGGAAAAACAACAGAAAATGGAGGTTAAGACCCAGAAGGAGAGTGAAGGGGGGAGATAGAAGTGAGGGAAGTAAAAAAGGAGAGAAAAAGCGGAGCAAGAGAATGGAAAGAGAGGTCCATTGGACCACCAGGGATGAGGCGCAGGTGAAACCTGCGGGTGGAGGAGGGCCTCGAACACCAACACTCGAGAGTGCAGGGGCTTGGGGGAAGGCCTCACTTAATGGTGCAGCTGCAAGGCAGGGAGAGCAATTTCACTGACAATGAGTCAGTGGTCTTGCTCTGGATATTGATTGCCTCCGTGTGTTATGTATGTATTTGGTAACAAAATTATGTATTAAGCTCGCTCAGATATGTTTCCTGTTGACACCTGTGGACTTATTGCATACGAGCAATGCACAGATGTGCTTACTGATGCTTTTGTAGCTCCGGACAATGGGATGCATCTACTTGTTACCTAAACCTCATTGATAAGCATGTAACTACCTATGTACTAAGGATTCTATGCTGGATATACGTCTCAGAAAACTGGAATAAATAAATACAATTAAAAAATGAAAAACAGAATTATAATTTAAAACCATCTTTAATGGAAAAGCCAGATTTTAAGTAACAATTCTGATAATACCACTTATAGAAAGTTGCAATTTTTTTGTCCCTACCATTAAGTGCCTGCAGCCTGTACCTTGGGTCACATAACTAGGTGTAGCTGGAAGTTGGTCTTTGTGTATTGACAGTGAGACCCCAGGCCTGGATCCTTGGAAGTGCATCTGAAGGAGCTCTGCCAGCCCAGCTGTGGTCCAGTAACTAGAACCAAAGCGGTGCAACATATGTCCTTACAGCCACTTTGGAACTGCTGCAGCGCGGCCTATCTCTGACGCAGGAGCTACATCGCAGCTTGCAGCTGACAGCTCCCCCCGGAACAGCCACTGCACAATGCATCCTCGGCACAGGCCTTCGAATCTCAAGACTCTCATGGACAGCATCCACGACGATGACGCAGCACTTCACATCGATGCCCATTGTTTTTTTCTGAACCTTGCTGCGTAAAGGAACCTCTATGCTGGACTTTGTACTGCAAGCTCTTCTTCAACAGCAGACTCAACAATGGCAGAGGACTACGCATCGCAGCCCCTCAGCTCCTCAGAACTGCTGCACTACAACGCATCATTGACGTGGGATATCTCAATGCTCCGCAACCCAGGATTTAAGTACTGTGTTGAGTGGGCCTAAGTTGGTCCCTGTATCCTGCCCATGCTTCATCGCAGTCGGCCTGAACTTGTGAACTTGTGAATTTGTTCCAGTCCGGCGCGACCAGATAACCACAGTTGGTGATTTGTGCTTCTAGGCATATTTTCACTTTAATATTTAAAATTGCATATCTCCGATTCTACTGATTGGATTTTTATTGTTTTGGTCTCAAATTATTTATCACATTTTACTATATTATTCTAAATTGGTGTCAGTTTTTTCTTGTGTTTTATTTTCACTTTTTTACTATTTGAAGAGCTGCATAAATACTTTAAACATTTTCTCTAACTGAGGCCTGACCACTTCATGGCAAGCTACATTTGTTTGAGTTTCACCCGGACAAAGAGATTGCGGTTGCTGCTTGAGTAGGGTTTCACCCCTCTTAACCAGAAACCTAATTTCCATCACTCATGACTTATGTCACACATGCTTACATATGCGTCATAATGCAACATCAGACTAACTCATGCGCAACAATGTTTCATCATTCAAAAAAACACATGCATTCCCATTTAACACTGAAAAAAAAGAAAAATAGTTGCCTGAGCAAGCAAATGAGGTGGACAAGAAAGAAAACTAATGGTAAGTAATGGATTGAACCAAAGCCCACTGTAAGTATTGTCCCCAATAGATCTTCAACACTACACTGCATTAGCTATCTGTAGGCAGGACCTAAAAAAATGAAGAACACTTATAAACGACCTCATGTAAACTCCTTGATCAAGGTACAGTTCTATTTCCATCGCTTTAATGGGAGGAATGTATTACTATTTAAAATGAAGTAGCAGGAAAACAGTCTGCCTGTTTTTTGAGATGGTACTGTAAAGTACTTTTGTACCATTGTCAGTAGTGGTGCAATGTCTCTTTATTTACTGCCCTGTGCCTTTGTGGCATTCTGCAGACTTTGGGGCTTATTTAGGGTTTGGCGATCGGGACACTCTGTCAAAATGTGGAGATCCTCTTCTCCGTATTACAAGTGCCATAGGCCATAATGTGCTTACAGTACAGCAGACGGGACATCTACCATGTTTTGGACAGATCCCATCCACCAAACTCTAAATAAGAACTATGTGATTAGTAAACAAAAGGTATATGCATCATTTAGCTCTAGGTTTAGGCTGGGGAAGCAGAAAATACATTTCTATACATTAAAGATATGCACAAAATGGTGCACCACATTTTATTTGATGCTGAACTTTGCACTATGCTATACTGCAAGTGTGTCTCAGATATTGAGCATGATATGAGGGTTAATTAGTGTTTGGTGGTCTGCCTTTCTAGATGTCTGTTCCCTCCAGATTTAGAGATCTAGAAATGCCCAGCAGCAGTGCTAAATAATAATTGTGAACACCGGCACTTATGACAGTCTGCCACATGGTGCACTGTTTTTTCAATTTGGAGATGGGCACAACAGTTGTTTATAAATTCCATGTACGTCAAAAACAACTAATAAATGCCCCTTGACAGTCTTGCAGTTGCTGGGGTCTGGAATAGTCTGAATTGTTGCACATGTAGGAGTGTGATTGTTAGTAGTTGTGTTTGTAGTCATTGGCAGTGCTGGCAGGGCAATGTATGGTGTAAGCTGCAGTGGCCCTCTGCCTCTGTGCCATAGCAGTTCCTCTGAGGGTACTGTAAGTGGCTGCCACGTTTCAAGCAGTTGCTCAGTAACCATTTTGTTTCCATTAAATTCCCAAAGTGGGAGTTGTTTTGAAAAACAATAAGTTAATAAAGCCTGAACACCTTTATTTTTTCTCACAGGGTGTGGGTGCCACTTCTACTGTTTTCTTTTTGGGACCGCCAGGCTTTTCAAAGCAGCCCTGAACAAGAAAATGTATGTTGGAACATCCTCCCAAAATAGAGCAGATAGTCTTCTGTGCCTAGCTGACCCAATGTCAATCTAAGGTTCTCGTCAGCAAAGTGAACTGGGGCTCTTCAGGCTGAAATATGAAAGTTTCCTCGACTATACAGAGCTGATGGACTAACAGTTTGGCAGAGAGGGTACTCTGCCTTGTCTGTCAAACTCCAATTAACTCCTTTGGAGCAAGGTGGTATCAAACAATACTCAGCTTTCTGGACAAAGTGATAACTCTTAAGAAGAATCACCTCCACCATACTATCCCTACGGTGGATGAAATGCTGCGCATATATGATCTTCTGGATGTAGTGCATAGCATGCACTGACCCTGTGCTGCTCCACCTTCTGACCCTGTACCACAAGACACCCTGAATCTGTGCTGTAAACTCCCCTGACCCTACTCTGTCCCACCCTTTCTGACCCTGCATCGCAACGCCCCCTAACCCGCACTGCTCCACTATTGGAACCATACGCTTCTCCATCCCCTGACCCTGTCCTGTATCCTAAACACCTCCTGTCCCTGCGTTGTTACACCCCACTGGAACCTGTGCTGCTCTACCTCTTTAACCGGGCATTTCTCCACCCCCAGATCTTCTGGCCGCTCTGGCCTTGCTCTGCTACGCTCCAAGGCCATAGTTGCGCCACTGCCTGGCCCTCATCTGCTCCCCCTCCAGACCCTGCCTTGATCCATTCTCAGAACCATGCACAGGCTCCACCCCCTGGCTGTACTGTGCGGCACCCGATGGTTTTGTGCTGCTCCGCCACCAGGTCCAACGCTGCTCCATCCCGCTGATCCTACAATTGTACACCCGCTGATCCTACAGTGCTCCAAACCCAGACCCTGCGTTGCTGCAAGTCAAGGGACCACCAGCTGTTCTACCTCGTTGACAATGTGCTGCTGCACCACCCCTTCACTCAGACCCAGGGCTGCTCTCCTACGCCGCCACAGTGCCAATCATAAGAAGGCACTCAGCAAGCACTAACATACAATAATGTACCCAACTGAAGCAACTGTTCACGTTTTACCCTGTGTAGGGTGAAGTACCTACTGCCCCATATTGCAACCCCCTCCTACACACAAGCTTCCTCTTTTGAGCATTTCTAAATTTACAAAAGGTAAAGGGCTGGCATTGTCTTGCATTTTGACCTCTTCTGTGCTGCTGTGGCTGTGAGGGAGAGTTAATAAACCTTAGAAATCTGAAGGATAAGTTAACATGAGAGGGTCCTTTCGATACTGTGATACTATATCATAATACTTTTACAAAGGCCTTTACAGTACAGGTCACAGTACCATCAATATATCTTAGTTACTGACATGGCCTTCTTTTCCCAAAATTCTATTGCTTTGCTGTGAGATAGCAACATTTACTATTTCTAGACAGACCCTCTCATGCTGACAGGTCTTGATAGAATGCATGCCTGCCTGGCTATTCAGCATTTGAGCATTACTCACTTCTTGAACCAGTCTGAAGCTTGGAAAATGTTAATGCATCATCAAAAAGACTTGATAATTGACCTCTTGGGAACAGGCTTTAACAGTGGCTCTGTGCATGATATGAAGGAGCCTCTCTCATTTCCCAATGGTAAGTACTCTTGGAAAAAAAATGTTTCTTGGAGAAAATGGCAAACCGACTCAGCCTGAGAGCCAAAGATGGATGGCTGAAACCTGGGTATTCATTTAACACTTGTATATACACAGCTGAGTTTAGGAAGAAGTTCAGCAGTTTTGTATAACAAAGACATATTTTTCTTGTTGTAGCTCATTTCATCGCCTAAACAGGCATAAAATGTGGCTGTCACTGCGGTTCTCCTGCTGGGTGGGAGCCAGCTCGAGCCCAGTACCTCCTATTAGAAATTTGGAATGATCAAGACCTAACCCAGCCTCCCTCCCACGGAAGCAGGCTGTAATGGCCACCCGCGTTGTTTAGCAGTAACCGCATTTATGGTGTTTCTCATCACAATCCAAACATTATGAGGTTCAGCCTCAGATGCAAGGCAGGCATCTTAATATAGATCCTGAAGAAAGACTGAGCCCTTTAAGAATTGTCCTTCTTTTGTTTTTATCAATGTTCCCTATAACACAGCTCTTTGTCCCACACACTACCTCCCAGGTAACAAGCTCCACCATTGGAGGAAGAACTCCAGGGCATAATGGTGGGTTGTAGGTAGGCATGGGCGGAAAATCCGTTCCGCTCGCGGATTTTGCGGATTTTCGGGAAATCCGCAATCCGCGAGATTTGCGAATCTCCCGCAAAATCCGCAAATCCGCGAGCAGCGGATTTTGCTCGCACTGCTCGCACTGTTCGCGTGAGTTCGCGTGAGTTCGCGCCCCGCGAATAAGTGCAAAATTGCAGAAATACGATCTTAGCAAAACTGAAAGTAACTACTTACCAGGTTCAAAAGTTCAGGCTCATCATTAGTAGCCATTTCCTGTAGTGCTTCCTGAGGGGCCCCTCCAGAGTTCAGTTGCCAGTTGAAACTATTATGTGACCCTGCTCTGAACCTCAGAATAGTTACACATATGCCACAAAGGTCCTGAATTACAGCTAAGGGAGACAAGCAGGAGCCAGGCTGGAAGTTAAAATCCATTAATCAGCCCCTAATTCATTATTGTCAGTTGGGGCAGGGCAGGTGTTGTAACTAATTTTGCAACAATGAAAGCACTTAGCAAGTGCAAAAGATCACTAATCAGGGCGCACTAAGGAAGCAGGTGCCAGCTAAAAAAATATTCTGTGACACATTAATCAGCCCCAAATTAATTCAGGTCACTTGAGGCAGGGAAGGTGTGCTTTGCTTTGCCGAAAATAATGTACACTGGACAACCAGAGGGTGTGGTGATGAAACAAAGGGTGGCATGGGTGGGCCAGAGGGTGGCATGAGTAGTCAGAGAGTGGCAGTGGTGACAGAGAGTGGCAGTGATGAAGAAGAGTGTCCCAAACAGGCTGGACACGTAGAAACAACAAGTTCGCGAAACTTGCGACCCGACAGGTAAGTTCGCAATTTGCGAAAGTGTACAAAACCCTCGCGAACTGGCAGAAACACGGGCGAACACAAAAAAAAAAAAATCCGCAAATTCGCGGGAATTCGCAGATTTTGCGGATTGCGAATCCGCAAATCCGCAAAATTCGCGAACGCGAGATCCGCAAAATTCGCTCATGCTTAGTTGTAGGACTATGATGGGGAGGGCATGGCTTAGAGTGGTAGACATCACAGAGATGTACTTGGGCCATTGCCTGCTCATCCCATTTCTTTATTACAGGCTTGTGAGGCTACAGAAAACAGAAGCATTTTTACTCTTTGCACAAAAACAACTTCCTGATTCATGAGCAAAATATAAATCTACCCCCCAACAGGTACTCCTAGGCAGGGATGGAGGCTGTAGATTGAAGAGTTTGAGAAATTGACATAACTTCCCAGTTATAATCCTCAGAAGTTGACCTGTCTAGGCATATTACAGAGAATGTTACATGATAGTTTTCTGGGTTGCCATTTTCCGATTGTGCGCACACAGCGACCACCACATTGGAGGAGACACCCTACTTTCCGAATGCGCGAACATTTTTCCACTTGGAAGAACTGCTCTTCCTGCTTTCCATTAATTTGGGGGTGTTCTGGTATCCTTCCCAACCTGGAAGGGGATATACTCCAGCCCTCTTATCGATAAAATCTCTGACCACTTCCTGAGTGGGAAAAGGTTAGAGAGGAGTTTGGGAATGGCCACACTCACTAGTTTGTGGGAATTGAGAACTCTCAAGGCAGTTAACAAATTCATCGGTCCACTTCTCTTTCCTTGTGTGGGGGGTTACTACTGTAAAACTGCTACGTCTCTTTTGCCAGGACCGAACTGGGAACACAAACCAGCCCGGGCAATTCAGTTAGACCCAGGGAGGGCATAGCGGCGAGGGACAGGTGCTAGTGAGAAGCACTGTTGCTGCCTTTGTTACTGGGTGCCGATATTGCAGTACTGCTACAACCCCCCCCCCCCCCAGTAACAACAAGCATTGGCACAGCTAATAGTTTTCACCATTGAGAACTAATGTCTGTGATTTTTTTGTGCCATGTTGCACTGCGGTGCAGCAGGATTAAAAGAAAAAAATACATTTATGACACCAGCGCTGGCTATCCTACCGCTTGTCTTTTCCTTTCCTTGAATGCCATAGCACTTATTTTTAAAACATTAATTGCATAAGAGTATAGGTTAAAACACAGTAAAGCCTTATTGCAATTTAAAAGTTGTATGTATGGTTGTAAAACAAAATACTTGCTAAATATTTACGAAAGTGTAAAGGGACAGCTTGAGCAGATCTAACAATACTAACTGCACAGAAATATAGTTTGGAATCAAAGTAATGAGAATAAATTACCTATTGAGGCATGTGAATTCGACGTTCATGTGTTCTGATGCAAGACCGGAACAAACAACACTGGCTCCATTCCATGGAACAGGGCTGCACTGCTCTACTGCCCGTTGAAACACTAATTAAACCCACATGTTCAGGGGAGTGGAAGCGGGGTTACCAGTTCTCATTGGCGGGTCACTTACTGCAGAGGTAGGTTATTTTAGCCTCCTACAAACATCATGACCCATTCATTCACTGGGACACAGATGTTTACTGCATGCACAACACTTCGAATAAAGCTCCGAAGTAAGAGGACAGCAGGTCGTGAAGATATCAAACCCTCATTTGCCTCTGTTCCCGTTAAATTGCATTCTGGCACATGTAGTCCTCTATGTATATAATTAGCAACTCAAAACTGCAAAAAGCCAAATATGAGCAACTACCGACACCGGGCAATGAGCGCCTATCTGGGAAATTAGAGGTCAAAAGAAGTGTCAGCAAAAGGAATCAACGGGAAGGAAAATAAGTTACTAAAGTAAACCGCATTCATCAGTTAGGATTTGCCAATACAACATGGAGTTCAGTTGGTGGGGCAGCCAGAGGAAACTAAAGTCTCAGGAAAAAGCTCTGAATGTAGCTCCGAATCTCTCACACTTGGGCATCAGTCTTCCCTGCTCCTGGCGTTCAGGGGAGTGATACGGATGTATGACGTTACAACGCATACTTTTACAACGCCTACCTTTACAACGCATTTTTCACAATGCAACATCCATTACAACGCATTCCATTACAACGCATGCATTTACAACAAATTTTTAAAAACTACCTTTACAACGCATTCCATTACATCGCATACCATTACATTGCATGTAAGGTAAGTATTGGATAGTGTAGGGGTAAAAATTACTATTCTAACTCCAGGGGGTGCAACAGTAGGGTAAGTGTTGGATAGTGTAGGGGTTAAAATTACTATTCTAACTCCAGGGGGTGCAACAGTAGGGTAAGTGTGGGATAGTGTAGGGGTAAACATTACTATTCTAACTCCAGGGGGTGCAACAGTAGGGTAAGTGTTGGATAGTGTAGGGGTAAAAATTACTATTCTAACTCCAGGGGGTGCAACAGTAGGGTAAATGTTGGATAGTGTAGGGGTAAAAATTACTATTCTAACTCCAGGGGGTGCAACAGTAGGGTAAGTGTTGGATAGTATAGGGGTACTATGTGTTGTAATGCTATGCGTTGTGATGGTATGCATTGTAAAGACTGTGTTGTGATAACATGCGTTGTAGTGGTTTGCGTTGTAGTGTCATGCGTTGTAATGGTTGCGTTGTAAATGCATGCGTTGTAATGGATGTTGCGTTGTAAAAGTTTCGTTGTAATGGTAGTGCGTTGTAAAAGTTGCGTTGTAAAGGTTGTTTCTCGAGTGATAAGACTATGGAAAGAGGCGGTGTTGCAGGACTCCCCTAATTAAAGCCCATAAAAGTGTAGCTGCAAGTGTAGCTGCATAAATCTACCAGGCCACCCTTGTAGAGAGGAATCCACGCAAGCAGTCTCAGCCTTTCATCCGCGCAAAGTCGTTAAAATGAGTGCCTCTCGCTTGGGAAAAAATAATGAATGTATTTACGGTGTCTGCCTCAAGCGTTAAACACTGTGATTAGGTAACTGAACAAGTAGGAGGCGCCTTCAGCAGCTAACCATGCACGGTTTAGAAGGGAAACAAGCGAGTGTGCCTCGCGTTGAAAGTTTTAAAAAAGCATCAAAGAAAGGAATGGGCGGGAGATGTGTAAGGACGGCGAGTCAGCTCAGGCTAAACAAAAACAAACCTAAAAGACAGCAATGGGCGGGAGGGGGTGTAGGGACGGCGGGCAAGCAGAGCCTAAACAAAAATAAGCACTTGTGCTTGTGCTAGCATACCCCTTGCGAGAGCGAGCAGCAGCGCCGGACCATCCCTGTTTTTCAATTTGCTTGCCGCTACTCGCTTCCGCAAGAGGTATGCCAGCACAAGCACGAGCGCTGAAAAAGAGCTTACCAATTTCTAAAGGTCATCTCCTAAAGCAGCGCATGCGCGCTGCCTAGGCAAGACCTAAAAATGGCCACCACCACTCAAAAACAACCCCCACCCTTCCGGCCTGCCAGGAAAACGGCTGGTGACCGCTACGGCCAATCTGGCCATGCCTTTTGTCCTTTGCTGCCCCTGCAACTGTCCTTGCTACCCCTGGTTGCAGTTGTATGTCAAAATAGCTACATCAATAATATTGTCTGAGCTAAATATTGTGTGCTAAATATGGTTTACAAAAATATCACTGCATTGTTTTCAAATTTTTAATTGACGCCAATGGATGACACTTCTGTAAGCAACATTTAGTCCTGAACATTTCTGTCCAGAGACAATATTTTAGTTACAATATACTGGTACCTTACCCTGGATGCAGAGTTCATAAAATAGTTATAGGGACATATATTAACATCTTCACTGCGGCGCAAATTCCGCCGTAGTGCTGGACATTCTGATCGCGGGCGTGGTTGTGACGGCTCTCGGCCGTCATGAGCACACGCCCACCGTGACTCATGGCGGCCGAAGCCGTCATGAGCATAGAAGAGGTAAAGAATCACATCCTCACTCCAGCTGGTGCAAAAACTGGGGTGCACTGGACATCAAAATAGACATGCATGCCCAACAATGTCCGCACAAGTCGCCATTGGCTCTTCCCGGAGAGTGACAAAACAGATAATGGGTGGGGCAAAGGGGTGTGCTCTAGGAAGAGGTTGTCCAAATCCTCCGAAAAGTGTGTGACAATCTGCAAAATGTTTTTAAATTTCTCCACGGTGAAAAAAAGGCAAAATTTGCAGCGAAAAGGAAACTGATTTAAATATGCATAGTGGCAGTAATGCTGCTCACCTAAATTTATACCTGCCCCTGTGAACCCTCTTCATTGGCCCGTTATTCTTCCTTTCTTCCTGACTCTTTTGCAGGTTTCTGCTCAGCCTAGTAATTGACGCAGGGAATGAATATGTGAAGGAAATGTTTAGAAAGTATGGTAAGCTCCCAAAATGTCCAAAATGTGCAGTAAACGTCCAAAACGTCCACAATCTGTGGGCAATCAATAGGTGTATATTTTCTCAAAAAAACTCTTCTACGTGCTCAAATTGTCTCTATTCATAGGGAAGAGGATGAAAAATCTGATCTATTTTAGGGGCCTATTTAAGGTTTGGTAGTAAAGGTACTCTGTCACAATGGTGACGGAGTACCCTCTGAACCAAACTGAAGGTCCATCTGCCTGATTTACAGTCAGGCGGACCTTAAGTTTGTCAGTGACGAAGTCTACTTAGTCTCCATCGCTAACATACTCCTCTGATGACCCAATGGATTAAGGTCCGTAGGAGGTTTGGCCAATCAACTGCCCGCCCGATCTAAAGTGGGTAGTTAAATGGGCAGTTTTTACTATCTCTCACCGTCATAAAAAACCTGGTCGGTAGGAGGCAGTAAAAAATCTTAATTGATCCCCACATGAAGGGAAAAAAATCCCTTCGCGTGAGGGTCATTAGTTTTTGTTTATTCAAAAACAAAGTCCCGTTTTGGGATTTTGTTTTTGAAGAAACAAAAACAAGTAGAAAGTTTAATGGATGGCCGCCATGTTTGACGGAACTGTTCATCACACTTTTTTACTCATTAACAGGAACTGCTGTGATGGTGGTTCCTGTCAATGACTACGCCTGTCTGCTTGGCTGGCAAACAATGCTAAATTGTGAGAACGGGTACTCCGTCAGGGCAACTGAGTATTTTACTTCATTACCCTGGTGGAGTACATACCGTCCACCATACTCTAAATCTCGCCCTTACTCTTTCTTCAGGAACAACAGTGACTTGCCTCTTTGAAATCTGAAGCAAATCCATAAACGATGGGGGCTGTGGTAAGTAAGATGGACAAGGAGGTAATGTCGAATTCTGTGGATATACACACTGTATGCTGATCTTTTTCTAACCTAGTGCAATATGGCTCATCCAGTATTGCACTAACAAATCCACCCAGCATAAACAACATCATTAACCCTAGTCTTAACATTAACACTGCCTTGACTATTAGCATTCTCTTTAGCCTTAATATTAGCATGAATAGTACCATGTAATTTCCATTAACATTAACTTGAATTTTAGC
This sequence comes from Lissotriton vulgaris, assembly GCF_964263255.1. Classification (NCBI taxonomy): domain Eukaryota; kingdom Metazoa; phylum Chordata; class Amphibia; order Caudata; family Salamandridae; genus Lissotriton; species Lissotriton vulgaris. The sequence goes on along the minus strand of NC_141685.1, from coordinate 774,502,228 downwards.
ATGGCCATCTCTATTAACATTAGCATGAATATTAGCATGAAAATTTCCATTAGATCCTACATTGAATTTTAACACGAAGCTTTCCATTAACAGAAGTATGAGCAATTATTATAAATATTAACATTTGAATGGCAGGGTAATTCCTGCAGAAACTTGCCCAACTGTCAGACACTTACAGGATCTGCGTTTATCAGTCGCCTGGGGTCAAGTCTGGAGCCAACTTCCTTTGTTTTGAGTTTTCATTCCAAGTGTCATTTCTTTGGACGGGTTATGGTATTTTCTTAGTCCCATTAGCAAAGCCCATTATGTGCTTTGGCAGCGAAATGCTGTATAGCGGCTGCTTTAAAAAGGCAAGGGGACATCTTTGAGTGAGAAGGTTAAGAAGGGGCACAAGGAGGAATAATATAGCTTAGTGTGTTGAGTACTTGCTTTTTGGGGTGGGGGGTTCAGGCTCAAATTTAGGGAAGGCTGCCTCAGATCCCTTTGTCTGCAAGAAAAAGAAAACCTGGCCTCAACGATGGTGCTCCTGATGATATGACGGCATTTGTTAATCTTCACTCACTTCGTAATGGGTCTTCTAAGAAAGTCTGAAATTAGCTGTGGTGTGGCTACTCCTAAGAATGGAGCAAATATCCACTTTCACAGAATCTTCAAATATATCAAGGAGTAGTAGTGAAAATCTACAATGGCTGCAGATTTCCAGCAGGAGTTCCCAAACATTTAAGTATTTCCACAAATGGGAATGTAACAAGTCACCATTTCTGCATTAGGAAAGGTCATGATCAATTGCATTTGTTCTGATATATTTGTTGTTTGTTTCTCCAGAGGAAAAAGCTTATTTGTGGCGAATCCTGCTCTCCTTGAAATCAATTATTCCTGATTCAGTAACTCTATTTTCCCACTTACAGGGTACTCTTTCAACATACCTGAGTTATACTCGGGTACAGAACCTGCTTTATAAATCGATCCTCTTATTCTGCATCAATAAAAGAAGTGCTATCCAGTTATTCAGTTTTGGAGTGCACTCATCTGTATAATATCTTTCACAATGGCTCACCAACATTAATAATGTTAAATCTGAAATAATAATGATTTATTTCTTTGGAACAGTGATGGATTTAGAGCTAGGACAAAAATGTTACATACTTGAATACAGTGTCCATCAACCAGCACATTTTAGTTTGACTCTTGGTTGCTGTTGTGCAACTCATTGCAGCGAAATGCAGGCTCCACAGAACTTTTTCGACAAATAATTCCCCACCCTTCCCCAAGCGCCTTGAGACCCTCTGGGTATGTAGTGCGCTATATAAATTACCTGACTTGACCTGACTTGACTACCTTACCTTTTACAACAACATTAAATATATATTAAAAATGCGTTTGCTAAACGTATGTTTCTAAAAGTTGTAAGATTTTCACCTGACCATTGCTGCCTGCAGGATTTGTTGTGGGTATTTGTTTTAACTGTTGACATTGTATGAATTTTACATTGCCAAATTATTTGGTTTGCGAGTTACACATTTTATATTTATAGCAATTTCAATTACAAAAATATAAATTGTGGATGTCATATAAATTATTGATTTATGACTGGACACATACCATAAAATAACCTTTTGCCTAAATATTAAATATATCGCATTTTTTCGTATTTTTAAAGCTGTTTTGCATATGAGATATGTGATATGTGGGATCCAAATCAATCTATGAACCTGCTACTTTAAATAAATAGAAAATAATTTCGCAAGTTAAATTAAAGGATCACCAATGTCCATGTCTCCCTTTACACTAATTGTGAATCAACTCTTCTGTATGAACTGTACACGTTTTATAATGCATGGGATTCTGGAATCCATGTTTTAAAGTCTGTTCTTTATAAATAGTCATTTGTGAAACACCCGGTTGCTGGCTATAAAGAAATGATGTCAGAACTCAACTTATTACAGATCTGATGTCTCAATGCCTACTGCCGGACCCAGCAGCCAAGGGAAAAGGCAGGTCAGGACACGAAGCATAAATAAAGCAGCTGTTTAAGGAACATAACAAAACATTGCTTTTCTTTCTTCTGCTCTGTTTTAAAGCTCTTTAGTGATAAGCAGAAATTATGTATTTACAGTAACATGTTAATTATTTGCACTTGTTAGGCAATTAGAGATACGTTAGAATCCTTCTGAATGTTTATAAACATTCAGAGTTACTGTGGCTTTTTTGTTTAAAAAAAGGCATTAACTTGTATTAAACAGATTCTAATGTATTTTTAAAACAAATATCTAGCAGTTTTTTTATGTGTTTAATTTTGCACGAGAGGTTCGATTTATATTTTGTATCTTTCATATGAAAAAATATGCACCAATGATTAAAGTGGTTTGTGGGAAAGGTGATGGTGTGGCCATGTATTATAAGGAATAAAGTACCCCCTGCCATACATTATAAGGTCTTTGCAAGTCACCTTTTGAGTTCCATAACCTTATAAAAGAACTTTGTCTATGGCCTCGTTCCTCTATATCAGGGGTCTCCAAACCGGTCCTGGAGGGCCGAATCCACGCCAGATTTTTTAAATTACTCCAGGACCGGTTTGGAGACCCCTGCTCTATATGGTCATGAAACTCCTCTGTGACTTGCAATATTCTTATAATGTATGGCAGGGGGAACTTTATTCCATATATATTAGGTGCCCCACTTCCTGCTTGATCACAGGTGTGCCTTCCTCTCTGTTGATTTCCAGGTGTATCCTCACCTTAGATAAGGCTTGGCAGCTCCATGAAGACCACAGTTGAAGTTTACTTACACACAGAAATATCTAATCACTGTTTGTGATCAAGGTAGTCGTCCCAAATGCATGTCTTGAGTAAATGGGCTGCAGTTAGAGGTGCTCGCTGCAGAACCCAGGAATTATTCTGGCTGGGTTAACCAAAGATCTGTCATAACACATATTGACTGAACTCTCACTCAACCATCCTGAAGCCTTGAGACTGCCAACAGTCTCAATGTCACTAAATCACGTGTTTACTAAGTCCTGGAAAACAAATGTAAAACAACGTAGTACACTGTATCTTTTCTGTTCAGTCGTAAAAGACTGTTCAAAAGATATTCTCTTCTTCCCCCCCTTGAAGTGTGTACACTACTGCTGCCAGTAAAGTTGGGGGCACGAGGGTTTGCTCTCTGTAGAGACTGTTTCATTAAGAGAACCTCAAGGGTTTCTGGGACCCACACATGGGTTCTACACCTGAAGTCCAAACTCTCTAGTAATACTTAGTCGCGGCCCATGCAGGTAAGAGCGGTGTGGGGGTGGAACAAGGTTGGGGGGGATTTCGACAGACGATGATGAGGGAAATGTAATTATCCATTTAATTTTCCCTCGTCATTGTCTGTTGAAATACCCCTTTACCCTGCCCCACCGCCTCACCGCTCTTACCTTCACGGGCTGTGTGGCTGGTATGCTATTACAACATTGTAAACTCTAGCAATTGGGCACCATTATTGAGTTGATAGTGTCTGTTGTAAAATAATTATGAGTTATATCTTTGGCATGTTAAACTAGCTTTTCTTTTAAAGTGCCGTAAATAGTTCAAATATTCACAAAAAGGTCTACAATGTTCATGTTGGTATGGTGGAAACCACCAAATTAAAGTATGGATAACAGGTTCAACGAAAAGAAAAAAGTTCAGCTTCGTCTTAGGCAGATCTGTTATGATAATGTAAAAAGTGTTGAATCACTATTCGTCATTTACATTTTTGTTGGTCTTCATAAGTAATCCTTTGCAACACAGAAGATGTATTTATTTATAGAGGGGATCGGCTGGTCAGAGAAAGCCGCTAGAAGGTAAGAGGTCAACACTAAGCCTTGTGTGGGTGGGGGGGAGTGAAAAATTCAAGAATTCAGTATTTTGCAACATTTGTGGGATTTCGCGAGGGAGAACTTTCAGATATCTTTTCTGCGCAGGAGACTGGTTTGCATAGAAAATGTCTTGTTGGTGACAATTTCTCATCATCTTGCGTTCTACTTAAGGGCTTTTGCGAGCCTCCAAGCCGACGGGCTTTTGGGAAACGCACCTGCGTGCTGAGCAGGCAACAAAGCCCTTGACGGATCTACAGCGGCTTTCTTCACCACCCCTGAACTTTATCTCTACTGATGAGGGATACAAATCCCGAAACCCGGGCCATATCTCGGGTCTAGAGATTACTGAAGCTTCAAGAACTGATTTGCACCATCCAAGGTGATACACTTTGAACTTTCCGGTTTCTTTGCTACTCGCACTACCACTCCCAGAATGCTGAGGGGCGATCCGGTGGAGAGGCTAGCGGTGTGCGCACATCTTGCGTTCTACTTAAGGGCTTTTGCGAGCCTCCAAGCCGACGGGCTTTTGGGAAACGCACCTGTGTGCTGAGCAGGCAACAAAGCCCTTGACGGATCTACAGCGGCTTTCTTCACCACCCCTGAACTTTATCTCTACTGATGAGGGATACAAATCCCGAAACCCGGGCCATGTCTCGGGTCTAGAGATTACTGAAGCTTCAAGAACTGATTTGCACCATCCAAGGTGATACACTTTGAACTTTCCGGTTTCTTTGCTACTCGCACTACCACCCCCAGAATGCTGAGGGGCGATCCGGTGGAGAGGCTAGTGGTGTGCGCCCATCTTGCGTTCTACTTAAGGGCTTTTGCGAGCCTCCAAGCCGACGGGCTTTTGGGAAACGCACCTGCGTGCTGAGCAGGCAACAAAGCCCTTGACGGATCTACAGCGGCTTTCTTCACCACCCCTGAACTTTATCTCTACTGATGAGGGATACAAATCCCGAAACCCGGGCCATGTCTCGGGTCTAGAGATTACTGAAGCTTCAAGAACTGATTTGCACCATCCAAGGTGATACACTTTGAACTTTCCGGTTTCTTTGTTACTCGCACTACCACTCCCAGAATGCTGAGGGGCGATCCGGTGGAGAGGCTAGCGGTGTGCGCCCATCTTGCGTTCTACTTAAGGGCTTTTGCGAGCCTCCAAGCCGACGGGCTTTTGGGAAACGCACCTGCGTGCTGAGCAGGCAACAAAGCCCTTGACGGATCTACAGCGGCTTTCTTCACCACCCCTGAACTTTATCTCTACTGATGAGGGATACAAATCCCGAAACCCGGGCCATGTCTCGGGTCTAGAGATTACTGAAGCTTCAAGAACTGATTTGCACCATCCAAGGTGATACACTTTGAACTTTCCGGTTTCTTTGCTACTCGCACTACCTCTCCCAGAATGCTGAGGGGCGATCCGGTGGAGAGGCTAGCGGTGTGCGCCCATCTTGCGTTCTACTTAAGGGCTTTTGCGAGCATCCAAGCCGACGGGCTTTTGGGAAACGCACCTGCGTGCTGAGCAGGCAACAAAGCCCTTGACGGATCTACAGCGGCTTTCTTCACCACCCCTGAACTTTATCTCTACTGATGAGGGATACAAATCCCGAAACCCGGGCCATGTCTCGGGTCTAGAGATTACTGAAGCTTCAAGAACTGATTTGCACCATCCAAGGTGATACACTTTGAACTTTCCGGTTTCTTTGCTACTCGCACTACCACTCCCAGAATGCTGAGGGGCGATCCGGTGGAGAGGCTAGCGGTGTGCGCCCATCTTGCGTTCTACTTAAGGGCTTTTGCGAGCCTCCAAGCCGACGGGCTTTTGGGAAACGCACATGCGTGCTGAGCAGGCAACAAAGCCCTTGACGGATCTACAGCGGCTTTCTTCACCACCCCTGAACTTTATCTCTACTGATGAGGGATACAAATCCCGAAACCCGGGCCATGTCTCGGGTCTAGAGATTACTGAAGCTTCAAGAACTGATTTGCACCATCCAAGGTGATACACTTTGAACTTTCCGGTTTCTTTGCTACTCGCACTACCACTCCCAGAATGCTGAGGGGCGATCCGGTGGAGAGGCTAGCGGTGTGCGCCCATCTTGCGTTCTACTTAAGGGCTTTTGCGAGCCTCCAAGCCGACGGGCTTTTGGGAAACGCACCTGCGTGCTGAGCAGGCAACAAAGCCCTTGACGGATCTACAGCGGCTTTCTTCACCACCCCTGAACTTTATCTCTACTGATGAGGGATACAAATCCCGAAACCCGGGCCATGTCTCGGGTCTAGAGATTACTGAAGCTTCAAGAACTGATTTGCACCATCCAAGGTGATACACTTTGAACTTTCCAGTTTCTTTGCTACTCGCACTACCACTCCCAGAATGCTGAGGGGCGATCCGGTGGAGAGGCTAGCGGTGTGCGCCCATCTTGCGTTCTACTTAAGGGCTTTTGCGAGCCTCCAAGCCGACGGGCTTTTGGGAAACGCACCTGCGTGCTGAGCAGGCAACAAAGCCCTTGACGGATCTACAGCGGCTTTCTTCACCACCCCTGAACTTTATCTCTACTGATGAGGGATACAAATCCCGAAACCCGGGCCATGTCTCGGGTCTAGAGATTACTGAAGCTTCAAGAACTGATTTGCACCATCCAAGGTGATACACTTTGAACTTTCCGGTTTCTTTGCTACTCGCACTACCACTCCCAGAATGCTGAGGGGCGATCCGGTGGAGAGGCTAGCGGTGTGCGCCCATCTTGCGTTCTACTTAAGGGCTTTTGCGAGCCTCCAAGCCGACGGGCTTTTGGGAAACGCACCTGCGTGCTGAGCAGGCAACAAAGCCCTTGACGGATCTACAGCGGCTTTCTTCACCACCCCTGAACTTTATCTCTACTGATGAGGGATACAAATCCCGAAACCCGGGCCATGTCTCGGGTCTAGAGATTACTGAAGCTTCAAGAACTGATTTGCACCATCCAAGGTGATACACTTTGAACTTTCCGGTTTCTTTGCTACTCGCACTACCACTTGTGGAATTTTAGTTTGCGGGCTAAACATCGTCTGCGCCAGCTTGTTACCCACGTACAACATGCATAACAGCCATTTTAGGTAATATGGTCACTCTGCCCACGATCGACCGCCAGCGCGCCCTCTGACCCAGCAAGCATCCTCCGCGCACCCTGGCTCCCCCTCCCTCCCCCTTATGAGCATAATCCTTCTGCATGACCCTGTCCTTGGGAGTCACACCAGCGCCTGACCAGCGCCTCCTCTCCTCCCATGAATGCCCCTCTGTTGATAAACCTTCCCTCCGCGCTCAATTGTCCACGCGGCATGAATACCACTCCATTGATGACCCCTTACCCCGTGTCCGACTGTCCACACAGGTCCGAGGCCATCGCCTAAGCCAGGAGATACCATTTACTGCCCCTCATTGTATGGAGTCGCCCCTCTTCAAAGGACACGCTGTTGATCGGGGCCTCCCCACCCCCTGGGATATGATCAGGCGCACACATCCTAAGACTTGGCGAAACACTCAGCTGTGTAATGACCCCCCCTCCTCTTATCAGCAGGGTGAGGACCTCTATTGTGAAGGTATATGGGGGTGGGATTGACACGAGGATTACGGGGATGTCCTTTTCCTTACTTCACACTGTTCTGATTGTAATAAAGAAAGGTCACATGCCATAAACCAGTGTATAAGAGGCCAGGCCTCGGAGAGGCTGTTAGAGCACCTCGAGACGATACCTTGTTGTCTGATCTGATGTGTTCTGCTCCGTCGGAATAAAACTTCTGTTTCCTGCCTTCTGGTCTCCGGCGCCTGCCTCATTGCTTGGTAAAATTGAATGGTACAAGGGCGGTTAGCGCCGGGCAAATCTTGAGAAAGGTCCTAGCCCTACCTTTTTCCACAATTGGCGTCCCAAAGCATGGGGCCCATCAGCGACACGTGGATCCAGTGGGAGAGGTCCTGACGACAGAGTGAACGACTGCAACGATCGGGAAGAGCTCGTGTCCGATAGACCCTCGTCTGACAGCCGATCATCCGACCTTCACTAGTTCTGAACAGACCTCACTCGAGTGATCTACGGTCCTGACTGGGAACCATCAGGAGTGCCACGAACATCACGAAGGAGAGAGGACGATCGGGCGCTGGATCCAGAGGACAGGAAACCGTCCATGCGGTCCGGGTAAGGTCGTGTAAACACGACGAATTGAGAAAAGATTGTTTTGTTTGGATAATACTAGTATTACGCTTTGTTGAAACCTCTGGAGATTCGCTGTCTGCAAACGGAGAAAACAACAGGCTCTCTCTTTGCAAACAGTGAAGGATAGGTAACGCAGACTTTTGTCCCCGTTGTAATCCGTCGTGCCTATCTTCCTCCCCCACTGTTTCCCGAACTGTCGTTCGTGGATTATTGTCTGGAGATTCTTTGTCTGCAAACAGGGAAGAACAAGGTCTCTCTTTGCAGGTAGAGAAAGAGTGGGTAACGATAACTTTTCGTGCCCACTTATTCTCCCCACTGATTGTTTGATTGACCGATTGTTCGGTATTGGTTCGTTTGAGGTATTCACCGCCGGCAAACAACGGAGAATAGAAATATTCTGTCTAGTCTTTGCCCGCCGTGATAAGATAGGTAGTGCAGACTTTTGTCCCCGTTGTAATCCGTCATGCCTATCTTCTCCCCACTGGTTGGTAGCCTGTTTAGCCCGGACCGCTTATTAGAGATGAACCATCCGGCTCCACTGGAAGGCACCCCTAATAAGGACATGTTCACTAAGCATGGACTAGTCGCTATAGCTTATACTAAGCTATGGCATAAATATACAAAGAAGAACCCTGAAAGTCAGTGGCCACTGATAGGTTCCTTTGATGATCATAAAATAAAAGCATTAGAAATAGCGCTCCAGAAAAATAAAACTACGCCCACTATGCTCGACAGTATCGGCATGTGGCGCAAAGAAACGGAACAACGAAAGAAAAGAGAAGAAGCAAAAATAGGGAAAGAATTACGAAAGGCAGCCCACCTGGCCGCAAAGCAACTAGAAGAGGAAATAAAAGAAAGAAAGGAAGCTACACAAAACCAAGAATCAGGGTCGACAGGCCAATGTCCTGTTAGGACCCCCTCTGCGCTCTACCCTGAATTGCCCTCCAAACAACGGGCGAACGATGAGTTACTGCTAGGTCCCCCAGTCATCTACATGCCCCCTCCATATGCCCCCTGCCAACAAAGCTTGCAAGCCCCGAGTGCGAGCGAAAGTGACCTTAGCGCTAGTGCACCAGCCCTCATGGCCTCTGCACCAGCCACATTAACAACATCGTCAGACGACCCCGAGGCTAGCAAACAACCACCAGCCAGACCAAATAGGTTGAGCAAAAATGAGCGGGATGGGATCGACAAAATAGCAAAGACATTAGTGGAACGAAGGGAGAGCGAAGATTACACAATGAACATATATAATTCACAAGCCGACAGCCACAGACGGCATTTCATCTTGCGATTCAGCTACCACACCCTGAACGCATATGAAGATAGGTATCAAAGTAAGGGTCCCGCTAAACTAACAACGCTGTATAGGAAGATTGATGTTGGAGATGGGACTGAATGTGAGGCGGCGGAACTCTTCATGCAGATACTTGAGGTCCTCCGCCATCTCACGGAACAAAAACCAGAAGCCAAGGTTACAGTCCCCGAAACGACCTCGGTAGAAGTAGCCAATACTATGATGCCTATCAGAGAAGCGGCCCCTTACTGGATCCCGCCACGTGGCCAGGGAACGAGCGATGATATTAATGATGCAGATGCAAAAGGGAGGGTTGTGTACAATTGGGTTTACCAACCATGGGACCGACAAGATATCCTAACCTTCAAACAAACCCTGCCCGATTTAAGAAAGAACCCGACAGCATTTTATACCGAATTAGGCACAGCCTTGGGTTCGACAATAATGACTTTAGCGGACATTGACTTGTTCTTTGGGTTATGCCTGCCAGCTGACGTGTGGAAGCAAATCCGGAAGGCTGACCACACGGATCTGTTTGGACATACCTGGGACCAACTCGGTAAACTAGATGGACAACGAGAGCCTGGAAGGAAACCAGTAAAAGACATACTGGAACTCCCAGACAAACTAGTCCAGAAATTAAAGACACTGATCCCAGAAAGAAAGGTAGATTGGTCGATAGTCACGGCCTGTCGACAGAAACCGCAGGAAGATGTGTCAGAATACTTCTCCCGATTTGAGACAGTGTTCTCCGACTACAGTGGCCAAGACATGACCACCGCAACCGGACAGCACCTGTTTGTACAAAATTACGTAAAAGGCCTAACACAAGAAGTCTCCCAAAAGCTGCAGACGAGCGAGAGTAGTTGGGGGGCCTCCAAACCCGCAGCTATCCTTCAGATGGCTCAGTATTACGAGCACCAAAAGAATGAGAATGATAGGGCGTCCGAGAAAAAGAAGAAAGATTTAAAAGAAAGGGTAATGATAGCCCAGATACAAGGTATAACGGTAGGACGAGAACACCAAAGGGGGAACTACCAATCAACCACCCCCAGAGATCTACCTTCTAAAGATCACACCCCAACACCTCACACTGGACGTAGAGACATTAGCAATGACCAATGCGCCTTCTGCAAAGGGTTCGGCCATTGGAAATCCCAGTGTCCGGTTCTACTAGAGATGAATAGAAATAGGGACTCCAGGGATGTGGCAGGAGGGCCGAGAAATAGAGTACAAGGACGAGGGCACACTAACGACACCAACAATGACAGATCAGGGAGATTGAACACATTTGACCGTCCCCGACAGAACCAATATCAGCTGTCCGAAGGTGAAAATGCCCCCGACTTTGCATAGGACTGCCAGGGGCAAGGGAGGGATCCAGTCGAGCTCTGTGTTGACCAGCAAGGTCCTTATGTCACCGCTAAGGTCCTGGGTACAGAGTCTCCATTCTTGGTAGACACTGGGGCGACACGTAGTGTGTTATCAAAACGACTGATTCCAAGGGCACCCTTGTCTGGCTCACACATAACGTCGATAGGTTTCGATGGAACGCCCTCCACTAACCCCCTGTCCGTACCTATTACCTTTGACCTAGAAAACAACACCACTGACGCGACATTTCTGCTCTCCTCCAACTCCCCTGACGCCATTATGGGCATTGACTTACTGAAACATTTTCGAGCTACCATTAGGTGTTCCCCAGATGGAATACGAGTCATCCTGTACGACAACCCAGACATGCCCAGATCCCGTCCCCCACGACACATGTGCTCCATAACTGACGCTGATCTGTCCCTGCTTGACACCCTGCCTCCGTACCTATGGGCCAAAAATGACTCTGATGTGGGGCGAATGATGATTGATCCTATTCACATAACTGTACGACAGGACGCTATGCTCCCGAAACTCCCGCAATATCGGATATCGCCAGAGGGTGAGAAGGCACTGGTAGCGATCATTCAGTCTCTGGTAGATGCAGGAGTGGTTGAAGAGGTGGTTAGCAACGTCTGCAACAGCCCGATCCTACCTATTGTTAAGAAGCAAGGTGAAGGAGATGAGAAAGCGTACCGCTTCATCATCGACTTGCGAGAGATTAACAAAGTGGTTGTACCCCAATATCCTGTAGTCTCCGATATCACCACCATTCTGACCCTCATCCCGTCCACTGCCACCACCTTCACTGTTATCGACCTTAAGAACGCGTTTTTCTCTATCCCCATCCACCCAGACAGCCGTTATCTCTTCGGCTTCACTTTAAAATCCCGCTCGTACCGATTTTGTAGAGCTCCCCAGGGGTACACTGAAAGTCCCAGCATTTACAGCCAGGCCCTCAAAAGACAGCTGGATGCCTTCCAGCTACCAGATGGAGTGGTGTTGATCCAATATGTCGATGATATCCTTTTGGCGGCCGACACCGTCCCGCTTGCAACGACAGCCACCATCCAACTCCTACACTTTCTTGCAGAAAATGGCCATAAAGTATCCAAAAAGAAGTTACAATTCTGCCAGCCACAAGTGACTTACCTAGGCCATCTCCTGTCCAAAGAAGGGAGGAAACTTACACCCGACCGAATCCAAACCATCCTAGACACCCCCATCCCAAAAACACAAAAGCAAGTCCGCTCTTTGGTTGGCCTAACCTCTTTCTGTAGACAGTGGTTACCTAACTTCAGTCTCATTGTAAAACCTCTACTTGCCCTATTAACCAAAGATGCCTCCTTCCCGCTCCCTTGGACCCCTGAGTGTCAAGCATCCTTTAAGGAATTACGAGATGCCCTCTGTTCAGCGCCTGTCCTAGGAACCCCGGATTACTCCAAACCCTTCTCCCTCTTCACCCACGAAAGGGAGGGGTGTGCATTGTCTGTCCTAACTCAATCAATTGGTCCTAAGCAGCGCCCTTGTGCCTACTTCTCCGCCACTCTTGATCCTGTAGCCAGAGCCTTACCTGCCTGCCTTCGAGCGGTAGCTGCCGCTGCTGTCTCTATCCGTCAGAGCGAGGGAATCGTACTTTCCAACTCCCTCATCGTGCTAGTATCCCATGCTGTCGACACCCTCCTGAACCAAACCAAGACTCAACACCTGACTAGCGCACGACTGACGGGGTACGAACTGACGCTACTTGCACCCCACATCACACTAAAGAGATGCACGACTTTGAATCCTGCCACATTGTTGCCCCTACCTGAAAATGACCCCGACGTTCCTCCCATCCACGACTGTGTGACCCTCACGGACGAACAGACTAGGAGTAGGGTTGACCTCCGAGACACTGCTTTTACTGACCCCGATGGAGAGCTATGGGTAGACGGCTCATGCATCAAACTCCCAGATGGCACCACTTCAGCTGCCTATGCAGTAACGACATCCCGAACAGTAGTTGAGGCAGCCCGCATCACACAACGATCCGCCCAGGCAGCAGAGCTGATAGCCCTCACTCGAGCCTGCATCATAGCCACGGGGACCACCGCGAACATATACACAGACAGCCAGTATGCCTTCGGAGTGGTCCACCATTTTGGACTCCTGTGGAGGGAGAGGGGATTCCTGACGTCCCACGGCACCCCGATCCTCCACGGAGATCTAGTCTCCGCTCTGATTGAAGCAGTTCTCCTCCCCAAATGATTAGCGGTGATCAAATGTCAGGCACACAAAAGGATGACAGACTTAGTCGGACAAGGGAATGCATTGGCCGACATCACTGCACGAACCACAGCTGAGAATAGGACGGTGGCACGCATGTATGTGACCAGGTCACAAGCAGAAAAATGGAGTGACACAAGGGTAATGATCAGAGACATACAGTCGGCCAGCACCCCTCACGAGCTGACTAAGTGGGCAAGGGTGGGTTTGAAGGATGAAGAGGGCTGCTGGCGAACGAAGGATGCAAACAAGTGGTTGCTGCCCGACTCATATCTGATCCCCATACTGACGATGGCACACTCCCCCGCACACATAGGATCTGCACCCATGATCGAACTCATTTCCAAAGTCTGGCACAACGACAAAATCCCTGCTCAGCCAGACGCCTAGTTCAGCAGTGCCTTATCTGTCTGCAACACAACCCCGGGAAAGGAACTGTGGTACCCCGGGGAGGGTTTGGGACCCCCAATCACCCCTTTGAGGTCCTTCAGATGGACTACATCCAACTAGAGAGATGCCAAAGCCTGAAGTATGTACTAGTCATCGTATGTGCCTTCAGCAAATGGGTAGAGGCCTATTCAACCCGTGACAACACTGCCATGACTACTGCCAAAGTACTACTGAAGGAATTCTTCCCTCGCTATGGCCTTTGTCGAATTTTATGGAGCGACAATGGCCCCCACTTCATAGCTGAGGTTATCCAACTAATCCTAAAGGGATTGGGGGTGAAGCAAAGGTTTCATGCGGTCTTCCACCCCCAATCCGCCGGTCTGGTGGAACGCCATAATGCCACTCTGAAGCTGAAATTGTCAAAAATAGTGGCCGCCACTGGACTCAACTGGCCGGATGCCCTCCCACTGGCCTTATTATCGATGCGTTCCACTCCCACCAAGCACCATTTGACCCCCTACGAGGTCGTGTTTGGGCGACCGATGAATCTCTGGACTGCTCCCAAACCGACCTCCATTCATGATGTCCCAGACGTCCTACTATCTGATTATTTGTGCAAGTTAACTAAAACATTGTCTGTCATTCATCAACAGGTGCAGCAGGCCATCCCCGATGCTTCCAGGGGCCCCGGCCACGACATCCAACCGGGAGATTTCGTCATAATACGAAATTTCCAGCGGACCAGGAGTCTGGAGCCTCGGTGGACGGGCCCCTGGCAGGTGCTGATTACCACCCGAACGGCGCTTCGAGTGGAGGGGAAGAAGCACTGGCTGCACGCGCATCATTGCCGGAAGGTCTCTGCGAACCTGGCCACGACAGAAAGTGTCAGCACCCAAGAAGAGCTCCTGAGCAAAGATCGACCAATATTGGACTGTTATCCCGACACTGAGGCACTCGAACTTGCAAAATTCTCTGATCCCACTGTGCCGTCCAGGGAAGGGTATTTCCTGCGTCGAAAGGAGGGAGTTTCGGCTAAGTAGTCCACGGACCAAGTTGAATCTCAGAACGGTGACCTAAGCACAATCAAGGGTTACCGGGAGAGAAGCTAAACGAAGTCTGTGGTTCTGCCCACTACCGAGCCCCTTGAAGGTGATGGAAGCGCCAGATAAGAAGATGATGGAAGCGCCAGATAAGAAGATGATGGAAGCAACAGGAAATACCCACTATAGAAACCCAAAGACTGACAATTTGCACAAATCAAAGACAATCGCCCTCTTTATTGTCTTCCTCTTCTGCCTCCTCCTCATGACCTCCTTCTGGATTCTGGAGGAAAGCACTCCGGCTCACGAGGCATTGCTACCTACTGCACAACCAACACCCCTGAAAGAACATCACCTAATCTCTCTGTCGCCTCAGCTGCGAGAAAGGCGCAGGGAATTCTGGAACAATTCCTTCGTGCAACTGTTGCACCAACACAACCTTGCTGCAAATGTTACGAACTGCTGGATCTGCGGGTTGCTCCCGCATGCCACTGGACACTCCATCCCCTTCATCCCTTCTCCTTTCTCAGTTCACGGCTCCTGCCTCGCCTGGTTGATCCTCATGCAAGAGAGCCACAAGGACAACGCCACTTCCGGCCAGACAGTGTCGCACTTCTACTCTGGGTTCTGGCTGAACAAAACCGGAAAGACTTCTGCTCCCCTGTGTCCTGCGCTCACAGGCGCCACCTTCCTTAAAGACATTCCAGCCAAAGAACGTGTTGAAGTACAGGTACTCCACAATCCAGCTAGATCCACCTTCTCTCATCTGCAAAAACAAACCACCGCCACTCTGACTGTGGCTCTGTCTGTTATCAATGTCACCGGTCTTGTGTGCCTAGAAGGCCAGGGAACGCAACTGGTGGGTCACAGTTCCTGCCGAATCACCAGAACATTGGACTCAGTTGACCCCCCTTCCTTTGTTGCTTCTCCGAATATGTACTTTGTGTGCGGCACCAAAGCTTACACCTGGCTCCCGAGAGGTTGGAAGGGCACCTGTTACATTTCCTTCGTTCTTCCACCCACATATGTAGCCCCTGCCAACCATCACCGGCAGAGGCGTGCAGGTGACATTGGACAAGCCGACTCCACCGGAGCACAGTTCCTAGATGCAGCAAAGGGACTTGTTCCTCTGTGGGGCCCAATGGCAAACAGCTGCGCTATCCGTCACCTGACCCAGGCAGTAGAAACAACGATCAACATCACGGCTGGCATCCTCGCCAACAACACGGCGGAGCTTCAGGCGGTCCGCCTTGTGACCCTTCAAAATCGCCTTGTACTAGACGTGGTCCTAGCCGACCGAGGAGGAGCATGCCGCATCATCGGATCCAGCTGCTGCACATACGTGCCAGATAACTCGCCTTCGGTCTACAAAGCCATTGAACACCTCCACAGACTTTCCTCGGAGGTTCACCAAGAGCAGGAAGGATGGTCGCTTGGGAGCTGGTTTTGGGACACCTTGAGGAACTGGGGTTGGAGGTTGTTTTCCTTCGTGCTGATACCTGTTGTGATACTATGTGGGTGTTGCTTGGGTATTCAATGTCTACCCTCCTTGTGCAGCTTCATTTCTAACTGTATGTGCCCAAAGACTTTGGACTTCCGAACTGAGCACATGAGTCCCCTCTACGAAGTCGAAATACGTGGCTTATGTGAATAAATCCAAACTGACAAGTTGGCGAGACATGTTAAAAGGGAGGACTGTGGAATTTTAGTTTGCGGGCTAAACATCGTCTGCGCCAGCTTGTTACCCACGTACAACATGCATAACAGCCATTTTAGGTAATATGGTCACTCTGCCCACGATCGACCGCCAGCGCGCCCTCTGACCCAGCAAGCATCCTCCGCGCACCCTGGCTCCCCCTCCCTCCCCCTTATGAGCATAATCCTTCTGCATGACCCTGTCCTTGGGAGTCACACCAGCGCCTGACCAGCGCCTCCTCTCCTCCCATGAATGCCCCTCTGTTGATAAACCTTCCCTCCGCGCTCAATTGTCCACGCAGCATGAATACCACTCCATTGATGACCCCTTACCCCGTGTCCGACTGTCCACACAGGTCCGAGGCCATCGCCTAAGCCAGGAGATACCATTTACTGCCCCTCATTGTATGGAGTCGCCCCTCTTCAAAGGACACGCTGTTGATCGGGGCCTCCCCACCCCCTGGGATATGATCAGGCGCACACATCCTAAGACTTGGCGAAACACTCAGCTGTGTAATGACCCCCCCTCCTCTTATCAGCAGGGTGAGGACCTCTATTGTGAAGGTATATGGGGGTGGGATTGACACGAGGATTACGGGGATGTCCTTTTCCTTACTTCACACTGTTCTGATTGTAATAAAGAAAGGTCACATGCCATAAACCAGTGTATAAGAGGCCAGGCCTCGGAGAGGCTGTTAGAGCACCTCGAGACGATACCTTGTTGTCTGATCTGATGTGTTCTGCTCCGTCGGAATAAAACTTCTGTTTCCTGCCTTCTGGTCTCCGGCGCCTGCCTCATTGCTTGGTAAAATTGAATGGTACAAGGGCGGTTAGCGCCGGGCAAATCTTGAGAAAGGTCCTAGCCCTACCTTTTTCCACACACTCCCAGAATGCTGAGGGGCGATCCGGTGGAGAGGCTAGCGGTGTGCACCCATCTTGCGTTCTACTTAAGGGCTTTTGCGAGCCTCCAAGCCGACGGGCTTTTGGGAAACGCACCTGCGTGCTGAGCAGGCAACAAAGCCCTTGACGGATCTACAGCGGCTTTCTTCACCACCCCTGAACTTTATCTCTACTGATGAGGGATACAAATCCCGAAACCCGGGCCATGTCTCGGGTCTAGAGATTACTGAAGCTTCAAGAACTGATTTGCACCATCCAAGGTGATACACTTTGAACTTTCCGGTTTCTTTGCTACTCGCACTACCACTCCCAGAATGCTGAGGGGCGATCCGGTGGAGAGGCTAGCGGTGTGCGCCCATCTTGCGTTCTACTTAAGGGCTTTTGCGAGCCTCCAAGCCGACGGGCTTTTGGGAAACGCACCTGCGTGCTGAGCAGGTAACAAAGCCCTTGACGGATCTACAGCGGCTTTCTTCACCACCCCTGAACTTTATCTCTACTGATGAGGGATACAAATCCCGAAACCCGGGCCATATCTCGGGTCTAGAGATTACTGAAGCTTCAAGAACTGATTTGCACCATCCAAGGTGATACACTTTGAACTTTCCGGTTTCTTTGCTACTCGCACTACCACTCCCAGAATGCTGAGGGGCGATCCGGTGGAGAGGCTAGCGGTGTGCGCCCATCTTGCGTTCTACTTAAGGGCTTTTGCGAGCCTCCAAGCCGACGGGCTTTTGGGAAACGCACCTGCGTGCTGAGCAGGCAACAAAGCCCTTGACGGATCTACAGCGGCTTTCTTCACCACCCCTGAACTTTATCTCTACTGATGAGGGATACAAATCCCGAAACCCGGGCCATGTCTCGGGTCTAGAGATTACTGAAGCTTCAAGAACTGATTTGCACCATCCAAGGTGATACACTTTGAACTTTCCGGTTTCTTTGCTACTCGCACTACCACTCCCAGAATGCTGAGGGGCGATCCGGTGGAGAGGCTAGCGGTGTGCGCCCATCTTGCTTTCTACTTAAGGGCTTTTGCGAGCCTCCAAGCCGACGGGCTTTTGGGAAACGCACCTGCGTGCTGAGCAGGCAACAAAGCCCTTGACGAATCTACAGCGGCTTTCTTCACCACCCCTGAACTTTATCTCTACTGATGAGGGATACAAATCCCGAAACCCGGGCCATGTCTCGGGTCTAGAGATTACTGAAGCTTCAAGAACTGATTTGCACCATCCAAGGTGATACACTTTGAACTTTCCGGTTTCTTTGCTACTCGCACTACCACTCCCAGAATGCTGAGGGGCGATCCGGTGGAGAGGCTAGCGGTGTGCGCCCATCTTGCGTTCTACTTAAGGGCTTTTGCGAGCCTCCAAGCCGACGGGCTTTTGGGAAACGCACCTGCGTGCTGAGCAGGCAACAAAGCCCTTGACGGATCTACAGCGGCTTTCTTCACCACCCCTGAACTTTATCTCTACTGATGAGGGATACAAATCCCGAAACCCGGGCCATGTCTCGGGTCTAGAGATTACTGAAGCTTCAAGAACTGATTTGCACCATCCAAGGTGATACACTTTGAACTTTCCGGTTTCTTTGCTACTCGCACTACCACTCCCAGAATGCTGAGGGGCGATCCGGTGGAGAGGCTAGCGGTGTGCGCCCATCTTGCGTTCTACTTAAGGGCTTTTGCGAGCCTCCAAGCCGACGGGCTTTTGGGAAACGCACCTGCGTGCTGAGCAGGCAACAAAGCCCTTGACGGATCTACAGCGGCTTTCTTCACCACCCCTGAACTTTATCTCTACTGATGAGGGATACAAATCCCGAAACCCGGGCCATGTCTCGGGTCTAGAGATTACTGAAGCTTCAAGAACTGATTTGCACCATCCAAGGTGATACACTTTGAACTTTCCGGTTTCTTTGCTACTCGCACTACCACTCCCAGAATGCTGAGGGGCGATCCGGTGGAGAGGCTAGCGGTGTGCGCCCATCTTGCGTTCTACTTAAGGGCTTTTGCGAGCCTCCAAGCCGACGGGCTTTTGGGAAACGCACATGCGTGCTGAGCAGGCAACAAAGCCCTTGACGGTTCTACAGCGGCTTTCTTCACCACCCCTGAACTTTATCTCTACTGATGAGGGATACAAATCCCGAAACCCGGGCCATGTCTCGGGTCTAGAGATTACTGAAGCTTCAAGAACTGATTTGCACCATCCAAGGTGATACACTTTGAACTTTCCGGTTTCTTTGCTACTCGCACTACCACTCCCAGAATGCTGAGGGGCGATCCGGTGGAGAGGCTAGCGGTGTGCGCCCATCTTGCGTTCTACTTAAGGGCTTTTGCGAGCCTCCAAGCCGACGGGCTTTTGGGAAACGCACCTGCGTGCTGAGCAGGCAACAAAGCCCTTGGCGGATCTACAGCGGCTTTCTTCACCACCCCTGAACTTTATCTCTACTGATGAGGGATACAAATCCCGAAACCCGGGCCATGTCTCGGGTCTAGAGATTACTGAAGCTTCAAGAACTGATTTGCACCATCCAAGGTGATACACTTTGAACTTTCCGGTTTCTTTGCTACTCGCACTACCACTCCCAGAATGCTGAGGGGCGATCCGGTGGAGAGGCTAGCGGTGTGCGCCCATCTTGCGTTCTACTTAAGGGCTTTTGCGAGCCTCCAAGCCGACGGGCTTTTGGGAAACGCACCTGCGTGCTGAGCAGGCAACAAAGCCCTTGACGGATCTACAGCGGCTTTCTTCACCACCCCTGAACTTTATCTCTACTGATGAGGGATACAAATCCCGAAACCCGGGCCATGTCTCGGGTCTAGAGATTACTGAAGCTTCAAGAACTGATTTGCACCATCCAAGGTGATACACTTTGAACTTTCCGGTTTCTTTGCTACTCGCACTACCACTCCCAGAATGCTGAGGGGCGATCCGGTGGAGAGGCTAGCGGTGTGCGCCCATCTTGCGTTCTACTTAAGGGCTTTTGCGAGCCTCCAAGCCGACGGGCTTTTGGGAAACGCACATGCGTGCTGAGCAGGCAACAAAGCCCTTGACGGTTCTACAGCGGCTTTCTTCACCACCCCTGAACTTTATCTCTACTGATGAGGGATACAAATCCCGAAACCCGGGCCATGTCTCGGGTCTAGAGATTACTGAAGCTTCAAGAACTGATTTGCACCATCCAAGGTGATACACTTTGAACTTTCCGGTTTCTTTGCTACTCGCACTACCACTCCCAGAATGCTGAGGGGCGATCCGGTGGAGAGGCTAGCGGTGTGCGCCCATCTTGCGTTCTACTTAAGGGCTTTTGCGAGCCTCCAAGCCGACGGGCTTTTGGGAAACGCACCTGCGTGCTGAGCAGGCAACAAAGCCCTTGGCGGATCTACAGCGGCTTTCTTCACCACCCCTGAACTTTATCTCTACTGATGAGGGATACAAATCCCGAAACCCGGGCCATGTCTCGGGTCTAGAGATTACTGAAGCTTCAAGAACTGATTTGCACCATCCAAGGTGATACACTTTGAACTTTCCGGTTTCTTTGCTACTCGCACTACCACTCCCAGAATGCTGAGGGGCGATCCGGTGGAGAGGCTAGCGGTGTGCGCCCATCTTGCGTTCTACTTAAGGGCTTTTGCGAGCCTCCAAGCCGACGGGCTTTTGGGAAACGCACCTGCGTGCTGAGCAGGCAACAAAGCCCTTGACGGATCTACAGCGGCTTTCTTCACCACCCCTGAACTTTATCTCTACTGATGAAGGATACAAATCCCGAAACCCGGGCCATGTCTCGGGTCTAGAGATTACTGAAGCTTCAAGAACTGATTTGCACCATCCAAGGTGATACACTTTGAACTTTCCGGTTTCTTTGCTACTCGCACTACCACTCCCAGAATGCTGAGGGGCGATCCGGTGGAGAGGCTAGCGGTGTGCGCCCATCTTGCGTTCTACTTAAGGGCTTTTGCGAGCCTCCAAGCCGACGGGCTTTTGGGAAACGCACCTGCGTGCTGAGCAGGCAACAAAGCCCTTGACGGATCTACAGCGGCTTTCTTCACCACCCCTAAACTTTATCTCTACTGATGAGGGATACAAATCCCGAAACCCGGGCCATGTCTCGGGTCTAGAGATTACTGAAGCTTCAAGAACTGATTTGCACCATCCAAGGTGATACACTTTGAACTTTACGGTTTCTTTGCTACTCGCACTACCACTCCCAGAATGCTGAGGGGCGATCCGGTGGAGAGGCTAGCGGTGTGCGCCCATCTTGCGTTCCAATTTCTCATCAAACCTGTCCACTGCCAGTATTGTGCATCATTTTTGACTTGGGTTATGCCGTCTCTCGTTTCATTGTCGCAGGAGATACCAGCAAGTGAATTTTGCCAAATTTCACAACAGTTGCACAATTTGTGCATAATTTCATGAATTGTTATGAGCAAAATTGAGATTTTGCCTATCCTCTAGACTCTACTAAACATATTATATATTTTAATTTTATTATATTTTACATTTCTCTAAAGTGTTACTCTATCAGGGGAAAAGATGCCAGTGTGCATTACTTCATGTAACCAGCCTAGAGTATGTCATATAAAAGGAACATGAAATATTCATAATAAATATCAAATCAACATTGGGCTCAAGAACATGAAGCAATCAGTAAGGAACATGAACAGCAGCCCAAGCAGACCTCATTAACAGCACCATGAAGTAAAAAAGAAAAAAGAAATTTGAACAATAGAAAGGAGGAGGGAGCTGAGAAAGACGGGGCAGTGAAAAAGGCAGAGGGGGCAATTTAGGTCTCTCACAGGAGAAGCACGTAGGTACACTATGAACAGTTAAGAAGTAAAGGACACGTCGCAATATTTCTCAATCCTCAGCAGACGTCATCAAGCAAAGGAACACTCTAAAATGACTACTGTTGATGTTATATCTCCTGGCCATGGGAAAGAGAGCATGTCTTTTCTCTTCATTTGCTGAACCC
Organism: Lissotriton vulgaris; assembly: GCF_964263255.1. Taxonomy (NCBI): domain Eukaryota; kingdom Metazoa; phylum Chordata; class Amphibia; order Caudata; family Salamandridae; genus Lissotriton; species Lissotriton vulgaris. Next base: position 774,480,271 of record NC_141685.1, on the reverse strand, counting down.
CCCTTTAAAGTTGAAACGAGGGAACAAGAAGGAAGTTCTGTTAATAGTAGTTCTGAAGGATCAGAGGAGTAGATGAGAACCAAGACCAGCCCCAGAAAAGAGGACGGAAACACGTGAAAAACAAAAAATTGCCGGAAGAGGACCTAGGATTACATATTTAGGCATGTAAGTGTAGATAAAGAACATAATCACAAGCAGAACAACTGGACACCAGTGAGTAACATGCTACCCTACCAAATGAAGGTCTAGAAATGTGTATTTTTACCACTTGTAATAGTTAAGTGACAAAGCCACATGTCACTGGGCAAACATGGGCAAAGAGGATGGCATCAACAATATTATGAGGACATTGATACCTATATGCCTAAAACTGTGTGAAAATTGACCTTGACTTAAACTTTCAATTGTTTCCTTGCCTTTCTTTCTGGTGAATCCTTTGCATGCCTTGTATTGCTGAGTGCAGTCTACTCTTAAGTTGCATGACTGTCATTATTGTCTCTCTTAAACACTGTTATTTCATCTCTGCACATTTTCCACACCTTCTTACATAGATCACAACTTCTCCTTCTCCACCACAAACCTACAACCTAACAATACCTTACGCCAAGTCTATTGATCACACCAATCATATGCATGAACTCAGTTAGCCTCCGTGCTTCATTTCTAAAATAATAAGTGCCAGGGCCCTGACCAGGAGGCCACTGCAGTTTGAACCACCCATCACCCTTTTCATCACTGCCAAAACAACTGCCCCAAGTGCAAAAGTTCAGATTATCCAGGTCCCCAAAGCTAAAGGAATGGCTGGGGAGGCAGGTATTAGTAATTTAAAATATATTGTATTCATGAACAATCACAAATCTGCTGATTTCTAAATTAGATGAGCAGCGCCACCATGAGGCAAACTGTCAAAAGTGCGGTGTTGACAATTAAGTGCTGGTGCCGACACCAGAAGCCAATCAAGTGCTGGTGCCGAGCACTGGACACCACCGGCTCAAATTAAGCACTGCCTCCATCAATGATCACGCTTAACTCCTGATGATGTATTCTACCACAAGCTGGAGTAATTGCATGGAATGGTTTCCTTGAGAGAACAAGACTAATCCCAATAACCAACAACCGCCAATGGAATAACCACTAACTTGGGGTTTCTGAGTGGCATGCTACTTGCCATAAAGTACTTCACAGCCTCATCAGGAACAGCAAGCACTACATAAATGCAATTACAGTACAATACAATATAATAAGCTGCTTGCATAGAAGAAAACCTGCAGGGCACTAGCATAATGACTGCCATAAAATATTAGCCAAAAACCATCACAGCAGACGTCAGGGATGGAAGAGTGCAGCTCGGACCTAGAGCAGGCAGGCGGTGTTAGGGTTGAATCGACCCTATAAGTGACTACGGCAAGTGTTAATTGGTGGAACTCTGGGATGACACGGTGCAATCTTTCCCACAGTTACAACTGGAATAGAGATTGTTGTATGGGCGAGGTCAGTTGGAACTGTTAAACACAGGGAGATCCAGTGGGGTCCTCCTCATAAGGCATTTCAGGTGGAAAAGAAAAAGTGGCAGGGACATGCCTTTGTATTATCAAATGTTGGAGCAATGACCAGCTGTGAGGGTGGAGTGCCACACTCATCAATGCAGAACCCTGCAGGGTGTATGTGCCCAGTAGAAAGAGGTAGCCCAAGAAACTGTAAATTGACCAAGACATTCCTCACTACAAAGTATCCCCTCTAACTCAAATGGCCACTGGAAGGAGGTAAACTTCAGACTAAATGCTAGCCATGCATTGTGCCCACCTTGACGGAGCATCCACTTCTGACTTCATTACAGCTTCGATTTGAAATTGTGTGGTAGAACTAGGTAAAATTTGGCTGAACAAAGAGCAAGCACAGCCTTACATCCCAAATCTTGATTAACAGAATAAAATATAATACAATCATATACTGCACAGAGGAAGGTGAAAAATGCACCAAAATTGTGGATTTTCTATGGCGGGGATAGGAATCTGGGTGTTGCCAAGGGAAGACCAGGGGATTGGCCATTGAAAATGTTGTAAGCACCCATAGAGCTGCTTTCACACAAACATTTCATGAATTTTCACTCCCATTTACACACCTAAAACTATCATCTAACTAGACTGAAGCAATGGTGGAAATGGCATGGAAAAGTTCTTTAAAAAAAAAATGGGAGTTTGTAAAAGAGAGTTTTCTTTTGGGAAAAAAAGTTTTATGTGAAATCGCACATCTGCACCACACTTAGTTATGGAGATGTTCCACTTCATAAAAACTCAGCATAGGTAAGCATGCAAGAAAAGGAGTACTGCACCTGCAAATTAAAAACTATCTTAAATTTCCAGGCAGCAAAGATGCCAGCATTTCCAGCAGCACAGATCTGCATTCTGCCGCTTTTGTGTCTTCGTCCCCTCCCTAGAGAAAGGGAGAACTGGCAGTTTCAAGATGCAAGGTGGGACTCCATTGTGCCTCCTGCTGGTGGCGCTTTAAAGTGACTGACATTTCAACTTAACATAGCGCCTCTCTGTTTTTAGGAGTACTCTTTCAGATGGTTGAGAAACCTGGAAAAGTCAGAAACATACTCCAAACATTGGAGAATACCAACGGGAGTAAATTACTGGCCTCACCTGCAAGCGCTGAGAAACAGGCCTATAGTTGTCAAAAAAAGAAGCCAACTGATACACACCCTACGTACTCTGGTTTCACCAATTCTGGACATTTAACCAATTTTTACTTTCAAAGTTCTAAGCGTGAAAATAGCAGGACCTCCCAAAAAACTGGCGCAACTTACATACAACTTCCTCAATTACTCATGCCTTCTAAAAATGATATGCTGTTCTTTCGTGCCAGTTTATCTTTGCATGAGGAAAGGAGTAACTCTCCCTTTTACTTTGGCTGGCTGCCAAGCCATTACTTCTAGAGTCCTGGGGATTATTTTACATCCTTCACTGTACAGTGAATGAATTAAAAAATGCTCCATTAAGAAATCCCTGCCCACACCCAACACTGCTCACTCCAGTGTATGTTTGAATAGCTATGAAAATAAACCCGTTTCGAAACATTTGCAAGCCCGGATACAGAATTTTGCAGCCCACCGCGCACTTTACACTTGACAGAAGAAAGGGAAATACCACAGGAACTAATGAGGGGAAAACAAAATGGCGCCTGTTGCTTTTTGTCAGGTTTGTTATGGCACCCGGAGTAGCGTATTTATGAGTCGTAATTGGCTAACATATAAAGAAAGACACACGCTGTAAAATTGTACCCAAAGAAAGTGTTTATCCTGAAACACAGTCCGATTCAATTGACCAGTCGGCGGCTCAGTTCTCACGTTCCCGGATCTTTTTTCAATAAACAAGAGATGCTGCGTGGGAGACGAACGCCTTGGATGTACTGAGAAACATTGATTATTCTATCGCATTTTTCCATTGTTTGGGAACAGGCACCAGCCTCCAAAAATAACCCTAGGGAACTTTCTCTGATTACGTAGGCCAGGAAATATTCGAGCGAGGACAGATGCATGTTAATAGAATAAGAAACACGCTTCCTAAATTGTAAAACCGCAAAGGACTGGTTAACGCAATCAATATGGTGTTTGGGTTCATCCCCTAAGCAACTGACTAAACATAGCACTGAAGGAATGAACCCGCCTCCGTGTTGTATGGGGCATTGTGGACAATTGTGTAAAAGTACCAGGGAGCAAGGCTCAGTCAAGAAGGTTAAAACAAGGCTGATCATATGTAATAAACTTCTTGCAGGAACAAAAGTGCTACACACCGGTGTCACAACTTCTGGTTTTCATTGACACAACGCTGACCACAAACTAAAAACAGGAGTTCATTCACATGCCACATTGATTAATGAGCAACATTAAACACCGAAGTTTAATGTGCTGGGTCTGAAAGTGGGCATGACTGCCCAAGCGCGTTACGCCACATCGGTGGAGAATGAGGGCGGAACTTAGCTTTACATTTAACATTTACGCAAATAGGAGCTGATTTAGATCTTGGCTGACAGGTTACTATGTCACAACGTTGACCGATATCCCATCTGCGGAAATACAACCCCCATTATGTACTATGGGATTTATATTTCGGCGGACGGGATATACGTCACCTTTGTAGTGGAGTAACGCGCCCACAGGGATCTGAATCAGCACCTTAGTCTTTGCGTTACTAAAGTTGTACTCTGGTTTAAGTATGTCTAAAGCCTGACTATTTGATCCTGTTACAAAAGGGTCTGTCAAGGATTTAGACAGTCTTCAGAATGACTTAAACGAGAAAATATAGGGACATATGTACAAGAGAAGTGGCGGAGCGCGGTGTTGGCCTCCTTGGCTTAACGCTGCGCTCCACCACTTATGAAATGCAGGGCTGCACCGTATTTACAACAATATGGTGCAGCCCTGTGTTTCCTCCTGCACTGGCACTAATTTAGTTGCTTAGTGCCAACAAATGCACACTTGCACCAGAGTGCAAGGGTGTTCGCGTTGCGGGGTAAGATGTTTTATGTGCAAGAAGGTGTCCCTTCCTGCACATAAACAATCTTTGAATGGCGCTTTGTAACTTCTATGTGTGCTGCGAAATGCAGCAGACATAGAAGTTGCCAAACATAATCTTTGATTAATGATTGTTTATGTGCAGGAAGGGATACCTTCCTGCGCAAACAAACAATGACGTTTTGCTGTTTCCATGTGTGCTTCAAAACGCAGCACACAAAGAGCAAAAACGAGGAGAAATCAAACATTTCTCCTTGTTGTGCTTTGGAGTCAGGGCTATCGTTTAAGGGCTTAAGACTACTTTAATCAGGCAAAACTCTACCAATTGTGATCTTAACTTTCGTCTTGTATTCTTCATGGTTCCCCTTCGGCCAATGTGGTCCATCAACTAACAGCCAAGAGAGTGGAACAAAAATGGCTGTATCTGGACTATGTCAAGAGTGATGATGCTTCTGAGGGTTGGGTGAAATTGTTTGTGTCCCTCCTTCCATATGGTTCTATAGCAGTAAATCTCTACTACAGGGAAGTTCACACTGTGGTCATTTCCTTTCTCTGCACATCATCCAAAACTATCTGTTCCTTGAAGCACTTACTTTCTTTAGATTATTGCATATGTCGCCCACCGTTCTCATTTCTACTAAACTACAACTACACGTGGCATTGGCATTTTTTGTTCCATTTTCTTCAGGCAGACCAAATTCTGGCTTGCCATTAAGGCTGAATTGCAGGATTGATGCCTAGTGATTGGAGCCGGGGGAGCTGTAAGAAGCTTGCGTTGCTTACACGATCTCAAGGCAAGCCAAGATGGCTCTGCACTTTAAATGTTCGCTGCTGTCAGCTAGAGTAATTTCAAGTTCATGCGTCTGAATCCTGACACGGCCAAGTCAGAATTTTACTCCTCAGGGTAATAAATTAAGTACCATTAAACTAGGTAATAGTGTTTCAAACAGTAAATTTTCATTGACAGGTAGTCCTAACAGTGGTGACATCTGCTGTCATCTATACTTCATTCCACAGGTTTTTGATTTCGATTGGTCGTAATTTCTTACTGGCATTATTAGTGGTATATCATGGCTGTAAGAGAGCACCAGCATTGCCAGTAGACACTTAAACCAGACGCATCAGAGCATATGAGAACACCTAGACTACTAGTCAATTTGAATCTTGTACATTAAGGCAATTGGTCCCTTACAACCTATTTGATTACTGGTCAACAGGTATGTAAGAAAGGATTGGTCTCCTGGAGTGCCTATTGCTCCCTCAAGAACCCAGATGTTGCTCAGTCATGTTGTGCGCTTATTCACATCTCAACACCACAAATCTGACTGCATAGGAGTAGCCTCTCTGAATCTTTCTGCCAGGTCCCAGGCTAATACTCAAGAATGACACGCTCTCAGATCTTCCAGGTGACTTTGTTTCCGTTAAAGAGACTTTGGCATGGGGATGTGACCCTACCTTCACTGCATGGGACAGCAGGCAAAGAAAGCTAGGGAGCAAGGCAAAATTACCAAATGTATATCACAACTTAGTCTTCTGTTGGGAAGCAGGGACAAATGGAGTAGTATGCTATCATTTTTACATTAAAGTAACTTGCAACATAAGCTGTCACTTTATCACACATTATTGAAATGGGCTATGCTTTTTTATTAAAAACTGTAATTGAATCCTATCCTTAAAACTATTCTTTCCCCCAACCATATTTTGTACGTTTCTAATATACTATCCCAAATTTAAGGATTTCCCTAATCATAATATTCAATTTTTCCCATATCCTTACCTTTACACTCTTCCTGCTCCTAATGCTGATCTTGATCCCGTTCTAAACACTAAACACAACTCCAATCCTGACACTAGCAATGACCCAGCCCAACACCTAATTGGGCTGTAAAACCCTTACTCTTAACTTTGCCTCTTATCTGACCCATTCCCAAAGAATTGCCCTAACCCTATGCTATTCCATAAACGTAACTCTAACCCTGCCCTAGCCCAAGGCCTAACCGTAACTCTAACCCTGCCCTAGCCACAAACCAAACCCAACCCAATCCTTAACCTTAACACTTATTCGAATCTGTAATCTAACCCTTTCACAAACGATTGCCCTAGTCCTAATTCTAATCATGGTCTACAAAGTACAACATACCCTAGTCCAATCTTGCAGACTTTCCCTTATCCGATTCCATACCCAATTCTGTCCCCAGCATTTTCTGTTACTCTAACTGCATTCTTTCAGAAATATTTTCAAACTACTTTTTTGATCACTGTGTAGCCAGTATACAAAGATTTTGCCAGGAGTTGGTTTGACTTACATTTGAAGCACTTCTGACTTACTCCTGAATTCCAGGAGTAAGTCAGGAGTATTTCTGACATACTTCTGCCTTGAATTCAGGATCTTGCTGGAGTAAACCAAGACAACTACAAAAGCAAATCACACGGACACATCTTTGTGAATGGGGCCCTTTCAGATTTCTTTCTTTTTCTTTGTATCACCATTTCTTTCTTAATTGTCATTTCTCATGTTTTTCTCCCTTTTGACCTAGAAGTACACACCAAGATATATAACACAGGGGGTCCATTAGAGAAGAATGCTGGTGATGGACTCGCAAAACTCAATGTCATCAAAGGGAAAGCAACAGAAATCTGTGGATCACTAATAGCAGCACATTTTTAAGGAAACCAGCACATATCCCTTTCAATGCTCAAGCAAAACAAACATCCAGCCCTCAGACTGATTTTACTAATCAGTGCAGTAATGGGAAGTTGGGGGAGGGGGGTTGCAAGAAGTTAAAGAAAGGAAATGACTCGATTACGTCAAAATGTCTGCCAAGTTTCTGGCAAGGAAGCTGTCTTTCTAAGTCGTGAGCGGCTGCTAGTAAAAGAAAATTGGTGTTTCTAAAAGAACATTTTCAATCTCTTGCATGTGGCATTGTTTCCATGTCGTCATGTGCTGTATAAGACTGTATGGTTTCCAGGGCTAGGTCTGCATTCACTCCATACAGGCATTTTAATTTGGTTCAAGCCATTTAGAAGATCATCGCGCCATCTTATCTCTGACAGTATTGCACATTAAGGCCCTCTTTACCAGTGCCCATATTTCTCCCGCTAAGGCTCCACACCCTAGAATTACCAAAACCGCGGTACTGATAACCCCGCAGTATGTAGGTGGAGTGAATGGAGATTACAAATTGAAACCTTGAAAAATCACAGGGGGCTAAGTAATTATGAGTCTAAATTCTCCATACTCTCCCTTTCACATGTGGGCAGAGGTTTCTATGAGGAGAAAATAAATGCTATTTATTCAGCACTCAAAGTGCAGTTAATCTAATGCTTCCATCCTATATGATAAATGTTGCCATTTTCCATAAAATGAATGTTAAAGGAACAATTCCAGTTCATCCTTCACTGGATCCAACCAATACAAGAGAATGGTGAAGTCTTGTCATTTTCCATCAGAGTAAACACAGGTAGAATAGTCGATGGGTAGGACCCGCTAGAGAGTACCGATAGTCTTCATCCTGAGAGTAATCAGGTACCAGCATGACAGCAGCGCTGTGATTGGCCTAAGCGCCGTGGTTCAGCGCGTAGACAGGCAGTGGGAGCCTATGCATGTTTTCCACCCAGCTGTGCAATACAGCCGGTTTGAGAACATGCTAAGTGCGCATGTCTGTTTGGCCGGCCCAAGGCGGTCTGCCAAAAAGTGATGCACACTTAGAAAGTACTCACCACTCCTCCTTTTGTGGTGTGGGCAGCCCCATCCGCACCTTCAGAGGCAGTAGTGAAAAAAATAAAAATACATTAATTTTTCCTGTGGCTTAGCGGAGGAGCTGCTACTGGTCGCCAGCCCTTGACAGATCTACCTCAGCCAGGGTGCACATCCACTTCGGGCAATAAACGGTTCTCCGAGTCGCACACCTGAAGTCAAACTTCCTAACCAAAACAGCCCCTGCCACTCTTCGTGAGACTTGGAACAACTTTCTAAATTGAAAACTAAGTTCACCGTGTCTCCCCATGCAGAAGGTTCTAAGACCCACCATACTTATTGAGCCTCTTCTTTAGGGAAGACCAATAACCAGCGGTCTACAGACAAAAATGTTCATAAGCACCAAGAAGCACACTAAATTAGTGACATTGTATTATACAAAACTGTGTTGTGTAATATTATGTAAGGTTGCGTCCTATAGATTAATACACCTAGCAATAACTCTGGAATGATCCAGTTGGTAAGAATTAGCAGAGTCAAGTCTTAGTGGATCAGAGTGTTGTGCCACAGTGCAAGCATACTGAACATCAGTAAAGGAAATATCATAAAATAAAGGATCTTTTTGTGGTGTGTCCTAAATTGGCGTACATTCTAAACTCACTACTATGGTAGATGCCTACATTTTTAGTGGGTTTGGGCACTATCACCAGGTGACCAAAGGATAAGGATCGAGGATGAGGACCCCCAGGTGCTGTGAAAATCTGTTTTCAATCATAAGATTTGTTTGCAAAGATTCTCAAACCCCAAGCCATAAGTGTGATTAAACCAATAAGTATTAGCTTCAAGAATCCTAGGGACATACAGCCCTAAGACACCTCCCTCTGTTCCCCTCCCAGGCAGGTGTCTACTCAAAAGATATTGGAACTGCAATAGATTATGTTCTCAAATTGTTCTTGAAGCAATTTGATATTTTCAGCCTATGAAACAATCAAATGTCACGGCAGGAGACTGGTGAGTTATGGGATCTGCCTGCAATAGCTGTAACATTTTCAGTTTAAATTAGTAAATATATTTGACAGAAACATAGAATAGGGTCAACACATTTGTCTCAGAAAATGGCAAATTGATTTTTAAACTTTCGATAACCAGAATTTCTTAGTAAAAGAGTATAAACAAATGAGAATAACCTCACTGATGCATGCTGTAACAATGTCTATTAGAGTGAAATCTTAGATACAGGGACAGAAAGAAACTAGCAAACAGACTGTCGTGGATCTGTTAAAATATCATAATCTGTTGTTGATAGCCTCTCTCGCAACCCTAGGCAGTGAATAGATCCTCAGTCTCCCAACCTCAGGATTTAGGGTGGAGAGTCTGGGAAGATATGATAGGAAAGAGGGCCTTCATGAAGGTATACTTGTGCAGGCAAGTTCCTACAATGTGAAGGCACAAAACTGTTAAGAGTTATTGTGGATCAGTGTCCATTACAGGCAGATCATTAAGGGTCAAGGTTTAGCTGATCTAATACAGGAGCAGGATTTCCAAGCTGAACATTGCACTAGAGAAGAGACTCTCCAAGGTGCCAAGGTGAATATTGACTAATCTCTGTGCAGGTTCTTCAATGTTATCTGAAAAAAAGGTTTTATCCATGCAGGAAGTTTTATCCAAGATGAAGGTGGAACTGTATCCATACACGTCACGCTCTCCTTAGAGAAGATGGAACTTGATCCATGTAAGCCAGACTCTCTAGATTTAGGGTTGAGCTGCGACCTTACGGGTGAGGTTCTCTAGGTTCGATGTGTACCTGAAGCCATACAGAAATAGTTTTCCTAGTAAAAAACAGAGCTGCAACCCTGCAGGTGACGTTCTCTAGGGAAAAGATGAAGCTATGTTAATGCAGTTGTGGTTCTCCCGGGAGAAGCCGAACATTATCACTAGAAAGAACGTGGAGCTAGGCCCATGTAGGAGAGGTTCTTCAGTGTGAATGTGGAACTGCATTCATGTAAGGGGGAATCTCAAGATTCAAGGTTCAGCTTTATCAGCACAGTTGACGTTCTATTGAGTTATGGTGCAACAGCATCCGTGGAGGTGAGGATCTTCAGATGAAGGTGAAGTTGTGTTCATGCAAATAAGGTTCTCCAGGGAGTAAGCAAAGACGCATCCCTGTTAAATAGAGTTCCCAGGATAAAGAAGAAACTGTGTGCATAAAAGAGTCTCTCTCTACAAAAAAAAGTTCTTCAAGGCGGAAGTGGAGCTGGGGGCATACATGCGAGATTCCTCAGGGTGAGGATATAGTTGGATCCAAGTTGGAAGGAGTCTTCCAGACTAAAAAATAACACTGCATTGAAAGCAGCAATCACCATACACAACAGGATTTCAAGACTAAGGTTGAGCTATGCCCACGAGGGAGAGCTTCTCAAAACTGTGGGCTGAGCTCTAGCCAAGCAGCACAAGTTCTCCTAGGAGAACATGGCATCCACGAAAAAAAAATTCTCCAAGTGTCAAGAAGGAGCTACATCTATATTTATCTTAACTTATTTAAGTGTTTTGTAAAGCGCCCTCGAAGGGCACAATCCATTTTGCAGCATTGATGATAGCATGCAACAGTTCTTGAAGATAATTCACCCTCGGAGGTCAGCTGGTATGAAACTATCAATAGTGCAGCAGAAAAAGGTGGCACTGGGATCCAAGGGTGTGCACCCCAATTAGTGACTGTTTTGTTACAATAAATACGGGGGTTGGGGGACTCATTTTCCTTTCTTGAATTAGGATCCATGACAGTCTTGCTATGGCACCGGGAGTTGGGTCATGTAGTTAGAATTTCTAGATACCATCTACAGCTGTGGTCAACCTGACCACAAAGGGACCCTGTCCCTCCTTGGGGTAGGAGTAGTCCTGATGGATACATGGATGTTTGGGGAAGATTCTTTGAAGAGGCATGACATTAAGTGTGTGTTTTTAAAGTTGGCAGGTGAGATACATTGGCCTAAATATCAAGAAAAGTGACTGAAGATATTGTGGGCCATAGCCCGCATGAGCTTTGAAGATGGTGCATAGGATTTTAAGTTTTATTCTCTGTGCAAAGGGAAGCCAATGCAGTTCTTTAAGGTCTTGCGTGATGGGACATCATTCTATACATTGAAAGATATTGGGCACTTGGATTTACACATGTGACATTTTAATGGCCCTTTTCTGGGTGCTCAGGCGCAAAGTTTCTTCTTGTTAACACCATGGCTCGGGTGAGTTCAATATGGCAAGAAAGCTAGAATAACAGAAAGACCCTTCTCAGTGACATAGGATGGAAGTTGGTGTTTTCAATTACTGCTGTGAAGTGATACCCAAGTCGATGAATGCTCCATGAGTTTTCACTGCCTCAGCAGAAGCTGCCATGACACCTAGATCTTCTGGCCAGTCAAACTGAAGGCTATTACCAAAAAGTTTTTGAAGGTGCTACATGGAAGTTGGATATGGAAGAGAGGGGGAGGATTACCCAAACATCAGTGAAAGACACGAAGGGAAGTTTGCTAGGAAGTTGAAGGAAAGTCTATAAGAACAGGTGAGTTTCTCTTCCTTCTCAAAATAGATCAGGCCAGAGGCATGGTGAAAGAGAGGACTTTGCTGTTGTGGTTTGTACATGAATGGTTCAACCTGACCACACAGGGACCCTGTCCCTCCTTGGGGTAGGAGTAGTCCTGATGGATACATGGATGTTTGGGGAAGATTCTTTGAAGAGGCATGACATTAAGTGTGTGTTTTTAAAGTTGGCAGGTGAGATACATTGGCCTAAATATCAAGAAAAGTGACTGAAGATATTGTGGGCCATAGCCCGCATGAGCTTTGAAGATGGTGCATAGGATTTTAAGTTTTATTCTCTGTGCAAAGGGAAGCCAATGCAGTTCTTTAAGGTCTTGCGTGATGGGACATCATTTCTATACATTGAAAGATATTGGGCACTTGGATTTACACATGTGACATTTTAATGGCCCTTTTCTGGGTGCTCAGGCGCAAAGTTTCTTCTTGTTAACACCATGGCTCGGGTGAGTTCAATATGGCAAGAAAGCTAGAATAACAGAAAGACCCTTCTCAGTGACATAGGATGGAAGTTGGTGTTTTCAATTACTGCTGTGAAGTGATACCCAAGTCGATGAATGCTCCATGAGTTTTCACTGCCTCAGCAGAAGCTGCCATGACACCTAGATCTTCTGGCCAGTCAAACTGAAGGCTATTACCAAAAAGTTTTTGAAGGTGCTACATGGAAGTTGGATATGGAAGAGAGGGGGAGGATTACCCAAACATCAGTGAAAGGCACGAAGGGAAGTTTGCTAGGAAGTTGAAGGAAAGTCTATAAGAACAGGCAGGTGAGTTTCTCTTCCTTCTCAAAATAGATCAGGCCAGAGGCATGGTGAAAGAGAGGACTTTGCTGTTGTGGTTTGTACATGAATGGTTCTTAATCGATGGGTAACTTTGTAGGGTCATCCTTAAGCTTCTGAGTGACTCATAAGATACAACAAGAAAATGGATCATAAACTCATTTAAACAAGACTGTTTGCCACACAGCAATCAGTGATTTTACGGTGATCATGTCTCCTCTTATTTCTGGATCCCCCAAAAAGGTATCCCATACTATTTGAACTCGTTGCCCAAGTTGTCAGGTTTTTGCATTTAAACGTAATTTGGTGTCAAGGTTAACATCCATGTCAACGTGCCGCACGTGGATTGAGTCAACATGGCTGCTTTGTGTAGCCCAGATAGATGAAGCCCACTTAACCTTCAGCACAAGCATTTCAACAATAAAGGGACCGGACACTAGCGTTTTTGAATCACTAGCCACTTTGTAATCAAGCTTAACAACTGAGTTTTGTGAAGGGTTTCCTTTGACATTTTTTTCTTTTGAAATTGTTTCTTTTGACATTTTTTTCTTTTGACATTGTTTTAACACTGTAAGAAGAGTACATGATAACAGATATCCTCCGGAGAAAGAGAGAATTGTCAAGACAGTTATAAATCCTTCATGTTGATCGGCTGTAGGTTCAATATTTGAATTCCAACAGTGTTTATAACACTGGTTCTGTTTGTTAATTGGAACAGAGTTCAGAATCAGCAGTTGGATCTGTGTGCTTTGATTGAAGATATGCTTTGATTGAAGATATGCTTTCCGTCAGCCTTGGTGATGTGTCTTGAACGGAGCAGTGTTTACCATCAGCACGTCCATCTGTGTTATGACAGGAGCAGTGTTTTTGGTCAGCTCTTGATTCTCTGCTTTGTTTGGAACTGTGCCTCCAGCCCTTTTGTGAGGCTTCATGAGGACAAGCATGTCAGTGAGCACTGTTAGGTTTCACTACACAACAAGAAAAAACATACTCTCCTGTCCCAATGGACACCATCAGGGGTAGCCACGGTAGCAGCTGCTACCTGTGGCAGGCCCTTTGCTATCCCGTGGCCATTAAAGGGTTTGTGGGAGGTACATTATATCACAGCCCTCCTTTTCTTTACTGGGCCCTTGGGCTCCTTCAATAAATTTATTTTTAGATGTCGAATTGAAAGCAAGTCTCCTGTCTACATTTATTATGATGGAGCTTTTGAGACCATATAATCGCTCACAATGAACCGCCAAATCAACACAGTTTCCTCAGCCTGCTTCCACACGCTCGGCCTGCTACGACATTCAAATGGATCTCCTCAGAATCCAGAAAGACGGTTACCCACCCAGACCTCCAGACTCGACTACAGCAATGCCTCTACACCGGCGTCACCCAGGAACAGCTCAGGAAACTACAGCACGTACAAAACGCCACAACCAGACTGGCCCCTGATACCCTCCGCCACAGCCACATCACCCAGCGCCTCAGACAACTCCTGTAATATCACACCCACATGTGTTCATTTTTCGAAGTGATAAACCTATCCGTTGGTCTAAATGGAAAAAGGTTTTCCTTAATTATGCAAGAGTCTGCGGTGTCTCCTTAAGTGCAGAAAGGAAATCTGCTCTTCTCATGCATTGCTTGAGATCAGAGGGTGAAGACGTTTTTGAACATCTGCCTGAACTTGATGATGAAGAATCCAATGGTTTAAATGAATTTGAGATTTGTCTTAAAAAATTAGACAAACACTATCTTCCAAAAGTAAGTACTGTATTAGAAAGATACCATTTTGGAAGAAGGATGCAACTTCCACAAGAGACTGTTGAATTATATATTACTCACTTACAGAAATTGGCAGCTATGTGCAAATTTGACAACACTCTTGAAGAAGGCATCCGCGACCAATTTATGTTGGGTTGTAACATAGATAAGATAAAAGATGAGTTGTGGCAAAAAGATGATCCTAAATTAGACAAGATCATCTCAATTTGTCAAATGTCTGGAGCACTCTCCTGCATGCGTGGAAGTGATTAAAAAAAGAGTCAAATGCTAGTGCTACTAGTACTGAGAAAGTACAAAGTGTGATAAAACCTAGTGTTTCGAAATTTAAAGATTCAACTATGGTGCAACCTAAATTCAAAGATTCTACCAGTGTGAATTCAAAAAAAGGTTGCTACATAAAGTGTTTTCGTTGTGACACTGTTGGCCATCTGGCGAATGATAAATCTTGTCCTGCCTTGTCTACTAAATGTAAAACATGTGGGAAAATAGGTCATTTTACAAAGGCATGTAGGACAAAAATGTATAAGAAAAACAAACGTGTGAAAGAAGTGTTAATTTCGAATGCTTCAGATTCTGAATCTGATGAACTCCACTGTGGTGAGGTTTTGGTTCAATCTGTTGACTGTTTCAACAAAGTATCGAAGAATCTAAATGATGATGTGCAAGTAAATGGTTGTACTGTTAATATGCTTTTCGACTCTGGTGCTAAAGTTACTTTAATCCCCAAGGCGTTTTATGAACCTAACTTAAGTCACAAGGTTAAAATTTTCAAACCTGATATTAAACCTTTAGCCTATGGAGGACAACCGATAAAACTATTTGGTTATTTTACAGGTGAGATTGAGTATAAAGGAAGGTTTACTGCTGGAAAGATTTACATATCCTGTAGGGGAGACTGTATTATCAGCTGGTTCCATCAAGCTGACCTAGGTGTGAGTTGGTCCCTGGTAATGATCCTTGTATAGTTCTGAGAAATCCTGCTATCACTTCAACCAATCAGGTTGTTGACAATGTTGCGTACAAGGATGGTCATACTAAGAATTTAGTTGAAGTTACTCAAATTCACGATTTAAAATCAGAATTCGATGAGGTCTTCAGTGAGAAGCTTGGATGCCTTTCTGATTATACTCATAAGATTATACTCAAATCTAACTCTGTTCCAGTCTCATGCAAAGTAGGAAGTGTACCCCTGGCACTAAGGGAGCCTATGTGGAATGAATTAGAGAAACTTAAGAGTGAAGGTATCATAGTAGAAACAGAGGCAAATGATTGGTTGGCTCCGGTTGTTTTGGCTCGCAAGGTTATGTGTTGACCTTCGCAATCTCAATCGTGCTGTTGTTGCTGACAAATACCCACTTCCCAACATCTCAGGGATGTTGACTCAACTTGAGGGTGCGCAGGTTTTCACTACGTTAGATCTGAGGGCAGCATATCATCAGATTAAGATAGATAGTGATTCCATGAATTTAACATCTTTTATTATGCCATTTGGGACATATAAATTTACTCGTCTTCCTTTCGGTCTTAACTAAGCTGCATCCGAAGAGCCATGGAAAAAGTTTTGCATGGTGTGCCGGGTGTTAAGGTATATCAAGACGATGTTTTGGTACATGGTTCGTCACAAAAAGAGCATGATGAAAGGCTTATGGAAGTTTTGTCGAGGTTCAAGTCTCGTGGTTTGACACTTCAAGAGAACAAATTCAAGTTCAGAAACTTAAGAGTGAAGGTATCATAGTAGAAACAGAGGCAAGTGATTGGTTGGGTCCGGTTGTTTTGGCTTGCAAGGTTATGTGTTGACCTTCGCAATCTCAATCGTGCTGTTGTTGCTGACAAATACCCACTTCCCAACATCTCAGGGATGTTGACTCAACTTGAGGGTGCGCAGGTTTTCACTAAGTTAAATCTGAGGGCAGCATATCATCAGATTAAGATAGATAGTGATTCCATGAATTTAACATCTTTTATTATGCCATTTGGGACATATAAATTTATTTGTCTTCCTTTCGGTCTTAACTCAGCTGCATCCGAAGAGCCATGGATAATATTTTGCAGGTGTGCTGGGTGTTAAGGTATATCAAGACGATGTTTTGGTACATGGTTTGTCACAAAAAGAGCATGATGAAAGGCTTATGGAAGTTTTGTCGAGGTTCAAGTCTCGTGGTTTGACACTTCAAGAGAACAAATGCAAGTTCAATATGAGTGAATTGGACTATTTGGGACATAAATTAACCAAAGGAGGTGTGAAGCCTAAAGATAATTTAGTTGGAACTATCGCCAGCCTTTCTGAACCTCAAAATAGAGATGAGTTAGTTAGTTTTCTTGGGATGGCAGAATACTATAATACATGTGTTCCCCAGTTTGCTTCAAGAACATATACCTTAAGAGCGTTCTTAAAGAAATGGACAACATTTGTGTGGTCTGGCAAATGTAAGGATGAATTTGTTGATGTCAAGAATGCCCTGAGAAGAGCCCCTTCTCTTCACAGTTTTGACACCTCTGCCAAGTCGATCTTGATTACAGATGCTAGCTCTAAAGGGCTTGGTGCCGTTCTTAAACAAGTACTAGATGGGAAAGAAACAACCATCATGTTCCTTTCAAGAGCTCTTGTAGGACCAGAAAATGCGTGCTCTGTCATAGAAAAAGAAACCTTGTGCATGTTTTGGGCCATCAGGAAGTTAAAAAGGTTTTTATGGGGAAAATCTTTGGCGGTTCGATCAGACCACAAAACCTTAAAAGATCTTTTTAATAAAAATCTAGACGCTGTCTCCTCAAGAATTTGCAGATGAGATGGGTCATTGCCCTCCAAGACTACGATGTCGTAGTGAGTTATATACCTGGCGTAGAAAACAAAGTATCTGATTGCCTCTGCCGTCTTGTTCAGGTAAATTTGAATGTAGACTCTGAGAACATAGGTGATTTGTGGGATAATGATGAATACAAGGTGTGCAAAATTATCACTGAAGTTGTGAGTGAGGATGAGTGGAAAAAGTAAAGATGCGGTTCTTGTGAAAAGTAAGGAGTTAATCACTAAAGGTGGGAAGAGTATGAAAGGTCTTGATGAGGATGTTTGCAAATATTGGAATGTTCGTGATGAATTATCTATCAATTCAGGGATATTAAAGAGAGGTACGAAACTTATACCTCCTACCTGTGTCAGACCAAGGATCATCCAACAGGCTCATCTAGGACATCTTGGTATCTCAAAGACTAAAGAAAGAATTTGCATGCACTTTTGGTGGCCAGGTATTGACCTCCAAGTGGAGCGTGTTGTGAGAGATTATGCACCATGTAATACATGCGATAAAACCTTAACAACAAGAGTTCAAACTATGGTAATACGTAAAGAACCCTCCAGATGCTGGGAGGAAATTGCTCTTGATTTACTAGGACCCATTTCTAGTTCTTCTGGCCAGTATTTCGTGTTGGTTTAATTGACATTTTCTCCAGATGGCCTGAAATTAAAGTTGTAAGGAGTATTGAGACAAAAGATGTTATTAACTTTCTTGAAGAAATTTTTGCTAGGGAAGGGCTTCCCAATTCTCCGCTGACCGACAATGGGATCCAGTTGGTCTCAAGAGAAATGGAAGAGTATTTAACTAAGAATGGAATTAGACATAAACGGTGTTCTCTCTATCATCCCGAAACCAACGGGCTGATAGAGAGATTTAATCCAGTCCTCAAAGAGTCTGTACAGATAGCCATAGCTCAGGGAAAAGACTGGAAATGTGAAATTGCTGAACGTGTGAGAATCTATCATCTCACACCTCATTCCACCACTAACAAAGTGCCGTTTGAGTTGTTTAGAGGACGGAGTCCTAATACTCATCCGTTTCAACCTTGGATGAGAGAGAAATGTCATGATTTTGATTCTAAAAAAACTTTGGGTGTGGTTTCTTCTGATAGTTATAATAACTCTCAGAAATTAAAGGTTTTAAAATTATTTCGATAGTAGGAATGCTGTTTCACACACTCGTGTACAGGTGGGTGACAGGGTGAAAGTTCATTTACCCAATAAAATTTGTGGTTTATCAAAATATTCTTCTCCTTTTGTTGTCAAAAAATGTTTTGAAAATGGTGTCAAGTTAAGTGATGGTCGCATCTGGAATTTAAGTAGAATTGCTCCTTTGCACAAAAATGTCATTATTACACCTAATGGTCGCAATGAAACAAACATCGGAAAGACTGTGTTGCGTAGAAGTTGTCATAAAAAAAAAATTCCAGTGGCTCTTCATGATTTTGTTTTAAAATAATTATACAAAGCGGAAAGGTGTGTAATATCTTTAATTGGTTTTACATATGCTTTATCATTGTTACTTAAGACAGCTTCCTCACCTTCTGTTCTGGAATGTTATTATTGGAAACCTTCATGTGAATCCTAGTGTCAGTTATTCCTTTATGCTGTGTGGATAGGATGTCTTATATTTACCTGATTACTTAAAGAATAACATCTACATTACTCCATCTTATACTGGCGTTATTGTACTTCATTACAACTCCACTGACTCCCAGTCAACAAGAGAACCACCTTCAAGCTCCTCACACATGCCTACAAAGCTCTCCACGACGAAGGACTAGCATACCTGAACCACTGCCTCGCATTCCACGTACCCTCCAGACAACTCAGTTCCACCCAACTCGCCTTAGCCTCCGTCCCCAGGGTCCACAAGACCAGAACAGGGGGAAGTTCATTCTCCTATCGCATAGTCAACACCTGGAACACCCTGCCCCTCCACCTCAGGCAATCCACGTCACTGACCCAATTCAAGAAGGACCTCAAGACCTGTCTCTTCGAATTATTCTTCACTCAGAGGGACCAGCAGCGCCCCGCCCCGAGCATTTTGAGATCTTTTTCTACATTTAGCACTCCATAAAAACACATAAACTACGCACAAAGCATTTTGTTTCTAAATCGGTTGATTTCACACCAAAATGTGTGAAAAAACTATTATCCTTCATGTTTCCAAAGACTTGTTTTAGTATTTTAAGGTGGAATTTATATACTGTTTTATGAGCTTTGGTTTGTATTGGGCAGAAGAGCAAATTTTTTGAGTGCTTGGTTCAAAGCGAACTGGTTGTTGTCCAGCAGGGGCAAAAATTGGTAGGAACTTCGGACTTGGCCCACAAAAAGTATGTGAAAAAATGTAATCATGCATGTAGATACCTACTTTATTTTATTTTATGATAGTACTAGCAGTCCGTCCCGACGTTGTCCGGGTATGAATTGCTGCCGGCCAGTAGTATATTGTTTTGTAGGATTTCGTTTTGATAGCATTTCTTATCTGTGACAGGCCTGTGAAACGCTCCGATTCACAGTGCACTGCAGATGCACTTAAGAGTGCGCGTTTAGTAGTGTGTGAACTCGAGTTTCCCTACTTTATTTTTCCTTGCAATATTATATAGCGCGAACTCGACAACATGGCATGAGCACAATTTACATTACAGAAGAACACATTCATTTGCGGTAGGCACGGGGAGACAAGGCGATTTGCCTGGAATCACAGGATGTTGAGCTGATGCTGAGATTCGAACGTAGCTCCCCAGCTCTAAAGTTCGCAATTCTAGAACTTGTGGCGGGAGGTGTGTCTAAAAGTGTATGTCGGTGCTGGCCATCAATGAGAGAGACCTGTGCTTTTTTTCAAATGGGTGGTAAAAAAATATGAGTATGTTGCTGGAGATGTGGGCCGCCGTGCCACCAATGTACTTACCGGGGGAGGGTAAACACCCATTATTCCACAACTTTCTTTCCGCATACCATCACTCCGCATACTTTCATTACGAAAGTACCATGACTCCGCAATGCCATTATAACGCGTGGCATTACATTTTATATGCTTTTACCACACATACATTTACAACGAAATTCGTTGTAAATGCATGAATGGTAAAAGCATGTTTTTTTTAATGTTTGGATAAGGTAAGTATGGGTATAGGGGTATATGTTTTGGGGTACTGAGGTATATGTTTTGGGGTGTTTGGGTATTTTAAGGGTTCAGATATAGTTTTGGGTTATGGGGTACAGGGGTAGTTTTAGGGTTTAGGGATAGGTATGGATTTTGGGGTACAGGGATATTTTTAGGGTTCAGGGCTAGGTTTGGGTTTTGGGGTATAGGGGTATTTTTAGGGTTCAGGGGTAGGTTTGGGTTTTGGGGTACAGGGATATTTTAAGGATTCAGGGCTAGGGTTTGGGGTACAGGGGTATTTTTAGGGTTTAGGGCTAGGTTTGGGTTTTGGGGTACAGGGGTATTTTAGGGTTCAGGGGTAGGTTTGGGTTTTGGGGTACAGGGGTATTTTTAGGGTTCAGGGCTAGGTTTGGGTTTTGGGGTACAGGGGTATTTTTAGGGTTCAGGGGTAGGTTTGGGTTTTGGGGTACAGGGGTACTTTAAGGGTTCAGGGCTAGGTTTGGGTTTTGGGGTGCAGGGGTATTTTAGGGTTCAGAGGTAGGTTTGGGTTTTGGGGTACAGTGGTATTTATAGGGTTCAGGGCTAGGTTTGGGTTTTGGGGTACAGGAGTTTTTATAGGGTTCAGGGGTAGGCTTGGTTTTTGGGGTACAGTGGTATTTGTAGGGTTCAGGGCTAGGTTTGGGTTTTGGGGTACAGGGGTAGGTTTGGGTTTTGAGGTACAGGGGTATTTTTAGGGTTTAGGCATAGGTTTGGGTTTTGGGGTTCAGGGTATATTTATAGGGTTAAGATGGGTTAGTGTTTAAGGGTGTTGGGGTATTTTAAGGAGTAAGGGTGGGTTATGATTATGGGGTGCAGGGGTATTTAAAGGGAGCAGGGTGGGATTAGCACACGATATGAGACATGGCATGAAGGGCGGAACGTACCACACGCCCCCAGCGTTTGTCACGCCCCCCAGCACACGCCCACAGCACAACGCAGACACGCCCACAAGGGACTACTTTGCTGGCACGGTTCTTTTTACCTTTTAAATGTATATGGTGGGCGTCGGCATAGCCTATGTCCTTCTGCTGCAACTGCCCTTTCCAACGCTGTATTGGGCGTTGTGATTGGTGCTGTGGTTCCTGAGATTACTCGCCTCAAAAGTGTGGGATCTCTCTTTATTATATTAGTATGGATTAGTCTATTTAGAATTATATGAGAGGGAAGCAAGGTCTTTAGCAATCTCTGGACTATGAGGTGCTTGTCTAAACTGAGAAGGAGGTTTTTTTCCTTTGCATTCTGGTACTTGTAGCCCTGAATTTATAGTGGGTCTTAGCCAACATATATAATAGAATTGCCTAAAAGAAGAATTATTTTTTAGGTCCCTGGCACTGAAGGGAACTATTTTGTGTGTGGATTCATTCATTTAAAAAGAGCAGAATGCTGTTATTCAAAGTGAACTTAGCGATTTATTGAAGTGTGCTCACCCAGTTGCCCTTACTGTATACTGTGGTAGAATCAAGGAAAATACGAGTGACATGGCAACAGACCACTGGGTGAAGAGTGCTGGCTAAAAGCCATAAAAGTGTGTGCATTATATATGCAATTTTAGCAAAATAAATAGATCTTGACTATCACAAGACCTAAAAATTGATTTTGTAGTGGGATGTCACTGGAGCAAACTGATGGTCTAGTGCAATGTCACCTCAGTAAAGAGAAATTCCTGTGCATTGTCTCTACAGAAAGGTAATCTTTAGAGACATATTACAACAGTAAAGTGACCCACCAGTGGGATATCACTGAAGTAAAGTAACCTCCGAGTGGGATATCACTGAAGTAAAGTGAGCTTCCAGTGAGATATCACTGAAGTAAAGTGGCCTTCCATGGGATATCAGTGAAGTAAAGTGACCTTCCAGTGGGATATCACTGAAGTAAAGTAACCTCCGAGTGGGATATCACTGAATTAAAGTGTCCTTCAAGTGAGATATCAGTGAAGTAAAGTGGCCTTCCAGGGGATATCACTGAAGTAAAGTGACCTTCTAGTGGGATATCACTGAAGTAAAGTGTCCTCCAAGTGAGATATCACTGAAGTAAAGTAACCTTCCAGTGGGCTATCACTGTAGTAAAGCGTCCTTCTGGTGAGATATCACTGTAGTAAAGTTACCTTCCAGTGAGATATTACTGAAGTAAAGTAACCTTACTGTGAGATATCACTGAAGTAAAGTGTCCTTCAAGTGAGATATCACTGAGTAAAGTGACCTTACAGTGGGATATCACTGAAGTAAAGTGACCTTCCAGTGGGATATCACAGAAGTAAAGTGACCTTCCAGTGGGATATCACTGAGTAAAGTGTCCTTCAAGTGAGATATCACTGAAGTAAAATAACCTTCCAGTGGGATATCACTGAAGTAAAGTAACCTTCCAGTGGGATATTATTGAAGTAAAGTGACCTCCCAGTGAAATACCAATGAAGTAAAGTAACCTTCCAGTGGGATATCACTGAAGTAAAGTGACCTTCCAGTGAGATATCATTGAAGTAAAGTAACCTTCCAGTGAGATATCACTGAAGTAAAGTGACCTTCCAGTGAGATAGCACTGAAGTAAAATGTCCTTCCAGTGAGCTATCACTGAAGTAAAGTGTACTTCAAGTGAGATATCACTGTAGTAAAGTCACCTTCCAATGGGATATCACTGAAGTAAAGTGTCCTTCAAGTGAGATATCACTGAAGTAAAGTAACCTTCCAGTGGGATATCACTGAAGTAAAGTGACCTTACAGTGGGATATCACTGAAGTAAAGTGACCTTCCAGTGGGATATCACTGAAGTAAAGTGACCTTCCAGTGGGATATCACTGAAGTAAAGTGTCCTTCAAATGAGATATCACTGAAGTAAAATAACCTTCCAGTGGGATATCACTGAAGTAAAGTAACCTTCCAGTGGGATATCACTGAAGTAAAGTGACCTCCCAGTGAAATACCAATGAAGTAAGGTAACCTTCCAGTGGGATATCACTGAAGTAAAGTGACCTTCCAGTGAGATATCACTGAAGTAAAGTAACCTTCCAGTGAGATATCACTGAAGTAAAGTGACCTTCCAGTGAGATAGCACTGAAGTAAAGTGTCCTTCCAGTGAGCTATCACTGAAGTAAAGTGTACTTCAAGTGAGATATCACTGTAGTAAAGTCACCTTCCAATGGGATATCACTGAAGGAAAGTGTCCTTCAAGTGAGATATCACTGAAGTAAAGTAACCTTCCAGTGGGATATCACTGAAGTACAGTGAGCTTCCAGTGGGATATCACTGAAGTAAAGTAACCTTCCAGTGAGATATCACTGTAGTAAAGTGACCTTCCAGTGGGATATCATTGAAGTAAAGTAGCCTTCTGTAACAGAGTTGACAGTCCAGTAGTTGGGGTGGGCGGAGCTAGGTGGGCAGAGGGGAAGAGGTGGGGACAAGACAGGAAGGGGTCAGATAGAGTAGGGACGGGGACCTATACAGACGCTAATAAAGAGTTCATAGATAACCAGTCAGTGTCCGTGTATAATTTACGTGGGACACGACAGCTGGCGACGAGGGTGGGATAAGACAGACCCCCACCCACGAGTGCCCCGTCCTGCAGCGTGGAGCGAGCTCCGCTGCAACCTTGCCCCTGCGGCGCCGGTGACGAGCCCCCAGGAGTGGCCTGATCTCCCCTCGCAAGCGGAAGAGGGTCGAGAAGAGACACAGCAGCCCAGCGAACGAGCGCTGAAGCGTCACGAAAGAGCGCTGAGTCAGAGCGCAGAAAACGCTGCAGAAAAGGCGCCAAGTGAGAAGCGCCGGAACGCCGGTCGCGCTGGACGCGCGGAAGAGCCTGCAGTGCGTCGAGACTGAAGGAGGGCCGGAAGCCCACTCCGACGCTGCCCAGGTGAGCCTGCAACGCCGCGAAGGCGAGAGGAGGCGAAAGAAGGGCCCCCAAGTGCGCGCAGCACAGTACAGAAGCCACGCTAAATCGGCCGGCAACAGCAAAGACCAGCCAATCAGTAGGCGGTGCGCGAGGCCAGCAACCCTCGCAGAACAGACGGCACTTACCCCAAACCCCGCCGGAAGAGTGGAGATCTGCCCAGCACAAACGTGAGTTCCCCAGCACCGAGTGTGTGTGTGCCTGGAGAGAGAGGAACCTCGTGGGCTGCAGAAGGGGCGGCCATCTTTAAGTCAGGCGAAGACCACAAACAAGCACTGGCACCACCAAAATTGATGCACTGTGTCCTGATAACCCAGCAATTACCGTCAGGCAAGCGCTAGTAAGTGGAACAAACAAGCATTGGTAGCTGCAGCGAACAGTAGTGAAGGTGGACGTCGGTGACCGCGACCAGAGTCAAGTGCAAGCCCGGAAGGACCACTGCCAAGATGTCCAACCCTCCCGCGCAAGACGCCCAAAACCCTCCCGCGCAAAAGGAAGTCAAGGGCACGCATCTGCGAGCGCCGGAACCCTTAACGATCACCACAGGAAGTAGCATGGGCCTAAAATGGCAGGAATGGCTAGAAGACTTTGAGGACTATATTGAAGGCTCCAGAATCGAGACGGACAAAGACAAGATAATAACCCTTCGCAATTTAGGAGGGCGCGAGATCAGCAAAATAGTGCGAGAAATCCCAACTGATGATGGCGACACCTATGCCAAAGTGAGAGATGTCTTGAACAACCGTTTCTTGCACAAAAGAAATGTCGACTACGAGCGGCACAAGTTCCACCAACAGCACCAGGACAAGGATGAGCCATTAACCTCCTTTATACATCGACTGCGACGTCAGTCTCAATACTGCGACTTTACAAATTTCTCACCGGACGCAGCCATCAAGTCCCAAATAATCTCTGGGTGCCACTCGGAGTCATTGAGACGACGACTGCTGCGGAAACCGCAAGAGCTTGCGGAAATTGAGGAGAACTCCCGGCTGTATGACCAGGCTGAAGAAAATGCGGCGGATATCGAGGTCAAGCCTACCACTAGCTGCGAACATGCCAACCGTGTCTCGGACCGACGACATGGAAGACAGGAATACAGAGGCAACCCGCGTGACAGGTCACGCAGATCCAGATTTTCACCCAGACGTCGAACGGACCACCGACGAAAGGATTCAGAGAGGAGAGATCGACGGCCAGAACGCACGAGACGGTGTTTCAGGTGCGGGTACGACTACCCTCACATTGACTCTTGTCCCGCGATGGGCCAACGCTGCCGAAAATGTGGACGATGCAATCATTTTGAGGCTATGTGCAGTGATTACCACAGAGAGAAACGCGGCAGCAATGATCGGCGTGCCAGCCAACAAAGACCTTCGAGACCTGAAACCAAACGGCACCATGTCAGAGCCGTCCAGGATGAACCTGCTCGGTCCCCTGCGTCTTCTCACTCCAGTCACGAATCTAGACGTTCCAGATGGGATCGTTGCTCTCCTTCCAGAGACTCCAGATCTTCATCATCCAGGCGATCCTCCTACACCACAGAATACATCAATATCGCTGACAACGATCAGCTCAAGCGCTACCCACGGCTCGACATCATGGTGGGCAACCATGCAGCAAAATTCGTAATGGACAGTGGCGCATCCCTCAACTACATCTCCGTTGCCGAACACGAGCGAATGGTTCCCAAGCCTCATTTGCGTTTTGCACCCGTCCGGGTGTACACCTGAATGTCAAGAAAACCACTCCCGTGCCTAGGCAAGTTCGACACTACCCTCACGCACGGCGGCATCACTGTCCCAGCAGTCATCCACGTCATCAAAGGACCCGATGCCGACTGCCTACTGAGCCTCCCTACTGCTGAGCGCCTGCGCCTGGTGCATATCCTATTCAACGTGAACGACAGTTCTAACTATGCCTTGAAATTTCCATCACTGTTCCAGGGCCTGGGCAAACTGAAAGGTCGGCAAGTACATCTGCACGTCAATGAACGAGTCAAGCCAGTTGCTCAACATCCGCGGCGAGTGCCTTTTCACCTGCAATCCGCTGTGGCCCAAGAACTGCAGGACCTCTTGGACGCTGACATCATCGAACGCACCGAAGGGCCCACTCCCTGGGTGTCCCCGGTGGTTATTGTACCCAAAAAAGGGACTCCAGACAAGGTCCGTCTCTGTGTGGACATGCGCCTGCCGAACACGGCAATCGAAAGGGAAAGACACCCCGGTCCACACCTGAGCGACATGATTACGGCACTCAATGGAGCTACAGTATTTTCCAAGCTGGACCTCAACAAGGGCTACCACCAGCTCGAGCTGGATGACAGCTCTCGTCCCATCACCACCTTTGCCACGCACCTTGGCCTCTTCCGTTATAAACGACTCAGTTTTGGCGTCTCCTCGGCTGCCGAAATGTTCCAAGAGGCGATACGCTTGATCATCCACCACATTCCAAATTCCCTCAACTACAGTGATGACATTCTGGTGTATGGTACGGACCTCCGAGAGCACGACATCGCCCTTGACCGTGTCTGCCATGCTCTAATGGATGCCAACTTAACTCTCAATAAAGACAAATGCGAGTTCCATCAGTCAACACTGAAATTCTTCGGTCACATTTTCTCGTCGAGCGGCATGAAACCCGATCCCGACAAGGTAGCTGTGCTCAACAACACCAAGAGCCCGACCGACGTGAACGATCTGCGTTCCTTTCTCGGAATGGCGAGCTATTGCGCTCGTTACATTCGTGACTATGCCACAATTAGTCACCCACTGAGGCTCCTCACGAAGGCTAACCAGCCTTTTGACTGGACCCCGGAATGCGAGCGCGCCTTCAGAGATATCAAACATGCAGTGGAATCATCTGACTGCCTTTCATACTTCAATCCCAGACGGAAAACAGAGATCACCGTAGATGCCAGTCCAGTGGGCTTAGGGGCGATCCTGGCTCAGTATGACGACGACTCAGAACAACGGAGAATCATTGCCTACGCCAGTCGAAGCCTCACCGATCCAGAAAGGAAGTATTCCCAGCCTGAGAAGGAGAGCCTGGCAGTCGTGTGGGCGTGCGAGCATTTCCACATCTTCATCTATGGGAAACACTTCACGCTCATTACCGACCACCAGGCGCTCGTCACGATCTATGGCAATCCGAAGTGCAAGATGCCCCCCAGGATCGAGCGGTGGGGCCTCCGCCTGCAGGAGTACACGTTTACAATTGTCCACAAACCGGGGAAAGGAGAGAACCCTGCTGATTACATGTCCCGCCACCCCCGGGACTCTGCAGAGACAACTCCTTCCATAGCGGAGGAATACATTCATTTCGTGTCAAGTCAAGCTCGCCCACCAGCCATACCAATGCACACCATCAAGGAAGCAACCAACCAGGACGCCATTCTACAAATTGTAATGAAACGCATACTATCCAACAGGTGGAGACATCATCCACAAGACGAAGAAGAGAATCCCGACACCAAGAAAGAACTCCAGGCCTTCCGACACGTCTCTGACGAACTCTCAATAACCGAGGACGGCCTCCTTCTAAGAGATCACAGGATAGTCATCCCAGCCACCCTGAGACAAGGAGTAGTCGACCTAGCGCATGAGGGTCATCGAGGGGTCGTGTCCACCAAGAGAGCACTCAGAGAGCGTGTCTGGTTTCCAGCTCTAGACCAGATGGTCGAGGACACTCTGAAGGACTGTCACCCCTGTCAACTGACCAGCCCCAACACTCCGCCTGCACCACTTCAGATGACCCCACTACCCGACGGGGTGTGGCAAGAAGTTGCAATGGATTTCTATGGGCCTCTACAATCAGGGAAATACGTAGTTGTCATCGTGGATGAGTACTCCCGGTTCCCGGTGGCTCAGTTTATTCCCTCCACTAGTGCCACCTGCACCCTCAAAGTACTTGAAGAAGTCTTCGCAACCTGGGGTGTCCCCAAAATCATCAAAACAGGCAATGGGCCCCCATTCAAAGGGCATGAATTCGGCGACTTTGCGAAACAAATGGATTTCCAGCACCGCAGGGTCACCCCACTCTGGCCGCAAGCCAACGGCACCGTTGAAAGGTTCATGTCCACCATCAAGAAAACCTTCCAACAGGCCACCGCCGAGACGAAGGATCTGCAGTCGGCACTGAACGAAGTCCTCTGTGCCTACAGAACCACTCCTCACTCCACGACGGGCATATGCCCTGCCACTCTCATGCTTGGGAGGACAATGAGAAACCGGATCCCAACCTGGGAAGGAGCA
The DNA here is from genome assembly GCF_964263255.1 of Lissotriton vulgaris. NCBI lineage: Eukaryota > Metazoa > Chordata > Amphibia > Caudata > Salamandridae > Lissotriton > Lissotriton vulgaris. The sequence goes on along the minus strand of NC_141685.1, from coordinate 774,451,844 downwards.
CTGAAGAAACCCCTCTCAGATCAGCAGCTCAAAGACATGGCTGCAACAGATCAGTATCACAAGGAGAAGATGAAGGAACATGCTGACCACAAACGGAGGGCACGGTCACCCTCCCTCAAGGAAGGCGACAGGGTTTTCGTCAAACAAGAACAGCGCCAGAAAACTGACTGTCGCTTCAAGGACGAGCCTCTCACAATCGTGCAGCAAAAGGGCACCATGGTGACCGCTGAATCAGAGAATAGGCGAGTTACCCGCAATGCATCTCACTTTAGAAAATGCCCTCCTGAAAGACATGACTGCACACCAGCAGCTTCTACACCTGAGAATCACAGTGACCCAGAGGCTGGCGCACCTGACTCTGCACCCCCCATGGTGCGGGAACCAGTAGTAGAGAACATTGTGTCTACACCGGCTCGACCCAGACGTCAAGTGCGGACTCCAAAGAGACTGATTGTAGAAATGGATTAAGTTTCGCTTTCACTGCTATTTTGTTAAGAAAGGGGGAGATGTAACAGAGTTGACAGTCCAGTAGTTGGGGTGGGCGGAGCTAGGTGGGCAGAGGGGAAGAGGTGGGGACAAGACAGGAAGGGGTCAGATAGAGTAGGGACGGGGACCTATACAGACGCTAATAAAGAGTTCACAGATAACCAGTCAGTGTCCGTGTATAATTTACGTGGGACACGACACCTTCCAGTCGGATATCACTGAAGTAAAGTAACCTTCCAGTGGGATATCACTGAAGTAAAGTGACCTTCCAGTGGGATATCACTGAAGTAAAGTGACCTTCCAGTGAGATATTACTGAAGTAAAGTGACCTTCCAGTGGGATATCACTGAAGTAATGTTACCTTCCAGTGGGATATCACTGAAGTAAAGTAACCTTCCAGTGGGATATCACTGAAGTAAAGTGACCTTCCAGTGGGATATCACTGAAGTAAAGTGACCTTCCAGTGAGATATCACTGAAGTAAAGTGACCTTCCAGTGGGATATCACTGAAGTAATGTTACCTTCCAGTGGGATATCACTGAAGTAAAGTAACCTTCCAGTGGGATATCACTGAAGTTAAGTGACCTTCCAGTGGGATATCACTGAAGTAAAGTGACCTTCCAGTGAGATATCACTGAAGTAAAGTGACCTTCCAGTGGGATATCACTGAAGTAATGTTAACTTCCAGTGGGATATCACTGAAGTAATGTTAACTTCCAGTGGGATATCACTGAAGTAAAGTAACCTTCCAGTGAGATATCACTGTGGTAATGTGCTCTTTCAATGTGATCTGGCTTTATTAGGGTGACCTTCGATTGGGCTATCACTCTAGTAAAGTGGGCTTCCAGTGGGATATCACTAAAGTAAAGTGTCCTTCAAGTGAGATATCACTGAAGTAAAGTAACCTTCCAGTGGGCTCTCACTGAAGGTAAGGTGTGCTTCCATTGGGATATTACTGAAATAAAGTGATATCACTGAAGTAAAGTGATATCACTGAAGTAAAGTGTCCCTCAAATTGGATATCACTGAAGCAAGGTGACCTTCCAGTGGGATATAATTGCAGTAAAGTGACCTTGCTGGGGGTTGTTACCGCTGTAAAGTGACTCAGTAGATGGATGTGTCTGCAGTAAAGTGACTGTGTAGTGAAATGTCACTGCATTAATTTACCTTCCAATAGGATGTCACTGCAGTAAAATGGCCTTGCAGTGGCATGTCACTGCGGTAATGTAATCTTCCACTGATGTGACCTTGTGATAACATCTAACTACAGTAAAGTAATCTGCCAGTGGCATTTCTGTTCAGGAGGGATCTAGTTTGCTATGACGTGGCTTCGTTAAGGGGACCTTTCCTGGGGGATTTAACTTGGGAATAGTGGCCTTTCACAGGAATATTACTACGGTAAAGCGGCCTTTCAGGGGTTTGCAACTTACTACAATAAAGTCATCCTGCATTGGATGTCGCTGCGCTTTTGGAACCTTCCAGTGGGATATCACTGTATCAAAGTCGACTACCACTGCAGCAAGGAGTTCTTTCAATGTGATGTGACGTCAAAAAAGTGACCTTACAGTGGGATGTCCCTGCAGTAACGTGATCTCGAACAGGGTTATGGCTGCAATAATTTACCTTTCAGTGGGATGTCAGTGCAGAACAATGACCTCGCAGTGGCAACTCACTGCTGTTTGCTAATCTACCAGTGTGATATCACTACAACGGAGTGACCTTGTGATACCACGTCACCAATACCATGTCACTACAGTAACATAACCTTACAGTGTGTTGCCGCTCCAGTAAGATGCTTCTTAGGGGAATGACGCAAAGGGCCCTCCTTAGAGCAGCCACTAGGAAGTGACGCCATCTTGGGCGCTGCCGTGACTACAGTAACAGTCCAGGACCTTGAAATTATATTTCATATTTTAAAACACTAAATGGCCAAAATCAGGCACTTAAAATGCTGGACTCTTCACTTTCCACGGAAGATAGCACAACTTAAAAAAAAAAAGAGGCTAAACGCAGAACGAAACATAACAAACAGGAGTAGAGGGTTTCACAAAAAGGCATGCGTGGGGCAATGCTGGCTTTCTTTCACAATTTCCCAGGTGGTGTCTTTCTGACTCAGCACAGCCTGCCCACCAAAGTAGGGGGTTTCCGTCCCAGGAAGTCAGCATGTCGCCTGGAGCGCATCCTTCGTCCATCTGGTAAAGTGTCTCAGATGGTTGAGTGCCTGCTGCAGGTTATAATTTAAAGTTCAAGCTGGGCCTTCTCAGACGTTCATCTTGCAGGGATTTGATCATATGAATCTCCACACGCTGGACAATTACACCAAGTCTCCACGCGGCAAGATAAATTTCCGTTTGTGGTTTGCAATATATATAACCCGCTATTAGTGCTATTTTAACCAGCACACCATCATGGAGTGGAGAAGGTGACTTATTTTTTTTTTTTAGGATGGGTTAGGGTTAAAGATAAGTGGTTAAGTGTAATGGGTTAAAGGTTGTGGGTAAGGAGTTAAATGAAAGAGTAAGATGCTAAGGGTAAGAGGCTGGCTGAAGGGGCATGGGTAGGAAGTTTAGGAACTCACATAAAGGGAAATTTGCTAAGTGTAGGGGATTAATGATGTACATTTAAGGGTTTATGGGTTAGGAATTGAGGGTAAGCATACATGTAAAGCGTCAGTGTATAAAATGGTTTAGAGGCTTTTTTTTAATAGAGAAGGAATTTGACTTTCCTAAAATAGGAGGCAACCTGATTCCATTGTTATTTTATGTGGACAATACTGTTTTAATAGCCCTGACAGCCAATAGCCTCCAAAAGTCACTTAATGCTTTTACTGATTTTATGTCAGCATTCGACTTAAAAGTACATTTTATTAAATCTTGTGTCATGGTGTGTGGGCCTGAAGTAAAAAAACAAGAAAATTTGAGGTTAGGAGCAAGACCATTGACAAGTTGAAAAATGTCACATATTTAGTGAATATCTTTTATGACACTATGAACTGGGACCACCTTAGTACAGCTAGGATACCACATACTATTTGGGTTGTGGAGGGGTTATTTCACTTTGCCTGCAAGCTAGGCCATAAACCGGTGACAGAACTGGTTACATGCTACAAAGCTAAATGTTTGCTTGTGGCATCCTATGGGTCCGAGGTCTGGGGCCACCACAATACCCAACAATTGCAGGTCCTGGAGAATAAATGTATAAAGAGATTATTGATGGCTCCAAATAGTGCCCCTACACCTTTTTGCCACCAGGAGCTAGGGTTGGCTTATCTTGAAGATCGAATTGATATTGCCCCATTGATCTTATGGGCCAGGATTTGGTCATCTGAGGACCTAATGTTCTCAAAGGTCGTTATCAATGATTGTACCAACTTAGATAGTGCTTTGTCCATCCCCTGGCTCAGTTTTGGAAAGGACAAATTACAAGAGCTAGGCCTGGGGCACTATTATGATAATCCTGCAAGTATTGATACAAATGTGAAATATGTTATAAAATGCATTTTATGCTAGGAGACACCTGCCCCATGCCCAAATGGCAGCAGTGTCAGGTCTCCCTTGTTCATTACTCGGAGAACAGAAATTTTATTTAACTTTTACCACTAACGTCCAAGCACGATTTTACCTGACAAGGTTTCGACTAAGCACACTGCACTTTCTAGTGGCATTCCCTAAACAATTTTGTTGGGTTGACAGTTTACCATCATGTCCGTGTGATAAGTTGGCAGCCCAGAGCATGTTGCACTTTATTTTGTTCTGTCCCCTTTATAAAGATCCGAGGGGGAAATTCTTAACCCCAATTCTGAGGGAAATACATCCTTGCACCTATATTAGTGGTTTTAATTTCTTACAGTCTTTGTCTACTCTAACCACCTGCACTGTAAAAATGATTTATATGGATGACATTGTTTGGGTGATACTAGAGATGGGCGTTTGGGGTATTCAACGGTAGAGTCCATAATTGCTCTTAACAATGCCTGAACATTATTTATTGTTTGCTTTTATGCTTGTTTTTATCCATGCCATTGTATCTATGATATGTAAACTTTATTCTAGCAAGTATTGGTGTGAAACTTTTATGGTTCTCGTAACCGAATAAAGTTATTTTGACTTGACTAGTGTAAGTGGGATAAGTTATTGGGATTAAGGTAGGGTGTTTAGGTGTGATGGTTGAATTATTTTCAGTCACTGGTAGATACTCGGGCTGCCACCTAGGTTTGGACTCCGCCATAGGCAAATCAGTCTTGACCCTGCACCAATCGGGACAGTCTGTGTCCTCCCTGAGGTGGGTCACAAACAACCCGGGACCGGTTTCACCCTGACTGAGTACATTCAGTTGGGTGTTGCTTGGTTCAAGTGGCACAGTGAGCATGGGACCCATATCTAGGCACACCAGTCACACTCAGGGGGTCCCACTGAAGTAAACAAATCTAAGGTGGCATGGTCTGCAAAATAACGATGGACTGGTATTTGCCCATGTGTAATTACCAGTGGCTGTGATTCTTTTAAGCACTCCACCCATCATCACATTTTTGTTCACTTCAAAGAATGGGTAACCATCATTGTTGATACTATTGTGTTTTGAGGTGCTGTTACTGTTAGCGGGAAACATCCATTACAACGCAGTCATTACATCGCACTGCTTTTACAACGCAACTGTTACAACACAACTGCCTTACATCACCAGAGACCACATTCAGTCCTGGAACTTTCATTGGACATCCCCACCGGTTGCAAGTGTGCAGCACTGTTGCTTAACTAAACCGTCCCCCAGCACTGCTGCTTTTGTTACTGGGGGCCGATATTGCAGCACTGCTGCAAAACCATCTCAAACCCAGACGTGTTTAACTAGTTCAACATCTGGGACCAGGGTCGGACTGGCTGTAGCAGCCATCGGGCATTTCCCCAGGAGGATGGAAGGGTAGGGGGCCAGTTATGGCAGGGTGGGGGACGGTTTTGTAAATGGGCGACAGTTTTTTGCTTTTTAAAGTGCACCAATTTTACCCAGCGCTACTGTTAATCTATTTTTTCTAAAAACTTGTCTGACACCTTTGGGTTGCTTTTAAAATCCATCCTATTCCTTGTATGAACTACAGGTTTGTTTGTTGTTGCCGTTATTTTGGAGGGGGAATTCAGTGATTCTGTTTAAAGCAACAAGCAAATGTCATGGACTCTTGAAGTAGTTTGTGCTTTGTTTTACAGTTCGGCACATCCTTTTATAAATACTTTTGGGTTGCCTTTAACTTCCGCCCTGTTGCCTGGATGAAGTGCAGGTTTGTTTGTTTTTGCCTTCTCGAACAAACACATGCCACAGACTCTTAAAGCAGTCTGTGTAACTTCATGTGTTTTTAGGCTGTGTTTGTGGGCTTTTTGAAGTGGCTCACTTTTGGGCAGCGCTACCATTATTCCATTTCACCTTAAAACCTGTGTCCTTATTCACATATGTACAACACCTTTTCTCTGCCCATACCAAGTATGTGTCTGTTTAAAGCAATTCAGTTTTGTGCAGTGACACAACTACTTCATTTCGCCTTAAAGCCTGTGCCTCATTCTCATATGAATTCCACCAAAAGTGCCTTCAGGCACCCTATATTCATATGCACTTAGGTGTAAGAGATGTAGCCTAACGACCACAGCTACACTCCATTCCACTCCAATCTACTCCACACCACTCCAATCTACCCCAATTAACCCCACTCCATTCTGCCCCCCTTCACCCCACCCTAATCTACCACAATTTACCCCCACTCCACCCCAATCTACCCACTTCACACCAATCTACCACAATCTTCCCTACTCCACTCCAAATACCCCACTCAACCCCAATCTACCCAAATCTACCCTCTTTCCCAATCTACCCAACTCCACTCCAATCTATCCCATCTCATTCCACTCCAATCTACCACAATCCACTCCAAACTACCCACTCCACTCCAATCTACCCTATTCCACTCCACTCCGAATACCCCACTGCACATCACCCCAATCTACCTCACGCCACTCCAATCTACCCCACCCCACTCTGCTCAGTCTACCCCGAACTACCCACTCTACTCCAATCTACCACATGCCTTTCCAGTCTACCCCACTACACTCCAATCTACCCCAATCTACCACAGTCCACTTCACTCCAATCTACCCCACTACACTGCACTCAAACCTACCCCAATCTACTCCTCACCACTCAGCTGCAATATTCCCCACTCCACTCCACTCCAACCATTCTACCCCACTCCACTCCAATCCAATCTACCCAAATCTACCCAATACCACTACAATCTACCCCAATCTATCCCACTCTACTTAAATCTACCTCACTCCACTTCAATCTACCCCAATCTACCCTACTTCACTCTAATTTACCCTACTCCAGTCTACCCCAGTCTACCGATCCACACTAATCTACCCCAATCTACTCCACCCCAAGTTGCCCCACTCCACTCCAAGCTACCCCATCTACCCCACTGCACTCCAATCTACCCTAATCCACCCACTCCACTACAATCCAGCCCACTCCCCGACAATATAGCCCACTCTAATCCAATTTACCCCACTCCATTCCAATATATCTCACTTGACTCCAATCTACGCACTCTGCTCCACTTCAGTTTACCCCACTTCACTATACCCTGGTCTACCCCTCTCAACTCCAATCTATCTCACTCAACTCCAATCTACCCACTCCACTCCAATCTACCCCAGTCTACCCCACTCCACTCCAATGTACCTCACTCCACCCCAATCGACCCAACTACAATATTCCGAACTCCAATCTACCACACTCCACCCTAATACAGCCCACTTCACTCCAATCCAATGTACCACACTCCACTCCACTCCAATCTACCCACTCCACTCCAATCTCTACTCCACTCCAATCTACCCCACTCCACTCCAATCTATCTCACCCCAGTCTACCACATTTTACCCCACTCCAATCTACCATACTGTACCCCAATCTAACCCTACTCCAATCCCCCCAATCTACCCCAATTTACTCCATTCCCTTCCACTCTACTCTAATGTATCCAACTATACTCAACTCAACTCCTCTCTATCCCAATCAACCCTGTTCCACTCCACCCCAATCTACTCCACTCCAATCTACCCAACTCCACTTACCCCAATCCACCCCACTCCGCTCCAATCAACACCACTCCACTTCAACCTACCCCACTCCACCCCAATCTACCCCACTCTACACTAATCTACCCAATCTACCCCATTCCAATGTATCCCACCCCACTCTTCTCCACTCCAATATACCCCATTCCAATATATCAAATATACCCAACCTACCCAACTCCACTCAAGTCCACCCCAATCTACCCCACTCCACTCCAATCTACTCCAATCTATGCCAATTCGTCCCACTCCACTCACCCCAAACTACCCCACTCCACTCCAATCTACCCCACTCCACTTCAACCTATCCCACTCCACCCCAATCTATCCCACTCTACCCTAATCTACCCCAATCCACCCCTCTCCACCCCACCCAATCTACCCCATTCCAATGTATCCCACCCCACTCTTCTCCACTCCAATATACCCCATTCCAATATATCAAATATACCCAACCTACCCAACTCCACTCAAGTCCACCCCAATCTACCCCACTCCACTCCAATCTACTCCAATCTATGCCAATTCGTCCCACTCCACTCACCCCAAACTACCCCACTCCACTCCAATCTACCCCACTCCACTTCAACCTATCCCACTCCACCCCAATCTATCCCACTCTACCCTAATCTACCCCAATCCACCCCTCTCCACCCCACCAAATCTACCCCATTCCAATCTACCCCGCCCCACTCTACTCCACTCCAATATATCCCATTCCAATATACCCAATCTACCCAACTCCACTACAGTCCACCCCAATCTACCCCACTCCATTTCCAATCGATTCCAAGCTATGCCAATTCACTCCACTCCACTCTACCCCAATCTACTGTACCCCACTCCGAACTTCCACTCCATTCCAATCTACCCCACACCTTCCCAATCTACCCCCCTCCACCCCAAATTAGCACAATTTGCGGTTATCTACTCCACTCTAATCCACCCACTTCAATCAACAGCACTCCATTCCTCTACAATCTAGCCCACCCCACTCCAATCTACCCCAATCCACTCTACCCCATTTTTTTCCTGCTGGACTCCAATCTACCCCACTCCAATCTACCCCAATCTACCCCGCTCCACTTGACTATACCCACTCCACTCCACTCTACCCCAATCTACCCTACTCCTATCAACCCCACTTCACCCCAACCTTCCCCACCCCATCGCAATCCACCCCACTAAACTCCAATCTATCACACTCTACCCCACTCCAATCCAGCCCACTCCACTCCACTCCACTGCAATATACCCCAGTCTACCCCACTCCACTCTACCCCATCTCCACCACTCCAATCTAACCCAATCTAATCTCCTCTAATCTACCCCAGTCCACCACACCCACTCAACTCCACTCCACACCACTAACTTTTAGCCATGCTAAACAGCAGCCACACTGGTGTACAACATGGCTAAAACACATTGCCGTGGCCAATAGCTCTTGCATAGTCGAGACCTATTGGCATTGCCAATGCTTGTTTTTATGTGTCGCTAAAGGAGCCTGACTGGAAATCTCCCCACAGTGCGAGTTTTCCAATAAGCCTGCCTCTTTAAATAATGGGATGCAGGAGGCGTATACACTGTTCCCATGACATACCCTCACACCTGGTGGGTTCCAGGCGCAGAGCAGCATCGAATGACATCACCTTCCCAGGTGGGACGTAATCACAGAACACCCCACCCGAAACTGACTCTGTTCCTTTCATTAAATGCTATAATAAAAGAAGACACGGCTCGTTTCCCTCACTTAAGGGCCAAAGACCAGGATGATTCACTTTTCAAAGAAGATTATATATTTTATTTCTTCCACGCAGAAAACAGAGGAACCCGTGCTAGACGCCAACCAGTAGTAAACTGAGCACAATGAAATAACTAAAATGTAATGGGGGGTGAACAAAGTTATACTCTAAATTATTTCTGTTGAATCTACGCATTGTCAATTTGATATATAGGTGTACTTATACTCAAAACTGCATCCTGATATTATTTGTATACTCTACAGCGCCCTGAGACCCCCCGCCCCAGCCCCCGGTCATGTATGCACTTTATAAAACTCACAATAAATAAATACAATGAAAACAAAACCACCAAGTTTAAGGACCTTTTGAAAAAAATAAGGGGTAGACAGAATATTTGGGTAACAGAGAGATGTAGCCCAGGTTTCAAAACTCCAAACATCAATTCGCCTTGGCGCATTTGGACATAAATATATCTTTAAAGTGGTCGTACGCAAAAGTAAACATTATGAAGTATTGTGCATCAATGCCCATGAATTCACACTATTCCACTATCTGTAAAATGTTCTTTTATTTATCACTTTGGTCCAAATACCTTCTTGAGCATCATCTTTGCAAAACCAATTAAAAGTATTGCAACGGTTGAGACGCAATCATATACAGTACAGCCGACACATGTTTCGCTGTGACCAGGCTTTTTCAAGGCTCTTTATATGTCAGAGAACCTATACTTCATAAAAATTCCTCAAAGTTTATCATTCTCTTTGGTGAACCATATCAGTCATGTATTTCCTTTAAAGATTGTTTTCAGTTTGCATGTTATCATTATTGGCAGGCTCCTATTGGTTTAAGGTCCTCAATTTTAATCCATTTCCACTCCCTTTATAGGGTTTCAGCAATACTGGTCTCGCAGTCGGCTCACAGCACAACAGGGTAACTACAGGGCAGAGCAGGTCATACTTCACACAACACAGCGCAGCAAAGAAATTCACTGTAGTGTTGCACAAGTGGCAAAACACCAGGTTGGGATGCTTTGTGCGCGATATCAAATCTAAATAACATAACATAGCACATAGCCATATCAACTAAGAGTGGCCTGCTGCTGCTAGCATCCCTTGCACTGGTGCTCTTGTTTGGCTGCCTTACCCAATGCACAGCCTCACACCATGGTGCAGAGGTGAGTGGGTGCTGTTTAGCATAGGTTTTGTACTGGAGGCATACGTTTCCAGTGGAAATTTTTATGCCTAGGAAATGGCAGATTTTCTTTTTAAGTTTACATATGTTTGATACTCTAACATCAGGTTGTCGTTTTCATCATGTACTAACATTTAATCCAAGCATTATGCCAGAGCCTGCTTTAGACAGCAGTGAGAATCACTATGCAATGGATGTCCACAGCATGCCAAGAAATGCCACTGTTATGCAAGAGCCAGCATTACACAAAGGAGGCCCACGCTAGGCCAGAGCTTACTACCATGATGCCAGGGCCACCATCCCCTTAGGGCTGGGCACCGTCATGCAACAGATGTATACCAAGGAATTACCACTGTTGTGCCAATGAGAGCAATAAATTAAGGTTGGGTGCCATCTTGAGAAGGATGAATCCAATATTCCAAATATTGCCTTCCTTATGCCAGGGCAGATTCTGCAAAAGGTGAGTACCATATTCTTTCTTGGATATCCACAATATTTCAAGAATTACCACCATTATTTTAAGGCCCAGCATTAAACTGTTGCGGCTACTGCATATACATTAGCAGACTCCATTGGAGTGCAAGGCCTTCAAAACAACTCTAGCTGCAAAGAGATTGGCTGTTCTGAAGACGATCTCCACAAGCTTTGCAGTGGCATGGAAAATGTCTGTGAATCACAGCCTTAACACATTATGTGGGTGAGCTTCCTCTAGAAGCAGCAGTGGTTCAGAAATCATGGTACATTGTTTCAGAGTTGCTAGAGCAGGCCAGAGACAGCCTCTTGTATTCAGGAGTCTGGCTCCTCCCCACTTTCCTTAGTGTCTAAAACTAGACCTTTCATCCTATTCAAGTGTTTTGAGCGAGTGACTGTGTGTAAGACAGACAGAGAGAGAGAGAGTGAGAGAAATGAGTAGGATCAAATTTGGATTTATTTCTAATCTGAGGATTACTGAAGCAACCACTCAGTAAAGTGACTTTCGAGAATTTAATGGCTGCTGTGTAAAGTGCTAACATTTATATCTGTAGGCTCGTAGTTGAAAATGAGTTTGTAGATTTATATAGCATGGTTTATCAGCTGTGAAGGTGTCCAGGAGCTGTCCATGGGCACTGGAAGATGAAGTGATTTGCCCAGAATCACAGGATGTTGCGCCGATGCTAACCCTTAAACCCAGATCACCAGTCTGCAGCTCTGGCCGCTGCACCACTTCCTCTCCAAATGGAGTAGGAAGAGAGGATATGGAGGCTCCTCATTTACCCAAGTGGTCAAGCTTCTGAAGGGCCTGAATCATAGTGGTGAAGCCATCGTTTGCGTGCCGAAGGCTTGATTCAAGCCTAACCTGGACAGGACTTTGAGCAAAGGCCTCAACGTATGTTTCTCAGATGGTTTGTATAAACACGAATGGGAGGACAGAACAGCTATATTTTTACTGAGGTCCAAAACCTGTGCTCCTCCTAGGCTAATGAAATGAAATGAAAAAGGATATTTGTCAAGCGCACATTCACCTACGGTATCTTGGCACTAGGGTGGGAAGGCTATCTGATACTGAACAGGAGAGCTTAGATGAAAGCTAACAAAAAGAGCCATGTTTTAAGGGATTTTCTGAAGTGAGTGTGGGAAGGAAGAAGACGAAGTGCAGGAGGGAGGGAGTTCCAAAAGAGAGGGGCCTGTATGGAAAGCCGCAATCCTCCATGTTTTTTCCGCCTAAAAGGGCAAGGGGTGAGAAGATTGTGGGTGGAGGAGCGGAGGTCACGCTGGGGAGCATATCGGTGAAAAAGAGAAGAAATGAAAGAGGGTCCCTGAGAGGAAAGAGCTTTGTGAATCAGGCAGCCAAGTTTGAAGAGGCTGCGCTGAGCCACTGGGAGCCACTGGGAGCCAATGGAGGCGCTTCAGCAGGGGCTTAGTATGAGTGGATTTTGGCAGTCTTTTGACCAACCTGGCTGCCTGATTCTGGATAGGATGAAGACTTTTGGTTTGATATGCTGGTATGCCCACATATAAAGAGTTTGCATAATCGATGCGGGAGACAACAAGGCCCAGGGTGATCTGGACAAGAGCTTTGAGAGAAATAAATCTACTGATTTTTCGTATGTGGCGTAGATGGTAGAAACAAGTAGAAACCACTGACTTAATTTGTGCCCTCATAGAGAGGTCTTTAGAGATGGTGATCCCTAGACTCCTGACAGTGTCAACAGGGGAGGGAGAGGGGCCGAGTGAGCGTGGCCAGAAGAAAGAATTCCAAGGGTTGTTATTGGGGCCGGTGAGAACTAACTCCGTTTTGTCGGGGTTATGTATGAGCTGATTAAGATTCATCCAGGAGCTTATGAAGTTCATTACAGAGTGGACGTGTTGTATAGAGGAGGGGGAGGGGTCGATGCTGAAGATTAGCTGAAGATCATCCGCGTAGTTGAAAATAGTGACAGATTTTTGTTGGAGCTCCGAGATGAGAGGACGGATATGGAGAATAAAAAGAAGTGGTGAAAGCGAGGAGCCCTGCGGGACTCCACATGCAAGGTGCTTTCCCACCGAAGAAAAAGGTGGGAGGGACACTGCCTGAGTCCGGTCCTGAAGAAAGGAGGCAATTCACTTCAGTGGTAGCCCCCGGATGCCGGCGTGCTCGACACGTTCAAGTAGGATGGAGTGGTCTAGTGTGTTGAACGCCGCCGACAAATCCAGGAGCACCAGAGCCTGGAAGATGTTCTGATCTGCCCCACTTCTTAGCTCCTCATGGACGGCCAAGGCGATGGACTCGGTGGAATGCTGAGGTCTAAATCCGGCCTGATGAGGATCAAGGAAGTGAGAAGATTCAATAAAGGAACTCAAGCAGCTACCCACATAGGCTTCCAGGACTTTGCCCACGTAGGGAAGGAGGGAGATTGGATGGAAATTGGAAGGGATGTCGGGATCTGATCCTGTTTTTTTCAGAATGGGAGAGACCATCGCAGTTTTGAAGAGGAGGGGAACCACTCCTGAAGAAAGGGAATTGTTCAGAAGGGCGAGGTGGGGCGTTGGGATATTGCGGTAGATCTCGCGGCTCATGTGAGGAGGGCAACAGTCCTGAGGCAAGCCCGACTTCACTTTCACTAAGAGAGAAGAGAAGATGTCATCGGTGAGAATGGGGAACGCGAGATAGAGTGCATGGTTGGGGGGCAGTGGAAGGGTGCAGCATAGTAGCAGCAGCAGGGATACTGGACTTTATTGTAGTAATTTTATCAATAAAATAACTGTTAACGGAGTCGCAAAGACGTTTCGACGGAGGGGATTTAGCAATAACACGGTCAGGTTTGACCAGCTCATCCACGATGGAGAAGATAGTTTTAGATTTACAGCTGGCGCTGAGTATTTTTGCCGAAAAGTGTGCTGATTTGGCCGACACAATGGCCAACTTGTAGTCCTGTAGGGCTCTCAGGAACAGGGTTTTTTTGAGGGGGCAATAGTGAAGCCTCCACTTACGCTCCAGTTGGCGCAGAGCGAGCTTCCTGTCCCTAAGGTCGTAGGTAAACCAAAGTTGGGCATCGTGGGGTCTCTTAGTTTTTAAGATCTTGAGGGGGGCAAAATTATCTCTCGCCTGGGTCAGCCAGGAGGAGAGAGCTTCGGCCTCAACATGAGGCGAGCACTGGGAGTCCGAGAGGTCAGGGAAGGCAGGGAGAGTGGAAGTGAGATTCGAACAAGTAGAGGGGATATCTACATGCTTCCAATTTCTAACCATAGTAGGGGCAGCTGAGTGAGTGGATATGGTAACCGAGAGGCTAATAGAAAAAGAAACAGAATAATGGTCGGACCAGGCACAGGGGGAAACCTGAAGCTCAAGAATGTCTAGGTTAAGGCTCCAGGCCTGATCCAGGGTGTGCCCTTTGATGTGGGTGGGTACTGAGATAAGTTCTGAAAAGTTTAGCCCAGAAAGCAAGTCCGTAAACTGTTTGGAGCAGGGGTTCTCAAGAGGGTCATGAGGCCAATAATTAAAGTCCCCTATAATGAGGAGCTTGGCGTGGTTGATCACCAGCTCTGCAACAAGGTTACTAAAAAATTGAACAAAGTTTAAGGAAGGGTTAGGTGGGCGGTAGCAGAGAACACATGCCAGTTGAAAATGTTTAGGGTGCAAAGTGACTGCAAGGATCTCAGCCAGCGGGGTGTGAGGGATTGTGAGGGAAGTGAAGATGTGCGGGTGGGCAATGATGGCAGCTACTCCTCCCCCATTCTTCCCATCTGGTCGATTAGCCTGGAGAATGTAATAGTTATCGGGGAGAGCAGCCAGAATATCTGGTGTGGACTCCGACGATAGCCAGGTTTCAGAAAGAAATAGGATATCAGAGTGGAGGGTGTCGAGAAGATGGAAAATCTCGACTTGGTATTTAGCTAATGAGCGGGTGTTTAAGTACCAGATAGAAAGTTTGGAGGGGATCGACTTTGGGTGAGTAGTAGTGATGGAAAAGGTCTGAGGGCCACCCAAGGGTGCGGGAAGGGTAGATGGTGGTAGGGAAAGAATCCCAGTCATACCCAGACTATCACAGAGTTCATTGCCAATAGGCCAAGTCTCCTGGTAGTTCCTTAGCTCAGCAGAGGTGTAAGTGATGGTAGATCGGTCAGGGTGGGGGGGGCCCTCGGTCCCGGTCGGTCGCGGACGGGCGCAGACGGGCTTGCCTTAGGCACGCCTTTGGCGCGCCTTTGGCGCGCACGCTGCGCGCGTCCGCTGCGCGACTTGTATAGCATCTGTTTAAAAAGGGTTGGGCAATCAGTGAGTGTGTCTGATGGGCGTGTCTGGTAGGCGGATGGGCCCGGAAGTAGTGAATCACTTCCGGGGCCGGAATCTCCTCCCTTGTCCCTCCACAACAATCTAAATGCTTGGTGGTGGACCGGGGACTATGGAGGCGGTGACGGCGGTGCAAATGTGCAAATATGACAGCCAAGGTAAGAATTACAGTGTGAACTTTAAAAGTAAAGAAGAATCCCAATTTTTAAAAATGATGCGAAGCGCCCTAGTTCGGCGTGCATCTAAGTCCGATGTAGTACCTGTTGAGAAGCTAATGTACTTCCAAACATAGACTGGAGTAGTTCCTCTCTTAGAAAAGGTAAGGGCCCTAATCTCGGTGGAATCCTAAACCAAGGTAAGGGCTTCCAAGGGATCTGAATGATCAGATTATAGTGCCCTCAAACACCCTGTAGGATGTCATGCGTCATCATAGGGTGCTCCTTGTCAAGCCGGCGCTGCAATGCTTGACTGGCCTGGGGGCTTTTTGTCAGAGTTCTTTTGATCTTTAACGCCGTTCTGATGAATTCAAGTGGTGGGTCACAAAAAATAAGGTGGTCATAAAAGTGTATTGGAAGAATAAAAGAGTCTAAGGAAACCAAAAGGAGGTTTAATGGGGTAATGGTCCCTTGACCCAGTAAAAACAAAGGGGTTACCCTAAGGACACATTGTACCCTGATAGCTAAAGTGTTAAGCGTAAGGTAGGGTTGAAATGTTTCAAACCTATATTGCCAAGAGGGTCAAGCGGCGTTTCTTCAGGACTTAGATTAACTAAATCCTACCCTATTTAAATATGTGGGCCTTGCTTGGGTTAAGGGTCACACTTATCAGCAATACATACTACACCTGATTCGATGCAGTGGGGGTTGATTCCACCCAATAATCCGGAAAGGAATACCCCTTAGGTAGGCAGAGGTCCTACCAAATAACTATGGGAGAAAGTGAATGGCGTGGGAGAAGGACCCCTTCCTGCACATAAACAATCAATAATGGCGAGATGCTCTTTCTATGTGTGCTGTGGAATGCGGCACACATAGAAAGAACAAAACCCAGGAGAAATTAACAATTTCTTCTGGTATCACCATTCTAAGACCACATATTCCCTGGCGTTCGTATTGACAGCTGCATCAGCTTTGTAAATTTGAGCCAGTGCCAAAAAGCAAATGGTGTTGCTGTGGAACGCCCACAGCAACACCCATTGCACACCACTTTGGTGCAGTGGACTGCGGCGGAAAGGGGAACATTTACCAGGCAGCGATAAGCCATGCTAAGTGGCTTAGCGACACCTTGTAGATATGGGAGGTGGCGCTACTCCACCAGAGTGTCAAAAAAAGTGACGCTCCGGTGGAGGATGGCGAATGGCGCTTGTAAATGTGCCCCTAAGTATGGTGAGACCTGTAGGCCCATACTTATAGTTAGAAAGCACAATTACAATATTCGTTTTTGTCTGACAAACCAGAGGTGGTTGAACTTCACACACATTACATAGGCCTATTTGACAGCTTTGTGCAAGACATTTAAATCCCACACAGATTTTGTGAGTAAGCGAGGCTGATGGACCTTATATAGGTGCAAGAATACGGGTGCATAGCAAGGAGTACGTGTCAAGCTCTATGATTCTGTTATAAACAACATGTTTACTATCTAACCACAAAGCTCTCGTGTTGCCCTTGTCAGGTGTGATGAGTATGTCATATATTTCTGATTTTAGCTTCACATTCTGGTGCCTGTAGTCTTACACTATAATGGAAAAAAACAAAAAGCAAAAGGACCAGAATGAAAAGTAAATCTCAGAACTGGATGAATTACTCGCCCCAGATAAGGTGCGCCTTGATAGCTCTGGGCACATAAGTCCAAATTAAAGCAAGTATAGGCAAAGCCAATAGGTCCGGTGTTGCCTCAAGGCTTGTGGCTTTGTTAATGCTTGCTTAATATAATTTTTTTGAACTTCATTATTGGGGAGTTTTTGTGTCCCCAACAATCTACGAAAAGAAAACACTGGCTAAAAGCAAAAATATGTTTGGTCTCAAAAACCACACATTGCTATAGCAGTCCCTGGCATTAAAGGTAAACTATTTTGTGTCTGCATGTTCTCATTGTGAAAAGACAAAAAGCCACTATTATTATATTATATCTATACTTTTATTCAAACAAGATCTTGGCTGATGCCAGACCTAAAAAATCATAGTTAAAAGCTGTCAGAGGCTCTCCAGTCAGAGGGTGTAACTGAGAAATCTGTGCAGCCGGAAGAGGTAGATATGCCCAACTGCAGGTACTGAGCTCCATCAGACAGTATCTCTCTCTGATCAGTGTTCAGACCCTACTGACATATCTAGCATGTGAAGGAGTACAGAATGATTTGGATACAGAAATGCCATCACATCAATTACGCCAGAAGTTGTGGCCCACACAAATATCATCCCCCCTATTCTTCTTACCTAAAGCTCCCAGAGCCTCTTATTTATCACTTGGCCTTCCTTAGGTGCGAAGAAAGGACATTTCCTTTGGGAGATTGTTGTTGCCAAGGAGTGACTCTGAGTGGGAAAGGAAACCACAGTGCCACAACCTGACTAAACAGGACAAAGATTACTGGTGATCGGGCCATGTAAAGGGGCAAGCCCATGGACAGTGCCCCCCCCCCCCTCCAGCAACACCGCCTCAGGTGAGAGGGGAGTCTAGCACCCTTACAGGATAAAAAGGGGGCTGTAAGGAGACAGATCCAGAGGTTGGGGTCACTGTTCCTAAAGAGCAAGGAAAGAAGAAATACCTAGGAGTTGGACTGATTGTTAGGTACAGTCAACAAGACTCTTTCATGTTGCCATCACATATCCCAGGGATGTTATGCTTCATCATAGGGCAATTGCTCCTCATCCAGTTGGCGCTGCAATGTCCTATGGGTCCCGGAAGGGTCACTTTAGCGGAGATCTTTTTTTCTGCCGTTTGATGAATGCAAGTGATGTCTTAGAGGGGTTGTGTTGAGTGTGCTGTGAAGTGAGTTAAAACTGATTGGGGGATATCACCTAAACCTTTAATATTTGGATTCCCCTGTCAGATTAAAAAACCTCACAGGTTAGTGCAATTTAAGGGGTTATAATGTACCCTCATGCTCTGGTTTGTTACCCTTGTTAGTGTCAAACTTTGGTCAACATGTTTCTAGCCCCTGGTGGTGAAAAAGATCTGTGGCACTTCTTCAGGACATCAAATTTGTATGTGTCTGGAGCTGAAGTGGACACCAGATGTAGACAGACAAACAGATACACGTACAACATATATAAAATCTTGAGGATGCATACTGGCACGTGATGTCATAAGCATTAGATTTGCTATTTTATCTTTTCATGGGGTTTAATTCCAGGCTGTGGTGGCCACTTCAGGTCCAGACTCACAGATTGGTCTATGAGATGAGACATTCTGGTAAATGAGAAGGTCTTATGCCAGAAACAGGATAACTATGTTGTTACTACTTTATGTATTGTTTTCCCTGTTTCTAACTAGGTTGGACATCCAATGACTAGACAAGTAGGTACCACTGTAAGGGTACTACTTTTTGGCACAAGTATGGGGTAGGAAACTCATCCATATTTAGTGTCATGAAGAAGCCCCTGTAGGATCAGTGACCCCTATCTTTTCATTTATTTCAACTTCAAGAGCACGGGCACTGGACCTTTATTAGCTCCCAGTCCACCCTCTCTAATTCATTGATAGGCTGTAAGGAAACACCTGGGGGCCTTCTAGCACTTGCCCCACAGTAGCCCTGCAGAAAACTTACATAGAGCGCTAGTCGGACAGAGTGAAGTAGTCGCTGAGCCTCAGAGCGTGGGAGGGGGGTAAGGGAGTAGCACTGGAGGGAGCCGAGTGGGAGAGAAGCCTAACCCCCCTCTCATCCAACTCTTCCAGCTTTTATCTCAAGAAAACGTAACACAAAAATAAGGGTCTGCAAATTGAGGCCAGTCCTTGTCAGAATAAACAAACTGTCCAGACCTTCCAGAGTAGCTTAGCAAATTTGCCAGGGGTTCTAAAGCAAGCAAAGAAAATGCACCCCCATACTCAAGTTTGGAAGTAATAATCAACTATATATTGAGGAGCAGTGGGTCCCTTACCCCCTGGTACCGGGCATGACTAATCTTGCCACACTAGTGATAGCTGTGCAACTGTCTGGACGGGCACTGTGGGTTGACCTTGTTGAGAGGAAGGGAACGTCAGAACCCCAAAAGAAGAACTCCTCTGTAGCCAAGCCTGCAGTCACAGCTGCTGTTGGAGCAAAGTGGTAGGGCAGGGGATGGGGGTTGACAAAAAAAAGCATACCTGAATCCTGCCACATCATCGCTCTTCTGGCTCCTGCGGCCAATCCTGACGCTGCTCTCATATCTTGAGAGCAGAGTCAGGATTGGCCTAAGCGCCGATGATTTGCACTCCCAGGGAGACTGGGAGCCTGTGCATGCTGCCTCTAACCCAGCAACGCAACTTGGGTTGGAGACAGCTTCAGTGTGCATGATGGTTTGGCCGGCCTGAGATGGCCGGCCAAACCGCCATGCACACTGACAACAGTACACCTACCATTCCCCCTGTGACTGTCAATCCCCCTGGCCCTGGACACTAGACTCCACGGCATAGAGAAAAATAAACCAATAATAAACATGCTTTAGTGTTGTTTTATTATTCAAGTTTTGCAGCTGGTGGTAGAGGGAGCAACGCTCTTCCGCCTTAGCAGAGGAGCCCCCGCTGCAAGCCAGTTTCAGCCACCAGTAGCTCACACTATGCTTGAGAGCCCCTTTAAGGCACTGTCAGAGCTGTTGTGTTGCAATGAAAACACCAAGGAGTCTGTGTCAGTGCCTGGGAGCTATCAAATGAGCAAAAATAGTTTACATCTACACAACAACTGGGTACTTGGCTGTTATCTGCTGGGAGCATTCCCTTAGGAACTGGGGAGGAGAAGAATGCAGGCCCTAATGAGGCTGAGCTCTGAGGACTCGACTGGCTCCAGTTCTTTAGGCTGAGCCTGGAGTCTACCAAGAAACAAGCCTGGCACAGGAAGCCCATCCATCTTCATCAGAGGAGACAACTTCAAGGACACAAGGGCTCTGTTAGGAGAAACGGCCCTCCAAAAGAGTAGGGTCAAGGAGGAGCCGGCCTGTTATTCATTTGTTCTTCCCTGAGGCATCTCATGCAGACTTCCAGGGACAATTACAGAGCACATTTCTGCATACATTGTCTAGGCCTGGGCCTTCAAGACTTCTAATTGAAATGCTAAGTAAGCACAAAAAATAAATGTACCCATTCTATGCATTTAGAGAGGATGGAATGAAAGAACATTCATTTTACAGTAATTAAAACTACATTACAGAAGGCAACTGATAACTTGTGTGTACTAAGGGGCTCATTATGAGTACTGCGTCCAAATTATGCTTGCAATGCAGTACAGGAAATAACCGATAATGCAGGGTACAGTGTTTACACAGGGCGACATATTGCCGCATCATTGCAAGCCAACAAGGCTGGAATGGGGAATAACATGCAATATCGGCGTTTGTACAACCGATTACAAGAGGTTTGCCTATTTCCGACCTTTTCTGCATACACATTTGGTTAGTATCTCCTACAAAAATGTGCAATACGTCTGCTGAACTAACAATCTGGACTGGAATGCACACTCCCATTTGCACTCGAATCAGAATTCCCCATGACTCATAATTTACCCATGTGTAAGTCATTGCTGCTAATATGATCCATGTCCTGTAGCAATGCCTAATTTGAGCAGGTGGTTTCCGGTGCTCTACACCACAACGTAATTGGTTTACGGTGCTCGACACCAGGCACTTAATTGTCAACTCTGCACTTATGACAGTATGCCACATGGTGGCAGTGCTCATCTAATTTAGAGATGAGCGTAACAACGGGTGTTTATGAATGCAATACACATTACACGTTTCTAATACCAGCCTCCCCAACCATTCCTTTAGCATTGGGGACCTGGAATAGTCCCAACTGACGCACTTGGAGTCAAGAGAGATGGTTAGTAGTTGTTTTGGCAGCAATGACAGGAGTGATGGGTGGTGCAAGCTGCAGTGGCCTCCTGGTCAGCGCCCTGGCACTCATTATTTTACAAATTATGCACTGCCTATAGGAAAGCCTCCTCCAGTTCTGGGTTTTTATGTAACAATACTTTACATTTGGGGATTGTATATACAACGCTTACAAGTAGGAAAGTGATGCTACAAGTGTCCGAACGCAAGGTGTCATTGGTACACAGTATAACCCCATTTTTAACATACTGGTCTAGGAGCAGAATAAAACATTGAGGCCCACTAGCACAGTATTTTTAAACACACACACACCCATCCACTCCACTTCACATTCCTTACACCACACATAGTCCTTCACTACTCAGTGCTCCTACGTAGCTCGCAAGTCGTAGCACGCCCCTTTTCGTAGAGAACTGGGAGGACCCCGATGATGAAGCATGTCACCGTGAGGAAACTCCGGTGAGTGAGGGGACTATAAGAAAGACATTTTTTCTTTCTTGTTGGGCTACACTTAAGATAGTATCTGGAAGTTAGCCACCACACAAGACAGGTCCCTGAACCCAGATATTGGGCTCTTTTTTGCTACATTAATCTCTTTAGGAGGATGACCTGTTCTTAAGTACCTCCTTCTCCCCCTTTCTTTGTACATGTTAATGGCAACCTGTTGGTTGCGGGAATAATATTATTCTTGGACAGTTTTTCAAACACCTGTCCTATGAGAACAGTAACACACACCACTGACCCAACCTTGAGAAACTAAGAACAATGGCGGAGATTACAGGCCTCTCATTCTCAGAGGAAGAAATTGAGAGAGTAATGGCGTCCATACTACCACACACGGGGGCACCAAATAGAGACAACAGAGACAATGGGGATTCCAATCAATGCTGGGATGAAATAACGGAACTAAAAAGAACACAGATAAAGACATTAATCCATGGAGTTATGATGGCGGAATATCTCAAAATCAGTGCTGCACCAAGAGGTCTAATTGTCAGAAATGAACCCTTCATTTTTCAAAATGATAAACAATTTAAAAAAGATTGGTCATTGATTTCATGGCATTGTACCAGGGACTGGCTGGTCTTGATAATAAAGACGGCAGCGCGTTTATCTGAAACATTAAAAGAAGAGATACAGGCCCTAGAAATACGCCTTAAATCTTTCCAGTCACCTGCTGATCTTAAAAAAAGACTTGATGAACTAAACAAAAGCATGACAGACTTTGAGATTAGTCTCAAGGATACCAAGTACATCAAATTGGATAAAGACAAAAAAAGTTTTTCTCATGAAAAAGTCTATCCATACATACGAGAGGACTATAAACCTAGTAACAGGAATCCTGGATATAATACAGACAGCGATGGATCTGACAGTGGATCTGAGAATTCCAATTCTCCTAAATATTACAACTACCCAACGAATAGAAAACAAAGAAGGGGTAGAGGAAACTCAGGTAGAAATCGAGGAAACCAACCACAGATGTGGCCATCTTACCAGCCACCTTTCGGCCCCCCGCCTCCTTTCTTTTATGGGCCGCAACAGTTTCCACCAATGTATCCACAACAACCTTTCCAAAATTGGAACTCCCACCATGGCAATTCAAACCGCCCTTTTTTAGGGAGAGGCCAGACGACCCAGAGAACAAAAACGAAAACAGCTCAGCAGGTACAATGGGCCCAACCCGTGGAAACAACGGGACGACACACACGCAGCAAGGGGCCACCGGAACCCACGACGAGCAACCACTAGATCTAGTGGTCAACCTATCCTCTATATCTCTGACAGAAGTCCAGATTGGAATATTAAATAAAGGATTAGGTTTTGTCCCAACTCCAGTAACTGATAAATTTAAACTATGCTGTGAACTAAAGGAATTCATGAGGAAATTGAAACTCCAGGTCTTTTTCAAAGACAAAGATAAGACAATTACCAGAGGAACGGACACAGGTTTGAAGAAAAGTTCAACTTTTGTCCCGCCGTCTCACAATTTACCAGTCGAATTGCTAGCTTTTGAGAAAGCTGTAATGAAAGATGTAAAAGACCTTGACCCCAATACCATCAAGGTGTTCAAAAACACTACTAAATTGGAATTTGAAGCAATCCATGAACTATCAAATAACAAGACAATCACAATAAAACCGGCGGACAAGGGAGGAGCAATTGTCCTACAGGACTCTGTAAAGTATAGACAAGAATGCCTACGTCTACTTGCAGACACAAGGAACTATATTGTGATCAAGGAAGACCCGACTGAAAGACTACGGATCTGCATTGCACACCTCATTGAGGAGAGCACAGTAAATGACTGGATGGACAAAAAAGAAGCTGATTTCTTAGTAAATTCAAAACCTACAATCCCATACTTCTACACGATCCCAAAGATCCATAAAGATATGGAGCAACCACCCGGGAGACCGATAGTGTCCGGAATAGGCTCCATTCTAGAGCCCCTGTCTAAGTATGCTGATGCCTTCCTTCGCCCAATAGTTCAAAAAACAGACACGTATCTCAAAGATACCAAGGATGTACTATGTCTATTGAAGGAGATCAATTTTGACCCCACATCTAGTATTTTAATAAGCCTAGATGTGGAGAGTCTTTACACTAGTTTACCGCACAAGGAAACTTTGGAAATCCTGGAAGAGGTGCTATTTGAAGAAGACTGGAAATATCATACACCAAGACATATAGTGCTTGAGTGTTGCCGTCTAGCCCTCACAGAGAATTTTTTCCGTTTTGAGGAAACTTTGTACCGCCAACAACATGGGACCAGCATGGGCAGCACCTTTGCGCCGAGCGTAGCGGGATTGTATGTCCATCAGCTTGAGAAAAAGAAAATTCTGACCATCAACAATCCATATACTAACCACATAATAATGTGGAAGCGTTATATAGACGACATTCTGTTGATTTGGAAAGGCGAGGAAGAGGAGGCCATGAGTTTTTGCTCCTGGCTAAACGAACAAGATCCTTTTCTTAAATTCACAAACACCATGAGCAGGAACCATTTGGTGTTTCTGGATCTAAACATCAGGGCAAATGAAGGAACCCTATCAACTACCACTCACCATAAACCGACTTCAAGGAATTGCCTTTTAAGCTACAACAGTTTCCACCCCAGACATCTAAAAGAAAACCTCCCGTTTGGACAATTCCTACGGTTGAGAAGAAACTGTTCAGACAAATCAGACTACTTAGTACAAGCAGAAGAACTAAGTAAAAAATTACAACAACGAAATTACCCAAAGAAAGTAATAAAAGTAGCCTGTAAAAGAGCGAGCAATAATAATAGGGATGCCCTCCTGGAACCAAAGGTACAAAAACCCTCAACCAACGAAAGACCCATCTGCATCACAACTTTCGATAAAGTCTCCAACCAGGTCAGCAAGATTGTGAAAAAACACTGGAGCATACTAAACAGTGGTGATCTAAATATCCCAAAACCCATGTTCAGCCATCGTAGAGGAATGAACCTGAAAGACTATCTGGTACATACTCGACCTAAACCAGTGATCAATACTAACAGACTACAACCTCTACCGAATGGCCATTACCCGTGTAACAACTGCAGTGTTTGCCATCTAACTGCAGTGACAAAGTCAGTTACTTTTAACAACAACACCACATGGCAATTAAAACACTTTTCCAATTGCAATACAAGTGGGGTGGTATATCTGATCACTTGCACGTGCAATTTACATTATGTGGGCATGACCACAAGAAAGGTCAGCACTCGAATTGTTGAGCATAGAAGCAACATACGTTGTAAGAAATCCACCACACGCATGACTAACCACTTTATTGAGAAGAATCACACACCAAATGACATGAGATGGGTAGTCCTTGAGTGTGTGGTAAATAAAGACAACATTGAAAAAACTCTTCACGAACGAGAGCAACGCTGGGTTTTCAGATTACAGACAGATATAAGTGGGTTGAATGACGACATACCTTGGGGTGTCTTCAATCGTTGAAATATAACATCCTGAAACTAATGTACCTGAATCCTAGAGCTGAAATATAACTTTCATGAAAAATAACATCCTAGAACTATAATGCCCCTAAAACCATTATAGAAAAAGATGATTAAAACAATACTTCTCAAACTCCATTTTTTCACTCCATCCTTGGTTTATTTGTTATATATCATAAACCATATCAACTAATCCTGTGGTAACTTTTTTGTCCACGTTTTCTTCAATCCCTATTTGTGAAGAATGCCCATTGTTTCATTTTTATTCTTTGTTTTTATTATAACATTACCCCAAACATTGTGTTTTCTAAAAAGCCGGTTCGATAATAAGGGCGAGTAACAAACGGCATGGAAGAAAGACGCATGTGACGCTCGTTTGCATCCATCTAAGATGGCCGCCTGAGCGCGACGGTCTAGTTCCAACCCGGAAATCGAAACAAACAAAAACCAAACCCGCGGACCACATTGCAAGATGCGGTCCGAGGGGAAGCTGATAGGTAACACGGCGCGGGTTGCTGATTAGGAAGTAAGTGTATCTGACCTAACCGCCAAGAGAGGGTAGCGAGTACTAGACCTCTAACTAAATGATATATGTAAAAGACGCTCGATCACTAACCACGTCTTCTACAACCCTAAAAATCCTTCTAGCATTGTTTTCCACCGAGGCAATACCGCCCCCCTAAGAGACCATGATGTGCTATTAAGCGCCAACAAAAGTAAATATTCAAACGTTTCCTTTGGTTGTGTGTTAAATGTGTGTCCACTGTTTTATGTATAGTCACTTCCGTTTGTCTTTTTCCACGTTAAGTTCACTTGTTGGGCATCTGGCGAACAGACACCGGATCTGAAAGTATGCACGCACCAATATGGTGAAACCACACCATATAGTCTGTATGCATATATGTGCATGTATCAAAAACGTGCATGTTTGTGAAGGACGAAAAAAAGTCCCCGATCTCGGCAGAGATAGGGGCGAGGTGTTTTTTAATTGTTCTTTATTCATTCTTTTACAGGTTCACCATTGAACTATACATTCGCCTTAAAAGTCAAGCGTATGTATGTAGAACCACGTGTGTACCGAATAGGGACAACGTTAATCACTGTAAATATATGTTGCACTAATAAATTCCTAACTTTAGGTTTTTTAGGAGTGGTACAATACAGGGCTGGTCCCTGTATGGTCCTGAAGAAACGCTGGGGGTAGCGTGAAACATGTTGACCAAATACTGAACCCAACTACATTATTGGTTGGTACACAGTATAACCCCATTTTTAACATACTGGTCTAGGAGCAGAATAAAACATTGAGGCCCACTAGCACAGTATTTTTAAACACACACACACCCATCCACTCCACTTCACATTCCTTACACCACACATAGTCCTTCACTACTCAGTGCTCCTACGTAGCTCGCAAGTCGTAGCACGCCCCTTTTCGTAGAGAACTGGGAGGACCCCGATGATGAAGCATGTCACCGTGAGGAAACTCCGGTGAGTGAGGGGACTATAAGAAAGACATTTTTTCTTTCTTGTTGGGCTACACTTAAGATAGTATCTGGAAGTTAGCCACCACACAAGACAGGTCCCTGAACCCAGATATTGGGCTCTTTTTTGCTACATTAATCTCTTTAGGAGGATGACCTGTTCTTAAGTACCTCCTTCTCCCCCTTTCTTTGTACATGTCATTGGCTAAAAGCCAGGACTGCCTGACAGGGTCACAAGTGGCATAGGGTCACCTCACTTGTAATTGTCCTATAATGAATGTACACATGCTCCTAAGAGTGTCCAGGCACTAAAAGGCTACAGTACAGAGGGAAACAAATATGCCGAGGCAAATAGCCAAGTTTTAAGCTTTTTCCTAAAGACAGACTCCAAGGTCACTGAACGAAGTTCATGTGGAAGCAAATTCCAAGCCTGCACTGTGAGGTAAGTGAAGGACTGGCCAACTCTTCTGGCCTGCCTCACCCACAGTACCACAGCAAGAGAGGCCCACGTAGAGCACAACACTCTTGCCAGTGACTGGTGTTGTAGTCTAATTTCCAAATAGTGAAGCATGCCCAAAAAAGCAAAAAAAGCCCTATGGGACAAAACATCTCAAATGAGGGGTATTTTTAATGTCCAATAAGGGAATCATTGAATGAGCCGAGCTGCAGCATTTTGAATAGTTTGTAGTCTATTAATCCCAGACGAGGGTCCCATGCTCGCTATGCCACTGGATTCAAGCTAGCCTGGCTAATGAGGAGTGATACCCCGAACCAGTCCCAGAATGCTTGTTTCTCGGTCCAGTGAGGACCTGGCCTGGTAGTTCGGGATGGACTGTTCCCATGGGAGCAGGGTCAAGACTGATTTGCATATAGCTGGGTCCAAACTGGAACGGCATGGTGACCAAAAAAATGATGGATTCAACTCAGATCTGTAATTGGGGGTGAATGTTTGACAATGTTCTGCATTCTGTCCAGCATCTTTCATCCCGATACCCAGACACCATTAACCGGGGTTGAGGTGGGGGGGCGTTGGGGGTGACATGAATCTTTCAGTGGACATAACCTTGGCCTCATCTGGACAGTAATGCACCCAACACACTCAGGCGGGACTAATCACTAATCTAATCACACTAATCCTTTGTGTTCTCGTTGACCTGTAAGAGTTATCGGTTCTTTGGTGGAGAGCATTCGCACCTACCAAGGAGTTCACTTTCTACTCTACACCTCACAATTCATTCTCTAGACTAGATTACTGGTTGACATCCTAAAATCTTACCTCCTCAGTCACGAAGGTGTAACATCTACCTCACACATTCTCTAACCATTTGCCGGTACTCTTCTTACTGACCCTTCATATGTCCCAATTTCGCTGGTTGTTTTGGTGCCTCCCGCCCTCCTCGCTACTGGACCCGGTTTTCAAAGAAGAGATTTGAGCTGGTCTGTAGCCTAAATATGCTACTCTTTTGGAAGCCTTTAAGGCGTATATCCCAGGACAGATCATTTAAAAGCATGCCGGGTGTTGAGGAACATTCGGGGGCAACTCATCCTTTTGAAAGATGCATTACGAGCCCTTGAAGCCCAAATGGGGCGCGCACCCACTGAGGCCCTGCTGTGGTGGCAGTCGACTCCTGCCGCAGTTCCTAGACCTGGCTGACAGGGATGTCCAACACCTTGGGAAACACGGCCCTGGCTAGACAGAACGGCAAGAGGGAGAGCCCTGGCAGAATCCTGGCCTTGCTCCTTAGGCATGATCAGTCTAGATCATACATTACTGGGATGGGAGGCCATGATGATTCTCACCACAGATAAATCCATTCTCTCTGAACTCATAGACTACTATTCCCGGCTTTATGCCACAGCAAATACAAGATCCCAAGCTATTACTGGGTATCTTCATAAAGTCACGCTGGCATGGTTGGAGGGCAGTCATCACCAGCTTCTTTGTCAACCCGTCGCTCTTGAGGAGGTCATAACCACTAATGACTCAATGGCTGGTTTTAAGGCCCTGGGTACCGATTAGCTTACCGCCAAATTTTACAAAGTGTATGGGCAAGTCCTGGCTCCTCATCTCATTTAGGTCTATGCATAGGCATTGCAGGATGGAGTACTACCCCCGCAATGCACAAGGCACTCTCCATCCTAAAACCGGGAAAGATCCCACAAAATGTGCGTACTAACAACCCCTTTTATTGATTAACTGTGACAAAGAGAACATTGCTAAAATTCTTGCCACTAGACTTTCTCAACTTCTTGAATGCATGATTGCCCCAGTGCAGTCTGGAGTTGTGCCTCACAGATCCACTGCATTGAATCTTCGTACAGTCTCTACAGTCCTTAATCAAATTGACCAAGAGGTTAAGGCAGAGGTTGTTCTGCTTGATGCATTTGATTCTTTTGAATGGTCTTTCTTCTAAGAAACCCTTCGACTCTGTGGTATACCTAATAGTTTCCTAGGCCTCATCAGGCTCTTGTATGCATGCCCAACTGATCGTGTTACCGTCAACGGTCTGATGTCGGAGACTTTCTTGATAGAGCGGAGAGCCCGACAGGACTGTCCCCTATACCCTCTGCCTGGCCATGGACACCTTGGCCCAGCAACTGCAAGAAAAGCATAACCACAGAGGCCTTTCTTTCTGGCACAGGCATTGCTGTTGTCCAGGTATCCGGACAATATAGTATTATTTGTGAAGGACCCACTCACTGCATCACTGCGCCACTGGATTCAAGCTAACCTGGTTGATGAGGGGTGATGCCCCAGAACCTGTCCCAGGATGCTTGTTTCCAGTCCAGTGAGGACTTGGCTTGGCAGTTCGGGCTGGACTGTTCCCATGAGGAACATGGTCAAGACTGATTTGATTATAGCTGGGTCCAAACTGGGGTAGCGTGGTGAGCAACAGAATTATAGATTAAACCCAGATCCTTGTGACTTGGGGTGAATGTTTGCATTTTTCAGCATTCCGTCCATCATTTGTTCCGTTTGCTGATTTTACAGATAAGCATTGAATATTTTTTATGAGTTCAAATTTCGATCAATTGTTCATAATTATATTTTATATGGATTTTGTGAAGACTTAACCTGAATTTGGCTGTCGAGGACCAATGCTAGAGACTCTCAAATTTGACCCTCACTCAGTCACAAGCAATTTGAAAATGTGGATCTTTGCTGCCTCCCATGTTCATGAATACTCAAATTTTGCTTGTAATATTATTGTTTTGCCCTTTGATGCATGCTGAGGACTTAAAGCAAAAAAATCAATCATAAGTCCAGGGGGGCTGTATCATTGCCACATTTTCCAGGTGTTTGCATAACAACAATGTACTAAATCTATATAAAAAGGTATCCAAATATATTAAACAAATCTATGACAGCCTTTCCTGTATAAGCCAGGCTTGAAGACCATGCATGAGAGCAGCTTTGCAGTAAAGAAGCAGCGCTGTCTTTGAAATGCAGCGGCGCAGTCCAGCAGGCCCAGGGCTGGGGTGTCGTAACTTGGCAGGGCGATGATCCAGGCTTTAAAAACACTAAACTTCCCATCTGAATAATGAATTCTTCTTTTCTAAAACATGCGCCAGACTTTCATACAACCAGCAATAAATTGCTCCTCTAATTCAATTGATGGCCATCCTAGATCCTCATGAAAAGGCACCACATAGAGAATGCGCAAGGATGCCGTAACACTGGAGGTCGGCGCTATACAAATGCGAATAACATAACTTGATTTGCCTCCATTGACCCTTTTGGACTGACACACTAGACAGCAACGATTTGTAAATTAAAAAATCTCAGGACAAGAAAAATTGCTGGTGATATGGAGCAAGGTGACAACCCTGTTTTACCAGATAAACCTTTGCCTATTTAGCTACTCAAATTGCTCAGTGACCTGCATATTCACCTCTATAGATGCCTGGCAAGTCACAACATCGAATCCCAAGTGGACTCAGCCTTTCATATATGCAAGCTCGCTGGAAAAATGTACCATGACCTAACATGCAAAGCTAATTTAGTAAAACCTACAATTAACTGCACCAAGTAGTGGTCACTTGTTAGTAATGATATTTTTCCAGATTTGGACAGCTTCAACTCTGTTAAGAATACACTTACATAAATGCATTATTTCAGTTTTCGGTAAATAGACATGACCTGACAGCGCACATCATGTTAATTTAGAAAAAATCAAAAACATACAAATATCTGTGCCATGCCAAATCAGCACAAACTAAGGGCCCGATTACGAGTTTCGTGGATGGGTTACTCCTTCACAAACGTGATGAAATATAAAAATGTGCTGAACCAATCTCAGGCCTAAGAAAGCTCTCACTACCAGTGCTTAGTTTGTAAAAAAACATAAGTGCTAGGGCTCTAGTTCGCAGGCTCCTACCACTTGCACTGTTCACAGTAACAGCATGACTAATAGCGTATTAGTAATAAGTCACATTTCTACAAGTGTTGGGGTTCTGACAAATTCAGGGCCCATAAGTAAAAAAAATGGCTAAGGCAGCAGGTATTAGTCATTCTTAATGTATATTGATTTAATAAACAATAGTTGTTGTGCTTATCTCTGAATTAGAAAAACAGCGCCACCATGTGGTAGACTGTCATAGGTACCGGTGCTGACAATTAAGTCCAGATGTCGAGCACCGGAAACCACTGGCTCAAATTAAGCACTGGTCACTACTCACAGCTATCCACGTAGAAAGGTCATAAAGGGGCTTGGAGCTGAAAGAGACAGCGGGTGAGTTTTATTTGCCTGTGCTGGGTAAGATTAAGGGCAGGTATTAATAGATTTATTGGACACCTGCTGTTGTGAGTGTATAGCTGTTAACACCCCTTGCACCTCTCTCTGATATGTTCTACAATCACAGACCAATCTCGTCCTCAGTGGGTTTTTCGAGGCAGCCGGCAGGCTTTGAAATAATGCAGTTTAAGGGATGGCCGCCGCATTTATATAAGGCACTTGCAACTCTCATATATGCTTAGTTGTCACTAGCACAACTCACCCTCCATGGGGCTTGTTTAAGCAGTTGTTGGGCTTTCATAGTTAGGCTGTTTATGGAGTAGCTCTGCCAAACAACCTCAATGGTTGGGGGGGGGATACAAAAATGGAGCATGCGCGTTTGCTTTGTGGATCTGCTGGCCCTTTTATGTTCCTGGGCTTTGTGGTTCTCCTTTGACAGATGTTAAGAGCTGTCATTTACTGGCCTCATTAAAAACAGTTGACTTGGAGTTAGCTTTCAAATTGCCTTTCTTTGAGGTGGCTTCAGGCATTAAAGGATGAGAGCAGGCAGATGACGTGTAGGAAAAAGTACAGTCACCACACAAAGAAAATGTGTGAAATCCACCCGAAGTGCACAGGTGCTAACCCTGCTTTATGGCAGCTCGAGGGTGTAAAAATAAGCCATGCACAGCTCGCAGGGTTTGACTAAGAGTCAAAACAGGCCCAGGCCAGGGACTAAAAGAAAGATTTGCCGATTGTAGCACTGCTGAACGAGGACAGATGGAACCAGTTCTCACATCACCCTCTCCCTTTCCCCTCCGAATAGCATACATGCCAACATTTTAGAGCAGGCAAGTGGGAGATTTTTTTTAAATAGTCGGAAGAATGTCTTTTTCTAATGATTTATATTGATGCAGAGGCAATCTGCCTGAAATCAGGTCTTATGGTATGTATGGTGACAGATGATCAGCATTTAATTTTTGACAAATATAGCGAAAGCAAAAACAAAGGTCAAATCTTTGTTTTTGTTTGCGCTATGTAAAACTACTGAAAATAAAACGTTGGAGCCTGTCACATGCTCTAATCTCCCCCTTCAAGAATTAAGCCCACATAGTTATGTATGGCCGAAGAATTTTAACTTTGTCTAGTGGAACTCACATTTATCTTCATTCAAAGTCAAAACTGTATCCGTAAGTACACAACATACTTGTGCAAGAGTTTTATTTTGCTCTTTTTGAGTAGCTCCGAAAACAAATATGTCATTGCTACATTTGAACGCATTCATAACAGGCTGCATGATACGTCAAATTATGGCTTGAAAAAGTTCTGCAGCTGATGATACACCAAAACCTAGTCTTTTTTATTGAAACAGACCAATGTGTAGAAAAGGTTATAATGTACTGCAATTTTCTTCGAATTCCAACTGATGATAGCCTTTATTCAAATCAAGATGAGAGAAGGCTTAGGCACTATTTAAATTGTGTTATCATGTCAGCCATGTGTTGACCTGGATGTCATTCTCATTTAATTGTCTTGTTTGCCTTGTTTGCCTGACCCATGTCAACACATATGTATACAGCTCCGCTGTGCTTTTTGGGCACTACCACTATGGGAGAAACAAGTAGACCGCTCAATGATATCATGCTTAAGTAGCGATTCAAGTTCTTTTTTAACAGCATCTTGTAAATGAAAAGCAGTTTGTCTATGTCTTAGGGCAACAGGATGGACATCCTCATTAATATGCAATTTTACTTTCATTACGTTTTCCTGAACCATGAAA
Organism: Lissotriton vulgaris; assembly: GCF_964263255.1. Taxonomy (NCBI): domain Eukaryota; kingdom Metazoa; phylum Chordata; class Amphibia; order Caudata; family Salamandridae; genus Lissotriton; species Lissotriton vulgaris. The sequence continues at coordinate 774,418,582 of NC_141685.1, read as the reverse complement.
TAATAAAGGGAATTGGCTTACTATTTCGTGGTGAGCATTTATGTGGTAGTTTATGGAAATCAGTCCTACACTGAGTAGACAGGCACTGTACGTTGAAGCTCATGGAGAGGTGCTTGCACCTTAATTTTGTTTGTGTTTCATCATCGCTATGAATGAACCTTGACTTTTTAAGGGTGTGGAAGCAGTCCATGTATACATCTTGGTTTTAAATGATGTAAGTTTCGGTAATGGAGACAATTCACTATATTTCTCCTCAGGCATAATGTTTATTGAAGCACCACTTTTCTGGAGTAAACACCAACATGGCACAACCATCTTTTATACTTTCACTTGATATTGATATAGAAGAACTGTTTGAAGATGATTTAGATGACAATTGAGGGCTGCTCCACCGCTAGGGCGGAGGAGCGCTGCCCCACTGCTTTCTTGAAGTGCGAGAAACAGAAACATAAAATGGTAATAACTTTTAGTTATTACCATTTTATGTTTGGTTGCTGTGGGTGGGTGGATGGGGCTGCTCTGCGAGTAGGCAGGGCAGGTGAGGAGTGGTGTCCCTACTCTTGAGTGTGCAAAGACTGTTTGGCCAGCCCTATCGGACCGCTCAAACCAGTCATGTGCGCTCTGCACTTTTCCATACAGGCTGCAATGCAGCCTGCATGGAGAACATGGCATCCCCATATGCCCCTGGCTGGGCGGGTCCCAACCAATCATAACGCTGCTTGCAGCATTGTGAGTGACTTAGGGGAGGGGGCCTGGCTGCCTGCTTCCAGAGGCAGGAGGGCAGCAGCAGAGAAGACGCAGGACTCGCCCAGTGGAAAGGTACGTTTATTTTTATTATTAAATCAACCCCCGCATGACCCCTCCTCCCTGTGCGACCCCCCGCCCCTCCACCCGCAAGCTATGCCAGCCACGACTGATGACAATCAATTTAGTTCAGTCTTGATATGTCTTAACTGAGGTTGCTGCTTGGACTTGGGGTGCACGTTGAAGGTTGCTTCTGAAACGTTCAGTGACCATTTTGTCTTCAGGCTGTGAAGCACTTGCTTTTTTCTTGGCTTTGCAAACTTTCACAAAATTGTTCTCCTTCCCACAGCCTTTAAATGTCTGTCCAATGGCTGACTTCCATTCTTTACAGAGAAATCTGTAAAGAATGGAAGTCAGCTGCCCCCCCCCAGATTTGCAGAATGTTTAAAACATATAATGGAAGTATGCAAGATGGACATGGTCGGTCGTAATGGGAATATTGAGAATGTGTGGTCTAAACTGGAGGTCTGGTCTAACAAGTAAATGGTCCGATGATTATGCCAGAGGTTGTGTCGGTCCTGTCCTCCCCCGGCTGGAAGTATCCCATCCTAGGCTAAGGGGAGTTGGATAAGGAAAACAACCTACCTCTGGGACATCCCTGTCTGCTATGATACTGTCCCCAGGGCAGACTCGGAAATTTCAGTATAAGAGGCGACAGCGAGACCCATCTAGAGCATATAAAATCTGGTGGCATATATGAGGACAAAAAAAAAAAAAAAAAAAGTCTGTCCAATGGCGGGACATTTACCTTCGTGTGGAAACGAAAAATCCATATCTAAAGCACAACTTATTTTTCAGTGTTAACACTACCCCCTGTGTACTTCAGTTTTTTTCTTTGGCTTACTTTTCACAATCATGACTGAATCATTGTGGGCACCTCGGGCCTCCGTCATCAAGTTGTCTATCAGCACACTCTTCAGCTCTGGCAGCCATTAACACTCACTCCAGACTAACAGTTTCTCTTAGCATTTGTCGCCTGACTGAATCTGACTAACATCCATCAACATATCTTCTTCTACATCATGAAATTCATTAAATTTACAGTGTTTAATGAGTGTGTCGTCTTTCCACAAATTCATCAATGGTTTCACCAACTTGCAGTCATTCATGACTGAAAATGTATCTTTCGTAATCTACATTGGGCGTTGGATTGAGTTTGAGATTCAAAGTGTCTTTAATCTGACAGTATGTGATTTTTTTTTATCTGGTGGTATTTGATTGCTTTGTCAGTTTACGGCATCTTCCTTATGAATTCTTTTACACCATCACCGACATGATTTTTGAGGTATTTGATAATCTTTTTGTTATAAGTCTCTCAGTGCATCAATGAAATCTTGAATTGTTTCTATCCACACAATCCACCTTTCGCCAATATTTGGCTTTTTGGCGGTCTCGAACAGTGGTGGTGGTTTCAGGAAGGCAGCAGCATTGTAACCCTTTCTGGGAGTGGCTCATATTGAGGGTGGAGCTCTTTCAGAGGTAGTCGGCTGTCCTTTAGGACCTATGTCATCTTCACCATCTCTAAGGCCCTGCACGTGCTGGCCTCTGGGTCATCTTTGATAATGACAGGAAACCGGACCCTTCTTCATTGAAGAAGCAACCTGTCATGATTCCGATCACCGCTCTTGTCTTTCTGCACTTCAGAAATATTTGGAGTGGTTCTGAGCCCCACTCGGCAGCTTTGATGGGGTGCCTCTTCAGATATGGACAGCTTGGCAAGCACAACCTCATGTGCTTTCTCTGGGGTCACTCCCACCAGTGCTGGGGTATGATGACTCTTTCTTGTATTACTTGGTCTTTAAACATCACTTTGTGCTCTCTGACACCTAGTTGATCTCTGCCTCGCATCGCTTCTGTTCGCAGTGTTATCTTGCACTTTGCGGCTCTTTCAAAACCTGGTTGCATCTGCTTATAGTATTTTCACTCCATATAAATGTATGCTTTGAGATGTATAGACTTCTCAGTGAAGTTTTCATTAACTTCAAATGCTTTACAGGGAACTGTGACTGCTCTTTAACTCAAAACACGCCAAATGTCGACTTCCGCACTTCTACTTCTACGGCGTCACATGTGGCACACACAAGCAGTTTGCTGGACCATTGCAAACTCTCTGGGAGAGCACAGTCAATCTTTAGGTTACTTTTCCCTTATCTCCTCATCAATTTTAACATCTTACCCAGTCTGAGTACTCGCCAATGACTACTCCACACACGGAGCTTAGTAGAACATGTTTTGATTCTTCTGTGTGTAACTGCGAACTCAACATTTTAAGTTAGCCTTCACTGCATTCCACTTTGACACTTGTGTCAAAACTGTACAGAGTCCATCAGGAGGCAAAAGGGTTCAATCATTGCTAACTCACAAGACACTACATCCCCAATTTTTCATCCATCCTAAATACTGCCAATGCCCGTAAGCACCATGCGCACTCTAGTGAACACATTTTTTTGTTATCATTGCCCTTAGTAATTTACTAAAGGGGGTGGTGATGGACAGAGCATCTGAATCAATCAAACACTCACACCCAGTCAAAAGATCTGGGTTTAATCCATCACCGTTCTTTAGCCCACTCTGCCACCCCAGTTCAGACATGGCTAGATGCAAATCAGTCTGACCCTGTGCCTCATGGGAACAGTCCAGCCCGAACTGCCAAGCCATGTCTTCCCTGGACCGGAAACAAGCTTCCGAGGACCGGTTTCTGGCATTCCAGCCGTCTTCAGCCCGGCTTGCTTGAATCCAGTGGCAAAGTGAGCAAGGGACTCACGTCTGAGCATACCCTGACACACTTATGGCGGCCAAAATCAATACAAAAGGGGGTGGTGATGGACGGAGCATCTGAATCAATCAAACACTCACACCCAGTCAAAAGATCTGGGTTTAATCCATCACCGTTCTTTAGCCCACTCTGCCACCCCAGTTCAGACATGGCCCTCCTGCAACTCATACATTTAGTTGTAGATGTGTAGAATTTTTTGACTCTTCTCAAGGGGCACAGGGTTTTATTAAAAGTGTCCTGTCCACCCAATTATTTATTCTCTTCCATCCCATTTCGAACATAAGCTTATTTCTGGCATCAAGACTGATATAGATATTTCGCCAGCCTAATGTTTTATGACGAAATCATAGTAAAAACTCATACATATATGCAGGGGTTTTCAGCCAGCACGCTTCATCCAGTGATTTGTTCAAGTGTAATTCACATTTTGATTCCGCCCATCATTGCGTACCTCATGTGGAAAAAGAACCGCATACCTCATCAATTGCCTCTCTGGCGTATTGTGACTGTGAGTAAGGGCATTTTCTCTGATCATATGTACACAGATGACGGAAAAGGATAGCACTTCATTACCAGGGCTGCTTGGCCACTCCTTTATTTTATTATATTTTTAAAACTTTTCTAGGTTTTTATCATCCAGCTTTAGTGGTTTAGTGAACTAATGCGTCCACTGTAGGATCCTGTGCTTGACCTCATGGTCACAAGTTCAAATCCTGTCAGATCCACTCATCCTCCTGTGTTTGACAAAATGAGTACCGTTGAGAAACAATAGACATCTCTTATTCAATGTCAAGATACCCATTGCAGTGAACGTGTGCTTTACAAATTCATGACTTGTTATTTTGTTTGCATATTGGATATGTAGGTAAAGCAAAAAAAATTAATAAATAAATATCGCACGTTTGGCTAGGTCAGTCCTATTGGCTTATTTTGAGTTGCAGGATAAAATCACCTGACAGATGTAATCGGTTTTGAACCATGGGCAAAATTAGAAATGTTTTCAGTTGCATCAAGCACTTTTTGGAAAGGTGCCCCTCCTCCCTCCTCTTATCCAATCATCTCTCACTTCTGTTTCTGGTTCTCTTTTAATCTCTTCCTCGCTCTCTCTGACACCGTTAACCCTGTCCTGAAAGGGCTCGTTTTCCCAAGCCACAGTTTCTGTGAATAGTTAGTTGTTAATCCATAAATTTGCTCCCTGCCAATCCTTGACTGGATCTCGTGGCATACTTCTTTCACTCCCTACAGACGTCATGTTTTTAAAACTAGACGTTTTTGGCAGTTTTGTCATAACAAATATTACCCTGTCAAACATTTTCCTTTCAAGTCTTTTTTTCTTATCTCTAAAGACTGCCAAATGGTGTCTAGGTCACAGATGTGTAAAGTTGAATGCACAGGGTAGACAATGAGACCTTTTTCCACTTTTGCAGACACCCTGTTGCCAGCCCTGGGATAGAGAATGTTTCTGAGCATCCCTAACACAGTAAAAGGATGTTCGTTGCCTCTCACAGACTGTTGTATCTTAGTTGAGTTGGTTCACATTCAGGTTTCTCCTTTGAATATTCAGCTTTGGCCCTTCCAACAGCTTGTGTGGTTGAGAGGTTCTTCCTGGCGTTGGACAGTGTTTTTGAGTGACTCAGGGGGTTTGAGTGCATTCAGGGCTTTGGCATCCGATTTGCTAATGCTGAGTGTTTCTAATCGAGAGCATATCAGCTATGTGCACCAAATGTCCCAAGGAATAACTTGAGACTGCCACACAAGCTCCACCCACTTCCAGTTTATTCATTCTCCCTGATGGGCTGATCTAGGACTCAGGCCTCCTAACTTGGCAGTAACATGTTTCAGGCCCTGTTTCCCATCTCCCTTCTTCAAAAAACTTCACCACACAATTCATATATTCACTTAGGGCCTGATTTAGAATTTTTCGGACATTATTGTGAACAGTGTAATGTCTTCTTTTCCTGTCCGTCATCCCCAAGAAAAATCTGGCAGTGAAGGACAGGAAAAAAACAACAATGACGCCGCTCCTAGTAGAATAATCCTAGGGTGTAGAAGTTTTTAGTTTTTCAAACAAACTTTTGATTTTGAAAAGCAAAAAAGGGTAAAAGTTTGGTGTACAGAAGACAAAACAGATGGCGGGTGCCCACCTAGTTTTTTGTACATTGAAAAGAACCGCCCTGATGTCAGTTATCTTCAATGTACAGAGATGCCCGCTGGGCCGGTAGTCATCTCTAAATTTAGAGGGCGGTAGTCCATCAGAGTGGCAGAGGTAATATCCTTCACCACTCTGATGGACTGTACTCCTCCGACCAAGTCTAAATCAGACCCTCAGTGCTGGGGTAGTTAGTTCATTGTAACATTTTGATCCATGCGTAAACTCCTGTATAAGCATGGTTCGGAATTACCAGTTTGACTGTAGTTAAACCATCTGATAATTTTAAATAACTCGACATGAGTTAAATTTCAGCTGGTCAAACCAAAAACTGCATGTTATTCCCTGTTAACTCATAATAGGTGTTATTTATTACACTCGATAAATAATGTACCCTGTGATATCGTTATTTGTCGAGGGCTATTAATAATGCCTTAACTCGTAAAAAGTCTTCCTGCAATCACTGGCACAAATTAACACAGTGGTCATATCCCAGTTTGCTTCGCTGGGTCAGTTCTTAGCCAAACGCCTGTTTTTATGTGCCTCCAGTGTGTAAAGTGAATCCATTTAACCCAATATTTCTTTGGGTGTGTGCTTTATTTTCAGACAGTAGAGCTCAGAAACGGTGACCAGGGTTTGCCTCTTACAGTTTAGGACCTATGCTATTCGAAAATGAAGATCTAAGTCTATTTACTTACCGCAGGTATACAAAAACAGGTGCTCAGTTCTGTACCGAGCCAGCGAAGCCCATCATGTTACGGTCTCCATTCTTCACTGTGTGAGGGATTAGAGTTGGTTTCTACATACTGTCTAGTACTTTTATGTGGGTGTTCTAATTTAATATGGTGTCTGCTTTCCTCTTAAGCTGCGCTCTGCCAGTTGTCATAGTGGTGTATGACTTTAGCTCAGACTCAGTTCCTATATGTTATTCCATTCCAATGCAACTGAATTGACTATGTCTTACCTGAACCTGAAATGATTGCCTTTCTCACCAGACATGTTGTTAACTGGGTCAAAGACAACAATGGCACAGTATAGAAAACAACCTGAAGCTGTGGAATATCCACACAGGAAGCAAAGAAGCAAGGAAACAGGTAGACAGGTAGACAGTAGAGACCTGGCGAATTGCTGTCTTTGGACAGATGGGCCTCCAAGTGAAGCATGAGAGAAGAGAGTAGAGAGAAGGCAGAATGGAGGCATGAAATGTTGGAACCAATACGAGAGAGGACAGACCTGAAAATGGATGGCACCGGGACACTGAACCGGGGAGGTTTCCAGGCATGGACGAGCAAGGTGAGCAGAAGTCAGTGAATTGTGTAAGGGTAAGAGTCGTGCAGGACAAGGGGATGCACAGAGGCCTCCCATGTGCTTTCTATGAACATAGGCAAAATAGAACAGATGATGGCGTTTCCGGTCCTGGGAGGACCTGGTCTGTTCATTCGGGCTGGACTTTTCCCATAGGGAGCAGGGTCAGGACTGATTTGCATATGGCTGGGTCCAAAATAGAATGGCGTGGCAAGCAAAAAAACGATGGATTTAACCTAGGTCTGTAACTGGGGGAGAATATTTGACCTGTTCAGAATTCAGTCCATCATCTGGCGTTTTTGCATTTCTTTGAACAGAGTGCAAACAGAGGGATCCATTTCCAGCCTATGAGACTTAATTGTATCATATATTATGTTCCATGAACTATCTCTGGCTGCCATCCAACATTTCCTGAAGTAGGTACACTGCTTCCTGCTTTTGGCTGGGATTTAGCATTGTTAAGAGGGAGAGAGGACGTCTGTAGGCCAATACAGCAAACCAAACCTGCTATATGTGATTTACAGTCAGTAGGTTAGCTTAGTGGATTAATCACTGATGGGATGTTTGTACGACCTGTAGATGCAGACCACAAAACAACGCAATCTGTGTATAGAAACATATATCGAAATGGATTTATGAGGCACCACTGATGACTTGGACCAACTCATTGTACATTGAGTCTATCATGTCATGTCATGAGTGATGTAATATGTGACGTCATCAGCAGTGCATTGCAGGCGCGCAAGTTATAGTAAGCTCAACTAACTATAACTGGCGAATTTCTCTGGTTTTATATGAGTCAAATGTCCAACTAACTATAATGTCCCTGAAACCTATGGTTTTTTCAGTGAATTTCTAAGGTTTTTTAAATGCTAATTCCTAACTATAACGTCTGTAAAACCTATGTTTTTTCAGTGAATTTCAAAGGTTTTTTAAATGTTAATTTAATATTTTAATGTTTATAAAACTTATATTTTTTCTATTATATTATTAAATATTTGGGAACTCTATTATACTTCTTTTTTTGTAACTTTAAAAATTATGTAATGTTTTATATCTTCCCCAAAAAATATGTATATATATTTTTTGGGGGGAGAAAACTACACTCCCATACCGGTAGCGTACTAAGCTCCATCACCACATGAATCCTATCCGCCATATTGCTAAACTCGTAAATGATGCGCATTTCGTATCCGACGACTTTGTGTCGCCATATCCCGAGTAACATCATATACGCATGAAGTCACCCCAGGTGCTACTTTGGTATCCGACAGGTATGTACATATGGGGTTCCGCCCGCTGTGCTCTCCGTATGCGATGAGTACACGCTGCCAGGCCCTGTGTTACATCACAGACGTATAGGGTCGCGCCGGGTACGCCATTCCCCTTTTTATTTTGTCTTAAAAGTATATCTAAATAACTTTAAACAGTATATGAGAGCATGCGATAATCTAAAATATTTTAAACATTTATATATTTCTAACTGTAATAAAATTATATTATGTTAAATATATTTTGTCAAAATCGCGTTGGGTGCGGCCTCCTTGCGCGCTCGGTGCGTGATTGCCATTTGATTGCTTCATAACATTTACCATTGTAACAGTTGGACGACCCCACCCATTTTACTCATTCTCTCTACACCGTTTGATGAGAGACACCTCTTCTGCTTAGAAAGCTTTTTTGAAAAGTGTTTTCCTGTATACACAAATCTTATACTACTCTCATGCTCTGTACATTAGCCTTCCATATGTGATTGCCATGCATCTCAAAAGTTCCCTCAAAAAACAAATAGTATGCACATTATTGTGCTCCCTTTCGGCCTGGGTATTCTTGGCTCTAAGAAGTAGCAGGAGCCACGGGCAGAGTGCACATCCGAGATCACATGTGACAAACATTAAACAGCAATGTGTAGATTTCTTTTGCTGTACGCTCTGTTGTCAGGCTTTACCAATATAGTAGTGTGTTATATGTGAGACTTTCAGATTCACATTTGACATGCATTGTTTGACTGTAATGAGTGTTATCACTGTGTATGACATAATCTCACTGCTGATCTTCCCTCCATCCGAGCATATTCACATGTGTGCCCTTCGCGATAGCAACACTTTCAATAATACCACACACAATTGACATGCATGTTTGCACATATCCACAACCTTGACATACACATGTAATGTTCACCATTCAATCTTTTCAAACACCCTCTCATTAACGATAGTTTCCGCCCTCCCAACACATGCTACACTAATATAAATTGCACACTCTGCGAGGCCAAAACTACAAAAGAAACACACATAAATACACTTCCTGGCCAGACAGGCACTGAACAACGCCCAGGTCCCTAGAATAATTATGCACACCCCTATGCTGGCCTGGCGTACGCAAGCCCAGCCCACTTTGCGTACGTATAAATAGGATAACCACGACGACGCACATCCCTCTTCTTCCACACTGCCTCAGGTGATATGGCCACATCCGCCGTGTATATCACAATGCTCAATAAAAAAACAATGGACCCATGAGGTGTACACCATCCTGGCAATCAACACGGGCTCTAAATTGTGAGCACTACTGCCCGTCGTCTACGAAAGGGATCCATGAGGTGTACACTATCCTGCAATCAACACTCCATCTAAGTTGTGAGCACTGCTGCCCGTAATGTTTGCTCACCCAACAATGACAGCAGGTAAGCATAGTGGCCTGGGTGCACAGGGCCTCCAATTGAGCGTGGTGCGGCGGGACGGGTGGGGTGCACCACCCTGGCTGCGCAGGTGTGAACAAACGATGTTGCCATGCGTAATGATGTGATCTACGACCTCATTCAGTCACATATCTCTCTCATTTTAAAGGCTTGCTGGACTGTATTGTACGCCTGAGCCAGTGGACAGCTCTGCCCTACAGACACCTCTTGAGCGCGGTGCTGCGAGAGGGGTGGGTGCATCAGCCAGAGTGAGCACTTGCGAATAAGCGATGTTGCCGTGCGTAATGATGTGATCTCTGACCTCATTCAGTCACATCTCTGTCTCATTTTAAAGACCTGCTGTACCATACTGTAGGCCTGAGCCAGTGGGCAGCGCTGCCCTACAGACACCTGTTGAGCGCGATGCTGTGGGAGGGGTGGGGTGCATCAGCAAGAATAAGGGGACCCCCTCTGTAAATAATCTAGGTCAGGGAAAAGAGGGGATAGAAATGAACACAATAATATATATTTTTCCCTCACAGACCATTATACTTTAACATTTGACATTGTTCATATATATAAATCAACATCTGAGATACAACAGTGACAACTCAAGTTATCTCATTGTTATTTTATTTTATCAAAATATTTCCTTTCTTTTTTCTTTCACGAGGTGGGGTGTATCACCTTGAGTGCACACGTGCGAAAAAGCGATGTTGCTGTGTGTAATGATGTGATCTCTGACCTCATTCAGTCACATCTCTCATTTTAAGGACCTGCTGGACCGTACTGTCGGCCTGAGCCAGCGGGCAGCGCTGCCCTACAGACACGTAGCCTTGGCTTTAGGACACTGTAGTGAGCTTGTTACTAAGTGTACATGCACTCAGGCTTCCGCCACTGCATTACACGTGCACATTATGCTTCTAGCATGCGCTCTGTTCCTTTGTATGTGAACGTTGGTTTAACATATTATTATTTAACTTTGTGTATTCTCGTGCACTCCAACTTCTCTTTGAACCACAATGACCACTAACAGTTGGTAGATCGTACTTCAAAAACTAAGGATGCACTCAACTCCTATTTTCTATCAAGCTTGAAATAAACTTTCATTTACCTCCAGAGATTTCCACCATTAAATTATTTCTCCCTTTTCAGACATTCCGTTGATTGCCTTAAGAAGGGCGGAGGGGGAGCGGACCTCGCAGTGATGCCCTGGGCATTCTGACACCTTCCATCTTGGTATCAAGACACCGTCCCCGACCGGAGACCTGGTCTGCCATACAAATGTACCCCCAGACTCGGAGCTTGCACCAACACGTCGTGGGACACACCAGTGGTGGCAGGTGAGCAGTGAAGCCTCAGTGTGCAAGACCTACAATAGAGCACAGTGCTGGGGAAGGGGCTGGGGTGCAGCACCCTGAGTGCACAGGTGCATGCAAGCGATTTTCCCGTAGCTAATAATGTAGGACTATATTATCAAAGGACGGTGATAACATTATCACCACTTTAGCAGCAGGAAACTGTAGCTAAAGCGGCTATAATGGGATTGATTATATGTGCTTGTGAATTCCCATAAGCCCAGGTTCACACCAGAACCTGGGCTTCTATGGGAATTCATGGGCATAATAACAACCCCTTATCGCCGTTTTAGCGGCAGTTTCCTGCCGCTAAAGCGGCGATAATGTTATCGCCGTTCCTTGATAATATGGCCCATAATCTCTGGCCTCAAGTGTTTCATTTTAAGGACTTGCTGAACCACACTCTTTCTCGCGATTCTCGCGATTCCAGCGTCCTAGACAAACGGGTGACAGGAGGGTAAATACTAAGGGCTGGGTGCAGTAGGCCGACGCTCTGTCTCCTGCGCCCTTTCTTCTTTTTACTCTCCCTCCCCTTCTCCCCTCCACCCATTCCCCCTCCCTTCCATTCTCACTATTATCCTTTCATTCGTACTTCCTTTCTTTACCTCCTCTATACTTATGTTTCATTTTTGTCTTGCAGGTTTCCTACGCTGATTCCACTAGAGTCCAACCCATGTTTTTCATATTATACTTTTTCTTCTATTAAAGTTATGTTTCTATTTATTTGTGTTTTATTAAAGGTTACTTTTTTTTCAAATAAATAACTGAGTGTATAGGTCTTCTTTTTCTGACACGTGTCTGTTATTTATTGTTAAAATAATCTGTTTATAAGAGATTTTAAGGATAAAGTTATCTAATATTAGAGTGCACCTACCAAACATAATCTAACTGTCTATTAGATAAATGAAGCCTGGGTAATTGTACAGCTGCAAGAGTTCTATGAGTGTATCACTTTATAACACCATAAGTACTGCCCATGTGATTACCGAACAAATAAGGCACTGCCTAGGACCAAAGGGGCTTCAGGGACTGCCGAGACCCACCCTGCATATTTAATTAAAGCGCCGGAGTGTGGCGATCCCCGGACTTCAGTTGGCCTCGAACCCCCCGAACAATTAGTAAATAATACCCAGGAAGGTGGCGGTCCCCTAGGCTGCAAAACGTCTCTGTGCCCTTCCGCGCCTAATTTACATGTGACATAAAGATCCTACAGAGACCCCGCATTATAATAATTGGATTGGCCACAGAACATTACCCACCAGGTGCCTCATTTAAAAGAACGGGTGAGCCCCTGCTTTTTTTTTTGTTTCTTTTTTTCTCTCCATTTTTACCATCCGCATCCCCTCTTTTAAAGCGATACGAGGTTTTCCTCCTCTCGCTTCATGTAGTCAAACAAGTATTTGCTATCACAGGGTGGAAGCCATGCACCAGCCCTCTAATAGCAAACACAAATGTCCGGCGAATGCACACCCCGGTACATTGTATGATCTGCGCCTGACATGTCGCCCTCCCTAGGACCATGATCCATTTGTTAGTATAAACGCATACTAAAACTACTTACACACGTGTAGTACAGCGACCAGAATGTAGTGAAGAAGCAGAGAAAGCGCAAAATATCAATCCTACCAGAAGTCGGATGACAGTTCAATGAGCCGACGACCCTGGCATGAGTAGAAACAGCTACATGAAGAAAACAGGTATTCAGCACAACGCAACCAATTTTGAAATTGGTGAGTGGTACTTTCTTTTTACCTTCTCCCGCTCGTCGCCAAATTTCTGTAGTGAATAGGCAGACAGCAGTGGATCCAATAGGTAGATTTATTACAAGAAAACAAGACACCTGAAACAACCACCAACAGGAGCAAACAGCAAGGCAACCGGCTTCTCCAGAACCGTGTACAAACTCCGCAAGGTTCCCCTCATGACAGCCCTACATTCTAACATTACATACTTAGATTCTAGCAGAATTACATACTAACATTCTACTATGATTTACATTGGAATACTACACAGACCACATGCCTTTACAGCAATGAGTTCATGGTTTCATCCACGAGTCTTGAGACCGGTAGGGGTGAGTAGTATCCTTCCCACTCCCTGTATTGTATAAATGCAGACTAAGACTACTTCCACAGGTATGCTATACCGCCCAGAGCACATCACTTTACAGCAATGAGCTCACAATTTAGGCTCAAGGCTTAATCCCCGCGTCTTCACACCAGTAGGGGTGAGTAGTTCGCTTCCCACTTCCTATATATTATAAACGCATACTAACACTACTTACACACTTATACTACAGCAGTTAGTATCCTACAGCGCCCAGAGCCCATTACTTTACAGCAATCAGCTCGGTGTGATCCCTGAGTTTTCACACCGGTAGACGTGAGTACTTCGCTTCCCACTTCCGGTATAGTTTAAATGCACTGTACAGCTCACTAGTTCGCTTCCCACTCCCTGTATGGTATAAACGCCTACTAACACTGCTTGCACACATATACTACAGTCCCCAGAGCCCATCCTTTTACAGCAATCACCTTTATTTCATCCACAAGTCTTCACACCGGTAGGCATAACTACTTCACTTCCCGCTTCCGGTATACTATCAACACACAGTAGCGGTCAGTAGTTTGTTTCCCACTCCCTGTATGGTGTAAATGCCTACTAACATTACTTGCACACGTATGCTACAAACACCAGACCACATCACTATACAGCAATGACCTCACGGTTTAGACTCTCGATTTCATACCCAAGTGAAGCACCATATCATATCAGCACCATGTCACTCTGAGCAACACCACACTTTCAGACCGGTAACAGTGGCTACTTCGCTTCGCAGTCCCCCACAAAGCTTACAGTGCTCCTACCCTCCTTTCCTACTTTTTTCACCCTTTTTTCCCCCTTACTCGCTTCAATGGAATCACAAAATGGCGGCCAACACTTCCTAGTTGCAACACCATCACAGCCAATAAGAAGCAAGCTCCTGCTGCTCGTAACGCCTCAGTCAATCAGATGGCAGAATTCCCAAATATCAATATCTGTAAATTTCGATATTTCTCAAAAACGACTGAACGGCTTGGGGTAATTCCGTTCACCCATTCGACCTGTAGCCTTGTCTAAACTTTCCTATGGAAATTAACATGCAGAAAACACGTTTTGGGCCCCCCCTTTTATCTCGGTCCCCCTTGATGAATCACCCCCAAACTTTCAACATAGGAGCTGACATGAAGAAAGAATTTGTTTTCAAAATTTCATGAACATTCATCAAACGACGCCAAAGTCATAAGCAAAACAAAAATTGCTCTTCCTATGGAAACTCAGTCCTTACTCTATAACTAACTACTGGCGACCGCCAGTAGGTCATAAAGAACAAATTAGAATAGTTCTAAGGGTGGGCGTAAAATCCGTTTCACGGGCGAATTTGCGGATTTTCCGCGATTTCGCGATCCGCGAATCTCGCGAAATCGCGGTAAAATCCGCGAATCAGCGGGGACGAATTGTCAGCCAAGCAAGGGTGCAAAAGTTGAACCTAATTTCTTTGTAACCTTTTACAAAAGGGTTACAAACAAATTAACTTCAACTTGGACACCTGCTGCTAATTGCTTCCTGGCGCCTCGTTGCCTACTTGCAACTATTCTCTGACCCTGCTCTGACCCTTGAAGCAGGGTCAGAGAATAGTTACAAGTAGGCAACGAGGCACCTGTCCAAGGAATTAAACCTCATCAGGAAGCACTTACAGATATAAAAAACAGGAAGAAGGGAGAGAATGGCAAATACATCTATTTTGAGTTGTCAGGAGGGGTTAAACTAAAAGAGACCTTTACAGCACAATTTTCATATGCATTTTGCTAAAAATAAAAAGCTGTATGTTCTGTAGGGGCAACTCAGGAATCTGGCCCTTCAGAGATCCGGCCTCTCTTTCTTTTATTCGTTCTCTCTCTCCCTCTCTCTTTCCCCCTCTTTCTCTATCTATCTATCTATCTATCTATCTATCTATCTATCTATCTATCTATCTATCTATCTCTCCCTCTCCCATAAACGACTGCATGGGTAACTTCGCTACGCAAGCGGCTCGCGAAGACGCAAAAATCCCCGCGAACACGCAAAAAACCTCCCGAACACGCAAAAAACCCCGCGAACACGCAAAAAAACAAAAATCTGCAAATTCGCACAAATTCACGAATTTTGCGGATCGCGAATTCGCAAATCTGCAAATTCGCAGATCGCGAATTCGCAAAATTCGCCCATGCTTAAATAGTTCCTTGATTCTTTTAGTTTTCAAAACTTCTCCCTATTACTGTTTTTCTAATTTTCTATATAAACAATTTTATTATTATTCAAGTACACACAGAAGTCAGAAATGCAGCGTATTCTACCAACACGCAACATTTTCTCGAACATTTAACGGCACATGCAGGTTAAAAGTTCACGATTGTTTTAAGTTCGAACAGTGCCTTCCGAATGCAGGTGTGATTGAGTTGAGCAAAATGTATCCTATAATATGTACTCCACGTTCAAACTTCTTTTTCTTAACCAATCACAAAGATGCTTTTCCACAAAATGAATGTGCACCCTACTTTTAAGAAACAATGCTTTTCATCTCCCAGTCAGGTACCGTTTTGTATGAGAAAAGAAACGAATTCCCCATCTTTAAACATACCTCTTATTCTACGAAGGAACTGCATGAGCTACAGACATCTTTCCATACCTTCCAGCCATACCTTCAAAATCCTAGTGTGGATCGTAGGACATAGCTATGTTTTCTAGTGCAAGAGGTATGCAGAACAGAGACGTATTGACTTAGATCTAGGTTTACAAAATGAGGACATTAAATGGTTTGGACAGAGAGTATTGAATTGGCACCAATTGTTTCCTTTGGTTAAAATCTGTTTGCATCTCATGATTGTGCACTGTGGTGGAAATGACCTAGGCACATTGACTGGGGTAGGTTTGGAAATGCTTATGAAGGACACCTTTCGACAATTGATGTTATTTTTGCCTCAAACTGTCTTTGTATATTCCAATATATGCCAAAGACAGAAGTGGAAATGGTCCAAACAATTTTGTCCTCAGATTGAAAAATCTCGGAAAAAAGTCAACTAACCTATATCTGCATACCTCAGAGACCACAAAATGGGCTCCATCTACAACAACAGCATACGTTTTGATTTGGCGGATATATACAGAAGTGATGGAGTACACTTCTCAGATCAAGTTAACCGAGTTTTCCTGAATAACTTGAAGCTGTGCATCTGCACTTATATGTAGCTCCAACTAATGAACACAAGGGCTCTTTTTAGAGCCACCCTACAACTTACAACTTAAGCCCGCTACTTTAGGGTCAGATAACGGCAACTCCCGGACCCTCACAACAATGTATTCTCCACACAGCTGTGGTGTAGCGGCCAGACCATCTCACTTTGCAGCACAGACCTCTCGCTTTGTTCCCCGGCTCTACTCACCTGAGTAGTTGGCACTTTACAAATACTGTATGATTTACCTTCGCACTCCCTATACAACACCACTTAAGCACCATATACAAGTTGAACACGTGTGGCACAGCGCCCAGGGCACATGACCTCACAGCATAGCACACACAGTTTAGGCTCCCGGTTTCATCCCCGAATCCAGCAGCAGCTCAATTTAACAGCATGACACTCTATGCAAAACCTCACTTAATTTCCGTACCCAGCACTTTCAGACCGGTAGGGGTCAGTAGTTCAACGGCTTTACCCCAAGTCCGTCAGCACTCAGCTTATGCCCCCAGCGCCATCAGACCTGTAGGACTGAGTAGTTAGCACTTCACAAATACCGAATTGATTTAATACGCACAAATTTACCTTTGCACTCCCTCTATAACCCCCCCTAAGCATCATACACAAGCTACAATATTCAAAGCAAATGTTTAACCAAGTGGCTATAACTAAATGCTGACACTACTTAGACAGATGTGGCACAGTGGCTAGAGCATATGACTTCACAGCATATGACACACAGTTTGAACTCCCACTTTCATTCCCAAGTCCGGCAGCAGCTCAGCTTAGCAGCATGAGACTCTAGACAGTACCTCACATATTTTCCGTACCCCAGGACTTTCAGACAAGTACGTGTCAGTAGTTCGTCCTAGTAGTTATAAACACATGCTGACACTACTTCCACAAGTGTAGTGCAGCGGCCACGGCACATGACTTCACAGCATAAGACACACAATTTGGGCTCTCGCTTTAATCCCCAAGTCCCGCACGAGCTCACCTTAGCAGTATCAGACTCTAGGCAATACCTCACTTAATTTCCGTAGCCTACCAATTTCACACCGGTAAGGGTGAAAACTTGGCTTCACATCCCCTCTATAGCACACCCTAAACACCCCACCCACAGAGGTTACAGTGCTCCTACCCTTCTCTTTCCCACTTTTTTCAACCTTTTTTCCCCTTACTTGCCTCAACTGAATCACAAAATGGTGGCCAACACTTCCTAGTTGCAACCGCTCGCACCGCTTGCAGTCAATCAGCAGCAAGCTCGTGCTCGTAACGCCTCAGCCAATCAGCTGGCAAAATTCCCAAATATCAATATCTGTAAATTTCAATATTTCTCAAAAATTACTGAACGGATTTACACCAACTAAACAAAAGCGTGCTTTCTAGACCAAGACCCTTCTCCCTGACAAATATGGGGTAATTCCGTTCACCCGTTCACCTGTAGCCTTGTCTAAAGTTTCCTATGTAAATTAACATGGTGAAAACATGTTTTGGGATCCCCCTTTTTTCTCTCCTCACCCTTGGCGAATCATCCCCAAACTTTCAACATAGGAGCTGATATCAACAAAGAATTTGTTTTGAAATTTTCGCGAAGATTCGTCAATCGGCGCCAAAGTTATTGGGAATAGAATGTTGCCATTTTCCTATGGTAACTAGGTCCTAACTATAACTACCTACTGTGACCGCCAATAGGTAATGTATATATATATATATATATATATATATATATATATATATATATATATATATATATATATATATATATATATATATATATATATATATATATATATATATATATATATACATATAAATATATATATATTATACATATATACATGTGTGTTATTGTATATGAATAAATGTGTTGTGAGTGTGTGTTTTAAAGTGCTTTTCTACACATTGCAAAGGTAAGTGTCACCAAAGTGCATGAATTGTAAGTGTACTCGTGGTAGTGGATTAATGGTAAGTATACACAGTGGTGTTTGACTTTGTTGGAGTATCCTTTCATAGGTAGACTAAAATAAGCCCCTATCACATAACCTATGCAAGAAATAAACAAAGCGAAAACTACTTGCAATTGTATATGAGGGTTGTAGAAGGGAAAATGTTTGTCATACATTTCTGATAAGTAGTAAAATTCTTTATTGTATAGTTAGTTAAAACCCTTAAAATATTCCAATGCATAAAATCCATTTCCTCCACGTGTTCAAATAAAATAAGGAACATTAAATATAGACAATTAGTACCACATTTAAAATTTGATTTCAATTTACAAACTGTATGACTCTTAAAAGGACGGGCAGGAGCAGCTTAATAATGCTTGTAACCTGTATCATTGTTTCGTTAAATTCTCAAAATAGGTAAAAAAATGTATTAGTTGCTAATTTAATTGCGGGACCTTTGAGTCCAGACTTTTTAGTATTGCAGATCTACAGGTGCGGATACCACTTTCATTAAACTGCCTCCTCAGCAAATCACGGCGGTGGCACCCTATGAAATCAAATGAAATGAAATGAAAAGGGGTTTTGTAGAGCGCTACAGCTGCCCTGTGGCGTCCAGGCACTAGTACTAGAACAATGCTTTCCAAATGAACAGTCCAAAGATGGTCTAATTAGTTCAAAAGAAAAGTCTTGAGCTGTTTACGGAAGCTTAACAGGTTTGAGTTAGTTCTGAGATGAAGGGGAAGTGTGTTCCATAATTTAGAAGCATTGTAGGCAAAAGATCGGCCTCCTGCTCTAGCTCTCTGAATCCTGGGGACTTTAGCCAGGAAGGCATGTGATGAACGGAGTTGTTTGTTGGGTTGGTAGGAAGAGATCAGGGAGTGACTGATTTCTGGGACAGATTTCCAATATGCTTGATGGGCAATACACATAGATTTAAACTTGACTCTCTCCCTAATGGGAAGCCTGTGCAGAGCTCTTAGACCGGGCTTTATCGAGATTCTGCGTGGAATTACAAGCAATGTGCGAGCTGCACAGTTTTGAGTCCGCTGGAGTTTTTGCAGACTGTACTCAGGCGCCCCGAGGTATAGGGCATTACTGAAATCAAGGCGGGATTGAATTAAGCCTTGTATCACTATCTGCTTGGCCTCAAAGGGAAGGAGTGGAAGGATTCTTTTTATCATCCTAAGGACCGGGCAGATGCATATTAGATTATGAAGTCCTGTACAGGTGTTCCACATAGGTTGCAATCTTTTGGGCCAAGGGACTTCCAATTAGGTTGATCAGCATTGGGAGGCAATTTCCCCATGCCCAAGAACTTTGTTTTTAGGTAAGGGGAGAAAGCAAGGCCCAGGTATGTCGCTGGCTCAAGCTTCGTGTAGGATTGTAATACCATCCATACGTGCGCACGTCGACTTAACGTTGCTTTGTCTTCCATTAGTGAATGCGATTTTGCCGCTTTTTTCACAATCAGCTGAAATGAGGTCAAAGGTTGTTTCCGATGCCAGAGGTCTTCCATCTTGGTTATTTTCAAAGAAGCATTTAGGTACTTCGCGTAGTGAGATTTTGTATCATTTTGCAAGGCTTCCCAGAGTGCTGAGTTGATTTCAAGGCCGTGATTAAGCCATATTTTGTACCAAAATGTAATTGTCTCGTACCTTTTATGCAGTGTTTGTTGCTGTAGTCCAAACTCTAGACGTAACTGAGCTGGTGAGGCGTCACTTGGCAGGCGAAATACTCTTTTGTATACTCGCATTTGGATATTGTCTAGAACTGGTGCGCTGTTTCCTTGATGGACCACGCTTCTGCAGGCAATGGTTGGAAGTAATTTTGCTTTGATGACTGCAAGAAGTGGAGTAAACAATGGGCCTTTTAACGATTTTGATATACTGCAAAATGTAAACAGTAAAGGGGTTCCCTTTTTTTGTATGGTTTCGTAATGCGTGGCGAACTAAAACCTTCTGTCTAAGTAAATCCCCAGGTATTTGTAGCTATTAACTACTTCTAACTTAGTGTTGTCAATTGTAAATTTAGTCTGTTTGGGTAGACTATGGGTTATGATCATGACCTTTGTTTTCTTTGTGTTTATTTCCATCAGGTTTTTTTTTAGTGAAGTCAGCTAACTCGTAAATTGATTGTTGCAATCCGATTCTCGTCTAGCTTAAGAGAACAACATCATCTGTGTATGACAAATGTGTTAGTGGCAGTGTGCCCAGACATGGCGGATGTGAGTTGACCCAGTCTAGCCTTGATGTTAGATCGACCATGAATAAATTAAACAAGTGCGGGGCCAAGACACAGCCTTGTTTTAGTCCCTCGTTGGTATGGATCTTTCTTGAGAGCCTCTGGCCATCGGCAATTTTGACCTGCATCCAGGTGTCGGTGTAGAGATCCATAATTGGATTCAAAATTGAGTCTGGTAGACCATGGTGCTTCAGTTTTGCTCACAATATATGTCAGCTGACACGGTCAAACGCCGCCTTAAAGTCCACGAAGCATAGATGGAGTGCTTGTCGCTGTCGTAGACTTTTGTCGGCGATTAGCCCTATTGCTAATGCATTTGCAATTGTGCCCGTGCCACGTTGAAAGCCTGACTGGTTTAATGGGATTTTTTTATTCTTGTCGGACCAGTTTATCAGATCAGTTAAGATCAGAGATGCATAATATTTGGCCTCTGCATCTATTAACGTGATCAGGCGATAGTTTGTTGATAAGTAAAGTCTGTTCTACAAGTATAACTACCCCAGGATGTCGATATCCAATCTGTGTCGGAATGAACACCCAAATTAGGAACCAAACACAAGCTGAACTTTTGTCACCTACCAATAGAATTTCAATGAAACATTGATTTTGCTGCCATCCACCAATCAATAGCCTTTAAACAGTTATTGAAAGATATCAAGGTAGGATGCATTTTGACCAGCAACTGTGAGGTGCTGACTCAGTTATAAAAAGCACCTTGACTGATTTAATGATTAAGGCCAAGTGACAGATGTAGAATTAAATTAAAGATAATACATTGTAACCAATGGGGACAAATAAAGATATAGCGGCATCTTATGATGCAAGCGCAAGTTTTGTAGTCTAACAGAACCCTATGATCGGCTTCGTCAACAGCTGCAACGGGGTCTAAAAGCAGCAGTTCTCCATTCCCATCCAATTTAAGATCATTTTGGAGATTGTGAAGGATGGCGACAATCATCAATTCTTTCTTTCTCAGTAGTCGGACTTTTGCTTGAGTGGGGGATGAAAGCATTATGTTAGCAAATCAGAGCCAAACTAGTGAACCACTGCCCTCTATAATAACTAATAAGTTAATCGGGTGTAGATGGTTGGAGCTAGGGCAGTAGATGGCAGTGTCTTGGGGATCTACCTGTGGCTTCTTAACCAAAGGTGGTAAAAAAGCTTGCATCAGTTGTTTGGAAGTCCTAGGAGATTCAGCAATTAACTACTTGCCTTACGTGATGCGTGGCTGCTGGTAAGAGACTGAAGCATCGCAGCGGGCTAGGGTCTTGCAGCAAGGCTGAACATTTGCTAAGAATGCATTAATTGTCAAAGGCTAGTAATTCTCTGCTAACAAGATCTCTGATCCATGTTATATCCTTTTAGAATTGCTAACTGGAGACCTTAATCTAGCCATATACTTTCTCTAATTAACTAACAAAGAAGCTCAGAATTTAATTATTTAGTGACCGGGGGTATTATAATTGATTGAGTAGACAAGACATTATGTAATTCTTTTATAATTTGGATTTTTTGATGAAAGGAAGGATTAGTGATGAGGTTATGACTAAATATTTTCTTTAAATGTATGAATGGCTATTTTATAGCCTGCTATAAATCTTAGATAGTTATGTCTTTTTTGTGACTTGTAAATGTGTTTCGCCATCCGAATCTTCTTGATATATCTTTAAGTTCTAGTAACAGGTTTTGCTTTTTATATGACAGTTTCGAGGCTTTCTTGGGAAAGCAGCACTGAGCACATTAATCATGGATTTCTTTTCTTTCAATAGTTTTTATTTACAGAAATTCAGCAAATATATTGGGATACATGAATTGCACAAGGAATGTATGACATTGTGAGATCAAAAGACAGAGAGACTGGGCAGCGGTGGTACAAGTATAGGTTTCAACCGGTTTAGCCATCACAAAACAGTATTCAATGTTAAATACCTACACATGGGGGAGGCTTCCCTTGACACCTCCCGCTTCCTAGGTCCAGGTGTATGGAGAGGGCTCGCCTACCTCCTCCATTTCCAGTCCGTAATATTTCAACCAGGGGGTCCATATCTTAGTGAATTTTTTCAGACCCCCCTCTAGCTCTATATGTCACCTTTTCCGCGACCATATTTAGGTCAATCCTCGTCCTCCCCTCCGTAAGTGTGTGGAGATTGGGGGCTCCCCAGTACTGGGCTGTATCCCTTTTTGCAACCACCAACCCCCAAGTTACATAATAGGAGTTTACTGCGGGGGAATCATGGATTTGTTAACTGCTGTCAACATGTGTTCACAAATAATATTACTATCCAGAGCTGTGAGTGGCAATGACTCACTTCAAGCCAGCTATCAAGATATGGGGCTTCCCAGGTATGTGTGAATTCTATATGTGTGCTCCATGACTTATTTTGCATTAACAGGTCATTTGACATTATAGTATTATAACCAAAATATCATCTGACAAAAATATCATGTCCTAAATATCGTTTGCAACAATCATTGGCAAAGCCAATAGGTCTAACCTATGCAAGATCTTTTGGCTTTGTCAGTTTTTGTTTTTTGCCATACTGTACAGCAGCGTGGCAGCTGTGTAGTATGGTTAAAAATATAAAAACAAAACGCTATGATGTGGTCAGCGCTGCTCACGTCATAGCACTTTCTTTTTTTTACTTTCAAACATGCTGCACTATGGCCCCATTGCTGTACAACATTGCTAAAAACATTAAAAAAGCTAACTAATTCTCACATATACAAGAGCTATTTGGCTTTGTGAATGGTTTATTTTGTGGCTGGAGGTATGCAAACAACAATGGATGGGTTATCGGAGCTGGGAGGAGGTGGGTGGAAGGAGGAAAGTAGCACAAAAACACTTACCTTGGCGAGCGCAAGGTAAGTGGTTTTATTGATTTTGTTATTTTATTTTTCCTATTACGTCATCTGTTGACTTATCGCGCCCCATCCCACCGCCTCACCGCTCTTACCTCCACGGGCCACCGCTGCTTGTCAGACCCATTCAGGAGGCCATGGAGAAAGCAGAGGCTGCTGGGACCCAACCGTGGGGATTGAGGTTTTTTGAACCTTTATGTCTCAGGATTTGTCCTACTACAGCTCGGCAAACTGTGCCAAATACAACCCATCCAGCACTGCACTTGACTCTCAATGGTAGCTATAGCGAGCCATCACAGGCTTCTCAGTGTAGGGGTGTTCAAGCCTGAACGATCACACAAAAGCACAATAATTGGTTGTCCAGCCCAGTGCTTTACTTTATAAAAGAAAAACACGGATTACACAAAAAAGCTAGTAATAGTGAACAGGCACAATTTAGTGAACTGGACCCTGGTGCTAGTGTTCCTAAAGCTTCTATCCACTCCTCTACCCTGGATTCCCCTCCTTCTCTAAAATAAGCAGTTCTCTCCTCTGGGTAAGAAATGTATCTATTAGTAACCCTGGGTATAGTACTACGCTACGCTAAAGGAGCATACGTAGTTTGTACTAATTGGCACTCTGCAAATTGCACGTAGCACGGTACAAAAACTGTGCCCAATCACGTAGCGTAGCAGCTAAATCAACAACATCCTCAGATGTTTTGATAAAGCAATTTTACATGCTAGAAAATATCACCAATTAACAAAAGTGAACTTTTTAATTGAAAACATTAGGCAATGAGAGAGGTGATGATTTTGGGGTCCCTCTAACCTAGGGGGAGGACCAAGCAGATGCCTTGAATACAAAGAGCATAAACAGCACATCTTGTTGAACTTTGGTGGTGGTCCCATCCACTTAGGTGTCCTTCACGAGTCAAATGGAAAAGCATTGAAACCCTTTCATCAAGCATTTGCATTTGACTCGTGAGGGACATCTAGTAACGACTAGTTGAACTGGAGCTCTTTGTAGAATTATTTTGCTATTGGATACTATAATATTCACTGCCCACTGCTAATCTCATCCCATAATGCTTTGCAGGGCCTTTGGTTGTGATTGTTTTATTGTTTTTTGGCCAATACCTGTGCTTGGGTGGTCCTAAGAGGATGAGACCACCACCAAATCGTTCAAGAAGATGTGCTTTTTGTTTCCAAGGCATCTGCTTTGTTCTCTCCCTAGGTTAGGGAGCATTCCAAAATCATCACTGCTTGCAAATTTATCAGTTTCACTATTGTGAAAGTACTATATGCTCTTTAGCATGTAAAGATAGAGATAGAAATACTTATTTTATAATAACTGGCACTGTGCAAGATGCCATTTGCAATTATTTCACAGTGCAGACAAATACACAGTGCCATCAGTTATGCACCTATGTGTAGTGCTACTACGCAAACTATGCCCAGGGTTATCTGTTAGCATGATTCAAGATTCAGTCACAGATTAACCCCCACTAGTACGTTTAGTGCACTCAGATAAGTGCACTCAGATAATCACAGTTATCATACGTTTGGTATCTTACCAAGATGTGGGTCTGAGGCCTGTAGTCAATCGAATTGCAGCATGCAGCCTCTCTCCAGCTTGTAGGCAAGAGCGTGTTTCCCAATGAGACGTGGCCTCCTTCAGTTCTGGTGAGGTCCAAGTGCCGGCAGTGGCAGGAACCAATATCGGAGGCAGGCTGATTAGTTCATTTGTCAGCTCTGTCACAGGAACCTTCATGGGATCCAGATTCCTTTTCAAGCACCAACTACATTATTTGCTTCAAACTCCCTTATACCTCTTTCTTGTACCTGGTGCCCATGATTCATCCAAAATATCTTCAGCTTTCTCTGAAAGACCAGAATATCTTGTTTAACCAAAGAGATTCTATCAAAAAAGTGAATAGGTGATGCTTTTTTATTTTTAAAGTGGTGCTAGGCTCTCTCTTACACATGGAAAGATGGGAGCACAATGTGCTTGTTAAAATACCCCTCACACACTAAAAAACCGTTAGTGTCATGCTTCATCATAGGGGTCTTCCCGCCCCTATAACGGGACGGGGCGTGCTACGACCAGACGGAATACGCGGGAGCACTTAAGATGTGACAGAGGCTATGTGTAGGTGCATGGGTATCAGTGAGAGTGTAGGGACCTAACACTAGTGAGTGTGCAAAAAGTGAGAAAAAATGAAAAAGGTTTAAAAATTCCCTGGCTTAGTAGAAAAAAAACAGATTTATTAACTTCTCTAGCTGGGAACATTAAGAAGGGGTTGTGTGGTAGAGCATTAGCTCACCGGTGCTGAGCACCAGCAGTTTTTTTAAAAGAGGCCTCAAAATGGGTCTCTATTGGGCTCTGTTTTGTGCCTTGGCGACTTGTTGTAGGTATAATGTTACTTGTTGTATCATATATCTGGATGCAATGACAGAAACAGCAAAATAGAAGACGGGCGGCACACTATGCTAAGCACCGATTTTTAGCTGAAGTGCTTTAAGCCAAGCCCTTAATTACATTGGCCACGCCCCTTTGAGAGACCCCCTAGTTTTTTCATCCTGCTTAAAGCCCTGAGAGCATCAAATATAATTGCGCCCAGGTCTTCAAAAATCATTGCAACCCACCATGTGTACGCTCTTGGCTCCCAACATGAGGATGCTGGAATGAGAGACATTTTAAAAGCGGGACAAGAACTGACAATTCAAATCGACGGATATTTCTAGGTTTAAACCACAACTGTCTATCCTTAGACGATGCAGCTGAGGGGTATTGGTGCCTTTAATGACTCTAACGAATGGCTGACAGAACATATTTCTACTATACACATTTACGAAGAATTCAGCAAGTGATCAGGAGACATTTATTTTTGTTTCTCAGCACATCTGGTCCCCATTTAAGGATATGAAGCGTAAATTGCTGACTGTGAATAAAAAATGGAATTCCAGAAGCCTAAAATGTGCTCCCAAAAGGACAAAAAGTGAAGCAACAAGAAGTGCATTAACCAATTTCCTTATTTTCAAGGATCACATTCTGAAATCATGGGTCAATGGTTACAAAATTGCACGAAATTGCCTTAAATCACTGTAATAGCTAATGTATTCTTGAGTAATTTACAGTCATCTTGTATGTCAACATTGTGTTTACATTGTGCTGTAGTCACGCTTCTGAAATATTTAACCATATTTTCATGCTTGACACTGCTAAGAAAATGACTAACTCAGCATCTGGAATTTTTCATTTCTTATAGCTTTGTCAAGGTCCTTTTTCATTCTTCTTGATGTAGCGCAAATTTCACTTTCCATTTGTAGGGGTGCATCATAATCAT
Organism: Lissotriton vulgaris; assembly: GCF_964263255.1. Classification (NCBI taxonomy): domain Eukaryota; kingdom Metazoa; phylum Chordata; class Amphibia; order Caudata; family Salamandridae; genus Lissotriton; species Lissotriton vulgaris. Next base: position 774,391,878 of record NC_141685.1, on the reverse strand, counting down.
GAATAGTCCACACCCGCATGTATTCCTTTGTCGTATTAACATGGGGGAGAGGAGTTGGCCTAACGGCTAGGGCGGTTGACCTCAAATCTTGGAAACCGGGTTTGAGTCTCTGCAATGATGCTGAATATCCTGTGATTTGGGGTAAATCATGTAGTCTCCCTGTGCCTAACAAAAATGAATGTGTCCTCATGTAATGCAACTTGTGCTATGTAAAGCGCTCTGATACCCGATATCGGGTCAAGTTCGCGCTATATAAAAAATAAAAAAAAACATGGGACAGTAAAACATGAACTGTTATAACGTGAATTGTGATGTATTAGGGATATTTTTCATATAAACGTGAATAAATGAATGTTGACATTCATATGTGTTTAGCTGGAAACACATGTAGAAATTGTGTAGGCTGCTGACAATTATTCACAAATTTGATGTGCTTATGTAACGTGTTATTATAGAAGTGCTCAGTAAAAGTGTTCATTTATATGTAGTTTCATAAGGCCTATGTTCTATTTCTTATGTTGGCCGATTTCTGTAGGCCTGAAAGGCATTTTCCCTGGAAGCTCTCACATTAGATTTAATAGTTGAATTTCATGTGCATGTTGATACTGATAATGGAGAACTGTGGTACTTTCTCATTGGAGCAAGCTTGGGAATCAAGGTCATCTTGCCAAGGCCAGGGATGACCTCTGCCTAATGGAAAATCACCTAGGAGGAGGTAGCTTGACTGGATGGTGTGATGCAGCAATTCATCTTGGGATACTACCTGTGGTATTGATGTGTCGAAGTTAGGGAAAGTGTCAGGGGACTTCTGCCTTGCCATGAGAGAGAGAGCATCTTAGAACGAGATCTGTAGCTTTATGCTACTTGACCCATTTGATGTGAAGAGACTTCTTAGGAAGGCTTCACATGCTGACACCTTAATGAATCTCGCCTTGGGAAACGCTCTGTAGGGATGTTACGCTAGTGGTAGTGTATGGAAAGATTAATGCTTTATACCAAAGAACTTCTAATGAAGGGGAATCTCAATTTCTGCTCTGTTATTTTCTGTATCCTGATTCTCAAATTTATTATCCTATGTATGCTGCACCGCCTTAACTTAATCCATAGGTTTGGCTATGTATTTCTACAACCGCACTTTGATGTGCCTGTAAGTCCAGCTGTTTTTGGCTTTGTACTAAACTAACTAAACTTAATAGTGAGTCTGTGATTCTTAGGAGTCATGGTAAATTGGTAAATTGGAACTGAAATGTTTGAATGATTAACGTTTTCTCTCTCCTCCACGCTTTCATGCTGAAAAAAATACCATCGACCTGAGGTTCCAGAGCAGATCTAGAGCATTGAACCCTGCTCTGACATGAGAAAGATGTGCACTTGCTACCTGAGTGTTGCAGGGACGTAGCTTCAGGGGCGGGGGTGTTTGGGGTGGTGCAACCTCTAAAAAATATATTCTGTGGTAAATAGCTGGGTACAAGGGCTTTCAGTCAGGTATGATAAAGTGTTGGATTTTATACCCACACACAAACACACACACACACTCTCTCTCTCACACTCTCTCTCTCTCTCTCTCTCTCTCTCACTTTCTCTTTTACCTGTTTTGAACACCTTAAACATGTTGGATTAGTTTTCTCACTCTTTCCACTGCTCCTTAAGACCCCCTCATGTCTGGCTTCTCATATAATATGTTTTAGCAAGATCTCCCAGCCTGGCTGTTGGGAAATCTGAAGCTCACACCCCCACCCATTCCAGTGACATAACACAGGCCCACGCAGCCCCCATGGTGCGGGTGGGCTCCCAAGCTTCAGGAGGCTGCCTCAACACCATACTCTAGAAAAAGAGCTCCTGCTTGAGTCTGGAGGGTGCCCCTCCACGTACCCTGCAAGCTTCAGACACCAGTGCACCCCCCAATCTTATTGACTAAGCTACACTCCTGGAGTTTCGGGTGCCTTTATCTGTCATACAACTTGGGGAAGGGTTAGCGTCAAATTCTCACAGCTAGTGGAGGGGAAATGCTACTGCTTTACATAGCAATATGCTTCTTTTGCTGAATACACCTGGGCCAGCTTCAAGTAGACATAGGAGTAGTCCATCTTATCTTTTGCAAACCTTTGTTCTTCCTTCCTATTTATGAGGTGTCAGTCATGTACAAGTGAGGGGGTTTCCAGAGCTTTGCTTGACAGGCTCACGTAGACCAAGAAAAAATATATCTACATATAGTCAGATTTTCTTTTTTTTATATTTTTTTTTATTGAGAATAAAAAAGCGGTATCAGACAGAAAATACAAGTGATTATACAATAGTTAATACAAATCAATTCATGAGTAAAAACAATTCTAATCCTAAGTACAACTCAATGTTAATACAGAGAGCAAAAGAGAGGACCATAAGAGACATAAATATATAAATATGAGTCATACAAAAAAAAAATTTGCCAGCAATATATATATAAACACATAGCCAAAGCAGATCTATAAATATCACATCCCCAGCAGCCCAGCCTATTCTAGTTAAAAAGCTCTACCCTCCCTCCATGCCTTTAATGGGGCCCAGATTTTACAGCCAAAATCCCGCAATTTCCTACCCTTGTGCACATAGAGCATGGATTCGATAGTATGAATAGCAAGGAGCCTGGCCAACCACATTGAGAAGATCGGGGCATTTGGATCCTTCCAGGCAGCAGACAGCAGGATCCGTAAAACAGCAACAGCCAGGAAGACAAATGCCTCAGTCTCTCTACTAGTAAAACCCAGCTTACTATTGATCCCAAGAATCATCACTGTTGGGGATAGACTGATCTTAGAGCCTAGCAACCCCTCTAGGAATTTCTCAATCTCGGTTTTAATTGCAGTAAGCTTTTCGCAGGAGAAAAACATATGTAACAAATTGGCCGAGCCTTTCTGACATCTAGGGCAGTTACTGTCCGTCCTCAGACCCCAATCATATAACTTAGAAGGAGTATAGTAAAGGTTGAAAAGAGTTTTAAAATGCTGAGCCTTTAAGTTAGAGGACCGACGCACCTGCCTATCCAAATATAAGGCTTTATCTAAATCTGAATCTGGATTTTGCAGTTTAACTGCCCAGGCTGCCTCATGTTTCTCGAGATCATCTGCCAATTTTTCGATTAAGCCCTGATATATAATTCGAATCCTATCGCCTCCCCTCAATAGATATTCGAGTATGGATCTGCGAGCGTCAAAAGCAGCAGCAGATCCATCTGCCTTAAGCGTTCGCGAGATCTGGAGATATTTGAAGCTATGCCCAGTAGTCAGACCTTATTTCTGGTGTATGGCATCAAATGTCATAATATTACCATTCAGTATTATATCCCCCACTGTCTGGATACCCTGCTGTTCCCATATTTTCCAGGCCCCATCTGCGCTCAAATTCGGGAAGAACCCTGATTTCCACAGTTGCATATATATGTTAATCCTAGGGATCTGTAATGTTTTTTGCAATGTTTTCCACAACTCCCAAGCACCAAGAGGAACCTTAAGCCTGTTTTTTTTTTAAAGAATCTGCGGCCCGTTTTTCTCAGTAGTGCGCCTATGGCCTCCTTTCCCATATGAAGTTCATATATTGATGGGGGGACATACAGATCAGAAGTCGGGTCCAGAGTGTATTTTTCTCTATGTGAAGGTTCAAATAAAATAGACATCTGAGTCAATAAACAGGCCCAATGATAGAATCTTACATTTGGAGCTCCTAAGCCTCCATGTTCCTGGGGGAGGGTCATGTATTTGGCTGCCCTCCTTGTCTTACCATAATGCCAAAGAAAGCTGTTGAAAATAGACTCAGTTTTTTTTTAACACCCCCTCCTCAATTAAATAAGGGATGGATCTAAATAAATAAAGGAGTTTGGGCAGCATGGTCATTTTTAGGACATTTGTCCTACCTATGAGGGACATATGCAATGCATCCATTCGCTTCAGGTCTGTCTCGATTTTTTTAAGGAGTGGATTAAAATTGTCATGTACAATTGAGCCTGTTGCTGCATTGATAATTACCCCAAGATAGGTGGAAGAATTGACATATCGTTGATCTATTTTGACTATGTCCTTAGAGCATATTACCTGAGTTTTTGCCTCATTTAGGCGATACCCAGAGTAGTATCCAAATTGCTTGGTGACTTTCACCAAAATTCGCATGGTCTCTGCAGGGTCTGATGTAATAACTGCCAGATCGTCGGCATACGCTAATATTTTGCTCTCGAACCCGTTGGTTATTACTGGCTTGATAGTATGATTCCCCAGTATCTGCCTGACCAGCGGGTCGATATATAATGCAAATAAAATGGGCGAGCAGGGACACCCCTGACGGGTGCCTCTGCTTATCCTGATCTTATCGGAACTCTGCCCCATCATCTGTATGCGAGCCACCGGGTCACAATACATGGCCTTAATGGCCGTCAGAATTTAAGGGCCGAAGCCTCTCTCCTCAAGGACCTTCCAGAGATATTGCCACCTTACGCGATCAAAAGCTTTTTCCGCGTCGAGGAGGATCATGGCGACCCCCCTCCCCCCCCAGCAGCGGCGTCACTAGGGGGGTGCGGGGGGTGCGGACCGCACCGGGTGACACCGTCACAATGGGGTGACACCGTGAGCCTCTGCTTTAAATAATCGTATTGCTTTGCTACATATCAGGAGGCGAGCAGAGGCTCACGGTGGTGTCACCCCATGTGACGGTCACGGTGTCACCCAACCCATTACCCGGCCGCAGCCCAAGCTTATTATTAGGCTGCTGTACGAGTCCGACGTCAGCGCCCGGACGTCAATGACGTTCAGCTTCCATACGTCACTCACGCAAGGAGTGGCGGGAATGCTTTGGCGTGATGATCCATTGAACCCCAGATGTACCGCGCGCGGCCGACCCCCCACCCTGGCCCTGCCGGAGGGTTTAGCTCCCGCCGCTCGGGGTTTTACAGCATATTTTCCTCATTGTGCACCCACACCATGGCTCACAGGCGGGGGCCTCCGAGACCGTCCGGGGCCCGCGGGACCTCGTGTGCAGACTAAGGTAGGATTGTGCATTTCTTGTAAGTAGAGCCAGTACTGTCCGTCACTTTTTTATTTTGAGAGGGAGTGTACCTGCTGCACTTCCCAAGAAAAATGCAATACTTTTACCTGGAGAGCACCGGCACTTCTCAGAATCACGCAGATGATGTTATAAGAGCCTGTAATTGGTAATGACCGTTAACTCGTTGACACGGTGACGGCAAAATTATGGGGCTCGGTTTCTCTAATTTTTTTTTGTAATTGTTTCCCACGTGCTACTCAGGCATTCAAAGTACCACATACAGCGCATGACGAAAACAAACGTAAGGATGGGTATTTTGTCGGTCTTCTAATTGTCCCCTCACAGCTTTCCCAGGGCCACGCTTTCCTCTACGAGTCTGTAATCGCAGCCTTGGCTGAGGACCTGTTCATAACGTCTGGTTAACACAAAGGATCTCGGTCTTGTAAAAGGAATGAATCTTTTTCTCTTTTGGGGCCTTCATACGCACTGGCCCATGTACTTTGATAGGCCTGTTAAATGCTTGTTTAGCGCCACCTCATTGCGGCAGTGACTCTGTCTATCCCTGCCGTGGAAGAGAGATCTTATAGGGCGCACTCATTACTGCAAACTGGGGGAAGTTGTACTCTCAGCTTCCCCACTTTGTCAAATTGTGTGACTTTGGTTAAATCTCCTTTTGGCAGTATACATTTTATAATGTTCCAAAATAAGAAGCACTTTGAAACAGGCTGAACTGCAAGCGGATAGGAGTTAAAAAAAAACATATTTCCTTATTAGAGTGGACTAAGTGGAGAGATCCAATCATGTGAATTTATTAGCTAAAGAAGAAGTTGAGGAATTTGCAAATGTGAACATTGCAACAAGATTTGATACCTCACAAGGGCAATCGAACTTTTTAATGGCTGCTACACTACACTTGGGGTGGGGGGCTTTTTTGGGGTGGTTTCATTTGTAGAGTGTTCGGCATGTCTCCTTGCAGGCACTTCAGAGGAAGCTTGAAAACCTTTTGTCCTAGTTTCCATTGCAGGCGGTTGTAGCTTCTGACATATGGGAGTACATAATGGTTTTGTAGGGAGAGTGTTTAACCTTTCCTATGTGTCTAGCAGTCTGCTGCTCATATTACCCTCGTAGGAAAAAATGAAAATTATTTACAAAGGTAATATTTATTTTCCGCTCGATCCCTACAATTAGGTGTTTTACCTGTATTTTTGTCTTATCTATGTACTCATTTATTTGTAATATTTGCATTATGGTTGTACCTGTACTATTTTACTCCCTAATGACTTGCTTTTCACTCTCTTGTTGGTATTCACTGAATTGTAAAGCGCTCTGATATCTGCAAAGATCTTGTTCGCGCTATATAAAACTTTCAAAATAAATAAATAAATAAATACTCTGCTCCAGAGTGCCTGCACTTCTATATTTCCATTTCAAGCTCTAGCTAGGCCCCTGGTATGTGTATATAATGTCATCTTGTTCACTTCTTGTGACTGCCAAGTTTCACAAAGCTTTGCTGCTGAGGGCATAGGCATTGCTACCTTTCGTTTGGATATACTTCGTTTAAATATATTTGCTTCTTGAACTCACATATTAGTGCAGTATTACTCCACAAAAACAGTCTGTAGCGCCACGGAAGAAACATTTCCTGGGAGATGGAGCAAAACCTGGTATTTTCTGCCATTCAAAATTGGTGTCGTACCTAAAATGAAGCCTTCGATATTATAGAAAAGCGAACTTGCCTTATTCCTTCATTTGGTTGGTTTCGGGGTACATTGTGAAACTGACAGGCAGTGAGTGACCTGAATTCTCTGCATTAACTCATCTGCTTAATGACATTCAGCTGTGCAATCATGCCTGCCCTCCGTGTGCTGTGTGATGACGTTTTGGTAGCTAGTAGGTATAATGTTACTTGCTATATTATATATCTGAATGCATTGATAGAAAAGGCAAAATACCAGTCAGGAGGCACACTATGCTAAGCACAAGTTTTTAGCGTAGGTGTTTTTAAGTCACAACCTTAATTATATAGGCCACGCCCCTTTGAGAGACCCCCCGTTTTTTCATCCCACTTAAAGCTCTGAATGAATGTATCTATGCACTATTACTGTAGTGAAACAATGAACAAGACTGTAAGACCCAGTATGTAGTATTTGTATAGCTATCCAATCCCTGGTGGCATTGCACTCAGGATAATGTGCTGTATGGCTAAACACTTATTAGGTCCCAAAAGCGAGACCTATTTGTGTCAGATATTCGTGTCTTTTTTTCCACGTGTTATGGTGCTTTATTTACTTTAATTCTCATCATTTTTAACAAAAAGATGAGTAAACTTTACAAAAGTGACAGTACAGCAAACTAGAAGGTGGGGATGTCAAAACATCACATATTGACTAACATACAGTTGCTTTTGGTGTGTTGTCAGAGAAAGCCGAACCTTTTTCAGCAGGACTCAACACATTAGTGTTGTTCTTAAGAAATACCATGACAGCCTGGGGCTGTAGTTCTTATGCTTTCATGTTATGTAGACATCTGGGCCCATACTAGATCAGGTGCACTGGCTCAGCGCGCAGTAGAGTAGCTGCATTTTTACGTCTAAGGCATCTAAAGTTCATACATGCAACTCAGAAACATTCCAGACTGTATATATGGATTAGGGAGGGAAAGGAGAACACATAATGGCAAAGGAGGGTGTAAGGAAGGAGTGGACATGGAAGGATAGGCTACAGTGAGAATTGAGAGGTCGGTGGGCAGGCGAGAGAGCAAAAAGTAAAGCAAAGAATATGTATAATAAAGAGAGAACAGATACTGTAAGGAGAACTAAACACATGGCCACGTGACCACTTCAAACCTGTAAGAATGATTCCGGTCCTTACTTGGGCGCTGTGACATTCATTTCACTATCAATGTATGTCAGATGGCACACATTAACTATGCAGGCCTCTTGGCGCTACAGAGTAAATGGAACCATTTACAATAAGGTGATCATTTTAGTTTGCTTAGTGGGCAGTGGGTTGAGACACAGAAAACTGCCTGGCAATGGTTCTATCCACACAGAGTTAGTGGTTATTAAAAGTGGCTTCAGGAAAGGCCTGAACCAGAGAATAATTCAATACGGTGGAAACCAGTGAACTAAGTATAACGCCCAGACGCAGAGTGAACCAAACTGCAGTCAAGTGAGTTTATATTGAGCAAATACCGGCACAAATGCTCGCAAAATACAGGGGACAACGCTGGACACGCAGATGAGCGTCCTGAAACTCGCGCAGGGTACCCCTAGGTAAACAATGGAAAGGGTGCAGACTGGAAGGCAAACCCGCTGATGGCACATGAGGTCCATGCAGTAAGTGGTCAGGGGGGTGACACCATGAGTTACCCGCACCGGGTGACACCAACCCTAGTGACGCCACTGCCCCCCAGCATGGGCTTCAAACAACGAGATTGCTCTTCTAATGTGGTCAGTTGTACCGCGACTTGGAATGAACCCATGCTGCCAGGGGGAGACGAGCCCACCAATGATCCTCCCCAACCTCGTGCCCAAGATCTTTGCGTATAGCTTATTATCGGAATTTATAAGAGAGATCGGCCTGTATGACCCTGGATTTTCTCTTGGCTTTCCCTTTTTGTGAAAGACAACTACATTAGTGTCCTTCCATGTTTCGGGAATTTTACAGATAATTCCATTAAACAGATCCAATAACATCGGAATAACTTCAGCATTTATAAAGCTCCAAGGGAATACTGTCAAGGCCAGCCGCTTTGCCGGCAGCGAGATTGAATAATGCTTCCCGTACCTCTTTGGCCGTTATATTGCACTCTAGATTATCCACCTCAGGCAATTCTAATTTAGGACCTAGATCTGGGTAGCAATCATCTGGGCACACAACCCCTGCTTCTTCCTTATATAGGGTCTGATAGAATTTTGCAAACACCGATAAAATGTCCTGAGGCTCGACAAAGTCTTGCCCATCATCATGTATGCTAGTTATTACATTTTTCACACTATCTTGCCTGATTCTTAAAGCCAGTGCCCTCCCAGCCTGCTCCCCTGTCTCATACATTTTCCTCCTATAAGTCCAGTATTCTGTCGCCGCCTTTTCTGCCAGCTGTTTCTGCAATTCTGCTTTAATCAAACAAATTCTGGTGCGGCTCTCCCTACCTTCCTTTCCTTGTATCAGATCGAGGCAGTGCTGCTCTTCTGACTTGACTAGGTCTGCTAGGAGCTTATTCTTCCCATCCAGTAGTTTTTTCCTTGCCTGGGCAGTATAGCTAGTGACCTCCCCTCTTAATGCTGCCTTAAAAGAATCCTAAACAGAGTTCCTTGAGGCGCTGTATTGATTTGCATCAAAGAACTCTTGAGCCCATTTCCGTAAGTGTTCCATGAATGGAGTGTCAGCCCAAGTCCAGGCCCTTCTTTTTCTGACCGGTCCTAGACCACTATATCTGATCACCAGTGGACTGTGATCCGAGAGCACCTTAGGAAGCTTCATAATATTTACCGTACCGATTTCCACTGATGAAATTAAGAAATAGTCCAGTTTGCTATACTTCTGGTGAGGGCAGGAAAAATATGTGTACCATGGGTCATCAGGATGTTTGGTTCCCCAGATGTCAGTTAAGCCATGTGAATGCATCATTGAGAGAAGTGCCCTAGAAACTCTTGGCTTTCTGCCGGTATACGGCACTCTCCTAGTCAAATCTATTGAAATATTAAAATCCCCGCACACCAGAATGGGTACGGGACAGGTTGATAGTTCGCTCTCCAGTATTTTAAATACTGCAGGATCATCCTGATTTGATCCATAGATCCCACAGATTGTTAAACCACAGCCCAACTCTGCCAAGGCCCATCTGCCCAAGGGATCTGATTTCACTCGTTTAGCCCCCCCCAGCATTACTTTGCCTAGAATTACCACCGCTCTTATTGTTGAAGTCTGAGAGGAGCATGACAATACCTCAAAGCCACCGACCTTAACAACTTTCTTTTCGCCCAAGGCAGATGCGTTTCCTGCATACACAAGATATCAATGGGTTCAGACTTGACAAATTCCGCCAGTCTAGCTCTTTTTCTCCAGTCGTTCAGTCCCCCTATGTTAACCGAATATATACTAAGGCTTGACATCTTTATTTTTTGGCAGTCTCCTATTTCTTATTACCAATGCTTGACTAAGAACATTGTCCATACCGTATATATTATGTCTCACAAATCCGACCTTTATACCGCATATTCTCCCCAAAATTTTTTTAATGCTATTTCCCCCCTTCCCCCCACCACCTGTGACCCCTTCTCCCACCCTCGGAGCTCACCCCGACCTCCCTGCCCCCTCTCCCCTCCCTCTCCCTCTGGAAGCGCTCAGACCGCGGTCTGTGCGTTGATGGATGGGTGCAGCAGCATGGTGCAAGGATGCAACTACCAATTCAGAAACAAAGAACATGAATAGAATGTCCTGCCCCCAAAACCCCCCCTTCCCCCCACCAAACACCAAGCTCCAAATCAGGAATCAGATAACCATCGTACAGAAAAAAAAAACGATCACCTATGCCAAAATACACAGAGAGGGAAAAACATAGAGACCAGTGTCCTTAAGGGCCTTTACATCCCACCTCCCTGATGCCATAGAGTTCACGCCACCCTTTTAGTCACTCATATGCTGTTTCTCAGTTTTATAAATCACAATCCAAGAACTCCTTCGCCTTCACCTCCGACGAGAAGTATTGAGCCTTGCCATACCTCACTACCTTGAGTTGTGCTGGATTTACTAAATAAACCTGCATGTGCTTGTCCTGGAAAGGCTTAATCAGCTGTCGAAGTCTCCATCGCCTTTTGACAGTTACATGGCAGAATCTGGTCTTACAGAAAAAGTCAGGCTCTCACTAGTTCTTTTTGCGTCGGGTCTAGCTTTGTCCGATATGATTTGCCTGAGAATAAAGTTCCCCAGAAAGATTAAAACTGCCCTTGGCTTGTCACTAGCTGCCCCTGGGCGCAGTTTAAACAGGGTACGATGGGCTCGCTGGATCTCAGAAGACCAGTTCCAATCTGAGACCTCCGGGAATGCATTCTTAAATAGGTTGATCATGAAGGCCCTGACATCTGACCCCTCGACCCCCTCCGGAACCCCCAGTACCCGTAGGCTATTGCGTCTTAGCCTATTTTCCATGTCCTCCAGCTTCCACTGGATATCGACAACCTGAGCGGCCTGAGAGTCGACGTTAAGAGTAGCTGCAGCAGCTTCTGATTCAGTCTCCACGATCCGTTCCTCTAAGTTGGTAACCCTATCCCCAACATTGGTATGAGCCTTAGACAATTTTCTGACAACTCCTTGGAGTTTGCGCATTGCTGCCTGTGATTTCTTAGTATCTTGTCTGGCTTCTTCCCTGTGTGTGAGGATAGTCTGATAGATGACCTCTAGCAGGGGGGGGAGGAGGGGGGGACAGGTGCCTCGAGACTAGGGCTGCCCTGAAGTGGCAAAGCTGAGGAGTGGTCCCAAACCAGATCCCTAATCGGTTGGACATAAGCGTTATCCTGGGTAGCAGGTCTTTTAGCCGTACTGGGGGGGGGTCTGTTCCAGATCACTATCCGATTCTATATTGCTGCCTTCTTGAGAAGAACTCCTCTCATCGTTGGACCACTCTGCCTCTTCAGTTAGGGAGTAGAAACATTCGCTACTATCCTTCTCCTTTTCCTGTTCGCTCTCTACACCATCCATTAGAGTCATTGAGGCCAGGGAAGGACATAACAGTGTAGTATCTTTCTCCCTGCCGTCATCCCCTTTCACCAATTCCTGGCCCGCAACAACCTCCAATATCTCATTGTTCAATGGATCGGGTATGCATACTGTCTGTGACAAAGCCTTGCCATTAGCATCTTTGCTGGTTATAGACCCGCTGTCCTGATTTTGATCAGCTCTCTCTGCAGGATGCCCCTGAATTACAGTTTTCCCCCCTGCATCTGGCAAGTCAACAGGAGGCACAGCATGCTGTTCTATTGGGCATTCCGCAACCCCCGACAAAGGTGTGCGCGCAGCGCTGGTACCTGAATCTTTTACCACCTCCTTGGTTGGTGAATGAGATGCCACCACAGCCGCGTTCTTATGGCTTTTTCCACTGCGGACAAGCAGCTCCGATATTGAGGGAGTCTGTCTTGTTCGCGTCATCGTTTGTTTGACCTTTCTGGATGGTTCGGGCGTTTCGGGCGTTTCTGCTTGTTCTGTCAGGGGATCGAGCTCCTGTATGTCTTCCTGTGCATGCCCTATATTATGCACTGCCTGGACGCCCTGAGCAGCTTGAGCAGCCTGTGCTGCCTGCACTTTTTTCTTTGCAGCTGCTGCTGCTTTTGCCGACGCTCCGGAGGTGCCTATGGGGGCCATGTCCACTGCAGTCCGCTCGGCGTGTCGTCCTTGCCAACCAGGTCCGTTACACACTGCTCCCGCCTCTGCTTTGGGCTGATCCGTCGCAGAGTAACTCCCGACGTGCTGGAAATGCCGAGCCCAAAGCGTCAGCGCGGCCGTTAGCAGCCTCAGGATCCCGGCTGCTTCGGCTGTCCCGGGAGATTGCTTCCACCTGAGGGCTGTTGCGATGCGCGTCTTTCTATGGCAGCAGCAGTTCAACATGAGTGGGGTAAGGCTTTCCGGCTTCCCCGAGAGTGGCTAGTGGCTAGTGGCTGTTCCCGCGGCTAGGGGGCGAGAATTCTGGGGGTCAGTTGCACCGCATCCCGCTGCTGCACCGCGGCTCCTCTCACTCAGCCGCCATCTTGCTTCCGGTCAAGCTTCCACATATAGTCAGATTTTCAAGGTTATCATTGAGAACACCATATTACCGTCCAGTTACCCTCCCATAAAAAAATGAACCTACAACATTAGTACAAGTGGTTCAATTAAGAAAGCCTGCATAATCCATAAAGTGATTCAGTCTGGCATCTCTCCTACTTAAACAAGAAACTTTAATCCATAGATGGGCACCAAATATGAAATCAAAAACTAGTGGCGGCTCCTCCGCTAAGGCGGAGGAGCATCGCCTCACTGCTTTTTAGTAGTGTAAATAAAGGAAACAAAAATTATAATAACTTGTTGTAGGAGAGATGAGGACGGACATGCCAATCAAGTATATTTTTTTGTTTTTTTTAAACCCCCGATCCGTGCAGGACACCACTGCAAAAAACGGTCTCATTCTAGAAATCCCAAAAAAACAGGCTGAGTCAAAACGTTCAATCAGGCCTTCTCTTGCTTAGTCCCAAAACTGTGGAACTCCCTTCCAAACATCAGGCTCAATTAGGATCTCCTCATAGTATGAAAGAATTTGAAAACATGTTTTCAAAGTCCTTGGTAAACACTCACCTTCATATATTTTCCCCTTTACATCTATGTTTTTATGAAGTGTTCCACTGCCCTTGTGGCTAGGTCTGTGTTATAGAAATAATTTATATTTAAAAAAAAAAATAGAGTTGAGCAAGGCCTTTAACTTCCAGGGGAAGATTTAATAAGTTTTCATGCAATGCAGTGAAGAAACAAAAGTTGCTGTACTGTATTAAGTGAGAGGGAGAGAGGAGAACAAGGCATTAGCTTAGTAGATATGGCACTGTTTCTTTCCTGCACTGTGCTCGAAAACTTTAGGCTGCCTTGCACAATGCATACATCCTTGCACCCTTGTACAAATGATTTACAGAGCTAACAACACAAGGGTTTTTTGAGATATATAGTTTGATAGGACACGAATATAGTGAGATTAATGTTAGGACACCAAAGGTGGACCTATCAGAAGGACTTCTTGATGATAGAATGAAGACAAAATATAAGCTTACTCAGGACTGATGAGCAGCATAAAGTTTAATTTAATCTACATTTTGGAGGTTGTCCAATTTAGAAAATATACATGGATTAATTATTCTACGTTTTGTGACACAACCTCATCAGTTTAATTTCCTAGTATAAAAAAGACCCCTCGACATATCAAGCCCTTCAATTGGTTTTAGAGTTGGATCGGAATGAAGGTAACATAATCTTTATCTTCTGGGCCGCCGAAACCTGCATTTGGCGCTTTTTGTACTCATTGGCCATGACCACCATTATTTTTCAACTTTGTTTAAATGTGTAAAGAACTATGGATTGGGATCAATATTAGGCCACGGTGTGTTTTGTAGTGTGGAACTGTGTGATTGAGGAATGGGAACAAGCTGTCTTCTGTCGAACTGCATATATATGTATTATATATATGACATGTTGATACTACAAGTTGTTGTTGGAGATTGTCATAATAAAATGAAATATTATTTGCTCTGTAAAAAGTTCAATTTTATAATTGGATAGAATTTTCTAATAAAACCTTTTTCAATTGGTTCCAGTGTCACAATATGCAATTGAAACTTTTTTGAGCCATCAATATAGATAAGTGGGTTAACTGATTTTACTTGAATATGTTGATTGTATACCCTGTCACAGACTGTTCGTGGTTAGGTTGATTGGGTTCTCTGCACCAGCTTTAAAAAAGTAATTATTGAGGTAGCTTCTTTATGTTTTGGTTCTTAGAAATTATACTCCAGTTATATGAGAATTTCTGTCTGTCTTCTTAAGAGTCTTTTCAGGGTACACACTTATGGCAGGCGGAGGTGATAAAATGGGGAAGAGCAGAGGGATCAGCTCTCAGGAGGGAAGAAGCAAGGGGCCACCGAAAATTCCCCATATCCCAAGACTGGGAAGTTATGCTACTGGCACTGGAGGACATAGACATAACCCTGGCGGCCGGGGGGCGTGGCTTGAGCGCCGATGGCGGAGGTCGCCTGATCGCTCAGCTCTGAGACGGTGCCGTCTTTGATCCTGATAAGCGCGGTCCCCGGGCACCTCGGCTCCCCCATTGCGAGTGTTTTGCCCGGGGCTGGTGTACCCGTCACGGAGGACCCTTCGGGAGACCCGGGAAGCGGCTGGTGACTCCGGATCGGGAGGCAGCGGAAACGACGGAGTGGTGCTCAAGATGGCACCCGCTCCGTCCCTGTAATTTAAGCCACAGCTGAGTCCGGACGAGACCCAGGACTGCTCCTCTCCATTGCTCCTTCACCCGGAACCGGGGTGCTGTGATCGGAGCTTCGTTTCCACCGGAATTTTGGCGGAGAAGGCAGGGAACGTCTGCCGAGCCTGCGCAAGCACAGCAAGCAGCACGTAGAACGGCGGAGCTGGCAGCGGCGCCTGCCTTGGACGCTTGATTCCACAAGGCGCAGCCGGACAAGAAAGTGAACAGGTACGACTGTGGGAGCCCCACAGACTACAATTGGTACCGGGAGCGGCGAATCGTATATGACTCGGCCCACGTGGTGCTTGGGACCCGGGGCAAGCACTTACAGCGGTGGCGGCTGGTGACATTGGCGAGCACAGTGGCAGTGCAGTGCAATTGTCCCTTGGCCCCACTTCCCTGGGGGCTCCCGAGACCGGGCTCACAGCATACCATCAAGGGGGCTAGCGCTCCGTGCCCCCCCCCACGTTATCTTATCGAGGCACGGCTGGTAATCAAAGGCGGAGGACATTAGAGCGGGGTTGCAGACAGCTGTGGGTGAGACCTCCCTGATCCCCGGGCTCGATAGCCCCTCCCGGAGGCCGCGATCCTTATGGGGAAACCGAGGGGCCCCAAGGGGGGAGCCCCGGCCACTTCGGACACAGAGGCAGCCGATAAAGACGATGGAATGACCCCAGAGAACCCGGGGAGCCCCCAGTTGCAGCTCCAGTTCGACAGAATCCTCGAGGCAATTGCGGACACGCGGTCTGCCCTCCAACAGGACATCGCACAGGTGGCGACGAGTCTGGGACTGCTCCGGGCGGACCACAGCAAGCTCTCGGACAGGGTTAAGGAGGTAGAGAGCACGGTGGGAACGATTGAACCTGCGCAAAAGACTCTGGCTGCCGCTATGAAAGATGTACTGGCCCGCGTCGGAGACCTGGAACGGCGTGCGGAGGATGCGGAAGGGCGCAACAGAAGAAACAACATCCGCGTGGTAGGCCTTCCGGAGAAAGTTGAAAACGGCGACATGGTGTCCTACCTCGAGAACTGGCTCCGGACAGTGGTGGCACCTGAGGGACTATCCTCCTTCTACACACTGGAGCGAGCCCATAGGGTGCCGGGCAGACCACTACAGCAGGGCCGCCCCCCACGCCCAGTGGTGGCGAGGCTACTTCACTATAGGGACAGGGATCATCTCCTCGACGCCGCCAGGCACAAGGGCCCATTTCAGGTGGGGAACAGCCAGGTGAACATTTTCCCAGATTACTCCTATGAGACGCAGCGGAAACGTACCTCCTTCCTGGCGGTTAAGCGGGAACTCCGAAGTGAGGGCATTCAGTACTCACTGTTGTTTCCTGCGAAACTCCGCATCATACTAGACGACACGACCAAGTTTTTCGATACCCCGGAGGATGTTTGCGCTTGAGTTATATCGGGCAGGCAAAGACGGCCTTGGCTCCTCTTCCCAGGCTGTATCGGAGCTGGGTCTTCAACGGAGATCAAAGAGGATTCGGAATCGCCGTGGCAGATCGAGCAGACCATCAACGGTAGAGACGGCAACGGAGAGACGAGGGGTGCTGGAACTGATCTCCAACTTATCTGGCCCACAGGGCGGGCCGGGGGTGGAAGACTCGGAGACTGGTACAGGTGGACATAGATCGGACACGGAGAACTCGGAGAACTCGGAAACAGACAGTGTGACTCTGCCCGTGATTACCCCGGATTCGGCGGAGGGCCTGCTGGATGGACAAGGATAACCCTGGGTGAGCTAACTCCGGTCGTAGGGCGAGGCAATGTGTGTGAATAGATCTTTGGGAGGAGTTCTGGGGCATGGATGCGGGGGGGATGCTGGGGTTGGATCCCATTCGGGCCATGAATGATTGGGGCACACTTACGTCTCAGTAGCGCAGGTGCGTGACGGCCCCCTGCTGGCGCTCGGCCCCCACTCAGCCCTTAAGGCATACCTGCGGTGGCTACCGTCAGGTTAGTTGGGAGGGAGAGGGATCTTGGGGTAA
The DNA here is from genome assembly GCF_964263255.1 of Lissotriton vulgaris. Taxonomy (NCBI): domain Eukaryota; kingdom Metazoa; phylum Chordata; class Amphibia; order Caudata; family Salamandridae; genus Lissotriton; species Lissotriton vulgaris. Next base: position 774,374,878 of record NC_141685.1, on the reverse strand, counting down.
TGGTTTGGATGGGGACTAGATGGCACAATTTGGGACCTGTTCTAGGGGGGTGGGGTGGGAGTTGGGTTTCTTGGGGTGTTTTGTTGTTGTTGAGGGGGACGACTGCCTATGGTGTGTGTCTACGAAGCGATTCGACCAAGCTTGAGCATTGCTGGGGGACCCTAACTGTGATATTGAAGGACAATGGCTGAAGCATCTAACCTAAAAGTCATTACCTGGAATGTGCGGGGCCTACACACTATGTCCAGACGACACAAGATCCATGCCTATCTGGTGCGCAGGGGAGTACAGATAGCAATGCTCCAGGAGACACATCTCACAAAGCAGGAGGGGCTAGCGTTGCAGCGTAGGTGGAGAGGGCAGGTATACTACACGACATACTCAGCTTATGCGAGAGGCGCACTGATCTGGGTGAGAGCCGGGGTGCCTTTGCAGGTGACAAGATCGGTGGTGGATCCGGAGGGGCGGTATGTAGCCATCACAGGTAATTTGGGGGGCAGGGCCCTGAATATTTGCTGCATTTATGCGCCCAACGTGGACCAACTCGCCTTTCTGGCCGCGCTTTCGGGCTCATTAGCCCACTGTTTTTCGGGGCCCCTCTTATTGGGGGGGGACTTTAACTCGGTGGTGGATGTCGATCTCGACCGTTCCCACCCCCCCTCCCGGACTCCCCGGTCCGTCGGGTGGCCAAGGGTAGGAGGGAGTGGCAATCCCGGTGGGGACTGACGGATCTGTGGCGGGCGCAGCACCCGCATGCCCGGGACTACTCCCACTTCTCGGGAATGCACGAATTACACGTGCGGCTGGACGGGCTGCTAGGATCGGCGGACCTTATGGCCGCGACGGTGAGGTCTGAATATCTATCCAGGACTCTATCCGATCACAACCCGTTGCTAGCTGTCTTTCAGTGGTCTCCGGGTACCTCCGCTGTTCCTACTTGGAAGCTACGACCCGAGATTTTGGAAGATCAGGTGTTTAGGACGGAGCTCGAGGACAAGATTGCCGAATTTTTTGCAGTGAATGCAGGTACGGCCGGGTCAAGGGCCACGGAGTGGGACGCATTTAAGGTGGTGGTCCGGGGTTACTGTATAGCAAAGAAGGTGGGGATGCGTAAAGTTATCCTGGACGAGCTAGCTGAAGCGGACCGGAAACTCCGTGAGTTAGAACTTCGCCGTCCCAGTAACCCGGAGCTACAGGAGCAAACTCTGGCGGCGAGAGAGGCAGTGGCCGTTGAAGTCGAAAGGCTTCGGAGCTTCGATTATAGGGCCTACTTAACTAGATCATTGGCGGAGGGAGACCGGTCGGGGGCGCTCCTGGCGTGGCTGGCTAATCCCTTGAGACGCACCACCCCCACGATGGCCATGCGCACTGAGGAGGGCGGTGAGGTGTATACCCAACCTGAGATCCTCGACTGTTACCTGCGCTATTATGAGGAACTCTACCGTAGTAAGATGTCGCAGGACACCACCCCCATTGATGATTACTTGCAGTTGCTCCCGATCCCCACGTTGGAGCCGGAACAGGCGAAGGACTTGGGGAGGGATGTAGAGCTGGGAGAAATACGAGGGGCCATTAAAAGGATGGCTAGGAACAAAACGCCGGGACTAGACGGACTTCCGGTGGAGTTTTACTCCACATACATGGACCTCCTAGCCCCTAAATTGCTAGTGGTATATCGGGAGGTGAAACGCTTGGGGCACCTGCCGAAGTCGATGTGCGAGGCTCTGGTGGTCCCGCTCCTCAAACCGGGCAAGGAAGGTAACGAGCCGACCTCTTACCGACCGTTATCGATGCTCACGGTCGACTATAAGATCCTGAGTAGTATTTTGGCAGCTAGGCTATTGGGCCACATGAGCTCCCTGATCCATGTTGATCAGGCGGGTTTTATTCCCAGGCGCAATACAGTAATGAACATCCGGCGCCTATTTCGAATCCTAGGGGAAGCCCACGAAGAAGCACCTTGCCCCTTGGTCCTATCAGTTGATCTGGAAAAGGCCTTTGATAGCCTGGAGTGGGCATACCTCCACAGAGTATTGACGCGTTTTGGTGTGGGGGAGGGGTTCCTGCGGTGGACGGCGGTCTTGTACGCCTCGGCAACGGCCAGGGTGCGGTCAGGCCCACTAATTTCCCGGCAGTATTCGGTGTCTCGGGGCACGAGACAAGGGTGCTCCCTGTCTCCCCTGCTCTTCGCGCTTGCGGTGGAGCCTCTGGCGCTCTCGATCCGCACTGGAACTCATTTTGGGGGACTGCAGACCATATCGGGGCAACAATTTATTTCCCTCTATGCCGATGACTTATTGCTGTTCCTAGAGGATGCCGAAGCTGCCCTGACCGGAGCTGACGCGGCACTCACCACCTTCGGAGAACTCTCGGGATTGAAGGTGAACTGGGCAAAAACTTGTCTGTTCCCGATCCGACAAGGTGAGCCTCAACCTGCCACCACCAGAGAGATCAGATGGGAACCGTGCTGCCTAAAATATCTAGGGGTTTATGTGTACCACGACCAGGCGGATGTCTTAGACGGTAATATTGCTCGCTGCATCCGAGCGCTGAGAGGCTCCATGAGCTTTTGGGCCACCTTGCCGATATCAGTGGCCGGTCGTATCGCGTTGCTGAAAATGGTAGCGCTCCCACGACTATTATATTACTTTAGGACGCTCCCGCTCTGGATCCCCCCGGCAACCTTCCGGAACTTGAATTCCATGCTAGTATCATTTCTCTGGGGATCGGGCCGCCGCAGGGTGGCACTTAGGACCCTAATGAGACCAAAATCGGAGGGGGGGTTAGCGGTGCCGGACTTTGAGAACTATTATTTAGCCGCCCAACTACAGACTTACACTCAAGAAGTTGCACGGGAATTCCGGGGACCGGAGGACGAGAGAGGGCGCGGAATACCTAGGCACGTCTTGTCCTATATCGCTTTACGGCAACGGCTGACCTTGAGAGACCTCACACGTGAGGAGCGGGCCATTCGGTCCTGCTGGAACCGAATACATGCTCATGTGCAGCTGAGGCGCCCCTATGCTCCGGAGATCCCGTTGGGGATGATCACTGCCCTGCCACACGGTGGTGATTGGTCCCGGTTGAGGATTTGGGAAGATGCAGGGCTGCAGATGGTGGGTGATCTATACGAGGAAGGCGTCTTGTTGCCATTCCAGTCGATACTGGAGCGGTTTGATGTTCCTCGCGGCGATTTCCTTCTACATGCGGCAGTGGTGAGGGCGGTTCAGGCGCACTGGCGGACCGGACAGGAGGAACCCCCTACGTCGGAGGCCTGCCAGTACGTCATGATGTCGGCTGGGACAGTCAAAGCGGTAACTTGTCTTTATTCCAGATTGATTAACGCGGGGCTCCCCCCCCTAGAGGCCCTCAGAACCAGATGGGAAGTTGATATTGGAAGGGATATACCGGAGACTACATGGGCCCAGCTGGTGCGCCGTGCGTGGAAGGGCACTCGTTACGCCCGGTTTCAACTGGTCCACTATTATATATTACACCGGGCCTACCTGACCCCAGAGAAAATTCGGAAATATTTTGCCTCGGACTCGGCGGTTTGCCCCAGATGCCGAACGCCGGCAGCTACTTTAATACATATGCTATGGTCTTGTCCGGCGCTGTCCTCTTACTGGGCAGCGATAGGGGATACCCTACAGGAGGTGACCGGGAGGGACCTGACAATGGATGCCGCGGCTGGAGTGCTGCACTGGTTCCCCCATACTCCCAAGAACAAGCTCTCGAGTAAATTTATTGACCTGGGCCTACTGCTGGCAAAACGTGAGATCACTAGACACTGGAAGGCACGAGTTGGTCCAACGGGCACTAAATGGCGCAACGAATTCTTGAAATGGGCAGCAGGAGAAAGTACCCTTAGGCACCAATTAGCAGTGCGGCAACGCAACGAGAAGATGTTAGAGGCGGCGCAGGAATGGGAAACACTAGTACAGGCCCTGCGAGATTACCTCACTTCTAGTGACTCAGATAGCGATGATGATGCACACTATCCAGCCCACTGACCTTCTTCCGACGTGTACTCCTTTCTGATAGGATTAGTTCCCTACAGCTAGCTCTAGACGTATGCTCAACACACCAACGGCGGGGTGGGTGGGGAGGGGGGGGGGGAGGCAGGAGGGCTAGACGTTGCTCCTTCACTTTCAATAGGACGGTAACGTTATTGTTTGTTTAGCTCGGGCCCTCCGGGGGGGGGTAGACTACGAGGAAGGGGGGGGGGGGGTTTATTATAGTTATCTAGAAAAGCAGATGACGAATTACATTACTCCTGGCTGATACCATGTGAAGACCAGAGCATTCTGTGTGGGACATTAGGTAGCGCCGCCCAGCCTCCGGGATGTGGGCCAACAGGCTGTGTAACCAAATTACTTCTTGAAGTGGTCCCCTTTACTACTATTGACACTGTTTTCGCAATTGGATGTCAGCAAGTAACTTGTACTAATTCCTGCAATAAAAATATATTTAAAAAAAATAAATAAATAAATAACCCTGGCGGCCGGGAGTGGATCGCAGGGATGAGAGAGACAGAGCAAGAGCCACTTTGAAAGGGTCTGGGTCTGGGAGCTCCCGGGTACCCGTACCACACACTATGATACAGCACATACTATGTTACATATGAGACAGTGCAGATTGAGCTTGGTCGTGAGAGACTCAGTACCCACCAGGAGACTGGGGGAGGGACTGGAACACGGGTGGGGGGTGGGGGTAGGGAGGCGGAAGTGTGTTATTTGTTTAATTACACAGAACTGTTGGTCAAGGAAGCAGGCACGCAGCTGAGCTGTAACTCAAGATAAGACGTTATAACATGCTGACAACGTATGATTTGAATCACCTCTAATGTCTGTCTCAGTGGTTGCCCTGTAAGGGTGTAAAGTTATGCACAGGGGAGAAAAACGGAAAAAAGGCTGTAGAAATGTTGAGACCGTATGCAATGTTATATCTCCTGTTATGCAGCTGTGAATAAAGAGTTTATAAAAAAAAAAGTCTTTTCAGGGTAATGGTTCCATTATGGTCATAACACAAGATAGTTAATTAATGAGTTATTTAGCATACTCATTCAATCTGCACTACCTTGTAGGGAAGGTTTTGTTTAAAGCTATCACCTTTCTCATCTCAGGGTCAGTATATTTAAATTAGCAATACAGTGTGATAAACTGTAAGACTAATGAGCAATACATAGATTGTTTGTAAGATTGAACATAAACACCATTCAAGGAATGACGAGAAGAGAAAGGAAGTGAGAAGAGTTCCTCTTGGTCTTTCTTTCCCTTGCTCACCCTTGCAACTCAACCAAAGACCATTTTTTGAGTTCCGGAACTTTGGTAACGAGTTCTAGCTATGGTGGAACCCACCAAGTTCCTGACAGTATACACTGCAGAAGGTTAGTGTTTTCAAATTAGAGGTAATTGAAAAGATCATTGTGAGATTGTTTTTCCTGAAAGGTTCTAGCACATTTGACCATCTAACAGCCAGACAAACCCGCATGTAGGGGCTCCATTAGGAGTTTAGGTTGTGCAATGCTTTGCATTAATCCTTGTCTGTATATTTCTTCCCCTAGATAGATACTGAATCCTGATTCTGAGATCACACGTTTCTATTGGTCAAGTAGGCATTTGTTGCACCGATTGTTGAAATTTCATTGTTGTTTCTGTACTCTTTCTCTCGCTCTGTGTGTGTTCCCTGCCTGGCTGTCTGTTAACTTCTGGGTGTGGGTTATCACCAAGGGAATACGCATGAAGGAAGGAAAGTCCTGCAACTTATCACCAGCCAATGCAGGAATAAGGGCTGTGTGTGCTTCCACTGGCTTTGTCGTTGGGATGGGGTGCATATGTCAGAGTCTTCATGTTCCTTGATGCTATGTTCATAGATGTGTGTTTTTGAGTTAGGGTCAGATACCATTCATCTGGGTCTGCTACTGTGTGGCATGCATTGGTCCATTTGCAGCCACCATGTGCACAGCCTTTTCTATATTGGCTTTGTCCTTCCCCCTTTTTCTTTACTTGACTCATTTCAATGGACTCATTGATGGGTCTTCGATCGCAGCAATAAGAAAATGGTATTAATGTGTGGTTTGGTATCTTAGGAAATGATTTTGAAAATGACAAGGTTTTTAAGTGACAGTGAACACTCAGGCAAAGTGCTGGAATTAGTAAATATATAATTGTTGTTGATTTTCTTTTTGCGGTGGAGCTGTCTGTTGTTTTGTCTGTACTTTTTTATGTTTCTGCCGGCTGCCCAGAACATTATCATATTATTGGTTTAAATAAGCATGTTTGCCATCAAATTGCGTGAATTGAAGTGGTTGCCTTTGAGGTTTGCTATAGTGTGTGAAGTGAAGTACTGTGGTAAGCTATTTTGTGTGTGGTTGGGAATTGTACAGTTACGTGTGGTATATGGAAGCATGACTTGACTGTGTTTGTGTGCTACAGTGCTATTGCGGTGAGATGTAAATGTAAATGTAGTTGAGCTTATATAGCGCACAGCTACCCGCAGTGGGTGTCCCGGCGCTTGCTTAGGGAACCCGTCCTGATATTCCCCTGTGTGATAGCCCCAGCGGGTATCCACAAGGTGAAAGTCAGGCATCCCGCCGCGAGGGGCCATTGTGGAGATTAAGCAAGCTATTGCCCAGAGTCGCAGAGTGTGAACCCGTGAGTCGAGAAGGCACCGGAGCGAGAATTATCGAGTCCATGGAATTTTTAGCCCAAGACCCGCCGAGGCAGGGAATTGAACCCTGGTCCAGGACCGATCTCAGCTTCCGGGTCTGCCGCCTCTAACCCCTGAGCCACACTTCTCCAGTAGTATAAATTGGTACTGTATGGAATGTAGTGGAAGGGTGCTGGTTGGTTTCCTGGGGTGTTCTGAACTGTGTTGATTGACATGTTGCAGTGGCATAAGGATAGGCCTGGTGTGGCACTGTGTCTGCCTTTAAGGTCTGAGGCGTTGTGTAGGTTGTATTAAAGCTGAAAAGTTGTCCAGTTTTGTGTTATGTGGTGTTGCACTGTGCCATGAAGTATGATTCCATGTACTTGGAAATGGAGTATGTTGTGCATTTTATAGTGATTATTGTGATGTGTGCATGGTGAGAAACATTTACTACTATTTGATACACACCTAACTGGACTCCCCCCAACTGAGAATGTTAGACACAAGAAACATTGAGGAGTCGTCTTCATTGACCAGTAACAGAGCTTCGGAGATAACTGTACTTCCTCCAGCGGGCTGCATTCTCTTAACCTTGATTTGACCGGACACAGATGTTAAAGCTGCCATCCCAATCCAGCACATCACGTTTCCAATCCTGAAATGTTCTGCTCCACGTCATTGTTATCAAGTGTGTCAGTCCAATTGCTCAACGGAATCAAATCAAGACTGCAACTCCAATGAAAGCCCAGGACTGGGGACACTGAGGGAGGTGGCAGCTCTTTTAGAATTGGGGACACTGGCTCACTTCGTAGCTAAGGTTACCAGATGAGTCAAGTTCAAGAAAGAAGCAATGCTCCTTTGCTGAACTTTTCTTTTCCAAATTCTTGGGTTCAGGTGTGCTAGTTCAATTTGATTCAGAACTCCAGATCTAAAAGGGCATCCCGCTATTTTATGAATACCCACAAATGAGTCCTTGGTGACATGGAATCATAAAGGTGATTGAACGAATCTCCACCTTGTACTTTCAAGGCAGCGTCTAAAACCAATTTCATGCCTTTCAAAGTAATGGGGACTGTGTATTTTGTATGTATTTGTTGATAATATTTATATAATATGCAGATCTCATCTTGTGGTAAGCGGAGTATTGAAAATCTTGCCATGTCTGCACTTCTCTTGTTCTTGCTCCCAACCATCGGCTTCTGACCAGGCCCAAGTCACAATACAGTGCTGCATAGGTTTATGTAGAGTGCAATTACACTTTATGGACTGTTTTTCATGCAGTGCTCACCTTCTTATTCACCGAAGAGTCTGAAGGTTTCTGGTCATGAACGTGGGATAGGTAGGATCATGGATCAAGAGTCCCAGGCTGTAATGCTATGGGATCACACTCTAGGGTGTAAACTAACTAACTCCATGCCATCATGGACACTAAATGCAGTCCTGGCACTTCAAATTACAACATAATGGATTTTGCATGCAGTAGTCTTGGTTTACTTCCATTAAACTACCTGCATTGACACATCTGATAGCAATGATTTGAATGATTTGTATGTTAAAATCCTGGAGTGTCTGTCTAGGTGAAAGAATCCAAGTGATGGACTTAAATGCTGCAATTGGACAAATTGTGATACTTTGACCACACCTACATCTCATTTGGCAATTATGGTTTAATATCTTGTCTGTGCATGGATAGAAAAATAAATCCTTTTCAAGATTTTTCAGGTTTTGTAAAGCTGTGAAGTTCTTTCCCAAGTACCGTCCACCAGCCTTTTTTGTCCAGTTTGATTTGATTTATCCTTGACATCATAACAGAGAAATTGCAAGTGACATACTTGGTGCCACACTGAAGTGGCCTGCACAGGCCCAGCAGGAAAATACACTGGTTTCAAACACTGAAGTTGGTTCTTGATGATGCTGGACTGGCCAACTCTGGGATGTTACTGCTAGGCTGCAGGAGCGAGGGCTGCTTTCAGAGCTGGATGGACCCACCCTAGAAAGTTTCTCTATACCCCATTCCAGTCATGGCTTCCTGCAATGTGGAGCTGGCGTGAACATTGTTGCTACGGCTGATTTTGGTCCCAGTTTCTGGATGGATTGAGAAGAGCATGGGTTGGCTTTGACCATCAGTATTGGCACAGCAGGTTTTTGAGAGACTATCAATCAATGTCATTGAAACACTGAGACATGACAGATGCAGCTTAAACAAGGGGACATGACATTAAAATGGCATCCAGCTGGGGCATAGCCATCACAATAAGAAACAGATGTATGATAGACAGCAGAGACCTCTGACTGCCACAACCCAGCTTTGCTTGCAGACATCTGATGATTAGGAAGTCCTGCTCAGCCGTGAGACAAGGATTTTTAGTCCGACATCCATTAAACCTTTACAAGCCAAGGGCCATATTCCTGGCTCGCCTTCCCGAGGTTTGGATTGCTGATTAAAGTTCTTAACTGCTGAATCAGAGGGCCTGTAATTCAGACTTCCGACCGGCTTGTTTTCATAAAACTTCCTAAGTAAAATGAGGTCAGCTGCACCAATCCAAACACTTGAGGATAAAGACTGCATGAGATCACCTTCCTGGCTGGAGAGATGTGGTTTCTCCCAGCCTGGGAACTGAGGCTGAGCTCATGTGCAAAAAACAGAACTTAGGGAAAACAAAGCTGGTTTAAGGAAATGTGTTCATCTGCAGGTTTCCGCTGTTTGCAATGAAGCATGTCTGTCTTTTTGTTCCTCAAAAGCACTGGAGATACATTTTCCTCCATTTTGGTTGCTAGAGACTATCTTGTCAGTTTCGATGTATCTATGTCACTTGTCATGGTGAAGGACACAAGGACCCAACAAACCAAACTTACCTGGCTCACATCATACACCCTCAGGCCCCACCTTAAATCCACTGGAAACCCATCCACAAAGGATCGACCAAATTGGTTAGCCATAAACACCATGCAAAACAGTCCCTCTCCACCCCCGCCACCATCTAGTCTGGTGTTGTAATAATCCACTATCTTTGTGCTATGGCACACTCCATGGGACTTAAAATGAATTTTAGAGAGTGCACAACATTACGCATATTTGCAAGAACAATGTGTATCCTTCTATTACAATTTACACAACCAAAAACCTTGATGAAAATCACCTTATGGAAAGACAATGGGTTTCAAATGCCCTCTAAAAGATTCACAATCTTGCAATATCTTAACCATAAACCATACTTAATATGACATCCTTTGTCTACACAAGACGCACCTCTCTTAGTAGGACACAACACATTGGTCCGGAACCATTTCAGCTCACAATGGTTCTGGTTGCCTCTCAATTTTTCAACAATAAAGGGGCCAATATTTTTAGTTACCGCCCAGCAGTAACAGGTAGAAGATCTCTATGTGATGTTGTTGGTCAACAGATTATCCATACCGTTACTTTTGTTTTTTTAACACATTTTTCTACCTATTTGACTGTTGGATAGAACTTTGTGGTGAATTATCTTCTTTTTCAAGGTTACTGGGATTCCAGTGGCATTGTTTATCTCATTCAAGATCACTCCTTGCTCCATCTAAAGCCTTCCCCAAAGGTCATCCTAATTTAGCATAAACATGTACGGCTCCAATGCTTAATATACACGGTGCTTGGTGTAAGGAACAGCACCTTCATAGGCAATGTGCCTTTGCCCATCCTCATTCTGGTTATTCTTGGTCTCACAAGCATTTGTTGCTCATCTCATTATAAATTCTGCTCAGTCTGGGGTGCAGTAAAATAGCACCTGTAAATATACCGTATTTTTTGGCCCTGGTGGGCCCGTAATAATAGCGAGATCAACTATTTGGCACAGCTGCAGTCTGGGCCATCTCACTCAAACACTAATAACATCTTACCACTTTCCATTTTCTATCATGATGAACTTTATTCAGAGCATTTAAAGTCATTCCATGAAGACATTGACTCTTACTTGGACGACTTCTTCCGCTCTGAAATATCTAAGTCATATCAAGGAATACTGTCTACATCTTCTACTACAGACAAAACCATTGGGCTATAAATGAGGACTAGCTGCTTCCCATGTTGGAAATTGTATGTGTGAGAGTAGGATATCAGCAGGAGAAACTGAGAAATTAGACCCATTGTTCTTTGTTGATGCAAAAAGTTATAATACATTATTGGCTGACCATCTGACTCTGCTACTATCTGACCTTGGTTCTCCAGAACTGCATGTTTTTGTTCTATTGAGAGCACTACTGGCCATGTCTGTGTGGCTATAACTCTTCTCCATGTTGCTGATGCTCCTAGCTGGCTCCTTTATTGACACAGAGAAAACCATCTAATCATAGCTTCCCGCCACTCTGGCAACTGCCACGCTCCACCTTGCTCCGATTAACTAGGGTGGGTATACCTTAAACCCTTCCCTCCCTTAATTGCAGATTGCTAGGTGAAAATACCCGTGACTGATGGGATTCGCCCCGCTACTACTCATACCGCATATCCGCTTGCTACACCATACACATTGCTTACCGGGTAAGGCTTTTAACATATGGCCGGTAGTATGTATTGTTCCTATCCCTTACTTGACTTAGGTCCATGTTCCCTCAAGCCTGGTGCCCCATCGGCGTGATTACCCAAGACCGGCCTCATCCACCGGAACTCCACATCTTGTTGTGGATTGAATGATAACCCCAGGTAATCGGCCCCTTTCTCCTTAGTGGAACTCACCAGCCCTCATTCTCCACTCCATACTAAATTCCTTATCCCTGTCTTAGACTTAGGAACACCGCTACCTGGACGCCCTCCTAGTCCACGTGTCTTCTACCATTAGAAACTTGCCCCCAAACCGTCATTAGGTGAGAGCCCTTGGATTAGATCCACCAACTGCCTAGTCGCCCTCCCATGCCACACTCCCTTCCCCTTACCTATCACCACGATTCTTGCACTTCCTCCTTACTGTGGCAACATCCACAAGCATGTCACAGTTTCACCAAGTCTCACCATGTTTTTAGAATGCATGACACCTGATACATCATTCACGCATGTATGGAAGGTTTCACAATAAGTATGGCATGGTCTATCAGTAATGCAACGCTATGCAGGCTACAGTGTAAACCATGTCCCCTTTTCTTTTACTTCCTTCTCAACAGGCTTGCACATTCAGGCAATTCATTGTTAGTCCTGATGATGATCCCTTATTTTATGTAGGATCGAAACGCCGTCGACAGTTAATGTAGTGACAAAACAATTCCCATATTGTTACCCTAATTGTGTATACTACATGAGGTCAGCTAGATAAACTTTGAACTGGTATTAGCGCCTCCCTTTCTTCCTAATTGCCTGCAAATTCCTACCTTTTGTTTTGTTGCTTATGTGTTATGTGTACTGGATACAGGACTGTATCCCACTGTATAACTGTTCACCTTATCTTATGTATGCTTCTACATTGATTAAATTAGTGTACGGCTGGACACATGCTTCCTTATAGTACAGTTCGTGGTCTATAATTCAATTTTGGTTATAAGCATTGTAATATATTAAGGACCGTTGTTGCGTGTTTAAACTATTACCCCAGGTCCTTGATTACCTTAAGGGTTCCCTTGTCTTTTTGAAACCTGAGAGTAGGATATCAGCAGGAGAAACTGAGGAATTAGACCTTTTGTTCTTTGTTGATGCAAAATGTTATAATACATTATTGGCTGAACATCTGACTCTGCTACTATCTGACCTTGGTTCTCCAGAACTGCATGTTTTTGTTCTATTGAGAGCACTACTGGACATGTCTGTGTGGCTATAACTCTTCTCCGTGTTGCTGATGCTCCAAGCTGGCTCCTTCATTGACACAGAGAAAACCTTAATTAGGTTTAGGTGATTCCTTTCTGGTAAGTAGGGTGGACAAAAATGTTTGAATGAAGAAATAAAAGCCTTTTTGGGTGTCAAGCAGAGCCATTCATAAACCGCATTCTCTTAATGGGATACACAAAGTCTTCCCTTTCCTCCAGTATTATTACTTGCATTCAATTTAAAACCAATCACATATCAAACAAGCTTTGGCAAAGCCAGCAGGTTTTGCCTTTGGAATCGATTGGCTTTGCCAATGCTTGTTGTATGTTCTAAATTGGTAGGTTATCAGTAAAAAAGCAACATTTATTTTTGCCAATGCTGTGCAGCATTACCAGAAAAAAGAAAAATGTGCCATGATGTGACCCACACAGCGGAAACTCTTCATGAGGCTACTTGCATTGAATAATTCTGTTGAGGAGGTGGATGAATGATGAGGTATGCATGTACATCAGTCATGCCACAGGCACATGGCTACTTATTGGCAAAACACCATTGTATTTATTTTTTGTATTTACCAATCCAAGATGGCGAAAACCAGTTGGAATGGTAAATAAAAACTGCTCAAAGGCACTTTTTTTTTAAAGTAAAGTGGTCCGGTTTAAAATGATAGCAGTTGAAAGCTCTCTGGTAGGCGAGACCTAATAAAGTAAACCAAAACATACCACATTTTAATGGGTCTGCGCTGACCCTCAAAATTCGGAGGGACCTTCAAAGGTCGCATCCTTGGCAGATCAAATTGATAACCACTCCAATAATCAGTTAAGCCAGCCAAGGAACTTTGCCCCATTGACTGCTGGTGGAGTATTAAAATGTAGCAAATATCAGGGTTCGACGGGCCCCTTAGAGCCCTGGGCCCTCGGTGCTCCTGCACCTGCTGCACCAATGGCAACAACACCCCTGGCCTATTTGGGTTTGACTTTGCATGTTAACCTGAAAGTACTTACTCAGTCACTGAATCCGTTACAGTATAAGGTAATTAAATTGTTTAAAACATTGAAAAACCTTCCCTTGTCCCTAAATCGTTAATCAAGTTTGGTCAATATGTACATTTTACTGTAATTCTTATCCATTTCTATTGATTCCGATTTGCACACTGCAGTGTATGCTTCAGCTTCATAACTCCATTATTTTCTCTTTTATTTAACGTTCTAAAAATCGTGCTTTGTGCTCAAATGTCTAAAGCCGTATAGAGAGGTTCTAGGTGTACCAACCTACAATGTGAATCCTGGGCTCATTGTGGGGTCTAAAGATGCTGAATCAATGCAAAAGCAGTGCAATAATCCAGCATCACCAGCGCTTCAAGCTACTTTCCATATTTCTGCTAATAAAAAAAACTACTGTTAAACACAACTACTTACATTTCACTCAGAAATGTTATTTAAAACTGTGCAAATTCTCCACCAAGTTTGGTATGACACGGGCCATAATCTAGAACATCTCAGAAACCTGTTAATCTCAATTTGTTACATTTGATGGCACTACCAAAATGTCACTTCACCCAACCGTATCTTTGTAAATTAACTTTTCAAGATTCCACTGGCTACATAAAAGGCCAAAGAAACTGTGCTAGAGCTGCTGCACACTTTTTTTCAAATTTTCAGGCGTTATAGCATGGGTCGGATACTTTGAAGATGATTAAGGTTCTCTGCTCCCCTCCTCAAGACCCATTAGTCTTGGTCCCACAAAGTAGGATACCCTCTTCACCTAAAATTGTAAAAATCCAATTTCTAGTGAACTTGAATTTTTAAGAGAGGATTTTACATGCTTGGGTGACTACTGGAAACACAAGCTCAATGGCAGATCAATTGCAACAATAGGTAATATTAGAAAATTGGAATGTTGAGCACTTCAATTTAGACAATGGAGTGCTCCGTTCTTCAATTGGTGGGTAGAAGCCAGGAGAGCAACATTCCAAAGCTGTTTTCCTTTCACAGCTGCTGCTGTGAACAAAGGCCTACAGGAGCCCAAGGGGATTTAAATCCCCTCGGGCTTCGAGAGGCCTTTGCTTTTACTAATTAGAACATTCTGCCCTCTATGGGGAAGTGTTCTAATAGCCTTAGAGCCCTCCTAGTGGGCTCTACTGGCCGTTAAAGGCCTGCTCACTTGTTAAAGGCCCTCGTCTTCGACTCGAGCCTTTAACGCTAGAGCGGGCCTTTAATGACCGGTTGAGGCTGCTAGTTCGGGCTCTAAGGCTATATTAGAACATTAAAATGTTGGGAGCTCCATTGAAAATAATGGTGTGTCCGGGCATCTAATGGCTGGTAGAATGCCCGGAGCTCGAACATTTCAGTGTTTGACTTTGGTGAACAAAGGCATCTCGGAGCCCAAGGGGATTTAAACCCTCTCGGGCTTCGAGAAGCATTTGTTTTTACTAATTAGAACACTCTGCCCTCTAAGGGCCGAATGTTCTAATAGCCTTAGAGACCTCCATAGTAGGCTCTACCGGCCATTAAAGGTCCGCTCCAGAGATAAAGGCCTGAACCGAAGGCTTTCTGCGTCTTCTGCTGCCTTCACTAGGATAGAAGAGGCAATGCCAGGGTGTACCAAAGTTCAAGCCAGGAACAGCAGTTGCAACCCCTGTCTGCTACTTGTCTTTCGAGAAGATCCTGGATGAAATAATAAATCAGGAGGACAATCCAACAGTGCGTCTCGTGACTCAGAAACTTCCCTGGCGTACTCTCCTCTGCATCCTATCCATAAATTGGTGGATTTTCCATCACCATCCAACTCTAAATCAGGGCCCTGGTCTTTAAACTAACTACCCTACATTGTAAGGCGGCAAATGAAAACGAATTAAAGACGGGGCTGGCACTGTGCACTGGCACATCCAACCTATAATGTTCCCATGTACAAGTCTGGGAGTGAAAAATACATTGTGATCCCTGGAGACCTGCATTACATTCTTGCAAACTAAACAAGGAACCCTATAACTCAGAAAGACAGACTTATTCTGGGGAGAGGATGTGGCATAACAACCAGAGCGCCCGACTTTGGGGAAATGGGTTCGAGTCTTGGCATCAGCTTGACGACCTGATTCTGGGTAAATCATTTAATCTCTCCATTCCTACAAAAAATGAATGTGTCCTTGTGTAATGTAACTGGTGCTCGTGTAAAGTACTCCAATACCTTCTGGTCGAGTCTGCCCCCCAAAAAAAACCCAGTTGTGCAGCTCTGGAGGTCGCAGGAAATGTGTCACTGATATGGCTGTCCCAGGAGACATGTTTAACTCCAGCCTAGTAAATGCTGCCAGTGTGAGAGGCAGCCACATTTACAGACCCTTCCTGCCAGAGCCAGCTCCAGGCCTCAGTCCTAATCTGAACAACATGGCAGGAGGCCACCATTAGCCCCACTGCCAGGGGGCTAATGTGTCTGACCTGGCCTATTGATCCCTTCTCGGAAGACCACTGATTTATAGCCCCCACCAATCTCCAGCATAACTAATGCTCCCCCTGCCAGATCTCCAGCCCCAGAGTGAACTAAAGTGTACATTGTGCCCACCACTTACTATCACCTACATCTGTACCGCAGGATTCTTTTTAAATTCGCCTCATACATTAATCTTTTTCCCCATGCTATCAATTTTTTTTTTAGAGCTCCTGATATGAAAGGCGCGCTTTTCCTCGCACAGCAACGAGGGACAATTAGCAGCATACCCACTGGATATCAATTTCCTGTTTAGAAAAGATTTATATCTTTCAACTTTGTGAAAAAGTTCTGCAACCGCCGCCCTCCCCCTCCCCCGCCTGCCTGTAAACTCGGGGAAATCGAGAGGGAGAGCATGTTGCTGTAGAGAGAACATATATTCCTATGAAAGCTAAAATGGAAAAAGCTTCTTTTTTGACCACTCTTTTTAATATACATGTTAAAGAGGCGCAATCACATCTATGTCGTTATGGATGTCACCTTAGTACTAGGAAATCACATGTTTGCCCACATAAATCATGTGACTACCCCGTGAGCAATTCTGCACCAAACATGGAGGCAGGAGTATTCCTATGTCGAGCTTCGACCATACCACATTTGGTGTAAATTGCTCAAACGGTTCAAAAGTTGCAGAGGGGTAAATTAATGACTCCAAGTATAAGAATTCAGACAAATCGTCGCATTTATGCACTAGCTCCATACATCGACAGGGCCTCTGGAATTCGGCAGCAGGGGTGGATCAAATTATGTAGCAGAAGTTGACTAAATTATGCGGCAAAAAAAGACAAATTATGTGACATAAAGCACATTTTGTAATATTATTACTTCAATATTTGTACACGTTGAAACACTGCCTGGGCAAAGAATTCACCTTACTAGTACAGTTTAACACACACATTTTTCTTTAAGCAAATAAAAGGGGACCAGTCAACCTTTGCGAAGGGCTTTCCACTGCGTGGGGACACAGCGCTACCCTTTTACTAACTGTTGATACATTTAAAATAGAAATACATTTTTTCTGTTAAAATCTGCAGATTGTACAGCAGATGATCGATTGTGCAGCCAATTTGGCAAATCCATAATTGTGTGAAAAATATAGAAATAGCATTATTCCAGTGGCTTTGTGCATAGAACAGGAAACTTTGAGAGCTCTCATAATTTAAACATATTTCACTTTCCGCAAATAAGGAAGGGCTACTTTTCAGTAGGGGTATGTGAAATTCGCATAATTAAATCAAATTTCTGGAAAATTTTGCAACATTATATGAAATTACAGTGAATGGAAATCTGTCGTGTAGCTCTATATTTTAGCACAAAGCGCTTCCTCGATTAAAGAATAACATGAACAGCACAATTGCTGCGAACAACAGCCACTCGCCTTCTGGTTGTTAGCGTTGTTCTCATGCTGCATTTTTCCCAGGAACTGCTGCGTAATTATATTACTGCCGCCATTTTGGGAATTTCATGTAATAAGCGTAATGTAAAATTCCCAAAATTGCATAAGTAATTTAAATTCCATCAAGGCCTACATTTTCGTCCCTTTGCACCTTCACCAACCAATAGCTTTTTTTCTTTCTAAAGTGCCTTTTGGTTGTAAAAAGAAAATGTTTTCCCAGAACTAAAACCAGTTCTCTAAAATAAGCTTAATGGCCATATTTGCAGGAGCTAACTCCTGCAGGATATTCCTACTGTATTGCCTTAAGTGTCCCCCTCAAGAAATCACTTTCCACAATTCAAAATTACAACTTTTCAACCCTTTCTTAAATACATAAGGAATTTCTAACTTTTTCTAAAAATATTTCAAGATTGGAGTTACGAGTAACAAATATACCTCTTGGATTCTTTGTGTAAAGTTGCACTTTCTCCAAATATTCTGGGTCTGGACTTTGAATACTAAATTTCCCTTCGCAGCATCCGCGAAACCCAGTTTGCTCCCCCGAAGTGGCAGTTCAAAGCCAGGAACTGCAGCCATTTAATGACTCATGTTCCATCCTGCTAGTGCACTTTCTCCATTCCAAACTTCTACAGCCCAACTCCATAGCAGTTTTTATTTAAATGGCTTCATCAACTGTGCTTTTACCTATAAAATATATTGGAGATGAGTAGGGAACTAAAAGCCACAAAGTTAGCTGCAATTTACTGGACATAGCAAAAAAGCCTTCTGAACTATTTCATGGAAAGTTGCACTTCACTATGCATCTCAAGATTAAAAAAATTAAAAAGTAAATAATCTTCCTGGATTCTTTTGGGAAAATTGCACTTTTCCCAAATAATCCAGAACTGATTTTAGAATACTACTTTGCCTTCCCAGAGTCAAACCCCTCAATTGCCATAAGGGTGCAGTTGAATGCAAGAAACTCAAACGTGCGAACTTGTATACCTGCACTTATAATGGGGATAACAAACTGCAAGTTCCATCATGCCTTACTATGTTGGCTGGTGAACAGGGAGGGACTGCTGCTTGAAAACAGCCTCCGTGACATGCAAACAGTCGACAGCAATTATTTGATTTTTTTGTTTCTGTTATTTTTTACCTTTTTGTATTTTTACAACAAACACTCATTTATCAGCACCAATTCCTGAAAATAAGCAAGTACTAGCCATAGAAACCGAATTCTGATGAGGGGGGTTTAAAAAACGTGTTTTTTTACCAATGTTCAGTGTTGGACTTTACCACTTGTAATGGGAAAACTGAAACTCCAAGTTCAAGCAGCTTGGTGATTTTGGATGGAAAAACAGGCTTGGCTGAAAGTCTTAATCGTGACACGGTGGCAGCTGACAGTTACGATAAATGTATCAAAATCGTGCCCAAAGTTAACTGCATGGTAAACACCCGCTGCGATTCTCTGTAAATATCGAAATTCTTTACACAATTTATCTCACCCCATAAGCTGATGAAAGTATTTGCAGCAGGCGCCTAAGCCTTTGTTTGCCCGCAGCTTCCTGTAAATTGCCTCTTTTTATGTCCTCTGTGTCTCAGGGCCAGTCCCGTCAAGCTCACTCTCATTTCAGCGGCATCCACAAAGCTTCAGTTAACGTTGAGGGGGACGAAGCCATAAAATGGAACATTAGTGACCTGCAAAGTTTACATTTGACCAATGGTGATAGGGCTACCAGATGTCCCCATGTCCCCAGGGCACCTGGCTTCTGGTGTTCAGTGTGTTTTAATACATTAGTGCATTCTGGGAGTTTGTAGTATTGACTCAATCAGTTGAACCAAGGGTCGGAGAATCCTGAAATTGAAACATACTGACTATTGCAAAAGTCAGCAGAAAACATTTAACTCACTGAGACATTTTTTAGACTGGTGGAACATGTTCCCCACTGCACTCTATTATTGATTTTCTATTTACACTACTCCATAATTCGAACAATTTGAGTGTTTGTTACCTCAAAAAAGGTATATGTTATACACAAAACACATTTTAGGAGTCATGAAGCTTTTCTTACCACTCCTAAAATGAGTTTCCGAGTGGTTACTGATTCGCAATTTGGAAGGAGGGTGGTGTGGGTGTTCCTTCCATATTGCAAATCGGTACCAAATGTGGCAAAGGTTTGCAATCCGAATTCCGGTCACAAACCATTGACAATTTACCAATTCCCAAGTTGAGGTGGAAAAATATTCGCAAAAATAAAAATGTGGTCCTCTTTGGCCCCCTTCCCCTTTGTTAATTGGCGGGGTACACGTTTCATGAAGCAGTGGGCCCCTCGGCCTTTTTAAACAACCATGTTTCCCATAAAGGAATTTGTGTTCCTTTAAAAAAAATAGGGTTACTTTATTTAATATCAATGTCTGCTGGCCCTTCCAGGTCACTATCGCTGTGATTTTGACCAATCCATGTGAATCGCAATTTTCTGCCTATCTAATAGATATTAATTAGGTAGCTAAGGTTATGACCCATTCTCAATCCTTATTTTGCGAAATGACTATTAGTACATAGCTTGGTTCCAAAATACATTTCTGGTAGCCAAAAGACTGGTCCCAAATTGTGACTGCTTTTGGCAACCAGAACAATAGTGCACCTGGCCCCTGGTGCTCTAGTTACAGTAACATCATCAAGCAAGGGCTAACAGATATTCCTAATTCCTAACTTCATTGGACCCACCATTTTTGCTGACAGTCCATGCCATTCTTTGCTCAAAAGGGGATACAATAACAGTGCACCTGAATTATAGACACTGACATTTTGTACAAAATGTCAACAATAGAGACCACAACAGCAGAGGTCTTGCTGTACAAGAGGGTGTTTGAGTGACATGGCCTCTTTTGGTCCTGATGAGGCCCATGGATTTATGCCTGGGTGTCGAAACATCAACTGATACCTGAGCGAACTTGAGAAATGGCCCGTGGGTTTATAGAATATTCCTTCATCTTAAACTTTTCTGGAATTGGTCTCAGCTGCCTCAGCCTGTATTTTTTAATACAATGTAAACGTGAAAATCCTGCTGATTAAGCTCCATGACTGCTGGACTGGACGGGTCTTTAAATTCACTGGGCCTTTCCCTGGTGGGCGGGAGGGAGCCGTTGAAGGCTGGTTTTGAAATCCCATGTCCACTCCTGATACCTCTGTCACTTTCCCTAGCTCCCTGCGGTTTACTGCAGCAGGCACAGGGAGGTTTCAAGAGAGAGGGAAGGAAGGAGATTGAGGGAGTGCAAAAGTAGAGAGAAAGCCAGAGAGGGGAAAGGGAGAGAGGACAGAAAGGGAAAGAGAGAGAATGGATATATACGAAAGAGAGATTTTACACCAGGAATGAGGGAGTGGGCTAGTTTAAGCAAATTTTCCAGGGGCGCTATTGGTTCTCCAGTCCGGCCATACCATCAGCATGTATTGATTGAGCTTCACATAATATTTAGAAAGGTATTTTTAAGGAACCCCTCTGTAAAGAAAAATTCTCTGATTTTTGTTTTTCAATAATCTTTGAAAATAATAATTTGTTACATCTTTGCTCCACAAAAAAAGGTTTATTCATGTGAAAGGATCTTTTTTTGAAGATAGCACAATGGCCTCAGAGAGTTTTCAGGATACCCAGTTGTCTGGCTATGTTTGTTCCTCGGATTACGTCCTTGAATGCTTCCTACACAGTGCTTCATTCTCCAATGAGTCCACCTTAGGAAGAAATATTCCTGCCACAAAACCTGCCTTGTTGCGTCATGAAGGGTGGCGGTAGCAAAACGAACACTAGCCCGTGAGGGTACAATGATCTTAGAAGACTAACAGTAACAGATAAGTAAACCCTGAAAGCCAGAATCACAAAGGTCGCACTGCAAGGGAGGCCAGGGGGGCCTCTCACCGCATACGAGGGCCCCTGGTCCCATCCCACAGGATGCACTGACTGTCACTGCCCAGAGTCCTCTCACCGTACAACAGGGCCCCGGTCCCCACCACAAAGGGGGCACTGACTCTCACTGCCCGGGGGCCTCTCACCGCACTACAGGGTGAAACCAGAACATCTGGATAAAATCGTGGCTTCCATGCTTAAATTGTGTGATCTTAGGCAAAAATTGAACATCAATAAGGTAGGTTCTGGAATACCATATCCCATGGGATGCTACCAGCCATCTTTAATGGGCTTCTCAGAACCTATACTAAAGCAAATGGAGGATTGCATTTCCAAGGGATAACAGCCTTCACCTATGGGCTGCTTCCTCTGTTCCATATCCCAGGTTGCCCGTTTCATAGTGGAATACTCTGATAAAACAGTTTCCATTGATTTAAGGCTGAGAATGAATGATTATAAGTAAAATAAAGTGCCGCAAAAATGCAGCTAAATTTCCACATTTGTGCCGCTAAATTTCTATATTTGTGCCGCTAAATTTGCTGATCCATGCCGCAATATCCTGGGGGGTCTGCTGCGGGCAAGAGGAGAGTGGATGGGAAGAGAGACGTTTCTGCTGTGACAGGGATGGAAGAACAGCATTTACGAGCGGACAGGGGAAAAGAGAGAGCAGGCGCTGCTGATAAAGGAAAGAGAGCAGGAACTGCTGATAAAGGGAAGAGAGAGCAGGAACTGCTGATGGGGTAAGAGAGAGCAGGAACTGGTGGTAGTATACAGGGAAGAGAACAGGAACAGCTGAGGAGGTAAGAGAGCAGGAACTGCGGATGGGGTAAGAGAGAGCAGGAACTGGTGATAGTATACAGGGAAGAAAGCAAGAACAGCTGAGGAGGTAAGAGAGAGCCGGAACTACTGCCAGTATACAAGGAAGAGAGCAGGGACTGCTGATAGTGTACAGGAAAGACAGCAGGAACTGTTGATGAGATAAGTGAGAGAAGGAACTGCTGATGGGGTAAGAGAGAGCATGAACTGCTGATAGCATACTAGGCGGAGAGCAGGAACTGTTGATGAGTGAAGAGAGGACAAGGACTGCTAATAAAGTTGTGAGAGATCAGGAACTGCTGATGATGTAAAAGAGAGCAGGAACTGCTGATATTATACATGGAAGACAGCAGGAACTGGTGATAGTATACAGGGAAGAAAGCAGGAACTGTTGATGAGATGAATGAGAGCAGGAACTGCTAATGAAATAAGAGAGAGCAGGAACAGTTGATGAGGTAAGAGAGGAAAGGAACTGCTGATAGTATACAGATAAGAGAGCAGGAACTGGGTTAACAGCAGATGGGGACTGCCTGTGACCTCATGAAGGGCCAGTGCTTGGTTAGATAACCTGTCTTGAGTTATGGTGGCGGACATTACAGTACTTCATAACATAGCACTCTCTCTGTTCCTCCTGGTGAATCCACAGCTTGTCACTGGAACTTCTGGGCACACAGGTAGGCATTGCCCATGTCAAGAAAAGAGAAGGACTAGGGGCCAGATGTACGACATTGCGGGTTTGCGATTCCCTAATAGCGAATTTTTGCAATTCGCTATTAGGAAATCACGAATTGCAATGTACAAAAGTGTGTTTTAAGCTGTTTGTGATTCCCAATAGGTCGCAAATTGACCTACCTCATTAATATTCATGAGGTAGGTCACAATTTGCGACCCATTGGGAATCGCTAAAAACACAGGGATGGTAACCTGCTGGGAATAGCAGACCATCATGTCTGTGTTTGCTTTTAAATTAAGCAACATTTTTATTTTTAATGCAGCCCCTTTTCCTTAAAGGAAAACGGGATGCTTTTTAAAAACAAAAATGAAAATTATTCTTTTCATTTTTAAGAGCAGGCAGGGGTTCATGAGACCGCTCCCTGCTCTTAGAAACGTTTTGCATACATTCACAAAGGAGAAGGTGGGTTACCACCAACTTCAAGTTGGTGGTAAAATGCAATTGTTTTGCGACCGCATTCCAGTTGCAAAACATACTTACATACCACTGCGAGTTGCTATTATGAGGGACGCCCTAAACATGCCCCTTCCCAAAACCGAATCGCAAGCCTATTTTGCGATTCGGTAATAGGTTACCAAAGCGCAAAATAGGGTTTAGTCATAGAAACAGCTTTTTTTACAGTCGCAAACAGCCCAAATCGGGCCGTTTGCGAGCACAAAAAAGCTACATACATCTGGCCCTAGGTTTTTTAAGAACCTGATTTGATCTCCGTCGATGCGCTGTGTTCCATTGTGGCCTCCCAAAGGATTATCCTGTTGACTACACTGTAAACCGAAATTGGTCAAGATGCTGGAACTCCTGCCCTCTGCGTAGATCTTGGCACCAGGAGGTGGAGTCGGGAACAGCAGACCACAGAGGACAGGAGTTGAAATGGTCTTTCTCTCCAACCCATGAGAGTGGTGTGCGCTGCTCTGCCTGGTAGGAATGCCTGTTTCTTGTGTTGTGTTCTTCTGTTTGGCTTCATGGTGTTAATACTCTAAATGTGCAGCTATCCATATGTGAGAAAGTGGCTCTATATATACTGGACCAAAGTAAGGTACAGTGTGTATAAAGTCCACAATCCCCAGAGGTATAACAGAAGTTAAAGTCAGGTCTGACCTTACTCTCAAAAGTGGTAGCTTGGTCGAGCAGTACCAGAGGACAGTGTAAAGCATTTCTTGTACACACGCAGTCAGCAAAAGGTTTCACACACTCAAGAACTGAACTCTAGGCCAATTTTTTTAATATCCAAAGATATAGTTGTTTTATTTTTAGAACCAACAGGTATCAAAATATACTTTCCTCAATATGAGTACTCTCAGGTAGTTACTTTGCAAAGAGGCAATAAACTTTGTGAGCACAATACGAACAGTGGTTGCAGTAGGCAACACAATTCTAAACACAATTTAACATTGAGCTCAATGGGGTTTTCTACATAAATGCAGCCGGTTACTTAATAGATTACTTTTGTAACTTCAGGACTGGATCCCAGATTCAGTCCTGGGGTCTAAGCTGAAAACAGTTTAGTAAAAACGTTTTAGTTATTGCTATGATTTTTAAGAAATATTAAGCTATTTCAAAAGTTCACACAAACTTTTCAATGAAAATCTGGCAATGTTATCCAATGGGAGGAAAATCAAGTAGTAGTTAAAGTACGTTCTTGTTACTTTTGTAATCCAGGACTGGGCTTCTAGGTCCAGCACTGGGGCCTCTACTTAAAACAGGTAAGCAATTACGTTTCAGTAGTAGGTACAATTTTTAAGGAATATTTGTAATTTTCAAAAGTAGACAAGAAATTTCACAGAAAACCAGACTGTTCCTATGGACGAAATTTAGATTACTGGTAACCAAGGTTGTGATTACTTTTGCGGTTCAGTACTGGGCCAAAAGATACAGCACTGGCTTCTCTCCTGATTACAGGTGAGTACTTCGGATTTCGATATTCAGCGGATTTTAGATGAATATTTTAACATTTCAAAACTTCACACTTAGAAGAAATTTCACAGAAAAACAGTCAATGGTTTCCTAGGCAGAAATTTAGATTACTAGCAAACACGGTTGTGATTACTTTTGCGGTTCAATACTGGGCTACAGGTACAGTACTGGCTTCTCTCCTGATCACAGGTGAGTAATTCAACATTTGTTATTCGGCTGATTTTAGATGAACATTTTAAAGTTTCAAAACTTCACACTTAGAAGATTTTTCGAGTCAAACCAGTCAGTGTTATCCTATGGCAGGAATGTGAGTCATCGGTTTTCAGGTGAGTACTCGACTGGTGAAGTTAAGGTTCCGGGCATAGACTCAGGGGTCCCCCAGGGTCAGGTAGGTACAGTAGGGACACACCCAGAGGCACAGGGGCAGCCGGGTGCAGAGGTAGTTAGGCCCAATGTTATCCAATGAGAGGCAGGGGTCCTTCGGTTGGTGCTGCTGGCTAGCAGGCCACGCAACTGTGGGAGCTGGGCTCTTGGTCACTTGCTCAGGGCAAATGGGGAAGTAAAATAGGATACAGGTTGCACTCCCAGGGGCACTCGTGCGGCTGGGTGCATGGTGCTTTTGAGCCGTTGGGCGCTCAATGTTATTCAATGAGGATCTTGAAAAGGGAACAAAGGCTGCAGGCTCGGGGGACGGGGGATCTTTAGGAGCGACCAACACTTCGAGGGGTAAGTTGGGATATTGGAGGATAGGTAGGCTCCCAGAAGTTGGGCACAGGGGCCCGTGGGGCGCTGGGTGCAGAGGTGTCTTTTGAGGTCAGGAAATCTTACCCCCTGCTGGTTGCGTTCGGAGGGGTCCTTTGTCCTGAGGCTGCAGGCGTCGTCTGGGTCATCGAGGAGGGTCCTTGGGCACTGGATTTCGAGTCAGAATCGCCGGGGGGATGTCCTCAGAGTCTTGGTTCACTCCAGCACAGGCCAGGCTTGGCGGGTGCAGAGCATGCAGGGTTCGCGGTTCCGGTCTGATGCCAGGGCTTGTTACTTGCTTTGAGCAGAACCACTGCTCGTGGGAGACCCAGGTAGTTAGAGTCACAAGGCAGTCAGGTCTTCTGGGGTTTTTGAGGTTGCTGACCACTGGAGATGCCAGGGTTTAGCAGGAGCAGGTTCGAGGGTCAACGGGCCGGTAGGGCTGGGGCCAAATCAGTCGGTGTCTTCCTCTTTTTAGCAGCTGCATGGCAGGTCTTCTTGTTTATTGTTCTTCTTTCTTGTTTCGGTATCTGGATCTGAGGAAGGAAGGTTAAGGGAGCCCCTAAATACTGAATTTAGGGGCGTTACATGTAGGGCAAGGACAGGGACCAATAGGTCCCTGTCCTGGGGTGGGTACTCCCCCTAGCCTGCTCCTCTCCTGTGGGAGAGGGGCAGGAGCCTAGCTGTGATTGGGCAGGGATCCCCATCTTCAAGAAGGCTGGAGCCCGGGGTCGTCCTTCACCTCGTCTCCCCCACCTGAGGGGTGGGGTTGGCACAGGCTGGCACACCCCCCCCTTCCTGATGTAGTTTTTCCTGCCAGTCTTCCCGCCGGAGTGGGAGTCAGGACTGGAGGGGGCCAGTTGCTGGGTACAGCAAATGGTCTGGAGAAGCTCACACAGGCGGCATGCCTTTGAAGCTTCCCCTGCCCATCCTGGGGAGGACACCTAGCACCTCGCCCAGGATGCGCATTGTTGCAGGGCCAAAAGAGCGGGGGCTCTCCACCCAGGGGTCCAGCAACATGTCTGCTGGGTGGCAGCCTCTGCAGCCATTCAGCCCAGACGTGGATTGTAGGTTAGGTTTCAGGGGCATCTCTAAGATGCTCTCTGTAGTGCATTTTACCTTAAATCCCACATTGGCATCAGTGTGGGTTTAATGTGCTGAGAAGTTTGATATCAAACTTGTCAGTGTTCATTGTAGCCATTATGGTGCTGTGGAGTTCGTAACGACAACCTCCCAGCACCATATACTCTTAATGGCATCCCTGCACTTACAGTGCCTAGGGTACTGTAGGGGCACAGGGCTCCTGCACCTGTGCCCACACCACTGGCATAGGGCACCCAGCTAGAGGGGTGGCTAATGTATGCCAGGGCAGTGGGTTTGTGGGCATGGCACATAGGGAGGTGTGCCATATTGACTCTTTGCTTAGTTCTGCACCTAGACACTCAGCCTGCAAAGGCAGTGTGTGGGTGTCAGGGTACAGGGCCCCTCAGGGTGGCACAATAAGTGCTGCAGCCCTTGGGGGTCTTCTCTGGTCTCAATTCCCTGGATACCTAGGGTACCATTTACTAGGGGCTGGCATGTGGCCAGAGATGCCAATTGGGTTTAGGCTTTAGTAAAGTTTTTAGGGAAGGAACACAGGCCTTGGGTACCTGATTGGCAGGGACCCAGGGCACACCAAGGAAAAGTGCATCAGGTATCAGGCAAAAAGTGGGGTGGGTACTGCAACAGAAACTCACTTTCTCACACCATATGAGTAAATTCTGGAACATATGCCAGTGGCTAAATGACCTTGTTCTCAACCCGCAACTTGTTGGATGTGCTCCACTCTGTGAAATCTACTAAAACCTTGGCTTACTTACTTCAGTGTTCTTCAATTGCTAGAGAGCCCTGCACAAAGTCCTCTATTCTTGTTTGCATTAGAAGGAATCACAGGAGCGAGGGTTGCAGCACTCCGGCCTAAGCACCATGGCACGTGGTTGTGTGAAGAACAGCACCGGTACTCCGATACCATTGATGGCTTCCTGCCATATTGTGTATCACCCTCGCGTTATTGAACAGTAACCTACAGATTGAGCAACATAATGGCACATTAGAAAGCAATCCTCGCGTATTACATACCAAATATGAGAAGCACACTAGCTGATTGAGCAGCACACACCCATATTGAGCAGCATACCGCCATATCGAGCAGCACACCGCTATATTGAGCAGCACACCACCATATTGAGCAGCACACCACCATATTGAGCATCACACTGCCATATTCAGTAGCATGCTGCCATATTGATGCACCCTCTTCTAGAGCAACAGGTTTCCTGGATTATTGAGAAGCACTCTTTCATGTCATGCGGCATTCTTAGAACATTAAATAGCAAATCTGGCATATTAAACCGCATGCTGGCATATTGAGCAACACACTCATCGTATTGATTCTACCAACCATGGAGAAGACTATGCGCTCCCTCCCTTTCACTTGCCCATACTGCCCGCATCTATCGAAGTAGAAGTGGAGGACGTTCCTACTCCCACATCACAGCAAAGACCAGAAACAGCCTGCCCACGAACCTCCAGACCATTTTATTTATTTATTTATTTCAAAGGTTTTATATAGCGCTGCTGGACCCAAGAGTATCAGAGCGCTTTAAAAGGAGGTGAAGATAAACGAGTGATTGTGCGGAAAAAAAATAAAAAATAGAAACACAGAAAGCAAATATACATGATGAAAGCAAATATATAAAATGACAGTGTAATCATCAGAGTTAGCATTAGGTACCCCAGTATTTGTTGAGAAGAAGTACTTTGAGTTCTTTTTTGAAGAGAGAGTAGGAGGGGTTGCAGCGAAGATCCTTGGGGAGAGAGTTCCAAATTGTGGGAGCGTTACCAGAGAATGCACGGGATTGGGTCTTATGACATTTGAGTCTAGGAGGGATAAGGACAAGGGAGTTAGTGCTTCTCAGGGACCTGGAACATCCTGCTTTGTGTAGTTTGGTTGAAAGGTAAGAAGGCGTGTTTTGGTGGAGAGCTTTGTGAGTGATGCAAGCGATCTTATAGGTGGATCTTCCTTCTATTGGGGGCCAATTGAGGTTCTTGAGGACGGGGGAGATGTGATCAAATTTTTTACAGTCAGAGATGAGTCTTACCGCAAGATTGAGGACAGATTTGATCAGGGCAAGATGGATTTTAGGGATGCCGGCCAGAGTTGCGTTACCATAGTCGATCCTAGAAAGGACAAGCGATTGGACAACAAGCTTGAAATCGACTGCTGGAATAAATGGTTTAATTTTCTTGAGGTGGAGAAGGGTGAAAAGAGCACTTTTTGATGCATTATTAATGTGGGGGATGAGATTAAGGTTCTGGTCAATACTGATGCCTAGGGATTTAACGGAATTGGAAGTGGGGAGTGAACAGTTAAGAGCTTTGATGTCATTGATCCAGAGTTGGATGGGAAGGGAATTGTGTTTGGGGGAGAACAGTATGGTTTCAGTTTTTTTCGGGTTGAGTTTGAGATGGTTCTGATGGAACCAGGTTTGAACTTTAGTCAAGGTGTCATTTAGGTGAAGTATGTCTTTATAGGAATTGATCTTGTAGTATAATTGGGTGTCATCAGCGTAGAGGTGGTAGCTGATATTAGCTTGTTTGAGGAGGAGAGTGAGTGGTTCCATGAACAGATTGAATAGGGTTGGGGAGAGGATGGATCCTTGAGGGACGCCGAGTTAGACGGGTTGGGGTTGAGAGAGGAAGTGGTTGAGCTTGATTTGTTGTGATCTATTATGAAGGAATGAGGAGAACCAATTGAAAACATTACCTTCAAGGCCAAATCGAATTTTTAGAGTGTTGAGAAGGGTGGGGTGGTGCACAGTGTCAAAAGCAGAAGAGAGGTCAAGGAGGATAAGTATTGAGGATTCCGCTTTGTCTAGTGAGCGATGGATGTCGTCGGTAATGTTTATCATAGCAGTTTCTGTACTACATCCCTTTCTGAAGCCAGATTGGAAAATATCAAGGAGATTGTAGGTGTTGATGTGTTTTTCTAATTGTAATAGGACACATTTCTTAAGGGTTTTAGAGAGGAATGGAAGGTTTGAGATAGGGCGAAGGTTGTTGAGGTCATTAGGGTCGGTTGTGGGATTTTTTTAGAATTGTTTGTGATTTGACTAAGTTGAAGAGAGGCGGGGACGCAGCCAGTGGAAAGAGAGGAGTTGAGGATTTTGGTCCATATAGGTGCGATGATAGAATTAAGTTCTTGAACCAGATGGGCGGGAAGAGGATCTTTGGAGTGGGAGGAAGGTTTGAGTTTGTTAATGATATTAGTGATCGTATATTCGGATACTGGACTAAAGTCGCTCCAAGAGGCATTGTTTTTAGCCAGGGGTTTTTGTTGCAGAACGGGATCTGGTTGGGAGAGAGCAGGGAGGGCTTGAGAGGGATTGAGAGGTGATAAGAGAGTGAACGAAGATGAGTTAGAGGTGGTGGAGAGGGTGTGTTGGATGGGGGGAGGTTGGAGTGAAGGCGGGAGGGAAGAGAAGGATAGTTCGATCAAGTAGATTTTGTTAGTCAAGAAGCTTGCAATTTCTTCGCATCTGTTGCTCACTTCCGTAATTCCACATGGCCCTCAAGAGCTGGCTGTTCGAATAAGCCTCGGGGCCTGCAAGTGCCTGTATACCCTATCGGGTGATTAGCTGCGCTTTATAAATCCTGATTGATTGATTGATTGATTGATTGATTGATACACACTGTGCGATATCGAGCAGCTTTCCTGGCATATCAATCAGCACTCCTCTCATAATGGGACGCTACTAGCCACATCCCACATACTTTTGTCAGGTTGCAGTCTGGAATGTTACGGAATAATGAATGGCCACAATATTGTGCCCAAACTATAAAAAAAAAGAAATATTGAGGAAGTAAGTGCATAGAGGGAGGTCTAGATTTCCTATTCTTAACTCCACATCAATGTACCTAAAGACATATTTATATAATCAAGGTATGTAGATGTGGCGCTAGGTATGGAAAATCTATACACATTTCCCTGTCGACCTGTTAGTTCTTGATGTCTGGTCATGATATTGTGACCACTCAATATTCCTTCCACGATATTCCATACGCAAACTATTCTGTTGTTCCAAGCAGTACTTACAACATATTGAGAAACTTGAGTAAATGTAATTATTTCATGAATCATCACCTTCAGATTGTGGAGAAGGTTTGGCACTCAGAAATCCCAAACAAAAAACGACACAGGCAGATTTAAAAATGAAGGGTTGTGCTCTGACTACATTTCACCAAATAGTTTAGCCCAACCCCAAGGAATACCCAACTATGTCCTACTCAGATTAAGTTTTACTCAATGTTTAATTTGTAAAAAACATAAGTGATGGGGCTCTTGTCAGGAGGCAGCTGGCACCACCCCATTTCTCCTGTTAGCACCACCTAAAACAGAATCAACTACTATGTGATGTGATGTGATGTAATGACCATTGCTGCAGACTTCAGAGCTGGGGAACCAGATTTGAGTCTCAGCGTCGGCTCAACATCCTGTGATTCTGGGCAAATTACCTTATCTCCCTGTGCCTAACATAAATAAATATGTCCTTAACTGTTGCTCATGAAAAGCGCTGGTGTTGATAATTAAGTGCCAGTGCTGAGCACCGCAAACTACAGGCTCAAATTAAGCACTGTTTTTACCCAAAGGGTGTCCTCACTACCCAGTTGACTCGGGAATAACCCACCGATGAGTCAGTGGTATGTGTTTGGGATTACAAAAAACGTTGTTTTTAGTACCACAAATCCAACAATTCTATCCATGGCAGCCAGTGTGTGCGGGAGCGAATGGAGCGGAAAGAAACATAATGCACACATATTTAAGCCAGAGCCAAATACCTCATTTGACAAGAAATTCTGACACACCGATGCGTGACAATGACTGTTAACATGTGCCCACCATATACCTGGCTTTGAGGAATGGTCTGAGATGGCAAAGTCCCAATGACCTATCAAACTTCTGTTCTGTAGTGTTAGGCTCATTGGAAACCAAGCTTATTGCCAGCCGCAGCCGGTGCAGGTAAGAGTGGTGGGGCCTGATGGGGGGATTTTGACAGACGGCGAGGAGGGGAAATTATTTATTTATTTAATTTTCCCTCATGGTCATCTGTCGAATATCACCCCAACCTGGCCAGACGCCCCACCGTTCTTACCTGCACGGGCCGCGGCTGCTTATTGCCTTTACACATGAACCAGAAAAAAGATACAACAGCCTCATGGCTTAAAAATGCACTGACATAGGCAGGTTTAAAAAAACAGTGTTCGGCTACTGGAAGCGCAAAGATGATCAGATTGTGTTGAATGGATGCACCACCGTGCCACCATTGGGACATAACCCCTAAGGAATCAATGTAACTGCTTGCACTGTAATTACTGACCAAATGCGTCAAACAGCTCAAGCTGAAATGCATCATTATGCTTAACATAATAATAGCACACTACAGTACTCAGGTTATCAATGTTTGAAGGGTGAAAGGCTGAATCAGCCCTGTCACAATTCAAGCCTGTGGCCTGCAGGTCACACACACAGATCCTGTAAGCATGGCACCTTGACACCTGCTGTATGATAACTTTCTTACCCTTACCCACACAAAGGGACTGATTCACAAAAATGTGGCTGTAAGTAATTGAGACTTACTCTTCTTGTAGTTCTCCTGGCCTACTCCCGAATTCCAGGAGTAAGCCTGGCATATTCTTCCAGGATTACTCCAGGCTTATCTTTGAAACACAAGAGTTAGTTAATAGTACTAGAAGAGTAAGTCAGGGAAAGATCTTTGTGAGTCAAGTGCCCTTTCTTGAACGTGGTAGATACACCAGTTTAAATCCAGACCTAGAAATGTAAATGCAAGAGCCATGCCAAATAAATGGTAACTCGAAGTAATGGTGGCAAAGTAATGGCAGTAGACTCCCTGCAGAGGGGCACTCAACTCAACTCCTTGCTTACATACCACACTGTATTTCGTCAACTCCTTATTTGCTGTTAGCACTTATTTTTATTTGCTCTCTATGTGCCTCAAGTTTCTGCTGTTGTGCTTACTCTGTAAAGTGCTAGTTTCATGATCTTAAGTGCTGTGTTGCCATGCTCATTCGCTAACCTCTGAGTAATACTTTGGACCTACTCTCCCTACCCCTGCATCTCCCTACTATATCTACCTCAGAACTTTACGTCCTTACATCCTTCTATCTATAGGATTCTTCTTTTATATAGGGGTTCATTACAATGTCGGGCAGAATCACTTGCACCCGACACAGTCTCGGTCATGGGACCGACCGACACCCGGTCAGCAGTCCCAACCGTCCCATTAGGATGCGACCGGACACCGTTTGGTCGCATTTCTATCTTTTACTATGGGAGCATGCAATCGGCCGAAATGCATGCTCCCTTAGTATAATGGGAGGTGCAGTTCATCCCTGCATCCCGTGGCAGGCCCCACAGGGTGCCTGCCTTGCTCCATAGGTGTCCCCTCGGCCTCCAACCAGAGGCCGTGCACCCAAGGGTGTCCTGCTGGGTGCCCCCAAAGTCAAGTTACGGCAGCCTTTCTGTGTCATAAAGACCAGCACAGAAAAACTGCCGAAACCCGACATTGTAATCTCAAGGGCGGAAAGAGCCGCCCTTAAGATTACAAGCTGCATTCCGACTGGCCGACGGGCTCTCCGGGCTCGTCGGAAGCCAGCCGGAATGAAAGGTTGGATACATTTTCAACCGCCTCCATTGTAATGAGGCGGTCGGAAAGGAATCTAACTGGCACATTACGATGTGGTTAAGAAGGTTCTGACCATCGCCGAATCACATCGTTATCGGCCCCTAAATGTTGATATATATTTTTAATTATGCTTTATGTAACTCAGGTTCATGCTGCTATTTTGTCTACATATCCCATTGTAAACCATTACTATATATTTTTATCTATTCTCTATGTGCCTCATGTTATTGTTATTGTACTTACTCTGTAAAGCGCTCTGACACCTTTGGGTCAAGTTCGATCCATATAAAACTCACAAATAAATAAATAGGCTGAGTAATTTTACCTGCCCCAATGCCATGGATACTTCTTATTCACAGCTGGAATGGCCAAAATACTCTGGGCCACATTTATGAGGCCCTTATATTGCCATTATGACACCTTTTTGTGACGCTGTGGCAGCATAAAAAATGTGCTACACTGCATCATATTCACAAAGTTACGCATCTAGGCAGATGCATCACTTTGTAAACCGCTGCGCTACATTATACCTGCAACAGGTATAATGTATGCAGAGTGTGCCTTCAGACGCAGAAAAGCCTCATAGAAGTAGCGCTGTGAAATCTGTGAGATTTCTGCGCCACTTCTACGGCGTCACTGTGTCAAATCCTTATGCCTGCTTGAGGCAGGCGTAAGGGGTGACGCAGGCCTTTTCGCCTGGGGCTTGCCCTATGTTAAATGACACGTTTATGGAGTTGCGTCTGTTTCCAGCCACACTCCAGCAATGCGCCAGTTTTTGCGCCAACAGATTCGTCAGGATTCCTGACGTATCTGTAAATCCTGGCATCATGGAGCGCTGTACAGTAAATACGGTGCATCCATGGTGTCGCAAAGCTGGCGCACTGACAAGTTCTACATCGCTGTTTCACCCCAGTGATGCAACACTTTTCATAAATAAGGCCCTCCGAGCGTGCGGTTATCTGGGAAAGTGAGTACCCAGAGCCAAGGAGCGTAGTACTGCGTGGAGTGCTTCACGGGTTAATGCACCACCTGCTGAATTAAAGTGATCTTATTCTGTAGGGCCATCTCATCATTGCATCCTTCTGAGATGAATAAAAATGATTACCATTGACTTAAAATATAGCAACATCTTTACAAACAGCGCTTAGAAACCCTGTGTTGTTTAACTGCTATATAACTTGCAATTATGTCGGAATGTTCTGCAGGCAAGAATAGAAGCGGAGCACACAAAACTAACGACACTCAACAGGTTTGCTCCAGACTTTCTGGGAGGGGGCGGTGTACCAGGAGGGGGGAACTGGGAGTTGAAAGTCACTGTCTGCCTTCACTTCGCAAGGAAATATCAGAGGCACGAAATCATGCTCAAAGCAGGGAGCGCGCCGTCCAGATCTGGAAGAGGAGCCTGGAAGGAGTCACATACCTACCCCAATGGTTAAAGCAAACAAAAACATATGGAAACGGTTCAACAGGGAATTTCTGAAATTGAAAGAAATGAGGATGTGTTCTTGAAATAACAAACTCGTCAGAGTCCCTAGACTATCTCTCATCCGGTGTTCCCATTTTCCCACAGATATGCAGCAATGTTCAAGCAAAACAGATTTGTTTAAGCAAAACAGATTGGAAACAAGATTAAAAAGTCACAAGCATCCTTTAAAACTAAGTCTTCTTTTTAGCCATTGAGGCATGAGCAAAAATGAAATGTTGTGCAGCGTTTGAGATGCGCGCTGCAGATCGGCGAGGATTCGATTTTAATTAGTAATGTGAAACTTACGAGATAAAATAACATTTTAAGGAAAAATGCCAATTTTATAAACCATGGAACGTTTTGAGCTGAACAAACGCGGGAGAAAATCTATGCAATTCAAGTTTTTTCATTTTTCCACTAAAAATTATGAAAACATTCTTGGGGGGGGGGGGGGGGAGAGGGGAGGGTGTCCCTTTCTACTTTGGCAAAAAAATGAACAAAACATACTAACGTCTGACTTTTTCACCAGAGGCGCACACTGACAACGATGTACGTGCAGAATTGTTCATTCTGTTGAATTCTCCAAGTGGAATAAACATTTTGCACTGGTCTCGATAAAAGCGTCCCTATTCGAACCAACAGTGTGATCCTGGGCAAACCACTTTGTTGCCCTGTGCCTTATTCCCCTTTCTGGCGTTTGAAAGCTAGGAAAGAAACTTAATGAGGGCAACCTCCAGAATTAAATTCTTCATCAAATGCATTTTTTTGTATTAACTAAGCGACGAATCTAGCTCCAGTTAGATGCTATCTCCCCCCACACTGTGTGGCCTCTCTTTTTCACACATTGCTGAGAGCACACAACCCCCTGACGCGTGCCGGCAACATGTGGGGCGAGTCAGAATTTCTCTCCTAGCGCCACACTGCGAGCTAGGCCACCTCTGGGCGCTGCCTTACCTGGGTCGTGGAAGGGAACCAGCGCGAAGTTGTAGAGCGGTTTCTTGGGTCTCTTCAGCGACGTCTCCAGGATCTTGGAGGCGCCGTCGATCACCTGGACCAGGTCGTCGTACATGGAGCCCGTCACGTCAAAGACGAAGGCCAGGGTGGACGCCCCCTCGGGGGTCTCCTCGGTTGCGGGCGCCTTCTCTTGAGCAGGGCTCCGGGGGGCAGCGGCTAGCAGGAGGAGCAGGTAGAGGGGCGCACGCCCCTGTGGGCCCCTCCGAAGAGGCATTGTGGACTCGCCTTCTGGAGAGCTTAGCCTTGAATGAGCATCAATGGGCGCCCGCTGAGGTGGACCAGCACATCTGGGACCAGCAGAAAGTTTCTTTCCTTCAAGGGGACAGCTGCAGCCCAAGCGCTCACAGACAAGATTTACTCAGGGAAGGGGAGCTGTGCACGAAAACATGCTACTTGACCCGTGAGGCTTCCTGGAGGGTTGTCTCTTCCTGTCCCACTTTGCCCCGTGTTTATTTCCTCTGCGGGGCTGTGGAGGAAGCACAAAGCATGCCCCCTTCTGCGTGACCCTCCTATGATGGGCTGGCTCAGAATGAAAGTCTTACCATTGTTCGCTCTCAGCTGGACTCGCACCGGCCAGTTAAGCTCTCTGGCGCCACCTACCGAATCCTGTTAAAGTTAAGAGTAGGGACAGTCTGAAGTTCTACCGCACGTTATTGCTCCTGAAAGTAGAGGTGGGCAACCCAACAACTTAGCAGGGAGATCCGAGCCTAACAAAGGGTCTGGCTTGAATCTGGCTAAAAAGCCGAGCGATGAAAACGTTTCCTATGCAACAAACATCGCATAAAATATACGATACCGTCTCTTCAAAATCGGAATTTCCTTAACATACGGTAGTTTCCAAACTTAGTGCATCAGTTTTTAGAAATGATTTGTAAATGTTAATTTAAACGCATTCACACCTCTCCCGGCCCAGGCTAGAACGCCATTATTGACCTGAGGTAAGTTGGTTGTCATGCCTACCATAGTTGTGGCCTAAATTGTTATTAGGCAGAGAGCCACATTACAGTCTATTACATCAAACACTAGATAGCTTTTGTACACCACGTGTCCTGAATTCTTGTACTTCAAGGTGCAATAAAGAAGAAAGAGAGGCCCCAGTGAAATGAAATATTTGCAGAGGATCACATATTGTGGTCAAGTGGCGAAGCTTGGATTGAGAGGAAGTTTTTTAGTTTCACATTATGCACTTTAGCCATTAGAGGAGCTAATTTGCGGGGGCCCTGCATCACTTTTGCGCCATGTAAAGTGGTAAACGTGTGACATTATGCTCTCATAAAGAATTATGAAGTCACGCAAAGCCATTCTGCAGGCTATGAGTGGCCTCATAAATCATGGGTACGGCAACGCAGTGCAAAGCGCTGCAATACTCTGCGGGTAAGCGCTCCATGGGCCTTGTGGTGAGTTTTCCCTTTGCAACATCCATGGAATTTGACGCTGCCCCAGATTTACAAAGTGATGTACACCTGGGGAAGCGTCAAATCTGCATGCCTCAGGAGGTATGGAGTAAGGATGAGAAATATGTTTATTTCTCCTTGTTTTTTCCTCTTTCTATGTGTGCGGCAGCAGCACACATAGAAAGAGTAATGTACCTTGTTGGATTGTTTTTGTGCAGGAAGGTGCCCCTTCCTGCACAAAAACAATCCTGCATGCAACAGAGGCATCATTGTACCATGGTGCAAGGGTGCCTACATTGGCGCTAGGCTGCCGAGACGACGCCAGCGCAGTCAGAGGACAGGAATGCACCATATTCCTTAACCCCTTCACTGCAGGGCCGATTCCTCCACTGTGCTGGGGGGAGGAGGGGGGCGCGCACAGCGCCCCATGCTCATGAGCCACGGTTCTCGTGTGCTCATGACGAGCTGAGCTCGTCATGACCACGCCCATTCCTAAGAACGTGCAGCACAGCAGGGGAATTAGCCCCGCGTGTGAGCGTTCTAACGGTCATGACGAGCTCAGCTCGTCATGAGCACACGAGAACCGTGGCTCGTGACGAGCTGAGCTCGTGATGAGTGTGGGAGGGGTTAAATGCAGTGCATAATGCACCATATTCCTTAAATGCAGTGCATTCCTGCGCTTCCACTGTGGCACAGGGCAGCGCAGCAAGGTGCACTGCCCTACGCCAAAATGCCAAAAATGAGGCCCTAGATGTGTAGCTTTTTTTCTCTTGTTTTATACCAAAAGTTATTGCTTTGTCTTTAATTCTTGATGCATGAGGATAGAGCGTGGGTGGCAGGCAGAAGCCACATAAAAGATCGGCTGTTTTGGAGTTCGACGTTGCAAGAGGATTTGAAGTTGACCCACAGCCAGGCATTTGGTCCAAGCTCGAGCATTCACCGGCACGTCCAGCCCTAGGAATGGTCATTAAATGATAAAACCTGAGCAGAACGGCATTGAATGCATGTAGTGAAATAAAATCATAACTATAGATTTACTGAACTTTAGCGAGGGTTCTTGCAAGTCGAGCAAGGGTGGAACACAATACAAATGTCCTCAGATGGCAAATTGATCAGCTCTGGCAACTTCATAGATTTTTGCCCTCAAAATTGATGCAAGCTCATTGCTGAAATTGCATTGTATCACAGAGCATGAACTCCCTGATAATGTGCAAAAAGTAAATGTAACATGGTGGAATAGCATAAATAATCTTTGGATTCCAGGTAAGCTAAATCAACTAAATGTACAAACTGGTTATGCGTGGAATTCTAGCACCAAATGAAACCAGGTGTAAGCATTGGGTAGACATCCTGTTTCCAGCTGTAACCCATATTTTTTGTTAAATTACACATTTTATGCAGTTTATACCTGAGCGGATGTATGTGTGTAGAAATTTAAATTGAGTACACATCTCACACAAGACACCATCCGCTCACCAATGCCTAAGGGCACAGCGCTTTAAGTCTTCCTGCAAAACACCACTTTTTTTAGGGTGTGCGATGCAAATTATATTCTTGGCATGTAAGTCATGGTAAATAAAGTGCATCCCAATTTTCTCCCAGCCGCAGAACACAGCTGTGTTTATTATCACACAGCGCTGCACTGAATTTTTCTTTAATTTAGAAATCCGGTGGCAGAGTATTGAAATTTGTATAGAGGTATGTTAAAATACGCCCTCGAAGAAGCATTCCTACCACACATGCCTTCCTTCTCTGCACCCCTTCATCCCGGGGTCAAACCCCCACACTGTATGCAGAAACACAAGGACATGGTTGGCATAATCTTTAAAAGCAAGTACATTGACTTCAAGCCACAACTGAGAAGTTTGAGAATGAAGTGAAGGCTGCCACACATCCTGGATGGGCATGCTTAAAGTGATCACTTTAAGTTGTGTTGCGGCATGACCACACCGCTGAAGGCAGTTCGTGTAGGCAGCATACAACTGAAGGATGGAAATTCTCCAAGGAAACTAAACTTTTCCATTGTTCCATTCCCTTCCATTGTTAGTAGCTCATTTTTGCCACCGCATGCATACATTGGGCTGAGAACCATACCCATATCACTCAGAGAGACTCACTGAAAGAGCTAAAAGGATGGAAGGGAATGTAACCTAGCGGTTTTGGTTAATTCAAGCATTCCACCCACAACCTTTATCATGTCTCGAGGACGTGCCCTAAATGGCATTTGCATGTCCAGATGAGGTTGCTGAAGCTCACTGTGCATTTGGAAATTGAGCTGTGCCTTACGGATGAGGCCTGATGAGGCCTGACAAGGCTGAAGCAAACGACAAACATGCCAAGGCTTCCACGTGTTCTCCGGCTGGACTGACCCATTTGGGGTGTGCAGTAATTTTCATATGGTTGGTTCTTGCCTGGAATATCACAATATGAAAAGCCCAAAGGATTATAGTTCAGGGGAATGATTACATCTGAGATAAACTGAATCGTCCCATCCATCACAGATTTTTCAATAATTGATATGCATTTGTGCTTAAAATGACTGTTACCCCACGTAAAGCTCTTTCATAGCCAATAATCACAGACACTGCCCTATACGCTTAGGCCTAATTGGTGTAATACATTTATTTTGCATTCGGGCACTGAGCGAATAACTAAAGACATTTTCTCATGAATATGGTCAACCATTTCATGACAGTAATGGTAGCTTACCTCTGTGACGAGTAGAATGGGTCATAACCAGCGTGAAGCATGTCTCTGATTGTTGAGACAATTTGATATATGACTTTATCAACATGGGTGGGATATAATGCATAGTATGCTTGTGAATTCACACTGTGGGGTGGAAACTGTCATCATGCAGCAAAAGCATGCTTGTAATAGACAGCTATGTAATAGACAGTTATGTTAAGGCAACTATTTTGAGTGCGCCTGTCCTCCTTGGGAAAAGGCAAAATGCTTCACTCACATTGACTTCTGGCAATGGATCACCTGGGTTAACCCATGGCCTCTTGTTGTATGCCGTAGTGGGTGGAAGGAAAAAGCTAACGACACAACAGCAGGTCAATGGAAGAGGGGGCGGGCTCATGGCCCACACAAGTAAGCATGTTATATATATATAATGTTAATAAAATCAAAGGTTCTTGATTTACGCATGACCTAAAAAATGGCTTGAGACGGTAGATTGTGACGCATAATAATTTATATGCGTATGTACAGCATATTTTTTAAATTAACTTTAATTTGAAGGCCATTGTTTCATTATTTGCTCTCCAACATTTGATTAATTCCGCTTTTTTCTGTCATTCTGGTTAAAAAATGGTCAGTGAGCTGTACCCAAAGGTCCCTCCAGGCTCTATTTTAACATACCTGCATGCCCATCTGTGCCTTGGGATTTCCTGCCACTGTAGATATAAACCCTTTAGCTTAGGTTATATTTTTTCTTTAACATTTAGTAATACCATATGTGCCATCAATGTAGAGATAATTATTTTGAGGCACCGAGACATCTTTAGAGCAGCATTTTGCTTAGAATCAATTACACTAAAAAGCCGACCTCTATCAGTAAGTAGCTCATCTTCACAGCTTCAGTTCCTGCTTTGGTGCAAGGGTAAAAGTTCCAGATAAAAAGATGCAGGAGTGAAGCGTGTGAATGCAGGGACATGGGTGCTGATGGTTACAGCTGATGTTTGAACACCTCTGCATATGAGCATCCTTTCAGCTTACATACTGGGATTGCTGGCTATCCCAGTCTTCTCACACTGTGCTCCTAAAACCCCACATGAAAAACTGACCTTGACTCACTTCTGATAGATTCCTGCCCTTTCCTTCTACAGAGTGGCCCTCTCCTTACTTTCCATCCAGGGCCGGCTTTAGGGCGGTGTGGCTGGTGCGGCCGCACTGGGCGCCTACCTGAAGGGGGGCACTGACCTCAGGGGGAGCTGTATTTAGCGATAACTTATTATTTAAATGCACCTGCTGCAGGGCTCCTTGTGCTTCTAGCTTTCAAGCAGTTATAAAAACGTCAAGATAATTCTTGTGATTAATGTTACTGCCAGAGTGAGATGTCGGAGGTTTTTCTAGTGCATACATGGCCATAGACCTGATTCAGGAGGGAGACTGCCGACTTTTTAGGACAAAATAGCTTTATTTTGTCTGTATCCCACCTAAAATGGCTTCTGCTTCGATAGGCATTAATGGGGGAAAAACATTCTCTTGATATAGTTTAAAAAAAACTCATGCTTTCCTCTTTTAAAATGTAGACATGTATGATAATGGCAGTTTAACTCGCCATAGAGTAGCACAGAGGGTCAATGCGCATACTGCAAGGAATAGATCTGTATTTTATGCAAATAGCTGAGTGATTGGTAGAGCCAGCATTTTATTAGCGCTTGAAAACACAACAAATGTATTTGAGAGAGGGGCTATGGAGAGATGAGTGGAACTTTCACCTGATGGTAGTGTGGGAATCTGAGGAGGTCATGCGGGGGGGCGCCAAAAATATTTTCGCATCAGGCGCTACCAGTGCTTAAAGTCAGCCCTGTTTCCATCCTCTTCATTCCCCCTCTTTCTGGGCATAGCCTCTTCCCAGTCTCATGCCAGTCTGCCATAAACTCTTATCGTACTCCTGCAAACGGCTCACACCTCATTTCATAGATCACAACCTCTCTTTCTATAAAACCCTACCCTGCAACCTAACTATAACTAACCGCCGCCAGAGTATTGATTTACCTCACCAACCATTTGCCTGAAACCACCCCCCCCAGCCTCCCACTAAAGATCACGTTCATTTTAATTTATCGCAAAGAAACTGGAGTAAATGCCTGGAATGTTTTTTTCCTGATAGCATATGACTAAACCCAATAACTCCTGACCATAGCATGCTACTCACAGTAAAGCACTTTGACGCCTCATAAGGGGTACTGAGCACTTTATAAATGCAATTTCACTTCAATACAATCGAAGGCTGGCAACTCCATAATGCAAGGTAAGGCTTTCGGGCAACAAAGACAGGAAAAGGAGTGAAAATAACCTTGTTGCAGGTGAATGAGAAGTGCTCCAACCGCCAAATTATACGTTTGCTAGATTGCCAACAATCCTTGTCAAATTACTGCCTAAACTTTACAGCAGATGACACTTCCCCAATTCTCTGCTTGGTATATCATTGAGCTTCTTTGTTCATGAAATATATAGAATCCTGGTTATGTTATCCGATAGAATTAGTATAACTTCACCAGAAACCATAGCTCTCAACAATCCCTTTCAGATGGCTGGAGAGGTCTAGATTACTTCTTCTTTTTCCGAACGATACGAGGTGTCAAAAAACGAATGTGTTTAAAATCTGAGACTTCCTTGAAGACTAAATGGCAATCCTGGCCCACCCTCGGTGGGGCTCTGACCTATTCTGGTGAAAGAATTTTCAGAGCCTCAGACAAAACTATATTTTGACGTTTGGTGCTTCTCATCTAGAGGCATTTTTAAAGTGTTTAAAATGACGAAACCGCTCCGTCATCAGCACAGCGCGACCGCAGCTGATGACGGAGTGGTTCCGTCACCAGCAGGGGAGGGGTTAACGTTTCTATAATGACCTATAAGGCCTTTGTAAAAGTCATTGGAATTATAGTAAGATAGGAAGATGGGATCTGCTGTGTAATCCCACAGCACCCTTTCTCAGCACATCTCATAGCACCAATACCCCAAAGCCCCTTCCGCCGTCCCAGCCTACCAGCAACACATGAAATGAGTGACCCAAACATAAGACCAGGACACCAAAGTTTTGTTGGAGGAGACTTGCTGCAGGCACAGAGACCCATACAGCCACTGACACACCCACTCACAGACCCATAATGCCACTCATACAGCCACTCCCACACCCACTCACCGACCCATACAGCCACTCACACACCCACTCACACCCACTCACAAACACACAAAACCACTCACACATCCACGCACAGATCCATACATTCACTAACACAAACCACTTACTGACCTATACAGGTACTCACACACTGACTCTCAAAGGTTACAGGTTACAGTTAGAAAATAAAATTTAAAAAACGTAGAAATTCACTAAAAAACAAAGGTCACAGGGACATTATAGTTAGGAAATAAAAAAAATTTAAATGTAGAAATTCACCTTAAAAACAAAGGTTACAAGAATATTATAGTTAGGAAATAGAATTAAAAAACCTTAGACATTCACTGAAAAAACAAATGTTATAGGGTGCTACCGTTAGGCTCAGGTTTCACATGCATATAAAGATAGAAGTTCAACAGTTATAGTTAGCTGAGCTAACTATCACTTACACCTCGCAATGTACTGCTTATGAC
Source organism: Lissotriton vulgaris (assembly GCF_964263255.1). Classification (NCBI taxonomy): domain Eukaryota; kingdom Metazoa; phylum Chordata; class Amphibia; order Caudata; family Salamandridae; genus Lissotriton; species Lissotriton vulgaris. The sequence continues at coordinate 774,331,551 of NC_141685.1, read as the reverse complement.
CTCACATATTACATCATTCATGACATGGTCAGTGACATCACTGATGACATCTCAAATGACATCACTAATGACCCCATAGACTGACTCACACCCCCATACAAACTCTCATACATCCACTCACACACCCACACAACCACTCACATACCCATTCACAGACTCATACAACTACTCACACACCCACTCACTCATACATAGAGCCACTCCCATACCCACTCACTCATACAGCCCCTCACACAATCCCTCACTCACCCATGCAGCTACTCAGGCAGCTACTCATGCAACTACTCACTCATCCACACAGCCACTCATTCCCAACCAGTAGTGCTCCAGGAGCCACGTTTGCAGAGTGGTGGAGAAAGGGGGCAGGGCCTACAGCCATTTGCTGGCTTTTTTTTAGGAAGGGGGACATGTGTGCCCCTTCCATGGACCATTTTGGGCCCGGGGTCCCCATTCCCTGGGCTTGGCCACCTCATTGGGGACTGCAGGGGGGAGCCTCAAGGCTCGCACAGTTCCCGGCAAGCTCCCTCCTCATGCGGGAGCCGGCATTGCTTTTCACACTAAGGGAGCTGCTGACATGCATCTCCCTGTGTTTAAAAAGCAAAGTGCGCTCCGCTTTGAGCAAGCGAGAGCAAAATGCTCTAGCTTTTCTCAAAGCGGAGCACACTGTTTGGAATGGCATGGCTGGAGCAGTATGTTATGGCATGGCTGGAGCCATAGCAAACTGCAATGTCCCAGGGTGGGCACCCCAGGACATTGCTGGAGCTGACCCTGGGTGGTAGTGGTCCCCAGGGCCATCTCGGGCTCCTGGAGGGGCCCATGTGGCCCCATCTTATTTATTTATTTGAAAAGTTTTTTATAGTGCTGGCTAAACCCGAAGGTATCAGAGCGCTTTACATGAGGAAGAAAGTAGTTTCAGAACATAGTTATAAAGTTATTGCTGGAGCATAGTTACATGAGTTACAAAAGCATAGCATAAACATAGGAAGGAGGGGGTAGGAAATACAACGGGGAGACGAGGAAAAACAGTGTCTGAGGTATGGCTGGGTAGGTGACGGCCGAGGGGTGATCCAGAGCCAAACTCCTCTGTAGCTGCATAGGACAGCTCCACCGGTCATCGGCCAAGGTTGCTCGGGCACCGCAGTACATACAGAAGGTTCTAAATTCCGCCTAGGGGGCATCATCAAAAAGTTCTATCGTGAGCGCCGGACACGGTGTGAAGACCTGGACTTCAAGCGGTAGTATGATCATTCCCAATCCTCTGCTGTGTGTGACTCCCTTGTCGCTGTGGTCTCTCTCAGAAGGATCTCTGAAGCTCCAGAGCACAGATGCTGGATCTGTCTCCAACACAGGGAGAAAAGGAGCTTTGCTGAAGGGTCCCATCATGGCGGCCATCTTAGGGACAGTTGGGCTGGTAGAGAAAGACTCAGTAGGGGAATTGAGAGTTGGGTTGCTTGTAAAGAAGCCTGGGAGACAGCTGCCCCAATGCAGCAAATGTTGAAGGTCGCAGGTAGAGACCAGTACATTAACATGTGTTGGGAAGTATTTGGATCATAGCTTATACAAAAGCAGTTATACTCGTGGACCAAAATGGGTGAGAGAGCAGATTAAAGCGGGTCAAGGGGCCACAGAGTGAAGAGAGTGCAGTCACACTTTGGGGTCCGCAATAACAGAGGAACAAATATTGCAGTGAGAAGAAGGTAGATGCGAATCAAGGGAAATTTTGCCACCATTTTAAAGTCAGGCAGTTACCGGCAGTGTCCCCGGAGCGGTTGCCACGAGGGGCGAAAAACAGCACAGAGAAGGTAAAGCCAAATATGGTACCTTAATCAGAGGGTCAAAAATGCTACGAGTCCTACGAGGTGAACCCCATGTGGCCTTTCCTATATTTATTACATGCCCTGGGGTCTGGCTTACCTGGTGGGTTGGGGGTCAGGGTATTCCTACCCTGCCCCCTTTTCTTTATTTTTACTTATTGTTTTGGGGACTCGGTGAAGCCGAGTCCAAAGATAGCTGCCAACACTTCCTGGTTGAAGTGTTGGCAGTCAATCAGAGCAGTGCATTTCCTGCACGAGCTCATCTTTGTTGGCGAGGCTTTGCAACCAGAGATATTACTATATTTTCAGCTTACATTTTGTCAAAAACTGCTGAACAGATTCACATCAAATAGGCAAAAGGCACTTCCTTGAACCAACATCTACCTCCCTGTCAAATTTGGTGTAAGTTCGTTCACCAGTTCAGGCTGTAGGTGTGGCTAAAAGTTCCTATGGGAATTAACAGTACAAATGCACCCGAAATTCTCACTCCCCACTGCATGGAATAACCCCAAACTCTCCATGACAATCAGAACCTATCTTGACACTTTTCTTGTAAAATTTCATGAAGATGGGTCAAATGACACCAAAGTTATAGCCAAGTCAAAAAATGCTTTTCCTATTGAAACTATTCATACATTATTTACTAGCAATAGCAACGCCGACAGGCCAAATCGCTCAACGGATTTACACTAAATTTGGCAGAAAATTAGTTCTTGGCCCAGAAACAGCCCTTTTGCAATTTAGTGTAAATCTGTTCAGTTGTTTTGGAGTTAATAAAGAAATAAAACTTTGTATAATTAGGGACGTTGATCCTCCATCGATCAACGGGTAATACGAGTCCAAATATGTTTTGTTTTACATAAAAAAAACATACAAATTTACTAAAAAAAACAAAGATTGCAGGGATGTTATAGTAAGGTTCACATTTTACTGGTGCAGAGTCAGAATATTGAGTCATAATTATCGAGTTGCACAAATATCGAGGCATAAATATCGTGGTGTAAAGGGTTGTTAATTATTTTTAAATAATTAAATGGTAATTAATTATGGTAATTGTGTAATTAATTTTAGGTATGTGCTGTGGTGTGTATAGGAGTAAAGGGTGGTAAGTAATTTGTTTAATTAATTTCTATATAGTTGTTAATTAATGTTAATTATTTGAAATTTATTTTGGGAAATTGTTTTTTGGTGTTTTTTTTACTTTTAAGGGGTAAAGGGTGGGTATTAAATTAAATAAATGCATTTAATTATTAGTTGTTAATAGTAATAGTTATACATTTTATAAGATGTTTTAATTGTGTTTTATTATTTTTTGGTTTAATTTAGGTGTGTGTTGTGGATATTATAGTGTTAAAGTTTGTGTAGCTAATTAATGTTTATTAGTCCTTTTTATTAATAATGTTTTTTTAAATTGGTTATTGGTTATTAATTAGGTTAATTATGTAAATAAATGTAATACATTTTTTGACGTTTTTTGTTATTGGTGTGGTGTTATAGGGCAGGAAATAAAGTAAATACATTGATGTTTTAATACATTTTTTGTTTGTAAATATTTTCTAGTTTAAAAGAATTATTGTTTGTAAATGTATTTATTATTTTATATAACATTTCTAGGTTTTTGTTATATGTTATTAATATATAATGTGTTCTTTTTGTATGTTTAATAGTTTGTATATTTCTTTTTTAAATATTGTATATGGAGTTATTACATTTTCATTACATTTTTTGTTTACGTGTTTGAGTGTGAATAGTATTTTTTTTCTCCGCCATCCAACACTTTCCCTGCTGTTGCATTCACTGGAGTGGGTATAGTAATTATTACCCCTCCGCTAGCAAGCACTTTCCCTACTGTTGCACTCACTGGAGTGGGAATAGTAATTTTTATTTACCTCTCCGCTATCCAATACTTATTCTACTGTTGCACTCAGTGGAGTGGGAATAATAATTTTTACCCCTCCGCTATCCAACATTTTCTCCACTGTTGCACTTGCTGGAGTGGGAATAGTAATTTTTTTCCCTTACGCTATCCAACCCTTTCCCTACTGTTGCTCTCACTGGAGTGGTAATAGTAATTTTTGCCCCTCCGCTATCCATAATTTTCCCTATTGCTGCACTCACTGGAGTGGGAATAGTAATTTTTACCTCTCTACTATCCAATACTTATTCTGCTGTTGCACTCAGTGGAGTGGGAATAGTAATGTTTACCCCTCTACTATCCAACACTTTCTTTACTGTTGCTATTACTGGAGTGGGAATAGTAATATCTACCCCTCCGCTATCCAACACTTTCCCTACTGTTGCACTTACTGGAGTGGGAATAGTAATTTGTTCCCCTCAACTATCTAACATTTTCCCTACTGTTGCTCTCACTGCAGTGGGAATAGTAACTTTTACCCCTCCTCTATCCTACACTTTCCCTACTGTTGCTCTCACTGAAGTGGTAATAGTAGTTTTTACCCCTCTGCTATCCAACACTTTCCCTACTGTTGCACTTACTGGAGTGGGAATAGTCATGTTTACCCCTTCGCTATCCAGCACTTTCCCTACTGTTGCACTCTTTGGAGTGGGAATAGTAATTTTTACATCTTCGCTATCCAACAGTTACCCTACTGTTGCAATCACTGGAGTAGGAATAGTAAATTTTATTATTTTGCTATCCAACGCTTTACCTACTGTTGCTCTCACTGAAATGGTAATAGTAATTTTTGCCCCTCCGCTATCCATAATTTTCCCTATTGTTGCACTCACTGGAGTGGGAATAGTAATTTTTACCTCTCTGCTATCCAATACTTATTCTGCTGTTGCACTCAGTGGAGTGGGAATAGTAATGTTTACCCCTCTACTATCCAACACTTTCCTTACTGTTGCTATTACTGGAGTGGGAATAGTGATATCTACCCCTACGCTATCCAACACTTTCCCTACTGTTGCACTTACTGGAGTGGGAATAGTAATTTGTTCCCCTCCGCTATCTAACATTTTCCCTACTGTTGCTCTCACTGCAGTGGGAATAGTAACTTTTACCCCTCCTCTATCCAACACTTTCCCTACTGTTGCTCTCACTGAAGTGGTAATAGTAGTTTTTACCCCTCCGCTATCCAACACTTTCCCTACTGTTGCACTTACTGGAGTGGGAATAGTCATGTTTACCCCTCCGCTATCCAGCACTTTCCCTACTGTTGCACTCTTTGGAGTGGGAATAGTAATTTTTACATCTTCGCTATCCAACAGTTTCCCTACTGTTGCAATCACTGGAGTTGGAATAGTAAATTTTATTATTTTGCTATCCAACACTTTCACTACTCTTGCACTCATTGTATTGGGTGATTTAAGTTTGAATATTTGTTAATAGTTTAATGTTTTGATTTATTTTAGCATTTTATTTTTATATTTCAAATTATTTATATATATATATATATTATTTTTATATAATTTGAAAATAAAAAATAAATTAAAGATAATAGTTTATTAATTATTTTAAAGTAGATATACATAAATGTAAAAATTATTATGTCTGTGTTTGTTTTTTTAAAATTGAGGTTATTTGTTACATTTTGTAAACATGTATATTAAATGTAATTTATTTTGTTAACATTTAATGTTACTATTTAATATATTCAATTTACCTTATTTTATTTTATATAAATAGTTATAACAATATTTTTTACATCGATTTTTTTAATTCAATACTTTTGCTCTTACATGTTTAGGTATAGGAGTCAATATGTTTGTATTCTATATTTCTTTTCTCAATATTTAGAACAGCGATATTTTTTTACATCGATGTTCTGTCAGTGAATCCATTTTACTTGCACAAAACCATAGAAATTCAGCAGTTATTGGTATACTTATAGTTAAACTTATCTGAAAAAACTATAACTTATGCCATTAAGTAACTTTAGGCCACAAGTTTTAGTCGTGTAACATAAATGGGTGGGCATCCTGGGACAAAGCAGGAGCCCAGCCCTGGGGGATAGGGTTCCCACGGCTCTGGGAGGGGGCCTGCTCCTTTTAATGGCATGGTTGGGCCAGAGAGTTGGGCCTTAAATATGTGTAAGGCTGGGCTCTTTGAGGCTGATGGTCCCTGCAGCCTAAAACAGGAAGGGAGGGGGCCATGTAGACCCAATACCCCTTCTTCTATTCATCTGGGCCCCCGGAGCATTCAGCCACAGGGGCCCGAAATCCCCCTACTATAATTTTTAGTTCACCCCACCTCCAGGAACTGGCCAACCCAGGGGGCATATACAAAACAAGTGCTAGCGGTTGCACTTTTAAATTTTTTTTACTGTTGATTCACAAATCCTTTGCGAATTCACTGTAAAAAACTTTAAAAAAAACTTTTTGGCCCCGGCGCTGACCCTTTGGGACCCCACCACCAGGAGTATGAGGTCATGGTATTTCAACATACATATAAATATGTGAATGGTGGATTTAGTAACAGTGTCATTGATTGTTTCCTTGACTAATTTGTAGAGTCTCACTATATATAATGTGTAGTTATTGAACTGTGTGAAAGCCTTTATTGCTTTGTCTTAAATGGTATATTTAAGACTATATTTGTTATTGGATTCTTAACTGAGTATTTGTATGGGTAAATGAATATCTATGTGGTTTGGTGGGGGGTGTGTAATTGCCTAAAATGTGTGATTAGTTCATTCAGTAGCTAAATGAGATCAGGACTACATGTTATAACACTTTTTTCAGCGAGTGTATATGTTTATGGGTGTGGTGGTCATGAAATATGTCTCTCAATAGTATATCTCCATTATGATTGAAAAAATAGCAGTGTGTGTTACAGTTATATCTAATTAAGTGAGCCTAAGACTTAGTGATTGTATGAGTCACTGTATGGATAACTGTATATTTCTAATAGTCATTTTATAACACACTAAGTGAATAGATGAATAGATGAAGTGGTGTTTGTATAAGTGTGTTGGTGAGTAAATGTAAGTATGATCCATTGTTTGCATAAGTCAATAAGATGTTTTTTTAAGTGAATACAATGTGTGCTGGTGTGTAATGTTGAAATAGGCGTATAAGTATATTCGTTAGTGCTATATTAATTATTCACTGCATATAACACTGAAACTATAGGTAAGTGATTAGATGTGTGTATAGATCTATGATTCACTGAGTGGGTGTTTAGAAAATACTATTGGTGTGTCAATGGTTTGAAATAGGGCACTTTCTATTTTACAGTGAGTGAAAAATATTGGTTTCCATGGAATGCTTGACACTCTTCATTTATTTATGCGATTTTCTACAGCGCAAACTTTACCCGAAGGTGTCAGAGCGCTTTACATAAGCGCCAGTTGAAAAACATAACGATATACACGGAAAAAATTGCAAAGATGTAAAGTCACACAAGGAGGAGATACAAGTGGATATACTCTAAGAGTCACATAGGAATGATAGATAGTATAAAGGTCTACTGCATATACTAGTGATTACAGTTATCTCTATATACATAGGGAAGGGATATGAATGGATATACTCTAAGAGTCACATAGAAATGGTAGATAGTACAAAGGTCTACTGCATATACTAGTGATTAGAGTTATCTCTATATACATAGGGAAGGGATACTTAACCCCTTCCAGGCTCATGACGAGCTGGGCTCGTCATGAAGTAGCCTCCTACCAGGCTGATGACGAGCCCAGCTCGTCATGATCAATGGACTTTTGAAAATTCCAGCACAGGAGGAAAATATCATTAGCAGTGATGGTGTTAAGGAGAAACTCTAAGAGTCACATAGGAATGGTAGATAGTACAAAGGTCTACTGCATATACTAGTGATTAGAGTTCTCTATATACAAAGGGAAGGGATACGAATGGATATACTCTAAGAGTCGCATAGAAATGGAAGAGAGCACAACGATCTACTGCATATACTAGTGATACTTCCCTATGTATCTCTATATACATAGGGAAGGGATATGACTGGATATACTCTAAGAGTCACATAGGAACGGTAGATGGTACAAAGGTCTTCTGCATATACTAGTGTTTAGAGTTATCCCAATATACATATATATACACACATTGTAGATTCCCTCAGGCAGAGTTCCGTTAAGTGGGGTCTTAGGGGGGATGTGGTCACAACACCAAGGAAGGGTGGGAGGGAATCAAGGGTAAGGAGAGAAGGCAAAGCAGAAAAGGGAAGAAACATTTGAGGAACATCAAGGGGGAAACTAGTGAAAAGAGTAAAAGACAAAGGAATGGACAAGAAGACAGGCCGGGGACCAGAGAAAAACGCCTGAGAACAGCAGCAAAATTACGGGCAGGACAGAAGGAAAAGTAAAAGCGAGGAGTGTGTCAGAGGCAACAGGAGAAACAATAGAAAGGTCGCTAGGAGAGAGGGGGAGGTCAGAGATCGCTAAAGTGGAGGAGGAGAAAGGTAGAAGAAGCGAGTCATAAAAAGAAAATGGCGGGGAGCACAAAGGTCCAAGTCCGAAAGTCCAGGAAGAGGGCTGCCATAGCCAGCAAGACCTGGGGGGAGAAAGGCAGTCCACAGCAAAATCACAGCCTCATCGTCCATGTGGAGCTGAGGCAGAGGAGTTCGAACCGGAGAAGGGGTCAGGGAAGAAAGACCACAGGCGCCTAGGCAGCTGTTCGCAGAACGGGAGGCAGCAAAGTTAAAAACAAAGTTTAAAGGGAAGGAGGAGGAGGCCTCTCACCAGAGCGATCAACAGAGTTTCATGTGGGAAGAAAGTTGCCCCGGGTGGAAGGTTGTGCATCTTCTATGGAGCTTCGTGTTGCAGTGCCTCCTCACCCTTGCCTGCTCCATATGCAGGTGGCGTCTCCGGGGTCGGAATGTGGACAGGCCCCCAACCGATGCTCCATGGCTGCTGCTCTGAGCTCGGGCCCCAGCCGGCCGGTGCCCCTGGTGCCACCGGAGGGCAGGCACTCAAGCAATCAGGCCATTTGCAAACATGTGCCAGCGTCATGGGGTTTGTAGGTGAGGAAGCACTAATTGCTGTGTTTGATGGGTCCTCCGACGCGGAAACAGCGGGCGGCTCCGGAGCTCAAGTCGGGAATGTTGGAGATTGCCGCCATTTGGAGAAGAGCGGCCGCCATGTTGAGGTCAGGCATAGGCTGGGTGTGAAGCATTAAGCCGAGTTAGAAAGCTACGCTTGTCGCCGCTATTGCCCCCAATCCAAGCGCTACCTTGAACGTTGTTCCTCTCCTCACATGGGGGGTCTGCATCCGCGTTGTCGGGTAAGGTTCCCATCGCCGCAGGATTTACGCCACCATTTTGTTCTGCAGTGTCTATCCCATCTGCAATAGCAATTCCAAACGGGATATTCCCACAGCGGTCAAAGTGTAGAAATGACCTCCGCTGGTGCCTCACATCTTTGTATTCACAAAAAATGACCTAGACCACAAAGGCATCCGTAAATTAACCACTTAATGTTGTACCATATCTTGCAAAACTTTTGCAAATAACTCCTCTATTTTAATTAGTGTGATAGGAGAAACATCCATGTTATGCCATATTTAAAAGAATATGCCCAATCCCTTGAAAAACAGACAGTTGTGAGACAACAAATAACACACGCCTATGTGCCAAACTCAGATAGGTAGAAAAAAGTGTGTGTGAGAATGTGCAGTGTATAGAAACCACGAACAACACACTTGGAGTGTGGCTAGATAGGTAGTAGCCATTCTCACTTTTTTAGAGCCCACAACCAACACGAAAGAGACAGAATAATGCTAAGTTCCGTGTTGTTTGTGGTTTTTATATGTTTGTTTTTTGACACGATCTGTGTTGTTCGTGGTTTCTATACACTGCACATTCTCACAAAGCGATCCGGTGCGCGCAGCGTCAGCGCGTCAAGTCATGTGACCTTAAAATAACACTTTTCATTGGTTGCTAACAGTTTTTTTTACAAAGAATGAAATCCCCACCCATTTCCTTCACTTCTTCTTTCACTTTTGTGACTGAAAGACCTGTTTTTTGCTTCTGGATCTTTCTTGGTTTACCATGGCTGCCAGAGAATCCAGCAGTGATGAAGAGCCTGAATTCATCAATGAAGAGCCTCCTCAGCCAAAGGTGAAGGAGCATTTTATTTGGAAATTTTTTTAAATACCACCTAACCAGAAAAAGGTGAATGCTCCAAAAGTGGAGTGCAGGATCTGCAAACAAGTCCTGTCACGGGGTGACCCCCAAAAAAAATACTCTTTTGGGAACTTTACGATGATCCGGCATGTGGAGAGGAGGCACCCCCAGAATTTTGCCCGGGAAAGTGTCAGGGCTCTGGCACAAGAGGTTCCCAGTGATGGGGCCTCTACATCCACCGGAGGAGCAACTACTTCTGGGAGGGGGCAATCGCAGGAGCTCGTGCCAAATATTCAACCTGCTTTTAACAATGGTGTCCTGAGATGCAGATACTGCAATCAACTCCTTACCTATGGGGAGCAAAGTGTCCAGCTCATGGTTCGAGCATTGGAGAACCATCACTGCCGTTCCCACCCCTAATTTTTTTTGCTCCTGTTGAGCAGTTTCCATTCCCTGTTTTTGTTCCTGTTTTGAAAAAAAAGAAAACAAAAAGTTATTTTCAGAACTACCTCCAATTCTCATCAAAGAGCTATATTCTTAAAAAAATGAAAAAGAGTAACTGAAATGGAGTGCATTGATAATGGAAAGGAAAATGAGTAAGAAAGGTATGAGAGGAGAAAGGAAGTGAAGTAGGGGGACTGAAAGAAGGTGAGTGTTGGGAAGGAAAGTAAGGAGAAGAAGAGTGAATATGTGGAATGTTGATATTCAAAGAAAATGTTGAAAAGGAACGGGGGTGTGGAAGGGTAAGAAAAGATGCATTGCTGGAGTTGAAGACTGAAGGCCTCATTTATGAAGCCATGCGTCACTTTAACGCCACCAGAGCGTCAATTTTTGTGACGCATCAATCCAGTAAAAAATGCCCCTTATTTAGTCATAGTTACAAAGTGGCGCATCTAGGTAGATGTGTCACTTTGTAAGCCCCTGCGCCACATTATTCCTACGTCAGGTGTAATGTATGCAAAAGGGACGTATTGACGCAAGAAAGGGTCGTAGAGGTGACGCAGTGAAATCTATGAGATATCACGGCGTCACTTTTATGACGCTGTTGCGTCCAAATCTTACGCCTGTTTCACAGCAGGTGTGCAGGTCCTTTCACATGGGGCTTGGCCCCATGTGAAAGGATACATTGCTGGAGTTGCTTCATTTTTGAGACACACTCCAGCAATGCATTACTTTTGCTCTAACAGATACGTCTGAAATACTAACGTATCTAAAAGAACTTCCAACATAATACGTCATAAATTTAATATGACGCATGAGTAGAAGACTGAAGGACTCATTTATGAGGCCATGCGTCATATTTACAAAGTGACGCATCTAGGTAGTTGCGTCACTTTGTAAGCCCCTGCGCCACATTATTCCTACGTCAGGTGTAATGTATGCAAAAGGGACGTATTGACGCAAGAAAGGGTCGTAGAGGTGACACAGTGAATAAACTGGGGGCCTCATTTCTGAAAAGTGACGCATCGCTGCGTGAAAACAGCGATGCGTCACTTTTCAGTGCGCACTCCTTACGACATTCCTGATGTGTCATATTTAATGTATGACGAATCATGTCGCAAGGAGTTACAGATACGTCAGTATTTCTGACGTATCTGTAAGCGCAAAAGTGACGCATTGCTGGAGTGTGTCACAAAAGTGACGCAACTCCAGTAATGCGTCCTTTCACATGGGGAAAGCCCCATGTGAAAGGTCTTGCGTCAGTCTTACGCCTGCTGTGAGGCAGGCGCAAGATTTTGATGCAACAGCGTCCTAAAAGTGACGCAGTGAAATCTCATAGATTTCACTGCGTCACTATTACGAGGCTTTTTGCGGGGGAACGCCCCCTCTGCATACATTATACCTGACGCAGGTATAATGTGGCGCAGGGTTTTAAAAAGTGGCCCATCTACCTAGATGCGTCACTTTTTAAATATAGCGCAACGAGGCGCATTTTTTACACCGCTGGTGCGTCACAAAAAGTGACGCACCAGCGGCGCAAAACTGTCGCAAGGCCTTCATAAATAAGGCCCTGGATTTTCCCCATGCTTCGCTCCCCGGTGCGCTCCCCGGTGCGCGTACCGGGCGCTCCCCCCTCGCAAATTGAATTTTTTTATTTTTATAAATGCCCTGCGGGACCCTATTTTAGCCCCCATATCAAACCTAGGGGGTCAGGGGGGGTCTACCCTGCCCCCTTATAGTCATTTTCCCCTTTTTTTATGCCACCTCTTGTGTCTCGATCCTACCGAGACACAAGATGGCAGCCGCTCCGGACTGTTTTGAATGTTTACACACACCCGTGAGCCAATCAGCTTTCCGTGCGCAAGTCGCGTAGCACGCCGGTGCGCTCTCCGGTGCGCGTACGGGGGCGCGCCTATAGATATATATATTTTTTTGAACCTAAATTACTCAAAATCCACTGGAGCACATATCTTGAGACATAGCAAAGGCACATCGGGCTACCAGTCCCTACAATTTTGCCAAGTTTGGTGTAAATCCATTCAGCCGTTCGGGCTAAAAGTGAGGTCGACCGCCCTATGGAAATTAACATGGGGAAAACGTGTTTTGGGACCCCCCTTTTATCTCGCCCCCTGCTTGACGCATCCCCCCCAAACGTTCAGGGAAGGACCGGAGCTCGACGAGGCCATTTTGAGGAAATTTTCAGGCAGATTCGTCAACCGGCGCCAAAGTTATTCCAAATAGAATTTTGAGATTTAACATTGAAAAAAATCCTAACTATAACTACCTACTGGCGACCGCCAGTAGGTAATATATATATATATATATATATATATATATATATATATATATATATATATATATATATATATATATATATATATATATATATATATATATATATATATATATATATAAATATATATATATATATATCACAGAAAAAACCTTCACTTAAGAGGACAAGGCGCACACTCTTGTGGGAAGAACGTCTTCTTTATTCGGTCACGGCAATCTCGCACAGCGTCCCTGACGCGTTTCAGTAGTCCCGCTACATTTCTCAAAGGGTCCACTGCAGCATTCTACTGTATTGCTCCACATTAGCTCCCGCAAACCGAGCTGCTTTTGTAATGATGGTCCCCATTGGACCTCCCGTTGGTGGTCTGTATGTTGCATTATGGGGCTTGTGGTGCCGCTGTGGTGTTCCTTGCGGTAGTTGATGCCGTCTGTGTTTGCTGTCCGTGTAAATTCATGCCGTGTGCCTACAAGTCCCTGCACAGTCCTATTTTCGAGGCTGGTGTGGGTCCCTACCTCGGCCGGTCCGAGGTGGCTGCCAATACCCCTTTCAATGTCTTGCGACGCCCAAAGTTGTAGTCCATAAAGCGGGGCATTGTGGCGCTTTAGCGGGTGGTGCGTTCCTTGTTTCGGCTGGACATTACCGATTTGTATCACAGAAAAAACCTTCACTTAAGAAGACAAGGCGCACGCTCTTGTGGGAAGAACCACGGCAATCTCGCACAGTGTCCCTGACGCGTTTCAGTAGTCCCGCTACCTTTCTCAAAGGGTCCACTGCAGCATTCTACTGTATTGCTCCACATTAGCTCCCGCAAACCGAGCTGATTTTGTAATGATGGTCCCCATTGGACCTCCCGTTGGTGGTCTGTATGTTGCATTATGGGGCTTGTGGTGCCGCTGTGGTGTTCCTCACGGTAGTTGATGCAGTCTGTGTTTGCTGTCCGTGTAAATTCATGCCGTGTGCCTACAAGTCCCTGCACAGTCCTATTTTCGAGGCTGGTGTGGGTCCCTACCTCGGCCGGTCCGAGGTGGCTGCCAATACCCCTTTCAATGTCTTGCGACGCCCAAAGTTGTAGTCCATAAAGCGGGGCATTGTGGCGCTTTAGCGGGTGGTGCGTTCTTTGTTTCGGCTGGACATTACCGATTTGTATCACAGAAAAAACCTTCACTTAAGAAGACAAGGCGCACACTCTTGTGGGAAGAACGTCTTCTTTATTCAGTCACGGCAATCTCGCACAGCGTCCCTGACGTGTTTCAGTAGTCCCGCTACCTTTCTCAAAGGGTCCACTGCAGCATTCTACTGTATTGCTCCACATTAGCTCCTGCAAACCAAGCTGCTTTTGTAATGATGGTCCCCATTGGACCTCCCGTTGGTGGTCTGTATGTTGCATTATGGGGCTTGTGGTGCCGCTGTGGTGTTCCTCGCGGTAGTTGATGCCGTCTGTGTTTGCTGTCCATGTAAATTCATGCCGTGTGCCTACAAGTCCCTGCACAGTCCTATTTTCGAGGCTGGTGTGGGTCCCTACCTCGGCCGGTCCGAGGTGGCTGCCAATACCCCTTTCAATGTCTTGCGACGCCCAAAGTTGTAGTCCATAAAGCGGGGCATTGTGGCGCTTTAGCGGGAGGTGCGTTCCTTGTTTCGGCTTGACATTACCGATTTGTATCACAGAAAAAATCTTCACTTAAGAAGACAAGGCGCACACTCTTGTGGGAAGAACGTCTTCTTTATTCAGTCACAGCAATCTCGCACAGCGTCCCTGACGCGTTTCAGTAGTCCCGCTACCTTTCTCAAAGGGTCCACTGCAGCATTCTACTGTATTGCTCCATATATATATATGTGCAAAACAAAGGTGCTCCAAGAAAGACGAGACCAGGAGCCCTTGAGGGGTGGAGCACTGAAGTCGAACTGGCCAGCTGATGAAAATATCCAAACAAATCCACAAAGTAGATGCTTCCTCAGGTAGATGTGGAAAAGCTTTACTTCCAACAAGACGCGTGTCAGCCAACGCCATGAGAGCAGGGTCACAGCGTTGGCCGAAACACGTCATGTTGGAAGTAAAACATTATATTGTCTGCATGAGTGAGGGTCTACTTTGTGGATTAGTTTCGATATATACAAATATATATACATATATTTAGACATATTACCTACTGGCGGTCGCCAGTAGGTATATGTAGTCAGGACCTAGTTACCATAGGAAATTCCGAACATTCTATTGGGAATAACTTTGGCGCCGATTGAGGGATCTGCCTGTAATTTTCCTTAAATTTGCCGCGCTGCGCTCCGCTCCTTCCCTGAAAGTTTCGGGGGGATTTGTCAAGCGGGGGCCGAGAAAAAAGGGGGGTCCCAAAACGTGTTTTCCCCATGTTAATTTCCATAGGGACATTCTGACAAGTCTACAGCTCAAACGGCTGAACGGAATTACACCAGATTTGGCAAACTGGTAGGGACTGGTATGCAACAGTGCCTTTTGTATGTTTGGTGTAAATCCCTCCAGTAGTTTTTGAGAACTTTGATTGTGAAATTGAGTCAAATGCAATTTCCCAGAGGACCTTTAGACACGGCTACAGCCCGAACGGCTGAATAGAATTATACCAAAGTTGGCAAAATGGTAGAGCCTGGTATGCAGAAGTGCCTTTTGTATATTTGGTGAAAATCCCTCCAGTAGTTGTTGAGAAAATTCAATTTTCCCAAATTATATATCTTTGGGCGGGACACCGTGAGTGCACAATAAGCTTACTGTACTCTGTACCTTCCAGAGTACGAGCTGCATGCTGATTGGCTGCTACTGTCTGTGAACATTCCAAAACAGAAATTGTTGGCAGCCATCTTGTGCCTCGGTAGACTGAGGCACAGGAAAGCAGAAAAACAAATGTGTAGAACTAAAAAAGGGGGCAGTGTAGAAGCACCCTGACCCCCTAGGCCTGCTCAGGGGGTCCCACAAGGCCCCCCAGGCCCCAAAAAAAAGAATTTTTGTTCCAAAAATCACGGGGATACGCGCACCGTACGCGTACCGTACGCGCACGGTTGCCGTACGGTGCATGTATCCCCGCGATTAAAAAAAATAGTTTTTTGGGGCCTTGTGGGAACCCCTGAGCAGGCCTAGGGGGTCAGGGTGCTTCTACCCTGCCCCCTTTGCGTGTTTTGCACCTTTGTTTCACTGCTTTCTTGTGCCTTGGTTCTACCGAGGCACAAGATGGCTGCCAACACTTCCTGGTTTGGAGTGTTGACAGACAGTGGAAGCCAATCAGCATGCATTTCACAGGAAAGCAGCATGCTCATTGGCTGTCAACACTTCTAACCAGGAAGTGTTGGCATTCATCTTGTGCTAGGTAGACCGAGACACAAAAGAAGCAGAGCTCACAGCCCACACACCTCTCACAGCCCACACAGCTCTCACAGCCCACACAGCTCTCACAGCCCACACAGCTCTCACAGCCCTCACAGCCCACACAGCCCTCACAGCCCTCACAACCCACACAGCTCTCACAGCCCACACAGCTCTCACAGCTCACACAGCCCACACAGCTCTCACAGCCCACACAGCTCTCACAGCCCACACAGCTCTCACAGCTCTCACAGCTCTCACAGCCCACACAGCCCACACTCTCACAGCCCACACAGCTCTCACAGCTCACACAGCCCACACAGCTCTCACATCCCACACAGCTCTCACAGCCCACACAGCTCTCACAGCCCACACAGCCCTCACAGCTCACACAGCCCTCACAGCCCACACAGCTCACATCCCACACAGCGCTCACAGCTCTCACAGCCCATACAGCTCTCAAATTCCACACAGCTCTCACAGCCCACCCAGCTTTCACAGCCCACACAGCTCTCACAGGCCTCACAGCCCTCACAGCCCACACAGCCCTCACATCCCTCACAGCCCACACAGCTCTCACAGCCCACACAGCTCTCACAGCCCACACAGCCCACACAGCTCTCACAGCCCACACAGCTCTCACAACCCACACAGCTCTCACAGCTCTCACAGCCCACACACCCACATCCCACACAGCTCTCACAGCCCACACAGCTCTCACAGCCCACACAGCTCTGGCAAAGATAATACCAGCAGCGAACAAGCACTGGCAAAGGCAATAATGGCAGCAAGCAAACACTGGCAAAGACAATAACGGCAGCCAAGAAACACTGGCAAAGACAATAACGGCAGCAAAGAAACACAGGCAAAGGCAATACCAGCAGCGAACAAACACTGGCAAAGATAATACAATCAGGGGGGCAGGGGCAAGAAAAACGGCACAATCAGAGGACAGAAGGCCAGACAAATGGCACAATCGGGGGCAGAAGGCAAGAAAAAATGGCACAATTAGTGGGCAGAAGGCAACAAATACGGCACAATCAGGGTGCAGAAGGCAAGAAATATGGCACAATCAGGGTGCAGAAGGCAAGAAATACGGCACAATCAGGGGGGCAGAAGCCAAGAAATATGGCACAATCAGGGGGGCAGGAGCAAGAAATACGGCACAATCAGGGGGGCAGAAGGCAAGAAATACGGCACAATCAGAGAGCATCTTGCTCGGGTCCAAAAATCGGATCCCTAGGGCTGCTCAGGTGGTCCCACAAGAATATTAACATATTTAAACGTTATCCGCTAATAGAATTAGCATTTATAAAACCTTGCAAATTCACTGAAAAAACCAAAGGTTTCAGGCCTTATTTAGTTAGGAATTAGCATTTAAAAAACCTTGCAAATTCACTGAAAAAAACATAGGTTTCAGGCCTATTATAGTTAGGAATTAGCATTTAAAAAACCTTTGAAATTCACTGAAAAAACCATAGGTTTCAGGCCTTATATAGTTAGGTATTAGCATTTAAAAAACCTTGCAAATTCACTGAAAAAACCATAGGTTTCAGGCCTTATGTAGTTAGGAATTAGCATTTAAAAAACCTTTGAAATTCACTGAAAAAACCATAGCTTTCAGTCCTTATATAGTTAGGAATTAGCATTTAAAAAACCTTGCAAATTCACTATAAAAACCATAGGTTTCAGGCCTTATATAGTTAGGAATTAGCATATAAAAAACCATTGAAATTGCTCCTGTATAGTTAGTTGTACTAACTATATTTCGCGCACCCGCAATCCACTGCTGATGATGTCACATATTACATCATTCATGACATGGTCAGTGACATCACTGATGACATCACTGATGACATCTCAAATGACATCACCTTTAGCCAGGGCTACAGCTCGAACGGCTGAACGAATTACACCAAATTTGGCAGAGAGGTAGAGTGTGATTCACAGATTGTGCTTTTTGTTAAATGGCGTAAATCCGTTCAGTAGTTCCTGAGAAAATCAAAAGTAAAATCATAGCGATATCTAGAGACGCAGTACAGCAGGCGTACCGAAAACCGTACAATTACAAGCACGAGCTGCATGCTGATTGGATGTCAACTGTCTGTCAACGCTCCAAACCAGGAAGTGTTGGCAGCCATCTTGTGCCTTGGTAGAACCAAGCCACAAGAAAACAGTACAACAAAGTTGAAAAAAAAGGAAAGGGGGCAGTGTAGAAAGATCCTGACTTTCTTGGCCTGCTCAGGGGGTCCCACATGGATCTTTAGGCCCCCAATTAAAAAAAATATATAAGAAATCGTGGGGTACGCGTATAGGTAAAAAAAATAGAAATACTTTTTATTTTCAATTAGCCTCCCGGGGGGCCAAATCTCGGGGGCAATTTTTATCTATAAAGGGGGGCTTGTAAGGCCCCCCGCAGCCTGGGACCGCCACCCCCTCAGATTTTTTTTTTTTAAGTATGTTTTCAGCTCCCCCTCCCCCCGTACACGCCCCGGGGACCGCCACCTTCCCACGTCAGTAATATGTAAAATGACCTTTCAGCTCCGGGGACCTGGACCCCCAGGGCTTTTTAATGTTGGGAGGGGGTCAAGTGGTCCCCCTCCTAGAGCCCTTAATGGCCATGGGGACCACCACCTCCCAGGGCCGGCTGCTGCAGTGTCTCGGGGTGCCTACCCCCGGGACACTGCTGTCTGCTATGGTAGGGCAGGAGCGTCGCTGTTCCCCCTTTACCACAGCAAACCGCTTTCCTATTTGAAAGAGAGAGCAAGTTAATCTGCTCTCTCTTTCAAGTAGGAAAGCAGATAAGTTTTCGATAGAGAGAGCAGCATGTAAGCTGCTCTCTCTGTCAAAGCAATGCCGGCTCTCGAAGGACGCAGGGAGGATCGTGGGGGCATTGGGGCTAAATAAACAGGGCCATATTATCAAGCCTGGGCAATAAAATTATCGCCGCTTTTATGGCAGGAAACTGCCGATAAAGTGGCGATAATGGGCTTGATAATATGCTCTATGGAATTCCAATCGAAGCTCATTTTAGATGTCCTTCACATCTAACATAAGCTTTGATTGGAATTCCATAGAGCATATTATGAAGCCCATTATCGCTACTTTATCGGCAGTTTCCTGCCGATAAATCGGTGATAATTTTATCGCCCAGGCTTGATAATATGCCCCACAGTTCTTTTTGAAGACTAACTTTACTGGTGAAAAAAAGAGCTATATTTCTATGATAGTATGTGAAACTTTCCGTTTTTGCTTTTGTGCACCTGTTGTACTCTCTATGCATGAGTAGTCTTGTTTCCAAGCCCATGTTTCTTTCTTTTTCTTTAAGTTCGCCAAGCAAAGCTGTCCTCATTTCAGGTATTAAATTTGCCGCTTTCTTTTCCCGGGCCGTGTGTGTCATCCGCTGCTATACTCTTGTAATATATTAATAATCATATTGCCGAGATGCCAAACGTTGATTACATACTCCGTCCTCCGCCATTTTAGTTGTTTGCCTCCATTTTTTTTTATTCCTGTTACTTTCATTTTACCCTCCGCCTATCTTGTCTGTGATCGATGAGATGTCCTGTGTTTGTCCTTGGCCTCCTATGTTATCAGACTTGGTCACACATATACCTAGAAAGTAATTTGAAGCACGTAAGCCACAGCCATTACAACGCGTGTCCGTCACCAGAAAGCCATTTTATGCTTATGCCTTTATCATGGGTGGTAACTGTATATGGCTAACGACATACTCGTGCTCCCATCATTATCATCGCAGGTTGTTCACCCGCTCAGTGCTTTGGGCACCACTAACTCAGTGATCAAAGCAGCCACGCATGTAGTAGTGGGCCCCCTTGTTTGGTAGTTTGGGAACATCTCTAAAATGGCGTAGAACACGTGTATCCCACCTTTTTTATACATAGGGTCACGTGTGTAGTGACGGATGTGCTGGATCGGTGTGGTGTGGGTGTATACCAGCCATGAGAGAGTGTGTGACGATCTGACAACTAGGCCTGCAACTAAGAAATCACTACAATGGAAATCTGGGCTTTGTGCTGTTGTTGTGTTTTTCTGGTAGCTGAAGCACAGTAGGCTGTACTAACGTATTCAGTCTCGATTAATTTACCACCTCCCCCAGGGGCTTTTAAATGTTGGGAGAGGGGTCAATAATTGTGTTGACTTTTCTCCTTTAGTGTGCAGTGCTATATTGTTTTATAAAATGTATGTCTTCAAACTATCTTTACTCTTACGACGTACGTGCGATATTTCCGTAATTGATTTTGAAAGTAATATACGCTTTTTTAAAGTTTTAAAAAACAATTTTCATGATTATCCCAGATAATGTCTTCTCTTAATATGTACATTAAATACATAAGTATATGTTTTTAAACAATTAGAATCTTTCACGGAGTACATGTACGGGGCTCCGTATATGACGTCACGCAGGATATATATATATATTTTTTTAAACGCAGGGTACGCGTTTTGGGCGAAAAAGAAAAAAAAATGCGAAGCCCGCTTTATTCTTAATTAGCCTCCGGGGGGGCCAAATCTCTGGGGCAATTTGTTTTTCATAATGGGCTAAAAGGTCTTCCCTGCGCGGGGATCGCTACCCCCAGATCTTTAACTATATTTATGCGGTGGGGCTCATGGCCCACCAGAGTTCCGGGGACTGCCTTCTCCTCCACTCGATCCCCCCCACACCTGGGGCCTCTTTTTATTTGAAAAAAACGGTGCAAAGGGGTTGCAAATGCGGTATTTTGGTTTTGTTTCTGTCTTGTAGAGGATCCAAGGTAAATCTAACGCTTTTTTGTACAGCACTACCTTTCTGCCTGTTACCATTGTAACAGTTCATGGATCTCTTGCGTGAGTAGAGAGGTTAGAAGTTCATCACAATATGTTGCTAATTGAAATAGTTACTGTGCTGGAGATTTATATATTTTTTTTTCATAGGAACCGTTAGTCGTAGAAGAAGTCCATGGAAAAGTTTTATTAAGGATTCCTTTTGTTCGTGGAGTATTATGGTAACGTGCTCCAAGCGGGACTTTACGAAGTTTAATGTTTATTGGCTGTAAAGTATTAAAAGTAGAAGGCTTAGCAGTCATTCTTTGCTCGTCTTTGGAACAACATGGACATTTTATTGGCTAAAGTGTTCCAAACACAAGTTTGCTCCTTATTGGGTGGGAACGGTTCACTGTTGTCAGTGATATTGTGATGCATTTTCCAAAGGAGTATGGGGAAAGAAAGTAGTAGAGGGCAGGTTAGGAACACTATTAACTGTGTATTAGCTCCCCTGTTATTTACCATCTACATAAATGATCTAGGCAAGCATTTACTGGGTGCAGCAAGTGACGTACCGCGTGTAGGAGAAGTTAAGATCCCTGCTCTCCTATACGCGGACGATGCTGTACTCATTGCACGCACAGGGGTATGCCTCCAAAAACTGCTAGATGCATTTGGGACTTTTATGGACCGGCTTGACCTGAGGGTTAATGCCTCTAAATCTCACACCATGGTCGTCGGTCCACAGGGGAAAAAGGCTAAGATGAAGACGAAAACCTTTTTTTGCAAAGGAGAGGTAGTCTCGGGAGTCCCTGTGTTCCCCTACCTGGGAGTTCTTTTTGATAGCGGGGGTACCTGGGGACCCCAGATACGTGCCAAAAGCCTAGCGGTCACAAGGACATCTTTGGCCATTCTAGGCTTTGCCAAAAGGTTGGGTCATAGACCAATGAAGGCCATCATCAAGGTGTATAATAGCAAATCCCTCCCTGTGGCTTTATATGGTGCATCTCTATGGGGCTATGTGCGCCTGGATAAAATCCAGGTAGCAGAGAATAGATTCTTACGATCCGTTCAGTCCCTCCCCCAATCCTCTCCGTTTTTTTCTATTCACACGGAACTTGGTTTGGATTATGTTCAGGACAAACTGAGATTGGCACCGCTAACATACTGGCTTAAGACTTGGCTAAACTCCGAATTAACGTTAAATCACATGATCATGAGGAACGTGATGAGTCTGGAGAATAGTCACACGATCCCATGGCTGGCGTACTTGAAAAAATCTTTTAACGACCTGGGACGCCCAGACTTATTCACTTCCCCCTCTGGTATTTCAAAGCAGGATGTGATCACCACAAAAAAACAGTTCATGTCTAGGGTATGCCTGTTGCGAGAAGAATCAGAATTACCAAAGCCTTTTGTTCGAATGCATTATTTGTCACTTCACTTTATAAACAACAGTGGTCCCAAGGAGTCTGTGGATATAAATTTAGATAAAATACAGTCCACAATAGGAGCTATATTGGCCACTGTCCAGCCGGACAGGGTATTTTTATTTTTCAGTGAAATATATAGTAGAGTAGACAAAGGCACAATCCTGTACCGTTTTGTGAACGAACAAAGAGGGTTTTTTAGGCAAGAAAGAGCATAGTTGGCCACTTGTAATTCGATAAGGTTTTTTAAGTAGTGCCAAGAAAGTGCTAGTCACAGCATCAATCAAACAGAATAGTTAGGCTGTAAGAACACTTTTAACAAGTCGACGTTTCGATCCCTTATGCTCAATATTACGGGATCATCATCAGGACTAACAATACATTTGCTTGCCTGGTATAAACATTTTTAACACACATCCGCCTAATAAGTGTACAAATACATGGGAGGAAAATAACAAGGGGATAAACAAGGGAGAGAGAGAGAGAGGAAGTTACCCACTGTGTTAAAACTCTGAGTGTCACTGACATTGCACTGTATTCGGAACCGACTTAGCGTGCCTAATGATTACATGCAAGTGGTATCTGTAGCCTTGACTCACGCTGAAAAGTGAAGTGGGTGACATAGGCATTTGGATAATCATAAAATGGTAGATCGGTAGTGCTCTTATTTCAAAAGTTGGAAAGACTTGAATTACATCCTTTCTACAATTAAAAATAGTCACTCCCAAGATCTTTCAGTATATCTAGCGATTTCAATACAAAGACCGAGTGTGATCTTCAATCATGGCCATTCGTGTCAACTCATGTACCATGCACGCTCATCCGCATTCATTCCGTGTCTATCTGGGGGCTGGGGGAACGCTTACCCAGTGGGGGTCGGAAGGGTTCAGGGATAAGATTGCAAATGTGGACACTGCTTTAAGAGAACCTAAGGTAAAAGAGAGACCAATAAATACAGCAGGGCCAGTGAGAGGTTATATTACTGATTATTAGTTCGCGGTTGCCACAATTACCTGGTAAATACCGGTAGTGATGTGTACTCTGCCTCGTCTTCAATTAAACAAGAAATGTCTGGGGGTAGAAGACTGGGTTTAGTAACGAGATAATATAATATAAGAGGCTCGGAGTTGCTGCCAGCAAGTCGGCGGGCTTACCTTAGAGTTACTGTTGGCCCGTGTGGTTTAACACTCAAAACTAATAGAAATCTTGTCATAAAGAGTGCAGATAAGGGTGGCGGCATCGTCCTCCAAGAGATTGACGACTATAAGAGAGAAATTTTACGTCAGCTCAATAATACTGACCACTATCAGAAACTCCCTGGAAACCCCACTGCATTAATACAAGATTTGATCAGTAAAATAACATCAAAAGCATTACTTGATGGCTTCCTCAATAAAAAAGAATTTCACTTTCTTAACACCAAGTCACCACGTATCCCGGTATTATACACCTTACCGAAGATACACAAGAATTCACAAAATCCTCCAGGCCGACCCATTGTTTCGGCTTGCGGCTCAGTCCTAGAACCTCTAGGAGCATACGTGGATTTTTTTATTAAAGAATTTGTGCAATCCACCAGTTGCTATGTAAGAGACACTATGCAAATGATTAGTCTTGTAGAAAATCTTGATTTTGATCCCCTCCGTGAGACTTTATGCACAATGGATGTGGAATCACTATATACTAATATTCCACAAGTCACAGCATTACTGACCATCCAGAAGATTCTAGACACACGACCACGTCCCCATAGAATCCCCACTCTGTTTATTTTGCAACTGTTAGAACTTTGCCTCACTAAGAATTTTTTTCTATTTGATGATACTTACTATCAGCAAATTAAGGGGACGAGCATGGGGGCTATTTTTGCTCCGAATCTAGCCATACTGTTTATGGACCAACTTGAGACTGGATCCATCCTGTCAGATTCTAACCCCTTCCACTCTGGGATCAGAATGTGGAGGAGGTATATAGATGACATTTTTCTTATCTGGAATTCTCCGGTTGAAACACTCACCCAATTCCTCCACTGGCTCAACAATAATTGTTGTGGGTTAACGTTCACGTTATCGTGGAATAAGGAATCTATACCCTTCCTAGACCTCACTATTTATCACTCAGACGGCAAACTTCTCACTAAACTGTTCAGAAAACCTACCGAGAGAAACACCCTCTTAAGTTACAAAAGTAACCACCCCAGGGCTCTGAGGGATGCGTTACCTTATTCACAATTTTTAAGGATCAGGAGAAACTGCTCCTGTAAAGAAGATTACTTTAGAGAATCCTCAACCCTTTCTAACAAACTAAAAGACAGAGGCTATCCAAAAAGGATAATAAAACAATCTCTGAAACGGGCTTGGTACTGCCCGAGGGAAGTCTTACTATCACCAAAAGACAAAAAGCAAAAAGAGATGATTGCATGCGTAACAACCTTTTCAACTATTTCTAATAAAATCAGGAAGTCAGTCCTTAAACATTGGTCAACGCTAAATGTAGGCATCCTGAATATTCAGAAGCCAGTATTTGCTTTCAAAAAAAGCAAAAACCTAAAAGATCACCTTGTACGAGCCGCATTGCCACCTCCCATTCAGAATCCCACCATTGAATCACTGTGGGGCTTGCCCCCAATTATAGGGCATGCTAAGTGTGGTTGTTGTAACATCTGCGACTTCACGGTGGAGGGCATAGATTTCACACACAACAGTATCACGTATGTGAGACGCTCATTCTCGAATTGTAACACAGCTAATGTGATCTATGCCATCGAATGCCCTTGTCCAAAGTTGTATGTAGGGCAAACTACACAGAAAACGAAGACCCGCATCTGCCAACATCGAAGCAGAATAAGATGCCGGACAATTAATGCCCCACTGGTGGACCACTATAATGAAGCAGGACACAATGAAAATGACATCAAGTGGACAATCTTGAAAGTTATCAAACCGCCACTGAGAGGCGGAAACCTGGCGCAAATGCTGAATAGAGAAGAATTGAAACTCATGATTCATTTCAACACTATCCGCAATGGTCTAAACCGAGCTGAAGACTGGACCACACTGTTGTAAAAGGAAAAAGGGAACAGTTTGGAAAACTCTGAACATTTTAAATGGAATTTAAAACGTTGCAAATAATTCTGAGAGATGGAAACCCCTTCTTTTTCCATCCTTCCTTGAACAGACATAATTAATAATGAGTGCATAACTGTAATTATTTTCCTTTTTTTGATAATTATATTGATATTGATTTTAATGACAGTCACAGCCACCCCAGCACTGCGCCGTTAGTATATTGCACAGTTTCACTGCGCCGTTGTATTTTTCACAGCACATCACTGGTGCACATCACTCTGCATAATGACGAAACACCAAAACCCCACTCCAAGATGGCGCCCATGCGCGCTTAGTCCCTCATCTCTGTCTGCAAGATCACGCTTATCTAGCGTTCTCCTCCCCAGCTCCGGAGTGACTGTAATTCTACAGAACACCCAGGGTAACGGACACCGAGGAGGCTCTTTCCTCTTAAGGTAAGCGACCCATTCGATAGAGCTTAAACGCCCCACTTGCCCCTACACGCCAGCTTACTGAAATAGAGTTTCTTTCACAGACTCGATTTCGAGCAGATAATGGACCACACGGGCCAACAGTAACTCTAAGGTAAGCCCGCCGACTTGCTGGCAGCAACTCCGAGCCTCTTATATTATATTATCTCGTTACTAAACCCAGTCTTCTACCCCCAGACATTTCTTGTTTAATTGAAGACGAGGCAGAGTACACATCACTACCGGTATTTACCAGGTAATTGTGGCAACCGCGAACTAATAATCAGTAATATAACCTCTCACTGGCCCTGCTGTATTTATTGGTCTCTCTTTTACCTTAGGTTCTCTTAAAGCAGTGTCCACATTTGCAATCTTATCCCTGAACCCTTCCGACCCCCACTGGGTAAGCGTTCCCCCAGCCCCCAGATAGACACGGAATGAATGCGGATGAGCGTGCATGGTACATGAGTTGACACGAATGGCCATGATTGAAGATCACACTCGGTCTTTGTATTGAAATCGCTAGATATACTGAAAGATCTTGGGAGTGACTATTTTTAATTGTAGAAAGGATGTAATTCAAGTCTTTCCAACTTTTGAAATAAGAGCACTACCGATCTACCATTTTATGATTATCCAAATGCCTATGTCACCCACTTCACTTTTCAGCGTGAGTCAAGGCTACAGATACCACTTGCATGTAATCATTAGGCACGCTAAGTCGGTTCCGAATACAGTGCAATGTCAGTGACACTCAGAGTTTTAACACAGTGGGTAACTTCCTCTCTCTCTCTCTCCCTTGTTTATCCCCTTGTTATTTTCCTCCCATGTATTTGTACACTTATTAGGCGGATGTGTGTTAAAAATGTTTATACCAGGCAAGCAAATGTATTGTTAGTCCTGATGATGATCCCGTAATATTGAGCATAAGGGATCGAAACGTCGACTTGTTAAAAGTGTTCTTACAGCCTAACTATTCTGTTTGATTGATGCTGTGACTAGCACTTTCTTGGCACTACTTAAAAAACCTTATCGAATTACAAGTGGCCAACTATGCTCTTTCTTGCCTAAAAAACCCTCTTTGTTCGTTCACAAAACGGTACAGGATTGTGCCTTTGTCTACTCTACTATATATTTCACTGAAAAATAAAAATACCCTGTCCGGCTGGACAGTGGCCAATATAGCTCCTATTGTGGACTGTATTTTATCTAAATTTATATCCACAGACTCCTTGGGACCACTGTTGTTTATAAAGTATAGCTACCCACGGTCCCTGGATAACCGAATGGGTTCCCTTGTTGTTTAAAATATTATTTGTCACTTCAGTCACTTGCAATGGAGCCTTATTTATGTTTTGTCACAAACCCCTTCCATGGGTTTTTGTTAACAAAATTTAGATTTAACCTTATTCATTTCTATTTGGGCAATTTTAATACCTGGACGAAACCTGAGTTAGCACCCCCTTGCACTTGTGACAATTTTTGTTATGTTTTGTGATTTCTTCTCTGCACAAAGAAAAAAATACTTGCTACCTGTCTTAAGAGAAGCTGGTTTCTCCCAGGTGAGACCAGCCATGCTATATTTAAAATCCCTAGGAAATATATGTATTACTTTCGCCATGGCCAATTTCCTAGTGGCAGCGTCTAGATCTAGAAGATGTATTAACTTGCCAAACCAGTGTACATAACTCGCTTTTAATGAATACATTACGCCAAATTAACTTGTTCACAAAGAAACTGTTTAATCCTTTTTTAATTGTAAATAATTTTGTTTTTATGTACTTTGTATGATTTTAATCAAATCGAATAAAGTTAATTTGACTGACTGACTGAACACTATTAACTGTGTACAGTGCCCATAAGGTGGTGGAGAGGAATTATGAGGTAAAGAATTATTTATATATGTTTCAAGGCCCATTTATATAATTGCCGTGTGGTGTATAAATCACGGCGGAAAAATGACAGTGTCTTGCGCTGTTTTCTTTTATCAAGTTTGCAGGTGACATACTTCTTAGTAGTACTATTTACTTATAATGTGGTGTTTACTTTCCTGATGGGGAGGTGTGGTTGCGCAGCAAAACATTCAGTCTAGGTTTGAAACAGTTTTTATTAAGCAAATACAAATAAACTTTCTTCAGAAACAGTCGCAGTATAAATGAAAGGGGTGACAATTAAAAATGGAATTTCATAAAATATCAGTTAAGCGTGGTTATATACTTCTTTTTTTGCTACAGTTTGTAAAAGTGTTGCCCCACATTCTTGTTGATGTAAGCTGGCATCAGTTACTTGTAGATAAAGTAGAATAGAAGTGCTACAACAAACACTACCACACTACATTATCTCAGATGAAGAGAACAAGTAAAACAGTAAAATATAAATTGTTTCATATTACATAGAAATGCATGCATTATTATTTTTTAAATTTGTATTCTGTACAATTCACAAATGTGCTGTCGTAGTGTTTACAAGTTGCAGACTGTTCCGCTAATGAATCACATACTCACCAAAGAATATATAGAATGTTACTCTTATAATATATAGTACAGGTCCTATATATTCTTTAGGGAGAAGGTGATTAGGAATCACAAATAAGAATAGAAATTAGAAAATAACATTCAGAAATGTAGGGTTGATTAAATATTTAAAGTAACAAAGTATGCATGATAGCTATATTTTAATATATATAAAAATATCTGATCAAGTACTTATAAATATTTGAAATATTTGATAATTATATTACAGATGGCGCTGAAAAATCTCCCATTCCTCTTCTGTGGCAATAGGACAATCTATTATAATATAACGATTGATACCATTGTTACAGTAAAAAAAGGAAAATAAAGTTATGTATTTAACTGAACATCCATAATGAAATAGTTTTGAGTGGTAATTATTTACTGAACTTCTTTTCTCTGGGAGGTGAAAAAATGTGATCTTTGTGGCGACGAGTCATAAACTCCTCTGAGATCATGGCGGTGAGAATAATAATATGTATATATTCTCACAGCATATGATCACAAAGGGAAAATAGACTGAAAGCCGTAAGCCGCTAATGTTGCTTACTTATCGTTACTGTTTGTGATGACGGATTGTGAATTCCGCTAGGATCACTAAGACTGTTAATGTTATAATATACATATTAACAGTATGTGATTTCTAGGGGAAACCATAATAGCAAGTGTATCATTGTGACATTGATTGTAAATGTTTAGGGTTTGCGTTGACGGGTTAGCAACACCTCTCGAGCGAAGTACAGTATCAATCTATACTACTATTATAAAGGAAGAACTTTGAGGCTTTGAGGCGGGTAAACTCGGGAACCACAGTGCCAATCCACACACCTGATACATCGTTGGAATCCTCAGGGCGTGCAGATGGACATAGGCTATATAAAGTAAAAAAATACGTAATATTTAAAAAATGTACATTATAAAAAAAAAAAGTCCCCTCGAAGTAGCGCCGGCCGCGACCTGCGCGCTGACGTCAGGAGCACGGGGAGGAGAGGCGTCCAGGAGCGGCGGACATGGCACGGGGGAGGAGCGGTGACGAGCGGCGAGGAGCGGTGGACTGAGGAGCGGCGGCTGAGGTAAGGCAGCGGGGGTCGGGGCAGGCGGGGGACGGGGTGATGTAAGGCTCCAAACTACCATGATCACGCTCATTAGTTTTACCTCAAACACAGCTCAGGAAGTTGAACTGCAGAGCGCCAGCGTTTCAGCGTGTCAGCTTTAAGGGTCATTAGGTTGACACGCGGGCATTATGTTACCATGCTGGAATATCGGCACGCCGAGCTCCGTCAAGGGTAAACCCCGCTCAAAGAGACCCCACAGGCGAAAGTGATCCGTCAACCTCAGAGCCGTGTTTAAATGTGCCCTCTTTTTGTGGTACTTTTCATGTGGACGGGGAAAGCAAACAGCCCGAAGCGCACTGCTGTGACTATCATATGTCGCCTTTTTAAGGCTCCGGGGGACAATGTCGGTGCAGGCGAGGGTCAGGGCAGGCGGGGGACGAGGCGGGCGGGGACGGGGAAAGCAAGCAGCCCGAAAGAAAGCCAGGAAATCTGGTTCGATTTATCCCCACTCTAAACACATGGAAATGGTCATCTCCAGGTGAAGGCTGGAGTAATAGCTGCAATACAGTGAGACAGTTTTACATTATAGTGCACTGCTGTGACTATCATATGTCATCTTTTTAAGGCTCCGGGGGACAATGTCGGGGCAGGCGGGGTCGGGGCAGGCGGGGGACGGGGCGGGCGGGGGCCCGAAATGTTGGACAATGTCGGGGCAACCGGGGGTCGGGGAAGCCTGATTGCTCCCGGACAAGGTCGGGACGGGCTGCTAGTATTATAATATAAAAAGTAACTATATATAAGGTAAAAAGGAGCCAGGAAAGGAGTAATATTTGTTATGATATATCTGTTTCTAAGAACAAGCTGCTGATGTTACAGAGAAAAAGCGAAAAACAAGCAATAACATTTTTTTTACATATAAATGTTTAAATATTGACAAATAGTCACAATTTATAACTAAGTACTATGCCTATGCCATCTTGAAACAACTTACAAGTCCGGAATATGTTTGTTGAGGCAAAAAGAGAATCCGATGCTAGAGAACGAAACCTGCAACAGAGATTGGCGATTCAGAAATAACTCGGGAAAACGAAACTAATTGCACAGTAGGTGTGGTTTATTTAGTTTTTTGTTGTTTAGTAGTCTATGGAAGGAAGATGTGCCTCCGCCTATGTAGATGGCACGTTTTGCAGTTTACACGTGCTCACGTTTTAACAGTTTTTCGCCTGCACGTGTTCGGAAAAGTTACAAACTGTGAAGCTGTAAAGGTTTCGATTTTGATAGTAACACGTATAAGGTATTATTATCTACATACTTTGGAGAGTTTAGTTTAAAAAGTGTTACTCTGTAAAATGTGTTCTTTGCATTTTCATGATTAAAAGCATCTAAATAGAAGATGTATAAAAAATATCGTTATCATTAGAAGAAAAAAAAAAGGTTTAATATTGTTATTTTTATGGTTCTTAATTTAAAAAATGCTAGCATTTGTAAATCGTAATTCTACCCTCCGAAAGGTGTGCTGGCCCTTGGGGCTTTGGGAAGGTTATTAAATAATAAATGCCCTTTTCTATGCACCTGTAGGCTTGGCTTTTAAACTTTTAATTGCCTTATCTGTATCTTTACACTTCCTCCAAACATTTTGGTGCTGCTATTTTAGTATTGTAGTGAGCTATTCAGAACTGTGTTTATGTATACACTGTTCTAAAAGTGAAGCTGCTGTACTTTTTGCCAGACACTTTCCTTGCAGAATTGTAATAATTCAGCCAGTACCCAAGTAGTCATGGTGCAAAGTGGGCCTTAGGACATGGACTGCTTCAAACTCATATACACTATGCATGCAGTCTTCTATGCTTGGGCAAACTTGTCTTTTATAGCTTTTATTATCCAGTCTATATTCTTACACTTCCAGCAAACTCTTTGTGATTGCTGATTCAGTATTGTAGTGAAGTATTCAGCAGAATGCCCTTATGTATGCACTGTGCTAAAAATGAAGCTCTTTTAAATTCAGACAAACACTCTCCTTGCAGAACTGTAATTATTCAGTCAGTACTCAAGTAATCATGGTGCAAAGTTGGCCTTAGGCCATGTACTGCTTTAAACCTGTATAGAGTATGCATGCACTCTTCTATGTAGCTGCACATTTGTTTTTTATACATTCAATTGTCCAGTCTGTATCATTAGACTTTCACAATCACTCCAACTCTACTGTTTCAAAATTGTAGCGAGCCATTCAACAGTATTTCTTTATGTATGACTGTGGTAAAACTGAAGCTCTTATAAATTCAGTCATGCACTCTGTTTGCAGAACTGTAATCATGCAGTCAGTACTCAAGTAATTATGGAGCAAAGAAGGCCTTATTATATGGACTGCTTTAAACTCCTATTTACTATGCATGTACTGTTCTATGCACCTGCAAATTTACCTTTTATATTTTGAATTCCCCAGTCTCTATCTTTACACTTCCACCAAACACTCTGTCATTCCTGTTATAGTTTTGTAGTGACTCATTAATCAGTGTGTAGTAATCCATTCACTACATTCAAACAGTAATCAGCAGATGTACAATAATTGGTACATTCCCAGAGATATGCCAGTTATTGTGCACTGTGGATGCACCGTATTTACAATGTAGTGTATTATGGAGCAAAAACAGCACTGATATGTGATGTATTTGTGTTGTGAAGGTGTTGCATTGCTTGACTTGCGTTCCAAGTGCAACGCAGCTCCAGCAATGCTCTTGGGGTTCTATGCTCATAAAGCTGTGTCAATCCTTACACCTGTTTCAAGCAGGTGCAAGGTTTTGACGTAGCATAGGCCTAAAAGTGACTGAATAAAATCTTATAGATTTCACTCAGTCACTTTTAGGAGGTGCTCCTATGCTAGAACACCTCCGCTCCCCCACCCCCCCCCCCACCCCCTCTGTGCAGGAAAGTCTCTTTCTGGCGCAGGGCTTTAGAATGTGATGCACCTTCCATATGCATCACATTGTAAATATCAGGCACTATAGCACATCTTTTGCAACACCGCTGCATCACAAAAGTGACGGAAAAGATGTGTAAAAGAGGTACAAGGGGGTTGTAAATCCGCTCTTAACACATACAAATTCACCCAGGCAGTTTCACTAGCAGTGTAAATTGAAGTATAGACTTCTAACATATTTATATGGATATTTTACACTGAAGTGCTTTGGAGGTACTACAGTATACTATAGGTAAACACCTTATACATTTATGCTGTAGCACTTTCTTACAGTTTTGCACTTTCACATTCACCATACACTACTAATTCATTCATTCATGTATGCACTACACATTGATTCTGACAAAGTTTTATACACTAATATAGAAATATAGTTCTTTTTTAAGCCAGTGGAGGTAGTTCTGAAAAGAAGTGGGGGTTTTTTCTTTCTAGTTTTCTATTTTTTTTGTATTTTTTCAGCAATTTTTTAGTTGTTTTTCTTTTAAATAAAAAAATGAAACTGGAAACAAAAAAACTGGGGAACAGGAAGAAAAAAGAAAAAAATATATTATTGTTTTGGGCAACGGTGCTCTTCTTTGCTCTTCACAATGAGGTGAATAGACTGCTCACCGTAACAAAGGAGTTCTATGCAAAATTTACAATTAATTGTAAGATTTGAAAACTGAGGCACAATAATAGGATGCAGACTGCTCGGAGGAGGTGGTGGTGCAGTTAAGGTAGAAGGAACTGCAGGTTGAGGGTTCTCCTGGAACCTTTGTGTTGCCATCCTTCCATAATGATTTGGATGCAAATGTTTGACATGGCGAACCATTGAGACTGTCCCGAAAGAGTACTTTTTAGTGGGGTCAGCCCTGAAAAGTGTAACCTCACAGATCTTGCATGTTACTTTCGGTACATTCACCTTTTGTCTGTCCCTCCGGAAATGAAGAAAACTTCCAAATGAAAGCTTCTTTTCTCTTTTTCTGAGGTGGCTCAGTAACAAAATCTTCCTTAGAGGAATGTACTGATGAAGTCTCAAAAAGAGCAGCCATTGTAGAATTTGGTTGTGAAAGACTACAGCTCCACAGAACAGATGTTTTTCCTGGGAATGTCGAAGTAGGATGATCAAAATGAGAGGGGTCTTACAGTGCTCTTACGGTGCTCTTAAGATGCGAGTACGTACGACGTACCTCTGCGATTTGCGTAATTTCTTTCAAAAGTAATAAACGCTTATTAAAAGTAAAAAAAAACTATTTTCATTATTGTCTTAGATAATGTCTTCCCTTGATATGTACATTAAATACATAAATATATGTTTTTGAACAATTAAAAACTTTTGCGCCGTATGCTTACGGGGCGCCGTATATGATGTCAATCAGAAGCGTTGATGCGATGCGTAAGGTCAAAGCGTTTCGGTAACGAGTGCGCGGCTACGCACAGAGGACCATTTACTGTACAAAGTGTGGTGCGATCAATGTACGCGTACGGTGCGATTACGAAAAAAAATATGAAAAAGGAATTATACAGATTTTAATTGTAAAATATGGAGAAATGTTTTTTATATAAAAAAAATTTGGGATTTTGTTTTGTTGTTATTTTACATTAAGAATATGAAATATAATTTAAGAAATAAAATAAATATAAATATTTTTAATACAAATTTAAGAAATTAGTATATAAAGAAAGAAATATAATCATTTATACATGTAAAAATTATTATTTACTAAACCTTTGAAATTCACTGAAAAAAACATAGGTTTCAGCCACATTATAGTTAGTAATTAGCATTTAAAAAACCTTGCAAATTCACCCATTTATTCTTCCATCGACCTTGACATCTATACTACTATTATAAAGGAAGAACTTTGAACCTTTGAGGCGGGTAAACTTGGGAACCAAAGCGCCAATCCACCCACCCGATACATCGTTGAAATTGTCAGGGTGTGCAGATGGACATAGGCTATATAAATTAAAAAAAGATAAGTTATTTAAAAAATTTACGAGAAAAAAAAAAGTAGTCCCATGGAAGTAGTGCCGGCCGTGACGTGCGTGCTGACATCAGGAGCGCGGGGAGGAGCAGCGTCCAGGAGCGCAAGGAGGAGTGGCGGACATGAGGGCGGGGAGGAGCGGTGAGGAGCGGCAGACAGGCTGGGAGGAGGGAAAGGAGCGGCGGACAGGCGGGGAGGAGAGGGGAGGAGCGGCGAGGAGCGGCGGACCGGTGAACTCAGGAGCGCGGGGAGGTGCGGCAGATGAGGTAAGGCTCTGGGGGACCCACGGACAATGTCGGGGCGGGCGAGGGCCCTGAAGCCAAGGTCGGGATGGGCTGCTACTCCGGGGGACCCACGGACAATTTTGGGGCCGGCGGAATCCTGGGCGGGCGGGGGCCCTGAAGCCTGATTGCTCCCGAACAAGGTCGGGACGGGCTGCTAGTAAACATATATAAAACATATTTACATTTCAGAAGAACACACATTCACTGGATGATGTCACAGTGATGTCGTCAGTGATGTCATTTGAGATGTCATCAGTGATGTCATGAGTGATGTCACTGACCATGTCATGAGTGATGTAGTATGTGACGTCATCAGCAGTGCATTGCGGGCGCGCGAGTTATAGTTAGCTAAACTAACTATAACGGGAGAATTTCAATGGTCTTGTATGAGTGAAATCTGCAGCTAACTATAACATGTGTGAAACCAATGTTTTTTTCAGTGAATATATATATATATATATATATATATATATATATATATATATATATATATATATATATATATATATATATATATATATATATATATATATATATATATATATATTACCTACTGGCGGTCGCCAGTAGGTAGTTATAGTTAGGATCTACTTTCCATAGGAAATCCGCAACATTCTATTGGGAATAACTTTGGCGCCGGTGGACGAATCTTCGCGAAGTTCTCAAAGTAGGTGGCCCGCTCCGCTCCGCTCCTTCCCTGAAAATGTGGGGGGATTCGTCAAGCGGGGGCCGAGATAAAAGGGGGGTCCCAAAATGTGTTTTCTCCATGTTAATTTCCATAGGGCGGTCGAACTCACTTTTAGCCCGAACGGCTGAATGCATTTCCACCAAACTTGGCAAAATTGTAGGGACTGGTAGCCCGATGTGCCTTTGC
Source organism: Lissotriton vulgaris (assembly GCF_964263255.1). NCBI lineage: Eukaryota > Metazoa > Chordata > Amphibia > Caudata > Salamandridae > Lissotriton > Lissotriton vulgaris. Next base: position 774,296,214 of record NC_141685.1, on the reverse strand, counting down.
TATGTCTCAAGATATGTGCTCCAGTGGATTTTGAGTAATTTAGGTTAAAAAAAAATATATATATATATAGGCGAGCCCCGGTACGCGCACCAGGCGCGCTACGCGACTTGCGCACGGAAAGCTGATTGGCTCACGGGTGTCTGTAAACATTCGAAACAGTCCGGAGCGGCCGCCATCTTGTGTCTCGGTAGGATCGAGACACAAGAGGTGGCAAAAACAAAGGGGGAAATGACCATAAGGGGGCAGGGTAGACCTCCCCTGACCCCCTAGGTTTGATGTGGGGGCCATAAAAGGGCCCCGCGGGGCAAAAAATTGGGGGGGGGGGGAATTTTCGCGGGGGGAGCGCCCGGCCCGGTGAGCGCACCGGGGAGCGTACCATGGGGAAAAAGAATGACAGTTTTTTAAAAAAGTAGCTGTTTAAAAAAAAATGTTGTTTTTTAAAAATTTTATTTAAGTACCTACATGTAGGTACCAATGCAGAGTCTTAAATTTAATGTACACCGTCTCCTCTGTAGATATCTTGCATGTTGTTATAGAAGTTATTGTGGTATATGGAATTCATACCATAGTGTGTCAGGAAAGCGGAAACAGATATTTTAAGCAATCCCTGAGAAGTCCTAGGAGATCATGGGTAATCTATCCTGCTCCTTTATGATGAAAAAGAGATGTAAAATACACATTGGTGATAATATAGTGGGAGAAAGGTAGTAACTATGAATAAACTTACTATGTAACACAAAAAAGTTGCATAGTATACTATAAGTCTCACTTTATAATATAAACATTTTGGTACTACTTCATGAAATACATATTAAAATGAATAACGTCTCAAACAATTTTTAATTATTAAATATAAATTTATTCTTCTGATTCTTTTTCAAAATTTAATAAAACTCCTAACATAATATAGTCCGGAATTTCCTCATAATCATTAGTACATGATTCTATTTGTTCCAAAGATTCTAGTAACGGTTGGTCGAAAGAGTCATCCATGAAATTAAATTCATCTTTTTGTTCTTCTGGATTTTCCACCTTTACTTCAAAAGAAATAACAGTTGATTGTTTTTCTCCTTCCATTTTTTTGCTGTAAATTGCATAAAAAATAAATATATCAGTAGAGTTAGGGCACTGTTGGGTTTAAGTTCAGACAGGTACTTTTGAGTTTTTAACAGTGAAGTTATCTTTGGGCAGTGTATGGTTTCAAGCAGCCAGTAGAACTATTAAAAAGTGCATGTGATGAAGCCTAAGTAAATTCATTCATTCAGAAGTCTATCCCAATCTCTAGCTCTTACAGAGGGACAGTATATAACTATCAGAAAACGTTTCCCCAAATTAACTTAAAGTGCATAACATAGTTCTCCTTTCATAGTAACAACTTACCTTTTTCAAAGTAGTTGAAGTTTTCTGTCAAAATTCTTTCCAAATTTACCTTAGGTAGTATTAGTCTAAATGGCTGTGTTTCCCTCTCATTTTTCATATATATTCATGTACTTAACCAATCAAATGTCAGCAAAAAAAAGTACAAAATGTAAGTAACATTTTAATTGGTTGAAAATTCAAACAGTTTCATATGTGTTTTTGTCATGTAATTTACCTCAGGATATTTAGACAGGGCTACAGCCTAAATGGCTCAATGGAATTCCACCAAATTTGGGTAAATGGTAGGGACTGCTATGTAGTAGGGCCTATTCTATATTTGGTGTAAGTGTCTCCAGTGGCTTTTATGTAAATTACTTTCCCACATTATTTTAGGGAGCGCTTACCGGTGCGCGCCCCGGTACGCGTACCGGGAGCGCTACGGGAGTCTGCCATTTTGTGTTTCGGTTGAATTGAGACACAAGATGGAGGACAAACGACGTTGGGAATGGGTAGAAGGGGGCACGGTAGACACTTCCTGACACTCTAGGTTTTCTGAGGGGGATTTAGGAGGCCCATTCATGTCCCCCCCCCATAAAAAACATTTTTAAATTTTTGGCGGGGGGAGCGCCCGGCACGCGCACCGGGAAGCGTACCGGGGAGCGTACCAGGGAGCGTACTTTGGTGAAGAATAGGGAAAAAAGTTAGAAAAAGAAAATTATTATGAGTGATCAGAGGTAGGGTAGCCCTGAAAAGCACTTTTGGGTTCTGTGGCTGATTTAAGTACCTACAAGTAGGTTCCAATGCACAGTCTTAAATTCAGGAGGAATATTCTATTCCCCTCATCTGAGAAGTGCACACCATCTCCTCTGTAGATGTCTTGCATGTTGTAACGCAAGCTATTGTTGTATATTGAACCCATTCCATAGTCTCTCATGTAAGCAGAAACAGATTTATTCACATGTTTCCGTGCTTTCTCAAATTGTGGACAAAATTGGTTGGACCAGTTCCATTTCTGTCTTTGGCATATATTGGAATATACCAAGGCAGTTTGTGGAAAAAGTGTGATCAATTGATCAAAGGTGTCCTTTAAAAGCATTTCCAGACCAACCCCAGTCAAAGTGCCCAAGTCATTCCCACCACAGTGCACTATTAAGAGGTCAGGGTTTGGCAGATGCAAATGGAAAGGGGCGACCACTCGGTCCCCCCGAACGTATGGTTGGGTGCCCCGATCCTCCCTGGAAACCATTTTGGGCGGGGGGCGTGTCTCGGCTGGTATGCCTGAAGCGGCGTAGCCGGGGCGCGCCTTTTCCCGCCCAAGAGGGGTTGTCCTAGACACCTACACCGATGACCACGCCCAGTAGGCATCCCGGAGGAGGGTACACGCCCTCCCGCAGAAGAATAAATTGAGCGGAATCCGAAGAAGCGTCCTCTTGTTCCTGTGCTCTGAAGGCTGCACCCACTCGTTGCTCGTGAGCCCTCGACGGAACAAGCAGCAATTTTGAGAACTTGTAATTCTTGTGTTTCTCTTTCAGTGACTTAAAGCGAAGGACCCAGGACCGTGTTGAACGACTCGGTGCGGATAATCGAAACCATGTCTGGCAAGAAGGCAGGAAAGGGTTCCGAGACAGACAAAGTGCTACGCATGTTGGTGAACAGAATTGCGAGAATGGAACGGAACATGGGACAAGTCACCGGGCTTGGTCGTGATTTGGCGGGCGTCAAGAAGCAACTGGCCGCAATGAACAAGCCTGGTAACCCGAAGAAGGTAATAGGCCCGGCATTGCCGGGAGTCATCCCAGAGGGTAGAGGGAAACGGGTCAAGAGGAGGGCGGTTGCAGGGGAGGTTCCGGTCCCTGAGGTGCCCCCGGTCATCCCTGCCATACCAGCTGATGACCCAGTACCAACCCCGGACGCGGGTCAACCGATTCCGGTTGTGATTACGCCCGCTAACGATGATGATATGCCTCCAGAATTGGCCACCCAGTTGGCCGCATGGCTAAGTAAGAAGGCAGGGGGTGCTACGGCGCCCGGAGACACGCCTGAAGAGGCCAAATTACTAATCCAGCAGTTGCGGCAGTCGCGGGATGCCGCGAAGGCGAATCTCCCTCTTGTTTCCCCACAGGTGACACCGGAAGGACCGGCAGCTGGTCTCGAGAAAACGGCGGGAACAACGACCGTACCGGGTAAGCTCGCTTTGCCAGTGGCGGGGGAGGGCTCATTACCCTCAAGGCGGGAGAGGGTGGTTCAACATATCCCGTTGGCCACGAAAGAACTGATATGGGCAGACAAGTATGTCAATATGTTTTCATTGTTGACTGACCATCGTGAGATGGAATATGCTAAAACACAGAAAGATTTGTGGCACCCGAGCGTGTGGCGCGCCAAGATGGCGGAGTTCAGGGTAGAGGAGACGATAACGAATTGGGCGAAGGCCTTTGCAATGTTTACTGCGATTATTGGGGAACGTAAGCCCGAGGTATTGACCGAACTGTCTTGTTATCAGGCACGTATAATGGATTTTTATGAAATGTATGAGGGGGACGAATGGAAAGGTTACGACATGAAATTTCGTAAAGCGAAAGAGTATAATTCCTCTCTGACATGGGATTGCCTCGACTCAATTTCTTGGCATAAGCAGCTCCTGCCTGGGACGGCAGGGACATCCTCGCCAGGTGGGAACGGGTCGGGAGTTTCCCGCCAAAAGCCCGCGGTGCCCTTTCGAGCGGGCACCGGTGGTGATCACCAGCCGAAATCCGGCGGGAATGGTGGAAAGCGGGGGGTCTGTTGGGGCTTCAATAGAGGCAACTGTAACAGACCACAAGGTACATGTAGGTTCAAGCATGTGTGTGCGGGTTGTGGGAATTCCTCACACCCGGAGAGTTCATGCAGATCGAAAAATAGCGGGTCGGGAGGTAAAGGAGGGTCCAAGCAAGACTGAGGTGGATCATTGTGTACAATTGCCTACTCCCGTTGATCTTATGGCTATGACTCCTTGGTTAAACAAATACCCTGATTATGTCTCTGCTGGGGTGTTGAGGAAGGGATTCTTATATGGCTTCCACATCCCGGCGGGGGATTTTCGTGGGGAACCTTTTTGTAAAAACCAGCTTTCGGCACAGCATAATCCAGGTGTGGTGGAGAGAACAATTGCTAAGGAAGTGAGCCTAGGCCGAGTGGCTGGGCCTTTTCAGCACCCGCCAGTGGCGGGTTTAATCTGTTCTCCATTAGGGGTGGTCCCCAAGAAGGACCCGGGTGAGTTTAGGCTGATCCATAATCTATCTGCTCCAAGGGGTTTCTCAGTAAATGATGCTATTGACCCAGAAGTTTGTTCGGTGCGGTACGCATCATTCGATGATGCCGTCACCATGATAAATCGCCTGGGCCCCGGGGCGCTGATGGCGAAATCAGATATCGAATCAGCGTTCCGGTTGCTCCCGGTGCACCCACAGGATCAGCGCTTGCTAGGTTTTGCGTTCCAAGGGAGTTATTACATGGACAAATGCATGCCGATGGGTTGCTCCATTTCTTGTGCCTATTTTGAAAAATTCAGCTGTTTTTTAGAGTGGGCATTCACCGAGGCCACAGGGCATAGGCATGTTATGCATTATCTAGATGACTTTCTGTTCTTGGGGGCAGCCGGTGACACGAAATGTGCGCTGGCGCTACAGGACTTTTGCATCCTCATGAGGGAGTTTGGAGTGCCATTGGCACCAGGTAAGACGGTTGGACCATCTACTTCACTGGAGTTTCTGGGAATTGAGCTCGATTCTGTGGAGGGATGTTTCCGTTTGCCAGTGGGAAAGGTGGCTAAATTTAGGGCTTCCCTGGAACTTTGCCTTAGTAAGAAGAAAGTGACCCTGCACCAGTTACAGCAAACAGTGGGTCAGCTTAACTTTGCCCTAAGAGTGATACCAATGGCCCGCCCCTTTTCACGCTCTATTGCACAAGCTATGGTTGGTCTCAAGGAAGGACACCACCGCACGAGACTGTCTGCAGAGGTTCGACAGGATATGCGCATTTGGTTGGCATTTCTGGCGGACTTCAACGGTCGAGTAATGTGGAACAAGCCGCCAGCGTCTTCGGACGAGCTGGGTTTATGGACTGATTCAGCGGGGAGCGTGGGATTTGGCGCCATCTTTGGTAACCGATGATCGGTGCAAGCATGGCCGGCGTGGTGGCATTCCTGCGGACTCACAGGTAACATAGGGTTCCTTGAGCTATTCCCTATTTTGGTTGCTCTGATGGCATGGCCGGACGAGTTCCGAGACCGCTCTGTGGTATTTTGGTCAGATAACATGACTGTTGTCGAATGCATTAACAATCAGGCAGCACGCTGCAAGTGGATCTTGAGATTGTTGAAGGAAGTTGTGCTGCTTTGCATGAGACTGAATGTACAGTTCAGGGCGAAACACATGCCGGGTGTACTGAATCATGCGGCTGATGCACTCTCTCGTTCACATATGCAGGCATTCAGGGGTTATCTACCTACAGCGGACCTAGCGGCGGCACCATTCCCCGAAGCACTCTGGCTAATCGGTGCCCCGGATTACAAGACCTTGTGGCAGCAAGCTTAGCACCCAGCGTTTCGTTCCTATTGTGCATTTTTGGGTCCGACAGGGATTCAGAACTGGGGTCAGGAGGATTCCTTCTTAGGGTTCCTGGTGGCACTGCACAGAGAAGGGCGATCAGCGGCAACGGCCAATAGACACAGGGTGGCCATCTCATTCATGGCGCAAGTGCATGGCGTCAGAGACCCAACAGGTTCCTTTTTGGCGAAAAAAGCCCTTCGCGGCTGGCAGCGCCTCGAGGGTCGCAAGCAAGACGAGAGGCGCCCGATTGGCTTAGAAAGGTTGTCCCTACTCATGGAGAAACTAGTCACGACATGCTCCTCCCAATTTGAAGCAGTTCTGTTCCGGGCAGCTTTCGCATTAGCGTTCCATGGGGCTATGCGGGTGAGCGAACTGGTCGCAAGGAATAAGAAAGATGTGAAGGGAGGTTTGTGCAGGGATCACATCCTAATTAAGGGTGATTCGATGGTAGTCAAGATAGCTATGTCCAAAACCGACCAGGGAGCTATGGGAAACAGTGTTGTTGTCCAGCGCGTGCGAGGGTCTCCCACGTGCCCGATAATGTGTATAGAGCAATACTTGGCACTGAGGGCGGATACATGGGGGGGGAGTTTGCTGAGACACATCAACGGCACCCCACTGACGAGGTTTCAGTTCCAGAGGGTGCTAGCACTTACAATCGCTGCGGCGGGCATGGACCCATGCGAGTTTGGGACCCACTCCTTTAGGATAGGGGCTGCTACTGAGGCTACAGCCAGGGGTCAGAGTGCAGAGGAAGTGAGACAGTTAGGACGATGGTCCTCGAATTGCTTCAAGAGGTATGTGCGATTGCACATGTTGTGAAGTCAAGTGACAGGCACTCACGCTTCTTGTCTTCTGTTTGATTTACAGTTTCGCGAGCATGTCATGCGGGGCGGAAATTGCAGTCAACCCAGTACCAGGGGACCAGCGGTCATGGATCACCGTCTGAGGAGAGAGTGGTTTGGGTCGTGGGCCACTCATACGTGAGGCGGGCCGGGGACGTATTCAAAGCAGGTGACGCGACTCGCGCAGCTGGGGAATACGGGTACAGAGTGGCCTTCCACGGAAGGGGCGGGCTCTGCATTGACCAATTCGAATCTTTTGTTGAGGGTCTCTTAGGGCGGCAGAGGTCACCGCCGTCTGTAGTCATAGTACACCTGGGGGGCAATGACTTGGTGACACTGGGTAGACGAGTATTGCTCGAGCAAGTTTTGTCTTCCGTTAGCTGGTTGGCAAAAAGAATCCCGGGGTGCACGATTGCCTGGTCCCACATGATTCCCAGGAGGGTATGGCGGGGGGGCCTTTCAGTGTCGGCACTGAACCATTCGGTGAAGAAGGTTAATAACAAAATTGGTAGATTGTTTCGCTCCGCGCAGTTGCATAGCATTCCTCATGGATGTATTCGGGGTGATCACATGTATCTGAATGATGGGGTTCACCTGTCCCGGGAGGGGAATGTTTTACTCATAGGAGACTTCATAGCATGGCTAAGGGGTTTGAGGAAGCATGACCTTTAGGAGGAGTTTTTGGGGGGGGCCGGATAACCGGTCAACTATCCGGCCTGTGGCGGTAAGGTCATGATCGGTGAGCAGTAATTTCAAGGTCCCTAGAGGGGGGCGCCACCCACTATGGATGGGAGCGCCCGGGGGGAGGCGGCCATTGGCCCCTCCCACTGGGAGGCGGCACCCACTAAGGATGGGTTGTCTAAGGGGAGACGGCCATAGGCCCCTTCCAGGGGAGGAGGCGGCTATATGCCCCCCCTACGAATTTCCCGGGGCCCGGTTATCCGCGTCGGCGGATATGATAGAGAGTGTGGGGATGGGGGGGGGAGTCCACGCTGTCCTTCCTACAGATACCTCACACGGGAGCTCGGACGACCTTTAAGATGGCGTCGAGCGGAAAGGGGGGCCCCCAACAAGACAAGGGAAATCAGAGTTGGCAAGGAGGGTACAGTCCTCTGCGCGGCCGCCACTCACACCGTTAGGGCGAGAGTTTTTGGTAGTAGGGATCTGACACCGGTTAAGACCTTGCCGTTGGCCCTTAATGCTAGGATGTACAATTTTAATTTAGAATGTATGCATTTGCAGGATGTTAGACTCGGCTAGAAAACCTTTGTATTAGAGATTTGTTAAGGTTAGCCAAAGAACATGTCTTCATCGAAAATGTAATAAATGAAAATTGTACATGATTATGAAACTTTTATTTAATGTTTTAAATTTTGTTTCATATTTTAATAAATACGGCTGGGAGGGTGACTCCCTCCCGCCTTCCAAAAGTTCAGAACTGTGTCCGACTTCCCATCCTTGGGGATTGTGTTGGGAGGGGGTGACGGGCATCCCGGCCATAAAGGTTTTCACCAATGGTATCAATTGGTGACATCTCAATCCTCTCTGGCCAATCCACTTGATTTCCACATTTGATAAATCAAGGTTGTGAAAATTTCTGCTAGCTGCATACCTTTGAGCCCAGTGGATATAGCTATGTCCAATAATTCACACAGAATACATGATGAGAGAAGGTTCTGGTGCAGTCAGATGAAGTGTGGGAATGAAATGGCAGTTGGAACAGTAGGAGTTTACAAAAAAATAATTGTGGAGTTTCCCTGCTCTTGAATCACAAGCAATGATTGGTGGATTCAGATAGTTAAAAACTGAAAGTTAGGGTGCATGGTTGTGTTGTGTGAAAGAAGCAATTTGAATGGTTAAGAAAAAGTCAATTAAAGCAATAATGCCCTGGATAAGCTGGTGTATGGAGAGGTCAAACATCCTTGCTGACTTAATTTGCAACATTGTAGAATAAACTTTTGAACCTGAGAGTTCAGTTAGGAGGGAGTTGCTATGGTAAGAGATAGAAAGGTCTGAGAGGGGGAAGGGTGTTGGTTTGAAAATAGTGAGGGAAGAGATTTGATTGGTTGAAATGAGGCATATGTGTGTAGAATTAGAGGTTTTCTGTGCCAGTCTTAGTTTCAGTGCATTGAGTGCACACCTTTTGCTCTGCTAAAGAAAAATTGGTGTGTGTGTCTGACACTGTTCTCAATCTCCCAAAGCATTTGTAAAGGTAAGTAATGATTCATTTAATTTAGATAGAGACTTGTTTGCCCTATGGAGAAGATTTGGAAGCAGATAGTGAAGTTTCAGTAGTGAAATTGAATGCTTGTACATAGGACTTGTGCTGTGTTTGTAAAAAGTTTTAAAAAAACGATTTTGGGGTAAAAGAATGGCTTTTATATTTTTGAGAAGCAATTAATAGTGTCTGCCTCTGTAAAGAAATATATTTGAACCTTTTAGAATTATGTCACCTGCGTTACCTCAAATTAGGAAGCAGATTGAGATTCTTTCTTGTTGGTTTGTGGCATGTTTTTTGGAAATGCTTGATATTAAAATATGCAAGATAGAGGAATTGTCTTTTGTGAAATAGTCAAGTTTCAGTAGTGAAATTGAATGCTTGTACATAGGACCTGTGCTGTGTTTTTGAAATGTTATTTAAAAACGATTTTGGGGAAATGAATGGTTTTTATATTTTTGAGAAGAAATTAATAGTGTTTGCATCATTAAATAAATATATTTGGACCTTTTACAATTATGTCACTTGCATTACCTCAGATTTGGAAGCAGATTGAGATTCTTTCTTGTTGGTTTGTGGCATGTTTTTTGGAAATGCTTGATATTAACATATGCAAGATAGAGGAATTGTTTTTTGTGAAATAGTGAAGTTTCAGTAGTGAAATTGAATGCTTGTACATAGGACCTGCGCTGTGTTTCTAAAATGTTATTCAAAAAATGATTTTAGGGGCAAATCAATGGCATTTACATTTGGGCCTTATTTATGATTGCCTTGTGCCGCCGGTGCGTCACTTTTAACATGGGAAAAAGTGACGCACCAGTGGCTCAAGGCCTTCACAAATAAGGCCTTGAGTTTCTTTGCTGTTGGTTTGTGTCTTGGTTTTTGATAATGCTTGCTATCAACATTTGCAAGATAGAGGATTTGTATTTTGTGAAATAGTGAGGTTTCAGTAGTGAAATTGAATGCTTGTACATAGGACCTGCGCTGTGTTTCTAAAATGTTATTCAAAAATCGATTTTGGGGGCAAATCAATGGTATTTACATTTGGGCCTTATTTCTGATTGCCTTGTGCCGCCGGTGCGTCACTTTTAACATGGGAAAAAAGTGACGCACCGATGGCGCAAGGCCTTCATAAATAAGTCCCTGAGTTTCTTTACTGTTGGTTTGTGTCTTGCTTTTTGATAATGCTTGCTATCAAGATTTGCAAGATAGAGGATTTGTATTTTGTGAAACAGTGAGGTTTGAGTAGTGAAATTGAATGCTTGTACATAGGACCTGCACTGTGTTTCTAAAATGTTATTCAAAAAACGATTTTAGGGGCAAATCAATGGCATTTACATTTGGGCCTTATTTATGATTGCCTTGTGCCGCCGGTGCGTCACTTTTAACATGGGAAAAAGTGACGCACCGGTGGCGCAAGGCCTTCATAAATAAGGCCCTGAGTTTCTTTGCTGTTGGTTTGTGTCTTGCTTTTTAATAATGCTTGCTATCAACATTTGCAAGTTAGAGGATTTGTATTTTGTGAAACAGTGAGGTTTCAGTAGTGAAATTGAATGCTTGTACATAGGACCTGCTCTGCGGTTCTAAAATGTTATTCAAAAAACGATTTTAGGGGCAAATCAATGGTATTTACATTTGGGCCTTATTTATGAATGCCTTGTGCCGCCGGTGCGTCACTTTTAACATCGGAAAAAGTGACGCACCGTTGGCGCAAGGCCTTCATAAATAAGGCCTTGAGTTTCTTTGCTGTTGGTTTGTGTCTTGCTTTTTGATAATGCTTGCTATCAACATTTGCAAGATAGAGGATTTGTATTTCGTGAAATAGTGAGGTTTCAGTAGTGAAATTGAATGCTTGTACATAGGACCTGCGCTGTGTTTCTAAAATGTTATTCAAAAATCGATTTTGGGGGCAAATCAATGGTATTTACATTTGGGCCTTATTTATGATTGCCTTGTGCCGCCGGTGCATCACTTTTAACATGGGAAAAAGTGACGCACCGGTGGCGCAAGGCCTTCATAAGCAAGGCCCTGAGTTTCTTTGCTGTTGGTTTGTGTCTTGCTTTTTGGTAATGCTTGCTATCAACATTTGCAAGATAGAGGATTTGTATTTTGTGAAACAGTGAGGTTTCAGTAGTGAAATTAAATGCTTGTACATAGGACCTGCGCTGTGTTTCTAAAATGTTATTCAAAAAACGATTTTGGAGGCAAATCAATGGTATTTACATTTGGGCCTTATTTATGATTGACTTGTGCCGCCGGTGCATCACTTTTAACATGGGAAAAAAGTGACGCACCGGTGGCGCAAGGCCTTCATAAATAAGGCCTTGAGTTTCTTTGCTGTTGGTTTGTGTCTTGCTTTTTGATAATGCTTGCTATCAAGATTTGCAAGATAGAGGTTTTGTATTTTGTGAAATAGTGAGGTTTCAGTAGTGAAATTGAATGCTTGTACATAGGACCTGCGCCGTGTTTCTAAAATGTTATTCTAAAAACGATTTTAGGGGCAAATCAATAGTATTTATATTTGGGTCTTATTTATGATTGTCTTGTGCCGCCGGTGTGTCACTTTTAACATGGGAAAAAAGTGACCCACCGGTGGCGCAAGGCCTTCATAAATAAGGCCCTGAGTTTCTTTGCTGTTGGTTTGTGCCTTGCTTTTTGATAATGCTTGCTATCAACATTTGCAAGATAGAAGATTTGTATTTTGTGAAATAGTGAGGTTTCAGTAGTGAAATTGAATGCTTGTACATAGGACCTGCGCTGTGTTTCTAAAATGTTATTTAAAAAACGATTTTGGGGGCAAATCAATGGTACTATCTAATCCTTGTCAATAATGTAAAACCAATTCATGTGCTCAAAATATTTTTTTAGAATAACATTTAAAAATCAGAGATAAGGTCATATGTATAAGCATTATAGTGTTTATATTGTTTACTTATTGTCATTGCTTTGTTGTTTGGTAATAGTGGTCTATAATGTGTTTTTTTTTGTTTACCACAGATTTAAATCAACATTTCAATAGTAAGGAAATATGCTCTCAAGGCAGAGGAGAAGGAAAGATGCTATGCGAAAAAAAAAAAAACAGCAATGGAATTAAAGCAGTGTCCTACAACAAATACTACAAAAAACGCCAAAAAAGCTCCTGGTAAGACAACAAAGTCTTTTCTTCGGAACATATGTAGATTTAAAAAAAATGATAATGTACATGTGAATTTACAGAAGGAGAGAGCAAATTTGAAGAGAAAGGAGAGGCCCCCCCCAAAATCTTACTACTGCAGCAGGAGACAATAATATGTATAGTAATAGAAGTCAAAATGAATTTAGGGACATTCGTAAATGAATGTTTCGCAATAGGGTAGTTTTAAATTTATTAAAAAACATTAAGAAAGGTACACAGAGAGCTGCTTTTTATAAGAAAAAGAAAAATGTAGAGAAGATTGTTGATCAAGCTTTTGAAGTTAAGAACAAATTATTTATTTTAGTAATCAATAGAATTAGGACACTTAACAAGACAATTGATGTTTTCAAATCAAACAGTAGATCCAAAAGAGTAATTAATCGAACTAATTTTTGTAAAGTTTTTTCTGGAGAATGGATGCATAGTTCAAGTTGTGAGCCATTTTTTAATGAGGAGAGTTACTTTCAGGAGAATGATTTGGTGCATGCAGTTGACACCAGTGGTCGAGCATATGAGGTGAAAGACGGTTGTCCGATTGAAAAAGAGAAACTTGTGTCTAGAGATGTAGAAGAGGTATTAAGTGATGAAGTTTTAGGAAGACGTACTAAGGGTCCAGTGTACAATTGGAAGTGTAGTAGTATTTGTAGTGTGCAACAGGATTCCATCGATGTGCTTCGTAATTTCTTACGTACATATAGTAAGAAAAGTCTAAAACAAAAAATGAAGATGTTGCAAGACTTAGATCATTGCAGAGTGAGAGAAAACACAGGTTTGCATGGACATTCATTGGCTTGTCTTTCTAGAAAAGTATGTCAGAGTGTTTTTCATCATTTTAGGATGTTAGCAGTGCATCATAACAAAGTGAGGAAATTAGTGAGAAGGTTGTATTATGCAAAAAGTCCAGCACTTAAGCTTAAACAGTTAAACAGTACTCTTTTGCATGGAACTGAATTAGATGTGAAGAAGATTTGTGAAGAAATTGAGATTTGTTATTTTTGTGAAAAAGAGGACAGTGTAGAAATTGACACAGTAATAGAAGGTAATGTGGAAGACAATGTACAGATTTCAAGTACAGAAAAGTTTGACCAGGAAATTAGCAAGTTTCAGTTGAAATCAAGTGAAAGGCCTAATTTTACTTGTGTGTGTTGTCGACGGACTCATTATAAGATTCAGACTAGGTTAGTTGATTTATATGCAAAAAGTGAAATGGAAAATAATAGTGAATGGAGGAATTTTGCAACTTATTTGTTGGTGGAGAATTCTTTTGATTTGAGTTTTGATCAGCGTATTTGTAAATATTGTTATAATAAATTAAATGAAAACAGAATGCCTGCTAGAGCTGTTTATAATAATCTTGAGTTGGTAGACATTCCTGCTGAATTGATGGATTTATTTAAATACATATGAATCTATTTTGATTCAATGTGTCCATCCTTTTCAAGCAATTGTTCGCATGGAGCCTAAGACAGGGAAATTGCCTCCTTCAGATTTACAGAGAGGATTAAAGGGAAGAGTTGTTTATTTACCTCTAGATTTCAAGAAAAATATTGATATAATTGGTGTAGAAAAGTGGAAGAGGAACCTTTAGTTATTCTAGTAAATGGGGTTCCGACAAAGAGTAAGAAAATCTGGCAAGATTTAGTGGATGTTAGGAAAGTCAAAAAGGCAACGTTGTATTTGGTCAAAAACAATGAGTACTACAAACATGTATGTGTTGGAGCAGAGGAAATAGCTGCAGAAGAAGACAGTGATTGTTCAGTCGGCCAAATTGAAAAAGTTGATGTGTCTAGAGGTGAAGAAATATATGAACATTATACTGTTCATCCTTTGCATTCCAAAGAAGTAATGGGGAATGAAATTGACTTGTTTTCAAATGAAAGCAGCAAAAGGAAGTCCTATTAGTGTATGGGAAGAAAGTTTGGAAGCTCGTTGTTTTCCAGAGCTATTTCCAACAGGTCGAGGTGGACGATATGACGTTCGACCAGTTCAAATTCCTGCTTCTGAATACCGAACTTTAAGATTATATGCTGAAGATCCAAGGTTTTGTCAATGCATTCCATATTTGTTTCATCTACTTGTATGAAAGTGACTTGTCTGGACTTTCATATGCAGTAAACCATATACTGAAAAGTGGAGCACATCTGCAAAATGTTTCGGCAAGGGACTTTATGGAGAAAGTCAATCTGCAAGATAATATTTTGGAATCTCATCTAATCAATCTCATGGCATTTCAGCGTGGTACAAACGAGTATTGGTACCGTCGTCATGGGGAATTGAAATGTATGCTAAGAAACTTAGGAACTCCTACATGGTTCCTCACTCTTAGCTGTGCCGAGTATGCATGGGACGACTTACTTGAATTTCTACGTGAGGCAAATGCTAATATACAAAACATAGAATTAAAAACACCAGGAGAACTGTGTTCTTTGGATCCAGTGAATGTATGCAGATATTTCAACCATAGATTTGAAGCTATGATGTCTGTTATTACCAATAAAAGAAATCCTCCTCTTGGAGAGGTTTTGGATTTCTTTTGGAGAAAGGAGTATCAAGCGAGAGGTGCTCCTCATATACATATGTTGTTGTGGATTAAAGATGCACCCAAATTTGGATCAGATTCGGATGAAACAGTGATGAGTTTCATTGAAGAGTTTTCAACATGTGCTGTGCCGAAAACTACTGAAGAAAACAATTTAAGGCAACAAGTTTTACGGTTTCAATCCCATCGTTGTGGGAAGTACTGTCGTCGAAAATTCAAAAACAAGGAAAAGTTCTACACAAAATGTTGTTTTGCGTTTCCACGACCAGTGATTTCTAAGGGAAGAGTAAATAATTTGATGTCATCTCTACGACATACTGTGACGAGGAAATCACCAAAATTTTTTTAAAAAAGAAATGAAGATTCCAAGTACATCAACGATTTTGTCCATGTGGAATGCTAACATGGATATTCAGTTCGTTGCTGACAACTCTATTGCTGTGGCTCGATATGTGACTTCTTACATCACAAAAAAAGAAAAGACAGAACTAAAGGAAATATGGGAGGACATTTCACATGAAAAGAGTCTAAGCAAGAAATTATACAGTTACAGTCTGAAGATGTTGTCGCATCAAGAAATTGGAGCATATGAATGTTCGGATCGGTTATCATCAGCAAGTCTCTATGCCAAATCTAGAACAATAATTTGGGTGAGTCTAGGTCTTGCTGCAACACGAAACCGAGTTTTGAAATCTGTACAAGAAATTTAGTATTTGGCGGAGAAAGAACCAAACAGTACAGATATTTTGAAGACAAACATGTTGGATACAACCTATCCAAATAGAAGTACTCATCTTGAGAACACTTGTTTGTATGAAATTCTGCAAAACTATAGTTATAAGAGGAACATCTCAGAAGATATCAATAATGGAAAATATGCTGTCATTGGAAATGAAGGATGTCTAGTGAAGCAGAGAAAAGGTCATTTGATTAATTATCGAAAAATTGAGTTGTGAATCTCCAGACAAAAGAGAATTTTACTATTTAGCTCTTTTGCAACTCTTTAAACCATGGCGTAAAGAAGAGGAACTACTTGGAGATTTTCTCTGTTACGAAGATTCTTTTAATGCAATCAAGGATACCATAGAATGTCCTGTTTTTCCAAATTATCTGCAAATGTTGAACGAAGAAATAGAGCAAGAAGCCACAATTGCTGAAGAGATTGCTAGAGACAGTTCTCAAGACAGTCAGAGTTCTACTTCATTGAGTCAGGATCAACTAGGAGGACCAATTATCCAAAATGAAGCTGCCACTGCCATGGATGAGGTGGAAAGAGCTATGGAACAAGCACAAGAGGATGTAATTAACTTAGAAACTTAGAAGATTTGGTGGAGCAACTAAACGTTGAACAGAAAAAGATATATGACGAAGTCGCAGAACAGATTGAACATGGATTTAGACATGAGAAAAAAGTGTGCTCATGTACATTATTTAAGCCTGTCCGACTGTACGTAAGTGGAGAAGCGGGAACAGGAAAAAGTTTTCTGATTAAAGCAATAGCAACTTATCTGCAGAAAAGGACTGAATCATCGCTGTCTTGCGTTGTAACCGCTCCAACTGGACTGGCAGCACATAACATTGAAGGGATTACTCTACATCGTTTACTGATGCTACCAGTTGAGCATGATAATAAATTGCATTACAACAACCTATCTGGAGATGTGTGCTCTGAAGTTTCCAGAGTCCTGAAGAAAATGAAACTTCTTATCATTGATGAAGTAAGCATGGTCTCAAATCTAATGCTTGCTTTTGTGCATTTGAGAATGCAAGAAATTCTTAGAACAGAGTATGATGTGTTATTTGGAGGAAAACACATTATTGTTTTTGGAGATCTACTGCAGTTGACTCCAATAAAAGAACAGCCAGTGTTTAAAATGCTCACGCATGAAGATACCAGGAAATCTCTTGGAAGCATTGGAAACGTTAATATATGGTTAAATTTCAAATATGCAGAACTGCTTCAAAATATGCGACAGGCAAAGGATGAAGATTATAAAAATATTCTACAAGATGTAAGAATCGGAAAAGTAAGTGAGCATGGGAAAGAAGCTTTACATGCACGATTAATTTCAAATTTGTATCCAAATGAAAACATTCTTCCAGAGAATATTTTCAAGAAAATTACTGAGAACAAATCTGGGATATGTTTGATGCCAACTCTGCAAGAATGTTCCATCTTCAACAACAAAATGTTAAAGTTCGAAAATGAAGAGATTGTGAAACTGGGAGCAATAGATAAAATAGAGCATAAGGGAGCAACAATTATTTTGTCCGAAAATTTGAAATCAAAATTGGATTCATTAGAGAAGAGTATATCTAAAACAGCTGGTTTTGAAAAGACTCTGAATGTGTGTTTAAATTGTCGTATCATTTTGAGAAGGAATTTAAATGTTGAAAGAGGTCTGGTAAATGGAGCAATGGTTTATGTTGTTGATTTTGTGAATTATAGAAATAGAGATGGAATTGAATTTTTAAAAATTAAATTTGATGGCATTGAGCAAGTACAACAAATCAGTCGTTGTTCTGCTAGATTTTTGCTTGTAAAAGACTTATATGTTCGCCAAAAAGAGTTTCCTGTTTGTTTGGCATATGCAGTGACAATTCATAAATCTCAAGGTTTAAGTGTAGATTGTGCTTGGTGAACATTGGAAGTTCTGTGTTTAAAGAGGGTATGGCATATGTGGCATTATCACGAGTCAGAACTTTATCAGGATTGTACTTGATTAAGTGTGATGAGACAAAGATTTGTGCAGATCTGGATTGTGTTAAAGAATACAATAGATTAAGAAGAGAGTATACTCCACATTTGCCACAATATCCTCTGTTTCAAAATGTATGGTAGGCCGAAAAAGAAGAAATGAGAGTAATTGTAGTGAGGTAGTAGAAAAAAGACAAAAAGTAGATGAAAATGTAATTGAAAACAGAAAGAAAAAGGATTCTGATGAAAATGTTGTTGGATTTCAGTTTGAAAACAGTTCTGGTGTCAACTGCTATGCTAATGTAGTGGTTAATGTTGTTTTTTTTCTTCAAACTTTACAAGAACAGATTGTTGAAAATCGGGATCAAAGATTATGCGGTTTATTGAATTCTGTGTTTGAGAAATGTAGCAGTGATAGAGCAAAAATAGAAAGTGTAACAGAAATTCGAAATATTTTAGACATGTGTTCTGGTCAAGATACATTTTCACAGAACATTCAGCAGGATTGTCAGGAATTTTTAATGTATATGTTTGGTGTTTTGGAAGATGAAGGTGTAGATGTAGAAAATCTTTTTAGCCTTTCTTATCAATGGCAGCATGACTGCGACAATTGTAGTTTATCAAGTACTACTAGAATAGACTCTGAAAGATTTATATATTTGACTTTACCAGATTTCAAATCAGTGTCATTTAATAATCTAGTTAAAGCAGCTGGTCATAATATGATGTGTACCCAATGTAAGTGTCCAATGCTGTCAACATTATTTATACAAACTTATGGTCAGTATGTCATTTTAGTTTTCCAACGATGTAGACCTGATGGAACTAAATTGACAACTTGTATCAAAAATGTTGTGGCTTCTCAGTTATCAATTTCAGGAAGAACCTTTACAACTGTAGCTATTATTTATCATGACGGTCCGTCGACAACATCAGGACATTATACATGCAACTTAAAATGTCAAAAAGGTTGGAGTTACTGCAATGATTCTAATTTGACTTATAAACGTTTGCCTTTTGACTTAAAAAATTGTTACTTAGTGTTTTTAGAACCAAAGTTTTATTAAATGTAATTGGCCTATGAAGACGCGAGCAGTTAATAAAACTTAGTTAGTTAGTTAGTCTAATGTTTAAAATTATTTATCTCATATAGGTACTGTAAGTGGATCTCATAGTAAGTGATATCAGTATTATAGGAAATGTTGAACATGAGTGATCAAAAAAGGGAATATGAATTTTTAAACATTGTGAAAATGTCATATGAGCTTTTCTTTGAAAACTTCATTAGAGAAATTTCAAAATATACTCATATATCTGACACTACTTGGCCGTAAGGATAGTTGAAGGTATGAGCAATAAATCATAACTTAACACAAGGAGGAAAATGAAAAAGTTGACAATTATTTCAGATGTTCTTAGTGCTTTTTTTATAGAAAGTCGATGAAATGGAAGTTTTAGAGAACAGCAGAGTATTTCCCTACGAAAAGGACCTTCTCTATCTACTATTTGGCCTCAAGGAAAAGTAAGTGAATCAAAGATTAGTGTACATATATGATTTGTAAGTTTATATGGGTTTTTTAAAACACAATCGTTTAGATTGTGGGGTTTTTTCCCGCTGTTATATGATGAAGAATTTGAACTCACTGTTTTTAGTGAAATTCAATATATTCTGAGAACAGCAAAAAATAACTATGTAACATGTTGTAGAAGTTATTCTATAGTTTATTTTGTGTAATTTATATTGTATTCCCATTGTCTCACACTCATTTTCCTTTTTCCACCCTTTTTCATCTCTCTTTACTCACTTACACTGCCTTTCTTTCACTTTGTTTCATCGCTGTTCCTTTACTCCACTTCTTTCACAACCCCTCAATCCAATTTCAACTGTCTGCATTTCCTCTCTCCCTTGCACCACTTGTCAGCTTTCTCACATTCTCTCAGTACCGCTGCTTTAGTTCTCTTCCCCTCTCTTTCCTTCTTTTGCTCCTTTACTCTTTTTCCTTTCTTCCCTCATTGTACTGCACTTCACTCAGTTCTTCCCTTAGTCTTTCTGTGTACTTACTTCCTCACTCCTTTTTCCTCTATCGTTCTATATTAACCTCATTCCCTTCATCCCTTCACTCTGTGACTCCCCTTCACTCACTCTCAGTTATCTTCCATTCCTCTTTCTTGTAAATGGATCCTCAATTAGACTCCTTTCCCTTTCACTCATTTTCCTTTTACTTACTTCTCTTTCCTGATTTCGTTTTGGTATCTCACTTTCTTTTAGTATCTTACTTACCTTCAGTAATTTGCTCTCCTTCTATTTATTTTTCCCTCTTTTTTGTCCTTCTACATTACTTTATTTCCGTTTCTGTATCCTTCACTCTTGTTTTATTTCTTACTACATTTCTTTTGATTTGTTACCTCTTGACCTGTTTCTTCTTTTTTAAAATATATATTTTACTAATTATAACTTTTTTTTTCTTTTGTCTTTCACAGATACAAAGTGTAGTTTAAACATGCAATTAAGTTTACATTAATTATATGGTAAGTGTGACTAAAAAAATGTAGTCTGTCATCACCCTTTGCTTTAACCTCACTACTTTTCTCTCACCCTACCTCACCCCTGTTTCCTTACTCTGCTTCCATCACTTATTCTTATCCTCCATGTTTACTTCTCTTTTCCTTACTTTCCTACCTCATTCAACTTCTTTTAGTGCCCCTGCTCACCCACACTCCCTCACTTACCTTTTTTTTCTGGTTCACTTAGTCCCTTTCTGTCACTCCTTCCTTTAGTCTCTCTGTTCTTTCTCTCTGTCACTCCCCATGCCTTACCCTTATTCACTTTTATCCACCCTCTTTCATCCCTCTTTACTTACACTCACTGCTCTTTTCTTTCCCTCCTTCACCGCTGTTCCTTTTCTCTGGTTCCGTCACTACCCGTTATTACCCATCCTTTACTCTCCTTCCTTTTACTTTCATCACCCATTCACATTCTCCCAGAACCTCTGCTTTAGTCTTCTTTCTTTCTCTTTCTTCTCTTCTTTTGCTCCCTTATTCATTTTCCTTTTCTCAGTTACTTCCTCTTATACCTTTTCTCTGTTTTACTATCTATTACACAGTCCCTCTGTGTTTCTCCCTCTAGCTCTGTTTCTCTTTACACCACTCTCTCTGTCCCCATTCCTCATGCTCACTCCTTCATTATTATTATTATTATTTTTTTTTGGTGCGCTGACGGGACACGCCCCGGTACGCGCACCGGGGCGCTCACCGGTACGCGCACCGGGAGCGCACCAGGGTGAAACATAAAAAAAATATATATATACTTTAAAAAAAAGTATTACATTAATATACAATATAGGATTAATTTTTAGAAAAAAATACCTTTCTTAGCTATAGACATTTGCTAATAAATAACCTTAAAAATTCACTAAAAAACACATAGGTATGAGGCCCTATATAAAGTTAGGAATTAGCATTTACGAAACCTATGAAATTCACTGAAAAAACCATAGGTTTCACACCAGTTATAGTTAGGAATTAGCATTTAAAAAACCTTTGAAATTCACTGAAAAAACCATAGGTTTCACACCAGTTATAGTTAGCTGGAAATTTTACTGACATAAAACCATTGAAATTCCACGTTATAGTTAGTTGGACTCACTATAACTTGCGCTCCTGCAATGCACTTCTGATGACGTCACATATTACATCACTCATGACATGGTCAGTGACATCACTCATGACATCACTGATGACACCATCCTTGTGACAGAGTCAGAGACCTCCTTTCAGTGTAATGTAACCCTTGAAACACATATTCAAAAATAGAAACTAAAATTTTCAAAAAAATTGAGATACCCATACCAGTTACAACAACCAATTCAGTAATACCACCATCTATATACACATCCACTCATTCACCAACAGTTCTATATAGTCACTCATACATATATTCACTCATCATATGTAGTGATACACCTATACATCCTGTTACACACCGACAGTCATCCAAAAGTTACTCACACACATACTCACACATGCAAATAAACTATTGAACATCCATTAATTTGCATATACGGCTATACACACACTACCACTTTACTTCTAAGGAAACTTACACATACTCACTCTCTTAAACAATCACTTATAGAAACACATACTTATTTAAACAGGAACTCTTACAATCTCTCACTCTCACATATACTCACTTATATACATCAATACTCACATGTACTAGATTAAAACATATGTAGTTACTAAAAAAGACAATAGTGACACAGTCATTCACTCACTAACACACACATATACACACTCATCCACCTATACAGTCCTGCACATATGCTGTCTTCAAAACACATACAAACAGTGAGTCAGTCACCAACCCATGCAGCTACTTATACACAAAGTGAAACACTGATACATATATTTCAATATTTAAAAGTTACTTGTTAATATACGTATTCACTAAAATACACTTAATAAGGCAGTGAACCAAACAATTTATTTATAAAAAACATAATAAACATAAACATCCATTTAGACACATATTTTACCATTTATTCTTCCATCAACCTTTACAAATACATATATAAAACATATTTATTTTTCAGAAAGACACACATTCACTGGATGGTGTCATCAGTGATGTCATGAGTGATGTCACTGACCATGTGAATGCAGTCCTGTCGCAACGCCAACCGACGAGGCGACATTGGAGGAGGTTGCCCAGTGATGAAACTGAATTTTACACAACGGACAATGGCAGATGTGTATCGCCACTGAGAAAGACTTTTGGGATATTTGAGTTTGTGCACGGCGTCTCACTTGAGAAAGACACGGACTACAGTTACCACAGGCCACTGGGGCGGCCACGCCCAGGTGGGTGGAGTCATCAACATTAAGGTGCGAGTTGCCAATTAGCCGTGCACATCACTCTGCAAGATGCCCGTGACCCTTGACAAAGTGCTTCCAGCATGAAACGCGTCGGGTGGGACATTCAATTTCAACAAGGCGCTGCTGCTGTCCTGTTATGCTGTTTCACCATTAAAGTAGTGGCATATGGATTAAACCTTCGTGGGCTCCCTCATTTACAGGCAACTTTTGTTTGGATATATATATATATATATATATATATATATATATATATATATATATATATATATATATATATATATATATATAAGGATTCGCATTTACAAAACCTTATTTTACTCGCATAAAACCATTGAAATTCGCATATATAGTTAGTTGCGCTAACTATATATCGCGCACCCGCAATCCACTGCTGATGATGTCACATATTACATCATTCATGACATGGTCAGTGACATCACTGATGACATCACTGATGACATCTCAAATGACATCACTGATGACATCACTGATGACATTATCCAGTGACTGTATGTTTCTGTAAAGTTAAAATATGTCTTACATGTTGAAGAATGAGTGGATGTATAAGTGTCTGGATGAAGGATTTAGTAGGTGCATGACTGACTGTATAAGTGAGTGATTAAATGTGTCTCACTGAGTGCATGGGTTAGTGACTAAACTGTCTTAATGTGTGCATCATTATGTCTGTTGTTCTGTAAACTGCTGCATGTGTTGATCAGTAGCTATATGAGTAACTATATGGGTTATTGATTGTTTGCCCAAGTATTTGTATGGGAGACTGAGTGTGTGTGTGTGTGGGTGGCTGGGAGGTGTGTGACTCTGTGCATACATGTGTAAGCAGTTGATTCACTAGATCTATGGGTTCAAAAGTGCATGTGGAAACAGCTGTATGGGCGGTTGACTGTGTGCATGAGTGTATTGGTGAGTGAATGGATATCTCAGTGCTAAATGTCAAAGTAAGTACATATGTAAAACACAGTACATGTGAGAGTTGACATATATAAATTACTGTGCATAAGAGCCAGTGAATGTGTGAGTGGCTGTATGGATCATTGTAAACTTGTATCAGGGATTGTATAAAAGAGTAAATATGTGTTAGTATATGTTCGAATAAGTAAGGTGTGTATAACTGTATAGTTGAGGAAATGGAGGTGTGATTGATTCTTTGCATGACGGACTAGGTGTGTGAGTAATTCCATGGATGAGTGACAGTCTGTGAGTGTCTGTTTACTCTGAGTGTATCTAAGGTTATATTAGAGTCTGAAGAGTTTAATCGTATTATCACATGATTGATATCATCAGTGATGTGATCAGTAATGACAAATGAGATGTTATCAGTGATTTTATCAGTGATGTCATTTGAGATGTCATCAGTGATGTCATCAGTGATGTCATTTGAGATGTCATCAGTGATGTCATTTGAGATGTCATCAGTGATGTCATCAGTGATGTCACTGACCATGTCATGAATGATGTAATATGTGACATCATCAGCAGTGGATTGCGGGTGCGCGATATATAGTTAGCGCAACTAACTATATATGCGAATTTCAATGGTTTTATGCGAGTAAAATAAGGTTTTGTAAATGCTAATCCCTAACTATATATGGTCTATAACCTATGGGTTTTTCAGTGAATTTTCAAGGTTTTGTAAATGCTAATTCCTAACTATATATGGTCTATAACCTATGGTTTTTTCAGTGAATTTCATTGTTTTTTTAAATGCTAATATCTATAGCTGTAAAATATATTCTTTATTACGTGACGTATCACGTAGCCACGTGAGACCCCTCATGACGCGTCGCATAAACGTGACGTATCGTCTCTGCAGCGCAAACAAAACCTGTAACGTAAGCGCGCCAGATCACGCTTACAGATAAATATATTTTTTTTAACCTTAATTAGACAAAATCCACACGTGCACATATCTTGAGGCTTTGCAAAGGCACATCAAACAAACAGTCCCTACAATTTTGCCAAGTTTGGTGGAAATCTATTCCTTTAAATTTTATTTTACTGTTTCTCTTGGTTTTCCCCTTGTTACGCTTACCGGAACGCTACCCTGTACGCAAACCGGACGCTCCAAAAACACAAGATGTCGGACCCCCGTTACACTGCCGGTTAGCTGCCCAGTTGGCGTACCGGGAAGCGCCTCTACCGCGAAAAATCGCAATTTTCTTTTTTTTTCTTTTGCCCCGCAGGGCACTTTAATATCCCCCTCATCAATCCTATGGGGTCAGGAGGGGTCTACCTTGCCCCCTTTCCTTTATTTCCCCCTTCTTTTTTCACCACCTCTTGTCTCTCGATCCTACCGAGAGACAAGATGGCGGCCGCTCCGGACTGTTTACAATGTTGACAGCCAATCAGCTTCTCCTCAGACTCCCGTTACGCTGCCGGTTAGCTGCCCAGTTAGCTGCCCGGTTCGCGTACCGGGACGCGCCTCTTTGGCGAAAAATCGCAATTTTTTTTTTTTTTTTTACCCGCGGGCCACTTTAATATCCCCCTCATCAATCCTAGGGGGTCAGGAGGGGTCTACCTTGCCCCCTTTCCTTCATTTCCCCCTTCGTTTTTCACCATCTCTTGTCTCTCGATCCTACCGAGAGACAAGATGGCGGCCGCTCCGGACTGTTTACAATGTTGACACCCATTCAGCTTCTCCTCAGACTCCTGTTACACTGCCGGTTAGCTGCCCGGTTAGATGCCCGGTTCACGTACCGATTTGCGCCTCTACGACAAAAAATCGCAATTTTTTTGTTTTTTTTTTTGCCCCGCGGGCCACTTTAATATCCCCCTCATCAATCCTAGGGGGTCAGGAGGGGTCTACCTTGCCCCCTTTCCTTCATTTCCCCCTTCGTTTTTCACCACCTCTTGTCTCTCGATCCTACCGAGAGACAAGATGGCGGCCGCTCCGGACTGTTTACAATGTTGACAGCCAATCAGCTTCTCCTCAGACTCCCGTTACGCTGCCGGTTAGCTGCCCAGTTAGCTGCCCGGTTCGCGTACCGGGACGCGCCTCTACGGCGAAAAATCGTATTTTTTTTTTTTTTTTTTTTTAGCCCCGCGGGCCACTTTAATATCCCCCTCATCAATCCTAGGGGGTCAGGAGGGGTCTACCTTGCCCCCTTTCCTTCATTTCCCCCTTCGTTTTGGCCTCCTCTTGTCCCTCGATCCTACCGAGAGACAAGATGGCGGCCGCTCCGGACTGTTTAGAATGTTGACAGACACCGGACAACCAATCAGCTTCGTTTTGCAAAGCTCCGTTACGCGAAAAGTACGCGAACTGGTGCGCTATCCAGGACGCTGTCACAGATATATACATTTTTTAAAACGTTTATTTCTCAAAATCCACTGGAGCACATATATTGAGACCCAGCAAAGGCACATCGGGCTAACAGTCCCTACAATTTTGCCAAGTTTCGTGCAAATCCATTCGCCGTTCGAGCTAAAAGTGAGGCCAAACGCCCTATGGAAATTAACATGGGAAAAACGTGTTTTGGGACCCCCCTTTTTTCTCGGCCCCCCCTTGACGAAACCCCCCCAAATTTTCAGGGGCTGCTCAGAAACAAAATGTGCCATTTTCCTGAAAATTCCAGCCGATTCCGTCCACAAACGCCAAAGTTATTAAACATAGAATTTTCAAAAGTCCCATAGGAAAAAAATCCTAACTATATATACCTACTGGCTATCGCCAGTAGGTAATATATATATATATATATATATACATATATACATATATACATATATATATATAGTGAGAGAGAGAGAGAGAGAGAGAGAGAGAGAGAGAGAGAGAGAGGCCACACAGGGGAATCCTTATGGAAGCCTTTTATTGGGCACGGGGCACGATGCATTTCGGGGACCATTCGCCTCGTCTGATGCCTCCATAAACGAAGCACTAATCCATCTCCACCTTTGAATTTCCTACCGCCCTCCCATTGGTTGGAGAGCTCCGCCCCACAGTCGTTAGCTTGCATGCCTGCTGTAGTCTATAGATCTTGACTACAGTACCCAGAGTTCACCATTGTGGGAAAGGCAATGCGTGGGGGAGAGAACGTGAATGTCAATGTCCATGAGGACAAAAGGTGAGTACTGTTGTGATGGCTGGCCTCGTTTAGAAATGGTGTCCTCTACTTCCTACGGTCCCCACTGACGTTCCAGCCTCTCTTACAGGAACCGGATGGGCTGCGATTCGAGATGCAATAATTCCCTGCTCCTCGTACAGTGACGAATTGCTCCTGGTAGCAGCCAATCCCTTCTCTGCAGTCCGAGGCGGGCCATAGCTACCAATCCCTTGGTTACGTGAAATTCAGCAGCAGCTGTACCAGTAATGCTCTGGCCACTGAATGGAACGGCGCCTTTTAAACACGCTACTGGCCAGCGTGTACAAACATCAAACAACAAACCCCTCCGATGCAGGGAAGTAAGAGGCCACACAGGGGAATCCTTATGGAAGCCTTTTATTGGACACTGGGCATGATGCATTTCGGCGACCATTCACCTCATTAGATGCCTTTATAAACCAAGCAGTAATCCATCTCCACCCTTGAATCTCCTACCGCTCTCTCATTGGTTGGAGAGCTCCCCCCCACAGTCGTTAGCTTGCACACCTGCTGTAGTCTATAGATCTTGACTACAGTACCCAGAGTTCACTATTGTGGGAAAGGCAATGCGTGGGGTAGACAACGTCAATGTCAATGTCCATGGAGAAAAAATGGTTAGTACTGTTGGGATGGATGGCCCCGTTTAGAAACGGTGTCCTTTGACTTCCTCTGGACCCCACTGACGTTCCAGCCTCTCTTAAAGGAACCGGGTGGGACGCAAGTCGAGATGCAATGATTCCCGGCTATATAAATAGATATATATATATATGTATATATATATATATATATATATATATATATATATATATCCAACACAAATGGCGAAATGAGCCCACGCCACTTCTTAAGGGCGGGCCGCAGCGGGGTTCGACTAACCCCAGAAAATCCAACACACAGTCGTCGTAAAATATCAAAAGACAACAAGCTGAGGCCCAAGTGCATTCCAGGTCAGATTTAATGGCAGTAAATCCCAACGCGTTTTAGAAGCCGCAGCCGCTTGTTCACAAGTGAAGGTATGTGTTTAGTCAATAAAGATATATAACAAGCATTTGCAATGCAATAGGTCTCATATTAGGAAAGTTTGAGCTATTGGTATTGTAAATGACAAATTTTTTATTTAGGTTTTGTTTTTGAAAATAGTGAAATTAATAGCTTTGTCATTTACCATGCCAATAGTTATAACTTTCGCAAATGTGACACCTATAGCATTTGTAATGCAATATGTGTTGTATTTACGTGACTTACATGTATTGATATTACAAATAACAATGGTTTTTAATTTTTTTAAATAATTAATACTTAAATAAAAGTTATTGTAATTTATAATGGCAATAGCTTAAACTTTTGTAAATAACATTTGTGAAGATTATGTTCAGTGTATTTTATTGTGACGAAAATCCAAGAACATATGTCAAATATTAACATATTTTTGTTACATTTGTAATAAAGCTTGAAACATTGAGAGACCATATTTGAACCAGTTGTTGTTGAATGGTTGCACAGATTGATGCTGTGGTGGAGCTCAGTGATGTTGTGGTGTCACAGAGTGATGCTGTGGTGGTGCTGAGTGATGCTGTATGCTATGCTATGTTTTGTTTTGCTATCCTATGTTTTGTTTTGTTATGCTATGCTACGCTGTTTTGTTTTGCTATGCTATGCTATGCTTTGTTATGCTATGCTATGCTATGTTTTGCTATGCTATGCTATGCTATGTTTTGTTATGCTATGCTATGCTTTGTTATGCTATGCTATGTTTTGCTCTGCTATGCTTTGTTATGCTATGCTATGTTTTGTTGTGTTTTATTATGCTATGCTTTGTTTTGCTATGCTATGTATTGTTATGCTATGCTATGTTTTGTTGTGTTGGTATGCTATGCTGTGTTTTGCTATGCTATTATGTTTTGTTATGCTATGCTATGTTTTGTTTTGCTATCCGAAGCTTTGTTTTGTTATGCTATGCTATGTTTAGTTTTGCTATCCTATGCTTTGTTTTGTTACGCTATGCTATGTTTTGTTGTGTTTTGTTATGCTATGCTATGTTTTGTTGTGTTTTGCTAGGCTATGCTTTGTTATGCTATGCTATGTTTTGCTGTGTTTGGTATGCTATGCTGTGTTTTGCTATGCTATGCTTTGTTGTGTTTTATTATGCTATGCTTTATTTTGCTATGCTATGTTTTGTTATGCTATGCTATGTTTTGCTGTGTTTGGTATGCTCTGCTGTGTTTTGCTATGCTATTATATGTTTTGTTATGTTTTGTTAAGCCATGCTATGTTTTGTTGTGTTTTGTTATGCTATGCTATGTTTTGTTGTGTTTTGCTAGGCTATGCTTTGTTATGAGATGTTTTGTTATGCTATGCTTTGTTATGCTATGCTTTGTTTTGGTATGCTATGTTTTGTTATGCTATGCTTTGTTATGCTATGTTTTGTTATGCTATGTTAAGCTTTGTTTTGTTATGCTATGCTATGTTGTGTTTTGTTATGCTATGCTATGCTTTGTTGTGTTTTGTTATGCTATGCTATGTTTTGTTAAGTATGTTATGGTTTGTTTTGTTTTGCTATGTTTTGTTTTGCTATGTTTTGTTATGCAATAGGGCTCGCATTAGTAAAGTTAGAGGTATTAGTATTGTAAATGACACATTTTTTATTTATGTTTTTGTTTTGAAAATAGCAAAATGAATAACTTTGTCATTTACAATGCCAATAGTGTTAACTTTTGCAAACGTGACACCTATAGCATTTGTAATGCAATATGTGTTGTATTTACATGACTTAGATGTATTAATATTAAAAATAACAATGTGTTGTATTTTTTTCAATAGTTAATACTTAAATAAAAGTTATTGTAATTTATAATGGCAATAGCTTAAACTTTTGCAAATAACTTTTTGGAAGATTATGTTTAGTGTATTTTATTGTGATGAAAATACAAGAACAGAAGTAAAATATTAACATCTTTTTGTGACATTTGTAATAAAGTTTGAAACATTGAGAGAACATATTTGAATCAGTTGTTGTTGAATGGTTGCACAGATTGATGATGTGGTGGCTCTGAATGATGTTGTGGCGGCGATGAGTGATGCTTGGCGTTCAGTGATGCTCTGGTAGCGCATAGTGATGTTGTGGTGCCCCTGAGTGATGCTGTGGTGATGCGATGGATAGTGAGGGCGATAGATAGAGGGAGGGCGAAAGATAGATAGAGGGAGGGTGAGAGATAGAGGCAGGGTGAGAGATTGAGGCAGGGCAAGAGGGTGAGGGATGGAGTGTGGGCGAGGGATGGAGTGTGGGGCGGGGGAGGGATGGAGTGTGGGGCGGGTGAGGGATGGAGTGTGGGGCGGGGGAGGGATGGAGTGTGAGGGGAGGGATGGAGTGTGGGGAGGGATGGAGTGTGGGGCGGGGTGGGATGGAGTGTGGGGCGGGGGAGGGATGGAGTGTGGGGCGGGGAGGGATGGATGGAGTCGGGGGAATGGATGGATGGATGGATGGA
Source organism: Lissotriton vulgaris (assembly GCF_964263255.1). Classification (NCBI taxonomy): domain Eukaryota; kingdom Metazoa; phylum Chordata; class Amphibia; order Caudata; family Salamandridae; genus Lissotriton; species Lissotriton vulgaris. Next base: position 774,266,328 of record NC_141685.1, on the reverse strand, counting down.
TGGAATGCGGGGATGGATGTATGGGGTGCAGGGATGGATGGATGGAGTGGGGGGATGGATGTGAACCTATTATTCCTTGTGGAATTAATAGGGCGAGCCCTCACTCCCATACATGAGTGCTAAAAGCGAGCCCCAGCGCCTTGACAGCCTGAAGGTGGAATGGGTGCTACCCAAACATCTGATAACATACCAGTCAGGCCGCAGCGCTGAGGGGTTGAGCTAGAAACAGCAAAAAAGAGAGGATGATGAAGAGATGAGAGAGAGTTAGAGACTGCCCGAACAGAGAGTCTGCGAGGGAGGGAGAGGGGGGGCTGGAGAAGAGAGGGAGAGCAAGAAAGGGGTAAAGAACAGTAGAGAATGGTTGAGAAGCACGGGGCGAGATGGGGTTGCGAGACACGGAGAACGAATTAGAGGAAGGCAGAGATTTAGGAATGAAGGGGCAATGGAATAGAGGCGGGGGGGCTACCCAGGAAGTTAGCTGGACAAAGTCGGGCGATAACGGTTTGGGCGAGAAGCGGAGAGCTAGAGACAACAGCGAGATAAAGGGAGGAAGAGAGACTGTGGGACAGAGAGAGGGTGAGAGGGTGCAGAGGAATACCAACGAGTGACTTGAGCAGAGAGTGACAGAGCGACGCAGACAGAGCAGAACAGGGAGAGACAGTGCAGATAGATAATATGGGACTGCTAGGATTTTCAACAGGCCGAGGGAGCGAGAGGGCAAAAACAGAGACATCAGGAGAGAGGCAAAAGGCATGAGAGAGATTGATCTCGGCAGTGAGAACACAATGCAACAGAGACAGCTAGAGAGGGAGAGAGAGGACGACAGCGGGAGCGATGAAGAGAAAAGAGCGGCAGCGAAGGGCAATAGCGAGAAGCGGTAAAAGAGAGACAAGACAAGGCGCAAATGATAGCTCTTTACACCAACGCACCAAAATGACTGGCAGGCATGCAGGTGCAGTCTGAAGGTCGTAGGTTCGAGCCCGAGTGCCCCTCCCAGCCTCTCATCCTTGTGAGGCCAGTAAACTTTGCACCATTCAGCTGTGTGATAAAACACCAATCTCGTCTAGAATAGCAATAAATACCACTAAATGAAAAACCGTAAGGGTTAAAAAAAGATCATGCAATCCAGAGATGGAGAGACCCACGAGTAGGACAATGACACAAGAAGAAAGACTCGGGATAGACTCAGAGAGTAAAATCCCTCTCTCCGAAGCGGTGGTGTAGAAGGATGCCATTGGCCTTGGTGCATGGAAGCAACATGCTCCCTATGCTGATGTGGCAGTAAAATGCAACATTTATCAAGGTGCAATAGGTCTAGGTGTCACTGCACCTGCTGCACCAATGGTAGCTACGCCCCTGCTCCCAGAGGAGAAGCAGGGGAGGGGTCCAGCAATGGGGGATAGATGGATGGAAAGAGTAAAATATACTGGAAGGGGAAACGGAAGGTGGTAGTCAGATCAATACTTATTTGTATTATTATCTGTCTCTGGCATCTGCTCTAATAATGTTAAGAGCCGTCGCAAAGGCTACCAGGCAGGCAAACCTTTCCTCCAATTTGAATTGTTGATCCGTGGCCTAGGGTGACTGATAGCGAGGGGTGAGAGCGAGACGGGGGAGGTGAGAGTTTGGGTTAAGGGGAAGAAGATTAGTTATGGGGAGAGGGAGGAGGAACAGTGGTTAGGGTGGGATAGGCAGATAGGAAAGAATAGGGCAAGCAGAGAGGCTAGAAAGATGGTTAAATGGGGGAATCAAGGAGTAGAAACCGGAAAAGAGGAGCGCCGACACAATGGGAAGAACAGAAAAGGCCTCTAGAGGGCATGGGTAAAAGAAGAAGGGAATAAAGAAAGAACACGAATGTGAACAAAGAAAGCACAACGGGTGGAAACGGGTGTGCAAAATCGCAGCTTTTTTCATGAAGGTTTGTGACATTCCATGACAGAGTAAAAGGCGGTTTGCTGGTACCTTCTGTAGCTTTTTTATGCAAAGGCACACCTCGCAATTGAGAAAACATGTCTCTCAGCAACATGATTTTAGTGCGCATCAGTCTTCTGCTGGTATCTCGTGCAATTGTTTTGTTTTTTTTTAAAGTTGACCGCTTACTCAACAAGCAACAGGAAACCAAGGCTCTAACTGGAAGCAAGGGAGGAAGGGTGACGAGACGCATGGGGAGCAGCAGCCTTTGATGTACCGGCCGGCCGGCCATGCAGTGAATAATTAGGGGAGGAGAAATGCCGGCCTGAGGCCGAGCGCAAAGCAACAGATGGCTTTGATGTGGAGGCAGGCGGCTCAGGCGGATAGATGCGCGTTCATGGACATAGATGCACATCAAAACATTAGGGCAACATCCCTCACACAGGAAACAGTAGGGCAAGCTTTACTCGCACAGGTGATGTGAATAGCACAGAAAATTCAATTCAAGTGCTTCCCTCGCTTTGGAAACATGTATGTGCACGACTGCACGAGAAACCTAAAGGGAAGCGCCCGTTACAAGGGGAACAGTAATGCAAGCTTCAGTCACGCGGTGGTGTGAACAGCACAGAAAATACAAGGAAGCGCGTGTGCGGCTTGGGATACATGTACGTGCACCGGAAACATAAAGGCAAGCGACCCTTATAAAGGCAACAGTAATGGAGGCTTCAGTCACACGGCGGCACGAGCAGCACAGAAAAAAGTTCGTCTGCTGCTTGGTAAACATGTATGTGCACCCGATATATAAAGGCAAGCGTCCATTATAATGGGAACAGTAATGGAGGCTTCAATCACACGGCGGCGTGAAAAGCACGGAAAATTCAAGGAAGTGCGTATGCCACTTGGGAAACGTATGTGCACTGCACCGGAAACATAAATGCGAGCGTCCCTTACGATGGGAACAGTAATGCAAGTTTCACTCACGTAAAGGGCTTGGACAGAGAGGGATAATGCAAGCTTCACTCACACAAAGGACGAGTCTGACGTGGATACCACAGAAAATACAAGGGTGCGCTTACTTCGCATAGGAAATATGTATGCGCATCAGAAAAATAAAGGCAAGCTTCCCTCATACTGGGAACAGTAACACAAGCTTCACTGCCGCAAGGAACGTGAATAGCACTGAAAATGCAATGGTGAGCTTACCACACAAAGGACAAAAAATGAATGTCCATCGGAAATAAAAAGAGAAGCATCCCTTACAACATAACAGCAAGGGCAAAACCCTCTCACACAGAGGGGTTGAATGTCACAATAAATGCAAGGGTGAGCTTACCTCGCATAGGAATAGTACGTCCATTGAAATATAAAGGCAAGTGATGCTCACACTGGGCACAGTGGGGCAAATTTCCAACATACACTGGGGGTGCCGACCTAGCACAGGAAACACATGCTTGTCGGAGATATTAGGGCAAGCCCCCCCCACACAAGGAATAGTACTGCAAGGTTCCCTGACACACGAAACATGCTGGCCTGCCCTTGCACAAGAAACATACATGCGCACCAGAAACGTTAGGAATAGCCTTCCTCACACAGGGAACAGTAGTGCAATTTCGTCTCGCACAGGAGACATGCTTTCCTTGCACAAGAAACACATCCACATTACAAATAATACAGCAATAACCTCTAACACAACAAGAAGCGATGGGCTGGATGGGGTGGGGGGCGAAACTGCATGGGGAGATTAAGTAAATTGTGAGCAGTGACGGGCGCTGACAGGAGCAGGAAACTAATGGAAGAAAAAAAGACGAGCACTGCAACTGAAGAGAGCAGCTCTGTGAGCGGAGAGCCTTCTGCACGCTGAACTCCGTGCACCACAGAGGGGTCTGTTTATGCAGCCTTCAGATTTCCTGCACAAGTGTTTAGATCTGATAGAGGGGCACTCCCGCCTTGACACACACCATTCCCCTACTGGTGCTTTTAAGTAAACTTAATTCGGCTCTTGGCCACCGCTTTATGGGTGGTCACGGCCCGGTGGGTGTACAGCGGGACAGAGACAGTAACTGTGCCAGCCCTGCACCGAGCACAACGACGGAGAAGGGGTGGGGGAGGAAGGTATTTATAACCTCCGAGACGTGAGCCGTCTGCAATGAGGAGGATGTGCACCCAAGCGGAGCTATGAAAGGGGAGAGTCCGAGGCCAGGAGTTGGGGGTGCAGAATCGCTGGGGACGAGTGAAAAGCAAGGGGTAACAGAGGAAACAAAGTGGGGAAGGAACAATCAAAGAATACAATGAAAGGAAGTGGAGCGCTGAGAAGCGTGCAAAATATATGGTAAGCGACTATCGGGGAAGGGAAAGAGGACAGAGAAGAAGAAGCAAAGGGAAGGGACGGTGCAAACTCAGGCAATGAACCGAGAGCGGCATTGTGAAACAAGACCTCACCACGAGTAAATGTTGTACTTATACGTAGCTTCAGCAACTTCCATGCTAATCTAATTCCTTTTTTTTTATTTTTTTTTTTTTAAATTTTTTATTTTCCTTCATTACAACATATTGTTATGAGCATTACATATATCACAATTTTATACATTAATTTATAATATAATACTTTAAACACCAGCATTAATTAATAATAACATACCACTTGTATACTACATTTACCTAAAGAAAACTTACGCATACTAATATTCAGCTATACTAATCGATCAAACTCAAAAAATACCACAAAAGATAGAGAAGATGATAGCCACAGACAATAATGGTAACGATACCATCAACATTCTCCTTCCCCCTCCCCTAGTTACTCCTTCTTTGCCTCTCTTTCCAGTTACATATTGGCTCCCAAATTCTACTCCCCAATCGTCTTCCATTTCTCCCCTTTCGAGCGTACATTTTTTCCTCTATATTATATGCATACAGAGTGTTTGCTAGCCAGCATTGCAAGCTCGGAGGGCTTTTATCTAGCCAGGCCCTTGCTATTGTGAGCCTATATACCGCCATTATTAGAAACATAAATTCAGCATATTGAACCTGCTCCTCATTATTCAGACCTAACATAATCCACGTTGGCGTAAGGGATATCTCAATGCCGAGTGAAGTTGCCAGAAACCCCTCTATTCCACTAATCAATGAACGCAACTTGGGGCATGTTGCAAAAATATGTACACTATCTGCTTCCAGCTCGTTACATCTAGGGCAGTTGATACCTTGATTCCCCCCCCATTTTGCAATCTTTGCAGGCGTAAAATACAAGAAATACAGTGTTTTATAATGCTGCGATTGCAACGGGGCAGCGCAGATTATCGTACAGCCCAGGTTTAGAGAATCATAAAACAAACTACCATCAATTCCCAATTTATCCTCCCATTTCTTACTAAATTTATCTAAATCGTCTTGCTTCTCTTCCACCAATGCTGCATAAAAAGTTTTAATAGAGCAATCCCCCATCAGTTTTATTTTCTCCATAATCCCTATTTTATTAAAGCCCGCTGGACCTCCGACTTTGTTGTTAAGAAAGCTTCTGACCTGTAGATATTTAAAGAATCCCCTATTATCTAGGCCGTATGTATCTCTCAGCTCTGAGAATTGCTTAAAACCATCCTGTGAGAGTAAATCACCAATTTGCATGACCCCCCTTGTAGCCCAGTCTGCCATAACATAATCAGCAAAAATTTCCTTAGGCAGTGAACTATTATTGAATAATTGGACATACCTATTATACCTTCCCATCTTTACTTTCTTTAAAAAGGCATTCCAAACCGTCACTGCCGCTCTTACAGTTTTAAACTTAGTCCGTTTAAAATAACTATAATCAATACATTTTAAAAAGCAATTCTCAGCGTTTACCCCTAACGCGACAGCATAAACCTCTGTCGACATCTGCTGCAAACTTACATCATCAGAATTTCCGCCAATAAGGCCTTGGATATATTGGAGCACCGTAGCCATGTAATATAAACGAAAATCTGGTGCCCCCCACCCTCCTTTTTCTCTAGGAAGCGTCATGTACCTATAGGCCCTCCTGGTCTTACCTTGGGCCCAGATAAATCTATTACATATTGCCTCTATAGTGTTAAACCAACTGGCTTCGATCAACAAGGGTACAGCCCTGAACACATACAAAAATTTAGGTAAAATAATCATTTTGATTATGTTTGTACATCCAACCAGCGAGAGGTGTAGGCTATTCATTCTTTCCAAATCTTTTTTCGTTTGGGCGATCAAAGGATCCATATTTTTTTCCACAATTCTACTTACTTCCGCTGTCATTTGCACCCCTAAATAGGTTGCTATGTTCGTTACTCTATCATCGTTGCAAATAGCCCACTGATTTTTAACTATCTGTGTTTTTGTAGTGTTCAAGCTGTAGCCTGAGAACTGACCAAACCTCTCAGCTTCTTCTTCAATTACCCTAATGGCATCTGAGGGTTCTGGAGTTAAGATAGCGACGTCATCCGCATAGGCTAACGATTTAATCCTACGACCATTTAATACTATTGGTAATATCTCTTGATTGAATTCCAATTTCCTTACATAGGGGTCCAAATATAAAGCAAAAAGCAGAGGAGAAGAGGGGCAACCCTGCCTTGTACCTCTTTGAATGCTAACTGCATCCGAGTACCCTCTGTTGACTCTTATCCTGGCTGTCGGATCAATATATAGTGTCTGTAAAGCCTTTATAAATCCTGGACCTATACCATGCCACCTCAAAACCTCCCAAAGGTATCTCCATGAGACCCTGTCAAAGGCTTTTTCGGCATCGAGAAATACCGCTGCCATTGGATCTTCTAAAATATTTGCAACATCAAATGCCGTAATTGCTAACCTCGTATGGTGGGTTGTTCCCTTACCAGGGATAAACCCATGCTGAGAGGGAATGACTAGGGATTCAATTTTTCTGGACAATCTTTTTGCTAGCATCTTGGAGAACACCTTGACGTCGGCGTTCATTAACGTGATAGGTCTGTAAGAGCCCGGAGCATCCGCCGGCTTACCTTTCTTCGGGATAACAATGATGTCTGCACCTCCCCAAGAGTGCGGGACAGACTCACCTACTTGTGCTAACAGCATCATGCTAAACATATCTGGTAACAGAGGGGATTGAAAGATTTTATAAAATTCAACTGGGATCTGGTCCGGACCAGCGGCCTTCCCAGATGGCAGCTCACTCAGGGCCTCAGTCAGTTCCTCCACTTTAAATTTCTCTTCCAACTCTTTCCTATCTGCCTCATCCAATTTTGTCGACTCTATCTCCCTCAAGTAAGCCCTTATGTCCTCTTCTCCTCCATCTCCTTCTAGTTGGTATAGTGCCATATAAAACTGCCTAAAGACCTCTCTAATCTGTTCTGGACCCTTAACTTTAACTCCTTGTTCATTTTTAATCTCTTTAATATCTGCAACCCCACCTCTTTGTCTAGCTCTTACCGCAAGTATATGACCAACTCTCTCACTGAGTTCATAAGCCTTCTCTTTATTAGCCATGTACTTCTCCACTGTTTTTTTTGCCATCCCGTCCATAACTTCCGCTCTAAGTACAACTAGTCTCAATAAAATCTGTTCGAGTGGTAAATGCATATTTATAGCCATCATAAGTTCCTCTTCTACCTCTCTAATTAGTACGTTGTCTCTCACCACTTTTTCCCTCTCCCTTTTCTGTGCAGAAATACCATAACTCAGGGTCATTCCTCTTATCCCAGCTTTGCAAGCATCCCACTCCATCCCTGGTGTTGAGGTACCTCTGTTAATTTCCCAATATTCCTTAATCCAATCAGTCATTTTTTCCCTGTATGTTTGGTCCTGAAGCAACATTCTGTCAAATGTCCATTGTGACGGCTCCTTATTTCTCTTTTCCCCCAGATTTACACTTAAGACTAGTGGGCTGTGGTCAGAAATAATCCTAGGTTCTCTTTCTATCTTTACCCCATCTATTACGTCTCGTGTAATCAAAAAATAATCCAGCCTAACTAAGGTCTGATGGGGAGCTGAAAAAAAAGTACTCCCATCTAGATTCGGGTGACACTTTATCCATGGATCCTCTAAGGAATTATTTCTTGCCATGTCAGCCAGAGCCCTGTAGGTTCTCTTTTTCCTCCCTGCGTATTTCCTATTGGAGTCTAGAAAACTACTATCTGCATCATGCAGATTCAAATCTCCACATAAAATAATAGGCTCTGGCCACTGTGCAAGTTCTGTATCCAAAAATTGAAAAATATCAGGATCATCACCAGTGGACCCATACACTGAGACAAGGGTAAAAGTTTCTCCCACAAATGTTAATTCTGCTATCACCCATCTTCCCCATTGATCCTCCAACTTTCTCTTGACTAGTGTATCCTGCCTTTTGCCCAGGATTACCACCCCTCGTGTCTTAGTATTCAGATTGGTTTTTGCTAAAACCTTAAAACCCAATTGATCTAATAAGTAAGCCTTAGTGCCCTCGATGTGTGTTTCCTGAAGACACACCAGGTCTGGTTTTAATGACTTTAGCAAAGCAGCAGCTTTTAATCTCTTATTCAACTCATTAAGACCACATATATTTAATGAAACTATTCTACAGGTCATTATGTTTCAAAAATTTTCCTAATCCAAATTTCCATTTGCCCCAACAAGCTTTGGAGGATATCCTTAACATTTCCCGCACATTTTCCTTCTTGGGTATGTTTGTATATTTTAGCCCATGCATCTTTTGGTGTATTTTGCATACCTTCCTACTACTTACTCCCTCACCGTGTTTATGCTCAAAACCAACCTGTTTGTCTCCCCCCCTTGCCACCCACCCCTCTCCCCCCCTTGACCCCACCCCTTAGGAGCCCCCCCCCCCTTGCTACAGGCAAATAGGCCAATCCTGGCCTATGTGTAGCCTCCTATAGTCTGTAGAGTCGCTACTCTCTCCCATCCTGGTTCCTTACTGTTAAGTCTCACCTAATCATTCTTGCGGGGTCCTTGGTGGGGTTCTCGTAGGAGACCTTGGTGGAGTTCTTGATCTAGTTCTACTCTGATTACCCCAGCCAACTTCCGATATTTCTGCTAAGTATTCTGCTGCTTTTACTTCTGAGGTAAACATTCTGGTATAGCCTTTCCTAATCACTTTCAGCCTAGACGGGAACAATAGATACGCTTCTGCCCCTTGCTTTTGGAAAGGCCCTATCAGCTGCCTTAGCTTCCACCTCCTTTCCACCGTAACATGGCAGAAGTCCGGTCTGGAGAAAAAGGTGTTCCCGTCGGCTATCTTCCTTGAATCAGGCCTAGCTTTGTCTATTATCTCCTGCCTCGCTAGAAAGTTGCCTAAGAAAACCAACATTGCTCTTGGGAACCCCTTCTCATCCCCTCCCTGCTTCTTCTTGAACAGTGGATACCTATGTGCTCTCTGCACTTCCACATCCCAATTCCATTTTGAGTCGGGAAAGGCCTCTTCCAGAATCTTAATCACATACCCTCTAGGGTCCTGCCCCTCCTTTCCCTCCTCTAGGCCCAAGAGTCTAACATTGTTTCTCCTTTGACGGTTCTCAAAGCTTTCTAGCTTCCATTGAAGATCTTCAACCACCTTCACTTGATCCGATTTGAAAGATTGCCAGTCTGTCACCTCATCTTCAACCCTGCTTGTCCTTTCCTCAACTTGTGAGACTCTCTCTTCAACCTCCTCCTGTTTTCTGCTTACTTTCCTTAATGACGCTTGAAGCTTTTTAGTGTCTCTTTTTGCCCTTCTACTCTCAATCCTTGCCTCTTTCTGCATCTGTTTCAGAGTCCCAAACAGCATTTCAAGGGTTACATTCTGCGTATTCTGCCCCCCCTCCTTTTTCCCCCCTCCCTCCTGCTCGCCTTCGTTGTAGGTCTCTGAAGTAGCGGCATAATCCCACGACAATTTCTTAGTCATACTGCTCCTTGATCCTCTACCACCTCTTCTTTTGCCACTGCCAAGTCCTTTCCTCTTTTTCGTTGCAAGATCATCAGAGCCCCTACTAGTATCTGTATCAGAGGTGTGCTCAGTACTTTCCTCATCCTCAGATTCCAATGGCTCCTGTTCACTAGCATTCGCATTTGAAGAATCAGATTCCTCATAAACCGAGAAAAACTCGGGCGAGCCTCCCCTCATACTTCTGTCTATATTTTTTGTACTCCTGCCGATATCATCGCTCATATACAGCCCTTTCTGCTCAGTTAAGCTCTGGGTGCTGCCCCAACTTGCTCCTGCACCCTGCACAAAATTGCTGTGTGATTCTACCTCTACAGCCAGCAGAGCGTCCAACATCAGTTTATTGTTTTTATTCTCCAATGTGTTTGACACGAGGCTGCTGTTCTTACCGACCTCCTTGTTCTCCTTACTGCAAGCTGCCGCTTCAGTGGCCTCTTCGTTCTCCTCCGCACGCACTGAGCCGACTACTGCAGCACTCGTAGGTTGCCCAGCAACCAAGCCGTCTCTGACGCTTGCGTCCTCGCGGTCCTCGCGGTCCGCCGATCCTGCTACTGCTTCCGCGTTCTCCTCCAATGCGTCTCCATTGATGCCATCAGACGCTCCCAACAGCACTACCTCCACCAGCGGTTTCTCCTGGCATGGATCGATTCCCAGAGACTCAGTCCGTGGTACCGTTAGGGAAATTCTCGGCATGAAGGACTCAGGTAGAGTTGCTTGGCGTTTCTGATCTTTCATTAACGCTGCTTGTGCTGCTTGCGCGCGCTGTGATTTCCCTTCCAGTGTAATCTCCCTCGCCGTTTTCGTTATCCCCGAGCGGGTCTCCGGGCCGGCCTCGGATTTCTTATCTTGTTTTTCATTCTTTTTCACTACTGCACTCTTCGAGGGTCGGCTAGGGATTTCCGGTGCTTTCTTCTGCAAGGCGACCTTTGGAACTGCTCCCTCTTTTGCAGCAGCTAAGGCTTTAATCGATCCCGCATTTGACTTCTCTCTGTCTACCTTGCCTCTGTGAGACATGCTGGTAGCCACCTTCACAGAGTTTAGCGCCCCTCTCCACCAAGCCGGCCACTTCAATGCCTTCAATGACTTCAATGCCTTCTTTAGCACTATCTTCAATCCTGGGTTATATGTTTCCAGCGGAGCACGATGAAACTGGCAGGCCAGACCCCACATGCTAATCTAATTCCTTATGTAATTTACTCTATTGTAAAGGTCTCTGACACCTCTGATTAAAGTTCACGCTGTATAAAAACGCATACATAAATAAATAAGTAAGCTGCCCGTAGTGTGAGTGTGTATGGAGTCTTTGGAATAGCCTGTCTGCCCCCTGGGGGACTCGAGTGGTTTCTGGACAGGCTGCTGACATCGCCGAAAGAAGCTGTTAGGGGCGGGGGACGGGGCAGCTGAAGCCTTTGATGTGGTAAATGCTGCTGGCAGCGGGAAGCCTGTGGGGAAATGCAAGCTCGTGCACGAGGAGCTTGTCATGTGATTCGCTTCTCGTGAACTGTTGAAAATCCGGATCGTAAAAAGTCAGCTTTGTAGATTGACGGCATTAGGTCTCTCTACGAGACCTAAAAAACATTACGTCATGTGACACAAGAAAGTGAAAACATACTCTAATTTCTAATCATACGGTGGTATTTGCATTCAATATACATTTTTAGACCAGCCTTATTTGTCATTCTTTAAATAAAAAATCAAAGTAAACTTTAACACAAAAACGCGCTACTCGAAATTCATGAGTCTGCAAAATTTGCGCCGTGTGTAATCTCAGTTACATTCACTGCAATATCACAACCATCTCGGTATGCGTTTTACTTTATTTTTCATGCCTAAGTGGGCAAATTCATCCCCTACTCTCAAAAACAAAAACTACATTTCCCATAATTCATGGTTCTATCAGAATCAAAAATGTATTCGGATTCCTCTCATATGCATGCATCACCCGGCTAGCGCTATGGTCCCAATCTCATATCCGATCTCATAGCCAATTGCATACATATTTTGCAAATTTATTATTGCCACACTCATCTAATTTTACTCAAGTAACAGTGGGCAAAAAACTCTAAAATAAGGATAAAAATAAATTTTAACGATTCAATAAAGCCACAGTGGGCACATTCAATCAATATATCCCAGAACATCCTAAGTGTCCATTAACACAGGTTCTCCCGTATTGTTGTAACTTCATGTTCATCATCCAACAAATCTATTTCCAACCTAGATGCTTCATTGCAATTTGAATTAAATCCTTCACATATCATGATTCTGGCAGTCTTCTACATTGCTGGTACAGCCCCAGTGGGCAAAGTTCATGTACCTCCCCAAGCAATGAAATTGGGTGTCGAAATGAAATTCAAAGTCCAAACCGATTGTAATCAAACAAAGGTTGCATCTTCAAATATAATATTCGCACTTAGCATAGTGTATAAAGTAATCTGGTACTTTTGCTCTTTAACATCAGAGAACAACGCAACCACCGATTATCTGTAATGAGAGAAAATACCCATTAAAATCAATATAACAGCACATAACATAGTAAAAAACAAAAGGAAAGGAAGTCAGCAGCAATTTTTCTAGAGTAACACTTATCCTATCATGTATTTAACCACGATGCACCGCTAATGCCTCATCTCTGTTGTGACCAGATGGATACAAAGTATGATACTTTATTATCATTTTTGACTCCAGTCTTCGTAATTCTTTCAGCCTATCACCACCCATCTCTCTTTTGGGAATGCTGTCCAATACCACAAATGAGAGGAGACTGGTATTTTGTTTATGCTTCATAAAGAAGTGGCGAGCAATGGGATATTGTTTGTCATGGTGCGTTATTGCCCTTAGGTATTCCAGAACTCTTTTTTTAGCTTTGTGTATTGTACTCCCAATATAGTACAAATTGCAGGGACACCTAAGGGCATATACAGCATATTCCGTGTCACAGGAGACATGCTTTTTAATTTTGAAGGGACCGCAGTTTGCTGATAGCTTGACTGTTTTACAACTGGAGCTGTACTTACAGGCCTTGCATCTCCCACATACAAAGAACCCTTGTACAGCCCCAGTTGCTGACTTGGTTATCTTAGGTAACATGGCAGGACTAACCATGTATTTAAATGATTGAGCTTTCCTGAAGGTAATTTGTGGTAGATTACTCACAACCTTATATAGATCAGGGTCAGTCTGCAGTATGCTCCAATGCTTGTCTAAACAGTTTCTCATGCTATATGATTTGTTGCTGTATGTTGCAACAAACCTTACTTTCTCAAAGTCCTGGTCATGGGTGATATTATCTTTGATTTTTATTAGATCCTCTCTTTGTCTTGCTTCCACTTTTTTACATGCTGTGGCTATACACACATCATTGTAGCCTCTTTCTTTAAACCGTTTAACCATGATGTCACGCTCATTGTTAAATCCCTCAATCAGACTACAGTTCCTTTTGGCCCGTAGTAATTCCCCGTACAGAATACTTTGGATTAGATTGTTAGGGTGACAGCTGCGGGCATGTAGCAAGCTATTGCCTCAAAAATTATTTGAGAGAGACGTCTCAATTTTACCATTGGTAACTTCTAACATGACATCTAGAAATTCCATTCTCTCTGAATTAATTTGATGAGTAAATGTTAGATTCAAATAATTTTTATTTAGTGTATCCACAAATTCATCAGCTTCCTGTTTTGTACCATCCCATATACAAAAGACATCGTCGATAAATCTCAACCAACTTTTCACATGCTTTTTCTATGGTTCCAGGGTCCGGGCTACCTGCTCCTCCCACCAGCCATGGTATAAACACGCAAAGCTGGGGGCGAAGCAGGTGCCCATCGCCGTACCAAGGACCTGACGAAATACATCTGATTGTCAAAGATAAAATAATTCTTCGTAAGACATATAATATAAGTATCATGTCCATTAATTCCTCCTTGTGCATCAAGTAGGATATGGATCTCTCACCTAAATTGTGTCTACATGCCTTCATCCCAATTCATGGAGAATGCTTGTATACAAACTATATACATCAAGACTGAGCATTAGGCAATTAGCATTCCACTTGACGTCCCTAATCAAACGTAAAAAGTCCCCAGTATCCTTAATGAAGGATGGCAATTTTCTCACCAGGGGTTGGAGGAAATGGTCCACATATCTGGATGTATTCTCCAACCCACATCCCCTAGACGAGACTAGAGGTCTACCTGGGGGCTTTTCTTTGTTCTTATGAACCTTTGGCAATAGGTATAAAACTGGTGTCTTAGGAAATTTACAATACAGATAGTCATATTCATTTTGTTCCAACCATCCCTTCTCCTTCCAGTCCTGCAATTATTCTTGATATTCCTTATTTGATGTATCATAACAATTCTTAGAACTTTTCTCATATTGTGTCTTGTCACCCAATTGTCTTAAACCTTCCTCCAAATAACGTTCTCTTCCCCAAACCACCACATTAGCCCCCTTGTCTGATTTCTTGATCACAATTGTGGGGTCTTCTTTTAATGTTTTAATGGCCAAATTTTGTTGGGTAGTAAGATTTTGTGGGCCTTGAAAAGGAGAATTAGCTAATTTTTTAAAACCTTTTATCACTCCTTTTTCTAAAATATCCAAGGCCTCATTTTGTATCTGTGGTAAAAATATAGACTTGGGTTTAAAATGGCTCTTGTAACTTAAATCCACTATAATATCACCATTCATTAAATTCAAAAAGGAATCTAGATTAAAGTTTAATTGATCCCCTAGTTCATTCACCGTGTGTAACATTTCCACACCATTTATGCATAAGTTACTAACAACATTTTCAATTGCATTATCTAATGTAGTACTCACTTTTGTGGCAAACCATTTCTTAAGTTTGAGTTTCCTCGTAAAGTGGAATAAGTCAATTCGAGCCAGTGTATAGTCAAACTCATTCGATGGGCAAAAAGTAAGTCCCAATTCCAACACATCAATTTCATCATGGGTCAGAGATCGATCTGATAAATTCATGACTGTTAGTTTCTTTAATTCTGTTTCCTCCTTTCTTTGGTCTTTTTTTGCCATCTGGTTTGTGATCCCACGGGACTGTCCGTAGCTCCTTTGGGTGTCTCTTGCAACCTTTCTGCACCTCTTTCTCCGCGACCACGCCCTCAACTTCTTTGTTTGTTTGCTCCCTGATTTATCTGGACTGTTAATCTTTCTTGAGCAATTAGGGAGAATTCCTTTAAAATTTTGTCTTTTACCGACATTTCTGGTACTTGATCCTTGCCACTGGTAGTGGCTATTGACTCTGGAGTTTTGTTGGAGTCAATAACACACTTCTCACTATTCATTTCTCTGGTCGCTGTTGCCTTTCCAGTAGTCGATTTCCCCGTTTGTCCTCTTAAATGATCAAATTTCCTGGCAAACGTTAAAATTTGCCCCTTCTCGTAATCCACGAGATCTCTCATAAATTTACTTTGTTTTTTCTCCTTAATTTCTTTTTCAATACGGTCCAGTCTAGTATCTATTTTTACCATATCTCGTTCAAACTCCTCTGCTTCACACATCGACTTAAGTTGCGATGTAATATCTTCAATTAATTCCGTTAGTTTTTCACAGTAACGGGTAGCATATTTTACCAGCAACTTTAACATTACAGTTCAGCAATTGTGATTGTTTTCTGCCCATTCTTCAATTAAATCCAGATCTGAGTCGTTAAATGTTGGGGTGATAAAGATGCGTAACCCCCGTGGTACTCGGCCAGCGTCCAAGTATTTCTGTAATGTCGTAGCCTCCCACCATTTATTTTGTTCAAGCTTTAAATATTTCCACACGCTGTCCCATAATGCCCCTTTTGATGTGCCACTGCTGCCCACTTTCGAACTTGTAGTATTTCCATTGTCACTCAAAAGTGTTAATGTATCAAACATTTTGTTAGTTGCCTCGTTTCTTTTATCGTTTCTTGATGCTGCCATTCTTTTAGAATTCACAAAGTGCTGCGCACGCTCTCACTTTCCACGATGCTGACAGCAGGTCAATATTTGCATAGACCGACTCGTCTCCATATGCCCATAACTTCCACTGATTCAGTGCACGCAGTGCGTTCTCTGAATATTTCAGAATTGTAGCCCACTACACCTCTTCTATTCACAATCGGTTAGTAACGGCTACTTACTGAATTCCACATCACATTCAGCAGGGCGGGCGCCGGCTACTTTAACAACAATCCAACACAAATGACGAAATGAGCCCGCGCCACTTCTTAATGGCGGGCCGCAGCGGGGTTCGCCTAACCCCAGAAAATCCAACACACAGTTGTCGTAAAATATCAAAAGACAACAAGCTGAGGCCCAAGTGCATTCCAGGTGAGATTTAATGGCAGTAACACCCAACGCGTTTCGCAGCCGCAGCCGCTTATTCACGAGTGAAGGTATATGTTTAGTCAATAAAGATATATAGAAAACATTACGTCATGTGACACAAGAAAGTGAAAACATACTCTCATTTCTAATCATATGGTGGTATTTGCATTCAATATACATTTTTAGACCAGCCTTATTCTTTAAATAAAAGAACAATGTAAACTTTAACACAAAAACGCGCGACTCGAAATTAATGAATCTGCAAAATTTGCGCCGTGTGTGATCTCAGTTACATTCACTGCAATATCACAACCATCTCGGTATGCGTTTTAATTTGTTTTTCATGCCCAAGTGGGCAAATTCATCCTGTACTCTCAAAAACCAATAACTACATTTCCCATAATTCATGGTTCTATCAGAATCAAAAATGTATTCGGATTCCTCTCATATGCATGCATCACCCAGCTAGCGCTATGGTCCCAATCTCATAGCCGATCTCATAGCCGATTAAATACATATTTTGCAAATTTGTTATTGCCATACTCATCTAATTTTACTCAAGTCACAGTGGGCAAAAAACTAAAAAATAAGGATAAAAATAAATTTTAACGATTCAATAAAGCCACAGTGGGCACCAGGACGCCCCTTCGCTGGGGCAGCTGTGCGCCGAATAAAAGTTATTAACATAACATAACATAACATTCAATCAATATATCCCAGAACATCCTAAGCGTCCATTAACACAGGTTCTCTCGTATTGTTGTAACTTCATGTTCATCGTCCAACAAATCTATTTCCAACCTAGATGCTTCATTGCAACTTGGATTAAATCCTTCACATATCATGATTCTGTCAGTCTTCTACATTGCTGCATTACTACTCCTGATGTGAAAGAACAGGACCAACGTAGCACGGAATTCGAAGGCATGTATTTATTCAAACATGGTTTGCCAAGTAACGCGTTTCGGCCGTAAGACCAACCTTTTTCAAACTTGACAGGCGCCATTTTTACCACCTCATTTATACATTATAGTAGAGCATGTGGTTTATAAACATATAAGAAACTGACATTGTCATTGCCCTTCACATAGAATACCATAAAAGCTGTATAACTCCGTTATTGAGATTTTTACAAATATGACATTCAGGAGTAATGGTAAATCCATTGGCATACACGTTGTCAACATGTTAGCAGGAAAGACCTCTGGTAAAATACCTTGTACGAGTGGCAGTCTCCATTGGGTAGTTATTGTTAGGACAATGTTCCCATAGAAAAAAACAGTTTTGGTGTGCTTATAAATTTGGCACCATTTGATAAAGCTTCACAAAACTTTCCCTCAAAAAAGTCGAATCCGTTTCAGTTCCATTCCAGAAAGTTTCAGTGTGATCTGGGGGCTGGGAAAAAGGGAGTCCCAAAACACGTTTTCACTGTGCAATATTAAAATTAAATTAAACAAAGTTACAGGGAAAACGTCTGAAAGGGAATTACATCAATTTGTCTGAAAGCTAGTTATTGGTCCAGAAAGCATGCTTTTTGTAGTTTGGTGTTAATATGTTCAGTAGTTTTGGAAAATTGTGGTTCAAAAACTTAGTATATTTCACATTGCAGACCATTCATGGAGCCATTGCAGACCCTCCTGAGCTCTCATTGATTGAGCCTGAGTGTTCGCAATGGATCAGTGGATCCAGGAGCCCAAGCACAGGATAGCCCTCAGGAAAATGTTGCAGCTGCTATCTTAGGACATGGGGACTCGGTCCCAGAGTTCTAGAATTTTTTTCAAAAGGATATAAGGGCAGGGTAGGTTACCCTGGGCCATGTGGGTGGATCCAAGAGGGAGCCTCCAAGGGTTTAAAAATAAAATATACTTTTCCCTGATCTGTAGATCCGCAGCATAGTTCAGCACAGGTCTCCTGAAGAGTTGCAGCTAATTTTCAGATCCTGATCAGTGCTCCAAAAAAAATAAAGGTGAGTGGCTGCCCCTGCAGCAAGACCCGGCACCTAACTCCATGCATGCACCTCAGAAGGCCATGCTCAATGGGAGATTGGATGCCTGCGTGGATGCAGGACTTGGCTGCAGGCGAGGGCCTACACAAAACCCTATGCTGCTCACTGTGAAAGACAGTGCACTGTGTATTGTCATTGGGGTTGGGGGCAGAGCTTGGCCGATGGCCAGGCCCTGCTCCTACACCACTCGTGGGCGGAGGCCCTGCGCACTTGGGTTTGCGTGCCCAACACCATGCCACACACGGTGATGGGTATCATACTTTACAATTTAAAAAAACTGAAATATTAAAAATTTGAAGTGACAGTTATAGTTAGGTATTTTTAAAAACCTTAGAAATTCACTGAAGAAAACGAAGGTTAAAAATATCAGTTGAAACATATTGTTTTAAATTAACAAATTGACTTTAAGTCACCAGTTATATTTATCTCAAGTAACTATATCTTGTGCTTTAAAATAACTATACCTCGGGCGCTCGCCATGCAATGCTAATTACCTTAACTGTTACATCACTCATGACATGTTCAATCACATTAATGATGACATCACTACAACATCTGAAATGACATAATTGATGACAATACTGTGTATGGCTGGGAAGCGAGTTATAGTTACTTTAGGGCATGAGGTATAGTTACTTGAGACAACTATAACTGGTGAATTTCAGTGGTTTTGTTTCTTTAAAACAGTATGTGCAGGAAGCTCCATCCGCTGTTTGTTTTTTCTGTGTTGAATTCTGGTTCATTTGTCAGTTACTA
Source organism: Lissotriton vulgaris (assembly GCF_964263255.1). NCBI lineage: Eukaryota > Metazoa > Chordata > Amphibia > Caudata > Salamandridae > Lissotriton > Lissotriton vulgaris. The sequence goes on along the minus strand of NC_141685.1, from coordinate 774,247,433 downwards.
TAGTGGGTGACAGGGACAGCAAAGTAAAATAGAGCGGGGGTCCGTGAGGACACCCTATTGGAATGTCATTGCGGTGGAGAACGTAGCAGCTGGTGAGAAAAATAATTGGAGGCTATTTCTTACTGCTACTGCTGTTCTGCTACAGTCTGAAATGAAGGCTGGCCCACAGTCAAGGATGTTGTATAAGGGTCACCAAGGGTCACAGCATGCGACCCCTGGCTTGTCACTTGTGACCTCTGCTACTGCTTTTGTACCCCCTGGCCTAAGAGGTGGCAAAATCAGCACCAAGAACACAGGGACAGCTCTGCATTCTTATTTTCTGCCCATCTGTCAAAATACTAATAATGAATAATATTTTACTATTTACTAGTAGTGTAATAAATAACCTGGACGTTTAGAAGCAGCTGTGGTAAGTAAACATTGTTTTAATTGTATATTCTGTTCATGCTTGAGAGGGAATTATTTTCATGTTTGAGAGTGTATCTGTGTGTTTGTGTACCCGTATGTGTAAGCATGTGTGAGAGTGAAAATGTTAGCAAGAGACATTGAATAACATTGTGTGAGGCTGAGTGTCAGTAAAAATGAGTGAGTGATTGAGCGAGCTCAATAGTAAATGCGAGTGAGTAAGTGAGAATGAATATGAGGGAGTGTAAGAGGGTATAAGAGTGTGAGTGAATGAAAATGGATGGGTGAAAGTGAACGTGAGCGAGAGAATGAGTGTGAGGGTGTGAATGTGAGTGGGAGTGAGAATGTGATGTAATGTTTGCAAGTTTGTTGTAGGTCCTGGCATTCTGAAGGTAAATATTGTCCACTGGAGGCATCCAGAGCAAAATATTGCTGATGGCATACTTGAGGCAATTCTCAGCATGACAGACACCTGTGACAAAATATTGAAATTGGCACACTGGGGATAATCTTTGCATTAAAGGCACCAATGGTAAAATGCTGATACTACCATAATAAAGATAATTCATGGTATAGAGGGTGCCTGTGAAAAAATACTGACATAATTGAGGGCATTTTTGCCATTTTTGCCAGATGCTGTCACAAGCACACTGGAGGTAATTGTTGGCATAAATGTGGATAGCCTGTCATATGGGAGGATGGCAAGCATGATAAAATGCTGGCACTTAAAAACTGAGGAAAGTTTTGACGTGAGGGTCACCTATAGTATATGGACGGATAAATTATAAAAATTCTGGCACTGGCATATTTTATATTTAGTAATATAAAGGAGTACCCTCTGCATATGAGAGCACCCATGACAAAATGCTGGTCATGGCACTATGGAGGAATTTTTTGGCATTCGGGGGCATCCATTGCACATTCTGAAAATAAATTGGATCAACTCCTGGGGAACGCTAGGTTTTATTGGTTTGGCACACCATGAAATGATTTGAATGTTTAATTAATAGCCTTTCAGCACCTATGGTATTTTAGTAAATGTATGTGAAAATTGTGGTTTAAAATGCACTACTTCACCCAACTTAGTAAATGGTACCAGGTGTACACATGGCGTGTAAGTTAAAGTGTCCCTTGTAGACTGCAGCACTTGACAATGACAAATCAAAGCAAAACTCACAGCTTTTCATTGCTGGCAGGCAGTGCAATTTTGAAACTGCTAACTTGAGTTTGCCATTTAAACTAATGACAAAACTGGTTGCCCAAAGCGGGCCGCAGTAGTCGTTTACAACTTTATAAATGTTTTGAAACGTTTTCCAAGTAACCACTAATCGTGGTAGTTGCCAATGCTTGTTGTGGTTAAAATGAAAAGCTGCAATTTACTATTTGCTTATTAATTTATATCTCTGAAACCCTCCAGTTGAATTTGTTTGTTTTGGTGTCTAAAAAATCATAGAAATAAGAGCTATGTTTATAAATTGGTGTTGGTTTTCTATGTGTCATGTTTCTCTCTCGTTTAGCTGTTTTGGTACTTTCAAATGCTTTGCACGTGTTCCTTTGACAAAGCCTGACTGCTCAAAGCTACCCAGGATTGAGCTAAGATTGTGCAAACAAGCCTGACTGGACCCAAGACGGGTTTGTGAGTTTAATACACAGAGACGTCACACAACCACGCTATAGCTACATCATTAACCGCACTGCTAACAATAAACATTCAGTAAAGTGATCTGAAAAGGAGTCCAGAAATAATGACTCATCCGAGCAGATGTTACTCTGCTGGTTCAGGCAGTAGTAAGGGTATATGCTAGGATTGTGGGAACTTACATTTTTGCCCATTTGTTAACTTTTTTCCCCTGCAACTGGGTGTCCAGCATGATGAAGGCATGTTGGTTATTTAAACTGGGAATTGATGTTCATGTTTCAACACTACCGCTCAGGGCTACCCTTAGCCCATGAGTGTCAGTGGCAAAATGTTCCAGAACCATTCATTACCTTCCCCATTACAGTCCTTACTGAATGAGGAGTCCCCCTTCACTTACAGACCTGTATGTGCTACTCCTTTTTCAGTATTTATGTTCGAACTAAAAGGGGCCCCTCCCCTTGCTGTAAAGGAGATGACCCTTGAAACAATCATCCTGCAAATCCACAGCCATTTTCCAACAACAAAGTGTGGCCTGCAGATTATCCTCCCCCACGAAAAGAGGGGGACAGGGTGGGCATGATTTACTGTTACAAGGAAGTAATACCTCAGAGTAATGGAATTACAAGTAATTATGGCATTACCTCCTCATTACCTTCCTAGTTACAGACCTTGCTAAATGAGAAATACCAAAACCTTTAAGCTATTCTGCAAGTTTGTATGTAATTATAGCATTCCCCACCTGCTAGGTGTTGCACTTTAAGGCGCAGGACTTCATGTACGCAGGTAAGCCACTTGTCAGCTGCTCACAGTCCATGGGAAAAAATTAAACACATGGCCAGGGGCAGAAGGGGGAAAGCTAGTGTCCCTGGCCAGAAATGGTTAATGGCAGCATGTTCCCCTGTTGCACACAGGCACAGCATTCTTTTCTTTGCCATTTTCTAACTTGGCCTTCTTCACGCTTTCCAAAGATGGCCTTTTGCACTTTTGTAATCAAATATGTTGTTCTGCAAAATGGGAAGCTGGGTCAGAGTTTTATGATGCACCACTAAAGAGTTTTGAATTCGCACGATAAGTAAGTACCTTATGAATCTATCTTGACAGATTTGGTAGATTCGTCTGCAATTCATGCAATTGATAATACATACCAAGCAGCTCAGCTTAGTATAAATTCAGGGGCTCATCCTGTCCATTGACCATATCTGGAATGCACCCACCAAGGATGGGTGTTTGGTGCTTTGTATACCATTTGTAATTAAAAGATTTACCAGATAGTATGCAAAATTTGTAGTTTAGATATTCTGCTGGATGATGAGGAGTAGCATTTATTTGCCACTACTTGGTGACAAAGACTGTGGACACATACAAGGTCTTCTGGTGTGAAAAGCATATTTATGTGAACGGCCATGTTCGCAGTGAACAGGGCAAATTTCAGAGCTGTAACAGTGTGGTGCTACTCACATAAATAAATGCACTTTTTGAGTGTCTAAGTCCACTGTCTTGGTTTTAGAGGAGTGGTTATGTAATATGTTACAGTTTCGGCATAAACTTTGGGGACAACTTGTGGTCCAGAGAGTAGTGGGGCATGTTGTTATCCTGACAGAGAGGGTGTGGAACTGAAGTATCTGGAGGACAGTGGGTAAAAGTCAACTGAATCATACCGCCTGAATTATGTTCCAGCGTAAGCCAGGGTGATGTATGTGATGTCAGAAGGATAGTTTGATATCAAGGATGTTGGTGTACCTCTGTGACTTCTGTGACTTTGTTGCTAGAATAGTCTCCATCTCTGTGGGAGGTGCAGTACACAAAGGAAGACTTACTTTGCCCATAGCTTTCAAAGTGACCAAATAGCACAAATGTTGGAAGTGATCAGAGAAGCAATGTTGTTTGTAGGAAACAATGTGTGAGATTGTGAACTAATTTATTTTTAGGTTGAGGTGAAAGGAGAAATGGGATTGATTAGTCAGGAAGTAGATTTGTGTGCCTTAAAATGCCCTTTCGTAGAGTGTACTACTAAATAATTATCAGTGTTTTCTATATCTTTCTTCCTTTTAGGATGACCGGAGAGAACCAAATAATGGAAAGAAGACCTCGATGGCCATAGGCGACGTAGACACCACATCCTCCACGAATCACTGACATAATATCGAATACACAAATATAGAATTACCAAAATATCGAAGAAAAAACATAAAATGCTAAAATATCGAATTCCTATCTACAAACAGGGAAGTACAAAAATATTGAATAAAAAATATCCTTTTAAAAAATATAGTTAGTCAAAATATCGAATTTTCTTAATTGTCTTAAAATTAATTTAAAATTAATTAAATAATAGATATAATTACCTGAAACATACTTAAAAATACTTAAATAACCTTAAAATTATTAAATAATTAATCTAAGTAATAAACCATACACTTTTATTTTTTAATACATATATATATATATATATATATATATATATATATATATATATATATATATATATTTTAATACATATATATATATATATATATATATATATATATATATATATATATACATATTCACTGAAAAAACCATAGATTATAGACCATATATAGTTAGAGATTAGCTTTTACAAAACCATATTTTACTCACACAAAACCATTGAAATTCGCATATATAGTTAGTTGCACTGACTATATATCGCGCACCCGCAATCCACTGCTGATGATGTCACATATTACATCATTCATGACATGGTCAGTGACATCACTGATGACATCACTGATGACAACTCAAATGACATCACTGACAACATCACTGATGACATCATTCATGTGATAATACGATGAACCTCTTCAGACTCTAATATAACATTAGATACATTCAGTGTAAACAGACACTCACAGATTGTCACTCATCCATGGAGTTACTCATACACCTAGTCAGTCATGCAAAGAATCAATCACACCTCCATTTCCTCAACTATACAGTTATACACACCTTACTTAATCAAACATATTCTAACACATATTTACTCTCTTATACAATCACTGATACTAGTTTTCAATGATCCATGCAGCCACTCACACATTCACTGGCTTTTATACACAGTAATTTATATATGTCAACTCTCACATGTACTGTGTTTTACATATGTACTTACTTTGACATGTAGCACTGAGATATCCATTCACTCACCAATACACTCATGCACACAGTCAACCACCCATACAGCTGTTTCCACATGCAGTTTTGAACCCATACATCTAGTGAATCAACTGTTCACACATCTATGCACAGAGTCACACACCTCCCAGCCACCCACACACACACACTCACTCTCCCATACAAATACTTGGGCAACCAATCAATAACCCATATAGTTACTCATATAGCTACTGATCAACACATGCAGCAGTTTACAGAACAACAGATATAATGATGCACAAATTAAGACAGTTTAGTCACTAACCCATGCACTCAGTGAGACACATTTAATGAATGATGTAATATGTGACCTCATCAGCAGTGGATTGCGGGTGCGCGATATATAGTTAGTGCAACTAACTATATATGCGAATTTCTTTTTTTTTTTTTTTTTCAGGCATAATAAGTGGGACATCATTACAGCAGTACATCAATTCAAAATTAACTCACATAATACAATATTATGAATAAATAAATCGCAGGGTTTGAAATCCAAAAAGGAAGAAAAAACAACATAGATACCATTTTAGATAGATATAGATTACACAACAGTATAAACAAATCCTAAGGTCAATTATAAATACGGTCAAAAATCATCCAATACCACCAGGGACAATACGATTTTTCCATTCTGTTATTGGACACCAAAGCGCATCTCCTCGTAATTTAGATCGTATCCCTCTTGTTTTAAATATTGCAGATTTATACCTATAAGCTGCCAAAAGGCGTGCTAACCACATCTGAAAACTTGGGGCCTCTACATCTTTCCATCTTGCGGATAGAAGTATCCTGAAGACAGCCATGCCGATAAAAACTAATCTTTCTTCAGATTTTCCCAAATTTAAGGTATGGTCATGGCCAAGGATAAATAAAGTTTCGGATTCCGGTATTATATGCCCAAAAATTTCCTCCCAGAAGGAGTTTTCACTAGTGTCAAATTAGGACAAGTATAAAACATATGGGTAAGAGTTGCCGGCCCTTGAGTACATCTTGGGCATAAATCATTCTCTCGTTTGCCCCATGTGAATAGTTTAGCAGGGGTAAAGTAAAGGTCAAAGATAGTTTTGTACAATTGTGCCTTAAGATTACTTGCCATCAATAACTTTTGACTCATATTTAACACCTGGTCTAAGTCCACATTTGGATTATTCAATTTTAGGCACCACTTTTTTTCCGTTTTATCAAGATCATCTTTCTTCATGCTTAAAAGAATATTATATAGGGTTCCGATTCTAATATTTGTTCTAAATATTACATCCATAATTTCATACTTATGCAAGCAAATTAATGACTCCTTAGCTTTTAGTGTAGCAAATATCTGTGCAAACTTCAGGAAATCTCCATTCGGTAATTTATATTTAATTTTTACATCAGAACACGTTGTGTCATAGTCATTTATTAGAAAATCACCTATTGTCTTAATTCCTATCTTGGCCCAATTTTTTAAAAAAGCGTCTGAATCCTGTCCTTGAGTAAGATTAGAATAAAGAAGTGGTGTATAACGATTAATTTTCTCAACTTGACTATATTTAGCAATTTTACTCCAACTTTTCCAAGCATTAATCATAATTTCACCTTTAAAATCTTTATAGTTTCTTGTCTCAGTTTTTCGCAGTAACAAGCCTTTTGCCTCCCGCCCGACTATAAGTTCATATATTGACGGTATTTCAACACGACCCTCTGAATTCTCTTCGCTATATCCTTTGAGCAAAGGTATAAACTGTTTTAATTGTGCTGCCCAATAATATAGTACCATATTTGGTATAGTAAGGCCGCCTTTATCAATAGGAAGAGACAGTAGTTCAATAGATCTCCTAATTTTCCCATTCTGCCATACAAACTTAGATATAAGTGAATTAATTACTGTTAAAGTCTCCTTTTTAATGGCTAGTGGTATTGCTCTAAATAAATAGAGACATCTGGGTAGCGTATTCATTTTAACATAATTAACTCTCCCTATAATGGACAGATGAAGGCTATTGACCCTTTTAAAATCGTTCTCAATTTTTTTCAGTAATGGAACAAAATTAATTTGTGACATTGTTTTAGTGTTTGCACAGAGTTCAATGCCCAGATAAGTAGCTTTTTCAACTCTTCGTGGATCCATGCAAACTGTGTCAGGTGTACTTATTATAATCGTCTTTCCTTTGTTAAGAGAGTACCCAGAGTAAATCCCAAATTCAGAAGTAATTACCTCTATTTCATGAGTAGCTTCTGTTGGATCAGGTGTGACTATCGCAATATCATCAGCATATGCCAGTACTTTCGTTTCAAACTGATGACTAACAACCGGCTTAATAATGGTACTCTCTAATAGTTTCAAGATAAGAGGGTTGATATATAGAGCAAATAGCAGAGGCGAGCATGGACAACCTTGCCTAGTACCTCTTGTTATATTAATGTATTCAGAGAATAATCCGGCCGCGAGAACTTTCGCTTCGGGGCGGTGATACATTGATTTTATTGAGTTAATAAATTTGGGGCCAAAATTATTGCGTGCCATAACTTCCCATAAAAATTTCCAAGTGACACGATCGAAAGCTTTCTCAGCATCCAGTAGGATCATTGACATACGCTCCCCCCTAGCTGTCGTGGCATCAAATAAAGCAACTGCCCTACGGATGTGTTCAGTGGTTCCCTTTCCAGGGATGAAACCATGTTGCCATGGGGAAGCGAGCTGTTCAATGACCCCACTGAGCCTGAGTGCTAAGACTTTCGCATATAATTTGGAGTCCGAATTGATAAGGGATATAGGACGATAAGACGTAAGAAGCTCTGGGGATTTTCCTTTTTTTGGAAAGACGATTATATTAGCTTCCTCCCAAGAAATTGGAGGTACACCATTATATTGTATTCCAAGAAATAAATCATGTAGAATCGGTAGTAACTGATGGCTAAGTATCTTAAATAGCTCAATCGGTATCTTGTCTGGACCTGCTGCTTTAGTGCAACTAACTATATATGCGAATTTCAATGGTTTTGTGTGAGTAAAATAAGGTTTTGTAAATGCTAATCCCTAACTATATATGGTCAATAATCTATGGTTTTTTCAGTGAATTTTTAAGGTTTTGTAAATGCTAATTCCTAACTATATATGGTCTATAACCTATGGTTTTTTCAGTGAATTTCAATGTTTTTTTAATAGCAAATATCAAAAGCTGTAAAATGTATTCTTATTTTAATGGAAAAATATATTTTATATGTTTGTAATATAATTTTTTTATGTATATATATTTTTTTTATTTTTTTTTTTTGTTTCGCTACAGGTCCGCGCACCGGGTAGCTTCCCGTTAGCTCAATTTTGTTCCGCGACCCGGTCCGCGAACCGGTAAACGTTCCGTTAGCGCAACTACCGCGTTAGAAAACAACATCATGACGTGCCGCGTAAGCGCGACGTATCGCGTTGCCGCGTAATGCGTCTTATGACGCGCCGCGTTAGCGCACCCGGAAGCGTTCTGGAACGCGAACCGAGGCGCGAAGCGCAGCGACCCAGAAGAGCTCCGGGTGCGTAGCGGGACGCGTAACGTAAGCGTAACAGGTCATGTGACTTGAAAATAACACTTTTTATTGGTTGATTTCACTTTTGGTTTCCTAATGATGTAAGGCTAGGTCATATGACCTAAAAATAACACTTTTCATTGGTTTAGAACATTTTTTTTCCCAAATGATGAAAGCCCCACCTTTTTTCCTCACTCTGACTTTCATTTTTATGAGAGAAAGACCTACTTTCGAAATTTGGAAAAATGACAAGTGTTGTAGCTGCAGCTGCTGGAGCCCCTCCACCACCACCACCACCACCAAAAAAGGATGGACCACCTCCTCAGGTCCTCATTAATCAAGAGGAAGAAGAAGAGGAAGAAGAGGAACAGGAGCAAGTGAACAGGCTGTTTTTGCCAGAAGAACCAAGGAGGTCCCATGTCAAAGTAAACTACATCTTGCAATTCTTTACATATCCCCGGGGCCAAAAAAAAGTGAATGCCTGTTATGTCACTTGTTTGATCTGTGACAAAGAACTATCCAGAGGAACAGATACAAAATACAGCTATGGGAATTACACCATGCATCACCACATGGAGAGGTGGCATCCTATTAATTACAGTGCTGCACAGGTACGTGACCTACAGGAAAACCCCCCTCCTGTGGCCAGTACATCAGCTGAACAGACAGTGACGGGACCAGAGGCGAGGGAGACGGTCCCAAACATACAGATGAACTTTGGTAACATGAAACATACCTGTATTTTTTGCGGCAAGTAAATTTCCTATGGGGAAAAAAGTATAACTCTCATAAACACAGCTTATGAAAATCATAAATGTTCAAAACAGCCCGAAAGTAAATTATCTTTTTTTTTTGTTGCTCCTGTTGAGCCCTTCATAATGACTGTTTTTCGTTCCCCCCCCAAAAAATAAAAAAAAATATAAAACCGTTCTTAAAATACAAAAAAAGACAAAAAATGTTCATAAAAATAATAAAAATTTAAAACAACAAAAACAATTAAAAAAAAGTTCTTTTCAGAACTACCTCCCATTTATAAAAAAATGCTAGAATGTTTAGCACTCTGGCAACCTCTTTTTTTTAAAAATTCGCTTCCTGGTTCGCGCCCCGGTACTCGAACCGGAAGCGAAACAAAAAAAAAATACAAAAAAAAGGAAGAGTGAGTATAAGGGAAGAAGACAGAGAGAATAATGTTAAAAGATAGCTAGAGGGAGTAACACAGAGATACTGTATAATAGATAATAGAAAAGGAATGAGGGAAGTAGCAAAGGCAGGAAACTGAGGGTTAAAGAAATGAAGCAGTGGAACTAAAAAATAATAAAAAGTTAAATGTGATAGAGATGTAACGGAATGAGTACTAAACACTTACCTTATAATTGTCGTTAACTTAGTCACTTGTTATTTTTATACTTTCAATCTGTGAATGAAAGAACAAAAATTTTAAAATTGATAGAAGGTAGTAAAAGATGAGTGAGCATGAGACAAGATGAGTACATATTAAAAATCACAATTCAAAGTACAGAATTAATTATACATATTAAATGGTTTATTTTTGCTGTTCTCAGAATATATCAAATTTCACTAAAAACAGTGAGTTGAAGGTATTCATCATATAACAGCGGGGAAAAAAAAACACAATCAAAATGATTGTGTTTAAAAAACCCATATAATATAACCAATCAGAAATCAGAACTCCTCAAAAGTAACTTACTTTCCATGACGTCAAAGGATGTCCTATGAACAGCTTATACTCTGTTGTGCTGTTATTATTTTCTGCCCGCCACTTTCTGAAAGATAAGCTCCATCGTTTTAACAAAAATGTGACATACAAAGCAATTTAAAACAGCACACTAAATTACAGCAACACCTAGAATCATTATAGTCCAGTTACCTACCCTAAATTCTCACTTCTGAAAACAAGTCAAAAGGCAACATTGCTTCATAGTCAAATGGTAATCATTGCCGAAAGACCAGCCTTTTTTACATTTCAAATAAGCTGTGTAATATCCTGATGTTGTCAAAGGACCATCATATCATATAATAGCTGCAGTTACAAATGTTCTTCCTGAAATCGACGACTGTGTAGCCAAAACATTTTTAATTAGACTGGACAACTTATTTACATCCGGTTTATATAGTTGAAATTGTAAAATGACATTTCACCCATAAGTTTCTATAAATAATGTGGACAGCATTGCAGACTTACATTACCTCTACTCCTTGTTTTGATCTGCTGCTTGAATTAGCTTATTAAAACAATCAATTTTCGCTCTGTTCTACACTTATCCACAAGGCTATATAGTGTAGGAGCCATTAGAACCTCTTAAAATTCCTCAGAACAAATCCCGAGATTCCTTCCCTTATATTTTGGTTGTAAGAACACCAGGTAAGAAATTTTAAGGTGAAAAGGCAATCTTTTTTTGAAAGTTAAAAAAGAATCATTGCAGAATGACCAGCCGTTTCCAGACTTCAAATAAATTGTGTAATGTCCTGATGTTGTTGAAGGACCCTCATGATATATAATTGCTGCAGTTAGAAAAGTCCTTCCTGATATTGACAACTGAGAAGCCACAACATTTTTAATTAAAGTTGTCAATTTTGTTCCATCAGGCCTACATCGTTGGAACATTAAAATGACACACTGGCCATATCTTCGTATAAATAATGTGGACAGTATTGCAGACTTACATTGGCTACACTCCATGTTTTGATCGGCTGCTTTTACTAGCTTATTAAAGGATACTGATTTACTGTCTGGCAAAGTTAAATATATAAATCTTTCTGAGTCTACACTAGTAGTACTTGATAACGTACAATTCTCGCAGTCATGCTGCCATTGATAAGAAAGGCCAAACAGATGATCTACATCTACACCTTCATCTTGCAATACATTAAGCATATACATTAAAAACTCCTGACAATCTTGCTGAATATTTTGAGAGAATTGTGTTTGACCTGAACATTTGTCTAACAGATTTCGAATTTCAGACACACTTTCTACTCTTGTTCTATCAGTGCTACATTTCTCTAACACAGAATTCAACAAACAGCAAAAACTTTGATCCGAATTGATCACAATTTGTTCTTTTAAAGTTTCTAGAGAAAAGATAACATTAACCACTACATTAGCATAGCTGTTGACACCAGAACTATTTTCAAATTGAAAACCAACAACATCTTCAACAGAATTCATTTTCTTTCTGCTTACAATTTTGGGTTCATCGACTTTTGGTCTTTTTGGTACAACCTCCCTACTATTAGTGATATTTCTTCGTTTCCGGCCTACCACACGTTTCTCAAACAAAGGATATTGAGGCAAATGTGGCGCATACTCTCTTCTTAACCTATTGTATTCCTTAACACAATCTAGATCCGCACAAATGTTTGTGACATCACACTCAATCAAGTACAAACCCGATAAAGTTCTGACTCGTGACAATGCTACATAAGCCATACCCTCTTTGAACACAGAACTGCCAATATTCACCAAAGCACTGTCTACACTTAAACCTTGTGATTTATGGATTGTCACCGCATATGCCAAGCAAACAGGAAATTGCTTACGGCGAACATATAAGTCTTTTACAAGCAAAAACCTAGCTGTGCAACGACCAATTAGCTGTACTTCCTCAATGCCATCAAATGTAATTTTTAAACATTCAATTCCATCTCTATTTCTGTATTTCTCAAAATCAACAACATTACCCATTGATCTATTTACCAGACCTCTTTCAACATGTAAATTTCTTCTCAAAATAATACGGAATTTAAGCACACATTCAGAGTCTTTTCAAAACCAGCAGTTTTAGATATAGTCTTCTCTAATGAATCCAATTTAGATTTCAAATTCTCAGACAAAACAATTGTTGCACCCATATGCTCTATTCTGTCAATAGCTTCCAGTTTCACAATCTCTTGGTTTTCTAAATTCAACATTTTGTTGTTGAAGATGGAACATTCTGCAAGAGTTGGCATCAAACATATTCCCGATTTCTTCTCAGTAGTTTTATGAAAAATATTCTCTGGCAGAACGTCTTCTTCTGGATACAAATTTGACAGTAATCGTGCATGTAAAGCTTCTTTCCCACGCTCAGTCACTTTCCCGATTCTAACATCTTGTAGAATATTCTTGTAATCTTCATCCTTCGCCTGACGCATATTTTCATGCAGCTCAGCATAATTGAAGTTTAACCATATGTTAACGTTGCCAATGCTCCCTAGGCACTTCCTGGTATCTTCATGCGTAAGCAGTTTAAACACTGGTTGTCCTTTCACTGGTGTCAGCTGCAGAAGATCACCGAAAACAATGATGTGTTTGCCACCAAATAACACATCATACTCTGTTTTAAGAACTTCCTGCATTCTCAAATGCACAAAGGCAAGCATGACATTGGAAACCATGCTTACTTCGTCAATGATAAGAAGTTTCATCTTCTTTAGGACTCTAGATACTTCACAACAAGCATCTCCCGATAACTTGTGGTATTGTAATTTGTTATCATGCTCCACTGGCAGCATTAGTAGCCGATGCAAAGTAATACCTTTATTATTATGTGCTGCCAGTCCAGTTGGAGCGGTGACAACACAAGACAGTGATGACTCAGTCCTTTTCTGCAGATAACATGAAATTGCTTTAATGAGGAAACTTTTTCCAGTTCTTGCTTCTCCACTCACGTACAGTCGGACAGGCTTCATCGACGTACATGAGCACTCTTTCTTCTCATGACTTAATCCATGATCAATTTGGCTGGTAACTTCGTCATATATTTTCCTCTGCTCAACGTTGAGTTGTCTTTCCAAATCTTCTAAGTTAACCACATCCTCCTGAGCATGTGCCATGGCTCTTTCCACTTCAATCATGGCAGTGGCAGCTTCATTTTCGATAACTGGTCCTCCTAGTGGATCCTGACTCAATGAAACAGAACTCTGACTGTCCTGAGAACTGTCTCTAGCAATCTCGGCTGCAATTGTTGCTTCCTGCTCGATTTCTGCATTCAACATTTCTAGATATTTTGGAAAAACAGGACATTCTATGGACTCCTTGGCTGCATTGAAAGAGTCTTCGTAACAGAGGAAATCTCCAAGCAGTTCCTCTTCTGTACGCCAAGGCTTGAAAAGTTGCAAAAGAGCTAAATAGAAAAACTCTTTTCTTTCTGGAGATTCGCAATCCAATTTTCGATGATTTACCAATAGACATTTTTTTTGCTTGACCAGACATCCCTCACTTCCAATTACAGCATACACTCCTTTATCAATATCTTCTGTGATGTTCCTCTTGAAAATGTAATTTTGTAGAACCTCATACAGACAAACATTCTCCAGGTGACTGCTTCTATTTGGATAATATGTATCCAACATGTTGGTCTTCAAAATATCTGTACTGCTTGGCTCCTTCTCCGCCAAATACTCAATTTCCCGTACAGGTTTCAGAACTCGATTACGCGTTGCAGCAGGACCAAGACTTGCCCAAATGATACTCCTAGATTTGGCATAGAGACTTGCTGAAGATAACCGGTCAGAACATTCGTAAGCTCCGATTTCTCGATGCGACAACATCTTCAGACTGAAACTGTACAACTTCTTACTGAGGCTTTTTTCATGGGAAATGTCCTCCCACATATCCTTGAGTTCTGTCTTTTCTTTTTTTGTGATGTAAGACGTCACATACCGAGCCACAGCCATACAGTTGTCAGCCACAAACTGTATATCCATGTTAGCATTCCACATGGACAAAATCACTGGGTTGTAGTCATTGATGTTCTTGGACTCTTCGTTTCTTTTCAAATTGTATGTATTTTTGGGTGATTTCCTCGTCACATTATGTCGCAGCGAAGACATCAAATTGTTCACTCTTCCTTTAGATATCACCGATCGTGGAAATCCAAAACGACATTTTGTATAGTACTTGTTCTTGTTTCTGAATTTACGATGACAGTACTTTCCACAACGATGGCTTTGAAACCGTAAAACTTGTTCTCTTAGACTTTTGTCTTCCTTTGTCTTTGGAACAGCACATGTAGAATACTGTTGTATGAAATTCATCACTAAGTCATCCGGATCTGTTCCAAATTTGGGTGCATCTTTGATCCATAGCAGCATATGTATATGAGAAGCACCTCTTGCTTGATACTCCTTTCTCCAGAAGAAATCCAACACCTCTCCAAGAGGTGGATTTTTCTTGTTTGTGATGAAAGACATCATAGCTTCAAATCTATGATTGAAGTACCTGCATACATTCACTGGATCCAAAGAGCACAGTTATCCGGGTGTCTTGAATTCAATATTTTCAATGTTTCCATTTGCCTCTCGTAGAAATTCAAGTAAGTCTTCCCAGCCATACTCAGCACAGCTGAGAGTGAGGAACCATGTGGGAGTTCCTAAGTTCCTCAGCATACATTTTAAGTCACCATGACGACGGTACCAATACTCATTAGTACCACGCTGACATGCCATCAGATTAATCAGGTGAGAATCCAAAATACTGTCTTGCACATTGACTTTATCCATAAAGTCCCTTGCTGAGATATTTCGCAGTTGTACACCAATTTTCAGGATGTGGTTCACTGCATAAGACAGTCCAGACAGATCACTTTCAAACAATAGATGAAACAAATAGGGAATGCATTGACGAAACCTAGGATCTTCTGCATACAATCGTAAAGTCCGGTATTCAGAAGCAGGAATTTGATCAGGTCGCTCATCATATCGTCCTCCTCGACCTGTGGGAAATAACTGTGGAAAACACCGAGCTTCCAAACTTTCCTCCCAAACACTAATGGGACTTCCTTTGGCTTGTTTCATTTGAAACAACTCAATAGTATTCCCCATGACTTCCTTGGAATGCAAAGGATGAACACTATAATGTTCATATATTTCTTCATTTTTAGAGGCTTCTACTTTCTCAATTTGTCCAGCACACAATTCGCTGTCTTCTTCTTCCCTTACTTCGTCTTCTGCAACACATACATTCTTGTAGTACTCATTGTTTTCTATCAAATACAATGTTGCCTTTTTGGCTTTCCTAACATCCACTAAATCTTGCCAGATTTTCTTACTCTTTGTCGGAACCCCATTAACTAGGATAACCAGAGGTTCCTCTTCCACTTTCTCTACTCCAATTGTATTAATGTTTTTCTTCAAATCTAAAGGCAAATAAACAACTCTTACCTTTAATCCTCTCTGTAAATCTGATGGAGGCAATTTCCCTGTCTTTGGCTCCATTCGTACAATAGCCTGAAAGGGATGCACACTTTGAATCAAAATAGATTCATAAGTATTTAAATCCTTCAATTCAGAAGGAATGTCAACCAATTCCAGATTATTATGAACCGCTCTAGCAGGCATCCGGTTTTGGTTTAATTTGTTAAAACAATAAGTACACATACGTTGGTCCGATCCCAAATCAAAACAATTTTCTACCATCAAGTATGTGGCAAAATCCTTCCATTCACTATTGTTTTCCATTTCACTTTTTTGCATATAAATCCACTAACTTAGTCTGATTCTTATAATAAATCCGTCGACAACACACACAAGTGAAATTAGGCCTCTCACTTGATTTCACCTGAAAGATGGAAATTTCCTTGTGAAACTTATCTATATTAGAAATCTGTACACTCTCTTCCACATTACCTTCTTCTACTGGGTCAATTTCAACATTGTTCTCTTTACAGGCAAAGTAACAGAACTCAATTTCTTCACAAATATTCTTCACATGTAGTTCTGAACCATGCAAAAGAGCACTGCTCAATTGTTTAAGCATAATTGCTGGACTCTTAGCATAATACAACATTCTCACTAATTTCCTCACTTTATTATGATGCACTGCAAGCATCCTGAAATGATGAAAAACACTCTGGCATACTCTTCTGGAAAGACAAGCCAGTGAATGCCCATGCAAACCTGTTACTTCTCTCACTCTGCAAGGATCTAATTCTTGCAACAACTTCATTTTCTGTTTTAAACTTTTCTTATTAAATGTACGAACAAAATCACAAAGCAAATTGATGGAATCATGTCGCACACTACAAATACTACTACATTTCCAGGTGTACACTGGACCCTTAGGATGTCTTCCTAAAACCTCATCACCTAACACCTCTTCTGCATCTGCAGACACAAGTTTTTCTTTTTCAACCGGACAACCATCTTTTACCTCATATGCTCGACCACTGGTGTCAACTGCAAGCACCAAATCATTGTCCTGGAAGTAACTCTCTTCATTGAAAAATGCCTCACAACTTGAACTATGCATCCATTCTCCTGAGAAAACTTCACAAAAATTACTACGATTAACTACTCTCTTCCATCTACTATTTGATTTGAAATCAGAAATTACCTTGTTTAGTTTCCTAATTCTATTGATTACCAAAATAAATAACTTTCGCTTAATTTCGAAAGCCTGATCAATAATTTTCTCTACATTTTTCTTTTTCTTATAAAATGCCACTTTCTGTTGGCCTTTCTTAAAATTTTTTAACAAATTGACAATTATCCTGTTGCGGAACATTCGCCTACGAATGTCCCTGAATTGATTTTCCCTTCTACTGCCATGCACAGACTTATCTCCTGCTCTAGCAGAAACGTTTTTGACGGGCCTTTCCTTTTCCTTTAAATTGTCTCTCTTCTTCTGCACTAAAACATGTTCAATACTGGTATTTTTTTGTCTGCAAATTCTTTTTAAAAATGATTTCATTTTCTTACCCGGAGCTTTTTTGGCGACTTGAAATGATTTCATAGTACAGGACTGCTGCAAATCTTTACCAAGATGGAGTGTAAGTCGCTTTGCTTCTTTTTGTTTTCTCTGCCTTGAGGGCATTTTTAAAGTTTTCAAAAGATCTTCAGTTAAATCTGTGAAAAAAATATTAAAAAATTGATATTAACCACTATTACCAAACAGTAAACCAATAACAGTAGGCAAACAATTAACACACTAGTTGTCAATTCTACCTACAGTAATTTAACAACATAGACAAAGGGGGCATATTTACAAGGCCCTTGCACCATGGGGGAAGTGAGTTAAAATTCCAAGCACACATGGGGTCGTATTTACAAGGCCCTTGCACCAGGGGAAAGTGACTTAACATTGCCAAGCAGACATGAGGGCGTATTTACCACACCCATGCACCAGGGGGAAGTGAATTAAAATTGCCAAGCACACATGAGGGCGTATTTACAAGGCCCTTGCACCAGGAGGAAGTGACATGAAATGGCCAAGCACACATGAGGGTGTATTTACAAGACCCTTGCACCAGGGGGAAGTGACTTAAAATTACCAAGCACACATGAGGGCGTATTTACAAGGCCCTTGCACCAGCATAAGGTGTGGCCTATCCAGAGCTATGCTGGATTGTCTGGCAGCCATGGTAAAACCAAGAAATATCTAGGAGCAAAAAGGCAGGTCTTGCAGTCACAAAAGTTTTATGAGGTGAGGCCTACTCAGGGTTGCAGATGAAATTTTGGCTTGTTGAAGAGTACAGAGGACATAATACATGTGCAGGCCAACAGATGAAGTGAGTCATGTCCACTGCACACTTGAACAAAGGCCAGACCTCCTCTGTCTCCCTGGACAGGCCTAACCCTCATCTGCACAATGTGATTAGTAATGTTTGGAAACACAGGTGATGTAATTGAAAAACGTGCAAATATTTTTGCTCATTTCACAATCACATCACCTGTGTTTCCTCAGCTTAGGTATCTCATTGAGCAGATATAGTCTAGCATATCCAAGAGTACGCAGAAGGTGAGGACTGTATGCAGCAGTGCAATGTACATAATTCTCCTCCTTTGACAATTACAGAAGCCTCAGCATATCCATGCCCCCTAAACAGTCCTAAATGTATATCATTATTATCATAGTGACTATGAAACTCTAGCAGTACATATTGTGAAACTTAAATGACTTCAAGAAACGAGTTTTTAAACCGTCAAACAAGCAAATTATTCTCCCATATTCATTTTGGGAAATGAAATATTTATTTAAAAAAGCAGACCCCATATTTTCCTTCTCATAAATGTGAAAAGTATTTCTTTTTAAAAAAAAATGATTTTCTGGTCATAATTTGAAAACACAGCACAGCTCCTGTGTACAAGCACACCCTAGCTGGCTTCCTTATTCTCTCCAAAAAGCATACTAATCTCTTTCTAAATTAAATAAATCTTTTCTCACCTTAGCACGATTTTTAAACACATCATGTAAGCAAATTAGTCTCCCAGATTCATGGGAGAAGTACCTTAAAATTGTCTAGCACACATAGGGGCGTATTTACAAGGCACATACAACAGTGAGGCTATTAAGGATGTGCTGGATTCAGGGGGTAGGGCCATGTTGGTCATGCTTGATCTGTCGGCGGCCTTCGACACCGTCCCTCATGAAGGTCTCCTCCGCAGACTGTATGAGATTGGTCTGCATGGGACGGTGTTGAGGTGGTTTCCATCTTACCTGTCTGGTCGCCGGCAGGTGGTCTGGGCCCCCCTTTACTCAGCCGAAGTGCCGCCGCTGGAGGTTGGAGTACCGCAGGGCTCCGTGTTGAGCCCCACACTTTTTAATATCTTTCTGACCCCTTTGGCGGTGCTGGCTGAGTCCTTTGGGGCCCAGATAATATCATACGCCGACGACACCCAGCTCCTTTTCACGTGTGCAAAGGGGGCTGAGTTCGATGGAGAGAGTATTCGTGGTTGCCTGGGAGCAGTATTTGAATGGTTTTAGGGCAATAGTCTTAAGTGTAACCCTGGATTATCTGAGGTGCTCTTTTTTGGGTGCCAATCTGACCCGAGTTGGCAGGAATGGTGGCCGCATGACATGTTTCCACCGGTATCCTCCTCCACCGTGGTGAAAAATCTGGGGGTCAAAATTGATAACGGCCTGACGATGAAAGCCCAAGTTCTTGGCCTTGTGGGCGTTTGCTTTGGCCTGCTTAGGATGCTTCGGAGGTTTCTCCCTCTGCTCTCAATTGACCATCGCAAAATTACCGTCCATGCCCTCATTGGCTCGAGGCTGGACTACTCCAATGTTCTCTACCTGGGTTTGCCCGACTACCTGCTGCAGCGTCTTCAGGTAGTCCAGAACTCGGCGGCCTGCGCCATTTATGGTCTTCCCCGCCGTGCCAGTGCCTCTGACCTTTTATCCACCTTGCACTGGCTCCCTGTCAGAAAGCGCATTGCCTTTAAGACCCTTACTTTGGCCCACAAGGCGCTCTATTCTACGGGAGCAACCTACATTCGGAAAAGGCTAGCCTTTTACAAACCTACTAGGGCCCTGAGATCAGAATCTCTCTCTCTTGCGGTGGTGCCAGCGGTGAAGAAAGCCCGGACTGGTGGACGCTCCTTCAAACGGCTTGCTCCTCAGCTCTGGAACACTCTTCCCTTATCACTCCGCAGCACTGCCAATTTGCTTGCTTTTAGAAAGGGACTTAAAACCTGGTTGTTCTGTCTTTAGTTTTCTGTTTTCTTTTTTTGCCGGTCCTTTTTCCTGTGTGTTATGTGTTAGCTGCTGACCTGTTGGTCTGAAAGCGCCGGGACACTCCTTTGGAGTAGCTGAGCGCTATACAAAACCCCCCTATAACATAACATAACATGCACCAGGGGAAAATGACTTAAATTTGCAAAGCACTCATGAGGGTGTATTTACAAGGACCTTGCACCACCTTTAAAGTCACTTTTAAAATGGGGAAAATGATGTGAATGTGTCTCATAAGCCTTGTAAATATGCCCCCATGTTGACTATGTAACTCTTGCAGAACATATTGTGAAACCTAAATGACTTCAAGAAACGAGATTTTAAAACAACAAACAAGTAAATTATTCTCCCATATTCATGTTGGGAAGTGAAATATTTATTTAAAAAAGCACACCCCATGTTGTCCTTCTCATAAATGTAAAAAGCATGTCTTTTTGTTAAAAAACGATTTTCTGGTCATAATTTGAAAACACAGCACACCTCCTATGTACAAGCACACCCTGTCAGTACTAATACTTCACAATATCTATAATTATAATTTATCAAATAAGCAAAATCTTTTTGGAAAAAATAATGAAAACACTTGACACAAAACAACATTTTAAATGCACAGCTGGCTTCCTTATTTTCTCCATAAACTATACTAGTCTCTATCTAAATTAAATGAATTTTTTCTCACCTTAGCAAATGCTTTTTGAATTTCAAAACAGTCTCAGACACACACCAATTTTTCTTTAGCAGAGCAAAGGGTATGCACTCCAGAGGCTGCAACCAACAAAGGCACAGAAATGCTGTATTTCATCACACATATCTCTCATGTCACCCAATCGAAACTCTTCCCTCACTTTTTTCAAATCAACAGCCTTCCCCCCTCTGCCCTTTCTGCCCTTTTTCCATAGCAACTACCTCCTGAAAGACCTCTCATGTTTACAAGCTCACACAACAATGTTTCAAATGAACTCTGAACTCTCAGTACACCTGCTAATCCACTGCAATGTTTCTTAAAATCATTTTTTCTTAACCATTCAAATTACATCTTTCAAAGAACACATCCATGCACCCTAACTTTCTGTTTTCAGAAATGGAAATCCACCAATCACTGCTAGTGAATCATTAGCACTGAAACTCCACAGTTTTTTTCTTTACAAACTCCTACTGTTTCAACTGCCATTTCAATCCCACACGTCATCTGACTGCAGCAGAACCTCCTCTCACCATGTTTTCTGTCTGGATTCTTGGACATAGCTACATCCACTGGGCTCACAGGTATGCTGATAACAGAAATTTACACAACCTCAATTTACAAAATGTGGAAATCAAATGGATTGGCCAAAGAGGATTGAGATGTCACCAATTGATACCATTGGTGAAAACCTTTTTACATTTGCCAAACCCTGACCTCATAATAGTGCACTGTGGAGGAAATGATTTGGGCACTTTGACTGGGGTAGGTCTGGAAATGCTCTTAAAGGACACCTTTGAGCAATTAATGGCACTTTTTCCTCAAACTGCCTTGGTATATTCCAATATATGCCAAAGACAGAAATGGAGGTGGTCCAATCAAATTTGTCCACAAATTGAGAAAGCGAAGAAGCATGTAAATAAGTCTGTTTCAGCTTATATGAGAGACCATGGAATGGGCGCCATCTACAACAATAACTTGCGTTACTACATGCAAGATATCTACAGAGGAGATGGTGTGCACTTCTCAGATGAGGAAAACAGAGTTTTCATACAAAATTTAAGACTGTGTATTGGTACCTACTTATAAGTACCTAGAACTTACACAGAACCCAAAAGCTCTTTTCAGAGCTACCTTAACTATAATTACTCTTTTAAAATTTCGAATGTACCTTTTTTCACTAATTTTCACTTATGTTCGCTTCCCGGTTCGCTACCCGGTTCGCGTACCGGCAGCTAACCGCGCGAAAAATTCTATTTTTTTCCCGACATATATGAGCCTCCTCAGCCACCCTCAGAAAACCTAGGGGGTCAGGATATGTCTCCCGTGCCCCCTTATACCTATTTCCCACATTGTTTTCCCTCCATCTTGTGATTAAATTCATCCGAAACACAAAATGACGAACTCCCGTTACGCTACGGGTGAGCTACCCGGTTCGCGTACCGGGAAGCGCTTCTACCGCGAAAAATCGAATTTTTTTTATTTGCCCCACGGGACCCTTTAATAACCCCCACATCATTCCTAGGGGGTCAGGAGGGGTCTACCTTGCCCCCTTTCATTAAATTCCCCCTTCGTTTTTCTCCACCTCTTGTCTCTCGAGCAACAAGTAGCAAGGACCAACGCCCTGTACCGCAGCCATGTGAGAGTATGGCTGTGGTACATAGACGACCTGTTTATCATCTGGGATGGTCCTGGTGACCTTGCTGAACTATTTATTCAAGAGCTTGATAGAAATGACCTAAACCTGACCCTAGAAGGCAAAATCAGTGAATCAAAAGCAGTTTTTCTTGATCTAACTGTTGAAGTCTCTGAGGGTAAGCTTGCGATGAAACTGTTCCGTAAGGAAACCGCAGGGAACACACTTCTTCATGCTGAAAGCAGTCATCCCAGGGCATTGATCCATAGCATCCCGTTTGGCGAGTTCCTCCGGGCCCGGAGGAATTGCAGCCGAGATCAAGATTTTGTCCAGGAAGGGGAATGCATGAAAGAACGTTTCAGGGAGAGAGGTTACAAACAGAGTGTCATAGACCAGGCATTTCAAAAAGCGAGCAAGATCAGCCATCTGTCTCTACTAACCTCAGAACAGGAAAGTGGAAGTGACGAAACCATTAGATTTATCTCCACTTTCCATTCTAAATCATGGAAAGTCCAAAAGAGTCTGAATAAACATTGGAAGGTCCTTAGGACAGAACTAACTTTGAAGGAAGTTTTGAAAGATAGGCCGAGTGTAACCTACCAGAGAGCAGACACACTTAGAAGCAAGGTGAGCCAGAATGAGGTCAGCACTATCAGATCCAGTACTTCTAATATCCAGGGCTTCTTCACATGTATGAAGTGTAAAGCCTGTAGGTACAGCACAAATGTGAAGAGAGTATATTATCCGATAGAGGATAAAGAAAAAAACATTGAGAAACATCTTACTTGCCTATCCGAATATTGTGTATATGTACTGATGTGTCCCTGTCCTAAGAAATATGTGGGGAGTACCATGTTCCCTGCCAAAACCCGGATTTTACAACACATGAGGGCTATTCAGAACAAAGAACAAAATTCACCTGTTGCTCGACACTTCGAGGAACTACATGGTAGTAATCGCAACCTTCTTAAATTTTTCGTAATCGATAAACTACCTCCAATGAAGAGAGGAGGAGATAAGATTCGAAAGTTGCGACAGCTAAAGAACAGGTATATTATAAATCTGGATACTCTGATCCCGGGGGGCCTTAACTCTGAGGAAGAAATGGTATGGCACCTTGGAGAGTGAATGGTTGTGCAAATTCTGATTCCCTATCTGATATGCAAATAGTTGTAAATAATTTTAATATTGTTCTTGAGTATGACATTTTCTGTCAATGCGATGTTAAATGTAAATGTAAATGTATAGGCATTTATATAGCGCACTACTTACCCGGAGGGTCCCAAGGCGCTTCGACCGCTGCGAAACCCTTCCTGGCTTCCCTGAGAGATGGTCCCTTAATGGGTATCTCCAGGGTGAGACCAGGCATCCCCGGCAGTCTGGTGGGGCCGTTAGTGAAGATGAGGCAAGCTAATGCCCAGAGTTGCCGAGTGTGATCGCTGATCAGAGTGGGCACCGAGGCGAGAGAATTATCGAGTCCGCTGACCCTGGTCCAGAAACCTGCCGCGCCGGGAATCGAACCCTGGTCCCGGGCCGTCCTCTGCTCTCGGGTCTGCCGCCTCTAACCAGTGAGCCACACTACTTATTAATGTATACTGTATACTAGTTAATGTATACTGTATGCTCCTGAACTCCTGCGAGACAACGTAACAATGGTTTTAATACTTGATTCAAAATGTTATCACATATGATTGAGGGTGTGCACTTTCTCATGGAACATTCATTGGCACAATCTTGGATATGGCATATAGTATGTAATTCTTACAGGCTGTACCCTTTTTTCTTGTTTTCCCCTATTGATGTACAGGACTACGAAGGAATGCTATCTGAAGAATATCCCATTCCCCGTTTTGTGATTGAAAACACGTATTTTCCTTTGGATACTGTCTGTAACTCCCACTGGGGAAGAGATAAGAATTTCAAACATACTCTCTGATGAGAATGGGATCTGGATGTTGAACAAATGAGTTTAAGAAAAAAAATGTTGGTCTTTTGAGTGACCCACAAATTAATTGAATTATTATGTATAAGGACTTGCACGGACAATTTACTGTTTAAAGGATCATGGTCACTCGACTTTCCAATTGGAACATTTGTATAAAATTATGATTTTGACAGACCATGGATTACGAGGTATAAATGTAATTAATGGGGAAAGAAAATGAAAAATGTTGATGACATTTCTCAGGAATGGATAGAATTGAGAAATCGCTAGTCCGTAATGTAAATAATGTAATATGGGGTGATTTTCCACTTGGAAGGGTATAAATTGGATATAATCAGCATGTTAACAACATCGCTACAAGATGGCTGCCAATGTTATAGGTTCCGTGTCCTTTGTTTATGTTCACGTATTTTCAATGACACCACATGTGCACTTTGAAGGGAGATAACTTTATTTAAATGTTTCATTTCCGATACACGAGTTACCCGTGAGCAAGGCGAGTGTTGGTCGCCGAAACGCGTTGGGTTTTTTGATCCGTGTTTCCGTTTACTTAACATGCTGGAACCGAAATGAATAAATA
The DNA here is from genome assembly GCF_964263255.1 of Lissotriton vulgaris. Taxonomy (NCBI): domain Eukaryota; kingdom Metazoa; phylum Chordata; class Amphibia; order Caudata; family Salamandridae; genus Lissotriton; species Lissotriton vulgaris. The sequence goes on along the minus strand of NC_141685.1, from coordinate 774,222,419 downwards.
GAAATTTAAGCACACGCGCTCTCTTCGTTGGATTTTGTGAGAGGCTGGAGTGGAAGTGCATTTGCAAAGCGGCCGCTGTGCGTGGTGAGAAGTTTATATATATATATATATATCTATATATATATATATATATATATATATATATATATATATATATATATATATATATATATATATATATATATATATATTAACATAATATTAATAAAAAATATACAATATTTTTACCGTAGGGTAACGGGAGGGTAAAAATTACTATTCCCACTCCAGTGAGTGCAACAGTAGGGAAAGCGTTGGATAGCAGGAGGGTAAAAATTACTATTCCCTCTCCAGTGAGTGCAACAGTAGGGAAAGTGTTGGATAGTGGGAGGGTAAAAATTACTATTCCCACTCCAGAGAGTCTGGCGTCTGAAACTGATTTTAAAGAATGCAAATGCTCCGTGATTTAATTCCTGCTGGCAAGATGTTCAATAAAGAATTACAAGCATTATCATCGCCTGTGAGGCTCTACTTCGAAGGGGTTCCTGTTTGCGTTGGAATATAGACGGCCCTAACCCGGTCGTGAAGAGGAGCCCGTCACCCCCAGGCGTATCCGCGACGGCACCACGGTGGTTGCTGCATTGTGTGGAACGGAGGAGAGCTGGTGCTACAGCAGGGTGGTGCCAGCCCTATCTGCTTGTGTTGGCATTTACAAAGCAGGGCAGGTCTTCAACACAAGAGTGCTTCTTTTAATTAGAGACTGTATTAAGGACACGAACAGCGCACCCACTGGGGTACCATTGCTTTGCTCACTACAACTCCCAGAAGGCCATTGGCCCCGCCCACTGGGGCAGGTGTTGAAATATAGGTGTGCGGATGAACTTGTGCTATTTGGAGTCTCGTTTGCAACGCCACTGAAGAAAGGACCTCCCTCCTGAAACACGTCTGGCGTCTGAAACTGATTTTAAAGAATGCAAATGCTCCGTGATTTAATTCCTGCTGGCAAGATGTTCAATAAAGAATTACAAGCATTATCATCTCCTGTGAGGCTCTACTTCGAAGGGGTTCCTGTTTGCGTTGGAATATATATATATATATATATATATATATATATATATATATATATATATATATATATATATATTAACATAATATTAATAAAAAATATACAATATTTTTACCGTAGGGTAACGGGAGGGTAGAAATTTCTATTCCCACTCCAGTGAGTGCAACAGTAGGGAAAGCGTTGGATAGCGTAGGGGTAAAAATGACTATTCCCACTCCAGTGAGTGCAACAGTAGGGAAAGCGTTGGATAGCAGGAGGGTAAAAATTACTATTCCCTCTCCAGTGAGTGCCACAGTAGGGAAAGTGTTGGATAGTGGGAGGGTAAAAATTACTATTCCCACTCCAGAGAGTGCAACAGTAGGGAAAGCGTTGGATAGCGAGAGGGTAAAAATTACTAGTCCCACTCTACAGAGTGCAACAGTAGTGAAAGCGTTGGCTAGATTAGAGGTAAAAATTACTATTGCCACTCTAGAGAGTGCAACAGTAGGGAAAGTGTTGGATAGCGTAGGGGTAAAAATTACTATTCCAACTCCAGAGAGTGCAACAGTAGGGAAAGCGTTGGATAGCGTAGGAGTAAAAATTACTATATCCACTCCAGAGAGTGCAACATTAGGGAAAGCGTTGGATAGCGTAGCGGTAAAAATTACTATTCCCCATCCAGAGAGTGCAACAGTAGGTAAAGCGTTGGATAGCATAGGGGTAAAATTACTATTCCCACTCCAGAGAGTGCAAGAGTAGGAAAGTGTTGGATAGCGTAGGGGTAAAAATTACTATTCCCACTCCCGAGAGTGCAACAGTAGGGAAAGCGTTGGATAGCGTAAGGGTAAAAATTACTATTCCCACTCTAGGAATTTAACAGTAGGGAAAGTAATGATTTAATATATTAATAAAAATAAATTAAATATCAATACCAATAAAACATTAATTAAAATGAATTGCCAATTTAATTTTATGTAATAATTAATCAATTATAAATACAAATACATATTAGTTATTAAAATTATTTCCCTATTCATAATTAATTAACAACTAATTAATTTTCAATAACAAAAACTAATTATTAATAACAATGTATACCAATTATTAATTAATTAACAGTAAATTAATTATCAATACACAAAAAGTATTTTTAATATGTAATTAATTTCAATTAAATTACTTCCCATCCTATTCTCCTATAAACCCACAATCCGCTACAGAAAATAAATTGATACAATTATGGTAATTATCAATTAATAAATTAATACAAATTAATTACCAATTGATAACAATTAATTACCAATTAACAATTAATTAACAATACATAAAAAATCAATACCAATAAATAAATACAAATTATTTACTTAATTACAATTAAATAATTTCCCACCCTATTCCCCTATAAACCCACAATCAGCTACAGAAAATAAATAATAAAATTAACATAATTATCAATTAATAAAAATTAATTACTAATTAAAAATTTATTAACAATTAATTCAAAATTAATACCAATAAATAAATAAAAATATTTAATTAATCACAATTAAATTACTTCCCACCCTATTCCCCTATAAACCCGCAATCCGCTACAGAACTAAAACGCACAATTAAATTAAAAATAATTAGTATTTTCTAAAAATTTATATTGAATTTAATATAATTAAATTACTTCCCACCCTATTCCCCTATAAACCCACAACCCGCTACAGAATTAAATTACACAAAAATTAAATAACATAAAATTCATTACATAAAATAAATTACAAAAATAATATACACTTTTCACTTTTATACTAACATACAAAACACTTTAAAAAATGTGATATTATAAAAAAATCGATATATTTTAATACCTGTATTATATACTTCGAACATTCTTATAACATAGAATCCTCACCATCGCCTTTCTTTCATCCACTGCCTTCACATCTACCTCAGTCATCGCTCCCCTGTGTTCCCTCTGCCCGAACCTACTCTGCAATGCTCCCAACCCTTCCAGCTTGTCTCGAGCTCTTCAATTTCGGCCACCAGGCAAACCCTGCCAAGTGTTTTTCCAGACCCCACCCCCCCCAAACAATTACCTAATACAGACCCCATAGCAAAAACCCCTCCATTGGTTATAGCCAGTTAGGGAGGAGAGCTGAGGGTATTGTGGAGGGGTAAAAATATATATATATACCTTAGATCTGTTGCCTAAACAGTTAGCTCTTTATTTAGCCCGAGCTAGAGAGCAAAAAAATAGACTGTCACCAGAACAGCCTAGTTTTAACAACAGTTTTTAATAGCCAATATTACCGCTAACTTTTCTTTAATTTTTTAATGTGGAGTAAATATAGCTCATTGCCTAGGTAAGAAAGGTGAACTCTATCCTGTCTAATAAACTGAAAATCTATTTTCTTTATTTCAGTATGCTCTAACCAACCTATACTATTAAGGCTGCAAAAACGATGCATTTCCCTATTGACTTTCCGTCTAGCCCTCTCAACGGCAGTGAACTTTTCAGCACAATGCCAGACTATCCTGGGAACCAACTTCGTCCCAGCCCAAGATCTCACAACAAATTCTTAGTCCTTTTTCATATCTTTTATCAAACCCAACCTTGATAACTGAACTAAGTAATTTCCCCCCAAATGTACAAGTAAAACATCAGGATATTTTCTAACCAATACCAAGTTAGATAACCAAGGTATCAGCTGTTCCCATTTCATACCCGCCCTCCCCCTCCCCCACCAATTAATTTTGATTTAATTGCTGCAGAATGCCAAATTTCATCCGAAGCGATGCTTTTTGGCTTGTTTCTCCGCCCATTTTTAAAAAGAGTGTCCAATTAGCCAAATGGAAAAATAAGCTGTTGCAGGACCAGATACGCAACCTGAAAAAGAAACGAGAATTGACAAGCATGTAACTGCTAAGCATCCTCAATGTTTCTAATGTAACACAAGCAACAATCCAAGGACCTTCGTGATGCTTCAGACGCAGCACCGATTCTGAAAGAATGAGTACCAAAATGGAAAGGGTCTTCCCCAATATGACAGAGACTTTCTCATCCCTCCCACCACCTGTGAAGCTAGAAGCCGTGAGCCATTTTGGTGTTTGAAAACAAATCCTGACTTGCTCCACCTGCAGCCTGGGAATCTTGCCAAGCACTCACTGGACACAGGATGCCACAAATTTTATTGAGTATTACTTTTGTGTATTTACTTGTCTGATCAGTCTTAGATTGTTCCAAAAATATTTGAATTGTCTCTCTTTAGGCGGAAACATCTTTAACTTCAGCCCGCTGAATTGTCCTCTACCTAACAATTCTCAAATTCTAAATGCTCCAAAAAATAACCAACCCATGATTAACCTAAATAGAAATTGCACAAAAACAGAAAAACATATTACAGGAGGGCTCCTTCCCATACGAAGTAGGATTTTCAAGGACACTGGGTCTCTACTATACTGACCTCTTTTCTTTTCTTTTGCCCAACCTTGTAACAAAGGTCTGCCCATCTCACCCGCTGAAGGCCTCACAGCCCCAGAAAATCTGCCCAGAAAAACTCAAACCAGCTAATTTACCATCACTTGTGGTAGCTGAAATATTCTTTTCAATGTTAAACATAATGAAACAGAGCACATCTTCTCTGCACATCCATAGACCTTGTTCATTTTGGTACCTACGGGATGCACCCATCTCTAGAAGTTCTTCCCAAGCTCTTCTATAGGCAGCCCTGGTACTCATTGCTAGTGATTTCGCACCAACTCAAGCATTCTCAGTCCGCTAGATCCCATACCTATTGTGGCACATGCGTTTTTTGCACATCTGCTCCGGGCGCCAAACCACAGAATCTCTGCCACTGCAAACAAGATAATGTGTCTACGATATTATTATTTACACCTGGGACATGTTTGGCTTTGAAAATATTATTATACATCAAGCAACCAAGCATTAATCTATGTAAGAGCTTTAGAAGATGTTTATCTTTAGCCTTTTGACCGTTGACTAAATCCACTACAATTTTATTGTCAATGTTAAAAACAACAGTTTTGTAGGCCAATTTGGAACCCCACACAGACAAGGCCACTAAATGCAGGAAGAATTTTAAAAAGGCAATACTTCTTTATTCCTTGATCCATTTCCCTGGCCATTGTTCTTCACACCATCTGCCTTCCCAGAATAGGCCAAAATCATTAGAGCCTGCTGCATCTGAAATCTGTATCATCCATACAAAATCTAAATCTAAAGACCAAATGGTAACACCAATGAAGGTTTTCAGAAACATCAACCATACTTCAAAATCAGCCCTGATTGCTGCTGAAATTCAGATCCTATGATGTGGCAAAGTGGCTCCAAACATAGCAAAACCTAGCCGCCTACAGAACGTTCTTCCAGCTTTCGCCACATGACAAGCAAAATTCAAGTGCCCCAGCAAGTATAGAATTTGCTTTAAGCATAATTTGGGGGACAATGTAACAATTTCTTCCACTTTCCCAGTCGGCAATCTCGCTTCCATCTTGACAGTATCTATTTCAATGCCCAGAAAAATTAGACATGTGTTAGGGCCTTCTGTCAACATCATCATCTCTTACGCGGATGACACTCAACTGATCCTCTCTCTCACCAAGGACCCCAGCACCGCCAAAACTAACTTACACGAAGGAATGAAAGAAGTCGCCGAATGGATGAAACAAAGCCGTCTGAAACTGAACTCAGACAAAACAGAAGTCCTCATATTAGGTACATCCCCCTCTGCATGGGACGACTCTTGGTGGCCGGAAGCCCTTGGAAAAGCACCCATCCCGACAGATCACGCACGGAACCTTGGCGTCATCCTGGATTCTTCACTCTCAATGAACAGACAAGTCAACGCCGTATCCTCTTCCTGCTTTAACATTCTTCGCATGCTCAGAAAAACATTTCGCTGGATCCCCTCCGAAACAAGGAAAACAGTCACCCACGCTCTAGTCACGAGCCGACTGGATTACGGAAACACCCTCTACGCAGGTACCACCGCTAAACTCCAGAAGAAACTACAACGAATCCAAAACGCCTCAGCCAGGCTCATATTAGACATCCCACGCAACGAACACATCTCTGGTCACCTTAAAGACCTCCACTGGCTACCCGTCAATAAGAGGATCACTTTCCGACTGCTCACCCACGCACACAAATCACTCTACGACATTGGACCAGATAGCCTCAACTCCCGACTGTCCTTCTACACCCCCTCCCGCCAACTTCGCTCTTCCAGCCAAGCCCTCGCCACTGTACCTCGCATCAACAAGACCACCATGGGAGGCAGATCCTTTTCATACCTGGCTGCCAAAACATGGAACTCACTCCCCGCTTACCTTCGCCTCACCCAGAATCACCTAGCGTTTAGAAAGCAGCTTAAAACGTGGATATTTGACAATTGATCCTCCTCCCCTTCCTAAGCGCCTTGAAACCCTCTGGGTATGTAGTGCGCTATACAAATCTTGTGACTTGACTTGACTTGACTGTCTTTTCAGGAGCCAAAGGAACTCCTAAATCCTGTGCCATAGACTCAAATTGATGGAGTGCTCTCTCACAATCTTGGGTACCTGCTGCACCTATAAACAAAAAGTCATCCAAATAATGAGTGACCGCTTCGTGACCTGATCTGTATGAAAAACACAATTGCAGAAATGTACTAAACGCCTCGAACACCTTGCATGAAGTGGCACAGGCCATCGGCAGCACTTTATCTCCGTAAAATCGATTGTCAGAATAAACACCCAGCAATGAAAAGTCCAAAAGAGGAACTGGTAGTAATCTAAATGCAGACTTGATATCACATTTTGCCAGTTCTGTTCCTAGGCCTACCAATTCGATGGCTACATCCACTGACACAAACTGTACTGCAGTTTCATCTTTTGCTATGAAGTCATTTACTGACAAGCCATGAGGCCAAGAAATATGATGGATCATACGAAACTCACCCACTGCTTTTTAGGTATTACTCCTAGTGGGGAAATCATCAGGTCAGGTAAAGGCCAACAAGCAAAAGGACCTGCCCTAAAGCCCTCTGCAACTTCTTAGCCCAATTTCAGTCTAACAACCTGAGTATGCTCTTTTGTTGACTTTAAATTATCTTGAAACCTACAAGCTCTACGGCCTCGGTACCTTAGTGTAAAGCCTTTTTTAAAGCCACATTCAAGCCTTGTCGCCTCCTCTCTGTTAAGGTAAAACTTAAGCCAAAAACATAAATTTTCTAAATCAATCCCTCTCTACCTCTGCCTTGGCCACTACTTCTCCAATTTGTCTGGTCCCCAAAACATTGCGGGATGGTATGTTTACCTCCACATTTTGAACATTCGTGTTTGTACCTACACGGATTCCATGGACAATATCCCCTATTAAAACTCCAGCATGCACCTGAATTGGGGTTTTGCACTCTGCTCCATGTCCCCACCCCGAGGCAAGAAATGGCCAGTGAGGAACGGCTAAGCCACTTGCTGTGTGCATAGTGGGAATGTGTTCTTTGCGGATACATCCATTGAACCCATAATTCGTTGTCCACCTCCTCCCGCGGTTTATCTGGAATAAGCACAAGACAAGGCCGAAACTCCTCATCATAATGCAACCAATCAAAACCCCCAAATTCCATGTGGCCTTTACGAATGGTGTCAATGTATTTGAATATTAATACTGCTTGCCCTGGAAACTTTTCACAATAAACACTAGCAAATATTAAAAAGGTTGATGTTGATGTTCATGTGTCAATTCTTGTGGAGACTTTTGGTCTTTTTGCAAACTCCCAGGCTTCTTCCCTAGACCCTTCCTTTAATTGTATTTCTGTGTGGAGAAATTTGTATACATCCACAAATTCACCACTCCAAATGTTCTCTTTGGTTGCATTGCTTAAATGCGCCCCCAATGGCATGGATAGCCTTATGTAGGATAAACGCTCCTTAGCTTTTTTGTTTTTTTCGTCATCCGACTGAGATATCTCCTTGTTGACCCCTTTTTTTTAGCATCCTTTTTTGATTTATTCTCAACTTTCTTACCTGCTTTTGACTCTTACCTGCGTTTGACTATTTTATTAGTATCCCAATTCTTCTACCATTGACTCTCACCTACTCTCAATGTGTTGGATGGTTCTGGTGAAGCCTGCTTTTTACTGTCTCTTGCTTGTGATCTTTTTACACCCCTCCATCTGATCGATGAATCACTATTCGTCTCTTTTTTTTTGTAAAACAGGACTCTTGGAAAAATTATTAGAACACCCCCCCTCCCCCTGTTCCTCCCTTTCATCCCTACTGCAATCATCATCCATGTTCCAACTCGGTATCTCCCCATATTCTGATTCTTCGACTTCTTCTTCATAATCTTACAATTCAAATTCTACGACTTCTTCTTCATTATCTAATGCACATTCCCACTGCTCTGCCCCACAAGCTCCACTCACACCCAGGCATTCACCATCTCCTACACCTCCATCAAAATGCTTCCAATCCACTGTTTTTTGAGTTTTGTGTTGTAATCTCCTTTTCCACCGAAGTCGGGATGGTTGCGCCAAACCTTTCCCTCTCTTCGGGCCGGTGAAACCAGGACGCTCTCGACCTAGCTGGAAAATCTTCACTGCATCTGGCCTTTTCATGCAGAATTCTCCCCGCCAAAACATGCAGAGGTTGTGGTTCTAAATTCTTCCTTACTTGTGCCTTCTTGCTCTACATCTGACTCACCAGGGACCCAAATCCATATTCCTATTTGTAATGCTTTTTTATGTCCTTATACACCACCTGTGCATTCCTTGTCTGACTCCTTATAGCTTTGTAAAACTGTTCCAACCTGACTAACTAAAGTATTGTCTCATTAAATCTCTCATTATGACCTAAAGCTCTTATCCCATCCCCCTGCACTGTTCTCACACCAGGTTACTATACTGTGATCACAAGAGTGTCACCTTGTACACCGCATTTAATTGCTGGTAAAGTTTTCTCCACACACGATTCAGATGTTTCATTTGCCGTAACTTTAAAAATATTTTAAAAAAATTGGCACTTTTAAATGATATTTTCCACTCAGAGGCACAGAGCCTCTGTTTTCTTCTTTTAGCCAATAAAATTTGGCTTTTCCGTCATTAGGGGGCGGTGTAGAAACAGTGCATTGTTCCACGCCTTCTCCTTTATTTAATAAAAACCCCGTGGCCCGCCTTTCAACTGCTGGGTGTTTTGCTGAAGCAGTGCACATGCACACTTGGCCCCTCCCCCGCCTAACAGATAGGCCAGCTGAAGCGGCAGTGAGGTAAGCAGAGCCTCCCCTACTGCCACTCCATTTCTTCAATATTTTACCCTAGGCAATGAGCTTTTAATGTCTTTGCCGCATTTTCATGGGGTGAGCAGGCCATAACTGCTGTAGCGACTCCACTTGTAGCTACAAGCTTTGGCCGCTCCATGCCCAGGCTTGGCAACGTACGCTTGGCTGTATTAAGTCTTCCCTGCCTGCGTAGCACAGTATTCTTAGTGCTTCCCTAACTGCTGCAGCCTTATCTGCCGTATCAAACCTTTTTTCATATAAAACATGGCCTAATAAAACACCGCAAGCAGAAATGTTTTGCCCCTACCTTAGAACCATAGCTTAGAGGGATGTACTTCAATAATAAAGAAAAACCAAAGGGGATGATGGACGGAGCGTTGACAATACAAACACTCACCCCCAGTCAACTGATCTGGGTTTATTCCATCACCGTTCTTTAGCTCACTCCGCCACCCCAGTTCAGACATGGCCATATGCAAATCAGTCTGACCCTGTGCCGCATGGGAACAGTCCAGCCCGAACTGCCAAGCCATGTCTTCCCTGAACCGGAGTCAAGCTTCCCAGGACCAGTTTCTGGCATTACAGACGTCTTCAGCCGGGCTTGCTTGAATCCAGTGGCAAAGTGAGCAAGGGACTCACGTCTGAGCATACCCTGCCAACTTAGGGCGAACAAAGAAAAACCAAAGGGGATGATGGCCGGAGCGTTGACAATGCAAACACTCACCCCCAGTCAACTGATCTGGGTTTAATCCATCACCGTTCTTTAGCTCACTCCGCCACCCCAGTTCAGACATGGCCATATGCAAATCAGTCTGACCCTGTGCCTCATGGGAACAGTCCAGCCCGAACTGCCAAGCCATGTCTTCCCTGGACCGGAAACAAGCATCCTGGGACCGGTTTCGGATTTGATTTCCTCAAACGCTCCGTCCATCATCCCCTTTTGTATCGCTTTGTTCGCCCTAAGTTGGCAGGGTATGCTCAGACGTGAGTCCCTTGCTCACTTGGCCACTGGATTCAAGATAGCCTGGATGATGAGGATTATGAATCCGAAACCGGTCCCAGGATGCTTGTTTACGGTCCAGGGAAGACATGGCTTGACAGTTCGGGCTGGACTGTTCCCATGAGGCACAGGGTCAGACTGATTTGCATATGGCCATGTCTGAACTGGGGTGGCTGAGTGAGCTAAAGAATGGTGATGGATTAAACCCAGATCAGTTGACTGGGGGTGAGTGTTTGATTTGCTCAAACGCTCCGTCCATCATCCCCTTTTGTATCGCTTTGTACTTCAATAATAGCCCTAACTGGCATTTAAGTCCCGCCCACTGACTGACCTTAACCAAAGACTGATACCTGTCTGGCTGGAATCTTCCATCCACCTGAAACTGCCAAGGGTGGACATCCTGCGAATGCCATCCCCAGGAGCCCTCATTCTCCACCTGCCGGCTCCTCAAGTCTGCTCGCCTCTGGTGCCAAGTGAGAGTGGAAAGGGAGAGTGAGGCAGGCCCTGTCAACCCACTGGCATCAGGCATCACCCAATATCTGTGGTGAAAAAGGCAGTAGAACGTTCCAGTGTTGCAGGCACAACAACACCCATCTCCCCCAGTCCGGGCCTGCATTTGCTCACCTTGGTCAACCCCTGGGTACCCACCGGCCTCCTCACAGCACTGTGTCCATGCAGCAGTCACCCCATCATGTCACGGGGCGGCACAGTCCGGGTCAGGAATGGCAAATTTCAATACCTTTTGGCTCGTCTTCACCTTGCAGGAGACCCCTGGGTGATTTGCGGCCCGGACGGCCCTGCACTTTGCTCCTCCAGGCCCTGGCCCCGGTCAAAGACTGCAGACACACTTGCCTATTGCTAACCCTGTGGTGGTCGTACCAACGATTCCAGGGGATTGTAGGACCATAGGTACGAAGCTCTAGCAGAGAGTGACCGTCATCTTGACTAGCCAAGCTGTTGTGTCGGGTGATCTACACTCAAGGCGCATCTAACCCTGACTAAGCCTGACACGTGGCCCTAGAATAAACTCAGTCAGACACTGGGAATAAAGTTGCTTTGTCGGTCGGCGCGTATCTCTGAACGCCCTCGCACGTGCTCGACCTCTTTTTATTATAGGGCGGTCACATGACCAACTTGTCCGGCCCTCCGGACTTCGGGGGCGGACCTTCGGGAACATTACATTCCTCCTAAAACAAGGAAACAAAAACAACAAGAACAAACTGCAAAAACCGCAAACATGGTCTGATCAGACCCATTGTCTTAATAGCATCAGGACCGAAACCTTCAGCGTCTTTCAAAATGACATCGCATTCAGTTCAACCATTACGTGCATGTATGTAAATGAGAACAGTCTTACGTAAAGTAGTCTCTCAGCCAGCCGGAGGGGGTGGGGTTGGCACGTAGCTGGCGTTGGGACCCCCGATGAGTCATCAGTTCTGTTCCAGTCTCCACCTCTTGTCTTGGCGCCTCGTTGTCGGCCCCCTCCGGATCTCAGCCAGCCGGAGGGGGTGGGGTTGGCACGTAGCTGGCGTTGGGACCCCCGATGAGTCATCAGTTCTGTTCCAGTCTCCACCTCTTGTCTTGGCGCCTCGTTGTCGGCCCCCTCCGGATCTGGGGCCTCATTCAGGGCCTCCGTGTCTCCGCCCACGTCCTCACTAGAGACCTGCTGCTCGTCACGTGGCCTGACCTCGGGCTGAGGTGTGGATTCACCAGACGGCAACGTAGTTGCAGTTTCGGTTTCTCTGTCGCCTTGCTGGCGCCTTGGCTCACTGCTCGAAGGGTGATAGAGCTTGAAGTGAGACACGTTGCGAGTCACCCTGTCTCGTCCTCGAGTGGCTGTGATGCGGGTGCCCTTCACACCACTGACTCGCCATGGTCGTTTTTCGTAACTGAGTTTGAATTTGCCACCAGTAGCCCGATTCTTGATGAGCACTAGGTCACCTCTTTTGAAATGGGGGGCCACGGCCCTGCGTTTGTTGCTGATCTTGTCACAGGCGGAACGTCTCCTTATTTCCACTGTATGTTCATCTATCAGTTCAGGTGCCCACTGGGGGTGATGTGGAATAGAGTCCGTTATTACCCGCCCTAGGAGAAGGTGGGCAGGAGCTACCCCGGTTGTGGAGTGCGGGGTTTGTCGGTAGCTGCGGAGGAAAGTGAAAATGGCCATCTCCACTGACTGTCCCTTATCATGCGCAATGCGGATGACCTTGTTTAAAGTTCTCATGAACCTCTCGGCCTCCCCGTTGGCTTGAGGCCACCTCGGGGTGATGCGCCTGTGACGTGTTCCTAGGGATGAGAGATATTCCGCAAAGTCTTGGCCCTGGAAGGGCGGTCCATTGTCCGTTCTGAGTTCTCTCATGGCTCCATGGGTGGCAATAATTTTCTCTATCTTGGGAATCACACAGTCCGCACTGGTGCCAGTGATGATTTCGACCTCCGGATATTTGGAATGGTCATCGATCATCACTAGCGTGTGCCGTCCATCCGGAAGGCTGCCAAAGTCCATGCTGACCCTTTCCCAGGGGCCTCGGGGCCTGGGTTCCACAATGATTGGGGCCTCGCGGGGGCTGTCGCCTGTGGTTTGGCAGGCCGTGCATGTGCGCACCACAGTTTCCACCATATCGTCCATGAGCGGGAACCACACCTTTGTCCGCAGCCGGGCCTTTGTTTTAACCATTCCCTGATGCCCCACGTGCGCCAGTTGAACTACTCGGCTTGTCAATGCCGTCGGGATCACCAGGCGATGCCCTCGCAGGAGGCACCCCGCCGCGTCCTCGTTCAGCTCAGCCCTCACGTGGTACAGACTGTCCATGATCTTCTGAGCCTCTGGTGTGAGTGCCTTCCAGCTCTCCTTGGCCTTCTGCCAGTTGGCCGTCCGGAGCAGATCCTTGGCCCGCTGTATGCAGGCATCCTGAGCCGTGGCGCTCACAACCTCTTCCAGGGATATGGGGCGCGGGCATGATCTGGCCACGACCCATCGCACATAGGCCTCCGTCTCTTCAGCTTCCTCCATCTCCTCTGGGGTGGCCGCCCGGGGGTGTCGTGACAGATAATCCGCCGGATTCTTTGCCCCTGGCTGGTACTCAATGGCACAGTTGTACTCTTGCAATTGCAAAATTCACTTTTCAATTCTGGGGGGTGGCTTGGATGAGGTACCCGAGAATAGCGACAGCAGCGGCTTGTGGTCCGTCACTACTGTGAATGGCTTGCCATATACATATAAGTGGAAGTGCCGGCATCCCCAATGAATCGCAATGGCCTCTTTTTCGATTTGAGAATACCTTTGTTCTGTGTCCGTGAGGGACCGGCTGGCAAACGCGACAGGGGCCCAGTCTATCTCATCTCGGGCTCTCTGCATCAGAACAGCTCCCAATCCCGCCGGTCCGGCATCTACCGCGATGAGAGTGGAACGTCTTGGGTCAAAGAACGCCAGCGTGGTGTTGCTGGACAGCGCACTCTTGATGGTTTGGAATGCCCTTTCCTGTTCCGGTCCCCAGTTCCATGGCGTGGAGTCTTTGGTCAGATCACGTAGAGGGAGGGTCAAGTTGGCTAGATCTCTGATGAAGCGACCACAGTAATTCACCATCCCGAGAAAGCTTCGGACTTCCGTGACAGTCGTGGGCCTGAGGTGCGTCCTTGATGTCCTTGACCTTGTCGGGATCAGGATTGACGCCGTCGGCCGAGAACACGTAGCCGAAGAACCCCAGTTTGGTCTGGAGAAACTCGCATTTGTCTCGGTGCAGAGTGAGTCCGGCACTGCGGAGCCTACGGAACACTTGTGCCAAGCGTTGGTTGTGCTCGGGAATTGTCCTGGCGTGCACCATGATGTCGTCACTGACGTTGATCACCCCCGGTATGCCAGCAATGAGCTCTTGGATAACATTCTGGAACACCTCGGCAGCACTGGATATCCCGAAGCTCAGCCGGGTATACCTGCGCAGTCCGATGTGGGTGGAGAACGTCGTGATGTTCCGGGATTCTTTATCCAGCACGAGCTGATGGTACCCCGCCCTGAGATCCAACTTGGAAAACCACCGGGCCCCGGCCATTTCTCCGATCAGGTCATCGATCGTCGGGGTGATGTGTCGTTCCCTCTTGATGGCCGCATTGGGGAGGCGCATGTCCACACATATCCGGACCGCTCCCGGCTGCTTTGGTTTCCTGGTAACCACGATGGGCGATACCCAGGGGGTGGGTCCGGACACTTTTTCAATGATGCCCGCAGCTTCCAGCTTCTGTAGTTCTTCCTCCACTAGGGGCCTTAGATGAAACGCAACCCGCCGGTGTCGCAGGGCCACCGGCTGGACAGTGGGGTCCACATGTAGGTGTATCTCCCGACCCTTGAATCGGCCAATCCCTTCGAACAGGTCCGAAAAGTCTGCAATCAGTTGCTGCACCGATTCCTCGTGCACCCCAAACGCAAAAGAGACCACTCCCAAGTCTTCTGCCGTCCGACAGCTCAGGAGCATGCCTTGACCTTCCTCCGACACGAAGATGTTGGCACGCGTGATCTTGTCTCCGTGCCGGACTGCTGCTTTGAACTTTCCTCGAATGCGGAGGGGCACGTCCTGGCCGTAGGCAAAAACGGTGATCGGAGTGGAGCGGAGGCTGGGTGGAGTCACCATGTCTCCGTAAAGGGACGCACTCATGAGATTTATTGAGGCGCCCGTGTCCACCGTTGCCATGATGTCCTGATCGGCTACTTGTATTGCACACTGTGGTAGTGTCCTAGTGCGTCGGGTGGCCGTGCCGATCATGTGCACCTTATGTACGGACCGCTCCTCCTCGTCGTCGTCCATATCACTGTTGCTGGGTCCTCCTTCCGCGCCTTCAGGCTCTGCCACCGTGTGTACTGTCTGGCGGGGCTTGCTGAACTTTTTGGACCGGCACACCTTTTCAAAATGGTTCATTTTCCCGCACCCGGAGCATATCTTGCCCCGTGCTGGACATTCTGGCGCCGGGTGTCTCGGGCCTCCACAGTACCCACATGATTGCGCCGAAGCTCCGCCCTGCGGAGTTGTTGTTCTCTTCACCCATTTGGGCGGTGGGCGGACTTGCAGCTTGTTCACCGGTTCCACTTTCATGTTGGCCTGTAGAGCTGCTTCCATGTGGGCTGCCCTGGCCTTGGACAGCTCCTTCGTGCGGCCCAGCGTGAGAATGTCTGGGAGGGGTTTCCCCGACTCCTCCAGAATTCTCTCGCGTAGTTTAGCAGAAGCGCAACCCTGAATGATCTGTCCTCTGATTTCCTCCGTGACATCCTGAAATCCACACGTTAGTGCCAGTTTCTTCAGCCGCGAGTGATAGGCGTCCAGCGATTCATCTGGCAGTTGCCGTGCCTGTCTGAAAATAAACCGTTCATAGTCTTGGTTGGCCATGGGTTCGAAGTGCGCATTGAGCGCGTTTATGAGCGTGTGGTGGGTTTTGGGAGTTGCTTCCGTAAGGGTGCGGGCGATGGAGTGAATGTCCTTGCCACCAAGATGGAGGATCATGGCACGCTTCTGCTCCTTATGGACCTTGGTGGCCTCGAAGAATATGAAGAGCCTGTCCACCCATTCTTTCCACTTCGGTGCGAGAGTGGATGGCGCACCCTCCACCACAAACGGCTCAATGGGCGGAATGTTGGCCATCGCTTAGACGCCCTGGAGGATGTCCGTGGGCAGCCGGGATGTGATCCAGCGGCAGCCGGAGCGCCCGGCCAGTTGTGTCTTGTTGCGAATTACACCCGTGCAGCCCAGTGCAGCGTGGCACCGAGGCTTGGAGGGTCCACGAGGGAAGCGCCTCGCGCGACCAATCAGACTCCTGTGCGCCGCAGGAAGATGCAAGCCAGCGCCGCTCACCTGATGAGAGCCAGGGATTAGAGTATTTCCACCAGGCAGGCAGAGCGGGGGGGGTGTGTGTGGTGGCAAGGCACGAGCACCGCAGGCACGTGGTAGTGCCCGCAGCCGCCTCACAAAAGGGACACACACCCGCACCCCAAGCGGGGGATCGATCACCACCCTCGTCGCCAATTGTTGTGTCGGGTGATCTACACTCAAGGGGCATCTAACCCTGACTAGGCCTGACACGTGGCCCTAGAATAAACTCAGTCAGACACTGGGAATAAAGTTGCTTTGTCGGTCGGCGCGTATCTCTGAACGCCCTCGCACGTGCTCGACCTCTTTTTATTATAGGGCGGTCACATGACCAACTTGTCCGGCCCTCCGGACTTCGGGGGCGGACCTTCGGGAACATTACACCAAGCCTCGCCCTGAAAGCACTAATCTTGTTTTCCAGATCCATGGTATGCCATGCCTGTTTCCATCCTTCTCGCAACTCCAGCAAACAATAAGCAGTATGATATGTTGGCTAGCCATAGACCCAGGAAAAAGGGAATGGTATATTGCATAGGAGAGAAAACAGAGAGACCAGAAATCACAATTCTGACTCGCAACTGATGTCTATATAGTGAATATCTTAAGAGTACTTTTGAGTCCCATATTCTATTTGTTTAGAGGAATGTTACATGCTTGAAAATTCCGTTTTGTGAATATACCCTTTATTGTGACTATAAATGTGCAAGATTGTCTGTTCATAAAACCTATTTAATATATGTGCATTGTGTATATAGCATTCGTCTTTGAAAGTAAAATAGGACCGTGTCCATTTTCTTCATAATCAAGATGGAAAAAAATGTGGAAAATATATAGTTCAATATTTCCCAATGTCTTGCAGAATCAGTACTCCAAGTATTAAATTCATTTCACAGCATGATTTAAATCCGTAGACTACTTCTCCGTATTCAAACTCGTTTTTCAAAGTCACTTCTAAGGGAAAAGCATCAAACTCCTAGGTTTCCATGGGTTCCAATATCAAAGTCCCTGCTGCAACAAAAAATGCACCAAGATTGCCTAGCAAGGATGTTGTGCATCATGAAGAAACTTATACTCGATCGGTTCACGATGGGCACCACCCTTTCCAGAAATGTAAGAATTTAGCAGACTCATGGGAATTGTAGTTTGCTAATGCGCGCCGGTGCATACTACATCCCACAGAGACCCACGCCTTTCGCCAAGAGGCGTTGATACTATCAGGAAACTGCCACCTCTTCCTTCTCATGAACAAACTCAGTGCAGGTTAGTTTGGAGTATTGCACTCGCAAGTCTGCAGGAAGGTAAGCCATGGATCATGACACAGCAGCTCAGGAATGGAAGTGTGGGAGGGACCTTAAGTGGACAAAGGCCACCCACTGGTCAACCCGTTGCATGGCACTAACAGAGGCCAACATGAATGGGTCCCTCGGAGAGAAAAAAGGGCTGTTCTAAACTTGTAAATGATGGTATCTTGCCTACAGCCCGACATTTCTCAAGCATTACATTACTTAGACACGTTCATAATGGTTTTGATCAACTTGTTAACAAATAGACTGCAACACATCTCATCTCAATGTGGTTCACATGAGCACTGTGGCAGCCATGTTGGAAGAAATAATGGGCAAATCTCAGTACCTTTGGAGAGATACTTGCACTTGCAGATTTCTCAACCCTTAAACCCACTCATACACCAACCTGGTTTCTTTAACTTTACAACATCTCTCCTTCGGTAGGGGGTGTCACATTACCTCACCCCTAGACACTGCACCGGCCATGATGACACAGAGCTGCACAAGGCACCACTCAAGCGCATGAATGTTAGTTTCTTTCTTCCTTGAACTAGAATGTGGAACTGGGGCTGAACTCCTCATATGTTTATGACAAAAGGAAATATAAGTGTAGTGTTTATTCAAAAATGTCTCCACCAAAAGTTGCCAGGCTTTAATGTTGCCACTCTTGTGACTGGCATGTGTCGCTCTTGGATATTACGACATCTGCTTATGATAGCTGAGTCTTTGACACAATTCCAAGACTTGCCACAAATGTGGTAATATGCATGTTAAGGGACTCCAAAATGTCAAGCAGGCAAAGTAGATCTCTTGGCTTCTCTGCACCAATCCTATTCTAGGGAAAGGTGGTCCAGCTGTCAGTTCTGCTTCCTTAACCTTGCCCTGCCCTGGATTTTGGAGCCAGACTTAATGGAAGTGAGGCTGGCACTTAATTTGGGCCTGGTGCTGGTCTTTACAAGCCTTACCACTGATCCCAATCAAATTGCATCCTTCACCCAGGCAATGCTAGTATTCTTAGGAAAGAATCCCCCTCCGGCTTCCTCTGGTGAACCTGTGGGTGCCAAGAAGCCTTTGGGGCCCCTGACCAGCACACTGCTGGTGATTGATGCGCAATCAAGGGTCGACCCCTTTTCGGCATCTCCTGTCTCAGTTTGGCACAGGCTGTGCCTCATTTCCAGCCAGAGGCCCTGCTGACTGCTATTCCATCAGCGCCAGATGGTGCACCAGTTACTAGATGCAACTCCATATCTGTCACATGACTCGATGAGTTTTCTGAAGACTAAGGCTAATATAGTAAGATCCAGAAGCAAAGCAGAGTGGTTGTTGGAGGAATCTATCCTATATGTCCCTACCTTGAGATGAGTATTATTAGAGGTTTAGGGACATCTCTGGCTTTGTCTCAGATTATTTAGATTATTCTGACATTTCTTACAATGATTATAATGATGATGGCAGTAGTGAGGCGAGCCGCGTCCTCCATCCTTTGAGTACCGAAGTGGGTGACTTCTAGGCCCTACAAAATACCAAGACACCTTTTCCAGAGGTGGATTTGTACTGCCTGCAATGTCTCTGACTGAAAGAATCGCCTTATGCACCTCAGTGACGTGTAAAGGCACAAATGTCTTAGAAATACCTGTGCTGCTGGGGGAGAATAAGGCTAATCTCCTCCTGGAGATTCTTCAGCTGGCCTCATTTGTGACTGAACATTTGCTTCCATTCAGGGATGCCCTTCTCAACACAACTTTAGTGGTTTGGAATAAACTGACATCCGCAGTGCCTACTGTGAATTCAGCAGCCGTCCGTGCGGGTTAGCGTGGTGGGGAGGGACGGGGGACATGGGGTGAGTCGACAGATAACGGAAAAGGGAAAATTAGATAAATAAGTAAATCATATTCCATCATGTGAGGACATCACTCCCGTCCCACTGCCCCACTGCACTTACCTGCATGGACATCTGCTGTGTGAATTACCAGGTTGCATGCCGTTAACCTGCTGCTCGGAGAGATTTTGACTACTCATCCTTCTTTGAAGGGCCTTATTGTCCAGGCCTCTTCCTCACCCAAACAGAATCCAGTTCCCCTCCTTTCCACTCCCCTGGATAGGGATAAGAAATAGGGAAATTCAAAACTACAAGGGTGAAAATGTTGTCTTCGGGAAGTCTTGACATGTGATCTACAAATGCAACATGTTTTCTAGCTTCGTACTCTCATTCTTTATGGGAAATGGCATAACTGGTATTTCTGAACCTGCCAGATCTCTTCTATAATTACTTGATGTGATGGACAAGACCTAGCAAAAACAATTTTTTACTCAGGTCTGGATGCAGTAAATTGGTGGCTACATCTAAAAGCTCCTCCATTGCTATCCACCTTTGGGTGTCCCTTTTGAACATGTCACTTGACAGCATTCTTCTCTATGGAGAACAATCTGTTTCAGCTCTGGAATATTTTAAACAAAGATGAGTAACATCAAGATCTTTAAGCCTGAGCTCACTGGCACCCCAATTTCATAAGCAGTACTTTAACCCCTTGCTTGCTGATGACGCACCCGTCCATCATGCATCACGGTGGGCGTGTGCTGATGACGCCTGGGGGCTGTCATGAACTCGCCCACTCATTAAAACGGCCGCACAGGTGCAGAATCCCGGCCGCGCCCAAGGAGTTAAATTAAAAGGCTATTTTTGGGGCATGCCCTTTCACAGATGCCAGCTTCCTCAGCCTATGCAGAAGACCAACAAGTTCTTTTGACAGTATAAAGGGCATGGTGGTTCCAAAGGCCATAAGAGGCAGCAGCAGCAACCTTCTTTTTCTTGGCACCTCCCAGCTAAGTTTTTTAACCCATCCTTGAAGTACTCTGCGTGGCCTGTTGGGGGTGGGCAGGAGGGGTTTTTCTACACTGAGTTCAGGTGGTCTAGTACAACTAAACTTTGAGTCCTACAGACAACCAGCTTATATTTATAGCAGACGTTAAGGCAGGGATGCTACTCTCTGTATTTTCTTGTTCCCAAGAAAGACGGTGGTCTCTGTCCCTTTCTGGACCTTCTTCTGAACTCTTTTCTGCACAAGGAGAAGTTCCAAATGCTGTCTTTAGTGCAGGTTCTGTTGGCTTTAGAGCTTGGCAACTGGATGTAGTCACTAAACTTGCAGGTTGCATTGCTTCACATACTGATTTTGCTGTCCTACTGAATGAACCTGAGTTTCGTGGTGGGCCCCACCCACTACAAATTTGCAGTTCTGCTGTTTAGACTGACATTGGCACCTCATATGTTCATAAAGTTGATGGTGCTGTTTGAGCTGCAGCATCCGCAGATTGAGGGGTTTTGTATTCTTGTACCTCGATGACCTGACGCCCAAGACTAGCTCTCTGAAGCTACTAGTGAACCACCTTTAGTGCATTGTTTCTCTACTCTTCAATTTGGGATTTCTGACCATCTGCTTGCTCAATATCTCTTCTTCATAGGGACGGATCCAGACATGGTCTCCCACAAGGCCTCCCCATTGGTTTCAGGTTATAATCTCAATGTTTTTGATGAAGCATTTCTGGAGAGAATGCAAGCAGGATTGTTTTTATGCATGAAGGGGCACCTTCCTGCATAAAAGCAATCCCCGAGGCATTTTCCTTTTACTGTGTGTGCTGCAGAATGCAACACACATAGAAAGAGGAAGCAATGAGGAAAACTAATGATATTTCTCCTTGTTACGCCTCCCCTGGGAAAGTGTACCATTTTGGCCATTCCCAGGTCTACCAGTAATGGTAAATCTGGGAATGCACCAAAATCCATGGGTATTGCATGGGAACACCAATACAACGCCCCTGGATCAACTCTATGGGGCAGAGTAACGCAACACAGCAATTTGTGCTGTGCTGCATTACTCCAGATTCATCAAGTCACTCATGGCCATGCAAGGGGGCCTTGCATGGCACAATAAATTGCAACTTAGGGGTTGTGTTGCTTTGCACCATGTTGCATGGTGCAATAGCTACGCCACCCCTTTATAAATATGGCCCTACTTGTCCGCATCTCTTTTTTGTCTGCACACTCACCTCCCTGAAGATGTGGTCTTGCGGCATTCTCTGCACTGCAAGGATGAAGATTAGAATGGGTGACATGTAATATGATACCAGTGGCGGCCGGCACAGGTGAGAGCGGTAGGGCGGATGGCCAGTCGTCAGACGACGGGAAAGGCAAAATTAAATTTAAAAACAATAAAACCACTTACCTTGCGAATGGTAAGTGGTTTAATTGTTTTTTAATTTAATTTTACCCATTCCGTTGTATGTCTTCTTTCCTACCCTCACCCCAGCCTGCCTCCCCACTCTTACCTGTGCCGGCCGCCACACAAACGATTTGAATTAGAAACGACCCAGGCCTGATTGTAACTTTAGTCTTATAACCTGCCATCCAAAAAAATATTGTATAACATAAAGAAATGTATTTTGTATTGTAAAGATCTTATGTAAGGGCCAGAGCTCTGACATGTTTAATTCGCGCCCAATAATGCTCCAGGTAAATAATGTTCCCCATGCACTGACATTTCGGGGATTATTTTACACTCTTTAGTTTACACTCGCTATTCTTAAAGTTGTCCACCAGAGGGAGCTCCAGATTTTTGTTTGAATCTAGAAGCTCAATTTTCCCTTATACAGTTGCAAATGTTTTACATTTTGCATTGTTTGAGGGTACACGTTTTCATTCCTTAGTACTTCGCTCAAATAACTACAAAATTAAAACTTTTTTTAATGTTTCCACCCTTTTTGAGGATTTTTAGTGAATGTAAGTTATAAAAGACATCATTATAAACAACTGGGAACTGACCTGTGGAGAAGATCATTTGCTCACAGGTTTGCACACTGCACAGGTAATTGCCGCCAGGTGAGTTTTAGTGGTAACTGCCAGTGCAATCAAGAGGGGGCAACCTCTAAACTGAGCTAGAGCTACAACTGACATCTAAGCAATTTGCAACAGTTTTATCACTAACACTTCGTGCAACTTGATTCAAAATCACACACGAATTCATGAATTAAGTATTTCGGGGCAGATTTATGTTAACTGGCGCATCCCGAGGGATGCGCCAGTTAACATGCGCCACAGTGCGCCACAGCTACGCCACCCATGGTGCGCCGCATTTATGATGCGGCGCACCATGGGGCAAAAACGGCACAGATGCGTGACGCATCTGTGCCGGAAATGTGGCGCATTGCTGGAGTTGAGTCGCAAGCGCGACGCAGCTCCAGCAATGCTCTGGGGGGGCCTATTCTTTCAATGCTGCCTCAAGCCTTACGCCTGCTTCAAGCAGGCGCAGGTTTTTGACGCAGCATTGCCCTGAAAGTGACTGAGTGAAATCTCATAGATTTCACTCAGCCACTTTCAGGAGGCGTTCCTGCGCAAGAACGCCCCCCCCTGCGCAGGAACGCCTCCTCATGGCGCAGTGCTGTACAACGTGACGCATCTCCTAGATGCGTCACGTTGTAAATAGGGCGCAGGGATGCGCCACGTTTCCGCGCCGTTGCGTCACGCAACGGCGGCGTAAACGTGGGGCAAGCCCTTCATAAATCTGCCCCTTCGTATCTGTACAACATGTGCACACTGCAGAACACGGTTGGATTGGGACTAAAAATGGGCCCGGGCACGATAAAGAAAAAGTGACCCACATTTGAATATTGCCTTTACGCAAAACACTGCTTCAGCTACATTTTATAAAAAAAAGTGGAGGGGGGCAAAAAAATGTGCGGATTAGTTTACACTGGTGAAACACACTTGAACACAAGTGAGGCCACTTCTGCTCAGGCCCCTGCCGCCTCTTAATATGCATCCATTAATGGGCCGGACCAGCGAGAGAAAGGGAGTGACACCTCTGTCCGTTGATAAAAGGGAGGTAATGGACACCCATCTGCCTCCAGAAAGGCCACTCAGGCACCAACTGGGAGGCTGGCGGTATCTGAACAATGCAGAAACCACCCAAATTGGCCCACCAGGCTGCCCAAAAAAGCAGCCCATAGCTGGAACTGGACACCAGCCCCTCGGGCATTGCCTGAATGCCCGCGTTACCAATCCGACCCTGCTGAAGAGTATACATTTCAGCCATTCACAAAGGCAAAAAAAATTCACACGAGCACTAGCGGAAGTGTAACTTCCTGATTGCAGAAATTTCACTAGGCACCTGACTGCGAGTGCCACGGAGGGATAGCTGGAATTATTTGCACCGGATGTAGGGTTCCGAATTTATTTCGTGCAATAAATTGCACCTACACGGTGCATGCGGGGCAGGGAAGGACGGGCCATGACAGGCAGGAGTGGTGGGTACTTAGAAGTGTGCATGTAAGTTTCGCCAGCATCTTAGGCCAGCCGAGCAGACTTACAGACTTCTATTTCTGTAACCTAGCTGTATTCTCAGCTGGGTTAGAGAAAAGCTGCAGGTTCCCAAGCAGTGTCTGAGCGGCCAACCAAGCAGCTTAGACCAATCCTGATGCTGCTCTCATAGCATGAAAGCAGCGCTTTTCAATTGGGTGGGGAGTCTGTGCCTACCCAGAGATTGTCAGGAGGGAAGCACTGAGGCAAATGCTGGTGTCGTGGCAAGGTTTTAAAAAAATTATGGGGCATATTATCAAGGGGGTTTATCTCCGCTTTTTTGGCTTTAAAAGCCAAGAAAGCGGAGATAATTTTATCTCCCTATTACCTAGCTGTCGCTAATACCAGTTAGTGGCATCTAGTAGGAGATAGCGACCATCTTGGGCCCCGCTTTGCATGTCAGTGATATTTATCACTAATGACATGCAAAGTGGGCGTGCCAAGATGTTAGCGACTGGAAACAGTCGCTAACATCGCTATCTCCTATTACCTACTTTTGGAAATATTTGCGCTAAGCGCGAATATCTCCAAAAGCTAACACCTGCCCCTGAGCAGTTCTTAGCCATGTTATCCAATGGTAGGTGGATAACATGGCTAAGAGCATTAGCTCGGTAATGCATGAATATCGCGGACTTTTCAGCGATATTCATGCATTTCCGCCGATTTTTATCGCTTAGGAGATAAACCTTGATAATAGCAAGGTTCCTAAGCGATAAAAATCGCCGCAGCTCGGCGATAAAAATATCGCCGCTAAACCAACATAGCGATAATTATCGCTAGTTGTTGGTAATATGCCCCTATATTTTTACGCTTCATTCCCTATCCCGTCCTTCCCCTCATGGCCCCACTTTCGTTGTGCAGCGGTCACTGTACAAGGCTCAGCATTCAAGGAAAAAACTTGACTGGAGCAGCACATCACGCATCAACCTGGGAAACTTGGCAGCTATGTGGAGGGTGTGAACTTTATCACACCTGGCAATTTCCGGATGCAATAGACATTACGCCACATGTAACTGCGATCTCTGCACAAACATGTGTATACAGGGATCTCAATTTTATAAGCCAATTGTAATCAGGCTGTAAGACTGCAAAGGACTGACCATAGGACAGTAATGGAAGTTAAAGGATGCAACCATACCCTGGAAACCCAGAAACAAGATTGCTGATTCATAAAAGCTTTGCCTCCCCAGGGTCCACCACGTATGCACAAGAAGAGGCCCCAAGGATGTTACAGTGGAGGAAATACATTTTGCAATAAAATCAGGAGAATAGCCCCCAATAAAGCCCCTAGGCTAGACAAAATCCTTGATGACCTATTCTTAAGTGCGAAAAACCTCTGGGGCCTCATTTATGAGGCCCCTTGCACCATCGGAACTTCACTTTTCATGAAGTTCCGTGGCGCAGAAGCCTGCGTGGTATTTATCAGGCAGCAGTACGCCAGTTTTTGTGGCGTACTGCTGCCTGATAAATATCAGCCCCTTTAACGCAGTGTTCTGCGTTAAAGGGGCGTGCAATGGGTGTTGCTGGGGGCGTTCCCAGCAACATCCATGGCCTTTTGACACTGCCCCAGATTTACGAGAAATCGTAACTCTGAAGCAGTGCCAAAAGCTTATGCCTCCCCAGGGGAGGCGTAAGGGAGGCGCAACAGGGAGAAATGTCTTTATTTCTCCTCGTATTTCCTTTTTCTATGTGTGCTGCATTCTGCAGCACACATAGAAAGAGGAAAAGCCTCTTGTGATTATTTTTGTACAGAAAGGTTTCCCTTCCTGTACAAAAATAATGTTCCCCGCAACGCAGGCACCCTTGCACCATGGTGCAAGGGTGCCTGCGCTGGCGCAGGCAGCCCATTGTGCGCCGGCGCAGGGGAAAAGGACAGGAATGCGCCGTATCTTATAGATACGGCGCATTTCTGCCCTTTTCTTTTGCCGTAGGGAAGCGCAGCAGGAAGGCCTGCTGCGCTTCCCTACGGCAAAAAGTCATAAATGAGGCCCCTGGAGTGCTTACTTTGCAATGTTATTTACAGCGATTTTGAAAGGGGCACCTTTTCCACACACTTGGGCAGGGTTCAAAATAGTCCCCATCTTTAACAAGCATTGGCATAGCCGATAGGTCTCGCATTTGGTGTGTTACCGTTAAAACGCATCTTTTACAACGCGTTCCGTTACAACGCGATTTTTACATCGCAAATACCATTACAATGCATGCCATTACAACGCATGGCATTACATAGCAGATGCTATTACAACGCATGGCATTACATCGTAAGTATTGGTAAGTATTTAATTTTTTTTTTATTTTATTTAATATTTTATAATTGATTTAATTATTATTAATTATTTAAAAATATTTATTTCGTTTTTAATTATTATAAATTAAATATATTAATTTAAGTACTTTTTAAAATAAGTATGAGTATAGGAGTATATGTTTTGGGGTACTGATGTATATGTTTTGGGGTGTTTGGGTATTTTTAGGTTTTAGGGCAGTGTTTGGGTTTTGGGGTACAGGGGTGTTTTTAGGTTTTAGGGCAGTGTTTGGGTTTTGGGGTACAGGGGTGTTTTTAGGTTTTAGGGCAGTGTTTGGGTTTTGGGGTACAGGGGTGTTTTTAGGTTTTAGGGCAGGGTTTGGGTTTTGGGGTACAGGGGTGTTTTTAGGTTTTAGGGCAGGGTTTGGGTTTTGGGGTACAGGGGTGTTTTTAGGTTTTAGGGCAGGGTTTGGGTTTTGGGGTACAGGGGTGTTTTTAGGTTTTAGGGCAGGGTTTGGGTTTTGGGGTACAGGGGTGTTTTTAGGTTTTAGGGCAGGGTTTGGGTTTTGGGGTACAGGGGTGTTTTTAGGTTTTAGGGCAGGGTTTGGGTTTTGGGGTACAGGGGTGTTTTTAGGTTTTAGGGCAGGGTTTGGGTTTTAGGGTACAGGGGTGTTTTTAGGTTTTAGGGCTGGGTTTGGGTTTTGGGGTACAGGGGTGTTTTTAGGTTTTAGGGCTGGGTTTGGGTTTTGGGGTACAGGGGTGTTTTTAGGTTTTAGGGCAGTGTTTGGGTTTTGGGGTACAGGGGTGTTTTTAGGTTTTAGGGCAGGGTTTGGGTTTTGGGGTACAGGGGTGTTTTTAGGTTTTAGGGCTGGGTTTGTTTTTTGGGGTACAGGGGTATTACGACTTTATATAAATTAATTTAATTAAATTAATTTTATTTAATTTAATTAAAATAATAACTATATTTACAATTATTAATTTAATTGTATTAATAAACAATTAAAATTAAATTATATTATTTAAAAATGTTTAATTAATTAAATTCTTTTAATTTTATTAAATATAATTATATTATGTATTATTTATAACTTAATTAAATTATAATTATATTTATTGTTATTAATTACATTATATTATTTTCTATTTATAAACTTTTTATATATCATTAATTTAATTAAAATAATATCTATATTTACAATTATTATTTTAATTGTATTAATAAACGATTATAATTAAATTATATTTTATTAAATATAATTATATTATGTATTAATTATAACTTAATTAAATTATAATTATATTTATTGTTAATAATTACATTATATTATTTTCTATTTATAAACTTTTTATATATCATTAATTATATTATTTTAAATATATTACATTAATATCAATTTTAATATTAATTACATTACTATAATTAAATTAATTACTGTTTTAAAAATGTTATATTATTTTTATTATTTTAATTTAATTAAATTAATTTTATTACATTTTTTTTTAAAAAGATATACTTACCTATACTTACGATGTAATGCCATGCGTTGTAAAAGTATCTGCTATGTAATGCCATGCGTTGTAATGGCATGCATTTTAATGGTATTTGCGATGTAAAAAACGCGTTGTAACGGAACGCGTTGTAATACATCGCGTTGTACTGACACCAATCCCTCGCATTTGAGACCTTATTAGTGGCAGCAAACAGTTTTGGTTTAGAGAAATGTAGGCAGAAATTCTGGTGGAAGAAAATCCGTCCAACTGCTACAAATATCCTATAGAGGTCTGCAATTGTAGGAACTCAGGAAACATTCAAGTGCTGCTGCTTTCAAGTGTCGGAACTGAAACAAATCAATGGAAAATGGAGGACGTGGATGGACGGGCCACAGAAGGAAGGTCAGATGTCTTTTCGTGGTATGGTTAACACATACCAAAAGATTGGACGTGTGAGTTTCAGTGATCAGAGGCTTTTCCCTACAAAGAGCAGATAAGTGCCAAAAGACATCAGATTTATACGAACGTGTGCCTGATACTACATGATGCTAGTCGCCAAATAACCCGAAGGCAATACCAGAGTTCAACATGTTCTAAAAGTACAACTATGGCCTAAAGCAAAAGAAGATAACACTGGCTTAGGAACAGCATTCTATTAGAGATGTCAGAAAGGAACTTCTCTGGCAGCAACCAGCATCAGCAGCTCCAATAATGCCATGCATTGAACTTTGAGCTGGCTTAGAAATGTTCAGCTACTGGTTCAACGCCAGGGTTCTGGCTAAGATGCCAGCACAGAGCACAGTGCCACTTCAACTGCTTGTTCACTGAGACCAGTGCTTCTGATCGGCAGCATGTGTGTGGACATAATATCTTTCCCAGTGTTACTGTTTACCATCTCCAAAGAACGCAATCGTACATTAAAAACACACCTCATTTTAAAATTCGGGTACAAGAGGGCATGCCCAAAGCTATGGGCATTTTGTGCTTGGCGGTTTCAGAAGCAGCTGCGATACGAGCAATGTCAAAAAGCAGCTGGCTATCTTCTATCAAAAATTAAGTTGTTTTAGAGAAATTCTGATGCATTCTGGCGCCATTTTGTGGCAATTTTTGTTGGCACTGTAAAGCAGTTGCCTGTAGAGGCCTTAATGGGGAACAGTCCGGGCCACATGCGATTCGGCTGAAGTGCAATGCCACCCTCAACTCAAGAGCCAAGTAGCTATTTACGTGGCATGAAGAAAAAATATAAATCTTTAAGAGCGTGAAATACCATTCATATATTGTAGGCTGGCAGTAATTAAATTAACTAAAAGGGCACAAGCACATCACCGCACTTTTAACACAGGGGGGCATATTAGGAAGGGCATGCGATAAATATCGCAAATCTCACTTAGCGCATATTTTGTATCGCTGTCTATCGCTGGATCTTATCACGGAGATAGCGCCTTATTACCAACGTTTTTCTCTAATGCGATAAAAGATCCAGCGATAGCGCCGAAATCCACCAAAAACACAGGAAAAAAAGCGATAGAACTTTTAGCGCTAACGTAAACCTTGCTAATAGGCAGGGGAGTATTCAGCCTTAGAATCCACCTCCCATTGAGAATAATGACTAAGTCAGGATTTTAGCAGGTGCAAAAATTCCTGCGATAACCCCGGTTAGTGTGACTTTTTACATCGCTAACCGGGGCCAGGACCTCATTGCTAATAGGCGTTAGGTCTGTTAGCGGCTGTTTCCGTGGTCATTTAGTCGGGTACGCCTACTTTGTTTGTCATTAGCGATAAATATCATTGCTGACATGCAAAGTGGCCCCCAAAACGGTCGCTTAAGCCAGAAAGCTGTCGATAACAGCTGTTAGCGACAGCCTGCTGATAGGGCGATAAAAATATTGCAGCTTTAGTGGCAAAAAGTGACGCTAAAGCGGTGATAATGCCCTTGCTAATATGCCCCATAGTTCCTTGATGTTAACACAATATATACATTACAATAGAACAGATAAAACCCTCACACAGGAGGTCCTTAATAATGAATCCAGAGTACATATTTTTACAGCGTTTTCTCTATTGACTGTTGCAAGGTGATGGACCTAGAGATTCACCTCTTCGCCGCCGGAGGTGGCAGGGCAGCCATTGGATTACACAGCAATACCCAAGGGGATGATGGACGGAGCATTGGAGCAAATCAAACACTCACCCCCAGTGAACTGATCTGGGTTTAATCTATCATCATTCTTTAGCTCACTCCACCACCCCTGTTCAGACATGGCCATATGCAAATCAGTCTGACCCTATGCCTCATGGGAACAGTCCAGCCCGAACTGCCAAGCCATGACTTCCCTGGACCGGAAACAAGCATCCTGGGACCGGTTTCTGGCTAATCAGCCGTCATCAGCCAGGCTAGCTTGAATCCAGTGGCAAAGTGAGCAAGGGACCCATGTTAGGGCAAACAAAGTGATACCAAAGGGGATGATGGACGGAGCGTTGGAGCAAATAAAACACTCACCCCCAGTAAACTGATCTGGGTTTAATCCATCATCATTCTTTAGCTCACTCCACCACCTTAGTTCAGACATGGCCATATGCAAAGCAGTCGGACCCTGTGCCTCATGGGAACAGTCCAGCCCGAACTGCCAAGCCATGTCTTCCCTGGACCGGAAACAAGCATCCTGGGACCGGTTACTGGCTAAACAGGGTCAGACTGATTTGCATATGCGGGGGAGGCACTGAGTTCTCCGCTGATGGCCATGCAGTCACCGCATTACCCTAGCCCAGCATCAATCTGTGCCACGAAGTTAGAAACCGACGTGTGCTGAGAGGAGGCCAGACAACACAGAGCCTGACACCCCCGGAGGTAGTGGATACAGGAACTCGGAAAGGGCTCTATCAGGGCCTGTGCACCCAGTAGAGGTGAGAGGGGGAGTGCCCAGTTACTATGCACTACCATGTGTGCTGAAAGGTGGCATAACTGGGAGGTGGGGAACCTTCCCATCCCGAATGGGATTCCGCCAGGACTTGGTTCATAGCACAATATGTCCCCCTCCTGGGGGCGCAAATATAGGACCCTGAAGAACTTGTATGCGAAAGCACAGGCTGGCCAAAAAGCTAACGACATGGCAACGGGCACTGTATGCCCTTCCCCAGAGCGGGATGACAGCGCATAACCAATCACTAAGGCCTTTCTAGAATCCATGTTTGTTGCACTGCGGGAGGATATCCACCTCTCAAACGTGACTTCACTGCAGGGATTAAAGATGTCCGCAGGACATGGACGGTATCGGCGAAAGGGTCGCCGAGCTGGAAGACAAGAGCAACCGGAGAGACAAGGAGCTGGAAGGACTGCAGCAGGAGGTCCTCAGGATTCATGATCAGCAGGTAGATCTTCAGTCACACCTCGAGGACCTAGAGAAAAGCTCCCGGCTAAGCATGGGCGTAAAATCCGTTCCGCTCGCGGATTTTGCGGATTTTCGGTAAATTCGCAATCCGGGAGATTCGCGGATTTCCTGCAAAATCCGCAAATTCGCACACGGCGGATTTTTTTTTTCTTGGTGATACAATTTTGCGGCGCGCTGCGTTTACTTCCCGTCATTCATCGTTTGCCGAGTTATTTTTCTAGATATTTTGCGAGTGCTGCGGCATTTTGGATCTTGCTGCGGGATCCCGCGGGAATTTGGCAAGCGCGATTACGTAATCGCGGCTTGCCAACTTGTACAGCGAGAGTTTGTCAACGCGAGTACGCCGTGATCACGTATCGCGGTACTTCGCAATTGCGAGCTTATAGATGCGGCGAGCAGCAACAATCTCGCACTCGCGAAAATATAAAATTTGCAATTCTGCACAAGAAATCCACCAGCAAGCAGCATAAACCTTCTGGAAATGATGATTTTTATCTGAATAACTCCTCAGGTTGACATTTGCCTGCACTTTTTTTGCGAGGAGTCCATTTTGGGGGAGGGGGGGGTGGGAGGAAGGAAGTGCCCCACAGTCTTCAACTTCCTGTTCCTGTCCAGCAGGCTCCTCCCAGTGCTTTGTCCATCTCCTGGTCACTTTTCATTTGGATCTGGAGCTGGAAGGATTACTTTTTGTGGATGCTGCTGGATATTTGGATTTGAGGCCTTTTTAACTTTCTTTGGATCACTTTTGGATTAGAAATTTCACAAGTAAGTTTGTTTGGGGCATTACAGTTGCTGCAACTACAATTTTGGAATTTTCGATTTTTGGGCTGTTTTGGGGCCTTTTGCCCAGGGGTACTCAGTGGTGGGTGCACTGAGTCTTTCTGTGGGGTGTTTTGAATTTAAACATCATGGAGGGGCTGGATGGCTTGGGATTGTGCTGATTTTTCTGTGATTTTCGTTTTTTTGGCCTGTTGTGGCCTTTTCACCCGGGGTAGTGAGTGGTGCATGTGCCTAGTCTTTCTGTGGGTTGTCTTGAATTTAAACATCATGGAGGGGCTGGATGGCTTGGGATTGTGCCGATTTTTCTGTGATTTTCGTTTTTTTGGCCTGTTGTGGACAGGCCATGTGGTTGGGGGCCATTTTGAGTGCTGCTACAGGCCCTGGCCATGTGCTGTGAGGGAGGGGCCATTTTGAATGCAGGCAGTGTTCTCAGGCCTGCTCCCATTTTGCCTAGCTTTCATCCATTATGCCCAGGGGTAGTGAGTGGTGCATGTGCCTAGTCTTTCTGTGGGTTGTCTTGAATTTAAACATCATGGAGGGGCTGGATGGCTTGGGATTGTGCTGATTTTTCTGTGATTTTCGTTTTTTTGGCCTGTTGGGGCCTTTTCACCAGGGGGTAGTGAGTGGTGCATGTGCCTAGTCTTTCTGTGGGTTGTCTTGAATTTAAACATCATGGAGGGGCTGGATGGCTTGGGATTGTGCAGATTTTTCTGTGATTTTCGTTTTTTTTGGCCTGTTGTGGACAGGCCATGTGGTTGGGGGCCATTTTGAGTGATGCTACAGGCCCTGGCCATGTGCTGTGAGGGAGGGGGCCATTTTGAATGCAGGCAGTGTTCTCAGGCCTGCACCCATTTTGCCTAGCTTTCATCCATTATGCCCAGGGGTAGTGAGTGGTGCATGTGCCTAGTCTTTCTGTGGGTTGTCTTGAATTTAAACATCATGGAGGGGCTGTATGGCTTGGGATTGTGCTGATTTTTCTGTGATTTTCGTTTTCTTTGGCCTGTTGTGGCCTTTTCACCAGGGGGTAGTGAGTGGTGCATGTGCCTAGTCTTTCTGTGGGTTATCTTGAATTTAAACATCATAGAGGGGCTGGATGGCTTGGGATTGTGCTGATTTGTCTGTGATTTTCGTTTTTTTGGCCTGTTGTGGACAGGCCAAGTGGTTGGGGGCCATTTTGAGTGCTGCTGCAGGCCCTGGCCATGTGCTGTGAGGGAGGGGGCCATTTTGAATGCAGGCAGTGTTCTCAGGCCTGCACCCATTTTGCCTAGCTTTCATCCATTATGCCCAGGGGTAGTGAGTGGTGCATGGGCCTAGTCTTTCTGTGGGTTGTCTTGAATTTAAACATCATGGAGGGGCTGGAATGGCTTGGGATTGTGCAGATTTTTCTGTGATTTTCGTTTTTTTGGCCTGTTGTGGCCTTTTCACCAGGGGGTAGTGAGTGGTGCATGTGCCTAGTCTTTCTGTGGGTTGTCTTGAATTTAAACATCATGGAGGGGCTGGATGGCTTGGGATTGTGCTGATTTTTCTGTGATTTTCGTTTTTTTGGCCTGTTGTTGTGGCCTTTTCACCAGGGGTAGTGACTAGTGAGTGTTGCATGTGCCTAGTCTTTCTGTGGGGTGTCTTGAATTTAAGCATCATGGAGGGCATGGGATTGTGCTGATTTTTCTGTTTTTTTTCGATTTTTTTGGGGTGTAAAACTGAACTAATGTTCCTCTGTCTTTCATTGCTTTTAGGTGCACAAGACTCAAGAGAACCACCAGTGCCAGGAAAAAGTCCTGCAGCGGTGTGTGTGTGCAGCATAACGTCACGCGGCGTCACGTCTGGCCTCAGACAACTCTGCAATTCGTGCAACTGCGGCCTGCTGTCTGACCTGCTCTGAAGAAGATGGCCCCAAAAAAAGGTCTCCGTAGCTCCTCTAGCAAGAAAGTTGCTAGTAAGGAGCAGAAGAAGCAAGTTACCAAGGAGGCTGGTGTGCCGGCCGCCGCGTTTTTTGGGAGTAAAAAAAAAAGTACGCCTGCAGCAGCAGCGGGATCTGCTGGGGACCAAGCTGGGAGCAGCACCCCCGCTCCATTGGGCTCACTGCCTCCACCACCACGCCAACTTAAGTCAAAGTCCTTGAGTGCTTCAGAGGCAGTCAGTGTACTTCTTCAATCACCATCGACCAGTGATGCTGGCTCATCGCAAGAAAGTAGCAGCAATGTCCCTGAATCAACACAGGTTGTTGTAACTCATCTGACAAGTGTTGAACAACCACAGCTGCAACAACAACAACATGTGCAAGTACAAGCCCAAGTACATGCGGAAGGAGAGGCAGCGCAAGGAGATGCGAAAGCAGAGGTGCATGGAGGGTCACAAGTGCCCACAATAGTTGTTCCTCCCGAAGTAGGGGCACATCAGGAAATTGACAATCAAACCGAGGTATCATTTGAGGAAGCCAATCCTCCTGATGATCATTCATTGTCTTCCACATCCCTAGCAAGGAAAAGATCAAGGGGGGTGTCTACATCTTCTTCAAGCCCACCTCCTTCTGATGATCTGGATGAAGATTGGGAACCATCATCACGGCAGTCTGAGAGTGAGGCACACCATGATCTGACAAAGATACCTAAGCGTAAAAGGAAGGTCGTCGAAAAACTCATAGCTATAGAGTGTGATGAGGCTCAACAAGAAGTGACGGATACTGATGCTGATGAAGCCTCTCACGACGACGAGCCAGTCATCATAAAGGTCACTGCAGCCCCAGCGGGCATGCAGCAAAGAGACATTTTGACCCTATCCCGAGAAGCTGCTGAGTGTGATGATGATGTTGACGAGGAGGCAATGGAAGAAACACCACAATCATTGGAGTTAACTAATACACCAACACCTACCACTTCCATATTTCTTAGTCGCCAGAAGGGACCTCCATCCACCTCGACCTCAATTAGTGGTGGTGAAAGTGCAAAACGTACTGAAGTTCGGCAATCAGCATCCTCCACTTCATCTGGCATTAGCAGCAGGACCACCACCACCAGTATCGCCACCTCCTCCGGCCCCCAAAGACATTTCAAGTCTGCAGTTTGGGACTTCTTTAGTGTTTGCCCAAAAAAGGAAAACGTAGCCATTTGTAGCATTTGTAAGCTTCGAGTTAGTCGTGGTAAGTTTGGTACCAACTATGGTACCGGAGGCCAGAGAGGTCATCTTAGGAGACAGCACGCTGTCCAATGGTTTGCGCACCTAGAGGCGATCAAGGAAGCCCGAATTGCACGTAATGAAAACGTTGATGTTTCATCTGATGATGACGAGGAGGAAGAAGACGTGTCAAACACTTCACTTACACCCAGTACCCCTGTAAGCAGCACACCCCATGTGAGCCACACTAAGAGTGTGGGAGAGAGTGAGACACCAATGCGAAAAAGTTCATCAGCGAGCGTAACTGGGTCGAAGATATCATCATCATCATCCCGTAAATCCTTGGTCCAGGGCAACATTAAAAAGATGTTGTTTACAGAAGCGCAATATGAACGCAACCACCCACTGACGCGTCTGTATAACACTAAGCTGGCTAAAATGCTAGCTCTGGACCTTCTCCCTTTTTCTTTTGTAGAAGGGGTTGGTTTTCTAGAATTAGTGGCAGCGCTCTGCCCTAAATGGAAGGTTCCTAGCCGGTTCTATTTTGCCAGAGTTGCGGTTCCAGCACTACATGAAGATGTTCTGGAGGTGATTGGGGCAGCTTTGCAGAAGAGTGCTGTTCACACTATACATCTGACAACAGACATGTGGACCAGTGGCACAGGCGCTGATTACATGTGCATCACTGCACACTGGGTCTCTTTTTCAGGGGTTAAAGCAAAGCTAAACGCAGGTGTTGACCCGGACCAAGTTTTTAAAGCTGCTCGGAAACATGCAACACTAGCCATGTTTGGTTTGGAGAAACGTCACACAGCAGAAAACATTTTGGATGTGTTTAACACAAAGGTCCTTGACTGGCTGTCCCCAAAAAAACGCCAGGTTGGTTATGTTTCCACGGATAATGGCGCCAATGTAGTTAAGGCCATGCAGCTGGGCGACTATTTCAGAGTGCCGTGTTTGGCGCACTGTATAAACCTGGTTGTCAAAAAATTCTTGAGTGATAAAGACAGTGCAGCGTACAGGGTAGTGGACACCTGCCGAAAAATGTGCAAACATTTCAGCCATTCTTTTAAGGCCCGGAAGCATCTGAGGAGCCTGCTATATGAACCTCAAATGCCAGTGAAAGCACTCATCCAGGAGGTGGCAACACGTTGGAACTCAACCTTCTACATGCTTGAGCGTCTGTATGAGCAGTATACGGTACTCGATCACTATTTCTTAACACAGGGTACAGCTCAGAAGGAGGACCTGAGGATGGGTGCGGCGCAATGGGACTTAGTTAAAAGCCTGACACGCATGCTTCGTCCTTTTGAGTTCTTCACGCGTGCAGTCAGCAAGGCGGACTGTAATTTGGGAAAAGCTATCCCATTGTTGTACATGCTGGAGCACCAACTGAAGGAGGTGTGTTCTGTGTTTGAAAAAGATGAAGAAAACCAAGACCCTTTTGTTCTGGCGGAGAAATTATTAGAGCACCTACAAGGTGATGAACGTCTTAAAATGATCCACCCAAACCAGCATTACATTTGTGCTACTATTCTGGATCCACGCTACAAAAAGGCGCTGGCAGGCCAAGCATTGTTTCCTTTTGCTGATGAAGATGTTACAAAGTACAAACAGTGGCTAGCCTCCTCAGCCAAGAGGTTTGAAAGAGAACGGCAGCAAATTGAAGGAAAAGGCATTACATCAGCATCAGCAGGCCATCCCCAGTCACAACAATCCACTTCTGCACCTGTGGCTGCGGCACAAGTGACCTCTCAGCCGTTAAAGAGACTGCCAACTGGATCATCTGCACCACCAGACACAACAGTAACATTGGAGGCTGAAGAGGATTGGCTAGCTCGGCTTGGGTTTGGTTCTCAAAAGGTCACAGCAACAGTTAAGCAAAGTGGAGGAACCTTGGAGGAGAACCTTGAGTCGATGGTGAAGGACTATCTGAATGACTCAACAGAGGTCTATGTTAATGCTGACCCATTGGCGTATTGGCATGGGAAAAAAGAATTGTGGCCACAGCTCTCCAACCTGGCTTTAAACTACTTGTCTTGCCCACTCGCAAGCGTGTCTTCTGAACGTGTTTTCAGTGCTGCTGGTGGCATTGTAACTTCCAAACGGAGCCGCCTCTCGCCCAAAAATGTGGAGAGGTTAACAATGATCAAGATGAATCAGCACCTCATACCACCAGATTACAGAGTACGAGAAAGCGTGCCGGATGAAAACGAGGTGGACAGCAACATAGATGAGGGAATTTCTTCTCTGTCAGGTGACACTGAGCTCTCCCTGCCTGAATTCGCAGAGTATGATGACGAAGCCTTATTCTTATTCGTGGACCGTGACACCGAGCCCTGAAAATGAGACAATGAATCAATAACTTTCTTTTTCGTCCTTATTCACTTTTATTCCTGTGTGTCTGTCTTTCTTTGTTGTGCACAGTTAATATAATTCAAACTTTAATCACCTAATCACAAAAACAAGCCCATCAGCAGAACTGTCTTCACTTGTTTGCTTATTGATTTGAAGGTGCCGCAGTCTGCATTCCTCAAGTTCACAAGTTCAGAAGAACATGCTCCTCTATCCTCCTCCTCCAGACTTCTATTTCCATCAAAGCAGAGGGCTGGTTTACACCCTATGAAGAAAGACTCAGCACTTGTGGGGGTGTTGTTCTACCTCTTTGCGGGTGAGTTGACGGCTCTGGGGGCATTGCTGGGAATCTCTAATACCGGATAAAAGTGGTTTGGACCAAATCCGAGGCGGAAATATTTTTGTGTTTTTGCTGACTTGCTTGCCTTTGAGGTGCTCTTAGGGGGGGTTCCGGCTGATTGTGGGTGAGTTTCGGGTCTGTGAGCACTGCGGGGACACTCTAATCTTGATTGCATTTGCTTTTCAGGAAATCCGTGGTGGTAAACCGGACTTATGGCCTAGCTACACAGCGCGTTTGGACCGAAGGCCGAGAAATATTGTAAGTATGAGATTTTGCTTTTGGCCTGTTTGGGGGTGTTCTGCTTTTTGGCGGGTGGGTTGGCGGGTCTTGGGGCATTCCTGGGAAGGTCTAATACCGGATAGAAGTGGTTGGGACAAAATCCACGCTGATTTTTCTTTTGCTATTTCTGACATTTTGCTCAATGTAGCGTTTTCGGGGGCCTGTTTGGGGGGCTTCCTGGTGTTTGTGGGTGAGTTTCGGGGTCTGTGAGCACTGCTGGGATACTCTAATCTTGATTGCATTTGCTTTCCAGGAAATCTGTGGTGGTAAACCGGACTTATGGCCTAGCTACACAGCGCGTTTGGACCGAAGGCCGAGAAATATTGTAAGTATGAGATTTTGCTTTTGGCCTGTTTGGGGGTGTTATGCTTTTTGGCGGGTGGGTTGGCGGGTCTTGGGGCATTCCTGGGAAGGTCTCATACCGGATAGAAGTGGTTGGGACAAAATCCACGCTGATTTTTTTTGTGCTATTTCTGACATTTTGCTCAATGTAGCGTTTTCGGGGGCCTGTTTGGGGGGCTTCCTGGTGTTTGTGGGTGGGTTTCGGGGTCTGGGAGCACTGCTGGGACACTCTAATCTTGATTGCATTTGCTTTTCAGGAATTCCGTGGTGGTAAACCGGACTTATGGCCTAGCTACACAGCGTGTTTCGACCGAAGGCCGAGAAATATTGTCAGTATAAGATTTTGCTTTTGGCCTGTTTGGGGGTGTTATGCTTTTTGGCGGGTGGGTTGGCGGGTCTTGGGGCATTCCTGGGAAGGTCTAATACCGGATAGAAGTGGTTGGGACAAAATCCACGCTGATGTTTTTTTTGCTATTTCTGACACTTTGCTCAATGTAGCGTTTTCGGGGGCCTGTTTGGGGGGCTTCCTGGTGTCTGTGGGTGGGTTTCGGGGTCTGGGAGCACTGCTGGCTATGGATACTTTACTTTACAAGAGGTTTGAAGCAAATCCATGGTGGCAGAGGGGAGTTAGGGCCTAGCTGCAGAGCGCGTGCGGAGTGATTTGGGAAATTGGCAAAAAAATGACTAAGTCCCCATTTTTGTACTTTTGCTCTTTGGCTGTTTGGAGGTCTTCTACTCGTTTTCTCCTGGGTTGACGTCTCTGGGGGCATTGCTGGGAAGCTCTAATACCGGATAAAAGTGGTTTGGACCAAATCCGAGGCGGAATTGTTTTTGTGTTTTTGCTGACTTGCTTGCCTTTGAGGTGCTCTTAGGGGGGGTTCCGGCTGTTTGTGGGTGAGTTTCGGGGTCTGTGAGCACTGCTGGGACACTCTAATCTTGATTGCATTTGCTTATCAGGAAATCCGTGGTGGTAAACCGGACTTATGGCTTAGCTACACAGCGCGTTTGGACCGAAGGCCGAGAAATATTGTAAGTATGAGATTTTGCTTTTGGCCTGTTTGGGGGTGTTATGCTTTTTGGCGGGTGGGTTGGCGGGTCTTGGGGCATTCCTGGGAAGGTCTAATACCGGATAGAAGTGGTGGTTGGGACAAAATCTGCGCTGATTTTTTTGTGCTACTTCTGACATTTTGCTCAATGTAGCGTTTTCGGGGGCCTGTTTGGGGGGCTTCCTGGTGTTTGTGGGTGGGTTTCGGGGTCTGGGAGCACTGCTGGGACACTCTAATCTTGATTGCATTTCCTTTTCAGGAAATCCGTGGTGGTAAACCAGACTTATGGCCTAGCTACACAGCGCGTTTGGACCGAAGGCCGAGAAATATTGTAAGTATGAGATTTTGCTTTTGGCCTGTTTGGGGGTGTTATGCTTTTTGGCGGGTGGGTTGGCGGGTCTTGGGGCATTCCTGGGAAGGTCTAATACCGGATAGAAGTGGTTGGGACAAAATCCACGCTGATTTTTTTTGTGCTATTTCTGAAATTTTGCTCAATGTAGCGTTTTCAGGGGCCTGTTTGGGGGGCTTCCTGGTGTTTGTGGGTGAGTTTCGGGATCTGTGAGCACTGCTGGGATACTCTAATCTTGATTGCATTTGCTTTCCAGGAAATCCGTGGTGGTAAACCGGACTTATGGCCTAGCTACACAGCGCGTTTGGACCGAAGGCCGAGAAATATTGTAAGTATGAGATTTTGCTTTTGGCCTGTTTGGGGGTGTTATGCTTTTTGGCGGGTGGGTTGGCGGGTCTTGGGGCATTCCTGGGAAGGTCTAATACCGGATAGAAGTGGTTGGGACAAAATCCACGCTGATGTTTTTTTTGCTATTTCTGACATTTTGCTCAATGTAGCGTTTTCGGGGGCCTGTTTGGGGGGCTTCCTGGTGTCTGTGGGTGGGTTTCGGGGTCTGGGAGCACTGCTGGCTATGGATACTTTACTTTTCAAGAGGTTTGAAGCAAATCCATGGTGGCAGAGGGGAGTTAGGGCCTAGCTGCAGAGCGCGTGCGGAGTGATTTGGGAAATTGGCAAAAAAATGACTAAGTCCCCATTTTTGTACTTTTGCTCTTTGGCTGTTTGGAGGTCTTCTACTCGTTTTCTCCTGGGTTGACGGCTCTGGGGGCATTGCTGGGAAGCTCTAATACCGGATAAAAGTGGTTTGGACCAAATCTGAGGCGGAATTTTTTGTGTGTTTTTGCTGACTTGCTTGCCTTTGAGGTGCTCTTAGGGGGGGTTCCGGCTGTTTGTGGGTGAGTTTCGGGGTCTGTGAGCACTGCTGGGACACTCTAATCTTGATTGCATTTGCTTTTCAGGAAATCCGTGGTGGTAAACCGGACTTATGGCCTAGCTACACAGCGCGTTTGGACCGAAGGCCGAGAAATATTGTAAGTATGAGATTTTGCTTTTGGCCTGTTTGGGGGTGTTATGCTTTTTGGCGGGTGGGTTGGCGGGTCTTGGGGCATTCCTGGGAAGGTCTAATACCGGATAGAAGTGGTGGTTGGGACAAAATCTGCGCTGATTTTTTTGTGCTATTTCTGACATTTTGCTCAATGTCGCGTTTTCGGGGGCCTGTTTGGGGGGCTTCCTGGTGTTTGTGGGTGGGTTTTGGGGTCTGGGAGCACTGCTGGGACACTCTAATCTTGATTGCATTTGCTTTTCAGGAAATCCGTGGTGGTAAACCGGACTTATGGCCTAGCTACACAGCGCGTTTGGACCGAAGGCCGAGAAATATTGTAAGTATGAGATTTTGCTTTTGGCCTGTTTGGGGGTGTTATGCTTTTTGGCGGGTGGGTTGGCGGGTCTTGGGGCATTCCTGGGAAGGTCTAATACCGGATAGAAGTGGTTGGGACAAAATCCACGCTGATTTTTTGTTGTTGCTATTTCTGACATTTTGCTCAATATAGCGTTTTCGGGGGCCTGTTTGGGGGGCTTCCTGGTGTTTGTGGGTGAGTTTCGGGGTCTGTGAGCACTGCTGGGACACTTTCATCTTGATTGCATTTGCTTTTCAGGAAATCCGTGGTGGTAAACCGGACTTATGGCCTAGCTACACAGCGCGTTTGGACCGAAGGCCGAGAAATATTGTAAGTATGAGATTTTGCTTTTGGCCTGTTTGGGGGTGTTATGCTTTTTGGCGGGTGGGTTGGCGGGTCTTGGGGCATTCCTGGGAAGGTCTAATACCGGGTAGAAGTGGTTGGGACAAAATCCACGCGGAAAAGCCTTTTGGCACTTTTTGTAACTTAGGGTTAGTTAGGGTTAGCCCTAGCAGCAGGATTGCATGTGTTTCGGGGTGTTCTAGATTTTTGCAACTGAGTTCTGGGGTCTTAGAGCACTTGTGAGAATGTGTTATTTTGGTTGCAAGTCATTTGAAGAAAATCCATGGTGGGACAGGGGGGATTTGACATAGTTAAAGAAAGCCTTTGCCACTATTCTTAACTTAGGGTTCGCTAGGGTTAGTAGTATTTCTATTGCATGTGTTTGGGTGAGGGGGGTTTCGAGTCTTGGAGCGATGCTGGCTATGGATACTTTTTCTTGGTTGCTTGCAAGTGGTTTGAATACAATCCACGGTGGGTAAGGGGGTATTTGGGCCTACTTTTACTTTCAAAGTACGTTTTGTCACCAGTTTTCTGCTAGGCCTCGTTTTTTGAGATTTGATTGGGAGTCTTCTACATTTTTGCGACTGGCTTTAGTAAGGGTCTGGGTGGGAGCACTGCTGGGAAGATCTAATTTTGTTCTAAAACACAGTTTACAGTACACCTAGCTTGAGGGGAAAGATCGGCTACATTAATTTGCCCATACTTATTTATCCTTCAAAAGGTGACTCAGACAGAGTACGCACTTTCAAAAATATTGTACTGTCTACTAGGAAAATCAAAGTGTGACTTTTTGCACTCCACAGCCTACATACCTTATATTTATTTATCAGTGGTGTTGTAATATTATATCACTTCCTGTTTTTCGTTGAATAATTACAGGCCGGGTTTCAGTCTGTGCAATGGGGAAAAAAGGATGGAGTCAGGCTTCACATTAGCGAGCCGCAATTCAGCATCCACCAGGCAGGCAGTGGACAGGGTGTCTTCTGGTCACCAACATTGATGGACGAAGCGTCAGATGGAATGGAGGAGTGCCGCTAATAAGAGGAATTTTTTTCTGCATGCAACTTACTTACCAATTTCAACAGGACAACTACAACAACATACAGATACAGTATCCATTTTTTTTTCTATGACTGTGACTGCATTTCTTGGATCTCTCTCTGCTTCTAAATTGATCCCTTAACAGTTAACACATCACTTAGTCCACTCCACTATCACATCTGCACCACACATAGTCATTTGTAAGTTCTCCTACGTAATTCGCAAGTCGCAGCATGCCCCAGCCCGTAGAGGACTGGGATGGCCCCAATGATGAAGTATGTCACCAAGGGGCAACCCTGGTGAGTGAGGGGACACCTAGAAAAAGAGCAATTTCTCCTTTTCCTCCTTTTCTATCTACTATACCTTCCATCCAGACCAACCCCATTGAGTGTTGTGAATGGATTTATAGTGACCAGCAAGGCTCTCAGGTATCTGGCAACAGAGACCTTATGTTGAATATAGTTATCAATATTTCCACACACGCCCTGTACTGTCGCATTCTTTCTTCCAAAGTTGTCGAAAGTACTACTTACTTTTCACTGACATGCATGCAGTAGTGCATGCACTTTCAAAGATTGATGGATAGGTTTGTACCCAAAGATTTGTTCATGTTCACAATTGTTTGTCCATGCTGTGCTATTTTTTCTTGTCTCCCAAAACCTTTCCCAAAAACCCCCGTACCCATCCATTTTTCAAACCCTAACCCTCTTCCCCCGGGCTGTGTGGTTTTGATTGATGTGTGACTAAATTACAGCAATAAATCCACACACTTGCTGGGGAGGATAAGGTGATAGCAACAGGCTGGTGAAGAAATCCGAGGATATATTCTTACTCTGCTTGACAAAGACCCATGGCTAATGTCAAAGAACTTCAACCGAATTAGTAGTTATACTTTACCATTTGTTAGGCTACAATGTGGCACTGTTCTAGTGTACTGTCACCTGCTATATTCTCTATTGTACCGTTGTATTGCTCAGGAGGACAAACCAGATTTCATTTTCTTTTTTTTCATAGGCATGCAACTGCCACTGTGTCACACCACTAGTACCACCGCTATGAGGAAATTTCATCCGCCCAGGATTGCCAACCTTAATCGCCATTTCCCGTGGAGCCAGCCCTGTGCCTAGCCCTACTTTGAAACACAAATTACAGGTAAGATAAGCGTTTGGTGGGAGGGAGTATAATGGAGTATTAGGAGAGACGAGAGACTGACGGTAGTACTACTAAAGTCCTAGGACTCTTGTTTGGGCATTTACACTTAAAGGAAGAAAATGGAACTAAACTTTCAGGAAAACAAAGTTACTGTTAAACCCCCACCCACCAGGCAAGCAGTAAAAACAGGTATGGTCAGATAAAGTTTCAAAAAGTATATTTTTATAGCCCTAACAAAATAATCTCCTGCAAGACCCTCCCTAACCCCAACGGTTGTCCTTTAAAAGTCCCAAACCCAACTCCCGATTCCCACCCCCCAAAAGTCTCTAAAAAAGGGGCAAGGGACACTATGGGTGGATGCTGTTTACTTTTTGGGCCAGG
Organism: Lissotriton vulgaris; assembly: GCF_964263255.1. NCBI lineage: Eukaryota > Metazoa > Chordata > Amphibia > Caudata > Salamandridae > Lissotriton > Lissotriton vulgaris. Next base: position 774,178,605 of record NC_141685.1, on the reverse strand, counting down.
GCATCATACTCCTCGCGGAGCAAGGCGTGTTCTAAGCGGAGCCCCTCCAACACGTTGCTAAAGTGGTGGAGCTCCTGCTGAAGGTGGGACACCCTCAGGGTACTGCGGCGCAGGCGTGCCTTGCAGTTGCAATGGCTGTGAGAGGCAGCTGTTGTCCTTGCTGCTCGGCGTCGGCGTTTGGCTTTGGCAGCCCGGCTCAGTCTGGCTGGAGCACTGTGCTGGGTGGCAGCCCGTGGGGGCACGGAGGCCGATGCAGCCGACGTTGTTGTCGTGGTCGACTGCACACTTTCGTCATCCTCCAGGGCCACCAGCCGCCGATATTCTGCAACAGTGGCATCGATCCTCCGTTGCCGGGCCGCTCTAGCCAGCTCCTTCCTCCTTGTTGGTTTGGAAGGAGCATCTATATGAAGAAAGAAAGACATAGTCTGTAACCAATGCTCTTTAAGATTAACTCAACCATTCAGCAGAAATTTGTGTAGCAGACAGTACAACTAGCAACTTGCAAGCGCATAACTATTGAGGCCAGTATCTATCTAACCTCCCACTTCTTCATCCTTGCTCTAACATTAGTGGGAGTTTAAGGAACAAATTCTACGAGCACTATGGACTTCCATTGGAGTCGACTATGAAAGTACACCAGTCTTATTCTTCTTCTTGTCTCTTGTTTAGGAAAATTGGTACGTTATCTTCTGCAAGCCGGCATAATGCCAGCGCAGTGAACTTGCACCCGAGAAAAAGAGACGCACGCCATGATGAGTGACCTAGACTTGCGTTACTGTACCGGTCCAGTACATGCAGGTGGTGAAGCTCTTACTTTTCTATTACGGGTGGCACTGAGAATACTCTGTTACAAGGGCTACTGCTTAATTAATTTAACTTTCACCCTACAGTGCAAATGAGTACTAGAAATGGAAAATGAAGAAGATAAATAATCTGATTATCTATCACTTCACATGGGATGTTTTTGCTTACATATGGGATGACTTTAGGTGCTTTGCTTTTTATTGAGTGACCGGTGATACATCCACACATGAATGACTGAGTACTACTAAACTTATTAAGAGAGGTAGGGAGTGGCCACCGTAATAACCGGATCTATGCTGTGCTTGCAATACAAACTACTGCTACTATTGATGGTAGTATTTGGACAAAATTACAACTTCTTTTCCTTGCCTTTCCTACACTGGAACGGACGTGCGGGTGCAGTGTTACATGCTCTTCAAAGTTACACTTAGTTCATCCACTGACCGTCTACTCTCTCTAGATCATGGGTACTCACAAACTTTCTCTCAGGGGCTAAATTTACAGTGTAGTTTGTGGCCGAGGGCCGCACTGGTGGGGGCGGAGTCAGAGGGGGCGGGGCTAAAGCAAAACGAAAACTTGTGACCATGAGGTTGCACACAGGTCCCTGCAGCAGATGCCTTCATCCACTGAGCCACCAGACCCAGCATTTACATACATCTCTCTCCCTCCTGCTCTCCCTCCTGCCCTCCCTCTCCATCTCTCTCTCCCTCCTGCCCTCCCTCTCCCTCCCCCTCTGTCATCTCACTGTGTGTGTGTCTGTCTGTGTCAGCCTTCAGCCCGGGCTGAGACAGCTTCCTCAACGCGCACACACAGACAGCCACACCAAAGTACTTAACAGGTCTTTAAAAGAACATTAACATATTATTGAGGCTTTGTTTGTTGTAGCGCCCCTGCATCTCCACCCTGACAATCACTGCTTGCCCGGCCCCACAGAGCAGAGGCTTTGTTCTATTTCACCTCTTTGTGGCCCTGCATCTCCACTCTGCTCTGTGGGGGCCGGGGGAGCAGTGATTGTCAGAGTGGAGATTCAGGGGCGCTGACAGGTGAAATACAACAAAGCCTCTGCTCTGTGGGGGCCGGGGGAGCAGTGATTGTCTGCAAGGTCTGCACACCGCCAAGGAAGGCTTGCCGGGCCGCCACCGGCCCGCGGGCCGTACTATGAGTACCCCTGCTCTAGATACACATATGCTATCTAAGAGTCAGATAGTAGCATGATCCAGGTATATTATGGACACATACAGTTTCTGTGTCACCCACCCAGGCTGTTGTCCTTCCACCAATCATTGCTTCATCATTCACCCAGCCATGCATCTCATATTCTTTCCTTCCCAGCCACGTCTTCAATCTCAATAAGTAAGGAATATATAAGAGCTTACCTCTGCCCGCCACCACCACCGTCTCAACTCTCACAGCCGGCACTGGAGCCGCCGCCTCCTCCCCTGAAGAATTGCCCTCCGCCTCCGTGTCGAGCACCACCACCTCCACGTTGGCCCCGCCACAAGATGTTCCACCTACAAAGTACATTTAAGAATGTTAGAATAAACCACTCACTAGTATTTGGTCTAGGAATGAAGACATGTGAAAACAATGTAATTTGTGACTGTCTACTCTAAAGTAAAAAAAAATGTCCCTTTTTCCAGGGAAGGGTGTTGTCTTGCTGCACTTTTTGGCACAACTGATGAAGGCTGGCTTTTTAACATGCACCATTTTTCTCCACACAGACAGAAGATGGACTTCTAACAACAAGATCAAGTTGAAACCAGGTGAGAGCTCGGCCCGACCACAAGAAATGTCTCCAATTAATCGTCAGCACTAACCACTTTTCCATTCTCAGTTAAACGTTTAGTTTTTTTATTATGACTTCATTTTAATAAATGTGTTTACTTTTAATAAAGCTTTTAAACTTAAATAGACTCTGTGTTTTTTGGTCCATACTAGAGTGACTGAGCGAAAGGTTTTGCAATTTTTGCAAGCATGAGTCCGTGCCTCTGACACTTCTTGACTCTGACTCCGAGTCCGTACTCTTGAGCTACATTGGATAATCATGATTGGGGATCAATCATCGATGAATTCGGGAGGTAAATGACTGTGCCACACTATGTAGTCAGTCAGTAAGGACATTGGGGGTTCAAAGTCTGTTATCACAGAGGTATGTGGAAACTCTAACAGCGCCTATTATAATTGATAAGCAATGCACTATTTATTGTCCATAGTTCTGTTTCTGCAGAAGAATTGTCCCCGCAACAGTAGTGGTATGGATTGTCCTCCTATCCAAACCAAAAGGTAGTATCTTATTCTTTCTTGGTGGTCATTCACATTTTATAGTTGGGAATTTTCAAAGCAGATAGAACACTTCAAAAGACATTATGGACAATCCCAGAGGACTGCACTAAGTTGATAGAGCTATTGCTGACTAGAATGGGAGTTTCGCCAACCATGCAATCTTAGTTAGCTACACAGACAGACTAATAAGAATAATCTAGTAATACCACAGGGAGTCATAGTAGAGGCAGGATAAGAATTTAGATACAGTCTACAAGAAGATCAAAGACGATTTTGAAAAAATCAAATGAGGAACGCTAGGAAAAATAGGTACTAGTCTAAAATGAAAACTTACTGGGGCCAGCAAAGGAGCCCTCGCCTGCCCGATCCTGGCCCTGTTCAACAGCATCCGCCGCCTGCTGCTCCTGTGTCCCCTCGCCCCTGGGGGGAGCTGACGTACAACATGAAAGAAAGAACAGAAAACATGGATGATTGTTGCTTGTCAATGTCAACCAAATCAAACATTTCAAAACAACAATAACAAAATATTTCCGCGAAATTATATTGATTTGGGTTAGTTTTCATTGATTTGCAGACCTGCGACTTCGAAAGTCACGTAACTCACTAAACAAAGTACTGAAAGGTTCACCTAGGACTGGCAGGCAGCAGTCCGCAGGCAAGACGCAAAGTGACAGACAAACTCCATTGTGATTTCAGTCAGATCAGTGACAACGGTTCAAAGGTTCAAAATAAGCTTTATTCGATATTCATAAAAATATCATATAAGCATACATTGTTATACAGAGTTTATAAAACATTAAAAAACGAGAGATTTCAGTTAAAAAGCGATCCAATACTTAGTAGGAAGTTAAAATCATTAGTAAGAGAACTATTAAAAAGTGCGCTTTAACAAAATGACAATATCACTAGTTTTAAAAACTGTTCTATTCACCAAGTGTTATTGTTCATTACTCTGGGTCCCGGATAAAAGTCAAACAAGTCCCAAGTAGAAATAGGGCCATCTCCTGGTTTTGGTTGAGAAAGTCTTAAATAGGGGACAATATTCCTGTGTTTAAATCTGATTAATATCAGGTCTCCCGAAATGTCTTTAGGCAATCTGCCTAGCCACCCCACCCTCCTGACGCTCAAAATTCCGCCATCTAAGGCGGGCGGCAGCGGTCTGTTTTTATTAAGCCAAAAGATGGTCTTATTTAACAGATCCTCGCTTGTTTCGTAATTGCCCTGACCAAGTTCAGGCACCCCGGAAAGAACGGACACGTAGGGGGCAGCTTCAGGGGGTAAATTAAATCGATGCCTTCTTGCCTGAGGATATCTAAAGGCTTTAAAAGGGGCGCTAGTAGGTTTAGGAGTATTATTACGACCCCTTGGGAAGGGTATGCTCTGGGCAGGGTCAATTGTTCGTGCTTTCCTGTGTTCAATGGAAATAGGCTTGTCAGGGTTTATAGGGAGCGTGGAACCTTGGGAAACAGCAGAATTAACAGTTGGTGGGAGAATCCTTTTTATTATTTGTTCAACACTGGTCACCCTGTCTCCCAACTCCTTAATTTTAGTGACCAAGGGTAACAGAGCAGCATTCAACAATTGCTCAAATTGGGCCAATAGGGTCGGTTGGAGGAGGGGAACAGGGTTATTTAAAGTAGTCACTGCTTTAAATGGCGTTAATACAATTGGATTTACAGGGAAGGATGGGGAGCTACAGCACATTAGATCGACATTTAGTGGAGTTTCCTCGTTGTTCAACCGGATTAAATCAGGGGATACAGGTACATCCTGGGTGGTACAGTTGATAAGATCAGTGTCTTTCCCCACTCTGGGGGGGGTTAATAAATCAGGGACATAGATTGTGCCGCACACGGCATTGAGCTCATCCCAAATAGACATCATAGGAGGAGTACGTAGGGCCTGATTAGACACTGGACAGCTGAACATAGATATGTGTAGAGTATAATGTCTCAGTACCTCTTATGTTTGGACCAAGTGGGGTGGCCCGCCCCGTCCTCCTCAGGACCTCTGAGGGCCACAGAGGGCCCGCCCTTTGCCCGGGCTTAGCCCCGGGCGCCGACCCGCGCGCGATCCCGCGACGCGGGGGCTCGCGCTGTCCTTAAGCGCACCTCCGGGGGCGGGGCAGGATGCTGGATGCGCGCCTTCCTGGGCGCTAAGGTTGCTGGGATGTGTAGTTCCCGATCTACCGCCTCTCCGCGGTGATCGGGATGCGAGCGTCAACAGGGTCCGGTGTCAGGGGAAAGCAGCACTCGGCTGCAAGCGTCCACAGCCCCCCAAAAGAAGGCGACCTCCCAGGTCAGTAGATGGCTCAAGTCCCCCGCTCCCCCGGGGCTCGCGCTGTCCTTAAGCGCACCTCCGGGGGCGGGGCAGGATGCTGGATGCGCGCCTTCCTGGGCGCTAAGGTTGCTGGGATGTGTAGTTCCCGATCTACCGCCTCTCCGCGGTGATCGGAATGCGAGCGTCAACAGGGTCCGGTGTCAGGGGAAAGCAGCACTCGGCTGCAAGCGTCCACAGCCCCCCAAAAGAAGGCGACCTCCCAGGTCAGTAGATGGCTCAAGTCCCCCGCTCCCCCGGGGCTCGCGCTGTCCTTAAGCGCACCTCCGGGGGCGGGGCAGGATGCTGGATGCGCGCCTTCCTGGGCGCTAAGGTTGCTGGGATGTGTAGTTCCCGATCTACCGCCTCTCCGCGGTGATCGGGATGCGAGCGTCAACAGGGTCCGGTGTCAGGGGAAAGCAGCACTCGGCTGCAAGCGTCCACAGCCCCCCAAAAGAAGGCGACCTCCCAGGTCAGTAGATGGCTCAAGTCCCCCGCTCCCCCGGGGCTCGCGCTGTCCTTAAGCGCACCTCCGGGGGCGGGGCAGGATGCTGGATGCGCGCCTTCCTGGGCGCTAAGGTTGCTGGGATGTGTAGTTCCCGATCTACCGCCTCTCCGCGGTGATCGGGATGCGAGCGTCAACAGGGTCCGGTGTCAGGGGAAAGCAGCACTCGGCTGCAAGCGTCCACAGCCCCCCAAAAGAAGGCGACCTCCCAGGTCAGTAGATGGCTCAAGTCCCCCAAGCCAGCCGGGCCGAAGACGGCTGAAATGCCAGAAACCGGTCCCCGGTAGCTTGTTTCCTTCCCAGTATAAGAATTGGCTTGGTAGTTTGGTCTGCCCTGTTCCCATGATGTACTGGGCCAGGGTCAGACTAATTTGAATATAGCCAAGTTCTGAGCTGGGATGGTGCAGTGAGCTAAAAAACGGTGATGGATCAAGCCCTGATCTTTGGACTGGGTAAGAGTGGTCTGCTTAATTCAGACACTCTGTTCATCACCACCCCCTTTTCTGAATCGTTTTTGTCCACCATAAGCGTGGAAGGGTATACTCAGATGTGAGTCCCTAGCTCATTGCACCATCAGGATTCAAGCAAGCCGGGCCGAAGACGGCTGAAATGCCAGAAACCGGTCCCCGGTAGCTTGTTTCCTTCCCAGTATAAGAATTGGCTTGGTAGTTTGGTCTGCCCTGTTCCCATGATGTACTGGGCCAGGGTCAGACTAATTTGCATATAGCCAAGTTCTGAGCTGGGATGGTGCAGTGAGCTAAAAAACGGTGATGGATCAAGCCCTGATCTTTGGACTGGGTAAGAGTGGTCTGCTTAATTCAGACACTCTGTTCATCACCACCCCCTTTTCTGAATCATTTTTGTCCACCATAAGCGTGGAAGGGTATACTCAGATGTGAGTCCCTAGCTCATTGCACCATCAGGATTCAAGCAAGCCAGGCCAAAGACGGCTGAAATGCCAGAAACCGGTCAACGGTAGCTTGTTTCCTTCCCAGTATAAGAATTGGCTTGGTAGTTTGGTCTGCCCTGTTCCCATGATGTACTGGGCCAGGGTCAGACTAATTTGCATATAGCCAAGTTCTGAGCTGGGATGGTGCAGTGAGCTAAAAAACGGTGATGGATCAAGCCCAGATCTTTGGACTGGGTAAGAGTGGTCTGCTTAATTCAGACACTCTGTTCATCACCACCCCCTTTTCTGAATCATTTTTGTCCACCATAAGCGTGGAAGGGTATACTCAGATGTGAGTCCCTAGCTCATTGCACCATCAGTATTCAAGCAAGCCGGGCCGAAGACGGCTGAAATGCCAGAAACCGGTCCCCGGTAGCTTGTTTCCTTCCCAGTATAAGAATTGGCTTGGTAGTTTGGTCTGCCCTGTTCCCATGATGTACTGGGCCAGGGTCAGACTAATTTGCATATAGCCAAGTTCTGAGCTGGGATGGTGCAGTGAGCTAAAAAACGGTGATGGATCAAGCCCTGATCTTTGGACTGGGTAAGAGTGGTCTGCTTAATTCAGACACTCTGTTCATCACCACCCCCTTTTCTGAATCATTTTTGTCCACCATAAGCGTGGAAGGGTATACTCAGATGTGAGTCCCTAGCTCATTGCACCATCAGGATTCAAGCAAGCCGGGCCGAAGACGGCTGAAATGCCAGAAACCGGTCCCCGGTAGCTTGTTTCCTTCCCAGTATAAGAATTGGCTTGGTAGTTTGGTCTGCCCTGTTCCCATGATGTACTGGGCCAGGGTCAGACTAATTTGCATATAGCCAAGTTCTGAGCTGGGATGGTGCAGTGAGCTAAAAAACGGTGATGGATCAAGCCCTGATCTTTGGACTGGGTAAGAGTGGTCTGCTTAATTCAGACACTCTGTTCATCACCACCCCCTTTTCTGAATCATTTTTGTCCACCATAAGCGTGGAAGGGTATACTCAGATGTGAGTCCCTAGCTCATTGCACCATCAGGATTCAAGCAAGCCAGGCCGAAGACGGCTAAAATGCCAGAAACCGGTCCCCGGTAGCTTGTTTCCTTCCCAGTATAAGAATTGGCTTGGTAGTTTGGTCTGCCCTGTTCCCATGATGTACTGGGCCAGGGTCAGACTAATTTGCATATAGCCAAGTTCTGAGCTGGGATGGTGCAGTGAGCTAAAAAACGGTGATGGATCAAGCCCAGATCTTTGGACTGGGTAAGAGTGGTCTGCTTAATTCAGACACTCTGTTCATCACCACCCCCTTTTCTGAATCATTTTTGTCCACCATAAGCGTGGAAGGGTATACTCAGATGTGAGTCCCTAGCTCATTGCACCATCAGGATTCAAGCAAGCCGGGCCGAAGATGGCTGAAATGCCAGAAACCGGTCCCCGGTAGCTTGTTTCCTTCCCAGTATAAGAATTGGCTTGGTAGTTTGGTCTGCCCTGTTCCCATGATGTACTGGGCCAGGGTCAGACTAATTTGCATATAGCCAAGTTCTGAGCTGGGATGGTGCAGTGAGCTAAAAAACGGTGATGGATCAAGCCCTGATCTTTGGACTGGGTAAGAGTGGTCTGCTTAATTCAGACACTCTGTTCATCACCACCCCCTTTTCTGAATCATTTTTGTCCACCATAAGCGTGGAAGGGTATACTCAGATGTGAGTCCCTAGCTCATTGCACCATCAGGATTCAAGCAAGCCGGGCCGAAGACGGCTGAAATGCCAGAAACCGGTCCCCGGTAGCTTGTTTCCTTCCCAGTATAAGAATTGGCTTGGTAGTTTGGTCTGCCCTGTTCCCATGATGTACTGGGCCAGGGTCAGACTAATTTGCATATAGCCAAGTTCTGAGCTGGGATGGTGCAGTGAGCTAAAAAACGGTGATGGATCAAGCCCTGATCTTTGGACTGGGTAAGAGTGGTCTGCTTAATTCAGACACTCTGTTCATCACCACCCCCTTTTCTGAATCATTTTTGTCCACCATAAGCGTGGAAGGGTATACTCAGATGTGAGTCCCTAGCTCATTGCACCATAAGGATTCAAGCAAGCCGGGCCGAAGACGGCTGAAATGCCAGAAACCGGTCCCCGGTAGCTTGTTTCCTTCCCAGTATAAGAATTGGCTTGGTAGTTTGGTCTGCCCTGTTCCCATGATGTACTGGGCTAGGGTCAGACTAATTTGCATATAGCCAAGTTCTGAGCTGGGATGGTGCAGTGAGCTAAAAAACGGTGATGGATCAAGCCCTGATCTTTGGTCTGGGTAAGAGTGGTCTGCTTAATTCAGACACTCTGTTCATCACCACCCCCTTTTCTGAATCATTTTTGTCCACCATAAGCGTGGAAGGGTATACTCAGATGTGAGTCCCTAGCTCATTGCACCATCAGGATTCAAGCAAGCCGGGCCGAAGACGGCTGAAATGCCAGAAACCGGTCCCCGGTAGCTTGTTTCCTTCCCAGTATAAGAATTGGCTTGGTAGTTTGGTCTGCCCTGTTCCCATGATGTACTGGGCCAGGGTCAGACTAATTTGCATATAGCCAAGTTCTGAGCTGGGATGGTGCAGTGAGCTAAAAAACGGTGATGGATCAAGCCCTGATCTTTGGACTGGGTAAGAGTGGTCTGCTTAATTCAGACACTCTGTTCATCACCACCCCCTTTTCTGAATCATTTTTGTCCACCATAAGCGTGGAAGGGTATACTCAGATGTGAGTCCCTAGCTCATTGCACCATCAGGATTCAAGCAAGCCGGGCCGAAGACGGCTGAAATGCCAGAAACCGGTCCCCGGTAGCTTGTTTCCTTCCCAGTATAAGAATTGGCTTGGTAGTTTGGTCTGCCCTGTTCCCATGATGTACTGGGCCAGGGTCAGACTAATTTGCATATAGCCAAGTTCTGAGCTGGGATGGTGCAGTGAGCTAAAAAACGGTGATGGATCAAGCCCTGATCTTTGGACTGGGTAAGAGTGGTCTGCTTAATTCAGACACTCTGTTCATCACCACCCCCTTTTCTGAATCATTTTTGTCCACCATAAGCGTGGAAGGGTATACTCAGATGTGAGTCCCTAGCTCATTGCACCATCAGGATTCAAGCAAGCCAGGCCGAAGACGGCTAAAATGCCAGAAACCGGTCCCCGGTAGCTTGTTTCCTTCCCAGTATAAGAATTGGCTTGGTAGTTTGGTCTGCCCTGTTCCCATGATGTACTGGGCCAGGGTCAGACTAATTTGCATATAGCCAAGTTCTGAGCTGGGATGGTGCAGTGAGCTAAAAAACGGTGATGGATCAAGCCCAGATCTTTGGACTGGGTAAGAGTGGTCTGCTTAATTCAGACACTCTGTTCATCACCACCCCCTTTTATGAATCATTTTTGTCCACCATAAGCGTGGAAGGGTATACTCAGATGTGAGTCCCTAGCTCATTGCACCATCAGGATTCAAGCAAGCCGGGCCGAAGATGGCTGAAATGCCAGAAACCGGTCCCCGGTAGCTTGTTTCCTTCCCAGTATAAGAATTGGCTTGGTAGTTTGGTCTGCCCTGTTCCCATGATGTACTGGGCCAGGGTCAGACTAATTTGCATATAGCCAAGTTCTGAGCTGGGATGGTGCAGTGAGCTAAAAAACGGTGATGGATCAAGCCCTGATCTTTGGACTGGGTAAGAGTGGTCTGCTTAATTCAGACACTCTGTTCATCACCACCCCCTTTTCTGAATCATTTTTGTCCACCATAAGCGTGGAAGGGTATACTCAGATGTGAGTCCCTAGCTCATTGCACCATCAGGATTCAAGCAAGCCGGGCCGAAGACGGCTGAAATGCCAGAAACCGGTCCCTGGTAGCTTGTTTCCTTCCCAGTATAAGAATTGGCTTGGTAGTTTGGTCTGCCCTGTTCCCATGATGTACTGGGCCAGGGTCAGACTAATTTGCATATAGCCAAGTTCTGAGCTGGGATGGTGCAGTGAGCTAAAAAACGGTGATGGATCAAGCCCTGATCTTTGGACTGGGTAAGAGTGGTCTGCTTAATTCAGACACTCTGTTCATCACCACCCCCTTTTCTGAATCATTTTTGTCCACCATAAGCGTGGAAGGGTATACTCAGATGTGAGTCCCTAGCTCATTGCACCATAAGGATTCAAGCAAGCCGGGCCGAAGACGGCTGAAATGCCAGAAACCGGTCCCCGGTAGCTTGTTTCCTTCCCAGTATAAGAATTGGCTTAGTAGTTTGGTCTGCCCTGTTCCCATGATGTACTGGGCCAGGGTCAGACTAATTTGCATATAGCCAAGTTCTGAGCTGGGATGGTGCAGTGAGCTAAAAAACGGTGATGGATCAAGCCCTGATCTTTGGTCTGGGTAAGAGTGGTCTGCTTAATTCAGACACTCTGTTCATCACCACCCCCTTTTCTGAATCATTTTTGTCCACCATAAGCGTGGAAGGGTATACTCAGATGTGAGTCCCTAGCTCATTGCACCATCAGGATTCAAGCAAGCCGGGCCGAAGACGGCTGAAATGCCAGAAACCGGTCCCCGGTAGCTTGTTTCCTTCCCAGTATAAGAATTGGCTTGGTAGTTTGGTCTGCCCTGTTCCCATGATGTACTGGGCCAGGGTCAGACTAATTTGCATATAGCCAAGTTCTGAGCTGGGATGGTGCAGTGAGCTAAAAAACGGTGATGGATCAAGCCCTGATCTTTGGACTGGGTAAGAGTGGTCTGCTTAATTCAGACACTCTGTTCATCACCACCCCCTTTTCTGAATCACTATTTTCTTATTGTCAGGGGTACAAAGGAAGGGGCAGATTTAAGCCCCTTGCGGCTCTTTTGCTCCGTTCTTGCGTGACTTTTGTCACGCAGCAGCTAAACAAAAGAGGCGCCATGGTGCGTCGTATAATATTATAACAACGTGACGCATTTGGGAGATGCCTCCCGTTATAAAGCCCTGCTCCATCTGGGGGCGTTCCGGCGCAAGGGAGGGCATTCCTGCGCTGCAACACATCCTAACAGTGGCTGAGGGAAATCTACAACATTTCAATCAGTCACCTTTAGGGCAATGATGCGTCACACAAACCCTGCACCTGCTTGAAGCAGACGTACGGCTTGACCCAGCATTGGGGAGATAGGGTACCCCAGAGCATTGCTGGAGCTGCGCCATCGTTGCGACGCAACTCCAGCAGTAAAGCTTCGGTGACGTTTTGGGCCCATGGTGCGCCGCATTGCAAATACGGCGCACCATGTTTGGTGGTGGTAGCGGGCCGCAAAATTACTGGCGCATCCCTGCTACTTTGCAGGGATGCGACGGTAATTGCAATTCTGCCCCTTAGGGGCATACTTACTTACGCGTTCTGGCGCATCTCCAGAGATGCGCCAGATCAAATGCGTCACGCAAAACTACCCTTGCGACACGGCAGATGCGCCTCATTTACAATGCGGCCCGCCCTGGCGCAAGGGTAGGCACTTGCGTGACGCATCTCGTCACGTAAGAGCGGCGCATCGCTGGAGTCACGTCGCCAACGCAATGCAACTCCAGTAATGCTCAGGGCCACCCAATACTTAACATGCTGTGTCAGTCCTTACGCCTGCTTCAAGCAGGCATAAGGAATTGAATTGACGTAGCAGCGTCGTAGAAGTGCCTGCGTTAAATTTTGTAGATTTCACGCAGGCACTTTTGCGAGGCGCACAGCCGCCGGACCGCCCACCCTGCGTACTAGGAACGCACCCATTGTGGTGCAGGCCCATGGCTTTATAACGTGACGCATCTCCCTAGATGCGTCACGCTGTAAATGACTCGCAGGGATGCGCCACGTTTATGCCGCTGTTGCGTCACGCAAGGCAACGTAAACGTGGCGCAAGGGGCTTGTAAATGTAATCTGCCCCCTAGTGTCCAGCATTACGCAGTTCTGTAAAGTACACTCATACATAATAGTTACTCAGGCCAATGAGACCACAAAATAGAAAACAAATAAGCATAGTAGCAACGCCACTGAGAAGGAGAGCAGTGCACCTGAAATGCACGGAATATTTTGAAATATAATTTAACTACAATGTAATCGTCAGCAGCATTATTGGCTTGCTCCATGTAAAAAACAAATATTTGCAATACAACAACACAGAGCAGGAGAAAACATAGTAGTGAGTGATGAAATAGCTACTACTACTCACCAAGCCCGGGGATCTCCAAGCCGAGCTGGTCCAGCAGGTCGCGCTCCCGGTTCAGGAGGTCCGTCCAGCGGTGGGTGGCCTGGCTGTAGGTGCGCTGGACCCCGTAGAGTTGGGACATGGCCCAGCACACCTTCTGCCACCGCTTCCGGCGCTCCCGGATGTTGTAGCCGGCCGCGATCCTGCCGCCTCCCGCGATGGTCCTGGGCAGGCGGCGCTGGACGAAGTAGACCAGCGCGCCCACTTCCTCCGGGCTGAAGATCTCCCGTCACGTCACCTGCTCCCCCCTCAATCGCCCGCATGCTGTCCTGGCACGGGGTCCAGGACTCCTCCTCCCCGCCGCCGCTGCGGCCCTCAAGTGCCTGGGCAGCTTCACGGCGCCTGGCTTCACCATGGTCTGGGCATGTAAGGTAGGAAGTAGAAAATTAAGAAAGAATAGGATAGGGAAGAAGAAAAGAAAAGAGTTTAAAAAAAGTAGTTTAAAAGTAAACAAAAATAGCAGAAAAGACAAAAATATACAGCTAGGAAAAGAGAGGGATAGATAAGAAGCAAAATCGTTCGAAAAAAAACTGAAAACAAGCAAAGGATGGCAAAGATAGCAAGAGGATAAACACCATGCCCAGACACAGGAAATGAATGAAAAACAAGATGGCCGCCCGTTCACGAGCACGAAAGTAAGTTTGCACGCGATTTTCCTCGCGATCTCGTGCGAACTTGTACTCGCAATGCGCTTACTTCGCGAGATTATACATAGCGGGCGGAAACGGAAATACGTCACGCAAACAAAATGGCCGCGCCCGTACTCGACCTTGGGGTAAATTTGCGTGTTGCGCTGCAAGCGGCTCGCGAATACTGCAAAAAAACTCGCGAAATAACACGCCGCAAAAAAATATAAAGCTCATTCGCACGAATTGGCGGCTTCCGCGGTCGGTTTCGCACGACGCCGAGCCTCGCAAATAGCGCGAAATTACCGAAAAACGTTTTTTGCAAAAGCAAAACAAATGAGCAGGTGCAAAAGGTCAATCTCATGATTTGTAACGATTCCCTGTTGTGCTTCCTGAGGGGGCCCTCCAGAATTCAGTTGCCTGCTTGCAACTATTGTGTGACCCTGCTCTGACCTTAACTGTATGCCACAAAGGTCCTGATTTACAGCTAAGGGAGCAGACAAGCAGGTGCCAGGCTGGAAGTTCAAATTCAGTGACACATTAATTAGCCCCTAATTCATTATTGTCAGTTGGGGCAGGGCAGTGTGTTGTTAATAAACTAACCCCAAATTAATTCATGTCAGTTGAAGCAGGGCAGGTGTGCTTGCTCCCCCCCCCATCTTCTACAGTGATGATGAACTAGAGGGTGGCATTGATGTAACAGAGGGTGGCATGGGTCAAAGAGAGGGTGGCAGTGGTGAAACAGAGGGTGCTGGGAGGCTGTGATGATGAACCAGACGTAGAAACAACATAGTCGCGACCGTTGCGAGCCGACAAGTAAGTTCGCAATTGCGAACTAGTACCAAATCCTCGCGAACTGGCAGAAACACTTGCGAACACAAAAAAAAAAAATCTGCAAATTCGCGGGAATTCGCGGATTTTGCGGATTGCAAGTTCGCAAATTCGCTAAATTCGCGAACGCCAGATTCGCAAAATTCGCCCATGCTTACTCCCGGCGCCACAATATCCGGATTCGAGGCGTAATGACGGACGAAGACACGAGGGACCACTTCAAGTACACAAGGGAGCTCTTCAATCACATCCTGGGTAGACCTCTGGAGGTGGTATTACGCCTAGACCGAGCACACAGAGTGGGCCCTCCACGGTCCCCGTCGGCCCCACCGTCAGACATCCTGGTCTGCGTTCAGTACTACCGCACCAAAGAAGCTATCCTCCAAAGAGCGCGCCAAATGCATCCCCTTACGTTTCGTGGCCAGATATCGGTTCTGTACCAGGACTTGTTAGCACTCACTTTGCAAAAACAAAGAACCTTCAAGCTCATCACAACACATCTTCGGCAACGTGATATCTCTTATAACTGGGGCCATCCATTTCAACTGGTGTTCCGCATGGACAACAAGCTGTACCAGTTGTGCTCCTTGACAGAGGTTTGTCGGCTGCTAGGCGTGGAACCCCCTGCGGAGGAGAGCGGCGAGGAGGGCCCTAAAGTCGACGTGGATGACTCTAAGCCCCGATGGCGCCAACAGGGCCGAAAACGTCACCCAAAGAAGCCTCCTTCGGCCAAATAACAAAGGGCCAGTAGTCAGCTCTCAAGACTGTCTCCGCGGAACTGGCCAAATCCCAACCCGGCTGAATCCTGAAGCTCCAAATGGCCGGTTTATAGAGTTGTTTCATGCACGTGCCATTGGCGAGGGGGGGCTATTTGATTCCTCGTAGATCACCCCAAATTGACTCAGTTCCAATCACCAACGGATGATGGACATTACATTACTGTTTTTTGGGGGGGTTCTGGTGTTCCTTGTCCATTTTCCTTTTAGGGATAGCATAGATCCACACAACCATGGAGCTCTGAAACAAATGACTGCTCCACGCTCCGGTAGTACCAGAACCTGCACTTTACCTATGCCTTATGTTTTTCTGCCACAGTGAATGCCTCCCAACACGCTTAAAATACTTACCTTAAATGTGAGGGGCCTTAATAACTCTGTGAAGTGCAAGGCGGTTCTGTCATGTCTAGAAAACGCCCAAGCAGACATCTGCCTTCTGCAGGAAATGCATCTCTCAACCAGGGACTGCCATCGCCTTAAGTCGCGAAAATCGCCAATTTTTTCCTCAGGCCCAACTAAATCAGCCGGGGTGTGGTTCCGTGGTTCTCGAACTGGGTTCGATGGCTCCGAACACGTTCAATAAAGATCGTCGGAAATGGACGATTTTGGTGTCGGCAGACCGCAAATGGCAAGTGTAGCGTGTCTGAGTGTTTTCGTATGAATCGATATAGGAGAACACTCTGTATTCAAGGATTTAGTTTGAACCTCCGGTTCCATTTTGTATATGGCAGCCATTTTGTGTGGTTTCCCTAACATAGGCCCGATGACTGTGGCCGAACGAGTCCTTGAGACACGTACGCCTTAGCTGACTTCTGGGTGACCTGGCCGAACTGACTCCTTGCCCGAGGCTGATCCCGCTGAGCCAGTTCCTTGTTCAGCAGCTGGCCTGATAAAGATCAAAGAGCAGCACGTGCCCGAGTTTATGGTACACTGCTCCCAACATTCTATCTCCTTTCCAATCTGTTTCTGCCTTTCCTTTACGACATAATCATTGATTTGGGTTGAAGGCTATATGATGGGTTTGTCTGGCCTGATCGAACAGGAAACTTGGGAATGTGCGTGGTCATTTCTAGTGGGCTGGACAACGGAAAATGGGATTGTCCGGGATTGTCGTCATACGCTACTTTTGAAATGTTACATTGTCATTGGTCAGTTTGTATGCACCGAATGTAAATTTGGAATGTTGCCTGAGGCTTGATTTTTGGCATAAAAGACCATGCTCCGCTTATCGAATTTGTGCAGTCTCTGACGAACCACCCGTGTGTGCTTCGTAGATCTCTGTTCCTGGTTGCAGCCAATAAACTTTGGTCTTTGGCGTCATCAAGAAGTATCCCAAGTCTCTGTTTGCCAAGAAAGGGGAACTCGAAGGTTTCAGGCGTTCTCCCTGACGCCACTGGGTTCTAAAAACCCGGTCCTTCAGGGGTGGCTATCTTGGTGGCCACGCAGTTTAAAGGGGAGGTTTTACATAAGGAGGCCGAAATTAGGGGTAGGCTATTGACTTATAGATTTGCCTTAGGTAACTTAACATTCACCATTGGCTCACAGTACGCCCTGAATGATGGCCAAGAACAATTCTTGCACTCAGCCCTCACTGAAGCAACAGCCACAACAGACCACAACATCCTCTTGGGGGGAGACTTGGACCTAGTTTTTGATAACACTATGGATAGATCTTGTCAACGCACGCATCAAACAGGCACACTCTCCACGGAGGGGCTGGCCCGTTTACACGACCTGGGTCTCAGGGACTTGTGGCGAAGCTTTCACCCCCAGAGTCGAGAATACTCTTATTACTCCAGCGCGCATAAAACTTACGGTAGGTTAGACTTCCTCTTGGCATCCACACCCGTATATGCGCTCACAACAGAGGTCAAAATAGGAGTAGCTTCCCTCTCAGACCACGCACCAGTTATTGTTACTCTCACCCTGTGACCCATACAACAGCCCTCCAGGGTATGGCATCTCAGGGACACTCTACTGCACCGCAAGGAAGTGGCTAAACGTCTACAGTACTCCATCACCGACTACCTCTCCCACAATGCTAACACAGACACAACTCTTGCAACACAATGGGCAGCACTAAAGGCGGTCATACGAGGGGAGTTGATAGCCATTTCAGTGCCAGAGAATGCAGAGCGCAGGCGCAAACTGGACAAACTCACCCAACAAACTAAAGAGCTGGATCAGATGCACCAAAGGACGGGAGCCCCTCGGTGTGGCGTCAACTTAAAGCCGTGCGCCAGCAACTTGCTGCGCTTGACCAGGATAGGGCAGAATTTGCAGCATTAAGACTGCAACATCCCTACTACATAGGGGGAGATAGGTGTGGGCGCCTTCTCGCCCGCAAACTACACGAGACCCAACAGAATCAGGGCGTACGGAAGATTTGCCGAGGGGATGGTAGACGTGTCTCGGAAGATGGGGACATCGCCAAGGTGTTTCACAATTTTTATGCCAGCCTCTACGCTAGTTCCCTGCTAGAGAGCTCAGATGGGGCCACCTTCCTTGACTCCGTCAATTTGCCAGCTCTGGCTAAAGCTCAAGCAGACTATCTCGACAGAGACATTCAAATCGATGAGGTCATTGCCGCTATCGCCCGCCTCAAACTTGCAAAAGCCCCCGGGCCGGAAGGCTTCTCAGCTATTTTTTTACAAGACATTCTGTGCCCTGATTGCCCCTCTCCTTACTCAGCTTACGGAGCGATCCAAGGAGACCTCCTAGAGGCCTCCATAGTGGTGATTCCCAAACCAGGGAAAGACAAGACCACATGCGGAGCATATCGCCCCATCTCCCTTCTTAATATAGATTTAGAATTGTATACGGGATCCTAGCTGCCCGTCTTGCACCCCATATGCCTGGTCTTTTTGATCCGGATAAAGCAGGCTTCATCCCAAGCGCCAAATTCATTTGATGCTCATTAAGCATACATCAAACTCAATTGTCAAACCAGGCTGACATGCTATGCACATCGATGAAACATGGGGAAAGTATTAAATACATGTATATTGAAAGCTCCCAATGGAGATGCCCAATCTGATTGGTAACAGAATGATACTTTAGTATGTAGGAACTTTTTAGGTCAAGTAATGCAAGTGAACCCGGCGGAATTTCAGACTTGCCAATTATAAGCACCAAGAGAGCCTTCAGGATGATGGACTCTATAAAGATGGAGCCTAACCTGGCAATTAGTGCCCTGAACAAACTAGTTAAAAAAATGTATGCAGCATGCCTCACAGCATGCATCTCAATCATGGAATCCTCAGCACTGCAATAACGTTTTCACACTCCAGCTTAGGACGGGACAATTAGAGTGCAAGCTTATCTAAAGGTGAATGACGAGGAACTCTTGTGAAAACTTCCGGTCTGCAACACTAAAACAGTCAACTCGAAACACCCGCCAGCAAAACTAAGTGTGATCAAAACTCTATTGTGCTCATTTTTGTAGTGTGCTTCAAACAAACGATAATTCAGAGACTGCCACCAGTGCCTTCATTTATTTTCCTCTGTTGCCGGTAAAGGGTACTCCATGCTTTTCAGTAATTGTTCTATTGAAAACAGAAGCAAGGTTCCGCCAATTCCAATGCGGGGAAATCATCTGTATTACTTTTAAGTCAAACGACAGATGGAGACACACAGCCCTCACAATATCTACCACAAAAAAGAGCAGGGGCTGTAGAGAACATGCGGTGGGGCTTTCGGGTGAAAGGCACCTGCTACAGAGGGAGGATGGACGTGGATATTGAACACACTGATTAGCGGAAACCCATAAACCCTCACCATCTTGCCAGCATCAGGGGACCGAAGAGACTAGCCCGGAAGTGGTTATATGTATACATTCGCGATACAAAAGGGGATGATGGACGGAGCGTTTGAGCAAATCAAACACTCACCCCCAGTCAACTGATCTGGGTTAAATCCATCACCATTCTTTAGCATCTCTCCGCCACCCCAGTTCAGACATGGCCATATGCAAATCAGTCTGACTCTGTGCCTCATGGGAACAGTCCAGCCCGAACTGCCAAGCCATGTCTTCCCTGGACCGGAAACAAGCATCCTGGGACCGGTTTCGAATTCATAATCCTCATCAGCCAGGCTATCTTGAACCCAGTGGCCAAGTGAGCAAGGGACTCACATCTGAGCATACCCTGCCAACTTAGGGCGAACAAAGCGATACAAAAGGGGATGATGGAAGGAGCGTTTGAGCAAATCATACACTCACCCCCAGTCAACTGATCTGGGTTAAATCCATAACCATTCTTTAGCTCACTCAGCCACCCCAGTTCAGACATGGCCATATGCAAATCAGTCTGACCCTGTGCCTCATGGGAACAGTCCAGCTCGAACTGCCAAGCCATGTCTTCCCTGGACTGGAAACAAGCATCCTGGGACCGGTTTCGGATTCATAATCCTCATCAGCCAGGCTATCTTGAATCCAGTGGCCAAAATTCAATTCAAAAATATGGGCGGGGCTGAAAGCTTCGGAATTACTATTGATTCCAGGAAGTCCTCGCAGGGCGAGGGCAGCGCATGCGCGCTGCTAATGCCAGGCGAGACCTAAAAAGTGCTCATGTGACTTGTCTGCGAACTATCGACGCGTAAGCACGCAGAAGCTTTTTAGTGAGGTGATCCTGGGTAGACTACAGGATACCTGTCAATGAGATTCTGAGAGTCCACAAGTACAATTGATCAAGTGTTGTACTGGAAGATATTTACATTGGGAGGGGGACGACTTTACATCATGTTTGTAGATCTGAGTTCTGCCTGTGAACTGGTACCAAGATCAACACTTTGCCAGGTCATTTATGAGATGGGGGTGCCCAGTTATTTGCTAGATATCATAGTCAGGCTGCATGCCAACAACTATGCGCAGGTCAGGCATGGTAGTGCATGTGAGATAACTGATTCCTTCCCTGTAACCAGAGAAATCAGACATGGATGTGTGTTGGCCTCCCACGCTGTTTACAATCTACATCAATGGCCTTGCCAAGTTCCTAGATCAGTGTGATAATGACACACACAGATTAGCAAACTTGAGGGTTCCTGCCCTTGTGTTTGCTGATGATACATTATCATGCTCCAAATCCCCCATGGGACTCCAGAAGCTGTTGGACCAGTTTGAATGTTTCTGCCAAATGAAGGGATTGGAGATTAACATGAGCATAACTAAGCACATGATCCTGATTCCTGGGCATTTGACCAGGACTCGTCTAACTCTAGCAGGGGCCTCCTAGAATGTGTGCACACATTTGTGTATTTAGGCTTCACACTGAACATCTGGGGTGGCAAGCTCACATAATGCAGGTACGATTAAAATTGGAGCAAGTGGTGGGAGGTATTCTAAAGCTGCTGCGCAGCTCACAGTACTGTTCGAACCTGCCAGACATACAGATTTATAATCTTTAGGCCTTGAGGACAGCTGCCGATGGTGCAGAGTTGTGGGGCATCATTTGTGCGATCCCATTGGCAATGGTGGAAAATCACTTTATGCGTCAGTTGGTGGATCTACCTCTAGCCACTCCTCTGCTTTCACTTATGCTGGACTTTGGGATTAGAGACCTCTCTGACAGACTAGCACTGTCCCTTACTTTACTGGAGGAAGATCTGGGCTACCCCGGAGTCATCTGCCTATCATCAAGGACTAGATGAAATGTTGTCTTAACTGGGCTTTTGCAGAAATTCTATGGCTTAAGCATGGGATGGGTACACTGACAGAGATTGGCCTCCCAGATCTATGGAGTTTCCCGGACTAGGCTGTGGCTATTTCCAAATCACTTATCAAAACAGCATATTGGCACAATAGAGATACTCTCTTACACAGTCAGTCGAGCATGGAACTTTAGCAATTGCCTTTCTTACACAGTTAAGCATGTATGAAATTGAACCCCCTCAGCTAGACGACTGTATTTGCAATTCGGGTATGGAACTTTGCCTCTCCAGGTCTTTAATGTCAAGTGAGCGTGTAAGCCATGGGTCAATGAGCTGCAGTGCCCAGCCTGCTGTGACACAAAAGAAACTATTGAGCAAATTATGTTCTTCTGCCCAACCTATGTGACCTATAGGAGGTGCTGGATTACTCTTCTTTGTCAGAATTTTGAAACTAGGGGTCATAAAGAAGCTCTCAGGATTTTGAGACATGATACATGTTAGATTGATGGTTTTTGCTCTCTCTCGATTTCCGATAGGTGTGTGAAGTGTCAATATATTCTACCTAAAGTACACAAAAGTTTAAACAACCCTCCATTTAAGCCGATAGTATCAACGAAAGGTAGTCTTCATGGGCCCGTAGGAAAGTTCTTAGACACATACTTGCAACCCCACGTTCAAAAGATGACCACTTAAATTAAGGATACAATGGATTTTCTACTGAAAATCAATCAGACTAATATTGACACAGAGGAACAGATTCTACTATGTACTATTGATGTAAAATCACTTTATACCTTAATTCCCCATGATTTGGACATAGAAGCTATTGAATATTTCCAAATGCATTCAGAGTTGGACAAGGACATCAATTCATTCTTAATGGGACTCTTACAATTTACGCTGTATCTGAGATATTTCAGTTTGGATGATCAATTTTACTTACAACTAACCAGAACATCTATGGGCAATTGTGCAGCTCCAGCATATGCAAATTTGTTCATGCACACATTTGAAATTGACCATATCCTTAATAAAGATACCTGGAATACAAATACCATACTATTTTTGAGATACATTGACAATATATTTACCTTATGAAAAGGGTCAAAAGAGGAATTAACAGTAGCGTTGAATGACCTTAACACCATCAATGACAGGATTCAACTTACCTATGACTTCAATAGTACCAGCATTGCATTCTTAGAAGTCCTTATCTCAAAGGAGAATAACAAATTAAAAAACAAAACAGATATAGAAAAGAAACAGATCCTAACATATTGCTTCATTATAACAGTTTTCACCAAAATTAATTGAAGAACCATCTCCCTTACTCACAACTATTATGGGTTAAAAGAATAGTTTCTAATACAGACACTAAAACACAGAAAGAATTGCTTGCTCCCACACGGAAGAAAGAGCAAAACAAAAGAATGGTCACAGAGTTTAAAAAATCTATTTTAAAACATTGGCCAATGCTTCAAATTAAACTCGATTTTAGAGGAATTTTCTCAGAAAAGCCACTGTTTGCCTATGAAAGAGGGAAGAATGTATAAGAACTGCTTACGTGAAAATCCACTCTAATGTTGAACAAGACATACAAAGGGACTGTCCCCTGTATCAACTGCGACAATTGCAATAGTATCATTAGAGGCTCATGGATTCATCATCCCAGGAAAGGAAATAAAATAAACCTAAAAGTTACAGCCAGATGTGACTCCACAAATGTAGTGTATTTTCCTAAACGATGGAAATTGTTATTTACATGACCAGTTTTTATGGTCTGCTGTCTGAGAAACTGGTTTAGGCCGCTTTAATGTTTTTCATTCCACTTGCAAGGGGGGTATGACTACACCTAATCAAACCCCTGTCCGTGATGAGGGTTGCCGGGTGTTGTTATTATAACCTTTACCCAAGATATAAGCAGACTGCTTTTCATACAGGCGATAACAATTTTTTCGGACAATCAGGACCATTGACCATGATTTAATTAAAACTAGCTTTCAAGTACATTGTGCATAATCATGCGACTCGATAATCGAACACGTAGATTATGCGACTCGATAATCAAACTCGTATTCCGACATCCAACTACGTCGGAACAATAACAATGATGTCCCCTTTAACGTTTTGGTCCCTCGTCACGCATCACGTGATCGTACATACGGTCACGTGGTAACATCAGGAAGTACTATTACCAACTCCGCCGCCAGCTCGGCGTTCAGTCCGGGACGCGGTTGTGTACGGATAGGTACTTTGTGGGGAGTCGCCTGCAAATATGTGAGTACTGGTTAACAACACTTGTACGGCCAGGTTTTCGGGGCCGTTACGAAATCGTTATTCCAATGGATTTATAGTAATCGGAGTCTTTTCCACTCTTTGACCCCTTGATTGCTTAGAATTGCGGCGTGAAGATTACCCCACACCGCGTTTGCCCACGAGGTTACGCATTGATACGCCTCTTGTGAGTAAAAAGAAGGACTTTTTTGTCTTCCATATGTTTCCTTTGTTTGCTCTTCCATTCCTCCTACGTATAGAGCTTCCAATGACTCGAATTCTTGTGAGTGAATAATCAAGTGCATTTGATAGCTTTTTGTTATTGTTTTTATCACTTCCAATCTGCCACTATAGTTAACAGGTCGGGCAGAATGTTGAACCCTCATGATTTATGAGGAAATATACAGCTTTGTGACCCATTAAACTCCGAATAGACTGTTATGATAAATCATGCATGTCTTGACAATGGGAACACTCTCATAAATTAAACCCACTTCGATTAAGTCACCAGATGGGTGCCTTTTCTGTCCGGGTGATGGGACGTAGTAGTATGATTTAGTACTGCACTATAATGTTGGGATTGTTTCATTCTAATCATTGAAACATTCTTTCCCTACAGGTACACGACTCCAGCAAAATTGCTGCGTGGGTCTTGAACGGCTTTTTAGCCGTAAGTATAATATATACTGAAAAAAAACTTTTTTCTTTTTCTTTTTCACACGAACCCCTCACGGCAGGGTGCACCTTAGGGTGTGTACACCACCAGAGGATCACACTATATGGTCCTGCTGAAAGCTGAGCAACTCAGGCTCCTAATAAGCAGAAACATGTTGACCAATTTTTTCACTATGGACTAGGGGTCTTTAATAACTGAGACCATACCTATGTGTCCATTTATATCTGTTTTTAACCAGTGCAAATCGGACTATTAATAAAATAGTTGAAAGTCACGAATCTGCACTTTTTAATTTTCCTTCTTTTTTGCACTCACTTAGCTTAATTTGGCTTTAATCACACCCTCAACACTCACAAGATCCAGCTCCGCTGTAAACAGGCGTTGAAGCACACTGGAAAGACATTCGGTCTTTCCAGTGGGAACCCAGTGATGAAGCATGTCACCACCAGGTTGGTGAGTGAGGGTTCTTAAAATCACTGTGTATTGTCCCATCTCTCTATGTGCATTTAACTAAATCCATTTTCTTTTCTCTGCACCTCGGACATTCATTACGAGATTGCTCTTTACGTATTGATTCACTCTTCTGTTGATTTATGATATTTTCCTAAACGTCCATGCTTATTGGCATACATTGGAAAAATTGAAAGAAAAATTAAAGCCAGGTTGAACAGACACAAAAGTAACATAAAGACTAGAAACCTGAAATCGGCGATCGCTGCAAACTTTCTTGAGCATGGTCACAATATTTGTCAACTAAAATTCATGATTTTGGAAACGGTGGACATAATACAAGGAAGAGACAACCAAATATTCCTCCTTCCAACAGAGCATTATTGGATAAAAAGATTGGTCACACTAATGCCAAATGGCCTAAATGATAGGATGGAATTCAGTTGCTACCTTTAACCTGTATGGGGTTCATCAAAGTATTACCTTCTAGATTCTGCTTTTCCAGCTTTTGAAACCTGTCATTCAACATACTCATTATATGTTTTTCTTTAGCAGTGTTGCACATTTTAAGATGGCTGCTACCATTGTGTATTTAGAAATACTTACTGTGATATTAGTGTCACACACATCGCTTTTATTTTAATTTTTGATCCAAATTCTAACTAGGGTCACTGGAATCACATGATGGGTACTTTTCACCTTATTAAAATTTTGGGTGTCACTTTTCTTAACATTTAGTTACTTGTTTTGTTATGTGCATGATCAACACCCTGCTGTAGACGCTAGGTAACCCTTTGCTGGATGGCCCTCAGGGTTTAAGATAGTCCGTCATCTAGGTTTAATCACCCGGAAGTATTTAGTAGTTTGGTTATTGAAGTAGGTGATCTACTTCATATTTGAAGTGCTTTGTTATATTATGTATTGTTATGCAATTTGTAAAGCGCATGGCTGTCCCAGCAAAGAGACATCCTAGAGCTGAAAAGCAGCAAGGAAAAAAAGGAGCGAGATGGAAAGTTACTGGAACAGCCATGTCTTTACTGCCTTTCTAAACATCAAATGATTAGAAATCCTCCTGATTGCAAGAGGCAGTGAGTTCCTTAAGGTAGGAGCCAACACCCTCAGGAACGGCCTCTGGTTCTGGCTCTACGGAAGCGAGGCACATGCATCAGATTAAGATTGGCAGAGCTCAGTGCACGGGATGGAACATAGGGAGGACCCAAGTCATTGAGGATCACAGGGCAGGAGCCTGTCAGAACTTTTTGATTAACACAAAGCGCTTTGAATCTAACTCTCTGATCCACGGGAAGCCAGTGGAGTTGACGCAGTACCCCTGAAACTGAGCTGTACTTGGGCAGAGCAAATAGAATGCGAGCAGCCGCATTCATAGTACGTTGAAGCCTATTTATCACAGACCTATTGGCCCCTAGATGGAGGCTGTTGCAATAGTCTAACCTAGACAGGATAGTGGCTTGAACAACTAGCTGGCACGTTTGGGGATCAAACAAACCCAAAATGGGTTTGAGTCAATGCAGAATACCGAAACAGGTTCCTGCCACAGACTTAACATGTTCCTCAAACAAATCCATCCTTACACCAAGATTTTTCACTGTGGTTTTGGGCATAGGGGGGTTGCCCCGTATTGGTGGCCATCAGTTGTTGCCTCACTGATGTGAATCTGTGCCAGGGAAAAGAATCTCGGTTTTGGATAAATTTAATTGGAGACAATTTGCCTCCATCCACCCAGCTATGGCTGCCAGATCCTCCTAAAATTTAATCATATCTTGACTGGAGTCTTTGGTAAAAGAAAGAATTAGTTGCGTATCGTTCATGTACGATACCATCTGTATCTTAAGGGTGTTGGCCAGCAAGGCCAGCAGTCGAACATAAATGTGTAAAGAGCTCGGATACCTACGGGTCTAGCCAGCGCTATATAAAACTCATAAAATAAATAAATAAATAAATAAAACATGATAAATAATGTAGGGCTCAGAGCCGACCCCTGTGGGACTCCATAGTGCACAGAGTGCGTCAAAGAATGAAATGGAGGGGCAATGACATGAAATGACTTATCGCTCAGAAAAGAGGATAGCCAGTTGAGGGCACTGCCTCCGATACCAATCTCACGCAGCCGATGGAGCAAAATACTGTGCAAGACTGTATCAAAGGCTGCGCTAAGGTCAAGCAGAATGAGTGCCGTCAAGTTGCCCTCATCCATGGAGGCTCTAAGTTCTTCTGTAACAGCTAACAAAGCTGACTCCGTACTGTGTTTGACGCGTCTTTTTCAACCGGAGATTCCTGTAAGTGAACCACAGTTGCATGTTGAACAAACCTGTATTTACAATGAGGCGTTCTTTTCTTTTACGGTTTTCTTGATTCACTATTTTATTTATTGTCGCATCAAGTTCCAGTTTCCGAAGTTTTCATTTGGATTTAAAGATTGTTTGTCATGTTCGAGCCGCCTGATTACAACAGAGGACTCTACTTTATTTAAATGCGAGAGTGCATGTGTTTTTTATACATGACTTCTGCTATTTCACTTTGGATACTTCAGTTTTGCTTTTGAGCATGTTTCACATGCATGTATTACAGAGCATTTTCACAAATACATCTTTTTCATAGCTCGTATCCCATGGATACCAGCAGACACATCTGTTACGGTATAACACAGATTATAGCCGTGTTCTATAGAGCTTGAGCTACATTTAGCTTTTACACTTTTCTCGTTGATGTTACATAAACATTGTAACAGGTTGACCTTTTATACCACTGGGTACATGCATGCTTAAAAATGCCTGAGATATTGTCTGTTAAACAAATACTGTTCTTAGAGCAGGCGGATGGCTGTTATTCGTTTTGATTCTCATTTACATTTTTTTCAGATTGTTTACCCCCTGACTAAGGGCTTTACCAGCCCAAAATGCATTGGGATTGGATGGAAAATAAAAGATCAATGTTTCTTATTCCTGAAATGTGTGATATCAACAACTTTGTATACAAATTTGGTGGGATGAAGAATACCCAATACCACCATTGAAAAATAAATACATTATTTATTTATTTTATGAGTTTTATATAATGCTGGCTAGACCCGTTTGTATCAGAGCGCTTTACAAAAGGTTACAACACAGCGAGTTTGCGAGTTACAAGATTAAACAAGTTACATAACAATAACATGTGAAAACGCCAAGAGCACACTCAAAGAGCAATAACGTAAAAGACAATTGCACAGAAATTAACAGGGGAGGTGGGAAAAACAAAAGGGGGGAGAGAAGGTAGAGGGGGACAAAAGTAGTGTAATGAAAGAGGTTGGGAGCGATACAAGGGGATGGAGAAAAGGCAAATCAGAAAAAGGAAGAAATGTTTGAGGACCGTCAAGGGGGAACCGTGGGAAAAGGGTAAAGGACGAGGGAATCGACGAGATGGCGGGTCTGGGTCCGAAGAAAAGCTGCGGAGATCAACAGCAAAATGGCAGGCAGGGCAAAAGAAACAAAAAAAGTAAAGAAGTCCATGAGAGTGACCCAGTGAGTATGAATTAAAGTGCCAGAAGAAGTCAGGGGGGTTACATAGCACAAAAAAAAAGTCAGGAAGGGAGAGGAGGCGTGTAGGCTCGGGTCCACTGGGGTAACGTTAAAGACAATCAGCCGGTCGTGGCTACCGCGCACCCATACCTGGTAAAAGTTCACTGGGGTCTCCGGAGTCGATGACGAGGCAAGGCAAATCCAGGAAGATAGCCAGCATGGGGAGGCAGCGAGGTGGCGTTGAAGACTGGCAGGCAGCCGGTGGGGGCAAAGTTGCGCCAAGGCTGGCCCACTTTCTACAGCAGCGATTCGGTCCAAGGCAGAAGTAGAGAACAACAGCGGCAGTAGGACGAGGAATGTCTTTCTCCAATGTCCAGCTGGGTAGGAGACGGTCGCGGGAGAACCGATGCCGGACTCCCCAATAGCCGAACCAGGCGGCTCCACTGAGCATCAGCAAAGACGTCTCGCTGTCCTGGGAAGAGGGGAGAACACGCTTTAAAGCCATCCTACACCATCCGTAGCCATATGGAAGAGCCGGAGCAGCAGTGAAGCTGGATAGGTACAGGAGGACGGTAGGCTCTGAGTGCGGTGGAAGAGTCCAAACGAGAGGCATCAGCGGTGCGGGAATCCATGCCCCGATGTCCAGCTGGGTAGGAGATGGCCTCGGGGAAACCCGGGGCAGACTTCCCAATAGCCGATGCGATTTGGCTCCACCAAGCATCGACTATGTCTTCTCCATGTCCGCTGTCCGGGTACAGGAGGAGAAAGTGTAAAAAGAGATTATTAGGGGTTAAAAGGTCCGGCGCGGCAAACACAGACAGGGAGCTCCCAGCTGGAGCTCCTCACCAGGCGGCCATTTTGTCCCAAGCCCAACACACTAATGAACTTGATGCAATCCTTTTTATAGGGACACAAGGCAGTGCAATAGGGGACGAACCCCAGTTGGGGACCAGTACTATATTTTATTGTGTGGAGAGTAAGGCACAAGATGAGCATTTCTCATGAACATTTGTATAGTGCTGATCCGTAAACCGGTATTGCAATTATTGCTAGAGAACAGAATGTGCAATACTCATATAAATAACCAGGAACCTCTTTTAGAGTATTTATATATTTTCATCTTTAGTGACTGGCCAACCTATTTTATTGTGTATTAACTTATTTACAGCTTGATGTGCAGTTATAGGATTAGCTGGTTGTGCAATTCTGATAACGAACACCACCAATCAGGGAGATATCTGGGACTTCTTGATTTATTGCTTAATTTACCCCGTTGTGTTGTCTTAATGCTTATTATATTGCACATTTAATCTTACATATTGTATTTGTTCTATTGTGTGTTTTTTGCCTTATGTACTTTTATGGCTCATAGCCGAAATAAAGTTTTACTGACTGACTGACTGATTCATAAAAGCTGACAGTCCAGCTCAAATCCCAATCAGCAGTAATTTACACCGTTCCAGACCTAGGTAATTCCCTGACCTAGCTGATTGTAGGGAGGACATTAGCAATGAAGCAGCACAAACAGTAATACATCACAGCATTGCGTATTTGCAAAGGTGATATTGGTATGCGCATAAGCATCTTTAACTATGTATGAAAAGTAACAACCTAGGCAATTATATCAACTTGTCCGTATAATGACAACTGGGAGAAGTAACACAATACCAACTATGGCTCTGATTTTTATTAGCACAATTTATATATAAAATACATATCTCATTAAAAAACTTTTGTCCATATCCAATATAGACCAAATTGCACAATATTAATAAAACTAAATCAAAAACAATACAAGAGAAAAAACAGCCGCAATTAGTGGCACATTAAATCGACGCGCGTTTCGGCGAATCAGCACCTTCTTCAGGAGTAGCTACGTATTTCCTAGAAGGATTATATAGTAGAATACATCCGTTATAAAACATTACATATTTTTTTACATATTTATTAAATCACAAGTGCAGCGATCAGTGTTTAAACTAACTCAAAAAAGATTAAAACAATACAAAAACCATAGTTGTACAACCTCCATTATCTTTTTTCTTTAAAGATTGCCAGTAAAAAGGACAAGAAAGACATGCATTAATAAAAGTCTATTGAATACAGTCTCACTTCAGTACTCATTTTAGGCCCTATGTCATTCTTCAAAATGATGTATTAGTATATTGGACAAACACCACTAACATTGAATGGTTAGCCTAATTTTTAGAACTTATCTGCGATTTCTTACAACGTTTCTACACCATATTACATATGTACAAGGGCATAAATGCCTCTTAAATCTAATCGTTCCAACCAATTTGACCTATATGAAATTTGGCCAAATTTGGAGGTGATGCTATGTACCATGTATCATTTTCAAGACCTTATTAAAAAATGTACTGGTTCTTGTTATTATTGACATAAAAGCCGGTAGTATCTCTTGATAGCATTAAATCTGGCCTATGTTAAATATGATTAAAATGTAGGATTATACTTACTTATAACGATTCTGGTGAATCAGTAGGATTGGGTATCTTAAAAATAGAACAAATTATATATCTGTGAAGAGATAATACAATCGATATAAATGAAGTCTCCAGATACAAAACCCAAGTGTGCAAGCATGACCAATTTTTAAAGTCATATTGATTACTCACTAAAAGTATGTTATTTGATGTCCTATAACGTTCTGATGATCTGTTATTCGTGATATCGAATGACAACAGCTACCACCATTGTTAACATAAAACAAGAAAAGGCAAAGTCTTGATATCAATAATACGCGATCTCTGTCATGTACAAAACATCTTATCCAAGTTTCTGTATTAGAAAGAAAGGATCGTATAAGATTCAATAGAGATAATATAACAATCCGACGGTCGATAGCATGGCTCCAGAATTTCATATTAAGAAAGCCATAGTTACCTGCTCTTCAGGAAACTGAACTCGCCTTCTGATGCAGATGAGGCTAGTTAAAACAAGAAACTGCAAAGACAACGACAGACGGTCAAGATCTCTTCAAGATACGCTATTTTAAAACAGTCTTTCCACAAATCGAAAATAATTTACTAACTCAAAATGTGTTAAAGAAGTCAAGATTATTATGCCGAAACTATATAGTTTCTAAATCTATGGAGCATGACTAACTAGTGAGATACGAGGCTGCCGAATAGCAACATCAAAACTTACAGTTTCGGCCAAAAGGTACCTGAACGGAATACCCATTGCGAATAATTATGTCTCCAGTAGACAGACATATTTATGCAGCCAATACTGCCTTTTAATATCAAAACAAATATACAAAACAGTATAAGAATTACCCGATATAATAAGATTCAGGGCCGTCCTCTGGTATATGGATAGATTTCCAGGGGCACAACTGGAAAAATAAATATAGACTAATGAGAAAAAGCTGTCCCAAAAGGGGAAAGGGATCTTTATTTGAAAAATGCCCTATAGCGTTTACCTGTGATAATGTTGTCCTGGCACAGTACAGAGGGGAGCGGCGTCCTACGTCATGCAGAGGCTGATGGCGGGAAGGTATTAACCAACCCTCGCCTTCAGAACTCTTTAAATACTTGTACTAGATGGAAATAGCTCTATTGTGACTGGTCGAATGATCCGGCACATGACTAGAGTGATACACCCAGTCATAGAGATAGAAAAGAGACTATCAGAAACCAAAGACGACAATGAACCAAGTAAGGAAAAAATAAAGTATAAAATATTATAATTATCAAAATATTAGAACATGGAGTGAAAATGAACAAGGAGTCCACTTACAGGGCACCTAAACCACCCACTGACATCCACTGTTGGCCACTGCACCATTCTAAACCAACAGAGTGGAAGGTATAATTTGCGGACATATTCTTCTTCTGGAAATCTCCAATGGCATAACCTCTCATGCATTGCATCAGTCATTCTCTGCAACGGCCTTCCACCTCTGGAACTCTCTCCCTCTAGAAATTGGAACCAAAAAGTACCCTTTAGTCCTTCTACCATCTTCTCCAGACTTATCTCTTTAGACATTATGTGTCCCACTAACTGTGTTGTAAAGTACTTGTTGGTGTTCTTGCACCTTCCCCTCACTCTTTATAATACCCTATAATTTGGGTCTTGTGTACTTAGACATCGCTTTTCAAACCTCCTAAATACATATCCCTAACAGCTACCCCTATTCTTCTTTGCTCCCCTTTCCTCATCATCACATCATTTTTACTCTACATTCTGTCACCCAGATGAACTCCTCAGGATCAAGACCAGTGGGTCAACCCCCAATCTTCCCAACTGTTGCTTGCTGTTAAAGCACAGACAAGTGGAAGAATCAAGCAAGGGAATGAAAGGGACAGTTGGGAGGGAGATCTGGAAGACACAACAATGTCACTGTATAAATCACTGCAATTACCAAATAAGTACTATGCTAGTATCCAGACTTGTGATCCATACCACCTTACCTGAAAAGAGAATAAGTTCAGCTAAATCTGTAATAAGAGCCTTTAATGGGATGGATTCTCTTGTTGACTCTTAGTCGCTGAAAGGGTACAGGAAACGTCTTTTACTCTCCCTTTTCCTGTATAGCAACAAAAAGCGAGTTATCTGATAATAAGTATTATTCTTTATTCCTGTATGCTAATAGTGGAGTTCTCTCACTCCGTAGTACTGGTATTTGCACAGTCTACAGGATTGTTCAATCTTTGAGTAAAGCAAAGTTTCCTCACTCTGCACTACTTCTTTGTTTATTTGAACAAAAATATCTGAGAAAGTATTTAGCGTCTCCCACCCACTCCTTTGCCAACAAGATTTGTATAGCGGAGCCCACTCATGTTCCAAACCGACCCGCACTTGCCTTTTGTTTGTTGTTCCAGCGTGGGTTGTCGCTGTTCGAACTACCACCAACTGTGAAGGCTCAACTGGGTGAAGCTCTTACAAAACTGCTCCGACTGAGGTGACGTTCTTGGTAGAATCTTGGAGGCACGTTGAAGTTCTCTACCGCTTCTGATGCTACAGCTTCCTGATCACTCACTGTGCTTGTGCCGCGATTCCTCAAAGACACTGATGGAACCCTGTTCACTTGGTCTTGTGCTCAACTCAGAATTTGAAAGGTCTCCACGGCTTTGACTGGTCGTACTGATGTCAGAGAATACCAAGCAAGGAAGATAGAGCACAATCATATTTACAGAGCAGACTCCTGTGAGTCAGCAATTCCAGCAATCACAGTGGAACTTCCTATGAGTCATCAATCACTGTGGCAATCACAGTGGAGCTTCCTATGAGTCATCAATCACTGAGACGATCACAGTGTAGCTTCCTATGAGTCATCAATCA
Organism: Lissotriton vulgaris; assembly: GCF_964263255.1. Lineage (NCBI taxonomy): Eukaryota > Metazoa > Chordata > Amphibia > Caudata > Salamandridae > Lissotriton > Lissotriton vulgaris. The sequence goes on along the minus strand of NC_141685.1, from coordinate 774,145,455 downwards.
CTGAGACAATCACAGTGTAACTTCCTATGAGTCATCATTAACAATAGCTGGAAACTGTTGGGGCTATAAGTCAGTGACCTAAAACGGTGTGCCCTGTGAGGCAGCACAGTCTCCTGGGCAATGTAGTCTCAATAAAACCCAATTGAAAAATGCAAAATAGAAAGTAAAACAGAAGAACACATGCCCCTTTAGAATAGCTCCTGAGCCCAAAAAGACCATGTGGTGTGTGTAGCCATAATCAGCACAATATCTTTAATATATAAATGGATGCCTTGTTAGGGGAATGGTAGCGGAGATTCCTGTAGCATTCATATATGTTGAAGTAAATTTGCGGGCCGTGACACATTCTACTTTTCTTCCTCCTCTCCCCGTCTTCTCTCTCCTCTCTCAGTTCTTACTCCTTCCATCTCCTTCGCTCTCCCTATCCTTTCTCTTCATCCCTCCATCCCCCTCCTTCCTACATTCCCCTCTCAATCCATAGTTCTCACCCCCGGTTTCTGCCTTCCCCACTCTTAGTCCTTCCCCTCTTCTTACAGCCTCACTCTTGTTTGCCATACTCTATCTTTCCTCTCACTAGTCATTTTAGCATACAAGGGCATAGCCACCAGTGGAGTAGCAAGTACAATCACAAGGGTAAAAGCTTTAGCGTCCCACTGAGTCTTGTTCCTTGTTGTATTTATTATCTGTACAGCATTAAGGGGGGGGGGCATCTGCCATGCTTGCACCCGGGCCCATGGCACCCTTGTTATGCCACCATACCACAATTTTATGGCAAGACAGGAGGCTAGCATTAATTTTTATTTACACTTCTCAGAAGCAAAAAATCTTTAAAGATCCAAGAATCAGAAAACAGAATTAACACTCAGTGAAATAGCATCCTCCGTTCCTATAAAATCTCCTTGTCCTACTCACCTGTCTCTTTTGTTTGTTGCTTCTGAGCAAATAAGTATCTATTTTCTTTTACTTGAATAGAGTATGAGTTTTTATGGCATGGGATATAAAAAAGACGTAATAGTTTATATTAGTTTAGTTACCGCTTTGGAGTGATCATTTATTATAATATATAATAATACTTTGATAGGCCTCAGTTTAACTGGTGATCACGCTCAAGTTTATTTTTAATGTGAGCCGCGTTTTTACCTTAAGTGAGCGCGCAACTATGAGTCGCGTCTTTTGAAAAGAGAGTGAGAGCAGATGGCTTCATGCTGGCGGTCATCATTTTTGGGGCACGCATGTATGGATGACATATTTCGCCAGTACGTGAATATTGACATTTATAAAAGAGGTTGCACTTGTTTTGTGCAAGTGCATTTGTTTCTATTGCAATATGGGGTTCTGTACTCATAACACTCTATTACAGTTACAAGCGTTGAGGGCAGTAGAAGCCCTGTGTGTACACATTTTGAGAAAAACCTGTAATCAAATATAAAAATTGGGGAGTCTATTTTTTTATAAAGGCACATTCTTTCAATAAGAATATATAACAAACAGTTGTTAACATGTCTGCTCAAGGTACACGTGATGCTCGTCAGGAGAAAATAGTTATGAAAATAATATCTCAAGAATTATTATTATTATTATTATTTTTTTTTATATGCAACTCCAATACAACAAATAAGCTTTTCAAATTACATCAAAAACCAAATCATATAAGCATCATAGGTGAAAGAGACAACAATCAAAGAACATGATATTAAATGCAGAGGTCAGAAAATACAAAATTGTCTAAAGCTTCCTATGCTATTGAATGATTGTTTTTAAGTATGGGCGAATTTTGCGAATCTCGCGTTCGCGAATTTTGCGGATTTGTGAACTCGCAATCCGCAAAATCCACGAATTCTTGCGAATTTGCGGATTTTTTTTTTGTGTGTTCGCAAGGATTTCTGCCAGTTCGCGAGGGTTTCGTACCAGTTCTCAATTGCGAACTTACATTTCGGCTCGCAATGGTCGCGATTATGTTGTTTCTACGTCTGGTTCATCATCACAGGTTCCCAGCACCCTCTGTTTCACCACTGCCACCCTCTGTTACATCAATGCCACCCTCTGGTTCATCATCACTGTAGATTATGGGGGGGAAAAGCAAGCACACCAGCCCTGCTTCAACTGACATGAATTAATTTGGGGTTAGTTTATTAATGTGTCACTGTTTTAAAATTCCAGTCTGGCACCTGCTTCCTTATCTGTAATTTGCTTTCTGTTGCAGCGCATTTTTTTTCCAGGACCTTTGTGGCCTACTTGTAGCTATTCTATGAGCCTGCTGTGAGGGTAAGAGCAGGGTCATACAATTGTTGCAACTAGCAACTGAATTCTGGAGGGGCCCCAGTCAGGAAGCACTACAGGGAATTGTTACTAATGATGAGTTTGAACTCTTGCACCTGCCGAGTGTTTTCAGTTTTGCAAAACTCGTTTTACTGCAATTTCGCGGGATTTGCGGGGCGCGAACACTCGCGAGATCGGAAGCCGCGAATTCGTGTGAATATGCAATTTGTTTTTTGCGGTGTGTTAGTTCGCAAGGTTTTGTGCGTTTTTGCGAGCCGCTCGTAGCGCAAGGCGCGAAGTTACCCTCGCGGTCGTTCAAGGGCGCGGCCATCTTGTTTGCCTGACGTATTTCCGTTTCCGGGCGCAAAGTGTAATCTCGCAAAGTGTGCGGCTCGCCAGTACAGTTTCGCGAGTGTTCGCAAGGAAAATCTCGCGCGAACTTACCCGCGCGGTCGTGAACGGGCGCGGCCATCTTGTTTCTCATTCATTGCTATGGTTCTGGGCATGGTCTTTGTATCCTCTCTAAATCTCTGCCATCCTTTGCTTGTTTGAAGTTTTTTTTGATCTATTTTACTTATTATCTATCCCTCTATTTTTCTAGCCCTATATTTTTGTGTTTACTGCTACTTTTGGTTAATTGTAAACTACTTTTTTAAACTCTTTTCTTTTCTTTTCTTCTCTTCCCTATTCTATTTTCTTTATTCCTTTCCGCCCAGACCATGGTGAAGGGAGCCGGGAAGCATCCCGAGAAGGGGAAGGGTCCCACACCCCGTGTCCGGCTCCCGTGCGGGCGTTTGAGGGGGGAGGAGGTCGTACCCAGGGAGATTTTTACCCCGGAGGAGGTGGGCCAACTCATTTTTTATGTTCAGCGCCGCCTCCCCAGGACCATCATGGGAGGCGGCAAGATCAGTGCCGGGTACGGGGTCTGGGAGCGCCGGAAGCGGTGGGAGAAGGTGTGCCAGGCCATTTACCACCACTCTCGGGTCTGGCGCACCTACAACCAGGCCACCCACCGCTGGACGGATGTCCTGACCCGTGAGCGAGATCTGCTCGACCTCCTTGGCCTTGAGATCCCCGGGCTTGGTGAGTAGTAGTAGCTATTTCTTTACTACTATGTTTTCTCCTGCTGTGTTATTATATTGCAAGTTTTTGTTTTTTACCAAGAGCAATAATGCTGCTCATTACATTGTAGGTAAATTATATTTCAAAATCTTCTGTGCATTTCAGGTACACTGCTCTCCTTCTTCTCAGTAGTGTTGCTACTATGCTTATTTGTTTTAGATTTTGTGTTCATTTCATTGGCCTGTGAAATTATGTATGAGTGTAGTTTAAAGAACTGCGTAATGCTACACACTAAGGTTCAGATTTTTAATTACCGGCGCATCCCTGCAAAGTAGCAGGGATGCGCCAGTAATTGTGCGTCACGCCACCATCACCCATGGTGCGCCGTATTTACAATGCGGCGCACCATGGGCCCAAAACGTCTCCAAAGCGTTACGCATCTGTGCCGTAAAGGCGGCGCATTGCTGGAGTTGCGTCGCAACGATGGTGCAGCTCCATCAATGCTCTGGGGTGCCCTATCTCCCCAATGCTGCGTCAAGCCGTACGTCTGCTTCAAGCAGGCGCATGGTTTGAGTCACGCATCATTGTCCTCAAAGTGACTGATTGAAATCTTGTAAATTTCCCTCAGCCACTTTTAGGATGCGTTCCTGCGCAGGAACGCCCTCCCTTGCGCCGGAACGCCCCCTATTGGCGCAGGGCTTTACAACGTGATGCATCTCCCATATGCGTCACGTTGTTAATATACGCCGCACCATTGCGCCTCTTTTGTGCTGCCGCTGGGTCACAAAAGTCACGCAACAATGGAGCAAAAGAGCCGCAAGGGGCTTCTAAATCAGCCCCTACAGACTCAAGTCCAGTCCTTCCTTTGTACACATGGTGATAAGAAGAAATAGTGGTGGTGGATTGATAGTTTGAGTATTTTAATGACTGGTTAATGTAGTAGGAAACTTTAGTGTTGTCGCTGATCTTCAATCACGATGGACTTTGGCTGTCACTTCGCGTGCTGCGGACTGCTGCCTGCCAATCCTAGGCAAACCTTTTTAGTACTTTGTTTAGTGAGTTACATAAGGTAATTTCCAATTCGACGGTCCGCAAATCAAGCAATACTAAAGTAATAACGTAGTCGACCACATGAGATTGGTCAATAATATATCCCGTGGAGTAGTTGTCTATTTGCTATTTCGCAAAAATATTTTGTTAGTTCTTTTGAAATGTTTGATTTGGTTGACAAATATCATCCATGTTTTCTGTTTTTCTTTCTTTCATGTTGTACATCAGCTTCCCCCAGGGGCAAGAGGAGGACACAGGAGGAGGAGAAGGGTGCTGTTGACGATGCAGGCCAGGACCGGGCAGGCGAGGGCTCCTTTGCTTGCCCCAGTAAGTTTTAATTTTAATATAGAGTACTTATTTTTTCCTAGCGTTCCTCATTCGATTTTTCCGAAATCGTCTTTGAGCTTCTTGTAGACAGGATCTAAATTCTTATCCTGCCTCAACTATGACTCCGTGTGGTATTACTAGATTATTCTTATTAGTCTGTCTGTGTAGCTAACTAAGATTGCACATTTGGCATTTCCATTGGACTCCCATTCTAGTCAGCAATAGCTCTATGCACTGAGTGCAGTCCTCTGGGATTGTCCATAATGTCTTTTCAAGTATTCTAAATGTTTATGCTTTGACAATTGCCAACAATAAAAAGGTGAATGACCACCAAGAAAGAATAAGATACTACTTTACTTTTGGTTTGGATAGAAGGACAATCCATTCTACTACTGTTGCAGGGACAAATCTGCACAAACAGAACTATGGACACTAAATAATGCATTGCTTAGCTTATCAATTATAATAGGTGCTGTTAGACTTTCCACATACCTCAGTGATAACAGACTTTGTAGTTGAACCCCCAATCTCCTTACTGACTAGATAGTGTGGCAGAGTCATTTAGCTCCCAAAGTCACCGATGGCAGAGGCACGGACTTATGCTTGCAAAAATTCCAAAACCTTTAGCTCATCCACTCTAGTCTGGAGGACCAAAAACCACAGAGTATATTTAAGTTTAAAAGCTTTATTAAAAGTAAACACATTTATTGAAATCAAGTTTGTCATAAAAGTAAACGTTTAACTGGAAATGGAAAAGTGCTTAGTGCTGACGATTAATTGGGCACATTTCTTGTGGTCGAGCCGAGCTCTCACCTGGTTTGAACTTGAGCCTGCTCGTGTTCTTAGAAGTCAAGCTTCTGTCTGTTAGGAGAAAAAGTGGTGCGTGTTAAAAATAAAAAGCAAGCATTCATCAGTTGTGCCAAAAAGTGCAGCAAGACAACAGCCTTCCCTGGAAAAAGGGACATTTTTACTTTACAGTAGACAGTCACAAATTATTAAATTGTATACTGTTTTTTTCACATTTCTTTCTTCCTCCTAGACCAAATATTATATAGTAGTGAGTGGTGTATTCTAACATTATTAAATGTACTTTGTAGGTGGAACATCTGGAGGCGGGGCCAGCGTCGAGGTGGTGGTGGCATTGGACGAGGACAACTCTGGGGAGGAGGCGGTGGAAGTGCCGGACAAATCTGTGGGGGATGACACGGTGGTGGCGGGCAGAGGTAAGCTATACATTCCTTACTCATTTGAGATTGAAGACTGCAGAGTGTGCTTTTTGCACGGGTGTATTATAAATAAACCAGGTAGTAGCCTCCTCTAAATGTACTTCGACTTAGCTGTGAAGTTTTTGGCGAGAAGAATCCCAATCAGATCTGAGGTGAGCTTGATGGAAGGGATGAACGAAAAGCGAAAGAAGGGTGTAAGTAAGTGTGGAAGGACAAGAAATGTAATGATGACTGGCAAAGAAGAATGATATGTGTTTGCTTGGTCCCCGAGGTGGCTGGGAAGGAAAGAATATGGTATGGTGCATGGCTGGATGAATGATGAAGCAAGGATGGGTGTAAGGAGAACAGCCTGGGTGGGTGAAACAGAAACTGTATGTGTGCATATACTTTGAATGGATGGATGCCTGGATCATTCATGGTACTATCTGACTCTTAGATAACATATGTGTATCTAGAGAGAGTAGACGGTCACTGGATGAACTAAGTGTTACTTTGAAGAGCATGTTTCACCGCTCCCGCACGTCCGTTCCAGTGTAGGAAAGGCAAGGAAAAGAAGTTGTAATTTTGTCCAAATACTACCATGAATAGTAGCAGTAGTTTGTATTGCAACTGCAAACACAGCATATATCCGGTTATTACGGTGGACACTCCCTACCTCTCTTAATAACTTTAGTTTAGTAGTAGTACGTCATTCATGTGTGGGGGTATCATGTTCACTCAATAATAAGCAAAGCACCTAAAGTCATCCCATATGTCATCAAATACATCCCATGTGAAGTGATAGATAATCAGATTATTTAGCTTCTTTATTTTCCTTTTCTAATACTCATTTGCACTGTAGGGTGAAAGCTAAATTAATTAAGCAGTAGCCCTTTTAACAGAGTATTCTCAGTGCCACCCGTAATACAAAAGTAAGAGCTTCACCACCTGCATGTACTGGACCGGTACAGTAACGCAAGTCTGTCTCACTCACCATGGTGTGCGTCTGTTTTTCTCGGGTGCAAGTTCACTGCGCTGGCATTATGCCGGCTTGCATAAGATAACGTACCAATTTTCCTAGACAAGAGAGAAGAAGAAGAATAAGACTGGTGTACTGTCATAGTCGACTGTAATGGAAGTCCATAGTGCTTGTAGAATTTGTTGCTTAAACTCCCACTAATGTTAGAGCAAGGATGAAGAAGTCGGAGGTTACATAGATACTGTCCTCAATAGATATGTACTGTGCCTTCAATTTGCTACTTGTACTGTGACAACTTTCTGCTATTTTGTGTTAATCTTAAGGAGCATTGGTTACAGACTATGTCTTTCTTTCTTCATGTAGTTGCTCCTTCCAAATCCAAGACACCATCAAGGAGGAAGGAGCTGGCTCGAATGGCCCGGCAACGGAGGCTGGATGCCACTGTCGCTGAATATCGGCGGCTGGTGGCCCTGGAGGTGGAGGAGACGCAGTCTGGTACAACATCAACGTCCACGGGGACAGCTGCATCCTCCTCCGTGCGGGCTGCCAGCCAGCGCAGTGCTCCAGCATTACGGAGCCGGGCTACCAAAGCCAAACGCCAACACCGAGCAGCAAAGACAGCAGCTGCCCCCCACAGGATTTGCAAGGCACACCGGCGCCGCTTATCCCTCAGACTGTCCTACCTGGAGCAGGAGGTCCTGAACTATAAGAACTTGGTGGAGGGCCTCCGCTTCGAACTTGCCACCCTCCGCAAGGAGCATGATGCCCTGGCTGCTAAAGCCAACAGCACCCTGCCATAGTGTCCCTTGCCCCTTTTTTAGAGACTTTTGGGGGGTGGGAATTGGGAGTTGGGTTTTTTGGGGACTTTTGAAGGACAATCGTTGGGGTTAGGGAGGGTCTTGCGGGAGATTATTTTGTTAGGGCTATAAAAATATACTTTTTGAAACTTTATCTGACCATACCTGTTTTTCACTGCTTTTGAGTCTGGTGGGTGGGGGTTTAACAGTAAGTTTGTTTTCCTGAATAGTCCTAGGACTTTAGTAGTACTACCGTCAATCTCTCGTCTCTCCTAATACTCCATTATACTACCTCCAACCAAACGCCTATCTTACCTGTAATTTCTGTTTGCAAGTAGGGCTAGGCCCAGGGCTGGCTCCACGGGAAACAGCGAATAAGGTTGGCAATCCTGGGCGGATAAAATTTCCTCATAGCGGTGGTACTAGTGGTGTGACACAGTGGCAGTTGCATGCCTATGAAAAAAAAGAAAATGAAATCTGGTTTGTCCTCCTGAGCAATACAACAGTACAATAGAGAATATAGCAGGTGACAGTACACTAGAACAGTGCCACATTGTAGCCTAACAAATGGTAAAGTATAACTACTAATTCGGTTGAAGTTCTTTGACATTAGCCATGGGTCTTTGTCAAGCAGAGTAAGAATATATCCTCGGATTTCTTCACCAGCCTGTTGGTATCACCTTATCCTCCCCAGCAAGTGTGTGGATTTATTGCTGTAATTTAGTCACACATCAATCAAAACCACACAGCCCGGGGGAAGAGGGTTAGGGTTTGAAAAATGGATGGGTACGGGGGTTTTTGGGAAAGGTTTTGTGAGACAAGAAAAAATAGCACAGCATGGACAAACAATTGTGAACATAAACAAATCTTTGGGTACAAACCTATCCATCAATCTTTGAAAGTGCATGCACTACTGCATGCATGTCAGTGAAAAGTAAGCAGTACTTTCGACAACTGTGGAAGAAAGAATGCGACAGTACAGGGCGTGTGTGGAAATATTGATAACTATATTCAAGATAAGGTCTCTGTTGCCAGATACCTGAGAGCCTTGCTGGTCACTATAAATCCATTCACAACACTCAATGGGGTTGGTCTGGAAGGTATAGTAGATAGAAAAGGAGAAATTGCTCTTTTTCTAGGTGTCCCCTCACTCACCAGGGTTGCCCCTTGGTGACATGCTTCATCATTGGGGCCATCCCAGTCCTCTACAGGCTGGGGCGTGCTGCGACTTGCGAATTACGTAGGAGCACTTACAAATGACTATGTGTGGTGCAGATGTGATAGTGGAGTGGACTAAGTGATGTGTTAAGGGATCAATTTAGAAGCAGAGAGAGATCCAAGAAATGCAGTCACAGTCATAGAAAAACTCAATGGATACTGTATCTGTATGTTGTTGTAGTTGTCCTGTTGAATTTGGTAAGTAAGTTGCATGCAGAAAAAAAATCCTCTTATTAGCGGCACTCCTCCATTGCAGCTGACACTTCGTCCATCGATGTTGGTCACCACCAGAAGACACCCTGTAAGAAAAGCACAGCATGGACAAACAATTGAACATAAACAAATCTTTGGGTACAAACCTATCCATCAATCTTTGAAAGTGCATGCACTACTGCATGCATGTCAGTGAAAAGTAAGTAGTACTTTCGACAACTGTGGAAGAAAGAATGCGACAGTACAGGGCGTGTGTGGAATTATTGATAACTATATTCAACATAAGGTCTATTTTGCCAGATACCTGAGAGCCTTGCTGGTCACTATAAATCCATTCACAACACTCAATGGGGTTGGTCTGGAAGGTGTAGTAGATAGAAAAGGAGAAATTGCTCTTTTTCTAGGTGTCCCCTCACTCACCAGGGTTGCCCCTTGGTGACATGCTTCATCATTGGGGCCATCCCAGTCCTCTACGGGCTGGGGCGTGCTGCGACTTGCGAATTACGTAGGAGCACTTACAAATGACTATGTGTGGTGCAGATGTGATAGTGGAGTGGACTAAGTGATGTGTTAAGGGATCAATTTAGAAGCAGAGAGAGATCCAAGAAATGCAGTCACAGTCATAGAAAAACACAATGGATACTGTATCTGTATGTTGTTGTAGTTGTCCTGTTGAATTTGGTAAGTAAGTTGCATGCAGAAAAAAATTCCTCTTATTAGCGGCACTCCTCCATTCCATCTGACCCTTCGTCCATCAATGTTGGTGACCAGAAGACACCCTGTCCACTGCCTGCCTAGCGGATGCTGAATTGCGGCTCGCTAATGTGAAGCCTGACTCCATCCTTTTTTCCCCATTGCACAGACTGAAACCCGGCCTGTAATTATTCAACGAAAAACAGGAAGTGATATAATATTACAACACCACTGATAAATAAATATAAGGTATGTAGGCTGTGGAGTGCAAAAAGTCACACTTTGATTTTCCTAGTATGCAGTACAATATTTTTGACAGTGCGTACTCTGTCTGAGTCACCTTTTGAAGGATAAATAAGTATGGGCAAATTAATGTAGCGGATCTTTCCCCTCAAGCTAGGTGTACTGTAAACTGTGTTTTAGAACAAAATTAGATCTTCCCAGCAGTGCTCCCACCCAGACCCTTACTAAAGCCAGTCGCAAAAATGTAGAAGACCCCCAATCAAATCGCAAAAAACGAGGCCTAGCAGAAAACTGGTGACAAAAAGTACTTTGAAAGTAAAAGTAGGCCCAAATACCCCCTTACCCACCGTGTATTGCAAACAAACCACTTGCAAGCAACCAAGCAAAAGTATCCATAGCCAGCATCGCTCCAAGACTCGAAAACCCCCCCACCCAAACACATGCAATAGAAATACTGCTAACCCTAACGAACCCTAAGTTAAGAATAGTGGCAAAGGCTTTCTTTAACTATGCCAAATCCCCCCTTTCCCACCATGGATTTTCTTCAAATGACTTGCAACTAAAATTACACATTCTCACAAGTGCTCTAAGACCCCAGAACTCAGTTGCAAAAATCTAGAACACCCCGAAACACATGCAATCCTGCTGCTAGGGCTAACCCTAACGAACCCTAAGTTACAAAAAGTGCCAAAAGGCTTTTCGGTGTGGATTTTGTCCCAACCACTTCTACCCGGTATTAGACCTTCCCAGGAATGGCCCAAGACCCGCCAACCCACCCGCCAAAAAGCATAACACCCCCAAACAGGCCAAAAGCAACATCTCCTACTTAGAATATTTCTCGGCCTTCGGTCCAAACACGCTGCGTAGCTAGGCCATAAGTCCGGTTTGCCACCACGGATTTCCTGAAAAGCAAATGCAACCAAGATTAGAGTGTCCCAGCAGTGCTCACAGACCCCGAAACTCACCCACAAACAGACGGACCCCCCCTAAGAGCACCTCAAAGGCAAGCAAGTCAGCAAAAACACAAAAAAAATTCCGTCTCGGATTTGGTCCAAACCACTTTTATCCGGTATTAGAGCTTCCCAGCAATGGCCCCAGAGCCGTCAACCCAGGAGAAAACGAGTAGAAGACCCCCAAACAGCCAAAGAGCAAAAGTACAAAAATGGGGACTTAGTCATTTTTTCCCAAATTTCCCAAATCACTCCGCGCGCGCTCTGCAGCTAGGCCCTAACTCCCCTCTGCCACCATGGATTTGCTTCAAACCTCTTGCAAAGTAAAGTATCCATAGCCAGCAGTGCTCCCAGACCCCGAAACCCACCCACAAACACCAGGAAGCCCCCCAAACAGGCCCCCTGAAAACGCTACACTGAGCAAAATGTCAGAAATAGCAACAAAAAACATCGGCGTGGATTTTGTCCCAACCACTTCTACCCGGTATTAGACCTTCCCAGGAATGGCCAAAGACCCGCCAACCCACCCGCCAACAAGCATAACACCCCCAAACAGGCCAAAAGCAACGTCTCCTACTCAGAATATTTCTCGGCCTTCGGTCCAAACGCGCTGCGTAGCTAGGCCATAAGTCCGGTTTGCCACCACGGATTTCCTGAAAAGCAAATGCAACCAAGATTAGAGTGTCCCAGCAGTCCTCACAGACCCCGAAACTCACCCACAAACAGACGGAACCCCCCCCTAAGAGCACCTCAAAGGCAAGCAAGTCAGCAAAAACACAAAAAAATGTCCGCCTCGGATTTGGTCCAAACCACTTTTATCCGGTATTAGAGCTTCCCAGCAATGGCCCCAGAGCCGTCAACCCAGGAGAAAACGAGTAGAAGACCCCCAAACAGCCAAAGAGCAAAAGTACAAAAATGGGGACTTAGTCATTTTTTCCCAAATTTCCCAAATCACTCCGCGCGCGCTCTGCAGCTAGGCCCTAACTCCCCTCTGCCACCGTGGATTTGCTTCAAACCTTTTGCAAAGTAAAGTATCCATAGCCAGCAGTGCTCCCAGACCCCGAAACCCACCCACAAACACCAGGAAACCCCCCAAACAGGCCCCCGAAAACGCTACATTGAGCAAAATGTCAGAAATAGCACAAAAAAAATCGGCGTGGATTTTGTCCCAACCACTTCTGCCCGGTATTAGACCTTCCCAGGAATGGCCCAAGACCCGCCAACCCACCCGCCAAAAAGCATAACACCCCCAAACAGGCCAAAAGCAACATCTCCTACTTAGAATATTTCTCGGCCTTCGGTCCAAACGCGCTGCGTAGCTAGGCCATAAGTCCGGTTTGCCACCACGGATTTCCTGAAAAGCAAATGCAACCAAGATTAGAGTGTCCCAGCAGTGCTCACAGACCCCGAAACTCACCCACAAACAGACGGAACCCCCCCTAAGAGCACCTCAAAGGCAAGCAAGTCAGCAAAAACACAAAAAAATTTCCGCCTCGGATTTGGTCCAAACCACTTTTATCCGGTATTAGAGCTTCCCAGCAATGGCCCCAGAGCCGTCAACCCAGGAGAAAACGAGTAGAAGACCCCCAAACAGCCAAAGAGCAAAAGTACAAAAATGGGGACAGTCATTTTTTCCCAAATTTCCCAAATCACTCCACGCGCGCTCTGCAGCTAGGCCCTAACTCCCCTCTGCCACCATGGATTTGCTTCAAACCTCTTGCAAAGTAAAGTATCCATAGCCAGCAGTGCTCCCAGACCCCGAAACCCACCCACAAACACCAGGAAGCCCCCCAAACAGGCCCCCGAAAACGCTACATTGAGCAAAATGTCAGAAATAGCAACAAAAAAAATCGGCGTGGATTTTGTCCCAACCACTTCTACCCGGTATTAGACCATCCCAGGAATGGCCCAAGACCCGCCAACCCACCCGCCAAAAAGCATAACACCCCCAAACAGGCCAAAAGCAACATCTCCTACTTACAATATTTCTCGGCCTTCGGTCCAAACACGCTGCGTAGCTAGGCCATAAGTCTGGTTTGCCACCACGGATTTCCTGAAAAGCAAATGCAACCAAGATTAGAGTGTCCCAGCAGTGCTCACAGACCCCGAAACTCACCCACAAACAGACGGACCCCCCCCTAAGAGCACCTCAAAGGCAAGCAAGTCAGCAAAAACACAAAAAAAATTCCGCCTCGGATTTGGTCCAAACCACTTTTATCCGGTATTAGAGCTTCCCAGCAATGGCCCCAGAGCCGTCAACCCAGGAGAAAACGAGTAGAAGACCCCCAAACAGCCAAAGAGCAAAAGTACAAAAATGGGGACTTAGTCATTTTTTCCCAAATTTCCCAAATCACTCCGCGCGCGCTCTGCAGCTAGGCCCTAACTCCCCTCTGCCACCATGGATTTGCTTCAAACCTCTTGCAAAGTAAAGTATCCATAGCCAGCAGTGCTCCCAGACCCCGAAACCCACCCACAAACACCAGGAAGCCCCCCAAACAGGCCCCCTGAAAACGCTACACTGAGCAAAATGTCAGAAATAGCAACAAAAAACATCGGCGTGGATTTTGTCCCAACCACTTCTACCCGGTATTAGACCTTCCCAGGAATGGCCAAAGACCCGCCAACCCACCCGCCAAAAAGCATAACACCCCCAAACAGGCCAAAAGCAACATCTCCTACTCAGAATATTTCTCGGCCTTCGGTCCAAACGCGCTGCGTAGCTAGGCCATAAGTCCGGTTTGCCACCACGGATTTCCTGAAAAGCAAATGCAACCAAGATTAGAGTGTCCCAGCAGTGCTCACAGACCCCGAAACTCACCCACAAACAGACGGAACCCCCCCTAAGAGCACCTCAAAGGCAAGCAAGTCAGCAAAAACAAAAAAAAATTCCGCCTCGGATTTGGTCCAAACCACTTTTATCCGGTATTAGAGCTTCCCAGCAATGGCCCCAGAGCCGTCAACCCAGGAGAAAACGAGTAGAAGACCCCCAAACAGCCAAAGAGCAAAAGTACAAAAATGGGGACAGTCATTTTTTCCCAAATTTCCCAAATCACTCCGCGCGCGCTCTGCAGCTAGGCCCTAACTCCCCTCTGCCAAGGTGGATTTGCTTCAAACCTCTTGCAAAGTAAAGTATCCATAGCCAGCAGTGCTCCCAGACCCCGAAACCCACCCACAAACACCAGGAAACCCCCCAAACAGGCCCCCGAAAACGCTACATTGAGCAAAATGTCAGAAATAGCACAAAAAAAATCGGCGTGGATTTTGTCCCAACCACTTCTGCCCGGTATTAGACCTTCCCAGGAATGGCCCAAGACCCGCCAACCCACCCGCCAAAAAGCATAACACCCCCAAACAGGCCAAAAGCAACATCTCCTACTTAGAATATTTCTCGGCCTTCGGTCCAAACGCGCTGCGTAGCTAGGCCATAAGTCCGGTTTGCCACCACGGATTTCCTGAAAAGCAAATGCAACCAAGATTAGAGTGTCCCAGCAGTGCTCACAGACCCCGAAACTCACCCACAAACAGACGGAACCCCCCCTAAGAGCACCTCAAAGGCAAGCAAGTCAGCAAAAACACAAGAAAATTTCCGCCTCGGATTTGGTCCAAACCACTTTTATCCGGTATTAGAGCTTCCCAGCAATGGCCCCAGAGCCGTCAACCCAGGAGAAAACGAGTAGAAGACCCCCAAACAGCCAAAGAGCAAAAGTACAAAAATGGGGACAGTCATTTTTTCCCAAATTTCCCAAATCACTCCACGCGCGCTCTGCAGCTAGGCCCTAACTCCCCTCTGCCACCATGGATTTGCTTCAAACCTCTTGCAAAGTAAAGTATCCATAGCCAGCAGTGCTCCCAGACCCCGAAACCCACCCACAAACACCAGGAAGCCCCCCAAACAGGCCCCCGAAAACGCTACATTGAGCAAAATGTCAGAAATAGCAACAAAAAAAATCGGCGTGGATTTTGTCCCAACCACTTCTACCCGGTATTAGACCATCCCAGGAATGGCCCAAGACCCGCCAACCCACCCGCCAAAAAGCATAACACCCCCAAACAGGCCAAAAGCAACATCTCCTACTTACAATATTTCTCGGCCTTCGGTCCAAACGCGCTGCGTAGCTAGGCCATAAGTCTGGTTTGCCACCACGGATTTCCTGAAAAGCAAATGCAACCAAGATTAGAGTGTCCCAGCAGTGCTCACAGACCCCGAAACTCACCCACAAACAGACGGACCCCCCCCTAAGAGCACCTCAAAGGCAAGCAAGTCAGCAAAAACACAAAAAAAATTCCGCCTCGGATTTGGTCCAAACCACTTTTATCCGGTATTAGAGCTTCCCAGCAATGGCCCCAGAGCCGTCAACCCAGGAGAAAACGAGTAGAAGACCCCCAAACAGCCAAAGAGCAAAAGTACAAAAATGGGGACTTAGTCATTTTTTCCCAAATTTCCCAAATCACTCCGCGCGCGCTCTGCAGCTAGGCCCTAACTCCCCTCTGCCACCATGGATTTGCTTCAAACCTCTTGCAAAGTAAAGTATCCATAGCCAGCAGTGCTCCCAGACCCCGAAACCCACCCACAAACACCAGGAAGCCCCCCAAACAGGCCCCCTGAAAACGCTACACTGAGCAAAATGTCAGAAATAGCAACAAAAAACATCGGCGTGGATTTTGTCCCAACCACTTCTACCCGGTATTAGACCTTCCCAGGAATGGCCAAAGACCCGCCAACCCACCCGCCAAAAAGCATAACACCCCCAAACAGGCCAAAAGCAACATCTCCTACTCAGAATATTTCTCGGCCTTCGGTCCAAACGCGCTGCGTAGCTAGGCCATAAGTCCGGTTTGCCACCACGGATTTCCTGAAAAGCAAATGCAACCAAGATTAGAGTGTCCCAGCAGTGCTCACAGACCCCGAAACTCACCCACAAACAGACGGAACCCCCCCTAAGAGCACCTCAAAGGCAAGCAAGTCAGCAAAAACAAAAAAAAATTCCGCCTCGGATTTGGTCCAAACCACTTTTATCCGGTATTAGAGCTTCCCAGCAATGGCCCCAGAGCCGTCAACCCAGGAGAAAACGAGTAGAAGACCCCCAAACAGCCAAAGAGCAAAAGTACAAAAATGGGGACTTAGTCATTTTTTCCCAAATTTCCCAAATCACTCCGCGCGCGCTCTGCAGCTAAGCCCTAACTCCCCTCTGCCACCGTGGATTTGCTTCAAACCTCTTGCAAAGTAAAGTATCCATAGCCAGCAGTGCTCCCAGACCCCGAAACCCACCCACAAACACCAGGAAACCCCCCAAACAGGCCCCCGAAAACACTACATTGAGCAAAATGTCAGAAATAGCACAAAAAAAATCGGCGTGGATTTTGTCCCAACCACTTCTACCCGGTATTAGACCTTCCCAGGAATGGCACAAGACCCGCCAACCCTCCCGCCAAAAAGCATAACACCCCCAAACAGGCCAAAAGCAACATCTCCTACTTAGAATATTTCTCGGCCTTCGGTCCAAACGCGCTGCGTAGCTAGGCCATAAGTCCGGTTTGCCACCACGGATTCCCTGAAAAGCAAATGCAACCAAGATTAGAGTGTCCCAGCAGTGCTCACAGACCCCGAAACTCACCCACAAACAGACAGAACCCCCCCTAAGAGCACCTCAAAGGCAAGCAAGTCAGCAAAAACACAAAAAAAATTCCGCCTCGGATTTGGTCCAAACCACTTTTATCCGGTATTAGAGCTTCCCAGCAATGGCCCCAGAGCCGTCAACCCAGGAGAAAACGAGTAGAAGACCCCCAAACAGCCAAAGAGCAAAAGTACAAAAATGGGGACTTAGTCATTTTTTCCCAAATTTCCCAAATCACTCCGCGCGCGCTCTGCAGCTAGGCCCTAACTCCCCTCTGCCACCATGGATTTGCTTCAAACCTCTTGCAAAGTAAAGTATCCATAGCCAACAGTGCTCCCAGACCCCGAAACCCACCCACAAACACCAGGAAGACCCCCAAACAGGCCCCCGAAAACGCTACATTGAGCAAAATATCAGAAATAGCAACAAAAAAAATCGGCGTGGATTTTGTCCCAACCACTTCTACCCAGTATTAGACCTTCCCAGGAATGGCCCAAGACCCACCAACCCACCCGCCAAAAAGCATAACACCCCCAAACAAGCCAAAAGCAACATCTCCTACTTACAATATTTCTCGGCCTTCGGTCCAAACGCGATGCGTAGCTAGGCCATAAGTCTAGTTTGCCACCACGGATTTCCTGAAAAGCAAATGCAACCAAGATTAGAGTGTCCCAGCAGTGCTCACAGACCCCGAAACTCACCCACAAACAGACGGAACCCCCCCCTAAGAGCACCTCAAAGGCAAGCAAGTCAGCAAAAACACAAAAAAATGTCCGCCTCGGATTTGGTCCAAACCACTTTTATCCGGTATTAGAGCTTCCCAGCAATGGCCCCAGAGCCGTCAACCCAGGAGAAAACGAGTAGAAGACCCCCAAACAGCCAAAGAGCAAAAGTACAAAAATGGGGACTTAGTCATTTTTTCCCAAATTTCCCAAATCACTTCGCGCGCGCTCTGCAGCTAGGCCCTAACTCCCCTCTGCCACCATGGATTTGCTTCAAACCTCTTGCAAAGTAAAGTATCCATAGCCAGCAGTGCTCCCAGACCCCGAAACCCACCCACAAACACCAGGAAGCCCCCCAAACAGGCCCCCGAAAACGCTACATTGAGCAAAATGTCAGAAATAGCAACAAAAAAAATCGGCGTGGATTTTGTCCCAACCACTTCTACCCGGTATTAGACCATCCCAGGAATGGCCCAAGACCCGCCAACGCACCCGCCAAAAAGCATAACACCCCCAAACAGGCCAAAAGCAACATCTCCTACTTACAATATTTCTCGGCCTTCGGTCCAAACGCGCTGCGTAGCTAGGCCATAAGTCTGGTTTGCCACCACGGATTTCCTGAAAAGCAAATGCAACCAAGATTAGAGTGTCCCAGCAGTGCTCACAGACCCCGAAACTCACCCACAAACAGACGGACCCCCCCCCTAAGAGCACCTCAAAGGCAAGCAAGTCAGCAAAAACACAAAAAAAATTCCGCCTCGGATTTGGTCCAAACCACTTTTATCCGGTATTAGAGCTTCCCAGCAATGGCCCCAGAGCCGTCAACCCAGGAGAAAACGAGTAGAAGACCCCCAAACAGCCAAAGAGCAAAAGTACAAAAATGGGGACTTAGTCATTTTTTCCCAAATTTCCCAAATCACTCCGCGCGCGCTCTGCAGCTAGGCCCTAACTCCCCTCTGCCACCATGGATTTGCTTCAAACCTCTTGCAAAGTAAAGTATCCATAGCCAACAGTGCTCCCAGACCCCGAAACCCACCCACAAACACCAGGAAGACCCCCAAACAGGCCCCCGAAAACGCTACATTGAGCAAAATGTCAGAAATAGCAACAAAAAAAATCGGCGTGGATTTTGTCCCAACCACTTCTACCCAGTATTAGACCTTCCCAGGAATGGCCCAAGACCCACCAACCCACCCGCCAAAAAGCATAACACCCCCAAACAAGCCAAAAGCAACATCTCCTACTTACAATATTTCTCGGCCTTCGGTCCAAACGCGATGCGTAGCTAGGCCATAAGTCTAGTTTGCCACCACGGATTTCCTGAAAAGCAAATGCAACCAAGATTAGAGTGTCCCAGCAGTGCTCACAGACCCCGAAACTCACCCACAAACAGACGGAACCCCCCCTAAGAGCACCTCAAAGGCAAGCAAGTCAGCAAAAACACAAAAAAATGTCCGCCTCGGATTTGGTCCAAACCACTTTTATCCGGTATTAGAGCTTCCCAGCAATGGCCCCAGAGCCGTCAACCCAGGAGAAAACGAGTAGAAGACCCCCAAACAGCCAAAGAGCAAAAGTACAAAAATGGGGACTTAGTCATTTTTTCCCAAATTTCCCAAATCACTCCGCGCGCGCTCTGCAGCTAGGCCCTAACTCCCCTCTGCCACCATGGATTTGCTTCAAACCTCTTGCAAAGTAAAGTATCCATAGCCAGCAGTGCTCCCAGACCCCGAAACCCACCCACAAACACCAGGAAGCCCCCCAAACAGGCCCCCGAAAACGCTACATTGAGCAAAATGTCAGAAATAGCAACAAAAAAAATCGGCGTGGATTTTGTCCCAACCACTTCTACCCGGTATTAGACCATCCCAGGAATGGCCCAAGACCCGCCAACCCACCCGCCAAAAAGCATAACACCCCCAAACAGGCCAAAAGCAACATCTCCTACTTACAATATTTCTCGGCCTTCGGTCCAAACGCGCTGCGTAGCTAGGCCATAAGTCTGGTTTGCCACCACGGATTTCCTGAAAAGCAAATGCAACCAAGATTAGAGTGTCCCAGCAGTGCTCACAGACCCCGAAACTCACCCACAAACAGACGGACCCCCCCCTAAGAGCACCTCAAAGGCAAGCAAGTCAGCAAAAACACAAAAAAAATTCCGCCTCGGATTTGGTCCAAACCACTTTTATCCGGTATTAGAGCTTCCCAGCAATGGCCCCAGAGCCGTCAACCCAGGAGAAAACGAGTAGAAGACCCCCAAACAGCCAAAGAGCAAAAGTACAAAAATGGGGACTTAGTCATTTTTTCCCAAATTTCCCAAATCACTCTGCGCGCGCTCTGCAGCTAGGCCCTAACTCCCCTCTGCCACCATGGATTTGCTTCAAACCTCTTGCAAAGTAAAGTATCCATAGCCAGCAGTGCTCCCAGACCCCGAAACCCACCCACAAACACCAGGAGGCCCCCTGAAAACGCTACACTGAGCAAAATGTCAGAAATAGCAACAAAAAACATCGGCGTGGATTTTGTCCCAACCACTTCTACCCGGTATTAGACCTTCCCAGGAATGGCCAAAGACCCGCCAACCCACCCGCCAAAAAGCATAACACCCCCAAACAGGCCAAAAGCAACATCTCCTACTCAGAATATTTCTCGGCCTTCGGTCCAAACGCTCTGCGTAGCTAGGCCATAAGTCCGGTTTGCCACCACGGATTTCCTGAAAAGCAAATGCAACCAAGATTAGAGTGTCCCAGCAGTGCTCACAGACCCCGAAACTCACCCACAAACAGACGGAACCCCCCTAAGAGCACCTCAAAGGCAAGCAAGTCAGCAAAAACACAAAAAAATGTCCGCCTCGGATTTGGTCCAAACCACTTTTATCCGGTATTAGAGCTTCCCAGCAATGGCCCCAGAGCCGTCAACCCAGGAGAAAACGAGTAGAAGACCCCCAAACAGCCAAAGAGCAAAAGTACAAAAATGGGGACTTAGTCATTTTTTCCCAAATTTCCCAAATCACTCCGCGCGCGCTCTGCAGCTAGGCCCTAACTCCCCTCTGCCACCATGGATTTGCTTCAAACCTCTTGCAAAGTAAAGTATCCATAGCCAACAGTGCTCCCAGACCCCGAAACCCACCCACAAACACCAGGAAGACCCCCAAACAGGCCCCCGAAAACGCTACATTGAGCAAAATATCAGAAATAGCAACAAAAAAAATCGGCGTGGATTTTGTCCCAACCACTTCTACCCAGTATTAGACCTTCCCAGGAATGGCCCAAGACCCACCAACCCACCCGCCAAAAAGCATAACACCCCCAAACAAGCCAAAAGCAACATCTCCTACTTACAATATTTCTCGGCCTTCGGTCCAAACGCGATGCGTAGCTAGGCCATAAGTCTAGTTTGCCACCACGGATTTCCTGAAAAGCAAATGCAACCAAGATTAGAGTGTCCCAGCAGTGCTCACAGACCCCGAAACTCACCCACAAACAGACGGAACCCCCCCCTAAGAGCACCTCAAAGGCAAGCAAGTCAGCAAAAACACAAAAAAAATTCCGCCTCGGATTTGGTCCAAACCACTTTTATCCGGTATTAGAGCTTCCCAGCAATGGCCCCAGAGCCGTCAACCCAGGAGAAAACGAGTAGAAGACCCCCAAACAGCCAAAGAGCAAAAGTACAAAAATGGGGACTTAGTCATTTTTTCCCAAATTTCCCAAATCACTCCGCGCGCGCTCTGCAGCTAGGCCCTAACTCCCCTCTGCCACCATGGATTTGCTTCAAACCTCTTGCAAAGTAAAGTATCCATAGCCAACAGTGCTCCCAGACCCCGAAACCCACCCACAAACACCAGGAAGACCCCCAAACAGGCCCCCGAAAACGCTACATTGAGCAAAATGTCAGAAATAGCAACAAAAAAAATCGGCGTGGATTTTGTCCCAACCACTTCTACCCAGTATTAGACCTTCCCAGGAATGGCCCAAGACCCACCAACCCACCCGCCAAAAAGCATAACACCCCCAAACAAGCCAAAAGCAACATCTCCTACTTACAATATTTCTCGGCCTTCGGTCCAAACGCGATGCGTAGCTAGGCCATAAGTCTAGTTTGCCACCACGGATTTCCTGAAAAGCAAATGCAACCAAGATAAGAGTGTCCCAGCAGTGCTCACAGACCCCGAAACTCACCCACAAACAGACGGAACCCCCCCTAAGAGCACCTCAAAGGCAAGCAAGTCAGCAAAAACACAAAAAAATGTCCGCCTCGGATTTGGTCCAAACCACTTTTATCCGGTATTAGAGCTTCCCAGCAATGGCCCCAGAGCCGTCAACCCAGGAGAAAACGAGTAGAAGACCCCCAAACAGCCAAAGAGCAAAAGTACAAAAATGGGGACTTAGTCATTTTTTCCCAAATTTCCCAAATCACTCCGCGCGCGCTCTGCAGCTAGGCCCTAACTCCCCTCTGCCACCATGGATTTGCTTCAAACCTCTTGCAAAGTAAAGTATCCATAGCCAGCAGTGCTCCCAGACCCCGAAACCCACCCACAAACACCAGGAAGCCCTCCAAACAGGCCCCCGAAAACGCTACATTGAGCAAAATGTCAGAAATAGCAACAAAAAAAATCGGCGTGGATTTTGTCCCAACCACTTCTACCCGGTATTAGACCATCCCAGGAATGGCCCAAGACCCGCCAACCCACCCGCCAAAAAGCATAACACCCCCAAACAGGCCAAAAGCAACATCTCCTACTTACAATATTTCTCGGCCTTCGGTCCAAACGCGCTGCGTAGCTAGGCCATAAGTCTGGTTTGCCACCACGGATTTCCTGAAAAGCAAATGCAACCAAGATTAGAGTGTCCCAGCAGTGCTCACAGACCCCGAAACTCACCCACAAACAGACGGACCCCCCCCTAAGAGCACCTCAAAGGCAAGCAAGTCAGCAAAAACACAAAAAAATGTCCGCCTCGGATTTGGTCCAAACCACTTTTATCCGGTATTAGAGCTTCCCAGCAATGGCCCCAGAGCCGTCAACCCAGGAGAAAACGAGTAGAAGACCCCCAAACAGCCAAAGAGCAAAAGTACAAAAATGGGGACTTAGTCATTTTTTCCCAAATTTCCCAAATCACTCCGCGCGCGCTCTGCAGCTAGGCCCTAACTCCCCTCTGCCACCATGGATTTGCTTCAAACCTCTTGCAAAGTAAAGTATCCATAGCCAGCAGTGCTCCCAGACCCCGAAACCCACCCACAAACACCAGGAGGCCCCCTGAAAACGCTACACTGAGCAAAATGTCAGAAATAGCAACAAAAAACATCGGCGTGGATTTTGTCCCAACCACTTCTACCCGGTATTAGACCTTCCCAGGAATGGCCAAAGACCCGCCAACCCACCCGCCAAAAAGCATAACACCCCCAAACAGGCCAAAAGCAACATCTCCTACTCAGAATATTTCTCGGCCTTCGGTCCAAACGCTCTGCGTAGCTAGGCCATAAGTCCGGTTTGCCACCACGGATTTCCTGAAAAGCAAATGCAACCAAGATTAGAGTGTCCCAGCAGTGCTCACAGACCCCGAAACTCACCCACAAACAGACGGAACCCCCCTAAGAGCACCTCAAAGGCAAGCAAGTCAGCAAAAACACAAAAAAATGTCCGCCTCGGATTTGGTCCCAACCACTTTTATCCGGTATTAGAGCTTCCCAGCAATGGCCCCAGAGCCGTCAACCCAGGAGAAAACGAGTAGAAGACCCCCAAACAGCCAAAGAGCAAAAGTACAAAAATGGGGACTTAGTCATTTTTTCCCAAATTTCCCAAATCACTCCGCGCGCGCTCTGCAGCTAGGCCCTAACTCCCCTCTGCCACCGTGGATTTGCTTCAAACCTCTTGCAAAGTAAAGTATCCATAGCCAGCAGTGCTCCCAGACCCCGAAACCCACCCACAAACACCAGGAAACCCCCCAAACAGGCCCCCGAAAACGCTACATTGAGCAAAATGTCAGAAATAGCACAAAAAAAATCGGCGTGGATTTTGTCCCAACCACTTCTACCCGGTATTAGACCTTCCCAGGAATGGCCCAAGACCCGCCAACCCACCCGCCAAAAAGCATAACACCCCCAAACAGGCCAAAAGCAACATCTCCTACTTAGAATATTTCTCGGCCTTCGGTCCAAACGCGCTGCGTAGCTAGGCCATAAGTCCGGTTTGCCACCACGGATTCCCTGAAAAGCAAATGCAACCAAGATTAGAGTGTCCCAGCAGTGCTCACAGACCCCGAAACTCACCCACAAACAGACGGAACCCCCCCTAAGAGCACCTCAAAGGCAAGCAAGTCAGCAAAAACACAAAAAAATTTCCGCCTCGGATTTGGTCCAAACCACTTTTATCCGGTATTAGAGCTTCCCAGCAATGGCCCCAGAGCCGTCAACCCAGGAGAAAACGAGTAGAAGACCCCCAAACAGCCAAAGAGCAAAAGTACAAAAATGGGGACAGTCATTTTTTCCCAAATTTCCCAAATCACTCCGCGCGCGCTCTGCAGCTAGGCCCTAACTCCCCTCTGCCAAGGTGGATTTGCTTCAAACCTCTTGCAAAGTAAAGTATCCATAGCCAGCAGTGCTCCCAGACCCCGAAACCCACCCACAAACACCAGGAAACCCCCCAAACAGGCCCCCGAAAACGCTACATTGAGCAAAATGTCAGAAATAGCAACAAAAAAATCGGCGTGGATTTTGTCCCAACCACTTCTACCCGGTATTAGACCTTCCCAGGAATGGCCCAAGACCCGCCAACCCACCCGCCAAAAAGCATAACACCCCCAAACAGGCCAAAAGCAACATCTCCTACTTAGAATATTTCTCGGCCTTCGGTCCAAACGCGCTGCGTAGCTAGGCCATAAGTCCGGTTTGCCACCACGGATTTCCTGAAAAGCAAATGCAACCAAGATTAGAGTGTCCCAGCAGTGCTCACAGACCCCGAAACTCACCCACAAACAGACGGAACCCCCCCTAAGAGCACCTCAAAGGCAAGCAAGTCAGCAAAAACACAAAAAAATGTCCGCCTCGGATTTGGTCCAAACCACTTTTATCCGGTATTAGAGCTTCCCAGCAATGGCCCCAGAGCCGTCAACCCAGGAGAAAACGAGTAGAAGACCCCCAAACAGCCAAAGAGCAAAAGTACAAAAATGGGGACTTAGTCATTTTTTCCCAATTTCCCAAATCACTCCGCGCGCGCTCTGCAGCTAGGCCCTAACTCCCCTCTGCCACCATGGATTTGCTTCAAACCTCTTGCAAAGTAAAGTATCCATAGCCAACAGTGCTCCCAGACCCCGAAACCCACCCACAAACACCAGGAAGCCCCCCAAACAGGCCCCCGAAAACGCTACATTGAGCAAAATGTCAGAAATAGCAACAAAAAAAATTGGCGTGGATTTTGTCCCAACCACTTCCACCCAGTATTAGACCTTCCCAGGAATGGCCCAAGACCCACCAACCCACCCGCCAAAAAGCATAACACCCCCAAACAAGCCAAAAGCAACATCTCCTACTTACAATATTTCTCGGCCTTCGGTCCAAACGCGCTGCGTAGCTAGGCCATAAGTCTAGTTTGCCACCACGGATTTCCTGAAAAGCAAATGCAACCAAGATTAGAGTGTCCCAGCAGTGCTCACAGACCCCGAAACTCACCCACAAACAGACGGAACCCCCCCTAAGAGCACCTCAAAGGCAAGCAAGTCAGCAAAAACACACAAAAATGTCCGCCTCGGATTTGGTCCAAACCACTTTTATCCGGTATTAGAGCTTCCCAGCAATGGCCCCAGAGCCGTCAACCCAGGAGAAAACGAGTAGAAGACCCCCAAACAGCCAAAGAGCAAAAGTACAAAAATGGGGACTTAGTCATTTTTTCCCAAATTTCCCAAATCACTCCGCGCGTGCTCTGCAGCTAGGCCCTAACTCCCCTCTACCACCATGGATTTGCTTCAAACCTCTTGCAAAGTAAAGTATCCATAGCCAGCAGTGCTCCCAGACCCCGAAACCCACCCACAAACACCAGGAAGCCCCCCAAACAGGCCCCCGAAAACGCTACATTGAGCAAAATGTCAGAAATAGCAACAACAAAAAATCGGCGTGGATTTTGTCCCAACCACTTCTACCCGGTATTAGACCATCCCAGGAATGGCCCAAGACCCGCCAACCCACCCGCCAAAAAGCATAACACCCCCAAACAGGCCAAAAGCAACATCTCCTACTTACAATATTTCTCGGCCTTCGGTCCAAACGCGCTGCGTAGCTAGGCCATAAGTCTGGTTTGCCACCACGGATTTCCTGAAAAGCAAATGCAACCAAGATTAGAGTGTCCCAGCAGTGCTCACAGACCCCGAAACTCACCCACAAACAGACGGAACCCCCCCTAAGAGCACCTCAAAGGCAAGCAAGTCAGCAAAAACACAAAAAAAATTCCGCCTCGGATTTGGTCCAAACCACTTTTATCCGGTATTAGAGCTTCCCAGCAATGGCCCCAGAGCCGTCAACTCACCTGCAAAGAGGTAGAACAACACCCCCACAAGTGCTGAGTCTTTCTTCATGGGCGTAAACCAGCCCTCTGCTTTGATGGAAATAGGAGTCTGGAGGAGGAGGATAGAGGAGCATGTTCTTCTGAACTTGTGAACCTGAGGAATGCAGACTGCGGCACCTTCAAATCAATTAGCAAACAAGTGAAGACAGTTCTGCAGATGGGCTTGTTTTTGTGATTATCTGATTAAAGTTTGAATTATATTAACTGTGCACAACAAAGAAAGACAGACACACAGGAATAAAAGTGAATAAGGACGAAAAAGAAAGTTATTGATTCGTTGTCTCATTTTCAGGGCTCGGTATCACGGTCCGTGAATAAGAAAAAGGCTTCGTCATCATACTCTGCGAATTCAGGCAGGGTGAGGTCAGTGTCACCTGACAGAGAAGAAATTCCCTCATCTATGTTGCTGTCCACCTCGTCTTCATCCGGCGCGCTTTCTCGTACTCTGAAATCTGGTGGTATGAGGTGCTGATTCATCTTGATCATTGTTAACCTCTCCACATTTTTGGGCGAGAGGCGGCTCCGTTTGGAAGTTACAATGCCACCAGCAGCACTGAAAACACGTTCAGAAGACACTCTTGCGAGTGGGCAAGACAAGTAGTTTAAAGCCAGGTTGGTGAGCTGTGGCCACAATTATTTTTTCCCATGCCAATACGCCAATGGGTCAGCATTAACATAGACCTCTGTTGAGTCATTCAGATAGTCCTTGACCATCGAATCAAGGTTCTCCTCCAAGGTTCCTCCACTTTGCTTAGCTGTTGCTGTGACCTTTTGAGAACCAAACCCAAGCCGAGCTAGCCAATCCTTTTCAGCCTCCAATGTTACTGTTGTGTCTGGTGGTGCAGATGATCTGGTTGCCGGTCTCTTTAACGGCTGAGAGTTCACATGGGTGGACATTATGGTGGTAGGAAGAAGAAAGTATATAAAGCTTTAGTAGATCTGGTTTCACATAACTCCCTGGTAGATCCTTGGGTTAAATTACCACAACAGGTAGATGGTAGCACATTCTTCTCGGCCCCGCATAGGACTCTGGTTAGGTTGGATTATTTTTTAATTTCTAGTATAATACTACAGGATGTCCAAATCGAGAAACAACCTCGGATAGTATCAGATCACAGTCCGTTGATTTTAACTTTTAAACTAGGACAGGGTCTGAATATCAGGTCACAATGGACGTTTGAAAGATCATTATTAACAGACGACGCATACAGAGCTCATATGGAAAAATGGATAAAATTCTATTGGGAAATTAATAGAGGATCTGCCAGTTCAGGAATCGTCTGGGACGCTTTTAAAGCGGGAGTAAGGGGGGAGACAGTTAGTTTTGTCCTGACAAAACAGAAGAAGGAGAGGGCGAGACTGGAGGAGGTAAGATTGAGACTGATAAAGGAGGAAGAAGAGCTTGCTTTAGCCTTAACTCAGAATGTCCCAGTGGAATCACATCTGTTCAGAATTATAGCTGTGAAAGCAGAAGCGGTAGAAGGCATAGTAGAGAAGGAGGCAAATAATTATCTGTCCAAAAAGGAGAGCGCATACGAATTAAGCGAGAGGGTAGGACATATTTTGGCGGTCCGTACGAGACAGAGAATGGCTACTTCGGATATTAAAGAAATTAAGGATAGCCAGGGTAACACGGTAAGCGAGATAGAACAAGTGAGAGAGGTTTTTAGGGAGTATTACACTACCCTCTATACCCCAGAGAAGGAAGAGAGTGTTACTGATATAGAGAGGTACTTAAGGGGAGTTGAGTCCTATAAATTGTCTGAAGATAGAAGAGAAGAACTTGAGATGGCAATACAACTAAAGGAGTTTAACACCGCACTGTATAGCCTACCATCAGGTAAAGCTGCAGGGCCGGACTTGATTCCGGTGGAGTTTTATAAAGTATTTAAAGATGTATTGTTTAATGATATGTTTAATATTATGATTTCAGCACAAAAAGGTGAAGGGGCTCCCCCATCTTGGGGAGGAGCAGATATCATTGTAATCCTAAAAAAGGGGAAAGACCCAAAAAGCACAGGATCTTATAGGCCGATCACATTGATGAATGCTGACGTCAAGATCTACTCTAAAATATTAGCCACAAGGTTGTCAGGGGTTATTGAGAGTCTGGTAAGCCCTGCCCAACATGGATTCATACCTGGTAAAGGGACAACACAGCATACCAGGACGGTGCTAACTATGTTCGATGCGGCAGGTGGCCTGGGAGACCCTATGGCAGCACTTTTCTTAGATGCCGAGAAGGCATTCGATAGGGTCTCTTGGAAGTACTTATGGCAAACTATGAGGTGGTCTGGGATAGGCGAGGGATTTATTGGGGCTATACAGGCGCTATATAATGATCCTATAGCCAGAATCAGAGTCAATCGGGGGTATTCAGCAAATGTTAATATAGGAAGAGGGACAAGACAGGGGTGCCCATCATCCCCACTGTTATTTGCCCTGTATTTAGAACCACTGCTCCACAGATTAGAAGGCAATCCTTTGATCAAGCCAGTTAGGCTGAATGGGTGTGTTGTTAAATCCCTCGCCTATGCAGACGATGTGGCAATACTTACCCCCGATCCTCAAAGGTCGATTGGTCAAGTTGAACGGGAAGCGGAGTTATTCGGGCAAATCTCTGGGTATAGTCTTAATAAAGCAAAGACCCAGATAATAGAAAATGGTTATTCTAACTGTAATGATCCACGTGTGGTTACCTCGGCAGTTTATTTAGGGGTGGCTATTTCGGCAGACCTTGATAATGTTGTTGGAAATAATATCGCCCCCCTATTGGCAAAAGTCAAAAATGACCTAGAAAGGCTCAACAATTTACATCTGTCTCTGGTAGGAACTACAAATGTTATAAAAATGTTAATTCTTCCCAAGTTCCTCTATTTTTTTAGAGCTATCCCCCTGTTTTTCGAGAATAAGTGGTTTAACTCATTAGAGATTATTCTGAATAAATTTATATGGGCACAAGGCAAGACTAGAAGGGCTTATAGATTTATGGCTTTGTCGAGAGAAAAAGGGGGGTGGGGAGTGCCTGATTTCAGGATGTATTATGTTGCTGCGGCCCTGCAGTATATGCAGGGGTTAATTGGGGGAGGTGGTAAGACACAAAAAGTTACAAGCATGTCGACAGAAATTTACAAGGCTGTTTTGGGCGAAGAAGCAGAAAATTGTTTTTTAAATTGTACGGAGTTTGGGTATTATAAAAGGACCAGGTTTAAAACACTAAATGCTGCTGTTAGAATCTGGAATGTTTTTTTAAAGAAATTAGGCCTTGGTAGGTTTAATAGATATGTCAGATTATACAAGAATAGGTCATTGCCTGCAGCAATTTTTGCGGATAGTACAATGGCCGGCTGGGCTGAAAGGGGAATTGATCAGATTGGGGACCTCAGAGGGATTGAAGCGATGCTACAGTTTACAGATCTTGTGACGAAATTCGACATTGATAGGAGATCTTTTTTTAAATACCTTCAGGTTAGGAGCTTTTTGGGTAATAAACAAGGAGGACCTGCAGGATATCAGAGTAATGAAATTTTAGAGAAAATCCAAATCTCTGCAGACTGTACAATTAGGAGCCTGTACGCTTGCCTGGTGAAAGGAAAAGCTGATGATATGGAGAAATTTAGTAATAAATGGGCATCTAAATTGAGTATTCCGAAAGAATTATTTCAAGAGTCACTTGAGCTTGCACGTACAGTTTTATGTTCGGCACCGCTACAGTCACAGCACTATAAAACGCTGTACTTTTTATATTTTACACCAGCAAGAATAGCTAAATGGGGAGGCACTACGGGTACCACTTGTCCAAGGTGCAATCATCCAGAGGCAGATATAATCCATGTTTTCGCCTCATGTCCACAACTGTATACTCTGATTGAAAATATAGAACGATTTCTAAATAGGTCATTGAAGTTAAGCATAACCCTCACACCATCAATATTATTGTTGGGGTTGGAGCAGAATGGAGGTATAGTACATAAAGAGTTTATCTTTGTGGCTGCTGCAGTTTATAGACTGACTATAGCTAGAGCCTGGTTAGATAAAAATCCACCTATCATGCAAACCTGGTTGGCTAATTTATTGGCAGCCTATAATTTGGAGAAACCTATTTATTCCCGGAAAGGGATAAGAGGTAAAATGAGAGGATTAAAAATATGGGAACCCATAACTAGATGGAAAGAGAATATTGGGCCGCAGTAAGGTTAAGGGCTATCCCTTTGCTGTTGGCTTTCTTTTGTTTTTTGTTGTTTTCGCCCTATTGTGTTTTGTTTTTTGCTATACATATAACAAATGAGTCGTTATTGCTGATCCTATGTTTTAACTTATAGGCAAATAATATGAAATGGATTATATGTAATGTGTAAATGTATGATGTGTAAACTGTGCAAAGTATGGAAATAATAAAAATAAGTTAAAAAAAAAAAAAACGGCTGAGAGGTCACTTGTGCCGCAGCCACAGGTGCAGAAGTGGATTGTTGTGACTGGGGATGGCCTGCTGATGCTGATGTACTGCCTTTTCCTTCAATTTGCTGCCGTTCTCTTTCAAACCTCTTGGCTGAGGAGGCTATCCACTGTTTGTACTTTGTAACATCTTCATCAGCAAAAGGAAAGAATGCTTGGCCTGCCAGTGCCTTTTTGTAGCGTGGATCCAGAATAGTAGCACAAATGTAATGCTGGTTTGAGTGGATCATTTTAAGACGTTCATCACCTTGTAGGTGCTCTAATAATTTCTCAGCCAGAACAAAAGGGTCTTGGTTTTTTTCATCTTTTTCAAACACAGAACACACCTCCTTCAGTTAGTGCTCCAGCATGTACAACAATGGGATAGCTTTTCCCAAATTACAGTCCTCCTTGCTGACTGCACGCGTGAAGAACTCAAAAGGACGAAGCATGCGTGTCAGGCTTTTAACTATGTTCCATTGCGCCGCACCCATCCTCAGGTCCTCCTTCTGAGCTGTACCCTGTGTTAAGAAATAGTGATTGAGTACCGTATACTGCTCATACAGACGCTCAAGCATGTAGAAGGTTGAGTTCCAACGTGTTTCCACCTCCTGGATGAGTGCTTTCACTGGCATTTGACGTTCATATAGCAGGCTCCTCAGATGCTTCCGGGCCTTAAAAGAATGGCTGAAATGGTTGCACATTTTTCAGCAGGTCTCCACTACTCTGTACGCTGCACTGTCTTTATCACCCAAGAATTTTTTGACAACCAGGTTGTGGTAAATAATTTACCGTATCATTTTTTAGTGACAAGTACAAGAATAGCTCAATTAAATGAGAGGCAGAGTCCGTGGTATCTGAGTCATACGGGTTTTTAATACAATGGCTCGAGCCATGGGACAAGTCAACAGGGTGTCAGGAAATCAGGACAAGTCAACGTTATATTAACAGTGCTCCATATATATAGTAAAAACGGTACATTAGCATTGCATTGAAGAGGCGTAACAAGTGAAAAGGAGAAGATAAGAACACATGTGCGTAGCAGGGGGCGTGAAAGAAGGCGTGTAATAGGCGTACACGGAGGCGTATGATGTGGACGTAATGTAGACGTCACAGAAAGTGTCATAAGTGGGTGTATGCACAGAGGTAATCTGCAGAGTCAGCAGGAAGTATGGATGCGCGCGCAGCTAGCATGACGTGACATAGACGTGTAACTGGGGAGAACTTTAACACTAGTAGAGGAGACAGAAGTCTGGGATGTCAGAACGACCTGGACCTATAACATATCTGGTATCTTATGTTTGGAGGATGTATTATCTGGAGTAGAAGGTCTCTCGGGCAGAGGCTATTCTATACTGAATGGAGACGTTGGGGTACATGTTAGGGGACATACTTGACCATAAAAATTTCAATTACCTCAAGGTTTATACAGTGCGCCAAACACGGCACTCTGAAATAGTCACCCAGCTGCATGGCCTTAACTATATTGGAGCCATTGTCCGTGGAAACATAACCAACCTGGCGTTTTTTTGGGGACAGCCAGTCAAGGACCTTTGTGTTGAAGACATCCAAAATGTTTTGTGCTGTGTGACGTTTCTCCAAACCAAACATGGCTAGTGTTGCATGTTTCCGAGCAGCTTTAAAAACAATGTCCGGGTCAACACCTGCGTTTAGCTTTGCTTTAGCCCCTGAAAAAGAGACCCAGTGTGCAGTGATGCACATGTAATCAGCGCCTGCGCCACTGGTCCACATGTCTGTTGTCAGATGTATAGTGTGAACAGCACTCTTCTGCAAAGCTGCCCCAATCACCTCCAGAACATCTTCATGTAGTGCTGGAACCGCAACTCGGGCAAAATAGAACCGGCTAGGAACCTTCCATTTAGGGCAGAGCGCTGCCACTAATTCTAGAAAACCAACCCCTTCTACAAAAGAAAAAGGGAGAAGGTCCAGAGCTAGCATTTTAGCCAGCTTAGTGTTATACAGACGCGTCAGTGGGTGGTTGCGTTCATATTGCGCTTCTGTAAACAACATCTTTTTAATGTTGCCCTGGACCAAGGATTTACGGGATGATGATGATGATATCTTCGACCCAGTTACGCTCGCTGATGAACTTTTTCGCATTGGTATCTCACTCTCTCCCACACTCTTAGTGTGGCTCACATGGGGTGTGCTGCTGACAGGGGTACTGGGTGTAAGTGAAGTGTTTGACACGTCTTCTTCCTCCTTGTCATCATCAGATGAAACATCAACGTTTTCATTACGTGCAATTCGGGCTTCTTTGATCGCCTGTAGGTGCGCAAACCATTGGACAGCGTGCTGTCTCTCAAGATGACCTCTCTGGCCTCCGGTACCATAGTTGCTACCAAACTTCCAACGACTAACTTGAAGCTTACAAATGCTACAAATGGCTACGTTTTCCTTTTTTGGGCAAACACTAAAGAAGTCCCAAACTGGAGACTTGAAATGTCTTTGGGGGCCGGAGGAGGCGGCGATACTGGTGGTGGTGGTCCTGCTGCTAATGCCAGATGAAGTGGAGGATGTGGATTGCCGAACTTCAGTACGTTTTGCACTTTCACCACCACTAATTGAGGTCGAGGTGGATGGAGGTCCCTTCTTGCGAGAAAGAAATATGGAAGCGGTAGGTGTTGGTGTACTAGTTAACTCCAAATCTAATGATTGTTGTGTTTCCATTTCCATTGCCTCCTCGTCAACATCATCATCACGCTCAGCAGCTTCTCGGGATAGGGTCAAAATGTCTCTTTGCTGCATGCCCGCTGGGGCTGCAGTGACCTTTATGATGACTGGCTCGTCGTCATCGTGAGAGGCTTCATCAGCAGCAGTATCCCTCACTTCTTGTTGAGCCTCATCACACTCCATAGCTATGAGTTTTTCGACGACCTTCCTTTTACGCTTAGGTACCTTTGTCAGATCATGGTGTGCCTCACTCTCAGACGGCAGTGGTGCTGGTTCCCAATTGGGATCCGTTTCATCAGAAGGAGGTGGGCTTGAAGAAGATGTAGACACCAACCTTGATCTTTTCCTTGCTAGGGATGTGGAAGACAATGAATGATCATCAGGAGGAGTGGCTTCCAATGATACCTCGGCTTGATTGTCGATTTCCTGATGTGCCCCTACTTCGGGAGGAACAACTATTGTGGGCACTTGTGACCCTCCATGCACCTCTGCTTGTGCATCTCCTTGCGCTGCCTCTCCTTCCACATGTACTTGGGCTTGTACTTGCACATGGTGTTGTTGTTGCGGCTGTGGTTGTTCAACACTTGTCAGATGAGTTACAACAACCTGTGTTGATTCAGGGACATTGCTGCTACTTTCTTGCGATGAGCCAACATCACTGGTCGATGGTGATTGGAGAAGTACACTGACTGCCTCTGAAGCACTCAAGGGCTTTGACTTAAGTTGGCGTGGTGGTGGAGGCACTGAACCCAATGGAGCGGGGGTGCTGCTCCCAGCTTGGTCCCCAGCAGATCCTGCTGCTGCTGCAGGCGTACTTTTCTTTTTGCTCCCAAAAAACGCGGCGGCGGGCACACCAGCCTCCTTGGTAACTTCTTCTTCTGCTCCTCACTAGCAACTTTCTTGCTAGAGGAGCTACGGAGACCTTTTTTTGGGGCCATCTTCTTCAGAGCAGGTCAGACAGCAGGCAGCAGTTGCACGAATTGTAGAGTTGTCTGAGGCCAGATGTGACGTCGCGTGACGTTATGCTGCACACACACACCGCTGCAGGACTTCTTCCTGGCACTGGTGGTTCTCTTGAGTCTTGTGCACCTAAAAGCAATGGAAGACAGAGGAACATCAGTTCCGTTATACACCCCCAAAAAATCGAAAAAAAACTGACAAATCAGCACAATCCCATGCCCTCCATGATGCTTAAATTCAAGACACCCCACAGAAAGACTAGGCACATGCAACACTCACTAGTCACTACCCCTGGTGAAAAGGCCACAACAACAGGCCCAAAAAACGAAAATCACAGAAAAATCAGCACAATCCCATGCCATGATCCAGCCCCTCCATGATGTTTAAATTCAAGACAACCCACAGAAAGACTAGGCACATGCACCACTCACTACCCCTGGGCCCTGGGCATAATGGATGAAAGCTAGGCAAAATGGGTGCAGGCCTGAGAACACTGCCTGCATTCAAAATGGCCCCCTCCATCACAGCACATGGCCAGGGCCTGTAGCAGCACTCAAAATGGCCCCCAACCACATGGCCTGTCCATCCACAACAGGCCCAAAAAACGAAAATCACAGAAAAATCAGCAAAATCCCATGCCATGATCAAGCCCCTCCATGATGTTTAAATTCAAGACAACCCACAGAAAGACTAGGCACATGCACCACTCACTACCCCTGGGCCCTGGGCATAATGGATGAAAGCTAGGCAAAATGGGTGCAGGCCTGAGAACACTGCCTGCATTCTAAATGGCCCCCTCCATCACAGCACATGGCCAGGGCCTGTAGCAGCACTCAAAATGGCCCCCAACCACATGGCCTGTCCATCCACAACAGGCCCAAAAAACGAAAATCACAGAAAAATCAGCACAATCCCATGCCATGATCCAGCCCCTCCATGATGTTTAAATTCAAGACAACCCACAGAAAGACTAGGCACATGCACCACTCACTACCCCTGGGCCCTGGGCATAATGGATGAAAGCTAGGCAAAATGGGTGCAGGCCTGAGAACACTGCCTGAATTCAAAATGGCCCCCTCCATCACAGCACATGGCCAGGGCCTATAGCAGTACTCAAAATGGCCCCCAACCACATGGCCTGTCCATCCACAACAGGCCCAAAAAAAGAAAATCACAGAAAAATCAGCACAATCCCATGCCATGATCCAGCCCCTCCATGATGTTTAAATTCAAGACAACCCACAGAAAGACTAGGCACATGCACCACTCACTACCCCGGGTGAAAAGACCACAACAGGCCAAAAAAACGAAAATCACAGAAAAATCAGCACAATCCCAAGCCATCCAGCCCCTCCATGATGTTTAAATTCAAAACACCCCACAGAAAGACTCAGTGCACCCACCACTGAGTACCCCTGGGCAAAAGGCCCCAAAACAGCCCAAAAATCGAAAATTCCAAAATTGTAGTTGCAGCAACTGTAATGCCCCAAACAAACTTACTTGTGAAATTTCTAATCCAAAAGTGATCCAAAGAAAGTTAAAAAGGCCTCAAATCCAAATATCCAGCAGCATCCACAAAAAGTAATCCTTCCAGCTCCAGATCCAAATGAAAAGTGACCAGGAGATGGACAAAGCACTGGGAGGAGCCTGCTGGACAGGAACAGGAAGTTGAAGACTGTGGGGCACTTCCTTCCTCCCACACCCCCCCTCCCCAAAATGGACTCCTCGCAAAAAAAAGTGCAGGAAAATGTCAACCTAAGGAGTTATTCAGATAAAAACCATCATTTCCAGAAGGTTTATGCTGCTTGCTGGTGGATTTCTTTTGCAGAATTGCAAATTTTATATTTTCGCGTGTGCGAGATTGTTGCTGCTCGCCGCATCTCAAAGCTCGCAATTGCGAAGTACCGCGATACGTGATCACGGCGTACTCGCGTTGACAAACTCTCGCTGTAAAAGTTGGCAAGCCGCGATTACGTTATCACGCTTGCCAAATACCCGCGGGATCCCGCAGCAAGATCCAAAATGGCGCAGCACTCGCAAAATATCAAGAAAAATAACTCGGCAAACGATGAATGACGCCGCGCGCCGCAAAATTGTATCACCAAGAAAAAAAAAATCCGCTGCGTGCGAATTTGCGGATTTTGCGGGAAATTCGCGAATCTCGCGGATTGCTAATTTACCGAAAATCCGCTAAATCCGCGAGCAGAACGGATTTTACGCCCATGCTTAATTGTTTTAGCTAGGTAGTATTTTGCACATTTTTTTTTTTAACTATTATTAAGAATTAGCCGCAGCTGCCCAAGCTGTAATAGGGGACCAGATTTTTTCGCCTTGTCTTTTATATTTCAAACCCCTGGTGGCATAGATTGCTATTTCGTGATTGTAAACACCCAGAAAGCGTGTGAGCCACATTTGGAAGCTCGGGGGGTCAATATCTTTCCACTGTGCGGCCAATATTATTCGATACACAGCAGCTCCAATGAAAAGCATAGCTTCTTCCCTGGGGTTCAGATTTAGTGTGCCATCGTATCCAAGCAAGCAAATAGTGGGTGACTCGGGCAAGGCTCGACCAAAAACCTCCTGCCAAAATTCCCAAATCATTTTTCTATATAGTGTCAGTTTTTTGCATTCGTAGAACATATGTAAAAGTGTGGCGGGTCCATAGTTACACCTAGGGCACTGATCGTTACTACTTTTGCCCCATGAGTACAGTTTTGCTGGGGTGTAATAAAGATTGAATATTGTTTTATAAAGTTGTGTTTTTAGATTGGTAGAGAGTAATAGTTGTGACATCATTGCCAAGACCTATCAATATCTATGTCTGGATTTTCAAGTCTATTTGTCCATAATAATTCTGTGTGTTCTATGTCATCGGGGGATTTTTGGTGTAGGAGAGAATAAATTGTGCCAATTCTGGTGGAAGGTCTCATGATATCTTCAATAAGGGGTATTCTATCCCAACTTATACCTGACAACTTGGGATTTATGATAGTTCTTACTTGATAGTATTTTAAGTAATCTGTGACGGGTATATTAAATTTGTTCTGAAGGGTGGCGAAATTAGCCTTCATATCAATACCAAGGAGGTCAGAAAGGGAGATAATTCCCAATCTTTCCCAGCTAGGTGAAATCATATTGTTCACATTTTGAGGAAGCAGAGATGAGTGCCAAAGTGGGGTGTACCGGGTTAGTTTGGGAATTTGAATATGTTTGCTAATTTTTGACCATACTTTCCATGCCCCAATAATAGTTTTAAATTTAGTTTTTTTTAAATAACTAGGTTCAAGTTGTCTTAAAAGTAGTCCTCTGGCTTTGTGACCAAGAGATTGTTCGTAAATTGATGGTATTCCCGATTCCTCCCCATTGATTGCTGGATTAAGCAAGGGAGCGAATTGTTGTAAAAAGGCTGCCCAAAAATATAAGAGTAGATTTGGGATTGCAAGGCCCCCTCTGTCAAACGGTAGGGATAAGAATTTGAGCGACCTCCTAATCTTGCCGTGTTGCCATATGAATTTGGAACTCTGGGAATCGAGAATTTTAATATATTTGTCTTCAACTAATAAAGGGATTGCCCGGAATAAATATAATATTTTTGGAAAGATAGTCATTTTTATATAATTTCCTCGCCCTATGATTGATAAATGAAGGCTATTCACCCTGGTAAGATCCTGTTTAATAGAAGTAATAAGTGGTTCGTAGTTACTTTTAATGATGCTATCAACCTTGGCAGATATACAGACCCCTAAGAATGTCGCTTTGCTAGTTCTTCTTGCATCAATCAAGTCAATATTGTCTGTACATAATATAATAGTTTTACTCTCATTAAGAGAATAGCCTGAATATGACCCAAACTGGTGGGTAATAGCCTCTACCTCGGTTATAGCTATATCTGGGTCTGGAGTTAAGATTGCTACGTCATCAGCGTAGGCTAAGACTTTTGTTTCAAAAAGTCATGTCACCACTGGAATGATTCTGGTGTTATCAAGAATTTTCAATATCAGGGGGTTAATATAGAGGGCAAATAATATTGGGGAACATGGGCAGCCCTGTCTTGTTCCCCTTGAGATGTTAATAATACCCGATTCGCCCCCCATAATTTGGAGCTTAGCCTTTGGGTCAATATACATGGCTTTAATTGACATAATAAAACTATGTCCAAAGTTGTAGTGTTCTAATATAGCCCACAAGAATTTCCACGACACTCTATCGAATGCCTTCTCGGCATCAAGAAGGACCATTGACATCTGGCCGCCCGTTACTGACATAATATCAAAAAGTGATATTGCTCTACGAGTGTGTTCGGTGGTACCCTTCCCTGGGATGAAACCATGTTGCCACGGACTAGCCAGATGCGCAATGATCCCCCTTAGTCGATTGGCCAAGACTTTTGCGTATAATTTTGAATCTGAGTTGATCAGTGAGATCGGACGGTATGATGATGGGGAATCAGTAGGTTTTCCCTTTTTGGCAAAAATGATAATATTAGTATCTTTCCAAGACGCGGGAGTAATACCGTTCCACTGTATCCCCCGGAATAGATCTAATAACAGTGGTAATATAATATCTCCTAGAATTTGGTATAGTTCCAAGGGTATCTTGTCGGGGCCTGCTGCTTTCCCCGAGGCTAATTCTGCAAGTGCAAGTTCAATCTCTGACATTGAGATTTCTTTTTCCAGGTCGTTTTTAGTAGTGCTGTCTAAACTATTATCAGGAGAGGTTAGGAAATCTTTGAGAAAATTCTTTATATCTTCTTTATTGTGGGCGATATCGTCCTTATTTAATTTCTCATAGTAATCTTGAAAAATCTCCACTATTTCTTCCCTTTGTGTATATTCTTGGCCATTTATTTTTATAGATGAGATTGCATTGCGGGTCATTTTTTGTCTTGTTCGTAGAGCTAGTTGCTTTCCAACCTTTTCCCCATTCTCGTAAAGGTCTTTTTGGTGAGTTCTAAATGTTTCGGCAGACTTCTGAGTTAGTCCTTTATTTAAGTCAGTTTTGAGGATTAGGATCTGGTGAAGTAAGTTAGACCCATCGGATTTTTGAGCAATTATTGATGTATGAGCAGCTTCAAACCTTGCTAATTCCGCTATTTTATTGTCATATTCAGTAGCCTGCTGTTTCTTAAGTCTGGCTACATAACTAATAGTCTCTCCCCTGAGTACAGATTTAAAACAGTCCCATACGATGTTTCTTGGAGCACTGTAGCGATTTATATCGAAGTAGCCCTGAGCTCAATTTCTAATGAAGTTAATATATTCTCTATTGACCAGAAGTTTTCTATCAAATGTCCATACTGAGGGGTTTTTAGTGGTATTGGTTAAATTTACAGTGAGAACCAGGGCATTATGGTCAGAAATTAGCTTTGGGTGTTTGATAATGGTTGATTGGGCAGAGATGTCTTTGGTAGTAAAGATGCAGTCGATCCTGGTGTATGTACTATGGGGGTATGAGTAGAATGTGTACCCTGGTCCCCGTTGATGTTTAAGAGACCAGATATCAACCAGATTGTGGCTAGTTATAAGAGAATTAATAGCCTTGAATACCCTAGGTTTACGACCTGAGTAGTTTTGTTTCGTTAAATCACTACGGATAGGGTCGAGTGTAATATTAAGGTCCCCAGCAAAGATCAATGGACCGGGCCAACCTGCCAGTTCCAATTCTAGGCTCTCAAACAGCAATGGTTCATCAAAATTTGAGCCATAGACAGAGCAAAGGGTGAGTCCTAGCGCTAGCTCTACAAATACCCATCTACCATGTTGATCTGAGGCAAAACGTACGGGTTTCCCTATATGGTTTTTACCTAGTATGGCTACCCCTCGGGTATTTGTTGTTTGAGTTGTGGCAGCGAGAACATTATACCCCTGAATTTTAAGTAAACTTTGTTTTGCGCAGGGTAGATGAGTCTCTTGAAGACATATAATGTCTAGAGAATTCCGCTTGATTATCTCAGAAAGCCGTCCACGTTTATCACTATCATGTAGCCCTGCGATATTCCAGCTGCAGATAGTTATCCTCCCCATGGGTCTACAGAATATTTTCCCATGCTTCTGCTGATATTCGCAATTGTGTCAGAAGACATATTTTTGTCAATTATTGCTTTTATTCGAGTTATTTGATATGGAGTTGTTTGCATTTTTAGAATTTTTTTCCCCTTCCCACCCAGCCTCCCCATGCTTGACCCGCCCTTTCCCACCCCCTTCCCCCCAAATTAAGGCAAAAGGACTCTATGAGAGTCTAAAAGTGATGGAAGTGCAACACGTTACCTGGTCCTAACCTATACGCTAAGGTTTGAAAAAGGAAGAAGAAAAAACATAAAAAGAACTTAAGGAGCTCAATACAGAGCAGATAGCACGTATTGTAGTATAAGCTACAAGGTGCTTCTCGTTACGAATAGAAAATGCCTATCTTACCGCCTTTGTGCTAGTGACCACCACCATATGCTAATACTAAAAAATTCAAAAAACCCCCACCGACCCACCAACCCTCCCCGAAGGTGACATTATTAACAAGGTGAAGAGTGTTAGTATATCTCCGTATAGTTTCGTGATCACAAATGGGCACATCAAAGTCAAAATTGATTTATCCAAAACTCCAGCTGCACTCTGTCTTTGTAGAGTTAATTTAGACTCTCGAGATATTCTTGTGCTGCAATCTCGGAGACAAAGAACCTTGTCTCGCCCCCGTATATAACCTTGAGCCACGCTGGGTTATTGAGATACACTGTTGCCTTTTTGTCTTGGAACAGTTTTATAAGTTGGCGCAGCCTCCACCTTCTCTCAACAGTGGTATGGCAAAAATCGGGGCGTGAAAAATATGTAATATCTTTGGAGGTACGTCTAGCTTCGGGCCTGGCCTTCTCAACACAGCCTGTCTAAGAAGAAAATTGCCAAAGTAGATTAGGATAGCCCTCGGATATGCTCCGGGTTTTGCAGGGGTTTTTAGAGTGAGCGGCATACGGTGGGCGCGCTGTATTTCATTATCCCAGTTCCAGTTCGACAGCTCCGGCATTAAGTCGCGGAGGAGGTTTATCACGAAAGCACGGGTGTCACCCCCCTCGGATTTTTCAGGTACCCCCAAAATGAGCAAGTTGTTTCTGCGCTGCCAATTTTCAAAATCCTCCAATTTCCATCTTATGTCACCAATTTGTGCCTCATTTGATTTAACCCGCTCCTCAATGGCCACAACTTCGGCCTCGTTGGAGAGGGTTCTTGCCTCAACCTCAGTAAGTCGGTCTCAAAATAGAGCTACAGGTTTTTACCAGCTTCCGTACTACGCCTTGTACCTTGCGTAGAGCTGCTTGCGCCTTGCGCCCATCCTGCGAAGTATCCTCGCGATGTGCAGCTATTGCCTGTAAAACTGCGTCGATGGATGCAGGTGTTGGGGTCATTTGGGCTATTGGGGTTAGCTGTTCCGTATGTGTATGGTCCCAATCTAGAACTACCCCATGAGGCTTGCTCCCCTGTTTTTTTTGCAATTTTTTGTTTTGGTTTTACAGTAGCCGGTTCTTCACCAGCGTCGGTCAGGCTAACCGATTCATCAGTTAGATAGGAGGCTGAGGAATTCCCCATTCTGCTTCTAATTCTGCCTCATCAGAAAAAGAGAAAAAATCACTGACTTCTTTTTCCTGGTCGCTATGTATAGAGCTAACTTTGGCTGGTTCGAGTGGAGCGTTAGTTGTTATTTCCCCCTTGGCATTGGTATTGGGCATATCCTCGTTGTTTTCCGGATCAGAGGTGGGGTTAGTAATTTCCCCCCCAGGGGGGTTTGAAGTGTCTTGCTCGATTATTATCAGGTCAGACTGAGATGGTATTTGGTTGTTTGTTGGACCGGGTCTTGTGTCGGTGCCTGTGCCTGTGTTGGTGTCTGCATCAAAATTAGCCACGGCGTCAAGATCCCCAGCTGTTGTGGGGGGTATCTCTTTTTCATATATTTCAACAATATTGCTGTTAACACTGAGAATTGTTACAGAGCTCACCTCAGTAGCAGCTGATGTCTGTAATGTAGTCAAACT
Source organism: Lissotriton vulgaris (assembly GCF_964263255.1). NCBI lineage: Eukaryota > Metazoa > Chordata > Amphibia > Caudata > Salamandridae > Lissotriton > Lissotriton vulgaris. The sequence goes on along the minus strand of NC_141685.1, from coordinate 774,103,469 downwards.
GTCTGTGGCTTTGTCGTTCCTCGTAGGGGCTTCCCCTTCAGTAGTTGTATTTTCAATCCCCTGCATTGGGGAGACAGAAGCAGAGCTACTCGGAGCTGGGCTGGTGATGCTCTCACTCGCACTGCCAGCATGAGATACCTGACATTGCCTCTCTTGGCCCGGAAGCGTACTGGAGCCTCTATGCATTAGTTCCACAACAGACAGTCCTGCTGCTGCGCCTTTCCGTGTATCTTTCTTCTGGGTCACGGCTCCCTGTTTGGCAGCGTCGGGTGTTGTCGAGGTCTCGTGCCTGTTTGGACGTGCAGGTCTATCGGCTCTCTCCTGCACGGCTGTGGGTTTCTCCAAACCACGGCGCTCCGCAGCCTCTCGTTGTGCCTGCCTTGCCGCCCTCGCCCGGGCGGCCGCCGATAGGATGGGTGGAGCGGTGACTTTGGGAGCTTTCTCAATTGAAGCTGGAGCCGGCGCTGAGGCGTGCATGTCTGCGTGCTGGGCCGCCGTGGTCGCTATGAGGTGAGTGCGGGTGACTTCTGCGACCTGTTTGCTTAGGGGCGCTGCTTGCTGTAGCAAGATATGTTTAATGATTGCCCAGCCAATATAGGAATAGCAAGCCTAGATCGCTTGCCGAGGAGAGGGGCTGAGATCCATTCAGTTTATGTAGTCACGGTGATAGAGCGCGCAGTTCACCCGGGTCACTGGGTTTCCCGATTCTCACACGCACTGGGCCCTGGCGTGCGTATTCAAACCATTGACTCGCGTTTGGCGTGAACCGGGTGAGTTTATACACGCTACTATGTGAGTAATTCGGGGGTGACTTCTCACCACTGCTGATCATGTACCTGACTTACCACAGGCACATTACTCCAGATGAATCAGGAGCTAGCAGGGAACAGGTGACAGGGGTCCTAGAAGAAAAATACACTTTATAACCCAAATTATACTTGTCCACACTATGTTCCACAAAATGACCACAGACACCTGAAAAGTTTAAGTGTTTATGTAGGAAATTTCAAAGTGAATATGTCAGTATTACCAAAATGCAAAGTAACACATCAAGCATCATAATCACCACCAAAAGGTAACTGTGAATTAAAGCAAGAACCATTTGAGTATACGGAAACACTAAGGGTAAAAATTAGGAACCAACTAGTCACTGAAAGGTTAAACTAGGACATGGGATATGAACGGGATCTATAACATTTATCTAGGCTATTATGCTATCTTGCTAAGTTCACGGCAATCACACTAAGGGAAAGGGGAAAAACGGGAACATACTAATGAAATATGACAGTTTGGCAATTCTCTAAAGGTGGGGAGAGAAGTGGAACAATTCTAATAAACAATTGCATATAACTTGCTTCTCAAGGTGATAGAGCAATATCACAGGCAAGAGTGCTTTATTAAGAAAATGGAGAGAGAGAGAGAGAGAGAGAGAGAGAGAGAGAGAGAGAGAGAGAGAGAGAGAGCGAGAGAGACGCAAACCCACAGACTAATAATTACCTAATTCAGAGTGAAGACCAACCCTGGCCACGGGTCAGTTGGGAGGACGGGGACAAGGACCCTCAGAAAAGGAATGCCAGAATGCGAGCAGGTACAGCTCACGGGCAGACAGGACAGGATACCCCTCAGGATTTGGGATCAGGACTGGGCTCACCAAGGTACGACCAACACCCAAAGCTTCAGAAGCAACGCCAGCGTTACCCCTTTCTGCAAGTAATCCGCCAGTAACCCCGATTGGGTTTTCGAATTTCCCAGCAAAGTGCTTCGCCAGCACTTAAGACTATTTCCACCCCTAGGAGTTTGTGGAAAGTATGGACAGAGTGCTCCGCAGCACTCAAGATTAGGCACCTATAGAGTTCGTAGGGTCAGTGACAGGTCTGCTACTCGGACAAGTCGGACAATTTTCCTAAGCTAAACTAGGGCAGTTATACTGTTTGGGGACCCTTAGACCACCCACCAATGTTGCAAGTGACAGTTTTTCAGACTATGATTGGTCAGGAGAGGTGATGAGATCATTGTCACCTCCTAGAATTTTGCGTTCCCATCATACATAATAATTTCTGCCTACCCGCCCCTTGGGTTCACGTTCCCATGCATAGGAATACAGCAGTACAATATAGTTCATAGCAGGTAGCAACAGTATTGCATCTTTCAAGGTAAGATTTGGTCTCTCAGAGAAGTTTCTCAGGCGCATTGTGCTTCAGGAGCCAGCTGGCTTGTTTCAGCTTCTGCGCAGTGGAGCTTCTCCCCGGTCACATGACGGTGCCCAGCAGAGCCTCAAGTATGGCTCCACTCCCGATTTTCCCAGCCCCAGAGACGCGATACATGAAAAGTAAGCGAGAACAAATTAGAATCACATATAAAATGATCACACTGTATACCAGGCTAAAATTAAACACACCCCTTAACTTTAAAACTTCTATAGTATTACATTTTAGTGCGAAAAGACAGATAGGCTAAAGCAGCAGTAGCAAGCGTAGAGCGTGGTAAGAGACAAGCGGCCATGTTTGCCACAGTGCGCATGAGCACAGATTCCCTCCAGAATGCGAGTGCGTCACATCACATGGGTATGACCGACGCATGCGCAGACTGAATTTCAGCGAAGCGGCCATTTCTTCTAGTGCAAGCTTTGTTAGTATGAAAAGACACACAGGCAAGCTTCGTGGGGACACCCGTGTGTTGGGGAAAATGCTAATTACAAGACGTACAGTAGGATTAATATGATTATACATTAGACGAGGTTCTTGAATGAGAGCAAGTCGCTTAACGTGCGAATCCTTGCTCCATCAATCCCCTCTTTGATGATATTTACTATCATCACTACAAAGGAAACAGATGCCAACTCTCATTCTTCCATATCATTCATTTCAATTTCGATGAACTTATTGTTTATTTTTCTTTCAGCTTCTCTATGAGAGTGGTGATTCTTCACCTTTTTGTAAATTTCATTCTTTAATTCTTCTAATTCTAATTCATCAATGTTTCTCTTCACTCCTCTCTTATTTGCAGTTTTTCTTTTGCACTTTTGGCATTTACAGCAGATGAAAATTATCAACACAATCACACCTATTCCAAATATTGGCATCAATATTTTCCACAGGATATTTCTACCTAGGTTAGAAAACCAACTACCTATAGAGGAGAGACCTCCAGTCAGTCTCGTCCAGGCACTGTCAACCTCCAATGGTTTGAGCTCTTTTTCCAAATTAGTTATGTTCTTCACATATTGTTTTAATTCGATACTTTTGTCAGGAATGTAGGTGCAACAATGTTGCGCCTTCAGCATTCTACAGACTCCGCCCTCTTTTGCCAATAAGGTATCAAGAGCAAGGCGATTTTGCAAAACCATTGATCTGATCGCAACCATTTCAGTATTGACCAGCAGGAATCCAGCAGCAGTGTCAGTAGATAACCGATCCACTACTGTAGACAATTTGCAGATTCTATGAGTGTTCAGAACTACCCCCATTCCAGGTATTAGTGCACTAAAGATATCACCTATAATTTCACCTACACTTTCGCGTTTACTACGCACTAAGCCATTAGTTTCTTCATCATTGCTTCCAGCAGCGTTATTCACATGGTATATTTTCGGGAAAACAATGCCAAAGTAGCAGCTTCCATACCAGTGATCCGGCAATTTGAAATAAGCCTTGTTCCCACATATATAATATATTCCGGGAAACACAGGTTCTGACCCATTTTTGAAACCCCAACCTCCAATTACCTTATAATTATGTTCACACTCGCTGGAACCAATGAATACATTGTTATAGTATTCTGTCCTTTCTCTATGGAGACAAAGTTTTCCTTTTCGTTCAAAATCCAGCAACAAAGCAGGATTAGCTTCGCCTTGTGAGGTGTTATCCATGTGGTCAGCCCACCTAGGGACTCTATTCTTTTCATCATTTGCCTTTTTCTGAAACTTTTCCCTCCTTCGGTCTGCCATTTTTATGAACATCTTTTCCTGCTCTTGCAAAGAACAGGTCAGATTTTCCTGTCGTGCCTCATCTAAGTCTATGTCACCTATAGTCAGGAAATATTCTCCCATATAACGAGTTACGTCACTTTTAATATGTACAAGGTTCAGGTGTCCTCTAATAGGAAGCTCAGAAAAGACTACGTCAGCATTTGAATAGTAGTACTGTAAAGTGCTTCTATAAAACAAGCTAGCTAATATACTACAGGAAATTCCATAGGTCAAGGGTAAGTGGTGATATGTCACGCCTTCAGCTACAGAGGTAGGTAGCTTCATGCAGACATAGCAATCTTCTATTTCCATAGCTTCTACATAATGCACTAACAAGTTAGCAAAAACATTTAAATGCGTCCGGTTTCTCATTTTGTGAAAGTGCAGTTCATCCTCATCTGATGCTTCTAAGTTCTGTCGTGCTTGTCTTTGCCTATCTAGAGTGTCATGTCGACCTAAACTCCGTGGAGTCTCTGCAGTCCGTGCAACGTCTGTGTCTAGTATTTCAGGTTCAGTAGGGGACAGGTTAGGATTTTTACTTATCATAAAAGGTAAAAAGACGGTTAATCCTATCCACATTACTATTAGCATTGCTATACTACACAAGCATATCTTACAGCAAGTTTTAAGACACCCACATCTGGACCTCCCAGCTACGCTTGAATCAGACATTTTAGCTTACAGGTGGCTTTTGCGACCCCTCTCCTTCTCTTTATGCAAGGCTTCGTTCTGTTTTGTCTCAAGGAGGGTCTTCGTCCGAACTCTGATCAGTGACGGACTCCTCGTCACTTTTCCCACTGTGATGGGGCTCATCAATTTCTTCCAGCACCAGGTATGTCCATTCGGGGCTCCGATACAGTTTGTTCTGCTTTTTCAATCTGTCGCTTTTTCTCAGAAACTTGCCTCGGGCTGGTTTTCTTTCACTTTCAGCCCTTTCACGGTCTTTCAGTTTCTCCTCAACTGTTTTTATTCGGAGTCTTAGCCTTTTGACGTACCTGGGTGTACTTTTGTTTCGGTGACTTCCAGTGGTCGAGGACACTTTGCCTTCCTCGTGCACTCTCTTATTTTTCTGCTTGTGCTTGGCAGAGTCTATTTCCCTCCCTGTCTGACTAGTTCCAGGTCTTATATCTATTTCTTCTGCCTGGTCCTCAATCTGGTCCTGTTCAGGTTCGCTTTGCAGGTTTTCTTTGCTGTTAGGTGAACTGGAGTCTGATTCCTGAACACGTTCATCTATTTCTATCTGCTCTGGTTCATGCACTTCGTTCTTTTCACTTTCTTCTGCATGAACTTCAGCCCTTACCACTATCTGTCCCTTTCCAGACTCCGGAGTTTCAGGTGGAGTGTCGACGTCTTGATCTGTCCCTACTTGGCCTATTTCCTGATCAGGTGTGAGGTGTGTCTTGTTGACCTGACCTTCTTCTTCTAGTTCTGTCTCACCTGGACTATCCCACTCACTGTCTAGATAGGAATATTTCCTGGTTCGTATTGGATCATGAACCTGGTCGTCGGCGGGGTACCACTCAACGTCTCGACTGGTGCTCGGCAGTTCGATGTCATCAAGATCCGGACTCTCCTCGGGAGTCTCCTCAGCGGTGCTGCCTTCAGCTTCAGTCGCGTTTTCTCCGGTTACCCGCTTTGTGTGGCTGGCATGGATCCACTTCGGCACACCAGCACACTTTACAGCAGTAGTGGTGACAAGGATCACTTGTCTCGGCTTTCCCCACTTTGGTCCAAGGCAACTCTTCCGGGTGTGTTTCTTTAACACCACCCAATCGCCTGGTCGTAGCTTATGTGCTGGAGTCTTGGGCCATTCGTCTTCTGTCTCTCCAATCTGGTGGGAGATAGAACGCACTTGGTCACCCAGCTGCTTGCAGTATTCTAGCACCAAATCATCAGTAATGCTTAGCAGTTTGTGTCCAGGTACCCATGCTTGTCGCATCACTCTCCCCATTAGTACCTCATGGGGGCTCAGGCCTGTTTTTCGATTTGGAATACTTCTCAGACTCATCAGCACGAGGGGCAAAGCGTCTGTCCATTTCATTTTTGTGGAATCACACATCTTCGCCAGCCTGGACTTTATCGTGCCATTTATCTGTTCCACCACCCCAGATGCCTCGGGATGGTAGGCACAGTGCAGTCTTTGCTTCATTTTAAAAGCCTTACAGAGCTCTTCTAGGACGTCGTTGGCAAAATGCCCACCTTGGTCCGTTTCAATCGTCTCAGGGATCCCAAACCTAGGTATCAACTCCCTGAGCAATAGCTTGGCTGTAGTTAGGGCATCATTTTTCTTAGCTGGGTAAGCCTCCACCCACCGGGAGAATAGACAAACTATGACCAGGATATATCTATATCCCTTGCATTGGGGCATTGTTATAAAGTCTGCCTGCATTCTGACAAAGGGACCTACTGCCTTGCCGATGGTACTCTGCTCTACTACAGTCCTCTTTCCTGCATTGAATTGCTGACACACTAGGCACCTCTGGCAAAGCCTTTCCGCCTGGTTCCTGAACTTTGAATTATAGAACACCTTGTCAAACACACGACACATGGCATCCCTTCCCATATGTGTTGGTTCATGTATCATTCGGACCATGGGATCTATCAGACTGTCGGGCAGCACGGGCATTCCACTTTTGTCTACCACCACACCGTCATTCCTCATTCTGCAGTCATTTTCACTCCATCTAGCTTTTTCTTCCCTGCCTGTTGACTGTTGTAAGTCTTTCAATTCATCCCACGTTGACACATTATCAAACAACATCAGTTGGCAGCTGTTTCCACCCCACAACCCAATTTGGAGGGACATTTGGTGTCGGGCACAAAATTGGGCAATTTGGTCAGCGTATCTATTTCCGGCTGTCACATCATCATTTCCTGACCTGTGAGCCGCACACTTGACCACAGCCAATTCTTTGGGCAATTGAATAGCTTCCAATAATTCCTGTACCACCTTTCCGTTTCTGATAGGGGTACCTGAGGAAGTCATGAATTCTCTTTGTAACCACAGTTGGCCGAAGTCATGAACAACCCCGTAACAGTACTGACTGTCGGTATAAACAGTTATTCTTTTGTTCTTTCCCCTCCTACAGGCTCTTGTCAAGGCGATGAGCTCAGCTACCTGGGCTGATTTCACTTCGCATAGGTAAGAGGCTTCTATGGTGTTTGTCAACGTGACAACAGCATAGGCAGCACACAGACCCCCACTCTCATGTCTTAAACATGAGCCGTCCACGAACATTGTATGATCCCCATCAAGCAATGCTACTTCTCTGATGTCAGGACGGGGCTTAGTGCTGAATTCTGTTAGATCAATGCAATTATGTTCCATTTCACCTTCGTCGTCTACATCCAGGGGAACAGGTAACAGAGTTGCTGGGTTTAGGATATTGCACCGAGAAATCGTTACATTCTCAGCACCAATCAAAATTCTCTCATACTTAGTCAGCCGACTAGGTGTGAGATACTGGGTCTTGGTTCTTGTCAGTAGGATTACAACAGAATGTGGAACATATACGGTGACAGGATGTCCCATGACAATATTCTCACTCTGCTCCAGACTGACGCAAGTAGCAGCTACTGCTTTTAGGCATCCGGGTAATCCAGCAGCCACTGGATCTAGAGTGGCAGAGAAATACGCTACAGGACGTCTGACCAGCCCATGCTCCTGGGTCAGGACTGAGAGCGCACAATTTTCTCTGGTGTCACAGAATAGCTCAAAACGCTTGGAATAGTCTGGCATACCTAATGCAGGTGCGGTGCATAGACAATTTCGCAATGTTACCCATGCGGACATGCTTTCGCTGTCCCAACAGACTGGGTCTTCCACTCCTTTCTTGGTCATTTTTATCAAAGGTTTGGCTAGATTTGCGAATCCCACAATCCACTGTCTGCAGTACCCCACAACTCCTAGGAACATCCTCACCTCTTTCTGAGTTCGGGGTAGGTCCATTGCTTTAATTATCTTGATCCTTTCTGTGGTGACCTTTCGGATCCCTTTCTCTATCTGGTGCCCCAGATATTTTACTGAGTTCTTACAGAACTGCAATTTGTCAGGGGATACTTTATGTCCCCCTTTTCCTAGGTGATTCAGCAAGGCGATGGTGTCGGTGACGCAGTCATTTTGAGTTTTAGATGCCACTAGAAGGTCATCTATGTACTGCACCAAAACGGACTCTCCAGGCAATATTAAGGTCTCAAGACATTTCTTTAATATCTGGTTGAAAATCGAAGGACTTTCAGTGTACCCCTGGGGGACACGATTCCAGACATAGATATGGTTGTCAAATTCAAAACTAAAAAGGAACTTACTTTCGGGATGCAATGGAATGGAAAAGAATGCATGGCACAGGTCAATGACAGTGAACCATTCCGCATTCCAAGGAATCTGATACAAGATCACTGCAGGGTTGGGCACAATGGGACAGCAAGGTACAACAATTTGGTTTACCTTGCGCAGGTCCTGCACTACTCGGTATTTTCCACTAGGCTTTTTAATCCCAATGATAGGCGAATTGCAGGGACTGCTCATTACTTCTTCTATGATTTCTGCTTCGAGCAATCGGGTAATTTCAGTTGCGACTCCTGCCTTTACTTCTGCACTCATTTTGTACTGTCTTGTTTTGGGATATACCGCATTTGTCTTTATTGCTATTTTAACTGGGTCCACATTCGCCATTAAGAAGCCTACATCCTTTCCTGAGAAATCCCACACTTCTGGAACTACTCTTAACTGAAGCTCTTCAGGCAAGTCTTCGATTGACAAGGTTTTAATGTCAGCATCAGGTCTTACTAACATTAGTTTGTACAAACCATCTTCATCGGGGGTCTGAACTTCGACGCCTTTTGGTGAGCAAAAGATGGTGCAATTCATTTTGCACAACAAATCGCGTCCTAACAGGTTCACAGGACTGGAATCACAGACCACAAATCTGTGCATTTCTTTAAAGTTTCCTATGGAGATTTCCATAGGCTCGGTTACTGGAGTACTTATTATCTGATTTGAGACACCCACTACTTGGATAGCTTCTCCCGAGAGGGGTAGGTTAGGAACATCCACTGTTCTCACAGTGGACCGGGTAGCACCAGTGTCCAACAGAAAGGTGATGTCTTTTCCCTCAACCTTCCCTTCAATGTATGGTCCAGTCTGGTCTACCGGTAAGGAGGCGCCAAGCACGCACTCCCTGTCCTCCCCTCTCAGGCCTCGTCAATCTTGTTCATCACAGAGGAACGAATCATTTAACAGGTACTGTGGAATTGCTGCATTGCTTCCATTCTCTCCCTCCCATATTTCCGCCCTTTCATTCTGTTGGCCCTGGTTCTTATAATTCTGTCTAGGAGCGCGAGGTACTGGAGGTAGCTTTACCTGTTGCTGGTTCCTTTTCGTCCCCTCTTTCTGCACCTGTGAATTTAAACCATTTATAGGGGCATTACCGGCCTGCAGGTGTGGACACTCGTCTCTCCAATGCCCTAACTGGCCGCACCCGTGGCAGGGGAACTTCTTCATAGCCTCTTCCCGACTCAATTTTGCCCGGGGCTTCCCTCCTCCCCCAGCAGCGGCATTCTGAGCATTATTACTGGAATTCAATGTACTTAACTGTTTTTCTTGCTGTTCAGCCAATTTTACTTGTGCCCACATCACTTTTTCCTTGAGGGCTTTCTTTTTATTTTCGATTTCATCTTCGCAATATTTGGCGTATTTCAGGACATCATCTATGGGCTTTCCCTGCCAACTTATTTTATTGTCTCTAATCCATTGAGATATTTCAGGCCTTAATCCTAGCACAAATCTGTAACTGAAATGGGTCATGTCTTTCATGTCCACATTATCGATACCACTGTAAGTCTTGAATACTTGCAGTAACCTTTCATAAAAGGAATGGACAGTTTCACCACGTTCTTGGGTGGTTCTATCTATTCTGGTCCAGTCTGTCTCCTTTGCGGGCACCTTTTTCTTGAGGTACTGTATGACCTGATCATACTTCCTCATTACATCAGGTGAGGGAGCTCCTGTTTTCTCATCTCTGGCATATTCTTCATTGGGCCAATTAATTTCTATTTTACATTCGGTCCACAGATCTACAGGGACCACAATGTCGAAAAACCCATCTAGGTCTTTCAGAAGACATTTCTGAACTTTTATAAAGCGTTCAACTTGCCTGTACCAATCAACAGGCTTTTCCCGTAATTTCGGGAAGTCATTTGTAAATGACACAATATCCTGTCGGGACCAAGGGACATGGACCTATTTTCCTCCCGGGACCTCTCTCATGGGGCACAATTTTTCTGTCGGGGTTACTTCTTTTAACACGAATTCTGAAGCCTTAGACTTAGCCCTGCTGTCTTCCTTTTTCTTTGCCCACCGGGTTCTCCATTTCCCCACCTCTCCCCATTTCTGCAAGAGTTTCAACAATTCTTTTATCTGGATCTGTTTTCCTACCACATTCAAGCTCTCTAAGTCTTTGTCCGAAAAATCTACTCTGTAGGGTTTCTGAAGGATTTTGGAGCGACTGACATCGATTCCCATTTCTGTGGCTGTGTCCATTAATCTTTCATGGAGCAATCTAGCATTTCGGGTAAGATTTTTACTGATAAACAGTAACTCTTCTTCACTGTAGGAGTTTAAGCGCTCTAATCCTACGTTTCCAGCCATCATTTCTTCTATTTCTATCCTTAGTTTATAGATCTCTAACGGTCTGGATTGGGGAGTGGTCTCTTTCTCCAACTCTTTGGTCCATCTGTCTAATTCTTCTGGTGACACTACTGTGGCACTCCTAACCCCAGATGCACCTTCAATCAAAACCTCTTTTGGCCTATTCTGACTTCTTGCCCCCGACATGCTAGTCCTAGCCCCTAGGTTCCCTAATGGGCAAATCCATCAGAACCACGGATTCACATTCACTCTCTTGATCATCATCTATGAATACTTCCTTTCTCGGGGGTGGAATGCTAGGAGTAGGCATTATTGGGGAGATAACAGGAGGACGAGGACTAGCCAGGCTATCCCTATAAAGAGGAATAGCGGGTCCAATGGTTACTGGGATAGTCAGAGAATCTGGGTGGGGATGTATCTGGGCTATGGTCCGGACTAAATCATCTCGCTGCCTAGCCAGGGCTTCCTTCTCTTGCTCTCGTAAAGCCTTTTCTGCAGAATTATCATGCAATACTTGAGGTACCAAGGGTGGGTAAATACTTGGGGCAGTAGGAGTGACCAATCGTGGTGGTCCCTCTCCAAACGGCTGATAATTCGGGACTGCAGATTTTGGTCTGCAAAACCCATCCCCTTCACTGGTTTTACTGTCTGTACCTGTTCCATCTGTCTCGCTATCCCTCCGACACCTGGGATATTTCGCAAACGGGTTTGGTGAACTCAAAGGCTCTGATTCGGCTGCATAGGGAGGGGGGTTTTTCATCAATAGATCTTCTAGGTGCTCATCTTCTGAGTCCCCTACGGGCATTGTGTGATGGGTTTTTTCTTTACTTTTTCCTTTCGTTTGTTCTAATACTCCCATCATTGGAAACAATCCCTCTGTCATCATGCTTTGTCTCCAATGTTTCATTTTCTGCTCTTTGGTCTCTCTATGGACCCTTGGATACCATTTACTCACTCCCTTGTCCATCCGGGGTCTATCTCTTTCCAAAGCCTCAATTTCCCACTCTTCTAAGGCCTCGTACTGGGTCAATCTGGGTCTGGGATGCAATTCATTCATGCGGGTCCTTAAGTTAAACAGGATCCTACCATTAAAGGTACCATCAATAGGAAATGCTAGAACTCCGTCATCTGCAGTATACTTTACCCAATTCTCTAGCCATATACAAGTATGATACCCCTTTTCAAACATCATGAAGGAAGCAGGAGTATTCGGTGGAGGAATGATCACCCCCTCTCTCGTTCTAATGGGCTTATCTGTTTTGAAGAAATTCTTTACCTTGTCGGCAAATGACATTTTTCACTTTATTCCATACATCATGTGTGGTCTACCTCGTATAATCTGTTCCTTATAGAAGCCTGAGTTTTGTGGATTAGGTAAAAACTCAGGATACCACATATGCCTTTCCAGGCTCGCTTCTAACTCGGCTTGATTAATTTTGGTTACCTTTGTACTTCCAATGCTAGCGCGACTTTTATTCTGTAGGAACCAATCAACACTGTGAATACAAAAATCCTTATCCAATGGGTGCGCGGCCTTTCGCGAGACCAAGTCCCACGCTCCGACACTCACCCCTCCCTTACAAATTCGGCTTTACTACACACCCGCTGTTCTGACCAATACCAGCGCGGCACGGAGTGACGTCAGAGCAGCTTTCCGCCCGACTCCCTCCTTCACAAGGTAACGGAAACTTTTAACTCTTCCTAAAGTGCGAGTGCAAAACTTAGTAACTAACACACAACGTCTGCCACTATGTTTGAGTGTTCTAAATAGATAGAAAAACTTTCTCTCACTACAAGTAAACCACTTCTGTCTACTTTTCATTCACTCTGGATAGACTTCTTTGCCTGTCCCTTCACACTAGTAATACAGAACCCGTTATTCTTCTGACTCATCCACCTTAGTCGGGGATATGTACTGAGCCAGGATTTCACCAGCGAACTATCTTACTTACCAGACAAGCCTCTGAGACCCTATTACTCCTCCCACATGTGACCCTTTCTAGGTGATATCACAAGGGAAGTTTTATACAAAGGACTCGTGGCTATCAATTATTCAGATATAAGAAGATCCTAATTAGTGTTTCCAGGTATTTCTTCACCCTACACTAATGACTCGAAACCAGTGACTTTTCCAGCTGATCGGATTCTACTCACAGTCAGCTATATACTTCCCCGGGGATTCAGACTACACTGAACGCTTACAAACAGTTCTGGGTTAAAATGACATGTAACATTTATAGCAGCAATGCAAAAATCATGTACATTTATATATAAATCCTTAAAACATTTCAAAATTTTTTGAACCAATACAAATAGAGAAATCAGCAGCATAGAAATTTTAGCAGCACATTTTAATTTTCACAGTTTGTTTATCAACTATCCTGTCTACCTATTTAACTAGTCCTAACCATTACCTCTGCTACCAGAAAATTACTGATAGAGCGCGCAGTTCACCCGGGTCACTGGGTTTCCCGATTCTCACACGCACTGGGCCCTGGCATGCGTATTCAAACCATTGACTCGCGTTTGGCGTGAACCGGGTGAGTTTATACACGCTACTATGAGTAATTCGGGGGGTGACTTCTCACCACTGCTGATCATGTACCTGACTTACCACAGGCACATTACTCCAGATGAATCAGGAGCTAGCAGGGAACAGGTGACAGGGGTCCTAGAAGAAAAATACACTTTATAACCCAAATTATACTTGTCCACACTATGTTCCACAAAATGACCACAGACACCTGAAAAGTTTAAGTGTTTATGTAGGAAATTTCAAAGTGAATATGTCAGTATTAGCAAAATGCAAAGTAACACATCAAGCATCATAATCACCACCAAAAGGTAACTGTGAATTAAAGCAAGAACCATTTGAGTATACGGAAACACTAAGGGTAAAAATTAGGAACCAACTAGTCACTGAAAGGTTAAACTAGGACATGGGATATGAACGGGATCTATAACATTTATCTAGGCTATTATGCTATCTTGCTAAGTTCACGGCAATCACACTAAGGGAAAGGGGAAAAACGGGAACATACTAATGAAATATGACAGTTTGGCAATTCTCTAAAGGTGGGGAGAGAAGTGGAACAATTCTAATAAACAATTGCATATAACTTGCTTCTCAAGGTGATAGAGCAATATCACAGGCAAGAGTGCTTTATTAAGAAAATGGAGAGAGAGAGAGAGAGAGAGAGAGAGAGAGAGAGAGAGAGAGAGAGAGAGAGAGAGAGCGAGAGAGACGCAAACCCACAGACTAATAATTACCTAATTCAGAGTGAAGACCAACCCTGGCCACGGGTCAGTTGGGAGGACGGGGACAAGGACCCTCAGAAAAGGAATGCCAGAATGCGAGCAGGTACAGCTCACGGGCAGACAGGACAGGATACCCCTCAGGATTTGGGATCAGGACTGGGCTCACCAAGGTACGACCAACACCCACAGCTTCAGAAGCAACGCCAGCGTTACCCCTTTCTGCAAGTAATCCGCCAGTAACCCCGATTGGGTTTTCGAATTTCCCAGCAAAGTGCTTCGCCAGCACTTAAGACTATTTCCACCCCTAGGAGTTTGTGGAAAGTATGGACAGAGTGCTCCGCAGCACTCAAGATTAGGCACCTATAGAGTTCGTAGGGTCAGTGACAGGTCTGCTACTCGGACAAGTCGGACAATTTTCCTAAGCTAAACTAGGGCAGTTATACTGTTTGGGGACCCTTAGACCACCCACCAATGTTGCAAGTGACAGTTTTTCAGACTATGATTGGTCAGGAGAGGTGATGAGATCATTGTCACCTCCTAGAATTTTGCGTTCCCATCATACATAATAATTTCTGCCTACCCGCCCCTTGGGTTCACGTTCCCATGCATAGGAATACAGCAGTACAATATAGTTCATAGCAGGTAGCAACAGTATTGCATCTTTCAAGGTAAGATTTGGTCTCTCAGAGAAGTTTCTCAGGCGCATTGTGCTTCAGGAGCCAGCTGGCTTGTTTCAGCTTCTGCGCAGTGGAGCTTCTCCCCGGTCACATGACGGTGCCCAGCAGAGCCTCAAGTATGGCTCCACTCCCGATTTTCCCAGCCCCAGAGACGCGATACATGAAAAGTAAGCGAGAACAAATTAGAATCACATATAAAATGATCACACTGTATACCAGGCTAAAATTAAACACACCCCTTAACTTTAAAACTTCTATAGTATTACATTTTAGTGCGAAAAGACAGATAGGCTAAAGCAGCAGTAGCAAGCGTAGAGCGTGGTAAGAGACAAGCGGCCATGTTTGCCACAGTGCGCATGAGCACAGATTCCCTCCAGAATGCGAGTGCGTCACATCACATGGGTATGACCGACGCATGCGCAGACTGAATTTCAGCGAAGCGGCCATTTCTTCTAGTGCAAGCTTTGTTAGTATGAAAAGACACACAGGCAAGCTTCGTGGGGACACCCGTGTGTTGGGGAAAATGCTAATTACAAGACGTACAGTAGGATTAATATGATTATACATTAGACGAGGTTCTTGAATGAGAGCAAGTCGCTTAACGTGCGAATCCTTGCTCCATCAACGGTAATTGAGCTGATTATAATGCTCCGATATTTCTAATCGCCGAGATGCTGGTCCCGCATATCTCTGAGCCTTCGGGGACACTTCAGGGGATTAGTAATGGTTAGTGGTCTTCATATTGACGCCATCAGAGCTCCTCAGCATAACCGGTCAGGAGCCATGTACGTGAGCACTGCGATCCGAGTCAGATCGCCATCTTGCCTTCCCCCAGCCCTGTTCAATTTCCTTTGAAAAGGCTCTCCTCTTCTACCTGAAAAGGCATTTATAAAAGAGGTTGCACTTGTTTTGTGCAAGTGCTTTTGTTTCTATTGCAATATGGGGTTGTGTACTCATAACACTCTATTACAGTTACAAGCGTTGAGGGCAGTAGAAGCCCTGAGTGTACACATTTTGAGAAAAACCTGTAATCAAATATAAAAATTGGGGAGTCTATTTTTTTATAAAGGCACATTCTTTCAATAAGAATATATAACAAACAGTTGTTAACATGTCTGCCCAAGGTACACGTGATGCTCGTCAGGAGAAAATAGTTATGAAAATAATATCTCAAGAATTAAAGGAAGAGTACAGGAAAAAGTTACATCTGTTTTAAGGGATAAAAGAAAGCATTCAAATGTTGATTAAGAATGTAATCTGTTTCAGAAGGTGAAGAAACAACTAATAAAAGCCAAGGTGGAAAATGTATAAAAAAGAGAATGCATTTAGACAATGTTTCTGCCACAATGGGAATCCATAGTGACTCACATAGAATGGGTGTTCAAAGCGGCACACAAGGTAGGCAGAGCATCTTTGCAAATGAGGACATTAATTTAACAACTTTGAAGCAGATTGTAGGTGAAATAGATATTGATTAATATATTTTGGATCTAAACTATAAGGATTGCTTGTACAATGAGTTTAGAGAAGGCAATAGCAAAACACATAAGGGTAAAAAAGTGAACGAAAGATCCTATAAGACAAAAATGTGGAGTTCAGACTGGATGACTCTAAAGCACTTACCAGATTATATTAAATTCTGGATAAGAAAGCCATTGGAAAAGGCGGAAAGAAATATTATGATGGGTTAATGTTCAAGATCAGTACTGATTACTTACCTCTTTAAGTTGGGTAGAGACACAAGGAAGGGCTTAGAAAGATCATTAACGCAGAGTGAAGATAAGCTGTTGGACCTGCTGGGTCCTTTAGCTAGAATATTTGAAGGAACATATATGAAATGGATTGATTTGGATATACATTTGCTGAGAGGTTGGTTTCAAAGAGTTCTATGCTTTCTTGGAAATGCAAATGCAGTTCTAATTGCAACGAAACGTAAAGCAATACTAATAGCATATTACCAAAATGTTAGGAAATCGGGCTAAAGAAAAATCTAGTGAAGAAGCCAGAGGCCTATTGTTTGGAGAAGGAATATTCAAAACATTTACAGCTTACTCGTCGTGCTTACCCCGCTCAAACTTCTTTTTTTGTTTCTATTTCGCGCACATAGTTAGCGAGCGGCCCCGCTCTGACTCGTTGAAGTCCAGCCGCACTATATTAAGGTGAGTTCAACCCCTGGGGTTACAGTGGTTGGGATTCGTTTGTGGTGACTGTCACATTTGATTTTCATGTCGACGTGCACAGAGTAGTGGCATTGCTTGCAGTACTATGCATGCCACACCAATGAATTGTCATGTTCTTCCCTTCCAATTTGTTTATTTGTGTTACAGGCCGGTTTTTATCTACCCTGAAACGTATCTATACACTTTTTTGATAGTTATCAGGTGTTTGGAAATTGCCTTACATAACACTTCACGATTTCAGCCACAGTATAGATTAGGGTACACAGGTCCTGATGAATTGCCGCCAGATCCTTTGCTGACAGATTAGGGCATGAAACATGTTGACCCACCAGGAATCATAGATCATTAATTTCTGATGCAAGTGAGCACGTATGTAACATATGCAAGGGGACCCACTTATTAAAACCTTTTTAGAGTACCTCCCGACTTATTTTAACTTGCACCTTCTTGATACACATATTTATTATTCAACCCTTCTACACTTCTTTAGCCCCACACCTAGGCTTCATAAAATACTAACAGCAAACCAAAAAGATCTCCTGTAAAAAGCCCCCTTGTGGGTGCCCCTTGGGAATTGCAGAGCACCCGACATGGAGCTCACCCGATGATGAAGCACGACACCAATCTGGGTGTGTGAGGGCTCTTGCTCCTAAGGAGTCACACTCCATGCCTACTCCCCAGGATTCTACTGACGTGTTCTTTTTGTTTGCTATAGGAACTACATACCCTCATTCCTATGTTCTGGTTATAATTGAAGCTTATGCTGGACCTTTAAGCACTCCTGGTCCCCCTTTTCTTTGAAACTGGGTTTGTAAATACTAAGGTTCTGGTGGGGAAAAAAGACAAGGGTTGGAGACTGGCGATACATTTGGCAGAACTGAATTATTATGTGACCTACAGACATTTCAAGATGGTTTTAAGTTTACTTTAGTTTAGTTTACAACAATTTACAGTGCAGCATTTCAAGATGGAATGGATTTACTTGTTGAGAGGTGTGTTGCAGGAATTGGATTTGATGGTTAAAAATGTACAATTCTGGCAGCTTTCAAAGCTCAGGGGTATATTCACAAGAACGTGTGATAACTACTGCAAGAGTAGCGTAACGCAACTTTCAACATCACAGCCCATCGTGGAAAAACAACCCGGTAACAACGTGGAATTTACAACACGGCGGTAGCATGCGATAGTTTGCCGAAACCGCGGCCAATGTTCTCAATACAACCACCTCGACAGAGATAAAAACACAACGCGAAAAATCTTGCGATGGGCCAAAGCACAATGAGGAAATCAGCGATAAGGAGTGCCAGGCCTGCAACACACACCTGGCAGGCGGGAAAAATCACCATAAAAGTAGAAAAAACACCCAAACACAGACTGACCAACACCCAAGCACCATGGAGGCAGCTCAAGCAGGTACACAGGACGAGTGCAACCCCACAAGCACCCCGGACGACCAGCCTGGTACCTCGGGGACAGGGAAGGGCAAGGACAAGAAGAAGAGGAAGACGAAGTTCAGTCCGCAGGTGAACAGAATCATAGTCACGGAGGTGATGGAACACCATCAACAACTGTTCGTCACCTCAACATGTCATTGGGCACCAAAATGGAATATGGCAGGACATCGTGGACAAGGTGAATGCCATCGGAGAGCACAAGAGGACAATGGACGAGGCCAAGAGCCAATGGAATGAAATCAAGCGGAGGACCAAAGAGAAACTCTCTGCCAACCAGAAGGCAGCAATGCGGACTGGAGGTGGTGGTCCAGCGCCACAGCTCATGCTGGATGACATGGAGGAGCTGGTGTCGACAGTCATCAGTTATGGAGACTGTGGCAGGAGTCGGGGGATCGGACAGTGCTCGACAGGACACAACACA
Organism: Lissotriton vulgaris; assembly: GCF_964263255.1. Classification (NCBI taxonomy): domain Eukaryota; kingdom Metazoa; phylum Chordata; class Amphibia; order Caudata; family Salamandridae; genus Lissotriton; species Lissotriton vulgaris. The sequence continues at coordinate 774,084,863 of NC_141685.1, read as the reverse complement.
ACCGCAGCAGGGTGATTGACCACCAGGTACTGGGGGGACGGGTGGAGATGGGCACAATGGCACACATGTATAATCAAGCAGAGCACAGTGCACACCCACAATGTCTCTGGGTCCTCACCAAGATCTACTGACTGTCACAATGTACAATGCCATGCTGTCTGAATGTCAACATGTACCATGCGGCTACATACATGTGAACCCATTGTAATACACCATCTCCCCTTCACATCGCAGGGGCACCAAGGGCACCATCAACACCTCCTGCAGAGCAGTCCTAGCCACTCTTTACTGATGATGAGGAGGACAACACCAGCATCAACACTCAAACCATCCAAGACATCATTGACCTCATCCGCCACTCAGGGCAGGCCAGCTGCATCTAGGAGACCCCACCCACTACCCAAACCACCCAGCAGGGGGCACCCACAGCCTGGCACTCTCCCAAGACCCCCAGGAACAGCACATGACCTTACAACGTCGTGTGCTGGAGGGTCAGAAGGAGACGGCTGAGCAGGTGCGGGTGGGGTTCGACCTCATGGCTACCAAACTTGACGCCACCCTTGGGTGTGTAGCCCCGCTCCATGGTATCCAATGAGCCCTGACTGACATCGCTGGTGTCATGAAATGTAGAGAAGAACACCTGTCCCCTCAGAGTGGCTCCAGCGATACCAGCCGTCAGCTGGCACTCACGCGGGGGCTCATGGAGGACAGGGTGCGGATGGATGCAGAAAGGATGGCAGCCACCACTGCACATCAGCGGAATGTAGCTGGGATCTACCATGCCCTGCAGATCCTCATCATGGCGATGATGAATGCTGCTGGCCCCACACCACCTACATCTCCGCGCCCTGGTGTGTCAGTGCTTTCCAGTGTGCCAGACCTATCCACTCTGGCACCTATTGTATCAGTGGCATACAGTGTGGCCGACAATCCACCTCTGGCCCCTGAAGTGTCAGTGGCATACAGTGCCGCAGCCGATGCAGCAACACACACAGGTGGGGCAGAACACACATCCGAGGTCGAGGACGTGGATGGGCCTGTGATCAGAAGGTCTTAGTAGCATTCATTTCCGCCACCTGTCCTGTTCCTGCTTGGTCCAGCAGATGGCCTCATGACCTTCCACTGACCCCTGATTCACTCAGATGCACTCACCTTGGACAATGACATGGACTGCCACATCCTGTTTGATGACCAATGTCACGGCAACCAGACTGCGGACTGCACCCCTCCTCTTCCGCAGTACTTGTCTTCCACGGATGGTCTCTGGCTGGCCCTCCATGGGCCCATATTGTGTGGTGTGTTCGGCAGTGCCCTGTACCGCTCCAGCTGCAGATCTGCACTGGATGTCCAATAAACATCCAGTGACGCACTGATGTGTCATGTCTTTCATCATTCATGAATGTATGTATGGATGAATGTAGGTACAGTGATTTCCCTTGCGTCAATGATGCTCATCCTGTGGGATGCCAATCAGAGTGGACAACAGGGGCGCACACATCCGCCACTTTCTTGTCTGGACATGGACTGAACCACGCCCAGTGCCCACGAGTCATTTTTGCAAGCCTTGCACTGTTTACGGCATACGGCAGGCCAGACCACTCCGCTAACGCTCCCAGGGTGGCCTCATTGCTACCTGTCGCAGGCATACTCGCCGGTGGTGTGCAGGTGACTGGTCTAGTTGTCAGCATGTCACAGCCACTCCCTGAGGGCAGGTTTGCATGCAAGCCACACCCATCCGGCGCAAGCATCACAGGCCATGTGACCCCGCTAATATAAGAGGCCGACGACGTCACATACGCCTCTGCCGGTGATGACTGGATGATGTACCCGAGGCCTTGAGTCCTGCACGGGCCTACCACCACGTTTTGCTGACTGGGGTTGAACAGGATTTGTGGCACCCAAGGCCTTGAGGCTGGCACAGGCCTACCACCACGGGTCGTTGACTGGGGTTGAACAGGTCGGTGACTTTGGGTGCACTCAGTCATTGGCACCTTGGGCTGCTGAGCAGGTGTGCAGCCTGCGATGATGCCCCGTCCCGGTGCTCCGGACTGCTCAGGATTTGTGTGCCTTGCTGGACCGCAGTGCAGGCCGAGCCAGCGGACTGTGCGGGCCTACCACCACGTAGCATCGCTTCCGGGATCACAGTGTTAGTGGCACCCATTGGGCTGAGCGGCTGTGCAAGCAGCGATGTTGCCGGGAGCCCTGGTATGTCCTATGCCATGGTTTAATCAAGTCCCAGCACCAGACATGAGACCTGGTGGCCTGCACTGCCTGGCTGCATGGTGTGGAGGGTGCCATGTCCGAGGGCCCAGGCTTGTGGCTTGCAGCGACACGTGGGGCTGGGATGTCTCTGCCTTGGTGTGCATGGGTGGGCGACGTTGTCTTGTGCAAGTGTGTGTACTGTGCCGGTCATGTATCTGTACTCTGTTTCAGATGACGGCTCTGACTCTGATGTGTGACTTGGTGTACTGTCATACATACCGGCAAGTGGTTGGAGACAAACCGGTGGCAGCAGGAGAGCAGGGGGGCGTGGGTGCACAGGGTCGGCACTGTCTCTCTCTCCCTCTCGTCTTCTCTCTCTCTCTCTCTCTCTCTCCCCCCCTCTCTTCTTCTCTCTCTTTCTCTTTTTCCCCCTCTCTTCTACTCTCTCTCTCTCTCCTCCTGTTTTCTTCTCTCTCTACCCCTCTCTTCTCTCTCTCTCTCTCCTTCGCCCTCTCTCCGTCCTTTGATGTGCGCAGGACACACCTTCTCATCATGTTTTTGTCATGCAGGCTGTGACCTACGGATTGTCCCGAGGGGACCCGCCATGTGTCTTCATTTCATTTCTGTGTCAATTTCAATAAAGTTTTGTTGTTTGCTTCGAAAGTGAATGTGTGATGCTCATTTCTGTGATGACACATGCATGTCACCAGTTGTGATTGTGTGACATCAGGCAGATTATTATTATGTAGAAGGTTAGGTGTAGCTGATGTGGCATGTCTTTGGTTGGGGTTCCCAGGAAGGGGTGGTCCCTGGGGGTGGTGTCCGTGCCCTCTGGGTGTCTGTTCTGCATGTTCAGTTGCTCCATGGCATCTGTTTGTCTTCAGATGTGGCTGTGGGCTGGGCTCCCTTCTGTGGTGCAGGCTGTGGTCCGACTTTACACCATGTCAGAGCAGGTGTTACTTTCCTGCTGTTAACGCGCCATATCGCGTTTTTGTGTTCTTATCGCCGATCTGGTGGGTTGTTGTGAATATTGAGGTGTGGTGTTGTCGCGGCTTTTTGCACGGGAACGCCTACTCTGCATCTCATTAGTGATAGTTGTGGGGGTCCTCTGTGGCAATGTTTTGTGCGGCTGCTATAGTGGGAAAATTGCTTCTGTGGGCTGTTAGCACCACCTTGTGAATAGGAGGGTAAATTTATCACAACTTTGGCTGCGGTAAAGTGCCATTAATTTGGCAATAGCTACTTGTGAATATGCCCTTCAGTGTTCCCTACAATTCAGATGGAAGGCTCAGTTGTATTAGTTTCAATGCCTTTCTTAGAACTATGGGCAGCCCACTGGTGTTTTACAAAGGTGATAAGATCAGTAGTGGGATTTTGAGAGAGAGGGGAATAAGGTTAATTATTTCTTTGGATGACATTCTGATTATGAATCTGAATATGGATGTGTTGAGATAGCAGTTAAATTATCAATATCAATCAGGAAAAGTATATTTTATTACCTTCTCAGAGCATGAATGTTGTAAAAGAAAACAACGATAGTACAGTTGTTATTACTAGAGAAAAAGATCAGGAGATTTTTTTTTTAAAAAGATCAGGATGCTAAGAGAGGAAGTGAAGCTTTTATTAAGGAAACAGGAAGTGAAGTTGACAGAGTAAGCACATGTAATTGGCCTTTTGTTTTCCTCAATCCAGGCATTTTGTTTCAGGCTCTTTATACTAGGGTGGGTGGAAAATGTAATTCTGCTTGCTGAATTGGTGGAATGTGGTGACTCTGTGTTACTCTTGTAATGCGGAGCTCCGGCCAAAATCTGCCAATCACCACGTGTCCGAATTTTGTCTCCTGCAAGGCTCCAGAAATAGGAGCTGGCGAGCATGAGCCAGCAAGATTTGGTGCCCCCTAGCGAAATTTCTGGCTGCTCGTAAAACATCCAGAAAGATTTTCTAAAGCGGGCTGTCGCTAGAGGGTTCTACCCGAGCAGCAGCAAAATCAACTCAAATGGCCTTGTGCTCTTGCGCACTGCGTGGTGCCATTCATGCTAATGTTTCAGTGCAGAATGCGATGCAGGTGCTAATTTGCAGTGTGAGCACACACATGCATATATATTTTCTGTCTGTTGGCAGAAATCTGCAGAACCTCAAAACGATTTTATGTAACCCTGCGGAACTCTGTTGAGTGAAATCCCTCAAGTTCTGCCTACTCTTACTTTATACTACAGAATCTTTTGGTCTTTCAAACGGACTGTGGTATGGAGACAAGATGGTAATGGCTTTTGAAACCAAAGGAGGAGTTAAAAAGGTGGATGGGAAATTTGGAGGCATGGAATGGTCGAGCTATTTTTATAAGCAAGGACAGGTTATGTCTTGGAAACCGATGCAAAGAACTCAGTTGGGGAGTGATGTTTTCAGGACAAGAAGCAGGAGGAACTTGGAGTGAGATGGAAAGGAAAGGTCACATAAATTGTTTGGAGATGAGTGCGGGGTTATTTGCCACAATTGGGAGGAAGTAGATCAAAGACATTTTCAGATTGAGCATTATAGATGTGGAAATCCTGTTTGGAATACAAAACTAGTATAGGCGCCCAGTATTTTCCTGAGATAAACAATGTAGTGGCTGTGAAACTTAAGGAATGTAATAGATTTTAGGGATTGGAAATTGAAGGAGAAGTTTATTTCAGAGGTTTTTAGAGTTGTTTAGGGCCATTTGGAGTTAATCTGTTTGCATCTCGATTGACTTTTCAGTTGAAGAACTTTGGGGCAGATGTATTAAGAATGCGTTTTGTGATTCCCTAATTGTGAATCCTTCCGATGCGCAAAATGCTAAATCACAAAACGACACGTATGAAAGTGTGTTAAACACTTTCTGCGATTCCCAGTGGGTCATAAATGATCTACCTCTTAAATATTAATGAGGTGAGTCGCAATTTGCGACCCATTAGGAATCGCAAAAATCACAGCGATGGTTGCCTGCTGTGGTCAGTAGACCACCATGCCTGTGATTGCTTTTAAAAAAAGCAACCTTTTTTCGCATGTAAAGTAGCCTGTTTTCCTTAAAGGCTTTACAAAAAGAAAAATGAAAAGTTTTCTTTATATTTTTAAATGCTCTTAAAAAAGGTTTTTGCATACCTTCACAAAGGGGAAGGGGTCATTTGGGGACCCCTTCCGGTTTGCGAATGGGTTGCCACCACCTTGAAGCATTCACAGTCACAAAACATTCATACATACCGTTACTATCACGATTCAGTATTTGGAAGGGACATTCTGAATATGCCCCTTCCAAATACCGAATCACAAAACTAATTTTGCGATTCGGTAACAGAAAACTAAATCACAAAATAGGGTTTGATACATTGGAAAGCTTTTTTTGCATTCGCTAAATTGCTTGATACATTTGGCCCTATATCAGTTGGAGCCCAGATCCAAGGGTTATAGCGCTGGATGCTTTCCCTCAAAATTGGAGAGAGGAGAGGTTATATACATTTCCACCTTTTTCTATGATACAGAGAGTGTTAATTCATGTGAACAGACAGAACTTTTAGTTGTGTTGGTGACTTCTTCTTGGACAACACAGGCTTGATTTCGGACAGTGATGGAAATGGCGATGAAAAACAAGGAAACAGAAAAATCAGATATTTTCACACATTTAGGAAATAACATCACCTGGAGTGCAAGGGATATACAGCAGCATTTCCCAAACTGTGGGTCATGACCCACTAATGGGTCACAAGCAAATTTTTGGTGGGTAGTGAACGTCTTCGTCTATATGTAATATTTAAAATGATTAGCCTTGTTTGTGCACCAGTACAAAGGTGCTGGACTATGTTCCGGAGACCCATTTTAAAACAAACGCTTGCAACTATTCCAAAGCAAGACTCCGGGTGAACCACTGAGTATTTATTGCTGCTGTGAGTTTTTATCGTCGCAAAGCCATTTCAATTGAGAATGTGGTCACTATACCTGAACATGCATCATCATGCCACTTGTTGATGACTTTCACACATAATTGAGAAATATGGATGTGGCCTAACAGCCAGTGCTGCTTACTTTGGATCTGGGGAATCAGGTTGAAATATTGCCTTTGGCAGAACATCCTTTGATTCTGGGTAAACCACTTACTCTTTGACCCTTTGACCCTGTCCTCAGGTAGGTCGCCCCCCAGCCACCACATGGTCCTCCTGTGACACTGCCCCCTCTGTCGCCTTGCCCCTGCCGCTGCCTGGTGGGTGTGAGTCTCCTCTGGTCTTGCCCCTCGTTTTTTCACTGTTGCCTTGGAGCTTGTGCTTGTATTTTGTAATCCCCATTTCACTTCTGCTGTGCCCTTTGTACCCCCTTTTTGCCTTCTGTGCCCCCTTTCCCCGTATTGCCTTCTGTGTCCTCTACCCGCTTTTCCCCGGTTTCCCTCTGTGCCACATTTCCCGCCGCTGCGTCCCTGCCCCCGGCTGTTCCTATTCGCCGCCCCACTCCCGCCTCCCAGCTGCTCCTCCCACAGCCCCTCATATGGATGCAGCGCGGCGGTGAAGGGAGCGACCTTTGACCCTGTCCTCAGGTAGGTCGCCCCCCAGCCGCCACATGATCCTCCTGTGACGCTGCCCCCGCTGTCGCCTTGCCCCTGCCGCTGCCTGGTGCTGTGTGAGTCTCCTCTGGTCTTGCCCCTCGTTTTTTCACTGTTGCCTTGGAGTTTGTTTTTGTATTTTGTAATCCCCATTTCACTTCTGCTGTGCCCTTTGTACCCCCTTTTTTCCTTCCATGTCCCCTTTCCCCGTATTGCCTTCTGTGTCCTCTCCCCGCTTTTCCCCGGTTTCCCTCTGTGCCACCTTTCCCGCCGCTGCGTCCCTACCCCCCTCTGTTCTCATTCGCCGCCCTCCCAGCTGCTCCTCCCACAGCCCCTCATATGGATGCAGTGCAGCGGTGAAGGGAGCGACCTTTGACGCTGTCCTCAGGTAGGTCACCCCCCAGCCGCCACACGGTCCTCCTGTGACGCTGCCCCCGCTGTCACCTTGCCCCTGCCGCTGCCTGGTGCTGTGTGAGTCTCCTCTGGTCTTGCCCCTCGTTTTTTTACTGTTGCCTTGGAGTTTGTTTTTATATTTTGTAATCCCCATTTCACTTCTGCTGTGCCCTTTGTACCCCCTTTTTGCCTTCTGTGCCTCCTTTCCCCCATATTGCCTTCTTTGTCCTCTCCCCGCTTTTCCCCGGTTTCCCTCTGTGCCATCTTTCCCGCCGCTGCGTCCCTGCGGCCCGCCCCCCGCTTTTCCCATTCGCCGCCCCACTCCCGCCTCCCAGCTGCTCCTCCCTCCCACAGCCCCTTATATGGAAAGGCAAGCCCGTCTGCGCCTGTCTGCACCTGGACCGCGCCCAGCGCCAGAACCCCTGGCCCCCGCAGGAGCCAGGCCTCACGACTGAGATACGACACCGCCACCCCCAACGCACTCAACACCGGACGCTCACCCGCCTGCGACCGAGCCACCCCGAAACGAACCCACGGACCCTTCGCCTGCCAAACCTGCAAATTTACATGCCTCCGAACCTGTACCCCGCCCACCGAACAAAGCAACAACAACAACAACCTCAAGTGCATCCTCCTCAACGCCCGCTCCGTCCACAAACACGCCATCGAACTCTGGGACCTCCTCGATACTACAGCACCTGACGTCGCCTACCTCACAGAAACCTGGATGAACGCCTCCTCGATTCCCACATCGCCATAGCCATCCCGGACGGCTACACAATCACCCGGAAGGACCGCGTCAACCAAAACGGAGGAGGAATCGCCATCATCTACAGGAACACCATCAGCGTCACAACCAACGCCGAAGATGCAATCTCCGCCGCTGAACACCTACACTTCCAGATCCACACCAACCCCAAGACCACACTCAGAGGAACCCTCATCTACAGACCCCCGGGCCTGCGCACACAATTCAGCGAAACCTTCGCCGACTTCATCCGCCCGCACGCCTTAGCATTACCCGAATACATCCTTCTAGGGGACCTGAACTTCCACCTGGAGAACAACAACGACAGCAACACAACCACCCTGCTCGACAACCTTGCCAACCTCGGACTCAAGCAACCGGTGAACACCCCCACCCACTACGCCGGCCACACGCTCGACCCCATTTTCTCCACAAGCAACCACGTCTCCTTCAGCCACACCACCGGACTACACTGGACAGACTACAGCTGCATCCACTTCACTTTCAAGAAGACTATATCCCAACACCACGCGCAACAGATCCCCCGCAGATGCTGGAGCAAAGTCACCACAGACCAGCTAACCACATCGCTGAGCCTAAACCCACCAGTCGACACACCTGACACCAACAACGCAGCCCAGAACCTCGCACAATGGATCACCAACTGCGCCGACGAACTCGCTCCTCTCAAGAACCCCCCCAGGCAAGACCAGCAACAGGAAAACCACGTGGTTCACCCACGCCCTCAAAGCCTCAAAGAAATCCTGCCAAACCCTCGAAAAAACCTGCCGCCACGAACGGACAACAGAAAACATGACAGCCCTCAAGAACGCCACTCACGAACACCACCAGCTGATCCGCACCACCGAAAGGACATTGTTCAAAGACCGGCTGGACAACAACACCCATAACAACAAGCAACTCTTCAACATCGTGAAAGAACTCTCCAACCCCAGGGCCAGCAACAATGACATTGCACCGTCGCAAGACCTCTGCAACTCCCTCGCCACGTTCTTCTACCACAAGATTGCAGACAAACACGACAGCTTCAGCACCCAAACCCCGTCTCCAGCCACCGAAACAACAATCACACCCACCACCCTCAGCGCCTGGACCCCCGTCAGCACTGAAGACACCACCCACGTCATGAACACCATCCACTCTGGCTCTCCCTCTGACCCATGCCCTCACCACATCTTCAACAAAGCCGACGCCATCATCGCACCCCACCTCCGGAACATCATAAACAACTCCTTTGCGTCAGCCACCTTCCCTGAAAGCTGGAAGCACGCAGAGATCAATGCCCTACTGAAGAAACCCTCAGCCGACCCTAAAGACCTCAAGAACTTTCGCCCCATCCCTCTCCTTCCCTTCCCCGCTAAAGTCATCGAGAAGACCGTCAACGAACAACTGACTGCATTCCTCGAAGCAAACAACTCGCTTGACCCATCCCAGTCCGGATTCCGAGCCAACCATAGCACCGAGACCGCCCTCATCGCAGCCACCGACGACTTCAGGACCCTGATGGACAACGGGGATACAACCGCTCTCATCCTCCTAGACCTCTTGGCCGCCTTCGATACCGTCTGCCACCGCACCCTAATAACCCGCCTCCACAACGCTGGGATCCAAGGAAAAGCCCTGGACTGGATCACCTCGTTCCTCTCCGACAGATCCCAGAGACTCCGCCTCCCCCCTTCCGCTCCACGGCCACCAAGATCATCTGCGGCGTACCCCAAGGGTCCTAGCTCAGCCCAACCCTCTTTAATATCTACATAAGCCCCCTCGCCGCCATCGCTCGCAATCACAACCTCAACATCATCTCCTACGCCGACAACATCCAGCTGATACTCTCCCTCACCAAAGACCCAGCCACGGCCAAAACCAACCTCCAGGAAGGAATGAAAGACGTCGCGGAATGGATGAAGCTCAGCCGCCTGAAACTCAAATCAGACAAGATGGAGGTCCTCATCCTCGGACAATCCCCATTCGCCTGGGACGACTCTTGGTGGTCCACGGCGCTGGGCACCGCACCGACACCCATGGACCAGGCTTGCAACCTCGGATTCATCCTGGACTCCTCCCTCACGATGACCAAACAAGTCAACGCCATCTCATCGTCATGCTTCAACACCCTGCGCATGCTCCGAAAGATCTTCGGGTGGATCCCCACCGAAACCAGAAAGACAGTCACCCAGGCCCTTGTCACTAGCCATCTGGACCACGGGAACGCTCTGTACACAGGAACCACAGCCAAACTTCAGAAACAACTTCAGCACATACAGAATGCCTCCGCATGACTCATCCTCGACATCCCTCGCCGCAGCCACATAACACCCCACCTGAGAAACCTGCACTGGCTCCCCGTCAGCAAGAGGATCATGTTCAGGCTCCTCACCCACACACACAAAGCGCTCCACAACATGGGCCCCGAATACCTCAACAACTGCCTCTCGTTCTACACTCCCACCCGCCAGCTCCGCTCCGCCAGCCTCGCCCTCGCCATCGTCCCACAGATCCGCAGAACCACAACCGGAGGAAGATCGTTCTCCTACCTGGCCGCCAAGACATGGAGCTCCCTCCCCGCACACCTACAACTGACTCAAGACCACCTCACCTTCAGGAAGCACCTCAAGACCTGGCTATTCGAGCAGTGACAGCACCCCCCTCCCTTCAGCGCCTTGAGACCCTCACGGGTGAGTAGCGCGCTCTATAAATGTATTGATTGGTTGACTCTTCTGTAAAGTGCTTCAATGCAATTGTGCTGTGTTCGTTCTATAAAAAAATGTAAATATCTACATATCTATGGAATCCAAAATGCACCACTGGGCCTCATTTTAACACAAAAAAGGATATGAGGCCTTACTGCATACTCTGCTGCAGAAGGCTTTTTTTCAAATTTCCTAGGATCACTGCTATCAACATCAAGATTTTGAAGAAGCCTTGTAATTTTAGTAAACGGATGTCACAGGCCCGCACCATCTGACACTTTTATGGGCGGATCAATATCTTGGCTACAGACACATATCGAAGGGATTGGTCAAGGTTGTGATCTTTAGAAACAGTTGCTGTTATTGCATTTAAAAAAATCACCCTCGCCTCATGTTCATTAATGCTGGGTGGGTTGCATAAGGTTGTTGTTTTAAAAATTGGGTTGTGGTCATAAAAGATTTAGGAAGCACTGGTATAGAACAAAGTTCCCACCAACTTTTAAAAGTACTAATTTAATGTGCACAGCAAGCTTGATCTGAATGAATTCATGAGTCAAAAAATAATTATGATTACACGTCGTTCTTAAACCTTAAATATTCAAGAGCACATTGATATTTTTTAAAACATCACCTCCAAGAGTGGACTATGTTAATCATCCACATGTTCTAGATCAGTAGATTACAATTACTAGAACTCAATGTGAGTCGTGAATATCAATTACTTCAGAGATTTAAAGAAAGGAATGAAGAGAAAACAGGACACAGTGAAGACAAATGAGAGCAGAGGATGGTCAAGGATGTATATTAGATAAATGTTGGGACAAGACTATCAGAGCGTGTACTTACACCGTAAATTACCCAAGGCTCTAGTGTTTTTTACACTTTTTCTTTTGTCTCAATGAACATAACAATTATGCATATATGCTGCCAGTGTATCCTGAAATGCGACCCAGAGAGAGGCTCTGTAGTCTTGAGAGACACTATATGCCTTGTGGTCCCTCTTTGATTGCAATGGACTAACATTGGTGGCAGAATAAAGAGGTTTTAATATGAAAGCACAGGCCTCTCTGCCTGGAACCTGCATAGAGAGGATCTGTATTGGCCTCAATCCTCTAAATTAGTGTGTAACTTTCCTGTAACCGTGTCCTTAGCTGTATCCCTTTGTGTGTGGATTTCACTTGTGTGTTTGTTGCAGAATGAGTAAGGAGTATGTGTCTCATGGTTGACTGTGCACACAGCGAAATCCAATTTGGTGTGTGTTTGTGGGGATGGTGTAAAAGTTGGAGGAAGAAGGTAGCCTACCAGACAAGCAATGTATACTGCTGACCTCCTTCAATGGATTCCTGAAGCCTGTGCGATAAGCCAGACTCTAAGGTTTGGGAGGACAAGAGACTTGAAGTGCAGAGGCAGTCCTGTCTCACTTCTTCTGTCATATAGCTACTTCTTTTCTACATACTGTGTTACGTTAGCATGAGTTTATTAAAATGTTTGCACGCCGTTTTCATTCTTGCTTCACTTTTGCTCACAACACATAGTTGTTGTTTTAGCTTTCAACCTAGAAGAGCTTCGTGATTTACTAGAGAAATAATATGTTATTGCTCTGATATCAGTTTTGTTCTGCACTCTGTCTGCACAGTGAGTGCTAAAGGCTACACGGATAACTTAACCCAGTGTTGTTGTAAGGTCTGATTGCACCCCTATAGACATAACACACATGCTGTTGCCAAAATCTGGCTCTAGGTGAGTTTTATATTGTTGTGCTGAACGCACAAAAACACACTTGATATGCTTCGCATGCAGAGAGCTGGTGGAAGATGATGTGATCCTCCTGCCACTGAGATTATGAGGTATGGTCCCGCCCTGCTAAAACCCAAATGAGACCTTCATAAATATAAAGTACTATGCTAAATAGGGAGGGTGTGAATTAGACGTTGTTAATTTCTATTCATTCCAGCATCTTAGTATGCTGTCTCCATTCGCCTTTTATGGACTAATAACTATGCTGATAACTTTGTTGCTTATAATATGTTTGCTAGTATTATACAAGATACTGCGTTTGAGAACCTTGCATTAGTAAATAAATATTTCAAACATGCACGTGTCCTCTTTGACTCCACGTTCTGGTTTGTGATGATTATATAACGAAAAAGTGTTCATGTGTTCCATGATTCCTGAGGTATTCTAAGTTCATGTTCTGGTCTTTCTAAGCATTGGGAGTTTGTTATGACCAATGAGACACTGTAGCTAGCTCTGTAAGGGGATTTTGGGTACTGAGGTGAGTTTTGGGCCATCCTAATTCACCGAGGTTCCAGGTCTCTATGCACAGTTCTGTAGGAGAACGGAATTCCCGCTACATGGCGCCCGTACGCTGTTGGCCTTATATCATGACACTCGAGTAGTATATCATTCAAACCTTAACCCCTTCACTGACGTTTCTGGAAAACGGTGGTGTCGGAAAATCTACCTATTTTTTAAATAGGTCTTTTCAAGCTTGATTCTTTCTAAAACGGTTTCCTTGAATTACTACCCAGTTGTGCTACAAAGTTTGCTTTGTTTTTTCTCATTCCTGTGCTGTCATGGCCCAAGCCGTGGACATTCCGCAGCATAGTCGCATTGCGGTGCGAGATCATTTGCTGGCTTACAATGTACCTTTGGAAGGCTTGGCTGTGATTATGGTGGTAAGTGCGGAACATGCTTACCCTTACGAACTCTTTTATTCGTGGGCGACATTTCCGGCGGTGGACGCGAATTCAGGCGTCTTCCACACGTACACTCCCACAGTTGTACCTAATGAGTATACTCCGTACAGAGCGCAGGAAGTACCTATTGATGTTTGGCAGCATGGAGTTTGGTTTGGTGGTGCCCTACCCCATTCTTTAACCGCTCCGAGGTTAGGTCCTTTGTCCATTCCAGGCGCTAGTTGGCCTGTTTTGGCTGGATTTACTCCTCATCCTCTACACAGCAATTGTAATGTGGCTGAACTCCGACGACTTCATGTAGTCGCGATTGCCGTGATTAGAGCCTTAGTACATTACATGGGCCGTAATCTTCCGGGTGGAGCCCCGGGGGGTGCGGTGCTTAGGGCAGGGTGGTTTGAAAATCAGTCCTGTCATGGTCAATGGCGTTATGGGCAAGAAGCCCCAGGAAAAGGATGATTTTCCTTTCTGGCTTGCCGAGAAATTTGACCAGCTGGAAGCTGTATTTCCTAATACGACTCCTGGTGAAAAACACCGCATTCTTACGCTTAGTTTGCCGAAGGATTTGGCCCCTGAGCTCGTTGACTGTGAGACCTGGGGTAAGACTTTTGCGGCGGTCTATGCTCGGTGCTACGGCACCCCGTCTATGTCCGTGCTGTCTTCAGTCCTTAAACGTGTTCAAGATGATCACGACCGGAATCTGCGGTCGAGTTGGGCATGCGCCTGTGTGGCACCTTTGATGTAGTTTGCGATCTAATCCTTGCTAATGTCAAGGGGGATGCAGTGAACTTTCAGGTTGCTAACGCGTTAGCGGCGCTTCCCGAGGCTGAGAATCCCCGACAGTTAGCGAAGATTATTGTGGCGGCTTATAAAACCGTGGGTCGCAATAGTAAGGGTGTTAAGCCTTTTTCTGTTAAAGATAAAAAGCAGCCCCAGGGACAAACTTCGGAGACTGAAGTTCAGCCGAAGTCCAAAAAACAAAATTGGCCTAAAAAACAGAAACAGGGAAAGCAACCGCAACAACAACAAACACAGGTTTCTCTCCCTGCGTCTCCGTTGCCTACGCAGTCGGAACGTGTTTAAGACTCCTGATCGATTTCAGGCTTCTGACCAACGCTCTCCTCGTTCCTTTCAGGACTCATCGGCTCCGACGACCGGTGGTGGAGGGGGCGGCAGGGGTCGGGGTGGCCAGGAAGGACGTGACCAGCCCCACCCAAGGAACGGTGCAGAAAAGCAGGAAGGCTCTACGCCTAGGAGACCACAGTTTGCCAAGAAGAAAGTCACAGCCTTAACAGCGCATCGATATGCCCCAGATAGTGAGAACGCGGCTTCGGAATCTGACGTGGGCTCTGACCTTGCTGGACATCGCGGCGGAGATTACCATAGTGAGAGAGGCGCTCCGTCCACTACTGAAGGTGACAGCGACTGATACTTATGTTGTCATTGAAACAGCTGACACCAGAGTTGCTCCCCCTGATAGACTTTTTGAAATTGTCCTGTTAATTGAAGGTGACATACAACGAACCATAAAAGGGGTATTTTGGGAAAATCTTTCGTCTACATATGACATTTTGCTTTCGGCGGCTGATTTGCCCCTACCTTTTGTGCTCGCAACTCTGCAAGGGGAGGAGGTGATCCTCCCCAGTTTCGCGAACACAGTCTCGAAAGAGGATGCGCTGCATTTTGCAGAAGAGTGGGCTCTAGCTCTCGCGCCGGCTGTGTACCGCAATCAGTGTGGTTGGGATAAATTGTCCCCGAGCCACGAGATTCCTTTACGGTCTCAGCCGCAGCCTCAACCTCAATATCCTATACGACGTGAAGCGAAAGCTTCCGTCACGGCAATCCTTGAACAATTGGAATATCAAGGTGTAATTGAAACGTGTGTGTCACCGATGAATAACCCTCTTTTTACTGTAAACAAGCTTGACGGTTCATATCGTTTGGTTTTGGATTACCGGCATTTAAACTTGCATTGCCGTAACTGTGCAGTACAGAATACTCACGGCTCTGCCCTAGTGAATAGTCTTGTGCGTAAGCGTTTTAAAACCACGCTTGACATTTCCAATGGTTTTTATGCCCATAGATTGGAAGGTCTAAGTTCCCAGTGGACATCCTTTACATGCGGCGGTGTGCAAAAAAAGTTTTGGCATCTCCCTATGGGCTATAAGAATAGTCCTGGGGTTTTTTCCGCCCGCATAGTCTCTCTTTTAGAGAGAATCAACCCAGATGCTTGTTCGTATGTGGATGACATATATCTCACAGACGACAAACTTTGGGAGCATCTGTGTCGAGTCAACAGTATAATTTGTAACTTTGCAGATCTAGGTTACAAGTTTAACTTTGCAAAATCACACATTGCAGAGTACACAGTGTTGTCTCTGGGCTACGAGCTCAACAATGAGGGTAAAGGTTTAGCTCCTCACTTTCTGGAGAAATGCGCGCAGTTGCGCTCTCCGACAACGCTGAAGAAATTACAATCTTTACTGGGTTTCTTAAATTTCGGGAGAACATACATTCCGGAATACGCCCAGCGTATCAAGCCACTGTATGCTTTGATACAACCATCTTTTTCCAAATCATGCTGGCTGCCTGAGCATTCAGCTATTCTGCAGTATTTGCAAGCTGATCTGCTCACTTCTGAATATTAACAGACTCGTGATAACCAGACCAACCTGGTGATAAGAATTATCCCTGGGACGGTAGGTTTCACGTACCTAACTTTTAATGAAGGAGATACAGTACCTATTGCTTACAAGTCAAACTTGTACACTTCATCTGAAATGCGATTTTCCACTGTGGAGAAGGTTTTAACGGCTGTGCAGATGGCAATTCTTAAGGAACGTGCCCTGTCACAGGGAAAGCGCATGTTGGTTGTTACCCCGTGTCCCGCCTTGGAGGCAGTCACAAAAGCCAGTGTACCAAATTCTAAAGCTTTGCACCCTCGGTGGATTCAATGGGCTGCGTCCTTGACATCTCAGGATGTCACGTTTGTCTTTGATGCCACATTACGGTCACAGGTATTACTTACAGTATGAATTTGTTCATCCAGCTCCTTTAGCAATGTGACCCCTGGAGGATATCCATTGCATCGTTTACACCGATGGTTCGGCGCAGGTTGCGCATGGCTCTAAACATGCCTACGTTTCCGCATGCGCCATTGTGGTCGGTGCCATGGTGAACGATGAGTTCAAGTCCAGTGTCGTGCACAATCAGACACTAGGAGACTGCACTGCACAATTAGCAGAGCTTCGCGCTCTGATGCTTGCATTGGAGTACGCAGATCCTAGGGTGACTACTCTTATCGTAAGTGATTCTTACTACTGTGTCCAGTCTTACAATGAGAACTTAATCTTTTAATCAGAATGAATTTTGTGATTCCAAGGGTGGCACAATAAAACATAAAATGATCTGGGTCCGAGTGGCTGAGTTTAAAGAGCAGTTGCCACTTGTGTTTGTGATTCATACTCTCGGCCATCAGCGTGTGGGGTCCACGCTGTCGGTAATTCGCTTGCTGATGAAGCAGCGAAGTCAGCAGTATCTAAATATTTAGTTGCAGCAGTTACACGGTCCAAAAGTAAAATAGATCTTGGCGGCTGTTGCTGCCACTGAGAAGGGAGGTAAATTTCCTGCGGTGTTCCCTTCGAAGTACACATACCACTTAAGTCCCGATAAGGTTCCTTACGTGAAAATTCCTGATGTTGACGAACGTTTGATTCCCAACTCGGATGGCAGAGCTACTTTGATTACAGCGGCTCATGAAGGTGTGGCTACAACTACGAGTCTGGTGGCGGGGACTGTACAAACAGACTGTCAGGATTTGCCGAGATGCGCCACCTAAAACCTGAACTACATCTCCCAGAATTCTAGTGTGGGGGCGGGGCACCATAAAAGACAGGGCGGCCCTCTTCACGTTGTTCGTGATTTTGTGTTTCTCCCGTCTTTGGGAGATACTGGAGTAGAGAACTGCAGGTTAATCCTGGTTGAGGAGACTTTGGTTTTGGATTGATCGTTTGGCGCTTAGCGCGAAGAACAAAAGGTTAAGCGCGAGGTCGGCGCTTTTGTTTGTTTTCCTCGGAGCGCGAGGTTCGGCGCCTTCGGACATTTCACCGGCTGAGTGAGGTCGGCGTTTCCAGGATATCTCGATCCCTCGAGGATTGCTCAGCCGCTACAGTACCGTGAGTAAAGAGCAAGAACGCGTGAAGTTAACGCGTCAGTTGTCAAAAGCTGTGTTGTATCCTGACTCAGGCGGACTGGCTCTGAAGCCTGAGGAGTAAGGCGCTTGATCGTGGGAGTGAATTAAAGGATTGTGTTTGCCCCTTAGAGAACGGAGTACGGCGGTCGGGTCTTTCTGCGTACTTCCGTTACGAAGAAAGACACTAGTGCTTATTAAGGCAAGTGCCAAAGCGGAAGGTAGTGGGGGGAGATCCTACACCTTTCCGTATTTGGAGCTGGATAACCAGGAAAGCAGGGACTGAAAAAGAGAGCGGAAGACAGTAGTATTGAGGCTACGTCTTACCGTGTCCTTCAAGTAACGTTTGGAGAGTATTGTACATATGTAAACAGACTCATTTGAGGAAAAGGATTGTAGCAGATTTCACATAGGGTTTGGGGATATTCACTTGGTTATAATTTGAACACTCTTCAATACAAGGCAGGGTAGGTTCATCACTATGAACAGTATTATATGTTGAATCAGGAAGAGGCTTGACACTAACAGTGTTTGTGTTCTCTAGGGACTAGTGTGGCGAACATCAACATTAAGGAATACAGGGAGGAGGAGGAGAATTCTTCTTTTCATAAAGGTGAACAGATACACTTGTTTAGTAAGACCGAGAGAGTGTAGGGATGCAAGGTGAATACGAATAACCTGTATTATTGTTTTCTTGTCTTCCAGCTGTCCCTTCCCTGCAGCCCCCTTCCGTCCCCTCCTTGTTTGTTTCCAGTTTTTTCCCTCGCCTTATCACTCGAACACGCTGTGTTGTTATTACGGGCGTGTTGGTGAGATAGGGAGGTGGAGTCATATGTGCATCAACCGGATTCGGCAGCGTGGAGTCTGACAGAATCACGAACCCACGAATTGCATTCTGCCTGGTTCGGTCGGTGTACATATGGCCACCTTGGATGATGTGTTGAGGGCGTTGGTTTTGGTTCAACAGGAATTGGCTTCTTCCAAAGCTGAGGCAGTGGCTCTTAAAGATAGGGTTGAACAACTATCCAAGAACCCTTTTTCATCTGGCCCTTCTCAGATCCAGGTTACGGTTCCTCCCCCTATTCCCTTGGCCACCCCTGAACGTTATGGGGGGGATCCACATAAGACGCAAGCATTTATGACCCAAATAATGCTTCACTTCTCGTGCAAACCAGCTTCATTCCCTACGAATCACTCCCGGGTGGCATTTGCTATATCATATCTGGTGGGGGATGCAGCCAATTGGGCGGTTCCGCTGGTAAAGAGAGATGATGCCATGTTATCTAACTGGACAGCGTTTAGGGAAGAGTTCGAAAAAGTATTCGATAGAAGGGCCACCAATTTCAGTGCTGATAAAGAGTTGCTATCTTTGAGACAAGGAAGGAGTGATTTAATTACCTATTTAACAACTTTCAACAGGTTGATAGCAGAAACAGAATGGCCCGAGGGAAAAAGAATGTCCTTGTTTTATCAGGGTTTGAGAGATGAATTGAAGAACGCTGTGGCCTACATAGATCCTCAACCCACTACTTGTGTAGATATGGTGAACTTGGTCCTGAGATTAGATGGTAGGCTGACTGAGCTGAGTGGGGATAGAAGAAAATGGGACAGGGGTTACAATAGTATAGTGAGTTCCCCTCCTATAGCTCTAGAGGCATCAGCAGACGGGGCAGAACCTATGGAAATAGGAGCTGTTAGATCCCCTCTGTCCTATGATGAGAAAGAAAGCAGAAGAGTACGCGGTCTTTGTATGTACTGTGGCAAGAAAGGGCATTACGTGCGTGAATGCCCTTCTAAGCCCCAAAACTCCTCTAGTTGGAACAAGAATAAAAGAATAGCTGTTTCCACTATGGGAAGGGAGACAGACAACTTGTTAGCACCTTCATCCATAGAGAAAGTGATACCTGATTGGAGACTCACGTCCCTATCTTCACCGGGTATAGGAGTGAATGAGTCACACCTGGTTCTTAACATGTCCTTAGAGTATGAGCAAAAAAGTCATCCAGTTAGGGTTATGCTGGACACAGGAGCCACAGGCAATTTTATTGATAATGGGTTAGTGTCTCGCTTAGCTATACTCAGAGTCCCTAGAGATATACCAGAGGAGGTTTTGGCTGTAGATGGACAGCCTATAAAATCAGGTCTAATAGTGGAGAAGACAGCTGAGGTAATGTTGTCAATAGATGTGTCAGAAGGGAGACATGTGGAAAAGATAACGTTGAACATCATAGAAGCTCCCCAATACGAGATCATATTGGGGATGCCTTGGTTTACGTACCACAACCCTTCTATAGATTGGAGAACTCGAACAGTTCAGTTTTTGTCTGGGTATTGTCAGGAACATCTGGTGTCTTATGCATCATCACCTTTAGCGGTAGTCGCATGTCAGTTCAAGGTGGCCACGTTGGCAAAGAAAGAGGTGGTCACCATTCGCAATAGGTTGAGTAGTCTGAATACAGACACATTCACCCAACAAATGCTGCCAATCAAGGAGGGAGTGGACGACAAACAGTCTATCATTCCTACAGGGAAGGTTAAACGCATGATGAGGGCTGAGAGGTCTAGTAAGAATGAGTGGCGTAGTCCCCCTGGAATGATCCCCTTCCTTGCTAATTCCGGAATTGATACCAATACTTTGCCGGTTGTTATCCCTTTTGATCTCCAATTTCAGCCTGTAGTTAAGGAAAAGGTGTTAAGGCTGCAGAGGGATCATAATGGGGTGCAGGAATGTTTGAACAAGGTCAGGGCAGAGTACATGCAAGGGGTGGGCTGTTCCGAGGTGCCTGCTCATGGGAAGGTGTTGTCTGTTCGTCAAAGATTTCCTGTTAAGTCTGGCCCTAGAAGGCGCTAGGGAGGGGGGCATTCTGTCAGGATTTGCCGAGATGCGCCACCTAAAACCTGAACTACATCTCCCAGAATTCTAGTGTGGGGGCGGGGCACCATAAAAGACAGGGCGGCCCTCTTCACGTTGTTCGTGATTTTGTGTTTCTCCCGTCTTTGGGAGATACTGGAGTAGAGAACTGCAGGTTAATCCTGGTTGAGGAGACTTTGGTTTTGGATTGATCGTTTGGCGCTTAGCGCGAAGAACAAAAGGTTAAGCGCGAGGTCGGCGCTTTTGTTTGTTTTCCTCGGAGCGCGAGGTTCGGCGCCTTCGGACATTTCACCGGCTGAGTGAGGTCGGCGTTTCCAGGATATCTCGATCCCTCGAGGATTGCTCAGCCGCTACAGTACCGTGAGTAAAGAGCAAGAACGCGTGAAGTTAACGCGTCAGTTGTCAAAAGCTGTGTTGTATCCTGACTCAGGCGGACTGGCTCTGAAGCCTGAGGAGTAAGGCGCTTGATCGTGGGAGTGAATTAAAGGATTGTGTTTGCCCCTTAGAGAACGGAGTACGGCGGTCGGGTCTTTCTGCGTACTTCCGTTACGAAGAAAGACACTAGTGCTTATTAAGGCAAGTGCCAAAGCGGAAGGTAGTGGGGGGAGATCCTACACCTTTCCGTATTTGGAGCTGGATAACCAGGAAAGCAGGGACTGAAAAAGAGAGCGGAAGACAGTAGTATTGAGGCTACGTCTTACCGTGTCCTTCAAGTATCGTTTGGAGAGTATTGTACATATGTAAACAGACTCATTTGAGGAAAAGGATTGTAGCAGATTTCACATAGGGTTTGGGGATATTCACTTGGTTATAATTTGAACACTCTTCAATACAAGGCAGGGTAGGTTCATCACTATGAACAGTATTATATGTTGAATCAGGAAGAGGCTTGACACTAACAGTGTTTGTGTTCTCTAGGGACTAGTGTGGCGAACATCAACATTAAGGAATACAGGGAGGAGGAGGAGAATTCTTCTTTTCATAAAGGTGAACAGATACACTTGTTTAGTAAGACCGAGAGAGTGTAGGGATGCAAGGTGAATACGAATAACCTGTATTATTGTTTTCTTGTCTTCCAGCTGTCCCTTCCCTGCAGCCCCCTTCCGTCCCCTCCTTGTTTGTTTCCAGTTTTTTCCCTCGCCTAATCACTCGAACACGCTGTGTTGTTATTACGGGCGTGTTGGTGAGATAGGGAGGTGGAGTCATATGTGCATCAACCGGATTCGGCAGCGTGGAGTCTGACACAGACGCACGAATATGTCCTTCAATGTGACATTTACCAGCAGATTAAGCCTTCAACTGCTGCGCGTCCGCCACAGACACAGTTGTACATTTCTAAAAAACCTCTAGGATGCGTTTATTTAGATCACTCCGGTCCTTTTTCTTCTGATACTGCGTATAAGTACATCTTAGTAGCAGTTGATTCATGCACACGCTTTGTGTGGGTGTGGCCCCATCGCAGCGCTGATTCACTGACTGTCATAAGGGATTTGCGTGTCTTTGTAGGGATTTTTGCCTGTGGTACCTTCCATTCGGATCAGGGTCCGGCTTTCGCCTCTAAGGCGTATAAGGATGCTATGATTTCGTTGGGGGTCCAAGTCAGGTTTTCGTCTCCATACAGACCTGAGGGTAATAGTGTAGTGGAACAAATGAACCGTGACTTAAAGCAATCTTTGACAGCTCGAGTTATAGGCACTGGCAGAAACTGGCTGGCCCATCTCAATGGCGTGCAGCGTGCTCTTAATAATCTCCCTAGAAGGTCTCTGGGTGGGCGGACCCCATACGAAATGCTCCTTGGTATCAAGATGTATGTCCCTGACCTCGACGGTCTAGACTGCATGGCTCAAGCCACGGCCTTTGACGTAGATGAACATTGCAATGTTTTACAGGATCTACAAAAGACCAGAGACAGTCTTGCAAAGGAACGTTTGCCCTCCACATCGGATGATGCGTTGCAAATCCCGGTAGTTGGCTGGCTACCCAAAGGTGGAGAACTGGTTCGAGAGAAGATCGATAACAAGAAAGAATTTGGTCCTTCCTATCGAGCACCGGTCCCAGTTCTTGGAGTGAAGGGCACAAGAACAGTCATATTACCACCACTTCCAGGTCGTAAGGAAAACAGGTTTATCTCAATTGACAATGTCAAGATAGACAGGGTGGCCGATTCTTCATAGCATGACACCGGCAGTCTCCTGTCCTTCGATGGTGAGAAAATATGTTTTGGCCATTACTGCAGCTGCTGAGCCAGAAGTGGCCCTTGAGATGCCTGTCATTTCCAATCCTTTGCTGAACACTTTCCCCGTTAATAACATTGATGACCTCGATTATGCTTATCCTGCTGATTTATCGATGCCTGACTTACAAACACGTTTGGCCACAGACTCAAGATTCTCATTTGACTCTGCTTCAGTGACTTCGACAAAACCCTCACGTTGTGCAAATTATGCCTCTTTATTCAAGAAACATTTTTTGGTTCCCCCTTGGACATATATTTGGCTAGTGCTTTTTTCAGTATACCTTTTTATGTCATTTGGTTTTGTGTTTTATTTTTTCCGTCTCATGAATGGACACTATGTCGAGGAGAGAACATGCATTCGGCATCTTAATGGAACTTTGGCCCCCTTTTCCTCTTCACATTCTGCACACAGACTAAAAAGAGACTTGAACTTTGTTAACATCACTGCTTGGCCGGTTCTTGATGGGATTGTGTGGGATGCAGTTAAATTTCAAATTCATGGCCCCACTGAGGTGGTTAATGTCCCAAATGTACTAAGAGTAAACATGGGGGATGTGGTAAAACAAAACATACGTTCTGATGATTGGAATGTTCAGGCCGTAGAATCATTATTCTCTGATTTAAAATATGATGCTGCCTTTGATGCTGAAGATTTATATTTAGAATCTGCTAATTATGGTGATTTATTTTGCTTTCAACATTTTGGTAACCATTTTCTGCATAAAACAAGTTCCAGAAGGGGTACTGTAAATTACACACAGTGGGAACATTGCCCTGCACCATTACAAGGTAGCTCCAGTACATTTTTGAAGAAGTACACTTACTTTACAGACTTTAATCAATCGAGTCCTGAGTCCTTTTATTTTAAGATGACACAGAAGCCCATGTCCAAAGTTCGACTTACCGATACTAAATTATTGTACTCGAAGTCCTTTCTAGAAAAGTTGGCTGTAGAGGGCTACGAGCTATGGAAGGAAACCATTGACCTTAAATCGGTTTGGGGTTCTAAAAGTTGGCAGGTACAAGGCACTGAGGCTTTGCACCGTGCATGTCTCATCCCGAATCACATGTTGTTTTTGAATTCTACTATTTCTCAGACAACGTGCTTTGGATTAGCTACTTCAAAAAAATTAAATACCCCTGCTATCCCAGATTTGGAAGAATATTCCGGTTGGGATAATTTCACAAAGTTTTCCATTCGAGAGTTGCATTCATTACTACATAATGCATCCTTTAATGTATCCAGTTTTGATCCGAAGGGTTGGCTGCTGTGGCACAGAAGCTCTGACTCTTGCCAGCGTCGCTTTATGGGTTTAACTGAAGGTTTTACACAAGTCGGGCCTGATCCACATTTTGATCCTGACCACACTGTTACAACATACTCAGTTGGCAAATTATGTCAGAATTGGTTACAACATTCTACATTAGCTGCTGTTAAATGACATCTATCTAAGCTAACTGATGATGTGGATCTAAATGATTTTGTAAAGGGCCCGGCTACGGGTAGATCTAAACGTTGGATTTATGCTGTTTACAATGAAATCTGGAAGCTTTCACAAATTGAGGCTGCTAAGCGCCTGAGGGCTATTGATCAAGCTAATTTAGAAAAGGTGCTTGCAGTTGTCGATAACAGTATTAACATGCTTTCTTCCCGCATATACACGTTGAATAACATTGTTTCTTCAGTTGTTGATATTGTAAATGATGAGGTGTCTGTTTTATACCATGGCCAAAATCAATTGCGTTCTGTAATGCAGTTTGCGTGGACTCTGTAGACTCTTAAGTCTGGCCATGTGACCTGGAATTACATGAACGTGTCCTCCCTCTTTGCCCCGTTTAATTTGACTGACAAACAGCGCATGCTTTCAATGCGAGATGCATCATTTTCTATGTTACACATTGAAAGGTTGGAATCTTTACCGTTCTCTGTTGCTGAGGCCACTGGCTTATCCATGGATTAATTTCATTACCATTCACCTTGTACAAATTCACTAGTTGTATGCGATATGCTGCAATAGGTCGTTATGAACCGTTAGGTGGTGCCTTCCTCCATGAGGCATGGTCTCTTCCTTTCACATATCGGTGCCTGAAAGACGGTAAAGAAGTTTATATTAATGGGGAAGAATTCACTGAGTCCCCTGACCATTCATTAATATGCAGACACATCCAGTTACATGGTTCCTGTAACCAGGAACGACCAATCTAGCCTGTGTGTTAAAAGGGACTCCTGTTCCCGCAATTGTTCCCATGTTTACACTTCTGGCAAATGGTAGTTATTTGCTGTTGAATAACGAGGAGTGTTGTGGTTTAATTGTTGGTATCGCTTATGTGGTAACTGTATCTGAACGTGTTGTGTGCTGCAAAAACGTTCTGTATCCCCCTACGCATGGGAATTCGGATGTTTCCATCTGGCCGCGCATCCCAACCTTGAAAGTAGAGTTCAATGGTATGACTAGAATAAGAGCCCTTTTGTCTCAAAAAGAGGTGGCCCTGAGTTCGGCCCGAGAAACATTCGTCCTTCACATAGCTAACACACGCACAGAAGTGCAGGCGCTTTTAAATACTGATTTACCGTTACATTTCAGCGAGCTGGTACATCAAATCTTTAATGCCTCCTCCACTTCCGGCCTTGCTCACTTTTTTAAATTAGTTAGCAGTGGTCTCGTGACTTCATTTGAAAAAATATTTGGGTCATCCCTGCTTTCTTTCATTCTATTTTTTCAAGTTTGTTTGGTGAATTCCCTGTCTTGCTGGCTTTAGCTGCAGGCGTATTGGTGATATTTTGCTTTATTACAAATGGATGCCCATCCTGCATTAGGAGCAGAAGAGCCCCTCCTGTCACTGTTGCGCAACCGGATGCTTGATTACTATGGCACCCTGCCGCTTGCGACTTTAAGCACGGCGTTTGGATTATCGTTTCGATTTTCCTATTTCACATGTGTCCAGCCTGTGTTTCATTGCCTGAGCTGCGATTTCCACTGGGCCCTTGATTTGTGTCTCTGCTTGACGGTGTTTCCTGACGTCGATTTTAATCATCTGATGAGCCCCGTAGTTGCTCACGAGTTGGTTTGTTCTGGCAAAAGGATTATGGCCTTGGCAGCGATGCATGGACTAATGGGTCATTGGGATATACTCGCAGCAGTGCATGAGTTCTTGGCGAGGAGCTTTCTTGAGAACCCACCGAGTTGTCCTCTGATGTTAATAGAGGATCCAGTGACGGAGCAGCACGTATGTTCCTTCCCACTACTTAATTGGATGGCTGAACTGTTTTCGGATGATGACAGTGATTTTATTTTGCATATTCAGTTCTATCATGAGATGCCATGGAGTTTGTTACTTATTTCGACACGTGCATTTTTATATTTTTGGACAGTGCCTTTTTTCATGTGTGAAATTTTTTTATACGTCCCAGACCTATTGACTTATATTTTCAAAGGTTGGAACAATTACGCTTGGCCTATATAGGCATTCATATATACGTTTGGAGAATAGATTAGCTCATTATTGTTGAACTCTGTTTTCAGGTTAAACCCCTTCCTGGTTCTGACTTTACATGATTTCTGACAGTGCTCTGATCATTGGGGGGGGTGTCATATAGCTACTTCTTTTCTACATACTGTGTTACGTTAGCATGAGTTTATTAAAATGTTTGCATGCCGTTTTCATTCTTGCTTCACTTTTGCACACGACACATAATTGTTGTTTTAGCTTTCAACCTAGAAGAGCTTCGTGATTTACTAGAGAAATATTATGTTATTGCTCTGATATCAGTTTTGTTCTGCACTCTGTCTGCACAGTGAGTGCTGAAGGCTACACGGATAACTTAACCCAGTGTTGTTGTAAGGTCTGATCTTCGCACCCCTATAGACATAACACACATGCTGTTGCCAAAATCTGGCTCTAGGCGAGTTTTATATTGTTGTGCTGAACGCACAAAAACACACTTGATATGCTTCGCATGCAGAGAGCTGGTGGAAGATGATGTGATCCTCCTGCCACTGAGATTTTGAGGTATGGGCCCGCCCTGCTAAAACCCAAATGAGGCCTTCATAGATATAAAATACTATGCTAAATAGGGAGGGTGTGAATTAGACGTTGTTAATTTCTATTCATTCCAGCATCTTAGTATGCTGTCTCCATTCGCCTTTTATGGACTAATAACTATGCTGATAACTTTGTTGCTTATAATATGTTTGCTAGTATTACACAAGGGACTGCGTTTGAGAACCTTGCATTAGTAAATAAATATTTCAAACATGCACGTGTCCTCTTTGACTCCACGTTCTGGTGGTATGTAACAGTTACCACGCAACTTTTAGCATGAAATACTTTTACAACGGAACTATTACCACGCAGGACCCTTTACCACGAATACCTTTACAACTCATTACACTACAACGCAGATACTATTACAACGCATACCGTTACAACGTAAGTATAGGTAAGTTTATCTTTTTTTAAAAACATTTATTAGGGGTATTGAGTTTGGGTTTTGGGGTACAGGGGTATTTTTGGGTTTGGGTTTTGAGGTACAGGGGTATTTTTAGGTTTCAGGGTTGGGTTTGGGTTTTAGGGTACAGGGGTATTTTTAGGTTTCAGGGCTGGGTTTGGGTTTTGGGGTACAGGGGTATTTTTAGGTTTCAGGGTTGGGTTTGGGTATTGGGGTACAGGGGTATTTTTAGGTTTCAGGGTTGGGTTTGGGTTTTGGGGTACAGGGGTATTTTTAGGTTTCAGGGTTGGGTTTGGGTTTTGGGGTAAAGGGGTATTTTTAGGTTTCAGGGTTGGGTTTGGGTTTTGGGGTACAGGGGTATTTTTAGGTTTCAGGGCTGGGTTTGGGTTTTGGGGTACAGGGGTATTTTTAGGTTTCAGGGTTGGGTTTGGGTTTTGGGGTACAGGGGTATTTTTAGGTTTCAGGGCTGGGTTTGGGTTTTGGGGTACAGGGGTATTTTTAGTTTTCAGGGCTGGGTTTGGGTTTTGGGGTACAGGGGTATTTTTAGGTTTCAGGGCTGGGTTTGGGTTTTGGGGTACAGGGGTATTTTTAACATATATATTTACAAATTAATAAATAAAAATTAATATAATTAATTTAAATATTTAATAATAAAATAATTATTAATTAATTAAAATATTTAAATTATTATTCATTACATTATTTTAAAATATTATATACTTACCTATACTTATGTTGTAATGGTATGCGTTGTAATAGTACCTGCGTTGTAGTGTAATGTGTTGTAAAGGTATTTGTGGTAAAGGGTCCTGCGTTGTAAAAAATGCGTGGTAATGGTATGCGTGCTAAAAGTATGCGTGGTATCAACATATATCCGTTCTGGTTTGTGATGATTATATAACGAAAGAGTGTTCATTTGTTCCACGATTCCTGAGGTATTCTAAGTTCATGTTCTGGTCTGTCTAAGCATTGGGAGTTTGTTATGACCAATGAGACACTGTAGCTAGCTCGGTAAGGGGATTTTGGGTACTGAGGTGAGTTTTGGGCGATCCTAATTCACCGAGGTTCCAGGTCTCTATGCACAGTTCTGTAGGAGAACGGAATTCCCGCTACACTTCCTTTATTGATCCCTTTATTGTTTCCCCTATCAGGTTGATATGTGCTAGCTGCGAAAACTTCCCCTTCTTTTGTGCCTCTCCTTTGGGTTTTGTTGAGCCAGGGACTCCCTGTACCATCCCTCCTACCTGCTGACATGTGAAGGCAAAGGCTATGGCCCACTTTTCTCGACGGAGTAAGTAAAAGCTGAACAACCACATGAAACCGGTCCCAGGACGGTGCCTGTAGAATTCACCAACTCTGTCTGGAAACATAATATGAGAATAGGATTGAAACCCCAAGTTAGTCTTCCATAACTTCTCAACAACAAATACCCAATGCCCTTGCAGTCTACAGGAGACGTTTCTGTGGCCCATTACTGTTGGCTTTTACAGCCACTTTCCCAGACAGGTGTACGACATCACCTTGGATCCAACGATTTCTTTTTTTTTTAATTAAATTTGTACTTTATTGCATATCCAACAAAAGCACACAGCACTCTTCGCCCACAACCCGGAGGCCGGCGGCAACAGTAAATAGTATCCGGTACAGTGTTCAATAGCATCATACACAGCCGTAGTGCCAGCATCCCGGAGGCCTAGCGGCGCAGACAGAGAAATTCTCGTGCATGGATAGTACTGCCATGTATCTAGAGTGGAATGGACAATCTGTATATCGGAACCCAGAACCGTAGAGTAATGTGCAAGTGCAGTGCAGCTAGAGTGACTGTGCAGAAGAAGTCCTGAAGTCAATAAACAGTTTTCACTAAGTAACAGTACAATAAAACCCATACCTAAACAAGACCCCTACCCCCCAAACAACCAGCCTACCCGTACGTGTGTCCACCTACCCACCTGCCAAATCTGCAGAGTCTGAATGCTAACAGTGTGCCTACAGCCAGAGACCCCATAGACCCCATGTGTGCGAGTATCTCCACTGAAATAACCACCGAGTACTCTTCTCCCTGTGTAACCTCCCCGAGAGCACCCACCCCCCACAGCACAGCCAACAGCACCAAGGGACCAGGTGACCACCTCTTAGAATGGGACAGTCAAACTTGTAGTATGCCTCTCTCCGACGCCTCCACCCCTCCCTCCTGTATCTCATCCAACTCCTCCCCCTCAGGTTCCGACTCCCCGCCTTCCTTGGCACACAGATATTCCCTATATAGCCCCCAGAAATTCTTAGGGCGACTCTTCGGGGGCAGCAGTTCGTTATAGACCTCCGACTGCGTGCAGCAGTACAGTAAGTCCCCCTCCCAACGCCTCTTAGTTGGTATCGGCCCCCTCATCCAGCATAATGCAACCAGGCGTTTGGCAGTCAGCAGCGCAATATCCGCCAAGCGCCGCACCGCCACCGGCAGTGGTTTGGAAAAGCCAAGCAGTGCGTGCGCCGGGCACGGAGGGACATCCATTCCCAACATCCCACTAAGTTCCGAGAATACCCCCTGCTTGAATATATAAATGCTAGGGCAAGTCCAGGGCACGTGTAAAAAATCAGCCGAGGGAAAGTGGCACCGCTCGCACTCCGCCGAATCCCTCAGTCCGTACCTGTGCAATCTTTCCGGGGTGTAATAGACACGCTGCAGATACTTAAAATGTATCAATCTATGCCTGCTATTAAGTGAAATCTTCCTAGTATTCGTGCAGCAGTATTGCCACATCTCATCCGTGACCGTCAACTGGAGATCGTCCTGCCAAGCTAACCTGGCCTTGGAGAGCGGGTACTGCTTGTGTCGGTCCCCCAGTTTCTTAAGATTCGTGACCACTTTACTGGACGATGGGTTTTTGAAAACGTAGGTGAGCTCCGGCACCTCCAGGGGTTCCGACATTTCCGGGCCCAGTAACACCTGTAGCGCACCACAGACCCTATGATATTGAAAACTGTGCAATAGCGTCTTCCCAGGTTGGGATTGAAGGACCTGTTGCAGCGTCTTTACAGTGCCGTTCAGGAAGAGATCCCCCAACTTTTCTATGCCCAAGTCTCGCAATGCCTTAAGGACCCCCTTCTCTGTCAATGGGGCTAACCACACCGCCTATTCCATGCACATGAGGGGCGAGTATAGCAGCTCGCTATCCCGCGAGCGGACTAGCTCATGCCAGGCGTGGTTCGTAGCCGCAATGGAGTCCAAATTCCCAACCCTACGGTCAACTGGGCAGCATATTGTGGCTGGGAGCGGGGTGGGATTCGCGAAGAGGCGTTCAAGTTTCACGTGTGGGATACCGGGGTCCCCATGGACCCAAGTGTGTAGATGAGCCCCCTGCGCTATTCTATAGTACCGCTCCAGATCTGGAGCCCCCAGTCCCCCTCGTTCATAGGGGAGCATTAAAGTCTGCCATTGGACCCTAGGTTGTTTGCCCCCCCACGCAAGCCTGATAAGCGTCTGCGTGAGCTGCCGAAAAAATGCCTTTGAAAGCACCACGGGGATATTAGTAAAAAGAAAAAGAAACCTGGGGAGGACCACCATCTTCATAATCGCTATTCTTCCCATCAAGGACAACGGAAGCCTGCACCACACTTCCACATCATCCACCAATCTAGAGTACGCTACACCATAATTCTCGCGTACCAAGGTCTCGGGATCAGTGTGTACACGTATCCCCAAATAGCGAATAGAGTCCGTGGTCCACTGCAGCGGGTACTCCGAGTCAAACGGGTGGGTCACCGGGGTCAGAGGTAACGCCACGGACTTGTCCCAGTTGACCCGCAAACCAGATAGAGCTCCAAACCTCACCACTTCCCGCAATACAGACACCAAGTTCTCCTCCGGTTCCCGAACATATTGCAGGGTATCGTCGGCGTACGTCGATATGCCGATCTGATAGGTAGGAAAGTTAATCCCTTCAAACCCAGGGTATTCCCTGATAGCGCACGCCAGTGGTTCCGCCACTAAGGCGTATAGAAGAGGGGAGAGGGGGCAACCCTGTCTGGTGCCTCTGCTGATCTCAATCGGGGCAGTGACCGAGTTCCCTATCTTCAACCGGGCCGTCGGCTTGTAGTACAGGGCCCCTAGCATCTGCAAAAAAGGCTCGCCCAGCCCATACTTACGCAGGACCCTGAGCATAAATGGCCACTCCACCGAATCAAAGGCTTTTTCCATGTCCAAGAAAATAGCGACAGCCTTATTCTCCTGCCGGACATGTTGAATGGTGCCTAACACAGTACGGATGTTATATGTCAAATTCCTAGCGGGGACAAACCCAGCCTGTTTACGGGGCAACCAAGTCCGGGACCAGCAGAGCCAGACGCGCAGCCAGTACTTTCGCATATAGTTTGGCGTCTACATTAATCAGGGAGAGCGGCCTATACGAGCCACATTCGTTGGGGGTTTCCCCGGCTTTGGGATTGTAATGAGAAGCGCTTCCCTCATAGATTTCGGCATACTACCCTGTTGGCAAATGTCATCGAAAAGCAACATCAAGTGTGGTATAAGTTTATCTTGGAAAGCCTTATAGAAAGCCACCGTAAGCCCATCAGCCCCCGGAGCACTGCCTGACCTCATTCCCTCGAGTGCCTCCGAGATCTCATCTTTCTGAATCGGTGCCATAAGAAATTCTCTCTGCCAATTGGCTAGGAAGGGCATATTGATATAGCTCAGGTAGTCATCTATTTCCTCCTCTAGGTGACCTGACCGTGATCTGTACAGTGGATCCAACGATTTCTTCTGCAAGTGCTGAGTATCTGCCCTGATCTGTCCTGAGAAGAGGAGCCTGTCCTGCCTATAGAAGGAGATGACAAGGAAGAAGGGATTCTAACCAGGAGAAGCACTGAATAAGTTCAATGAGTAACGTAAGCACTGCAAAGATAAGTGAGAAATCGATGATGCAAAGACGTGTTGTCATGTTGTCACCCCCACCCCGTATCTTGACCCTCCTTCCTGGACAGGGAAAATTCTGCGGGGTTGCCAGAGTTGACTGAAGCAATAGGGCCTTGTTGCTGTGCGATATGCCTATAACCCTACCGGTGCTATATAAGTTCACTGAACTGCATCTGGCCAAAAAGACGGAAACCATGACCCCCAGTTCCCACTCTATTGCCAAAGCCATGCACATTACAATATTTTCTTACTTTAACGAAGCTGCAGCCCATGGATCTTGGGGGCATATCAGCAAGGGCAATATCGCCCCTTTAGCTGGACTTTTTCCCGCTAAAGCGACGATATTTGTATCGCCCTATTAGCAAGCTGTCGCTAACAGCAGTTAGCAACAGCTTGTAGGCGATAGCTACAGGGTGGGCACCGCTTTGCATATCAGCGATATTTATCGCTAATGACATGCAAAGTGGGCGTACCCAAACTGTTAGCGACTGAAAACAGTCGCTAACACAGCTATCGTCTATTAGCAAGGCAGGCGAAGCGATAAAGAAAATCGCGCTAAGCGCGATTATCGCTATGAACTAACTCCTGCTAAAAAGTTAACTAACCTGTATAGTCAATGGGGGTGGATTATCAGGTTAAGCCCCCATTGGCGTTAATGCGAGAATATCGCTGGATTTCCAGCGATATTCTCGCATTTCGCCGCTATCGCTGGATATTTTAGCACAATGGAGAAAAGCGTTGCTAATAACATGTTCTCTCCGCTAAAATATCCAGTGATAGGCAGCGATTAAAA
Source organism: Lissotriton vulgaris (assembly GCF_964263255.1). Lineage (NCBI taxonomy): Eukaryota > Metazoa > Chordata > Amphibia > Caudata > Salamandridae > Lissotriton > Lissotriton vulgaris. Next base: position 774,052,112 of record NC_141685.1, on the reverse strand, counting down.
AAAGTAGCTAACCACGTTTAGCAATAAATATCGCTATTTCTTGCTAATAGGCCCCTTGGAGTACAGAATCCAGGGAAAAGTGTATTCCCCACCCCCACCCCCATCAGACTCCTGCCTCACCTGCTTGAGGAGTTGCTCCCATTTTTAAGTGCACCTGTTGCGGGCTTCCTTCACTTTTGAGCGGGGTCAGTTTTTTTGACAGCAACTCCCTGAGTCTGCTTTCAGCCTACTCACTCTGTAAGACCTCAGAGGTATCTAGAAAAAGGCAGTGTCTATCAGGTGAATAATTTTTGACTGGGTGGCAGAAGTGCTTCTTGTAAATATGACTTACAACTAGTATTTGCAAATGGTTTGATTCAAGTACAGTCTGTGGGCTGTCCTTTGTTTCTGTCCTGAGTATTGATTTGTGGGCTAAATGTGTTTAAATGTCTATGTGGTTTTCTCATTAGTGCAACTTTTGTAAGTACATAGCGATGGCGCTATTTATGAAATGCATGGCTAAAGCGCGCCGTATTGTGTGTCCTGAGTGTTTGACCCCTTTCTGTGTATGTCTGAAATGAGCTCAAATGTGTGTTTGTGTTCCTTTTTGATGTTTTCAGTCTATTAAGCAAAATGTCTAAATGCTGAAAAAAAAAATTCTAAATTCACATTCACTGGGAATACAGAAGCCTCAAAAAACGAAAATGGTGGGTTTTGTAGGAAAACAAGCTTATAGTATTTTTTACTTACAAATATTGTATTAGATATTAACAGGCAAACACTTCAGTTGAAGTAAAAACATTTCTGAACTCAAATGCATATTATAGAACACGCATTTCTATGTCTTAGTTTGAGAAAGACAGCCACCATGCTCATGTTATAATGCTGAGAGACAAGCTAAATAAACAGGAGTATTTACTCAGCCAGGACTTTGTCCTCAGTTAAACACGGGTGAATCTTTGCATTTCAGAATGTTGTTTTCAAAAGGTTCCAAAACTAAGGTTCATTATTTTGTACTACAGGAAGGCATTTCAATTAAGGGTTTCCTCTCTTTAAAAAATTTTGTACGCATATTCTTGGTTCTGTTGCTAAATAAACATTGTCCTTTTTAGAAAGAAAAAATGTGGCGTCAAATTTTGTCATGTTTTAAGTTAGGCTTCTGTGCTTAGGCTTATAAAGGAATGCGTCTAAAATGATGAGCAAGGGATGCAGTTTGCTTTTATATGTGGTATTATCAAACATGATTGGGTTTATTAAAAATAATTATTAATAATGAAAAATAATTATTAAAAATTAGTGCTACAAAATTCGTTTTTTACTATTCATGAAGCTTAATGCTCATACTGTGACCTCCTAGCATTATAATTTAATTTAAGTTTTGTTGCACTGCATAATTAGGAAATTAGCATATGGAATTTCACTTGGCGCAGGCGTAAAAAACTCAATTCAATTCAATTCAATTTAGCTTTATTCGATTTTGTTGTACAAATCATAAAAGCGTACAATTTTAAAAACATACAATTAAAACAACCTTAACAAGGGCCGCAAAATATTGACAAAGTTAAAAGTGAGATTTAAAAAATTGTTCAAAGAGAGAGGATCCTGGTCCTAAAATGTGCATACCTCATTCATAATGAAAACAACTTTACACAATATTTAAGCAGTTATATATTCTAGCAATCCTACCTTTACATAGATATCGCCCTCCCCATGGGCTTCTAATTAAAGCCTCTGTAGCGTTGCATATCGAGACGGTTAGGTGCAGGGAGGTTGCTATTGATCGTTCTCCAAACAGATTTACCGATAGCATGGATGTAGCCTGCCCCTGGTCTAAGTGCGGGGTAATGAGGGTAAAAGCCATAAAGGTCCCCAGTATGTATCTGGCCATCTTCTTCTTGCCGGTACCAAGATTGGAAGAACGAAATAATGTTTCTGTTGCAGAATTTCACTAACACCAGATCCCCGACGATATCCTTTCGAAGGGGACCTAACCAGCCCACCCTTCTAACAGTTAGTAATCTGCCATTAAGTTCAGCAGGCAGGGGTCTATTCCTAGATAACCAGTGGATAACTTTGTTTTGTAGCTCATGTTGGGTTTCAGTTTTCCCCTGTGTAATTGGTGGCACTCCTGATAGAACATAAACAAAGGGAGCAGCCTCTGGTGGTAAGTGAATATGAGGTGCCATGTTTGACCCTGAACTGGCGATGTTGCGCTGTGGAAATACACTATTTGGCAGAGGATGAGGGTCCTTTGGATCTAGTATGTTAGGAGCTGGGGCCTGAGTCTGAGCATTGCTGCTTAGTGCAGTTGGTTTAGGGGTTCCAGAAACAGCAGATGAAGGGATTGCCTGGTATATACCTGATTTTTTTTGGGGCCAGGTTTGTGTCGATCGTGGTCTCTAATTCTGTAAGTCTATCCCCCAGAAGGTCTATTTTTGCCATTAATGGTGAAATGGCGGAATTAATTAGCCGTTCAATGAGGGTCAGTAAGGTCGACTGTGAGGGCGGTGCTGAGAGATCTAACCCTCCCACAGTTTCACCCTGATCTGGAGTTGGAGGGGAAGTAATCGCAGACAGCAAGGACTTTGAAGACAAATTGGGATGTTTAGGTGGATTCCCATTTTGCTTGTCTGTCTCGCACTTCCTTTTACCAGGTGGAGGCTCTGCTGTTACTGTGCTCTGGGCGTCTGCTGGGTTAATTTGGGGTCGTTCGTGCGGACTGTTATTCAAGTTTTGTGAACCAGTTGGGGCGGTAATGTATTCAGGACTGCTTGCAGCTATAGTGTACTTAGTTCCACACAGTCTGTTTAGTTCGTCTAGCCCTGTTAAGCTATTCCCATAGTCAAAGACAGATACGCGAGAATAATTTGTAGTTATGCACTCGGGTGACTGTATAGGTTCATTTACCCCTGGATTTAAGGGAGATTGCTGAGTGGGCTTAATTCCTAGTAAGTCTTGTGTCCCTTTTGGCGAGCCCCTATGTGGGATAGCTTTATTAGTTGCCCCCTTTCGTGTCATCGTGATTACAGGAGAGTGATCAATCAGTTAGTAAGATTGCTCAATCGGATGACAAAAAGTACCTTGTTGGTAAGTTAAATAGTAGAATTATAGGTAAGAGTTTTTACCCTCTTTCTGATGGAGCCAAGGGGGGTGGCATGTCCCGTCCTTCTCGGTCCTCTGAGGGCCACAGAGGGCCCGCCCTTTGCCCGGGCTTAGCCCCGGGCGCCGCCCCGCTCGCGATCCCGCGACGCGGGGGCTGCTGTCCTTTTGTGCCGCCTCCTGGCACGATAATCCCGTGTCCGGCGTGAGGCGCCGCTAGGGCGTCTGGAGCTTGAAGTCTGCACACCCCTCATGCTCCGGCCGCTGGTGTTCTTGCGGCGGCGAGGGGTAGCTGCCCTGGAAAGATGACCCCCAAGATGAGTGCCCGGAGTCAGAGGTTTGGCTGTCACCGGTTTGGCCTGATGCCGCTTGCGAGTCCCCCCCGCTCCACCGGGGCTGCTGTCCTTTTGTGCCGCCTCCTGGCGCGATAATCCTGTGTCCAGCGTGAGGCGCCGCTAGGGCGTCTGGGGCTTGAAGTCTGCACACCCCTTGTGCTCCGGCCGCTGATGTTCTTGCGGCGGCGAGGGGTAGCTGCGCGGGAAAGATGACCCCCAAGATGAGTGCCCGGAGTCAGAGGTTTGGCTGTCACAGGTTTGGCCTGATGCCGCTTGCGAGTCCTCCCCGCTCCACCGGGGCTGCTGTCCTTTTGTGCCGCCTCCTGGCGCGATAATTCCGTGTCCGGAGTGAGGCGCCGCTAGGGCGTCTGGGGCTTGAAGACTGCAAACCCCACACTAATTTTTCTAAGGATTTACATGGGATATGTCTAATGTCCAATCTCTGCAATTTGTAAAGAACATTCTGAGGATGATTAATATGTAACACAATTATAGGATATTTATTTTTAAGTGTCCCAAATATCAAAGTCGAATTTGGGTAAAATAGACTTTTCAAAAAGCATTCTTGCCATTTACAATAGCTTTAAAGTACCTTAGGCTTCAGTAAATGCATACATTTAGGTATAATACAAATTTGCAGGTTGTTCCCATTTGGGTTTATTTTTAAATGGCTCAGTGAGCCAATGTGCTCGGTGCAGAGATTTGAGTTTCTTTGAGACGTTCATCCATTTAAGGTTGATGAAATGAGTATCATTGCATAGGGTGGTAACAAGCATTTGCTTTAAAAAGCTGGTATGTTGTGTTGTTGAGTTCTGCAAATTTTTCACAGTAGATGTTTTTGAGTCTGGGAATAGGAGTAAATTGTGGCCCCTAAAGGGAGTAATATATATGGTATGTGGTTTTTTAAATAGGGTTGATTATTGCAGGTTAGAAAAAGTTGGGAAGGGTTTTTTTTGTCTTTGTCAGCCTCAGAGTGAGGGTGAGGAGAGAGGGCTGAGGAGCGTGCGAGGCAGATTTTGACCTTAAGGTCAGTGAGGTGGGAGTTAGGAGTGAGTATAAACAGATGGAGAAGTCATTGCTTTGAAAAGCAGGGCCTCAAAGGAGGTTGGGGCACGGGACACGCATAGTGTCTGTGAAAGAGTTTTATTTTTGGAAAGTTAAAATTAAGGTGGTTTAGCATGTTTACAAAAGATGGTTTGTAACAGTTGATATTTTGTGTGTTATGTGCAGTGTCAGCAGTATGTTGCAAACAGATGTGTTTTTTTTTATTATGACTTCTTTGAAAAGAAATGTTTGTGGGTTTTACATATTCTTGCATTTTATCCCTTTATGAATTGTTCCTGCTGGTCCTGTGTGTCAGAAGCGACACAGTAAGTTGTATTTGACAGCCAATTCTCCACTACCTGGTGATCTGCTGTCAAAAGGAGGGTGAGGATTTTAAGCCTGACAAATTAAGCAGGCCCAAATATTGGGTTTTGGGCTGCAGGTTCACAGTGCATAAAGTACATGACATTGTGTTGTGCGTCACCGCTCATTTATATATGCTATTGTTTTGTCTATGCTTTTTGTGCTTGATATACAGCAAGTATATCTGATGGCTTGACATGTGCGTTTTGTGTGTTTTTTATTTTATGCATGTTTTTGTTTTATGTTGCTTGTTTTGATACTATTTCAAGTTTACCTGTGTTGTGAAGGGATATACATGACGATGCATATCGCTGCACAACAGTTGGGTAGATTTGCTCTGATACTAAATTCCACAGATATGATATTTTTATATCTGTGAACAAGACAGACAACACTTCATCAGTGTATGTCAAATTTGGCTATAATGGTAATTGAAGAAAAATAAAAGAGATATACAGGATCAAAATGTGTCACCTGCTGTTAGTCACGTTAATGCCCCCTTCCCTTAAAGGAACAGGCAGCCCTAGATTTATGCATTCTGATTTGACGTAAGGATAAATTATAGATCTGTGACTCTTGTACATGGTGACCTAATTTCTATATTACATTAGTCAGTTTTGTTCTGCTTCCTAAGTAGTGTATGGCTTTGTACCATAAAGGAAGCAAGGTTTCATTTTTTTTTCCCTGAAGAAGGAACTGGAACATTAGCTGAGATTACCGTATATGGTGTAGATGGCAGCGGTAGAGTTAAAATTTGTGAACTATTTTGACTTTTGTGTATTACCCATACTCTTGGTATCGTGTCACATGCCTGACTATCACCCAAGTAATTTCTTGTTCTTCCTATAGATTTTTCTTTTGTTGCTTCTCCCCTGACCGATGTCGCATCGTGCCTAGTTATTGGGGATTTTAGCTGTGTCCTAGTTCCATTTCTCTTTTCCATATTCCTTTCACCAGTCAGCATTTATTATCATTGGTGTATTGTTCAGATTCACACTTTCAGATTGCAGTAATGTACTAGGAACCCCTATATTATGTATAATTCCCTTTTGTACGACCAGACTGGTTTTTGAGAATTTTCTTTAGGCCTACTTCGATGTTTTCCAGTCTGACCGTCAGGGTAGTGATGGACTGGTTAACTGACTCAATACTATAGTAAGACAAGTTTTCCACCTCAATAGGAGATACCTTACGTTTATTTTTTTGAACATGACAAATTTTCTATGACTATTTTAATTGGATTTTTACCCTTTTGTTCCTGCTGCTTTAATTTTTGGTGGGATCAGATGTGTCCTAAATCATGGAAATACCAGGACTCTCTAGTTCTTATCTTTTGTTTCCACATTTGATCAGCCTGTGTATTGCATAGTGCACCTGATGCACAGTTATTAAAAGGGAGGTATCGACATGTCCCTGATAATCTGTATTATGTGATTTTTCTTTTGAGATGTTCTAGATAAGGAATTTAGGAACACCTATATGTAATCATTGAGAGAAAAAATGTGTCTACCCCATTAGACGATGCCACTATGTATGAGGCCATCCATTCAGATAGAATTCCCATGTCGCTATCTACCCTTAGATGGTAGAGGATATGCTCTCACACGGAAACCCAATTGAAGAGCCTAGAGGCACTGTTTTGCCTTCTGTCTTTGTCTTTGTATTGCCTTTGAGAATAACAGTGTATTTCAACGCAGAATTGTCCCATGGCGTTTGGCCACTTCTTTGAAGATTGCAGACCACCTGCTTGCAGTCCCCTTGTTATACAATGAACTGTTTAAAGCATCGCACTTGCTCCATCAGACGGCATTGGACATCACAGAACCAGAATTTTAGTGCAAAAGAGTGAATGAGAAGGATTCCTGTTGTTTTGAGGCTTCAGTTTTCCACCTGTCATGTGCTGGTAACCTCTGACAGTGTGCAGTCCCTTGAGCCTCTTGGCCTGAGTTTTGGCCACACACACCCCCCTTTTCCTTTGCTCCAACGGAAGTGCAGTGCACCGGAGGATCCAAGATTGGCAAAAGGCACTACATTCTGGTGCCCATGAAAGAGCAGCCTGAGCGTCCTCTGACACTGAATAATGAGTGTTGGATCCTGAGAAAGTAGACCCGGGTCTGCACAAGATGATCTGTGCCCATGACCAATGAAGAGCACAATATCTGTAGTGTCTGCCGCAGAGGAGAGACACTGGTGCACTGCATTGAGACATTGAGACCTTCAAGTGAGCTGTGAGTGTTTGCCAGGAGGGCACTCCAACGGATACTGAGAGACACTATTTTCAAGGGAAGGCCTGAATCAAGAGGCCCAAATGCGGAAGAAAACAATTGGAGCAGATTTGATGGACATTAGAAGCCTGCCAGAAGAGGCTTGGAACGGACTCTGGGCATGGTTGTGGTTTCAGAAGTGGTTTCCGTGCGATTGCATAAAATAGGTGTTAGGAGACTGATTCTTATTGTTTTGCTGGCATTGTTTTAAAGTAGTATTCTGTTTAGTAAAAGCAGAATAAAGTCCATTCTCTGTGGAAGAGTATTCCTTTTCATCTAAGAGCATTGATAAGGATCGCTACTGTTTCACCTGAATATATAATAAGTTACTGAAATACATAGGAGCCCTAAAATGTTACTAGATAATTTTAGGATTTGCTTTTGCCTAGGGTTGTGAAAAAAATGATAATTTGTTTGTAATAGTGGTCATTACTTTCTCCTCTTGTCTATATGTTAATTATGACCCAATGCCCTGTCCTCTTTGTATTCTTGCTCATACCTTTAATGAAATGTTTAGAATGGAAAATGCTCGCCTAGCAATTAATTAGGATTTGCCTACGTAATGGCAAAAGGAGGGTCTAAGGTTCTGTGAATTCTGTCTTGTCCTGTGAGGTTATGGCGCCGTCACGATTTTGGTGATGTTGTACCGTATCTAGTAAGTACGGCTAATATGGAGTGAATTTGCCATGTTAACTAGCGAGTTCATTACGTATTCAGAGACTTTGTCCCGAATATGGGTTCCATTTTGTCCGTGCCTCCATTTTTGTGTTGCCATCACGTAGGCCCATGGAGGTAACCAAACGAAGTTGCATGGGCTTCGTTGTTCATGCGCTTATTAACTAAGCCTTTTCTTGACTCTAAGGTGCATTGTAAGGAACTGACCCTTTCATCTGAAACTGACCTCGCTAAGCCTATTTCCTTGGTTGATTGTTATCTGAGATTGCCAGTCAAAGTTCAGGACATCGTTAACTTTTAGCTTCTCTACACATGCCTTATCTTGCTCGCTATCTGTCATTGTTTCTTTTCTATGTTTCTTCATTACATGCATTGTGCTTTCAATTATGGGTTTGTCCGGCTTGTGGAGATTGGATTTGGGACATTCTTAATAATTTACTTTGGGTTGTGTTATTGCAAACTGAGGTTTCTGCCATGTGATACTTTGTTTGAAAATGTTTTCCTATTGGCTAATATTTGGCAGATCTTGTATGTCCATGTTAGGCATTTTGCATGTTTGCAAAAGCTAGGACTGCCCCATACTTTTAAGCTGAGTTTGTAACCCTAAGCATATATATGGCCTCTGTTTTCTGTACTCCTCCGACTTCCTCATTCAGTTGCTAATGCTTCTGTGTGACGTAGTCTCACATAATAAAGATGTCTTTTTATATTCAGCTTCTATGTCAGATTCTTCTTTGTATTAGTAAGACCCCTGAGAATGAAGATTTCAGTTTCTTCAGTAAGGATGGCTCTGACCGAGGTACGGAGTCATTCCTTACTGCATCATAATTGGGCCCTAAGTGGATGCTCGCTAGAGCATGTGGAGCAGATGTGTATTTCTGTGACGTGGTTGGAGATTGAAAGAATGTTGTACTAGGGATTAAACTGGAGCATTCTGGGGTATGTCATTTGCGATTTCATGAATGATGGATGGCATCACTGAAGGGCTTGGCCGGGGGTCGGCCCCTGCGCCAACCCCTTGGTAAGCCACTGACCCCTCTACTGGGCACTGGAGAGTTGACCATCGAATCTGCACCCAAACCTCTTCAGGAGGGCCAAGTGAAGTAAAGGGCCAGCCTTGGGCCTGCCTGTGGGCTGGTCCTGGATCCAACCTGCTACAGGCCCGACATGCACAATGGGATTCTCATCACAGCGCCTGGCCTCTGGTATATGCACCGGAGAGTTGGCCACAAGGGCTGGAGAGAGGCCAAGCACTGCACCCAAACCTCTGCATCTAACCTTCCCATGGTGGTCAATCCCTCTGCACCGCAGTTGAGAGCGTGCCAGGTGGCCCATGTCCAACCTTCTACAGGAGGCCCATGAGCAGTGGCGGTCCTCCGTTACTGATCAACGTCTTTTCTGTGCATGGCCTTCAGCCACATGCACTGGACGGTTACCGCTGCCCATGCCTTGCACCCAACCTTCCATCAGATGGTCGAACCAAGCTGTTGTTTTCCATATAAACCCTCATTCACTGCCGTTGGTACCAGAACGCGTACTGTGGACCCAATACCTGTAACACCATGGTGGAGAAACATGGCCGCCTTCCTTGGTCCAACAGTCGTACCAAGGAACCACACTGGGGCCTTGCTGGGTGTTGCAATACCAGGCACTGTTACCGCAGACAGACTTCATTTTTTCAGTAATTAAACACAAGTTCGGGCCAGGAAGGGCCCACATTTTTGTGTCATTTTATGTTCTTTTTACAGGACTGAGTCCTGTAATGGCAGATGCAACATGTTCTCCTCTTGTTGTGCCCAGCTAATCAAAGCATTAAAGTACAGCGAGTTCTTTTTCAGATGCACGTTTCTGAAAAGGCTGAGAGGAGAAAAAGCCACTGCAACTAATCCAGTATTTGGGGATTTTTTGGATTTGGGTTCATGGAAGTAAAAATGCACTAGATGTCTCTAGATTTTAACCCCTTCAGGCAAACCTGAGCAGTTTTCAAAATGCTAATTTCTTAAAAAACAAATGAATGGATCTACACCAAATAAAAAAGCACGCTTTCTGAGTTGAGCTCTAACTTTGTGCCAAATTTGGTGTAATTCCATTCACCTTTTGTTTCAATATCAGAGGGCACTTTTGTGACCATTCCCCTCTTGGTCTCTCCTTGACAGATTAGTGGAATTTTTTCAATGAAGGATCCAAAGTAGATGGACATTTTTTTAGAAACATTCATGCAAATTCATCAGACAGCGCTTAAGTTATTAAAAAAAACTAAATAATTCCTTCCCTTCGGAAACTCTGACCAAACCATAACTACACTGACGCTGTCAGTTTAATGTGTATGTGTGTAGGTGTTCTTTCCTGCACATAAACAATTGTCCCTGCAACACAGGGACCCTTGCACCATGGTGGCAGGATGCCTGCACTAGCGCTAGACAGCTTTTTTTGTGCCAGCGCTAGGAGAAACACAGGGGTGCACCATATTCTTGTGAATTTGGTGTAGCCCTGCGTTTTCAAAATGTCATTTTTTTTGTAAATATGCCCTGCAGTTTCTTAAAACGAGAATGTTACTTTGAGTCTCCAAACATTAAATCTCTGGGTTGGCTGTGGCCTTAAAAGGTAAGCAGTAAATTTAGTGATTTTCATCCAGGAGAAAGTTCTGGAAATTCGGTAGGATCCGATACTAGAAACCCTACCAAAAGGGACAAAGCTTTGAACATGAATTGCAGTTGTCAGAACATTGACTTCTGGTGTGTTTATGGCTTGGAGAAGTGAGTATTCTATGTGCTATGTAAAATGAACAACAGTTATTGTGATTTTGGCCGGAAATTTTATTTAAAAGCACAGACATCTTATACTATATTCATCTCTGAAATTGGTCTAATTGTCACCTTATGAAGTCAACAGTCCCAGTGTTGTGTTGTGTTCAATGAGTCCAATTCATAAAGCCATTTTCACGAGTATGTTTGTATTACATCTGCAAATAGCTTTTTACTGAATGCAAAATCACTTTCAGAATTCTCAAATGTTAGGTTGCTTTCATAAAAAGGTTTACTCATGCAAAGTTTTGTATGCGATTAATCCAATTCATGGGCAGAATGGGCGTCACATAGGTGTTTGATGGTTTTAATATTCTATTAGATTGTAGACAACCCCAAAACCACAGATTTAGAATGTTTGGTCTATTCAGCGGGGGCTCCTCCGTGAGAGAGCCCCACTAACCAAAATGGCCCCAAGCTCCAGGGATGAAAAATAAAATGGTGATGAAGTTCTTTTATTACCATTTTATTTTTCAGCCGTCCATCCCGAACCGAGAGTCAGGACGGGGCTTACTAAGAGCAGCAGCTATGCCGGGCACTTCATTTCAAAGTGCGCATGTCCCTTGGACCAGCTGTCTTGCGATGGCCAGCCAGGCATGCGTACTTTGAAACCTCTAACCCAGCTGTCTTAAGACAGCTGGGTTAGAGCAAATGCAGGCCGCGCCCTCCATTCCAGGTGCTGCTCACATACAGCATGAGAGCAGCACCAGGATTGGTTAAGGCACTTTGCTGGGGCCTGCGCTGAACACCGGACTACAGAAGGAAGACATGCAGTGAGGAGGATGACTTGATGCAGGTAAGTGGATTTTTACTTTATTTTTTACCCACCATCCTTTTGCCTGCCCCATCACTCCCCATAGATGCCAGCCACCACTGGGTCCATTTCTAGGTTAAAGAATTGGATGTCAAATATATGCAATTAGAGAGGTTTGAAATTCATCCATAAGTTTGTCAGACTCTCGTCCGGGTAGGTTGACAGACGCAACACGCGACGAAATAAGGCTAACAATTATTGTATCATCAATACAAGACTGGAGGAGACTGTTGAAGCAATACACCCCTTACACTAGGATTGCACTAATACGTGGTAGGATCCACGGCCTACCAGTCGACCCCATGTGGAGTAGGTAAATGTATCACCGTCCACACTGTGTAGATAGTGTCATTTTATAGGTCCTGACGAATTGCACTGTATCCCTAAGAACTACTGCAAGAAACATGTTGACCAATCACCAATTGACCACATGGTAGAGTACACTGCCCTGGATCATTTTACCAGGGAGTCCATCTCGCCATATTGTTTTTACTAAGGTAGATAACCACGCTAATAAAAATCCCTGTGGATTACCTAAGCTTTTTTAATTCTGCACCACCATCACTCACACACATCTACACCCTTTTACACTAGGCCCCCATACCCGCATGCACCAACTGACAGGGACAAAAGATCTCCGACAAAGACCCCCATCTGCATGCCCGTCAGGCATTGCACCGCCAGTTTGACGAGGAGCAAAAACCCATATGATGAAGCATGACACCTAGCTTGCTGGGTGTGTGAGGGTTTTAGGTCCCAAAAGGTCCCTCCTCCCCCCCCTTTTCCCTTGGTCACTCTTAGTTTGCTCTCTGGGTCCCTTCTAATTAGATTAGGTTGGTCTCCCAGAACATACCTCACTTTCTCCCTCCCAGGGAACTGCGTACCCTTCATTGTTCTTACTTGAAGTGCGCATGTCCCTTGGGCCAGCTGTCTTGCGATGGCCAACCAGGCATGCGTACTTTGAAACCTCTAACCCAGCTGTCTTAAGACAGCTGGATTAGAGCAAATGCAGGCCGCTCCCTCCATTCCAGGTGTTGCTCTCATACAGCATGAGAGCAGCACCAGGATTGGTTAAGGCACTTTGCTGGGGCCTGCGCTGAACACCGGACTACAGAAGGAAGACATGCAGTGAGGAGGATGACTTGATGCAGGTAAGTGGATTTTTACTTTATTTTTTACCCACCATCCTTTTGCCTGCCCCATCGCTCCCCATAGATGCCAGCCACCACTGGGTCCATTTATAGGTTGAAGAATTGGACGTCAAATATAGGCAATTAGAGAGATTTGAAATTCATCCATAAGTTGAAAACCTCAACATTTGAACCTCCATTTGTCCTCCACAGTTTACATTTTTGGCCAAGATGCTGCCTTAACATATGCACTTTCACTGCAGCATGTGAAATAAACATCAAATTCTGTGATTTGTGGGCTAAAAGAAGGCTAAATCTGATTAAAACGTAAAGCATTGGTAATGTTGAAAACCTCATATAATGGCATGGTATGATTTCAAATCTGTCTATTGTTGATTACATTGTTTCCTTATTCCATTTTTTTAGGCCAGATTCAATTTACTTATTTAATCCAGATAGTTATGAAATATGCCGGACTAAAAGACACTTTGTATGTTTTATATTTTGTGGCATTGCAGCATTCATACCTATTGTAATTTTATGCGGTGATAAATGATTTACTTATGTTCCAGGCAATGAATGTGTTTTCCCACCTCTGTTGTTGATAATATACCAAGAAATCTGAGCAGACATTTTATTTCCAGGAGCTTTTCCTTTGCCCGCGTTCTTGTGCCCCAGAAAAAAAGTCCCCTCCAGCTCGAAACCTGGATATTTGGATTTCCACTCGCAATAGTCACCCAGTCACTGCATTTTTGAATATGAAAAACAGATATGATTACGTTATTGAAAACTTGTGTCGTGTATAGCTCTCACAGAGAGCCATAAGCATGAATACCAGATTCTTAATACAGTTATCGACTGCTATGATATAGCAACAGTGAGAAACAAACGCTTTGTGCAGGGGAGGACATTAAGGGGCATATTTACCTGAAACTGGCGGAGCACGGTTTTACACCAACATTGGTAATGCCAAGCTTTGACAGTTTCGAAATGCAGGAATGTGCCGTATTCACAAGAATGCAGCGCACCCCTACGTTACCCCTAGCGCTGGCACTAAAATAGCTGACTAGCAACATGTGCTGGCGCCCTAGTGCCATTTTGCTAGGGTGCCTGCACTGCAGGGGCAATTGTTTATGTGCAGGAAGGAACACCTTCCTGCACATAAACAAACTTTACAGGTGATTTGCTCTATCAATGTGTTCTGCAGAATGCAGCACATGTGAAAAGATCAAAATATGAGGAGAAATAAAACATTTCTCCTCGTATTGCCTGCTTAAGACCAGGGGCCTCATTTATGAGGCCTTGCGTCAGTTTTGCGCTGCGGATGCGTCACTTTTTGTGACGCATCTGCGGCGTAAAACATGCGCCTTGTTGCGCCATATTTAAAAAGTGACGCATCTAGGTAGATGCTTCACTTTTTAAACCCCTGCGCCACATTATACCTGCGTCAGGTATAATGTATGCAGAGGGGGCGTTCCCCCGCAAAAAGCCTCGTAATAGTGACGCAGTGAAATCTATGAGATTTCACTGCGTCACTTTTAGGATGCTGTTGCGTCAAAATCTTGCGCCTGCCTCACAGCAGGCGTAAGACTGACGCAAGCCCTTTCACATGGGGCTTTCCCCATGTGAAAGGACGCATTGCTGGAGATGCGTCACTTTTGTGACACACTCCAGCAATGCGTCACTTTTGCGCTTACAGATGCGTCAGAAATACTGACGTATCTGTAAGTCCTTGCGACATGATGCGTCATACATTAAATATGACGCATCATTGGTGTCGCAAGGAGTGCGCAGTGAAAAGTGACGCATCGCTGTTTTCACGCAGCGATGCGTCACTTTTCATAAATGAGGCCCCAGGTATTTTTGGCGCTGGCCCATACCTTGTCAATAAGGTGCAGCGTCAAAAGCAATGGGTGTTGCAGCAGAATGCCTACTGAAACAACCATTGCACACAACTTTCATGCTAAATGCTGTGTGAATTAGTGCATTATTTACAAGGCAGCGTAAAGCTATCTTAAATGGCTTTACACCACCTTTTAAATAAGGCGAAGGAGTTAACGCTGCCAGAACGTCGGAAAAAGTAATGTTCTGGTACCTCCTTGTAAATATGCCCCAAGATATTGTCTTTTATTTGGAAGGGGCAGAGAAGGGTCATTCAGTGGGTAGTGTCAGAGGGTGGCAGTGCATTAGTTGCAGTCTTTCAAATATTAGCCCAGGGGAACCCCAGGCTGCTAGAAGCACAGCTGATGGGCATTCAGCCTCTATAGATTTAATGGAGTTTTAACACAATTATTCGAACTTCAAAGTTTTCCTTTAAATTTTACTCATAAACTTTAGTCATAAGAAATACGTTTGCACATGTTTCAAAAACATTCATAATCAATGTCAAAATATAAACACATGAAAATATTAACAAAACATATTTTCAATGCATGTCAAGTAATGTAAACGGTTCATCAGTATTTGATGGTCAAAAAATAATAATAATAGTAGCCAACGTCCCAATGCATTTCGGGTTACTAACTGAACCCTTCTTCAGGGGATAAATAATATGCGGTCAAAAGTTCAATCTTCCTTGAATACTTGGTCTCTCAAAGTGCAAATTCGACAGGATCTAAAAAACAACAACATACCAAACTCTATTGAGTTGTTTCATATATACAATTCTATATCAAAAAAGAGCAATCTGGAGTAAACACTGAGGAAAAAGCCAAAGTACACGCCACCAAAAGGATGACACCCGTGTGTTATAAAACATTTGGAAAGTTTGAAATACAGAATTAACAAACCAACCAGTTCATAGAAAGAGATAAAATTAAATGTGCTTCGCTCTCGCAAGTGAAAGAACGTGACCCAAAAGTGCCATAGTAAACTCATGCTCGTGATGGAAGCACCAAAGGTCTTCTAATGTTAGAGTGTCTGCCTTAAAGAGAAAAATCCGCTGCAATATGCAAATACATACACCCGTTCGAACAGCTTCACGTTCATCCGGTAGAGTATCCAACGTGAATAATCCTTTCTAGCAAGAGCCTACATGACAAAATGATGAGAGCCTATTACTATTCCGGACTAACGTGTGGTAAATGCCCGTAAGAGTCTGGCAATAAAACAGGTCTTACCGCCTCCTTGAAGACGGGAAAATGCGCTGCTCGCTAAGGTCGCCCAGCAAGAATCTGTGTATTAGAGAAAAACTCGTGGTGAGTTCAAATCCATCGGACAAGAGGTCCTTCCCAAAAGGAACTGCTGTTCCCGTGTTGAATTACTAACCTGCCGCTTCCTGCAACGGAGTCCTGAATTAGTCTCTCGGAACGAGTCCGCCCTCCCGATCACGTGGTGCGGAACTCGTCCGAGGCATATTACCTTGATCGGCACAGAAGAGGGACTGTGGTCACTCAACTGTGTGAGTCTTCTCTAATCATGGCGGCCGAAAACGCCGGCATCTATGACGTGAACAGCATTAAGTGTCTATGTATAGAAAACCAGTTTAAAATGTACTTAAAGAATCTGGTTTTAGCTCCGTTGTCCCAAGAGGAGTTAAAGGGATAATAATGAAATACGCTGAAATGTAATGTTATGCACGTAGGTAACGTGAAACAGTCTAAAAGTTCACCTGTTTCATTCTAACAAGAACTATTTCTATATTCCTTCGCTAAGTGCAGTTGTGTTAGGGAAAAATAAATAATAAAATAAAATAAAGAATGAGTGTAAAAGAATACAAGCTGTCATGTAACACACTAAAATGAATTATAGGAGAATTAGAAAACAGAAAAAGTTAAAGGAAAAAGTAAACGTGAATACCAAGACTCAGTGTTCCCCCTTACAATCTGAGATGCATGATCATGTAAAGTTCAGAGAAAGCACAAAAGTTCATAATGATCATTTAAACCATTAGGATCAACAGTTCCTAAGAATTTTATCCAGTGTGTTTCCCTTCTTGCTAGAAGTGTGTGCAAATCCAATCCTGGGGAGCGTTCTATGCGTTCTAGGACTGTGTACCTGAGTTGAGGAATTGTGTGATTGGCTTCTACCCAGTGTCTGGCCAGTGGGGAAGTTGTAGTATGATTCCTAATTCGGCTTTTATGCTCTATTATTCGAGTCTTTATTTTTCGACTGGTACGTCCCACGTAGACTAGTCCACAGGGACACTTAATCGCATATACAACTCCTTCCGTGTGTAACACGGAAAGAGTTGTATATGCGATTAAGTGTCCCTGTGGACTAGTCTACGTGGGACGTACCAGTCGAAAAATAAAGACTCGAATAATAGAGCATAAAAGCCGAATTAGGAATCATACTACAACTTCCCCACTGGCCAGACACTGGGTAGAAGCCAATCACACAATTCCTCAACTCAGGTACACAGTCCTAGAACGCATAGAACGCTCCCCAGGATTGGATTTGCACACACTTCTAGCAAGAAGGGAAACACACTGGATAAAATTCTTAGGAACTGTTGATCCTAATGGTTTAAATGATCATTATGAACTTTTGTGCTTTCTCTGAACTTTACATGATCATGCATCTCAGATTGTAAGGGGGAACACTGAGTCTTGGTATTCATGTTTACTTTTTCCTTTAACTTTTTCTGTTTTCTAATTCTCCTATAATTCATTTTAGTGTGTTACATGACAGCTTGTATTCTTTTACACTCATTCTTTATTTTATTTTATTATTTATTTTTCCCTAACACAACTGCACTTAGCGAAGGAATATAGAAATAGTTCTTGTTAGAATGAAACAGGTGAACTTTTAGACTGTTTCACGTTACCTACGTGCATAACATTACATTTCAGCGTATTTCATTATTATCCCTTTAACTCCTCTTGGGACAACGGAGCTAAAACCAGATTCTTTAAGTACATTTTAAACTGGTTTTCTATACATAGACACTTAATGCTGTTCACGTCATAGATGCCGGCGTTTTCGGCCGCCATGATTAGAGAAGACTCACACAGTTGAGTGACCACAGTCCCTCTTCTGTGCCGATCAAGGTAATATGCCTCGGACGAGTTCCGCACCACGTGATCGGGAGGGCGGACTCGTTCCGAGAGACTAATTCAGGACTCCGTTGCAGGAAGCGGCAGGTTAGTAATTCAACACGGGAACAGCAGTTCCTTTTGGGAAGGACCTCTTGTCCGATGGATTTGAACTCACCACGAGTTTTTCTCTAATACACAGATTCTTGCTGGGCGACCTTAGCGAGCAGCGCATTTTCCCGTCTTCAAGGAGGCGGTAAGACCTGTTTTATTGCCAGACTCTTACGGGCATTTACCACACGTTAGTCCGGAATAGTAATAGGCTCTCATCATTTTGTCATGTAGGCTCTTGCTAGAAAGGATTATTCACGTTGGATACTCTACCGGATGAACGTGAAGCTGTTCGAACGGGTGTATGTATTTGCATATTGCAGCGGATTTTTCTCTTTAAGGCAGACACTCTAACATTAGAAGACCTTTGGTGCTTCCATCACGAGCATGAGTTTACTATGGCACTTTTGGGTCACGTTCTTTCACTTGCGAGAGCGAAGCACATTTAATTTTATCTCTTTCTATGAACTGGTTGGTTTGTTAATTCTGTATTTCAAACTTTCCAAATGTTTTATAACACACGGGTGTCATCCTTTTGGTGGCGTGTACTTTGGCTTTTTCCTCAGTGTTTACTCCAGATTGCTCTTTTTTGATATAGAATTGTATATATGAAACAACTCAATAGAGTTTGGTATGTTGTTGTTTTTTAGATCCTGTCGAATTTGCACTTTGAGAGACCAAGTATTCAAGGAAGATTGAACTTTTGACCGCATATTATTTATCCCCTGAAGAAGGGTTCTGTTAGTAACCCGAAATGCATTGGGACGTTGGCTACTATTATTATTATTTTTTGACCATCAAATACTGATGAACCGTTTACATTACTTGACATGCATTGAAAATATGTTTTGTTAATATTTTCATGTGTTTATATTTTGACATTGATTATGAATGTTTTTGAAACATGTGCAAACGTATTTCTTATGACTAAAGTTTATGAGTAAAATTTAAAGGAAAACTTTGAAGTTCGAATAATTGTGTTAAAACTCCATTAAATCTATAGAGGCTGAATGCCCATCAGCTGTGCTTCTAGCAGCCTGGGGTTCCCCTGGGCTAATATTTGAAAGACTGTTACTTAGGAGGGAGTTAGGCACAAAACCCTCACACTAGTAAGCACGCTAAGACTTCTTAAAAATCCACATAGTCCAACTTTACAATTCGACAACTGGTGTGCAGATCCACTTCACACAAGATATTAGTTGCAGTTTTGACATTTGTGTGGTGGAGGACAGAGATGACTAGAGGGTGGTGGGGTGGTTAGCAGGACACCAGGTTTAATACGGGAGAGTGCCAGTCACAGTTGATGCCATGTCATATGTGGCACTCCCATGGCTACTTTACTCCTGCACATCTGATGACTGTAGAAGGAGAGAAAATGGAGATACAAAGGGTAAAATAAAATTAAAGATGGGTCATTGTGAATAGTGGAGACGTTTTCAGCTATGGGCTCAGAGAGACACTACAGAAAACTCGTTCATTTGTTGTCCCTCAGAACCCTTTGCTGAAAAATGTCCCCCTTATCCACAGTTTTCCATGTACAATTCTGTAAACACATTTGTTTACATTACTACAACGTTCGATTTGAAAATGTAGCCCAATTGCAGGATTACAGAATAAGTACTCTCTGTTTCACTACTTGTCAGTAAGAAGTGCTAGATATGTGTCTTTTGCGCTATGACAAGAACTGTTGTGATTTCTAATTGGTGTGAGTAAAGCAATGTTTCCAGATTAAAGTAAGTGTGTTGGGAAGACTCAATTTGTTTTCCATGTTTAGGTAGGATTGGGTAGGTCACAGCATTTAAACTGGGTGAGGGACATTTAAGCTGCAGGCATTGATTTACTGCATGAGTGGTGTTCCACTGCACGTAAGAATTAAGGTACAAGAGAGTGGTGCAACATTCAGGGACGCTGCAGGCATTGACTTCCTGCATAAGTGGTGTTCCACTGCGCGTAAGAATTAAGGTACAAGAGAGTGGTGCAGCATGCAGGGACGCTGCAGGCATTGAATTCCTCCATAAGTGGTGTTCCACTGCGCATTAGAATTAAGGTACAAGAGAGTGGTGCAGCATTCAGGGACGCTGCAGGCATTGACTTCCTGCATAAGTGGTGCTCCACTGCGCGTAAAAATTAAGGTTCAAGAGAGTGGTGCAACATGCAGGGACGCTGCAGGCATTGACTTCCTGCATAAGTGGTGTTCCACTGCGCGTTAGAATTAAGGTACTAGAGAGTGGTGCAGCATGCAAGGACGCCGCAGGCATTGACTTCGTGCATGAGTGGTGTTCCACTGGGCATAGGAATTAAGGTACAAGAGAGTGGTGCAGATTGCAGGGACGCCGCAGGCATTGACTTCCTGCATGAGTGGTGTTCCACTAGGCGTAGGAATTAAGGTACAAGAGAGGGGTTCAGCATGCCGGGACGCCTCAGGCATTGACTTTCTGCATGAGTGGTGTTCCACTGCGCATAGGAATTAAGGTACAAGAGAGTGGTGCAGCATGCAGGGACGCCTCAGGCATTGACTTCCTGCATGAGTGGTGTTCCACTGCGTGTAAGAATTAAGGTACAAGAGAGTGGTGCAGCATGCAAGGACGCCTCAGGCATTGACTTCCTGCATGAGTGGTGTTCCACTGGGCGTAAGAATTAAGGTACAAGAGAGTGGTGCAGCATGCAGGGACGCCGCAGGCATTGACTTCCTGCATGAGTGGTGTTCCACTGCGTGTAAGAATTAAGCTACAAGAGAGTGGTGCAGCATGCAGGGACGCCGCAGGCATTGACTTCCTGCATGAGTGGTGTTCCACTGGGCGTAGGAATTAAGGTACAAGAGAGTGGTGCAGCATGCAGGGACACCACAGGCATTGAATTCCTGCATGAGTGGTGTTCCACTGGGCGTAGGAATTAAGGTACAAGAGAGTGGTGCAGCATGCAGGGATGCTGCAGGCATTGACTTCCTGCATGAGTGGTGTTCCACTGGGCGTAAGAATTAAGGTACAAGAGAGTGGTGCAGCATGCATGGACGCTGCAGGCATTGACTTCCTGCATGAGTGGTGTTCTACTGGGCGTAGGAATTATGGTACAAGAGAATGGTGCAGCATGCATGAGTGGTGTTCCACTGCGCGTAAGAATTAAGGTTCAGGAGAGTGGTGCAGCATTCAAAGACGCCTCAGGCATTGACTTCCTGCATGAGTGGTGTTCCACTGGGCATAAGAATTAAGGTTCAAGAGAGTGGTGCAGCATGCAGGGACGCCGCAGGCATTGACTTCCTGCATGAGTGGTGTTCCACTGGGCATAAGAATTAAGGTTCAAGAGAGTGGTGCAGCATACAGGGACGCCGCAGGCAATGACTTCCTGCATGAGTGGTGTTCCACTGCGTGTAAGAATTAAGGTACAAGAGAGTGGTGCAGCATGCAGGGATGCTGCAGTCATTGACTTCCTGCATGAGTGGTGTTCCACTGCGTGTAAGAATTAAGGTACAAGAGAGTGGTGCAGCATGCAGGGATGCTGCAGGCATTGACTTCCTGCATGAGTGGTGTTCCACTGGGCGTAAGAATTAAGGTACAAAAAAGTGGTGCAGCATGCAGGGACGCTGCAGGCATTGACTTTCTGCATGAGTGGTGTTCCACTGCGCATAGGAATTAAGGTACAAGAGAGTGGTGCAGCATGCAGGGACGCCTCAGGCAGTGACTTCCTGCATGAGTAGTGTTCCACTGGGCGTAAGAATTAAGGTTCAAGAGAGTGGTGCAGCATGCAAGGACGCCTCAGGCATTGACTTCCTGCATGAGTGGTGTTCCACTGGGCGTAAGAATTAAGGTACAAGAGAGTGGTGCAGCATGCAGGGACGCCGCAGGCATTGACTTCCTGCATGAGTGGTGTTCCACTGCGTGTAAGAATTAAGCTACAAGAGAGTGGTGCAGCATGCAGGGACGCCGCAGGCATTGACTTCCTGCATGAGTGGTGTTCCATTGGGCGTAGGAATTAAGGTACAAGAGAGTGGTGCAGCATGCAGGGACACCACAGGCATTGAATTCCTGCATGAGTGGTGTTCCACTGGGCGTAGGAATTAAGGTACAAGAGAGTGGTGCAGCATGCAGGGACACTGCAGGCATTGACTTCCTGCATGAGTGGTGTTCCACTGGGCGTAAGAATTAAGGTACAAGAGAGTGGTGCAGCATGCATGGACGCTGCAGGCATTGACTTCCTGCATGAGTGGTGTTCTACTGGGCGTAGGAATTATGGTACAAGAGAATGGTGCAGCATGCATGAGTGGTATTCCACTGCGCGTAAGAATTAAGGTTCAGGAGAGTGGTGCAGCATTCAAAGACGCCTCAGGCATTGACTTCCTGCATGAGTGGTGTTCCACTGGGCATAAGAATTAAGGTTCAAGAGAGTGGTGCAGCATGCAGGGACGCCGCAGGCATTGACTTCCTGCATGAGTGGTGTTCCACTGGGCATAAGAATTAAGGTTCAAGAGAGTGGTGCAGCATACAGGGACGCCGCAGGCATTGACTTCCTGCATGAGTGGTGTTCCACTGCGTGTAAGAATTAAGGTACAAGAGAGTGGTGCAGCATGCAGGGATGCTGCAGGCATTGACTTCCTGCATGAGTGGTGTTCCACTGGGCGTAAGAATTAAGGTACAAAAAAGTGGTGCAGCATGCAGGGACGCTGCAGGCATTGACTTCCTGCATGATTGGTGTTCCACTGGGTGTAGGAATGAAGGTACTAGAGAGTGGTGCAGCATGCAGGGACACCTCAGGCATTGACCTCCTGCATGAGTGGTGTTCCACTGGGCGTAAGAATTAAGGTACAAGAGAGTGGTGCAGCATGCAGGGACGCTGCAGGCATTGACTTCCTGCATGAGTGGTGTTCCACTGGGTGAAGGAATTAAGGTACAAGAGAGTAGTGCAGCATGCAGGGACGCTGCAGGCATTGACTTCCTGCATGATTGGTGTTCCACTGGGTGTAGGAATGAAGGTACTAGAGAGTGGTGCAGCATGCAGGGACACCTCAGGCATTGACCTCCTGCATGAGTGGTGTTCCACTGGGCGTAAGAATTAAGGTACAAGAGAGTGGTACAGCATGCATGGACGCTGCAGGCATTGACTTCCTGCATGAGTGGTGTTCCACTGGGCATAAGAATTAAGGTAGAAGAGAGTGGTGCAGCATGCATAGACGCTGCAGGCATTGACTTCCTGCATGAGTGGTGTTCCACTGGGCGTAAGAATTAAGGTAGAAGAGAGTGGTGCAGCATGCATAGACGCTGCAGGCATTGACTTCCTGCATGAGTGGTGTTCCACTGGGCGTAAGAATTAAGGTAGAAGAGAGTGGTGCAGCATGCAAGGACGCCGCAGGCATTGACTTCAGGCATTGACTTCCTGTATGGGTGGGGTTAAACGCTCTTGACTGTGTATCAGCAACAAGCAGGTTTATTATGCAAAGAAGGGAGTTTGGAGGGTTGCAGGATTTGGGGGTGGGACATATGTTAGGCCTGCATGAGAGGATTATGTGGTGGTTAAGGTGTTGGTGCAGACAGTTTACATGTTGTTAAAGATGTTGTATGCAACAGTTCCTGGTGCTCAAATTAAAATGTCTGTATCTGTGTGAGCATGGGCATCAATTCACCAAAAGGCCACGGGTAGCGGAAGTGACATTGCACCCCATTTGACTCTTATTTTGACTCACACACATGCTTACACATACTAACACATTCACACACTCTTGCGCACATAAACACACATCATCCCCAAGCATGCATACAACATACATTTAACAGCATTTTCTACTTACCTTAGCTTCAAGAAAAGGTCATATTCCAGCTAATGTACTCCATTTTGTATTACACTAATAGTGAATACTATTATTCACTATTTTTATAATAAAGACATTGACAGAAACCAGGCAAGTGGAGCTCCAACCAGGAAGAGCTGCTCCTGTGTACCAGGCACTGATTTTGCCACCTCAGAGGGCAGGGGTCGCAAAAGCAGTGCCAGGGGTTGCAAAAGGCAAGCCAGGGGTCGCAGCTGCGACCCCAAAGGACGTCCATGCGTGTGAGTTCACAATCCTTACTACTTTGTAGCATCGTATTTTTCCCTCTATATTTTTAAGACTATTCACTTAGCATACATTCTCTTCGAGTAACAACTAGCCAAGGTTTACGCTAAATGCAGTGCAAGCTATGAGGGATTTCGCTGATCACCTGACCAGTACAGCAGAACAATAAATGTGGAAAAGCACAGTTTGCATCACTTTAAAACCAGAAAATGGCCGACCCAATGTTTTCATACCTTGTTGTGTGCATGCATAAATATTAGTGAAATAATCTCTTTACTGCAACTAATCTGTGTGAGAACCATGGCCATAAATGGTGCCCAGGGACTTCCAGCGGCAAAACATGGGGATTAATGAGGCGCGATAGCACACTACATTATTGCATGGAATCGGTGCCCTTGTACAAATATTCTAAGAATCCAAGCATATGGCTCCTTGGGCTCTTTGTGTACTTAAAAACAAACAACAATTGTCCCATGAAATAACCTCCGCTCAAAAAAAGGAGCACTAAATCGACGTTAACCCATTGCAATGACCCAGACTCTTTTTTCTTCTAATTGTTGTTGCTGCACTGAGACAAAACTCATGTTTTAAGTTTACTCATATTTCGAGCACACTGTATGCGCTGCCATCACACCACACTCTCTATAAGTGGCATTTGCTGGCTATGCCACTAAGTAGCAATAATAAGGCTTTGATTCAAGAAAATGGGCTGGAATTCCTTCTACAGCCTTATGTCAAATATTCAAAGTCAATGGGCCACTATTTGAGAGCTTACAAATAATTCTTTAAAAGTGGCAACGGTACTCAAAGGAAGCTGTTATTAGCGCAACTTTCCAGTTTTTAATTACGTAAATATTTCCATGTGTAAATGTTGCAGGTGTGCACATATATATGCGTAAAGGGAATGCTTGAGAGCATTATACCTTACTTTCATTTTTTGTGTTCTTATTATGGGCAAAATATATAAGCCCATGAAGTAATCCCTTTGCCATGTCCACACCAGCTTTGTGGGAGTTCCCTACCGATTCCCACTCTCAGCAGGCTTTATGTCTGCTTTTGATCAAGCATATGCAGGGAGGGAACATGTCTGTGAAAACTTTGGGGCTTATTTATGAGAGGCTTGCGCTACCGGAGTGTCACTTTTTTTGATGCTCCGGTGGCGCAAGCCTCTCAATCATATCTATGAGGTGACGCAAAGCCACAAAATATGGAGCATTCTGCAGCACACATAGAGAGAGGAAAATACCCTCTGGATTGTTTTTGTGCAGGAAGGTGCCCCTTTCCGCACAAAAAACATACTGCATGCAACACAGACACCCTTGTACTATGGTGCACACCCTTGCACTAGCACGATGGTGCAAGGGTGCCTGCGTTGGTGCTCGGCAGTAAATTGTGCATCAGCACAGTAGGAAAAGACAGGAATGCACAGAATTTCATACATATGGTGCATTCCTACCCTTTCACATTGGTGTAAGGCAGCAACGGCATGAAGACTTGCGGCGCTGCCCTATGCCCATTCCACTTAAATGAGGGCCTTTGTGTATACTCACAGTCTTGCAAGTTTGTGGGTGTTCACCTGCTTAGGCAGACATATCTCCTTAGAACACCCACAACAAGTCCCTGTAAGCAATTGTGCTCACGAGTGAAAAGGCACTGTATTGGTGTAATATCAAGCTGGGATACCTCTATTTTGGAATTTAAATTTACATCCTATGGATAGCATACCTGAGCCTACTATTATGACAGAATGATGCAGGAAGCTGAGGTCTAGGGCCTGATTCACAAAGGTGAACGTACACGTTTGTGTACGTTTACTCTTTTTCAGTAGTCGCAGCTGCAATTTAATAGTAACTTTATGACAGGGAGGACTCCGCAGTAGAGGCAGAAAATTCAGCACATAAAATGATAGGACAGGCCTCTCTTTTTATATATAGAATTTTCCTCTCCGACTGCAGTGTCTCTCTCAGTCATTAAGTTACTATCAAATTACAGTTTTGTGAAAAACCAAAAAATAGTAAACTTACACAAAGGTGTAAGTTTACCTTTGTTATTCAAACCCGTGTGTTTTATTAAGACCCTCGGATAGAAGCAGCATCCTTAGGATACAACCCCTCTACTGAAAGTCAGCAACAAATACCAAGAACATTAAACTTCAACTAACAATGAACCAGTGCTTAATTTTAGGTGGTGGTTGCAGGTGGTGGTTACTGGCACTCATTTTTGGGGGCTGGTACTTATTCTTCTTCTTCAGACTATGACCCAGAATAAGGCAGAAAAACACAAAAAAGGAACACAAAGATGGAAAAACAGTGAAAAAGCACAAAAGCAAGGATGGAAACCTGAAACATTGAGATAAGGGGTCAAGAAATGTCTGCTGGATGATGAAGGAGGCATGAGGAGGTGAAACCAAGACTACACCGCCTTGGTGTTCAGCACCCACCAATATTGGTAGCGCCAGCTGCAGGCTTCGTACCTAAACACTTATTGCTTCACATATTAAACACTGCAATAAACATTCAGGTCAAAAGGAATGGAACACGGTAGAAAGGATCGAGACAGAGCACGAGACAATATAAACATACAAAAAAGGTGAGCCAATATATAGCACATTCCCTTTTTCGTTTAAACCTGTACTAGAAAAGAAAGACAAAACTGTAGACAACACTGAGCAACAACGCATTTTAACAAATGCAAGTAAATGCATTATGTAATGACTTATGGCACAAAATGGACTTGCATGTCCTGGGCAAGGGGGTGGGGCACCAGACCCAGTGGTTGGCTGGCACCCTACGCACACAGACAGCAGTGCCACTTACATACTGAGGCGACAATGGGACACAGATGTTGGTCATGCATGCACCAACAGTGAATGGTGACTTATTCTGGCCTATCCTCCTTTAGTGTCGTGAAAAGCTAGGGTGACCAGATTTTGAGAACGAAAAACCAGGACATGCCAGAAATAAAAGTAGGATTATAACCTTTAGTCTTACTTCTATATCTTGCCTGTCCAGGTTTTTGTGTAGCCTTGTAAATTTGTCCACACATATATATAGCAGGCTTTTGAAGGTTTCAGGGTGATCCATCAAGTGGAGGCAGAGAAAAAAGGCGAGTTCCAAAACACGTTTTCCACATGCAATTTCCCATAGGTATTTTAGACAAGTCTACATCCTGGACTGCTGACCGGAATTACACCAAATTCGGCAGGAAGGTAGCGACCTTTTAGTGAATTGGTGGTGATCCAGTGCTCCGATTGGAAAACTGTCTCATAAACACTACCTAACACCTCAATACTCACCATTGATCATCAAACACATATAAAGGCCCATAATACCAATGAGACAATTTTTGAGCAACTGAATCAGGTGGTATGATTAATAAAACTATTCACATACTATTTGCAATATTATATACAACTGCAGTTTACGGTATTTTCACCATGATTTTAAACAATTATCATTTATTAATCAGACCATTGAGGCGATTGAATCAACTGATGGCAACTAGACCATGAATAAACAAGACCAGCTTGTCTTCTTCAAATCTAATTTTATTAACTTTATTTTTCATAAAGAAAAAGGCATTTATGTTTAAGAATCTTTATTTTATAAGCAAATAAGAAAGCAGCATTTTATTAAGGAAATTAATTTAAAACTGACATTTAAAAAGCAAGCTCAGAAACATGAAATAATAGCAGATTAACAGTTCCCATTCCCAAAATCTATTTCCCTGTCTATTTCTCACTTCACCTATAAAGGAAAAATCATTTAAAGTCTGCTGTCCTTACATGCGCCAAAGGTCAATCAGCATGTCACGACACTCAGGAATCGGGAAGTAAGAGTATTTTCTTTGCTCATAGTGTCAGACTTTATACCTTTCTCTCTAGCTAAACTTTCTACATTTTACGTTCTTTTAAGCAAATCTGAGCTTTTCATTGGCTGTCCTGTGTCATTCCATGATAAAATTGTTATGTCATCTTCGACTCTTGACCAAGTCCAGGCTTCATATAAGCCCTATTGTCTTTCAATTCCACGTTTTCAGTTTCCTCAAAAAGTTACTTTTTCTTCGAGTTTCGAACATTTACTTCCTAACCTTGGCAGACACATTCAGTTCCTGTCCTTGGGCCATTTTTCCGTGAGCACGTTCAACACAACCAAGGAACTGCTTTTCAATTCACGATGACATTGCAATAAAAATCTTCACAGCTGCGCATGTGTAAGCCTTCACTCTGGAAAAGCTTTTGCGTCTGCAGCTCTGTCAGCCATGTTTTCTGAACCACCTTTAGGCCTCACTTTGGAAACTATTATTAATCAAACACAAGACATCAATTAATTAAAGAATTGAGACCCATTCTGTAACCCTCCCCACTTACTAATTAATCCTGTTATTTATGTTACCTAGCATAAGCACATAAAGCAGCTTTATATTTACCCTTTTCCATCTCGAACAACGTGAACTCCATAGGCTCTTCATCACAGAAAAACATAACATGAGCACATAAAATAAGCACATGCCATTAGTTAAACTGCTGCATTTAATACTGAAAAAGACAATAGACAAGATTAGTTTATTATTTTTCTTTGCATATGCAACATAAAGCACATTCGTTTTTCCCACATGTAATGATCAATGTATTCTTTAAACTAAGTTGATTAGTAATTTCACTACATGCTTGTTAATTCAATTATTCGTTATGGGAGATTAACTTCACAAGTTTGAACAAAATCTTGTTCATCACCTTGCTCCATCATCTCCCTCATCTGGTGATTTCTAAATCACCAAATAATACCCAAAAATGTATACATTTTCAACCCTTGAACATGTTTTGGACTTTCTTAATATTAGTATTTCAAAACTTTAGATTCACCTGATTTTCTGCATTTTTCATATTGAATTCTCCTTTTTTTTAACAAATCACTTTATTTACTAACAGCTTTTCTTTGACCTTATGTCATACATCAATGTGTTTTCCAGCTAACACAATTTCTTCGACCTCGTGTCTCCTAACAGAATTTCCTCAACCTTGTGTCACCTAATGAACAAAATCAATCATTATCACTTGCATCATCTAAATTACTTTGACTACTATTTACTTCTACTACTGGTGGTATAATAATGTAGGTCCACTCAGGTTTTTTGTACTTCTGATTTGGCTTTACTATTCTCTTTGCTCTGCTGTTTATCACTTCTATTTTCTTTCCTGCTTGTTTTTTCTTATTTAAGTCTTCATCTTTTTGACTTGTGATCTTTCAGGGGCTTCTGTCTTGCCTACCTTGCTCCTGGACCCTGGACCCTGGGCACTGCATTCTTGACTACCGGCCCATTTGTCTTCCGCCGCCGCAGTAGTCATCTCCCGCGGCCGCTGTGCGGAGGGGGGCATTAAAAACTTCATTTCCTGGCTCCCTCAGCGGCGGACAGACGCCACACCATCGCGCTGGGTGGCGCATACAGCAGGCGTCACTCCGGTGGAGTGGGGGACGCTTTCAGGGGCTTCTGTGTTGCCTACCTTGCTCCTGGACCCTGGACCCTGGACCCTGGGCACTGCATTCTTGACTCCCGGCCCATTTGTCTTCCTCCCGCCGCCACAGTAGTCATCTACCGCGGCCGCAGTGCGGAGGGGGGCATTAAAAACGTCATTTCCCGGCTCCCTCAGCGGCGGACAGATGCCACACCATCGCGCCGGGCGGCGCATAAAGCAGGCGTCACTCCGGTGGAGCGGGGGACGCTTTCAGGGGCTTCTGTGTTGCCTACCTTGCTCCTGGACCCTCGACCCTGGGCACTGCAATCTTGACTCCCGGCCCATTTGTCTTCCTCCCGCCGCCTCAGTAGTCATCTCCCACGGCCGCAGTGCGGAGGGGGGCATTAAAAACTTAATTTCCCGGCTCCCTCAGTGGTGGACAGACGCCACACTATCGCGCTGGGCGGCGCATAAAGCAGGCGTCACTCCGGTGGAGTGGGGGACGCTTTCCGGGGCTTCTGTGTTGCCTACCTTGCTCCTGGACCCTGGACCCTGGGCACTGCATTCTTGACTCCCGGCCAATTTGTCTTCCTCCCGCCGCCGCAGTAGTCATCTCCCGCGGCCGCAGAGCGGAGGGGGGCATTAAAAACTTCATTTCCCGGCTCCCTCAGCGGCGGACAGATGCCACACCATCGCGCCGGGCAGAGCATAAAGCAGGCGTCACCCCAGCCTCGCGGGACGTGAGCGGGACGCTGGGCGAAGCCCTGGCAAAGGGCGGGTTGTCTGTGGCCGTCAGGGGACGACCAGGGACGGGACGGGCCACCCCCCTTGGACCTGCCCTAAGGTATTTCCGTGCCATTTGCTTTTCTAAAGAGACACTACCCGCCGGAGGACTTGGGCATTGTACAACATTTATTTAAGTGACCCATACAACATGAGGTCCTAAGACTGAAATATTAGTGGAAATCGATACAGCCATCTAGGATAATCATAACATCATTGTATTTAGTTCTCTGGGAGGAAGGAAGAAATTGTGGAAAGTACGGTTTAAAAATCATGGCTACCAAACCTAAAACCCGCTCTACTAAGGGCAAATTAGGAACCCCCTTAAAACAAAAAAATCAGGGATCGAGACAAGTGACGCAGTGGCTCATAAAGCCACTCCGACAGTAATCGATTTAATGCTAAGGAAGGTTGCCGGAGAGCACTTGGAGGCTTTTATAGCCAGTCAAATTAAACCGCTAGTTAGCAAATTAGATAAAATAGCTAATGAATTGCAGAGACAGGGCAAGGCTAAGGAGATTTTAATTGCCAACCAATTGGGTAATGTATTGCCAGTAGTCACTCTACCAGTTCAACAATTCCAAGTATCTAATAATTGTGTAAGTAATGAGCAGTGCATCATTGCGCAGGTGCATACAGAGCCCAAAGTGGTAAAAGAGGTGGGGGATAAAAGGACGCAATCACATGGAAACATGGGCATAGACAAAGCACAGGGACAGGGACATGCAATACAAATGCAGCCAGGGACATCTGCTATCCCCAAACAAACAGACACCTCCCAAGCAAGCATGGAGCGAAATGATAGATTTCAAGGCCCCTTACCATGTGTAAATCTACCTCCAGAAGCGAGCCCCCTTGTTGTCATCTTTGCTGGGGTACCCGAACTCAGAATGGGGCAGAGAGAATCACATATGGAACTTAAAAATAAGATCATTAATTGGCTAAATACTCACAGGCCACTGCAGGGGGAGGAAGTGGGGGAAATCTTACATGTAAGGAGGGCAAATTGGGTTGGCAGTGGAAGGAAAGACATAGAAGGGAATTGAATCATTGCAAATTTTAGGAACCCGAACCTAGTGGAGTACATATTGGATAACTATAACAGAAACACAACTAGTACGATAAGGACTATGCCACTAGGGTACTTCTATCCCAGGAAATTTGTCATACATCCCCCAAACTGCAAACAGGTTAGAAGGGGCAGAATCACAGATGGATACTGGGCAAGGCACAATGAGCATGGCGCCCAGCCCTTACTACATCAGGGAGAGTTACAGTGGACAAATAGATTTAGCCCCTTGCAGTCCCTGGATGAGAATGAATGACTATGGCAAGAAGGGAAACAACGCGAGGAGAAGGATAGAAGGGGGATAACGGTTGAGAGTGAGACAGAAGCCCAAGGGAGTGAACAAAGGAAGGAACCCGTAGAATACCCACTCAGCCAAGATAGAGAAAAACAGAGGGGTAGGCTAGAGAGGAGGGCCAAATTTAGGCTAAGTGAGCAGGATACAAAAGAAGGGGATGAGCTAGGGGGAAAGTTGAATATCATGTCGTGGAACATAGCGGGCCTAGCTGGAAAATCTGAAAATACAGATTGGAGGAATCAACTTCAGGGCTTTCATATATTAGCTTTCCAGGAGACATGGGCAGTTAACCCCTCGCCCTACCAAATAGAGGGCTATAAGTGCTTCTTTGTGCCCGCACAAGAAAGCAGTGTGGGAAGAGCGAGCGGTGGGTTAGCACTTTATGTCGACCTAAGCCTAGAAGGTAGATGGTCAGTTTCAGCCTGGACGTCACATACTCTTCAAGCAGTAACGTTCCAAGGCAGAGGGTTGAGGTTACAGCTGTTTAATGTTTATAACTCAGGGCCAATAAATGGGAAGAATGCTGTCCTACGGGAGTTAGATGAAAGACTCACACAAGAGGCGGAACAGAGGAAAGGGACCAATTGTACTATTAATGGGTGACCTCAACTGCCACCTCTGTCCAAATTTGTCCCCCATATTAACAGACTGGGACACTTGCCCGCTTAAAAATGGGCCCCATTTTGAACATAGCCACGAGGGCACAGCACTAACTACACTGATAGAAACCCTTCAATAGTACACACCATTGATCTGACAGTCCCGGAGGTGGAGAGGGCACATATGTCCCAACGTTTAAAGGAAGAGGTTGCTCCTCCATCATAGATTACATAATGATATCTACCTTTGCTAAAAACAGAATTACAAAGGTTAGAACGGAATGGAGCACCTTTAGTGATCATAACCCCGTAGTTATGAAAATAACACACACTGGCTGGGGGGGGGGGTAAGCATAAACAAGGGGACATTAGCCTGCAGCCCACAGATCAGGGAAGGCGACTAAGGTAGGCAAAAATAAACCCTCAGGAGTTTTATAAAACTCTAATCCAAAAAGGTGGAAAACAGGTTGAAGACTGCCTGGACCCTCTAATAGAAGGCCCGGAGCTAGTCGCAACATTT
This sequence comes from Lissotriton vulgaris, assembly GCF_964263255.1. Taxonomy (NCBI): domain Eukaryota; kingdom Metazoa; phylum Chordata; class Amphibia; order Caudata; family Salamandridae; genus Lissotriton; species Lissotriton vulgaris. The sequence continues at coordinate 774,019,754 of NC_141685.1, read as the reverse complement.
GGATCTTTGACAAAACTGGCTGACGAATTATTGAAAGCAAAAGGTCCAAGTAAGGGCACTAAGCAACCAAGATGGTTTAATACAAGTTGCTCAAAAGCCTTAAGGAACTTAAAAGTATGCCTTAAAGCTAACCCAAGGGATAAGGTAGAAGTGGCCAACTGCAGACAAATCTTCAAATCCAAGGTAAAGGAGAGTCAGGCCACCCTACAAGCAGAAGTATGGGCTGATTTGAGAGAGGCAGGAGAAAACAGGGATTTTACAGAGTTTTGGAGGATTGTAAATAGGCCCTGTTTTCAAGACAACACCGCCCGGTGATTAGCACCAATATCCTCCCAGAGCAATGGGTTATTCACTTTGAGGGCCTTTACAACAACTCGAAGGTAGCAATCCAAGAAGGGGGCTGGGAGGCCACCCGGAGTTCCGAAATAGATTTTTCATTAGAGGAGATAACAAAGGCGATCAAAGGTCTGACCCCAAACAAAGCACCAGGGCCCGATGGTACCCCACCAGACTTATATAGAAGCAACATAGACCTTTGGGCCCCAATCCTAACTAGGGTCCTAAACGCGGCTATTAGATCAGGTCTACCATGCTCCTGGTCCACTGCATTGCATGTACCTATTTTTAAGAAAGGGAGTAGGGACGATCCAAAATGTTATTGGCCGATCTCATTAATTGATGTCTCTGCCAAAATATTAGGTCGAGTGATTCTGAATTGGCTTATGGAGTGGACAGAGGAGCACCGCACTATAGTTGAGATACAGTACGGGTTTAGAGACAGTAAATCAATCAGTGATCAGTGTCTAAATCTGTACTTGTTAATCGCCAAATACACCAAAGCCGGTAACTGTGGGCCATGATGTACAAGATGGGAATAGTTGTGGGGCTGAAAAACATCTTAAAAGAGTTGCACTGGAACACCACTGCCAGGGTCCGTTTTAGTCCAGAGGGGGGCATACAGACCCATTTCCGTGCTCGGGAGGAGTAAGGCAAGGGTGTATTCTCGCCCCTTTCCTCTTTTCACTTTATATTAACGGTTTAGAGAGCACCCTCATCTCCCTGAATGTGGGCTGCCCCAAAGTAGGATCGCGTCAAATCCCAGTACTACTGTACGCGGATGACGCGGTTCTGCTTGCCCGAACACCAAGGAGTCTACAACAACTGGTAGACGGATTTGTTAAGTTCATGGCCAATTTAGACCTGTCTGTAAATCTGAAGAAATCCTTTGTTATGGTGGCCGGCAAAAAACCTTCTAATAAGTTTGTGTTCAAAATAGGGACACACACCTTGGATACAGTAAATACTTTTCCCTATCTGGGCCTTTTGTTTGATGGTGAAATTCAATTTAACCCATCGGTTGAGGAACACTGCACCAAGCTGGTCTCTTCAAATGGTGCAATATTAAGCATTGCTCGTAGGCTGGGACGATGGTGCCCCGAACAAATAATGACTCTATATGGCTCAATTAGTATGGCAAAGGCCCTGTACGGTGCTGAGGTGTGGGGCTTCATGGACTCTAAACAACTACAATTAGAGAAGGTAATTTTTTCTGCAGATTCCTGAAAATCCCACACTCCACCTCTGCCGAAATTGCTCACACAGAATTTTGGATTCCATATATTTTAGACCATGTCAAGATGAGGCCAATTATAGCATGGATCAGAATATGGACCAACCCAGAGGCAGCATTGAGCAGGGAAATTGTCACAGACTGTCTGCAAAGGGATAAGGGGTTACAAATTCCCTGGCTAAAATACGTTAAAAGCACTTTAGAGAATATAGACCAGCATCTCCTTTTTAGCGACCCTTCCTCAACTTCTATCAGCTGTAAATCAAGAGTCAAAAAATTGCTTATAGAAAAATTTGAAACTGTTAGACTTGGTTCTGGACCCTTAAAGCGATTAATAGCAGCTCACGGTCTAGTCAATAATGGGGAGGGCATGGAACCCTATCTGTTTTTGATCTATAACCAGCATGATAGATTTTTAATGTGTCGTTTTAGGCTCAATCTGTTACCTAATATCTTAGCTTATCCCTCTGGTTTTACTGTAACGATTGAGCAGAAGGGTGCCTGCGGCTGCGACAATAGGTCTCCGCAGGACACCCTTCATTTTGTACTTTTATGTTCATTTTATCGAAACCCTAGGCTTAGATTTTTGGTTGACATCCTCAGGAGGCAGAAATTTCGACATGCAAGAGCTGCACTGCTTTTTTTAACAGAGAGCTAATGATACGCACACCTTATGCTATATTGTAAGTTTTTTAAAACTAGCAGTAAGACTGAGAAACACAAGAAATTAACCAACTTTTGTACATAATAATTATCTCTCTTTATGAATTGTACCCTCTACTCCCTGTAGTTTTAATTTGTCATAAGTTCAGAAATGTAATTGAATGACATTTTTTTGTATAATGTATTTTTATGATGGTTTTTAATCGTCAAAATAAAGATTTACTGACTTGTGATCTCATTCACCTGCGCGTTTGCTTTATTTACTAATTTAAATTTTAGGCTTTCAGTTTCTTTTGGCCAATTATCTCCCTTTCTTGATAATTTTCTTTTTGGCTCTGCTAAATTATATTCCACTCTCCAAGCTCTTTTACTTGATCTTTTCACTTTTGATTCATCTCCACTTTCATCTGTTTCACTTTCTATGTTATCAGCTGATTCATCAATAACCAATTTTACTGTGTCAGAATCTTCTTCAGATTCAGGAACTTCTTTACTCAGCAGTTTCACTTTTTGTTAGGAACAACATCCTTATAGCTAGTACTTAGAATTTCTTCTTCTTCTTCTTCAACTACTTCCAATTCACCAGGTTCAGAATTTTCGTTCCTTCTTCCAAAGCTTCCAATCTGCTTTTCAATACTCTCCTGATCTTAATCTTGAGTCACTTTTTGTTCAGTTTCTTCTTCTGCTATTTGATCTAGCAGATTTTTATCATTTTCTTCTTCGAAATCTTGTATTACAATCTCTTCATTTTCTTCCCTTAGTGCTTCATTCTCAATTGACTTTTCCAGATGTCGACTTTCTTGTCGATCTTCAGGATCTGGATTTCTTTCAGGTTCTTCTTCTGAATCTGAATCAGCTGTTGTTTCACCTTCCTCAGGATTCTCAGGTGTTGGCACACGTATGGTGTGGCTAGAATGAATCCATCTTTTCAATCCTCTACACTTTACTGCATTTGTTGTGACTAATATCACCTGTCTTGCCTTCTGCCACCTTGGTACTAGGCAATTTCTTCTTCGATGTACTTTTGTCCTTACACAGTCTCCTGGTAACAGATCATGAGCTTGTTCTTTCTCTTTTGAAAATACTTCAGTTCCTACTTGATGGAACACAGAAGTCACCAAGTCAGATAGAGTTTTGCAGTAATCCATAATGACGCTATCATTAATGCTCAACTGTTTATCAACTGGAACAAATGCTTGCCTCATGACCCTGCCCATTAAAATCTCATGGGGGCTTAATCCTATTTTTCTATCTGGAATGCTTCTCAAAGACATCAAAACAAGTGGAAGTGCATCTGTGCACTTCATTCCTGTTACTAAGCACATTTTTGCTATTCTGTTTTTATTGTACCATTCACTTGCTCAACAACACCTGATGCTTCTGGTCTGTAAGCACAATGTAATTTTTGTTTTATATCAAGTGCTTCACAAATCAATTTTAGCAATCTGTTTTTAAAATGTGTGCCACGATCTGTTTCAACCGTCACTGTGAAACCATACCTCGGTATGATTTCTCTCAAAAGCAATTTTGCCACAGTAACTGACAAGTTGGGAACGCTTCTACCCATCTTGAAAACAAACAGATTATCACCAAAACATATCTGAGTTTGTTGTGAGGTGGCATGTCAATGAAGTCAAGCTGTATTCTTGTAAATGGACCACCCTCCCGTCCTATGCTTCCCATGCTTACAACTGTTTTTCTGTTTGGGTTGATCTGCCGGCAGATAAGACATCTTTGACAAAGGGATTCTGCAATTATTCTGAATTTTGTATTGTACCATATTTGCCTGAATAACCTGATCATGGAATCTCTTCCAATATGTCCTGGACCATGGTACATGCGTGCCATGTCAGAAATCATACTATCTGGCATTACTGCTCTGTCATCTTTGTAAACCCAAACTTCATCTTCTTCTCTTTGTCTGCATCCTGCTTTTAACCATGTATCTTTCTCCTCATCACTCGCTTTATCTTGCAATTGTTTTACTCCCTGCCAAGTCTCAACTACAGATATTAGCATAAGTGAGTTCAAAACAGGTTCATTTTCCTTTTTCTGATTAACAGATACAATATGTTTTGCACAGAATTTTGCTATTGAATCAGCATATGAGTTTCCTTTTGTTATGTAGTCCTCTCCTCTCTTGTGTGCTGTGCATTTAACTACTGCAATTTTTTCTGGTAGCTGAATTCCATCAATCAATCTTTTGATTAATTGAGCATTTCTTATTGGTGATCCAGCAGAAGTTAAATAACCTCTTTGAGGCCAGAGCTGGCCATAGTCATGGACTACACCATAACCATCAGTCACTATGGTCATTTTCAGCTCTTTTCCCAATTCACATGCACAAATCAAAGGAATTAATTCTGCTACTTGAGCTGAACGAATTCCTTTGAGAGAGGAAGTTTCAATCACATCTGCAACTGTACATACTGAATATGCTGCACTCAGAACACCTTCATCTGTTCTTAAGCATGAACCATCAACAAATAAAACATAATCTGATTCAGATAACGGGACGTCTTTGATGTCCTGCCTTGGTTTTGTGCAATATTCTAATACATCCAGGCATTCATGATCAACCTCATCCTTAATTTCTGTTTCAGTAGTGTCAGGTAACAACGTGGAAGGATTTAAATTTACACATCTTGCAATTGAAACATTGTCTGATCCAAGAATAACTTTTTCATATTTTGTCAACCTATTGTTTGTCAAATGCTGTGTATTGCTTCTAGTGAGGAGAATTTGAACTGAGTGTGGTACATATACTTTTACTTGAAATCCCATTATTATTCCTTCACTTTGTTCTAAACTTACACTTGTTGCAGCTACTGCTTTTAAGCAACCTGGTAATGCTTTTGCAACAGGGTCAAGAACAGCTGAGAAATATGCTATTGGCTTTCTCAGTTTTCCATGTCTTTGAATCAACACTGATAATGCACATCCTTCTCTTTCACTGCAATATAGCTCAAATTCTTTTTCACAGTCAGGCATTCCCAATGCTGGAGCTTCATACAAACTTTTCTTTAACTGTTCAAAAGCTTCTAATTCCGTTTTTGTTAAGTTAATCGGGTCTTTTATATCTGCTTTGGTCAGTCTCTGCAGTGGTTTTGCAATTACTGAAAATCCACTAATCCATTGGCGACAATAACCTACCATTCCTAGAAACATTCTAACTTGTCTCTGTGTTTTTGGTGGTTGCATTGCTTGAATCATTTTTATTCTTTTTGTTGTCACTTGTCTGATTCCTTTTGCAATTCTGTGACCAAGATATTTCACTTCTTGTTTGCAAAACTGTAATTTCGCAGGAGATACTTTATGTCCCTCATCTGCCAGATGATTTAAAAGAGTAATGGTATCTGTTACACAATTATCTCTTGTTTTTGCAGCCACAAGGAGATCATCAATATTCTGCACTAACGTAGATTTTCCAGGTAAATCTAAATTTTCCAATGATTTCTTTAACAACTGATTAAAAATGGATGGGCTTTCGGTGTACCATTGAGGGATTCTACACCATGCTAAAATACGCTCTTTGAACCGGAACGCAAACATTTGTTGGCTCTCTAGATGCAATGGAACAGTAAAGAATGCATTACATAGATCAATAACTGTATACCATTCTGCATCAAGCAGAATCTGATATAAAATTACAGCTGGATTTGGTACAACTGGGCAACATGGAACAACAATTGTATTAACCTTTCTCAGGTCCTGAACAATTCTGAAAGTTCCATTTGGCTTTTTGATTCCCATAATTGGTGAATTACATTGACAATTCTCGATTTCTTTTAAAACACCTTGTTTTATGAATTTGTCTATTACAGGAATAACTCCTTCAATCACTTCTGCTTTCATTTTATACTGAGGAATGTTTGGATAATCTGCTCCTTGTTTTACTTATATTTGTACTGGATCTACATTTTTCATCAGGCCCATTTCATCTCCAGTGAAATCCCAAATGTTTACATTCACTGTGTCTTTTAATTCTTCAGGTAAATTATTTTTATCAAACACAGGAAATAATTTGCTTTCTTCTGCCTCAACCATTGACATTGTTAATTTGTAAAGCCCATCTTCTTCTGGAGTTTGTAGCTCTATACCATCCGGTGAGCAATATATTGCACAGTTCATTTTACAAAGAATATCCCTACCTAATAGATTTACAGCACTAGTATCACAAACTACAAATCTGTGCATGTCTTTAAATTTACCTATTTCAACTTCAACTGGTTCAGTTAAATCTGTTTTTATTTGCTGATTAGCTACACCTACTACTTGGATTTTATCTCCAGAGAGAGGAAGGTTTTCTATTTACACTGATCTAACAGTAGAACGGGTAGCACCTGTATCCACTAGGAAAGTAATTTCTACATCATTCACTTTACCATTTACAAATGGACCAGATTGATCTACCTCAAGAGTGGCTCCAAGCACACACTCTTCCTCCTCTCCCAGGCACCGTCAGAAGTAATCTTCAGATTCACTCCCTGCATCTTCTTTCAACCAATATTGTTGAGAAACATTCGACACATTCACTTTCGGTGATCTGTTTACCTGTTCACCTCCGCTGAATCCTGTTTCTGCACTGTATCTCTGCACATTTACATAGTTTGGAAGTGGCGGTTGTGGTAACTGACTTTGCTGAATCACTACCTGTCGCTGTAGCTGTTGCTGCTCATTTATCTCATTCTGCATCTGTGGATTTAATGATGTATTTTTTAAATGAATTCTGGGCGGATTCTTACATTCACACTTCCAGTGTCCAATTTCGCCGCAATTAAAACATAGGAGTTTCTGTTTTAACTCTTCTATATTTCCCATCAATTTTGGTTTATTATAATTACCTTTAAATTTCCCTTGATTTTGTTCAACAATCTTATTTCCTAAAGTTGCTATTTGTTGTTCAGCCACTTTTACCTGTGCCCACATAGCTTTTTCTTTCAGCTTCTTTTGTTTAGCTTCTATTTCATCACTACAGTATTTTGCTTTTCTCAAAATATCATCTACTGTGTGTGATTGCCAACCAACTATTCCAGTTCTTACCATTTCACTAATTTCAGGTCTCAAGCCATATACAAATCTGTATATAAAATGGCTCATGTCTTTCTCACTTAAATGTTCACAACCACTGTATTGTCAGCAGTAATCTTTCATAAAATGAATGTACTGATTCCTTTGACCCTTGGATTGTTCTGTCAATTTTAACCCAATCTATCTCTTTTGGGGGAATCTTGTTTTTCAAAAACACAATTACCTGTTCGTACTTTCTCATTACCTCTGGAGAAGGAGCACCTGTTACTTTATCTCGTTCATATGCTTCTCTAGGCAAATCTACAGAAGTTTTGCATTCTATCCAAAGATCTGATGGGACAATTATGCCAAATAATCCATCAAGATCAACCCACAAAAATGTTGAAACTTTCACAAATCTTTCTACCTGCCGATACCATTCTACAGGTTTTTCTCTTAATCAAGGGAAATCATTTGTGAACAGTAATATGTCCTGTCTTGACCATGGGACAAGTACATAACCTCCTCCTGCTATTTCTCTCATTGGAAACTCATTTGCTACTGTTTTCTTTTCTCTGACAGGAAAAGCTAAACTTGTTCTGTCTTCATCTCTTTTCTTTGTCCATTTCGCTCTCCATTTGCTTAATGCAGCCCATTTTCTCAAAATCACAATTAAATCTTTAATATCAGTAATTCTTCCTGTGGTAGTCATATTTTCAACATCTTTTTCAGAGAAATCCACCCTATAATTTTTCTCCAAATTCTTTTGCTTACCTAAATCCACTTTTAATTCAGAAGCCATATCTTCTAATTGATCATATTTATTTTTCGTTTTCCATGTTATGCTTTTGCAAATAAATATTAATTCATCATCCTGATATGCCTTCAAACTATCAGTTCCAATCGTACCAATTATTCATTCTTCTAAATCTGCTTTCAATTTTCCAACATCAAGTAATTTGCATTCTGGAGTTTGCGTTAAATCTATTTTACTCAGACCCTTTTCTGGAGATCCAGAGTCAGAATCAGCACCAGTTGGACTTTTACTTGACAAACTTTGATTAAAAGTTAAGTCAGGCATCATCATTTTCTCTCGATGTATTTCAGACAAGTCTGAATAAAATTTTTCTGTCACTTTCTGTATTTCTGAATTCAATGAAACAGTTAAAGCTGAATGTCTAATTTCCTTTTGGTCAAATACTGGAAGAACTGGTCCAATCGTTACAGGTACTGTTACTGCTTCCATACTTTTAGTTAATTGCTGTAATAATTCATTCGTTGAACGAATATATTCTGAGGTATCTGGTAAACCCTCATACCTTTCTGTTCTAACTCGACTTTTGGGGGTTTAATTTCTTTGAACTGGGGTTTCAGTATAATTGCTATTTTCCCCTATATATTTAAATTGCGTCCTGTTTCTACTCTTTCAGGTGTTTTTCTATTATTCGGATTTATTTCAGGGAATGTCTCATCAATAAGTTCTCTTTGTGGGGCACTTGCAGAAGTCCATGAACAAACTGGTTGATAAGGTGGTGGTTTTTTAGTATAAATTTCTTCTAATACCGCATCTTCTGAATCACTTTCTTCACTAATTCTATTTTCTTATGGGTACTCTTTTGTCCAGTTACCTCATCAATTAGTCTCACTGGGTACAAGCCATCACACATATCTTCACTTCTCCATCGACGCCTTCTATCCTGATGTGTTTCTCTATCAAGACTTAATCATGTTCCCCTTGATATTCCTCTGCTTTCTCGTTGTAATTCAAACATTTCATCCTCCCATTCAACTAAAGCTTCAAATTGAGTTGGTCTAGGCTTTGGTACAAGTTTCGTCATTATTTCTCTTAAATTTTTCAAAACTGCTATGTTAAATGATCCATCTTCTGGCCATGCTAATACACCATCATTTTCAGTATACTTCATCCAATTCTCAATCCAAAGACAGGTATGATAACCATATTCACCCAACATATAAGCTGCAGGTGTTTTATACTTATGAATTAATCTTCCGCCTTGCGTTGAAATTTCCTTATCAGGTTTGATTTTATTTTTTAATTTCTGAAACCATGAAAGCTTCTTTTTCTCTTTCATAAAATAGTAATCCATGTTTTTAATCAATTTCCCTTACTTCGGAAAAGATCGTAACAACTTCCTTGTTATTCATTAATACCAACCAATGCGTGCGCAAAACTTACCAAAGAACCAATCAGGTTAAGCTTCGTCAATATTTTGCTCAACCAATAGAATTACCATTTTTTCAGAATGAGCCAATCAGCTGCGCAAATACTGTGACGTATGTTAACCAATCACAGCGCGACACTAGTGACGTATGCTACCGCTGTAACTTCTCTGTCCCTCGCTCGCTCCTTAAACTGACCCCTCCTTTACAAAATCTTTTTACAACGCCATATTTACAAATCTTTCAATTGAATTCAGTTAATAACTCCATAAAAAAAAACATTGCTTGTTTCACTAAAATAAAGTGATAGTTTTCTCAAACATTCAAGTATTCTTATCACGTGAAATAGACGACGCTATTTTCACAGAATATATAAATTTGTCATTAAAGTAAGGCTACTTTACCCTTCTAGCGGGTAATAACAAACTCGTTTTTCTCCACAAGCACATACAGAGATATTTTACACCTCCTTAGAGACAATTTAGAGTTTCAGTCAATCGTATATTCCAAATTCATTTACACACATTCATACAGAAAAATCCCTAACCATGTATACATAAATCTTTAGTAGGACTTTAACCTACCATTAGAAATCCTCACTCGCCAGTAAGATAGACGACACTTACTTACCCTTCACTCAAGCTTAGATAAATTCTACTACTCTTTTCACAGTGAGTTTTAAAACAGGACAGAAGTCCCTGTACTCAAAAGTTACAATTTCATAGACAATCCTCACTATACATCCTACCTTATACACCTAAAAACCCTAAACTTGTGCTGTACGTCCACAACACTAGTGATATACGACGATACCACTATTTTGAAACAGAACAAATGCACTGTGTAACTTCACTTGTCACACTTCTCATTCCGGCACAAAGCAGGAATTTTCACACTGCTGGAAAAAACCTTTCGACTTCATATAACAACTAAACAAACTTAACATGTTTTAGACATCAATCCTATGTAATTACCATGTAACAAGCTAGTTACCATAGAAACCGTAACTCTGCTACCAAGTTATTGATCCAGCGCTCCGATTGGAAAACTGTCTCATGAACACTACCTAACACCTCAATACTCACCATTAATCATCAAACACATATAAAGGCCCATAATACCAATGAGACAATTTTTGAGCAACTGAATCAGGTGGTATGATTAATAAAACTATTCACATATTATTTACAAGATTATATACAACTGCAGTTTACCTATTTTCACCATGATTTTAAACAATTAATATTTATTAATCAGACCATTGAGGCGATTGAATCAACTGATGGTAACTAGACCATGAATAAACAAGACCAGCTTGTCTTCTTCAAATCTAATTTTATTAACTTTATTTTTCATAAAGAAAAAGGCATTTATGTTTAAGAATCTTTATTTTATAAGCAATTAAGAAAGCAGCATTTTATTAAAAAATGAATTTAGAACTGACATTTAAAAAGCAAGCTCAGAAACATGAAATATTAGCAGATTAACAGTTCCCATTCCCTAAATCTATTTCCCTGTCTATTTCTCACTTCACCTATAAAGGAAAAATAATTTAAAGTCTGCTGTCCTTACATGCGCCAAAGGTCCATCAGCATGTCACGACACTCAGGAATCGGGAAGTAAGAGTTTTTTCTTTGCTCATAGTGTCAGACTTTATACCTTTCTCTCTAGCTAAACTTTCTACATTTTACATTCTTTCAAGCAAATCCGAGCTTTTCATTGGCTGTCCTGTGTCAGTCCATGATAAAATTGTTATGTCATCTCCGACTCTTGACCAAGTCCAGGCTTCATATAAGCCCTATTGTCTTTCAATTCCACGTTTTCAGTTTCCTCAAAAAGTTACTTTTTCTTCGAGTTTCGAACATTTAATTCCTAACCTTGGCAGACACATTCAGTTCCTGTCCTTGGGCCATTTTTACAGTGAGCACGTTCAACACAACCAAGGTACTGCTTTTCAATTCACGATGACATTGCAATAAAAACTTTCACGGCTGCGCATGTATAAACTTTCACTCTGGACAAGCTTTTGCGTCTGCAGCTCTGTCAGCCATGTTTTCTGAACCACCTTTAGGCCTCACTTTGTAAACTATTATTAAACAAACACAAGACATCAATTAATTAAAGAATTGAGACCCATTATGTTACCCTCCCCCTTTACTAATTAATCCTGTTAATTATGTTACCTAGCATAAGCACATAAAGCAGCTTTATATTTACCCTTTTCCAGCTCAAACAGCGTGAACTCCATAGGCTCTTCATCACAGAAAAACATAACATATGCACATAAAATAAGCACATGCCATTAGTTAAACTGCCGCATTTAATACTGACAAAGACAATAGACAAGATTAGTTTATTATTTTTCTTTGCATATGCAACACAAAGCACATTCGTTTTTCCCACATGTAATGATCAATGTATTCTTTAAACTAAGTTGATTAGTAATTTCACTACATGCTTGTTAATTCAATTATTCGTTATGGGAGATTAACTTCACAAGTTTGAACAAAATCTTGTTCATCACCTTGCTCCATCAGTGGAAATCCGTTAAGTAGTTTGGGAGATATTAAAAATAAAATGTAGCTATTTGGGGACATGAAGGCTCCGGGAACCTTCTGATATCGTGCTGAGATCTCGTTGGCTGGCAACACTTTCAACAGGAAGTGTTGGCAGTCAACTTGGGGCTCAACCTCAGCCGAGCCCCAGAAGAAAACATTTTTTTTTAAAACAGGGCAGAGCAGGAATATCATGACCCCCTAACTGTGGTCCTGGGGTCTCCCTGTGGCCCTGGCAGGGCCAAAAAGCAATAAAAAAATGCCACAGTAATGTAACAGAGCTGCCAAAACGTGGTCATTTTTTTTATTTAAAAGAAGCGCTGTCTCCCCTGCTTTTTTACAATATAGCCCCAGAGTGGGCCAGGTCCCAGGGGCATGTGGGAATCTTTTAAAAAAGGAGGGGGGCACTCGGGTTCCACCTCCTTGGGCTTAATTGTGCCCCGGCGACCACCTCCTCCCTGGGGTTTAATTTTAATAATGCAGGGGGGCACTCAGACCACCCCGAGCCCTGGGGATCACCACCTCCCTAGAGCTATAAATAAATTGACTAGGGGGGAGCCATGCAGATCCCCCAAGCCCAGGGGACCACCACCACCCCGGGGCTACATACAAACAAAAAGGGGGCCTCACAGACCCTGCCGAGCCCCAGGGGGCACCAACACCCTGGGGATATAAATAAATTGACTAGGGGGGCTGCACGGACCCCCTGAGCCTCAGGGACCACCACTTTCCCGCAGCTAAGTTAAATATGGAGCAAGGGCTTACAGGGACCCTGACATATGCCCCAGGGATCACCACCTACCGGGGCTTTCTTATTTTGTGCCCCCCCCCCCCGGGCCGTTCTTACCCCGGGGACAACCACCTCCCCGGGGCAGCCCATGCATATAGGCCCCCCTCCTGGAGACATACATGTCCTGAGGACCACCACCCCTCAGTGCCAGTTCCTGCTGTGTCCCAGGGTGACCACCCCCGGGACATAGTTGTTTGCTTTTGCCTCGCAGGAGATTTGACAGCTCCAGCCAAGCAAAATAAAACATTCTGGTTCCAGTGGGCGGGAGCTGTCAAAGTGAAACTATTGCTCTTGCACGAAAGAGGCTGGCATTCCTGTAGCTCCCTCCAGGCAGCAGCCATGCTGCATCCCGCAAGAAGTGGGGAGCCGGCTGAGACCACGGGGGCCTTGAGACCCCCCCTGCGTTCCTGTGGCAAAGAGCAGAAAGAGGCAAAAATGAAGGCCAGAAACAAGCAGAAAGAAACAGAATAAAGTTCAGAAATGAGCAGTAAGAGGCAAAAAAATGTGAAAAATTAGCAGAAAGAGGCAAAATAATGATCAACAACGAGCAGAAGGAGGCAAAATAAAGGTGAGAAATGGGCAGAAAGAGTCAGAATACATTTCAGAAGAGAGCAGAACGAGGCAGAACAAAGGTCAGAAACTAGCAGAATAAAGGTCAGAAAGGAGCAGAAAAAGGCAAAATAAAGGTGAGAAACGAGCAGAAAGAGGCAAAATAAAGGTCAGCAGCAAACCAAATGATGCAAAATAAAGGTGGGAAACAAGCAGAAAGGGGCAGAATAAAATTCAGAAGCGAGCAGCAAGAGGCAAAATAAAGGTGAGAAACAAGAAGAAAGATGCAAAAGAGAGGTGAGAAACAACCAGAAAGAGGCAAAATAGAGGTCAGAAGCAAGCACCAAGAGGCAAATTGGTTTGAAATGAGCAGATAGAGGCAAAATAAAGGTCCGGAACAAACAGAAATAGGCAAAATAAAGGTGAGAAACAAGCAGAAAGAGGCAGAATAAAGGTCAGAAGAAAGCAGAATTAAGGTCAGAAGGGTGCAAAAAGAGGCAGAATAAGGGTCAAAAACGAGCAGAAAGATGCACAGTAAAGGTGAGAAATGGGCGGAAAGAGGCAAAATAAAGCTCAGCAACGAGCAGAAAGAGGCAAAATAAATGTAGGAAACGAGCAGAGATAAGCAGAATAACGGTGAGAAATGAGCAGCGGTTTGAAACAAGCAGAAATAAGCAGAATAACGGTGAGAAATGAGCAGCATGAGGCAGAATAAAGGTTAGAAACAAGCAGAAAAAGGCAGATTAAAGGTGAGAAATGAGCAGAAAGAGGCAAAATAAAGGCCAGCAACAGGCAGAAAGAGGCAAAATAAAGGTCAGAATGAGCAGCAAGAGGCAGAATAAAGCTCAGATGCGAGCATAAAGGGGCAGAATAAGGGGGATAAGGGAGCAAAAAGAGGCAGAGTAGAGGTTTGAAACCAGCAGCAAGAGGCAGAATAGAGGTCATAAACCAGCAGCAAGAGGCAGAATGAAGGGCAAAAAACAGCAGAAAGAGGCAAAATAAAGTTCAGAAGTGAGCACAAAGAGGCAAAATAACGGGCAGAATGAGCAGAAAGTGGCAAAATAGAGGTCATAAACAAGCAGCAAGAGGCAGGATAAAGGTCAGAAGCAAGCAGAAAGAGACAAAATAGAGGGTAGGAGCGAGGAGAGAAGAGTTGAAAAAATGAGCAGTGGAGGCACAAAATGGCAGCAGCGGCTAGCAGACTGCAGGCAAGCTGCACAGCAGGACTGACAAAGGGGAAGCTGGCATGAGGACCTGCTCCTGTGTGCCCCCTACTTTTCTTTACTGTGCAATCACGCACCCACTCACCTATCCTCTCAGAGACTCACACACTCACTCACAGACACACTCAGACACTCATGCATCCACTCACAGAGCCATTCAAGCACTCATTCACCCACTCATAGACCAACTGACAGGCTCACACACACTCACAGTCCCACTCAGAGACTCACTCACTCACTCATGCATCCACTCAGATGCGCTCAGAGACTCAAACACCCACTGAGACACTCACGCACCCACTCAAGAGATCCACTCAGAGCCTCTTGCATGCTCTCACAGACTGACTCAGACATTTATCCACCAACTCACCAACCCACTAAGGCACTAATGTTCCCATTCACAGACCCACTCAGGGACTCATGCCCTCACTCACAGATCCACTTAGAGTCACACACCCACTAACTGACCCGCTCAGATACTCATGTGATGTAATTTGAGATGTCATCAGTGATGTCCCTGACCATTTCATGAGTGATGTAATATGTGAGGCCATAAGCATTACATAGCAGGGGCGTAAGTTATAGTTAGCTGAGCTAACTATAACTGCTGAATTTCACAGATTTTTTACAAGTGAAATCTGTGCCTAACTATAACATCCTTATAACCTTTGTTTTTTTCAGTGAATATATATATGTATATATAGGGTTTGGGATGGGTATGAGGAAAGGGTGTTAAGAGTTTTTTTTAGGGTTTACAGGTAATTAAGAGTATTGGGTTGTAATGATGTCTTTAGGGTTAAGGTGAATGCAAGGGTAGAGGGTAGTAAGGGGTTTCTTCTAGGGTTTAGCTGTACTGGTTTGTAATGGTCTTTCTCAGGGTTTAGGCGTGGGTAGGGGTATTGGGTTTTAAGGGTGTTTTTAGGGTTATGGGGTTGGTAGGGTTATAGGGTGGTAAGGGTATTTTAGGGTTTACAGGTAGATAGGGATATAGGGTGGTAAGGGTATTTATAGGGTTTGGGGCGGGTAGGGGCATGGTGTGGTATGAGTATAGGGTTTAGAAGTGAGTTAGGGTATTGGGTTATAAGGGTATTTTAGTATTTTAGGGGTGGGTAGGGTTATAGGTTGGTAAGGGTGTTTTTAGGTTTTATGGGTGGATAGTGTCATAGGGTGGTAAGGGGAATTAATAAATGGAGGTTTGGGGTGGATTCCCCCAATAATAAAGCATTTAACTTATTTTTTTTTAAGTGGAGATTTTTTAGGGGTCTACTCCCTAAACAAAAACAAAAATATATATGTATGTATATTGATTTATTTATTTCCTTTTTTACATATCTTAGTTATACTTACCTGCAAGATAAAGGTGTGTGGTAAGGGCATGCATGTATAATGTCATATGTCCCTTCAAACATGATGAAGACTTATGGTAAAGTTACAATTGTTTTCTTTTCAAAAACAGAACCCAAAAGCACGATTTTGTTTTTTGCTAATAAAAGGTTTTTCTAAATAAAAAAACAATGCCCCCCTCGCCATGTGCGTTATCTCCAATGGCGATGGGGGCATTCAGCACCTTTCACTGCACCTTACTGCCAGGTTTTTCCTGGTGGTGACGGGCAGTGATAACTGACTTGTATGTCCATTTATCTAATTTAGGTGAGCGTACATACAGGTCAACATCTGACGACCCTTACTCTGTCGGGCCATCGGAGAGGTGTAACCATGGTAAAGGCGGAGTGGTCTCAACTGTCATTACACCAAAGGTCTGAAAACATTTATATCAGGTGGGCAGACCACTATTTAAATTAGGTGGGCAGACGGAAAAGTACTCCGTCACCGATTCAATGGAGTACCCTTTCCGCCAACATATATTAGGCCCTTAGTCATGTATCAGTCTAGAGAAAAGGCATTCAGCTCAGCTGCAGGAACCAGGTGGATCGAGAGATCTGACTTAACCAAAAGAGGGGGCCAACAGCCTGATTCATCAAGCCGAAATCGGCTCGCAAAGGGCCAGATTCTGAGAATCTGGCCCTTTGCGAGCGCTATTTTTGCATTTGGGATTCATCATCCCAAATGCAAAAATCGGTAAAAGCGATTTCGCAATTTTGCGAGGAATTACATTTAAGGAATCTCTATTTGAGATTCCTTAAATGCAATTCATCATCCATTTAAAAATTGTGAATTTGCAATTTCGGCCCTCTATTTACCGCGAGGTCAAACCTCGAGGTAAAAAGCGAAAGCATTTTTCTAAGTTGCATGTTGCACACACACATGTCCTTTGGACATGTGTGTGCGCAACACCTGTTTCAATTTGCATTTAAGGGGTGTTACAGGGTGTCCTTTGGACACCCCTGGCACCCTTAAAATCGCTATCTTATTTGCGATTAGCTAATTGCTAATCGCAAATAAGGAATACTCCCCATTCATTCCTATGGGCCTTTTGGCCCATAGGAATGAATGGGGAGTTATTCCTTATTTGCGATTAGCAATTTGCTAATCGCAAATAAGGAATGTGTAGGAATCGCAATTCTTTTTGCGATTCCTACATGACTCGCAAAACGGGTCTTTGATGAATCAGGCTGCAAGAACCTCACGGTTGCTTGCCCAGAGGTGTGGCAACCAATGGTTCAACAGGTGCAGTGACACTGGGATCCAGAGGCCTTTGAGACCCATTGACAACAGTCAATGAGCCCAATTTCTTGCTTGCACTAGGGGCCCCTGGAACATTTGCTATGCCATTTTGGGGCATATTTACAAGCCCCTTGCGCCGCCGGTGAAACACTTTTTGTGACCCACCGGTGACATAAAGGCACCCTGCGTGGCTTTTTGTGTCCTGTAAATACGGCCCCTTTTCACGCAACACTTAGCGCGAAAAGGGCATTCAATGGGTAGTTGGTGTTCCACCTGCCATATTATGATGTGACCTCTATGTAGGCAGTCAAAAACATGACTGTTTCTATTGCGCCTTGTGCTGTGGACCAGAAAATCACCGCAGCACAAGCCGCAGTAGAGAAAGGCATGTTTGCAAACATCCATGCACCATGTGCCAGGTACGATGTTGTGCTGAGCACAAGGTGCATGGAAGTTTTGAGGGGCACCAAATGTGCCCTCCTAGCCATATAGTGGTGGCCCACAGTGGACGGGAGGCTTGTTAGGGACTCCCAAAGTCCCTTTCAGACAGCATTTCTATGGCGGTGGACAGCCATGAAAAGGCTGTGGGAAATGCACATCTTAGTCCACATGGCGGCAGTGCGTGTGCAGGCAGCGCCGTCATTGTAGGGATTGCTGTCCGACCACCACCCCTACGGGCTCCTTGAGCCTGTCAGAGGCAGCGGTCTTTCCCCGCCCGCTGCGCTCCAGCTGGCGTATCTTAATCCAGCGGACGGACTGTTGCCCTGGATGTTGGGTGGACCGCCACCGATGGCCTGTTGATGTGTTCTACCTGACATAATAATGAGGGCCTATATGAGGGTGTGACGGATGGGGACCAACTGCACTGCAACTCTCTGCTGTACACATGGTGCTCTCTCATGGATGCTGTGGGAGGAGAGTGCCTGGTTTCTGATGCTCCGTCCTGCAGTGGAGCACTCCAGTGCCACACAGTGAGGGACAAGTTGCTCCCTGGACATGAGTCAGGCATTTGAAGCTACCAATTCTTGTAAAAATGCTTGAGACGGAAGAGTGAGGTCACTTCCTGTGGTCCTGCAGCATGAACACAGAGCCCAGAGCATTTTCTCCCCAGAGGCGGAGTGGACGTTTTTACATTGATGGCCGCATTACCTTTTCTCAAGTCATCCGAATGGATTTTTTTGTTGAGGAAAGAAAGTGTGTGCATCTACCTGAGCCACTGTACCAATGAAATCACTGTATATCCATGGAAAGGTAATCCTCAACACATGATGATTGACAGTTACAAAACAAAAGATGTTGTAATGTTATTGCATGAGCGGGCTGGCAGCATGTCATTATGAGGTATGTAACATTCCATGTATTACCATTGGTTGAGTAAGGGTGCCTGTTATGCATATGTTCCGAAGGTGGCAGTTAAACATTTGTAAAGTCTGCGGCAGTTATGATCTGTATGCCGTGGAAGAATGACGAGTCTGCCTGGCGTCCCGGGCCACCAAAGGTGGCCACCTACGAGGGCAGCCACCCTTAGTGCCATAGGATGGCTCAGACCCTTTAGCGGTCTAGTGTTTGGGGGGACCACATGGTCCCCCTATGAGGTCACTTCCTGTGTCCAGGGGGAGGGGTCTGCTAGGCTATATGACCCAGGGGGCGAGGGTCAAGCGCCCTCTTTGTTCCTGGACGCTGTGGTGAGCTGACCCTCGCCCACTCCCCCTCAGACCCATAACGTGTGGCTGCCCGGGTGCTTTGTTTTGGAGGTGAGAAGGACTCCAATTGTGTGGTGGGGGGTTATGGTCAGTGGGGGATGTGCAGGGGGGTCCCTCTAGGGGCCGGGGGGGGGGGTTTCGCTGGTGCTGGGACCGCGCGGTCGCTGCCCTGAGGCGCTCTGTTGTCTGCGTGGTTTCCTTGCCTGGGGGGGAGCGTAGGCTTTGGGAGAGGCAGTGGGCGGCTGGGGCTGTTGGTCCTTGGTTGCTCGCGCGGGGAGAGGGGGCCTGGTGGTTCCCGGGGGTGCGTGTGTCTCTGCTTGCGGGCGAGAGGGTGTCCGCGATGCTGCGGCCTTCCTTGTACAGCTGTCCCCTGCCGCGGCCCGCGGGTCGCTACTTGGGTGGGTGTTTGCGGGATGCTCAGAGCTGTGGCGCGTGTCAGAGTGGGGGGCTCACCTGGTTCTTGCAGGCTGCACGTGCCGGTCCCGGACGTCCGTGTTCTCTTGGGGACTGCCTGAGGGTGGTGGGGACGCCAGGATGGCCCGAGCTTGGGCTTCCAGCTCCTTCCATCGGCCCACGGGCCGAGCTGCGCCATTCTGGGGTCCACTGGAGCCGTGGGCATCTCGCCTTGTGCCCGGTTGGCTCTCCGTGCAAGGCCGTCGCGCGAGGAAAGGTGCCTCGTGGGGCATACGTTGACAATTTGCATGAATTATTGTACGCGATATTGGTAGGCGCCATGCAGTGATCTTTTTTATAGGCTGCTGGGTAGGAAGGCATTGAGTTTTTTTTATTGCCCCCTCCCTCGGCCCACGCGCCAGGAGGGGGGGGGCGCGTCATCTCTGGGCCCGCAGGGTCAGCTGGCATCTCGCCTTGCCCGGTGTGCTCCTTATGGGACGGGGAGTGTTGCTCTAGGCAGGGCCGGTGCGTGGGGGTTGTTGTCCTCGTGGTTGGGGCCCACGCAGGGCGCTGCTTGGAGAAAAACATGGCCGGCGGCTTGTCGCTGACTGGCACATGCGCGTTCGACGTGCATGCGCAGTCTGATTGCGCACTCCCGGTCCCCTCTTCCGCCGTGCCATCGGTCTCAACGCCATTCTCTGCGGCGGGGAGGGGATCTCGCTTGCCCTCTCACGATGCCTTGAGAGGGCGGGTGGGTTTTATTTGTCGTGGGTGTTGCCATGCCGCATTTAATAGCGAACTTCATCTCGAAGGTGTTTGCGCTCTTTTTGATGCATGATGGACTCCGACTTCAGCACGGCCGGAACTTTAACAAACACATATTCATGTTGCATGGAGCAGGATTCATATATTATGTATTTAGTAATGTTTGTATGCTTTCTTATAATTCGCAGTGTGATGCATATGTGGGTGCTTCAATTACTGGTGCAATGATGGTTGGGGCGGGGGCATTTTAATTTTTGATTTTGTCTCACTGCAGGGCTGCGGCATCAGAGAAGGTGACGCACGCTATATAGCTCACACGCCATGCATTAAAATTAACAATCTAGCGCCTTCATGTAATTTAACTGTTTCAGGAAATACAATGTACAACAAATAATCTTGCATGAAAAGGAACAGTTCTTGGAATATAATTAACTGTGCAGGGTTGAATTGGAGGGGTGCGGGCATAGGGAACTTATGTCTCTAATGTTAGTACTGCAGGACAACAGCAAGAGGAGGTTGTTGGAGCAGATATCATGGGTTTAAGGTGGGTACACAGGTTTGGCGTACTGTGGTCAGTGTGCCGGCAATGGTAAAATAATTGTGGTGCTAGGCGAATAGAATTTTATACTTTCAGATAGGTGGTTGCTGAAGAATATAAACACTGGGTAGACTGTGGAAACAGGATCGGGAGCAGGTATAACGGAAACGCATCGGGCAAGGGTTATTGGATTGTGCAAGGAGGGACTGGGCTCAGTCCTCACTTATAGGTATGATACTAGTGGCAGCATATTATCGTGGTGACCCCATGGGTTCAAATGTATACTTTTTCATTTTATATTCAAGCCATGATTGCTGCTTAATTTTCTTAGGCAGCGACCAGCCACTGATAAGCCAATAGTCCTGACTGTAGGTATGATGCTGGAAATATATAGCTAGGGGTAATGGCAGAGAAACAACAATTGTGCGGCACAATAGGCTAGACCCCAGTTTTTGCTTTTACATTTGCTGCACCTTCTTAATTTGTAGTAGG
Source organism: Lissotriton vulgaris (assembly GCF_964263255.1). Taxonomy (NCBI): domain Eukaryota; kingdom Metazoa; phylum Chordata; class Amphibia; order Caudata; family Salamandridae; genus Lissotriton; species Lissotriton vulgaris. The sequence continues at coordinate 773,998,697 of NC_141685.1, read as the reverse complement.
GGAAGAGGTGTGTCGGCTAGGGCGACTGACTCGAATCTGGGGATCACGGTACGATCCCCGGCACCGGCGGAAGATTAGTCAATGCAACAATTGAAACTTTGGGCAATAGCTTGCTTTATCTTTGTTACTGCAGCAGAACGCCATTTAGGTTGATTATATTTCATTTAAAGGCTAATAACACTGTGGGGGGCCTACTGTGAATTCGGTGTGTTGGACATTCATGGTAGTGCACAAGGAACCTTATCCATAAGACCGTTAATACTCCAACGGTCCACATATGTTAGGAATGTAACCCCAGTAATGGATGGCAAACTCTCTGCTTCCTTTTGGCTACAAGCAATGCCTGGGGAAGCTTTACATAATATTCAAAGTGCCCACCTATATTCTGTTACTTTCACTATTGGATGGTTCCGTCACCGGGCAGGAGGTATTAGTGGAGTTATGCATCCACTAATGGGGGCCCTTGTTTGACCTCTTGTCACGGATTCAAATCAAGTAGAGGTATAATACTACAATAAATGGAAGAAACGCAAGCAATAGAATACACTATATGTAGGCAATGGTGGCACTTGTGCAAGCACCGGAACCAAACACTATGTAATGGGTAGCAATCAGTGTGCTAAAAGAGAATAGTGACGTGTGCATGTTACAATAAATGGAGGACACTTAAATCATTGAACATACGTTACGTAGGCAATGGTGGCACTTGTGCAAGTACCGGAACCAAACACAATGTAAGAGGTAACAATCAGTGTGTTTCAAGAGTATAGTGATGTGTGCATGTTACAATTAATGGAGGACACTCTAAACACAAGAACAAACGTTACGGAGGCAATGGTGGCACTTGTGCAAGTACCGGAACCAAACAACTAAAGAGGTAGCAATCACTGGCTCACAAGAGAGAAGGGACGCATGCATGGTATAAGAAAGTACCTAACACAGGTAGAAGGAGAATACTTCATAAATGGCAGACTCTTATGACACAGGAACACACCGGGAGGACACTTCCATTGTCAAGGGGAATAGAATTTTATATATATCAAGGTCCTTCCATCAGATAAGAGAGGGCATAAATTAAATTGGGAGGTGTTTTGGAAGGAGGAGAACTTTGAGGTCTGTTTTTAAGGCATGAGAGGAGGAGGTGTTTCTGAGCAGAATAAGAATGGGACAAGTTAAGAAGTGACTCTAAATCACACACTCCAAAGGGCAGTGGTCATTATCAAACTTAGCATGTGTATAATTGACTTAGTTTCAGGACGCTACACTTCTGCATCAGGCATTGGAGGTATGCAAGTATGTGCCACACCCAATTCCTTACGATAATGTATTGGGGGAAAACTATTCCTCGTACTGACAAACTAGCCTGGCCTCGGTGGTGTGGGGGGCATTGATGTCCCTGTCTCATTGCAGAGAACCCATATTGATATACGGAGGGGGGCAGGAATGCTAATGAATGTGTTATGTCTCAAACGCAGGATCAGTGCTGGAGAACCACCCAACTGACATGAGGGTTCACCTGAACTATCAACAGGTTTAAGTGGCGAATCTGAAAGGAGCAGGTAGCTCCTGTACAATAATTGGATGTTTCTCTTGAAACATCGCTTGAACCTGGGCAATTTGTTGATTTACTGGGCAAATCATGCATGCCCTGGGACAAATGTTGAAATGCTTTGTCTTTTACACATGTGATGTGTCGAGGCACATTTTGCAACCTATGTGCAATAAAGGAATGTGTTCTTTTGTACAAGCAACTGGGGCACAAGTAAGGGCTCTGATCCTGGCGATCAAGTTAGCAAACTAGTCTTGTATCCGACAAACGGACTTGGCCTTGGTAGCGTGGTGGGCATTGATGACCCCTATCTCTGCAGAGAATCCATTTGGTATACCAGGGGGTATGGCTTCTAATGGATGTTTTATGTCTCAAATGCAGGATCCGCGCTGGAGGACCGTCCTACACTCATGGTGGGCCAACTGAACTATCAACAGGTAGAAGGGTCATAGCACAATGGGGGCAGTGTGCTAGGGTCTGGGGATTCCAGTTTCTCCCCAGATGTCTTTACTGTCCCTGTTGTTGGGCGCGCAGGTTACACCCCATGGAAGTATGAAATGCGTTTTTTTTTAAACAACTGGTGTATCTGGGCATATCATGCATCCCCATGTGCAATAAGGGAATGTGTTCTTTTGAACAGCAACTGGTGCGCAAGCAAGGGGCTCTGAGCCTGGCAATCGAGCGAGCTATAGGCTTACCTGTCAATGCTGGTTGGGGGCTGTTTGCATGGATTTGTTATTTCTTCCATAAACGCACAGGTTTCGTTCTATGTTGGTCAAAGCACGCCTAGCAGGCTGGCCTGCCAGGGTTCAGGGCGGGAACAGGGGAAGAACACACTGGGGCCAGTGTGTGGGTTTCTGGATCAGCACGTCCGGGTTTGAAGTATAACCTGTTTTCTAATTTCAGGACAATCGGATCAAGGACACAGGCACCACTCTGAGAAGGACAGGTGGGAACGGAAGCAGGAATGGCCAGGGGTGCTCCGGGTTCAGAGCATGAATGCTGTTCCCGGTTAAGTGCCCTAGGGGGGCAATGTGTCAACCCGGTTCTGACTTCTTGAAGGGGAGAGTAGAAAAAGTCTCAAGTGTGGAGGTTGAATTATTTCCTTGACTCCCTTACACCTCAGCCCCAGTTGTGCTCAAGTACCCTAGGCGATTACTGGCCTCAGCTCTTAGGTCACAGGAGGGGTAACCACAAGGGTAGATGGGCAGAAGACTAGTAAGGTATCTTTAGGAGGGTGCCCAGGGGTCTTTTCCAGAAGTTGTCTAAGGGTCTGTACTTGTGACACACTATAGGGTTTGCACACAGCAGGGGAGAGGGGACGTATGCTCCCTGGGGTGGAGCTCCTTAGAGTAAGATGGGTGCAGCATTGACCTGGGGTAGTTAGCTCAGACATGCTCCTGGGTTTCTAAAATTGATTGATGTGCCAAGGGGGCTGCACCATATGTTAGTGGTATAGTACAGCACCAAGTGTTCCAGTTCCGTATAGGACCGTCATTAGCAACAGCAGCTGCTTCTGTTAGTGATCCAGCGGGCCTTAGGAAATTCTGTCTCATAACATTTACCCTACTTTACAATACTCACCAAAATCATAATTTTAATACAAGGCCCATATTTGACTGAGACAAGAATTGGCCAACTGAATCATGTGACCTAATTAAACAAACTATTTACAAATCTATTTATATTTATATACAACTGCAGTTTATCTTCATCATGTTTATTAATTAATGTCATTTAATTAAGCCACATAGGCAATGGATTAACTAATGGTAACTAGACTCAAAATAACCAAGACCAGCTTGTCATTTCAAAATCTATTTTATTACCTTTATTTTCAAATAAGGAGCATTTTTAAAATTAATAAATCTTTATTAGCATATAATAAGCATCATTTTAATCAGTAAGGCACATTAGACTGTCAGTTTCAAACAAAATCGATCAGCATGAAAAATATTTTAGCAGAAAGAATTCTCATTCTCTAAACCCTATTTCCCTAACAAAACTAATAGAAACCTAAAGGGAAAAACATAAGTTCTGATATATCTTACGTGAGTCAAAAGTCCATCAGCATCTCAGGCTCTGGAGGATTCAGGAACGAGCCAGCAGGCTCTTCCCAAAGGGCCAAGTTTTGTACCTTTTCTCTATCTAAAAACTAACTAAAAGAATACATTCTAATGACATTCAACGCAGCCATTGGCTGACAGCCGTCAAGCCACATTAGCTCATCGCCTTCACGAACCAAATTTGTGCCATTCAGAGACACCATTGTCTTTCGACACTTCCGAGGAAGTTTGTAACAGTTTATTAAAACAAGTGTTCGCTGCTTCCTCAGCTTGACGATTCCGCCGCTTCCTGTCCTTGGACAAAGCACATCTCCGCACAGTTCCATTTATTAAATTCTTTTCTACGGACTTCATTTTGTGTCAACCTTGACCACGTCCTTTCACTGTGCTCGGCTCATCATAACAGGACAGGATATCAGTCACCCTTTCAGAAACTAGGCCTCAGGCCTCTTTTTCGAAGTAATGAAGAATATTCTGTTACCCACCCTCCTTGCTAATGTTAACCCATTAGTCTATGTTACCCTGCTTTAAGCACAAGAAAAGCAACAAACCTTTGCCACAATAAAGACACGACATTAAACAAAAGCACATTTAAAAATAAGCACATGCTATTATTTAAAACAGCCGCAATTAATGATGACAAAACAAAAAAACAAAGTTAGCTTATTATTCAAACGTACTGGCAAATGCAACAAGAGCACATAATGTTAACCCCTCATGTTTATGAAAGTGCACATTATTCTAGGTTGAATTAATACAAATCATGCAACACTCAATAATAATATTATTTAACTATGGAAGTACAACTCAGCGAGTAAAGTCGCAATCCATTTTAAAAACTAGCTTCATCAACTCCCTCATCTGGTGATTTCAAAATCACCAAACAACACCCAAACATTTTTACCAAAATTTTAATTTAGAAAACATCAAATTTTGAACACTCTCTGTGTTAGTATTTCTAAACCCCTGTCTCATCAGTTTGTCTGGAACTCTCATATTGAGCTCTATGAAACTCTTCCATTTCTATCTCCTTCTCTTGAGCCTTTCTGAGTTTATAGATCCTTCTCTTTTCCCTCACATGCTTCTTCCTCTTGTGAATCATGCAACTAATTTTTAACAAACGTGTTACTATAACTATGATTATTACAGGATAAAGCACTTTGCCAATGATTGAACTGCCAATTTGTCTAAACCAATTCCCAATTGCCTCAAATCTTTTGCCATTTTCCATGGGTTCTATTTCTGAGTGAAATTCAGTGATATTTTTGATAAGCATCTCAATATTCTGGCTTTTGTCTGGGATATATGTGCAGCAATGCTGAACATGCAAAATCCCACAAACTCCTCCTTCTTTTGCTAGCAGAATGTCTAGCGCAAGACGGTTCTGCATAACCATGCTTCTGGAGGCGACAAGTTCAGTATTAACTAATTGAAATCCACTTGCTGTATCTGTGGACAACCTATCTACAATTGTGGAAGCCTTTGTGATTTTAATTGAATTCAGAGTTAGTCCCACCATAGGAATTATTGCACCAAATATGTCACCCATAATTTCTGAGAAACTCTCTCTCTTGTACCTATTCAGGTGTCTGCCAATTTCAAATGAACCTTCTGCATTTCTGTCCACATGAAATTTTTTTGAAAAAAACAATCCAAGGTAGCACGTCCCATACCAATGGTCTGGGAGGTTAAAGTAGGCTTTGTTCCCACAAATAAAATAAATTCCAGGGAAAATTGGGTCTTTTCCACCTTTAAATCCCCATCCCCTACAATACGATAAGTATCTCCACATTGACTAGCACCGACAAAATAATTGTCGTATAATGTGTTGTCTCTTCTAATACAGAATTTTCCACTAACAGGATCATCTATGTGAATAGCAGCATTACTATATCCACCATTAAGCTTCTCATCCTCTTGCTGCCAAAACCTGGATTTTGTTTGTTTCAGCATCTCATTTCTCTTATAAATTGCCCTTCTATCCTCAACTAAATTAAGAAAAGATTTCTCTTCAGCTCTCATTTTGCAGGTTAAATTATTTTTGTAAGCATATTCATAAGTGAGTTCATTAGTCACCAGAAAGAATTCCCTCAGCTTAGCAGTTCTTACTTTGTTTAAGCTATTTACAACTTTCAGGTTAGCAAATATCTCATTGTGGTCTGAGTAATAATACTCCAGACGACCTGTTTGATAAAACAAACTAGCTATCACACTGCACGTTATGCCATAAGTAAGGGGTAGCATGTTATATTTGACCCCTTCAGAAACTGAAGCAGGAAGCTTCACACAGACGTAGCAATCCTTCACATCCATGACCTTTACGTACTCTGCCAGAAGTCTTGAAAAAGAATTAGTAGAAAAATCACCAACAGATCTATCTTGGTGGATCTCTGGTTTATGCTCAATATCTCTATTAGTTTTGCCTGCAACATCATGAATATCTTGTTTAGATTCAGCTTTGCTTGTCATGTTAATCTTATAATCTTCTTCATCAATGCCAAAAGGAAAGATAACTGCCAAAATTAGCCAAACCAAGATAATTAGAATCACACAAATAGAAGACATTTTACAACATCTTCTAAAGATAGCACACCTTGAATTGTCATAAATAGTCATATTCTCTCATTTTTTTTTTTACTTAAAACAAAATTTTAAAAAATAGTAGTAGTACTATATATACAACACCTCCCCTTTTTAATTTTTTTTAGTAACCCTCTAACAGCTTTTCTTCGACCTTGCGTCTTACATCAAAGTGTTTTTCCAGCTAACACAATTTCTTCGACCTTGTGTCACCTAACACAATTTCTTCAGCCTTATGCCAAAAATAAAACCTCAACTTGAAAGGAAAATAATTTCAATCGTTGTCACTAGTTTCTTCCAAATCTTCCTGACTACTATTACTGATTTCCACAACTGGTGGAATTATAATGTAGGTCCACTCAGGGGACTTGTACTTTTGATTTGGTTTTAATGGTCTTTTGCTCCTACTGCTAATTACTTCAATTTTTTTCCAGCTTGACTTTTCTTATCAGAGTTACCCTTTTGACTTGATATCTCATTGACCTGTTCTTTTGCCAATTTGAATTTCAAATTTTCCCTTGGCCAACTGTCTCCCTTTCTTAAGAGTTTCTTCTTTGGCACAGTTTCATTAGATTCAGTTTTCCAAGTTCTTTTTCTGAATTTTCCCACTTGAGATTCTTCATCACTCTCATCAGTCTCATCTTCTGTTTCTGAGACTTGAAATCTTGTTTCAGGAACTTCTTTACTCGGCAGCTTCACTCCGTTAGGAACAGCATCCTTGTAGCTGGTACTCGGTAATTCGTCTTCTTCTTCTGGAATTACTTCTAACTTCCCAGTTTCAGAATTCTTGTTACTGCTTTCAGAGCTTTCAATCTGCTTTTCAATACTCTCCTGATTTTTAATCTTTCTTGACTCAGATTCTTTTTCTGCTTCTTTTTCTAGAACATTTTCATCATTTTCCGAATCTAGAATCACAATCTCTAGATCTTTTTCATTCAATGCCTGACCCACAACAGAATCTTCCAGATGTCGACTACAAGGTCGATCTTCAGAATCTGGATTTTCATATTCTCCTTCAGAGTCTGAATCAGTTGTTGTCTCGTCACTATCCTCATCAGGATTATCTGGAGGTGGTACACAAATGGTGTGACTTGCATGCACCCACCTTTTCAAACCCTTACATTTAACTGCATTAGTTGTGACCAATATCACCTGTCTTGCTTTTTGCCACCTGGGTGCTAAGCAGTTTCTTCTCTGGTGAACTTTTGTCCTGACCCAGTCTCCTGGTAACAGATCATGAGCTTGCTCCTTTTCTTTTGAAATCACATCTGTTCCCACCTAATGGAATACAGAAATTACCACGTCAGAAAGACTTTTACAATAGTCCATAATTGCACTTTCATTGATGGCTAAAATTTTCCCAACTGGAATAAATGCTTGTCTCATTACTCTTCCCATAAGTATGTCATGGGGGCTTAGACCTGTCTTTTTATCTGGTGTGCTTCTCAAAGACATTAAAACAAGTGGAAGTGCATCCGTCCACTTCATACCTGTAGCTAAGCACATCTTTCCAATTCTGTTTTTAATTGTTCCATTAATTTGCTCAACAACTCCTGATGCCTCGGGTCTGTATGCACAATGTAACTTTTGTTTTATGTTGAAGGCTTCACAAATCAATTTTAGCAATCTGTTTTCAAAGTGTGTGCCACGATCACTTTCAACAGTAACTGGAAATCCATACCTTGGTATGATCTCCCTTAAAAGCAATTTTGTCACAGTAACTGAGTCATTGTGACGAGTTGGGAACGCTTCCACCCATCTTGAAAACAGACACACAATCACAAGGACATATCTAAGTCTATTGTGGGGTGGCATGTCAATGAAATCCATTTGCAACCTGGTAAAAGGACCACCCTCCCGTCCTATGGTCACAATATGGTTCCCATGCTCACAACTGTTTTTCTGTTTGGATTAATCTGTTGGCAGATCAAACATCTCTGGCAAAGTGACTCTGCAATAATCCTAAATTTTGGATTATACCAAATTTGCCTAAATGACCTTATCATAGAATCTCTTACCAAATGTCCTGGACCATGGTACATCTGTGCCATGTCAGCAATCATGCAGTTTGGCATTTCCGGTCTGTCATCTTTATAAACCCAAACTTCATCTTCCTCCCTCTGTCTGCAACCTTCTTTTAGCCATGTGTTTTTCTCGTCATCATCTGCCTCATCTTGTAGATCTTTTACTCCCTGCCATATTTCAACTACAGATATTAGCATGAGAGAGTTCAAAATGTGATCATTGTCTTTTTCTTGATTGATTGAAAAATTGTTTTTCGCACAATAACGTGCAATTTCATCTGCAAAGGAATTACCTTTAGTTATATAATCCTCGCCCTTTTTATGAGCTGAACATTTCACAACAGCAATTTTCTCAGGTAACTGAATGCCATCGATCAATCTTTTGATCAATTTTGCATTCCTGATTAGTGTTCCCGCAGAAGTTAAGTAACCTCTTTGAGACCAGAGCTGGCCATAGTCATGGACTACGCCATATCCATACTGACTATCAGTCACTATGGTAACCTTTTTTCCCTTTGCTTTCTCACATGCACGAATCAAAGCAATTAATTCTGCCACTTGAGCTGTACTAATTCCTTCAAGAGTTGAACCTTCAACTACTTCTGCAACCGTGCAAACTGAATATGCTGCTCTCAGAATGCCCTCATCTGTTCTTAAACAGGAGCCATCAACAAAGTAAACAATGTCTGACTCTGGTAAGGGCACATCTTTTATGTCTTTTCTCGGTTTAGTACAGTATTCCAAAACATCTAAACACTCGTAATCAACATCAGTTTCATTTTTGATTTCAGTAATAACACCGTCAGGCAATAATGTAGAAGGATTTAGATTCACGCATCTAGCAATAGAAACATTATCTGATCCTAGAATAACCCTCTTATATTTGGTTAGCCTGTTACACGACAGGTGTTGAGTTTTGCTTCTGGTCAGGAGAGTTTCAACCGAATGAGGTACATACACCTTTACAGGAAACCCCATTATGATTCCTTCATTTTGCTCAAGGCTTACACTTGTTGCAGCCACTGCTTTTAAGTAACCTGGCAATGCTTTAGCAACAGGATCAAGAACAGCTGAAAAATAAGCTATTGGCTTTCTCATTTTTCCATGTCTCTGAATCAGAACTGATAATGCACAACCTTCCCTTTCACTGCAGTACAGCTCACATTCCTTGTCATAGTCTGGCATCCCCAATGCTGGAGCTTCACACAGACTTTTCTTTAGCTTTTCAAAGCTTCTAACTCAGTTTTAGTCAAAGTAATCGGGTCTTTTATGTCTGCTTTTGTCAGTCTTTGTAATGGTTTTGCAATTACTGAAAACCCACTAATCCATTGACGGCAATAACCTACCATTCCTAGAAACATTCTGACCTGTTTCTGTGTTGTTGGAGGTTTTATTGCTCGAATCATTTTGATTCTTTCAACTGTCACTTGTCTGATTCCCTTTGCAATTCTGTGACCAAGGTATTTTACTTCTTGCTTGCAAAATTGTAATTTTGCAGGTGACACTTTATGCCCTTCATCTGCTAAACGATTCAAAAGTGTAATGGTGTCTGGTGCTTTGGCATCCTTAAAACTTTAAGGAAAGTCCTTCCACTTCTGCCTCTAGAAGCCAAGAAAGTGGCAGTACAAGACCTCATCCAGTCCCGCCTGGACTCAAACAATGCCCTATATGTAGGGGCTCCCGAGATGACTCTCCGGAAACTCCAGGTGGTGCAAAACTGCGCAGCACGCACCCTGCTACAGATTCCACGAGCCCAGTCAGCCAGACCTGCATTAAAAAGTCTTCACTGGCTACCAGTCAAGCACAGGGTGACATTCAAGGCGCTGTGCATTGCGCACCGGGCCTTTTGGAAAACAGGACCCGCAATCAATAGCAATCTTGTCATCCCCTATCACCCAAATAGGAACCTCCGCTCCACTGAGGCTTTCCTGGCAGTGGTTCCTAGAGTGAAGAGAGCTAGATCCGGGGGCAGGTTGTTCTCATTAAACACAGCTAAACTTTGGAACACCCTCCCCCTCTCACTTCGTTCCAACCCGGACCTGCTCTCATTCCGTAAAAAGCTGAAGACTTTATTATTCGCCAAAGCCTCCGAGCTCTAATCTGTCACTCAGCATGTCTCTCCAATTCTTACCTCAGCGCTTGGACGCCCTTGGGCAGCAACCGCGCTCTAGAAATCTATTTCTAATTCTTCTAATTCTAATTCTTACACAATTTTCTCGTGTTTTTGCAGCTACTAGCAGATCGTCAATGTACTGAACCAATGTAGAGTTTCCTGTCAAATCTAGATCTTCCAAAGATTTCTTTAACAATTGATTAAAGATAGATGGACTCTCAGTATACCCTTGAGGGATACGGCACCATGCTAAGATACGATCTCGAAATCTGAACGCAAACATTTGTTGGCTCTCTGGATACAGTGGAACTGTAAAGAAGGCATTACATAGGCCTATGACCGTATACCATTCTGCATCGTGCGGAATCTGATATAGAATTACCGCTGGGTTTGGTACAACTGGACAACAAGGAACAACAATTTGATTAATCTTTCTCAGGTCCTGAACTATTCTGTAAGTTCCATTTGGCTTTTTGATTCCCATAATCGGTGAATTACATGGACTACTCTCGATTTCTTTTAAAACACCTTGTTTTATGAATTTCTCAATCACAGGAATGACACCCTCTATAGTCTCAGCTTTCATTTTGTACTGAGGAATGTTTGGAAAATCCATCCCTTGCTTTACAGTAATTTTTACTGGGTCGATATGTTTCATTAAGTCCATTTCATCACCAGTCAAATCCCAAATTTCCGGATTAACCACTTCTTTCAGTTCTTCAGGCAAATTGTTTTTATCAAAAGCAGGAAACAGCTTGTTTTCTTCCTCAACCATTAACATTGTTAATTTGTACAGACCATCTTCTTCTAAGGTTTGTAGCTCGATACCATCCTGTGAGCAATATATTTTACAGTTCATCTTACACAATATTGCCCTTCCTAACAAGTTAATTGGACTGCTGTTACAGACAACAAATCTGTGTTTATCTTTGAAATTTCCCATTTCTATTTTGACTTGCTGAGAAACATTTGGCACATTCACTCTTTGCGATCTATTTACCTCGTCACCTCCGCAGAATCCCGTCTCAGGACTGAACCTCTGTGCATTCACACAATTAGGAAGAGGCGGCTGTGGAATTTGGCTCTGCTGATTCAATTGGCTCTGCTGATTCACTAACTGTCGCTGTAGTTGTTGCTGCTGACTTATTTCATTTAACTGTCGCTGTAGCTGTTGCTGCTGATTTATCTCCCTCTGCATCTGTGGATTTAATGATGAATTTTTAAAATTTCTGGGCGGATTCTTACACTCCCGCTTCCAGTGTCCAATTTCGCCGCAATTAAAACATGGTAGTTTCTGCTTGAGCTCTTCAATATTAATATTACATTTTGGTTTATTCGGATTTCCCTTGAACTTGCCTTGATTCTGATAAAAAAATTTATTTTCTAAGGTTGCTATTTGCTGTTCAGCTACCTTCACCTGTGCCCACATTGCCTTTTCCTTAAGCTTTTTCTGCTTTGCGTCCATCTCATCACTGCAATATTTTGCTTTTCTCAGGATGTCGTCAACTGAAAGTGATTGCCAACCGACAATACCATTTCTAATCATTTCACTAATTTCAGGTCTCAGGCCATAAACAAATCTATATATGAAGTGGCTCATGTCCTTTTCACTTAATTTTTCATAGCCACTGTATTGTTTAAATACCAGCAGTAATCTTTCATACAATGAATGTACTGACTCTTTTGGTTCCTGGTTTGTTCTGTCAATTTTAACCCAATCTACTTCTTTTGGAGGAATCTTGTTTTTCAGCCACACAATTACCTTGTCATAGAAATCCATGACATCAGCTGAAGGGCACCTGTTATTTTATTTCGGGCTGGTTCTTCTCTGGGCCAACTTACAGAAATTTTACATTCTGTCCAAAGATCTGATGGGACAACAATGTCAAAGAATCCATCAAGATCAATCCACAGAACTTTTGACACTTTGATGAATCTGTCTACCTGACGATACCATTCTACTGGTTTTTCTCTCAGCCGAGGAAAATCATTTGTAAAGAGTAAAATATCCTGCCTTGTCCATGGAACATGAACATAACCTCCACCAGTTATTTCCCTCATAAGAAACTCAGTTACGACTTCCCCTTTTTAGGTCTCGGCTATAACGCGCTGAAAAGCACGTTCTCGCCAGAGAACTATTGTCGGCGTCTCAGCAGTCTGAGAACACCGAAGTGAGACAAGACCTGGCCGCGCCCAGCGTTTCCCCTTAGGATAACGTTGTGCACGCGGCCAGGTCATGTCTCCATGGCATCGTATGCAGAGCGGATCGCGTCGCGCGCCTCTCTGGAATGCAGGGGGAGTCTGCAGAGGGGTGCGCGGCGCTGCCTCTTCTCTCACTCGCCCTCCCACCTTAAGCCTCTACCTCTTCAGTTGTTAACTCCTCCTTGCCTCAGCAGCTGTGAGACCGTAATTGATAAAGTGTACCTTGCAAACTGTGTTATTGTTTTAAGGCTCCAAAGTGGAACTGCTTGGTCTAGGCTCACATCGGTCTATCGAAATGTCTACACTTTTTTTGGTAGAGCTAGCGCGGCGCTGGGCTCGCTCAAAGCGCGGCTTTCACAGGAGGCATTGGAGGCCTGAGGGGGGCGGGGCGGGCAGCTTTGCCGGCGGACACCGGCCGGCTCAGGGGCATTGCTCTCCTCCCTCACGCTGACTATGTCTGTAGACTGCTCACACTCCCGGCAGCTAGCCTTACAGTCTATTGTGAGATCGATCCAAAGCTCCTTGTGACGTGCACTAGGGTGTCGAGGGTGTTGCTGTTTGTTGCTGGGTCGGGTGTTTGTAGCCGGAGTTGTGCACTGGTCCCTTCCCACCCAGCCCCGTTGAACAGGTTAGACTAGTGGCAGTAATGCGCCGTTGTGTGAGGTGGGTGTGCCCGAAGGGGTGCTTGTACCATATTATGCATCCCCTTGGCTGGCACTCGTGCCAGCTGCTTTTGTGGCAAGTAGCTGGTGCCAGCGAGGGTTGAGGAGGCATTCGGGGGTTCTGTCCTGATGTGTGCTCTTGTAACTCGCTGTGTATGTTTTCGTGGGCATGGCTGTAGTCAGCACTACTCTACTTCCCTCTGTCAGGCGTGTGTGCAGTGTAGTGCCTGATGCGTGCCCTTCAGGTTATGCGTGTGGTGTGCAGTAGGCAATGTTTATTATGTTACTGTGCTGGATAGGTGTGTGGTCAGCATGACCATTCATGTAGTGCTGGCCACAAAGTATAATTTCTGTTGCCAGTTTTTTAATAGGTGTATTTATCATCCACTCAATGGCATTCATGTTACAAGTCTGACAAGGATGAAAGGCTGCGCTGGGCCCGTATTATCAGAACCTGTGAGCTGGATGTCACACACACAGTGCCCCGCAACAGATGCTCAACCCACTACACTGCATTGCCAGCTTGTTGCATCTGTTGCAGCCATGTCGGGGGGTGGGATTGGAAGTCATGCTTCCGGCTTAGTGTGGTCTGTGTGCAAGGAAACAGTGCTTTGAAGCCGTGCGCACTGAGCCTTGCAATGAAGGAAAGCCTGGTGGTTGTCACATAGTGCTGGACATGCTATATGCCATAGAACTACAGTTACCAGCAAGCCTCAAACTTTCGCTTTTTTAGAGACACCACATTCATCCTTAAGGTTAATGGCAGGCATAGCATCCATGATTCAGTGTAGCTGCAGTGAAGACTTCGCAACACGGATGTGGGATTTTAGTTGTGAACATGTGACTTTTTAAAGGATTATTCATCCGACATACATACTAGTTTACAGAAAAATACCTTAAAGCTGTCTGCTGCTTCAAACCTACTTTACCGCCCCTGCAATACATAAAGTATATGACATGGGGACAGATTTATCTGCTGCAATAAAGGGATCCTGCGAATGGCATCTGTAAACTTCAATATCACATAAGCTGCGCTATAACTTGACATTATTGCATGGGTAAAATACATTGCATATTTAAGGTTCGACTGGCGCTAGACCCTGTTCTTTAATACTTAATATTATAACATTGCAAAATAACACTTTGTTTCACTGTAGATTACATATTGCCTATCTGAGTTGTACACATCTGTGCATCTTCAGAACTATCATACTATCATACTGATTTAGCCTGCAGCGACCATGCAGCGACCATGCCCAGCTGCACATAGCTTCTGCCAAGATCTCTGCAGCAGGCGCACAAGGTCACCAAGCTATCGTACCAGCAGAGTGGTTTATCATCTTAAAAAGAGTCAGTTTAGCACCCCTATCAGTTCTTGCTGACCATTCCTCAAGGTGTAACAATTTGCGCAAGAAATAGGAGTGCAACACAATCGGATATAACAGGGGTCGCTAATGTACGCATCTGCTAAAGAAGAAACACTGTCCTCCGTTGGAAATCGCAGGCAATAAAACAGCGCCCCAGGCCAAAATCAAAACAAACAACGCCCCACCCCAACAAAAACGCATGTACTACAAAAAGTGCGCAACCCCCCCCCCCCCCGCTTCACAGCGCGGGCCCACCATCACTAGTGTTAAAGCGCTATAATAATAAATGTTACTGCCCAAGCACTAACATAAACAGGGAGGAGGGGGTTGGGGCACAAAAAGCCTTTCAGCACAAAAGGACTGATTTTTTTATTATTTATTTATGCTGGTCTCTGTATATATAATTAATGGTCTCATTGTCTTTTCTTGCAAAGCTCTGCTTACTTCAAATTCAAAAAACTTAATTAACCCGAGACCTATTGCATTGCAAATGCTTGTTCTCTTTTGCCTTCTTATCTTTTCTTTGTCTATTTCACTCTCCATTTACTTAATTCACCTAATCTTTTCAGGAACACAATTAATTCTTTTACATGGATAATCCTGCCTGTGGTATTCAGGTTTTCAATGTCTTTCTCTGAGAAATCCACTCTGTAATGTTTTTGCAATTGCTTCTGTCTGCTCAAATCTATGTGTAATTCAGCAGCCATTTCTTCAAATTGATCATATTTGTTTTTCGTTTTCCATTGTATACTCTTACAGATAAACAACAATTCATCATCCTGATATTGTTTCAAACAGTCAGTTCCAATAGTGCCAATAATTAATTTTTCTAAATCTGCTTTTAATTTTGCAACATCTATTTGTTTAGATTCAGGAACTTGTGGAATTAATAGAGTCTGTGTTAAATCTGTTTTATTTATGCTTCTTTCTGAAGATCCAGAATCAGATCCTGCAGCTGATGGTGTCTGGCCATTTGACAAACTTTGATTAAAAGTTAAATTTGGCATTGTTTTTTCTTTATGGATTTCTGATAATTCTGAATAAAAATGTTCAGCTACTTTTTGAATTTCTGCATTCAATGGAACAGTCTGTGCTAAATGTCTATTTTCACTTTGCTCAAAAACCGGTACAACAGGACCAATTGTTACTGGAACTGTTATTGCTTCCATCCCTTTCGTTAATTGCTGTATTAATTCTTCTTTTGCTCTGTAATATTCTGAAATATTTGGTACATTTTCTGGTCTCTCTGCTCTCTTTTCATTTCTCGGGAATTCATTTCTCTGCTCTGGAATCTCTGGATAATTTCTGTTTTCTCTTGGAGTATTAGATGTACTTCTTGACCTTGCTCTTTCAGGTAATCTTAAAAATCTGGGTGAATTCTTCATCAAGATGACCTCTTTTTCGGGTATTCTTTTGACCTGGAGTCTCAGTAACCATTACTCTAACTGGATATAAACCATCACTCATATCATATTTTCTCCAGCGTCGTACCTTATCTTCATGAGTTTCCCTATTAATATCTAATTTTGGGCCTCTTGTTATACCTCTATTTTCTCATTCAAGTTCCATCATTTCAACTTCCCATTCAACTAGAGCTTCAAATTGAGTAGGTCTAGGCTTTGGCACAAGAGTCATCATTTTTTCTCTCAAGTTTCTCAAAACTTTCTGATTAAATGACCCATCTTCCGGCCACGCTAATACACCATCATCCTTGGTATATTGCATCCAATTGTCAAACCAAAGAACAGTATGGTAACCATTTTCACCTTCCATATATGCTGCGGGTGTTTTGTACTTATGAAGTAATTTTCCACCACGTGTTTTAATTTTCTTATCAGAACTGAATACATTTTTTAATTTCTGGAACCATGAAGGCTTCTTTTCCTGTTTTCCGTACCAATAACTCATGTTTTAAAGCTTTTCCGTTTAATTTGAAAAAGATCGTAAATATTTCTTTTGATCCGCTACTTTAGCCAATCCGTGCGCGAAACACACCAACAAGCCAATCAGGTTAAGCCACGTCACTACCTTGCTCAACCAATAGAAATACTGCTTTCAGAAAAGACCAATTAGCTAACAACTCGTCACGATCAAGTGAACCAACCAGTGCGCTTGCTGTGACATATAATAGCCAATCACAGCGCGAACCCTGTGACGTATACTGCCGCTGCAGAGGAGCTGCGCGTGTCACTCCGTAAACTCACCCCTCCTTTATAAAATATTTTCACAGCGCCATTTTAAAAACAATTCTTTTCAATGAATTCAATTAGTAACTACAGAAAAACAAACCATTTGTCTGTTTCGCTAACAAAGTGATAGTTTTTATGAAACATTCAAGTTTTCACACACGTGAAATAGACGACACTATTTTCACAAAATCATTTATACGCACTCAAACGGAAAACCCTAACCACGTATACATGAAATCTTTGGCAGGACTTTAACCAACCAATAGATATCCAGAATCGCCAGTAAGAATAGACGACACTTCCTTACCCTTCACTCAAGCTCGGAAAAATCCTATTACTCTTTTCACAGCGAGTTTTAAAACGGGCTCCTAGTCCCTATGCTCAAAGCTACGATTTCATAGGCAATCCTTACTATACATTTTACCTATCACACCTAAAATCCCTAAACTTGTGCTGTACGTCCACAGCACTAGTGATATGTCAATATCACCATTTTGAAACAGAACAAATGAACTGTGTAACTTCACCTGTCACACTATTCTGCCGGCAACGTAACCAGGAATTTTCGCACTGCTGGAAAAAACTTTTCGACTACATATAAACAACTGAACAAACTTAACATATGTTAAACATGTATCCTATGTATCTTAAGTAGCATGTTAGTTACCATAGTAACCATCAAACTCTGCTACCAGAAAATTGATCCAGCGGGCCTTAGGAAATTCTGTCTCATAACATTTACCCTACTTCACAATACTCACCGAAATCATAATTTTAATACAAGGCCCATATTTGACTGAGACAAGAATTGGCCAACTTAATCATGTGACCTAATTAAACAAACTATTCACAAATCTATTTATATTTATATACAACTGCAGTTTATCTTCATCATGTTTATTAATTAATGTCATTTAATTAAGCCACATAGGCAATGGATTAACTAATGGTAACTAGACTCAAAATAACCAAGACCAGCTTGTCATTTGAAAATCTATTTTATTAACTTTATTTTCAAATAAGGAGCATTTTTAAATTAATAAATCTTTATTAGCATATAATAAGCATCATTTTAATTAGTAAGGCACATTAGACTGTAAGTTTCAAACAAAATCGATCAGCATGAAAAATATTTTAGCAGAAAGAATTCTCATTCCCTAAACCCTATTTCCCTAACAAAACTAATAGAAACCTAAAGGGAAAAACATAAGTTCTGATATATCTTACGTGAGTCAAAAGTCCATCAGCATCTCACGCTCTGGAGGATTCAGGAACGAGCCAGCAGGCTCCTCCCAAAGGGCCAAGTTTTATACCTTTCCTCTATCTAAAAACTAACTAAAAGAATACATTCTAATGACTTTCAACCAAGCCATTGGCTGACAGCCGTCAGGCCACATTAGCTCATCGCCTTCACGAACCAAATTTGTGCCATTCAGAGACACCATTGACTTTCGACCCTTCCGAGGAAGTTTGTAACAGTTTATTAAAACAAGTGTTCGCTGCTTCCTCAGCTTGGCAATTCCGCCGCTTCCTGTCCTTGGACAAAGCACATCTCCGCACAGTTCCATTTATTAAATTCTTTTCTACGGACTTCATTTTGTGTCAACCTTGACCACGTCCTTTCACTGTGCTCGGCTCATCATAACAGGACAGGATATCAGTCACCCTTTCAGAAACTAGGCCTCAGGCCTCTTTTTCGAGGGAAACATCACTTACAACGCAACTTTTACAACGACATACCATTACAACGGAACTTTTACAACGCAAAAACTTTTACAACGCATGTATTTACAACGTAGGTACCTTTACAACGCATACCATTACAACGTAAGTATTGGTAAGTATATAATTATATTTTAAATGTTATATGTTTGGGGTAAAGGGGTATTTTTAGGGTTCAGGGTCAGTTTTGGGTTTTTGGGTAAAGGGGTATTTTTGGGGTTCAGGGTCAGTTTTTAGTTTTTGGGTAAAGGGGTATTTTTGGGGTTCAGGGTCAGTTTTTAGTTTTTGGGTAAAGGGGTATTTTTAGGGTTCAGGGTCAGTTTTTAGTTTTTGGGTAAAGGGGTATTTTTGGGGTTCAGGGTCAGTTTTTAGTTTTTGGGTAAAGGGGTATTTTTGGGGTTCAGGGTCAGTTTTTAGTTTTTTGGTAAAGGGGTATTTTTGTGGTTCAGGGTCAGCTTTTAGTTTTTGGGTAAAGGGGTATTTTTGGGGTTCAGGGTCAGTTTTTAGTTTTTGGGTAAAGGGGTATTTTTGGTGTTCAGGGTCAGTTTTTAGTTTTTGGGTAAAGGGGTATTTTTGGGGTTCAGGGTCAGTTTTTAGTTTTTGGGTAAAGGGGTATTTTTGGGGTTCAGGGTCAGTTTTTAGTTTTTGGGTAAAGGGGTATTTTTGGTGTTCAGGGTCAGTTTTTAGTTTTTGGGTAAAGGGGTATTTTTGGGGTTCAGGGTCAGTTTTTAGTTTTTGGGTAAAGGGGTATTTTTGGGGGTTCAGGGTCAGTTTTTAGTTTTTGGGTAAAGGGGTATTTTTGGGGTTCAGGGTCAGTTTTTAGTTTTTGGGTAAAGGGGTATTTTTGGGGTTCAGGGTCAGTTTTGGGTTTTTGGGTAAAGGGGTATTTTTGGGGTTCAGGGTCAGTTTTGGGTTTTTGGGTAAAGGGGTATTTTTGGGGTTGAGGGTCAGTTTTGGGTTTTTGGGGTACAGTCGTACAGGGTAAAAATAAATTAAAATTAAATTTAAATTAAATTACATTAAATTATATTTTTTAAAATTAATTTACGATTATAAAATTAATATATATTTACCAATACTTACGTTGTAATGGTATGCGTTGTAAAGGTACCTGCGTTGTAAAAACATTCATTGTAAATACATGCGTTGTAAAAGTTTTTGCATTGTAAAAAATGCGATGTAAAAGCATGCGTTGTAATAACATGCGTTGTATCATCATATATCCCTTTTTCGAAGCACTAATAAGCAAGGAAACACAAGACATAAATTAATTTCAGTAATGAAGAATATTCTGTTACCCTCCCCCCTTGCTAATGTTAACCCATTAGTCTATGTTACCTAGCTTTAAGCACAAGAAAAGCAACAAACCTTTGCCACAATAAAGACACGACATTAAACAAAAGCACATTTAAAAATAAGCACATGCTATTATTTAAAACAGCCGCAATTAATGATGACAAAACAAAAAGACAAAGTTAGCTTATTATTCAAACGTACTGGCAAATGCAACAAGAGCACATAATGTTAACCCCTCATGTTTATGAAAGTGCACATTATTCTAGGTTGAATTAATACAAGTCATGCAACACTCATTAATAATATTTTTTAACTATGGAAGTACAACTCAGCGAGTAAAGTCGCAATACATTTTAAAAACTCGCTTCATCATTAGCAATATACCTCTTTTGAGTTCGCCCAGGGTTGGAGCGGGCAAGGCCAGCAGCTTGGCAGCCGGGAACGGAGTAGAGAAAAATCATATCCGGGACAGAGCAATGTGCTCTCGGCAGTCAAGCAAACTATGTGTCAACTAAACCCTGATACACTGTCTGGATTAAATGCAAGGTTATGGGCTACACAGAGACAGGCATTGCCTTGTGCAAGGGGCGCGAGTGAGCCATTCCCAGGAGGGTGCGACTGGCCTTTACAGTGCTAAAAGGGGGAGGATGGAGCAATAACAGGGATATCTCCATAGCATAGTTTGCAGTGATGATTGAGAGGTTCAGGGACATCACTGATACAGTTCACAGTCCTGTGGAGTCGCAGAACTGATGGAGCATTTTGGTTGCTGGACAGCCTGCTGTCCAGAGGGGGAAAGGTCATGTCCTTGATCGAGCCGAGGGAGGCCTCTGATTGAACAGGCTATAGGTAACTAGGTCTTGGCGCGGACACACTAAGGGCCCCATTAGGATGGCTGGCGGGCTTTGCCCGCCTGCCATCCTATCGGAAATCGGGACCGCCCGCCCTAAGGGCGGGGGTCCCGCACGCACCACTAGGATGTGCCCGCCACAATAGCGGGCACATCCTGTATGTATAGTATTGTGGCGGGCGGAGCTCTCTGCTCCGCCCGCCACAATACTAAAAATGCTTAGCAGCATTTACATAATCAAAGCGGCAGGCACCGCGCGGTGCCTGCCGCTTTGATTATGCAAATGCAGGGGGGTACCACAGGTACCCCCGTGTGCCACCCCCCTTTGGCCTTCACTTCGGTGGCCCACAGGGGGCCCCCAGAGTGAACACCGCCTGCCTTTCCGTGGTGGCATTGCCGCCGCGGAAAGGCATTGCACACTTGCCATTGTAATATGGCTGGCGGTGTCTCATAAACACCGCCACCATATTAATCATTTTCCGCCCCGGCCGCAATACGACTGGGGCGGAAAAGTGGCGGGCGGTGTTTCCCTCCGTTGCGGTCCCCCCGCCATTGTAATATGGCGGGGGGAAAAGTGTGGCGGGCGGTCATTTCTGTCGGGCAGGATCGCCACCGCCACCATGGCATCCTAATGGAGCCCCTAGTGTTGTGGCGGCATTACTAAACGATTCAATGGCTGTAAGGTACAGTATGGGTACCCTCCAGGGGAGCACTGTAAGGGTGCGAAAGCCGAAAATCCACAGAGAGGTCCTCACATTGGACCCTGGAGGAGCAACGGGGCTTTGAGGTTCAGGGGATTCACCTGCCCAGAGTTGGAATAGTCCTATGGTTGCTAGAATATGGCCAAGCAGTGGCAGCAGCAGGCCGGAAGTGAAGGGTCAGGGGCTGGGAACTCCCGACATGCACTGGAATAGCTGAAGCGAAAAATTCCTCAAACGACAAAGGGGACTCAGCACCCGATTTATTGGTAGACATCTAAGGGGTGATGAGTTGGTTTCAACTGGGGCGCAGGGGCCTGCTGCAGAGGGTGAGGAGCACTTTGGGCGAATTGAGCGGATCACTGACAGAATATCGACATCATAAATATCGACCTACAAGAATATCGAGTCAACAATATCGAAGGCAAAAATATCGACATCCTATCTACAACATGGTAAGTACAAAAATATCGAAAAAATAATATAGATGTAAAAAATATCGATGTTAAAAATATCGATTTTTTTTCTTTTAATATATAAATGTAAAATTAAGTATATAACACTAATAAATAAAATATACATATTTAAAAGTATCTAATAATGTTTAAAATTAATAAATAATACATATATATTAATAATACATTAATTAAATATATACAGTAAATGTATAATATCTATGTACTGAACAATAATTATTAATAATTATTTTACTAATTTATAAATTAATAAAATATAATCTAAATTTGTAATACATTTACAAACATAAAACAATAAATAAATAAAATGTAAGTAATATAAAAAATAAAATAAACATTTACTTTTTTTACAATTAATCATATAAAACGTTGGATAGCGTAAGGGTAAAAATTACTATTCCCACTCCAGTGGGTGCAACAGTAGGGAAAACTGACCCTGAACCCAAAAATATATCCCTTTACCCAAGAACTGAAAACTGACCCTGAACCCTAAAAAGACCCCTTTACCCAAAAACCCAAAACTGACCCTGAACCCTAAAAATACCCCTGTACCCAAAAACTGAAAACTGACCCTGAACCCCAAAAATACCACTTTACCCAAGAACTGAAAACTGACCCTGAACCCTAAAAATACCCCTTTACCCAAAAACTGAAAACTGACCCTGAACCCTAAAAATACCCCTTTACCCAAAAACTGAAAACTGACCCTGAACCCTAAAAATACCTCTTTACCCAAAAACTGAAAACTGACCCTGAACCCTAAAAATACACCTTTACCCAAAAACTAAAAACTGACCCTGAACCCTAAAAATACCCCTTTACCCAAAAACTGAAAACTGACCCTGAACCCTAAAAATACCCCTTTACCCAAAAACCCAAAACTGACCCAGAACTCTAAAAATACCCCTTTACCCAAAATCCCAAAACTGACCCTGAACCCTAAAAATACTCCTTAACCCAAAATTAATTAATATTACAATTAAACTACTTCCCACCCTATTCCCCTATAAACCCACAACCCGCTCCAGTAGTAAAACATATAATTTACTTAAAAATATACATAAATTATCAATTAATTATTCAATTAATCAATTAAAATAATTAATTGTCAATTAATATTTAATTGCAAAATAAATTAATCATTAAAAAATAATTATTTAATTACAAATAAATTACTTCCCACCCTATTCCCCTATAAACCCACAACCCGCTCCAGTAGTAAAACATATAATTTACTTTTATATATTTTTTATTTATAAAAACATATTAAACAAATATTATAACAATTAATTTAAATACTTAACTAAAATTTCTAACACATATTAGTAAATCGAAATTACTGACATCGATATATATGCTATCGATATAAGTAATTTCGATATTACTTACCTTAGGGTCGATATTCTGGCCATCGATATTCTGGACATCGATATTCTGTCCCTTCGATATTGGCAACTCGATATTAGTGTAAGTCGAAATTAAGGATTCGATATTTTGACTGATTACCGAATTGAGCAACTTCCGGGGGACCTGTGAGTTATGGTGTTCCGAATTTACCCGACGAAGACCTTGTTCATTTTTCTGAAATAGGGATGGCGAATGTTCTGCTTGATATAGCGGAAGCAATGGGAGCAGCGGGTTGTAACTAAAGGAAAGCTAGTATGGGGGGGGGACTCTGGGGCGGCGGCTGCCACACCCAAAACCATGGCGGAGTTACAGGGTGATCCAATGCAGGAAGGTATAGAAGGGTACCCTCTACAGGAGCACCGGAAGGGTGCCAGAGCAAATTATCCCCAGGGAGATCCACGGTGGGATCCTGGAGGAGTGACAGCGCCCCGTTAGTACTTCGGGCAGTTGTGGACCTGAGCAAAAGGGGTTGCCTGCAACGCTCCGCCCCCTGGAGGGGGAGGGGCGTGAGTAAGGGGTGGACTGGAGGTCCGCCGGGGGGAGGGGTTAGACCCTCCCCCAAAACTGACAACGCCCTGCGGTTAACATCACGGGGGTTATGGCTCATCAGGTGGGCGGGTCGCAAGGGGCGGCCTGCTCTTGGATCGCCCGTAAGATAACCAAACATGTTGGCATAATGTATATGCTAATAAAGCTGAAACAACTTTCTCCAACAAATCATAGTGTGGTGTCTGTTAATTGGGAAAGTTAGAGGAGGAACGGTCTGGGGTATGAGCCGATATTGGCACTATAGGACTGTATGGAATAAATGTACTTATGAACCTACTTCAGTATCGTGGAGTCTTTTACTACAGAATTGGTGACAAGCGAGATGCAGCCTTAGATGCAGTGAAGTTCTCTTACCCAAATGTACATAGCATTGTGGAACTTCGCCACACGGACGCATCTGGGCCAGATTTGGAAATTAGCTGTGCGTCGCCTTCACAGACATAGGTGATCCAATGTGGCAGTGGGTGTCGACGCATGAATATCTACGATCTGGTCTTGGACAACCTCTTTGAACCAGAGGGCCTGACCAGATGACTTGACGTCACTGCCAGCTGTACTGCATTCCACAGAGGCTGGGCCAATGGCGAGCATGAATGAGTTCAGCTCAGGCTAGTTGGCTCACGTACGCGTGCTATGTTGTAAAGTGAATGCAGCTTCGTGCTACGCCACAATCCTAGCATTCAGAGTGGTGGCTGACGTTGGAGTTTGTGCAGCAGAAATTATCGCCACATCAGCGCATTCACGGAGAAGTGTGCAGCGAATTGGTAACTGTGTGCATTCAATAGGTTGTCACGCGTATCTCCAGGCTGGGAGCGTGTCTGCTCAGCACTGGGGTCATTGGAAAGCAGGAGCTCGTTAGTGAGGTCTTTTATTTCTATTTTTTATTTCAAATACTTTATTGATTTTCAAAAAGAAAGATGAAAAAAAAGAGCGATCACTGTGTCAAGGTTAGAACATCATATAGATAAAACAAACAGTTCACACATATAAAGCATATATTGAATTATTTAGTCTTATAACGAACACATGGAAACTAACCCCTGATTGAACAATAATGAAGAAGAAAGAAAAAAATTGAGAAGATGAAAGAAAAAAAGAAAAGGAGGAAGGTGAGAGCAAGAGGAGAGCAAAAGTCAAATACTGAAATTTAGCTGGGGTCTTTTGAAAGCAAAAACACTTTGGGAGCCTATGCCTTCTCAGTAACAGTGGCAGCTAACAAAAGAAAATGTTTAACTGGTACAAATGTTGTTTATAATCTTGTCTACCACTACTTGTTATTAATAGTTCTGGTTTGTACCTATTTAGGTAAACAGCTTGAACAGAACAGACTTAACTGCAGTGTAAACATCTTCAAAACCTTAAAGCATTTACTTTGCAGTGTAAGCTGCATATTATTCAAATGTTGTGTTCAGGCAGTGTATCACAAGTAGTTTAGTGAGACTGTCAATAATGTGGGCTGATCGACATTTAAAGTCACCAAAAACAACCAATGGCCGTGGGAGCTGACTTAGTGATCTATTTGTGCACTGATGGTGTAATCTCTGCAAACGAGTTGAAGCTGTTTGAGCTCTGGCAAAAGACCATCAACACTCGTGCTTAACATATAATTCAATGTCCTTCGGCTTTTGCTGCAAAATCTAACGTGTGTCTGTGGACGACCTAAGATCAACAGCTAACCCATCCCATTCCCCTTATGCATTAAACGCTTCTTAGCACACTCAGGTACCCTGACCCATTTCCTTTATTAGAACATTGGAATGTTGAGAGCTCCATTGAATACAATGGAGCAGCAGTGGCATATATGAACTGGTATAGGCCCGCTCCTCTCAACATTTCAGTGTTCTAATGCACAGCCTCTGCCTTTCTCTTTCCCCTGTCTCTCGAAAATATATTAAATAGGCAGAGGAAAGCAGAAAGGCAGTTGCAAGGGGACACACACAGCCTTCACCATACAATCAGGGTCACTAGGACTTGAGAAGGAGAGAGGGGTGTGGGGAAACAGCCTTTACATTGCAGTTTAAAACACGCTCTGCCTTAACAATGTGGTCCGAACCAGGAGTGCATCTTTAAAACGCATTCCTCTACTACACAAGTCGTTACAGCATCTTGCCTTAATGAAAGCGTTGTTGGACTGATGTTGGACTTTAAGTCCAACACTCTCCCTACTGTTGCGCAAACTGGAGTTGGAATATTAAACTATACTATTAAAAAGTCAAGCGCTTTACCTAAGGTAAATCGTTGTGGTTCGGACCCCATTGTTAATGCAGGCATGGTAAATGCCTTAGTGGTTCCAACATACATGGACGCAACATTAAAACATTGTTTTTGATTACATATACCCTGTTTAGGTCTCATGATTTATGTACATGGCTTCCTGATGAAGGCGTACAGCCGAAAAACGTGTGGGATATAGAATCTCTACAGCCACGCCAGAAAAGAATGTCCTCTCATAAAATGAAATGAAAAATTGTATATTTTTAGATCAATAATTAATTACTTGAAACATGTTTTCATATACATAAATGTGTACTGTTAACACTGTAGATAAAAATTCATAGAGCAGTGCTTGGATTCATGATAAGAAATATAACCATATTAAACAAAACAATTGCCAGTACTGCTCGAACAAATTAACCATAGACTTAATAAGATGAGTTGATAATTCTCAACTTAGAATGACCACTCTTTCAGTCCAATATATTTCAAAAATATTTTTTATGTAGGTATCTTATTTCCTACTTACAAAAGTTTTTTAGGAGCTTTTTTCTTTGTTTATATGTATCAACAAAAGACAGAATGAATTAAATTTTTCGTTCTAGAATCTTATTCACAACGGGGGGTGTGGATATGTACAATTTGGTCTGGTAAGGGGTTGTGTAGGCAACACGGGGGGAGACAAACCACATATATTTCAAACTTTACTAATCCACCTCGCAACACTTTCATTCATCCCACAATTATTCTGGATAAATACACAACACATACAAGTGGTGGGGAAGTGAAAAGGTATGTGAAAAAATGTACAGGTATGTGAAAAAAGGGGGGGTTTGTTGAAAAAAATGCTATTTAATATATACAACTAGGATAAGCCTACATAAATACAAATGAAACAGAGTCGGCCTCAGTAAATGAAAATAGATGCATACATTTTGAATTTATCGTCGGTGGTCTTGTTCCCATGAACCTCGTTTGGCAATAGATTCTGGCGCCAGAATCTATTGCCAAATGAGGCCGACTCATAGACGCCATTATTACAGAGGATTGTACGAACAGACCTCATTTCCACCAAAGAAATCTAGAAGAAACCCTGACAGATTGTATCTGTTTTTGGTCCTGAGGAGAATCCCACGGATTCATGGGATTCGAAACGCGTCGACCCATTTACATTTGAATATCTGTTTCATTTGTATTTGATGACTGTGTGTCATCTGATTTATTGAAATGCAACTAAATGATCGCATGTTGTGCATTTGATTCATTTAATTTGTGTTTAATCATACTCTTTGAGAATCAAGCTCTCTAGGCTTATCCTAGTTGTATATATTAAATAGCAACACCAAATTGTACATATCCACACGCCCCGTTGTGAATAAGATTCTAGAACGAAAAATTTAATTCATTCTGTCTTTTGTTGATACATAAAAACAAAGAAAAAAGCTCCTAAAAAACTTTTGTAAGTAGAAAATAAGATACCTACATAAAAAATATTTTTGAAATATATTGGACTGAAAGAGTGGTCATTCTAAGTTGAGAATTATCAACTCAGCTTATTAAGTCTATGGTTAATTTGTTCGAGCAGTACTGGCAATTGTTTTGTTTAATATAGTTGCGGCGTAGCCTTACTGCGCTTAAGCCAAACCCTTCTTTGTTTCCAAGAAATATAACCATGTCATGTAACCAAAATGTGTGAATACAGTGCATGACCTATTGTAGAGGACACACATTTTTCTGTATGTTCTCTTAAATTTGTTCGGAAATACAACTGTGTGACGAACCACTGGCTGCTAACCCCTCCTCCCTCACCCCTTTCACTGACCAAATGCCACCTTACCTGTCACAGAATCCCCTCCTTTCTTTTCAGACTCCTAAGTCTAGGGCAGGCTTTCCCTTTAAGATCTCGCTTTCCCCAGCCGTCTGCACCAATCACGTGACTGCATCAGCTGACGGTCCCGCCTTCAAAGAGCAAGAGACCGAGGAATCGGTGTCTTCAGCGTGGAAGGATCTAGCTACGTGGAAGAAGCCGGCGCCTGAAGTTCAGACCTTCCTTGTCCCACCCGGATTAGGAGCGTTACGGAGCCTTGCAGAGTCGATGCTGTAGCCAGAAGCGGCAGTCGAACCGAGCGAAGGACGAGCAGAGAAAGAGCCAGGAAAGAGGGAGCCGGACCCGCTCCGGCAACGCGCTGAAAGCCGCCACGGCCCTGGAGGGTCATGGCTGACCAAGGTACGGGACCAACTGGGGACCGTGTGGGCTAGAGGGAAGGCGGAAGAAAAGGGCGGGGCACCTGTTAAAGCACTATAATCACAGCTGCATGTCACACGAGTTTTATACACCAGAAAACTAGAGCATCACTGGTGGCGGTCGGGTGCTGACTTCCCCCCACTCCCTCACCCCGAGTTTTCTACGTCTTAAAAAAAACGACGTTCCCCTAACCAGTTCTTTTTTTTTCTTTTCCTTTTTTTTGTTGTTGTTTGACTGAGCCACGGACTGTTGGGCGTTGCCTGAAGACCTACTCCTTGTCGGTGGGAAAAATCCACGAGAACTCCTCAAGTACCCTATGCTCTTTGAAGCACGAGAGCGAAGATTGTAGTTAAAACTTCACATGTTCCTATTGTTTTGACCTATAGTTTGTCTCCGGAGGGAACGCATAAAAGAAATAAAAACTTTTTTTTGTTTCTAAATCAGTCATTGTCTCCTTGGTGTCCCTTCCCCTGAGCCACAAACTGTCTATATAAATAATATAAAATAAAAAATATTTTTGATACCTTACTCTAGAGGGTGTATGTATATTATACTATGTATGCTGTTTAGGTCCATTATTATCTTCTACTTACCTATTTTGTTATGTTTACACTAGGTTCCGACATACAGCCAGCGGTGAATGCTGCTCAGCTCCTGGGTCTCCCTGATGTGGCTGAAGTACAAAAAGCAGTTCAGCCAAGTCAGGGAGAACCAGGGCCTGCTTTCAGCTCCCTTTCTGACTCTTGTTGTGAATGTTCAAAAGCTGACAGCTGGGGGCCCTGCACATGGCTGTTAACTGTAGAACATTCACAGCAAGAGCTGTGAACAAAGGCTTCAGAGCCGAGGGGGATTTCAACCCCCTCTGGCTTCGAGAGGTCTTTGTTTTTCTAATTAGAACATTCTGCCCACATGGGGCGTATGTCCTCATAGCTTTATTGCCTGCTGTAGCAGGGCTAGCCTGGCAATTAAAGGCCAGCTCCCTTGTTAAAGACCCCCCTTATCTAGGACCTTTAACACTGGAGTGGGCCTTTAATGGCCGGTAGAGCTCCTTTCAGTGGGCCATAAAACTATAGTATTAGCTCATCTATCTCTAAGGTGAACTTCCTGACGTTCCTAGTTCCTATTGTTCTCCATCTTTTTCAAACATCCCCACATTCCCATCCAGCTTCTACATGCGAGGCTCAAGTAGGGTGACCAACAGGCATAGGTGCAAATTCAGGACGGTGAGTGTAAAAATTCAGGACAAAGGGTCAAAATTCAGGACAAAAATTCAGGACAAAAGGTCAAAATTCAGGACAAAACGTCGGGACAAAAGGTAAGTTTTACAGATACGTCAGAGGTGGTCGCGCAATAGTATATATGTAAGTAAATAGCCAACCATCTAAGTACAAGTCAAAATAGGTTCATATTAGGTTGAGGCAATCGTGCACTTCATGGTTTTTCACTATGGCTGCAGCTTGCTGCCTTAGACAATTTAAAATTTGCATCTTGCTCCAACAGGTACATTAATCACCAGACAATGGTGAACCACACCTGAATATAAGTGAAGCCGCTTTTATTGTTGATTGAAAACTACTGGATATATAAGGAACTTTGCAGTGCCAGCTCCCAGTAACAAAACCGCTCCCCCCCTTTCCAGCCTCCCAGGGAAACACCCGATGCCCGGTCCGGCCAATCCTGCCTTGCTATCACCCTTCAATGGTGCCCCTCATCTACACTTAGACCGTCTCTCATGTGTATTTAATTTCTCTTATAGTGTTACTCATCCCAATTATGTAGGGCAGGGTGTCGGAGTGCGTTACATCACACACATTATATAGAGACAATGACTCATTAACGTGAAAGTCAATGTATAGGAAAGGCTACTTAAGATAATGGGTGCTACAAGGTGTAATCATTCTTTTATCTATTATTCAGTCTTTCACCATCATTCTGTCCTTTTATCTATGTGCCCATTTATATCCAAACATATTCAACCATTTGCAAACCTATCCACCATATATCCTTCCATCCATCATTACACTCATCCATCCCTCCATCCACCCTTTCAGTCATCCATCCATTATTCATCTATCCACCCTTTCACCCCATCCATCCGTACAGTCATCCATCCACTCTTTCACCCATCCATCCATTCACTCATCCATCCAGCCATTTACCCTTTCACCCATCCAGCCATTCATTCACTTACTCATTCATCCACCCAGTCACTTATCCTTCCTTCCATTCACCCTTTCAGTCATTCATCCTCCCTTTCTCTCTCCATCCCCCTTTCACTTATCCATCCATCCATCCATCATCCACCCATCCATCCATCTACTCATTCATTCATTTATTCCATCCATTGATCCTATTACTCATCCATCCTTTCACTCATCCATCCATCCTTTCTCTCATCCATCCACCCTTTCACTTCTTCACTCATCTATTCATCCTTTTTTCCATCTACCCCTTTCACTCATCCATCCATACATTCACCATTTCACTTATCAATTCAATCCATCCATCCTTTCACTCATCTATCCACCCATTCACTCGCCCATCATCTAAGCTTTCACTCATTCATCCATCCTTTCATACCCCCATCCATCTACCCTTCCACCCATACATTCATCTATTTACCTTTTCCCTCATCCATACTTCCTCTTATCCATCCATCCTTTCTTTTAATTATCCATTCACCCTTTCATTCATCCATTCATCCTTTCAGTCATCCATCCAGCCATTCACACATTTTTTACTTATTTACTCACCCACTTTTTCACATTATGAGCTGAGCCTTTGTCTGCAGAGTTGCAGGCAGAAGAGGCCCATGAAGAACTTCACCTCGCTGTAGTTCCTAAAGCAAGGGGTGGGGTGGGGTGGGGGAAAGTTCACTATGCCCCTGCACATAGGCAGTCTGAAAACGTAGAAGTCATGAGTCACACATGATGCACAGTGCCAGGATGTGAGGTGACTGTGACATGGTGGTGTTTCCAGGGCTTGAAGTGGTGTAAAAAAAAACTGGGGGGTCTCTTCAAAGGGGATGTTCGAAGTAATTAAGGGAGTAGTTTAAAACACCTAGGCTAAAAATCAGCGCTAGCGTAGTGTTCCGCCCGACTGGTATTATGTTGTTTCTGTCATTGTATCCAGATATATAATACAGCAAGTATCATTACACCAACAAAAACCAGGACTATTGGCTTTGTCAATGGTTGTTAGTTGCTTAAAATAAAAAAAAAGCAGCAACCATGGCTTTGTTGGATATAATATTGAAAATACTTCAGTTAAAAAATGATGAGACAGTGAAAGAACGATAACCCGTTCTTTTTAACTTATTTTACAGGCATCTTTATATAAACTGTTTTCTTACGTTGCTAAAGTTGCAGCATTAGCGTTTTGCCTTTTATTTTACAGAACGCCCTGCTGTACACCGAGGCATGAGGAGGCCACCACATGATTTACCAGCCCAGACTGCCCCATTGACATTCTGTATGTGGCAATCAGCCCCATACAGAATGACAATGGGGGGGGAGGGGCTGCTCTTTTGCTCAAGGAGGAGCGCGGGCGCCCCATCAAGAAGGTGAGGCCTCTCACAGGGGAGCAGTGCTGCTCCCTGTGATGGCCAAAATTACAGACAAAAGGCGTCCGTAAAAGGTTTCCTCACGGACAACGGACGTGAGGTCCAAATTACGGACTGTCCGTGAAATTTACGGACGGTTGGTCACTCTAGGCTCAAGATCCCAATTTATTCCACTACAAACGCTCTCTCCCACTTATCCTGATTCAACGACTTTGCCTAATTGCCTTCTAAATAATCTGAGTTCTCTCTATCCCCCTGCTTCCGGTGACAACTCAGAGACACATCACAAAAAGTCTGCCACGCCTGCTTGATATCCCTACAAAAATTGTGTACTAGGGTGTGAGGTGGAGGTTCCAGTGCAGAAGGAATTATTTTCTCTCTGTGCATGCAACAACATGCACCAGTAGTGTGGCAAAAGGTCGCTGTGCCTCACACATTTGTGATGTGGCCTCTTCAGTCCACACTCAAGCACTCTGGTTGAGAGGGTAGTTCCCTTCCCTTTGTCTAGGTTCCTCATTGTACCCAGACCTAAACACCACTATAATTAATTGGACAACGAGGAGGCTGACAAATGGGAAATTAATTTTTTCATCATTTGTAGTCACGAATTAGTTGTTAATGTATCTGAAATCTTTACAAATGAATATGTGTATTTACATAACATAAGCACTCAACATTAAACACTTAGGGGCTTGCTTATGAAATAATGGCGCAGTGCAGCGCAACCTGCTGTGCTGCACTGCGTTACTGAGAAATGTCAGAAATACGCCTTATTTAAGGCATACAGTGCATTCCTGACTTTTCCCCCTGCACTGGCGCACAATGTGCTGCCTAGCACCAATGCCGGCACCACGGCGCAAGCCAGTGTGCCTTTGTTGCAGGCAGGATTGGTTTTGTGCAGACACCTTCCTGCCAAAAACAATCCTGAGATGCATTTTCCTCTTCCCATGTGTGGTGCATTCTGCAGCACTCTTAGAAAGAGGAAGTAACAGGAGAAATAAAGATATCTCTCCTCGTTACGTCTCTCTTGTGGCGCATTCCCAGGTTTGCGAGGTCTTGTGAATATAGGAATGCGTCAAAAACCATGTGAGTTGTGTGGGAACACCCAGGCAACGCCCATGGAACACTTATTATCCAGGGCAGAGTAATGCATCGTAGCGATTTGCGCTGCGGAACTCCAGGTTTTTGGAGCCACTCAATGTTATGCAAAGTTATGCAAAGTGGCTTTTAAAATCTGACTTACGCTTTGCGTCTCAAACCGGGTGATAAACATGCATCCATTTTCTTCTGTAAACTGCCATATTCATTTTAAGCGGATTCTTCCTGTTTCCACATATTCTGTATTTTTTATGACCGTAGCGAAAAGGTTATTCAATATTCAGAAGTTGAAAAATGCATTTCCGATAATGATGGCTAGAACTGAACTTTGGAATTAATGAAGCAAGAAACAAAAGATACACTTAAGTCTTAACTAAATGAGCACATTGTGTTAAAATAAGTCCGTCGCCGTCCGAGTGGCCTGTCTGCTGACAGAAACCGGCCACCCAGCTCCCTCTGGACTGGATTCCGGATCATGGCTCTGCGCATGTGACGGACCGCCACGAGCGGAGTTTATGGAAAGGAGTTATCTGTGAACTTCAAGGGCAAAGATTGTAATAAACAATGAAAGCCGAGAAATCATTTACTTGCTGACGCAACGTTTTCTTTCACGTGCCCTGGAGGGTGAACAGAAGACAGTGGTGGTTAAAAAGAGTTCAGTTTAAAACCGGCCATTTGCTGCAGCCACCCATAAATCTGCTAACTAGAGGCTTTGGTGGCAACTACATTATTTGCAATTATATATAGCGCCCACATGGCCCAAACGTATCAGAGCGCTTTACAACAAGCAGGATACATTGGTTACAGTGGGTTACAGTTATAGGAATTAAACTGAGTCGAATAAAACTGAGAGCATTAGTCACCACAAGAGACAGTTAGCAAGGTTGGGCAGAGTACATACTTGGTTAGGGAATCGATTTAGATGGTGGGGGTCATACAACAAAGCTATTTCCGATCACAGTGGAGGGAGTACTTCTGTCTGGTTCAGGGTGATTAACCAAGATGTCTCTGTCCAATAGGAGGAGCTTGAGACGCTTTTTGAAGGTGACTGGGCAGGTAGGTTAGGCGGTGGGAGAGAGGCAGAGAGTTCCAGATTCTAGTGGCGCTACCAGAGAAAGACTGGTTCATTAATAGTTCTTCATAGATCTGGGGGGTTCAAGGATGAGGGATTGGCCATTTCTGGAAACACAGTTTGCTCCAGAGATTTTTTAGTTTCTTGTTTAGATAGGAGGGTGAAGGTGAGTGTAGCTCCGTGTGGGTAATGTAAGTGGTTTTGAATTGGGCCCACACTTCAATGCGAAGCCATTGGAGTTTTAGCAGGGCTGGGGTAATGCAGTCAAATTTCTCAAGACCTAAAATGAAGCGTGCTGCAGCATGTAGTGTTGCTCTCAGTGAACCTAGGTGAACTTTCGGAATTCCTGAGAGAAGGCCAATTCCATACTCTAGTATGGAGAGAACAAGAGACTGCACCACTGTTTTGAGGTCATGTCCCGGAATTAATTGTCTGATGCCCCACAGCTGCCTTCGTTTGTGTTGTGCGCTGGTGGCCATAGCTGCCATGCATCTGTGAATGTTTAGATGATTATCAAGGGTGATGCCAGGTGATTTGGCACTCCGGACAATGGTAGGGCAGCCATCTAGGGTGGGAAGGTTAGATATCCATTCTTGTACTGGGTTTTTAGAGTTCCGCGCTGAGATCAAAAGAAACTCTTTTCGTTGGGTAGATTTTGAAATGGTGGGTGGACATCCAGTTTTGAATCTTTGAGAGTGTATTTGAGGGGTGGGCGGCATTTTCCGAGGATGAAATTTTCATGTAAATTTGGATGTCGACAGCATAGAGGTGGAAGACAATCCCAGACTTTCTGGGAATCACACATAGTGGCTCTAGGTATAGGTTAAAGAAGGTTGGGGAGAGGATTGAACCTTGAGAGACCCCTTGGTGAACGCTGACTGGTCTAAAAAATGTCTATGTAGTTTCGAAAACCTATTCTCTCTGTTCAAACTAGATGAATACTGCTAAAATATTTACTCTATTATACATAATGAATACTTCAATGAGACAATTTCATACCTTAATTTTTGTGAATAATTTTCTCTAGAGAAATGCTTTGTCTATGCTGTTTTCTCTAGGTATCGCTCGCCCCTTAAAAAAAATCCTGAGGCACAGCGCACACGCCGATTGTGCCAGATTTTAAAGTTATTACAGCACTTAGAATGAGGCACCAAAGTAGTACATTTTGTCTATTGACAATTGCTGCAGTTTCTTTCCTCTGTCAGCTCTTTATTACCACCTTTTCTCCTTCCTCATCCCATTCCTTATATCATGAGTCAATGTGCCCAATAAGGATGCCACCTTTCCAAGAAGTAAATGCCGGTCATTTGCTGTTGTTTTAAGAGTCTGAAAAGGCCCGGGCTTGATACTAAATAACAATTTAAACAAAATTGTATGTATTCATTTGTTTAATTAATTTTCTGCCTTTATGTACTTTAATTCTTTAATGATTAGACATGGATGTTAAGGCAGCCTTAGGACACATTCAAATGTTCTTTCTGTTTATATTTGCTGTTTGAAGTCTGTAGAGATAATGGCTAAAATACAAGCTATAGGTGAATTTGCTTATTTTTTGTACCAGCCAGAAAACCGGCAAGGTGGCAACCCTGGTGCCCAATTAATACACCTTGCTTTCGATTTTCAATTTTTATCCTCAGGATAGAATCAACCTATAAAGCACCTCACTCCCCTCAACACTTCCTGATGACTTTTTATGTGCCCTGTGTGTTCTATGGCTTTTGAAGTTTGCAGAAGGGAACTTTCATCATGTTCTTGGGTGCAATGGCCTTTTGATTTCTTCTGGTTTAAGCAGGATACGTGATTTATTATTTTTAAAGGGTCTGTAGGTCAAAACCTACCAGACAGTGCAGCTTTATGGTTTGCTAGTGACATCTTGGGGACATTTGGAAAACTTTCCTGGGATTGCATTCTGTTGTTTACCATTGGCTTTGTGGTTTGTTACTCACATTTGCTTACTTTCTATTTTCTGGCTCAATTTCTTTTAGGTTGTCCAGCTTTAGTTTGTCCCTTCCGTTGTCCAAACCCTATTCATTGTATTCTTGCACCAGGGCTCAATTTCTGTAAACAGATAATTTTTTTCTTATCTTGCCACATTTACTGTGCACTCAAAGACAGAGGTCAAATGTCAGGCTCCATCTTCCATGGAGTTTGGCGTTTACTTCTTTTTCTATGACTTCAAAGTAAGAGGTTTTATGTAACAATCATGTTGACTATTGGGATGCGCTTGAGGAAGGTTGTACGATGTTATTATTTTTTTCTAGCACATAATAAAATATAAATTAAGCAGACTTCTTGGTAATTCTGAAGTGTTGCGAAAAACAAATATTTTATTAGGATCAAAGCAAATCAATACACTAGGTGATGACATTTCCACACATTATTGTTTGTGCGCTGTATACTTTTATCAGTAAAACTGGATATCTGTGCTAATGTAATGGTCCTTTCAATTAAATATGTGTTGTCAGTAAGGAGGGAGGGATCTCCCCTACTGAAGGAAACCTGTCATGAAGTAACTAGCCTGAGAAAAATTGTAGCAGCTCATAGTCGAATAAACAAGGGGGTCCAAAGGGTTGTCCATCACCACTGCAACATGTTAGGCAAACAACGCTCTGATAGTTGTGTAAGTCATTATTTTCAAAAATGCATATTTGCTGACACCTTCATCGAGTTATGCACTAGCACACTGCACCATTTTGCCACCACTCAATAATTTGCAACCAAATCAAATACATGACTTCATTTTTCGTTGTTGTCCTTGGTCTTGGTTGGTCACCATATTTATTTATAAATGGAAAAAAAAATTACTGCAATTATTGTATGAAGAACAGCGATGATTCCTCGAGACCCTCAGGGTAGTAAGTTGGAATGTCAGAGGTGCCCTGGATAAGATTAGGCAGGGGGAAATTCTTCAGTACGCTAAAAGCGCCCATGCTGATATCCTTATGTTACAGGAAACACACCTATGGGCTCGGAGGCACTCTGTTTTCAGAGACATGGGTTTACCCAGGTGTTTCATGGGGCTTTTCACCGGGGGGGAAATGATCTTGATCCACCGCCGCGTCCTGTGTACGCACATCAAGACGTGGGTAGATATTCAGGGGCGCTATTTGTTTCTGCGGGGCACAATCAGGGAGGAGCCAGTGGTGCTGGGATGTGTATATGCCCCCCCTTGTCATGGGCACTGGTTGAGCGGCTTATGGCTATATGGAAAGATATGCCGGATGGTCTGTTGGTGATCGGGGAGATTGGAATGATGTCCTAGACTTCGCCTTGGATCGTTGTAGACCCGGGGAGGGTGCAGTAGTTTACCAGACTATGAAACTCTCTGCGCTGGTGTCGGGGTTGGATAGGGTGGGTCCCTGGCACCGGATGCACGACCTGGCCCAGGGCTACACCTATCTATCTGCAGTACACAATTCCTTTTGCCGTATTGATTATTTGTCTGTCCCAAGCGTGTCTGCCACCCGGGTGGTGGAGGTGGATATTCTTCCAAGGGGCTTATTGGATCATTCACCGATTACCATTGCCCTGCAAATGGGTTGGGCGGGAAGACTCTTCCGCTGGTGTCTTTCACATGGAATCATCAGAAGACAGTCTATAGGGAGTGCCTAAAGAATGCGAAGGATCAATACTTGATGCTCAATGTGGGGTCGGTCTCAGATGCTGAACGTATGTGGGAGGCGATGAAGCCTACCTTGCGGGGTGCAGATATTTCATATTGCGCGACAGCTTGTAAGACTCGGAGGGAGGCTCTGCTACAAGCAGAGATGAATATTGACGATCTCGAACAACAGGTCCGGACTGGCTGTTGCGGGCACCGGGCAATCCCCCGGTGCGCCGCAAGGGTGGGGGCCGGTGTTGGACCCAGGGGGCTGTTTTTGTTACAGGGCCGTTTTTGTAGCATAGCTGCAAAATCGACCCTGTAACAAAATCGGCAGAAAACCGTCCCGCCAAAGAGCTCGGTCGCACCCCCAGGAGGCCAGCCGAGCACTTTGCATGGGCCGGTTTTGGTTCTCAGTCCGGCCCTGTCGAACAACGTAGTCGGAGCGGGGAGGGACATCTTATACGGCAGCAGTTATTACAGGCGCAGCAAAATTACGCTGCCCTCCTGATGGACGTGGCTCGACTCGCCTGGTTGGCTACCTGCAGCTGGATATATCAATGGGGAGACAAATCCGGTAAGATGCTCCATAGACTCTGTGAGGGGTTGTTCCACGCAGCCCCTTCCTGGGATAGTGGGCCCAGATGGACGGCCCCTTACGGACTCCCTCGAGGTAGCCAAAAGCTTTTCCACATATTTCACGGAGCTGTATGCCCCCAAAGAATGTCTCAGTGAGGACGAGATTGGCTGGTTTATGGATGACCTGCCCCCTCGGGCTTTGCCGGAGGACATGAGCGTGGAATTGGACCTTCCACTTACGGAGGAGGAATTGGGCGCAGCCCTGGGCGACCTCAATTCGGGCAAGGCCACAGGGCCCAACAGGTTCCCCTGCAAGGTATTTTAAGAAGTTCTTTCTACAGTTAGGGGCCCACTATCTTCTGGTAGTGGAGGAGTCACGCGAGCGGGGATGCCTTCCATGGAACTGGAGGCATGCTGAAGTTGTGATGTTCCATAAACCAGGCAGGCCCCCGGAAGGACATGCTTCTTATCACACCATCTCACTGCTCATTGTAGAATCCAAAATGTTCGCCAAGGCGTTAGCCAATCGCCTGCAGGCTCATATCACTACGCTTGTCCACCCAGATCAATCAAGGTTTATGCCGCAGCGGGCAACCCAACACAATATCCCTCGTGCTCAGGTGGCTGTGGAGGCCGTCCAGGGACGATGTGAGCAAGCGGCGCTGCTGCTGGTGGGTATGGACCGGGCATTTTGATTCCCTTAGTTGGGTGTATCTTTTTGCTCTTTTACGCCGTCTCAATCTCGGCCCGCGCTTTCTGTTCTATCTTTGCTTTATACCGATCTTACTGCCTCAGTACGGGTGGCTGGCGCGGTCTCCTCCACCTTCCCCTTGGGGCGTGGCACCCGGCAGGGTTGCCTGCTGTCTCTTTATCTCTTTGCGTTGGCAGTTAAAACATTGGCTGCCTGGGTTCGTATGGATGCGCAAGTGACGGGCTTTGAATGGGATCATGGGTTGTTGGACCGTATCGCACTTCATGCCGATGACGTGTTATTTTTTTTAACAAACATGAATAGAACTGGTCCGCGACTGCTTCGCATTATACAGATCTTTGGAGAATCATTTGGCCTCTACATGAATCCAAGCAAATCCACGCTATGGCTTCTCTGGAATGCGTCGGCTGTAGGCGACAGGGCTGACTCCGGGTGGTTACCAATGGTCTGAAGTATCTTGGGTATTCGTCTCTGAATCTCCCGCTGTGGCCTGGGAGAGGAACCTGTCTACTATCTGGGAACGTGTTCGGGATGATCTGAAGGTCTGGTTGCGCATGCCGCTGTCAATCTATCTACCGATTGGCCATTTTTAAGATGGTTGCACTGCCTCGCTTATTGTATCAGCTGCAGAACTATCCCTACCCGATTACCCCAGATGGTTCCGACAGGTGAAATCATCTCTGGGGCAGTTTTTGTGGGCAGGTGGGCCGGTACGTGTCGCATTGCGGACATGTTTCCTATCCATGTATTACGGAGACTTGGCGACCTCGGATGTCCTGTCCTATTACATGGCATCACAGCTACTTATCCTAAATGAGTGGTGGTGTGGGAGTCGAGATGACCCAGCCTATGCTGTGGAGCGGTGCCTCATGGGGGATCTCTCTCTCCACATGATCCTATACTCTGCTCCACCACGCAGGTCTCTGCTGTCGGTGACTCGGTGGTTTTCATGATCTGGGGGCAGGCATTGCGGCGAATAGGGTGGTGGAACACGCTGACCCAGGAGACCCCACCGTGGAACAACGGGCGCCTGCCACAATTGGCTGCTGTGCTAGGGTTTCGGGGCTGGGATAACATTGGCATTTCTACTCTCAGTGATGTTATGAGGGGGACCACCTTGAAGTCCTTTCAGGACTTGCAGGGCGACTATTAGATATCTCCAATTTCGTCACGCCCTGTGTCCTAGTCAGGTGGATCTGAAGACACTCGCCGAATTCAGTCCTGTGGAAGCCAAGATATTTATGGGGGATCTTCATGACCACAACATTTCCAAGATCTATCAGACATTGGTAACGCACAGCTCCCCCACTTTGCAGAATCTCAGGGGTACATGGAAAGAGGATCTGGGCTCCCTGGATGAGGAGGACTGGACGGAGGCTCTGGCCTCCCCGCGAGGGGAGGGGCTGTCATTGCGGTACCTCTACGTCTCATCCAATTCAAATATCTGGTCTGGTTATGGAGGGCGGGCATGGTGGCTTCTCCGATGTGCCCTTGATGTGAACAGGAAGAGGGGACCCTGATACATATGGTCTGGCATTGCTCCTCCCTGGCGTGGTGCTGGTGAGGGGTGATGTCCTGCCTCTCAGAAGTGTTGGGCTGGAATCTTCCCCGGTCACCAAAATTGGTATTACTACACGTCATGGACGGGATAGGGGCAACATTTATAAGCGTCATCTTATGATGCTGGGATTTACATTAGCACAGAGGGATATCACCAGGGCTTGGAATGCGCCGGCGCCACCTTTGGTGTCGGTATCGAAGAGGGGTCTGAACCTTTGTATGGGCTTGGAACGCCCTATCTTTACAGCTAGAGGTTGCCCGCAGAAACATTATAAAATCTGGAAGCGGTGGGAAGACTATTGTGGGCTGATGTGTGAGCCGATTGTGGGGGGTTCTCCCCCTTCCAGTTTGATGCTACCTCCGCTATTGGGGCGGGGGGGTGTGGTGGGAGGCCGGATTTTAATTGTGATTAAGAGGTTGGTTGTGCGACTTAGGGTGGAGGGGGGTTGTTGGGGGACGGGGCGTTTTCTTCTTTTAAAAGAAAAAGAAAAGGAGGGGGATTATTTTTCATCTGTATTGCACTTCTTCATCCTTGCTACATTTCTTTCCCTTTGTTTTAAAAAAAATTCAAAGCTATGATGTTGATTATTGATTGTGCAGAGGCCTCTGGGGTAGAGAGCCCTGCGATATATGTGTCATTTGATGAATAAAATGTGTTTAAAAAAAAAAAAAAGAACGGCGATGATTGGTTAGATGCAATACTATACCTGACACATTGGCGTGCATATTGCTGTATGAGATAATAAGGAGATGAGACGGAGGATTATTATAATGGATCTTAATCAATGGTGTTTCAAGCATTTACATTTTACCAACTGCCAGTCATTACTCATCTAAAAAGTACATAATGATGCAACTGTTACAGCCCCTGAAATCATCCACATCAGAACAGGAAATTCAATGAAGCGTGCTTTGATTTTCTCAAAGTTAGCTCCTCTTTCACCATGTCACTCCTGCAGAATTTTTCACCAATTGCGAGGTCCATCGATTTATGGTAATGTTCTGTCTGCTGTGCATTCTGGGAAACCAATGAGGACGATCTGCAACCTTGAAATGGCAACCAAGCGACAGAAGCAGCAACCAGCTACAGTGAAGAAATCGATGGTGCAGGCAAACGCAAAGATCTGAGTGATTTGTTTTTACTTATTTGCAAACTTGCCCTTAAAATAGCAAAAGGCATGGGAAATTCACGGATTTGTATTAATTGTCATGATTATGGACATTGTTAAACCATGGTTCTACTTTTACATAATAAGGGAATCTGAATGTAGTGTGCTTTTTACCTCAACAAATGGAGCATTTAAACAAACTATTAAACAGTAATCTGGAAATTCTTGGCAGAGTAATCTACTGGAAAAAGCAGATAAAAAGTTGCATGTGCATTGGATGGAAACTGTGGGAACTTTTTCAGGAGACACTGAAGGTTTCTGAGCTGAGACTGTGTCTATCAGAGTAGTTTCCCACTGTTGTTTGGGGTATTCACCTTATTTCTGGACCCAAAAAACGCCTGTTCACCTCTTTAGCACTTGACGCACAGAGTAGCGAGATCGAGCAGTACCTTTAGTTTACAAAAACTAAAAAGTATTTTATTCTACACGACACAACATTATACATAACATCAAAGGGCAATAATCACATAATCCTGAATATCCTGAAAGTAGTTCAGATAAGACCAAAAAGAAGTCTCAGCAGGATTTACCCCGGGGTTATAAGGGAAGACATGAATCTAGGGGCTAACCCAACCTTATTTGTGCCTTTATGCATCTCTTCTTTCTTCTTCTTTTTCCCCCATATCCTCTAGTTTAGTTTTTTCCCTTGAGCTGGTTGTACGGTGCCTTGTGTGTCCACGTTTAGGCCATCCTTTACAAGAGTTTGGCGTGGGACTGTACAGCAAGTTATCTTGCTGAGCCAGCTATACCAAAGTGAAAGGGCAGGAATGCACCGTATTTATGCAGTACTCCATTCCTGTCCTTTCTCCTTGTGCTGGCGCCATTTCAGCAGCCGAGCGTCAAAGTAGGCACCCTTGCACCATGGTGTAAGGGTGTCTCTGTTGCATGCAGGATTGTTTTTGTACAGCAAAGGGCTCCTTTTTGCACAGAAACAATCCTAAGAACTGTTCGGCAGCACATATAGAAATAGGAAAAAACAAGGAGAAGTAAATATCTCTCTCCTTGTTATGCCTCACCTCAAGGGACATAAAGATTTGGCGCTTCCCCAGGTTTACATGATTTTGTAAATCTGAGGCAGCGTCAAAATCCAGGGGTGTTGCATGGAAACACCCACCGCAACGCCCATGGAAGGCCTCCCGGGCGCAGAGTAATGTGACACAGCGATTTGTGTTGCGTTTCCTTATTCAGGGTTTATGAGGCCACTCAAAGCCACGCAGGGTGGTTTTGCATAGATTCATGAATTTTATTCAGAGCCCTGAGTCAATGCATCTACCACTTTTATGTGGTGCAAAAGTGACACAAGCTCTCATAAATAACCCCATACGTCTCTAGCTTGCAGGCCTCC
Source organism: Lissotriton vulgaris (assembly GCF_964263255.1). Classification (NCBI taxonomy): domain Eukaryota; kingdom Metazoa; phylum Chordata; class Amphibia; order Caudata; family Salamandridae; genus Lissotriton; species Lissotriton vulgaris. The sequence goes on along the minus strand of NC_141685.1, from coordinate 773,955,790 downwards.
TTTTCAACCACTTGTACCTCCTTTACTACCCACTGTGGTCTGCATGGTTACTTTCTTATGAAGCATACTGATGAATTCACTATGGTTCTAGACCTATAAACGAGCTCCCTATAGCAACTATTTGTTATAGAATTTGTACATTTGCCTTCCCGGATTCTCATGAATGGCTGCAGATTTCCGTTTCATAAATACTTCCTGGTGTACTCTGGAAATACTGCTGAGAATTCCTATTTATGTGCGATCTGGGGCAGTTCTATGTAGATGTGCACAATGTATGAGTGGGCCTGCCAAAAGGCCTTCATGTCAATGCAATTTCCCTTTATATTTTCCTCAGGGAAAGTTTTTTCCCGCGAATAAACTCCTTCCCCTACACACCCTCAATTGTGGGTGATTTCTTTTCCCATTTTTAGCCTACCAATGGATTTACTCCGCCCAATGACTGCAGTAAATATCTGATTGTCTCCCCAGATGGAACAAGTTTGTGAAAACTAACACATTCCTGAGTGTGTTGGTGTCCACAGACGTTCATGTTATCTAAGCTCTGAAACATCCACTGGCTGCCCACGGGGGATAATGTGACTACGGCCCTAAGTTCCTCATCTGAGAATTTGCCCTTGTGTTTTGTGTAACTCGTGGCCTGCACATTGAGGCACGCATGTACATTTTTGCAGTCAACAGATGACCTGAGATGCCTTCTGTGAGCACAAGGCGATTAACTGAGCAAAGAAAGGTTCTCTGCTTTGAATGCTATATTCAAAATGGATTATATATAAAAAGTACAATTCCAAGAAAAAAGTTTGTTTAATTCATGTTATAAACCTACAATAACGAAATGTAAAAAAAAAAAAAATCGAATTGAAATTATACATTTGCATTGTCCTTAGAAACGTTTAGGCCAGCCAGAGCAAATTAAAGTGCCCATAATTTAGCTGCTATTCCCCAAAAATAATTGGCCCCTGTGCCGCTGTCAGAAGGCATGAAAAAATGAGAACTAACTTTACTTGTAGCACAGCTGTTTTTCTGAGGTGTTGCTAGCGCTACTGTACTCGCAGTTCATCATCGTCATCAAAATAAAGACACTGCTTTAAATGGGCCGGTACGGAGTACAAGCACTTTTTAGGTCTCGCCTGAGCCAGCGCATGTGCTGATTGGGAGACATTTAGTGGGTGGCTTCTAAAAAGTCCTAGCACAGCTTTTTGGCTGGCATAGAGCCTGCGGTTATGCGCACAATGACGAGCAGAGGCGCCATCTGGCTTTCCTCTCTCGCAATGGTGCGCGCACATCGTGCACCACTCGCTAGCCTGCTTTCACTTTTGCTGTTGCGCGCGCACATGCGCACCACTCGCATATCGCTTTCAAGGCCGCGCGGCCGCGTTGCTTTCACGGCCGCACGGCCATTGCTTGTTTTGTGCTTCCTGATGCTATCTTTACTCATGGCGACCCTTTGGAAGCGATTGGTTTTACCAGCACAGGATAATTCTGCTCCGCTTGTCTTGACGAGTAATCATTGCCTTTAATGCTAATATCTGTGCCCCAGGCCCTAGTGGTGAGAGGGCACTTGCTGCGCATCATTTATGTCCGTCTTCTACTACCCATTAAGTATGCGTCATTGCTCAAAGGGAAACTCCAGTTACAAGGAGCGAGACTGGTGCGTTTTGTTTAGGATGCGTGATGCATTTGGGCTTCGCAGCTCTTTAATTATTTACACACCTCCTTTCTTCCTGACGGTGAAAATAGGTCCACTCTGTCAATGTCAATGCGGCGGGCTGTGCAGGGCAAGATGTTTACCATCGGATGAGGCAGTGTCAGCCGCCCCGTGCCTGGATGCAACCTGATGCCTTGCAGAGGGCCCTGTGCTCAGTCACTGAAAGGCTGGCATTCAGAGCCGTGAATCATCATTCTGTATATCAGTATGATAACCCTTTATCTGCGTGTTCAGTACACAAAGTGCAAAACTACAACTTTTTTTGAGCTGCTCTAATCTAGGCTAGTTTTGCGCCATTAAATAGGATTTCCGGTTTTAGCATTATGTGTTTACATTAATAAAGCATGCTGTCAGTAAGATATATTGCATAACCACCACATATAAATCAGGTGCCTTTGTGCTGAGCAGTTAGAGTCGTTCCGGGTAGAACAAGTCTTATTACAATCACTATGCTGTAAAAGCATATATATTTTCTCCTAAAATAGCTCATATCATGTCAGATAAATAACGTATTAACCCATTAGTCAGTAATTAAAGTTGTATTCTGTTAGTATATGCATTTGTAAGTTGCTTAAGTGTAACAGAAGTTCTAGAAGTATTTTTAGAATTGACCTCGGCCAAGACCTTTTAAGTTTACTCAAATTATATATTCTATATACTTATAGCAGCTTTCAATTGGCCTTCTTCAATCTGTTGACCTGTTGTTGTCATTTACATGGTTCTTCTACCCTCTGTAGCATACAGCTTGAGGCAATGGTTCAACCCACTTCAGCCACTGGCACACTTCAAAGTGATGCCATCTATCTATCCTATCTTGCCAGTCATTATGGGTTCATAAACATTCTCTTTTAGCACCAAAAAGAAAAGCAACAAGCATTGGCATAGCCAATAGGGCTGGCCTTTGGGACCTTGTAAGTATTTAGACATGCAACAGTTGTTGTTGCACTAAGAATATTGTGCTGCATACCTAAATACTTATAAGGTCCTAAAAGCAAGACCTATTGGCTATGCCAATGCTTGTTTATTTTGAGAGGAGAGTACAGACACTTCTCAAGAGTGACGTAATACTTTGAATTGGAGAGTACCAGCACTTCTCAGAAACAAGCAGGTACTGTGATACAGAGTACCTGCACTTCTATTTTTCCATTTCAAGCTCCGAACATTTTGTTTACTGTTCGATTGTCCAATAAGATGCCTCCTCCCAATTTATTTTAAAATAAATGGCTTGATGGTCAATTCCTATAAAAAAACAGTGGGCACAAAAGTGAAATCACACACAACGGCCTTGAGGTTTAACCTGTTGTCCCACCTTTCGCCTCTCAACATTGCTCTAGTTGGTGCTGAGGGGCTTGGGGAAAAGCATGAAGTGGAAACCACAAAAGGTAACCATGATTCTACTTCCTGTTCCTCTTGCTTCCTTCACCTAGTTTGAAACCAGGGGCAGCAAGGACAGTGTCAGGGGAATTAAGGGGCAAGTCAGTTACAGCAGCTTCTCCCCCTTGACTCCCATGAATCATGTCCAGAGAGATATGACTATTGCCCAACTCCAGACAGTCCTGCTCTGCTACTGCTGTTGAAAACCAACTTTTATAGAGATACGTAAAATTAAGAACAAGATTAATTGATGGATGAGGTGAAGTCAAGACTAGACAGTCTTGGTACTCAGCAACCACGTACATTTGGCAACAAAGTAGCAGACTCCTTAGAAAAACCTCTGGCTCCTGCACTTAGGTTTTATGTTTTTTGACAGATTAGGGTCACCACTGAGCCTTTCCTTCCTATGAGCCCCCTTGGCCAAGGATTTCTTCTGGTACCCCTTAAGTTCCAGCTCAACATATATGCTTTACTGAAGGCCAGAGGTTAAAGATGTGTGTTCAGGTGAGTGCCTTGCTGTGGGTTGAAGAGCTGTAGGGAACAGACACTGATCCATTGGTACGTACCTGAACAGTGCTCTTGACAAAAGTTCACTCACAGATGCAAATTTACTGGCCGAGATATTGTGGGGCCGTCCTCTTGGTCCTTATTTCTCTATGCGAATGGAGGTGGTTGTGCCCTTACTTCACATAGCGTTCTATATGTATCCCCTATAGAATCAGCAGAGAGGCTGGAGGTGCAAGACACCAGCATCCCCCAGTGGATGAACTATGATGGAAGCTCAGGTAATATCCGCAACCTTGGACGTGGAGTCGATGGTGGTCCCAGAAATCAGATTGGTGTCTTTGACCTTGAACTGCAGGCAAAACATCCCACATCTACTTCGAAAGGAACATACTACTAACTGGCACACGGATGGCTATGCGAAATTCCATGGTAATATTTTTTCATTTTTATAGGAAATTGGGTAAACTCTGCAGGAATGATTTAAGAAATCTGCGGAAATTGCTGTGATTGTCATTCATTTTTCTCAGATCAGTGGCAAAATTATATTTAAGTGTACTGATTGTAATTATTTTAAAGATTTCTGAGCTCAAGAAAGCAAGTTCATTTGTATACATGGGGCCTCTGCCCTGCTCCGGTCATGATGTCAAGGTCTCTACATTTTCTCTTGTGCACTTATTGCTCCACAGATTTTCTGTGTTCCCCTTGATACCAGGGTGTCGGTTCCACACACCTTTCCTAAACCTCATCCAATCCTGGCATTTTTTTGTATATGACCGTGGTTTGGAGGAGGTTATAAAAAAAGTTATTATTACTTATATATCACATAGCAGAGCTGCGTTGGCTGAAGGCCTCGATTTCTGATGGTAACCTTCATTAATCCGAGGTATAGCCTTCCTCGCCACAGTCCTAGAACAATGAGCCTTCTGTCTCCTATGCCAAGACCTCACCCATAAAAGAAACAAATTACACAGGTGCCCCTTCCAGCATTGCTGGCACAGGACTTTGATACAGTGAAAACCATCAAGGAGGTGCTAACCAGTGTACACATCCTGAAATTACCAATCTTTTTCAACAATAGCAATTTTTTTCTCACACCTTTCTCCAGACAAGTGAGGGAAGGTGAGAAAACCAGGGCTGTGGCGAGGAATACTATGACTTGGAGTATTGATCACCAGTAAGTAATCAAGACATTTCCTTCCTCTTCCATCTTCCTTGTCACAGTCCTAACATAATGGGCCAAGACTTTGTAAAAAGGTAAAATGGATCTTTACACAATTAAAATAAAGCCTGAAACTAACATAAAACCGTGGATTTATTTTGCGACAATGTGATCAAACTCTTTATTGAACCGCTGCAAGAACTGCAGCCCCGGTAGAAGTAGTAAATACATCCACCATCATGAACCTATAGTGGAAGATGAAGGTGTGCAGAGATGACCAGGTATCTGTCCCACAAATCTCTTTTAGGGATGCCTCATTGAATGTCACCCAAGAGGAAACATTCTCCTGGTCAAGCGGCCCTGACTGCTGGAAGGTTAAACCACTCCTGCCTTTTGATATGCCAGGTAAATATCCATACTTATTTAACGACTTAATGTGGCAGTTGTTGGACAATGACCCTTGCTTGCCACACCAAAAGTCACAAACAGGAAAGCCACTTCTCTAAAAGAATCTGTTCTTTCCAGGTGACACTCTATGCAAATCTAAAGAATGTCAGAGCATCTTGTGGTTCGAAGACAGGGAAGGGAAAAACATGGAGGATTAGGTCATGAGAAAGATGAAATGCTGAAGATGCCTTTGGCAGTAAGGATGGGTCTGTCATTAAAGTGATCTTATCAGGAAAACCTCTCATAAAGGGGTCAGGGCAAACAAGAGCCCCCATATCCACTAGCCGTCTACCCAATGTTATTGCAGCTACCACAAAGAAGGTATAAGATGTTTAAGAAATTGAGGGGAGAGATTCAAAAGGAGAATCCTGAAGTATATTTAGAACCAGAGGCAGATCACCTGAGGGGACTGAAGAATGAATTATATGCTTCTTAAATGGAAACCTCTGAGGAGATGAGAGGCTAAAGGGTCAAATTGAAAAATAGTAGGACCCTTGATGGCTTTGATGGCTGCTGATTGATTGTTAAGATGAGAAACATACACAAATAAAAGCAAGCCATCTCTTAAGAATTCAAGAATTACTCCCCACCCTCGCAGGATAAAAGTGGTACTTTCCTCAAACTACACCATTCACAGAAGCTTTTGAAATGCCTCTTGTAAACCTTTAAGGTGCTTTCTAACCTGGAATTCTGGATGGAGAGAGCTACCTTTGGGGTACATCCAAATTCCACAAGCCCTTGCCTCTCAAAAACCTAGGGAAGGCATTTGAGAGTCTTCTCTGGCAACAGAGCAAACCCCAAGGAGGCTGGACGGCAAGCTCTAGAAGAAGAGGGAAACAGGAACACTGATTCTAAGACTAAACCACCACCAGCACCTCATACCCTCCTACCTGATTTTACATAATAGTCTGCTGATCACTGCAAGGAGAGAAAAAAGATCAGATGGCACTTTGGCCACTGGAAATTCATAGATCCACCTTCCATCGCCCTATATGGAAAGAGGGAGCCTAACCTGGGAAGTAGCACATTCTCATGAGCTTCAAATAGGTCAACCAAGGAACCCTGAGCTTCCTTACTTTCTCCTGAAACACACAGGGGGACAGAGACCTGGGTATAAGGAAGGGGAATGTCTAACTCAAGAGGTATGCAAGTCTTTCTCACTCCCCGGAATATAGAGCGCTGTCAATGATAACTGATTCTCCTCTGCCAAGATTCCAATCTGGTACCTCTGCAATTGTCGAGGTACCAATAGCATGGCAGGGATTGGTGCCAAGTTCAGGGTAAGTCATCAGTTCTTGCGGTGACTACTCTCTTCTGTCCTCCTTTAGTTCCCATGTTATGAATCTGAATACCTGGTGTAGACGGGGATCCTAAATACAGTATTTAGGGGTGTTAAGGGGGTATAGGGTCGGAGCCAATTGGCAACTTACCCCTGGGATGACTACACCCCCTATATGACCACTTCCCCTCAGGAGTGGGCATCATTTTGAACCAGAGTTCATAGTTTCACCTTTTTCAAAAGGGTGAAACCCTATCTTGGCTGTCCACTTCAGGTGGCCCACTTTAGGGGTTTACCTGGCCTAAGAGTGTGCCACACCTCCTGACCAGCTAATTTTCCCCTCTGCTCTGTAGCCAAATGGGCCCCACAGCAAGGGGTGGCATTCCTCAGGTCTGGGGAAGCCAGGTTCACATATCAAAGGCGGCAGAGGCTTTCAAGCTGCTCGCCTTGCTATGGTAAATCATTAGTCATTTGCTGGAGGAGATGTAAACACCTCCTATCAAAACAGTCTTTGTTTCTGACCTCTGAGAGTGAGGGTTGCCCCAGGCAGGGGGTTAGAAACGCATCTGTGATGGCAGGCTGGTAGATACAAGTCAACCTGCCCACTAGAGACCAGTTGGTTTTATGAGAACCTCCAAGGTGCCCTCTGGGTGCATGTCATAATGAATCAAATACTGGCATCAGTATAGATTTATTGAGATGAGGTGTTTGATACCAAACACCCTTATTTTCAGTGAAGTCATTATGTAGCTTAGTAACTCTGTATGACAAGTGCCCAGTACATACCTTTAACATGGCTTCCTGATCACCTGCAATGTCTTAGTACCGGAACTAGACATCACAGGGGCATATCTGCTCATGCAGATGTGGTCTGATATGTAATATAACACACCCTGCCTTAGGGCTCTGAGGCCTGCTGTAGGGGTGACTTACATTTAAGACATGTAGTGTACATGGGCATTTGACTGCAGCAATGTATAACGTTCTTTCTTTATTGAAGTCCTTCATATGAACAGAAACGTTCTATCCACAAAGCACTCCAACAGCAACTGATAATTGAAGTTCTAAATAACAGATCACAAGATATACATTCCAGGACGTCTAAAAGTTATACTAAGAATGTTGAAAGCCTGCAGGCACAGACTATGTTAATAATACATTAATACCACAGCATTGCACACAGGGACTGTGAAATGACTTACTTTCTGAAGGGCTTGCGCCCTGTCATGCATCCTGCAATGGCAGTTTGCATGTAGTTTTTGTATGGGTCCCTTTGGGTGGCATAATGCATGACCCTCTTAAGTACCCATACCCTGGGTACCATAAGTAGCATTACCAGGGACTTACAAGGGTGCTAAAGTCCTTGCCAATGGGATTTACAATTCAACATATCAGTTTAGGGGAAAGACAAATGGCACCCGAGCGTGGTTAGCAGGCTTCAGTGCACCATTAAAGATGAAAACCAGCATCTAGTCCAAATGGCAAAAGGTGGGGGGACATCTGTAAAGAGAAGTCCAGATTCCTACAGATCTCAGTCAGTATCCTGGGAAGCAGATACTTTAGGTATCTTTATCACAGGCTGACCGCCACAATCAGTAAATGCTGCACTAGAGCATTTTTTATAAATAGAAATGTATGCAATTACCATGTAGAAATACCGGGTAGGCCTCCAAACAAAAAGTGACACGTAAAATGCAAATGAGAGCACTAGGCTTTCATGGCTGCATAAGTTAAGTTAGAAAGACTTATGAATGCATTTTTTTCTTTTTCCTTTTCATCTGACATGAGGTTAGGAATGTCAGTAATGAAAAGTGCAATGCTTTCAAGGTTACAAAAATGCTGAACTGAACATGAACTAATGGGAAAGTTAGATTTCACCCTTCCCATAGAGATATGTTAATATAATACAATAATGTATTACAATGTGTAGTGTGATTTCCATAGAATGTTTCTTCATGAGTAAAATTCACAAGTTAGAATGCGTAAATTGCATGATTTCATCTGTGTGATGTAGAGACCTAACCATGTAGTAAAAATGAAAAATGGGAAGCTAATCTTAATTTGCACAGTGTTATAAAATGTTTAGTTTTAGCACTTAATTTCTGTAAGACGTTTTGTCCTGAACCGCATAGACAACAGATGTTTTCCTCTTCCCAAGATGACACTGCTTGGGGATTGGCTGAGACGACAGAAGAATCGAACATTTTACCTTGGTGCTATATATCCAAATGTTATATTAGCGTGTGTTCCTAGAGTAGAGTATGGAGATTCTACTTTCTAGACTCTCTGCAGAACCCTTTTCTGAGATATTCTCTGATATCTGACAGACATATTAATTTCTCTTGTGAAAAGACAGACAAGGCTAATTGAAGAGTACGACCATTGGTGGCGCCTGCTGTGTGTCACGTGTTATAATTTCCGTTATATATCTGCAACGGTGCCCCAGAAAGGAGGAATAGCCTGAAACCCCCAGCTTGGACCTAGGTCCTAAACACAACAAAACATGGGATCTGTGCACACGTCAATTATTATACTGCATAATATCGACAGTTGAGTCACACACAAAACAATTCAGAGACAAAGAATGTTGATTTAGTCTTGATTGCTGTGGTCTTCAATTTTAATTTGCAACGCCCAGCCAACACGTGTTTCGTCAGAGTGATATACCCTCGACTTCGTCAGGGCTCCAAATGGGCAGAGATATTCCAATGACTGTTGCAATAAGTTTGTTTGCTCTCCGCCGGTTGTACTTCCGTCCCGGCTGCCCGGTTCAGACGAATAAAAGATTAACTCCGCTTATATCCAGCAGCTAATATCAGTATCGATGTTTAAGGTTGTAAGGCACTTTCGTATGTGTAAGGTCGAGTTCAGAAATAGATGCCGCAGCTCCAGTACCGCTGCCGGTAAATCAACATTCTTTGTCTCTGAATTGTTTTGTGTGTGACTCAACTGTCGATATTATGCAGTATAATAATTGACGTGTGCACATATTAATTTCTCTTGTCTGAAGCTATGCTTCTCTGAGACTACTGAATTTCGTGAACTTCTTCTTATGTGAAATGATAACTGATTAAGAAGTGCTTTAAGCTTTATGCTTTCATCTCTCGATTGGAACTCTTTATGGGTTCTAAAGATACTTTTTCTTGCATTTCCTAGACTTAGAATAGAGATTTAATGGTATGGAACGTGCTTTATGCAATTGTTTTGTATTGTATTACTGATGAATTGATCACCTATTTTGAGAACATATTAATGAAGTTATACTATCTAAAAGACTCAATAAAACTTTGAAAACACACACCAAATCTCACCATTGACTTTCAAGTAGTGATAAGTAAACTGTGATGTATTGATTGATCTTGATTTGCAGCTAATGATTAATTCTTACTTTCGACCAAGGTTTTTCATCCTTGGGCCCAGCAAGAGCAGGGACTTTCCTCCAGATAAGTGGTAAAAGGTATACCATAAACTAAAAATGTATTTAAAACCCCTAATCCCCCAGCTGCTTCAACAGCTTTATAAATTATACTTTGCTGGAGTTCCATCTCAGGGTTTGGATCTGAATCGCCCACCACTGGGGTAGCTTCATAGTCAGAACTTGCCTCTGGGAATTACAACATCTTTGAAGAACGTTTTCCCTCCATGACTGCAGCTTGTACTACTGACTGGAAAAGTATGGCCTGCAGTATTGTACTGCAAAGGGTAGTATTTCACATGTGTCCACATTACTAGGCAGTGGGCAGCAGTATGAAAAAGTCTTGCAGGACCTCGGCCATCTTGAAGGCAGGTGTCACACTCCCGCTTATATGAACATATAAGGGAAATACAACTATATTGGCTGAACCTGTGTCCTCAGTCTAAAACAAGAATATTTTACTGGGCATGAAAGGCTTCGGCTGCCCCCTAGCTGAGCAGAGCAGAGCAGGCAGCCCATGTCAGCCTAATACTGAGCAACAGCTGGAGCCACTCACTCAGCGGGGCACCAGGCCCATCAATTCAAAGATTCTTACACAAAACGTAATAAACAATTAAACCAAATAAAAAAGGGCTAAATATGCTTCTCTTTTCTGCTGTGGGTGACGTTTAGCCAACACACTGAAGAGAAACAGGATGTGTACACTAGTTAACTCCACCTTTATGGTTCCCACAGTAACAACTTCCCTTGTCAGCCATGATGGGAGGGGCACTGGTGTGTTCTTTTTCTTTCATGGGTGAAGTCTGTGCATAGAACAAAACAGGATAGTTGTGTTAGGACTGGAACGAGGAAGACGGATGAGGAATGTAATGAGGCATGCTATAACGCATTCTGTTGTATGTATAGCATGTACTTTTTGGAAAGACGCTATAGCCAATTAGAAGGCTTTGGTGGTTGCATACATGCCAATATACTCTATTCAGGCAGGAGACTCCCTTTTTGCAGACAAAATGGCTTTATTTCGGCATTCTCCCACCAGAAATTGTCTCTGCTTCAATAGAAGCAAATGGGGAAAAAGCATTCTTTCGATTCTTTTTTTTTAATCTTCCACTTTGCTCTTCTAAAATGTTCGCATGTATGTGGGTGTGTGAGGGGAGTGTTGTGGTTAATGTATTCTTCTAGATGACTATCAGCATCATTATCATATTTATATGATACGGAAAGGAACATGTAGTATAAACAGGTACGAGTTTTACCAATGCAATATATAAAACATGAGCATCTAATACCTAGATCGGTAGCAGTTACTAAACAAAACTCAGTCTGCACTTAAAATATGAAAGAGTTATAACCAAGTTTAGGCCCATTCACACAGCCGCAGTCTGGATGGGAAGTAATCTACTATAATAACATCAGACATCTTTTTTTTAACCTTTATTAATCAGTTTTATATAACATAACATTGCAATGATAAGAGTTACAAGTACAGTACACAGTAGGTGGAGCATGAGACAATTACAACAGGCAATATGTTAAATCACAATAAGGGTAAAAAAAGGTGCAAATAGACAGTTACTCGTCACTGTTTCCCAAAAACACAAAACACACACCCGCACCCCTCTCATTGAACAACACAAATCTTAAAAGAATAATGCAAATACTGGACAACGACCCAGCCAGAATGGATGCCTCTTTCCAAAAGGAGAGGTTTAAGCCGAGCTTTCATAAATTGACCTGCCATGCGGCGGGGGGAAAATGCATGACATTCTTGATGTCAGAGGAAGGGCACAAACCTTTAAATCCCTTCTAGGCCTTGCGCTCCCACAGTCCTACCGTGACAATCACAGAAGGCTGGTAGCCAAAATGGCAGTATAGCCATTGGTGAAGGGCTTGGAGTTGTGGAATAGCTTTTGTAGCTGGGGGAAGGCTTGCACTCCAAATAAGCCAAAGGCGGGTCATTGGCAGAGGCCCACATCTTGTCTTCCTTAAGTGCCAAAACTCTTAATGTATCCTTTACCCTCGGCTTATCTCATTGTCTGGCAGACTTCATAGAGTCCCACAGTGAACTTGGCCTCAATCAATTCTTGCAATCAGCAAACTACACTGACTGGCACACGTTATCCAGTCACAAAACCTCTGCCATGGCAGTTCTATACACAAAGCCACATTTGTTCTCCAGATACACTAGTTAAACAAAACTAGGTTTTACTGCAAGTCCTTCTGTCTTAGAGCTACCCCCTAATTCAACACTAATAGCTCTCTCAGTGATAGATCAAGGGACACCCACCACCAAGTGCAGAAACTTTTTTTGTTTAATTATAAGTAATCCATTAAGTCACAGCTTACCCACTGTTCTGTCACGCGGGCTTCTTTCACAATGGCATTGGCCTGGTACATTATCTGGGGTCTTCTCCACAAAATACCCTCTAAATTAGGAGCCAGAGGACACTACACCTTCTGCCGTTTGATGGAGATCTTCCACTCACTATGCTTTGCTCATACACCTGTCTCGGAAAATCAAAGTCCGAGAAGGTCAAAAGCCCTAAATTTCTCCAGGGCTCCACCCATAAAGGTAGACTTGAATACAATCACCCAAGGTCCATTGCCGTAACTTTAGACTTGTTTCATTCATGATGAGCTTTTTCCTTCAAGAGCAGGCATCAAGGGAAGAAAGCAGCAGCCTCCAGCCCATGGGGGTTTAGCCAAAATGGGATAACGTTGTCCGAAAACAGGAGGACATCAAAGTATTTACCAATCAGAGAGGTGCGATCCAGGGCATTAGAAACCAGCGTTTCCTTGGGGTCCTTGACATACAAATTGAAGTGGAGAAGGCAGATCCTGCCCTAGACGGGGCAGGGATCAGCTCTGGTCTGGCTCTCCTCCTTTCTGAGGGACCGCACTCAGGCGGTCCGGCTAGGCGACTTCACGGCCACTCCTCTCCCTGTCACCTGTGGTGTTCCCCAGGGATCCTCTCTCTCCCCCTTACTTTTCAACCTTTACATCTTTCCTCTCATCTTCGCACTCCAGCAGCTGGAGGTCACCGTCTATAATTACGCGGATGATCTCCAGCTCATCTTTGATCTGTCCCCTTCCCCTCTCTCTGTCTCTAACTTCCAGTCAACTATGACTTTCATCAGGGACTGGATGAACCACAACCACCTCAAGCTGAACCCGGATAAAACCGAGCTGGTTCTCACTGGTGGTTCATCCAGCCCCTGGAACTCTCTCTTCTGGCCCCCCTCTCTTGGTCCCGCACAGACTCCCTCCACCACGGTCAAAACTCTCGGTGTGAAAATAAACAACCAGCTCACCCTCCATTCACAAATTAGTTCTGTGGTATCCTCCTGCTTCCTCACTCTCCGCACTATCCGCACTGTTTCCCGCTTCTTTTCCCCCCAGGCACTTAAGATCATCATGGCCGCATTGGTGATATCGCGACTGGACTACGCAAACGCTCTTTACCATGGCATCCCCGCGTACAGCTTGCGTAGACTCCAGACTATCCAGAACCAGGCAGCCCGGCTGGTATACGGCCTCCCTCGTTGTCACCATTCCACCCCCCTTCTCAGGGAGCTTCACTGGCTCCCTGTAAAAGAACGTTCCCTCTTTAAGATCGGCTGCATGGTCTTCCAGGCCCGACAGGGCACTGCCCCCGCTTTCATCTCTTCATTAATCAATCCTTATGTACCTGCAAGAGAACTTCGGTCTTCCTCCAAGTCCCTCCTTCAGATCCCTCGCTTCACACGTAAAAAGTGGGGCGGGCCAACTTTTCCACCCTGGCCCCAACCTTTTGGAACTCACTCCCTGACCACCTCCGCTCTGCCACTCAGTATCTCCCCTTTTGTAGAGATCTGAAAACGTTCCTCTTTAGCCAGGCCTTTCCCACTTAAACCCTCTTATATCTCCTCTTATCTCTCTTTCTGGTCTTTTTGCCTCAGTTGCCGAACACCCTAGCGCCAAGAAACCGCAAGGTGTACGCCGCGCTCTAGAAATATTTTAAATTAGAAATTATGGGATAACGTTGTCCGAAAACAGGAGGACATCAAAGTATTTACCAATCAGAGAGGTGCGATCCAGGGCATTAGAAACCAGCGTTTCCTTGGGGTCCTTGACATACAAATTGAAGTGGAGAAGGCAGATCCTGCCCTAGACGGGAAATGTGTAATGAACCCATGCAGAAGTCAGGGAAGTTATGGCCCTCAGCAACTCTGGCAGATATGTTCAAACCAGCCCTGCTCGCTTCCTCCTCGTTCTGTATTCTCTCTTGTCAGTCTCCTCCCCGCCCCATCACCCCTCTCTCTTTTTCTCTCTCGCCTCTCTGTGCCTGCCCTAATTAACTGGAGAGAGTGACAGAGGGACAAGGCGTGCCCCCATTTCCTAACAAACATCCTCCCAAAGGCTCCAGCCCACTAGGGAAATGCCTAGTGGAAACAAGCATTGCCAAAGCCAATAGATCGCGCCTCTGCAAGATTTGTTTTTTGCTCTGTTTTACAGAAGTGTGTGTATAGTAAGTGTAGATTGTATGTGTTCTTGTCAATAAAATAGCCTTTCATGTTTTGCTGAATAATTGATGCATGTTGGATGCTATGAGTGTCTAAATAATGCGACCCAATAATTATTTTTCTTTATATTGCATGTAAACATTTATTTGAAATTGTAAGTAATAAAATATTTTTAAAGCAGTAAGACGTATTTACTATAAAGTGTTTTTATTTTTTTATTGACAGTGTACAGCTTTGAAGCGCACTTCTGGATGGGAGTGTAAAAAGAAGTGTTGTTTACTTGCTTACTTTCCAACTAGATTTTAAGATGGTATAGACACTTGTTGCATTTGTTTCTGCTAGGAGAAGGATTTTTTATTTCTTTTTTTTTATTTTAGGGTTGGGATGAGATGTGCATTTGGGGCCAGCAAGACAGAATCTCCTCTCCTCAATGGTATAATGGTTAAGGATGAAGAAACCATGTGGTATGTATGCCATTTGGTATTAGGCATCTTGCAGTCCAAGTGCCTGAAAGCTTGCATTTTGCCATGTATAAGGTGACGAGGCGACCCAATAGCATTGGGGACAGCAAGTTTCAGTCCAATAGTTCCATCAACAAAACAATGCCATCTAGAACGTTATTCCAGTAACTCAAAATAGCCAAATCCTGACCACAACTCCAAGAATTCATAGGATTATTAAACTAAATCCTCGGGTTGGGACGTGGAGTGCCTTGTTACATGGAACCATTAGCTAAATTTAGGCATACCAGCAATCAATCACCCCTGTGTTTACTGTACTCACTGGCTTTACGTGCAATGTGTTAATGAAGTTGTTCTTCTATACCAGCCATTTAGGAAACACCCAAATTGACAGGGCATTGGACAGAAATAGAACTCACTGGGTAGAGGTGGAGGACGATATCCGAGCACGCTTCATGGTATTAAATATATACAATGAACTATAGGCCGCCTGAACCTTATCCGTGCTGCAGGCCCAGATAATATCCCAGCTATACTATTCAAGATGTGGATTGGATTGTGGGCAGACCTTTTATCATGGTTATTTTTTCATACTTGATATAGGACAATTCCCAGAAAGTTAGAGAGGGGCTATAATAAGACTTATCCATTAAAGAGGACATAGAAGACTTCCCAAAAACTATAGGTTGACCTAGATGTAGGCGAAAAAGTATTTGCAAAACCTATACTTGAAATACTGAAGGACTGGGTCGAACTAAAATCAATAGCCCCTCCTGAACAAGGGGGCTTTAAAGAGGGCCACTCTACAGTTGACCATTGCTTTGCGCTTTGGTCTACTGCAAGGAAGTCAGTCAAGCAGAGAGGATGATTGTATTGTTGCTTCGTAGACTTCCGTCCTGCCCTTGATTTGGTGGACTGGGATCTCTTATGGAAAACAATGATAAATTATGATATCCCAAAGAGAATCCTAGACATAATATAGGAGTTACAAAAACATAATTGGGCCCAAATTATTATTAACACAGAGGGGCCATTGAAGCAAAAAATTTAAATTAATAATGGATTAAGACATGGGCACATTGTTATCTCTATATTTGTCGCTGACCTCCCCAAAATACAGGAAAGGGATGGTAAACATATATCGTGCCTTTTGTATTCAAATGACCTGGTAATTTCAGACCAGACGGAGATGGGTTTATAGAGTAAACTGGATACATTCAGGGATTATTGTAGCCATAAACAGTTAACAATAAATATGGACAAAACTAAAGTGGTGTGCTTTGGTAAAAAAGCTAATACATTCAGTTGGCATCTGGGAACCACTAAGTTGGAAACAGTCACTGAGTATAAATACTTAGAAATGTAGTTTTAAAGGTCCCTGACCTGGCATTCCCATCTGGAGACCCTAAAAGCCAAGGCCCTCACTTTGATGATATTCAAGCGGGTCTATTGGGAGATGTGACATAGACCATTTCTGAACGTTTTTTTGTCATGATACCTCCACAACTGCTATATGGAGTTGAATTACTCTGCATTAGCATTAAAAAATGATGGGATCCCATGGATGGGAATTGTATTAAGACCTTAATGTCCCTGCCAGGCTCCTCCATGGTGCAGGCCATTAGACTAGAGGCGAGCCTGACCTCTAGGACTATAGTGGCACAAATGGCTTCAATAGGATCTTGGAAAAAAAACTGGGTCGGGAAGAGGAACAGAAAATCTCCCATTGGTTTAGAAATGAGATCCAGTATAGTGAACTACAATGAGCCAAAGGGGTCAGAAAAAAATCTGACATCTGCTTGTAGGGGCATGAAAGGGAGCCTCTGTCATGAAACCCTGCAAGTTGAAGTCTGTAAGCGGGAGTTGATATTTATAGGAAGATAACTATCCTGGAAATGGGCTGTCAGTATCTGGGAGGGAAAAATCAGTTCAACTTATGCTAAACTCTTGGCAGAAGGGAGCCTGGTTCCCTTACTTTGATATTTTACCAAATCGCTGGCTGAGGTGTGAAGTATTGAGAGCTAGAATTTGCGTTAATCCTTACTATGCAAATGGAAAATAAAAGCAGAAATAATCTGATGGTACCTGCACATGTGAGTTACACACAATATGCGATGTTCAGCACATATTTGTGGATTGCTTAAAGGTGTTGCCTTTGTGGAAAATGTTTTTACGTCCATTATTTTTTAAATATGGAATAGTAAACCGAATACAGGCTGTACAGTTTCTTACTGATATGTGCTATTTGGACACTGCAATTGTAATTGGGAGGTTTATGACTGCAGTTAAAAAGCTATGTATGGATGAATTAAATGAATAAGGTGGTCTGATGAACCATCTTTTGCAGTTACAATATGATACGAAATGGAATATATATATATTTGGAAGTTTAAATGTTATTGTTGTATTTTGGTTTTAAATGAGAAATTTTGGAGGCGCTAACCTTATATAATAAAGTGAAAATGCATTCAGTATACAAAGTAAATGGTGAGAAAGTTAAGAATGATTACTACACTTTTAAAATTAGGAGCTCTGTGAATTTGTATAAATGTTTTATTTATTGGAGTATCGAGGGGTATCTAACATTACAGTCTTTTACATCATATTTTAAACTTGAATGGCTGGGATATGAATTTATGATGATTGAATTTAAAATATTGTAATAATTACTATTTAATGTTTAGATAAGGTGACTATATGTGTTTTATGTTGTTTAATGACCATTGGTCTAAATAAACATTCTTTTTTGACTTGACTTGACAGGGCAGTGTGATTAATATCGGTTGTGTTTCCAGTCAAGTGTTCTCTGCGGGAGAACATATTAGAGAACATTTGAATTTACGGCACATGAGATTTGTTGGTAACGGAATGCTGAAACAAAAGTTATTGCTGTGCTATTGATTGCCTTGGGCAGCCTGGAATGAGGGTTATATCACATACCCTGAAACAAGTAAAACAATATGCATTTGCTTGTAAAATACGTTCCATTGAAAGACTCCGTTGTTCTGGTGAACACTTTAAGAATTACAGACTAGCAAATAAGAATCTGAGGCACAAAACCTTGAATATTCAGAGAGACTGTGCAGTTACAATTGCGAATTTTGCAGTGAAAATAATCTTCATTGTGAGATTGGACACAAGGCCCCTAGCAGTTCGAGCCTCACCATGAGGAATAGCGTTGAAGTTCACCCCTCGTTGCCAGCTATATACTCTTGTTTGTAGTCCTCAAATTTTGCAGCTATGGGCCTCCATTTAAAAAATATTTTATTGTGAGAATTGTAGTAATTTGTTAGAATCCAAATATTATTATAAATGTATCTAACAGCAATGATTTGTAAGGGGAAGGCAGGGGTGAGCTATACAGACATGGTGTGATTTTGAAATTCTGTCCACTCTGTTCACCTAGGCTGCCAGAGCTGCAGACTTTGAAACTTGGGATGCAGGTTCAAGTTCTGGCTTTGGCTCAAAACCTTGAGATTCAGGACAATACACGTTATCTACCTCAGCTAGTTTGCCCTAAATAAAAAATGCAAAAAAGGTTCCCTGAGGTATAGAAATGGTGTGGCCTCTGGGCTGTGGTTTACAGCTCATTACTGTGTGGACGTTGAGATTCATGCAATGAGAGAGTCTGTTCCCCTGTTTAGCATTCTCCTGACAAGTGCACTAGATGCTTTGTTTCTTTTGTGCACCTTGCAGTGTTTCAGCTGCACTTCACACCAGTGATGAGGAAGTAAGACAAGACCAACAGAGCTTATACAGTCATGGCAGATGGCATGTGTATCAAGGCTTGATGATGGAGCATTCTAGCACCACATATGGGATTTGGGAAAGTGACTCCATACTGCTCAATGCCGAGATTCACAGAACTTGGAACATGAAAGAGGCATCAGTGACACCTACCAAGCACACAACCCCTCCCATCTCTGATAGAGACAGGAAAGAAACTACATTTCACGTTACGAACAATGAGGGTCTCTTAAAAATAACAGATTTCTCATTCGTGGACGCACGTTTATCAATATGATGTAAAACGTAACTTATTTTTATTATAGTAGAAAAACACGAATATTTTGCATCTCTACTACAAGTTTTAGGAAGAAAAGATATACCATAATGTCTGGCAGTATATCAGTATTCAAAATTCTGCGACGCAGTCAAGTCTGTGTTGAAAGTATTAACAGCAACAAATGAAAAAAATGAACAAATTGAGGAATCGTTTTCTGCTTGCCAGTGGGCGCCGTACGAACACTGGTTTGCCTAAAATGGCCAGTACACCCGCTTCATGCTAGTGGCTGCCTAACAAGAAGAGTAGCTTTGTTTCCTATTTCTGTTGGAAGTTGCATGTACGTGTCCTGTAAAGTTCATTGAACAAGTTCCTCCTTTTCTAGTGCACCAAAACAGAAACAAGCGAAAAGGGGGCTAGCAGCGACGAGTGAGGGGTTGGGCGGACGGGGCTCTCACTTTGAAGTCAAAGAAAGAACAGGTGCCCTGGGGGAAATAGCTTATGACATTTGGGGCCAGATGTAGGTAAATCCGATTTACCGACTTTTAAATACGAGTCATACCGATTCGGTATTTAAAAGTCGGTAAATTGGAAGGAGGCAGATGTAGGTAAAAAATTACCGAATCTGTCAGAGTCGGTATTTACAGATTCTGTAAATACCGATTCTGTATTTCCCATTGATTCCTATGGGCCTTGAAGCCCATAGGAATCAATGTGAAATACAGATTCGGTATTTACAGAATCGGTAAATACCGAATCCTGCAAGGGTGCAGGGGGTGTCACTTTGACACCCTCTAGCACCCCAATTCTGGACTTGTGTGCAATGTGGCACACAGACATGCCCTAAGGGCATGTCTGTGTGTCACAGTGCACAGGTGTGCATGCACAGATGTGCATGCACACCTGAATTCGGTATTTTACCACCCAATAGGATTGGGTGGTAAAATACCGATTTTTAAGGGCCAGTGGCACTCTTAGGAGTGCCACCTACATATGGTTGTTCTGAATCGGTAAATATACCGATTCTGTAAATTTACCGATTCGGTAACTTTACAGAATCGGTAAAATATAGGCCCCCTACATCTGGAAACCCAAATACCGGTCGGTAACGGCCGAATTCGGCCGTTACCGACCGGTATTAGGGCTCCTACATCTGGCCCTTGATCTCGGTTTTTGAATGAACAGCAAACATGACGAGATAAGAACAAGAATTACAGCCCTGTTTACAGAAAAGCTTGGAGCGAGTGAAAACAAGAGTGCTCATGTGAAGGGCTCTTAGACTAAGAAAAAAGAAGTTCCTATAGCATTTGCTACACTGGGACATGTGTAAGGCTACAAGTAATGGAACAGAGCTCCGTGGGAGGGTGCAACTCGCAAAAGGAGGGACAAATAGGAAAAACTAACCACTTGGAAGCAAGACTTTTTAAAGGATACTCGAAGAAACAAATGAAAAACAATGGGCAGGCTGTAAGCCCACAAACGATATATAACATACCACTTTAGAGTGCTATACAAGTAAGAAAAAGATGCCATGAAAAAGAGTCCCAGAGAGAAAGGGATTTTTACATTGAGAAGTACTGTTGAGAGGGATATGATCACAGGTACAAAGCTGTGATGCATACATGTGGCATGTTCTGTCCAATGTGTTCTGCAACCTGTTTATTGATGGTATTCCTTGTAGGCAAGTACTGTTGGTAGCAAAGAAAGCACCAGCTACAAGGCATATGTTCCTCATGTATCTTTCAATGCTGCAAACATTTTGACTATTAAAATAAAATAAATCACAATTTACAGAAGATTTGCTAAAGGAACTGAACCTAAAGTGATATGTCTGTAAGGTAGCACATGCTGGTGATTAGGTTGAATGTGCACAATTTAACATGGCATTTCGCAAGATTTGAATGTGTTAGTGGTTGCACCCACATTGCTATAGTGACTAGGCAAGGCACCCACTTTTGAACAACATCCACCTTAAACTATATGCATAGTTCACACTTAAAGATCTGTGGAGAGGCCTGTTGTAAGTACTTTGACATCACTCAAAGTTGTCAAGGTCGAGTACTGTCTAAACATCGGGCTGTTTTTCCTGTACCAGATATAGGGGCATATATCTCTACAGCCCATCCCTAGGTGGGCATCCATGTCTCTGTGTCTTTTCCCACAGGTATGCCCACATTCATGCAGCTGCAGGGAGATGTTCCTTACAGCTAGGCACGTGATTGTCTTGTCAGAGTGAGCTGAATGAGGGCTCAAAGGAGGGCAGAAAGCAACAGCACATGCTTGATCACTAGCCGCATCAAGTATCAGGGCCTGGAGAATCTTCAGTTATAGAAGACATATGGTAATACTCAAAAAAACTCTGTTGTAATTTGGCTAATTTGCTAGCTCTTACTGGAAGTAGGGGCATGTGTGTTTCAGTGTGTGTGTGTTACATTTGTTTTTCAGCTGCTAGATGGAATACATAATATTTGTGGTGAGTTACAGATTTTTAAAAATAACAAAAAACATAGAAATGCTAAAACAATTCTGAAGAAACCCTAAATGTTATTATGTGGCTTGTTGCAGTAAATTTAGGGCCCAATTTCAAAACCCAGCTTTTTCTACCTGTCGATTTTATTTGACACAGTGGTTTTCTAAGAACAGATTAAGCATTCCAAGTTTTTGGCACCATGGGTGCAAAAATATGTTTCTCTTTATTAAGTATTAGGGTTCACCACCCCACTTATGAACCCCGCCGTCCAACCTCCACAGAAAATGTAGGATCCATAACCAAGTTAATTCTACTTTGATGGAAAGTGTTATGTTTAACAAGGTGGTGAGTAAGAGGTTTGCTTTTTTAATCTAAAAGGTGGCTGCATCTTTGCAGCAAGCATTGGCAGTACCAATAGGTCTGGCTTTAAAAGACTGTTGCAAGGTAATGTCAAGCTTCCCAAGTAAATAACATGAGAATGCATATTTATTTGTGAGGAAGCAAAGAACTGTAGAATGATATTGGTATCAGTTGCATTGTTAAGCCAGATCTAAAAACCCACGTAGGTTAATTACTTGCCTCCTTCCTTCTATGCCGCTGCCAGAGAAAAATGACATAAATTGTCCAGTTATCTAAGACACTTTGATAGCATTTTGAATTCATGTTTGTGACCCTGAAAGTCCATTCTCAGCCAACTGTGTAAATAAACAAAATAATTACAGCTGTGTACTTGGCATGCACTTTTTTTGTGGCAGCACCAACTTCTGTCTCATCAAAATATGTACTCCTGGCTCTCAACATGTGAGCAACATGTGGTATATAATTCATCATGTAAAAATGTGCCAAAGACTCACATTTCAAAAAGCATATTTCTTTAACTTGGAAGCATTCCACTTAAGTACACTAAAAATAATTTCTGCATTGACTGACATTTATCAGAATTCACAGTTTCCAAACCTAAACTATGAAACATTCATGCCTGCGAGGAGGATGCTACTAGCAGGGCCGATGGAAATATGCAATTCAGGCATTTTCAAATAATATTGGATATGTTGCATTTGCCACATAATCCTTTATCTGCTGCATAGTTTCTAGATAGTGACAAAACAAAATTGTTTCTGGCTCAAACGGATCAAAATTTACCAACAACATAGCTATGGCAATATGTGTTCCTGTGCTCTTCAGTGGCGTAATGCTGTATGTAGATGTTAAATTGGTATTAATAGGGTGAACTCTATCAGAGACAGTGTTACAATGTGTAAAAAGGATCAAATAATGAGGTTATACTATCACAAAATGTGGCGCATTATGCCACATAATTTGACTTTTCTTGACATAATTTAGTCAACAATACTGCATAAATTGGTTCTCCTCTGCCACATAATTCCAGAGGCTCTGGCTAGTAGTGAATCAAGAGCCAAGTCAGTTGTCATGTGAACCCCACTTAGATTTTTAGAACATATAGAGCAACATTAAAGTATATTAAAACATATAAAAGTGAAGTTATTGTAGAGAGCACATGCTAAATTGAGTTTTTCAGGTACTCTAAAAAGGGACAATAGACTAGAGGGAGGCACAGTGAAATAAGGTCATTAACGAGGGTGGAACACACTTTCGATAGAAGGTAAACTGTGTCTGAACCCAGGTTTGCTGGTTTTACGGTGCACAATTTAGCCACTAGATGAAGGGGAAGGAGCTTGACTGACATAAGGGTGAAGGTGGCAGAATCCACAAGAATTCTAGGCCTGAAGTTCCAAGAGGACTTTTTCCAGAGCTAGAGCTCAGCATCTGGTTTTGGCCTTCAATGTCTCTTCCACCTCAAGAGGAGTTACTTTCAGCGTGTCTGAAAGGCTGACATTTCGTTGAAGGATCAGGTTTGTTAATCACAGTTCATATTACAACCAAATCCACACCTGCCAACTGCCAAGGATAAGGTGAATTATTTAGTGAAATGAAATAAGGTATTTATAGAGCGCACGGTGGCCAAACGGCTTCCTGGCGCTGAGAGCTCTACTGAACAGAACAGACAGGGCCGAGGAAGTTAGCAGGGGTAGGCCTGGGCAAACAAGAATGTTTTAAGCGCTTTACGGAAGTGTGAAAAAATGGGAATAGAACGCATGGAGAGAGGGAGGGAGTTCCAGAACCGGGGGGCAAGGACAGAGAATCTGGTTCCACCAGTGCGGGATTTACGAAAGCGGGGAACAGTGAGGAGGGCAGAGGTAGATGAGCGAAGGGTACGGGCAGGGGTGTGAGTGGAGACCAGAGAATTGATGAACGCCGGAGCCGAGCGATCAACAGCCCGAAAGACTAGACACCCTAGTTTAAACAGGGATCTCTGTAGAACGGGGAGCCAGTGGGGAGATTTGAGGACAGGAGTGATATGGTGAGTTTTGGGAAAATGAAAAATAAGTCGGGCGGCCTGATTTTGGATTGCTTGGAGGCGGCGGGTTTCGTAGGCAGGGATACCCACGAACAAGCTGTTTCCATAATCAAGGCGGGAAGTGATGAGGGCCGAAATAATAATTTTGAGGGAATCAAGGGAAAAAAACCGGGAGATTTTACGAATCAGACGGAGGGAAAGAAAGCAAGAAGACACTACAGAACTGACCTGGCCGTGCATAGACAGGTCATGGCTGACCTTAATGCCCAGCGTTTTAATGGAAGGAACAGGGGTAGGAGGGGGACCAAAAATAGGGGGCCAGAAAGCAGAGGACCAGGGGCTGGATGAGCCACCCGTCAAAACAAGCTCAGTCTTGTCTGGATTGAGCTTGAGGTGATTGGCGCTCATCCACCCGGAAATGAAAACCAGAGTGGAGCGAAAAAAGGATAAGGAGTGAGAAGAGGAAGAAAGATCAAAGACGAGCTGGAGGTCATCTGCGTAGTTGTACACAGAGACCCCCAGATCGAGAAGAGAAACAATAAGGGGGCGAATATAAAGATTGAAAAGAAGGGGGGAGAGAGAGGAACCTTGGGGAACCCCACAGGACACCGGGAGAGGGGAGGCAGAGAAACCAGAGAGGTGAACAGCTTGTGAGCATCCTGAAAGAAAGGACGTGATCCAGGAAAGAGCGGAGCCCCAGATGCCCGCTGCGCTGACACGGTCAAGAAGGATGGTATGATCGACTGTGTCAAACGCAGCGGATAAATCCAGGAGAACCAGAGCTTGAGGGGAGTTGGTGTCGGCCTTGGCTTTCAACTCATCGAGAACCGCAAGCACCACTGACTCGGTCGAGTGGCCCGAGCGGAAGCCTGCTTGGTGGGAAGCAAGGAGATGGTTCTGCTTAATATAAGAGGAAAGACAGGAGGTGACATAACTTTCGAGGATTTGGGCAAGATAAGGAAGAAGAGAAATAGGTCTGAAATTAGAAGGGAGGGAAGAATCAAGACCAGGTTTTTTGAGGATGGGAAAAACAATCGCAGATTTAAATGAGGAGGGGACCAAGCCAGTTGAAAGGGAAGCATTAAGAAAGGAAAGAGGAGTAGTAGGGCAAGAGGTAAAGAGAGTTCTCAGCACGCGGGCAGGGGCACAATCGGCAGGGGAGCCAGACTTGATTTTGATAAGTAAAGCTAGAAAGGAATCCAAGGAAATAGGTGGAAAGGAAGCAAAGGAAGAATTAGACACAGGAAGGGCAGGATGAAGGGGAGGGAAGGGAGTGGTAGGAATGTTGGATTTAATTTTAGCGATCTTCTCGATAAAGAAGTCGTTTAAAGAAGAACAGAGGGCCTGGGAAGGGATAAGCTTGGGGCAGACACGATCAGAGGTGGCCAGATTAGTGACCAAGGAAAAGATCTCTTTAGATTTATTAGCGTATAATGCTACCTGCTCAGAGAAATACTTGGTCTTGGACACAAGGATAGCTTTCTTATAATCATTAAGGAGACGTTTATATTTGGCCTTGAGATCGGGGCAGTAACTGCGGCGCCAAAGACGCTCAGAGCGTCTGAGTTCCAGTTTAAGGACCTTGAGTTCAGAGTTGAACCATCTATGGGCCTCGTGTGGGCGAATAGACTTGACTATTTTAGGAGGGGCAACTAGATCACAACCAGAAGATAACCAATTGCTGACTGCGACGGCCTGAAGATCAAGGGAAAGGCCGTTAAGGTCAGGAAGAGAGGATGTCAGGGAGAGGGAAAGGGAAGGGAGGTCCACGCGGTTCCAGCTGCGTGCAAAGATGTTCTTGGGGCGAGAGGATTTGTGAAGGGAACCGAGATTAATGGTGATGAAAATAAGAGAGTGGTCAGACCAGGTGCAAGGAAGGATGCTAGGGGGAGAGACAATGTCCTGAGATGACCAGACTTGGTCCAATGTATGACCAAGATTATGGGTGGGAGCAGAATCGTGAGACAGGAGGTTAAGACACGAGAGGGTGGCCGTGAAGTCCTTGGACGCCAGATCCTCCCTGGGGTCACTAGGCCAGTAATTGAAGTCTCCGAGCAGGAGAACCGAGGAGTTGTTAACTACTAGGGTAGCAAGGAGTTCCTGCAGGGAGGCCACAAACAAAGGCATACTCAGGGGGGGGGGGCGGTACACAAGGACAACTGTCAGAGGGGCGGGAAGATTAGTGGAACGGGCAACCAAAAAATCCACTCCAGCTATGGAAGATTGAGGGAGAAGCTGGAATTGGAGACTGGCCCGAACAATCATGGCAACGCCGCCTCCGATCCTGCCGTCAGGGCGATCAGCCCGGAGGGCGTAGTAGGAATCGGGGAGGATGGCCAGGATATCAGGGAGTGAAGCCTCTGAGAACCAAGTTTCTGTTAAAAACAGAATGTCAGGGGAATCGGAGGTAAGAAGGTTAAATAATTGCAGTTGATGCTTGCCTGCCGAGCGAGTGTTAAGGAGGCAGGCAGAGGCAATGTGAGAAGGAGAAGGTGTGGTGGTAGAAAGCATATGATCCTGAGAGGGCAAGGAAGGAATAGCTCGCGGGGAAGTTGCACGGTCAGGATGGGGGGCATAGATACCAAGGGAGGTAAGATGCTGCGTGAGGGAATGGGGAAGGGGCACATCAGCAGAGTAGGAGAGAAGTTGCGCAGAGGAGTATGCGAGTAAGGAGGCAGGGGCTGTGGCCCCTGGTCCCGGCCCGTCGCGGATGGGCGCAGACGGGCTTAACTTAGGCGCAACTTTGGCGCGCCTTCGTCGCGCCCGCTGCGCGGCCGGGATAGGAGAGCCATGAAGTAGGCCGCCGGAAGTAGTAGGGGCGTGGCAGGGGGTGGAGGGACAGAGGAGCTGCCCCACCAACCACAGAGCAGCCCAAGATGGTGGCCACGCCCGTCCCTGCCCCAGTGACCTGCCCGTCAGAGGGGGGAGAACGATTAGCGTGGGGCGCTCTGGCAGTGGGAGCCAAGGGGATGAAGTGGCGGCAAGGGGTGTGCGATGTCCAGAGCGCAGCCCCAGAGCAGGAGGAGGTAAAGTTTTTAAAAAAGTCTTTCCAGGTTTAAAACACAAAGTTGCGCCACACCAGGTAGCGTTGTTGCTCCCGGCGAAGCCTCGGGAGATCTGGTCGTCAGTAAAAGCTGGGGCGGGACTCAGCCAGTCCGGAAGAAATTGCCAGGGGGGGAGGGACAGAGGAGCTGCCCCACCAACCACAGAGCAGCCCAAGATGGTGGCCACGCCCGTCCCCGCCCCAGTGACCTGCCCGTCAGAGGGGGGAGAACGATTAGCGTGGGGCGCTCTGGCAGCGGGAGCCAAGGGGATGAAGTGGCGGCAAGGGGTGCGCGATGTCCAGAGCGCAGCCCCAGAGCAGGAGGAGGTAAAGTTTTTTAAAAAGTCTTTCCAGGTTTAAAGCACAAAGTTGCGCCACACCAGGTAGCGTTGTTGCTCCCGGCGAAGCCTCGGGAGATCTGGTCGTCAGTAAAAGCTGGGGTGGGACTCAGCCAGTCCGGAAGAAATTGCCAGGGGAGGAGGGACAGAGGAGCTGCCCCACCAACCACAGAGCAGCCCAAGATGGTGGCCACGCCCGTCCCCGCCCCAGTGACCTGCCCGTCAGAGGGGGGAGAACGATTAGCGTGGGGCGCTCTGGCAGCAGGAGCCAAGGGGATGAAGTGGTGGCAAGAGTGCGCGATGTCCAGAGCGCAGCCCCAGAGCAGGAGGAGGTAAAGTTTTTAAAAAAGTCTTTCCAGGTTTAAAACACAAAGTTGTGCCACACCAGGTAGCGTTGTTGCTCCCGGCGAAGCCTCAGGAGATCTGGTCGTCAGTAAAAGCTCTAGGGCTACATCATTCTGCATTCACACAACTCGCACTGGTTCATGAGGCATCCGCCGCTCACATGGGCACATCTTTTACTCTCCCCATCCATTCACAAGAGCACGCTGGTCACAGAGTTCTCACTCGGGCACACCACTCACCCTGCACTCACAACTTTCACCCTGCACTTACACAGACATTACTTTCACCATGCACTCATACTGCTCAGCCTGCACTTACACCACTCGCCATCACTCAGCACTTCCAGACCACACCTCTAACACAGAACACATGAAACTACTGAACAATTGAGAAGATGCCCACATCTACAAATGCAGTCACGGAATAACTTTCCTTCCCACAGTACTAGATGCTTATAATGTTCCATACGTAACTACAGGTGTAATGCAAGGGGGAGAGTGTACTAAGACTGTGGGATGGTACGGGAAAGGAAATTGAGCTGGCGCTATGGGGGATGGTGCGGGAGCCGGGATCAGTCTGAGGCTTTGGGGATCAGCCAAGAGGGAGTGGTGAAAGCAGGTGGAGACAGCAGGATGTGGAGCAACACAGCAGGTTTAGGATGAAGCACTGCAACTGAGGCTGTGAGCTGCTGTGGGTGTTTACTGGCACTGCAGGCTAAGGGTGTGGTGCAGGTGGGGGGAGAATTTACACCTCATAAGGTACTTGTTGGTCCTGCACTCAGCCCCATTGGCCTTCATAACGGCCACTGAGATGAAATGTGGGACGGTCACCTGTGGCTAGACATGCTGTTTTTGCTGCTTCTGAAGCCATGATGTAGACCAATATAGGGGACCTGTTGGCCTGCATAGCGGTAGCACTCTGCAACGGCTGGTATCAGAGGGGAGAGCGTACTGTGGCTACAGCTGGTGTTTTAGATGGGAGCAGCCCGGGGAAGAACCAGTGAAGTTGAGGAGGGTGAAGTGTGGTTGTAGATTGGTGTAGAAGTGAGAACTGGGATGAGGCTGTTGAGACGCAGGACTGCAAGCTAAGACTGCAGTGAGCAGCAGTTCTGCAGGGCAGGGAAGGTCGCGCAAAACAAACCTATTTTGTTTTGAATGTCACTATTGCACATGGGGACGAAAAAGCAAACCATCTCAGATGTCACTGCATCATCACATTGAACATAGCAACCATTTCGGATGTGGAAATCTCTTGTTGGGAAGCTCTATGTACTGAAAATGTATACCAGTTATTCTGCCGCTTGCTCACAGAGCAATATGCTTAACCAATACTGTGACATCTTTGTGGAGGGGTCTTCTTCTGCCATGTTATTGTGTTTAATTAGGGTAGCCATGTTAGGTGAAGGAACACCACTCAGGAGTCAATAGAAGTTCAACAAGCACTGAGCTCTTTCTCGGCAGCACCACGCAAGTTCTGCCCAATCAAATGCTGTAATCAAGAAACATGTGAGAGGAGCTAAAGTCTCTCTGACGCGTGTGTTTCTTACAGCTGTTTTCTGTTGATTACACAAGATATAGCAATAGCCAGACCCTAAAAAGTACATCTCAGATGTATTGAAACACATTCAATATGGTGCTTGAAAACGAACTTTATAGCACTATACATTAACAAGTACATTAACGCTCCAAGAATAACACAAGGGGTTACGTCATGTGTTGTGGAGCACTGGAGATGATCCGATCTTTGATTTCATTCTTGTCCTTCACTGCCTTCAGTGGCTTTTGCATCATTCCCACATGAAGCCATTGTGCCCTTGACTCGCATTGAAAGCTTAGGTGGAATACAGTGTATAGTTGGTCACTCTGAATACATATCCTTTCTGACAGAAGGCCTGTGTCAGATCCAGTTCAGTGGGCATGGAGCATGCAGGAACTACTGGGTCTCTGCCATGGTGCCAAGGGTGGTTTTACCTGTGATGTCCTGGAGTCTGGCCTACTTGGGCTTGACAAACAGGGCCACATGCAACCCCTTCAGTATTTGACTGTCAGTGGTAACATTAGATAGGGAAAGGGAAAGTTCAGTATTCCAAAACATTGAAATTATAGTTAAATTGTTTCCTATAGAAGTAGATAATTTTTTATACAGAATAGAAACAACATGTGAGGACATAGAGACAGTTTGAATATAAACAGTTAAATCTGTTGTTACAGTAGATGGAATACCATGAGAGAAATGATCCAAAATTGAATTGCATAAAAACTAAAATTTGATTGAATCAGATTCAGGTAAACTAAATTTCATTTGTAAAGTCTTAAAGGGAATGAAGGCATTGTTACAATATATATCTTTAAGATAGAACATACCAGCCTTAATCCAAGAAGTCCAAAAACTAATGTTTCTATTCAGTTTAATAGCCTTGCTATGCCATAATGATAAGTCTACCTTATGAATCATAGAAGATAAAAAATGTGAGTCTAAGTCATTAAAAATTAGTTTTGAGGACTTAATAATAACCGATTGAAGTAGAACTGAGGATTTGTTAGACATTGTTAGCAAGGTTGGTAATGGATAAGGATTAACAAGAGATTGCTCTAAATGAAACCAAGTGGGAGAATTAATTAATGAAGAAGAAATAAACCATATAGAACTTTGCTTCAATATAAATGCTTTATGATAAAGTATAAAGTCAGGTAGGCCAAAACCAGCGTTACACTTAGGAAATTTTAATTTCTTATGACCAATTCGAGCTGATTTATTATTCCATAGAAATCTGGAGCGAATTCTATCAACATCTTTATAACATTTTCATGGAAACTGGGTAGGAATCATAGCAAGTGTATAAAAAACTTTAGGAGCAATATCCATTTTAATAGATTCCATTCTACCCCACCAAGAGAGATGAAGTGAGGACCATTTAGATGTTTTATCTTTAATATAATTTAGGATAAAATTACTATTCAATGTTAATGTTGTTTTAATGGAGGCAAAATACCAGGATATTTTAATTTATCTTTTTGCCAGATAATATCCGCCATAGGCATCATATTAGGAGTACAACAATGTTTAAGGGGAAAGATTCTGTTTTATTAATATTAAGTTTGTATCCTGAAACCGTGGAATATTTTGTAATAATATCTAATAAGGAAGGAATTGAGGAAACAGGATCAATAATAAATAATAGCACATTATCAGCATAAGCCATGGTTTTGATAGTAACATTTTTCATCGTAATACCTTTAATATTGTCGCACTTTCGCATATGAGAAAGGAAAGGTTCAATTCCAATTAGAAATAAAAGTGGAGAGAGGGGACAGCCTTGTCGTGTGCCTTTAAAAAGGGAGAATTGACTTGAAACTTGGCCATTGATAAATAAGCGCGCAGTGGGAGCAAAATACAAGGCAGAAATCATATTAATAAACGAGGAACCAAAAGTAAATGTTGACAAGGTCAGAAATAAAAATTGACAATGGATTTTATCAAAGGATTTTTCTGCATCTAAAGCCAAAATGCCAGAAGGTGTAGTTATATTTGAACTCTGTTCAATTACATGGAATAAGGTCCTAGTGTTGTTTGCAGAGTATCTATTCTTCATAAAACCTGATTGATCTGGGTGAATAATAGAATCCAGTAAAGGGGCTAATCTAGAGGCAAGTATTTTGGCATATAATTTACAATCTTGAATATTTAAAGATATAGGACGATAATTTGAAACAAGAGTAGAGTCCTTATCTGGCTTGGGAAGCACAATAATTAAAGCATCAGTAAAAGAACCAGAGATAGTTGCTGAGGAACCAAAAAAGTAAACAGTTGATATAAATAAGGTAAAATCTGGGATTGGAACTCTTTATAAAATTCAGCCGGAATACCATCAGGACCAGGAGACCTTAACAATATCATTGTGAGATAATGCAATTTTGCCATTTGGGCCATGAATTGAGGTAATCTGCATCTTATCTTTTTTTATACGCAAATAATTAATTAGATGGAAGTTTCCCAGATCTATTGACATTAAAACAAAATTTTGCTTTAGATTTGGAGAGTTGGATGCCAGCTCTTTTACTGAGGATCGAGTTAAATTCATATCGAAGCTTTTGCAGTTTGACTCGGAATTGAGGATCTTTGGACGAGATGAAAAGTCTTTCAAATTTCGCAATTAGTTTTTCCAAATTTTTGATACGGGCATTGCATGTTTTATTTGCATAGGTCATAATAGAAATTGTTACACCTCTTATATATGCTTTTAATGCGTCCCATCTATTGACCATAGAAGTGGAATCTTCAGGGTTGAGTAAAAAATAATCTTGAATGGCATTTAGGATTTTTGGTTTATTATATTCATTAAGACCAATTCCAGTATTCATACACCAACTAGTTTGGTTTGTAAAAGTGGAAGTAAATTTAGAACAAAAGAAATCAAAGCATGATCAGATATATCAATATTACTAATTTTAGGGCTAGTTGCCAACTGAATTAGTTGTGTGGAAACTAAAAAATAATCATTCCTGGAATGAGAATTATGTGGATTAGAGAAAAAAGTAAAGCATTTGTCAGTAGGGAAATGCAAACGCCAAATGTCAGCTAACTTGGTGGTATGAATAAAAGATTTAAAAGAATGAAAAACCTTAGGAGGGCGAAATGTAGTGCTAGAAATTCTATCTAATAATGGGTCAGCTATGACATTAAAATCCCCTCCAACAATTAGAGGAACTTTTCCCAACTTTAAGACCTCGTGGTAATAGTAGACCAAAAACCAGGGTCATCTGCAGTAGGACCATAAACATTAAGTAAAAATATGACTGAATCATGAACTTTAATTTTAACTATTATATATCTACCATCCGTATCTGAGGTTTCACTAAAAACTTGACAGTGTAATTTTTTTGCAAAGAAAATTGCTACACCATTTTTCTTACCATTAGTAGGTGATGAAACAATAGTATCTACTCACTTCTTTTTCATGTAATTTAAGATTTTATCATCAATATGAGTCTCTTGAATAAAACATATATCTACCTTACAACTACCTAAATAATCTAACATTTTTGTGCATTTGACTAGATGACATAATCCTTTAACAGTTAGAGAAACAACTTTAATGTTATGAACATTAGCCATATTGAAGAAAAGAAAAAAGAAATAAAAGTAAAAAGATCAAGAAAAGGTGAAGAAGAAATAGAGAAGTAATAGAAGATAACAGTAACTCTAGAATTTGTAAAAGGATAAGAAGAAATTAAAATAGGGAGAAAAGAACAAAGAAAGCTCATAAATATGAAGAACGAAACGCACACACGTTCTACAAGAATGACTGGAACCATTGGAGCCCTATGGAGAAATAAGGCATTAGTATGTCAAAACACCAGTATTTACGTGATATCAAGTGTTAGAGTCCTGAGTATCCATGGAATGCTGTGCATGAGGACCCAAAAACTGACGCAAATCATCAGGACCATGAAAAGCTTTTCAAAAATTGTCTTTCTAGATACGCATAGTTGAAGGGTCAAAAAGACCATATTTGAATCCAAGACTCAGCAGTTGAGGACATAGAGCAGTGAACTCCTTGTGAGTTGAAACTGTTTCTTTAGCGAAATCCTAATGAATGAAAATGTTATTCCATTGACCATCAAGGAAGGAATTTCTCATGCTGCTTTTCGAATCAAAACCAGATGGTGATGTTGGAGAACTTTGAATATCATTTGACGAGGTTTCATATGCTTAAGGTTGCGATGTGAAGGAATCCTGTGGGCCTTATTAATCTCAAATTTTTCTGGAAATGTTATTTGTAGAAGGCCTAGAATCAAATTTTCTAAATACAGTCAGCAGTTGCTACCCTCAACCTCTTCTGGCAAATTAGAAATGCGTAAGTTGTCCTGTCTGTTGCGATTTTCCATATCTAGGAGCTGTATAGACATTGGTGATATTTTTGCAACAAGAGGGTTAAAAGATTCAAGCTTGGTCTTATTATCCTGCATTTTAATTGCCTTATCAGAAATTCTCATAGATAAACTTGCCATTTCTTTTCATACATTTTTAATTTCTGAAGAAATAGAATCTGTGATAATGCGAAGTGCTTGAATTTCTTCCGAGATTAAGGATAGTGAAGGTTCTGATGATTCAACCACCTTTGATTTAATCGGTGGGGGTGAAACCTGCTGCCTTCTTTTAGTTTAAAAAAATTATTATTATCTATGTTGTTTGAATAACAAAAGTCAAGAATTTAGTAAAAAATAAGAATAATGAGTAAAGATATAAGGTAGCAAAGCAGAAATCCTTATTAAAGTTGGTGCAGCAGCTATAATGGGCTATGGGAGTGGCTAGGCCCAAGCCAGGCCCTTTCCTGAAGTGATGCACTGCCCCCCTGACTGACAAACCTGGCTGTTCCTAGAAGCAGCTGGAGGCAGAAGCTGAAGGCAGGGAAAACCCTGCTCACCACCACAAAAATCATCGAAAATCACCTCCCTCTACAGGTACAGGGTTTATAGCACACACGACCTCATTTTCGCCGTAATTTCTATGAAAAATCTGCCTTTTTTTGCTAAAAAACAGGCACGAAGCGCCGGAGCTCTTTAGGCAGTGGCCATCTTTTGTCGCGGGTCGCACATCTCCCCCCTCAATTTATTTTTAATGTGGGTGAATTCTGAGAGTCTATTACAGACATTTTGCAGATAAATGTTTTGTTTTTGATTAATGCAACATCCATAAAAAAGTTATTTTAGATCAAAACAGGACCTCATATATGAGAAATGGGAGGGTGTCACAGATAGTATTTGCAGTAATATTAGTGAGCCACTGTTATATTTCAATATTGAAAACACACATGGTGCCTGAATATTAAATACAAAACACAGTTAGAATTTGGACTAGTCTGCCTGTGCATGTGTCAGTAACCTGGCCACAGAGTGCATGAAAGAAATGAAACTGGATCATAAATTGAATGCTGTTCAATAAGTGCCCCCCAAAATTCTTTTGGCCCAGGGCCTCCAAAATCCTTAAGATGTCCCTGGGTAGAGAAGGGGTATGGAAACTCAGAACTCAGATCACCCAGCAGAGCAATATTTGAGTGTCCAAACCAGTGCTTTATTTGGGTAAGAAACGTACTTCAATAGACATGCTTAAAATGGTATACTTCTACAAGTACAATAATCTGCACTGTCACTTAGGCTACTGCCCCTTGGGATACTGCCTTTACTGTCTTCCTCTTCTCTCTTTTACATGAATCCCTTCTCTTGTGAGTCTAGGCAGGGCCCAGTTAGGTGGTTTTGTGATGTTAATCAAGGCTCAGGTTCAGTTACCTAAGTTCAATTATAGTTGTGCTCAGTTACGTAAAGTCTCCTAGATACATTCTCACCACAATGCAGGTCTTTATGTGTTCCATGCATCACATGTCTCCAATACTGCCCACCTCTAGGATGAGACGACATAGCCTTGAGTCCTTTGATGAATGCAGGTAATGGAAGTTAGTTAAGGCTCATGGCAGGCATCAGTCTTGCTTCTGGGTAACCGGGCAACAGATGAGCCACCACTTACACGGTGTCCCAACAGCCCGGTAGTAGCCACGGGTGCACTTTGCAAATAATGAAGTGGTGACAGTCATGGGCAGAAGTCTTGGCTATGACGGTGATGTCCACCATGAACATAGTTTTTGACTTCTGTGACGAAGTCAGTCACAGGAACAGCTATGGGTTACGGTGGCTGCACTCTCCATGAGCACAGCTATTGATTTAAACAGCAAGGTCAATCATGATTGTTACTATTGCAAGGTTGGCTTCCTGCCCGTAATTCACTTTTAGAACCTCACTTCTGAAGAGACTACACCAATCCTCTTCAGACTCACAGATCTCTTTCTGCAGTCTTCTTTCTCATTATAGACCCTCTAAAATAAAGACTGGCTGTTTCTGGAACTACCTGGACAGTCACACCTACCGCGGCTTGCCGGGCTCTTTTACTCTCCAGCACGCAGGCTCGTTTCCAGGCACATCAGGTCTGGGGTACAGCTCTTCCAGCAAGTAAAGACTCCAGTTGTTGTACCCTCTCCTCTGGGATGCTTGCTGTCACACAGACACTAGTTCTGGTTGTCGTGCAGCTGTCGTACAGCAGTTCACAAAGTATGCTGCAGAATACTTCCTCTCTTGGTGAAAGGACTTGGAACTTGAGCAACAAGGATGTAAGTAGCTCTCACTTTTATGCAGTCAAAGCAGATGAAAAATGTGGATTCTCTGGCTGCAATTTAAAAAAAGGTTTGCAGTGGTTCTTCTGTCAAGTGTCCTCCCTAGGCTAGTCTCTAGATGGAGCCTTTGCGCAGAGTGATGCTCTTCACAGCAGAGTATTTTCCAGCCTCGTAGTACTCACAGAGGCCCAACGTAGCGTGAAATATCCACAACTAGCTTTTTACCAGACACTCTGAACAGTGATCAGAATGAAGACAAAAGATTGGATTCACCTAAAAGATTCTCTTACCCTTAATAACAAAGATAAGAGTCGGACCCAAACACCTACCAAATGACAGTACCACAGGTAAACTAATGAGCACCTCCACTCAGAAGGTGTTGCTTAAGTGAATTTGAAATGAGCCTTGTTACCTCCCTCAGGAATTATAGCAATACTCTTCCACTGTCTGTGAAAAAATCTCACTTGTGCACAGGAGCAGGCAAGGGGCTTCTAAAATCGGACAGGCAGGCCTCCATTACTCTGGCTCCCTCATGCACATACTGCATGTACTACACAAGCCACAAACACAAACAATCCACTTGGATGTTGTACTAGGATCTCGGTTGCACAATTAATGCAGAAATGTACACCAATGGGGCTGGCTACACAGATAGAAGTTCTGATCACGACTGGGGATTCACAAAACACCATATTCTGCCACCACCACTGTACATGCAAAACCCATGACGAAGCCAGTAGTCAACTGTCAGGAAAATGAAAGCACAATTGGTGCACACCTCCAGGACACAGTACAGTTGGAGTATTTCATTTGTGTCAGGAGCCGGGGTAGGCCTGTGTACATTATATTAGTGTGAGCCTAGGTCAAAATCCCCAAAAGTCTTTATTTTGGTTTTACAGTACCATAAAATAAAGATGTACATAGATCTTGCATGGCAATAATCAGAATAACAGGTACTGTAGATTAAAGGCTTTTGATAACTTAAAGAAAGATAAAAAATTGGATAAAAAGCTTATCACAAAGATACAATATGTACATAGTGCAAATATAAGCATATTTCAGTATTTAAAAGATGTGTCCTAACATCAAAATTAAAATAGCAAGCAATCCAAATATTTACAAACCAAAGTGCTAGTGCGAAATACACGCCCATCTGTTCAGATAATTTGGGTTTCAATTAATTTACTTCCTTCAAGTCGATAGGGCCCTCCTTCTAATGGACCATAATTTACCCAGAAATTTTGCTGTTGCACAAGCAAAGAATGGTCTTGCATCTGACTTCAGAATACGTAGGGCTTCTTTGTGACTATGTGTCCCTAAGTATCTACAGGGGTAAGCCAGTTCCTTCTGGGTCTGTTGTAGGCGGGGTTTGAGGACTTGGTCGTAGTGGCGGTGGGACCTGGGAGAGTGAAGCGTCAATAAAATAGAACTTTGGGATTTTGAAAACATTAATCTGAACTGTTCACCAGTGCGCTGGTTTCTGGTGCCCTCATTGCCGACAGTAAGGAAACATTGTTTTTGAACAAATGTTGCAGGGAATGAAGAGACAGAGGAGGAGATTTACTAAGATTTTACGCCGTATTTGCGTTACAAAAGAGACGCAAATCGGTACAAAATCTTTTTTTCCGATTTACCTTCCAGTGCTTAACTTGTTTAACGATAGAAATAACATGAAAGTAACGCAAAGCAGCAGATAACGCTTCTTTGCATTACTTGGCGCCAAGGGGAGGTACCATGGGTGGAGCATGGGCATTCCTATGCGACCAACTAAGGTTTCTGATGCTAAACCCTATTTACTAAATAAAGTAGACGGGGTTCAGCATCAGAAACCTGTGCCCTTTTGAAGTAGGCACAACGAAGGAGAAATGCTTTCATCTTCCCTTCCTGTTCCTTTTCCGACTTTGTACGTGTGCTGCACTTTACATCTCACGTACAAAGAGGGAAAATGGTCAAAGTCAGTCAATGCATATTATTTTCTACTGGAAGGGTACCCGTCCAGTACAGATACTATGCTAGACTCACGGAGACACCCTTGTACAAAGGTACAAAGGTGTCTCCATGGCACATGGCAGCTGCTTTCAGTAAATATGGCACTGTCCTTCTCCCTTCTATTCACACAGTACAGCACAGCATTTACAGCTGCTGCACTGTGCACCATGAATAAGTGGTAAATCTGGCCCCAGATGTTCAGTGATACCTTTGGCGAATGGCATAGCATGGAAGAAATCTGGGGCTGTAACATTATCAAACTGCACCTGCGCAAAAACCTACTTGCGCAGGCGGAGGAGCATTTCTGGGATTTTTACAGTAAATCATATGTGTGCGTGGTCATAGGTGCTCTCATGTAATTGTGCTGCCCTCAATATACTGTGAAAACGACATGACAATATTATAGCCATATTTGAAAAGTGGTTCGAATGCAAAGTTGTTTCGAGCGATATTGCTGTTTATTTCTACAATCTATGTATGGCCAAAATTACAAGGAGGACTGCATTTCTAATCTCTATTTTGTAGAGAACTCAGCATGCATATTTAAGTGTCAATACTCGAGAGCTTCTATGTCACAAAAGTAAAACAAAAGAAATGCGACATAGGTTGCAAAAATAACCAATCCCTACAGCTGCGCAAATGAAGTGTGTAAACATGTTTTTGCACAGATTCATTTAGATCATTGTACAGCATCTGACCACCATGTATGACTAACTCTGCTCCTAATTGTAAGTGGGCCGAAAAAAGTGTAAATTATTACTGGTACCCTGAGGTGAGGTATTTATCTGGTGTATTAAATAACTCATATTTTGAGCCTTCAATTGAAAAATTTGGAATTAGGGGGCACATGCCTCAAGCATTTTTAGGTCAAGCTGGTGTAGCAATGCGAAGCATTGCGTCCAGCAAAGTATCTATTGTTGGCCACTTCCTGGGAATCTGAGACTGGGGATGTGCACGCGCAAGCCCTCGGCGATTTCACCTCGTGGGCGCGCACGCCCAGCCCGGCGGCGTGCACATCTCCTGTCTCACATTCACAGTGTCAGCCTCTCGCCTCTCTCAATCGCGCGCGCACACACAGCCACACTCACGCATCCGCACACACATACATACACCCACGCACACACACACGCAGGCACACACACACGCACGCACGCAGCCACCCCCCACTCAACTGGCTCTTTTGTCGCGACTCTGCTGGTTACATAGGGCGAAAGCTATTTGAAACTGTGGACCTCGGCTTCTTCTCTATGTGCGTCCTGATTCCACGGTTTCCCACCCTTTGTCAACCCGGGCCGTGCTTCTGACCCTGGGCCAGGGACAGACTGATTTGCATATAGCCAGGTTCTGAGCTGGGATGGGGCAGTGAGATAAATAACGGTGATGGATCAAGCCCTGATCTTTGGACTGGGTAAGAGTGGTCTGTTTAACTCAGACACTCTGTTCATCACCACCCCCTTTTTGTAAATCGTTTTTGGCCACTATAGGTGTGGCAGGGTATACTCAGACATGAGTCCCTTTCTCACTGCTCCATCAGGATTTAAGCAAGCCGGGCCGAAGAAGGCTGAAATGCCAGAAACCGGTCCCCGGTAGCTTGTCTCCTTTCTGGTGAAGAATTGGCTTGGTAGTTTAGTCTGCCCTGTTCCCATGATGCACTGGGCCAGGGACAGACTGATTTGCATAT
Organism: Lissotriton vulgaris; assembly: GCF_964263255.1. NCBI lineage: Eukaryota > Metazoa > Chordata > Amphibia > Caudata > Salamandridae > Lissotriton > Lissotriton vulgaris. The sequence goes on along the minus strand of NC_141685.1, from coordinate 773,916,528 downwards.
AGCCAGGTTCTGAGCTGGGATGGGGCAGTGAGATAAATAACGGTGATGGATCAAGCCCTGATCTTTGGACTGGGTAAGAGTGGTCTGTTTAACTCAGACACTCTGTTCATCACCACCCCCTTTTTGTAAATCGTGCTTCTGACCCTCTGCACATGCGCGAGCGCCCGCCTTTCACTTCACGAGGATTAGCAGCGCGAGCTCCTCCCGCTCCAGCCGAGGACAGGAGAGGCTGAGGGTGGCTCGTGGCTGTCCGACTCTCTACGCAGGTGCTCCGTGATAGTCCTAATTCTGCTGAGCTGCTACCTCAATGAATTGGTACCTCGGCCAGTCAGTGTCAGTGATGTCGATGAGCAAGTTCAAAGCGAGCAGCGACCTCTACTGTTCTGTCGCCCTGGCTACATTTATTATTTCCTTCATACTGAGGCTTCGGTGTACTTTCTGTCAGGATGGACGCGCAGGCAGAGAGAGAGACAGATGACACCAATAGGCCTGCAAGCACCCTGGTTGTAACGGAGGTCCTGGCTCCACCCCCACTATTCAAAGCCCCCTAGTCAGCCCAAGACCTTTGAATATCCCTGAGTTACAAGTGTTTGGGGGGCTTCTCCTCAATCTACAGGGGGCATCGTTTTGCATCATGCCCCTGCAGAAATCACCTGCAAGAAATTGATAAAATCTTTGTTTAAGCCCAAATTCGTTGGGTAATTCCAGACTCGACGCCCATTATGAAATAAGCGCTTTTCTTAGAAAAATATGATTGCGAGGCTTGCCCTGTCCGATCCTGTGAATCTTAGGCCATCCACACTCCCGTGCAGTGAACTCTCAACTCAGTGATCCGTCCTACTCGGCACCTGTGTTACCTGCGGTGTTCGGGGCGATGCTCAGGGCAGAGGGCAACCTGTCCCAGTGTGTCGGCTACTAGAGACTGAGCACAGGCAAGCTGTGCATTTATACTCTCTGCTGTCCACAAGCCAGCGTCAGCCTTCAGTCCCAGAAATCCTGATCCTGTCAGGCCGCGGACCCACCTCTGAGCCCAGACCTATCTCTGAATCAGCAGCACCGTGCGAACAGCAGCACTGCCCTGCCCGGGCCACACACACCCCACCGTCCCGCCCTGCATTGTGCATGTGCGAAGTGAGTTGCACACCTGCGCCTGTTCATATTTCTAGCAGAACCCTGTGTGCACAGGACACACCCAATGCCTGTGTTTACTCACGCACCTGCCCGTGCTGCAGTCTGCACGCCGATGTGTCCCTAAAACATTGGCTGCTCCACCCCTCGGCTGTCAGATGGTGTTCGGTAAGACAATCTGGGGCATATTTACAAGGGAAGTGGTGGAGTGAGGCGTTAGCCTTCCTGGCTTAACGCCTCTCTCTGCCACTTCAGAAATGCAGGGCTCACCATATTTACAAGAATATGGTGCAGCCCTGCATTTCCCCCTGCGCTGGCGCTACACTTAGCAGCCTAGCACCAACGCAGGCACCCTTGCACTATGCAAGGGTGTCTGCGTGCAGGGGAAGATTGTTTTTTTTCCAAGACACGAGGTGTGAGTACCGCACTGTTGTCTGCCCAGACTACAAAGTGTTTGTAGCCTGTCAGAATACGTTATTGGTTCCCTTATAAAGGATAGGAGCTTTGTGGAGTCCTCAGTGTTTATGCTGATATAATGCTACAGCTGGGTATTAATAAAAGCTTGCCAATATAATATGTTAACTTAAATGAACAAACAAAGGAGGTATTAGGACTGAGCGGATAAGTAAAACGTTCACCTGAACATTTACATTGTGAAATGACGCATTACCTTGAGTTCTAAACATGTAAGTAAGCCTGAATGTTCTCTTTCACTCCTTTAATGGGCCGTCCCTTTTCAATGCTTTCCGTTGTGCTCACTATTCTTCCATTGTCTCCCATGGTAACCCCGACATAATTATGCCACTGGTATTCTTATACCATGCCATACGAGGGATCTACATTCTTTAGACTATGGTACCGTGAGAACTGTATTACTCTAGTACAGGTCGTCTAGTTCTTTGAGGCATTTGGATGAATGGTGAATCTTGAGTAATTATTCCTGTGGAATAACTGTTAATACACACAGGTAAGCAAACCAACATAGCCATCTCCCTCTCTCCTCTAAACCCATTCCAAAATGGCCACACCATGTTACCAATACGTATTTTTTCTATCCTGCGTGGGCAACTGATCTTATGGCCAGGTAGCCTACGTCATTTCTTATTTAATGGTATAGGTGCCAGGATAACATGCTTCTTCCCTTCAGACATGTGTTTGCCAACCTTTTCTCATTCTTTTGCATGGGATTACAGTGTTATTCTCCATCGTATGCAGTTCGTTCTTTATCAGCACCCATTATTGTTCTTGTTCTTTTAGACCTTTTTTTTCATGTAAACATCTCGCTGAATACCAAGTGTGATACACTTTAATCCACTGCCAGCCACTCCCTGCCCCTGTTTCTCGCTCTTGCGAGTTCTTGCTTTCTTCCTTTGTGGTGGGTATGCAGTTTTTAGGTCTCCCATGCCAATGCGCTTGCGCATTGCTGGCGAGAGATATAGAGGGGCATCATAAAATCCTACAAGAGGGCTTTGGAATGCGGATTATGGCCAGTGCATGTGCGCGGGGCGCGCGCTCGCCATTTGCTCCCCCGCCCCCCCATCAGACTTGAAAGGAAGCCTCTCGCACACCACCATTTGTCTGAGCCTCGGCATCAGACTTCAAAGGCTGCCGCTCCCCCGCCCCAGAAATGCCGAGAGTTTGTCTCTCATAGCCACCCCCTCCCTCTCTCATCTTCCCTCCATACCACCATTCATGGCACTGGCTTCCCCTTTTACCCACTTCGTTATTCTTTATAAACCGCGTTTTTCTCATGTTCCCTCTTTGTTGCTATCCTTGTTGCGATGATGCCCCGCCTCCCTCATTATGCCGCCTCTCTGCTACCTTTCGTGCCCTGTGCCTTATAGCCTTCCTTTCTCAAGACTCCTTCCGGATGCACTGCATCGGACTGTACTGTACTGCGATTTTTACATCACTGCCTTCCGTGCTCGTTCAGTCTCCCTACCACCCCTCCACAGTCCTGCCTTCCGGAAACAGCTCCTCCTGTTGCTGAGGCCGGGCCCTGGGTGGTGGGAGCGGCACTAGAATCGGGGATTTCCGCAGGTCTCCCAGCCCATCAGAGCGGAGACGGGGCAGCTCGTTGCATTTGCAGGCGCACTCTCTCATTTCCCCACAGCTGCTCATCCGCAATTCTGTGGCCTACAGTGCTACTGGCGATGCTACTTTAAGTTTGTTATGTTGCAGAAGCAGCAATGCTCTGTATACCAAGGGGATACAAAAGGGGATGATGGACGGAGCCTTTGAGCAAATCAAACACTTACCCCCAGTCAACTGATCTGGGTTTAATCCATCACCATTCTTTAGCCCACTCAGCCACCCCAGTTCAGACATGGCCATATGCAAATCAGTCTGACCCTGCGCCTCATGGGAACAGTCCAGCCCGAACTGCCAAGCCATGTCTTCCCTGGACCGGAAACAAGCATCCTGGGACCGGTTTCAGATTCATAATCCTCATCAGCCAGGCTATCTTGAATCCAGTGGCCAAGTGAGCAAGGGACTCACGTCTGAGCATACCCTGCCAACTTAGGGCGAACAAAACGATACAAAAGGGGATGATGGACGGAGCGTTTGAGCAAATCAAACACTCACCCCCAGTCAACTGATCTGGCTTTAATCCATCACCATTCTTTAGCTCACTCAGCCACCCCAGTTCAGACATGGCCGTATGCAAATCAGTCTGACCCTGTGCATCATGGGAATAGTCCAGCCCGAACTGCCAAGCCATGTCTTCCCTGGACCGGAAACAAGCATCCTGGGACTGGTTTCGGATTCATAATCCTCATCAGCCAGGCAATCTTGAATCCAGTGGCCAAGTGAGCAAGGGACTCACGTCTGAGCATACCCTGCCAACTTAGGGCGCACTAAGTGATACAAAAGGGAATATTAATTTAGCTATTTTCAAAACCAACACATAAATAAAACAATTTGTCATTTACAATACCAATAGCTCAAACTTTCCTAATGCGAGACCTATTGCATTGCAAATGCTTGTTGTCTTTGCAAACGGGTCGATTCTGCGAATCAGTAAGTTTGCAAACACAAAAAATGCTTTTCAGATGCAGCAAACAATATTTTGCGATTCGCTTATCGAATCACAAAATGGGTTTAAGATTCGCTATTAGCAAATGACGTGTTTAGGGCATCCCTTCCTAATACCGAAAAGTATCGGTATGCAGGAATATTTTGTTTCAAAAATGTAGTTGCAAAACATTCTAATTTTACCACCTATTTTAAGTAGGTGGTAACCCATTTGCAAATGGGAAGGGGTCCACAAGGGACCCGTTCCCCTTAGTGAATATTTGTTACAGCACTTTTAAGAGCAGGCAGTGGTCCCATGGAACCACTGCCTACTCTTAAAAAATGAAAAGAAAACTTAGCATTTTTGTTTTTAAATGCATCCCGCTTTCCTTCAAGGAAAACGGGCTGCATTCAAAAATAATTTTTTATTTTAAAACAACCACAGACATGGTGGTCTGCTGACCCAAGAAGGTCACTATCCCTGTGATTTTTGTGATTCCTAGAGTGTCCCAAATTGCGACCTACCTCATTAATATTAATGAGGTAGAGCGATTTGCGACTCCCTAAGAATCACTACATGAAACTGTTTGAGTTTCATATATTGTAAATTACAATGACTTAATTGTGATTCCCAGGTGTTCGCAATTAGGTATTCGCAATTTACAATTTTGATGCATGTAGCCTTAGAACTGAAATTTGCGTTTACTGAAACATAAAAAGTTGATGGAAGGAATGCTTGAATTACTCCCATCCACTAGCAATCACAAGGGGCCATATCCCAGTCCATCATTTTTCATCCACCATGGCATTCTAGAAAGAGACTTACCATATGCATATTAGGCTGGTCCTTGTTAGAAATGGGGTCTCTAGTTGGCAATGGTTTGCACCTTGTCCAAGTAGGGACCCTTCCTTCTAGTCAGGATAAGGAAGTTACACTCTTAAAATAATCCCTGGTCACCCCCTTGGTAGCTTAGCACGAGCAGTCAGGCTTATCTTAGAGGCAGTGTGTAAAGCATTTGCACATAAACAACAGTAATACACTGTAAGCACTACAAAAGGACAACACACCAGTTTAGAAAAATATCCAATATTTTTATATCCATAAGACAAGACAAAAACGATTACAAAAAATCCACAATACAGTATCTAGAAACGTTCAGCTAGCAAAATAACCTTGAAATAAAGTTCCTTGAAGTCAATAGCTCCATCCGGGACTATCACGGCGTTGTGAACAAACAAATCCAAAATATTCTGGCTGATTCGGAGTTGCGGACCAGCTAAGGTGTTAGGTAGACCAGCAAAAAATTACCTTTAGAAATGCAGGGTGTCGGCAACCTCTCGTTGAGCTTCCAAAAGCACAGCGTCCACAGGCATCAGTTACGGAGGTCAGTGAAGGAGTCGTCGGGCCCTCGAAGTCACATGCGTTGCAGATCAAAGTCCAGGCGGTTGAAGTCAGGAGCTCTGGTGTCTGCAAGCATTGGCTGCTGCAGTGCGGCGTGCAGTGCCCTCAGATCACGTTGTGAGCAGCGGCCCGGTGGTGGCATCAGATGGTGTTGTCCGTGAGACTAGGGTCGCGTGCGAAGTGATGTGGTGCTCGTTGCGGTGCTGGCAGGTCACGGTGCAAGCAGCGGCATCATTTTTGTTGAAGCACTGTCATTGGCTGAAGAACTGGAGTTTATGGCGCCGGCCTCAGTAGGCCAAGGCAGCGGTGTGGGATGAGGTTGATGCGTCATGTAACTTTAAAAATGGTGCCCTCGAACCATGGTGCAAGCAGCGGTGCCGATTTCGGCATGGAGCGGCGGCGTCAGGGATACCGAGGCAGAGGCGTTAAGCGAGACAATGCGGAGTGTGGTGCCCACAGGTCGCTGCGTGAGCAGCAGCTCGGTGGCGGCATCTGCAGGAGTCGTAAGCCCAGGGTCGCTGTACGGCATTGCGGCGGTGGCCTTTGTGTTGCCTTCAGGACACGGAGTCGGCAGCGGCGTCGGCAGCAGCGTCGTAGATGGCGTTGACTTTCTTTTTCTTCTGTTGCAGCACAAAACACACAGTCCCCAGTGCTGATGGCAGAAGAACTTGAAGTCTTTGTTGTTCCTGAGACTTCTTGAATAGAGGGCAAGTTCTACCCCAAACCCTTGGAGATACTCAAGGAAATAGATTGCAGAAAGTTCAGTCCAGTGCTTTCACTGTCCAAGACAGAAACAGCCACTGCAGGCCAACACAGCAAAGCACTCAGAAAAGTGGTAGTTCCTCCTCATAGCTTCTTCAGCTCTTCTTCTTGGCAGTCTTCTTGGTTCAAAAGAGTTTTAAAGTTTAGGGGTTTGGAACCCACTTTTTATAGCCCAATATCCTTTGTCCTCTCAGGCAGAGAGTGTCTGTGCCCAGCCAGAACCAGTTCTGTCCTCTCTGGTGCAGCTTCCTGGCAGGAGGTGGGGAGCATTGTCAGAGGCAGACAGGGACTATTCAGTTGCAAGGGAAATCTCCTCCCACCACTCTAAATGCAGACCAGGCCTATTCAGCCAAGCCCTGACCCAGTCAGGAAAGGCAGGACACACATCAAACCACCCGCCCCCGGTGGCTGTCTGAGAGAATGCACCTCGCCAAACCTTGTCACTCAAAAGCCAGAGAGTCAATACACATCTTAGCAGAGGTACACAGGATGGATAAGCAAGAACATACTTACTTTCTAAAAGTTGTATTTTCAAACACAGAATGTAAAAATCCCCTTTACTAAAAGATGCATCTTTAGATTCTGAGTTCAGGCATACTAAACTATATTTTACTATCTGGTCTCAATGGGAAGTTATATTTATAAGATGTTATAAATTAACTCTGATGTTTTCCGAATGGGCCAGATAACCTTTCAATAGTGAAAAACAAAATGGTCAGTATTTCACGATCAGGACATGTCAGACACATCAGGGCATGTTCCACCTTTCACATACACTTCACCCTGCCCAGAAGGGAACCTTGGGCCTACCTTAGGGGTGACTTTCATGTAAGAAAAGGGAAGGGTAGGGCCTGGCAAGTGGGTGCACTTGCCAAGTCGAACTGGCAGTTACAAACTGCGCACAGACTCTGCAGTGGCAGGTCTGAGTTACCTTTTCAGGGCTGCTCATGTGCGTGGCACAATCAGTGCTGCGGGCCCATTAGAAGCATTTGATTTATAGCCCCTGGCACACTCAGTTCACTTTACTAGAGACTGACAAGTAAATCAAATATGTCAGTCATGGAACACCAATCCATAACACAATTTACCCAGATAGCATATGCAATTTAGGACTGATCAGCAGTGATAAAGTGCCCAGAGTCATAAAACCAACAACAACAGGACAGGAAAAAATAGGAGGAAGAAGGAATAAGTTTGTGCATAACCCTGCAAAAAGGGCCATCTCCAACAGTCCAGCGCAAATAAAAACATTTTAATTGCTGGTTTATGTCTTTTTTGTTTAGAAAGCGTGTGCTGTTTGCCAAGGACACCGTGCTATTCTTTAATCATCCTGGCAAGTTCATTTGGTTTACTTTGGGGTTATGATGACATGCTGTGGTATGTCTGCTCACAAAGTACAGACTTGTGCACATAGGCTTTCTTAAAATAATGCCCCTGTCAAAAGTATCTACTATCCAATATTTGGCTGTGTTTGTCTTTCAGCTCCTCTCTTACAATGCAAACTTCATTTCTGACTCCTTTAAATAACACTGTTCACTGAGGGTACAACTTAACTTTGCTGATGCAGTCTGTTAAACAAAGGGGCCCTGCTACCAGTATCCATATTAGTGTACTCTCTGATGTTGCTTCATTATGGGGTTCCCTTTATGAAGCCTGCTGGGGGCTACACCAAATTTGCACAACTAGAAACAACCACTTTCCCCACCAAAATCCAAACCTGTTGGTATTGCCAATGCTTGTTTCTAGTGAGTTCCATACAGTGATTACTGTTGATGTGAATACTACTCTATAGATGTAGATGTAGTTTTGGTAATGTTCCTGGTGTGACCTAAGAGATCATTTTAAGATCCTACCTGGGCCTACTGTTTTAATGCACTTCACCACTCTCGGCTGCAAAGGAAGTACCCAGAAAATGAAGTACCCCCACCAATTTAAACCTCATCTCGTAGGGCACTGAATGAGCATGTGTGGTGAGTGAGCCTAGCTCTCATTCAGCTGCTCTCCTGAACAAAACCTGAAAACAGTGAGGCCAAATGAAGCCTTTCACACCTTGTCTCAGTTAAGTTAGTCACCCATCAATACATAGAACCCTATATCCATCCATCCATCCATCCATCCATCCATTTATTCTGGCACTTTATAGCTCCACCACACCACTCTATTTTAGTGCCATTTATGACCTTGTGTTTGAAGGGCAGTGTCTCCCATGAAAGGCCCAAAAAGAGTCATAAACAACATTGTAAAGGTTTTATGTTACACACAAGTCCAAGGGCACCCCCAGTGGGGGATCCATGACGCCCCTGTCGGCTGTTTGCCAACTGCCCAGGACAGCAGCTCTTCCCACCTCTGACAGAGACATGCCTTTGGCTGCCTTCCCATCCCTGGGGCTCGAGCCAGCTTAAAGTAAACCCAAGCAGGCTCCTGTGCGCAAGCTGAAGAAAAACAAACCACTGCAGCCGCAGCAGCAGCACATTGTGTTCACGACCGCTTCAAGTGCAGCCATCTCAGAAGCGAAGAAAACCCCACATGACATATTTTTGTCTACGTTTGGTAAATATTTATCCCTGTTTCCATTCGTGTTTATAATAGAAGTTACCAAGTAAATGGCAGGTGCAGAAAAATATGACTTTCTTGGGGGGCTCGGTCTTCCTTGATCAGAGGCCAAGTTAGAGCGAGAAATCAACTGTGGTATGGAATAATCTCGAAGGCCCGGAGGACTGGCACCTACGTCTTCACTGTTTTCTCGTCGGTACTGGGTAAATTGCTTCCGCTTCTGCCCCCACGCATACCCCACTGGCGTGGCCACTCCCTAAACGTCCCTGGACCCCAGAACTAGCGGACCACCACTGGCTGTGAGCTGTTCTGCTATCGCCCCCACCGCCCATGGATGCCAATTCAACAAAAGGGGACAGATCCAAAAGCAGCCTGACATCATGTGACATTTAACCTTTGAGTCCATCCCAAGAATTGACATCATGTGACCTTTGAAAAGGCGTCTAGAGAGGGTTTCTTCAATATATATATATAGGCACATTTCTTGCTGAGTATGAAAAAATCATACAGAAGGATGTGTTAGGGATTTCCATGAGAGGACATATTTAAGGTATGATCACTCAGTCCCCGTTATTGTGCCCCTTTGTATCATTTCCTTGTTTCCCGACTTAAGATATATAAACAAAATACAATATGGTACATTTATCAGGAGCTATGGCAAGGATCGGTGGCAGGGTAGACAAACTAATAGAATATGAGGTACAGAGCTGCCTAAGATCACACAGAGAGTCGTAGGAGAAAGGGATCTAAAGGGGAAGCTCTGCACAAGAGAACAAGAGACTTAAAGGTCAGGAAAGGGGGGCACTCAAGGAGCAACTTGGCATTCTGACCACCACTCAGGACGTATGTGCAAGACATACAAACAACAGTAACAGTAATGGGAACGAGGGCTAAAGCCCTCAGGAGCTTCACACGGTAAGGCTGAAGCTCAGTAAGTTCCTCACCCACAATTCCTGTTACAGATACTGACTACAAATACCCACATAAAGTATCTACATTCAAATGCAGGGTCTGTGGAGCTGATACCTATGGCGATGTTATAAAATGAACTCCAAGACAATACAGTGAACAGGAAACATCACCTAGGTTGCCAGCTGAGCCCACGGATACTGACAATGAAACAGGAACACGCAAGGCGGAAACAGCAAGGGGGCAGAACTAAATACACAGCCCCAAATGGACAAGGAGCTAGCAAGGAGGAGTGCTTAAAAGGAAAGAAGGGAAAACAAAGGGAACACTTGGCAGAAAGCAAGAGACAAACCACACAAGAAAACTTGAAACTAAGACAGTGGAAACAGGGAGACAGCAAACTAGAAATCTGAACAAAGGTAAATGGGAAGAAAAGTAAGGACTGGGAAAAGGTAAATACAGAAGTGGAGACACTGCAAGGGTGCACTAAATTATTGCTGGCTCGGGAATCAAGGGATCAAGATAAGCACTGCAGGCAGTGCCAGTTCAGGAACAAGGATTAGCTACAACTCAGGAAAAGGAAAGAAGGAATAACTATAGCGCAGGAACTCAGGAAACAAGGATAGCAAAAGCTCAGGAAACAAGGGGTCAGCCAAACAGGAACGCTGCTACAATGACCAATGCTGGACTGAAGGGAGCTGGGGCTTAAACGAGCTCATTGTGATCACATGCATCAGATGTGAGCAGGCTAGCACCTGCCAGCCGTTTTGGCCTACAGGGGTGGAGATGAAAGAGTGAGCAGGGAATTATAGGTAATGGACTTCCAAACATGAGTGGACTGGTTTCCACAAAATCAGGCATGGATTGGGAATGGATTACAATTTCAGAATAATCTCCAAATTGCTGGAATTCGGTTTATGCATACAGGAGTAGGTCCAGAAGCTTATAAGAACACTGGAGAATCCCACAATTCGGCCCTCTGGTGCTGGGCACGAGAGCATAGGGAGCAAATCATGAGAGAAGTTGATGTATTTTTGATGACTTTTCCATTTGTAAAGTAAACAGGCAATAAGAAACAGTAACCTTACATGGTACATTGGCAATCTCTCCCTTAACAAACTCCCCCAACATTAGGACAAGAACATCAAAAAGGGTTATGTCATGGTATCTACAGTTGTATGGCGCCCTTTCATCATTTGTATGGTTTGGAAGCATTTGGTAATATTGGTATCCTTTCTTCATGTGTAACATCTGTGAGCTTACAGTTGTGTACTCTGTTTTAAATACTGCTTAACAAAATAGAGGCTTAAGCACTGGACCCAATGTTATTGGCTTTACCTGTAGCAGATGTTTGACTGTATTTCCTTCAGAGCTGATTCCACTGAGGGTTTATGTATGTTCTCTGTAGGAGAAAATGAGTGTAATGGTGTCATGCAGGGAAGATTTGAATGTCAACCAGAAGTGTAGTGAGCTGTGATTTTTTCACAGAATATTCAGCTTGTGCTAACAGGTGGCTGTGAGGCAGTTGGGATCCGGTTAAAGATTACGAAGGAACTCTTACTGACAGTTCTCTATCAAAGCCTTCCAGTGTGCTACACCAAATTAAATTTTGTTTCAAACAACCTTCTATGGCCAATCCCATGTTTAGTATGAGAGAGACCACTGAGCCACTGGAGTATTGATCTGCTCTTCTGATGCCAAACCCTTAATCCAATGTGGCTCTGTGGGTGAGCCTTGGACCTTCTGGTAAACGGACAATACCATTAGAATCCCACTGGAGCCATATAATATTGTAAGGTTTAATTATTTGATTCTGATGTTGGGACAATAGTGAAACCAAAATGAGTGTGACTGTCCAATGGTGGAAATTGGTGGTGGTTTAATATGGCAGTTCAGACTGAGTACCATAGATAGTGTGGTTGTATGTCAGTACAACGCATGCTTTTACCCCGCATGCCATTACAACGCGGGGATTACAACGCAAGTCGTTACAACGACTTGCATTGGGGACGCTGGATAGTGGAATAGTTTAATTTCTATTCCAACTCCAGTCTCCGTGGATAGTAGGGAAGGTGTTGGATAGAAAATTAAACTATTCCCTGTCCAACAGCGCCCTCCAGCGAAAGTCGTTGTAACGACTTTCGTTGTAATCCCCGCGTTGTAATGGTAGTGCAGGGTAATAGTTGTGTCGTAAAGGATGTTCCCCAGATAGGGTGGGTGTGAAAGGAGCGATTAGTGACAAATATCTAACAGTGGTTTTGTTGTGTTTAATTTTGCACTAGAGGCTCTATTTTTGTTCTTCCTGTTTGCAAATATGCTATCTCTTTCATATGAAAGAGCTATGCATCAAGGATTTAAGTAGTTTGTGGGAAAGGTGATGGTATGACCATGTATTATAAGGAATAGAGTACCTCTTGCTGTACATGATAAGCATATTGCATGTCACCTCAGAGTTCCATAACCTTATAAAGAAACTCGGCTTCAGCCTCGTTCTTCTATATGCTCGTGGAACTCCTCAGTGACTTGCAATATCCTTATGATGTACAGCCAGGGGACCTCTAGCCCATATACAATATACGGAAGCCTGCAATCCCAGTACACATACCTGCTTCTAATTTCTTTGATATGAGCCACATGCATTGCTGCCTTGGGTGCAGCGCATTCAAGTGAAACATGAAGCGGCTGCTTCAAAGCCGCTCCTTATTTTACTGTGCAGGCAGCAACCCCTCTGCACTTTTAAGAGGGATTAGAGATCCCCTCTCAGGTGGGTGCTGTAAGTGTCTTTGGGGGTCTATAGGACCACCTTACACCCCTCCAAAGGGCTGCCACCACGGGGCGTAGTGATAATGTGCCACCTTTTTGTGGTGCACTTTCAGTGCGCCTCCTGACAGCTTCTTTGCTTTTGCACCTGCATCCATAATAGGGAGCAGGCACAGAGGTAAAGCGGTTCCCTCGTTTGCATTGGGGCTTGGCAATGCCCTCTTGAGATAGCACTGGGCCACAGAAGGGGCTGCACAAGCATCTGCGCTCCTTCTGTAATACCAAAGTGACCCAGGGGCGCACAAAGTGGGCACACATGCTTGTTGAGCCCCCTAGGACACTTTCTATAATACGGCTTCTGGTGCTTAAATCCTTGCATCTCAACATTCGTTCGTCTGATCTGTTCGCAAGAACCTCGTGCCTGCAAAGTGCTCCAAGTGCTTCTTCTGCTGTTTGTCCTTTATAAAACATTCTACAAGCTGCAACGACGTAATACTCGTTTGACCACCTGGAAGTGCCATCAGGTACTGAAGCAGCTTTGCACACAGAGCATGGCAGCCATTTGTTTGGTCTCTCTGATCCTTAATCTGGTAAAAAGAAAAGTGTTCCACAGTTAATTGACCCAACTACAAGGTGTTGCAGCAAATGTTTCACTACAAACCAGTGCCTCAACAAGACAAGATATGTTTCAATTCATTTAAAGTGCATGCTCTGCTCACTTCGAGAGCTTCATTAAAACACTAGTGACATTGTACTAATATGAATTTGCGACACATTCGTACAGTGGATGAATTGAATCACATGTATTGGTTCTAGCACCACAGAAAAAGAAGAAAAACACTGTTCGCTGCAGAAAGTGCATAATATACCAAATATGTTATTATTTCTTTAACGTTACGAACTTGTGGGTGAAGAAAGAACTAACACAAGCCCTCAACATGTGTGCTCATCAGATTACACTTGAACCACCACAAGCTTTTCTTTCTTCTCCTAGTGAACTTTGTCATGGATAGAATGGGAACCATTTTTTACAAACGATATGGATACCTTTGAAAATGAAAGGTAAAAACGTCATATTGCATTCCTAGGTACCTGAAGGCCTGGGAGTGTACAAGCACATTCTAAAGGGAAACAATATGCAAAGGAATGTAATGCATATCTAGAAAAGTAGCTGAATTATATGCATGTTATGCACCCAAAGTTTGTATAGACATAACAATACTTTTTCCCAGCAGAGGAAGCAGCCTAAGGATGAGCCTACTGACAACTCTCTTTCTTGTTTACATAACATTTAATTTACTTGCAAATGTATAATTCTATGTGAAGAGTTTATTAGAGATCAAATAGTTATGCATGCAAGATATGTAGGAGTCCAAGGAAGATTATGGGTGAATTGGGAGCCATCATTGCAAGATGTAATGGCGGTTGTGGGTAAGCGTTTGCTGTCTGGAATATAAATCAGGGTGGCAAATTCTGAATGTGTTAATAAGGAAAAGGACTTAGTTGATAAAGTGAATATTATAGTTTTATAGCTGAGGTCTATGCCAGTTGTTAAAGGCCCTGAACCTAAGTTATAGGGCAAGCAGCAGGCAAGAGCCTTTAACCCTTTCGTGAGGCACACTGGAGCTGTGCTTATGATGAGCTGAGCTCGTCATGATACACTGGGGATCATGGATTTCCAGCACAGGAGGTGAAAAGTCCTAGCAGCCAAGGTGTTAATGAAGGAGAGGGCCTTTAACAAACAGTATACCCTGAGGCAAAAGGGCTATAAGAGATATTAGAACATTCCACCCACTAAGGGTAGAATGTTCTAAATTAAAAATGGAGAAACAGAAAGACAAATATTGTAATGTTGGAGAAGAAGGCCTATACCAGCCATTATAAGCCCAGAGCTACTCAGTTTTCTTCAATAGAGCTCCCAACATTCCAATGTTCTAAAACTAGATTAGTGAAAAGAAATCATAAAAAAATAACAACAAACATAGATGTTACGGGTGTGGTACCGGGGACCACATGACCTACAGAAAGAGCTGCCTGTGGCAAAGCTAAAGTGCATAGAATGTGGACATGGGAGCTTTTTTTCCTAAATGTGTGAAACAATTATCAAAGGAAGTATTACATATTTTGAAAGTGAGTAAAATGTGAGCCCTGTAAGTACCATTGATTGTATCAGCCCCAATTTGAACATCAAAGAGTTTTATCTTTCATGTATCAGGGACCGAAACATGTAAAGGCACAGCATGTCAAAGGACAAGATGGGCACTTCTTAATGTTCCCAGAGCTGCCTGGCGATACTGGTGCCCTCTGGCATCCTACAATCTGATGGAAGAAAAATTAGATGGAGAGGGTCTACCACTGCATACAATGCTGCTGCCATAGGCGCTGACTATGAAAGTTTCCACACCCATTCCCCGCCTCTCTTATTGGCCTTCACCCTCACCTCCCTGAGTCCACAATGCACACCCCACGTACACTGGAGTTGAGTGGATTGGAGGTGCCCCATTAACAGAGAATGGTGGAGTGAGGAAAATAAATTAGAAGACATAAATAAACATGAAGATTCCATAAAAATATGTATAATCACATAAATGTCAGGCACTTTCTTACTGCAGCTCACAAGGTGATAAATACATGGATTGTTTTTGTGCTTGTTTTGCGCTCCCCCTGGGGATAGAAAACACAGCTGACACCGTCACTTACATGTGCGGCAGCTGTAGTGTGCTTTCCGGGAAATTGCAAGGGGTCCCTGCACAGTGGCGGAGATTGGTCATTTTTGACTAGAGTAGTGTGAGCCTCAGATTTTCTAACAATAACTCTGGCATATATTGATCTGCAGACCTTTAGGAAAGCTATAAAAACTCACCTCTTCTGCTAAAACTTTCTGTCTCCCTTCCTACCTCCCTGATCCCACCATCTGTCCACTCCTCATACAGAAAGCGCCGGGACGCCCCTTGGCTGGGGCAGCTGCGCGCTATACAAGCCCATATAACATTAACATTAACATTAACATTAACATTAACATTAACATTAACATTGTAAAATAATTTACACTATAAGGGGGCAGAGAGCATGAGACGGGTTTAAGGGACAGTGGAGAGGGATAGAAATGCAGATCAGTAGAGCTACTAAAAGAGGGAAAACACAGCATTTTGTAAACTTACTAAATATTTTGAGGACTTTAAAAACAGAGAAAGGGAGATAGTTTATGTGTGTGTGTGTGTGTGTGCATTTTTGTCTGTGTGTATGTAAAAAAATTCCTAGTGAAATCCAACAGACACCTCACCATACCGAGCTGAAAGCATCTCTGCCAAACTGTTAGCCAGATAATAAATTTATTAGGGGTGTGTAACACCTCAAACACCCCCCTGAAGCTATGTCCCTGTCCCTGAAGAAGAACTGAAACAACCAATATTGCCTGAATGGAAAATACCAAGCAGTCTTCGGTAGAGGGTGTTTTTCAGTTTCACTTAATCTTGCTTTCCAATAAGATATTAACATTAATCTTTTTCTAGCCTGACATAGCCCATTTGCATTGCCCTATTTCATTAACATAACAACATGATCAAAATTCTGCCATAAATACAGACCAACAGACTTAAGAAGTTGATAGCATACCTTATTCATCATACTTAGGTGGCATTTGGCCCGGGCCAGTTATCAATATATCACCTATGAACATGACCCCGTTTTCTATGGCTTACCAAGGACTTCCCGAAGAAGGGCTTATCCTATATCTCGATGCCTGAAAGGCATTTAACAGGATTGATTAGGTCTTTAGTTGTTATGCATGTGGAAGCACAGCGCTAAGTATTGAAGGTAAGATGGTTGCACAACCACTATTGCACAGAGACCCTACCTGCTCGGAACGCTTGCCAGGAGGTGAACTTCCTTGTTGTTTCTGCCACCGGACCTGAACCTCGCCGCACCCGCTTCGCGGGTGCCGCATCGCCTCGGTGTTAGAGGGGCTGCACACCGGAAGGGAGAAGAGGAAAGGCGGAACCGGGCTGAGGCATCCAGCGGGGCTGCGAGCGTTGCAGGGACTCCATCAACCAGGAGTCCCTGCGTGACCGACTGCCAGCTTCCAGTCCACTCTCCCTGCTGTCCCGCCCACCGCCCATTACGCCCCCTACATCTAAGCTCTAATCTCCCGCAGCGCGGGACGCAGCACGGGGCGTAGACCGGGCAAAGAGCGGGCCGTTTGAGGCCGTTAGAGAACGGAACGGGCCACCCCCTTTACATCACGACTGTCCACCTCATTTGCTTACTCAGCCTCTCCCCAATCCTTAAGTCACACTGCTTACTAAGAGCAAAATGGAGACAAGGAATAAAGCTAATGTGGCGGTTGCTGGTCCTACAACAACTGCTCCTATTCAAGGTAAAATAGATAACTATTTCCTCAAAGCGGGATCTTTGTTGATTGAGGACATCACCCTCTTAGAAAGACGTATTTCGCAAGAAATAGAGTGGGTCCGAAGGTCCTCGATGGGTATCATAGCGATGGCAAAAACCCCAGAGGATAGGCGGAATATTGACAATTCTCAACTTGGAGCCTGCGGAGGGGCTCACCCGCATACCAGCATAGATCTCTCAGAGGGAACCATAAGCGACCCTGAAGACATGAGTCTCCTCTCGTTGCCGTTGACACAAATCACGCAACCTCCAAACATACCAAATAGGGAAGAGGATACTGAATTAGCTACTCAAATCCCTATCCTACTGAGGGAAGAGCCTCCTCTTATAACAAATATCCCAAATCCTACAGGGCCACAAAATACAGATCGGGGTCTAAGGGAGGGTGCTATTCAGAAAAGAAAAACAGGGAAACAGAGTTCCAAGGAAAGGAAGGCCAAGCAATCAAAGACAGGGCCAACACACAATGCTCCCAGTACTGCCAATTCTATACAGGATAGACCGCCATCGGCGACATCAGATGCACCCCCCCCAGAACCAGCCAGTAATATTTCTACTGATCTGCCAGTCCCCTTACCACAACACAGTACTGAGTCAGCTGAAGGGGACATAACACTAGCAGACATAGGAAACCTCCTCAAGTCGATTCTAAATCCCTTAGAAGCCCGTTTGATAAAAATGGAAGCAAGATTAATTAAAATAGAGAAAACTGCATCACAGTTCATGGACTCTTGTAAACCAGGGGTTTCTTGCCCTACAGCCCCTAACACTGACCCGAAACCCAAAAACAATTCTAACCCTTTGAGACCTGCCAATGGTATTGAAGCCGTAATAACAACAATCGGCACCAAAAATTCCAAACCACTCAACAACCAATGATTAAACTCGAAAGCCAATCCAGTTATCCCAGCGACCCCAGCAGGAACCCATGACAATCAATCATCTAGTGCACAACAAACACATCCAGTTACTGATATCACGCATTCTCATTTACAACATAAAAGCCCGCCTAAATCTTCACTAACTAATAAACAAAATTCTCAGGACTCCAACAACATAGCGCAAAAAACAGTTACTGTTAATCTTCCACCCGAGGTAGCTCCATATACTGCTATTCTAGCTGGGGTGCCCGAACTAAAATCGGATACAAACGAGACAGGGGTCTCTTTAAAAAACAAAGTAATAAACTGGTTATCTACACATAGACCACTTCCTAGAGGCATGTCAAGCGAAATTCGCATGGTAAGAAGAGTCTCGTGGGTAGGAAAGAGATCCAAAACAATCAGTGGTGACTGTATACTGGTGAGCTTTAAAGAACCAGGAACAGTCTCCTACATTTGTGGCACTTTTCTAGAGGATGAGGGAAATAACATCCATCCACTCCCTCTTTCTTTCTTCTATCCAGCAAATACCCACACAACTAACAACCAGAGACGAGGGTACCTACAGAACCCACAGGGAAATTGGGGGGTAACCAGGGAGGGAATAGAATCCCCTATAACCAAATGCGAACACCCCCTGACTACCCGCCAATTTATGATGATCCTCAAGGGTGGGAGACTTATCTTATCTTATCTTATCAAAGTTTTATAAAGCGCTCGCACACCCAAAGGTTTCATGGCGCTGACCAACAGGGCACTGACTCTACAAAGAGACCTCAAGCACTAGGCCGCAGCCTGGGTGAACAACCATGTCTTTAAGAGCTTCCTGAATGGAAGGAGAGCAGTGCAGGAACGAATCTCCAAGGGGAGAGAGTTCCACAACTTAGGAGCAAGGGTGGCAAACGTGCGGCCTCCCTTGCGCAACAGCTTGTAGCGAGGGACAGTCAGGAGAATTTGGGAAGCAGAGCGAAGGCTGCGAGAGGGGGTGTACCTAAGAAGAAGTTTTTGAATGAACTGAGGGCCACAAGTGTGAAGGGATTTAAAGATTATGCAGGCCGATTTAAAAGTGACACGATGTTGAATCGGGAGCCAATGAAGTTGCCTCAGAAGCGGTCTGGCTGACTGCCATCGTGGAAGGCGATATATCAGTCTCGCCGCCTGGTTTTGTGCCATCTGCAGATGTCTGCTAAGGGTGACAGGCAGACCAAGGTAGATGGCATTAGCGTAGTCTAAGTGAGACAACACTAACGCTCTTACAACCTGCGTCAAAGCTGATCGAGTGAGCATCCGACTGATCTTCTTTATTTTCCGCAATTGGAAAAAGCAGGTGGACACAACGGAATTGACCTGAGGTTTTAAAGAAAGCTTGTCGTCAATAACTACCCCCAAGCTTTTGACTGATTTAGACGGCACAGGTGGGGACCCTAAATTAGATGGCCAGTATTGGGGGCCCCAAAAACGATGACTATTGCTGAACAAGACCAGTTCCGTTTTGCCCGGATTTAGCTTGAGTTGATTCACAGAAGAGGAGTGGGCAATGGAGGATTTGGAAGAGAAGTACCTTGGCCCCCTAGACAATATCAGCCACCGCCTCTACCACTTTATAATCGATACGACTGTCTCAAAATGGTAGATTGACAATTGACCCCTGAAGAAAGGGCACATAGGCGAATATCAGGCCATGATGAAGGCCCCCACAAAACCCCCAATTCCACCAATGGGGAGGAGAACTCTCCCGCCAGTAACTCGGGGCTAGGCCAACAGAGAGAAGAAAGGGGACCTAACCTGGAGGGCCCACTCATGGGCCAAGAGCAGACACAGAGGCTAGCCCGACCAGTACACATAACACAAATGACTAACCAAACCAAGATGCGGGCTGGGCTCCATGACTCTCAATCACTAAAACTGCTTTCTTGGAACTTGGCAGGCTTGGCCAACAAAATAGACTCGGTCTCGTGGGGCGAACTAATAAACTCAAAAAGTATCTGTCTCTTCCAAGAGACTTGGGCAAGGGAAGAGACTATGTATAGGGGTTTCCAGACATTCTCGATACAAGCTAGCTGGGGTGGGAGAGGTCGTCCGTCTGGAGGTCTGGCGATCTGGTGGCTTCTGACTTAGGTTGCTCAGCTTCACGATACACCGTGGACTCGGAGGACATACTGGCAGTTCTACTCGAATGGCCGGTACTTCACAAATTACTTGTAATAAACCTCTACTCCAGGCCAGTTCCAATAGCCGCCACCTCCAAAACCATTGAGGCATTGTCCCGGCTCCTAGAAACCATTCCAGAGGGTGTACCATATCTAGTAGGGGGGGACTTTAATTCCCACTTTGAACCGTTACCTGGACTACTTGATTGACCCTCCCTAGAGGAAGATTCAAGTTGGCAGGTTCCTCCAACAGAAGCCCCCCCTTCCAGAGCATGGACACCGCTGGCTGTTCAAATAAACACACTCAATCTCACCTACGGCTTGAGAGCCTGTAACGGCCGCACTAGGTCCGATATTCCGAGCAAATGCACGTTCAACAGGGCGGGTAGAGAATCCAGACTAGATTACTTCCTGGTTCAGTTGCATGCGTGGAAAAGGGTCCTGGACTTCAGAGTATTGCCTAGACAGGATAGTGACCATAATGCTTTAGAACTAGACTTTGCCACCCCCTGTCTGGAAGAGAGTCCATCAAGTGAGCAAAAGCATGGAGAGGGATACCTCCTGGACAATAATAGGAAGAGGATTAAATGGGAAAACCTTGCCTCCAGCGAAGACAAGATAGCCACCCTATATGCTGGAATCATTCCAACCCTGGAAGAGGCCTTTGATTTATGGAACTTAGGTTCTACAAGGGAAACTAGTGAGGACCTAGCACAGGTTCACAAACATTTAATTAGGAAGCTTGAAGCCGACCTCTTCAGTACCAGAGTACCTAGATTTCCAGGGGCTGAATAAATGCACTTGGTTTAATAGAGCTTGCCGAGATGCAAAACGCGATCTTCTATCCAGTATAAAAGCAGGAAGCCCGAGGGAAGAGATCACTGCCAGAAGGAAGGCCTACAAAACACTCATAGCTAACGCTAAGATGGAGTGGGATGTACAGCACTGGGAGAATCTATCGGAGTCTTTAGCAACAAGAGACTCCCGTAAATTCTGGAGAATAATTAATCACGGTTGTGGGGATTTACCCACTGCAATCGAAGCCAATATTGCTGCAAATGTCTGGCAAAAACATTTCCAGCAGTTACACTCCATAGAGAATGAGGACACAGAAGTAGAAATGCCAATCACCCCTGTCAGACAGACCTCTGATCCCTTTACCATAAATGACAGGAAGGCGATAGCAGGGCTTACCGCTGGAAAGGCACCGGGCTTGGATGGGGTGCCGGGCGACCTATTTAAACACGAACCTGGAATTTGGGCACCCTACCTCATGGTTTTATTCAATGCAGTGCTGGGGGGAATGAAAATACCACATACTTGGCTGGGAGCGGAGGTGGTCCCGATATTTAAAAAGGGGTCGCCTCTGCTTCCAGCCAACTATCGCCCAATCAGCCTCATTGATGTATCCCAAAAGCTGTTTGGTAGATTAGTTCTTGATTGGTTGTTATGCTGGATGGAGGAGACTGACATTTTAAGCCCTCTCCAGGCGGGTTTTAGAAAAGGAGTCTCAACAGTCGACCAAATATTAAGACTGAATATCATATATTGGGAGACGGTGCTTTCAGAAGGTGGGACATTGTATGCGGTTTTTGTGGACCTTCGCGCCGCCTTCGATTTAGTTCCTAGGGCTAAATTGTGGGCGGTGCTGGCCGAATTGGGTATCCCAGGAGATATTCTCCATGTCTTAGTCAAGCTGCATACCAACAACTATGCCCTTGTGAGATATGGAAAGGGCGGCAGATTGACAGACAAATTCCCCGTTCGCAGAGGGGTAAGGCAGGGCTGCGTTTTGGCGCCGACCCTGTTTTGCTTATTCGTGAACGGGGTGATAGAGCATCTGAATAGGATCCCTAACATCGATGCGCCACAATTGAACAGCAGCAGGGTGCCAGCGATTATGTTCGCGGACAACACCCTGCTGCTGTCAAAAACACCAATGGGGCTGCAGAGCGTTCTGAATGGGTCTCTGGGGTTTTGCAATGAAAGGGGCTTAGAAATAAACCCTTCTAAGACCAAATTTATGATCCTCAATCCCAGACCCAAAAGCTGCCCAAATCCCCACCTAGGATCCACAACCCTAGAAAGAGCACACGTAATAGAATATCTCGGCATAACCCTCAACCACAACCTGACTTGGCTGCCACACAAAACAAAAGCAACCACAAAACTAGCCCAGAGGGCAGGTGCCATCACAAGAATCGCCAAAAAATCACCTCTCCGTCCACTGGCACCCGCCATCCACATCTATAAAGCCCAAGCCCGGGGGGGCATCATTTACGGAGGCGAGCTATGGGGACATATACCACTGCACACTGTACAGGTTGCAGAAAATAATTTCATAAGACAACTGGCTGCACTTCCCCCGAGCACTCCTTTACTCCCCCTAAGAATGGACCTGGCATTGCGACCAATCACAGAGGAATTGGGTCTTAAACCATTGACCTACTGGAGGCGCCTGTGGAGTAGTCAAGAACTAGTACACTATAGAAATGAACTCCAGGAATTACTGAGATCAACCTATGCCACCAAAATCCCGTGGATAAAGTACATTAGGGACATGTGTACATTCCTCGGAGTCCCAGAGTTATGGTCCAACCCGGAAGCAGCGGCTGTAAGGTTCTCCAGAAAGGAACTTTTAAACCTGTTCTATAGCGCTATGCTCCAGAAAACCATCAATTCTACACGGGATGGATCCCTAACGGACAAATTTATCAAAACAAAAGACTCCTATAGTCCCCAATATGTACTAGACACTATGATGCCTGTGTCTGTTCGGAAGATCTTCATGCAATGGAGATACAGTTCTCTCCCCCTGAGGTCCATTACTAAATCCTGGGTTGGCAACTTGGACACTGGGGAGTGCCCAGCATGCAAGTATAAACTGAAAAGCGATCTCCACGTGGTCCTGTTCTGCAGAGCTTATAGCAAAATTAGGAGATATTGGTTGGTCCCTTATCTGAGGAATTTGGGCTTCCGCACCTATGCCCCGGCTTACAGAGTCCTAAAGACAGACTTATCAGCACCAACCGTGTTCGCAATGGTGAAATTCTTGACGGCAATGTGGCGTTTACGTGCAATAATTCTCAGGAACTCTAAAGCCATATGAACATCTCCTCCTTTTTTATAAATCAAAATGCATTTCCTAGTAATCTGATTGTAATCATGAGTCGGGGGTATTTTCTTAAAATTTACAATATATTTTTATAATGTTTTTAATGATGAAAATCGTTTGCTCATCTTTTATGATCTTTTATTATTGAAATAAAGATTATTTGAATTGAATTGAAGGTAAGATGGTTGCACAACAACCCGACGGACCAATTGAATTGTGGAGTTTTCCTGTCCGGTACCTTTACCATCCATCTACTTTGAGGGTGCACATTGTCCTCTCTGTTCCAACTCAGACTTGATAGAGGGGGCAGATCTGTCACTTACCACACTTGCATATTGCAAAGCCTCTGCCTCAGCACAAACACAAAGGGGTTGACACTATTCTTTTTGGGCCCCTAGAAAACCTGGGTCCAGGGCAGAGAGGTAGGAACTTCCAAGCACGTCTGAGAGTGGAACCCTCTTGAAACTTCTCCTGCTTCCAAGCTGGCATCAAGGATAAATAATGGAGCCTCAGATCCAACTCTTCAGTCTACCACTGGACCTGTGAAAGACTCAGAAGGACTGGTGGGCTGCTCTGCTGCAAGAAGGTCTACTACTCTGCTGGCCTGCTACTTTGCTGCCCTTCTACTCTGCTGCCCTACTGTCCTGCTGGCTGAGAAGGAAGACTGGACTTTCACCCTTTCTCTCACGCTGAAGGGACTCCAAGGGTCAGCTAGAGGGCCTCTTATTCTGAGCTACAAACCATAACAAGTTCCAGTGGCCTCCCTGCATCTGTCCAGCTGATCTGCTGCCTGGACCCGCCTGAGTCCTGCTTGCCTCTGCTGGAGTGATTTTCTGATCCCAAAAAAGTCCCCTTCAAGAAACGGAGAAATCCTGAAGGTTAGGGCTCTTTAATTCCTCAAACTGGCCTTATTTGCACCAAGGTACAGCCACCCGTGCCGACTGCCAAGACGAAGCACCAGTGAACGCAACTCTTTGCGTTACACCAATCACCAGCGATGGCCGGCAGCACAAGATCTATCCTTTGCGCTACTGCATCAACTGCCCCTGGTGACCACAACACGAATATCTGGCAAACAATGGTCCACAACCCCAAAAGGATTTTCAAGCTACATCACCAACGACAACCCTGGCCTGCTCAACATGGTACAGCAACTACCATCCATGACATTCTCCCTGATTCTTGCAACACCCTGTACTGCGAGCAGAACTGGTCGTGCTGCTCTTTAAAAGGAAACTCTTTCAACAGATCTAACCTGGTCCCTGTATCCACCCACGCTCCATCGGGGTGGGCCTGATCTTGTTGTTTTCATCCGGTCTTCAACGACCAGATTAATGTGAGTGGCTCTTTGTCTATTTAAGTGCATACATACCTGAAATCTTTAAAATTGCATACATCTGGTTCTACTGATTGGGTTTTTGTTATTTTGCCGTCAAATAATTTATTACATTTTGCTCTATTTTCGAAATTGTTGTGCGATTTATTTTGTGTTGTGTTTTCACTTTATTACTATTTGGAGTGCTACATACATACTTTACACATTGCCTTAAGTTAAGCCTGACTGCTGTTGTTTCAAGCTACCAAAGGGTTAAGCGCATGTTATTTTGGGGTTTGCTCATGTTTCACCCTGACAAGAATTGTTGTTGCTGCTTGAGTAGGGTTTCAACCCCTCAGCCAGTAACCAAACTTCTACAGGTTCCAACTGTGAAGGTACACCCAACTGGTACACTACATTCAAAGCAGACTTGAGACATGGCCCTGGGACCTTCCAGTGTCCCCAGTTCTGAATTATCGAAAGAATGCGGCCAACAAAGAGGAGTGACATTGGGACTAAACCAGGTCTTGATAGCTGAATCCTTCTCTAAACCCCTAAAGGAACATGTACATCACACACAGCAAGGGCTCCTTTGACATGAATTTATTACAGAACACTAATCCCAAATCCTAAAGTCTAACAACACTGGTATTATAGAAGATTGACTGAAATGTATCCTTCACAAAATGCTTAAAACGTATTATTGGACTTTGCTAAAGCTACATATAGTCAAGGTCTGGACACTCTACTTTTGATATTATGGTCCTTCCCAAAACTAGACCCATGCTGCAAAGCAAGATGGCACCCCCTCACCGGCTCTAATTAAAATCATTGGAACCCTCTAGCAGACTAACCTTGCCGCATGACACTTCTGATATATCAGACACATCCTTCAGAATAGACCCTGGATATCAATTTCCATTGCTACTTCCAAGGTATAGATTATAGGGTCATATGATCTATTCCTCCATTTTTCCCAGGAAAAGAGGAACACTAAACCTATTATTAGACAGAAACACTTTCTATAATACTTTTACCGCTCAACGTCTGCTTTAAGGGTACTTATTAATCAGAAGATAGCTGGGATACTTCTCTGACCCAATTGGGATAGAGGAGATGAAAGGGTAATTTTGTAGATTATATGTCATATTTCAGTTTCTGATAATAATCTGTTATTGCTCTGCATTGCAGTTTTTCATGTTGTTATTATTTGTTGCATTTTATAAATGTCCTGTTATGATCAACTAATAAACTGGCTGATAAGTTCTCAGAGGGACAATCTAGACCATATCATACTCTTCGAATTATATGTTTCCCACTTCATTACATCCTTTTGATAAGTTTCCAGTTACATCATTATATATGTTGATGTATTATTTCTAGCTTTAAAAACACAATAAAGAAACAAGGCTATTTTTGTGTGAGATATGGATGCAAAGAATGCACTTTGCTCTGGAGAGCTGGTACGTGGATTTTATCACCAGGTTGATAGCATACATCAAATACTTGTGTTCGAGGTCTTGCAGTAGTTTTGTCAAAAAGTGAAGGTAAAGGAAAGAAAAAGCATGTTGGTCATGATGACTGATTCCTAGTGAAGAAAAATATTCTGTAACGTAATGGTAGAGTCTGCATCAGTTTGGGGTATTTAATATGTTGATCAGTTTCCATTAAGGTGCAACCATAAACCTTTAAGAAAACAGCTTATCGGGGGAGGAGCCAAGATGGCGACCTGAGCGGACGTGCAGCCTCTCGGCACCGCCGGCCCCGGAATCCAGCACCGCAATCCTGCGTGCCATCCTGGTGTTTCTTGAACCGAAATGTGCGGGAAGCGGAGCTGGTTCTGATGGTGTTCCTCCGACCTCTCCACCCGCCCGGAGACAGAAGTTATCGTACGGATCGCCCTAGCCCGGGACCCTGCCTGTTCCGCAGCGCATTGCTGGACCTCGCGTGCTCCGACACAGCCGATCTGCTGCGGGGGCTGGGCGACAGCAAAAAGTCATCTTCCTCCGCATACAGCCCGGCCACCGCCTGATGCCAAGAATTACCGTGTACGCGCTGAGTTACACGGAGCCAGGGGGAAGACGTGCTTTGTCTATGAGTCCTTTGTCCGTGGCCGCCATGATTCTGGTCGGCTCCCATTGTCCCTCTGCCCGGCATCGGTGAGCCCCACTCGGTTCTGCCTTATTTACCACACTGCCGGCGAATTCCCGACTACGCCGCAGACCGAAGGGGATATAGTGTACCCGGGGAACGACAGCTGTTGATCGGTCGTGCCCTGCGACCCCCCTTCCCCCCCAGCGCTCCGGTGGATTGAGGGCAAGATGGCGATGCCTGCTTTTTGCCACTGTGAGGACGACTACGCACCCTCATCATGGAACAGCGAGCCCACTTGCGTGCAGGGGGCCGAGGTGCATTCTTCCCCCGGGAGTGCAGAACTATGGGAACCACGGCCTGAATGGACATATAAAGACGTGTTGACGACCTTGGGTGAGCTGCGATCGGCGATGATGCACAACTACAGTGTACTGGGTGTTAAAATTGATGCATGTGCCCGTACTCTATGTCGGGAGCAGGGGGTCCATCCCCGACAAAGTTTTGACTTGGAAGTGCTACAGTCTATCAGCACACCGCCGCCTCAGAGTGCTACTGAGGAGGTTAAAGTAGCCATTGCTGCGGCTTGTAACGACTTGTTGCCACCCACCAGGTCTGTCGCTGCTACTTTGTCTCCCCTTTGTTCCGTGCCTGACTGTGTGCATTGTATCACAGCTTCACAGCTTTGGATGGCAGCTGCCTGTCCTCATGCCTCTTCATCTGCTCCTTTATCACAGACTTTGACCTCCCTGCTCTGTGTCTTTTGTCGTTTGGATACATCGGAGAAGCTTGTGACCGAGGGAGGTTCATTTTCTGGGGACAGGCGACACTCTTTCTATGTTTATGCACCTCCCCCCTCCTCTAGGCGGCCATTTTCTCTCGCCAACTTGGACTGCACTGGACTATCACGGAGAGTGGGTGAGAGGACGAGCCCCAGATCGGGCCAGGGCTAGGCGGTCCCCTTTGTTGAATTGCTGGGCTGGTGGGTGGAGATTGTGTGGGACCCGAATTCGGCCTGTTTCATTACGAAATGTGAATTGCTCTCCCTAATTGTTAGACTTTTGCTGACTCTACACGTTGCCGATATTGGGGTGGAGAATGTTTATTGGGCCGGCGGTGTCCGCGCATATGTATAACTGGCCCTCCTCCCGGCCTTTCTTTAGTGGGAGTTCAAGGATAGAAATTCTTTTCTTACTCCCTATATCACTGGTTTACATTTCTTTTGCTTTCTCTTCCTTTCTTCTTTCTTCTTCTCTTCTCTTGCTGTATTTCGGGTTTATGGGGCGACAGACACTCTGCTAGGGGGGGGGGGTAGGCCATAGCCTCTGCATGTGTGTAGGGTGGGGGGTTATATTTCATTTTTTGTTAGTTTCTATGGGACCTATTTTTGCTTCTTTTATAATTTTTCCCTTTCTCTTGGCCCGTGTTCAGGCATACTGGGGGATGGGTGGCGGCGGAGATACGAATGGGATGTTGAGATTGCTACCCTGTAGCGTGGATATTTTGTGGCCATCCTGCCTGGTCGGGACTTGCTTGTCGAGATGTGGATTGGTCGGAAACTGTAGCTAATGTCATGTCCCACCTGCATGGACCTTGCTCTTTATTTTATTATTTTATGAGTACGGAACAACACGACCTGAACTAAATAGTTGCACAAAAATTTAAAATTAACCTTCATTGCTCCTGTGTCATGGTATTGCGGCGCTCTCCAGTTTGATTTCTGCACAGTAACTGATG
This sequence comes from Lissotriton vulgaris, assembly GCF_964263255.1. NCBI lineage: Eukaryota > Metazoa > Chordata > Amphibia > Caudata > Salamandridae > Lissotriton > Lissotriton vulgaris. Next base: position 773,888,300 of record NC_141685.1, on the reverse strand, counting down.
TTATGCTGTATTACTATGTCGCCGTATTGCATGCACTAGTGCTACATGAGAGTTCGTGGCCGGCCGGATGGTTGTGGGCCCGTATTTGTTCTTTATTTCATGCACAATAAAGGTTTTCAAAAATTTAAAAAAAAAAAAAAAAAGAAAACAGCTTATCAAAGAGCGCATAAAATAAATGCCAAGAATACCGAGGCGATACATTAGATTACAAGATTACAAAGTACCAGCAGAATTCTTTTATCCAGATTACCATTGCCTATTAAAGAATTTACCAAAAGAAGGTAGGCTTCGTGTTGTGTGGCATGTTTAATTGTTGTGTGGCATGTGTCAGGATAATGCTTGCAATTTGGCTAACCACTGGCAATTGCTTGGGGTAGCATTTTAAACCATCGTTCATTTAACCATTTTACTTCCTCATTTGGGTCCAACCATATGTGAATGAGTCTTGGTCCTGCTCCAATAAGAACAGACCAGCCCAAACTGCCAGACCAAGTCCTCCGTGAACCGGAACGCAAGCAAACCAAGGCTGGTTTCCCCCTGATTGGAGCTGTTAGTCGGGTGTAGCTTGGTTCCATTGGCACAGTGAGCACAGGACCCATGTCTGGGCATACTCACTTAGACAGGTACATCAAATATACAAAAGGAAATGGGAGGAATGCTTACAATTTGTCTAATTTGTTGGTGTAGCATTCCAACCCATTGTTCTTTTGGTCACCATGCAAACTAATTTTGGACCCAGCCACGTGCAAATCAATCTTGGCCCTGGTCCAAAAGGAGCAGTCCATCCTGAACTGCTTTCAACTCTTTGCTTGGACCCTTATTTATTTGACATTGCTGCAGAACTAAGCAGTGTCAACGCACTTCACAGATAACCAAAAAGTTGAGAGAGATCTCCCTTACAATATACAAGTGAACATCTGAAACAAAAACCATGACTGGACTAAGGACATGATATATATATATGTAGATTCTTACTGAAGGAAGGAGATGAGAATATGTTGATGAAAGCTAATTACAGAGCAAGGAAGAAGTAAAGTTAAATTGGAAGCGGTCGAGAGACAGGCAGGTGAAGGAGATAGAGTAAAGGAAAGTCGAGGTGGTCTTTACGAATTTGGGCAGTAAGTGGTGGAAAAGATGGGACGACACATCAAGAATGGGCTCATGGCTGTAGGTAAGTGGGTTTCTGTTGCAGTAATCCTCCCACTTTTTGCCTGGCTACTGATGCACTTTTTCTTGGTGGGCCCTGGGTCCCTGCCATTCTGGTTCCCAGGACCTGTGTTCTTTTCCAAAAACAAACCCAATTGGCATCTCAGGCAACATGTCAGCCCCTGGAAAATGGTACCACAGGTACCCAGGGCACTGTGACCGGATAAGACCTCTAAAGGCTCCAGCATTCATTTTGCCACCCTTAGAGGTCCTGTACCCTGACACTCACACACTGCCTTTGCAGGCTGCGTGTCTTGGTGCAGAACAAAGTGAAGAGTCGATATGGCACACATTCCTATGTGCCATGCCCACAAATCACTGCCCTTGCATACATCAGTCACCGCTCTAGATGGGTGCCCTATGCCAGTGGCGAGGGTACAGGTGCATTAGCCCTGTACCCCTAGAGTGGCCAAGTCTATTCTTGGGCACTCTAAGTGAAGTTCTGCCATTAAGAGTATATGGTGCGGAAAGGTTGTCATTACGAACTCCACAGCACCATAATGGCTACACTGAAGACTGGGAAGTTTGATATCATACTTCTCAGCACACTAAACCCACACTGATGCCAGTGTGGGATTTAATAGTTAATAGAGAAGTAGGCAACAGCGAAGACCGGGAAGCACATGGCAAACACATGGCTTAACTAAAATGGATGCCAAAAACAAAATGGCTTTAGCTCATGCTGAGATATCAATATAGGACTAGCTATGTTGTGTTAGAGGAAACTCAGAAGGTATATCTGTGGGCAAACCCTTAGGTTTGGTCATGAAGCCCTCACACACCAACCTAGTTGGTGTCATGCTTCATCATCGGGCCCACCACAGTGACACCGAATGTGTCCCGGGTGTGCTGCGACTCCAGATTACTGAGGAGCTGGTATTCTTACTGAGTGTGCAGTGTTGGTGAGAATGAAGGTGAAAGGTTTTAAAAGCTATACAGGTGGTCCCAGTTCCCGAGGGTAAGAGGTAAATTTAATACCTGGGCCCCTGTTAGCAAGATAAAAAGGCTGTGGACGATGTGGAGTATATTAGGGGCTCCTACGTCCTTGTGGTCTACATGTTTCAGCCAGGCCTTTTGATTAAAACTGGCTTTCCTCAGGACCAAATGAGTATGTGTGGGTGAAAATAAACTATATTAAGTGAAAGTGTGTGGTAAAAAAGTGTTGCACTCGCTAAGGTGCCGTACGTGTAAGAGGGGGATTCCCTCTGCTTTACTGTACATAAAACACAAAGACAGTACAGACATACATAGCTCATGCTAACAGTAATGTCTGCCAAGTTTCCACAAACTACCCTTTTAGCATTAGCTGAAGACATCTATGACTCAGAAGGAACAAAGCAAACATCTTATACATCAATCAACATCATTTGATTATCTTCTTGGTAGGGGTGGGTGGCCAGCTACGCTCCGTGCACGGAGTGTGCGTAGTGCCGTCTACTCCGCATTTTGCGGAGCGGGCGGAGCCAGGCGGCACTACGCACGCTCCGCAGACGGAGCGTAGCTGGCCGCCACCCGCCTCCCTCCCGCCCTCCCTAAATACTTTAAATTAAAGGAGACAAATAATTTAAAATGCACTTATCTTGCCCGCCGCTGCCCGCCGCGTCCCCGGGGCTCGCTATCTTCCGTCTTCCGTCTTCTTTATTAATGCGCATGCGCGGGCGGCCGCGCATGCGCATTTTCTCGTGAGAAATGCGCATGCGCGGCCGCCCGCGCATGCGCATTAATAAAGAAGACGGAAGACGGAAGATAGCGAGCCCCGGGGACGCGGCGGGCAGCGGCGGGCAAGATAAGTGCATTTTAAATTATTTGTCCCCTTTAATTTAAAGTATTTAGGGAGGGCGGGAGGGAGGCGGGTGGCGGGGCTGGCGGCCAGTGGTGTTTGCGGAGTGGGGCTACGCGGAGTGCGGAGGTGGGCATAGTTTCTCGCCCACTTCGCGTAGCTCCGCGAAGCCCCACTCCGCCAACTCCGCCCAGGGTTACTTCTTTGTCTAATACATATTGGGCGTTTACATTCTTAACAGTGCGTTTGGTAGGTATACAAGCAGTGATACTGGAGTGTAGTGTAGTTCCTATATTCCCAATAGGCTCTGCGCATTGGAATAATATTTCCTATAGATGTGACGTAGGACTTAGGTCGACTAGGTCTCTATCGAATATATTAGACTTAATTGTGAGTGCCAGCTGGCTCGGAGGTCACTAGAAACTTTCTCGAATACACAAGAAGGGATTTGTTTCTGACAACCGCATAAACATGACAAGTTTTACCTAAGAAAGATCTAATCTTCAGAGTCGGGGAAACGATAGATAGATATTTCACTCAGTCAGTCGTGCATGCTTTTTTTCGCCAGAGGAGCAGAGAAATAGAGAGACAGACGTTTTCAATAAAAGTATTTATTGAACAGTCTTCTTTCTCATGCAAAAGAAATGAACTGCTACAATCGTAATACTGGCTTTAAAGATAATGCGTAGAGCAAGAAGAGTAACTATTATAAAATACTACTGTAAAAGCATGGTATGGTTTCTAAGCCATAAAATACATACATAAATAACAGAGACTAAAAGTACTCAACTGGTGCTTTTAAAATACGCCTCCCCCGATGTACCTAACCTAAGTCTAGTATGAGGGAAGAAGTAAGTATGGGTTTAGTTTCTTTGCCAAGAATCTATCCAAGATTTCTCTTAGGGTCTAATCAGCTCCGTACCTTAGTTTAGAATGAAGGAGGTCTGGTATCTCTGTCTCGGGACTCAATTTCCCAACACCCCACGAGGGGAGCTCGGAAACACTGGAGCTGGATTCTCAGTGAGAGAAAGGCAGCCTCTCTGTCAGTGCATCAGCTGGAGGGTCAGCTTCCTTTGGCACTTGCTGTAGCGAGATGCGTCGGGCAAGTAGATAGTTCAACTGCTCCAAAACACTGTGTGTTTGCTAGGGCAAGTGTAGGCATATTTATACCTTAAAGGCGCCTAGTTTGACGTAAAGTCGGACATAATAACTTCACCAAAAAACCCCAAGGGAATGGTAATTCTTTGAAAATGCCATGATTTCTAGGATAAATCAATATTCAGGAAAGGGGATGTCCCTGTCTGTTGAAGCCGAGTTTTCCAAGAAATCGTTGTGGCTTTTTAGAACTAATGGAAGTAGACATGCGGTATTTGGACTGGATGGGTTATGTCTAAATATGGTTATGATTTCTATGCCTATATAAGGGTAATGTGAATTATACCTATATAAGGGCATGAATCAGAAAAATTACACTAGGGTCCTAAAACGCTATATCACACCCACTCCACTTTATTATGTTTGACAGCACTAAATACTAATCAAAAACATATCTAAAGCATGTTTTTACAATCCCACCCAAAATACATAAAATGCATTCGAAAATGGTTGTACATGAAAATGAGCATTTGTGCTGTACGCATGTAAAAAACACATTATTTTCATTCAAAGCATGTAGTGTGACATTGGAAAAAATGCTTATCAGTATGAGTCATGAAAAACATTTATGAAATGGCTCTGAAATACAGAAGATAGGTCGAATTCATTCCATGACAGAATATATAAAACATGTCAGGTTGTGAACAAGGTCAAACATTGTCTTTTAGAAGTGTTCAAATAATTCATGTTCTCTAAGAATAGTTCTACTTTAAGCAGATTACTTTGTGCCAAAAAAAAGAAATCAATTTGGAAAATAGTTAATTCGAAGAAAAATAGAGTTCTAAAGTTAGAAGTTTTGTTTTGAAAAGTGGAGGTCGAATTGAGAGTTCATCAGAACGCTGTGTGCTAACTTCAAAAGTCACTCTTGCTGTTGGGAGAAAACATCAAATCGTCTAAGTTTGAAAAGAATTTGTTTACTACTGTAGGTGAAAGTTGGACTACCTCGTTAAGCAGATCAATTGTACACAGATGAGAAGCATCGCCGTCAGCGTGAGTCGCATTAGCAATTTTCTTTGCAGATGGTACCTGTGTGCCTGTTGGTCCACGTATCTCACCGCCAGCTTGTTGTGCTGGTGAGACCTCCATGAATGCCGTCATCGGGATTGGTAACCGTTGGGGATAACACAATGCATGAGCCGTTACCAAACCAAGCAAAGCGTCAACATCCCTTGGCAGTGCTGATGGAAGTGTTGGACAGATGTCTAGCATGCATTCTTCTCCACATAGCAGGCATCGTAGAACAGGTAAGATGCAATCTTGCCAGATTGGTCTGAATGAAAGAAACCATGTGGTATTCAGATCTCTTAAACGAGCCAAGCCCAAAATTTAGATTATGCGCTCATGACACTTCATTGCCAGGAGAGTGTTCTTAATGGTAATCTGGGTGTCGTTGGTGGATTGGCTTGCCATATCAAAGGGAGAAGTAGCAAAAATAGAATTCTTGCTGCGAGTCCCAAAACGAGAGGCAGTCCGCCAAACACTGAGTGCACGAAGTTCGGAATAAGGCTTCTATTCCCTATTCTTGCCAGTCTTTTGAACCCCAGACAGTTTTTGTTTCTATGTTGTCAATCCAGAAGTCGAAACCTAACAGGGACAGCTGGGCATAAAAGGCTGCTAAATATATTTGCTTTGTGTTAGTTAACATATTTATCATTCCTGTCTTTTTAACGTTTTTAAAGTAAAATGTTTCCAGATTTGTGGTATTAAAACCTGCGAAGTATGGAAATGTGTTATAGAATGTTTTTGAGCTACCTTTTGGTGACGTTGGACAATGTTCCCATTGATTATAAGTATAAACATTTCTAGGGTTTGCAGATTTGTGCAAATAAAGATGACCATAGTGATTGTAACAATACATTTGTTCATAATCTGATGAACCTTCTAAATATTCATGGTTTGTAAATTTCGCAGACATCTCTAAATCTGACATCATATTATTAACAGTCTCAAAGTCCCAATCATCAGAAAATGTGCTGGGTGAAACAAATTCACTCAAGGAAACCTTGAATTGATGTGGAATCTTCAGCAGCTCGGCAGGGCCATAAATGTCATAATAAGTTCTGTCCCATGCTATACCACCAGGTATAGGAACGGCTGTGATGTTCACTGATGATAGGTCTCTTTGTTCACGATGAGATGATTTGTGTGGCTTCAGGAGCAAGTTGATTTGCTTACTTGCTGTGTCCATTTTACTACTTCCATCTATCAGCTTTCCCAAACTTAATACAAGAATAAGCCAAAGTAGGAGAAAAAGTACACCTAACACAATCCAAAATTCAACCCATGGTGAAACTAGATAAGTCTTTTCTAGTTGCTTAAAAAGTGCTGTTATTTTGTCTTTAGAAGTTTTGTCTGCTGGCAAAATTGATGAAATAGCCAGAGGCAGGTCTGTCAATTGTTGGTATTGCATCCAGATTACTTGAAATTGCTGGAGCAGCTTGGTCCCTTGTCATATTAGTATAGTCAGGGGCTATATCATTGTAGAAAGAATTGTCTTGACGAACTGTTATTTGGGTTTCAAGAGGCACAAGTTCCATTGCTTTGTTGCATAGTCCTTCTTTTCTTACAGCAGATTCTTCAAAGGTGATGAGTCTCTCAGTTTGAACCTCTTGAATAGTAGCCAGATTTGGTCTTCTGCTACATCTTTGGAGTCCACTGGGCCTACTCCTTATTATCAGCCACATGATGTGGTTTTACCAGGTCAATTGATACGAACCTGTTCACCTTTCTTCCAGCAAGGGAGGGCAGTAACACTGTTCTTAATCCGTGGATTGCTAACACAGGTACTGGTTTTCTGTATGAAGGCCCAAATTCCTTCTTTTCCATGATCTTTTCTCTGACTAGATCCCCAATCTTCGGAATCCAGACAGGCCTTGCTGGGACGGGTGGTTTTTCTTCAGTGGTCGTTGGCTTATGTATTGTGTGCTTAGACTTCTTCTTGTTTCCCTTAAGTCCTGCAAAGCAACCAAACGGTCTTTGATATCAAAGGGTTTTTGTTCTACTACTGAAGTATGATGATTGAGGTCTTTGACAATCATTTTAGTACCAAAAAGGATTTCATATGGAGTGATTCCACCCAGAGAATTTCTTGGTAGATTGTTTAAACTACATTGGACACTTATTAGATGTTTGACCCACCCGTCACCCGAGCCTAATACCCTAGCTGTTATAGATTGCTTTATGTCACGTTTTTTTCTTTCCTCAACCGAATTTCCCTCAGGATGGAATGCAATGCCCAAGCTGGCCATGGCCTCCTTGTAAGCTCAAGAGCTAAATGCAGGACCCTGGTCAGAATGTAGCGTGCCGATTGCATATGTGCCGATAAAGACTCGCAAATCTTTTATAACAGTTCGAGCGTCAGCCGAGCGCTGAGGCCACATCCAAATAAATCTTGAGCAGGAATCCACTGCAATCATGATATATTTATAGTTGCCATCCCTCTGTAAGGGACCACAGTGGTCCAGGTAAATGTACGCTAATGGTTTATCTGAAATTAGCAGGGCCGTCTGCACCGGGCGTTTCACTGTTGAAACTTTCATTTTCTGGGCGATTTCACATTCCAAAACATAGTTTCCGGTCTGTTTCCTCATGCGCGGCCACCAGTATTTTTGCTTTAATAATGACACTGTGGCAGAAACACCTGCGTGTGCAGAGGCAAGTCCTTCATGTGCTGCTAACATTAGTCCTAATCTGTATTCCATGTTTGGAATTACTCTATCCCCCACTCCAGGGATTCGAGCAGAAGGAACATTATTTGCATCAGTTATATAGGAGTACTTGAGTGCAAAGCCTTTCGGTAACATTTTACCGCTGTCTTTATTGGAAGCGGTGACAGCCTGCATTATTTTGCTGTTTATTTTTGTTTTTGAACGAGTGATTGCAGCTACGGAAGCCACTTGCACAGCTGCCTTTACGGCTTCACGAGCCAATGAATTCCCTTCAATGTGAACGGCATCACGCTGATGACTAAGTGTATGAATCACGTGAGCCTTTTGTAGTTCTTTCTGTAACTGAACTACTTGTTCCCAAAGCAATTTATGCTTGATTGTGCCACCTTTTGCATCTTTGAAACCGTTTTGAACCCAGTTCTGCAAGTATTCATTATAAGACTGGACGCAGTAATACGAATCGCACACTATGAGTGTGGGGAAATCGTGATTGGTATTTTCCAGCTCAATCTTGAAAGCCTGTAGTACAGCTCGATGAGCTGTACAGTCTCCTAGGGATTGAGTTTTTGTGACCATTGTTCTGAATTTACAATCGCGCCAGCAACCTTTAACAATTGCGCACGCAGCACTATAAGCTTGTTTGTTTAACCCCAATTGCGGGCTGTGCTGATCCGTCTGTATAAATTATACATTCGTACTGTTCTAGAGGCAGAATCTCAGTGGGCAGAGGACATTCTTTTCATATTGTAAAAATTCTTGGGTTTTCAAGTAGGGGTCAAAAACGCATTCAACGTCTGTTGCAGCAAGAGAATTCACACATTGTATCCATCTCGGATGTAAAGCTTTTGCATTCGGAATGCTTGCTTTTGTCACTGCCTCTAAGGCAGGTACAGGAGTAACGACCATTATGCGTTTACCCTGTGCGAGAGGTCTTTCTTTTGCTACTGCAGTTTGAACCGCTGTCAGAATTTTTTCTGTTGAAGTGAATTTCATTTCAGCTTGTGAGTACAAGTGTGATTTGTAAGCAATTGGTACTCTTTCACCTTCATTAAAGGTTAAGTACGTAAATCTGCATCTTCCTGGAATTATCCTGATTACAATATTGCGTACGTTTACGCGTGTCTGTAAATGTGATGGTGCTAACATGTCTGTTTGCACTGGACGCAAAATTTCTGTGTGTTTTTGAGTCCAATTAATTAGTTTGAAATCACGTTTGATTAATTCGTAGAGAGGTTTAACCCTTTCTGCGTAATTTAGAATATAAGTTCTTCTGAAATTCAGGAAACATAGAATTGACTGTAAGTTTATCAGCGTATTTGGAGGTTAGAGACACGCACATTTCTCTAAAATGTCTGCTGCCAGGCTTTTGCCTTCACTTGAAAGCTCGTATCCTAAGAATAGGACGTTGAGGTGGGCAATTTTTGATTTTTTTAAAGTTGAATTTGTAACCTTCAGATGCGAAACCAAGTATTATGGTGTTAACTCTGTTCAAGTGCCTGTCCAAGTCATCGTCTGTTAGATAGACGTCATCGACATAATATAATGCCTCATCATCATACGTTTGTAGTAATTCTGTTACTCTGGTTGAAAAAAAAACTGGACCCTGGATTCTTGAATCCTTGGAGGAGACGACAGAAGTGACGCTGTGTCCCCATAATTGAGAAAGCGATCAAGTACCTGCTTTCAGGTGCTATATTTTGACAGAAGAAACCTTTTGAAATATCTAATGTAGTTTTATATTTTTTGCCCACGATGTTATTCATCAGTGCTTCACTGTGTGCATTTTGTACTGCAGATGTTTTGCAACAAGAGTTTAAATGTCTGTAGTCCAAAACTAGACGATATGTATTGTCTGGTTTGGAGACAGGAAACAAAGGATTGTTCATGGACGAGGTGCATGTTTCAATCACCCCTTGGTATGCAAGTTGATCTAAGATCTCCCTGACCTGTTTTTTAGCTTCTTGCTTAACTGGATACTGCCTCTGAGCAGAGGAGCAGAGAAATAGAGAGACAGAAGTTTTCAATAAAAGTATTTATTGAACAGTCTTCTTTCTCATGCAAAAGAAATGAACTGCTACAATCGTAATACTGGCTTTAAAGATAATGCGTAGAGCAAGAAGAGTAACTATTATAAAATACTACTGTAAAAGCATGGTATGGTTTCTAAGCCATAAAATACATACATAAATAACAGAGACTAAAAGTACTCAACTGGTGCTTTTAAAATACGCCTCCCCCGATGTACCTAACCTAAGTCTAGTACGAGGGAAGAAGTAAGTATGGGTTTAGTTTCTTTGCCAAGAATCTATCCAAGATTTCTCTTAGGGTCTAATCAGCTCCGTACCTTAGTTTAGAATGAAGGAGGTCTGGTATCTCTGTCTCGGGACTCAATTTCCCAACACCCCACGAGGGGAGCTCGGAAACACTGGAGCTGGATACTCAGCGAGAGAAAGGCAGCCTCTCTGTCAGTGCGTCAGCTGGAGGGTCGGCTTCCTTCGGCACTTGCTGTAGCGAGATGCGTCGGGCAAGTAGATAGTTCAACTGCTCCAAACCACTGTGTGTTTGCTAGGGCAAGTGTAGGCATATTTATACCTTAAAGGCGCCTAGTTTGACGTAAAGTCGGAAATAATAACTTCACCAAAAAACCCCAAGGGAATGGTAATTCTTTGAAAATGCCATGATTTCTAGGATAAATCAATATTCAGGAAAGGGGATGTCCCTGTCTGTTGAAGCCGAGTTTTCCAAGAAATCGTTGTGGCTTTTTAGAACTAATGGAAGTAGACATGCCGTATTTGGACTGGATGGGTTATGTCTAAATATGGTTATGATTTCTATGCCTATATAAGGGTAATGTGAATTATACCTATATAAGGGCATGAATCAGAAAAATTACACTAGGGTCCTAAAACGCTATATCACACCCACTCCACTTTATTATGTTTGACAGCACTAAATACTAATCAAAAACATATCTAAAGCATGTTTTTACAATCCCACCCAAAATACATAAAATGCATTCGAAAATGGTTGTACATGAAAATGAGCATTTGTGCTGTACGCATGTAAAAAACACATTATTTTCATTCAAAGCATGTAGTGTGACATTGGAAAAAATGCTTATCAGTATGAGTCATGAAAAACATTTATGAAATGGCTCTGAAATACAGAAGATAGGTCGAATTCATTCCATGACAGAATATATAAAAAATGTCAGGTTGTGAACAAGGTCAAATATTGTCTTTTAGAAGTGTTCCAATAATTCATGTTCTCTAAGAATAGTTCTACTTTAAGCAGATTACTTTGTGCCAAAAAAAAGAAATCAATTTGGAAAATAGTTAATTCGAAGAAAAATAGAGTTCTAAAGTTAGAAGTTTTGTTTTGAAAAGTGGAGGTCGAATTCAGAGTTCATCAGAACGCTGTGTGCTTACTTCAAAAGTCACTCTCGCTGTTGGGAGAAAACATCAAATCGTCTAAGTTTGAAAAGAATTTGTTTACTACTGTAGGTGAAAGTTGGCCTACCTCGTTAAGCAGATCAATTGTACACAGATGAGAAGCATCGCCGTCAGCGTGAGTCGCATTAGCAATTTTCTTTGCAGATGGTACCTGTGTGCCTGTTGGTCCACGTATCTCACCGCCAGCTTGTTGTGCTGGTGAGACCTCCATGAATACCGTCATCGGGATTGGTAACCGTTGGGGACAACACAATGCATGAGCCGTTACCAAACCAAGCAAAGCATCAACATCCCTTGGCAGTGCTGATGGAAGTGTTAGACAGATGTCTAGCATGCATTCTTCTCCACATAGCAGGCATCATAGAACAGGTAAGATGCAATCTTGCCAGATTGGTATGAATGAAAGAAACCATGTGGTATTCAGATCTCTTAAACGAGCCAAGCCCAAAATTTGGATTATGCGCTCATGACACTTCATTGCCAGGAGAGTGTTCTTAATGGTAATCTGGGTGTCGTTGGTGGATTGGCTTGCCATATCAAAGCAGAAGTAGCAAAAATAGAATTCTTGCTGCGAGTCCCAAAACGAGAGGCAGTCCGCCAAACACTGAGTGCACGAAGTTCGGAATAAGGATCTATTCCCTGTACTTGCCAGTCTTTTGAACCCCAGACAGTTTTTGTTTCTATGTTGTCAATCCAGAAGTCGAAACCTAACAGGGACAGCTGAGCATAAAAGGCTGCTAAATATATTTGCTTTGTGTTAGTTAACATATTTATCATTCCTGTCTTTTTAACGTTTTTAAAGTAAAATGTTTCCGGATTTGTGGTATTAAAACCTGCGAAGTATGGAAATGTGTTATAGAATGTTTTTGAGCTACCTTTTGGTGACGTTGGACAATGTTCCCATTGATTATAAGTATAAACATTTCTAGGGTTTGCAGATTTGTGCAAATAAAGATGACCATAGTGATTGTAACAATACATTTGTTCATAATCTGATGAACCTTCTAAATATTCATGGTTTGTAAATTTTGCAGACATCTCTAAATCTGACATCATATTATTAACAGTCTCATAGTCCCAATCATCAGAAAATGTGCTGGGTGAAACAAATTCACTCGAGGAAATCTTGAATTGATGTGGAATCTTCAGCAGCTCGGCAGGACCATAAATGTCATAATAAGTTCTGTCCCATGCCATACCACCAGGTATAGGAACGGCTGTGATGTTCACTGATGATAGGTCTCTTTGTTCACGATGAGATGATTTGTGTTGCTTCCGGAGCAAGTAGATTTGCTTACTTGCTGTGTCCATTTTACTACTTCCATCTATCAGCTTTCCCAAACTTAATACAAGAATAAGCCAAAGTAGGAGAAAAAGTACACCTAACACAATCCAAAATTCAACCCATGGTGAAACTAGATAAGTCTTTTCTAGTTGCTTAAAAAGTGCCGTTATTTTGTCTTTAGAAGTTTTGTCTGCTGGCAAAATTGATGAAATAGCCAGAGGCAGTTCTGTCAATTGTTGGTATTGCATCCAGATTACTTGAAATCGCTGGAGCAGCTTGGTCCCTTGTCATATTAGTATAGTCAGGGGCTATCACATTGTAGAAAGAATTGTCTTGACGAACTGTTATTTGGGTTTCAAGAGGCACAAGTTCCATTGCTTTGTTGCATAGTCCTTCTTTTCTTACTGCAGATTCTTCAAAGGTGATGAGTCTCTCAGTTTGAACCTCTTGAATATTAGCCAGATTTGGTCTTCTGCTACATCTTTGGAGTCCACTGGGCCTACTACTTATTATCAGCCACATGATGTGGTTTTACCAGGTCAATTGATACGAACCTGTTCACCTTTCTTCCAGCAAGGGAGGGCAGTAACACTGTTCTTAATCCGTGGATTGCTAACACAGGTACTGGTTTTCTGTATGAAGGCCCAAATTCCTTCTTATCCACGATCTTTTCTCTGACTAGATCCCCAATCTTCGGAATCCAGACAGGCCTTGCTGGGACGGGTGGTTTTTCTTCAGTGGTCGTTGGCTTATGTATTGTGTGCTTAGACTTCTTCTTGTTTCACTTAAGTCCTGCAAAGCAACCAAACGGTCTTTGATATCAAAGGGTTTTTGTTCTACTACTGAAGTATGACGATCAAGGTCTTTGACAATCATTTTAGTACCAAAAAGGATTTCATATGGAGTGATTCCACCCAGAGAATTTCTTGGTAGATTGTTTAAACTACATTGGACACTTATTAGATGTTTGACCCACCCGTCACCCGAGCCTAAAACCCTAGCTGTTATAGATTGCTTTATGTCAGGTTTTTTTCTTTCCTCAACCGAATTTCCCTCAGGATGGAATGCAACGCCCAAGCTGGCCATGGCCTCCTTGTAAGCTCAAGAGCTAAACGCAGGACCCTGGTCAGAATGTAGCGTGCCGATTGCATATGTGCCGATAAAGACTCGCAAATCTTTTATAACAGTTCGAGCGTCAGCCGAGCGCTGAGGCCACATCCAAATAAATCTTGCGCAGGAATCCACTGCGATCATGATATATTTACAGTTGCCATCCCTCTGTAAGGGACCACAGTGGTCCAGGTAAATGCACGCTAATGGTTTATCTGAAATTAGCAGGGGCGTCTGCACCGGGCGTTTCACTGTTGAAACTTTCATTTTCTGGGCGATTTCACATTCCAAAACATAGTTTCCGGTCTGTTTCCTTATGCGCGGCCACCGGTATTTTTGCTTTAATAATGACACTGTGGCAGAAACGCCTGCGTGTGCAGAGGCAAGTCCTTCATGTGCTGCTAACATTAGTCCTAATCTGTATTCCATGTTTGGAATTACTCTATCCCCCACTCCAGGGATTCGAGCAGAAGGAACATTATTTGCATCAGTTATATAGGAGTACTTGAGTGCAAAGCCTTTCGGTAACATTTTACCGCTGTCTTTATTGGAAGCGGTGACAGCCTGCATTATTTCGCTGTTTATTTTTGTTTTTGAACGAGTGATTGCAGCTACGGAAGCCACTTGCGCAGCTGCCTTCACGGCTTCACGAGCCAATGAATTCCCTTCAACGTGAACGGCATCACGCTGATGACTAAGGGCCCGATTCACAGAACTAACTTAAGACAAAATCCTAAACTTACTACTTTTGGTATTCACAGAAGTTAGGATTTTGCCTTAAGTTTGTCTTAAGACAAACTTAAGACAGACTTAAGACAGACTTAAGTTAGGATTCTGTCTTAAGTCTGTCTTAAGTTTGTCTTAAGACAAACTTAAGACAAAATCCTAACTTCTGTGAATACCAAAAGTAGTAAGTTTAGGATTTTGTCTTAAGTTAGTTCTGTGAATCGGCCCCTAAGTGTATGAATCACGTGAGCCTTTTGCAGTTCTTTCTGTAACTGAACTACTTGTTCCCAAAGCAATTTATGCTTGATTGTGCCACCTTTTGCGTCTTTGAAACCGTTTTGAACCCAGTTCTGCAAGTATTCATTATAAGACTGGACGCAGTAATACGAATCGCACACTATGAGTGTGGGGAAATCGTGATTGGTATTTTCCAGCTCAATCTTGAAAGCCTGTAGTACAGCTCGATGAGCTGTACAGTCTCCTAGGGATTGAGTTTTTGTGACCATTGTTCTAGATTTACAATCGCGCCAGCAACCTTTAACAATCGCGCACGCAGCACTATAAGCTTGTTTGTTTACCCCCAATTGCGGACTGTGCTGATCCGTCTGTATAAATTATACATTCGTACTGTTCTAGAGGCAGAATCTCAGTGGGCAGAGGACATTCTTTTCATATTTAAAAATTCTTGGGTTTTCAAGTAGGGGTCAAAAACGTATTCAACGTCTGTTGCAGCAAGAGAATTCACACATTGTATCCATCTCGAATGTAAAGCCTTTGCATTCGGAATGCTTGCTTTTGTCACTGCCTCTAAGGCAGGTACAGGAGTAACGACCATTATGCGTTTAACCTGTGCGAGAGGTCTTTCTTTTGCTACTGCAGTTTGAACCGCTGTCAGAATTTTTTCTGTTGAAGTGAATTTCATTTCAGCTTGTGAGTACAAGTGTGATTTGTAAGCAATTGGTACTCTTTCACCTTCATTAAAGGTTAAGTACGTAAATCTGCATCTTCCTGGAAGTATCCTGATTACAATATTGCATACGTTTACGCGTGTCTGTAAATGTGATGTTGCTAACATGTCTGTTTGCACTGGACGCAAAATTTCTGTGTGTTTTTGAGTCCAATTAGTTAGTTTGAAATCAGGTTTGATTAATTCGTAGAGAGGTGTAACCCTTTCTGCGTAATTTTGAATATAAGTTCTTCTGAAATTCAGGAAACATAGAATTGACTGTAAGTTTATCAGCGTATTTGGAGGTTAGAGACACGCACATTTCTCTAAAAAGTCTGCTGCCAGGCTTTTGCCTTCACTTGAAAGCTCGTATCCTAAGAATAGGACGTTGAGGTGGGCAATTTTTGATTTTTTTAAAGTTGAATTTGTAACCTTCAGATGCGAAACCAAGTATTATGGTGTTCACTCTGTTCAAGTGCCTGTCCAAGTCATCGTCTGTTAGATAGACGTCATCGACATAATATAATGCCTCATCATCATACGTTTGCAGTAATTCTGTTACTCTGGTTGAAAAAAAACCTAGACCCTGGATTCTTGAATCCTTGGAGGAGACGACAGAAGTGACGCTGTGTCCCCATAATTGAGAAAGCGATCAAGTACCTGCTTTCAGGTGCTATATTTTGACAGAAGAAACCTTTTGAAATATCTAATGTAGTTTTATATTTTTTTTGCACAATGTTATTCATCAGTGCTGCTCTGTGTGCATTTTGTACTGCAGATGTTTTGCAACAAGAGTTTAAATGTCTGTAGTCCAAAACTAGACGATATGTATTGTCTGGTTTGGAGACAGGAAACAAAGGATTGTTCATGGACCAGGTGCATGTTTCAATCACCCCTTGGTATGCAAGTTGATCTAAGATCTCCCTGACCTGTTTTTTAGCTTCTTGCTTAACTGGATACTGCCTCTGAGCAGTTGGTTGAGTTTTTTAACTGGATTTTATGGTGAGGAGAATCCTCATCCCATCCTACATGATTTTTATATAATGCTGGAGCCTGGGCTACTGCCCATTTTCTGGCATAGGTGTATTTTTTATGAATCGGAATATGATTGGAGTAGGCTGGCATAATGATCTCTTCGCCATGCGGGTACTCCCTGACAAATTTTTTAGCCAGTCTTTTTCAGCTAGAAGAATGTCATAACCCTTAGAGAGCTTCTCCCAAAAGAGTGCTCTTATTTTTCTAGTTATGTCCCCCTCCATCCGAGTGTTACTTCATATAACTTATGGGGTACACTAACCCTGGTATCGCCAGTTTCATCTTTAATATACTCATTCAAGTCCACTGTCTCCAGATGATCCTTCAGGATCTTGCGAGCTATGGTAACTTCTGCTGCGCTGTCCAGCATTGTCTGGGCCCACTCCTAGTTCTTGAGTTGTGTCCTCATGATTCTCTGCATGTCTGATTTTTAGACCTGCTACCTTCTTCTTGGTGAATTGGGTTTTCTTATTGTTTGGAACATGTTGATCGTCTTTGGACTTCACTCGTTCTTCCTTGTATTCTGACCGTCCTCTTCTTTACCATTTCTGTGAGGAAGTCTGAAAGGTACGAGAGGAACGCGTATCAGTCTCTTGATATCTATCAGGTTTCCTCAAATTATCCCTATTCCTGAGGTTATGTCTTTTTTCAGAGGGCTCCTTTTGAGAAGACCTACCTCTGGATTGAGAACGCTTCTCTTTAGGAAGTGTCTGTCTAGTATTTTCCCACTTTTTAGGTCTCGTAGCGAAAACACAGAGCGTAAGCTCTGTGTCTCGCCAGAGATCTTTTGTTGCTGACTCTGCTTCCCAGGAGACAGCACCTGGCCGCGCGCATCTCGCAAAAGGCGATCGGCGCAGGTCTCGCGCGTGCGAACGCGCTCGCCGTGTCTGTCTCCTGGGAAGCGCATACATACACAGGCACACTTCCCCCTGCACGCATGCGCACACACAGACACACACACGAGCACACATACACGCACGCACACATACAGAGACCCCCGTCGCGCACACACACACGCTCCCCCGTCGCACACACACACGCTCGCACACACAAGCGCACCGCCCCCCCGTCCCACTTACCGCCAGTCCGGTCTTTCCCCTCATCTCGTGCACAAGCTGCGCTGGACACCAGTTTATGCACCCCCTCTCCTCGCGCGCCACAGTCCACGTCGTACGTCATAACTTAGGGGCGGGGCTATCGGTTGGGGGCGGAGTCCGGCAAGGCGTGGCGCATTAGAGCTTTGGGATTGTTGTGGCGTCACCAACCGGCGCCGGACCGGAAGTAGAGGAGGCGGCCGAGCTGTGGCAGGTTAGATCCCATGGTGCGCTTTAAGTTTCCTAGTTACGGCTAGCCAGGAGTTTTGCTTCCGTAATTCTTGTTTTATTTCCATTCGTCTTATAAGGCTTGTTTCATCGAACAGATTCATCGAATAAATATCGGCTTTCGATACCAGTTAATCTGTAATTAAGCACAGTTTCGGCAGTAGAAAGCAACGCTGGAACACAATACTATGTGTCATCTTTCTTTTGATATCCGTGACATGTGACGTATTGTCAGCCCCGGACTCGTCTCCCCCACAGGACAGCTTTTAAAAATCAGGCAATGTGTAAAAATCATGTAAATAGTTTCCAGCCGGGATCCGGGGTCCAGCTGGTGCCAACTGGCGGAAATCCCTGAAATGCCGCTTATCAAATTAAATTGTATTTTTGACGCTGGTTTCAGCAGCAAAAGAAATTATATTTTTTGATTTATTTGGTTTTGCAGTGAAATGAGCCCGGATCGGAGGATTAAAAAGAATTCTAAAGGCTAAAATTATTCTGTTTTCCGGTCGGACCCGATGTTGGTTTGAGGGGTACCCCGCCCCTTCCTCTGCAGCCAGGTGCACCGGAGTATATGGGTGGTACTATAAAATGAACAGAATTCTTGTTTTCCCGTCCGTAAAGGGAAAGAGACGAGATTGATACATTTCCTGCATGGTTGGGGCGGTTGATATTTTTCTGATCTAAGATCTGCTGTTCTCCTCCCTCCCCCAGTTCTCAGCGATGATAAATATACGGAGGCTTCAAGGCACTGCTTCGCCCCCCTCTCTAAGTTCTCTTGTGAAGATGGGACGTGCCGAGGCTTCAATGCGCTGTCCGCCCCCCGCCCGCAAGCTCTCAGCAATGAAACATATACTGATGCTTCAATACGCTGTCCCCCCCCAGCTCTCCACAATGAAACATATACTGAGGCTTCAAGGATCTGCTTCGCCCCCTCCCCAAGCTCTCTTGGGATGATGAGATCTGTGCCGAGGTTTCAAGGCGCTGTCGGCCCCCACGCCCCCAAGCTCTCACCGATGAAATATATACTGAGGCTTCAAGGCGCTGTTTCTTCCACTCTCTAAGCTCTCTTGTGATGATGAGACATGTGCCGAGGCTTCAAGGCACCGTAGTGGTGTGTACCACTGAAGCTCCCTCGCGGTGCTGCTGTGCTCTGTGTCTCACACAGGGACCGAGATCCTGCACAGAAACTTGCCCTCCTCAGCCTCGCCCCATCCTAACCAAGGCCTCTCTGGGCGGATACGCATTTATTCGGCCTTTTCACAGTTTTTTAACCCAGAAGCAGCTGATATCGTTTGCGCTGAATGTGCTTGGTGTTTCGGTGCTCGTGCTTTGAAGTGGTCCCCCCCTTCCCTGTAGCCACCGCCCACCCCCCGCGGTACCTCTGTGATATTTATCCCAGTTTGACTGAGTGAACCATCGGAGGGTCAGAGGCGGATATCCACTGATTTTTGCTTATATCACGGCTGCCGGCTTTAAAGACAGCATCACCGCGCGAGAGGTAGAAGAGCCTTGAGTGGGCGAGGCCTGGGTGACCGTCAGTTGGTGGGGGGGACACGGAGAGACGCCGAGACCCCCCCTCCCGAAAAAAACAAACCCTTAGTTATCCCAGGGAGGTCAGTGAACAATCCCTGTGGACTTTAGTGTGGAAAGAGCCCTTCTCGGGCTGGTCATGCGCTCTCTGCAGCCATTTCTGGCTCATCGTCCCTTGCACCGTGTGATCTCGGGCTCCCCGGGTGACCGTGTGAGAGGAGGCGATATGGCGGGACACAGGGTGGGGCCGTCTGTATCTACAATTCTACCTGCAGCCCTTCCCTTCCGGGCTCCTAGAGCTGGGACTCAGTGCACTAGGCGCTGCCTCCGCCTATCAGACCCCGGAGCCCATGTCTCCCTGGTGAGGTAATTTTTATATTATTGTTCACAGCGGCATATATTAATCTTATTATTAAACCATATACTATATAATATACAATACATAATATATAATATACAACATTATATATAATTGTTATTCTCATCTGGATTATTAAAATTACCATCATCATCTGTATCACTATTCTTTTTATCATCACCTTATCGCCCACGGCATTGTCATTGTAAATGGCAATGCATTTTATTTATGTGTTTGTTTTTAAAACAGATAAATACAAAGCATTGTCATTTACAATGCCAATAGGTTAAAACTCTCGCAAGTGCAAGACCTATTGTATTGCTTCCTGTTGCAGTGGAAGAGAGGAGGAGCGGGGAGGAGGAGGAGTCAGCTACAGAGAGCCGTGCCAATTAAAAGAAAGGTGCAGCTCTCCAAAGTTGATTTTTTCAATATTGTTAGATTATTGTAAGCAGCCACTGCTTACTAAAAGCTTACAATATTGAAAAAATAGATTTGGCCGAACAGCAACTTTCTTTTCTTCATGGCAACTCGTCGCAGTCTATTTTTTCAATATATTCGTTCTAATACTTCAAGTTAGTCCTGTGGTGCCTTTGCTGTAATTAGGAGTACTGTGCTGCTCTTTGAAGATAAACAAGCATTTGCAATGCAATAGGTCTCGTATTTGCGAGAGTTTAACCTATTGGCATTGTAATTGACAATGCCTTTTATTTACGTTTTAAAAACCAACACATAAATAAAAAGGCAGTGCCATTTATAATGCCAATGGCTCAAACTCTAACAACTGCGAGACCTATTGCATTGCAAATGCTTGTTTTAGGAGTAGTGAGAGTGTTTTTAATAATGACCTTTTCAAGATTTTCTGGTACTTGGGGGTTTACTGGTTTGCCACCCAAACTATATCTACCTAGTTCTTCATTGGATTTTTCAATTATTCTGGCCAGTTCATAAGGTTGCTCAGTTACATCAAGGTCATTTTAATTTTTGGCGGATCAACAAGGATGCTGCTTCACCTTTAATATTAGGTAATATTATAGCTGAGACATGTATGAAATATTTAAGTAATTTCATACCCAGATTAAAGCAGGCTCTGCCCCGTATACATTTTGAATCTGTTTCAGGATGTCTGGTATTACCGCCATAGACGGAACACCATGAGTTTTTGTGTAGATTGCAGCAAAGACTGTACCCCAAGTGTCGCAGTCCTACAAATGTGGTGCGATCCCCATTGGTAAACAGATTGTTAAAATTCTGTGTTTCTCATGAGGTGTACTATCTGGAAATACTGCCTCTATTTGAGTAATTTTTTGAGCTAACCAGAATGGAATTTGTTTCCGTTTTGCAGGCAATTTACCAATGACTGATTGTATAGTCTGTGGTGTCATTTTATTTGTGTTTCCCTGATGACGGGTTTGCTGTGGAATCCTGATAGCCGGTTGGACTGTTAGAGTCCGCATGACATATTGAACCAATTGTCCATGTATTTTTATTAGTTGTTTTAGTTGAACTAATAGGTCTGGACCTGACATTTCCGCAATGGCAGGATGTGGTGTATAGCTGGCTAGTACCTGCCATGTTGGTCCTGGTCTACCTAGTGGACCGAGCCTGGTAATGTGATTTTGATGTTGTAGGGCGCCTTTAAATCAGAGCGCATGATCTTGGTATGTTAATGGAATTTCAATGTCCTCAAAAGGAAAGTATTCCGTTGGAGGTTCCTCTACTTTGTAGAAGTGGAACACATGTATTACTGGACTAGCTTCAGGGAAGACTATCCATGATTAGAATACCTTTCTCTGCCGATATTCATGTGCCTCTATGACAAAGATGACTCTACCACCTATTGATGATAGGCCATTTGTTATAATCTTTATAGTGATGGTTTTCCTTAAATTTTCCAGGATGATTATAGCATCCGGGTCATTTTGTTGGAAAACTGTAACGTCTAAACCCGGTTGGGCTGCAGTTCTTGCAGCTCCATCGTTCTCGTTGTCACTCATTTTGTTGACTGAAAGTTTGCAGAGCAAGTTTCAAGGAAACAAAGATAAGGTGCAAAATATTTTGGAACACTGTATCCTTCAACGTTGAACAAACCAAAAACTAATACATAGGATTTTCATCCTACTCAGTTATGGCGGATATTTTTGTCAAGAATACGCTCCACAGGATCCGGTTGTTGCTCATAGGGATCCACCTCCAAATGTTACCAACTCCCCGACCTTAGAATACAGGGAGTTCGAACCATTAGGCGAGGGATAAAAGGGAAGGGGAAGGAACTGCTGGGACAAAAAGCTCTGAAATGACATAAACATAAAAGACACTGTTATGCAATTCATATAATGAAACAACTACTCTCATATATTCTCGCTATGAAGAAGTATGTTTGAAGGATCCTAAACACACCTCTAATAGTAGAACCTGCACTCAGACAGCAGTTCAGGTATTTATAGCAAAAAATACACAAGCCCAGTTCTCAACTCCTGAGATAAGAAAAACTCAGTTTTCAATAAAGGTTGAGGCTTTCTAGCATTCCATAGAAAAATAGAGATTGGCAAGAGCACAGTTCATCTCTATAAACATCCTGCTTCAAAGATTTGGTTCCTGGAATATTGTCTCATCATATTCCTGCAAATCCAAAGTACTTGGAATTCCAATACATGTAATCCTGTTTACACACGGTAGAACGTAGTGGCCACCACAGTCCTCCGCTGTACAATAATAAAATGAATATCCAATGAAACACGGCAGCAAGTGGTCACCAAACACACATTGCTCTGCTAAGCTCGTAGAAAGAAAACTTCCATGAACGGCAATGCGTGGCAACTGTACACACAGCGTTCCGCTATTAATGTAATAAAGAATACAATGTCACGGCAGCATGTAGCTCACACCACAATGCTCCGCAACTAATCCACAAGGCCAAAGGTGTTCTAAATGGTAACGCGTGGTCAGCCGACACACAGTGTTCCGTTTAAGCCACAAGCGCAGCCGCGCAGGAAGACACACTGAATACGGAATGCGGCAGGTAAACTGGGTTCCAACGGTAACGCATGGTCAGCCGACACACAGCGTTCCGTTTAATGAAGAGGGCGCAGCCGCGCAGACACACTCACCAACCTCGGAGTATGTTCAGCACAAAATACAGGATTGTTTGATCAGCCCCTGGAGTATCAGAGAAACGAAAGACCAGCTCACCGAGACCCCGGCACTGGGAAACAGGAAACAAACAGAATAACGCGCATTTGCTGTAGCGCGTGAAGTCAATAAGTACCTCCCACTACAAGAGGTACATGGGAGTTGTAGTCTTTAGGCGTTAGGTAGGCGCCAATGAAACACGAATCCTGACAATTTTATCCTTTAACCTACTCCAGACGTCTATTGGAGTATTTTAAAGGAAAAAGGGGTCTCTGTGAAAAGAACGACTGAGTTACTCTAGTATCTAGCGTTAAATTAGTGCCTTACCAAACGTTGGGCTCTGCGCATTGGAATAATATATCCTGTAGATGTGACGTAGGGCTTAGGTCGACCAGGTCTCTAGCGAATATATTATACTTAATTGTGAGTGCCAGCTAGCTCAGAGGTCACTAGAAACTTTGTTGAATACACAAGAAGGGATTAGTTTCTGACAACCGCATAAACATGACAACGTTGTTTCCCCAAGATAAAACAGATCTTCAGAGTCGTGGAAACAATAGATAGATATTTCACAGAGGAGCAGAGAAATAGAGAGACAGGCGTTTTCAATATAAGTATTTATTGAACAGTCATCTTTCTCATGCATAAGAAATGAACTGCTACAATCGTAATACTGGCTGTAAAGTATAATGCGTACAGCAAGAAGAGTATTATAAAATAATACTGTAAAAGCATGGTATGGTTTCTAAGCCATGAAATACATACATAAATAACAAAGACTAAAAGTACTCAACTGGTGCTTCTAAAATACGCCTACCCTGATGTACCTAACCTAAGTCTAGTATGAGGGAAGAAGTAAGTATGGGTTTAGTTTATTTGCCAAGAATCTATCCAAGATTTCTCTTAGGGTCTAATCAGCTCCGTACCTCGGTTTAGAATGAAGGAGGTCTGGTATCTCTGTCCCGGGACTCGATTTCCCAACACCCCGCGAGGAGAGCTTGGAAACACTGGAGCTGGATTCTCAGCGAGAGAAAGGCAGACTCTCTGTCAGTGCATCAGCTGGAGGGTCCGCTTCTTTTGGCACTTGCTGTAGCTAGATTTGTCGGGCAAGTAGATAGTCAAACTGCTCCAAACCACTGTGTGTTTGCTAGGGCAAGTGTAGGTATATTTCTATCTTGAAGGTGCCTAGTTTGACGTAAAGTCGGACATAATAACTTCACCAAAGTACCCCAAGGGAATGGTAGTTCTTTGAAAATGCTATGATTTCTAGGATAATTCAATATTCAAGAAAAGGGATGTCCCTGTCTGCTGAAGCCGAGTTTTCCAAGAAATCGTTCTGGCTTTTTAGAACTAGTGGAAGTAGCCATGCCGCATTTGCACTGGATGGGTCATGTCTCAATATGGTTATGATTTCTATGCCTATATAAGTATAATGTGAATTATACCCATATAAGGGCATGAATCGGGAACATTATACTAGGTTTCTAAAACGCTATACAACAGAGGGAACAAAACATTGGGCCACATTGTAGACTTAAGCGACATAATAGTAGGATGCAAAGAAGATACATGAGATTGTCAATAATTTCCAGGTAACAAATAGTGTCCATAGCCAACCGATTAAAGTCCATGTTCCAGTATTAGGGTGAATCTCAGCAGTGATTTTATGTAGTTTAGAGATTGCATTAAAAACTGAAGGGGCTTGATCAGGGATATAAACACAGCAACTGCTCCCGATGATGCGACATGCACCAACACGATCAGCTAACACAATATCAAGGACCATTTTATTTTGGAGCGCCACAATCCTTGCAATTCGCAGTTCTTCTGTGATGTTTCCAAGTGCCATAGCTGTCTGGTTGGCCACAGCCCCTACAACATGTGTTAAGCGTCTGATTTTCCTACTGTTCAAAGAGGCACCAACAAAGAAGAACAATCCCAAATTAAAGTCAACATATTGCCGCAGTGCAGTGTCAGATTGATCCACCTCATCATGATTTATTGTCCTCTTATATCGGTTCTTTGAAATGTATTAAATAGTCTATAGTCCCTGTGATAGGATGCAGGAGCCAAAAACACAGATGGCAACAAAAAGGACACATAGCAAATTCCTGACTATCCAATGGGTAGATGGTAGTAACCTTTATTCCCACAGATAACGAAAGTATTGTGGGATGACATAAAGCTTCTGTTATTCACCCCAGTAACGCTCAGTACCAGGGTGCAGTCGCTCTTCCCCACAGGAATATTTCCAACACTGTTCACACACAAGTCTGTTCGGGCTTAGTAACAGCTATAACAGGAGGTCCATTACCCTTGAATGTTAGGGTGTTTGGGAAAACATAGCACATGGAGGAGTTTCCTTGGCGATACTCCTCCATCTCCCATACAGTTGCTTTTGCCTGTGGATCTCCTTCCTCATCAGGGTAACACAGTTTATTTGGCTGGAAATTCAGTCTCCCTACATCAGCACAGGTGATATTAGCAACTTCAGAAGCCCACAGCAATGCCAACCAAGCCTGACAAGAGGCATTGTGTGAAAACGGTAGAGGAATGAAAGGTGTTCCTCCCTTTTTCTGATGAGCTGGCATCATTCCACACAACAGTTGGTGGTGTTCGTAGCATTATGGGTGTTATGCAACATCTGAATGAACGTATTATTGAGGTAGGACATTCTATGCTGCTGTTTCTGATAGGGAAGGGAGAAATAATGGTGCTCAATGGGGGCTGGAGTAGTGGCATTCAGTGCTTGTGGAACAAGAGCCACTTCCTCTACAACCCAAGCTATCACTGCCAATAATAATCACGATGAAAGTAAACCCAACAATGGACATAGTTTTCTTGTCGCAGATTCGCCATAGGCATGTACCTAGGAGTGAAGGCAGAAGCAGGCTACCCAAGACATGGTCTCGAGGGGCAGGCTCGGGAGCAGGCTGACTACACTGAGTGCATGCTCCTGAATGGTGGCATGCAAGTCATGCAGGGGTTGCAGGCTTTAAACACCCAATGCAGGTTCCTGTGATTTGGGGTTAGCTACAGGCTGAATACACCCAAGAGAAGACCGTTAAGGATGAGGACGCAGACGGCCTAGAAAATGACATCATCCTCTATAGGGTACCGACTCCATACATCCATGACAAGTTCCCTTATATGGTGAGGACAGTATGTATCCAGTGCCTCGCCTTTCATGGAATGTACATTGCATAATCTCAACATATGCTCAGTGCTTAATTTGAGCCAGTGGTTTTCTGTGCTTGGCACCAGCACCTAATTGTCAACACTGAATCTTATGAAAGACACTGTTTGTGCAATTAAAAGATGAGCAGAATAATTTACATTAAAAAACACCAATACCAGCTGCCCAAGCCATTGTTATAGCTTTGGGGGCCTCAAAAAGTCAGAAAAGTACTACTTGTAGAAGTGTGTTTTACAAATAAGCCCTGATTGGGACAGACTGCACCAGTGGCGGTTGCTACTGGACCCGGGTGATGTTACGGGTATGAAAAAAGAAAAAATAATGTACCTGAGTACAGCCAGCCGTGCCTCTCCTCCGCCCTCTTCTTCCCATCTCTGGCCCAGCAACAGGAAGCACCTGGGCTCCCAGGCTCCCCTGAGCCAATCACAACGCTGCATGCAGCATTGTGATTGGTCTGAACACTGTGGTTCGGTGCTCAGATGGGGAATGGGAGGTTTGCCATGTTCCCCACCAGGATGTGCATTACAGCCTGGTGGGGACGATGCAAAGTGCGCATGATCGTTTGGCTGGCCAAGCAGTCGTGCGCACTTAGGGAGTGCAAACCGCTCCTCCCCCTGCTCTGGCCAGACCTGCCCCACCCGAGAACCACTGCCTGCAATAAGAGAACAAAAATGATAATCACGATATGTTATCATTTTATATTTCCTTTTGAGCACTGTGGTGACGCTCTTCTGCCTTAGCGGAGGAGCCGCCACTGGGCTACACCCAGCAAGAGCATGACCCGCAGGGATGCAGACTGCAAATATCTGGGACCTTTTCCTTCCTGGGTGGAGACTACATGCACCAAGGCATACTTCTCCACAGGGTGCAGATTTCATAACTCAGGCCATGCTGCTTAATGATGACACACACCCAAGACATTATCCTGGGAGAGGCACAGACTGACTACACCCACAACTGATGACAAGAAGAGGTGAGGTTGGATCTGTCTCAGAGCTCTGTGATGGGAGCCCAGGGAGTGAACTCTTCACTTCCTAAGTCACCCTTACGAAAGGTGAATCATTGCTGCTCCAACTGATCGAAGGAAATAAAGGAGTAAAAAAAAAGACAATGAATGGTTCTTTCGGGTTATGTTACTGATAAAACTACAACAGAATCATTAAAAAAAAAAACTAAACACTTCAGAAATAGAAACCAGTTAGAAACAGCCATACAAGCAATGCAGCAGTATCAATTGGAGAAGGTCAATTCTTACGGGTTTGTACATATTATTTAAAAAAAAATAACTATAGTGCTTTGACATTTGTGCAAGGTAAATATGTTCCTCAACCCTATATGGGAAGTAATAGTAACTCATGATGTCAGAGACAAGCAGTTCGAGGTACTCTCCCTGGCAAGCTATATGTATAATAAGACAAAGTGAAAATTAAGGACGCATATGTATCTGACGTCCTATAGGAAAATAATTCACCTAGTGCAATAAACCCACATTTAAAATTTGGTTTGAGCTATTGCACTCTTTGTTCATGGTAAAAATGAGAAAGCAGCAGAAAATGCAATTCTGTCACAAGCATTTTCTTTCAATGGGGGCAATGGTTTGATAGCAGATAATATCCATGACTGAAGAAAGTCTCTGCAAGAGAGCTCTAGGTGGTTTGTAGAAATCTATTCTGATCCACCGGCTTGGCAGGTACTCCACCAGTACTAGGCACAACCCAGTTGCTCAAGAGTTAGCCAAGGATGAAGAAACCAGGACATGTTCTTGCATTACTATGACTAAAATCGCTTGGGTCCGAATCACAAAGGTACAATAAAACAAAAGTCTAACTTTACGACTTTCGGTATTCACAAAGTGCATTTACTCCGCGTAAATGCCCTTTGTATATACCAAATATCGTAAAGTTCTAATTTTGGTATTCACAAAGGGTGTTTATGATTAGTAAATGCCCTTTGTGAATACCTAAAGTCGTAAAGTTAGACTTTCGTCTCAGTTTACTTTTCTGAATTGGGTCCAATATTTTTATTTAAGTATAACCAAATAAGAAATGTTCTCAATGGAACAAGAAGTACATTGTCAACATGTTCTCTGTAAGACACTTTCTATCTCATTATTCATTCATTTCCTAATTCAGAGTCTAATCCTAGACCCTGAATTGAACATGGAACAGCAAATGCCAAAAGTCACTAAGACCTGTTCTTTCCAAACACGTGCCTTTAGGCATATTTTTCCTTTTTTGTCTTTCAGCCTTAAGATTGTTGTGGCTAACGCATTTGTATACTAATGCACCTATTATGGAAATTCCGCCTATCTGCCTAAATATGCCATTATAAGGATGCAAAAAAAGTTTAAAACATATTATTCAGGGCATTTTGGCAGCTTAAAGAATTTGACTCTGTTACTGAACAACTATGCCTAGTGCATTGGGATTCAGTGGACAGCTTGCATGATGTGCAGAATTTGCCACAAATCTGCTAATAAAGCCATCTTCGAAATCTCATGTTTCTGCATATTTACCATGGGGTACAAGAGCATTCCGCATCCAGGGTGCGGTTTTCTGGAACACTATCATGCTGGAGACACACCTCCTCAAACCTTTGCTAAAGTTCAAGCAGGTATTAAAAGCATGGCTATTTTCCAGTACCTTAGCCACCATTCTCAATCTTGAACACAAAAGATGAGAGAGGCATTATTGGAAAAACAACATTCATAGGGTTTAATCCCATAGAGGAAAAAGGAAGGCGATGACAGAAATAATCATTCTTTCTCTAGATGGTGTTCTAGATCCTTTTATTCATTATTTCATACACAACAGCCAAAGCGTTTCACCCTTGTGGGCAGTCACCAGGAGTGTCTTTGATGGCCGCTTAACAGGCCTGCAACTGAGAACGCAACACACCATACATTCTGGTTCTCGACTGGAACTAGCATGAACAGTGCCTACGGATGTTTGCTAAATATCCTTTCTCAGATCCCGTGATCAGGAATAAATTTAAGAAATGCCCGACCGATTTGGGCTAATACCCTGTGGAATCCCTTTTTTCGGTTTTGTGGACCATTTACTTGCCCTGAAGAAGCCCGCAAGGGTGAAACGCGTTGGCTGCGGACGAGGGAGGATGCAGAGACTGCCTGGTGTTTAGTGGACCCTACATATACCCCTTGTCCTGATTGGCTCATGGGGCATTGACTCCTTTTCCTTTTCAGCTTACTTAATCAGAAATTCTGACAAAGCTGGAATTAATATTGATATAAAGTATATATCACCACACATTGATAGCAATATCTTTGTACACTTGTATATACACTTTAACACACTTCGTTGACAACATTAGTGAGTGACAGGGGGATCTGACCCGGTCCTGACGAAGAGGCACTTAGCCTCGAAACATGCTGACACGAACAGGAGAGCAAGCCTATTAACAAGCTTTTTGTCTCTCCGCCACACCCTTTTTAACGATACCAGCCAGTGACTATTAAATAGTTTTTTCTACCACAAGGCCAGGTATTATTTTAAGACTCACTTTTTCTATCACTCCTGACCCTACTGACACTAACTCCAATACACTCACATAGCGCCCACAAAACAAGGTGCTCCAGCGTAGTCGCTCGTCGTAGCACGCCCCGTCCCGCAGCGGGGCGGGAAGACCCCGATGATGAAGCATGACACCAAGGGCCCTTTTGGTGTGTCAGGGGTATTTTAACAAATGCTGTGTATGCCAAGAACAACTGGACACACAGACAACCTGTTTCAGGTGGACCTTTTTGATTATCTGTACTTTCATGAGAGGAGGATGCGCCCACCTAGGTGCCGTTGAGCACCACCTCTTCACTCCCCAATCTTGATGATACTTAGCTATAACAAAGTTGGCAGAGGCACCAAGACCCGTTTCAGCCAACCCTGTGGTCCCCCTCTAACAGAAAACATCAAGGAAGGAGAGAAAAGAGGTAGAAGTAAAGACAGAGAGGAGTCACGTACATGTGTCGAATAAGAAGGTGAAGAGGGGACAAAAGAGGAAAGAGATCATTTATTAATGAGTCACAGTCCCCTTGGTCAATCAGGAAATATAATCTTCTCCGGTTCAACTATTACTCAACCCCGAAGATTTTACATTTTAAACCATGTGTCATTGATATATAGGTGGAACCTCCCTCTTGACTCTATATATGTTACCATCAGGGCCACATTAGTAAATATCAAAATTCATTACTTCTGCCTCGAAATTGCTCCACATAATTCAGCATATCTGGACAATCAGAACATTTATTTTGGTATTTATTTTCTTTATCTTTATTGCATTTATGGTACACAGACATAGCACAACAACTAAAAGGTGTGATTAGATAGGAAACAACAGAAAAGGAAAGAGCTAAGAGTAGTGTAACCACAATAGTAATGAGTACATTTCATGTGACCTTTATTAAACCTCTAAAGGGTTTCCACCTATAAGCATGTGAGAGGCAGTGGAATGAGGACCTCCAACCATTAATCGCCCAGTGCCCCTGCAAAAGCAAGAGTGTAAGAATTACCCATCCTTGGACACTTAGATGACCTGGGCAATATTAGCTGAGTTGAGACAAAACCTTTGGGTGGTGCAAAGAAAGAAGGAGGGTGATAGCGCAGAAGATAAAATTATCAAGGGGGCATCTTGGGAACCCTTTAAGGGTTTAACATCTAGGTTTAGGAGGTGGACACTCTATGGATTGTGTCGAGATTGGGTCTCTGGGTGACGATTCCAGCACATGCTTGCCACAGTCTGCTTCTAACTATGTTTTTCCTAAGCAAGACCTTTGTAGTGTAGTTCCTATATTCCCAATAGGCTGTGTGCATTGGAATAATATAACCTATAAATTTTACGTAGGACTGATGTCGACTAGGTCTCTATCGAATATATTAGACTTAATCGTGAGTGCCAGCTAGCTCAGAGGTCACAGGAAATTTTCTCGAATAAACAAGAAGAAATTAGTTCCTGACAACCGCATAAACATGACAACTTTTGTTTCCCCAAGAATATACTTATCTTCAGAGTCGTGGAAACAATAGATAAATATTTTACTCAGTCAGTTGTGCATGCTTCGTTTTATCAGAGGTGCAGAGAAATAGAGAGACATGCGTTTTCAATAAAAGGATTTATTCAACAGTCTTCTTTCTCATGCAAGTAATGTGAACTGCTACAATCGTAATACAGGCTGCAAAGTATAATGCGCACAGCGTGAAGAGTATTATAAAATAATACTGTAAAAGCATTGTATGGTTTCTAAACCATAGATAAATAGATACATAAATAACAAAGGCTAAAAGTACTCAATTGGTGCTTCTAAAATACGCCTACCCCAATGTAACTAACCTAAGTCTAGTATGAGGGAAGAAGTAAGTAGCATAGGTTTAGTTTCTTTGCCAAGAATCTATCCAAGATTTATCTTTAGGGTCTAATCAGCTCCATACCTTAGTTTAGAATGAAGGAGGTCTGGTATCTCTGTCTCTGGACTTGATTTCCCAACACCCCGCAAGGGGAGCTTGGAAACACTGGAGCTGGATTCTCAGCGAGGGAAATGACAGCGTCTCGATCAGTGTGTCAGCTGGAGGGTCGGCTTTCTTCGGCACTTGCTATAGCGAGTTGCGTCGGGCAAGTAGATAGCCTAGCTGCTCCGAACCACTGTGTGTTTGCTAGAGCAAGTGAAGGCATAGTTATACCTTGAAGGTGCCTAGTTTGACGTAAAGTCGGGCATAAAAACGTCAGTAAAGAACCCCAAGGGAATGATAGTTCTTTGAAAGCTCCATGAGTTCTTGGTCAAATCAATATTCAAGCAAGGGGATATCCCTGACTGCTTAAGTCGATTTTCCAAGAAATCGTTGTAGCTTTCTGGTACGGATGGAAGTAGCCATGCCTGTATTTGGACTGCATGGTCTATGTCTAAATATGGGTATGATTTCTATGCCTATATTAGGGCAATGTGAATTGTACCTATTAAGGGCATGATTCAGGAAATTTCGCTCAGTTTCCTAAAACCCATTCAACACCTTATGCTACTCTTAAAACACTTAAACTGAATGATCATATTCCCTGGCACCAGGTATGGTGCAGAGGTTGCATGTCAGAGTGAATCTCCTTTGCAGCTGAATGATGAAACAGTAAAAAGTATCCACAGAGTGGAAAAAAATTATTAAAGAAGGTATAAAACAAATGTCACTCATCCTTCCTTGTTTCCCTGCAGGGTAAAATGTGATTAAGAGGCATTCGTTTTTTTGACCAGGACTTATTTTTCATCATCATTTTACTTTGATCGAGAGCATCCAAGAGAATGGAAAACATGTGAGATGTAAAGAGAAAGAGAAAAATAGAAAATACAGTGACAAAGGAAGGAATCAAGGAGGGAAAATAAGCTGCAATTATGAGATAAAGAAACAGGAAGGTTAGGGGGGGGTGGAAGATGCATATTGTGGAAACAAAACTAAGCAGTCTTGGTATGTGACAACACCAGCATTCAGTAGCACTGGCACAAGGTTCCTAAGAAAATCTTATGTCGCTGCACTTATTTACTTATTTAATAATGTGCATAATCAATTAAGTATTGGAAGGACCCCAACCTTTTGCGCCAGTCTCCGGCTCTTTGTAGCCATATTTACTTGTTAGCTTAGAAGTTCAAAAGGTAGGCCTACAAAGAGGGCTTATTTGGAAATCTGGCTATTGCTATGTAAACTTCAAGGCCTTCTACATGGGCCGTTTAATGGAATCATGGATTCATATCTTAAAATGTAGCAATTGATACCTTTCGGCTTCAAAGGGCAGCAATCAGGCCTTCTGAAAGCCATGGGGAGAAGGTAGCTCCTTTGAACCTCATGAGTTTAGGCTGTTGAAGGGATTTTTAGTCTCACAAGATTGCCCTGGTCCCTTGCCGAGATTTACTGTTGGTTTTAAGGACTTTGCTGCAGGCTCGGTTTGAACATTGACAGATGACTTATCTGGTGTTTAATTTGGGGGTTCTTTCTTGTGGCTATTGCTTCTACTAAGACACTAGGGGTCTGATTTAGAGTTAGGTGGAGAGGGTACTCCTTCGCAACAGCGACAGAATACCCTCTCTGCCCAACTGAGTGTCCACACGCCCGATTTACAGACAGGCGGGTCTTAAGTATGTCAGCGGGGGAGCCTACTCCGTCTCCGTCACTGACATATTCCTCCAATGGCCCAACTAAGTAAGGGCCGCCCGAGTTTTCCAATACAACTACGAGACCCTTAGTGGGGGCAGTTAAATGGCCAATTGTCACTGCTTAGATAGAATGAGAAGTAGGACAATGTACAGGGCCACTGAGATAGCAAACCAGCCCTGGCAATTACGTCTGACCAGCCTCTGGTGGAGGTGGATGGTGGGGGGGGACACTGCTGCGCTTTTGTTACAAGGGGATGATTTTGCACTGTGCTGCAAAACTGGTCCTCAGCAACAAAAATGTACCCCCCTGGTACAAAACAGGTCCCCACGGTCCTTCCGGCCCACAAGGGAATTACCCGGTGTCTGCTACAGCCAGCCTGGCCCTCACAATGTAGTGCCATCTGGGGAAGGCACTCATAAGTAATGACTGCAACAAAGAAGAATGAACTCAGAGTAGTAGAATTACCAGCATGTTCTGGAAATGTGAAAGCAGTGAATGGTGAGACTGCACTGCAGAGGTGCCAAAAGAAGAATATGTTTCATTAGCAGGCTTCACCATTGCTAGTTCTTACTCCCCGTGGAGGTTGTCATGTTTGCTTGAATGTATACTGCACTTTAGTATTCCCTCATGATATTATCTGGAGAAACAAATGAAGACAGAGCACTGGGGTCCGGCGGTTTTGCTGAGTCTAGTCAATTTGTTTCCGAATGTAAAACAAGTCCTTACATTTTACTCGGTTATGTTTATGTTCCGGAGTGAATCATAATTTCTTCCTGACAGTCAGCAACAGAAACTTCCCCACACGGACTCTACATTTCCAGTGATTCAGAGCACGCGGCCCTTCCATCCAGCCCAGGTGATTCATGGAGCTTGCGGCTTTTGCAGACATTTGCAGGCGGTGTCCGGCATCGCTTAGCACCGCAGGCCCCGCCCGGCTCCTCGACATCAGGACGTTGCCTCCTCCAAGGAACTCTCCTCGTCTTGGAGCCTCTGCTGTCTCAGGAACTCCGCATCTGGTTATTTTTTTCATGCTGTTTCCAGTTGCTTTTCGAACGCCCTAGTTAGCAGCTAATTGCATGTGTTTTCCTCCATTCTGAGGTGTGCAATCTCAGATTTCACACAGGCTGCCTGCACAATTTGCGCAAAACCGTGCAGGCAAACACCTGCACAGTACACCATGAGAAAATTAGGCCTGGGTAAAAATTTTATTAAGATGGTGTAATTCGCGTAATTTTGGTAATTCCACCTTACTCTTTGATTATTACAGAAATTTACGCTAGTTGTCGGATCCGCGTAATTATGAGGAATTTGGCACAAAAATCCTACCGCAGAAGAAAAGGAACAACGAACGCTAGCGAAAATGGCTGCTGGCTACTTACTGGCTGCATCTGCTCGTGTCCTATTGCATTTAGCCTTGTTTTTATAGCGCAAAATGCATCGTCGGGTCAATTTTGGACACTCAGGCGCAATTTACGTTATAAAAATAGCACTGAATGCTGGGTTATGTTCCTTGTGCAATCCGGCATACTCTCGCAGAGTTTTGCTCTAATTTTGCATAATTGGGCTACAGCATATTACATAAGTTACACCCACCCTTAGTCAGAATCCTTACTGGGCTCTAATGGGAAATTGAGCCTCAATGAGGATTTGCACAGACCTCTGAATGAGGGCCAACGTTTTTAAATTTAAGACAGAATTGAGTGGATGTTAGTCAAATTAATAATATATATAGATGAACTTAGAAAAATATAATGAAGGCTGTGCTAAAGATGTTGCCAAGAATGAGAACATGTTACATTTTTGGTGTGCACTGTATAAATCATCCACAATATTATAATATATGAAGTTATATATGGTGCAATAAACCACACATGCATTAAGCAGCTCACTGAACTGAATCACTACTAGGTGTGCCCGACTTTTGAAGTTGAGGAAAGTGAGTCATAGCGTCGCAAGACGGTTGCCAAGGATGCAAAGTTTTAGTAAAGTTGGGAATCACCTTTACCTGAGCGTAGATTTTCCAGAAATGGAGTCTGCAATTCAGCCACAGAAAGGACAGGGTGCAAGACATACTTTCCCTCTCTGATTCTGTCTGTGTTTAACTGAAACCGTGTTGTCTGTGAAATAGGAAAATATATCTTGATTTTTAGTTATGGTCATACTTTCTTAAAACAGGTCTTCGTCTACCTGGATGCTGCAATGTTTGTTTCTTTCTCTTCTTTTATGAACCGGAGGACTAAGGTAAATTACTGTCATCATTATGCAACATAGACAGATGTTCAGCTGAGAATAACATGGTGTGTTCAACAAGGACAGAGGAGACGTGAGTCTTTAGAGCACTTAAAATGTTATGATTATGTTATATGTTACATGTACTTGATATTGCGCGCAACTTACTCCCGAAGAAGAATCTCGGAGCTTGCACAGACAGCGGCGCAGGAAGGGGGTGCGGTGGGTGCATGCCGCCCCTGGTGCCATCACTGAGGGGGGTGACAAAATGGCAAAAATATGTACGTATTGAAACTTTTTAGTTTAGTCAACAAATGCAACGAAACGTGGCTGAACTCGACGCGGGGGGGGGGGCGACAAGAAATTTTCCGCACCGGGTACCACTTGACTTTGCTACGCCCCTGTGCCCAGAGCAGGCAAGTAAAAACTTACTAGAACAACCATGTTTTGAGCACCTTCCTCAAATTCATAAAATTGTGACATTGATATGATTGAATGAATGAACAATTGAGCAAAAGCATATGACAAAAGAAGTGTGTTCATACAAAGTGTCATATCATTTGCCATCTTGCGTGAATGGATGTAAACATGAAAACAATGTTATATGGGCATTTTAGTCAATGTTTTTTTTTTTTAAGTCTGGAAAAGTGTGGCTATTATGACCACCTCAATTCTGATGTTGCAGATAATTAACAAATATAGCAGAGGTAATGCTGCTGGGGGTGCCAAGTTCATGAGGGGGCTCCAATAGTTCAACTCCACCTGGACATATATTGGAGTGATCACTGGACTCCTGGAAAAGAATGTCCTACCCAATACGCCTGTCGCCATCGTGCTGGCTGCTAGAGAGATGAGTCCAGGTCTTCTACACCTGAAGACAATCACCTTCCGCCACAGGTATGAGATAAATAAACCATACCTCCAACTTCCCAGTTCACCTGTCGGCTGTGCTTAATGTGCAATAAAATAAGTGCCGGGCCCTTGACAGGAGGCAGCTGTAGCTTGTGACACCTATTGCCCTTGCCAGCACTGTCAATTACAGTACCAACATAACTGCTAACCATCACACTGCTACAAGTGTGACAATTCAGACTATTCGCTGGCCCCAATGCTATAAGAATAGTTTGGGCGACAGGTATTCATAGTTTTTGCAATATATTGAAAGAATGAACAACTGTTCTTATCCTGATCTCTAAATGAGATATGCAGCGGCACCATGTGGCAGACTGTCAAAAGTCCCGGTGCTAACAATTAAGTGCCGGTGGTGAGCACCTGGAAACCACTTACTCAAATTAAGCACTGCCTGCCCACTATCTTCTTCACCAGCCTGAGTGTTGGGTGCAGCAGGCTTCGGACTAGAGTACCAGACAGCAAACAACAGCTCTTAGCAACCTACGTATAAAATGAACTTGTCTTTTATATGTTGTAACATACATTACTATTTCCCATTTATAGTCCCACATGTATCAACCTTTGGGAGGATGGATGATTGCGTGGACAATTAACACTTTCTTCAATACAAGAAAAGTTCAGTTCATTGAGCACTTCCTCTAGAACACTACCATCATTTCACTCCTAGGAGGGTATTAAAGCATACAGTGAAAACACCACAGATTTTCCAGTAAGCTCTATAGACTTAAACTAGGACTGCTCACTCATATTATAAGACCTATACCAAGTCAGCACCAAACCTTGCGTCATCCCTTTTGCAAGAAGCTGCCTGTGCGCAGATACCGGGTAGCGCAATCCAGTAGTCTCAGCCCGCACACATGCGTACAGGCGTGTGCACACATGTTCATGGGTAACCAGTCTAGTGCCTCTTATCCTAGCGCTATTATCTTATATTAGAACACTGGAATGTTGAGTGCTCCATTGACGACACTGGAGTAGCAGCGGCTTATATGAGCTGATATAGTCCCGCTGCTTTCAACATTTCAATGTCCTAGTACACAGCGTCTGCCATTCTCTTTCCCTTGCCTCTCGAAAATATATATATTCGCAGAGGAAAACAAAAGGCAGAGGCCGTGCAGGAGGACACACGCAGCCTTCAACATTCTCTGCTCCTGTAACTCAGTGTCACTAGGGTATCAGAAGGAGGGAGGGGGAATGCTGCTTAGCTCTAGCGTCTCCCTGGCTTGGCAGAACAACAAAAAGTAATTTAGACAAGCCATGTAGAACCAAGGGCAGACTTCCATCTCCTTTCACCAATATTGCTGTGAATGTTTAACAGCTACAGCAGTGGCCCTGTGTGTAGCAGTTAACTATAGAACATTCATTGTATCCATGGAATACTTAATGTGCTTGAGCTGATGAATGGGTTGACGTTGCTGCCTAGATTTAACTGATTATGCCTGCTTTGTGATAGAACTTTTCCATCCTGGTACAGTCTAAACTGTGTCCTGTAACAATCTGTCATTACCTCCTCGTCTGTCTTCCTCGCCACAGTAATTAACACATGAGCAGAAACGAAAAAACTTTGGTGGATGTAGGAGTCAGCCATATTGGAGGGATGGGAGGCTAGTATGCTGACTTTTACTTTGAAGTTTCTGTGGGAGGCTAAAGGTCATGCTTTAGTTACTATGTCGAGGAAGACTAGGACTCAGAGTAATGAAGATTACTGGTAAGGTACTGGTGCATTATTCCTGCTGCATGCTGGTACTTAGAATTATACTATTTATGGTCTACTTGAACCTTACTATGGTCCACTGTTCGTATCATGTACATTTTTTTCAATCGCTGCAAGTTCTTTCTGTATACAAACCTCATTGCTCATTGTATGCTATCAATAAATAAAATAATAATTTAAAACATTCAAAGCAAGAACTGTGAACAAAGACTTTGGACCCGAGGGGGTTCTAACCGCATGCGCACTAGCGGGTTTTCCCGCTGCGCGCTGGAATTTCAAAAATCCCGCATTACGTGGCAAAGCCAGCTCGTCATGCGCACAGTGCAGGTAACGCCCATGACGAGCTGGCTCTGTCACCTGCATCGAAGGGGTTAAACCCCCTCGGGCTCCGAGAGACCTTTGTTTTTCTAATTAGGACATTCTGTCCTCATTGGCTGAAATATTCTAATAGCTTTATAGCCCACCATACCTGTGCTATACCAACAATTAAAGGTCCGCTCCCATGTTAAAGCCTTCGCCTCGGGCCTTTTACGCTGGAGCAGGCCTTTAATGGCAGGAATAGCCCGCTACCGCGAGCTATAAATCTGTATTGTTATTATAGGAGGGAGATGACGGTTAGCATGCTCAGTTCAATTACCATGAATTTACCATGACTAAGACTCAAGTAGTGAGACTCACTCACATTAATAGCCAAACAAATGGATAGAGATTTGTGAAAAAATCCTGGTGGATTAAATGGGAAGAACCTGTCTGCAACACAAACATATGACTGACAAGTTAAATAAGGTCATATTAAGGTTAAAAAAAATCATCCTGTTAAAATTGAAATACTCACTTGCAAAGCTGCTACAAGAAGTTGAGAGGTATGCTAAGACTATTTTTATCGTTGAATCTGAACAGTCACAAATTGCACTTACATGATTTACTTTGCCTGATCCTGAAGGAGGTGAACAGTGGGGCTCTCAAGCCATGGTGATAGACATGTTTTCTCAAGATTACTGCCAGATGCCTAGAGCCACTCTTGGATTTTTAGCACAAACACTTTGCAAACTTAGATATCTGAGCCCATACATATAATGATAAAAGCAAAACAACATATCTAAGAATGCAACATGCTTTAGTATAAAAAGAAACAGGACTGGCACTCATGACATTGACCTACTTGGCAGCAATGAGTGTTCCTTACTTCCTGAAAAGTATAGACAAACATGTTATTAACAAACCAACCCATTTTACTCTAGCCAGATAATGATTTAGTCATCCAATCGACACAATGTGGACGATATAACTAAATTCTAGGGTTGCAAAGCTGTACAGAGGGGTTGCGAGTGAACAGCTTTGCAACCACTGCAGTTGAAGCCAGTGGTGTTGTTAGACCTATGGCCGCCCGTGGCAGCCCCTGCATTTGCCACCCGCAACCGCAGGTAAGAGCGAGGTGGGATGTGCTAGTGATTTCCAACGCAGGCGCAGGTCAGTGCACGGGGAGTCGGCCAACCCCAAAACTCACGCTGCCTGGGGTGGAAAACCCCCCCACACACACACTTTCAGCTGCCCTGCTACACCACCGTTTGAAGCAATTCCTTATGGCACTTTAAATAAAATGAACCCTTACTTTTTGCCTCTTTTAAGTAATTTGCTATTTGCACCTTTTATAACTTCATGTCCATTAGCATGCTGCATTCTAAAGATCTGACTGTCCATTAGCTTCTAAGTACCATACAAATCATAGTTATATGATTTACAGTGTTGTCCCTTTTGGCTATGTCACCTAGATCATAGGTTGTGCCTCATTTAGTCTGGACAGGTTTTATTGAGTCAAATGTTCTCATACCAGTCACAGCTGAAGTGCAGGTGATGTTATAAATGAAATGTTCGTCCTGAGGTGGAGAGAATGCGTGGGAGTTGGCAGTAGAAGGAAGACATGATAGGAGTCTGGAAAACAGCAGAGAAGGAACAGCCAGGGGTCATCATTTTTGTGCAAATAACCTTATTCAGGAAACCCTAGAATGACGTAACTATTGAGCGTCACCAGGGGCCTCTCTCAGGCTTGTCCTTCTTCAGTAGGATTATGCAGAACGAAAGGAAGTCCCGCCTCAGAAAGTCATTGGGTAGCAGAACGCCCTGTTTAAAACTCATGGGCTTCCTGTTCCTGGCCCAGCAGGACTATATAATTGAAATAAAATATTTTAGCTTATTTAAACACTTATATTGCTTGTTTTGTTTGATGGTCAGGTTATGCTGAGGATAAATTATCAGCTGTGGCCCATGCAGGTAAAAGCGGTGGGGCGGTGTGTCGGTGGGGTGGGATTTCGACAGACGATCACGAGGGAATTGTTTTTTAAAAAAAATGTTCCCTCGTGATCGTCTGTCAAATCCTCCTCCTCCCCCCCCCCCACCCCAAACCCGGCCACACCACTCTTACCTGCACGGGCCGCGGCTGTCAATTATCAATTACAGGGTGCATTTATAGTGAACTCAAATGTTTACTACTGCTCCGTGGATTCCAAAAAGGAAGTTGCACCCTGAAATGACATTGGCAGAAGTAAAAGCGCCTGATTAAAGCTCATGGATTTCAACCTGGGCTCTCGAATTTGAAAAACTCAATAGTTCTCATAGGAGAAGACTATGTATTCTACCACTGAAAAGAGTTCCTGTTCATAGAAAAAAGTCTCTACTTTTCGCATTGGTTTAATTCTGTTTTCAAGAGAAGGGTTTGCCTCCATTGGTTCTTTCAGTGCTGGGAAAAAGAAAGTGATATTATGACAAGAGACTATGGAGGCTGTAAAGACATCTAAAACATCACTGCTGCTTACAAACCACGAGATATTATTAATGACAAAGACTTATTGGCTGAGGGAGAAACCACTAAGGATTCCGATGGTTGATCTAAACTGCAATGATCTCGGGGGCAAATTAATTGGACCACATATGTCGTGGAGACTAACACTGGCTCCTTCCTCTCAAAACAAAGATAAAATTCAAGTTGGCATGCATCATATTAAACGCAAAACACTATCTACACTAGGAATACCTCAGAACCTCCCTAAAAGTATCCGACGGACACAAGAATATATGACGTTCTGGCAATTTGACACTAGAAACCAAAACATTTGAATCTGGTATTTCTGCCAATTATTTTCTGAAGTGCTGATTAAAGGCACTTTTCTTTCAGTAGAACAACAATACTTGGTGAATGATATGACTATGCAACTAGCCAATAAATAATGAGTGTACTCACTCTTTCTTTGAGATTTATGCTGTTACTTTGACTGGACATTGACTTCAAGGAGCCTTGAAAAAACTATTGTCAGATTTTGCCTGAGTGAAATATGCGTCGGCTCAAACAGCTGAAGATTGTTTATCCCTTCAAAATAAAAAGAAGCTTTATAATCCTTGTAATTGATATGGTTTCAATGTATTTTTGCATTTGAAGTGTGAATTCCACTTAGTACTTTCAGCTTATCTAGGTATAACGGCAACACACAGAAATAATTAATCCAGCACACAGACTGCCTCAGTACTTATCCAACACTACAGGGGGCGCTTATCTGTTCGACTTCAGCCATGTGTCCTATTCACATTGATCTAAGATGATCTAAGGACCTCTCACAAAGGACTAATTGCTGACTAGTTCAAAATCTATCTTAAAGACTCTTCTATTCCTACCCCAATTTCCTCATTTATCTCTTGCTTTCTCTCCTCAATTATCATTCTAGATACAAACGAATTGTCTTCCTAATTTAACACTATTTTATTCTTTGATTTTACTTCCATCGTCCAAAATTACCTATTTTGTTCATTTCTTCTTCACCCCCATTATCCTTTCGCTTCTAGTTTCGCTGCTTTTTGCATCTACTGTACTCCCAAATGGCCAAATATCAATTCTCCTCCATTTCTCAGTCTGTTTCTATTTTTGTACGAGGTAGCTCTTAACAATATATTTCCACAAGTTTGCAACCCTGTGATGATACCTGCAAAGATTATTTACAAACAAGTGGGTAGTCAGAAAATTAATATACTGCTCCCCCCACTGCGAAGCAAGTCAACCCAACCCAGCCTTTGAAAACTCCCTTGTTTTTTCCATCTCAGCATCTATTCATTCATAATTTCACCCTCCCATCCACCCGCTAACATCCACCATTTCACCTTTACATTTTGCTATCTATTCATTGTTTCTTCCATCATGTGATTTTTCACCATTCCATCCACACATTATCCATTCCATCCATCCATCCGTTTTCACACATCTATACATACATCTATCTATCATACATCAATTGGTCCTTTGTCCACCCCTCCATTCAGCCATCCTTCCTCTCAGATTTCCATTTACGCTACCATCAA
This sequence comes from Lissotriton vulgaris, assembly GCF_964263255.1. NCBI lineage: Eukaryota > Metazoa > Chordata > Amphibia > Caudata > Salamandridae > Lissotriton > Lissotriton vulgaris. The sequence continues at coordinate 773,846,058 of NC_141685.1, read as the reverse complement.
TCCATCCTCTCTGATTTCCATTTACTCTACCATCAATCCATCCTCTCTGATTTCCATTTACCCTGTCATCCTTTTTACCCACTCACGCATCCTTCCTTCAGATTCCCATTTACTGAGCCGTTCTTTCACACACCCATCCTTTCCCTCAGATTTCTATTTACTCTTACATCTTTCCACTCACCCAGTCATTCATCTTCTCAGATTTCCATTTACCGTTCCATCCTTTAGCCCACCTATCCAACCATCCTCTCAGATTTACATGTACTATACCATCCTTTCACCCACCCATTCATACAACTATCCTCTCAGATTTAAATGAAATCTGCGATCCTTTCACACACTCATCCACCTATCCTCTCACCCATCCTTTCACCCACCCGCCCATCTATCCATCCATCCTCTCATCTACACATCCTTCATTTCACCCATCCATTCATCCGTTCACACACCCATCCTTTCACCAACTCATCCATGATTTTATCCACCTATCCATTCACTCACTTATCCATCCATCCTTTCACCCACCTATAATGTTACATACTCACCCATCTATCCTTTCACTCATCCACCCATTGCTTTACCTACCCATCCTTTCAAACTCATTCATCTATCCTTTCACCCACTCATCCATCCATCCATCCTTCCAGCCATCCATCCTTTAACCCACTCATTCATCCATCATTTCACCTACCCATCCTTTCAAACTCATTCATCCATCCTTACACCCACACATCCATCCATCCTTTCACCCACCAATTCTTTCATCCACTCATCCATAAATCCTTCTTTCCCTTTTCTATCAACCCATCTTTCTTTCTTATAACGTTAATTATGAGCTTAAATCTCCCAAGTTGCAGACAGGAGAGACCTATAAAGAACTCCACCAACACTGTAGCTGCTAAAGAGGGGATTTCACGACACCAATGGTCAAGTATAATACGTTTTATGCATTTGTTGACAATAGTACACTAAATGTTTCATGGAAGGAGCTGCACTTAAAAAACAAATAAGGCTTTTACAACATAGACATAAGAAACATCCTCAGTAATATTGCATTCAAGTCATTTGCATCGTTTTAACATACAGCACAATCCTTTTGCTAGGACTCACCGCAATGAGACTATCGACCTCGACCCACCCTCCTCTCCATGCTTACCATCACTGTTTCATGGACCCAAGCGTGGGGTCCAGTCCTCCCAGGATAGTGTAGCATGAGTGGGCTTCCGAGTGACATGTCTCAACCCTCCCATCCCAAACCGTAATGCTTTCTCCATCAACCCCATATTCGATCAAACTTCTTCGGCAGGTACAGACCGCTCTTTCTGTCTCCATACATGACTCCATGCCTGCGAGCTTTTGCGTTTAGTCGGCAGTTCTTGCCTGCCCCAAAGCATGGGGATGTTTCTCTTCACTAACATGTATCCTAAGTTATAAAACATGAGATGTGCTTGCATGAGATCGACATCGCACAGCCCTGCCCGTTTTGTATAACCGTCTGTTGTAGTAAGTTCTATGCAGAATTTGGAAATTGGATTTCTCTCCTGCTCAACCAAGCCTGTAAGCAACCCAAATGGTCTCAGAACGTCTTGTAGAGACGTCCCTGCTATGCAATACAGTGATTTTTGGCAGCCTGAGTAGTGATGATCCTATATTCTACCCTACCTTTTTCTAGGAGCCTTAAGTCTTCCCCTACAACAGTGGTCAAAACGAAGCATTCTCTTTCTGTAAGCTCCCTTTCTAAACCTTCCAGTTTCTGAGCCTTGCGTCTCAACCTGGGGCACAAAATGTTGCACTCTGTCTCTAAGGAGGGTGGAGAACCAGGCCTTATGGGCCAGGCGGCGCAGGGCACGCCTACATCCCTGGATTCACCTGCCTTGTAACTAACAGAGACACAAGACACTCTGTTGAGCGTGGAAGCTAGGTTTATTAGCTGCAGCTAAGCACAGTTGTCCCAGAAGTTACACACATCCGGTGTCTCAAATACGCCCCTTTCTCGGACCCAATGTGCTACTCCTCCCGACAAATTAATCAGTGATGGTGTCCACAATCCCCTCTTGCAGGTGGCAGGACGTACTTGTGTGTCTCAAAGGATGGTTGTGTAATAGGAGCATACAAGGAGAGAATAGAGAAGGCCAGTCGGATAAGATAGTATAAGGAAAGAATAGGAGAGGGCAAATAGTCGGCCAAGACAGGGATCAATCGAGCCAGACATGGATTAACGAACTTAGCCAGACCCTGACATCGGGTTTCATGAACAAGGACAACGGAGTTACTTTTTAACTGAAAGGACATGTAGCAGCTGGAAAAGCAAAAGCACATCGTTCGCCGTGCTGCCTGAGTGAGGGCAACACAAAATGGCGACAGGACACAAAATGGCGGCTAGATACGGAACAAAATCTGAAATCGTAGAACCTTAGACCCTCCTTTTGCCATTACTCAGGCAATACACCAGGGACTCAAGTTAATCTGAGTCGATGCCAATGGCCATGAGGTCATCGAGCTGTTGCTGTAACATCATTCTAATATTCTCTGTTTTCCGTGACGCAGGCTTCGGGACACACATAGTGGCACAAAGACCACATATTGCAGGTCCACACTGCACACAAAGGCAACAAGAGAAGATGATACCCAAGATCATTCCAAGGAAAGTTAGTATCTTCCATCCCCATGTAGACAGTAGTCCCCCAAAACCATCCCATCACGGACCAATCTCCCTTGTCCTGATGTATAGACTCGGAGATGGTATGTAATTTAGAGATAGCTTGATATACTGTAGGGGCATTATCAGGAATGTAAACACAGCAACTAGACCCGATCAATTTACAGACTTCACCACGATCTGCAAGGATAATATCTAAAACTATCCTATTTTGTAACGTCATAAGACGATCCGCCTGAAGTTCGGATGTCACATTACTCAAGGCTCCAGATGTTTCATTTATGGTAGCCTCAACAACACGAGCTAAGTGCCTGATGTCTCTGCTATTGGCCATTGGGCCCCAAAAAGGAAGCAACCCTTTAATGAAGTCAGCTGCCTCTTGTCCTGCTGTGTCTTTCTGATCAAAGACTCCCATACCATGTATTTTCTTGTAATGACCTGAAGGAGCAGTATACGTTGGGGGAAGAAGAAAAGCCACATAACATGTTCCTGAAAAATAAGTAGGAAGCCATGTATAGGCTCTATCGTGACAAATAAAATATGTGCCTTGTGATGGCACTAGCGGTGAGGGAATCTGAGGTGTATAGACATAAGTATGAGAACAGATACTCTTCTCCTGCTGGTTCTTAACATTCTGGCCAATAATTTGTAAACGGAAATTACCTCGGTGAGGTACAGTCCAAATTGGCGGAGAGCTCCTTCGTTTAGCCTTTTCTGTAAGGCTAGTAACATATTGGGTTATGTTCCATCCATCATATGCTCTCTTCTGGTCTATAGGAATCTTACTAATCTGAGCAATCTTAGCCATAGTCACTATTCCCTTAATCAAAGTACTGTGACTAAAGTCTGCTCCACCACCATATGGACTACCAGGAGGATATCGTAGCTGATTTTGATAAAGGTTAGAGAACATAGCCAAATAAGCCCAGGCGGAACCTTCATAGGAGAATGGAAAAACTAAATACGGCATGCCTCTCTCTGTATTATGAGGCATGAGCCCACAAACCCAACAATCAGTAGTATTCATCACTAGTTGGTGTTGATGCAATAACTGAATAAACGAATTGTTGCAGTATTCGGTCCTCCTAATCTGTTCGTGTTCTGAGAATGTATAAAACCGATGTGGGGAGGCAGTAGTAGAAAAAGATAAAAAGACAGATGTAGGGACAGGTGATGGCTGTAGAACATAAACCACCCAACTTCCACACGCTAATAAAGTACATAAACATATCAGAATACATAAGGTTATTCCACATGGACTAACCATTAGTTTCTTGAATCTATCTTTCATATTTACAGTCTGATCATTAATTTCCACTTTAGTATCCATTACTCTAAAAGCGTTGCTCACGATAATCTTCCTAGATCACTTAGCTGTGGTTGTTAGCCGTCCTATGACACTGCAAGTCCTGCACACCCTAGTTCACCACTCAGGTCACAGCTTAAGACTCCTACTGTGACCCTGCAACTTGATGGATAGTGGAAGAAAACACATTAAAATGTCTTTCAAAACAGAAAGGTATAATCAGAAAAGTCGTAAAAAAAGGAAAAGTTCAATTTTCTTTGGTCATTCTCGGTCGTAAATTATATTGAGTCTTATTAGGCTTCTGGATCCACCATGTTCAAACGCAGATGTGTTGGGATGGCCTCCTGTAACACGTCGTCGTCTTCTTTCTCAGAGTTCGTGTGGTCCAGGCGTGCACTACTAAACTGTACAAATCTAGGCACTTTTTCACTTTTATTATCACCTATGCCCTCACAAATCCACTGGTCAAAAGGCAAAGGCAAAGGTACCCTCTTACAGTGCACGCCATGGACCCAGTTCTTTTCCCCAACAACCTTCACTGCCGTCCGTGTCGTCAATAGCACTTGATGCGGTGGGCCCCAACGAGGTTCCAAATTCTTTTTTCGCTGAAAGTTTTTCACGCAGACCCAGTCGCCAGGTTGGATGGAATGACCTGGGTCTGCGGAGGCCTCTGGCAAAGCGTTTTGAACCTGTTGATGAAGAACACATAATTTAATGGTGAGGTCATGCAAGTAGTCTATCAGCATTGGGTATGGAATATCAGAATACTTTTTAGATCGAGGGACTCCCCAGACATTTGCTGGGCACCCAAAAACGACCTCATACGGACTCAGACCTAAACGAGCATGCACGGTAGTTCTCATAGACAAAAGTGCTAATGGTAGGGCATCAGGCCAGGCGAGACCTGTGCTCGCCTGAATCTTTGCCAATTTGAGCTTGAGAGTACCATTATAAAACTCTACCAATCCTGCTGACTGAGGGTAGTTTGCTGCATGGAATTTCTGTTTAATACCAAGACCTGCACATACTTTCTGCATAATCTGGCCTACGAATTCACTCCCATTGTCAGACCAGACAATGCGCGGCAAACCAAACCTAGGGGAAAACTCCTTCAATAGAACTTTGGCAGTAGACAAGGCAGTATTGTCCTTTAGGGGGTAGGCCTCTATCCATCTGGAAAGGGCACAAGCCACCACCAGAACATACTTGAGAATATTACAACTATCCATATGAATGTAATCAATTTGCAATACCTCAAAAGGATACGTAGGGGGAGCAAAATGACCTGCTGGAGTTGGGGTTCCCTTTCCTGTATTATGCATTAAACAGACAATGCAGTGCTTCACAACGTTTTCTGCACATTTAGGAATTCCTTTATTCTGCCATACTGGAGCTAAGATTTGACAGATACCCTTTGTACTAATATGGGCTGGACCATGCGCCATAGTAACTACAGGTAGTACATAAGCGTCTGGTGACAGCCATCGTTGATGCTCTGACAATTCCGTCCAACACCCAGTCACGTCCAACATTCCAATACTCTCTCTCCACTTACTCAGCTCTTTCTCAGTAGCCTCTTCTTGAATCGTTCTCACACTTTCTATTGTGTCCTCACACATTCCTCCTTCTCTGACCCATCTTGCAGGGCCTGCAACATACATACGACTCGTAACATCTCTCGCTGTCTCTTTTGCTACTTCGTCTGCAAAAGCATTCCCACGACCCACATCATCAGTAATCTTTTTGTGCGTGCTACACTAGATTATTGCTATTTGTGTAGGCAAAGTAAGTGAGTTCAGAAGATTAGTCAACAACTGGCCATGCTGTATTTTAGTCCCATGGGAAGTAAAGAATCCTCTTTCCTTCCACAAGCGACCGAAACTATGAGCCACACCGAAAGCATATTGGCTGTCAGTGTAGACGTTCACCCTCCTTCCTTTCGCCAAGACACATGCTGTCGTTAAAGCAATTAATTCAGCTGCTTGGGCGGAATTCTGTGCAATATGTGCTGTCTCTACTACCGTATGCCAAGTAGTAACAGCATAAGCTGCCGTTGTCTCACCATTTGGAAGCTTAAAACAAGATCCATCTACCCATAGGATCCCGTCCGGATCCACAAGTGGTGTATCTTTTAGATTTATTCTGCCTTTCGTTTCCTCCTCTGTTTGGAGAAAACATTCATGCTGTTCTTGAATACCTTTCTCATCCGGTATGGGCAACAATGTTGCTGGGTTCATAGTATTACACCGCTTGATATGTATATGGCTAGCCAAAAGCGTTAGCTCATATCCAGACAAGCGAGCACTCGTGAGGTGTTGTGTTTTAGTCCTATTCAAAAGAGTATCTACTGTATGTGGTACCATAACAACAAGGGTGTTGTCCAATACCAATCCAGCAGACTGACGAATAGAAATTGCTGCCGCTGCTGTAGCTCTGAGACAACTAGGCAATGCCATGGCTACTGGATCCAACGTAGCCGAAAAATAGGCACATGGCCGTTGTTTGCCTCCAAATTGTTGCGTTAAAACTGACAATGCACAACCTTCTCTTTCATGCACATAGAGTGTAAAAGGCTTACTGTAATCCGGAGTACCTAGCACAGGTGCAGAACACAAAGCATTACGTAAATCAGAAAAGCTCTTTTGACATTCATCGGTCCAAGGGAGAGGTTGTGGCGTATCTTTCAACGCAAGTGCCAGCAAAGGTTTAGCTAACAAAGAAAAATTCGGAATCCATTGTCTACAATATGAGGTAATGCCCAGAAAGGCACGTACCTCTCTCTGTGTGGTTGGCTCAGACATTTGTGCGATCGCTTGAATTCGTTCTGGGGTCAATCGTCTTCCCTGCTTCGACAAGAGATGACCTAAGTAGGTAACCTCTTGGCGGCAGTATTGCAACTTAGAAGGGGACACTTTATGATGTAAGTCAGACAAATGACGCAACAAAGAGACCGTCACATCTTTACAAACATCCTCCAAATCAGCAGCAATCAACAAATCGTCATATTGGATCAAAGTAGCACCTGGAGGCAAAATGAACGCGTCAAGCTGAGATTTCAAAGCCTGACTGTAAATGGAGGGGCTTTCACAATAACCTTGAGGAGCATGCTTGAACCGGAAACTTCGGCCTCCGAGAGAGGAACCAAAAATATCTCTACTTTCCTCAGCAATAGGAATGCTAAAGAAAGCATTCTTCAGATCGATAACTGAAAACCATGCTGCCGAGGCGGGTATCATAGTAAGCAAAGCTGTGATATCGGGGACAAGAGGAAACTGGGGGACATCAATCTTGTTGACCTCCCGAAGATCAATCACAAAGCGATACACAGGTGGTTGAGAAGGATCTCTGCGTTTAAAAACGGGGAGAACAGGACTATTACAAACATTGCCTCTCGTTTCTTCGACCACACCCTTCTGGACCAGATCATAGATAATAGCCATCAAAGCTCGTTCACCATCATTAGAAATCTTGTACTGTGGAATACGTGGCAACTTAACATTAGGCTTAATAGTAACCACATAAGGAGGAATCTGCAACAAACCAACATCGTTTGGACCTGTAGCCCAAAGTGTAGCAGGAAGAGATTGCAACTCAGGCGGAAAACTATCCTTCGATAGATATATAGGCGAAACCAATTTCTTACCCAAAGTAAGATGCACACCAGAGGGGGAACAATACAATGATGCATGAAGACGTTTCAACAGATCCAAAACCAACAAATTCTCTCTGCAACCAGTCGTTACAATAAGTGGAACTTCCAGATCGTAAGGACCAATCGAAAGAGGCAAAGGACAAGAAACTGGGTTAGCAACTGGGGCGCCGGAAAATCCTACAGAAATGTTCGTTAAGCCAAACAAAGGTGCCCCAGGGAGTTTTGAATGGATCATAGAACTTCTCATTGCACCAGTATCCAAAAGAAATGGCTCTGCAATACCCAAAACAACTACCTCAACATAAGGCCCATTCTGATCCACTGGAACTGATACAACTCCCTTACTTTGTCCATGGCTGTCCTAACTAGAATGAAAATCCTGAACCTCACCTTCAACACAATATTCATCATTGTAATATTGCGCAGACTGAGTATTCTGATGATCAAAATAATTCGAAGAATTCTGAGGGGGAAAGGAAAGCTGCCCCTGAGGCAACGCACCTCGCCCTCTACCCCTACGTGCTGACTGAAAACCACCACGGCCTCGCGGCCCTTGAAATCCACCATTACGCTGCAATAAAACCTGACGACTATTCTTAAAATGGCAAAGGTGAACGTTTAATGAAGGACTCCGCACGAACGCCGTAGTGACACGCCATGGTGATGGAACGTATCAAGGCTCCATGTAGTGCGCAATAACCGGTTCATTAACAAAAGAAAGGATTATCGACATATGCTCAATACTCATAACTTATGGTGCACAAAGTAAAAGGCCTAAAGGACCAATGCTCAACAGGCTCCATAATATTCTGACCTCTGCGAATATATTTTGCTCACCATACAACATTCTTGCCTTGAAAAAGCCCGCGGAGGGCGAAACGCGCGTCGGCTGTGACGGTGTGGCAGAAGAAAGAAATCAATAATAAATGGACATTGAATAATAACGAACATTGTGCATGTCTTTTTGAGGACTACAAGGAGAGTGAAAAATTTGGATTGCCGTGGCTGGATGCCATTTGGATAATAGCAACTAGAAGGGATTTGCACTGGTATTTTTGTTATAATTCTTAAAATGGCCTTCCTCTTTACAATAGGCACACTGATTAGGACCAAGGAAAGGTCGCAGAACAAAAGGCTCAGGTTTCTGCAGCAACCTCTGAGACTGAATAGCAGGGGCGTAACAAAAGCTGATGGGGCCCCCCTGCAAAGTACATGGAGGGGGCCCCCCACTCAGGGCTATGAAGTGGTATGAAAGATTCGAGACGTGAAAACTGCAAGCATGGGCTTAGAAATGTACCGTTTTTTCATCAATCCTTCCCAACTCTCTAAAAGTAGTCTCTAAATTCTCATTAGTATAGACTTCACCAACAACCATGTTATGTTTTTAATCCTGAGTTTTAACGCCTGATTTTGTGTTTGTCTAGCCCAAGTACTCAACATATAAAATCTATTAGCATCGATGACAAACAAGGGACTATGACTCCTATATCTTTTAGGCCTTATTGCCTTAGGTAGCATTTCCTTTATGTTGATTGTACACACTTGCATTATTTATTGTATGTATGTATGTATGTATTTGTGTTCTTATATAGCGCTCGACTTACCCTTGGGCATCTCGGCGCTTGCATTGGGAACCCGTCCTGGCTTTTCCCTGTGAGATACCCGTACTTGGCATCCCCAAGGTGAAAGCCAGGCATCCCGCCGCGGGGGCCATAGTGGAGATTAAGCAAGCTATTGCCCAGAGTTGCAGAGTGTGAACCTGTGATTCGAGTAGGCACCCAATTGAGAATTATCGAGTCCGTGGACACTTGGGCTCAGACCCTGCCGCGTTGGGAATTGAACCCTGGTCCCGGGTCTGATCTCTGCTTCAGGGTATGCCTCCTTTAACCAGTGAGCCACACTTCTCTTTGTATAATATGTGTGTGATGTAAAGCACTCTGGGATTTCATTATGGCCAAAGGGTGCTACATGAGGAGAAGTGCATTTTAATGAAATCACAGGCAGTGATATCATACGACCTATGAGACTAAATCTTCCCAGGATATCATGTCACATGACCTTAACCCTGGTGACATTACAATAAGTGACATTACTGAAGTTCTATCATTACTGCATGATTATATAACAATGCAACACATACATGTCTATTTTAGATACCACATATATTAAGATGGTCACATGACTTTTGAAACTTGTGTGGCATAATATTAGCCCTAAATAGTAGTGACCCAGTGAAACAAGTGAGCCAGACCTCTCCTAAGAGGGGCCTGCCCATGAGAACATTTTGAAAAAATTGTGGTCAAATAGTGCACTTTTTAAAAGACAACTTTCACACTACTTTGCTACAAAGCCATAGTCTCTGAACGGACACTTTAAATATTCAAGTCTTCGAATGATGTGCCAAGCCAATGGAACCAGACACTCCACTGGAGTTGACACCATTTTTCAAAATGCGCTATGGGTGCCCCAATATATCAAATAAATATCTCCATTGTGCCAAGCCAGCATTTTGTGATGGGCCTATTGCGCCAAAAATTACAAACAATATACCAGAGCCAGAATGTTTGCTACTGATGCCATCCATATACCATGAGTGACACTTACGTCAACAATTACCTCAGTTTGTCAAGGCCAGCATTTTGTAATGGTTCCCCCTTTCATGCATCCCAGACGCCCTCACTCATGACCATTATTACCTCCAATTTGATAGTGCCAACAATTTGACACAGAAACTCCAATGCCAAGTATTTCCTCAAGTATGCCAGCTACAGCATCTTCCCACAGGTGCCCTATATGCCACCAGTTACCTCTCATATGCCAGTACGGGTATTTTATTGAGTCAAGAACTACCTTAACAACAAATTACCTCTATCATATCAATATCAGCATTATATTGTTATGCTAACAGCTACCTCCAGTATGTCACTACTTAACACCGCTTCCTGTCATGGTAAGAATTGCCTCCATTATGGCCAACATTTTGGCATGGGTGCCTCCATCAACAATTACCTATAGTATACAATGGCACACAGCAGATTCACAAGCATATTATCACAATCTCACTCATGCTCACTTACGTCCACTTATTCTCACTCGCCCTCACTTAAACATTTTCACCACATTGTACTCATTGTTCATTGTCACTCACTATCTTGCACTGACTCTTACTTCCTAACTCTCATTCACTTTCACTTTTCAATCACTGTGACTCACACATTCACAATTCAGTCACTCAAATTCACTTTCTCTGAGTCATATTTTCACTCACTCATTCTAAATCTTTTTTACTCACATTGATTCTCACGCTCTCTAGCACTCCCTTGCTCATTCATTCTCTCACTTACAGTCACTCTTACTCAGTCTTACTCGGTTTGCCTCACTCATACTCAATGACACTCAAACTCACACATTGTGATTGACTCTCACTCTCATTGACTCTCACATTAATATTTAGACACACAGATACACACACACACACACTCTCTCTCTCACACAAATACACTCACCCACATGCTGTTACACAACATACATATGAAAACATTTATATCTACCTTAGCTGCCGGGAAAGTCCCATTCCAGCTAATTGTACTCCATTTTTTATTACACATAATGAATAACATAATGTTATTCACTATTAGTGTATTGTATTGCACCAGCTGATGCGATAAGGACAAGCAGCTCCTGTGTTTCTGTCACTGATTTTGACATCTCTTAGGCCAGGGATCACAAAGAACGAGCCATAACCAGGTGTCACAGCTGCAACCCCTGGTGACCCTAAATGACGTCCATGTCCTAGATAGATAGATGGATGGATGAATGATAGATAGATAAATAGATAAGAAGCTGGAGTAGAAGAAGGAGACAATAGTGTCTAGAGTACTCAGACTTGCAGTGGGTTGGGCTATGGCTCGTGCCTTGTGAATGATTTCATGTGCAGTTACAGTTTGCATTAACATGAATGGCCCACCCCACCCTGAACCAAAGGAGATACCAAGGTCAGGCACTCAGGGCAGGCCCGGTGAACCGACCAGTTTATTGTCTGCAAGATTATGCTGCCTATGTTTAGATAGCAATACAACTTATGGAATCGAGCGAGGCATTCTTTCATAATTTTGGCATAAATTATATCATTTGGTGAGGTACTGTGAGACACCTTCCCTCCTGAGGACAAACACCTTAACCCCAGCTGAGGACACCTCACACCCACACTGAGTATAAACGGAAGTGCAATGTAGTCACCTAGCAATATATTTAACATATTTAAAAGGGACACACTGAATGAACGTATCAATCAGCAAACCTATTTCAATATTGCAAATCAGATAGACTCATAGCACTTTTTCTTGGCTAGGCAAACCAAAGCCAGGTGATTCACTTACATTGGATTGGCTTCACCCCTCTGATACGTGTGCACTCCTATGGAACTTACTGTTTTTATTTTGTGGCTCATGGTTAAGAGATAAGCCAGTGGTGAGCCCCTATAACAGATGTGGTATATTGCATGTGAATAATTTTACAACCACTAAACTGTAAGGATATATATATATGTACTGTTCATAATTCCACTTATGTTTATGTCCTTAGGTAAGTATGGGTGGAGAATAGAGCAGCAAATATATAATTACTTTATAATACAGTGGTAGGTTGATATAATGAATGCAACTTTATTGCAGGTTGATATAAACATTATAGTGTCTTCAATAGGCCACAAAAAGTAAAGCTTCCTGTATCTTAATTCTCTTGCATACAAATATACAGTGACATGCCAGACATGCTTTCTGTAGTGCTCCACATTGACTAGCTTCGAGGGGGACAACTTTGATAGTAATTTGTTTTTTTATTTAACAGTTAATATCTGATGTTTCTAAGCGCAGCACAGGTGTTGGTACTATCCAAAGTAATTGTATTCAATCCATAGACTTCAGAAGTATGTGAAGTAGTTGATTTTGGAAGGGCGCAAACTTGTGAGTCTCAGAAGCAGTGTAACTCACTGAGCCATCTGTCTGGCTATTTAACACATCTCAGGACATAATCTAACTAACAAAATTGACTCTGGTCTTTCACCACTCACTTGATGCACATGCATGTGGCTTTTTACTCAAAGGATAGTGTAAAAACATAAGCCTGGATTTAGCGTTGGCCCCGAATGCAGATTGCATGGACCTTGGAGGGCAATACATTTTTACTATCCGAAAACCTGAAAAGTGAAAATAAAAACCCAACAGTATGCTGTCAATTAGTCTTCAACACAAGGCAATGAGAATGTGTTTTAGTCTAATTGGGGGAATAAACAGGAAAATCCATTGACTTTAACTTTCAGCAAAAACATTTGCCAGCATTTTCTCCAGACCCCTGCCCACCTGATACACTCTGAGATGAGGTTGAAGCATTGAAAACTAAGGCGCGCCTACTTCACATAAAATAGCTATAGTCACCACTAACGCTTCAGCCACGATACTCTGAGACACAGGAATGTGAAATGTAAGTAGACGGGCAGAATTTCTTGAAGTAAAATACTCTGGCTTCAAAAAGACCAAGGAAGTAATTGAATTCTGTAACGTTCTCTTCTCACCTACCATTGATGGCCACAGTAAGACCCTTTCTAGGAATGTATCTTTATAGAGACAACAGCTATTTCTACCTTTAAACATGGCACACGGAATCACTTCAATTTAGTACATAAATCGAAGCGATACCACATGGCATGTTTAAAGAAAAAAATACCCTTTTTGCATTTTGACGGACGACCGGCCCCTAAGTGTATACCAAGCCGTTTGGTGCATGCGGGCTGCCCAGAGGCATCCACCCTGCAGTTGTCAAAATGCAAAAAGGGTATTATTTATTTCTTTAAACATGACACGCGTCATCGCATCACCTAATGTTCTAAATTGAACAAATTCCATGAGTCATGTTTAAAGAAAGAAATACCCTGGGCCTCTTGAGCATTTTGACGACCACCCCAGCCCCGGGTCACAGCTGTGGGGCCCAGAAGTGAAGGAAAGGGGAACAGCCGTTGCGGGGAGGGCACGAGTCAGATGAAGAGCTTGTGCGAGTGGGAGGAGTGAGAGAGGGCCGTGCCCGCACTACCATGAAGAAAATAGAGCAAAAGCCGATAATAATATGGCATAATACACACTAAAAATGGTATGGTACTCACAGTAACGACATGCTGCTCAGGTGCGCGGGGTGTGAATGGCCTTGTGCAGTTTACACTGCGCATGACCATGACACAGCCCTCCCTGCCCCGCCCTGAAGAAAAGGAGACACCCAGGCGCCGAGGCAACAGAAACCCTGCTTTCAGTTCTTTCTCGGTTTCTGCAGCTAGATGTCGACTCTGCTCCAAGTGCCCAAATATTAATAAATACATTATTAATATTTACTGGCCCAGCGGAGGATCAACAAAAACAATCATAGCAAAAGGCAGGGGGCCCTTAAAAACCACGGGCAGGCCAGGCCGTCCCACCAAATTATAGTTATAAACTATAGTACCACTGACACTGAGGGGGGCCCCCACGTGACTAGGAGCTTGGGGGCCCCCCCGCACTGCGTGGGCTGCGGGGCCTTGTGTTACGCCACTGCTGAATAGGTTGCTGGAACTGACGCTGGCCAGAACGAGGAGGATAAGCCTGCTGAAGAAGAACTTTCGTCTTTAAATCCTTAGTCTTCTTCTCAGCCTTATCTTTCTCTTCCTTGTCCCTATTCTCATAATACTGAGCAGTAGCTAATATTTGGGCAGACGAAGAAACAGCCCAAGAACTTTCTGAATCTTTCAACTTATGGGACAATTCAGGAAGCAGATTGAAGACAAATGTATCCACAAATAATCGCTGTCCACCTTCAGTACTCAAATCCTGACCACTATGGTCAATAAATGTCTCCTCAAACTGAGTAAAGAAATCAGAAACACTCTCATCTTTCTTCTGCTTACACGCAGCTAACTTATCCCAGTTAACCCGTAAGGCAGGCATCATCGTCTTCATTAAAGGTATTATTCTACCAGGCAACTGTGTAATCAAATCATCTGGTTTAGCACCACCCAATTGTGCTGTATCTGCGGCAACTATATCAGACCAAGTACCACCCAAAGCCTGATCATGATCCTCTCTACGAATCCGAGCCCACAATGCTTGTGGAACTACATTCCCCATCAACATATCAACATCAGCCAAATTCATAATACATGCATCAACAGTCTGGGACAGCTCTTTACAATGACCAGCAGGATTTTTACGAGGGTCCGCCAAAGACTGCTTAAGGGCTAAAACTTCAGCTCGTTTCCAAGGGACATGTACCCATAAACGCTGAAAATGAGCAGGGACAGCTTGAACAGCGCCCGCTTGCGGAACCGCTTCCCTCCATACTGGAGGAAGTTCTCTCATAGGATAATTCTTCGTTTTCTGTCTAACTGCAGGATCAGGTTCGGGAAGAGTCCGGGAAGAATATAAGGACCTGAAAGTAACAAGTGTCTGTATAGCACCCTCAACGTCAGGACCCACAATAAGTCCTTTATCAAACCTATCCTGTATATCCAATAGACCCTGAGGAGTTAGATCCAACTCCATATCCTCCCATCCTTTAATAAGTGCGTCACACATAGCATTAAAAACGTATCTCTGCGTAGGCGCATTCCACTGGAGAAAGGTACTCAGTATATCGGGTACACTATACAGCGAACCATTCATCATCCATTTATGAGCAAGGGAGTCAAATACAACTCGTTCCTCGGAATCTGGGAGTTGGCTACGGGATTGCCTTCGAGAAAAAGCAGGAGACCTATTGAACGGGCCAAAGAAGGGGGAGAAAAGACCAGAGACAGTATCAACTAACCGATTACAAATCGGAGAAGAAGTAGGAAGCAAAACTGGAGACGCAGTATTAAGCAAAGGAAGAGAAGGACTACTCGTTGCAAGAGACACAAAAGACAAAGGAGACTGAGATACAGAAGTTTGTGGCAAAGTAGGTGCAGGCGGTAATTCTGGAAGAGGCAATTGTGCGGGAGCCGGAGCTCCTGGCTGAACAACAGGTTGCTGCACAGGTGGCAATAATACAGGTGCATTAGCACCTGGCGCATAAGGCGGAGGTAGTTTCAACAGATGAGACATTAAGGGATCTTCATCAAGATCTTTGCGTTGTGGAGGTAACAAAGGATAACACCTATCAATTGCCATTCGATGCTGTCTATCCGAGACCTCAATCACGCAATCAGTCTCAGCGTCTTTAAATTGTTGGGCAGCCTGTATAACCGTCATATCTCTCATTTTCCTATCTCTTTTTGCTTGTTTAATTTCTCTCTGTTTGGATTCCTTACGCCAAAGGCGGAATGAGTCAAACATTGCCGGCCTGGCTTTTCTTTTAAACAGAATTGCTTCCAAATTATCTAATATGTCAGGCTCAAAGCTACCATTTTGTGGCCATCGCAAGACACCATCTTTCTTCGTGTATCGGATCCATGCGCCGTTAAAGGCAATGGGACCAACACCATGCTTAGAATAAAGCTCATAAGTGGGAGTTCCAACCGGAGGAATTGGACATGATTCCTCAAGCCGGGAATCCCTTGTACAACAAAAACAACAGAATTTCCTAAATCCACTCACACCAGGCATTTTAAGCACACTGATCCGTTAACTAACTTCAAGGAGTGAAAGCAAAGAACACAGTACAAAAGTACTCACCCCTCGGCTTCGACTATTGCAACAGACGAATAACAAAAATCAAAAACAAAACAAAGAAATGGGCGCTACCCACAAATACTTAACTAAATGGTCTTCTCAAGCCAACGGAGGTCAGTCTAATGTCTCGCGATACCAATCATCACCAGAGGGTCCAAGGCAGGGCGGTAGTCAGGGCAGCAGTCATCAGCAGCCGTCGGAAAGGAGTAGCCGTGCTATAAAAGACCATCGGTCCACTTCGACATACAGGGGTCGCTTGACATGGCTCGCGAATCCTCCGGAATTTTCTTGCGGGGCTTCTCACGACCCTCAGGCTGAACTGCTACCACTGAAACCGCCCTACGTTGGGCGCCAATTGGAGAACCGGGCCTTATGGGCCGGGCAGCGCAGGGCACGCCTAAATCCCCAGATTCACCTGCCTTTTAACTAACAGATGAAGAATATGACAGATATTTACCCGGCTAGCCCAGTGCACTGCTTCAAGTCACTCTAGTTGAGTGTACTACATAAGTTACGCAATTAAATTCATTTATTAGTACATTTATAGTCCTGATACAAATTTAAACAAGCATGAATCTTCAAATGACACGTAAACTGGAGAGTTTCAAGTTGAATTTCTTTATGTTCATTTCAACAAGAACTGCAAGTGAAGGTGCTATAATTCTTAGTCAGTGATTTGTGACGAAGCGGAGTGCACAACTACATCTTCGGTACCTCATTCCGTTTGGAGCAAGGGTGTTCAATTACGATAATACGAGCGAAGATTTCACGAAGACAACTGCTGGGAGAATAAAAAGTGCTCTTTACAATGCTCCGTATTGAATTTAATGGATTGGTGAAGGTCGTAGTAACAGACGCGTGGACTTACCAACGGCTATCAGTTTGATAAGATCGTTTTCAAGATCAGCGCGGAGTAGTCTGGAAAAAATGCGGAAAGAAGAGTCAGCAGCGGTGCAAAACCAGAAAAGAAAATATCGCGGGGGGTAAAAATCAAGAGGGAGGTGAGCAAACTTACCGATGTGGTGTGATCAAAAGTGCTCGCAGTAATGGGAACCAGTAGTGAGCCGGACCGGTGTGATGAGATCATAAAAACGCGACGCATGGTGATAGAAATAGAAAATGGACTAAGTGCAAAAATGACCATGATTGATGGCAGCCATGTTGGACAAGGATTACTAACTCTGAAGTTGCAATCAGGAAGTGAAAAAAGAGTGTGAGAAAATGCGTTCAGAGCGTAAATCATTAAAAGATGTCAAAACAGGAGAGTTCCAGCATAGATAAATACTACTGTACAATGCGAGGTATATAAATAAGTCAATTACAATACAAAATTCAATATACAAATGAATCAATTATAATACAGAGTTCAGTAGACAGATTAGTAATGCAGAAACAGCGTCCATGATCACTAAAGCGCCACCTTTATCAGCTCTTGTGAAATGTAGTGAGCTATCATCCTGCAATGAGCGTAATGCATCTTTTTCACTTTTAGAGAGGTTGGAACTGGTGTGTGAAAATGAGGGTAGCTTAGTCAAATCTTGTTTAACCAAAGACTCAAACGTGTCGATAGCTTTGTGGGAAACTTGTGATAAAAAAGTGCTTTTTGGCTTAAATTCTTGATACTCAGAAGACTCATGGCTAGATTCGGTGGTGACAATGGTAGAGACAAAATACCGAAGTCTGAGTTTTCGGGTAAATTTAAATAGTTCTACTTGGGAGTCTAGGTTCCTGGCCTTGTTAGTTGGCACGAAGGAACAGCCTTTGTTCAAAACTTTAATTTGGGTGGAAGTCAATTGTCTAGATGAAATATTAACCACTAGTGTTTCTTCTTTCAGCCTGGCTTTCCTGTATCTGTGACCTCGACGGGTTTTTGCGGGACAGTTGGTAAAGGTGGTTCGTTGGCGGCTGGCCTTATGGCTAAAAAAGCCTTTGAAGTAGTGGGGTCACCGTTTGTGGGGTGGTTCGTGGAAGGTAGAGGAACCGGTGGACGAGACATTTGAGTGTCGGTGACCGAGGCGACGCTCTCTTCAGACGAGAAATTGCCAGTTTTTTTCTGCCAAGTTCTCTTTTGGGCATAAACTTCAGCCCACGAATAAACTTCATTGAGCTTGTAATCGATGGTGTCACAACGGAATTTTCAGATTTTTCGTTCGTGGAGGTCTTTAGCATAGGAATCGAGTCTAGTGTTAATGTCATCAAGGGTTGATGACCATGGGGGGCGTGGCTAGCAGCCGATGAGGACGGTCGCTGCCTAGCGAGGCTCCCGACCCTATGCCCATCATCCGCCACTAATCCTGCCTTAGACCCGGGATCCCCGTGGAAATCGGGTAGATCCCGGAGCCAACTTCCAGGTCCGTCCCGGTTGGGGAAACGCGCCGCAGAAATATACACAAAGGGCGCTGGAGGGCGCGGAGCACCCGTGACGACCAGGAACAAGATGGCGGTATCCTGCCTGGCGGCCGCCGAAGTCTAGCGACGAACCTGCCCCTAAAGACCGGCTGCCGCTGAGAGGGGAGCCGTGCAGCGCTGGACCGCTGGAGAACGGCTGAGGTTACCCAGAGCGCCGGCGGACCCTGAGGTCAGTGCGGAATCCGAGCGGGAGCGGTGCTCTGGTGGAGCTCCGCCCACAGCCGCGAGAGGCTAACTCTGGACCCCGGCTTTGCGGCCCGCGATCCCTGTGAGTGCTACCGGGCCCTGAACCCAAGCGAAGCGCTCGTGCGTTGCCAGATCATAGCCGGCCTCGCATTGGGAGATCCCCACGGAGGTACCGGGAGTGGGGATTGCCCTGGGGAAGCCCAGCCCCGCCTGGACGTTGTACTCGACGGCCTGGCGTCGGGGTCTGCGATCCGGTTGGGAGACCGGCTGGCCCTGGCCTGACACGAGTTGTGGCGCCATCACTGCAAGGGGCCCAGGGGCGCATTGAGTCTGGCAACAGTACCGTCCCTCTAGACCCGTGGGACGCGGAAGCGAGGAACCAGGATCAAGGGGTGAGGTGCGCCCGCTGTGGACTTGCGCGCCCTACACTCCCCACTCTAACTTTGGGACCGGGATCTGCTTCCTTAGCGAGGGGAAGCTCCAGATCGCCGTTACTGCTGCACGTGGAGGTGGGCTTGAGAGAGTGCTGATCAAGAGGAGTGGCGGCGGGGCCGGCCTGGCGGACCCCGGAGCGGACCCCTGACGCCCGGTTACCGAAGACGCTGCGGAGCCCTAACAGGCCACTGGTGCCGTCCTCGATCCCCGCAGCACTACCCCAAAGACTCGGCTCACCACCGAACGACGGCTGGCGGCAGGACCACCTTCAGGCTGCCGCGCTGCCTATAGTGGGAGACGCCGTCGCCACCGGTTCAACCCAGGGGATCCGGGATTGCTCAGAGGTGCAGGATGGGAAAGCCTAAAGGTCCCAGGGGGGAAGGGAGCCCGGCCGCGGAAACACCAGACGACTCCCCGCAACCCCCCACGGAGCTACAACTGATGCAGGACCGGATTCTAGACGCCATTGCTGCCACGAAGGAGGCGCTGCAGCACGATATTGGCCAAGTGGCGACGGGGCTTGGACACTTACGAGCAGATCACGCAAAGCTGCAGGACAGGGTCAAGGCCACTGAAGCTGCCCTACAGGATGTCGTGCCGGCCCAAAAATCAATGGTGGGACAGCTCACGGAAGCAATGGAGTGGATACAGGCCCTAGAGAAGAGGGCAGAGGACGCTGAAAACCGCAGTCGGCGGAATAACGTACGCCTGGTGGGCCTGCAGGAAAAAATAGAAGGTACGGACATGGTGGGCTACCTGACCGGCTGGCTACAGACTGTGGTTGCCCCGGAGGGTCTATCTCCCTTCTTCACCCTGGAGCGGGCGCACCGCGTGCCTTCCCGACCCCCGCGCCTGGGTCTTCCACCGCGCCCGGTGATCATCAAATTGCTCCACTATAAGGACAGAGACTGGCTCCTCCAGCGAGCCAGGGATGCGGGCCCTTTTCAGGTGGACAATAGTAAAGTCACACTATTCCCGGACTACACGTTCGAAACCCAGAAGCAGCGAGCTTCCTTCCTCCCTATCAAAAAAGAGCTGCGTACCGAGGGATTGCAATACTCCCTGCTGTTCCCAGCCAAGCTGCGAGTGATAGTGGACGACAAGGCACTGTTCTTTGAAACTCCGGCGGACGCATGGACCTGGTGGGACACCTACAAGGCGGGCACAGATGGAGCTCGATTTAGAGCCGAGGAGGAGCGCCAGAACCATACGATCAGGCGATCAAGAAGGCTCCGAGGGCGCAACCGGGGATCCAAGAAGCCGTCCACATCGCAAACTGAAGAGGAACGGAGAGCAGCGCTCCAGGCAGTTAAAGAGGTGTCGGGATCGGCGCCGGTCCAATCGGCAAGGGAATCAGCATCGGAGGCCCTGGCCACGGGCTCAGACACTGACTTCTCGGGGCTGGATGGGGCTAGGGGCCCGAAGGTCACCCCTCAGACTTCGGGGGAAATCCTTGAGGCCTAACAGCTGTCCGCGGTATCTGAGAGATAAGAACCTGAAGGCGGCGCCTCCATGAACACAGGAACGGACTAATGTGAGACTTTTCTTTTATGAGTCGCATTGTGTATTGTGGGGCGGAGGGGCATGGGAACAAGGCTTGAAAGGTTTAGTAGCCAACCCACGCGCCACAGGGCCCATAAGGCCTCCGTGGTGAATACTACGGACTACAGGTTTACGTGAGCACGTTTGCTCGCCAGTTTGGATGGGAGCCACTACTTTGCGGTTGGGTCCTGTTCTGGGGGAGGGGGGACCTGGAGAAGTTGGGGTGACTCGAGGTACAATTGGGGACGGGGGGTTGGGGGGGATGTTGGGGGGGGGGAGGTGGTGGGAAGGTGTCTGGTGTCCGGAAGCATACGGTTATTGACTTAATTTGCACTTATTGGGGTGATGGCTAATATGGGTTCGTTGAAATGTGTGTCCTGGAACGTGCGGGGACTAAATTCCATGGCAAGGAGGCATAAGGTACACGCCTACCTTGTCCGCAGAGGGATTCACATTGCCTTTCAACAGGAAACCCATTTAACTAAAAAGGAGGGCGCCGCACTGCAGAGGAGGTGGAGGGGTCACCTGTTCCATACCACATACTCAGCATTTGCCAGGGGTACATTGATTTGGATCCGGGCGGGGGTTCCTTTCCAGGTCACTTGGCACACTGTGGACCCAGAAGGGAGGTATATGGCAGTCGAGGGTTTGCTCAGGGGTCGTCAGTTGGCACTTTGCAGCGTTTATGCGCCAAATGTGGAACAGGCATCATACTTCACTAGACTGACCAAACAGTTAGCTTCTTATTTAACGGGACCGGTGCTGCTGGGGGGGGATTTCAACTCTGTGGAAGACGCCATTCTCGATAGGTCGCACCCACCTCTACACGCATCTCCAGTTCACAGACTAGCAAAACACAGATCACAATGGCAGGGGATGTGGGACCTGACGGATGCCTGGCGCATCCAACACCCAACTGACAGGGATTATTCCTTCTACTCGGGTATGCATGACCTCCACGTCCGCATAGACGCTTTCCTGTGCTCCCAGTCGGTGTTGCCAATGGTTGCCCGAACTGAGTACCTGGCACGCACGATCTCGGACCACAACCCCTTACTTCTCACATTAGCCTGGATGAACGAAGTTTCGCCAATCCCAACCTGGCGGCTTCACCCGGACACATTGGACGGCCCGCCGTTCAGCGGAGCATTAGAAGATAGAATATCCCAATACTTTGCCGAGAATGAGGGGACTGCCTCTTCAAGGGCTGTGGAATGGGACGCGTTCAAGGTAGTGGTGAGGGGGCACTGTATAGGGAAGTTCGCGGGCGTGCGGCGAACGCTCGTAGAAGACGTGGACAAGGCCGAGCAGGCCCTGAGGGAGGTGGAGATACGCCGGCCCAATCGCCCCGACATGCAGGATAGGGTGTGTTCAGCGCGGGAAGCAGTGGCGGTGGAGGTGGAGCGCCTACGCTGTTTTGATCACAAGACATACTTAACCAAGGCACTCGCTGAGGGAGATAAGACGGGGACGCTCTTAGCCTAGTTGGCGAACCCCAGTAGGGGTGCTGCCTCAATACTATCCCTGACCGACACGGAAGGCGATACGTATAACACCCAGCCGGACATATTGCAATGCTTTAAAGCGTATTACGAGCGGCTATATAGGGGAGGTCCAGAGGATCAAACCGAGAGGTTGGAGGCCTTGTTGTCTGAGATACAATTGCCATGCCTAGAGCAGGACCAAGCAGAGGCCCTCGGGGGCCCGATTGACGTAGCGGAAATTAGGGGGGCCATAAAGAGAATGGCGCGCAGGACAACACCGGGGGTAGACGGGCTGCCCGTCGAATTTTACAGTAAATACATAGATATACTTGCCCCAGGGCTCCAAATACTATACAATGAAGCGAAGGAGAAGGGGGAGCTGCCCTGTTCAATGCGTGAGGCGATCATGATTCCCTTACTTAAACCGCGTAGGAACAGCTCTGACCCGGCATCGTATAGACCATTATCGATGCTCACGACAGATTATAAAATCTTGAGCACTATCCTGGCCACTAGGCTGGTGGCCCATATGCAAGACTTGATCCACAGGGATCAGTCGGGCTTTATACCCACTAGAAATACGTCACATAACATTCGCAGGTTGCTGAGGCTGGTGGCGGACCCTCCGCCGTCCGCCAGAGCCCCTATGGTGATGGCGATTGTCATAGAGAAGGCCTTCGACAGCCTAGGTTGGAGTTACTTGTCCAGGGTGCTGCGGGGTTTTGGCATCGGGGATGACTATGTGCGGTGGACGGAGGTACTATATGCGTCGGCGGGCGCTAGGGTGCGAGTGGGAGCATTGATATCGGATAGGTATGCAGTGCATAGGGGTACTAGACAAGGGTGTGCACTCTCTTCCTTGCTATTTGCCCTTGCGATCGAGCCATTGGCGGCACTGGCTAGGAAGGGTGACTCCTACCAAGGGCTGGAGGTAGGCGGGATTCATCACCACATATCGTTATATGCGGACGACCTCCTGCTGTTCCTGGATAATGCTGAGGAGGCGGTGGAGGGGGCGGAAACCCTACTGGCACGTTTCGGAGATGTTTCGGGACTGAAAGTGAATTGGGCGAAGACCTGCCTTTTTCCCCTCCGGAGGGCGGAGAGGTGCCCCCTGACCCGTCCCGAACTCCGCTGGGAACCGTCCTGTCTGCCCTACCTGGGGGTATATATTTACCACGATCCCGCAGACCTGCTAGAAGGCAACATAAACCGTTGTATCCGAACGTTGCAGGGTAACATGACCTTTTGGGCCACCCTCCCTTTGTCCATGACAGGTCGAGTGTCCCTGCTTAAAATGATCGCACTGCCGCGATTATTGTACTTCTTTCGGACCCTGCCTGTGTGGATACCGAGTGCCGTATTTCGACGACTAAAGTCTCAAGTGGTGTCCTTTCTGTGGGGAACTGGTAGACGGAGAATAGCCTTGGCGACCCTGACCCGCCCGAAGAACGAGGGCGGACTCGCAGTCCCTGATTTCGAGCTTTATTACTTGGCTGCCCAGCTGCAATTCCTCACACAGGAAGTGGCAAGGGTATACCGGGGCCCAGAGCAGGAGAGGGACATTGGCACCCCCCGCCATGTGCTGGCATATATCACCCTGCAGCAGAGGCTAGCACTCAGGGATCTGTCTCAGGAGGAACGAACACTGAGACTATGCTGGTATCGCGTGCAAAAGCGTGCTGGTCCCGGACACCCGTACGCACCCGAAATCCCGTTGGGTATGCTTACTGTGTTGCCGCATGGCGGCGACTGGTCGAATCTCCAAGGTTGGGAGGAGGCTGGCCTGCAGGTGGTGGGGGACCTCTACACTGACGGAGTGCTCTCGCCGTACCAGTCCTTACGGGAACAATACGACCTCCCGAGAGGGGACTACCTACTGCACGCAGCTGTGGTTCGAGTGATCCAGGCGCACTGGGGTGAGGGACTGATTGAGCCTGCGACGTCGCCTCCGTGTCAGTACGTGATGATGGCCGCGGGAACAGTCAAAGCAGTCACGTGCCTGCACTCCAGAATACTTGCGAGCACCTTGCTGCCCCTAGCGCGCCTAAAGGCCCAACGGGAGACTGACCTGCAGCGAGAGATCCCGGATACGACATGGGCCCAATTGGTTCAGAGGCCCAGGAAGAGCACTAGAAACGCCCGATTCCAATTAATACAGCTCTATATCCTACACAGAGCCTACCTTACCCCGAATAAAATAGCACAATACTTTGGAGCAGTGGACGCAGCGTGTCCTAGATGCGCGCAGATAGAGGCGGACTTGCTACACATGCTGAGGGACTGCCCGCACTTGCAGGACTTCTGGAGAGAAGTGGGTGACACCCTGAACGAGGTCACGGACAGGGAAATACATTACGATGGCGCAACTACACTCTTACACTGGTTTCCACACACACGTAAGACTAACCTGACAAGCAAATTCATAGACATGGGCCTACTCCTTGCGAAGAGGGAACTCACCAGGGGATGGAAATCTAAGGTAGCGCCGACACACCGGAAATGGCTAGCTGAGTTTCAGAAATGGGCGGCAGCAGAGAGCACGATCAGGTATCAACTGGCACGACGTGGACCTGACGGGAAGGCTCAGGAAGCAGCACTATCGTGGGAAATTCTAGTCCAGGCACTCAGGGATAGTACAGTGGAGAGTGAGGAGGAGGGGGACGCAGAAGACCCGGGGGTTCCCGAGGTAACGGTGCCAATCCCAGCGCCTACCACGGACACACACACTCATTAACCCACTACAGACTCCGCAGGTCACCAACACACTTCAGAATACTGCAAACCGGGCACGGGACGCCATAGAACACCAGAGGGGTGGGGGGAGTGTTGAGAGGGGGGGGCGGGGGGGGGTGGGAGTGCAGCATCCCATCGACATCGTATTTTGCAGATCACCCTGGCCGGAGGCTGGATGGGGAGTGTAGGGGGAAAAAATTAAAAGCAGACAGCGGTAGATCACTGGATACGCCATCGAGAAATGGCGGCAACGATACACTATGTGAGACAATTGCCACCCGGCCCCAGGGATGCGGGTAATAAGGCTGTGTAAATAATTGTTAGCAGGAGTGTGAGACATTGGGATCCCGCATATACGTACTTGCATACTAACTGTACTGCTTAACTTGGAATCTGCAATAAAAATTGTTTTACAAAAAAAAAAATCAAGGGTTGATGACCATGAATCAGCTTCCATACGGGCTGATAATACTGCCTGTAAGTCTTTAATCTCAGTCTCTAAGCCAATAAGCACTTGGGACAGTTCTTCAACTATGAGAAGAATCAAGTCTAAGGAACACTTATTAAGAATGGAGTACCATCTTTCCATGAATTTTTTATTCATTTTAAATAACATTGGTTTTATGGCTAAGCGTA
Source organism: Lissotriton vulgaris (assembly GCF_964263255.1). NCBI lineage: Eukaryota > Metazoa > Chordata > Amphibia > Caudata > Salamandridae > Lissotriton > Lissotriton vulgaris. The sequence continues at coordinate 773,820,344 of NC_141685.1, read as the reverse complement.
ATCCTCAAAGGATTCTGCTGAATCTGTGATATTGGATGAGCGTAGTGGCGTGCAGACGTTGATTTATTTCACGTCGCATAAGGTATTGGAGTTGTTTAAGCTGTTGCTGGACTGGGCCTGAAGTGACATCAAATGTTCTCACTTCTTTAATAAGCTCATAAATGTCTGCTGCCTCTGCAGCTGTGTACACTTTAGTTTGGGCTTTATTATCTGTCAAATAAGCAGTGTCATCAAAGGATGCCATAATGTTTCAAAGTAACAATAACGCAGGGTGGTGCAAATGTGGTTGCGGAGCAGACAGGTTCAAACAAGAAAAGATAATTGCAACCGTCTTGAACTCTGTAAACTCAATAATCATACATTGGACCATTAAACAATTTAAAGGTAAAGAAAGCAGTTGCGTCCAGCGGGAAAAAGGCTCTGCTTGCCTTTGTCGATACAAGTGAAGAATATACCAGATATTTACCTGGCTAGCCCAGTGCACTGCTTCAAGTCATTCTAGTTGAGTGTACTACATAAGTTACTCAATTAAATTCAGTTATTAGTACATTTATAGTCCTGATACAAATTTAAACAAGCATGAATCTTCAAATGACACGTAAACTGGAGAGTTTCAAGTTGAATTTCTTTATGTTCATTTCAACAGGAACTGGATAACTGTTGCATTTCACATAATCCAGATTTCATGTTCCAAAACAATTCACTGAATGTACAGCTTTAACAATCCCAATGCATTTCGGGCAGAAAGCAGTCGCCCTTCGTCAGGGTATCTAGAGAAATGACACAGTATATACATAATGTAAATTAATATGAACAGGAGCAGCAGACATATAGTCGCAATATTCGCAAGCAAAAGAAATTAGTCAATCTAAAGCCATGCTCATAAACAGAATAAGATAAAGAATGAAACAAAATGTGCAACCAGAATTAGCTACATAAGCATAGGCATAGGGATTAGTTTAAGAGTGGAACTGAATCGTTAAGGGTGAAGAGGAGTGAAACAAAACTAGAAGAGTGATAGAACGCTTCGCGTCGTGCCATGCAAGTGAAGGTGCTATAATTCTTAGTCAGTGATTTGTGACGAAGCGGAGTGCACAACTACATCTTCGGTACCTCATACCGTTTGGAGCAAGGGTGTTCAATTACCGTAATACGAGCGAAGATTACCAACGGCTGTCAGTTTGATAAGATCGTTTTCAAGATCAGCGCGGAGTAGTCTGGAAAAAAACGCGGAAAGAAGAGTCAGCAGCGGCGCAAAACCAGAAAAGAAAATATTGCGGGGGGTAAAAATCAAGCGGGGAGGTGAACAAACTTACCGATGTGGTGTGATCAAAAGTTCTCGCAGTAATGGGAACCAGTAGTGAGCCGGACCGGTGTGATGAGATCATAAAAACGCGACGCATGGTGATAGAAATAGAAAACGGACTAAGTGCAAAAATGACCATGATTGATGGCAGCCATGTTGGACAAAGATTACTAACTCTGAGGTTGCAATCAGGAAGTGAAAAAAGAGTGTGAGACATGGCGCTCAGAGCCTACATCATTAAAAGATGTCAAAGCAGGAGAGTTCCAGCATAGATAAATACTACTGTACAATGTGAGGTATATAAATAAGTTAATCACAATACAATATTCAATATACAAATGAATCAATTACAATACAGAGTTCAGTATACAGATTAGTAATGCGGAAACAGCAATTACCTTGAGGTCTAAACACAAGTTAACATAAAAGTAAAATCAGTGTAATACATGATGTGCCAAGCAAGTGTGTTTTTACAGAAAGCAGGCAAGTTCGAATTTATCATTAAGACCTAGAGGGGTGAGGGACTGAAGGAACCAAATCCAATATGTTTCACACTGTGACAGAAATCTGTTATTATCGCGGTCAGAACGGAGTTCGATTACTTCAAGGACACCACATTTAAGTTGGGCAATGTTGTGTCTAGTAGTGCGCCAGTGCAAAGCTAATGGCGAGGTTGTTGTTTGTGTCCGAATTCTACTTTTGTGTTCAGTAATGCGTATTCGTAAGACTCTTTCGGTTTTGCCCACGTAAAATAAGTCGCAGGGACATTTAATGAAATGAACAAGATGAAGGCTGTTGCATGTTGCATTAAATCTCAATGTAATTGGTTTGCCTGGTCTAGGATGGTTAAGTACTTTCCCGGTGATAATGTTATTACAGTTGGAACAGTTCATGCATGTCAGCATGCCTCTAAAAGATGTGGTGGATCTGGGTGCTCGGTTCAGAATTTCTTTGAGGTTGTTGGAGCGTTTAAACGCAAACATGGGTAATTCCGCGAACAGCCCCTTGAAGTCGGGCTCCAACTGTAGTAGTGACCATCTGTCATGTATAATGCTTTTATGCGTTTAGATTGGGTAGAGTAAGTAGAGACGAAAACTTCTCTTTTAAGGGAGTCGGTTTTCGTTGTCTTCATTAGTAGATCAATGCGTTTACGAACAGAAGCTTGTTGGGCTGCTTGTTCGATAATTATGTCTGGGTAGCCTCTGTCTGTGTATTTTTGTTTGAATTGATCAATGGTCTGCAGACCAGTTTGCTCATCAGAATGAATGCATTTAATGCTCAAGAATTGAGAGAAAGCCAGGTGTCGCTTAAGTGACCAGGGGTGGAAGCTCATCATTTGGCAAGGGGCACGATCTACCTTGATGAACAATATCCTAGAGTTGAATACCATCAATCCACGCATTCAATTTACTCATCAAATAGAAGCTGTCAGCATACCTTTCCTTAATGTATTGATCACGTTGCACAATGGTCAACTAGTAACATCACTGTTTACTAAGACAACTGACTGCAACAATGCTCTGGCATTCCAGAGCTTCCACCCCTGGTCACTTAAGCGCCACCTGCCTTTCACTCAATTCTTGCGCATTAAACGCATTCATTCTGATGAGCAAACTGGTCTGCAGACCATTGATCAATTAAAAAAAAAATACAGAGACAGAGTAACTTATGTAGTACACTCAACTAGAGTGACTTGAAGCAGTGCACTGGGCTAGCCAGGTAAATATTTGGCATATTCTTCACTTGTATCGACAAAGGCAAGCAGAGCCTTTTTCCCGCTGCACGCAACTGCTTTCTTTACCTTTAAATTGTTTAATGGTTCAATGTAAGATTATTGAGTTTACAGAGTGCAAGACAGTTGCAATTAACTTTTCTTGTAACTAACAGAGACACTTCGTTGAGCGTGGAAGCTAGGTTTATTAGCTGCAGCTAAGCACAGTTGTCCCAGAAGTTACACACAGGGTGGATTCTAAGGAGACTGCCACTTCAATCCGTGGCGCACAGTCTTTTATGGGAAACACATTTACAATATCCTACTCTTTGCACATACAAAATGAACCAATGAGAAAAGTCGAAAAACAAGCTATCAGGTGTCTCAAATATGCCCCTTTCTCGGACCCAGTGTGCTACTCCTCCCGACAAATTAATCAGTGATGGTGTCCACAATCCCCTCTTGCAGGTGGCAGGACGTACTTGTGTGTCTCAAAGTTTGGTTTTGTAATAGGAGCATACAAGGAGAGAATAGCGAAGGCCAGTTGGATAAGATAGTATAAGGAAAGAATAGGAGAGGGCAAATAGTCGGCCGAGACAGGGATCAATCGAGCCAGACATGGATTAACGAACTTAGCCAGACCCTGACATCGGGTTTCATGAACAAGGACAACGGAGTTACTTTTTAACTGAAAGGACACGTGGCAGCTGGAAAAGCAAAAGCACATCGTTCGCCGTGCTGTCTGAGTGACGGGAAACACAAAATGGCGACAGGACACAAAATGACGGCTAGATACGGAACGAAATCTGAAATCATAGAACCTCAAGGGGTTTGTCTGCCTACCAGAGGGTAACCAGGGAGCCCACTCTACCCGAATTTCCTGCAAAATAATACTTAGAATCTGATCAGGTCCTTTACCACTTCTGTGTCCTGCAAATCCCAGGTGCTCAATCTCCATGTTGAGACATCACAGGTTCTAACTCTTTTACACCCCAGGACAATTTTAAGGGGAGAATGATCTGAAATACCCTAAGCCAGATAGTCTGCCTCGTGTATAGCAATGGCCCCATCATCATGGACGAACACAAAGTCCAGTTGCGGGAAGGTTTTATGGGCTCCAAAGAAGGAATATTGCTTGTCTAATGAATGTTTCATTCTCCAAACATCCGTCAGAGCTAGGGTGTGTGGGAACTGTGCCAGGCAACAGTCGCATGTTGAATCTTTGCTGTGGGGTACAGGTCTATCGGCACTCCTATCTAGGATATTATTAAAATCACCTCCTATTACGTGTCTTCTAGCACTAGATTACAACACTACGGTGCCTATTACATTAAAAACCTGTTGCTGAAGTCTGGGAGGGATGGAAACATTATGGGTCAATATTGATTGCCGATTCCAGGTGCCTTGAATATCGACATAGCAGCTGGAAGGCTCTTCCCATGTTCTGGTTCCTTGAAACAGAGGACTGGTCCTCATTAGATGGCCACCCCTCTAGAATCCCTGGTGAAACCAGCATGGGCCAGGGATATATCAGGACCTTGATGAAAGCATCTACAGTGTGATCTATGGAGATGAGTCTCTTGCAGCAATACCAGGTACGGTGCTTGTCTGCAGATATATTGGGCAACTACAGCTTCCTTTTTTTTTTTAAGTTTAAAGAGCTTTATTGAAGTAAATTAGGAAAAGGTACAGTATACAACAATATCAAGAAGAAAATAGGCCAAAAATAGCACACTAAATGTATAATATTATGGAATAAAGAACACAAGAAATCTATCAATAATAAAGAGATATTCGGAAAAGCAATAGTCAAAGGGTGTACCTAAAAATCCAAATAGCATTTTACACATTTTCAAGAGGAGGGGAGAAACGAAGCAGAGGAAGAGAGAAAAAGAAGAAAGGAAGAAGAGAGAGAAAGGAAAAAAGAAAACAAAGGGAAAAAGAAAGAAAGGTAAAGTAATATCTTCATCAGGTATCCTACTAGAATTACAGCATTATAATAATCATAATTAGTTTTGAAACGGAAATAACATCAGTAAGTTGACTAATAAAAACTGCACATAGAAGAAAAGTAATAAAATAAAATACTCATGGTGGTTGATAAACATAGGAGCTGTCTCGAATATGCCTTGCAGATGAGGACAAATAATTGGTGAGTGGTAACCAAAAGGCGTCCTTACGTATAAATAGTTAAGAAGTGGTGGCGGAAGCTCTATCCAGTCCATGATGGTAGCAAACAAGATTCCACCAGGCAGAAAGGAGATCTTGGTGGCATCCTTCCAATTAGAAGTGATTATCTGAAAAGCAATAGCGATCAACAAATCCACAAATAAGCCTACTTTACGTGATCAAAACCAGTTCACAGAATTACTTCCCAAGAATATGGAGTAAGCATCAAAAGGAAAGTTAACAGAGCAAATGGAGGAAATCGATTTACACACTTTAGACCAAAACCGGGTGATACTAGGGCATAAAAAAGGAGTGCATGAAAGTGCCAGGAGTATTATGACAGACCCAACAATTTGGAGATGAATTTGAGTTAACCTGGAGAGACCTAATGGAGTGAAAAATAGCCTATGATAAAAATAATAAAGAGTCTGAGTAATGCTGGCATTGCATGAAGTGCAATGTATGCATATCCATATGGAGTTCCAGGAGTGAATAGAGAGAGTATGTTGCAAATCAGTTTCCCAAAGGAGTTCAACTTTACTTTTAGGGCGGCAGAGAGGGGGGAAATGGAGATATCTGTAAACATGAGAGGCCCGAATAGAAGAGGAAGTGGATAGAGTTTCAAATAAGGGGTCCTGAGGGGGAAGAGAAGATGCAGAAAGAAGAGAGAGCTATTCATCAGGAGCGATAGTAAAGAGTCATATCTAACGGAAGAGGAGACAGTTAGATGAAAAGAAGATTGGACTTCTTGCAGAGAGAGAACCAGAGAATCTGTATTAGATGTTTAACTGAGAGAATCCCTTTGGTGGCCCAAGTTTTCCAAAAAATAGTACGATTCGATAATTTTATATTTTGATTATGCCAAAGAGGAGAGGTCTAAAAAGATCTTCAACTGGCTGTAAGATTTACACTTAATAGGATGATAGGTAGAAATGAACTTCGAGATGGTCGGATAATTAAAAGAGCGACGGGGTGAATAAAATTAGCTAGCCTAGAAAAAGGGAAAGGAGAAAACAAAGATTCTTCCAATTTGTGCCATATAGAAATAGGAGTTTCATCAGAGTGGGATAAATAAGGCAACACTTGACAAGTTAAAAAGGAGGAATGACACTGTCGAAAATTGGGAAAAGAACTCCTCCTCGATCTTTAGGAGCAGAGAGAAGGGCTAATGAAATACAAGCTTTCCGACCATTCCAAACAAATCTACTCAAAACTTCATTTAATGTTTTAATGAATTTCAACGTAAGTTTCACTGGTAACATGAACAGATAGAAGTTAATGACAGGGAGCAACATCATTTTAATTGTGGCCAATCTGCCCCACCATGACAAATAAGGAGGGGACCATCTATCTATCATGTTGTGAACTTTAGAAAGAACTTCGTCCAAATTGACTTGGACCGTTTTAGCTATGGAAGAAGAATATTTAATCCCCAGGCAGGTAATGTAAGAGGTAGTCCATTTAAAATCAATTCCTTCAAACATGCTCCGTAAACAGTACTTATTTAAAGGTAGCACTTCAGACTTGGAAAAATTCAACTTGTAGTTGGGCAAGACCACATAGGAAGAAAGGAGTTTGGTAAAAGCAGGTAAGGATGTAGAAGGGTCAGAAACACATAACATAATGTTGTATGCATAGGCAGTAAATTTAATTTCAATATTTTTATGACGGAAACTTCGAAAGATGGAGGAGTGTCGTAGAGAATGAAGAAAAGGTTCAAGAGACAGGATGAAAAGCAAAGGAGAAAGAGGACAACCCTGACGAGTGCCTCTTTGTAAAGGAAAGTAAGAGGATTGAGAGCCATTAACGAAAACGGAAGTGGTAGGAGAAGAATATAACAGATTGATAAAAGACAAAATAGAGGGACCAAATCCATTCCATTTAAGGGTGCGTGTAATGAAAAGCCAATGAACACGGTCAAAAGCTTTTTCCGCATCAAGGAATACGGCAGTGATGGGGGTGGAACATTTAGATGCAAGATGTATAATATTGAGGAAAGTTCCAGAATTGTCAGCAATGATCCTTCCCTTAATAAAGCTTGTTTGCTCTGGACCAACCAAATCAGGAATCACTTGATTAATACGGAGGGCTAACACCTTGGCAAACGTCTTGCAATCAAGATTAATCAATGATATGGGACGATAACTAGCACATCTAGACGGGTCTTTAACTTTTTTTTGGAATTAAACAAATCATGGCCTCAAGAAAGGAACCTCTAGCCTCGCCATTGAAAACAAAATGTTGATAGAGAGATAAAAGATGGGGGAGGAGGAGGGAGGAAAAACATGAGTGGAATTCAGCAGTAAGACAATCAGGGCCAGGGGCCTTGTCTTTAGGTAACATAGACAAAGCCAATGTAATCTCAGAAAGAGATATATATTTTTCCAAAACAGAACAGTCAGGAAGAGAGGAGGAACGAGGGGGTAATGAATTAAAAAAGGAATCCAAATCAGCGTCAGAAAGTGAGGATTCTGGGGTGTTAAGGCGTTTATAGAAATCAGTAAAACATTTCAATATCTATTCATCTTTGAAGTGAGGATATTGTGGTCATCAATGTTAACCATTCTCGATCTTTGAGATTTAATCTTTAAATAATTCACCAAAATCTTATCTGCTCGATTACGACCACCATAGAATTTAGAATTAATTTTTAATAAGGTCCCTGAGGCTTCTTCGGTTGACTTTCCTTTAAAGTCAAGTTTCTCTTGAATCGAAGTCTTGATAGCAACAGTATTTTTTGAGGAGAAATAGGCATGGTCCAACTCCTTAATAGATGATAGCATAGCAACAGATTCTCTGCGATATTGTTTCTTTTTACCAGCTACGTAGTCTATAATGAAACCTCTGGCGGTTGTTTTAAATGCATCCCATGAAGTATGAAAAGGCATATCTGGACTAGCGTTAAGAAGGAAGAACTCAGAAACAAAGTCTTTAAAATGATCAATAAAGGAAGAATCTTTAAGAAGATAGTTGTTAAAACGCCAACGACGAGACTTAGAGGGCAGGGAGGGAAGATCTAAACTAATTAAAACTGGGGCATAATCACAAATAAGAATAGAGCTGATCTCTGCATGCAGGAGATTAGAAAGGAGGTGTGGGCTTAAAAATATATAATCAATTCTAGAGGTAGAGTTGTAAGTAGGAGAGTAAAATGTATATTCTAAACTGCCAGGATTATATATCCTCCAAGCATCAACCAAACATCTCTTAAAAATAGCCTCAACAAATGCCTTTTGCATTTTATTAGGAATATATCTAGAGGACGATTTCATAGCCGTAAAAGGATCCATGACTTGATTACAGTGACCGGCTAGTATGAGATTGGAATCAGAACATGCATGAAGGGTGTGTGAGATGGATTGCCAAAAGTGTGGGTCAATACCAGTGGGGCCGTAAATGTTGAGGAAAGAAATATGGGATCCGTTAATAATAGTATAGAGGAGAAGCCAGCGTCCATGTTAATCTTTCTCCTCTTTTTCTATTGTAAGAGATAAGGATTTATGGAAGAGTATCACCACTCCATTTTTCTTGTCTTTGGATGGGGAACAGCAAACATGGCCCACCCATTGCTTTTTAAGGGAATTAATATCATTATCATTGAGATATGTTTCTTGTAACATTGCACTTTTACATTGTAACTTGGAAAGATGAGTAAGTAGCCTTTGCTTTTGATTGGGTTACGTAATCCCTTAACATTCCAAGAGATAATCGGAACATTATCACTCATTGCACGGCATAAAAGTCATTAATAGTAACAAGGTCATAACTTGAATCAATAAGTTAGTAAAATCATTGTGCATACCATCAAAAAATATAAATTTGATGCGCAGAGAAGGGCATAAATAGACCAAACAGGAAGTATAAAGACAGTGTTCAAGGAAGGGAAGCAAAAAGGAAGTAGAGAATAAAAAATGATGAAGATAAGCAGTAAAAAGAAGAAACATAATGAGGGATAGCGAAAGAACATGAGAAATGAGAAGTATGTGCATTGCGGAAGGGAAGGAAGATGAAAAAAGTAACATGTACACAGGAAAAACAGAAAAGAAGAATAAGAAAGAGGAGAAAAAAAGAGGAATACATATCCAAAAGAAAAACATAGAGATCATATGGAGGCGGGGATTAGCAAAAAGGAGACAGACGGCTGAACCTGCAAGGCCCCCGGAAGCGAGAGGAGCCAAATACATATATAAGGAAGCAGAAACATAGTAGAGAACAAGATGGAAATAACAAGAATAAAAAATAAAAACCTGGGAGCATGGAGTAGGTGATGCAAATGATAAACAGAGAGAAACAATACAACAACTAAAACTAATAATTAACAAAAAGCTGACACTTACCAAACCTCGGAGGGAGTAGGAAACAAGAGGAGAGGGAACGGGAGGGCACACACAAGGAAACATCAGGAAGGGCTTTGATGAAAGGAAAACATCCGTGGATATACAAAAAGCAAACATTAATAAGAAATGACTAGCATACAATCTGAACATGAACAAGTAACTTTACAGAAAAACAAACAATATTAAACAAACAACAAATAAGTGAGAACAAATGCCCTCTAAGCATTAAAATGCATGAAGGATAACCACACAAAAGAAAAACTTTAGCAAAGCATTCCTCAAGAGCCCCCAGAGTCCATCTCCTCTTCCTTATGGCAAGAGATACATTGATGCAGGTCTTCAGGACGATCAAAGGAGTAGGAGCGGTCCTTGTAGGTAACCTTGAAGAAACAGGGATGGACAAGGCCATATCTAGCGTTCATTGATCGAAGATCAGGTCGGAGAGACAAAAACTCTTTACAACCAGCAGCGGTTGCCCACGCCTCATCTTGAGAGAAAAATTTTTTGGGGCCGGACCACAGCATCTGCTTCCTAAGTTTCACCACTGAAAGGACCATTACGAGTTCAGTATATTCCAGGAATAGAACAATTATTCCACGGGGACAAGCAGCCGTTGAATAGGAGGATTGACCTCAGAGATTGGAGCCAATGCGATGTGCAAGCAGTAAGTTAAGTGGATTACCATCCTTGAGACCAACAAGTTTGGGAATGTGTAGTTTCAAAAAAGCAATCATGTCTGTACCCTCCTCCCCCTCCTGAATGCTGTAGATTCTAAGGTTGTTTCGCCTGTTGCGATTTTCCAAATCCTCTGTTTGAGCCTTCAGGAGAGCAAATTCCTTGGACATGGCTGCAACTTGAGTGATTACGTCCAGAGTGTCGCTGAGTCTCTGCTCTACCTCAGACACCCTAACTTCTAAATTAGATCACTTCTCCTCAAGCCTTTGAATAGTAGCATTAGTGTCAATCACAAAAGGCTTGATAAGTTTAAGTTCTTCCAAAAGGTCTTCCATGGTGATAGGTAAAGGAGATTTAGTGGGAGAATTAGGATCTTTTTTCTGGCGCTTATATACAGCAGCAGCATTTGAGTCTTTGCGAGTAGTAGACATAGTTATTGCAGTGTCACCTTGACCAAGGTGGGAGGGTAATTCCATAGAAATAAAGAGTAAATATAGCACAAAAGGAGAAATACCCAACAGCCGGGAGGCTATAGCAAGGTACCTCCGGTATTTACAGCAGTTGAAAAAATAAAGCGAGACCAAATCACCTCAGTCAATGATCTACACCAGTTAGTAATGACTACACTTAGGTCAATCGCCCATAGGGAGAAGCTAGGCAATAAAAATGCCAATCATCAAAACGCAGTGGTAAAAGGAGGAACACTGGCAGGCAAATAGTATCACGCAGGTCTCAGAGGTGAAAAAACAAGAGAAAAAGCATGATAATAGCAGGTAGCAACTCCAGTGACAAGGCATGCAAGGAATCCCATACCCAGAGTAATTGCAGAGAAGAATAGGAGTATGAGGTTCCACAAAGTGAGTTGAAATGTCTCCAATACATGGTAGAAGGGTAAAGTTCCTGAAATACCTCAAAATCACCTCAGAAGTGTCTCCTCAGAGTTCACATACACAGCACAGATGTGGCAAAAACAGTGAGACAAGCTTCAAAAAGTCATCCAGGCACAACGGGATGGTTGCAGAAGAATGTAGAGGACAGGCTTATTGGGACCTGCGCCGCATCACCAGCAGTGTGGGAGATTCAAATTGTGAAAAAAACAAGGAAAAACAGAAGCAGCGGCCGCTGCGAACAAAATGGCGGGCGCTGCTGGCAATTATGAGGGAGCGAGATGCGGCATGAACAGGGCGTTAGGTAGTGTGAAGTAGAAAAAAATAAGCAACTACCTGTGTCCCCACGCCCGCTCCCCTACATCAGCCGATCCATATTTAAAGGGAAGTCGGAAAACGACTCCAAATAGCGGAATTGCTCCGCTCGTGAACTGGAGCCTCAGCTAAGAGCGGCCATCTTGTCGGCAGCTCAAACCACGCCCCCAAACTATCCCTTCCTTGATTCTACCTTGTCAGGCCATTAGCATTCCAGGAGAGACTTCTCAGTGTAGTGGATTCTATGTATTCAGTTGCCATTGGATTGCGTCTCTCCCCGGGATACTACCAGTTATTGACAGATCTCTCTTTTATGTAATGTTGTGCATTCATTTGGATGTCATTGTCACAATAATCAGAAAAAATATCCCCAACTGGTCCCACCTTCCCACATCTCCTATTTATGCTCAAAAGTACCCACTCCTAAAACTTCAGAAAGGTCTGTCACTCACCCATGTCCCTCCCCTCCCATTGTTTTAATTTAAGCAAACAACTTTTATATCTTCGAAAAAAAAATGCCCAATACTTCAAATCAAAATCAACAGTGTGTGGACATCCTCCAACTTTATGATATAGACGATATTAATAAGTACTCTGCTTTCCTCTTTCAGTCTGGTTCTGAGATGAGGGCACCAACTTGACCCCTATGTAAGGGAGGTTATGGTCTGTAGCTTCGCTCACCCTCGTCTCCCGGAGTTTTAAATGCTCTAGCCTCACGGTGGACCCTCCACCTCAGGTGTTTAAGGCCATCTGGTAACCTCAGTCACCCTGCATGGCAGTGGATCCCTGCATGAGGCCAGCCATTGTAGATGTCAGAAGACTCAGACGAGCCTCGGTTGTGGTTTCGGTCTTGGCTTGTACAAGTTCTACATCTACCTGATCGGAGCCTGCCCTCCACAGGGGGGCTGTCTTATCTGCTGCAAAATACTGCAGTGGAGGTTCTGGTTCATAGCATCTCAGATCCAGCTTCTTTGTCTCCCATTTCCATGCCGCCTCAGGAGTAACAAAGAAAATCGACTTTCACCCAAGGACAACATTTAGTTTAGCTCGAAATAGCAACACATACGATAAGTTCATATCTTGAAGTTTCTGTTTCACCGCATCAAATAATTTTCGCTGGTTCTGAATCTGTCTAGTATATTCTGGGAAAATCTTTATGTAGGAGGATTGTTAGAATAGATCTCCTTTCTTACCTGCCTGGCATAATATTATTTATCTGAAACTTAAATATATGGGCAATCAGGATTCACGGAGGTGGCCCAGGGAGGTTTCAGGAACAGTGCTCACTGTACAGGGGCATAACACAGGCCCCCGCAGCCCCCACAGTGCTGGGGCCCCCCAAGCTCCAGGGGGCCCCCTCAGCACAGCACTTCGGCCGGAGAGCTCCTAATAGAGTCCGGAGGGTGCCCCTCCACGTACCTTGCAGGGGGGCCCCCTCAATTATCGTTACGCCACTGTCACTGTGCACTTCCAATCCCAAACCATGGTGACAGCAATCCACTAGGTATCCAGGATACAATCCAGTCCTTCAGGGACTTTTGCCAGGGGGAAGGCCCTGCGGCCTCTGGTAATCCAATAAAGTAAAGATCATTGCAACTGAATCTGGTTTCGTCGTCATCCGCCATCACTTCCAGTGTTTTGGTGGTCGCAGGGTGCTTTGATACATCAGTTTGAAGGGTAGCCATTTCATCTTCAATTGTGGGTTTGACTCTCAGCCTCTGACAACCTCAAGGCTTTCCAACCGACATCCAAGGTTTCAAATTCAACTGCCATATTACAATGATGGCAGTCAGATTTGAAACAGGCCAGTCAATCCGACTGACTCCCGTTGGCCAGTCATAAACCGCTGCATAATCCTGAATGGTCGGCCATTCCACCGTCGGCATGATGATCTCGGTTTCCAACAGGCTTTCCATGTCAGGCTTTCTGATATGAAAAGCCTATCGGAAACTGACTTTGGAGGCCCCTAGCAAGGCTCCTCTTCTTCTGTGGTCTCCGGTTGGGGGCCGTGGGGGCACCTATGGTACACCACACTGTGCAGAGATTTACAGTGACTCCTATTTCCCATGTCTGCGGCTGTCCTGGTTTCCGACCGCCGCACAAGCTCCCATAGGGAAATGGGAGTCTGCGATCAGACCATGTGCAGTCACATGGTAATTGCAGTTTTGGACCACCGACCGAGGTCGGTCGGTTCCAAAACCACAGGGATGTCGGTCAGAGGCAACTCCAACTGACATCCTTTTCAGGCCCCATATCAGCTACATTGTGGAGGTCTTGTTGTAGAAGCATGACATCCGCTCCCATCTCTCTAATCTTGGTCTCTACAGCCACTTTGGATGCCCAGATTTTTTGGAGGATCATAGCAGTACAGTGACTTCAACTCGTTGTGGGGGGGGCACCATCCAGGCCAGTGCCAGGTGGACTTATTGGCGGAACTGTGTATCTATCCATCTTAGTCTATGTCGGCACACTGGGTCCTTTGTTTTTTCCTATCTGGCAGCTTGTCAGTCATGAGTATGCTGTGTATGGCCATCGCCCATTTATGGGACCAAGAGACTGTAAAATATGGCTGCCTGTCGCAAGAGCATTTTGGGTGATTGTCTCCACTGTCTCACCCTTAAAAAGGAGAGCAGTGACCGTGTGACCCTCTGTGTGGGATCACAGTGGGGTGCTACAGATTAGCCCAGTCATCTGGTGGGTGATCCAAAATGTTTTGAGGCCCCAAGTGCACTAGGCATGCTTGCGACATTTATAAGTGCATGGGATGAGCATCACATGCAGCCAAGCGTGGCCAGTAGTTCCTGGCCCATAGAGCACCCACCTATGCAGGCATGCATCTCTCCATCGCCATCAGCCCCCAGCCACTGCAATCTGAACACTTCCAGTCAGCTTTTGGCCATTCCAGGTGTAGAGGTAGGTATAGTGGAGGGGTAGGAGTGAAAGGTGGGCATGGGGTATAACCCTCCATCTCTCATTTCTCTGGGGGTAGTGCCAATTGTCAGTCTTTTGGCCTTTCTGGCCGTCACACTGAGCCACACCGTAATGGTGTCAGCATCAAGACACCTAGCCAAGTCGCCAGATCATAGCACAACCCTTGGGATAAGGCCTGTAGTTTGGTCCAACCCTCTGGGTCATGCTGTACCATTTCCAACACATCGGCCTGCAGAGTCGATCGCTTCACCGAGCACCCACTCCCCCAGTACAGTGCATCTTACTGCTCCTAGACGACGCCTCCAGTTGGAGCTTCACCAGATGGAGGGGTCCCTCTCTCGTCCAGCCAATCACCTCACCAATCTAAGTAGAATAGTGGTCTATAAAAATGTGAAATTAAAAACCAAATACATTTTATCCAAACTCCCCCGCCCCCCCAAAAAAAAACAATGCTCAGAACAGTAACAAGCAAGCTTTGCAAGCAAGTCCTGGGTCAGGGACAATCTGGGTTCTACTCCTTCTGCACATCAACCATGTCTAAACATTTGCCAACAAAGGGAGTGGAAGGATGAAGCAGAAAAAAATAAAAGCTACCATGAGCTAAAACCTTTGGCAGTGGCAAGGTGCTGTTACATCTCAGAGCAGCATTCAAAGTAGGACTCGTCAGAAGCAACATGTTCTGTTCATATTGTTTAAGGAATAAACTGCATTGTTTGCACATGTGCTTGCCATGCAGTGTGTCTTCATCTACTCTGCAAGAGACATACATTAAGTTCCAGAAGCATGAGGGATTTCAAACATGGGCCCTTCTTCCTTTGCAGACCAATATTTAGAAAGTCATTTTCCTCAATGAGTAGGTGGATATAATCTTATATCTAGGCCTATACAAAATCGTTGTTGCACCAGTGTTTGCTGCCTGAAAAACCCAAACCAAGATGGCCTTTATCGTTTTTCCTATAATATCATATTCTCTGCTAAGTATAGAAATACGCAGTTTTGGCTCCTAAAGCCTGGAACAACCTCCCACAACACACCTTCTCGAATTCTGCAAGAAGCTGAAAACCTTTGCTCTTCAAGGACGCCCACCGGGACTAGACTAACTATTCTAAAGCGCCAGGGGACCCTCGTGGATGAATAGTGTGCCTAACAAAGCGTACCATAACGGATTTTGGCTTGAAACAAATGTGTTGGGAACACATTTATTACACAAGTTTATGTCACATTCATCAATCATTGGTATTTATTTGTGTCCCTGATTTTTTTCATCATGTCTTCTTATGGTCTAGGCCTTCAGGAAGACTTATGCTGGGCGATTTCTCAACCTTGATTCTGTGTTCACTTATGAAGACACATGACACCGTTCGTGTGTCTATTAAAGTACACAGTGGCACCATGGCTACGAGAAAGAGGCACCCTTTTCTGCAGGCAACTGAGAAGGAAACTAGAAAGATCTTCTTTCAGCCCAATCCTTTAGAGGTGTAAACACCTTTCTGAGACATCCAGAAAGAAGAACAATAGGAAATAGATCCTGTGACGCAGCTGATTACTCTCTGCTGCACCGGCTGCAACACCTGTGTATTACAATTGCAAACAAGCTAGCAATGGCCATAATAAAGGGCTTTGGCCCATATGTTTGAACACATTTTCCCATAGACACAGAATGGGTAAATCCATTTGATACATATGGTCATTTATTGTTAATTTTGTTTACTTCTCTCAACACATTTTGTTATATTTGTATGTTTGTTCTTATGTTGAAGGGGCTGCTTTATTGATTTATACTTAAGTTCCTACAGAAAAAGAAAAATAATTTTTAAAAAGTGGAAAAAGATGAAAAAAGTTAAACACAAAAAGTATATGCCTAAGCAAAACCAAGGAAGAAGTCAAGTAATTGGTCACAAGGGCTGTGCTGCACATGAGGATACACTTAGCTTCTGTGGTTCTTCACAGATTTTACACTGCCTTTATATATGGCAGTGTTTAAAAAACACATATTTAGAACATTGAATGCTGTGATGATTACTACGATAGATCAATTTTAAAACAAAAGTAGGTGGTTCTAAGAAGAGCATTTGTGTGTTTAGTATTTGCTGTCTTTGTGTTTTTAAACTTTTCCCATTTTTTGTTTTATGTTTTTTGCAGGAGTTTCAATGAAAAACAACCAGTTTGACACATGTTCAGAAATTAATGAAAAAATCACATATGGGAAAACTCGAGTTATGTATGAAACTCACTAAATGTGATCATCACTCACCCTTGTTACAATCCCCGTGCTCTGCTTACGACACAGGATACGGACATTGCACAAGGTGCAGTAGAGAGCCATCCCCTTCATTCAAAGATCTATCAGCCTGATTCATCATCATCCCGTTTTGCGAGGCCCTAATAGCGATTCATAGCGAATCGCTATTAAGGACTTGCAAAACGGGATTCATGTTGGAATCGCAAAATAAAATGCGATTCCTACATATTCCTTATTTGCGATTAGCAAATTGCTAATCGCAAATAAGGAATAACTCGCCATTCATTCCTATGGGCCAAAAGGCCCATAGGAATGAATGGGGAGTATTCCTTATTTGTGATTAGCAAATTGCTAATCGCAAATAAGATTGCGATTTAAAGGGTGCCAGGGGTGTCCAAAGGACACCCTGTAGCACCCCTAAAATGGAAAATTTCACAGGTGTTGCACACACACATGTCCAAAGGACATGTGTGTGTGTAACATGCAACTCAGAAAAATGCATTTAAATGCATTTTTCTGAGTTTTCGCAATTTACCGCGAGGTTTGACCTCGCGGTAAATTGCGGCCAGAAATTGCGAATTCGCAAAATTATTTTGCATGATGAATTGCATTTAAGGAATCTCAAATAGAGATTCCTTAATTGTAAGTCCTCGCAAAATTGCGAGATCGCAATCAGCGATTTTTGCATTTGGGATGATGAATCCCAAATGCAAAAATCGCACTCGCAAAGGGCCAGATTCTCAGAATCTGGCCCTTTGCGAGCCGATTTGGCCTTGATGAATTAGGCTGTATGTCCTCAGCTTTTTCATACTGGATCTTTGTGGAAATATGGTTTCACTTTCTTCCTCCTGTTGTTGTTTGGTTCTTCAACCTGTTTCTTTCTGCTCCCTCTCTCGTCTTCCATGATAGATCTCACACATTGCCCTCAAACGTTTGAGGTTCCAAAGGAGTAGCACAAAGACTGTGCCATACTCAGGGAATTATTTAAGGTTTGGTGGAGTGATACTCGTCACAAACATGGTGAGGGACACCTAAGCTCCCTTGATACGGTTATCTAGAGTGTATGCAGGCGGCCCCAGTTGTCAGTACGCAGACGTGGATTACACAGGTAGGCATAGAATGGTTACTCAAGAAAATGCCCAAAGTGGCATCGTCAAACACACAATTTAAAAACCATATTCACTAAAAGATGTATTTTCAAATTGTGAGTTCAGAGATCCCGAACTCCAACTTTCTATCATGTTCCTGAGGGAATCTGCACTTGAAAGTTGTTTCAAGGCAGACCCCATCTTAACCCATGGTAGAGATAGCCTTTCTAATAGTGAAAAACAAAATGCACAATGTTTCACAATTAGCACATGTTAAAACACACCACTATATGTCCTATCTTTTAAATACACCACACCCTGCCCATGGAGCTGCCTTGGGCCTACCTCAGGGGGGACATAGGTAATAAAAGGGAGGAGTTAGGCCTGGCAAGTGGGTGCACTTGACAGGTCAACAAGGCAGCTAAAAACATTGGACCAGATTCACAAAATTAAACTGCACAAATGTCTAACTTTACGACTTTTGGTATTCACAAAGGGCATTTCCTACTCGTAAATGCCCTTTGTGAATACCAAAAGTTGAACTTTACAACTTTCAGTGTTCACAATGGGTATTTACGAGTAGTACATGTCCTTTGTGAAACCGAAAGTTGCAAAGTAAGGCTTTCATCTTATTTTACCTATGTGAATCGGGCCCTACATGTGCAGACTCTGCAGGTCTGAGACATATTGGAAAGGTTACTTGCGTTGATGGCGCAATCAGTGTTGCAGGCACACTAGTAGCATTTGATTTACAGGCCCTAGGAACATGCAGGGCACTTTACTAGGGATTTACAAGTAAATCAGATATGCCAATCATGGAGAACAGATCATAGCAATTTACAGTAAGAGCACTTGCACTTTAGCACTGAATAGCGGTGAAAAAGTATGAAGAGACACTAAACAAGCAAAAACTAAGGCCAGGTTACAATCACAAATAGGAGGTTAGAAAGCAAAAAGACAGGGGAAACACACCAAAAGATGTTAGGTCTAACACTACCTCTTCAAAACAGCATGATATCAAGCCACAAAGCAGGGGTTCATTTCTGTGAAACGCGAAACCTGTAATTTTCTTTAATGTTTATGTTCACTGTAAATGTATGTGCTCGCTGGAGGAGGCCTCCGAAGAAGACGTTGAGTCGTTGGTTGCCTCCATTGTACTCCCATCACCCTCTGTGTCACTCGGTGTCGGTGGTGTCCACACCCGAAACACAGTGGCCAGCTACTTCCCTACCTATGCTGGCAACTTCTCCTTTGCCTACCCTGGATGATGCTGAAATGACATATACAATAGTGTTATTGAATCTGTGTAAACAGAACTGATCATGAACTTGATCACAAAACAGTTCCCAAGTTTTCTAATCTCTCCTGCTTCAAAGCTCTCATACTTGGTTCTACATTAGCATAAGCTCACGCATGCAGGCAACATTTTCAGAAAACATTTGGTCAGAGTTATGCTATTCCAAATGACAGCTCTGATATCATGTATGAACTTGTCTCTTATCCATTATTATGTCTCCTCAGGAACTGTTTCACATCTCTGAATGGTTGTCCTTTGTTGTTTAGAATAGTGAACTGATGTCACCAAAAAGGATATCAACCAAAAAATAAAATACCTTTGTACAGTGTGTTCACTAGACTCTAAAATCTGCATTCTTTAATATATGAATACATGTGTGTCAACAAATACTGCAATGCTATACCAATATTAGCATACACTGAAAGCAGGTTACCTTTGATTGAGCATTTCACAAGGGTAACTCTTACTTCCAGTCACTAAAGTATATGTACATTGTCAAAAATTAGAAATGAATTCTGCACTGAAGTAGCTTAGCAATGTATCACACACTATGTAGATACCTACAGTGTTGAAGACAGTCAGAAACAAATATTTCTTTGGATTGACAACGTCTACAGCATAAGTAAATACATAGCCCTTGAAACATTTCTAATATACTTCAGTACAGAGCAAAAATATCTTCACAATTGACTCGTAAAAACCTCTAGTTGTTTGATTTTTGTTGTATCTTTGTGTAATTGTTTCACTAAATAAGTTGGCTTTCTTTCACTCTGGCCAAAAAGTTGTATAACATCACAGTAATTATTACATACAATGATTCATATATAATAATCACTTGAAAGATTGATCAGCGCCGAGACACCTGCGGGTATTTGTTGCGCTCTATAAATGTCAAAAATAAATAAATAAATAAAGATTGAAATGTAAATCACAATATGCAACAAATTGCACCTTAATGCATTTCAACATTTGCCTAATGAGTCATGAGTTTGGCCTGATTCTGAGTTTTCCTTATGGGATACTCAAACATATATGTGATGGAACATTCCATCTTCCAAAATCCTTTTAAGTTTTCCATTTTTCTCCATAATTTAATTTTTGTCTGGATATGACAAAGGGCATTGAGAAATTGTTTTGAGCATGTGTTACTGTGTCCCCAATGTGTACACATTCCTGTCTGATTTTCATCAAAACATGTATGCCTCTCGCAATTATTTGCCCAAAAACAGACTGGTTTACACACACATCTGTCACTTTCAACATGTATGAAACAGTATTTCTCATGCTGAACACAATTTAGATTTTTTTTATTCCAAACTGTAACCATCATTTCCGATGTCACTAGTCATTTTGGATCACATGCTCACTTGAGAGAGAGGTAAGACAGTGTTGCGTACTTGCCCTATGTTTGTTCTCTCTGTACACTAATGGGCTAGAGGCAATTCTGTGTTGTACTACAAAAGATGTCCCCTATGTGGAGTCATCCTTCTTACCTATACTCCTCTATGAGGATGACACAGTGCTCCTGGCCAGAATTACTATGGCACTGCAGAAACACATACAGGAGTATTCGAGCTACATGGCTATGTTAGACCTGCGTGTAAATGTTTTGAAATCTTTTGTTAAATCACAGGAGTATGTCCTAAGAAACCTTTTCATTTCCATATAGGATAGCGGAACCTGGAGGTGCTTGACTCATTTGCCTATTTGGGGGTATTATTTGACAACAAGCTATCTCGGAAAAAGATGGTGCTGAGTAGAATGGCCCTATTGGAAATAGGGTTAAGGGCACTTGCAAACCTTTCTACAAAACTGTGTTCAAAGCCTTTACCAGAAATGTTAAACATAGACCAACTAAAAACAATGACAAGTACCACATACGGGGCAGCAATTTGGGGAATGGCAGATTCGGTTCCAATCCAACTTGTGGAGGTTGCCTTTTGCAAGAAATTGCTTTCTCTCCCCTGCTCATGTGCAAATTATTTACCACACGCATAATTGGATTTACTGTACCTTGAGGATGTAACTAGGCTGCCCCGCTTTTATTATGGCTTTCCATATGTAAAAGACAATATGTACAACTAAACCAGGAGATCTTGAGGGATTGTTTAAAATTAGATTATACCCATAGGATCCTGTGGTTAAAATACGTAGAGAACAGTCTTTATGAGATAGGTCTCCCAGACCTATTTGAGTCGCCATTGCAGTGTGCCTCGTTCTCAAAGGCAAAACTAACAAGCATTTACAATGCAATAGGTCTCACAGCATTAAAGTTTGAGTTATTGGCATTGTGTATGACAATGCCAATAGCTATAACATTTGCAAATGTAACACCTATAGCATTTGTAATGCAATATGAGTTGTATTTACATGATACGTGTGAATTGCTTGGATGACCCGAGCGCCCCCTCCCCTGGGGAGGCGGTAATCGCTTTATAACACCATGACATAATGTTTCTGGGCTCGGATTCAGCGGCAGCAGGCCATCAGGCTCCGTGTCCGCAGTCTGTGAGAGCGCAAGCTTATGTCAATGATACCCCCGCTCACGGCGCCCGTGCCCTCTCTTTACCCGTGCCTCAGCGCTGAATCTCCGCTCGCTCCCTGCCCCCACCAGCACCCCCACCCCCCTCCCCAACAATACATAGGGAGGGTGGGAAATGGCAGCTGAGACTCCGACTGAGTCTCAGCACAGCCCGTGTCTAGGCTGCAGTCATGGCTGTTAAATGGCCCCACGTCACGAGTAATGGGGATGACTTTCAGTCTTCCTTATTTCAAGTAACTGTAATGAACATTCCGAGACTCGCGGGCTGATAGCGTGGTATACGTAGAGTAAAACTACTAGTCCCAGCATGCTTAGTGTCGTAGGCAGTAAAAACAGGACTGGCCTAAAGTCGCAGCGATGACATGGATGCTGTTTGACACTTTGTTGGGTAGCGCCTCTACTGCCACAGATACCCCTACTTTACTACACAATCGGATATGTGACCCTTGTCACCGTGTCCATTAATTCAATGTAATGTAAATGGTGCAGCGTTTAAGTGCACGTGTGCTTACTGCACTCCTCAATACCCAGTTCCTCTCGGAAGTTGACCACGTGCTGCCGGCAGTAACTGGTTGGTTTAGCCCCAACAATACGTATTATCCACATACGCCAGGCCCTGCATATACAGTCACGTGCTGGCATGAATTCGCGTGTTTGAATTGTATCGTGTGTGAACATGTTTTTAATAAGCATCTTGTGTTCCGCTCCCCTGGGGGTTCCTCACAGAGCGAGGAGGCGCTCACGCTGCATCTCACAGCTGAACAAAGCCAAGGCGACCGCTGTGCCGGCGGCAGCCCCCGTGCCCGGACTCAGCCGGCACTGCCAGTGGTCAGATCCACGCCCGCGCACATATGCTCACAGCGACAAAAAAACGTGCTGTCCCGGAACAGAACGTGCCAACCAGTGGTGGCTGGTGAGATTTTAAAGTGGTGGGGCGTAAAGTTTCAGTGTATGATCATAAGCCCGAACAATTAAAGGATGGGGGGGGCGTCTACCTTGAGAACATTTTGAAAAATGAATGGGCAAATCGTGCATCTTCAAGCAAATTTGAGAAGCAAGAAGCTACATACAATTTCATGTCTTCCTCTTCCACACATGCATTGAGGTGTCACTCAGTGACGTAAATAAATGAATGTATAATAAATTAGCAATACTTCAACCTAGACGGAAGGGGGTCCTCGTGTCACAAATGTATCAGGACACACAGGAACCTACAGAAATAGCAACGTCTCTTATATATAGCACCCAGAAACGATATGTGTGCTACATAAAAACAAAATGATAATGCTTCTTTTTGAAACCACCGTTCTTTGACGGCACGTGTATACCGGTACCCCTCGATGCACCCGGCAAGCTTTGAAAACAGTAACAATATAGGGCCTTACTTCAGTGCTTTCCTGTTGCTGCACTTTAGTTACCAACCCTTTGCCTGCGAGGTCTATGCTGTTTGTAAACCTCCCTCCTCCCCGAATGCCCTTTTGTGAAGTCCCTCCGCCCTCCTGCTAGTCTGACACACGTCTGGGCTGACCCTACCCTACCGCTCTTGAGTTGTTCTTTTGCAGTTTTAATTAATAGCGCAAACTCGACCGACACTGCACTGCAGGCGGCATTGTTTCTGCATTAGAATGACAAACAGATGCTTTGGGGATCCCGTTACCTCTTGTTCTAATTAATCTGCTAAAGACACCTTGAGGTCGTGTTTTCTGTTAACCAAACTAACTGATCTGCAGCTTCAGCGCCAGATATAATTAAAGATAAGCACACAGACACGTGCTCGTGCTCACATACTAAAAGACTGGACATCCGACATTCAGTAATGACCCACATATTCCACCAGTCTGAAAAATGAAGAATCAAAGGGCTTCTGAAGTTGAAAATTATAGCAGCATCACCACTTCGATTCGAACCGCCGAAAACCACACTGTGCAGCAAACACGCCACAGAACACTCCATGTAAAAAAAAAAATCAGGCACTGACTGCTATAACGCAGCCCAAATCCACAAGCCTATCAGACACATTCACTCTCTTTGGCGTTGTAAAGTAGCTGTTAAACTTATTTCATTTCGCGGTAGTTCAGACTGAGCAGCAGAATGTCACCTTCTGCATTATTTGAACAAGTATTATCTCCCACAAGAACCTCCACACGTGCAAATTCCGACCGCTGCACGTCTTTAGTGTGTGACAGAGGGGAGCAGTCGCGGCAGGAATGAGAATGAAGGGGGAGGGGGGTGCACACCCGGGGGTGGGGAAGCAGTCACGGCAGGCATGACGCGCGGGGGAGGGGAGACTGAATAAATTAAAAATAATAAATAAAAAAAACTTACCAGGATATGGCATCGCCTCCGCCGGTCCCACGTTGCATCCCGGAATCCCGCCGCGGCCGCCCCGGAAGTCAGGCACGGTCGCCTGTGACGGGGGCGGGGCCACGTCCAGACCGGAAGAGGAGGCAGGCGGAGTCAATGCGTCTTGCGGCCCGGGGCTCCTGTGAGCGGTGTGGAGCCCCGGGGACTCGCCAGCAGGAGGTTGGGCGCCGCGTGCTGAGAGCAGAGTCCCCGACATTGGCCAGGTAAGTTCCAAAAGGCTGGGGGGGCTTGGTGCACTTGTGTGTGTGTGTGTGCGTGTATGCTCGTGTGTGTATGTATGTGTGCGACGGTGACGGCGGGGGAGGGGGGCCTTGGTGCACTTGCGTGTGTGTGTGCGCGTGTGTGTGTGTATGTGTGAGGGGGGGGGTGTCTCTGTATGTATGTATGTGCGTGGGTGCATGGGCACTTGTGTGTGTGTATGCGCATGCGTGTGTGGTGCTTGAGCTTCCCAGGAGACAGCGCCTGGCCACAGCTCGCGTTCCAGTTTCAAATTGCCTCCAAGGCGGTGCGCGCGGCCGGGACTGTCTCCTGGGAAGCATAGTCGGCAACAATAGATCTCTAGCGAGACACAGCGCTGACGCGCTGTGTTTTCGCTACGAGACCTAAAAAGGATTTTCCTAGTAAAAGCTGCAAACAATAGATGGGAAAGGAATCAAGAAAAAACTACAATAATTGCATACAGCTTCCTCCCCGTCAAAGAAGTATTGTACTCATACCTCTCATTTATATGGAACCTTCAGCATTGATATATCTTGATTAGATTTAGGCTGAATTAGATTCCTTTAATGTTTGTTTCCCAGCTAACACTCATTCAGTAAACGATTTACTACTCTGTCCATGTAATGGGCGAGCAGCTCAAACAACGTTACATATTCTATTTTTCTACACCTTTTATGGTCCCCAAAGGAAAGCTTTGTTACTTCCAATGCTACAGAAATATAATTTTGTCCAATGTAATCCTGCACTGCACTTTATACAGCTCTGATCCCTATGTGAGTTATTCTCTCACTTCTTATTTATGGGAAGTGGCCAGACTAAGACATCTATCTCCACAAATGTTTTAATGGATTGTTTTATCTTGTAATAATGAAATTGTGAAGCTATGGCTATGATTTTATCTGATGTATGTTTTAGATGTTTTTATTGATGAAGGTTTTAACTTGTTTTGCACTTTCACTTGTATGCATTGAAACAATGGGAAATAAAGTAGAATTGAATTGACTACTGGCCTTTTTGGAACAACTGTCCCTCATGACATCAACTAACCTGATCTATATGTCGAGTTTAGGCAGACATGTGTCTGCTCAGAACAGTCCTTTGGTTGTGAACAGGAAACAGGTGGGATATTTTCCAAAAAATGAATTGACAAAGCCCATCATCATCCATATTGAGCTACACTTACACCTTAAAGAACTCTTGTGAGTTGGACCTGGGTCACCCTCAATGTTGATGGGAAAACTCCTGGCTGTCACACAAAATTAGTCATGTAACATGTGAACATTTTATAAGAAATTATCCCCTGTTGCTGTTACTGGGCCCTCAACTGCCCATCAAGCTCTGAATAGGTCATCGCAAGAATGTGATCCATTAAGGGTTCAAGGATGCGGTACATGCACTTCCCACGTTTGGAGGACTGCTTGAGTTGGACTTCCACTGACTGCCTGGTCCACAGTCGAGGTTCCTCCCACCTCTTGCGGCAACAAATGCTGCGCCACTTGAAGAACCCCAGGGTCTGCACTTTCCTTGCGATGGCCTTCCAAATGTCCCACTTCAGATGGGCGTAATGGGTGCAAGAAATGAGAGAAAAGACAATGGTTTTGTGACATTTTGTTTGTCTGCTTTGATGTATAAAAGGTTTTCTGCATCTATCAATAGCATGACTCATAAGTTAACATACAACATGTGTGTTTTCACATGCTGACCAAAACCAATAATTTAATACATACTTTTGTAGTGATCTGTTAACTACCTTCACCCCATATCATGACCTAAACTCATCAATCCAGACCTGTGACATCATTTAGCCCAGGGGACTCCTACATATTCTGTGACGTGACCTTCTTCTCATCAGTGCAAAAGGTTGTGAAGTACTCAAGGCTAAACATAAATACTTAAGGTGCAGTGAATGCTAGCCACTGTAAGTGAAGGACCTTCAGTTTGGGCATGACACACTTTGAAATGGGAGTTAAATGAAAAGAAGTGTTAGCTAAAGAAGTTAGGCAACTCTCCCTTTCAACTGTCGTCCATTTTAAAGCGTTCCGAGGTATATTTCTATGCTAGCCTCAAAATTTGACCTGGCAAGGATGCATGTTAATGACAGATATACCTCAGTGCTTCAGTTGCTTGCCCACAGCCTGGACCGGGATTCTGACTAATCACTGCTCATTCTCAGGCCTTTTTATCTGCAGCTTGATGACCCTGATATCACATGAAAACAGACGTCCCTTAACATTTACATGAACAATGACTGTGTGCCCATCTAATAAAGGACCTCAAGGCTGTGTGGTACTCTGAAGGGGTCTGGGAGCTACTGGTAGCTCCCATACAACTGTTTGGAGAGCCCTGATCTAGGCTGAGTGATTTGTGGACCATAAACATAGCTATCATCAGTTTCATTTTGTTTGTACAGAAACCAGTCTAATATCCATTATGTGAGTTTTAAATGTAGCACATGTAATTCAAACATATACATAAATATATCTCTACATACACGCCAATTAGAATAAAGGCTTTTTAAACACACAACACATACTAATGTTGTTGTTTTTTCACATTGTAAAGTGCTTAGACATCCTCAACATCATTGTGCTCTGTAAGGAAGAAAAATATATGACACTTCACATCACTAACTGCCTTCATTCAGGAACTCAAAGGAACATTGAAGCCTGTGTGAATGGAAAAATACCAGTTTTACAGATTTCCATGTACAATTCAGACATGTGCTTGTTCCTCTTGTGAGCCATAGAGCTAGCCATACAGGGAGAGGACCTCATATCACAGCAAGTCCAGCTCCTCTGGTGAGAAGACAGGGGCCCTCTCACTTTTTCCACCAGCTATCGTTGCTCCCAGAGGTAACAGCAGCAAACGTGGAGTAGGTCTTAATGGCAGCAGTGTTAAGAGGCAAGAGAGCTTTTTGCCCAACTGCTACGTACATGTACATAACGTACACGATTGTCAGCATAGATGGGCACAGTCATTGGCTTTTTTTACGTTACTTTTACAAACATTAGCCTATGGCTGTGTCCGTCATGGAGTTTGCCGGCCACTAAGCGGTTAACTTCCGCCATGCCCGTCTGATTCTAAATGTCCTATCGGCGAGATCAGGCACCCACCATTTTAGAATTTCAAAATAGAGTGTTTGTGACCGTTAAGTGCGTCAACACCACTCAATGGGTGCTAGTTTGTTTACATATTCAAACTTTGATAGACACTCATTCTTTAAAAAAACATTTATATTTAGTGTGTTACTGTGCTGAAAGGCAAAATTAGTGCGGTGTTGTTTACACCTCCGTTCACAGTATTTTTGGAGGTAAAAATAAAAAAAATGTGTAAATAATACATTTGAAGTGTATTATCAACAACCTTTTTCAAAATTATTTCTAGACTATAAATGTAATTTGTAAAGAATAAAGGAAAAAAACAAATGCTTTATTAAAATAAGTAGGAAAACCCTATAAGTTTGTACAAATACATGACCTTAGTTTTAAATATCAAATATGTTGCTTTGGAAATTTTGAAAAATGTTCAAATGTTTTACCAATGCAGGCATATGAACCCTGGGAGAGTGAGGAGACGACAGCCTCAGGTGTACCGCCCATTTCCAGATCTTGCCACCATGGAAGAAAGGGTAAACAAGTTCAGACTGAATACGCAAACTATACTGGATTTCTGTCATCAGCTAGAACCAGATCTTACGCCTCACAACAGAAATCCCACATCTAATGCACCAATTGTCAAATTCATGGCAGTACTTCATTCTGTGGCCACATTATTCTTGCAAGACACTGTGGCAGTAACTGTTGGAATGTCACAACCAACTTTCAGTGGTGTGCTATAAGAAGTCATATCTTCAATGATGAGACACAGCAACAGCTTCATCCAGTTTTCAACAGCAGAAGGTTTTAGCCAATGTGAAGGGGGACTTTTAAGGTTTTGGTCGCCTACCAAATGTGGTTGGAGAAATTGATGGCACATATGTTGGCTTAGTGCCACCACATGCCTGAGAACATGTCTACCAGAATCACTTCCATTCAATCAACATGCAATTTGTCTCGTTACCATATTTGTACATCACAAGCGTCTGTGCACATTTTCCTGTCTCTGCCCATGATTCCTTTGTACTACGGAACAGGTCCATACCCCTGCAAATGTCACAACTTGGACCTGAGAGGGACTGGCTTTTTCATAATATTGTTTGGGGGTTTCCTAGTTGAATAATCTGGCATTATGTCATATTTTTGGGCAATTTCTTTGTCTTCCATCTAAGAGCCTATCCCAACTGACCAGGGTTTTTGGCACCGCTGAGGAATCCGACAACGCCAGGAGTAGTCTGCTTCAATAAGGCTCATGGAAGAACATGGCAGCCAGTGGAACAGGTTTTCAGGCTCCTAAAGACTAGATTTTGTTGTCTAGACAAAACTGGAGGAGCCCTCCTCTACTCACCCAATAAGGTTTGCCAAATCACCCTGGCCTGCTGCATGCTGTACAACATTGCCCTGCGATGGACCACCCCTTTC
This sequence comes from Lissotriton vulgaris, assembly GCF_964263255.1. Taxonomy (NCBI): domain Eukaryota; kingdom Metazoa; phylum Chordata; class Amphibia; order Caudata; family Salamandridae; genus Lissotriton; species Lissotriton vulgaris. Next base: position 773,791,744 of record NC_141685.1, on the reverse strand, counting down.
ATCATAGAGGATGGAGACCATGAAGAGCCACCGGGTACGAATCTTGAAATGCCAAATGAAAATGTTAGTGGTGAAGAGAAAGGAGATAACTTACGTCATTGACAACTTCTTCTCATGAGTGTAAGTATATCTTTACATGTTCTCACTTTCACAGTTACCCCATCTATTGATGTGATGATGAGAGAAGTATGGGGTGGTTATTTGTTAGTAAGGGCATGGTATCACCTGGTTTTATAATCAATCCCTGGTGATAGTGGTAGAACTGTGTATTGCCTATATTTGTATTAATCCCTGGTGGTCGTAGTAACACCATGCCTTGTTATATTGTAGGTATTTTTCTCTGTGTGATGATATCGCATGTAATTAAACGTGCCATAACCATGTTGAAGAGCAGACACCAATAGTTGCACATTGACATGTTACTTTGCACATGCGTCCGATCAGGCGATTAGCTTTATAAAGTGTCCAATCAAGCAGCAAGCACTTGACATTATTGCTTTTCCGATTCGGCTTCCTGTCCGTGTTGGCATCCTGTTGCTAGGCAACTCACTTGCGACGTTCTTGGCTGCTAGGTTCTCCGTTAGTGCTTCATGTTTCCAGGGCATCAACTCTGCAATGACGATCCTATTGGCTGGCAGTTCCACCGTCAGTACAGCCAGCTTCCAATCCTTGATCCTGCAATAGAAAACAAAAGGAGCCTTAATCAACGTACATAAGGTATTTCAACAGCACGTCTTATGGCTGTTCCAACGATCAACAAACTGAGGTAACTTTTATTTCGTACAGCACTTGTGCATAAGCTACCACGAAGCACTCATCTGTATATGCTGACGTGTGGATTTCAAGCTCAGAGATTGTGAAAGCGCATTGTTGGAAAACACGGATATTGGTCATTTTTATGCTCAGAGACTGTGAGAGCACAAGTGAGACATTGATAGCATTTTACATAGATTTTATGGACATGGTGTTTGCATTCTTTGTTTTTTAGCACTACTAGGAGATATTACTGTGAAATTTAGATTGTGTATATTCTTGTTCTATAAAAATGTTATGAACACTATTAATGAGACTACAGGTTTGTAGTGTTTCTTACATATACTGTTGTAAAAACATGGTGATGGTTAACTGAACTACCTTGAAAAAACTAACAATACTCTTTTATTTTATAGTTATTCAGATCCACAATCTAAGACATACGAAAATTGTAATATAGGGAAGTGTATTCCAATGTTTGACTGATTGCGTGAACCTCATTTTGTATGTTTCTTATAATTTATGTCTCCTTGTCATTTATTCCCATGTGATTTATATTCCATATATATGTATAGGAGAGTTAATCATCTTCCCTATTACTGACTATTAGGTTTTACAAGAAAACAAAGAATCCTGTTATGTGATACCTTCACTCCTAAGATCCAGGAGGTGGTCTTCGGTGGTGTGAGGTCCGTCTTTCTTTTGTCTCTTTCCCATTTCCCCCTTCCCTTTGGGTGTTTTCAATGGTGCTGTGTTCCATAGAATCAGTGCTACTAGGGTCTGCGCTCAGAGGAGATCGGGTCCAACCATCATCCAAACGGAATGGGCCAGTGTTCAGGTGAGTGGTACATGACAATATGTAGCTGTTGAAGCGTCTCATCATTGTAGGACATACTTCTTGTATCACATCACTGAAACTTGGTTGTTACATTTCACCAGATACTGAAACTGTGGATTGGAATGATCTTGTGCCTACAAAATGTTTTTCAGTTCGGGCGGAGGACCTGGCGGCACCACACAGACGGTATTGCGTATCCTCTAATGTTCCGTTCAAATGCGCAACCAAGCCTACACGATTTTTGAGGGTCTAATGGCAGTTGAAATATACAAACTTTTTTTTTAATCTCAATGTCCCATTAAGTTCTTAAGCCCCTCTTAACGGTGAAAATGAAATTCTAAAAGTTAAAAAGTGATTAGAATGCTGTCTATTCACAGCACAGTTACATCCAGCAACCTGTATCAAGTTGTTGGTCAGGCACTATTCCTAGTGATTTGTCATAGGAACCACTATACAAAATTATTTGAGGAAAGCCAGTTATTTGTTAATTGTCAACCTTGCTGCATTGAATGTGTGATATATAAATTCTGACAAGCAGGAATCAAGATTGTAATATCCAAACCTACGAAATATAGATCTCCTGATGAAGGCCTGTGAGCCAATAATGCATGTAGAGAGATCTTGAGAGATCTTCTGAGCATATCATTGTACTCCTGCTACATTGCATTTATCAATTGGCAATTATATTTGGCTACTGAAAGTTGTACTATAAGCTATATCTTGATGCATTTAAAGAATATATCTTTCAATGATTATCTTTCTAATTAGGATATGTATATCAATATGAAAATGACATAAATATTTTGGAACTCCGTCTTTTGTTTATTAAGTGCAATTTATGAATGTGTATGGGTTATGACATTTGTGGATGACTGTAGTGCTTTGTTTAAGAGCTGTGTGTTTTTATATATATATATATATATATATATGGATATATGTATTTTGTGCATATAATTTTGAATACTGATAATAAAATAATCTTGTCCTGAGCTCTGTTAAATCATGAAACATTGTGTTTGTAAGTAAAGAGTGTGGTTGCCTGAGGATTTACTTTGCAGTTGTTACAAAATGTTGTTCTGCCATTTTTTGTCTATTAGTGTAATTGATGTGGGATTCCTTGTGTGAGCCAGATGATCTGGCTCCAGCTGATGAACATGAATCAATGACAATTTGCCTTCTCCAATCCTATTCTTTTGGATGTATTCCCTTCTTTCATGTTGGCAAGGTCTGGAACTGGGAATGTGAACGCTGGTACCAAGTATTAGTGTCATTAATGGATTGTTATGTTAGTGAAAATGTTGACTGACAATTATTGGTCAAATGGAATTAATATAGTAGTAGATTATTTAACGGTATGTTTTTTGGGAGTCATGGTTGAGAACTTGAGAAAACATAACAGACTTGCTAATTCTCTATATTTACACAATACTTCGATTTTTGTCATTGTAAAGTTAAGATGGAGGGAAAGAAATGTATTGATAGAGTCAAGATATACTACACCAGTCTATGAGTTTTTGAGTTGTGAATTTATTGAAGTAAAGATGAAGAAATTAAACAGGGTGAAAATGCAAAAGCAAACCAAAAGGTGAAGAAGTCAGTCATGGTGAATGAAACCATGGTTGAAGAGCCAAAACTGTGTGAAGTTCAATTTCCAAAATACAACAGGCCTCAGAAAGGTAAATGTTTCCAGAAGTAGTCCACAGAGTGAATGCTAGTCACACACATGGCGAAGTTAGGATCATTGTTTTTTGCTGGAAGGGGCAGAGGTCTTGCCATTTATCCCTTCTGATAATCTCCTTTCCTGTGGCAGCAGCAGATTTAGATGGGGCAGATGTTGTAGGACCACAGCAAATGGTAGATGGTGCTGCAAAAGCCCTGCACATATGGGTGTGAATGTCCTGCAGCATCCCAGTCAGGGAGCCCATATTAGAGTGGTGAGACCCCATCTGATAATTGAGATCCCTCTGCAATTGCTTCATCTCCCAGAGCTCGGTGAGTACCTGGCCCATCATGTCTTGGAACTGATGATAGGCTCCGGAGACTTGGTCTATGATGGTCTGGGTGAGAGTGTCCCCAGTGGCTTTACTATGCTGGCCCACAGAATCCCTCCCATGACCCCTAAACCTAACCCAGTGTTCCCCATTTGACTGGATCCTGGGTGAGCTGAAGCTGTGGTCTCAACATTTCCCAGGACTGGGGGCACACAATCAGTGTTATAGTGGTAGGACCACACAACGTGTGGTAGGACCACTCAACGTGGAGCCTTTGGTTAACTGAGGTGTTACAGCTGGGGTGACAGATATCAGTGTGGGCCTAGTGAGACTCACTTGAGCTGTCTGTCCGTGCTGACCAGATGGACAAGGATCCTCATCTTCATCCAGATTACCAGGAGTGGTGTCCTCACTGAAGGCTTGATCCTGGGGTTGAGTGGAGGTCTCTTTAGTGGCAGACTTTACTATTCATAAATGCCCTTTGTGAATACCGAAAGTCCTAAAGTTAGACTTTCGTCTCAGTTTACCTTTGTGAATTAATCCCATGGAGTTTAAAGATGCACTGGGCTAGTCACAATGGTAACTTAGACTTGTGAGTTATTTACATATGTAATTTACTTACACACATTTAAGTTACCTTATTATTTTTGGCTATTCACAAAATATGAGTATAAAGTTTCTCAAAAGTGTAGACTTTCACAACTTCACCCCTTGAAAAAAGGGGGAAAACTAATTAATAAGTGTAAATTACTACAGTCAAAAAAGAAACAGTAGTAAGTCCAGCATCACACATGGCCAACAACCGACACTACATCACCCTCCCAAAGAACATAAGGGAGGCAGGGTCTTACAATTAAACACCATAGGAAATAGTGTTAAATTTAATATATTTTAAAATAGTTCAAAATATTAATAAATATAATGTAATGTTACAAAAGTCTACCAATAAAACATATTTATTATTTAATTATCAAATATTTGAATAACCTTTTTTATAATTAAATAATAATGTAAGAATATTTGTATGAAAATATTACTAAATTATTTAATTTTGTACATCACTTTAAGTAATTCATATGTTCTATCATTAACATTAAATTATATTTATGTTTATTTTAAAATATGTTAAAAATGTAATTTAAGTGAACATTATTCTATATGGTTTATTTTTAAACTGGTATTTTGACAAAATATCAAGTTGTAAATATCGGAACACACAAATATAAAAAAGAAATATTGTAACGCAAAAATATTGTGATGAGGAAATTTCATTGTCCATAATATTGTTTTTTTAGGTACGTAATATCGTTGTTAAGAATATTGTTGTTGTAAATATAATTTTCAATAAAGAATGCGGTTTCTAATTAATTTAATGTATTTTTGTTTATATATTAATTTTGTTTGGCAGTATTGTTTGTATAATTGTTATTCATTGTTAATTGTTTTAAATATAATTTGCAATTGTAAGTGACTTAGAAATGTTTATTTAATTGAGTGTAGTAATTTATAGTGTCATAGTGTGTTGTTGGGTGTATTTATTTATTTATTTGTTGGATTTGTAATGCGCATAGCTGCCCCAGCGATAGGGCGTCCCAGCGCAAACCACAGACTCCAAGACAAAAACCAGAGAGAAACCAAATTAGACAGGGAAAAGCCAGGTTTTTATGGCTTTCCTGAAAACGAGATGATTCTGGATGGTTCTAATGGAAACAGGAAGCGAGTTCCAAAGTTGCGCGGCCAAATTACGGAAGGAGCGGCCACCCGCTCTAGCTTTCAGGACACGCGGCGTACAGACCAGCGCTGAGTCAGCAGATCTCAAAAGATGCCGCAGCACATAAAGCTCTAACAGACCCACCAACCCCGGGGGTGCCTGCGCTTCTCAACAGGCAGCCAGTGAAGTTCACGAAGCACATGAGAAACTGCGCAAGATTTCGGGAGAGCCACAAGAATGCGAGCAGCTGCATTCTGTACTCTCTGTAGATGCATGACACTGGCCTTGTTGGCACTCAAGTATAGGGAGTTGCCATACTCCAGTCTAGATAGAATTGTTGCCTGGATAATGGTTTGGCATACTTTTGGAGGGAAGAAACCCAACAGAGGCTTCAAGCCTCGCAGAAGCCCAATGCACGCCCCAGCCACTACCTTTGATTGTGTGTCAAACGTCAAAGCACTGTCGAACCACACGTCTACGTTTTTCACAGTCTCCTTAGGCAGGAGGCAGGTTTAAGGCAATCTGGCCACCATTGCTTGGACCACAAACCCCGATCCATCCCGAGCAGTAGAATCTCTGACTTACTGGCGTTCAACTGCAAGCAGTTTAACGCCATCCAGTCCGCAATCGCTGAGAGATCCTCTTTGAACTTGGCCAGATTGGTACACCGGGTGTATAGGGGCATAGGGTGGAAAGTTAATTAAGAAATAATTAATCATTCATAAATTAATACTTTTTAGGTAAGTATGTGGTTGATATTCATTGTGTATAGGATATAATATTGATTTATTATATAATATATATTATATGTGGGGGTAATTATGCATATAGGGAGATAAGTTAGGAAGGTAATTAGGTAACAATTAGGTAAGAATTGATTTATAATACATTATAATTATTTATTTGATTACTAATTATGTAAATTGAGTACTAATACTATATTATAGTTATATTTTAGCTGCTTAGTTTGTAGGTGTATAGGGTGGGAAGTTAAGTAATGGTGAATCTTACTCTTCTGAAGTCCAACGCTGACCCTACCGTTGCACAGACTGGAGTGGGAACAATAAATGTAACCCCTTTGAAGTCCAACACTTTCCCTACTGTTGTACAAACTGGAGTGGGAATCGGAAATGTAACCCCTCCGAAGTCCAACTCTTTCCCTACCGTTGCACAGACTGAAGTGGGAATAGTTCATCTTACCGCTCCAAAGTCCAACACTTTCTCTACTGTTATACAAACTGGAGTGAAAATAGTAAATGTAACAACATTGAAGTCCAACCCTTTCCCTACTGTTGCACAGTTTGAAGTGGGAATAGTAAACCTTACCCCTCCAAAGTCCAACACTTTCCCTACTTTGCACAGACTGGAGTTGGAATAGTAAATGTTGCCCCTTTCAAGCCCAAATTCTTTCCCTACTGTTGCACAGACCGGAGTGGTAATAGTAAATCTTACCCCTTCAAAGTCTAACTCTTTGCCTACTGTTGCACAGATTCAAGTAAGAATAGTACATTCAACCTGTCCAAAATGCAACACTTTCCTTACTGTGGCTTAGACTGGAGTGAGAACAGTAAATTGAAACTCTCTGAAGTCCAATGTTTTCCCTACTGTTGGGTTGTCTGGAGTGACTATAATATATTTAACCCCTCCAATGTCCTACAATTTCTTTACTGTTGCAAAAACTGGCGTTGGAATAGTATATCTATTACTCCCAGGCTCCCAACACATTTCCTAATATTGGTTATCATTTTTATCTATATTTGTTTATAATTTAAATTCTTTAGTATTTGTTTCTATTTTTATAATAGTTTTTTTTAAATGTGTTTTTTAAAAATTCTTCTATTTAATTTGTTTGGTAATTTATTTAATGTTTTGGAATTTATTTTTTTATATTTCTTCTATTTTGTGTTATATATATATATGTGCACACACATATATACACATATATATTTATAATGTGCTTTTTATGGTAGTAAATTTAAAGATTTAAACCAAAAAATGAATATATTGTAAAATACATATTTTTAATTATTGTGTTACATTAGATATATGTGTATAAATATATATACATTCTATAATAATGGGGTAACCCAAAAGATCAAGGCGGACATGGGCACGATACGGGAATGAAAAGATGGTTTGTGACCATGTGTTTATAATGAACTCAATTCAATACTAAACAATAGGTGCTGTGTAGAGAGTCTACAGCGCTGTTAGTGGATAACTGAACATAACAACAGATTACATAATTTATGCATATACTAGTTTCCTTTTATGCATGCCTATGTCAAGAGATCACACATGAAGAAAGTGCCACAGTGTGAATTGAATTATCAAAATACCATATTTATTTTAGATTAGTCATGAATTACTTTTTTCAATTTTTTCAATAGTCATAGGTTGCGCTCGAAAAAGGGGGAGAGTAGTAGGATAGTGGTGGTGGGTAGTGGAAAGTGCAAATCATGAAGATAAGGAAAAACATTAAGATATTAAAACAACACTGGTAACTGAGACCAGACTGTGAAGACCTGTCCACGTTGTCACTTGCATTTACATGTATTCTGTAAATTGTGGTGTGCATTCAATGCATTTTTACATAAAGGAATAATAAGGATGGTGTTTGTACAGGTTATATTCAGAGGGGCAGCGTCGACGTTTCGACTCGGCTGATGCAAGGCGGGAACTTTGGGGCCTCACCTGCGAGTCTTCATCAGGACAGAGGGTTGCAACCTATGATGGAGAATACTAAGTTAGAAGGGCAGCTGTGTATGTGTGTGGTAATTGGTGGTAGGTCAGTACGTGCTTACTGACCTAAACCTGGTGCCAAGCCTGGCTACTCAGGTGGAAGATCCATAAATGTTTCAGGGCCCAAAGTCGCCAGGGGAAACAACGTTCTTGGTCAATTAATTAGACATCCGTCACTGAATCTGTGATTCATCCGTGAGGAACAACTTCATAAAAGGTATTAAAAACCAAGAGTCAATTGAGGCATTAAGGGAGTAATGGTCAAGGAGCAAGCAATCAATACACCCATACTTTCTAGGCAAAACCTCTGCAAAACCCTCCATAATAGTGGCTGGATAGATGGTGGTGTTAAAACTACAAAACACCCATAGTGAGTATACATGGCCACCTATGTATGTCACTCGATGTACACGTAAAGTGTAAGCGTAGCCTCCAATGTGTGTAAGCCGGGGCAAAGGCTTCCCATATACTAGATGTGACTGCTAAGTACCAGCGTACATTAAACAACAGCCCTCAAAATTCCACTGGGGATACTATTGCATCAATGCGGCAAGCCCTTATAGATAAACTTTCAACAAGAGCCAGGGAATTGTTAAGGTTAAACCCGGATGCTGCCCACAATAAACCCAGTGGCGGCGTGGCTGATACGGACAAAAATACCTGTATTGAAGTGTCTCAGAGGTTAGTCATCCTGCTTGGTAAGCGAATGCGGCAAGGAATGGAAAGTGGGCGGCGCCGGTTAAAAGGACGCGCGCTCGCACGTTGGCAACGTGCACGTTGCCATTTACAGAGCCATGAAGCTCCGATAGACTCCCGGTTCCTAGACCAATGTGAGCGATAACATAGAGGGGGAACTGCTCCTTCATGTCATTCTCGGGTGTATATTTACAGTGGGGGGGCTGCCACAAGGGCGTGTGTATGTACAGAAGTGTAAAGTTAAAATCTATTCAAACAATATTAGTTTCTATGGTATACAGTTATATACATATATACATAATGATAAAGTTCTCCGTGATGGAAAATGGTCATTGAACCACAAATGATGAAGACAATTTATGCAATGCATCCTGATAATCTCCCAGTGTTGGAAACTAGACAGTAAGCCATGAATGATGACGACAATTACACAATACATATTGGAAATGTCTCAGTGATGGAATATAGACATTAAAACACGAATGATGGAGACATTGCGTAATACATCTTAGCTGCGCGTATAATGCTGGGTGACCCCCTACTGTATTTACAGGCCCCCTATGCATGGCATAACTAGTTATGTAAGGCGGGGATAGAGGAAACCTATGCTGTGTGATCGCTGTGACTACTGTGATATTCAATTATATACATATCTGCGTGCTGATAACGTCCTAGTGACTGGAACATAATTGGAAACAATATAGAGCACTAGCTAGAGGGGTTGGTAGGCAGAAGGAACCAATCCTATACTAGCGGATACCCTATGACTGACAGGACTAGTACTGAACGACCACCATGGTCTGCTGGAGAACCATATGCAAGTAAATTAGTGGAGATACAGTTGGCATCGCACCCAATTAACTAGGGTCCTAAGTGTGTCTGTCCTCAAGGGATCCTGTATTAGGAGATACGTAGATTGGCTGCTTGTCGGGCGATTTCCTCATATTTGTTTAATCCCTTGTGTATTGTGTTGAAGATGTTAATCCACTTGCATTCGCGATAGTTTAAATTGTGAGAAAGGCACCCTCCTTTAGGGTTGGTGTGTACCCGCTCGATGAACCACCATCTTAAGCTGTCTGCAGTATGTCCAAATTTAGTGAAGCGTTCTACCAGGGGTGCCCCTTGTGTGGCACATCTTATTTTACTGCAATGTTGCAGGATCCTACACTTGACCTTTTGTGTAGTCTGGCCTATGTATAGAAAATCACAGGGACATTGGATTGCATATATAACTCAGGAGGAGTTGCAGTTGGTATGTTCTTTATGGGTATATGTGTAGTCATTGTAGGTAAATGGTTGTATTTCTTTGGTCAGAGAGCAGGCCTTACAACCCCCACATTTATAATGCCCCTTGATGGGGGGAATGTTCCAGAGGTGTGTCTGGGCATTCGTTGTGTTCGATGGAAGTAGTGATTTGACCAGTGTGTTCCTTAGGCTTTTACCTTTGCGAAATGCATGCATCGGGGGGGTCAGACATGTTAAGTTTGTCTGCAACCATGTGCCAATGTTTATTGATCATTTTCTTGATTTGGTTGCTTTTGGTGTAGAATGTCATGACACACGTGAGTCTTTCTTGAGTGGGGTTCTGCTTGTCCTTAGGTGTAAGAAGAAATTCCCTGTGGTTATACCACGCTCTTTTTTGGGCCTTCTTTAGGAGCCTGGTGGGGTATCCTCTATCTTTCAATCTGTTGAGTAGGTCAATGGATTCAGAGAAATAGCCCTCCCTCTTAGAGCAATTGCGTCTAACCCTTACAAATTGGCCATACGGTACATTGTCTCTTAAGCTCCAGGGGTGGTGACTTGAGTATCTAAGGAGTGTGTTCCGTTCACTGGCTTTCCTATAGAGTGTTGTATGTAGTTTCTCCTCTTCCACTTGATGTCAAGGAAATTAATTTTCCCAACGCTATAGTCCAGTGAGAATTGTATATCCGTGGATTGGCTATTGAGCCAACCATGGAAGGTATTGAGTTGTGCAGTAGTTCCTCTCCATAGCATCAGCATATCATCGATATACCTACGCCACATAGTGATGTTATTACTATGTGGGTTATGGACGTTAAGTACATATCTTTCTTCGTAAGCGTCCATAAAAATAATGGCTAGATTTGGGGCAAAGCTCACCCCCATGGCCACGCCTCTGGTCTGGTAGTAATACCTGTCCTGAAACATAAAAAAGTTTTAGCTCATAGCAATCTCCAATAGTGTAAGAATGAATTCATTGGGATTCTGGTGGGTTTGGGACGTTTCTCAAGGGCTAGTTTGATCACGTCCAGAGCTTCCTCCTGGGGAATACTCGTGTACAATGAGGAGATGTCATTGTGACCAATAGTTCGTTATTGGTGTCAAAGGGAAGGTTGTCAACTAAATAAATGGCTTCAATGGTGTCCCTGAGGTAGGTAACAGTGTCAATGGCAATCGGCTTGAGGAAGTGATCAATAAATTTACATAGCGGTTCTAAAAGTGAGCCACATCCTGATATGATGGGTCCGCCAGGTGGGTTTTCCATTTGTTTGTGGATCTTTGGCAAAGTATACATAGGGGTTGCTTTTTGTTAAGGAAGTCATGTTCATGTTTGCTCAAAAAGCCTTCTTGTAGTCCTACACTTGTTGCCTCTTTGATGAGACGTGCAACCTCATTACTGGGGTCCGTGGTCAGGATCATATAGAAACCCCCCCGATGCATGCATTTTGCAAAGGTAAAAGCCTAAGGAACACACTGGCCAAATCACTACTTCCATCAAACACAACAAATGCCCAGACACACCTCTGGAACATTCCCCCCATCAAGGGGCATTATAAATGCGGGGGTTGTAAGGCCTGCTCTCTGACCAAAGAAATACAATCATTTACCTACAATGACTACACATATACCCATAAAGAATACACCAACTGCAACTCCTCTGGAGATATATGTGCAGTTCAATCTCCCTGTGATTTTCTACACATAGGCTAGACTACACAAAAGGTCAAGTGTAGGATCCTGCAACATTGCAGTAAAATAAGATGTCCCACCCCTTGTAGAACACTTCACTAAATTTGGACATACTGCAGACAGCTTAAGATGGTGGTTCATCGAGCGGGTACACACCAACCCTAGAGGAGGGTGCCTTTCTCACAATTTAAACTATCGTAAATGCAAGTGGATTCACATCTTCAACACAATACACAAGGATTAAACGAATATGAGGAAATCGCCCGACAAGCAGCCAATCTACGTATCTCCTAATACAGGATCCCTTGAGGACAGACACACTTAGGACCCTAGTTAATTGGGTGCGATGCCAACTGTATCTCCACTAATTTACTTGCATATGGTTCTCCAGCAGACCATGGTGGTCGTTCAGTACTAGTCCTGTCAGTCATAGGGTATCCGCTAGTATAGGATTGGTTCCTTCTGCCTAACAACCCCTCTAGCTAGTGCTCTATATTGTTTCCAATTATGTTCCAGTCACTAGGACATTATCAGCACGCAGATATGTATATAATTGAATATCACAGTAGTCACGGCGATCACACAGCATAGGTTTCCTCTATCCCCGCCTTACATAACTAGTTATGTCATGCATAGGGGGCCTGTAAACACAGTAGGGGGTCGCCCAGCATTATACGCGCAGCTAAGATGTATTACGCAATTGTCTCCATCCTTCGTGTTTTAATGTCTATATTCCATCACTGGGACATTTTCAATATGTATTGTGTAATTGTCGTCATCATTCATGGCTTACTGTCTAGTTTCCAACACTGGGAGATTATCAAGATGTATTGCATAAATTGTCTTCATCATTTGTGGTTCAATGACCATTTCCCATCACGGAGAACTTTATCATTATGTATATATGTATTTAACTGTATACCATAGAAACTAATATTGTTTGAATAGATTTTAACTTTACACTTCTGTACATACACACGCCCTTGTGGCAGCCCCCCCACTGTAAATATACACCCGAGAATGACATGAAGGGGCGGTTCCCCCTCTCTGTTATCGCTCCCATTGGTCTAGGAACCGGGAGTCTATCGGAGCTTCATGGCTCTGTAAATGGCAACGTGCACGTTGCCAACGTGCGAGCGCGCATCCTTTTAACCGGCGCCGCCCGCTTTTCATTCCTTGCAGCATTCGCTTACCAAGCAGGATGACTAACCTCTGAGACACTTCAATACAGGTATTTTTGTCCATATCAGCCACGCCGCCATTGGGTTTATTTCGGGCACCACCTGGGTTTAACCTTAACAATGCCCGGGCTCTTGTTGAAGGTTTAGCTATAAGGGCTTGCCGCATTGATGCAATAGTATCCCCAGTGGAATTTTGAGGGCTGTCGTTTAATGTACGCTGGTACTTAGCAGTCACATCTAGTATATGGGAAGCCTTAGCCCCAACTTACACACATTGGGGGCTACGCTTACACTTTACGTGTACATCGAGTGACACAAATAGGTGGCCATGTACACTCACTATGGGTGTTTTGTAGCTTTAACACCACCATCCACCCAGCAACTATTACGGAGGGTTCTGCAGAGGTTTTGCCTAGAAAGTATGGGTGTATTGGTTGGTTGCTTCTTGACTATTACTCCCTTGATGCCTCAATTGACACTTGGTTTTTAATACCTTTTAGGAAGTTGTTCCTCACTGATGAATTACAGATTCAGTGACGGATGTCTAATTAATTGACCAAGAACTTTGTTTCCCTTGGCGACTTTGGGCCCTGAAACATTTATGGATCTTCCACCTGAGTAGCCAGGCTTGGCACCAGGTTTAGGTCAGTAAGCACGACCTGACCTACCACTGATTACCACACACATACACAGCGCCCCTTCTAACCTAGTATTCTCCATCATAGGTTGCAACCCTTTGTCCTGATGAAGACTCGCAGCTGAGGCCCCAAAGTTCCCGCCTTGCATCAGCCGAGTCGAGACGTCGACGCTGCCCCTCTGAATATAACCTGTACCAACACCATCCTTATTATTTCTTTATGTAAAAATGCATTGCATGCACACCACAATTTACAGAATACATGTAAATGCAAAAAATGTATTCTCCTAAGAAGCTATACTTTTATTAATTTATTTCAAATACCATTTTTGAACAGTTGAACCTACAGACATTTAACAATTTCTTCTTCTTGTTTTCCATAGATTTCCATTGATTCCTATGGGTGTAATTTCCCTTTTTCTATTGTTTAACATGGCCATATATTTTTTTATGTAGTCCTTTATTTTCTATTTCTTTCTTTAGTCAGTGGAGCATCGCGGATGAGAATGGAGAGATGCGGCAGCATTGGTCAGTGAGGAACCTATTTTTTATTTTATTTAAAAGTATTAGTAAGTGAACTTTTGTTGTAGGAAGAGTCTAAGGTATGTTAGCTCATTTAATAACTGTATATGTTAGTAGGTTTGTATGTTTTTTTTTAAAAACCTTTCTCCCTATCTAGGTTGCAGAACATTATTTCTGACCGGACACATGATTTTGGAGCATTTGTTTAATTTATTTTCTTTTGAAGGAGTATGTAGCGTGTATTGTGTTATTGTTTTGCCATACCTTTCTACTAATACACCTTTTCAGATTTGTATTACAGTTTTTGGGGGAAAATCTTATACTTGAATTCTTGGCGCTTTGGTTTGAGTCTAGGGAAGGCTGTATTGAGAGGTGCTGAGTGTTGCACTTGACTTTATTTTCTCGAGTTTCTTTTCTCATTGTATAGTGAGTGATTTGTACAGTTTTCATTATTTTCAGGTATCTCAATAGATTGTGCTTTGATCTTTTCTTGGGGGCATTTTTGTTCTTTATTTTCTCTGGTTTTTAATTGTTTACATTATGGAGTCTGGATCTTTCATTTGGATTGTTATGAGGTGGTGGTGGAAGAATTTTAAAATACACCGTCACTCACCAAAGAAAGACTGTTTCAGGTAGGAATAACTTGAATTGTTTTAAAGAAGATTATTCAATTTTATTTTAGGTGGGACAGGAAACAAAGGCAATTTTTATGGTGTTAGTGTACGTTAGTTGGGTTGGTGGTGTAGTATATAGACTGTGTTTTTCTGGTCGTCTGTCCATTGTTCATTTAAACAAGCCAAATTGTTGAACCTTAGAAAGAGCTCATTTAGTCTTTTTTTTGGTGGCACTGAAGAGCCACATTTAATTCATTTGTAAGATCCTAGTTACAGGTACTACCTGTACCCAGCGCCTGTAAACCAAATGCTACTAGTGGGTCTGCAGCACTCATTGTGCCACCCACTAAAGTAGTCTTTTGAAACATGCCTCAGGCATTCTACTACAGTTTAAACTGCCATTTCGACCAGGCACAATAAACATTTTGGCAGGCCTAAATCTTCCTTTTTTAATACTCTTAAGTCAGGCCTAAGGTAGGCCCGAAAGACCCTTAGGACAGGGTGCATTGCATTTAAAAAGTAGTACGTGTGTACTAAAGTTGTACATGTCCTGGCAGTGAAACTGTTGTGAGGCCAATATCTCCCATTGACTAACATTGGGTTATCTTATTACATTTAATAAGTGATAACTTTAGATTAGGAGCCAGTAGAGATATGGGGGCTTATTTACAATCCCCTTGTGCCACAGTTACAGCGCTTTTCCCCATATTAAAAGTGATGCACCGGCGGTGCAAGGGACTCGTAAATAAGCCCCATGGTGCTTACACTCAAAAGAGTTGTAACTTAAATTTAAAAGGGATTGCCTCTAGCACACACAAAGGAACCTGGCACCAACTTATTGTCACCCCAAACAGTTTGAAAACCTTTCCAGAACCAAATGTGGGGGTGGAACAGGGTGTTCCCCCAACAGACAAAGGCTGGCACTAGGTATAAATATTGGACCTTTAAACACAAGGAGGAGGGACCGGGAGCGTTTTGGAAAAGACGGGTCCAGGACCTATGCTCCCAAGAGTAACTATGTATCACTAAGGGTAACAGTTCCCAAAGTTATAAAGTCTGCAGCCGTACTATGGTTGTGAGTCAAGGCCCCAGTGGGAGACTATTTATGAGAGAAGAGGGAAAAGGGGGTGGAGAAAGAGGGATTAGAAATGTCTCTAATAGATCAGGTTGGGATTCGATGAAGTAGGGGAATTTCTCCTTTAGATATTAGTGCCTGTGGAGGACTGCAGTGCCACCCCCACGAGGAGCAATGCCCAAAGATGAAGCATGACACTCGCAAGAATGTGTGAGGGCACTAATATCTAAAGGAGAAATTCCCATACTTCATCGAATCCCAACCTGATCACTTAGAGACATTTCTAATCCCTCTTTTTCCACCCCCTTTTCCCTCTTCTCTCATAAATAGCCACCACTGGGGCCTTGACTCGTAACCATAGTACGGCTGCGGACTTTATAACTTTGGGAACTGTTACCATTGGTGATACAAAAATATTGGACCCCCAGAACCCTACTTGGGTACACTCCTCCACCTGTTGAAGAGTCAGAAAAAAGACTGCCCTGCTGCTGAAAGCACTGCCTTGCTGCTCTCCTGTCTGAAGGAGGCTGCATTGCTGTGCAACCTTCAGGAGCATAACATGCTCCAGAGGCCTCTCTATCTCTCTCTTTCTCTCTCTCTCTCTCTCTCTCTCCCTCCCTCTATCTCCCTCCCTCTCTCCCTCTCTCTGTCTACCTCTGTCTCGCTCTGTCTCCCTCTCTCTCTAACTGTCTCCCTCTCTGTCTCCCTCCCTCTTCCTCCCTCTGTCTTGCTCCCTGTCGCCCTCCTCCCTCTGTCTGTCTCCCTCTGTTTCCGTCCCTCTGTCTCCCTCCCTCTGTCTCCATCCCTCTGTCTCCCTCCCTCTGTCTCCCTCTCTCTCTCTCCCTCTGTCTCCCTCTCACTCTCCCTCTGTCTCCCTCTGTCTGTCTCCATCTGTCTGTCTCCCTCTGTCTGTCTCCCTCTGTCTCTCTCCCTCTATCTCCCTCCCTCTGTCTCCCTCTGCCTCCCTCCCTCTGTCTCCCTCTCTCTGTCTCACCCTCTCTCTCTGTCTCCCTCTGTCTCTCTCTGTCTCCCTCCCTCTGTCTCCCTCCCTGTCTGTCTCCTTCTCCATCCCTCTGTCTCCCCTGACTCCCTCCCTCTGCCTCCCTCTGCCTCCCTCTGTCTCCCTCTCTCTCTATGGCTCCCTCTCCCTCTGTCTCCCTCCCTCTATCAGCCTCTGTCTCCCTCTCACTCTCTCTCCCTCTGTCTCCCTCAGTCTCCCTCTCCATCTCCCTCTCTGCTACTCTGTCTCTGTCTGTCTCAGTCTCTACCTCTGTCTGTCGCTGTCGCTGTCTCTGCCTCTATCTGTCTGTCCCTGTCTCTGCCTGTCTCTGCCTGTCTCTGTCTCTATCTCTGTCTGTCTCTGTCTCCCTCCCTCTCTCTGTTTCTCTCTGTCTCCCTCCCCTCTCTCTCTGTCTCCCTCCCTCTCTCTCTCTCTCTCTCTCTCTCTCCCTCTCTCTGTCTCCCTCACTCTGTCTGTCTCCCTCTCTCTCTGTCTCCCTCCCTCTCTCTCTCTCCCTCCCTCTTTCTCCCTTTGTTTCCCTCCCTCTGTCTGTCTCCCTCTGTCTCCCTCTTGTCTGTCTCCCTCCCTCTGTCTCCCTCCCTCTGTCTCCCTCCCTCTGTCTCCCTCCCTCTGTCTCCCTCTGTCTGTCTCCCTCTGTCTGTCTCCCTCTTGTCTGTCTCCCTCCCTCTGTCTCCCTCCCTCTGTCTCCCTCTGTCTGTCTCCCTCTATCTGTCTCCCTCCCTCTGTCTCCATCCCTCTGTCGCCCTCCTCCCACTGTCTGTCTCCCTCTGTATCCATCCCTCTGTCTGTCTCCCTCCCTCTGTCTGTCGCCCTCCCTCTGTCTGTCGCCCTCTGTCTGTCGCCCTCTGTTGGTCGCCCTTTGTCGGTCGCCCTCTGTCAGTCGCCCTCTGTCTCCGTCCATCTGTCTCCTTCCCTCTGTCTCCCTCCCTCTTTCTCCCTCTCTCTCTCTCTCCCCTTCTGTCTCCCTCTGCTTGTCTCTCTCTCTCTCTGTCTCCCTCTGTCTTCCTCTCCATCCTTCTCCCTCCCTCTGTCTGTCTCCCTCTGTCTCCCTCTATCTGTCATCCTCTATCTGTCTCCCTCTCCCTCCCTCTGTCTACCCCGGACTCCCTCCCTCTGTTTCCCTCTGTCTCCCTCCCTCTGTCTCTCTCTCTCTCTCTCTCTCTCTCTCTCTCTCTCTCTCTCTCTCTCTCTGTCTCCCACGGTTTCCCTCTGTCTCTGTCTCCCTCCCTCTGTCTGTCTTCGTCTGTCTTCCACTATCTGTCTCCCTCCCACTGTCTGTCTCCCTCCCTCTGTTGCCCTCCTCCATCTGTCTGTTTTCCACTGTCTGTCACCCTCTGTCTCCCTCGCTGTCTCCCTCCCACTCTGTCTCCCTCCCTCTGTCCCGCTCTCTCTCTGTCTCCCTCACTTTCCCTCCCTCTGTCTCTCTGCCTCTCTGTCTCTGTCTGTCTCAGTCTCTGCCTTTATCTGTCTGGCCCTGTCGCTGCCTCTATCTGTCTGTCTGTCTGTCCCTGTCTCTGTCTGTCCCTGTATGTAACTGTCTCCCTCCCTCTGTCTCCCTCTGTCTGTCTCTGACTCTATCTGTCTGCCCCTGTCCCTGTCTCTGCCTCTATCGGTATCTGTCTGTCCCTGTCTCTGTCTCTATCTCTGTCTGTCTCTGTCTCACTCCCTCTCTCTATCTCTTTCTCTCTCTCTCTCTCTCTCTCTCTCTGTCTCCCTCCCCTCTCTCTCTGTCTCCCTCCCCCTCTCTCTTTCTCTCTCTCTCCATCTCTCTCTCTGTCTCCCTCACTCAGTCTGTCTCCGTCTGTCTCCCTCCCTCTGTCTCCCTCCCTCTGTCTCCCTCCATCTGTCTACCTCCATCTGTCTCCCTCTATCTGTCTTCCTCCATCTGTCTCCCTCTATCTGTCTTCCTCCTCTGTCTCTATCCCTCTGTCGCCCTCCTCCCTCTGTCTGTCTCCCTCCCTCTGTCTGTCTCCCTCTGATGCCCTCTGTCTCCCTCTCTCTGTCTCGTCCCTCTGTCTCCCTCTCTCTCTCTCTCTCTCTCTCTCCCTCTGTCTCCCCCTATCTGTCTCCCTCTCCCTCCCTCTGTCTACCCTGGACTCCCTCCCTCTGTCTCCCTCCCTCTGTCTCCCTATCTCCACGGTTTCCCTCTCTCTCTGTCTCCCTCCCTATGTCTCCCTCCCTCCCTGTCTCCCTCCCTCTGTCTCCCTCTCTCTGTCTCCCTATGTCTCCCTCCCTCTGTCTGTCTCCCTCTGTCTGACGCCCTCTGTCTCTCTCTCTCTCCCTCTGTCTCCCTCTACCTGTCTCCCTCTCCCACCCTCTGTCTACCCCAGACTCCCTCCCTCTGTCTCCCTCCCTCTGCCTCCCTCTCTCTGTGTCTCCCACGGTTTCCCTCTCTCTCAGTCTCCCTCCCTCTGTCTGTCTCACTCTGTCTGTCTCCCTTCCTCTGTCTCCCTCTATCTGTCTCCCTCCCTCCCTCTGTCCGTCTCCTCCCTCTGTCTGTCTCCATCCCTCTGTTGCCCTCCTCCCTCTGTCACCCTCTGTCTCCCTCTCTGTCTCCCTCTGTCTCCCTCCCTCTGTCTCCCTCCCTCCCTGTCTTCTTCCCTCTGTCTCCCTCCCTTTGTCTCCCTCAGTCTGTCTCCCTGTGTCGTCTTCCCTCTGCCTGTCTCCCTCTGTCTGTCACCCTCTGTCACCTCACCCCAGCTTCCCGGGCACACACACAGCCGCACCCGAGTACTTTGCAGGTCTTTAAAAGACCATTTACTGGGAGACGTTATGCAATAGATGAGGCATAGTGAGAACAAAGCTTTCAAAGGAATGCCTATTAATTAGCAGCAGTTATGTGCTAAGTGCCTGTTAATACCTATGTCATCCCGTGACACACCCACCATTTGCAGGCGACACAGTACTGTGTCGGGACACACAGTTTGGAAAGCTCTGCTCTAATTAATGCCCCCTGGGTCCTGAACCCTTGGAAGTGGCGTTGGTGCTACTGCTCCTGCATGACCCTAAAACCTGGGATTAGGACATTTCTCTGAGAACCAACAGGAGACTGAGAACAACCAGCAAGCTAATCCCACGAAGGTGCATTGCTGGTGGGATTGACCTTGCCGCAGCTTTCGCAAAGTTCTTCTTTTCAGCAACAAATTCTTTCCAGCTATACCACTCGATGAAGGTATCCAGGGGATCCATGAATTTCTCTTCATCTACAGCCTGCAGCCTCATCCCATTGGAGGAATCTGACTTCAGAAACATCATCTAAGTCCAGAGTTTCCCCAGTGAAAGCTCAGAAACCCTTTACCTTCTCCAGGAAATCTTAAAGATTTTGTTTAAGTTCAATTTTAAGCTGATACTGACCCCAATCAACCTCTTGTAGCTGACCCACACTCCATTGCAGTGGGCCTCAATATTTCACTTTAACCTGGTCTTGCTTGACCAGATACCCTGGGTTGGCACTTTAAGCTTTTAGGCTCAGGATTTCGCTAAAAACTTTTCACAAATCATCACTCCAGTTCTAGTGATTGGATCCAATTCATTTTGGTGTCATTTATGTAAAATTAAGGCTCCCGGTTTTCAGTTTTTACTGATTTTTACAGATAAATACAGACAGAAAACATTCATTTTCTTATCAGTAATTATTTGTAAATGTGGATAAAAATGGAAATTGGGTTGCTAAATACTGTCTGCTATGACTGACAGGCCAATAGATGTGTGGATTAATGGATAAGGGGGTTAAAAAAAAGGAATTTTAGTAAAGAGGCTTTAACAGCAGTAGCCATGCACAAGGTTGATACTGAAATTAGCATATTTTCATATAAGTGCACTGATTTATCTTCTGCAGGTACTCGCAGCACTGAAACCTGGCAGGCATTCCAGCATGAGTGCATATTTATTGGTTAAATAAATGTGGAAATATACTAATTTCAGCTTATTTTTTCCACAAAACCCAAAATAAATATGGTAAATACAGATAAAATTAGCAAATAATAAATTTGGATAAATACAGATGGAAATTGCAAAAAAAGAAATACCATAAAACCGGGAGCCTTGATTAAATTTTACTTTGGTTTTGGATTTTTCATGTGTTTTGTTTTCACTGTATTATTTATCTGTGCTGTTTAAATACTTTACACATTGCCTTTAAGTTAAGCCTGAGTGCTTTTGTGCTACGCCATCAGAGGGTTAAGCACAGGTTAATTTAGTAACTTTTTCAGTTCATCCTGGATTGTGGTTGTTGCCTGAGTGGAGCTTCCACCCGCCACAACCTAGTTTGTTACAAAGAGCATTGAGATAGAAGGCACCATTTGCTTTTAGGCTGTCTCTCTTGCTGTCCCCTCAAAGATTGCCTGACAGGTAACCATAAAATTGTGACAGATGTATTAAATGTGTTTTTCATGTGTAACCCATATTATTTTTAAAGTATGATTTGCATTGAACTTTTTTGATTCTTTCAATGTATGACTGAAACATATTTTATTATAGCTTTAGAGCCCTCTGTATCGGGATCTACCGGCCTTTAACAAGGGTGCAAGCCTTTAATGGCTGGTAGAGCCCACTAGGGAGGGCTCGAAGGCTGGCTAATAGAAGACTCTGCCTCTAGAGGGCAGAATGTTCTAATTTGTAAAACCAAAAGCCTCTCAGAGCCGGGGAGTTGGGGGGGGGGGGGGGGGGGGGGGAGTTAAACCCACTCAGCTCCGAGAGGCCTTTGTTCACATCAACAGCTGTTGAATGAAAAAAACATTGGAATGTTGCTCTCCAGGCTTTTACCAGCCATTAGAAGCCTGGAGCACTCAATTGTCTTCAATGTAGCGCTCAACATTCCAATGTTCTAATATTGATTGTTGATTAAAATGTACATTTTGACCTTCAATTGTGTGAGTATTTGGGTGCCATGTTTTTTGGGGATGAATCCTTTCCACCATTTAAGTTCATGTACTTTTTGTGTTCCTATTATATATTTTTACAATACTGTATGCTTTTTTTTTAAATTACATCTTTTTAAATATGTGTTGTTAAAAATGCATTGTAAAGAAGTACGGATAAATTGCATACAAGTATATAACAGTGGATCGCAAAATCTTGCATGGTAAAAACACGTTGTAAAGTACCAGAAAGTAATGCCATGCTGGGTATCTACTAATATTTGCAAAACGTTGTCTCTTTGGAGGGATCACTCTGATTCATGTAACTGTTCTAAAGTTATAGGTAAATTAAAGGTACATTAAAAAGGTAAATCACCTTTTTAATGTAGGCTGAGCATGAACCATAACTACACTGCCACTTTCTTGCTGAGAGAGTGAGACCCCATCTCCTGTTAGATATCATACAGTGACCTTTCATCGTCCAGAGCTTGATGTCCAGAGCCCACTCGAAGCTCAACCCAACCAAGAATGAATTCTATTATTGCAACGAAGTAACAGTGCAAACCTGGCTCAATAACATGAACCAAGTCGTCTTCAAACCTCAACTGTCACTGAATGCAGAGTCACTTGAATTCACCCTAGACACCAACCTCTCCCTCAAACAAATACTTTGCCAAAAAAACAAAGATGGTCTGGTATCAGCTATCTTTTCTAAAGAAAGTCAAACCGTTTCTTCCAGAAAGCCACTTCAGAACTGATGTTCAAGAACTTATACTCTTGTAGCGGGATGGTGATAATACCTTACTCCATGGCATCCCAGAATCCACATGGGCACCCCATAGGGGCATCTTAACTGCTGCAGCGTGTCTAATCCAGAGCCTGAAGAACTATGATCAAATCATTCCCAATCTGATGAAACTCTATTGTCTCCCCTTGCTGGCCGGCACCATCTTCAAAGCCAGCTGCATAATTTACAAAACCATCATGACAAGCACCCTTCCTTATCTTGTAGACACTTTCACCATCTCTGGTGATTCTTGGCACATCTCCATCCAGGACCCCAACCGACAGCAGAATGGCCTTTTCCATCCATTCTCCCAAGATCTGGAACAACATATTCATCAGAATAGCCCCAATGTAGCTCAAATTAAGGTAAGAGTTTACGGCTCACCTCTTTAAAGAACACTACATCACAATGCTTTGACTGTCCACAACTCAGCTTCCTCTCCTATTACTAATTGCCTTTAAGCTTGCCTTTCACAGTGTGCAGCACTCTACTGTCTTTTGTCTAGGTTTGCACTATAGAAATAGCATTTACTTACATAAATGATGTACTAATGTTTGAAAATTGGATGGGTTCACGATTTCGAGGAAATGGATAACCAAATAGATAGTAATATCTTGTGCAGATTTTTTACAGATTTATGGTCTGATTACAAATGCCTCATTAAGTTGAAATCTCTGCTCAAACACATTTTCTCACAGAGTTCACTATTGTAAATGGTGCAATGTTTATCACATCTGGTGCAATAAAGTGTATACCTTGTTACATTTTAGCAGATAAAATCTGACCAAATTTTATTTTATTGTTGCAATATTTATCGCATCCAACACCAGGTACTGAGCCAGTTGCATGTAGTCAGAAAATTACTGAAGGACTGGTGTCAATGGAAGGCTGCTTGGTCAAAGCTAGAGTTTGTCAGAGCAGAATTCTCTTAGACAGCACAAGTGATGGATAGAAATAAGCAGTGGTGGCTGCTACATACAAAAAGTGATAGGGCGGTGGAAGTGGTGTGGGGGCGGAGCTCGGGACGTGGGCTTGCTTAATAATAAAAAACAAAACGGAAGACTTACCTGAAGCTGTCGGCTACCTTCTGCGTAGCGCCTAATCGTGTTCTTCTTCCTGGTCCCAGCAGACACTGGAACAGGATCACAGACTCCCTGTACAATCCCCACGCTGCTCTGAGAGCAGTGCTGGGATTGGCCTGAGTGGGCTGAAAAGACTCTTGCTCAGGCACAGGGAGTCTGTGCTGTTTCTCTAACCCAGCTGTTTAATACAGCCGGGTTGGAGAAACCAAAGCGCAAATGAGTGTTTGGCCGGCCCGAGACGGCCGACCAAACACACATGCACACTTAGAGATTTCACTCCTCTCCTCTCCCCCCATACATGGCCAGCCCGTCCTGCCCCACCTTTTCCTACACATGATGGCTGAGCCAACTGCTGAAAAATAAAACAATGACAGAATATGATCTTATTTTTCAGCTGCTGGCTCTGAGCCAGTGAGGCGATACTCCTCTGCTATTGTGGAGGAGCCGCCCCTGATCTAAGTGAATTCGTAAGATTTTACTTCAATACATAAACATACAAGACAATACAAAAATAGTTTCCCTACAATGCAGAGCTGGAGAGATGAATTACGTGGGCAAACAGCTGACCTTGAAAGCAAGAGAGCTGAGTTCTTCTCTAAAGGCGAGGGGCTCCACTTAAGGTGATATGTTCTTTACTCTCTAAATTGGGAGGATCAAGGTTCTGCACCTAGGGATTACAGTGGTGGGAAGTCCTGAGGAAAGCTGTGGTATTATTTTGTGCTGGCTGAAACATGTCGACATTTATGCAGAGTGGGGGGATTAGAATCTCTTTATAAGCTCTCCAACCTGCCACCCAGGTATTTGTTTTATATTCTGGATGGGGTACCTAATATTAAAATTGGAATAAGGATCCCCTGTTACCAGTTTTATATCACTTATTATCACTTGTTCTGCACTGTTATCTCACCTGTGATTCCACTCTCACATTTTGGGTTGTATTGTCTTCCCCTTCCTATTGGTCCACCTCCAGCATTGGGCTGGCGCTGAGGTGTGTTAGCAGCACTATGATGAAGCATGACACAGCTTGCTGTGTGTGAGGGCAATTTTACAAAATTGGTGCATTCCCACACACATTTTCTATCTTTACTTAATGGTTTATCACTCTTCTTTTTGTGATATTTAGTTATTGAGCGGAAGGTCGAAGAGGGTTTCTCCTCTCACCCCCCTGTACTTTGTGTGTTTTGGTTTAATAGTACCAAAAACAATAATATACTAATGAAGTGTTGTAAAGACAAAGAGAAATAAATACATACAAATTCAAGGGAGCAATTAGACCTGTCATCCGTAGGCTGGTTTTACCCCAAACTGTTTGCCTGCTTACCTCTTCTATTTGCAGTCTTTTTGTTGGACTGGGATTCTGAGCACTTTAGCACTGTTAATCAGTGCTAAAGTGCATGTTGCTTCTTCCCTAAACATGGTGGCATTGGTGTTTACGTGATAGGCATACTTAGTTTACTCATAAGTCTCTTGTAAAGTTCGATACCAAAAACCCATGGCCTGAAATCTAATTGCTACTAGTAGGCCTGCAGCACTGGTTTTGCCAACCATACAAGAAGTCTTACAAACCTGTGTCAGGCCTCCTATTACAAAGCCTTTATGTGCAGTTTACTGCCACTTCGACTTGGCATTTAAAACCACGTGCCAAACCTTGAACACCCCTTTTATTACATACTAGCAGCCCGTCCCAACGTTGTCCGTGTATGAATTGCTGCCGGCCAGTAGTATATTGTTTTGTAGGATTTCGTTTTGATAGCATTTCTTATCTGTGACAGGCCTGTGAAATGCTCCGATTCACAGTGCACTGCTGATGCACTTAAGAGTGCGCGTTCAGTAGTGTGTGAACTCGCGTTTCCCTAATTTATTTTTCCCTGCAATATTATGTAGCGCGAACTCGACAACATGGCATGAGCACAATTTACATTACAGAAGAACACATTCATTTGTGGTAGGCATGGGGAGACAAAGCGATTTGCCTGGAATCACAGGATGTTGAGCTGATGCCGAGATTCAAACGTAGCTCCCCAGCTCTAAAGTTCGCAATTCTAGAACTTGTGGCGGGAGGTGTGTCTAAAAGTGTATGTCGGTGCTGGCCATCAATGAGACCTGTGCATTTTTCAAATGGGTGGTGAAAAAATATGAGTATGTTGCTGGAGATGTGGGCCACCGTGTCACCAATGTACTTACCGGGGGAGGGTAAACACCCATTATTCTGCAACTTTCTTTCCGCATACCATAAATCCGCATACTTTCATTACAAAAGTACCATGACTCCGCAATGCCATTATAACGCATGGCATTACATTTTATATGCTGTTACCACGCATACATTTACAACGAAATTCGTTGTAAATGCATGAATAGTAAAAGCATGTTTTTTTTAAAGTTTGGATAAGGTAAGTATGGGTATAGGGGTATATGTTTTTGGGTACTGATGTATATGTTTTGGGGTGTTTGGGTATTTTAAGGGTTCAGATATAGTTTTGGGTTATGGGGTACAGGGGTAGTTTTAGGGTTTAGGCATAGGTATGGGTTTTGGGGTACAGGGGTATTTTTAGGGTTCAGGGCTAGGTTTGGGTTTTGGGGTATAGGGGTATTTTTAGGGTTCAGGGGTAGGTTTTGGTTTTGGGGTACAGGGGTATTTTAAGGGTTCAGGGCTAGGTTTGGGTTTTGGGGTACAGGAGTATTTTTAGGGTTCAGGGCTAGGTTTGAATTTTGGGGTACAGGGGTATTTTAGGGTTCTGGGCTAGGTTTGGGTTTTGGGGTACAGGGTTATTTTTAGGGTTCAGGGCTAGGTTTGGGTTTTGGGGTACAGGGGTATTTTTAGGGTTCAGGGGTAGGTTTGGGTTTTGGGGTACAGGGGTATTTTAAGGGTTCAGGGCTAGGTTTGGGTTTTGGGGTACAGGGGTATTTTAGGGTTTAGGGGTAGGTTTGGGTTTTGGGGTACAGTGGTATTTTTAGGGTTCAGGGCAAGGTTTGGGTTTTGGGGTACAGGGGTATTTTTAGTGTTCAGGGGTAGGTTTGGGTTTTGAGGTACAGAGGTATTTATAGGGTTCAGGGCTAGGTTTGGGTTTTGGGGTACAGGGGTATTTTTAGGGTTTAGGGATAGGTTTGGGTTTTGGGGTACAGGGTATATGTATAGGGTTAAGATGGGTTAGTGTTTAAGGGTGTTGGGGTATTTTAAGGAGTGAGGGTGGGTTATGATTATGGGGCGCAGGGGTATTTAAAGGGAGCAGGGTGGGATTAGCACACGATATGAGACATGGCATGAAGGGCGGAACGTACCACACACCCCCAGCGTTTGTCACGCCCACAGCACAACGCAGACACGCCCACAGGGACTACTTTGCTGGCACGGTTCTTTTACCTTTTAAATGTATATGGTAGGCGTCTTTATAGCCTATGTCCTTCTGCCGCAACTGCCCTTTCCAACGCTGTATTGGGTGTTGTGATTGGTGCTGTGGTTCCTAAGATTACCCGCCTCAAAGGTTTGGGCTCTCTCTTTATTATATTAGTATGGATAAGTCACCCCTAAGGTAGGCCCTATATAGCCTTAAGGGCAGGGTTTTGTTTAGCTAAAAGGTAAGACATGTACTTTTAAGGTTTACATGTCCTGATAGTGACTAACTGCTAAGTTCGTTTTTCACTACTGTTAGGCCTACTCCTCTCATAGGCTAGCATTGAGAATTCCTTAAAACACTTTAAAGCTGTAATTCCTGATTAGCTGCATTATGTTTCATATCTTTGGAATGGTAATGGCAAACATGTTTTATCAATAATGAAAAATTACTATGTGTACCCACCTTTTCCGACTTGGGCATTCTTTTTAATCAAAAAACACATGGTCCGACTTAGTGGAGGCAAGAATTGAATCTTTTAATAGTAACATTGAGGCTATGTTTAGGGTCACAAAAAAACTAGGCTCCCGGCCTATAAAAGTCATCACCAATATATATAAGGCTCGTACGAGTGCCATCACATTGTACGGCGCTGGTGTCTGGGGTTTTTGTAACACTGCTGGTCTACAGAGAGTTGAAAATATGTTTCTGAAACGGTCGTTAACAGTACCTAAAAGTACTGCTGTTACTATTTGTTATAATGAATTAGGTATAACCCCACTATCTTTTCATCACCAGTTATCACCACTTTTGTTATGGCATAGTATTTGGGTGAAAGAAGAGACTGTCCTAAATCATGCTATAATCACTGACTGTTTTTAAACTGGACTGTGTCAAGAAAATTCCCTGGATTATGTATATATACGAGTTACTAGGGAAGCTGGGGCTCCCAGACTGTATTGACACTCCCGTTAATATAGTCAAACTTCCAAGAGACAAATTGAAAAGAATGTTCATGACATATAGCTATGAAGTCAGAGATCATTTAGAACATAGCAAGAAAAGAGTTGTTGAACACTCATTGTTGGTTTGTTCTTTAGGTACTGAACCCTATCTCTCTTTCTATTTTATTCACCCTAAGATGTTTTATCTTATAAGATTCAGGATGGGTATTGCCCATTTATTGGTTTCCTATCCATTGTGAAGCAAAACGGGATTTGTGTCCTTGCGATTCAGAATCAGCACAGAGCACTTTCCATTTTATGTTTTTCTGTGGACTCTATACTACTCCTAGATGCGTTTTTTTAAAACCATTGTTAAGATTTTTAAATATAAGAAAGTGCAGTGCTGCGTTACAATATTTGCTCCTCTTGAAAGATGAATTTATTTGTTTAATGATTTATAAATACATTTCCACCGCGGTGCAGCTTCGGATCATGGTTGGTAATTGATTTGATATTTCTTAAAACAACATTTTAACATGAATTTGATTATTTTAATTGTATGAAATGTTTTTATTATGTAATTCTTTATGGTTGATTTGCAGCCGAATAAAGATTTATTGATTGATTGAGTGACTAACTGCTAAGTTCGTTTTTCACTGCTGTTAGGCCTACTCCTCTCATAGGCTAGCATTGGGAATGCCTTAAAACACTTTAAAGCTGTAATTCCTGATGAGATGCATCATTTTTCATATCTTTGGAATAGTAATGATAAATCCTCTTTACTGGTAAAGATGGATTTAACATTACTGTTTTGGAAGTGCCACTTTTAGAAAGTGGACATTTCTTTGCTCTTACTGCTCTCTGTGCCTTGCAGCCTGTCTCCAATACACGCCTGGGATGGGTAACAGCTTCACTTTGTGCATTCCCTCTAGACAGCCATAAACATAGGAAGGATGGGTGTGACAAAGAACTCATCTGCATTCCTCTACATTCTAATAGGTCTTCCTGGGTAGGAAAAGGGAGGGGGAGCTAACACTTACACCTGAATAGGCAGCGCCCTGTTCCCCACACAAAGCATTGATTACCCCCACAGATAGCCTGGCAGATAGGGCTGGGATGATATTGCACTTCAAGGGCCTGCTTTGAAGTCACCCCTACTTCAAAGGCACATTTGTGTATAAGTACTGGGGCTCTGACCCTACCAAGGCAGTACAGTACTAGCCTCGGAAGAACTCTGCCAGGAGTAAAGACTGCTGAATCACAAGGATTGCCACTTTGTCTGACTTCTGCTCTGAAGAAACTGTTTTCTGCTTTGCTGATCTGCCCTGCTGCCTGCTGATCTCTGCCCTGCTGAGAACAAGGACTGGACCCATCTCACATGAACCCAGAGGGCATGCTGGCTTGCCCCCTGTTCTGAAGTCTCAGGGCCCTCATAGACTTCCTTAAACGCAGTAAGAGCATCTGTGAGTCCTGCCCTGCCAAATCCAGTCCGGTGCCCTTAGAAGGTGATTCCTGCTGTGCATAACCATCAAAATCGACACAGTGACCACTTTGCACCGATGTGAACCAACAAATTACCCTTCGACTCTGACGCAGGAGCCGATCAACAACATCACCTCGATGGACTGCGTGACTCAACGCTGATGGACAGCGCGTTTCGACATTGATGCAGTGACAGCATCATAAAGGGGTTCGACACTGAAGCTTTCATCGACTGCACGGATCAGCGCTTTGCCTCCATCCACCGGATCAACAATGACACAGCGCCTCCTTGACTCCTAGTACCGAGTCTTTGATATAGACACTTGCTCCATTCAAGGTACTTTGTCAGCAGGACCTGCCTGAGTACTGTAGCCGGCCTGCCCTCAATCGCGGTAGGCATGAATTTTGAATTTATCCCGGTATACCTCAACCTCAAGTAACCGCTTAGCGCTATTGACTTCTAAGCACTATTTTTGGTTTATCCTTCAAAAATGAATGACTCCCATTCTACTTAATAGATTTTTGACGTCTTGGGTTGATTTTCTCATAAAAATATTCTCTATTTTTCTAAACCTATGTGGAGTATTTTTGTGGTATTTTCATTGTGTTACTGTGTGTTTGTGTGTGTGTTGCACAAATACTTTACACATTGGCCCTATAGATAAGCCTGAGTGCTCTGTGCCAAGCTACTAGAGGGTGAGCACAGATTTTTCTTTAGCGTGTGTGTAGCTTACCCTGACTAGGATTGTGGTCCCTACTCGCACACAGTGCAAACCTCTGCCAAATGGAGACCTAATTTCTAACAGTACCTTAATAATAACAATCAGTAAAACCAATAAATAAAATAAAAAATAAGATAGAGTTACCAGCATAATATATTCTTAACGAAGGTGAAAATTGCTCAAACATGACAAAATAGTTCAAATGAGGCAGTATTGCTATTATCTCCAGCAACAGATATATTTGCACCTCGACTGAAGAAAGTTATCCAAGCCCACCATGTATGTACTGAAATTAAGGTTGTCTTTTTTCCATTTAGAAGTTATTGATTTAATAGTAGGTGATATTAAAACATAAAGAAGTGTGTTGGAAATGGCCATCACTAGGGTGCTTTCTCCTAGTTTTCCACTGATCTAGGTGCTAGTCTTAAGACTTTAAGTGCGTTTGACACTACCATTCAGTGCCAAAGCACTGTGCTTGCCATATACAAACTGGTGATTGGTGTATACATTTTTGGGCTGATTTGAGTTAGCTGTAAGTCTCTTGTAGAAGTATGTAAGACATATACCCATGGCATGTACCTCAAATGCTTCTCTGGGGGCATGCAGCACTGGCTGTGCCTTCCGCAGAGGTAGCTCATTGTAGCGATCATGCCACAGGTTTGCCCTGGTGGGACCTGTGTGCACAGGTTACTTTATTCAGCTTGGCATTTAAAAAGCTATATGCCAAGGCTCTGCATGGCTCTTGCTATATAGGATTTCTCCCTGGGACCAGGGTGGGGTGTGTGTGTGTGTGCTACATGCAAGGGTCGTGAATGGCACCGGATGGTGTGTTTGGTTCTATGGGGCCTGCTTCTTGCATTGGATTAGCATGGAGGGATATAGGAAAGGGATATAGAGCAGTATTTACTATGTGCAGAATAGTAGCAGCATAGTGTTTGATATTGCTGAGTTCGTAATGGCGAATCCTCTCCGGTAGTGCGAGTAGATCCAACATTATGTAGGTGGAAATGTCACTTTGGCAAAGTGGGCATTTTGATGCTCATGGATCTGTGTGCCTGTCAGTCTGTCTCTAACTCACATATGGGTCCAGGAGAACAACTACATCTGTGTATTCCTAATAGAAGGCCATAAATTAGGACCTGAAGGGAAACGGCAAACCTCCGACCGGCCTTTCAGGGACGGTTACTTGGGGGTGGAATTTGGCAGCCGCGTTGCGTCCACTGGGGCATAGCGGCGTAGCCCCACTAGCCTCATGGACCCACCGTCGCGGCTGCAAGGACACTGGATATTGCAATACAATTTTAAAAATACTAAGCATGATTATTTCAATAAGCGGCCCGCCGCCGCCGGGAATCCGGGCAGCACCTGAGTTACTAATCCGGACTCGCTGCGCGCAAGGGGGCTGGACTGCTGCAGCTTGAGTGACAGTCCACGTCACTCAGCCAGCTGCAGCAGCAGACAGTACCTCACCTGTAGTGCGCAAGTGAAGCTTGGGGCTAAAACTAGCCTGAGCATGTGCATAAATAAATTTCCCATTGAGAGAGCGACCAGGGGGGTGCTGGTTTAACCGGGCTGCAGCCCCCAGCGTTAGAGGGCGCCTGGGCGAGCAGTTAGTGTGCACCCCTAGCCAATCCTGGCGCTGCATGCAGCACCAGGATTGGCTGGTCCACCGCGCAGAAATCCATTATTGGATGCCGCGCGTGGGTGGTGCACACTGCCTAATGGCCAATCACTGTGTGACTTCATGTGAAGCCATGCAGTGATTGGCCATTTCGGGACGCGCGCGGCCTGGGTGTGACGTCGGTTCTATCTGCAGTGTAGTCTGGGAGTCTGGACTAGCCTCGTGCGCAGGCTACACACTAGTACAGCAGTGCAGTCAGATCGTGACCAGAGATGCTAGTTACTATACTACGGTCGATTACGGTACCACCACCAGGTAAGGCCACAGTGCGTTGGTGCATATAGTTAATGACAAGATGATTGAGGTGAGGTGTAGTACTGTTTGGAATTGGTTCAGATCATGTTGCGGTCGGAGGCGGACGGTCCGGAGCATTTTTCATGTGGATTAGGACTCGTGTGGTGCCCTGGTGATGGTTACACCAATTTTGAGGTCACTCACGATAAGCCTAGGCATTGGGCAATTTGGCAAATAAATGTGTGATCTATTCCCGTGGGCGCACTGGGCGGGCTCATTTATCGAGTACAAGTGGATCCGGATCGAGAAAAAAAAATACACGTGTGGCGGCCTGTGGCCTTACTTTACTCGTTACCTGCTGACTTTATTTTCTCCAAAATTACAACGCAACCTCTTCTATCGGCACATGCCAATGTGATGTGAAATGCCCCATGTGTGTTATTATGACAATGACTGATCTAGCCCAGCGGTGACTGTGCATGCACAGGCCCCAGCGGCCAGCCTCTGTGCAGCACCTCCGCCCTCCGTGTTGATGTAGCTGGCGTCTTTGTGACGATGCTTGGTACATACCATGCCATGGATATGGCATGCCACATATGTGACTGGTCTGCATATGTGATGGGAGGGTTGTGGGAGGGGGCACTACTTTACAACAATGAGATGTTCTGGGCTCACAATGGGATGCAATGCCGGATGTGGAGAGGGCTTGATCATACAATACTTAGGTGTTCTGAGTTCACATTGGGTTGCATTAGTAGATATGGGGGGGATTGTACCATACAATAGTGAACTGTGCTGAGCTCACATTGGGGTGCACTAATGGCTAGGTGTCTAGGACTCTACGATGCAATAGTGAGGTTACTGAGCCCAGAATGGGGCCCGCTGATGGATGTGACGGGGGCTCTACTGTACAATAGTATGGTGTTCTGAGCTCCCTCTGGGGCACACTGGGATGTGGACGGGGCTCTGCCATACAACAGGGAGGGTTGCTGAGCTTCCTCTGGGGCACACTGGGATGTGGAGGGGCTTCGCCATACAACAGGGAGGGTTTCTGAGCTAACACTCGGGCACACTGGTGGATGTGACAGGGGCAATACTGTACAGCAGTATGGTGTACTGAGCGCCCCCTGCGGCACACTGACAGGGTTAAACACTAGGGTGACTGTTCGGATTACAGAGTTCCCAGAAGCTCAGAGAATTTTTAGATTTCATTGTTTTTACAGACTCCAGCCTTATTCGGCAGTAGAGATGATGAATAAAGGTATACACATTTATCTCAATGCTTATGATTATATGCTTCTTCCCAAGTGAAACATGTAATAACTTTGGCAGTTGTGACACCAAATAAATAACATCAGCAATAAAAGTCCTCTGCTCAGCACGAACTATCACTCAAACATTCATTTTAAAGGTGGTACAGAAAGAAAATAAGTTTTTTGTCTTTTTAGTTCATAAAACCAGCATGACATTTCATGAAAATACTAATATCATGATTTTAAACATAAGCATTTCATTTTGGAGAAATACACCATGACTGCTGAGCAATGTTAAATAAATGCTTCAACTTAGGGGTTCACTTTCCTCTTTCATCTGCCTCTATCTTGCCCCCGATTCAGAAAAGGTCTGAATTAAGCAGACAACTCTTACCCAGTCCAAAGATCAGGGCTTGATCCATCACCGTTATTTATCTCACTGCACCATCCCAGCTCAGAACCTGGCTATATGCAAATCGGTCTGTCCCTGGCCCAGTGCATCATGGGAACAGGGCAGACTAAACTACCAAGCCAATTCTTCACCAGAAAGGAGACAAGCTACCGGGGACCAGTTTCTGGCATTTCAGCCGTCTTCGGCCCGGCTTGCTTGAATCCTGATGGTGCAGTGAGAAAGGGACTCATGTCTGAGTATACCCTGCCACACCTATAGTGGCCAAAAACGATTCAGAAAAGGGGGTGGTGATGAACAGAGTGTCTGAATTAAGCAGACCACTCTTACCCAGTCCAAAGATCAGGGCTTGATCCATCACCGTTATTTATCTCACTGCACCATCCCAGCTCAGAACCTGGCTATATGCAAATCAGTCTGTCCCTGGCCCAGTGCATCATGGGAACAGGGCAGACTAAACTACCAAGCCAATTCTTCACCAGAAAGGAGACAAGCTACCGGGGACCGGTTTCTGGCATTTCAGCCGTCTTCGGCCCGGCTTGCTTGAATCCTGATGGTGCAGTGAGAAAGGGACTCATGTCTGAGTATACCCTGCCACACCTATAGTGGCCAAAAACGATTCAGAAAAGGGGGCGGTGATGAACAGAGTGTCTGAATTAAGCAGACCACTCTTACCCAGTCCAAAGATCAGGGCTTGATCCATCACTGTTATTTATCTCACTGCACCATCCGAGCTCAGAACCTGGCTATGTGCAAATCAGTCTGTCCCTGGCCCAGTGCATCATGGGAACAGGGCAGACTAAACTTCCAAGCCAATTCTTCACCAGAAAGGAGACAAGCTACCGGGGACCGGTTTCTGGCATTTCAGCCGTCTTCGGCCCGGCTTGCTTGAATCCTGATGGTGCAGTGAGAAAGGGACTCATGTCTGAGTATACCCTGCCACACCTATAGTGGCCAAAAACGATTCAGAAAAGGGGGGTGGTGATGAACAGAGTGTCTGAATTAAGCAGACCACTCTTACCCAGTCCAAAGATCAGGGCTTGATCCATCACCGTTATTTATCTCACTGCACCATCCCAGCTCAGAACCTGGCTATATGCAAATCAGTCTGTCCCTGGCCCAGTGTATCATGGGAACAGGGCAGACTAAACTACCAAGCCAATTCTTCACCAGAAAGGAGACAAGCTACCGGGGACCGGTTTCTGGCATTTCAGCCGTCTTCGGCCCGGCTTGCTTGAATACTGACGGTGCAGTGAGAAAGGGACTCATGTCTGAGTATACCCTGCCACACCTATAGTGGCCAAAAACGATTCAGAAAAGGGGGTGGTGATGAACAGAGTGTATGAATTAAGCAGACCACTCTTACCCAGTCCAAAGATCAGGGCTTGATCCATCACCGTTATTTATCTCACAGCACCATCCCAGCTCAGAACTTGGCTATATGCAAATCAGTCTGTCCCTGGCCCAGTGCATCATGGGAACGGTGCATCAGTGCATCAGGGCTAGATCCAACGGTGTTGGATCTAGCCCTGATCTCTTGACTGGGTGAGAGTATTCTGCTTAATTCAGAAACTCTGTCCATCACCACCCCTTGTTGTTAAATATTTTGTCCACCATAAGCGTGGAAGGGTATACTCAGATGTGAGTCCCTTGCTCATTGCACCATCAGGATTCAAGCAAGCCAGGTCAACGACGGCTGAAATGCCAGAAACCGGTCCCCGGAAACTTGTTTCCTTCCCAGTGTAAGAATTGGCTTGGTAGTTTGGTTTGCCCTGTTTCCATCATGCACTGGGACAGGAACAGACTAATTTGCATATAGCCAGGTTCTGAGCTGGAATGGTGCAGTGAGCTAAAAAACGGTGTTGGATCTAGCCCTGATCTCTTGACTGGGTGAGAGTATTCTGCTTAATTCAGAAACTCTGTCCATCACCACCCCTTGTTGTTAAATATTTTGTCCACCATAAGTGTGGAAGGGTATACTCAGATGTGAGTCCCTTGCTCATTGCACCATCAGGATTCAAGCAAGCCGGGCCGACGATGGCTGAAATGCCAGAAACCGGTCCCCGGAAACTTGTTTCCTTCCCAGTGTAAGAATTGGCTTGGTAGTTTGGTTTGCCCTGTTCCCATCATGCACTGGGACAGGAACAGACTAATTTGCATGTAGCCAGGTTCTGAGCTGGGATGGTGCAGTGAGCAAAAAAACGGTGTTGGATCTAGCCCTGATCTCTTGACTGGGTGAGAGTATTCTGCTTAATTCAGAAACTCTGTCCATCACCACCCCTTGTTGTTAAATATTTTGTCCACCCTAAGCGTGGAAGGGTATACTCAGATGTGAGTCCCTTGCTCATTGCACCATCAGGATTCAAGCAAGCCGGGCCGACGACGGCTGAAATGCCAGAAACCGGTCCCCCGAAACTTGTTTCCTTCCCAGTGTAAGAATTGGCTTGGTAGTTTGGTTTGCCCTGTTCCCATCATGCACTGGGACAGGAACAGACTAATTAGCATATAGCCAGGTTCTGAGCTGGGATGGTGCAGTGAGCTACAAAACGGTGTTGGATCTAGCCCTGATCTCTTGACTGGGTGAGAGTATTCTGCTTAATTCAGAAACTCTGTCCATCACCACCCCTTGTTGTTAAATATCTATCTTGCCCCCAGCATGTGCTTTTGATAACTGTGCCATTGAATATCTTACCTGGTTTTATCTGATTTCTGGGAATCCGGCGGGCAGCTCATGAGAAGTGAATGATCCCAGAAGAAGAAAGGGGGGAATATATGTTTGAGTGAGACCGTCTGAGGAGCGAGTTCTGCAGGCCTTCCTACGTAACACTGTGTGCTTTATGTCCCAGGGATGTGTGTTTGTGTGTGGATGTGTGTGTGAGCGTGTGTGTGTGTGTCTGTGACAATGTTGGGGCAAATTACCCCGGCATGGATTTTAAGCTGTATTCTAAGGTTTATTTAGGCATTAATGGTAATGTAACGAAACTGGTGCTCATGTAAAGCGCTCTGATACCCGATGTCTCGGGTTTATTTCGCTATATAAAACAAAAAATAGAAACATCAGTTGTTGGCCTATCATCTGGGTGGAAAGACACGCGTGATAAAGTCACATGCGTTCTAATGGAAACATGGTAAAGGTAAGGCGTGGTTCCCAATGCTTTGTGAAGGCTGTTTTCCAACTGCTGTGCAACTTCTACTCCTAGAGCTGAGATTTTCATGAAAGTCTTATAGTCTGAATTCAGCACCTGAGCGTAATAGGACGGAATGTATGACGCTCTGTGGTTAAACTGAATAAGCAGGTAACCCCCCCAAACCTCCCTTATGGGGTTGGGGCTCGCTCGCTGCGCTCGCTCGCTACGGTGCAGTATGCAAATCAGTTTACACTTCACCACTTTCAAATGTCACCAGCCGCCCCTGGAATTTAAACCTGCATTCTAAATTTAGTGATCAAACCTCCTGAAGTAGGATGGCAGACAGGACAAAATTAGAGAGGGCCTGTTCATTTCAAAGGTGGCCTTTTGAACTGATCGCATCTTCAAAGGCCATTGTGGGTATAACTACTGGGGCTCCTCCCTAAGAAGTCATAAGTGCTTTTGGATTTGGAACCCATGCTGCGCTGGTTTGATGCTGGAACATCAACAAGAGGAATCATTAGGGCAGGAGGGACTGCAACTGGATTATCTGCAGACTTGTGGTGGCCTAGAGCTAGTCATGCTACAGGAAGGGAACTATCACTTGGTGCATTTTGCCCGGGCGTTGTGGACCTGCAGCTAAACGCCAACTGTCGTGGCCAAGGTCCCTAAGTACTCTCCAAGGGCCGGTTGGCTGTCCTCCTGTCCACAGGATCCAAGGGACACAAAGGATCTTCCCACTTCCATTAGATCGTAAGGTTGCGCAGAGTGCGGTAGAAACGGGTGGAAGCGATCGTTGGTTGGGGCATATACCGTCCTCACTTACACCATCATCACCCTGTTCAGAGGAGTGTGCTCATAAAAGATCAACAGTCCACTTAAGGGGCCAGGACGTGAGAAATTCGAGGAGTGCGGGGGAAACTTGCAGAGTCTGAGGGTGTCCCTTGCTTGCAAACAGGGGACCTGTGCTAGCATGCACTTTGGAGTGTGTGATGACTGAGGGATGTTGGGGGACCTGAGCTGGGAACTGAGACTGTCTTCAACCTCTAAATCGAGAGGACAACAGTGCCTGACATTGTGGCCTCTGTCCGAGGTCACTGGCTTCCTCTCGTTGTATCCACGATCCATGGTACTTTGTTGTGGAGAACATTGTGACAGGGCCCAAGGTGTTACATTGTGCCTTGTGGGTACCTACGGCTGGCTGTTGGGAGCTCTGGCAGCTTGCACCTCCGCTCGAGAGGAAACATTTCTCAAGACTTGGAAGTGTACTTTCTAGGTCACAACCTTTTGTCTACATGAGGTATAGCGATCCTGCACTCATGCAGGTGCATCTGGGCGCCTAGAGGTCTAACCGAATGGACAAAACTAAATAATTGTTTCTTTCTGTTTTAGGTGGTTCTGACAATCTAATCAAAATAACACCAGCAGGGTCAACCTGTATCATTGTCTGGTGTAGTTGAGTGACTGAGGGGGCTGGGTGACGAGCCGTATCAAAGACCCGTGACTGCCTGACCATTGCAACTGACTGTTGATAGTATGTGATATTTGGGAATGTAGTGTTTGACAAATAACTCTGAATAGGCCATATATGTTCATGCCGTTCTGCTGCTATTGATAAAGTTCAACAATTGCATATAACTGTAAAGAGTATATACCATGGGTATCTCATTTTGATTTCAATGTGTGTGTAATACAAATACCAGTGTCTTATAAATAAAGTATGGAGTCTTTTTGTGGCGAATACAATGTGTTGCAAGGGTGGTGTTGTGCCAATACTTTACACTTGGGCCCGGAGGATAGGCTTAACTGTTCGGTACCAAACTACCCAAGGGTGAGCACATGTTATTGGACATGTGTATCGTACTCATCCTATCTAGGACGCGGATTCTGACTGGCTTCGATGCGTCCCAGCCAACCAAAGACCACTGGGTCTAACAGTGTGCATTACAAAACAAAAGACTTACACATAAGCATTTTGTATGACACAGTATCAGAGATGGGAAGAATGTTTGTAATATTATCCCATAAATCAGATCAATATTTTGAGATAACCAGATAAGGAAATCAAATGATATATATTTTAAGGAGCAATCTTGATTACAATTCCAACAACTGGACTACCTAAAAGTTTGTTAAGTGTAAAATCATGTGAACTGTTCTCTGCTGCCATACTATTGATGTTTGGCTCATTTGTGCGATTAGAGAACATGACCAATCATATGGAAACCAGCCTTGGTCATGCCCAAAATGTTGCACTAGTTAAAGTATAAATCCCTTTTGTATTTGTGGAGCATAATTCACCAGAGTCAGGCACCGCTAGAAGGTCCCCGATTGCAGGGCCAGACAAGGTCAGTCACATACAGAGAATACATCTCAACGCGCCCCTGCCAGGCCACAGACCCTTTAGTGCTGTGTATACCCTGCAGAGAAGGTGGAACTCCCTCGGTAGTAGTGAGCCTATTGTTCGGGTTTCCTTTGGCTAAATACAAGGCTTTGCCGGACATGCTGGGCACTTGGCATTGTGTGATATTATACTGTAACAATTATATAGCGTTTCATACCACTGTGTGAGCTGCCGAAGAGCATTTTCAAATGGGTAGCAATCTATATCATGCGGAAGGATGTGGCTGGCAGACTGTTATATTTGTTGTGATCCTATGTGGGAGGTGATTTTCGTGCCTATCTCTCACATCTCCTCCTCTATCACACTGCTAAGCGTTGCACATCCAGATATAGTAAGTCCACCTCTCTGGTCACTCATGCATGAAACAAAAACACTTGCCACATTGGATCACAACACTCACTTCCCAATGACGTAGCATGCGAGCAAATGGAAAATGCACTTTGGGACCCCAAAATGGCAAAATATCAGTTGAGAGGATTGCAGACAGGGTATTCCGGCATCTGATAATGTGAATAAGGGTATTGGAGGAATGACTGGAAATTGATGAAGTGAATAAAAACTTAGCATTCGAAATGGCACCCAAGTGGTGGCATGGTAAAGAGGCTGGCAATACATACACTATTGAGCTTAATGTTGGCATTTCATTGGAGATTAAAAGTGACAGATCGTAGAAGATTTTGGAATTAGATTGTAGAGGGAGCTTGAAGTGGTCAGCATTTCACAAGAAAGGCGAGTGGAGAAATCATCTCTTGGAGAGACAGGTCACCATTTGTGATGTACAGTAGATATTGACCTTTAACTTAAGAGAAGCAGCCAGCTTTTTAATGAAGACTGGAGATGAAGTTAGTATGGGCAGCCTAAAAGAGGCAAGAGTAGGATAGTGTTGAACTAAAGAAGATAAACAAGTTTTACTTTTTTGAAGGAAGAGGGGAGGTTGGCATTTGTTGGGTTAGTAACGTGGCATGCAGTGTGCATTGCATTTAATATGAAATGCTATTAAAGAGGCGAGGGGGTCTGTTCTTTGGCAGGAAATGACACATTTACATATGAAGGGGTTGAAAAGTGGAATATACCCCTGATGGGATGGAAAAAGGTTAGAATATTATTAGTAGACAAGAAAGGTGTAAGATGTTGGATATGAGAACAGCAGGCATTTGGTGTGAAAATTGAAAAGAGTATCCCCTCCCTTATGCCAGATTCCAGAGTAAGAAGGGCTATGAGTGCCCATGCTTCATTGTGGAAACAAGACAACCAAACAGTGATGATGGAAATGATTGAATAAAAACGTCTTAGCCAGTGGGAAGTAGTTTAGTGAGAATTCCATGAAATCATTTTTTAGATTGTCAGTGCCATTTTATGTCCAGAATGTGGTCATTGCCTTTACTCAGGACAGCCATCTCTCCTTCACAAGCTCTGAAACATGGAAATTCTACAGTCAATGTATTCTGTGTTCTTAAAAAAAGAGGTCATTGTTCCTTCACCAGCATGCATGAGCCCAAACCTACCTGCCTTTAAAGGCACAGCCCGGTTAGGATTGCGACATCACCCCCATAGCATCATAGACACTGTTTCCAGTCATGAACTTTTTGTCTTCAAATCACTGATGCAAACCAACTGCACCCAGAATGCCTTAGGCTGACACACAAAAGCACAGGACTGGAAACTGCTTCCGTGATGACATGGAAGGAGGTGGCCACCATAAGCAGTGTGCACCAACATGCATGCTGAGGAGAGGGGATCCTCTGTTACTCCATGCAGACCCTACGTAAAGAAGAGAAATTGCCTCTCGCTTAAAGTAACTAGAACTTGGAGCGCATTCCCTTCACTTTAATCACTTCCTCTTTCTGAATCATGAAAAAAGTTTCAGGTAAAGTTGAGAGTGGTCTACAAGACCACTGCCAATTCTCAGTGAAATATTTTGATAAAGAAAAGTTTGTTTTTAAACGTAGATGTGTTTCCTTTAAAGAAAGCGGGCTGAATTTAAAACAAAGATTTCTTTATTTAAACACAATCACAGACATAGGGCCACATTATACATGTGGTGCATTTTCCTTCATTGCGCTTGGCACATCTTTTAAAAGGTGTGCCCAATATAATGAAGAAAAATGTGCCGTATTATGATGGGCGCAGCGCATACATGTGAAAAACGGAGCAGCTGCTTTGAAGCGGCTCTGTGTTTTTACAGTGCAGGCGGCAACCCGCTTGCACTTTGAAGGGGGATTAGAGACCCCCTTGCACGTGGGTGTAGTTGGTGACTGCACCCACCTGCAAAGGGTTGTCTATGGTGGGCCATGGGTCCCCTTTCCTCCCGCCAGAGGGCTGCTCTCAGGGAGAGCACTGACAGTGCTCCACCTTTAGGGTGGAGCACTGACAGTGCGCCTCCTGAGAGCTTCTTTGCCTCTGCGCTCACGTCTGCAATATGGCGCGGCACAGAGGCAAGGGGATTCCCTCATTTGCAGTCACGCTCCCATGCGAATGAGGGAACGCCCCCCAAAGATAGCACTGGCGTTTTATGTGCACCACGCTATCAGTATTAATAAGGGGATGCACAAGCATCGGCGTTCCTTTCTGTAATACCAAAGTGCCCCAGGGGTGTGCAAAATGGGCGCATACTCCCGTTACGCCCCCGGGAAACTTTCTGTCATACAGCCCATGGTGTTCTGCTGACCCTTGCAGACCACTATTCCCATGGTTGTGGCAAATGGCAGTGTGTCACAAACTGCGACCTTCTAATGAATATTAACTAGGCAGGTCATTCTGCATCGTTCTGCGATTCAGTATTTTTGAACTGACTCATATGCACACAGCCATTCTCGAAAAACTATTGCAACCGCAAAAAGTAGGTGCAACATCTTAGACCACCTTTCCATATGAAGTACAAGGCCATGTGCGCTCTATGGCACTGCAACACACGCTTGCGCTCCTGTCCTCCAATGTCCCGGCCTTGACTCTCAAGCAAGCAAGATGTCAGACTCCAGAACAGCACCTTGGGGCCGACCTGTGTCCTCGAAGCAGCAGCAGCACAAGTCAGAGCAAGCATCTCCCAGCAACGGCCGGGGCGGCGTGTAAACGGAGCTTCTCCCCTTTGTGAAAAGTCTATCGGAGTCTTTCAAGTTTGGAGGGCTAGTTTTACTCTCTGACCTCACTCGAGTTGCTTAGTAATTCATTAGGCAACGCCGATTTAATTAGCGCCCTGTCCTGTCAGCCTTGTCTATCAAGGGTTCCTGAGCCTTCACAGAACAAAACACAATTTAAACAATTTTTAAAAAAAGTAGAGCTTTGAACTTTGTTGACAGAAAGGTGACTTGCTCCCTGCCTTTGCTATTTATGAAGGTCACTGCACACAATGTTACAAGGTGACATTTACCAGTGCCCATGGCAACGGCACACTTCTAATATTTAAGAACGCAGAGAGTAACCCATTAAAAAGAAGGTGTCACTCCAGGGGTGAAAACCTCTACACCATAAAATGTGGCGCAGTTACACATTTAAGTCAGCTTTTATTTATCTCTATTCAAAAATTATTGAAGATGACATTTTCTTGATAAAATAACACACAAACACACACATACGTACATCTATGTATATATATATATATGTGTGTGTGTGTGTATATATATATATATATATATATATATGTATATATATATATATATATATATATATATATAAAATAAAAAAAACAAATGTTTGAGGAACATTATAGATAAGTGGGAATTTCAGTGATACACTGAAAAAACAAACAAATGCTAGAGTAACATTATAGGTAGATGAGAATTTCAGTGATAACGTAACGTTTTAAACTTTAAGAAAACACTGGAATTCAACAGTTATAGGAATCACAAGTAACTATAACTCATTCTCTAAGGTAGCTATAACTTGAGCCCCCGCCATGCACACTTCTCATCAATGATGTTGCTCCAAATGTTACAGGGATATTATCATTGATGTCATGGAAAATGAGTGATGTAATATATGGAATAAATTTACACTGCATGGCGAGGGCGCCACTCAAATTGTCACTGAAATTCTCACTATACTATAATGTTACTCTAACTTTTGTTTTTTTCAGCACATTTCTATTTTTTATAACGTAATGTAATATTTTAGTACCATATGTAAAGTCAACCCCTCCCGCAATGCACGGCTGAAGGAGCGGGATTGGCTGCAGCAGGAAAGGCCCTGTGCTCACCCACCTGCAGACAGCCAACCCCACACTGTAAAGACCTGCATCCAACCCATTGGTGCAACCCCTCTCCGCTAGCCACTTCGGGCCCTGGGGACCCTATCCCCAGAGGGCTTTTCTTTTTTTATTTTTAAACGGGAGGAGCTCAAGGACACCATCCTTCAGGGCTCTTAAGGGGAGGGGGCACACAGTCCCCCTCCCCTTAGACAATAGTGGCCCCAGGAACCCCATCCCCAGGGGCAAACAAATATATGTTAAGGGGAGGGGGGCTTATGGCCCCTTTCCTGAGCCAACAGTGTCCCCAAGGAACCCATCTCCTGGGGTCAAAACATGTTTGTTAAAGGTTAAGGGTTTGGTCCCCGCTCTCTGAGCTTATTTTGGCCCTTGGACCTCATCCGCCGGGGACACACTCAGCTTAAAGGGAAAAGGGTGTACTATTCCCCCCCCCCCGCCCCCCCCAGGTGCCTATAGTGGTCCCGTGTTTTTTCTGGGTGGATGCCTTGGGCCTCCATCAAACACCAAATTGAGGGTCGTGGATGGAGCCCAGTGTTCCCAGTTAGCTCCTC
The DNA here is from genome assembly GCF_964263255.1 of Lissotriton vulgaris. Classification (NCBI taxonomy): domain Eukaryota; kingdom Metazoa; phylum Chordata; class Amphibia; order Caudata; family Salamandridae; genus Lissotriton; species Lissotriton vulgaris. The sequence continues at coordinate 773,747,960 of NC_141685.1, read as the reverse complement.
ACATGCACCCATGCTGGGTATCATGGTACCTGGCATTACTCCCGCCCAGAGCATCAATTTTTGTTTGCTCCCGTCAGGTGGGCGCAATTTGTGTTTTTCTGCCTGCAAGAGCATGGGCACAGAAACTAAAGTCTGCTCCCAACCAGCAGGGAGCATTTTTAAAGCTCCTGCCCCCCTGGAGGGCTTTAAAAATGCCCGTGCTACATGGGAGCAGATATATGTTTCCTTACCTGTGCTGTTGTGGCCATGGAAACTACTGTGTACTGACAATGGATTCCTCGGGTCACAGTAATTGCGACGGCCCCGGGGGATCGGGTCGCAGGGCACTCAGTGGCTCAGAGAAGGTGGGTGCGCACCCACCTCCCTTTTTTTAATGGCATTCGGCCACGGGGATGGGGTCCTCGGACCGGGGCTCATTGAGGCTCATGAAAGGGGGTCCTAATGTCCCCTCCCCCGTTTTAAGGAATCCAGACGCAGGGATAGGTCCCTAGGACTTATTAAGACTTGGGGAGGGGGTCGCACACACCCTGCCCTTATATTACACAACTGTATTTGAAAAGGTGTTGTAACTGTATCTAAAGTTCCTAAGAAAAAATGAATGGTGAAAAAGACCACGCCACCCCTTTTTCTTAGCCCTCACTTGATGGATGGCTCTGAAACTTTCAAAGAAGAAGCTAAGGTGGAAGAACATTTTTTGGGAAGTTTTGTGAAGATTTGTCAAAAGGAGCCAAGGTTAATAGGAAAACAAAAAATGCATTTCCTATAGAAACGTGGTTCTAGCTATAACAACTAGTGTATTTGAATTTATAGATATGTATATTACACAGTGCGGTCGCCACAGTGTAATTATGGTTAGGTCAGAGTTTATATCGAAAGAATGTTTTTGTTTCACCAATAACTTTGGCAACAATTATGAATTTTCACAAAAATGGCCACCAAAAAAATTCATCCATCTTAACGCCTTCCTGGGAAGTTTTGGGGTGATCTCTCAAGCGAGAGCGAAGAAAAAGAGAGTACCAAAACATTGTTTTCCCATGTTCATTTACAGAGCACATTTTTGGAAGTGATACAGAAAAAATGGGTGCATGGAATTACACAAAATGTGGTAGAAGATTAGAACTTTAACCAGAAATTGTGCTTTTTGTAAATTGGTGTAAATCTGTTCAGCCCTTGTTGAAAAATGTGTGTTTAAAGAGGGGCTCAGGATGGTCATGAAGGGGGTTAAAATGTTAGTGATATCTGGCTAGTTGGTTACCCGGTACGAATAATCTCATTTGTTGGCCGCAGTTTGAAGAAAAAGGCTGCATCCACCTTTAGATGCAAAATTAAAAATTGATGGACAGAATGTCAAACATTCACCCAAGAAGAAAGATCTGGGCCTACATCCATTGTTTATTTGCTACTCACGTGATTCCAGTTTAAACCCAGCCATATGCAAATCAGTCTTGACCCTGTTTCCCATGGGAACAGTCCAGCCCGAAGTGTCAGGGCAGGTCCTCCCTGGACCGGAAACAAGCATCCTGTGACCGGTTTCGGGGTTTCATCCCTCATCAGCCAGGCTAGCTTGACTCCAGAAGCATGGAGAGCACAGGACTCATGTCTGGGCATACCTGTCCCACTCAGGGGGACAAATGCAAAATGAACAATTGATGGACAGAATGTTGAACAATGCATGATTGGGTGCCTGTCGGGAGTTGTGTGCAGGGCCTGGCCACAAGCCAGGCCCAGCATCCAAAACCCCACTATGCATGGCCTAAGGTCATGCGTGGCAGGGAGTTGGCCTCCAGCATGGAGTTGGCTGCATTGACTAGACACAGGTGAAGCCCTGTGGCCAATTCCATGATGTGTATGCCGAAAGGGAGTGCGCATTGGGGGATGGGCACCTGCAGGGTGTTGGTGCACAGCCTGGCCTTTCAGGCATCCCAACATTGTGCACAGCCTACAGCAATCTTTAGTGGGGGAGTTGGGTCCATATGTTAAAAAAAACTAGGAATTAACTGAAAAAACGACGGTTAAAGTGATGTTATAGTTGGGGAGAGGATGAGATCTAACTGTAATAGTTCACTTAGCTAACTATAATTTGCACCCCCATTAAGCACTACTTATGACCTCACATATTACATCATTCATGACATACTTGATGACATCACTGATGACATATCACATTACATCATTAGTGACATCACTCATGACATCACTGAACACATCATCAAAACTGCTGTTACTCAAATCATTCCACAAAACCTTACATCATTTTAAAAATTGAAGTTAATAAGGTATAAATTTATTTGCATAGTTAATTAAAACCGTTGCAGAAGTGCCAACATTATAAAAAAAAGAAAACACAATTTATATACATTTACAACGCATTCCTTCATAATTATTAATTTTACAAGCTTCTTAAAAATAAAGCAGAATGAGATTTTTAAAATGAAGCAGCTTTAACGGCAAAATGTATAATTTCTGTCCAATTGCTGCCACCGCATTCCACACTATCCAGCCAAACTTTTTGCCGACCATTGACAAGCCCTTCTGACCATGGCGAACCATCCCTCTTTTCCATATACCATGCCCTCAGGTACTGTACTGTCCGATCTCCGTGTACTGCAGATGTAAATGTTGATTTATTTGAGGGGTATTTCTTGAGTGCGCCTCAGATGCCCATGTCTTTCCCTACATAAATTCCTTAAGTCTCCATTTCAGGCATTTTACTATCGCACATTTTCAGATACTTCACCAGGCTGCATTTCAGTTGTGGATCATTCGGTGCAAAGCATGCCAGTAGAGCTTGCCTCCTAGTGTGAATCCCCCGCGGATTAAAATGTCGCCTCAACAGTTGTTTCCATTCTTTAAGCAGTTTTTTACAGGAGCACAGTAAATGCAGCAGATCTTCCAATGCTGAACCACATAAGCGGCACGCAGTGCCCGCTTTCTCTCTTAACCAGGGAGGAAGATGTTGACTGCAGGGTAACAGCCCCAGTCTGTACTTCATGAAAGCAATTTTTATATTCTTGCCATACCCCAGATTTAAATAGGCTTGGGCGGCCGTGTCCGTATATGTCCTTAATGTCATCCAGCCATGAGCCCTTTTTGTCAATGTGGCCTTGTCCTCCAACAAGGAAAGACGTTTCACTGTTTTCCACACTAGTATTTTGAAAATAGTAGTAGTTGTTGATGTTTCCCAGAGCTGATAGAGACCCAAGCCATTTAAACTGCTATAAAGATATTCCGCAGTAGACGATTTGAAATGTTGTTCTATCTCCTTCCATAGCTGTTCGTTTAGTGTACCATGTGGAGCTTTTCGTACTTTGTCCCATGCAATAATGAATTCTAATTGCCTTGCAACTGTTTGTTTTTGAACACCAAGTTCAAGCCTAATTTGTGCCGGTGAGGTGTATTTGGGCAGCCCAAAGATGATCCTGTATACAGTTGTTACTACGGCGTCAAGTATTTTAGCGTCTCTGCCTTTCTGTGCTTCACTGCCATAGGTCATTGTTGGCAGCAGTTTTGCCCGAACTACCAAAGTCAAAGGGAGGATCGATGGCCCCATCAACTTTGAATTTAGTGTTTTTAAAGTGAAAGCCAGTATTAGGCCCTTGCACCTAATGCTATTTTTCTGTGATGCAAAGCGACCCCCACTGTCCAACTTCATGCCCAGGTATTTGTATTCCGCTGTATCCTCAATTTTAGTTTCCCCCCAGAACCAGGCTCCAGTTTGTCTCCTTTTTTTCCTGATTATCATGGTTCTTGTCTTAGCCAAGTTGATTGTTAGATCATTTGCTTTGGAGAAGTCCAGAGTTGCATTTAGGAGACGTTGTAGCCCTACTTTTGTTTTATTAATCAGGACCATGTCATCCGCATACAAGAGGCAGAGTATCAAAATATCTCCTAGTTTTGGGGCATGTGAGTTGTGGCTGATCAGGAGTGGTACTAAGTCAGCTATATATAAGTTGAAGAGAGTCGGTGATAAGACGCAACCTTGTTTCAACCCTTTAACCGTTGGGATGCGTCTCGACAAGAAAGTCCCGTCACCCAACTTCACCTGCAGCCATGTGTCTGTGTGCAAGTTTATTAGCAAATTTAATATTGGCTGTGGCAGCCCCCAACTATGCAGCTTGGACCATAATTTACTGCGATTGACATGATCAAATGCGGCCTTATAGTTAAAAAAACATACGTATAGAGGTGCCCTTGTATCTTCAGCCTTGTCCATAAGCATTGCCATGCTTAGAATGTTGGTTGTGGTCCCGACTGATTTTATAACTCCAGTTTGTTGTAAGACGGTTGCAGATTTGTCTGTGGCTCATGCCTGGAGATCCTCTAATAACGTCCAGCAAAATATTTTGCCTCATTGTCTAATAAACCCACTAGTCGATAGTTTTGTGGGGCCGAGTTTTCACCAGATTTTAAAATTGGGGAAATGATTGACCCCTTCCAAGATTTAAGCAGGGTGTTTAGTGTCCTAATTTCACTAAACAGTGGTTCCAGTGCTTCTGCCCAGATGGTCGCCTCCTGTTTGTATTAAGCTGGTGGTATTCCATTTGGGCCAGGCACACCTTCCCTTTCCCCCTTGCCGATCTGCCGTTTAATTGCTATTGCGTGAGATTTTTGCAATTCCTCAGGTGATGAGCCTCCCCTGCTATTCCTAGAGTCAATTGTGTTGCGTTCTGCCCCATCCTTGTTGGTTATGTGACGGTCTAGTTCTTTTTTACTAATTTGGTCCTGTTCACTGAGCTCACAATTTTGTTTGGAAGTGGGAACTTAGATATTTGACCCAATCGTCTTCTGCGACGTTCGAGGAGATACCGTCATGATTTTGGTGGATGAATTGATTTATAGTGCACCAGAATCTGGCGCTATTATTATGTTTAACGTCAGCAAATATTTTTGCCCAGAATTCCTCCTCCATAGCTCTGTTGACATTCCTTTTCAGTTTTTTCATATCTGCCCTTTGTCTCCGTAATAATTCCAATTGATTTTTGTCATTGGGCTTGTGCCGGAGGTGTCGATAGATATGTTTTTTTGCAAGCTTGATTTCTTGCTTTGAAGAAATCAATATTGGTTTTGTGCCGCTGAACCTTTGCTGGTTAAATGGTTTGCTCTTAGACATGTGTACTTCCATCATTGTTAGGAAGTTTAGCCATTTCTGAACTTCCCCTTTTCCAGTTCTGGCATTAAATTGCTGTTTCGCATTTTCCAGCATCTACTGCCAGCAGCTAACTTAAATTTTATTCAATAGTGGTATCTGCCCCCAGTGGCGCCCGGCAACGTTCAAATGCTGGTGTGATTGTTCTTAGCTCTATTTCCTGCGGCCGATGATCTCTGTCACCTTTATTGCTTAACCAAAATGATGTAATTTGTTGAAACAAACATAGGGAGACAAAGGTATAGTCCAGTATTGAGCTTGTTCTGTTAGAGCTAAACGAAGTAACTGGAGGGTTATCTTCAACTGTTCTACCATTTAATGCCCTAAGATTTAGATATTCCAGCTCCTCCAAAATTGATTGCCCTGACTTTGTTTGTTTGCCCAGGTGTACTCCTTGTGGCGGGATGTTCCAAATTGTATTTTGCTGGAGTATTTCTTCATCCATGGAGGAACCCATTAAATTATAGTTCAAGTCCCTGGTGAGGATGAGGTCAGCATTAGGGCCTTCTCTTATGAACGTTTCCACAAAACTGCGCATTTCCTTAGATAGTTTAGTTTTATTTTTTGGTTGGATGTACACGTTTATTATCGTGATGTTGCTGTTCCTTGTGTTTGTTTTTGATTAAAAGGATACGTTTACAGCTAATGATGATTGAGTTTTAGGACCACAAGTGCGGGCAGTATGAGTGATTGTGTTTGCAATATATATGACTAAACCTCCCTGCAGGTGACCAAATTTTGCCTTCTTGGTTGCTCCTTTGTAGAACCGTAGAAAACCTTGAAGCTGTAGCGGCTCCAATGCCCAGGTTTCTTGCAGAGCTATTATATCGAAGGCCCTGACATAGGTAACAAATTCCAGGTCTGCTATTTTATTAAGGAGCCCATTTACATTCCAGGAGCAAAGCCGTACTAACCCATTTACGTTGGCCCTCTGATAGGAGCAGAGATCTCGTTAATCCTTTTTATTATTTATGGTTATCGCAATCCAGCTTGTATCAATTTCCCGTTCCTGAAATGTAAGGGTATTTCGGCAAATTCTCAGTCCCTCCTGCTGTTGTACTATGTCCATGTTGCAGAGCCCTATTGCTCCTTTTAGTACCGACCTGACTTGTTTATTACCAGTCCCCTCAGATCCCCTCGTAAGCTGTGGATTTAATGGATCTGGATAGCCTGGTTTAGTGTACGGAGCAATGATTATACCCCAAGACTTTAAGATCGCCCTTTCCAGGAGAACTTTATGTGCAGTTATTGAGGTGGTCCAAGTTGCTCTTATGTTTTCTCCTGCCGAGGGATCCATCCTTGTAATGAACTCTATTGATTCCAGGTCTGTTGTCCATATCTCTGACAGAGATGGTATGTGGGATAGGAGCTGCAAAATATTGCCTCGGTTCAAGACGTCATGCCTTCCTTTAGAGCTGTATTCTGGGATGAACTAGATGGCATTTATTTCAGTCCCTCCTACCCCTTTGAGTTCATTGTATTGACCTCCTGTGGAAGATGGACCCGCCTCTTTTTGGGGACTTTCTTTTCCCTCTCGCTCCCAGTTCATGTGGGTGGCTTGCGCATGAGGGACCCTATCTGTCCCATGTTCCATACTTCCTTGAAGTTTTATGCCCGCCTGTAATGGCTGCCCTTCTGCTGGCTCTTTGAGAGGAAGAATGATGGAGAGTGACTCCAGCCTATCACCCCCATAGCATAGGGGTTAGGACTATAGACAGGGCCCCTGTCTTACATATATTAGGGCATTTTCGTGCTACTTTCCCTAATGTAGGGCTTATGAATTTAAGTTAGGGGATAGATATATAAGTATTAGTCATGATTTGTCCATTTGCTAACATGCTAGGATATTTTCCATGGAATTATGCATATTGTGGGCTCCGTAGGCCTTAAACGAGACAGACTCCATTTTGCTTTCTGCCTGGTAGCTCGAGAAGGCTTTCTAGGTGAAGTGTAATGTTTTAGTTTCAAGCTGTTGTTCGCTTGGAGAGAACCGGTTCAGGCTGACCCTTATCGAAGGAATGTATTTTTCTCCACACCGAAGACACAACTTCAGGCCGGCCGGCTGGGAACGTGTCCTTGGTACGGGGAGGTACAAGAATTTGGTGGGCGGCAGGTTACTGGCCGTAGCTTTCCATGAAGGAACGGGCTTTGATATTAGCGAAGGTGTTAGTCAGTTTTGCAGTTAGTCCGTAGGCGGCATCTAGCCGTTAGCATCTCTGCCATTAATTATCTCATGGCGGACAATCGCCATCTTTGAAGTCCTAGAAAGATTTAAGACCGAAACTCTCTGAGAAAGACTGAAGGAGAATTAGCGCGGAGCGCACTGATACAGAGAGAGAGAGAGACGGTAGCTAATAACCAGCAAGGTTCCGGTGCCCTGGAGGGAAGCAGACGAGGTTGAGCCTAGCGGTGCAGACGTGTACTTGTGACGGCTGGGGTGTGACTGCAAGGCGAGCCAGGACACAGAGACGAGAAGGGAACCTAGATGACTGCCGAGCCCAGACTTCATATTAACCAGGTGATGTCCGTCCATTGCTCATAGAACGTGCACTTTAATCTTTACCTTTTCTTTGCAGAAGTTATGTTGCATAGTAATGTGATTTGTGTCTACTGTTAATAAATATCCTAATTCTTATGGAATTATCGTGTGCCTCGTGTTCATGTTCAATCTTGGTAAATGCATCTCCTAGTTGAGCGTTGTTTATGTGAGCGGATGTGAAATCCCGATCAGGTAAATAGTGATCGAACAAAGAGGGAGTGAGTGGACCTTTGATGCCAAGAATAGGAGGTACCCCATATAATTTGGGAACCGTATCAAAAGTCATTATTATAGTTTTATCCCGAGTAGGTAACTGAGATATTGTCCTGATAATGGTTCATAGGAATGTGGTCGTCGTTGATATGCGGCGTTAGTGAGAACGTTGGGTGGGAGACCAACGCCTATACCCACAGGATTGTGGCTTGAATAAGTGAGAACGCCAGGGAGGACACTGGCGTGTAGTTTCGCAGGATTGCGAACAGTTTGGAAAAGGGAGCATTGGGTTCTGCAGGCCCATGTGTAGACGCACCGGATTGTGTGTCAGATCTGCCCTAGGGTAGACCGGTCTGGGTCGGGGTGGCCGCGAGACCAACTGATGTGAATAAGATATTGTAGAAAATCTATGTATATTCCCCATCCTTAGGTACAACCTATATATATATATATATATATCCGTACATCTATCCATTGTGAATACTGTCTAAGGAGGGAAGGTGAGTACGTTTTGGCTGGGTCATAGGGGCCCCTGGGGGCTGATCCCATTTCAACGGAAAATCCAGCCATAACATCTGGCGTCACGAACTGTTTACGAAGCCTGTGTGCATTGTATTGTTTTAATCTTGTCGATTTGCGCTCGGCTTGTACGTATAAAATTTTGTTTATAATTGTGTATATAACTTTGTTGTGTCATTATGTTTGCGAAAAAATCATCGCCGGTTTTCAAGTTACCGATTCAGATTCCTGGCTGGGAATGTACCCCTTACGAGGCTTTGGCCCATGAGTGGGCCGATTCTACTGGTTTGAGTGAAAATTGGTCTTCATGCCTGGAGCAGGCGGAGCCTGCCGATGTGGTGTCATGCTTGCAGAAAGCGCCAGTAGTGAAGGGTGATGAGCTTCCTATTTTAGGACGCAGAGGTTGGATTGTTCTTAATGCATATAGAATACTGCATGAGAGGTTTGTACAGCTACAAAAGCAGTTTAAGGACATGGAGGGACAGTGTGTTGAGTTGCAAAATGCGCATACTCTTTTACGTTGTCAAAATAAATTGCTTGCCGACAAACTTGAAACATATCAGACCATTGCCGAAAGAGCTGCGGTCCGTATTGCACGATATAAGTATAAACATCGTCGTGGTCGTGTATCTACACGCAAAGTGCGTATGGTTGTAGCAAAAGCTGGAATGGATTGGAACCCCGATGAGTGGGACGGTAATATCTGGGATTCTCATACTTCTGACTCCTCGGCAGAGGAGGGTGATAAGCGCGAGTCTTCTCGCTCCGGACGTGATTGTAAATCTGCTTCATGTACTCATATAGGTCCTGACAACGGCCGTGCTCGTTCTTCCCACTCGGATGACGTAGCTTGCCCTGATTGCCATACTAAATCTAAGATGCGGGCTTCCTCGGAGGCTCTTCCTGAAGTTTCTGCTCACTCTGTTTTTCGACGAAAATTACAACAAGCCCCTGGTAACCCGGCTGGTATAGCTTTAGATTGTATTGAAGATTTTACTCAGCAGGAGGTTAGTGACATTTTACAACGATTTCGACAACGGCCTGGTGAGGCCTTGCTTACCTGGATGGTGCGTCTTTATGAACTTGGCGCTGCCGGTATTTTTCTTGATGCTGTTGATTGCTTACGATTTTGCTCTTTAAGTTCTGATTCTACGATTCAAGATCATTTTCGAAACTATAATGGTGCTGGTCAAATTACTTTGCTCCAGCTTGCGTCTGACGGCTGTAATCATAAATATCCAACTGAATCTGATTGGCCCGCTGATGAGAAACCGTGGTACACTTTGCGCGATGCGTCGCAACGTTTAAAGGAGGAAGTAATGAAAACTGCTATCTTTCTTAGTACTGCTGATAGGTTATTGGATGGTCTTTTAACGTCTTCTGTGCGCAATCGCATTATCCGTTCTTCTCCTGTTGCTTACAAGCAGGTCATGATGACATTATTGATCAACCAAACTGGCAATCCTTTGTCTGCTGTGCTTGAGTCTGTTCGTCAGCTTGGTGAGCTGGGTGAATGGTTTAAACCTGAAAGACAATCTCGACCTGAGGGTCGTACTGGTGGGGACTATAAGTTCTCTAGACGTGACATGTTTCTTGCTCTCATTGCTGATGGTGTCAAAAGGGAAGACATTGACGGTGAGCCTAATAATCGTTTATGGGACATGTTTCGTAAGCGTGGTTTGGATCGGAAGGAGGGTGCCCGTCGTGTGCGAAAGAATGAGTATGATCGTGGTTCAGATGACAGTGGTGATGAGAAGCGCCGTGTGAATTCTGATCGCAGTGATGATCGGCGTTATGAACGTGATGGATCCCCTCATCGTAATGACGGGAGGGGGAGAGAGGATGATCGTGAGAGGGGGAGAGAGGAGCGTGTTTCTAACAGACGAAAAGATGAAAGGAGTTATTCCCCTGACATGAGGAGGAGAGAGGATCGTAACAGACTTTCTGACCGTAATTCACAATTTTTTGAGCATGACACTAATCCGTTTCGTACTGGAGACGGATATGAACAAGATATTTTGATACCTAAGAAAACTGAGGGCATTTACCCTGATTTGTCTTGGTTGACGGAACGCGGGAAAAAGGACTAGGAAATAGGTCAAGCTCCGGTACGCAAGTGGGCTCACAGAGATAACAGACCCTATGTAGATATTGAGATTTTTTGGAAACATCGTAATATCCAAAGGGCCCGAGCATTGGTTGATACTGGGGCGGAGGCCACTTTAATTCATGGTAAGTCGAAAAAATTTCATGGACAATCTTTTACGATTACTGGTTTGGGTGGTAAAGAAACGCCCGCAGTTCAAACTGCACTCGAAATTAAGATTGGTAGAATTCCTCGTAGAGAATACTCTGTGTTGGTTGTGCCACTTTTGGAATATATTATTGGAATTGACATTTTGAAAGGTATGACTTTGCATCTGGAGGATGGTTGTTATCAATTTGGAACTAGACAGTACATTTCGACCAGACCCGTACGGGTTGGCCGTTTACGAATGCCACCTATTCAAATACCTTTAGCCACGAAGGTGGTTTGTCAGAAGCAGTATCGTATCCCAGGTGGCCATGAAGAGATTACTGCTACTATTCAGGATTTGGTTGATGCGGGAGTCATTACTCCGGTCACATCTGCTTGGAATAATCCCGTTTGGCCCGTGCGCAAAAGTGACAATTCTTGGCGCATGACTGTTGATTATCGAGAATTGAATAAAAACACACCTAAATTGACGATCGCAGTGCCTGATATTGTCACGCTAATTCAGAGAATTCAAAAGCATCCAGGTACGTGGTATGCTTCAATTGATATTGCTAATGCTTTCTTTTCGATACCGATTGCCCCCGAATGTCAGGAACAGTTCAGTTTTACATGGAATGGACGTCAAATGACGTTCCGAAGTCTTCCTCAAGGCTATGTGCATAGTCCTACGATCTGTCACCGGCTGGTGGCAGAGCATTTGTCTGAAGTGCCCATGAATTCACGAGTTCAAGTCTGTCATTATATTGACGACATTTTGATTCAAGGTGAAACGCAAGACCAGGTTCAGTCCCATTTAGATCAGATCATTGACTGTTTGCGAGCGAAAGGCTGGGAAATTAATACCGATAAATTACAAACTCCATCCCAGAATGTGAAATTTTTAGGAATTAATTGGCATGAAGGTCACAGAGAAGTGATCCCACAGGTAAAGCGTAAAATACTTGATTTTGCAGTTCCCAGAAACAGGAAAGAGGCTCAATGCTTCTTTGGTTTGTTTGGATTTTGGCGTCAACATATTCCACATCTAACTCAGATTTTAGCTCCATTGTATCGAGTTACTCGTAAAAAGAATGCGTTTGAATGGGGTGAGTCTCAACAGACGGCTTTTAATTTGGCTAAAGAAGCTATTCAGTATGCCTTGGATTTGTGGCCCGTGAGTGAAGGTGATGTGGATTTGAATGTGTCCGTGGAAGGCTTGTATGCCAATTGGAGCCTGTGGCAAAAGCAGGGCAGACGAAAAGTGCCATTGGGTTTTTGGACCAAGAAGTTACCCGAGGCTGGTGAGCGTTACTCACCTTTTGAAAAACAGTTGCTTGCTTGTTATTGGGCTCTGGTAGATACCGAGCAATTGACCCTAGGCCATGCTGTGAGTTTGAGGCCTGAAATTCCCATTATGCAGTGGGTTTTGAGTTCACCGAAGTCCCATCGAATTGGACATGCTCAGGAGGCTAGTGTCATTAAATGGAAATGGTACATTCAGGACAGGGCACGTGTGGGTCCGAAAGGTGTGGCGGTTTTACATGAGCGAGTGGCGCAGGCGCCCTCCAATGAGATTGAAAGTGAGTGTTCGGTTCCCGTGGTGCAGGAGTCTCCCGTGAAGTGGGGTAAATCATTTGATGATCTGTCCGTGGAGGATAGAAAACATGTGTGGTTTACGGATGGTTCTGCGAAGTTCATTGGTGACAAAAGACATTGGAAAGCTGTTTCATTCAACCCGATTACGCAGAAATTGTTGAGCACAACTGGAGATGGTAAGAGTAGTCAATATGCTGAACTCTATGCAGTTTACCAAGTTTTGAAACAGGAACTACCTGGCACATGTCATATTTTCACTGATTCCTGGTCCACTGCGAATGGACTGGCGGTATGGTTACCAACATGGCATTCTCATAATTGGGAATTGCATTCAAAAGAGTTGTGGGGAAAGGAATTGTGGCAAGAAATTTGGGAGCTGCTCCCGCAGAGCACTGTAACAATCTTTCACGTGGATGCTCACTCTCCAATTGACTCCCTTGACAAATTTTTCCATAACATTGCAGATGAAAAGTCTAAAATTGCTGAGGCAGTGGTGGACATGCAGGATTCTGATTTGGCGGGATTGGCGAAGTGGGCCCATCAGAAAGCAGGACATTTTGGAGAGAAAGCCACTAGCAGGTGGGCTGCCGATAGAGGAATTCATATTCCTTTTTCTTTAATAAAAGATGTCATTCTACATTGTCCCATTTGTCAGCATTCTAGGAAAAAAGAGGTGCCTCAGATTGTTCGAGGACACTTACATCGAGGTAAATTGCCCGCCCAAATTTGGCAGATTGACTATATTGGTCCGCTCCCTATGAGCAGAAATTGTCAATATATTTGTACAGTGGTTGACACTTATAGTGGCCTTTTGGTCGCTTTCCCTTGTAAGAACGCTACCCAAGTGAATACCATTAAAACCCTGGAGCTAATTATTCTGTACTATGGTGTCCCATTCCAAATTCAATCTGATAATGCATCCCACTTTCGTGGAAGATTGGTGCAGGAATTCTGTGCGGAAAATAATATTGATTGGGTGTTTCATATTCCATATTACCCACAAGCTTCAGGTCTGATTGAGAGGATGAATGGTTTGTTGAAAGAACAGTTGCGCAAGTTGACTGATGACCGTTACAGCCAGTGGAGAGATGTCCTGCTTCAGGCTTTGTTAATTCTGAATAATCGCCCTTTGTTACATGCTGAATCTCCTTTAATGCGTTTGTTTCCTCCAAATGTTGATGTGAAACCTAATTCTTTATCGAACACTGTCATGTATTGGGAAATTACCCCCGGTGCTTTGGCTCCATGTAGAGCAACCCCAGGTTCCGCAGGCCTCGACCTGCATGCTTTAAATGATGCTAAATTTCCAGGAAAGGATCGTATTATTATTGAAACTGGCGTTGGTGTCTGCATACCTGCCGGTAGTTTTGGATTAATTGCCCCTAGATCTGGCCTGGCCCTGAAAGGTGTACAAGTGCTCGGAGGAGTAATTGACAGTGATTATCAGGGAGAGATTAAGGTTCTCCTGCTTAATAGCAGTGAGACGGATTTGTTGATCAAAAAGTCTGACCGTGTTGCCCAGTTATTGATTATGCCTGTCTTCAGTGGTGAGATCAAAAAAGGCTCTGCCCCAACGTTGCTAACTGTGCGAGGACAAAAAGGCTTCGGATCATCTGATCTTCCTGGAGCTAAGATATGGGTGCAGTCGCCTAAAAATCCTCCTGAACAGGCTGATATTATTGCGACCGGTCATGACAACACCGTTTTGGTGATGAAGCCAGGGAAAGATGGCTGGGAAGCTGTCCCAGCTGATAAATGTTACTTACGAGAATGATTAAGGCCTGTGTTTGTATTCTTTCAGATCATTCTCTGGACTGCTGCTGCAGGATGTGTCGGCGCTGGACTCCTTTTGGCCTGCTACGCCGGGAGAGGAGAGGATCCACCGACGCCGGTTGATGGGATAATCCGAGCCCCGCGGTCTGCGTGGGCTGCATCGTCCAACTTTTGGATCACACTCGCGAAGCGGGTGACGAACTCTCCGCATTTTTGTCTTACCCCCATGAAGAGCGTTACTGACATTTTAGCGACCTGTCTGGTAGCTGTCCCTGCATCCACTGAGACACTTCACCATATTTTTAATTTTTCTAATGCCCGACCTAATGTTATTCTGGGTGACTTTGCAGCACACGAATTTTGTCCTTCATGTACTCTTATGCCAGACCTTGATGTCTCTATTAATTCCAGAATTACTACTTTTAACATTACCCCTGGAGATCTTTGTTTCATGATGACCTGCAACCCTAAAGCTATTACCGAGAGCCTGCGGCTGAAGCTCCAAGCCGCTACTACCTTTTCATTTCATCAACGCTTGTTATGTTCAAAGAGACTTCCGGATTCATGTCTTTCAGTTAAGAATAATATGACCTGTAAACGTTTAGTAGTAGCCACTAGCCATTATCGTCCAATGTTATTGCCAGCTGGATGGCTCTTTTCCTGTGGGAATTCATCTTGGCCCTATATTCCCGCGAATATTTCTGGTGGCCCATGTGCCATCACTAGATTAAGTTTGCTTATGTTTTCCTCATATCCTACTTCACATTCCCGTATTGTACGTGATTCGATGTCATTGCATGAAGATTGTGACTCCTCTGTTCATCTCTATTCTAGATCGGAGTACCTTGGATTAGCTTTTTCTATTATTGGAGTGCCTGCATTGGCCGTTTATAATGCCAAAACAATCGGCAAAATGGCCTGCTGGATGGTCAAATCGATTAATCAAACGTCTACTGTTTTATCAGATTTATTGTTAGACTCCCAAGGTGAACGTAGAGCTATTTTGCAGAATCGTGCGGCTATCGATTACTTATTGTTGAAACATGGACACGATTGTTCCGATTTTGAAGGTCTATGCTGTTTTAATTTGTCCGACCATTCTAAAGCTATCCAATCCCATATTGACAAACTCCACGACTTGACTGCAGAAATTAGACAACATATAGATCAGGGTTTCTTTGACTGGCTTTTTAATTGGTTGCCTGATTTGCATTCCTTACGACAGATTTTAGGGGGAGTTATTGTCGCTATTTGTGTCTTGATAGCTATTTGTTGTTTCATTCAGTGTATCCCTTCCTTGCTCCAATTTTTTAGACTTAGTAAGAGACATAGATCAGTTAATTTTGTTTCCTATTATTCTTCTACTGATGTTAGTTCCATTTAGTTTGTGGTTAATAGACTGGAGTCAAGGGGTGTAATGTAATGGCTGCCCTTCTGCTGGCTCTTTGAGAGGAAGAATGATGGAGAGTGACTCCAGCCTATCACCCCCATAGCATAGGGGTTAGGACTATAGACAGGGCCCCTGTCTTACATATATTAGGGCATTTTCGTGCTACTTTCCCTAATGTAGGGCTTATGAATTTAAGTTAGGGGATAGATATATAAGTATTAGTCATGATTTGTCCATTTGCTAACATGCTAGGATATTTTCCATGGAATTATGCATATTGTGGGCTCCGTAGGCCTTAAACGAGACAGACTCCATTTTGCTTTCTGCCTGGTAGCTCGAGAAGGCTTTCTAGGTGAAGTGTAATGTTTTAGTTTCAAGCTGTTGTTCGCTTGGAGAGAACCGGTTCAGGCTGACCCTTATCGAAGGAATGTATTTTTCTCCACACCGAAGACACAACTTCAGGCCGGCCGGCTGGGAACGTGTCCTTGGTACGGGGAGGTACAAGAATTTGGTGGGCGGCAGGTTACTGGCCGTAGCTTTCCATGAAGGAACGGGCTTTGATATTAGCGAAGGTGTTAGTCAGTTTTGCAGTTAGTCCGTAGGCGGCATCTAGCCGTTAGCATCTCTGCCATTAATTATCTCATGGCGGACAATCGCCATCTTTGAAGTCCTAGAAAGATTTAAGACCGAAACTCTCTGAGAAAGACTGAAGGAGAATTAGCGCGGAGCGCACTGATACAGAGAGAGAGAGAGACGGTAGCTAATAACCAGCAAGGTTCCGGTGCCCTGGAGGGAAGCAGACGAGGTTGAGCCTAGCGGTGCAGACGTGTACTTGTGACGGCTGGGGTGTGACTGCAAGGCGAGCCAGGACACAGAGACGAGAAGGGAACCTAGATGACTGCCGAGCCCAGACTTCATATTAACCAGGTGATGTCCGTCCATTGCTCATAGAACGTGCACTTTAATCTTTACCTTTTCTTTGCAGAAGTTATGTTGCATAGTAATGTGATTTGTGTCTACTGTTAATAAATATCCTAATTCTTATGGAATTATCGTGTGCCTCGTGTTCATGTTCAATCTTGGTAAATGCATCTCCTAGTTGAGCGTTGTTTATGTGAGCGGATGTGAAATCCCGATCAGGTAAATAGTGATCGAACAAAGAGGGAGTGAGTGGACCTTTGATGCCAAGAATAGGAGGTACCCCATATAATTTGGGAACCGTATCAAAAGTCATTATTATAGTTTTATCCCGAGTAGGTAACTGAGATATTGTCCTGATAATGGTTCATAGGAATGTGGTCGTCGTTGATATGCGGCGTTAGTGAGAACGTTGGGTGGGAGACCAACGCCTATACCCACAGGATTGTGGCTTGAATAAGTGAGAACGCCAGGGAGGACACTGGCGTGTAGTTTCGCAGGATTGCGAACAGTTTGGAAAAGGGAGCATTGGGTTCTGCAGGCCCATGTGTAGACGCACCGGATTGTGTGTCAGATCTGCCCTAGGGTAGACCGGTCTGGGTCGGGGTGGCCGCGAGACCAACTGATGTGAATAAGATATTGTAGAAAATCTATGTATATTCCCCATCCTTAGGTACAACCTATATATATATATATATATTTCCGTACATCTATCCATTGTGAATACTGTCTAAGGAGGGAAGGTGAGTACGTTTTGGCTGGGTCATAGGGGCCCCTGGGGGCTGATCCCATTTCAACGGAAAATCCAGCCATAACACCGCCCTGGTATGGTTGAGCACTTGGGTTGACTCGATGGTTGTGACAGGTAATTTGAAGTTGGTTATGCCTTTATTCAAGAGTTGCCTATTCCATGCCTTCTCTTCTTCCTCGTTGATGATTTGTCTACTTTCGGGGTTTGTCGAATTCCCCGAAGTGATGTTTCTGCCTTCAGGGATATGTCCATGGGTATTTAAAGTCTGAGGATTTTCATAGGGCATAAAGTCTTGCTTTGTCTCATTCAATTGGGAGCATGTTGTTGTTTTTGTCACAATTCTGTTTCTGAAGTCACCTTCAGCAGAATTTCCGGGAGTTAATCCATTTGGGTGAAGCTGGGGTGAATTGTCTTTCTCTATTTCACACAAAGGCTTGAGCGCAGTGCTTTCTTGTTTCCCATTTGGACGATTTTGCGACGTGCTTGGCCTGTTGGTAACACACACTGTGTTTGATGTTTCTAAAGTTAGATTATTTTGATCCATTGGCCCTTTTTGCACTGGAGTTACCCCAAAGAGAACCTCGATTACTCCTGAGGCGGAAGCCGGGATTCGAAGCACCTTTTTAAAAATTATTTTTCTGTGTCACAAATAACTGCGTGTTGTATTTTAAACTCCTCACTCACCCCTCTGGCTTCACCAGATTCGGACCTCAGACCACCCACACAGCGGAACTATCGCTGTAGCGGAACGGCTGAAGCAACACAAACAATTCCAGTCGCCATTGACGGCGAGGGACGAGGCCACGCCCACCCTTAGGCCACGCCCACACGCCCCCTCTGTATAAAAGCGCTGAATGCGAGCGCTGGTAAACAGAACCTCGATTACTCCTGAGGCGGAAGCCGGGAGTCGAAGCACCTTTTTAAAAATTATTTTTCTGTGTCACAAATAACTGCGTGTTGTATTTTAAACTCCTCACTCACCCCTCTGGCTTCACCAGATTCGGACCTCAGACCACCCACACAGCAGAACTATCGCTGTAGCGGAACGGCTGAAGCAACACAAACAATTCCAGTCGCCATTGACGGCGAAGGACGAGGCCACGCCCATCCTTAGGCCACGCCCACATGCCCCCTCTGTATAAAAGCGCTGAATGCGAGCGCTGGTAAACAGAACCTCGATTACTCCTGAGGCGGAAGCCGGGAGTCGAAGCACCTTTTTAAAAATTATTTTTCTGTGTCACAAATAACTGCGTGTTGTATTTTAAACTCCTCACTCACCCCTCTGGCTTCACCAGATTCGGACCTCAGACCACCCACACAGCGGAACTATCGCTGTAGCGGAACGGCTGAAGCAACACAAACAATTCCAGTCGTCATTGACGGCGAGGGACGAGGCCACGCCCACCCTTAGGCCACGCCCATACGCCCCTTCTCCTCCGCTCAAAAATGTGCAACCACCGGACGCGCAGCGGACGAGCGCAGCGGGCGTGCCGTTTGCGCGCCGAAGGCGCGCCAAAGGCAAGCCCGTCTGGGCCCGTCCGGGCCCAGACGGCCTTAGGCCCAGGTATTATGCCCGATTCACAAAGTCGCATAACGTACACCCAAGACAGGCTGCGAGCACTGAACAGGAAGAAACATCCCAACTGTACAATCACCCACATGGAAGACAACCCATTTACGGGCTGTGCCCTCTGCAATATGCCGAAGGAGCAGGAACGTGCTCAGACCCTCCAACTGGGCCTCCCCAACTGCAGGTCCCTGGTCAGACATGCACACGAGATAAATATCCTCGTCCAAAACTCCACGCTGGATATTTTGTTTCTTACAGAAACATGGCTGACGCCGAATAACGACTTTGACATGGTCAATGCCGTCCCGCCAGGCTATCAAATACGCCCCCTCAATAGACCTGTCGGTGGAGGCGGTGGCCTAGCTATCCTTTACAAGGACCACTTCACCTGCAGGATCGACAACGGAAAGGTTAAAGATTGTGAAAGCTGTAACTTCAATCTACAGATCTCTCCTACGATCTCTCTTTCCGGACTCTTAGTCTACCGACCGCCAGGCCCACTTGGGGAATTCTCCAGCACATTAATGGATCATGTCACACTAATGGCGACCACTGCCTCCAATTTCCTTCTCCTAGGGGATCTTAATCTCCATTTCCTGGACCCAACAGACAATTCCGCAGCTAACCTACTAACAGATCTGGCGTCAGTCGACCTGCATCTCATGAACTCACAAGCTACCCACGAAAAAGGCCAGCTTCTGGATCCAATCTTCACAAATATTCGTAAATTTAAAACCCAGGAACCTATTTCCTTCCCATTGACAGACCACTTATTGGTTCCCATGCACTGGCAACTCAATACCGCCCCGACTCATCCACCCAAAGCCAGGACCCTCGTTAGACGGTGGCACAAGCTGGCAACAGAGGACTGGGAAGCTAAGTTAAGAGAGTCAACCCCTCTCTCCTCCCTGGATCCCAAAACCGCGGATAAAGAATTTAACGATTGGCTCACCCATTCCGTAGACAGCCTTATTCCGCTCACGAGTACGCTTAAACATACCAAGAGGATCAACCCTGCTCCATGGTACACTCCCGCATTGAACACCTTAAGGAAGGAGTGCAAAAAGGCGGAACGCATTTGGAGGAAGGATAAGTCTGCAAATAAAAAAGAGGTATTCCAGACATGCCTGAGAGCATATAAACTCGCACTCCGGAACGCCAAAAGTGCCTTTTATGAGGAAAAAATAGAGAATTCCTCCTGCTCTGCCAGGGAAAACTTCCTTATCCTTAAAGAGCTCCTTCATGTCCCCGACCCCCCAAAAAAACTTATGGACCCCAAAGCAGCGGAAGACAAATGTGTCAGATTAGCCACCTTCTTTGATGAAAAAAATTAAGAAAATTCTCGCCTCTCTCCCCACTGCCGAATACGTCCCTACTGAAGGAGATAATGACGCCCCCCCTGCAGATGGATTACCCCGTGAATTCCTCTGCTCCTCACCTGGCATCTCTCGGGCCGGTTACCACGGAGGAAGTAGCCGCCACATTCGCCTCCGTCAAGAGTGGCGCCCCCAGTGACCGAGTACCGATACGGTTCCTTAAACAAATCACTCGCACCATAGTGCCCCCGCTGACCAACTTGATCAACACCTCATTCTCCCAAGGCGAAGTCCCTCATAGCTGGAAAGAAGCGGTCGTTAAAGGACTTCTAAAGAAACCTTCCCTAGACCCTGAGGATCTATCAAACTATAGACCCATCTCCCTCCTCCCCTGGATTGGCAAGGTCGCGGAGAAATTAGTAAATAAAAAACTCTCACAGTTCCTTGAAACTAACCTCCTACTAAAGAGCTCCCAAACGGGCTTCCGACCAGGTCAGGGCACTGACACCGCACTCCTTGCAGCAGTGGAGAAGGCCAGAGACATTCTTGACACAGGAGGATCAGTGGCAGTGATCCTCCTGGACCTGAGTGCGGCCTTCGACACGGTTAACCACCAGGTCTTAACCCGACGTCTGGGAAACATTGGAGTGAAAGACATAGCCCTTAAATGGCTCTCATCATTTCTCTGCCAACGCTCCTTCCAAGTCTGGGAAAATGACAGCCGCTCCCCTACCATCCCCCTTCGTTGTGGCGTGCCTCAGGGCTCGTCATTAAGCCCCACGCTTTTTAACGTGTACATGGCCCCACTGGAGGACGTGGTCACCCCATTTGGAGTTACTATCATCAGCTATGCTGATGATACTCAGCTGGTGGTAACTCTATCTCACCCCAAGCAAGAACCCTCCAACCTACACGGATGTCTCTTCAAAATACACCAATGGATGAATGACTCAGCCCTGAAACTTAATGGGTCAAAAACAGAGATTCTACTCCTGGGACAAAAGGAGCCCTCTCTACCCCCGAACATCTGGCCCGCCTGTCTTGGCGAACCTCCTGCCCCCAAGACAGAAGTCAAGAGCCTGGGTATATGGTTAGAAAAAGATCTCACCTTTAGAACGCAGGCAAAGAAGACGGCTGGCGTCTGCCTCGGCCTTTTAAGGTCATGTAGGAAAGTGCTCCCCCTCCTTCCTTTCAACTCCCGGAAACTACTGATCCAAGGCCTGATTGTGTCCAGATTGGACTACAGTAACGCCATATATCTGGGAGCCCCTGAAGCCACCTTCCAGACCTTGCAGAAAATCCAGAACGCCGCTGCCCGGATGCTTACAAACACCCCGGCCAGAACTTCTGCGAAACCCGCTTTGAAGAAACTGCACTGGCTGCCGATCAGGGAAAGAGTGGCATTCAAAGCCCTCTGCCTGGCCCACAAGGTGCTACACAACGAAGGCCCTCCAATTCTTAGGAACTGTATCACCCCCTACAGACCTACGAGAGCGCTCCACTCGGACCACGGAAACCTCATCGTGATTCCCAGAGTGAAGAAAGCCCGATCAGGAGGTCGCCGATTCTCGGTTCACACAGCAAAGTTATGGAACGCGCTTCCTCTGAAACTTAGAACTGAGCGGAACCTCCTCCGCTTTAGAAAATCCCTCAAAACTCTCCTCTTCCCATAGCCCCCCTAACTTTTCTGCTCTCCCTCCCCTCTGGATTACGAGGTATAGCGCTGATATACTCTTGGGTGACTACGCGCTCTATAAAAACCTTAAATAAATAATAAATAAAGAGTCGTTGAAATCCGTCCAAATTGAGGCTTTGTTTTTGATTCCTACCCTTCCGTTTTAGTGCCCGTCTTTGCTTTGCATTTAATTTCATTTCCCCTCTGTCTGCGTTGTCAAGCTCCGGGATATGACTTTGATTACATTTCAAGGATTGTGTTTGATTGCTGATTTCATTTTTAACAATAGTTAGAAGATTCTGATTCGTTGTCGTTGAATAACGCATTTGTGCAGACACATTCCAATGAATCGCTATATCGTTCCTAGACCCCTTCGGGGAGTGCCCTCCGCTAGGCTGTAGTTGTGCTTGATTCGATCCTTTTTTCAGTTCTGTACATAAATATAAGCATTGATGGTAGGGTTGATAGTTTGTCCACTATTGGGCCACAACCACAGACACGATGCACGACTGGCGCACGCTCCTTGAAACTTTGCAGTGTTGTGTTTAGCGTGCCCAATTTGCCATCGATTGCTACCACAAAAACTGCTAGGGTATTCAGTAGGGTTAGTTATAAGTCCATTTTGTCGGTCTGATATTGCAGAGCCTCTACTAGAAGCTGCACAGTTTTAAGCGGACTTGCCCAGGCGTCTCCGTGGTGTGATTTTTGCTCCACATCTTTGCCAATGTCACTGCTATACGATAGATTTTCTATGTCACATTGATAGATTTTTTTTTAGCCCCTTGTGCATTCAGATATGCTATTTAGCGGTGCAAGCAGCCCCTCTACTGGGTGGTGCATCTCGTTTTCCTTGCTTCCCTCTGTTCTTAAATGAGAATTTATGGGAGATTCGCACCTGCGCGGCTCCTCCTGATAGGTTGCCAGGAGGGGCTCCCATTCGTCCTTTTTGAGATATGAGTAGTGCTCTGACACATCCAGGTCATCCAAGTCTTCTGCCAATCTGGTATCGGTTGATATATTTATTTTTTTAGATGGATCGGACCGAACTTCCTCTTCTATGACCAGGGTTTCCTTTAGATTTTCCAGTGCTCCACCTGTGGTCTTCCATTCCTCTGAGCCGGCCATTGTTAGGTTGAATTTGGTTCTCATCAGTGCGTCTCCTATTGGCTTTTCAAGCTCATGTATATCTAATGGGTCTGTTGATACACAGTTATCCCCATCGTGTTTGTATTGGTCAGTGAGCTTAGGCGTTGTGACATTGACGGCCCACGGAATAATCTCTGGCTGGCCCTTTTCACTTGATGTTTTGTGAAGTGTTCCCATGGTACCTTTGCCTCAGGTTTTTTAGGTCTCGTAGCGATACAGTGCGTAAGCACTGTACTCGCCGAGATCTATTGTTACTGACTATGCTTCCCAGGAGACAGTGCCGGCCGCGCGCATTGCCTCTTCAAGGAGGCGATTTGAGCGGGGCACGCGCTCGCGAACGCGCTCAGCTGCTGTCTCCTGGGAAGCTCCAAACACCATACACGCATGCGCATACACAGAGACACACACACACACACACACGAGCGCCCATGCACGCACACACCCACACATACAGAGAACCCACCCCGCCGTCGCATACACACACGCATGCACACACACACCCACAAGTGCACCGAGCGTCCCCCCCACCCCCCCCCCAGCCCACTTACCGCCACTCCGGACTTCAGCCGCCACCATTGCTCCTCTCCTGGCCAGGCACTCCGTGATCGCGAGCTTCCAGCAGGAAACGGAAGTCCCGCCCTGCCACCACTGCTCCTCTCCTGGCCAGGCACTCCGTGGGCGCGAGCTTCTAGCAGGAAACGGAAGTCCCGCCCCACGGTAGTTTTCCTCACGCGCACCACGCGACCAGCTGGGGAGTACAGGAGCAGGTTCGCTGAGATGAAGTGCTGGCTGGGCGGCCAATATCTGCTGGTGGTGAGTCATATGTTGGGAATGGATCAGAACCTCACACACTGAGCCCCCCCCGCGCCCCCCCCGGCTTTATACTCAGTTGGCTTGACTACTGCTGTGTTTATGCAATCCGAAATGGATCGTGCCTTGATATTGGCTGCCTGGGTGAGGTCTCAGCTTTTGTTTGAATAAACTGCCGCCTTTAGGTCTAACGACGAAGCGTTTTGATCATTGGTTGACTCGCCCACCTCCCTCCATACCCCACTGTGTGTGATTGCCTGCTTGCAGAGACCTAGGCAAGGCTTCAGAAAACAACTTCATGCAAATATTTGAGACTAGAGTTAAAATGGTGATTTATTTGTATATTGGGTGTATTTCTCTGCCTCTCCCCCATTGACTTGTGGAGGCATAGAAATACGACTCGTTGCAGCTAGGGAGGGGAGTTTCAGTGTTTCGAGCTCGCTTCTGCAAAACCGATGTGACATGCAGAGCGGGGGATGTGAGACGGCGAGATGCTTTGCATTGGAGCAAAGCCAAGGAAATTGGGTCCATTCTGTGTTGGTGGCATAGCACTGCTCGTGTAATTTATGGAGCCCCCTGGAGTCCCAGCTCCACTACGCCCCCTGAATAGATGGAAAGCTGTTGTCGAGCTTAACGAGGCCGAGAGGGCTTCTCAAGAGTAAAAACTCAATGTCCATTTTCTCCTAGCGCACTGATGAAGTGTCCTCAGTGCTTGATGGGAATTAATGCGACTGCTAAGCTCTTTTTGTGAAGCATGAAAACAAAAATTACACATTAAGGTACTTTGTTACACTTACTTTCATGACCTCCGAGATTCGAGCCGAATTGCAGAGCAGTCCAGCCGGTGCCCTCGCCCCCTCTCTCGAAGGTATCACCCGCCCTGTGTGCAGCCTCCACCCCCTCCCCACAGTTGTACCGCCCTCCTCCCGCTGGGCTCTGCTCGCCGGCCACAGAGATTCAGGCTCCGCCAGGCTCCAACGCGCTGTACGCCTCAGTGAGGTTCTGGGACGGGCGGACTGGCCCCCCCGGGACTGATTCGGCGGCCTGAGCAGCTTCAGCGGCCTCCTAGAGGCACAGCTGCGGATGGAGGACCGGCTGCCGGCCACAGAGATTCAGGCTCCGCCAGGCTCCAACGCGCTGTACGCCTCAGTGAGGTTCTGGGTCGGGCGGACTGGCCCCCCCGGGACTGATTCGGCGGCCTGAGCAGCTTCAGCGGCCTCCTAGAGGCACAGCTGCGGATGGAGGACCGGCTGCTGGTGCTCTGTACGTGCCCGCCATAGCGCCGCCTCCCCGGGGGTCTCTGAGAGGTCCTTGTTAGCTAAGCTTCCCTCACCTTAGAGTAATTTAGTTATACACAGGGCTTAAAGTGGGCCGGGTCCTGGCGGTGCTCAGCACAGCAGCTCTAAAAAGCAGGGATTGAGGGAGGTCCCTATCAAGCTCCCCATTTTTGCACTCCCCTTCATGTCTTAAAGTGGGCCAGGTCCTGCCTGTAGTCAGCACAGCAGCTGTAAAAAGCAGGGGCTGCCATTTTTGCCCTCACCCTCATGTTGGAAAAAACATCTTATTTTCTGCAGCAGTGCCACCCTTCACTGCCTTTAAGGTAACGTCAGAGACTCCTTTTAGTTATTTTACTGTCATTTCAGAACAGAAGCATTTTCAATAGACTGTACAACGAAGCCATAGTTGCTTCTTTACCTTACGCAATTAACAACCATAGGCAAACACAACAGTGCCGTTTTTTTTGTAGGTGTAATGTTACTTGTTGCTTTATGTATCTGAATGTAAGGACAGAAGCCCTTAATTACATCGCCACGCCCCTTTGAGAGACTCCGCCCCCCCCCCCCCCGTTTTTTCAGGTGCTGGTTATACAGATCCAACATGTTTAATCATCATTCTGTTTTTCATGTTGTGAGTGGGTGGGTTAAAATGTTAAACCCACTTGATTATTTTTCCACATGTACTGAGATCCTAAATTTCCTAGATTCAACCGTGAGCAGTTAAAATTTTATTCCCCATCCTTTTATTATCCTAATGTTGGAAAAATGGTTAATTTGGATACAAATCAATTCAAATCATTAAAGATAACCCCCAACCATGGTGTTAAGTTTTACATTCTGAGTGTGTGCTTTTTCAGAGCAAGCACTATTAAAGAACACTGCTTATCAGTGTAGATAACACGTGACTCCTACACCTTGTAGTCCTCTGCCTTATGTAGCATTTCCTATACACTGATTTAAACGCGTGTGATTGATTGTCTCTGTGTAATACAACACATATTGCATTACAAATGCTATAGGTGTCACATTTGCTGAAAGTTAAAACTATTGGCATTGTCATACAGCCATGCCAATAACTCAAACTTTAATGCTGCGAGACCTATTGCATTGTAAATGTTTGTTTTCTCTTACTAGTGTTGCCTCTTGAACTGCCCCTGTGTATCGTTCTTCAAGTCTTTTCTCAGGGGTCTCCAGGGCCTTTAGAATTCGCGTTTCAGGGGCGTCTTGGCCATATATGGCTGGTTTGGTACTATCAGATCCAGGGGAATCCCCTCTGCCTCTTTTGTCCTCAATCACCTCAGACCTCTCTCCCTTGCTGCTGACCTCTTGTCGTGTAGTGGAGTGGAGAATGAAACCCTGCAACTGTGGTGGGACGTGAGAGCAGGGTGTCACCCGGGTTTTTTAAAAAACAAAATTTTGTGTGGATTTTGGGCTGAAAGAGACCATGCTTTTCCTTTGTGCTCCCTTGTGTTGTATTACTTGGTTCAGGAGTTATTACAAATATAGTGCCTTCGTCCTGTAATGCAGGTCGGATTTTTGCATGAGTTTCCCCCTCGCGCTCGGCGGATATTTTTAACTTCCTTTTCTGCTTGCTTGTGCTACTTGCATTGCTTATGCTTTTACTTGTGCTTTTGGCGTTTTTTACTGCCCCGCGTACCCGCCCTGATCTCATGATATTTTGTGGTTTTATAGCACCTAGGGAAAGTTTTGGGGTGTTTGATTAGATCCCAACAGGTCTGTGATGGCTTTATTTGGTAAAACCTAATAGCTGCAGTGACGTGCCAGAGCTCCCAGTCGCATCCTTTGAGTGGCCCAATAGCCCAGTTAGAAGACGCTTGGCCTGATCGATCGGATTGATTGGATTAATACATTGAATGATTAGATGATTAGATGATTGAAATGGATGGAATAATTGATTGATTAAGTTATTTGAGTGGTTGATTAGGTGATTTTGTTGTTTTTATAGGTGGCTTTGTTGACTGATCCCCTCTTCCGCTTCTCCCCTTCACTTCAAAATTCACACCTCAAAATGTGAAACTGTAGCCCTGCAGTTAATGCCTCGCAATATTTTTACGAATGCTGGTTGTCCCCTTTGGCGAGGGACCAGTTTTGGAGAGAGGGAGGGGAGGCACACAAGTGAAAAACCGTCTGTACTAGGCTGTACCAGGCTGTACCTGGTCAGACTGGGATTCGGAGCTGTGTGTTCTCCCACTTGCTGCTCCCACACCATAGACTAAAGGGCAGCCGCACTTGCTGCGCTCTCGTTTAGTATTTTTTTTTAGTTACAGCAAACAGCTGGTCGATGGTCAAGCAGGTAGGTAGTGGTAGGTTGTGGTGGATAGTGATGTTATTGGCAAGGCACTGGCAAGAGGCAGCAGACAGTGTGAATAGCCTGGGCAACCAGGGCATATAGCAACCAAAACAGTGTGGGAGACAAAAGCTGAGAGCAAAAAGCTGTCACTGGTGCTGCGCACACGAGAAGGAGCAAGGGGGGGCTGCAGCATGATGGTGGAACTGTGTGGAAGGTGAGCCACGGACTGGCTGAAAACCTCGGGCTCCTTGGGCTCCTCAACTCTATTGCTGTCCGCCTCTGCCCCTTTGCCCCCACCAATTGCTGCTCCTCACCTCACGCTCATACTCAGGTGCTCATGCTCAGGTGCCCCCTCGCTCGGACTCGGGCTCAGGCACAGGCTTGGGCTCCTGAGCAGGCTCAGGTCTCCCTCGGTCGCTCCGCTCACCTCGGCCTGCTCCTCTCGCTGCTCCTGCTGCTTGGTCAGCTCAACTCAACAGCGCGCTATAGCTTTCTGCCACCCGGCCAGGCAGGCGCTACACTCCCTGCTGTCGGCGTCTCCAGTTGTGGACATGGTACGGCGATGCAGCGTTTCCAGCACCCGCGTTCACTGCGATTCACCGCAATTCAACCTCCCCATGTCTCGCCTCGCCGCTCTGTTACTCTCTACTGCTGCCATAGCTCTCTGCCGTAGTTGGCAGTAAAGGATTATAATGAAATACAACAGAGGTTAACTATATATACATATGTGCATGTATAGAATTTAAATGACATAGTCTTGGAGAAGAGTCTGGTTTAGTGAGTTAAAAGTTATATGGTGCATACTTTAGCTAGCAGTAAGGTTTTGAGTGCTAGAACTAAGGTTGAGACTGAATTCAACATGGGTGAGTTGCAGACACATGATTCAATCTGAGTCCTACATGTTGCCAAAAATATGTGAAAAAACTAAAGCTTTTGTTAACAATACATTAATCACCTCTGGATGTTTCAGCATGTGTTGATGTCAAAGAGTTGTTATTTTGTAATATAGACAATTTCCGTTTGGATTGGAGGTTTATAAAGTGCAGATATATTTTTTCTAAAGTTAACTGAATATTTTGAAACCTTATACATTGTTGAAGAATGTATAATGTATGGGTGATTGTTGGAACTGGACCTTTTTGCAGGGTTATTGCCAATTTGTTTGCCTTCCTCCTCCTCCTATTTTCTGATCTTTTTGTTGGCTTTAGGACTCTGGGCACTTTACCACTGCTAAACAGTCCTAAAGTGCATGTGCTCTCCCCCTAAAAAAATGGTATGATTGGTTAACACCTGTTTGGCATATTTAATTTACTTGTAAGTTCCTTGTTTAGTGGTATCCCATATACCCAGGACCTGTAAATTAAATGCTACTAGTGGGCCTGCAGCACTCCTTGTTCCACACACTGACGTAGCTTTTCAAACCTGTCTCGAGTCTGCCTCTTCAGACATTACATGCACAGTTTACTGCTACTTTGACGTGGCATTTGAAAGTACTTGCCAAGCCTTAAACTCCCCTTTTACTAAATATAAGTCACCGCTAAGATAGGCCCTAAAGAGCCCTAGAGGCTGGGTGCTGTGTAAGTGAAAGATAGGACTTGTGCCTTTATCGTGTGGCATGTCATGGTAGTGACAAACATCCTATTTAGTTCTCAAAGCTGGGAGGCCTACTTCTCTCATAGGCTAGCCTTGTGAGTTCCCCCTATATTTGTTTAAGTGGTAATTCCTGATCTGAAAGGAGTAGCATTTACATGTTTGATATGTTTGGAATAGTGGGGATAAATCCTGCTTACTGGTGTAGTTGGATTTTACGAATCTATGACAAAATACCGAAAACAATAAAATCGACCAACAAATTTATCGAGTACTAAATATCGATGACAAATAAATCGACCTCCTATATTTAACTAACAAACAACATAAATATCGAGTTAACAAGATCGTTAAACACAAATATCGACCACAAAAAAATCGTAAGCACACATGTCGAAATAAATTATATCGACAGTCTTAAATAAATATAGCACATATCTTAATTATCGTAAACCAAAATATAGACATCAATATTATCGACTACACATAAATATCGACAGCTAAAAAATACAAATACATTCTCGATTTACACACTATAATTGCAAATAATAAAATACACACTCATAAAAAATGTTATATACATAACAAACACAAGTAAAATGAAAATTTTTCAATAAAAATAAATAAGCATACTAAATAAAATAAAACATTTTAAATAAACACACTTAATTTATAAAACAATTATAAACAATATAATACCTTTTCAAAAATACCATAACTTAAAAAGACCTTTCATAAAATGAGAAAAACACAGCAAAATTTGACGCTACAAATTCACATACAATTTAAATAATTAACAAAGTGAAAAAAATTCAAACTAACCAACAGAAACACATTTAAATATAACTAACCAATCAAAATGAACAACTAATTAAATACTCACTATATAAAGAATCTAAACTGAAAACTCTCACACCTTCAAGAAAAGAAACAAGGAGAAACTCTACCACATCTGCTACAACTTTAAAACGAATTTGAAAATGACACAACAACGAATATCAAAAAGTAAGTAAATAAAACTTTAAAAATAAACTAACAATTTACTTGTAACCTGCCTTTCATCATCAAACATAAATACTAATTTATATTTTTATCTCTCTATTCAGCCACAACAGACCCAACTACAAAAAACATAAGAACATTTTCTACCTCCAAAAACAACATATCTTAAAAGTTAGTAAGTATACTATTCCAATGCCTTAAACACTAAATAAAAAACAACTAAACAGCTAAAATGTTCCAAGTATGAAACAAATGCCATTCTGATTTTTAATATTTCCTAAAAATGTTAACACATTTTTTAAACACAAATAAAATAAATCTAGTCTTTAAAAAATGCTTAATGTATATAAAAATGTAATTCAGCACATAAAATACATATAACTTTCTTTTCACAGCCAACTGAATAAATTAAGCAGAAAAATCTTACAAGAACATCAACATTGAAGTGCAAAGAAACAACACTTTGTAAGTATATATTAAAAAGCACAAGTATTACTAATAATGCTTAATATTTAACAAATCCTAAAGTTCACTTAAGGAAACAACTTGTCCATTTTCTTAAATACTTTTATTAAATGCTTAAAAAAGGAAATTGATATGCTAGTTATAAAAAATTAAATCCTACAAAATGCAAAAACAATAAAACATTTAAACATGAACTAAAATGTAATTCACTTTTTTTCCACAGATCACTAACATACAAAAAAACATCAACCAAAGAACAAAACTACATGCAAAGTGTTTTAAAATATAATTGGTAAGTATATATTAAAAATGCACATACTATTACTAATGCCTAAAAATTTTAACATTTACCTATAATATTGTATATATTTTTTCTAGAAATAAGAAATCCACAATGACTGAAGATGCAAAATGTATTACATCTCAAAAAGGCAAATTTCTGTTATGCTATATGGGGAATATTTATACTCAAGAGAAACAAAAAGACCTTAAAGTAAATTGGAAATGTACAAAGTATTACAGTAATAAATGTTATGGTTGTGCCACAACTAGGGAAACACGTGTGATAAATACTACTGAACACAACCATCCCCCTAATCTATCAGAAATAGAAGTTAGATCTACTATGGAAAATATTAAAGAATTTAGCAGCACCTCAGAACTACCAACAAGTGTAATACTTAAAGAAGTACTTCCTAAAGTACCTAGAGAAGCTAGAGGTCAACTACCAACAATAGCTTCTATAAAAAGAACCATAACTAGAACTAAAAAATCTACAAGACCAACAATACCAACACCTAAAACTTTTGAAGAGATAATAATTCCCCCTGACCTTACCATAACTCATAATGATGAACCATTTATCTTTTATTATAACAACAATAAAGATAAATGAATACTTATGTTTTCTACAATAAATAATATAAACAAATTAAAACAAAGCCAAACATGGATGATGGATGGCACCTTTAGTATATGTCCCAAACCATTCTACCAATTATATACAATACATGGACAATACCATAGCTCCTGCATTCCATGTATCTATTGTTTGTTACCAAACAAACAAACTTCAACATGCACAGAAATGTTGAACAAAATAAAAGAAGAAACATCAGACTTCTTTCCCCTAAAAATAATAATTGACTTTGAACAAGCCATGATAAATACCATCCTTAAAATATACCCCCACACATCCATACAGGGATGTTACTTCCACTTCAATCAATGTCTTTGAAGATATTTACAGAAATCAACACTTAGGGCCTCATTAGGATGGCACCCAAGCGGTAAATAGGACCGTCCGACTTAAGGGCTGGGGTCCCGGGGATGGCATTAGGATGTGCCCGCTACAGTGGCGGGCACATCCGTACTTTTAGCATTGTGGTGGGCGGTGCAGAGAGCACCGCCCGCCACAATGCTAAAAATGCATTGCAGCATTTGCATAATGAAAGCGGCAGACACCGTGCGGTGCCTGCCGCTTTCATTATGCAAATGCAAGGGGGTACCATAGGTCCCCCCGTGTGCACCCCCTACTGTGTTTCACTCTGGGGGCCCACATGGAGCCCCCAGAGTGAAGTCCGCCTGCTTTTCCGTGGCGGCATTGCCGCCACGGAAAGGCATTGTAAAATGCCCGTAATAATATGGCTGGCGGTATCTGATAGACACCACCAGCATATTATTACTTTTCCGCCCCGGCCGCAAGGCGACTGGGGTGGAAAAGCGGCGGACGGTCTTTCCATCCGCTGAGGTCCCCCCGCCATACTAATATGGCGGGGGGAAACGAGGGATGATGGCGGGCAGATTGCCACCGCCAGCCTGGCGTGGGAAAACCGCCCGCCGTCATAATGGACCCCTAAGTGTTGATTATGCAGCCAACATGACATTCGCATACTAAATAAAACACCTAATAGCCCTAGCAGACGTGCCAGTCACAGACGTGGCTGAGCACTACAACATACTAATAGAAAGTCCAATCTACACCAAAAATAAACAAAAACCAGCTCCCCTTTTAGACTATTTCGAGGACACCTGGGTGGGGAGACTACACAGATCAGGCCATAGACGACAACCAAAGTTCCAAATCCCTTGGTGGAATGAATATCTATCAACCCTAAAGCAAGAAGCAAAAACAAACAACGCAGTTGAAGGTTGGCATAATGCCTTCCTATCTTTAACAGGCCGAACTACTCCTACCCTACACAAACTCCTAATAGCAATCCAAAAAGAACAAAGCTTTCAAGAACTAAGAATGGAGCAATCTGTTTTACACTTAAAACCCAAACTATCACGACAAAGTGCTCAAATGTACCAATATTTACAACAACAAGTCCAACTTTATCCCACAACGAAAGGACTCGAATACTTAAGAATGATTGCCAAAACCCTAATCTAAAATGTAAAACTTACTAAACTAAAAACAAACCAAAATATCTCTAAAATATTAACAAACACTTTTCATTTAAAATAATTAATAATAATTTTGTCTAAAATATATATCATTTTTCTTAAATATATAGACAAAATAATTATGTAACAAAACACCAACAATCAAAAATAACACTTTTTCCCACCCCCAATAAAATATATTTAAAATTACTTACCTTTACCAAAGATGTAAATCGACAATCCAACTTCTCCAAAACAATCCAGATAGTTATAAATCCATGGAAAAATACAACTGTGCCAAAGCCATCGAATATCCATAAAAAATAGATAATCCCCAATCCATGAAAAACCTGAAAACGTTAAAAAAGTCGAAAAACCGCTCCAGGAAACCCGAATAATAAAGGAAGTGTTAAAAAATCATTAGTTGAAACCACTACAATACACTTCCTTTTACAAAAAAACACAAAACTTCAAAAAATGAAAACGCTTTCTCCAAAAACCTAGAACAGAAACACAAACATTCCCACCCACATAAAACGTTAAATTACACATTTTAAAACACAATAACATGCATCATAGACACAAACACTAGCTAAATACATACAAACACAATAAGACTAAGTACGCCGTAAATCCAAAAAACGCCACAAAAAATGTAAAACCTAAATGAACGACTACAATCATCACAACTTCTAAAACATAACTCCACACACCCTAAATATGAAACTACTACCTTCAAAACACACTTAAAATAGTTTAAAAATAAAGAAAATATCTCTTACCTTCTCAAACGCGAAGCAGCTTCCAACCGCGAGAGCGGTTACAAAATAAAACACCCAAATAATATTATCAATACAATAATAGTTAAATAAATGACTAAAACATTTATTTAACAAAAAATAAATATTAGAAAATTTCTACAAACATTGTTCCAATATTCTAAAATTGTATATAATGCATTACAAAATGTTTAATTTTTTTCATATATTGTAAAATTATAAAATGAAATATTATCACATTATAATATTTAATATTATAATTAAAAACATATGTATGTTTAAAAAAATTGCAAATTAACATATACATGTAATTTCTGTCAAATAATACATTTCCTAATATTTGAAATGTATTAATATTAATAAAAACATATTATTATTAATAAAATTCATACATTTAATTCATACAGAAATGCAGAAATGTGTATATACAAAAACTGTATAGTATAAAATGTACTAGATATAATGTAATCCATTTACTTTACATTTATATTGACATATATATCATAAATGTTTGAAAAAAATAATATGCAAAATGTATAAAAAAGTATATAGTTATACAAATTTTGTAATAGAAAAATAAAAATTCATCTAACTATTTATCCAAAATATATTCAAATGTATAATGTATTTACATTAACTATACTGTTTCTATATCACTATAATATACTTCTCTCAAAAACTATACACATGAAAAACAATTTGTATTACATTGAAAAATCCAAACACATATATTTGTTAAAAATGCATATATTTGTTAAAAATGCATACTATTATTTATAATAAATATTTGCTTTAATTTATGAACTCTTCGAATAATGTAATAAAAAATATTTGCAAAAAATGTGTAATTTATTTTAATACCAAAAAATAACTAACACTAGCATTGTTTAAAAATGTGTATTTTTTTAATTTTAAACTATATGTTCTTCAGGCTACATTTAATTGTGGTAGGTGCTGGATAGTAAACCTAATTAATTTACTATTCCCACTCCAATCTACATTTAATTGGGGAAGGTGCTGGACACTGAACCTAATTAATTTACTATTCCCACTCCATTCTACATTTAATTAAAGTAGGTGGTGGACACGGAACCTGATAAATGTACTATTCCCACTCCAGTCTACATTTAATTTGGGGAGGTTATGGAAACTGAACCTAATTGATATACTATTCACACTCCAGTCTACATTTAATTGGGGTAAGTGCTGGATTGTAAACCTAATTAATTTAATATTCCCACTCCATTCTACATTTAATTGAGGTAGTTGCTGGATAATAAACCTAATTAATTTACTACACGGAAGATACCACCCATATGATGAACACCATCCACTCGGGCTCCCCAGTCGATCCCTGCCCACACCACATCTTCAACAAAGCCGACTCCATCATCGCACCCATACTTTGGGACATCATCAACAACTCCTTCATATCCACCACCTTCCTGGAGAGCTGGAAGCACGCAGAGATCAGCGCCCTCCTGAAGAAACCCACCGCAGACCCCTCAGACCTCAAGAACTTCCGCCCCATCTCGCTCCTCCCCTTCCCTGCAAAAGTCATTGAGAAAACTGTCAACAAACAGCTGACAGCCTTCCTGGAGACGAACGGCTCCCTCGACCCATCGCAGTCCGGATTCCGAGCGAACCACAGCACCGAGACCGCCCTCATCGCGGCCACCGACGACATCCGGACCCTGCTGGACAACGGAGAAACCGCCGCCTAAGCATGGGCGAATTTTGCGAATCTCGCGTTCGCGAATTTTGCGGATTTGCGAACTCGCAATCCGCAAAATCCGCGAATTCTCGCGAATTTGCGGATTTTTTTTTTGTTTGTTTGCGCGGGTTTCTGCGAGTTCGCGAGGGTTTTGTACAATGTCGCAAATTGCGAACTTACCTGTCGGGTCGCAAGTTTCGCGAACTTGTTGTTTCTACGTGTCCAGCCTGTTTGGGACACTCTTCTTCATCACTGCCACTCTCTGTCACCACTGCCACTCTCTGACTACTCATGCCACCCTCTGGCCCACCCATGCCACCCTCTGTTTCATCACAGCACCCTCTGGTTGTCCAGTCAGTGTACATTATTGTGGCAACGCAAGCACACCTTCCCTGCCTCAAGTGACCTGAATTAATTTGGGGCTGATTAATGTGTCACAGAATATTTTTTTAGCTGGCACCTGCTTCCTTAGTGCTTCCTGATTAGTGATCTTTTGAACTTGCTAAGTGCTTTCATTGTTGCAAAATTAGTTACAACACCTGCCCTGCCCCAACTGACAATAATGAATTAGGGGCTGATTAATGGATTTGAACCTCCAGCCTGGCTCCTGCTTGTCTCCCTTAGCTGTAATTCAGGACCTTTGTGACATATGTGTAACTATTCTGAGGTTCAGAGCAGGGTCACATAATAGTTGCAACTGGCAACTGAACTCTGGAGGGGCCCCTCAGGAAGCACTACAGGAAATGGCTACTAATGATGAGCCTGAACTTTTGAACCTGGTAAGTAGTTTCAGTTTTGCTAAAATCGTATTTCTGCAATTTTGCACTTATTCGCGGGGCGCGAAGTTGTACTGGGAAGCCGCGAACTCATGCGAACAGTGCGAGCAGTGCGAGCAAAATCCGCTGCTCGCGGATTTGTGGATTTTGCGGGAGATTCGCGAATCTCGCGGATTGCGAATTTACCGAAAATCCGCAAAATCCGCGAGCGAAACGGATTTTCCGCCCATGCTTACTGCCGCCCTCATCCTGCTCGACCTTTCTGCTGCGTTCAACACGGTCTGCCACCGCACCCTGACAACCCGCCTCTGCCACGCCGGGATCCAAGGAAAGGCCCTGGAATGGATCACCTCCTTCCTCTCCGACAGAACCCAAAGAGTCCATCTCCCACCCTTCCTCACAGAAGCCACCAAGATAATCTACGCGTACCTCAAGGTTCCTCGCTCAGCCCCACCCTCTTCAACGTCTACATGAGCCCCCTCGCAGCCATCGCACACAAGCACAACCTCAACATCATCTCCTACGCCGACGATACCCAACTGATCCTCTCCCTCACCAATGACCTCACC
Source organism: Lissotriton vulgaris (assembly GCF_964263255.1). Classification (NCBI taxonomy): domain Eukaryota; kingdom Metazoa; phylum Chordata; class Amphibia; order Caudata; family Salamandridae; genus Lissotriton; species Lissotriton vulgaris. The sequence continues at coordinate 773,711,491 of NC_141685.1, read as the reverse complement.
TCCGCCAGTGCCAGCTGGACATCGCAGACTGGATGAAGCTCAGCCGCCTGAAACTGAACTCAGACAAGACGGAAGTCCTCATCCTTGGCCCATCCATCTCCGCCTGGGACGACTCCTGGTGGCCCCCTGCTCTGGGCCCCCCACCCAAGCCCAAGGACCACGCACGCAACCTGGGCTTCATGCTTGACTCCTCCCTAACGATGGCCAGGCAAGTTAACGCCGTTACCTCCTCCTGCTTTAACACACTCTGCATGCTCCGTAAGATCTTCCGCTGGATCCCCACTGGAACAAGGAAAACACTCCCCCAGGCCCTCGTCACCAGCTGTCTGGACTACGGGAACGCTCTCTACACTGGGACCACCGCCAAACTACAGAAAAGACCCCAGCGCATCCAGAACGCCTCAGCACGACTCGTCTTGGACATCCCCCGACACAGCCACATCTCCGCCCACCTGAGGGACCTGCACTGGCTCCCCATCAGCAAAAGGATCACGTTCAGACTCCTCACCCACGCACACAAGGCTCTCCACGACTTGGACCCCGAATATCTCAACAACCGCCTCACGTTCTACACGCCAACCCGCCAGCTCCGCTCCGCCAGCCACGCCCTCGCCACCGTCCCACGAATCCGCAGAACCACCATCGGAGAAAGATCCTTCACCTAACTGGCGGCCAAGACCTGGAACAACCGCCCCACCCACCTACGACTCACCCAGGACCATCTCTCCTTCAGAAAGCAACTCAAGACCTGGCTTTTCGAGCAGTAGCAGCCCCCCTCCCCCCCAGCGCCTTGAGACCCTAGCGGGTGAGTAGCGCGCTTTACAAATACTCTTGATTGATTGATATTCCCACACCAGTCTACATTTAATTGGGGTAGGTGCTGGACACTGAACCTAATTAATTTACTATTCCCACTCCAGTCTACATTTAATTGGGGTAAGTGCTGGATAAAAAACCTAATTAATATACTATTCCCACTCCAATCTACACTTAAATGAGGTAGGTGCTGGATAATAAACCTCATTAATTTACTATTTCCACTCCAGTCTACATTTAATTGGGGTAGGTGTTGGACACTGAACCTAATTAAAATACTATTCCCACTCCAGTCTACATTTAATTGGGGTAAGTGCTGGATTATAAACCTAATAAATTTAATAATTCTCCATTCAATTGAGGTAGTTGCTGGATAATAAACCTAATTACTTTACTATTCCCTACACCAGTCTACATTTATTTGGGGTAAGTGCTGGACACTGAACCTAATTAATTTACTATTCCCACTCCAGTCTACATTTAATTGTGGTAAGTGCTGGATAATAAACCAAATTAATACACTATTCCTACTCCAGTCTACATTTAATTGAGGTAGGTGCTGGATAATAAACCTAATTATTTACTATTCCCACGCCAGTATACATTTAATTGGGGTAGGAGCTGGACACTGAACCTAATTAATTTACTATTCCCACTCCAGTCTACATGTAATTGGGGTAGGTGCTGGATAATAAACCAAATTAATATACTATTCCCACTCCAGTCTACATTTAATTGAGGTAAGTGCTGGATAATAAACCTAATTAATATACTATTCCCACTCCAGTCTACATTTAATTGAGGTAGGTGCTGGATAATAAACCTAATTAATTTACTATTCCCACTCCATTTAATTGAGGTAGGTGCTGGACACTGAACCTAATTAATTTACTATTCCCACTCCAGTCTACATTTAATTGGGGTAGGTGCTGGACACTGAACCTAATTAATGTACTATTCCCACTCCAGTCTACATTTAATTGAGGTAGGTGCTGGATAATAAACCTAATTAATTTACTATTCCCACTCCAGTCTACATTTAATTGGGGTAGGTGCTGGACACTGAACCTAATGAATTTATTATTCCCACTCCAGTCTACATTTAATTGGGGTAGGTGCTGGATAATAAACCTAATTAATTTACTATTCCCACTCCAGCCTACATTTAATTGGGGTAGGTGCTGGATAATAAACCTAATTAATTTACTATTCCCACTCCAGTCTACATTTAATTGAGGTAGGTGCTGGACACTTAACATAATTAATGTAGTATTCCCACTCCAATCTACATGTAATTGAGGTAGGTGATGGACACTGAACCTAATTAATTTAATATTCCCACTCCAGTATACATTAACATACTATTCACAATCAAAATTAAAATAAATAATACATTTTTAAATTTTCAAAATGTTATTTCAAAATCAAATACAAAAATACATTCCTTACATTATTCTTTTCTAAAAATGCAAACACTTACCCACTGTAAACTACTTTTACTAATAAATAACTCCCAATTTTTTAAACAATCCCCACCTTCACCCCCTATAAACCAACATACCACTCCTAAAAATTACTAATAATTTCTACTTCCTAATTATAAAAATCATATTTAAATAAAAAATATAAAAATTAAACATATATTTAAAACACTCACCACCCTTATCCCCTATAAACCCAACATCCTGCTCCTCAAATTTTAAAATGTATTTCTAAATTCTAAATTTTAATTTCGTAATTCAAATTTTTTTTTAATGATATATTTTTAAAACACTCCTCACCCTTATCCCCTATAAACCCAACATCCCGCTCCTAAAATTTTAAAATATATTTCTAAATTCTAAATTTTAATTTCGTAATTATAAAAAAAATGTTTTTAAATTATTTATTTTTAAAACACTCCCCACCCTTATCCCCTATAAACCCAACATCCTGCTCCTAAAATTTGTAATTCATTTATAAATTTATAATTTCAATTTCCTATTTCCAAACAAATTTTTAATAAATTTAATATTTTTAAAACACTCCCCACCCTTATCCCCTATAAACCCAACATCCAGCTCCTAAATTTTTAAAATTAATTTCTAAATTCAAAATTTTAATTTCGTAAATCTAATATATATATTTTTTAATATATATTTTTAAAACACTAACCACCCTTGTCCCCTATAAACCCAACATCCCGCTCCTAAAATGTTAAAATGTATTTCTAAATTCTAAATTTTTATTTCGTAATTCTAATATTTTTTTTTATTATATATTTTTAAAACACTCCCCACCCTCATCCCCTATAAACCCAACATCGCGCTCCTAAAATATGTTAAATTTAATTTCTAAATTCTAAATTTTAATTTTGTAATTCAAATATTTTTTTTTTTATTATATATTTTTAAATACTCCCCACCCTTATGTCCTATAAACCCAACATCCCGCTCCGAAAATTTTAAAATTTATATCTAAATTCTAAATGTTTATTTTGTAATTCAAATATATATATTTTTTTATTATATATTTTTTAAACATTCCCCACCCTTATCCCCTATAAACCCAACATCCCGCTCCTAAAATTTTAACATTAGTTTCTAAATTCTAAATTTTAGTTACCTATTTCAATAAATCTAAAACATATATATATATTTTTAAAACACTCCCCACCCTTATATATAAAAAATTACAATGTACAAAACTTAAAACAACGATATTTTTACTTTTTGATATTTTGTACATCGACATTACCTACATCGATATTACATACACTAATCAAAAAACGATATTTAATACATCGATATAAATATAATCGAATTTTCTTACCTGCGATATTTAGGTGTCGATATTACTGCATGTCGACATCATTGACTCGATATTTTGACTGTGCACCGGATTTTACATTGCTATTTTAGGAATGGCACTTTTAGAGATTGGCATTTCTCTTTGCTTATAACTCTTTGTGTTTTGCAGCCTGACTCCAATCCACGTCTAGGACTGGATGACAGCTACACTTTGTGAACACTTTCCAGACAGTCATCATACAGAGATGGTTGAGTGTGACAGTGTTACATCTGCATTCATATGCATACTGATGGTCTTCCTCGGCTGAGAGAAAGAGGGGTAATCACACTTTACACTTGTATAGGCTGTGTCCTGCCCTCACACATAGGGCTTATTTATCCCATACTGATGTCTGGAGCTAGAGTTGGGGTTGAAAGGGAGTATTGAGCACTTCATCAGTTTCCTTTGATGTTCCCCCTCAAACAAAGACAATTTTGAATTAAAGTACAGAGGCTCTGACCCCATCCCATTTTTTCAGACGTCTTTATGATCTGGAACAGCACCTCTATCAGAAGGACTGCTGCGCTGATCAAAGGGCTCATCAGTACTACTCTTCTGCTGTTGCACTCATGCCAGCTGCTCCCTGTCCCTGTTCTACTAAGGCACTGCGGGGCTGCCAGGAGAGATCACCACTAGAACTATTGGTTTTGTTGTACTGGTCTGCCTGCCTACTGCTGCATGTTTAGTGTCCCTCCAAATTGTTCTCTCCTGGGACTGATGGCTGCTCCAGAATTGGCTGTGGGACTCTGAGTCCGGCCCTAGAAGTCATTTTCAAACTAGTGCGTGGTCAGCGCTTCACTTGCCATTTTGTTTTGTGCCAAAGAGGAGCGCTTGTTGTGCGCCTCCTGTTCACATAATCAGCACATGGGGAGCAGTGTGGCCTGCCCTCTGCCTCTTAGGTCTAGTGCATGCTCAGCGCTTTATTCCCGACCAGTCTAGCGTGTGTTGTGTGCAGCACACGCTTCTGTGTGCGTGGTAAGCGCCACTACTGGGTTTTTTGTGGTACCACCGGGTCAGCATGAGGCTGACCCAGTATTTTGCAACACAGCAGCTTCCTTTTGGTATCAGCAAGTCAACAGTCTCCCCTTCGGGGGCTTGCGCTGCACCGGCGGTGCACACTGAGCCATACCCCATCTACAACACGTTGCCAAAGCAACGAGAAGACACCGCTGACGTCTTCAGGGCACAACGTTACTTCGACCAGAATGCCACTGAGGAGCTGCAGCAACATTTGTCTTCCCCCGCTGGGATTTACTGGGGATGTGAGTGCCCTTTTCTGGATTGAAAGGTACTGTTTCATAGCCGCTGGACCGTGAGATCGCAGGTAGCTGGGTTTTGCCTTTTAACCGTAGGGGGCCAAGCAAGGCCTCCCCATGTAATTCTGCAGTGTGTGTGTGACGCCGCTTGTGCACATACCTTGAGGGCACTGATCAGCCCGATCGGGTAGCAGGACACGCTAAATCCTCGATGGAGGTCCTGATCTTGCTGCTGTTGTTTTACCATAATCAATGTAGTAGGTGTGTAGGGGTTTATGTAACATATGTGTGGTGACAATTTGCGTATAACATATAAGAAGAGCGCGGGTGCTGCTATGTCTCATATTCTTGTGCTTTTCTACTCTATAACAGATAGTGAGATTGCAGGTGTGCTGTGTCGATATGATTCCTACATGTAAAGATGCTTTGCTCTATATGCTTATTGTGTTATTCAGTGGTCTTTGTATGATATCTTGTGATGTATACATTTTCCAACTAACCAAACTGCTGCATTTCACGCCCTGATGGTCTGATATATGTTGTTTTGCCTTGCACAGTCAGGATAACAAGTACTATTTCAGGTTTTGCATAATATACTCAGTTTTCATGATTCATGTCATTTTGGTCTATGTTAAATGCATAATATATTTATTATTTTTTATATAATCTTGTGTGGAGTCTGTTTGTGGTCTATTCATTGTGTTTTTGTGTGAGTGTGTTGTGCAAACACTTTATAAATTGCCTCTTTAGTTTAGCCTGACTGCTCTGCGCCAAGCTACCAGCGTGTTAGCACGGGTTATCTTTGATGTGTTACTGACTTGCCCTGACTAGAGTGGTGGGTTCTGCCTGGCTTAGGTTCCCACCTCAGTCAGCCAGAAAGCCCATTTCCAATAGTGATCCACTTACAGACCTTTGAAGTTGCAGTATGAATCAGAAACACACGGTTTCACTCACTCAGAATTAGAAGCAGGATGAATTCTCCAAGTCCAAGCTAACGTTAGAAAGAAAACAAGTCAAACTCATATGTGATGACAAATGGGCCAAAATATTGTGGTTAAAACTTTATTGGCAATAAATGAACAGGAAGAAAGCAAGAAGAGAGCCAAACATTAAAACCTGGAGTAAAACAGGAGGAAATTGATATTGGCTTGTCAGCATGTTCCTTCATTTTGGTTTTAGAATGATCTAAACATTCTGAAACTAGATGCCTTTGTTTCTGTAAATGACTCATAAAGTCAGTAGCTGCTGGAACCAAAGTGTCAACATGAGGCGAAGAAGGATGAAACCCTCACAAGGAGAAAAACGTCTATGCCTCTAAGAGTCACATTATTGTGGAAACATTCTGCAAGTAAAGGAAGCCCACTTATATTGAGTAGTTTTACAGTAACATCAGTGATGCTGTTCCAGAGTTTCTTTAATTTGTTCTGTTTACCCATTTCACAGAGGATTATAACCAGCAGAAACAGCTTGTTAAAATTAATAATGCCAAAGAGCTTTCCAAAAAACATGAAAGGTGTTGACTTCCTCTGTCAGATATGGTAGTATGTGTTAAACCATGTAAACAAAAAGTGTGTCTGAAAACATTGAGCTATTTTTTAAGCACTAGGTAACTTTACAGAGGAGAAAAGTGAGACATCATTGCAAACGTATCAACTATAGCCATTATAAATTGAAACACTTCTGAGGATGGACCATCTGGTATAAAATCTGTAGACTTAATTTGCCATGGTTAGGGAGCCACTGGTAAAGGATGCAGATATCCAAATGGCTTGCAATATGTATTGAGCACAATTGGGACAGGAAATGACATACTCCTGAATATCAGAATGGACAGAAGGCCACCTAAATGAGTGTGAAACCAGCTGTAATGTGGTCTTACCTGACCCATGACCGGAAATAGCAAAATCACAACACAGGCTCATCACATCAAAGTTTAGTTCTTTAGAAGAAATGAAAACAGCTAGTGGACAGAAATACAAATCATTATCTTGTCTAAGAGGTTTCTTATGATGAAGATCATCTACTCTTTAGGATACATCTGTTCTTGAGCTTTTCTGACTCTTTCTAAGAAGGGCTGAACAATTCCAACTATACAGTGAGAAGGAATTATTAGTTGATCCTAAATAGGGGAAAGCTTAGGATAATGAAGAGAGAATGCATCAGCCAGAAGATTCTTTGAGACAGGGCTATAGGAAGTAATGAAATCATACTGTGCGAAGACAACTGCCCACCTGGCTCTCAGACTGTTCGTACGTGGAAACTTTTCTAGACATTGTACATTCCAATGCACAGTCCAAGTTTCAAATGGTTCCCTGGTAACGAGGTACGGATCAAAACATGTGTCCATTCATCAATGGCCTTCATCATTATCATCCAAACCCATATTCGTAGGTAGTAACTTTCTTACAAGTACTGAATAATTCAATTCACTTCCTGACCATACATTTTATACAAATTGATTTTATATGTTATTTATTTATTTTAAATGTAGAAAAAAATAAGAAATACTACAGCACTACTAACTTTATTGTAATTTTATTATGTAATGGATTTAAATATATAAAAATAAATGTGAATTATTTTTATGAAGTTTAAATTAAATAATAAATTTCCACCTAAAGACAAAATATATATTTTATGATCCTTTAATAATTATTAAAAATGAGGCTAGAATTAACTAAAAGCAGTTTACTTTTATTTTAATAAACAAAACATGTTTCATTTATGCTTTGAATCAAAAAAGGTTGTTAAATGTTTTAAAATAATATAATAAATGTACTATGTTTAGAATTTTTTTTAACATGAAATTACATTTAGTCATATTTGTAACTTTTTAAAATAATTTAATTTAATGTAACTTTATTTACTATGAGTTTTTATTTAAAGTCCCTATCTTTATTATTTTCTACGGGAGGGTGTAGTAGTACCAGCGGTTGGCCATTCATGGTGTTGAACTTATCAATATTACTTTCGTTTTTGCAGTAGTACTTTAGACGTGCAGATTCTGAAAGAGCATTTTGTAGCGGAGCAGGGTCATTTAGAATACTCTATAACGCTAGTAATCATATGCTAATCAAGATACAAACATGCTAATTTTTACAACATGAGGCAATATAACGAAATAATCGAGACACACTTTATAACCGAAGTTTAATCAATGACTTACTTGTCCCATAAATGAATCCACTTAAATTTGTTTTCTTAACATTGACCTGACAGTGAGCAGGGCCAAGCCACTGCTTTAAGATGAGCACTGTTTCTGTGTAGTTTTGCATTGTTACGCAAAGTGCCATAGCGTAGCAACCTACGGTGCAGGGGTTTGGGGTTACGCTCCCATCGATACCCTGCAAACGGTTGAGAATGGGTTTCTAAAATACTTATTGGCAGTACCTCAAAGTGCTCCAACATGCGGCTGCCACATCGAGCTGGGTATTGATTATTTGATAGATAATATTAGATGCCAGACGATCTTGCTGTGGCACCGTATCTGGACCAAAACACAATGCCATCTAACCAGCTCACTGATAACCGATTGTTTGGCCCTGGCAAACTGGAGTAAAATCCCATGGCTCCTGTACGTCTCCAAATTGCTTAAGGACTTGAACTGTACTTCTTATTTATTAGAACCTTCCATGATGACAGACATCACCAGGAAAGACTTGAAAAAACTATGCTTAACTCATCTTAGGGAACTCGTCTTTCTCAAGAAATAAGCAAACCCTCAAATGTACAGATTCTATCAGTCCAGACTGCTTTGGGTATTCAACCATACCTAACATTCCATCTAACTATTTATGAAAAATATGTATTGACTAGGTTCCGTTTTAATTCTTTCTTTCGACTAGTTACATTTCCAAAAGAGCAGGACTGGTCACTTAATCCAACGAAATGCCCTTGTGACGGCAAATCATCTCAGTCTACGATGCATCTAATATTATTCTGTAGATACTATGAGCTCCCTCGCAAGCGCTGGATTATTCCCTTACTGCGAAAAATGGGCCTGAGAACATGTCGGCCCGCCTATCTGGCTCTGCAGTTTCTGGATTCTCAATATACTGCTAAGTGCGTAGCTTGTTTTCTAAAATCATGTTTAAAATTTTGCTGTAATTCCTGAGTGATCCAGTTTACTCCATTTCTTGTTTAGTATGCCAATGAATTATTGTTAGCAATTGGTTTTAAACGACAATTGTTTTTAAATGTATCTTGACACTGTGATTTTTTTTATATGTATTGTAGTATTTTATCTTTGTACTTTTTATGGTTTCGCTAAGATGTAGCCGAATAAAAGTTTTATGGCTGACTGCATTGTTATTTTCCTTGCAGGTGTCTTACCTTCTTTGTTAATTTGTAGAAGGCCTCTTTGTTTAGATTTAGAGATAGTTACAATTGGAACTGTGCCATGGGTTGTGCTATAAGTGGGGATGGGAGAGAGCCTTCTGTATCAAGCAGACCAGACTACAGTTATTTCCAAGATAGTGAAGCTTTGTATTCCTACGTTTGGGGCTGGGAACTTGAGGAGTCTACCTGTTCCCAGAAGGCAGTGTATCCTGATTGGCCCATCCATGGGGAGGTGGTGGGTCGAAGCTTCTGGAAACTTCTCTTTGATTTTAATTGTGTGTCTATTTGAATAGTTTAGCAGATCCTGTCCTGACTGAGGAAAAGACCTTTTCCTTCGCTCAGGTGACTCCCCTAACATTGGTCCTAGAGTTTTCTTTTGAACACCTCTGCTTTTTTCCCTTGAACCTTAATTTGGTTGAACAGATGCTGACATCTTTCGCTTAGAATTGCCCCTTGCTACTCTTAATGCTTTATTTAGCCTAGAGAAGTTCCTATATTGAACCAATATATTTTCTGTTCTGTATTTGATGTCCCAGTTAGGAAGAAACAGCCACAAAATGTGGAAAACAACTCTTTGACAATATTGGTAAGTCTCCCAGGACAATGCTTGCTGTGGAACACCCTCTAGATCACTATTGCCTCAGAAATGCCACAATGATCGAGTGGCCTATGGAAAGATGCCTTCCCACATTGTGAGCCTGAAGACATGAGATGCCTTCTTCTCGTAGGATGCAGAATCCAACTAAGACACCATCGTCTTTAGTGAGTTTGCACTGCAGATCTAACAGCAACCTAGATAAGGTGAAAAATATAGGTCTTTACAACCTCTGAAACAGATTTCTAAGAGATCAAATTTCAAGATGGGATCATCTAAAGTCAAGCAGCTTGGGCTGAGACCCTTTGTTTGCCCCAACTCCATTTGAAATGAAATCTTCAATGCAATCTTTTCATCCATTTATTGGTCACTCATTGGACAAATTTAGAGTTTTCACCAAGTAAGAGGAGTTTTTCACTTAAGCTGCTTCTGCTTCCATGAGGCAGGTGATGCAAAAGGTGGGTAGTCAGGAGAGCCACCATTTAGGTGCTGTTTACCGCCCTCCTCACAGATAATTAAAAACCTTAAACATTACTTTTGTAAGTCAAAATGATGGGTCAAAAAGCAGAGTTTAATTAGAAAAAGGAGGATTGATTTGGTGTGCCTCTCTGACCACAGAGCTCTGCTCTAGATCTTACTCAATGTCACACTACGGCCTCTACGCACATGCATGATTGTAGAGTGTACCGAGGTGGGGGTCAAGAACATTACAATTTACAACTGAGAATTTGAGGACAATGCAGGGGAACATTTTCCATCCGAACACTAGCCCCATCTGGGACCAAAGCTTGCGCCTACAAATGCAGAATACCATTCATGAATTCTCCAATGGAGGAAATCGAGGGCCTGATTCACAAACTGCCTTCACACTTGTGGCGGAGCCCCCTCAGTCATGAGGGAGTCTCCACACTTGGGGCGGACCTCTCATTGTGGAGATTCCGTCCCGAGTGGGGAGACTACCTCCCAGCTGCAGGGCCTCCGCCATGAGTGCAGAGGTTGTTTGTGAATTAGGTCCTAAGAGGGGAGACAAAGGATTTGATAAAGCAATTGAGATAAGTCGTCTGCAGAACAGGGCTTCTCCCAATTTGAAGAGATCTATCTTGGTTAACTTCATAGCCAGGGGACACAGCACAGTAACAATTTTAGCAGTACAACATATGAATTCAGTTAAAAGAGAAATTGTGAAGGAAGAAATCAGACAGTTGGAATTAACCCAAAATGCTACTTAAGCTCTGCAATCTGAGGTACCTTAAGTCTAACTCAACCTACCAAATTGAGAACCTCCCCACCCACCCTCAATCAGGCTGGGTACATTAAGCTAGCCTAGGAGTTTGATGGATCACATTTTACCTGAGCCTTTGTCACTCTTTCCTTCTCATGCTTGTACCAGGACTGATATCTCGGAAGAAAGAAATCTATGGTCCTGATACAGTCCACCACATTTTTGCTGCCCACTTCAGGATCACGTCACAGTGTTTTTCATCATTCAATGCAAGCAGAAATGTACCTTTGACTATCTCCCTGCCATACTTCTCTCTTGCAGGACAACATATCACTGCGCCTTAAATTGTCATCATGGTGATCACTCCCAAAGTCCAATTCTTTCTGCATGTTGGTTTTGATGGCTCATGTTAGGCAGATGCATACGCTGGCCCCAGCAGCCTATCAGGCTGATTCTGACTGTTCTCTGGAGTTCTCCTTCATCTCTAGCAGGGTATCCCCCACATTGTTTGTTGCCAATGTCTGGCCAGCATACTCCTCTACTTTTATCTCAACAAAGAGCATTTCGAAACCTATTCAGTCTATTTTCTTTTTAAAGCTCTCTGAAGAAACCATTAAAGCCTTCTCACGTCTCGAAAGGGCTGATGTTCCTCCACCTGCTGTTCGGTCAGCTAGGGGCATCTCACTCGCAGATTTTGAAGTGGGTGGTAATAGCTCTAGATCAATACTGAGACCCTTGTTTTCTACCTCAATGAGGCCTTGCCTCTCAAGGAGCTACCTTTGTGGACTTTCCCAATGTTAAGTCCCAAACAGTAAAGGGCCTGACTGTACACCACAAAATCTGTCACAGTCTGTGACTTTGTGGACTGCTCAATACACTCCTGGGAGTCCAAAGTACTGTCTGCGCATGTTACCAGCAGGAGCGCATGCAAATCCTCTAATAGTTTCAGAGATCAGATGGTGACCCCTCCAATTGCTGTTGCCTGCACTCTTGTAGGCTCTGGTCTGGATGAACATAATACTGCAGCAAAATTATGTGACGGATTTTCACATCTTAGGGCCTTATTACGACTATGGAAGTCCATAGGACCGTCGTAATTGTGGTGGCGGTCCGACGAATGCAGTTTGGTGGGATCGCCCGCAGTATTATAACTGAGGCGGTCGGACCACCATGAGACCACTGACACTGCCAGAATCAAGGATCCCCTTGCTCCAGCAGTCTTTTACTGGGAAGAATATGCTGGAAGTGCAGCAGCCGGTACCACCAAGCATAGTTTGAGTTTCCTCACCACGCTCCTTTTTATGGCGGTGACCCTGCAATGAAAAGAGTGGCTGTAAGAAAACTAAGGGAGCCCGACAGGGTCCCCTGTTGACTTAGTGCAGGGGAGTGAATGTAAGGGGGCACATGGTGTGCCCCCCTGTATGTCTGCACCCCCAGTTCCAGCCCGGAAAGAAATGCACAACATATGAGCCTTAGAAATGAACCTCTGTGGGACCATCAAAGCACCACCTGCTAGACCAGGATGTAAATCCTAATCTGGCGGGCGGAGTGACTACAGGTTTGGCGGTCTCGCAGAGAGGTGCTGGCGTGGCGGCCTGCTGCGGGACAGCCACACTCGTAATAAGGTCCTTAGTCTATCAGAAATCCTGTCATACACATTTTGATAAAATTTTCAAATGTGAAAGATTACACATTATGATTGATGGAAACACTGTTTGCTCCAATCCATATTTCTTAGTAAAAATGATGCAAAATTTATTTGCTTTTTGCATCTTGTGCAAAACGAAATACGGACCAACAGGAGTTACGAAGTTGGCTACGTGTACCCTTGTGTCTTTTGGTCTGTTTTCTAATGCATGTGAAACTGATAAGTCTTAAAAACCGTTTAGTACAATACCGTTTGGTTGTCTTTTTATCAATTAATCTATCAGGATTCATAAAGCTCAGTTCATCACCCGATAGGGTATTCTGGCGCTTTACCCATCAGAAGATTACAACCCACTGATAGAAATAATTCTCTGACTCCATAACGAGGAGCCCTCTAAAAACAAGAAGGGCTAATGAAGAGCCAGTTGCATTCCAGGCAGTTCATTTAAGCTTTTTCGAACTTTTACAAATTCTCCCAACTTTTCAGTAGACCTGGGGGCTGGTGTTCATTATCGTATCCTAGGTTCCGGAATCACTCACACTGCAACTGGATACCCGACACCTCTGCAGGATTGGTGCTTCCATGAGGCTTCTTAGACAACAAAAATGGTAACAAAATGGCATATTTCGAAGTGTGTGGGGAGCGAGGAAGAAGGAAAAGTGCTATTTTTAGGTCAAGCAATTAATGCTCTGAACCTATTGGGTTGAAAACAACTCTTTGACCAAGAGGATTCCAAGCCGGATTCCTCCCAATGCATGTTGTCTACTGAACCGCGACGCTTCGCCAGGCGCGCGCTTGGCCTGCTCATCCCCTCCCACTCCCGCTTGCTCCCCTGCCCCCCTCTCCCCCGCCCCCCACGGCTCGCACCAGACTCCCATTTGTCGCACACATCAGCAATACGCCCGGAAAGTCAGAAGCCTGAGCTTACATGTTTGTGTGTGTAACTAATTAGCTGAAAGCCTGTGAATATCTTAATGAGAATGTCTTACGTTGAAGGTCTTGAAGTCAATCATTAATTTATAACGTTTCCTATCTTGTTTTCGGATTACAGTCATGGCATCAACACACTTGTTTTTTATTTTCGGATTACAGTCATGGCATCAAAACACTTGTTTTTTTGTTTCCTGCTTTCTTTGGCTTGTTTAAATTTTTATGTATGATCCACCCATCTGCCATTTCTCCTATCCTTCGTTCTGGTGTTACTCTTTCCCTTCCCTTCGGTTGCTTTCTTCTTTGTTTTGTTAATGTTGCGAGGCTTTCTCGCTCGCTCCCCCGCCCCCCCACCAGGATCTTGAAGCGGCGCTCCGCAGGTCATAAACAGGACCATCTGCTGCATTCCTAGAGAAAGGTCACGCTGGACAATACCCCTGGAAAGGCAGAAGCCGCAGTCCAGATGAAGTCAGTGAGATTGTGAGAAGCGTACCACCGCAATTGCCTAATCAACATATTTCGAGGGGAGTGCCCCTCAGACCTCCAACACTCTAGTGGTGTTGGGGTAATACATGTAAGTTGCAAAGACATGCAGCAGTCCCTTAAACAGACTGGGGGCCGCTCAGTGAACCAGGGGCAGCGTCTGGCTCACCTCTCTGTCCTCCACTTTTTGTGCTCTCCAGATTATCCTCCAGGTTTTTTTGGCGCCTCCGGGACATTGAGAACAGATTATGGCAGCGTGTGCCGCTTTAGCGCCGAAGCACCCTATCTGTTTTCAACATTATATGATCCAATCCTTTGTCTGACATCTGCTAAGCAAACAGTAAAATCGTTTTCATTCTGCTGTCCACTGTTTACAGAGAACGGCAGAAAGGGGCCTCTCATACAATTCTTCAAGAAGAGCTTTGCTGCGGTTTGTTGAACAGGTTCTCAGAGCACCAGTTTTTAGACCTGGGGAAAAGGGCAGCTCTTACGAGAGAACACGTTTAATGGGAAATAAAGTAGTAACTTTTAAGACATACAAACATACATATGTCCATGAAGAAGACAGTAAAACAAATGATTTTTGTTTTGATGGAATACAAATTTTAAAAATAGAAATGTTTGCACGTGTGACCTTCCTAGGATCTACTAGGCAGTGGATTTTAACCTGCATTGGGAGAACTTGTAATTGTTTTTGGAAGCTTCTCCTACCTCCTCCGCTACTCGGGCCGCTCTCGGCTGAGCATTGACGCTGAGAGTTGGTCCCGAGTAGGCAAAGGGAAACGCGGCGGCCATCTTGGGGGTGAGACGCGCTGTGACGCGCTCTAGTTCATTATAAAAGGGCTGTCCTGGGCTCGGCGTGTGTTGTAAGCCTGAGCACTTTTCTCCCTCCTGAGGCAGAAGCCGGGAGGTTCTTCATACTATCCCTTACTTGCCTTGTTTTTAGCGTAACTACCTTGTACCCTGCTTGATCTACTAGGCAGTGGATTTTAACCTGCATTGGGAGCACTTGTAATTGTTTTTGGAAGCTTCTCCTACCTCCTCCGCTACTCGCGCCGCTCTCACCTGAGCATTGACGCTGAGAGTTGGTCCCGAGTAGGCAAAGGGAAACGCGGCGGCCATCTTGGGGGTGAGACGCGCTGTGACGCGCTCTAGTTCATTATAAAAAGGGACATCCACTCTCCGCGTAGCGGACGCGACGGGCGGACGCGCCGGACTCACGCCGGAGTCATGCCAGAGTCCTGCCCGTCTGCGCCCGTCAGCGCTAAGGAAGCGCCAAGGGCCACGGGGAATATCCGACCTAATACAGATCCCGGTATGTCTCGAGCGTTTCTTCTATCCTTGAATAAGCCCTCGCCTCATTGCCATGATATTGTTAAACCAGACACATGGTATGGTCCTATTCATTGCCAACACTGTAAGAAAACTTTCTGGCCAGAATCAACACATAAAAATAAAACACAATCCACCACTCTACGAGGGGGACTCATTAACGCCAGGTCTATGTGTAAAAATTAAGCATGAGCGAATTTTGCGGATCTCGCGTTCGCGAATTTTGCGGATTTGCGGATTCGCAATCCGCAAAATCCGCGAATTCCCGCGAATTTGCGGATTTTTTTTTTTTTGTGTTCGCCCGTGTTTCTGCCAGTTCGCGAGGGTTTTTACAATTTCGCAATTTGCGAACTTACCTGTCGGGTCGCAAGTTTTGCGAACTTGTTGTTTCTACGTGTCCAGCATGTTTGGGACACTCTTCTTCATCACTGCCACTCTCTGTCACCACTGCCACTCTCTGACTACTCATGCCACCCTCTGGCCCACCCATGCCACCCTCTGTTTCATCACCACACCCTCTGGTTGTCCAGTGTACATTATTTTCGGCAAAGCAAAGCACACCTTCCCTGCCTCAAGTGACCTGAATTAATTTGGGGCTGATTAATGTGTCACAGAATATTTTTTTAGCTGGCACCTGCTTCCTTAGTGCGCCCTGATTAGTGATCTTTTGCACTTGCTAAGTGCTTTCATTGTTGCAAAATTAGTTACAACACCTGCCCTGCCCCAACTGACAATAATGAATTAGGGGCTGATTAATGGATTTTAACTTCCAGCCTGGCTCCTGCTTGTCTCCCTTAGCTGTAATTCAGGACCTTTGTGGCATATGTGTAACTATTCTGAGGTTCAGAGCAGGGTCACATAATAGTTTCAACTGGCAACTGAACTCTGGAGGGGCCCCTCAGGAAGCACTACAGGAAATGGCTACTAATGATGAGCCTGAACTTTTGAACCTGGTAAGTAGTTACTTTCAGTTTTGCTAACATCGTATTTCTGCAATTTTGCACTTATTCGCGGGGCGCGAACTCACGCGAACAGTGCGAGCAGTGCGAGCAAAATCCGCTGCTCGCGGATTTGCGGATTTTGCGGGAGATTCGCGAATCTCGCGGATTGCGAATTTCCCGAAAATCCGCAAAATCCGCGAGCGGAACGGATTTTCCGCCCATGCCTAGTAAAAATGCACAGCACATCTATGATTTGATTACTGAGATGAATTTGGATTGGCTTTTCATAACTGAAACGTGGTTAAAATCCTGGTGCACCCCAGACATAGTGGTAGCCCTCCCTGAAGGATTTCAAATCCAGCGTCTTGATAGACCAGAACAAAGGGGAGGGGGTCTGGCGATTATTCATCGCGACACCATGACCTGCAATACTTATGAACTATCCGATATAAAGGGAGCAGAGGCCATGGCATTTTGTTTAAATATTCATGACTCCCTGTCATTTTCTGGAGCCTTGATATATCGCCCCCCGGGGCAACCCCAAGAATTCCTAGAGAGCATAGGAGATGTACTGAGCAATCTCACGCTCAGAGCTGCCCACTTCACTTTATTAGGGGATTTAAATTCCCACCTCCACTCCCCTAGCGACCCAGGAGTAATGTGTATCATGGATATCATTAACGTTCTTGGTCTTACCCTGTTAAACAAAGAATCCACGCATAGCGCGGGCCACATATTGGACTGTATTTGCTCAAATCTTAACCTGCTG
The DNA here is from genome assembly GCF_964263255.1 of Lissotriton vulgaris. Taxonomy (NCBI): domain Eukaryota; kingdom Metazoa; phylum Chordata; class Amphibia; order Caudata; family Salamandridae; genus Lissotriton; species Lissotriton vulgaris. The sequence goes on along the minus strand of NC_141685.1, from coordinate 773,694,332 downwards.
ACCTGTACATCCCCAGTAGTCCAAACTTGGTCTGACCACAAACTTATCCCTTTTGAGGTGACTTTTAACTCACCTCTAAATACTCATAGACACACCAAAAAAAGAACAACAGGAGAAAAAAAACCTGATTGGAAAAAAGTCCTCGCCCAACCAAATCTTTTAACCAATGTAATAGAGACTAAACCAATTCTATCCGGTCACACCACAATAGACAATCAACATTTCTGTGATTGGATTACATCTCTTAGTAACCAACAAGATCTGCTGAAGGAAATGACCCCTATGAGCAATAAAATCAAAGGAAGCGCCCCCTGGTTCTCTTCCACTCTGAAGAGTGAACTAGGCAAAGTAAGAGCATTAGAGCGCAGATGGCGCAGAAAATACGCAGAAGAAGATCATAGAATTTACAAAGTAGCGCGTAGACAGTATCATGCCGCCATTAAATCAGCAAAAAAAGCCCACTTTTCAGAGGCCATTGCATCTTCGGGAAACAATCAGAAAGAAATATTCAAGATTGTAAATAGCTTTACTGATCCTAGAGCGCTCGCCCAGGATATTCCACCCTCGCTATCACTCTGCAATTCTATAGCAGATTATTTTGACAATAAAATTCAAGCTATCGTCAAGGATTTTCCACCTCCAACCTTAATTTCAACCTCTCTTGAAAACAAATCTACAGAAGCAAATGGAATAAACAATCTACCAAAACCCCATTTTAATGTTTTTGCTCCCATTTCTTTGGAGGAATCACGTCAGGCCATTCTGTCTAGTAAGTCTGGATCACCATTTGATCCTTGTCCTCCCATGTTTTTAAGAGCTCTGGTCAATGAGGTAAATCCCATAGTGAATGGAATCATCAATTCATCACTGGCAACGGCAGAGATTCCATCAGACTGGAAATTAGCCGCGGTTAAACCCCTCCAAAAGAAACCAATACCCGACCCTACCACTCTTTCCAACTTAAGGCCCATCTCACTGTTGCCGCTGTTATCCAAACTGACTGAGTCATTTGTCAACAACCAACTCACCACTTATCTGGAAGATAACAATGTCCTGCATCCAAATCAGTCGGGTTTCAGGTCTAAACACTCGACCGAATCTGCACTCCTATTCTCCACTGAATCCCTGCGCTCCGCTATGGACTCTGGAAAGAAGGCCATCTTGATATTACTCGATCTATCGGCGGCCTTCGACATGGTCTCCCACACCATTCTGATTGACCGTCTCCGGAGCGCAGGGATAGGCGGAGTAGTGCTAGAGTGGTTCCAAAATTTCCTGAGCCTTAGACGACAAATCACAGTGCTGGGCCAATACAGATCTGAGGAAAAACCGATTAAAACAGGGGTACCACAGGGCTCTACTTTGAGCCCGCTACTTTTCAATCTTTATATGGTACCCCTGATTGAGCTAATCTCTTCGTATCAGATCAGCACTATTTCCTATGCTGACGATACGCAGCTCATTCTGGTACTCGACAGGTAGTCACCACAAGCTGAAGAAAACCTCAAAACATGCTTAACTGCGACATTCGAATGGATGAAGATCAACCACTTGAAGTGTAATTCTGGTAAAACAGAAATACTTCCATTTGGCTCGCAAAATCTATTCTCCCCTAAGCAGTGGTGGCCTGAAGGCGCTGAAGCTCCCCCAAACACCATTTCCTCTGCCCGTAATCTAGGTGTTAAGTTCGACAATGCCCTATCATTCAAGCAACAAGCCATTGGGGTAGCAAGTTCCTGCTTTCATATCATCAGAATGCTAAGGAAGTTTTTCGATCTCCTTCCTTTGTCCACGAGAAAGACGGTGGCGGTGGCACTTATCACATCAAGACTGGACTACTGCAACAGTCTATATGCTGGATGTTAGGAACCAGGGCCAGTCTGTCCTCCATGGCCATGCTCCACCATCACATGATCAGCATTGAGGGAATATAAGCACCGCCCTCCTTTGAGTCAGTGCTTGGTATCTTTAATTTTGGGTTCCAGGTGCTGGGTTGTTGTTCCTGAGCTATAGCTTTGTCTGGGGTTCACGGGCTCGTGTTCCCTGGTTGATTGTATCCCGTTTTTGTAGAGCTTCGTTTTCTTGTCCTTCCCCCCTCCCTCCCCTTTTTACGTTATTTAGCCTTATTTCCTTTCCCTTGTTTGGTTCCTGGCTCCTTGGAGCTCGTGGATTTCTGACTTTGGTCTGAATAGCCGAGGTAAACCGGGGCTCCGGTTCACTCGGCAACAAGCTGAAGTAGAAGCGTGTGTGCGCGCTAGAAGAAACTCTTACCGGTGCTTTCGGTAATTACACGGAAACAGCGCACTCGGTTTCCGCATTTTGTGTAGGCAATCCGCCTCTTTGTGTGCCGCTTGGGCGTTTTCTGCCGCGCTGGACAGAGCTGCAGGCGCTGCCGATCCCGGAAGAGTGAAACGTTGTTGTTGGAAACTTTTACCTGATGGTGTACGGAAAGACGCTTATGGACAGTAGTTTGGGGGTTTTTAATGCCTATGGACCTGGCTTTTTCCCCCTAGAATCCCTGATTAGCGCAATTGATTCCCGAGAGCAGATTCCCTTTCATTAACCCCTTCTGGAACTGGAAGCTCCCATCCACTTTGGAGTTTCCCTCTCCTTGCTGCAGAGACCTCCCGAAAGCAGTTCCTGTATCTTTCACAAGTAAGGAGATTGTGGGTTGTGTATGGTGGAGTGTGGTTATGAGACAGGGTGGAAAGGGAGGGTACAGAGAGAAATAGGAGAGATACTGATTCTGTGTATCTTGTATTTCTAGATACAGAGGCGTGGAGATGGAGGTTGGATATCGTAGTCCATTCCAGCTTGGGGGTGAAGCTTTTTTGACGTCCCTTCCCTTTGAATTCCTTTCCGGCCCCCTATCCTAGACTCGAGTGTCTTCTTATGCTGTTATATTACATGAGTCGCATTAGAGTCGGGGTAGTGGGTTGGGCATACGTCGTTCCTGCAGTGTCTGGGCCGGTGGAAACCAACAGAATACCAAGCCCACGAAAATAATACACTGCCTGGACGGGGTATGGATGAGGATTTGGGTGGTACTACGGAGGGAGCCGAACGGGTTCCTACTTTTCAGGATATAATAGGGGCTGTTGCTGCCTTGCAGACTCAAGTGCAAGACCTACAGCAGGAGAATGCAGGACTAAAACAGGAGCTGGGAGCAGTGAGAGCCAGAGAACAGCTGAGAGAAAGGGGTCATGGTCCTGTCATACAGCCAGCCACTTTTCAATACGGAGGTGGGACAGGTCAGAGAGCGGATGGGGGTGCTCCCGTAGCGGTAACTGTCACAACTCCTGTCCCTGTACCTTTGGCCCCCCCTGAGAGATTCATGGGAGATAGTAATAAGTTTGGGACCTTTATGACGCAATGTCAACTGCATTTTATGTGCAGGCCGACTGCTTTTCCGGATGACACGGCAAAAGTGGCGTTCACCATCTCGTATTTGGCTGGAACAGCCGCTCAGTGGGCTACCCCTCTTGTGGATAACGATGATCCGGTTATACATGACTATCGGACATTTAAAGAACTAATGAGAGGCCTCTTTGCTAAACATGCGTTTATGCAGGCAAGTGATGCAGAGCTCCTAAAGTTGCGACAGGGCAGACAGGATTTGCTAACATATATATCGACATTTAATAGATTGGTGTCAGAGACACACTGGCCAACAGACAAACGGACATCCTTGTTCTATCAGGGTTTGTGTGACGAATTAAAGGACGTGGTGTCGCAGGTGGTAGATCCCCCAGACGACTGTGCCGCCTTTATAGATCTGGTGGTGAAGTTAAATCATAGGTTGTCTGAGAGGCGGGGCGACCGTAGTCGAGGTCAGATGCCTAGGTGGTATTCTCCTAAACCAGAAACAAGGCCACCTGGTGAACAAAAAACTGCCCCTGAACCCATGGAGATAGGCGGAGTGAGAGGTCCGTTAACCATGGAAGAGAAGAGGCGAAGGAGAGAGTTGAACTTATGTCTGTACTGTGGACAAGGTGGCCACTTTGCCCGTGAGTGTCCAGTTAAACCTTCAGGTCTAGCCTTCAGTAAAAAGATAGCCTGTGTACATGGGAATCGGGGTTCAGAAGTGAGGAGAGGAGCAGTGGGGACCTACGATGTACTGTGGGCAATAGACCAGATTCCTCGGCATTTTATGATCCCTGCACATTTATTGTGGGCTGGAAGGAGCCGTGTATCCGTGTCAGTACTGTTGGATTCCGGAGCCACTGGAAATTTTATCGCCATATCATTAGCGGATACATTGGGGATTCCATGTCAGTACAAACAACAGCCAGAGCCGGTAAGGGCTATTGATGGGACGGAATTGACTTCAGGCTCTATCACACGTCAAACCGAACCACTTACATTGTTGTGTGAAAACGGACACTCGGAGTTAGTGGTGTTTGACCTTATAGATGCCCCTTCCTTTGGTGTGGTGTTGGGAGTCCCATGGCTTCAGGGACACAACCCGAGGATAGATTGGGTGCAACGTTTGGTTACCCTAGATTCCAAATATTGTCTTACACATTGCTATAAGGAAGCTAGTGAACAGATCTCTCCTTTGTCTTGTGCTGGAGTAGAAGGGATGACTGTCCCTGTACAGTATTCTGCCTTTCAGGAGGTCTTTGATAAGACCCAGGCGCAGGGACTCCCTCCGCATAGGTCGTTCGACTGTAAAATTGATTTAATACCAGGTATTCCTTTACCATCTTGTCGCATTTATGCCCTCTCGGAACCTGAAGAAGTGCATCTCAAAGAGTATCTGGACGAGATGTTGAGGATGGGTTTTATTCGTCCCTCTTGCTCGCCTGTGTCCTCGGCGATCTTCTTCATCCCGAAGAAGGAAGGGACCTTGAGGGCATGTGTAGACTACAGGGCCTTGAATAAGGCTACTGTAAAGAATAGGTACCCTCTTCCACTCATCCCTGTGCTATTAGACCAACTACGCAAAGCAACCATATTTACGAAACTGGACTTGCGGGGTGCTTATCATCTCATCCGAGTGCGGCCCGGGGATGAGTGGAAGACGGCGTTTAAGACCAAATTTGGCCTATTCGAGTATTGTGTAATGCCGTTCGGTTTATGTAATGCACCGGCGGCATTCCAATACTTTATCAACGAGGTTCTCCGGGAACAACTGGACCGAAGTGTCATAGTCTATTTGGATGACATCTTGATTTTCTCGGAGACAAGGGCGGAACACCACGACCATGTAGCGGAAGTATTGCAGAAGTTGCAGGACAACCATTTGTACGCCAAACTGGAGAAATGCCAGTTCAGTACACAAAAGGTGGAATTCCTGGGGTTTATCATCACAGCAGAGGGTATCCGAATGGATCCCAGGAAAATAGAGGCTATTATCACCTGGCCTATCCCAACCACGGTCAAACAGATTCAGGCCCTTTTGGGGTTCGCCAATTTTTATCGGCGCTTTATCCCCAATTTTTCTGACATCGTGTCTCCTATGACCCGATTATTGAGGAAGGGGGTTTCCTTTGACTGGTCCTCTGAAGTCCAGAATGCTTTCCGTTCGTTGTTGAGGTCCTTCACGTCAGCCCCTGTATTGGTACATCCCGATACTGCTTTACCGTTTTTTGTGGAAACGGACGCTTCCTTGTGTGCGGTAGGAGGGGTGTTGTCCCAGAGGGATGCTGAATCAGGTCAGATGCATCCTATCGCCTTCTTCTCTAAAACCTTGCTGCCTGCGGAGCGCAATTATACTGTGGCAGAGAGGGAGCTGCTGGCGGTGAAATTGTTGTTCGAGGAGTGGCGTCATTATCTTTGGGGCGCTAGACATACGATCACTATCTATACGGATCACAAGAACTTAGAATTCTTTCGCTCTGCTCGTGCGTTAACACCTCGACAGATGCGGTGGGTCTTGTTTTTTAATGAGTATGACTTTGTCATTACTTATCGACCCGCCGCACAGCAGATAAAATCAGATGCCCTTTCCAGGATCCATGTGGAGGGGAGGGGGGAGAGCAGAGTGAAGGAGGATAGACCCATGATCAGTGCTGAGAAGATTGTAGGGGTGACGCAAGTTGAGGATTTTCCCACTCTAATCAAACGGCACCTCCAACAACTGGATTTGGCCCCTTGGATGGCGGTGCCACAGGTATTGATGCAGGACGGGCTATTGTACCATGGGGACCGTCTGTTTGTGCCCCCCTCCCTCAGACAGAAGGTATTGGAGTGGTGTCATTCCTCTTCATTGGTAGCACATCCAGGGATACAAAAGACGAGGGAGATGTGTCTGCGTTGGTTTTGGTGGGATTCACTGATCAGGGATATCCAGGGTTATGTGGCAGCGTGTCCGGTGTGTGCCATTAATAAACCTTCCCACACCAAGCCGTCTGGTCTGTTGCAGCCCTTAGAGGTCCCTCCTGCTCCTTGGCATACTATTAGTATGGATTTTGTGACAGATTTACCTTTGGTGTCAGGACATACCGCTATAATGGTGGTGGTTGATCTGTTCACAAAGATGGCACATTTTATTCCCTTACCCAAGGTGCCTACTGCGAGGGAGATGGCATTAGTCTTCATGTCATCAATAGTTAGACTCCATGGGTTACCATCTGCGATTGTGTCGGACAGGGGAGCACAGTTTGTGTCTCATTTCTGGACGGAATTGTGTTCGGTGTTGAAGATAGAGATAAGGTTGTCATCAGCCTATCATCCGCAATCAGATGGTCAGACTGAACGGACGAACCAGACCATGGAGCAATACTTGAGGTGTCTGGTGACGTCCTTGTCTTGTGATTGGAGGGTGGCTCTTCCCATTGCGGAGTTTGCGTATAATAACAGCTTGCATTCCGCTTTAGGTATGACTCCTTTTTTCTGTTCATTGGGTTATCACCCCAGGGCGTTAGCCATCCAGCCTACGGGGCGTGTGCCAGCCATAGACGATGTATGTAGGTCCCTGGGTGGGATATGGGACAGAGCACGAGAACAGTTACAGGCCTCCAAAGAGTCTATGAAGGTTCAGGCAGACAAACACAGAGTTCCCGCTCCTTCATATAAGGTAGGGGATCAGGTGTGGCTAGCTTCGCGCAATCTTAGGTTGCAGGGCTCTCGTAAACTGCAGCCTCGGTTTGTGGGACCATTCGCCATACAGCAAGTGATTAATCCCGTGGCCATGAAGTTAGTTTTGCCCAATGAATACAAGGTCCATCCTGTGTTTCATACATCACTGTTGAAGCCCTATGTTCCATCAACACAGGTTTTGCCACCTCCCCCTCCTTTGTTAGTCGATGGGGAAGAGGAGTTCGAGGTTCAGACTATTTTGGATTCCCGACGTAGGAGAGGTCGTCTCTTCTACCTGGTGGATTGGAAGGGATATACACCTGTGGATCGAACCTGGGAACCAGCTGGTAGCGTACACGCTCCTCAGCTGGTTCGAGCGTTCCATAGACAGCATCCCTCTAAACCCCGTCCGGTAGGGAGGGTCTTTGGGGGGGGATACTGTTAGGAACCAGGGCCAGTCTGTCCTCCATGGCCATGCTCCACCATCACATGATCAGCATTGAGGGAATATAAGCACCGCCCTCCTTTGAGTCAGTGCTTGGTATCTTTAATTTTGGGTTCCAGGTGCTGGGTTGTTGTTCCTGAGCTATAGCTTTGTCTGGGGTTCACGGGCTCGTGTTCCCTGGTTGATTGTATCCCGTTTTTGTAGAGCTTCGTTTTCTTGTCCTTCCCCCCTCCCTCCCCTTTTTACGTTATTTAGCCTTATTTCCTTTCCCTTGTTTGGTTCCTGGCTCCTTGGAGCTCGTGGATTTCTGACTTTGGTCTGAATAGCCGAGGTAAACCGGGGCTCCAGTTCACTCGGCAACAAGCTGAAGTAGAAGCGTGTGTGCGCGCTAGAAGAAACTCTTACCGGTGCTTTCGGTAATTACACGGAAACAGCGCACTCGGTTTCCGCATTTTGTGTAGGCAATCCGCCTCTTTGTGTGCCGCTTGGGCGTTTTCTGCCGCTCTGGACAGAGCTGCAGACGCTGCCGATCCCGGAAGAGTGAAACGTTGTTGTTGGAAACTTTTACCTGATGGTGTACGGAAAGACGCTTATGGACAGTAGTTTGGGGGTTTTTTATGCCTATGGACCTGGCTTTTTCCCCCTAGAATCCCTGATTAGCGCAATTGATTCCCGAGAGCAGATTCCCTTTCATTAACCCCTTCTGGAACTGGAAGCTCCCATCCACTTTGGAGTTTCCCTCTCCTTGCTGCAGAGACCTCCCGAAAGCAGTTCCTGTATCTTTCACAAGTAAGGAGATTGTGGGTTGTGTATGGTGGAGTGTGGTTATGAGACAGGGTGGAAAGGGAGGGTACAGAGAGAAATAGGAGAGATACTGATTCTGTGTATCTTGTATTTCTAGATACAGAGGCGTGGAGGTGGAGGTTGGATATCGTAGTCCATTCCAGCTTGGGGGTGAAGCTTTTTTGACGTCCCTTCCCTTTGAATTCCTTTCCGGCCCCCTATCCTAGACTCGAGTGTCTTCTTATGCTGTTATATTACATGAGTCGCATTAGAGTCGGAGTAGTGGGTTGGGCATACGTCGTTCCTGCAGTGTCTGGGCCGGTGGAAACCAACACTGGAGCTAATAAGACCGTGCTCCACAAGTTGCAGATGGTCCAGCATGCCACCGCCCGTCTTGTCCTGGGCTGGCCCAGGAAATCGTGGGCCTCTGCAGCACTTCGTGCCCTCCACTGGCTTCCCATCCATAAGCGCTTGTTGTTTACAATCTTGATCATCACCTTTAGAGCCTATCATGCACAAGGACCCAGATATCTGTCCAACAACTTTAAACGACATCTGCCAACCCGAAACCTGAGATCTTCCCACCTCAATTTACTAGTGGTCCCAAAATTCAGATTAGCGACCAAAGGTGGAAAATCCATTGTAGTCTTAGGCTCCATAGCCTGGAATAAACTTCCTCCCGCACTTCGTCTAATTTCAACAGAATCTCTGTTTAGGAAAGCAGTAAAGACCTGGGTTTTTACGCTCTCCGACGCGGCCTGTAAGGATTTGGTGTAATGATCGATCTCTGAGAGTTGTTCCAGCCTACTCACCCTTTTCTATTCTGGGGTGGCTTACAGCGCCAAGATGCTCCCTGGAGTGATAGTATGCACTATATAAAAGCCATTTTACATTACATTACATTACATTTACATTACTATTATGTGTTCCTTTCTCACTGTCACAGTACCATTGCTTGTTTTTATTCCCACAAAGCCCTGCCTCACCCTGCATCTCTGGCTGCCCATAGTAATCTTGGCCTTCTAATTCACAAGAGCTTATGTTGTCTGTAGTGTTTCCATCCACCCCCCCACTCCATCCATCCATCTATCTCCCCCACTCCATCCATCCATCCATCCATCCATCCATCCCCCCACTCCATCCATCCATCCCCCACTCCATCCATCGATCCATCCATCCCCACTCCATCCCCCCACTCCATCCATCCATACCCCCACTCCATCCATCCATCCATCCCCCCACTCCATCCCCCATCCATCCATCCATCCCCCATCCATCCATCCCCCATCCATCCATCCCCCTCACTCCATCCATCCCCCATCCATCCTTCATCCATCCATCCCCCCAGTCCATCCCCGCACTCCATCCCCCCAGTCCATCCATCCATCCATCCATCCCCTCCACTCCATCCATCCAACCATCCCCCCACTCCATCCCCCCATCCATCCATCCCCCACTCCATCCCCCCACTGCATCCATCCATCCATCCATCCCCCCCACTCCATCCATCCATCCCCCACTCCATCCATCGATCCATCCATCCCCACTCCACCCCCCCCCACTCCATCCATCCATCCCCCCACTCCATCCATCCATCCATCCATCCCCCCACTCCATCCCCCATCCATCCATCCATCCCCCATCCATCCCCCATCCATCCATCCCCCTCACTCCATCCATCCCCCATCCATCCCTCATCCATCCATCCCCCCAGTCCATCCGCGCACTCCATCCCCCCAGTCCATCCATCCATCCATCCATCCCCTCCACTCCATCCATCCATCCATCCCCCACTCCATCCCCCACTGCATCCATCCATCCATCCCACTCCCTCCATCCATCCCCCACTCCATCCCCCCACTCCATCCATCCATGCCCCCACTCCCCTCACTCCATCCATCCATCCATCCACCCCCACTCCATCCATTCATCCATCCATCCATCCATCCACCCCCACTCCATCCATCCATCCATCCATCCTCCCCACTCCATCCATCCTACTCCATCCATCCATCCCACTCCATCCATCAATCCATACCACTCCATCCATCCATCCATCCATCCCCCACTCCATCCATCCATTCCCCCCACTCCATTCATCCATCCCCCCACTCCATCCATCTATCCATCCATCCTTCCATCCATCCATCCATCCCCCACTCCATCCATCTATCCATCCATCCATCCCCCCACTCCATCCATCCATCCATCCCCCAACTCCATCCCCCCACTCCATCCATCCCCCACTCCATCCATCCATCCATCCATTCCCCCACTCCACCCATCCATCCCCCACTCCATCCATCCATCCATCCATCCAGCCATCCATCCATCCATCCATCCCCCCACTCCATCCATCCATCCCCCACTCCATCCATCCATCCATCCATCCATCCATCCATCCATCTATCCATCCATCCCCCCACTCCATCCATCCATCCATCCATCCCCCACGCCATCCTCCCACTCCATCCATCCCACTCCATCCATCTATCCATCCCCAACTCCATCCATCCATCCAATCCCCTAACTCCATCCATCCATCTATCCCCAGTCCATCCATCCATCCATCCCCCACTCCATCCATCCATCCATCCATCCATCCTCCCCCCACTCCATCCATCCATCCCCCACTCCATCCCCACACTCCATCCATCCATCCCCCCACTCCATCCCCCCACTCAATCCACCCCACTCCATCCATCCCCCCCACTCCATCCCCCCACTCCATCCATCCCACTCCATCCATCCATCCATCCATCCCCCACTCCATCCATCCATCCATCCATCCCACTGCATCCATCCATCCATCCATCCAGCCATCCCACTCTATCCATCCAACCATCTATCCCCCCACTCCATCCCCCCACTCCATCCATCCCCCACTCCATCCATCCATCCATCCATCCATCCATTCCCCCACTCCATCCATCCATCCCCCACTCCATCCATCCATCCACCCATCCATCCATCCACCCATTCATCCATCCATCCAGCCATCCATCCATCCCCCCCACTCCATCCATCCATTCATCCATCCCCCACGCCATCCCCCACTCCATCCATCCCACTCCATCCATCCATCCATCCCCCCACTCCATCCATCCATCCAATCCCCCTACTCCATCCATCCATCCATCCCCCCAGTCCACCCATCCATCCCCCCACTCCATCCATCCATCCATCCATCCATCCTCCCCCCACTCCATCCATCCATCCCCCACTCCATCCCCACACTCCATTCTTCCATCCCCCCACTCCATCCCCCCACTCTATCCATCCATCCATCCCCCCACTCCATCCCCCACTCCATCCATCCCACTCCATCCATCCATCCATCCCCCCGCTCCATCCCCTCACTCCATCCATCCCACTCCATCCATCCATCCATCCATCCCCCACTCCATCCATCCATCCATCCATCCATCCATCCATCCATCCATCCATCCATCCCACTCCATCCATCCATCCATCCATCCATCCAGCCATCCCACTCCATCCATCCATCCATCCATTCCCCCACTCCATCCATCCATCCCCCCACTCCATCCATCCATCCATCCCCCCACTCCATCCATCCATCCAATCCCCCCACTCCATCCATCCATCCATCCCCCCACTCCATCCATCCATCCATCCATCCTCCCCCACTCCATCCATCCATCCCCCACTCCATCCCCACACTCCATTCTTCCATCCCCCCACTCCATCCCCCCACTCTATCCATCCATCCATCCCCCCACTCCATCCCCCCACTCCATCCATCCCACTCCATCCATCCATCCATCCCCCCACTCCATCCCCTCACTCCATCCATCCCACTCCATTCATCCATCCATCCATCCCCCACTCCATCCATCCATCCATCCATTCCACTCCATCCATCCATCCATCCATCCATCCATCCATCCATCCAGCCATCCCACTCCATCCATCCATCCATCCATTCCCCCCACTCCATCCATCCATCCCCCCACTCCATCCATCCATCCATCCATCCATCCATCCATCCCCCCATTTCATCCCTCCATCCATCCATCCATCCCCCTACTCCATCCATCCATCCATAAATTCCCCCGATTCCATCCATCCATCCATCCATCCATCCCTCCCCGCCCCACACTCCATCCCTCCCCCGCCCCACATTCAATCCCTCGCCCCACACTCCATCCCTCGCCCCACACTCCATCCCTCGCCCCACACTCCATCTCTTGCCCACACTCCATCCCTCGCCCACACTCCATCCCTCGCCCACCCTCTATCCCTCGCCCTCCCTCTATCTCTCACCCGCCCTCTATCTCTTGCCCTACCTCTATCTCTCTGTCGCCCTCCCTCTATCTCTTGCCCTCCCTCTATCCCTCGCCCCCCTCTATCTATCTCTCGCCCTCCCTCTATCTCTCGCCCCCCTCTATCTATCTCTCGCCCTCCCTCTATCTCTCACCCTCCCTCTATCTATCTATCGACCTCACTATCTATCGCATCACCACAGCATCACTCGGCACCACCACAGCTTCACTCAGGGGCACCACAACATCACTATGCGCTACCACAGCATCACTGAACGCCCAGCATCACTCGTCGCCGCCACAGCATCATTCAGAGCCACCACAGCATCAATCTGTGCAACCATTCAACAACAACTGATTCAAATATGTTGTCTCAATGTTTCAAGCTTTATTATAAATGTCACAAAAAGACGTTGATATTTCACTTCTGTTCTTGGATTTTGTCACAATAAAATACACTGAACATAATCTTCACAAAAGTTATTTACAAAAGTTTAAGCTATTAAGCTATTGCCATTATAAATTACAATACCTTTTTTTTAGGTATTAATTATTTAAAAAAATTAAAAGCCATTGTTATTTGTAATATCAATACATCTAAGTCACTTAAATACAACACATATTGCATTACAAATGCTATAGGTGTCACATTTGCGAAAGTTAAAACTATTGGCATTGTAAATGACAAAGCTATTAATTGCGCTATTTTCAAAACCAACACATAAGTAAATGCTTGTTGCCATTGTACTTAAAACCGTGGCTGGGTCTGGGGCTGATTCTGTTTCGCAGGGACCTCTGCTCCACCCAAGGCCTCGACAATCGGCCGAGGTGAAAATGTAGGGGCCTTACCCCAGTTTTGTTCGGTATGCCGAATACTTCATGCCAATCCCCATATCATTGCAGTGGCGCCTGACATTTTCCCAACTGCACTTTAAGCATGAGACCCACTGTGGCTCACCAGAAACCTCAAGCTTTCAATAGTGCAGAAGGCGCAGGGGCACCGGTGCCTGGGCTGTGAGGGTCCACTGTATCCCATTTAGAAGGTGATCCCCGTATTTCCTGCTTCCGTTAGAGTGTAAAACACTTTTGGTGTGCCACTGAAAAAACACCCCTCCCAATCAGAGTACCCGGAGTCATCATGTACTGCCAGCACTTCACTGCACCACCACTGCGCCACAAATCTCGACTTCCAGCCTACTTTATGCTAATTCTGTAAAATAAGACTCGCTCTCTGTGCTTTGCAAAGCAAAAGCAAAACAAGCAGTAGCCAAGGAAGTCGTTTCCCTAGCAACCCAAGACGTCAGCGCTTCAGTGTTCCTTTATTTGCATTTGATGACCGGGTTAAGGATACCTGTTCCATGGCTACAGTGACTCACCACTGCACTTCCCCTCTATGGACCTTGCACCCTTCATTAGACCATACCACCTATGGGAATATTTATAATTTGGAACAAGAGATGCTTTGAAAGTGTGAATTAGTTATTAAACAACATACCGTGCTACATGTCAGACCCCCTTTTAGTGAGAATATGACACTAAATTCAGAACAAACAGGTCACTGTCTTACACTGCAAACATCTTTGCAGATAACGAGTGAAAAAGAAACTTGTCTATTTAGATGGCTAATAGCCAGATAGTACATTATCACTCCTAATTAGTCAACTGAGCTTAATTATTTAATTGGCTGCCAGTTAAACAGTATGCACTACTTCACCGTTTTAATAGCGTGAAAGAGGTCTTGACCTAATAGGAGTTCGGGCCTAAACATCACCAAAACTAAAACTGTCTTCTGGCAATGGCATAGTGGTGGCAATCCTAAATATTTGTAATATTAAAAAGCAGCAGTCACCAGGGCCAGCTTTAGTGCTAGTGGTACTGGTGGAACCCTCTTTTTTGGCACCGCCACCCCCACCCCCAATGACCTCCTTCTTCATGAATCCCCTCTTTTCACCCTTCATCAGTGCTCCTCATCTCTCCATAGCCCCTCTCTGACATGCATTTCATTTTAAATATAGCGCTGCTCATAGTTCCCTCCCACTTCAGTGCTGTGATCTGCAAGGTGCACTTTCTTTGAGGCAGGCACATTAACCGATAAGTTAAAACGGACACTATATAAAACTCCCATCTTTCTCCAGCAGGAACATTAACCACCAGAGTTATCTTGACATTATTACTGTTGCCTGAGACCTGCTTGAAATATAAGGAACTGCGCCGCATGTGCTTTTTAGACCATAAGTTATTTTTACACAAATCACCCCCCACGGTCAGCGCCAGATGCAGCTGCACCGGTCGCACCATGCTAAAATCAGCAATGGCAGTCACCGCTGTGAGGTTATAGCTAGGTCAGAGTTAACACAGGAAGAACATTTTTTATTGTGATAAGTTTGGTGCAGTTCGATGAATCTGCACAAAACTTTCCAGAAAAAAGCGTTTACCCACCCAAGCTCCTTCCTGGAAAGTTTCAGGGTGATCTATCAAGTTGGGGCCGAGAAAAAGGGGAGTCCCAAAATGACATATGCCCTTGCAGTTACCATAGGGATTTTTGAACATCTCTATAGCCAAAACAAATTAACAGAATTACACTGAATTTAGCGCACAGATAGATCTTTACCCAGAAAGCATGCTTGTTAGGTTTCGCCTGAACAGTGCTTGCGTTGTGTTTCAAAATCTCTTGTAAACAAAATCAAATCGTAAAAGGAGCTTAGCGCCTGACCATTACTTACCAGTGAGTAGATTCCACAGCACTCTTGTCTCCTTGCTTCTGATTGGTCAGCACCTCCTGCTCCTTCCCCCCATGGTTCCAATGTTGTGTCTGCCATGGAGCATGGACCTCATACAAGTTCCTGTCTGTGGCCAGTGTCCAAGTTACTGCAGATACTTTTTTTACTTTTAGACATGCACTCTTGAAGAGTGCATGTTTCTGCAGTCCATGTGCTACTCTCCTGCCGCTCCCTTGTGTTGCTTTCCCCATGCCACCTCGTCCTACTCCCACTGACCATTGTTGGTGTTCCCTTCCACCTCCCATCCTGCTGTCTGTTGTTGATGCTCCCTTCCTCCTCCTCTACATCTTCCTTGTGTGGCTTGTTTTAAATTTTTTCTTTTTCTAATGCCCCATCTGTTCCTTACCGTCCACCCCAACAACAAAAAAGATGTTGCACAGCAGCACGGGCTTCTGTGCAACATGGCTTGAAGTAAATAAAACAATATGGCGCGATCAACACTGGCCATGCATAGCTCTTTCTTTTTATTTACTATGCTGCTGCGCAACACGTTTATAAAAACATCGCCAATAGGTCTCACACAGGCAAGATCTATTGGCTTAGCCAATGCTTGTTGTGATTTAGTGTAAATCCATTGAGTAGTTTTTTAGTTCAAAGTTTATAGATATCCGAATGGTTGGGCCTGCGGTAATCCCCCAGGCACGCAAATTAAACAAATAAAGCATTCTGATTGGCCGAGAGGTCCCTTTTTAGGTCGAGCAGTGTCTGCTCGAGACCTATTGTTGCCCGTATTTGGGAATGTGGACACGAGAGTGGCACCAGCGCAGAGCGCAGATTTGACCTCGTGGGCGCGCACGGCGCCGTGCCCCTCTCGTGCCTCATATTCCCGTGCGCACACAGTCAACCTCCACACCCCTGCACACAGACCACACAGGCACACGTACACACGCTGCCGCCCCCCCACCACACACACACATACAGACACGCACGCATACACACGCCGCCGCCGCCTACCCCCCCCCTGCACGCACACACAGACACCCCCCCGCCCCATGCATCGGGAGATCTGCCATACCCCCGAATCTCGGTACTTATAATGTTAGGCGCCGGAGCGGTCAGCGGAATCGCCACCTCTTCCTCCTCGTACTCCGGCCCGTCTAGAGTCAGGCTCCTCTGCAGCTCCGGAGGCTCTGGGTGGAGGAGGCAGTGGTGGGAAGGCGGGCCCGGCTTCAGGGGAAGGACCGAGAGTGGCTGCAAAACCGGCAGCTTCCCCCAGACGGGGGCGCATCTCGCCAGCCTCCGCCAACATCGCAGGTAGCGGCGGTTGCAGGCCCCCAGCGTAGTAAACAGACCCCCGCGGTGCGCACACTGGGAAGAGCAAAAGGGGACGAGATCCACAGCGCGCGACACGGCACAGGGAGGCGGTGCGCGCCACGCCTCCGTCGCTGCCTAGAACGTGTGCGCGTGCTCCCCAGCCTGTCGCGAGCACGCCTCCTTCTGGTTTACTTGAATGTGTTGAAGAGGACACAAGGACGACTCTTTGAGAATCATCATCTAAGCCTAAGGTAACCCCTAGACCTTACTTGGTGGCACTGTTACTTACAGATACGGACCCGGTTGTTTATTATAATTATACTTGAGTCGTCCGGGTCACTGCCTTTATTTATTACCGTATTATAGAGTCACTCTTTCTGGTGCTGCTACTGCTGCCTGCCTACCCTGCCCTGCCTCAACCCTGGCCTTGCTTCAATATCGTCGGCTGATGGCTCGTGAGGTGGGGTGCAGCCCGGGTGTGCTGGGGCCTGGTGGTGCATGCATGGTGGCAATCGGGAAAAAATCTCAGCGTGCTGCGCTGCCTGCTGCACACTCACAGCCCCTACAACATCCGGCGGGCATACTCACTGGCATTTTTTAACTTAACCCAGGCGGGTGGCAGGCCTCAACCGAAGCACACAGGGACTCGGGACGGAGACCCAGGCCAGAATAACACTCTGCGCCGGGTCAGTCCGACCCAGATAGTCACTAAGGCTAAGCCACCACTGTTAAGCAGTAGTAAACTGTTTAGGTGGGGACTGGGGGATAACCCTAAATTAAAACTAAGTTGAAAGGCAGGCAGGGCCTTTAACTTTTAACACCGGCTGCCCAGCCCTGCCCCTGGCCCTATTATCGTGAAAATGTGTCCGGCGTCGGCGGCCGCTACTTGGCCAAGCCAACTAGGCCAGCAAAGGCAGAGTGCAGTGTGGATACTTCAAGGGGCAGGGCCGGGCCGGCTGGGCCTTCTTTAACAACAAAACCCTCAGCGGCGGCCTGCTGAGCCCAGGCAAGAGCTCAGCAAGCTATGAAGTCTGACTGCCAGTTACTTAGTACTTACGCACTCCTCGTCGTGGTCGAATGGGGCTGCGAGGCACTGCTTTTATTAACTGATAGGCGGGCCTCCTGGTGGTGCTGCCTGCCCCTCAACGTGGTTAGACTGGCTGAGGCTCTGACTTGAGGGTGCGGGTGTGCTGGGCGGGGCAGGGCGTAGCATTGGCAAGCAAGCGGAAAAACATCTGCGCGCAGATTCCCAATCAATGTCTTCACTCCCGCCCAGTACAGTACTGCTCCCGATTCCCGCCCACCACTGACAACAGTCGCAGTTCACTTAACTAAGGCTGTGCCCTCGTGAAGCGCAGCTGCCATGATGACGCCATGTCACTGGAAGTATCATTATGATTAATGAAACAGAGCTGCCTGCAATTGCTTTGCTCCGGAGTCCGGACTGGTTCACATTCACAACAATCACTCACTGGCTCAAGTCAACTGAAGCACACTGGCATCTGCGCGCGCGGATTCCGAGTCAGGTAATTATAAATATCATGCCATCACATCATCTTTCATATGTGACGATGTGCAGACTGTAGACCCGGCCCTGAAAAGTAAGTGCTGGTGCTAAGCACCGGATAGCACCGGCACAAATCAAGCACTGGTGCATAAATATTTGCATTGCCAGGAACGTCTCTCCATCATTTCATCATCAAAGAAGGTTTGTGGCTGTCTCCAGAAAGTTCATCGTTTAATCGCTCATTTGAAGTGTAATTGTCAACCTGTCAGTCGAAGCATTTGTGCCTAATTTTGCCTCTATGTATTCAGTCCTCTGTACTAAACTAAGTATTCAGTTTGGGCGATTTGCCTGGATGGCTCTATTCTATGCAGTGTCAGAAGTTATTTCAAAATATTTCAAGACGTTTCATCCAATTGTTTTTTAGTAACTTTTTTTCCTCAGTATGGATAGAGGAATGTCGTCTTTTTTTAACTCATTTGTTGCAGCCACAGGGAGTGGATTTCAGGCCCATGGGAAGAGCTCTGGTGTCACCACACCCAATTGCACTTGTTAATGGTCTTGAAACTCATCAAATAGC
The DNA here is from genome assembly GCF_964263255.1 of Lissotriton vulgaris. Lineage (NCBI taxonomy): Eukaryota > Metazoa > Chordata > Amphibia > Caudata > Salamandridae > Lissotriton > Lissotriton vulgaris. The sequence continues at coordinate 773,675,677 of NC_141685.1, read as the reverse complement.
ATGTGCTTTTGCAGTACTGAAACATATGCTATCACATACTTGACAAGTATTCTAACCAGAGCTTTAAGTGGAATGAAAAAACTTGGGGGGGCGGGGGTCTCTACAAGGGACGTGGTCGTTGTAATTAGCGTGTGGTTTAAATAAATAAGCTAAAAATCTGTGCTTAACATATCGTACCGCTCATCTGATATAATGCTGCTTCTGTCATTGCACTGGATAGCCGCATTGACATACAGTATTTGGCACCAAGCTTGAATGGTGTTATGTATATTATTGAATGTGGTAGCTTATATTCGTGTAATGTGGGATTAATTGTGGGTAATATTTTTTTTTTATAGTCTTAGCATTGTACAAAAAGAGACTCCTGCCTCTGGTGAGCAAGGACTAAAATACAAACTGTACACCATGTCCACCACCACGTCCAACACGAGGCCACTACCACGTCCACGACCACCACCACGTCTACCTCCACCACCACCACATCCACTTCCACCACCAAGTCCACCACCAAGTCCACCATCTTGTCCACCACCACCTCCACCACCACCACCTCGTCCACCACCACGTCCACCACCATCACCACGTACACCACCACGTCCACCACCACAACATCCACCACTACCACGTCCACCACCACCACCTCCACCTCCACCACCACCACGTCCACCACCACCACCTCCACCACCACCACCTCCACCACCACCATGTCCACCACCACCGCGTCCCCCACGTCCCCCACCACCACCATGTCCACCACCACATCCACCACCACGTCCACAACCACCACCTCCACCACCACGTCCATCACCACACCCACCTCCACCACGTCCACCACCACCACGTCCACCACCACCACCACGGCCACCACCACGAGGCCACCTCACTCTATCTTTCTGGTGCCCTCACTCTATCTATCGCCCTCACTCTATCTGTCTGTCGCCCTCACTCTATCTGTCTGTCGCCCTCACTCTATCTGTCTGTCGCCCTCACTCTATCTATCTATCGCCCTCACTCTATCTATCGCCCTCACTCTATCTATCTATCGCCCTCACTCTATCGCCCTCACTCACTCTATCTATCTATCGCCCTCACTCTATCTATCCATCGCCCTCACTCTATCTATCTATCGCCCTCACTCTATCTATCTATCGCTCTCACTCTATCTATTGCCCTCACTCTATCTATCGCCCTCACTCTACATATCGCCCTCACTCTATCTATTGCCCTCACTCGATCTATCTGTCTATCTATCACACTCACTCTATCTATTTCCATCACTCTATCTATCTATCGATCGCCCTCATTCTATCTATCTGTCTATCTATATATCGCCCTCACTCTATCTATCTATCTATCTATCTATCTATCTATCTATCTATCTATCTATCTATCTATCTATCTATCTATCTATCTATCTATCTATCTATCTATCGCCCTCCCTCTATCGCCCTCCCTCTATCTATCTATCACCCTCACTCTATCTATCTATCACCCTCACTCTATCTATCAATCGCACTCACTCTATCTATCGCATCACCACGGCCTCACTCAGCACCACCACAGCATCACTCAGGGGCACCACAACATCACTATGCGCTACCACAGCATCACTGAACGCCACAGCATCACTCGTCGCAACCACATCACTCAGCGCCACCACAGCATCAATCTGTGCAACCATTCAACAACAACTTGTTTCAAATATGTTCTCTCAATGTTTCAAGCTTTATTAAAAATGTCACAAAAAGATGTTAATATTTAACTTCTGTTCTTGGATTTTCGTCACAATGAAATACACTGAACATAATCTTCACAAAAGTTATTTACAAAAGTTTAAGCTATTGCCATTATAAATTACAATAGCATTTATTTAAGTATTAATTATTTAAAAAAATAAAAGCCATTGTTATATCAATATCAATACATCTAAGTCACAGCAATACAACACATATTCCATTACAAATGCTATAGGTGTCACATTTGCGAAAGTTAAAACTATTGGCATTGTAAATGACAAAGCTATTAATTTTGCTATTTTCAAAACTAACACATAAATAAAAAATTAGTCATTTACAATACCAATAGCTCAAACTTTTCTAATGCAAGACCTATTGCATTGCAAATGCTTGTTCTCTTTGGCCGTCTTACTCGCGTTCCAATTGGCTGGCCGCAAACTGAAAAAAAAGTTTGCAGCGCCCATTACAGGACTTGGGTGCTCTGTTCCCATGTCCTGGAAATGAAAACAAAATGAGGTATAAGGGGGCAGGGCATGGGTACCCTGACTCCTTGGACATTGTGAGGGTTCTCCAAAGGACCCCCCATGGCCATATTTTTAAAAAGTTGTTTTTCTGGCTCCACAATCCTGCGGGAGTAACTGAGTTATGGTCATTTAAACCTTCCCTTAGTTGCAAATTACATCACATATGACAACAAAGATGACATCAATTGTGCAAAAATCATTACACAATTCGCAACATCACTGTTTGAACCAGGCACTCACATTTGAGGAAACATTAAAATTTGATTGACAGAACACTAAGGACTTGATTACAAGTCTGGTGGTCCTCGGACTGCCAGATGCACGGGGATGCAGCAGTGGCAGTCTTTCGAGGACTCTATTACAATTAGGGTGGTCAGACCGCCACTGCAACCGTCAGGGAGCCGCCATTCATTGGCAGATCTGCAGTGGTGTAGAGGCAGCAATAAGCTTGGTGGGATCGTTGTGGTCCCTCCAAGCATATTACAACTTTCCTCTCCACCCGAGTCTTCATGGTGGTTTCTCTTCTCTGAAAACCGTGGCAGAGAGGAAACAAAGTGGGCCCTATACCCCTGCTGCCTCTCGGTCATGTGGTGCATGCAGGTAGGCACAACATGTGCCCCCGTGTATGCACCCCAGTTCCTGAATGGCATGGACTCTGCAGTCAATGCCTTGCAGGAACTATTTTTGGTGTTTCCATTACGGTGCCCATTTTAGGAGCCACCGTCGTGGAAACATCAAAAAAGCTAGCCAGACACAAGTAACACTTGAAATCTGGCAGGCGACCCGACCACAGGTTTTGTGGTGCTGACCCGGCGTTGCTCCACCAAACACGTAATCAGGCCCGAAGCAGCACAATACAAAAATGTTAACCCTTTCAATCCCACCTAGCAACTTTTTAAAATGCTTATTACTCAGAAACTATTGAACTGTTTTACACCGAAACGCAATAGTAAAGTTCTACTTTCATGCTACGTTTGGCTCTATTCAGCAGTATTTGCTATATTTTTTATTCAAAAATTTTTATGGGAGCTAAAATGGGGAAAAACATCTCCCCTCCCTGTCACTTTTTTCTGCCTGCACAGATCTTCCCACAATTTAGCAAGCTCTAATTAGCTCACTGAGTAAATAGACTGTTTCATGTAATTCTGTTCATAGGGTCAAATTTTAATAGCAAATCAAAAAAATGCTTTGCAATGAAAACGCCATCTTAGCCCTTACTACACAGAGGCAACAACTACTGTGATACATATATATGTGTATATATACTTTGTACTTGTAAATTAGGCGACAGTAATCATAGGAAGAGCATTTTCACACATTGTCAAAAAACGTTCCAAAAAAAGATCATCCACCTCAGCTCCTTCCGCCAAAGTCTCTTTCTAACACATCAAGCAGGGGAAATGAAAAGAAAAAGGGGTAGGTGGGTCCCAAATACGTTTTTCTCAAGCAAATTCCCATTCCTAGATCTTTACCCGCGTTCTTTGTGATTTGGTGTAAATCTGTGTTGTATATTATACTGTAATGTGACGGTATTATGTTAGTATGTTTTCTATTTCTATTAGCAGCATCATACACGTCACAGGTGGAATGTTAGGAATGTATTTATGTGACGTCATCTGTGATGTTTGACAGATGACAGCTGCCGTTATTGACACCAGTTGTTCCCGCTACCGCGGGCCCTTGTGATTTAATAAATCTTATTGAACTCTTCATACATCTCTGTGTCATGAACACTACAATTGGCGACGAGGGTCTTGTCACCACAAGGGTCGGCGGAGGTAACTGACGAAGTGACCGATGATTGATGATCGAGTCATCCATGAAAGGCGAAAGCGGGAGACAAACAGAAGCTACACGGAGTGAGTACGAAGCCTTGGATTTAGGCGCAGCTTAAGGAAAACTCACGTAAATAAGCAAGCGGCAGCGTGTAAAGTAAAGCGGCAAAGGAACTTCTTAAACAAAATAATATTGAGGTGCAGCGCTAATTGTAAGCGGCCACGCTGTGTGATCTAACGCTAAGGAGAGGATACAAAGCAGGCGGCGGTGGAGTGTATTATTGACGAAAATGTTTTCGCGCGTTACCATGGCAGCGCTCAGCTGAGGCGTCAGTCTATTACCTCAGCTGAGACGCGTGAAGCATGCCGGGAGCGCGCTGATTGGAGGGCTGCATGACGTAAACAACGTGCGGCCATTTTGAGAAAAGAACGAACATCGGCTGTTCGAGCAAAACAGCTGAGGCAATTGTCACACACGCAGCAAAGCGAAAGAAAGGAAATAACGAAGCGTGTGGAAAATAAAACAAGTAAGCCACAGACTAATAAATCGGAAGCAGTAAAGACATATTTAAAGTGAAAAACTAGTGAGAATATCCTTTGAAAATAAGTAACATGGCAGAATGCAATAATATTTGTGCTCCACCACGTTTCTTAGATGAGCCCGGTAAACCCATCATGAAGTGGAAGAAATGGGTGAGGGCTTTTGAAAACTATATTGTCTCTATAGATGGAAAAAATTTTGATGCAGAAAGAAAATGTTCTTTATTATTCGGACTGTTGGGCAAAGCAGGTCAAGATATCTTTGATAGCCTGCCTGAATATGAAAGTCCACCTGGAACATTTATTCCCCTGAATGAATATCAGGAAGCATTAAAGAGATTGGAGAGGCAATTTGATGAGGAGAACAACATTATGGTTGCAAGGCATAAGTTTGCTCAGAGGAGACAACAAGAAGGGGAATCTGTAGAAGACTATGTTGCATGTTTAAGAGTCTTAGCAGTGGAATGCGAGTATGAGGAAATGACTGATATATACATCAGAGATCAAATTGTATTTTATTGTTACACTAAAAAGGTACAAGAAAGACTGTTGGCATGCAAAAGACCAACTTTACAGGAGGTCATAGATATTGCTAGAGGTATAGAGAGGTCCTTGACTTCCACTAAAGAAATATCTTCTACAGGAAATAATTCTAATGTATTGTATTTGCAGGAAAAGAAGAGGGGTGATGGTAAGACTATTGAAAGGAACATGAATGAGAGAAAAATGGGAGGTAAGCAGCTATGCTGTTTTAGATGTGGATCGAGTGACCATTTAGCAGATTTTAAAAATTGCCCTGCTACAGGAAAGAAATGCATTAAATGCAAAAGATATGGCCATTATTCTACATTGTGTAAGAATAAGAGGAGTAGCGGTAACACTAGTATTAACACAGTAGGAAATTTTGATGAGGAAATGTGTGCGAATATTGTTTTATACATAGAAATGGAAGATGGTAAAATAAAGGGTCCTATTAGCGATGTCAAGATTGGGGAAGTAGAACTTAAATTTACAGCTGATTCAGGTGCTCCAATCACTACTATTTCAGATACCCTTTTTGAGGACAAATGGAAGGGTGTGGAATTGACAGAGTCTGACATGAACCCAAAGGCATTTGGAGAAAAAGATATAAATATGTTGGGGTATTTCATCGACACGGTAACCTTCAAGGGGAGAGTGATTGAGACAAAGGTCTATGTTGCAGAAAAGGGAAGGATACTGGTGGGATGGAGAGACTTAGCTCAACTGGGAGTGGTTTTGGTCCCGGGGGCAAAAGATCCTGTAATATTGAGGGAAGAATGGGTGAATAGTATTAATGAGGAGAGTGAAAGCATGGATTTAAATACTGTTTTCCAAAAGTATGAGGATGTGTTCAAAAATGTAATTGGATGTGTAAAGGGGTTCAGTCACGATATAAAATTGAAAGAGAATGCCATTCCGTGTAAGCACAAGGTAAGAACAGTGCCTTTATCTGTAAGAAATGAGCTAAGGGAGGCGCTAGAAAAATTAAAAGAGGAAGGTGTGATCGAGGAAGCAGAAGAATCTGAATGGGTTTCTGCTATTGTGGTGTCCAAGAAAAAGAAAACAGGGGACATCAGAATATATGTGGACCTGAGGTCGCTCAATAAGAACATTATAATAAACTGTCACCCCCTACCAAAAATACAGGACATCCTTCAGTCAACAGCTGGGTCAAAGTACTTTTCACTCATAGATTTGAGGGCCGCGTACCATCAAGTGTGCCTATCAGAGAAATCCAAATCATTAACAACTTTCATCACGCCGTTTGGAGCATTTAGATACGTAAGACTTCCATTTGGCCTGGCATCATCATCAGGAGTTTTTCAAAAACTCATGGATGTTTTGTTTGGAAAGGTGAAAGGGGTAGAAGCCTTTCAAGATGACATTTTATTACATTCTAAAACTGAAAATGAGCACGTAAAATTGATAGGAACTGTTCTGAGGATCTTGAGAGACAAAGGCATGACAGTTGCCAGAGACAAATGTAAATTCATGACTAAAGAAGTGGAATATCTGGGACACGTCCTAAATGCCGAGGGGATTTTGCCCAAGGATGATTTGGTTCGGGCAATAAAGGAAGCTCCAGAACCAAGGAACAAGGATACACTCAGATCATTCCTTGGCCTGAGTGAGTATTATGCTAAGTTTGTCAAAAAGTACGCAGAAATGGTGAGTCCACTCAGGAAGCTACTCAAGAAAAACATGAAATATGAATGGAATAACGAACAAGTTGAAGCCTTCAGACTGGTCAAGGAGGAAATAGCCAAAGCGCCAGCGCTGAAACCGTACAATCCACAACTGGAGAATATTGTGACTGTGGATGCAAGCAACGAAGGGATAGGAGCTGTGTTTTGCCAGAAGAAAGACCATGAAGAAAACACAATAGCTTTTATTTCAAGACAACTAAATGAAACAGAGAGACATTACAGCACTATCGAAAGGGAGACGTTGGCTTGTGTGTGGGCTGTACACAAGCTCAAAGATTATCTATGGGGCAAGAGTTTCAAACTAATAACTGATCATAAACCCCTTGTGCACATGATGGACGGCAAGGGTCGAGGCAATGGCAATGCAAGCTCCAGACTAATCAGACTAATGTCGAAACTTCAAGAATACAACTTCGATATAGAGCACATAAAAGGGGGAAAGAACAGCAGAGCAGATTGTTTGTCCAGACTACCAGTGAGAGAGGAAAAAGATGAAGAAAAGGACGACAACGAGTGCATAGTGGCGCACATCGATGCAACAGTAATGTGCGAAGGATCAATAAGTAGATATGAATGGGAAGATACTGAGAAAGAAGACAATGTGTTGAGAAAAGTAAAAGAATATGTGCAGTCCAAATGGCCACATGTGAGAAACATACCTAATGAACTAAGAAATTATCAACAAGTGAGCGAGGAGTTAACCCTTGAGAATGGTTTTTTGAAGAGAGGTGAAGTCTTCATACCACCATTTGGGCTCAGGAAGAAAATTATTCTTATGGCTCACAAAGGGCACCCTGGCACCACGGCCACTAGGAATGTCCTGAGAATGCACTATTGGTGGCCGGGGGTGGACAGCGAAGTCAGAAATCTTGTTGACAAGTGTGAGCAATGCTTGAGATCTGACAAACACTGGAGAATGGAAAGAAATGAATTGCAGATGGTACAAATCCCAGATGGTCCCTGGGCTAAAGTGGCAATAGATTTTGCTGGTCCTTTTAACATTTTGCCAAATGAATGCAAACATCTGATTGTCCTAATAGACTACTACACCAAGTGGGTGTGTTACAAATTCGTGGAAGCAGTTACTACAGAGGTAGTGATAAAATTCTTAGAGAAGATTTTTGAAAGAGAGGGACAACCAAAGGTCATCGTATCCGATAATGGATCACAGTTAATATCACGAGCTATGGTTGAATTTCTGGATAAGCGTGGAATAAAACAGGAAAAAACTCCTCTATACAGTCCCAAGAGCAATGGTCAGGTAGAAAGGGTAAACAGGTTTTTCAAAGAAGGAATCCAAATGGCTGTGGCAAATGGCGTGAATGTGAAAGACTTTATTAAAACCAAGATCAATGCGTACAACAATACGCCAAAGGAAGCAACGGGGTTTACCCCGTTTTTCTTGATGAGAGGAAGGGCATGCAACAATGCCATGACACCAAAAATAGGTATATGGGAGGAAACAGCAGTTGAGGCAAGACAAATATGCGACAAAGAACTAAATGTGAGGGAAAACATAATATGCAAACAAGCTCAGAATAAAACGTATGCTGACAAGGTAAACAGAGCCAAGGATAAGATCATCACACCAGGTGATTGGGTACTAATGAAAAAGCCTGGATTAGTTAACAAAGGAGAATCGAGACTCACCAAACCAATGAAAGTTGGTAAAGCGGCAGGAGGTGCGGTGTTTGTTGAAGGAGAAGGATGGCGCAGTAAAGATGACATAGTAAAACTGAAACCAGGCCAAGAACAAATCATTATGAGAGAAGCTGAAGAGGGAGACGGATGTCTTGATGAAAGTGTCTTAGAGTGGGATGATGTGTCTAGTTGCTCAGAGGTATTACATTCAAGTGCAAGTCGTGGACAGATGTTAGGTTCTGACAAGAACTGCACCAGGCTCTCCTATAGCCTGGATGGTACTACACTTGTTCAGGAGGATCCAATGATAGGCAATGAAACAGAAAGGAATGGAAATAATGTAGCCGGAATGAGTGAAGTTGTCAACCACCCTGGTGGGGAGCAAACTTCTAGAACGGGCAGAGTAATAAGATTGCCCACCAGAATGAAAGACTATGTTATGGAATAATTCAGTTTTTGTGTTCATGGAGGAAGGGAGATGTTGTATATTATACTGTAATGTGACGGTATTATGTTAGTATGTTTTCTATTTCTATTAGCAGCATCATACACGTCACAGGTGGAATGTTAGGAATGTATTTATGTGACGTCATCTGTGATGTTTGACAGATGACAGCTGCCGTTATTGACACCAGTTGTTCCCGCTACCGCGGGCCCTTGTGATTTAATAAATCTTATTGAACTCTTCATACATCTCTGTGTCATGAACACTACAATCTGTTAAGCTGTTTTTAAGAAATTAAGTTGGTCCGGTGGTGCACCTGTGGTACCACAAATTAAAAAACAAATTGAGCATTCTGATTGGCCAAGAGTGCTTTATTCTCCGTCGGACCTTTGGTCCTTATGGACCGACTGATTTGATTGGCGGGCCAACAACTGAAACAGAAATGTTGCTGCTGCCGTTTCAGGACCCAAGACTTGGTCCCTGAGCGCTGTGTTTAAATTAAAAAAAAATAGGGGGCAGGGTAGGCTTACCCTGACCCCCTTGGCCATGCTGCGAGGTCCCAGAGGGACACCTGCCCGGGACCAAAATAATAATAAAAAAATATTGGGTCTCAGGGTACTCAGGTGTTCCAGCGAGACCAAGCATGACCTTCTGTGAGGTCAACACGGGTCTCCTGCATAACCCAGCATGGCTCTCTGGTATAGTTCTGTGGGAGTACCGTGGGACCTTGGAGTGCCGCTTGTGCGACGGCATAGAGGAAGTACCAGGGTAACACACTAAAATATCTAAATAAATACAAAAATGGAAAATATGGGTTGGGGGTTAATGAGGAATTGGCCAGCAATGGGGGTGGCCACTGTGGTGGTTTGGATGCAGGGCCTGACTCCAGCCCAGCACTATTAAATTAATTTAAAATTAAAAATATAATCAGAGAAATATCTAAAATTAAATTAAACTATGAGGCAGAGTAGATGCTGGGAGGCGTAGATGACCTCAGACACATCGAAACTGCTGGCCTTGGTGTCTGTTCTGTGGGGCTGCTCTTCAGGTGGATGCAATGAGCAGTACCTGCTGAACCAGGCATTAAATGAGTCACAAATATGGACTGAATATACTGATGATTGCCGCAATGTGTTCATCCATTGCATGTTATATTTGTAAGTTGGTGGGTGTTTGCATAGCATGTGTTTCATATTATATGTATAGTTTATGTATGTTGCATATGATTTGCATAAACCGTAACAATTCTTTACAGTATTACACATACTGCTGCAGAAAGAACACAAAAGGGGTCTCTCTGGGGTGTACCAATGTAATTACAAGTAACAGAATGTGCATATTTGTCACACTGCTTGACAGTAAAAGGGTTTCAACAAGCACTGGGCTTCCATTCCACTCTTGGAAGTATCCATGTAACCTCTTAAGTACGTCTAGAAAGATTGTGTAAGCTACGCTTCTTAAAAGCAGAATTTTAACGTGTTTCTTCCAATAGGTTTACATCCACAAATTGCATGTAAAAATTCTCCAACTGCTATATTCTTTCAAATCCATCATGAAAAATTGACATTCTATCAAACTTTATTTACTTCCATCCCCTATGTTTTTGAGTGCACGGCTATTTCCCTTCTTCCTTCTGCATGCCTGTATTCTGCATCTATACAAGTTACTCTAACTCTCATGCCTATCTGTCTTAAGCTCTTCTTGTAAACCATAACTATTTTAATTATACCAGCAAGCAATTGATTCTCACAAAGCCCCCTCTAATAATCAATTCTATGTCAATAATGTGCCACAAAGAAACTGGTGTGAAATTATGGAATGAGCATGCAAAACTCACCCTAATAACTAAATGGACGGACCACTAGCTTTGGGCTCCCTGGTAGTGTGCTATACGTCGTAAAGTGCGTCAACTCCTCATCAGGGGTAGCAAGCGCTATATAAATGCAATTTAATTTAGTTTACAACTATGGGGGTCATTCGGATGGCGGACGGATCATCATGCATGCGGCAGTCCCGCACACCAGATTAGGATGCGACCGCCACCATGGCGGTCGCATCTTGCCATTTTACATTGCAGCGGGTGCTGGTAACTGCAGCACCTGCCGTGATGCCTAAAAGGCAGGATGTGCATTTCACTGCACTACGTGGCAGCCACCACACGGTGCCTGCTACGTACTGCTGTGAAATGGAGGGGGGTACCATGGTTATCCCCCAGTGCACCCACACCGCCCCCCAACACAATGGGGGCCCGCGATGGGCCCCCATAACAAATCCCCACCAGCCTTTCCATAGCGGTATCGCCGCCATGGAAAGGTCGGCTGTAGCCAGCATCCTAATTTGGTGGATGGTGCCTTCTAGGTGCCACCACCATTTTAGGCTCTCTGGACCGTACGCCAGGCAATCTGTGTGATTGCTTTTGGTGGTCCCGTGGCGGACGGTCTTTGCGTCCGCCACATTCCGAGTGCTATTCCCTCCGGCATCGTAATGTGGAGAGGGGAATATCATGGTCCAATTGCGGAAGGACCGCGGTGACGGGCCTTCCACAATCGTTATCAGCCCCTATGTTTCCAAAGTTTGAATAAAAATATAAACTCCCACCTAAAGATTTTTTTTTATATGCATTAATAATTATTGAACATGATGTATAGAATTAATTAAAACGAATGTAATTATTTTTAATAAAATGTAGTCAAATTCTTTTTTTAATTCAAAATACTTTATTGAAAAAGTTATAACTTAACGCACAAATGTGTACTTTTCTGCACGGTGTGGCATGTGCATGCCACACTGTGCAGGAACGGGAGTGAAATTCCAAGGGGACACAACATGTGCACTCCAGCTTCCACCCCCAGGCCCAAAAGCAGCAGGTGGCCCTGTTAGGGACCCCTTATTTACATCTCAAGCCACCCTTTTCATTGCAGGCTCACCACTATGAAATGGGCGGTGGAAATGCAACTCAGAATATGCTTGGCAGTGCCGCAGCACCAGTATATTCCTGCCCCTTTCTGCTGCACCACTGCCTCAGGATCCTGGATCCCGGCATAGGCAGCGGTCCTGTGGTGGTCGGACAACGGTACTCAAAATACAGCGGGCAGAACCGCAGTGGTGGTGGAGGTCAGATCGCCTCCGCCGAGTACAGTGTTCCTAAGATCACCATACTTGTAATAAGGCTGTGAGTCTTACAAATAGATGATGATAACTAATTTGAAACTTGCTTACCCGATTCTTTCAATTTTTGTACTGTATAATTATTATGAAAAATAATGAAAAATATGGTTCCACAATTCAGATATTTTGAGTATATTGGTAAAGATTGTAGAAATCATTTTTATGCATGTTTTAGAGGCAATACAGCCATTATTTGGTGAATACTGAAGAACGTTTCTAGATCAGAGCATTGGAGAATCAGAATAGAGCTACAGTAAGCATTAAGAACAGCATAATATATCGTATTGTGGTATTCAGAAAAAGGAATGTGAAATTTAGTTTGGGTATCAATATAAGATCAAAACATATTTGTTTTGGCAAATATCTGAGATATAAATATACCAGTATAAATCCATGTTAGGCAGATTACATTGAATTATAGGGTTATACCGGTATGTAACTGTTACCACACCTCTTTTACCACGCATACTGTAACAACGCATACCATTACAACGCAGGATTGTTTACAACGCATACCTTTACAACGCAAGACATTACAACGCAGATACTATTACAACGCATGCCATTACAACGTAAGTATAGGTAAGTATATCATTTAATTTAACCTTTTTTTAAATTATCAAAATATTTAAAATAAATTAAATACATTAATTATAGTAATTTTATATATAGGGTTTAGGTTTGGGTTTTGGGGTACAGGGGTATTTTTAGGGTTCAGGGCTGGGTTTGGGTTTTGGGGTACAGGGGTATTTTTAGGGTTCAGGGCTGGGTTTGGGTTTTGGGGTACAGGGGTATTTTTAGGGTTCAGGGCTGGGTTTGGGTTTTGGGGTACAGGGGTATTTTTAGGGTTGAGGGCTGAGTTTGGGTTTTGGGGTACAGGGGTATTTTTAGGGTTCAGGGCTAGGTTTGGGTTTTGGGGTACAGGGGTATTTTTAGGGTTCAGGGCTAAGGTTGGGTTTTGGGGTACAAGGGTATTTTTAGGGTTCAGGGCTGGGTTTGGGTTTTGGGGTACAGGGGTATTTTTAGGGTTCAGGGCTGGGTTTGGGTTTTGGGGTACAGGGGTATTTTTAGGGTTCAGGGCTGAGTTTGGGTTTTGGGGTACAGGGGTATTTTTAGGGTTCAGGGCTAGGTTTGGGTTTTGGGGTACAGGGGTATTTTTAGGGTTCAGGGCTAGGTTTGGGTTTTGGGGTACAGGGGTATTTTTAGGGTTCAGGGCTAGGTTTGGGTTTTGGGGTACAAGGGTATTTTTAGGGTTCAGGGCTGGGTTTGGGTTTTGGGGTACAGGGGTATTTTTAGGGTTCAGGGCTGGGTTTGGGTTTTGGGGTACAGGGGTATTTTTAGGGTTCAGGGCTGGGTTTGGGTTTTGGGGTACAGGGGTATTTTTAGGGTTCAGGGCTGGGTTTGGGTTTTGGGGTACAGGGGTATTTTTAGGGTTCAGGGCTAGGTTTGGGTTTTGGGGTATAGGGGTATTTTTAACATATATAATAACAAATTCTTAAATAAAAATTAATATAATTAATTAAAATATTAAAATAATTATTTATTACATTATTTAAAAATATTATATACTTACCTATACTTACGTTGTAATGGTATGCGTTGTAATAGTATCTGCGTTGTAGTGTAATGCGTTGTAAAGGCATTCGTTGTAAAGGGTCCTGCGTTGTAAAAATTGCGTGGTAATGGTATGCGTGGTAAAAGTATGCCTGCTAACGTCATATATCCGGTTATAACAAATAGAAACTTTCTTAGAATATGCAATTTTGTTGTCAAATATTGCCTCAAGCTATGATAAAGTTGTATTAGTTATAGTTGGAATTATGGAATTAATACCCATGTTTTCGCAATATAAACCCCTTTGGGCTTTAGGTAAGATTCTAAGGTTGGAAACTAAAAGACACTTTGTGCTGATGAAAATGATAATTTATATTTCTTGAATTCAAAAATACCGAATCCCCCTTCTAATTTGGAAGTTTGCAAAATGTTATATTTTTGGGGAATTTTTATTATTCTTTATGAATCTATACAAAATATTATTTTTTTTTTTAAACAATACCATAGGGGAGGTACTGAGTAACATCAACAATACATTTACAGGCTCATTATGATGTTGGGAAGAAAGCCTCCTCCCGACATTCTGGATCTCCTCGACCATGTCATAGCCCTTCCATCCCATTTGGTCGGTTTACATTCCGACTGCCCGATTACGATGTTTGCGATCGAAATGTAAACTGTGTGGTCATTCCAAGTCGGTTCCAACCAATTTGCGTAGTATTCATGTCAGTTGGAAACTCATCATACACCCCTATGGACAGCGTTTCCGCCCTTGAGATTACACAATGTCGATTTCCAACAGCCTTTCTGCAGCTGTCAGAAATTGACTTTGGGGGCCCCTCGCAGGGCCCTCTAGCCCCCGCAGTCTATGGTTGATGGCCAAGGGGGTACCTAAGGGACCCCCTTTTAAAACCCTGCACTCTGTGGCAGGCACCGTGGGGTGCCTGCAACAGGGTGCAGGGTTTTCGGCACATACCCCATTTCCTTATAGGAGCTTGTGTTACATACGGTTGTCAGGCGAAACGAGCTCCCCTAGGAAACAATGGAAAATCCGACAGAACAGTGTGCGGTCACATGGTAATCCAGCAGTCGGAACCGCAACCGCAATTCGGTCGGTCCCGATTCTTAGTCAATGTGGGGCTCAGGCTTCCGTCTGATATCGCAATTATTCGATGATTTCTTGTTCTAATGATAATAATTTAGAATTTAAGAATGTATTCTCGTGCACCATTATAGCAACAGCAACTCCTGTAATCTAGGCTTTGAAGGTTTCCCAATGCATATTCTCTGAAGTATCTGCTGGCTTATTTTTAAAGATATAGTCAGAAATAGCAGTTTATAATTTGTGTTAATTTGCATCAGAAAACACAGTATCAATATGGGTTCTCCATCTTGTTCAACATTTAAGGTATATCCTCTAGAGTTAAACAAAATGAATTAAAGCATGTTCTGAAATAGTTATGGGTTCTGTTTTGGGCCCTAAAATCATATGGCACAAATTCCTAGAACAAAGTAGGTAATCAATACTTGAATATGGAGAGAGAGCATTAGGGAAAGAAATGAAAATCCATATCAGTCGGATATGTAAATCTCCAGTGATCAATTATTTTAGTATTATCTAAACATTATTTCATTAGGGCATACAATTCTGTAGGTGGAAATGTAACTGTTAATATTCTGTCCAAACAAGGTCTGGGATCAAAATCAAATCACTGCCTATAATGAGGTACATTTAAAAGATTTAGCAGAAATTGATTTTTGCAAATCGTGATCATCTAAAGAAGGAGCAAATATATTTAGTGAGTGAAGAAAACACTTATCAATTTGGATCTAAACATAAACGTAGTATCCTACAGAATCATTTTTACAGTTTAGAATGCTGAATTATAATTAGTGAGAGAAAAAGGCCTAGCCACACCATTCACCTGTCCCTGTGATGTTGATTAAACTATAGTACCAACCTATGTTGTCATATAAGCAAAAATAGTATAATCTCTATATGTTTCAAATAAAAATATATATCAACTTTGAATTTATGGATATTGTCTAATGTTTCTTCTTTTTACTGAATGATGCAAACTATTAACATTTATAGAAGTGATTTTTAGGTTATAAATAAATTAGCCACAACAGCATTTAGCTATAGCAATATAGAAAGAGGTATGAAATAAAGTATGTAAAAAGAGATTGAACAAATAAGTATCTTGCATAAAATTGCAGACAACACACACAAAATGGACAAAAACATATCTAGCCTTTGAGGAACAAATACATTAATAGGAGTATTGAGAAAGCAAAGGTACAATCCAGGACAAAAATTAAGCACTGTGGTACCTGCTAAAGAAGAGAAGACAAAGAATAACTATGTTGTGAATATATCTATATCCACATCATGTAGCATTTCTAGAGGTTTAGCAATCCATGGAGATTCAAAGATACAGATAAGCAGCCAACTCTGCTGGTGAAGTAAAAGTCTTGGATACCTTCATCCATTTTCACATTTTTGATGGGTCAAAAAGTAACTAGTATTTCTGGGAGAGGTGTGGCGCCACGGCCAGGGCGACTGACACTGGAATCTGGTGATCACAATTCAATCCCCGGCGCCGGCGGCAGATTAGCCCAGCACCATGTGACTCTGGGCAATAGCTTGCTTAATCTTAGAGACCCTTACGGGTGATTGTTTGCGCTTTACAAATGTGGATTATTATTAGTCTGGGATGCAAGTCCAAAAAGTGTTTTCATAAGGTTACTGCTTCCTTTGCAAAGTATTGATAGATATATATTTTAGTTCCTTCAACCATTAAACTACGAATTTCTCTGACAGCTTTATGCATTAATACAAGATTGTGATGGCGTAACACTTTAAATATCACTTGACATGGATTGAATTGATCATGTTTACGATATGAGCTATCAATAGCAAATTTCTCAGAGAATTTCATTTTTAGTAGACCTGGAGGTAGATTTTCCAGGAAAGATCTACAGTGTGGCCACAATATTTTCTGGTTAGTTAAAGGTATGTAAGTTATATGGACAATTTCTGTTTTCCATGTCCAACAACAGTTTTTTCATTTTTTTTAAAATATGTTTTTATTGTTCTTTATGGAACAAATCAATACAATCGTTATCAGGATAAACAGGTAAGTGGGTATTTACGCAATAACATTACAGTTAGGTCGCATCCAAGAACAGGTGGCATAGTAAAAACCCATATATAACGAGTATCCCTCTACATTGCAAGAGAAGCAAATGCAACCAACAGTTAGAAAACAAATATGGTAGCGGCAACCAATTAACTTTAGGGATAATGTAAAAAATAAAGAATCTCTCTGGCCGTACCGTTGCTGCTACTAGCCATACTCCCTCCCCACCCTCTAATCCCTCCCACCTCCCTGGCAAATCACATATAAACAATTATCATGCCAACGTAAGATGCATCACAACTGGGTACTATGATGGTACAGTGCATCAATCAACAATATTTTTCCTCAGAGTCAGAGGCACCTGTGATCAGGGATGCCAGGGAAATCTACACCCACACAGAGTATAAAGCAATCAGGACTGGGCGGCCGGCTCAGCAGTGACAGGTTCATCATCTGAAGCTGTGTCTGAGATTTTGAGCAAGATTACAAAATTTTCCAAAGCCCTTGCTGCCTCTAGCACTTTTTCACTATTGGCCCATTTAGCTAGTTGTAATCTAACAGTTCCCTCACACTCGGCCCATTTAAGGAGGTCAGCCTGCCACCTCTGAACGCTTGGCCCCTCTTGGACTTCCAGTGAGCTGTAATATCTCTTTTCGCCAAAAGGAGGTTCCCAAGTCCAGAAATTCGCTTGTAATCTTGTTTTAAGAGGTGTGGAGGAACCAATGCAGCAGGCAAAGGCCTATAGTGGGCTCTACATCCCTACCTGTGACTTCCTGCAATAGTGTAACAACCTCTTCCCAATAGGTCCCTAGTTAGGGGCAACCCCACATCTTGTGGCAAAAATCCGCACCCACCGTTTTGCATCGCGGGCACATTGCAGAGTGTTTGTTAAAGTATTTATTATTTTTGCTGGGATAAGGTACGCCCTGTGTAATATGTAGAAATGCACCAGTTGGAATCACGCATTTCTAGTACTTTTCCATTATAGGCAGGTGACTGCTCTAAAGGTTCCTGCTGCCAGTACTAGTTACTGGCAAGCCATTGAGGTTTGCGGTTCACTCAGCCGCACTTTCCAATGCATTTAAATGGCTGCAGTGAGCGCCGAATGGAGCAAGAAATCCCAGCTGGGCAGATCGTACCGTTCTTGTAATGCCCCAAAGGGGAGCAAGGTACCATCATCATGTACGTCCCCTAGTGTAGTCAGTCCCTTCTCCGCCCAGTCAGTCAGCGCTGCCCAATTACCCCCATGTGGCAGAGCAGTGCACATGGCCAGGGGGATCTGAGCATCGCTCTTTTCGGACTCCTATTCCAACAGAGCCGGAGCATCCGCAATTCTTGAGTAAGCGATTTAAACCGCAACAGTAATTGTAAAATAATTTGGGGGAGTGTTTGCCCAGAGGTCTGCTCACCCTTGTGACGACCCTGTCCTCGAAACTCTGACGCTACTGCTTGGGTGAGCCACTGCAGCTGGGAGGCCAGGTGGTATGTTTCAAAATCAGGGACCGCCAGCCCACCCTCAGATTTCGGCCTCATCAGTATTTTCAACGCCACCCTCCGCCAGCCTGCGGCCCAGAGAAACCCTGTAATCAGTAATTGAAGTTGCTTAAAAATTGACGCTGGTATCCAAACCGGCAAGGTACGGAAATAATACAGCAGCCTGGCCACCATCTTAAGTAGGGCCACTCGACCAGCCACCGAAAGAGAGAGTGCTCCCTAAAACTCAAGATTACTCCTAAGGCCTCTGATGGCTCTATCGACATTACACTCCAGCAAAGCAGTGTGGGTATGATGTATAAGGGTCCCCAAATACTTCATGCATTGGTGTTCCCATTGCACCCTGTGTGTAGCTGGTGGGCCATCAATCAGTGAGGCAGCAGGAAACAGACAAGACTTCGCCCAATTCACTTTGAGTACAGCAACAGTACTAAAGTCATGCTTGCTCCAATGAGGGCATCCTCTTTATTAGCTAGAAACATGAGCAGGTCATCTGCATAAAATGTGATATAGTGAGACTGACTATGCACACGAAGCTCAGGATATCGTAGGCCCATTCTGGCCTGGGCAACTAGCGGCTCCATGGCCAAGGCAAATAAGAGAGGGGAGAGTGGGCAGCCCTGCCACGTCGAGAGGCGTCTGAGATCAATCCACCTATTTTAACCCTAGCCGTAGAATAATTGTACAAGAAAGCCGTCCAAGCCACGAATACGTCCCCCAAGCCAACGCTTCGCATGACCTGAAACAAATACTGCCATTCCAAACTGTTGAATGCCTTCTCTACATCCACTGCCAGGATAGCAGTGGATTCTGTCGTGTAAGTGTCAGCATCTAACATATGAAGCAGGCGTCTCACGTTTATGGCTGTAGTCCTGGCCAGAATTAATCCTGCTTCATCCCTGTGTATTAAGTGTGCCATGTGCGGAAGCAATCGAGTTGCCAAGATCCTAATTAAAATCTTGCAATCAGTGGTGAACGTAGACAGCGGAAAATAAGCCGTCCTATCTGAGGGCGACTTCCCCAGTTTCAGTAGTGGAAAAATGATCGCTTAGTGAGTGGTGGTAGGCAGCTGTCCCGCCCGCTTCGCTTCGTTATGAAATGTCACTAACTTAGGAGCCAGAAGATCTGTGTATGTAAGATGAAACTCAATTGGCAAGCCGTCCGCTCCAGGAGTCTTTTTCCGCGCCATATGCTTAATCGCCTTTAGTCCCTCCCCAGTAGTTATATTCTGACCCAGCCGCTCTGCTTGCCCCCTGTCTAATGTAGGAAGAACTGCTGCAGCTATAAACTCCTTAATGGCCCCATCATTCAGTGCATGGTACTCCCATAAAGATCAGTACAGTTGGAAAAGAACTGATCATTAATCCCCTGCTCGGTAAAACAAACTGTCCCAGTTGGACTACATAACTCCAGTATGATCGTCCCCCTCTGAGCTGGGTTAGCTAGCCAAGCCAATAACACCCTGGATTTGTCTTGTTCTGCATGAGCGCGGGCTAGATATTTTTTATGGTCAAAACAGCACAGCCTCTCGACCTGCGCAGCAACTGTCTCTATCGCCTCCACCAGATCTTGCTGTCGATCAGGCTACCCAGGCTGTTCCTGCTCCACCGCGCCCAGGTGCTGGTCTGCTGTCTCTGTATCTTGAAAAAGCACCCTACGCTCTCCCATTTTTATTAGTAATGCAGTGACCTCGTATCACAGTTTTAAAGGTATCCCATTCTACAGCAGTCAACGATGCAGTACAAGTGTTTTCCTGAAAGTAGTGGGTGATGCGAGTGAAAGGCCTGATCTTCTAGCAATTCTGCGTTGAGGCGCCACGTCAGGATTTTTTAGCGCACTGGAGCCCAGTGTATACACAGTAATAGCGGGTTATGAAAGAGTCCTAGTAAGGTATTCACTATGTTTGACCTCTGCGTGAATATCTGGGGAGCATAGAACGGCATCTAGACGGACATGTAGGTCATGCAATGAAGAGAAAAAGGAATTGTCACAAGCGCCCGGGTGATGCACTCTCTCAACAAGTCCCCATCTATGTTGCCAATCCCTTCTAGCTGCAGAGATCATTTGAATTGGTGATGTGGATGGAACCGATCCAGTGATATATCAGTGATTGAGTTAAAATCCCCACCCATAATCACTGGTCCTGTCAAGTATGGAACCAGCTTCCCTGACAGTTTTGCACAAAAGGCTGGCTGCTCTGTGCTGGGTGCATAAATGTTACTTAACAGTACATCCCTGCCATTTAAGCGGCTTGCTATCACTAAATATCTCCCCTCTGGGTCTATAAGCTGTTGTGTGGACTGAAACGAAACCCCCACCCTGATCCAAATTAACACAGCCCTTGCAAAAGCTGAATAAGTCATACAGAAGATCTGACCTCGCCATCTGTGTTGCAGGGCTAGGCCTTCTCGGTTTGCGATGTGTGTTTCCTGAAGGAAAGCGCTTTGAACCCCCCTACCACTAAGTATGCATGTAGTTTGTGTCAGCGCACCATTGAGTGCATGCCTCTGACAGTTCTAGAGATGCATTTTAATTCATGTAACGAACCCATGGTACAATCCTGCACAGTATTCTAGCAAGTCGGTTGAGGTGATGCGCCAAGACCCCATAAACAACCCATTACAAAACAGAAAACACCCCCAACTGCCCCACCCTAGAACAGGTACTAAAACGCTAGTCCCCATCCAAACTACTCTTAAACTCAATGCCCTCTAGTGGCTATAGAGGAACAAGGGGAGAGACAGCTGCAAACCGGCATTGCCTTGCAATGTAAACAATAATCACCTTCACTTCTATGCCTCACTCAGTACACATTGCCCCTTGACCAGGGGGCATCCTGCAGTAAGTTAGCAATTTAGAAACCCCGCCCTCATCCACTCAGCCCCAGCACCTGAAAAGGAGACATTACAGAGCTGGGAAGCCCGGGAATAAGGAATAGCCCACAAAGAGACTGGAAGAGATAGAGTGAGGTTGGGCTAAGAAACAAGATCAGATCAATCAAACTATTTAGTCTGCGGTGCCCGGTGTAACATGCAGTAGTTTAACACTGTTATCCTGAGTCGTATACGAGTGCGAACCATTGGATGACTTTTCAGACCCCGTTTCTGCCCCCATTTGCAGTTTAAGGCCTTGCCACAGTCCCGACACCGCCCGTAGTGCATCAGTGCTCTCCTTTTCTGATTGGAAGGCACTAGGTGTCCGCAGGGTGGTGCGACAATGGCGTGAACTTTGATTCAGCTTTTGGAGCTGTTTCTCAGGAGAATGCATGCAGCTCTGCACCTCCGGCCTTCACCCAGTTTTGTACGTTTCAATCCAACCCCACGCCTCCTTGGGGTCCTCACAAAAGTGCGTCTTGCCATCCAGGATATTCTGGAGCCGGGCTGGGAACATTAAGGAGTACTGGAGCCCTTCATCCCGTAAAGCCTTCTTAACAGTTGAAAGGACGTGCGGCATCGTTGGACCTCCAGCGTATAGTCTGGTAAGATTGACACCCTGCTGTTGTCCACTGTTTATGGCCAAGCTGTGTGCGCTGTCTGGAGCAGGAGATCTCTGTCTTTGTAATGTAGGAGTCTGGATACAACTGGGCGAGGCCTTCCAGGAGCCAGAGGACAGGCAAGGACCCTATGGGCTCTCTCCAGGGTAAAGTAGTGAGTCAACCCCATTGGGGCCACTACATTACGGAGCCAGCACTCCAGGTACGTGATCATGTTAGAACCTTCTATCCCCACAGGAAGGCCCAGTACTCTTATGTTATTTTTTCGATTACACCCTTCTGCATCTTCAGCTCTCTTCTCCAGTGCCTGCACTCTTTGGGAGATATCTCCCAGTTGGTCAGAGAGGTTCTGCTGCACCGGCACCAAGTCCGCCCGGAATGTCTCTGTCTGTCGGCCACTTTGGTGTGTTCTGCCAGTAGGAGGCCCAGACCCGCCACCACATTGGCAATGTCCTGGGCAGGGTATATCTAGTGTCTGTTATGGCCTGCAGAATCTGAGCCAGCTGCTGTTGGACTTCAGCATCAATTGGTGTCTCAAGTGAGTCCGGTCACCTGTCTTCCTGAGCCAGATCGTTGTGATCCAGGGAAACCAGCACCTGCTTGCCCCTGGGCTACCCCATGTTGATGTGAGGCTATTACCAGCTTTCAGGTGCAGCTCGGCAACCCTGTACACCAGCGCTGTCTCTGGGCCAACTGGAGACAATGAGTCCATCCAAGAGTGCGGCAGTGCTATTCCCGACCAGTCCCCACTGGTTTGTAGCAATGCCCCGAAATCTCCAGCCGCCAGTATCCAACCACCCCCGTCCGCAGCAGAGTCAGGGGTACTCTGCACCCCGCTTCTATGGCTCCCATTACTCCTCAGGAAGGGGTTGCAACGTGCAGCAGTGCCGATATCATCAGGTCTCAGCCGCCCCTCTAGTAACATCAAGGCCCCAAGAGCGGCCGAGCATACGCAGCAACTAGTTTGGGGCGGTGCAGGGACAAGCCCCCTGGGTGTGATCGCCCGGGCCCCATGCCTCACAGACCCAGGTAGCAAGCTAGGGTATTCAGAATGCAGGAGGGCACCCTCAACTGCGGCTTCCAATCCTTGGTACAGGCACCAGCACCCCCATGAGCAAGTCCACCGCATCTCCACGCTTGTATTGCAGCGGCTCGTCACCATCCGCAGCAGGGGCCCTCCCAACCCAGAGCTTGTGCAGGGTTCCGTATGATCCAAGGAGCAGCAGTGGGAATCAGAGATCGTCACTCGCCTGTGAAAATGGCACGGCTCCTCCACGTTCTAGGCCAGGGGATGGTGAGTCGCCCCGGCCGCACCCCGCGCCTCAGTGAAGGGGCACTCTCCAGAGCTCAAGACAGGAAGGCGCCACCGCCCCTGCCCCCACAGTCTCCGGTCCAGCCGCAGCGCCACACCGGTGTCTTCAAGCAGGTATGCGAGGGCTCCATGAGAGCGCGCGAGGCACCCCTCCTGCGGAGCGCCATGTCCCCTAGTTCTCAGCAAAGAAGCCTCCACTGATCTAGGGCAGGTCAACAAAATTCAGCCCCCGAAGAAGGTCAGGGGGCCACAAGGGTCTTGCAGGCCAACTCTGCCGCCACTGGGAACTCAGACACATCTTGCTCCGTCATCTTGCTGATTCGGGCCGAAGCCCCGTGCTCAACTGCAGCGGGCTCCTGCAGCATCATGGTCACCCAAGAGCCCCAGGCTGCAGCCCCTGTCTCTGGTCAGCAACAGCGGGGTCCAGTTTGCGCCCCCAGGAATGGGGCAACAGCAATTAGGCAGGATAATTAGTGGGCCGGCGTGGAGCTCCCAGCTCATGCGTCCGTCGCCATCGGGTTGCAAGCCACCCCCCCAACAACTGTCTTTTCATGGGAATTATATGACCAACTTTGAGAAATTGCAACTTTATTATCTCAGATTTTCTGATAGCCTTATGGGTCACCCTTAATCACTAGCAGTATATACTATAAGGAAAGCTCACGACTAGATACTAAAAAACAGAACTTGACTTGAAGAAGAAAAGAATGGGGGAACCTAGCATATGTATCTGCCTGCAGAGCGCACTGAGACCTGGTCTGTTTTCCTGATGTAACCAAGCTTTGTCAGAATTTCTCAACGGTCAGATCTAATGGCCTTTTTTCATTGCAGGGACCTAAAGGACAATATGGGCATCTTTATCTCAGAACAAACAGAACAGTGGGTACTGAGACTTGTGCTGCAGCCATGGCTGATGGCTGAAGAGAATGTTTGAGCCCTGTCTCCACTGCTATATGTGACTTGGTGTCTAGGTAGCTATCACTTTCAGTTAGGGAACTTTTGAAGTAACTAGGAGATAGCATAACACAATCTCATTAGTTTGGCAACATTTGGATGTACCACCATTTAAGGTAACTGCCCTGCCTTCTCATCATTTTTGGATCAGCACAGTTTGCTAGTAACCATTTTTTGTGCTTTTGGTGCAAGATTGGCCATGGATGGCCTCTTTTACTAAAGCACATGGACTTGCCTTGACTTTTACACCCCCATTGTTCCTTTGGAAGTTTTTTTGCAAATTCTTTAAACCTTCATATCTTTTGATCTACTTATTCACTTTTTGGCATGTTGGTCTTGTTTTAGACATTAAGCATTTTTTTCTTTTTACATAATTGGTTTATAAATTTTATAAACTGGATTCTTGACTTTAATGTTGTATTGTTGCTCCTTGAATACTTTACTCTCATTTCTCTAGTGAAACATTTGTCATTTTTCTTCACTAACTACCAGGTATCCACCCAGTTTTTTTCTTAATTGAAACCATTTAACTAACAAGACACTGGATTACTAACTCATTAGGATACATACATTGCGGACTATATTTATATATATATGTATTTTTATCTCTGATTAGTTTCGCATACATGTGGATCATATTAGATGGATGGATAGGTGCACTGGGTTTTAGGTTATTTTGTCCCCTCCCTTTTTATATCGGTTGCGCCTAGGCATAGGTCCATTTACAGGATTATGGAATGATGGAGAATTGTAAATTCTAGATATATGATGAAATCTGTACAATAATTAATGTCATTGTGCGGGCACTTCGTAAATTGTTTCTGGGAATGTTTGATTCCGAAGGAATTCCTGCAAAGTAAGTTGATTGTGATATTCTATTTGGATACTCATACATGTGCACATATTCGCCGATAGTTTATTGCTTAATGACATAAGAATTTGAGTCTGTTTTTAACCAATAGTTGATATTTATTAATATATGATAAGCACTGTACATGCCATTTTTTTAATGTTGCTTTTATGGATGTTTTTTATACTTCTTAATAAAGTATCTGATGATGATGATGAATTTAATATCTCACACACCTAAAAAAAAGTAAAGTGATCATGCACAAATATGACAAACAACTTCTCAAAGAGCGTATCCCATTTCTGCATCTATCCATCATTCAGTGACTCCAGGTAAGTACTGTTCAGGAACTGAACACAATAAGCATTGTTCCATACCTACTGAATACAGATTTTGGGATATCCCCTCAAACCCAGTGATCACGAAGAAACCCCAGTATGATATTCAGACCTTTGAGCATGCTCACCACAGCCCGAATCCAACACTCACTCCAATAATTCATGCCACACAAATACACATCTGTATAGCATTTGGTTTGTAACACATGCATATCACTTTTGCATCCAACTCATCTTCTCTTTATCCAACCTGAATGAATATATATTCATGCAGCATCCATGCACACATCATTTTGGGGAACAGCATGTGCCCCATGGACCCATCTTGTATTAAGACACATCCGAGCATCATTCAACCTCTAATGCAAAATATGTTTTGCTCTGGAAAGTAAATCCTTTTCCACTTTTGTGATGCAAACCAGGCTCAGAGTGTCAGTAAATCTAGTCCCATATGCATAACAATCCATGCAGCATACAAATATCTGATAAATTGATCAAATATGTATCCATAAAACCAAACATACATACTATTAAAATATCCATCTAGACAGCAGCCAAAGTTTTGCACTCGAGCTTCAATTATGCAATAAAAAACATGCCTATATTTGTAGAAACGTCTGTGCAGTGTGCTGTTGGTAGCGCCTGTGCAGTTCGAATAGTCAGTTAGGGTGTGTCTATCTCCTTAGCAAACTAGAATGTGCCCATTGGCCATTGCACAAACACAAAACAATCTCCAATAATCTACACTGTTATATAAACAACCATGGAGTGTTCTGATTCCCATGAGCTCAATGTATAAACATACACCTCGAAAAGGCTGCACAGCTGCCACTGTGTGACCTACCCATGAGAAATGTTCAGTTTAACAGTCCTGGACTGAGGAGAAGTGGGCGATGTTTCAGACTTGCCAAGCCAAGTGGATGTGTGAGAGACAAGTGCAATAAAAAAACATAGGACAAGTTTTCAAAAAAGTTTAATTTGCAGGTAAGAAAAAAATACTATCATGCATTTATTTGCACAGAGACATATAACATTTTAATATGAAAAACACAAAATTAGAAAGAAACAAGCATGAAACCCCATAAAAAATGAAAAAGCTAATTGCCTTAAACAATAAAATCAAGATCAATACCACATTTTCATGTTAGCTTACCCTTAAATAACAACAAAATATTCTACTATGTTCACGTCCCTCCCCAGCGTAATGTTTCTGAGTTCACCCTCGCCTAAACTTTGGAGAGGGACTTTATTAAGTGGAGAGCAGGAGCTGTTGACAAGTCTTATTAAATAGTTGGGCTAATCAAGAATGTACTACTTGGGCACAATTCACTTATATCTTTGAACATAGAATACTGTAGCAAAGGAACATACCTTTAAGCAGACACATGACCATTCAGAGCACATAGGCTTGAACGCTTCAGACTTTGGGCCTGATTACAAGTTTGGCGGTGCGGGAGCCGCTCCTGCACAGCCAAACCTGTGAGTGCACAGCCCATTGGATTACGAGTTTCCTCATGTCTGGCGGACTTTTTTTGGTAGTGGCACGGCAGTGAGTCTGAAATTGGGCAACCAATGGGTACGCCATGACGAACACTAATTATTGCACTCGGTGGAATGACTGCTCGGTGGGGTATTGACTTGCTGATGGGTCCTTCTACTACCAGTCACCTGGGTAGGGCACGGGCCGGGCATTTGGAACCTCTTGCCCTGTACCAGAGGGTGGGTTTGGGGCACGCTGCAGAGACCTACTACCACAAACAGTATGGAGTTAGTATTGTGCTCAATACTGGTTGTGCTTATGCAGAGCATCTATATCAGGGGTACTCATATACGGCCCGCGGGCCGCCAGTGGCCCGGCAAGCCTTCCTTGGCGGCCCACGGACCTTGTAGACATCATACCAGTGTTTTCAATTTTTTTTTTTTAAGAGTTCCTGAAAACAATGCCAGTTGCAGCAGCGCGACTCGGAGACTCTGCTGCTCTGTGGGGGCCGGGTGATTCCAGCCACAGTCAGAGTGGAGCTCCAGAGGCCAAGAGGTGAAATACAACACAGCTTCATTAACATGTCAATGGTCTTTTAACACCTTCGCTGCTAAGGCAATTCCCCTCCTGTGCTGGAAATTGCTATTTTTCATTGTTTTATGACGAGCTGGGCTCGTCATCAGCACACGACCACTGTGCACCATGACGAGCCCAGCTCGTCATCAGCATCGAAAGGGTTAAAGTCCTGTAAAGTGCTCGGGTGCAGCTGTGTGTGTGTGTGTGTGTGCCCCCAGAAGCTGTTTCAGCCCAGGCTGACACATGGGCAGGGTGAGATGACTGAGGGAGAGGGAGACAGAGGGAGGGAGGGAAAGGGAGGGAGAGGGAGACAGAGGGAGTGGGGGAAAGGGAGACAGTGAGAGAGTGAGGGAGGGAAAGGGAGACAGACTGAGGAAGGGAAAGTGAGGGAGAGGGAGGGAAAGAAAGGGAGGGGGAGGGAGGGAGAGGGAGAGGGAAGGAGAAGGAGGGAGGGAGGGAAAGGGAGAGAAAGGGAGAGTGAGGGAGACAGAGTGAGGGAGGGAAAAGCAGACAGAGTGAGTGAGGGAAAGTGAGGGAGAGGGAGGGAAAGAAAGGGAGGGGGAGTGAGGGAGAGGGAAGGAGCGGGAGGGAGGGAAAGGGAGAGTGAGGGAAACAGAGTGAGGGAGGGTAAGGGAGACAGAGGGAGGGAGGGAAAGGGAGAGTGAGGGAAACAGAGTGAGGAAGACAGAGTGAGCGACACAGAGTGAGGGACACAGCGAGAGAGAGAGAGAGAGAGATATGTGTGTGTATGCAGGGTCTGGTGGCTCAGTGGACGAAGGTGTCCGCTGCAGGGACCAGTGATCAACCTCATGTCAGTTTTTTTTGTTGCTCTAGCCCCACCCCCTCCCCCACTGACCCCACCCCCACTGGCGCGACCCTCGGACACAAACCACACTGTAAATTTGGCCCCCGAGAGAAAGTTTGTGCGTACCCATGATCTATATGATATGTATGTGACATTTTGTGTGACTTTATTTCAGTGGCGGTCGCTATTTAACGTATGTGGTAAGGCAGGGAGGGTGGTGGGAGCGGGAAATGGAAAAAAAAGTACAAAACAATTACCTGCAGGGCGGTTGGCCATTGCCTCTCGGTCCTCTTCAGCTCCTCGGTAAACAGCGGGAACCAGGAAGCACACATGCTCCCAGACTCCCCTAGCCAATCACAGCGCTGCCTTACATCAGCATTGTAACTGGTCTGTGCGCCATGGTTCGGCGCTCAGAGAAGGAATGGGAGGCTGTGCATGCTCTCCACCCAGGCTGTGCATTACAGTCGATGGAGAACATGCAAAGCGGACATGACTGTTTGGCCAGCTCAAGATGGCCGGCCACACCGCCATGTGCACTTTACAGTGTGCTCTGCACTCCTCCCCCTGGCCCCTGCTCCGGCCAACCCAGGCCTGCTCTGCACTGCACCCAAGCAGGAATGGAAAACTAAAATGATAATAACATTGATCATTATCATTTTAATTTTCCTTTTTAACTGCCGCAGAGCTGTGGGGCAACGCTCCTCTGCCTTAGCGGAGGAGCCATCGCTGCTTTACTTTCTCTTTTATTCTCTGCCTCTTTCAATTTGTCGCCCTTTCCATTACGTTTTTTATGTATCTTACATTCTTTCTCATTTGCTTGCTGCTTGGGTACATTTCTCAGTCTTTCAATGCTGCTTCTCTATGAATTTCTCATTCCTTCTCATTCATTCTTTGCCTCTCTTCCTTTTCACCCCTTTCTATGCCTCTTTGATCTTTGACCTCCATTGCTGCTGTCTGGGGTTTTCTCTTTCCTTTCTCTTTTATTTTATGCTGCTTTATTGAGCATTTTTCACTCTTCCTTTGCAGTTTTGTGGGGTATATTTACAAGCACATATCACCACCACAACATCACTTTCACTTGCATTTTGGTGGTGATAGGGGCTTTGCCTTATTAACCCTTTCGGTGCGGCGGCAATTCCGCCGCAGCACTAAGGGGCTGGGGGGCTGCGTGGCGCTCCGACGCTGGTGACGGAACCACTCCGTCACGCTCCTCTGGTGAGCTGTGCTTGTGACGGAGCAGTTCCGTCACGGCCCCGCCCGCTCAATAGAACGCGCCACGCAGGCGCGAAATCAGCGCCGCACAGGCGCGGCGAGCGAGCCGTGACGGAACCGTTCCGTCACCAGCACAGCCCCCCCGAGGGGCGTGACGGAGCGGTTCCGTCACCAGCGTGGAAGGGGTTAAAAAGGCAGCGTTAAAACACTAAACTGTAAATAAGGCATCCTTTCACGTTGTACTTAGCGTGAAAGGGGAGGGCAATGGGTGTTGCAGTTGGCATTCCACCCAACACCCATTGATTTTGACGCTGACCCCTGTTTACAAGGGTGGTGTAAATACGAGGCAGCGCCAAATTGAAGACCAGGGAAAACTTGGTCTTAAACAGGCGAAACAAGGAGAATTGCTTTATTTCTCCTCGTTTTTGCTGTTTCCATGTGTGCAGTGTTCTGCAGCACACCTAGAAACAGCAAATTGCCATTGAATGTTTATGTGCAGGAAGGTGACTCTTTCTGCACATAGACAATCAAACAAAACAAGACGTTTTGTAACTTCTATGTGTGCTGAATTAAGCAGCACACATAAAAGTTACAAAACGTAATTTAAAGATTTTGAATGTGCAGGAAGGGAGACTTTTCTGCACATAAACAATCTACCCCTCAAGGCAGACACCCTTGCACTATGGTGCAAGGGTGCCTGCATTGGACCTAGGCTGCTAAGGTTAGCACCAGCACAGGGGGAAATGCTGGGCTGCACCATATTGTTGTAAATATGGTGCAGTCCTGCGTTTCTGAAGTGGCAGAGTGCAGGATTAAGCCAGGAAGGCTAACACCACACTTTGTTGTAAATATGCCTCTGTATCTCTTAATTTTTCTCATTCATTTCTTGCATCCTTTTTATGTGCATTACTCATTCTTTCTTTACCGCTTGTCTGTACTTTTCTCACTCTTTTCCATTTATTCTTTGCCTTTTTCCTATTTCATCCCTTTCGCTGCATCTTTGCCCGTTGACCTCCTTTGACACTTTCTGTGCCTTTTTTCTTTCTTTTCTCTGGTATTTTCCGCCTACTTTCTTGAGAATTTCCCATCCTGGTCTTGTATTCTGTGTATGTCTCATTCTTTCTCAGTCCTTCCTTCCCACTTTCTTGTAAATTGCTCAGTCTTTCCTTGTCGCTTCTCTGTGCATTTCTCATTCTTTTCTGCTTTTTTGTGCATTTCTCATTCTCTCTCTACTATTTTCCTGTGCTTTTCTCAATCTTTCTCATTCATGCTGTGACACTTTTAAGCATTTCCCATTCATTCTCTGCCACTTTTCTAGGGGTCTATCAGTCTTTCTCATTCATTCTTTGCTGCTATTCTGTGCTATTGCCTTTCATTCTTTAACGTCTCTCTCTGCCTTTTTCACTCAGTCCTTGCCACATTTTGGCCTTATCTAGTCTAAGCTGTGTTGCTCTTTTTTGCATTTCACACTCTTAAGTACTCTGTTACATCCTCTTCTCCTTCTTTTTTCCATGCTCTTTTGTTCGCCTTCAAACCTTTTTCCTGCTTCCCCCCCCCCTTTGCCCACCCCTTTCCAAACATTTGCGCGCTTGGTTAGACCCATTCACCACCCAGAAGCTCCTCTCCCCTCTTATTGAATAGCAGTCGAATTGCCGACGCGCAGCCTATGCGCACAGCAGGCACACCTCTTGCATACCAGCCTGTGCCCAAAGACAGGACTCCCTGGTCCTCCTCCCTCCCACCTCTGCTACTCCTCTACTTTCCTCTTCAACCTGAACCCCGGATGTAGCTTCCACTGCTACTGATGAGCCTTGCTACTTGATGCCACAGGTGCCTTTTTTTGCTCCACCTGTCACATGCACTAAACACAACATATACCTCACAATCGCCTATGCTGACCTGACCCCCACCTCTCCCTGCTCCCACCCTATCCTATCCTGCCTCCTCCTCAACACCCAGTTCCTCATCAAACACCCCACTGAAATCTGTGACGTGCTGCACGACCACACATTGGACCTGGTCTTCCTGACAGAAACCTGGCTGACCCTCACACCGGCTCCTGACATTGCCACATCATCCCCCCAAAACAAGGGCATAAGACAGGACAGGACTAACCGACCTGGATGAAGGCTTGCCACCATCTTCAAAGAACACATCCAGTGCTCCACTACCTCGACTAGCACCAACAGCACCAGGGAACATCTGACCTTCAAACTCCACATCACTGCCAACAACACTCTCAGTGGCACCCTTGCTGACTGCACCACCGGCCCCAAGCCAACTTCAGTGCGGCCTTTATTGCCCACCACTACTGAAATCCAGTCAGCAACCTCACCTACCACCAGTAGGACCCCACTGCCCCCAACACAGCCAACCTCCTGGAGGTCCTGACAAACTTCAAACTCACCGATTGAATGGAAGGTCCTACCCATGCCACCAGAAGCCTACTAGACCCCATCTTCTCTAGCTTCAGTGAAATTACAGTGGACAAGCCCAAGTCCATCACCCAGTCTGACCACACCTTTGTCAATTTCAACATACCCATCTCTCACCACTGCAGAAATGCCATCACCAAACCCTCACAATAAGATTGGCACAAGGTCTTTGAAGAATCCTGGACCTAGATCTCCTACACAACTAACCACAACACCTTAATGATGAGCTCTCCAGATCCATCACCAAGTTCAATGACTGAATCACCTCCTTTGCAGACATCATGGCCCCACACTAGACTACCATGGCCACCAGAATCCGAACACAAGCAAGTGGTACACAGAAGAGCTCAAACTCACAAACCACCACTACAAGCAGTTAGAACCTGGAGACAACTCTAAGACAACACTAACAAGAGCAACTACAAGCCAACCCTCAGACAATACCACCAACAAATCAGAACCACCAAACGCTCCACTCTCACTAAATGTATTGAAAGCAGCACCAACAACACCTCTCCGGCAGCATGCTCCACTAGCATCATTTCCTTACAAGACATCTGCACCCAGCTGTCCTTCTTCAGCAGCAAGATGGCTAACATTTACAGACCCCTCCACTCTTGCTGCTGCCCTAGCCCTAACTTCCTACGCCCATAGGACCACCCTAGTTACACAAAAAGGGTAAACCCAGACAAGTCCTGGGACCTGGGTAGAATACAGTACAGAACGGGGTGGTCCCAGTCTTACACTTCAGTACACATGTAATTAAATGCCAGCCGGCATTTCTTCAAATTACACAACACAATAAACTGTTCAATATTATTTAATCATATTGAGCATCAGAATAAATCTGGGACAGCATATTATATCAAGTGCCCCACGAGGTGGGGAAAGGAAAGGGGAAAGAGTAAGGTGCACTTCGTGAGGCTTGGGGGAGTGAGAGAGAAGGGTAGT
The DNA here is from genome assembly GCF_964263255.1 of Lissotriton vulgaris. NCBI lineage: Eukaryota > Metazoa > Chordata > Amphibia > Caudata > Salamandridae > Lissotriton > Lissotriton vulgaris. The sequence continues at coordinate 773,643,023 of NC_141685.1, read as the reverse complement.
GACATCAAACACATTACAATTAGAGCTGGCTTCACTCTGCTACAAAATAATCATGAAAACATGAAAAAGGCCATTGTTTGCAATACACTATCACAGTGAAACAAGCACTGTTGATCAAACTAGCATAGGGCAGTGATGTAGTCGCTGTTTTGACCCCAAAAGGTAAGTAGGCTGTTTGGGTCCTTACATCAGGATCTTCCACAGAACTAAGAAGGGGGGCACCAGAATCCACCCTTGTCTGGATGGAGGATTTGAAGGTTTATGGGCCTCACAGGCTTCAAAATTACATGGAAACGAAACAATGTTACTTATAACGTGTAGTGGGGGAATCCTCCTCACGTCTTTGCATCAGGGTAATAATAGAGAATTCTACTATGCTATGGCCCAGTGGTACCATAGTTACCGAAAAGGAAACACAGAATCCCGTCCTTAATCCTATTCATGAGAGTTGCCAAATCTTTGTTAATACGTCCGTCTCTGGACGGAGACGGACGTATTAACGAAGATCCCTAACTCCACCCATACCTGAACCCTAAACAACCCTCACCAGCCTTAAACCGCAGCCATCCATGACCCATGAGAACTCATCACCCTAAATTACTCATCCCTGAACTCTAAAAACCTCTTTCTACATCTACACTCCACCCATCCCTGAACTCTGAAAAACCCCTCACCACACTAACCTCCATCCCACCCTGAACTTTAAAAACTCTTCACCCTTCCAGCTGCTACCCATAATTGGACCTTAAAAACCTTCACCAGCCCTAAACTCTACCCATCCATAAGCACTCAAATCAATCAAGATCCTTACACTCCACTCAACCCTGAAACCTAAAAACACCTCACACACCTTAACACCACTCATGCGTGAATGCTCAAAAGCTCTCACCACCTCTACACTCCACCCAACTCTGAACCCTAAAACCCCTTCCTATAGCCGGGTGCCTATTTTTCCTGGCCCATAAAAGCCCATCATCAGCCCAAACATTACTCAATCCTGAACCCAAAAACCCCACAGTGGTCGTAAACTCCCAACTTTAATATAATTTTTGATTTTTCTTTCAAATTATATATATTTTTTTAATGTTTCCTTTAATTTTCGATTTTTATGTATTTCCTAATTTTTGTTCTATGATTTGGTTTATTCCACTGTGATTTCTCACTTATTTTTCCATTCATTCATACACACCAGTCTCTTAAGCTCTGCAACACCTTACAATGCTGGTTGCACAAGACTAAAATCAGGGAAGCCGAGAATGCTCTCAAACAGCCATTCCTTTCCCATAAAGATGAAATCAAGGCCTTGAAAAAGCCCTAGACCTCCTAGCTACAGATAGCAAAACATGTGTGGGCTGTTTTGAAATACCAAAAAATGAATGAGGACTTAGTCAAATGTATGTGATCAAGAAGAATAAACCACTGTTTTGGAAAGACATACTCCTCTCAAGTGCATAATGTTTTATATGTTTTTCAATGCTTTAATACTAAAATTGATACACCATGTATATGTATATATTGCTGTCATTTAATTAACTAATTAGACTTTGAGACGTTATAAACATTGCTCAAAACCTTTCTTTGATAAATGCTCTCCTACCTATTGAACTAGCAAAATACATTTAAACAGTTAATTTTGGAATAGTATTTTGGTGTAGGATGTTCCTCATTACAACTCATCATGAGCTCTATGGGTCCCCTCTTTAACATATTGCCACTAACAGGTAACGACATTCATTGGCTATGTACACTCAAGAGAAGGTGCCTGGCCTGCACCATGATGTCAAGTTTCACCATGTTACAGTAACCACTGTCAACCAGATATGGCTTTTTTGACAGAAGGACTTACCTTTCTGGGACGTGCAGCACTGCCTTTCTTTTTTGTAGGAATGGTCTTCCATGTCATAGCAGACTGCTGTTAGCTAAAAAGCTAAAGCTGGATTAGAGTGTGACAACTTGTGGGAGCTACGCAACCCTAATGTATAAACATGAGAGGGAGCCCAATCTCCTACACATACAAAAGACAAGGGGCTTGGCCCCATATGCATATACAGGAGTCTTCCTAGTCTCATGCTTACAAGAGAGGGGACCATCCTGATATGTCGATACTGTTTTCAGTGCAAGGAACCACAAAACAGACAATCTTTTAACCCCATAAGCGCTGCCGTCGGCCAACGGTCGTCGCGAGCACTACCTTGCCAGTGCTGCGCACGACCGTTGGCCGACGGGCCAGCGCTCGTTATTCGAACGTTCAGCACTGGGTGCTGAACGTTCGGCGCAGCAAAGGGGTTAAGAGAAGTCAATATGGCAAATTCTTAAAATGAGTGTCGCTCTTGAAAACCATGGCTGGGAGGTAGGTCAGAAAGTTATAATTCTGTTAAAACTAAATATTCAGTGCTTTACTACTACAACCCATTTGCTGACATAAATAACACGAGCTGCAGGATACAAGGAGGGAGATGCCCAGATCTCAAAGAAATCTTGACAGGCGCTATTACATGTCCTTAGAGGTAAGTAAGACAGTGCTTGGTACAAACACTTTTTACCACCATATTATAAAAGCTGATTTCTGGAGGTTCTAATGTGTGAGAAGAAGAATTTTGTTTTAAGAATTTGACTAGAGTGTAGGTAATTCAGAATTTTCATTTAAATAGTTGAATCTGACCTTGTAATCTTGTCTTTATAAAGGACTAGAACAAATGACTCTAGTATAATTGTAGTGTTATAAAAATATTAGTATTTTTTAAAGTGCAATCTGAATTCGAGCTGCTTTTCACAGGTTTTTGTTGTGATTGACCTCATGTTGCCGATTCCCTTAGTATGACATGTAGCAATTTGAAGCCAAAACTTGTTTTGCCCCTCCTTGGTGTGGGCCAAGGGCATTCTCAAGACTGGTGGGGATTACAGACATAAAAAACAATGAATAATACACATCATATCTTACATATTGTATTCAGTGTGACACCTTGGTGAATCTCTTCAAATGTGATCCACAGCAAGCATCAAAGCTCTAATGTGAAATGTGATAGAGAGAGTGAGGAAAAGTGGACAAGGAGGGAGGTTGGCCATACTCAATGTTGTTATCTGTAGAATGTGAGTTACTAGCCTACAGGTCACTTGGAAAAAGATGAGGCAAGGGTAGTGTAAGCAAGAAAGAAGAAAACTCAATGGAGACTAATGTTTTATGGAGCTTATGTGGTCCTTACAAGATGGAAAGAGAAGGAGCACTGAGAACTGATGATAGATAACGGAAACAAAGTGAGTGGAGGAAACAGTGAGAGAGTGGCTCAAGTGAGGAAGAGGAGGGAGAAGAACTGGAGGGAGACAGTTGCAGAGAGGAGGAGAACTTAGGGGAGGTGAAGGATAGTGACATGAACAGAAAGAAGATGGATGAAATGTTGCCACAATAATGATGACTTGTGGAGGAAGTCCTGGGGAGGATAGCAACAAGAAGGGCTAATGGAGGGTGATCATAACAAAAAAATGTTAGATGGTGAAGGCTACCACAGTTTTAACATTTTGTAGTGCTGTAAACAACAGGAATTCTTGTAAAGCTTATTTAACAGTACTCATGTTATCAAGATTAAAAGATAAGGCCATTAAACCAGCCATGTTGGGATGCAAATGTATGATCTGAAGATGACACTCAGATGTCAGGAAGAAAGAGGTTGAAAGGAGGAGCTGATGGGAGGGAGAGTAACAATCCTTTCGAAAGAGATGGTTCTGTCGAGAGGAAGGGCTGAAGAAAGAAAAATTAAGAGAGAGAACTACTATAGGATGGAGGATAAATTAAGTCAGAAAGACTATGATGGGGGATAAAGAGGAGAAGTTGGGTTAAGTAGTGGGGACCATGGGTGAAGGAAAGTAGAAGAATGGGAAGGAACCATGGAGTGGTGGAGGATGAGAACAAATCTAAAGGTTGCATGAGGAAAGGGTGATAAGAGAGCAAAAAATAGAGAACGGTGGTTTATAAGTAGTAAAGCAAGCTATTAAGACTGGATAAGTAAACAGGAGATGGAATGTGGGGATCAGGATCAGAGAGAGGAGGTGGGGGAAGCAGCACTGAGGCCGAATCTTCCAGAAATAGAAAACAATGTAAATCTGGGCATCACTAATGCTGCAAAAAATATTTATCAAAGGCACAATGTCAGTTTCTGAATACTTTAGAGAGTGGATTATTAAGAAAAAGCCACCCTATGAACTAGTTTCCAGTTTTTTATTTATTTGTTTTTAGTTTGAGTCAGCACCACATATAAAATGTAGTCAAAAAGTTAATAATTTATATTGCATATTGCATTAATTTTTTTCTTTTTTTTTTGAAGACCTTTATTGTTTGAAGAATAAAGAAATACAGATGTACATGTCATATAGCCTGCAATCCGCAGGAACAGCTGCTGAGAGAAGATAATAAAGAACATTCAAGAAAGCCATTGATAAGTTAACACAGCCATTTAGCCGGCAACCCTGGGGTCCAGCGGCACAGTTCAAGAAAAGAAAGAAAAACATGGATGTAACATTAAACATGCTGTATAATGACATTTGGCCTGTGGTTTTTGTGTGTTTTTTATGTTCCTCAGCTTAAACATATCATCACATTATGAATAGCTGCATCATATAAGCTGTAAGGTAAGTCCACATTACAACTCAATCAAAAGGCGGCAATAGTTCTCAGGTAAGGTGTGGACTCAGAGTAGAGACCCTAAGGTTTTTGTGTTTGTGATGCCATCATGTCGTGGGCAGGTGTTCAATGGTATAGCTCACTAATGCAAGGTAGCAGGCGCTTGTGGTCGGCGACACTAGGTTGCGACCGCCTCAGCGGGGCCCAGGCGACTGTTGGCCCAGTATGGCCCGAGCTCTTCAGCATTTACAGTCCATATATGGGTGCTAGAGGTGGGGGTCCGTATAAGGGTGTGTTCACCCGGCGCCGGATGGTAGTCATTCCGAGCATGGTCCGCATCATTCGTGTGTGGTGTGCTGCGGCCTGTCGTGGCAACATAGAAGGAGTGTGTCTACAGGTATATAGCCGTCTGCGACTTGTCACGGCTTGTAGGTCGACTCTGTTAGTAACAATATCGGACGTGGTCAAAGAAACTTGACCGGTAAATAAACAATAACAATCATCAACGTGAATGCATATTGCATTAATGGTGGGTTATCAGCAGATAAGTGGGCTGATGAGGTCATGTGATGTCATTTCCTGTGATGTCACCAATAATGACATTTATTTTTTCCAGCCATAGTTGGGGACTCTACCAAGACCTAGAACATGGAGCTTCTTCCCCACCGTGGTAATAGGAAAATCATGGGTGGTAATGTGATTACTGGGGGCACTAGCATGCATATGTTGCGCAACTCTGTGGCAATTCTCACTTCTTGCATGAGTTGGAAGAGAGAGGACAGTTGAGAAAATGAGCTGGCAGGAAATTCTCAACAGTGCATGAGACAGAGGTTAGTAGGTTTCCCAAGGAAATCCTTGGATAACCTTTGATAGCTAGTCCAAAACAGTTAGGCATCACTCAGAGAAAACGGGCAGGTATGTGAAAATACAAATAAACATTGCAATTAAGAAATAAAGAGCATAAAGGGGCACAAGAAGCGTAAGTAAAAAGAAAAACACTTAAAATGATAAAACAAGGAAAAACAAAGGAGGCTAGTTATAATGGAAAAATGTAGTAATGCCCATAGGAAACAATGCGCTCAGAAGAGTCCAGTACTAACCAATGGGGAAAGTCACAAAACCTTCCACAAGTAGAATCGAAGATTTATGGGAAGGAACAGAAAATATATCTATTAAGGTCCAGGTGGAGCAGTTTTGGGAAGCAGTTGCTTGGCACAGGTTCAATGGCTGGTGGGTTGCATTGCTCCATGGTCCAGTGTGGAAGTTGTTGCATGTTCAAATATTCAAAAAGCATAAAGGTATTTTTCCAAAACAAAATATACTACGTTGGGACAGTTCTACCAAAACGTATATTCTGTATTCAAAATATCTCTTGCCAGCAGTTCCCTCTGGTTCCGGGACCTTTACAGATTCTCAGCACCTAGACTTCCAGAAGCTGGCTCTATCAGCAAGCACTGTTGCCAATATGTCATGAAAGTTCTGACATCATGCCCTAGACAAAGTGAGTCATGATATATGGAGAAACAGGCCTTCCTGCCTGGCACCAGACAATCGTATACTTTTGCAGCACGTAAGGGTCCTCCTTTTGGAGCCAAACTTCATCTGGCATATCAGTGTGCCAAGACAGGGAATTTAAAAGAAAAATTAATATGTCATTGGTGTAGGAAGGTAGATCCTGACTATGGTTGCCCCCAACTTTTTGCCTTGTGTTTTAGCTGGTTTTTGACATAGTTGGCCTGGGACCCTGCCAATCAGGACCCCAGGCCTACTGCTCTCTCTGTAAAATGGATTCCATGTACCTTAGGTACATATCTAATTGGTACTGGGCCACCTTATCAGACCATGTAACTCAGGGCATAGGTGTACCCAGGGGTGCCAGGGGCTGCAGCATGTATTGTGCCACCCCTGGCTGGCCATCTAAATCTGACACAACTGGCTGTACGACAGCTGGGGCAAAGTGGTGTAATCACCCTTTGCTTTAGATATAGTATACCTATATCTAACCCTAAAATGGACACATGTATTCCTATCAGTCACTCCTATGGCAGGCCTTAACAACCCTGAAGGCAGAGTGCTTGAAATTATGTGAGATGGTGCTCTGGCATGAGCTGAGCCCGTCTGCAGCTTGCGGAACCAAGTCCTAATAGCTGTTCTATGATAACGTGTACCATATACTCTTAAGTGCATTATAATCCTCGCGGTTATTTGCTATCTTTGGTATTGCTTTATCAAAACATGTCGAGTAAGGTGTCATACGAATTGGAATACTAACCCCTCTCCAATTCTGGCAACGGGGTTAGCATTCCACCCCTCTAGAGGGACACGACATGTATGTAACTGTGAACCCCGGTTAAAGTTAACTCGAGCCTCAGCATCACAAAATGGATGCTGCCACCACAGACACAAGTCTGACCCCCTGCAGCTAGGAGTCCTTCCAGCGAGGGGAGCTTGGACAAAGGGTTTCCTGTCAGGGGCGGTGCTAGCACCATCCCAGACAGGGTTTTGTGTATCCTAGGTAGGCAGGGCTGAATAGGAAGGTGACTGCAAGTGGCACCCCGGTGCTCACTGTGCATCTGCTGGTTTGAACCAGTTCCAGGGGAACACCAGCCCCTGAGCTGGGGAAAGTCCGGCAAGGGAGAGGGGTGTAACCACCCCCCCCCTTCCTGGTCCCACCCATGGGCAGGACCTAGTCCCGTACCAGCCCCTTTCTTTAGTATAAAGGTGGGAGCGGGGACCCTTCCAAATTAGATCATCTTTGAATCCTGAAACTACTTTCTACGAAAGGAACTCAAGACTTCTTCTCAAGATTTCTCCCTTGTGACTAAGGAGTAGTCACCCTGCATCTGCGGGCACCAACTAAGAACACCTCGTTTGCTGCACATCCTTCCTCAGGAATCCGACCGACCAGCACGACGAGACCCGTCTTCCCTGGCACCTCTGACCTCTACCTACATCATCAGCCCAGCTGAGATCCGTGGGTGTGACGAGACCTCGAGGGACCGGCCATCTTCAGAACTGCACGATGCTTATCCAGTACGACCGCCGAGGGATCCTCAAGTGAGTGCTTTGGGGTTTGAGAAGCCCTAACCCTGAGCAGCTCCAGCACCGAAGTCCAGCCTCCCAGCATCCACGAGATCTGCGTGGGGCCCTTCTGCTCTTTGCTGCTCACTGCGTTGTCCGGCTACTTGCCTGCTGGCTTGTAGCCCTCTTGATGACGCACCACGACGACAACACCACTGGTCTGGTTGCTCCAGACTGGCCCTTGCTCCCCTCCAACAGAGGAGCACCCCGGACCCTCCTGGTCCACTCCAGACGCCATTTTGAGTCCACCGAGTGGGCTTGCAATTGCCAAGACTTGTTGCCCCAATCCTGGGTCCAGCGACGTCGACAGCAGATACCTTCGTGGGACAGCTCGCACCTCCATCCTGGTCGCCGACAACACCTCCTGGTCCGAGAGACTGCAGAGCCCAGCGTCGCCCACTCACCTGGTCGAGGTGACTTCGTCCGGTGCCATCCTGGTGCCCATCTAATCACTGGCTAGTGATTCAGAACTTGGTCCCCTCTGCTTACAAGTATCCATCTTCACCGATCCAGGCTTGGGTCTCATCGAACTTCATCACTGGTCGCCTGCCAGCAACTTCTTCTTTCAGGCTCCATAGACTGCTACGAGGATTCCCGACGTCTTTTCAGACCTATGCAGCCGCAGCCCCTGGGCTAGGTAACCTAAGCATTTCGGTGCTCCAGCATAGCTTAACTATCTAAGTGTCCAGATCCTTTTTCGTTTCAGCTCTACCTAGTCGGATTCGTCTGATAACACTAACTTTACGAAATCTAGCATCCATAGACTTTGTCCCGCATCCCGCGTGAGAGTGCACACTCTGCACCCGATCTCCCTAGGCCTCCTGCTCATAATCTGAAGGTTCAGTAGTCCAGTCCTAGCGATCCTAAAGCCTTTGAGACTAGTTACTTACCTGCTAGTAATTTCGCATTCCACTTTTGTAGTATATGGTTTTCCGTGCCCCTCGGGCATTTGCGTAAATTGTGCGACTTTCAGAAATTCTTTAAGAGCTTTGTATTGTGCTTAGCGCCCTGTCCTCATAAAGAGTCCAGGGCTGTGGTGTTCTAAATAAATATCCTTTTATTTTCATGACAACTTGTGTGGTGTCCTTTCACGTGGTGTTCAAGGGGTATATGTGATGGTATAACAGCTGGCTTAACACGCCCTCTAGAGTTTAGCCTAAAGACTGCTCTTGTCCATGCTACTAGGATAGCTGGTCTAAAAGGTTGACTTACAACCAATCATCAATAAGGGTCGTTTGGAATGATACACAGTGATCACTAGAATAGTGAGCACTACATATCAGGCCAACTTCTCACATTGGTGAGCAGCGGTTGGGATTTGAGCTTGCTGTTGTTTTACCACACGTATCCTAAGAATATCATTTGAAAGATCACATAAGTACCAAGGTACATATAACTTAGCTTAGAATACTCTGAGTTCTACTGAACCAGCTGTTGTAGTTCAACAGGGCCCAGCACACCCTGACTACAACTCTTAGCAAGGGATCAGTAGGCAAACAAATAGTGTAGGTAGGTGCATCACTTACACCACACTAGAAAAGCATGTCGGACAAAGGAGGGAACTCAGAGGCCCCCCTTGTGTCAGTTGAACCTCCACAGGTCGTCTCAAGATATGCAGCTCTTAGCTTCCAGGAGATGAGACAAGTGTGTACCTCCAGGAAGCTAAAACAGGGTTCTAACCCTACAATTCCCTTTCTGATTGGTCTCTTAGAGACTTATGATGCCAGAAGGACTGCCAACACAGATCCTTCTAATCCAGATGGGAACATGCCCCCTTAGAGGGAACCCTTGGGGACCCTGACCTCCATCTCAATGGAACAGTTAGTGAAGGAGAGGAGGAGGATCAGGAAGTGTCAGGGGATGAGGCAGACAAGGGTCAGGCAGAAGTCAGTAGACTCACCAGGACCAACTTAAGTAGGCATGAGAATGGATTTGGGGGACCCCCAGGGCCACTCTCAGGCAGAACTAACATTGGGAATGGACGAGTTAGGTCTCTATCCAGAGGTTCTAACAGATCCATTCGAACCAATGGCTCTCAGACCTCTTCTCACAGAGGGATGACATCCCCTCAGAGAAGAGAGCATGAAGCTAAGATGAGGGAAGTCAATCTGAGGATTGAAAGGGAAGAACTTGCCCTGGCCAAAGAGAGACTTGCCTTTGCTAGAGAGCAGAAATTGAGTGGGGTAGGGGGTAGGGGGTAGGTGGTGGCAGCATTTTACCTCGAGAGAAAGACAGGAGTTTAGACACTAGACACCTGAGTAAGATAGTGCCCCCCTTTAAACAAGGGGATGATATCCACAAATGGATAACTGCTTTGGAGAGGGCCTGCACTGTCCAGTGCGTCCCCCAGAGTCAGTGGGCAGCTGTCTTGTGCTCTCCTTTGAAGGCAAAGGTAGAGATAAGCTCCTCACTACTAGAGCTGAGGATGCTAACAATTACCAAGTCCTGAAAAACACACTGATAGATGGGTTTGGCCTAACCACTGAGCAGTACAGGTTGCTGTTCAGGGATACACAGAAAACTCAGTCTCAGGATTGGTCTGATTTTGTGGATTGTGCCACTAAGGCTTTGGAGGGCTGGTTGCTGGGCAGTAAGGTTACTGATTACACAGGATTGTACAATCTCATCATGAGAGAGCAAATCTTAAATAATTGTCAAAATCAGCTTCTGCATCAGCACCTGGTTGACTCTGCTCTGGCCACCCCTCAATAATTGGGTAGGATGGCAGACAAATGGGTCAGAACCAGGATTAGGCCTAAGAACCAGGGTGGCAACCAAAAGACAGAGACTAACAAGCCTCAAGAGAAGGGTGGGGATAAATCTCCAGAGAAGACTTCCCAAGGGCCCCAAAACTCCAACAAGGGTGGTGGGTCCCAGAACACCCCTTCAGAACAGAAAAAGCCTTATTGCCATGCCTGTAAACAGGTGGGCCACTGGAAAACTGATAGCAGTTGCCCTAAAAATAGCAATAAGGAGAACATACCCCCAGGTACTACTCCCAGACCTCCTGTTACCACTAGTGGTAATCCCCCAGAGGGTGGGAGTGCCCCCAAGAATGTGGTGGGCATTACCTTGGGAAACCAGGTGGAGCATGGCCTAGCCAGATCCCCTGACACAACTCTTGTCTGTGAGACTGGCATGGGGTTTGCCAACTTCACTACTGGTTCCCACACTTTGGGAAAGTATAGGCAAGAGCCCATTATCAATGGTCAGACAGTTGAGGCATTCAGAGACACAGGGGCCAGCATCACCATGGTGATTGACCTTCTGGTCCCCTCTGCTCAACTGACCCCTGGTTTTAGTTATCAGGTGACAGATGTTCATGGAGTAAAAATAAGGCATCCCATGGCAGTAGTCGAGCTCAGTTGGGGTCACAGGTCCCATGAGAGTGGCAGTGACAGACAACCTACCTGTAGATTGTCTACTGGGGAATGACCTGGAACTCTCAGCATGGGCTGAGGTGGAGCAGGAAACCCACTCCATGATGGTAGGCCTACCCAGAAAGGTTAGTGGGGCAGTAATAGCTACAGCCCCAGTCCAAGCATCAGTCCTCCCTGAAAAGGTTGGAAGGGCAGTGGTAGCCACTGCCCAGGCTCAGACAGACTTTCCAGAACAGGATAGGAGGGCTGTGACAGTCACAGCCCACACGCAGACTGAGTGCCCTCCTGAAAAGGTTGGTAAGGTTGAAATGGTCTCAGTCTCTACTCAGACAGATAGTGGGGTTGTGAAGCCTGAAACAATGGATCACTCCACCCAAACTGAGAGCATTGAGGAGGAAGAAAAGTCTTCCCCCTCCCAGACACTAGGTGAGAGCCAGCCTCCTCAGGGAACTGACTCTCCCCCTGGTGAAGGAACTGCCCCAGAGGTAGTCAGGCCTAGCCTGGCAGAGCCCCTGATGGCAGTGGACCCTTCCCAGGTGGGACCCAGTCTGGAGCAGGTAGCCTGCACCTCTCTACCCTGCCTCAGTCAGCCCAGGGCTGCAGAGGTCAGGGAGGCCAGAGGACCCCAAAGGGCCCACTGTCCACAAGAATCCCCCAATCAGCAGATTAAGGGCACTGAAGCTAGTAATCCTAGCCCAGTGAAAATAAAACAAACTCCTGAGGGATCCCCCTTAAAACTAGCTAGGGACCTCCCACAGCTGGAGACACTGTTGGGCACAGCCAAACCTGGGGCCTAAAAACCCCAAACCTGACCTGTCCCTCCAGTAAGCCAAACAGAGGGACTCAGCCTCCAGCTTTAGGTAGCCAGAGGTTGACCCTAAGAGCACAGTGCATCTCAGCTACAGAAAGAAAGGCACACATGATGGATGGTGATTGGAGGAAGTTGAGCCCAAAGGTAGAGGAACCTCACTTCAGTACTCCATCCCCACATCAGCCTTTTACTTTCCCAAGACACACCAAAGACAGAGATTCCCTATGGTGGAGACCCTCAGATACCCTTAGGGTGAGGGGTTGCTTAGTGGACCATGACACAGGGGGAAACCAAGCAAGAGCTGCTCCTTCCTTATATGGCCACTTAGGTAATAGAGGCGTACCTGGACAAGGATAGCCTTATCTCCTTTCGTTTGGGGGGGGGGGGGGGGAGGGTATGTAGGAAGGTAGATCCTGACTATGGTTGCCCCAAAACTTTTTGCCTTGTGTTTTAGCTGGTTTTTGACATAGTTGGCCTGGGACCCTGCCAATCAGGACCCCAGGCCTACTGCTCTCTCTGTAAAATGGATTCCATGTACCTTAGGTACATATCTAATTGGTACTGGGCCACCTTATCAGACCCTGTAACTCAGGGCATAGGTGTACCCAGGGCCTACCAGGGGCTGCAGCATGTATTGTGCCACCCTTGGCTGGCCATCTAAATCTGACACAACTGGCTGCACGACAGCTGGGGCAAAGCGGTGTAATCACCCTTTGCTTTAGATATAGTATACCTATATCTAACCCTAATATGGACACATGTATTCCTATCAGTCACTCCTATGGCAGGCCTTAACAATCCTGAAGGCAGAGTGCTTGGAATTATGTGAGATGGTGCTCTGGCATGAGCTGAGCCCGTCTGCAGCTTGCGAACCAAGTCCTAATAGCTGTTCTATGATAACGCGTACCATATACTCTTAAGTGCATTATAATCCTCGCGGTTATTTGCTATCTTTGGTATCGCTTTATCAAAACATGTCGAGTAAGGTGTCATACGAATTGGAATACTAACCCCTCGCCAATTCTGGCGACGGAGTTAGCATTCCACCCTTTTAGAGGGACACGACATGTATGTAACTGTGAACCTCGGTTAAAGTTAACTCGAGCCTCTGCATCACAAAATGGATGCTGCCACCACAGACACAAGTCTGACCCCCTGCAGCTGGGAGTCCTTCCAGCGAGGGGAGCTTGGACAAAGGGTTTCCTGTCAGGGGTGGTGCTAGCACCATCCCAGACAGAGTTTTGTGTATCCTAGGTAGGCAGGGCTGAATAGGAAGGTGACTGCAAGTGGCACCCCGGTGCTCACTGTGCAGCTGCCGGTTTGAACCAGTTCCAGGGGCACACCAGCCCCTGAGCTGGGGAAAGTCCGGCATGGGAGAGAGGTGTAACCACCCCCCTTCCTGGTCCCACCCATGGGCAGGACCTAGTCCCGTACCAGCCCCTTTCTTTAGTATAAAGGTGGGAGCGGGGACCCTTCCAAATTAGATAATCTTTGAATCCTGAAACTACTTTCTACGAAAGGAACTCAAGACTTCTTCTCAAGATTTCTCCCTTGTGACTAAGGAGTAGTCACCCTGCATCTGCAGGCACCAACTAAGAACACTGCGGTTTGCTGCACGTCCTTCCTCAGGAATCCGACCGACCAGCACGACGAGACCCCGGCTTCCCTGGCACCTCTGACCTCTACCTACATCATCAGCCCAGCTGAGATCCGTGGGTGTGACGAGACCTCGAGGGACCGGCCATCTTCAGAACTGCACGACGCTTATCCAGCACGACCGCCGAGGGATCCTCGAGTGAGTGCTTTGGGGTTAGAGAAGCCCTAACCCTGAGCAGCTCCAGCACCGAAGTCCAGCCTCCCAGCATCCACAAGATCTGCGTGGGGCCCTTCTGCTCTTTGCTGCTCACCGCGTTGTCCGGCTACTTGCCTGCTGGCTTGTAGCCCTCTTGACGACGCACCACGACGACAACACCGCTGGTCTGGTTGCTCCAGACTGGCCCTTGCTCCCCTCCAACAGAGGAGCACCCCGGACCCTCCTGGTCCACTCCAGACGCCATTTTGAGTCCACCGCGTGGGCTTGCAATTGCCAAGACTTGTTGCCCCAATCCTGGGTCCAGCGATGCCGACAGCAGATACCTTCGTGGGACAGCTCGCACCTCCATCCTGGTCGCCGACAACTCCTCCTGGTCCGAGAGACTGCAGAGCCCAGCGTCGCCCACTCACCTGGTCGAGGTGACTTCGTCCGGTGCCATCCTGGTGCCCATCTAATCACTGGCTAGTGATTCAGAACTTGGTCCCCTCTGCTTACAAGTATCCATCTTCACCGATCCAGGCTTGGGTCTCATCGAACTTCATCACTGGTCGCCTGCCAGCAACTTCTTCTTTCAGGCTCCATAGACTGCAACGAGGATTCCCGACGTCTTTTCAGACCTATGCAGCTGCAGCCCCTGGGCTAGGTAACCTGAGCATTTCGGTGCTCCAGCATAGCTTAACTATCTAAGTGTCCAGATCCTTTTTCGTTTTAGCTCTACCTAGTCGGATTCGTCCGATAACACTAACTTTACGAAATCTAGCATCCATAGACTTTGTCCCGCATCCCGCGTGAGAGTGCACACTCTGCACCCGATCTCCCTAGGCCTCCTGCTCGTACTCTGAAGGTTCAGTAGTCCAGTCCTAGCGATCCTAAAGCCTTTGAGACTAGTTACTTACCTGCTAGTAATTTCGCATTCCACTTTTGTAGTATATGGTTTTCCGTGCCCCTCGGGCATTTGCGTAAATTGTGCGACTTTCAGAAATTCTTTAAGAGCTTTGTATTGTGCTTAGCGCCCTGTCCTCATAAAGAGTCCAGGGCTGTGGTGTTCTAAATAAATATCCTTTTATTTTCATAACAACTTGTGTGGTGTCCTTTCACGTGGTGTTCAAGGGGTATATGTGATGGTATAACAGCTGGCTTAACACGCCCTCTAGAGTTTAGCCTAAAGACTGCTCTTGTCCATGCTACTAGGATAGCTGGTCTAAAAGGTTGACTAACAACCAATCATCAATAAGGGTCGTTTGGAATGATACACAGTGATCACTAGAATAGTGAGCACTGCATATCAGGCCAACTTCTCACAATTGGTACCTGATCCTAATCCTATCTTTAGAAATTTCCCACATTCCCCATTTTCACTTGTGCTACACTGTACATGTGCCTGGCTCAAACAATACCCTCCCAGAGTCCTTTGGGAGCAAATTTCCAACATGACTAAAGAAAACCTTGTGCTGAAAGATTTCTCTTTATCCTCCAACACCATCGACCACTAACCAATCTCATCAATCTTTAAAGGAATAACAGCAACTTCTGTTGTCATTATCTCACAATGTCCTGTAGGGAGGTCTTAATTTACTCCCTTCCTTATCTAACTGTATCTGAGGGGATACTAATTTGCAAACATTCTAGAGTAAACTTAAGTCCATTCCTCTCATCCTTTATGAGGTTGTGCAAGTGTGCTCGTGTGCACCTTCAGAACAGGGTATGCACGAGACTTAAGGGAAGTTAGTAGGAACTGTAAAAAAGTGTCCTTCATCCACAAAGGTGAATCTCATTAAGCTACTAAAGCAGGTTTTGGCACAGGATAGTCTAACTCTCAGTAGTATCAAAACTCAAATAGCTAACTCGTATCTGATTGCAGATTTGATTTTTTTTTTCAGGTCCTCTGATGCAATTTTGATTTTGATCACCTTTATAAATCAGTTGATGTGTTCATTTGGTTTCTTTTTTTATACAGTCCCTACAACAATATAAAATATTGCATATGAGAGAGCGCAAATTTGAATGAAAATTATGTATAGGGCATATTTACAAGCACATTGAATAACGTAGGAATGAAACGTATATCGTAATGTGAAATAGACACTTATAGCATATAGAAAACTGAGATAATCCAAAGAAATATAGGAAATGTAACTGTATTCACTTTAGAACATGTATTAGATTTAGAAGGCCCGTATATGTAGTGGGCTGATGTATAGATGATGTAGAAATACTTACGAAATGTAGAACGTGCAAAGTAGAATTCATGTACGTGTGAAACTTTAAAAGGAGAAGTGGCGAGAAATGTAACGTGGAGAAATGCGCAGAAAGTATACATACGACGATGTAACGAATAAACATATAAAGTTATACTCTACGTAGCTATATTCTATGTAAAATGTATTCAAGTATAATCAAGACTTTGCTAAATACGAATATAAATGTGTGTTAAAGGTTGTACTGTGTAGAAGGCTTTATGTGAGAACGCTAGAAAGGTTTAGGTCATTTGTGATTCTAACCTGGCTGACTAAGGGTTAGCTGGAGCACAGTCCAATGTATATAATTTAGCGGACTTGCAGGAGTCGTAAATAGTTTGATGTGGACGTGAGAGCCAAGAAGTCTAGCACTTGTTAGATTTAAGTTGACAACGCTGGACAAAGTTTATGGCCTGAACGTGATGCGAAGGGCTAAGAATTTGAGACTTGTTTTTGAATGACCATTCACAGGACCTAGAAGGTCAAAGAATAGCAGTTGTAAGTTAAAGTCTTGTTTAAGTTCATATGATTTCTGATCTGAAAGTGTCAATTGAAGTTACCAATAAGAAGATGAAGATGACATCTAAAGAAGAAAGGTCAACTTAACGGACGACGAAAGAGATGAAGCAATGGAAGAAGCTAGAAGCTGACATCATCGGGGAAAGTCCGTGGTGGGCGTCAAGGGGCGTTCCACCCACACTGCGATTGTGTATTTTAGGGACAGCACCCCGGGGAGGAGGTAGCAATTGGAGATTAGGAACAGCAAGGGAATTGCTCAAGAGAGAAGGGCAAGGGTAGATGACTTGAGCAGATGCGCTGAGAGAGATCAGAGCGCATGAGAGCAGTAGGCCGAGGACCCTTA
The DNA here is from genome assembly GCF_964263255.1 of Lissotriton vulgaris. Classification (NCBI taxonomy): domain Eukaryota; kingdom Metazoa; phylum Chordata; class Amphibia; order Caudata; family Salamandridae; genus Lissotriton; species Lissotriton vulgaris. The sequence continues at coordinate 773,626,224 of NC_141685.1, read as the reverse complement.
AGAAGAGCGGATGGGTAGGCAGAGAGGGTACTGCTTTCTTAACTTAAGTTACCTTTAGAGGCTAAGAGAGTTTGATCTTCTTTGGAAGTCAAACTGCTGACACCTTTTTTAGGTTAGGAACTAACGAAGTAGGGATGTCACTTAGCATAGAGTAGGGGCAGATTTAACGTGATATTTTTCTCTTTCTGTAGATGACGCCAAGGAACCACTTCACATCGAAGCTTTAAATTGCTGAATGTGGAATTGATTTTGTATTCTTTTGTATACTTTGATCCCGAGAGGATTGTATTCGCATATAAATTTGACTTTTATATAAACTTTCAAACTTTATCAGTTGTAAGTGGTTCTTCTGAGTGGCGTCAGTTTATGGGGTTTGTCTAACCTATGCGGGGGTTGTCTTTTACTCAATGACAGATACTAGCGGTCCAAAATAGATGAATGAGATAAGTAATTAATTGGATCATAAATTGATATCAAAATCTCATTCCCCGCAGTTGGTAGCAGAGAAATGATGGTTATCTTCTTGAGGAAGATGACCTAGGCCAGGTTTAGTTTACCCCAAGGTCCCTAGTCATCGACGACCAGAAGAAGAATCCCAGCCGAAGACGGTGCTGACGGTGCGACAAGAGAAAAGCAGCAGAATCGGTCGAGAGTGAGTATAAGGGTCATGCGTTGTAAGATTGCGGTGTTTTATGTTGTTCCTGTGTTGTAATGTCAAGCGGAGTTGAATGCCTGTAGTGTGATTGAGGGAAGGTTGTGAGCGCGCGCAACCGGATGAAATCTTAAGCTCCAGGGAAGGACTTAAGTGGTTCGGGTGTATCGAACACCCAGAGTAATTTGTCTACCATTGAAAGGGGGTCATGAGGTACCATTGATTTCCCGACAGACCGATGATAGGGGGAGCGTATGAGTGAGTGAATGAGTAACGGACGCTGGACGTACGTTTACTGTGTGTAAGTAACCTATCAGTTGAGGCGATCGTCTGACTGTAAGAGGGAAGACGTTTCGTCAGTTGAGGTGACAATTACAGTTAGACTGTGGCCGTACAGTCAGAGAAAAGTGATCGCTTGGACGGAAGTAGTCATTTTTCAATGTATGAATGAAAACGCATACGAAATCGTGAGACAAATTGAGAAAGAAGGAGAATTGCTGCAAGAGGGAACGAGTGACGTCAGCATAGAACCGTGCTGAGATTGGTTAGTTTGTCAGACGTCAGTGGAGAGTCGCACTGAGATAGGCCGATTAGCAAGAGCCGCGTAGGGATTGGTTGTTGGTTGTCATCGGGACGTAAACAAGGAAGAGTGAAAGGAAAATTATAGATTACCGAAAATGAAGTGTTTTAAGAGTTTGAGAGCACTCTTTAGGAGGAATAGAAGAAACTTATATGCCGGAGAGGAAGCTCCACCAGAAGGCACACCAGCTTATTATATGGCAGTGAATGTAGGCTTGCACTCGATATTATGGATTTCCGAGTGGAATAAGCTAACTGAAGGGAATAAGGAATTGACGTTTCCGAGATTCGGAACATTTAAGCTAGATGTGTTGAACGAACTAAAAGCAGTGATGCTTGCAACAAGACCTCTACCGAGGCCAACACAGTTCGAAGCACTTAGTGTATGGTTTAGAACAGCACACGAAAAGAGCGCAAAGAGGCGCCAAGAAAGAGTGAGAAGATCGGTAAAAGCAGTGCAGGATGCCAAATGGGATGAGGAAGCTAAGAAATGGAGGGTGCAAAAGATAGAAGCAGACAAACTGTTCACCATGATAGAAGCTACGGGAGAAAAGAAACCTCTAGAGGAAGAAGAGGAAAGTGAGACAGAAGAGGAACTGATAGAGAGGCTATTGACAGATAGACCACCTCCGTACAGCGGAGGGGCCGCAAGTCCTATATTACCACAAGAGGACGGAGCTAGATGGGGGGAATACAAATCGATCCCAGTAACAGATTGGGATGCTAAGAAAGAGGAGGAAGTACCTCAATCTAGTTCCGAACAGAGAGTAATGGGAAGATTCGTGGTCCAGAAAATGCCAGAAACGCAACATGCAAGGTCTTACCAAATGCCAGACGCTCTACAAGTACCGGTTACCATAGGCCCTATTGTGTCAATCTATAACCCAGAAGGGGTCCAGCAGGAGGAACAGGCACGATGGGACAGGGAAAGGGCTGAGATGGAGTATAGGGATCCTCAGAGGCAGATATTAGCACCGACGAATCGGAGTACTCCATTAGATACAGCAACAGGTCCCTGGGTAGAACATGAGCGTCAAAGAAGGCCAATGGACTTAAGGGGACCAAAACCGAAGTCCTTTAAGGAATTAAGGGAATACCTGAAGGATTGGGATACTGCCGAGGAGAGTAGGAATAAAAGTGTAGAAACAGGAGCTGAGTGGAGAGACCAAGATAACCGAGTTCTCTCCCATTGTGGAGCTGGCGAAAGCAGCCCGGAGTGGGAGAGAGGGAGTCAAGGAAGCAGGGGAAATAATTGTCCTACTATCAGCGGCAATAGGCAAATGTGCGAAGACAGGAGTACAGGGTGTGGCGAAGTGCCTCGCGTCACCTTTAGTGAAGGAGAACAAAGGACGCTGGAGTATCGTAATACTTTCAGGTGCACTCACCATACCCCGGGTGAAACAGTACAACATTGGAATCACGGAAACATGGAGAGTCGCGGAGCGTCTCGACATGCATCCGGCGATCATAGACAAAATCATGAGAATGTAGGGAGTCGCGAAACGTCTCGCCATACTTCTGGTGATCAGGATCGAGATCGTGGAAGCATGGGGAGCCATGAAGGACCTTATCGTTTATTGAGCGACACCAGACAGCAAGCGAGTTACAGTGATGTTGAACAGAATGGTGGATCCTATCTCGTATCTGGAGAAACCGAGCCAAAAAGACGCAATGTAGGGATGGGGGATGGAGTAATGTTCCACCATACCCCACGGGAAGATGGAAAGGCTTGGGATCTGGAGAGGTGGGAACAAAGGGATGAAAAAAAAACTCCTCATAACTCACCTGTGTTCAGGCGTAGGGCGCATAGTGGAGGTGAGAGGGGTATGAGCGAACCACCTAGGACTGACATACTGAGAGCTGAAATAAAAGCAAAACGGCTCGACGTGATGAGTTTGAAGTCAGACTTAGATGAAATAATTGATGGTACAGTAACAATCGAGAGATTGGACTTGTACGCACCAGATGAAATATTGTTCTTAGCCAAAGATGTTACTCGGAGAGCGAGGTCAGTTCATGAAAATTTATCGAATTTAGCAAATAGATATATGATAGACCTATCACGAACTAAAGCTTTACAGGGTAACCATAGGTTAACTTGCTCAGATCAGGATCTGGATGAGCGTAGAACGATCGCGCTGAAGGTACACATAAGGGAATTGGTTCAGAGTATTAGAATATGGAGAGATCTGGATAGATGGGAGGAAAGATGGTCTAAGAAGGGATCCGTAAGAAGGAGTTCACTTACAAGGTCCTCGGATACAGACCTAATGCGAATGGAAGCATTTCCTTTGCGAGAAATCGCGAATGGAAATTACGTTCATGTACCCTGGAGTAGGGGGGATTTAGCGGCATTCACTAATTCCTTCCCAAAGCTCAGAGAGAATCCCGTTGAGTGGTACAAGCAGGTAGAAAGATTCGTGAAGATCTCGAAGGTACTGTGGATCGACTTGAACACATTGTTCGATATCGTAGTACCCGGAGATTTGTGGACGGCATGCAAGCTTAGTGTTGAATGGCCTACTTGTGAGCCTCCGAGAGATACCCGGACGAATGGTCCATCAGTCAGAGTCATGGAGAAATACGAAAGAGTCATAACGTGGCTGAAAGAGAAAGTGCCAGTGCACGATATAGACTGGGTTAAGATAGATCGAACTACTCAGGAGCCGAAGGAAACAGTCCATGAGTTTTATGAGAGATTGCTGAAAGCATTTAAGCAGTACAGTGGGTTAGACGTAATGGATCCTAAGGACATAGGACAGTTTGTGTCAAAATTTGTTTTAGGATTGAGACCAGACATAAGCCTGATGATACAGCAGCATCTAATCTGTTGGCAGAACAAACCTTTAGACGAAATCCTGAGGTATGCAAGGTACTGTAGCGACGAGATAGATTCAAAGGCTAAGAAACTCAAGGAAAAATTAATGCTGGTACAAATGCAAGCAGCTGGAAAGGGTGGACAGCGGCAACAGGGAACAGGAGCGCAAGCAAAGAAACAGAATAATCAGAGCAGAGATGAGGAAGAAAGACCGAGACCGAGAATGGATATCGCGACACTGAAAAAGACAACGAGGTGTCATCAGTGTAACGAAGTGGGACATTGGAGACGCGAATGTCCTTACAATGTTGAGACAGGGGAATTAGAACAAGAGGAGGAAGAGGTACAGAATAACGTGGTTAAGGGAGCCGCAGCCCCGAAGGGAAAGTTTATCAAAAGGGGGACTCAGACTCCTCGAGCCCCGTTTCCTCAACCGCCTCGCATCACAAACGGAGGGAAAACCTACAGACAAATGCCATTGTTTGTAGGAGGAGAGGAATGCTACTACGTTGATCCTCTTACAGGGCAACGAGTGAATAGGGAGGAAGACTGTACTCTAGGAGCAGCCCTGGAAGTAGATCAGAGAGGACCATACGTAGAGGCTGAAGTAGCTGGATGTCCTACAACCTTTTTGGTAGATACGGGTGCCACTCGATCCACGCTGAGATCAGCGGTAGTCCCAGGTTTGCCAATATCGGGAGAAACGATTCAGGTGGTAGGAGTCGCAAACAAGAGGATGACGAATCCTCTGACCGAACCAGTGTCAGTAAAGATAGGGAATTACAGTGACGAACATCAGTTTGTGATCTGTGATTCTAGCCCTGTGTGTTTGCTAGGAAGAGATCTATTGTGTAAACTGAATTGCACAATACATTGTACACCTGAAGGAGTAGAAGTGCAGACGAATGATGAGGATGCCGATTTTAAAATTGTAAACTCGCAAGAGTGCGTGGAACTATATCCTACCTTAACAGTGGAGGAACTTCCACAGGATTTGAGGGAGAAAGTGTCAGCTGAGGTGTGGGATTTTACTGGAGAGGAAATAGGTCTGATCAAAGGAGTAGAACCAGTACAAATCTTGGTAAAAGCCAATGCGGAGTATCCAAGAACCCCACAATACAAGTTGACTCCAGAGACGATTGCAGGAATAAGGCCTGTGATCGAATACATGATTAAACAGGGAATACTGAAGGAGATCGTGGGAAGTCCATGTAACTCCCCGATTATGGGTTTGCAGAAGCCTAGTGGAAAATACAGAATAGTGCAGGATCTTCGGAAGATTAATAACATTGTTGTCTCATGTTGTCCAGTGGTACCGAATCCATCAGTGATATTATTTCAGATACCGTTCCAAGCTGAATGGTTTACCGTGATAGATTTGTGCCAGGCTTTCTTTTCGATACCTTTAGATGAAGAGAGCCAGTATCTTTTCGCTTTTAAGCTGGAAGATCGCGTCTTAACATGGTGTCGTATCCCTCAGGGGTATACAGAAAGCCCATCGATCTTTAACCAGTTATTAAAACGAAACCTTGAAAGTCTAGTACTGCCCAAGAATTCGGTTCTAGTCCAGTACATAGACGACCTCCTAGTTGCGTCAGAAACTGAGGAAGCTTGCAGAGAAGACACCATAACCTTGTTAAATCACTTGGCCGAGAATGGACACAAGGTGTCTCCAAGTAAATTGCAATATTGTAAAACTGAAGTGCAATACTTGGGCCATAGGATTGAAAAGGGAAAGCGGAAGGTGTCACCAGACAGAATAGAGGCGATCATGAAAATGAACGCGCCTACGACACAAAGAGAAGTCAGGATGTTTCTAGGCATGGTCGGTTATTGTCGGCAGTGGATAGCCAATTTCTCACTGAAGGCAAAACCTTTGTTGCAACTGACGCATAAAGGAGTAAGTGATCCGGTACCATGGGACAAGGATTGTTTGATGGCGTTTTTACAGCTGAGGGAGGACTTATGTCGTGCCCCGGCCTTAGGAATGCCTGATTACACAAAACCATTCTTGCTTTACTGCTGCGAAAGAGAGGGATGCGCTTTAGCAGTTTTAGCTCAGATCCACGGAGATGCGCGTAGACCAGTGGCGTATTTTTCGGCTACATTAGATCCAGTAGCCGCAGCGTTGCCCGGATGTCTCAAATCCGTAGCTGCAACGGGTGTCAGCATTGAACGATCTGAAAGCGTAGTCATGGGTCATCAGTTAGAGGTGTATGTACCACATTCTGTAGAACTGTTAATGACCAGGACTAAGACTCAGCATCTGACAAATAGCAGGCTCACACGCTACGAGCAAGTCATACTGGCTGCCGAGAATGTGACCCTAAAAAGATGCTCCGTCTTGAATCCTGCAACTTTGATGCCACTTCCGAATGAGGTGGATGATGAAAATTGTACAGATCATGACTGCCTTGATGTGACTGAACTATGCACCAAACCGAGACCCGATATTGTAGATGAGCCATTGACTGACCCAGATGAAATTTTCTTTGTTGATGGTTCGTGTGTAAGAGACAATATCGGTCAGCTGAGAGCAGCTTATGCAGTTTGCACAATTACGAGAGTAATAGAAGCCGCCTGCCTGAAAGGAGTACACTCCGCTCAGGTAGCTGAAATTGTTGCTTTGACTCGTGCTTGCTTAGCGGGCGACAAACTTCGAGTCACCATATACACCGATAGCCAGTATGGTTTCGGGGTAGTTCACGATTACGGGCAGTTATGGTCTCAAAGAGGTTACATGACCTCCTCGGGTTCTCCCATTAGGAATGGAGAATTTGTGAGACTTTTGTTAGAAGCATTGCAAGGCCCGACAGCCATAGCAGTGGTCAAATGTGCAGCCCATACAAAGAATGTTGATTTTGTATCACTAGGAAACCGCTACGCAGATGAAGTAGCGCGTTATTGTGCAGAACAGGGATATTCTCACACTGATGTAAAAGTGGGGGGAATCCAGGAAAGAACTGAATTGACCATGTTGTTAGATACTGTAGATACGTGGGATGAATTAAGAAGTGTTCAGGAAAATGCACCAGATGATGAGAAAAAGAGTTGGGAAACAGCGGGTTGTTCCAGAAGCGAAATGAACTTTTGGATCTCAGCAGATGGGAGAGCAGTTTTACCAAATGAACTTGTTAGTCCAATGGCAAGGAAATTGCATGGATCAGCACACATAGGAAGAGATGCTATGGTGAGAGTGTTTAGACAAACGTGGTTTAATCCCAAATTTAGAGTAGCGGCAGAAGCTGTGTGTCAGCGATGCACGATCTGTCAGCAACTAAATGTGGGAAAGAGAACACCAGTTACGTTGAGTCACATTGGGAGATCTGGGGGGCCTTTCAATAGGATGCAGCTTGATTTCATAGAAATGCCTAAATGTAACAGACTCAGATACGTTTTAGTGATTGTTTGCATATTTTCTAGATGGGTTGAGGCTTACCCTACACGTAGGTGCGATACACTTACAGTAGCAAAATTGTTACTTAGGGAATTAATACCGAGGTTTGGGGTGCCATCCTCTTTGGAATCGGACAGAGGAACTCATTTTAACAGCGAAATAGTGAAGATGCTATGTTCAGCTTTGAATATCGATCAGAAGTTACACTGCAGCTATCGACCAGAAGCTTCAGGGATTGTAGAGCAAATCAACAGCACGATAAAGTCCAGACTTGCCAAAGTTTGTTCAGCAACATCCCTGAGTTGGCCAGACGCACTTCCAGTGGTTCTTATGAGCATACGTAGCACACCAGACAGAAAAACAGGTCTCTCTCCTCATGAAGTGCTAATGGGGAGAGCCATGAGATTGCCATCGGTTCCGACTGCAGCTCTAGTGAACATCACAGACGATTTGATCTTGGACTACTGTAAGGGACTATCTGACGCCGTTAATTCTGTGTCCCTCCAGGTCCAGGCTGCAGAGGTTCCATCAGCACAAGACTTGTGCCATGACCTGAGTCCGGGAGACTGGGTCCTGGTGAAGAAGCATGTCAGGAAGAACTGCTTAGACGTGCGCTGGAGAGGACCGTTTCAAGTCATACTTGTGACAAATACTGCAGTAAAGTGTGGAGGTCTGCCAAACTGGATACATGCCTCACACACCCGGAGAGTGCCAACACCTCTAGAAGAAACAGCTCCTCTCTCGGATGAGAATCCAGCGGAAAGCGGAGAAGCCATAGAGGGGGAAAGCCAAGCTGTGGAGGTGATCGAAGAGGCTGAGATTGGGACGGAACAGGTCGACGAAGGTCAGGACATTAGTGAGACCGAAGTCGCCTCAGGAGAAGAAAGTAATTGGGAGTCCGATACAGATATCGAACAAACTGAGAGTGACCAAGAGACTGGTCCAAGAACAAGGAGCAGAAGGACAAAGAGAGACGAAGCCAGTTGGCCGGAGAGAAGGAAAGGGCCAAGCTCGGAAGACAAGCAAGAAAGAACTCTTGTCCCGATTGCTGAAGAATCGGATCAGGAAGAGGAAACTACAGACTCAGGAATTGAAAGTCCAAGGAGATCGAGAAGGGTACGTGTGCCCTGCAGAAGGTACGCCACCCCAGAGTGGACTTATCTGGCAGATGTCTTGGGGACAGAAATATGGGAGAGTGAAGAGCGTGAAAGTAATCGATCTCGATCCATTTGTGGCAGTAGAGATATGGATGTTGACGCCTGGACTCGAGACTGAGGGATTACTGACTTTCACACTTCCCATACCCCCATATTTGAGTCAAATTCAAGATCTAGTGTTGAAAAGATTACAATTTCCAACTTTTGGCCAGCAAATGCCAGAAGAAGAAGAAAAAGTTATCCGTTTTGAATTATTAGAGCATGTTGTGAAAGCTGCAGGTGCGAGAATAATTGTTGATGCATAAGAGACTTTGTATATAAGCTATAAAGAAGAAGATAACCTAGCGCCGAGTGGAAAGAAGAATAAAATTAGGGATTACATTTAGAGGACGGAGAAGGGTTAGGGTTGTCCGTTGCTAAAAGAGAAAAGACATTATTGCGAAAAAAAAAGACTTTGTTATTAAAAAGCACTTTAAAGACTGAGAAAGCAAATAAAGCAAACAAAGACTGGAAAAGAAAAACTTTTTCGCAAAAGAAGGAGCTACGCTGTTTTGATAACATGGAGAACGGAAACCCAAACCGAAAAGCTAGATGTATAATAGGTACACTAATAGCAGTAGTAATTTCTCTCATAATTACAGTAGTGACAATATCATATATAATAGGACATGAAACAGATAAAGAAATAGCAAATATACAGCCTATAACGACTTTGAGACCTGCTCTTGTGGGGAAAAAGGAAGAGAGCAACGTTATACGTGAAAAGGCGTTATTGGCCGATGAAGCTCGTAGATTACATGTAGACGAGTCACAGGGAAACTTTAGGTCAAATGCATATGCTAAATTATTGTACGAGTATATCGATGCCATGGAGGCCAAAGATTGCTACGTTTGTATGCAATTGCCGGCTTCTGTAGACGAAGGCATTAGATATCATCATCTCCCATTGACTTATGGGATAACATGTAGTTTACTGCTTAGTATATTTTATGGTAGGGAAGGATTTGAGTACTACTTTTCAAATTATGATTCGGTACTGCCTGAAGTTCCGAATTATAAGCAAATGAATAAGTGGGACTATTATAAAAAGGAGGATAGACTAGCTAAATTCTTTCTTCCTTGGGATACACTAGATACATCATATGCACGCAGAAATAACCTAACTTGCAAGGTATCAGAGGTAGAGAAGAAGTTCATAGGACAAGTAGATGACAGATACAGAAGGCAGAAGATTTTAAAAATGTCAGGACAATGGAAAACGGATTGGACCGAAGAAGAGAAGGCACATAAAAAGAAAGGTAGCAATGGTCCAATAGCATTGGATAGAACGCAGAAAGGAAAGTTATGTTTAACTCGAAGCAAGACATATTATGAGAGTGTATTTGTAGGTGAAGTGAATTGCGAACATGCTTTTCGTTTAGAGTACTATACGAAAGATTTCATGAAAGGAATGCAAGCTATTCCGAATGTATATTTTGTATGTGGAAGAAATGCCTATGTAAAACTACCTGACAATTGGTATGGTTCGTGTTACTTGGCAATTGTCTTCCCCAAAATATATCATGCAAAGGACGTAGCGATAATAGAAGGAAAGGCTTCGATGAGAGCGAAAAGGGAAATAGGAGATACAGAAGTAGTAGGAGATGTATTTGGAGCGATGTTTCCTATGTTAGGTTTAATACTTAACGACGTTAAGATTAGGAGACTGGCTACAGTTGTAGATAGATTATCTGCAAGTACTGCAAGGTCATTAATGTTAGTAGAAGGCGAGATGCAGTCGATTAGAGCAATGGTTCTTCAGAACCGACTTGCTTTAGATGTACTGCTAGCAAAAGAAGGCGGAGTTTGCAAGGCTTTGAAGGTTCAGGAATGTTGTACTTATATTCCTGATAATTCAAAACCACTTGAGAAAGTCATACGGAACATTACACAGATTCATCAAGAGATCGAAGATTTATCAAAAATAAATGTTTGGGAAAAAGTTGGTCATGGAGTAGGAAAGGTTGGGAGTTGGTTTGCCAATCTTGGGAAAGGCATAGTATGGTACATAATAAAGCCTGTATTGATAGTATTAATTTGTATAATCACATTGTTAGGTTTAGTAAAATTGTATAAATGGTATAGGTCGAACCAGTTACAACGAACAATGAGAGAGCAAGAAAGGAGATTAGCTGCTTTACAAGATCAACAGTACAAAAGCTTAAGAGCACTCGAAACGATGAAAAGAGGGAATATCGTAACTAGTTCGGTTTAGAAATGTTATTCAAATTGCGTTTAGTGATGACTCCTAGAAGTCATCAAAGGGGGGACTGAGAGAGCGCAAATTTGAATGAAAATTATGTATAGGGCATATTTACAAGCACATTGAATAACGTAGGAATGAAACGTATATCGTAATGTGAAATAGACACTTATAGCATATAGAAAACTGAGATAATCCAAAGAAATATAGGAAATGTAACTGTATTCACTTTAGAACATGTATTAGATTTAGAAGGCCCGTATATGTAGTGGGCTGATGTATAGATGATGTAGAAATACTTACGAAATGTAGAACGTGCAAAGTAGAATTCATGTACGTGTGAAACTTTAAAAGGAGAAGTGGCGAGAAATGTAACGTGGAGAAATGCGCAGAAAGTATACATACGACGATGTAACGAATAAACATATAAAGTTATACTCTACGTAGCTATATTCTATGTAAAATGTATTCAAGTATAATCAAGACTTTGCTAAATACGAATATAAATGTGTGTTAAAGGTTGTACTGTGTAGAAGGCTTTATGTGAGAACGCTAGAAAGGTTTAGGTCATTTGTGATTCTAACCTGGCTGACTAAGGGTTAGCTGGAGCACAGTCCAATGTATATAATTTAGCGGACTTGCAGGAGTCGTAAATAGTTTGATGTGGACGTGAGAGCCAAGAAGTCTAGCACTTGTTAGATTTAAGTTGACAACGCTGGACAAAGTTTATGGCCTGAACGTGATGCGAAGGGCTAAGAATTTGAGACTTGTTTTTGAATGACCATTCACAGGACCTAGAAGGTCAAAGAATAGCAGTTGTAAGTTAAAGTCTTGTTTAAGTTCATATGATTTCTGATCTGAAAGTGTCAATTGAAGTTACCAATAAGAAGATGAAGATGACATCTAAAGAAGAAAGGTCAACTTAACGGACGACGAAAGAGATGAAGCAATGGAAGAAGCTAGAAGCTGACATCATCGGGGAAAGTCCGTGGTGGGCGTCAAGGGGTGTTCCACCCACACTGCGATTGTGTATTTTAGGGACAGCACCCCGGGGAGGAGGTAGCAATTGGAGATTAGGAACAGCAAGGGAATTGCTCAAGAGAGAAGGGCAAGGGTAGATGACTTGAGCAGATGCGCTGAGAGAGATCAGAGCGCATGAGAGCAGTAGGCCGAGGACCCTTAAGAAGAGCGGATGGGTAGGCAGAGAGGGTACTGCTTTCTTAACTTAAGTTACCTTTAGAGGCTAAGAGAGTTTGATCTTCTTTGGAAGTCAAACTGCTGACACCTTTTTTAGGTTAGGAACTAACGAAGTAGGGATGTCACTTAGCATAGAGTAGGGGCAGATTTAACGTGATATTTTTCTCTTTCTGTAGATGACGCCAAGGAACCACTTCACATCGAAGCTTTAAATTGCTGAATGTGGAATTGATTTTGTATTCTTTTGTATACTTTGATCCCGAGAGGATTGTATTCGCATATAAATTTGACTTTTATATAAACTTTCAAACTTTATCAGTTGTAAGTGGTTCTTCTGAGTGGCGTCAGTTTATGGGGTTTGTCTAACCTATGCGGGGGTTGTCTTTTACTCAATGACAGATACTAGCGGTCCAAAATAGATGAATGAGATAAGTAATTAATTGGATCATAAATTGATATCAAAATCTCATTCCCCGCACATATTACCAATGATCTCTACAATCATGAGTTGTATGGCGATAAACGAGGTGCACCGAACTCACAGAACATAGTAGTCACACAGAATAGTGCTAGAAAGGAGATAGACATGTCAGAAGATCAAACTAGTGACAGTGATTCTCTCACTAGTTAGGCATTTTAGCTACCGGCAACACCAACAACTGCTTTCATTTGTATAAATGTAATATATTCAATATATTACAACAATTCTCCCGAACAAAGCCAATGCTGACTCTTGACCCCACCCCTCAAAGGCTCTATGGGCGGTGCCAACAGTGCCACTGCAACAGGTGCTGACTTCAGGTGGCGCCGCGCTTGCAGGTTTGTTTTGGTTTTAAAAGCTCCCGCTGCAACAATAAAACTGTCAAGATACCTCCGGTGATTAATGTTCTTCCTGGAGAGAGATCAGAGTTGTGTCTAGGTGAGGTTTTGGCTGATCATAAAATAGCACAGAGGAATAATATGCCTGCTGTAAAAAAGGTGTGGCATGCACATCACAAAGTGTGTATAATGTAAATAGGTCAGTGGGTTACTGCTTTTCTAAGAGACATTCTTTTGTCAGCTGCTATTTATAAGTTAAAATCCTAATATAGAACAGTGAATTGTTAACTGTTATTAAATAACTGCATGCACACTACAAAGAATAGATTAGAGCATAGATTGGTGTTGCAAAAAGGGTTCATTTGGGTAAAAAACGATTCTTATTATTAAAGAGAACCCAGAACGATGGTGTTCCTTTTTTAATTCTGAGTGTGTGCTTCTCCAGACCAAAGACTATTAAACTATACTGTCTACCAGGATGGATGACATGTGACTCCTACACCTTATAGTTCCCTGGCTTATGTAACACTTCCTATACGCTGATTTACACACATATGGTTGACTGTCTCTGTGTAATGTGTGTGTGTGATGCAAAGTGCTCTGACACCCTACACTGGTATGAGTGGTGCTTTATAATTAATTAAATGCATCTGAAATAGGGTGGTTATGGTGCCTTGAGGGGCACTGTTAAAAGGTGATGGTGAGGGAATACATGCTGGAGGTGGTCACCACCTCCACCATGGATAGGGGGGAGCGCCAACAAACATTGTCACACCGGGCACCACCAGCGTTAAAGCCGGCCCAAGTTAAATGCTTTGTGTGGCTGTTGTGTACATCAGCCATGCATTTGCAGTACACTTTGGAAAACACAATTCCATATGCACATTAAAGGCTAAATGTATTGCCCGCAAGGCTGGCTTAGGCTGCTGCATGCCAAGCTGCCTGAGGGGCAGGAGTAGCCAGATTTATATGACTTTCTCATTATCTAAACAACACAATAACAAGTGAGTCAGCATCTCATGCATCTCACCTTTTCGTCCATGGCATCCCTTATCTTACTCTGAGCAAAGAAGGCTAGAGAGCAAGTAATTAAGTCCTGCATTTGAAGAACAGATTTGTGAAAACTGCTGACAGATTTCAGAGGCATATATAGCTGCTGGCACTGACATAGCCTCATAAACATCTAGTGATTCACACATCACTCTTCTGCTTTATTAGCTGTTGTGGTAGAGTGCCAAATTAAAATTTTCAATTTTGAAATATTAGCATCCAAATATGCTGCTCTGCTTTGCGCGAATACGAAAACCCAGCGCAGAGACAGACATAGTAAGAAGAGTTTGCTGCTGCTGTCATTTGCTGTACTGGCACACAAACAGGCTGCCTTGTATGACACAGATTTGCACCACGATGGATAGGATAATATTTGTAGAGCGCTCTTATAGCCAAGGGTGTCAAGGTGCTGGGCAGACGGAGGAGGAGTGAGATGCACAGACAGCCATCTAAGATCAAAATAGCCATGTTTTCAAACGTTTTCTGAAAATCATCACAGAGTACGCGTTGGAAATGATGGCGGGCAAAGAATTCCAGAGCTTGGTGGCTGCTACCGAAAAGGAGCAGCCGCCCCATCTGGACCTACTATATCTGGGAGAGACCCGTTTTTTTTCTATGTGGAGGATCTCAAGGTCCTCCAAGGGGTGTACCATTGGAACAAGGTTTTCAGGTGTGGTGAACCGTTACTGTGCAAGGCTTTATATACCATACTCAGGACTTTGAAGGAAATGTGCTTCCTGATAGGGGGCAAGTGCAAGGCACGAATCCCCTCCCTGGCTGACTGTATTTTGTATTTGTATTTGTAGGGGTATTTGTAGAGCGCAGCGTTCGCTCCGGAAGGAGCATCTTGGCGCTAAGAATCCTTGATGACCGGTCTGGAGACAGAGAGGGGTTAGATGGCTGCTTTAGTGAGGTCATCGGGGAGGCTGAAGATCCAAGTCTTCAGAAACTTTCTGAATGGTTTTTCTTGAGTTTGTTGCCTGAGGTGTTTGGGCAGACTGATGCTTCGGAATGTTAAGAATCAGCCATGCAGCAGTGTTCCCACCCTGATCGACCTGCATGCGAATATAGTCAGTGGCCGTAATGAGGGCAGACTCGGTGCGGTGACCAGCGTGAAATCCGTTCTTGAGAGCGATCTAGGATCTCCATGGATTCAACGTATTTCATCAGTTCAGTGTTGATGAATTTCTTCAGGATTTTAGCAGGGGCGGGAAGAAGGGAAATAGGTTGAAAGTTTTTCAACTCTAAGGGGTCGGTGTTATGTTTTTTAAGAAGTGGTGAGACATTGGCTTCCTTCCAGGTAACCGGGTAGCTACCAGATAAGAGTATGTTGTTGAACACCTTAGACAAGAAATTATCTACTAAGTCAGGAGCCAGTTTAAGCATGGAGGGCATACAGGGGTCTGATGGAGCACCGGATTTTAGGCCCAGTAAGAGTTTCTTAGTTTGCTGAAACGTAATTTGTGGGAAAGAGGTAAGAGCATTCTTCCCGGAGTTTTGGGTAATCTCCTCAGCGACCGTTTCATCACCTTCAATAGGGCTGAGCTCATAGAAGATCTTGAGGATTTTGTCCTGAAAAAAGATGGCTACTCTGTCACAGACGTCTTGGCAGGGGCCCAGCAGCTGTGTCCCTGGTGGCTCAGAGATCTCCTCAATGACTTTGAAAAGCATGCCGGAGAAGTTATCTTCTGACAAGATCTTTTCAGTTAGAAAATGGAATGTGACCTGGAAGATGGCATGTTTGTATTTCCGAAGCAGAGATTTCAGTTTTACTTTTTCCCTATGGCAAGGGTCAGCACGCCATTTATGTTCTTGTCTGCAGCATTCCCACCTAAGTGACATGAGCTCTTCCGAGAACCATGGGGCCGAAGGTTTTTCTCTTTTAATGACATCGTTTTTAAAGATGGCAGCAGTGTCTAGGGCCTCATTGATCCAGATGAGGAATGCGGAAAGCCTCTCCCGTGGACGGGTGCATAATGTGCCTCCCTCCAGAAGCCGTAGCCAAGGTGGCCTCCGAATTTACAGCTGTGATCTTTTTCAGTCCTCTGCAGCATTATTGTCTTGGTGAGAAACCCTCATTCAATCAACCAGTGATCAGCCCAGCTGAGAGCTGGACTGTCTCAATCACTAAGTTATAGTGGTTGGGGAAAATGCCATCCAAAGTGTGACCGGTAGTGTGGGTTGGAGATCAGACCAGTTGCTCAAATCCCAGAGCTGTCATAATGTCTAAGAGGTAAACTGAGTCATTATCTTGCTTGTTTTCTAGATGAAAATTGAAACCCTCTAAGATGGTGTAATGAGCAGTGGTAACAAATGGTTCCAAGGTTTTACACCTTGTCTCCGTAATCCTGGCTGCTGGTCCTGGCGGGCGATCAGGAATGAGGCTGCTTCCAGTAGTGATTGTGAACAATAACAATCCTAGGTAACTAATAGGCTATATTAACATCTCAAGCCCTTTATGCAAGAACATTCGATATATATTGAGAACCAGTGTACAACACACTTGAATTAAAACTTTTATTTTATTGATATATTTTCATATAAAGATTAAAAAAAATCTGACATAAACACAGATCACTAAAACAACCATAGTGCATCATGGGGGCCACTTAGAAGTTACAAGCAGTTATACATAACTAATATTGACACTTGACAAAAAACAAACATTAATATTTTTATATAACACAAGAAACATGAATCCGAATTTATTTTGTGAATATAAAAGAGTGGCTGTAGTAATGAACAGATCTTGATTTTCTCTATGCGCGTTTCGGCGTGCAAGACACCTTCTTCAGGAAAGCCACTTTAGTTACCATATCCTACGCTCAAGGATATGTGGCGAAAAGAGGCTATGTGAAGGGACTAGTTCTCTTATACGATAAATCTGATGCACTAAAATCTGGGTGACCACAGTCAATTCGGCGGTACTTCTAAGGCCTGATATGTCTGATAGATAACAGAAGTCCAGACGTGAGATATATGTTTAAATAATGTAAGTGGGGTACTTGATGCCAAGTGACCCGACAATCAGGATTTCAATAATTAAAAATAGTGATATAAATGTCTTAAACTTCATAAGAATATGCCAAGTTGTGGGGTACGATATAAAGTCCCATGCTGAGATGATTCATCCATAGGTCAGAGAGGTCTGTAATGCTCTCACTGACGGTCACGCTGTAATCAACTCCTCGATGTCCGTGCAAAGAAAAAGGACCATTAGTCGCCTAGGATTGTTGTTGTTCACAATTGTATTTTCCCTATCCTAGGTACTTCAAGTTTTTTCAGGGAGTCCCTCTTTTTGACTATATATGCTTCCAGTAGTGAGCCTGGGTCACCGTCCACAGTGCTAAGGGTACATCTAAGGGAATCCCGAGCTACCAAGGCAAGGCCGCCTCCTCTACGGTCTGGGCAGTCACATCTAAGAATGGTATAGTCAGGGGGTAGCATCTGTCAGATCGGGACCGAGTTGTCCCTAGACCACGTCTCAGTGACAAAGAGGCAGTCCAGGTTAAGTGTTTGGATAATCGAGGCAATTTCAGTTTTATGTTTTGACATGGAACGAGCATTTATTATTGCCTCCGAAATTGAGCTGGACTTAAGATCAGCCTTGGTTTTGGTCCCTATCCTGTTCTCCGCCAACAATTCCTGGGACCACCTGAGGAGCCTGGGACAGGGGCACGACCCTTAATAGGGCTGAGATCACAGTGCCGATAGTGTTCTGCCTCCCTTGTAACAAGTTCAAGCTTATCTGCATGACCCACATGCCATAGTTTAGGGTGCAGCTCAAGAAGTTGTGTCCTAGAATAAGTTCTTACCAGGGCGCCCTTATTCCCTGGGAGAAAACGGGCAGCATGCCTGGCACCTGGCGCCATCCAGGCATGGAAGGGCGCAGACTGGCTTGCCTTTGGTGTGCGATCGGCGTGCCAGCGGCGTGCTCATTGAGTGTCTGGGGTTGTGCCAGAAGTGTGAAATGAGCTGGACTACCAACCTCCAAAATGGCGGCCAGCTAGAGGAAAGTGCTGGTGCAGGGGACTGTCACAATGTCACTCACCAGGACCTTTACAGGTTGTTTCCTTCTCGGTGCTGACGCTGAGTGTTCCAAAATCCTCCCAGAACCAATCAAACCAACAAGACTGTAACAACCTTAGTCGATTTGAATGGTCCCCGGGCTAAAGGGGAAGTGGAATAAGAAAACAAGACAAAACACTGGACTCTGTCTTCTGAGGAGGTCGTGTAGTTTTCTCAGCTGGAAGTGACTCTGAGCTCTTTTTCCAATGGGTCTATAAATGGGATCAACAAATACTAATATTGAAAAAATGCAACGATTCTGTAAAGTATCAAAACAATAATATAAGTGATTGCCTACCTAATATAGAAGAGCCCATGCGCACACTTTAATAGGTAAAATCTTTGCATCCTCATGAGAAACTCTAAGCACATAGAGAGATTAATCAGCAGTCACGTCAAATAAGTCACTTCAGTATTCATAACATTAAAAAGTTAGTTGTGTTAACAATGTTATTCACGATCATGACATAATTATTCACTATTAGTCATACCTTTTATTCTCGGGGATGACTTATCCAGATGGGTTCTGAAATTATAAACAAGAGAACAGACACAGAAAGATATATGGTTTTTCTCATGAGCCAATACTCCTTAATCTTCAGGAGATACTAGCTTTCTGTACTCAACATGAAGGGTTAAATAGGAATTAGCTTTCTGTGCACAACATGAAGGGTTAAATAAGATCACTATTGTCTCATAATCATACATGAAGCAATGCGCTTGTAATACCACACTTGTAATAACACATTAATCAGAGCGTTAAACAATCCACTCTTAGGGCCAGATGTAGGTAGCCCTTTACCGGTCGGTACCGGCCAAAAATCGGTGAAATCGGCCGTTAACGACCGGTATCCATGAAATGAGATGTAGGAGCTGATTTTTTACAGATTCGGAAAGCATGAGTCGGTAAAATTCCGACTCGGTAAAAATGAGTCGGTTTTTACCGAAGCGGAATTTACCGAATTCTTATTTACCGAATCGGTGAATAAGAAACAGTAAATAAATGGCCATGGAGATGTAGGAAACCAGAAAAATACCGAATTCACGGAAATTCAGTATTTATGAGTCGGTGTTTACTATGGAATGAATGCAGGTGGTAACCAGGTGAAGGCTATAAAAAGAGTCCCAAAATGCAACAGTGGGTTCAGAATGGCGGCTTTCTACGTCATTGAAGGCGGTTGAGACTACAGGCAGCAGAAGAGAGGGAATGGCAAAGGGAGGAACAAGTGTACAGGCAGAGGATAACACTGTTCCGACTGACAGATCCTGAAATACTCCAGAGGTACAGGCTACACCCCCAAACCATCATGGACTTGATCAGAGACCTACACCCACTCCTGGAGCACCCAACACCCAGGGCCCACGCCATCCCACCCCATGTACAGGTGCTGTGTAGCTTACACCTGCTTGCCTCCGGGAGCTACCAGAGTGTGATAGCAGCAGTGGGTGGTGTGTCCCAGAGCTGCCTGTCCCGCTTCTTCAGGAGGTTCCTTGACGCCATGATGCAGAGGATAGAGCATTATATATCATTCCCTGACACACCTGCGGAGCTTGCAAAAACCAAGACTGATTTCTATCAACTGGCACACTTCCCTCATGTGATAGGCTGCATAGATGGAACCCACGTACCACTCTGTCCACCTGCAGCCACAGAACACATATACAGAAACCGCAAGTCAACGCACTCCATCAATGTCCAGGTCATCGGCAACGCTGGCAACATCATCACAGACATCGTTGCTAAATTCCCTGGGAGTACCCATGATTTGTACATATTCCAGAACAGTGGAATATACACATGCCTAGTTGCTGGAGAATTTGGAAACGGATACCTGCTAGGTAAATAAGATTGGCACACCCTGACACTCACAGCAGATCATTGTATCATGTACATGCAACTAATGTCCATCTTTCTCCTCCCTAGGCGACAGTGCATATGCCCTGCGGTCCTTTGTGCTCACCCCCTACCTCAACCCATCCACCTGGAGTGAAAGGCGGTACAATGTGGCACACAGATCCACATGCAACGTTGTGGAGCGCACATTAGAACTGCTCAAGAGCAGGTTTCGCTGCCTCCACAAGAGCGGAGGGGCATGACAGTACACTCCAATCCTGTGCTGCAAAATCATAGCGACCTGTGCAATGTTACACAATCTCGCCACCAAGGAAGGCACAGAGGTGGAGATCACACATCATGAGGACATTGATGATGACACAGAACTGGCAGAGGCCCATGGTACAGTAGCGGCACCTGCTACAGATGGGAGACTGAGACGGGCGGAGGCCAAACAGCAATATTTCTGAGTAAGTAATGAGACACAGACAGGCAAAAATTATGACGTACGTAGACTGTGTGGTCACGGTTAACACCACTGTGACCTGTACCTTGGGTGGAGGGCATAGTCATTGTTTACGTCCACGGATCACAGGGTCGGACTGATGTGGCTGTGTGTCATGGGTTACGGTGTGGCCTGTCTCTGCCGAATGACGCCTGCCGCTCCTGCGTATCTCAGGGACAGGAGTACTTGCGCCACTCCCGCTGGTGGACTCCTCACTTTCACCCACACATGTGTCGCCTCGAGTGGCAGTCGGTTGTGCGAGCAAGAGCTCCATGGCAGAGGTCACTCTGGCCATTCCCACAGATAAATTGGTGCAGCACTGAACCACTGCATCCTGCATCGCCACTGACCGTCTGCACAGCAGGAAGGTTGCAGTCGCAAATCTGTTAAGGGCTTTTGTCTGCTGCCGCACATCAACACGGGCCTTGCGCCTCTCCAAATGGTCCCTGTACAACTTGTCGCACAGGACAGTCATGCACTGTGTCATGTCTGTAATGCCAGATGCCATTGACTGCATGCTCTCAGATAATTCTCCTATGCCCTTGCCTATGTCATCCAGCTTGTTGTTGGTGGTGCGTGCCTGCCTCTGAACACCCATCATTGCTTTTGCCTGCAGGCGCTGGACTTTGACCATGGTGGCCTCCAGACCGCAGAAGACCCCCTGACCGTGATGCTCTACAGCTGCCTCCCGTGATCTTCGTCCTCGGACACTGGCCCGCACAGCTCTAGTAGTCGGCAGCTGCTCAGCGTTGGCTGACTCTAGTTGGTTGCTGGGCATGTCACCCTCATCCTCTTCCTCCTCTGATGTTTCCAGGATGCGGGGAGGTTGCACATCAAGCCACCTTGACCTTACCAGCACTGGGGACGGAGTTGTCGGGGTGGGGGACTGTGCAGCCGCTCCTGACTCCTGACTCTCAAACATAAGAGGAGACTGTGGCTGTGGTGGTGTTATATCCTCAGGTGACTTGGCTGCCTGCTCTTTGTCCTTCCCTCCGTGTACTGTGCTGGGACCAGCTTCTTCCCTCCTCTTCTCCCTGTCCTTCGCCGTGCTGCGTGATGACTCTCCTGTGGAGAGACATGGACAATGTGTCAGTGGAGTTGTTCACCTGTGTTACTTGATTAAACACACTATTATCACACATTTGCCTGTCCCTCATTTGCTTATGCTAGTAGTGTGTTGCATCCCTTGCTGTATGGTATGCTGACTGCATAGAGGTATCTACCTTTGACTACATCTCCCATGATGCATTGCTGGGCATTGGTAAAACCTGTCCAGAAGTGTGATGTAGGCACACAGAGTGTAGAAGGGGATTTGGGAAATGGGATGATGACAATGTACATGCATCTTACCTTGTTTCTTTGTAGCTCTTGCGGAGCTGTCCGCGTCCCCAATGCCATGGATGGATTCAGGCTCAAGGGTGGATTCCATCTGCTCCTCAATGTCGGTGAGTCGTGGTGCACGGTTCCTTCCTCCCCCTTTTGCTGCAGCTTCTTTTCGGTGGGCAGCTAGTTTCTTTTTTGTTGTGATGCGAAGATCATACCACAGTTTTTTCAAATCGTCTATTTCACGGTGGGTGACACCAATGGCATTTACCTTTCCTTGTATGTCAATCCAGGTAGTGCGCTTGATGGACTCAGCAACATGCAGTGATTGTTTCCCAAAGATCTTGCTGTAATATCTGACAACCTCTGCAACAAGCACCTCCAGTTCTTCACGGCTGAATTTAGATTTTCTTCTGCGCTTAGCAGCATCCCTCTGTCCATCCTGAATCTCCATGGTGTAGTACAGGTAAGGCAATTAATCAAAAATTGGGGAGTAGGGTCAACGGTCCATTCATCACCCCCGTAACAATTATTTGGTAATCAAAAAAGGAGAATGGACACTTGTTACCACTTTAACCATTGGTTAAAAATTGGACACTCTCATAAACGCGGGCATCCGGGGGCAGAGACAGCACAAGCGCCGGGAACTTCCCACACGCTGTCTGGGACCAGAGAGTCCCGTTGCCACCTGACTGAAGCTTCTTTCAGCAAATACATTAGACAAATTCCTGAAAAGACGAGAATTCGACATATATCGTTACTACACAAATGGTGCTAGTATTTTTCATTTAATTGTTGTTTGTATTGTGTACCTGTCCTGACGAATGCTCCGTAGACCCGGCTGGGCGATATGGAGCAGAAACATGTTGACGCTATTAAAAAGGTATAAAGAGATCCATTAACCCGATCTCCTATTATACCGCAATTTATTTTATTAGCAATACTTCACCCTCCCTTTTTTAATAAAACTTTCACCGGTGTAGTATTAGCTTCTTAACCTCCTTTTTTGGGTGCCCTACCTTCCCTTATCTCTGGACACTGCCACTAACGCCAGAGGTTGCCTCGGGTTGAGGCTTGGCATACAGCACGTTATTGGTACACTCGATGATAAATGCCATAACGCGTGTGAGGGGCGGAAGAAAAACATACACCGCACGAGTAACACCGCGTTTATGAGAGTGTCCAATTTTTAACCAATGGTTAAAGTGGTAACAAGTGTCCATTCTCCTTTTTTGATTACCAAGTAGTACAGGTAAGCTCAGGGAAGCCTGTTCCTCAGTCTGTCCTCCTGCTCTCCTGACTGTTGGTTTCTGCACCTGCATGGGCGTGGCCACTCCCAGGTACTGGGGAGGGGTGCTTGATTCTGATTGGTTGATTCCACTGAACCTTTGGGTTTGGGTGTGGTTGGTGTTCCTGATTGGTTCACTGGCTCACATGTTTGTCAGGTTCAAATTTCCGAATCGGTATTTTCCGATTCGGTATTTACCGACTCGGTATATTCCGATTCGGTAATACCCATTTAATCCTATGGGCCAGGGGCTCGTTGGAATGTATGGGTTTTACCAAATCGTAATTTACTGAGTCGGGAAATACCGATTCGGTGAATACCGATTTCAGATTCCGACTGAATCCGAATCGGTAATTTTTACCGATTTTTTACCTACAACTCATTTTCCGACCATGAAATAACGATTTGGTATGAGTCTGTATTTTAGAATCGGTAAAAATAAATTACCTACATCTGGCCCTTAGTTTCTCTACACAGGGCTAAATAATAGTCTTTATGCCTCAGAGTTATTTTAACCCGTTAAGTGCGGCGCACGTTCAGCGGACGTCGCGTGCACTACCTTGGTAGTGCTGCGCACGTCCGCTTAACATCGTGGCCCCACCCATGCAATAGAACGTTCCGCACCAGTGGGGAACGTTCTGCGCAGCAGAGGGGTTAATAATGTTCCTTTGTCTTCTTCTTCCAGGCGCGACATGTTAATTATGCAAGGACAGTCACATTAGTAATAATAGGCTTACCGATGTTTCTTCTAGAAACGCATTTGCATTCATGTAATTTACCGGTTGCAGGGTTAGAAGTTATTCTGTGTTTCTTCTTTTTTCTGTCGGGTTAGAGGAAATCCCTTGGCAGAGGCGTCGTCCCAGGAAGGAGAAAAGAAGACCTCCGGAAGGACCCGGGAGGACATGGGGACCGAGGAAGCCAAGGAATGCACGATGAAAGAACAAGAAAAAGGCTTGAAGACGGCTTCTCAGTCAGGTACGTTTCCAGGGGAGTCTTGGGAGCAGGTCCGGGGATCCCAGCGGTGACGCGACGAAGCGAAGCACCGTTTGGGAGGCGGGTGGGGGTTTTATACTAACTGTGCACGGGTGTGAGAAAGTGCCATCTTTCTTGCCTTGGTATGCCCCCACTTTTTTCTGAATTGCTGATGTGCTTTGACTGAGTGTGCCCTGGGCTCCTGCCAACCAGGTACCCAGGGCCTATGTTCCTTCCCTAAAACTGTACTGAAACAAAACCCAATTGACATCTATGGCCACCTGTTAGCCCCTAGTAGTTGGTACCCTAGGTACCCAGGGCATGGTGACCAGAAAAGACGCCTGAGGGCTGCAGCACTTATTGTGCCACCCTCAGGGGCCCTGTACCCTGGCACCCACACACTGCCTTTGCAGGCTGAGTGCCTAAGTACAGAACTAAAACCAGAGTCGACATGGCACACATCCCTGGGTGCCATGCCCACAGAACCCACTGCCCTGGCATACTTCAGTCACCCCTCTAGCTGGGTGCCCTATGCCAGAGGTGTGGGCACAGGTGCATCAGCCCTGTGCCCCTACAGTACCTAGGGCCATTCCTGGGCACTGTAAGTGCAGTGATGCCATTAAGAGTATATGGTGCTGGGAGGTTGGCATTACGAACACCACAGCACCATAATGGCTACACTGAAGACTGACAAGTTTGGTATCAAACTTCTCAGCACATTAAGCCCGCACTGATGCCAGTGTGGGATTTAATGTAAAATGCACCAGAGGGCATCTTAGAGACGCCCTCTGAAACCCTAACCTACAATCCACGTCTAGCTGAGTGGCTGCAGAGGCTGCCACACAACAGACATGTTGCTGGACCCCTGGGTAGGAGACCTCCCGCTCTCCTGGCCCTGCAACAATGCACATCCTGGGCGAGGTGCTAGGTCTCTTCCTCCAGGATGGGCAGGGGGAAGCTTCAAAGGCATGCCGCCTCTGTGAGCTTCTCCAGACCATTTGCTGTACCCAGCAACCAGCCCCCACCACTCCTGCCCCCCACTCTGGCGGGAAGACTGGCGGGAAAAACTATGTCAGGAAGGGGGGGTGCTAGCCTGTGCCAACCCCACCCCCAGGTGAGGGAGACAAGGTAAAGCACGACCCCGGGCTCCGGCCATCTTGAAGATGGGGAGCCCTGCCATATCACAGCTAGGCTCCTGCCCCCTCCCACAGGAGAGGAGCAGGCTAGGGGGTATACCCACCTCAGGGCAGGGACCCATTGGTCCCTGTCCTTGCCCTACCTGTAACGCCCCTAAATTCAGTATTTAGGGGTTCCCTGAACCTTCCTTCCTCAGATCCCGATACGAAAAGAAGAAAGAAGATCAAGAAGAAGAATGCCCGCCATGCAGCTGCTAACAACAGGACGACAACAACTGACTTGGCCCCAGCCCTACCGGCCTGTCGATCCTGGAACCTGCTCCTGCTTAATACCGGCGACTCCTGCGGACAGCAACCTTGGGACACCCGGAGGACCTGCCTGACTTGACCTTTTTGAAGACTGGGACTCCCATCAGCAGAGGCTCTGCTACAACAACCCACCTGGTGCCAACCAGGAAGCTCCGGACCAGCCCACTCTGCACCCACCGAGCCCGGGCTGGGCCCAACCAAACCAAGACCATGAGGATGTCACCCCGGCGACTGGGACCCGAAGTCCAGTGCCCAAGGACCCTCCTGGACGAACCAGCCGACGCCTGCAGACTCAGAACCAGGGGCCCCCCCAAACCGCGACCAGCCAAGGGTAAGCTTTTCCGAGACCCAAAGACACCCCTGCACCCGGCGACCTACAGCCCCCTGTGCCTCCCTTTTGGGTACCTACCTATGCTCGAAGATCCCAACTTACCTCTCGAACTGCTGGTCGCCCCTGGAGAGTCTCCGTCCCCGAGCCTGCAGCCTTTGTTCCTTTTTGACCTTTCCCATTGGATAACATTGAGCACCCGATGGCTCAAAAGTACCCTGCACCCAGCGGCCCGAGTGCCGCTGGCTGTGACCCCTGTGTCCTATCCTACTTCCCCCCTTGCCCTGAGCAAGTGACCAGGAGCCCTACTCCCACAGCCGCGTGGCCTGCTAGCCAGCAGCCACCAACCTGAGCATAGACCCCTGAGCCTATGCCCAGAACCGTAACTTCACCAACCAAGTACTCACCTGGAAATCAGTAATTTACTTACCTGCTATTGGATAACATTGACTCATTTTGACTCGAAAATTTTCGGTGTGAAGTTTTGAAATCTGAAAATATTCACATAAAATCAGCCAAAGTCCGAATTCCGAAGTACTCACCTGTGATCAGGGGAGAAGCCAGTGCTGTACCTTCCAGCCCAGTACTGAACCGCAAAAGTAATCCCTAGCGGGGTTACTAGTAATCTGTATTTTCTCCGTAGGAACCCATTGTCTGCTTTTCTATGAAATTTCTTCCAAGTGTCTACTTTTGAAAACTTGAAATATTCTTTAAAAATCACACGAAATACTGAAACACAATTACCTACCTGTTTTGAGTTAAGACCCCAGTGCTGGTCCTAGGAGACCAGTGCTGGGTTACAAAAGTAAAGCGATCGTACTTTACCTGAAACCTGAATTTTCTCCCATTGAATAACATTGTTAGATTTCCTTTGAAAAGTTTCTAAGTGCGAACTTTGAAAACAGCTTTATATTCATGAAAATTCACTACAGTAACTAAAACGTTTTTGCTAACCTGGTTTCAGCTTAGACCCCAGGACTGAATCTACGATCTAGTCCGGGGACTACTAAAGTAATCTATATAGTAATCAACTGTACTTACATGTGGAAAACCCATTGAGCTCAATGCTATAGTGTGTTTTAGGAATGTGTTGCTTACTGTCAATACTGTATTAATTGTGTGCACGAACTTTATTGCTCCTTTGCAAAGTAATTACATGAGAGAACTCATAACAAGAAAAGTATATTTTTATAACTGTTGGTTCTAAAAATAAAACACCTATATCTGTGGATATAAAAACAATTGGCCTGGAGTTCAGTCCTTGAGTGTGTGAAACCTTTTGCTGACTGAGTGTGTACAACAAATGCTTTACACTGTCCTCTGATACTGCCTTACTGCTCAACCAAGCTACCACTTTGGAGAGTAAGGTCAGTTCTGACTTTAACCTCTGTTATACCTCTGGGGTTGGTGGACTCTATACACACTGTACTTCATTCTAGTCCAGTATATATAGAGCCACTTTCTCACAACAGGCATTCCATGTGAGCTATGCCCTGCACATGGATCACATAGTCAGTTAAATCACGGGGCTCACGTGAATAACGAGCATTGGTACAACAAGCATTGGTACCTTCAAATTACAAGCCATGCAAGGTTCAGTATTACTGGCAGAAGCATCTAAATATACAAACAAGCACTGCAACAGCCAAATACCCATGGAATCCAACATCCTTGACTAAGCAGAATGTACAGAGCATATGAAAAGGCACCAACATTAGTTCTGTAAACCCTTATCTGTTAATCGGGATGGACCCTTAACAGGGACTCTCTCTGCACAAACGGGAAAACCTGCGGCGGACCAGAGAGTTCAACAGGAAATGGAGAGAAAGAATCCCAGGAGTGGGGGAAAGAGAAACGACACACAAGCGTGAAGTCGGTAAGACTAATGACGTGAAATGTCTAAAAATACCAACATAGGATTGCTACGATAGCAGCTAAAAACTATTAAGAACAGTTTAAAAATCCTGAATGATAAAAAATTAGCAGAGGCTTATCTTGCTACTGGAGAGGTAAGTATGCAGTGTCAGGGTACTCTCCAGTACACATTCCTAGGCCTAGAAAAACTCAGAAAGATCCCAGACACTGGATTTGTCCTGTGCGCTCCAGAACACATACAATGCTTGTTTTTTCTTTCTTTCTAGAAATAAACACATTACCTCAGACCCGACCTCCTCATTGCAGTCCAAATTGTTTGAGGAATCCCGAGACAGCTATACTAATATGCACTGCAAGAATAAACACACTGGTTCCCCCACCTTCATCCACATAGGATGTCCCACCTCCCGATAGTTTGCTTTTTAGGTTGAGGCTTACCCGAGAGGGTTGTGAAAAGACATCTTTTGGGAATTCTGAAAGCTTCTCAGGGCATGCATTCCACCCATTGCTTATCATTGGCTTTGCAATTCATAACTTACATTTCTGGCTTTATTTGTTTTAGGCTGTCAAGCATGTCTTCTTCACTCTCATGAAGCAAACCTTGTTCACCATCGCTCTTTGCATTCTTCCACGAATCTTTGCTTTCTGAAAACAGGCCTTTATATTTTGTTCTTAACTTGTCACATTTGCTGTGTGTTTACTATAGCGGTTACATGCCAGGTTCTGTCTTCCAAGGGAGCTTGGTGTTTCTCTGATTTCAAAGTGAGAGGATTTATGTGACAATCTTGTCAGCTACTGGGAAAGAAAACTTTTTTTTCATAGCACACAACAACATTAAGGGGTCTATTACGATCCGCTTGCCACCGTAACGGTCAACGGGACCGACCGCAAGAGGTGTGGCGGTCCTGCTGTGCCTATCAGGATGTGACCGCCACCATGGCAGTTGCATCCTGTATATTTAACATTGTGGTGGGCAGTGCTGTATTCAGCACCCGCCACAATGTTAAACAGGCATGTTGTGTATTTGCATGCACAACGTGGCAGGCACCGCACAGTGCCTACCACCTTGTGCATGCAAATGCCAAGTGCGACTACCCCCCCCCCCCCCCGCCCCTCCCCCTGGGGGCCAGCAACGGGCCCCCAAAGAAAAGACTGCATGCTTTTCCATGGCGGAGTCTCCGCCATGGAAAGGTATGAGTACGCCATCATCATCATAATATCATAATATGCAAGGCACCACCACCATATTGCTGGCCTTTTCCACCCGGTAGGCAATCGGGTAGATTGCCTACCAGCGGAAAACTGGTGGATGGTCTTTCTGTCTGCCAGGGTCCCCACCGCAATCGTAACATGGCGGGGGGGAAATGTTAGGCAGGAGGACTAGAATGGCGGGCAGATCGCCACTGCCATGGGGGCGGTGGCGATCCGCCCGCCATCCTAATAGACCCCTAAATGTTTTGTAAAATGAACTGTGCAAATATCTCAGAATATGTCAGAATTACAAAAGCACAAATGAAGCATTTTTTGTGTAATTCAGAAGTGTAGTGGAAACATATACTTTAATACGATCAAAACATATCAGTACACTAGGTGATGCCATTTCCACACATTATGGTTTGTGCGCTGTATAGTAAAACTGTATGTGCAAATGTAATTGTCATTTCAATTGAAAATCTCTTGTCTGTAATGGCAGTGTGCAACGACACTATGTATACTCCACACTACGCCACTCCACTGTACACCACTCCACTCCACTCTACAACACTATATTCCACTCTATACCCCTCTACTCTAAGCCATTCCAGTCTATGATACTCTACTCCAAGGCAGCAAACACCCCACTTCACCACACTATACTCTATGCCACTTCACACTAGGCCACTCTACTCCACTCTATGACACTTCATGCCACGCCACTGTATGACACTCCACTTTATGGCACTTCATGCCACATTACTCCACTCCACCCCACTCTACTCCACTCCATGAAACCTTACTCCATTCCAGTATTTGGCCCTCCACTGTATGCCCCTCAACTCTGTGCCCCTCCACAATATGCCTCTCCACTCTATGCCACTATATGCTTTTCCACACTACGCTACATCACTCTAGGTCATGCCACTCCACTCCATGCCCCTTCACTCTACGCTACTCCACTCCACTCTATGACTCTACTCCACTCTACTCCACTCCACCCTACAACTCTACTCCACTTTACACCAAAACACGACATTCTATCACTCTATTTTATGGCACTCTATGACACTCCACAACAATTTACTCTATGACACTTTATTCCAGTCTACTTCCTCCACTCTATGCCTCTCCACTCCACTCCACTCTACTCCACTCCACTTTACAACTCTCTAAAGCACTCTTCGCCACTCTTCATTACTCCATTCTATGCCACTCCACTCTACTCTAACCCACTCCCCTCTATGCCACTAACATTTAGGCATGCCGAACAAGAGCCACACTGGTGTACAATACAGCTAAAACACATTGGCAAAGCCAATAGCTCTTACATAGGTGAGACCTATTGGCTCTTACAGTGCTTGTTTAGCCTGTCTCCAACATCATTCCGTTGTGGGTTCCTGCCATCAGATAACCAGGATAAATTGAGGCCGGGCCAGGACCCAGCGGACTGCACTGACAAACAAATCCCAGTCACCAGAATTCAAATTTCTGCCTCTCAAAGCCTGACTATCACAGGGAGGTTTTGAGGGCCAAGGATTACTGACCACTGCAAGACGTGGAAGACACAAATCAAAGACAAGTGAGTTCTCAGAATAAGAAAAGATGGGTATTCTATGAAGAAAGTCCGCACACATGGTTTTGAGAAACCCTGATTCCTTTCAATGAGGTACAGAAAGATTAACTTCTGAGAAGTATTTCAAACTTGGTTGCAAAAAGTGCAGTTGTCGAAGTACCCTTTCTACAAAGAACTCTGGGGTGTATATTCAATGTTGTTTCTAGTTCCAAAATCAGATCCTTTGTCCCACCCAGTGTTGGACTTGAGCTGGCTGAATCTCTTGGTTCAGTTCATTCTCTCTAGGATGGTCAAGCTCGATGAAGTGATGTCAGTTGCCACCGTAGAAGATTTCTTATTGACCCAGGATCTCCAAGACATGCACTGTCATGTTCTTATCCATAACAACTTGCCAGAGTCTTCTGAGATTTGAAGTCAGAGGACGCCATTTCCAAATCAGAGCACTTCAATGTAAACTGTCTGCATCCTCAAAGGTATTCACAAAAGTATTTACACTTGCCATATCCCTTTTGCATTTGGAGTATTTAAGTAATGTCTTACCTGGACGATTGGTTAATTGTATCCCCTTCCGTCTAAAAGATCCACTTGGATGTTCTAAGAGTGTTAAAGTGTCATGTCTCATCCCCGCACAACAAAGACTGTTTATTGGAGCTATGTTTGATACAACAAAAGCCTTTGTTTAACATTCAGGAGAAGAGCATTCAGGTTCTACAACACACTTTGAGGGACCTTGTCTCTCGCCAGCAGGCCCCTGCAAAGTTGTTTCTGAGGGTGCACGGATTAATGGCGTTGCCTACAGAAGATGTGGACGGATCATCAAAAAACATCTCTTCACTCGTCTCTTCCCATGGAGGTCCGTCCATCCTATTTAGAGTATGGTGGTTTGGCTGCCAATTTTCCGTTGCCTCTGCCGCATTTGTCTTGCTCCGTCAACGGTGGTATACCCTAAACAAAGCAGAGTGATCTCCAAAAGTTAATATTCTGTTTCCATACTTAAAGTAGAATTTCTGTTGATGGAAACATGGTGATGTAACCTCCTTTGTTGGAGGTTAAAGAGAATGAATAAATAGCAAACCATGCCTACAAATCCCACACAACCTACTCAATCAACATATCCCTGCTACTCAAATTCCTGGGACTCTATCTGGCAGTGTGGAAAAACAACAACACAATCCATAACAAAATAGAAGGCAAGCACTATTTAAATGCATAATGTTAACCATCAATGTCACTAAACGTACTTTTATGTACACTGAGCATATCCAATAACAATTTACCCAATCTCCCTGTCTGTAAACATAACCATATAAAATACTCACCTGACACAATTGTACTACCCTCTTTCAATTAGTAAAGTACAGTATATTTTTTACAACTCTACATGCCGAAACATGTTATGCTAACACACAATAAATATAATGCTTTAACGTTTTTTGTATGTATACCAGTAAAAACTCTAACCTGTAGTGGTTAGACTAAATAACACAACTATTATGAAGTTAACCTTCATCCCAGTTTACAAACTTACCTCACACTCCAAAATCATATGTGTCAACCATTTTGCTCAAGTAGATCTTACCACAACCCACTCACTGGTATGTTACATCTTTAAATTGTGCACATAATATCAATTGCGGTATACAGACTCACATACCAGACATTGTACTCATATACTCAACCAAGGTGTAGCCTCACTTAATCTACACCATGTACTTTATGGGAACCACAACACCTAAGGTATATCTATATTTTAATACCAAGTTTAAAAAAGTTAAATATAGTTACACACACTTCCACTCTGAATGCCACACATCCTAGGCCCCCACACAACCACTCCCAGTTTATTTAAAACATATCGAGAAGGGAATGAAATATATCTCACACGATGCAACACATAAGAAATCACAAGACCTGAAAATGTAAGTAAACATTTAACATTTAACACAAGCAACATATTGAATTAAGCAGTCCAATGTGACAAATATTATAACATTTGAAATAACAAACAAAATATACAAGTAAACAAATGACACTAAGGCCTAGATTCTCGAACGTTTAGCGTCGGGTTAGTGTTACTTTTTGAACGCTAACCGGATGCTGAACCCGTTTGAGATTCACAGACCAAGGTAAATAAATATTTGCGTTGGTTTGTATGGTAAAATAACCTGCCGCTGCTCCTCCACTATGGCGGAGGAGCGTCGCTCTAGCTGCCAGCAGCTAAAAAACTGAATAAAAAAACGATAATAACCCATTTTTTATTATCGTTTTATTTTTTCTATTGGGGCTGAGGCTTGGGGAGTGTTTTGCACTGCTATTAAGTGCACATGACAGTCTGGCTGGCCGTCTCAGGCTTGACAAACCCCCATGAACACTGAATCTCTCTCCAACCCAAGCAGCTTGCCGGGTTGGAGAGAGCAGGCACAGTCTCCCAGTCTAACTGGGAGCGCAAATCATCAGTGTTCAGGCCAATCTTAACGCTGCTTTCAGGATTGGCCACAGTGCACTTTGGGAGCCTGTGCCTGCAGAAGAGAGGGACATGATGTGGCGAGGCAGGTAAGTGTTTTTAATCTATTTTATGTCCGTCCTCACTTCCCTTCCCCCATCCCCACCTCGACCTCCACTTAATCTGCACACCGGCCGCCACTGAAAATAACACAATGCAGCGCGAAATGCTACTTTGCATTATTTTGCGTTAAGGAGGTGTGAAATGGGTGACAGATGGGTGTTCCCATGCAACCACCCATGGATTTTTACTCTAAACCCTATTCACTAACGTTAGTAGAAAGGGTTTAACA
Organism: Lissotriton vulgaris; assembly: GCF_964263255.1. Lineage (NCBI taxonomy): Eukaryota > Metazoa > Chordata > Amphibia > Caudata > Salamandridae > Lissotriton > Lissotriton vulgaris. The sequence goes on along the minus strand of NC_141685.1, from coordinate 773,593,110 downwards.
CCAAAAATTAAGGCTGCTGAAAAGCAGACATTAAACGGAGAAATGTGTTGTAAATATGATTCTTGATTTACAATGTAATATAGTCTGCTTTCTATATTGTTTCCTCATATATGCTCTTCTAGAATTTTACTACTGTTCTAGTGTTGTGATCTCACTCAGCTGGGGTTCCAGTCTGGTCAGTTGGAGACTGGTCAGCGTTTGAGATACATGCTTGTCTCTGTGCTGCAAATAAACTTGTCAAGTGCTTTACACAAGTCTGTTGCATTTGAATCGTTTAGTCTACAACATTTTGGTGAGAGTTTATGAAGCTGACCAGACACAGAGAAGCATCAAGTTTTGCAGTGGAAGAATTCAAGACTGAACAGAATTTACTGGAGCCAAGCAGTACTCAAACTAGGAACGAAATCACAGTGTGCAGAAGAATTGGTATGTAAAAATCGAGACTGTGGTGAGAGCGTCAATTATTGGAGAGGAGAGATAATTAACGGTGAGCTTACTTTTAAAATCCTTGCGCGAGCGTAATTGGGGATGCAGCATACGTCATTCTTCAACCGACGGATTGGAATGTATCTAATGTTGCTGTGTACGTCACTTGACAACCAGCGCGTCAGGCAACAGCGGTGTTAAGCGCGTCACTCGACAACCTGCGCGTCAGGCAACAGCGTTGTTAAGCACGTCAAGCAACTGCGTGGTTAAGCTGGGGCGTGACTACACCTAGCGTTCTTAGCTACAGCGTTGTTTAACAGTGACGTAGACACGTGAGCAGAATTTGCGTACCCTGACTTGTTCTTCTGACGTGGTTACGTCAGTTACACAAGCGGCCATCTTTAATTTGTGTAATCGAGAAGTGACTTCATGCATCTTTAAATTGGAAGCTCGAAGAGCGACACCACGCACGGTGATACGCTCACCTCATTTGGATCGAGCTTCATTTTCGGAAAAAAGAGGAGTCAGTTATCGGATGCAGGGATAAAAGCAAGCAAACAATCGAGGAGCGAAATCACGCACGGTGATACGCTCACCCTTTTCAAGAATAAGTAGTTGGGAAACATCACAAAGAATGACAATAAGGATTGACATTTCTATGAGGTGTAGAACAGTATTATTACATTAGATGTCATACGATTTACTTGTTACTAGCAACTAATTAAAAAAAAACAGGTATCATAAAGTTTGATTTTATTTAGATTGGCATATTATTATAGTACATCAATAAGATTACTTCCTGTTTATTGTTGTAATAACTGTGATATTAGAAATGTCACAACAAGTAAATGTAGCCTTACCACCGCAATTCTTGAGTGAACCAGGTAACCCACTAATTTCCTGGGAAGATTGGATAGTGATGTTTTAAAATTACATTGAGGCTTTAGATGGGGAAGAGTTTTCAGCCAAGAGGGAGAAAGCCTTATAAATGACAACTTTAGGGAAGGAAGGTCAAAGAGTATTTAAGTATCTTCCTCAAGTTTTACCATCCAGTGGTCAAGCCTCATTGGATGAGTTCAAAGAAGCAGTTAGTTTCTAGACTGGAAGTAAGGTTTGCTAAGGAGGAAAACTTAGTGTTAAACAGGTACAAGTTTTACAAAAACAAGCAACGCGATGAAGAATCTATTGATGACTTTGTCGCCAGATTTCGAGAATTATCAGTTAAATGTAATTTTGGGCAGATGAATGATGAATTAATACGTGACCAATTGATTGTTCAGTGTAATATTCGGAAAATTCAGGAGAGGTTGTGGGCAGCGAAAAATCCAACATTGAAAGTTGCCATAGATTTAGCAAAGGTTGTAGAGGAATCTGAAAAGTGTATGCGAGAGTTACAAAAAAGTGGTTTGGAGCAAAAAGTGGCTGAAATATCAGAAAAAAACACAGTGAACAGTGATGTTAGTGACGATGAAGGTGCTGCTATTGCCATTGTGAGGAAGAAGGGTTACATTTTACAAAAGAAAAACTTTTCTAACAAGGGTCAGTACAATTTTTGCGCGAAATGTGGTAGCAGTGCGCACACTTGAATGCAAAATTCTGTTTTGCTAATAACAAAGAATATTTGAAGTGTGGCAAAATGGGGCATTTTGCAAGAATGTGCAAATCTAAAGGCAAATCCAAAGTAGCAGTGGTAGAAGATGGGTGGGAATTAAAAAGGGAGTTGAAAAGATATTATTCATTGAAGATTCAGATATAAGCACATGTCAAGAGAAGACGGAAAAGAGACCGAAAGCGGAATTCATCATTGATAACAAAATCATCAATCTTATGGTTGATTCGAGTTCAAAGTGGACCATTATCCCAGAATCTATGTTGAGGGAGGTGTGGGGTGAAAAGTCATTGTCATGCAGTGACATTTCACCTACAGGTTATCAAGGAGAAAGGATTGATCTGCTAGGATTCTTCAAAAGTGATATTTGTTTCAAGAACAGGTCTACAGTGGGGAAGGTATATGTATCAGTGGATGCTCCACCCATTTTGGGTTGGATGCATCAGTATGATCTCCACATTATAGTGAATCCCAGAGCAGATGTACAAGTTATGGTGATTGATGATTACAGCATAAATGACATTCTACTAAGTGCTAAAAATGTGTTCAGGGATGAGCTGGGAGAGTTAAAAGGATATGTGTACGAAATCATGTTAAAAGAAAATGCAATTCCGACTCAGCATAAAGCAAGGAGAGTGCCGATTGCAGTGAGAGATGAAGTTAAGGGTGTCATTGAGAAAATGCTATAAGGAGGGATAATCGAGCCGGTTAAAGCATCCATGTGGATTTCTCCTGTTGTTATTACGCAGAAGGCAGATAACAAGATTAGATTTTGTGTTGATCTAAGATCCCTAAACAAGAGTGTAATAGCTAATGTTTTTCCTTTACCTAATATAGGTGAACTTGTTTCAACATTAAAAGGAGCAAAGTTTTTAGCAAATTTGATTTAAAGAGTGCATATCACCAGATTCGGTTACATGATGACTCTAAGCATCTGACAGCTTTTATAACAAGTGAAGGAACCTTTCAATTCACAAGGCTACCATTTGGACTAATATCTGCGGCCAGTGTCTTTCAAAGGATGGTCACGGAAATACTGAAGGGAATAAAGAAAGTGTTATTTTTCCAGGACGATATACTGATATTTGGGGATACAGTTGATGAGCACAATGATGTACTCAGGGTTGTGTTGTCTAGAATTGGGGAGGCTGGTTTAACTCTGCGTAAGGAAAAGTGCTCATTCCTGGTACAAGAGATAGAGTATTTGGGTTATGCAATTACTGCTCATTGTATCAAACCTAAGAAAAACTTATTGTTAGCAATTGAATCAGCTCCTTGTCCAGCTGACAAGGACCAATTGAGGTCTTTTATGGGACTGACTGAGTTCTATACCAAATTTGTTAGAGATTTTTCAAGTAAGACTGCTGTGTTGAGAAGTTTATTGAAAAAGGGTGTGAGATTCAACTGGAATGAAGAACACACAAGATGTTTCAATGATATAAAACAGGAATTGTGTGAGTCTAAAGTTCTGACTCCGTTTGACATCAAGCGTACCTCGATTCTGATGGTGGATGCGAGTAGCATTGGATTAGGGGCGGTCTTATTACAAAGACAGGGCAATGAAGCCAAAACAATAGCTTTTGCCTCTCGTCCTTTAAGTTCATCTGAGCTGAATTATTCCGTTATAGACAGAGAGGCGCTTGCTGCAGTTTGGGGTACGCAGTATTTTAGAACTTATTTATGGGGCACTAGGTTTATCTTGAGATCTGACCATAAGCATTTAGTGAATGTGCTGGCTCTGGGTGGGGTGGGCAAGGGTTCACCAAGATTAGCGAGGCTGGCGTCTAGATTACAGGATTTTCAGTTTGAGTTACAGTTTGTGCAGGGTTGGCGTAATGTTCAAGCTGATTGTTTATCCAGACTTCCGGGAAAAGTTGATGGTGCAGGAGATGCCAATTTTGAGTGTCATGAGGAAGGTGCGGTTGCATTCCTTCAAGATGTCATATCCCTTGGTGAAGGTACGTTTTCAAAAATCGAGTGGTGCTCTAGTATGGAGGAGGATCTAACTTTATTGAAGGTTATAGATCTTGTGAAAACTGGTACCAGGCGTGAGAGCACAGTTGATTCTTCAGTAAGACCATTTTTAAAAGTTCTGGATGAGCTGTCAGTTTCAAATGGAGTGGTTTTAATGAGAGGGGACAGGTTTGTTCCTCCATTTTCATTGAGACAAAAACTATTGAAATTATCACATGAAGGGCATCTAGGCCAAACACTTACTCAGCGTAGACTAAAGGTAAATTTTTGGTGGCCATCCATAGATACAGATGCAGTGTCCTGTGTTGAGCATTGTCTAAGTTGTAAGGAAGGTGAGAAAAGGTTAAAGATAGTGCCTAACAGAGAAGTGGGGAAAATAAACTCACCTAACCAGCCATGGCATAGTATATGTTTGGATTTTATAGGACCCATTAATGAATTACCCTTCAATCAGCGTTTTGCGATTGTAGATGTGGATAATTTCTCGAAATGGTTGTCAGTTTCTTTTGTTAGGGAAATTACTACTGATTGCACAATCAATTTTCTTAGGAGAGTATTTCTGGATGAAGGACTTCCATCATTTTTGATAAATGATAATGGGACACAGTTAACTTCGAATAAAATGAAAGTGTTTTGGAGAACTGTGGAATAACACATCACCGTACCAGCCTATATAATCCTCAAGGGAATGGTATTTGTGAAAGAGTGAATAGATTGGTAAAGGGCATTATTCAAATGTCTTATGCAATAGGTTGCTTTTCTAATGATAAAGTTCAAGAGATGGTGTGGGCCTATCGCTCAACTCCACACAAACAAGACATGAAATCTCCTTTTGAAATGATGCGAGGTAGGCCTCCAAGTTCAAAATTGTTACCTTCTTGGTTGAAAAACCTTGATAATGATGTGCCTTCTCTAATTAAATCAAATATGTCATCGGCAGTTTCAGTGGGAGATCTAGTAAAAGTTAAACCTGGCAGATTCTCAAAGGGTCTTACAAAGTTTAGAGGACCTTTTATTGTAAAGCAAGTGTTTCCACATTATGTTGTCTTAGAAAATGGCGAAAAGTGGAACTACTGAAGGGTTGCTTTATATCAAAAGAGTTCAGGTTCAAACATGAGTGACAGAATCTCTGGAAATGTGTCCAGCAGTAATGAGTACAGGTTATCTACTCAAGAAAGTGTAAATGCTCATTCTCAGATAGAACACAGGAGAGAGGAAGGTGATGGTGAGGCTTCACATCATCTTAATGTACATAGTCATATTGTTCAGGAAAATGCAGCAATTCCGAGTGAGATGCAAACTGATACTAGTTTAACCAACAATTCTTTTAGAAGTTCAAGATCTCGTCATCCACCTATATATTTGGATGACTACATTTGTTTTTGTTCTGATGTATTATTTAATTAGTTATTTTTAGTGTCGTTTGTTCAGTGTCCCAAGGGAAGGAGATGTGTTGTAAATATGATTCTTGATTTACAATGTAATATAGTCTGTTTTCTATATTGTTTCCTCACATAAGCTCTTCTAGAATATTACTACTGTTCTAGTGTTGTGATCTCACTCAGCTGGGGTTCCAGTATGGTCAGTTGGAGACTGGTCAGCGTTTGAGATACATGCTTGTCTCTGTGCTGCAAATAAACTTGTCAAGTGCTTTACACAAGTCTGTTGCATTTGGATTGTTTAATCTACAACAAAATGTTTACATTTCTCTGTGCTTTTCTGACATTGCAGTGGGCAGCACACATATAAAATAGAAAATGCTTTTGGACACATCTAGGCATAGTATCTTGTACATGAAGGGTACTGTGAGAAGCTATCCTGGTATATGATGTACACTTATATGAGTGGGCACCTTGCACCTGTCCAGACAACCGTTATGATGATTTAAAAGATCTTAGACAACCTTAGAAAGCTCTATAAATGGCAGCTGTGGAGAGCAGCCTTCAGGCTTAGTCCAGAAGGAGTGTAAAGCACATTTTTTTTTACCAGAAAACAATCTTATAGTATAAATTAAGTGAAAAAGAACCACACAAAGTATTTATAAAAATATGTATTTATTATATAATACTCTCTAACACATAGCAATATCTCCTACCCGGAGATATGCACAATGCACACATTACTTTAGCGAAGGAACACAGTAAATAGCACGGAATACATAGTGGATCCCAGTGGGGGACCAAACCATATACTAAGAAATAAGTATAAGAACCCTGACTCGGGTCAAGACAAGGTCGAGAGGACGTAGAAGTGCTGGAGACCCAAGGAACCACCCAAAGTGAGTAGATAGGGACCTCACGGAGAGCATGTGCAGTGTGGGAACACTCGTGCGTGCTACGTACAACTCTACATGTAAGTTGTGGTTGGATTTTTAAATATTAAGGACCCTTCCTAGATGACAGATACCTGCAAGCAGAGGGAGCATGTCACTCAGGGGTGACCAGGAGACTTGGAAGACGAATGCACTCTGATGTCGGGCAATGCAGGACAGATGACGATGACCTTGACTCTGCAACTGTAAGGACCAGACAATCCTGAGGAGGACCAGGAGCTAGGCACAAGCTGTTCCATGAAGGGTGTCGAGTGCTGAGGGGTCGGTGTCCGGTGGGAGCACCAACAAGCCTTGGAAAATGCAACCAACACCGGAATTGAAGAAGGAGCAACGTCAGGACCAGCCAGGTCCAGGGGACTCATCAAAAGCAGGGGAGTCAGGGCAGGCCCCAAGCAATCAGGGGAACCCAAAACAAACAAGGGTGACCCTCAAGTGGACCCATAGGCCGGAGGCACTGGAGTCGGGAGAGGACCTCAAGTAGCTCACCAAAAGATGCAGCCCACGATGCACACAATGCGGTGTGGCCCAAGATTCTGATTGCAAGAGATGCTCGAGGGTGGAGCTACTTGGAGCCCAAAGATCTTCTTGGAAATAAGTCAACAAGCCTTTGCAACTGCAAGTTGACGCAGTGCACAGGGGTTCGGTTATTGCAACCCTCAAGAGGGACACTGGCCTCAAACTTGGTAAGAGGGCAGGGCAGGCCTCCGGAGCTGTGAAAAACCACCACCTGTGTTTCAGAGCCTTTGGAGTCCGGAGGAGCTCAGAATCATCAGACCGGCCAACTTACGCAACATCAGATTATGTCATTATTTTCAAAATGTGATTCCACCATCAATCCAAGAAGAAGATATTCCAAAAGGTTTGAGACCACACAGTACGTACATGGCTCCAACGAGCCACAAAATCATAGACACTTTTGAGAATCTCATCAAACGAGACATCGCGAATCTGAGCTTTCAACAAAGCTCCAAACGGAGCAATATGACCATCCAAGAAAGAAACATTCTACATAAATTAGCCAACAACAAAACGATTACTTGTCAGAACGCAGATAAAAACGGAGCCTTAGTAATTATGGACTCGTCATACTATTTGACACAAGTTGAATTACACACATCGGATGTCAGCACATATGCACCCCTGAAAAGTGATCCCACCTTGGAATATTCTACAGCCTTAAACAACATCATCAAATAGGCATTTGATAACGGTACCATCAATGACAAAGCACACAGATTCCTTATTCAACACAATCCCAAAGCACCCGTACTGTACATGGTATCAAAAATACATAAACACCCCACCAAACCACCCTTCAGGCCGATAGTATCAACCAAAGGGAGCATACACGAACCCATCGGGAAATTTCTCGACAAATACCTACAACCTTTCGTCATCACCACAGGATCATACATAAAAGACACCACTGATTTTTTAGCCAAACTCAATACCTGCTCTACTTTGTTTCAAACAGAAGAAATACTATTATGTACAGTGGACGTCCGATCTTTATATACATCCATCCCACACAGTGTGGGCTTAAAAGCAATAGAACAAGTGTTAACTAATTCTACTTTGTATGGAGATCTACAAATATTTCTAATGGAGCTCTTGGTATTTACACTGTATCACAGTTACTTCAACTTCAATGACAAATGGTCCTGCAACTCTGCGGTACATCCATGGGAAATTGCGCAGCTCCTGCGTATGCAAATTTATTTATGAAAGCTTTTGAGGAGACCCATATCTTGACAGATGCCAACTGGTCAAGATATGGAAAACTTTATTTGAGATTTATTGATGACATTTTCCAAATATGGTCAGGCACCAGCCTTTCATTGCAAACTTTTCTAGACACGTGGAATCAGAAGGATGAACGTATTCAGTTTACCTGGGATATCAACCCACATCTCATACACTTTCTGGATGTAAAAATACAAGTACAGGATGGCAATATTTCCACCACTCTCTTCCGGAAGACAACAGACCGCAATTCGATATTGCATTACAATAGTTTTCACCGACCAGGCTTGAAAAAGAACTTACCGTTCTCCCAACTCTTACGCGTCAAACGTATAGTCTCCACACCAATGGAGAGTGAAAAAGAGATGATAACCATGATAAACCGATTTAAAACCAGAGGATATCCAGGAGACATCCTAAAGACAGCAGAAGAACGATGCAAAAAAATCAAAAGATCAGATCTGCTGACAGTGAAAGAGAAGGAGAATACAAGAACAGTAGTTGTCTCTAAATACACCATAGTCAGTCACAAATACCGGAACATAATACTGAAACACTGGCCACTCTTAAGTGGGGAATCTGATTTTCAAGGATTATTTGAGCAACAACCCATCTTTGCATATACACGTGGCAGGAACCTTAAAGAAATGCTGACCAAACCAACAGACAGCTCAGTCAACACCATCTATAAAGGATTAAAGCTGTGTTATAATTGTAGTAACTGCCACAACATTATCCCAGGAAACTACACGCAACACCCAATTAAAGGTACAAAAATCAAACTAAACATGCAATACGGCTAACGTCATTTACTTGCTCAAATGCCCATGTGGCTTCTGTTACGTGGGCCACACTGAGAGGAAAATACTCACAAGAATCTTAGAGCACAAAAGCAACATAAGAACCAGGAATGTCAAATCAACAGTGGCAGTTCACTTCATGGAGAACAATCATTCAGTAGCTCAATTAAAGTTTTTGATACTAGAAGTGATTAAGCCTAATGTGAACAACAAAAACACTCTCTTGAAAAGCGAAAACTATTGGATCTGATACATGGCCACGATGCAGCCCCACGGATTAAATGACAGAATGGAGTTCTCGTGTTATCTTTAACTCAACAGACATCCATACCTGCCAATATCACACTCTATGATTATATGTTTACTTTTATCACACTAGCACATTCCCTTGTCACATCGTTAGTTCACTAGATCCGATTCACCATTACAAAATGGCCCCTGTGTTAGCATCACCAAATTAAGTCCGTCATTGCAGCTAACTAATTCACGTATTAACACAGCCGGTCGAGAGACGCGTGTACACTCCGGCTCCCTACCAGTGAATGAAGGCACGTCTACTCTCCTCATGCTCAACTAGTAAGTACCTCTCTATCACAGGAGGACTGTGTAACTATGTGTTATTGATGTGAGATGGTTTACGGACCCACTCTCATTTACTTATAGCATTTACCCTTTCTTACACAGGCGGATCTCGCCAACGCTAGCCGCTATGTAAGTAACCTATGAGCACAACGGGTTGCAACTTTTCACATCACTGCATGCAATGATATGAATATCCCATTGCACACGTGTCTGTTCAAATTTTTTTCAATAATCACCACAAACCCATATTCAATGAGCACGGCCGCCAATATATTGAGCACACACCTAGTTCGTTAGCCGCGCACCCATAGAACGTTTGTGATAACCAAACACGTGAATCAAGCACAAAAATCCAACACACGTGAAAGTTATCTTTTCAGGCACCGTCACCACACGCTAGAGTTGCTTCTACACACGACCAGAGATGATTTACGTGTATGAACAGTGGTTCACTTATAGCATGCAGAACTCCAATCCTCATTGCATAATGATACAGTCTCCTTCAGCATATTGGTTCTTAAATATGTACTTTCTTTATTGTTTAGAATTGATCCCCTGATGAAGGGCAACAATACTGCCCGAAATGCATTGGGATCAACAAATATGGTGTTGAAAGCATTAGAAGATGTGTTAACCATTTGGATGAAGCTATTCAAAGTAAAAAAAAGCATGAAAAACTATGATTGTGAATAAACAACATTGACAACCCGAATTTCTTGAAAACTTTATTGACATTCAGCTGAACAGAATAAACCCCAAGGGTATCCCCACAGCTGTGCAGGGAGGCAGCTTCCTCTATCTCAGAGGTTGCTTTGTATTAGTACGTTGCAATAGATAATCCTCAAAAATATAGAAATTAACTTTTTTTTAAATAAAGCTTGTTAGAGAGCCTAAGCATACACATGTTAATACACATATTTGCGACCAAGCATGTTAACATGCAAAGATACAGGCAAAAAAAGAGTAAGCATTTTTATTGACACATAAACCATTGTGGGGACGTTTAAGGCTTAATTTAGCCATGGGCTAACTTCACTGTAACAGCTTTCTGCACTTTGCAAAAAGCACATCCTCACAAAGTAGAACTCTTCAGTAATAGGAAATGTTATGGCATACAGTGGTATATGAGTACCAAAAATACTTTTGCTTTGGGACAATTTTTTTTTCATATAGGCAATGGCCAGCAGCTGTACAAAAAAAAGTTTTACAAAAACCATGACAAGCAAAAGTAGGATTGGCGAAGCCAAAAGGCTAGGGGGCAATGCTCAACCTACTGGCTTTTCCAATGCTTGACACAAAGTGAAATTACCATGGCGTTCTTGATAACACTTTGAATAAACCAGGATGGTGGAGAGGAGGGGCTATGGCAATGGTGTTTGTTTCAAGTACACCCTTGTACATTGTAGCTATGGCTTGACCTAAGTCACTGTAGCTTGGCTGGGGAAGGACCCTTCATGGGGCTCCTGTTCTGCCAAATGCTACTGAATATCTGTGAGATACGGATGGAGACCCGGAGATCCTTCATCACATTGTGCAATGGGCCTCATGATTTTGGATTGCGCCACTGTATTTTATAATGGCATGATAAATGGAAAAACCCAGAAAAATGTCTGCTGGAAAAAGAAAACACTGGAATAGACTGTCGGCAAGACTGCAGACCCAGGGCTCTGAGCCCACACTTCCTCTGTAATTACACCAGGTCCTCCTTTTTTGTCGCACTGAAGGTAAACCGAGCTAGTATGTAATGCCCTTTGAATCACATACATTTAACAGTGCAGCCCATTTGGCTACACAATGAGGACCAGGATTTGGTTGTCAAGCTTAGAAGCTTATTACAAATTAGTAATTTAAATAGATCCCTCTCAAGACCATGCTATAAAGTTACAAAATGATAACTGGGAGTCTGAACCTACTAAGGAAATTGAGGTGGACAATATCAAACAGACAAGCAATTCCGTAACTGCAATGCAGAACATTAGCATTTGGTGCTCAGAAAATATTTTGAAGTTCTCTTGTCTATACATTAGTAATCTAAATCTTCCAAGCACAGTCTAAAGCAAGGTATGGTTCACTTATCTAAGGAGTCTTAGAAATCAAAGAGTTCCATGTAGGGAATATGTGCAAGAAAAGGGAAGTTAAGTAGAACAAGCAATCGCATCTCAGAAGGTCGGTCAAGAGTCTTTAGTAGGTCAGGAGTAAGGGTTAGCCTAAGCCACACTTAGGGCAGGATTCAAAGGAAAACATAGAGGTCTAAACCTCTTACAGTCCATTCAAGGGGAGTTGAGAATCATGAAAGGATTTATCAAGGAAGGTTCTGCGTAGAGTCTGTAGAAAGAGGGTTCACCAAAGAAGTCTAGAAGCAGTCTGAGAAAGGTTCAGTGGAGTTAGTCTCCTTGAAGGGGAAAGAGTATCTCTCATCACAGCCCTTTAGTCACACTGTCACACTGTCATCAAGTGTCCATTGTCTTTGTTTCAGTTTCCACATTGCAGACTGCAACTTCCACAGAAAGTCGCACACTTGACATGGGATCAACATCTCTTTCTCACTCCCAAGTCCATAAAGAATAGCCCTTTCATTTGCCTTCTCTTTTCCCATGTTCTTTCATCAAGCTCTGTTTCTCAGGCTATCTATCTATCTCTAGTACAGAAATTTATCTATATTCTAAACTAACAATGTGTGGGAATAACGTCAAGAAAGCCGCGTTAGCTAAATCTGAAATACAGTATTTTATGAAATGTAGCATAATGAAGTACAGGCTTAAAGACAAGTTAACCATTAAATTGTATGGTGCACCTTTAATATGCAGTTGTATGTTCGAACCACAATGAATTTACCACGCATTCCTTTACAACACGGTCCAAACCACGAATGGGTCTTTACAGCACAATCCTTTACCACATAAGGTGCTACAGCGACTTGCTTTAGGAAAAGCACTGGACTTTGGAGTAGTATACTTTTTACTTTTCCAACTCCTTTTTGCGCAACAGTAGGGAAAGTGTTGGACATTAAGTCCAACAAAAGTCCAACATGGCTTTCCCTAACGCAAATCGTTGTAACGAGTTGCGAGGTAAAATAATAAGTTGTAAAGATGCATTTGTGGTTCGAACCGCGTCATTAAGGCACATCGTGGTTGGAACCGGGTTGTTAAGGCTGTTTTCCTTAATATGCATGCGCACAAACTGACATAACTGAATAAAAATTCTTTAATACATTTAGTTCATATTGCATAAGACATACTTTAAATAATCAAATCATTCAAAGGTATGACTGAGAACAATATTTAAAAGTACATACATGTAACATTAATGCATACATTATACATGGGTTATCGCTTAAATTGCAATGACACTACACATCTGAAGATGGTTTGGACTAATTTCCAAGTGATTACACAATATACAGACAATATAGCACACATTTAGGAAAGTCAGGTTTCTTCAACGGTGAAAGTAAATATTTTATTAGACAAGGATGGTTTAATATTAATCAAGCTTCATACAAACATCTTAATCAGCATGGTTAAACACATACTTATGAGTAGACTCTCGAATCCTACAGTAAACTCACTTTTTAATAGTAATGTCGAGTGCAACTTTTTCATCAATCATTCAATCAAGTAAGAAAGATGTCCTAGGTGCACGTACATGTCACATCTCTGTGTACACTATCTGTCATATTTTCTGATGTGTAAAGCATGGACAGCTTTGCTCTGCACCAATCCCTCCTCTGATGATGAATCAAGCCATCCCATCAATGCCTTATCAGATGGTTAGATTATAATCTGCTTGTCTTCATAATTTTCCTTCTGGAATACTCCAGAATTTTCATGTTATCATAGTATTTAATCCGTCTATCTTCCAGTTCTATATCTGCTCTCATTGTCTTGCCCCCTCATCCCATTTAACTTGTGGATGTTTATATATCTTAATACTGACAAACAAGAGTAATCCACAAAGAGGAATTATCACTAAGTGTCTCAAGATCCTTTCAACAATTCTACTATATAGGTTTCAAAACCATCTGCCTATAGCAGGAAATCATTTCCTATTGCTTCCCAAGGACCTGTTGCTGTCAACCCTTTCAAATCTTTCTTTAAGTCAATAATGTTGCTAATGTATTTCTTAAGATCCTTACTCTCATCTGGAATATAACTACAACATTGTTGAACTTTTAACATCGCCCGCTTTTGCAAGAAGGACATCTAAAGCAAGTTGATTCTACAAAACCATTGATCTGATGGTAAAAAATCCCTCTATCTATAACTAGGAATCCTCCACCTGTACTAGTAGACAATTTATCGACTACAGAAGAAAGCTATCTAATCTTGTGTGAGTTGAGTATAACTCCTACAGATGATATCAAAGCACCAAAAATGTCTCCTACAATTTCACTAGCACTAGCACTGGTTCTCACATGGTGCTCCCTTGTCGAATGATCAATTTTCCCCACATGATAAATGTGTGGAAAAACTATTACCAGATAACATGTTCCATAACATCTCTTGGGTAATCCATAAAATACATGTTTCCAACAAAACAAATAAACTCCAGGGAACACAGGATTTCCTCCATCTAAATATAAACCCCAATTCCCTCGAACTTCAAACGGATGGTCACATTCACTAACCCCTACAACATTTGTATCACTTGTTGATTTTCTAATAAAAATGCATCATCTCCCTTTATGTTGCCAATCTAAAGCTAATGCTGCCATGTTCCCCACTAATCTAGGTTCCCTCGTCTTTAGACCATTGTGGCACCTTTGAATGATTTGTGGCTTTAGCTAAAATGTCTCTCTTTCTATCTTCCACAGATTCTATGAATTTCTTTTCTACAGCTGTTAAAGAACACGTCAAATTGTGTCTATTTGCATAAGCTGTGTCCACTATCATCATAGGTCTAAAGAAATGTCCCACTATCTTAGAATGTTGAGCACCAGATTGTCTATTAATGTGCTTCAGCACAGGAACCTCTAAAATGATGACCAAAAGTGGTTTTAGCAATATTATTGGAAATAAATAAGCTCAGCAATAAGCTACAGGAAACTCCATATGTCAAAGGAAAATGATGGTATGTTATTCCTTCAGCAACTGATGCAGGTAATTGCATACAAAAAGAGCAATCCCTAGGATCCATAGTGTTAACATATTCATAATGTAGTTTAGAATAAACATTCAATGAGTAATCTACATATAACTCTCTATTGCAGATAAACTATTGTCGGTAGTAAATGGTGCTTGATGGGCATGTGTAAACATATGCTCTTCATGTAAATGATGTGGCAAATTCAAAATTATAAGTAAAGCAGCTAATAGTATTGTCGCAACAGCAAATAGTTCTGCACATATGTGTTTGCGTCTAAGGTTGTTTGATACTTTGCAGATATCTAGGTAACTGTTTAACTGTTTTATTGTCACATGTATGTGAAGACAATTATAAATCTGTCTTTTTTAAGCAATGTATAGCAGCAAAATGATAAAACATATTTAGAAAGCATACATTATTTTTGTATGAAGAAAAAAATAATAAACATATATATGTTTGTGACTAACACTGTTGAATGACACTGATATTGGGGTTTTGTTGTTAATGAGCACTAGGAGGCCATACTAAAAGCAATGTAGGTCAGTTTAGAGGTTCGTTCTTTCTTCTAATTTGTTGTTTCCCCCTCCTCTAGGACCTCAAAGTAATTAGGGGGTACCTTTTTCCTTTGTGTTTGTGTTAGGCTCCATAGGTTCTTTAGTGACAAACTGTTTATCAAGAAGATTGCAGCACAGTTTTTTCAGTTAGTTCCCACTTGCACAGACAGCAAAACAAAGTACGAAATGCCTTTTCCAGCAAGATATGTATAATAATCTTCCTAAGACTTCCTTAGCCCTACTCTGTGTTCTTCTAATGGGCAACCTTAGGAGCCTTCACTAACTTGGGCCTTGGTACTCCTCTTTGTAGTTTGGGCAAAGCTGTTAAAGGCAGTCTCTAATAAATGTGCAGGTCAACTTTGCTAATAATCACTTCCAGAATAAGTTGACTCAGTCTGTTTAGTGGCAGTACAATTTCAAAACTCAGTTCAACCACAAAGTTCAGTCAAGGAGGTCCAGGTGGATGCAAATTGTTATAACAAAAAGTGTAGAATGCTCCCTCCCAGTTATTGGCTGCCAAGAAAGTCCATACAAGTGAAGAATACCTTTGGCAGGGTACTCTTGCTCTTTTTGATCTCCTCATGGCAGGCCCGTCTTCATCTGTGTCACTCAGCCCAGATCTGTCAACACCCACTGGGATGGTACGCGGTACATGCACTTCAGTCAGACAGTGTCTTACTCTCACTTGCCTTCTGGACCATCTCTCTCCGGGTACATCTTGTGTTACTATGGCACTAGGCCTTAGCCAGGGTCTGAAGAATCTGGTGCAGTCAACACTACTGAATGGGGCCCTTCTGTACCAACAACAATTAACTGTTAACAAGTGCTGCCCCTACTGCTTGCTGATCCCCAACAGCTTGACTAACCTGTTCCCTCTGTCTCACTGTAACCTCTGGCACATTAGGAACAGGTTCTGTTATACCATCAAGGGGACACAGGACTCTGCAAGTATGGGTAGCGTGAAACCAATAAGGAAGACCTACACACTTCACAGCAGTTGTGGTGACCAGTACTACCTGGTAAGGCCCACTACACCGAGGCTTCATGTACAACCTGCGCACATGCTTCTTCACCATAACTCAGTCACCTGGACTGAGGTCATAACACTGCTCCTATTGAAGCAGGGCTGTAGCCTCGCCGACATGTTGAGAAATAGAACACACCATGTCAGCCAGTACTTTGCAGTAATCAAAAATCATGTTATTGGTAATGTTATCAAGCGCATTCACAGGCACAGCTGGCTGTCTCATGGCCAGCCCCATGATGGTTTCATGGGGAGACAATCCTGTTCTCCTATCTAGAGTGCTGCGCATACTCGTCAACACACAAGACAAAACATCAAGTCACATCATAGATATTGAAGAGCATACTTTCGCCAATCGGGATTTCAATGTGCCATTGACTTGCTTCACAATGTCGGAGGCCTCCTGACGGTAACTGCAATGTAGTCTCTGTTCAATTTGCAGTGCTGCACATAGCATCTTCAGGACCTCATTATTAAAATGACTTCCTCAGTCTTACTCCATAGAAGTCAAGAGGCCAAAACGCGCTATTAACTCTCTTAGCAATAGATTAGCTACTGGAAGACTGTCATTTCTCCTAAACGGGCAAGCTTCAACCCACCATTAATAGATATAGACAATAACTAGGACATATATCAACTCATTACAAATGGGCATCTCAAAAAAGTCAATTTGCATTCTGTTAAAAGGACCTCCAGAACGCCCTATGAGACTTATTGTTACTGATTGTCTCCTGCCTGTATTCTGCTGTTGACACACACCACAAACTTTCAGCCATCAATCTGAATCTTGGATTAAATCATGTTTGTCTAAAGAGGCGCACCATTGCGTCTCTCCCTACATGTGCGCAGCCATAGTAGTGTCTTGCCAAGGGTGATAACAAGCTGTCTGGCAACACAAGTCTTCCATCTCCTGAAACCCAAATGTCATACTGATCTCTTTTTACATAACCTGCGCTGACCCAGGCTTGTTTTTCTGCTTTTAGTACTTCTTCCTGTAATCTCTTAACTTCCTACCAAGTATCAACAGTAGACAACAACAGATTGCAATCTGTGACCTCTGAACTTTCATTGACATCCCTTTTAAAGGTGCAAGAATTTATTGCATAGTATCGAGCTATTTCATCAGCATATCTTTTGTCCACTGTCACATAATCAGTGCCGTGCCGTTGAGTGGCACACTTTACTGAGAAGGTACTCGCGCTTTGCATTGCGCTTTGCGCTTAATTACCGCGCTATCATTTTTAAAGCTAGCCTTTTATCTATTTGTGTTTTTCTTCGTTGTATTTGCCCCTGATCTTAGCTGGACTTATTGTACCCACCTCACCTGCACCATAATTGGCTCCCTCACCGCTGTTTTGGCGGGTCCGGTTCCTGGGGTGGGATTGGCTTTGGGCGCCATCTTGGAGTGGTGTTGACTTTGGGCGCCATCTTGGAGGGGTGTTGACTTTGGGCGCCATCTTGGAGTGGTGTTGACTTTGGGTGGGTGTTGCTGACGAGCGGTCTAGCGCTCTGGCTCAGTGGAGGGACGCCTATTTAAGGCGACCTGCCCTATGGACTGCCCTGAGAAGGTACTCGCGCTTTGCATTGCGCTTTGCGCTTAATTACCGCGCTATCATTTTTAAAGCTACCCTTTTATCTATTTGTGTTTTTCTTCGTTGTATTTGCCCCTGATCTTAGCTGGACTTATTGTACCCACCTCACCTGCACCATAATTGGCTCCCTCACCGCTGTTTTGGCGGGTCCGGTTCCTGGGGTGGGATTAGCTTTGGGCGCCATCTTGGAGTGGTGTTGACTTTGGGCGCCATCTTGGAGTGGTGTTGACTTTGGGCGCCATCTTGGAGTGGTGTTGACTTTGGGTGGGTGTTGCTGACGAGCGGTCTAGCGCTCTGGCTCAGTGGAGGGACGCCTATTTAAAGCTCCCTTCTACGCGCAGCGGTTACGCGCAGCGGGCGTGCCTTCGCTGTGCCTGAGTCGTGCCAGAGTCCTGCCCGTCTGCGCCCATCCGCGCTAAGGAGGCGCGGGCCGGGGCAGAACTCTGGAACTGGTCATCATGACTTTGCCTCTGATAACTTACAGTAGGGCCGATTTACTGGCCCTACGGGATCGCTGTACTCGTTGCGAGCTATCGCCGGTAGTCCCGCTTTGCGGCCCATATCATTGTAGGTGTGGTGCTTGGTCATTGGAGCCCCCTTCTCTTATTCGCTCCTTGGGGCGCGCTACTCCTGTTATAAAGAGGACAGGCCAACGGGACCTGAGTATCTGGAGCCTAAACGTCAGATCAGTGGTAAAGCACCATCAGGATGTTTACGATCTTCTCATTGATGGCTCGCCGGATGGGCTTTTCCTGACGGAAACTTGGCTCCAGGACTCTGACTCTTCGATAATTAATCTAGCCTTTCCCCCTGAGTATGCTATTTTTACCTTAAATCGGACGACTAGAGGTGGAGGCATTGCGATGGCCACCAAACGGTGCTATCTTGCGAATGGAAAGCCGCTGAACTTAGGGGGTGTGAGAGTGCTCTATTTAAAATAGCGTTTAGTCACCAATTTACCTTTTCTGGTTTATTAATTTACCGGCCTCCGGGCTGCGATTCTGTTTTTAGGGCTGCTCTTCCTGAGTATATTAGTACAGAGGCACTAGGATGTGCAAATTTTAATGTTATGGGAGATCTCAATCTCCATCTGGACTGCCCCTCTTTATCCTCTATTAGGAGCTTTCTGGCGGATCTTGAAGCGCTACAGCTCTCGCAGATGATTACATTCCCAACTCATAGAGGTGATCATATTCTTGACCCTTTCTTTACAAATCTAGAAGGACTCAGAGTTCTTGGTTCCTCCCAGTTGGTCTGGACAGACCACATGCTGGTGAAAACGGCATGTTCCTTGTCTGACTCTCCTTTTCTATCACAGGACAGACTTGTTCTTAAACGACACTGGAACAAATTAAGACTGGAGGATTTTTACCATCTGCTCGAGGAGGCCCCTTTAGGTCCACTCACTGAGGTGGATCGTGGTTACGACTCCTTTTGTGAGTGGTTATCTGGTGCCCTCGATTCTCTGATTCCTATGTGTTGGTCTAAGTGTCATCGGAAGGAGCCGAGTCCTTGGTATGACAGTACCTTGGCATCTCTTAAGAGGGCTTGTAGACAGGCCGAAAGATTATGGAGGAAGTCGTATGACCCAGATTTGAAGATCTGTTATCTGGCCAAGGTCAAGATCTATCACAGGGCAGTGTGTCAAACTCGCGCTTCCTTTTATGCTCAACAGTTCCAGGATTCTGCCAACCCATCGAAACTTATTTTTAAAGTATTAAAGGACCTGATGGCGAAGAGAGCAACTGCAGGGGAAATATGCTCGGACGCACATTGTGAGGGTTTGGCCTCTTTCTTCCATGATAAAGTGCAAGCCATCTATCGCACTTTTCCAATGGGTTCTCTGACGCTAGAGCAGGTTGGTCGCACCTTAGGTGAGGGGGATTGTCTTTCTATCTTACCCCCCTTATCCTTGGAGGTGTTTGACTCTCTCAGCGCCAAAATCAAGTCTGGATCTCCGGCCGACCCGCAGAAACCGGCCCAACTTAAGACCCTAGCCGGTTTGCCGCACCCCGGTGCTGTCCTTGATCAACCTGTCCCTCTCTTCTGGAGTGGTTCCCGTCAGATGGAAGCAGGCAGTAGTCACGCCAATCCTGAAGAACGCGACCCTCGACCCCCTTAAACCTGAAAACTACCGCCCTATCTCCCTTCTCCCTAGGGCCACGAAAATAGTGGAGGCCCATGTGAATGCCACTCTTTCTGACCATCTTGGTAGGCTCAACATTCTTGACCCTACTCAGAATGGGTTCCGTGCGGGTCACAGCACGGAGACGGCCCTTCTCTCGATGGTCGAGCATTTGCGTTCCGTGTTGGATTCCGGTCGAACAGCGGCACTATTGTTATTAGATCTCAGTGCCGCCTTCGACACGGTCTCACACGGGATTCTGCTTCGGCGTCTTGAGGAGGTGGGCGTCTCTGGCTCCGCCTTGTGCTGGTTTCGATCTTTCCTTACAGATAGATCATTCCAGGTGGCGATCCCGCCCGGGAAGTCGTCATCCTGTCCGTTAGACCAGGGAGTCCCACAGGGGTTATCACTGAGTCCCACCCTTTTCAATCTGTATGTGAGACCGTTGGCTGCGGTCGTCAAACGGTGGGGCCTGACTATGGTCTCCTACGCAGACGACACGCAGCTGGCGGTCACACTGAGTGGGAACTCAGATTTGGAGGCTCCCAGGTTCTGTGAGGGTCTGCGGGAAGTGGCAAACTGGATGAATGCCAACTGTCTCCAGTTAAACTGAGGTAATTGAAATTTTTATGGTCAAGTATGTCCCCTAACGTGTACCCCAACGTCTCCATGTACGAGTTTAAAGTACATGTAACTTCCCTCCACAACCGAATCTGAAGACGCAAATACATTTGCGTCCAACGTTAACATGTCCTCTATCAGATCCACCATGAATGGATCGATGATTCAGTTTCTAAATATGTCTTGCCAACGTCTTTACATGGTGCACTTTCACGTTTTTCCTGGCTCTGCCGAGCTAGGCCCTGATTTCTGCCTTCGAACCACTTCTGTCCCTGCCTCTGAAAGCTGCAGCATGGAGATGCATCCCTGACCTCTGCCTTACTTCCTGCCAAGCGAAACGGTGCCTGGCTCGGCCTGGCCTGCCTGCCAAAACAGTATTTTGCCTTCAAGTTATCAGCCAGCCTCCTCGAAAACACATTCCAGTCTAGTGATATAGGTAAAAATATTCCCGGCTGCAGAGCAAAGGGCCAAGCCTTCCTGCCTCCTTCATGTAATTCATTGCTCCCGTTACCATGGTAGGCCCATGGCCCCGTGCATTGCACTTAGATACATATGCATTCAGTATAGAATAGCCCCTGCCCGAGAGACCTTTTACTTCAGATTAAACATCCCCCAAACACAAGATATCAGATATGTTATAGGAACAGGTCGATCTGACATGCCAGACTTCTATCTCCTCTACTAGTGCTAAAGTCAAAGCCCCCAGCTTTCCTTAGTTCCACGTCAATCACACGTCATACTAATTGCGCGCGCACCCAGGTGAAAAGCTTCAGCTGACTCTGCAGAATCCTCTACGCACCCACCCACTTATGACACTTTCTGTGACGTTTCCAGCACACGCCTCCGTGCACACCCTTGTACACGCCTTTTTGCTACGCACATGTGTTCTTATCTTATTCTTTTCACTTGTCACGCCTACTGTATCCATCACCATTGTACAGTTTTACTATATATGTCATGTACTGTTAATAAATCGTGGACATCTTTTTGCCATCATTGCATATACCCCCGAACCCTTGTATTGATGGAACTGATTTCCATGGCTCGAGCCATCCCGATTAAAGCCTGTATGACTCAGATACCACGGACTCTGCCTCTCATTTCATTGAGCTATTCTTTTACCGGTCAGTAATTATATGGAAAAATAGTACGGTAAATTATATTTACCACATAATTTGGCGCCCGAATAGGAACCCCTCCCCCACCCCACGCGCCGGCGATGCGTCGCAGGCCTTGCCCCCTACCACAGCCGTGACGGACTCCTATGCGCATCTGCAGGTTTTCCTGTATCTCCCTCAGGCCTACGGTGGAGACGGAGACTGCGGGACAGCATCCAGACGAGGCGGTGAGGAGTGCGGAGGATCCCGACCAGAGCCCAGCCGAGAGAGCAGTGTCCGAGGTGTCGAGAGGCCCACCTGTCCGAAGCGTCGAGGCGCATGCGTAGTGGGCAGCAGCAGTGAGGTTGTAGCAGTCCAGTAGCAGTCCAGTCCAGTCGAGTTTCCGAAGCCTTCCGTTTCCGTGCTTCCCGGTGAGTACCGTTGCTGGGGACGCATCAAGACGGGTGCATTAATTTGTATCCGGTCAAGACGGGTTTGGGTACACAGATCCGGTCTGTACTGTTTTAGCAGTGCATCTGTACTTTTTAGCAGTACATCTAGTAATTCAGTGATTCAGTGTTTCTAGTATTTTTGTTTTAGAATGTATTAGACAGTATCTGTTCGAAATGTTCCGATGTGTTTAATGTCGTGGTATGAATGATTGTTTGCATTTTTTTTATTGTGTTCAACGTGTTTACGTCCAGATCGAGGTAATCATGCCTCTGTTTTCGAAATTACGTCCGATAGGAACTAGGAAAGGGATACTCGAAGAAGCAGTTCCCGTCCCACCTAGGGACACTCCAGGCCATTTTATGTACCACAAGCATGGCTTAGATGCCATACTGTACTTAGATTTATGGGTGGATTACACAAAGGATTTGGAAGAGAAACAGAGATGGCCCGTTACAGGGACATGGGATGCCGAGTGCATCATGAGAGTAGAAGAAGCATTATGGAAAAAGAAAGCCAGACAATCACAGAAAGATGCCATTGAATTATGGCGTAAAGAAGCACATAGACGAAATGAAAAAGAAATCAGGAAAGCAGAGAAAAGTAGAGAAGAATCCGAAAAAGCTAGAGAAAAAGAATTACTAGAAGAAGGAGAACGAGTCAGAATAGAACAACATGACAGACAGAGAAATGCCCTTATTACAGGACTGTATCCAGTTCTGGCCGAGGGCCTGCCCAAGGCGATCCCGGAAATGCCAAGTGATCTGCCGCCACCATTGGTTCCGACCAAACTCCGTCACAAACAGACTGCAGCAGACATATTCCTTTCTTCCTATTTAGATGGCATAGCTCCAGCATATACTAATGTGCCCGTACCACCTGTTAATAATGCACAGCAGCCTGCTCCGGTTGCTCAAGCCACGACCCCTCCACGTCACCAACCTCCCGTGCCTGTTGTCTCTTCCCCTACTGGCCCCCCTGCTACTGTTCCCCCTACTACTGGTCCTCTTAATCCTTTTTCGACAGACGCAACCCAGGGTTCCACCCCATTACATATACCTGCCACACAGTCAGGCTATGCTCACGCTTCCGTTTCAGGAGGTGCCGTAGGTGGCCTCCCCCACACCCAGCCACAATTACATCGATTGACAATCAGAGAATTAGCAATGCAGCGTACACCAAAAGCGAGCACATCTGAAAAGCTTAAACAAGCACTTGGAGATTGTAGATATGATCCCGTACCTGGCAAGCAAGGGGACATGGTGTTAGCATCGTTACGTCTAAGACGTGTTACAGATTATTTGATGACATTACCAGAAATGCCAGACCATCTAGACAAAATATATCACTTTATTCGAACGGGGGAGGGTCCAGAAAGTGTTCGTGAGGCCATGGCATATCAGAAAGTCGAGACTTAAGGGTTAATATTGCGATTTTTGATTAATTGTTTGATAAGGGAACAAGATCAGCCAGGTTTTTCTCAAGAAGAGATGGAGGGTTTGACAAAATGGAGTCAGAATATTGCAGATTGTAAACATGATAAACAGAATTGTATAGATGCCATGTCCAGAAAGATCCGTAAAGAAATAGTGGCAATACATGCCCGACGCAAAGCTGATAGGACACCCGAGTCAGACGAAAAAGACTCCTCAGAGGAGGAAGAACCAGAGAATCCAGCAGCGACTCAAGACATGATAGCTTACGTAGGTAGAGCGAAACTCCCTAAACAGTATTCTTCTGATAGGCCTTTTGACAGACCGATACGTCTAGAAAATAAAAGACGTTTTCTTCCCCCCATACCAGAAAAATGTTCTCTTGAACATTTATTTCAAGCCACTGATAAAATCCTGAAAGATAGAATAGGTTACAATGAACTTAGTACAATGCGTGAACAAGAACTAGCACGATCTGCAGTACAGTGGGCCGATAATGACAGCGTATATAAAGATGATTCAGTAGCGCAAACATTTTTGAGTCTTACCCCGACTGAACAACGTTTAGTTGGTATGTACATGATCCAGCATATCATTATGCTATATGAAAGTCAGCATTCTGATCCAGGTCCCCTATACAATGTATTAGATGAATTACTCCTGAACAGATGGAGAGGCCTAGGTACTGATTTGATTAATGTGATTCTCGAACAACGTCATAGATACAGAACATTTTTGACTCCACATTTTGTTCCTGTTCCACCCCCAGTAAGCTATCCTTTTCACCTAGACAGACAGAACCCTTTACGAGAAGTCCACCCCGTTCAGACAGCTCCAGGGGGTGAGCTTCAACGCGTATTTGTATACACGCCCATAACTAAAATGGAATTATTGGAAATGAAGAAAATAGTGCCGAGTCATGATAAAGATCCAGCAGGGTTTCACCGTGAAATAAAAGACATGTTACTCATGGGAGACTACACATATCCCAATATTATGAAAATATTGAAAGTATTATTGCCTGCCGGTATTTACGAGAAACTCAAAGAAAAAGAATGGGAGGTGGGAGATAAAAAGATTAATTGGACTGAATTAGAAAACGAAGAAACCGGACGAACCCCAGGTTTAGGTCTTGGGGACAAAACTAAAGCATTACCAGGATTATTAGTACAGGTTTTGCCAAGGTTGTTGACAACTAAAAAGGAGGACTGGGACGCAATCTCAGCCTGCAAACAGAAACACGACGAAGACACTAGTGATTTTTATTCCAGATTCGAGAAATGTTTTATTATTAATAGTGGCCTGAAAACAAGTAGCGAGTCTTACCCACATCTATTTGTGACCAAATTAGTCGAGAATTCCTTGCCCCAGGTTAAGAACCGTGTATTGAAAGTCGAGAGCACATGGCAAGCAAATACGCCTTCCCAAATGTTACAAATGTTACAGTACCACCAGAACAGAATTAGGGAGGAACATGATCACGAACAAAGACGTATGAAAGATACCAAAATGAAAGTATTAGTTGCTCAGTCAGTACCAGCTGAAGGTCAGAAAAGGGGTACGACACAGTCCAACAATCCGACAGCTCCTGTTAAAGGGACATGCAACTATTGTAAACAGCCAGGTCACTATGTAAACGATTGTGCAGTTCTGAAACACAATATAGCTACAGTTAAAACGAAAGAGAGACCGCGTCCACCTAGACAGGACCAGGTCCAACAACATATTCCGCAGAATATACAGCCTATGCAGATTCCGCAACAGACCGTAGCGGTACCACAGCCTCAGCCCATTGCCGCAACGCAACATGTCACACAGCAGATGTACCAGTATGCACAGTCCGACTACCCCGATTATCAGCAGTATACATGAAACAGCCTAGAGAGGGAGGTTGGCTTGCCTCTTATTGAGGTTCCTGTAGATCAAGAGGGTCCTTATGTACATAGTCAGGTATTAGGAAAGGATAGAAAATTTTTGATTGACACAGGGGCAAGTAGAACTACCATCAGTCATGACGAGGTTCCAGGGGCACCCCTCTCAGGCTCACAGAATGTTTCCCTTGGATTTTCAGGAAAGCCTATTGTTAATGAAGTATCAAAACCAGTTCCCCTTGCAGTTGGTCCATTATCCCGTACTACAGATTTGTTGCACACGAAATCATGTCCAGAAAACTTGCTTGGTATTAAAACACTGAAAGCTCTAGGAGCTGTAATTTGTTGTTCTCCGGAAGGAGTAAGGCTGTTCCTTCGTGATTTTAAGGGTCATTATGTATTGAGAGATTTTGATCCCAGGTTACAGAATGTTCCTGCACATTTATGGGCACAAGGCCCAACAGATGTAGGTTGTATGCACATTACTCCATACCGTGTCACACTCAAACCAGGAGTTGTACTACCCCGAATCCGACAATACAAGTTACCACCTGATGCTGTAGTGGCTTTACTGAAAAATATTGACGAGCTCATTGCACAAGGAGTGGTTGTAGAAACCGACTCAAATGTTTGTAATTCCCCTATCATTCCGATTCTTAAACGCACTGATCCGAATGCACCTCCAGTCTATCGATTGGTGATCGATCTGCGAGAATTAAATAAATGTATTGTACCGCAGTATCCAGTGGTCCCAGACATTTCGTCATTATTGACAGCTATTGATTCAGAGGCGACGTTCTTCACTGTAATCGATCTCAAGAACGCCTTCTTTAGTGTCCCCATTGATCCGGAAAGCCAGTACCTTTTCGGATTCTGTTTAAATGGCCGTAGCTTCAAATTTGCACGCGCCCCTCAAGGATTCACAGAAAGCCCCAGCATCTACAGCCAAGCATTGAAACGACAACTTGACAGTATTCATATGCCTGCCAACACTGCCCTACTCCAGACGTCGATGATCTATTGATCACCGCCCGAAGTGAACAAGAATGTGAACATGCATCACTGACAGTCTTGTATTTCCTGGCGGATAAGGGACACAAGGTGTCTCCTTCGTAGCTACAATTCTGTGCCCAGCAAGTGGTGTACCTTGGGCACTTGCTGTCCAAGTGGGGTAGGCAGCTGACACCTGATCGTATCCAGTTAATTGCACATCTTCCGCAACCCAAGACACAGAAGGAAGTACGAGCCTTTATTGGACTCACTTCTTATTGCAGACAATGGATTCCCCAATATGCATTTCTAGCTAAACCACTCATACAATTGACAACACAGGAGGCAGCGTCTTCGACTGTTCTCCCTTGGACTCAGGAACATACACAAGCTTTTGACGAATTAAAGAAAGCCTTATGTCAAGCACCTGTTTTAGCAACACCATGTTACAGCAAACCTTTTACACTTTTTGTCACAGAACGCGATGGCACAGCGTTATCGGTTCTCACTCATGTTCAAGCAGACAAACACAGACCGTGTGCTTATTTTTCGAGTACATTGAATCCAGTAGCCCAGGCCTTGCCTGCGGGTTTAAAATCAGTTGCAGCAACAGCTCTAGCAATAAGACAAAGCGATTCCATTGTATTGGGACATCAATTGACAGTACAGGTTCCACACTCTGTGGAAGGTCTCCTAAATAGAACACAGACTCAGCACTTGACTATAGCACGACTGACAGGTTATGAATTAACATTGTTTCAACCACACATAGAGATCAGACGCTGCAATACACTAAATCCTGCTACACTTTTACCATCAAGCACAACAGATCCTACTCCACATGACTGCGTGGATGTCATTGACACGATCACGAAGCCCAGACAAGACTTGACAGATGTTGCATTACCCGATCCAGACCTGACACTTTATGTGGATGGTTCATGTATGAGAACAAGTACAGGAGAGTTAGTGGCCGCATATGCAGTGACCACTGAAACTGAAGTCATAGAAACACATCGCATTGACACCCTGTCAGCTCAAGCAGCAGAGCTCATTGCTCTGACCCAAGCCTGTATATGAGCCAAGAACCTTAAAGTAAACATATACACAGATTCACGTTATGCATTTGGAGTCGTACACGACTTCTGTGTCCTCTGGCAAGAAAGAGGCTTCTTGACCTCTCACGGAGCCAAGATCCAGCATGGTCCCCTCATTCAAGCTCTGTTGGAAGCAATACATTTGCCTACAGCCATAGCCATCATGAAGTGCAAAGCACATACCAAAGTCACAGACACTATTCCCAGGGTAACGACCTGGCAGATCGAACAGCGAAACATACAGCTCAGACTCATACCCATACGACTGATATGACAAAGACTGACGTAACTTCACTGACACATTGCATGACAGTTAGGGATCCCACACAAGATGTAATCGACATACAGACACATGCTACTCCAGACGAAATCAAGAAATGGACTGAACAAGGAGGGATCCAGACAGAACAGGGATGGATGACGAGGGGAAAGACCACATGGTTTCTCCCCGACTCTATGGTTCAAGTTATCATCAACACAGCACATAGTCCAGCACATTTAGGAGAGAAAGCCATGTTAGACAGTTTACAGAACCTCTGGTTCAACAAACATTTACGAGCAGCAGCAAAACAGAAAGTGCGTACCTGCATGATCTGTTGTCAGTTCAATCCAGGAAAAGGTATTCCCGTGGAATGAGGTGGATTTCATCCTCCCGACCATCCTTTTGAAGTCCTCCAGATGGATTATATCCAGATGGACAGATGCCGAGGATTCAAGTATGTCCTCGTAGTTGTATGTGCCCTATCCAGATGGACAGAAGCATATCCCGTCCCAGATTATACTGCCCCGACCACTGCCAAGCAGTTGGTTCGTGAATTCTTCCCTCGGTACGGTTTGCCCCGTGTCGTGTATTCAGATAACGGTCAGCCATTCTCGTCCGAACTCATGAAGCAGGTTTCACTCCTGTTAGGCTATCAATGGAAGTTCCACTGTGTTCGACATCCCGAGGCAGCAGGTCTCGTAGAGAGACACAATCAGACTCTGAAAACCCGTCTTGCTAAAGTGTGTAAAGAGAAAGGTGTAGATTGGATAGTAGCTTTACCGGTTGCCCTCTTTTATATGCGAATGGTAGCTCATTCTAGGACAGGGCTATCCCCGTATGAGGTGGTCTTTGGTAGGCCTCCTAATATGTGGGGGACGCCTATGCCACGTAAAATAACAGATGTTGACAGTACTATGCTGACAGATTACCTTGCCTCCTTGATGTCTGCACTACTATCATGTCGTTCACAGGTCGCGGCAGCCTTCCCAGACAACACCGAGGTGAAACCGCATGAACTGGTCCCAGGAGATGTCGTCGTGGTCCGCAACTTTGATCGAGCAAGCCCTCTGGAGCCCCACTGGAAAGAGCCGAAGATCGTTTTGTTGACCACAAGGACTGCAGTTAAGGTCGAAGGCAGGAAAGGGTGGCTGCACTCGAGCCACGTCAAAAAATTTTATGGACTTCCGCCAAAGACCGTTTCCCAGGACTGCCGCATTCCAGACACTGATACTAAACTCCCCCTGTTAGAGAAAACTCCGCAGCAGGAGTACAGATTGAAATTGAGGTCTAGTAAGTCAGACAGTTTAATTGTTTAAGTCCCCCTCGGGTGAAGCGGTTAGACAGGTACCTGACATGTATAAGATAGACCCCAATAGAAAGAGAGATAGACAGGAGATCAAGAAACGAAAATATTGTAAAAATCTCCGAAGCCGTTGCATCTGCACGTAACTTGTTATGTTTTTTCTGAGTCTCACGATTATTATCATAAGTTGGATGTTACATATGTACTTTCCTATTGCACATTCTTTTTCTAATGACACTGCAGAGCACACGTTTAGTGCCCTGCCTCCACATGAATTGTCTTATCGACTTGCGCTGCGCAACAATACATTCATCCGTATGTTACACCATTCTCACCAGATCAACAATGCTACTAATTGTTGGATATGTGGCCGACTCCCTCCCTATCAGAACTACAAGGGAGCTCTGCCCCTCTTTCCTTACCCGTTTACACATAATGGTTCCTGTGGTGCATGGTTTAGTTTAATATCCTCTTTAGACACTGAATCCAGAGTTTCCCAAGGCAATTGGATATGGGGAAATCTGAACACTGTTATGAACAAAGCATGTTTCCCAAACGAGGAAGGTCTTCCACAAATGACAGGGACCGATCTAGAAAATGAAGTGTATGGATTAGGTAATTTTACACTTAACCTCATGATTCTAAATGTTCAGTCCGAGACTAGTCCAGACTTGCCATCTATATCAGTTTTACCAGCAAAAGGTGTATTATGCGTCAGAAAGAATGGTTCAGTACATCTAGGTCATAGCGACTGTACTACTGTGGTCGAATTAAGTGATAAAGGCAAGTCTACATTCAAAGCTTCCCGACATTCCTATTTTATTTGTGGTCAGACAGCTTATGTACGTTTACCTCTAGACTGGGATGGTACTTGTTTCATTGCATTCCTATTGCCACCTGTATTTCTAGCCCCATCTGATTATCACAGGAATTCCCGCCTCGATCTCGTTAGACACAAGAGGGATCTCCCAATAGTTGATCAGACTGAAACTACATGGGAACAATATACAGATTTCAATAAAGGATTCTTTCCTTATCTAGGCACTGTCTCAAATAGTAAACTGATACGCAAATTAACCAGAATCCTCGAAGCAGTAGTGAATGAGACTACTTCTGCTTTGGGCAACTTAACAGAAGAGCAGTCTGCTATGAGACTTGTTGTTCTTCAGAACCGCCTTGTCCTTGACGTCATCCTGGCCGATAGGGGCGGAGCTTGTAGAGTCATCGGATCCAGTTGTTGCATGTTTATTCCTAATAACGCGCCATCAGTATACAAGGCTATCACCAAGCTTCATGAAATAGCTCATCAGATACACCAGAATCCAGGCTCCTGGACTTGGTCCGGTTGGCTCTGGAGTGTAATATCAGCCTGGGGATGGAAGCTACTGTCATTCCTAGGAATTATATTGGCCATAGTATTCAGTTGTTGTCTATGTCTACAATGTGGGCCAGCGATTTGCGGCTTGTGCGCCACAGCTTGTATTCCCCGCTCAAGTTCACGTTCCCATTCCCGAATAAAGAAAGAAGAACAGATGATGTTATATGAACAGATAGATGGTCTCATGAAAATAGATATATCTTGATGGGCACGTAGGGGACAAGGAGGGAATGAGGTAATTGAAATTTTTATGGTCAAGTATGTCCCCTAACGTGTACCCCAACGTCTCCATGTACGAGTTTAAAGTACATGTAACTTCCCTCCACAACCGAATCTGAAGACGCAAATACATTTGCGTCCAACGTTAACATGTCCTCTATCAGATCCACCATGAATGGATCGATGATTCAGTTTCTAAATATGTCTTGCCAACGTCTTTACATGGTGCACTTTCACGTTTTTCCTGGCTCTGCCGAGCTAGGCCCTGATTTCTGCCTTCGAACCACTTCTGTCTCTGCCTCTGAAAGCTGCAGCATGGAGATGCATCCCTGACCTCTGCCTTACTTCCTGCCAAGCGAAACGGTGCCTGGCTCGGCCTGGCCTGCCTGCCAAAACAGTATTTTGCCTTCAAGTTATCAGCCAGCCTCCTCGAAAACACATTCCAGTCTAGTGATATAGGTAAACATATTCCCGGCTGCAGAGCAAAGGGCCAAGCCTTCCTGTCTCCTTCATGTAATTCATTGCTCCCGTTACCATGGTAGGCCCATGGCCCCGTGCATTGCACTTAGACACATATGCATTCAGTATAGAATAGCCCCTGCCCGAGAGACCTTTTACTTCAGATTAAACATCCCCCAAACACAAGATATCAGATATGTTATAGGAACAGGTCGATCTGACATGCCAGACTTCTGTCTCCTCTACTAGTGCTAAAGTCAAAGCCCCCAGCTTTCCTTAGTTCCACGTCAATCACACGTCATACTAATTGCGCGCGCACCCAGGTGAAAAGCTTCAGCTGACTCTGCAGAATCCTCTACGCACCCACCCACTTATGACACTTTCTGTGACGTTTCCAGCACACGCCTCCGTGCACACCCTTGTACACGCCTTTTTGCTACGCACATGTGTTCTTATCTTATTCTTTTCACTTGTCACGCCTACTGTATCCATCACCATTGTACAGTTTTACTATATATGTCATGTACTGTTAATAAATCGTGGACATCTTTTTGCCATCATTGCATATACCCCCGAACCCTTGTATTGATGGAACTGATTTCCATGGCTCGAGCCATCCCGATTAAAGCCCGTATGACTCAGATACCACGGACTCTGCCTCTCATTTGATTGAGCTATTCTTTTACCTGTCAGTAATTATATGGAAAAATAGTACGGTAAATTATATTTACCACAAAACACCAAGAAGACGGAGATTATGGTGGTTGGTAAACAGGTGGCTTTGTGGGGCGATAAATGGTGGCCTTCGGATTTGGGTGTGACTCCCCTTCCAGCGGCAGAGATAAAAAATCTGGGGGTGTGGCTTGATCCCTCTCTGAATTTCATCTGCCATACCAAGAAGGTGGCGGCTTCTTGCTATGGCATTATTAGAAGACTTCGACCCATACTCAAATTTTTTGATGCCCCCACAAGACAACTGGTGGTCCAAGCATCCGTGCTGTCCAGGCTGGACTATGCCAGCTCCCTACTGGCGGGGATTAACCAGTCAGAACTCTTGCGGCTCCAGCGGGTTCAAAACGCTGCGGCCCGACTGGTGACAGGCCTGCCTAGGCGGTGCTCGGTGTCCAATACTCTGCGCTCTCTCCACTGGCTCCCTGTGCAGCAGAGGGTTAAATTCAAGGTTCTTTGCCTTGCATTCAAAATCCTCAAGGGGACATCTCCACAAATCTTGGAGAAATTGTTGATTCCCTATGTCCCCTCCCGCACTCTTAGATCCTTAGGCCAGAACTTAGCAGTGGTCCCGCGGTGTAAGCTGAGTAGAGTTGGTGGCCGTTCGTTTCGAGTCCTGGCGGCGAGCTGGTGGAACTCTCTCCCTCCACAAATCCGGGCCATCGATGAGCTCTTTCAGTTTAGACGGGCTATCAAGACCTTTTTATTTGTTTAGCTCATCTTAGGTCTTTTCTCTTTTTGCTGCCCGCTATTAATGCTGTGTTGTGTTTACCTCCTCAAAGCGCCAGGACGCCCCTTTGCTGGGGCAGTTGTGCGCGGTACAAATAAAAATAACATAACATAACATAACTGCAATTTGGGCTGGTAGTTGTATGGACTGTAACAAGTTCCTCACACTTTCCCCATTGCAGATTGGTGAGGTAATTAATCCGCGTTAAGACCGTAACTGCCCAAAGTCATGAACTACACCAAAGCCGTACTATCAGTGAAAATTGTCACTCTCAGGTGGTCTAAAAAACAGCATGCTCAAGTAAAAGTATTCAATGTTTCCCCTTCTACTAAAAATACTCCCTGAAGCCAGGAGGCTTCCACCACACCTGAGACTGTACAAACTGCAAAGGCGGCTTTTAAATTTCCATCTTGGTCACGTAAACAGGAACCATCAACGAATAGCACATGATCTGATTTGGGTAGTAGCACATCTTGTTATATCAGGTCTCGGCTTTGTGCACAGTCCAGTAACATCAAGGCAGCCATGTTCAACTTCTTCTTCTACCCCATCATTCCTAAGAAGGCCCAGTAATTAGCAGGATTGAGTACAGTGTCAAATTCTCAACCCCAAGTAAGACTTGTTCATACTTGGTCAGTCAACTATTGGTAAGGTGCTGTGTCGGTGTACTAGTCAGCAACACCTCGACTGAGTGGGTGCAAAGATTGTTAAAGGATGGCCCATAAAAATGCTCTCACACTGCTCTATGCTAACACTAGCTGAGGTCATGGCTTTAAGACATCCAGGCAGAGCAGTGACTACAGGGTCAAGTGTGGCAGAAAAATAGGCTACAGGCCTACAGGCATTCCCCTGAATCTGGGTAAGCACTGAAAGAGTGCAATCCTCTCTTTAACTGTAAAACATTTGTTATAATCAAACATTCTCAGGGCTGGGGCGTAGCAAAGATAATATCGCAGCTCTGAGAAGGCATGCATGCATCTGTCATCCAATGGTACTGGATCTAACACATCTTTCTGCCTTCTTTCTGGGTCTGGGTAGTTGGCGTATTATTTTCAGAATCACCAAAATTCTCTCCTGTGACACCTTCCTTGCTCCTTTCTCAATAGGATGTCCTACCTACAGCACTTCCTTTTAAGGTCGAGCCTGAGCAGCGCATGCAACACATGCTGTATTGAAGTAGGGACTTGAAGTTCCACCCACTCTCCACCCACATTTTTCATTGGCTTGTGTCATTGTCCACTATAAACTGTGGCTGTTCATTGGATAAAAGGGTCAGTGATGCCTCCTTAGAACTGCCTTGTCTCATTTTGTAACCTTCCATGGCGACAGCCCCTGTTACATGTGTTGTTGCTCGGTAGGCTTTAATTACAGCCTTTGAGCACTATTTTCACAAATAGCTTTGCCCTGCAGGCAGGACACACTCCTAATGCTTTTTTATATTTTTATAGCATGCATTTGTAATGCAACAGGTCTTGCATTAATGAGAGTTTAAGCTATTAGTATTGTAAATGACAATGCCTTTTATTTATCTGTTTTAAAAACAATACATCAATAAAAGGCATTGTCATTTACAATGCCATTAGCTCAAACTCTCAAAAATGCGAGACCTATTGCATTGCACATGCTTGTTGCATAATTGTAACTTGGTCGGGAACACTTTATTTCCATTCTCAGCTAAGAGGTTCAGCAATGCGATAGTGCCACATTTGCAATCCTCCTGTGTGTTCAACGCCACCAGTAGGTCACCGATATACTGAACTAAGGATGCTGAAATACTGGATAAGATTATGGTCCACCCCCGGGTAGGCCCTACATAGAAATGCTCTGATGGAGTTGATCGATTTTTGATATGAATTGCTCCCCACTCTGGCTCAAGGCAATTAAGACCTTGGCCATCCCTTACATCTGCCTAATTTGTGGGAAAAGCAGGAAAATCTGAGCAGTACCATGGGCACTCAGATCAAGACCATATACTGGGCGCAAATTACTTGTGAATCCTGGTGCGAGTTGCTACCAGATGGACAGATATATAGGTTCCTTGCCCACAAATGTGTGCCAAAATATGAGAGCTTTATGGGCAGGAATACTCCCCACTCAGCCAAGTGCCTGTACTTCCACTTTAGAATTGGCACACTCACCCTCAACAAACAGATTGCCAAATGGAATGGAGTTACTGGCAACTTTGGTGAGAGCCCGTTCTGTCTATCAGTTGAAGAATCAGAACCACGTATTCTTTTGTGCCAAGTATATGGCTCCCTGCACAAAGTGGATTATACCGATCTTTCAACTTGTGGGTGCCACCCAATGTGCGGAGGTGATGAGCCTGCTTAATCCTGATACTCATAAACCAGTAGTCTGCACTTTCGAGATTCTTAAATTGGGCCTGGAATCTAAGAGCAAGATGCCTGAAGTAGCATGACCTGTTTTTGTATAAAAACTCTACTTGGGAGCAACTTGTCACTATTGTGTGTTTTGTTCTCCAGGAGGGAACAATGTTTTAATTCTGGATATTGGTGACTTGTTATGCTATATGGGAGACATAAGTTGTGTGTACTATAACAATCTTCCATTGTTGCCCAAAAGTGGATGCCTTGTTAAGTTGTATATTATATCCTTTATACTGTGGGTGTTCTACTAGAAGTTTCTCATGTATTAGGATTTATGGTAGCATTCTGTTCACCCTTGGCCATTTGATTCTCGGGTTCCTTATCTTTTAATTGTGAACCAAATCAATTCTGTTGAAATCTTGGCATGAGTCACTTTAATCTGTAACTACCTTGCAGTGACCTTGCAGTGACCGTTGGGCCCTAGTGAGGAAATGGTATCCCAAATTAAAGCGTTTTATGATTATGGGCGTTCGACATAGCTAAGACTTTTTTTATCACCCACTGCAATCTTTTGTTTTAGGAGATAATCTCATTTGGGGTGAGATTTTATTTTATTTTATTTGACACTGCTTTTATTGTGTTTTTATTATATACTTTTATGGGTGTATTTTTACAACCGATAAAGTTATTCTACTCTACTGAACTTGGACTGAGTATTAGGGCATCACTAAAGATGCTAAGTTCTTCTTGAGGATATAATTAAAGAACAAGGGACTCTCTGTATACCCTTGCGGGACTCAGCACCGTACCAAGACATGGCTGCCGAAATGGAACGCAAAAAGAAATTGGCTTTTCTCATGCAGTGGTTTAGAAAAGAAGGCTAGACACAAATCGATGACAGAGAACCACTTGGCCTCACATAGAATCTGAAACAAAATCACATCTGGATTCAGTACGACAGGACAACTATCGAGTTCACCTTCACAGGTCTTGTACATTGCAATACTTGCTGATGGTTTAATGCAACCCATGATGGATGGGTTACATGGACTCTTCAAAATCTCCTTCAAAATGCCTTGCTCAATCATTAAGTCAATCACAGGAGTCATCCTGGCAACAATTTCAGGGGTCAAATTTTATTGAGGGATCCTCAGGAACTTAGAATGTGGCTTTCTAGTAATACGGACTGGTTCAACATCATTGATAAGTCCGATATCTTAACCTGAGAAGTCCTAGAATTCAGGTAACACTGCGTCTCTCAATTCCACAGGTAAATCATCTTTTGTCAGCAAGGGGTACATTCCGATGTCTGATCTCTGTGGGGCAAGTTTAAAGGCAATGTCTTTATTATGAGTATGAAACTCAATACCATTTGGGGTACAGTAAATGGAACAATTCAGCTAATATAAAAGGTCTAGTATAAGTAGATCACACACCACAATCGGTGATGATCCTCGACGGACCCTATTTAGACTGGTACTGCTTTTGATGCTGGGCTAGTCATTTGTTTATTTGCAACTCCTGTAACTTGGGTTCTTTGTCCCTAGAAAGGTAGGTAAAGAGCCTGTTCTCACAGTAGAGCGGGTAGTAACACTGCTGACAAGGAAGGAGGCTGGATTCCCATTCATCTCACCACCCACATGTGCACCACTCTGTTCTACCACTAAGGTTGCAGCAAGGATGCAATCCTCTTCCCCTCTCAGGTAAGTGTAACAGTTCTGAGATGAAATCATCTGTTTTGTTCATGGAATATTGTTGATACATATTCTGATTTACGAAGGAATTATTGTTTACATTGGGGACCAAATTCGCATTGTATCTTTGGCCATTTGTGACATTGGCATTTTGTTGCGGCATAGGAACTTGTGGAACTTGCATCACCTAAGCTTGGTGTACATTGGGATTCTGGACACCTACTCTCTACCCTTGCTGTGTCTGAACCATGTTATTTTCTTGGGACTGCACAAATCCACCATTCTGGTCCGGGTTTTCATTAACCATATTACCAGTATTAAATTGACATTTGCGTTTCCAATTCCCCAGCCTGCCACTAACATGGCAGGGGTTGGTGTTCTTCATAGTCGGCAGACCAACACCTGTTCTCAGGTCAGTCGGGCCCCCTTGTCCTCTGTCTTGCTGTTGAAACTCTTGCTGCTGAAACCCATTAACACCTTGCATTATGGGGAGTACCTCCTGATACTCTCCTTGTACAGGAAAAGTATTTTTAATAAAGAGCTGATTCTGACCTCTATGTGCAGCTTTCATTTGTGCAATCACTAATTTCTTCTTTAGTTTCTTTATGTTTAATTTCCAATTTGTTGCTTCAGTACTTTGCATAGCTCAAAATCTCATCAATGGGCTTAATCTGCAAACAAATCAAATGCTGCTGAATCATGGAACTAACCTCAGGCTTCAATCCACATATGAATCTATAAACAAAATGTCCCATATCCTTCACTTTAATCGTCTCTATCCCACTGAACTGTTTAAATACCCTCAACAATCACTCGTAGTAAGGATGAATTGACTCTTTAGATTCTTGGGTCGCTCTGTCAATCTTCAGAAAATCGATCTCTTTAGGAGAGTTTTTCGATTTCAAAAATGTAACCACCTGATTGTATTTCTTCATGACCAATGGGGACGGAGCATGTAATTCAGGATGTCTCTTCGGCTCTACTTCAGGCCAATTCATGTAAACCTTGCATTGAACCTACGATCACCTACGATCACCTACGATCACCTGGAACCACAACCTCAAATACAGTATTCAAATCCTTCCATAAAACCTTTGATATTTTCACACATCAATCAACCTGTCTGTATCATTTTACTGGATTCTCTCTCAATTTTGGGAAATCATTTGTGAAGGATGCAAAATCTGATCTACTCCATTGTATATGTACATGTACATACCATCCACCAGGCGCTTCCCTCATGGGAAGCATATGTATACCTTCATCATACTTCTCTGTTCAAGATGGAGGCATTTGTAACCTGGCTTTCATTGGCTCCTTTTTCTTTGACCATCTACCTTCCGATTTATCCAGCTCACTCCATTTTTTAACATAAGAAATTAATTCTCTACTCTGTAATTTCATTCCAGGT
This sequence comes from Lissotriton vulgaris, assembly GCF_964263255.1. Classification (NCBI taxonomy): domain Eukaryota; kingdom Metazoa; phylum Chordata; class Amphibia; order Caudata; family Salamandridae; genus Lissotriton; species Lissotriton vulgaris. The sequence goes on along the minus strand of NC_141685.1, from coordinate 773,555,193 downwards.
GGGCGCATGTTTGCAAGATCTCGTTCACTGAAACTCAATCTGTAGCTTCTCTGTAGTACTTTGGACCTCTGTATATCAATCCCGATTCTGAGCTAATTATGATAATCTGTCATGAGCCTGTCCTGCACGCCTAGTAATGTCTTTACACAGGAATATCAGTTTATCATCCTGATAAGCATCCAATCGAGACAAACTAAGAATTCTTAGTGTCATTTCTTCTAATTCTACTTTCAATGTGGCCACATCCATAACTCTCTCTCTCTCTGGGACTTGAGCGGATGTCCCATTCGTTCCAGGATTTGGACTATTTGCTGGAGTCTCTATGTCTTTGAGCTAATCATCAAATTGTTCAGAAGTCCGACCTGGTTGTTCAGCTTGGGTATGAAGAAATATCTCTCCACCATAGGTACTATTTCTTAGACCAGGTGGCGAATTTAAAAGGGACATGTCAGAGGTTGGCGTTTCCATAGGCACCTCTGTCTTAGGGATACTGTAATTTACATCTGAGGTGTATTTGTTTTGGGCAGGAAAAAAGGTGACGATCTCTGCGGACATCTTCTGGACCAATCAATCTGAGTCTGATTTAAGGTAAGGTTTGTACTCGAACACCTGGGCTGTTCACTTGTGTCAGAACGATAGGACTCTGTGGGGTCTGTCTCATCATTGAACCTGTTGAATTGTAAGCCTCAGCATTTGTCCCAGGAAGAACAGTCAAGGCATGTGTAGTATTTCCTGTTGCTCCAGGCTTATACACAGAAACTATAGGACCTATTGTGATGTGCATCTGGGGCGTTTAGAGCGTGTGAATTGGATGGGGCTGTCATTGCTGAATTTTCTCCAATTGGCAAAACATGTTTACTGGTGGCAAAGGCACATCAAAGATCCCATTCTAAGGTGCACTATCGGCTGTACCATGCTGCGTTTCATTATATGGAGGTGGACAGTTTAGCAATAATTCAGTCGCAAAATCCTCATCTGGTTCGCTGTCCCTTTCCACATCTCTATTCTTTGTCGCTACTGGTTTCTTATTTATTTTCTTATGCTTGCATTTACCTTTCCAATCTCCTTTTCTTGTCAATGCAGGATATAACATAGCTCCCTCCATCAGGTTAGTTCTCCAGGCTTTCTGTTTTGCATCCCATCTAGCATCTGCACAAGTGCATATAGCTTTCTTGGCTCTCCCTTGATATCTCTTTCTCTGCCTCAGATGAACCCTATGTTCCCAAGCATTAAGTGTTTCATATTGTGTAGGTCAAGGAGGCAGCTTCATTTATACAGTGTCCTCCTTAAATTCCCAATGGTTCTCAAATAAATGCTACATAACAAGGAAATGCTAAAGGACCATTGTTCTCAGTGAACATATGCACATGTTTGGAAACAAACGTCTACTACCCTACTCCACCTGGCATACCTTCAGGTGGTGCCTCTACTCCCTTTCTAACAGGCACAGTCACATCTCCCTTCACTAGGCTTTGTAGTGCTTTAAAGAATTTAATTTTAAATCAGAATATGCAATATTCACAAATTATTTTTGAAGCAGGAAATAATAATTTTTTTCTCCCACAATTCTCTGTGATGGCAACCAATCCCAGAGTGGCTCTCTATGGAGTATTCAACCAATACCAGCGTGGCATTACACCAACCGACCTATACCAGCACAGAACACTGTGACATCAATCTCACTCCTCGCAGAAGCTCACTCTCCTTTACAATTTATCTTGAGTGTGTTTTTCTTAAGCAATTCGCACAAAACTGCAACTTCAACAACCAACTCTGCTTCACTAAAGAAATGAAAGATTGTTCATTCACATAAAGGCAGTTCGGAACACTGCTTTCTGATCTAGTCTAACATTCACTTCAAGAAAAACCTCGACCAGAGGGATCTCACTCGGATTGATACAGTTACTCCCTGTGCACTGGGATCAACTATACCAACCACAGCTCACACTCATAATAATAATAATAATAATAAGGAAGCTTGTAAAGCGCCTGGTTACGCCCACCGGCGTGTCCCCGCGCTGTAGTAAGTGAGAGATCCCAGAGCCCCACACCCAGACCAAGGCGCCCAGGTCAATTAATGAATGAACAAGTGTGTTTTAAGCTCTCTTCTGAACCTGGTCTCAGAAGGTTCCAACCGAAGCTCAAGAGAGAGAGAGTTCCAGCTCCCAGCTGCCACGAGCCGGAAAGATCTGCCACCCATTCGGGCCTTCTTGACTTTAGGGATCACCATCCGGCCAGTTCCAGTGGATCTAAGGGACCGGACGGGCCTGTAGACAGTGATGAGATTCTGCAAGTAACTAGGCCCGCTGCCTTGAATGATCCGGTTGCACGTGCAGAGGGCCTTAAACAAAATTCTCTTCCTGACAGGAAGCCAGTGAAGAGCGTCCAAGGCCCTTTTGGAAACAGCCCTTCTTGGAAGCCTAGGAACCAACCGAGCAGCCGCATTTTGCAACACCTGCAACCGGTCAAGACTCCTGACCGTGGCACCTAAATACAATATGTTGCCATAATCTAATCGCGAAGTGACAAGAGCATGCACCAGTGTCCTCCTAGCTTCTATAGCAGAGGTCTTCAAACTTTTTTAGGTTGAGCCCCCCAAGCTGAATTTTTTTAGATGTTGGGCCCCCCCACCACCTGACAGAAATTTCTGGAATCTGGTACACTACATGATAGACTGCCACGCGCATATTACGGGCCATATCCTGCAAAAAATGTTCAACACAATAAGAGTGTTTAGTAAACTGCAGTTTTGTGAGTGGGTGTGGTGAAATGACAGAGGCGTATTACACAGCCCAAAACATAATTTTCCAAGATAAAATGTGCGCAAATTCTTTTTACTAGGATGCTTTGTTTTACACAGGACATAGATTAATATTAACACCACCAACATGAATGTGATGGGTGTGCCGGTGTTTAGACACATTTAGACTATCAATCTGTGGTTGGATTTTTACTTCTGCCATCCTCAGGTTGTGCTCCACATCCAGTCTTGAACGGTACTTAGGGCTCCATTATGATGTCGGGCGGATCACCACCGCCATGGTGGCGGTGGCGATCCGCCCGACAGAAATGCCCGCCCGCCACCCTTTTCCCCCCCGCCACATTACAATGGCGGGGGGACCGCAGTGGTGGCAAACACCGCCCGCCACTTTTCCGCCCCGGTCACCTTGCGGCCGGGGCGGAAAAGGGTTCATATGGTGGCGGTGTCTATCAGACACCGCCAGCCATATTTGCATGTGTGGCTATAGGTGCCTTTCCGCTGCGGCGATCCCGCCACGGAAAGGCAGGCGGTCGTTGCCATTGGGGGCCCCTGCCCCATGTTGAAGGCCGAGGTAGGGGTGCACAGGGGGGGTACCTATTGTACCCCCCTTCATTTGCATATACAAAGTGGCAGGCACCGCGCGGTGCCTGCCGCTTTGCATATGCAAATGTGAAAATGCATTTTTTGCATTGTGGCGGGCGGTGCAGAGTGCACCGCCCGCCACAATGCTACAACTACAGGATGTGCCCGCCACTGTGGCGGGCACATCCTAATGACCCCCACGGGACCCCCGCCCTTATGGCGGGCGGTCCCAATCACCGGTAGGATGACGGGCGGACGAAGTCCGCCCGTCATCCTAATGGGCCCCTAAGTCTTTAATACCGCAAGTGCTGAGAACCCAATCTCACAAACTCCTTAATAAATAAATAAATAAATTGTAAGATGTTAAGCACCATGCATAGGTGAACTAAAGGGAGGATTTCTGTGATGAACCCACTATAGGGAATGCATTATGGGTGTTTCATTAAGTGGAACTTAAAATATGGAACCTGACTTTGCTTATGGGGGCTTTGCATTCAAGTAGCAGTTGGATGTCACGCAAAATGTCATTTGCATGATGTATAGATCCCACACATGACAACACATAGAATACAGAATAGTAACACATAGGCAAGGGAGTAGCCAGACAATTTAAATACCTCCCACTCTGAACTACAGCTCTTATGGCACCAAGAAAGCAAAGTAAGTCATCACAACCCTCCCCATTTATCATGTACATTTTATCATCTATTAATTCTTTCACCGTTCATTCTGTCCTTCCATCTGTGTCCCATCCATATCCAAACCTTTTCAAACATTTGCAAACCTATCCATCATCTATCGTCCCATCCATCATTTCACTCATCTATCTCTCCGTCCACCCTTTCACTCATCCATCCATCATCCATCCATCCTTTCACCCAAGCTATCATTTCACTCATCCATCCACTCTTCCACCCATTCACTCATCCATCCAACCATTTACCCTTTCACCCATCAAGCCATCCTTTCACTTACTCATCCATCCACCCAGTCACTCATCCGTCCACCCATTCAACCTTTCACTCATCCATCCATCCATCCATCCTTTATTCCTGTTCTCCACCCTCCCTTTCACTCATGTATGCATTCTTTGACTCATCCATCTGTACGTTCTTCTTTTCATCCTCCCTTTCCCTCTCCATTCCCCTTTCACTTAGCCACCCATCCTTCTATCCACCCTTCATCCATCCACCCACTCATCCATTTACTCATCCACTCATGAATCCATCTATTGACCACTCATCCACCCTTATACTCTTCTATCCATCCTTTGCCCATCTACCCTCCTCACTCACTCATCCAACCTTACATCCACCCTCTCACTCATCCATCCATCTATCTATTCATTCATTCACCTTTTCACTTATCAATACATCAATCCATCCATCATTTCTCTCATCCATCCACCCATTGACTCGTCCATCATCCACCCTTTCATTGATCCATCCACCATTTCACTGATCCATCCACCCTTTTACCCATCCATCTACCCTACCACCCATACATACATCTATTTACTCTCATCCATCCTTCCACTCATGCATCCATCCAACCTTTCTCTCATTATCCATTCACCCTTTCTCTCATTATCCATCCACCCTTTCACTCATCTATCCATCCTTTCACTCATCCATCCACCCTTTTACCCATACATCCACCATTTCACCCATACATCCACCATTCCACCCACCATTCCACCCATACATCTACCATTCCACCCAGACATCTATTTATTTACTCTTTCTCTCATCCATCCTTCCATTCATTCACTCATCTATCCATCCTTTCCCTCATCATTCCATTCACCCCTTCACTCATCCATTCATACTTTCACTAATCCATCCAGCTATGGCTTCCTTGTATAACACATTTTGTCTGCAAAATGTCTGTAATACACATTAAATATGAATGATAAAAAAACACTATTTACAACATTGTGTTTAAAAATTACTCAAGGTCATGAGGGCAAGACTCTGTAAAACAGAGCTAGCTCTTTCAACCCCCCCCCCTTCACTCCCACCCCCTTTGAAAGGCTGGGGCCCTGGGCCAGAGCCCACTTTGCCCATGCCTTAAAACTTCTCTGGAAACTTTGGTCCTTTCTGGGAAGAGCTAACTCTCCCAGGAGGGGGTTAATTCACAAAGTTGACAGCTTCAGCTGCAGTGTGAGGCAAGGGACCCCCTCTGCTAAAACCAAAAGTGTGTCTGTTTGTTTACTTTCATTTTTAGCAGAGGAGACTCCTTGCCTCACACTGCTGCTGAAGCTGGTAACTCCGTGAATTAACCCCCTCCTGAGACAATTACCCAGACAAAAGAATTCCTCTCACACCCCCTCCAGCCATACCAGAGTTCTCCAAACAAAGGAAAGATTGGAATGGAGTGCGCCCCCCCCCCCCTCCCTGGGATGGTGTCACGCCCCCCCAGGGGGGGCGCGCCCCACAGATTGAAGAACAATGTTCTATAGGAAGAAGGTCCATAGTTTTGCGTAGACCCTTGAGGACACCAAAACAAGTCCCCACCACACGTCACGCACATGCTGTTGGCGACATTTCATGAAAAGCACCACAACACAGCAGACAACTACACATAGTATCTTCTGCACTGAAACTTGATTTTACAAGACTTATCCAGAGATCTTAGGCCATGACAGACCTGATAACTACTTCAGCATCACATTCACACATTAACTTAAATCAACTCTGCATGACACCACACAGCTATTTCAAAACATCATATTTTAAGCAATTACAATAGGCAGCCCTATTAATACACTCCCCTGCAGTTACAAGTCATTTCCAAGCCAGTGGTACTAAACCAATCATCCGACTGAACCATGTTTTTTTGGGACCTGGACTGGGCTGAGGCAATTTATGTATAACACCCTAAATCTCCGACGTCTGTGGACAAACCATCCGATGTGCTACCAGATTTGATCCAGCACTTCTGGGCCCACACTACTACTTACACTTGGTCCTCCGATGGACCTTTTTTGTAGCACTGAAGGAAAATACAGGTACTATTTAATGTCCTTTCAATCAAATACATTTAACAGTGCAACCCATTTGCCTACGCAATGAGGACCAGGAATCGGTGGCCAAGTTAAGAATGTTTCTTACAAATTAGTAATCAAATTCAAATAGATCACCCTCAAAACCATGCTATAAAGATACAAAATGACAGCTGAGAGTGCGAGCCTCCTAAAGAAATTGAGGCGTACCTATATCAAACAGACAAGCAATTCCGTAACTGCAATGCAGCACACTGCACAAAGCCATTTATGGCCAAGCCCCCACCTACATTAAAGATCGCCTAAACCTTTACACCCCCAACAGTCAAGTCAAGTCAAGTCAATTTTTATTGTATAAAATTATTAAAAATTATTACAAAATACATTTTGTAAAAATGTAAAAAACACATGTGTAATTATTACTTATATTAGAGTCTGTTGGCCACATGAAGAATAAAATGACATATATTTCAGTTTGGTGCTATAATTCCCTGTTCGGCTTGCTGTAGGAGGGATTGTGCTTTCATCATATATTTAACCCCCTTGCAAGCCAACATAGGGGATGATCCGTCTAGCCATCGAATTACTGCTTGCCTACATGTCCGAATGTTCAATTTGTTAAAAATGTCCTTTAAAAGTCGTCTCCTCAGGTCCTTAAGTGCCGGGCAAGCACATAATAAGTGAGTTAATGATTAATTTTGATATCCACATAGACGGCAATGAGGGTCAATGTGACAATTTTGCCAGGATGGTAACAAATCTTTTGAAAACTGTAGGCCTAATCGATGTTTTATATATCTTTGTTTTAGGAACCTATTAAAGTGACTTTCCAGATACGTCTGTGGCTTTATCCCGGAATATGAATTTATCACGGTCCACCCCTGTCATAGCTTTGCGGTACTTGTTTTATCTTCCAGATAGGATTCCCATTTGACCGCATTGTTTGCGATTTTGTCAAAGGTATTTCTATCTGGCATTAAGTTCCAAGTTTCTTCGATTCCTATACAGATCAAGGATTGGGACAGGAAATCTCCCCAACTGTTTGGCACGTGTTGTTTCTGCTGGGTAGCGATTTCTTCCCAACACAGATTGTCCAATGAGCCTTTTTCTGACGTACGTATTTTATGGCATAATTTTTACAAAGGTTCCCATGCTGTGAAACTTCTGGTTCAGCAGGCCAAATTCTAGACGAACCTGAGCCGGTGCTGCTGATTTTGGGAGGTTTAGGGTTGCTTTGTATATCTTTGTTTGTAAGCTGTTTAACACGCCCGCTTCTTTGCCACACCAGGTGACCAATGCATATGACAAAGTGGGTAGGGATTGGGCTTTTATCACTTCCAGCAGATGTGTGTAGTTTGGGCAGCTTAGTGTTTTTTGTAATTGCCGGTATGCATAGATCAAAGACTGTGCTTTTGCTTTTAGATCTGTTTTGTGTTCTTTGTTAGTTTGGCCTTGCCCCAGTTTCAGACCTAGGTACTTATAGGATGTTTCCTCCTTTATTGGGGTGCTATTTGTGTACCATTTGAAGGTTGGCTTTATCGGACCCACAATGCGGACCACTTTGGTTTTGTCTTTATTTAATTCCAAGCATTCGTGTTCCAAATAGGTTACCAAGTTGTTAATCATCCTTTGCAGGCCTATTGGCGTTTGACTCAGAACGACAATGTCATCCGCATACTGCAGGAAGGGGATTGGGATTTTTGACAGGTAGGGTGGATGGCCTTCCCCGACCTCCATGTGACTGACGATGTCTGCCATATATAGGTTGAATAAACTTGGTGCCAGTACACAGCCTTGTTTCAGACCCTGTTGTGTTGTAATTTCGGCTGTGACGCTGCAACCGTCTCCCAATTTAACTTGAGCCCAGGTGTTACTTTACAAGCTTATAATTGCCTCCAGTAGTTTTTTCGGGAGACCCCATGATCTTAGTTTTCCCCATAATCGGGTTCTGTTCACTCTGTCGAAGGCTGCTCGCAGGTCTATAAAACAAGCGTACAGTCTTGTCTTCCTTTTTTCTGCTTTTTCTTTCACCAGAGCCAGGGTTATCAAGTTTGTTAGTGTACCGGTTCTTGGCCGGAAACCTGTTTGGAACATTGGTATTATATTTGTGTTTTCCATCCAGTCTTAAAGGTGTGATAGTAAGCATGACCCATATAGTTTTGCCTCCACATCAATCAGTGAAATCAGCCTGTAGTTACCAGGCTCATTGTGATCACCTTGTTTGAAAATGGGGTAAATTATGCTCCCGTTCCAGGATCTGGGCAGTTTTTTCTGGTTGTAAATTGCATTAAAAAGTGGTGTTAAATATTCTGCCCAGAATTCAGGCGAGTGTTTGAAGATGGAGTTTGGAAGCCCGTTGGGACCCGCTGCCTCCTCTTTTTTCAGGCGACTTATTATTGTTTTTAGCTGGTCTGTTGTTACTAGGGTGTCGGGCACTGTGTCTATTAATTTTTCTGATTTACTAGCGACAGTGTTTTCAGATTTCCTTATGTTCCAATTTTCACAACCCGTAATTATCTTCGGAGTTAAATCCCCCAACAGATTGCTATGATCCTCAGAGGCCTGCCTGCTGGAATGTCCTCATTTTAGCCTCACCTCCAAAGGGGGAAGAGCTTTTTCCACCTCTATCTCCCCACTCTGGAATAAATTACCGTAGAAACTGCAAAAGGAGCACGCCCTTCTCCCCTTTAGGAAGAAGTGAAAAACAGTTCTCTTTGCAGAAGCTTGGGCCGCTCCCCAATTCTAAATCTCTACATCCCCAGGCCAGGACGTGCCTCTCTCTCTTGACAGCGCTTAGAGACCTGACGGTGATAACGCGCTCTATAAATGCAAAAATACAATACAATACAACATTAGCATTAGAATTTGGTGCTCAGAAAACAATCTGAAGTTCTCTTGTCAATACATTAGTAATCTAAATCTTCCAATCACAGTCCAAAGCAAAGTATGGTTCAGTTATCTAAGGAGTCTCAGAAATGAAAAAGTTCTATGTAGGAAACAGACAAAAGACAAGCAATAGCATCTCAGAAGCTTGGTCAAGAATCTTCAGTAGGTCAGGAGTAAGTGTTAGCATAAGCCACACTTACGACAGGATTCAAAGGAAAACATAGAGTTCTAGGCCTCTTAAAATCCATTCAAGGGTGGTTGAGAATCATGAAAGGGGTCAGCAAGAAGTTCAAGGAAGGTTCTGCATAGAGTCCGCCGAAAAGGAGTTCACCAAAGATGTCCAGAAGTAGTCCGGGAAAGGATCAGTGGAGTTAGCCTCCTTGAAGGGGAAATTTTTTTCTCTCATCCTCAAACAGGGCTGTTGGTATATTATAATCCATAAACTGGCACATGCATTAACAATGCCATTTGCGATTCCTTAGTAGCAAAAAAAAGGATTTGCTAATAAGGAATAGCAAAAGGCTGTGCATGTAGAAATCGCTTAAAAAATAGCGATTTCTTAACATTCCTTAATTGTGACTTGCAAATTGCGAGTTGCAATTAAGGAATACCTCCCCATTCATTCCTATGGGCCTATGGGCAATTAGAAAATCGCAAATTGAGAATGCAATTTCAAGGGTGCCAGGGTGTCAAAAGGACACCCTGTTGCACCCCTGAAATCTGCATATGAGTACATCTTGCACACACATATGCCCCAAGGGCATGAGTGTGCGTAAAATAGAACTTTGAAAAATGCACTTTAGTGCATTTTCCTAAGTTCTTGCAAATTACCATGAAGTTCAACTTCATGGTAATTTGCGCCCCCTGTTAGCGAAATCACTAGTTTTTTTACTTTAATGCATTGCATTTAAGGAATCGCAATTTGCGATTCCTTAAACGCAATGGCAATTTAAGTAATAGCAATTTAGAGATTACTTAAATTGCGATTTTTGCATTTGGGATGATGCATCCCAAATGCAAAAATACCGTTTGCAAAGGTGCAAATTCTGAGAATCTGTCCATTTGCGACCGGTTTTTGCTTTGATGCATGTGGGCCAAAGTCCGTAGGTGACACTCCGGGGTCACACCGTCATCAAGTGTCCATTGTCTTATTCCATTTCCCATGTTTCAGACTGCAACATCCACAGAAAGTCCCACATTAGACATGGGAACAATATCTCTTTCTCACACTCAAGTCCGTAAAGACTTTCTAGGTACTTCTGTCAAGGTAAGGTTCCCAGGCTATGTATCTATCTCTAGAACAGAAAGGTTTCTATTCTAAGCTAATAATACGTGTGAATACTTGAAAGAAAGCCATGTTAGCAAAAACAGAAATACAATATTTTACTTATTAGATGCAGCATGATGGAAAAACAGGCCTAAAGACAAGTTAGCCATTTAATTCTATGGTGAACATTTAATATGCGTGTGCATAAATTAATATAAACGAATATACATTCTTTAATACGTTTAGTTCATATCACATAAGACATACTGTACATAATTAAATCCCTCAAAGGTAAGTATGACTAAGAACTATAAATGAATGTACATGCCTGCAACATTAGTGCATACATTACATAGGAGTTATCGTTTAAATTGCAAAGACGCTCTACAAATGTGAAGGTGGTTTTGTCTAAAGTAATTACACGTTATACAGACAATATAGCACACCTTTAGGAAAGTTGGGTTTCTTCATCAGTGGAAATAAATTATTTATTAGACAAGGATGGTTTTATATTAATGAAACTTCATAAAACATCTTAATCAGCATGGTTAAACACACGTATGAGTAAACTCTAACTCTACAATAAATGCACACGTCACATCTCAGTGAACACTTTCTGTCACATTTTGTGACCTGTAGAGTGGACAGCTTTGTGGAGAAACACTACAGAATGTTGTCATAGTAGCATAGCTGTCACGAACCATCAACAAAGATACATGCTGTTGTTTTTCCTTAATACCCAGTAGTTATTTTTGTGGGTTTAATACAGAAAACGCCTGCCAACATTTTTAACTTCTCGATAAACCCGGAGCCGACAGCAATGTTGAAGTATTTGTGTTCACGCGCAGAGAGCTCAAAAGCCAACACAAGTTCTCACAATGCTCGGGAATAATAACAAAGCCGTTTGAATTAATGTTGCCCGAAGAGTTATTTGTGTTTCCACAAAGAATACCTACTGAGCGGTCAACCACATTCAAACTGGAGAGCCCGGGGCTGCCGCACAAAAGACGGGCCATGCATTATTTCGTGGTGTAATCATTCTGTCATTCATAATGGATCCCGGGGCACTGCGTGGCTTTTCAAGCCTGCAGGGAAACGCGCCATTTTGCCCTCACGTGTTTTCAAACAAAAGAACGTTCCCTTTAGTCAGCAGCACGATGTACAGCTATAAAATTCCACCGCAGCAACCGGCCGTCCCTTGTTGTGAATATTATTTGTGGTCCACTGAGCTTCATGTACACTTTCGTGGAAAATTACAGCTCATTGCCTTCACGCTGCCTGTGAAACGTGTGCTGACGGAAGCCGAAGTGTTTCAGTTAAAATCATGTCGCCTTCCTCTGTAAGCAAACGTTTTGTACCCTTTCTTATGGGATGGGCTTGATAGGGCTGCAGAATGTGCTGGTTCGGGAACCACCGATGGCACTGACGGCCTGGGACTCCCAGTGCTTAATTTGTAAAATAATAAGCGCTGGGCTCCAAAACTCTTGTCAGGAGCTGTTAAATGTTTGCGCGCTCACTACCAAGACCACACAGTCTTCAGCCCATCTCTAATCCACTTCCTGTCACTCCATGCCCCTTCATGTAGTTCTTGTAAGTTCCCGCTTTCTCCTTCTTAGACGTTTCTCCCATCTTGTTCTTCCTCCACCTTTCTCTTTTGTCAATTTTTCTCTGTCTTACTCTTGGGAATATCAGGTAGGGAAAAATAAGTGCGGCCACCAAAAAAAGAATGCCAGTGGCCCCCACCAACAATCACTGGCTCAAATTAAGCAGTGCTCTGATCCTTCTGTGGTCAGATGAAGAGGCAGTCTTTGTCCTATTTTATTACTTAGCAGCAGCGGCTCTTCCGCTATGGCGAAGGAGTGGCGCCCCAACCCCACCCCCATCAGCCCCAAACGAAATAAACCGATAATAAAAGTGTTTATTATAGTTTTATTTTTCTTACAATAACCAGGTTTCGTGGGAGGGCCACATGGGGAGGTGAGATGGGCAGGGCACTGTTTTCAGTACGCATGACGCTTTGGCCATCCATCGCAGGCCAGCCAAACCATCATGCACACTGAGGCTGTCTCCAGCCGAGCTGCTTTGCAGAGTTGGAGAATGCAGACACAGGCTCCAACGCAAATCATCGGAGCTCAGGCAAATCCTGACGTCTGCTTTCAGCAGCATGAAAGCAGCATCTGGATTGGCTGAAGGGGATTCTGAGCCTATGCTGGTGAGGATGGAGCAGAAGAGCGGGTAAGTTGTAATTTTGTTCCTTAGTGGTGAAATGTCAAAGAGGGTAGCCTTTAGTACATTATTTTAAAATCATCTAACATGGGTCCAGCTCTTGTCACACCTTAAAGTGTGAAGCAGCATTCTTTGTCCCTTTTCAGTTTCAATATGTGTTCTTTAGTAGCAAACATTTGATTACAATAAGTAAGAATACTCAGCAGACATGGGTCTCTGGCCAGCTGGCAGCCATCACATCATTAAAGCTGATTTTCATATGGCTTGCCCCTGCTAGATAAGGCATGGTGTGCAAACAACAATGGACTGGAATGCTGCCGAGATTGATTGCCAGTGGCTCAGACATTTTTGCAAGCATTCCATCAAAGTAGCTTGTTCTTCAGCCTAGTACGCTAAGTGCGACGGGTATTCCAAGACGTTGGTCCTGTGCTGTCACAGGACTCAAGCTATACCTCACTGACAAGGCCTAAGTAGGCTGATACCAGCCTGCTTTGCTTGCATCTCATTCAGAGGAGGCCCGGTTTAGCAGTCTGTATTGGATGTGCGTCACTACCACGCACACTTTTACAACGCGTACCATTACAACGCGGTTGTAACAACGCAAGTCGTTACAACGACTTGCGTTGGGGGGGGGCGCAAATTTAAAAAATGTAAATTTACTATTCCAACACCAGTCCCCGTGGATAGTAGGGGAGGTGTTTGGATAGTAAATTAAATGATTTACTATCCTTGAGCGCCACCCAGCGCAATTCGTTGTAACAACTTTCGTTGTTATAACCGCATGGTAATGGTACGTCGTTGTAACGCTCGCGTTGTAAACGTTGCATACCGTCTGTATTGGATTGGATTTTAGCACGGCCAATGCTGATCTCCAAATAGCGGGTCTCTGTCTGGAATGGCATGATGTGAGAAAAACGATTTAATTATCTTGAGAGTTTTAGAGCGGTTTAGAAATTTACAGAGAGTAGAGACAAAAAAGCAATAATAACAATAAAATCATATTCGAGAAAAATACAGGATAAGGTAGTCCCCAGGAAAGGGATGGTATGTTTTACAATTGTTCAGAGAGCAGAGGCGTATAAACCAATCACAACAATGATATCACAGTCAAGAAAACTACAAGATCGGCCACCTCTGAGAAAAGTGAGGGTACAACATAATGTCAGGACTGATAAGTTGAAAACAAATAACAGGTGAGCAGTACATGAGTGTGATTGAGGAATTGGGATAGGTACGAAGAGAGGTGATCTTAGGATCTTAGGGGCAATGTATCCCAACTGTTCAAGACTCAAGCTCTGCCTCAATGACCAACCTTAACTATGCCAAAACTGGTCTGAAGTTGCTTGTGTTTTTGGTAAGAGAATACCTGGCCTAGGCATTTGGGCTGGACTGTTTTTACTACAGTAAGACCAAGGATGATTTGAATATGGCTATATCTTGTTTGTGGTGGCAAAGTGGCTGCAAAACAATGGACTGGAAAGTGATTGCCACTGGCCGAGACTTTTGTGAGCATTGTATCCATCACTTTGTGTTTTTCTGGATTTAATGATGAAACACCATAGCTTTAACTGATGGGATAGTTACGATCAAGCCCATCCTGGAGTGACCTACACGCTAATACACACATTCTAGATTAGAGTATATATTTGGCCTGACCACACCTGCACCATTTTAATTTTATATCAGATGAGCACACAAAAGAGTTTGTAGTCACTAATCTTTAGTTATTGCTTTTATAATTTCCTCTCAATGAAGGATATCATATCAGCGACGGCTCATGGAGGGAGTTACGGTGGGGCAGGAGGGTGGGGAGGGGGAGGGGCAGGGTGGAGGGTGCTAAAAACCGGCATATGGATAATTGCAGGTAAGTAAACAATTTAATTAATAAAACGAATTTCGTAGTGCGCCTTGCATCGCAAAATGCAATGCAGTGCGAGCTACAAAATTCGTTTTATTAATTAAATTGTTTACTTACCTGCAATTATCCATATGCCGGTTTTTAGCAACCTCCACCCTGCCCCTCCCCCTCCCCACCCTCCTGCCCCACCGTAACTCCCTCCACGAGCCGTCGCTGTATCATATATGTAATTATTTTAGCAAGTACACATTTTGAGGGCTAATCACAATATTTTTAATAATCGTCATCAGCAATATTATAAACAGGCATTTTTAAGACATATCCATCGCATATATCAGTACCAGTCCAAAGAAGCATTATGATAAACAAAAATGTTTTTTCATTTTAGAATGTCTTATAGAGCGGCTTTTAATGAATAAAGAAGTTGGAAGGATGCAAAATGATGGCCCAGATGGCCTTCACTGGGTGTATGTGCATTTATTTATTTATTTAAAAGGTTTTATATAGCGCTGGCTAGACCCAGAGGTATCAAAGCGCTTTACATGAGTATCAGACCATAATTGCAGGTTACATTGTTACAAAGGTTACACAGTTATTAAAGCCTTGCAACATAGTTACAAGTAAGGTCAAGACAAGGAGGGGGGTAAGAGCAGGGAAAGTAGACAGAGAATGGAGGAGGGAAAGTGGAGGGGAGGGTGAGAGATACAGCATTGAAAGAGGAGGGGAAGGGTGACGGGGACACAAACAAGTAGGCGAGTCAAAGCTGCGTCCAAAGTCCAGTAAGCTGTGATCCCAGGGGAAGTGGTATCATTTCCCCATCTCTGTTGCGGGAGGCTCCCTAAACGCAGTGGGCTCTCTCAGAGGGGTCTCTGAGAATCCAAGGCCTACAAACTGGATCCTTCGTCAAAAAGGGGAAAGGGAGGGGCGTGGCTTGACGGGCGAGGATGGCGGTCGCAGCTTAGCAGAGCTCCCGCCGGCCCGAACTCACCTTCATCATTTATCCTGGCCCCCGAGCCCGCAGGAGATTCATTGCTCTTGCCATCGTTCCAGGAGTGTGCACTGCTTTCTCCGGTGCCGTGGTCCTGCAGCTTAGTCTCCACAGGGACCCTGAGGCGCTGACAGCAGTTTGCGGCCCGGCGCCTGGCCGTGAGCCGCGGACCTCGATTTTGGGGACGCCGAGTGACATCTGCCGGAGTGCCGCCGGGGGTGACGTCAGCGGTGCGGACCCCGGACGGCCCTGAAACACTTGGACCCCGGGCCCGTGGGTGAAGCCTGGTGTACACCGTCGGTCCGGAGGTGTGCCCTGTCTTCTCCGGTGCCTGGATCTGGTGGCTCCGTCCCCTCTGGGACCCTGGGGCGCCGGCGGCGATCTGCGGCCTAGCGGCTGGTTGGAGGCCGGGGACCTTGATTTTGGGACCACTGAGGGGCGGCTGTGGGCCCGCGGCTGTGTGGCGTCGGCGGCACGGACCCTGGCCGAGCCTGGCAACACTGGACTACTGGGGGAGTACGGGGGTGCCCCCCCCCCTGCCCCCTCTGGTTCTGAGCACTTTGGTGGGTGACACGGCGTAGTGGGGGCCTGTCCGGTCCTGTGGAGCCGAGACCTCGAGCTTTGTCACGCCGGTACCTGCGAGGGACACAGTGCTGTGGGGGCCCGTCCAGGCGTGTGCAGCCGGGGGCCTTGAGTGTCGTGGCACCGGAATCACATTGGACTTTCTATACGGACACTGAACCCGACGCCCGGACGTGGGACCGGGAGCTCCCTGTGCCTGTTGGTGTGGACACGCTGCCCAGGACCTCCTGACCCTGCCTGCCCCGTCCGGTGTGACGCTCCGCTGGGTCAGTGAGCGGCCATGACCAGGGGTGGTGGCGGGGGCCCGCCTAAGCAGGGCCCCATGGACAAATTTGCCGGGCCCAGTGGTGGCGCCGGGGCGTCCGGCGGCGGTGGCGGTTCAGGGCCGGACAACGCTGCAATCCTGGCGGCCATTACACAATCCCGGGACATGCTTGATGCAAAAATTGGGGCTGTGGGAGCGGACGTTACGCTGCTTCGCCAGGACCTCCGAAATGCAGTGGCGCGGATTACCGAGACTGAATCACGAATCTCGGTGACTGAAACGGACATCGGCGCCCTTAAGAAAAGAATGGCAGAGGTGGAGTGTGTCCAGAAGACGCTTGCGGCCCGGGTGGAGGATGCCGAAGGGCGTGCGCGGAGAAATAACCTCCGCTTTATTGGCTTTCCGGAGAGGTGCGAGAAAGATGGCATGGAGCGGTTCCTGACCCACTGGCTGGAGGGCTGGGTCCCTGAGGGGACGCTGTCGGCATGCTTTGTGATTGAACGGGCACACAGGGCCCTGACTCAACGGCCGCCTGAGGGGGAGCGTCCGCGGCCGGTCATTGCTCGGCTGCTGAACTATCATGACCGCGATGCCATACTGCGGGAGGCGAGGAACAAGGGCTCGCTTACTTATGAAAATCACGCCATAATGATCTTCCCAGACTACACGAAAATGGTTCAGCAGCAGCGACAATCCTTTGTGGCCGCTAAGGCTAAATTGCGAGGCCTGAAGCTCCAATACTCTCTCCTGTACCCGGCCCGATTGCGGGTGGTACATCAGTCCCGAACGCACTTCTTCGATACACCTGAGGAGGTATTTCGTTGGACCGACGAGACGGTGCGACTTCGGCCACATGCCCAGCCGGGGCTGGACCCTGGCGGGTCCCAGAGATCATCGCCGGAGCGGACGGACCGTACTAGCCGGAGGGGACGACATCGGAGGTCCAGATCCAAGAAACGCTCAGCCTCCGCTAGTGCGACGCAGACTAACGGCGCTCCTGACTCTGAACACTCGGATGCTGGCAGCTGAATCCCGGCGGGGTCTGGACGTTGGTGTTGCCCTATGCCGGACCGGATCGGCTGGTGAGACTGTTCCATGTGACATTATTTGTGCACGTTTATATGCTCCTGAGACACTCTGAGGCTCTGGGATGAGCCACTGCGGGGCTTGGGTGGCGGCTTCTATGGGCCTTAGACCCTCACGAGTAGTGGGTGTTGGTGGGGGGTGGGTGAGTGTGTGCTGATGGGGGTGTTGGGATCCATTGGTATGGTGGGCCCTGGGTTCTCTGTTCTGGACCCGGGTCTCTCCATGCCGCGACAGATACTTCACTGTTTTCTGAGGTATTGGGGTGGGGGGTGTGGGGTGCTGGGGGGGGTTGCCTGGTTGTTGGAGTTTGGGGAGGTTTGGGTTAGGGGGGGCCTGGGAGGTGTTGGGGTACTGAGCGTTTGGGTTGGGAGGGTGGGACCACACGTGTCTATAGATCTTGATTTTGTTACTTCAGGGGGTGCGCCAGGGTGGGACGGAGGGCTGGATAATGGACACTGTCTTGATCATGGCTGATACTGCGAATATGCCTCCTCAACAGACCCTGCGTGTTGTGACGTGGAATGTGAGGGGTATCCTGGACAAAATCAAGCGGGGGGCGGTGCTGCGTTGGGGGAAAAGAGAGATGGTGGATGTGCTGCTGCTTCAGGAGACCCATATGCTGGGCTCCAAGGCCCTTAGCCTCCAGAGGTTCGGATTTCAGCAGGTGTACCATGCGGGCTTCACGAGGGGCTCGCGGGGGGTGGCCATCTTGGTTCACCGCAGGGTGGCCTATGTGCATGAAAAGCAATGGATTGATCCCCAGGGCCGGTACATTTTCATTAGAGGTCAGTTGGGCACCGAACAGGTGGTTTTTGGTAGCGTGTACGCCCCCCCCCCTTTACAGTGGGCCTTGTCTGAGCGGCTGTTCGCGCTTTGGGATGAGATTCCGGAGGCCCTGACCATAGTGGGAGGCGATTGGAACGAGGTTATGGATGTGGGCCTGGATCGTCTGAGGCGGGTGCCTGTTGTGTTGGATCCCCCCCCTGCTGCTGCTCCCACCAAATTATGTGCGACTGCGAGTGGCCTGGGCTGGGTCGATGTGTGGCGACACTTTCATCCTGCTGTGCGTGAATTCACGTATGTGTCGGCGGTGCATGGGTCCTTTTCGAGACTAGACTATTTGTTTGTGCCGGGTGCCTGTCTGAGCCGAGTCAGAGATGCGGTGATCCTCCCCAGAGGCCTATCGGATCATTCCCCTGTTCTGGCCACCGTGACCCTCCCCGCCGCGAGACAGCCGTTTCGGTGGCGGATGTCATCTTGGCAGCTGCAGCGGCCTGAGTATGTGCATCACCTGCGTGAGGCGATTGATCATTTCTGGCGCGAGAATTTAGTTGGGGATGTGGATGCAATGGTGGTGTGGGAGGCGCTGAAACCCACGATACGGGGCATTGACATTGCTTGGTGCGTGGCTGCTCGGCGGAAACATCGAGAGGCCATTGCGACCGCCGCGGCCCGTGTGGAGGGGCTGGAGCAGCGGGGCCGGCTCGGGGGTGATGAAGGCATAGTGAGGCAGCTCTTGCAGGCCCAACAGTTGTACGCCTCCGTCCTTTACGAGGAAGCCCGACAGGCGTGGCTCGCCACGCGTAGCAGGGTCTATCAATGGGGCGACAAGTCCTGTACTATGTTGCATAGGCTGTGCCAGGCGACCTTCCAGCCCCTGGTGTTGCCGGGTCTGACGGCAGATGACGGCTCGGTTGTAACCGACCCGGATGTGCTGGCGACTAGCTTTGCCCGTTATTACGAGGCACTGTACGCTCCCCGGGATCACTTGGAGGCGGGCGGGATATCAGCATATCTTGACGACCTGCTGCCACAGGCCGTCCCTGATGAGACCAGGACCGCATTGGACGCCCCACTTACGGCTGAGGAGCTCGGAGAAGCCCTAGGTCAACTAAATACCGGTAAGGCGCCAGGCCCGAGTGGCTACCCAAGCGAGTTCTACAAAAAGTTTCACGTCCAGTTGGGGGCCCACTACCGCCGCGCCCTGGAGGCGGCACGGGCCCAGGGGGAGCTGCCACCAGATTGGCGTCATGCTGAAATAGTGGTATTTCTGAAGCCGGGCAGGGCGCCGGACAGGCATGACTCTTACAGGCCGATTTCCCTTCTTAACATAGAGGCAAAGGTCCTGGCTAAGGCGTTGGCAAACCGTCTCTTACCTCACATTGCTGGCCTGGTCCACCCCGACCAGGCTGGTTTCATGCCTCGCAGGGCCACCCGGCACAATATTCGACGAGCGCAGGCAGCGGTGGATGCCATGGGCGCTAGAAGTGAACAAGCGGCACTCCTCCTGGCGGACATGGACCGAGCCTTTGATTCGGTGAGCTGGGCATATCTGTTCGCACTGTTGGCCCGCCTCAACCTGGGGCCGGTCTTCTTGTCGTACATTCGTCTCCTTTACACTAACGTGACGGCCTCGGTCCGAGTGGCCGGTGCTACCTCTGGGCGCTTCCGTATAGGTCGCGGTACTCGGCAGGGTTGCCCGCTGTCCCCATACCTGTTCGCCCTCGCCATGGAGCCCCTGGCGTCGCGGATACGAGCAGATGCCCGGTTGCGCGGTTTCGTCTGGAGTGAGGATCTTGTAGATAGAATTGCACTGTACGCGGATGACGTCCTCCTCTTCCTCACGGATCTGCGGCAATCGGGTCCCCGGGTCCTGGAGATCATGCGGGAGTTTGGCGGGGTCTCGGGTCTTCATCTCAACCTGAATAAATCAACCCTGTGGGTGCTGGGTGGTGGGGTGGTTGCCGACCCCTGGGCTGCGGAGTTGCGAGTGGCATCGGATGGCCTCAAATATCTGGGCGTCTTCCTTTCAGAGTCGAGGGCCGTGGCCTGGGCGCGTGGAGTCTTGCCGGTGTGGGAACGGGTCCAGGCCGATGTTAAGACATGGTCCAGAATGCCACTCACTATTTTTGGTAGATCGGCCATCTTCAAGATGGTGGCGCTTCCGCGGCTCCTGTACCAACTCCAGAATTTCCCGCACCCCATTGGCCTGGAGTGGTTCCGGCAGGTCAATTCGGTGTTGGGCCGCTTCCTGTGGAGTGGCGGTGCGGCCAGGGTGGCTTTGAGGACGTGCTTTCTGTCCACATATTGTGGTGGCTTGGCCACCCCGGACCTCCTTTCCTACTACCAAGCTTCCCAACTGCTTGTCCTTAATGAATGGTGGTATGGTGATAGGAGGGATCCGGCTTATGCCCTGGAACGGTTGCTCATGGGTGACCGCACGCTCCACACCATTCTTTATTCCGCTCGCCTACGCCGTGGGTTGCCATCGGTCACCGGAGTGGTCTTTGCGGTGTGGAGGCAGTCACTGCGTCGCATGGGATGGTGGGGCAAACTGACAGCGGAGACGCCGCTTTGGCATAATGGTCTGCTCCCGGAGCTGGCGGCCCTGACCGGGTTTGAGGGTTGGGAGGCCATCGGGATTGCACAACTGGGCCAGGTCGTATCCGGCACCACCCTCAAATCCTTCGAGGAGCTTCGTACAGAGTTCCAAATGCCTCAGTCCCAGTTCTTCCGCTACCTCCAATTGCGGCATGCCCTCGCCCCGAGCGTCGCGGGTCTCGACTCCCTGCCGGAATTTAGCCCAGTCGAGGCCAAAGTGTTTATGGGGGACCTGGGGGACAAGAAAGTCTCTAGGATCTACCAGACGCTTGTTATTCACTGCTCCTCCACCCTACACTCCCTTCGGGAGGCATGGGAGGTAGACGTGGGCCCCCTGGATGAGGACGATTGGAGGGAGGCGCTGGAATCCCCACGTGGAACCGCCATTGCAGTCCGGCTCCGGCTAATCCAATTCAAATATTTGCATCGTGCTTATTACACGCGTGAACGATTGTGGAAGGCTGGGTTGATTGCATCCTCGGAATGTCTGCGCTGTGGGGCGGTGCCCGGCTCCCTGGTACACACGGTGTGGTCGTGTGGCCGACTGACTGGGTTCTGGAGGGGTGTGTGGGGTTGCCTGGCAGAGGTTCTGGGCTGGGACCTTCCCCGTACTCACCGGCTGGGCCTTTTACATATTATGGAAGGGATTGGAGGCAATGTTTATAAGCGCCATTTGTTGCTCTTGGGGTTGGTGGTGGCTAAGCGGGACCTGGCTCGGGCGTGGAAGTCAGTGAGGGCTCCCCCCCTGTCTGCATGGAAGGCTGGGCTGGATTATTTTATGGGTCTGGAGAGGCCGATCTTTGAAGCGAGGGGATGCCCGCGCAAACACTACAAAATCTGGAAGCGTTGGGCCGACTACCGTGGTCTGTCCTTGGACCCCCCGGCGGAGCTGGAGGAAGACATTTAATCGCAGAGACAATCTTGGCCTGAAGACGCAAAGCCCTGGTGGCATTACACCCGCCTGTTTTTATTTTCTTCTTTTTTGTTCTCTATGTTGCTTTCTATACACGTGTGGTAGGGGGGGTTGGGGGGGGGTGTTTGGAGCGGGAGGGGGGTAGTGTTGCGGGTTAGGGTAGGGTGCGGGGGAATTTCTATACTGAGCCTATTCTGAGTCTGCTCTATCACTTGCTGCCTATGTAATTACTATATTGATATTGTGGTGGTGTTTTTGGTGTATGGAGATGCCACATTCGTGATGCTCATTTGCTCAATAAAATTGGTTGTGAAAAAAAAAAAAGGGGAAAGGGAGTGCTTTGGCAAGGGGTTCTATACCATACCTCAACTGTGAATGGCTCCCTTGGCGCTGTGGACTCTCTCAGCGGGTTCGCTGGGACTCTGGAGTATACATATTGGATCTTTCCCCAACAAAGGGAGAAGGAGTGCTTAGTAAAAGGGCACAAAAGGACAGGGGGCTAGGCGGTGTAGGGGGCAAGGGGAAAGATTCATGTGAGAGGGGATAGGAGCAAAGGAAGTAGACAAAGAATGAAAGAGTGCTAAATGGGAACAGATAGATAGATAGGAGACAAGGAAGAAGCAGAGTTACAGAAATATGATGGGGGGGGGTGGGAGAAAAACTGTGCCCAAAGTCCGGCTGGGCAGGTGACGGTCAGGGGATCAACCAAGGCCGAACTCCTCAATAGCTGAACAGAGCAGCTCCACCGGGCATCGGACATAGTGCTCGGACTCCGCTGTCAGGATGGAGATCAGGAGTATACTCAGAGATTGTCATTGTGCGTTGATTAGGTGGTGGTCGCTTCCACCCCTCGTTCACCTTTGCTCCATCTCTGTCTCTTTGCTCTGTTTACTCTGTCCCAGGGTCCCAACAGGCGCCCCGGTCCCAGGCACATTCCCTACCTTGTGACGGTGGCAGCGAAGAATTGCGCAACCTTGTTATTTGTGGCTCTTTTGGGTGGCATAAGGTGAGCGCCATCCGGTCAGCCACCGGCCGCCCTTCGTTCTTCATGTATTGAAGGCGCTTTCTCCAAAGGGGTGTGGGGCCCTCTGTTGGTGTCGCTCCGTTTCCTGTTGCCCCCACAACTCAGGACTCCTCCTCCTAGATGTTCGCTTTAAGCGCACAGGGCAGATAGCTTAATGGTGTGGGCTAGCAGCTCCTTCTTGATATCTCTAGCCCATAGCCAGAGTAGTCTGTTAGTTGTTACCTCTTGGTTTTGCTGGCCTTGTCATTTTGGGGATGTCCTGAGTGGCGGCCATCTTAGGGTCAGGCATGGACCTACTGGCTCTATCCCACGATCCTGGCGGAATCTTGGCCAAACGTTTCTGCGGCCCCTGTCACTACAGTGACACTAAGATGGCAAATGTCATCACCATTGTAATATGCATACTGGCGTTATGACATTATAGGCATGCCCACTAAGCTTCAACATGCCTCCCACAAACCAAACACAGAAGCATAGATACACTGGCATTCAAAATGAAAGAAACTTCAGAGGGAACACTGACATGCTGTAGGTAACAATAACTAGTACATTTTCTTGGTAAGGTAAGGCTGGGCATCACAAAAATAGGTCCTACTTGACTTCTGTGTGGTTCTAAATACATTTTAACCCGCCACTTTTTGCCTAGAAAATGTTTTTATTTAGTGTTTAACTACAGATGTCCACTCTGGCGCACATTCCAGGGGACCATTTCCCGAGAAATTTATTCCTAAAAGATGATATGGTGTGACACAAAACCTGATTGACATCACAAGTTTGGTGTGTGGAACATTTTTACTTAGCATGTGTTTGTAGTGGGGTTCTCTCCAAGGGCACATTATTGAGCGTATTACCGATTGACGAATCTTATATGTGTCTCATTCATTTTAGGTTTTATCCTGTCTTTGTCACTAAACGTCTTTCATGAGAGCAGCACTAGGATTGGCATCTGGGAGCCTGCGCAGTGTGCACCAGCTCGGACCAGGAGAAGGAGGAATGCAGCGTCCACAGAATCAGGTAAGTAAAGTTTTATGTTTTTTTTGTTTGTGCTTATTTTTGTATTATTCCTCACTTTCCTCCTCTCCCGCATCCCACTGCTTTGGATCCCAAGCAACCGTCCCTGACACTTCCCTCTGAGGAACAGATGTTTAAAAGTGGCGCTAACCGGAAGAACATTATGGCCAGATGTGCAATGAGTGACCCAGATATAAACACTTAGGGACACAATCAGCTTGTATTAAATGCCAGTTAATCATTATTAGGGGATTGCCTGTAAGCTAACTCGAAAGACTTTGTAGTACATCCGGCAGTCTAACTAGAGTTTTACTTCAGGGATGCCTTTTATCTTAATTTTATTTGGAACTTGTCCAGGAATTTCACTGAAATGCATGTTCCAAGGATAGGCAAGATATACGAACTGACAGCTACTGGGATTTAAGCCTGTATGTAGAAGCTGCATGGCTGTAAGGAACAGGCTCTGAATATGAAACCTCTATACAGTAGCGGCTGCTCCCAGACAGGGGTGGTTGGCGGAGGGTTAATTAATAAAAAAAAACACTTACCTTAGAACAGCTGTGGCTGGACACCGCCTCCCCTGCCTCCTCTTCCACCTTCCTCTGCAGTCCAGCTGGCAGCAAGAAGCCCCCAACACACAGGCTCCCCTGAGCCAATCACATTGCTGAAAATCAGCGTTATGATTGGTCTGAGCGCCGTAGATCGGCGCTCAGACTCAAACAGGGAGCCCGTGCATGTTCCTGACCAGACTGTGTAATCCAGCTTGGTAGGAACAAGCAAAGTGCGCATGAACTGTTTGGTCGGCTCAAGGGGCCAAGCAGTTCATGCGCACTTTGGGAGAGCAAACCCCTCCTCCCCCTGCCTTGGCCAGCCCCTCCCACCCTACACTGCACACATGCAATAGGACCAATAAAATGACAGTAACGATTAGTTATTGTAATTTTATTTTTCCTTTCTGCTCAGAGGGGCAAAGCTCCTCCGCCTTAGCGGAGGAGCCGCCACTACCTCTATGGATCAATGGAAGACAGGAGAATGCAAACATTGATACCCGGTTCTGCAGTTTGTGCCTGTCTTTAGGCAGGGGCTGTGTGTGGATTAAACTCTTTGAATGAAGATGCAAGTTTACTTACTGCTTTAAGAACAACTCACATGGTGGTCTGCCCGTCTATACGGTCAATATCCATTTCAAAGAGCCCCTCTTCCCAAATCCTGGACTCTACAATGTGGAAGGAATCCTTTTCTTGAAAACATATATTCTGTAAATGACTAGACATATCAAAGAACAAAGAACCTTGCCTAAAAGCAGGGCCACTGGAATTATGCAATTGTGCAGCTCTTTCCCACATAATTATAGATGTGCTGCACTTTCCACATAATCAATGATCTGCTGCACAATCTGCAGATTAAAAAAAAATTCTAGGTCAAACAGATCAAACATTACTAAAACTGCAGCAACACGTAGTGTTGTGCAGTGGAGGCCCCTTCGTAAAGGTTGAATGGTCATATTTTGGTTGTTTATTACCATATTTGGTGTCTGATTGGTACAAATATGATGAAACGGTTGCCCGCATCGAGTATATGTAAAAATGACAAACTAACAACGTTAAACTATCGCAAAATGTGCCCCATTATGCTGCATAATTTGTCTTTTCTTGCCACATAATTTAGTAAACCCTGAGGCATAATTTGGTCCTCACCTGCTGCATAATTCCAGTGGTCCTGCCTAAAAGGACACATGCTAAAAATAGCAGAGCCGAAAGAAAAGTTCCTCACATCCTTCAATAGAGAACAGATATCATTAAGAAACCACCAAGCAACGGCGGCACAGTGTATGCCATGGACAATGTAGAAGATAGAAAAGCATTACCAACTAATATTAGCACCTCAAAATCCTTGAAAGCATATCCCACATAGCACTTGAGCCAGAAAATTAAACATGCAATTGTGAAATATAAAGGAAGCGATAAAATCATTGAAGCGACTGCAGCGTAAACATTTGTTCAGCAAAGATCTAGGTATTATGTCCCACAACTGACAAAAAAGAGCTCAACCATCTGGCCGATCTCCAAAACCAATCCCTTAGCTACTGAGAGATTAACTTTATTTGTTTACCTGCACTGCCATAGTTTTGTCCAGGAACCTATCATTTCTTAAAGATAGGAGTTACTTCCTTCCTTCCTTTATTTAACTTCTTACTTATTATGACTTCTTAATTTTATTCCTCCTTAGTTAGATAGGCGTATCTTACACCATCATTTTCTTGCAATGAACCCCCAAAAACCAAAATATATATTTTTCTCTCCTAGAGTCAAATATCTTTAAATCCAAATTTGATAAACAATTTTAACATCCTCAACTCTCTCTCCAACTGGCCCTTTATTTGGGATTACCCTGGACTAAACCTTATATATGATCCCCCACATCAACAAACACCCCAACGCTGCTGTTCGCCCTAAAGAAGATCAAACTGTTCGTGCATTCTCCTCCTCTAAAATCTGCAGCTCATGCCCTCATGCTCCCACAACTGGAGTTTTGCATGTGCTTTTATAGCAGGAATTCAAAATCTGCTCTCATACCCCTGAAAACTGTCTTGAATGCCTCTGTCAAACTTGTATACTATTCCAAGAAGTTGCACCACATCTCCCTAATCCTCTCTGAACAACATTGGCTCTCCATTGAGGCCAGAATAAAGTTCAAGTTGGGTTGCCTGGCCTGTAAAGGTGCCCATTTCAAATCTCCATCCTACCCCCCAATCTGTTCAAACAGTCTGGTGTCCCAGAGATCCCATCCTTGTGTGGAATTCTCTCCCAGCAGACGTAAAAGCGACACCCACACTCATGTCCTTTCACTAGCACTTGAAAACTCAACTATTCAGATTATATCTGCCATGTCAACCGCATGCGCGCTAGCTGAATTCTGCTCCTGCGCTGACTTTTTTTAAAACGCACTTTACGTGATGAGCTGGGCTCGTCATCAGCGTGCGAGGAGGCTACACCATGACGAGCCCAGCTCGTCATCAGCGTGGAAGGGGTTAAGACAAAAGGTTTGATTGAGAGTTTGGCGGATGGGCTAGTCCATCATAGACATCACAGATATCTAGTCCGCCTTGTCAAAAGTGCATTATCTCCTATGACAGTGGTTCTTAACCTTCAGGCTTCCATAGTCCCCTAATAAATCATTAATAGAACCTCCACTGGATCACATCTGGAATCCAGCCCCCCTGTGAGTTATTACTGGAAGCTGCGTAATTTCAAACAATGTCTATGATTTGAACCTCAAAACAGCACACAAGAATACAGAAACAAATATAAATCAAACAAAAACACAAATGATTAGAACGTTTTTTTAATTCACAGGTCGAGGTGAATATTTCGTAGCTGGGGAACCGGGTTTGAGTCTCGGAGTGGCTCAACATCCTGTGATTCCGTGGATGATCATGTGCCTTCCAAAGGAATGTGTCCTTAACTGGTGCTATAGGCACTGGTGCTGAGGATTAGGTGCAGGTGCTGAGCACCAGAAAGAACCTGCTCAAATTAAGCACTGCTTCTAAGTCTTTCTTTCATATTTCCAGTCTCTTTACGCTCTCTTATTCCTAGCCACTCCTTCTATCTCCCTCACTCCCATTTGTTATCTCACATACTCTCTTTGGTTCTTTCTCCCTTCACTTGCTCCCTTCCTCCTACTTTCTCTCCACACCATACATCAATCCCACCTTCCACACTATCATCTTTAGAGATTGTCAACCTCTTTTGTCCACCTCAACCTCCTTTTTCCCTCTGCGAGGCATTTAGTAAGGGCGTTTAAACTCCAAACATGCTTGCGCGAGTGCTTTTTTTTAATCACTTGTTATTGGGCTTTGCATGTGTCTTTCTAAGAAAGACAGCATGCAATTGGCCCAAGGCGGGTGCATATCCCGCCTTCTCTGTTCTCTGGCCTAGGGTGCTCGGGAGCGAGCATCAGAGCCATCTGTTTCCAATAATCGTTCCAGTTAATAGAAAACAGATGGCGGTCGCACTGGCCCTGGTGCACTTTAAACTCGACGCTTTCACTTTCGCTGCCAACCTGATTATCACTGTCTAGTGCTGCGGCTATTGTGGCTGAACGCTTTCGTTTTCTTGCTGTGTGTGTGCATAGTGTTTGTTACTGGTAAGCGGCTGAAGATCACTGGGCAACTAATCTTATACTTCAGACTAGCGTTGCACTTTAGTTCCACTGTCCAATGGGCTGCCGTAATGTGGGTAGAAGGCCCTCTCCACTATTGGGAGTCCCTGACCTGCTCAGACAAGTGTAGCTAACCTCTATTATGATTTGGCCCTCAAACTCCGAGCTCTGTCGATTGAGAACCTTAACGAGTCATAGCATCTGTTATTTTGAGCGCCGAGAAACGAATGTTGTATGAAGTGCTGCATAAAATGCATCACTATAATTGTTAGGCCAGAGTCAGCTAACTGTGTTTGGGCTTAAGGCGGAGCTGAGCCCCAACTCCATTTGTTTCACTCATACACACTCGTAGCCTGTTGTGTTGCACAGTAGTGCAAACACCTCTGGGCGGTGATCTCCCCGGTCATGGATGCGAGTTGAGGGCGTTCTTCACCCTGTCATGCCAGGCTGCTGGGCCACAGTGCTGTCTGGTTCGGTCCTGCTCTGGGTGCCGGGAGCAGCGCGTGGCCAGTGCTTGTGATGGGGTGTGTAGTTGGCTCAGCGCCTACTGCATGTGCCCTCTGGCAATTTGACTCGGTAATCCCTGCTTGTATCTGTGGCACTCCTGTCAACAATGAGAGACGCTGCAAGTTTTCCTTTAGCAGAAACATTGTGGTTAGCGTAATTGTCAAAATACCTGTTTAACACACAAAAACCAAACAGTACAGGCGCGTTGTATTGAAAAATAAAGGTAGATCATAGAATGTCGTAACTAATGTTTTTTTATCCCACATCCAGAAAGTATCCATAGGCAACGATTGTTTTGATTCTCTCACATCCAGAAAGTATCCATAGGCAATTATTGAGGGGGTGAGCGGAAAGGGGAGGTATAGAATGACCCAAATAAAACGATATATATATATATATATATATATATATATATATATATATATATATATATATGTGTGTGAGTCTTCTCGAACTGCTCTTTTCATTCTCCGTCTGCATGTTTTACAGCCATCGGCTTTGCATATGGGCTGCAGCCTCGGGGCCCTGCCTCGGCACTGGCCCATGGGCACTTCTTGGGCACCTCACCCACAGCTCTGAACAGGTTGGCTGGGATGTGTGGAATCCTGTGCTCTGAATACCTTGGTGCATGTCTTTACTGTGTGTGGGTGTCTGCTGTGTGTGTGTGTTCACACAGCAGTACTCTTTCAGGGTTTGGAGGGGGGTATTTCTCTTCCGGATATCCCTCTGTGTCTGTCATATCTGCAGTGTGTGGGCATGTCTGCTGTGCCTTGTCTCCTTTGTGTGTGTGGTGTATCTGCTGTATGTGTGCGGTGTGTCTGTTGTGTCTGCTGTGTGTCTTGTGTCCTTTGTGTGTGTGGTGTTTGTCTGCAGTGTGTGTGCTGTGTCTCTTTTGTCTGCTGTGTCTTGTCTCCTTTGTGCTGGCAGTGTGTGGCTGGCTGAATGGATCCCTTTGCTCCGGATACCTCTGTGTGTCTGTCATGTGTGGTGTGTGTGGGGGCATATCTGTTTTGTGTGTTTGGTCTCTTTTGTGTATCTTTCCTGTGTGTCTGTCTGTCTGCTGTGTGGCTGTTTATGTGCCTGTGTAGCGTATGTGTCTATTTGCTTATGGTCTGGTACTTACCTAGGTCCCCTCTCACCCCTACCCTCTACCCCTGGTTCTAGGATGGCAGCGCCCTCCACCCCCAGGCGCACAGGATTGGGAAACCACACCAGGTTGTTGTAAGTTTTTGGAATAGGGGGGAGTGACCCCCCGGCCGTATTTATTAACAAATAAAACAATATTCAAAACTTTTCATTTTTTGACAAAATTACGCAGAAAGTACAGATACATTGGTAGACACATGTTGTTGCAAGAGCTATCCTTAACACAATCTAATACAGAAGGCACTCCTACCTTAAATCTAACAATGCATGATATTACTTCCTGCGTGTCCCTTCTAGAACCTACGGCAAAGTCAACGTCTGGCAGCTTCTCCCCCCACCTTTTTAGTCCCAGGGACTACAACTACTACTCCCGGAGTAAGGTTGCGCTGAGGGTCCAGCTTATCGGACGGGGATGTTTCGCTCAGGCCCCCCTACGCCCTGGCCTTGATTCCATTATGGGGCTGAGGACTTGCTGCGCATGCAGGGGTGGCCCCATGCCCACTGGGAAGGATACTCCCCTGGCCCCCGCACCCCGACAGCCTACTTACCAGCTGTCACTACCCCCGGAGTTACATGATGCTGACCGCTAAGAAAGCAGACTAGGCTTACCAATGTTGACCTTACCGCCTGACCAGAGGCACCTAAATACGACAATAACTAGCATACCACAAATAACTTTATATTCTATGTACAATATTATGATTCAATGCTACAAACTGTGACAAAGCAATTAGTAAGCAAAGTACGATCCATAATTAATTTCACATTCTATGTACTACATCACATTCCATGCTACAACCTGTAAATAAAAGTCATTAACAAGCTAATTATTATTCATACAATACTGAATAAATTCTCAGAGAACTCCTGCTTTAGGGGATGGTGGGTGGGCAAAAATAGTTAGCGGACTTGGCGTCGCCCGTGGACGTTGATACTAGGGGGCAATCGGAGCAAAGAGGTTGCTCTGCCCGCCGGCTCCCCCTTTTAAGGGTTGTGCGTCAGGGATTCGCCCGGTCGGGCGGAAGAGACGTTTTAACCCGGAAGCACTTTTCCGATCCACCCCAGCGAAAGCGGGCACCTATTGGCTGCCGCTCTGGGGTAGGGTCCGAGTCATTGCTGACACAGACCCTCCCCTTGAATGGGAGATCCCAGGGACCAGGGCGACTGTTCCAGTGTGTGGTGTCTATCGGCTACGTGTGGTGGGTAGTCTGTCTGCTATGTGCCTGTGGTGTGTGCAGTGTGTCTGTCTGCTCTCTGTGTATCCCGGCCAGGAGGAACTGTTCTTTGCCTTGGGAGACGCGATGAGCCTTATCAGCAGCAGCGTGCAGTGTGCCAGATAGAGGGAAGGCTGCATTCCAGTCTCAGGTTACTTGTCCTTCACAGCAGGTGCCCTCTTTTATAAACCTAGTGGCAGGCTGCTTCTGATTAGCAACAATGCCGGCCGCATTTGTTTGTTTTTTAGCATACTAAATAATGTGGCCACGCGTGCCTACACATTACATAATGTATACACAAATGTTGATATGGACTATATTTTGCCATGAGAGACATTTTGGTATGTTGCATCTTTGACAGGTCCATCTGCAGCAATCGTCCTCGCAAGACTGACATCCCAGAGACCAGGGACCCGGGCTCAGCTGTGTGACAGCATCCAGCACTCTGCCTCATTCTGCCTCACTCCGCCTCACTGTTCCTTACCGTGCCTCATTCCACCTTATTGTGCCCCAGGCTCTGTACACAGGCTCAACTGTCTCATTCTGCCTCAGTGCCACATAATTATATGCAACATAATTACACTGCACTCAATGCAACATACACTCCAAATAATACCACTCAGTGCCACATAATTACACTCTACTGAATACAACATACACTCCACACAATACCATTCAGTGCCACATAATTATATGCTACATAATAACACTGCACTCAATGCAACATATATTCCAAATAATACCACTCAGTGCCACATAATTACACACCACATAATTACACTCGACTGAATACAACATAAACTTCCCATAATACCAATCAGTGCCACATAATTACATGCCAAATAATTACACTCTACCCAATGCAACATAAATACAACCCACATAATACCACTCAGTAGCACATAATCACACGTCACAATTACACTATATTCAATGCAACATAAATACACTCCACATAATACCACTCAGTGCCACATAATTACACACCACATAATTACACTCTACTCAATGCAACATAAACACACTCCACATAATGCCACTCAGTGTGACATAGTTACACTTCACATAATTACAAACTACTCAATGCAACAAGTACACCCCAAATACCACTCAGTCCCACATAATTATAAGCCAAATAATTACACTCTACTCAATGCAACATAAATACACTCCAAATATTACCCTCAGTGCCACATAATTAAACACCACATAATAACACTCTACTCATTGCAACATACTTACACTCCATATAATACC
Source organism: Lissotriton vulgaris (assembly GCF_964263255.1). Taxonomy (NCBI): domain Eukaryota; kingdom Metazoa; phylum Chordata; class Amphibia; order Caudata; family Salamandridae; genus Lissotriton; species Lissotriton vulgaris. Next base: position 773,523,074 of record NC_141685.1, on the reverse strand, counting down.
ACTCAGTGCCACATAATTACATGCCACATATTTACACTCTACTCAATGCAACACAAATAGATTCAACATAATATCACTCAGGACCACATAATTACATGTCATATAATTACACTCTATTCAATGCAACATAAATACACTATACATAAATGCACTCTATACCACATACCACCAATCAACATAAATGCACTCCACACCATGACACAATTTCACTAAGCATTATTACACTCAACACCACAGTTCCAGGCCACACAATCCAATTCCACACATTTCCAATCCACACCGCACAATTACACACCAAACAACATATTTTAACTCCAGAATTGCACAATCCACAATGTACCTTCTATCCACACTATATAGTGTCACCACCTGAGCACCAAACATCATTCACCACCACCATTTTGCATCAGTACACCACCTAAGCATCACATCAGTTTGCCCTTGCAATTTGGCATCTGTTGATTCAATTCTCCCCTAGTGTCCGTCAGCTGCTCGTGCTCTAATTAAATTACTGTTTTCCAACCTCCACTCCCCCATTATTTATGTCCCGCTCCCCCATAACAACATTTTTTATAACAAACAAGCATGGGAACAGCCAGGAAGAAGTTGCCAGCAGTGCAAGTACAAAAAAACTAGAAGACATTTTTTATGTTAAAATCTTTTTTTAATCAGATTTTTCAGTTGTATATAATGTTGTCTTTGTTTGTATAAATGTAACAAAAATGCTTACCACTTTTTATTATAACTTTTCAACATAATGCATAGCAGCCACAATGCTCTACAACTTGGCCAAAAGGTCTGGCTAAACACATAAGGTTCCAAAGGTGAGACCTATTGGCTATGCAATTCTTGTTTTTCTTCTCTTTCTGCCACCTTCTCTCTGCCTTTCTCTATCTAATCCTCAAGCTTCAACTCTTGTCTTCTCACATCTCCCTCGTGTCTTCTTCTCCTCTCTCTTTCCTTTTCCTCCCTCCTCTATTTTCACTTCCAACTTCCATTTTGTTTTTTATTGACATGGGGGATCCCTATGCCCTGCTTCATCTTCTCACCCTGCCCATGGGTATTTGGCCACCTCCTACTGCAGAGCTGTTTAATAAGGCACTGCAGTGCACGATGGGAAATGTCTGTTTGCAAAAAAAGTGGTACAATTTGTAAAAAATGAAGTACAGATGCTCAATTGTTTGTCAACGGCCACACCCACTTTCCTCGTCTCCACCCACTTCCTTTGGACAACTGGAATTTTGTGTCACGGAAGGACCAAATTATGCACCAGGGTTCAGTAAATTGTGCGGGAAGAAAAGGAAAATTAGGCGGCATATTGAGGGACATTTCATGATACTTAATTATTTTGTCAGTTTTAGACTTGTTGACACTTCCTGGACATTGACTGCACCTCATTAGTACCAGTTTAACACAAACATATGGCAATAAGCCAAAGAAAGGTGGCTAGTCAACCTTTGCAAAGCGCCTTTTACTGCTCAGCAACATGTGGTGCTTGCGTGTTTAATAACTTTTGAACCGATTGAGCTAGAAACATTTTTTTGTTGAAATAGGCAAATTATGAAGCAGATAATGCATTATGTGGCAAGGGCGGCAAATCTATACTTATGTGAAAAATGCTGTTGCTGCACAATTGCATAATTCGAGTGGCCTTGCCTGTAGATAGGTTATTATGTTCTAAACAGTGCTGTAATTGGAAGGCTTTCCGAAGTTAACCTGGGTAACTGTTATTATATGTCAATTTAAACCACAGCATAACCTTTTGGAAGGTGCCTAGTAGACGCTCTTGTCCATGATAAACACAGAAATAAGATAACGAGCAAAATATTAGCAAGATGTCTATATCCATTGTTGCTGACGTCGTTACACTTGTTACACCAACATCAGAACAGTTTTAATCACTCACCGCTTCTGGGTTCTTGAAGGAACCATGCAAATGCATCTGCACCGGGAGGCCATGGCCGAGTCAGCAGACCAACAGAAAGAATGTGATAATCTGAATTTGCCATATATGCTTGCAATATTCCCTCACATGGGCAGGGCCGGACTGGCCATAGAGGGCACCGGGCGTTTCCCCAGTAGGCCACTAGTGTGGGGTCCGGTTTTCGGCCCCTGGGTGCCGTTTTTGTTACCGGGTGTCGGCTATATCGGCACCCTGTAACAAAATAGGCCAAAACCAGCCGTCGCAAACTGCTCAGCTGCATTCCCCCTCACCCCAGGGGGGGGGGGGGGCAGCTGAGCAGTTTGCCAGTGCCGGTTTCTGTTCCCAGTCCGGCACGGGATTCGATGAGGCGATATGTCACAGGATCTGCCTATTTAATGCTGTAGCATCAGCAAGAATTAAGAGAGGTAAAATAATATTGTCACCTTTGCAGTGTCACGTGGCACTGCACAGGTATGCCAGCTATCAACCATGCTAATGGTACTCTTGTCTGGAACCTCCTGTCAACATGCTGAGAAACAGGGGCAGTGAGAGGGTTACAACACTCAGAGGGTCACACAGATCACCTGCTATATTGTAGGCGACTAGTGCGAGCAAGTGTAGTCTCAAGATATGACTCTCTTCGTGGAACAGTCATACCTCTTTATGGGGCCTTGCGTCAGTTTTGTGCCACCGATGCGTCACTTTTTGTGACGCACCAGCGGCGTACAAAATGCGCCTTGTTGCGCCATATTTAAAAAGTGACGCATCTAGGTAGATGCGTCACTTTTTAAACCCCTGCGCCACATTATACCTGCGTCAGGTATAATGTATGCAGAGGGGGCGTTCCCCCGCAAAAAGCCTCGTAATAGTGACGCAGTGAAATCTATGAGATTTCACTGCGTCACTTTTAGGATGCTGTTGCGTCAAAATCTTGCGCCTGCCTCACAGCAGGCGTAAGACTGACGCAAGCCCTTTCACATGGGGCTTTCCCCATGTGAAAGGACGCATTGCTGGAGTTGCGTCACTTTTGTGACACACTCCAGCAATGCGTCACTTTTGCGCTTACAGATGCGTCAGAAATACTGACGTATCTGTAAGTCCTTGCGACATGATGCGTCATACATTAAATATGACGCATCATTGGTGTCGCAAGGAGTGCGCAGTGAAAAGTGACGCATCGCTGTTTTCACGCAGCGATGCGTCACTTTTCATAAATGAGGCCCTATGCATCTTCCAATGCACCCAGCTGTTGATGATGATGAACCACTGAGGCACTAACTGTGAAACATGCTCCTTTAGGTATCTGTGTGTATGGACGTGTTTACCATAACAGCGAGCGAAGGATACTAACCGAGAATCTGGAGCAACACTCCACTCACTGAAAGAGTGCTGGAACAAGACAAAAGGGTGACGTGACATTTACACCTTCCGAAGTGCTTTACCAGAACGAATCTATGACTTAGATGACTTGCTGGCATATCTAAACTGGGGAGCGGGAAGACATCGAATCTCACATAATAAACTGACATTTTGGTCACGCAAGGGCCTGGGGGGATTTAATCATCAAGATTTGGAACACTTTTAAGCAGCAGCACTGTAACATTGGCCGTCTTATTTTGTTACTGTATGCCGATTTTGGTAAAAAAAAAACAACAAAAAAAAACAACACGCCCAGTAACAAAGCCACCACATTTCAAAACCAACCCAGCTCGCTCTCCAGGCTCCCGGCATTGGTTAATACTTACTCGGTTATGTAACATTACTGCAGTTACAGACCAGCCACTGCCTTATTAGGAGGCCTGCTGCTCTGCTGCACACTGTATACTACACAACGACACGTAGTGCATTCACTCTGAACTGCAGTGTGCTCGTGATGATAAGGCGGTGGGGGCAGCCTGGATTCTAGAAAGGTTAAGTTTAGTTATTACTGCTTTATGCACGCTGTCACGGCAGCCCAGAGGACCAAATCAGTGTCCCGCCCACTGGCACCACTGAATGAAGGCATGGATTTCATTTGTTATTGGCAAAGCACACTTCACCCTAGAGTGTGAGTGAACAACAGTTGATTATATTTTTGTGTCACGGTGGCACACGTGCAGTCAGTCAGTCATTGATGTGAGTTGGCAAAGGCAGGCAGTCAGGTATAGACCTGGCCCTGATAAATATGTGCCGGTGCTAAGCACCAGAAAGGACCGGCACAAATTAACCACTGACAAAGTCTGTATACACACTTTTACTCCCGAACTGTTCCGTCTCCCAGTTCATTCTCTTGTTCCACTCTATCTCCCTCTTCTCACTCACCTTCTCAATTACCCCCCCCCCCCCCTTAGCTCTCTGCCCTCTCCACTCATCCTTCTTATGCTTACACTGTATTTGTGCTGTTCTTAAATTAAATCATTTTTTATTTTCCTAATTTGTTGTTGGTTTACTATTTTGTTTATAAGCTGTGTTACTTATAACACCTTAGAGTCTTCAATTAGACATGTAGAGCACTCTCATACCTCTCAGTGCCCAGCTCTCTATAAACATTTAAAATACATGTTTAAATATGTAGCTTGAAAAATTGTACCACAGCTAAAACTATAATGATGATACGTTCCTGCATAAGTTTGATGTTCCATCACTTTACATTGATATAATTCATGATGATGGTCTTCTAACATTGACTGCTGCTGTTAACAAGCCCCTACCAAAGTTCTTTTGGCAATATTCATCCTTACTGTGGTGCCGTGTGTGAAGTTGAAATAAAATCCAGAAAAAAACAGTTTGCCTGAGATAAAACCCTAAAAGGCCACATTTGGGATGAGACTACTCCTGCAAAAGTAGTTTCTGTAAATAATATTCAGTTTTGGTGGTTCATTTTACACTGTTGCGTTCGCGAATGTGCAGTGATCACGAATGTTAAGACATTTACAAACACTGCTTGAGTCAGTGCTTTATATGGAAAAATAGAAGTGCAGCTACTCACTATTCAGAGTACCTCTTTGCTCCTGAGAAGTGTTGGTACTATCTCATTAAAAGTATTGCAGCAGAGCTGAGAAGTGCAGCTACTCACTATTCAGAGTACCTCTTTGCTCCTGAGAAGTGTTGGTACTATCTCATTAAAAGTATTGCAGCAGAGCTGAGAAGTGCAGCTACTCACTATTCAGAGTACCTCTTTGCTCCTGATAAGTGTTGCTACTATCTCATTAAAAGTATTGCAGCAGAGCTGAGAAGTGCAGGTACTCTCTTTTTCAAATTGAAGAAGTGCATGTACTAAGTACCTGTCAGTATCTCCACATTTTAAGTACTGGTTCAAGCTGTTTCATTGTTAGAGAATCTGTCTTGGCATAGTGTTGTGTTTCACGTTTTCTGCAGCCTTCCTTTGTTTTGTCATCACTTAGGGACTGATTACGATTTTGGCGGTGCTGCGCTGGGTCTGCCATGCTGCCACACCTCCAAAGCCGTGGTCAGACCACCCGCCAGCTTAGGAATTTCCACCTGTCAGGAGCGGGCTTTGTTTTTTACTTTCCCACAGCCCTGGACATGGGCACTGCAATGGAAACGTCAAAAACAGTTCCTGCACGGCATGGACTGAAAAGTCCATGCAGTGCAGGAACTAGTGTGCATGCACACAGGGGGTACATGTTGTGCCACCCTGTGGGCATCCACATGTGGAGGAGGCACAGGGTGCCCTGCAGGGCCCCCTTTGTTTCCTCTCTGCCACTGTGCTCAAGGAGTATGAACCTCCATGATACCGCAGTTGGAGCAGAAACTTGCAAAATGCTTAGCTGGACCGCGGCGGTCCCGCCAAGCATATTGCGACCTCCTGACCGCTGCAACACCACCAGGGAACAGACGTTCCCTAACAGCTGTGGCAGGGCTGTGGCTGTCCAACCACCCAAATCGTAATAGGGCGGTCGGGAGACCACCGCTCCCCCACGAGTCTAGTGGTTCGTGGACCGCCAAATTTATAATCCGGCCTTATGTGATTACAAACACTGTTTATTGATAATAGCCATGGACACTGGTTTCATCACTCTACTGTGCTGTGCTATTGGTTTCATTGTATATTATCTTTTGCCTTCTTCCCATAGTTTGATAGCCATTTCTACTCATACTATATTTCTATATTTCGAGGTTTCATAAAAAGGTCTTGATTTTACACAAACTCACAACTCTGACTGGACAGTCACATCTTTATGGTAGCATTGATCCTTTTGTCCAGTGCGACTAGACTCAGCACCGCAGTTGAGCTAAACCTTGGCTGTTCATCCACATCTACCAGCGGAGTCAAATGGGCCTAAGAATGCAACTTTCTACCAAGTGTCCAGGTTATCGAGGAGGAGCACCAGCACTCTTACCTTGCGTGCCCCTAGCTATCCCTGAGAGTACAATGAACAGCAACAAGACACTATAAACCTCCTACTCTCAACACTCTCCCAGTAGTGTACCTTGCATGCCTTGGCCCCTGAAGCAGGCAAGGAAAATGGCCCCTTTAACTACTATTGTGGTAGTACAATATAGCAATTATCAGGGTTCACCGAGCCCCTCAGGGTTACTGCACCTGCTGCACCAATGGTAGCTACACCCCTACACTCTCCTGTGCTAGAGGGTCACCGGCCGCACAGTTAGCCGGAGGAGCCTCAATTCAGGATAAAAAGAAGCCATTTTGCCGAAATCTCCAGTGCTGGGATGTGAAACATAAGAGGAGGGATGACACTGAAATGGTCAGCCGAGAGGTGGCAGTGCAAGCTCATCGCGGGCGCAGAAATGCATTCTCGACCCCTCTCACCTTGCTTTGAGCTTTATCTGTAGACATAGTGGTTTGTTTCCCTGCTCCCAAGAACTTGCATTTCCTGTTTGATTACATACCCAGGAGGCTTGGCTGCACTCCAACACTGCCAGAGGTGTGCAAAGGTGATCTTCTTTCTGAGTAAACAGGTTGTGCAATTTCTACGATTTCTGAATAGTCTAAAAAGTCCATTATGTTGTTGACAAGGACTTTCCCCGGAGGATCATCTTTCACTCAGTGAATAACGGCAGTACTGCTGACGGTGGTTGCTGATGGTGGGCACGCATCTCAAGTTTGGGGTACCAAGACTTACTTTATCTTCATCAGAGTTTACCCCGAGCAGGAGAGAGAAAGGCGCATACCGGATAATGAAGGACGGAGAGAAAGAGGGCAAAATAGTGCCAAAAGGGAGGAAGAGAAAGCGAGGAAAACAGTGACAAAGAAAAGAAGAGGGTAACAGAATGGCAAAGGCAGAAAGAGAGAACAACAGGGAGAAAGAGAGGAAATCAGTGAGAAAGGGAGAAATGGAGGAAAACAGTGAGAAAGGAAGAAAGTAGGGATTAAAAAGAACCTGCAAGCTGAGATAGAGGCAGGAAGTGTCTGGGGTGGAATAAAGAGGCATGAGGTGGAATCAAGGCTAAGCAGAACTGGTATTCAGCAACCCCAGCGTTCAACAGCTCTGACAGCAGGCTTCTGAGCAAAAGTTTGGTCTCGCGCTCTTTATGTGTCTCCCAAATTAAGCACTGGATATAGGACTGTTTCGTGTGGACTCCCCTTACAGCAAAAACCAGCTGGAGTTTTAGATTGACGAACAAATTAGCAAATAAAATCCACTAAAATTGATTGTATGCATATTTTTCCTCCGACATATTATTTGTGGGTTCCCTAAAAACCTAAAATGGTTTTATTGTTGGATGTATTGACAAGTCCAGCTTTAATAGAAATCAATGTATACCCTCTCCCCTACCACCTCCCCCCCTCCCTCAGTCATCGCTGCAGTCCAGAGAAATGTCACTGTAAAAGCTGCTGCTCGGGTGCATATTTGCATACGGAAAGACCACTTTCTAGTTTCAGTGATTCCAACCAAGGGGCATAAAAGAAGCACAATCATTTCAATGATAAGAGGATAGTGCAAAGGTAATTGAAATAGATCCATAGGGCTTTCTAACTAGACTTACTAGGAATAAGACCAGGCAGGCCACATGATCCCGGACGCCAATGAAAGTGCCAGCCAACAGGGACCATCATTGATGTACTGGAGTGAAATAGAATTGGCATGACAGCAGCATGTTGCTGTGCACGCCAATCTGCGTGAGTCAATGTGTTGCGTGCGTGTGACCTTGCTCCTGGAGCAACGCCATCTGGCTCCCATCCACATGAACTCAGACTAATGGTTAGCACTGATGAGGAAGGGCAGATTGGAAAGTCTGGGATGAAACCTTTGCCAAAAGTGCATAGCATTGCATTGCACTTTAATATTTATATCGCGCCTCATACCTTGATGTGGGGAGCCGAAACGCGTTTTCGGTCAGGTAACAGTACTGCAAGGGGGACAGCTTGGTTGTTGGCAGTGTGTTGTATTTTTTGTGCTTTTTTATGAGAAGTGTTTTGTTGTCGTGCACAAGTGACTCGTGAGATGCTCTTATTTAACCTTGAGTCATAGCGCTTAGTAGTGTCTGGTAGTGTGGTGCTTTTGCACCTCAGCTCAGCAAGTCAAGGAAAGGCCACATTCACTTTCGTCATGTAATCATAGCACTGCTATCATGCCTGCCTCTAACTAGCCACCAGGCATTGTGTGGCTTGCTATGTTTCAATGTAGACCACTGTGGGCCATAAAAACTTCTGCGGATAATAAACCTGTCCACTTGCTTGTCACTTTGGGCCCGATTCACTGAACTAACTTAAGACAAAATCCTAAACTTACTACCATCTTGGTATTCACAGAAGGTACTTACTCATTTTGGTATTCACAGAAGGCATTTACTCATTTCGGTATTCACAGAAGTTAGGAGTCCTAACTTTAGGAATCCTAAATGCCTGCTGTGAATACCGAAAGTCTTAAAGTTAGGATTTTTCTCAATTTAGTAGTAGGAAAGTTAGGACTCCTAACTTTAGGACTCCTAAATGCCTTCTGAGAATACCGAAAGTCCTAAAATTAGGATTTTTCTTAACTTTACTACTACTAAACTGAGAAGAATCCTAATTTTAAGACTTTCGGTATTCACAGAAGGCATTTAGGAGTCCTAAAGTTAGGAGTCCTAACTTTACTACTACTAAACTGAGAAAAATCTTAACTTTTAAGACTTTCGGTATTCACAGAAGGCACTTAGGAGTCCTAAAGTTAAGAGTCCTAACTTTATTACTCCTAAACTGAGAAAAATCCTAACTTTAAGACTTTCGGTATTGGGGTGTGGCTTGGGTGCCGCGCAAGATGGCCGGCTAGGTGCGGAGCTCCGCTACACCGTCAAGCCTCGCAACGGATTTCCCCATGTGAACGGGAACGTTCTTGAGCCCCGCTGCCGAATTCAACTACCGGAGCCTTGGGGGAACGAGCGGAGCGGCTTTGCGGCTCTCGAGGTGCCGTTTTCACCCGTCTACGCGATGTTTCTACCGCTCCTCACGGAGCCGCCATTTTGAGGTCTCCTCATCTCCCGGACCTCTACCTTCGGAATTCGCCACAGCACGACGTGACACTGGACACCATTGATCCTGGCTATGCCGACTTTGGGGGTGAGCAAATTAATCATGTGGTGACTTCCTGCTACGTTTATCTTCTTTTTTTTTCTACACTGAGGCAGATTTGCTGAAGCACATTGACGTAGCGTTTCATCTCTGAGACCCGCTTTTTCTTTTGTGAAAGTCTTTCAAATCTCAGCGCTATACCTCATGCTCCTCCTCATAGCGGTTTGCTAATTTTGGGGACTTTTCTGCGCATTTCCTCCCGCCTCAGCTGCTTCAGGACGCACCACCCTCTCTCTTTCAGTTGCCAGCATATTCTCACTCCAATTCCCTGACGCTCTCTTCTACACTTTACAAGCGCTTCCTCAGGAGATAGCTCCACTTTCTCCTCTGCATCTGTTGTATTTTTGGGAACGTCTTGTATCTTATGGCGCTTCACCTCTCAGGGAATTGAGATTACTTACTGGCACAATAAGACATTTCTATGGTGAGACTACTGATGGAGCAAGGATTTGCCCGTAAAACGCCTTGCTCGTATGCAAAACCCTTGTCTTAACTGCATAATAATATTAACCTCGTTATTCGTCATTTATAAAGCGTTTTACCAATACGCGGGTGTCCCCAGGATGCTTGCTTGTTTGTCTTTTCGTACTAAAACGAAGCTTGCACTGAAAATGGCTGCTTTGCCGAAATTCAGTCTGCGCATGCGTCGGTCATACCCATGTGATGTGACGCACTCGCATTCTGGAGGGATTCTGTGCTCATGCGCATTGATGCTAAATATGGCCGCTTGTCTCTCACCACGCTCTCTGCTTACTGCAGCTGCTTTAGCCTATCTGTCTTTTCGCACTAATCCTTAATGCTATAGTCATTATAAAGTAAGGGTTGGTTATCTTTTATCTTGGTATACAGTGCGATCATTTTATGTATGATTTTAATTTGTTTTCGCTTACTTTTCATGTACCGCGTCTTTGTGGGCTGGGGCAATCATGAGCGGAGCCATACTTGAAGCTCTGCTGGGCACCGTCACATGACCGGAGAAAGTTCCAACCGCGCAGAAGCTAAATCTAGCCAGCTGGCTCCTGAAGCACAATGCGCCTGGGAACATCGCTGGGAATACGGAGTCTTACCTTGGAAAAAGCAATACTGTTGCTACCTATTGTGAACTGTCCTGTACTGCTGTATTCCATGCATGGGAACGTGAACCCGGGGGGCGGGTGTGCAAAATTGAATATTAAACATGAGAAAACTGAAATCTAGGAGGTGGTAATGACCGCACCACCTCTCCTGACCAATCACAATGTGGGAAACTGTCACTTGCAACATTAGTGGGTGGTCTAAGGGTCCCCAAAACCGTATAATTACCCTAGTTTAGCTTAGGAAAATTGTCCGACTTGTCCGAGTAGCAGACCTGTCACTGACCCTACGATCTCAATAGGTGCTCAATTCTGAAAGTGCTGCGGAGCACTTTGTCCATACTTTCCACAATCTCCCAAGGGGTGGAAAATCTTAAGTGCTGGCGAAGCACTTTGCTGGGGAATTCAAAAATCCAATCGGGGTTTCTGGCGGATTACTTGCAGGAGGGGGGTAACGCAGGCGTTGCTGTCCGAAGCTGTGGGTGTTGGTCGTACCCTGGGAGGCCCAGTCCTTGACCTGAACCAGAGGGGTATCCTGTCCTTACTGTCCGTAAGCTGTACCTGCTCGCATTCTGGCATTCCCAATCTGAGGGTCCCTGTCCCCGTCTTCTCAACTGACCCGTGGCCAGGGTTGGTCTTCAATCTGAACTAGGTAAATATAGATTGTGGGTTTGCGTCTCTCTCTCTCTCTCTCTCTCTCTCTCTCTCTCTCTCTTTTTATCTGATTTGGTAAAGCATTCTTACCTGTGTTATTACTTTATTGCCATTGAAATTATATGTGTCTGAATTTTAGTAGGTTCCTTCTCTCCCCTTCTCCTTTAGAAATTCATTGATTTTATAGAACCATAGCATGTTCCTGTTTTTCCCTTTCCTTTAGTGGATTGCAGTGAAAGTAGCAAGAATAGCTTAATCACTTAGGTTAAGTACATGTTCTAGGTCTCATCCCATTCCTATGTTCTAGTATAAAGTTTGCAGTGAATAGTTTTGTTCTAAAAACTTCTTCCTGTAGTTTCCCATATATCCTAATGGTCTTAATTTTGATGCAAAGTTACATATTGGTGTTGATTTTGATGTTTGATATACTATTCTGTGTATCGCTTATTATCTGGGCTTCTTCCTTTTGAATTATTATATAAAGTTTTAAACTTCATCAGGTGTCTGTGGTCATTTTATCGAATTGTGGAAAGCATATTTACTGATTATAAAATATATGGGATGTTAGGCCTGTCTACTATTTTTCCCTGATAGCTCCAGGTCCGTCGAAGAATTGTGCCTATGGTAAGTCGGGTGCATGGTAAGCAGAGGTAAATCCAAACTTGATTACTCTTAGCAGCGTGCAGGAGGAGAAATCCTCACCCAGTTTCACCCAAACAAAATTAGTGTGATGATAGAAAGTTTTTCACGCCAAGGGCCCAGTGCGTGTAAAAGAATTGGTAACTCGGGTGACCTGGGGAAAACTGCGCGCTCTAGCAGTAATTTCTGGCAGCCAGAGGATGGTTTGGACTAGTTAGATTAGGTAGACAGGATAGTCATAAACAAACCGTGAATATAAAAACGTGCTGCTGATTGTTACTGTATTTTTACAAAAAAAAAAAATTTTTGAAATGTGTTTTTATATGTAACTGTTCATGAATATTGCATTGCTGCTATAAATACTGCATGTTGAATTAACCCAGAATTGTTTGTAAATGTTCAGTGTAGTCTGAATCCCCGGGGAAGTATTTTAGCTAAACGGTGAGTAGAATCCGGTTAGCTGTTGAAGTCACTAAGTTTGAATCATTAGTGCAGGGTTAAAGGAGTAACTGGAAGCACTAATTAGGACCTTTGTTTCTGGAGTGAATGATAGCTACGAGTCCATTATAAAACTTTCATTACGATATCACCTAGTAAGGGTCGCATACGGAAGGAGTAGTAGGGTCTCCGAGGCTTGTCTGGTAAGTAAAATAGTTCGCTGGTGAAATCCTGGCTCAGTACCTATCCCCGACTAAGGTGGATGAGCCAGAAGAATAACGGGTTCTATGTTACTAGTGTGAAGGGACAGGCAAAGAAGTCTATCCAGAGTGAATGAAAAGTAGACAGAAGTGGTTTACTAGTAGCGAAAGAAAAGTCTTTTCTCTCTTTAGAACACTCAGACATAGTGGCAAACGTTGTGTGTTATTGACTAAAACTTGCACTCGCACTTTAGAGAGAGTAAAAAGTTTCCGTTACCTTGTGAAGGAGGGAGTCAGTCGGAGAGCTGCTCTGACGTCACTCCGTGCCGCGCTGGTATTGGTCAAAACAGCGGGTGGGTAGCGGAGCTGAATTTGTAAAGGAGGGGTGAGTGCCGAAGCGTGAGACTCTGTCTTGCGAAAAGGCCGCGCACCCATTGGTTAACCGTAGTTGTATTCTCTGACCTGATTGGGTGGTGCGAAATAAAAGTCGCGCTAGCATTGGAAGCACGAAAGTAAACAAAATTAATCAAGCCGAGTTAGAAGCGAGTCTGGAGAGTTGCATGTGGTATCCAGATTTCATACCGAATCCAAAGTACCTAGGATTTCATAAGGATCAGCTTATACGAGGTAGACCACACATGATGTATGGAATAAAGAGAAAACTGTCATTCTCGGATAAAGTAAAGAATTTTTTCAAAACTGACAAGCCCATTAGAACGAGGGAAGGTGTACTCATTCCCCCGCCAAATACCCCTGCCTCTTTTATGTTGTTTGATAAAGGGTATCACACTTGTGTCTGGCTAGAAAATTGGGCAAAGTATACTGTAGATGACGGAGTCCTGGCATTCCCTGTTGAAGGTACATTTAATGGTCGGATCCTGTTTAACTTAAGGACCCGCATGAATGAATTACACCCTAGACCTAGGTTGACCCAGTACGAAGCTTTGGAGGAATGGGAGATAGAGGCTGCAGAGCGAGATAAACCCCGAATGGATAAGGGAGTGAGTAAGTGGTATCCCAGACTTCCAACGCCAACCAAAGAGCAGAAAATGAAACAGTGGAGGCAGTCTATGTTAACTGAAGGGCTGTTCCCCATGATGGGGGTATTAGAGGAGAAAAGAGGAAAAAGTAAAGAAAAGACCCATCACCTAGCACCTATGGGGGATATAGAAGATGAACACCTGGAAGACTTGTTAATGAAGGATCCACCTCCCTATGTAGCAGAATCAGATTCGGTGCATTCTCAAAATCCCTTTACAAATTACCCCCGAAGTAGGAGGGATAGTGATACAGACGGGACAGCTACAAGCAGTAAACATAGTGGAAGGGATGGGTTTTGCAGACCTAAATCCACAGTCCCGAATTATCAGCCATTCGGGGAAAGTCCCCCTCGATTGGTTGCCCCGACTGCCCCGAGTATTTATCCGTCCTTAGTACCTCAGGTATTGCATGGCAATTCTGCTGAAAGGGGGTTGCAGGAAAAAGAGAGAGAAGCCCTGACTAAACAGCGAGAGGAATTAGTCAGAACCATTGCCCAGATGCATCCCCATCCTGATTCCTTGACCATTCCGGTAACTATTGGTCCTGCTATCCCAATGTATAAAAATGACCTGACTAGTCCCCTTCCTCCTGTTATCACCCCAATACTGCCTACTCCTAGCTTCCAGACCCCGAGGAAGGAAGTATTCATAGATGAGGATCAGGAAAGTGAGTGTGAATCTGGAAGTTTGATGGATCTGCCCATAAGGGAGTCAAGGGCCAGTGTAGTAGGGACAAGAAGTCAGCCCAGACAAAAGGAAGTGGTGATTGAAAGTGCAACTGGAATTAGGAACGCCTCTTTAGTTTCCCCTGAAGAATTAGACAGATGGACAAAGGAGGTAGAGAAGGAGACCACTCCCCAACCTAAAGCATTGGAAATATATAAATTAAGAATAGAAATAGAAGAAATGATGGCTGGGAATGTGGGAGTTGAGCGCCTGAGCTCGTATAATGAAGAAGAGTTACTATTCATCAGTAAAAATCTTACCCGGAGTGCTAGAGTGCTCCATGAAAAGATAATGGATGCCGCCACAGAAATGGGAGTTGATGTTAGTCGCTCCAAAATTCTTCAGAAACCTTACAGAGTAGACTTCTCAGACAAGGATTTAGAAAGCCTGAATGTGATGGGAAAACAGATCCAAGTAAGAGAATTGTTGAAAATCTTGCAGAAATGGGGCGAAGTGGGGAAATGGAGAACCAGGTGGGCAAAGAAAAAGGAAGGCAGCAGGGCTGGGTCCGTAACTTCAGAATTCGTATTAAAGGAAGTAACCCCAACAGAAAAATTGTGCCCCATGAGAGAGGTCCCGGGAGGAAAATATGTCCATGTCCCTTGGTCCAGACAAGACATTGTGTCATTTACAAACGACTTCCCGAAATTACGTGAGAAACCAGTTGACTGGTACAGACAGGTAGAACGTTTCATAAAAGTTCAGAAATGCCTGCTGAAAGACCTGGATGGGTTTTTCGACATTGTGGTCCCTGTAGATCTGTGGACGGAATGTAAGATAGAAATTGACTGGCCTAATGATGAATATCCCAGAGATGAGAAAACGGGAGCCCCCTCACCGGACGTAATGAGGAAATATGACCAGGTCATACAGTACCTAAAGAAAAAGGTGCCAGCAAAGGAAACAGATTGGACCCGTATAGATAGAACCACCCAAGAACGGGATGAGACGGTGCATTCATTTTACGAAAGGTTACTGCAGGTATTCAAAACTTACAGTGGTATCGATAATGTAGACATGAAGGACATGACCCATTTCAGTTACAGATTTGTGCTAGGATTGAGGCCTGAAATATCACAATGGATTCGAGATAACAAAATCAGTTGGCAGGGAAAACCCATAGATGATGTCCTGAAATATGCAAAATACTGCGAAGATGAAATCGAAAATAAAAAGAAAGCCCTCAAGGAGAAAGTGATGTGGGCACAGGTAAAATTAGCTGAACAGCAAGAAAAACAGTTAAGTAAAATGACTTCTGATAATAATGTTCCAAATACCAATTCTGGGGGGGGAGGAAAGCCCAGACCTAAAATGAGTCGTGAAGAGGCCATGAAAAAGTTTCCGTGCCATGGGTGCGGCCAGATGGGGCATTGGAGAGACGAGTGTCCACACCTACAGGCCGGTAATGCCCCTGTAAATGGTTTAAATCCACAGGTGCCGAAAGAGGGGACAAGAAAAACCCAGCAACAGGTAAAATTACCTCCAGTACCCCGCGCTCCTAGACAGAATTTTAAGAGTCAGGGTCAGCAGAATGAGAGGGCGGAAGTATGGGAGGTTGAGAGTGAAAGAAATGCAGTCATTCCACAGTACTTGCTAAATGATACCTTCCTTTGTGAAGATCAAGATTGACGGGGCCTGAGAGGGGAGGATGAGGAGTGCGTACTTGGCGCCTCCTTACCGGTAGACCAGACGGGACCATACATTGAAGGAAAGGTAGAGGGAAAAGACGTCACCTTTCTGTTGGACACTGGTGCTACCAGATCTACTGTAAGAACAGTGGATGTTCCTAACCTACCCCTCTCGGGAGAAGCAATCCAAGTAGTGGGAGTCTCAAATCAGATAATAAGTACCCCTGTAACTGAACCAATGGAGATTTCTATAGGAAATTTCAAGGAAATGCACAGATTTGTGGTCTGTGATTCCAGTCCTGTAAACCTACTAGGACGTGATTTGTTGTGCAAGATGCGTTGTACCATTTTCTGCACACCAAATGGCGTTGAAATTCAGACCCCCGATGAAGATGGCCTGTACAAACTGATGTTAGTCAGACAAGATGCTGATATCAAGCCTTTGACAATTGAGGATTTACCTGAGGAACTCCAGCTAAGAGTAGTACCAGAAGTGTGGGATTTTACAGGAAAAGATGTAGGCCTGATGGCAAATGTGGACCCAGTTAAAATAGCAATAAAAACAAATGCTGTATACCCCAAAACCCGACAGTACAAAATGAGTGCAGAAGTAAAGGCAGGAGTAGCGACTGAAATTACGAGGCTGCTAGAAGCAGAAATAATAGAAGAAGTGTTGAGCAGCCCCTGTAATTCGCCTATCATTGGGATCAAAAAGCCTAGTGGAAAGTACCGAGTGGTGCAAGATTTGCGCAAGGTAAACCAAATTGTTGTGCCTTGCTGTCCTATTGTACCCAACCCTGCAGTGATACTCTACCAGATTCCCTGGAATGCAGAATGGTTCACTGTCATCGATCTGTGCCACGCATTCTTTTCCATCCCATTGCATCCAGAAAGCAAATTCCTTTTCAGTTTTGAATTTGACAGTCATATCTATGTCTGGAATCGTGTCCCCCAGGGGTACACCGAAAGTCCATCGATTTTCAACCAGATACTGAAAAAGTGCCTTGAATCCCTAGTACTGCCAAAAGAGTCTGTTTTGGTGCAGTACATAGATGACCTGTTAGTGGCATCTAAAACCCAGTCTGACTGTGTCACTGACACAATTGCCTTGCTAAATCACCTAGGAAAAGGAGGACATAAAGTGTCGCCTGACAAATTACAATTCTGTAAAAACTCAGTGAAATATCTGGGGCACCAGATAGAAAAAGGAATCAGGAAGGTCACTACCGAAAGGATCAAAATAATTAGAGCAATGGAACTGCCCACCACCCAGAAAGAGGTGAGAATGTTCTTGGGAGTTGTGGGTTACTGCAGACAATGGATTGTAGGATTTGCAGCTCTAGCCCGACCCCTGATAAATATGACAAAGAAAGGAGTAGAAGACCCCGTCCACTGGGACAGTGAGAGCATGAATGCTTGGGTAACTTTGAGAAACTGTCTATGTACCGCACCTGCATTGGGTATGCCTGAGTACACTAAACCCTTTGAACTGTTCTGTGACACAAGAGAGAATTGTGCTCTTTCAGTCCTGACCCAGGAGCACGGATCAGTCAGAAGACCAGTAGCCTACTTTTCGGCCACCCTAGATCCAGTGGCTGCTGGACTGCCTGGCTGCTTAAAAGCCGTTGCTGCTACTTGCGTCAGTCTGGAACAGAGTGAGAACATTGTCATGGGACATCCCGTCACTGTCTATGTTCCTCACTCTGTTGTCATCCTACTGACTAGAACTAAGACCCAGTACCTCACACCTAGTCGGCTGACTAGGTATGAGAGAATTTTGATTGGTGCTGAAAATGTAACTATTTCTCGGTGCAATGTCCTAAACCCTGCGACACTGTTACCTATTCCTCTGGATGTAGAATCTGATGAGGACGGGGAACATAATTGCATCGATCTAACTGAATATAGCACAAAACCCCGTCCAGACATCCGTGAAATAGCGCTACTTGACGGGGATAAAACAATGTTCGTGGATGGCTCGTGTTTGAGACATGAGAGTGGAAGTCTAAGTGCTGCCTATGCTGTGGTTACACTGACAGGAACCATCGAGGCATCCTACATGCGCGAGGTGAAATCTGCACAAGTGGCGGAGCTCATCGCGTTAACTCGAGCATGCAAGAGGGGAAAGAACAAAAGAATTACTGTTTACACAGACAGTCAGTACTGTTTCGGGGTTGTTCATGACTTCGGCCAATTGTGGTTACAAAGAGAATTCATGACTTCCTCAGGCACACCTATCCGAAATGGGAAGGTGGTGCATGACTTACTGGAAGCTATCCAATTACCCAAAGAATTGGCTGTGGTCAAGTGTGCGGCTCACAGATCTGGAAATGATGATGTGACTGCCGGTAATAGGTACGCTGACCAAATTGCACAGTTTTGTGCCCGACACCATATGTCCCTACAAATTGCCCTGTGGGATGGAACCAGCTGCCAACTTATGTTGTTTGAGAATGTGTCAACGTGGGACGAATTAAAAGAGTTGCAACAAGCCACAGACAGGCAAGAAAAGGGCAGGTGGGCCGCAAATGGATGCGAGTTGAGAGAAGATGGTGTGGTGGTGAATCCGGCTGGGAGGCCTGTGCTGCCTGATAGTTTGATCGACCCCATGGTCAGAATGATACATGAGCCAACACATATGGGAAGAGATGCGATGTGTCGGGTGTTTGAACAAGTGTTCTGTAATTCAAAGTTCAAGAACCAGGCGGAAAGGCTTTGCCAGAGGTGCCTAGTGTGTCAGCAATTCAATGCAGGAAAGAAGACCGTAGTGAAGCAGAGCACTATTGGAAAGGCAGTAGGGCCCTTCGTTAGAATGCAGGCAGACTTCATAACCATGCCCAGATGCAAAGGATATAGATATGTTTTAGTCATAGTTTGTCTATTCTCTAGGTGGGTGGAAGCATATCCAGCTAAGAAAAATGACGCTCTCACCACAGCCAAACTATTGCTCAGGGAGTTGATACCTAGGTATGGGATCCCAGAGACGATCGAAACGGACCAAGGTGGGCATTTTGCCAACGATGTCCTATTGGAACTCAGTAAAGCATTCAAAATGAAGCAAAGATTGCACTGCGCCTACCGTCCAGAGGCTTCTGGGGTAGTGGAACAAATAAATGGCACTCTGAAGTCCAGATTGGGAAAAATGTGTGATTCCACAAAAATGAACTGGATAGAGGCTTTACCCCTGGTGCTGATGAGTTTGAGAAGTATCCCGAATCGAAAGACTGGCCTAAGTCCCCATGAAGTGTTGATGGGAAGAGGCATGGGTACCCGGAAACAAACTGCTAAGCATTTCTGATGATATGGTGCTAGAATACTGCAAGCAGCTGGGTGACCAAGTGCGTTCTCTCTCTCAGCAGATTGGAGAGACAGAAGACGAGTGGCCAAAGACTCCAGCACACAATCTGCAGCCAGGAGACTGGGTGGTGTTAAAGAAACACACCCGGAGCAGCTGCCTGAAGCCAAGGTGGGGAAAGCCACGACAAGTGATCCTCGTCACTACCACTGCTGTGAAGTGTGCTGGTGTACCGAAGTGGATCCACGCCAGCCACACAAAGCGGGTATCTGGAGAAAACGCGACTGGAGCTGAAGGCAGCGCAGCTGAAGAGGCTTCCGAGGAAGAGAGTCCGGAGCTAGCTGACATCGAACTGCCGAGCACAAGTCGAGACGTTGAATGGTATCCCGCCGACGAACCAGTTCATGATCCAATACGAACCAGGAAATATTCCTACTTAGACAGTGAGTGGGATAGTCCAGGTGAGTCAGAAATAGAAGAAGAAGGTCAGGTCAACGAAAGCCACAACGAACCTGATCAGAACATAGGTCAAGTAGGGGCAGATCAAGACCTCGAGACTCCTCCTGAAACTCAGGAGCCGAGAAAGGGACAGTTAGAAATTAGAGCTGACGTTCATGCAGAAGAAAACGAAGAGATCGAAGAGCATGAACAGGAACAGATGGAACTAGATCAAAGTGCTCAGACAACGGAAACAACAGTAACCAGAAATAAAAAGAAAGTGCGATTTGAATCTGAGCAGGGACAGATTAGCGACCAGGCAGAAGAAATAGACGAAAGACCTGGAACTAGTCAGACAGGCAGGAAAACAGAGGTGCCACAACAAAAAGTGAAAAGAGTGCACGAAGAAGGCGAAGTCTCCTCAACCACTGGGAGGCACGGAGGAAGAAGTGCACCCCGATACGTCAAGAGACTAAGGCTCAGACTAAAGACAGTCGAAGAAAACGATAAAGACCGAAAACGGGCTCAAAGTGAGAGAAGTGCAGCCCAAGGCAAGTCGCTGAGAAAAAGCGACAGAATAAAGAAACAAAACCGACTGTATCGGAGCCCTGAGTGGACGTACTTTGTGTTGGAAGAAATTGACGAGCCACACCACAGTGGCAACAGTGACAACGAGTCCATTGCTGATCGGAGTTCGGACGAAGACCCTCCGTGAGAGAACCCCTGAAGTGAGCCTTTGGTACAAAGGAACGAAGAGGGGTAGCAAAAGCCACCTGTAAGCTAAAAATGTCTGATCCGAGTGTCTCTGGGAGATCCCGGTGTGGGTGTCTCAAAACCTGTTGTAAGATATGCTTGTGTAGTGTAGCTATGCTAATAGTAATGTGGATAGGACTAACAATTTTTCTACCCTTTATGATAAGTAGAGATCCAAACTTGTCCCCTACTGAACCCGAAGCAGTAGATGTCGGGATTGTACAGACTGCAGAAACACCACGAAGACTAGAAAGACGCGACAAAAGAGTAGGACTGACACACACACGACCTAATTTAGAAGCACCAGATGAGGAGGGACTACATTTTCACAAAATGAGAAACAGGACGCATTTAAATGTTTTTGCTAACTTGTTAGTGCATTATGTAGAAGCCATGGAAATAGAGGACTGTTATGTCTGCATGAAGCTACCAACCTCAGTGGCTGAAGGCGTGACATACCACCATCTACCTTTGACCTATGGAATCTCCTGTAGTATATTAGCTAGCTTGTTCTATAGAAGCACCTTGCAGTACTATTATTCAAATGATGACGTAGTATTTTCTGAACTTCCTGTTAGAGGACATTTGAACCGTGTACATACTACAAGTGACGTGACCCGCTATATGGGAGAATATTTCCTGACTATAGGTAACATAGACTTAGATCAAGCAAGAGAAGACAATCTGACCTGTTCACTGCAAGAGCAGGAAAAGATGTTTATAAAGATGGCAGACAGAAGGAGGGAAAAGTTTCAAAAGAAGGCAAATGACGAGAAGGATAGAATCCCTAGGTGGGCTGAGCACATGGATAACACCTCAGAAGGCGAAGCCAGTCCTGCCTTGTTGCTGGATTTTGAAAGAAAGGGGAAACTTTGTATCCATAGGGAAAAGACAGAGTACTATAACAATATATTCATCGGTTCCAGCGAGTGTGAACATAATTATAAGGTAATTGGAGGTTGGGGTTTCAAAAATGGGTCAGAACCTGTGTTTCCCGGAATATATTATATATGTGGGAACAAGGCTTATTTCAAATTGCCGGATCACTGGTATGGAAGCTGCTACTTTGGCATTGTTTTCCCGAAAATATACCATGTGAATAATGCAGCTGGAAGCGATGATGAAACTAATGGCTTAGTGCGTAGTAGACGCGAAAGTGTAGGCGAAATTGTAGGTGATATTTTTAGTGCACTGATACCTGGAATGGGGGTAGTTCTGAACACCCATAGAATCTGCAAATTGTCTACAGTAGTGGACCGGTTATCAACGGACACTGCTGCTGGTTTCCTGCTGGTCAATACTGAAATGGTTGCGATCAGATCAATGGTTTTACAAAACCGTCTTGCCCTTGACACCCTATTAGCAAAAGAGGGCGGAGTCTGTAGAATGCTGAAAGCGCAACATTGTTGCACCTACATTCCTGATAAAAGTATCGAATTAAAACAATATGTGAAGAACATAACTAATTTGGAAAGGGAACTCAAACCATTGGAGGTTGACAGTGCCTGGACGAGACTGACTGGAGGTCTCTCCTCTATAGGTAGTTGGTTTACTAACTTAGGTAGGAATATTTTGTGGAAAATACTGATGCCAATAGTTATAATAGGTGTGATTGTATTGATCATTTTTATCTGCTGCAAATGTCAAAAGTGCAAAAAGAATTATACAGTAAATCCGAGGGGGGTGAAAAGAAATATTGATGATTTAGAATTAGAAGAGTTGAAGAGCGCAATTTACAAAAAGGCGAAAAATGACCACTCTCATAGAGAAGCTGCAAGAAAACTCAACGACAAATTTGTTGAAATTCGGATGAGTGATGTGGATGAATGAGAAAAGTTGGCATCTGTTTCCTTCATGTAGTGATGATAGTAAATATCATCAAAGAGGGGATTGATGGAGCAAGGATTTGCCCGTAAAACGCCTTGCTCGTATGCAAAACCCTTGTCTTAACTGCATAATAATATTAACCTCGTTATTCGTCATTTATAAAGCGTTTTCCCAATACGCGGGTGTCCCCAGGATGCTTGCTTGTTTGTCTTTTCGTACTAAAACGAAGCTTGCACTGAAAATGGCTGCTTTGCCGAAATTCAGTCTGCGCATGCGTCGGTCATACCCATGTGATGTGACGCACTCGCATTCTGGAGGGATTCTGTGCTCATGCGCATTGATGCTAAATATGGCCGCTTGTCTCTCACCACGCTCTCTGCTTACTGCAGCTGCTTTAGCCTATCTGTCTTTTCGCACTAATCCTTAATGCTATAGTCATTATAAAGTAAGGGTTGGTTATCTTTTATCTTGGTATACAGTGCGATCATTTTATGTATGATTTTAATTTGTTTTCGCTTACTTTTCATGTACCGCGTCTTTGTGGGCTGGGGCAATCATGAGCGGAGCCATACTTGAAGCTCTGCTGGGCACCGTCACATGACCGGAGAAAGTTCCAACCGCGCAGAAGCTAAATCTAGCCAGCTGGCTCCTGAAGCACAATGCGCCTGGGAACATCGCTGGGAATACGGAGTCTTACCTTGGAAAAAGCAATACTGTTGCTACCTATTGTGAACTGTCCTGTACTGCTGTATTCCATGCATGGGAACGTGAACCCGGGGGGCGGGTGTGCAAAATTGAATATTAAACATGAGAAAACTGAAATCTAGGAGGTGGTAATGACCGCACCACCTCTCCTGACCAATCACAATGTGGGAAACTGTCACTTGCAACATTAGTGGGTGGTCTAAGGGTCCCCAAAACCGTATAATTACCCTAGTTTAGCTTAGGAAAATTGTCCGACTTGTCCGAGTAGCAGACCTGTCACTGACCCTACGATCTCAATAGGTGCTCAATTCTGAAAGTGCTGCGGAGCACTTTGTCCATACTTTCCACAATCTCCCAAGGGGTGGAAAATCTTAAGTGCTGGCGAAGCACTTTGCTGGGGAATTCAAAAATCCAATCGGGGTTTCTGGCGGATTACTTGCAGGAGGGGGGTAACGCAGGCGTTGCTGTCCGAAGCTGTGGGTGTTGGTCGTACCCTGGGAGGCCCAGTCCTTGACCTGAACCAGAGGGGTATCCTGTCCTTACTGTCCGTAAGCTGTACCTGCTCGCATTCTGGCATTCCCAATCTGAGGGTCCCTGTCCCCGTCTTCTCAACTGACCCGTGGCCAGGGTTGGTCTTCAATCTGAACTAGGTAAATATAGATTGTGGGTTTGCGTCTCTCTCTCTCTCTCTCTCTCTCTCTCTCTCTCTCTTTTTATCTGATTTGGTAAAGCATTCTTACCTGTGTTATTACTTTATTGCCATTGAAATTATATGTGTCTGAATTTTAGTAGGTTCCTTCTCTCCCCTTCTCCTTTAGAAATTCATTGATTTTATAGAACCATAGCATGTTCCTGTTTTTCCCTTTCCTTTAGTGGATTGCAGTGAAAGTAGCAAGAATAGCTTAATCACTTAGGTTAAGTACATGTTCTAGGTCTCATCCCATTCCTATGTTCTAGTATAAAGTTTGCAGTGAATAGTTTTGTTCTAAAAACTTCTTCCTGTAGTTTCCCATATATCCTAATGGTCTTAATTTTGATGCAAAGTTACATATTGGTGTTGATTTTGATGTTTGATATACTATTCTGTGTATCGCTTATTATCTGGGCTTCTTCCTTTTGAATTATTATATAAAGTTTTAAACTTCATCAGGTGTCTGTGGTCATTTTATCGAATTGTGGAAAGCATATTTACTGATTATAAAATATATGGGATGTTAGGCCTGTCTACTATTTTTCCCTGATAGCTCCAGGTCCGTCGAAGAATTGTGCCTATGGTAAGTCGGGTGCATGGTAAGCAGAGGTAAATCCAAACTTGATTACTCTTAGCAGCGTGCAGGAGGAGAAATCCTCACCCAGTTTCACCCAAACAAAATTAGTGTGATGATAGAAAGTTTTTCACGCCAAGGGCCCAGTGCGTGTAAAAGAATTGGTAACTCGGGTGACCTGGGGAAAACTGCGCGCTCTAGCAGTAATTTCTGGCAGCCAGAGGATGGTTTGGACTAGTTAGATTAGGTAGACAGGATAGTCATAAACAAACCGTGAATATAAAAACGTGCTGCTGATTGTTACTGTATTTTTACAAAAAAAAAAAATTTTTGAAATGTGTTTTTATATGTAACTGTTCATGAATATTGCATTGCTGCTATAAATACTGCATGTTGAATTAACCCAGAATTGTTTGTAAATGTTCAGTGTAGTCTGAATCCCCGGGGAAGTATTTTAGCTAAACGGTGAGTAGAATCCGGTTAGCTGTTGAAGTCACTAAGTTTGAATCATTAGTGCAGGGTTAAAGGAGTAACTGGAAGCACTAATTAGGACCTTTGTTTCTGGAGTGAATGATAGCTACGAGTCCATTATAAAACTTTCATTACGATATCACCTAGTAAGGGTCGCATACGGAAGGAGTAGTAGGGTCTCCGAGGCTTGTCTGGTAAGTAAAATAGTTCGCTGGTGAAATCCTGGCTCAGTACCTATCCCCGACTAAGGTGGATGAGCCAGAAGAATAACGGGTTCTATGTTACTAGTGTGAAGGGACAGGCAAAGAAGTCTATCCAGAGTGAATGAAAAGTAGACAGAAGTGGTTTACTAGTAGCGAAAGAAAAGTCTTTTCTCTCTTTAGAACACTCAGACATAGTGGCAAACGTTGTGTGTTATTGACTAAAACTTGCACTCGCACTTTAGAGAGAGTAAAAAGTTTCCGTTACCTTGTGAAGGAGGGAGTCAGTCGGAGAGCTGCTCTGACGTCACTCCGTGCCGCGCTGGTATTGGTCAAAACAGCGGGTGGGTAGCGGAGCTGAATTTGTAAAGGAGGGGTGAGTGCCGAAGCGTGAGACTCTGTCTTGCGAAAAGGCCGCGCACCCATTGGTTAACCGTAGTTGTATTCTCTGACCTGATTGGGTGGTGCGAAATAAAAGTCGCGCTAGCATTGGAAGCACGAAAGTAAACAAAATTAATCAAGCCGAGTTAGAAGCGAGTCTGGAGAGTTGCATGTGGTATCCAGATTTCATACCGAATCCAAAGTACCTAGGATTTCATAAGGATCAGCTTATACGAGGTAGACCACACATGATGTATGGAATAAAGAGAAAACTGTCATTCTCGGATAAAGTAAAGAATTTTTTCAAAACTGACAAGCCCATTAGAACGAGGGAAGGTGTACTCATTCCCCCGCCAAATACCCCTGCCTCTTTTATGTTGTTTGATAAAGGGTATCACACTTGTGTCTGGCTAGAAAATTGGGCAAAGTATACTGTAGATGACGGAGTCCTGGCATTCCCTGTTGAAGGTACATTTAATGGTCGGATCCTGTTTAACTTAAGGACCCGCATGAATGAATTACACCCTAGACCTAGGTTGACCCAGTACGAAGCTTTGGAGGAATGGGAGATAGAGGCTGCAGAGCGAGATAAACCCCGAATGGATAAGGGAGTGAGTAAGTGGTATCCCAGACTTCCAACGCCAACCAAAGAGCAGAAAATGAAACAGTGGAGGCAGTCTATGTTAACTGAAGGGCTGTTCCCCATGATGGGGGTATTAGAGGAGAAAAGAGGAAAAAGTAAAGAAAAGACCCATCACCTAGCACCTATGGGGGATATAGAAGATGAACACCTGGAAGACTTGTTAATGAAGGATCCACCTCCCTATGTAGCAGAATCAGATTCGGTGCATTCTCAAAATCCCTTTACAAATTACCCCCGAAGTAGGAGGGATAGTGATACAGACGGGACAGCTACAAGCAGTAAACATAGTGGAAGGGATGGGTTTTGCAGACCTAAATCCACAGTCCCGAATTATCAGCCATTCGGGGAAAGTCCCCCTCGATTGGTTGCCCCGACTGCCCCGAGTATTTATCCGTCCTTAGTACCTCAGGTATTGCATGGCAATTCTGCTGAAAGGGGGTTGCAGGAAAAAGAGAGAGAAGCCCTGACTAAACAGCGAGAGGAATTAGTCAGAACCATTGCCCAGATGCATCCCCATCCTGATTCCTTGACCATTCCGGTAACTATTGGTCCTGCTATCCCAATGTATAAAAATGACCTGACTAGTCCCCTTCCTCCTGTTATCACCCCAATACTGCCTACTCCTAGCTTCCAGACCCCGAGGAAGGAAGTATTCATAGATGAGGATCAGGAAAGTGAGTGTGAATCTGGAAGTTTGATGGATCTGCCCATAAGGGAGTCAAGGGCCAGTGTAGTAGGGACAAGAAGTCAGCCCAGACAAAAGGAAGTGGTGATTGAAAGTGCAACTGGAATTAGGAACGCCTCTTTAGTTTCCCCTGAAGAATTAGACAGATGGACAAAGGAGGTAGAGAAGGAGACCACTCCCCAACCTAAAGCATTGGAAATATATAAATTAAGAATAGAAATAGAAGAAATGATGGCTGGGAATGTGGGAGTTGAGCGCCTGAGCTCGTATAATGAAGAAGAGTTACTATTCATCAGTAAAAATCTTACCCGGAGTGCTAGAGTGCTCCATGAAAAGATAATGGATGCCGCCACAGAAATGGGAGTTGATGTTAGTCGCTCCAAAATTCTTCAGAAACCTTACAGAGTAGACTTCTCAGACAAGGATTTAGAAAGCCTGAATGTGATGGGAAAACAGATCCAAGTAAGAGAATTGTTGAAAATCTTGCAGAAATGGGGCGAAGTGGGGAAATGGAGAACCAGGTGGGCAAAGAAAAAGGAAGGCAGCAGGGCTGGGTCCGTAACTTCAGAATTCGTATTAAAGGAAGTAACCCCAACAGAAAAATTGTGCCCCATGAGAGAGGTCCCGGGAGGAAAATATGTCCATGTCCCTTGGTCCAGACAAGACATTGTGTCATTTACAAACGACTTCCCGAAATTACGTGAGAAACCAGTTGACTGGTACAGACAGGTAGAACGTTTCATAAAAGTTCAGAAATGCCTGCTGAAAGACCTGGATGGGTTTTTCGACATTGTGGTCCCTGTAGATCTGTGGACGGAATGTAAGATAGAAATTGACTGGCCTAATGATGAATATCCCAGAGATGAGAAAACGGGAGCCCCCTCACCGGACGTAATGAGGAAATATGACCAGGTCATACAGTACCTAAAGAAAAAGGTGCCAGCAAAGGAAACAGATTGGACCCGTATAGATAGAACCACCCAAGAACGGGATGAGACGGTGCATTCATTTTACGAAAGGTTACTGCAGGTATTCAAAACTTACAGTGGTATCGATAATGTAGACATGAAGGACATGACCCATTTCAGTTACAGATTTGTGCTAGGATTGAGGCCTGAAATATCACAATGGATTCGAGATAACAAAATCAGTTGGCAGGGAAAACCCATAGATGATGTCCTGAAATATGCAAAATACTGCGAAGATGAAATCGAAAATAAAAAGAAAGCCCTCAAGGAGAAAGTGATGTGGGCACAGGTAAAATTAGCTGAACAGCAAGAAAAACAGTTA
Organism: Lissotriton vulgaris; assembly: GCF_964263255.1. NCBI lineage: Eukaryota > Metazoa > Chordata > Amphibia > Caudata > Salamandridae > Lissotriton > Lissotriton vulgaris. The sequence goes on along the minus strand of NC_141685.1, from coordinate 773,495,283 downwards.
AGTAAAATGACTTCTGATAATAATGTTCCAAATACCAATTCTGGGGGGGGAGGAAAGCCCAGACCTAAAATGAGTCGTGAAGAGGCCATGAAAAAGTTTCCGTGCCATGGGTGCGGCCAGATGGGGCATTGGAGAGACGAGTGTCCACACCTACAGGCCGGTAATGCCCCTGTAAATGGTTTAAATCCACAGGTGCCGAAAGAGGGGACAAGAAAAACCCAGCAACAGGTAAAATTACCTCCAGTACCCCGCGCTCCTAGACAGAATTTTAAGAGTCAGGGTCAGCAGAATGAGAGGGCGGAAGTATGGGAGGTTGAGAGTGAAAGAAATGCAGTCATTCCACAGTACTTGCTAAATGATACCTTCCTTTGTGAAGATCAAGATTGACGGGGCCTGAGAGGGGAGGATGAGGAGTGCGTACTTGGCGCCTCCTTACCGGTAGACCAGACGGGACCATACATTGAAGGAAAGGTAGAGGGAAAAGACGTCACCTTTCTGTTGGACACTGGTGCTACCAGATCTACTGTAAGAACAGTGGATGTTCCTAACCTACCCCTCTCGGGAGAAGCAATCCAAGTAGTGGGAGTCTCAAATCAGATAATAAGTACCCCTGTAACTGAACCAATGGAGATTTCTATAGGAAATTTCAAGGAAATGCACAGATTTGTGGTCTGTGATTCCAGTCCTGTAAACCTACTAGGACGTGATTTGTTGTGCAAGATGCGTTGTACCATTTTCTGCACACCAAATGGCGTTGAAATTCAGACCCCCGATGAAGATGGCCTGTACAAACTGATGTTAGTCAGACAAGATGCTGATATCAAGCCTTTGACAATTGAGGATTTACCTGAGGAACTCCAGCTAAGAGTAGTACCAGAAGTGTGGGATTTTACAGGAAAAGATGTAGGCCTGATGGCAAATGTGGACCCAGTTAAAATAGCAATAAAAACAAATGCTGTATACCCCAAAACCCGACAGTACAAAATGAGTGCAGAAGTAAAGGCAGGAGTAGCGACTGAAATTACGAGGCTGCTAGAAGCAGAAATAATAGAAGAAGTGTTGAGCAGCCCCTGTAATTCGCCTATCATTGGGATCAAAAAGCCTAGTGGAAAGTACCGAGTGGTGCAAGATTTGCGCAAGGTAAACCAAATTGTTGTGCCTTGCTGTCCTATTGTACCCAACCCTGCAGTGATACTCTACCAGATTCCCTGGAATGCAGAATGGTTCACTGTCATCGATCTGTGCCACGCATTCTTTTCCATCCCATTGCATCCAGAAAGCAAATTCCTTTTCAGTTTTGAATTTGACAGTCATATCTATGTCTGGAATCGTGTCCCCCAGGGGTACACCGAAAGTCCATCGATTTTCAACCAGATACTGAAAAAGTGCCTTGAATCCCTAGTACTGCCAAAAGAGTCTGTTTTGGTGCAGTACATAGATGACCTGTTAGTGGCATCTAAAACCCAGTCTGACTGTGTCACTGACACAATTGCCTTGCTAAATCACCTAGGAAAAGGAGGACATAAAGTGTCGCCTGACAAATTACAATTCTGTAAAAACTCAGTGAAATATCTGGGGCACCAGATAGAAAAAGGAATCAGGAAGGTCACTACCGAAAGGATCAAAATAATTAGAGCAATGGAACTGCCCACCACCCAGAAAGAGGTGAGAATGTTCTTGGGAGTTGTGGGTTACTGCAGACAATGGATTGTAGGATTTGCAGCTCTAGCCCGACCCCTGATAAATATGACAAAGAAAGGAGTAGAAGACCCCGTCCACTGGGACAGTGAGAGCATGAATGCTTGGGTAACTTTGAGAAACTGTCTATGTACCGCACCTGCATTGGGTATGCCTGAGTACACTAAACCCTTTGAACTGTTCTGTGACACAAGAGAGAATTGTGCTCTTTCAGTCCTGACCCAGGAGCACGGATCAGTCAGAAGACCAGTAGCCTACTTTTCGGCCACCCTAGATCCAGTGGCTGCTGGACTGCCTGGCTGCTTAAAAGCCGTTGCTGCTACTTGCGTCAGTCTGGAACAGAGTGAGAACATTGTCATGGGACATCCCGTCACTGTCTATGTTCCTCACTCTGTTGTCATCCTACTGACTAGAACTAAGACCCAGTACCTCACACCTAGTCGGCTGACTAGGTATGAGAGAATTTTGATTGGTGCTGAAAATGTAACTATTTCTCGGTGCAATGTCCTAAACCCTGCGACACTGTTACCTATTCCTCTGGATGTAGAATCTGATGAGGACGGGGAACATAATTGCATCGATCTAACTGAATATAGCACAAAACCCCGTCCAGACATCCGTGAAATAGCGCTACTTGACGGGGATAAAACAATGTTCGTGGATGGCTCGTGTTTGAGACATGAGAGTGGAAGTCTAAGTGCTGCCTATGCTGTGGTTACACTGACAGGAACCATCGAGGCATCCTACATGCGCGAGGTGAAATCTGCACAAGTGGCGGAGCTCATCGCGTTAACTCGAGCATGCAAGAGGGGAAAGAACAAAAGAATTACTGTTTACACAGACAGTCAGTACTGTTTCGGGGTTGTTCATGACTTCGGCCAATTGTGGTTACAAAGAGAATTCATGACTTCCTCAGGCACACCTATCCGAAATGGGAAGGTGGTGCATGACTTACTGGAAGCTATCCAATTACCCAAAGAATTGGCTGTGGTCAAGTGTGCGGCTCACAGATCTGGAAATGATGATGTGACTGCCGGTAATAGGTACGCTGACCAAATTGCACAGTTTTGTGCCCGACACCATATGTCCCTACAAATTGCCCTGTGGGATGGAACCAGCTGCCAACTTATGTTGTTTGAGAATGTGTCAACGTGGGACGAATTAAAAGAGTTGCAACAAGCCACAGACAGGCAAGAAAAGGGCAGGTGGGCCGCAAATGGATGCGAGTTGAGAGAAGATGGTGTGGTGGTGAATCCGGCTGGGAGGCCTGTGCTGCCTGATAGTTTGATCGACCCCATGGTCAGAATGATACATGAGCCAACACATATGGGAAGAGATGCGATGTGTCGGGTGTTTGAACAAGTGTTCTGTAATTCAAAGTTCAAGAACCAGGCGGAAAGGCTTTGCCAGAGGTGCCTAGTGTGTCAGCAATTCAATGCAGGAAAGAAGACCGTAGTGAAGCAGAGCACTATTGGAAAGGCAGTAGGGCCCTTCGTTAGAATGCAGGCAGACTTCATAACCATGCCCAGATGCAAAGGATATAGATATGTTTTAGTCATAGTTTGTCTATTCTCTAGGTGGGTGGAAGCATATCCAGCTAAGAAAAATGACGCTCTCACCACAGCCAAACTATTGCTCAGGGAGTTGATACCTAGGTATGGGATCCCAGAGACGATCGAAACGGACCAAGGTGGGCATTTTGCCAACGATGTCCTATTGGAACTCAGTAAAGCATTCAAAATGAAGCAAAGATTGCACTGCGCCTACCGTCCAGAGGCTTCTGGGGTAGTGGAACAAATAAATGGCACTCTGAAGTCCAGATTGGGAAAAATGTGTGATTCCACAAAAATGAACTGGATAGAGGCTTTACCCCTGGTGCTGATGAGTTTGAGAAGTATCCCGAATCGAAAGACTGGCCTAAGTCCCCATGAAGTGTTGATGGGAAGAGGCATGGGTACCCGGAAACAAACTGCTAAGCATTTCTGATGATATGGTGCTAGAATACTGCAAGCAGCTGGGTGACCAAGTGCGTTCTCTCTCTCAGCAGATTGGAGAGACAGAAGACGAGTGGCCAAAGACTCCAGCACACAATCTGCAGCCAGGAGACTGGGTGGTGTTAAAGAAACACACCCGGAGCAGCTGCCTGAAGCCAAGGTGGGGAAAGCCACGACAAGTGATCCTCGTCACTACCACTGCTGTGAAGTGTGCTGGTGTACCGAAGTGGATCCACGCCAGCCACACAAAGCGGGTATCTGGAGAAAACGCGACTGGAGCTGAAGGCAGCGCAGCTGAAGAGGCTTCCGAGGAAGAGAGTCCGGAGCTAGCTGACATCGAACTGCCGAGCACAAGTCGAGACGTTGAATGGTATCCCGCCGACGAACCAGTTCATGATCCAATACGAACCAGGAAATATTCCTACTTAGACAGTGAGTGGGATAGTCCAGGTGAGTCAGAAATAGAAGAAGAAGGTCAGGTCAACGAAAGCCACAACGAACCTGATCAGAACATAGGTCAAGTAGGGGCAGATCAAGACCTCGAGACTCCTCCTGAAACTCAGGAGCCGAGAAAGGGACAGTTAGAAATTAGAGCTGACGTTCATGCAGAAGAAAACGAAGAGATCGAAGAGCATGAACAGGAACAGATGGAACTAGATCAAAGTGCTCAGACAACGGAAACAACAGTAACCAGAAATAAAAAGAAAGTGCGATTTGAATCTGAGCAGGGACAGATTAGCGACCAGGCAGAAGAAATAGACGAAAGACCTGGAACTAGTCAGACAGGCAGGAAAACAGAGGTGCCACAACAAAAAGTGAAAAGAGTGCACGAAGAAGGCGAAGTCTCCTCAACCACTGGGAGGCACGGAGGAAGAAGTGCACCCCGATACGTCAAGAGACTAAGGCTCAGACTAAAGACAGTCGAAGAAAACGATAAAGACCGAAAACGGGCTCAAAGTGAGAGAAGTGCAGCCCAAGGCAAGTCGCTGAGAAAAAGCGACAGAATAAAGAAACAAAACCGACTGTATCGGAGCCCTGAGTGGACGTACTTTGTGTTGGAAGAAATTGACGAGCCACACCACAGTGGCAACAGTGACAACGAGTCCATTGCTGATCGGAGTTCGGACGAAGACCCTCCGTGAGAGAACCCCTGAAGTGAGCCTTTGGTACAAAGGAACGAAGAGGGGTAGCAAAAGCCACCTGTAAGCTAAAAATGTCTGATCCGAGTGTCTCTGGGAGATCCCGGTGTGGGTGTCTCAAAACCTGTTGTAAGATATGCTTGTGTAGTGTAGCTATGCTAATAGTAATGTGGATAGGACTAACAATTTTTCTACCCTTTATGATAAGTAGAGATCCAAACTTGTCCCCTACTGAACCCGAAGCAGTAGATGTCGGGATTGTACAGACTGCAGAAACACCACGAAGACTAGAAAGACGCGACAAAAGAGTAGGACTGACACACACACGACCTAATTTAGAAGCACCAGATGAGGAGGGACTACATTTTCACAAAATGAGAAACAGGACGCATTTAAATGTTTTTGCTAACTTGTTAGTGCATTATGTAGAAGCCATGGAAATAGAGGACTGTTATGTCTGCATGAAGCTACCAACCTCAGTGGCTGAAGGCGTGACATACCACCATCTACCTTTGACCTATGGAATCTCCTGTAGTATATTAGCTAGCTTGTTCTATAGAAGCACCTTGCAGTACTATTATTCAAATGATGACGTAGTATTTTCTGAACTTCCTGTTAGAGGACATTTGAACCGTGTACATACTACAAGTGACGTGACCCGCTATATGGGAGAATATTTCCTGACTATAGGTAACATAGACTTAGATCAAGCAAGAGAAGACAATCTGACCTGTTCACTGCAAGAGCAGGAAAAGATGTTTATAAAGATGGCAGACAGAAGGAGGGAAAAGTTTCAAAAGAAGGCAAATGACGAGAAGGATAGAATCCCTAGGTGGGCTGAGCACATGGATAACACCTCAGAAGGCGAAGCCAGTCCTGCCTTGTTGCTGGATTTTGAAAGAAAGGGGAAACTTTGTATCCATAGGGAAAAGACAGAGTACTATAACAATATATTCATCGGTTCCAGCGAGTGTGAACATAATTATAAGGTAATTGGAGGTTGGGGTTTCAAAAATGGGTCAGAACCTGTGTTTCCCGGAATATATTATATATGTGGGAACAAGGCTTATTTCAAATTGCCGGATCACTGGTATGGAAGCTGCTACTTTGGCATTGTTTTCCCGAAAATATACCATGTGAATAATGCAGCTGGAAGCGATGATGAAACTAATGGCTTAGTGCGTAGTAGACGCGAAAGTGTAGGCGAAATTGTAGGTGATATTTTTAGTGCACTGATACCTGGAATGGGGGTAGTTCTGAACACCCATAGAATCTGCAAATTGTCTACAGTAGTGGACCGGTTATCAACGGACACTGCTGCTGGTTTCCTGCTGGTCAATACTGAAATGGTTGCGATCAGATCAATGGTTTTACAAAACCGTCTTGCCCTTGACACCCTATTAGCAAAAGAGGGCGGAGTCTGTAGAATGCTGAAAGCGCAACATTGTTGCACCTACATTCCTGATAAAAGTATCGAATTAAAACAATATGTGAAGAACATAACTAATTTGGAAAGGGAACTCAAACCATTGGAGGTTGACAGTGCCTGGACGAGACTGACTGGAGGTCTCTCCTCTATAGGTAGTTGGTTTACTAACTTAGGTAGGAATATTTTGTGGAAAATACTGATGCCAATAGTTATAATAGGTGTGATTGTATTGATCATTTTTATCTGCTGCAAATGTCAAAAGTGCAAAAAGAATTATACAGTAAATCCGAGGGGGGTGAAAAGAAATATTGATGATTTAGAATTAGAAGAGTTGAAGAGCGCAATTTACAAAAAGGCGAAAAATGACCACTCTCATAGAGAAGCTGCAAGAAAACTCAACGACAAATTTGTTGAAATTCGGATGAGTGATGTGGATGAATGAGAAAAGTTGGCATCTGTTTCCTTCATGTAGTGATGATAGTAAATATCATCAAAGAGGGGATTGATGGAGCAAGGATTTGCCCGTAAAACGCCTTGCTCGTATGCAAAACCCTTGTCTTAACTGCATAATAATATTAACCTCGTTATTCGTCATTTATAAAGCGTTTTCCCAATACGCGGGTGTCCCCAGGATGCTTGCTTGTTTGTCTTTTCGTACTAAAACGAAGCTTGCACTGAAAATGGCTGCTTTGCCGAAATTCAGTCTGCGCATGCGTCGGTCATACCCATGTGATGTGACGCACTCGCATTCTGGAGGGATTCTGTGCTCATGCGCATTGATGCTAAATATGGCCGCTTGTCTCTCACCACGCTCTCTGCTTACTGCAGCTGCTTTAGCCTATCTGTCTTTTCGCACTAATCCTTAATGCTATAGTCATTATAAAGTAAGGGTTGGTTATCTTTTATCTTGGTATACAGTGCGATCATTTTATGTATGATTTTAATTTGTTTTCGCTTACTTTTCATGTACCGCGTCTTTGTGGGCTGGGGCAATCATGAGCGGAGCCATACTTGAAGCTCTGCTGGGCACCGTCACATGACCGGAGAAAGTTCCAACCGCGCAGAAGCTAAATCTAGCCAGCTGGCTCCTGAAGCACAATGCGCCTGGGAACATCGCTGGGAATACGGAGTCTTACCTTGGAAAAAGCAATACTGTTGCTACCTATTGTGAACTGTCCTGTACTGCTGTATTCCATGCATGGGAACGTGAACCCGGGGGGCGGGTGTGCAAAATTGAATATTAAACATGAGAAAACTGAAATCTAGGAGGTGGTAATGACCGCACCACCTCTCCTGACCAATCACAATGTGGGAAACTGTCACTTGCAACATTAGTGGGTGGTCTAAGGGTCCCCAAAACCGTATAATTACCCTAGTTTAGCTTAGGAAAATTGTCCGACTTGTCCGAGTAGCAGACCTGTCACTGACCCTACGATCTCAATAGGTGCTCAATTCTGAAAGTGCTGCGGAGCACTTTGTCCATACTTTCCACAATCTCCCAAGGGGTGGAAAATCTTAAGTGCTGGCGAAGCACTTTGCTGGGGAATTCAAAAATCCAATCGGGGTTTCTGGCGGATTACTTGCAGGAGGGGGGTAACGCAGGCGTTGCTGTCCGAAGCTGTGGGTGTTGGTCGTACCCTGGGAGGCCCAGTCCTTGACCTGAACCAGAGGGGTATCCTGTCCTTACTGTCCGTAAGCTGTACCTGCTCGCATTCTGGCATTCCCAATCTGAGGGTCCCTGTCCCCGTCTTCTCAACTGACCCGTGGCCAGGGTTGGTCTTCAATCTGAACTAGGTAAATATAGATTGTGGGTTTGCGTCTCTCTCTCTCTCTCTCTCTCTCTCTCTCTCTTTTTATCTGATTTGGTAAAGCATTCTTACCTGTGTTATTACTTTATTGCCATTGAAATTATATGTGTCTGAATTTTAGTAGGTTCCTTCTCTCCCCTTCTCCTTTAGAAATTCATTGATTTTATAGAACCATAGCATGTTCCTGTTTTTCCCTTTCCTTTAGTGGATTGCAGTGAAAGTAGCAAGAATAGCTTAATCACTTAGGTTAAGTACATGTTCTAGGTCTCATCCCATTCCTATGTTCTAGTATAAAGTTTGCAGTGAATAGTTTTGTTCTAAAAACTTCTTCCTGTAGTTTCCCATATATCCTAATGGTCTTAATTTTGATGCAAAGTTACATATTGGTGTTGATTTTGATGTTTGATATACTATTCTGTGTATCGCTTATTATCTGGGCTTCTTCCTTTTGAATTATTATATAAAGTTTTAAACTTCATCAGGTGTCTGTGGTCATTTTATCGAATTGTGGAAAGCATATTTACTGATTATAAAATATATGGGATGTTAGGCCTGTCTACTATTTTTCCCTGATAGCTCCAGGTCCGTCGAAGAATTGTGCCTATGGTAAGTCGGGTGCATGGTAAGCAGAGGTAAATCCAAACTTGATTACTCTTAGCAGCGTGCAGGAGGAGAAATCCTCACCCAGTTTCACCCAAACAAAATTAGTGTGATGATAGAAAGTTTTTCACGCCAAGGGCCCAGTGCGTGTAAAAGAATTGGTAACTCGGGTGACCTGGGGAAAACTGCGCGCTCTAGCACTACGTAAACCTCAATTTGTCTTTACACCCTCTGTGAACACTTCGGTAGGTTCTTCATCTGGTACACCTAAATCGAATTACTCTGCCAAAATGTCATCTCAAAAATCATCTTTGGCTCACTCATCTGCTAGTAAGCCCTCTCCACCTGCTCCATCGGGCAAGCGCCTTAAACAAAATTCTCCTACACCAGAGGATAATCCTCCGACCTCGTCTACTGATCAAATTCTGGAGGAACTGCGAGCAATGCATCCCTTTATTGAAAACACAAGTACGGATATGCAGCTTTTGAAGGACAAATGGGAGTCCATGGATGCCCGACTTTCTACTGTTGAGCTACATATCCCTGAGCTTCAATCCAACACGCAACGTATTGTTGCATTAGAAAAGACTGTTCTCTCTCTACAAAAGCATACAGAAGATTTGGAAAATCGCAATAGGAGGAACAACCTCCGTATTTACAATTTGCCGGAAAATCTTGAGGGTGACAATCCAGTGACTTTCTTTACCACCTTCCTGCCGAAACTTTTGGACTTGCCCCCTCTACATCCATCAGTATACAGAGAGCCCATAGATTAGGTGCAAGAACAGATTCTTCTTCTAAGCATCGTGGAGTCATCATACTCTTTTTGAAGTACACGGATCTCCTTTTGATTCTTTCAGCAGCAAGGAACAAAAAACAAGTGACTTGGCAAGGTCAAAGAGTTTACTTATCTCAAGATGTCTCTAATGTCACTGCCTCCAGACATAAGGAGTTTCTGGCTATGCGTCCTTCTCTACGCTCCATGGGAGCAAGATATGGCCTGTTTCACCCTTGTACTCTCAGAGTCACTTATCGGAATAAGACTTGGTCATTTCAGGAGCCTGGGGAACTACGGAATTTTCTCCTTTAACAGAGTGAAGAAGGGATGGACGCCTCCTCCTCTGCTCCGAACAGTGGCTGAAATTTGGCTTTTGTTGTCTCCATGTCTTGTTTTCTAGTAGTCTTTCTCTGACTTCATGTACCTCTCTATACCCCTTATCTCAATCTTAACCTTCTCATCTTGCTTATCTTCTCTCTGCATATCTCTCTCTTGCGTATCTTATATATACCTACTTTCTCTTTCTAATTTCTGGATCTATACTTTATGTCACATGTTCCGTATGTTAACAATTTTTCCTTTTTTCCCCAGACGGATGTGTATCGGACGTTCCCTTCACCATTTTGTTCCATCCTGTGTTCCTTTTTGTGCGGTCTCGGTGTGGTTCTGCTCCTGACCCTGGTCCGTCCGTCTTGTAACGCATCACCACCTCCCCACCTTCCCCCTGTGTATACTTCCCCTTCCAGGTATGTTCAATACAGTCATCCTTTTGGATTTGTACTGTCTTCTATGCCTTCTCTCTTTTCTTCCTTCTCCTTCCTTTGCTGATCTTCTTTCCCTTTTCCTACCCCTCTCCCTTTCCCCTTTTCTTTTTCTTTTTCACCCTCTACCTATCCTTCCTTCTACCTTTTTGATGATCTTTATGGTTATTACTTCTCTAAAGTTTGAATTACTAAATGTACAGTATGTTTTTGCATTTTTCAATTTTGATCAGTTTACTACTCTTTCACCTTCAAAGTTGTTTCATGGAATGTGAAAGGATTTAATCATCCTATCAAACGGCAAAGAGTACTCTCCCACCTATCCTCTTACAATCCTGATATTGTCCTTATTCAAGAAACCCACCTTTCAGATATTGAATCCTTAAAACTAAAGAGATTGTGGGTTGGAACTGTTTTATTCTCCCCTGCTTCTCAAAAAAAGAACGGGGTTGCTATTTTGATTCATAAACGTCTTCAATGTAAAGTGTTACTAGAAGAAAAGGATGATGAGGGACGTTGGATTTTGGCTAAATTACTCATTAATGCTATCCCAATTACTGTGTTCAATGTTTATGGCCCTACATGCTTTGACTCCTCTTTTTGGCCCTCCATTACAGCAAAATGTGTTCAATACAAAGATGATTCCTTCCTGTTAGGTGGAGACTGCAATCAGATCATTGATCCCTTTTTAGATCGTAGATCTTCTGTTTGTTTTTCTCCTCACAAACCACATAAACAGTTCCTTGACACTATTGCTCAGATACATCTTGTGGACTCCTGGAGACTCACCCACCCAGATGCTATAGACTTTTCCTTCTTCTCTCCTCCTCATGCTTCTTTCTCTCGTCTGGACTACATTTTTCTATCTTCCTCTCTATCTCAACATCTTATATCCTCTTCTATTGAACCTATTGTTATCTCTGACCATGCCCCTATTATCACTGTTTTTGACCTTCTTCCTCCTACTCCCAAATCTTCTCGCTGGCGTTTTAACCCTTCTCTTCTAATAGATCCTCTTTTTTCCTCCTCTTTTTGCTCTTTCGCTTCTGAATTTTTCCAACTTAACTCTAAGCCTGATACCCTTCTTCATGTTCTATGGGATTCCTTCAAGGCCACAGCCCGCGGTTTTATTATCGATTTTGTCTCTAAAAAGAAGAAAAAGTTCCTTCAAAAGCGTAAAGTCACTCTTGCACACATTAAGTCGCTGGAACATCAATTCTATACTTCTTCTCCTAATCATATGTCTCCTGAACTTCTTAAAGCTAAGATCGCTTTTAATAAACTTACCACGGATTCAGCCTCCTCTTTTCTTCTCCGGAGCAGTGCACGATACTATGGAGGTCGCAATAAGTCAGGCAAACTACTGGCTAACTATCTTAAATCGCGTAAGGAACGAACTAACATAGATTCTATCTATTCCCCCCTCTAATGTTCTTTTACATACAAATGCAGAAATTCTGGAACAATTTCACTCTTTTTATGAATCTTTATATACACCTGAGAACCCCCTCACCCCAGACCTTATTCAATCTTATTTTGATAACCTACCTCAACCAGATACCTCCCACCTTAATTTTTCGGCCGTTGATACTGATCTCACTATTTCTGAGTTATCCACTGCTTTGTCCTCTCTTACTAAAGGCAAGACTCCAGGACCTGATGGCTTCCCAGTTGAATTTTACCTACATTTTTTTCCGATCTCCTCTTACCTAAACTTCTCTCTCTTTTTCAGTCTTTTTGTTCTACTGGACTGGCCCAAGGCTCATTCCAGGACGCTACTATATGCCTTATCCCTAAAGAAGGTAGAGGCCCTAAGTTTTGTAAGAATTATCGGCCTATATCTTTAGTTAATGTAGACTATAAGATTTTTGCAAAATTACTAGCTCTTCGCCTCGACCCACTCCTGCCACATCTCATCGGAAGAGAGCAATGTGGTTTTGTTAAGGGCCGCCTTACTTCGGACAACTCCCGACTCTTCCTTAACGTTTTGAGCAAGGCCCCTTCACTATCAATTCCTATTGCAGCCATTTCAGTCGATGCTGAGAAGGCCTTTGATCGGGTTGACTGGTCTTTTCTCATGGCTTCCTTGAATTGGCATGGCTTCAATCCTAAATTTATCTCCTTTATTTCTTTGTTATATTCTGCACCCAAGGCCTCCATTCTCGTCAATGGTCACCTCACTTCCCCATTCACGCTTCAGCGTGGAGTTCGTCAGGGCTGTCCTCTGTCACCCCTTTTATTCATTTTGGCGCTTGAGCCCTTTCTCACTTCCATACGTAACAATCCCTCCATTTCTGGATTCCCGTATGGTGATCGTCATCTTAAATTATCTGCATATGCGGACGATATCCTTTTATTTATTTCAGACCCGGTCACCTCTGTTCCCTCTTTATTAACTGAATTTGAAAGATTCTCTTTGGTTTCAGGACATAGAATAAATTCTGATAAGACAGAGATTCTTCCTTTAACCAAATTTTGCCTTCCCCACTTCTTCACATCCACCGGCTTTTCTTGGAGTTCTGAGAAAATAAAATATCTTGGTGTTCTTTTCTCTAACTCTCTCTCCTCCTCTATTCAACTTAACATGAATGCGGTCATCTCTAGAATAGATTCACTACTCTCTTCTTGGAATCCTTTATTTCTTTCTTGGTGGGGTCGCCTTGACTCCATCAGGATGATGATTGCCCCGATTTTGATCTACTTATTATCCATGCTCCCAATCCATATCCCAGCGTTCTATTTCCGCCGCATTGACTCTGTTCTGTCCAAATTTCTCTGGAAACAAAAAAAGGCTCGTATATCTCTCTCACACCTTCGTAAATCTAACTTAATGGTGGGACCAATTTCCCAGATTTTCGCCTCTACCATAAGTCTTTCTCACTTCGACAAGCTTCCCGCTGGTTATCACAGGAAATCTCCCCTTTCTCTCCCCTTTGGCTTTCTGTTGAAAAGGAATTATTGCTTCCTTATACTTTACAAGAGGTAATTCGTTTCACTTCTAAAGCCCCATGTCTTAACCCCCTCCTATTCAAACACACTTCCTCGCTTTTGCGGCCTTTAGTTTCGTCTACCTCGGTTTCTCAGGAATCCTTCTTATCATTACCTATCTGGTACAACTCACTCATATTAATACATAACAGACCTATTGCATGGCCCTCGTGGAGAGCGAAAGGTATCATCTGGGTGCGTCATCTTTTTGATGGTTCATCCCCCTGCTCGTTTCCTCAATTCCGATCTCAATTCCGTTGCCCTCCTTCTTTTGCAAAGAAATTTTTCATACTTATGGAAACCATTCTTGATTGTTACTACTCTCTCCCTTCTGAAGGTTTACCAGCCTCGTCTCCCTCTTTACTTACCGTCCTCTCTACTGTTCCTAAAGCTTCCCTTATTTATCGGTATTTCTCGGCCCCTGACCCGGACCGTCTCAAATCGAAATTGGAATTATCTTGGGAGAAGGACTTGGGTTCCTCATGGTCAATTTCTCTTTGGGACAAAATATGGGCCAGATCCTTGAAGATTTCCCGTACCGCCTCTCTTACTCAGTCCCTATTTTTCTTCTATCACAGACTCTACCTTTCTCCTCTTTCTATCTCTCGCTTTCAATCCAATTCTGTAGCTAATTGTTGGACCTGTAACGCTCCCAATGCAGATCTCCTGCACCTCTTCTTCCTCTGTCCCTCAGTTCACATTTTTTGGATTCAGATATGGTCTCGTCTCTCCCGTATTTTTAACATCTCTACTCCCTTTTCCACCTCTTTTGTTTTTCTAGGTAGTCTCTCAGATAATCTGGAACTCCCTCCATATTCTCAGGGTCTCTTTGATCTTATGCTAGCCCTAGCACTGCAGCACATTGTTTCTAATTGGAAATCCTTGAACACTTTGTCCCTAAGCTGCTGGTGGAATCTTGTATGCCACTCACATAGACTTGATGTTGCTTTTGCCTCCTCCTGCAAACCATCCCGAAATGTTGAACTCTACTGGTTACCTCTCACTCTATATTTAGATCAATCTGCCAAAAAGTCATATTCTCCACTCTCCTCTGATAATTTCAAACCCCCTTGAACATATGTACTCCTGCCTTTAGTTTATGATGTTCTTCAATTTCACTAATGCAGTTTTTTAGCTTTACTCATGTTTCCTTTTTGCTAAAAGTTCTTATTTCAGGTAATTGCTGAATATTGTGTATTTACTGTACTTTCTCACTGACATTCATTGTGTTTCTATATTTAGTCATTCTTTTTTGTTATTAGCATGGTTTTATCTCCTTCCCTTCCCTCCCCCCCCTCTTTCCCTCAAAATTAATCCAAAATGCTTTGTTTTTTATTGTGATATTGGCTACTTCGATTTAGTTTATCCCAACCTTTAACCTTTTTCTTGTATTTTGCTGATGTCACCTTATTGTAATATCTGATTTTACACTAATAAAGCTTTCAAACATAAAAAAAAAAATACTTTCGGTATTCACAGCAGGCATTTAGGATTCCTAAAGTTAGGACTCCTAACTTCTGTGAATACCGAAATGAGTAAGTGACTTCTGTGAATACCAAAATAAGTAAGTGCCTTCTGCGAATACCAAAATGGTAGTAAGTTCAGGATTTTGTCTTAAGTTAGTTCTGTGAATCGGGCCCAGCATATTCGTGCCTTCCTCTGTGTATGTGCGGGCTGGACTGGGAACTCAAAGCAGCCCTGCCAAATGTTGTCAGACCAGACCCGTCTGGTGCATAGTGAGTGTAGCAACTGAGCTTGACCAATACAAGGAGGGTTTGGGGGGCCTCCCCCCAAAACAAATTGGGCAGATATGGTGCATTCTACAACACATTTTTCATTATATATCCAATTATATTTGCTTTTTTTTAACATAGTTTTATATAGTGTGAACTTGACCCGAAGGTATCCTATCGCTTTACACGAGCACCAGTTGCATTACATGAGGACACATTTATTTTTGTTAGGCACAGGGAGATTAAGTGATTTTGCCCAGAATTACAGGATGTTGCACGTCCTTGCTGAGACTCGAACCGAGTTTCCCGGATTTGAGGTCGACCACCCACTTGCTGTTAGGATACATCCTCTCATAGTAAATGATGTCCTTACACCGCACCAGGATTCAACAATTTTTGTTGGGGTTCTTCAATGATTATCTCACTATCACCCTCCAAAAGTGCCTATCATCTTTCCATGGCCTCTCTCTCACATATATATCATTTGTTTTAAAGCGTCTCTCATACCAGAGTAGGGTTTCAGAACACTTTATATCACACACAAATACACAGTCAATGAATAATACGTGTGTAAATCAGTGTACAGAAAATGTTACTAAGACAAAGGGAAATACGAGGGGTAGGATTCACATGTCATCCATACTGGTTTTTGCGATTTTAATCTTATATGTGCTGTACTATTATGGATACAGTGTTATCCAAATAAAGTCTTTTGGATTGGATTGGATTGGTAGGCATTTTTTAAGAATGCTAGGTATGGCGAAGCATAAACCCAGGATTCAGAACGTAACACATAAGAATGTATTTTTACCAAACAAACCCTTCTTTAGCAACGTTAGGATAATGAAAGACTCCGGAAAAAATCACATTCCAGCCTGTACCATGTAGTTTGCATGTAGCTCTTTGATGACACTTCATAGCTCACTGTCCTAGATTATGATTGTAAATGTATGAACTACACAGTAACAAAAGGATCTCTGTGACAAAAGCAGTAACCCACTAACTAACCTATGCCCATAAAATACTGCTCTTTGATCTGCATGGACCACCTCCTTTGCAGCAGGCCTATATATCTCTGCACTACCTCAGATAAGTCAAAACTGCCACATGGCAAAACTCCATCTCTCTCCAGCCGGTACATTAATCACTAGAGTTATCTTGATTGTTGCCTGAAAACTACTGGTTATACAAGGAAACACTGCAGCAGGTGCTTTCAATACTGTTGCACTGATACAAAAATAGCCCCCAGTAACAAATCTGGCACCCCACCATTCCAGCCTCCTGGGTAAACACCCAATGCTGGGTCTTGCCAGTCCGGCCTTGTGTATGTGTGTCTGTAAATCCATGTCGGTAGTTCTCTGTGAGTGCCTGTTTGTGTGTCAATTTATATTAGTTTTATGTGCTTCTTTATGTTTGTGTTTTCATATGTACCTACCTGCTTACCAGCCTTTGTTCCTACCTATGTTTATGTGTATGTGTGCATGTATCTGTGATTACTTACATTTCTGTTTGTATGTCCTACCTCTGTGTTTGTGTGCATGTATGTGTGCTTCTGTGTCTGTCTTTGTGTTTCTGTCCCTCTCTGTGTGTGCCTGCCAGCATGTCTCTGTGCCTCTGTTTGCAAGCAAGCCTGTGGGTGTCTTTGTATATGTGGGCCTCCTTGCGCATCTTTGTCTGTGTGTGTATGCGTGTGTGTTGGCCTGTGTATGTGACATATTCTTCTATGCCTGTTAATGGCTTTGGCCATTTTTAGATCTTGTCTACACAGCGCATGTGCTGTGCTGCAAGACATATACATTTTCACAATTCAGTGGGCATAAACTCGCCCACAGCATACCTTTAGTTATTTTCGTTGCCACTCTCATTTGCAATCTTTTGATTGCTTAGCTTCTATCGGCTTTCCTTCCTCTCTTGTTAGCTCCTTCGTATGGCATGGAAAAAGTACATGTGTTCTTCCTCATCTTGGTTCTTCCTCGTATTTTTCTAGCACACTATTTTTTATATGTGTTTATGAATAATTCCTAGACATGCAATGTGCTTCCCTACTTTTAAAAGCTTCCAGCTTCCAATTTGTGTTGCTTTTACTCTGTTACTTACTCCCACAACTGTACTACTTTGCACAACTCTACTCTACGCTACTCTAGCCAACACTACTCCACTCTACACCCCTCCACTCCATGCCACTGTGCACCACTCCACTCTACTCTAAATCACTCAACTCTACTCTATGCCACTCTACTCTAAGCCACTCTATGCTACTTTTGGTCCCTCAACTCCATGACACTCCAACCTATCCCACTCTACTCTAATCTATGCCACTCTACTCTACTCTACTCCACTCTACTCCACATTACTCCATTCAACATAATGTCACTCTATGACACTCTACTCTATGCCACTCTATTCAACACTACTCCACTAGTCTTCGCCACTCTATTACACTCTACGCCCAGGTATTCTACCTCTATTCTACGCCACTGCACTTTACTCTGTACCACTCCACTCTATACCACTCCACCCCACGTAATGTCACTCTGCTCTAAGCCACTCTACTCTACATCATTTATTCTATGCCACTCCACTCTTCACCAATAATAAAGAGGTTTATAGAGCGCCTGGTGACGCCATCTCGGCGTGTCCCCGCGCTATGGAGATGAGATAAGTTCAGTGAATAGGTAGGCTCCACTCTATAGATTGTAGAGGTGTGTTTTTAAGAGTTTTCTGAAATTAGCCTCTGTTTCTACTAGTCTAAGGCCAACCGGGAGTCGGTTCCAATTGTTGGCTGCCAACACTCTGAAGGAGAGGCCTCCCAATTTAGCTTTTTTAACACGGGGGATCCTCAGTAGGCCTGTTCCCATTGAGCGTAGTGCTCTTGGCTCGTAAATATACTCCAGGCTTTCACATACTCCACCTTGATAGACCTAAAGGGAGGGGAGGAGGAATTGCAGTTCTCTACAGAGACACGCTCGCGTGTAAGTTTCAGAATGGAGGGGTGACTGACTGTGAGAGCTTACAGTTCTCCCTTCGGTTGTCACCTACAGTGTCTTTGGTAGGCTTGTTGATCTACCGCCCTCCCGGACCCTTGGGTAGCTTCCCTAACTCTCTCTTGGAAATTACTACACTTCTTGCCTCTTCAACTGCCAACTTTGTTGTTCTCGGGGATTTTAATATCCATCTTGAGGACCCCACTAATGCCGCAGGAGTCGATTTGCTCGATGATCTCAAATCTTTTGGAATCAATTTGGCCAACTCGGGCGCGACCCATGAGAAGGGCCATTTGCTTGATCCCTTACTTTCTAACCTGGACCATCTTACTCCATCTCCGGCTCTTGCCCTACCTTGGACAGACCATTTTTTGGTGTCCGCGTCATGGCAATTCGACAGCCGAGCTGCGGTGGTCCCACGGGTTCACACCCTAGAGAGCGCCTGGTCGAGGCTCCCAGTTGACACCTGGGCGGCACACTTGGAGGCCACGCAGCCCCCTCAGGGAGCTAACCCGATAGTCGCGGATGCGAATTTCCATACCTGGCTCGTGGATTCTCTGGACACTCTCCTACCCAAAAAGAAACAACTTACGAGGGGGAAGAGAGTGGGCTCTGCACCTTGGTATTCATCAGAATTGAGAACCTTGAGGAAAGGATGCAAGAGGCTAGAGCGGTCCTGGAGGAGAGACTGGAGTGAGGCGAGTCGTAAAGAATATCGTGCGGCCCTGAGCAGGTATAAATCCGCTATTCGGGTGGCAAAATCAGGATTCTTTGAAGAGCGCATTGGCTCTGCGGCCAACTCTTCCAAAGAGTCATTCAGGGTCATTAAGGAGCTACTGAATGCCCCCGATCCTCAGGTTTTCCACGAGGACCCCCGCAAAAAATGCACAGAACTGGCCTCGTTTTTTAAAAGCAAAATCGGCAACATATTGACTTCCCTTCCCCGGCTAGGCGAGGTCTCTTCTTTGGAGGACAATCCCAGCTCTCAACTTAAGTTGCAATTGGTGGAGCTGGCCTCCCTCGGTCCGGTCACTAAGGAGGAAGTCTTGGCGGTTCTGAGGTCTATGAAGAGCGGCTCCCCGAAAGACCCAGCACCTATTAAATATCTTAAACAGGTGTCATCTACTATCGTCGGCCCTGTGACGGACTTGATAAACCTGTCTCTCGCCCATGGGGTAGTTCCCCCTAGTTGGAAAGGGGCGGTGGTTAAGGCTCTTTTGAAAAAGCCTAACCTCGATCCCGCCGATCTCGCCAACTTTCGGCCTATCTCCTTGCTGCCGGGTATCAGTAAGGTGGCTGAGAAGCTGGTGAACAGCCGCCTTTCGAACTTCTTGGAAGCCAATTCCCTCCTGGGCGACTCCCAAACGGGTTTTCGCCCCGGTCAGGGGACTGACACCGCCCTGCTGGCGGTCGTGGAGAATGCGAGGAGCATGCTGGATTCGGGGGGATCAGTGGCAGTGATCCTCCTGGACCTCAGCGCTGCTTTTGACACCGTGGACCATCAGGTGCTTCTCCAACGGCTGTCGGGGGTGGGGGTCACGGGTCTGGCCCTCAATTGGTTCGCTTCCTTCCTGGAAGGTCGTACATTTGAGGTGTGGGAAGGCCAGGAAAAATCATCGTCAACCCCTCTCCAGTGTGGTGTGCCACAGGGCTCTTCATTGAGCCCTACCTTATTCAACGTTTACATGGCCCCCCTGGAGAGTGTGGTACGGCCGCTGGGTATTAAAATCATCAGTTATGCTGATGATACTCAGCTGGTGGTAGGCCTTTCCCAGTCGGCGCACCATCCCGACCGGCTGCACACGTGTCTTGAAAAGATCTACACGTGGATGTGCAGCTCAGCCCTAAAGTTAAATGGCTCCAAGACGGAACTGATGCTGCTGGGGAACTCTTCTCCATCTTTGTCCCCCAGCAGCTGGCCAGACTGTCTGGGACCGATGCCTCCCCCCAAGCAGGAGATCAAGAGCTTGGGGGTATGGCTGGAGCAGGACCTATCGTTTAAAACCCACGCCAAAAAGACCGCTGGCGTGTGCTTTGGCCTGCTCCGCTCAGCCCAGAAGATCCTGCCCTTGCTCCCAGTGGCCACTCGAAGGCTTCTCATCCAGGGACTTATCATCTCGCGGCTGGATTTCAGCAATGCGCTATTCCTGGGCGCACCCAAATCTACCCTGAACAGACTGCAGCATGTGCAGAACGCGGCTGCCAGGATTTTGACGGGTCTCCCTAGGCGTCAATCTGCCCGCCCAGCGTTGAGGGCACTGCACTGGCTCCCTGTGAGGGACAGGGTGAAATTCAAGTCACTCTGCATCGCCCACAAAGTTCTGCACGGAGTAGGTCCACCTATTCTGGAGGAGATGGTCCAGCCTTACAAGGCCTCTCGTTCTCTTCGCTCTGACCACCAACATCTCCTTCAGGTTGGCAGGGTGAAAAAGGCAAGAACTGGTGGCAGAAGGTTTTCAATAAATGTGGCTTCCTTGTGGAACTCATTGCCCCTACAACTGCGCTCGGAAGCTAGTCTTCTTCGGTTCCGTAAACTTTTAAAAACTTTTTTGTTCTCCGTTTAATCCCTGCATTCTTTTAGTAGTGTTATGATCTGGTAAGCGCTGGGATGCCTATGGGTAACCAGGCGCTATACAAAACTCAGAATAATAATAATAATAATAAATATGGACAAGGTCCTGGAGAAATAGTGGAGCTTTGTGCCATATGATCCTGTGGCATATTAAAAGTGCTTTGAACATAACTCTCTTCCTGACCGGCAGCCAGTGTAGTGCCGCAAGAGAGGGTTTAGAAGCTGCTCTTTTCGGGAGTTTTAGGACCAGATGTGCTGCTGTATTTTGGAGGACTTGCAGGCGCCCCATGCTTTTTTCAGTGGTACCTAGGAATAAGACATTTCCGTAGTCCATACAGGAGGTTACCAAAGCTTGAGTCATGGTGTGTCTGGCTCCAACGGAAGTAGATCTAGGGTGCGATTGAGAGTTTTTAGCACCCCAAAGCACTTTCCCACTAGTCTGTGAATATGGCCATCATAGGATAGTTTGGGATCGACCCATATTCCCAGATTTTTTGCCTCTTTACAGGGAGTGGGCATAGGGCCCAGGCAGGATGGCCACCAGTCAACCGTCCAGCTCGAGTCGTTCCCTCCAATTACCATTACCTCCGTCTTGGAGCCGTTAAGCTTCAAGCAGTGAGAATTCATCCATCCTGCTAAGTCCTGCATGCAGGTCTTGAAGTTAACTGCCGCAAGTGTAGGTGCTTGGGATAAGGAGATCAGCAGTTGGGTGTCGTCGGCGTATGAGACTAACTCTGCACCGTACGTTTGCACCACATCTGCTAGTGGGGCCATATATAAGTTGAACAAAGTGGGGCTCAGGGCCGAGCCCTGAGGCACCCCTTGTTCTAAGGCTATCGCAGACGAAGTAAAAGAGCCCCGCTGAACCTGAAAGCTACGGTCTGTAAGAAACGCTTTCTGCCAGCCCAGCGCGGATTCAGTGACACCTGCTTTGTTTAGACACTGTAGCAAGATGGAGTGTGCTACAGTGTCAAACGCCGCACTGAGGTCCAGCATGATCAGTGCCATGGTGTGTCCAGCATCTGCCCCTTGTCGCAAGGTCTCAGTCGCTCTCAGAAGGGCCGTCTCAGTCGAGTAGCCCGGCCTGAAGCCAGACTGAGAGGAGTGCAGGAGGTTGTTCTTTTCCAGATGTGACATTAGCTGACTGTTAGCCACTTTCTCCGCCACCTTGGCTAGATACGGTAGCAGGGAGATTGGTCTTAGATTTTCGAGTGTTTCATGGCTAACATTAGGTTTCTTTTTGATGGGAAGAACAATCGCTTTTTTCCAATCTTCCGGGAGTCTAGCGGAAGCAAAAGAGACCTGGAGCACATGCCTAATATACGGCTCCAGTACCGTGAGGCTCTCTCCCAGTACCCTGGGTGGAGCTGGGTCCCGAGGAGAACCAGATTTGATACCCTTACATATATTACTTAGTGTCTCTGGTGGGGGTACCGAGAAAACCTGTAGACATTCCTCCACTGTACTTACGCCAGCCATTTCTTCAAAGTCGCGTCCACATATCGTGGTACCAGAGAAAGTCGCATAAATGTCTCTAACCTTTCCTGAAAAGTAGTTCGCTACTCTATTACATTCTTCAACTGAGTCATTTTGTGGAGTATTATCATTAGCTACCACTGAAATCTCCTTGAAAATTTTAAAAAGCTCCTTCGAGGAGTTTTCTGCCTCCCCAATACGAACTTTGTAGTGCATGGCTTTAGTTCCTCGCAGTTTAGTGTGGTATTTCCTTTGTGCTTTCTTATAACTAGTCTTAATTTGAGGACAGAAGTCTAACCGCCATCTCCGCTCTAGTTTTTTGCATTCTGATTTAGCGGCCTGTAACTCGGGTGTAAACCAAGGGGCGGATTTCTTCCTTCTGCTCTCTCTCTTAGATAAACATATCGGGGCCGTCGCATCTAGGGCATTTAGAATGCGCTTCTCTAGCTTGCTATTTGCGCTTTCGCAATCCACAACCCCTGGCTGACCGCCTAGCTCTAGTAGTTTGTTAAAGGTGTCTTGTGCGAAGTTCTTCCATTTGCGAAGCGGGTAGCAGTTGTTATTCTCCCTATACGTGTCCGACTCTGGTATATGGATGTTGAAAGGAATTAAGAAATGATCCGACCACGGTACGGGTAAGGGCGAATTCACCCTCACTCCGTTCCAGCTACCAAAGACGGGATCCAATAGGTGGCCATGTTTATGGATCGGGCCACTATTTTTTAATTCCAGTTGTAAGGCCTGTAGTTCTTGCCTGATGTCACTTGCCTCTTTAGCTAGTGCATCTTCAAGATGGATGTTCATGTCTCCTAATACCAGGATTCTGCTTTTCCTTATGGCTAAATGAGCTACAGCTTCCACTAGGCTAGTTTTAAAATCGTTGAGCCTTCCTGAGGTCTGTAGACGAGGATTCCCGACACAGAGTGTTGAGGTCCAAGCTTAAGGGTAAAAAGACCTGCCTCACAGTTATCAATCTGCAAGGGCGATAGAGTACATTCCAACGGACCCTTGATAGCGATTGCAATCCCTCCGCCCCTCCCCCCTTTCCTATCTAGTCTGGAGAGTGAATAACCCGGTGGAATGGCTTCTATAATTTCAGGGTCGGAGTGTTCCTCTAGCCACGTCTCAGTTAAGAAGAGTACATCCAGTTCCTCATCCACAAAGAGGTCCCATATCTGATTGCTGTGCTTGCTAAGTGATCTACAGTTTAGCAAGCCTCCTTGTACCCTCCCTTTGTCTGCTTCACTAGCCAGTTCTCTTTGGTTCTTTTTTTTTTTGTTTGAAAAGACCTTTATTGATAGCAAAGCCATTGACGTCACCGATTCTCTTACAGTTTACATTGCACTGGTATACACAACACAAGGACCTCGTGGTCAAGAACCAAGAAATACTGTACACAGCCGTAGTGCCGGCATCCCGGAGGCCCGGCGGCGTGATGTAGTGGCGCTAGTCCATTGTGATCAAGAGAGATACCCCTCCGTGGGCAGCAAGTAGAACAGTGCGGCAACTGGCCATCCCAGACTGTAAATGCGGCAGCAAGGTCCTATGTCGAAGTAAGGTCAAAGGAAACAACCCGAACAACCAACCCAACTCCCCCCCCCCCCCTCTCCCGAGTGTGATTGTGGAACTACTACCCTCATCTAATCGTGAGCAAATCATGGTGTGTCTGCCGTGTGCCCCGTGTCATCCCCCGTCAGTGTAGCTGTCCCCCCAGTAGCCACCCCTACCCGCCCCCATGGATCATGAACTTCAATGTAACACCCTCCCGCCCCTCCATCCACTCCATTCCATGTCCCTTGGGGAGAAAACCTTATATGTCCAAACCCCTATTCCAACACCTGGTCTTGTAGATCAACTACCTCGGAGGATTCCGAGCCGCCGTCTTCCCCCTTTTGCAGGTGTTCCTTGTAAAGGTCCCAGAAATTTTTCGGCCTGCTCCTGGGCGGCAGCAATTCGCTGTACAGTTCTGTTTGAGTACAGCAGTATTGTAGATCCCTTAGCCATCTTGTCTTGGTAGGGAGAGGTCCACGCATCCAACAGGCTGCTACCACTCTCCTGGCTAACAGCAGTGCCATATCGACCAGCCGACGCAGGGAGGGGGCAAGAGGTTTAGAGTAACCAAGGAGTGCAAGTGCCGGTGTTCGAGGCAGCGACTCCCCCAAAATCTGGTCAAGTTCAGTAAATACCTCCCCCCAAAAAGCACGTACCCCGGGGCAGAGCCACGCCATATGGAAGAAATCAGCCACCAGTGTTCGGCAACGCTCACACTCCGCCGAGGGGCGTAGGCCATATCAATGTAATCGTTCGGGGGTGTAGTACACCCGCTGAAGGAATTTGAAATGCACCAGTCTGTGTCTGCCATTTAGAGATATCTTGCGCGTGCTGGAACAGCAATATCGCCACATGACGTCATCTATGGGTGTTTGCAGATCGTCCTGCCATGCTGCTCTAGCTTTAGAGGGTTGTAAGCGCTGATGCGTCACCCCCAACCTGTTGACTTGTGAGATGAGTTTGGCAGGTGATTGGGATTTAATGATGTGAGTCAGTTCAGGGACCTCCTCAGGCTCCTCCATGGAAGAGCCCAGAACCTCCCGGAAAGCCGAGCGGAGCCTGTGAAATTGGAATTTCTGCAGCAAGGAGGGGCCCGACTCCGTGGGAGGGAGCTGATCCCAGGTCTTCAGTGTACCCTCGGAGAACAAATCCTCCATTTTCACTATGCCGAGGGCACGTAAAGCCCCGACTACACCCTTCTTGCCCAAGGGGTCCAGCCAGAGAGCCCATTTGACCGGCATCAGTGGGGAGTACAACAGATCACAGCCGCGGGCTCGCGCTAGGGCATGCCATGCGTGGTTGGTCGCCTTAAGGGAGTCCATCCGTCCGATCGAACGATCCGCCGGGAGGCAGATCGTGGCAGGAAGGGGGAGCGGGTCTGCAAACAGCCTTTCTAGAATGAGATGCGGCGTGCGAGCGTCACCGTGAACCCATGAGTGTAGATGGACAGCTTGCGCAACTCGATAGTAGCGCTCCAAGTCCGGGGCCCCCAAACCCCCCATCTCACAGGGGAGAGTCAGAGTCGCCCATCGTACTCTTGGTTTCTTGTCGCCCCAGGCCAGTCGGATCAAGACTTGTGTGAGCTGCCTAAAAAACGACTTCGACAGAACCACTGGGATGTTAAGAAAAAGGAACAGGAACCGGGGTAGCACTATCATTTTCATGATAGCGATCCTGCCTAGGAGGGATAGCGGGAGTCTAATCCAGGCGTCGACATCCTCGACTAATTTATTGAATGCTACGCCGTAGTTGTCCCGAACCAGGATCTCGGGATCAGTGTGCAGTCGAATGCCCAAGTACCTGACCGAGTCCGTGGGCCACTGCAGAGGGTACTCCATGTCGAAGGGTTGTGTAACCGGGGTGAGAGGGAAAGCGATGGATTTGTCCCAATTCACCCGCAGACCCGAGAGTGACCCAAAGCGGACCACCTCCCTAAGAACTGCGGACAGATTCGACTCCGGGTTCCGGACGTACAGCAAGGTGTCATCAGCGTACGTCGAGATCCCTATCTTGTAGGTGGGAAAGCTTATTCCCTCCAGACTGTGGTACTCCCTTATAGCACAAGCTAGGGGTTCCGCCACCAGCGCATAGAGCAACGGCGACAGAGGGCAGCCCTGCCGGGTTCCCCTGCCAATGTAGATCGGCTCCGACACTCTATCTCCCAACCGCAGTCTGGCCGACGGGCGATGGTACAGCGCACCGATCCTCTTCAGAAACGGTTCGCCCAAGCCCAACTTCCGTAGTACTCTGATCATGAAGGGCCACTCGACTGAGTCGAACGCCTTCTCCATGTCTAGGAATATCGCCAGCGCTCGGTTCTCCTGCTTGACATGTTGCATCGTGCCCAGCACCGTGCGTATGTTGTAGGTTAAATTTCTACTTGGGACGAATCCAGATTGTTCCGGTGCGACCAGCTCTGGCACTAATAGAGCCAGTCGGTTGGCTAGGATTTTGGCATAGATCTTTGCGTCCACGTTCAGCAGACTAAGTGGCCTGTATGAACTGCAGAGATCCAGGGGTTTCCCTGGCTTTGGTATAGTGACCAGCAACGCCTCACGCATGGTGAGTGGCATCTCACCGTCCTCGCAGATGGTGTCAAAGAGGGCAACTAAGTGCGGGAGCAGTATGTCTTTGTAGGCTTTATAAAAGCCAACCGTAAGCCCGTCGGAACCCGGCGCACTACCCGCTTTCATGCTCGCAAGTGCCTCCAGAATTTCGTCCTCATGGAAGGGGGCCATCAGAAATTCCCTATCTGAATTCTGCAGGAATGGCATGGCGATATGGTCCAAATAATCGTCCATTTCGCTCTCCACACCCTGCGTCTTGGACTGGTAAAGTTCAGCATAATAGCGTCTGAAGGTCTCTAGGATTTGCTCCTCATCCGCGACCGTGTCACCCTCCGGGGACCTCAATTCTTCCACAACCAGAGACCTCCGAGAGCCTCTAACCATGCGAGCCAACAGTGCGCCTGGCCTATCCCCCTCACCGTACACGTGGGCCGTGGCGTATTTGCCCATGTAGAGAATTTCTCTGTCCGCCAGTGACTGATACTCCGATAGTAACGGAGCGAGTGCCGGGCCATCGTCAGCGCTAGGAGCCAATAATTGTCGGTTCTCTAGTTCCGCCAGCTTAGTTTCTAAAGTGGTAAGTTCCCGCCTAATGGAGCGTAGCACACTGGAGTGCTTTGACATAGCCATCCCCCTAATGAACACCTTGAAAACTTCCCAGACCGTAAAAAAGTCATCGACCGTGCCTAGATTAGTTGCAAA
This sequence comes from Lissotriton vulgaris, assembly GCF_964263255.1. Lineage (NCBI taxonomy): Eukaryota > Metazoa > Chordata > Amphibia > Caudata > Salamandridae > Lissotriton > Lissotriton vulgaris. The sequence continues at coordinate 773,468,503 of NC_141685.1, read as the reverse complement.
ATATTGTTCTATGTCTTCTGCTAGTTCGCCCCGAAAGGCATCATCCAGCAGAGCGAAGGGAGGGAACCTCCAGGTGAAGGCCGGTATTCCCTTCCTGGCAGTGGAAAGGTGCAACAAAATAGGAGAGTGGTCCGAGAGGGTACGCGGGAGCACCTCGCACGCGCTAATACCACTAAGGACCGGAGGAGACGCCAACCAATAATCTATCCTAGTGTGCACGTTGTGATAGGCCGAATAGTGCGTAAAGCCGCCCTTCATGGGGTGTTTGTCCCTCCAGACATCCACTAGGTCTAGTTTGGTCAACTCGGCTCTCATATAGGCAGCGGAGGCCACCGGTCGCCGAGTAGGGCCCGCGGAGCGGTCCCTTGCGGGGTCAAATACAAAATTAAAATCCCCCCCCCCATAACATCCCAGGCTGTGCATGAGACCTACAGTGGGCGGACAGTAGAATTCAGGGTTATCATAATTGGGGCCGTAAACGTTAACTACCAGCAGGTCCAGTCCCTTACCCACACACCTAGCTAAGACATATCGACCCTCCGTGTCCGCCTGCACCGGGATCAATTTCAATTGTGAGGAGGGGTTGGCCCAGGTTAACACCCCCCGAGCATGTGTCGTGAAGCCAGCTGCCACTATATTTCCCGCCAACCCTCTGGATTGTAACATCCTACTGTTGATAGGCAAGTGGGTTTCCTGCAACAGTGCCGAATCAACATGGCGTCTGTGTAGGTAGCCGAGGACCTTCCTCAACTTGCGGTAGTCGTTCAGGCCTCGCACGTTCCAGGTCATCAGTTTCAGCGTGTGTGGGGCACGTGTGGGAACATTCATTGCAGCATTAGACATTGCAAGGGCCTATGAACCATGATATCACCAGGGATGGAGAGAACATAACACAGCAGTACACTTTCCCCCATTGTAGCCAGCCGGCATTTCCATGTAGTTACAGTTCCACAAATCAGTCCACTCACAGCAATCACGAACTCCCCAAACACACCAAGGCAAGAAACCCCAACAGCCCAGTCCCCAGACCCCACCCCCCGCTCTCCCGCCCACCCACAGCCGACCACCCCCAACCAGGTCAGACAGGCCCCAAAAACCACCCCCATCAACCCAAAAACAGCAGAGAGTTAGTCGTTTCGAAACTCCACTCCCTGGGGAGTCGCACAACCAAAGGCACTGGGGCGAAGCGCGCCTGAAGAGTTCAACACCACCAACTGTCCTAGTGTATTTGGTCAGTTCAGCACTCCACCCCAGCCCAGCTGATATTCCAGTGTCCATAGTAAAGCACGTCAAAAAGCCCCCCCCGACCCCACCAACCCCCCGACAATGTTATGTTGACCAAATCTCACTCCCCAGCAGCGTTAATCGTTCTCTGCACCAGCAACCTATATTGCACAAGTCTGTGCAGTGCGTTCGCTGCACCTCCAATCAATACGGACAGTCCCCATGTAATCCAGACTTACCGCCCCCAGGGGGGTGGTGCAGCTATACCATTTTGAGGGATAGTGTCCTTCCCTCGGTAGGGAGAGCTAAACTCTCCGGCAGAACCCATCTAGTCTTGCTCTTCCAGGTTCGAAGCTGAACCTGCGTCGTCTTCCTGGTTCTTCCGAGTCTCCTTGCGCTCCCGTGTCCACACCTTAAGGGATTTTTGAAGTTCTCTGGGATCCGTGAAGAAATATGAGTGCCCTCCTGTGTTAATGCGAAGTTTGGCAGGGTACAGCATCGCGTAGTCTAGGCCCAGCACACGCAGTTGCTTTTTATACGGCGCAAATTGTCGCCGCTCCTCCTGCACCTTGGCCGTAAAGTCCGGGTAGAGGGAGATGTCCATGCCCTCATGCTGGAGCTTACCCTTTTCCCTCGCCAAGCGTAAAGCAGTGTCCCTGTCGCGGTAATTGAGGAGCTTCGCTATGATGGGACGAGGAGGCGCGCCCGGCTGCGGTTGTGGGCCCAACGTACGATGTGCTCGTTCCACTATGAACATGGGGGAGAAAGCCTCCTCACCGAGTAGAAGTTTCAACAATTTCTCGACGTAGAGTTCCATCTTGCCGGTTTGAGTCGTCTCCGCCACTCCCGTTATACGGATGTTGGACCTGCGTGAGCGCGCCTCCAAATCCTCCGTCTTATCACGGATTACCTGCAGAAGTCTACCGAGTTGTTTTCTGTCCTTGTCCCATTCGGTCTGCGCCTCCTCAGCGTCCGTGAGTCGACGTTCCGCCATATCCAGGCGCTCCGAGTGTTTATCTACTCGTTCCGCCATGCCGTCCATGCGGTACGACAGAGCATCTATTTTGGAGCCCACTGACGCGATACTGTCCTGTATGCCCTTTTCCATGGCAGCCAACATATCCCGGAGCTCCGTGGGCGCTGGGGCAGTCGCAGTGGCCCCCTTCGGGGACGCCTCCGGGGCTGTTGCATCTGTTCCCTTCGGTTGACGCCGGTCAAAGGAGAGCTTTGCCTGAGTGGCGTCGTTTTTCCCCATGTTCTTTCCTGCCGCAGGGGAACACAAAAACAATAGGCACCTTGCTGCCTCCAGTCGGCAAGGGTAGCGTAGGAGGCACACCAGCCAGCGATCCGCTGCCACCCGACACAGGGCCTGTGCCGGGGGCACGATGCATCCAAGATGGCTCCCCGTATGGAGGTCCAACGGGCTCTAGCGATATAAGCACTCAACACTGGGCGATGTTAGTTCAAAAGTCTCAGCACCGGTTACAACCCTTCAGGTGTAGCGTAGGGACGCGGGGAAAACAGGACACACCAGGACGGACTTGCCCCCGCGATCGCTCCGAAGTGGCGACTGCTCCGCCACGTAGTTCAGGTGCACAGCGTCCGCTCCACCGGAGACCCACAACGTGCGGGGGCAATTGGTTCCAACGTGGGGTGGCTGCAAATAAGGGGGGGACGCTCCGGGCAAGGAAAAGCCTGGTGTCAGTTCGGCCGGTGATCACACCGCCCCTGCCAGATTCCGGGGCCGCACGTCAGGTGACGTCGCTCGGCCTTCTTCCCAGGATAGTCCGCGGCGTCAGGCCCAGACCGCCGCCGCCAGGTCGCCGAAGAACCCCGTTTCAATCATCTCGGTGGGACTCGCCAGCCAGAGTCTGTAGGTCACCCAGCAGTGCCTTGGGGTGCCAGTGGGTGTAGCAGAGCCAGTTACGGCAGATTGGACACTTCGAAGGATAATTTAACAGGATTTTTCCGGGGCTAAGGCAAGGAGCCGAAAGCTCACGCGTCCGCCATCGACGCTGGCTAGCTCCGCCCCAGTTCTCTTTGGTTCTTAAAGGGGCACATGGAGCAGTTTCGGAGTGTTGGAGCCTCCATTGTATGCCAGCAAGGTGCCTCAACCGATGGGCAAAGATCTAGCAAGTCATGTCTTCCATATTGTATACGGGTGGGCCTGGCTTGGCCAGGGGTCGTGGCCCCTAGCCCCGGTCGGCCGAGGACGGGCGCAGACGGGCTGGACTTTGGCGCGACTTCGGCATGCCTCCGTCGCTCCCGCTGCACGCGTCCGCTGCGTGGTCGCAGGCCCACACACATTTATAGGGAGGGAGGGGCAGCTAGAGCGCTGACCTGGCAGCAATGAGCCCGGAAGTGCTGGGCTCCTCCTCACCCTCCGCATCAAACGCCCAGAATGGACGCGGCGGACCGGGGAGGGAGTAGAATAAGTGAGTGACCCCCGAGCTATCCAATCAGCCCAGAGGTAAAGTGCAAGCAGATTTAAAAGCACAAAACAAGATACACTGTGATATTTTAAAATTTAGCAGAACAATCGCTAAAATGTTAAAACGCTCTAAACTCAGCGCTCGCAGTGCGATACTTGTGACACACAGCGCATAAGCAGATAGAGTCAGCCACTGCCACCGGCTTAACTCGTCTCCACCCCGCGACTGCGTTTCTCCTCACCTTTTATCCTTAAACATAAACAGCGCAGCTAGAGCGCTGACCTGGCAGCAATGAGCCCGGAAGTGCTGGGCTCCTCCTCACCCTCCGCATCAAACGCCCAGAATGGACGCGGCGGACCAGGGCGGGAGTAAAGTAAGTGAGTGACCCCCGAGCTATCCAATCAGCCCAGAGGTAAAGTGCAAGCAGTTTTAAAAGCACAAAACAAGATACACTGTGATATTTTAAAATTTAGCAGAACAATCGCTAAAATGTTAAAACGCTCTCAACTCAGCGCTCGCAGTGCGATACTTGTGACACACAGCTCATAAGCAGATAGAGTCAGCCACTGCCACCGGCTTAACTCGTCTCCACCTCGCGACTCCGTTTCTCCTCACCTTTTATCCTTAAACATAAACAGCGCAGCTAGAGCGCTGACCTGGCAGCAATGAGCCCGGAAGTGCTGGGCTCCTCCTCACCCTCCGCATCAAACGCCCAGAATGGACGCGGCGGACCGGGGCAGGAGTAGAGTAAGTGAGTGACCCCCGAGCTATCCAATTAGCCCAGAGGTAAAGTGCAAGCAGATTTAAAAGCACAAAACAAGATACACTGTGATATTTTAAAATTTAGCAGAACAATCGCTAAAATGTTAAAACGCTCTAAACTCAGCGCTCGCAGTGCGATACATGTGACACACAGCGCATAAGCAGATAGAGTCTCCACCACTCTACTCTATGCCACTCCATTCCACCACTCTACTCTATGCCACTCCATTCCACACCATTCCACTCCACCCTAAGCCACCCTACTCTATGCCACTTGCCTCTACTCTAAGCCCCTCTATTCTATGGCACTACATGTCACTCCACTCCACACCATTCCACTCCACGTAGTGCCACAATATGGCACCCAATGCCACTCCACTCTACGCTACTTTATGCCATTCCACTCTACACTTCCCTATGCTACGCCATTCTACTTCACTCCACTTCACTCCTTGCCACACTACTCTACGCCATCCTACTCTATTCTATGCCACTCCATTTTACTCTGTACCACTCCACTCTACTCTTTGCCACTCCACTGTACTCTTTGCCACTCCACTTTGTCACTCGACGTTACTCCACTCTGCTCCATACCAGTCTTCTTATCACCATTCTACTCTATGCCACTCTACTCTAATCTACTCACTAATCTACTCCATGCGACTCTGCGCCACTCCACTTTATGCCACTCTACTCTAGGCCACTCTATTTTATTCTATGTCACTCTATTCTTTGCCACTCTTTTCTACGCAACTCTATGCCACTCCCCTCCAATATAGTATACACCATTGTATGCCACTCCACTCCACACTACTCTCCCACATGCCCCTCTACTCCACTTCACCCCACTCTATGCCGCTCTACTGTAACCCACTATATTCTGTGCTGCTCTACTACACATCACTCAATGCCACTCCATGCACTTTAGGCCACTCTACTGTACTGTACTCTACGCCACTCCATTCCCCAATGCTACTCTTCACCAGTCCATGCCTCTCCAACGCTACTTTATGCCACTCTACTCTTTGCCACTCTACACCACTCCACTCAATGCCTCTCCATTCTATGCTAGCTAAACCCTATCCAAGTTTACTCTATGCCACTCTACTCCATGACACGCTACTCAACCCTACTCAATGCTACTTTACACTTCGCCAATCTATTCAACACCACTCTACGCCACTCCACTCTTTGCCACTCTAATTTACACCACTCCATGCCAATCCACTCCAAACCACACCACATAATGGTAGACTTCGGCACTCTATGCCACTCCACTCTACGTCACTCTACTCTACATCCCTCTATGCCACTTTACTCAACACCACTCTATTCTACCTTTTTCTAACTCAATGCCTCTCTACTTTATGCCAATCCACTCTACCCATGGCCACTCTACCCTACACCATTCTACACTACTCCACTCTACACCACGCTATTCGAAACCACTCCATTCCAATATGTGTCGCTCAACGCCACTTTACACCCTTCCACTGTATGCCACTCTACACTACACCACTCTATTCTATGCCCTTCTATTCTATGCCACTCTGCTCTACTCCACTCCATTCTATGCCACCCTACTCTACTCGACACCATTCTATTCTATTACACTCTACTGTATGTCACTCTATTGCACAACCATCCATTCTATGCCTTTCCACTCTACGCCACTCTACCCTATGCCACCCTATGCCAATCTACTCCATGCCACCGTACTCCACATCACTCTATGCCACTCTACTCTAGGTAATTCTATGTTACTCTTCTCTACACCACTCTTTTCTATGCCACTCTATTCCACTGCACACCAGTACAATCTATGCCATTCTGTGCCACTCCACTCTACGCCACTCTACCACACACCACTCTACTCCACTCCACCCACTCTTTGCAACTCCCCTCTATGCTCTATGCCCCTCTACTGTAAGCCACTCTATTATGTGACACTCTACTCTATGCCTCTCTACTCCACTCTATTTTACGCCACTCTACTCTACCCCACTCTGCTCCCCAATGCTACTCTTCACCACACCACTCCACTCTACTGTATGCCATTCTACTCTTCGCCACTCTACTCCAGTCTAGGCCATTCCACTCTAATCCACTCCAAGCCACTCCATTCTATTCCACTTCTCTCTGCACCACTCTAGCAAACGCCACTCTACTCCACTCCACACCTGTCATGGTGGTGTCTGGCAGGAAGGGCTCGCAAGTAAGAGGTACACATAGTCCATCCCCTACACCCTTACTTTACTGTCGAATGACTGGGAAGCGTGTGTGCCATCCAGACTACAACTCCCAGCAGCCCGAGGGATTGCAGACAGGAAGGTGGCAGACAGGAAGGTGTTTTCTGCAATCCTCCCCTAATTGAGGGCAGGATATAAGTCCCTCCTCTGCACTGGTCTGGTGCTTGACGATCAGTTTCCTGTGTTTTCCTTAGCGCTGGATTCCTATTGCCTGGCGCCTTCTGTTCCACTGTTTATTGGAATCCTTGATGTGCCCTTAATGCTCTCGTTGGGCGTGTTTCCAAAGCTTTATTCAACAGTGCCTTCCTGGTAGTGCGGTTGGCTTTCTGCCGCATTTCCGCAGCTCTGGGCTTGGCGGTTTCTGAGTCACGTCCGGCTGCCCTGAACCTCACCGGGAACTTCCCGGCAGCCTGCATCTGCCGGCACCTGCCTATTTGTCCGCTTTATTTCCCTGCCTGCTGCCAGACGGTGAGGTTTGTTATGGGGACGCAGAGGCTATGAGTACCTCTTAAACCGTGCCTTCTGGATTTCTTCTCTGCTCCTGTGATGAAACAGCGAGCGGCGAGCAAAGACAAAGATTCAGATAAGTGATTGGAACATGTATTCTGCACTCCTGACTCTTCTTTGATTTTCTCAATACTGTTATTATTGCACTTTGGTTCTTGGCTTATCTGGATCAGTAGTTTCTCCTGGAGAAAAGTGTATGGTTCAGATGTGTGACCGTCCAGCAGTAACTAACATTTTACATCTGCAGTGTTGCAGTTTGGTGGGCGACGTCCCTTAGGACATACTGCAGGGCTCTCATTAGACATTTCAAGGTGTGCTGTGTGAGTTATGAATGTGAGTACCTGGGACCAGTGCGGTGTGCCATTTTGAGGGTAATTCTTATGTGTGTATTTCTTCTTCATTTCTGTTTCTTCTCTTGCACACAGGGCTCTTCTCTTATGGTCGGGGGTTCCAAGAAACCATAGCGGTCCGCACGGTCCATGAGGGGTTCCTGACCAGCGCCTTCCAGAGACACTTGCAGCCTTTATTGTTTTTTCCATCATTCCAGCTGGAGGGCTCTGGAGGTCAGTGGTATTTCAATCGGACAGCCCTGACAACATTACTCTTTGCCACCCCACACAATGCCTCTCTACTCTAAGTAACTCTATTTTGTGCCACTCTATTCTACACCACTCTATGGCACTCCACTTGACTCTAGGCCACTACACTGCACCCCACTCTACTCCATTCACCAATGCTACTCTTCACCACTCCAAGCCATGCCACTCTTCTCTACACCTCTCTACTCTTCACCTTTCTATGTCACTCCACTCTACTGTATGTGACTTTACTCTATCCCACTCTACTGTACACCACTTCTTGCCACTCTACTCTACGCCACTCCACTTCACGCCACTCTACTCAACACCACTCCACTCAATGTCATCCCACTCTAAGCCACTCCACCCTTTCCTACTCCACTCTATGCCACTCTACTGTATGCAACTCTACTCCATTCCACTCTACTCCACCCACCCCACTCTATGCCACTTTTCTCTTTGTCACTCTACTCTACACCACTCTAAGTCATTCCACTTTATACCAATCAACTCTATGCCACTCTACTCTATGCTCCTCTATGCCACAACACTCCACTCCAGTCTACACCACTCCACTCTATGCCATTCCCCTTTATCCACGCCAATCCACTCAACATAATGCCTGTCTTCAGCACTCTATCCCACTCCACTCTATTCCATTCACCTCTATGTCCATCTACACCACTTTACTCCATGACACTCTACCTCACTTTACCACTACATTCCAATCTGTGTCACTCTATGCAACTCTACACCACTCCACTGTATGCAACTCTACTCTATGCCCCTCTATTCTATGCCATTCTACTCTATGCCATTCTATTCGACACCACTCTACTATATGCCATTCTTTTCTATGCACTTTATTCTATACCACTCTACTCTACGCCATTTTATTCTGTGCTACTCGACTGTATGCCACTCTATTCTTCACCACCCCACTCTGTGCCTTTACACTGTATGCCACTCTACTCTACGCCACTCTACTCCATGCCACTCCATGCCACTGTATTCTATGCAACTCTAAGCCACTCTACTCTACACCACTCTTTTCTTTGCTACTCAATGCCACTCCACTTCAGCATAGTCTACGCCCTTCTGTGCCACTCCACTCTACGGCACTCCACCACTCTCCACTCTACTCCACCCCACCCCAATCTACTCTTTGCTTCTCCACTCTCTGCCACTCTATTCTGCCCCACTCTATGCCGTTCTATGACAATCCATTCCACTCTAGGCCACTCTATTCTATGACACTCTACTCAACGCCACTCCATTCCCCAATGCTACTCTTCACCATCCTACTCCACTCTATGCCACTCTACTTTACACCACTCCACTCCTTGCCATTCTACACCCCTCTACTCCATTCTAGGCCACTCTACTCAACACCACTCTATTCTACTGCACTTTACTCTGCACCACTCTACCACACGCCACTCTACTCAACTCCACCCCACTCTTTTCCACTCCACTCTGTGCCACTCTTCTCTACACAACTCTATTCTATGCCACTCTACTCTATGCCACTCCATTCCCCAATGGTACTCTTCCCCATGCCACTTTACTCTACACCACTTTGCTCTAAGCCACTCTACTCTATGCCACTGTATAACACTCCACTCTACTCTATGCCACTCCACACGAGGTTAATCAACTCTATGCCACTCCACTTTACACCACTCCACTATACACTACTCCATTCAACGCCACTCTACTCAATGCCATTCTACTCTACCCTGCTCCACTCTATGTCACTCTACTCTGCACCACTCCACTCTGTGCCACTCTACTCCACACCACTCTATTACACCCCACTCTATGCTACTCTACTCTATGCCACCCCACTCTGCGCATATATGCTCCAGGCCATTATACTCTATGCCACTCTGTGCTACTCTCCTCCAATCCAATTTGGACTCCACTCTACGCAACTGTACTCTATGCCACTCCACTTTATGCCACTCGCACCAATCCACTCCACTTCACATAATGCCACTCTTTGGCACTAGTCTACGCCACTCCATTCTACGCCACTCTACTCTACATCACTCTACTCCACTTTGCTCTATGCCACTCTACCCTACCCCACTCTATTCTGTGCCACTCTATTCTAAGCCACTCTTCTGTATCCTATGCCACTCTGTTGTAAGCTATCCACAGTATGCCAGGCTACTTAACACCACTCTATTGTACATCACTCCACTCTATGCGAGTCCTTTCTATGCCAGCAGCTCCATTAACCCACTCAGTCCAGAATATTGAGCTGCAGCAGGTCAGTTCAGAAGGTTTAATTTAAAATATTTATGCAGTGCAACATCCTTTCAAATTGAGGGGGTCAACATAATTCTGATAAAGCATTCTGAGGGTGAAAGGTCACAGTCACAGCACTATTCTGATACTAGATTGAGTCTCAGGTTGCTGTGTTATTACTGCATACGTCTAATAATGTTTTCTCATAGTGGTGTTGTATAGCATTTTAGGACCCTAGTGTAATTTTTCCGATTCATGCACTTATATAGGTATACATCACCATATCCTTATATAGGCATAGAAATCATAACCATAATTAGACATAGCTCATGCAGTCCAAATACGGCATGGCTACTTCAACTAGTTCCAAAAATCCACAACGATTTCTTGGAAAACTCGGCTTCAGCAGCCAGGGACTTCCCCTTGCTTCAATATTGATTTATCCAAGAACTCACAGAGTTTTCAAAGAACTGAGACTCTTTGATGAAGGTATTATGTCCACCTTTACGTCAATCACAGCACCTTCAAGGTATAAATATGCCCACACTTGCCTTAGCCAACACACAGTGGTTTGGAGCAGTTCGACTATCTACTTGCTCGACGCATCCCGCTACAACAAGTGCCGAAGGAAGCCGACCCTCCAGCAGACGCACTGAGAGAGAGATGCTGTCTTTTCTCTGGCCGAGAAATCCAGCTCCAGTGTTTCCAAGCTACCCTTGCGGGTTGTTGGGAAATCGAGTTCTGAGACTGACCTCCTTCATTCTAAACCAAGGTACGGAGCTGATTAGACCATAAGAGAAATCTTGGATAGATTCATGGCAAAGAATACTAAATTTATGCTATGCCTCACTTACTTTTTCCTTCGTACTAGACTTAGGTTAGGTATTTCGGGGAAGGCGTATTTTAGAAGCACCAGTTGAGTACTTTTTAGCCTTTGTTATTTATGTATGTATTTATCTATGGTCTAGGAACCATACAATGCTTTTACAGTATTAATTTATCCTACTCTTCTTACTGTACACATTATACTTTGCAACAAGTCTTACGATTGTAGCAGTCCATTTCTTCTGCATGAGAAAGAAGACTGTTCAATAAATACTTTTATTGAAAACGCCTGTCTCTCTATTTCTCTGCACCTCTGGTGAAACGAAGCATGCACGAATGACTGAGAAAAATATCTATCTATTGTTTCCACGACTCTGAAGATCAGTTTTATCTTGGGGAAACAAAGTTGTCATGTTTATGCGGTTGTCAGAAACTAAATCCCTTCTTGTGAATTCGAGAAATTTTCTAGTGACCTCTGAGCTAGCTGGCTCTCACAATTAAGTCTAATATATTCGATAGCGACCTAGTAGACCTAAGTCCTACGTCACATCTATAGGATATATTGTTCCAATGCACAGAGCCTATTGGGAATATGGGAACTATACTACATGGCGCTCAACGTTTGGTAAGGCACTAATTTAACGCTAGATACTAGAGTAACTCAGTCGTGCTTTTCACAGAGACCCCTTTTCCCCGTAAAATACTCCAAAAGAAGTCTGGAGTGGGTTAAAGGATAAAATCCGCCATAACTAAGTAGGACGAAAAATCCTATGTATTAGTTTTTGGTTTTATTCAACGTTGAAGGATACAGTGTTCCAAAATATTGTGCACCTTATCTTTGTTTCCTTGAAACTTGCTCTGCAAAACTTTCAACAAAATGGCCGACGAGGATAATCCAGGGGCCAGTGGGACTGCAACATCCGCAAACCGACCGGGTTTAGACGTTACAGGTCTCCAACAAATTGACCCGGATGCTATAATCATCCCCGAAAATGTAAGGAAAACAATAGCTATAAAGCTCATAGAAAATGGCCTATCACTGAGAGGTGGTGGGGTTATGTTTGTCATAGAGGCACATGAATATCGGTAGACAGAGGTATTCTATTCATGGATTATCTTTCCACAAGCAAATTCAACAACACATGTGTTCCACTTCTATAAGATGGAGGAACATCCAGCGGAATACGCTCCTTTCGAGGACAGTGGAATTCCACTAACTTACCAAGAGCATCAGCTCTGGTTTAAAGGCACCCTACAACATCAAAATCACATTACCAGGCTCGGTCCACTAGGTAGAACAGAAGCAACATGGCCGGTACTAGCCAGCTATACACCACATCCTGCAATAGAACAAATGACAGGTCCAGAACTGTTAGCTCAGCTAAAACAATTAATTCAAATACATAGACAATTAGTATGTCATGCAGACACTAACAGTTCAACCTGCTATAAGAATTCCACAGCAAACCCTTCATCAAGGAAACACAAACAAAATTACACCACAGACTATACAATCAGTCATTGGTAAATTACCCACAAAAAGGGAACAAATTACATTCTGGTTAGCTCAAAATATTACTTATATTGAGGCAGTATTTCCCGATTCTACACCTCATGAGAAACACATGATTCTTACAATCTGTTTACAAATGGGGATCGCACCACACCTGGAGTACTGTGAAACTTGGGGTACAGTCTTTGCTGCAATCTACAGTAAAACACATGGTGTTCCGTCTATGGCGGTCATATCAGACGTCCTGAAACAGATTCAAAATGAATGCGGGGCAGAGCCTGCTCTAAATCTCGGTATGAAGTTACTAAAAGATTTCAAACATGTCTCAGCTATAATATTAGCAAATATTAGAGGGTGAAGCAGCATCTGTGGCAATCCGCCAAAAACTAAAATAACTTGATGTAACTGAGCAACCATATGAACTGGCCAGAATAATAGAAAAATTGTATGACGAACTGGGAAGAGATAGTTTGGGAGGGAAACCAGTAAAACCAGAACTAACAGAAAATCCTGAAAAAGTTTGTATTAACCCCTTCCATGCTCATGACAAGGTCAGCTCGTCATGGGTTTTACCTGCGCTGTGCGTTTGACCTTGTCATGAACAATGGGATTCATGTAGGATCAGCACAGGAGGGGAAAACCCCCTAGCAAGGTGTTAAAAACAATCTCACTACTTCTAAAAAGAAGTGGGAAAATACTAGACAGACACTTCCTAAGGAGAAGCGTTCTCAATCAAGAGGAAGGTCTCCTCAAAAGGAGCCCTCTGAAAAGAGATATAACCTCAGAAACAGGGAAAATTTAAGAAAACCTGATAGATATCAAGATACTGATACACGTTACTCTTGTACCTTTCAGACTTCCTCGCAGAAATCTGAAAGAAGAGGACGATCAGAACACAAGGAAGAACGCGTGAAGTCCAAAGACGATCAACGCGTTCCAAAAAATAAGAAAACTCAATTCACCAAAAAGAAGGTAGCAAGTCTTAAAATTAGACATGCAGAGGATCTTGAGGACACAACTTAAGAACGGGGAGTGGGCCCAGACAATCCAGGACAGCGCAGCAGAGGTTACCATAGCTCGCAAGATCCTGAAGGAACATCTGGGGACAGTGGACCTGAATGAATGCATTCAGGTTGAAACTGCAGATACCAGGTTAGTGTACCACATAAGTTATATTAAGTACCACTCCGAATAGAGGGGGGCATAACTCGGAAAATAAAAGCACTCTTTTGGGAAAAACCATCTAAGGGTTATGACATTCTTCTGTCTGAAAAAGACTGGCCACCTGAATTTGTCAGGGAGTGCCCACATGGCGAAGAAATCATTATGCCAGCCTTCTCAAATCCTATTCCTATTCATAAAAAATACACTTATGCCAGAAAATGGGCAGTGGCCCAGGCTTCAGCATTATATAAAAATCATGTGGGATGGGATGAGGATTCTCCTCACCATAAGATCCAGCTAAAAAATCAACCAACTGCTCGGAAGCAGTATCTGGTTAAACAAGAATCTAAAAAGCAGGTCAGGGATATTCTAGATCATCTTGAATACCAAGCGGTGATTGAAACATGCACCTCGTCCATGAACAATCGTTTGTTTCCTGTCTCCAAACCAGACAATACTTATCGTCTAGTTTTGGATTACAGACGTTTAAATTCGTGTTGCAAAACTTTTGCAGTACAAAATGCACACAGTGCAGCACTGATGAACAACATTGTGCGCAAAAAATATAAAACCACATCAGATATTTCAAACTGTTTCTTCTGTCAAAATATTGCACCTGAAAGCAGGTACTTGACCGCTTTCTCAATTATGGGGACACAGCGTCCCTTCTGTCGTCTCCCACAGGGATTCAAGAACAGTCCTGGGTTATTTTCAGCCAGAGTAACAGAATGACTGCAAATGTATGATGATGAGGCATTATCTTGTCGATGACATCTATCTTACAGATGATGACTTGGACAGGCACCTGACCAGGGTGAACACCATAATACTTGGATTCGCCTCTGAAGGGTATAAATTAAACTTAAAAAAATCAAGAATTGCCGACCTCAACGTCCTATTCTTGGGATAAGAACTTTCAAGTGAAGGCAAAAAGCCTTGCAGCAACCTTTTTAGAGAAATTATGCAAATAATGTTCCATTTGCTCGAATCCCTGGAGTGGGGGTGTTAGAACCGGCTGTCTCTAGTTGGCAGAGGTATACACTTCTGACAAATAGGGATAAACCTTTTCTAGTCAGGGCAAGGGGATCACACCCTTCGATAACCCCTGCTCACCCCCTTGGTAGCTTGGCAGAGCAGACAGGCTTATCTCAGAGGCTGTGTGTTAAGCATTTATGACCACATACAGTAATAAAGTGAAGGCACTACAAATGGACACGACACAGTAGTATTATAAAAATAAGTATTTTTATATAAGGCTTAGCACAAGACCAAATAACGACACAAAAATATACGCAATCTTAATAAATACTCTGGGAAGGGAAAAATAGTTCAAAGGTAGTTTCTTCTTTAGCACAAAGTCTTTAGTATCAAATCAAATCTTCTTCTTGGAAACACAGTTCTTAGCAACAAGGTAACCCACACGGGGGCTACACGACGTCGAGGCAAAGTTAATCCAAAGGTTCGGCGTCGACCGCGAGGAGCGCTCCGTCGAGCCCGGAGTCACACGGACCCCCAACAACACCGTACCTTAGGAAAGTGAAGCACACGATGATCAGCGGCGTCAAGCAATCCGGCGTCGCGTCTTCGGTGTCGATCAGGCCTCAGCAGGCGTCGCTGTCGATGATGCGGTTGCAAAGTGTGAGCAGCGCTCACGGCGTCGAGAGGGCACGAGGGCGATGCGATCAGCAGCGGTGCAGACACGAGGTCCCTTGGAGCTGGAGCCGAACTCACTACTCACTGGCGTTGCTGCTGGCGTCGATCGGGCCCGGCGGCCGGTCGTCGAGGAAGCGGGACACTGGGGCCATTACCCACTACGTCGAGCTGGATTCGGCGACGTCCGTCAGCGTCGAGATTGCTGGTTCTTTCAGAGGTGCTGGATTCACAGGTTCCAGCAAATAGCACTTTAGGCAGAGGAAGTCTTTTAGCCCTGTGACTTCAGCAGGAGACTGGTACTCTTCCAGTCCTTGGAGATTTTCTTAGCAAGCGTGAGAGTACACACACAGTTCCTCTCTCCTGGTTCCTAGGCAAAAATAAAGAAGCACTGCAGGATTCCCCCCAGCAAACAGCACACTGGCGGAAGGGGTAGGCAAGTCCTCAGATCAGCAGGCCTCTTGTCCTTAGTTACAGGGTTCCTTGTCAGAAGTGATCTGATTTCTTAGTTCAGGGGTCCTTCTCTTATACCCCTTTTCGGCTTTGATCCCTTTGTCCATGCCGGGGACTTTCCCAACATCCTGGGTCTGTTGTGGGAGGAGCCAGGCAGAAGCACCTGGCCTATTCATTGCGCAGGGCTGGGTCCTCAGACGCCCAGCAGGAGGTGGAGCCAGCATTGACACTGGCAGGAGCAGAGCTATCGGCCTCCTGGCAGGAGGTGGGGCTAAGATCGTCCATGGCAGGCACAGAGCCAGCAGCCGCTTGGCAGGAGGTGGAGCCAGCATTGTATCAGGCAGGGCAGGCTATCAGCAACTACTCTCCCCCTACTCTCAACGCAAATGTCCCACTCATCCCATACTGACTCATCCAGACCTGTGGAGCCACCCAGCTCTTGTCACACACACGCAAGACCAGCAGAAACCAGAAATGGTTAGACAAGAAAATAGACACTTTCTAAAAGTGCTATTTTCAAACCCAGAGTCCAAAAACCATCCACACCAACGGATGTGTAATTAAACCCCGAGTTCAGGGATACCAAACTCGACATTGCACCATGCTCCCCGAGCCAGCTAGGATCATAGCATTAATAATCCCGGCGGCCCATTCTAACTATTGGAGAGCAGGCTACCTCGCAATAGTGAAGAACGAAGATGGCTGTAATTCACTATTATGACATGCCAACTTGGTCAGGCGTGTCCTACCTTATGCTTACAATGCACCCTGCCCGTGGGCCTACCATAGGGGTGACTAACATGAAGTCAAGGGAAGGTTTGAGGGGCTGGCAAGTAGGTATACTTGCGCAGCCTGCGTGACAGCACTAGGCTGCATGTGGGTCTCGCAATGACCGACCCGTAGACATTCTTTTACGAGGCCGCTCTTGTGGGTGGCACAACACGTGCTGCAAGCCCACGAGCGGCATTTGTATTTACAAGCCCCGGCACTCCTGGTGCACTAGACTAGGGACTGACAGTAAAACAAATAAGCCAAACATGGATACAATCGATACATTAATTTAACATCAGGAGCACTTGCGCTGTGGCACTGATCAGCAGTGGCACGGCGCCCAAAGCATATACCAGCAAAACATCGTAAAACAGTGGAGGCAAACAGAAAAATGGAGGAGAGACTCAAGCCAATGATGTCAGGTCTAACACGTGTCCCCTCCAGTTGAAATGTGGGGAGAACTACCCTTGACCTAGGGAGTCCTCATCACTAAGGCGGAAAAATCTGGACAGACCATCAGCATTGGCGTGATCTGTACCAGGGCGGTGTTCCACCGTAAAGTCCATCCCCTGTAGGGAAATGGACCACCTCAACAGTTTCGGATTCTCACCCCTCATCTGCATCAACCATCTGAGGGGCCTGTGGTCTGTCTGAACCCGGAAGTGAGTCCCAAACAGGTAGGGTCTTAGCTTCTTCAGCGCCCAGACCACAGCAAATGCTTCTCTCTCTATCGCACTCCACCTCGTTTCCCTGGGAAGTAACCTCCGACTGATGAAGGCTACAGGCAAGTCTCGGCCCTCTTCATTCACTTGAGCTAGAACAGCCCCCACACCATGCTCTGAAGCGTCCGTCTGGACAATAAATTCTTTCGAAAAGTCGGGTGCCTGGAGTATAGGTGCTGTGCACATTGCAGTTTTCAGGGTGTCGAAGGCCGTTTGACAGGCATCAGTCCAGATCACGTTTCGTGGCTGCTTCCTGGAAGTCAGCGAAGTCAAGGGGTGCACAATGTTACCGTAATCCATGATGAACCTCCTGTAATAACCCGTGAGTCCTAAGAAGGCTCTCACCTGAGTTTGGGTTTTGGGCGGCGCCCAAGCCAGGATGGTATCAATCTTGGGTTGCAGGGGGGCAACCTTGCCGCTCCCTACTTGGTGCCCCAAGTACACCACAGAACCCTGCCCAATCTGGCACTTACTGGCTTTGATTGTGAGGCCTGCTCTGCGCAGGGCCAACAACACTTCCTGGAGGTGGCGCAAGTGTTCCTCCCAGCTGGCGCTGAACACTGCGATGTCGTCCAGGTAGGCGGCACTGAAATCCTCCAGTCCAGCCAAGACCTGGTTGACCAACCTCTGGAAGGTGGCAGGGGCATTCTTCATCCCAAAGGGCATCACCCGGAACTGGTATAGCCCATCTGGTGTGGAGAATGCTGACCTCTCCTTTGCCCCATCGGTTAAGGTGATCTGCCAGTACCCAGACGTCAAATCAAACGTACTAAGGTACCGGGCAGCCCCCAACCGATCTATGAGCTCATCAGCTCTGGGGATGGGGTGCGCGTCAGTCTTCGTGACCGAATTGAGTCCTCGGTAGTCCACACAGAACCGGAGTTCCGGTGAAGCACCAGGCGCGGCAGCCTTCGGGACCAAGACCACTGGGCTGGCCCAAGGACTGCTAGAGGACTCAATCACCCCTAACGCAAACATTTTGGAGACCTCCTCCTTAATGTATGCTCGGACCTTGTCAGTCACCCTGTAAGCCTTGTGCTTCACAGGAGGGCTGTCTCCGGTGTCAACATCATAGACACACCAATGAGTGACACCCGGAACCAAGGAAAACAGATCCGGGAATCGTCCCAACAGTTGGCGACAATCCTGTTTCTGCTCAAGGGTCAGTGCGTCAGAGAGGACCACACCATCCACTGACCCGTCTTGCTCTTTAGCACACAGGAGGTCAGGAAGAGGCTCACTCTCCTCCTCCATTTCAGCATCTGTAGCCAGGAGCATGCCCACTTCGGACCTTTCTAAGTGGGGCTTCAAACGGTTGACATGCAGGACCCGCAAGGGATTCCTGGGAGATTTCAAGTCCACCAAGTAGGTGACATCGCTCTTCTTCTCCACAACCTTAAACGGTCCAGTCCACCTGTCCTTGAGCGCACAAGGTTCCACAGGGGACATGACCCACACTTCTTGACCAGGCTGAAGCTCTACCAGAGTGGCGTTCCGGTCGTACCATCGCTTCATCTCCTCCTGGCTGGCCTCCAGATTTGCCTGAGCAAGTTCTCTGAAGCGCCGAGTCTGGTTCCGAAAGGCCAGCATGTAGCTGTATACATCCTGGGGAGGTTTCCTGGGAGATTGCTCCCAGCCTTCCTTGACCAGACTCAAAGGCCCTCTTACCGGGTGACCGTACAAGAGCTCAAAGGGGCTGAACCCTAGAGACTTTTGCGGCACCTCGCGGTAAGCAAACAACAGGCATGGCAAGAGGACGTCCCATTTCCACCTCATTGGTTCTTCGAGACCCATGATCATGCCTTTCAGGGTCCGGTTGAATCTCTCAACCAGCCCATTTCCTTGAGGGTGGTAAGGAGTGGTGAACTTGCAGGTTACCCCACACTCCTTCCACAGGGACTTCATATAGTTCGAAATGAAGTTGGTTTCTCGGTCCGACACCACCTCTCTGGGGAACCCCATCCGGGAGAAAACACCCATCAGTCACTCTGGCACACCCAACATTTTCAAGTGCGCCTCTCTCTCCACCTTAGCCCAAGGGGAGTCTTCTAAATCATTGCCCAGGAGACAATCGACAGGCATGGCGAGCCTCACAGCAACCTGAAGGGTACCTGAAACTCCCCCCCATTCAAAGGAAACCTGAGCTACCTCACACTCCTTCTGGGAGTTGTCAGCAGCTATCACAGGGTAGAATGCGTGGGGAACCACCTGCTCCCTGGACACTAAGTGACACTTGACAGCTGTCACACTCGCTCCGGTGTCTCTGAGAGCTTCCACTCTATGGCCATTAATGGTCACCCACTGCCTATATTTACTAGTGTTACTAGGCAGAGGGGGTGGAGGGACCATTTGCATGTCTCCTAGCGAGACCAGGGACATTTCTGCGGGACCCCTCCCACCATGGACAACCATCTCCTCCCCTCCCAGGGCTACACTCGCCAACTGACGGGGGTTGCACGCGGCGGTGCATTCGAATCCTTTTTGGGACACCGGGGGTCATAAAACCGGTGTCCCACCTGCCCAAAACCGTAGCAGGTTAGGGGGCCCCTATGAACAGGTTTACCTGTCGGGGCCCCTGGCTTCTTCTCAGGGGGAGGCTGGGAACCTTTCCCTTGGTTCCCTTGGGGAATACTTTGGGGCCCATTCTGAGACTCCTTCTGTTTACCCTTGTCCCCCCCACACTTCTGCTGGGGACCCTGCCC
This sequence comes from Lissotriton vulgaris, assembly GCF_964263255.1. NCBI lineage: Eukaryota > Metazoa > Chordata > Amphibia > Caudata > Salamandridae > Lissotriton > Lissotriton vulgaris. The sequence continues at coordinate 773,448,698 of NC_141685.1, read as the reverse complement.
ACCTTTGGCTGAGTCTCCCACTGGACCCTTGTGGACCCTGGTACTGACCCAGCGGTCCGCCTCCTCAGCAAGTTTTCTAGGGTTAGATATCTTGCTATCAATAAGGTGCTGGTGCAGCTCTGGAAAACAGTTATTAGACAAATGCTCCCAAGCAAACAAATCATAAAGAGCTTCGTAACTTTCCACTTTGCTGCCCTTTACCCAACCATCCATGGCTCTGCAAAAATAAGACACATATTCAACCCACGTCGTACCAGGCAACTTCTTACATTCTCTAAAAGCTTGTCTGTACTTCTCGGGGATTAGGCCATACCGCAACATTAAAGCATCTTTCATATGAGCATACGACATCCTATCCGCAACAGGCATGTCTAACAGGGTATCTCTCCCCTCATTCACAAAGCGACCCCATGACCCCGCTCCCCAATTCTTCTCAGGGACCTGGTGGGCCAACAATGCTAGCTCATATGCTTTAAACCACTGACCAATATCTTCGTTCCTATGATAATATTTTATCACATCTTTGGGAAAGTAAAACTTACTTTCTGCAGGCCCGGATGGGATGCTGCCACCAGAGGGATTCAACTCTAACTTCTTAGCTTGGATGTCCAACTCCCTCAACTTGGTATCACGCTCCAAAGCTAACTTCTCTCTTTCAAAATCTAACCTTTTGGTCTCCAAATCAGCTTCTCTTCTACCTCTTGCATTTTCTAACTCCAACTGCCCATTTATCTTTAGCCTTGCCATTACCATGTTGTATGCACGCTCCTTCGCCCTTTCTTCTCGTTCTTCAGGGGAAAGACCTTTGGAGGAAACACTGCTTCCGGGAGAGGACTCAGGCCCATTCGCTGGTGCCTCCTCTTCCCCTTCCACTGGCGGTACCACCACCGGATCAGTGGGATCTCTGGATTCCAACCAGGCCTCCAGAGCTTTGAGATATTCCTCCTTCAACGAGAGGCCTTTGGTAGGAACTTTAAACTGCTTGCAGAAGGATTTCAGTTTCTTCAAGCCGTAGTCGTTTATCTTCGCTCTGTCGAATTCCTCCTCAACAACAACAGGGGTAGTGACTGCGGTGTCACTCATGGTCAAAACTGGTAGTATTAAAAAAAAAATCAAGTTTCAGAAAAGCGGAGAACCAAAAATGGATCCTTCCAAATTAGATTGTGACTGCGCTATGGTCTGCTTTCACTATGTAGCGCACACTAATCACTGTACATGGGTCATAAATGCAAGGTTCAAATCCCACCGCTGCCGCCAATGTTAGAACCGGCTGTCTCTAGTTGGCAGAGGTATACACTTCTGACAAATAGGGACACACCTTTTCTAGTCAGGGCAAGGGGATCACACCCTTCGATAACCCCTGCTCACCCCCTTGGTAGCTTGGCAGAGCAGACAGGCTTATCTCAGAGGCTGTGTGTTAAGCATTTATGACCACATACAGTAATAAAGTGAAGGCACTACAAATGGACACAAAACAGTAGTATTATAAAAATAAGTATTTTTATTTAAGGCTCAGCACAAGACCAAATAACGACACAAAAATGTACACAATCTTAATAAATACTCTGGGAAGGGAAAAATAGTTCAAAGGTAGTTTCTTCTTTAGCACAAAGTCTTTAGTATCAAATCAAATCTTCTTCTTGGAAACACAGTTCTTAGCAACAAGGTAACCCACACAGGGGCTACACGACGTCGAGGCAAAGTTAATCCAAAGGTTCGGCGTCGACCGCGAGGAGCGCTCCGTCGAGCCCGGAGTCACACGGACCCCCAACAACACAGTACCTTAGGAAAGTGAAGCACACGATGATCAGCGGCGGCGAGCAATCCGGCGTCGCGTCTTCGGTGTCGATCAGGTCTCAGCAGGCGTCGCTGTCGATGATGCGGTTGCAAAGTGTGAGCAGCGCTCACGGCGTCGAGAGGGCACGAGGGCGATGCGATCAGCAGCGGTGCAGACACGAGGTCCCTTGGAGCTGGAGCCGAACTCACTACTCACTGGCGTTGCTGCTGGCGTCGATCGGGCCCGGCGGCCGGTCGTCGAGGAAGCGGGACACTGGGGTCGTTACCCACTACGTCGAGCTGGATTCGGCGACGTCCGTCGGCGTCGAGATTGCTGGTTCTTTCAGAGGTGCTGGATTCACAGGTTCCAGCAAATAGCACTTTAGGCAGATGAAGTCTTTTAGCCCTGTGACTTCAGCAGGAGACTGGCACTCTTCCAGTCCTTGGAGATTTTCTTAGCAAGCGTGAGAGTACACACACAGTTCCTCTCTCCTGGTTCCTAGACAAAAATAAAGAAGCACTGCAGGATTCCCCCCCAGCAAACAGCACACTGGCAGAAGGGGTAGGCAAGTCCTCAGATCAGCAGGCCTCTTGTCCTTGGTTACAGGGTTCCTTGTCAGAAGTGATCTGATTTCTTAGTTCAGGGGTCCTTCTCTTATACCCCTTTTCGGCTTTGATCCCTTTGTCCATGCCGGGGACTTTCCCAACATCCTGGGTCTGTTGTGGGTGGAGCCAGGCAGAAGCACCTGGCCTATTCATTGCGCAGGGCTGGGTCCTCAGACGCCCAGCAGGAGGTGGAGCCAGCATTGACACTGGCAGGAGCAGAGCTATCGGCCTCCTGGCAGGAGGTGGGGCTAAGATCGTCCATGGCAGGCACAGAGCCATCAGCCGCTTGGCAGGAGGTGGAGCCAGCATTGTATCAGGCAGGGCAGGCTATCAGCAACTACTCTCCCCCTACTCTCAACGCAAATGTCCCACTCGTCCCATACTGACTCATCCAGACCTGTGGAGCCACCCAGCTCTTGTCACACACACGCAAGACCAGCAGAAACCAGAAATGGTTAGACAAGAAAATAGACACTTTCTAAAAGTGCTATTTTCAAACCCAGAGTCCAAAAACCATCCACACCAACGGATGCGTAATTAAACCCTGATTTCAGGGATACCAAACTCGACATTGCACCATGCTCCCCGAGCCAGCTAGGATCATAGCATTAATAATCCCGGCCGCCCATTCTAACTAATGGAGAGCAGGCTACCTCGCAATAGTGAAGAACGAAGATGGCTGTAATTCACTATTAGGACATGCCAACTTGGTCAGGCGTGTCCTACCTTATGCTTACAATGCACCCTGCCCGTTGGCCTACCATAGGGGTGACTAACATGAAGTCAAGGGAAGGTTTGAGGGGCTGGCAAGTAGGTATACTTGCGCAGCCTGCGTGACAGCACTAGGCTGCACGTGGGTCTCGCAATGACCGACCCGTAGACATTCTTTTACGAGGCCGCTCTTGTGGGTGGCACAACACGTGCTGCAAACCCACGAGCGGCATTTGTATTTACAAGCCCCGGCACTCCTGGTGCACTAGACTAGGGACTGACAGTAAAACAAATAAGCCAAACATGGATACAATCGATACATTAATTTAACATCGGGAGCACTTGCGCTGTGGCACTGATCAGCAGTGGCACGGCGCCCAAAGCATATACCAGCAAAACATCGTAAAACAGTGGAGGCAAACAGAAAAATGGAGGAGAGACTCAAGCCAATGATGTCAGGTCTAACAGGGGGATAGAGGAATCCCAAACATGGAACACAGGTTAGGACTAATCCAAGCACCACATGAAGGGCTTTCCTCTGCACACGCAGGTGTTTCCACCACAGTTTCATTATCAAAACAGAGATACTGATGGCCACGCATGAGGAAACAAACCAGAAACTATGTTTTGGAATGTGAAATCTGCCAGAAAATGAAAGTTTCAACAGTGAAACGCCCGGCGCAGACGCCCCTTCTAATCTCAGATAAACCATTAGCATGCATTTATCTGGACCACTGCGGTCCCTTGCAGAGGGATGGTAACTATAAATATATCATGGTCACAGTGGATTCATGCTCAAGATTCATTTGGATGTGGCCTCAGCGCTTGGCTGACACCGGAACTGTTATAAAAGATTTGCGAGTCTTTATCGGCACATACACAATCGGCACGCTTCAGGGTCCTGCTTTTAGCTCTTGGGCTTACAAGGAGACAATGGCCAGCTTGGGCGATGCATTGCGGTACTCAAGTCTATTCCATCCCGAGGGAAATTCAGTTGTGGAAAAAAAAAAGTGGCATGAAGCAATCTATAACAGCCAGGGTATTAGGTTCGGGTGATGGGTGGGTAAAACATCTAATTGTCCAACGTAGTCTTAATAACCTGCCAAGAAATTCTCTGGGTGGAATTACTCCATATGAAATCCTTTTTGGTACCAAAACCATTTGATATCAAAGACCGTTTGGCTGTTTTACAGGACTTAAATGAAACAAGAAGAGGTCTAAGCAAGACAATACAAAAGCCAATGACCACTGAAGAAAAACCACCTGTCCTAGCAAGACCTGTCTGAATTCTGAAGATTGGGGATCTGGTCAGAGAGAAAATAGCGGATAAGAAGGAATTTGGGCCTTCTTACAGAAAACCAGTACCTGTACTAGCAGTTCACGGATCAAGAACAGTGTTACTGGCGCCCCTTGCTGGAAAAATGGATAACCGGTCCGTATCAATTGACCTGGTTAAACCACACCATGTGGCCGATATTAAGTAGTAGGCCCAGTGGACTCCAAAGATGTAGCAAACGACCAAATCTTGCTACCATCCAAGAGGTTCAAACTGAAAGACTCATCACCTTTGAAGAATCTGCAGTAAGAAAAGAAGGACTATGCAACAAAGCCATGGAACTTGTACCTCTTGAAACCCAAATAACAGTTCGTCAATAAACTCCCGTCTACCATGATGTAGCATCTGACTATACTAACATGTCAAGGGAACAAGCAGCTCCAGCGATTTCAAATAATCCGGATGCAATACCAACCATAGACAGAACTGCTTCTGGCTATTTCATCAACTTCGATACCTTTTCTGAGGATCCCAGTGAGCTTGAAACAACGCTGACAAACAAAACTTTCAAGGAACAAGTAAAAGAACTTTTTCACCAGCTTTCAAATACATATCTGGTTTCACCACGGGTTGAACTTTGGATTGTGTTGGATATACGTTTTCTCCTACTATGGCTCATTCTTGTTTTAAGTTTGGGAAAGCTAATAGATGGAAAATATAGTCAAATGGACACAGCAAGTAAGAACATCAACTTGCTCCTGAAGCCACACAAATGATCTCATCGTGAGCAAGGAGACCTGTCATCAGTAAACATCACAGCCATTCCTCTACCAGATGGTATAGCTTGGGATAGAACTGATTATGACATTTATGGCCTTGTCGACCTGCTGAAGATTCCACACCAATTTAAGGTTTCCTTGAGTGATTTTGTGTCACACAGCACATTTTCTGATGATTGGGACTTTGAAACTGTTCATAACATGATGGCAGACTTAGAAATGTCAGCAAAATTGAAAAAAACATGAATACTTATGTGGTTCATCAAGTTATGAAGAAATGTATTTTTTAATAATTTTGGTCATCATTATTTGCACAAATCTGCAAACCCCAGAAATGTTTTAACTTATAATCAATGGGAGCATTGTCCAACGCCACCAAAAGGTAGCTCGAAAACATTTTATGAAAAATGTCCATACTTTACAGGTTTTAATGTCACAAATCCAGGAACCCTTTATTTTAAAAATATTAATAACACAGGCATGAAAAGTATGTTGCCTAATACTAAGCAAATTTATTCTGAGGCCTTTTATGCTCAATTGTCCACATTAGGCTTTAACTTTTGTTAAGACAACATTGAGACAAAAACTGTCTGGGGCACAAAAGACTGGCAGGTACAAGGTTTAGAAGTATTATTCAGAGCCGACATCAGCCCAGAACAAATAATGTTTTTAAATGAAACTGTTCAACAGACATCTTGTCTTGGCCTGGCTAAGATAAAAGATTTAAACAACCGTCCATAACAAAACCCACACCTCATAGTAATAGAAATACAGATGAGGAGGTAAACGTAAATTATATTTTACAACAAAACAGAAATAATCCTGAATGGAAAAAATGGTTAATCTGGCCCACAGTCACGAATAACTGTCAAGATAGATTTCTGAACAAGACACAAGGATTTAAAGTAACTAGGCAGATCCGAGATATGTCCAGAGACAACATCAAAGAATAATAACAACTTACAGTGCTGGAAAACTGTGCCTTGAGTGGCTACAAAAATCCGCACTCCCAGATATAAAACAACTCTTAAATTTACTTAAAGATAGCATTGATTTGAGAGAATTCTTACTTGGACCTCGCAAACAACGTCATAAAAGGTTCATACACGCCGGTATATACGTTGCTTATAATTAGGGCTCCCGGTTTTTCATTTTTACGGATTTCTACATATAAATGCAGACGGAAATCTATATTTCCTTTGTCTGCATTTATATTTAGAAACGGCAAAATACTGGAAAACGTTGCTGCGCTCAAATCTAGAGATCTCTCCAGGCTCCCTTCATGCTGCTGGAAATTCCTTCCCAGGCGCACACACACAGCCAGCCGCACCACAGTACTTCGCAGGTCTTTTGAAAGACCATTTATTTGTTAATGAGGCTTTATTCTTTCACCCCATGCCATAGCCTCCCCCAACGCCCCTGACTCCTCCTGTCCGAGGTCACATACAGTGCACGTTTTAAGCACTTAAATTCACAGTGCTGCAGCAGGGCATCCTGTCACTCGGCTTTTTTAAACCTAAAAGAAGATAATTTTTCCTTGTATAAGGAGGTATTGCAGTTGTGTTAAAACTGTGTCATAGCTTTGAAATGTAAATGTGTTTATGTTGTGTGTTTTCGTGCTCAGTATGCTCAGCTCCACAAACAACCACAGCCATTAATGCAGTACAGCTACAAGGACAATTGAGGCCATTGGGCGTTAACGCTGTCAATAATTCCTCTCACTGCTCGCGATCTTTTGGAAAAGGTGCGATATTACCATTGGCCCCATCTGTGAAATAATTAATACTTTTTTGCTTATTCAAGCTTGTTTCTTGTGTTTCCTCAAAAGAAAAATATTGTTTTGTTTCATGTTATAGAACTTGAACCATGTAAAATGTACAATAATTTGGTGAGAAAAGCATCTAATTGAGAATGATTAATGTGAGATCATTACAAATGTAGAAAACATTTGACAAGGTTTTTCAACCTTTGATTGTATTTTATACATTAAAATATTGATGTACCGCAACATGATGTTGAATCCATGTATTTAATTAGTCCCTTATTTTCGAGCGCATAATGAATGATCAGGTCTCCTCGTAATGAAATCCGAGACATTTAAACAAGCACAACTTCTGAAAAATAGTTTCTTGGTATCTTGCGACTCATGGGTGGGTGGGGCGGGCCTGGAGTATATCCTTTCCTGTTTCCTCGCGACTCGCTGAATTAGGTGAAGGTCAGTATATGAGACGTATCTTGACCATCAGAAAGTTATATTTCTTGTGAGTTCGGGGGATGCGCCTCTGCATCTCTGTTCATTTGCCTGTTCGTTAGCTCCCAGCTCCCAGGTATTTTTGAATTTCTTGAAGTGCATCTCTCCGTTTCACTCCACAGTTATGCAATGTTGCACAGGCGGGGTGGCGAGCTCTTCCAAGCTGTGTCCAGCGGGCACATTTGAGTACAATGAGGTATCGCCTTAAGAGATGTCAATGACACACCCAGCAATTTAAATCCTGGGTGGGGAGGGATTTGCTGAGAGAAACAATACTGTGACAGATCTATCCTATGTAGCCTGTTCCGGTTCCTGAGAGGACAGGAGAGTCTCTTCCCTTGCTGAGCTTTCCAATACCACTGCACATTTCCTACACAGCTCTGTCGTGCATCAGGTCGACAACCCTACCCCACATCTCCCCCTACTACAATGTCTGCGTGTGGAGCCCACACAGGAATACACAGTGAGTGGCGTAGCAAATTTGCTATAAGCAAGTAGGAAATTGGAACCCTTTTTTCACCACAGTTTGAGCTATGAAGTGCAGCTATAGTGGGGCCCTAAGGCTCCGGTGCCACTGCACTTGCTGCACCACCGATAGCTGCACCACCGATAGCTGTTCCTCTGGTCAATATTTTGTACCACCCCCATGATTTTATTAACTTTGTTTGCAGTACATATATACATATTAACTTTACATTTCTATGGCATGAAAGTCTCATAGCACCCTTTGCAATGTAAATGCTCTAGCCCCTTAACAATCCCTCAGTGGTTTAATTCATAGTTAATGATGGAACACATCATAACTAGTCTGTGGTACGCGGACGTGCCAGTGAGGTAAAAAAGGGAGAATGAGGGGCAGATTGCTGGTGGCAGGGAGGCGAACAAGGGGAGGTGGAAGGAATGTCAGACTGCCCAGGACAGAGGTAATAAGGGAAAGGTAAAATGTGAAGTGCATGGAATAATAGAAAAATATTGCATTTATGTAAGGACAGCATCTGTTCTGTTAACCAGCATCAGGTAATTTTTCACCCGAGGAGTTCTGTCTATATTTTAAATTTGAAAGTGCATATACTCTATCCTAAAGTGTTTTTATAGCAGAACTGAGAAGCACATGTACTCTCCTTTTCAAATTACTCATTACCGGACCATTTAAAGCACTACTAAAGCCACAACAAACCGCTAGTTTAAGTGAGCGCATGTGTGCATTGTCAATTTAAAGAAATGTGGAAAAATAATAGCTGTAGCATCGACTTTTACTTGTGGCAAAAATAAATGTGGATAAATACAGAAAAAAAGCCCAAAAAATAAATATGGAATAATACAGACAGAAATGGCAAAAACTATAAATACCATAAAACCGGGAGCCCTACTTATAATGAAGCATGGAAAGTCACACAAATGGAAACTGCAGAACGAATACGAGAAATTGATCATATTAATTTAGAGAAAGCTTGCTCTGTAGTTGAAAATGGGTTAACAACTCTGTCGTCCAGAATTTATTCTTTGGACAGCATTGTATCCTCTGCCATAGACATAATGGAACATGACTTGCTAATGTTACAACATGGCGAGTCTCAGTAACGTTCTATAATGCGGCTAGGCTGGACGTTACAAAACCTTCGTTCAGGCTATGTGCCTTGGCGTCTAATCAAAACCACGTCATTGTTTACTGTATTTAACCTTACAGATAAACAAATCTATTTGGCACAGAGGGGAGCAGACTATACGGTGTCTGAGCATAGAAAAACTGGAAAGATTACCATTAACCGTTTCTGAGAAACCAGCCGTTGAATGGATAATACATGGCACCATCACGATTTTCCAGTTTCAGTATTGCTTAAAACACATACCAGCAAGCCTGTATGAAAGGTTGGGTAAAGAGTACATAACGTCGACCTGAGATTTACCATACACACACAAATGTTCGAGTGGGGAAAATTAGGTATTTCTTAGTGGTAAGAACTTTAAAACAGCATTGAGCGGTGCACTTCTTTGTCAAGGCATTCATTTACATGGAGCCTGTGATGGTTCCTCAAACAACTTATCGTGCCACCTGCAGGATTCCCCGGCAGCAGTGATAGATCCAATTTGTAGGCAGCTTTCCAATGGAAGCTACATAATGCTGAATGATCACAGCTGTTGTGGAATGATGCCAGGAATAGCCTATCTCGTTAGTGTGTCAGCCAGGGTCACTTGTTGTATGCAAGTATTGTTTCCAAAAACTAAGACAGACGGGGAGTCGCCACTATGGCCTTCACTGAACATCTCTTCTATACGAATTGATACTTTAAGCTGAATGAAAGCCATTCTTTTACAAAAAACTGTGCCACTGACCTGGTCCAGAGAGAGGTGTGATCTGCAAGTTGAAAGGTCCTCTGCAGGGGTACATGCCTTGTTATCAACAAACTGCCCCATACATTTTGCAGAAATGTTAAGTTGTATCTTAAGCATGTCGGATGCCAGTGGTATTGTACATGTATTTAAGATGATTTTTTCAGGACTGTTAGCACCTTTTGAAGCAGTCCTGGGCATTTTTCCTAACTTTGTGCACTCTGTGTTCGGCGGCCTGCCGCTTGTCTTGGGACTCATAGCAGGTATACTATTTTTATTCCTCCTGCTCTGTTATGGCAAGTCCGGTCACCAGCGATACCCAGATTACCATGGAGACTTGTTGCAAAGCAGTATCAGTATCAGTATCAGTATTGTGAACGCATAACACAGATTCTTGGCTTGGCTCGTTTGAGAGATCTGAATTCCACGTGGTTCCTGTCATTCAGACCAATCTGGTAAGATTGTATCTTACCTGTTCTACAATGCCTGCTTTGTGGAGAGGGGTGTGTGTTGGATATCTGTCTAACACTTCCATCAGCACTGCCAACGGATGTTGACGCTTTGCTTGGTTCGGTAACAGCTCATGATTGTGTTGTCCCCAACAGCTACCAATCCTGATGACGGCATTCATTGAGATCTCACCGGCAATTCCAGCTGAGGGTGAGATACGCGTACAATCAGGCACACAGGTACCATCTACTACGAACATTGCTAATGCGACTGACGCTTCTCATCTGTGTACGATTGATCTACTTAATGAAGTGGTTAAACTTTTATCTACTGTGGTAGACTATTTCTTTGCCAGCCTAGACGATTTAATATTTTCTCCTGACACCGAGAATAACTTTTGAAATGAGCACACAGCGTTCTTTCAACTCTGAAATTCGACCTTCGTTTTTTCAAAACAAAAACTTCTAACTTTTAAACTCTATTTTTCTTCGATTTGATTTGACTTTTTTCCAAAAAAGAACTATGGCACAAAGCAATCTGCTTAATGTAGAACTATTCTTAGAGAACAAGAATTCTTTGAATACTTCCTAGAAACAACATTGACCTTATCAAGAAAATAAAAACAGTTTATATATTCTGCTATGAGATGGTCTTGATTTTTCTTCTGTATTAAGAGCCATTTCATAAATGTAATTTTTATGATTAATTCAGATAATCAGTTAATTTTTAAGATTAATTCAGTTAGCAATACTAACAACATGCTACATGATTGACATGAAATCATTGCTTTTAAAATGCGTACAGTGCAAATACTAATTTTTTTCTTGTACAACCATTTTCAAATGCATTTTTATGTATTTTTGGGTGGGATTGTGAACACATGCTTTAGATATGTTTTAATGCTGAGATTTAGTAATGTCGAACATAATAAAGTGGAGTGGGTGTTGTATAGCATTTTAGGACCCTAGTGTAATTTTCCAGATTCATGCCCTTATATAGGTATAAATCACCATATCCTTATGTAGGTATAGAAATCATAACGATATTTAGACATAGCTCATGCAGTCCAAATATGGTATGGCTACTTCCACTGGTTCCGAAAATCCACAACGATTTCTTGGAAAGCTCGGCTTCAGCAGCTAGGGACTTACCCTTGCTTGAATATTTATTTATCCAAGAACTCATGGAGTTTTCAAAGAACTGAGACTCTTGGATGACATTATTATGTCAACCTTTACGTCAATCTCGGCACCTTCAAGGTCTAAATATGCCCACACTTGCCTTAGCCAACACAAGGTGGTTTGGAGCAGTTCAACTATCTACTTGCCCGACGCATTCTGCTACAGCAAGAGCCGAAGGAAGCCGACCCTCCAGCAGATACACCGAGAGAGACACTGTCTTTTCTCTGGCCGAGAAAACCAGCTCCAGTGTTTCCCAGCTACCATTGTGGGTTGTTGGGAAATCGAGTTCTGAAACTGACCTCCTTCATTCTAAACCAAGGTATGGAGCTGTTTAGACCCTAAGAGAAATCTTGGATAGATTCTAGACAAAGAATACAAAATTTATGCTACACCTCACTTACTTCTTCCTTCGTAGTAGACTTAGGTTAGGTACATCGGGGTAGGCGTATTTTAGAAAAACCAGTTGAGTACTTTTTAGCCTTTGTTATTTATGTATGTATTTATCTATGGTCTATGAACCATACAATGCTTTTACAGTATTATTTTATCCTACTCTTCTTACTGTAAGCATTATACTTTGCAACAAGTCTTACGATTGTAGCAGTTCATTTCTTCTGCATGAGAAAGAAGACTGTTCAATAAATATTTTTAATGAAAAAGCCCGTCTCTCTATTTCTCTGCACCTCTGGTGAAACAAAGCATGCAGGAATGACTGAGTAAAATATTTATCTATTGATTCCACGACTCTGAAGATCAGTTTTATCTTGGGGAAACAAAGTTATCACGTTTATGCGGTTGTCAGAAACGAAATCCCTTCTTGTGAATTCGAGAATGTTTCTAGTGACCTCTGAGCTAGCTGGCACTCGCAATTAAGTCTAATATATTCGATAGCGACCTAGTAGACCTAAGTCCTACATCATATCTATAGGATATATTATTCCAATGCGCAGAGCCTTTTGGGAATATAGGAACTACACTACAGTGGGGGAAGTTGGTGTCAAACTTTTGATAACACATTACTAGTCAAGATAGAGCAGAACTCATCACAGATAACTTCTCAGGTTGTAGGCTTGGTGCAGACTTCGATTATTCCTTACAGAAAAATTACTGCAGAAATTCCAGTGAATTTATTTGAAGGTATGCAAATTTATTTGAAGGTATGCAATTAGCACAAAAACTCTGCTAGCTTATTCGTGTGGTAAACTGATAGAAGGACTATGGGTCGATTGTACAGAATTGTAGTGTAGGCTTAGGAAAGATCATTTGGTGACATTTACATTCAACATACCTAACAGTAGAACCGGAGATAAACAATTTTAAAGATTTCAGCTAAGTGGATCACTGACAGAATATCGAGGAGCCAAATATCAACCTGCCAAAATATTGAGGTAAAAGTATAGAATGGCAGAATATTGAATTCCTATCTACAAACAGGTAAGTACAAGAATAATGAATCCAAAATATAATTGCAAATAATATAGTTTGTTAAAATATCGAATTTTTAAATGTCTTAAAAGTAATGTAAAATTAATGAAATAATATATATAATTAACTAAAACATGCCTACAAATACTTAAATAACCTTACACTTAATAAATAAGTAATGTAAGTAAAAATAAATGCATTTTTTATACATATATATATTAACTTAATGTTAATAAAAAATATTCAATATTTTTAGCGTAGGATAGTGGGAGGGTAACATTTACTATTCCCATTCCAGTGAGTGCAACAGTAGGGAAAGCGTGGGATAGCGGGAGGGTAAAAACTTACTATTCTCAATCCAGTGAGTGCAACAGTAGGGAAAGCGTTGGCTAGCGGAAGGGTAAAAATTACTATTCGCACTCCAGTGAGTGCAACAGTAGGGAAAGCGTTGGATAGCGGGAGGGTAAAAATTACTATTCCCACTCCAGTGAGTGCACCAGTAGGGAAAGCGTTGGATAGCAGGAGGGTAAAAATGACTATTCCCACTCCAGTGAGCACAGCAGTAGGGAAAGTGTTGAATAGCTTAGGAGTAAAAATTACTATTCCCACTCCAGAGAGTGCAACAGTAGGGAAAGTGTTGGATAGCCTAGGGCTAAAAATTACTATTCCTACTCCAGTGAGTGCAACAGTAGGGAAAGTGTTGGATAGCGTAGGGGTAAAAATTACTAATCCCACTCCAGTGAGTGCAACAGTAGGTAAAGCGTTGGATAGCGTAGGGGTAAAAACTACTATTCCCACTCCAGAGAGTGCAACAGTAAGGAAAGGGTTGGATAGCGTAGGGGTAAAAAATACTATTCAAACTCCGGTGAGTGCAACAGTAGGCAAAGTAAAGGTATAATATTTAAATAAAAATAAATTAATTATCAATACCAATAAAAAATGTAATTAAAATTAATATCCAATTACAAAATATTTAATAATTAATTAAATATAAATACCAAGAAATAGTATCTATTAAAAAATAATTACCTATTAATAATTAATTACCAACCAATTAATTTTCAATACCAAAAAATAATAAGTAATAAAAACAATCAGCAATTAATAATTAAGTAACAGTAAATTAATTATCAATACACAAAAATAATTTCAATAATTACTTAACTATAATTAAACTACTTCCCACCCTATTCCCCTATAAACACACAACCGACTCCAAATAATAAATTAATGCAATTAATATAATTATCAATTAATCAATTAATAAAAATTAATTATCAAATAATAATAAATAATTACCAATTAATAAAAATTAATTACCAATTAATAAGTATCAATATGTTAATTATTAATACCAATAAATATAAATAAATATTGACTTGATAACAATTAAATTACTTCCCACCCGATTCCCCTATATGTTATATGTTATGTTATATGTGCTTCTATAGCGCTCAGATGCCCCAGCGAAGGGGCGTCCCGGCTCTTTCACTCACACAGACCAATCCCGAGAAGCAAAAAAAACAGGGGACTCAGATAGGAGCCGATAACAGAACTACTGCGGTGGAAAACGATACGTTTTAATCGCTCTCCTGAAGTCCAACAGGCCATCCATGCCTCGGATCTCAAGCGGCAGAGAATTCCATAACTTTGCCGCTAAATAGCGCAAAGAGCGACCCCCCGCTCTAGAGTGCTTTACGCGAGGGACAGTAACTAAATGTTGCCCAAAGGAGCCAATGCACGAGATGGAACATAGGGAGTCAGAATGCTACAAAGCAGGCTGGGTGAAGCAAATTTTTGTATCTTAAATGAAAGGCACAAAGTTTTAAACTTAATGCGCTCTGCCATAGGCAGCCAATGAAGTTGCCGGGTAGTCTTGGAGATAGAGCAACACCGAGGAAGCCCTAACAAAACTCTGGCCGCCATATTTTGAGTGCGTTGAAGTCGAGCAATCTCGACTTGATTGGCGCCTAAGAGCAGGGAGCTGGCATAGTCCAGTCGAGATAAAATCATTAACTGAACAATCAACTGACGTGTTGCGGGCTCAAAGAACTTTAGAAGAGGCCCGAGCCCCCGTAATAAACCAAAACATGTGTGGAGACCTTTTTTGTATGCGACCGAAAAGTAAGGGAAGAATCCAGCCACACCCCTAAGTTCTTAACCTCAACCTTAGGCTCAGGAGTCTTAACCAAAGCCCTAGGCCACCAATGTTCACCCCACAGACTAGCATTCTTACCAACTATCAGAACCTCAGTTTTGCTGGCATTTAATTGTAGGTAATTAGAGGCCATCCATTCGGACACCGCCGTCAGACCATCTCTAAATTTAGAGGCATGCATAGTAGATCCTTCTGTCAGTGCTACCACCAGCTGCATGTCATCCGCATACGAGACGATGGAAAGATCCCACTGCTTGGCGACCGCAGCAAGTGGCTGAACATATAGATTGAACAAAGTGGGGATCAGGGCAGAGCCCTGAGGTACCCCTTGTTCAATAGAGTGAGCCTCCGATAGTATGGGCGGGGCGGTAACCCAAAAGGTTCTTCCAGACAAAAAAGAATGAAACCATTCCAGAGCCATACCCATTATACCTCCTCCTCCAGACGCTGTATCAAAATGCCATGTGAAACGGTATCAAACGCGGCACTGAGGTCCAATAGGATCAGTGCCGCTGTCTGACCAGCATCCAGAATGGTACGAAGATGCTCAGTCATGGCCAGGAGGGCAGTTTCGGTACTGTGTCCGGACCTGAAACCGTTTTGAGACATATCCAGAATTTAATTGGAATGCAGAAAGTTGGTTAATGTGGTTTTAACATGGGATTCCGCCACTTTCGCCACCCAAGGAAGGAGGGATATAGGCCTAAGGTTTTCAGGCTTAGCCCGATCCAGTGTAGGCTTCTTAAGGATGGGGGACACCCAAGCCTGTTTCCACCAAGTAGGAACCACCGCAGAGGTAAAGGACAGCTTGATAATCTGACAGAGTGGGGCTGAAAACAATGAGAGCGACTCTTTAAAAAGAGCGGGCTTTACAGGGTCAGCTGGAGAACCAGATTTAATTTTCGTGCTTAGCCTACCAAGCTCTTCATGAGAAATCTCAGGAATAGCCATAAGACTAGAGCTAGAGCTCGGGCCTGACCTTAAAGGAATCCCTATAAACCCACAACCCGCTACAGAACAAAAACGCAAAATTAAATTAAAAATATTTAATAATTCCTAAAGATTAATATTTAATTTACTCTAATTAAATTACTTCCCACCCTATTCCCCTATAAACCCACAACCTGCTACGGAATTAAATTACACGGAAATTAAATAACATAAAATTCATTATTTTAAAAAAATTCAAACATACATTACAAAAATAATACTTTCTTTTAACACATATACTAACACTTAAAACACTATAAAAAAAATCGATATTTTTAGCAACTATATTGTGACTGTCAATATTACTAACTTCGATATTATGGAAATCGATATTTCTTACCTGAATTTCGATGTTCTGCACCACTATATTTTTGCAATTCGATATTCTGTCCATTGTAAATAAAAAACTCGATATTTTGTCCAGTTGATATTTCTTTTTCGGTATTGTGACGGTTCACCCGGGTAAGTAAAGCACCAAAAAGCACAAAGCTCCTCTTGAGGTTATCTCGTCAAGGAAGTCTGGGTGAAAGTTACAATTTCAGCCCGACGCAACAGACTCTAGGCCGGACACAGGGACCAAGTTAGTCTAGCTAAAATACTTGCCTACAAAGTTCAGCACGAAGAGCTCCATTCTCAGTGGGAAGACCCGCAAGGAGCAGGGAGTACAGCGCAGATGGCTGTCGAAGTACTTCGAAGAGCAGGCCAGGTGTCGCAGTAGGTCATTGTCATAGCGTGAATATCCTGTCGAGCATCACGGATGGTCCTTGCTAGAGCATTGCGTTGACAGTCACCACGAGCTGTCAATGCTGTAGCCCGAAGTGCAGCTCTTATTTTGTTGGGCATCACACCGCAGTCGCTGTGGAACAAAGAGAAGGGTACACCAGTGCTTTGTGTTGGCTGGCACCGTGGATTGCAAAATCTTGGTGCTAACAGTCGAGTTCACATTCGCAAATGGCCCAAAACCTCAGAACCTCAGAACGGAGACCTGGACTTGAGCAGCACCTCTTGGGGATCAGGAACTCACTCTAGCAGAGGCCAGCAGGGCTCAGGCAGGTCTCAGGGAGCTCAGGGAGCTCAGGGAGCTCAGGGAGCATCTGGAGCTTGTTATGTCCCTTTAGCTCAAAACAGTAGGTTAGCTGGAGTCAATTTAGCCTGGGATGAAGGGTGCAGGTCCAATTACCTTCTCAGCGAGCATGGCAGCCGGCTGCAGAGCAGCAGAGTAGCAGGGCAGAAGACAGTCCTTTAGGCAGCCAAACAGAACAGTAGTCCTTTTGTAGTGTGCACAGGTCCAGAAGTACAATATCTATATCTAGTGCCCACTTTGAAGTAGGCAAAGTTTCTAGGGGGGCAGTGTGAGGTATCCCTCCATGAAGTGCACCCTAGTCAGGAAGTATGGCTTCACAACAAGAAAGGTGGAGGCAGAAATTTAGGGGCAGTCAGAAGCCTCCCCATCAGTCTTGGCTGGATTGTGTGGATTCCTTTTGCAAGGCACTAAAGGGTTGGGTGAAAGGCGTTGAAGTGAAAGATTACCGAGGGCTGTACTGGGAACACTGGGAGATTTGTGATTTCCACTATGTATGTGTTAGTGTGATGTATTGTTCTTTATGTTCTCTGGACAGTCGTTCAAAACAGAAATATGAAAAGAGATAGATATTCATGTTTTATGAAAAAGAATATATTTAAAACAAGTTAATGGTCATGTTGAATCAGTAGTTTTTAGATATCGTTTGCTTAAAAGATTTGTGTTTTTTGAGCCAGGAGAAGTTTCACACATGTTTGAGGGATCATTTATAAGCCCTTCTAGTCTTAGGGGTCCATTAGGATGGCGGGCGGACTTTGTCCGCCTGCCATCCCGACGCAAAAAAGGACCACCCGCCATGAGGGCGGGGGTCCCGTTTGGGCCATTAAGATGCACCCGCCACAGTGGCGGGCGCATCCCGTATTTGTAACATTGCGCCACCGCCCGCCGCAATGCTAAAACTGCACATCAAGCAGTTCAATGTACAATGTGACAGGCATCCCGCGGTGCCTGACACTTTGTATATTGAAACCCCCCCATGTGCACCCCCACCCCCAGAACCCTTGGGGGCCCGCAACATGCCCCCGCAAGTGATTCCTGCATGCCTGCCACGGAAAGGCATGTGACCGCCCCATCATAATATGGTTGGCAGTGTCTAACAGACACAGCCACCATTTTAAACTCTTTCCCGCCTGGTCAACTTGTTGACCGGGCAGAAAAGTGGTGGACGGTCTTTCTGCCCGCCATGGTCCCCCCCGCCGTGGTAATATGGTGGGGGTAAATGGGTGGCGCCCCATCATAATATGGTTGGAAGTGTCTAACAGACACAGCCACCATATTAAACTCTTTTCCGCCCGGTCAACATGTTGACCGGGCGGAAAAGCGGTGAACGGTCTTTCCGTCCTCCGTGGTCCCCCCGCCATAGTAATATGGTGGGGGGCAAATGGGTGGCGGGCAGGGGCGGAAGTCGGGTGGAAATCACCGCCATGCGGGCGGTGGCGATCCGCCCGACATCCTAATGGGGCCCTCAGTGTTTAAGGAAAAACATTATTTTACAATTTACCTTGAGGAGAATTTGTTCACCCAACATAACTGTTTGTAGCTAATAACTTTATACCCAGGTTCTGAGGGACACAGGTTAACCCCATTATATTTAATGATTTAAATGGTGCAGCAGATGCAGTGGTACAGGGGACTAAACACTATACTTTACTGCTAGACAGGCAGTCAAAAGTGCAATTATCTTGTAGGCAACAGGGTCAATATTTGAATGTTGCAGCAGGGACATGGATCATTGCAATATTTTACAACTAAACAGGCAGTCACAGGTGCAGTTATCTGTAAGGCACGAGGGTCATGATTTGACTAGTGCAGCAGGTGCAGTGGTACCAGGACCAAAAGATCTAGGCACCCCACTAAACACCTAGAATTGCTATATTTTACCAAGAAACAGGCAGTCACAAGTGCAGTCACCTAGCAGAAACAGGGTCATGGTTTGAATGGTGCAGCAGGTGCAGTGGCACTGGACCCAGAAGTTGTCAGATCTCCTCTAAACTCCTAATATTGCTATATTTTACTACTATACCGGCAGTCGCATTTGCAGTTACCTTGCAGTTAAAACTTGGCCTGATTTAAATGGTGCAGCAGTTGCAGTGGTACCGGGCCAAAAGTTGTCAGATCTCCTCTAAACAAATAAGTTAACTTAAAGTACATCAACACTTGAAAGTCTGAGTTTGCTATATTTTGCAACTAAACATGCAGTCACAAGTGCAGTTATCTAGCAAGCACTAGGGTCATGATTTTAATAGTGCAGCAAGTGCAGTGACACCAGGACCAAAAGGAAACACAAGGAGATGATGGACGGAGCGCTGAAACCTTTCAGACACTCACCCCAGTCACAGATCTGGGTTGAATCCATCATCAGTCTTTAGCTCACTTTGCCACCTCAGTTCAGAAAAGCTCCAGGCACCCCTCTAAACACCAACTATCGCTATATTTCACTACTAAACAGGCAGTCACAAGTCCAGTTATGTTTCAGGCACTAGGGTCATTGTTTGAATGGTGCAGCAGGTGCAGTGGCATCATGCCAAAAAGTTGGCAGAACTTCTCGAAACACCAAATATTGCTATATTTTACTACTAAACAGGCAGTCACAAGGGCAGTTATCTTGAGGGCAAGAGAGTCTTTATTTGAATGGTGCAGCATGTGCAGTGGCACCGCATCCAACCAAACCGGCAGTCATGAGTGCAGTTATCTAGCAAGCACTAGGATCATAATTTCAATAATGCAGCAGGTGCAGAGGCACTGGGATGCAAAGCTTCAGGCAAGCCAGTAAACACCTAATACTGCTATATTTTATTCCTAAACAGGCAACCACAAGTGCAGTTACTTTGCAGACAACATAGTCATGATTTAACCCCTTCACTGCTCATGACGAGCTGAGCTCGTCATGCAGTACACTGGTCGTGTGCTTATGACGAGCTGAGCTCGTCATGAAACAATGGTATTCATATAAGCTCAGCACCCAGCGGGAATTGCCTTAGCAAGGTGTTAAATGATGCAGCAGGGGCAGTAGGACCAGGCCCAAATGAGGTCTGAACTCCACTAAACACATATTATTGCTATTTTGCCTACTAAACAGGCAGTCACAATTGCAGTTACTTTGCAGTTAAAAATGGACTTGATTTGAATGCTGCAACAGATTCAGTGGCTCCGGTACCTACAGCTCCGAGGACCCCACTAAACCCAGATTATTGCTAAAGTGTACAACTAAACAAGACAGTCACAAATGCATTTATCTAGCACACAGCTTTCCAAACTGTGTGGCGCGACACGTTACTGTGTCGCACCCCATGCTTAGGTGTGTCGCGCAATCAACATGCTGATTAGATCACCCCTGCGGGCCTTACAGCAACAGGCAGAGTGGCGCTGCAGGGGCCCTAAAATGAATAACAACAATAGCACGTTAAGTGGTCGTTTAAAGATGCATCTCCCTGCGGCGCTCCGTGCAGAAGCACAGCCAATGGAGAATTGTAAGTGAAGTCATTGTTTCTTTACTTACAAAAGATGTGTGAAGGTGTGGGAAGGTGAAGGTAGTAAGCAACTGGTAACTGTTCTCAACAGTACGAAAAATGTAGATTTTAGATTGGAAGAAGTGCTCCTTTTCTGAGCGCCAAGAAGTGTGAAGAGGTGTGAAAGTCCCAATTGTTTGGAAATGTCTTATTACTTACCGGTAATCTTCATTACCCCGATTAGGGTCCACCCCGTCCCAGTCCTAACAACGTGAGGCAGTCCTGCCTCCACCCAGCCAATCACAACGCTAGTATTTCTATACTACATAAGCCCCGCCCACCTACCGCCATGCCTGTTATCAACAAGACTCCGACACAAACACAACGGGAGGGTGGGAGGGAAGAGGACTGGGACGGGGAGGACCCTAATCGGGGTAATGAAGATTACCGGTAAGTAATAAGACATTACCCCCTCATGGGTCCTCCCCGTCCCAGTCCTAACAACGTGAGGAACTCACAAGCAGAGAACCAATAAAGAAAACACGCAGGACACCAGGGATCCATGCAGAGTACAAAACTTTAATCAATGAACAACAGCGTTCAAGACGCCAACAGAAAAACTGTCAGCAGAGGCATGTAAAACATCAAGCCGATAATGTTGCACAAATGTGTGATGAGACTGCCAGGTGGCCGCCCTACAAATCTCCTGGACAGAGACCCCCGCCGCCTCAGCCCAGGAAGCAGACACAGAATGCGTCGACCGACCCTGTACGTGAGACGGAGGAGGCAAATCCAAAGACTTGTAAGATTAACAGACCGCCAAACGGACCCACCGACTGATCGTGGAAGTGGAAACCTTCTTCCCTTTAGCCACACCCCCACAGGAGACAAACAGGGCAGGAGAACTCCGGAACCCTAGGGAACGTTGGACGTAAATCTGGAGAGCCCTGCGAACATCCAAAGAAGGGGGAACAATGGAATCCCCCTCAGCAGGCAAATCAGGAAGAATCACCTCCTGCTGCAAATGAAAACTCGAAGAAACCTTAGGCAGAAAAGCCGGATCAAGCCGCAAAATGACCCGATCCGGGAGGAACTGCAAATAGGGAAACGAAACGAGCAAGGCACCCAACTCACCCAACCTGCGAGCGGAGTTAATGGCCAACAGGAAAGCCACCTTAGCGGACAGCCACAACAAATCTGCCTCCATCAAAGGCTCAAAAGGGGGCAACTGTAGACCACGCAAAACAGTAGGCAAATCCCAAGAAGGAATGAGAACAGGAGAAACCGGCCGACGAAGCCGAAAGCTCCGAAGACGCCGACTAACCAAAGGAGCAACACCCTCCAAGGAGGCCCCAGGACCCCGACAAGCACGAACCGTCGCCCACTGAGCAGACAACGTGGAAGGGGAAAGGCCTTTCAAAAAACCATCCCGGAGAAACTCCAACACAGAAGTAGGAACCCCCAGTACAGGATCCACCCCATGAGAAGAACACCAAGAAACAAAAGAACCCCAATGGCGGCCATAGCACTTAAGGGTCGAAGGGCGGCGAGACAACTGGATGTCACGAGCCACCACCGATGAACAACCCAAAGACTCCAAAGTCAACCGCTCAAGAGCCAAGCCGTCAGCTGCAAACGACGAAGACAAGGCAGAGACAGGAGTGGAAACTGAAGAGGAGATGGACACAAAGGAAGCCGGACAAACTGACCCTTCTCCAGCTTCAGCAGGAGAGGAAACCAAATGCGGCGAGGCCAGAAAGGAGCAATCAACAGGACCAAAACATTCTCCCTCCGAATCTTCTGCAGCACCCTCGGGAGGAGGGGAATGGGAGGGAATGCAAACAGAAGGCCCGAAGGCCAGGGAATCGAAAGAGCATCCACCGCCCAAGCCTGAGGACACAGCACCTCCGAACAAAACCGGGGCAGGAGAGAGTTGTGAGGGGACGCAAAAAGATCGATCCAAGGAGTCCCGAACCGAAGGCAAAGGGACAGGAATAGAGGAAGAGAGAGATGGTACAGAACAGAAGATGGAAGGTCGCGGCTCAAAGCGTCCGCATGAAAATTCAACCGTCCCGGAATGTGCACCGCCCTCAAGGCCAACAGATGAGATTCCGCCCAAGCACAAATCATGGGGGCCAACAAGTTCAGAGACGCGCACCTGGTCCCCCCCTGACGGTTCAAGTAACAACGAGCCACCTGGTTGTCGGTACGAACCAAAAGATTCGCCCCCAGGAGAGGAACCTGAAAGAACTGCACCGCCTCCCAGACAGCCGCCAACTCCCGCCAGTTCGAGGAACGGGTGCTGTCTCCCTGAGACCACCGACCCTTGGCTTCCAAGGACCCCAAAGTGGCCCCCAACCCCAGAGACTGGCATCCGTCGTCAACAAAAGGGGAGGAGGAAGACAAAACCGCACCCCCTTCTCCAGGTTGGGAGTGCAAAGCCACCAGTCCAAGTCCTGAATCAGAGCAGGAGAGAGAGGAATCAGAGTCTCATAAACCGCCCGGGAGGGGTCCCACCGAGCCAACAGATGAGTCACCAAGGGCTTGAGATGGAGGCGAGCCCAAGGAACCACAGCAGTGGTCGCAGCCATCCACCCCCGGACCCGCAACCAAACACGAGCCGGGGCAGAGGGACGACTCAACAGATCCCGCAGCAGAGCCTGTAAGGAAAAGATCCGAACAGGAGGGAGAAACACCGACCCCAGAGAGGTGTCGAACAGACCCCCGATGAACTGAAGTCTCTGAACAGGAACCAGATGAGACTTGGCCAAATTCACCTTGAAGCCCAGCTCCTGGAACAGGGACAACGTAGCCTCCACCGCCAGAAGAGCCTGAGGGAAAGAGGAAGCAGAGACCAAACAATCATCAATATAGGGAAACACGGAGAAACCCTGATGTTGCAAAACCCCCACAGCAGGAGCCAATACCTTGGTAAAAGTCCTGGGAGCAGTGGAGAGGCCGAACGGCAGAACCTGAAACTGGAAATGCATCCCCTGGACCACAAACCGCAGGAACCGCTGACTGGCAGGATGGACCGGAACGTGAAAATAGGCGTCCTCCAAGTCCAGGGAAGCCAAAAAATCTCCCTCCTGGATGAGGGGAATGATGGACTGCAATGTGACCATCCGAAAATGATCCAGCCGCACCAACTTGTTCAGGGAACGGAGATCCAATATGGGGCGGAAGGAACCATCGGGCTTTGGAACCAGAAACAGACGGGAATAAAACCCCAGGCCCACTTCCTCCACTGGAACCGGCACCACCCCCCCCTTCAGGAACAACAAGTGGAGGCCGGACAACATGGCAGACCTCCGCACTGGGTCTCTTGACAATGGGGTAACCAGAAGACAATCCAGAGGGGGAGGGCCCCGGAAGGGAATCCGGTAACCCCACCTGATGATATCCAAGACCCACTGATCGGAGATCAGAGCCGACCAACGGTCCAGAAACAAATGGAGACGAGCCCCCACAGCGGCATAGTCACTTTTGTCCAGCACCAGAGGGAGGCTGCGGCAGCTGCTGCTGCTGTTGCTGCTGAGGCCGGGATTTATAATGGAACGCGGCCCCCCGACCACGGGCCCGACCACGAAAGGGCTGAGAGGACAACACCCCCTGAAACCCCTGCTTCTGGAAAAAAGACCTCTTCTTAGAAGCAGGCTGAAAAGGCTTCAACAACTTCTTCTCCTCCGCAGAGCGCTGCACCATCGAATTCAAGGCATCCCCAAAGAGACGAGGACCCTCAAAAGGCAGTTTATGGACCAAAGACTTCTGAGCAGCATCAAGACGCCACAGCTTTGTCCACAGAGACCTCCTCCCAGCCACCACCGCCCCAGCAGCCGAGGAGAAAGCCCACAAGGAATCAAAAGTGACATCTGACAGGAATTGCGCCAAAACCTCCATTTGAGCCAACACAGGAGTAGGGTCCCCATGATCCTGAAAACAGTCAAACAGCCTCTCGAAATCCTTGAGCAGGACCTGTGACGCATAGGCCGCATAAGTGCTAGCACGCACCCCAAAGTGAGAAGCGGCGTAAGAATGCCTGAGAGCAGATTCCACCTTACGCTCTACCGGATCAGACAGGGAAGCCTCCTCCAAAGACAAAGAGGAAGAGGAGGAAGCCATAGAAGACAAAAGAGAATTAACCTTCGGAATCGCAGGAAACTGGGAATCAAAGTCCGCCAGGCGATATCGCTTCCCCAGGAATCGCGGAATACCCTGCTTATCCACCTCCAGCCACTCTTTCGTGATAATATCCTTCAGGACATCATGGAAGGGGAGGTCATCCACCACAGAGGAACTATACTGTGCGTAAAACCCCTCTTCAGACAGGGATTTAGGATCAAACCCAAGCACCTCACGAATATGCACCAGCATGTCCGAAATTACCTTGCCCTGGATGTACTTTCCCTTAGGGGAATTGTCCAGCTCTTCCTCATCATCCTTAGCCCGCTTAGCCGCAGGCTCCAGCAGCGCAGATTGGACCGCAGAATCAATCAAGTCTCGCAAATCAGCCCTAGAAATCTGCAAGACGTCGTCCTCCTGCAGATCCTGAATATAATGCTGCTTAGAAACAGCCTTAGCTGGCACAGGAGAAGAAGACCCCTCACTCATGGTGAAAAAACCCAGAAGAAACCAAACAGGAAATCACCACAACAAAGGAAGTGCCCAGCAACCTCCAATAAATACTGCCCCCAATCAACCAATCACGCAAAGGTGTGTTGAAGAATGAAATAAAAAGAGGGCAGCCCTGACGTCTCCACCCACAGCCACAGGTCAAAAGAGAATGGCCGCGGGGGCCAGACGCTGCGATAGTGCAGCAGCGCTGGAACGACCCGAGGCCAGGACACCATCAAAACTCCCCGCCCCAGCCCAGCACATGAGCGGGGAGCGCACCTGACCTCAGAACAGGAGCCCGGCCGACCAGAAAACCGGAGCGGCCGAGCTGTGCATTACAAGATGAAAACAACAGTTTAAATGCAAACACAGACGAAAAACTCACGGAACCGCCACCAAAGGAAACTGGATCCAGGGACCGGAACCGGGAGCACCAGCGTTCCGACAGCCGTCGGAGCAGAAAAAAAACAGGCATGGCAGTAGGTGGGCGGGGCTTATGTAGTATAGAAATACTAGCGTTGTGATTGGCTGGGTGGAGGCAGGACTGCCTCACGTTGTTAGGACTGGGACGGGGAGGACCCATGAGGGGGTAATGTAGCTTCGATGAAGCCTGTGGCAGCATAATAATACCAGTAAACAGCAGCTCCGATGCTAGCGCCTTGGCTGTCAGGAGTGGAGCGGCAGGGTTGGGGTGGCAAGAGGAATGTTCCCGAGAGGTGAAGATAGCATCAAAGTGGAGCGAGGCGTTTATTTTATTTATTTATTTTTTGTTTTATGCGTTTTTATATAGCGCGGACTTTACCCGAAGGTGTCAGAGGCTTCACAATTGGAACAGTAGCGTTACACGAGGAGAAAATTACAAGTGGGCATGTTACAAAAGCAAACGTTACATTATATGAGGCAAAGGTGACAATTGAGTATGGGGAGGTGTAGCAAAGAAAGTATGGGACTGATGTTTGTCAGCACAGAGAGGGAACACCCAGCAGTGCTGGGAGACGACAGGACAGAGGCGAGCTATGGAAAATCTCTGGCGGTTTAGCAAGCTTTCATAACCTCTGGCGAGCAATGAGAGATGAGATGGAGTCAGTCACACGTTGGACTTCACCTGTCACGCAACTGTCCCAGCTCTATTTGCTTCTGGGAGCCACCGGCCTGCCGTGAAATCTGCAGATTTCCATGCAGGCTAGTAGCACTCTGTCACCAGCGCAACCCCAGGAGAGAGCCAGGGTGTCCGGAGAGCACAGCCCACGTCCCAGAGCCATGAGGACATGAGGGGATGTTCCGCTCAGAGGTAGCAAGGGAAGGGGAAGGAGAGAATTTCAAGCGCAAACATCAAAGGCTCCCTGCACAGCTGATGAGCAGATCTTTCCTTTTTCTTTGATATTTTATACAGATGACAAAAATGTGTATTAACTCCTTGTCTCTTGGACGAAGACGGGTAAGAGTCTGTGCATGTGCAAGGGTTCTAAACCTAAACAAGCATTTACAATGCATTAGGTCTCGCAGCATCAAAGTTTGAGTTATTGGCATTGTGTATGACAAAAACAATAGTTTTAACTTTCGCAAATGTGACACCTATAGCATTTCTATTGCAATTTGTGTTGTATTTACGTGACTTAGATGTATTGATATCACAAATAATAATGGCTTTTATTTTTTAAAATAACTAATACTTAAATAACATTTTTTGTAATTTATAATCACAATAGCTTAACATTTTATAAATATCTTTTGTACATTAGGTGCCATGCTTACCAGTAAAAGGCTGGCTCTAAGGGAGTCAGTTTTCTGTAAGAATGTCAACAGGCACCAAAGGCACGCAGCTGCCGAAGATAAAGTGCGGTGGCAGTTGTACCAATTTTAATTAAAAAAATAAAATCATGATTCTAGGCAAATTAGTTGACATCACTGTGCAAAAAATTGTAAATATGGGTGGAATGTAACATGATCCGGTTCATGCTCTGATACCAACCATGTGGGTTTCTTCAGATCCATACAAACATACGTACATTATCTGGGGGTGGATGTGTGTGGGGTTGTGTGTGTGGGTGTGTTTGTGTGGGGGGTGTGTGGGGGTGTGTGTGGGGGTGTGTTTGTATATCTATATTTATGAGGACCAGAACATGTTTGCACACCAACGCTATGAGGACCAGTGCGCTATGAGGACCGGAAAGCCGGTCCTCATAACGTTTACAGTGCTTACATACTGAGGGAAGCTCTCTCAGCTGTCTGAGTGAAATTTTGAAGAGGGCTTCATAATTCCTATTTTTCAGACAGTGTGTGTGATGAATACCCTCCTATACACACAAAAATATCCTCTCTCTACACACACAGACAGTGCAGTTGCTAAGGACAGAAAGCAACCAATCAGATTTCAGGGGTGTGTCTTCCTGGTCCTCATATTATCAATAGAAGTCTTAAAGTGTGTGTGATGCTGCAGGTTCCCATACCGTCAGTAGAAGTCTAGGAGAGTTTGAATATATCCTTCTAACCTTCAGAAAGTGTATTTTAATTTATCATTTTTGCAACAAAAAAAAAACATTTTATAGCTGGAAACCCAGCTCTAAACATTATAAATCCTAACAGCCAGAGTTTAAAAAGGTTTTTTTTTTGTGTGACATAGGCTCGGAAGAAGAAGGGGTTTTGAAGACTCCAATGATGTGTGTTTTTAATGAAAAGTACTAACATAGGGCCAACCATAAAAAAAGATATGTTTTATAAATAGTCATTTCAACTTCTCAAAATTGGGACTGGGAATGTCCCTCCTACAGTGAGATAGCTGAAGGTGTACACGCTTCAGAATTTCAATCAAAGTGCTATTTTCTCACTGGAAAGCACCTGCCAAATGTTTTGGAGTGTCAAAAACGAAAATGTGATCATTAAAAGCACAGGCTCGATTCTGCACACAACAATGTGATGTGGAAATGTCTCAGTGGTTTCACTGTTTTTCTATTCAGTTCCAAGGATGAATTCTGGCCAGCCAGTGCTCACATTCTTTCATCTCCTTACCATAGCGGTGCTCACCTCTGCGCAGCTGTAGCAAGAGAGGAAAGTACTAGAGCTTAGCGTGATCTGAAAGTGCTTGGAATGGAGGATAGATCTGGGATGAACTGTCAGAGACTGGGATGATCTGTCAGAGGTAGAAGAGAGCTGTCAGAATTATAGCAGTTTAAGGATGAGGAGCACAAAAGACAGTAGGAAGGATGTACATGACAATGATTAGTGTAAGAAGTGGCAACTGAGACTCTGGCTCACACACCACATAGACATTCAGTCTATGGACATACAGTAGACCTCCATGTTGTAATAGGCTGACATTTGAGGTGTAGCCATTATTCCAAACCATATGCAATATAAAAACTCCACCCCCCCGCCACCCCCCAGTGGATCTGGTGATAACTTGTACAGGGATGGTCCAGTCTTGTATGCTACCTGTACGTTTGGGACATAAACTGCAAATATATATATCTTTTGTCCTGGTCAGCAGAGTCCAGGAAACTTACAATATGAGTCTCACAATGGTGCAATGACAACATCAATAAAATATGCTGACTGCAATCCTCAGTAAGGTTTTTTTTATCATGTCACAGCAGAAAATAAGCGACTCAGCTTATATATAACCCATAGCTATTTGGCAAACCAGATACCATAAGCAATCTTGCAGGCAGGAAAGCATCATCATATCATTCAATGCAAACTTGCCCTAGGGTATCAGATATAACTTTGCACTCATTACACGTCCATCACCCATTTGTAATAGTTATGTGTATCATCATCAACTGGACTAAGTACTGATGACAGTGAGCCAGGTAGCAGTAAAAGGCGCAATAAACAGTGAGGGGAATGTTTCAATTTGAAATCTTTCTTTCCAAATTCATCTCTATCACCAAAGTGCTCGACCTGCGAACTTTTACTTTCAATTACAAATCAGGCTAATTCCAAGTCTCAGTAAACATTTTAATCAAGAATCAGAAAACTCAGACAGAAGCAGAGTCCGGATATGCAATGATTTTGAGGAGGCCTAGACGCAGGGAGAGAATTGTCCCTATGCATTTTCCCCACATATTAATGCTGTAACTAAGCGAAAACAAGCATTGGCATAGCCAATAGGTCTCGTCTTTGGGACCTTATAAGTGTTTAGCCATGCAACAGTTGATGTTGTTGCACCAAGGATATTGTGCTGGATAACTAAACACTTATAAGGTCCCAAAGGCGAGATCTAATGGCTATGCCAAGGGAAGCTAAACCCCCACTGTACACTCATTACACATGTGGCTATTCATTCTATGCCAAACTGAAAATAAACTTCTGTAGCCCAAGGAGAGTCTGGAGAGAGATTTAGAGAGAGAGAGAGAGATTTAGAGAGTGAGAAATTTAGAGAGTGAGATATTTACAGAGAGAGAGCAAGAGATTTAGAGAGATTTAGAGAGCGATTTAGAGAGAGAGAGCAAGAGATTTAGAGAGAGAGATTTAGAGAGAGAGATTTAGAGAGAGAGAGATTGAGAAAGATTGAGAGATTTAGAGAGAGAGAGAGAGAGATTGGGAGAGGACTTGTGGGTTTCAAAGAGCTAGTTGGAAAATAATGAAAGATTCTGGATGAGTTTGAAAGCAAGAAAATGCCGACAGGGGGAGGAAAAATTGAGAAGAGGGGGAAGCTGAGGGGGGGGGGAAGAGAGAGAGAGATTTAGAGAGAGATTTTGAGAGTGAGAGTTTTAGAGGGAAAGATATATATATAGAGAGAGAGATATAGAGAGAGAGATTTAGAGAGAGATTTAGGGAAATAGATTTATAGAGAACGAGAGATTTAGAGAGAGAGATTTAGAGAGAGAGAGAGAGATTTAGAGAGAGAGAGAGAGAGATAGAGAGATTTAGAGAGAGAGAGAGATTTAGAGCGAGAGAGATTTAGAGAGAGAGAGAGATTTAGAGAGAGAGTTTTACAGAGGTTCAGAAATGAAATGAAAAGTAGATTTATAGAGCGCGGTTGCTGCCCAGAGGCGTCCAAGCGCTAGAGACCAGAATAGAAATTGCTTGAAGATGTAACTTGTTGATATTACTGAGGGTAGTTAAACAAAAAAGTCTTCAGCTGTTTCCGGAATGAGGGGAGATTAGGGTTGGATCTAAGATGAAGAGGAAGTGAGTTCCAGATCTTGGAGGCATTATGGGTGAATGTCCTGCCACCCGCCCTTGCCTTTTTTATTCTCGGAACTATCGCCATAAAGGCCTGGCTAAATCGAAGGTTTCTGCTGGGGTGGTACTGTTTTACTAGGTCCCGGGTAATCCTAGGTCCTGTGTCCCAAAAGGCCTGATGGGCAATACACATGGCCTTAAAGATGATTCTCTGTCACACTGGCAGCCAGTGCAGGCTGATCAGACCAGGTTTGGCTGATTGTCTGCGTGGCAGCTGTAACAGTGTGCGGGCTGCACAGTTCTGCACTATCTGTAGTCTGCGCAAGGTGTACTCCGGGGCGCCAAGGTAGAGAACATTATTGAAGTCGAGGCGGAACTGTATAAGACCTTGGATGGCCACCTGCTTTGCCTCCATAGGTAGAAGAGGGAGGACTTTCTTTAGCATCCTAAGAATTCCGAAGCAGGTAGCCGAGAGTTTTGTAGCCTGGATGTTAAATGAGAGGGTCTTGTCCAGCCACACCCCAAGGCTCTTGATATTATCCTTGGGTACTGGGGGGGTACCTAGACAAGAAGGCCACAAGGAATTGAAAAAGGTGGGGTTTGCAGGGCCCAGGAGCATCAGCTCTGTTTTGTCCCCACTGAGCTTGAGAGATGAGGCGGTCATCCAGCCCTTTACCTCCTCTAAGCACTTCATTAGCCCACCTGACGACGGCAGGTCGGCCTCCTGCGCCAAGGAGACCACCAGCTGGGTGTCGTCCGCATAAGAAATGATCTTAACCCCAAATAGACGAACGACCTCAGCCAGTGGTCTCATATAGATGTTGAAAAGAGCAGGGCTTAAAGAGGAGCCTTGTGGAACTCCGCACCTCAACGGCCTACTCATGGACACTGTCTCTCCATCAAAGAATTGGAATGATCTGTCGCTCAAGAAGGATTTGAGCCATAGTCAATCACTATCTACTATTCCGACACTCGAGAGGCGGCTCAGCAGGGTGTCATGGCTGACAGTATCGAATGCCGCGCTTAGGTCAAGGAGGATCACTGCCACTGACCCCCCCGATCTAGGATTTTTCTGGTTTCCTCATTGACTGTTAGAAGGGCGGTCTCTGTTCCGTGTTTGGGTCTAAAACCCGCCTGGGTGGCATCTAACAGCTGGTTATTTTCAAGGAAATTCACCAGCTGGAGATTGATGTACCTCTCAAGGATTTTGCTCACCCAGGGGAGCAGAGAAATCGGCCGGTAGTTGCTAAAGTCGGAGGGATCTAGATTGGGTTTTTTCAGCAGAGCTCGGACCATGGCCCGCTTCCAAGCGGGAGGGACAGTACCAGAGGTAATGGAGGCGTTCAGGAGGTCCACAATGGTTGGTAAAGTGACCTGGGGTGCCAGCATCATGTCTTGTGGAGGTGCTAGGTCGCATGGGGACCCAGATTTTACCTTGCGGTCAATGGAGTCCAAGGATTCAAGGTCTAGGGGGGGAAGTGGTCCAGTGTAGGACGGGGTTCTGATAAAGTGGTTCCCAGATTTGTTTGATCCTGGGCTATGGGGACAGTACCTGTAGAGGGGAAGGATGAGTAGATTTTATTGACTGTTTGGTGGAAAAATTCTGCCAAGTCATTACAGTGGTCTGTTGTTTTTTCCTCGTGCAAGTTAGAAGTTGGAGGTTTTGTGAGTTTTTTCAGAATTTGAAAAATGTCCTTAGGTTTGGATTTTGCTAGTATGATTTTGTCCGAGAAATATACAGATTGGGCAGATTTGACCTCGCCTTTGTAGAGTTTGATTGCCTCTCGGTAACGGGTTTTTTCCTCCTTAGAGTAGTCTAGACGCCATCGTCTTTCTATTTTTCTGCATTCGCATTTCTTTTCCCTGAGAGCCGCTGAATACCAGGGGGCCGTTTTGTGGGAGTGTTTCATCGTTATTTTACTCAGGGGAAGAATGGTTTCAAGCGCTTTTGTGATCCAGTCAACGTGATCCAGGTTGGCCAGACATGGGTCCTCATTGTAAGAGGGTTTGTCAATCGCGAGTCTGCTAGTCCAGTCATCGACTGGTAGC
The DNA here is from genome assembly GCF_964263255.1 of Lissotriton vulgaris. Classification (NCBI taxonomy): domain Eukaryota; kingdom Metazoa; phylum Chordata; class Amphibia; order Caudata; family Salamandridae; genus Lissotriton; species Lissotriton vulgaris. The sequence continues at coordinate 773,416,444 of NC_141685.1, read as the reverse complement.
CACGGCCAGGATCTGGCATGTCTTACCGTTGGTCTCACGGGGGGTGGCTTAAATGTGGTCCAGGTGAAAGGCACTAGTAGATGATCAGTCCATGGGAGGGATATTGGTAGCCCAACCACAAGGTCTGCACAGTTACTGAACACAGGGTCCAGTAAGTGGCCCTTAGCGTGAGTCGGTGCCTTCACTCATTGTAGTGCAGCTAGGTCGTCTGTAAGTGCTGTAGCTGTATGGTCCAGGGCAGTATCAAAATGAAAATTGAGATCCCCTGGCAGAGTGTAATTAGAGGCAGTGCTAACACGGTCAGCCACAATCAATGGGAGGAGATTGTGAAACTGTTTGGGGGGGCCCGGGCGTCGATATATTAATGTTCCTGAAAAGCAGTTGCTAGGGGAGAGTTCTAGGATAAATGCTAAGCTCTCACAGTCTGGAATTGCTTCAGAGATTACTCGACAGTGGTATTGTTCTTTATAGATGATGGCTAGGCCTCCTCCTCTCCCATCAGGGCGGTCCTGTTGGATAATTTGGAAGCCTGGAGGGAGGGCGGTCACTAATGCAGGGTCGGAGTCCGACGTGAGCCATGTTTCAGTGAGAAACACTGCGTCTGGCATGCGTTCCTCTAACAAAAGGGCAATTTCCACCCTATGTTTGGGCAGGGATCTGCAGTTTAATAAGAGCATACAGTAATCCTGTTTCGCATCTAGGACCTGCTTAGGTTTGAGCGATAGTTTACATTTTGGACAGATCTCTGGGAGCTCTGTAGTATGATGTAAATGCAGGCCACAGTTCGTTCCTAACGGCCTTATGCTGAGGAGAGCTTCCATGCTATAATGCCTGGTCTTTTGTGGCCGAGATGTAGGGGGCATGGCCCTCGGCCGCAAACGGCAAACTCTCAGAGAGAGAGAGAGATTTAGAGATTGATTTAGAGAGAGAGAGAGAGAGAGAGAGAGAGAGAGAGAGAGATTTAGAGAGAGAGAAAAAATAGATTTAAAGAGAGAGAGATTTAGAGAGATTTAGAGAGAGAGAGAAAGAGAGAGAGATTATCCAGTCTGGCGCCTGAAGAGTATGAAGGTGATGAATCTCACATTAGAAATGGACGAGGAAGGCTTGTTCTTATGATGGATGTACCACTCCCCATCGTACCCTTTCAATCTGTGAATAGTGGACTTGTAACTAATGTTATGTTTGACATGTGCTAGGTGAGCTATTTCTTTTTTTTTGCCCTTGTATGCATCTTTAATATATGATTAAAAAAACCTGAATATTTAAAAAGGAAAATCCCAAATGCTACACTTGCTATTCAGATTTCTGAGCTAATGTCTGGGGTGGTGTCTGTAGGACAAATAAGTGAAAAAACAGAAAAATACTCCCATTCAACCCACATTCAGAAGTTTTCTAAAAAAGACAATAAGGAAGTAAACACAGCACAGGCGTTGACTGGTCCAAATGCACCACATGTTCTGCTCCTCAAAGGAGAAGAGCGACAGAAGGGACACTTGAGGAGACTGTTTCTAGAATATGTTTATCCATTTATGAGCAATGTCTATGCAGGTGTTTTGGCAAGGCATTCTAGTCACTCACCATACCATCCTCAAAATGTAAATGAAAAGTTCTGCACTTAAATCGTACAAGAAAAGCAGGCCATTAAGTCTTCCAGCGCTGCAGCTTTCACCATTGTTCGAGTATAGAACATGGATTTTTTGTGCTGAAAGACTGCTGTATTCGAGGGAAACTATTTTATTGAGACATTAATTAATTACCATGGGTTCCCTTTGCATATTTAGGCTGCTTCATTAACAATTCCAAAACATATGTGAAGGTCGCAGTGGCGGAGGTTAAAATGAAATGGAGCCATCTTTCCCAATATGGCGAGTGGATAGAAAATGATTGAGGAGGACGGAAGCATGAAGGTTAGGAGATGCTAAATGAAAATCGCATGTAAAGAGCACAGACTTCGGTCCAACCACACAGAAACTGTACGGGTCACTCTTTTTATTCTTATAAACTAGCGGGAGCAGTGGCGCTTGGCCCATGTGCGCGCGCTATAAGAGTGCCCGCAAGCCATGCGCTTAATCAGCCATGACGATGGAGTGAGTGGCGCGCGCGCAAGAGCGAGCACCAGACCATATGTTTTGAATTATCGCATCTGTGTCTGGGCACCATAATTCAAAACATATGGCGCATGTGTGGGTAACGGCAAGCAATAGGCCACACACGCACGAGCCTGTGGTGAGTTTTTCAAAGCCCCTTACTAAAAGTCTCGCCAGTGCAGCGCATGTGCACTGCTGCAGGCTCAACATAAAAATGAAAGTAAGAAGAAGAAAATTGGCCCGTGCAAAGTGATGACTCCTGCCAGATCTGAGCCAGTGACGTGAAGATAGAGATAGGGACTTTCCAATCATGTGCCACAGGAATTTTACGAGCACTCGACTGCCAGATAGGAGACCCTGCTGAAGTGACTGCAACTCTACTGGAACATTCTGCCTTCACGAGAAAAGGAGAGAGTGGTAAAATTGCTAAATACATCTTTTTCTGGAGACAGGTAAAATGCACATATCTAGACAGCCCTCTCCTTCACGCTGCAGTAGTGCAATGGCGAGCAGACAGGTGGGATTAAAGGCGTCTGTGAGGCTTGGAGGAGGACGATCATCCAGGGCATGAGAACCACAGCCCTACTGTGAGTTGGATCAAATGGTGGGGTCAATCTGTGAGAAGAAGCCAAAAGCCCAGTTTACGCACTGAACCATGGATCTCAATTGGACAAGTCTAGGCTGAGCCCGTGATGGCACATGGACCTCGTCTCATCGACTCGATCTATCGAGGTCCAATGGCTGCATACAGAGCTGATGTATTCTGATGTTCTCGTGAATATGGGATGTTCCAAGAATACTAGTCTACCTAATTGAACAATGGCGCGGAAACCAAAAACAGGCTGAAGATCATACACTATGGAGGCAGTAGTCATGCGCTTAATCAGCCATGACGATGGAGTGAGTGGCGCGCGCGCAAGAGCAAGCACCAGACCATATGTTTTGAATTATCGCATCTGTGTCTGGGCACCATAATTCAAAACATATGGTGCATGTGTGGGTAACGGCAAGCAATAGGCCACACACGCACGAGCCTGTGGTGAGCTTTTCAAAGCCCCTTACTAAAAGTCTTGGCGCTCAGATCGTGTCTTACGCTGACGACACCCAGCTCTTGTTTACTTATAACAAGAACGAGGTGTTCAATGGGATCCGTATCAGAGGCTGCTTAGAGGCAGTCTTTGATTGGTTCAAAAGACACGGCTTGAAATGCAACTCCGATAAATCGGAGCTGCTTTTTTTCGGATGTGTCTCTGAACCAAACTGGAAAAGTTGGTGGCCACAAGATCTGTTTCCTCCTGCCAATGCTAGTACCAAGGCTAAAAACCTAGGTATCATTGTTGACAATGAGTTAACCTTTGGGCCTCAAATTGCGTGTCTTTCGGGGAAATGCTTTGGAATCCTGCGGATGCTCAGGAAATTTCTCCCCTTGATTTCGGTGAACCATCGAAGGGTCATAGTCCAAGCACTTGTCGGGTCGCGTTTGGACTATGCAAATGCCCTCTATCTGGGACTCCAAAAATATCTGATAAGGAGACTGCAGGTAGTCCAAAATTCAGCCGCTAGGGCTATTTATGGACTCCCCAGACGAGCTAGTGCCTCTAACTTGTTGAAGGAACTGCACTGGCTCCCTATAGCCAAGAGGGTTCTCTTCAAAAGCCTGCGCTAACCTATAAGGCTCTTCATGACTCAGGCCCTAGGTATATTAGAAAGCGCCTTGCTTTTTACAAGCCGAGCAGAGCTCTGAGATCTGCCTCCTTGTCTAAAATGGTCGTTCCATCCATCAAGCGAACCAGACAAGGAGGGCGTTCCTTCCACTACCTGGCTCCGCGCGCTTGGAATGAACTTCCTATTGTTCTTAGACAGGCCCCCAGTCTGTTGTCTTTTAGAAAGGCATTAAAAACCTGGCTTTTTACTAGTTAATTTTGCTGTTCCTTTTTTTGCAGTTATGTTCCTTTCCATTAAAGGACTTCTTCGCCAAAGCGCCGGGACACTCCGACTGGAGTAGCCGTTGCGCTATAGAAGAGCCCAATTAACATAACATAACATAACATAGTCATAGGAGGACCAGACTAATGCGTGTACAAGGATTCCACACAGACCAATCCCAAACAACAGCTGGAAATTAAACAAACATTCACATGAACATTTCCATAATAATGAACTTTTCAAAAGTGACAGTTTTCCGTCTGTCCACCAGCCTAATGACTGTGAAAACTGCAAGGAAGATAAAGCAGACAAAGTGATAGTTTGTACCAACCAAAAAGTTGCTAGCGCATCACCACTCAATGGTGTGTGTCCAATAGAAACAGATGGTCCATGGTGTGTTTGCTACACAAGGGCTTTCAAACATGAGGAGGACGTGCGGTACCACCAGGTGAGATGAGGGAGACTGCTGGAACAAGCAGCAACTGCATCCATCCAGTACAGAAAGCGCCAGATAAGTAGCCACCCTGTTGGCCGTGCTTTCCTGACAATAGTGTTTCGTAGTTACTATTTTATGCCCACCTTTACAGGTTTCTAAGTCAACTACAGGCATGCAAAAAGGGTTCTTGGTGGCTGGTAGTTCAAAGACTCTAACGGATTCTGAAGTCAGGGCACTAAAGCGTGCTCTTTAAGTCAAAACAGAGGCTGCAGATAACAATGATTTTTAAAAAAGGGAAATAAGTTAAGCCCTCACTGCTGATAGCTGGAATCAGCAGATCGCCCTGGAATCCCAGCATGGCCATCTAAGCCTTTCATCCTTCAGATGTTAAGCAACATTGACAATGGCCTCAGTAGAAAATACACCATTAATGCACCCTGAGGCCACAACAACCATCTTGGACATCACTTACATTTTCTTAGCAAAACAAAAAAATCCACACTTTACCCCATTGAGGGGGGCGCTAGAGAGCGCGCAAGCAGCATGGCCGCACTGATGTGAGGCTCCTGCTTCCTGGAACTGATATCCTTCACTTATCCTGAACAATTGGGCGCTAATTGGGGTAAATTGTCGAGAGATCGGTGGCGCTACCCCGGGGCTACAAGTGGAGTGAAGTGCGGAAGGATCGGCGGCGGACAACCGGAGCGGGGGGCGCCTGAAATCTGAGCCGCGCCGCCCGCCTGACCTGCATGGAGCTTTGACTCGGCTGCAGTGACTGGGAAAGGCTGGGGATTACCACGAGGCAACCAGGCCGCGCGTCCGGCAACGACACAGTGAGTCAGCGTTATCGCTAACAATCGAGTCACGGCGCAGAGGCGGACTGCCGGTGCAACAGGACGCCAAGGAGGCATTTGTGGAGATAGTACTGCTGGGGGTGGCGGCGCAGTTTTCCATGAGACCACTGCGCAAGAGACTTTGCCGAGAGCCATAATGGTGTTGTGATTTGATTGATGGATGCGGACATACCGACGGAGGCGGGGAGGACTGTGTAGGTGAATTTGTGGGGAGCCCACATAGCGCAGCGGTGGAGGATTGGCGCGTGTTCCCCCCCCCCCCGCTGTGAAGATCTAGGGAACACCAGGGCAGGATAATAAATATACTGAGGAGGCCGGACATACAATGGCGGCTGCGGGGAAAGCGCCTTTGGCAGGAGAGCCGTTCCGAGGTGTGGGGACAGGCTTCGCGAAGATACTGAGCAGTGTTCTTCCCCATCACGCCTCGGTTACGGTATGGAACAGTCTGTGTGATGCCCGTGGTGAGAGGGGAGATGGGCAGTGGCAGTGCGTGGATAGCCGGCTGAGACGAGAGTGCAAGAGGAGTGAGACCCTTACTGGCCGGTGCGGAGTGCCTGAAGCGACCTGCGACAGGTGCGATCAACCCCCTTGGAGCGGCGGAGCATTGGGTGGTGGTTTGACAAGGACTGTGACTGCCGGGCCGCCACGAGTACTCCCCCCCCCCCCCCATATTGTGGGTGCTGGATATCACAGGCTGCTGCTGTTTTACGGACTTAGCAACCTGCTGCCGTTGTGCCCTACAGGGCTTTGGAAGGGGCTCAAGTAGCTCCGTGAATCGCCATACATTGGTGGAGAAGGCAGCTGGCGATTATGAGGTGATGCTTCAGCGGGACACAGTCTTGGGCAAGTAGCTGACCCAGTGAGGTGAGAGCTGCTGAGAAGCGCTGGACAGAGCAAGCTGACGCGACAAGAGTGCGGGGCAGGATCAGCTGTTGACGACGAAAGGGCCATGTGGCGACTCGGGCTGGCCCTCACACTTCACCCTAGACTGGTGGTTGCCTTGATTACTCCTGATACATACGCAGAAGGCGTTGCACTCTTGCTGAAATATGGGGAAGACCGACACTCGTCAACCGAAACTAAATTTTGAAGCTGCAAAGAAGGGAAGCAAATCTACTGCTGACGACCAGGAGCAGGACTTTGCTGAGTGCGCTGGAGGGGGAGCCAATTCACAGGCCTCGGACATGGCCAATATACTACAAGAGATGCGGCAAGGATTTGCAACAGTGGTGGACAAGGTGGACCGGATGTCCTCTAGGATGAATGCCATTGCACATAAGCTAGATGGCCAGGAAGACTGCATTAAGGAGGCGGAAAGACACATATCAGAATCAGATGACGTCACTGCAACCCGTACAGTGCAACTTACGAGAATGGATAAACTGCTACCCGTCATAGCCGCAAAAAATGAGGACTTGGAAGCGCGCAGTCGGCGCAACAACATACGCGTCATAGGCTTACCAGAATCGACAAATACTGGTAGAATGGAGGACTATATAGAATAACTACTGCTGGAGTCCATAGGCAAAGACGCCTTTTCCTCGCAGTTCATAGTGGAAAGGGTGCACAGAACCCTCGGTCCACGTCCGGTGCCGGGAAGCCCCCCACAACCTATAATTGCACGATTACTTAATTATAGAGACCGGGATGTAGCCCTCAGAGCTGCGAGAAACAAGCAGAAGTTGACATATGATGGTAACACCTTTTCCATATATCCAGACTTCACACCTATCGTGCAAGAAGATCGCCGCAGTGTTTGTGGAAGTCAAGCGGAAGTTGCGATCGGGGCAAATTGATTACGCACTCCTCTACCCAGCCAAGGGAAGCAGCGATTCTTCACGTCTCCCCAGCAAGTCGAAGACTTCCTCCGAACATTGAAATGAGCAAACCGGGGTGGAGAGCGACTGGAGGCCTCGCAGTGGAATGGTGACATGAATGAAAATGAGGATCTGGAATGACTGACTCCAGCAAAGTAATCTGCACACATCCAAGGAAACTATTACGGATTGGTAGGCTTGGTCGGACAATCTAGCTGATGCGAGGTGAGATCCTTCCAGTATGGCTCAATTGTTTACATGTTATTGTGGTTCCAGGCCTGCTCCCCCCTCCTCATGATAGGGCCGGCAGCGCCTTCGGAGGAGAACTTAAGGGGAGTGAGGAGACTGCTTAGCTGTCTAGAAGGTCCCCCAACGGGTATTACCCCATGGAAGTACAAGTTCTGAACTATGAGGGGAGGGTAACAGAAGTGGGGTTCCAATTTGGAGGTAGGGTGGGAGGGTGGACGTGGGATTCTGGCAAGATTGGGTTGCTTCAGTGGGTGGGGGGAGGGAATTTGCAGTTCTTGTTGATTAGACGTAGGTCTGTGGGGGGTTTGTTCGAGGGGGTTATTTGGTACATGTGGTTGTCAATAGGCACATCCAAGGGATTTACTGTATGGTCATACACAAAGATTAATATTACTTTGAAATGTCGTTGTTGTACTGGAGCCGCAGTTGTTGAGTGACTAAAGGTGGTGGATCTGGAACAGAGGCGATGCTATCCGATGGAGCACTGTAGAGATGTACAAGGCCTAGCTCATGACCCCCATTGACAGCACTAAACTAAACATAATTACATGGAACGTACGGGGGCTGCGTGACCCGCGTAAGAGACGCCAAATACTATCCTATCTTGACAGACACCAGGTACACGTAGCAATGCTGCAGGAGACACACTTCAACCCAAGACGTAACATCACATTTGCTTGTAAATGGGTGGCACACAGGATCTTTTCTTCTTTCTCTTCCTATGCGAGAGGTGTGGCGATTCTGGTTAAGAGGGGCACTCCGTTCACACTAACGGGAGCCACGTGGGATGCCCAGGGGAGATATTGCCTGACTTGGGGGAGGTTGGGGTCTGATTCTGTTACCCTGGCCTGCTGTTATGGTCCTAATGTGGACGACCCCCAGTTCATTACAGAACTATGATTGTGGACATTGGGTCCAACCATATTGTGTGGGGAGGTGACTAACAATGCGCGGAGTCCGGATATTGATAGGTCCCACCCAGCACCCCATCATTACACAAAAGCCCGTGCCATGCTGCATTCCACACTCACGGACCACAATCTGATAGATGCGTGGAGACACTTGCACCCTAACGACCTAGAGGGAACCCACTTCACTGCGCATGCGGCTACTGGGGCGAGACTGGACTATATTTTCTTGAGTGTCGGGCTATTTTACAAGTGCAACACTTAGCCAGGACTTACTCGGATCATGCACCGGTACGGCTTACATTGTCCTCCACAGATTATGGTCCTCCCAGAAGCAGCTGGAGGTTGCAACCTACCATACTACTAGACACAGTTTTTCAGGAGGAGCTCAGAGAGGAGATCAAAGATTTTTTCATACGTAATAAGGATTCGGTAGAAATTATCTGGGAAGCTTTCAAAGTGACGTTACAAGGTTTTTGCATAGCAAAGGGTGCTGGGATGCTTAAAGATATTTTGAACACGTTACGTACACTTGAGACCAAACTTAAGTCATTGGAGAGCAGATTAGCTACTAGGCCGGATGGCATATCCAAGAACAATCTCAGTTTAGATCAAAACTCACAGCCTACATGGGTGAGGCTCGCAGAGAGGCGAGATTTCGAGGGAAGTATTGGACGGCCCGCCGCTATGGCGAGGGGGAGAGGCCTGGGAAGGCGCTGGCAGAGACGATTCGGAGGTCATGAGGCTCTAATGTAATCCTAGAATTGAAAGGGTTGGACGGCATTGTATATAGGGACACTGCGACCATACTTAATGCCTTCACTGAGCACTACACGGCATTGTATACAACCACTAGGATGGGAAAATTGAACCTAGGCGCATATTTGGACGATATATCGCTGGGGTGGTTGAACGATACACAGCAGACATTTGTGTGTGCCCCGTTTGAGCTTGACGAGGTCAGGAAAGCCATCATGCATATGCAGTCGGGTAAGCCCACGGGGTCGGATGGTATCCCAGTCGAGTTTTATAAAACCTATATTGATATGATGGCTCTGTAGGAGAGTAGGGTCTGAAATCCTATGATCACCCAGATTTTTTGCTTTTGTTTCACTGGTTTACGACTTTCTCTGGCTGTGGGCCTGCTAATCAGACCCACAGCCTAGCTGTTCTCTCACTAAATTACAACGTGTACCTTAGGTGCATTTACCAATTGGTACTGGGCCACCTTATCAGACCCTGTAACTCCGGGCATAGGTGTACCCAGGGCCTACCAGGGGCTGAAGCATGTATTATGCCACCCCTGGCTGGCCATCTAAATCTGACACAACTGGCTGCACGACAGCTGGGGCAAGGTGGTGTAATCACCCTTTGCTTTAGATATAGTATACCTATATCTAACCCTAAAAATGGACACACAGATTCCTATCAGTCACTCCTATGGCAGGCCTTGACAATCCTGAAGGCAGAGTGCTTGGAATCGTGTGAGATGGTGCTCTGGCATGAGCTGAGCCCGTTTGCAGCTTGCAGGAACCAAGTCCTAATAGCTGTTCCATGATAACGCGTACCATATACTCTTAAGTGCATTATAATCCTCGCGGTTAAATGCTATCTTTGGTATCGCTTTATCAAAACATTTCGAGTAAGGTGTCATACGAATTGGAATACTAACCCCTCGCCAATTCTGGTGACGGGGTTAACATTCCACCCTTCTAGAGGGACACAACATGTATGTAACTGTGAACCCCGGTTAAAGTTAACTCGAGCCTCAGCATCACAAATGGATGCTGCCACCACAGACACAAGTCTGACCCCCTACAGCTGGGAGTCCTTCCAGCGAGGGGAGCTTAGACAAAAGGTTTCCTGTCAGGGGCGGTGCTCGCACTATCCCAGACAGGGTTTTGTGTATCCTGGGTAGGCAGGGCTTTTCAGGAAGGTGACTTCAAGTGGCACCCCGGTGCTCACTACGCATCTGCCGGCTAGAACCAGTTCCAGGGGCACACCAGCCCCTGGCCTGGGGAAAGTCCGGCATGGGAGAGGGGTGTAACCACCCCCCTTCCTGGTCCCACCCCTAGGGCAGGACCTAGTCGCGTACCCACCCCTTTCTTTAGGATAAAGGCAGGAGCGGGGACCCTTCCAAATTAGATCATCTTTGAATAAAGAAACTTCACGAAAGGAACTCTCGACTCTTCTCAAGATTTCTCCCTTGTGACTAAGGAGTAGTCAACCTGCATCCGCAGGCACCATCTAAGAACTCTGCGGTTTGCTGCACGTCCTTCCTCCGGAATCCGACTGACCAGCTCAATGAGACCCGGCTTCCCTGGCACCTCTGACCTCTACCTACCTCTACAGCTAAGCTGAGAACCGTAGGTGCGACGAGACCTCGAGGGACCAGCCATCATCAGAACTGCACGACTTCTATCCAGCACGACCGCCGAGGGATCCTCTGGTGAGTGCTTTGGGGTCTGAGAAGCCCCGACCCTGAGCAGCTCCAGCCCCGAAGTCCAGCCCCCCAGCATCCACAAGATCTGCGTGGGGCCCTTCTGTTTTTTGGCTGCTCACTGCGTTGTCTGGCTACTAGCCCGCTGGCTTGTGGCCTTCCCGACGCCGCCCGACGACAACAACGCTGCTGGTCTGGTTGCTCCAGACTGGCCCTTGCTCCCTTCCAAAAGAGGAGCACCCCGGACCCTCCTGGTCCACTCAAGACGCCATTTTAGGTCCACCGCGTGGGCTTGAATTTGCCAAGATTTGTTGCCCCAATCCTGGGTCCAGCGACGTCGACAGCATCAACCATCGTGGGACAGCTCGCACCTCCATCCTGGTCGCCGACAACACCTCCTGGTCCGTGAGACTGCAGAGCCCAGCTTCGCCCACTCACCTGGTCGAGGTGACTACCATCCGGTGCCCTCCTGGTGCCATCTGATCACTGGCTAGTGGTTAAGAACTTGGTCCCCTCTGCTTTCAGGTGTCATCCATCTTCGATCCAGGCTTGGATCACTTCGAACAATCTTCACTGGTCGCCTGCCAGCAACTCTTTCTTCAGGCTCCTGGTTCGTCAACGAGGATTCCCGACGTCTGTACATACCCATGCAGCCGCAGCCCCTGGGCTAGGTAACTTCGGCATTTCGGTGCCCCAGCATAGCCTCACTATCCAAGGGTCCAGAGTCACTGTCGTTTTCGACCTACCTTATCGGGTTCGCCCGAGAACACTAACTTTGCTTGTACTAACTCCCATAGACTTTGTCCCGCATCCCGCGTGAGAGTGCACACTCTGCACCCGAGTCCCCTAGGCCTCCTACTAGTAATCTGAAGGTTCAGTAATGTTGTCCTAGCGATTCCAAAGCCTATTAGTCCAGTACTTACCTGCTAGTAATTTCGCATTCCACTTTCATAGTATATGGTTTTTCGTGCCCCTCGGGCATTTGTGTAAATTGTGCAACTTAAAGTATTTTTGTAAGAGTTTTGTTGTGTGCTTAGTACCCTGTCCTCATAAAGAGTACAGGGCTGTTGTGATCTAAATAAATACACTGTTTATTTTCATAACACTTGTGTGGTGTCCTTTCACTTGGTGTTCAAGGGGTATATGTGATGGTATAACAGCTGGCTTAACACGCCCTCTAGAGTTTAGCCCGAAGACTGCTCTTGTCCATGCTACTAGGATAGCTGGTCTATCGGTTGACTTACAACCAATCACCATAAGGGTTGTTTGGACTGATACATAGTGATCACTAGAATAGTGAACACTGAATATCAGGCCAACTTCTCACAGGCTCCCATACTGCGTGAGGTCTATGAGGATGCACTGGAGGTAGGGCGTCTCCCCCCTTCCATGAGAGAGGCGATCATCGTCTCCCTATTAAAACCAGGGAAAACACTGCGCCACTGTGATTCGTATAGGCCCCTGTCACTGCTCAATTGTGATGTTAAAATATTAGCTAAGCTCATAGCTAATCGTCTCAGTCTACTCATGGAACATTTAATACTACCTGACCAGTCGGGATTTGTGCCCGGGCGTGCAACATCCCATAACTTGCGGACCATATTCACAATATTGTATAACGTTTCTTCGGAGTTACCTTTGGCAGCAGTTTTCCTGGATGCCACAAAGGCTTTTGACTCCATTGAGTGGGACTATTTGTTTGGTTTGATGTCCCGAATGGGGTTCCTCCCCTTTTCCTTTCCTGGATATGTTTGTTGTGTTGCTCACCTACAGCTAGAATAGTGATTAATGGCAAAACTTCTGAGGGTTTTTCAATAACAAGAGGTTCGAGGCAGGGTTGCCCCCTGTCCCCCCTGTTGTTCGCGATCGCGGTGGAACCACTGGCGGCTAAATTGCGTCAGCACCACCGTGACAGAGCATTGCAATGCAACATGAGGCAGATATTGGTTTCCCTCTATGCGGACGACATTACACTCTGCATACGAAACCCCCAACAGAACTTAAATATTATCCTTCGAGAATTTATAGTGTTTGGATTGCTTTGAGGGGTCCAGATAAACTGGGGTAAGTAGAGCATCTTTCCCCTTACTGATACGATGAGTCGCTTTCCCTTGGACTATCCGATGGCATGGTGCGAGGATGAACTGAAATATTTAGGCATCCGTGTGACGAGGGATAGAGATGAATTGATGCGTCTTAATTACGGGACCGCTATGGTTCGAATTGCGGATAATATATCAAAATGGATTACCCTCCCTCTCTCCATGGCGGGCGTGTCTCTTTGATAAAGATGGTTATATTATTTCAACTATTGTATATGTTTCTTATTATACCCTTTTACCCGGGGTCATTTTTTTTTAAACAGTTGCGGTCAGAACTAACGCGATTAGTGTGGGGGGGGGGGGTAAAACCGCGAGATTACGGTGGGATGTATTGACGAGGCCTTATTCTCAGGGTTAATTTGGTGTACCTAATTTTGAATTAAACTATTACAGCCCACAGGCGCATTATGCCCATTTTTGGGTGCATCAACCACGTTATATGCCCCTGGTGGCGGCGGAGCATTGGCTCACTCTTCCCGTCCCCATTGAGGCGGCGGTGTACATTCCGACCCTCATGCGGGATAAGACGCCGACCACGGTGAGTTGCACGGTGGCGGCCTGGGCACATGTGAGTAAGATGTTGGATGCGCCTATGATTTACTCGCCATTGTTACCGCTGGCATATCATCCCGCCATGCCTCTTCTTCAGGAGACACTTTTCCACAAGTTTGAAGATCACACTAGGATACACAACTGGGGGGACATGTATCAAGAAGGGTCATTCCGCACAGTGGCGCACGTGTTCCAGAATATAACACAGACACCCCTAGAAACCTTCCTATACATTCGCCTGCAGCAGGGAATTCACTCAATTACTCCTGATTTCCCTTCGGAGCCACCGACCTTTACACGGCTACAGCTGACACTTCAGAACGAGATGGCTAAACGGCTGGTGTCAATACTATACAAAGCAGTACACACACAGAAGATTGAGCAACCTGCAAAGGCAAGGGAAAGGTAGGACCTCGAACTGGGTATAACTCTGACGGATAAACAGTGGGAATTCTGCTCGCTGCAGACTGAGCGAATTTCAGCTAGCAGTAGGCTTAGGATTATCCACTATAAATTCCTACATAGACTGTATTATACCCCAGCCAGAATGTATAGATACAAATTGAGGGATACCGACTCGTGTGATAGGTGTCATGCTGAAGGCGCTGACTTCCTGCACCTGGCATGAGGCTGTCCGGAGATATATAAGTATTGGGCGCAGATTTTTCAGGCTCTGTCCACTATGATTAATGCCCGGATTGGTATGTCCCCACTGAAGGCTTTATTGGGGTATGTGGAGCAGCTAAGGGCGGAACATCGTAAATGTGTGGCCTTGACGTTGCTTCTAGCTAAAAGGAGAATGGTATGCCGCTGGGGAAGAGGGAGAGCACCCAAGTTTAAGCTGTGGCTTCATGATCTAATATATTGTCAGGAACAGCAGGCGATCTATGCTATCACACCAGCTGGATTAGACCTGAGGGAGGGTTTGGGTGCTAGCTGCCTCACTAGTGGTTGACCTGTTGGGTTGTGGTGGAGGTGCCCCCTTGCCCGCCTACCCTTTCCTCAATATGACCTGTTCTAGTCCCTGGGTTTCTATTGTTTCATTTCTTTTGTAATGGGTGTGTAATTTATCTGACTGGTTTGCTCTGATATAACAACGTTGAACAATGTAACGGGAAATAATTGATTTGCAAGACGAACACTAAATGTATGTTTATGACACATTGAAATAGCTGTATGTGTATGACAACATGTGTACCACGTTTATGGTTGTTTTCTAAAAATCAATAAAAAGATTTTCACAAAAAAAACACTTTACCCAAATGAGCTTCCCATGACAGCATCATCAAACACCTTCCCTTCCAGCGGAAATCTCAAACATGACAGTCGCTGGAAATCTTCCAGACAGCAACTTCGTCTTCAGGCCCAGCTCCAACCCTAGGAATCGGGGTCTCCCTGCTACTGTGGTAAATAGACTTCCACCACACTGTCAGCAGACACACTAGATATCATTGCTTATAGCAGGAACACAGCCCACTGTTGGAAATGGCAGACACGCTATCAACCAACGGTAATGGCAGACACGCTATCAACCAAAGGTAATGGCAGACACGCTCTCAACCAACGGTAATGGCAGACACGCTGTCAACCAACGGTAATGGCAAACACGCTGTCAACCAACGGTAATGGCAGACACTCTGTCAACCAACGGTAATGGCAGACACTCTGTCAACCAAGGGTAATGGCAGACACGCTGTCAACCAACGGTAATGGCAGACATGCTGTCAACCAAAGGTAATGGCAGACACGCTGTTAACCAACGCTATTGTGGTAAACAGACTTCCACCACACAGTCAGCAGACACACTGGAAATCATTGCTTATAGCAGGCACACTGCCCACTGTTGGAAATGGCAGACACGCTATCAACCAACGGTAATGGCAGACATGCTATCAACCAAAGGTAATGGCAGACATGCTATCAACCAACGGTAATGGCAGACACGCTGTCAACCAACGGTAATGGCAGACACGCCGTCAACCAACGGTAATGGCAGACACTCTGTCAACCAAAGGTACTGGCAGACACGCTGTCAACCAAAGGTAATGGCAGTCACGCTGTCAACCAAAGGTAGTGGCAGACACGCTGTCAACCAACGGTAATGACAGACACGCTGTCAACCAACGGTAATGGCAGACAAGCTGTCAACCAACGGTAATGGCAGACATGCTGTCAACCAAAGGTAATGGCAGACACGCTGTCAACCAAAGGTAATGGCAGACACGCTGTTAACCAAAGGTAATGGCAGACACGCTGTCAACCAACGGTAATGGCAGACACGCTGTCAACCAACGGTAATGGCAGACACTCTGTCAACCAAAGGTAATGGCAGACACGCTGTCAACCAACGGTAATGCAGACATGCTGTCAACCAACGGTAATGGCCGACACGCTATCAACCAAAGGTAATGGCAGACACGTTATCAACCAAAGGTAATGGCAGACACGCTGTCAACCAGCGGTAATGACAGACTCGCTGTCAACCAACAGTAATGGCAGACACTCTGTCAACCAAAGGTAATGGCAGACACACTGTCAACCAAAGGTAATGGCAGACACGCTGTCAACCAAAGGTAATGGCAGACACACTGTCAACCAACGGTAAGAAGCAGACACGCTGTCAACCAAACGGTAATGGCAGACACGCTGTCAACCAAAGGTAATGGCAGACACGCTGTCAACCAACGGTAATGGCAGACACGCTGTCAACCAAAGGTAATGGCAGACACGCTGTCAACCAACGGTAATGGCAGACACGCTATCAACCAAAGGTAATGGCAGACACGCTGTCAACCAACGGTAATGGCAGACACGCTGTCAACCAACGGTAATGGCATCAGGAAACGAAACCCCAGCTCATACTATAAACATCCCTGCATGACTCTATATTCTGGCTAATTGACAAAGTATGATGATACAACATTCATACAGGGTGTTTTTATATAAAATAAACAAAACCATGAAATTGGACTCTGCCTGTTCAGGCTTCTGTCCTCCCTGCTGCCTGATCCATCAACCCTACTCTTCCGCGTGGGCTCCCTGCCTGCTCAGCACTCTGCCTGCTCCTTCATCTGCCCTCTCTGCTGCCTGCTTCAGCCACCCTGCTCATCCGCTTGCGCTCTGCCTGCCCAGTCCTCTGAGATCTCTGTGCCTACTCGGCCTCTAATGTCTGGGTGCCCGGGTGAGGTAAAGTGCGCATCAGAGAAGGCAGACACTTTGAGGAGTTGTGTGCACGGGGTTAGCAACACTTAGCAGATTTTCAGCCTTCCTCCCTCTGAAATTGTCGCTGCAGTTACAAAACTACAAATGAACCGCAGGCGCCCTTCGCAGGGACCCACAGCAGCAGCGCAGCACACTCTGTGCAGGCACACAAAGTAGACGCGCTGACAGACAGACACAAACCTATCCATGCACAGTGTGCCCTGCCCGCATGTACGCTGCTGTCACATTGGATAGCGCTCCCTACTTCTGTTTAGGTGCAGAAGAGCTTTGTACAGAACTGTGCGAATGTATGCACACGGGTACAAACTGCATCATCCGTATGTAAATGCAGACAGCATGCATGAACACTGCACAGGGCACTAGCACACATAGAGACGTGTATTTGTACATAGACACGCACATGTATGTACACACCTAGATATCCACACAACTTGTAAATCACGGTCCAAAGACCACGAACGTGTACGTATGGAAACGCGTTAGACATCCACATTTTGAAATTCAATTGTATCATAGCAGTATTCTACGGACGCTTACACGCACAGCACCCCCCACACATGCGGGCAATGCACATGTATGTCACATATGCCCTTCCGCAGGGAAGATGACACAGCAGGAGCGGGGCCTTTGACATGAAAAGTTTTGTGTTTGCAATAGGGTACAGTGGACAGGACTTGATTAGAATCAGCATTCCGGCCCAGAGCGCTACATGGGTATGAATGTTATGTTTTGAACAGATGGTGTTTGTCAACGGTGCGCTAAGGTCGGTACCGACCTTAGCACCCCTTGTGTTTTCCATTAGTCCATTAGGGGTAGGGTGTTGTTAGGTCTTTAATCTCGTACCCCCCTCAGACCCTTTCCACTTTTTGTCTTTTCCTCCGTTTGTCAACGGTGCCCATTGGGAAATACGTGACTTGCTATCAGTGACTACAAGTATCAGCATGCCGGGAGAACGGCACACCTGTGTGCCATGAAATGAGTGCATGCGCATAAATACTTTCAAGCCGTTTGAGCTGTTGAACACCATTTTCCTCTGATGAAGGAGCCGTAGCGCTCTGAAACGCGTCAGGATTAAAGGACATTACTTTGAACTCTAAAATGGTATGCTGTTTTTATATCCCTTGTCCTGGTCAGCAGACTCCAGGAAACCTACAATATGAGTCTCACACTGGTGCAATGACAACATCAGTAAAATAGGCTGACTGCAATCCTCAGTAAGCTTTTTTTTTATCATGGCACAGCAGAAATTAGGCAACTCAGAATATAGGCCATGGTCATTTGGCAAACCAGACACCATAAGCAATCTTGCAGGCAGGAAACCATCATCATATCATGCCAGTGCAGACTTGCCCTAGGGTTTTTAAATCTTGCACATTTAAGGTAACATTACAGATTCAGTCATTATAGGCAGGATCACCTACTCTTTCACTAGTGATAGTTGCCGAAAAATGTTGTGCACCTCCTCTGGGGTGTATAACTAGAAAAGGTAAGGAAGCAATAAGTGCCTATTGTGCTGTTCCTATTGAAGCAGGGTCAAGATTGATTTGCATTTGGCTTGGTCCAAACAGGTGGCATGGTGGCCAAAAGAACAATGGGTTGGAAAGCTATCCAGAACACTTGCCAGTGGTTAGATATATTGCAAGCATCCTCTCATCACCTTTTGTGAGTTTGTTGTAATGGTCCAAGTGGCTATATGTATGCTCAGTCATGGGTCCTCTCTCATGGTGCACTGGAGTCAAGCTAAACCTGACTGAAGAGCCCCAAACATGGTGATACCGGTCTTGGGATGCAAATGGCTGGGTCCAAACTGGGATGGCATTGTGGGCAAAAGTGATTAGACAGAACATTATTTTCATCACCTTTTGTGCTTTTCCGATCTCGGATGTTCATGTCCTCTTTGTTCTGGTTCCCCTGGTAATCTGGTTCTCTTTGCCTTGGTGTGAGACTTCCTGAGCCTGCTCCTCCTGGGCTTCATAGTGATATTCCTGGTCTCCTTTGTCCTGGTCCTCCTAATGCTGGTCCTGTGCAAATGCCTATGCATGTAGGAATCGGAATCAAATTTGTCATTCCTTAACATTGGCTAATAGCGATTCGGAAGTTGCCAATCGCTATTAGCTAACGTGACTCCTTTCTTTCCTATGGGCCTGCAGGCCCATAGGAATGAATGGTAATGCATTTGCAAAGTGCAATTACCAAATTGGTAATCGTTAATTACAAATGGAAGTCCAAGGGTGCCGGGGGCTTAAGGCCCCCCTGAAGCACCCCCCAAAAATAGTAAGTGTGCGCATGTGAAGCAAAGTGCGCTACATGGCATGCTTTGAAAAATGCATTTTTGTGCATTTTTCGAAGCATGCACAAATTGCCATCAACTTGAAGTTTATGGTAATTAGCGTTTCCTAATTGCACAGTTTGTATTTAGGAAAGGCATAAACGCCTTGGCATTACGGAATCGCAAATTGCGATTCCCTAAATGCATTCGCAATTTAGATAAATCTGATGACCTAAATTGCAAATGACAAAAGGTACCTGCATTGGAAAAGGCCTTTTTCCATTTGCAAACGGGCCAATTCTGCGAATCGGCCAGTTTGCGAATGGGAAAAGGCTTGATGCATGTCCCCCTAAGGGAATAAATTAAATGCAACTTTTAAATCCAGTACCATGTGCGTTAATTGAATTGCTTTCTGATAAGCATGACGTGAAAACTTCACTCCCTTCTTTTCAGTTGACCCGATTTGGGGCGTGTGCTAAATTTACTAAAATCTGCTGTGACAGGGGGCGGAAATCGGGACTATCCTGGCAAATCCAGGACATCCTACTTATCAAGTACTGGGAAAATAAATACTAGACTTAAGGAAGCACAAATGCAGTTTCCATCTTCCGAGGATATTACTGATGTAGCTGCCTTTTATTTATGCTGAGGTTGTTGAGAATAATGAGAAAATCAACAAAACAGATATTTTTCCCAATTCCCTGTACATATCAAAAACATGGAGAAAACACTTCAAAAGAATTTTAGAGCTATCTATTCCTAAATTATTACCAGCGCACTCTCAGTGTTGCCAAGCTAACAAATTAACAGAAAATCATATTTAATTATCAGCTCCATGCCTTATTAGAATCCGGCAACATAAATAAAAGAGCAATATTTTTCTTCTGCAACCTTATTATATTACTGATCAAAAATGGGGCAAACATGCAAAGCAGGTGTAGATGAATGCCACATTTAAAATAGTTTAGCTTAGCCACTTGCACAGGCGGTACCTCACTGCTTTTTGGCTACATAAAACACTTCCAGTCTAAGCAGATACACACTTTTAAGCCATCTTGTGTGTAGGTGTGCTCTAAAAAACAAAGATTCATTATGCTTTTGCCCTTTTTTAAGAGAAGCAATACGTTAGCTGTAAAAAAAAAGGTATAAACGTGTAGCCATACGTATGTTATGTTAAAAAAAACACTTTACAGTTTACGGATTGGGACTGAAAATTCAAAAGCAAAATAATATTCTGTTGTCACATTAGGTTTTTGGAAACATCTAGTGGTTGATTTCAAAATGGCCGCCGCTTTTGTCCAGCAATGGGAGCCATTTGGTAGTCCTTTCTCTATTTACTGATGTTGTAGAATTTTCCAGAAGCAGAAGACATTCAGTTGTTGTACTGACTTGTGAGAGGTTCTACAGTTGTTACATCTCCATTGTACAGTGAGTGCATGTTTCATTTTTATTTATTTGTCCTCAAAGATAGAAATCTTTATTTTGAAGAACACCTAGCTGAGCTTTTGATGCAGAGTGCAGGATAGTGAATTTTGCTGTGGGTTCAGATTTGAGTGCAGGTTTCAGTAGTGAATCTAGCATGTGCTTTAAGTTTTGAGGAAGCAGTTGTATTGATTTGTATTGCAAGTGCTGGAATGTAGAGACTGCAGCACTGCTGTTGAGGCACAACCTGGATTTAAGCTCCATTGTACAGTGGGTGCATGTTTCATTTTTTATTTAATCGTCCTCAGATAGAAATCTTTATATATATTTGAAGAATACCTAGCTTTTGATACAGAGTGCAGGATTGTGAATTTTGCTATGGGTTCAGATTTGAGTGCATGTTTCAGTAGTGATTCTAGCCTGTGCTTTAAGTTTTGAGGGAGCAGTTGTGTTGATTTGTATTGCAAGTGCTGCAATTTAGAGACTGCAGCACAGCTGTTGAGGCACACTCATAGCATGATTTCAAGGTGCAAGTTGATGGTTGCAGTTTATGGTTGCAGGGACCATGTTGCAGTACTCGAGTGTAATTCATTTTCAAAGTAGTCAAATATTTTGGAAGTTACAATTCAGCCATGGGTGCAGATGTCTCAAACTAAAGTGACATGCAGTTTTTCTTCTTAAAGTGACTACAAAGCAGTGCTATTTTGATTCAAACATATGATAGGTAAATTATATTGCAATCTCTGGTTGCATCTTTTGTGCAGGGTACTTTACAAAAGACCTCCATATTATGCCATGCAAACCCGACAAGCCTCAACCTTTTTAAAATAAGTTAATAATAATAAAATATTTTAAGGAATCATTCCAGATTCTCTGGGCTGCCAAGTTCTTGACCTGCTTTTACAAAACATATTTTTGCCGCTAGTGGGCTTATCTTTTTATTCATGTGAAAATACACTAAAACTCAAAGCGCATAAGTAAATGTCTACCATAAAATAGATCCGTCATCATTTGTCTGAAGTGTGTTTTATTTAAATTGTGTATTTCTTTCCTGCTCCTCTTTCATGCTAGAAATCTGTGAGCACTCTTACCTCAGCATTGATCACCGTCACTTGGATGGTGCTCTTCTGTGCGTTTGTCAGAGCTCTGTCGCTAGGACTTGGCAGTGTTCCTCAGCCAATCACAGCAGATGGAACATTCTGTGTTGATGCTACTGTTTAGCTGTCACAGACATAACCCATTCCTTAGCCCACAGTCAAATGATATATCAAACCTAAACCTCCCTTTACAGAAAGATAATTTGGATGTCATTATTTAAACTTTGAGGTAAAACTATAATGAAAGGAATAATCAAGACCATTAAAATACAAAGTGCTTAAAATGAGTAATTTGTCAACCTCTGGTATGTGTTTCATCAGGGCACTGAAATTCTGTGGCAGGGAGGGGCCAAATTATCTGGCATGGTTGGCTAAATTATGTGGCAAGAAGATACAAATTATGTGGCATAGTATGGCACATTGTAAGGCAGTTTTATTTTGACTTTTGTAATATTTAATACATTTTAACAGTGTCTTACAGAAGTTTTCATCTCAGAACTACCAATTTAACACTGAGAATCAGCAGTTAGCAACTGAATGGTGACCAGTCTTTGCAACTTGCATTTCAATGCGCAGATGCACGCGTTTCCACACTAATATTTTTTGTTAAAATCTGCAAACATGCAGCAGATAAAGGATTATGTACAAATGCTACGAATGCATAACTATGCAGAAGATGCTGGAGCTTCTGACTCACATAATTCAAATGGCCTTGGTTTGAATAGGGCTGTACACTTTTCATCTCACAAATGAGATTACATGTGTGTGCATTAGATTACAGAT
Source organism: Lissotriton vulgaris (assembly GCF_964263255.1). Taxonomy (NCBI): domain Eukaryota; kingdom Metazoa; phylum Chordata; class Amphibia; order Caudata; family Salamandridae; genus Lissotriton; species Lissotriton vulgaris. The sequence continues at coordinate 773,394,280 of NC_141685.1, read as the reverse complement.
ATTAGTATCCGATTCCTACCACATCCTTTAGTATTTCACATCTTATTCTGCAGCAATAGAGGATGAGGTTACCACTATAACAATAATCATAAGGTTATTTATGTAAACCTTTATAGAAAGGCATACCTTGAGGGCAAAATCTCGTTTAAGAACAGATTGCCCTAGTGTAGTAAAATAACCTTGTATAAGGGCCAGAGAGCCCTAATCTGCAGGCAGATTCTGATGTAAAGACCAAGGGCACAAAGTCAGATTCTAATATAAAGTCAGAGATCTCTAACATCAAGCTGATCCTAAAATGAAGGACAGAAAACCCCAATCTGTGGAGAATATTGGGGTTTCCTGGAAACACCTAACCTTAGGTCAGACACTCATGCCAGATGCAAGTCATCACCTAGGAGCGGAGTGTATATAACATAAATGGTAGTGAGAGCTATAACCTGAGAAAGAACCTGAAATGATAGGGAGAGGACCAGAACCAAGGACTGCAGGTGCCACAGGGAGATTAGAATAGATCACGATACGTGAGTCAGATAACTCTAACCTGGAAGCTGATCTTAATATATAGGCCACCAAACCTGAAGGCGGAACCTAGAATAATGGAAAGAAACCTCAAAAACACAGTGAGATCCTGATGTGACATGAATAGGGGCTTAATCTGGGAAGAGATCTCTTAACAGGGAACCTATACGGGCAGATCTTAATATGAAAGACAGAGTTTACCTTTTTGTAGGGTAGAGAAAGTAGGTGCTGGTTTCTGATGTAAGGGGCAGGAAACCATAGAAAGAGATAGTGCTTGATATAAGAGGCAGAAGTATTTTACCTTTGAATATATCCTTTACTGTGTGCAGAGAGTTCTAAGCTTGGGAAAGACACTTTTTTAAGAATTAGAGGTCCTTCCCTGAGGATAATGTGCACCCTTATCAACATTTTCCTAATGGAGAGAGGGGCTGGCCTATGAGGCAGATATGATGACCAAGGAGAGAGTTAAGAAGTACAAAATAAAAAATGTATATTTCTTATGGATACTTCTAAGTGTAGATTCCTCCCTTTTGAAAGCACCAGACTGCATCCAGAAATGTTTTCAGCAGTGCTCCTGCAGGCTGCTATGTGGAACCGTGGCTCTGTGCTGGCTCTGCCCTTCCCCGGAAGTAAGGGAGTAGTGCCTCATAAGCGCTATATACAAGCTCACCCCCTGTTCAATACACCAACCCATGCCCTCGTCATTCACCCACTCATTTACTTTTCACTATAAGCTCACTGTTCACTTGTCTGCTCTCATTTCTTATTCCTTGCTCGTCCACTCATGTATTGACATACTCGCAAGTTTCTCTGCTTACTAACATAAACTCCATCTCTTAATCTTCAATAAATACTCACTCGCTCATTTCTCCTTACTCACTCCTTTAACATGCACACATTGTACCAGAGTTGTCAATTAGCTCCACATCACCATTCTTTTCTGGCAAGTCCTTCCTTTTTAGCTAACAGGAGTTTGGATTCTACTACCTTTGCTGTTGCTTTCCCAAATTATGATATATATAGGACAAGAACACTTATATCAAAATGGTATTGTATAGAACAACTCAAGTGTCGTTAGGTAACTGATAACATTGCGCTTATTGGTAATTCTGCCCCTCACATATCCATTAGCTCACTCCACAGTGACAATCTATACTTATCCTTACTTAATACTCAAAGCCTCATGAATAAGTCCTTAGTCACTCAAAAGTCACAGATAATGTATTTGCTCTTCACACATACAGCACACACCTCTGTCTCACTTATTTCTTCCATATAATATCCTCTTTTGCTAACTTCGTACTCATTCACAGCTATTCCCACTCATACTTGTAGGAAAGTAGGATCTGGGTTTATGCTTACCCCCACTTTTCGCTTGGTGTTATGCTGTTTCTGACAAGTCTAACTGGGACCTGCTAATCAAGACCCCAGTCTCTGTGCTTTTTCCCCTGAATTGGATATGGTGAGGACTTGGATACATCCCAGATTGGCTACTGGTGTACACTTGTAAGTCCCAAATATATGGCACTGAGGTACCCAAGGAATAGGCACACTAGGGGCCTCCCATGGGATGAAGCATGTATTATGCCACTCATGAGAGAACACTCAAAGTGTGACTGTAGACCTGCCATTGCAGCCTGTGTTTCTCTATATCTGAGGTCACTGCACGTGAAACCTATAAGTCACCCCCTTAGGCAGGCCTTTCAATCCCGAAGGCAGGGTGCTTGGTTCTAAGTGTGAGGGTACCCCTGCATGAGCAGGACACCCCTACAACCTTTTGAGTCCATTCACCCGGGTTGTAAGTGCATCAGCCATCATGATATATACAATGGCCATGCGTCATTACACGATGACCATCTCTAAATTAGCCAGAACAAACCATGCTGTGTTTGGTATCAAACATGTTGGAATAATACCCCCACACTGTTTGTGTGAGAGATATGACTCCATGTACTGTGAATCTCCTCCGGGTGGCCCTCAGTGCTCCCTGTACCAGTCTTTCAGAACCGGACAGCATGCTAGGGCTGCTGCCGACCAGAGACATGTTTCTGCCCTCATGCTGTTGAGCCAAGCTCAAGCAGGGGAAGGCAGAGCAATAGATATCTTGTCACAGGGAGGTGTGACCTCCTCCCAGACAGGGCTTAGTATATTGGGGCAGGGTAGGGGCGCTTGCCAGTGCCACTAAGACTACGTGAAGGGCACACTTGGTGCCCTCTTTGCATAGTCCACTTCAAACCAGTTCAGGAGCCGTTGGTTGCCACTCTGGCGCGAAACCGGACAAAGGATATGGGAGTATCCTCTCCATTGTGCAGCCACCCCTCTGGGAGGGACCCCGGAATCGTCCCAACCCTTTCCTTAGGGTACTTAAGGGCTTACCTAAGGGTGGGTCCCTAGATTCATTGTGGGACAAGATTCAGATCAGACACCACTTCATCTTTAACCGTCTGGGCACTCTGTACTTTGATGGACGTTTGCTCTGGACATCGAGACTGCAGCTGGGAAGACTTCTGCTGCTCCTGGTCTCGTTGTCCTGCTCATCCACTGTAACGTCTGTGCCTGTGCTCCATACAGGAACCTTCCAAGGCCTGTGGACATCCAAGACACCTGAAGGATTATCCATTGAAGTGAAAGAGTCACTTCCCTGCATCTGCAAGCACCACAACTAATCTAACCGGTGTGCTGCTCCTGGGCTCCCATGGACTCCAGAAGGCTCAGCAACACAGGTGGTGGTTCTACAACTCCATTGAGGCCTGCCCTGTCTTCTCCACGAGTTTGAGGCCAGTATCCCTCGTCGGAACTGCAGGAACCAAACCCCTGTGCACCGGGTTGACTTGTCGTTGCAAAGGCTTGTTAGCTCTCTTCCTCAGAGATCTTCAGGCTCCAAGTAGTCATCAACAACAAGCATCGGCTGTGACTAAGATCTTTGTCCTCACCGCATCTCTTGCACCATGGGCCTGCATCTTTGGTGAGCTGCTTGAGGTCCTCTTACGACTCCAGTGCCTCCCAACCTGCGGGTCCTCTTGAGGGACTTCTTTGATTCCATTGGGCTCCCCTGTTTGCCTGGGCCTACTCTGACTTTTCTTCTTGTGGCAAGTCACTTGGACCTTGCTGGTCCCTACACTGTACCTTTTTTCCCTTGGCTGGAAGGAATGAAGAGATTAGCATGGATATTGGCCAATAGCAGACTTTTTGCTGTTTCTTTGAGGCATGAGTCATCGATGTAGGATCCGACCAAAAAGATCCAAGGCTCAGTTTTTCATACCAGGATTGAACATGCCTAAACCATGGGAAAGTTAGACATGTATTGGATTGACAGCTGTTCCTTTAATGTGTTATGGTATAGCTTAAGCCCCTCTGCAGTCCAGATCCTTACCCAGTACATAAGGAGCCTGGGTTGGCAATATCTCCCACCTGTTTGGGAACCACGTCAAGAAACATAGGTATTAAGAGATTATTCTTGGGGAGATGAAGGAGCATTCACAGGAATTTATTTTCATAAGAGTAAGAGAGTCTGTATTCATGTGGCCTCAATGTTTGGTGCCATATAAGGCAGCTGAATAGACTTTTAGTCTGTATAACTCCATTGCCGGGAGTAGGGCCCTTGACTTTGTCCCATGATATGTTTTTTTTAAAGATAATTGATGCCTGATGTTGGAGCACCGCCCTTCTCTTCTGGATGTGAGAAGACCATGAAACCCTACTATCTAGCATAATGCTCAAATATTTGAATCTAAAAACCTGCCTTACCTAAGACTATGGTGTTTTTAAATGATCTGTTCGGTCTGACTACCATAAATTGTTTTTTTGAAATGTTAATCTCAAGAGCCATAGCCACACAGGAAGAATTAAAATTGTCTGAAAATTGCTGTTATCCCATAGGTGTGTGTAAGATTAGGAGAGTGTCGTCGGTGAAAAGTAAAGCAGGCATGCTATCCCCTTCAAACTTGGGGGCGTCTATATTTCCTTTTTGGAGGACCTCAATATCATCATTGACGAATAAGGAAAAGAGGGTGGAGGACAGCACACACCATTGTCTAACCCATCTGCGTATTGGGATCTGGTCTGTTAGGTATCCCAGAGGACCCCATCGCACTTGGGCATAATTATCTTGATGAAGTTTTACTAGTTGACCAAGCAGGGCATCCAGATACCTTGAGGGTTTTTAGTGACACCCATAGGAGCTCCTGGGGGACTTAGTCAAAGGCTGCTTTGAGGTCAACAAAGGCTATGCACAAATGGCCTTCTTTGAGCCTTTCATACTTCTAAATTATAAGGAGCAGAATCAGTACTTGGTCTGTCGTGCTGACTTTAGGTCTGAATCCAGCTTGTTAGGGGGTTAGGATATCTGCACCCTCAATCCACTCATTTAATTTGTTTAGCAACTGTCTCGCTTAAACCTTTTGGAGAATGTCAAAAAGGCTTATTGGCCTATAATTACCAGGACTACACCGATCCCCCTTTTTGTAAATGAGACTAATCTTCGCCCTTTCCATGTATCTTGGATTGGAGCCCCTGCAGCTATTGCATTGCTCAGGCAGTTAACATAAGAGGTGCAGACTAACATGGGATTTTGTCTGCTCCTGGGGCCTTGCCCAATTTAATTGCACTGATAGCTATCATGGTTTCTTCTAGTGTGAAGTGAAGGTCTAAAGGAGGCAAGTTGATGCGAAAAGGTCGATTGCGGCATGATTGTATAACTTAGTGAAGTGATCTACCTAAGCCTCAGGATTCAGGTGACAGTCTACTTGTAATTTGGAACTCCTGCTCCCATGGGCAACTTTTTTCCAAAATGACAATTAACGCTAGACCTTGCAGCCATTACCAGATTGCTTCAGCTGGCATCCACTCCACTTGGCCCTTGCACTTCCTACTGTCTTCTTGTATAAGTCCCTGGCTATGCGGACCTCAGGTAGATTTTTAAGAGCATTCCCCAGTATTTGTTTTGCCAATCTACAGTCCTTTGAGTACCATAGATTACTATCTACATTACGCGCCCTGGTAGGGGGCTTCTTTTTTTGGTGGTTGGGTCAAGATCAGTATTAAAGATGCTACCAGCTTTGTGTGTATATAAGTGATAAAAATCCTTAGATTTTCCAGGCTATTTAGGTGAGACAGAACACTCACAAATATGTCATATATCTCTGTCATGGTCTCTGCATTCCCCACAATTGAGAGCAACCTGGTGGACCTATGGTTGTTTCCCATTATTGGCATTATTTGTGGTGCTGTAGGGGTGGGTAGTTGGAGCTACAGCCCAGGATGTTTAGGTGTAAGGGGTAGTGGCTACTCTCCTCTCTTATCCACTTCAGAGTCTGCCAATCTTTCCCACATGACAACCTTGGTCATGATGCAATCAATTTTTGATCTTATAGAACCTTTCTTAAATGCAAATGCCCCAGCTTGTCAGATACAGATCTCCATTACATGCCCTCAGCCCATTTAGTGTAATGAAGTGGACAACCTGCATGGCAACCACTGAGCTTAAGATATAGGATCTTGAGCTGAGGGAAGGGAAGGGATACCCCACCACTAAATCACAGCCATATATGGTTTCAAAGTCTATATTAAAATCTCTACCTATAATGACCATATCCTTGGAGTTGATCTGTCTAACAGAATGTTGCAAGATGTTTACAGTAGACAATTTCACACTTCTGCTTCTGGGTCTACAGTAGACAATAAACAAATACCTACAAGTCTTCACTGGGGAATACATTTTTAGCCCTAAAATATCTGACGAGTCAATGTTTTGATTCGTCGGTTTAAATCAATTTGACCCAAGTCCAATGGCCCCCTGATGCCCTGCCTCAAACTGATGTCAGTGCTTTGACATGATATGTGGTGTAGCCAGATTTAAACTGGGGTTCAATTGCCCACATCTCTTGGAGCTTACATACATTGAATTGGTCTATATAATCTCTACAGTCTGGTGCGGCTCTTTGGACTTAATACTAGCAACGTTCCACAAGAGAATTCTGATTGTCCCTGCTGAGTTGGAGCTTTGGCTAGGGTGAGGAGAATTAGAGAACAGAGATGCCAGTCTATGGGATACACTTATTGGAGAGGACAGAGGTGCAAAATCGTTGTGTGTGCCCTTTGTTGGTGTCAAATTGGCAGTAGTTGTTATGGCATTAACAGGGTCAGAATCAGAATCAGGAACAAGATGCATCTATAGCGCAAATCATGGAGGAAGGGGAATCCACTGGAAGGAAATGAGCCCCCTTTGATGGTACTAGATTTAATGTACTTGCAAATCCAGGTTATTCTGGTAGTTCCCCCCTCTAGGGGATGTGTTGATGCCCCGAGTAACATTTTCACAAATCGTCAATCTTGGGCATTCAAAAGTGAAAGGGGTTCAAAAGTGTTTTTTGTGACTATTTTGAAAATGAGTTGGCCAAGGTTGCTGATGGGTGTATCCCAATTAGAGGTGAGCGCAGCAATGGTCTTTCGAAATATATTTCTGGAAGCATTTTAATTTGGTCTAGAGGAGAAGTCATTGAGCTAAATCGCAGTAGAAGCAATTCTACCAATAACGGAGGCTTGAAGTTAACTAATACTCTGTCCCCAGAACAGTCATTCGGATATTTGTCTAAACAAGGGACTCTTCCTATACATTTGCCCTCTTGGGCTAATTCCTGGGACCATCTTGCATTTGTTTTTATCCAGTGAGCAGCTTTGTTTTTCAGTGGCAGGGAATCTTCGCTTGCACCAGGGGGTATCCCAGAAACATTCTGGAGGACAAGCAGGTAGGGCGTGCACTTTGGGGACAATGGGGGTGGGGGTCAAACATTCGTCCCCGATCAAAGATCTGGGTTTAATCCATATTTTATGTTTTGCTCACCACTCCATACCAGTTGGTACCCAGCCATTTGCAAATCAGTCTTGACCCTGTCTCCCATGGAATAATCCAACCCAAATTGCCAGGCCACGCCCTCCCTGGACCAGAAACTAGCATCCTGGGACCAGTTCCCTGGTATCACCCCACATCAGCCAGGCTAGATTGAATCCAGTGGCATAGTGAGCCTGCGACCCACTCCTGGGCATACCTTTTGCACTTAGAGTGACTATAGCAACACAGAAAGATGATGGACAGAATGTGAACATTGTCAAACATTCACCATGGCTGGGTACAGACTGGGATGATGTGGTGAGCAAAAAACAATGGATTCAACCCAGACATGTGACTGGGGTGAATGTTTGCATTGTTAAACATTCCGCCCATTATCTTTTCGTTTTGCTCTTCCTAAATGGCCATTTGTGCTGGACATGCCTTTTCTTTCCACCCACTGCATTTTTGTTACTCCGGGCTCGTCCCTCTGGATTACCCACTAAGCCTGCTGCGCCCTCTCAAGTTTTACATTCAAGCAGACAGGGCGTTTACAATAAAGGGAAAGGGTTGGGCCTTACTTGCTCAGCTTGATGTAACAGCACAATAGTGGGGGGAGATGTAATTCCTACCGCAGGGGGAGGAGGACTCCTTAGGGCCTCTATTTTGATGTCCAGAGCATCGAGGCGAGCTACTAAGGGAACAAGCTCTGCCCTTAGAATAATCTATTAATCTGTTTGTACAGCTTATAACTAGCATGGACATGTACTGGGATGGGGGTTCTTGAGGACCCTCGTTTTTCGCGGTCAGGAGGGACTGAGGATGCAGGTCTCACTGCAAAGCTTTATCTGGTAAGCAACTTGATTTGTTAGAGGAAGCGGGGTTTGTGGCCTTAGCTCCCTTGCTTGTTTGTTTTGGGCTTGTTACCCTTTTGGATTTGCGGGGGGCAAGGAAGTGGTATGGTCAGGGGAATGGTTGTCATTCTCCACACTGGTGGCTTCCACCAAGGCCAGGGATTGTGGTTTCGATGTGGAACTGGGAATTAGACCCTGGAATGGGGTGGCAGGTAGGTCAAGATCTGTATGAGCCTCTGTTGAGAGGCTGGAAGGTCTGTAGGGGTTGTGAGGCCAGAGTTGGAGAGCCTAGATTTAACAACATTCTCCTTTCTGAGAGGGTGATCTTGGTGCTCACTACCCCTTTTTCCCTTTCGAGCATACGATCTATGGAATTAGGGTAGTGGTAAAGGTGTGAGTCAGGGTCCCCTCTGCTGGCTTTTACTCCCGATGATATATACTACTCAGGCCTCTAGCAGGAATTTGGTTGAGTTAGGTTGGGTTCCTCTGTAAAGGTGGTGCCAAGTACAGTGGCCTAGCACATCTTCTTTCAGACTATGATGAAGTACGAAAGACCCAGTCTCTTCTGAGTTGCTGTGGGCTTAAGAATGTATGATCCTGAGCTCTTCATGGGTTGGTTGCTAAGCGACGTAGTACCACCCCAGCCTAAGCAAAGTTTCACTATACAATATAAATGACCTGACAATCATTGTCATGGTTGGTAGGCTGTCCTGGGGTGACTAAGTGAGAGAGAGGGAGAGAAGATGTGAATGAGAGTGAGAAAGAATAACGAGAGAGAGAGAAAGAGAGAGAGAGAGAGAGATTACCAGGGAACATGATATATATATATACATATATATATACATATATATATACATATATATGTATATATTTATAAATATATATACTATTAGAGAGAGAAGAAAAGGTAGGAGAGATAGATATCCTGACCGGTTCAGGTGAGATGAAAATCAGGTGAAATTTCACCTTAGGCAAAACACGCCTTTTCTGAAGGACCCATCTGAGTTGCATGTTTTGGGGATTTCGATGAATTTCCATCTCTAAAAAAGAAAGCAAGTCAGCCCTTTGGATTCATTATAAACATTAAGTTCCAGCGTTTCCATGTTTATTTCTTTACCAAAGCATATAATTTCTAATCAAAGTGCAGCTGTGTTTTCCCTCCTCCTCTAGCTTGAGTGTCTCCGGTTGATGACCATTACCTTCACTGTGTTTCCCGGGGAGTAGGGCTACACCGAAGCCCTACACCTAAGGCTACAGCAAAGCCCTACACTAAGGCTACACCCGCAGGCATTGGTGGCATGAAAACACTATTCTTCGTGCTTTCCTTCCCTTTTGCTTGAAACAGACTTTAGGGCACACTAAATGATAGACTGCTCATGCCACATTTGTTCTTAATTATCTATAGTGCCAATGATCTTTGGCAATAGCTTGCATCAAAGTACTGTTTTACTTAAGTCAAATCAACAACTTTGCCTATTTGTTGGTGTTTTGATGGTAAATCATAAGATGTGTCCTTACCAACTGAACTACCCTCCTCACACATTACTTTAGTATATCTGATGTCGTAGTTTTGACTATTATTTCACATCTAATACCTGCTCTCAAAGTTATGATACAGTGCATCCTATTCTGTCATGTAGGTGAGTTAGATGAGCCTCCTTTACTGTAACATTAACAGGCTGACTGTCAAGATCACATTCGCCTTTAGGCTTCCCTCAAAGTTTGTGGGACCCTCCATGGGAACTTCCTCGTCCTCATCATGGTGGCTCGAGCTGTTGTGCATTTCTGTGATCCTCCCTTCAGCACACAATCTCCAGATTAGGACAAGGCCTGCTAGATTTTCACTTCTGTCCTAGGGGGAAGTGGTTTCTGGCTGGGTCAATCCAATGGACAACCCCCAATAAAAACACAGGCTGTTTTCTGGCTAGGACCTAGCAGAACTAGCAGCTTCAGGCATTTTCTCCTTAATGAATCAATTGGTGACTTCTGCTGCCCATGTTTTCTGTAATTGTAATTGTAAAAATCATTTATATAGCGCATGGCTGCCCGGAGGCATCCCAGCGCTTACAGTTTAAAACAGGGGGATGTTACTCAGTTTGGAAAGAGGAATGTTTTCAGGGATCTACGAAAGGAAAAGTGGTTGGATTCTATGCGGAGGTGAAGATGAAGGGAGTTCCAGAGTCCAGCAGCGTTAAATGAGAAAGATCGACCTCCGCTTCTTGCCTTCCTAATTCTAGGAATAATGGCCAAGTTCTGGGTTTCGGAGCGAAGGGATCTCTTGGGCTCATAAGGCTGAATAATGCCCTGGAGAATAGAGGGTCCGGTTTTAAACATAGACTTATGAGCAATACACAAGGCTTTGAACTTAACTCTCTCCTGGACTGGCAGCCAATGGAGTGATTTAAGGGCAGGTTTAGCAGAGTGATGGTTGGGGATGCCCAAAAGAAGTCGTGCAGCCCAATTTTGAGTAGTCTGTAATTTGGAGATATTAGCAGCAGGGGAACCCAAGTAAAGGGCATTAGCAAAATCCAATCTGGATAACACCAGTGCTTGGACCATTATTTTTCTTGCCTGGAAGGGGAGGAGGGGGAGGTTTTTCCGGATCATTTTAAGGATCCAGTAGCAAGAGGCAGATGTCTTCCGGGCCTGAGATTTAAATGTAAGTTTATGGTTCATCCAAACGCCCAGACTCTTTAACTGGTTTTAGGAGTGGGGTAGGAGCCCATGGATCTAGGCCAGATTTCAGTCAAATCAAGGGGGGAGTGGTTACCCAAAATCATGATTTCACTCTTTTCCCCATTAAATTTTAGGAAGGAGTTGCTCATCCATCTTGCAATTTCTTCCATGCAAGGACGAAGACTGGAAGGAGAGCTTTCCGCTTTATTGAGCCCAATCACCAGTTGTGTATCATCCGCATAGGAGACTATGTGGACTCCAAAGGGTAAAACTGCCTCCGCAAGAGTGCAGGTATAAACATTAAACAAAGTGGGACTTAAAGAAGATCCCTGCGGCACTTCAAAACGAAGGGGTGTCCGTTTGGACGTGACTTCCTTGTCAAAAACATGGAAGGATCTGCTGTTCAGAAATTTTTTTAGCCAGGCCAGGGCAATACCAGTGATACCTGATTTATGGAGCCTATGGATCAAAATCTGATGGTTTACAGTATCAAAGGCCATGCTGAGGTCCAAAAGGAGGACCACCGCGGTGCCACAGGCGTCGACTATCCTTCTTAACTCTTCCACCACAGAGAGAAGGGCCGTCTCTGTTCCCTGTAATGGGCGGAAACCGGTTTGAGTCCAATGGAGAAGATTATGAGTCTCCAAGTGCGCTGATAGTATTAAATTAAAAAAAAATTCAATAATTTTACTAATACCAGGGAGCAACGAGATAGGGCGATAGTTTCCCAGGTCTGAAGGGTTAAGGCTTGATTTTTTAACAGAGCCTGTAAGCTGTAAGCAGCATTACACATTATCCCCTCCTACCCCGTGGATCTGTGAGGATTTCCCCTTCTGAGCTAGGGGCCCTGCTTCAGACGTCCTCCTTCGAGCTTCACAATCGGGTTGAGGTGGCTCTTGTCTACCTTGTGATACAGCTACACTCATGCTTGTGATTCCTCGGCTTGATCTGACCCATGAACATTGCGCTCACACTTACAATGGGCTGGTCTAAAATCACAGTGACTCAGGAGACAGAGTTACAGAGGCACTTTGTATAACCATACAGAGCCAGATACCCAAATACAACTTTAGAACTCAGTTTGCCGCTGACTACATGTAACATAGGCACAACTGGTTGGCCTCTACAAGCTGGCATCAGTCTAGTTGTCCTTCAATCATAGTTGCTGCAGGAGTAGATCTAAAAGCAGTGCATTGAAGCCAATATCGTGACCTAGCAAAGCATCCAGTTACAGGTCATACAAGAGGGTCTAACTAGGGCCCTGTTATGCACTGTTCAGTAATGATTATCAATACATAGACAATAGGCAATTATTGATTACTGTCACTATCACACAGATAAGCTCTACTTTTTGGTAAATGAACTCCAAGTCTCCCTGTGGATTCCCACCTTTGTGCAAGACTGCTCATGTCTATTCAGCATAAGCTTCAGGCACAAGCAGGCACACCATTAACACCAACTTAACCACTCATAATGAGAAATGTAAAATACCAGTTGACTTGTGTGCGAGTGTCCCTTGCACTTTTACAACCCCAAAAGAATTTTCCCTGGATATTGTAATAAGTAGTTTGGTTAAGGGAATGTTGCGGCTGCAGGTCAGTGTAGATGCAAGACAGGCTAAGCCAATTTCCTTACAGCAGCTTTCCAAAACAAAGTTGTCAGTGATACACTATTGTTGCTAAATAATATGTTGTTTACCAGATCCATAATCCTATTTACAGTTGTGGCCATTGGTGTCTGTGCTCGTGCTAATTTTGAGTTGTGAATGCCACTGTCACATGTGTTCCCCTTCATAGAAGTGTTGTCCTTGAGTAACAGTGGTAGATAAAAGCAAAGTTGGTGTCTTAACCCCTAAAAGTCTGGTCTCTTCACTGTTGCCTGACATTAAGACTTACAGAAACTGTTCATTTTGTTGTCATTCTTGTTTCAGGTTTAGACTGGACATCTCCATGGTAATCTCTTCACTTTGTTTCAATTTTGAATGTTTTCTGTTGTACCATTTACTCATTGTCTGGCAATGCACACATGTTATTGTTTTGTTCATGCCCTTTCTTTGTCTCGGTTGTAGTCATTTACCCGTTAAGGTCTGCACTGCACATAGTGGTGCAATGTTCTTCATATGCAGTACATTTAAAAGTGTTGTCAGGTACTGATTCTATTCCATGGCCTTTTCTGCTCAGTTTGGTGTCCGCATATATTTATATTAATTGCCAAGTTTCTTATTGCATCAGGCTGACTCAGTTGTTGTCCATTTGCTTACATATTTATCAATTCTCTCATCCTCTCCTTTTGATAATCTCACCTATTTACTGCCCATCCTTCTATTAAGCCTCTTTTTGTTCCCTTTTCTATTCATTCCTAAATGGTTTACTATTCACACCCCCTTGTTGCATTCATTTGCCTTGCACATTTATTTCCTATGCTAGTTCTCTGTCAGAGAAAGAGAGTGGCCTCAGTGAGATTACCCTCAGCACGGCGGCCATCTTGGACTGCCTCTGACTGCATTAACCACATCGCTGCTGTGCATTTTCCCCTCCTGTGCTGGAAAGTGTCATTTTGCTTTATTTATGACGAGCTCAGCTCGTCATCAGCACAGCTCCACTGTGCCTCATGACGAGCTGAGCTCGTCATGAGCATGGAAGGGGTTAAGTCTCAGTTTACACAAAATGGAGGTTGTTCTTCAGTGCACCAATATACAAATTTACAAACAGTTGTGAGCTTCAATTCTTTAATTTTAGGCTAAAGAATCGTAAACAAAGGTTAGTATTTTCAGTGAAAACACAATTTTATCTTTAACAAATGATAGCACAGCTGATTCACATTTCCCTCACTAAACATTTGCTTTTTTAACAATGTTTTTGATGCCATCAAATACATAACATGATTTTCATAAAAACATACATTTTCATTCATATTCTTTTAGGTATTGCTGTGGCATCACACCTTTTATCCTCAGCATAGCAGGCAGTTTTTTTGGTTCTCACACAGGCGAAAACCATAATGTATAGTTCTAAACATGCTTTTCATTTACAAATCCAGTCAGAAAAAAACGTATTCCTATGGTTATATTAGATACAAATTATTGGACTGTGGTTTTCTCACTGTTCTGAACTGTTGCATTGATCACCTGGCCAGATTTGTTTTACTTGGCCTTTCCTATTTAAGAAATGACTTCATACAACATACAGCTTTTGTTTGCCTACCCTGTATTGAGACAATGGGAGTCCACTTTTGGCTTTATTATGGTGCAGGGGAGTAGGGTAAAAGGCTTTTGTGACAATAGGTGCCCACCTATAAATGTGAACACTTAAACTCTCTTCAATGAGCATGCATGCCAGCATACCTGATTCAAGCTTGAGACTACCAATGTTTAAGCCAAAATGTTTTTTTCTGTTTCTGACCTGAAATGTCTTCTTCTTTAATGTAGTTTAATTGGCAAAATACATTCCCCTTAATTTTTTTTCAAAAGATCTACTTTTAAAATGTTGACATGTCTGAATGAGGCTGAACTGAATATATGATGTTACAACGCTAACAATTACAACGCATGCCTTTACAACACAGTTTTTACATCGCAGCATCCATTACAGCGCATAATTTTACAACGCATGCCAGCACAACACATTTTTAGAAACTACATTTACAACGCATTCCATTACAACTCATGCCATTACAACGCATGCCATTACAACGCGCAATACTTTTAGGGCAAGAGTATTGTAAGTGTTGGATAGTGTAGGGGTAAAAATTACTATTCCCACTCCAGTGAGTGCAACAGTAGGGTAAGTGTTGGATAGTGTAGGGGTAAACATTTCTATTCCCACTCCAGTGAGTGCAACAGTAGGGTAAGTGTTGGATAGTGTAGGGGTAAAAAATTCTATTCCAACTCCAGTGAGTGCAACAGTAGGGTAAGTTGGATAGTGTTGGATAGTATATGGATAAAAATACTATGCCCATGTACCCCAGAACCCATACCCTCCCTAAAAGTAAAAAATCTCCATTACTTACCTTATAATGCATTCTAATGGCATGTGTTGTAATGATATTCATTGTAATGGCATGCGTTGTAGTGACATGCTTTGTAATGGCATGCGTTGTAATGGTATGTGATGTAAGGGCAGCTGCGTTGTAATGACTGCGTTGTGAATGTAGTGCGTTGTAATGACTGCTATGTAAAGGCTGTTTCCCGGCTGAACTAGTTGAAGACTGTAGAATTCTGACCTGAAATTGCTTCTTCTTCAATGTATTTCAATTGGCAAAATACATTCCCCCTAATTTGCTTTCAAAATATCTACTTTTAAAATGTTGACATGTATGAATGAGGCTGAACTGAATATATGATGGTACAACGCAAACAAATACAACGCATGCCTTTACAACGCGGTTTTTACATTGCAGCATCCATTACAATGCATGATTTTACAACGCATGCCATCACAACGCACTTTTAGAAACTACATTTACAACGCATTCCATTACAACGCATACCTTTACAACGCATGCCATTACAACACACAATACTTTTAGGACAAGAGTAGTGTAAGTGTTGGATAGCGTAGGGGTAAAAATTGCTATTCCCACTCCTGTGAGTGCAACAGTAGGGTAAGTGTTGGATAGTGTAGGGGTAAAAATGTCTATTCCCACTCCAGTGAGTGCAACAGTAGGGTAAGTGTTGGATAGTGTAGGGGTAAAAATTGCTATTCCCACTCCTGTGAGTGCAACAGTAGGGTAAGTGTTGGATAGTGTAGGGGTAAAAATGTCTATTCCGACTCCAGTAAGTGCAACAGTAGGGTAAGTTGGATAGTGTTGGATAGTATAGGGATAAAAATACTATCCCCATGTACCCCAGAACCCATACCCACCCTAAAACTAAAAAATTCCCATTACTTACCTTATAATGCGATGTAATGGCATGCGTTGTAATGATATTCATTGTAATGGCATACGTTGCAGTGACATGCGTTGTAATGGCATGCGTTGTAATGATATGTGATGTAAGGGCAGCTGCGTTATAATGACTGCGTTGTGAAGGTAGTGCGTTGTAATGACTGCTATGTAAAGGTTGTTTCCCGGCTGAACTAGTTGAAGACTGTAGATTTCTGACCTGAAATTGCTTCTTCTTAAATGTATTTCAATTGGCAAAATACATTCTCCCTAATTCACTTTCAAAACATCTACTTTTAAAATGTAGACATGTCTGAATGAGGCTAAACTGAATATATGATGTTACAACGCAAACAATTACAACGGATGCCTTTACAGCGCGGTTTTTACATCGCAGTATCCATTACAATGCATGATTTTACAACGCATGCCATCACAACGCATTTTTAGTACCTACATTTACAACGCATTCCATTACAACGCATACCATTACAACGCATGCCATTACAACACGCAATACTTTTAGGGCAAGAGTATTGTAAGTGTTGGATAGTGTAGGGGTAAAAATTACTATTCCCACTCAAGTGAGTGCAACAGTAGGGTAAGTGTTGGATAGTGTAGGGGTAAACATTTCTATTCCCACTCCAGTGAGTGCAACAGTAGGGTAAGTGTTGGATAGTGTAGGGATAAAAATACTATCCCCATGTACCCCAGAACCCATACCCACCCTAAAACAAGAAAATCCCCATTACTTACCTTATAATGCGTTGTAATGGCATGCGTCGTAATGATATTCATTGTAATGGCATGCGTTGTAGTGACATGCGTTGTAATGGCATGCGTTGTAATGGTATGTGATGTAAGGGCAGCTGCGTTGTAATGACTGCGTTGTGTAGGTAGTGCAATGTAATGACTGCTATGTAAAGGTTGTTTCCCGGCTGGACTAGTTAAAGACTGTAGAAGTATTTTGCTTGTTAGGAGGGCCCAGTTATTGCCAAAAAGTAATATGCAGTTTATCCAGCAGTCTGGCTGAAAGAGGGCACACACTTTGAGTGGTATCTCTATCAGCTGAGTTGAACTTTTGACCTCTTCTGCCACCAGGGCAGAGGCTGGCTGGGACATTCTGAGAGAAGAATGCCCTGTGTCAGTATTCTGTGCCAACATTCTAAAGCTTCCCTGCCCAGCCCCCACTTCAAGCACCCTTCTCAGAGAGGAACATGAACAGTGACAGAAGCTTTAGATACAGAGATCGGTTCTGGCTCATGTCACTCTTGCTTTGGCCAAATGATTGAACCTTACAACAACCTTTCCCAACACTCTCCAGGTTATCCCTGTCCCTCACTTCACTCACTTCATATTCATTACATACACCCGGTATTGTTCCCTTTTCTATTTATTCCTAAATTGTTTACTATCCACAAACCCCTTGTTGCATTCATTTTCCTTGCACATTTATTTCCTATGCTGGTTCTCTGTGAGAGAAAGAGAGTGGCCTCAGTGAGATTTCCCTCAACACGGCGGCCATCTTGGACTGCCTCTGACTGCATTAAGTCTCAGTTCACACAAAATGGAGGTTGTTCTCCAGTGCACCCATATCCAAATTTACAAACAGTTGTGAGCTTCAATTCTTTAATTTTAGGCTAAAGAATCGTAAACAAAGAATAGTGTTGTCAGTGAAAACACACTTTTATCTTTCACAAATGATAGCACAGCTGATTCACATTTCCCTCACTAAACATTTGCTTTTTTAACAATATGTTTGTTGCCATCAAATACATAACATGATTTTCATAAAAACATTAATTTTCATTCATATTCTTTTAGGTATTGCTGTGGCATCACGCCTTTTATCCTCAGCATAGCAGGCAGTTTTTGTGGTTCTCACACAGGCAAAAAACTAAATGTATAGTTGTAAACATGCTTTTCATTTACAAATCCAGTCAGAAAAAATGTGTTCCTTTGGTTATATAAGATACACTTTATTGGACTGTGGTTCTCTCACTGTACTGAACTGTTGCATTGATCACCTGTCCAGCTTTGTTTTACTTGGCCTTTCCTATTTAATAAATGACTTCATACAACATACAGCTATTGTTTGCTTACCCTGTATTGAGACAATGGGAGTCCACTTTTGGCTTTATTATGGTTCAGGGGAGTAGGGTAAAAGGCTTTTGTGACAATAGGTGCCCACCTATAAATGGGAACACTTAAACTCTCTTCAATGAGCATACATGCCAGCATACCTGATTCAAGCTTGAGACTACCAATGTTTAAGCCAAAATGTTTTTTTCTGTTTCTGACCTGAAATTTCTTCTTTTTTAATGTATTTCAATTGGCAAAATACATTCCCCCTAATTTGTTTTCAAAATATCTACTTTTAAAATGTTGACATGTCTGAATGAGGCTGAGCTGAATATATGATGTTACAACGCAACAATTACAACGCATGCCTTTACAACGCGGTTTTTACATCGCAGCATCCATTACAATGCATGATTTTACAACGCATGCCATCACAACGCATTTTTAGTAACTACATTTACAACGCATTCCATTACAACACATACCATTACAACGCATGCCATTACAACGCGCAATACTTTTAGGGCAAAAGTAGTGTAAGTGTTGGATAGCGTAGTGCTAAAAATTGCTATTCCCACTCCAGTGAGTGCAACAGTGGGGAAAGTATTGGATAGTGTAGGGGTAAAAATTTCTATTCCCACTCCAGTGAGTGCAACAGTAGGGTAAGTGTTGGATAGTGTAGGGGTAAAAATGTCGATTCCCACTCCAGTGAGTGCAACAGTAGGGTAAGTTGGTTAGTGTTGGATAGTGTAGTGATAAAAATACTATCCCCATGTACCCCAGAACCCATACCCACCCTAAAACTAAAAAATCCCCATTACTTACCTTATAATGCGTTGTAATGGCATGCGTTGTAATGATATTCATTGTAATGGCATGCGTTGTAGTGACATGCGTTGTAATGGCGTGCATTGTAATGGTATGTGATGTAAGGGCAGCTGCGTTGTAATGACTGCGTTGTGTAGGTAGTGCAATGTAATGACTGCTATGTAAAGGTTGTTTCCCGGCTGGACTAGTTAAAGACTGTAGAAGTATTTTGCTTGTTAGGAGGGCCCAGTTATTGCCAAAAAGTAATATGCAGTTTATCCAGCAGTCTGGCTGAAAGAGGGCACACACTTTGAGTGGTATCTCTATCAGCTGAGTTGAACTTTTGACCTCTTCTGCCACCAGGGCAGAGGCTGGCTGGGACATTCTGAGAGAAGAATGCCCTGTGTCAGTATTCTGTGCCAACATTCTAAAGCTTCCCTGCCCAGCCCCCACTTCAAGCACCCTTCTCAGAGAGGAACATGAACAGTGACAGAAGCTTTAGATACAGAGATCGGTTCTGGCTCATGTCACTCTTGCTTTGGCCAAATGATTGAACCTTACAACAACCTTTCCCAACACTCTCCAGGTTATCCCTGTCCCTCACTTCACTCACTTCATATTCATTACATACACCCGGTATTGTTCCCTTTTCTATTTATTCCTAAATTGTTTACTATCCACAAACCCCTTGTTGCATTCATTTGCCTTGCACATTTATTTCCTATGCTGGTTCTCTGTGAGAGAAAGAGAGTGGCCTCAGTGAGATTTCCCTCAACACGGCGGCCATCTTGGACTGCCTCTGACTGCATTAAGTCTCAGTTCACACAAAATGGAGGTTGTTCTCCAGTGCACTCATATCCAAATTTACAAACAGTTGTGAGCTTCAATTCTTTAATTTTAGGCTAAAGAATCGTAAACAAAGAATAGTGTTGTCAGTGAAAACACACTTTTATCTTTCACAAATGATAGCACAGCTGATTCACATTTCCCTCACTAAACATTTGCTTTTTTAACAATATGTTTGTTGCCATCAAATACATAACATGATTTTCATAAAAACATTAATTTTCATTCATATTCTTTTAGGTATTGCTGTGGCATCACGCCTTTTATCCTCAGCATAGCAGGCAGTTTTTGTGGTTCTCACACAGGCAAAAAACTAAATGTATAGTTGTAAACATGCTTTTCATTTACAAATCCAGTCAGAAAAAATGTGTTCCTTTGGTTATATAAGATACACTTTATTGGACTGTGGTTCTCTCACTGTACTGAACTGTTGCATTGATCACCTGTCCAGCTTTGTTTTACTTGGCCTTTCCTATTTAATAAATGACTTCATACAACATACAGCTATTGTTTGCTTACCCTGTATTGAGACAATGGGAGTCCACTTTTGGCTTTATTATGGTTCAGGGGAGTAGGGTAAAAGGCTTTTATGACAATAGGTGCCCACCTATAAATGGGAACACTTAAACTCTCTTCAATGAGCATACATGCCAGCATACCTGATTCAAGCTTGAGACTACCAATGTTTAAGCCAAAATGTTTTTTTCTGTTTCTGACCTGAAATTTCTTCTTCTTTAATGTATTTCAATTGGCAAAATACATTCCCCCTAATTTGTTTTCAAAATATCTACTTTTAAAATGTTGACATGTCTGAATGAGGCTGAGCTGAATATATGATGTTACAACGCAACAATTACAACGCATGCCTTTACAACGCGGTTTTTACATCGCAGCATCCATTACAATGCATGATTTTACAACGCATGCCATCACAACGCATTTTTAGTAACTACATTTACAACGCATTCCATTACAACACATACCATTACAACGCATGCCATTACAACGCGCAATACTTTTAGGGCAAAAGTAGTGTAAGTGTTGGATAGCGTAGTGCTAAAAATTGCTATTCCCACTCCAGTGAGTGCAACAGTGGGGTAAGTATTGGATAGTGTAGGGGTAAAAATTTCTATTCCCACTCCAGTGAGTGCAACAGTAGGGTAAGTGTTGGATAGTGTAGGGGTAAAAATGTCGATTCCCACTCCAGTGAGTGCAACAGTAGGGTAAGTTGGATAGTGTTGGATAGTGTAGTGATAAAAATACTATCCCCATGTACCCCAGAACCCATACCCACCCTAAAACTAAAAAATCCCCATTACTTACCTTATAATGCGTTGTAATGGCATGCGTTGTAATGATATTCACTGTAATGGCATGCGTTGTAGTGACATGCGTTGTAATGGCGTGCATTGTAATGGTATGTGATGTAAGGGCAGCTGCGTTGTAATGACTGCGTTGTGAAGGTAGTGCGTTGTAATGACTGCTATGTAAAGATTGTTACCCGGCTGAACTAGTTAAACACTGTAGAATTCTGACCTGAAATTGCTTCTTCTTTAATGTATTTCAATTGGCAAAATACATTCCCCCTAATTTGTTTTCAAAATATCTACTTTTAAAATGTTGACATGTCTGAATGAGGCTGAACTGAATATATGATGTTACAACGCATACCTTTACAACGCGTTTTTCACATCGCAGCATCCATTACAACACATGATTTTACAACGCATGCCATCACAACGCATTTTTAGAAACTACATTTAAAACGCATTCCATTACAACGCATGCCTTTACACCGCATTGCCATTACAACATGCAATACTTTTAGGGCAAGAGTAGTGTAAGTGTTGGATAGCGTAGGGCTAAAAATTGCTATTCCCACTCCAGTGAGTGCAACAGTGGGGTAAGTGTTGGATAGTGTAGGGGTAAAAATTTCTATTCTCACTCCAGTGAGTGCAACAGTAGGGTAAGTGTTGGACAGTGTAGGGGTAAAAATTTCGATTCCCACTCCAGTGAGTGCAACAGTAGGGTAAGTTGGATAGTGTTGGATAGTGTAGGGATAAAAATTCTATCCCCATGTACCCCAGAACCCATACCCACCCTAAAACTAAAAAAAAACCATTACTTACCTTATAATGCGTTGTAATGGCATGCATTGTAATGATATTCATTGTAATGGCATGCGTTGTAGTGACATGCGTTGTAATGGCGTGCATTGTAATGGTATGTGATGTAAGGGCAGCTGCGTTGTAATGACTGCATTGTGAAGGTAGTGCGTTGTAATGACTGCTATGTAAAGGTTGTTTCCTGGCTGAACTATTTGAAGACTGTAGAATTCTGACCTGAAATTGCTTCTTCTTTAATGTATTTCAATTAGCAAAATACCTTCCCCCTAATTTGTTTTCAAAATATCTACTTTTAAAATGTTGACATGTCTGAATGAGGCTGAACTGAATATATGATGTTACAACGCAAACAATTACAATGCATGCCTTTACAACGCGGTTTTTACATTGCAGCATCCATTACAATGCATGATTTTAAAACGCATGCCATCACCACCCATTTTTAGAAACTACATATACAACGCATTCCATTACAACGCATACAATTACAACGCATGCCATTACAACGCGCAATACTTTTAGGGCAAGAGTAGTGTAAGTGTTGGATAGCGTACGGGTAAAAATTACTATTCCCACTCCAGTGAGTGCAACAGTACGGTAAGTGTTGGATAGTGTAGGGGTAAAAATTACTATTCCCACTCCAGTGAGTGCAACAGTAGGGTAAGTGTTGGATAGTGTAGGGGTAAACATTTCTATTCCCACTCCAGTGAGTGCTACAGTAGGGTAAGTGTTGGATAGGGTAGGGATAAAAATACTCTGCCCGTGTACCCCAGAACCCATACCCACCCTAAAACTAAAAAAATCCCCATTACTTACCTTATAATGCATTGTAATGGCATGTGTTGTAATGATATTCATTGTAATGGCATGCGTTGTAGTGACATGCGTTGTAATGGCATGCGTTGTAATGGTATGTGATGTAAGGGCGGCTGCGTTATAATGACTGCGTTGTGACGGTAGTGCGTTGTAATGACTGCTATGTAAAGGTTGTTTCCCGGCTGAACTAGTTGAAGACTGTAGAATTCTGACCTGAAATTGCTTCTTCTTTAATGTATTTCAATTGGCAAAATACATTCCCCCTAATTTGCTTTCAAAATATCTACTTTTAAAATGTTGACATGTCTGAATGAGGCTGAACTGAATATATGATGTTGCAACGCAAACAATTACAACGCATGCCTTTACAACGCGGTTTTTACATCGCAGCATCCATTACAATGCATGATTTTACAACGCATGCCATCACAACGCATTTTTAGTAACTACATTTACAACGCATTCCATTACAACACATACCATTACAACGCATGCCATTACAACGCGCAATACTTTTAAGGCAAAAGTAGTGTAAGTGTTGGATAGCGTAGGGCTAAAAATTGCTATTCCCACTCCAGGGAGTGCAACAGTGGGGTAAGTATTGGATAGTGTAGGGGTAAAAATTTCTATTCCCACTCCAGTGAGTGCAACAGTAGGGTAAGTGTTGGATAGTGTAGGGGTAAAAATGTCGATTCCCACTCCAGTGAGTGCAACAGTAGGGTAAGTTGGATAGTGTTGGATAGTGTAGGGATAAAAATACTATCCCCATGTACCCCAGAACCCATACCCACCCTAAAACTAAAAAATCCCCATTACTTACCTTATAATGCGTTGTAATGGCATGCGTTGTAATGATATTCACTGTAATGGCATGCGTTGTAGTGACATGCGTTGTAATGGCGTGCATTGTAATGGTATGTGATGTAAGGGCAGCTGCGTTGTAATGACTGCGTTGTGAAGGTAGTGCGTTGTAATGACTGCTATGTAAAGATTGTTACCCGGCTGAACTAGTTAAACACTGTAGAATTCTGACCTGAAATTGCTTCTTCTTTAATGTATTTCAATTGGCAAAATACATTCCCCCTAATTTGTTTTCAAAATATCTACTTTTAAAATGTTGACATGTCTGAATGAGGCTGAACTGAATATATGATGTTACAACGCATACCTTTACAACGCGTTTTTCACATCGCAGCATCCATTACAACACATGATTTTACAACGCATGCCATCACAACGCATTTTTAGAAACTACATTTAAAACGCATTCCATTACAACGCATGCCTTTACACCGCATTGCCATTACAACATGCAATACTTTTAGGGCAAGAGTAGTGTAAGTGTTGGATAGCGTAGGGCTAAAAATTGCTATTCCCACTCCAGTGAGTGCAACAGTGGGGTAAGTGTTGGATAGTGTAGGGGTAAAAATTTCTATTCTCACTCCAGTGAGTGCAACAGTAGGGTAAGTGTTGGACAGTGTAGGGGTAAAAATTTCGATTCCCACTCCAGTGAGTGCAACAGTAGGGTAAGTTGGATAGTGTTGGATAGTGTAGGGATAAAAATTCTATCCCCATGTACCCCAGAACCCATACCCACCCTAAAACTAAAAAAAAACCATTACTTACCTTATAATGCGTTGTAATGGCATGCATTGTAATGATATTCATTGTAATGGCATGCGTTGTAGTGACATGCGTTGTAATGGCGTGCATTGTAATGGTATGTGATGTAAGGGCAGCTGCGTTGTAATGACTGCATTGTGAAGGTAGTGCGTTGTAATGACTGCTATGTAAAGGTTGTTTCCTGGCTGAACTATTTGAAGACTGTAGAATTCTGACCTGAAATTGCTTCTTCTTTAATGTATTTCAATTAGCAAAATACCTTCCCCCTAATTTGTTTTCAAAATATCTACTTTTAAAATGTTGACATGTCTGAATGAGGCTGAACTGAATATATGATGTTACAACGCAAACAATTACAATGCATGCCTTTACAACGCGGTTTTTACATTGCAGCATCCATTACAATGCATGATTTTAAAACGCATGCCATCACCACCCATTTTTAGAAACTACATATACAACGCATTCCATTACAACGCATACAATTACAACGCATGCCATTACAACGCGCAATACTTTTAGGGCAAGAGTAGTGTAAGTGTTGGATAGCGTAGGGGTAAAAATTACTATTCCCACTCCAGTGAGTGCAACAGTACGGTAAGTTTTGGATAGTGTAGGGGTAAAAATTACTATTCCCACTCCAGTGAGTGCAACAGTAGGGTAAGTGTTGGATAGTGTAGGGGTAAACATTTCTATTCCCACTCCAGTGAGTGCTACAGTAGGGTAAGTGTTGGATAGGGTAGGGATAAAAATACTCTGCCCGTGTACCCCAGAACCCATACCCACCCTAAAACTAAAAAAATCCCCATTACTTACCTTATAATGCATTGTAATGGCATGTGTTGTAATGATATTCATTGTAATGGCATGCGTTGTAGTGACATGCGTTGTAATGGCATGCGTTGTAATGGTATGTGATGTAAGGGCGGCTGCGTTATAATGACTGCGTTGTGACGGTAGTGCGTTGTAATGACTGCTATGTAAAGGTTGTTTCCCGGCTGAACTAGTTGAAGACTGTAGAATTCTGACCTGAAATTGCTTCTTCTTTAATGTATTTCAATTGGCAAAATACATTCCCCCTAATTTGCTTTCAAAATATCTACTTTTAAAATGTTGACATGTCTGAATGAGGCTGAACTGAATATATGATGTTACAACGCAAACAATTACAACGCATGCCTTTACAACGCGGTTTTTACATCGCAGCATCCATTACAATGCATGATTTTACAACGCATGCCATCACAACGCATTTTTAGTAACTACATTTACAACGCATTCCATTACAACACATACCATTACAACGCATGCCATTACAACGCGCAATACTTTTAAGGCAAAAGTAGTGTAAGTGTTGGATAGCGTAGGGCTAAAAATTGCTATTCCCACTCCAGGGAGTGCAACAGTGGGGTAAGTATTGGATAGTGTAGGGGTAAAAATTTCTATTCCCACTCCAGTGAGTGCAACAGTAGGGTAAGTGTTGGATAGTGTAGGGGTAAAAATGTCGATTCCCACTCCAGTGAGTGCAACAGTAGGGTAAGTTGGATAGTGTTGGATAGTGTAGGGATAAAAATACTATCCCCATGTACCCCAGAACCCATACCCACCCTAAAACTAAAAAATCCCCATTACTTACCTTATAATGCGTTGTAATGGCATGCGTTGTAATGATATTCATTGTAATGGCATGCGTTGTAGTGACATGCGTTGTAATGGCGTGCGTTGTAATGGTATGTGATGTAAGGGCAGCTGTGTTGTAATGACTGCGTTGTGAAGGTAGTGCGTTGTAATGACTGCTATGTAAAGATTGTTACCCGGCTGAACTAGTTAAACACTGTAGAATTCTGACCTGAAATTGCTTCTTCTTTAATGTATTTCAATTGGCAAAATACATTCCCCCTAATTTGTTTTCAAAATATCTACTTTTAAAATGTTGACATGTCTGAATGAGGCTGAACTGAACATATGATGTTACAACACAAACAATTACAACGCATGCCTTTACAACACGGTTTTTACATCGCAGCATCCATTAGAATGCATGATTTTACAACGCATGCCATCACAACGCATTTTTAGAAACTACATTTACAACGCATTCCATTACAACGCATTCCATTACAACGCATACCATTACAACGCGCAATACTTTTAGGGCAAGAGTAGTGTAAGTGCTGGATAGTGTAGGGGAAAATATTTCTATTCCCCTTCCAGTGAGTGCGACAGTAGGGTAAGTGTTAGATAGTGTAGGGATAAACATTTCTATTCCCACTCCAGTGAGTGCAACAGTAGGGTAAGTTGGATAGTGTTGGATAGTGTAGGGATAAAAATACTATCACCATGTACCCCAGAACTCATACCCACCCTAAAACTAAAAGATTCCCTTTACTTACCTTATAATGCGTTGTAATGGCATGCGTTGTAATGATATTCATTGTAATGGCATACGTTGTAGTGCCATGCGTTGTAATGGCATGCGTTGTAATGGCATGCGTTGTAATGGTATGTGATGTAAGGGCGGCTGCGTTATAATGACTGGGTTGTGAAGGTAGTGCGATGTAATGACTGCTATGTGAAGGTTGTTTCCCGGCTGAACTAGTTCAAGACTGTAGATTTCTGACCTGAAATTGCTTCTTCTTTAATGTATTTCAATTGGCAAAATACATTCTCCCTAATTTACTTTCAAAATATCTACTTTTAAAATGTAGACATGTCTGAATGAGGCTAAACTGAATATATTATGTTACAACGCAAACAATTACAAAGGATGCCTTTACAACTCAGTTTTTACATCGCAGTATCCATTACAATGCATGATTTTACAACGCATGCCATCACAACGCATTTTTAGTAACTACATTTACAACGCATTCCATTACAACGCATACCATTACAACGCATGCCATTACAACGAGCAATACTTTTAGGGCAAGAGTATTGTAAGTGTTGGATAGTGTAGGGGTAAAAATTACTATTCCCACTCCAGTGAGTGCAACAGTAGGGTAAGTGTTGGATAGTGTAGGGGTAAACATTTCTATTCCCACTCCAGTGAGTGCAACAGTAGGGTAAGTGTTGGATAGTGTAGGGATAAAAATACTATCCCCATGTACCCCAGAACCCATACCCACCCTAAAATAAGAAAATCCCCATTACTTACCTTATAATGCGTTGTAATGGCATGCGTTGTAATGATATTTATTGTAATGGCATGCGTTGTAGTGACATGCGTTGTAATGGCATGCGTTGTAATGGTATGTGATGTAAGGGCAGCTGCGTTGTAATGACTGCGTTGTGTAGGTAGTGCAATGTAATGACTGCTATGTAAAGGTTGTTTCCCGGCTGGACTAGTTAAAGACTGTAGAAGTATTTTGCTTGTTAGGAGGGCCCAGTTATTGCTAAAATGTAATATGCAGTTCATACAGCAGTCTGGCTGAAAGAGGGCACACACTTTGAGTGGTATCTCTATCAGCTGAGTTGAACTTTTGACCTCTTCTACCACCAGGGCAGAGGCTGGCTGGGACATTCTGAGAGAAGAATGCCCTGTGTCAGTATTCTGTGCCAACATTCTAAAGCTTCCCTGCCCAGCCCCCACTTCAAGCACCCTTCTCAGAGAGGAACATGAACAGTGACAGAAGCTTTAGATACAGAGATCGGTTCTGGCTCATGTCACTCTTGCTTTGGCCAAATGATTGAACCTTACAACAACCTTTCCCAACACTCTCCAGGTTATCCCTGTCCCTCACTTCACTCACTTCATATTCATTACATACACCCGGTATTGTTCCCTTTTCTATTCATTCCTAAATTATTTACAATCCACACCCCTTTTGTTGCATTCATTTGCCTTGCACATTTATTTCATATGCTGGTTCTCTGTGAGAGAAAGAGAGTGGCCTCAGTGAGATTTCCCTCAACACGGCGGCCATCTTGGACTGCCTCTGACTGCATTAAGTCTCAGTTCACACAAAATGGAGGTTGTTCGCCAGTGCACCCATATCCAAATTTACAAACAGTTGTGAGCTTCAATTCTTTAATTTTAGGCTAAAGAATCGTAAACAAAGAATAGTGTTGTCAGTGAAAACACACTTTTAGCTTTCACAAATGATAGCACAGCTGATTCACATTTCCCTCACTAAACATTTGCTTTTTTAACAATATGTTTGTTGCCATCAAATACATAACATGATTTTCATAAAAACATTAATTTTCATTCATATTCTTTTAGGTATTGCTGTGGCATCACACCTTTTATCCTCAGCATAGCAGGCAGTTTTTGTGGTTCTCACACAGGCAAAAAACTAAATGTATGGTTGTAAACATGCTTTTCATTTACAAATCCAGTCAGAAAAAATGTGTTCCTTTGGTTATATAAGATACACTTTATTGGACTGTGGTTCTCTCACTGTACTGAACTGTTGCATTGATCACCTGGCCAGCTTTGTTTTACTTGGCCTTTCCTATTTAATAAATGACTTCATACAACATACAGCTATTGTTTGCCTATCCTGTATTGAGACAATGGGAGTCCACTTTTGGCTTTATTATGGTTCAGGGGAGTAGGGTAAAAGGCTTTTGTGACAATAGGTGCCCACCTATAAATGTGAACACTTAAACTCTCTTCAATGAGCATACATGCCAGCATACCTGATTCAAGCTTGAGACTACCAATGTTTAAGCCAAAATGGCTTTTTCTGTTTCTGACCTAAAATTTCTTCTTCTTTAATGTATTTCAATTGGCAAAATACATTCCCCCTAATTTGTTTTCAAAATATCTACTTTTAAAATGTTGACATGTCTGAATGAGGCTGAACTGAATATATGATGTTACAACGCAAACAATTACAACGCATGCCTTTACAACACGGTTTTTACATCGCAGCATCCATTACAATGCATGATTTTACAACGCATGCCATCACAACGCATTTTTAGAAACTACATTTACAACGCATTCCATTACAACGCATTCCATTACAACGCATACCATTACAACGCGCAATACTTTTAGGGCAAGAGTAGTGTAAGTGCTGGATAGTGTAGGGGAAAATATTTCTATTCCCCCTCCAGTGAGTGCGACAGTAGGGTAAGTGTTAGATAGTGTAGGGATAAAAATTTCTATTCCCACTCCAGTGAGTGCAACAGTAGGGTAAGTTGGATAGTGTTGGATAGTGTAGGGATAAAAATACTATCACCATGTACCCCAGAACTCATACCCACCCTAAAACTAAAAGATTCCCTTTACTTACCTTATAATGCGTTGTAATGACATGCGTTGTAATGATATTCATTGTAATGGCATACGTTGTAGTGACATGCGTTGTAATGGCATGCGTTGTAATGGTATGTGATGTAAGGGCAGCTGCGTTATAATGACTGCGTTGTGAAGGTAGTGCGTTGTAATGACTGCTATGTGAAGGTTGTTTCCCGGCTGAACTAGTTGAAGACTGTAGATTTCTGACCTGAAATTGCTTCTTCTTTAATGTATTTCAATTGGCAAAATACATTCTCCCTAATTTACTTTCAAAATATCTACTTTTAAAATGTAGACATGTCTGAATGAGGCTAAACTGAATATATTATGTTACAACGCAAAAAATTACAACGGATGCCTTTACAACGCAGTTTTTACATCGCAGCATCCATTAAAATGCATGATTTTACAACGCATGCCATCACAACGCATTTTTAGTAACTACATTTACAACGCATTCCATTACAACGCATACCATTACAACGCATGCCATTACAACGAGCAATACTTTTAGGGCAAGAGTATTGTAAGTGTTGGATAGTGTAGGGGTAAAAATTACTATTCCCACTCCAGTGAGTGCAACAGTAGGGTAAGTGTTGGATAGTGTAGGGGTAAACATTTCTATTCCCACTCCAGTGAGTGCAACAGTAGGGTAAGTGTTGGATAGTGTAGGGATAAAAATACTATCCCCATGTACCCCAGAACCCATACCCACCCTAAAATAAGAAAATCCCCATTACTTACCTTATAATGCGTTGTAATGGCATGCGTTGTAATGATATTTATTGTAATGGCATGCGTTGTAGTGACATGCGTTGTAATGGCATGCGTTGTAATGGTATGTGATGTAAGGGCAGCTGCGTTGTAATGACTGCGTTGTGTAGGTAGTGCAATGTAATGACTGCTATGTAAAGGTTGTTTCCCGGCTGGACTAGTTAAAGACTGTAGAAGTATTTTGCTTGTTAGGAGGGCCCAGTTATTGCTAAAATGTAATATGCAGTTCATACAGCAGTCTGGCTGAAAGAGGGCACACACTTTGAGTGGTATCTCTATCAGCTGAGTTGAACTTTTGACCTCTTCTACCACCAGGGCAGAGGCTGGCTGGGACATTCTGAGAGAAGAATGCCCTGTGTCAGTATTCTGTGCCAACATTCTAAAGCTTCCCTGCCCAGCCCCCACTTCAAGCACCCTTCTCAGAGAGGAACATGAACAGTGACAGAAGCTTTAGATACAGAGATCGGTTCTGGCTCATGTCACTCTTGCTTTGGCCAAATGATTGAACCTTACAACAACCTTTCCCAACACTCTCCAGGTTATCCCTGTCCCTCACTTCACTCACTTCATATTCATTACATACACCCGGTATTGTTCCCTTTTCTATTCATTCCTAAATTATTTACAATCCACACCCCTTTTGTTGCATTCATTTGCCTTGCACATTTATTTCATATGCTGGTTCTCTGTGAGAGAAAGAGAGTGGCCTCAGTGAGATTTCCCTCAACACGGCGGCCATCTTGGACTGCCTCTGACTGCATTAAGTCTCAGTTCACACAAAATGGAGGTTGTTCTCCAGTGCACCCATATCCAAATTTACAAACAGTTGTGAGCTTCAATTCTTTAATTTTAGGCTAAAGAATCGTAAACAAAGAATAGTGTTGTCAGTGAAAACACACTTTTATCTTTCACAAATGATAGCACAGCTGATTCACATTTCCCTCACTAAACATTTGCTTTTTTAACAATATGTTTGTTGCCATCAAATACATAACATGATTTTCATAAAAACATTAATTTTCATTCATATTCTTTTAGGTATTGCTGTGGCATCACACCTTTTATCCTCAGCATAGCAGGCAGTTTTTGTGGTTCTCACACAGGCAAAAAACTAAATGTATGGTTGTAAACATGCTTTTCATTTACAAATCCAGTCAGAAAAAATGTGTTCCTTTGGTTATATAAGATACACTTTATTGGACTGTGGTTCTCTCACTGTACTGAACTGTTGCATTGATCACCTGGCCAGCTTTGTTTTACTTGGCCTTTCCTATTTAATAAATGACTTCATACAACATACAGCTATTGTTTGCCTACCCTGTATTGAGACAATGGGAGTCCACTTTTGGCTTTATTATGGTTCAGGGGAGTAGGGTAAAAGGCTTTTGTGACAATAGGTGCCCACCTATAAATGTGAACACTTAAACTCTCTTCAAAGAGCATACATGCCAGCATACCTGATTCAAGCTTGAGACTACCAATGTTTAAGCCAAAATGGCTTTTTCTGTTTCTGACCTAAAATTTCTTCTTCTTTAATGTATTTCAATTGGCAAAATACATTCCCCCTAATTTGTTTTCAAAATATCTACTTTTAAAATGTTGACATGTCTGAATGAGGCTGAACTGAATATATGATGTTACAACGCAAACAATTACAACGCATGCCTTTACAACACGGTTTTTACATCGCAGCATCCATTACAATGCATGATTTTACAACGCATGCCATCACAACGCATTTTTAGAAACTACATTTACAACGCATTCCATTACAACGCATTCCATTACAACGCATACCATTACAACGCGCAATACTTTTAGGGCAAGAGTAGTGTAAGTGCTGGATAGTGTAGGGGAAAATATTTCTATTCCCCCTCCAGTGAGTGCGACAGTAGGGTAAGTGTTAGATAGTGTAGGGATAAACATTTCTATTCCCACTCCAGTGAGTGCAACAGTAGGGTAAGTTGGATAGTGTTGGATAGTGTAGGGATAAAAATACTATCACCATGTACCCCAGAACTCATACCCACCCTAAAACTAAAAGATTCCCTTTACTTACCTTATAATGCGTTGTAATGACATGCGTTGTAATGATATTCATTGTAATGGCATACGTTGTAGTGACATGCGTTGTAATGGCATGCGTTGTAATGGTATGTGATGTAAGGGCAGCTGCGTTATAATGACTGCGTTGTGAAGGTAGTGCGTTGTAATGACTGCTATGTGAAGGTTGTTTCCCGGCTGAACTAGTTGAAGACTGTAGATTTCTGACCTGAAATTGCTTCTTCTTTAATGTATTTCAATTGGCAAAATACATTCTCCCTAATTTACTTTCAAAATATCTACTTTTAAAATGTAGACATGTCTGAATGAGGCTAAACTGAATATATTATGTTACAACGCAAACAATTACAACGCATGCCTGTACAACGCAGTTTTTACATCGCAGCATCCATTAAAATGCATGATTTTACAACGCATGCCAACACAACGCATTTTTAGTAACTACATTTACAACGCATTCCTTTACAACGCATACCATTACAACGCATGCCATTACAACGCGCAATACTTTTAGGGCAAGAGTATTGTAAGTGTTGGATAGTGTAGGGGTAAAAATTACTATTCCCACTCCAGTGAGTGCAACAGTAGGGTAAGTGTTGGATAGGGTAGGGATAAAAATACTCTGCCCGTGTACCCCAGAACCCAGATCTGGGCCTAACTCCATGGTTTTTTTGCACTCCACACCACCCCAGTTCAGACATGGCCATATGCAAATCAGCCTTGACCCTGTGCCTCATGGGAACAGTCCAGCCTGAACTGCCAAGCCATGTCTTTTCTGGACCGGAATCAAGCATCCTAGGACCGGTTTCTGGCTATCAGCTGCCTTCAGCCAGGATAGCTTGACGCCAGTGGTGTGGAGAGCATGGGACTCACGTCTGAGCATACCCATCCCACTAGGGGTGACCAATGCAAAAACAACAATTGATGGACAGAATGCAGAACAATGTCATACATTCACCCCAGTACAGAGATCTGGGCCTAAATCCATCGTTTTTTTGCACTCCTCACCACCCCAGTTTAGACATGGCCATATGCAAATCAGCCTTGACCCTGTGCCTCATGGGAACAGTCCAGCCCGAACTGCCAAGCCATGTCTTTCCTGGACCGGAATCAAGCATCCTAGGACCGGTTTCTGGCTATCAGCCGTCTTCAGCCAGGATAGCTTGACTCTAGTGGTTTGAAGAGCATGGGACTCACGTCTGAGCTTACCCATCCCACTCGGGATGACAAATGCAAAAACAACAATTGATGGACAGAATGCAGAACAATGTCATACATTCACCCTAGTACAGAGATCTGGGCCTAAATCCATCGTTTCTTTGCACTCCTCACCACCCCAGTTTAGACATGGCCATATGCAAATCAGCCTTGACCCTGTGCCTTATGGGAACAGTCCAGCCCGAACTGCCAAGCCATGTCTTTCCTGGACCAGAATCAGGCATCCTAGGACCGGTTTCTGGCTATCAGCTGCCTTCAGCCAGGATAGCTTGACTCCAGTGGTGTGGAGAGCATGGGACTCACGTCTGAGCATACGCATCCCACTCGGGGTGACAAATGCAAAAACAACAATTGATGGACAGAATGCAGAACAATGTCATACATTCACCCCAGTACAAAGATCTGGGCTTAAATCCATGGTTTTTTTGCACTCCACAACACCCCAGTTCAGACATGGCCATATGCAAATCAGCCTTGACCCTGTGCCTCATGGGAACAGTCCAGCCCGAACTGCAAGCCATGTCTTTCCTGGACTGGAATCAAGCATCCTAGGACCGGTTTCTGGCTATCAGCCGTCTTCAGCCAGGATAGCTTGACTCCAGTGGTGGGGAGAGCATGGGACTCACGTCTGAGCATACCCATCCCACTCGGGGTGACGAATGCAAAAACAACAATTGATGGACAGAATGCAGAACAATGTCATACATTCACCCCAGTACAGAGATCTGGGCCTAAATCCATCGTTTTTTGCACTCCACATCACCCCAGTTCAGACATGCTCATATGCAAATCAGCCTTGACCCTGTGCCTCATGGGAATGGTCCATCCCGAACTGCCAAGCCATGTCTTTCCTGAACTGGAATCAAGCATCCTAGGACCGGTTTCTGGCTATCAGGCGTCTTCGGCCAGATTAGCTTGACTCCAGTGGTGTGGAGAGCATGGGACTCACATCTGAGCATACCATCCCACTCGTGGTGACAAATGCAAAAACAACAATTGATGGACAGAAAGCAGAACAATGTCATACATTCACCCCAGTACAGAGATCTGGGCCTACATCCATCAATTGTTTGCACTCCACACCACCCCAGTTCAGACATGGCCAAATGCAAATCAGTCTTGACCCTGTGCCTCATGGGAACAGTCCAGCCCGAACTGCCAAGCCATGTATTTCCTGGCCTGGAATCAAGCATCCTAGTACCGGTTTCTGGCTATCAGCCGTCTTCAGCCAGGATAGCTTGACGCCAGTGGTGTGGAGAGCATGGGACTCACGTCTGAGCATACCCATCCCACTAGGGGTGACCAATGCAAAAACAACAATTGATGGACAGAATGCAGAACAATGTCATACATTCACCCCAGTACAGAGATCTGGGCCTAAATCCATCGTTTTTTTGCACTCCACATCACCCCAGTTCAGACATGGCCATATGCAAATCAGCCTTGACCCTGTGCCTCATGGGAACAGTCCAGCCCGAACTGCCAAGCCATGTCTTTCCTTTACCGGAATCAAGCATCCTAGGACCGGTTTCTGGCTGTCAGCCGTCTTCAGCCAGGATAGCTTGACTCTAGTGGTTTGGAGAGCATGGGACTCACATCTGAGCTTACCCATCCCACTCGGGGTGACAAATGCAAAAACAACAATTGATGCACAGAATGCTGAACAATGTCATACATTCACCCCAGTACAGTGATCTGGGCCTAAATCCATCGTTTTTTTGCACTCCACACCACCCCAGTTCAGACATGGCCATATGCAAATCAGCCTTGACCCTGTGCCTCATGGGAACAGTCCAGTCCGAACTGCCAAGCCATGTCTTTCCTGGACCGGAATCAAGCATACTAGGACCGGTTTCTGGCTATCATCCGTCTTCAGCCAGGATAGCTTGACTCCAGTGGTGGGGAGAGCATGGGACTCACGCCTGAGCATACCCATCCCACTAGGGGTGACCATTGCGAAAACAACAATTGATGGATAGAATGCAGAACAATGTCATACATTCACCCCAGTACAGAGATCTGGGCCTAAATCCATCGTTTTTTTGCACTCCACACCACCCAGTTCAGACATGGCCATATGCAAATCCGCCTTGACACTGTGCCTCATGGGAACAGTCCAGCCTGAACTGCCAAGCCATGTCTTTCCTGGACCGGAATCAAGCATCCTAGGACCGGTTTCTCGCTATCAGCCGTCTTCAGCCAGGATAGCTTGACTCTAGTGGTGTGGAGAGCATGGGACTCACGTCTGAGCATACCCATCCCACTCGGGGTGAAAAATGCAAAAACAACAATTGATGGACAGAATGCAGAACAATGTCATACATTCACCCCAGTACACAGATCTGGGCTTAAATCCATCGTTTTTTTGCACTCCACACCACCCCAGTTCAGACATGGCCATATGCAAATCAGCCTTTACCCTGTGCCTCATGGGAATAGTCCAGCCCGAACTGCCAAGCCATGTCTTTCCTGGACCGGAATCAAGCATCCTAGGACCGAATTCTGGCTATCAGCCGTCTTCAGCCAGGATAGCTTGACTCCAGTGGTGTGGAGAGCATGGGACTCACGTCTGAGCATACCCATCCCACTCGGGGTGACAACTGCAAAAACAACAATTGATGGACAGAATGCAGAACAATGTCATACATTCACCCCAGTACAGAGATCTGGGCCTAACTCCATGGTTTTTTTGCACTCCACACCACCCCAGTTCAGACATTGCCATATGCAAATCAGCCTTGACCCTGTGCCTCATGGGAACAGTCCAGCCCGAACTGCCAAGCCATGTCTTTCCTGGACCGGAATCAAGCATTCTAGGACCGGTTTCTGGCTATCAGCTGTCTTCAGCCAGGATAACTTGACTCCAGTGGTGTGGAGAGCATGGGACTCACGTCTGAGCATACCATCCCACTCGGGGTGAAAAATGCAAAAACAACAATTGATGGACAGAATGCTGAACAATGTCATACATTCACCCCAGTACAGAGATCTGGGTCTAAATCCATCGTTTTTTTGCACTCCACACCACCCCAGTTCAGACATGTCCAAATGCAAATCAGTCTTGACCCTGTGCCTCATGGGAACAGTCCAGCCCAAACTGCCAAGCCATGTATTTCCTGGCCTGGAATCAAGCATCCAGGTACCGGTTTCTGGCTTTCAGCCGTCTTCAGCCAGGATAGCTTCACTCCAGTGGTGTGGAGAGCATGGGACTCACGTCTGAGCATACCCATCCCACTAGGGGTGACCAATGCAAAAACAACAATTGATGGACAGAATGCAGAACAATGTCATACATTCACCCCAGTACAGAGATCTGGGCCTAAATCCATCGTTTTTTTGAACTCCACATCACCCCAGTTCAGACATGGCCATATGCAAATCAGCCTTGACCCTGTGCCTCATGGGAACAGTCTAGCCCGAATTGCCAAGTCATGTCTTTCCTGGACCGGAATCAAGCATCCTAGGACCGGTTTCTGGCTGTCATACATTCATACATTCACCCCAGTACAGAGATCTGGGCCTAAATCCATTGTTTTTTTGCACTCCACACCACCCCAGTTCAGACATGGCCATCCCCTTTTGTACCGCTTTGTCGCCATAAGTTGGCAGGGTATGTCAGACGTGAGTCCCTTGCTCACTTTGCCACTGGATTCAAGAAAGCCTGTCTGAAGATGGCTGTAATGCCAGAAACCGGTCCTAGGACGCTTGATTCCGGTCCAGGGAAGGTATGTCTTGGCAGTTCGGGCTGGACTGTTCCCATGAGGCACAGGGTCAGACTGATTTGCATATGGCCATGTCTAAATTGGGGTGGCAGAGTGGGCTAAAGAACGGTGATGGATCAAACCCAGATCTGTTGGCTGGGTGTGAGTGTTTGATTGGTTCAGATGCTCCGACCATCACCACCCCCTTTTGTACCGCTTTGTCGCCATAAGTTGACAGGGTATGCTCAGTTGTGAGTCCCTTGCTCACTTTGCCACTGGATTCAAGCAAGGCTGGCTGAAGACGGCTGTAATGCCAGAAACTGGTCCTAGGACGCTTGTTTCCGGTCCAGGGAAGGCATGGCTTGGCAGTTCGGGCTGGACTGTTCCCATGAGGCACAGGGTCAGACTGATTTGCATATGGCCGTTTCTAAACTTGGGTGGCAGAGTGGGCTAAAGAACGGTGATGAATCAAACCCAGATCTGTTGACTGGGTGTGAGTGTTTGATTGGTTCAGATGCTCCGTCCATCTCCTCCACCTTTTGTACCTCTATGGTCTGCAGCACATATTGTGCCACCCTTAAAGGCCCTATACCTTATCACACACACACTGCCATTGCAGGCTGTGCGTTTTGTTGCAGAGAAAAGTGAAGAGTCGACATGGCACACCTGTGTGCCATGCATGCATCCCACTGCCTATGGTATAGGTCAGCCACCCCTCTAGCTGGGTGCACTATACCACTGGTGAGAGTACAGTTGCATGAGCACTGTACCCCTACAGTGTTAAGTCCATTCTTAGACATTTTAAGTGCAGTGAAGCCATATAGATTATATAGTCTGGGAGTTTGTCATTACGAGCTCCACAGCACCATCATGGCTTTACTACATTCTGGGTAGTTAGGTATCAAACTTCTCAGCATAATAAACCCACACTGATGGCAGTGTTGGGATTTATTATACCATGCACTCAGAGGGCAACTGGTAACCACCAGCCTGCCATCACAAGACATGTTTCTGGACCAATGGGATGGGGATGGGCTGAGTAGCCTTTGCTTCCTCAGCCCAAAAACTAAGCCTTTCCTGGGCGGAGGTGGTCACACCTCCCCCAGGTTATCTGTGGTAGGGGAGCTTCAAAGGCCTTCCACCTTTGTAACATGACCCCGAGCCTCTCCTGCTATCAGGAGCTGGCCCTCTTCCTGTCTCTCCCCCTTTTGGGTGGGAGGCCAGGCAGGAAAAATTAGAACAACACAAAAGGTGTGCCCACCTATGCCAACCCCACCCCTCAGGTGGGAGAGGCGAGGTGAAGCTCACCCTTCAGTGCCCACCATCTTGCAGATGGCAGGCACTCTCCAATCAGTGTTAGGGATTGTGCCCCCTCTCCCACATAGGGTGAGCACACCAAGGGTGTAGTCACCCTTAGGTCAGAATTTTATTGGTACCTGACGCAGAGACCCATAAAATGCCCCCTAAATGCAGTATTTAGGGGGCAGTCCTGAACTCAGGATGCAGATTCCTGATACCTACGAAGAAGAAGGATGAAAGAAGACGGCCAGCAGAGGAGAATGCAGAGAAGAACTGGCTTGGCCTCAGCCCTACTGGCCCGCCTGCAGTTTCCTGAGATTTTGCGCCAAAGATGGCCTTGTCCTGCAGCCAGCAATCTCCAGAACTCCTGTGAGGACTGACTCCCTACAACAAAGACCGGATCTCCAGCAGCTCTGTTCAAAAGAATCACTAAAGAAATACTCAGAGCCTGCTGAGGACAAAGAAACCTGACGCCTGGAACAACCACTGCACCTGATGCCTACGGCCTGTGTCTTGAGGTTGATGTAGATATCAAACGAATTAACACATCATCCTAACTTGGGGAAGATCTGATAATGTCTGAGTAAAGATTTCATTTAAATACAAACATCTCAGAGCAGATGGTCCTTCCCTTTGAAGCCTTATATTTCTGATTGACTGATTGTTATGAATCAATCACGTGTGATAGTAATTGTGGCCACAAATGATTAAAATCTCACCAATTTTTCAAATGGGATGTTAACTGATTAACAGAGGGGTTTTTCATAATAGGATCCAAAACTTGAAATGCATAATTCTGAAGGGGAGTATAAATAACCATAACCCTATTGTTATTAAATGAATATTTTCAACATTGTATTTATATGAAAGTTATAGTAGTAACAGCTAATTTTTAATTTAGTTTCTTGTGTGTTATTATAACCCCTTCTTTAGGGTGTAGAATTTTAAATAGTACTAATACTCATATTAACTTAAATCCTGAGCATCACATAGTGCCCTCTGCAGCTTTCTTGTTTTTTATACTTCTTAGCAATTTATCCATTTTCTACATACTTTCATAATCACCTATAATGAGGACATTCAGTTATCAGGTTGCTGCAGTCACTTAATACACCCTCTATTTCTAGGTAATTTGTACTTAATGGTTGCCAACACAAGTTTTTCCGGATATAAATTCAAACAGTTTGACTAGGTGTTCATCACACCAAGATCACATCTCCTTCGTGCCACTATCTCATCACAGATCATAGACTGTTTTGACTTAAAAGAAATATAACAATCAGAGCAAAGGAGCTAACTTTTTCTTTCAGGTATATTTGTTCCAGGGTAGAATGTTGTCTTTGCCTGCCAAAAATTGTGAGAGGTCTAATTAATAATCATAAGGTGATTTTACACTTTCCCTGGGAGCACTAAGAACTGAGTACTGATCATTGCAATTCAAGATGCTGGTAATTATAGGTCTGTGGTTGTCTCCACAATTTTGTTTACACCTAAAACAATGGTGGGCTTGCTTTATGAGAAATAATCAAAAATGGTAGAGTGAAAGCCCCAAAGTAGCTTTTCTACAAATAGCTTCCTACCTAGCACCCGAATCTGCCCTCTAAAGTACCTTATCAGATATTGATCCTTTAGGTCCTTAAACCTTGAATTTAAGTATGGCATGTGCTGTCTTACGAGCATTTAATCAAATTTTTTCACCCCTTATACATTTCATGTTGTTTTTCATCAGCAATGAATAGTATGTTTGGGTTGCTCTTCCTCAGAGGATCAAGAATGCTGTTTCCCCTTTGCTGCTCTGTTGCTGATAATCTGCTGTCCAGTGCTATTGAAGATCTGTGAATACTTCTATCTTTTTATGCTTCTAATGTACATTGACCATTCCCAGAGCTAAAATCCTTTCAGTCATAAACTATTGCCTATATTGAGTGCACCAGAAACAAAATGACTGAAAGTGGTATTATAATGGCCATTTGGGGACGGATTAGAGCCAAAGTCCTAATATGTATAGCATGAGTCCATTTTGTCTGGATTCTGATACTTGTATGGTTGTTGACTTCACTCAAACTTCAAAGTGCTGCTGGTTATGAAATAGAGGTGTTTGTCAGTGACAAATAGCCTGGGGCCATTTTGTAACAAACTCCTCACTTAAACAGTTATTTACTAACTATAACTAACTGATTGCTCATTATGTCACTTTCCTCACTCACCTCATTTAATCCTTGTTAGTTTATACATTTCTTCACTCATTCTTCCTCATTATCTTCTCTACTCACTCTAAACTTACTCCTCTGTGTCTCTCATGCTCTTAACTCTGACAACATCTCACAGATCTTTACTTTCTGATGGACACTTCTACCTGCAAATTCCTCATCTTTTTGAATATCCCCAGTGCCAGTCAGGATCCGGAAACTCTTCAATAGCTCTCCTATGCAAATATGATGTGCTGGCTCCACTTCATTGCCATAAGTGGCATCACTGCGAAGTCACTAGAGCCATAAAATTCACCTTTAGGAGTGCTGACATCAGCTTCCTTCTTTGTGCTACACCTGTACATTCTGGAGCACTCCAAACTCTTCTCAGGAGTGTTGATGTCATGGGCGATTTCTTAAAAAATATAAAAAGTTTGGTTACAGTTACCTCACGATGATACCAGCCGAGCGGTATGGCTTTGAACCATACAGAGATTGTAATGGCCAAATCTCCATCAGAAATCCTGCAACATGTGCCTCTGGTACCTGGGATTTGACCACGACCCACAGGCCTGCAAATCATGTCAGTGTATGCATCCAAAGGTGAATAAAGAACAAGAGGCAAAGATGTTTATGGCCTAGCACAAGACAACCATTGGGGACGACAAAATCGAGACAGTGATTGAAGTTGCTGCAGTAGCCATCTTCATCAAAGTCACCGAAGAAAAAAGAAAAAT
Source organism: Lissotriton vulgaris (assembly GCF_964263255.1). Lineage (NCBI taxonomy): Eukaryota > Metazoa > Chordata > Amphibia > Caudata > Salamandridae > Lissotriton > Lissotriton vulgaris. Next base: position 773,352,988 of record NC_141685.1, on the reverse strand, counting down.
TTATAGAAGAGGCATGAGTCTCTCCGACATACTTCAAGAAGTAAGTCTCCACAACCCAGACTTTGCCACATTCAATGTCGGACAAGGAACCAATGGTAGTCCCCATGGAGTCTATGGCGCATGTGGTTTCTTCAGACCTGCAGCTGGCTTCGGAGTCAATTTTTCTGCATCATCGATCCGAAGGCCCATGGCCAGTCAGCTTTGCCCATATTTTCCGATTTGTTGGGTGGAGGACCCTTCAGCATCCCTGAGTGACACGTTAAGCATTTTAAGCAGATCTGTGGTCCCTTCTAGAGTGCTCGCTGGTCCCACAGGCCCAATGACTTGCTCTTGTCGAGCACTGGAGGGCTACCAGCGTCATTCCACTCAACGCCCTTTTCACCCTTTCTTCCCTAGCCCGCATTATCATGGTCAGCAACACAGACTCAGTGCCACCACAGCATTCGGGATCAGCGCCGCGGCTACCACCTCCACTGAACAGCCCTTCTTACTCGCCTTCAGCGCCAGACCAAAACACCTCTCTGGTGCCACAGATGACGTCTCTAATTCCACTAACGCCACTGACAATACCCTGGTGCTGCTACTATTGATTCTTCCACCTCTTCTGACTCCACCAGTTCAGCTGACCACTCGAACAGACTTTCTTCCATTAATTAACCATCAACTTTATCGCTCCAGGAGAGGCCAAAGGTTAATAGAAGAAGGCACTTTCTTCTTTGGGGCTCAGATCTAAATGCAGATGATTAGGATGGTTAGTATACACTGGACCTGGACTTTACAGGCCTGAAAGATGCAAGTGGTATTGACACTTCACCAGAGAGGGAGCTTCTCTCTCTAACGGGTTTGCCCCTACCAGAGGTTCATTCATACCACTCGGTCATTAGGAGGGTCGCTAATACCTCCAAGTGCCGTCCATAGAAACAAAGATCAGACCCCCTTATTGAGGTTGTACATTTAACCCCCCATACAGTAGAATTGTTACTTCCTTTCAATAAGGCCCTAACAGAACATAGTCTAGCTATTTGAAAAAAACAATAACTTCTACTGAGATTTCTGGAACCGATACCTGACACTATAAGCCATTTCCAGGAGGTCCCACCTTCCTCTCGTCTCACCCATCCCTCGAGAGCCTAGTAGTGCAAGCTTGTTATTTTTCCAAGCTAACATCTGGTGCCTTTCCCACAACATAATCTGAGGTTTTAGCAGGGGATTTACTTTTGGGACCATCAGCAATACACCCAACAGCAGCACCAACAACAGGGGATCTTCCCTCGACAAATAGTAGAGAGGACAAAGCAAGGTAACACCTGATGCCTTTCCCACAATATAATCTGAGGTTTCAGCAGGGGATTTACTTTTGGGGCCATCAGAAATACACCCAACAACAGCACCAACAACAGGGGATCTTCCCTCTACAAATAGTAGAGAGGACAAAGCCAGGGAAGAACAGATGCTCTACCCCTTTCTCCCTCCTCCTCTTCTTCCCCAACCACTACAGGGAAACAGCCATAGTTACCCTTGTCCGAACACACACAGTCATTTTGGGGACAGACATCCCATTTTCACACGTTTGGACCCCTCAGACCTTTCACAAGTTTTGAGGATTCCAGACCTTTGGGTCTTGTAGATTGTGGAAAGGAGTATGGCCTATCCTTCCAGCAGAACCCCCAACCATCTCTTCCAGTTACCAGTACTCCTGCCAGACCATCTGACTGTCCTTCAGCAAGAGGTTCTGACCTTACTAGTAATGGGTACTGTGGAGTGTGTTCCAGAGCAGGAGAGGGGCTAGTGATCCTGTCCCTAGCTCTGGTTCTTCTAGCACTGGAAATGGAAGTCTAGATTGTGTCTGTTGACCTGCAAGATATCTACTTCCACCTTCCTATCCTGCGGATACACAGGAATTTTCTATGCTTCATGGTCCGATCTGAACACTATTAATTTGCTGTTCTCCCATTTGACCTCACTTCGCTCCTCCAGTCTTCACAAAAGTGGTGGTGGTAGATTCAGACCTTCACAGATGGCAATTAATTCCAGAATTCCTTTACCGGGATAACTGGCTCCTAAAAGCCAACTCACCAGGGATGTGTCCTACCATTTGCACACAACTGACAAGTTGTCGGTCAATATGAACTTTTCCATCAACAATCCTATGTCTCCCCTAGTTCCCTTACAGTGCATCCGGAGGCATATTTATCAAAGTTTTGCATTGCCCTTTCACCGCGCAAGGCAGTGCAGGGCTACACAAAACTAGAACGAGATTTACCAAGCCTGGCTAGATTAACAAAAGGCTGCGCAAGTCATTGCCTTGCTCTACTCTGCCCTGACAAGCATGGATGTTTCTATGCATCCATCCATTGATTTTGGTGCATTCCCTGAATAGATCTGGGAATGTGTCAACATTCTACACCTTCCCAGGGGAGGTACAGCGAGGAGAAATATGTCCATATTTTCTCATTGTTTCCGCTTTCTAAGTGTTCGGCATTCTGCAACACACTTAGTTGAGGGAAGTGTCTTTCAGCGTTGTGTTTGTGCAGGAAGATGCCCCTTCCTGCACAAAAACAATACTGCACCCCTGTGCATGGGTGCCTGCTCTGGTGCAAGCAGTACATGTTGCGCCATCACAAACAGAGGACAGGAATATGCCAAATAATGTTAAATATGGCACATTCCTTCTCTCTCCCTTTTGTGCAGAGCAGCAAGGTATCTTGCAGCAATGCTTTGCTTGAAGACGTGATAAATTGGAAGGGTTGGGATGGTATACCATTGCAAATTGAGCCTTCCCTTCTTCTCAGAAGGTTCACAACATCCAGGCTATGATTGTGATGTTTCAAAATGAAGCGATTGTTCCAGTCCTGATGGTCTTATGCCGCTTCGATCTGCAATCCTCCTTCATCCTTCTGATCACCTATGCATGCTGACACATGAGGGCACTCCAATGATGTCTTTGCAGGCAGTGGTTCAAGCACCTTGGAAACACTTTAGTGGCCTTACAGTGGTAGAGGATGGACAGCAATCTATCCCAAGTAAGTCCATTTCATTCTATCCCTCCGGTGGCAACAGTTATCACTGATGCCTCCACTCTAGAGTGGGTAATATATCTGGAAGAATGTGAGCTCAGAAGTCTCTGGTCCCTAGATGAACGGAGATTGCTCATTAACCTCTAGGAATTACAGGTCATAATTTTGGCACTCAAGGTCTTCCTCCATTCCCTCAGTGATCAGTGTTTTCAGATCTTGATGGACAATAAACTATGTAGTATATCATCAAGCAGGGGTGGGTAGGGTCATACCTCTCTACCAAGAAGCTCTGAGACTCTAGTCTTGGGTTCAGGAACATTAGATTTGCCTGGTGGCACATCACCTTGCAGGTGTGCTCAATGTGCTAGTGGATAGTTTCAGTAAGAATCATCTTGCCAACCACAAGTGGCATCTGGAATCGGAAGTAATCCAGGACATATTCCAGCCTGGAGGACTCCTGATATTGACCTATGTGCCACTCACGAGAACGCTCAATTCCTGAAATTCTGTGACCTCTAGTTTCCGATGCAGGGAGCATTGGGGGACATGTTTCAGTTGAAGTTGAACTTTTTTGCTCCATTTTGTGTTTCCTTCCATTCCCTTGATTGCTCAAATTCTGAGGAAAAGTTTTCTTGATCAGGCCCAAGTAATCCTCATTGCCCCCAGATTTGCCACAAAGGGTGTAAAATGTAGACCTTATTCGCTTCTCCCTGTGCTCTCCGCTCTGTCTCCCTCACAGAGTAGACCTCTTGTTGCAGTCACATGGCGGGTTCTCCATCCCAACTGCTAAAGCCTCCACCTGTCTTTCTAGAGATTTAACGGGCAACATGAGATCTCTTTCTTTACCTTCTGAAGGTGTGGATATTAATTTATGTGCCCACAGTCATGTCACCAAGATAGTGTTCTGAGGCAGATGGAATTCATTTACCAATTGATATGTAGACAGCTTAGTAGACCCTCTTCAGGTTCATCTGTCCAACATCTTAGGCTTGTCCTTTCACTAGCTCAGCAGTGGGGCGCAGTGGGTACTGCTAAAGCTCACTTATCAGACTTTTCGGCTTTTCTTTGTTTACCTGACCAGCTGTCCCTTTTCAAACCATCCATAGTTATGAGGTTCCTAAAGGGACAATTAACAAGTTTCCACCAATCCCTTTTAGGATGCCCCAATGGGGCTACAACTTGGTTCTCATGTTTCTTTTATTTTCCCCTTTTGAACTATTACATAGTAGTCCTTTACGTTACTCACATTTAAGGCAGTCTTCCTGATCACTAACACATCAGCTAGACGTGTTAGCAAATTGCAAGCTTTTAGTGTCAAACATATATTCATTTCTTTCAGTCCTAACAGATTGGTGTTAAGAACCAAGGCTGCCTTCCTGCCATGCAGACTCCCAACCTTCTTCACTCATCCACAGGCAACCAAGTAAGAACAGAGACTGCATCATCTTGATCATAAGAGAGAAGTTAGCTTCTACGTGGACAGAACATGCGAGTTAAGGCTAGATGATCAGCTGTTTGTGGGCTATATGGGGAAGGTGAAAGGCAAGAAAGTGCATAAGAGGACATTATCAAGATGGATAATCCTATGAATTACGATGTGCAGTGCTCTGGCTAACAAAGAGCCATCAGAAAGTATTCAAGCTCATTCCACCAGAGCAAGTTTTGTACTTCTGCAATGGCAACAGGAGTTCCGATAGTACACATCTGCAAAGTGGTGAGTTGGGTGTCCCTCTACACTTTTGCGTAGCATTACCATTTGAACTCAGAAGGGAGAATGGAAAGTAATTTCGCTCGCTGGTTCCTTGAGAAGTTCTTGGTAAAAACAGCCATGCACCCACACCTTGTCTTGTGACTGTTGGGGGAATTTATTCAAAAGATGAGGAATCTGCAAGAAGAGCAAATACGCTCTGGAAAGCTCTCTATCCACACACACAGAAATATGTATTTAATCAATCAATCAAATCAAGCTTTATTCGGATCATAAAAAATGTCCATAAAAGCATTCTATGAAATTCAATAAAATCCATTTATAACCAAGAATATGCAAAAGAAACAACATCTTAACATAATTAAAATAAGCACAATCATTATACATGTATACCTATAGTAATTCTTAGTTCAATTTTTCTAAGTGAACAAGTTCATTCCTTTGTTTTTTTGCTGACATTATTTAACAAATTACTGCATTGCAGACTGGTATTTTTTCCAAATTCCTTTGATAATTAAAATAAGTTTTATAGGATTACAGGCAATTATCTTTAAAAATTGGACGGAGATACATTTTTCTAATTTCTATATAAAAATTTCAAAAGAGTAAAAATTGAAGGTTGCTTTGTTTGGATCTACCATCACACGGGCAGTTTAGAAGATTAGCACACCACTTGCCCCTTTTAGGAAAAGCAAAAAGATAGTGTAATGTATTCATCCGTAGTCTGGTTAGGTAGAATCTATGCTGTACCTTAGTTATAAAAACGAGGTATGGCTGCAGACCCATGGCGATTGGTCCCCTAAGATAAGATATAGCAATTTTCTTAGAACCTGAAACCTCATCTCTAAAGGCTGTCCGAACATTCAGGAGACTCCTTTTCAAATCAACCTTACTGATGTGTTGCATGTCTTCAGGTTGATTTCCATTCAGGGGCAAGTTGCATTCTTCTAAGAGACCACTAATATAACTCAACCAAGGTATTTTCTTGCATCGGTCTTGGGACAGTCTAAAATAATATCCTTCGTAAAGCGAGTTTCTTCCCTAGTCCAGATACGGTGCCACAAATTTAAGGCGGCTATGCTAATCAAATCGTGTATATATGGTGTTCCGGTTTCTCTATGCAAGATAATGAAAGGTGTTCCGGTTTCTCTATGCAAGATAATGAAAGGGGTGAAGGCCGGTACGGCTAACAAACGTCTTAAAAAGTTGTTTTCAAGAATTTGTAATGGCAAAGTATCCGTCTGGCCCCATAGTGCTCCCCCGTAACAACTCCCGGTGATGCACTTTGCTCCGTATAGCTTGAGAATCTCCCGTACAGATTTTTTACCAATTGTTTGGGAGAATCTAAAAATAGCCTCCACCAATTTCACAAATTTCAACTTGCATAGAGTTATATGTGTATTCCAAGTACCTTTACTGTTAAAAAGAATACCTAAGTAAGAAAATGTAAACATTCTCTCTATTAATGTCTCGTTAATATAATGTGATTTTGTTTTAATATTCTTTTTACCTTAGGACATAACCAAAGTCTTACTCAGGTTACTTTTTAAATGTTTTCCGTCATAAAACTAGTAAAATTGTCCATCAGGGTCTGTAATCCGTTCGCTGTCCTTGAAATTAGGACAGCATCATCGACGTACAATAATAGGGGTGTTGCCCGCTTACCGATCATTGGGACATCTACCCCCAAATTCTGTCGTAAAATATCAATGTCATTTATATGAAGTGAAAACAGAAGAGGTGCAAGTGTGCAGCCTTGTCTTATTCCATGTGTAATATTAAAGTGCTTTGTGCATTCCCCATGTATTCCATAACGTATATTTGCGGACAGACAAGCATAGATTTGAGATAAGAAACTAATAATATCCTCCGGGGCTCCCATCCCTCCCAACGTCTCCCATAAAATGCACTTGACAAATCTACAAAGCAAAGGTGCAAGGATCCTTCCCTAGCGAAGGTGTATTTTCCTATTATTGTTGTTGTAATACTTTATTCGATATAATCATATCATAAAAGTACAAACATTCAAGTTAATAAAAAATGGCATATATGATAAAAATGTACAATTCATAAGATAAAAAACAATAAAAATACTATTTACACTTTAAAAACAACTCTGATAGCGGTACTAAAGTGCAACAACGGTAATATACATGTGGGCTTTCTGTACATGCAGGATCTATACTTTATTAGTATTTAGCAATCTGGTGCGAGTAAGCCAGGCACTTGATAGGTACTTTGCAACTCCGCATACAACAAATAAAGATGTTGTATCGGTTAAGAGAAGGCGGAGGGCGACCCTAAAATCTCTAACACCCAACTCCCTGCATACTGGCTTCAACCATCTCGATCTTGCCCTCTTGTATGCTTTGCAACCAAACAGAAAGTGTGGTAGGGATTCGGTCTCACATGGACAGCTTGGGCAGGTGCCATTTGAGACCCGCGTTCCTTTCCATCCCCTAATAAATTTGTTAAGGGGTAGTGTCCCATACCTCATTTAAAAAAGAATTGATCTGTCTTTTAGTATTTGGATGAAATCTAATAATGGTTCCAACCGCATAGTGGGCTTATGCTCCAAAAATTGTGTGGTTAGAGCTCCCCATTTTGTACTCTTCTGTTCCTCAGTGTGTACCCACTCCCAGTGCATTTTCTTACCAACTTGCTTTGGAGGAGGGGACTGTGAGGTCCAGGATTCAGCCAATCCCAGCTTCATGACCATTTGCCTCAATTTGTTTAGCCACTGGATCTTATTCACACTATTCAAGGATAGCAGTTCGTCCATCACCAGGGCGTAATTTGCTAGTTCCGAGGTCCTTCTCAGGCGCACCCAGAACAGCACAGGGCGAAGGCGTTCTATGTCTAAAATCGAGCGTTTGCCCATATCATGAAAAAGGGGCTTCAATGGGGTTGAGATAGAAACGGCAACTAAGTCCCTTATAAACTTATTCTCGGCTCTAACCAGATCGGTGACATTTTCGCAGCCCCACCGTTCCGACCCATAGACTGCGGAAGACAGCACCTTCCCTTCATATACAGCTAGAGCCGGGGCTATAGGCCTGCTGACTGACATACGCTGACTCCTCAGAATGGCTCCCGAGACTCTCTTGAGGTTTAGCAGCATCTTGGCAACATGGGAGTCCCATTTCATTCTATTGTTAATCCTGATTCCCAGGTAGTCAAAATCCTCCTCCACCTCAAGAGGCGACCCATTAAGGGTGAAATTAATTTTCTTAGCTTTTTTTGAAGGGGCAGCACCATTAACTTGGTTTTGGATGTATTAATGGTCAGCCCGCGTTCATCGCAAAATAGACTGAATCTGTCTAGTAGTTTCTCCAGCCCTGAGGGGGTTTTGGACAACAGGAGGGTGTCATCTGCAAAGAGGAGGGTTGGTGTTTTCTCCCCCGCCAGGACCGGAGCATCGGCATTGTCCTCCCTCAAATGGTCTACCACCCCATTGATAAAGAGGGAGAACAATGTCGGGCCATCACACAGCCCTGACGTACCCCCCTATTCACCTGTTAGCTGTCCCTCATTCCCCATCTAATTCTAGCATAATTATCTTCGTGAAGTTTAACTATAAACTCCAGGAGGTAACGCGGGAACCCCATTTCCAGCAGCACCCTCCAGAGTTTATCACGAGGCACCAAATCAAAGGCGCTTTTGAGGTCTATGAAGGTCAGATATAAATTCCCCTTCATAATGGTTACTGATTTCCAGTATATTGCCCAAAACCTGAAAACATGGTCCATAGTACCCACATTCTGGCGGAAACCCGCCTGGAAGTGGGACAGTATATTCCCCTCCTCCAGCCACATACCTACTCTATTTATAATGACCCTGCCAACTATTTTCTGAGCAGCGTCGATTAAACTAATCGACCTGTAGTTGGCAGGGTCCTCCCTATCGCCTTTCTTATGGATAGTAACAACTTCAGCACCCCTCCACGAGTCAGGGACAGGGTATCCATGAAGGATTCTATTCATTAGAGGAGCAATAAAATCAGACCACCATGTATGTATAGATCGCCCGGTAACCCATCCGGGCCTGCCGCTTTAGAGGGTGTTATGCTCCTGATAGCATCAGAAACTTCTCGGGCTACAAAGGGTTCTACAGGTGTAAGTTCCTCATTAATAAAGTTAGTTTGTACCCTCCATGATTGAACTAAATCATCTTCACCACAATACAGATTTGAAAAATGGGAATGCCATTGTTGCTCAGTTATATGGTTAGGGAGGGGCTCTACTTCTCTCCTGTCAAGTTTGTTTATCAAGTTCCAAAACAGGGTAGAGTTCTTCGAACTGGCAGCGATCTTAAGTTGTTGCCAATATTCTTCCTCCCAGTCCTTCTTTGCACTTTTGATGCAATCGCTATATTCCCTTCTAGCCGTCCTAACTGCTATAGCGTCCTTTCTCCTAATGGCTTTTGCTATAGCCCTTCTCTTTTCCCTACAACCTGTTGTATACCATAGGGTGCCACTTTTTGGTGGTTTCTTCTTCCTTGGTCCACTAGTATCTCTTATAGTGAAGAATGAACCAATTTTCTCTATTAGACTCTTGTAGGAGTCTATAAAATTCAGACTTTGTTCGGTTGACTGGGCGGAGGTATGGGATAGGAGTTCCCTAGTTTCTGCCTCTACTAGTTCTTTAATACGGATCAAACTATCTTCTTGGCACATCACCCTGTTCCACTTTCATCTGTGTTTGCAATTAGATGGAACTACTTCTTTTGTGATCATAAGTGGGGCATTTAATGCTTCCCTCTCATTACCCCATCTTATTTCCATGCAAAGTGGATTATGATCGCTATCCTGTGACTGTCTGACTTCCATGTCAACTAGTCTGTTCCAGGAACCGGTATCGAGCAGAATGTAATCAATACGGGATGGACAACTAAATCTGTTATAGGTCATCATACAATTTGGGTCTGAGGTTGTCCTACCATTCAGGGCACGTAGGTTATATTCTAGTGTTAGGGCATTTATTTGGATCGCTCTTGGCGTCCATTTTCTGATTGGCGCTATGGTTAGAGGCGGGATGGACTGTCTAGAATCCTCTTCATTAAGTCCCAGGAGATCTTCTTTGCTTAGGGGTTCATATGTACAGTTAAAATCTCCCCCTACAATAATGCTAGACAATGGGGGGATACCTGCTAGCGCCACCTCGAGTAAGGCTATAGTGGGTGAAGTTTGACCTCCTGGGCAACCTCTAGCATAAATATTAAACAGCTCCATCGAGCTTCCAATATGGGAGCCCTTAGTGGAGATTTGTAGTATGTACTGCGATGGTAAAGTATGCGCAGTAAGTGCCCAATTCAAAGCCACACTAAACCATACGTGCAGTCCTCCCAATGGGCGACCTCTCCCTGAACTAATTGCCGGAATAAAGTGGGTGGAATATCCGCATTTATATAGGGGAGACATGCTCCATGTTTCCTTGAACATACAGATGTCGAACGTATCTATGAATTGGTTCCATTCTGGATTTGCCATATTTTTTTGAAGCCCCGCTATGTTCCAGGAAAACAATTTAATCATGTTTGTGTTTGTAACCCTCTCTGTGTGAACTACTTCTGAAGCTAGTCTTACAACTGCTGTTAGGGGATATTGAGCGTTGACCACTTCATTAGACCTTTCTTCCCCCGAGGAACAACCTCATCATTAATCTTCATAGCCTCCATATCTATAAGGCTTGTGGTGGAATTGGTCTGACCCTCTGGCTTGCACATATTGTGTGTTTGTCTTACACTATTCAGATAGTTATCCTTTAATGGTCAGTCTATGTTGTTTAGACCCGATGCGTCCTCGAGCCTAGATTTAGACCATAGAGGTGCGTGTCTGATTTGTATGTTACAATTCCTAAGGGGGGCATGTCCTACTAGGTTCTCTGCAATTGCTATGTTACCAAACTGTATCTCAATACAGTCTGTTGATGAACTAGGCAAGGAAATTCTTTTAACATTAATCATATCCTCCCTAATGACTGATCTGCACCCTCTCACGTGGCGAAGCCCGTGAATGGCTTTATTGCGTATGGATTCACTGTTCTCATAAGTGTTAGCAGCTCCAAGCTTGGTGACCCCGGTCATGTAGACAATACCACAAGGGGATCTGTATGGTGTGTTTATCTGTTTGTTACTCCAATTAGTTGTTTCAACCATGTCACTATAATATTTATTATCCCCCTGCAGGACCCTGCATTGTGATATTGACCCCCTCAATTTTGCTACTTCGGCATATGAGCCCGAGGTGTTTTGCCTGGCGGGCATTTTAGCTAGGGGGTTATGAGCTGGGATTTTGGGTCGTAACTCTACTACAGTTTTGGAGACACATAATGGAGCTGTTAGTGTATTGGGTTTAGATAGGGCCGCTCCTGCTGTTTGGTTTGGTGGGGCCGATCGCAAGATAGGGGCTTTTACCAGGTTGGACACTAACACTGGGTGTAGAGTGTTTGTTATGTGTAGTTCCTCCCGTTTTGTAAAGTCCATAATGAATTTCTTAATAATAGCTATATCCCTTTCCAGGCTTTCCATTTTCATCATGATTAAATTATTAAAATTCAAACATCTGGAGCATTCACCTGGACTATTCACAGCCTCCACAGTCCCCCCAGCCCTTGCGATAAGACCTCACTTAATTCCCTGGATTCCCCTTCCAACACTGAAAAACGATTAGTACAAGTGATGCCCATTTCACATGCTATCACCTGCGAGGACCTGTCTATATTCCCAGTTGATATAGCTGGAAGTTCGGCATTAGCACTCATGTTTGCCCCTCTTAATGCCTCTGTAACATTTACCTCAATGGGGCAAGCAGGGTTAGAATGCATATCATCTACTGAGCACTTGGATGTTGGTCTTTTAGAAAAAATAGCTGGGATCACTTTGCTCTTTATCTGCAGTAAACCGTCGACCAGGGGATCAGGGTTATCCACATTTCTTAAGGATGGGGCCGTCAATAGAATGTCCTCAAAATCTTCAACAATAGATTTGATGCTTGACATAACACAATTAGCGGCAGCATGTAGCGACTTTTTTGACTTCTTCCTTTTTTTTGTTGTAATGGCAAGTGCTACCCCCCCCCTCCGTTACCTTCCTTTTACCCATTGCTAGCTACAACTTTCCCTGGTAAATGGGATAATATCCAACAACTCGAAGGTGGCCCAACACTATCTTGTGTATCAGGGAGCAGTCAACTTGACGAACAAGCACAGTACCTTTTTTTTTATATGGGTGGTTCAAGTTCTCACATGTAAGGGGCGGGGCCCTGCCTCGGTCTGCCTAGGACGGCCGCAGATGGCCCTGCCCTTGTCCCGGACTTCTCCCGGCGCGATCCCACGCGCGTCCCGCCATACGAGGTTCCAAGGGATCCTTTATGCGCCTCGTGGCGCTTCCGTGTGACGTCCGCGGCGTCCTGGCCTCTAGTGGGGCTGCTGGGAGGTGTAGTCACAGGAGTGGAAGGGGCCCGGCGGAGCCAAGCCCGGCCGAAGGAGCGAGCGGAGCAAAGCCCGGCCCACAGGTGCTGCCACAGGAATGCGGGGCTCGGCGGAGCCAAGCCCGGCCCAGATGATGAAGCAGAGCAATGCCCGGCCCTCAGGAGCGAGTACAAGCAACAGGTAAAGTTCCCCCGGGACTCGGCACCAAGGGAGCCTTTATGCGCCTCCTGGCGCTTCCGTGTGACGTCTGCGGCATCCTGGCCACTAGTGGGGCTGCTGGGAGGTGTAGTCACAGGAGTGGAAAGGGCCCGGCGGAGCCAAGCCCGGCGGGAGGAGCGAGTGGAGCAAAGCCCGGCCCACAGGTGCTGCCACAGGAATGCGGGGCTCGGCGGAGCCAAGCCCGGCCAAGATGATGAAGCAGAGCAATGCCCGGCCCTCCGGAGCGAGTACAAGCAACAGGTAAAGTTCCCCACGGACTCGGCACCAAGGGAGCCTTTATGCACCTCCTGGCGCTTCCGTGTGACGTCCGCGGCGTCCTGGCCGCTAGTGGGGCTGCTGGGAGGTGTAGTCACAGGACTGGAAAGGGCCCGGCGGAGCCAAGCCCGGCCGGAGGAGCGAGTGGAGCAAAGCCCGGCCCACAGGTGCTGCCACTGGAATGCGGGGCTTGGCGGAGCCAATCCCAGCCAAGATGATGAAGCAGAGCAATGCCCGGCCCTCAGGAGCGAGTACAAGCAACAGGTAAAGTTCCCCCCGGACTCGGCACCAAGGGAGCCTTTATGCGCCTCCTGGCTCTTTCGTGTGACGTCCACGGCGTCCTGGCCACTAGTGGGGCTGCTGGGAGGCATAGTCACAGGAGTGGAAGGGGCCCGGCGTAGCCAAGCCGGGCCGGAGTAGTGAGCGGAGCAAAGCCCGGCCCACTGGTGCTGCCACAGGAATGCGGGGCTCGGCGGAGCCAAGCCCGGCCAAGATGATGAAGCAGAGCAATACCCGGCCCTCAGGAGAGAGTACAAGCAACAGGTACAGTTCCCCCCGGACTCGGCACCAAGGGAGCCTTTATGCGCCTCTTGGCGCTTCCATGTGACGTCCGCGGCGTCCTGGCCGCTAGTGGGGCTGCTGGGAGGTGTAGTCACAGGAGTGGAAGGGACCCGGCGGAGCCAAGCCCAGCCGGAGGAGCGAGTGGAGCAAAGCCCCTGCCCACAGGTGCTGCCACAGGAATGCGGGGCTCGGCGGATCCAAAGCCCGGCCAAGATGATGAAGCAGAGCAATGCCCGGCCCTCAGGAGCAAGTACAAGCAACAGGTAAAGTTTCCCTATTAGTTCTAAGCTCAGAAACTGTTCGACCACCCCAACACCTCCTCTGAAGCCATACTGAGCTACAGATAAGATGTTCTTTTCTTCTACCCATTGCTCTAGCCTGGCCAACAGCATTCTTGCCATTACTTTAGAAGAAGAGCCAAGCAAAGATATTGATACAGAAAAGGGGGTGGTGATGAACAGAGTGTCTGAATTAAGCAGACCACTTTTACCCAGTCCAAAGATCAGGGCTTGATCCATCACCGTTATTTATCTCACTGCACCATCCCAGCTCAGAACCTGGCTATATGGAAATCAGTCTGTCCCTGGCCCAGTGCATCATGGGAACAGGGCAGACTAAACTACCAAGCCAATTCTTCACCAGAAAGGAGACAAGCTACCGGGGACCGGTTTCTGGCATTTCACCCGTCTTCGGCCCGGCTTGCTTGAATCCTGATGGTGCAGTGAGAAAGGGACTCATGTCTTAGTATACCCTGCCACACCTATAGTGGCCAAAAACGATACAGAAAAGGGGGTGGTGATGAACAGAGTGTCTGAATTAAGCAGACCACTCTTACCCAGTCCAAAGATCAGGGCTTGATCCATCACCGTTATTTTTCTCACTGCACCATCCCAGCTCAGAACCTGGCTATATGCAAATCAGTCTGTCCCTGGCCCAGTGCATCATGGGAACAGGGCAGACTAAACTACCAAGCCAATTCTTCACCAGAAAGGAGACAAGCTACCGGGGACCGGTTTCTGGCATTTCAGCCGTCTTCGGCCCGGCTTGCTTGAATCCTGATGGTGCAGTGAGAAAGGGACTCATGTCTGAGTATACCCTGCCACACCTATAGTGGCCAAAAACGATACAGAAAAGGGGGTGGTGATGAACAGAGTGTCTGAATTAAGCAGACCACTCTTACCCAGTCCAAAGATCAGGGCTTGATCCATCACCGTTATTTATCTCACTGCACCATCCCAGCTCAGAACCTGGCTATATGCAAATCAGTCTGTCCCTGGCCCAGAGCATCATGGGAACAGGGCAGACTAAACTACCAAGCCAATTCACCAGAGAGGAGACAAGCTACCGGGGACCGGTTTCTGGCATTTCAGCCGTCTTCGGCCCGGCTTGCTTGAATCCTGATGGTACAGTGAGAAAGGGACTCATGTCTGAGTATACCCTGCCACACCTATAGTGGCCAAAAACGATTCAGAAAAGGGGGTGGTGATGAACAAAGTGTCTGAATTAAGCAGACCACTCTTACCCAGTCCAAAGATCAGGGCTTGATCCATCACCGTTTTTATCTCACTGCACCATCCCAGCTCAGAACCTGGCTATATGCAAATCAGTCTGTCCCTGGCCCAGTGCATCATGGGAACAGGGCAGACTAAACTACCAAGCCAATTCTTCACCAGAAAGGAGACAAGCTACCGGGGACCGGTTTCTGGCATTTCAGCCATCTTCAGCCCGGCTTGCTTGAATCCTGATGGTGCAGTGAGAAAGGGACTCATGTCTGAGTATACCCTGCCACACCTATAGTGTCCACCATAAGCGTGGAAGGGTATACTCGGATGTGAGTCCCTAGCTCATTGCACCATCAGGATTCAAGCAAGCCGGGCCGAAGACAGCTGAAATGCCAGAAACCAGTCCCCGATAGCTTGTTTCCTTCCCAGTATAAGAATTGGCTTGGTAGTTTGGTCTGCCCTGTTCCCATGATGCACTGGGCCAGGGACAGACTAATTTGCATATAGCCAAGTTCTGAGCTGGGGTGGTGCAGTGAGCTAAAAAACAGTGATGGATCAAGCCCTGATCTTTGGACTGGGTAAGAGTAGTCTGCTTAATTCAGACACTCTGTTCATCACCACCCCCTTTTCTGAATCATTTTTGTCCACCATAAGCGTGGAAGGGTATACTCAGATGTGAGTCCCTAGCTCATTGCACCATCAGGATTCAAGCAAGCCGGGCCGAAGACAGCTGAAATGCCAGAAACCAGTCCCCGGTAGCTTGTTTCCTTCCCAGTATAAGAATTGGCTTGGTAGTTTGGTCTGCCCTGTTGCCATGATGCACTGGGCCAGGGTCAGACTAATTTGCATATAGCCAAGTTCTGAGCTGGGATGGTGCAGTGAGCTAAAAAACGGTGATGGATCAAGCCCTGATCTTTGGACAGGGTAAGAGTGGTCTGCTTAATTCAGACACTCTGTTCATCACCACCCCCATTTCTGAATCATTTTTGTCCACCATAAGAGTGGAAAGGTATACTCAGATGTGAGTCCCTAGCTCATTGCACCATCAGGATTCAAGCAAGCCGGGCCGAAGACAGCTGAAATGCCAGAAACCTTTCCCCGGTAGCTTGTTTCCTTCCCAGTATAAGAATTGGCTTGGTAGTTTGGTCTGCCCTGTTCCCATGATGCACTGGGCCAGGGTCAGACTAATTTGCATATAGCCAAGTTCTGAGCTGGGATGGTGCAGTGAGCTAAAAAACGGTGATGGATCAAGCCCTGATCTTTGGACTGGGTAAGAGTGGTCTGCTTAATTCAGACACTCTGTTCATCACCATCCCCTTTTCTGAATCATTTTTGTCCACCATAAGCGTGGAAGGGTATACTCAGATGTGAGTCCCTAGCTCATTGCACCATCAGGATTCAAGCAAGCCGGGCCGAAGACAGCTGAAATGCCAGAAACCGGTCCCCGGTAGCTTGTTTCCTTCCCAGTATAAGAATTGGCTTGGTAGTTTGGTCTGCCCTGTTCCCATGATGCACTGGGCCAGGGTCAGACTAATTTGCATATAGCCAAGTTCTGAGCTGGGATGGTGCAGTGAGCTAAAAAACGGTGATGGATCAAGCCCTGATCTTTGGACTGGGTAAGAGTGGTCTGCTTAATTCAGACACTCTGTTCATCACCACCCCCTTTTCTGAATCATTTTTGTCCACCATAAGCGTGGAAGGGTATACTCAGATGTGAGTCCCTAGCTCATTGCACCATCAGGATTCAAGCAAGCCGGGCCAAAGACAGCTGAAATGCCAGAAACCGGTCCCCGGTAGCTTGTTTCCTTCCCAGTATAAGAATTGGCTTGGTAGTTTGGTCTGCCCTGTTCCCATGATGCACTGGGCCAGGGTCAGACTAATTTGCATATAGCCAAGTTCTGAGCTGGGATGGTGCAGTGAGCTAAAAACGGTGATGGATCAAGCCCTGATCTTTGGACTGGGTAAGAGTGGTCTGCTTAATTCAGACACTCTGTTCATCACCACCCCCTTTTCTGAATCATTTTTGTCCACCATAAGCGTGGAAGGGTATACTCAGATGTGAGTCCCTAGCTCATTGCACCATCAGGATTCAAGCAAGCAGGGCCAAAGACAGCTGAAATTACAGAAACTGGTCCCCGGTAGCTTGTTTCCTTCCCAGTATAAGAATTGGCTTGGTAGTATGGTCTGCCCTGTTCCCATGATGCACTGGGCCAGGGTCAGACTAATTTACATATAGCCAAGTTCTGAGCTGGGATGGTGCAGTGAGCTAAAAAACGGTGATGGATCAAGCCCTGATCTTTGGACTGCGTAAGAATGGTCTGCTTAATTCAGACACTCTGTTCATCACCACCCCCTTTTCTGAATCATTTTTGTCCACCATAAGCGTGGAAGGGTATACTCAGATGTGAGTCCCTAGCTCATTGCACCATCAGGATTCAAGCAAGCCGGGCCGAAGACAGCTGAAATGCCAGAAACCGGTCCCCGGTAGCTTGTTTCCTTCCCAGTATAAGAATTGGCTTGGTAGTTTGGTCTGCCCTGTTCCCATGATGCACTGGGCCAGGGTCAGACTAATTTGCATATAGCCAAGTTCTGAGCTGGGATGGTGCAGTGAGCTAAAAAACGGTGATGGATCAAGCCCTGATCTTTGGACTGGGTAAGAGTGGTCTGCTTAATTCAGACACTCTGTTCGTCACCACCCCCTTTTCTGAATCATCACAAGCAAAGCTATTGGGCAATAGCAATTGGCACTACTCCTATTCCACTTTTTGAAAATGGGGACTATCAGACTCTCTGCCCAAGTGGCAGGTACCACCCCATCAATTGTTGCATTAAAAAATTTGTACACAACGGGTACCCAAAAATCCATATTATATTTAAATATATCAATTGGGACTCCGTCGGGGCCAGCTGCTATGCCACTAGCGCTATTCTTAAGGGCTGTTACAATTTCTTCTTGACTGATACTCCCTATTTTGGTGTTTTTTAAGATGATGACGGATTTACCCTCTTTATTTAAAAAACCCTGATCAGTTTCATAAAAAACTGCTTCAAAGTGGAATAACCAATCCGCTGGGGTCACTAACATATACATTTTTACTGATTGGTCATCTGTAAAGAAAGGTTGATCCAATGTTTTCCAAAAAAGGGCCGAATCTTTAAGAACGGCAGCTTTTATCAGATTCTCCCACGCATTATCCCTAATCTCCGAGTTTCTTCGGGTAAGGGGTTTTTTATATGACTTCCGTAGGATACTGTCCTCCTCCCTATTGCGCCAGATGGTTTTTATTGCAGACTTTAAATCTCTATTTAATCTAGAGCATTGATTATCAAACCATCTTGGGGAATGCGAAACATCTGTTTTAGGATTCTTTCGCAAATGATCAGAAATTGCAGTAGAAATACTTTAAAAAGCCTTAACTATGTCCATGCTATTTGAGGAATTATCAAGGCAGGGTAAAACATGATCATTAATTTTTAATAGGATCCTATTTGTAAAAGGTTCTGGGTCAACGGCAGCCCATTTGATTGAGATCCCATTCTCGCCCTGTGTCTTTATATCCATAGCATGGGTACTTACTTCCGGTTGTTTTAAAACAGGAGATTTTAAGGTTATCAGCAAGGGATGATGATCATTCAATAAACTTGGGGAGACAAAACATTCAGCTATTAGGGATCTAAGGCTTATTGAGGTGATAAAGTGATCAATACATGAGGATGATCTTACTCCTTCAAAGGTGTAAATATTACCCCTATCCTCACGTCCGCTCCCTTTTATAGCCCTACCTGCCTTTGAGGGGATAGCATTTGTTGAAATAGTCTTGAACCCGTTTACGAAGAAATTATCTGTGAGCCAAGTCTCTTGTAATAAAACCACATCGCAGAGTTGGATGCTTGTACGCCAATTTACATCCTGCAGTTTATGCCTAGCCCAAGCAACATTCCATGTCCTTATATGAAGGCATTCGTACTGAGGATAGCTAGAAGGATCCGTCTCAACTTCTGTGACAGACCCTTTCTTGCAACTATCAGTGCTAGCTTCCCTAGCTTTAGTTATCTGACTCATACTCCTCCCTGCATAGTTTAATGTATCTAGCTGGGTAGTCAAGTTAATCGCAGGGAGACCGAACAATGATGTTCTCCAACAGTGGGGGACTTAGAGGTTGTAGTCATTCACAACCATCTAGACCGGACAATGTGGCAAATCTGTTAACTAGATTTAGAAAGGGTGGTCTCTGGGTAGGACCCTGCAGTGCTCTCCGGTAATTTAAAACACGGGGTGTTGACCACCCTTTCCAAATAAAATGGCGTCTATAAAAAAAACCCTAATGGCAAAAGAGAGATCTTACTGAAATGATCCTCTAAATTAATACTCCCTATACGGTCCAGTAGTAATCTCACAACCTGCTCGTTATTAACCCCTTCCATGCTCATGACGAGCTCAGCTCGTCATGAGGCACACTGGAGCTGTGCTTATGACGAGCTGAGCTCGTCATGAATAGAGGGATTCATGGAATGTCAGCACAGGAGGGGACTTGCCTTAGCAGCCAAGGTGTTAAAGTTGGCAACTATGCAGTCCTCTCTCAAGTCCTTCCTAGAATGTCCTATCCAAGCAGAACGTCTAGCCATGATCATCTGATTACAGATGTTCTAATCCCAAACCCCGACATGCTTCAATTTAGTTGTGAGCCAGTACATAGTTTTGGCCATCAGCTGATCGGTAGTTTCTAACTGTCCTTCCTGTGAAACCGGGATATTCAGCAAGATCACTACCAAAGGGGCAGCAGCTGGAGGAAGATGCAAGACCTGAGAGCCCTCCAAGGCTAGACTATGATCCACACCCTCAAACGTCTGCTGCGGTTTTCGACGCTGAGGCCCCGATATCAAGCTTGGTGCTTCGTCACCCACAGTCCCCACACATGGACCACGTTCCTCCCCTTCCTGACTACAAAAGCTAGCCTGAGTAGGGCCACTAAGATTAACCCCTGGCTCAACCCATTTAACACCCACATGCACTAAACCAACATCATGATTACCCACAACATCCTCATTCCTCCTAGGTACCGACGATGTTTAGGGTATTTGCCTCGCTACGAGGGATTTAGGAAGAATGGAGTTCCCAAGTACTGCGTTGCTTAGCTCATTAGATGTATTAACTATTAACCTATTTCTGGAGGCTAAAAAACCCTCTAGGTTAGAAAGGTTATTCATAACGTTCAGTTCAAAATCGGTTAGTCTTTCCTCAATTTTAGAGAGGGATGTATGACGTAACAACGCGTGTTATTACAACGCGTGCTGTTACATCGCAATTGTTACGACTGCATGTTACCACGCTATGCCTTTACAACGCAAGTCTTTACATCAACTTGCGCTAGGTGGCGTGCTAACATTAAAAAAGGGTAATTTACTATTCCAACTCCAGTCCACTTATCAGTAGGGAAGGTGTTGGGATAGTAAACTACACCATTTTTAATGTTAGCACGCCATCTAGCGCAAGTCGATGTAAAGACTTGCGTTGTAATGGCATAGCGTTTTTACATGCGATCATTGTAACGACCGCCATGTAACAGCATTGCGGTGTAATAACCGCGTTGTTAAGGATGTTTCCCTTAGAGAGCCTTTGCATTATTGGAGACAGAGATGATGCAATTAAATTACCCAATTTGGACCACATAACATCATTGACTTTGTCAGAGGAATCGCCTAGAAGATCTAAAGTCGAGTCCCGTGGCAAACTTGGCTGTGAAAACACCGTTGTTAGAGATGGTGATGCAACAGTTTCTCCATTTTTATTCATCTTTTTAATTTTTGCCGGTTTCTGTCTCTGTGGGCCCCCTCCCTGATCCACTTTTGTGAAGTGTCTGAGGGTACGGCAGAGGAGTTAGTTTTACCATGAGGTCCAGATCTTGTGGCAATACTTGGGGGTGGACTGCTTCGGGTATTTACAGTAACCGTCTCAACCAGTTCAACAGATGGCGTAATATTATGTGTTCCCTGTCCGCCTTGTTTTTCCGATGGTTCATTTTGAGACAATCCAGGGTCACTTACTATGACGGGAGAATCAGGAACTGCAATCAAGGAGCAATCAGGGGCACAAGCACAAGCCAGGGCGCCCAGAGACTATCGTTTAGCTGTTTGTAGATCAAGAGACTCACGACGCTCTGTCAGTGCTATCTCCTGAGCAAGGACAGAGCTGGCTCTAATTAAAAACTGATCCAAAGTCCCCACCACGCTGCCAGACAGCTGTGCAGATCTTCCCTTGCCCTCACGCAAATTCATCCTCACTAAGGTTCTGAAATGATGGGAGGTCAAAAAAACAACTTAATAAATTCCACCTTCCCAATTAATAACACTTTCCCTAGACCAACCGTATGTCAAATTGAAATGACCTTCTGATTATGGACTGGCTTTTGTGAGTGAGCCCGGCCTCATCCGTACTCTAACGGGCTCAAACAGGTCCGCCCTTGGCCTGGCCCGCGCCCGCTAAGCGGGAGCCGCAAGCACCTTTATGCGCCTCCGGGCGCAAGAGAATGGCAGCGGCGCCTCCTGGCGGGGTAATCAGGCAAAGCAGTGTGGGCTCTGAAGTCCAGTAAAGAGGTTCCCGCGAAGCGGGTACTGCGAGCACCTTTATGCACCTCCGGGTGCGAGAGAATGGCGGCAGCGCCTCTTGGCGCGGTAATCAGGCAAAGCAGCGTGGGCTCTAAAGTCCAGTAAATATACTCACATAGAAATCTGTATGCTAGTCAATCTTTTCTAAGTCTACACATATACTTTATGCACAGTAGCACTAGGGTTTCCTTACTCTTCATTTTCTTTTGAGAATCCCTTTTTTTCCTTGAACATGTTTAAATGCTTGGAAATATTGTGTAGCAAGTGGGAGAAGTAACATTTGAAAAACATGTTTCACTGTTGAGTAATCTCTTCATCTATGCCATCTCCGAAATTCCTTCCTATTCCCACTCTGGAAACGAATTTACTCCACCTCTTGTGAGAAGTGAATCTTAAATTGTTCCCCGGGTGGAAATTGGCAGAGAAAGTGTTTCTGGGCAGTTACAAACTCACAAGTTTGCCGGCACACATATACTTTGTAAGGCAATAAAGCCCTTAAAATGTCTCTACATACCCACATAAAAATATTTATTCACATAGATATCTGTATGTTTTTTAATCTTTTTCCAAGTGTACACATGTACTTTGTGCGCATTAGCACTTTGTCTTTCTTTGAATTGAGATAAATGTATGCCATATAGACCAGGCCATTACATAGCCATAATTGTGATGGATAGGTGCACATATTTCCAAGATAAAATACAATGTAGTTCTCTTTGAGTTACACATTTGTAATATAGTGCTTAATCTGATAGGCGCTTACTGTTAAAGGAATAATGATAATATGGTACTCTTAATTATGGATAAATTAACATGAACTTTTTCAATACAACATGACGTGAGCATCGATAACACCATCAAGACTAAGCATGGGCGCAAAATCGGTTCCGCTCGCGGTTTTTCGGCAAATTCGGGATCCGCGTATTCCCTTGAATTTGCCGAAAATCCGCGAGCGGAACGGATCCGGGGGGCAAAAGTTCAAGCTTCAAGCTTGTAACTATTTTAGAACGGCGCCGGCAAGCTGCCAGCACCATTCTAAAATAGTTACTAAGTTAGCTTCAACAGGAAGCACTAATAGATAAAATGCAGGTGCTCGAGCACCTGCTTTATTTTATCTATTAGTGCTTCCTGATGAAGCTAACTTAGTAACTATTTTAGAATGGCGCTGGCAGCTTGCCGGCGCCATTCTAAAACAAAACATGAGTGGGGCAGAGGGCAGAAGGTCACAGAGTGGGGCAGAGGGCAGAAGGGCACAGCAACAAGTGGGGCAGAGGGCAGCAGGGCACAACAACAAGTGGGGCAGAGGGCAGAAGGGCACAACAACGAGTGGGGCGGAGGGCAGAATGGCACAAGAACGAGTGGGGCAGAGGGCAGAAGGGCGCATCGCGGTCTCGCACAAAAAAACCCCCGCAAACACGCAAAGCGCCCTGCGAACACGCCAAGCGCCCCGCGAACACGCAAAAATAAAAAAATCTGCAAATTCGTGAATTTTGCGGATCGCGAATTCGCAAATCCGCGGATCGCGAATTCGCAAAATTTGCCCATCAAGACCATGCGCACAATCCACTCAGGCTCTCCGTCAGACCCATTCCCGCACCACGTCTTCAACAGAGCAAGCAGCTCCATTGAACCCCACCTGCGCAACGTCATCAATCTCTCCCTCGAGACCACGACCTTCCCATAGATCTGGAAACACGCCGGGATCAACGACCTAATCAAACAAGCATTTGCAATGCAATAGGTCTCGCATTAGGAAAGTTTGAGCTATTGGTATTGTAAATGACAAATTTTGTATTTATGTGTTGGTTTTGAAAATAGCTAAATTAATAGCTTTGTCATTTACAATGCCAATAGTTTTAGCTTTCGCAAAAGTGACACCTTTAGCATTTGTAATGCAATATGTGTTGTATTTACGTGACTTAGATGTATTGAAATTACAAATAACGAAGGCATTTTTTTAAATAATTAATACTTAAATAAGTTATTGTAATGTATAATGGCAATAGCTTAAACTTTTGTAAATAACTTTTGTGAAGAATATGTTTGGGACATTTGTAACATTTGTAATAAAGCTTGAAACATTGAGAGAACATATTTGAACCAGTTGTTGTTGAATGGTTGCACAGATTGATGCTGTGGTGGCGCTGAGTGATGTTGTGGTGGCGACAAGTGATGCTGTGGCGTTCAGTGATGCTGTGGTAGCGCATAGTGATGTTGTGGTGCCCCTGAGGGATGCAGTGGTGCCCTGGAGTGATGCTGTTGTTGTGCGATAGATAGTTAGAGTGAGGGCGATAGATAGCTAGAGGGAGGAGGAAAGATAGATAGAGTTAGGGCGATAGATAGATAGAGGGAGGGCAATAGATAAAGGGAGGGAGGGCAATAGATAGAAGAAGGGAGGGCGATAGAGGGAGGGCGATAGATAGATAGATAGAGGAATGGTGATAGATAGAGTGAGGGAGGGCGATAGATAGAGTGAGAGCGATAGATAGATAGGCAGATAGATTGAGGGCGATAGATAGATGTTTTATATAGCGCGAACTGGGCGATGGATAGAGTGAGGGTGATAGATAGAGTGAGGGCGATAGATAGATAGAGTGAGGGTGATAGATGTTTTATATAGCGCGAACTGGGCGATGGATAGAGTGACGGTGATAGATAGAGTGAGGGCGATAGATAGAGAGAGTGAGGGCGATAGATAGATAGACAGATAGATAGAGTGAGGGAGATAGATAGATAGATAGATAGATAGATAGATAATTAGATAGATAGATAGATAGATAGATAGATAGATAGATAGATAGATAGATAGATAGATAGATAGATAGATAGATAGATAGATAGATAGATAGATAGATAGATAGATAGATAGATAGATAGATAGATAGATAGATAGATAGATAGATAGATAGATAGATAGATAGATAGATAGAGTGAGGGCAATAGATAGAGTGAGGGCGATAGATAGATAGAGTGAAGGCGATAGATAGATAGAGTGAGGGCAACAGATAGATAGAGTGAGGGCAACAGATAGATAGTGAGGGCAATAGATAGAGTGAGGGTGATAGATAGAGTGAGGGTGATTGATAGATAGATAGAGTGAGGGCGATAGATTGAGGGAGATAGATAGAGTGAGGTCGATAGATAGATAGAAGTGTAGAGAGAGGGGTGTAGAGAGAGAGGGGTGTGTAGAGAGAGAGGGGTGTGTAGAGAGAGAGGTGTAGAGATAGAGGGGGATGTAGAGAGAGGGGTGTAGAGAGAGAGGGGTGTAGAGAGAGTGGGGTGTAGAGAGTGGGGTGTAGAGAGAGGGGTGTAGAGAGAGGGGTGTAGAGAGAGGGGTGCAGAGAGAGTGGGGTGCAGAGAGAGTGGGGTGCAGAAAGAGTGGGGTGCAGAAAGAGTGGGGTGCAGAGAGAGGGGTTTAGAGAGAGGGGTGTAGAGAGAGGGGTGTAGAGAGAGGGGTGCAGAGAGAGGGGTGTAGAGAGATTGGTGTAGAAAGAGAGGGGTGTAGAAAGAGAGGGGTGTAGAGAGAGAGGGGTGTAGAGAGAGAGGGGTGTAGAGAGAGAGGGGTGTAGAGAGAGAGGGTTCTAGAGAGACTGGGGTGTAGAGAGAGAGGGGTGTAGAGAGAGGGGTGTAGAGAGAAAGGGGTGTAGAGAGAGGGGGCAGAGTGAGGAGGTAGAGAGAGAGGGGATGTAGAGAGAAAGGGGTGTAGAGAGAGAGGGGTGTAGAGAGAGAGAGGGGTGTAGAGAGAGAGAGGGGTGTAAAGAGAGAGGGTGTAAAGAGAGGGGTGTAGAGAGCTGTGCCCCTGGGGGTCAATTTGACACTAAGAAGGGTGCTAACGGTGGGTCAGGGGGAGGGGGGCATTCAAAGGTTATGGAGCAGACACAAGGGCACAAATCTCATACAGTGGGTCCTGTGGGTCAATGTGACACTAAGAAGGTTGCTAACGGTGGGCCCTGGGGGTCAATGACACACTAAGAAGGTTGCTAACAGTGGGTCATGGGGGGGCGGGGTATTCAAAGGATAGAAGCAGACATCCTTATAAAAGCGATAAAAATAGCACGTATCACTGGTGTCAATTTATATTTAAATCAAGATAAGGAAAACTGACAAGTGTGTAATATGTCCCGTGTTCAGTTTGCACACTTAATCATTAACAATAATAATACGTGTAGTGCTTGCTCTCATAACACTACTAGTAGTAGCGGTCACTGTTGCCCAAAATAATGGTACTTCTTTTATAGGCTAGAGGGAGAGGAAAGGCAGAGCAAGAGTAGGGAGGATACATATGAACCCAAGACGTGCAGGTTGCACACTGATTTCAGTATTGAGCTCTTAACTCACTGAGCTAGATTCTGAGCCATTGGGCTTCCCTGCTCCATCATTTGAAGCAAGTTGTCCTGGATGCTTTCCAGATTTGCACCGCCTGTAACTACTGCATGAATAGGGATGCTGCTCGTCCCTTTCAAGCTGCTTGCGCTTGTTTTAAACACTTTACGTTCGTATGAGCTGATTTGCACGGTCCGTACCTTTCGTCCGCCCTATAAATGAAAAAAGCAGGTATGACATTAAGGGCTAGATGTAGGTAATTCCCATTTACAGACTCTTAAATACCGAATTTTACTGATTCGGTATTTAAGAGTCTGTAAATGGGAAGGGGGCAGATGTAGGTAATTTTAAAATCTGAATTACCCAATCTGTAGAATTCCGTATTTACCGATTGTGTAAATACTGGATCGTTATTTCCCATTGATTCCTATGGGCTTTGAAGTCCATAGGAGTCAATGGGAAATACCGATTCTGTATTTACAGAATCGGTAAATACCGAATCCTGCAAGGGTGCAGGGGGTGTCACTTTGACACCCTCTAGTACCCCAAGTACAGGCTTGTGTGACATGTGGCACACATACATGCCCTAAGGGCATATCTGTGTGTCACATTGCACAGTTGTGCATGCACAGATGGGCATACACACCTGAATTCGGTATTTTACCACCCAATGAGATGGGGTGGTAAAATACCGACTCTTAAGGGCCTGTGGCACTGTAAACTGTGCCACCTACATTTGTAATTACAGAATCGGTATATTTACCGATTCGGTAATTTTACCGAATCGGTAAATTTAGCGATTCTGTAATTTTCAGCCCCCTACATCTGAAAACCCTAATACCGGTCGGAAACGGATGAAATCTGCTGTTTCCGACCGGTATTAGGGCTCCTACATCTGGCCCTAGGTGTCCTAGCGCATATACAGACAAACATACAGAAATAATGAGTGCGTGCAATAATAGCACATTAAAGGTAAACGGTTGGCTTTGCCGACAAAGAGAAGCACTGTCACGCTGTTCCCCTCCCAACTTCCAGTGACTGGCGAGTTAAGAGATGAAGGGGAGGTGGAGGGCATTGACTAATGGCAGCAACGGGTGAGGAAACAGTGGAAATGACAAGGGGACGAGGGGAGGAATGCCAGACGGGTATGAGGGGACATGGAGAGATATGCCAGATGGGTGCAAGGGAAGCGGCCAACAGCGAAGAGAAAGTGACGTGCAGCAATAAGCGCTCTGACATCTTCGGGTGAAGTCTGCGATATATAAAAACACATAAAATAAATAAATAAAAGGAAGGTAGTGATTCCTAATGGTGAGTGTAGGAGGGAGCCTTGTGACAGATGTTGAGAGCCTTAAAAAGCTGAATTGATATGGGTAAGCAAAGATTTGAGTGAAAATGTATTTAAGAGTACGTGCGGGAGGGAATGAGAGTGCCTTGTGTGCGTGCTGTGGCGGGGTGGGCGGGGGAGCTGCAGCCTTTGATGTCTGATGCCTAGGCACAGACAAATGGTGGTGCGCGATGTGCACGAGGGGGGCGGGGAGCGGCAGCCTTTGATGTCTGATGCCGAGGCACAGACAAATGGTGGTGTGTTATGTGGCTGGCGTGCACGCGCCTGTCTCACATGAACTGTATGGGATCCGCAGCCATTTTGGTAGACTTTTCTTTTCCACTTACTATAATTCTCGCCAGCAATGCGCAAGCGCATTGGCAGGCGAGACCTAAAGACCTAAGGCAGACCCAAGAGACCTCAAGAACTTCCGGCCCATTTCTCTGCTCCCCTTCCCAGCCAAGGTCATCAAGAAAGCCGTCAACAGGCAGCTAACTCGATACCTCGAAGAAAACAGAATCCGCACCCTTCCCAGTAAGGGTTCTGCAGCAACCACAGCACAGAGACTGCCCTCATCGCCGCCACCGACGACATCAGGATCCTGCTGGACAATGGCGAGACCGCAGCACTCATCCTCCTAGACCTTTCTGCCGCTTTGACACCATCTGCCATCTCACACTACGTGCACGCCTCGACGCCGCAGGGGTCCGAGACAAGGCTCTGGATTGGATCACCTCCTTCTTCTCCGGCAGAACCCAGAGCGTCCCCTCCCCCCATTCCGTTCCAAAGCCTCCGAGATCATCTGCGGTGTACCCCAGGGATCCTCCCTCAGCCCGACGCTGTTCAACATTTACATGGTCCCGCTCGCACACGTAGCCCGACAGCACAACCTCAGCATAATCTCCTACGCCGATGACACTCAGCTGATCCTCTCCCTCACCAAGGACCCCATCACCGCCAAAGCCAACCTCCACGAAGGAATGAAGGCCGTTGCCGACTGGATGAAGACCAGCCATCTGAAGCTGAACTCGGACAAGACGGAGGTCCTCCTCCTCAGCTCCAACTCTTCAGCCTGGGACGACTCCTGGTGGTTGACGGCACTGGGGGCAGCCCCGACACCCACCGACCACGCACGCAAGCTGGGAATCATCCTCGACTCAACGCTCTCTATGACCAAGCAAGTCAACGCTGTCTCCTCCTCCTGCTTCAACACTCTCTGCATGCTCCGCAAGATCTACGGATGGATCCCGACAGATGCAAGAAAGACAGTCACCCAGGCCCTCGTCAGCAGCAGACTCGACTAAAGAAACGCACTCTACACGTGAGCTCCGACCAAGCTCAACAAACGACTACGATGTATTCAAAATGCTTCGGCATGAATTATCCTTGATGTACCACGCCACGGTCACATCACCCCCACCTAAGAAACCTGCACTGGCTCCCCGTCAACAAGAGGATATCCTTCAAGCTCCTCATCCACACACACAAGGCACTCCACAAGACCGGCCCAGCCTACCTCAACAGACAGCTCTCCTTCTACTTCCTTAACCACCAGCTCCGCTCTGCCGACCTCTCACTCGCCACCGTCCCGCACATCCAAAGAACAACCACCGGTGAGAGATCCTTCTCCCACCTCGCCGCCAAGACATGGAATACCCTCCCACCGAACCTACGACAGACGCAAGACCTGCTGACCTTCAGGAGGGTACTCAAGACCTGGCTGTTTGATCAGTAGCGCCCCCCCAGCGCCTTCAGACCCTCACAGGTATGTAGTGCGCTTTACAAATGATTGATTGATTGATTGATTGATGTGACTCTGTGATAGAAGAAGCACACATGTCCAAAATACACCAAAATGTGGCCCTCATTGTGTTGGATAACAACACACAATTGTGACACACATCTTTATACAATCCTCATTGTGATGGGAAAAACACCAATCTCTGTAATAGGCAGCATAATATTTCTTGTGACAGATAAAGGCATACAAACCTGTTGTACACAATTTAATATGGTTCTTAGTTACACCACTGCCTATAGGACCGTAGGTCACATTTAAATAGGAGCTATTGTAAAGCACCAAAGAGCACAATCTTGTGACACACAGTATGAAATGGTTTTCAGTGTCCAGAACAAACGTTCATATGCTTGAAACATATAAAGTTGTGGCAGTGTGTATTACATGTTTAAAATGGCAACACAAAACTGTAACATGCGTCATGATGTGCTCCTTTTTGCAATGGATAAAAGCTCACATGCTATACACGTGGTCAAATGAATTGCATTACACAATGCAGTCTTCATTGTGATGGATGAAAATATGTGTGAGATGTTGTTTTCAGAGTGAGGTCTTATAGCGCAGAATTAAAACACGCACTGTGATGTAATTCATGTTCATTGACAACAGAGGGGACCAGTCTCTCACAGGAATGCACATGCAATGAGGAACAGGTTTGTTTCTATTAGGTATCTTAAGACATCAGGTGCTCGATGCACATGATGAACTCAAATGAATTTGTAACTGTGTCACAAGGTCGAGGATGACTTATTGGAGGAGATTCCATACTCCCCGGTGACTATGGTGAATGAGGCACTCTTCCTCTGTGTGCAGGATTTTTCTCCGGTCTGTCCCTTTAAGGAACAGGACTCTGACACCCAAGAAGAAGGCGTTCAGCAAGTCCGGATGACGTCTCTGCCCCCTGACCAATGTGGGGAGAGAGAGCCCCGCTGATGAAAGCGGAAATGGATGTTGGAACGGATGCTGAGGAAGAAGTGAGACCTAAAGAACGCGGAGAGAGCCAGGTGAACCAGAGCGCGTGATGGAGAAATGGGACCTCATCGCCTGCAACAAGTGGGGAGGTAACCCCTGTGAGAAGGTGGCCTGATATGCAGTGCTCACTATTCTAGTGAACACTATGTATCAGTCCAGCAACCCTTATTGATGATTGGTTGTAAGTCAACCTTATAGACCAGCTATCCTAGTAGCGTGGATACGAGCAGTCTAAGGCTAAAGACTCGAGAGGGCGTGTTAAGCCAGCTGTTATACCACATATACCCCTTGAACACCAAGTGAAAGGACACCACACAAGTGTTATGAAAATAAACAGTTATTTATTAAAGACCACAACAGCCCTGTACTCTTTATGAGGACAGGGTACTAAGCACAAACCAAATCTTTTACAAAAATACTTAAGTTAGCACAGTATATACAAATGCCCGAGGGGCACGGAAAACCATATACTTGAAAAGTGGAATGCGAAATTACTAGCAGGTAAGTACAGTACTAATAGCCTTTGGAATCGCTAGGACTTGACTATAGAATCGTTAGATTACTTCTAGGAGACCCAGGGGACTCGGGTGCAGTGTGTGCACTCTCACGCGAGATGCGGGACAAAGTCTATGGTAGCTAGAATTTGCAAAGTTAGTGTTCTCGGGCGAACCCGACCTGGTAGGGAGAAAACGAAAGTAGATTCTGACCCTTGGATAGTGAGGCTATGCTGGGGCACCGAAATGCCGAAGTTACCTAGCCCAGGGGCTGCAGCTGCATAGGACTCAAAAGACGTCGGGAATCCTCGTTGACGGACCAGAAGCCTGGAAGAAAGAAGTTGCTGGCAGGCGACCAGTGAAGAAAGTTCGGTGGATCCAAGCCTGGATCGATGGAAGATGACACCTGAAAGCAGAGGGGACCAAGTTCGAGACTACTAGCCAGTAGTCAGTGGGCACCAGGAGGGCACCGGATGGTAGCCACCTCGACAAGGCGTGTGGGTGACGCTGGGCTCGGAGATCTCACGGACCAGGAGGCGTTGTCGGCGACCAGGAAGGAGGATCGAGCTGTCCCACGAAGATAGAAGCTGTCGGCGTCGCTGGACGCAGGATTGGGCAACAAAGCCTTGGCAAATTCAAGCCCACGCGGTGGACCTAAAATGGCGTCTGGAGTGGACCAGGAGGGTCCGGGGTGCCTCTCTTCAAGAAGGAAGCAAGGGCCAGTCTGGAGCAACCAGACCAGCAGCAGTGATGTCGTCGGGCGTCGTTCAGAAGGCCACAAGCCAGCCGGCTAGTAGCCAAACAAAGCGGTGCACAGCAAACAGCAGAAGGGCCCCACGCAGATCGTGGAGATGCAGGGAGGCTGATCTTGGGTGCTGGAGCTGTGCAGGGTCGGGGCTTCTCGGACCCCAAAGCACTCACCCGTGGAGGACACGGTGGGCTTGCAGTAAAGATGTCGTGCAGTCTTGGCGATAGTCGGTCCCTCGAGGTCTCGTCGCACCACGGTTCTCAGCTTGGCTGTAGAGGTGAGTAGAGGTCAGAGGTGCCAGGGAAGCCGGGTCTCGTCGAGCTGGGTCGTCGGATTCGTGATGAAGGACTTGCAGCAGACCGCAGTGTTCTTTAGGATGGTGCCTGCGGATGCAGGGTGACTACTCCTTAGCCACAAGGGAGAATCTTGATGAAGAAATCATGAAGTCCTTTCGCAGAAAGTCGTGTCTTGATTCCAAAGATGATCTAATTTTGAACAGGGTGCCCGCTCCCATCTTTATACTAAAAAAGGGGGCTGACCCGGTGACTAGGTCCTGCCTATGGGTGGGACTAGGAGGGGGGTGGTTACACCCCTCTGCCATGCCGGACTTCCCCAGGCCAGGGGCTGGTGTGCCCCTGGAACTGGTTCAGACTGGCCTATGCGTAGTGAGCACCGGGGTGCCACTCAGCAGTCACCTTCCTGAAAAGCCCTGCCTACCCAGGATACACAAAACCATGTCTGGGACGGTGCTAGCACCGCCCCTGACAGGAAACCCTTTGTCCAAGCCTCCCTCGCTGGAAGGACTCCCAGCAGCAGGAGGTCAGACTCGTGTCTGTGGTGGCAGCATCCATTTTGTGGAGCTGAGGCTTCAGTTAACTTTAACCGGGGTTCACAGTTACATACATGTCGTGTCCCTCTAGAAGGGTGGAATGCTAACCCCGTCGCCAGAATTGGCGAGGGGTTAGTATTCCAATTCGTATGACACCTTACTCGACATGTTTTGATAAAGCAATACCAAAGTTAGCATTTAACCGCGAGGATTATAATGCACTTAAGAGTATATGGTATGCGATATCATGGAACAGCTATTAGGACTTGGTTCCGCAAGCTGCAGACAGGCTCAGCTCATGCCAGAGCACCATCTCACACGATTCCAAGCACTCTGCCTTCAGGATTGTCAAGGCCTGCCATAGGAGTGACTGATAGGAATCTGTGTGTCCATTTTATGGTTAGGTATAGGTATACTATACCTACAGCAAAGGGTGATTACACGACTTTGCCCCAGCTGTCATGCAGCCAGTTGTGTCAAATTTAAGAGGCCAGCCAGGGGTGGCATAATACATGCTGCAGCCCCTGGCAGCCCTGGGTACACCTATGCCCTGAGTTACAGGGTCTGATAAGGTGGCCCAGTCCCAATTGGAAATGTACCTAGGGTACATGGAATCCATTTTAAAGAGAGAGCAGTAGGCCTGGGGTCCTGATTGGCAGGATCCCAGGTCGACTATGTCAAAAACCAGCTAAAACACAGGGCAAAAAGTTGGGGGCAACCATAGTCAGGAGGTACCTTCCTACAACCCCTGCACAGGAGGAGTCGCCAGGAGGCCAACCGTTTCACGCTTCGCTCTGCCACGCTCTAGGAGGAATGTGGCTGAACAAGGTACAGTCCGGCTGCGGGCTGCTCACGGGCACTGGGCTGGAAGGCAGCAAAGTAAGTAGAGGACACACCTCTGCTAAACCGGTGGGTTAACCGGACTACACTTGGTGGTGGTGGCTTCTTTGAGTGTGGTGATACTCCCTGCACTGGCCCTCTACACTTCTACATATTGTCGATGTTCCGACGTTCACCAGTGGTTTTCTGACCGAGGAACATACGAGTCCATGACTGACCTGGTGGCCTCATAAGAGGAAGAACGGAAGCAGTATTCATACCTAACCTCTACTAGCTGTGTAAACAGACGAACTCGGACGTGAAAAATAAAAACATATTCAAACCATACCTAATAAAAGGGATAAAAGAATAAAGTCGCACGTTGATTCCTTCCGGGGCTTAACCCCTTCCTTGACGACCCGGTGACAAAAATATAATGTAATATAATCCTATTTGTGATTGAAAGAAGTTTATTCTTGGCAACAGTAGTTTAGATAATAGCACATCTCTGCAACAGGCCTAGTGGTGTCGTCCTCGCAGTGCTCGGAAAAAGCTCAGATATGTAACACACAACATCATACAATCCTCGTTGCGATGGATAAAAACAAACAATTGTGATGCACACCAAGACTTGATTCAAAGTATAATAGTAGCTCACTTATATAACTCCCCAAAACACCTGTAACATTCCAAGCTATGGTCATTGTGCAGGGTATGAGCAATCCACTGGAAAGATTGTGATTGTGACCCTGCTGTGATTCATGTAGACAAACACCTTTATACCCCTTCATCATTGGCTCAATTCCCAAAACCAAGTGCTTTGTTTAGTATCATCATTTTGGATTACAGAGCAAGCTGCTTTTTAATTCACAAAGGTTGTCTTGTTGACTATTAGCTTATAGCTACAGAGGATATATTTCAAGGAGTAGGCTTCATTTTCTTTTGAGAATTCCATTTTCCCTTGAACAAGTTTACATGCTTACATTTCTGAAAATATAACAAAGCAAGTAGAAGTAATAACATTTGAAAAACATTTTCCCCTGTCAAGTAATCCCTTCAGCTATGCCATCTACAATTTTTAGTCTGATTCCTTTCACTTTCCATCCTGGAAACAGATTTAATCCGGCACTTGTAGAAGTGAATCTCAGATTGTTCCCTGGGTGGGAATGGGCTGAAGAATTGTTTGGGGACAGTTACAAAGTAACACGTTTGGAGGCACACAACTAGTTTGCAGAGCAACAAAGCCCTGTGAAGATCACTTTCCACACACACAAAAATGTTTGCTCACATTCAATAGTCATCTTTTTCCAAGTGTACATATATGCTTCTTCACATTAGCCTCTGCTTTTTTGTGATGGATCGTTCGATGGATGATGCATGTCCTATGGACCAGGCTGTATAGAGCCGTCATTGTGATGGATAAGTGCATGCATTTCCAAAGTACAATACAATATAGTTTTTTTTGTTACTCAAGGTCATACACTTTACTAATGCACAGCATAATGTTATACATGCTTTCTGTTAAAGGAATAGGTGATAACACTAATTCACATTAATGTGGTACTTTTAATGATGGCTAAATTAACATGAACTTTTTCAATACAATATGATGTCACTCTGTGATAGAAGAAGCACACTTGTCTAAAATGCACCAAAATGTGTCCTCATTGTGTTGGATAAAAACACACAGTTGTGACACACATCTTGATACGGTCCTCATTGTGATGGATAAAAACACTAACCTCTGTAATAGGCAGCATATTATTTCCTGTGGCAGATAAAGGCACACAACATCAGCCCTTGGGATTTTTTGTGATGGTGATAAATTCATGTCCTATGGACCAGGCCTGCATAGAGCAGTCAGTGTGATGGTAAAATGCATTAATTTCCAAGATAAAATACAATATAGTTTTCTGGGTTACCTAAGATCATACACATGACAACTAAACAGCATATTGTTAAAGCATCTTACTGTTAAAGGAGCTTTCTGTTAAAGGAATATGCGAAAACACTGAATCACATTAATGTGGTATTTTTAATGATAGCTACATTATCATGAACTTGCTCAATGCAACATGATATTTCGCTGTGATAGAAGCACACATGGCTAAAATGCCCCAAAATATGGTCCTCATTGCATTGGATAAAAACATGCAATTGTGACACATCTTGATAAGGTCCTCATTGTGATGGATAAAAACACCAACCTCTCTAATAGGCAGCATATTTCCTCTGGCAGATAAAGACATTCAAACCTGTCTCACACACTTTAATATGGTCCTCAGTTTAACCTTTAAAGTGCACATAGGAGCATAATCTCAATATCTCAACACAATTCTGTAACGTGCGTCATGATGTGCCCTTTTTTGCAATACATAAAAACTCACATGCTATACACATGGTCCCATGAATATTCGCCTACCACGATGTAGTCCTCATTCTGATGCATAAAAACATGCATGTGATTTTTTCTTTCAGAGTGCAGTGTAATAGCACACAGAGTTAAAACATGCAGTGTGATGCTGTTATGAGTTTGATGGACTACTCTTCATTAAGTATGGGCGGAAAATCCGTTCCGCTCGCGGATTTTGCGGATTTTCGGTAAATTCGCAATCCGCGAGATTCGCGAATTTCCCGCCAAATCCGCGAGCAGCGGATTTTATGGCTTGCTCGCACTGTTCGCGTGAGTTCGCGGCTTCCCAGTTCAACTTCGCGCCCCGCGAATAAGCGCTAAATTGCAGAAATACGATCTTAGCAAAACTGAAACTACTTACCAGGTTCAAAAGTTCAAGCTCATCATTAGTAGCCATTTCCTGTAGTGCTTCCTGAGGGGCCCCTCCAGAGTTCAGTTGCCTACTTGCAACTATTATGTGACCCTGCTCTGACCCTCAGAATAGTTACACATATGCCACAAAGGTCCTGAATTACAGCTAAGGGAGACAAGCAGGAGCCAGGCTGGAAGTTCAAATCCAGTGACACATTAATCAGCCCCGAATTCATTATTGTCAGTTGGGGCAGGGCAGGTGTTGTAACTAATTTTGCAACAATGAAAGCACTTAGCAAGTGCAAAAGATCACTAATCAGGAAGCACTAAGGAAGCAGGTGCCAGCTAAAAAAATATTCTGTGACACATTAATCAGCCCCAAATTAATCAGGTCACTTGAGGCAGGGAAGGTGTGCTTTGCTTTGCCACAATAATGTACACTGGACAACCAGAGGGTGCTGTGATGAAACAGAGGGTGGCATGGGTGAGCCAGAGGGTGGCATGTGGTGACAGAGGGTGGCAGTGATGAAGAAGAGTGTCCCAAACAGGCTGGACACGTAGAAACAACAAGTTCGCAAAACTTGCGACCCGACCGGTAAGTTCGCGTTTGCGAAATTGTACAAAAACCCTCGCGACCTGGCAGAAACCCGCGCGAACACAAAAAAAAATCCGCAAATTTGCGAGAATTCGCGGATTTTGCAGATTGCGAGTTCGCAAATCCGCAAAATTCGCGAACGCGAGATTCGCAAAATTCGCCCATGCTTACTCTTCATAAACAATTCATATTTACTGACACCAGAGGGGAACAGTCTCTCACTGGAATGCAGTCTTAATGAGGAACAGGTCTGTGTCTATGAAGTATCTTAAGGCAGCCTTATGATCGTATGCAAGCACATCACAAATTCTCTGCAATGAATTACAAATGAAGAGGTAAACCATCAGGCAGTTTTAGTGCACCTCATGATATTGCCCTCTTGGTGATGGTTAACCCCTTCCATGCTCATGACGAACCCCAGCCGTCATGCACTACGGTGCTCGTGTGCTGATGACGGCTGGGGTTCGTCACGGCCCGCCCCTGTTCGTGCTGTTTACAGCACACCAGGGGAATCGCGGCCGCATCGAAGGGGTTAAAGCAGGCACATCTTTGTAAAACAGTGCATGAGATTGTCCTCTGTTATACATAGATACTGTCTCATTACTAACAGAATTCATGATGTGCTACTTAATGTGATGTATCAAGGCAAACAATCTTGTAACACTTAAAGGCATCTAGTGATCATTGTACTTAATAAACCCACATTAATTTTGAATATACAATGTAATATAATCCTATATGTGATGGAAAGAAGTTCATTCTTGGTAACAGTAGTTTAGATAATAGCACAACTCTGCAACAGGCCTAGTGGTGTCGTCCTCGCAGTGCTAGGAAAAAGCTCAGATATGTAACACACAGTATCATACGGTCCTCGTTGTGAAGGACTGGGTTATTTAGGACCCAGCGGTGCCAGGGGACAACACCTGAAACCTTCGTGGGTAACCTGCTCCGGCGTACGAATCACAGAGACACGGGACACTTCCTTCGGCGCCAAAAGATTCAAGGTTTATTTACTGCAGGGAAACACAGAAGTCACAGGAAGTACAACGAGTGTAGTTCGGGGAGACTGCTTCAAATTGGTTCTGTGGATCGCTCCTTTTATACACTATTCTCCCATAGGTTTACATGGTACACAAAGGTTTACGACCCGGTTCCCACAATTATCCCCGAGAGGGGTCGCTTTGGTCACTTTGATACATTCAAGGTCCGGAACATAAGTACGGAAACATTTGGCGGTTCCCAACTGTAAAAACCCATCTTCCCACCGTTAGTACATTACAATCAGCAGTAAAACAGATCGAAGAAGGAACAAGGACAGGTGCAGAGGAAGATGGAAACAGTGGGGAGATTGGAAAGGGTGTAAAAGGGGAGGTATCGGGAAACACGAGCTACAGGCTTCAAAGGGACATGCCTAATGAGATGCACGGCTGAGACAATAAACCGGCACGGCAAGATGAGCCTCGAGCGGGGCCATCTGCCTTACAGTTTCATCCCCCTCATCATAAAGACACTTTCAAAGGACATGTGTCTTCCGCAGATATCTTGGGAATCCCAGGGTCACGAAGCGGACAACGTCCGTTCGCTGGCTACTTGAGGGCAAGAGACAAAATAGATGCCGTATCTAAGATGGAACCC
Source organism: Lissotriton vulgaris (assembly GCF_964263255.1). Taxonomy (NCBI): domain Eukaryota; kingdom Metazoa; phylum Chordata; class Amphibia; order Caudata; family Salamandridae; genus Lissotriton; species Lissotriton vulgaris. Next base: position 773,315,386 of record NC_141685.1, on the reverse strand, counting down.
GTGAGTACATATGAAAAACCCACGTAACAAACGAACGGTTTAAGTTAGCACAGCGAAACTGCGCACACTTACTAAACTCGTCATTTGCGGTTCGTAGATACCAGACTCGACCATATTCGTGCGAGTCGAAAACACCACTTACAATTGCCACGGAACCTCAGACGCTCCTTTTGCCCTCATGTAGGCAAGCACTAGTCGGAATCATACTCGATATTCATCAGACCATCTAGATGTTGCTGTAACATAGCTCTGTTCAACCGAGTCCCCTTGGTAACAGGTGGCTGTCTCATACACGTTGTAGCACAGAGGCCACATAAGGCAGGACCACACTGCACACAAAGGCAACACGTGAACAGGAACGCCACAACAACTCCGATAATCATCAGAATCTTCCAACCCCAAGTCGACATCAGGCCCCAAAACCACCCAAGTAGCGTCCAATCCCCTACATCCACGTGTATGGATTCAGAGATCTTATGCAACTTTGAGATGGCTTGATAGACAGTCGGAGCATTATCAGGAATGAAAATACAGCAGCTCGAATAGATCACCTTACATACCCCACCTCGATCTGCTAAGATCACGTCTAAAACCATACGGTTTTGTAACGTCATAAGTGTATCCGCCTGAAGTTCTGTGGTGATATTACCAAGGGCACTGGCAGTAATATTAGCTGTCGATTCTACCACTCGAGTCAACTGTCTCAGGTTCCTACTATTAACCATAGGTCCCCAAAACGGGAGGAAACCCTTGAAAAAGTCTCCTGCCTCTTGACCGGCAGTATCCTCTTCGCTAATTACGCCTCTCACAACTCTAGTCTTGTGATAATCTGCATCTACAGTGAATGTCGGAGGCAACAAGTTTGCAATAAAACACGAGCCCATGAAGTCAGAGGGCAACCATGCATACGCACGATCATGACAGACAAAGTAGGTACCCTTGGCAGCCAGAAACACAGGGGACGAGACCATCGGCAGCATGTAATTTTCAGTGCAAGCACTCTCTCCAAGTCGGGCTTTCGGTCTTCGGCCACGACCCATTAAACAAAAATTACCAATGTGGGGTACGACCCATATCGGAGACGAGCTTTTAAGCTGTTTATCACTCGTGAGCGCACTATACTCAACCTTACTTAGGACCCTATAGGCTTGTACCTCTTCCACTGGAATGAGCGACGGCTCATAGATATCTCTATCTAAGTCTTCTATCGCTATAGACAAAGGCTTGTGATACGAGCCAGGGCCAAAGTAGGGAGAACGTGGCTCTCGATTGGGGTAAGAATCTAGTGCGCTTCGAAACATTGTTTGAAATGCTCGAGCGGACCCTTGGGAACTATACGGTAACACCAGATATGGAATTCCCTTATCCGTGGTATGTGGCATCAACCCACACACCCAACAATTAGTAGTGTTAACCACTAATTGGTGCTGGTGAAGGAGCTGAATAAAGGAATTGTTGCGGAATTCTGCACGTCTAGCCTGCTCGTGTTCGGGTAAGATGTGAAAAGAATGGGGAGATGCAACGGTGGTAAGTTTAGGGTCAGGAGTAGGAGTGGGTATGGCAGAAGATAAGAAACGAGAAATCATGTAATACACCCCACCCCCCAATAATGCAGAAACAGTCAAAAGCAATACGAATATTTGAAACATAAAACATTTGGTACGACTAAGTTGTTGTAGCTTGAACCTTTGCGCCTGAGCTTCTTCCAAGTCCATCAGCTTCGAAAATGCCATCCCCTACGACCGTCCGCAACGTTTCTTGACGCACTTCGTTCTGTGTAGCAGTAGTCAATCCCTAGGAGTTCCCAGGAACCGATGGTCTTTAACCTAGTGTCAAGACCTACTAACCAGAAGGAAGTACACGCGCGGCCCTACGGCCTTTATTCACAATGTATATGCAAAAATGTCTCTCAGCTGTGGAAGCAAAAACACATATGGAACGAAACTCAATATATATACAAAAATAATTACAATAATACGAGTGTTCAAACTGATCGTGGAAAACGGGATAATGCAATTGTCAAGGGACAGAACAGGATCTTTTATTAGTCTTTAGTGCTGGATCGCAAAAAGTATCGAGTTTTCCCAGGACGTGTCTGTTCGTCAAACAAAGGATCCGTTGAAGAGACAGCGTTCTGTTGATCAGTTGAATGTTCTGGTCTTGAGTCTTTTGATGACAAATGTTCAACAGTGTCTTTCTGCTGCACTGAGGATTCTCCGACAGGTTGTGCGTCGCTGAAAGGTACAAACGCCGGCAATCCTTCGGATTCAGTTGATGCAATGCCTCTCCTCACCCACGAGTCTGCCGGCAACGGAATAGGGACTTTCTTCGTATGGGTGGCGTGCACCCAGTTTTTCCGACCCTCTAGACGAACAGCAGTTCTCGTGGCAAGGAGGACCTGGTAGGGTCCAGTGAATCTGGGCTCCAAATTCTTCTTGCGCGTAAAATTGCGCGTCACCACCCAGTCTCCGGGCTGGAGCTGGTGGCCTGGACCCTCCGTCTGCATCGGCAATGCTTCGTAAACCTGTTGGTGAATTAACCTCAGTTTAGCAGTCAAGTCATGAAGATAATCAATCAACATTGGGTACTCAAGATCACAGAACACACCCGGCCTAGGGACCCCCCAAACATTTGCAGGACGACCGAACACTATTTCATAGGGACTGAGCCCTACTCGGGAGTGTACGGTTGCCCTTGTTGACAGTAATGCTAAGGGTAAAGCGTCAGGCCACGAGAGACCAGTCGTAGCCTGAATCTTCGCTAGCTTCAGTTTAAGGGTGCCGTTATACCCTTCAACCAAACCAGCTGACTGGGGATGATTGGCGCTGTGGAATTTTTGATTAATTCCAAGGCCCTTACACACACTCTTCATCACACTCCCCACAAACTCACTTCCGTTATCCGACCATACAATCCGAGGCATTCCATACCGAGGAAAGTATTCCTTCAGTAGGATTTTCGCAGTTGACAAAGCAGTGTTGTCCTTAAGAGGGTAGGCTTCGATCCATCGGGAGAATGCGCAAACCACAACTAAAACGTATTTCAAGTTATTGCATTTCTCCATATGGATGAAGTCTAGTTGGATTACCTCAAAGGGACATGAAGGGGGAGCAAAACTACCAGGAGGAGTTGGGGTTCCCTTCCCAGGATTGTACAACATACATACCATACAGTTCTTAACCAAGCGTTCAGCACATTTCGTGATACCATCATTCTTCCACACAGGAGACAGCAACTTACAAATACCTTTCACGCTAATATGTGCTAACCCATGCGCCATTGTCACAACAGCCAGCACATACGCATCCGGTAACATCCATCTCTTATGTTCCGACAAATCAACCCAACAACCATTCACATCCAACTTTCCCGTACTTTCTTTCCACTTCGTCTTTTCAGTCTCGGTGGCCTCATTCTGAATTGCTTTCACACTTTCGATAGTGTCTTCACACATACTCGACTCTGCAGGCCACCTAACCGAACTCGTCACATACATTCGAGTGCTAAGGTTCCGGGCAGTCTCCTTAGCAGTCTCATCCGCAAACGCATTACCACGACCAACATCATCCGTCACCTTACGATGCGCACTACATTTAACAATCGCTACCTGCTTAGGCAACGTAAGTGCATCCAAAAGACCATTCACAAGCTGACCATGCTGAATCTTCGTACCATGCGATGTCAGAAAACCTCTCTCTCTCTCCACAACCGTCCAAAACTATGGGCGACGCCAAAAGCGTATTGGCTGTCGGTAAACACATTCACGCGTTTCCCTTTTGCTAACACACACGCTCTAGTGAGAGCGATCCGTTCTGCAGCTTGGGCAGAATTCTGATTTAATCTTGCAGCCTCAACAACAGTATTCAACGTTACAACAGCATATGCAGTAGTCACATCGCCATTCGGCAATTTAAAACATGAACCATCCACATACAGCGTTCCATCTGGATCTTCCAAAGGAGTGTTTTTAAGGTCCACTCGACCTTTTGTTTCCTCTTCTGTCCTCAAATAACAGTCGTGTTCTGTTATTTCATCTGACTCTGAACTAATTGGTAACAAAGTCGCCGGGTTTAGGACATTACAACGTTTTATCTGAATGTGGCTTGCAAACAGCGTCAACTCGTACCCAGACAACCTTGCACTCGTCAAGTGCTGAGTTTTCGTACGATTTAAAAGAGTATCGACTGCATGCGGAACCATCACCGTAAGCATATTATCCATGACCAATCCTGCTGATTGTCGGATGGACACCGCAGCTGCTGCTGTTGCTCTCAAACAACTCGGCAATGCTCTAGCTACCGGGTCCAAATATGCACATGGACGTTGCTTACCACCAAAAGGTTGCGTTAAGACACTTAAAGCACAACCTTCCCTCTCGTGAACATATAACGTGAACATATAACGTGAACGGCTTACTGTAATCAGGAGTACCTAACACAGGGGCCGAACACAATGAATCACGCAATTCAGAAAAACTTTTCTGGCATTCTTCCGTCCATGGTAAAGGAGTTCAAACATCCTTGCACGTGAGAGCTACCAATAGTTTCGCTAGCAATGAAAAATGTGTAATCCATTGCCTGCAATACGACGTGATACCTAGAAAGGCACGCACATCTCTTTGGGTTGTTGGCACAGCCATTCGCGCAATCGCTGCAATTCTCTCTGGGGTCAACCGTCTTCCCTCCTTTGACAATAAGTGACCTAGATAGGTTACTTCTTGACAACAATATTGGAGCTTAGAAGGTGACACCTTGTGATGTAAGTCACAGAGATGTTGCAGCAATGACACCGTAGCAATTTTGCAAATGTCCTGAGTATCTGCGGCTACCAATAAGTCGTCGACATATTGGATTAAGGCCGCACCAGCCGGCAATGAAAACGCATCCAGTTGACCCTTCAAGGCTTGACTGTAAATCGATGGACTCTCACAGTAGCCCTGAGGAGCGCGTTTGAACCGGAAGCTGCGTCCACCAAGAGAGAAACCGAAAAGGTCTCTGCTCTCTTCTGCAATGGGAATGCTGAAGAACGCATTCTTCAAATCGATCACCGAAAACCACGATGCAGAAGCTGGAATCAGAGTCAGTAGCGCCGTGATGTCAGGCACAACAGGGAACTGAGGAATCACAATTTTATTTACCTCCCGTAAATCGATAACAAAACGATAAACAGGTGGTTTCGAAGGATCAGTACGTTTAAGAATGGGCAGTACAGGGCTGTTGCACACGTTTCCCCGTGTTTCTTCAATTACGTCTTTCTCGATCAAATCATAAATGATCGCTAACAATGCTCGTTCACCATCAAGAGAGATACGATACTGGGGAATGCGTGGCAATCGCACATTAGATTTCAGCTGAACAACATAAGGGGAGATGTCAAGCAGGCCCACATCATTGGGACCTGTTGCCCACAAAGATGCAGGAAGAGAACTCAATTCCGGTGGAAGCTTATCGAGAGACAAGTACATAGGAGAGACAACCCTCTCTCCTAAAGTAAGCTTTACACCCGCAGGAGAACAATACAGAGTTGCATACAAACGTTTTAGCAAATCCAGGCCCAAAAGATTTTCACCACAACCCGTAGTCAAAATCAACGGAGCTTCTAGCTCACGAGGCCCAATTGTATGGGGCAAAGGGCGTGAAACTGGATTGCTAACGGGGGCGCCAGAGAATCCAACGGAAACATTTGTTAAGCCAGACAAAGGTGCGCCAGGGAGTTTCGAATGCATTATGGAACTTTTCGCTGCACCAGTGTCCAACAGAAAAGGCTCAACGACGCCCGATGTAGCAACTGCGACGTAAGGCCCTCTCTGATCAACCAGAACTGATACCACTCCCTCTCCTCGTCTATGGCTGTCCTAGTAATTACTGTCGTCAGTTCCCTGATCGACATAATAATCGTCTACATTGTACTGCGCAGATCGTCCTTGCGATGATCCACGTTGATCAAAACAATTATTAGAATTAGATGAGTTATCTGAGCGATCATTTTGAGCACCACGACCCCTACCGCATGATGTCTGCTGTGAACCACCACGACCTCCTCTAGATGAATTACCACTATTACGATCGTTTAGAACAGGACAATTGAATTTTAAATGACCCTCCTGTCTACAATAAGCACATTGATTGTACCCCAACGAAGATCTTTGGGAAGAGGAGTCATTTCGGGATTGTGACCGATCAGATTGCGACTGTGATCTATTTTGTTGCGAAGCATTCTGATTCGAACGTGGAGGATATGCTTGCTGCAACAACACTTTAGTTTTAAGCTCTTTCGTCTTTTTGTCAGCGCGGTCGTTCTCTTCTTTCTCCCTGTTCTCATAATATTGTGCTGTGGCCAATATTTGAGCTGAGGTAGAAACGGCCCCCGCACTTTCTGAGTTCTTCAATTTATTGCCCAAATTGGGCAATAAATTTGAGACAAATTTATCCACGAACAACCGTTGACCACCCTCAGTACCCATATCCTGACCACTATGGTCGATAAATGCCTCCTCGAATCTCGTAAAGAAGTCGGAGACACTCTCGTCCTTCTTCTGTCTACAGGCTGACAATTTATCCCAATTCACCCTCATAGCTGGCATAAGAGTTTTCATTAGCGTGATTATTCTTTGAGGAAGAGCAGCAATCAACTGCTCGGGTTTAGCACCACCAGTTTGTCGACCATCCGCCGCTATAATGGCAGCCCAATCACCACCTAATTCATTTGGATGATTTTCCTGACGAATCTTAGCCCATACCGGTTGCGGTACAACATTACCAAACAGCATGTCAATATCAGCAAGATTCATTACCGTAGCGTCTACGAGCTGCGATAATTCTTTATAATACCCCGCAGGATTTTTGCGAGGGTCAGGCAAGGATTGTTTCACCTGCAACACTTCCGATCGCTTCCACGGGAGATGTATCCACACTCTCTGGAAGTATGGTGGAATAATGGGGTTAGCATTAGGATCGCCTGGCATCCACACTGGTGGAACCTCCCGCATGGGGAACTGACCAGACGCATCTAACTGCCTCTCAACGTCCTCAACAAACAAGGCTTGAGGTATAGGAGTGGGACGGAAAGATAGCAACCGCTCAACGGCACATCGAACATTAGTATCCACTATCAGTCCATTCGAGAACTGAAGCTGTAGATCAGACAAAGCGGTCAGCACCTCGTCAGGTGCATCAGCCGATATCTGATCACGAAGGACCTTACACATTTCTTCGAACACGTATATTTGTGTCGGTTCATTGAATTGGCAAAACGTATCAAGTACACTACGTGGTGGATTTCTAAGAGGATGCGTCATCCAACCCATCGCCATATTATATAGCGAAGCACGTTCCCTGTTACCGGGAAGCTGACTACGTCTCTAAGGACCATCTGAACCAGCGGACCCCAGAACAGGTCCGAGAGAATGAAAGAAGCTAGGCGCAAGAGGAGAAGTACGATTACGAGTAGAGGGAGAAGTATAGCACACAGGACTAACAAGCGAAGGAGTAGAGACAGAAGCAACAGCAGGAGTTAACAAAGCAGGAGCAGTAGCGGGAGCAGGAGTATGTGGAAGCGGAGGAGCAGTAGGGATAGCAACAGGCAAAGGAGCAGGAATAGTCGGAAGAACGGGTGCAGGTTGAGGAACAGGCGGAGGAAGAATAGGTGGGAGAACAGGTACAGGGGGGGCCACAGGAACTGCGGCACCCTGTACATACGGAGGTGGCGACTTCATAAGATAGGACATTAAAGGATCCTCAACTATTTCTTCCTTCTTTTCCGACTCCGTAGGCAGAGCAGGATAGCATTTATCTATAGTCATACGCTGTAGCCTATCAAATACTTCCTTTTCCTTAACCTCCTTGTCACGCTGAAATTGCTCTGCTTTCTTCACAATGGCAGCAACACCATCTCTCTGATTTTGTTTAGTCTGTCTGATTTCTTTCTGTCGGGCTTCTTTACGCCACAACCGAAAGGCATCAAACATGGCTGGTCTTGACTTTTTCTCGAACAATTTAGCCTCTAGATTATCTAAGATCGGGGTCTCAAAGCTACCATGAGGTGGCCAACTAAGGACACCGTCCTTCTTAGTATAGCGAATCCAATAATCATTAAAGGTAATCGGGCCGAGCCCGTGTTTACTGTACAGCTCATAAGTCGGAGTTCCAACCGGAGGTATCGGACACGAGTCCTCCAGTCGGGAATCCGCACCACAACGTCTGAAACAACTAAACAAAGTACTGCGACCAGGCATCTTGCACACTAGCCGAGTTTCACAAACGTCAAGGGTTACGGGATTTACCAAGTCCCTGCAAAGAGCAAAAACCCTCGGTTTTTGGCGACTGCAGACGTCAAATAGCACAACAAAGTACCAAGGACTACAAATGCAATGGAACCATGCAACAACTAAGCAACCACAACCAAGAACTCTGGGAGCGACCCACCAATACTTAACTCAAAGATCGATGGCGTCACCGGGAAGGCCCGTCAGTCGTCTCGCTCTACCAAGGTCTACGCCAGGCGCCAAAACAGGTCTACAGTCAGGGCAGCAGTCCGTCGCAGCCGTCAGGAGGCGGGAATCTTCGCGGGAAAAGTCTTCGGGCCACTTGTTTCGACAACAGGATCGATGAAGCGGAGTGCACCTTCCCTCTGAGATTTCACACGAAGTTCCTCACGATCGTCGGGCTTGGACCGGTACCACTGATGCAGCCCCACGTTGGGCGCCAACTGAAGGACTGGGTTATTTAGGACCCAGCGGTGCCAGGGGACAACACCTGAAACCTTCGTGGGTAACCTGCCCCGGCGTACGAATCACAGAGACACGGGACACTTCCTTCGGCGCCAAAAGATTCAAGGTTTATTTACTGCAGGGAAACACAGAAGTCACAGGAAGTACAACGAGTGTAGTTCGGGGAGACTGCTTCAAATTGGTTCTGTGGATCGCTCCTTTTATACACGATTCTCCCATAGGTTTACATGGTACACAAAGGTTTACGACCCGGTTCCCACAATTATCCCCGAGAGGGGTCGCTTTGGTCACTTTGATAGATTCAAGGTCCGGAACATAAGTACGGAAACATTTGGCGGTTCCCAACTGTAAAAACCCATCTTCCCACCGTTAGTACATTCCAATCAGCAGTAAAACAGATCGAAGAAGGAACAAGGACAGGTGCAGAGGAAGATGGAAACAGTGGGGAGATTGGAAAGGGTGTAAAAGGGGAGGTATCGGGAAACACGAGCTACAGGCTTCAAAGGGACATGCCTAATGAGATGCACGGCTGAGACAATAAACCGGCACGGCAAGATGAGCCTCGAGCGGGGCCATCTGCCTTACAGTATCATCCCCCTCATCATAAAGACACTTTCAAAGGACATGTGTCTTCCGCAGATATCTTGGGAATCCCAGGGTCACGAAGCGGACAACGTCCGTTCGCTGGCTACTTGAGGGCAAGAGACAAAATGGATGCCGTATCTAAGATGGAACCCGTGGGTACAGATGAAAAACCCATGTAACAAACGAACGGTTTAAGTTAGCACAGCGAAACTGCGCACACTTACTAAACTCGTCATTTGCGGTTCGTAGATACCAGACTCGACCATATTCGTGCGAATCGAAAACACCACTTACAATTGCCACGGAACCTCAGTTGCGATGGATAAAAACAAGCAATTGTGATGCACACCAACACTTGATTCAAAGTATAATAGTAGCTCACTTATACAACACCCCAAAACACCTGTAACATTCCAAGCTATGGTCATTGTGCAGGGTATGAGCAAAGCACTGGAAAGATTGTGATTGTGACCCTGCTGTGATTCATGTAGACAAACAGCTTCATACCCTTTAATCATTGGCTCTATTCCCAACACCAAGTGCTTCGTTTATTATCATCATTTTGGATACAGAGCAAGCTGCTTTTTAATTCACAAAGGTTGTCTTGTTGACTGTTAGCTTATAGCTAAGGAGGATGTATTTCAAGGAGTAGCCTTCATTTTCTTTTGAGAATTCCATTTTCCTTTGAACACGTTTACATGCTTACATTTCTGGAAATATTACAAAGCAAGTAGAAGTAATAACATTTGAAAAACATTTTCCCCTGTCAAGTAATCCCTTCACCTATGCCATCTCCAATTTTTAGTCTGATTCCTTTCACTTTCCATCCTGGAAACAGATTTAATCCGGCACTTGTTAGAAGTGAATCTCAGATTGTTCCCTGGGTGGGAATGGGCTGAAGAATTGTTTGTGGACAGTTACAAAGGAACACATTTGGAGGCACACAAATACTTTACAGAGCAACAAAACCCTATGAAGATCACTATCCACACACAAAAAATGTTTGCTCACATTCAATAGTCATCTTTTTCCAAGTGTACATATGTACTTGTGCACATTAGCCTCTGTGCTTTTTTGTGATTGATTGTTCGATGGATGATGCATGTTCTATGGACCAGGCTGTATAGGGCCGTCATTGTGAGTGATAAGTGCACGCATTTCCAAGGTACAATACAATATACTTTTTTTTTGTTACTCAAGTCATACACTTTATTAATACACAGCATAATATTATAGATGCTTTCTGTTAAAGGAATAAGTGATAACAATAATTCACATTAATGTGGTACTTTCAATGATGGCTAAATTAACATGAACTTGTTCAATACAATATGATGTTACTCTGTGATGGAAGAAGCACACGTGTCTAAAATGCACCAAAATGTGTCCTCATTGTGTTTGATAAAAATACACAGTTGTGACACACATCTTGATATGGTCCTCATTGCAATGGATAAAAGCACTAACCTCTGTAATAGGCAGCATAATATTTCCTGTGGCAGATAAAGGCACACAACATTAACCCTTGGGATTTTTTGTGATGTAGATAAATTCATGTCCTATGAACCAGGTCTGCATAGAGCCGTCAGTGTGATGGAAAAGTGCATTTATTTCCAAGATGAAATACAATATAGTTTTTTGAGTTACCTAAGATCATACACACTACAACTAAACAGCATATTGTTAAACCATCTTACTGTTAAAGGACCTTTCTGTTAAAGGAATATGCGAAAACACAAAATCACATTAATGTTGTATTTTTAATGATAGCTACATTATCATGAACTTGCTCAATGCAACATGATATTCCTCTGTGATACAAGAAGCAGACATGACTAAAATGCCCCAAAATATGGTCCTCATTGCGTTGGATAAAAACATACAATTGTGACACACATCTTGATATGGTCCTCATTGTGATGGATAAAAACACCAACCTCTCTAATAGGCAGCATATTTTCTCTGGCAGATAAAGACATTCAAACCTGTCTCACACACTTTAATATGGTCCTCAGTTTAACCTTTAAAGTGCACATAGGAGCATAATCTCAATATCTCAACACAATTCTGTAACGTGCGTCATGATGTGCCCTTTTTTGCAATACATAAAAACTCACATGCTATACACATGGTCCCATGAATATTCGCCTACCACGATGTAGTCCTCATTCTGATGCATAAAAACATGCATGTGATTTTTTCTTTCAGAGTGCAGTGTAATAGCACACAGAGTTAAAACATGCAGTGTGATGCTGTTATGAGTTTGATGGACTACTCTTCATTAAGTATGGGCGGAAAATCCGTTCCGCTCGCGGATTTTGCGGATTTTCGGTAAATTCGCAATCCGCGAGATTCGCGAATTTCCCGCCAAATCCGCAAGCAGCGGATTTTATGGCTTGCTCGCACTGTTCGCGTGAGTTCGCGGCTTCCCAGTTCAACTTCGCGCCCCGCGAATAAGCGCTAAATTGCAGAAATACGATCTTAGCAAAACTGAAACTACTTACCAGGTTCAAAAGTTCAAGCTCATCATTAGTAGCCATTTCCTGTAGTGCTTCCTGAGGGGCCCCTCCAGAGTTCAGTTGCCTACTTGCAACTATTATGTGACCCTGCTCTGACCCTCAGAATAGTTACACATATGCCACAAAGGTCCTGAATTACAGCTAAGGGAGACAAGCAGGAGCCAGGCTGGAAGTTCAAATCCAGTGACACATTAATCAGCCCCTAATTCATTATTGTCAGTTGGGGCAGGGCAGGTGTTGTAACAAATTTTGCAACAATGAAAGCACTTAGCAAGTGCAAAAGATCACTAATCAGGAAGCACTAAGGAAGCAGGTGCCAGCTAAAAAAATATTCTGTGACACATTAATCAGCCCCAAATTAATTCAGGTCACTTGAGGCAGGGAAGGTGTGCTTTGCTTTGCCACAATAATGTACACTGGACAACCAGAGGGTGCTGTGATGAAACAGAGGGTGGCATGGGTGAGCCAGAGGGTGGCATGTGGTGACAGAGGGTGGCAGTGATGAAGAAGAGTGTCCCAAACAGGCTGGACACGTAGAAACAACAAGTTCGCAAAACTTGCGACCCGACCGGTAAGTTCGCGTTTGCGAAATTGTACAAAAACCCTCGCGACCTGGCAGAAACCCGCGCGAACACAAAAAAAAATCCGCAAATTCGCGAGAATTCGCGGATTTTGCAGATTGCAAGTTCGCAAATCCGCAAAATTCGCGAACGCGAGATTCGCAAAATTCGCCCATGCTTACTCTTCATAAACAATTCATATTTACTGACACCAGAGGGGAACAGTCTCTCACTGGAATGCAGTCTTAATGAGGAACAGGTCTGTGTCTATGAAGTATCTTAAGGCAGCCTTATGATCGTGTGCAAGCACATCACAAATTCTCTGCAATTAATTACAAATGAAGAGGTAAACCATCAGGCAGTTTTAGTGCACCTCATGATATTGCCCTCTTGGTGATGGTTAACCCCTTCCATGCTCATGACGAACCCCAGCCGTCATGCACTACGGTGCTCGTGTGCTGATGACGGCTGGGGTTCGTCACGGCCCGCCCCTGTTCGTGCTGTTTACAGCACACCAGGGGAATCGCGGCCGCATCGAAGGGGTTAAAGCAGGCACATCTTTGTAAAACAGTGCATGAGATTGTCCTCTGTTATACATAGATACTGTCTCATTACTAACAGAATTCATGATGTGCTACTTAATGTGATGTATCAAGGCAAACAATCTTGTAACACTTAAAGGCATCTAGTGATCATTGTACTTAATAAACCCACATTAATTTTGAATATACAATGTAATATAATCCTATATGTGATGGAAAGAAGTTCATTCTTGGTAACAGTAGTTTAGATAATAGCACAACTCTGCAACAGGCCTAGTGGTGTCGTCCTCGCAGTGCTAGGAAAAAGCTCAGATATGTAACACACAGTATCATACGGTCCTCGTTGTGAAGGACTGGGTTATTTAGGACCCAGCGGTGCCAGGGGACAACACCTGAAACCTTCGTGGGTAACCTGCTCCGGCGTACGAATCACAGAGACACGGGACACTTCCTTCGGCGCCAAAAGATTCAAGGTTTATTTACTGCAGGGAAACACAGAAGTCACAGGAAGTACAACGAGTGTAGTTCGGGGAGACTGCTTCAAATTGGTTCTGTGGATCGCTCCTTTTATACACTATTCTCCCATAGGTTTACATGGTACACAAAGGTTTACGACCCGGTTCCCACAATTATCCCCGAGAGGGGTCGCTTTGGTCACTTTGATACATTCAAGGTCCGGAACATAAGTACGGAAACATTTGGCGGTTCCCAACTGTAAAAACCCATCTTCCCACCGTTAGTACATTCCAATCAGCAGTAAAACAGATCGAAGAAGGAACAAGGACAGGTGCAGAGGAAGATGGAAACAGTGGGGAGATTGGAAAGGGTGTAAAAGGGGAGGTATCGGGAAACACGAGCTACAGGCTTCAAAGGGACATGCCTAATGAGATGCACGGCTGAGACAATAAACCGGCACGGCAAGATGAGCCTCGAGCGGGGCCATCTGCCTTACAGTATCATCCCCCTCATCATAAAGACACTTTCAAAGGACATGTGTCTTCCGCAGATATCTTGGGAATCCCAGGGTCACGAAGCGGACAACGTCCGTTCGCTGGCTACTTGAGGGCAAGAGACAAAATGGATGCCGTATCTAAGATGGAACCCGTGAGTACATATGAAAAACCCACGTAACAAACGAACGGTTTAAGTTAGCACAGCGAAACTGCGCACACTTACTAAACTCGTCATTTGCGGTTCGTAGATACCAGACTTGACCATATTCGTGCGAGTCGAAAACACCACTTACAATTGCCACGGAACCTCAGACGCTCCTTTTGCCCTCATGTAGGCAAGCACTAGTCGGAATCATACTCGATATTCATCAGACCATCTAGATGTTGCTGTAACATAGCTCTGTCCAACCGAGTCCCCTTGGTAACAGGTGGCTGTCTCATACACGTTGTAGCACAGAGGCCACATAAGGCAGGACCACACTGCACACAAAGGCAACACGTGAACAGGAACGCCACAACAACTCCGATAATCATCAGAATCTTCCAACCCCAAGTCGACATCAGGCCCCAAAACCACCCAAGTAGCGTCCAATCCCCTACATCCACGTGTATGGATTCAGAGATCTTATGCAACTTTGAGATGGCTTGATAGACAGTCGGAGCATTATCAGGAATGAAAATACAGCAGCTCGAATGGATCACCTTACATACCCCACCTCGATCTGCTAAGATCACGTCTAAAACCATACGGTTTTGTAACGTCATAAGTGTATCCGCCTGAAGTTCTGTGGTGATATTACCAAGGGCACTGGCAGTAATATTAGCTGTCGATTCTACCACTCGAGTCAACTGTCTCAGGTTCCTACTATTAACCATAGGTCCCCAAAACGGGAGGAAACCCTTGAAAAAGTCTCCTGCCTCTTGACCGGCAGTATCCTCTTCGCTAATTACGCCTCTCACAACTCTAGTCTTGTGATAATCTGCATCTACAGTGAATGTCGGAGGCAACAAGTTTGCAATAAAACACGAGCCCATGAAGTCAGAGGGCAACCATGCATACGCACGATCATGACAGACAAAGTAGGTACCCTTGGCAGCCAGAAACACAGGGGACGAGACCATCGGCAGCATGTAATTTTCAGTGCAAGCACTCTCTCCAAGTCGGGCTTTCGGTCTTCGGCCACGACCCATTAAACAAAAATTACCAATGTGGGGTACGACCCATATCGGAGACGAGCTTTTAAGCTGTTTATCACTCGTGAGCGCACTATACTCAACCTTACTCAGGACCCTATAGGCTTGTACCTCTTCCACTGGAATGAGCGACGGCTCATAGATATCTCTATCTAAGTCTTCTATCGCTATAGACAAAGGCTTGTGGTACGAGCCAGGGCCAAAGTAGGCAGAACGTGGCTCTCGATTGGGGTAAGAATCTAGTGCGCTTCGAAACATTGTTTGAAATGCTCGAGCGGACCCTTGGGAACTATACGGTAACACCAGATATGGAATTCCCTTATCCGTGGTATGTGGCATCAACCCACACACCCAACAATTAGTAGTGTTAACCACTAATTGGTGCTGGTGAAGGAGCTGAATAAAGGAATTGTTGCGGAATTCTGCACGTCTAGCCTGCTCGTGTTCGGGTAAGATGTGAAAAGAATGGGGAGATGCAACGGTGGTAAGTTTAGGGTCAGGAGTAGGAGTGGGTATGGCAGAAGATAAGAAACGAGACATCATGTAATACACCCCATCCCCCAATAATGCAGAAACAGTCAAAAGCAATACGAATATTTGAAACATAAAACATTTGGTACGACTAAGTTGTTGTAGCTTGAACCTTTGCGCCTGAGCTTCTTCCAAGTCCATCAGCTTCGAAAATGCCATCAGCTACGACCGTCCGCAACGTTTCTTGACGCACTTCGTTCTGTGTAGCAGTAGTCAATCCCTAGGAGTTCCCAGGAACCGATGGTCTTTAACCTAGTGTCAAGACCTACTAACCAGAAGGAAGTACACGCGCGGCCCTACGGCCTTTATTCACAATGTATATGCAAAAATGTCTCTCAGCTGTGGAAGCAAAAACACATATGGAACGAAACTCAATATATATACAAAAATAATTACAATAATACGAGTGTTCAAACTGATCGTGGAAAACGGGATAATGCAATTGTCAAGGGACAGAACAGGATCTTTTATTAGTCTTTAGTGCTGGATCGCAAAAAGTATCGAGTTTTCCCAGGACGTGTCTGTTCGTCAAACAAAGGATCCGTTGAAGAGACAGCGTTCTGTTGATCAGTTGAATGTTCTGGTCTTGAGTCTTTTGATGACAAATGTTCAACAGTGTCTTTCTGCTGCACTGAGGATTCTCCGACAGGTTGTGCGTCGCTGAAAGGTACAAACGCCGGCAATCCTTCGGATTCAGTTGATGCAATGCCTCTCCTCACCCACGAGTCTGCCGGCAACGGAATAGGGACTTTCTTCGTATGGGTGGCGTGCACCCAGTTTTTCCGACCCTCTAGACGAACAGCAGTTCTCGTGGCAAGGAGGACCTGGTAGGGTCCAGTGAATCTGGGCTCCAAATTCTTCTTGCGCGTAAAATTGCGCGTCACCACCCAGTCTCCGGGCTGGAGCTGGTGGCCTGGACCCTCCGTCTGCATCGGCAATGCTTCGTAAACCTGTTGGTGAATTAACCTCAGTTTAGCAGTCAAGTCATGAAGATAATCAATCAACATTGGGTACTCAAGATCACAGAACACACCCGGTTAGGGACCCCCCAAACATTTGCAGGACGACCGAACACTATTTCATAGGGACTGAGCCCTACTCGGGAGTGTACGGTTGCCCTTGTTGACAGTAATGCTAAGGGTAAAGCGTCAGGCCACGAGAGACCAGTCGTAGCCTGAATCTTCGCTAGCTTCAGTTTAAGGGTGCCGTTATACCCTTCAACCAAACCTGCTGACTGGGGATGATTGGCGCTGTGGAATTTTTGATTAATTCCAAGGCCCTTACACACACTCTTCATCACACTCCCCACAAACTCACTTCCGTTATCCGACCATACAATCCGAGGCATTCCATACCGAGGAAAGTATTCCTTCAGTAGGATTTTCGCAGTTGACAAAGCAGTGTTGTCCTTAAGAGGGTAGGCTTCGATCCATCGGGAGAATGCGCAAACCACAACTAAAACGTATTTCAAGTTATTGCATCTCTCCATATGGATGAAGTCTAGTTGGATCACCTCAAAGGGACATGAAGGGGGAGCAAAACTACCAGGAGGAGTTGGGGTTCCCTTCCCAGGATTGTACAACATACATACCATACAGTTCTTAACCAAGCGTTCAGCACATTTCGTGATACCATCATTCTTCCACACAGGAGACAGCAACTTACAAATACCTTTCACGCTAATATGTGCTAACCCATGCGCCATTGTCACAACAGCCAGCACATGCGCATCCGGTAACATCCATCTCTTATGTTCCGACAAATCAACCCAACAACCATTCACATCCAACTTTCCCGTACTTTCTTTCCACTTCGTCTTTTCAGTCTCGGTGGCCTCATTCTGAATTGCTTTCACACTTTCGATAGTGTCTTCACACATACTCGACTCTGCAGGCCACCTAACCGAACTCGTCACATACATTCGAGTGCTAAGGTTCCGGGCAGTCTCCTTAGCAGTCTCATCCGCAAACGCATTACCACTACCAACATCATCCGTCACCTTACGATGCGCACTACATTTAACAATCGCTACCTGCTTAGGCAACGTAAGTGCATCCAAAAGACCATTCACAAGCTGACCATGCTGAATCTTCGTACCATGCGATGTCAGAAAACCTCTCTCTCTCCACAACCGTCCAAAACTATGGGCGACGCCAAAAGCGTATTGGCTGTCGGTAAACACATTCACACGTTTCCCTTTTGCTAACACACACGCTCTAGTGAGAGCGATCAGTTCTGCAGCTTGGGCAGAATTCTGATTTAATCTTGCAGCCTCAACAACAGTATTCAACGTTACAACAGCATATGCAGTAGTCACATCGCCATTCGGCAATTTAAAACATGAACCATCCACATACAGCGTTCCATCTGGATCTTCCAAAGGAGTGTTTTTAAGGTCCACTCGACCTTTTGTTTCCTCTTCTGTCCTCAAATAACAGTCGTGTTCTGTTATTTCATCTGACTCTGAACTAATTGGTAACAAAGTCGCCGGGTTTAGGACATCACAACGTTTTATCTGAATGTGGCTTGCCAACAGCGTCAACTCGTACCCAGACAACCTTGCACTCGTCAAGTGCTGAGTTTTCGTACGATTTAAAAGAGTATCGACTGCATGCGGAACCATCACCGTAAGCATATTATCCATGACCAATCCTGCTGATTGTCGGATGGACACCGCAGCTGCCGCTGTTGCTCTCAAACAACTCGGCAATGCTCTAGCTACCGGGTCCAAGGTCGAGGAAAAATATGCACATGGACGTTGCTTACCACCAAAAGGTTGCGTTAAGACACTTAAAGCACAACCTTCCCTCTCGTGAACATATAACGTGAACGGCTTACTGTAATCAGGAGTACCTAACACAGGGGCCGAACACAATGAATCACGCAATTCAGAAAAACTTTTCTGACATTCTTCCGTCCATGGTAAAGGAGTTGAAACATCCTTGCACGTGAGAGCTACCAATAGTTTCGCTAGCAATGAAAAATTTGGACTCCATTGCCTGCAATACGACGTGATACCTAGAAAGGCACGCACATCTCTTTGGGTTGTTGGCACAGCCATTCGCGCAATCGCTGCAATTCTCTCTGGGGTCAACCGTCTTCCCTCCTTTGACAATAAGTGACCTAGATAGGTTACTTCTTGACAACAATATTGGAGCTTAGAAGGTGACACCTTGTGATGTAAGTCACAGAGATGTTGCAGCAACGACACCGTAGCAATTTTGCAAATGTCCTGAGTATCTGCGGCTACCAATAAGTCGTCGACATATTGGATTAAGGCCGCACCAGCCGGCAATGAAAACGCATCCAGTTGACCCTTCAAGGCTTGACTGTAAATCGATGGACTCTCACAGTAGCCCTGAGGAGCGCGTTTGAACCGGAAGCTGCGTCCACCAAGAGAGAAACCGAAAAGGTCTCTGCTCTCTTCTGCAATGGGAATGCTGAAGAACGCATTCTTCAAATCGATCACCGAAAACCACGATGCAGAAGCTGGAATCAGAGTCAGTAGCGCCGTGATGTCAGGCACAACAGGGAACTGAGGAATCACAATTTTATTTACCTCCCGTAAATCGATAACAAAACGATAAACAGGTGGTTTCGAAGGATCAGTACGTTTAAGAATGGGCAGTACAGGGCTGTTGCACACGTTTCCCCGTGTTTCTTCAATTACTTCTTTCTCGATCAAATCATAAATGATCGCTAACAATGCTCGTTCACCATCAAGAGAGATACGATACTGGGGAATGCGTGGCAATCGCACATTAGATTTCAGCTGAACAACATAAGGGGAGATGTCAAGCAGGCCCACATCATTGGGACCTGTTGCCCACAAAGATGCAGGAAGAGAACTCAATTCCGGTGGAAGCTTATCGAGAGACAAGTACATAGGAGAGACAACCCTCTCTCCTAAAGTAAGCTTTACACCCGCAGGAGAACAATACAGAGTTGCATGCAAACGTTTTAGCAAATCCAGGCCCAAAAGATTTTCACCACAACCCGTAGTCAAAATCAACGGAGCTTCTAGCTCACGAGGCCCAATTGTATGGGGCAAAGGGCGTGAAACTGGATTGCTAACGGGGGCGCCAGAGAATCCAACGGAAACATTTGTTAAGCCAGACAAAGGTGCGCCAGGAAGTTTCGAATGCATTATGGAACTTTTCGCTGCACCACTGTCCAACAGAAAAGGCTCAACGACGCCCGATGTAGCAACTGCGACGTAAGGCCCTCTCTGATCAACCGGAACTGATACCACTCCCTCTCCTCGTCTATGGCTGTCCTAGTAATTACTGTCGTCAGTTCCCTGATCGACATAATAATCGTCTACATTGTACTGCGCAGATCGTCCTTGCGATGATCCACGTTGATCAAAACAATTATTAGAATTAGATGAGTTATCTGAGCGATCATTTTGAGCACCACGACCCCTACCGCATGATGTCTGCTGTGAACCACCACGACCTCCTCTAGATGAATTACCACTATTACGATCGTTTAGAACAGGACAATTGAATTTTAAATGACCCTCCTGTCTACAATAAGCACATTGATTGTACCCCAACGAAGATCTTTGGGAAGAGGAGTCATTTCGGGATTGTGACCGATCAGATTGCGACTGTGATCTATTTTGTTGCGAAGCATTCTGATTCGAACGTGGAGGATATGCTTGCTGCAACAACACTTTAGTTTTAAGCTCTTTCGTCTTTTTGTCAGCGCGGTCGTTCTCTTCTTTCTCCCTGTTCTCATAATATTGTGCTGTGGCCAATATTTGAGCTGAGGTAGAAACGGCCCCCGCACTTTCTGAGTTCTTCAATTTATTGCCCAAATCGGGCAATAAATTTGAGACAAATTTATCCACGAACAACCGTTGACCACCCTCAGTACCCATATCCTGACCACTATGGTCGATAAATGCCTCCTCGAATCTCGTAAAGAAGTCGGAGACACTCTCGTCCTTCTTCTGTCTACAGGCTGACAATTTATCCCAATTCACCCTCATAGCTGGCATAAGAGTTTTCATTAGCGTGATTATTCTTTGAGGAAGAGCAGCAATCAACTGCTCGGGTTTAGCACCACCAGTTTGTCGACCATCCGCCGCTATAATGGCAGCCCAATCACCACCTAATTCATTTGGATGATTTTCCTGACGAATCTTAGCCCATACCGGTTGCGGTACAACATTACCAAACAGCATGTCAATATCGGCAAGATTCATTACCGTAGCGTCTACGAGCTGCGATAATTCTTTATAATACCCCGCAGGATTTTTGCGAGGGTCAGGCAAGGATTGTTTCACCTGCAACACTTCCGATCGCTTCCACGGGAGATGTATCCACACTCTCTGGAAGTATGGTGGAATAATGGGGTTAGCATTAGGATCGCCTGGCATCCACACTGGTGGAACCTCCCGCATGGGGAACTGACCAGACGCATCTAACTGCCTCTCAACGTCCTCAACAAACAAGGCTTGAGGTATAGGAGTGGGACGGAAAGATAGCAACCGCTCAACGGCACGTCGAACATTAGTATCCACTATCAGTCCATTCGAGAACTGAAGCTGTAGATCAGACAAAGCGGTCAGCACCTCGTCAGGTGCATCAGCCGATATCTGATCACGAAGGACCTTACACATTTCTTCGAACACGTATCTTTGTGTCGGTTCATTGAATTGGCAAAACGTATCAAGTACACTACGTGGTGGATTTCTAAGAGGATGCGTCATCCAACCCATCGCCATATTATATAGCGAAGCACGTTCCCTGTTACCGGGAAGCTGACTACGTCTCTGAGGACCATCTGAACCAGCGGACCCCAGAACAGGTCCGAGAGAATGAAAGAAGCTAGCCGCAAGAGGAGAAGTACGATTACGAGTAGAGGGAGAAGTATAGCACACAGGACTAACAAGCGAAGGAGTAGAGACAGAAGCAACAGCAGGAGTTAACAAAGCAGGAGCAGTAGCGGGAGCAGGAGTATGTGGAAGCGGAGGAGCAGTAGGGATAGCAACAGGCAAAGGAGCAGGAATAGTCGGAAGAACGGGTGCAGGTTGAGGAACAGGCGGAGGAAGAATAGGTGGGAGAACAGGTACAGGGGGGGCCACAGGAACTGCGGCACCCTGTACATACGGAGGTGGCGACTTCATAAGATAGGACATTAAAGGATCCTCAACTATTTCTTCCTTCTTTTCTGACTCCGTAGGCAGAGCAGGATAGCATTTATCTATAGTCATACGCTGTAGCCTATCAAATACTTCCTTTTCCTTAACCTCCTTGTCACGCTGAAATTGCTCTGCTTTCTTCACAATGGCAGCAACACCATCTCTCTGATTTTGTTTAGTCTGTCTGATTTCTTTCTGTCGGGCTTCTTTACGCCACAACCGAAAGGCATCAAACATGGCTGGTCTTGACTTTTTCTCGAACAATTTAGCCTCTAGATTATCTAAGATCGGGGTCTCAAAGCTACCATGAGGTGGCCAACTAAGGACACCGTCCTTCTTAGTATAGCGAATCCAATAATCATTAAAGGTAATCGGGCCGAGCCCGTGTTTACTGTACAGCTCATAAGTCGGAGTTCCAACCGGAGGTATCGGACACGAGTCCTCCAGTCGGGAATCCGCACCACAACGTCTGAAACAACTAAACAAAGTACTGCGAC
This sequence comes from Lissotriton vulgaris, assembly GCF_964263255.1. Classification (NCBI taxonomy): domain Eukaryota; kingdom Metazoa; phylum Chordata; class Amphibia; order Caudata; family Salamandridae; genus Lissotriton; species Lissotriton vulgaris. The sequence goes on along the minus strand of NC_141685.1, from coordinate 773,293,126 downwards.
CAGGCATCTTGCACACTAGCCGAGTTTCACAAACGTCAAGGGTTACGGGATTTACCAAGTCCCTGCAAAGAGCAAAAACCCTCGGTTTTTGGCGACTGCAGACGTCAAATAGCACAACAAAGTACCAAGGACTACAAATGCAATGGAACCATGCAACAACTAAGCAACCACAACCAAGAACTCTGGGAGCGACCCACCAATACTTAACTCAAAGTTCGATGGCGTCACCGGGAAGGCCCGTCAGTCGTCTCGCTCTACCAAGGTCTACGCCAGGCGCCAAAACAGGTCTACAGTCAGGGCAGCAGTCCGTCGCAGCCGTCAGGAGGCGGGAATCTTCGCGGGAAAAGTCTTCGGGCCACTTGTTTCGACAACAGGATCGATGAAGCGGAGTGCACCTTCCCTCTGAGATTTCACACGAAGTTCCTCACGATCGTCGGGCTTGGACCGGTACCACTGATGCAGCCCCACATTGGGCGCCAACTGAAGGACTGGGTTATTTAGGACCCAGCGGTGCCAGGGGACAACACCTGAAACCTTCGTGGGTAACCTGCTCCGGCGTACGAATCACAGAGACACGGGACACTTCCTTCGGCGCCAAAAGATTCAAGGTTTATTTACTGCAGGGAAACACAGAAGTCACAGGAAGTACAACGAGTGTAGTTCGGGGAGACTGCTTCAAATTGGTTCTGTGGATCGCTCCTTTTATACACGATTCTCCCATAGGTTTACATGGTACACAAAGGTTTACGACCCGGTTCCCACAATTATCCCCGAGAGGGGTCGCTTTGGTCACTTTGATACATTCAAGGTCCGGAACATAAGTACGGAAACATTTGGCGGTTCCCAACTGTAAAAACCCATCTTCCCACCGTTAGTACATTCCAATCAGCAGTAAAACAGATCGAAGAAGGAACAAGGACAGGTGCAGAGGAAGATGGAAACAGTGGGGAGATTGGAAAGGGTGTAAAAGGGGAGGTATCGGGAAACACGAGCTACAGGCTTCAAAGGGACATGCCTAATGAGATGCACGGCTGAGACAATAAACCGGCACGGCAAGATGAGCCTCGAGCGGGGCCATCTGCCTTACAGTATCATCCCCCTCATCATAAAGACACTTTCAAAGGACATGTGTCTTCCGCAGATATCTTGGGAATCCCAGGGTCACGAAGCGGACAACGTCCGTTCGCTGGCTACTTGAGGGCAAGAGACAAAATGGATGCCGTATCTAAGATGGAACCCGTGGGTACAGATGAAAAACCCATGTAACAAACGAACGGTTTAAGTTAGCACAGCGAAACTGCGCACACTTACTAAACTCGTCATTTGCGGTTCGTAGATACCAGACTCGACCATATTCGTGCGAGTCGAAAACACCACTTACAATTGCCACGGAACCTCAGTTGCGATGGATAAAAACAAGCAATTGTGATGCACACCAACACTTGATTCAAAGTATAATAGTAGCTCACTTATACAACACCCCAAAACACCTGTAACATTCCAAGCTATGGTCATTGTGCAGGGTATGAGCAAAGCACTGGAAAGATTGTGATTGTGACCCTGCTGTGATTCATGTAGACAAACAGCTTCATACCCTTTAATCATTGGCTCTATTCCCAACACCAAGTGCTTCGTTTATTATCATCATTTTGGATACAGAGCAAGCTGCTTTTTAATTCACAAAGGTTGTCTTGTTGACTGTTAGCTTATATCTAAGGAGGATGTATTTCAAGGAGTAGCCTTCATTTTCTTTTGAGAATTCCATTTTCCTTTGAACACGTTTACATGCTTACATTTCTGGAAATATTACAAAGCAAGTAGAAGTAATAACATTTGAAAAACATTTTCCCCTGTCAAGTAATCCCTTCACCTATGCCATCTCCAATTTTTAGTCTGATTCCTTTCACTTTCCATCCTGGAAACAGATTTAATCCGGCACTTGTTAGAAGTGAATCTCAGATTGTTCCCTGGGTGGGAATGGGCTGAAGAATTGTTTGTGGATAGTTACAAAGGAACACATTTGGAGGCACACAAATACTTTACAGAGCAACAAAACCCTATGAAGATCACTATCCACACACAAAAAATGTTTGCTCACATTCAATAGTCATCTTTTTCCAAGTGTACATATGTACTTGTGCACATTAGCCTCTGTGCTTTTTTGTGATTGATTGTTCGATGGATGATGCATGTCCTATGGACCAGGCTGTATAGGGCCGTCATTGTGAGTGATAAGTGCACGCATTTCCAAGGTACAATACAATATACTTTTTTTTTGTTACTCAAGTCATACACTTTATTAATACACAGCATAATATTATAGATGCTTTCTGTTAAAGGAATAAGTGATAACAATAATTCACATTAATGTGGTACTTTCAATGATGGCTAAATTAACATGAACTTGTTCAATACAATATGATGTTACTCTGTGATGGAAGAAGCACACGTGTCTAAAATGCACCAAAATGTGTCCTCATTGTGTTTGATAAAAATACACAGTTGTGACACACATCTTGATTAAGCATGAGCGAATTTTGCGGATCTCGCGTTCGCGAATTTTGCGGATTTGCGGATTCGCAATCCGCAAAATCCGCGAATTCCCGCGAATTTGCGGATTTTTTTTTTTTTTGTGTTCGCCCGTGTTTCTGCCAGTTCGCGAGGGTTTTTACAATTTCGCAATTTGCGAACTTACCTGTCGGGTCGCAAGTTTTGCGAACTTGTTGTTTCTACGTGTCCAACCTGTTTGGGACACTCTTCTTCATCACTGCCACTCTCTGTCACCACTGCCACTCTCTGACTACTCATGCCACCCTCTGGCCCACCCATGCCACCCTCTGTTTCATCACCACACCCTCTGGTTGTCCAGTGTACATTATTTTCGGCAAAGCAAAGCACACCTTCCCTGCCTCAAGTGACCTGAATTAATTTGGGGCTGATTAATGTGTCACAGAATATTTTTTTAGCTGGCACCTGCTTCCTTAGTGCGCCCTGATTAGTGATCTTTTGCACTTGCTAAGTGCTTTCATTGTTGCAAAATTAGTTACAACACCTGCCCTGCCCCAACTGACAATAATGAATTAGGGGCTGATTAATGGATTTTAACTTCCAGCCTGGCTCCTGCTTGTCTCCCTTAGCTGTAATTCATGACCTTTGTGGCATATGTGTAACTATTCTGAGGTTCAGAGCAGGGTCACATAATAGTTTCAACTGGCAACTGAACTCTGGAGGGGCCCCTCAGGAAGCACTACAGGAAATGGCTACTAATGATGTGCCTGAACTTTTGAACCTGGTAAGTAGTTACTTTCAGTTTTGCTTAGATCGTATTTCTGCAATTTCGCACTTATTCGCGGGGCGCGAACTCACGCGAACAGTGCGAGCAGTGCGAGCAAAATCCGCTGCTCGCGGATTTGCGGATTTTGCAGGAAATTCGCAAATCTCGCGGATTGCGGATTTCCCGAAAATCCGCAAAATCCGCGAGCGGAACGGATTTTCCGCCCATGCCTAATCTTGATATGGTCCTCATTGCAATGGATAAAAGCACTAACCTCTGTAATAGGCAGCATAATATTTCCTGTGGCAGATAAAGGCACACAACATTAACCCTTGGGATTTTTTGTGATGTAGATAAATTCATGTCCTATGAACCAGGTCTGCATAGAGCCGTCAGTGTGATGGAAAAGTGCATTCATTTCCAAGATGAAATACAATATAGTTTTTTGAGTTACCTAAGATCATACACACTACAACTAAACAGCATATTGTTAAACCATCTTACTGTTAAAGGACCTTTCTGTTAAAGGAATATGCGAAAACACAAAATCACATTAATGTTGTATTTTTAATGATAGCTACATTATCATGAACTTGCTCAATGCAACATGATATTCCTCTGTGATACAAGAAGCACACATGACTAAAATGCCCCAAAATATGGTCCTCATTGCGTTGGATAAAAACATACAATTGTGACACACATCTTGATATGGTCCTCATTGTGATGGATAAAAACACCAACCTCTCCAATAGGCAGCATCTTTCCTCTGGCAGATAAATGCACACAAACCTGTCTCACACAATGTAATATGATCCTCAGTTTAACCTATAAAGTGCACATAGGAGCATAATCCCCATATATATAGGAGCAATTGTAAAGCATAAAGGAGCACAATGTTGTGACACACAATATGAAGTTGTTTTTAGTGTCCTGAACAGATGTTCATATGATTGATACACTTATAAAGTTGTGGCAGGGTCTATAATATGTTAAAAATCTCAACACAATTCTGTAACATGCGCCATGATGTGCCCTTTTTTGCATTACATAAAAGCTTACACGCTATACACATGGTCACATGAATTGCCTACCACAATGTAGTCGTCATTCTGATGGATAACAACACTGTTGTGTTTTTGTTTTAGAGTGCAGTGTAATAGCACACCGAGTTAAAAACTTGCAGTGTGATGCTGTAATGAGTTTGATGGACTACAGTTCTTAAACAATTCATATTTATTGACGCCAGGGAGGACCAGTCTCTCACTGGAATGCAGTCTTAATGAGGAACAGGTCTGTTTCTATGAAGTATCTTAAGGCAGCCTTATGATGCTAGGCAAGCACATCACATATTCTCTGCAATGAATTACAAATGAAGAGGTAAATCAACATGCAGTTTTAGTGCACTGCATGATATTGCCCCACTGGTGATGGTTAAGCATGCACATCTTTGTAAAACACTGTATGAGATTGTCTTTTGTTATACATAGATATTGTCTCATATTACTAACAGACAGCTTGATGTGCTCCTTAATGTGATGTATCAAGGCAAACAATTGTGTAACACTTCAAGGCATCTAGTGATCATTGCACTTAATAAACCCAAATTAATTTATAACATACAATGTAGTATAATTCTATTTGTGATGGAAATAATTTCATTCTTGGTAACAATAGCTTAGATAATAGCACAACTTTGCAACAGACCTAGTGGGGTGGTCCTCACAGTGATATACAAAAGCTCAGATGTATAACACACATCATATAGTCCTCGTTGTGATGGATACAAACAAACAATTGTGATGTACACCAAGACTCGATTCAAAGTATAATAGTAGCTCACTTATATAAAACCCCAAAACACCTATAACACTCCAAGCTGTGGTCATTGTGCAGGGTATGAGCAAACCACTGGAAAGACTGTGATTGTGACCCTGCTGTGATTCATATAGACAAACACCTTTTATACTCCTTTATCATTTACTGGAGAAGCGTGGCTCAATGGTTAGAGCGGCAGACCCTGATGCAGAGGTCTGGCCCGGCACCAGGGTTCAATTCCCGCCTCGGCGGTTCTTGGACTCAATTTCCCCGGACCTGATAATTCTTGCCTCGGTGCCTAGTCTAATCATGGGCCCCACTCTGTGACTCTGGGCAATAGCTTGCTTAATCTCCACAAAGGCCCCAGCAGCGCTTGGATGCCTGGCTTCACCTTGGGGGTGCCCAGGAGTAGACATTTCACAGGAATGCCGGGATGGGTTCCACAGCGGTATGAATACAGCACTATGAGGCCTCTGGGTAGGAGTGTGCTATATAAATACTATACATTTACATTTACTCAATTCACTACACCAAGTGCTACATTTATTATAATTTTGGATTGCATGAGCAAGCTGCTTTTTAATTCACAAAGTTTGCCTTGGGGACAGTTAGCATACAGCTACAGAGGATGTATTTCAAGGAGTAGTCTTCATTTTCTTTTGAGAATTCCATTTTCCCTTGAACAAGTTTGCATGCTTAGATTTTGGGAAATATTCTGAAGCAAGTAGAAGTAATAACATTTTACAAACATTTTCCCCTATGGAATAATCTCTTCATCTATGCTATTTCCAATTTTTAGTCTGATTGCTTCCACTTCCAACCCTGGAAACAGATTTAATCTGGCACGTGCTAGAAGTGAATATCAGATTGTTCCCTGGGTTGGAATGGGCTGAAGAAATGTTTGTGGACAGTTACAAAGGAGCACATTTGCAGGCACACAAATACTTTGCAGAACAACAAGGCCCTCTGAAATTCACTAACCCCACACACAGAAGTATTTACTCACATTCACTAGTCATCTTTTTGCAAGTGTAAATGTATGCCGGTGCACATTAGCACCTGTGCTTTTTTATGATGGTCGATTGGCTGGATGGTGCATGTCCTAGGGACCAGGCCTGTATAAAGCCCTCATTGTGATATATGAGTGCACACATTTCCAAGATACAATACAATATGGATTCTTTTAGTTACTTAAGATCATACACATTACTAATACACAGCATAATGTCATAGGAGTTTTCTGTTAAAGGAATATGTGATAACACTAATTCACATTAATGTCGTACTTTTAATGATGGCTAAATTAACATGAACTTGTTCAATTCAACATGATGTGACTGTGTGATAGAAGAAGCCCACTTGTCTAAACTGCACAAAAATGTGTCCTCATTGTGTTGGATAAAAACACACAGTTGTTATACACATCTTGATACAGTCCTCATTGTGATGGATAAAAACGCTTTACTAATACCCAACATAATGTTAAAGAAGCTTACTGTTAATGGAGCTTACTGTTAAAGGAATGTGCAATAAAACTACATCACAATAATGTAGTACTTCTAATTAAGCTACATTAACATGAACTTGTTCAATATCACATGATGTGACTCTGTGATAGCAGAAGCACACATGTCTAAAATGAACCAAAGTGTGGTCCTCATTGTGTTGGATAAAAACACAATTATGACACACATCTTGATACAGTCTTCATTGTGATAGATAAAAACGCCAACCTCTGTAATAGGCACCACAATATTACTTGTGGCAGATAAAGGTACACAAACCTGTCTCACACAATTTAACATGGTCCTCAGTGTGACCTATAAGTGCACATAGGAGCATAAGCCACCTTTATATAGGAGCAATTGTAAAGCATAAAAGAGCACCTTCTTGTTATACACAAAATATGAAATGGTTTTCAGTGTCCAGAAGAAAGGTTCATATGCTTGATACACATGTAAAGTTGTGGCAGTGTCTACTACATGTTAGAAACACAAAAGAAAACTGTAACATGTGCTTTGCTATGCTCCTTTTTGCAATGTATAAAACCTCACAATTTACACACATGGTCATCTGAATTGCATACCACAATGTAGTCCTCATTTTGATGGATAAAAACACGCAAGAGTTTTTTTTCATCAGAGTGTGGTGTAATATCACAGAGAGTTAAATCATGCACTGTGATGTCGTTATGAGTTTGATGGACTAAAAGTCTTAAACAAATCATATTTAGTGACACCAGATAGGACGGACCAATCTCACATGAATACAGTTGTAATGAGGAATTGGTCTATGTCTATTAAGAATGCTACGGTAGCCTTGTTATTGGATGCCAGCACATCACAAAGTCTCTGCGATTAATTACAAATGAAGAAATAAACCAACATGCAGCTGTAGTGCACTGCATGATATTGCCCTCCTGGTGATATTTAAAACATGCACATCCATGTAAAACTATGTGAAATTACCTTCTATGATAAATAGACAATCTCTCATGTTGTAACAGATAGCATGATGTGCTCCTTAATGTGATGTATCAAAACAAGCGATCTTGAAACATGTCATGGCATCTAGTGCTCATTGCACTTGATAAACCCAAATTAATTTGTTACATGCAATGAGATATATTCCTATTTGTTATGGAAAGAAGTTAATTCTTGGTACCAGTACTTTAGGTACTAGCACAATTTTGCAACAGACCTAGTGGGGTGGTCATCACAGTGATAGGAAAAAGCTCAGTTGTGTAACACACAACATCGTGTGGTCCTCATTATGATGAATAAAATCAAACTGCTGTGATGCACACCATGACTTGATCCAAAGTATGATAATAGTAGCTCACATATATAACATACCAACACACCTGTAACACTCAAAGCTATGGTCATTTTACAGGGCAGGAGAAAACCACTGGCAAGATTGTGATTGTGACCCTGCTGGTTCTTTTTTTTTTAAGGTTTTCAAAGAAAGTTTTTTCGGCTGACGCGTTTTAACCAAACTGGTCTTTCTCAAAGCCAATACATACTTGGTGATTATACCATATCACCTATAAACACCAAGCTCACATATGAGTAAACATAGTGAAAAGACTTTGTTGGACCTTGTACGATGCCTAGAACCTTTGGAAGAAAGCCTGGCATTAATAGGTCTAGGCAGCATAAATAAATTAACACAAGTGCATGATTTACCTTATGCTTTCACATGATCACAAAATATATAGGGTCATCAAAAATATATATAAATATTTATCTTAATAACAGATAAACATTTAAGTTCTACTAAGTTTCTAAACTTGCATAATTAATGAAAAGCACATACTCAACACGGGTACATTGAGAAACGCCACCCGAAAATAACAAATCCAATGCCTGTCATCCCGGCACACCATGCGCAGCCGCCACGCCGCCCCGCAACCATGACCCTGCTGTGATTCATGATGCTTTTTCAATAAAGGTTTTAATAGCGCACAATGTTGCAATATGAAATGTGATATTATCATTTTAATGGACTAAACTATCAAAAACAACTCCTGCTTATCAGCACCTAAGAGGAACAATCTCTGTCAGGAGTGCACTCAGAATTGGATACAGTTCTGCCTCTATCAAGCATCTTAAGGCAGCCTTATGACATTTTTGTGCAGTGTAATGCCGGCGGTGGGGATTGCGAGTCTTTCAATGAAGGGCTCAGCTCCTTCAATTATGTATAAGTTCCCGATCGAGTTCCTCCTCTGCTGCATCGTCTCTCCCTGGTATGCCAACAATGCAGAAGTCATTGAAATACTTGTGTTCCCCGCCACTGGCATTACACTGCACAAAAATGTCAATGCATCACGGTTTCTGCCAGAAATCATTCGCTTCACATATTATTATTATTATTATTAATGATATTTCTAAAGCGTGAACAAAGGCCCATGGGCGTCTCGGCGCTAAGATATCTGTAATATTTAACCTGAGAGGGGGGAGCTGAGTCTAGTGATTAAAGAGCCAGGTCTTAAGTTGCTTACGAAAGGACCAGAGGGAAGGACTGGCTTTAATCAAATGGGGCAGCGTGTTCCACAATTTTGGAGCTGACACCAGGAATCTTCTGTCACCCCATGAAACAGTTTTGGTCCGAGGAACCACAAGATCAATTAGACTTGAAGAACGTAGTGTTCTGGACGGACATTAGGGAATCAGATTTTGGACAAGATATGCTGGTCCCATATTATGCAAGGCCTTGTACACAATACAGAGAGTTTTGAATTTTATTCTGTTTCTGATGGGTAACCAGTGTAACTCTCTGATTGTGTTCGAGGCGGATTGATATTTGGGAATTTTTCCCAGTAGCCTGGCAGCTGAGTTTTGTATAATTTGCATTTTGTTTAAAACTCCTTCGTGTGCATTGAGGAATAAAGCGTTGCAGTAATCCAAGGTGGACAATACAAGGGAAGTTACCAGGGTTTTACCAGCTGTATCAGGAAGAAAGGGGAGGATTTTTTTGATGAGTCTTAGTTTGTGGAAGGCTGAGGAGGTGATCTGGTTAGCGTGTGGATGAAAAGTGAGGCGGTTATCAAAAATGACTCCCAGGTTCCTCACCTTACTGACAGGCTTGGGAGGCGTGCCTAATGAGGATGGCCACCAATTGGATGACCATTCCGGAGTCAGCGGTCCGAAGATGACTACTTCTGTCTTGTCGGAATTTAATTTTAGGCAATTGGAAGCCATCCAGCTCCCAATTGCTACCATGCCTGATTTAAGATCTTCCGCTATTTTATGGCCGTTGTTCTTAATGGCAAGGACCAACTGTGTGTCATCTGCATAGGTAGTAAGGCTTATCCCATGTGCACGAATAACATTGGCTAAGTCCGACACATAGATGTTGAAAAGTGTCGCACTTAGGGATGAGCCTTGAGGTACTCCACATGGCAGGGACAAGGTGGAAGAGTGAAAGGGTCCCATTGTGACCACCTGGGTTCTATTGGCCAGAAAAGAGGCCAGAAGTTTACTGGCATTTTCCTGGACACCCATGTTTTCGACACGGTCGATCAACGTAGCATGATCGACCGTGTCGAAGGCTGCCGATAAATCAAGCAGTATCAAGACTGCTGTACCCCCAGCATCGCGGATGGATCTAATATCATCCGCCGCTTTGATCAGAGCCGTCTCCGTCCCATGGAATTGGCGGAAGCCAAACTGGGATTCATCAAGTAAATGATGTTGCTCTAAGAACGAGGAGAGTTGTTGATTCAGAACTTTTTCAGCTTTTTTAGCCAGTACTGGTAGGCTGGCAATAGGTCGATAGCTCTTAGGTTCTTCCATGTCGAGATGTGGCTTCTTTAAGAGTGGTTTAATGAGGTTTTTTTTTAGAATATCAGGGTAAGTGTCTGTACTAAACATGGCGTTGCAGATAGAGGTGATGGCAGGAAGAACCGTTTCAATAACAGGTAGCAGTACTTTAAATGGACAGGGGTCAAGAGCAGAACCTGATCTAATGGTGGATATAATATCAGCAATCTGGGAACTAGAAATTTGTCATGTGATGTTGTCAGTGATGTCATTTGAGTTGTCATCAGTGATGTCATCAGTGATGTCATGTGAGATGTCATCAGTGATGTCATTTGAGTTGTCATCAGTGATGTCATCAGTGATGTCACTGACCATGTCATGAATGATGTAATATGTGACATCATCAGCAGTGGATTGCGGGTGCGCGATATATAGTTAGCGCATCTAACTATATATGGAATTTCAATGGTTTTATGCGAGTAAAATAAGGTTTTGTAAATGCAAATCCCTAACTATATATGGCCTAAAACCAATGGTTTTTTCATTGAATTTTCAAGGTTTTGTAAATGCAAATTCCTAACTATATATCGACTATAACCTATGGTTTTTTCAGTGAATATATATATATATATATATATATATATATATATATTTTCTCCAGATAGTACCCAGCTTTTCTTGGAATCGAAAAAGGCACGAACTCCCGAACTCCACTTTGTAAGTGCAAATTTCTTTTTATTTTCTGTGCATAGCCGCCATGCGTTTCGAACCCCTTGGGTCCTTGATCACATGCCAAACGATAGTTTTTTCCCAGTAGGGAAAGTGACATGATGAAACTGAAAAACAGACTACCCAAATGTTTTCCATATTTGCACACACAGAAAATCGCCATTGTCAGCAAAATACCATTCTGCATAAATACTTAAACACGTAATGTGCGAGTTTACAATTTCTAAAACCATAAATTTGCACTTATTTGCTTTTGTATCTGTATAAATACATTACAGCAAAATGCTCATCATTTGGTTTACACACGCTATTGTTCTGGGCAAAGTTCATACTATATGCATAATACTTAAAATCATGATTGAAGAAACAGCCAAACATCTCTAACTATGTGCAAAATAAGCATTTGGTTCTAAAACTGTATAAATACATTATTTAAAAAAAAGATGTGCTTAAGATGATAAAATCATGATTTCATATGAATTCTTTAGAAAATAAGCAGTTATTTGTAGAAATCCTTCAGTGTATTTTAGTTAACTTCTTTATTCTGCGGATAATCTATATGTGCAAATAATGCTTTGAAAGTGCTAGTGCCTGCTAATGTCCACCGGTATAAAGTGCTATTTGTGCAAAAAAAGTTTTGTGTTGTTACATAAGCCCATGTGTTACAACTATAAAAAGAGAAAAATATTTTAATTTTGGGGGGATTTCATCTTTCTTTATTAGGAAATCTTAATGGGTGCAATTGTATTCTTTTTGTTTCATATTGTGTGTCAACTAATGCTTAAAACTACTGCTTATATCTGAAGTAGCTGCGGTCAAAGCCAGGATTGTAGATCTTCTGTCCTGTTTAGTCCATACGGGCTCTTGCTGTCTAATTCAAGGATGTATTTCATTTCGAGACGCCTTAAAATAACCTCCCTATTTCCTCCCCTCCTTGGTGGAGGGACGCTATCTATTACATAGTACTTTAAATGGTCCAAGCTTCTAGCATGGACCTCTTCAAAGTGGCGGGCCACCAGATAATTCATGTCCATGTTAGTGATGGCCCACCTGTGCTGGAGTATTCTCTTGTAGACCTGCAGTTTTGTGATTCCCACATAACGCAGTCCACAAGAGCACTCCAGCACATACACGGCGAACTCCGACTTGCAAGTCAAAAATATATTAATGACTGTAGGTCGATCTTTGAATGATGTTAAAAATGAAGTTTTACTCTCACCACATTTGCATGCCCTGCACACTGCACAACGAACAAAGCCTTTGTGGTTAGCCAACCAGTTATTGCTTTTCACTATTTCGCCTTCCTGTATGTTATTAAAGGAATAGCTGACATTTTATCTCCTATTATTGGGTCATTTTGCACTAAATGCCAATTGTTTTTAACAATTTTTCTCAAGCTATCCTTCTGTTTGTTACATGTGAGAATTAGGCGTGGGCTGCTTTCTGTGGCTATGCTGTTAATTTTTTAGTTTTGCTGGCAATGGTTTGAAGAGTAGTTGTTTCCAAGATTTAGCTTGAGTGCGACTTATTACATCGTCTATCGTTTTTTCTTTATACCCTCGTACTAGGAAGCAAGATTTTCATTCATTCTGTGCTGTTTTTAAGTCTGACTCATTGCTGCATATTCTCCGAATTCTTAGCATTTCCCCCTAGGGTATGCTGAGAATTGTATGCTTCGGGTGAAGACTACTTGAGTGCAGGATGGTGTTTCTGGATGTAGGTTGGCGAAGCAAGCTAGTCTCTAGAGTGTTGTTTAAAGCATACACTTCCACATCCAGAAAACATATTGCACTCTCACTGATGTAGTATGTGAGTTGGATGTTGACATTGTTTATGTTCAAATCATTGATAAATTCTTCTGCACTCAATTTATCCCCCTGCCAAATCATAAAAAGCTCACCAATAAACCAAACCCCTTTGATTATTTTGTTGGACCATATTTCTGCATATTTGTTTTCACAATTACCTCCTCCCATCATCCCATATGCCGGCAGCCACACTTATTTACAGTTAGAGTGACCAGAGATAGGGATTTTGGGGGTTTATAGATAATGCAGTGTGGCAAATGAGGAGAGAAGACTTCACTCACCACACTACATTAACTATAACTCGCCCCATCTCCATGCAGTACCTATATCCTTCCATATTACAGAAGTTAGAATAAGTAAAATTATTGCATTAAGAACAAAATGTAATACATCTCAAACTACATGATTTCACTGAGCACACTGCATGGTACAGTGGTGAGTTATAGTTAATGTAGTGTGGCAACTACATTTTTACTGATTTGTGATATTGTAGCTACAGACCTAGAGGATAGTGGCCTGATTTAGAGTTTTGTGGACGTGTACTCTGTGACAAACATGATGGATAGCCCATCTGCCTTATTACAAGTGCCATTGCAAATTATACATTTTTAATAAGGTGGACAGGATAATCATAATGCTTGTGACAGAGTAATTCCTGTTCCCAAACTATTAATCAGACCCTATGTCTGTTACTCTTAACTATGTCCAATCTGTGGCGTAGAACCACATTAAATTACTTGCTAAGTTGGAAAAACTTTCACTGAGGAAATTAAACATTTTTGTAGGTCAACACCCAAGCAAAGTTCATAGTTTGCCCTTGTCAGAGGGCCAAGACAACTCTTTGAATTGACCTCAACAGTAAAGCTAAGGTGGCTAAATGTAAAGCAAGCCATTCTTAAAAGATTAAGTTGAGGAAAGCTTGGAACAGCAACAGCCATTGGAATTCATGGCAGCAGTAAGGCTTACAGACTCTTATGCATTTTGGCACATTATTGCACATGGTAGTCTAGCAACATTCAACAAACCAGAGATATTTATACAGCCTGCATTCTGAATGCAAAAATGACCTTGCTGTATTAAGAAGATATTCCTTATAAGATGAACAGTAATTTAGCAGTAATACAACTGGTCCCCCTCTATTGCATCCCCTCATTATCCCCAGCCAAACTATAAAATGTTCTCTTCGCAAGACAGTTAAAGCGATCATGGACCAGAAAGCTGGGAAGACCCCAGAATTCGAAAAAATTAGTTCAGAATTCTTGCACACTTGATCTTGCATCTAGGGTCCTTACATACAACAGGCATCTAATGCTATTGCACAGGGTGTTACTATTGGGGAAATCTAGCATGGAGCAGATATTATTGCAATGTATACAAAAGGAGCATGTGATTATCCTTGGAACTATTGTTCCATTAGGGTATTTGACCAATCTTCAGCAAGGTGTTGTTAGATACATTAAAGACTTGGTTTTAAGAAACAAATGTTCTGCCCCACTTACAATCTGGTTTCAGGGCCAAAATCAGCAGGTTTCCTGGTTTATCCTCCTCCTTTGTAAAGTGGGATTTTAGAAAAGGAAGCACTCTATGTAGCATTTGTGGCTTGTGGGCGACATTTGATATGGTCACTATTATGGATGACCCTAGATGACCTAAGAACATTTGCAAAAGTGTACTGGGGTTTGCCAATGGAGAAACCACTGAATCAATTATGGTCAACAAGTCTACCAGAGATGTGTCATTTAATTATTATTGTATGCTTGCAAAAATGTCCTGGCACCAATATGTTTTACATTTTTACATTATTTATCAACAGAGCAATAATCTAACTGCCAATGTGATGCCTCTACCCTATCTGAGTAGATGGTATGTGCCCTGTTGTTTGTATATTATTCCCTATTAAAATATATATTCTTTATGAATCTTCAATCTCTCATTAACCAATTCCTGTCCTTTCATGTCTTATAACCTTGAAATCAATGCCACAAAGGCTAAATTTATGGAATTTTACCAATACCAATTTTTTCGTGTTACTTTATTCATGCAGAACATTTTCCTAGAGAAGGCATATTAGTTTGATTATTTGGCAATCAGATCAGCAAATACTTTATCTTGGTCACCACAAATACTTATGAGTCAATTGATTCTACTCCATAGAGCCACTGTCACTGGTAATTTTGCTAAAACAGCTACATCATATGCTATTTCACAAATACTGCACTGACAGCTGTCCTTTAAGTTTCAGAGATGAGGGGCTATACAAATATGAGGATATTATTGGTCACAGAGAACTGCTTCATAAAATCTCTTTTGAATATGGTACAGCACAGTTGGATCTGGGCCTCATAAGCATGGAACATTTAGAAAATCTCAAACCTTTCCTATAGTGGTCATGTATTTAGTTGAACAATGCAGAGGATTCCTAGCCTTCTATGAGATTCTGCATACGCACAATGTAAATACTTTACTAAGATTTTGCCATGTTAAGACCTGGGTTTACACACTTGCTTTGTTAGAATTTTGGATTAAAACAGATTCCATAACACTAAGGGGTCGAATCCGATCTCGGTCGGACAGCTCACCCACCATCACTGTGTAGAACAAAAGTTAAGTGTGGGGTTCCAAACTGCAGCAAATGTTGAGCATTGTGGTAATGGGGTCTAAACCTCCCATCATCACAGTGACCAAAAGGTGAGTGTCATCATGGTAAAAGTTGCAAATGCCAAACATGTATGATTCCTGGTTCCAACACATGAAACACTTTTGTGGCAAAGTAGTGGTTGTGTCACATGCCCACAGAGATGTGGTGAGGCAAACAGTGCTGTGAAAATAAAACATACTCTAGGTCATGTGCAGGCAAGCAGCACCCATGGGGGCTGATATTGCATACAGTATACAATGACACAAAAGCAGAAGTGACCATCATAATGCATACACATATCTCGAAAATAGACACACAAATCAATACATCCTGTGTAGACTGTAGGTGTCTGGTCACAAACTCCCATTCCATGGCAGCAATGGGACCTAACAACCAGGATGAATGTGCAGAATGATGAGATATGACTAACAGGGACAGCAGAGAAAATCACCCAAAATGCATCCAGCCAATGGCCCACAACAACAATACCAATGCACTGGTGCAGGTGAACAAACTCAAACAGGCAACCTCAAACTGCACAACTGACACAACATGTGTTAGTGTGTGTCTCAGTATCCCCAGGCAACTACACAACACATGAGGGGGGCTGAACCACAATGACACAGATGTGGACACAGTACCATACAAAGGTAACTCATGAATTGGGCACCCCTTAGTGGGCAATCAGGCATTGTAAGATGAGAGGGATCCCAACAGACACATGTGACACAAGCTGGAATGAACAACAACTAAAAAAGCAAGAGACAGACCCACAACAGCACTACCCCCAGGGACCATACATTGGGGTGACACAAGCCTGCATGATACGTCCACTGTGATAACAAAGGTAGATGTTTAAACTGTGAAACTCAGACATGTGTCCTATGCCACAAACATACATCACACCTACACAAACACTAATCACTCAGCATGGCCCGTCATCCAGGGACAAATGGGAGGCAGGGGCTGAGCCATGCAAATATTCAAATCTGTCAACCCTCATTACCACACACCCTGAACTGCACCAATGTGCATCAGTGAAGCCCACTTGGACTGGTGACATTGCACAGGCACCCATGACAAACACAGTAATGTTGGGAGGATCTAAGGTGCACAGACCTATCACACAAGGACAGTCTACAACCACGGCGAATGACAGACATACTGCACAGTATGCGGTACATGGCCATGACGTCAAAGCTCCCGTAACCTTTGGAATCCCTGCCACAGTCCCAGGACAATGCAGAAGCCAAGGAGAACCACAGGGCACACATGCTGACACCTGCCAACATTGCACCTCTGAACTTGACGAGTAGGAGCAGTCACACACACATACACATGTCTCAATCACTGAAAGGTACCACCTAGAGAAAACTACATGATATTACGAACATACAAGTGCCATATGCGTCTGACCACATCATCACCACTCAGATCTGACAAATCCTAATGATGACACCCCAATGAACAGTAGTGATTTTGATTTTGATTTTGTTATTTGTAGAGCGCTTGGCGCTGTAAAAGATAAAAACTGCCTGTCTTAGTGCACCTCCAGACTAAGATGAGAACAGCCAGGTTTTCAAGTTCTTGCGAAACGTCCATAGAGAGGGACTGTTTTTCAGTTCGACTGGAAGCTTGTTCCATATTTTTGCTGTGTTGCCTATGAAGCTTCTCCCCCTCACCTAAGCTGTTTGAATCTGGGGGTCACAAGGAGCTTAGCACTACTAGATCTTAAGGTCCTGGTTGGTTCATAGGGTTTTAGGCTTCTTTTTAAGAAACACGAGCCTGAACCGTGCAGTGATTTGTACGCTAGGCAAGCTGATTTAAACTGGATTCTTTTACCTACAGCGAGCCAGTGTAGGCCTCTCATTTTTTGAGCTACAGGTTCGAACTTGGGAATATTCAGAACCAACCTGGCTGCCGCGTTCTGGAGACGCTGAAGTTTTTGTAACAGCTGTTTTTGTATCCCTACATAAAGAG
This sequence comes from Lissotriton vulgaris, assembly GCF_964263255.1. Taxonomy (NCBI): domain Eukaryota; kingdom Metazoa; phylum Chordata; class Amphibia; order Caudata; family Salamandridae; genus Lissotriton; species Lissotriton vulgaris. The sequence goes on along the minus strand of NC_141685.1, from coordinate 773,275,615 downwards.
CATTGCCATAATCTAGTTTAGATAGAGCTAACAAGGTAACCAGGGTTTTGGCTGTGTCAGGTGGGATGTATGGCAGCGGTTTCCTAATGAGTTTCAGCATATACCATACCGATGAGGAGAGATTATTTATTTGTGCCTCAAAGGTTAGTTTGGAGTCAAATATGACCCCTAGATTCCTTACTTTGTCCTCCGGCGTTGGACATCTACCGAGGCTGTCCAGCCACCAGAGATTGGACCAGATGTCCGGGGTGGCTCCCAGTAACATAACCTCCCCTAGGTTCCTTACTTTGTGTCATGCACCCACATTTCTGGAAGCCCGGGACAAAGATGTGGGATGAACACAGGACAATTAAGCAAGCATCACCAACACAAACATTTTAAGGGAACACAGCTTGTATAGAAAAAGGGATGGGAACACACACAGACATGCTCACACAACACAACCCATGGGCCCAGGAAATGTCACGGAACAACACACTTGAGGGGACTCAACTCCTGTAGAAGCTCAGCTGTGCCAAACATAGTTCCAACAGGTCTCAGGCATGTCAGCAGAACACTTGTTCAGTCAGCCATCAGTTACCACCCAATGAAGGCTCTGGTCACATCAGCCTGGGTACGGGAGTGTCCCTTAAGTCATCTGCACATACTCAATACATATGTCTAGCAAGTTGCACAAATGACACAGTTGACTCCTACACCAATGATGCCCACACCTGCATTCCCAGTGGAGATTGGCCCACAGTCAGGGAAATAGACAAATTGGACAATGAGAAGCACATCATATGTGCATGGGTGCAAGCCACAGATGTGACCATGCAAATGAAATGTTAACATCCCTGTGCAAAATTAGTTAATCATGACACACCCAGTTTTCTGCAAAGGATGACATGGATACAGACCAGAATAGGATACATTTCCCATGAACCACATGGAGTACATCACATCAACACCTCAGTATTCAACATTGAAAATCCAGCATTATAACAGCAAGGTCATGGTACACATCATCAACATAGTGTACAGCTAAATAAAATTCACAAGGATAACAACACATGCTTTATTCAGCAAATTGGAAAATCAAATGTAAAGTCCAGAAAAAACCAATGGCCAGTCCATAGCTAAAGTCCAAATAAGGTGTGAGTGACAACTGTCACCCGTTGCTTACCTGTACTGCTAAAGACAGGGGACATCCGCTCAGAGGGGCAAACATGGGGGCAGGCCAGGCACCACACAGGGTCAGAGCTCAGCAGAAGGAGGCAGTGAAGGGGTGGTGGGTGCAGGAGAGTCACTGGCAACTGCAGTGGAGGTGTCTGACATAGTGGGTGCCCGTCACAACTGTGGGATACAATTCTGATGGGGTGGGTGCTGGCACAACTGCAGTGGGCAGGTCAGATGGAGTGGACTGGGTCCCCACTGCAGTGCCCAAGTCACACTGGGTGGTAGTGGACTTCACTGCAGTGCCTAACTCCATGGGAGTGGAATGGGGTTCAGGTGAGGTCGGCAGGACAGAGAGGGGGCTACGGTTCCCGCACCAGTTGCACAAACAGGCTCACCAGGGGTGGTGGTGGACAAACAAGTGGTAGGGGGGTGGGCTGAGCATTTTGGGGATGGTGTGTCTGTGGGTGGGGGAACCTGGGCAAGGTGTGGCGTGGGAACCTGTGGAGTAGTGGCCTGGGGGATGGAGGACGGAGACTGTGTTGTGGAGCTGTGGGCAGGGATGGGGTCTTGCTCTTTCGGGTCCAGGGGGACTTCGGATGGGGCTTTAGTCTTAGTGTCTGGGTGTGAGGGGCACTCCCCTCAGTGTGTGGGGACTTCCTCTTCCCCTTGTACACTGGATCTGCTGGATCAGTGGGGAAGAGGCCAAGGTCACAGAGTAAGAGCTTCTTGGGAGATGGGGTTGCAGGTGAGGCAAGGGAAGGGATCTTGGAGGGAGAGGTATCGGAGGACTGCGGAGTGGTTGTGGATGTCTGTGTGTGTGTTTGCAAACCATCCCTTGTGAGTGCGGTATCAGTCCCCTGAGGTTGCTTGTGTGCACGTTTAGACCTTGGTTTGGGTGTTTGTGTGCTGCTCGTGTCTGTGGGTTTGGGAGAATGTGCAGGTGTGTGTGTGCTTGGGACAGGAAGGGTGCTAGGAATTGTGGATGGGCAAGAGGTAGGAGTGGTGAGAGACTGTTGGAGGAGGGACACTGCTGCCGTCAGGAAGGAGGCCATGGACTGATTGGCCCTCTGTAGGGCAGACATGCCCGATGACATACCCTCCATGAACGACACCAGTTGTGTCAACAGACTGGTGTGTGCATGGAGGACACTCAGCATTGATGTCTGCCCTATTTTTATGTTTAGGTCTAGTTTAATTATTTTATAAACTATAGAGAATCAGGAAATATCAAACTCATATTTGATATTTTGTCTGCATTTGATTCTTTCACTGATAGGTGAAATGGCTGGTTTCATAAAAATCTTTCCTAATATGTGTCATCACATTTACCCACAGAGAATGGGTAAAAACCCTTAATACATCAGGCCATAGTTTCTAGTGGGTCAGTATAGCTAGTGGGTGATTTGCCAACACCCCAGGCTTTAAACATTCAATGCAAGGTATAGTGACAAGTATATATATCACCAAGCATCTGGGATAGTGGTGAAAGCATGACACCAGACTTTTGGAAAACATAGAACGCAGTCTCACTTGTAATTCTCTGCAAAAAAGGTTCTTTCCAAGTTCCACAAAGATTGGACTGATATTGTTTGTATTTGCAGTGATTCAGCTACATATATAAAAACGTTGTGTGATGACCTGTCAAAATTGTTAACCGAGCTGAAGTGATTCCCTGTAGGAGATCCTTGCCACTTTTAGATAGTATGCTGAAAGCATCTTTACAATCTTCAGAGTTAATGAGGGATGCTACTGACTTTTTAGACCATTCTGTTGCACTGTTTTATTATGCACAGGAACTAAAATGCAAATATTTATAATTTTGTGCTTTATGTGGCATCAAAGAAAGAGTCGTCCCAACTGTGTCCCTTAGCTGGTGGTTCTCAGCCCAAGGGGCTATGAATGCTGAGAGGGCCTTTTCACAGCAGTTTACATGGGAAGGAAAGAGCAAGCGCACATGACCCAAAGACTCACTGAAGAAGTATTGTATGGTGTACTACAATAAGATTGATTTGCAAAAATCTATTTGGACCTCATATACACTATAAGTACACTGTTTATATACCATGTTCTTTCAGTGCAGAAAGCAAGCAATAATAAAAGCAAAACGTTCCATAAACACCGAAAAACACTTTTTCTGTTGTTTTTAGTGGTGCGAAAATGTGTAACCACTGATAACAACTGTTTTTTAAGATAATGAAAACACTGAAAAAAAAACACCAGAATTTACTAAAAATAGAAACTGAAAACAGGAAAGCCTAATCATAGGTTATGGGTAAAGCAAACTCTGCAGCTGACAAGTGCACTTGTCCATCCCTGCAAACAACATATTCCGGACTCTGATGACCCCACATCATACAAATCAGACATATGAGTGACTTGAAACGCAACTCCCTGAACATGAGCACCTCATAGTCTGCTGTGAATGAAACACAGCTGCCTGAACTTCACAGTTGCATACACCATTGTCAACAGTCAAGTGATCACACACCTACATGTCACACAGATCTCGTCTCCTATAGTCACATCTCAGATGTCCTGCTGAGCCTCAAACTTATGGACACCCCAGTTGATCTAAAAAGGAAGCCACACCACAATGACACAGAGGCAGACACCTGAGGGCACATTTCACTAAGCACAATCTGTAAGTTGATACACGGGAGTGGGAGTACAGAGTGTTTTAATGTCCTGGAGTAGGCATTACTGCCCAGGTCAACGTGAAACAGTGTATAGACTGTAAGCAGGTGGCTAAGCAAGTGTGACACACTTGATATACATACTCCTGATGCCCCAAAATTGGACTCAGCTGCTGCATGGGTGTGTTTTAAATACCCCAGGCACATGTGGCAAAGTAAGATCAGCAATTGGAACACATATCAAAGGCACACACAGATCACATGTCGGATATCAGGCATTGTGTTAACAATTGACCCACTCACAAAGCACACAACAGAGTCCCGGTACCAGATGCTGTCCGGAACCTTAAGCATAGCTGACTGCAGGGACACAGTCCCCAAGTAAAACAAGTCACAGACTGTAGGGGCCACACCTGTGGATCAGATGAGGAGGGTGCATTACACAATTGAGGGACATGAGTCCTGGACTACACTACTGACGTGATGTGGAAGTGTATCCAGGCCAAAAGACTGCAAATAGCATGTCAGACATAGTTCACTGATTAGGCATGGACTTACCCCCTCCCTGCTGCTGTCTGGCCTTCAGCTGCCCATCCAGGTCTGGGAAGACCACCGCCAGAATCCTGAGCATTTGGGGGGTCAGGGTCCGGTGTCCACCTCTCCTGCGAGGAGGTGACAGCTACAGCTGGACCCTTGCGATCCTCCGGGTTCAGCCGAAGGTCCTGCCGCCTCTTTTGGCAGTTGCCGATCTGGCGCTTGTAGACCCCCACAGATCTAACTGCCTGGACGATGGTCAGCCAGCTCTCCTGCTTCTGGTGGGCATCAACCTGTCCGGATGACAAAGTGAAAAGGCCATTACCACACATGCCACGTATTTGTGCTGCACACAGTTGGATATACATGTAGTCATCACAAAGGTAAATGAGGTACACAGCTAGTGCACCCATGGAAATGGACTATTGTCCTGCTTGTCTGACATGGTAACATTGCCTGAGAAGTAAAAGCTTGCACAAATGCACTTTTGCAGCAGGACACCTGTTCATCACATGCACCTGCACACTTTGGGGGTTGAAAGTACTCAGTGCATATGCTTGCCACTGGTGTACACACTGCTAGTACTGCTAGTCAGACAACATGCACAATTAGGAAGGCAGTGGACTGCATACTCACCTGCTCCCATGGTTTCCCATACAGCTTGCAGTACTGTGGAAGGAGCCCATCCAGCAGGGCCTGGTACTCCTCCTCTGTGAAGGCTGGGGCTCTCTCCAGAGTACGTGGCATAGCAGTAGCCAGAAAATGCAGAGACAGCAGCAGTGGGAGCAGAGATGTGGTCCTGTAGCATGTAGTACAGGCAAATGAGGTCTCTGTGGGCCAGCCAGCCTTATATCTGTGCTGCAGAGGCAGAATCTGTGCCATGTGTCCTAAGTGAAAGGTCCAACACGTTGCAGCCTATGAATCTGGTCAATCCATGGAATTGTAAAACTCGTACACGACTTCCCCACCGGTCAAAATGTTACCTTCATGACACCCTAGGATTTGCAACATTGTTGTAGGCAGCCAACTGAATTTCCAGCACAGTCTCGTACAAGTTTTGAATCCGCTTCCGTCTCCCTTGTGAGAAGTTGGCCTGATATATGATGCTCACTAGTTCTAGTGATCACCTTGTATCAGTCCAAACAACCCTTATGGTGATTGGTTGTAAGTCAACCTTATAGACCAGCTATCCTAATGGTAGCATGGACAAAGCAGTCTTAGGCTAAACTCTTTTGGCATGTGAAGCCAGCTGTTTTACCACATATAACCCCTTGAATATCAAATGAAAGGACACCACACAGGTTGTTATGAAAATAAACAAGATATTTATAACTAACAAAACACCTCTGAACTTTTTATGAGATCAGAGGGCTAAGCACATGACAAGACTCTTAAAAAAAATACGTTAAATTGCACAAATTACAATCGTGCCCTAGGGGCACGACAAACCATATACTAAGTAAATCGATAGAAGGAATGGAGCTGTCCAGAGGCTGTAGGATCTACACTACCCTAATCTTAGGTAAGGGGCAGGAGGCCCACGGGATGCGTGTGCAGAGTGTGAACTCACACGCGAGATGCGTAACAAAGTCAATGGACACTACAAATTACGAAAAGGTAATTAAAAGACAGTTCCTGCTAGTTAGGACTAAAATGACTGGATACCTGGACACTAGGAGAGTCAATCTACCCCTGAGCACTGAAATGCTCTAGTTACCTCACCACGGGCTGCGGGTGCATAGGTGTGAAAGTGTGTCGGGTTTCCGTGTTGAAGTCAATGGAGCCTTGAAGAAAAGATGCTGCAGGCGACCAGGAGGAAGATGTCCGGAGTGATCCAAGGGTGGATCAAGGAAGAAGAAGACCAGAAAGCAGAGGGGACAATGTTCACAGTCACTAGCCAGTGACTGGAGTGGAACCAGGAAGGAACCAGATGCTGTTGTCGCGATCAGGTGACGAGTGGACGCTTGACTCTGCAGCCACGTAGACCAGGAGGTGTCTTCGACGACCAGGATGGAGGCACGAGCTGTCCCACGCAGGCTCTCACTGTCGGCGGTGTCTGTTCCGGATTCGGCATCAACAGGCCTTGGCAAAGGCGACCTACGTGTTGAGTGGAAAAGGCGTCTGGTGCGAACCAGGAGGGTCTGGGGTGCTAGAGCAACCAGACCAGTGGTGTAGATTTCGTGGATCGTCGTCTAGGAGGCCACTAGCCAGCCGGCAAGTGACCAGACAACGCGTCGAGCAGCAATCAAGCAAAAGGGCCCCACGCAGATCTCGTGGATGCTGGAGGGCTGATCTTCTGTGCAGAAGCTGCTCGGGGCTGGGGCTTCTCAATTCCAAAGCACTTTCTCGAGGATGCCTCTGAAGTTGTGCTGGAAGCGAAGTGCAGTTTCTTCAAGATGGCCAGTCCCACGTGTCTTGTCGCACCCACGGATCTCAGCTGTGCTGCAGATGTAGGTAGAGGTCGGAGAGGTCTGGAAGTCTGGATCTTGTCGGGCTTTGAAGTCTGGTTCCGGCAGGAAGGACGACAAAGTGAACCGCTAGGGCGCTTGATGTTGCCTGCTGCTGCAGGGTGGTCACTCCTTGGCCACAAGGGAGATATCTTCAGTCTTTTGTGGAGCAGAACGTCGAAGTCCAGAGTTTCTTCTTGTAGAGTTTCAAATCAGGATTAATCTATTTTGGAATGGGATCAGCTCCTACCTTTATTCTCCTAAAGGGGGCTGTACTGTGACTAGGTCCCTCCTATGGGTGGGACCTGGAAGGGGGGTGGTTACACCCCCTATCCTTTGTCCGGTTTCACGCCAGAGCTCGGGCTTAAGTGCCCCAGCAACCGGGGTATGCACAGGGACACCTTGTGTGCCCCAGGCATGTCTCATTCCTTTCAGCCTGTCCTACCTAACACACAAAATCCTGTCTGGGGTGGTGCTAGTACCTCCCACGGCAGGAAACCCTTTGTCCAGGCCTCCCTCGCTGGAAGGACTCCCAGCAGCAGGAGGTCAGACTTGTATCTGTGGTGGCAGCATCCATTTTGTGATGCTGAGGCTCGAGTTAACTTTAACGGGGGTTCACAGTTACATACATGTCGTGTCCCTCTAAAAGGGTGGAATGCTACACCTGTCGCCAGAACTGGCGAGGGGGTAGTATTCCAATTCGTATGACACCTTACTCGACATGTTTTGATTATGCTATGCCAAAGTTAGCAATAACCGCAAGGATTATAATGCACTTAAGAATATATGGTATAGTGTTAACAGGTAAAGGACTTGGTTCCGAAAGCTGCAGATAGGCTCAGCTCATGCTAGAGCACCATCTCACATAATTCCAAGCACTCTGCCTCCAGGATTGTTAAGGCCTGCCATAGGAGTGACTTATAGGAGTATATGTGTCCATTTTAGGGTTAGATATAGGTATACTATATCTAAAGCAAAGGGTGATTACACCACCTTGCCCCAGCTGTGTTACCAGCCAGTTGTGTCAGTTTTGGATGGCCAGCCAGGGGTGGCATAATACATGCTGCAGCCCCTTGTAGGCCTTGGGTACTTTTATGCCCTGGGTACCTATGGTACACTGTACAAGGACTTACACGAGTGACCCAATACCAATTAGATATGTACCTAAGGTACATGGAGTCCATTTTAACAGAGAGAGCAGGAAGCCTGGGGTCCTGGATAGCAGGATCCCAGGCCAACTATGTCGAAAACCAGCAAAACACTAGGCAAAAAGTTGGGGGCAACCATAGTCAGATATCCACCTTCCTACATCCCTGACAGTCCATAGCCAAGGAGTGGGAACGGCTCGGTCAACTAACTGTACCACGCATAGTTTGAAAATCCACACGCACCCGTCTCCAGACTATTCAATGGGCTATGCGTGCGCACGGCTCGGTCAATGCCTGCACGACACGTATGCATAAAAGTCACCTGCGTCGGTTAACATTGCAGTCAATAGCCAAGGCGTGCGCACAGCTCGATCCATGCCTGCACGACGCGTATGCATAAAAGTCACCCGCGTTGGTTAACATTGCAGTCAATGGCCAAGGCGTGCTCTTGACTCGGTCCACAACTGTACGATGCGTCTCTGTAGTAGTCACCCGCATCGGTTAACATTGGTGTGATTTGTTAACGGATTCCACACACGATTACTTGCCAGAGACTCAGGTGCACACCTACAATACCACAGCATGTGCCACACTGTATCCCATGGCATGTAAGGCTGCATTACCTGTGTGTGTATGGGGGGGCAACATTTGGTTTGTTGTGTGGCCCTTTGGTGCAGCCACTCCCAGGCTAGGCACGGGTTCATGGGGACAGAATCCTTTGTGTGTTGTGAACAATACCACTGTGATGTGCAACTGTTCAGTTCAGTTATGGGCATGATTCATGGGCACAGTTGCAGGTTGGGTATGTGTATGACATGTCACATACACCCTGAGTCCTGGATGGGATGGTATGTACATGACAGCGAGACCCATAGCCACAATTCTGATGTACACCCACTGTCTGTGTGTCTCAGATGTCTCTGGTTCCATGTGCCCAATGGGAGACAGTCTCCACATCCATGTGGTTTGTGCATCAACATTGATGTTGTGTGTGTGTCTCAGAGACGTCCTTGCATGGCCTGCAGAGGCAACAGGGGCCACTACCTGTGGGACCCATGGTTGTTTTGTGGGGTGTACATGTTACGCCATGTCATGCAAGTGTCCATGTGGCAATACAGGGACCCTGGGTATCTGCCAGTCATAGAGCTGTGATGCCTGGGAGACATCAGTCCACACTTGTCACTGTGGTGTGTGTTTGGAACGTGACAGCAGTACATAGGTACTGTGACACAGCCTAATGATTTGCCATTACACTACATGGAACTTATGTACACATGTTGACTTGAGATGTGAGATGATGGGCAGGATGGTGACATATGTGTCCATACCCAACCGCACAAACCTCAGTTCATTGTGTATTGTCATGATGTATGTATGATATTTTGCTTGGTCATAGCCACATGGGTGGATGAATGTACAATCTTCCTTTGCTCATCTCTGTACTGCAGGTCACCAGCTGTCCATAGAGCGTTCCCAGTCCTTGAAATCATGGTGGAATGCAACTTCATCAGATGGTACCGCTTCACCAGGCCACTGATTGAGGAGTTGACGGAGCGGTTGGCGCCACATCTGCTACCTGGCTGGACATATCCTATAGCACTGACCCCAAAGGTAAAGGTGATAGCAGCCCTATACTTCTTTGCTACCTGTACCTTCCAGTACACTGTGGCTACTGCTGGTGGTATGTCGCAAACTATGTTCAGTCGTGTGCTTCGCGATGTCTTGTAGGGGATGTTGCTTTTCCTTGACCTGTACATCAAGTATCCTAGCCCAGGTCAACTCACTGACATAAAGGCGGCTTTTTATACACTGGGGAGGATGCCGAACGACATCAGATCTATTGATGGTACACATGTGGCCCTGGTACCACCATGGGCAAATGAGCAGACATACCGGAACAGGAAACATTTCCACTCCATCAATGCTCTGGTGGTATGTCTAGCGGACTTGTGTATCACACATGTATGTGGACGTTTCCCCGGTTCTGCGCACGATGCCTACATCATAAGGAGTAGTCGCATTGCGACGATGATGTCACAGAGCGAAACCAGCGTGCCTGGCTTGTTGGTGTGTACTGACTGTTTACCACCCTCTTTCAAAACTCATCTAATGTGCAATTGTTTGTATGTAGGTGACTCCGGATACCCCAACAGGCCATGGTACTGACACCCCTCAGGAACCCTGTGACACCAGCTGAGATGCGCTACAATGAGGCACATGGTTGGACCAGGAGAGTGATTGAGTGGACATTTGGTCTCCTGAAAAGCCGCTTCCAGTGCCTGGACAAGACCGGAGGGGCCCTCCCAATGACCCTGCCAAGGTGTGCAAAATATTCATTGTATGCTGCATGCTACACAACATGACAGTGCAGAAGAAGTTGCCTCTCATCCAGGATGACGGTGACCTACATCCGCCACCTGTGGAGGATCCTGGCCTGGGCCACGATGCCAGTGATGATGATGATGAGGGTGACATTCGCACACAGCTTATCAACAACTTCTTCACCTGAATGTGAGTTTACAGGTTTGTTATGTCAATGTATTGAGTTAGCTTGAAATGTGTTGGTGCTGCTCAGTTGCTGTTTGAGTGTGTCTGTGCACTACTTGACTGGATTCGTGCAGTGATACCACAATAGTGTCGACATGCTAACTTGTTTCTGTGTAGGTTTCTGGTGACATGTTTTGTGCATGTGTATTGCATTTCTATCCTGTTCTGCTGTGCTTTTGACTATGTCTTATGCCTGTCCTTCCCAGGGTACTATGCCTGTTGTTTGGTCAACTCTGACCCCCAACACCCAGAATCCAATCTCCAATCCCAGGGTGGAAGTTGTTGATTCCCATCAAGTGATGTACCACAGACCCCTGAACTTCAATTCTTCGACACTTGGTGACCGCCTGCCTTCTGTCACGTGGAATTACCTTGCAACTGTTGTGGAATAAACATGTTGCTGATGTGTAATGAACCTGTGCTTGAATTTGTTATGTGCGTTATCTGGCTTCACACATCTGGCAGACATTAGATTACCTCACCTGTGGGCTTGTTACCACTGACTGTAGATAGGTGTGGTGTCTGTGCATTCCACTGTATTTCTGGTCAACATCTTTTTAGGCGATGGGTTACATGGCCATGGTGCGCATGTGTTGCCCTACTGGTGTGTCTCCCTCATATGTGTCACATCACCATGACTCACATAACGGTGATCACATTGCTGTGGTAGTTAGCATGCACTGTGTTCTTTAGCAGATCATCATCTCCATGACACATACCAAGTTGCAATCACAACAAAGGCAAATGTAGTGTAATAGTGAGTTTATTTACAAACATGTGTGAGGAGAGTGCCCAGGATTGTGAGTGCTGTACATTGGGTTTGGAATCCAAAGTTCACAGATGAGTTGTAAGTCTTGGTAGCTGAAATATCCAGAGTAAAGTCCACAGTTATCTGCTACATTAGACCAACATGAACCCTCCATGTCATGTTGGCGAGTTGGGTTATCTACAACAAGGTGAAAGGTTTGCACACAAAGAACAAATTCCAAAACAGGGTTTGTGTTCCTGGGGGTCGTGCATGGCCATCTGTGTCTCACTTGTCTTTCTTCAGATGACCCCTCTTCTTTTTCCGGGGGGGATCCTTAGATGCTGGCGTCTGCAGTGCAGACGACTCTCTACCAGAGTCATCCTCCCTCCGTGTGGCATTTGCAGATCTTGCAGCAACAGATGTTGTGGGCACACAGGGAGGTGTGGACATGTTGATGCTGATCTGGAGGATGCATGTCAGCATGTCCCTATGCACCGCAGTCAGTTCATCCCACTTGGACTCCATGCGAGCATGATGGACAGCCTGCTCTTGTTGAATGTCCTTAAGGATCCCCATTACCTGGCCGAATCCTCCGGTGCTATCCTGGTACGCATCTATGATGCGTACCAGTTGGGGTCATCATGCAGTCCAGACCCCTCTACAAGCCGTGAACTCTGCCTGCCACCCCTTCCACCACCCCTAGCCACACGGGCAGGAACTGCGGTGGCACATACAGGTCACCCTAGGCCCCCTTGGGTGTTGTTACTGGTGGTATTGTTCGTAGCTTCCTGGGTGGCCGGTGGCCCTGTGCTGTTGGAATTCTGTGTCCTTGGTCTGTTCGTGTTGGCGGGGGTGCTCTGTCTGTTGCCAGATGTTGGAGGCGTGGGTGCATGGGGTGCAGATGTTTGTACTGCTGGTGCTGCATGATGACTCACACCGGAGGTGCCAGGTTGTTCTTCGACATCCAAAGAGGACAGAGACTGATCCACACCAGAGAGCTCAGGGCCCACCGGAGTCTGGGACTGGGACTCCTCTTCATTTTGCTGCTCTGTCCCCAGCATCACCTGTGTTTGGAAGAGACGCACAATATAAGTTATGTTTCTATAGGCATCAATGGTTCACATACATGACATTTGCAACTGTACGTCAGGATGCGTTCCTGTACACTGCATGTCCTTAGTTGTCACGGACAGAGATTGATATTGTTGTAGCACATTGTCCAGCCAACATGAAGCATTTCAATGTGCATGTCGAAATGTGTGCATAACCAGCTCATGTATAGATTTGACTGTACATGGCCAGTGCTACTCAAGGGTCATCATGTGAATGACACAGGTGTGTCATCCCTGTCCACATTTGGCCTTTGACGTGGACATACGTGTAATTCCACTTAGGATATATTGCAAGATTGGGGCATGTGCGGTAACAGTTTTTTGCTAGTCTTTGTGCGTCACATTGGTGTGTCGGTACAACATGGTCACAGTCCGGTATGCCTGCAATCTCTGGGGAAAATCAGTTTTTTTCTGTGTTCCTATTTCCCATCTCATTTCATACAAGTGATTATGTCACCATAGCTAATGATGCTGGTGCTGAGTTTTGTATGTGCAAAAGTGATTTATCTTGTCAATGTTCTCCGTGGTGATATGGATTGAGCACAACAGCTCTCTGGCTTTTCCATGCTCATGACAGTGATAGCCAGTGTTGTGTGTGTTGCGGTTTTGCTGCTGTGAATAGCATGTCTCCTCCAATGCAGTCCAGGTTAGACGTTGTGTCTACAGTGTCTATGACAGTGAGTGGTGTGTTGTGTGAAGGATGCATATGTTGCAGAACGATGTAGGAGTGGAATGCAGCTCACAACAGCACCTAGTGTGAATGAGACCATGCTGCTGTGCCAGCTATATTGGTGTGTCCATTCCATTCACTGTCAGGTGTCCCATGTCAATGATGTATATGTGAGTTCCTGTGTGTTTTGTGCTATGCACTATATATGGAACTCCACACTTGTCATCTGCAAAACACACCTGCACAGTCAGGCCAGGGGGCACCCCTGGACACTGCATCCCCAGACAGTGATTTTAAACATACGGTTGCAATGGCTGTGAGTGCGAAGGTGTTTGCATTGGCCAGTGCATATGTGTGATTTGCAGCCACATCATTTATCAGGCCCATGTGTCAGCCATCTTGCCCGGGAATTTACTTTGTGGGTGACTGGTACCACATTTGCAATGTGTTTTAGCAGAGAAGGTGTGTGTATGGCCAGCATCAGTGGTATTTGTTTTAAATCAAGACCTCTTTCTCCCCAGGCCAGTTATCCCATGATGAAGCGTGCCACCATTGCAGTGGGTGCAGTTTATCTTTCAGGATGCCAGTCAGTGTTGTCCTGTTGTTTGTTGGTGCCCAGTTCCCAGCAGGACCTTGTGCTCCCCACAACCGAGCCCAGTCTCAGACATCTTGTCAGTCAATTTCCACTCCCTGTGAGGTGAACATGGTTCAGTGTGAGCTTGCTGGGCCACGTAAGTGGGTGAGGATTGTCTGTGACTGCAACTCCCGTCATGCTCTTGGCTACACCCCCTTTTCCAGCATGCTTATACTTCCTTCCTTTTGACTCTGCTTCCCTGTAGGGAGTGTGACAGCAATGGCAAGATGGCTGAGATTGTTGTCCTGTTGTTTGTTGATGCACAGTTTCAGCAGGGCCTTGTGCTCCACATAACAGAACCCAGTGTCAGACATCTTGTCAGTCCATTTCCACTCCCTGTGAGGTGAGTATGGTTCAGTGTTAGCTTGCTGGGCCATGTAGGTGGGTGAGGATTGTCTGTGACTTCAACTCCCATCATGCTTTTGGCTACACCCCCTTTCCCAGCATGCCCATACTTCCTTCCTTTTGACTCTGTTTCCCTGTAAGTGAGTGTGACAGCAATGGCAAGATGGCTGACAGTGTTGTCCTGTTGTTTGTTGGTGTACAGTTATCAGCAGGGCCTTGTGCTCCCCACAACAGAGCCCAGTGTCAGACATCTAGTCAGTCCATTTCCACTCCCTGTGAGGTGAGTATGGTTCAGTGTGAGCTAGCTGGGCCATGTAGGTGGGTGAGGATTGTCTGTGACTGCAACCGCCATCATGCTCTTGGCTACAACACCCTTCCCAGCATGCCCATACTTCCTTCCTTTTGACTCTGCTTCCCTGTGAGAGAGTGTGACTGTGCTGACAAAATGGCTGACAGTGCAGTCCTGGTGTTTGTTTGGCAAGTCCAAAAAGAGCCCCTGTGCTTCACACAACAGAACCCAGTGTGGTGGATCTTTGGGTAATATTTCAATAGAGTGTAAGGCAATGCATTATCCCAGGTGAGTCGTGTGGAGTTTGTGTTGATGGGTGTATGTGACAAAACATGCTGGTAAGTATGGTCAGAGCTGTCAGTCCTCCTTCCCACCCAGCCAGACATCCCACCATGAAAAGTGCTACCGTTGCAGGGCGTGCAAGTTTGCTTTCAGGATGTCAGGCAGTGGTGTCCTGCTTCGGATTTGAGCACAACCCCTACTAGGACTTTGTGCTCTCCTCAGCAGAACCCAGTAACAGCCATCTTGTCAGTTATTTTCTACTCCCTGTGATGTGAGCATGGTTCAGAGAGGTCTTGATGGGCCAATTGGGAGGGGGAGCATTATCTATGACTACAAACCCCATCATGTTTTTGGATACACTCACTTCACCAGCATACCCACTATTCCTTCCTGTCAGTCAGCTTCACTGTGAGGTAGTGTGTTTGTGCTGGCAAAATGTCTGACAGTGTTTATTTAGATTTCTGCCACTGCCTTGCTCTATTTGTTGGTAGGTTTGTACATGTCATGACATAGTTACAAATCACTATGAGATGGCAGGTATTGTGTTTGTCTGACTAGCATACACATCTTGGGATGATAATCTTTTGGTTACTGTGGCTTTGCTAACGGTGCATGGTTTCCCTGTCCCCTTGACAGTGATGTCTGTGTATTGCCACACAATATTTAGTATATTGTTTGTGTACTCACAAGGCTCTGGCATGTCTGATAGACCATGGACGCTCTCTGTTGGTAGGATGTCCGCACCTTCTCCTCCCAGGACCTGAAGTATTTTGGTTTGGCAGGAGGGCCACCACCAGTGAGCTGACTCAAGGCGTGATCCTTCTCAAGGAGCTTCTTGACCTTCCTGCGAACATCATGCCACCTGTTCTGAATGTCATCCTTTGTGCGCAACATTGGTGCTTGTGCATTGACCTTGTCCACAATCCTCGCCCACATCTTTGTTTTCTGTGACATGGGGGTCCTTTGGACCAATGTACCAAACAAATGTGGCTCTACTCTGAGGATTTCATCTACCAGGACTTCTAACTCACTATCTGCGAACTTTGGGCTCTTCTTTGGGGGCATGGTGATGGGTGGTGGTGGGGAGCGATGTGTGTGTGAGGGTGCAAGTGAAGGTGGGTGAGTGTCAGTTTTGCTGGGTGTATGTGAGAGTGTTTTTGGATAGGTGCTAATGGTGTGAAGGTTGTGTGATGGGTGAGATGTGAGTGTGTCTGTAGTTGCTGTCTGATCGTGTTCTCTGCTGGCTGATCTGTTGAATTTGAAATGTATCATGGTAGTGATTTTTGGCCTTTATATAGGTGGAGATGTGGGTGTGTCTTTGTTCCAAGTTTAAAAAAAATGTTTTAATGACTTTGTCATTGTTTGTTTGGTCCGTTTTTTTGTATTTTTTCCTTTGTGTTTTTTAGGCATGAAGGAGAGGTTCTTCTGACCGAGTTGGATGCTGATGTTGGCTCGTGCGGGTTTCTCCGAATCTTTCACGCTGACTTTCTTCTGTGTTTCATATGCGTTGGTCGCGGAGATCTTTATTGCTTCAGGTCCCTGTTTTCTGTGCGTGTCGGTCATGCTCCTTGGGCTCCATGCGAGTCGGTCTGGTTTCACGCGCTTTGCATCGTACTGCGCGGGTCTGACATCGCGGGTACGTGTTGGTCAGATTAATTCCTGGTGCGTGTCGGTTGGTGCGAATTGCATCCCGTTTCCGAGCGAATCACTGGTGTCCGTACGGCTCGGTCGCACAGCTTGTATTCTGTATAAGTCGGTTGTACGTCACGAGCGTTACATCGTATTGCACGGGTCGTACGATGCCTGTACGTGTCGGTTGGACTCCGTTCCTGGTCCATGTCGGTCGGTTCGATTTTCAAACGGAAATGGAAGCGACCTCTAAATAGAATAAAACTCCTAAAGTAGAGGTACTGGGTATTTGCGGTACAGAAATTACCTGCTGCTGCACCTTGGGTGATCCTATTGAGACCTTTTTTGGACATTAATCTCTAATAAATTTGAGAGCTATTCAGATTTATTAGAACTGCCCATACCAAAATCACTTTACTTCAAATTCAGGTTAGTTATTCTTCCACAACCGTTCGCCTATTATGTTTGGGGAAAAGCAAAAAAACGCTTCTAAATGTTATGGTCACTGCCCCCTTTTGTGAGGATTTAAAGATTTGTGTTTTATTTTTGGCTGTGCTTACCACAAATACAAAATGAATTCTTCGTTCAGGACTGCTGCATAATGTCCTCTGGAATTTCACTGATGCTCTTAGGATCTGTAAATCTGACACAAGTGTCTTTAGTATTTGCCATATCTCGCTTTTTGTTGACAGTATGGCAATTGAGATATAGGCACCTTGGGACTACTCAGGAAGCATTAATTACAATTTTGAATATTCAATAGCTATTTATATTATATTAAGTTTTCATATTCTATATAAATGGTATATATGTATTTTACTCTTTTTATCTCCTTTTTTAGGTCTCGGCCTGTGAAAGACTGCGCACACGCGCAGTCGAGCCGGCGAGATTTAATGAGGTAGGGTATTTTCTACTAGCGAGGTTAAGCCCTACTCCTCGTCTCCATTGGCTGGCATCACCGTTCATGCAAAATGGTTGCCAGCCATTGGAGAAGAGGTCCTAGTAACGTTCTTCTTTCTTTGTAAGCCCCGTCCTTTTCAGACGGGGTTCCTTGACTTACTGCTGGCGTAAAAGGTTTCTTATCTTCTTTATGGGTCCAGATGGCCTCATAAAGAAAATAAAGAATCTTTTATGCCAGCAGAAAGTCAGGCGCTGCTTTTGACTCCCGAGGCTCAAGACATCAACTAGAGTGGACGCCAGGCGGAATATAAGCGGTGAGCCTCGTTGAGGGGTTTGGGGACTTGAAAGTTTACATACAAGAGACGATGCATGTTTAAAAAGTGCTGCGGGAAGTAACATGCAAAGTTTACAGCCTTGTCAAGAGGCTTTTTCGAGTGCGCACTTCAGATACAGACATCCTGTTCTGAGCACGGTTCAGAACGAACCCAGCCCTGGTTTGGTCGCGGGATTCGTCAATACTAAACCAATGTGTGTGTTAATTCTGTATGTTCGTGCTATTTGTGCAACGCGAGCGGAGCCAATGGGTAGATCAATGCTGTTCAGCGTCAGAGGTACATACACAGTCAACTATGACTGATATTGTCTGCATTGTTACTGAATTTTTACTGCACCAGTGTCAGTTATTATTACGTTAAATTTGACAATCACCCAGGAAACTAAGCTACAGCCTTAACTATGTGTAATTCCTTTGTGGTGAGTGTGCACTATAACAAAATAACACAAAGATTCCAAAGGAAAGGCGGCGCCTTCGAAAAACAGCAGTTAATGTTTTGTGATAAAGTCCACATGTGAAATGGGTATGCTGCCAAATAATCACTTGAACTTGCGTCGCCAAGCTTCCGAATGTACTGTTTGCTTTTGCGGTATGTAATAAACAAAAACGGTGTATTTAGGAAATCGTTTGCATTTTTGTGTATGTCCGTGTGCTTGCTTCAGAGCCTGCATGGTTAAAAAAAAACACCTGGCACCCGTCGGCTCTTCACGACCTGTTTATATGCTAGGAGTTTTGCTGGTAGTGTTTTGGGAAAATCCACCATTGGCCGACACTCAGCTTTAAATTATATCATATGCCGCTGACAAGAGGTGAATAAATGGATCCTGTGATCTCTTAAGTTATAGAGAGGATGCAGCACTACGGCTAGAGCTACCACCTGTAGAACTGGGGAACCAGATTCGAGTCTCAGCGTGGACTCAGCATCCTGTGATTATGGGCAAATCACTTAATCTACCCCTGCCTAACAAAAACGAACGTGTTCCTGTTTAATGTAACTGGTACTCATGTAAAGAGCTCCTCCAATACCTCCGGGTCCAGTTCACGTTATGTAAGAACTGCAAAAAAAAGAAAAAGACATCCCAGTGAAGCCCCTGGGCCGAAATGTGTCTTTGCACTCCTGGCGTGGGGCATCGTGTCTATGCTCTGAGTTTATATGCCCTATGTCTCGGGCGTTGGTTATGCATGTGCGGGGAAACCTAAAGTCAACACATATGGCGTAACACAACAAACAGCGCTTGTCTACGGCGCTCATGTGCCCAGCCGACGCAGGCAAACACCCGTTAAAGGTTCTTCATTCCCTTTTAAGCCGAGCACTTATTTACCAAAAAATGTGTCCTCCCCCTCCGCACACCTCTTTGTGACATAATCTGCAAAAATGCTTTAAAATGTTTTCAGTGTGTGACAGAAAGTGCGGGCCTGGGAGTAGTGGGGCTTTTTTTAGGTCTCTGGCGGCCTCATGAAACCGGGTGTTTACATGAGCACCCAGTAATGGACCCCCAGTGTGCTCGGTAGCAAAAAAGGCTGTCAGCACCTCCACGGTGCCGCGGATGCTTCTTCGCAAGTAATTTTTAAACTACATTGGTTCTTGGGATTATGCTCTGGGGCTCTGTGTGTGTGTGTATGTGGCTCTGTGTGTGTGTGTGAGTGTGTGTGGCTCTGTGTGTGTGTGGCTCTGTGTGTGTGTGTGGCTCTGTGTGTTTGTGGCTCTGTGTGTGTGTGTGTTTGGTCTCTGTGTGTGTGTGTGTGTGTGTGTGTGTGTGTGTGTGTGTGTGTGTGTGTGTGTGTGTGTGTGTGTGTGTGTGTGTGTGTGTGTGTGGCTCTGTGTGTGACTCTATGTGTGTGTGTGTGGCTCTTTGTGTGTGTCTGTGTGGCTCTGTGTGTGTGTGTGTGTGTGTGTGTGTCTGTGTGTGTGTGTGTGTGTGTGTGTCTGTGGGTGCAAATGCAATAGGTCTCGCATTTGCGAGAGATTAAGCTATTGGTATTGTAAATGACAATGCCATTTATTTATCTGTTTCAAAACCAACTCATAAATAAAAATGTTGTCATTTACAATGCCAATAGCTTTTGCAAAGGCGAGACCGTTGCATTGTAAATGCTTGTTGAGTATTTGATATTGCACATATTTTATAGATGTGTTCAATGGATGATACTTTTTTGAATTTGTTTGTTTGGTGGGCTTGCAACACAAAATGAACACTCACTAAATATACCTCATAAATACAATGACTCAACGTTCAGGATTTTTTTGCAGAATACCTCTACAGTTAATGCTGAGGCCAAGCATGTTTTCAAGTTCATTCACTCTCTTAGGTGCCTTTCGCCCTACTGTGAAAATTCATACAATGATGTTACAGCTGATCAATGGCTATTAATTGTACAATTTATTGCTTTTCCAACTCTAACATGGCATAGTTACACTTTAAACATTGCTATGGAGTTTGTATTAGGCATGAGCTATTCTGTTCTCCAATCAGTTTTTCTATTAATTCTAGTACAATTTCTTTATGAACCTGACATTGAGTATGCTTACTGTTTAATGTTTTAAAGGTGAATGGCAAAAATATTGATTCAAAAATAGCATGTTACATGAATATTGTGTCAAAATGTAGTCACTACAAAAATATCAGCTGGCAAAATATAGAAAGAAATAATATTTCTATGTATATAATATAATTTTTAAAATGCTGTTTATAATTTTATCTACTTTAACATATTTGTATTAAATATTGTTTGTAAATTAATTTAATGTATAATAATTATATTAATTCTACATGTTACTATTATTATTATAATTGTTAGTATAGTTTGTAATGTTTAGTGTGGAATTAAAATGTTTTTACATGTAATTAGTCATTTATAATTTAGTAATGGCGTGTTGGGTTTATAGAGAGATGGAGGAAGTTAGTTAAACTATAAATTATAGTTTATTTATTTGTAATAATATTTTATGTTAATAAAGTATTTAATTGATGATTATTTTTGCAAAATTACTAATTCATTAATTGTTATTTTGATTATTTAAGTGTGTTTGTGACTTTTAATGCATATTTTTTTTGCTCAGTTACATTAGTGATATATATATATATATATATATATATATATATATATATATATATATATATATATATATATATATATATATATATATATATATTAGTTTCTGGTTGTTGGATTTGTAGGAGCATAGAGATGGATATTACTTAAATCAAGTTATTATTTTTATTAAATATGTAATTGTTAATTAATTATATTACTTTTTTACTTGATTATTTGCTATGTATAGTTTTGTTGTTTTTTCATTGTTAGGGGACTATTTACTGTATTTAATAATACCTTTGTAAAAATGCATTTTACATTTGTTCTTGGTTGCAATATTATTTGTTTTATTTAGTTACTATTTTAATGTTAATATTGTTTGATTTATAATTTATGATCATTAGTTTGGGTAATTGTAGATTTTTTGGGTGGTAGGGAGGTAAGTACATTGTTTTCATTTATTGTATGTTACATTATTGTTGTATTATACATTTTTACATTGAATTTCATGTATTTACATAGTATATATCCTAAACATGTTTTATACATTTGTTATATGTTTGGAATGCTATACATAATCCTTCCTAACGACAGTACTTTCCAAGTTATCCATGATTCCCCTACTTTTTTATTTAAAAAATGCATCTCAGGACGCCATAAATAGCCAAGGCCCATATGTAAGGCTTGTCGTTCATGGCTGTTGGAGACGGGCTGGCAGCCAGGAAAGGAATACGGGCTCTTTTTTCTTTCCTTCTTGACCAAGGAAGACAAGGACAGTGTCCACTTCTTCTTATTCCCTCTCTTTCTGCCTCTGTCTCGCTCCTTCGTACTTGCTGAAAATCATGAATTCAACAAACAGCTTTTACCCTCTCTTTTCTCTCCTTTCCCTTATTTGGTCCCCTGTGAAATGGATCTCAAAAAGAAAAACACTTGCTGGAAATGTCGTCTTTTTCTGAAATTTTTCTTTTCCAAAGTGCAGCCTCGGGATGGAGAGAAAAAAAAGGTTACAAATACAACAAATAAATACCTAAATAAAGCAAGACATAGTGGTCGCAAAGGGGCCAGATTAGTTTTATTAACGCTCACACACTTTAGAGCCACGTTACAAAGTTTATCAGTGAAGCGCTACTTTTGTTTTCTAATCTTTCTTTGAACAGCATTGTTTTCCTTAGTTGGGGAAGTGCAACATTCCTGAAGGGACTGCAATAGCTAGTTAATGTGTAGAGTGGAAAACGTTTAATGTGTTCCTTATTATCTGTTTTTATTTTAGTTTATCTGCGCCCAGGGATGTAGTCTTTATAAACCACAGTGTTGTTTAAATGCCCCTCACACACCAACAGGCCCCTTGGTGTCATGCTTCATCATCGGGGCCTTCGCACCCCTCTACGGGATGCGGCGTGCTACGACTCGCGGATACGCAGGAGCACTTGAAGTGAACTATGTGTGGGGGTGTGTGTTTTTTACAAAGGTGTGAGTGAGGTGAGGTGAAAAAAGTGAGTGGTTAAAAAATACCTGGCACGTGGGAAAAAAAATACTTTATTAAATCCCCGGCTGGTATTATTAAAATGAAAGTGCAGGGCGTGGTTTTTATAGATACATATTAGGGTATCCAGACCACTGTATCAAAAGGTCAACATGTTTCGGAGGTCAAAGCCCCCTTCTTCAGGACAAGGGTTGATGCACTTACCCTCCCCTTACTCACATGTAAAATGTAAAAGTGTCAATAAAAATTACCACAATGTGTAATGTTCCTAACAATGTTAAATGTTAGTGAGTGTCGTTGCGCCCAATTGGCGTAAGAACCTGTGGAGACAAAATCATAGATAAACATACAAATCCATATTTCACAGGTTAAAGGAGAAGAATCAAGCTTCTCTGAAAAAACATCAGGTTGAACCAAAAATAATGGGACCCTGGAAAAGAAAAAGAAAAAGGACACTACAGACATACACACACACAACACCAAAATTACTCTCTGCTCAGATGGAAGGAGAGCAAACATATAGGAATAAAAGTCTTACTTAAAGTTCCCAAATACAGGACTTCATGAGCCTTAGCGTATATTGGGGAATCCTTCCTTTCTAATCAGAAAACCTAAGAAATCAATATCAGGGGTTCAGTAGGAAAATTTTGTCAACAATGCGCCAGTGGTACAGAGAACAACTGCTTCTCTCAATGGTCTATAACTCACGGTTACTGCAACAGCTAATCGCCTGCCTTCCCTCAACGCGGCTCCGATGAAGTGAGCTACGAAGGATTCAAGGCCTTTTTATATTGTGCCTGTGGGTAATTAGTGCCGATTAATTGAATAATGCAACCCGGGGGAGTGCCCAAATACGGAGATAACAACCTCCGAGCGTCCGGTGTTGCGCTAGCGCCTTTCACTGCTCTATCGCGCATGCGCATTACCGCTCCAGAGGTACGCATGCGCGGCGAGCGAGGCTGCCGCGCATGCGTCGGCGGAGACACTTCGTTAACCTACGGAGCAGTCGGAAAATGCCTGTTAATGAATGGCGCTTCCACGGTAAATGCACAATGACAAGTATTTGGGTGATAAATAAAGTATGCGCATATAAGGCAGTGCATTTAGGCAATTTTTACCGCTAGAGGCTGAACAGAATATAATAAGCAGCAAGAAAAACAGTGGTGAATTAAACTGCCTTTAAGAAGTTTTGTTGGATCACAATGAATTAAACTGCCTTAAAGGTTTGACTCAACAGACGTTGATTGTTTAACAGAGCTAGTTGTAAAAAAGGGGGAAGCATGGTCCCTACCAAAAGTGATAAATCCTCAATCACAACTAGGTAGTACCTTATTGTACTGGTGCATTGACCCAAAGGAACCCCGCAGATATATTTGTTGGATGTAACTACACGTATACATCAACAGATTGTAATGGGTCATCAGATAAGGTTTTATCTGAGAAGGTTCCATGGAATGGAATCGTTCAGCCCAGTGGTGTCGGTTCCCAACCGAAACACCCACCGTTGCTCTTTTTCCAGGAGACCTATCTCTGAGGGTAGTTGTTCTATTATCATCCACTGTAACTCATTCACACAGTGTTGATGTTCAATATAGTGGGTTGACATCTTAGTCGTTAGTTTCTTACACCTGATGTTGCTTTTATGTTCATTCGACCTGACCCTCACAGGTCTGGTGGTCATCCCCACATATTCCTTTCCACAAGGGCAGGTAATTAGGTAAACAACATTTCTACTGTTGCAGTTCGTAAATGCACGCTGTTCCCATTTTGTCCCATTGGTGAAAGTTAGATTCTGGCTCTTTTTTGTGAGGTGGCAATTATTACAGTTGCCACACGGGTAATGCCCATGTACGCCTTGCAACCTTGTCTGATCCTTAGTAGGAGGGGGTGGTCTAGTATGAACGAGTATATCTCTTAAGTTCCTACCCCTTCTGTGTGCAAAGAGAGGTTTCTCCAGAGTCAAGCCACCACTCGTTAAAGTGCGCCAATGTTTGTGGACCAGTTTTGTCACTTGGTTGCTGACCGGACTGTATGTGGTAACACAAACCGTCCTGTTTGCGGCATCCTCCCTACGTGGATTGTCCTCCAGAAGGGCGTCACGGTTGTTATTTCGTGCTCTTGTGAAAGCTTTTTTAATCACAGTCTCCGGATATTTCCTCTGTCTCAGTTTAACACTGAGATCCTTGGCCTGAGTTTTGTACCTTGCAACGTCACTACAGTTCCGCCGGAGGCGTAGGAACTGTCCATAGGGAAGGTTCTCTCTCAGATGACGAGGATGAAAGCTATCAAATCTGAGGAGACAGTTCCTCGCCGTTGGTTTAAAATGTGTTTCTGTTTTTAAGATGCCGGCTTCATGGTAGATATTCAAATCTAAGAAAACCATGTTGGTATTGGATGCCTGATGAGTGAATTTCAAAAAGGCATTTTGATTGTTCAGCCAGTCGATGAATTCAGTTATCGTGGTTGCATCTCCTTCCCAGATGACCAGGATATCATCAATGTACCTCCGCCAGGTGCGAATCCTCGCCCTGTAAGGATTGTCTGGGTGCAAGATTTTCGTAGATTCCAAATGGTGGACATACAGTCCAGCCAGACTAGGGGCAAATGTGCTGCCCATACTGGTCCCATGCTTCTGCCAGAATAGAGTGCCCTCATATTCGAAAAAGTTTTTCGTGAGTGCCAAAGAAATGCACTCCATCACTACATTCCGTGGAGTGTGGTATTCCCAATTCGTAGAATGCAGTACCTCCTCAATGATTTGGATAGTCTCATCGTGGGGGAGACTCGTATAGAGGCTCTCCACATCCAGACTTAGCAGTATCTGTGAAGTTGGATCAAAAGTTTGGTTATTCAACAGTTGTAGTACTGCTTTAGTATCACGTAGATAGGTGTCAGTGGCCTGTACAAGTGGCCTCAAGAAGGCATCCGCAAACTTAGATAATGGTTCCAGGATGGATGAGATTCCGGAAACTATGGGGCGACCTGGGGGTTCTCCAGGTTCTTGTGCACCTTAGGTATGGTGTAGAAGTAAGGGATGCGAGGGTTCCTCTGTGTCAGGAACTCGGACTCCTTTTTAGTAATCCAGTCATGTGCAAGTGCCTCTTCCACCATACCACCTATCTGGACTCTTAAAGATTCAGTGGGGTCTTCCGTAAGTATTTGGTAGTTCCTGTTATCAGAAAGAAGCCGTCTGCATTCCTTGTCATAGGCTGTGGTTGTTTGGATAACCACTGCCCCACCCTTGTCTGCGGGTTTTATAACAAGGTTTTTGTTCATCCTCAATTCCTTGATGGCCTCATTTTCTGTTCTGCTCATGTTCTGAAAGACCCTTTGTCTGGTTTCTAGACCTTTCAATTCCTGCATCATGGCTTTTTCAAAGGCCAGTACTTCAACTGGGAGCTGGTTGTCTAATGGTGTAAATGTTGACTTAGGTTTTAAGCCAGTGTCAGAAGTCTCTGTGGGTAGATCCTTGTCTTTAAAGAATGCCCGCAACTTTATAGTCCTTATGAACTCCTGCATTTCCTTGTGTAATAGGAAAATGTCTGGTTTGTTGGTAGGGACATAACCCAGGCCTTTATTCAGTACCTCATTTTGCAGATCAGTGAGGGGCCAGGGGGTTATATTAATAACTAGGTCCCCCTGTGGCTTGTTGATGCCTGATTGGCTGCCATGCTCCTCGTTACTACACGTGGGTCTGACTCCTCTGTGGGTTGCCAATTCACCTTGTTGCCCTTCTTGTTCCGCCCTCTGCGGGATCCCTGGCCCCAAGATAAAAAAGGTTGTTGATTCTGGGGTACATTGGTTTGGTCTGGAACCCACTGAGGGTACATTTGTCCCATTTGAGGTGGGACGAACTGGTATTGCGGGAATTGAAAAGGGGGCTGATAAGGGTTGAATTGAGGTCCTTGAAAACCACGCCAACCTCTTTGACGTGGGAATTGGGCTCTTTGTTGACGAAAGCCGCCTCTTTGCTTTTTTTGTTGGAAACCTCCCGATTTGTTACTTGAGTTGCTGCCATCTGAGTTAACACTATCTGTGTCACTCATGTTATCTTTCATGACATAATCTGCTCGAGTGTAAGGGTAGGCTCTCTCAGGAGTAAAGCGGTCTTTGTCTTTTTTCAATTTGTTAAATTTGCTTTGTTTTAAGCCAGCCTCAAATTCTTTCATTTGTTGGTTTAATTCCTCTAAGCCCTTTTTAAGATCCGCTGGTGAAATGAAGGCCTTTAGCTGTACTTCAAGTCTTTGGATCTCTACTTTCAGCTCTACTGACTTCCTAGCTGCAGTCTGGACTATAAGTACCAGCCAATCCCTGGTACAGTGCCAAGAGATAAGTGACCATGCCTTTTTAAAAACAAGGTCGTCCTGGAAGATAAACGGTTCAGTTTTGACCAATAAACCTTGCGGGGCCATCTTGTTCCTCAAATACTCCCTCATCAGTAAGCCATGAAGGGCTGTCCTGATTTGGATTTTGCGGGTGTTCATCAGCTCATCCCAATCGGCTACTGCAGGCCCTGGGTCGCTATTGCTGAGGCCTTCAAAAGGTTTATCATCTGCTAGAATGCGGTCAATATCATCCTCACTAAAAGTCAGTCCATGTTCATCCTCCATGTTGACAGATAAGGAGAGCAGGAAGGTGTTCAAAAAATAGAATGGTTGTGTGTGAATAGGTATGTGTGTAGGTCCAAAGAAAAAGGGAAGGGGACTCCCACAGCTGCACGCTGTCTATAAACAAATTTTAACAGGAGTGGGGAGAGAGAGAGTCAGTGGATTCAGTCTCCCTAGTCATACGAATAAACAAAGTGGAATCCACTCCTGACACAGAGGAACCCTCGCATCCCTTACTTCTACACCATACCTAAGGTGCACAAGAACCTGGAGAACCCCCCAGGTCGCCCCATAGTTTCCGGAATCTCATCCATCCTGGAACCATTATCTAAGTTTGCGGATGCCTTCTTGAGGCCACTTGTACAGGCCACTGACACCTATCTACGTGATACTAAAGCAGTACTACAACTGTTGAATAACCAAACTTTTGATCCAACTTCACAGATGCTGCTAAGTCTGGATGTGGAGAGCCTCTATACGAGTCTCCCCCACGATGAGACTATCCAAATCATTGAGGAGGTACTGCTGTTGTGTACTGCTGTACTGTTAGGAACATTACACATTGTGGTAATTTTTATTGACACTTTTACATTTTACATGTGAGTAAGGGGAGGGTAAGTGCATCAACCCTTGTCCTGAAGAAGGGGGCTTTGACCTCCGAAACATGTTGACCTTTTGATACAGTGGTCTGGATACCCTAATATGTATCTATAAAAACCACGCCCTGCACTTTCATTTTAATAATACCAGCCGGGGATTTAATAAAGTATTTTTTTTCCCACGTGCCAGGTATTTTTTAACCACTCACTTTTTTCACCTCACCTCACTCACACCTTTGTAAAAAACACACACCCCCACACATAGTTCACTTCAAGTGCTCCTGCGTATCCGCGAGTCGTAGCACGCCGCATCCCGTAGAGGGGTGCGAAGGCCCCGATGATGAAGCATGACACCAAGGGGCCTGTTGGTGTGTGAGGGGCATTTAAACAACACTGTGTGTTCCCCATCACTCTAGGGATCACTATCACTTTGAGTGGATTCCACTTTGTTTATTCGTATGACTAGGGAGACTGAATCCACTGACTCTCTCTCCCCCCTCCTGTTAAAATTTGTCTTTATAAACCAAACTGCTCACATTTTGTAAGGATATAAGCAATGGACATTGAAACGGTTCACTTCTAGGCCCTGTCGTCATTTCCTTAACTTTTCAAGCAAAAACACTCATTGATTTCTGAATAATGAGTGTAGAAGCATTAAGGTAACCACATTGTTCCTGCTTACATTTCACGTGCTTTACTTAATCTTGCATTTCCTATGAGTGTTTGCTTTTTCCATGTTGTTGTTAGTTGTTTTTTTCAGGCAGCATATTACTCTTGTCTAGTGCATTATTTTTAATGAGTCAGATTCAGGTGTCTATGGCACGGCACGATTTGGTTATAGCTGAAGGCAGTGTGAGTTTCTCTCAGTGGAGCAGTCTGGTGTTCAGTGAGGGAGAGGATGTGGCACTGTGGCCACAGCTGCCGATTTTGCCACTGGGGATCCAGGTTCAGCCTTCATGACCAGTCCACCAGATCACTCTCCTGAAGGAGCACAATCTAATGCTTGACCTAAGAAGGCACCGCAAGACCTTAGAAGCCCTGGTGTCAAAGCACCAGCAGGTCGACCCTAGTGCTGACAAGTGTGCGTTAACTTTGAAGGACTGTCCACCACAATCCATACTGAAGTTCACCTTCAGTCTTGCGGGCAGGCCTACGAAGCAACACATCCTAGAGCAACAGTGACTCTGAGGTCACAGGACCCTTGAAACCAGTCCGCCTCAGCAATTGGTACCTCCAATGGCCTTGTTACAGCAGTAGTAGTGCAACTCACCAGGGATCGGCAATGCAGGATTTGCACACACACCAAACTAAGTTTGCAAACTTCACTGTCTCTCTGCTTTATGCACAAGCACTTTTAACATGTGCTGCCTTCTTTGGGGCCACTGGAATTATACAGTAATGGGGGACAAAATGATGCCGCAGTTACTAAATTATGTAGCAACAAAATGGCTGCAGGGTAATGCTTTATATTGTCTGATACTTTATTATTTTCACTTTTTACAGATACTAACTGTCTTTGCAAAGATTTTGCCTCATTAGTACCAGTATAACATGCAAATGAAGCAGTGAGAAAGGTGACCAGTCAACCTTTGCAAAGGGCCCTCCACTTCGCAGCAACACAAGTCACATTCTTTAGTAACCTTTGATCCGTTTGAATTACAAACAATTTATTACTTATAATCATCAAATTATGCAGCAGATGATGTATTATGTGACAAATATGGCAAAGCCATAATTATGTGGAAAACATTTGCAAACTAGTATATTTTGTCATTCATGTTTGAACTGCTCTTCTGGAAAATGGCAAGAGAAGCTCTGATGACAGAAACTGCATGGCTCGGAGACAGATAGTTTGTGATTCCACTTTTGAGCATATGGATACATTCTGTGATTGGAAATGTATCACACTTTGTGAATGTATTTTAATGTTAATAACTCATATTAAACCTTTATAAACATGTGCATCCATTGGTTGAATTAAATCATGTAATAAGCTGTAACTGGTCAGAGAAATGCCAAACAAATATTAGAAGTTGGGATGTCCTTCTCTTTCTGGCCACACCTCTGACTCCGCCCACTGATCCAATCCCTGGGTCATCCCTGCCCTCTGATTCTCCGTCCGCAGTTCCCCTACTTTCTTTTCCCCCCCTTTGACCAGTGGTTGAGTTCAGTTATGTTCTCTCTTCAATACTCTGCAGTGGGGGCTGCTTTAATTCAGGGACATGGGCCCTATATTTAATTGTATGCCATTTGTGAGACTCTATCCACCATGAGCCGTACACCTATCATAAAATCAGCCTTACTTTCGCAAAATTTTGCAGATGTCAGCCTGCCGCCCTGCAAGGGTATTTGATTTATTGATGCTTCTTTATTGGTCGGGTCTGGTGTCTGGATGGGGTGCGGCACATAAAAGACTTGAAAAATAGTTTTTTTTAACAGCCATTCTCCATTACAGTCTGCTGGGAACTATGAAAGTGGACAAGCGGAAAGACCCAAATGTCTTCAATCTCATGCTTCCTCTGGAGGAGCAGTGTTCTGATATAATATGGCAATGTTAATTTTTCATTGTGCTGAAAATACCCAATAGTGCTTCGCATCCACACATTCAGAGTAAATTGTGCATGCCCCTATTTCTTTTTTCTGCAACATTTGTATGTATATTAGGCATACTTAAGTGATTATTTTTCTTCAGCAGTGATGTAACATAAGTCCCCGCATTGTGGGGGTGCAGAGCTCCAGGGGGCCCCCTCAGCAAAAGTGGTACGTGTTGGGAAGGGAGTCCCCTCCATGTACTTTGCAGGGGGGCCCCTCAAGTTTCGTTACGCCACTGCATGAATCTGAACATAGGGCATCAACCCACAGTAGTTAGCTTCAGAATTGGAGTACATAAATAACTAAAGGCCCTCTGGGCAAAGGAATTACCAAGCCACTCCCCTTCACACCACCTCCTGCTCCTCCTTACAGGAAACGTTCCACCACGTTCCATTGAAGCAGAGAAATGGCAGAAATTACCAAGACACCCCACGGGGCTAGAAAGATGGCAAAAAAAGGTCTCCCACCTTGAGATCCATAGGTTGGCGCGAACACACCGTACCTGGGAGCTCATGCTAATCAGGGTAACTGGCTGCCGGCCCGCAGTTCCCAGATAATGCGGCTGGGTGGAAATGAAGCCCAATGCCTCCAGTGCAGCTCCGCAGTGAGGCAGGGCAGAGCACAATCATAGAAAGGGTGGTTAGTGCTCTAGAAATCCAAAATGAGGACACAATTTCTATGAGTTGTCAAATAGCTTTGTCTTCCATTTCAGTAAAACATTCTGACATGCAGGGAGAAACATGTACTTCCAACACCAACCAAGCTCTCCGTAAGGCAGAAAATAAGACCACCCTGCCGGTTGCTTTAGTTTGACAAAAGGTTTCTGTTTTTTCTCAAGCAAAGGAATCTACATCTACAAAAACTTTATACCCTCAAAGTTGTAGCGTTTTCCCCCAAACGGTTTTGAGAAGTCAACCAAGAGGTATTGTCTCTAAAGGTAAGCATTCAACCAATTACATTACTTTTAGCATGTTTTATCACTCTTTTTTTAGATTGGTCTTGCATTTTATCAGCCACTTTGATATTGCAGATAGTCAGGGATTTTCAAATGGAGCTTTACAGAAAACCACTTCAGACTACATTTCCAAGCTCTTTTCAACTGTCTCAAACAGATGGCACGCTTAGTCCTCAAGAGGTTTAGGAGTTACAAGTAAAAGGAGCAACAGAAACCACATGCTTAGATATCCAAGGATTCCTGAGGAATATTTTTACGGTGAAAAAATAACCTATGCCCTGTGTATCAGCATAATTAATAGAAGTAAACATTTTATAATCTCAGAGGCTGGCTCCAGCCGAATGATAGGCTGGTATCTCTCAATCTAAAAGGTGACTACCTTTCAACCCAATTCACACATCCCACAAGAAGTACCTTAAACTCAAATGGCAGGAAGTCATTTATCAATTTACTGCGTATCCATTCGTGCTCTCATCGGCTCCTTGATGTTTCACTATGTCATTGAAGCCAGTGATGCTGCATTTAAAAAAAATCAAAGAACAATAACATGAATATACATAGATGGCATTTTTATAATGGCTCACATTAAGTCAACTCTCCTCTAACACCTGCAAATAACCATTTTCTTGCTGAATAATGTGGGTTTTATAGTAAACTAACTGAAATCAATCATAAACCCAGTCCAATCCATTGAATTTCTAGGTTTCATAGTGAACTTTTTATTTTGTACTTTTCAGCTTCCAGAATCCAATTTGTGTACCATCAGAAAATAATTGTCTCATTTCCTGGCACTGTAAGAAATTAATCTTTGACACTTGGTTGTGACCAGTTCTTCACTAGGGCACTTTTCAGCAAAATATTCTATTGTGAACATCAAATGTTTATGATAAACACTGTGATGATAATTTATTTATTTATTTATTTATTTATTTAAACTTATAAGGCGCACAGCTACCCGCAGTGGGTTTCCCTGCGCATTTATGATAAATGATGATGATAAACATATGTTATTCAGCACCAAGATACCCTTCTGGGTGAATGTGTGTTTACAAATATATGTTATGTTAATGTTTAAAGCTTCCTGCAGACTCATGTACAATCCAGTTGTTCTCAAAATATTCTGTACACCCCTCAGTTTTTCTTTATCGACCACTTCACTGCAGTGCCATATATCTATACTACTATTATAAAGAGATAACTTGCACCTTTGAGCCAGGTAAACTCGGGAACCACAGCGACAATCTACACACCTGATACACCGTTGAAATCGGCAGGGTGTGTAGATGGTCATAGGCTTTAAAAATTAAAAAAATAAACGTTATATAAAAAGTTAAATTTTTACAAAAAGTAGTTCCCCCAAAGTAGCGCCGGCCGCGACGTGCGTTGTCACGTCAGGAGCAGGGGAGGAGCAGCGTCCCAGGAGCGGCGGACATGGCGCGCAGGGGAGGAGCGGTGAAGTGAGGCCAGCGGCGGAGCGGAGAGGAGGTCATGGCGCGGGGAGGAGCGGCGGCGGACAGGTGGTGAGTGGCAGAGCGGCGGAGCGGAGAAATATGGACCGGCGGTGTGAGCAGCAGAAGGGGAGGAGCGGCGGCGGACAGGTGGTGAGTGGCAGAGCGGCGGAGCGGTGAAATATGGACCGGCGGTGTGAGCAGCAGAGGCAAGGTAAGAATCCAGGGCAGCCAGGGTCGGGCGGGCGGGCGGGGGCACGGGCTGCTGGGGAATGTCAGGGCAGGCAGGGGTAGGGGAAGCCAGCATTTAACGCTTGCGTGCTCTCCCGCCCCGGCCCCCGCCAGCCACAACATTGTCCGGGACACAGACAATGTTGTGGCGGGCGGGGGCCTGGGCGGGAGAGAACGCAAACCTGAAATGCAGCCCCCAGCCCCCTTCTACCCCAGGCAACGCTGGGGCGGGCTGCTAGTATATGTATACAATGCAGGCAATCCTTCAGAAGTCCTAGTGGCCATGGGCAAACATTTCTGGGAGTATTGCCTACTTCAGTACGTTTCTGTAACAAAGGAATATCTTCCAGGTCATCTCAACAACATTGCTAATTGAATTTCATGTAATCTCAAAGATTACAGCAATTGGAAGATTCACCCCCTTTCCTCCACCGGATTCAGACTCTTTGGGTTTCTTCCTCAATGTAACACTTCACCTTTGACTCAACAATCAAATTCCTCTTATCTAAAGCAGGAGACAAGATCTGCTAGCCCTAACAAAAAAAAAATCTCCAGAAGTGGAATGGAGCTCTCCCACATGCATTTCCTCCTTTCCTGATGATCTGTATCTGTCTTGCCAAAGTCGGAATAGAAGCAATATCTCTATTGGTAATAACCCCATTTTGGCCTTGACAAAATGTTGCTGGACCTTTGCCAAATGTCAGTATTGAGGGATCTTCACCTATCTACATCAGATCATCATATTATCAATCCATTAGGGATTTCATACACGTTGGTTGAGTCAGGATATCTCCAATTCATGGCTTAAAAATTCAGATGGCAAGTTGGACCCTCTTAGATCTTTTGCAGAAAACTCTATAACATGTATCAAAGGTTCTTGGGCTTAGCTTTGCCAGCCTGATCTCGCTGGTGTTTTCGATTAAAATCTAATGCTTTTTCGGCCAATACATCGACTATAGCTAACTACCTAAACTTTTGTTATTCAGGTCAGTCCTATACAACAGTTAATACTCCCAGATCTGCAAATTCCCTCATCCACAAGTACGTTGATGAGAACCCTGCTGGTGGGCACCTCTTATCTTCACACTCCTATGAGCAAAATGCTCCTCTTTATGGGATGTTGATAGTGTGCTTAATCTTTTAAAACTACGGGAAGGCAGCTACTTCCTTTGCATTCTGTGACCGTTTTTCACCTCATTGTACTTTTGCACTCTGCCTATCTGTTTCTGTGACCGCTTCTCCCCTGGTCACTTCTGTGCCCTTTTTGCCTCTGTTTTCCCTCGCCGTCCCTTTCTCCCGCTCTCCCATCGCTGCCCCGCCCCCGCTCTCCCATTCGTCTTTCCCCCCTCCCAGCTGCTCCACCCTCCCACCTCCCCTTCTTATGGCGACCGCTGTGTGGCTGCGCAGCAGGCGCGCCACTGGCGCGCTGAAGGCGTGGCTAAGGAAGCCCGTCTGCACCCGTCCGCGCCTGGACCGCGCCCAGCTCCAGAACCTCTGGCCCCCACGAACACCACAACGCCCGGCTCTGCTACGATCACAGCACACTCCACACACTCAACCCTGGAGGAGAACACACCTGCTACAAGGCCACCCCAAAGTGCACCCAAGGAACCTTCACCTGCTGGAACTGCAGCTTCACTAGCATCCGGCCCACCAAACCGCCAACCAAAGAACCCAAGTACCTCAGATGCATCCTCATCAACACCCGCTCCACCTGCAAACATGCAGCTGAACTCTGGGACCTTCTCGACTCCACCTCCCCAGACGTCGCCATAGCCATCCCGGAAGGCTACAAGATCACCCGCAGGGACCGTACCAACAGCGTTGGAGGAGGAATCGCCATCTTCCACAGGAACACCCTCAGAGTCTCAACCAACACCGACGACACCCTCAGCACCACCGAACACCTGCACTTCCAGATCCACACCGACCCCAACACCACCCTCAGAGGAACCCTCGTCTACAGAACACCTGGACCCCGACCACAGTTCAGCGACTCCATCACCGACTTCATCAGCACACACGCCCTCACCTCCAGGGACTACATCCTGCTCGGGGACCTGAACTTCCACCTCGAGAACAACAACGACACCAACTCCACCACCCAGATCGACAACCTCAGCAACCTCGGACTCAGACAGCTCGTGGCAACACCCACCCACGCCGCCTGCCACACGCTCGACCCCATCTTCACCGCAAGCCCCAACGTCACCTTCAACCACACCACCGAACCCCACTGGACCGACCACCACTGCATTCACTTCACCTTTAGGAAGCCCACCACGCACGACCGCACCCAACAGATGCCTCGATGCTGCTGGAGCAAAGTCACTGAAGAACAGCTAAACACCACCCTCGCCCACAGCCTTCCCGCTGATGCCACCGACCCGGACACCGCCGCCCGCAACCTCAGACAATGGATCTACAACTGCGCCAACACCCTTGCTCCACTCAAGACACCCTCCAACAGCCACACTAGCAAGAAAGCTACCTGGTTCGCCGAAGACCTCCAGGCCTCCAAACGAACATGCCGAAAACTGGAGAAGAACTGGCTCCGCGAACGAACACCTACGCAGCCTAAAAGAAAGCCACTCGCAGACATCATCAACTCATCAGAGCCACCAAGAGGGCCTCATTCAAAGACCGCCTAGATAACAATGCACACAACAGCAAAGAGCTCTTCAACATCGAGAAGGAACTCTCCAACACCAACGACATCCCACCCTCGTGAGACCCGTGCGACTCACTGGCCACCTTCTTCCACCGCAAGATCGCTGACATCCACGACAGCTTCAACTCCACAACCGCCCCCGACAACCACCACCCCCACGACCACCACCTGCACCAACCACCTGCTCTCCTGGACCAGCATCAACGACGAGGACACCAGCAAGATCATGAACACCATCCACTCCGGATCACCGTTAGACCCATGCCCTCACCACATCTTCAACAAAGCCGGCACAGCCATGGCACCCCATCTCCGGAAAGTAATCAACATCTCCTTTGAGACAGCAACCTTCCCGGAAAGCTGGAAGCACGCCGAGATCAACGCCTTGCTCAAAAAACCCAAGGCGGACCCCAAGGACCTTAAGACCTTTCGACCCATCTTCCTGCTCCCGTTCCCGGCGAAGGTCACCGAGAAAATCGTCAACAAACAACTGACCTGCTACCTCGAGGAGAACAGCATCCTGGACCCGTCCCAGTCCAGGTTCCGCAGCAACCACAGCACTGAAACCGCCCTCATTGCCGACACCGACGACATCAGGACCCTGCTTGACAACAGAGAAACAGTGGCCCTCATCCTCCTGGATCTGTCAGCCGCCTTCGACACAGTCTGCCACCGCACACTAAGAACACGCCTACATGACGCCGGGATCCAAGAGAAGACCCTGGACTGGACCACATCCTTCCTCTCTAGCAGAACTCAGAGCATCCGCCTCCCCCCCTTTCGCTCCAAGCCACCGAGATCTTCTGCGGCATACCCCAGGGCTCTTCCCTCAGCCCGATGTTGTCCAACATCTACATAGCTCCCCTCGCCCACATCACCCGACTGCACAACCTCAACATCATCTCCTACGCCGACGACACCCAGCTGATCCTCTCCCTCACCAGAGACCCCAGAGACCCTCACACTGCCAAAACCAACCTCCATGAAGGAATGAAGGCCATCGCCGAATGGATGAGGAACAGCCGACTGAAAGCTGAACTCGGACAAGACGGAGGTTCTCATCCTCGGCTCCACCCCTTCAGCCTGGGACAACTCCTGGTGGCCGACAACACTAGAAACAGCCCCGACACCCACCGACCACGCACGCAACCTAGGGGTCATCCTCGACTCCACCCTCTCCATGACTAAGCAGGTCAACGCTGTCTCCTCCTGCTTCAACACCCTCCGAATGCTCCGCAGGATCTTCAAGTGGGTTCCCACCCAAACTAGAAGAACAGTCACCCAGGCCCTCGTCACCAGCAGTCTGGACTACGGAAACGCTCTCTACACAGGAACGTCGGCCAAGCTCCTGCGATGACTGCAACGCATCCAGAACGCTTCAGCATGCCTGATCCTCGACATCCCCCGCCGCAGCCACATCACACCCCACCTGAGAGACTTGCACTGACTCCCCGTCAACAAGAGGATAACCTTCAAGCTTCTCATCCACGCACACAAAGCTCTCCACAACACTGGCTCAGCATACCTCAACAGCTTCCACACACCCACCCGCCAGCTCTGCTCTGCCGGCCTCGCCCTCGCCACAGTCCTCCGCATCCGAAGAACGACCGCCGCCGGCAGATCCTTTTCCTACCTTGCCGCCAAGACCTGGAACACACCCCCCCCCCCTCCCCTCCACCACCAACCAACGGCAGACCCCAGACCAACAGGCCTTCAGAAGACTCCTCAAGACCTGGTTCTTCGACCAGTAGCAGCATGCCCCCCAGCGCCTTGAGATCCTCACGGGTATGTAGTGCGCTTTATAAGTGTCCTGATTGATTGATTGATTGATTTCCCTGAAATGTTCGGCAGCAAAGCTCACAATCTTACTTTGTTTAACTTCATCCTGTGTTAGAGCTCTGGATGTCTTCACTACACAGTTTACTCCTACTAGTGTTTTCTTCTCAATTTCTTGATAAACACAAACTTTATCTTCCTCCGTGGAGTATCTGTCTTTTTCCAAGCATCCAAATCTTTTTGTTGTTCACTGCTTAAAAGGATATAAACTCTCTCAGAATGTCATCCTCCCAGCTTCTAACTTTGTTCAGAAAATCGTACGCCCCGGTTTCCCCTAGGTTCTCCCTCAGCCTTGCCCAGATAGGTCAAATGTGTTGTGTCCCAAGCAGAAATTGATATTTCCCTTAACGATGCACATTCTTCATGGGGAACTGTGGCGTCCACAGATTTTTGGTCAGTTGCAAGATTGGAAGACATTTTGAGAGCTGTTGATTGGTCTTCAGTTTCTACTTTGAAAGCGTTTTACTATAAACCTGCCTCTTATAACTGTCTCTTTTAAGAACAATCAGTGCACTTTAAACTTGCATAATAGGAGCTTCCAATCTTGACATTCAATGTAGGTAAGTTCGAATTTTATTAAAGAAACTGAGGTGAGTATTAGCCCACCGGTAAAAACGTTAGACATTACTGTCCTTTAAATACAAATTTATATCGAGGTTGACTGTTTATTTTATGATGTATTTCCCCAGCCTACCATTTATTACTATTTTTTATATTATGTATTACTATTTTATAATATTTTTACTGTTTCTGTGTATTTTCTTTTCTTGACATGGATCCTCATTTTCATTCCCCTGAAGATAGAGACTGGATGCTAGTGCGTCTGCCATTTGTCCTCCTTTTATTTTCAATTTCTTTCTGTTCATGAACAAGTGAATTGACTCGGCCACACCAATAAACAAAAGAAGGAACTACCTGCATTGTATGCTCCTCTTATGGAACACCCGAGAGAGCTATTGTAGCTCAAGTCCAAGAGCTTGATTCGATTTTACGTTTTTTAACCTGTACTTATTTACTACTTTTATTCTACAGTTCGTTCATTCTGGCTGCAGTGAGATTAAAGCAAGCAAATTGTTGTTTAACACTTGTCTCCATGTTTATACTAGAATTAGACTGTGGCTACATTAAATCTTAGAAATTACTCATTTTTCAGCATCATTTGCACGGACTGAATTATAAACCTAGGTGTGCAGTAACTAACCAATGAAACAAGCACTGGCGTTGCCAATAGGTCTCGCAGTAGGAAAGTTGGAGCTATTGGTTTTGTAAATGACAAAGCCCTTTATGTATTTAAAATGATAACCAAAGTGAAAGGCATTGTTATTTGCAATTGTAATGGCTCCAACTGTCGTACTGCGAGACCTATTGGCAACGTGAGTGGTTTTTCGTGTGTGAGTGGCGTTGTGTGTGTGAGTGGCGTTGCGTGTGTGAGTGGCGTTGCGTGTGTGAGTGGCGTTGCGTGTGTGAGTGGCGTTGCGTGTGTGAGTGGCGTTGCATGTGTGAGTGGCGTTGCATGTGTGAGTGGCGTTGCATGTGTGCGTAGTTGAGTGGCGTTGCGTAGTTGAGTGGCGTTGCGTAGTTGAGTGGCGTTGCGTAGTTGAGTGGCGTTGCGTAGTTGAGTGGCGTTGCGTAGTTGAGTGGCGTTGCGTAGTTGAGTGGCGTTGCGTTGTTGCGTGGTGTTGCGTAGTTGCATGGCGTTGCGTAGTTGCGCGGCGTTGCGTAGTTGAGCGGCGTTGCGTGTAGTTGCGTGGCGTTGTGTAGTTGCGTGGCGTTGCGTAGTTGCGTGGCGTTGCGTAGTTGCGTGGCGTTGCGTAGTTGCGTGGCGTTGCGTAGTTGCGTGGCGTTGCGTAGTTAAGTGGCGTTGCGTAGTTGAGTGGCGTTGCGTAGTTGAGTGGCGTTGCATGTGTGAGTGGCGTTGCATGTGTGAGTGGCGTTGCATGTGTGAGTGGCGTTGCATGTGTGAGTGGCGTTGCGTTGTTGCGTGGCGTTGCGTTGTTGCGTGGCGTTGCGTAGTTGCGTGGCATTGCGGCGTTGCGTAGTTGCGCGGCGTTGCGTAGTTGAGCGGCGTTGCGTAGTTGAGCGGCGTTGCGTAGTTGAGCGGCGTTGCGTAGTTGAGCGGCGTTGCGTAGTTGAGCGGCGTTGCGTAGTTGAGCGGCGTTGCGTAGTTGAGTGGCGTTGCGTAGTTGAGCGGCGTTGCGTAGTTGAGCGGCGTTGCGTAGTTGAGTGGCGTTGCATGTGTGAGTGGCGTTGCGTTGTTGCGTGGCGTTGCGTAGTTGCGTGGCATTGCGGCGTTGCGTAGTTGCGCGGCGTTGCGTAGTTGAGTGGCGTGGCGTAGTTGATTGGCGTTGCGTAGTTGAGTGGCGTTGCGTAGTTGAGTGGCGTTGCGTAGTTGAGTGGCGTTGCGTAGTTGAGTGGCGTTGCGTAGTTGAGTGGCGTTGCGTAGTTGAGTGGCGTTGCGTAGTTGAGTGGCGTTGCTTTGTTGCGTGGCGTTGCGTTGTTGCGTGGCGTTGCGTAGTTGCGTGGCGTTGCGTAGTTGCGTGGCGTTGCGTAGTTGCGTGGCGTTGCATGTGTGAGTGGCGTTGCGTAGTTGCGTGGCGTTGCGTAGTTGCGTGGCGTTGCGTAGTTGCGTGGCGTTGCGTAGTTGCGTGGCGTTGCAGCGTTGCGTAGTTGCGCGGCGTTGCGTAGTTGAGTGGCGTTGCGTAGTTGAGTGGCGTTGCGTAGTTGAGTGGCGTTGCGTAGTTGAGTGGCGTTGCGTAGTTGAGTGGCGTTGCGTAGTTGAGTGGCGTTGTGTAGTTGCGTGGCGTTGCGTAGTTGCGTGGCGTTGCATGTGTGAGTGCCGTTGCGTTGTTGCGTGGCGTTGCGTAGTTGCGTGGCATTGCGGCGTTGCGTAGTTGCGCGGTGTTGCGTAGTTGAGCGGCGTTGCGTAGTTGAGTGGCGTTGCGTAGTTGAGTGGCGTTGCGTAGTTGAGTGGCGTTGCGTAGTTGAGTGGCGTTGCGTAGTTGCGTGGCGTTGCGTAGTTGCGTGGCGTTGCGTGGTTGAGTGGCGTTGCGTGGTTGAGTGGCGTTGCGTGGTTGAGTGGTGTTGCGTGGTTGAGTGGCGTTGCATGTGTCAGAGGCTAAATGTAGCACAGGGAGACCTCCAGTGGTAAGACAATCAAAAACAACTTAGAAAACATTTGACAGTATGAAGAGATCAAACTCATGAACAAGCGTGATACACCTCAGCTAAAAATCATGATAAATAACAACACACATTAGAAGTGAAACTGCAAGTACAGAAGGACCAGCTTTGCTTGTTTAAAACTCCCACTTCAGGCAGATGAGTGTAATGTGTAAAGCGTCTTGTGCACATGAGCAGATCGGAGTCTGGAAGCAAATACAAAGAAGAGGAATGACTGAGGCGCATTGGTGTGAAGCACATCAAAGGGCTTCTCCTCCCCTAATTAGCCGTTCTGGGGAAACTGAAAGTACGGCCGGCCTGCGGCCGGCCATGAATAATTAGGGGAGGAGAAGCCCTTTGATGTGCTGGGCTGGCTGGCCCTGAATGCGCGTGCATGTTATCACGTGGTTCACGGGCACTGCAAGAAAACCGCGGCTGAAAGCCCTTTGGTTTGAAGAGAAAATAGCCGACTTGAATTCTCCCCATTTCCCATTCCTGCGGAATGGTAAAGGCTCGACCTAAAAAAAATATGTTTGAGGATGTCAGTGGTAAATTGCCTGGCACTTGTGCTACATTTCCTGGCAGTGGTTACATTTATATAATCTGATTCTCGGTGAGTCAATCATCTGTAGCAACCCTCATAAAAAAAGAACATAAACTTTATTAATAAGCTTCAGCAGAACTAGAGCAATGCGTATGTTTCCATAAAGCCAAGCAAACAATACCTGAAGGGGGGCTTGGGGGAGGGCAGCCGACCACCGGGAGGTCTCCTCCCCCGGGCGGTTTGGGAGATCTGGGTGGGGTATTCATTCTAGCAGGTTCTTTTTGGGCGTTTTTGGGCTGGTTTTAGTTGTTTTGTGCGCTCCCCTATAAATGGGCGGGGCTCCTCGCTCCGGGCACCATTTTAGGCTTGGTGACCTGGTGGCCGGTTGAGCTTAGAATTTTTTGTGTCCATACTTTGGTACTTTGTTTAGTTTCCTTGGCTAGTCTGATCCGATATCATGTCTGGTGAAGATTATCGTGTATTGGAAGCTATTCGCCTGCTTAGCGAGGCGGGGCGTTTGGACCTGGTCATTGGCGACCGGGGTCGGGCCGAGACCCCGCGCCCCCAGCGGGAGGCCTCTGCAAGGGTGTCGGCTGTGGTGGCAGCATGTTACTCCCCGAAACGTCGGAGGCAGGATGGGGTAAGTGAGCGGGGTCGTTCTAGGACCCGTCGGGCGGGTTCCAGGGCCCGGCGGGGGAGTGTTGCTAGTTCTTCTGATCCGGCCGTTTCTTTGGATTCCTCGTTGTTGGAGGAGGCTGGGGTTGGGGGTTTCCCTCTCGGGGAGGGGGAGGTTTCTGAGATCGGTCTGCGGGAAAGAGCGGCCTCTGCTCCTGTTTTGCGGGGCCGTCGTGCTTCCAGGCAACGTGGTTGCACGCGGCGTTCGGCTTCTGCCTCCGCGGGGGTGGGGACTGACGTCACTCAGGCGGGTCGGGCGGAGGCCATTTTGGATGTGGTTTCTGTGGCGCAGCAACCGTTACGGAGTGCCCCGGATCGGGACATTGAGGAGGTGGTCGCTCCCCTGAGCGTTATACGCCGCCATGTGGTTCAGGTCCCGGTGTCGGTTGACGGTGGTGCGGTTGGTGGGCCCATTGCGCGTCCTTTGGTATCTACTGCGGTTGCCGGAGGGCCTGAGGGCCGTGGCGTTCTTGTTCGCTCTGCGGGGAGGGATTTGCAGAGTCCGTTATTGTTTTCCCCATCTGGGTCAGTTGTGGGGGGGGAGGCCGTGTCTGGGGGTTGCAGCTCTTTGGGGGAGGGGGAATGGGCCCAAATGGGTCTGGGAGAGGGTGTGGGGCGGCCTGACTTGCTGATACCTGGTGGGGAGCTGGGCTGCGCGGGCGGGTCGGTTGGAGATTCCCGCCAGTTTCGGGTGGTGGGCGACCTTCCCATCGGAGGGGTTGGGAGTGGTGAGGATGTTGCTCAGCGAGGTGTGGGGGGGGAAGGGGCCTTTTATAGGCTGTCGGGGGATTTTCAATGTCATAGTGGGTTGGTGGGTTCAGGGCCTGCTTCGCGGGGTGCTCTTTTAGTCGGGGGGGTTCAGGATTGGGACCCTCAGGGGACGGCTTCGAGAATTATTCAGGCTGTGTTGGATGCTAGCTCGGATGAGGAGGTCTGTCCACCGTCTCCGCGGCTTTGCGATGCTTTAAAGAGAAAGAGTGTTGTTAGTTCTGGAAGTTTTAGGGTGTCTGGTAGGGGGGGCGGTGTTACTGTTGGCGGTTTGTCTTCCGCACATAGAGTTGGTTTTTGTGAGGGACCCGGCACACCAGTCCGGCCTTTTTCTTTACAGGAAGAAGCTCGATCTACGGCAGCAGACTTGGCAGGGCGGCAGGCAGCCCGGGTACGCCGAGGAGAAGTGCGGGTGGAGCCTAGCGCGGCACGTCCCATACCTTCGAGGGATCCCGCCGTGGCCATCACACGCAGGTTTAATACGACCTCGATGGTCCCAACGAGGGATTTCTACATGGGCGGTGCCTCCGGGTCCAGTACGACCTTCCCAGCCTCGGCGGTGGATTCCAGCGTTGCTCATGGGAGCGGGTTACGTACGACCTCTCCTGTGCCACGTGGTGTTTTGACTACTGGTTTATCCTTTTCTGGAAGTCAACAGGTTGTCAGTAGTTCTGGTGGGGGGGTGTATAGACGAGTTCAGTCGTCCTCCCCACCTAGGTCCAGAGTGCGGGCTGGTAAGGCCCATGTTCGTTCAAATACGGTGGAGTCAAGACAGACTTCGGTGGTTGTCCCCCCCTCTCAGTTGGAGGACTCCCTGATCTTAGATTATGATGAGGATAGCCCTGAAGAGGGCGAGGTTCGTGATTTTGTGTCTGGGGGGGGGCATGTTAATGTTTCTCGTGACATGTTACAGGACCAAGTGGTTCGGAGTCGTGTGGAATCGTCACGGCCACGAGTGCTCGGCCCCGCGGTGAGGGCTCCTCGAAGGGCAGATGACGGTGCACGGACGGCATGGAGGACGGAAACCAGTCAACCGCCTCTTTTAACTCCAGGTGAGAATGTGGTTCAGGCCGTGCGGCCCAATATGGTCTCTATTGGTGTTGGTGTCGATTTAATTTCGACGGAAAAGGATGGTAAACTGTATAAAGGTCGTGTGGTACGAGATCAAGGTGTTGGTACTAATGGTGATGAGGTTAATACAAGTCACATGGTGGATAGTGGCACGTCTACTGT
Source organism: Lissotriton vulgaris (assembly GCF_964263255.1). Taxonomy (NCBI): domain Eukaryota; kingdom Metazoa; phylum Chordata; class Amphibia; order Caudata; family Salamandridae; genus Lissotriton; species Lissotriton vulgaris. Next base: position 773,232,368 of record NC_141685.1, on the reverse strand, counting down.
TGGTGTGGGTACTACGACAAAGGTGCTTCACAGTAAAGAACTTAAAATCAAAAAGTTGCCGTACATGGGTGTTACAAAGCCCTTGGGGGCTCATTTGATGCTTAGTACGAAAGAAAAGATATGGAATGGTGAGTATGTGGAACTGTTCAAATTGCTCCACAGGGAAGTCCGTGCTAAGGAAGGTTCTAAAGAAGAAGAGTTCGAGTTAGCTAAACGCCCTAAAGTTCCCCTGAATATAGAAAATTGGACGGCGGCCTTTTTAATTTTTGCCAGCGTCTATTGTGAGAAATTCCCTGAGCGCTGCGTGTCCCTGTTTAAATACATGGATGTTATCCGTAAGGCTCAGCTAACCAGGAATGATTATGCGTGGGCTCAATATGATGAGGAGTTCAGGGCACGAATGGCTTGGGATCCTGAGGCGAAATGGGGGGAGTTGGACTCTGACCTTTGGCAGCAAACGATGGGATCGTCTGCCTCTGGTAAAACCATTTTTACGGCCAGTGGTCTTCCTATATTGTATCGTCCCTTTCAGTCCCGTCCCACCCGGGGAGGGGTGGGGGCCGTCTCTGCCGCCCAGTCGCCCATCGGCACATGCTGGGATTTTAATACCGGGACCTGTGCTAGACAGTTTTGTAAATTCCGCCATGAATGTTCCCAATGTGGGAGGAAGAGTCATCCGTTGTCCCGCTGCTGGGGTCCTAGGACCCCAGGGCCCCAGGGTTCCCAACAGAGTTCAGGAACTTTCGTGCCACCACAACAACCCCCAGCTCCCAGGGGAGGGAAAGCTTCATCTGGGGCTGGGCCCAAAGGCTCGTACTCCGGTTAACGTAACCAGATTGGCCGCGGCTTTGCGGGACTATGAGCCTGCGGAGCTGCGGTCGGTCTTGTTGTTGGGTTTTCAGGTGGGGTTTCGCTTGGGGTATAAGGGACCGCGTCTCAGACGTTGGTCCAAGAATTTAAAGTCAGCGAGCGAACATCCAGACATTGTACAGTTGAAATTGGACAAAGAAGTGAGTGAGGGTCGGATGGCGGGCCCGTTTGATGACTGGCCTCTGGCGAACCTTATCGTGTCCCCAATTGGTGTAGTCCCCAAGAAGGAGCCTGGTCAGTTCCGGCTCATTCAACACCTGTCATGGCCGGACGGTGAGTCAGTAAATGATTTCATTGACCCGGAAGCTGCATCGGTGTCTTATTCCTCTGTGGATGTAGCCATGCAGCTGGTTGTATCGGCGGGCACTGACGCCCTGATGGCAAAATGCGACATTAAGTCCGCATTTCGGCTCCTTCCAGTCCATCCTGAGGACTGGTGTCTTCTGGGCATCCATTTCCTTGGGAAATGGTACGTGGACAAGGCGTTGCCAATGGGCTGTTCTATGTCCTGTGCTTTGTTCGAAACTTTCAGCACCTTTCTTCAATGGTGGTTTACTACACAGAGTGGCCATGACCTTGTCACTCATTATTTGGACGATTTCTTTTTTGTGGGTGCTGCCAATTCCTTAGCCTGCCATGCGGCTCTCACATCTTTTCAATCACTGATGAGTTACTTGGGTGTGCCATTGGCTCCAGAGAAGACCATGGGTCCTTGCGCGACCATGTCTTTTTTGGGGATCGAGCTTGACTCTCATTTGATGCAGGCTCGTCTTCCATTGGACAAGAAACAGAAAATGCTTCAGCTGGTTGGAACTATGTTGGGGAAAGAGAAGGTGTTTGTGAGAGAGATACAGGTTTTGCTGGGACACCTGAATTTTGCCTGCAGAGTGGTTCGGGCGGGTAGGACTTTTTGTAGAAGGTTAGGCAGAGCCTTGTCTGGTCATTCCCTGCCACATCATAGGGTGAGACTGTCTGCGGGGGTGAAGGAGGACTTACGTATGTGGGTCTTTTTCTTACATTCCTTCAACGGTGTGCCTTTGTGTTGGGAGGTGGATTGGTGTTGGGAGGTACAGATCTTCTCTGATGCCGCCGGTAGTGAGGGTTTTGGTCTCTACTGGCAAGGACGGTGGTGTGCTCAACAGTGGCCCATGCAATGGAAGAATGGTGGCAGAAGTATTGCCTTTCTGGAACTTTTTCCTGTGGTTGTGGCGGTCACGCTGTGGGGGGCGGAGTTGGCCCACAAAAAGGTCCTTTTTCGGATCGATAATATGGCTGTGGTTCAGGTGATTAACAAACAGTCGGCCAGAGATCCCCAGGTTTTGAAACTTCTGAGAGTGCTTGTGTTGGGTTGCCTGAAACATGATATTGGTTTTCGGGCACTTCACGTGCCTGGCGTGGACAATGACATTGCGGATGCTTTGTCTCGTTCACAGTGGGAGAGATTCCGTGGGCTTGCTTTGGAGGCAGACGAGGAGCCGACTCCCATGCCGGAACACCTTTGGACGATAGGAAACACCGGGTCCTTCACTTGGTTTTAGGTTCCCTGGCCCCTTCCACGAGGACGGCGTATGAGTTAGCCTGGAAGGAATTTTTGGAGTCAGGCGCTTGTCGGAGGGATCTGGATTGGCAAAGGTCGGAAGATGTGGTACAGTTTATTTTGGTGTTAATGGATAAGAAGTTGTCTAGAATTACTATATCTGGAAAACTAGCTGGAGTTTCTTTCATGGGTAAGCTTTTGTGGGGTTACTCTCCGTCGGCTGGGGAGTTGGGTAGGAGAATGTTGGAGGGATGGTCCAGAGAGAGTGGTGCTATTCGCACTTTGCGATCTCCTTTGTCGTGGCAAAAGCTGTTTCAGGTTGTTTCTGTCTTACCGGTTGTGTGTACTGACCGAGTGGAAGCGTGTTTGTTTGCCAAGTTGATGGTGTGGATGTTTTTTGGAGCTTTTCGTGTGTCTGAATTGCTTGGCAACAGATCCTCTCCTGGCCTCCTGTGGGGGGATGTTCAGATCACGGAGCGGGGGGTCCACATTTGGCTCTCACACTCCAAAACGGATCAGAGAAGTGTGGGCAAGGGTGTCTGGTTAGAATCGATTTCACCTCAGGAAACGTGCCCTTTACATTGGGCTCTTTGTTGGAGGAGACTGTCGGGTGGGTTGGTGGATTTTCGAGTTTTTCAACATGCCAATGGGTCTAGTGTGACGAACTATCAACTGCGCATGGTACTGCGTAAAGCGCTGCGACATATTGGTTTGGATGGGTCTTCTTACGGTACTCATTCTTTTCGGATTGGGGCGGCTACAGAGGCCTTCCACAGGGGTTGGTCGAGGGAGGACATCATGGGTCTGGGGCGCTGGACTTCTAACTGTTTTCGGCGCTATGTTCGTAATGAGCCTACTGGAGCGCTGGCGTCCTCCTCTGTTTTGCCTGTCTGACTCTGTTTTCTTTTTCAGGTTCTGTGGCTGGTCCGCGGGCTGCTTACGTTACAGTTTGGATCGTGGGCCATTCGTTCATTAAGAGAGCTCAAGTGCAAGCCCGACAGAGTTATTTTGGTTCCTCGTTGGGGTTCAATGACAGTTTGTTTAATGTGGTTTGGAAGGGACAGGGGGGTATGTTGTGGAAAGAACTTATACCTGCCTTGAATTCTTGGTTGGTAGGGGGGGTTTGCCCGGACGTCCTGGTGATTCATTTGGGTGAGAATGACATGGGCTCTGTCAAAGGGGTTGTCCTGCTCCGGGCGATAAAAAAGGACTTGGCTTTGCTACACAGTCAGTGGTCGGGTTGTCATGTCATTTGGACGGAGATGGTGCCGCGGAGGGTTTGGAGGTATGCGATGAAACCGAAGGCGGTGGACAAATCACGGAGGAAGGTGAATTTGGAGGTTTCCCGTTTTTGTAGAGACCTGGGTTTCGGTCGCATCGTCCATAGTGACATTAAATACGATGCGGTGGAATTTTTTCGGGGGGATGGTGTACACCTGTCTCGTATGGGTATGGACCTGTATCTTCTGGAGTTGCGGGAGGTTCTATCTCGTTGTTTGACGGTTCGTCACTTGGTTGGTGAGTAAGTGGTAGTCGGTTCTGTATTCTGGTTTTCCCCTCTTCTTCTTACTGGGTTTCCATCGTACCCCCTCCCCCCCCCTCCCCCCCCCCACCCCCCCCCCCGGTTTTTAGGCGGTTGGGGGGGCAGAAAGGTGGGGCTCTCTCCGTATCAGTCTTTCACCCCACGGCTTTCTGGTTGGCGGTTTTGCTATGTGATTGTCAGTTTTGGGCCAAGTTGGACCCGTTAGTTGTATCGGTTATTGTTTGGGGATTGTTCAGTTTGATTGACGTGGGGTTCGGAGAATACGGATCGGGGGATATGTTCTGTTGGTTTATAGTCAGAGATGTAAGATTATATTTATTAGGTGATGTTATAATGTTATAATGTTATTGGGGTTTGTATGGTTTTGTGTTGGGTATGTACGGGTGGGGGTGGGTGTGATGGAGGGTGTGGGGTGGGGGCGGGGTTTTGGGTTTGAAATAAAAACGAACAAAAACTTGGGTTGTGGTTTAGATTGTGAGGCGGTTGCCGAGTTTGTGTATTTTGTAAATGTGCACCTGTTCCAATAAAGCGGCCTTTTTCACACTTGAAAGGTTTTTTGAGTCTGCTCACTCTCCCCCCACCCCTCTCTCCCAAGGGGGGCTTGGGGGAGGGCAGCCGACCACCGGGAGGTCTCCTCCCCCGGGCGGTTTGGGAGATCTGGGTGGGGTATTCATTCTAGCAGGTTCTTTTTGGGCGTTTTTGGGCTGGTTTTAGTTGTTTTGTGCGCTCCCCTATAAATGGGCGGGGCTCCTCGCTCCGGGCACCATTTTAGGCTTGGTGACCTGGTGGCCGGTTGAGCTTAGAATTTTTTGTCCCTCCCTCCCTCCCCTTTTTTAAGGGATTTTTATTTATTTATTTCTTTAGTTTGGCTGCTGTTTGAAACATGTGTTCATGGGGTTTTTACGTTGTGTTTTGTCGCTTGGGACAGGTGCGTGGCGGTTTTGCTATGTGATCGTCAGTTTTGGGCCAAGTTGGACCCGTTAGTTGTATCGGTTATTGTTTGGGGATTGTTCAGTTTGATTGACGTGGGGTTCGGAGAATACGGATCGGGGGATATGTTCTGTTGGTTTATAGTCAGAGATGTAAGATTATATTTATTAGGTGATGTTATAATGTTATAATGTTATTGGGGTTTGTATGGTTTTGTGTTGGGTATGTACGGGTGGGGGTGGGTGTGATGGAGGGTGTGGGGTGGGGGCGGGGTTTTGGGTTTGAAATAAAAACGAACAAAAACTTGGGTTGTGGTTTAGATTGTGAGGCGGTTGCCGAGTTTGTGTATTTTGTAAATGTGCACCTGTTCCAATAAAGCGGCCTTTTTCACACTTGAAAGGTTTTTTGAGTCTGCTCACTCTCCCCCCACCCCTCTCTCCCAATGTTCCCAACATGTTCATAAAGAACCGAGCGAGACGAAAGGCAGTGGCGTAGTAGCAGGCGGGCCAAGGGCTCAAACCCAAGCAATAAAAATCGACGCACTAACTTCCGGTTGAGTTGCAAAAATCAGCCATCATGAGCCAGTGGTCCTGCTGCACTAAATACCACTTCACGCACCCACGAAAAAAAAATGTTTGCATTGAATAAATGATCTTATCAACATCTCTAGCACGCGTTTTACGTCGATTTTTATGTTCCCAGAAAGCCCCAGACAAGGTTGTTTTTCTTTTCGTTCATTGTTTTGACTGAGAAATGTGCCCTCGTAGCCAAGATTTACGCAATTCCGCTAATCAGATTGCATGCAGGTGAACGTGAACATTGGTACTTACGAGCAGCCTGGCTGAACTGTCCCACACAGCTCCAGCCAGGCCAGTGCGAGGCGGCGCTGACCTGTTGGAAGTCTTTCTCAGTGGGTCAAAGTTTAACTGGCTCCGGATGGCAAATAGGCATATTTGCCTAAGGACAGGTCATTGAGTACTGAGAGAAGGCGCAGGAAGTTAAACAGTGACACATGGAGGAATGGGTTCTGCCAATACACAGCAAGCTGATGCAATTGTGTGTACACAAATAGCAAGTTTATCTTTTTCAAGTAGCTGTCAAACAATTCCATTGCACGGGTGTTTGGAGGGGATGGGGGGGTGAGTGCTGGCGTGAGATGTTGGTTCACATGTGCCAGATTCATGCAACATTTTAAGAATATCCTTATGAGATAGAATGGCACAAACTGAACTGAAATCATGTCCCTAATTAGTGGTTATCCTGAACGTTTTGTGTGAGAACAGCTCACTTTGGACACACCCTGCGTTGCACACTAGTATTCATTATATTATCCACACAAAGATACATTGTCCTTAGGGCGGTTCAAACAGGTGAGCTGCATGTTGCTCCGAAGTCATTGCACCCGGTGTGTTAACCCACTGAACTATCTTACCTTCAACAAAATGGACCACTGGAATATTATGTCTGGTTTAAAGGTGACCTCTTACCTCTATGCCTCCTGTGTGTTGGTCACCTTTGTCCGGACCATGGGTGGCAATATAATCATGTATTGCATGTTCCCACTCACCTCTCTTCTCCCCTACTTTCATACATCACCATAACTTCAAGTCAACCATACTTTCCGCCATTGATAAATGTTTTCCACCTGTGTTGTGGTCTCCATTAGCCTATCCCCAACAAACCTTGGTTGTGGTTCGCTTATGTGGTACATGGCACGTTGCATCTCATCTACCACAGCAAAAGACTTTTTAGGAAGGCTCCTGTCACCTACATTGAAACACCATTTTTTTGCAACCACGTGTGATCTTTGTGAGGAGGCTCACCATGCCTAGGTCCTTCACACTCCAAAAATATTGAACAAGATGTTTACAGATGCAAACTCCAGCTCTTTCAGAACTAGGACTAATCATAAAACAACTACTTGTGCCTCACATAATAGCCACAAAAGTGACAGACTTTTGTTTTAAATAGCCTATAAAGTCATATTGATCTGAATTAGGTCAAGGATAGCAAAATAAATCTTAATTGGCTCAAAAGCTACAGATATTTTACCAGATATGATTGCCAGAGTGTGAACATACACAGTAAAAGAAAAATTCATAGGCTTAAAAGTAGTAGATATTATTTCTTACAAATATATTTTTCATAGGTTGACTAACTAACCATCCTGGCTCTGCCAGGAAACTCTGGGTTTTCAATGTCTGACTCCACAGATGTCTATATATGCTTCCTTTAACCAGTTTTCCAAAGATGGAAGATGTACACGTAAAGGGATGATGTATCCCTTCATTTGAACCCACGTAGGATTAGTTGCCAGCCCACATCAAGAAGCAATTTAAGTCCAAGGTTTACTTTGTTTCAAGTTGCAATTAATTTACCCTAGTTATTACCACAGACACCCACATTAGTGCTTCCTTGTCTAGTTTTCTAAGATGGTGAGTGCTATCAATTACACAATTCTGTGCCCCATAGCTGCTGCAAAATTGGAGTCCTACTTCTATGTTTGTGGTATGATTTTGGTTCTCAAATTCTGGTCACTCTACCCTTTTGTCACCCTCATGCTTTAGGTATCACTGACATATTTGAATTTCTTCTGATCAGCCCCTTCCTCAAGATCCTTTTATTGTCACAGCGAAGTGATGAAGACAATTCCGACAGTGGTGGTGATGGACTGCTCAGGGTGCAGACCACGTGATGCAGCCAACTCAGCTTGCTTGAAAAAGCAAGCTCTGGTACTTTGCATCAGCATTTATTAATCATAATATGTATGTATTGTTTTCACAAGTCAATTATTTTACCCACCTGGCCTGTATTTTTAGGTCAATATAAACATTGGAAAAAACAGGAAAATCCGGTATTCTTTTACCTTTTGAAATCTAAGTCAAAAACAGCCCATTTATGCTCAAGTGATAAGATCCAATGCAAAGGGTGGAGGCACTCTGACACATGCGGTTAAATAATATATTAATGCACAATTGTATGGTAGTGTGGCATAGATTGTTGGTAGGCAGCAAGCGCTCCTAATGACAAATGACGCAATTGAGGTAAAGGCAGGTAAAGTGGTCACCCTCAACAAGACTGTTTCTAATTTAGAGCAACTATTCTAATATCCACATATTCACACATTTATTGCTACAGTGCAAAAGTTAAATTCAAAGTTCTTGCCACAGTACAGGAAAAATTAGGAGAAAAAATATTTTTACTTCCTTAAAGATTCCATGTAATAATTACAATTACCTTACGCTTACCTGCCCTTTGTTTGGACCTGCCACCGGACTGCTGCTGTTTCTTTATTCGACTCCTGCCCCTTGGAACACCCACAGCAACTCGCCGGACCCGCTCCGCAGGTCCCGCAGCGTTTGTGACATCAGCGGGAGCTGCTGTTTGGGAGAGGGGCGTTCTCCTGTGCTAGGACTTGGGGAGTGTTGTTGCTGGCAGGGCTGCGAGCACGTTAGCAGGGACTCCATCACCCAGGAGTCCCTGTGAGCCCAATCTGCTTCACCTGGGCTGCTCTCCCTGCTGGCCCCACCCACGGAGTAAAAACAGGTTGTAGGACTTTGTTCGTGGGACGCTTACCTGCCCTTTGTTTGGACCTGCCACCGGACTGCTGCTGTTTCTTTATTCGACTCCTGCCCGTTGGAAAACCCACAGCAACTCGCCGGACCCGCTCCGCGGGTCCCGTAGCGCGTGTGACATCAGCGGGAGCTGCTGTTTGGGAGAGGGGCGGTCTCCTGTGCTAGGACTTGGGGAGTGTTGTTGCTGGCAGGGCTGCGAGCACGTTAGCATGGACTCCATCACCCAGGAGTCCCTGCGAGCCCAATCTGCTTTACCTGGGCTGCTCTCCCTGCTGGCCCCGCCCCCCCACGTCCATCACTTCTTACTTTTGCTATTTTAGAAGGATGTACAGTCACTACGCGGGAGCGCGCGGGAGCACGCGGGAGCACGCGGGAGCGCCCGGGGCTAAGCCTGGGCAAAGGGCGGGCCGTTTGAGGCCGTTAGAGAGCGGAAGAGACCGGACCGGGCAACCCCCCTTGGCTCTAATATTGCTATCCTTGTCCCGTTCCTATTAGCCCCTTGTCGATCCCAAGGAACAATGACTATGCGCGAATGCAGAAGCAGGGCAGCTAAAGGGAAGCTGCCAAATGGGACCCTCAATGATTTTATCACTAGGACTAACACGCCATAGTCGTGGAGATTAACAAAATGCAGCAGAGAGTCTCCATGGAACTTGATGCAGCTAGAAGATTATCCCAGGAGTTGACTATGGCAAACAAATCATCCCTAGGTCATTTTGCCGCTGCCAAAACCCCCGAGCGCCGGCCAGGTCCTGTCTCAATCTTGGTGCAGGCAGTGGTCCATCAGACATCGGACTCCCTCCTCCCAGCCCCAGCCCCTACGGTGGGGCTACCCCTTTCATCCTCTTCCAACTTTAGTCCATCTTTGGGAGGGGTGGTTGCGGTTGAGGGGGCCTCAACGGAGATATCTCCAAATGCTAAGGGGGCGTGTGGGAGGACTCCTCTTACCATCCAAAAGGGTGCTATCCATAAACGAAATCGTAACAACACATCTGCCTTCTCTAGGAAGAAGGCGAAGGTAGCAAAGGCCCAGTTTTTCACGGGGGTTAAGCCTACTGATGAGGGGGTGGGTGGCATACCCCTTCATTTACCCCCTCATGTACCCCCACCTACTGAAGTTAATAGCCCCATTGTAGCAGAAACTAGCCTTGCAACATCGGTGGGTGAACATGATCTAGTAATAGAAGGCGAGAATGGTGGGGGTACCAATCTGTATAATAGAGGGAAGAGATGTGGAATTTTTAACGATCGTCTGGGAAACGTTAAAAAAAACTTCTAACCCCTCTGGAAGTCAGACTATCGCGCATAGAAAATCAGTTGCTTGAGACAGAAAAGAGCATCCTAAACTTAGCAACCCTTAGTATAGCTGAAAATAAGCTGAATCGTACACTCGGCGCAATTCATACTTTACCAGCACCTGCAGATACTCCATCCATAATTTCTGTAACCAAACCCATTCCCAAACCACGGTCTAAGGCTGTCTCTAGCAATACCATCAATGCAGTAGTGGAGGTTCCAAACCAATTGCCAGTTCAACCTGTCCCAGCCCCGAAAGTCACGGCAGCCCCGAGGGTCAAAGAACATAAGATCCATCACCCCATCCCACAGAGGGTAAACTTTAATGAAAAACAGCGTAGGGGCTACATTGATCTTCCCCCGGATGTAGGGCCCTACGTAGTTGTGCTTACAGGAGTTCCGGAAATTGCATATCATCAACAGGAAAATTTCGGGTCACTGAGAAACAAGGTAACACATTGGCTTAATCAAAACAGGCCATTACCCAATCACCTTGAGGTTCCGTGACAATTGTAAGTGGTGTTTTCGACTCGCACGAATATGGTCGAGTCTGGTATCTACGAACCGCAAATGACGAGTTTAGTAAGTGTGCGCAGTTTCGCTGTGCTAACTTAAACCGTTCGTTTGTTACGTGGGTTTTTCATCTGTACCCACGGGTTCCATCTTAGATACGGCATCCATTTTGTCTCTTGCCCTCAAGTAGCCAGCGAACGGACGTTGTCCGCTTCGCGACCCTGGGGCTCCCAAGATATTTGCGGAAGACACATGTCCTTTGTAAGTGTCTTTATGATGAGGGGGATGATACTGTAAGGCAGATGGCCCCGCTCGAGGCTCATCTCGCCGTGCCGGTTTATTGTCTCAGCCGTGCATCTCATTAGGCACGTCCCTTTGATGCCTGTAGCTCGTGTTTCCTGATACCTCCTCTTTTACACCCTTTTCCAATCTCCCCACTGTTTCCATCTTCCTCTGCACCTGTCCTTGTTCCTTCTTCGATCTGTTTTACTGCTGATTGGAATGTACTAATGGTGGGAAGATGGGTTTTTACAGTTGGGAACCGCCAAATGTTTCCGCACTTATGTTCCGGACCTTGTGTGTATCAAAGTGACCAAAGCGACCCCTCTCGGGGATAATTGTGGGAACTGGGTTGTAAACCTTTGTCTGCTATGCAAACCTATGGGAGAATTCTGTATAAAAGGAGCGATCCACAGAACCAATTTGAAGCAGTCTCCCCGAACTACACTCGTTGTACTTCCTGTGACTTCTGTGTTTCCCTGCAGTAAATAAACCTTGAATCTTTGACGCCGAAGGAAGTGTCCCGTGTCTCTGTCATTCGTACGCCGGAGCAGGTTACCCACGAAGGTTTCAGGTGTTGTCCCCTGGCACCGCTGGGTCTTAAAAAACCCAGTCCTTCAGCTGGCGCCCAACGTGGGGCTGCATCAGTGGTACCGGTCCAAGCCCGACGATCGTGAGGAACTTCGTGTGAAATCTCCGAGGGAAGGTGCACTCCGCTTCATCGATCCTGTTGTCGAAACAAGTGGCCCGAAGACTTTTCCCGCGAAGATTCCCGCCTCCTGACGGCTGCGACGGACTGCTGCCCTGACTGTAGACCTGTTTTGGCGCCTGGCGTAGACCTTGGTAGAGCGAGACGACTGACGGGCCTTCCTGGTGACGCCATTGATCTTTGAGTTAAGTATTTGTGGGTCGCTCCCAGAGTTCTTGGTTGTGGTTGCTTAGTGGTTGCATGGTTCCATTGCATTTGTAGTTCTTGGTACTTTGTTGTGTTGTTTGACGACTGCAGCCGCCAAAAACCGAGGGTTTTTGCTCTTTGCTGGGACTTGGTAAATCCCGTAACCCTTGACGTTTGTGAAACTCGGCTAGTGTGCAAGATGCCTGGTCGCAGTACTTTGTTTAGTTGTTTCAGACGTTGTGGTGCGGATTCCCGACTGGAGGACTCGTGTCCGATACCTCCGGTTGGAACGCCGACTTATGAACTGTACAGTAAACATGGGCTAGGCCCGATTACCTTTAATGCTTATTGGATTCGCTATACTAAGAAGGACGGTGTCCTTAGTTGGCCACCTCATGGTAGCTTTGAGACCCCGATCTTAGATAACCTAGAGGCTAAATTGTTTGAGAAAAAGTCAAGGCCGGCCATGTTTGACGCCTTTCGGTTGTGGCGTAAAGAAGCCCGACAGAAAGAAATCAGACAGACTAAACGAAATCAGAGAGATGGTGTTGCTACCATTGTAAAGAAAGCAGAGCAGTTTCAGCATGACAAGGAGGTTAAGGAAAAGGAAGTGTTTGATAGGTTACAGCGTATGACTATAGATAAATGTTATCCTGCTTTGCCTACGGAGTCGGAAAAGAAGGAAGAAGCAGTTGAGGATCCTTTAATGTCCTATCTTATGAAGTCGCCACCTCCGTATGTACAGGGTACCGCAGCTCCTGTGGTTCCCCCTGTCCCTATTCTTCCACCTATTCTTCCTCCGCCTGTTCCTCAACCTGCACCCGTTCTTCCGACTGTTCCTGCTCCTTTGCCTGTTGCTATCCCTACTGCTCCTCCGCTTCCACATACTCCTGCTGCCGCTACTGCTCCTGCTCTGTTAACTCCTGCTGTTGCTTCTGTCTCTACTCCTTCGCTTGTTAGTCCTGTGTCCTATACTTCTCCCTCTACTCGTAGTCGTACTTCTCCTCTTGCGGCTAGCTTCTTTCATTCTCTCGGACCTGTCCTTGGGTCCGCTGGTTCAGATGGTCCTCAGAGACGTAGTCAGCTTCCCGGTAACAGGGAACGTGCTTCGCTATATAATATGGCGATGGGTTGGATGACACATCCTCTTAGAAATCCACCACGTGTCGTACTCGACACGTTTTGTCAATTCAATATACCAACCCAAAGATTCGTGTTCGAAGAAATGTGTAAGGTCCTTCGCGATCAGATATCGGCCGATGCACCTGACGAGGTGCTGACCGCCTTGTCTGACCTACAGCTTCAGTTCTCGACTGGACTGATAGTGGATACCAACGTTCGACGTGCTGTTGAGCGGTTGCTATCTTTCCGTCCCACTCCTATACCTCAAGCCTTGTTTGTTGAGGATGTTGAAAGACAGTCAGATGAGTCTGGCCAATTTCCTATGCGTGAAGTTCCACCAGTGTGGATGCCAGGTAATCCTGCGGCAAACCCCCCGATCTTGCCGTTCTTTCAGAGAGTGTGGATACACCTCCCATGGAAACGCTCTGAAGTGTTGCAGGTGAAGCAATCTTTGCCTGACCCTCTCAAAAATCCTGCAGGGTATTACAAAGAATTATCGCAGCTTGTAGACGCTACGGTAATGAATCTTGCCGATATTGACATGCTCTTTGGTAATGTTGTACCGCAACCGGTGTGGGCTAAGATTCGTCAGGAAAATCACGCAAATGAATTAGGTGGTGATTGGGCGGCCATTATAGCGGCGGATGGTCGACAAACTGGTGGTGCTAAACCCGAGCAGTTGATTGCTGCTCTTCCTCAAAGAATAATCACGTTAATGAAAACTCTTATGCCAGCTATGAGAGTGAATTGGGACAAATTGTCAGCATGTAGACAGAAGAAGGACGAGAGTGTCTCCGACTTCTTTACGAGATTCGAGGAGGCATTCATCGACCATAGTGGTCAGGATATGAGCACTGAGGGTGGTCAACGGTTGTTTGTGGACAAATTTGTCTCTAACTTATTGCCCGATTTGAGCAATAAATTGAAAAATTCTGAGAGTGCGTGGTCCGTTTCTACCTCGGCTCAAATATTGGCTACGGCACAGTATTATGAGAACAGAGAAAAAGAGGAGAACGACCGCGCTGATAAAAAGACGAAAGAACTCAAAACTAAAGTGTTGTTACAGCAGGCCTATCCCCCACGTTCGAATCAGAGTGCTTCGCAGCAAAATAGATCGCAGCCACAATCGAACCGATCACAATCCCGAAATGACTCCCCTTCCCAAAGATCTTCGTTAGGGTACAACCAATGTGCCTATTGTAGACAGGAGGGTCATATAAAATTTAATTGTCCTGTTCTAAACGATCGTAATAGCGGTAATTCATCTAGAGGAGGTCGTGGTGGTTCACAGCAGACATCACGTGGTAGAGGTCGTGGTGCTCAGAATGACCGTTCAGATAACTCATCAAATTCCGATAATTGTTTTGATCAACGTGGATCGTCGCAGGGACGATCTGCGCAGTACAATGTAGACGATTATTACGTCGATCAGGGAACTGACGACAGTAATTACTAGGACAGCCATAGACAAGGAGAGGGAGTGGTATCAGTTCCGGTTGATCAGAGAGGGCCTTACGTCGCAGTTGCTACATCGGGCGTCGTTGAGCCTTTTCTGTTGGACACTGGTGCAGCGAAAAGTTCTATAAAGCATTCGAAACTCCCTGGCGCACCTTTGTCTGGCTTAACAAATGTTTCCGTTGGATTCTCTGGCGCCCCCGTTAGCAATCCAGTTTCGCGCCCTCTGCCCCTTACAATTGGGCCTCGTGAGCTAGAGGCTCCGTTGATTTTGACCACGGGTTGTGGTGAAAATCTTTTGGGCCTGGATTTGCTAAAACGCTTGTATGCAACTCTGTATTGTTCTCCTGCGGGTGTAAAGCTTACGTTAGGAGAGAGGGTTGTCTCTCCTATGTACTTGTCTCTCGATAAGCTTCCACCGGAATTGAGTTCTCTTCCTGCATCTTTGTGGGCAACAGGTCCCAATGACGTGGGCCTGCTTGACATCTCCCCTTATGTTGTTCAGTTGAAATCTAATGTGCGGTTGCCACGTATTCCCCAGTATCGTATCTCTCTTGATGGTGAACGAGCATTGTTAGCGATCATCTATGATTTGATCGAGAAAGACGTTATTGAAGAAACACGGGGAAACGTGTGCAACAGTCCTGTACTGCCCATTCTAAAACGTACTGATCCTTCGAAACCACCTGTTTATCGTTTTGTTATCGATTTACGGGAGGTGAATAAAATTGTGATTCCTCAGTTCCCCGTTGTGCCTGACATCACGGCGCTACTGACTCTGATTCCAGCTTCTGCATCTTGATTTTCGGTGATTGATTTGAAGAATGCGTTCTTCAGCATTCCCATTGCAGAAGAGAGCAGAGACCTTTTCGGTTTCTCTCTTGGTGGACGCAGCTTCCGGTTTAAACGCGCTCCTCAGGGCTACTGTGAAAGTCCATCGATTTACAGTCAAGCCTTGAAGGGTCAACTGGATGCGTTTTCATTGCCGGCTGGTGCGGCCTTAATCCAATATGTCGACGACTTATTGGTAGCTGCAGATACTCAGGACATTTGCAAAATTGCTACGGTGTCGCTGCTGCAACATCTCTGCGAGTTAAATCACAAGGTGTCACCTTCTAAACTCCAATATTGTTGTCAAGAAGTAACCTATTTAGGTCACTTATTGTCAAAGGAGGGAAGGCGGTTGACCCCAGAGAGAATTGCAGCAATTGCGCGAATGGCTGTGCCAACAACCCAAAGAGATGTGCGTGCCTTTCTAGGTATCACGTCGTATTGCAGGCAATGGATTCCAAATTTTTCATTGCTAGCGAAACCATTGGTGGCTCTTACGTGTAAGGATGTTTCAACTCCTTTACCATGGACGGAAGAATGTCAGAAAAGTTTTTCTGAATTACGTGATTCATTGTGTTCGGCTCCTGTGTTAGGTACTCCTGATTACAGTAAGCCGTTTACATTATATGTTCACGAGAGGGAAGGTTGTGCTTTGAGTGTTTTGACGCAACCTTTTGGTGGTAAGCAACGTCCATGTGCATATTTTTCCTCGACCTTGGACCCGGTAGCTAGAGCATTGCCGAGTTGTTTGAGAGCAACAGCGGCAGCTGCGGTGTCCATCCGACAATCAGCAGGATTGGTCATGGATAATATGCTTACGGTGATGGTTCCGCATGCAGTCGATACTCTTCTGAATCGTACGAAAACCCAGC
This sequence comes from Lissotriton vulgaris, assembly GCF_964263255.1. Classification (NCBI taxonomy): domain Eukaryota; kingdom Metazoa; phylum Chordata; class Amphibia; order Caudata; family Salamandridae; genus Lissotriton; species Lissotriton vulgaris. The sequence continues at coordinate 773,216,650 of NC_141685.1, read as the reverse complement.
ACTTGACGAGTGCAAGGTTGTCTGGGTACGAGCTGACGTTGCTGGCAAGTCATATTCAGATAAAACGTTGCAATGTCCTGAACCCAGCGACTTTGTTACCAATTAGCTCAGAGTCAGATGAAATAACAGAACACGACTGTTATTTGAGGACAGAAGAAGAAACAAAAGGTCGAGTGGACCTTAAAAACACTCCTTTGGAAGACCCAGATGGAACGCTGTATGTGGATGGTTCATGTTTTAAACTGCCGAATGGCGATGTGACTACTGCATATGCTGTTGTAACGTTGAATACTGTTGTTGAGACTGCAAGATTAAATCAGAATTCTGCCCAAGCTGCAGAGCTGATCGCTCTAACTAGAGCGTGTGTGTTAGCGAAAGGGAAACGTGTGAATGTGTTTACCGACAGCCAATACGCTTTTGGCGTCGCCCATAGCTTTGGACGGTTGTGGAGAGAGAGAGGTTTTCTGACATCGCATGGTACGAAGATTCAGCATGGTCAGCTTGTGAATGATCTTTTGGATGCACTTACGTTGCCTAAGCAGGTAGCGATTGTTAAATGTAGTGCGCATCGTAAGGTGACGGATGATGTTGGTCGTGGTAATGCGTTTGCGGATGAGACTGCTAAGGAGACTGCCCGGAACCTTAGTACTCGAATGTATGTGACGAGTTCGGTTAGGTGGCCTACAGAATCGAGTATGTGTGAGGACACTATCGAGAGTGTGAAAGCGATTCAGAATGAGGCCACCGAGACTGAAAAGACGAAGTGGAAAGAAAGTACGGGAAAGTTGGATGCAAATGGTTGTTGGATTGATTTGTCGGACCAGAAAAGATGGATGTTGCCTGATGCGTATGTGCTAGCTGTTGTGACAATGGCACATGGGTTAGCACATATTAGCGTGAAAGGTATCTGTAAGTTGCTATCTCCTGTGTGGAAGAATGATGGTATCACGAAATGTGCTGAACGATTGGTTAATAATTGTATGGTATGTATGTTGTACAATCCTGGTAAGGGAACCCCAACTCCTCCTGGTAGTTTTGCTCCCCCTTCATGTCCCTTTGAGGTGATCCAATTAGACTTCATCCATATGGAGCGATGCAATAACCTGAAATACGTTTTAGTTGTGGTTTGCGCATTCTCCCGATGGATCGAAGCCTACCCTCTTAAGGACAACACTGCTTTGTCAACTGCGAAAATCCTACTGAAGGAATACTTTCCTCGGTATGGAATGCCTCGGATTGTATGGTCGGATAATGGAAGTGAGTTTGTGGGGAGTGTGATGAAGAGTGTGTGTAAGGGCCTTGGAATTAATCAAAAATTCCATAGCGCCAATCATCCCCAGTCAGCTGGTTTGGTTGAAGGGTATAACGGCACCCTTAAACTGAAGCTAGCGAAGATTCAGGCTACGACTGGTCTCTCGTGGCCTGACGCTTTACCCTTAGCATTACTGTCAACAAGGGCAACCGTACACTCCCGAGTAGGGCTTAGTCCCTATGAAATAGTGTTCGGTCGTCCTGCAAATGTTTGGGGGGTCCCTAGACCGGGTGTGTTCTGTGATCTTGAGTATCCAATTTTGATCGATTATCTTCATGACTTGACTGCTAAACTGAGGTTAATTCACCAACAGGTTTACGAAGCATTGCCGACGCAGACGGACGGGCCAGGCCACCAGCTCCAGCCCGGAGACTGGGTGGTGACGCGCAATTTCTCGCGCAAGAAGAATTTGGAGCCCAGATTCACTGGACCCTTCCAGGTCCTCCTTGCCACGAGAACTGCTGTTCGTCTAGAGGGTCGGAAAAACTGGGTGCATGCCACCCATACAAAAAAAGTCCCTATTCCGTTGCTGGCAGACTCGTGGGTGAGGAGAGGCATTGCATCAACTGAAACCGAAGGATTGCCGGCGTTTGTACCTTTTAGCGACGCACAACCTGTCGGAGAATCCTCAGTGCAGCAGAAAGACACTGTTGAACATTTGTCATCAAAAGACTCAAGACCAGAACATTCAACTGATCAACAGGACGCTGTCTCTTCAACGGATCCTTTGTTTGGCGAACAGACACGTCCTGGGAAAACCCGATACTTTTTTGCGATCCAGCACTAAAGACTAATAAAAAATCCTGTTCTGTCCCTTGACAACTCCATTATCCCGTTTTCCACGATCAGTTTGAACACTCGTATCATTGTAATTATTTTTGTTTACATACATTGAGTTTCGTTCCACATATTTTTGCTTCCACAGCTGAGAGACACTTTGCATACACATAATTGTGAATAAAGGCCGTAGGGCCGCGCGTGTACTTCCTTCTGGTTAGTAGGTCTTGACGCTAGGTTAAAGAGCGTCGGTTCCTGGGAACTCCTGGGGATTGACTACTGCTACACAGAACGAAGTGCGTCAAGAAACGTTGCGGACGGTCGTAGGGGATGGCATTTTCGAAGCTGATGGACTTGGAAGAAGCTCAGGCGCAAAGGTTCAAGTTGCAACAACTTAGTTGTACCAAATGTTTTATGTTCCAAATATTCGTATTGCTTTTGACTGTTTCTGCATTATTGGCGGGTGGGGTGTATTATATGATGTCTTGTTTCTTATCTCCTGCCATACCTACTCCTACCGCTGATCCTAAACCTACCACTGTTGCATCTCCCCATTCTTTTCACTTCTTACCCGAACACGAACAGGCTAGACGTGCAGAATTCCGCAACAATTCCTTTATTCAGCTCCTTCACCAGCACCAGTTAGTGGTTAACACTACTAATTGTTGGGTGTGTGGGTTGATGCCACATACTACAGATAAGGGAATTCCATATCTGGTGTTACCGTATAGTTCCCAAGGGTCCGCTCGAGCATTTCAAACAATGTTTCGAAGCGCACTAGATTCTCACCCCAATCGAGAGCCACGTTCTCCCTACCTTGGCCCTGGCTCGTACTATAAGCCTTTGTCTATAGCGATAGAAGACTTAGATAGGGATATCTATGAGCCGTCGCTCATTCCAGTGGAAGAGGTACAAGCCTATAGGGTCCTGAGTAAGGTTGAGTATAGTGCGCTCACGAGTAATAAACAGCTTAAAAGCTCACCTCCGATATGGGTCGTACCCCACATTGGTAATTTTTGTCTAATGGGTCGTGGCCGAAGATCGAAAGCCCAACTTGGAGAGAGTGCTTGCACTGAAAATTACATGCTGCCGATGATCTCGTCCCCTGTGTTTCTGGCTGCCAAGGGTACCTACTTTGTCTGTCATGATCGTGCGTATGCATGGTTGCCCTCTGACTTCATGGGCTCATGTTTTATCGCAAACTTGTTGCCTCCGACGTTTACTGTAGATGCAGATTATCACAAGACTAGAGTTGTGAGAGGCGTAATTAGCGAAGAGGATACTGCCGGTCAAGAGGCAGGAGACTTTTTCAAGGGTTTCCTCCCGTTTTGGGGACCTATGGTTAATAGTAGGAACCTGAGACAATTGACTCGAGTGGTAGAATCGACAGCTAATATTACTGCCAGTGCCCTTGGTAATATCACCACAGAACTTCAGGCGGATAGACTTATGACGTTACAAAACCGTATGGTTTTAGACGTGATCTTAGCAGATCGAGGTGGAGTATGTAAGGTGATCCATTCGAGCTGCTGTATTTTCATTCCTGATAACGCTCCGACTGTCTATCAAGCCATCTCAAAGTTGCATAAGATCTCTGAATCCATACACGTGGATGTAGGGGATTGGACGCTACTTGGGTGGTTTTGGGGCCTGATGTCGACTTGGGGTTGGAAGATTCTGATGATCATCGGAGTCGTTGTGGCGTTCCTGTTCACGTGTTGCCTTTGTGTGCAGTGCGGTCCTGCCTTATGTGGCCTCTGTGCTACAACGTGTATGAGACAGCCGCCTGTTACCAATGGAACTCGGTTGGACAGAGCTATGCTACAACAACATCTAGATGGTCTGATGAATATCGAGTATGATTCCGACTAGTGCTTGCCTACATGAGGGCAAAAGGAGCGTCTGAGGTTCCGTGACAATTGTAAGTGGTGTTTTCGACTCGCACGAATATGGTCGAGTCTGGTATCTACGAACCGCAAATGACGAGTTTAGTAAGTGTGCGCAGTTTCGCTGTGCTAACTTAAACCGTTCGTTTGTTACGTGGGTTTTTCATCTGTACCCACGGGTTCCATCTTAGATACGGCATCCATTTTGTCTCTTGCCCTCAAGTAGCCAGCGAACGGACGTTGTCCGCTTCGCGACCCTGGGGCTCCCAAGATATTTGCGGAAGACACATGTCCTTTGTAAGTGTCTTTATGATGAGGGGGATGATACTGTAAGGCAGATGGCCCCGCTCGAGGCTCATCTCGCCGTGCCGGTTTATTGTCTCAGCCGTGCATCTCATTAGGCACGTCCCTTTGATGCCTGTAGCTCGTGTTTCCTGATACCTCCTCTTTTACACCCTTTTCCAATCTCCCCACTGTTTCCATCTTCCTCTGCACCTGTCCTTGTTCCTTCTTCGATCTGTTTTACTGCTGATTGGAATGTACTAATGGTGGGAAGATGGGTTTTTACAGTTGGGAACCGCCAAATGTTTCCGCACTTATGTTCCGGACCTTGTGTGTATCAAAGTGACCAAAGCGACCCCTCTCGGGGATAATTGTGGGAACTGGGTTGTAAACCTTTGTCTGCTATGCAAACCTATGGGAGAATTCTGTATAAAAGGAGCGATCCACAGAACCAATTTGAAGCAGTCTCCCCGAACTACACTCGTTGTACTTCCTGTGACTTCTGTGTTTCCCTGCAGTAAATAAACCTTGAATCTTTGACGCCGAAGGAAGTGTCCCGTGTCTCTGTCATTCGTACGCCGGAGCAGGTTACCCACGAAGGTTTCAGGTGTTGTCCCCTGGCACCGCTGGGTCTTAAAAAACCCAGTCCTTCAGCCTGAGAAGCAAAATTCTTATGATGCGACGGGTACCTTGGATAGGTACCTCGCACAAATCTATCTCAGGAGATTGTATTATTGTCTCCTTTGAAGACCCCAATACAGCACATTATATATGCTCATGGAACAATTATGGAGGGATTTCGCCCATAGTACCTAGACCTATAACCTATTTCTATCCCCCGCTTTCATGCCCCAATAACTGGGGGAACTGGAATTGGACTTCGGTTGGAAATCGTGTATGGGGTGGGTCAGTCGATTGTTGGCAGGATACTCAAGGCAGGTGGAATGGGGCACCCACCTATAATAGGTTTGGCTGTCTTGAGGAAGTTGATTGACTTACCCGTACGGCACTTTGCACATCTTGTTCTGATGACCCATCTTCCCTCTTATTCCGCCCTGTTCCAGTGCTACCCCCAAGCATCCACGGAAATTGCAATTTATCATTAAATAGGGCTTTGTACACAGAGGGTGGAGTTGTTGAATTCCATGTTGTTGAAATAGTCCCTGAACCCTTAAATAATAAATTGGGTCATGTAATTCCAGTTGATCACAATGCTAAGGGATATCCCCCTACTAGGGAGTCGTTTGGAACACGTATGCTGCAGATAGAAGGACTGACCTCCCCAGAGTTACCTTCATCTGAAATAGCCATCCGAGGTGAGGGACCTCGGGCTAGCAGCCATATCTCGCTGCCACCGATGCCTATGGGGGGGAGCTTGCCTGGTCCCCGTGGCGGTTTCTGGCAGGGAACTCCTATCCCTGACCCCGGCTGAGGCCTCTAGTATTGTCTCTGCCCCTCCTACCAATGAACATGTGTGGGGTTCAGAGGGAGTTGGTGGTGGAGGACTGAAGGTGCTTAGCTGGAACATAGCTGGCCTTGCACGGAATGTAGACATACCCGATTGGAACTCATTTGTTGAATCCTTCGGGTTGTGTCTATTCCAGGAAACCTGGTGCTTGGAACCATACCACAAGGTGGGTTTTACCACCTACTTTGTTCCTGCGATACAATCATCCGGAGGGAAAGGCTGTCCTTCTGGCGGCCTACTAATTTGGGCCAGTATTTCGCTGGGTCTCTCTATTAGGCCTATTGCTACCAAATCGCCTGACCTACAAAGAATCTCAGTTAGAGGCCCACGTGGGGGAGGAGGCTCGAAATTTTTAACATCTATAGAGGATCAAGGGGCGGGTCCTCCACACTTTCTCTTACGGGTACTGAGGAGGGCCTTAGTTCTTGTGCGTCCGACTCCCTTGTCATACTAGCCGGGGACTTCAATTGTACATTTGAACTCCTGACTAGGGAGGATATATTGGGCATCAGGGAGGATGACGCCAGGAGAGGTATTCCCTCTCTTTCACTGGCTCCTATCAGAAGCTGGACCCAAACTGCCATTGATCCTAATGCCCTCTGTTTGGAACATGGCCTTAGGGCCACCAATGGAAGATCGGTTTCAGATCCCGCAGGATCACATACGTTCAATAGAGTAGGTCATTCTTCGCGTATTGACTTCATTCTATTGAACTATAGCCTTTGGGCCCACCTAATAGACATGGAGGTCCTTCAGACTTCTGTTAGTGATCACAATCCTTTATTCTTGTCTCTGTCCTCCCTCTGGACGGGTGCTTCCTCAGCCCAAACCCCACATGTCTGGAAATCAACACATGAAGTAATTCCTACTAATTGCGGTAGACGCTTAAAATGGAATACCTTAGCGGTAAATGAAGGCAAAATCCGAGGTGTCAAATCTATAATGTCTAATACCACGACGCGGTTAGACTCCCTGGGAGCCATCAATCCTGAGGTTTCCAACTTGTTTTCTGAAACAACAAAAGCGTTAGGTGAACTGTTCGCGGCTCGCTCCTCTGGTCCTAGGGGTAATCCTAATGGTGGGCGCACGCGTAACGCGGGTTGGTTCTCCCAGGCCTGCAGTGTTGCCAAGAGGGAGCTGGTCAGGGCGGTGATAGCTAAGGATGGGCCCCATCAGCTTCGCTAGGCGCAACTATAGAAAGACCCTAGCAAAGGCGAGGGACGAGAATGAGAAGCAGTTTTGGCAACATTTATTGGTGGCCAGCTCAAGGAAAGACTCCAAGGGTTTTTGGGACGCAATAAGAAAAAGGGACAAACCCACGGACTCCCTCATAACATGTAACATAACTGAGGGAGCATGGTTCGATCATTTTACTAAGCTTTATACAGTGGCCGTGGTCCCCGAGATTACCGAGGTGGTACAGTATCCCTCGGGTAACTCTGAGCCCAGCGAGGAATTTCTATTCACTTGCAAAGAAGTAGAAGGGGCGATTAAGGGCCTGGTTCCCAACAAGGCAGTGGGCCCTGATGGCCTACCGGGGGATTTGCTTTGTGTAAATCTAGTTGAGTGGGGGAGACTTACTGCCTCCGTAATGAATGCTGGCTTGGCTGGTGCGGCCCTACCAGATTCATGGAGAAGCGCAGAGGTCGTCCCTATCTTTAAGAAAGGGAATCGGGACGACCCTGCCAATTACTATCCTATAAGCCTCCTGGATTCTTCACAGAAGGTGGCAGGCAAAGTGGTTCTAGGAAGGGTTTTGCAGTGGGTTGAAGAGAACAATATTCTATTAGACCTCCAAGCCGGCTTTAGATCTGGCATGGGGACCATCGAGCAAGCATTCCGGTTGATGATGCTTTTCTGGAAAGTGGTTGTACTGGGCAAAGGCAGTCTGTACCTTGCATTTATAGACCTAAGGACTGCCTTTGACCTGGTCCCACGCAATCACCTCTGAAGTGTTCTCGATGCGTTAGGCATTCCTCCATATCTACTGGACATGCTGATAAGATTCCACGCAAACAACTTTGCACAGATCAGGTGGGGTAATCAGGGACAAAAAACATCACGAATACTTTTAAATAGAGGTGTCCGCCAGGGTTGTGTTTTAGCTCCCACTCTGTTATTATATGTCAACGGAGTGGTGGAGCATCTGCTATAACATCCAGCAGACGCACCATCCCTGGCGGGCAAGAGAATACCTACCCTTCTATTTGCAGACGATACCCTCCTGATCTCTAAGTCACCAGTGGGTCTACAGAGTCTCATAAACAGCTTTAAGACTTTCTGCGACGCAAGGGGACTAGTCATCAATACGGGGAAGACGAAGTTCCTGGTTTTAAACCCCCCAAAGAAATCAGTCAAACCACCTACCCTTGATTTAGTCCGACTCGAGAGGGTCAAGGAGTTTGATTATCTTGGCATTCGACTCTGTGACTCCATGAGTTGGAAATCCCATCACCAAAAGATGCTGTTGACTCATAAGAGGGTGACGGGGGCCCTTCTTAAGGAACAACGGGCCTCTTCTCTTAAACCAATTGCTCCGATTCTTGATATCTATAGGGCACGTGGTGTTAGCGCAGCTCTCTACGGGGCAGAACTATGGGGTGTGCAGAACGTGGAGCAATTGACCCGCTCCGAAAATAAATTCCATAAAGACTTAATGTCCCTCCCTCACAGCACCCCAACTCTCCCTCTTCTTCTTGATATGGGTACTCGCCCTATCAGTGACCAGGTGAGGCTGCGCCCACTTCTCTTATGGGCTCGTATCTGGAGAGTTCCCGAACTGTCAAGCTACTCAGATGGCCTAAAAGAGATCCAACTTATGCCTGGCTGGGCTAAGATCCAGTGGCTAAGGTAAGTTAAGCGCCTTCTATTAGACCTGGGCCTTGAGGACGCCTGGATCACTAGATCTGCCCCGCCCAAGACAATTTTGAAAAAACTATTCTGGGCATGGGTGATTGAGGGCAGAAAGAGTAATGCCAATTTGTGTAGGTCAATGGCAGAATTTCTCCTGGTAAAAGAGGTGTATTTTTGTGAGCCGTATCTGGATTTTATCCTAGCTCCCTGGGACAGGGCCCTTTATTTTAAATTTAGGGTAGGCGTTCTTCCAGTAGGAACCATGACTGCTAGCTGGAAGGTTCCGATGCAGACAACCCCTTTTTGTCCCTGTTGTTTGGATAGATTAGGGACAGTTCCACACTTACTGTTTGAATGCCCGGCCTACGCAGTCCCTCGTAGAAGATGGCTGAAGCCACTCTGTAGACAATTCAGGACTAGATTCCACAAGGAAGCGCTAAGAATCTTAAAAACGGATCCTCGGCCCCTGTTTACTAGTGGACTGGCTAAATTTTTAGGCTGGGCATGGCATATTAGATTTAACAGTCGTTCCCTCTTTGCTTGAGAGTATTTTAGACTGTATATTTCCAGTTTCTATGTAAATTGTTGCTTAAAGTATATGCCACTATTAATGTATTGTTTTTACTGTTTTTAATGTACATGTATTGCTTTTTATAATATTAATTATATCGAAATAAAGCTATTTACAAGTTATACATGGAAACAACTCTCCTAACAGTCATGAGGACTCTTCAGTGAGATTTTATCATACTTCACAAATTTAACACCTTGCATCCTGGTTTTTAGTAGATAGCTATTGGTAAAACAAGTACACACAGATAATACTATAGCTTAATCATATATGCAGAGTATATTACACTACTTATTAGCATTATTGAGGGAGGGTAGGTGCATAACGATTCACTCGAGGCTTCGCCTCTTGTTTTTCCCAACTTTTTTCCTAGAAGGCCACTACTGCCAAATGCTGTGGTTGCCGAACAGCAAGACTACTTAGTCTTGAATCTACTTTATGATTCCTTCTTCCGCGTCCTTACACATCCTTTTTCTTTATCTTGATAATTTTTTTCCAATCCCAGCTTTCTCCCTGTGTGACTGTTTTTTTCTTTTATCTTTCTCGTTGTCCTTCGTTCTCTGCTTCAGCCTTTCTCTCTCTCTCATTCTTGGTCAAAGCTTGACACTTAAAAATTAGTTGTGGTCCCTAAAGTGGGTACCGGTGCCCATCACCTGCAACAACTGTCAAAAATGAAGCAATGCAAAGAACCTAAGTCTTGCAAATTCTGTCTAGAGAGGATCAGTGCTATGAAGAAGGGATTTGAGATTGACTGTGCCAGGCAAAACATTGTAAAAACTATTAGGAAACCGAATGAGCTAAGAGGAAGTGAACAACATGGTTTATATATACATATAAAGACCACAAGTGTCTAATGTAGGTCCAAGAGCGTAGGATCCATGCCAGATTTTTTAGCATAGTCACAAGCAATACGCTTGTGTTCAACTAATCCATATAGAACTTACAAAAGTGGGTTTCTTCAAAATCTGTCTAGATTTAGCCTTCCTTGACCTGCACCCACTGAAGATGGTGGCCCCTGTGTGACTCTCCCTGGGATGGCGCGGGTGCAGTCAGCACTACGGCATCTTTTCTATCTGTCAACCAGTGGAATCTGCAGAACAACCACCAGGAATGTTAGAGGTAACCTCCAATTGAGTTGCCTCTCTTCCGCTGCTGCCTGAAATCTGCATTTTCCACACTACGCGGTTCCCCTCAGAATACCGCCCACCTTTTTGAGCAGCTGAAACCTCTTTCACTCACCGAGCTGTTTCCCTCCCAACATTTAACTCATTCATGCCTCAATTTGGCAAATACCCACCTTGACTTTCACTGAAAAGATCCAGAATAAGCAGCTGTGAGACCTTTTTTTCTCATTTTTTGTTTTATTTCCTGCTATATAGCGGTGGAGCTTTATTTACAGCGAGCTGACTTTACTTGTATAACTGAAAGTATTCTTTATCATTTTTACTGCCTCCACTCTCTCCTATAGCATCAGCCACCTTCATTTATTGAAATTAGCTGCTACTCTGGCTGAGGGTTTTTTGAGATGCTGTGCTTTAATACTGTGACAACTCATTAAATCACATCACAGAGTTCATGTTTGATGAGTAACTTGGCTTGCCCTTTTATTTTATTTTTATTTATGGGCAGAATAAAAAAACAAAGTCTTTGCTGACATCCTGTGCTCATAAATTTATAAATATTTCATCTTTTTTTCTCACAACTTGCAATAATGGAAGATTCTGTGGTTTCTTTACATAGATGCACCTCCTCATCAGGTTCAAACTGGAACCCTGCTTCACTTGCAACTGGGAAAGTATCTACCAAACCCTTGAAAAATGATACGCCATCCCCTCCAAAATCACTTCCAACTGCATCTCTGGATCTTCTCTTGGAAGAAATACGTGCTGTACGCCCTTTTATGGAAGAGACTAATGCTAAGTTACAGCACCTTATGGACAGATGGTCTAAGATGGAGGAAAGACTTTATGCTGCAAAATATTACGTCAACAACTCTCAAGATGGATACCCTTCAATATCAGGTGTTGTCTCTCCAGAAGCAGGTTGAAGACCTTGAAAGCAGAAATAGCAGAAACAGCCTCCGCATAAATGGTCTTCCTGAGGACTGATAAGGCCCTGCCGCAATTGCTTTCTTTCAATCATTCCTCCCAAAGGTCTTACACCTACCTGATGGTACTCTTCTTAATAGACAGCGTGCCCCTAGATTGGGCTCTCAACCTAATGCTTCTTCTTCAAGATGACAAAGAGGAGTCATCTTATATTTTTGGGAGTACACTGATCTTCTTAAAGCTCTGTCTGTGGTCAGATACATGAACCTGAAATGTGTTTCATGATCAGGCAATCCTTTGTACTTCTCTCAGGACTGTGCAAAGAGCACAGCTGAAAGGTGCAGAGAATTTCTCGCCATGAGGTCAGATCTTCATTCGCTTGGAGTCTGCTTCGGTCATTTTCATCCCTGTCCGTTTAAAGTAACACACAATGACAAAGCAACCACATAGGAGGACCCTGTCAAACTGAAAAGCTTTCTTAATGTTTGCAAGATAGACACTATGGATACTTCTACACGATCTACTTCATAATTGACTCCTGCTTTGTTATTCTTTAGGACTTTTTTTAAACAAAAAGTCATGCTGTGATATTCATGCATCAATATACACCTATCAATAGTAGTCAGTCAGTCAGTCAATTATACTTTTATTTGATTTTGTAAAAAAAATCGTAAAAGATTGTAAAAACACGTTATACACAGTAATTAAAACAATGATTTAAAAGATGCAAAGAGGCGAAAATAAACAAAAAAACACTGTTGTCATTACGCAATCCCCGTTAAAATTACCAATAAGAAATGTTATGTTTATAGTCGGAGCGGTATTTAAATGATAGGATATTTCGTTTTGGAAACAATCAACAATTAGTGCATCAAAAGGTGAGGTCCAATTAGCCTGTCTTGTGAGGGCCACTCACGTTAATTCTTGTGATTTATCTAGTTCTTTGGCTGCCATTTCCAAGAACGTGATAGCTTTGCAGGACCGTTGCACTGACAGGCCTCCCAGACTTTCAATGACAGCAGCTCTGCATGTCCTTAATTGTTTTTTCCTAAAAAACTCTTGAAGGCTGATTTTCCGGCTTTCTAAAAGCGAAGGGCAGATGCATAGGAGGTGAAGTAGTGTCTCATCTCCCTGTCCGCACAGTCTGCATTCTTTAGTCGGCCATGTGCGTTTCCATTTCGGGAACAGATCCTTCGTGGGGAAGTGCCCCAACTGTAGCATCGTCAGGTAGTGCTTTTTGTGGTGTGAGAAGTGTTCTGACAAATATTGTTGTGGTTTCAGCATCTGATACGATTGAATCACTGCCCATGCATGTTTTTTTGTTGTAAATGCCGTTTTATCCATTAACAAAGACCGTTGTTTTGCAGCTGTGTTCGCCACTTTTTTGAACACCGAATAAAAGGTGATTGCATTCCAGGCCTTTTCAAGGTGTAGGTCTGCAAGTGATTCTTTTAATATGCTGATGATGAAGTTATTTTTTCTCGCTTGCTTTTCAATTTCTGCCTATCAATAGTATATTGTTACATTATTAGAGTTTTTATGTATTAACAATATTTTTGTTTCCTTACAGGCACTAACCTCTTGTTTCATGGGCTTCCTATACCTCTTGTCGTGTGTGCTTGCCATTCCTTTGGAGTTCGGACATGTCATTTGTTCCATGTGGTCTCACCCCCTCCCATCCCTTCTGGAATTTGTGTAGGTGTATTATTCTCTTTCTTCTTGCTCACCCTACTGTTATTCTTCCTTTTTCAATCTCATCCTTGTCTTTTTTAGACCATCTTTTGTATCTCTTTCTTGCTACTTCTTCTCTACTCCTTATTTTCTCTCATTCCTTATCCCTTGATTATTGCTTTTTAAAGTCACTATGTACACAATAGTTGTGTTTTTGGTCTATATTGTACACCATTAATATTGTGTCTGGTTTATTCTGCTGCATCTTTCATATGGTTGATTCATGTCCTTGAAAATTATTTCTTGTAATGTCGGAGGCTTGAATTCCCCTATTAAGAGACAGCGTGTTCGATCGTATTCAGCTAAATTAGATGTCAGTATGGCTCTAATTTAAGAGTCGCTTCTCACAGAAACTGACTTATTAAAATTGAAGAAACGTTGGGTAGGTGAAGTTTTCTTTTCGCCAGGTGATGGTAAGAGAAATGGAGTTATAACTTTGTGTCATAAATCGCTCCACACTAAACTTATCTCTCAAGTATCCGATGACGAAGGCAGTTGGTTATTCACTAAACTGTTGGTTGGTAAGGTTCCGGTCTCTTTGTTTAATGTATACAGCCCCACTAATGATGATGCTCAATTTTGGTTGCACTTAACCCAACCCAATGCCTTGTACACTATCCTGAAGATAACTTTATTCTTGCAGGTGATTGCAATCAGGTTACGGATCCCTTTATTCACCGTAAGTCCACCGTGTCCTTTATAGCCAACCAGGCACATACGTTTTTTATGCAAATTATCAAACAGAGGAGTTCAATTGATGCCTGGAGGCTATGTAACCCCCCCCCCCCCTTGAGAGAATACATGTATTATTCACTGGCACATCAAACCTAATCTAGAATAGATACTTTTTTTCATATCACACAATATCTCCCAGTCTTTACGATCTGCTGATACAGGTCCTATTCTCAATTTTGATCATGCTTCTGTTTCAATTCAATTGGATATTATTTCTCAACCTAAATTACCCAAACAATGGTGTTTTAATAACTTGCTTCTTTTAGACCCTGTTTTTACTTCCTTCTATGTTTCTATTTTTCATGCATACTTTTCTATTAACCATACTGACACGTTATCATTTCATACCATTTGGGATGCATTTAAAGCTACAGCTCGCGATTTCATTATTAGATATAGCTCCAATAAACGAAAACAATCCCGCTTTTCTACTGCAGAACACCCAGCAAAGATAAAGAAATTAGAACACTCTTTTTACACTTCTAAATCGAAAGAATGCCTCCAAGAGCTTATTAAGACTAAAGTTCAATTTATTAAGGAATCCACAGAAAATGCCTCTTTATGTTTGTTGAAGTCTAGTGCAATTTTTTATGGTGGTCAAGATAAATCAGGAAAGTTAAACATAATAAGCTGCACATTGAATCCATTATTGATACACACCAGATGCCAAAATATAAAGGTTCTGAAATTTTACAGGAATTTGTGCAGTTTTATAGATCGGAAAACATACTGTCTGACTCTGAGATCTCTCACTATCTTTCTACTATCCAAAAGCCTTCTGATGTTTTAGCTGATTTTGAGCTGTTGGAGACTCATATGTCACAAACGGAACTACACAATGCATTAAAGATAAAGCCCCAGATTCAGACAGATTTACAGTTGAGTGTTACATCCAGTTTGCTCAGATAGTTCTCCCACAATTGCATGCTCTCATAACTTCTTTTTTCGCACTCATGCAATCTTCCGGCTCCTTTTTAGATACCTTAATTTGTCTCCTCCCTAAGGAAGGGAAAGATCTTCTTTCCTGCAAAAACTACAGACCTATATCATTAGTCAATGTTGATTATCACATTGTTTCTAAGGCTCTAGCCATCCGTCTTGATTCCTACCTTCCTAAATTGCTTGACAAAGAACAATCCGGTTTGTTTAAAGGATGAAATATCTCTGATAACACCTGTTTATTTTTTATATATTGTCAAAAGCGTCACACTACTCAGATGCCCTTGCAGCAATTGCTTTAGTGCTGAAAAGGAATTTGATCGAATATATTGTCCTTTTTTTCCACACTCTCCAGTAGTTTAGATTTGGTCCTAAAATCATATCCCTTATCTCTCTTCTTTATACTTCTCTGAAGACTGCTATTTTTGCGAAAGGCCTTACCTCTCCATATTTTACATTGCATAGAGGTGTTTGCCAAGGTTGCCCTCTATCCCCCTTTCTTTTTGGCTTAGCGTTAGAACCATTTTTATCCAAAAAAAGACAGAATCAACTTATTTGTGGTTTCACGTTTAATAATCACCACATTAAACTAGCTGCTTATGCTGATGATGTCTTATTGTTCCTCTCCCAACCTCAATTCTCACTCCAAGATTTCTTACAAGAAGTTGATACATTTAATCTCCAATTGTATGTGTTGTCCTAAACATTTTAAATACCGGTTTATGGTTCACTCCATCCATTCAAACATACATTTCTTTCCATTTTGATAAATGTCTCCATAAACTAACTACTCTAGCTATGAAATATTACCCACTATATTTGTTATGGTGTGTTCGACTTGACACCATTAAAATGATGTTTACTCCTATTATACTTTATATTATTTCAAACATTCCCATACCTATACCCCTTAAGTCCTTTCAAAAGATATAGGGGGATATTCTCAAGAACATGTGATAAGTATTGCAAAATAAGCTTAACGCAACTTTCAACATCACAGTCTATCTCAGGAAAATTACACAGTGTTAACTAAGTATTCACAACACGGCGGCACAATGCGATAGTCTTACGATAACACATCAAATGACCACGTTAAAAGCAACGCAACACCGCAAAAATGCAAAACTCAAACACAAAAACAGCTGCGGTGAGGCCAATCGCCATACAAAAATCTGCAAAAACCAGCGACAGGCCTGTAATTCACACGTGACAGGTGGGAAAAATCACTATAAAAGTAGAAAAAAAAACAGACAAACAAATGCCAAACAACAGTGAAGTACAATGGATGTTGCTGGAGCAAGTACGGAGGAGAACCAGAACCCCACAAGTCCCCCGAAGGACCTGCCTGGGACCTCGGGGTCAGGGAAGGCCAAGGAGAAGAAGAGTAGGAAGAAGCACTTCAGTCCGCAGGAAAACAAGATCCTGATAACGGAGGTGGTAGAACACAATCAACAACTGTTCGTCACCTCCACTTTGTCATTGGCAACAAAAAATTGACTATGGCAGACCATCATGGACAAGGTGAATGCAGTCGGAGTGCTGAAAAGGACAATTGAAGAGGTCAAAAGGCACTGGAATGGTGTCAAGCGCAAAACCAAGCTGAAACTCGCCAACAACCGGAAGGCAGCAATGCTGACTGGAGGTGGGAGTCCAGCGCCACAGGAGGAGCTGGACGATATGGAGGAAATGGTGCCCTCAGTCATCAGTGGGGAGACAGTAGCAGGAGTTGGGGGACCAGACACTGCTCAACATGACCAGACACAACAGCACCAGGGTGAGTAACGACCAGGGACTGGGGGAACTGGGAGGAGATGGGTACACGGGCACAAATGTACAATTGAGTCGAGCACATCTGCTGACAACCCATGCCCCAGCCCCCAACTCCCACCAAGAGACCAATGTACCAAAGTATGCCAAAGTATGAAACATCTCAGCACTGTATAAGCACAGAAGTCAAAGGCACACCGCATGAAAGGAATAAGGGACAGCAAATGAAGAGCTGCAGGGGCGACTTCCCCAAAATGCAGCACACACACATAACATGCAGAGCACATAACCACTGATAACAATGTGGTACAACACGTCCACAACAGAACACAGGAAGCAACTGGTACCAACTGGGTGTAGACACTGGTCAATCACATTTGGCAATGCAGGAAAATGTGAGTTGACAATGTACAAGTACAAACACACACACGTCATGTTGTATAAAATGCCCACTATCCCCCATCAAATAGGCAGCACCTCCCAAACAGCCACAATGTACACAGTCATGCAGACTGTATGAAAACATGTTCAATGTGACAACATAGATGTGGACACGTTGTTAAACTGCATTTCCCCTTCACATTGCAGAGGAACAATCAACACCTCCTGCAGAGCAGGCCGAACCTCTTTTCTCTGATGATGAAGAGGACTACCCCAGCTTCGACTCCGACGCCCTCCAACAGATTGTGGACAGCCTCTGCAGCCGACCTCCAGAAGCAGGGCAGCCCAGCAGCTACGAGGAGACCCTACCCCCTGCACAGACCACACAGCAGGCAGCACCCCCACCATGGCTACCTCCCAGGACCCCCACGAACAACACATGGCATTCCAACACCGTGTGTTGGGGTGCCAGGACAATCTGGCTGAACTGGCGCGGGTGGGCTTCGACCGCATGGCAGACAAACTAGATGCCATATGTGGGTGTCTAAGTCCCATCAGGGACCACTCACAGTCCCTAACGGACACCCACAGCCCACTCCATGCTCTCCAACGGACCTTGGCTGACATCGCTGGAGCCCTGACTCAGAGAATAGAACAACTGTCACAAGGCCTGGCGCTGATGCGTGCTGCTGCTACCACTCCATCCACATCTCCACCCCTGAAGTGTCAGTGCCACATAGTGTGGCAGACATTCCTCCTACAGACCCTGAAGTGTATCTGCCACACAGTACAGGAGACAGAATACCACAACCCACACATGAGGCGCATGCAACAGCAGAGAACAAAGAGGCAGATGAATCTGCCATTGTGGTAAGAAGGACGCAGTAGCATTCATATCCGCTAAATGGTAGGTTTCTGCTTGGTTCTACCCTCTGCATCATCACCTTCCACTGTCCCATGATGCACTCTGCGACACTCACCTTGGACCTTGACATGAACTGCCATATGCCGTTCGATCACCAATGACACAGCAAACAGACTGCGGACTGAACTCTTCCTTTTCCTTTGGACTTGTCATTCCCTGAAGGACTCTGGCTGGCCCTCCATGGGCCAACATCGTCATGTGGGGTTTGCATTGCCCTGTACTGCTCCAGAAGAAACACTCCACTGAATGTGCATTAAACATTCCTAATCACACAGATGTGTCATGTCTATTGTCTTTCAAGTGTGGTAGTATGGATGAATGTAGGCTCAGTGAATTCCTCTTACGTCCATGTGGCTCATGTCGTAGAACTGGGGTCACAGGGTGACACATTGCCGAATGCGGTCCGGGTGGTGCTGACACAACAACAGGGACACATGCATTAGTTACTTCCTTGTCCAGCCCGATACGGAACCATGGCCAGAGCCCCGGGGTCATTATGCACACCCTTACGCTGGACTGGCATATGCCAGACCAGCCCACTCCACTTACGCTCACGGGGGCAACAACGCTACATGTCCTAGGTCTTCCCGGTAGTGATCTGCTGATCACAGGTCTAGCTTTCAGCATGCCACAGCCACTTCCTCAGGCTGGTTTACACCCACACCACACCCATCCAGCACACACGTCACAGGACATGTAACCCTGCCAATAAAAAGGGCCGTGCGCACGTCCTCAACGCTATTTCCACTCTCTATCTGGGTGTATCCATGTGGTGTTTTTGTAGGGCCCTGCAACATCACATTCCCCTGGCCCAGAGGTGAGATGATAGCGTCCCCACCATGATACCCAATCGTACAGGGTCCATGACTTGCGGGGCAGAGACTTGGTGGCATCAGATACATTGCGACTGGCACAGGCACATCGCCACAGGACGATGACTTTCGTTGCACTGAGGTAGGGGCACCTTAGGTGCTGAGTGGGTGTGCAGCCTGAGATAATGCCCTGTCCCGGCGGGCCAGACTGCTCAGGATTTGTGTGCCCTGGCCAACTGGACCGCAGTGTAGGCCAGAGCCAGCGGGCAGCGCGGCCTCTGTGATCCGAGAGGTGGCATCACCTCTCGGATCACAGAGTTAGTGGCACCTCAAGGGCTGAGCGGGTGTGCAGCCTGCGATGATGCCGGGTGCACTGGCATGTCCTCTGCCATGATGAAACCAAGACCCAGACTCAAATGTTAAACCTGGTGGCCTGCAGAGCAAGGCTGCATGAGGTGGAGGGTGCCATGTTTGTGAGGCCCGGGCCTGGGGCTTGCACCAGCACGTGGTGAGCACTCATTGCGACACGCCGGTGGCAGTGAGGTCTGGGTGTGCAGGGGCGGGCATGCCATGCTGGGTGGCAGGAGGGGCTGGGGTGCAGCTGCCTGGGTGCACAGGGGCTGGCATGCCCTTTTGGGTAGCGAGAGGGGCTGGCATGCAGCTGCCTGGGTGCGCAGGGGCGGGCATGCGATGATGTCGTGTGCAATTGTAGGTACTCTGCCATTCATGTATCTGGACTCTGTTTCAGATGACAGATCTGTTTCAGATGTAGGACCTGGTGAATTGCACTACATACCAGCACGTGGTTGCAGATAAACGGGTGTCAGCAGGTGAGCAGTGAGGCCTGGGAGCGCAGTGTCAGCATTCTCTCTCCCTGTCCCTCTCTTCTTTTCTCTGTGTCTCTCTCCCCCTCTCTTTCCACCTTTCTCTCTCTCCCTCTCTTTCTGTCTTTTTCTCTCTCCTTCTCTTTCCGTCTTTCTCTCTCTCCTTCGCTCTCTCTCTGTCCTTTGATGTGCGCAAGACACACCTTCTCATCTGGATTTTTATCTTTCAGGCTGTGACCTACAGATTGTCCCGCAGAGAGCCGCCATGTGTCTTCATTTCTCTTTTGTGTTTATTTCAATACATTTTCATTTGTTAATTCGAAGGTGAATGTCTGATGCCCATTTTTGTGACGACACATGCATGTCACCAAATGTGATTGTGCAACATCCGACGGATTATTTGGTACATGATTCCGTCTAGTTGATGTGACATGTCTTTGACTGGGGGGTGCCCGGGGAGGGGGGGTCCTGGGGGTGGTGGTGGTGGGTGTTGTGGCCCTGTTGGGGCTCCCAGCTGCATGATCAGTGGCTCCATGGCATCTGTTGTACTTCTGGTATGGACTGGGCTCCTTTTTGTGGTGCGGGCTGTCGTCGGACCTTACACCAGGTCAGAGCAGGTGTTAATTTCCTGCTGCGAACGCTCCTTAACGCATGTTTTGTGAGCTTATCGCTGATCTGGCTAGTCGTTGAGAATGTTGCAGAGTGGTGTTGTTGCAGCTTTTGGCACGGGAACGCCTACTCTGCATCTCATTAGCGATAGTTGCTGGGTCATCAGTGGCGATGTTTTTGGTGGCTGCTATCACAAGTAAACTGGTGATATGGGCAGTTAGCACCAGCTTGTGAATGGGGAGAGAAATTTATCGCGACTTTGGTTGCGATAAAATACTGATAACTTGGCAATATCTCTTTGAGAATATGCCCCTAACTGTATACTTACCTCATTCCTCTGGAATAACAAAAAATCTCGGGTATCGTTGTCAAGATTATCTCATCCAAAAAATGGAAGGAGGAGTAAACCTTCCAGAATTTTTTAAGTATCATAAGGCCTTTTTGCTTCAGCAAACTCCTCAGTAGCTTTTAGACTCCTCTTTGAAATCTCCATTATGACTTGACATTGAAAAGTCCTTTCTTTCTCCTTTCTCTTTCAAAGAATACTTATCTTTCATGTGCAAACCACAAAATATATCTACACCAGTTCTCAAACACTAAATTGCTGGATTCAATACTTCATTTCACTCCTAAACATCTTGGTACTTTTCTTGATAGAGCGGTCACAAAGTGGCCAGAATGATGTCATTCACACCCAAACACATTAGCGCCACTTTGCAGTGTTTGCCAGTGAAGCGCCACTTTTGTGTTCTTGTCTCTCTTTGAACAACATTGTTTTCCCTGGGTGGGAAAGTGCACCATTCCTGGAGGTACTGAAATTCCTGCTTGATGGGTGAATTGGAGAACAAAATGTGTACCACAGCTCTGTGTTCACGGATGTGTTCTTTTTACCACACTGCTTACGTTTTGTAAGGATATAAACAATGGACATTAAAAAGGGTCCCTTTTGGGACCTATAGTCCTGTCCTTAACGTTTCAGGCAAAAGCAATCACCGATTTCTGAATAATGAGTGTAAAAAGGTAACCATGTTGTTCCTGCTTACATTTCACATGTTTCACTTAATCTTGCATTCCCTTGAGTGTTTGCTTTTTCCAGGATGTTGTTAATTTTTGTTAGGCAGCATATTGCTCTTGTACAGAGTCTAATTTCACATCCAGGTGTTTATAGCATGCACAATTGGGTTGTAGTTGAAGGCAGTGCAAGTTTCTCTCAGCGGGGCAGTATTGAGTTCAGTGGGGGAGAGGATGTGGCACCACGGTCAGAGTTGCTGAATTTGGAACTAGGAACCAGGTTCAGCCTTCATGACCAGTCCACCAGACAAATCCCCCGAGGGAGACCATTCCCATGCTACACCTAATGCCCCGCAAGATCTTAAAAGCAGTGGTGTATTAGCACCAGCAGGTGGGCCCTAACGGTGTCAAGTGTGGGTTAACCTTGAAGGCATGTCCACCACAATTTATTCTGAAGTTCACCTCCAGTCCTGCAAGCAGGCCTGTGAAGCAGAACAACCTAGAGCAACAGTGACTGTCACTGTGGTCACAGGACCCTTGAGCAGGGGGGCTCTAGTGCAGTGCGACCGCACCGGGCGCTGACTTCGGGTGCTGGCGTTGTGTTTGCAAGTATAATATGGTTTTAAAAGCACTTGCTGCCTCCTTCCTGGCCTCCAGCAATTTTTGGCAACAATAAAAATGTCATGATAACTCAGGTGATTAATGTTCATAGTAGAGACTGATGGTGCTTGGTCTAGTAGAAGTTTTGACTCCTGGAAAGAAAGCATGGAGGGTTAATATGCCTGCTGCTAAGAACATGCACCATGCAGATCACAAAGTGCATACAATGTAAATAGGCCAGTGGGTTACTGCTTTTGTCAGAGAGACTCTATTGTTACTTGCATTTAAGAAGTTAAAATCCTAACATAGATCAGTGAGCTATTAACTGTCATCTAAGAGCTGCATGCAAACTGCAAGATATAAATAAGAGCGTTATGGTGTTTTCCCCAGTCTATGATTATCCTAATGTTGCAAAAAAGGGTTAATTTGTATAGAAATCCTTCTAAATATTAAAGAGAACCCAAGCCATGGTATTAATTTTTAATGTTTTAGTAACTTTTGTTCCGTTTGAGCTATAAACTATTTATTAGTTAAAATTGTCAGATTATGGAGCATATTATGTGGAAAACCTTTGCAAACTATGATATTTTGCCATTTCTGTTTGAATTGCCTCATGTGGAAAAAGACAAAAGTGCTGATGACAGAAACTCCATGGCTCGGAGACAAATAGCCTGTGCTTCCACTTTTAAGCGTATTTGGGATGTTTTGTGATTGGAAACATATTCCACTTTGTGAATGAATTTTGTCAATAACTCATATTGAACCTTAAATTAACATGTGTATCCATTGGTTGAATTAAATAACATAATAAGATGTAACAGGTTAGTGAAATGGGACACAAATACTAAAAATTGGGATATTTAGTTCTTTCTGCCATACCTCTAACTTCGCCCAATGACCCAATCTCCAGGTTATTCCTGCCCTCTGATTCTCCACCCACAGTTCGCCTACTTTTTTAACCCCACTTGGACCACTGGATGTACATAGGGGCCGATTAGGATGCCGGACCACAGAGGAGGAGGGACCGTCCGCAGAGGCAGCGGCCGTCCCTCTGTTGCAATTAGGATGTGACCGCCACCCTGGCGGTCACATCCCGTATCTTTAACCTTGCGGCGGGTGCTGCTTGAAGCAGCACCCGCCGCAAGGTTAAAAATGCATACTTTGCATTTACATGCACAACGCGGCAGGCACCGCGCTGTGCCTGCCGCTGTGTGCATGTAAATGCAGGGGGGTACCATAGGTACCCCCCATGTGCAACCCCACCCCCCTTCACCCTGGGGTCCCGCAAGGGGCCCCAGAAGCAAAGTTCCACATGCTTTTCCACGGCGGAAAAAAAAGCCGCCGAAAAGCATGTCTCACCACACATCCTAATTTGGCTGCCGCTGTCTTGTACTTATAACCTTTGTTTACGAGAAGCAAGGCTGGCAGTAACTGTACCTCTTTTATGCCAGCCTTGTTTCTCTTAAGCAAGGACCAGAAGTACAATGTGTGTGTTTACGCACCACTTGCAGGTTTTCAAAACACATGAATATAAGGCATTGTCATTTACAATGCAAACAGCTCAAACTCTCGAAAATGCGAGACATTGCATTGCAAAGGCTTGTTAATCTTGTTAGCACTGTCTGAGCATTGGTTGCACCTCGTTTTAATGCCCACATATATTAATAAGCAACAGAAAGGTGACAGAAAGGTGACCAGTGAACCTTTTCAAAGGGCCTGCCACTGAGCAGCAACATGTGTTGCTGAGTTTTTAGTAACTTTTGAAATGTTTGAGCTAGAAGCACAATCCCAGTAGCCCAGTTATATTATGAATCTTGGAGTTTTTATAGTGCCACACTTATTGCCCAGCTCAGTATTTTTTAGCCAGAAGGTTTAGTGTAGGCATTGAATTCCCTTCAAATGTTCACACTAGGTTGGTTCGAGTGTTAACCTTTTCAGTGGTAGACGGGAATGCCATCAGGAGGCTATGAGTGGCTGTAGAAGCACCTATCTTTGTGGCGGCATAATAAGGGATAGAGTGCATGTGAGTTGGGTCAGCTGGGGATATGGGAGGGAAGAAGAGATTGGAAGATTGGGCAGACTGGTTAGTATGGGAGGATGAAGTTGAGTGGCTGTCAAGTAGCTGAGATATGTCACTTGACTTGTCTCTCGGATTGGGAAAGAGTGCCTGGAAGAACAGCAGTGACCTGGATGTAGGTGCATAGTAGAAGTGAATGGGTAAGGTGTGGATTGACTGATTGGGGATATAGAAAGGTCAGGAGTGACTGCGGTGTGGGGCTGAGTGAAGCTGTCTCTCTCACCTCAAGCATTAGACTTCCGGGTGAGAGGAAGGAGAGCACAGTATTATGAAACCCATCTATCTAGTTCCTGTTCGCTGTGCCTGTCCCTCACAGCCAGCGGGCATGGGCTTCGATTCATGCAGAGGGCGCATTCTCTGAAGGTTGCAGGCATCAGAGCTGCTGAATGGCAAAAAAAGAGAGAACAAAAGGTCCGTGGGGTAGGAGAAACTCGCCTTAAAGCAGATTAAAAAAACAGGGGGGAATGGTGCTGCTACGAATGAAGATAGCCTGCTCGCGGGAGGCCAGGGGGCCTTGTCTTGCCTAATTCCCTTCCTTACAGCACCAGACCAGATACAGGGACACAACCACAGCTGAAAGCACTACGGAGCCAGGGTCCCCCTCGGGCATCGCCACATGATGGAGGGGCATAGCTTCCACTCAACCGCCTCCTGACGCCCAGGCCCTCCAACTCAGGACCTCGTGCACCAGAACATACAACGTATGCATGGAGGGCATCCAAGGAGGCCTTTAGTCATCTCAGCACTCAAATCAACAGACCGACGTAAGCCTATGCAAACATCAGGCATCTGAGTGCATAAACCAGAAGACGTCTCTACAAATAGTACAAGCACGAAATCGAAACCAGTGGTGCACGCGCACCATAGAGGATCGGGCGGGAATCAAAACCAGTGGTGCACGTGCACCACAGAGGAGCGGGAATCGAAACCAGTGGTGCACGCGCACCACAGAGGAGCAGGGGCGAGGGAGTGCTGCAGCAAAGCGAACGCGCGCTAATTATAAACACATGTTTATAATTAAAACTAGATGCTGCTGCTGCGTGTAACAGACACCAATAGGCTATGGGGGGTTACATTTCTAAAGGAAGCCGGGACATGCACCCGCCTTTCACCAATTGCGTGCTGTCTTTTTTAAAAAAACGGATGCATGACGTTACAACGCATACTTTTACAAAGCCTACCTTTACAACGCAATTTTTACACTGCAACATCCATTACAACACATACCATTACAACGTATGCCATTACAACGAATTCTTTGAAACTACCTTTACAACGCATTCCACTACAACGCATACGACATTTACAACGCATACCATTACAACGCATAACATTACATTGCATGTAAGGTAAGTGTTGGGTAGTGTAGGGGTTAAAATTACTATTCTAACTCCAGGGGGTGCAACAGTAGGGTAAGTGTTGGATAGTGTAGGGGTAAAAATTACTATTCTAACTCCAGGGGGTGCAACAGTAGGGTAAGTGTTGGATAGTGTAGGGGTAAAAATGACTATTCTAACTCCAGGGGTGCAACCGGTCGCTCCACCCGCCGCGCGGCCCTCCTTGGTGTGCCTTGGTGTGCCTGATATCGTATTCGCACTGTATCTCCTACATTCTGTGCCATTGTGCCTGGTATCGTATCCATATTGCCTTGGTGTGCCTGATATCGTATTTGCACTTTATCTCCTGCATTCTGTGCCATTGTGCCTCGTATCGTATCTATATTGCCTTGGTGTGCCTGATATCGTATTCGCACTGTATCTCCTGCATTCTGTGCCATTATTATTGCATTGTTTTGGTATTTGTGCCAGCGACCTCCTTGGTTGTGCCCCCGATCTCGCCTGTGCCATTATTATTGCATTGTTGTGCCCTTAGCCCGTCTCTCCTCCCCGCTCCCTGCCGCTGCTCCCCCGCGGCCCCACCCCCGCTCCCTCCAGGATCTCTGGACCGATCCCCTCCCCACTCGCCACCCCGCTCCCGCCTCCCAGCTGCTCCTCCCTTGCTCCGCCCCCTCAACTCTCCACTTATGGCAGAGTTGCATACGTGCAGAGGGCACGCGCAGCGGGCGCGCATTAAACGCGCCAAAGGTAAGCCCGTCTGCACCCGTCCGCGCCTGGCCCGTGCCCAGCGCCAGACCCCCTGGACCCGGCAGAGGCCATCCCACCCGCCAAACGTATGACGCCGCCACCCTCACTGCACTCAACACCGGCCGACTCCCCGACTGCTACCGAGCCACCCCAGGACGCACCCATGGACCCTTCACCTGCCAATCCTGCAAGTTCTGCTGCATCAAGACCTACACTGCATCCGCTCACGCCAAGCAGAGCTCCAACATCAACCACCTGAAGTGCATCCTGCTCAACACCCGCTCGGTCCACAGACACGCCATTGAACTATGGAACCTACTCGACTCCACAACTCCGGACTTCGCCTTTCTCACTGAAACCTGGATGAACGCCTCATCAGCACCCAACATCGCCATAGCCATCCCTGACGGTTACAAGATCATCCAAAGGGACTACATCAATCAAACAGGAGGAGGCATCGCCATAGTCCACAAGAACACCATCCGCATCACGACTAGCGCCGACGACACCCTCACAGCCGCCGAAACACCTACACTTCCAGATACACACCGACCCCAAGACCACACTCAGAGGCACCCTCATTTACAGACCCCCAGGACCCCGCACACAATTCAGCGAAGACATCGCTGACTTTGTCAGCCCACACGCCCTCCCCTCCGATGACTATATTCTCCTAGGGGACCTCAACTTCCACCTGGAGAATAACAACGACAGCAACACCAACACCCTGCTGGACAACCTCGCCAATCTCGGACTCAAACAACTGGTGAACACCCCCACCCACTACGCCGGACACACGCTCGACCCAATCTTCTCCTCCAGCAAGCACATCTCCTTCAACCACTCCACGGGACTCCACTGGACAGATGACAGCTGCGTCCACTTCAGCTTCAGAAAGACCACGACCCACCACCACCCACAACAGGTCCCTCGCAGAAGCTGGAACAAAATTACCACCACCCAGCTCACCACATCACTGAACCAGAACCCTCCTGCCAGATCAACAGACCCCAATCAAGCAGCCAACAACCTCGCACAGTGGATCACCAACTGCGCTGACGACCTAGCACCCCTGAAAAACCATCCCAACAAACCAGGAAGCAAAAAGCCTCCTGGTTCCACGACGACCTCAAGAACTCCAAGAAGAACTGCTGCGCCCTCGAGAAAGCCTGGCGAAGAAACCCAACCACAGACAACATGACCGCCCTCAAACACGCCACCCGCAAACACTACCAGCTGATCCCCGCACCACCAAGAAGTCAGCATTCAGGGAGCGTCTAGACAATAATGCCCACAACAGCTAGGAATTCTTCAGCATCGTCAAAGAGCTCACCAACCCCAGCGCCGGCAACAACGACATAATTCCCTCACAAGACCTCTGCGACTCTCTCGCCTCGTTCTTCCACAGCAAGATCGCAGACATACACAACAGCTTCGCGACCAGACCACTCCCCCACCCACAGAATCGAACCCCCCACCACCACCCTCCGCGCCTGGATCCCGATCAGCACCGAAGACACCATCCGCACGATGAACACCATCCACTCCAGATCGCCAACCGACCCATGCCCCCACTACATCTTCAACAAGGCCGACTCCGTCATCGCCCCTCAACTCCCGGACATCATCAACTGCTCCTTCAACACCGCCACCTTCCCGGAAAGCTGGAAGCATGCCGAGCTCAGCGCCCTCCTGAAGAAACCTTCAGCAGACCCCACCAAACTTAAGAACTACCGCCCCATCTCGCTCCTCCCTTTCCCCGCCAAAGTCATAGAGAAGACCATCAACAGTCAGCTCGCCGCCTTCCTCGAGTCCAACAGTTCCCTCGACCCCTCACAGTCCGGTTTCCGAGCCAACCACAGCACCGAGACCGCCCTCATTACAGCTACAGACGACATCCGAACCCTACTCGACAATAGGGAAACAGTGGCCCTCATCCTCCTGGACCTCTCCGCAGCGTTCGACACGGTCTGTCACCAAACCTTAATTCAACGCCTCAACAACATCGGGGTACAAGATAAGGCACTGGAGTGGATCATCTCGTTCCTCGCCGGAAGAACCCAGACAGTCCGCCTCCCCCCGTTCAGATCAGAGGCCACCGAAGTCATCTGTGGCGTACCACAAGGATCATCGCTCAGCCCCACCCTCTTCAACGTCTACATGAGCCCCCTCGCATCCATCGCACGCCAACACAACCTCAACATCATCTCCTACGCCGACGACACCCAGCTGATCCTCTCCCTCACCAAAGACCCAACCACCGCCAGAACCAACCTACACGAAGGGATGAAAGAAGTAGCCGAGTGGATGAAGAACAGCCGCCTAAAACTGAACTCAGACAAGACGAAAGTCCTCATCCTGGGATCATCCCCCTTCACCCCATTCAGAACGCCTCCGCACGACTCATCCTGGACATACCTCGACACAACCACATCCGGACACCTGAGAGACCTGCACTGGCTCCCCGTCAGCAAGAGAATCACGTTCCGTCTCCTCACTCAGGCACACAAGGCCCTCCACGACCTAGGACCCAGATACCTTAACAACCGCCTGACCTTATACACCCCCACCCGCCAACTGTGTTCGTCCAACCAAGCCCTCGCCACGCATCCGAAGAACCACCATGGGAGGTAGATCCTTCTCCTACCTGGCGGCCAAGACCTGGAATTCCCTCCCCTCCCACCTCCGTCGTACCCAGAACCACCTCTCCTTCAGGAAGCAACTCAAGACCTGGTTGTTCGATCAGTAGCGAACTCCTCTCCCCTAAGCGCCTTGAGACCCTCTGGGTGAGTAGTGCGCAATACAAATCTCTGATTGGATTGGATTGGATAGTGTAAGGGTACTCTGTGTTGTAATGCTATGCGTTGTAATGGTATGCGTTATAATGACTGCGTTGTAATGGCATGCGTTGTAGTGGTGTGCGTTGTAGTGTCATGCGTTGTAATGGTTGCATTGTAAATGCATGCGTTGTAATGGATGTTGCGGTGTAAAAGTTGCGTTGTAAAGATTGTTTCCCTAAAAAAACGCACGCTAAAGCCAATTGCAGCCGATGAAATCAAAAGCACACGCACAAGCGTGTGTTCAGCTTTCAGAAGCCATTACATGAAGCCTTGCTGCACACTGCAACGCTAGGCGCAAGACCTAAAAAGGGGGCAAGGGAGGCACCACACATGAAAAAAAGCCATTGAATAAAAGGATCCATTAGATATAGTCTATTAATGATATATTGCCTTGATATGGACCCGCCATTTCTTCCCCCTTATGCACATTTTCTTCTACATTATTTTCATTCTAGATTATTTTACGTAGTTGATCTCATTCATTTCACGTGAAGTTAAACGTGGGTGCATTTCACATAGAAAACATTTGCGAATACCCCAAAGGTTTATGGGGTTTCTAACATTTGTTCTCTTTTCCCCTGAGCTTGATGATAAACTTACGTCTGTGAAAAAGTCAGCCATCAATGGATTGTTCAGCAGGAGGAAGTATATTCTGTGACTCGTGATTTATGTTTTGTATGAGGAAAGCTTGATTTTTACACCAGCAAGTGACATCCATGCAGATATTAACTATTGAAGGTGGTGTGCACTGCAATGGTACTCATTTTTGGGTATCAGAACGTAATTTTAAGTATTGTACTTTAAGGAAGAGAAACAGAAAGATAAGAAATGGCCGAAAAGAGAAAAAGCAGGATTGAAAAAGAACCTTCCAGAACGAGACAAAGAAACAAGAAGCATACGGTAGTGGAAAAAGGCGCATGGGATGGAATTAAGAGTAGGCCATCTGGTATTCGTCAATCCTCACACTTGGCCACACTGGAGGCAGGTTCGTGAGAAACTCTTTGGGCCAATGCACTTCTTTTTATTTCTGTATTTATTTTTTTACAAATTAAGCACTAGTATGGCAACAGTCCAGTGATGACTTAACAAATAATTCGCAGATTTCCATTGCAGAACAGAGTCTGAGCAGGTTTGTGGGCATGTGAATTCAGGGCTGTGGTTGACAAATCAGCATTTTTAGAATGTTTGGGTGGGTCACTTAGCAGTCCTAAAATCGGAAGCCAGAGGTAAGCATTTTTCATATAAAATATGATGATGATGATAACAGTAGGTCCTCTACTATTGTTCGGAATTGTCCTGCGGGTGAGAAATGCATTAAAATAAAGATGTATTCTGCTTTCTCATACACTGGTGCAATGTACCCTTTATTTATTATTCGTGTTGAAGCCCATAGCCAGTAAATGTCATCCCATTTACCACAACCTATCTCAGGCTTTAATAAGCTTTCAATGTGTCAGATTTGCGAAGTTTTCTATTTTCCCAAAATGTTCTTGCCGGCAAAATGTACCATAAAATATGTTTTGCAGGACATTTTTCTTTACTGAACCTGTCTCTTCTCCCTCAAAATGTAGCAAACATTTCCTTCTCCCACAATACGCACGTTTTCTCTATTTAACCTTTCTTTAAGGCATTGCCAAATGGTGAATTAGGCAAAGGTTTTTTAAAAAATGTAGTTGACAAAAACAAACTTTGCAAATTTTGCACACCTCTAGTTAAAATTTGAGGCATAAAACATCGTCGTTTCAGATAACGTTGCTGATAAAATGTGCTGAAATCAGGAAAGGAGAGACAGCCTAAAGACAGAAAAAAAAGATTATTATTAGCATTTTGAATTTTCTACCACAAACACTTCTCAGTTTCAAAGTTTACATGATAATACATTTGTTAACATTAAGCACAAGACAAATATTATATAAACCTGTCAAATGTAGCGTTGAGCGTTTGTAAGATTTGTTTGCATCTCTCCACGTTGGCTTGGCGTCTATGTATTTTATCAGTTACTCCATGACAGCAGGAGAGGACTTTTGGCATCACTCCCCACTACTGGTTGCCAAATGATAAATATTAATGCCAAAATGGCCAACCCCTGCAGACCATATCTAATTGAGACAATACCACCTAAAGAGGTGAGACTCTGCTTGGCTGTGCACCAGCAAAGGTTCAAACACATTTTTTGTGCAGGCACTTTAAAAATGAAGAGCGCATGCAACACAACAGGTTGTGAGCAGTCACCCTGAAGTGTCTCATGTCACAGGGTTCATTGTTCAAAGAAAATACTTTTTTAAGTTCAGAAAAGTTTTATTGAAATTAATAAAGTAAAAAGTTACAAAATAAGACATTGCATATAATGAATATGATGAAACAGCAAAACAAGCAATAGTAATGATTAGAATAAAAAAGGTCAAAAGTTGAGAAGAACTGTAAGCATGACCGGCGACTGGTAGATTACAGAACAATGAATTACATAGGAGATATACAATAAATATAAAAAGTGTAAAGTAGAAAAAGTACATATAGTAACCTATAGGAAATCATGGAGGTTTAATAACTTCTTGTTATATTGGTGTTAAAGACAAAGAACACCTAGCACTCATATAAAAAAATAATGTAGCTGGGCTCCAAAATTCTCTCCTCTTTGTAGCTAAAATCAAGGGGTAGACAAATGTTGTATCTAATCTATGATTGTAGCAAACAGCGTACCACCAAGCCTGATATGAGACGTTAGTAAAATCTTTCCAATTTTTGGTAATTTGTTGGAAGGCTACTGCTATTAGTAAATCAATTATTTTTACCCTGAAAGCACAATGTTCCCAAATAGAAGAAGCACTGCCCAGGAAAATATGAGAAATAGAAAAAGAGTGAGTAGAAGAAAAAATCTTGTTAATTTGAGACCACACCTTCACCCAAAAAGTATGAACTAGGGGACAGTTGAAAAGCATATGGAATAGGTCTGCATGTGGTGAAGAGCAGGACCAACATTTGTCAGAGGTATCTGGATAACGTTTGCTAAGAGTCAATGGTGGAAGTAATAGAAAAATAATGTCTGAGTTGTGTTAGCAGCCCTGGAAGATTTGCGAATCTTCGACCATAATTTGTCCCATAACTCAATAGGCCAAGAAATTTCCAAATCTTCTTCTCAAGCTTCTTCCGTCTTAGTTTTAATATGGGGTGAGGGTATAGATTGAAGAAGTGCATAAATTGTGGAAGCTTTGGAATGTTTAAGAAGTAAAGAGCGTAGTGAAGGTGTATCAGAGGACTCCTAACACAAGGGGGGAGGAGAAACAAGAGAAGCATCAAAAGCAGATTGTAGTGCAATTGTCAATAACGAGTATTTAGCGCAAAATGTGGGAGGTAAATGAAACGAGGAGGCAACTAATGAGAATGAGATAACCTGATTGTGATGGAATAGTTGGTGAACCCAAATAAGCCGGGCTGAAGACGGCTGGAATGCCAGAAACCGGTCCTCGGAAGCTTGTTTCCGGTCCAGGGAAGACATGGCTTGGCAGTTCGGGCTGGACTGTTCCCATGAGGCACAGGGTCAGACTGATTTGCATATAGCCATGTCTGAACTGGGGTGGCAGAGTGGGCTAAAGAACGGTGATGGATTAAACCCAGATCTTTTGACTGGGTGTGAGTGTTTGATTGATTCAGATGCTCCGTCCATCACCACCCCCTTTTGTACCGCTTTTGGCCGCCATAAGTGTGGCAGGGTATGCACAGACTTGAGTCCCTTGCTCACTTTGCCACTGGATTCAAGCAAGCCGGGCTGAAGACGGCTGGAATGCCAGAAACCGGTCCTCGGAAGCTTGTTTCCGGTCCAGGGAAGACATGGCTTGGCAGTTCGGGCTGGACTGTTCCCATGAGGCACAGGGTCAGACTGATTTGCATATAGCCATGTCTGAACTGGGGTGGCAGAGTGGGCTAAAGAACGGTGATGGATTAAACCCGGATCTTTTGACTGGGTGTGAGTGTTTGATTGATTCATATGCTCCGTCCATCACCACCCCCTTTTGAACCCAAATAAGGCCACGCGATCTCCAGGATTTCCAAAAAATGGGTTTACCTTTAATTAAGATAAATGTATTGTGCCAAATGGCTTGATCAAGAAAGGAAGTAATAGGAAGGAGAGGTAGAATCTTGGAAGTATATTTAAGAATAGGAGTGGATATGGATTGTGGTTTACGAATAAACAAAAGATATTCCTTGAATGAAAAAGGCGTTCCAAGGCCAACCAAAGAGGGGAGGATGAGGTAGAATCAGTAATCCAGTTGGACGCTTGATTTAATAAAAAAGACTTATGATACAAGGAAAAATTCGGGAAGTTAACCCCTCCCTCCTTTTTAGGACGCATCAATTTGGATAAAGACATACAAGATTTTTTATGGCCCCACAAAAAGGTAGACAAAATGGAGTTGATTTTCTTAAAATTTTTCAAGGATATAGAAAATGGTACATTAGAAATTGTAAATAGGACAATAGGAGAAAGCATCATCTTGATGGTGTCTAGTCTACCCCACCAGGACAGATACAAGGGATGCCATTTCGTAGTGAGGTTAGTTAATTTTTGTATACAGTCTTCCATACAACGAGTAACTGTACCCGAAAGGGAAGATGTAAAATGAAGACCCAAATATTTAATAGAGTTGGGACTCCACGTAAAGCCCAAATTTGAGAAATCAATTTGAAAAGTAAATTTAGTGAGGGGTAGGATCTCGCATTTAACTTTAGTTAATTTGTAGCCAGAAACATATGCAAAAGAATTACCTTCATCTAAGAATGCGGGAAGGGATGAAGTAGGTTGGGATAAAAATAATAACACATCATCGGCATAGGCTGCCATTTTAATTGTAGATTGTTGGAAAGTGAAACCATGTATTTGATCATTTTGGCGAATCCGCAACAAAAAAGGTTCTAGAGCAAGATTAAATAAGAAAGGTGAAAGTGGACAACCCTGTCTGACCCCTCTATTAAGAGAGAAATAAGAAGATAAGCCACCATTCGCCGAAATCGCCGGGGTGAGAATATAGGAGTGAAATGAGTGTGGAAATTTTTGGACCAAAACCAAACCACTTCAGAGTATTAAAAAGATATGCCCACTCAACCCTATCAAAAGCTTTTTCAGCATCTAAAGCTATGGCTGCAAGGTGAGAAGAATGTGAGGTCTTAGAAAGAATATCAAAAAATAATCTAGTGTTATCTGCCAGCAACCTTCCTTTAACGAAACCGGACTGTTCCTTTCCTAAGAGATCAGGTAAATATGATTCTAAACGCAAGGCTAACGCTTTCGAAAAATATTTGTAATCTATGTTAACTAAAGAGATGGGACGATAGTTTTTGCAGTGTTGAGTATCCTTACCTGGTTTTGGAATAATGCAAATAAGGGCATCCGAAAATGTACCAGAGCAGAACCGGATTCAAAAAAAGTGGAAAGAAGAATATGTAATTTGGAGATAAGCAATTTAGAGAAGTGAGAAAAGAATTCAACAGTGAAACCATCTGGGCCTAGGGCTTTTCCATTTTTGAGAGTATTGAGTGCATGAAAGAGTTATTTTTGTGTTAGATCCGCTTCTAATGGGGAAAGATCTGGAGGTGTATCAACAGGTGATTTAATTTTGGACAGAAATTCAGAGATGGATTGCTCAGAAGAAACTGATTCAGAGGAATATAAGGTTTCGTAAAAATGAAGAAATTCCTGTAAAATGTCATCATCTTTGTGCTTTAGTGAACCATCCTGACCAAAAATGGAATCAATATTAACTTTGTTTTGTTTTACTTTTAAATAATTGGCTAATAATTTCCCAGCTTTATTTTGACCGCCATAGAATTTAGCACTGGATATTAATAGAAAATTAGAGGCGTTATATGTGGAATCTTTATTGAATTGAAGTTTAGTAGCGATGTGCTCAGTTAAGCAATCTTTAGATTTGGAAGTATAGAAAGAGTGTTCTAATCGTTTAATTTTAGATAAAAGTTCAGTAGGGATGTGTTGAGCTTTCTTCCGCTTACGAGAAACATAGTTAATAATAAAGTCTCTGGCCGATGCTTTAAAGGCATCCCATATTACAGGAAATTGGATATCATCAGTATGATTGAGCAAAAAGTAGTCATGAAAAAAGGATGTAAAGGAAGAGACAAATTCTGAATCAAGAAGGAGAGAATTATTAAAATGCCATTTCTAGAATTAGGTTTATGTAAAACATCCAAATTGATAGAGACTGGCGCGTGATCGGAAATTAAAATTGAACCATTGTCGGAAGCAATAAGGGGCTGGGAAAGGTGGTGTGAAACGAAAAAGTAATCTAATCGCGATTGAGTCTGATGAGGTGGTGAAAAGAAGGAGTATTCAGGCAGTGTGGGATTGCAAAGTCTCCATGCATCAATAAGTTTGTACTGAGTAATAAGTTGTGTAAAAGATTTATGGGATTTGTGAGGGATGTAAGCGCTAGATGAGTGTCTATCAAGAAATGGGTCAAAGACTTCATTGCAATCACCTACAAGAATAAAATTGTCAACATAGTGTTGTGTAATGTGCGGTGCTAGGGAGGTCCAAAAAGAGGCATCACCAGTCGCTGGGGCATAAATATTTAAAATGGAAATAGGTACCTCATCTAATGTGAATTTCACTAGAACCCATCTGCCTGAATTATCCACACAACTCGTTATTAGTAACGGTGGGCGTAGTTCGCAAAGTAGCGCTACGCGATGCTATGCGAAGTGCACTTCGCACCTCGCGAACTTCACGTAGCACTATGCGAGCCGTGTAGTAGCATGTTCGCACTGTGCAAGATGCGTTTTCAATGATTGCACAGTGCGGACAAGCATCCGGCACTGTGCAAACATTGAAAACAGCATCTTGCACAGTGCGAGCTGTAGTTTTCTGCTGCTCAAGTATATTTTTACTCGAGCTGCAGCTTTCTCAATGCGAACTGGTAGTTTCTCATCGCGAGCGGTCGCGAGCATGCGCAACCACTCGCAATGAGAAACCTGACCTCCCCGCGTTGAGAATCTCGCTGGGATGTAATTTTGCTTGCTCGCGATCGCGAACATGACGTTGAGGACCGCGAACAAGCAAAAAATTACCGCTGCACTATGCTACGCTGCACTACGCGTGTTCGCACTATGCTACGCTGCACTACGTGTGTTCGCACTATGCTACGTGCAGCTCGAGTAGTGCAAAGTTGCGCAAACTTCGCGAACTACGCGAGCGGAGCGTAGTGCTTCGCCCAGGGTTAGTTATTAGTTTGACGGGAAGGGATTTTCAAAATAAAATCAGAACTCCATTTCGCTTACCATGACCCAGGGAAAAATAAACCTCGCCCACCCAACCTCTCTTCAATTTAGCAGATTCCTCATCCGATAAGTGTGATTCTTGTAAACAAGCGAAATCTGCATTTAATTTGGCAAGGTGTGTTAAAACTCTCTGTCTTTTGATTGGTGAATGTAAACCTCTAACATTCCAAGATAATATTCTTAAAGGCATGTGCAGAAATCAAAAAAACATTAAAAAAACAGTCAAATTACAAATGTGAAGAACAAAAGCAATAAAAGCATGTAAAAACTGCATGAAAATAGATCAAAAACCAAACAAGAGATATCCATGAAAAACAATGGATAAAACAAGGTGATAGCATTAAAAGAAGATGCAAAGTCATGGAGAGGAACAGATAAGAAAAAAAGAAGAAGAAAGAGAAAAATAGGAAGGAATGAGAGAGATATAATCAGAAAAAATAACTTACAAAACATCCAAAACATGGAGAGGATGGGAGGGTGGAAGCCACATAGAAAAATGAAGGATCCAAAAGTCAGGGGGAAGGGCGGGAAGGGAGAACGAAATCCACGGACTCCAAGAACATCAGGAAAGGGGAATGATACACAGGAAGGACATCTGTTGGGGTAAAAAGGGACAAAAAGGTAAGTCTGGGCAGAAAACAGTAATGCGAGAAATATAAGTCAAAACATAAAACCAGTAACCATCAAAAAGGAATTAGAACCATTAAATGTGAACCTGAAGAAGCATAAACATCACACAAATAAAGAGGCTATTCAGAAGGGGACACAGAGGCGAATTCCATTGTATCAATATTGTGGGAGTACAGAAAGCTTTTCAATTTCATCGGATCTTCATAAGTGGCAGTCTTATTATTGAGAGTCACCTTGAAAAGGCACGGATGGATAAGCCCAAAGCGTGCTCCCATGGAGCATAGTTGTGGTTGAAGGGACAAAAATTCCTTGCGTCGATCCGCTGTAGACTTGGCATAATCTTGAGAAAAATAAAGAGGGTTCCCTGACCAAGTAATACGTTTCATGGATCTTACAGCAGATAAAATCATGAGTAAGTCGGTGTATTCGAAGAAGTACAGGATAACACCTCTTGGTTTTCTTGCAGTCGAAGCAGCTATGCCTCCAGGGATTGAGCCTAGATGGTGTGCTCTTTGTATGTTAAGAGTAGTAGAATCTGGCAAATGAAGTAATTTTGGTAGAAAGGATTTGAAAAAAGCAATAGGGTCTGAACCTTCTGAATTTTCTGCCAAACCATAAATGCGGAGATTGTTTCTTCTATTTCTGTTTTCCAAATTTTCAATCTGCTTATGTAAGACTGAGACTGGTGCACACAAGGGATCAACCTTAGAAACAGAAGATTCCAGTGAAGCCATATTTTGTTCCAGGATGGTGACCCGGGTATCCACAGTTGACCACTTATCTGAAAGCATTAGTAGAGTGGACTTTGTCTCTTCAATCAAAGGTTTTAATGCCCTTATTTCATCCAGGAAAAGATCCATTGCATTTGAAGTAGACTGCTTCAGGGGAGAAGGAGGATCCTTTTTGAGTCTTTTAATAGAGCCCTTGGTAGTACTAGATTTTGAAGAAGTCGATGTGGTAGAGGAGGCCTTAGAGGAAGGAGTATCCAACGTTTCCTCCATTGATAAACATTGGTATCTAGATCCAGTAAGAGTCAAAAATGCCTTCGTAGAAGGGGAAGGTTTAGACAGGACTTTGGAGAGTCTACCCATAGAAAATCTAAGAACACAGTAATTCTCACAATAACTTGAATACTAATACACTGAATCTATGGTTAAATACACATGCCTAACTTGAAGGATATTATCAGCATAAAATAGGTCAAAAAAAGAAGAAAAAAAATAATTCATTTGACAAAGCTAAAGCGGAGGTGTCACCATAACAGAGGTAGTGAATTCAAAAGCAGAAATGTTGAGTAAATCAGCAAAATTAAAGCATGTTATACATGCGCAATAAACGAATAAAAGTAACTGCAGCAAAAGCAATGAAACTTGTGTGAGATTCCAGGAGGCAAATAGGAAAAAGCACTTGTAAATTACCCTGAAAGAATATACCTAATAGGATACACAGTGCGAATAAATATGGTAGAATTCACAAAGAAACATGCGTAGATAACCCTGATGTCATTGAGGAGACCAGTGAAATGGGAAAAAACCCAATTATACGAGAAAAACAGTACATGAATAATATACTTGTAAACAGAGAAGCATGTAAGTAATTAGGCAGACAGTGAAATAAGAGCTACCAGATCTTGAGGTAAGCAAAAGGCATTTGGTGATGAAGAGACGCTGAAAACAGGCTGCAAGAGCAGAGATAAAGGTGATTGGTGATAAAGAGCCTGTATTAAAAATAAGCAACCAAACAATGACTAAAAAATGGGTGAAAAAACTGTGAAATCGCATGTCAGTCACCAAAAGATATCCATACATGTAGGTTGCGCCTTGGAGAGATGTGTAAAATATGTTGTAGCACATCAGAGTTCGAAAATAAAAATACACACCACCTCAAATAGCTGCTCCAGTGGAATTCTGAACAAAATGGCGGCAGATCTGAGGTGAGGAAACCTCAACAGCAATTATAAGCGCATATGAAAGGCTGCCCTGGCGTATTAGCGCACAACAGGAAAAAAGCACTGTGAAGAGGCAGGTGGTATGTGAAGTAATGAGGAGCGGCCACACAGGAGATGAGAAATAAGAGACCGCTAGGAGCAGCACCCCCAGAAAATACTTTTTTATCAGGAGCAGGTCAAAGATGGTGCCTAACGCCTATTGCAAAGCGTCATCAGGGGGGGTGTAGGAGAGATTACTTACTGGGTGAGGGGGAATTGCCTTGGGGACTGTTGATTGACCCTATACAAGTTGCCTGTGGTCTGTGAGCCGCAGAGTCTGATAAACAATCACATACTTTCGAAGTGAAATAGAAAAGCAGGCATGTAATCAAAGCGTGCAAGTATGTTTTTTTTGTAATTAACAAGCTATCTACATTCTGCAAAGTAATTACATAAAATGTGAAAAAAACATGTTCCTAGTTCTGAGGGTTCTGAGTGTTCAGAGGTTTTAGGGTTAAGGTGTGAGTTAAGAAAGAAGATAGTAAGACCAGAAAAGGTGTTTTTAGCATTCAGACGTAGGTAAGGGTACTGGATACTAAGGGTTTTAAAGGGGATTTAGGATTCAGTGGTGGGTAGTGATAAATGGTGCTAAGGTTATTTTAGGTTTCAATTGGCAGGTGAAGGTAAAATGAGGTAGGAGGTGTTGGAAATTTGCCCTTTCTGCAAGTCCACCCCAATTTTCTTTTTGCTCTTTTCGCAGAACTCTATTTTTAATAGTTACCGGCTATAAAACTCTGTGCACTTTACCCCTGATAACCAGTGATAAAATGCTTGTGCTCATTCTTTCATCATGGTAAAATTGGTACACTCCTGATTGGAATATTTAGCATTCCTTTAAGTCCCTAATATATGGTAACCAAAGTCTATCAAGGGCCTGTAAGTTAAATGTCATCAGTGGGCTGCAGCACTCATGATAATTACTACAGTGACTGTGTAAAATAAGCTTACAGGCTTGCCACTGAAGCCTGGTTGTGCTGTTTTAAACTGCTGAGTTGGCCTGTCAAACTACTCCCTTTAAGCAGGCCTAAACGTCCTTTTAAATATTATTAAGTCACCCCAAGGAAGGCCTTTTTGCCTATAGGCTAAGGTGCATGGTATTTAAAAGTAGTGTATGTAGAAGTTCAGTATTCCATATGTCCTTACTGCGAAAAATCATAAAAGCTATTTTCTCTGTAGAAAGGCTGGTTGCTTCCTTAGAGAAACATGTAACACTGTATAATGCTAATTTCGGATTGGTAATAGCTACAGAAATATTTCAAGGACTCTTTTTAATAGTTAAACATAATCCAATGTAATGGTCAAGTCGAACATTTTCAAACTAGTAGGTACTTTTGAAAAATGTCATTTTGCCTGCCTAAAACCTTTAGAGGACAATTTTTTGTGAGTATTCAACACTCAACTGGCAACTTGGTGGCTTCCCTGTGCTGAGAAGTGTACTGCTTCCAGGACAGGAACAATGAGCATTGGGTGTGGGAAAGTCTTGTCCATCTCTTGACAGCAGGCCCGGACTGGCCGTTGAGGGCACCGGGCAATTCCCCGGTGGGCCGCATGGTTGGGGGCCGGTTTTGGGCCGTTATGCTGCAAAAACGGCCCTGTAACAAAAACGGCCGAAAACCGGCCCTGTCACAGAGCGTGGTCGCACCTCTCCCCCCGCCCCTCTCCCCCCTCCCCTCTCCTCCCGGAGGGGGGAGGGGGCCGGCCAAGCACTTTGCCAGGGCCGTTTCTGGTTCCCAGTCCGGCCCTGCTTGACAGGATTGCCTGGGGGGCTGTGGCCAGTCCCTGGGTGCACTTCATATGGATGGCCGAGCAAGGACCTTAATAAATATCTTATCAGGGTCCTCCACTGTCACAGCCAGATGTAGATCACAACTGGGACTCCCTTCCATTTTGTCCTTCCTGTCCGCCAGGAACAAGAGAGCTGGCCCGGAAGTGGTTAGAGAGACCACTGGGGTGGAGCTGTGAGAATATTGTGTGTATCTACTCTATGGCTGTTAAAAGCTCACCTTTTATTTTACCAGACTTCGGTCTCTGTGTTTGATGAGGTACAGAAACTGCCTAAAACTGGATGGTAGTTTTAGGCAGCCAGGCCCTAGGGCTGCTTTTAGCCAGGACCAGTGCAATCGGTTAGAGCCCTATTTAGAAAGAATGAGTTTTACTCTTCTCAGGGATTTTAATTTTCATTTAGAAAATAATACATGTCATGGTACACCAACACTTTTGGAATGCATGAATGGTTGTGGCTTTTCACAATTAGTTAAATCTCCCACACATATGGCGGGCCACACCCTAGATGGGATTTTTTCTAATGATCATCGGATCATGGTGGGAGAGCTCCTTCCGTTAGCTTGGTCAGACCACTATGCTATTCCTTTTGAAATAAGGGTTTCAACATCTGGTAACTCTTGATCTATAAATCTGAAAGCTGCTGACAAACAAAATCTTAATCTGAGCAGCAATGAAGTGGTCGCCAATGCTTTTACGGATTTTCAGCTCTCAGAACATCTAAGTGCAGACTCAGCTGCAGATAAGCTTTCTAAAAGGTTATTAGCAGTGATAGACACTCTAGCCCCCAAAAAACCTTACTATTTGGCTAGAAACAAGCCTTTTGCACCCTGGTTCTCTGACCGATTGCACTGGTTGAGACAGGAGTGCAGAAGGAAGGGAATACTCTGGCGCAGGTATCTTGCCCCTTTGGGCAGAGAGTTGCACAAACAATCCCTAAAGGCATATCGAGCAGCTATTATTGAGGAAAAGGGAAGGTATTACTCAAAGATCTCAGAGGATCTTAAATCGCCTAAGGAGCTTTTTAACATCTTTAACTCCCTTGTTGCGCCGACGGCCTCTGACTCTGTGGAGCCATCTCAGGAGCTTTGCGACAGTCTTTCTTCCTTTTTCTGCTCTACGATATCTAATATATATGCTCATTTGGAGATTTTAAATTTGAATCAGACATCGGACGCCCTGCCTGAAATCTATCCTATGTACAGCCCCAGCAACATGTCATCTCCTAGTCTATGGCCTTTTCCAAAGCTTACTCCTGAAACAGTTGAGCACCTACTTGAAGGAGTTAAATCGGGATCGCCCAGGGATCCCTGTCCTTTAACTCCTTGACTGCTAAGGCAATTCCCCTCCTGTGCTGCAGATCCATGAATCCCTTTATTCATGACGAGCTCAGCTCGTCATAAGCACACGACCAGTGTACTGCATGACGAGCTGAGCTCGTCATGAGCAGCGAAGGGGTTAAAGGTTCTTAAAATGGCTAATGCGGTACTTATTCCGCATTTCACCACAGTCTTAAATTTAGCCATCTCACTGGGCCAGTGTCCTCTGACCTGGAAGGCAGCAGCCGTTAGGCCATTGTTAAAAAAGCCCTCATTAGATCCGTCAAATCAAAAAAAAAATCCGCCCCATCTCCCTGCTGCCAGTCCCAGCGAAGATCTTAGAATCCCATTTGAACTTTCACCTGAGTACCTACCTGAGGAAGCATCATATTTTGGATGGCTCTCAACATGGATTCAGAAGGTCACATAGCACGGAGACTGCCCTCACTGCGGTTTTTGATAACATACGAGTTCAGGTGGATGCAGGACATACCACCCTTTTGATTTTACTTGATCTTACCACAGCATTCGAGACCCTGTCTCCCCTGAGTTTGGTGGAGCGTCTCAGGGAGATAGGTGTTGTGGGCTCAGCCTTGGACCTGCTTGCCTCTTTTTCGGGTGAGCGGTCTCAAACAGTCAAACTGGGAAGTTTTTATTCGGATTCTACCCTCCCTTGTTTGTGAAGTGCCTCAGGGCTCCTCCCTGAGCCTCACTTTGTTTAATCTCTATGTGGCCCCACTTGCAAGGGTGGTGAAATCGTTTGGGCTGGAGGTGTTGTCTTATGCAGACGACACCCAAATAATGGTGTCGATCACGCAAAATGTCAGCGACTCCGTGCAGAATTTTAAAAATTGCATGCAAGCAGTCTCGTCATGGATGGTACAGAACGATCTAAAATTGAATGGTGAGAAGACGGAGGTCCTAATTTTGGGGACAGGACAGACATCTGGTCAAGGGAGGGGTGGCCTGACTCCTTGGGCACCAGTCCAACTCCTGTTTCCCATGGTAAAACCTTGGGAGTTGTGGTGGGTGATTCCCTATCTTTGAACTTGCAGGTCTCTAGGACAGTGGCCACCTGATTTGGGCTCATCTAGCTCATAAGGAAAATTTCTCAGTTCCTCTCATTTGATGCCCGTAAAAAAGTGG
Organism: Lissotriton vulgaris; assembly: GCF_964263255.1. NCBI lineage: Eukaryota > Metazoa > Chordata > Amphibia > Caudata > Salamandridae > Lissotriton > Lissotriton vulgaris. The sequence continues at coordinate 773,173,964 of NC_141685.1, read as the reverse complement.
TGGTCACATTAATATTGTCCATATTGGATTACTGCAACACCCTTGATTTAGGCATTAATAAAGGGCAGCTGCATCGCTTGCAGATGGTGCAGAATGACGCTACAAGGCTGGTGTTGGATCTACCCAAACATCACTCAGTCTCGTCTTCTCTTCTTTCGCTGCACTGGCTCCCGATGGATCGCAGAATTATGTTTAAGACCCTCTGCCTCACTCTCAACGCCTACTACGGCCTGGGCCCATTGGGCATCAAGACCTGATTCCAACAGTATGCACCCTCGAGAAACCTTAGGTCAGCAAACAAGAATCTCCTTATGGCTCCTAGGTTCAAAAGGATGAGATGAGGTGGGAGAGCTTTTTCATTTGCTGCTGCCAACGTTTGGAACTCTCTCCCGGATGATCTTTCGGGCAACAGTAACACAAAATCTTTAGAAAGATGTTAAAGACCTGGCTGTTCCCTGTAAGGCGGGTTTGAGTGGGCAACTGTCTGCTTGCATTTTGGTCTGTATTCAGCACCTGGATGCCCTTGGGCTAAGTCTGCGCTTTAAAAATTTCCTATTCAATCAGATGTAGGATAACACTGGGATTACCATAGTTCATTCACTACGCACACCTCCAGACCTCAGAGCACAGATTTAGTGTGGCCGAAGACTTTAGCCATCTTGAAAATGCCTGAAATGGGTAGCGTTAGCCCTGGGAACCTTACCTCGTTGGTTAGGGCATACCCTGGGATCATTCTCTCACCCACAGGTTTGAGTGTGACATAAACATGAATTCTCCAGCAACCCACTTCAGAACACTCCTTGACTTGTGGAAGATCAGAAGAGGGTTGAACCTGCTGTCTGGGACCTTAGAAGAGTCCTAAAGGACTGGACCTGCTCCCTCTTGTACCAAGACAAAGAAGTGGACCCCAAGGGTCATAAGGCTGACCTCCTGTTCAAGCTACAAAGCTGCAGCAAGGTACAAGAGGCCGTTCCTGTAACTGGCCAGCTGATCAGGGGCACCTCAACCTGGAGTGGTCTCAACCTGCCATCTTGTGCATCCTTAATTGCTTTTCCTGGTGTACTGGGAGGATTTAGAAGTGTACTCCTGAGGTGGATTGGGACTTGAAAGACTAAAGTCAAAAGATAAAATCTTTGACAGGATAAACCTGATTGGTGCATCTGACCTGTGCTTTATTGCAGTCCGTGTCAAATTGCGCCTAGGTCTCTGGCTACCACGACCATTGACATTCATTGGCACTTTGAGCTTCTTTGTGCTATTTTTACTTAGAGCATTTTTTTATTCATTTCTCCAGTTCTCCCTATTGGGTTTTTGTGATGTGGATATGTTTTTGTTTATTACAGTTTACTCTATTTTTCAAATTCATTTTGGGATTTGTATTATTTTACATTTGAACTCTATTACTATATTAGTACTGTCTAAATACTTTTCACATTGCCTCTAAGTTAAACTCATCTGCTCTGTGCCATAGCTACCAGGGGGTGACCTCAGGTTTGATTAGTGACTTTAGTGATTAACCCTGACAAGAACTGTAATTATTACGCGAGGTGGGTATTTACCCCCAGATAATTTTTGACCAAGGGGTTTTAGGAATTAGAAGCAGGTAGTGGTAAAGGGGGGGTAAGGCTTTTTGTAGGATTCAGAGACATGAACTGGTTCAGGGTTTTTAGAGTTCAACGGCGGGTAAAGGGAAGTAGGTGTTTTATGGTTCCGGATTTGTAGAGGTAAACTGAGGTAAGAGGTTGTTAGGGTTCAGGGGTGGGAGGAGGTAAAGGAAGGTAATGAGTTTTTCGAGTACGGGTTGGTAGAAGTAAAGGGGAGTAAGGGTTTTTTAAGGGTCAGAGGTGGGTACCCATAAAAGGAGGAAAGGGGTTTTTAGGGTTCAGGGGAGGAAAAAGGTAAAGGGAAGTCAGGGATGTTTAGGGTTCTGTGGCAGGTAGGGGGAAAGGGAGGTAAGGAGTTTCTAGGGTTCAGGGTTGGATAAAGATAAAGGGAGGTGAGGGGTTTTAGGGTTTAGAGGTGGGTAGAGGTAAAAGGTTTTTACGATTCAGTGGTGGGTAGAGGAAAAGAGCAGTAAGGGGGTTTTAAGGTTAAGGGGGTAATAGGTAAAAGGAGGTTTTAGGGTTCAGGAGTGGGTAGAGGTAAAGGGTGATAAGAATGTTTGGGGGAATTTAGGGCTGGGTAAGGTTAAAGGGAGGTATGGGGATGTTAAAGTTTAGTGGGAGGTAGCAGTAAAGATAGGTAAGGGCTTTTTTGGAGGTTAAGGGATGGGTAGAGGTAAAGGGAGGTAAGGTATTTTTAAGGTTCAGGGGAGGCATGGGGTAACGGGTACCAAGGGGGTTCTAGGGTTCAGGGGTGGGTAGAGATAAGGGTTTTTAGAATTCAGGGGCAGGTAGAGGTAAAGAGAGATCATGATTTTATATGGCTCGTGTTGGGAGCGTTGAAGGACGGAAATAGGGTTTAAGGCTTCAGTGGTGGGTAGTGGTAAAGGGTTTTTAGGGTTCAAGTGTGGGTAGAAGTAAAGGTGGGTAAGGGTTATAGGATTCAAGAGGGGGTAGAATCAAAAGGAGGGATGGGGCTTTAGGGTTCAGAGGAGGAAAGTGGGAGAGATAGTAAGGGATTTAGATAAAAAGGTGGGATTTGGAGATAATGGGAAAAGTTCTTCTCTCCCCTCATCCCCCCACTCCTGGCCCCGTGTCCTCCTCACTTCAAAATATGAGGGGAATAAATCCCCCATGTCTCCCACACTTCCTATGCTCATGAGAATTAAGGAAACTCATTGAGAGATCACGTGGAGATGGCGAAACTGCTACTGGCAGAAGCAGTCGTTACTAGAGGTTGAAGGAGAATGGCCGTTGGTCAGGTAGTATGCTGGGCTAAACCAAACTTGACGCCCCGTCCCACTCGTCCTCTTTAATTATCAATGTGGCCCAGATTGGAGAGGGCCTTCTGCAAGAAGCTCTGCATCCCTCTGGAGTTCAGCGCCCTGGATGTGGGCCTGGCTCGCACATGCTAAAGGCTGGTCATGAACACATATGATGCCAGTATCCATGTCCTTTTGGCCTCATTATGGGATCCCTCCTATATGCTCCAGTAACTCTGCCCCTGGAATTATGTCCCGGTGGGTGGAGTTACAGGGGATTACAACTAGGACTCTGTGGTTCCCATTAGAAACAAGGAGTTACCAAAGGAATCAGTAATTCCAGTCCCAAGTCTTGTGGTAATTCATAATTTTTCCCCGTATTTCACCTGCAAGCTCAGCATTAATTTAGCAGGTGGAATCTGAGGGAGAAACTCCTCAGACCCACGGAGATACTGTGGATCTTGTAATACTGATTCTTCGAACTCCTAACACAGGCTGATTCAGGATTACCAGAGATCTTGAGGCAAAAATACTGTGTCTTGAAGATTTCTGTGTTTGTTTCCACAGTGACCTCGTAAGTTAATTTGTTTATGTTTCTGCTCTCTGCCATCTGAGTCACAAACTGGATACCACAACCACCACACACTGCACACAGAACCTACAAACATTCAGGCAGAAAACATCAACAAAGCCTACTGTCTCCAACCACAAGGCAGACAATCGACTAGCTGAAGAGAAAGTCTGGACATTGACTCACCCATTACCAGGATCAATCATCAATCTATCTGGGGCTTACGCTGTACTGTATTGAAGAAATTATATAATGCTTCATATCTGTATTTCGGGCGCCAAAGCACATTTTTGGATAGGTAGCATGCTAGACAGTGATGGAGTGCGTGGTTGGCAGAATGTTATACTTGTTGTGATCCTATGTGTTTTGGTGTTGTGCATGAGCTACAAGAGCTGTATATTGGGGTGCCGTACCTAGCAATGTTATGGAAGAGGAGGTGTGAGAGATAGGTGTACAAATTACAATTAAAGTTAGGACTAAAACATTTAGGCAGCTACACATCACCAGCCGATCCAGAAGGCAGGGTGCTGTGTCCATTTGCTTCTGTGACCGCTTTAATTGCTTTGTATTGTATTATTGTCTCATCTGTTTTCTGTGACCGCTTGTATTGCTCTGTATTGTACTATTGTCTCATCTGTCTCTGTGACCATTTTTATTGCTTTGTATTGTATTATTGTCTCATCTGTTTTCTGTGACCGTTATCTTCCCCTTGTGCTCGCCGGTCTTTTGCCCTCTCTCTCCCTTCACCGTCCCTCCTTCCAGCTTTCCTGCAGCTGCGCCCCCTGCGGCCCGCCCCCCGCTCGCCCATTCGTCGTTCCCCCATCCCAGCTGCTCCTACCTTCCACTTCCCCTTCTTATGGCGGCCACTGTGCTGGCACGCGGAGCAGGCGCGCTGCTGGCACGCCGAAGGCGTGCCTAAGGCAAACTCGTCTGCGCCCGTCCGCATCTGGACTGCGCCCAGCACCAGATCCCCTGGCCCCCGCGAACGCCATTATGCCCGACTCCGCTACGATGCCAGCATCCTCCACGCACTCAACTCCGGACGAGAACACACCTGTTAACGGGCCACCCCGAAGCGCACCCAAGGACCCTTCACCTGCCGGAACAGCAGCTTCACCAGCATCCGGCCTGCCAAACCACCAACAAGAGAACCCAACTACCTCAGATGCATCCTCCTCAACACCTACTCCGCCCGCAAACACGCCATCGAACTCTGGGACCTCCTTGACTCAACCTCCCCTGACTTCACCTTCCTGAAGGAGACGTGGCTAAACCCCGCCTCAGCACCCTACATTGCCATAGCCATCCCAGAAGGCTACAAGATCATCCGCAGGGACTTCGCCTACAGAGTAGGAGGAGTAATCGCCATCGTCCACAAGAACACCCTCAGAATCTTCATGAGCACTGACGACACCCTCAGCACCGCCGAACACCTGCACTTCCAGATCCACACCGACCCCAACACCACCCTCAGAAGGACCCTCATCTGCAGACCCCCGGGACCCAGACCACAGTTCAGCGACTCCATCGCCGACTTCTTCAGCACACACGCCCTCACCTCCACAGACTACATCCTCCTTCTGAACTTCCACCTCGAGACCAACAACAACACCAACTCCACCACCCTGATCCACAACCTCGCCAACCTCTGACTCAGCCAGCTTGTGACAACACCTTCCTGAAGGAGACCTGGCTAAACCCAGCCTCAGCACCTTACATCGCCATAGCTATCCCAGAAGGCTACAAGATCACCCGCAGGGACCTCACCAACGGAGTAGGAGGAGGAATCGCCATCATCCACAAGAACACCCTCAGAGTCTCGACCAGCACCGATGACACCCTCAGCACCGCCGAACACCTGCACTTCCAGATCCACACCGACCCCAACACCACCCTCAGAGGGACCCTCATCTACAGACCCCCGGGACCCCGACCACAGTTCAGCAACTCCATCGTGGACTTCATCAGGACACACGCCCTCATCTCCACGGACTACATCCTCCTTGGGGAACTGAACTTCCACCTTGAGAACAACAACAACACCAACTCCACCACCCTGATCAATAACCTCACCAACCTCGGGCTCAGACAGCTCATGACAACACCCACCCACGCCTCCGGCCACACGTTTGCCCTAATCTTCTCCACAAGCCCCCACGTCTCCTTCAACCACACCACTGAACCCCACTGAACCGACCATCACTGCATCCATCTCACCTTCGGGAAGCCCACCACACACCACCGCACCCAACAGATGCCATGTCACAGCTGGGATAAAGTCACTGAAGACCGGCTAACCATCACCCTCGCCCAGAGCCCACCCGCCGACCCCACCGACCCCGACACGCAACCTCAGACAGTGGATCGACGACTGTGCCAACACCCTCCCCCGCTCAAGAAATCCTCCAACAACCACACCAGCAAGAAAGCCACTTGGTTCACCGAAGACCTCCAGGCCTCCAAATGAACATGCCGAAAACTGGAGAAAAACTGGTGCCGCGAACGAACACTGGACAGCCACGCAGCCCACAAGAATGGCACCCGCAGACGCCATCACCTCATAAGATCCGCCAAGAGGGCCTCATTCAAAGACCGCCTAGATAATAACTCACACAACAGCAAAGAGCTCTTCAACATCGTGAAGGAAATCTCTAACCCCAGCTCCAACACCAACAACATCCCACCTTCGCAAGACCTGTGCGACTCACTGACCACCTTCTTCCACCGCAAGATCGCCAACATCCACAACAGCTTCAAGGTCATGACCGCCCTGACAACCACTGAGACCTCCACCCCCACGACCACCACCCGCACCAACTGCCTGTTCTCCTGGACCTGCAACAATGACGAAGACACCAGCAAGATCATGAACACCATCCACTCCGGATCACCGTTAGACCCACGTCCACACCACATCTTCAACAAAGCCAGCTCATCCATCGCACCTCATCTCCGGAAATAATCAACATCTCCTTAGAGACAGCAACCTTCCCGGAAATCTGGTCCTCATCAATTCGGCGACAGCCTACATTCCTTTGTGGAGGTTGGTCTTATCGGTGTGCTGGTCTTTGGTGAGGAAGAGGATCAGCTGGGTGTCGTCAGCATAGGATATGATGTTGAGGTTGTGCCGTCGTGTGACAGGGCGAGCGGTGCCATGTAGACGTTGAACAACGTTGGGCTGAGGGATGAGCCTTGGGGTACGCCGCAGATGATCTCTGTGGTTTCGGAGCGGAAGGGAGGGCTCTGAGTTCTGCCGGATCGGAAGGAGGTGGTCCAGTCCAGGGCCTTCTCTTGGATTCTGGCGTCGTGGAGGTGTGTCCTTAGTGTGCGATGACAGACCTTGTCGAACGCTGCTGACAGGTCCAGGGGGATGAAGGCCGCGGTTTCTCCATTGTCAAGCAGGGTCCTGATGTCGTCGGTGGCGGCAATGAGGGCAGTTTTGGTGCTGTGGTTGCTGCGGAACCCGGACTAGAACGGGTCTAGGATGCTGTTCTCCTCAAGGAAGCTGGTCAGTTGTTTGTTGACGGCCTTTTCTATGACCTTTGCCTGGGACAGGAGCAGGGAGATGGGTCAGAAGTTCTTGAGGTCTTTAGGGTCCGCCTTGGGTTTCTTGAGTAAGGCTTTGATCTCTGCGTGCTTCAGCTCTCCGGGAAGAAGATGTTGATGGTTTTTCGGAGATGGGGTGCGATGGTGCTGCATCTTTGTTGAAGATGTGGTGTGGTCAGAGGTCTTCCGGGGATCCGGAGTGGATGGTGTTCATGATCTTGATGGTGTCGTCATCGACGGTTGGTGCGGGTGGTGGTCGTGGGAGTAGGGGTCTTAGCGGTTGCCAGAGTGGTGACAGTGTCAAAGCTGTTGTGGATGTCTGCGATCTTGCGATGGAAGAAGGTGGCCAGCGAGTCGCACAGGCCTTGTGACGGTGGGATGTCAGTGGTGTTGGAGCTGGGGTTGGAGAGTTCCTTCAGGATGCTGAAGAGCTCTTTGCTGTTGTGTGCATTGTTTTCCATGCGGTCTTTGAAGGAGGTCCTTTTGGCGGGTCTGATGAGGTGGTGGTGTCTGCGGTTGTCGTTTTTGTGGGCTGTGTAGCTCTCCGGTGTTTGTTCACGGATCCAGTTTCTTTCTAGTTTTCGGCAGGCCTCTGCATGCCTGATCCTCAACATCCCCCGCCGCAGTCACATCACAACCCACCTGAGAGACCTACACTGGCTCCCGATCAACAAGAGGATAACCTTAAAGCTCCTCATCCACGCACACAAAGCACGCCACAACACCGGACCAGCATACCTCAACAGACGACTCCGCTTCTACACCCCCACCAGCCAGCTCCGCTCCGCCGGCCTTGCCCAAAGAACGACCGCCGCCGGCAGATCCTTCTCCCACCTCGCCCCCAAGACCTGGAACACCCTCTCCACCCACCTACGGCAGACCCAAGAACTGCTGGCTTTCCGAAGACTCCTCAAGACCTGGCTCTTCGAGCAGTAGCAGTACCCCCCCCCCCCCCCCCCAGCACCTTGAGACCCTCACGGGTATGTAGTGCACTTTACAAGTGACATGATTGATTGATTGATTGTGCATGTATACTAAAACATGGGGTAATCAAAGAACATTTAGTAATCTTTATGGCAATATGTGCAAGGCAGAGATGCTGTCATATGTGTAAAATGAAGCAAAATGGGAGACAATGGGAGTTGATGACAAGAGTTCCTGCCATGCACCTTTTGTAACTGCCTCTTACTGTGCAAATACACCTCATGAGCGAAGAAGGTGGGGGACTGCTGTGGAGGAGAATAGGGCAACCGAAGCAGTTGCCACACCACAACAGGAAGTAATGGAACGCTATGGCAAAGAATTTGGATTCATTATAACTACAATTAGAAACTTTTTATTTTGTATGATTGTGCTAAAACCCAATAAAATTTGTTTAACAAAAATAACAAAAGCGAAGAAGGAAGTAAAAGAGGAATCGAGGTTGTTAAACTCAGCAGTAACAACACAATCTTTAAAAAGCCCGGATTCCACCGACTCCTGCTAAGCTGAAGGAATCCAACTTTTTGAGCAGGGTTTCGAGCCCGAAACCCCCTCTCATGATCCTGAAGGTTCCCTGAGGAGGGCAAGCAGCAGTGGGGCAAACCCCAGACTTGTCATGGTGTCAGACTCTTGCCTGACTGGCACCCTGCACATGCGAGGGTGAGGGGCAAAGTACTTGCTAGGTTACTTAACTGAGAGGAAAATAGCAAGTGGCCTGCCGCATGTTGCCTTTCTGTCCTCACCCTCACATGGGAGCACAATTCTTTGGTTACATCTCAGAGGTCTTTGCTCTTTCTGGTTTGCATGAGGAGGCATCCTCCTGTCCTTCTAGAATTTCCTCCCAGGCAGCTTCCACTTTCATTATTAATGCTGAATGCCATTCCAGGGGTTCTAGGGATTAAAAGAGACAATGTGGTGAAAGGAGACTAACCCTGTGTCCATTGCTTTGGCTAGGACAGCAGCATTGCACTGTTTGTTCAATTTTAGCCAGAAACAGCTGTTATATTTACCTCCATATGTTAATGCTCTTTCTAATTACCTCTGCTTGGTCCCTTTTCAATCTACCCTTTCCCCTCCAAGAAAGAGGTCTTTAAGTTTTCATTTCCTATTTAAGACAACTCCCAATCCATACTCTCTGAATGCCAGCTGCAGCCAGCAAAGTATGTGAAATGAGTCTGCTGGACACCGCAGCTCAAATCTGTCCTTGGTAAGAGGAGTTGTTTTGCTCCATTGCAGTACAGTATTGATTGTAGCAATTATATAGCATTCCATACCCTGTAATGAGGCGCAGAAGTGCATCATTAAATGAGTAGCAAGCTACACTATGAGGGAATGGATAGTTGGTGGTTATGGTATTTGTATTTGGTGTAAAGACAGGAAAGCTACCACTGTGGTCAGATATATCTTGCAGGAATGGTGTAAAGACAGCAGAACTAAAAGTCCGGTCACACCAATCTTGTAAGTAGAGCATAAAGGTAGCAGAGCTATCACACGTCACGCAGGTCTTGCAGATAGGATGTAGAGACAGTAGAAGTAACTCTCAGGTCACAAAGGTCTTGCAGGTAGAGTGTAAAGACAGCTGAGCTAACCCTCAAGTCATGATAGTCTTGCAGGTAGGATGTAAAGACAGCAGAGCTAACGCTCAAGTCACAGAGGTCATGCAGGTAGAGTGTAAAGACAGCAGAGCTAGCCCATAAGTCACAATAGTCTTGCAGGTAGGATGTAAAGACAGCAGAGCTAACGCTCAGGTCACAGAGGTCTTGCAGGTCGAATGTAAAGACAGCAGAACTATCAGGGGGGACTGTCTCTGACCCTCATGTCTGGTCATCAAGTGCTACAAAATGGAAGTCGTTTGGTAGGAGAAAGAAAGAAGGAGAACAATACAGGAAATTAGCGACAAAGAAAGAAATTGAGCATGAAAAAAAAGCTGCAAGAGTGAAATAATGGGACAATAAGTGTGGGGTGGAGGAAGAATGAGGCATGAGGTGGAATAAAAATTAGGCAGCCTTGGTTTTCTCCATCTCCATAATTTGGCAGTTTCATAGGCAGGCTCCTAACAAGCATTTGCAATGCAATAGGTCTCGCATCCGCAAGAGTTTGAGCTATTGGCAATGTAAATGAAAATGCCTGTAATTTATGTTTTTTGTAAACCTGCAAGCAGTGCGTAAACACGCACTTTGTTCTTATAGTCTTTGCTTATGAGAAGCAAGACTGGCAGTTAAGAGGCACAGTTACTGCCAGTCTTGCTTCTCGTTAGCAATGACTATAAGTACAAAGTGTGTATCTACGCACCGCTTGCGGATTATCAAAAAATATAAATAAAAGGCATTGTAATTTACAATGCCAATCGCTCAAACTCTTGCAAATGTGAGACCCATTGCATTACAAATGCTTGTTTTTGGTAGGCATGGAGAGACTAAGGGCTAGATGTCGGTAATTTCTATTAACCGATTCCTAAATACCGAATTTTACCGATTCGGTATTAAGAATCGGTAAATAGAATGTAGGTAAAAATAGGTAAATTTTATCGATTCGGTAATATTTGTTGTTACCGATTCGGTATTTACCGAATCGGTAATAAGGAATACCTTCCCATTCATTCCTACGGGCCTGGAGGCCCATAGAAATGAATGGGAAACCATTCACTATTACCGATTCGGTAAATACCGAATCGGTAATAGGGGGAGCATATTCAAGGGTGGCAGGGTGTCACATTGACACCCTGTTGCACCCCTGAATCGTGCATGTGTGCACATGTGGCACACATACATGCCCTGAGGGCATATATGTCTGCCACATGGCACTTTTAAAAAAGCACAAAATAGCTTTTTTATAGGTATTCGTTATTTACCAGTAACTTGTAGTTGGTGGTAAATAACGAATCCTTAAACCAAAAATGCACTCACGTGAGTGCTCCCTAGATAGGATTTAAGGATTCGGTAATTTACTGATTCCTTAAATTAAGGAATCGGTAAATTACTGAATCCTTAAACCCAGCCTCCTACATCGCAAAGGGCTAAATACCGGTCGGTAATGGGTAATTTACCGATTTTCGGCCGTTACTGACCGGTATTTGCCCACCTACATCTAGCCCTAAGTGATTTGCTGTGCCCAGAGTCACAGGATGCTGAGGCTACGCCGAGACTTGAACTTGGGAATGCTTTGCCAGGGCTCCAGAAAAAAGGATTAGCATGGCAGCCCCAGCAGTGAGCTAAAGGTATTGGGGGTTACTTTGCACCTGATCACCAGTCTTTGGGCACAGGGAAAAGATATGATTAGCGCATAATCAGAGGATGGGGCCCTGACGCAGAGACTCAAACTTGTTTTTCTTTGGAGGCTGCTCCACATACACTCTTTCCCCCGACACGTCCGACAAGCCAAACAAAGCAGGAAAGTGTAACCTTCACATCACAGTGGGTGCCCAGAAAGCGTCCAACACTTACGTTTTTGCCCAATGCCATGCTTCGTATATCACACATTTACTGCTGAAGGTCCAGGAGTCAATTAACTCAAAAACATGAACACATGACTGGAAGTAGCAGGATTCGAACTCCTGGACTACAGTTCACTCAGACACTGCCTGACCATCCCGCCAGCTACACAAAGCTGTGTCCCACAGCACACCGCCCTCCAGTGTGCCCGCTTTTGCAAGCATGCACCACCTGCCCGCCAGCTCCAAGGGCTCTGCTCACGGCAAGCCGATCATGGTTTCAAAACCACAATGTGCCACCGCTCTGTTACACCTATTTAAATATTGAGCCCGTACCATTGAGCGGGATAGAGAGTCATTGTGGGCTGATGTCGCGTGATTCTTTGGTCTGCTTTGCTGCTGGGCTCTACACATCTCTCTCTTGTCAGCGCTGAAAGCTCTTAACAAATCCTTAATTGGCACAACGAGTGCAACATTACATAATACCGACAAACTTAACTAAGCTTCTAAGCGGCCCGTGCTCACAATGAAAGCGCCTTAATTAAGTACACAAACAAGCACAGCCAAGCAGCACGCGCTCAAAATGAAAGTGACGCCAGTGTGAACAAGATGTCGCCCTGAGAGTGAAAGTGCCGGGCAGGCGATGTGTATACACATGCACAACTCCTGCCCTCTGCATGCGTGCACAACTCCTGTCCTCTGCACGCGTGCACATGTCCTGTCCCCCTTCGGCAACGAAACGGACAACAATAGATCTCGCCAAGGCAAGCAGCGCATGCACTGCGTCGCTAGACGAGACCTAATAAAAACTAGGCCCCTTTTCATCAATTGGAATAGTGATGACAACTAGCCCCACACAAAGCAATGGAGAGACTCTTGAGACCCTGATGGGCTGTGGTTTATTCGAGAAACAGTCTTTACAACAAGGTTTTTACCTAGTTGTGCCTTTACCACACATTTTTTAGCACGCATGTTTTTACAGTGAATATGCATTTACAGCGCATGCCAATAACACATATTTACAGTAAGTTGGGGGCTGGGAGGTCTCCCCCCACAAATACATTGTTTTTAAATCTAAAAACAATGCATGGTATTAACAGGCGTTGTAAATGCATATTAACGGTAAAAACATGTGCACTAACAAATGTGTGGCCAAGGCACCGTCGTACAACTGTTGATTCACAGCACGGTGGTACAGCATTCTTTATTTGAACCGCTAGAAGAGCTGTCTGCCAACTCTTGGTGGCATGAGTACAATGTCCACCACTTCCCCCTGAGTGTGTGTTTTGTGTGCTTAAACAGGTATGCATGAGTACTTTGCGCAGTATGAAGAGGGTCATCCGTGAGGACATGTTGCAGGGTCCATAAGATGGTGGTTTCTCCCTATGAAGCCTGACACATTCCATTTTTCCTGTCCCTTAGTGCTGCTACCCAGCTTTGTGCTTTGGTGACTCAGTAGTTGTAACACCCTTTTCTTGCTTTGGGTGGCAATCTCCAATAAATCCAGAGATCTTCCATGAAAGCCCTCTTCCCAGAACTGCCCACTGATAATTTACAATTACTCAGAATGTCTGAGCCCTGTGTGCCAAAATACACATGTCAGTGTCCATCTCTGGCATCACCCCTAATGGTGTGCTTGGAGCTTGTGGACACAGGAAAAACCTGGCATAGGAAGGCTGCGCAATGCTTTCTAGTACAAATACTACTGCACTTGGATGTGCATTTGTTTACCTCTTTCAAGCAACGAGCTAGACACGACAAAGAAAAGTGTAGTACAGAACCAAAACATTAAATGACAATAAAAATAAATGAACATTATTAGAATTCCGGTGGGTTAGATAAATCGATTAAATGGGCTTTCTGAAGCTTTTTTAAACTTGCATGGGGTGATGTACTCTGGTGTGGACCGTGGAAATCATTTCACAGTTAATGTACAAAGAGGGTCAACAAACAAAGCTGTATCCAAGGTCCAAGGTAAGAAGAAATGAAGTAGCTGAGTTAAGAGTTCAAGGGGGAGTATGTAATGAAACTGGAGATCATAATTTGTCTCTGTGAAAACTGAATAAAGGGATATTTAAAATAAACTGGCGAACATAAATAAGGTGGAGCATATAGGCGAACATGTTTAAACATAAATCAGAGGAACTGAAAACTGTAGGCAGCCAAGTTGAGCAAGGTAAGTAGTGGTGTCTGCATTTACGGAAGAGAAACTAAGATGAGCACAAGCAGATTTAAATCCACAGTATTTAAGACAGGAAAGTACACGAATTTGAAGCAAAATGTCAAAACAGTGAAAGACAGAAGAAGCAACTGCATTTTACAGATATTGTAGAACTGAAAGTGACAGCTTTTAGAAAAAAGAACTAATAGGGGAAAGAATGTTGATTAAAGAATCAAAACAAATTCAAGATAACGAGCTGAAGTAGAAAAAGACAGTGGGCGTATCAGAAAGAAAACAGCTGAGAGAGATGACTAATAAAATGGAGAGAAAAACAATTTAAGCTTTTTGGGGATAATGTTTTAGAAAGAGAGGAGACATCCAGGCCTCCGCAACAGAGAGACAGACAGAGACTTGAAACTGATGTTCAGTAGAAAAGAAAGAACAGTTGGGAGTAAACTCTTAAAGGCGTGACTCAAACCCAAAAGAGAAAACACTAAGGGCCAGATGTAGGAAGCCGAATACCGGTCAGTAACGGCCGAAATTACCGAATTACGGCTGTTACCGACCGGTATTAGATATTTTAGATGTAGGGGCCTAATTTAAGGAATCGGTAAATTACAGAATTCTTAAATACCGATTCGGTAAATTACCGAATCCTTAATGTAGGAAGCACTTAAGTGAATGCTTTTCACTTGTAAGGATTCGTTATTTACCACCAACTACAAGTTGGTGGTAAATAACAAAAACAGTTAAAAAAGCAATTTTGTGCTTTTTTAACAGTGCCATGTGGCAAACATACATGCCCTTAGGGCATGTATGTGTGCCACGTGTGCACCCATGCACTATTCAGGGGTGCAACAGGGTGTCAAAGTGACACCCTGCCTACCTTGAATGTGTTCCCCATTTTACCGAGTCGGAGGCCTGGAGGCCCATAGGGATGAATGGGAAATACCGAATCGGTAAATACCGATTCGGTATTTACCGAACCTTACCGATTCGGTAAAAAATACCAAATGAATACCTACATCCCATTTACCGAATCGGTAAAATTCGGTATTTTAGAATCGGTAAATCTGGATTACCTAAATCTGGCCCTTAAAAACAAAATAACAAAATAGAATAACAGACGACAAGTAAAGGAACCAGGACAGAATTTTAAGGACCACCAACAGGGTTTGACTGGGACAGAAAATAGTGCTGAGCACTAAACAAATAAGTTAAAAAAAAAGTGTGCCACATTTGTAAATCTGGACTACTTTTGAACTTGTAAAGACACGCTGTATAAGTGTTTTGCAAAGTATGGGAGACTGCATGCATTTGTGCTTGCTGTAGGCAATGTTTGCGGTTATATCAGGGAAATGACTTGTAAACCACAGCCCAGCAGACAACTCACCAAACCCACACCCAGACAAACAAGCATTGGCATAGCCAATAGGTCTCGCCTTTGGGACCTTATAAGTGTTTAGCAATGCAACAGTTAATGTTGTTGCATCGAGGATATTGTGCTGCAAAGCTAAATACTTATGAGGTCCCAAAGGTGAGACCTATTGGCTATGCCAATGCTTGTTTTATTTTTTAACAGCAGGTGTAGCTAGTAGACCAAATACGTTGTCACTACTAATGCAGCAATAGTCTCCATGTCACAATCGATAGGTTATTCAATGGAGACGGAAATAACTGCCCTTTATGGTGTTTTTCAAGCAGGCCGTCAAGAACTCTGCCCATCAGAACTTCATGACACAACCAGGAGATCTCTGGTAGTCAAGCGACCAAATCGACATGCAACGTTTGGGGGTCAAGTGGGGGACAGAACAAAACGCTGGACTATAGCCTTGACAAATTACCCCACAACAGAAGAACTTTATAGAAAAAAAAATAAGGCGGGCAACTCAACAAGGCCTAGTTTGTTTTAATCCACACTTCCTAAATCCCAGATATAAATTTCCCCGCTGGACAATTCTGGAAATCAATCTCAGTTGCCAGAAAGCAATCTGCTGTAAAAGTACTTGAACGCCCAGAGAACAGGACCAAAAACCCAACAAAAACAAAGAAATATAAGGCTGCATGATGAGGTTAAAAACAGTGTGGTAAGAAACATTCAATCTGCCGGACCAAAGTGAATAGTGCAACACACAAGATACGGGAAACACCCAGTACTCCCCATGCTACAAGACATGAATTCCCAATCTATTCCACCCTCAAGAGTCCAGCTGGGAAGATGTCAGTCTAAGGGAATTTTGGTTTAGGCTCTACAGACTGTAGACCTAGTTGGCCCAGCCTAAAAAAAAATCTGCTTCTCCAACCTGGGCAGAAAAACAGTCAAATACCAAACCCCACAGAGCCAGACGTCTGTAGTCAGGGATTAAAAAGACCCATAACATCTCTGGCACCGTGGAAGAGCACTGGATACTGCAGAGCATTGAGATAAACTACAGATCAACAATTAATCTCTGGGTTTTCTCCCTAAACTCTACTACAGTCAGCGGAAAGGTCCTTCCAGCATGGAGTCCGCTGCATCTGTGCTTCAGTAGTACACAAGTATGCGGTGTCTGGGCTAGTCTTCCATTTCTTCCCAAGCTGCTCCAAATTTCCACCCACTCCATCTTTCTAGCTACAACCTTAGGCTGAAACCATTCCCTAACGAACACATACTGCTCTGCCTAAAGAGCAGCAAGCACTAACGCAATCTCTTGGCAAAGGGATCCGATTATCAGGGTTCATGAAAGCACTGGTACTGGAAGGAATGCGGCACGCATCAAAGTTGGATTTAAGTGAACCCAGGTGCTGGCCTGGGGCAGGAGCAGTTGGTCTCACATCTGCTCCAATAAACAACAAAGCTGAACATCATGTTACCCTTCTAGTTAGCATAGCTTTGCACGTGCCTGGCACAGCAGCCCTCTTCCTAGCCAAAGTGCCAAGAGGAGACAAAGCCTATAGTACAGCACTATCCACAGCACAGGGACTTAGGAGACCTGCACCCACAGTCAGGAATGGAATCAGAGGAGCAGATGCCTGATGTTCAAACCATCTAAAACGATGGGTTCAGACAGGCCAAGGCTTCACAGACAGCACTAGCCCACATTCAATGTGTTGTAAAGAGCAGAGGCCTCAGTGTGCAGCACCAGTCACAGGAATGGATTCAAGTCAGTCTAGGACCCAAACGCATACAGGATGGCATTGAAGCCTGGACTGGCCGATTTACCACATTCAAGCCATTCGCTCTGTGAAGACTAAGATGTGCAGCAAGACACCTCATCTGGTGTAATGCCTTTGGTCTGCTTTTCATCAGCTTAAGTGTTTCCAGTGCTTCGAGGGAAGCTTTAACAGCCTCCCAGCACTTGACTGCATCCTCATGTGCAGCTGGACTCAGAGGCTCCTCTGGGGAAGGAGATAAGCCCCTCATTCTACAGTATGTGAAAGAAGGGGGCGATGCTAAGTGAGCATACTGCAGGCCAGATCTTACTCTATGCAAGAAAAAACACAAAGCACGCCCATGAGGCACAATGAAGTGCATACCGTGTAGGGGAGCTCAGGCCCCACAGTAAGCAGAGAACGCACGCTTATGATACACGGGAGCTCAGGCCTCTACAAATGATAACATTCCAAGTGTGCAGAAGTCATGATATCTCAGACCCCCACGTGAGGTATACAACCGTGCACACAAAGGGAACTCTTTATTACACTGGGCATACAGAGCACTGCATGACGATTCCAATGGGCAGCAATTGTGCCATGTGAGATAATATAAAGTGTGAATTCTGGTAACGTGGACACCCCAGGAACAGCTCTTCCGTCACAACGAACGCGGCGTAGAGGGTTCCTTCGTCTGTTTTTCCAACCATTTGTTTTTAAGAACTGATGTCACTAATCCCCTGCTGGTCAGTGTACCCCTTTCCCAGAAATAACCTCCAGAGATCGTTTAAGTGCACCACGTACAAACATTCAAATGTTCCTCCATCAAAAACAAGTTTGCAGAGGACACAGAAAATATATGTTCTGCATGACATTCTACAGAGCCCAGTATAGTTTACCAGCGAAGTATTTCTACATCAGAAAGGAAAGAAATCCATCGAACCTCATTTCCGTCCTTTCAACCTAGACCAGGACTAGGGCTACTCTCCTTAACAACCCCTCACAATCTTTGTGGGATTTCTCCAACCTACCTAAAGGTTGCGTGTCATGTCCATCCTATATTCGGGAACATCCTCCCTAAAGATTCCGCAGTCATCCTGGACACTCAAATATAACTTGGAAGTAGGACAAATCCTGAATGAAATCAAGACTTTCTACATCAGACCCATTCCAAAAAAAGCAGAGCAGCGACCCTGGTACTTGTATTGGCTAATATGCAATTGTCAGTTTGTGGGCAAATAAAAAAAAAACAAGCACAAACGTGTGCGCGCCTCGTGCAGCAGTAGGGGGAGGGGAGAGAGGAGGGGGCCTGCGCGATTCCCTTGCAGGAGCGAGCAGCAAGGCGCGATAAGTAATAACATATGGCGCCAGCTGCTAGCTCCCGCAAGGGAATCGCCAAACGTGCACGTGCTGCCATTGAAGGCAATGGAAACCCTTCTTTGTGGCCGAAAAAGGGACCCGATGGCTAAAGGTCTCTTTCCTATGCAGGGCATGTGCGCTGCGTAGGCGAAACCTAAAAACCAGCCCACACGCTGACCTGACAGACCACCTTTCTGGCTCTGCCAGATTGCCCAATAAGCCAGCCCATCCCTCAACACCAAAAGTTACACATGTAGAATCCTTTCTAGCTACCTAAAACCTGTGATCAAATGGATTAAAGTGAACCCAATCTGGGCAGACCCAGTGATGCCTAGTGATGCCTTGTGCAGAAAGAGAATTCAGAAGAGTCTGTCAAAAGATGCAGCAGGATCTAATGGAACTTTCTGTGGTGTGTCTGAAACATAAGGTTAGAAAGATGAAATAGAGCAATTTGGTAAAAAATCGGAGAAGTAAATTTGATTGCATTGGGAAACAAACATACAGGTGGGCGAGGCACTGAAGCCTCGGGCCTGGCTCAAGACATTTGCCTGTCTCTGGCTCATCTCTAAGTCGTCTTGGTCCCTCGAGCTCAAAATGAACCGAGTTTCATATACTTGCTAGCCCTCCTAATTTAGACGGTAGGAGTAATCTAGCACTTTTTTGAAGGTCTTCCTGCGTATATGTCAGCTATGAAAAGAGATGTAAGCACAACCTGTCCCAGTAATTATCAGTGACCTGCTAAAAGTTTTTGGTGCCTAATTGGAGCACTTTGGGATGGGCTTCATCAGAGTTCACAACACCTGCTGCTTCACTGCAGCATTAGCTGGGCTATTGGTATAGGAAGTACTTCTGACCCTACCCTGGATTGTAAGTATGCCGGACTCTAAGCAAGAGGGTATACAATCCCCCGCAGGTATTAGCCTATCCAGTGTGTAATGGGCCCAACTGCTGTTCGAATTTCAAACTACAGTATTAATCAGGATGCAGTGGAACACTCAGGCCTCTGGGCCCTGGTGCCACTGCACCTGCTGCAGTAATGGAAGCAATGCTCCTGAAACTGAACGCTTCAGAGGAGGACTGCAAGCAAACTGGACATCTCTGTGGGGATAGCCTGGTGGACCAACGCATAATGAACGGATGTGTATTTACATTGCAATGAAAAAAGAAAATGCTGCATAAGCTAAACGAGTGGAGTATTTAGATGGAGGAGCGGCGTAATTGCTTTCACTCCCTGGGCCTCATTTATGAAAAGTGACGCATTGCTGGGAAAAAACAGTGATGCGTCACTTATCTTAGCGCCATCCTTACGACACCAGGGATGCGCCGTATTTACAATGCGGAGCTCCATGGCACAAGGATTTACAGATACGTCAGGAATTCTGATGTATCTGGTGGTGCAACAATGACGCATTGCAGGAGTGAGTCGGAAAACTGATGCAACTCCAGCAATGTGCCATAACCCATGGGCGAATACCATGTGAAAAGACCTGCGTCAATCCGGAGCAGGTGTAAGGATTTTGACGCAGTCAAGTCATAGAAGTGGCGTAGTGAAATGTCATAAATTTCGCTGCTCCACTTCTAAGAGTTTTTTTTACGGGGGAACGCTCAGCCTGCATAGATTATACCTCATGCAGGTATAATGTAGCACAGGCCTTTACAAAGTGACCTATCTGCCTGGATGTAACACTTTGTAAATAGGGTGCAGTGTAGCGCCTTGATTCTGCCGCCTTTGCGTCACAAAACAGTCACGCAGCGCAAGCCTTTCATAAATAATGACCCCTGTTCCTAAGAGTCCACCACATTGGATCCCTCTTCCCTGTACCGAGGGAGTGAGCAATTCCATTCCCAGAAGTAACTAAACCTGAAAAGAGAAATGGCTGAAACATTTGTATCGAACGCTGCTCTGCAAGCGCCAGGTGTTTATTTTACAACTGGGTGTGCTGTCTGAAGTGGCTGCCAG
This sequence comes from Lissotriton vulgaris, assembly GCF_964263255.1. Taxonomy (NCBI): domain Eukaryota; kingdom Metazoa; phylum Chordata; class Amphibia; order Caudata; family Salamandridae; genus Lissotriton; species Lissotriton vulgaris. The sequence goes on along the minus strand of NC_141685.1, from coordinate 773,153,961 downwards.
GTTTGCAATCACCACTCCTGGGCCTGAGGCCTGAGGTTTGCCTCGACTGATCATAGCGAAAAAAAGCAGAAGGGAAACAGGAAGCTGAAAGCCGGAAGGGAAAGAAGGCAGCAAAAAATGCAAAAGATAAAGGAGGAGTATCAAGACTAGAAGAGAAGGTAGACGAGGAGCCTGGAAACGAAAGAAAAGAGGAACAGACATCAGAACTTGTTCCAAATCAAATGTGAGCAGTCCAGTCCCGTTTTCACATTGCATATGGTATTTGTAGTTCTTAATAACTCGTTCTACACACAAAATTACAAGCACGAAACACAATAGAAAACCGGCAAATAAGCTACTTCCATTCAACTTGGAGTGAATTCAAATCAAAGTTACCTATATCGTCTGGGCAAAGATACAGAGGAGGGAGGAAAAGACGATAGTTAAGGTGAGTGGGAGATTGAGGAACAAAGAGAGAGATGGAGAGAAAATATAGGTGGAATGCAAGAGTGAAATATAGTTAGAGAAGGGTAATGAAACTTTGTGAAAGCCAGAGAGAGAAAGGCAGCCAGAGACAGCAGGTAGGCCCACCTTGTCTCTGTTCTTGAACAATAGTAGCTAATACTAGTTGCTTTTCCTGAGTGATAATGATGTGGCAGTGGCTGGGAGTGATATTTTGTTTTGCCTATGTGTGTAAGTAACTTCAGTGGGCTTCTCCTGAAACCGGCCCCTTATTAAGTCAAGGGAAGCCAGTGACATTAGCATTAGCATTGAGTAATGTGCCCTTCCAATGACTTAACTTTCTGATTTTTTTCTAACAACCCTTCTTGTTTCAACATGCTATAATATGTAAAATGCGTACTGATTTAACTCCTCAAAGAATTAACTCAAACCAGTAACCTTTGCCTTAATATGGACAAGAAATAGCGTTACAATGTGAAACCAGGAAACCTGGGATCAATCCTGGCTTTTCCACTTGACCAAATTGTGTGATCCTAGGCAGTCACTGTATTTCAATGAGCCTCATTTTCTTTCATCGTCACATTTCGGAATACTTTGAAATACATCTTTTGCATATGGTTTGCTAAATATATTGTTCCATTATCTAGCCATCCACAATATAAGCCACATATTTGGGGGGCACATAAATGTGTCTAAGTTCATATTTAAAAACTATCACTTCTAACAAATGCCACTCTATGCAATTATATAATCCAATGTAAAAGAAAACGTGAAATTCACATGTGAAAAAAATACACTTTTTCCAATACTGAAGAGCATATTTTTACATGACATATATTTTCAAAGCTCAGCTCGTGCTCAGACTCTTAGAACCAAGCCAGAGCCTTGTTTGTTTGATATCATGTTTTTTGCTTTTCTCTTTCTAAGCATGATCACTTCTAAAACCACCATTGGATCACTACAAACAGGGGGGCAAGATGGCGTCCGCGTTGGACGCGTGAGTTTGCTGCTCCTGCCGCACCTCGTTGGGTCGAAATTACTATGGTGGAAAACGGTGGATTAAGTAAAGTCTGCGAGCTTAATTAATGAGATATTAAGCCTTGGAAAAATTGAAAATATTGAAATATTACCTCCATTTCTCTATGATTGAGCTTCGAGCCGTGACTGCGATACTGTTCTGGATCCGTCGTGCTGACCGCTGGGCGTCTCTCCGGCAACACCTGACTCGGTTGCTGAATCAACACACCAGGGACGCGCGCTGCCTGCGAGTGGAGCAAGGCAGAATCAAGAGCAGAGGCAAACCGAGGAGCCAACGGTCAGAGCGGTTTGCGGAGTCAAGCGGAGACATGGGACCGAAAGGCAGGAGAGCACGGGGTCATGGTGCTGCTACGGAGAATCCAACAGGAGCGGAAAACGCAGCAAGAGCGGTATCGGTCTCGATTATGACTGCGACCCCCCCTCCTACTGTGAGTACTACTGCTGATATTGAAGGTGCTGCAATATCGGACAGGGAGGGGGAGGCAGCTGCTGCACATAAGAAGATACCGGACATGTTCTCAGGAGCTAAAAATAAGGATATAGGGAAGACAAAGTTAAAAGCGGCGGGGGAGCTAGGATCTGAGGGAGCGCAAAAGTTAATATCAGTTCAAGTAATTCATGCCACAATCTCAGGTTCTACCCCCGGTTCTGGTCAACTTGAAAAGAGAAAAGCGCTGAGTACTGATGAAAATATAAATAATGGCGCTGGCCAGGGGGTATGGTATTGACTTTATCACCGCCCTTAAATACTCTTAATAGCTCTCCTCACATTGATGATTGTCTCCCCGCTACATCTTCCATGCCGAGGGATGCTGAAGTGAATTTACCGAGCAATACTGATACAGCAGTATTCATTGGGGGAGAGACAGATTCGGCGGATTTCTTTTCTCTTTCTGAGCATTCCATGTCCTCCACTGAGGATTTAGCAGAGTTATATGCTACTCGCATGAGTATGGAGGATGGAGGTTTAGAGGAAGAAAGCGGGCATAGTGGGCATAGCAGTTTGAATGAACTTTTGGAGAAAGATGGGGCTGACCTTAGTACAGTTCGCAAACTGCGATTGAACATGAGCGGCAAAGAAAGAGAAGAGACTTTGAATGCGGATGGGGGCTCTAATGATATGGATTCTGAAATGGAGGATATTTCCTTGGGCTTGATCTACCAAACCATGATGCAACATAGAGAGGAAACCCGTGAAGATAGTCTGAGGGTACAGAACTCTTGTAAGAAGTTGCAAAATTCTGTGAGGAGACTAGTAAAATCACATTCTGAATTTTTGACTAGAGCTACGGAAGCGGAATCACGTATTTCCTCATTAGAAGATGAGGTGGCACAACAAAGCAAGACTATAGAAATGCATATGGCCACCAAGGCTGATGTCAACTGGAAGCTTGTAGACATTGAGAATAGATCTCGGAGGAATAACTTGAGATTTTTGCAGACTGAGGAGGGGAAAGAAGGTTCTGATACACGTGGTTTTATAGTCTCTCTTTTGAAAAAGGCAGTACCAGAGGCTGAGAAATGGGATTGGGATCGGGAGATGGAAAGGGCCCATAGATTCCCCTTCAGAGTTAATGCTCGCGATCAGAAGCCACGAGCTATAATAGTGGCGTTTAATAGTTTTCAGGCTCGTGAGGCTCTGTTTTTGAATGCACGTCCTGACAAAAAATGCAAGGCTTTAGGTTGTGAGTTTTTTGTAAGACCTGACCTCTGCAAGCAATCTGTTAAGACTAGATGGCATCTAAGACAGCTTATTTCACAATTTCAAGGAAAAGGGGCGCAGGCATATTTAATGTTTCCTGCGAAGCTTAAAGTCATTTAAAAGGAACGCACTAGATTTTTTATGACTGAAATTGCTGCCAAAGAATTTTTGATGACATTGTAAAGGTATCATAACTGCAGAGAGATATTGAAATGTATTGAATGGATCTATCATATGTTTAATTTTTGAATTGTGATATGTCAGTTTTCTCAGGAGTTTTTCACCCGAACAGAGGGATTATGTTTGTTATTGATGAGCAAGCCCGGTAGGGGGGCGGCAGGGGGTTGAGGGGACAAACTCGCATCACAGGACCATAAGTCCTAAAGCCTCTACGAAGGGAGAAGGGCAGGGTGGGGTAGGGAGGGCGAGATGGATGAGGGAGGTTGGGCGGGAGGGGTCACGGGGGGGGTGTAAAAAAGGGTCAAAAAAAATTTCACAGCAAAATACTTGGAAAAAATGTGGTTAAATGGATCTTTGGAGAAAAGGGCTCTGAATCACTGATTTTTAAGTTTGTTTATGGGAAGAAAAAAGGTGCTAGGCAGAATGGCTTATCTATGGTTGGTGACTTTGTTTTAAAATGGCGGGAAAAAAGTTAAGAATCTGCTCGTTGAATGTATGTGGATTGAATAATTTAACGAAAAGACATAAAATAGCCGCAGAATTGAAATACATACAATCGGATATTGTTTGTATCCAGGAAACCCACATTCCGTGGCCAAAAAGGGAGGTGTTAAAAGACTTGGGATATATTTTAGTTGCTGCTTCTAGACAGACCAGTATGATAAGGGGGGTTGCTATTTTAGTTAAAGATAACTCGATAGCTGTTGGTCGGAAGGCTGTGGATAAAAATGGGCCTTGGGCCATTGCAGAGTGTAAAAGCGGGGGCAGGCAAATAACGTTAGCTACTATTTATGGAGCTAACTTGGATGACCCAGCCCCTCTGGTGGAAATTAATTTGGAGTTAGTTAATTTCCCTCAACCAATAGTGATTTGTGGGGATGTGAATATAAATTTGTCTAATAATGCTTTATTGGAGGGATATGGAAATTATAAAGGCCGTAAACCAAGAGTATTTAAAGCTCTTGTTAATTTATTGCAAGATCAAGGCCTAATAGATGTGTGGGGAAAACTTCGTGGCAAGGATAACGGATTTACTTTCTATTCTTACCTCCATGAAAAATTAGTCAAATTAGATAATTTTTTCGCCCCAGAACATTTGTTGGAAGGAACTAATATTAGTACTTATCCGAGAATCGCTTCTGACCATTTCCCCGTACTGATTGAAATACAGAACTCTGGGAGGAGAATAACACCACCAAATTTTTCATATGATCGGAAATTAGGGTTGAATGAAGAGTTTAAAATTCATATGCAAAGATGGATTCGATCCTTTTTTATTAATAATCATGGTACAGCCAATACTGGTATGGTCTGGGATACTTTTAAAGCGGGTTTTCGGGGAGAGTGCATCAGTTTTTCATCATGGCAACGCAAAAGATCAAAAAACGAACTCGACAAATTGTATGAGCTTTTGGTTAAAGCAGAGTTTTTGTTAACCAGGGAGGTTGCTCAGGGTAAAAAAGAGCTATGGGAGGTCGAAAATGAGGTGGCTAAGGCCAGAACTAATACTCTGGGCTTCTGGGATTTGGAAATTGCTAGGAGATTTTTAACTTCCAAAATGCTAAGTCATGAATTTGGGGAAAGGATAGGTAAAAGATTGGCAGTAAGATTACGAATGAAGCAGACAGCCCGGAATATTAGCTCAATGATAGATGCTCAGGGTAAATCGCACTCAGAACCAGAAAGTATTCTTTGAATATTTCAAAGTTTTTACGTGGCCCTTTATTCTAGGGATGATAGCTTAGATGTAAATAGACAATGGGGTGATAGACTACAGGTTGGATTGAAGGTATTAGAACCACTAATGTTGAAAGAACTGGATTTACCTATAACTATGTTAGAGGCAGCAGTGAAGAGTCTTGTCATTGGTAAAGCTGCTGGACCAGATAGAATGCCCGCAGAAGTATATAAATTGTTCTTTAGTAACTTAAAGGACGAATTACTTCATGTAATTCTGGCCGCACAACAGGGGAATCCTCCTACTACATGGTCTGAAGCAACTATTGCAGTCTTTTGTAAAAAAGGTAAACCTATGGACAATGTTGAATCTTATCGTCCTATATCTTTATTGAATGTGAACAACAAGATTTATTCAAAGATTTTGGCCAACCGATTATCTAAAGTGGTGTCTGTTTTAGTCTCACGAAATCAGCATGGGTTTATCCCTAAAAGAGGCACCGTGGATTACATTAACAAAGTAATTACGTTGTTTGATTTGGCGGCTGTAAATAATTGGAAGTTGGCGCTTTTTCTGTTAGACGCAGAAAAAGCGTTTGACCGTGTGTGTTGGGAGTATCTTTCGATGTTAATGGCGAAAATGGGCTTCGGACAGAAATATATCAATGCTATCAAAACATTAAACCTACGGTAAAAATTTCAGCACTGGGAGCACTCTCTGAGTCTTTTAACATTACTAGAGGGACCCGCCAAGGTTGTCCATGCTCTCCGTTATTATTTGCTCTATACATTAACCCGTTTATTGAACAATTAAGCCAAAACCCCTTAATCCCTCCCTTTACCGTATCTGATTTTTCTTTTTCCGCGTTCGCTTATGCGGATGATATAGCGGTGGTAACCAATACACCAGACACTGCTAATTTGGAGATTGAAAGACTGGCGAAAGAATTTTGAACTATAACTGGTTACAAACATAATGCATCAAAGACTCAGATTTTATGTTCAGAAGCCATAACTTGGGAGGATGATAGAGTGGTGGGGGAGGTTACTTACCTTGGGATACGGATTAAAACAAATATGTCAGAATTGGTTGAAGCAAACTGGAATAATGTATATGATAAAATTAAGGCTTCGCTTGAGAGATGGGATCGTTTATTCTTGACTATTATTGGACGGACTAATGTTGTAAAAATGAATGTTTTACCTAAAGTGCTCTACCTGTTCCGTTCAATCCCATTGGAATTTCCAAAACCCAAGCTACAGGCTTTACAATCACTATGTGGGAAATTTATTTGGAGCCCAGGCAAACCAAGACGAGCTATGAAATGTTTTATGCTACCACCTGAAAGGGGAGGGTTAGGAGTACCTGATTTTTTTCTATATTATTTAGTTTGCTTTTTGTTAAGAATGAGAGTGTTGACAACAGGAGAATCCACGGAACCTATGTATAATCACCCTTCTATATTTGAGATCTTGATTGGATCACATGTGAGACAATTTTTTTTAATGAAATAGATGGCAACTACTACAAGCGGACCCGATTTAAGGTATTGATTGGAGCCCATAAGACCTGGAAATGGCTGACTCGCACTATAGGTATTGGAAAGTTGGCGTATTATACTCCCTTTACCACATCAAGATTATCGCCTACGATTTTTTCGGATGGAATGGCCTTGAAATGGCAAAAAAAGGGGGTGACATGTTTGGGGGATTTTTTTGGGTGGATGGTAAATGTAAATCATTTGTGGAACTGAGTGAAGAGTTTGGCTTACCCAGAAGTTATTTTTAAAATGTTTACAAATAAGGGATTTTCTCACGAGACAAAAATTAAGGGGCATATTACCAAGCAATAGCGATAATTATTGCTATTGCTTGGTTAGCGTGAAAAATTTACTGCTGAGCTGCGGCGATTTTTACCGCAAATAAACCTTGCAAATGCGGTAAAAATCGCTGCAAAGCATGAATATCGCTGAAAAGTCAGCGATATTCATGCATTAGCGAGCTAATGCTCTTAGCCATGTTATCCACCTCCCATTGGATAACATGGCTAAGAACTGCTCAGGGCAGGTGTTAGCTTTTGGAGATATTCCCGCTTAGCGCGAATATCTCCAAACGTTGGTAATAGGAGATAGCGATGTTAGCGACTGTTTTCAGTCTCTAACATCTTGGCACGCCCACTTTGCATCTCATTAGTGATAAATATCACTGACATGCAAAGTGGGGCCCAAGATGGTCGCTATCTCCTACTAGCTGTCGCTAACTGGTGTTAGCGGCAGCTAGGTAATAGGGAGATAATTTTATCTCCGCTTTCTTGGCTTTTAAAGCCAAAAAAGCGGAGATAAACCCCCTTGATAATATGCCCCGAAGTTTGCAAAAGCACCAAGTAGTAGAGGGAATTGCTCGCCAGGTGAAGATTGGAATGTTGTATAGAATGCTTATGGGCTGATATTTTAGCGGATACTGAGCTTGATGTGGAAAATCTGATTTTGCTCTCCAAAGAAGTTTTGATGTCAGCCAATTTAAAAGCTCAGTTCTTCAAAACCTTATTTGACTTATATTACACACCACAACCAATGTCAAAATGGGGAGGAGGTTTTGACGGAAAATGTTTTCGGTGTAAGGCTGATCACGCAGATAGTTTACATATTTTCTTTTCCTGTCCAAGATTAAGAGTTTTCATACAAGATATCGAAAAGTTTTTGTCCTTAGTGCTCAATGTCTGTGTAGTGATTACTCCCTCTATGCTGGTGCTGGGGAAGATTCCTAATGACAATCGTGCTGATGGTCTTTATCGTTTTCTATCGTAGCACGGATATGTATTGCCACAGAGTGGCTTCAGGAAAAACTGCCACTATTCCAGCACTGGCGAGCACGATTGTATAAACTGTATAAATTGGAGTGGGGACTGTTTTCAGTCTCCGGGTCTATGAGAAAGAAAAAAATGGGACAGAAAATCTGGGGGGCTTTCTCTGATTATTATGAAAATTGAAAATTGCTCATTTAATTCTATTTTTATGTCACTGAGATTACATTTGTGTATGATGGTTTTGTACACAAGGATTTCAAGGTTTTTCTTATGAATGAACTTTTGCTATTTTGATGCATTTATGATTTATGACCCAAGCTGTATGATGTATTTTTGTCGTGAACCAATAAAAAATAATTTAAAAAAAATGGATCACTACAAACAGTAATGGGGCCGCATCGCATGTACAGCTTCAGTGACACCAAACATATACAGTTGGAGTAGGCACATTATTCCCGTCTCCCCTCATCTGTATCAAGGTCACTCTATATCCCGTGGAGAAATGTATATCATCGTCTGAAAACAAACACATAATCATTCCAAAACAATTTTGTTTTCATCACAAGTTATGAACATTACCAAGAAAATGGCCTGGCAAGAAAGTCCCTTTTTCGTGTGAATGCCATTTACACAGATGTATGCCTTGATATGGTCCACAGTGGGTCGAGGGTCCATTTGTGTAGGGATTCATACCTAGGGCTTCATGTCATCTATCCTGTTTTGTGAAGACATAAATAAGGTGGCAGCTTATCACTGCATAGCTACCTACAACCAGTCATGATGAGTCAGCTTCACATGTAATACCTTTTATTTTTTTCTTGTCAGTCCTTCCCTCCCCGCTCCCCTGAATTTCCCTCTTCCTCCCAACAACTTTCAACAATAGGAGGCTATCAAGCGATACCTTAACAAAGCTTCGGAAGTGCAGTGTAATGTGCTATTATTCTTTCAGTTTCTCAAATTACGTTATGTTACATTACGTTATGTTATGCTATCTTATGTTATGTTAGGAAAACTTGTAGAGCACACATACACCCTAGGATTTCCCAGTGTTGTGAAATCCAGGAGGGAGAGGACAGAGGGCTCAGGCTAATCACAAGCTTGTTTAAACAGCCAGGCCTTCGAAAGCTTCCTGAACCTCAGGAAGTTGACAGCAAGAATATAAACTGTGTTCTGAATACTAGTAATCTCTCTCTTAAATTGTGGGAACCTTAGGAAGATCTTGTGGAGGACCTGAGGAAGATCCTGTCGCATATATCTTAGAGCTGTTCTGTGGGGTTGTAAGAGGTTAAGACCAGTGTGTCAATTCTGAAGAAATGCCCCCACAGTGTTTCAAATTTAGGGAGTCATTTTGTGTACATGTTATCTGTTCATAGGATGCAACCTGATACATCACATGCATCCAGTCACCTGATATCCGTGACATCTTCCAAAATCTCAGAATCTCTATTTTAGCTACTGTCAGTGAAGTGGCAAATCGGTGACAAATTTGTGGAGCAATCTCTGAGTAAATCGATGAGTTATGGGAGAGAACTGCGCACCGCAAAACCAACTACACCTCCCACTATGCTGGAAACATAAATCATTATCTTTAAATTGTCCTTCCGGTATCATTTGAATTTTTGAGATCCCCAAACAATATGAACTATATCCGTTATTGGATGTTTGCATCTCCAGCATGTTGAGTCGGAGACTTATCCTTTAACTCCTTGGACGCTCATGACGAGCTCAGCTCGTCATGATGTACACCTCCATACACTCATGACGAGCTGAGCTCGTCATGAACAAAGGGAAACTCAATAAATGAGCACAGGAGGAAAATAACACTAGCATCGATGGTGTTAAAGGTGCCCCACAGTTTCAGATATTGGAGTATTTGGGAAAGTCAATGGTTTGGCTGTTAAAAAACTGTAGGTAGTGTATTAGTTGCTGGTATTTCCAGGAGTGTATGCCGACATCCAAGCAGAGTGGTACTGCATCATGTTGGCGATTAAAAACCCACAGGAGATGTCTAGCCCTGGATTTAGGTATGTTTTAATGTCCCTTTTTAGTCTAACACGGAATCTAAGGCCAGATTCCAGTCCTCACCTAGCACCACTTTGGATTTGGACATTGGGATTAGGATTCGGTCTATCTCTTGGAGAAGATGGGATTTGTCGAAAGTTGGAGCATAGATAGAGCCCATGAGGAAGACAAGATTTGTTAATGGATTTTGGTTTTGATGAGTATATAGTTTCTATCTGGATCATCACAGAACTTTAGCGCTCTTAGTGGTAGGTTTTTGCATGTCAGAACAGCCATTCCTCCCTTTTAATATGGATGTGTCATTGTAGCACCATCTGAGGATGTGGGTACATGAATGGCATGGTATTCCCCCCTACCCAATCCCTTCTAGGTTTTTCACTCTCAGCTTGCAAGAGATGAGTCTCTGGTATTAAGGCTATATCTGGGTGGGTCTGATTGGTAGATTTATCTTTTTATGAGTGATAAGATAGTTAGGTGTGTCTTGTTCTGCATTTAATTATTTAAAGACAGATTAAATCTATTGTTGTATTGAGGGGTATGTTCGGGACGGTGGGGGATGTGCACAAATGTGGATGAATCTGAGCGTTACTAAATGTGTTTGAGAGGAAAGCACTAAGCTAGTTTCCTGAAGTGTTTACTGAACAGAGTTTATTCCGAGATGGAAGACCCTCTGATATAGGACAGTCATATGTGTCAGGAATAGTGGACCCTTCTGTAATAGTAGAGGAAGCTGTATTACTGGAGTTACCTCTCTTTTGGGAGTGGACCCTGGTTGTTGATGGTCAATCTACTGTTATCAGGTGCGAATGGCAGCTGCTCAATGAGGTGGCCCGCCCTTCGTAACGGCTGCTGTTAGTCTAGTGTGTGCTACTCTGGTGGCGGGTTGGATATGTGTTGGATCTCCCATAGAATCGTACAAATATGTGGTGAAAATGTTCGGGGCAAACAGTAATATTGGTTCTTGCTCAGCCATAACATGGTCTCCCATGTAAACACACTCATCAGTACTTACAGTATTACCATTATCACAACACAACCTTAGTCTTGTCTGGTGTCCCAGTATGACTCAGCGGACACACCGTATTCTCAAATGCTTTTATCACTTTATGCCTGTGGGGACGTATGTTTTGCTGTTCCATAACCGATAACCATGTAGAATGGTCATGCTTACGAGTTCCTCATTTTAGTTTGATTTCAGGGATGACCTAGACGGGATTTCCAACCCCCATTTTTATGTTTCCAGTCTACCTCTTTCTTGTGTCACCGACTGGGCATCCAGTCATTCATTGGAGTCTCAGACTGGCTACCGGGCATTTCTTTTGCTGGGGTGGCAGGGTGGGGTCCAGGTTCACTGCTCAGGGGCTGATTTTATTTCTGGGAAGCTGCCGGCGCTTCTAAATGAACAATGCAAACAAATAGCTTTAAAGCATACTTTTTAAAACATTTGTTTTTTGCACGGTTTATTAAGGAAAGTCCAGTAGCTAGTCCAGCCATGTCTCCAACGTTGTTGTGTGTGCCGGTGAAGGGATCGTCACCATGTAGGATTGTTCAATATGTTCAATATTATCCAGGTATTGTTCTAGTTAACCTGGATTAACTACTTTTTTGAGTGCAACCACCCTTATAGATTAGCATTACTACAGGATCCAAAACCCCATAGTGGATGTCAAGTTGTTTAGCTGGGACCTGAGAGACAGCAAGTGCATTCGTTTTTGCATAGACTTGATTCACAGGGTTCTTATGACCCTCAAAAAGAAAAGGCCCTTGATTTTTGGCCAACGTGTTAACCTCATGTGTTTGTTTATGACTTTTAGAAGCAGATTATAACGTGTCTTGGAGAGTCTGTATCTGGGTGGGCCGTAGATCTGATCCTGTGGGCTCTTGTAGTTCTAATGGCAGGTTGAAGTCTAGTTTGGTGATTTCTCGTATGAGCTGCAGGATGAAGGCCATGATGTTGTTTCCTTCCACCTTTTCTAGTATACCTGAGAGGTGTAAGTTGTCACATCTGTTTCTGTCTTGTAGTTCTGTTATTTTAGCCTGCATGTGACAATTATCTTTTTTGCTGTCTGTGGTATTCAAAGTAGTGTGCTCAATTCTTGGTTACCTCTTCTCTATCGAGATGATGCATATGTTGAAGGTCAAGAGTACTGATCTGATGGAAGTAAGCTTAGACGTGGTCTTAGATGTGTTGTCCTCCATCACAGATATTGAGAATTTCAGCCCAGACAATTCCATTTTGGATGACTTCTAAAGTAACATGTTGTGCCAACTTGCCCTGATCTTTAGAGGCTTTTTGTAATTTCCAAGTAGCTGATTTCATCATCAGAGGGATGGGTACATGGGTAAAGGGTTCCTCAAGGGTGTCTGCTTCCTTCCTTCCTTCCTTCCTTTCTTCCTGTTTAGTGATTGAGGTTGAGGCATACTCAGTAATGGAGTCGAAGCAATGCAGCATGGCTTTTATTCAGATGGTGAGGGCCATAAGGGTGCATGGAGTCAAGCCTCTGAAACAAGCAGTACTAAAATGAGCCGAAGTAATTGCATTCCACTGGTGCTTCCAATGAGTGGGCGTAATTCTCAGTTTGGTGGTCTCATGTTTGATCGGAGCATTTAAGCAGGGGTTTTCTAAGAGGGTACAATGAAGGTTGGTTGCTTGAACATTACCCTGTTGTCAGTTCACTTATCTTACAATTATCTCAACATGTTTGGCTAGAAAAGATGCTATGCGCTGAGAGCCAATTATTCCAGCGACAGGTATTCAGTCATGTCTTGTGTTGTAGGGAGACAAGCCTAAGCTTTTCAGATGGCCCACAAGTACGTTCTATAGGGTAGATCTCCATTAACAAGTGTCCCTCCCGTTCTTGGTCCCTAGGGATGCCAGGGCACGAGTCCTCTTTTTACAACCAGAGGACACTGTTAGGCCTGGTCTGTTCAATGCTCCTGGCCCACATCAAGCCCCCTGGCTCTCGCTCACATCTCTGAGCTGGGAACTCTGGAGGTAGATTTTTCTAGCCTGTTTTCTAGCAACATGGTCACCTGGGGTCCTTTACTCCCCTTCCGCTCCTCTGTTTTGAAAGCCACTTTCCAGCATGCCGCTTCACTTTATATCTGTATATTTCGTTCAAACAAGGGAACCCACAAGGTAGGAAGGGCCCTGGGTATCAACTAGTTACGGAAAAGTAATGGTTCTTCAAACAAAAAATTCAATGACAATAAATATATACAAGAATCAGTACTATAATATATTAGAAATGTCCAGCCGGACACCTGATTTAATGAACCAAAACAATTAGTGGTGATCAAACACACAGTAATAGAGTGGGACACAGTCCTGTATCCTACTAAAACACAGAACAATTACAATTGGACAAACACATTTCAGGCAAAACAGGGAGTAGCTTATGGCCAATGCAAATAATATGGGCAAGCTTTTTAAATAAACAGTAATTGCACTTGTTTTAACACATTGGTTTAACGTGCACACTGTTTAAACAAGTTGACGACGTTTTGATCCATGACTAAATAATAGGATCATCATCAGGACAGAAAAAAATGCAGGCCTCAAGTAATACGCTGCCTGTGGAGAAAGTGGAAAAGGGGAGTCTATATTTATTGTCATTTAATTTTTTGTTTGAAGGACCATTTGTTTTCCGTAACTCACTCTATATCTGTGTCTGTAGTCAGGTGAATCGGATCATCAAATGCCCGGAGTGTTCCACAGACCTAAGCGGTCTTTATCACAGTTTTCACAGTCTGGTGCCTTTATTTTGATTGATGAAAAGGTCGGTATGTGTGGAGCTTTGCAGAGACACTGCCATCTTCTTCAACAGCTAGTTCCAAGTTCAAGTGAAGTCTTTTTAAGAAGTGAAAAAACAATAGTAGAGTTATGAGACTTGGGGAAACACAATTTGTGAATAAAGCATTTAATCTAAAGAGATGCTGGAGAAGATGTAAACAAAATCACACAAGAGGTTGGCACAGGACCAGGCTTGGCATGAGGCAAAAAAAGTTAGAATCCCTAATGGAGATCAGGCAAAAACAATCCAAGAGTGGCGAAGGTGGAGCCGAGGTACAGGACCGGTGGATGAGGGAGTGGAGATTCCCCAGAAATCACAGGGCAGAGATGTCCTATACTCACTCAATGGAGCAAAGATTTATGATGCTGGCATATCTTTCCATTGGCCCTGGGCTTCTGCCAATGCCACAGAACTAGAGGGATTGTGTCAGACAAGAGCATCTTGTTTGAATTCACGTTGAGCTTTGAACATAGCTCTGCAGTCTCACTCAGCGAAAGCATCTGAGTTAGGACTTCATGTTGATGTTGCCCTGCGAAAGCTGGGACAATCGGAAGTCCCACTGATTAAGACCAATTTGAAGGATGGCTCAAACAAGATCAACTGCGTAAGAGTCCCAAGGAGCTGCAGTCCAGCTGCAATTGCCACAGTAACAACACCTACATCGACCGAGGGTCTACGACATATTTGGACCACTAGAAGAGCTGCACCTATTCATTACATGAGCTCTCTCACTTTTTGGGAACCACCAAAGGAACACAAGTATTGCCACTTTTGCCTCAGGTCACTATGGTGGTCATGTTAGCTGAGTCTGGGAACTCTAATTCTATAGCCATTTGAACCACTTGTTTAGGGTTTGATGTCCTAAACAAATTGTGTTAACTCCAGTTTATGGAAGGTACGTACCATTGGTAAAAGTCCATTGTCACATGGGTGCCCCTGCCAGAGGAAAATTATGACTGCCATAACCTATTTATGAGATACTGGCTGTAGGTCAAGGGGAAGCCAGAGGCAATATGGATCCCACAAGGATAACGCAAAGATGTACGTTTTGTACTTTTCTGCTGAAGCAAGGCGAACTAGGCTTCAGGTATCCTACTATGCCCCTTTGCTCATTCACAGCTGACTTCAGTCACACAAGCCACCATCCCGCATGTTTTTCTCGGCTGAAATCATGCAGCAACTTATGCCCAATTTCCATGGTAGGCGTGTACTCTCTGCCAACTGAGAATTCCCTCCATTCCAGTTGTATTTGGCAACTACTGAGACTCTTTACTTCTCTGAGGCAAAGGAGCCCAGATTAGCACAGGTGTAACGTTTGTGAGCATGAGGACAATATAATTTATGATGCGATGATGGCAGTCGAGGATTCACCCCAGGAACCAGTCAGAATCCTCCCCCTCAGGCCCTAGGAGGTATTGTACCAGTAAGAATGTGTATACATTGTACATGTGCAGTTGAGGAATGCTTGAAAGGTGATGATTCATGGACAAATACAGGAGGAGCTCTGCAAGCAGACACACTGACGGAAGGAGATTATGAAGTAAGATGGATTGTTCACCCTGTGTAAGCAAAGAAGACCCACGCCTCTAAGAATACCTGAACAGGAGCCAAAGAGCTCCTATTGAGCATTATAATACAAGTGTGTATTGTCTGGTGTTGTTAAAAATGCTCTCACAGAAGCAGCAATGGGCTGTCATGGTAAATAAATAAATGAAGCTCTTTACAGTACAAGCCTCCTACTCGTCTGGCCAGGCTAGAGCAGCCGTTAGCATCTTTTGATGGGGAGGAGATTGTAATTGTCTTGTATTGTAACTGCATTCATATAGCGCTTACTACCCCTGACGAAGCGTCAAAGCACTTTTTCGGCGAGTAGTACACTACTCTGGAAACCATAAAGGGTTAGTGGTGAATTAGTATAGTGAAAATATGAAAGTAATTTGAGTGGTAGATAGGTTAGTTAGTTATTTGGATTGAGAAGGATAGTGGAGAGATAGAAGAGGGAAAACGGTTTGCGTTTAGGAGATGGAGCGACCTGTGTGGCAAAAAATACAGAATTGCTACAAATCGATCACTTGCGACTCCAACATTAAATTTATCCATTAGCGCCCAGGGTTTGCTTGTTGGGAGATACCTCCATTTAGAAACATGCATTGGCAAAGCCAAACTGTGTGGCGTTGTCTGCTAGTCTTTTGTCTTTGTAAATTGTTGCTCTGTTTTGCCATGGTTTTTTAGAAACATTGTTGTGGGAGCTGCTGGACCCTTACCAATGTTAAAATGAAACAAAACCACGAAAAAAACACAAAAATGTAATGGTCTGAAAAAGCAAATATTTCCCCAGTGAGTGGCACTGAAGGAAACCGCTTTGTGGGCAGATGTGTTCCTTAAGAAAGGCCAGAATGATGTCACTTTCTGTGGAGTCAGCCAATGACTGAAGTAGGATCACCCCTTGACCCGCTGCATGCTGGAGTGGGCAGAATAAACTAAATCACTGCTTACAAAAGTCTCATCAGAATCAATTATAAACTCAAAACCAAATCACTGCAACTGAAACCCAATGACTGTTATTTTATCCTTTGGAGTGAATCCTTGTGACTACCACTCTGTTTCGGTCTGTAACGTTGGAGAAGATCCTTAGATTTGCCTTAGTTTGCACCAGGAGTCTTGCAGGGTTTTACAAACATTCCCAATTCGCTAACATGAGCAATCGGCTTCAATGTCAACTGTAATTTTAAAGTTTAGCGATTAAAAGCCTGATTACTTTTTTGGAGACAGATCACTGCTACGAAGGTGATGTAAACCTCAGGTTTTCGTTTCAAAACCTAATTTTGCTTGTAGATTTGTTTGCTCGTGTGTAGTTAAGTCATTTTCTTTTTTTAAATATATAGAAATGGCAAGACAGGGACCTTATTGACTGCTACTACACTGTAAACTGCATTCTGAGTCTCTACCTCACACCAACCCACTTGAATGAGCCTTGACTGCTCCACCTCGCTACCCTGCAAGAGTCAAGCGCTACAGGAGAGTACGAAGTCACCTATTTGGAGTGCGTCAATCGTTTCGGCCCGAAGACACCAGTGGTAAATTACCTCAAATTGTAACCAATGGGGTCAAGTACTGCCTGGCAGCCTTGGAATCCAAGGAAAAGGCCTTAAAGCGGGACTGGAGGTGACATCATTGATGTAACTGTCTAGTGTTTTGAGGCAGGCTGTCACCCCAGATGCACCCCCAAACATTGTATCACTCTCTGGCCAGGCGTGGCCAGAGAGCTTAAATAAATGGAGAGGAGTCGCTTGTGACTTCCTGTCCACCAGGGAAGCAAAACTGGTCCTGGCAAAGTGCTCAGCCGGCCCCCCGGGGGGAGGTTGGGGGTGCGACCGAGCTCTTTGGCGGGGCCGGTTTTCGGCCGATTTTGTTACATGGCCGATTTTGCAGCTATGCTGCAAAAACGGCCCTATAACAAAAACGGCCCACAGGGGCCCAAAACCGGCCCGCACCCTTGCGGCGCACCGGGGGATTGCCCGATGCCCAGAGCAGCCAGTGCGGCCCTGCTGTCCACACGAGTAAAACACTGTGTGTGGGTGTCTCATTTGGTGACCCCTACCTGTTCTCTAATCTGGGCCCAGTATCAGAGCGGCCCCCCACAATTAAGATGGTTGAAAGCTGACTATGCGCAGTTCCTTTTCTGCCCGGCAACCATGCAGGGCTGCCTGGTGAAAAGTCCCCCTGAGGTAAACCTCCAGTCCCTCAAGAATCCACTTGACTTTCCCTTGAACTGTCGTACATGTGTCATAGGGGAGGGGAGATAGAGGGTCACTATCAGCTCTGAGCTGGTGGAGCCCACCACCACCCCATCACCATCCTTCTGCCACTCTGGGACAAAAAATAAAAGTGGACCCCATTAGTGAATTAGATAGCTAAAAATAAGAGTCTCATGTTTGCATATTGGTGCAGTTTTGAACTAGTAAAGGCACACTGTTTTTTCAAGGCATGGGCTACTGCATGGATTTCAGCTAGCTGCAGGCAATGTTTGTTTTATCAGGGAAATCAACATTAAAAATCGGCCCAGCAATTCATAACACAGGCCCACAAACAGCCAGAAAATCAACCCACACACTGGCCTATCAGACCAACCCATCGGGCACTACCTAATTGCCCTATAGGCCAGATCGATCATGTTTTAAGGCAGACCAAATTCAGGTGGTGATTACAATTGCCGGCCTCACTTGGCGGGAATTTGGCAGACACTAGCAGAGCCAGAACCATCATCTGATTACCGTTTTTCCCTCCAGCACCAATGTTTGCTGATTGGTCGCTGAGCGGCATGTGGCTTTACCATTGGTGAAGGGACAGTAACACCTCTAGCCACCATAGTGGAAATCAGTTCCAATTTACCTTATTTAAATATGCATAAGTTACAATATGCACTAAGGGTGTGGTAGGTTCAGAGCTCCGTTCTTACCACTCGCAAACATGTACCATCATCTGATCAACCCCTCCCCTCCTTAACCAGCTCCCTCCCACCCCCCACCTCCCCCCCTGGTTGCCAAATGAAAATGACAAACATAAACCCCCTAAGCAGGTGCATACATAAATCATCTTCTACTCCCCTGCCTGCTGCAATGCCAGCTGAGGGACTGGGCTGAGACACCACTGATGCACCTTGCAGCTTGCCACGGGGAGCACAGCGGGCTAATAAAGCCATGCATTATTCATGCCTCAAATGTTCATTTTTAGCTTTTCTGCACGTGCCTTTCTCCATCTAATGGGATCATACTCGTTTGCAAGAGATACGCATCTCAAATCCTGGTAACATGTTTTCATAGCAATAATTCATACAGGTAAGGTGCACACTCAGCATGTCTTCTGGATTTCACGTGTTTTCTTTTTTTGGTGGATGGAGGCGGGGGAGGGCGGGGGGGGGGGGGGGGGGTTGTAATGAACAGCTGCTGACATTCAAGGACTTTTTTATGCAAGCTGTTCTCTCCCCCGAGGCTAGCCAGCACTGCCTTACTTATCAGCACACCACAGTGTAAATCTAAAATTATCACTAACCCAACACGACCGCAAACACGTCTAAAGGGAGTTACTGCACTCAGTCCTGTTCTCTCGCCTCAGCATGTGCATGTTTTCGATATTTGCTCCACGGATCATGTGTGATTGTGCGTTGACGTTGTTAAAAAAAAGAACTCCCATGATTGGCAGAGAATGGAAACGAGATGCAGGGAACGTGCAAAGAAGCTGGAACTCGTTTGTTTAGTTTTCTTATCGCCAACTTTGTCAATATACAACTTCTCAAAGTACTGAGCTAAAGTACACTCTATGCCGCTGGCCGCGCGACGCGAAGGGGAGATAACGCGAGACAGCGTCCTAGTGCCACATGCCTCGCGAGCAGGACAGCGTGGCTTTGTCCGCCCTCTTTCCGCCGCGTTTCGTCCTGACTGCTCTGCGCTGTTCCCACCCTGGCCCTGACCCAGCAGCAGAGCAGCAGGTTGGTGTGAGCAATTAATGGTCTGTTTTGTGTTGCAGGCGGAGTACAGGGCGATCTGGAAGCAGATGGACAGTAAGGGTACCTCTGCGGCAGAAGGATACAGTCAATACCTCTGCCTGGCACAGTAGGGGTGCCCGAGCCAAGAACCTGGAGCCGAGGGGGTTCCAGGAAACAACGTCGGCGCCCCGTTAGTCCTTCGGGCGGTCAGGGGGCCTGAACCGACCGGGGGTGTGCCTCATCGCTCCGCCCTGACAGGGGGGGCGGGAGTAAATGAGTTAACTATCAACGTATTGCACCGTCAAGAGCATCGACTTACCGCGCAAAATGGCTAATTAGGCATGCGGGTCAGCGAGGGGCTGCCGCTTTGGATCGCCTGTAAGATGACCCACCTATCTGCTACTTGTTATGCAAAATAAACCTGCACCACCGTTTTTTCCCACAATTATGTCTCATGAGTCTTCTTGGTTTGTAAGTGTATGGGGCGCAAGGTGGAGCGAGCGTTGGCGGTGTGGGCACTATGCTTCCCGTCAAATGACTTTGAGATACTTGAGAGACAGAAGGAATACGTAAAGACACGCCATAGTGTGTTCATCTTATCCGCCTTTTCATTGGCACAAATGATGGGAATAGTCAGCGTGCCCATATTTCGTCCAGTGTTTAATTCGTGCCGGTGTTTGCTGGTGTTGGGCACGGGGACTTATTTCTGAGGACCGGGAGTTTGCTGGTGTTGGGCACGGGGACTTATTTCTGAGAACCGGGACTTGTTTTTCACCATCAGACTTTGACCCAGAGAAACGGAGAGAAAGGAGGAAAGGTAGAAAGAAGGAGGAAGACAAAGGTAGGAAAACAGTGAAAGGAGAAAGCAGGGATGAACGAGAACCTGTAAGAGTGAGGCAAAGAGACAGGAAACGTAGGTTGCTGGAAGAAAGAGTCATGAGGTGGAGTCAAAACTAGACGGTCTTCATATTCGGTCACTAGCTTTTTTTATTACAAATTAAGGGGCAGATTTACAATAACTGGCGTGACTCAAAAAAGCCTTGCGCCATCATGGATGCGCCGCATTTACAATGCAGCGCACCATGGCGCAAGAATAGACAGATGCGTGATGCATCTGTCAGCGTAAGTGTGACGCAGTGCTGGAGTTGAGTCGGAAGCGCGACGCAACTCCAGCACTTCTCAGGGATGCCCTATACCTAATATGCTGCGTCACTCGATGCAGCACGGACGTAAAAGTGACTCAATAAAATTTGTAGATTTCACTGCGTCACTTTTACGGGGCTTCCTTGCGACGGAACGTCTACCCTGCATACATTATACCTGACGCAGGTATAATGTAGTGCAGGGCTTTACAACTTGACACATCTAGCTAGATGCTTCACATTGCAAATATGTCGCATAGTGGTGCATTGTTTACGCCGCCGCTGCGTCACAAAAGTGACGCAACAGCGGCATAAAAGTGTCACAAGGGCTTGTAAATCTGCCCCTAAGTACTGCTTTCTTCACTACAAGGCATCTGGCCAGTCCTCTGGCAGATCTAAGCTTAGCCGGTTTAACCCGCAGCCCTCCCTATTCCATTTTTGAAAGATTCAGCTCATCTGAAAAATCGTTATGTTCAACTTAAGCCCAACTTTCTCTGCACCAGATCTAAATTAGGCCATGCCCCAAACACTTTGATGGAGAAAGTCCAGGCCCAGAACACACCATCATCAGTGCTGTCTTTTTGTTTTTGCTGACTTATATAGAGCGAGCTTGACCAGAAGTTATTGGAGCGCTTTATTTGAGCACCATTACGTTACACAAGGACACATTCATTTTTTGGTCGGCACAGGGAGACTAAGGGGCAGATGTATCAAGATTCCATTTTGCGATTTCTAAATAGCGATTTTTAAAGAATCGCTATTTAGAAATCGGAAAATGGGATGTATGTAAAAAATCGCTTCTTTTTAGCGATTTCTTAATCTTCCTTATTTTTGAATTCGCAATTTGTGAATTTGTGAATTCGCAATTAAGGAGGCCCATAGGAATGATTGTGAAATTAATCTCAATTTGCGATTCGCAATTTGCTAATCGAAATTGAGAATAATTTCAAGGGTGCAGGACACCCTGCTGCACCCCTGAAATGTACATGTGTGTGCATATGGCGCACATACATACCCTATGGGCATGTGTGTGCGTCACATGCCACCTTCAAAAATGCCAAATTGTGCATTTTTAAAAGAATTCGCAAATGAACATCAACTACAAGTTGGGGTTAATTTGCGATTTCTTAACCAAAATTCGCAATTGAAAAATGCTACATACATAGCATTTAAGGAATCGCAAAACTGCGATTCCTTAAATGCTATGGCAAAATAAGAAATCGCAAATTTTTGCGATTCCTTAATCTGAGGATTTTTGATGCATGCCAAAACATGCGAATAGACCGTTTGCGATTCACAAAGGCCGAAATCGATTCGCAAACGGCTTGATACATCTAGGCTTAAGTGATTTGCCCAGAATCACAGGATGTTGTACTGATGCTGAGACTCGAACATGGTTCCCCAGCCCCAAAGTCAGCAGCTCTGGTCGTTACACCACAAAGAAGCAATCCATGGACTACGCCATCTCGGAGGACCCCATTTAATCTCTCGTCATACCTCCTCACACTTATGGCCCAGCAGGGGTGTAGTGAACCCTCTGCCTTGGCAGCTACAGGAGGCATGGGGCTCTTTATGAGCCTTTTCTGTCTGTAACTCGGCAGATAAAATCTCATCAATAAATGAAGCAATACAAAGTCAATAGAAGAGCAAGCGGGAGCAAGGAAACACAAAACAGGAGTAAATAGACAAGGGAAGGAAGGAATATTGAATAAAAGGAAGGGTGAAAGGAAGGAGGGATGAGTAGGTGGATGCACAAGTGGGTGGATGAATGTGTCCATAGATGTATGAATATGTGAAAGAATGAGTGAATGGTAGGTGGATAGACAGGTGAAAGGATGGTCCAGTAGATGGATGGATGGGTGAATGAATGGATAGGTGGATGTACATGTGAAAGGACGGTGGATGAATGAATGAGTAGGGTGAAAGGATGAGCAAATGGGTGGCAGAGTGGACGAATGAGTAAAAGGATGGATGGAGAGTGGATGGAGGGTGGATGGATAGCAGAGTGAATGAGTGTTGGGATGCATGGATGGATGGCAGAGTGGATTAATGAAATGGGAAAAGATTGAATTATGTATTAAAAATGAATGGATGTAAGAATGTAAAGGTGAAATAGTAGGCATCGGCAGGTGGATAGAAGGGTGAAAGGGTGAATAGATAGGCGTTTGGATGGAAGAGACAGGATAGCTCTTCTCACTTGCATTTGCTTGATTTGTGCCATCAGAGCTTTCATTTCAAAGCGGGGGGTACTACATTTTCTGGCTACACCCTTGTGGCCCAGCCTCTTTTAGGGGGGTCCTTCAAAATTCATCAATGACCTTAGTAGATAATGTGTTCCTAACCTATTTGACCTGATTGATGCTTAGTTTATTTATTCGTCGATGACACCATTCCTCAGCATCCTCCTGGCCAGTGACTAC
The DNA here is from genome assembly GCF_964263255.1 of Lissotriton vulgaris. Taxonomy (NCBI): domain Eukaryota; kingdom Metazoa; phylum Chordata; class Amphibia; order Caudata; family Salamandridae; genus Lissotriton; species Lissotriton vulgaris. The sequence continues at coordinate 773,131,254 of NC_141685.1, read as the reverse complement.
ATGCTTCTTAACAAAATGTGGATCTGCCTGCCAAGTACCTCTATCATTTTCCTGGGCTGAACCGTCTAATTATACCTAATGGGCTTCATCAAGCATCTAATCTCCACCTGCATCACACAACAACCTCCTAAGGTAACACTCATACCATAACAACCCAATATATAATAATTGCATGGAGGTACAAAAGTTATACATAATCAGAGTGATAGAACCCGTCCAATGGAATGCCAGGCAAAGATAGAGCAGAGGGAAAACATAGCACTCAATCAAGCCTGAGTTTTGACAAATAGTAGACCTAGGGAGCACAACAATTCCGGGGAAGAGCAGTCAACGTCACTGTTGTAGAGTAGGTTCTGGACCAATCTTGGCACAGTGACTTGTCCTTCAGCCAATCACGAAATGTCGGCGCCCGACTGCCACCCCAATGCATTGCCACCCTGCTCCTACCCAACAGTAGACCCATGGCTGTAATCTTCCAAATGGTTTTTGGTGCCTCTTTTACGGAACCAAAGAGAGCCACCATGGGAACAAAGGGGGAGGATGCTCAGTCATGGCATTCATGGCTGCGGTGACATGAGACCAAAATGATGGCAAACCTGGTATCTTCAGCGTGATCGTAGTGAGCAATATCTGTGGGTTAGAGATAGGCCCGCACCAGAAATTTGTAGTGTATAAGACAGTGTCTACCATGAGGGGACACATCCATGGAATGTTGACAATATTGCCACTGGTCATCTGCTATATAAAGCCCAAAATCCCCCCCCCCCATGCCATCCAGGCCTTGGGGAGCTCTGCAATTATATCACTGAAGCATTCAATCTTGAGATAAGCCTGCATGGATGTGGGTCAGAGAGCAGTACCATCAGGACAGGCCAGACGGGGGTTCCTCCGGGAACATAGGAAAAAGGTCACGGACAATACGCGAAGGCCTGCCACATACCCATACATCCATTGGTGTAGCAAGCGAATCACCCACATATTCACGGTATGATTTAAACTTATGGTCTTGAAACAAATCGCCTAGTGTTTTGATATTTCTTTTAGCAAGAGGCAGTAGTGGCTCCGGGGCATTGCAAGGTTGTGACCAACAGCACCATTTAATGGGCAGTTGAGGTGAGTATGGGACAGGAACGTCACAAAGTGAGGAGAGTCTGTTACAGGCCCAAACAGTACATCCAACAGTGTGGATTTCCTGGGAGTGTCGTGAAAGTGACTAAAAAGGGGCAGCAAAAGGGGGAGGAGCTTCGCGGGCAACCAAGATGGCCGCGTGAGCTCGGAGCTCCGAAGACCCTCCGATCCTCCGTATTGATCCTGCTACCCATCCTGTCCCACAATAGTGGGAATCTGTTGCGGTGCTGTTGCTGAGGCGGGGCCCGTTCTCCGATTGAAGATCCGGGCTTCCTGAGCTGAGTTACACCGTCGTGAAGATTGGTGATGACGACGCCATAATAGTCTGGCACTACGAGGGGGACGGTGGCGCTTCCACACGGTGGCAGCCCGAGAGGGTTGGGACTGCCTCGCTCTGTGCTGGTGGCCAGATCAGATTGTCCAGAGGCCTGATGCTCTGCTGGGACGGTGGAGGTGATTATTGACTTCGGCCGTCTGGAAGTGGTAGTTTCGGTTCGACCTCGCTTTGGGTTGTGCTATCCCCGTCGCCCATCATGGCGGGCAGAGGAGACCCGGACAAGGGGAAGCCCCCGAGAGTCAGCAGGAAACCTTCCCTCTCGCAGACCACCATTTCTGAACGCTTCTCCCTTCCTAAGGGTTCGCCTGGTGCTTCAGGCCGCACTAGTCAAGTCAAGTCAAAAACCACTTTATTCGATTTAGCTAAAAATCATAAAAGCATTCTACAATCACAAAAAAAGGGACAATACAAATTCATGAGAAATTACATAGATCAATGGATCAATAGTGTTTATATATTCACAATTAAAAAAAACATCAATAGTAATTTATATATTCACAATTTAAAATACAACTAAAAAGGAATAAATATTTGGCTAAAAATTTACAGGTACAAAAAACATTTTCTATTTCATCCTTCCGTGCAAAACCCTTATGTTACATTTTAAGTCGTCTCCTCCTGATCCTAACAGCAGCAACAAGATAATTGGCCACGGTAAACATAGCCAAAGCTGAATCCAATAATTGGAGATACAGGAGGGCAGGTTTTGCCTGATGGAAGGCTTTATCCTTCAATAAAGGTACCAGGTATTTCTGTCTGGGCACAGTAAAAAAATGACAGAACAACATAAGGTGCATATTATCTTGCGTTGAGAAGTTGTCGCAATTACAGACAGGGGCATCCTCCTCCTTATACCAGCCTTGACTATCACAAAGGACCGTATAAATCTGGTTAAACCGAAATTTAACCAGAAGCCACCTGTGAAAAGGGATGTTAACAATGGTAAGGTACGGTTGTATAGCAAGGCAGGTAATGGTCAGGAAATGGGCTCTGACCGTGGGTTTAGTCAGTTGGCGTTCCTCCCTCTCCACATTTTTCAATTTGGTAAAGTTGAGCTTAACCCAATCTAGATCAGATTTCTTTAGACCTTGAGGGACCGAAAAAATATCAGGACGACCAAGGTCCAAGGAACACTTATGAACGTATGATAGCCAAGCAATAGTTTTAGAATTATCCAATTTTAAACAGTCCGCCAGTATTTTATGGTTCAAACCTAGATTGTTATTGGTCCAAGTCCTTATCCATAACAAAATAGGAGCCATTAAAAGGGTGTCAGAAATATACCCTAGACCAAGTTCCTGGTGAACTGAAAACTTGGCTGTAGATTGGGGAAGCCCTAAAATGGATCGAAGGAACTTGTTTTCTTCCCTTTGAATAGATTCACCATTCACATAACCCCACAGACCTGAGCCATACCTGGCTATTGCCACAGATTTCGCCCTATACAGGTTTAATAAAGCTCCAGTTGGCTTCCCACCCAGTCTCCTAGAAAAACTTAAAATAGCATTAGCCGAGCTCCTAACTGCTTTAGTTTTAGCTATGATTTGGGGAGCCCAGCTTCCCTTGGTGTCAAATATTACACCCAGGTAAGTAAAAATTTTGACATTAGTGATCACGTCACCATGGCAATAGAACTGTTTGGAATTATTTTTGACAGCCCCAAAAGCCATGACGTGAGATTTGGAGTTGTTTATCACTAAGTCAAGTGAAGACATAAAATCATTAAAAGCATTTAAAAGTCTTTGCAAACCTAAATAGGTCCGAGCTATCAAAGCTTGGTCATCCGCGTACAGGAGAACAGGGATACGAGTATCCCCTGCACGCGGAGTGTCCAAGGTAGCAGTTAAAAGAGTCTTCTCTAATGAATTTATATAAAGAGTGAACAGCATGGGAGCAAGAATGCAGCCCTGCAGCACGCCTCTACTTGATTTGAACCAAGCTGTATGATTACCTTCTTGGTCCATTCTAATAGAAGCTTTTAAATCCTTGTGGAGTTCTGCCAAAAAATATACAAGGGGAGGATCGAGTCCCAATTTTAACAACATGGTCCACAGCCGGGCTCTATTAACCAAATCAAAGGCCGTGGACAGGTCCATAAATGCAACAAAAATGTACCCCTTTTTTGCAGTAGTGTATTTCGAAATTATCAAATGAAGATTTAAGCATTGGTCCTCTGTTCCTCTGCCTGCACGAAACCCGTACTGGGCATCTGTTAAAATATCGTTGTCTAGAGACCAACTGTTAATTCTGGCTAGCAAAACTTTGCCCAGGATCTTCATGGAAGAATCCAATAAAGAAATTGGTCGAAAACACTTGGGGTCGCTTCTTTGGCCTTTTTTAAAAATGGGTACTATGATTGAGCATGCCCAAGTTTTTGGCAAACCCCCCTCATGCACACAGTTAAAAACATTGGCTAAGATCTCAGCCAACATCTCAGGGTTAAGTTTGTAGAGGTCCAGAGGGACCCCGTCTGGGCCCGGAGCTTTATTAGCAGCAGAGCCTAAAATTGCCAGCTCTACTTCTGATTTACTAAAATGTAACTTAGTAGGAGAGGTTGGGGAGCAGGGCATTGCAAATGCCTCAACTATTTCATTTGAGCCATATATATTAGAAAAATGTTTAATCCAGTCTGCTTCAGGGATGTTTATTTCAAGATCCATGTTATTTGTTTGAGCAAATAAAGGATTATTAATTATGGCCCAGAATTTGGAACTTTGTTTAAGGGTTGTAGAATCCATTAAAGAATCCCATGCTTCATCTTTGATGGCCTTTTTTCGCGATTTAACCGCCATAGCATATTCTCTTCTCAACTGTGCCACCAAAGACCTATCTCTAGGGGATTGTTTAAGGGCTTTCAACAAAGCCGAGTGTGCCTTGGAGCAAGTGCGATCAAACCACCTAAAAACTGGGGCAGGACCCCTCCTTGGATTAGCTATAAGCTCTTTTTCAACTCTGGCACAAATAGCTTCAAAGGCACTCACAACCTCCTTCCCCCTCCTCTCTCCATCCCTACATTTCTCAATTTCTACTGCCATGTATTGCTCAATTAGACCATGAAAGTCCTCTGGGCAAACTTTACACCATTTAAGGCGCCTTCCCTGGTCTCTACTCCTTACACCCCTTGCAGAGGTGGCCCTCAGATCCCCTTTGCACAAGCCAGAGAGAGCGTCCAAAACTAACAACACCGGGTTGTGGTCACTGAACCCGCTTACAATTGCATTATAGAACAATACATAACGTAGGAGCCCCGGGACATAAAAAAGTAATCGATAATCGATTCGCTTCCCCTTGCATTATACGTGACCACACAGTTTGTTGGATCTGAGAACCCTGGTTCATATAAATCATTAGATGATAACAGATTTTCCATTGCCACACCCTTAGGGCTATGTTCAAAATGTGGCAACGATGTGTGATCTGGACCGGTATCATCTACAATCTGGCAGTGAGACAAATGAACATTAAAATCTCCCATCATAATTAACTGAACAAAAGTGGTTTGTTTTGACATGTAATTAATTAAAAAGGAGGATAAACCTTCTAAAACAAAATTAGGGGGCCCCCCCTGCATGGAGTTGTAACAATTTATAAACACAATCTTGTTCTTGTCTGCCAAACGAATTTCCACCAGCTGAAAAAAGTGAGAGGAACTGGGGATTTCTTTGACAGTCCCTGCTATTTTAACTGAAACAAGAAGTAGCAAACCCCCTCTATCCCTTCCCGCCGTGGAACTCTGCGCATTGACAAAGAATGAAATATAACCATCTACCCAGAAACCCTTATCTTTTGACCAAGTTTCTTGTAGGGCAACTATATCGTGTTCCTTCAATTGTTGTAGCCAAATCGGGTCATCCTGTTTGGCCCGTAAGCCCGCAATGTTCCATGATATCCCCTTATCCACTTTCCCTTTTTTTTTAACAGGGTTATCGGTGGGCACTATAGAGGTGACAGCCGACCTAATTGCGGAAGGTCCCCCAACCTTAGGGGCAGAAACCTGCACAACTGTAGGACATGGGGCCATAGGTGTAAAGGAAGAGGGGGCCCGAGTATTAAGGGCATCATTGATGCGCTCACATTTTGCCACAAGGCTCTTGACACAATCCTTCTGAATCTCAGTGATGTCGGAAGCAATCTGGATTAATGCGGTTTCCAGTCTTCCTGTAAACAGTTTTTCCAGTAAGGACGAAATGCCCTCCTCAGTTACGTAAATTGGCTGTAGAGGCCCAGCCTGGTTTAATGCAGTCCTTCCTGCATCCCCCGGGGTCATAGGCCGCACTAAGGATTTGCAGCGAGATGTATCTCTGGACAATGTTGAACCCACCCTCCGGGACGTCATGGGAGCCATTGCGGGCATCAAGGCCGAAATGCACAAGCAGCACGAAGTGTTGTCGCACAAGGTCGACACGTTGACGATTGAGGTCAACCTTATCAGGGCCGACCTCGGAAAGACGAACGACAGAGTCAAGTCGCTCGACATTAAGACGTCGAGCCTGATCACCGACATGTCCGACGTGCAATCGGAGGTTCGGGACCTGAAAGCCGCCAACTCGCTGCTAGCCCGCAGGCTTGATGATTTTGAAGGACGGGCACGGCGCCAGAACGTCCGCATTATCGGTGTGCCGGAGGGCGCGGAGGAGGACGCTGCAGATCTCTTTGTTGAGGAATTGGTGGTGAAGCACCTGGCTCCCGGTGGACTGAGCAAGTTCTTTTTCGGTGGAGCAAGCGCACAGACGGCCCGGCGGCCAACCGAAACTGGGAGCGTCTCCTCGCCCCATCATTGCCAGACTTTTCAATTACAGGGACCGGGATGCGATCCTGCAGGCATCGAGGAGAGGTGGTCCGTTAAAATTCCAGAATGCAGACGTGAACCTCTTCCCTGACTTCACTCAAGCGGTACAGAAACGCCGACAAAGCTTTATGGGTGTCAAGCGTAGGCTGAGGGAGATGGGGTTGAAGTACGCTTTTCCCAGCGAAGCTTCGTATAGAACATGGCGCTCGAACTGTGTTTTTTGACTTGCCGGAGGCCGCTGGGGACTGGCTGGACACCCTGCCTCAATGTCGGACTGTCCCTGAGGATCAGTCGGAAGGGGTGTCAGGTGGTCCTGACCTTCAGGAATGAACAATGTTTCTTCGGACTTCTTTCGGTGGAGGGCCCTGCACGTGCAATCAGTCACTGACTTATGTTTTCTTTTCTTTCTAATGCAGCTTTTCAACTTTGGAGGATAACGGGGGGTGATAGGATGTCTCCTTTCTCCTCTGGGGGCTTTCCGTAGGTTAGTTTTTTAGGGGCGACAGGCACACTGCTAGTTGGGGGGGCTTCTTAGTCTAATGCAGGGGTGCAGGGTGGGGGGTGGTTGGTTTGAGTGTTCTTCTTCTGTTTTTCCTTTTTCCCTTTTCTCACTGCAAGGTTACTATTCTTCTGTTTACTATGTTGCGGTAGCTGTTTTCTGGGGGTGGCGGTCGGGACTGAGCACCTTTGATGATGGGGGGTAAGACATTAAATGTGTTGAGTTGGAATGTGAACGGGCTGGGGGATCGCATTAAACGTGGGGTTGTACTTCAGATGTTTAAACGTTGTGTACCCGATGTTATTCTATTGCAGGAGACGCATCTCATTGGCAATACGTGTCATGCACTCAATAGGAAAGGGTTTAAGATGGTGGCTCACTCCGGGTTCTCTTCGGGGTCCCGAGGGGTTGGGATCATGGTGCGCATGTCTCTCCCACTGGAGGTGGAGACTAAGGTGATTGATGACAGGGGCCGATATGTTGCCGTTGTGGGTAGATGGGAGGGGCGTACCCTGGTTTTGGTTTCAGTTTATGTCCCCCCGGGTTTGCAGACGACTACCTTCCAAGATCTCGGGGGCGCCATTTTGGGCCTCCCCGAGGGATTGCTAATTCTTGGTGGGGATTTCAATGCGGTGGTGTCGGGAACCCTTGACCGTTTTCCATCCAGAGATCTTCGCAGTGCGCAATCATGGCTCCCAAATTTCTTGAGCACTATGGGTCTTATTGATTTCTGGCGACTTTTACACCCTGCTCAGCGGCAGTATTCCTTTCACTCGGGCGCGCACGGAAGCCTCTCCAGGATTGATTACATCTTGACTCCGGCGGTCCAGGCATCGACCGTTTCTGGAGCCCGTCTAATGGCCAGGGGTATATCGGACCACTCTCCGGTCTGGGTGTCGTTTGACTTTGGTATTGCGGCGACGTCCAGAGTGGCACCGGTCAACCCCTGGTACTTTCGCAACCCCAAGACTCGGGACCTCCTAGCTAAAGCTATCGACCTGTACTTCACTGAGAATACGGGCTCGGTATCGTCGGCCTTGTCCCTCTGGGAGGCCTTCAAAACTGTCCTGAGAGGAGAAGCCTTCTCCTTGATAGCCGAGGCGCGCAGGCGCTGGGATGAGGAAATGGTGCGGTTGGAGTCGGAAATTGAGGGCCTGGACTCTCAGTTGGAAAAAGACCCGACACCCGAATTGCTGCACGCTCTCTCCCTAAAGCAGTCGGAGTATCGAGCCACTGCCACTGACGCGGCCAAAGCGATGGGCAGGGAACAGCAAGGGAGGATCTATGATGCGGGTGACAAGGCGGGCAAGCTCCTTGCCTGGTTGGATAGGAGGGAGATGGCTTCCCGTGTGGTGCCTGAGGTTCTGGGAGAGGACGGGGTGGTTGTTACTGACCCCAGTGCTATTGCCTCGGCTTTTGCCGACTACTTTGAGACGGTTTATGCCTCGGTCTCCACCTTGACTGAGTCGGACTCGGCCTCTTTTCTGGAGGGAGTTGAGCTCCCTTGCCTGTCGGACACCGAGCGTGACGACATGGACAGGGGCATTACGGCCGATGAGGTGGCGCTCGCGATACGATCCCTGCGATCTGGCAAGGCTCCTGGTCCCAATGGTCTTCCGGTGGAACTCTATAAGATTAAGGCCGACACTGTCGCAGTGCCCCTGCGGCGCATGTTTTTGGAGGCCCGGGAGGCCGGTGAACTCCCGCTGGACCAGCGTTTGGCCACCATTGTGGTCATTCATAAGGAGGGGAAGCCCAGGGACCTTTGTAGATCGTACCGCCCGATTTCCCTGCTGAATGCCGAACCCAAGATTTTGGCTAAGTTACTGGCTAACCGTCTGGTGGGTGTGATCGCCGACTTGGTCCATCCGGACCAGTCGGGCTTTATACCTCACCGCAACACTGCTCTTAATCTTCGGAGGCTTCACGCTGTCATGGCGCGGGTGCACAAACTCTGCGAGCCAACTGTTCTGGCTTCACTGGACGCGACGATGGCGTTTGATTCCCTCGAATGGGATTATCTATGGGCGGTGTTGTCTAAGTTTGGGTTTGGCCCCGACTTCATTAGTTCGGTCAGACTTCTCTATGCCTCATCGTTGGCCAATGTAACGGTCAACGGCCGGATGTCGGCTTCCTTTGCCTTGCGTAGGGGTACTAGACAGGGATGTCCGCTGTCGCCGCTCCTTTTTGCTCTGGCGCTAGAGCCGCTCGCTGCCTGGATACGCACCCACCCTGACATTTGTGGGATCAACTGGTCACCGGGTTTTGAGGATCGAGTCTCGTTGTACGCGGACGATATCCTTCTTTATCTTACCTCCCCCTGTCGGTCCTTGATTGTGGCGTTTGACGTGTTGAGCACTTTTGGTGGGTATTCGGGCCTAGTCATTAACTGGTCGAAGTCCTATCTCTATGTGCTTAGCGGAGACACCCCACGTCTTCCTAGGGGCTGCGCAATACAGGTCTCGCAGCAGGGATTTAGGTACCTGGGTATCTATATATCAACGGATGCCCGGGCACGATACACCAACAACTTGCTTCCCCCTCTTGTGCACCTCAGGCGCGATGTGGAGGGATGGAAAAGGCTGCCGCTGTCCCTGTTGGGCTGTGCGGCATTGTTCAAGATGATGTCCCTGCCGAGATTCTTATACGCGCTCCAGAACACGCAGGACCCCGTCCCTTCCAAATACTTCAAGGAAATTGAAGGTCTGCAGCGGACCCTTTTGTGGGAGGGTAGACCGCGTATCGCTGTAGTTAAATTGACTGTTCCATGGTACGACGGCGGTATTGCTTTGCCTGACATCCGCCGGTACTATTGGGCCTCCCAATTGGCTACTCTTAATCACGGCTTTTATGGATCGGCGGAGAGTCCGGGATACGCCTGAATGATGGGATGTACTACAGAGCGCTGTACTCTAGATCTCTGGATGGAAAAATGACTGGTCCCACTAAGACCGCTGTGCATATATGGAGGGCCATTACGAAAGCATTGGGGTGGAAGGGTAGACTTACTATGGCCACTCCCCTCTACGACTCCGACTTGCTGGGTAGGTTGTGGCACTCGAAGGGGTTTGACCGGTGGGACCTCTTTGGCATTTCCAAGGTGGCTGATGTGATGGCCAGGGGGGAAATCAAGTCTTTCGAGGCTCTGCAGACTGAATTCCAACTGGGTGCCACAGAGTACTTTAGATACGCACAACTGAGACATGCCCTTACGTCTGCCCTGCCTGTTGGTGAGAAAGTCCCCGAGTCGTCCCCGCTGGAAGATAGGGTGCTGGACGGCCATATGCCTGACAGTGCCATTTCCCTGACCTATAAAAAACTGATACATTTTCGGACTGATTTGTTGTTGAATGTGAGAGATCAGTGGGTGCGTGATGGGATTGAGTTGGATGATGAGGATTGGCAGTGTGCGGTGTCTTCCCCCAAAGAAGTAGCAATTTCGGCTAGGCTGCGCTTAGTCCAATTGAAGATACTCCACAGAGTTTACGTAACTGGCCCCAGGCTGATTCACATGGGGCTCTCCGTGGATGGTCTTTGTAGGCGAGGATGTGGTGCACTGGCCACCTTCATGCATACCATCTGGGAATGCCAGGTCATTGCTTCCTATTGGGAAAGGGTGCATGTGGTTATGCGTGAGGTGACTGGCGTGGATTTGACTGCAGAAGCTCGATGTTGCTTGTTGAACGTGTGGGGTCCGACTGACTACACTAATGCTCAAACCCGCTGGGTCACGTTAGGGTACATGGTGGCCAAGCGAGACATTGCTCAAAAATGGGGTGCCCCGACTCCCCCCACCATGGGACTGTGGAAAACCAGTATGGACTGGTACATGCTCCGTGAGAAACCTGTGTACATAGCTAGGGGTAAGCCTAAAAGGTGGGGGGTTGTTTGGGGTGCGTGGAATGCATACAGAGGTGATATTTGTGTGCCCCCCGATACAGGTCCACTGGAGGTTCGTCTTTCTCCCTAGCCCTTCCTTCCGCCCAACTTTTTCACCTAAACATAATCCTGGTTCCTTTCCCCCCCCCACTCCTGTGAGCTTTTTCGATATGATTCATGCAGAGTGCTAAAAGGTCCCACTCGCCCCCTGGAATCGTGCATTGCCGCTCCTATGTTATACCTTGCCACTTCCCCTTTTTTCTTTATTCCCTTTTACTTTTTCTTAATCGTTTTCTTATTGTTATCTTAGGTTCTTAATTATACTAAAAATTAAACCTGATTTGCTCCTTGAATTGTTTTGTGCGCACCTTTTCTCCGCTCTTTATATTGCTGCCTAGCCTCAGGGATGTAAGGCTGAATAGCTGTGTGCTTTGAATTTCAATAAAGATTTTCCACAAAAAAAAAAAAAAAGGGGGGCAGCAAAAAGTTGAATGGGGGAAATCGTACCTCGTTCAAAGGCAGCATGTGGGGAAGACCTACTGGTATGGAACCAGTGATGAATGAATTGCACTTGCGGCACCAGATAGTATACTTCGAAGTTAGGGCTTGCACAGCCCCCCTTGTGGTATGGGAGTTGTAGTACATGTCATCCAAAACGAGGCTGCCCGCCTGCCCACGCTAATTTAATCATAAAAGAGAGCAATTGAGCAAAAAAGGCCTTATTCAGAGGGATGGGGATGTTCTGAAAAGGTTAAAGCAATTTCGGCAAGACAACCATTTTCTTAAGCGCCACCCTTCTCGCCAGAGAAAGTGGCAGAGTAATCCAACGATCAATATGGGATTTCAGGACCTCAATATAGCAGCTATAATTTTCCCTACGACTAACCGGGATATCCGTATGATAAAGAATGCCCAGATATCGAATGGAGTCTGTCTGCCAATGCACCAGGTATGATATGTCTGGGTGAATAGTGGAACTGGTGAAAGGAACCATAATAGATTTGTTCCAATTAATCAGTAGGCCTGACCAGCGACCAAAGTTCACAATTTTCGTCAAAAAAGGAATTAGATTGACAGCAGGATTTTTTACTACTAGCATGGTATCATCAGCGTACATGGATAAAAGAGAATATCAGAATCCCAAATTCACCCCTCGTCGACAAAGGTACTCCCGCAGGGCACACTCCATGGGCTCCACAGCCAAAGTAAAAGGAGAGGTGACACGGGGCACTCCTGTTGTGTGCCTCCCCAGATTGTAAACGGCCCAGAGAGCCCATCATTCAGACGCAATCTGGCAGAAGAAGCATTGTACAAAAGCCAAACCCATTTAACAAAGGTCTCACCCAACCTGAATCTAGACAGCAAAGTGCGTAAAAAGGCCACTCAACGGTGTCAAACGCCTTAGCAGCATCTGAAAATGCAGCAACAGTGGGTGTGCTGGGATCTAGTTGATGTGTGAGGGCAAAGAGTAAACGGTGATTATCCGCTGTGGACCGGAATGGAATAAACCCAGGTCTGATCAGTCGCGGCATCAGTGGTAAAATCTATTAGCTAATAGCTTAGCCAGGATTTTACTATCACGTTAATAAGGGATAGGGAACGATACGATTCACACTTAGTTGAAGGCGTATCTGGCTTAAGAAGTGTAAATATGATGGATTCCTGCATCGTCATCAGCAGCTGACCAGTCTGGAAAAGCCTCCTAGAGACAGCTAAAAGAATAGGTGTCAATTCTTCAGCATATACCTTATAAAATTCCACAAGAAGGCCATCACTACTCTGAGTCTTCCCATTTTGTAATTGGTATATGACACAATTAATCTCAATCTCGGTAGGAGGTTGACATAGCATCTCTTGCGCCACCTGATGTAACCACGCCAGGGTCACCATGTCCAGGTAAGCCGAAATTTCAGTAGGATCCACCACTGATTGCGGGATATACAAGCATTGATAGAAAGTGACAAACTCATTCACTACATCATAAGGATGATATATTGAATGCCCGTCATTTGTGTCCAGGCCATCGATATGATTGGCAGCCCACTTAGGCTTTATCAACATGGCTAAAGTATGTCCCGGCCTGTCACCCTCCCCATATCTACGCACCAGCGAATATTTGCCTAAGGACTTAACCTCCCAGTCAGCCTCATCTTGGAACTTCATCAGGAGTGAGCGCATTGTGGCCAAAAGAGTAGGGTCCTTGTTTTCCTCATATTGTAATGCCAAGGCACAAAGTTCCAGCTCGAGTCCGGCCAATCCGTTCCAGATGGACTTGAGAATACCATGACTTTTAGCGATGCACTTTCCTTGGATAACAGCCTTCAAGGCTTCCCAGAACAAGTTAGTGATGCCACTGAGCCCCTATTTAGTGTTATATGGACTTCAATGACAGCACGGATTTCCTCCACAAAAGTAGAGTCCAACAAAATGTTGGGCTGAAGGTGGCACAGCATTGTACGCGACCATTCACTTGACAAATCTAAAAACAATTTTAACGCGAGTGGTCAGAAAGTGTTCTAGAGGTGTTGGATATTGCGTGTCCAACCCAGAATGTCCCTTGATACCACCCAAAATCAAGACTTAAAGAAGTGCTGTGGACAGTAGAGTGGAAGGTGTAGTTTCTGACCTCGCAATTTCTTGATTGTCATAAATCTAGCAGTTCAAGCTGTTCCATGGTCGAAATAAAGGCTCCATGAGGCCTAGTAAGGCGTTCTTCATGACGGTCAGAGCAATATGGGAGAGGATGTAGCCTTACGGCTAGAGCTGGCAACCTCAAACCTGGGGAACCGAGTTCGAGTCTCGGCAATGACGCTCGATTCTGGGCAAACCACTTAATCTACCCGTGCCTAAATTTTTTTCTTTCTTTTAAATGAATGTGTCCTCATGTAACGAAACTGGGGCTCATGTAAAGCGCTCTGAAACCCGATGGCTCGGGTCTAGTTCACGCTATATAAAACTGAAAAAAAGTCTATATTTATATCAAGTTCCAAGTTATGCTCTCCTCCCCTTATAAGCGAGTGTGTGCCGAGTGCCATAGAATGTTTAAGCAGGGCAAGAAAAACATCAGGGTTGTCCACATTAGGACCATAGGTATTGAATAATGTAATATGTGTGCCGAATAAGGCCCTGTTCTACCAGGTATCTCCCATCAGGGTCAGCTATAGATCAAAGATGGCGGAAAGGAACATGCTTTCTAATAATAATAGCAACCCCTCTAGAATAGGAGTAGGGCACAAAATATTGGTGAGGACCTTATGTGGCAAACAATTTTGTTCTTTACCAGGCACGAGGTGCGTTTCGTTCAACAGAATGACATCCGCCTGATGACAGCACAGGTAAGCAAGGACCTGCCTGCCTTTGCTATAATTGTTATGGCCCTGAATGTTCCAGGTGACAATCCTTAGAGGAATAGCACTGGGATAAGAATGGTGAACCATAGAGCAAGTAAAGTACCAAGTCTGTGACAACATTTCACAGTAATAGTGATGCACATGTAGACATGTTGCAAGAACAGGACAACATAATACCCAACCCCATCCCTCCCCCCAAGCCCACCCACACCAGGACCCAATTTCCCAGTGACAGTCCCAAACATAAAAAAAACTGCAAAATTCGAGGAACCCATATAGAACAAACCCTTAAGGATATTAGACATTAGAACAAATAAAGGCCAAAAGCAGGGGCCGGCTAGAGCACTAGTGCAAAAATGGCATTCCGCCAGCAAGTTAAGCAAGTATCCAACAATCATGTTAATACTCAGCAGCAGTACATATGAATTTGACCGATCAAATTATTTCGAACAAAGAAATGTCTGGAGAGCGAATGTCATCAGTATAGTATCCGGTATAACGAACATTGCAAAACAACATATGTGTAATGAAGAAAAATCAACGGATTAGGCCCCTACATTACACATGATGACAGATAACAATTGCAGTTAGTCATTCCACCTCATCCAGGGGCAAATTATTTCCAGCATATTCATGAGGGGGTGAAGACCTCTTCTGCAAAAAGGCCAGTGCTGCAGAGGGGTCAGTGAAGAGTTTGAGTTTACCTTTCTAGGAGAAGCACAGCTTGGCAGGATATAACATGGCATATGTAATGCCCCGTTCTTGCAGCTTCTTTTTTACCGAGAGGAACTTTCGGTGAGTCTCCTGTGCTGATTGAGTAAAATCAGGAAAAAATGTAAGGCGCATTCCCTCGGGATTCACCTCCCACGCCTCATGGGCCAAGCGGAGCACCTGATCCCTGTCCCGATCATTCAAAATGTTTACAATGATGGGACGAGGGTGTGCCCCTGGGACAGTCCACGGGCCAGTGATCTATGTGCCTGCTCCACTACAAAGGACTTTGAAAAGTGTTCAGCGCCATAAGGAGTTAGTAGGAGCCTCTCAACATAATCCTCAGTGTGCCCCATTGTGTAGACTCAGGAATACCAATTATGTGGACACTGTTCCTCCTGAAGCGTGCCACCTGTTCCTCGTTCTTTAGTTGCACCTTCTGAAGTTCTGTCCTCAACTCCTCCAGGTCTTTACCTGCTGCACCTAAACATCCTCAATATCCGAGATGCACTGTTCGGCATCAGACAGTTGCATCTGTTGCTTGTCCATTCCGTCTTTCATATCATCCATAGGCCTGGTGAGGGAGTCAAGTTTACAATCAATGACATTAAGACTCGTACGCATTTACAACAGCAAACCTTTGATGTCCTCAGCTGGGGATGGGGGAAAGTTCTCAGGATCTTAAATGAAAATGAATATGTTAATCAGTGTGAAATACACTATCACACATTATGAAACCTCCACTAGTTAATATACAGCACCAAATCCTGGTTGATGCAGTTGAGAATAGTGACTTGTGTATGTTTAGTGCTACAAGGTCCCAGTCTGTGACAGAAAGGAGTGTGAACATGCAAGTCATTATTTTAAACTTGCATTACACACAGTATAAGATAGGCTGCTACAGAATGCACAAAAAGGTATATCAAATGCGCAGGCGCTCACAGACTGGCTATCACATTGGGCATTACTAGACCTGTGGCGTGTCTTACATCCTAATGACCATATCTATTCTTATTACTCTGCAGTACATGACCTATATGTGCGGTTAGATAGGGTGGTGGGCTCCAAGTCACTAATCCCGCTGGTTGAGGTGGTGGAATACTTAGGGCGGACACACTCTGACCACAATCCTATAAGGCTACAGCTGAATTGGGAACCCGATCATCCTCCCATACCCACTTGGCGACTCCAACCAGCCGCACTGGATGACCCAGAATTCCGTGCATCTCTGGAGACGGCTGTTCTTGAGTATTTCGAGGTTAACGAGGGGATAGCGAGTACCACACTAGTGGAATGGGACGCCCACAAAATTGCTGTCAGGGGTCACTGTCTCTGTGCTACATGGAACATATGCAAACAACTAACTTTATCGCTCACTCGCCTAGAATCGCAATTACAATATGAGCGAGAGGGTGGGGGCGGAGGCAAACCATCAGACCGTCTTGAAAACCTTAGGGTGCAACATACGGAACTCATGGAACGACTGAGATGCCACAACTATACAGCCCACACAGCTTGTACCCAGGCTAAAACAGACAAAGCCGGCCGCTTGCTGGCCTGGCTGCTAAAACATGAGAGCAATCACGCCCCAATCGGAGCCATATGTACACCTGAGGGGGCCCTGGTATATACACAGCGAGAGATACACAGGGTGATGTCCGATCATTACACACAACTGTATCAATCCAAAGGGCACTGCTCCAGCTCTGATCTAGAGAGATTTTTAGAGCATATCCACCTACCCACAGCCACAGAAGCGCTAGATGGTCCCCTCACTTTAGAGGAAATCGGGGAGGCGATTGGGTCCATGGCATCTGGGAAAACACCGGGGCCCTGTTGGCCTACCTGCTGAATACTTTAAGGCCTACCGGAAGGCTCTAGCGCAGTGGCTGTATACCCTTTGCTCCACAGCCTTGAAAGAGCACACACTACCCCCATCGATGCACGAGGCCACCCTGGTGTTCCTGTTCAAACCAGATAGGGACCCCGAAAACTTGGGATCATACAGGCCCCTGGCACTCCTCAATGTGGACTATAAAATATTCGCCAAGGTGTTGGCGGAACTTTTGGTTCCAGTCGTCCCTGAGCTGGTCCACAGCAACCAAAATGGCTTTGTGACCAAGCGTAGTACATCACTGAATTTGCGGAGGTTTTTTAGAGTGGCATCGGATAGTTTGCGGGAGTGGTCCAGAGCGGTATGCCTTGTGTTGGACCTCGAGAAGGCATTCGACTGTCTGGAGTGGAGCTACCTCGCAGCAGTGCTGTTGGGGTATGAGCTGGGATTGGGATTTCTCCAAATGGTTGACCTACTATACAAGAATCCCACAGTTCAGGTGTGGATGGGGCCATACAGCTCTAATGCCATACCAATACGCAGGGGCACCAGACAGGGGTGCCCGCTTTCACCCCTCCTGTTTGCGCTTGCAATTGAGCCCCTGGCAGAGGCCCTGCAAGTGACGCTGGGAGATGGAATACACCTAGGGGATGCGACACTCCAGGTGTCGCTGTACGCGGATGACCTCTTGGTCTTCATGAGAGATGTGGGAAATATACCAGCTCAGCTGGCACACACATTGCGTGACTTCGCCACTCTCTCGGGACTCCGAGTAAATGCCAACAAGTCCTGCCTTTACACATTCTGGGGGGACACTCAGGACCCGAGCTACACCCTAGAGGGTACCAGGGTGTAGTGGAAAGCGGATACCTTCCGCTATCTAGGAATCCAAATATATTTTCAGCCAGCAGACCTTATCGACGGTAATCTGGGACAAGCCATGACAGCCATCAAG
Source organism: Lissotriton vulgaris (assembly GCF_964263255.1). Lineage (NCBI taxonomy): Eukaryota > Metazoa > Chordata > Amphibia > Caudata > Salamandridae > Lissotriton > Lissotriton vulgaris. The sequence goes on along the minus strand of NC_141685.1, from coordinate 773,113,772 downwards.
TCACAAGTGCACTTCTGGAAAACGCTCCCACTAACAGTCACTGGCAGGGTAGCATTAGCCAAGATGGTGATCCTTCCTCGTCTCCTGTACTATTTTGCTAACTTTCCAATATATGTCTCGGCGGCCTTCTTAACCACACTCACTAAACTGCTTAGGGACTTCCTCTGGGGCAACGCACGTCACAGGATAGCATTGGCTAAGTTGTACTTGCCCACTGATCGGGGGGGCTCGCTGCGCCTTGTTTTGAGCACTACTATTTGGCCGCACAATTACAGTGGCTAGCCCGCTGGCTAGCAGACAGAGGCCGTGAAGACACTGCAACCACAACCTCTCCCCTCTCTCTGGACTATATTACCAAACTCTTGCATCCAGCCTCTAAAAGCCCCAACGCCGACACCACTCCTCATGGGGGTGGCTTATAAGTGCTATTGTCGTAGTCTAAACCTCACTAGAGCGCTAGTCCCCTACGCACCGGCCATACCACTAGAGGGTTCCCCCAGCGGGCCTGGGGTGCTTACACCTCTTGAACTTAAGGAGTGGCACGAAGCTGACATACAAACCTTGGGAGACTTGTACCGGGACGGCACACTCTTGCCATACGAATCCCTGGTTGAAGAGATGGGGCTGCCACCGGGGCAATTCCTAAGACACCGCTCACTAATCACAACACTAACCTCTAGATGGGGGACATGAAAGATGAGCCGAGCCAACACCTCACCATACAGTGCCTTTACATTATGGGGCATTGCAGGCACTTGATTCGATGGTTTGCGGCATCCCTACGTACACACGCAGCGATAAGTCTAGAACCACTACACCGCAAATGTGAAGCAGACCTGGAGCGGCCATGGAGGACAGGGACTGGGATAAGATAATAAAGAGCCCAACACGTATACCCAGAAACATGAGGTTCCGTCAAATACAACTATTTATAGTCCACAGAGCATACCTTACACCCGAGAAGATCAATAGGTACTTTCACCGCACAGATGCGGTGTGTCCTCGCTGCACGTGGTTTTCGGGGCTGGACTGGTAGACATGCTGTGGAGCTGTCAGAAGCTATATCCCTATTGGTGGGCTGTTGGTGAGGCTCTACACACATTTACGGGCCTCACCATACCCTTTGAATGGCTTGTTTACTTGTTACACCACTTCCGCAGAACCCCGGACACCAAAGTTATATTTCGCTTTCTCGACTTGGGATTGGTGGTAGCTAAGCGACTACTAACTAAGAGGTGGAAGGCGCAAGACCCGCCTCACATACGGGCATGGAGGTATTGGCTCCTAGCATGGGCCAAAGCAGAGGGAAACACCATTCTGCAAGAAGAAACGGGGCTACGGAAGACGCCTATTGCGAGACAATGGGAGGGACTACTCCAGGCCTTGACACAAACTGAGGGGGACAGCCCGGAGGGACGACCTGAGCACAGGGGTGGCGTCCCTACGGTGAGTGATGGATAACACACAAGTAGACATCTGCACTGCCATGTAAACACACGTACACCATCTGAGGCCCAGGGTGGACATCGTTGTGGTCTCTGGGTGGTGGAGTCGGCCTACAGGGAGCTACGGGACGGGACGACAGGGATGGGGGGGAGGCGGGGGGGACATGGTGAGGAGTGTACATCCAAAAGTCGGTCTAAGCTGCTGTTACTGGTTTTGTGTTTTTATCTATAACATCTGTGCAATTACCTACGCTGAAGGATCTGAGAAGACTCTGTACACTACACTAATGGAACCATATCACTAATGTATGGTGGCTTTTACCCTGTCGAGGTTCAGCTTGTACCTGGGTCAATAATGTCATCGACATGTACATTCGTTCTATTTCTATTCACCCAAAATATTTATTTGATATTGCTAGATGGTTCAATGTATGGTCGGCTTTATATGATGCATTTTGTCTTTCATGAAGATGGAAAAAAATGAAATCAATAAAAACAGATTCAAACAAAAAAAATCAGGCACCCTGTCAAGAAGGCTTGTTCAGCTGTCTGTCCCTCCCTCAGCTTCACAGCTCAGGAGGGTCCCTGAATGACACTTCAACTAACGCTTTTCAACTCCCGGAATTAACTGCCCCGGGGCGGTTGACTTTTGACAAAAAGTAGGGGAACTGTTTTCCTAAAACTCGAAAAGTTAAGGGCAGGCTGTGCCCCTCAGATCCCCCGACTTTGACCACTGCTTGCAGCATGTGTGCAATGGCATGGGATAAGAAATAGTTAAACGCTCAGAAAAGCAGACCCTGCAGAATTGGGGTGCTGAGAGGAGCGGCAATCTTCAGGGGCGGGGGCCCCCTTGAGCCCAAGACTGATGAATATCCTAGCAATCTGGGAGACATCGGGGTCCCTCATGACATTCTCATGGGGGGGGGGCACCATTTTGCGTTCGCCACTGGACTGGGCTCTGGGCCTACTTCATTTTTTGTAAACATAATTCTTCCTCGAGATTTACTTCTGCTTTCACTCATTATAAAAAATGCGAATGATGTACTTTTGTGTTATTATAAAGAAGGTGGTATTTGCCTTCACTCTGTTGCTGACATGCTGTTAATTCATGGCGTCTGCTGACTGTACACAGTATGAGCATAGTTGCGTTTAATCATGGAGTTTAAATGTACACATAAGAACACTGCAGAATATGAAAGTAAAGAGCAGCCATGGCTATAGGGAGGAGGTATATGTGTACCTTTGGCCATGGATATATTTCTGCTGATATAATCTATATTAAGTATTTTTTATCCACTTCAGAAATGGAAAGATTCTGTGCAGTTGCTGTACACGCGGGCAACCAAATTAAGAAATAAGAGAGTATGCTAGGAAATACAATATTCCCAATCTGTATTAAAACCTAAGACAGTTTCCCAACATCCTCCAGGTAGCAGTTATTTAATAAGAGAACGTTTCAACAGATTATTGTGCCTTATTTGGTCACACTAGCTTCTTCAGACATACTCCAGCGGTATCCAACATAGGCCCAGGTAGGTCACATCTTTGTCTGATTTTCAAAATAACAACTAATAATGTAAATAATTTTGCCTGAGTGAAATTTAAATGAAGCCACCGCAATTCGAGCATATTTGGGAATTTCACGGCCTGAAATGACTCCATTATGCCACTTCACGTAATTCAGCACCATTTACAATCAAAATATACCGCATATAGCACCGTTCATGGTAATAGCGCCATTCATTGTAAACATTTCCTGTGAATGAACGTGAACAGCAGAACACGAGGGGCTGTTGTTACTGGCACTTTGTTTAAATGAGTCTTCGTGCCGAAAATTAACGCAAGGACGCATTTCACACTAAAATATAACATCGGATGACAGATTTGTAATTCAAGTGATAATGTGAAATTTTGTGTAATTTTGCCAAATCTATGTATAATTACGCGAATTTTGCACACCTCAAATTGAAGGTGCTCATTCTTGACTACCTTGGATCATTGCGTTTCTGTGCTGGATTACATAATATGCTCTCCTGTAAGGAGCCACTGTTCCTGTTGAAATTACATTCTTGACTACCTGGCATTACCTAAAGTGCACCAGGGATGAAAGGGATGTGTGTGCCCACTTGCATACCCCAGGGCACTTAGGTATTCTAGAAGAGTCCCAGCCTTTTGTACGGGTCCTTCTGTAATACAGGTAGCACCGCACCATCGCAAGGCGGGTCTCCTCATTTGCACGGAGGGCGTGGCCGCGTGGCTCTTAGGAAATAGGGGAAGACTTCGCCTCTGACCTGTGCAATATGATGGACACAGGAACAGAGTCAAAGAGGCTGTCAGGCTGGCTGTGCGACACAAAGAGAAGGCCCACAGCTAGTGCCCCCCACAAAGGCGCCCTCCGAAAGGTGGCAAATGAGGCCCCACGGAGTTCCCCAGATATCCCCATGCTGCCGGGTGCAGTAGCCCACTGCACCTGCCTACTCCCTTGGTCTCCTTTGCAGAGCAGACTGGGTGTCGCCTGCACCACGAACGAGGGAGCGGGCAGGTTTGGTTTTCACTAATGCGCTGGCCTCAGGGCAGTTTAGCAACTGAAGTGAACATGAGCAGGGCATAGGTGCCAAAGGACCATGGCTTTTGTTTACAAGGTCAATGGGAGGAGCTACAGCACAAAATGTGTGTCCTGCACTGCAATTTTAGGAGGACTGTTTTTCACATTTAGGAATGTGAGAACCTGCAGTGAAGCTGCCCTGAACCAGCAGGAGGCTGGTCCAACAACCATTACTGCCCCCAGGCCGTCTGCTTATTGCCAGACTGCTCAGGGTCAGACCGCCCATAAGTGGTAGAGCGATGGTGCGAGGTATCCTTAGAACTTGCTCAGGGTCGGACTGGGACAGAAAATAGGCCTGGGCACCAAAATAAAAGTATCCCCAATTAATAAATTAGAAACCTTACTAACAGGCCCATGTTAGCAAATTGTGACCGTTTTGTACTTCTAAAGATAGGCTTTAAAGGTGTTTCGCAAAGCATGGGAGATTGCATACATTTCAGCTTGGTGTAGACAATATTTCTTTAAATATCAGAGAAATCAATGGCAAAAACCCACACAGCAGTCCATAAAACAGTCGGAAATGTAGAAGCTTTTTCATAATTCATATCTGGGTATTACTCAGGCCCGGACTGGCCATAGTGGGCACCTCCAACCCCCCCCCCCCCCGAGTGGGGAGGGGGAGGCCGGCCGAGCACTTTGCCAGGGCCGGTTGTTGTTCCTAGTCCGGCCGTGGTATTAATACTCTACCAAACCATGTTAGACCTCTTAAATTCTCTTTAATAATGGATTGATCTATAGATGGACAATACTGGGTTGCTTGATAAGTGCTAGAACCGGCAGAGATTAAAAAAATAAAGGATCTTGAAGTCTCAGTTCATGACGTTAGACGGCCAATCCATGAAAAGTCAGGAAACACATTTTTAATTTGTTTTCTCCTTGTATAAAATGGAATCTGTTAGAATCATTGACTTTAGTCCTGCAGAATAGATAAGACAGGAGAGAGTGGCAAGGGACTTATATCACTGCGGAGTAAACTCAACGGGCCTCATTTATGAAAGGTGTTGCGTAGCTGAGTGAAAACAGCAATTCAACACTTTTCAGTGCGCCCTCCTTACGACACCCTGGAGGCACTGTATTTACTGTATTGTGCTCCATGTTGCAAGGATTTACAGATGAATCAGTATTCCTGATATATCTGTGGGTACAAAAGTGGCACATTGGTGGGGTGGGTCTGGAAACAGACGCAACTCCAGCAATGTGTCCTTTTACATGGGGGAACCCCCAAGTGAAATTTCCTGCGTCACAGCAGGCGTAAAAATTTGACGCAGTGGTGTCCAAGAAGTGTCAGTATGAAATCTAATAGATTCCACTGCAAAACTTCTACAAGCCTCTTTTGCAGGGGAACGCCCACCCTTCATACATACCTGATGCAGGTATAATGTAGCACAGGGGTTTACAAAGTGACGCAGCACTTTGTGAATATGATACAGTGTGGTGCATATTTTACTCCACCGGTGCATCACAAAAAATGACACACCCGCAGCGCAAGGTGCCCATAAATAAGCCCCAATGTGCTTGGACTCACCTACGCCAAAGAAAAGGTTAGTAGTTTTGTTGTCGCTTTAATTTGTAGCCTGTTGTAATAGCAGAAGTACACTTTCTGCAGCATGCCACTGGGAAACCAAGATTCATAGTGGGTTTTATTTTTTATTTTTTTTTATTTTTATTGAAATTTATATCAGCAGACAGACACATAATAAATCAAACATAGAGAAAGCGAAACAAGACTTCAGACTGTGCATGGGTTACAGAACAGTTATACCAATTAAATACAACTTAAATACATTCATCGCCATTAGATTGAAAAGGGAAAAAGAAAAAAAAATAACATAATACACATATGGAAAGGAAAAACATAAGATATGTTAGGTTGTATCCATAGCTTACTTGAAATTAAGAACCTATCCAGTTAGCAATAGGTTGCCACAGTTTACTCCCTTGTGTTTTCCTTCTAATCCCCTTAGTTCTGTATAACGCCATCTCAAGATGATATGTAGAAAGCAGCCTAGTTTGCCAATTAATAAACGTTGGCAGTGCACAGTCCAGCCATTGAGAGGTAATACATAGGCGGAACATGGCCATACACATTAATACAAATCCCTCCTCAGCGGCCGACCAGCCAAGTGTTGTATTTTCTTGACACCCAAAAATCACCAACGTGGGTGATAATTGCACTTGTATTCCCAAGTTGACCGTAATAAAGCCCTCCACGTCCTTTATGAATTTAGAAAGCTTAAGACAGGAGAAAAACATGTGGGGGGCATCGGCCGCATGCTGACCACACCGATTACAACCAGTCCCCCTGCCAGAGTTCCATCTAGCCAGTTTTCCAGGCGTATAGTATAGCCCGAAGATTGACATAAAATGCTGGCTCTTTAGAGGTCCGTTAAATAATACGCTGGTTGCGAGCTCTATACTTCTTATGAGATCCAGTTTTTTAGATTGCGAGCAGCCCGGTGGCAGTGGGCTTGCTAGCAGGAGCTGTGGGCTGCGTTTCTATTTTAAACCTTGCGGCTGTCACGCTGATTGCGAGCGGAGACACGCTTTTACTTTGTGTCAGATTGTGATCCTTTTATTTTGTCTAACCTGTACTGAAAATCAACAGGTCCTTTAATTCTTACCTTGCTTCCTAGGGGCTGTGCGGGGCTGGCTGGCAGCTGATTACATCGCGGGCTCTCAGCGGCCGTGGCCGCCATCTTTGCTTGGGCTGGATCGCCCAACCCCACCCACGCCACTCCCCCCACGCTGCTCCTCCATTTAGGAGCGTTTCTGACGTTTCCCCAGCGATTGCGAGCAGCCCGGTGGCAGTGGGCTTGCTAGCAGGAGCTGTGGGCTGCGTTTCTATTTTAAACCTTGTGCGCTGTCACGCTGATTGCGAGCGGAGACACGCTTTTACTTTGTGTCAGATTGTGATCCTTTTATTTTGTCTAACCTGTACTGAAAATCAACAGGTCCTTTCATTCTTGCCTTGCTACCTAGGGGCTGTGCGGGGCTGGCTGGCAGCTGATTACATCGCGGGCTCTCAGCGGCCGTGGCCGCCATCTTTGCTTGGGCTGGATCGCCCAACCCCACCCACGCCACTCCCCCCACGCTGCTCCTCCATTTAAACCTCCCTCATGTGTCAGCGCAGCGGACGAGTGCAGCGGGCGCGCCGTAGGCGCGCCGGAGTCACGCCAGAGTCCAGCCCGTCTGCGCCCATCCGCGGCAGGCCGGGGCAAGGGGCACCTCCTTATGTCTGTGAGAAGTTGGCCCGATATGCAACGTTCGCTATTCTAGCGACCGCTATGTATCGTTCCAACGACCCTTATGGTGTTTGGTTGTAAGTCAACCTATAGACCAGCTATCCTAGTAGCGTGGATACGAGCAGTCTAAGGCTAAAGACTCGAGAGGGCGCGTTAAGCCAGCTGTTTACCACACATGTACCCCTTGAACACCCAGTGAAAGGACACCACACAAGTGTTATGAAAATAAACAGTATATTTATTAAGAATCACAACAGCCCTGTACTCTTTATGAGGACAGGGTACTTAGCACAAACCAAATCTCTTTAGTAAATACTTTAAGTGCACAATTAAAACAAGTGTCCGAGGACACGGAAAGGTTAAGGCAAGTCGGAAGCGAGGGACTCGGGACCCTAGAGTAAGGAGGCTATGCAGGCACTGAAATGCCGAGTTACCTAGCCACGAGGGCTGCGGCTGCACAAGTCTTACAGGCGTCGGGGTCTTCGCTGACGAGCCAGGAGCCGGAAGAAAAGGAGTTGCTGGCCGGCGACCAGTGATGAATAGTTCGTAGAGATCCAAGCCTGGATCAGAGATTGAGGAAACCTGAAAGCAGAGGGGACCAAGTTCGTACTACTAGCCAGTAGTCAGAGGGTACCAGGAAGGCACCAGTTGGCCGTCACCTCGACCAGGTGAGTGGGCGACGCTAGGCTCTGCAGTCTCACGGACCAGGAGGCGTTGTCGGCGACCACGGTGGAGGTGCGAGCTGTCCCACGACGGATGACGCTGTCGGCGTCTTGAGTGGACCAGGAGGGTCCGGGGTGCTTCTCTAAAAGATGGAAGCAAGGGCCAGTCTGGAGCAACCAGACCGGCAGTGATGATTCTCGGATGTCGTCACAGAAGGACACAAGCCAGCGGCTAGTGACCAGACAACGTGCTGAGCAGCGAGCAGAAGGGCCCCACGCAGATCGTGGAGATGCTGGGGGACTGCACTTCGGAGCTGGAGCGGCTCAGGGTCGGGGCTTCTCGGACCCCAGAGCACTCACCAGAGAGTTACCTCGATGGTCGTGCTGGTTTTTAAGAGCGTGCAGGTTCTGATGATGGCCGGTCCCTCGAGGTCTCGTCGCACCCACAGATCACAGCTGAGCTGATGACGGGGGTAGAGGTCAGAGGTGCCAGGGAAGCCGGTTCTCGTCGAGCTGGGCCGTCGGATTCCTTGAGGAAGGACTTACAGCAAACCGCAGAGTTCTTAGATGGTGCCCGCTGATGCGGGGTGACTACTCCTTAGCCACAAGGGAGAAATCTTGAGAAGAGTCTTGAAGTCCTTTCGTAGAAAGTATTCTTGATTCAAAGATGATCTAATTTGGAAGGGTCCCCGCTCCGGCCTTTATCCTAAAGAAAGGGGTGGGTACATGACTAGGTCCTGCCCTAAGGGTGGGACCAGGAAGGGGGGTAGTTACACCCCTCTCCCCTGCTGGACTTTCCCCAGGCCAGGGCTGTCGCCCCTGGAACTGGTTCTAGCCGGCAGATGCGTAGTGAGCACCGGGGTGCCACTCCGCAGTCACCTTCTCGCAAAAGCCCTACCTACCCAGAATACACAAACTCTGTCTGGGACGGTGCGAACACCGCCCTCGACAGGAAACCCTTTGTCCAAGCGCTCCTCGCTGGAAGGACTCCCAGCAGCAGGAGGTCAGACTCGTGTCTGTGGTGGCAGCATCCATTTTGTGGAGCTGAGGCTTTCGTTAACTTTAACCGGGGTTCACAGTTACGTACATGTCGTGTCCCTCTAGAAGGGCGGAATGCTAACCTCGTCGCCAGAGTTGGTGAGAGGGCAGCATCCCGATTCGTATGACACCTTACTCGACATGTCTTGATAACGCGACACTGAAGTTACCGATGTGGCACGCGTTATCATGGAACAGCCATTGGGTCTTTTCTCCGCAAGCTGCAACCGGCTCGGCTCGGGCCAGAACACAGTTCACGCGAGCCCATGCACTCTGCCTTCAGGATTGTCAAGGCCTGCCATAGGAGTGACTGATAGGGACTCGGGTGTCCATTGTATGGTTAGATATAGAGCTACTATATCTAAAGCAAAGGGTGATTACACGACTTCGCCCCAGCTGTCATGCAGCCAGTTGTGTCAAATTTAGGAGGTCAGCCAGGGGTGGCATAATACATGCTGCAGCCCCTGGCGGCCCTGGGTACACCTATGCCCTGAGTTACAGGGTCTGATAAGGTGGCCCAGTACCAATTGGTAAATGCACCTAGGGTACATATCGTAATTTAGAAAGAGAACAGCCAGGCTGTGGGTCTGATTGGCAGGCCCACAGCCAGAGAAAGTCGTAAACCAGTGAAACAAAAGCAAAAAAATCTGGGTGATCATAGGATTGCAGACCCTACTCTCCTACATGACCCCCCCCCCAAACGTCGGAACAACTAGCTAACCTTGACCAGGTGAGTCTTCTTGTTCTAAGTGGAAATATCTGGAGAGCCCATCGGCATTGCCATGATCAGTACCAGGTCTATGTTCCACTGTGAAGTCCATCCCCTGTAGGGAAATGGACCACCTAAGCAGTTTGGGGTTTTCACCCTTCATCTGATTTAGCCACAAGAGGGGCTTATGGTCGGTCTGAATCTTGAAGTGAGTGCCAAACAAGTATGGCCTCAGCTTCTTCAGGGCCCAAACCACAGCAAAGGCCTCCCTCTCGATAGCTGACCAATTCTTCTCTCTAGGGGTCAGCCTTCTGCTTATAAAAGCAATGGGCTGGTCTTGACCATCAAAATTCAGTTGAGAAAGAACAGCTCCCACACCCAACTCAGAAGCATCTGTTTGGACAATGAATGGTTTGGAGTAGTCCGGACTCTTGAGGATTGGCGCCGTGCACATGGCCTGCTTTAGGTCATCGAATGCTTTTTGACAGCTCGCTGTCCACTGAATCTTTTTTGGCATTTTCTTACTTGTCAGTTCATTTAATGGTGTCACGATGGAACCATAGTTCCTGACAAACTTCCTATAGTAACCAGTCAGGCCCAAGAAAGCTCGAACCTGAGTCTGGGTGGTTGGAGGAGCCCAGTCCCTGATTGACTGTATCTTGCTCTCCAGTGGCTGAACCTGACCTCCACCTACAAGGTGGCCCAGGTATACAACCTGTGTCTGCCCTATCTGGCACTTGGTGGCCTTGATAGTGAGGCCTGCTGCTTGCAGCGCCTCCAATGTCTTCCGCAGGTGGACCAGGTGATCCTCCCAGGTGGAGCTAAAGACAGCAATATCGTCAAGATACGCCGCACAGAAGTCATCCAGCCCAGTAAGGACGTGATTCACCAACCGTTGGAAGGTGGCAGGTGCATTTTTCAGACCAAAGGGCATCACCACGAACTGATAATGCCCACCAGGGGTTGAAAACGCTGTTTTAGGCTTGGCGTCCTCAGCTAACCTGATTTGCCAATACCCAGCTGTCAGGTCAAACGTACTTAAGTAGTTGGCCGAAGCCAGCCTATCAATAAGCTCGTCTGCCCTTGGTATTGGGTGGGCGTCAGTCTTAGTGACTGCATTGAGACCCCTGTAGTTGACGCAGAACCTCATCTCTCTCTTACCACCCTGGGTGTGAGGTTTCGGCACTAGAACTACGGGACTAGCCCAAGGGCTATCCGAGGGTTCAATGACTCCCAGCTCCAACATTTTCTGCACTTCACTTTTGATGCAGTCTCTAACGTGATCCGGCTGCCTGTAGATTTTACTCTTTACGGGCAAGCTGTCACCAGTGTCGACCTCATGGGTGCACCAATCGGTCTGACTGGGTGTCAGAGAAAACAGATGTCGGAACGACTGAAGAACCTGTTTACAGTCGCTCTGTTGATGTTCGGAGAGGCTGCCACAAAAGACAACACCATCTACCGAGCCATCGTCAGGATTCTGAGTGAGCAGGTCGGGGAGAGGGTCACTCTCCTCTTCCTGTCCCTCATCTAGGGCCATGAGCAAACTCATGTCCTTCCTGTCGACATATGCTTTTAGCCTGTTGACATGAAGCACCCTGTGGGGGCTCCGGGGAGTTCCCAGGTCGACCAGGTAGGTGACCTCTCCCTTCTTCTCCAGGATGGTGTGGGGCCCGGACCATTTGTCCTTGAGTGCTGCTGGGGCCACTGGCTCCAACACCCACACCTTCTGTCCGGGCTGGTAAACAGTCAAGACAGCCTTTTGGTCATGCCAAGCTTTTTGGAGTTCTTGGCCGGCCTTAAGGTTTTCGGATGCCTTCTCCATGTATTCAGCCATCCGCGAGCGGAGGCCGAGCACATAGTCCACTATGTTGGTTGCCGGCTTTTTGAGAGGTCTCTCCCATCCTTCCTTCACCAAACACAGGGGTCCTCTTACAGGATGCCCGTACAAAAGTTCAAAAGGGCTGTAGCCAACCCCCTTCTGTGGGACTTCTCTGTAGGCGAACAAGAGGCAGGGGATCAGGACGTCCCATCTACGCCGAAGCTTTTCCGGTAGTCCATGAATCATCCCTTTTAGGGTCCTGTTGAATCTCTCAACAAGCCCATTGCATTGTGGATGATAGGGTGTAGTGAACTTGTAGTTGACACCACATTCCTTCCACATAGCAGTTAAGTAGCTCGACATAAAGTTTGCACCTCTGTCGGAGACGACCTCCTTAGGGAAGCCCACTCTGGAGAATACTCCAACCAGGGCTCTTGCCACAACAGGTGCTGTAGTGGTCCTAAGGGGAATAGCTTCAGGGTACCTGGTGGCATGATCCACTACCACCAGTATAAACTTGTGCCCTGATGCTGTTGGTGGTTCCATGGGACCGACGATGTCGATCCCCACCCGTTCAAAGGGCACCCCACCACAGGCATTGGTATAAGGGGGGCCTTTGTCGTGCCACCTGACTTACCACTGGCTTGGCAAGTGACACAGGAGCGGCAAAACTCCTTGGTATCCTCATTCATGTGAGGCCAGTGAAAGTGCGAGACAAGCCTGTCCCACGTTTTCGTCTGGCCTAAGTGACCTGCTAAGGGAATCTCGTGGGCCAAGGTAAGTAGGAAACCACGCTGAGACAAGGGGACGACCAGCCTCCTGGTCATGCCAGGCTTGGGGTCTCTTGACTCAGTGTACAGGAGTCCATCTTCCCAGTATACCTTGTGGGTACCTGTGGCGTTCCCAGCAGCCTCAGCAGCAGCCTGCTGTCTGAGGGGTTCAAGAGAAGGGCAGTCTAACTGGTCCTTCCCCAGGTCTTCCCTTGAGGGTCCCCCTGAGCCCAAGAATTCAACTTGATCAAGTTCGAACTCCCTAGGCTCAGTTTCCCTCAATTCCTGTAGGTCAGCCTCCTCCGAGACTTGATCCTCGACCTGGGGCAAGGGGAAAGCGCAGCCTTAACCCTACTGCTCTTTTTCTTGGGAGGTGTCTGGTCCGTTGTTCCAGGATCCAGCACCTGTTCAGTGGGGCATTTCCTGACCTGTGACCTAGTCACAGCGAACACATGTGCTGGCAAACCTAACATTTCCATGTGAGTCCGGTGCTCCACTTCTGACCATTGTGACGACTCCAAATCATTGCCCAACAAACAATCCACTGGGAGGTCTGGACTAACTACAACCTTCTTTTGGCCAGTTACCCCTCCCCAGGAGAAAGCTACAACTGCCATACTGTGATTGGTAGTGACATTGCTTGCATTGGTCACCAGGAATTCTGTACCTGGCATGATCTGTCCAGGGTCCACAAAGTTAGGCGTCACCATGGTGACGCTGGCACAAGTGTCCCTATAGGCCTGAGCCATCTTTCCATTTATGAAAGGCGTCTGTCGGTATTTGCCCAGCGTATTGGGACTTATGTCAGGGGACACGTCCGCGTCCCCTGTACTGACAAGGACAGCCTGAGTGAGTGTGCCAACTAAGTTGTCACGCCCCTCAGAACCCAGGGTTAACCCTACTAAACCCTTGGGAGGCGCACTACCACTGCTGACTGTACTAGGGGGCACAGGTGCCTTAGGGGCTGCAGTGGCAGGAGTCTGCCCTCCTCCTTTCTTGGTGCACTCACTAAACCAGTGAGATTTACTTTTACAGTACTGGCACCATCTTTTGGATTGGCCTTCTTTCTTCTTTTGGGGAGCCTGACCCCCACCCTCTTTGGGTTGTTGGGGACCTGTCGAAGACTTCTGGTCATTTTGTTCCCCCTTAGAATCTTTACCCTTTTGGTCTGCTTTCTTCTGACCACCTTGATTCTGGCCCTGGTTCTGTTTAACTCTCGTACGAACCCATCTGTCTGCCTTCTTTCCCAATTCTCGGGGAGAGGTCAGATCCGAGTCGACAAGATGCTGATGCAACAACTGGTTCTGACAATTGTTTAAAATTTGTTCTCTCATCATCAAATTATACAATCCTGCGTAATCAGTAACCTTACTGCCCAGCAACCAGCCCTCAAAAGCCTTAGTGGCACAATCGACAAAATCAGACCAGTCTTGAGCCTGCGTTTTCTGGGTATCCCTGAACAGCACCCTGTACTGCTCAGTGGTTAGGCCGAACCCTTCAACAAGTGTATTCTTCAAGACTTGGTAATTATTAGCGTCCTCTACCCTTGTGGTGAGGAGCTTGTCTCTTCCTTTTCCTTCAAAGGAGAGCCACAAGATAGCTGCCCACTGACTCTGGGGAACGCCTTGCACAGTGCAGGCCCTCTCCAAAGCAGTAATCCATTTGTGGATGTCGTCCCCTTGTTTAAAGGGGGGCACTATCTTCCCAAGGTGTTTCGTATCGAAACTCTTTTCCCTATTACTAGGTACATTGCTGCCACCAGTGGGGATTGCCCCACTTAACTGTTGCTCTCTAGCGAAAGCAAGCTTTTCCTTGGCCAGGGCAAGTTCTTCCCTTTCGATCCTTAGATTAGCTGCCCTTTCTTTCGCTTCATACACTCTCCTCTGAGGGGACGTCATCCCTCTTTGAGAAGAGTTGTGAGAGCCGTGGATATGAAGGGATCTGCCAGAGTCTCTTGACAGAGATCGGGCTCGTCCATTCCCCAGGTTAAGCGGAACCGACAGTAGCGCCGGGGTTCCCCCAGTACCACTATCGTGTCTGCTTAAGTTGGACCGGGTTAGTCTGACGACTTCTACCTGTCCCTTATCTGCCTCGTCCCCAGAGAGATCCTCATCCTCGTCCTCCTCTCCCTCTTCGTTCTCAGTTACGAGGTGGATGAGGTCAGGATCATCTCGGGTTCCCTCGAGGGGAGGCATGTCTCCTTCTGGATTAGAAGAGCTACGAAGTTTCTCAGCTCTCCTGGCATCATAAGTCTCCAAGAGACCAATCAGAAAGGACGTTGTGGGGTTAGACCCCTGCTGAATCTTCCGGGAGTGACACAGTCGTCTTAACTCCTTGAAGCTCAGCACAGTATATCCTGAAGGGATGACCTGTGGAGGGTCAACTGACACAAGGGGAGACTCAGAGTTTCCTCCTTGGCCCGACATACTGTTTCTAGTGTGGTGTAAGTGATGCACCTACCTACACTATGTGTTTTCCTACTGATCCCTTGCTAAGAGTTGTAGCCAAGGTGTGCTAAGCCTTGAGGAGCTACAACAGCTGGTTCAGTAGAACTCAGAGTATTCTAAGCTTTAGTTATATGTACTAACAGTACTTGCGCGATCTTTCAACAAGATATTCTTAGGATACGTGTGGTAAAACAACAGCAAGCTCAAATCCCAACCGCTGCTCACCAATGTGAGAAGTTGGCCCGATATGCAACGTTCGCTATTCTAGCGACCGCTATGTATCGTTCCAACGACCCTTATGGTGTTTGGTTGTAAGTCAACCTATAGACCAGCTATCCTAGTAGCGTGGATACGAGCAGTCTAAGGCTAAAGACTCGAGAGGGCGCGTTAAGCCAGCTGTTTACCACACATGTACCCCTTGAACACCCAGTGAAAGGACACCACACAAGTGTTATGAAAATAAACAGTATATTTATTAAGAATCACAACAGCCCTGTACTCTTTATGAGGACAGGGTACTTAGCACAAACCAAATCTCTTTAGTAAATACTTTAAGTGCACAATTAAAACAAGTGTCCGAGGACACGGAAAGGTTAAGGCAAGTCGGAAGAGAGGGACTCGGGACCCTAGAGTAAGGAGGCTATGCAGGCACTGAAATGCCGAGTTACCTAGCCACGAGGGCTGCGGCTGCACAAGTCTTACAGGCGTCGGGGTCTTCGCTGACGAGCCAGGAGCCGGAAGAAAAGGAGTTGCTGGCCGGCGACCAGTGATGAATAGTTCGTAGAGATCCAAGCCTGGATCGGAGATTGAGGAAACCTGAAAGCAGAGGGGACCAAGTTCGTACTACTAGCCAGTAGTCAGAGGGTACCAGGAAGGCACCAGTTGGCCGTCACCTCGACCAGGTGAGTGGGCGACGCTAGGCTCTGCAGTCTCACGGACCAGGAGGCGTTGTCGGCGACCACGGTGGAGGTGCGAGCTGTCCCACGACGGATGACGCTGTCGGCGTCTTGAGTGGACCAGGAGGGTCCGGGGTGCTTCTCTAAAAGATGGAAGCAAGGGCCAGTCTGGAGCAACCAGACCGGCAGTGATGATTCTCGGATGTCGTCACAGAAGGACACAAGCCAGCGGCTAGTGACCAGACAACGTGCTGAGCAGCGAGCAGAAGGGCCCCACGCAGATCGTGGAGATGCTGGGGGACTGCACTTCGGAGCTGGAGCGGCTCAGGGTCGGGGCTTCTCGGACCCCAGAGCACTCACCAGAGAGTTACCTCGATGGTCGTGCTGGTTTTTAAGAGCGTGCAGGTTCTGATGATGGCCGGTCCCTCGAGGTCTCGTCGCACCCACAGATCACAGCTGAGCTGATGACGGGGGTAGAGGTCAGAGGTGCCAGGGAAGCCGGTTCTCGTCGAGCTGGGCCGTCGGATTCCTTGAGGAAGGACTTACAGCAAACCGCAGAGTTCTTAGATGGTGCCCGCTGATGCGGGGTGACTACTCCTTAGCCACAAGGGAGAAATCTTGAGAAGAGTCTTGAAGTCCTTTCGTAGAAAGTATTCTTGATTCAAAGATGATCTAATTTGGAAGGGTCCCCGCTCCGGCCTTTATCCTAAAGAAAGGGGTGGGTACATGACTAGGTCCTGCCCTAAGGGTGGGACCAGGAAGGGGGGTAGTTACACCCCTCTCCCCTGCCGGACTTTCCCCAGGCCAGGGCTGTCGCCCCTGGAACTGGTTCTAGCCGGCAGATGCGTAGTGAGCACCGGGGTGCCACTCCGCAGTCACCTTCTCGCAAAAGCCCTACCTACCCAGAATACACAAACCCTGTCTGGGACGGTGCGAACACCGCCCTCGACAGGAAACCCTTTGTCCAAGCGCTCCTCGCTGGAAGGACTCCCAGCAGCAGGAGGTCAGACTCGTGTCTGTGGTGGCAGCATCCATTTTGTGGAGCTGAGGCTTTCGTTAACTTTAACCGGGGTTCACAGTTACGTACATGTCGTGTCCCTCTAGAAGGGCGGAATGCTAACCTCGTCGCCAGAGTTGGTGAGAGGGCAGCATCCCGATTCGTATGACACCTTACTCGACATGTCTTGATAACGCGACACCGAAGTTACCGATGTGGCACGCGTTATCATGGAACAGCCATTGGGTCTTTTCTCCGCAAGCTGCAACCGGCTCGGCTCGGGCCAGAACACAGTTCACGCGAGCCCATGCACTCTGCCTTCAGGATTGTCAAGGCCTGCCATAGGAGTGACTGATAGGGACTCGGGTGTCCATTGTATGGTTAGATATAGAGCTACTATATCTAAAGCAAAGGGTGATTACACGACTTCGCCCCAGCTGTCATGCAGCCAGTTGTGTCAAATTTAGGAGGCCAGCCAGGGGTGGCATAATACATGCTGCAGCCCCTGGCGGCCCTGGGTACACCTATGCCCTGAGTTACAGGGTCTGATAAGGTGGCCCAGTACCAATTGGTAAATGCACCTAGGGTACATATCGTAATTTAGAAAGAGAACAGCCAGGCTGTGGGTCTGATTGGCAGGCCCACAGCCAGAGAAAGTCGTAAACCAGTGAAACAAAAGCAAAAAAATCTGGGTGATCATAGGATTGCAGACCCTACTCTCCTACAATGTCCCTTCGTTTACCTATTCTCCCTCCCTTCTCCTTTCGTATTGGACCCCTGGCTCCATCAGCTCGTCTGTTTCCGATTTTCTGATACATTTAGGCCTTCTCTCCCGTCCACCTTGCACTCCCCCCGCTGTCATATCAGGAGTGTCCCCCGTGCCCAGCACTGTCCCACCCGCCCCCCCCTTTTCATTTGTCCCCCACACCCCGGCCTTTAACCCCACGGCCGCACTCTTAAACACTAGTTCGGCAGTCAGCCATCAGTATGAGCTATTCAACTATATCGATACTCACGAACCAGATCTCCTGTTTTTAACGGAGACCTGGTTCAAGGCCGACTCCCTGCCCAATGTCCTAGCTGCACTCCCTCCCTCATACTCTACCATCCGAGCGGACCGACCGGAGGGCAGAAGAGGCGGTGGAGTGGCCTTGATAGCTCGCACTGATCTTCATTTCCAGATTCTTCCCTCCCCCCCTATTCCTGAAGTCGACTGCTTGATAATCCGCTCTAGCTCTCATTCGGCTCCCCTAACTTCTGTTCTTATTTATCGTCCCCCCCACCCCACTCCTACTTTTGTTTCCAGCCTCCAAGACATCCTCGCAACACTGGTAGTAAACAACTCGTCAGTGTTAGTCCTAGGTAACCTAAACTTTTGGCCTAATGACCCTGCCGAAAGCCCCCTTTCTAAAGAGTTCACCGATCTTATGCTCAGTCTTAACTTTACCCCCCACGTCCACAGCCCCACTCATGTACAAGGCCACTCGCTCGATCAGGTCTGGACCCTGAACATCCCCATCACACCTCCCATCATTTCCCCTTGCTCCTGGTCTGACCACTTCTTAATTTCCTTTTCCCTTGCTTTAGCCCCAGCCATTAAGCCTCCACTCCCCAAGAACACCTGGGTCAGAAAATGGGGCAAAGCTGATATGCCATCCCTCTGCTCATCTTTGGCCAATTCCAGCCCCGACCTTTCCGGCCTCGCCGCCCCTGTCCAACTGGCCACCATTAACAACTGGCTGACCCAAGCAGGCGACGACTTTGCCCCATTGAGGCGGATCACGGTCAAGCGAGCCCACGCTGCTAACCGCTGGTTCACTCCTGACCTCAAGGAGAAGAAGTTGGCCGCACGTAGAGCAGAGCGAGCATGGAGAAGAGCATACTGCCCCGCCCAAAAAATTACTTATCTCTCTGTGCTCAAGGTATACAAGCAAGGCATCCTCGATGCCAAGACCATATTCTATTCCAACAGGATACTAGCAGCGGAGTCACAATCCAAAGAAATCTTCGCCACGGTGCACGAGCTTGCCTCATCTAACAGAGCTACGGCCTCGATCCCCCCTTCCCAATCTCTCTGCGACTCGCTCAACGATTTTTTCGTTGATAAGGTCGCAAAGATTAAGGCTAACATTCCTCTTCCATCCCCCACATTTATCAACCCCTCCCCCCCTGCTGCCACCTCTAAATTAACTTCCATTCCCCCCCTGAACAAAACTACTCTCCTTCCTCTGCTTCAAAGGGTGAAGTCAGGTTCCCCCCTGGATTTTGCCCCTGCTCATATCCTGAGAGAAATCTTCCTAGCATGCCCGACTCCACCCCTCACATTTCTGAATGACTCACTCAGCAATGGAGTGGTTCCCACCCCCCATAAATTTGCGGCTGTCATCCCTATTTTAAAAAAGGCCGGTGCCGACCCTTCATCCCCTTCCAACTACCGTCCCATCTCCCTCCTGCCTTACTTGGGTAAGGTCTTAGAAACTCACGTAACCAGCATCCTGAGCACCCACGTGGAAACCAATCACTGCCTCTCCCCCTGGCAGGCGGGCTTTCGGCCCCTCCACTCTACGGAGAAGGTGGTGATCTCAGTGATGGACAGCCTACGCGAGGGCATTGATACCAATCTCCCGCAGGCCCTCATCCTTTTAGATCTGTCCGCCGCTTTTGACACAGTGGACCACTCCATCCTTCTCACCCGTGTCAGGGCGGCGGGCATAGAGGGCTTAGCCTTCGCATGGCTTGAGTCCTTCCTGAGTGACAGGGCTCAGGCGGTCCATCTAGCTGGCTTCACTGCTGCCTCCCGTAAGGTTGTGTGCGTGGTCACCCAAGGTTCTTCACTCTCCCCTCTTTTGTTTAATTTATACATCTATCCCCTCATTTTTATGTTGCAGCAGCTTGAGATCACGGTGTTTAATTACGCCGATGACCTCCAGCTAATTTTCAACCTTTCTCACTCCCCCTCATCTTTCCAGAATGCCCAATCTGTTATGTTGTTCATCCAGGATATGATGAACTGCAACCACCTCAAACTCAACCCGGACAAGACGGAGTTAGTCCTGACCGGAGGTGGTTGCAGCCCTTGGTCCCGTCCCACTGGCCCCTCTCACTTGGTGTCCCCCCACTCCCCGTTCCCAAAGTCAAAACTCTCGGTATCCTCCTTAATCCCTCACTTTCTGTCCACTCACAGGTTAGTTCTGTCGTTTCCTCTTGTTTTTTCTCCCTCAGAACTATTAGGAAGATTTCCCGTTTCTTTTCCCTTCCTGCACTAAAGATCATAGTGATGGCAATGGTGCTCTCGCGCCTTGATTATGGCAACATTATCTATAATGGCGCGCCGGCCTATGCTATTCACCGCCTGCAACTAGTGCAGAACCAGGCTGCCCGCCTGATCCATGGCCTGCCTAAATTCCATCGTGCAACTCCTCTATTGCAGGCACTACACTGGCTGCCGGTGAAAGAGCGAGCCTTGTTCAAGCTTGGTTGCCTCACTTTCCAGGCCAAAATGGGCACCGCTCCGGAGTTTATTTGCTCTGCCATTAAGCCTTACACCCCGGGTAGAGAGCTTCGCTCCACCCACATGGCACTCCTGACCATCCCTCGATTTAAAAAGAAAAAGGCTGGCGGAACAAAATTTGCGGTTCTCGCTCCTGTGTTTTGGAATTCCCTCCCTGTGGAACTCCGCATGACACCTTCTAACACAGAGTTTCGAAAAAGCCTTAAAACCCTGCTCTTCTCTCGAGCTTTTGCTGTTTAACTTCCTCTGCTCCTGCTGTCTCCTCGCAATCTGAAAAGCGCCATGAAACCGCGTGGTATAAGCGCGCTATACAAATGTTTTTAAATTCAAAAATTCAAATTCAAATTCAAATTCGAATTCAGATTAACCCTCTCCATCCCTAATTTATTGACCCATTTTGTCTCACAAACTACTAAATCATCCTGCACTTTATCCATAAATATTCGGTAGAGGGGGCCCATTTTAGCCCTTGATCTAAGTGCTTCCATAATCTCAATTTTATTTAATATAATTAAATTCTTATTTAATTTCTGCTCACAGGTACTGCGCAACTGAATATATTTAAAGAAATCCCTTTGGGCTAAATTGTAATTCTCCTGTAAAGATTCAAATGTTACGAAATGAGACCCATGAAGTAAGTCCCCGAGGTGACAGATTCCCAGATTGGGCCATCTTGTCATTACATGATCACTGAAAATCTCATGTAACAGAGAGCAGTTTTGGAGCGGGGTATATACACTCAAGTTCGGGCCTATACCTAATTTCTACTTTGTTTTCCTCCACATTGCATACGCAGCAGTAACAGTCTTAAATTTAATTTTCTTATAGTAGCTTAGCTCAATTATACTGTTTAAGCACTGTTTTGCTTCTGAGTCCAAAAGCATCTTGTAAATTGAGGGGGCAGCAAAATCTGGTGTTACATCTTCCGGCAGAATTAGTACCCCCATATGCTGCAATATAGCAATCCAGTGGTATAATTGAAAATCGGGAACACCCCAGCCTCCTCTCTCTCTAGGTAAAATACACCTTTTCAAAGCTCGTCTAGCACGACGGTAGCCCCAAAGAAACCTTGAGCACATTCTCTCAATTCGGGAAAAGAAAACAGCAGGTATTAAAAAAGGAATGGCACGAAATTGATACAAAAATTTGGGTAAAATAAGCATTTTTAAGACATTACTACGGCCAAAAAGTGAAAGGTGTAAATCGTTAATCCTTTCTAATGTTTTATTAGATGAGGCAATAATAGGATCAAGATTTAAAGGGATTATATCCTCGACCTTCAGTGTGATCTTAATGCCGAAATAAATTGTCTCAGTCTCAAACATCATATTTTCAGGGCAGCCAACCTGTGAATGAATCAGTTGAGTCTTGGTAACATTTAGTTTATAGCCAGAAAACCTCCCAAAAGCCCCAGCATCCTCAATAATTCGGGGAAAAGCATCCACAATATTAGAAGTTGCCACAGCGATGTCATCTGCATATACAAATACTTTATAAAATCCGCTGTTTATCTGAACGGGGTTTATTACCCTATCTTCCTCTAAAGTAACTATAAAAGGAGCGATATATAAGGCGAACAGCAAGGGGAGCAGGGACACCCTTGTCTCGTCCCCCTTGCTATCGTGACCTCCCCGGAGACATCCCCGCTTACCCGGATTACGGCTGATGGATGAGAATGCAGAGTTTGGATAGCTGTAATAAACTCTGGCGGAAATCCCTTCCATTCCAAGACTGTCCACAGGAACCGCCACGAGACCCTGTCGCATGCTTTTTCAGCATCCAACAGGGCCACGCCGACGGGGGATTTACTGCTCTGTGACCAATCCAACACGGAGACAATCCTTTTAATATGGTCTGTAGTGTCTTTCCGTTGAACAAACCCATGATGCCTTAATGAGACTAGCCCAGGGATCAGATCATTCATCCTATTAGCCATATTTTAGAGTAAATCTTACTGTCTGTATTCAGTAGCGAGATTGTCCTATATGATCCCATTTCTGTTTCTTTTTTTCCTTTCTTTTTAAAGACTACGATTGTTGCTTTAGACCATGAATCTGGTGCCTTACCTAAAAAAGCCTGTTGGCATACTTCCACCAATTCATTCTTTAATACGTTCCGGAACGTACGATAAAATTCTAAAGGGATGTTGTCGGGACCCATAGCCTTTCCCTGTGTTAAAACCTAAAAGTGCGCCTTCCACTTCCGTCCAGTCCGGTGGGATAGCTAATGCTGTTTTGCAATGATCTGGCAATGACTCAGAAGCCAGCTCACGAAAGTACTCCTGCTCATCCCCAACAACCGTTTCAGACCCCGAATTACTATATAGTGCTTGGTAAAATCCTTAAAACGCCTCGAGAACACCCGCCTTAGTTTCCTGCATGATTTCTTGTAAATCCATCATTTTTGGAATATCATTATGAACTACCCTCTCCCTTAGCCTCTTCGCCAGTAGTCTGCCTGAATTCTCACTAAATTCATACGCCTCTTCTTTATGCTGTGTATATTTTTCCGCAGTCAGATTAGCTATAGTGGCATACGCAGACGCTCTAGCGATAGTAAGATCCTGTTGAACCTTTTGAACTAAGGCTGGTTCCGAACCTAGGCATATTGAGTCAGCTAACTTGAGTTCTGTAATAGGGACCCTTGCAAAATCCTGTTGGTGCTTAATCAGGACCTTCCTGCGTTTAAATTTGGAGAAGCTGAGAGTTTCTCCTCTAACAACTGATTTAAACGTATCCCAAACTATCTCCTGTGAAGCCGTACCCTTGTTGATATTAAAAAAATCCTGAATAATCTTGCACATGAATTGACAGTTCTCCTCATCAACTAATAATTTCCTATCAAAAGACAGGGGTCGTGGGCCTACTTGGACCACAGATTCCAGAGCTAGCTCTAAAACCACTGGATTATGGTCAGAGACCAATTTAGGGTGAATCAAAATGTTGACTTTGGATAACAAAGCTGCTGCGATAAAAAAATAATCTAGTCGAACAAATTTGGAATGTGGAGCGGAAAAAAAGTAAAACCGGGATTATCTGGGTATAATGCATTCCAGACATCATGAAGACCATGTTCTAACATTAGACCCCGTAGTGGAGTATACATTAACTTCTTTCTTCCTGTATACACATGACTTGATCTAGCATTGACACCAGCAGCAATGTTTATATTAAAGTCGCCGCACATTACCACAGGTTGCGGCCACTGGGCTATTTCAACATTAATAAAATCCAGTAGTTCGGCATCATCCAAATTTGGGCCATAGACATTACATAAAGTAAATGTGTAATGCCCACTCTTAAACTCTCCAATAGCCCAACGGCCCCATCTATCTGCCGCTGACTTAATACTGTTACATACTCCTCGTTTTATCAATTTAGCAACCCCTCTTTTCACCCCGGTTTGTTTAGAGCAAACTGCCAGATCCAAACCTAAATTTTTCAAATATCCCCTATTAGCCCAGGCAACATGGGTCTCTTGTAAACATAATATGTCAATATGTAATATTTGCACAGTTTTAGCCAATACCTGCCGTTTCTTAAAGTCTTTAAGACCACATATGTTCAGCGTACAGATATTTATTTTCCTATCCATTATCATAAAAAAAACGTAACCAACATATATATGACTATCTCCGTCGCCAAGGGCATAAAATTCCCAAGACGAAACTTAATCCTCTTTACATCATTTACGATCAACTGCTTCTGTTCTGCTGCTGACTTTTCAACCCCCAACCACCTACCCCCCAAGCCCAGCCCCTTCCCACCTACTCCCACCCTTCGCAACCACCCTCCCCCCCTAGTGCCCCACCCAACACATGAGGCCCAGGGACCATCAGTCCCTGCAGAATATGGAATGCTGCGTCCCCCTCCCTCCGGATCTATCCAAAAAGAGCTATATGGAAAGAGTTTAAATGCCATAGAGGGCAGTAAAAGAACCTAAAAAATACAAACCCAGAGATAAACTATTTCGCAATTTCGCCCTCCCTTACTCTACTTTATGACATCTAGGTATTCTTTGGCCTTAATTTCAGACAAAAAAAAATTCTTTGCCCCTTAAATATAATTTTAAGTTTTGCCGGCTTCTGCAAATACGCCACTGCCCCTTTTTGTTGAATTTCGGGTATCATTTGGCATAAAAGCCATAGTTTAGACACCGTAGCTTGGCAAAAGTCTGGTCTAACGAAAAAACTGCAGTCCTTGGCGAGTGCTTTCTTTTCGGGTCGTGCTCGCAAAAAAAATTCTTCCCGGGCCAGGAAATTATTGAAGCAGAGTAGAATTGCTCTTGGAAGGTCCTCTTCTCCTTGACGTGGCTGTTTCTTGGTAAAAGGGAAACGGTGCGCTCTTTGTATTTCCCTTGACCAGTCCCATGTTGTCAGCTCAGGAAAGGCTTCTTGCAATAGTTCAGCTACAGATTTCCGTGTGTCTGACCCTCCTTGTGTTCAGGTACCCACAAGAAGCGTAAGTTATTCCTTCGGCTATGATTTTCCAACTCCGTTAGTTTGTAACTAAGATCATCCCAATGGGCTTTAACAGATTCTAACTCAGATTTTTGAGCAACAGCCTCGTCTTCCAATACAGAGATTCTGGCCTCAGTTTCCGTGACTTTGTCAGCTGTCTCAGCACATGTTTTAATTACCCGTCGGACAGCATTCTTAACTTTAGAACATGTAGCCTGAGTACGTAAATTCTCTGCTTTACTCTCCGCTTTATGAATCATCATTGTGTCATAGATAGTGGCCAGAGTAATCTCCTGGGGAGCAAGTTTTTCCTTTTCCAAAGCCACTATATCCGTGACTGCTACAACCCTATCCCGGTCCAATTCCGTAACCCCATCAGCTTTAAGACCCTGTAACTGCAGCGCTCTCTTCTTCCGTTTCTTGACCGTGGCAGCGCTGGGACTTTAATTACACTTAACCTTAACTCTTCCGTCGAGGTACTACCCTCGCTGTTATCCACCCAGTCTTGGCTAACATTTGTACTTTCGTTAGAGGATGGATCCGACATAGAATAGAATTTTTTACCTGTCTCATGTCTCTGCGCACCTTCAGAAAAGAACAGCCAGATCGGTCTCAGATGTCAAATTATCCTTGCTACCAATCAGACTCTGTTTAGTTGCACCAGCAGTTCCATCACAGACTCCATCCCCCATAATGCTGTTCTCATCAGCCCTCAAACTTGAGTTCAGGCTGCGCTGAATATCCATTACTTCAGTAGGCACGACATTATCCTCGTTAAACATAGCCTGAGAGTTCGTAACTGTGGGGGAGCCTAGTGCACTAGAAGTACAAGTTCACTGGATGCAGCTGCCAGTGCGCAATTAATATCCGAGACAGTATTATCCAAAGCAGTTATAATTGGTGTTGCTATTTCTAATAAAAGTGGTTGAACTTCCAAATTTTTTTAATTCTGACGTTCGAACATAGCCAACAAATTTTGTGACCCTTGCTGAGGCAAACCCGGGGCAGTGTTGTGTCCCCGAGGGTCCGCCCCCGAGGTCCGGAGGGACGGACAAGTTGGTCATGTGACCGCCCTATAATAAAAAGAGGTCGAGCACGTGAGAGGGCGTTCAGAGGCGCGCGCCGACCGACCAAGCAACTTTATTCCCAGTGTCTGGCTGAGTTTATTCTAGGACCACGTGCTAGGCCTAGTCAGGGTTAGAGGCCCCTTGTTGAGCGGAGATCACCCGACACAACAATTGGCGACGAGGGTGGTGATCGATTCCCCGCTCGGGGTGCGTGTGTGTGTCCCTGTTGGGGTGAGGCGGCTGCGGGCACTACCACGTGTCCGCGGTGCTCGTGCCTTGCCACCACACACCCCCCCCGCTCTGCCTGCCTGGAGGAAATACTCTGATCCCTGGCTCTCCTCAGGTGAGCAGCGCTGGCCTGCATCTCTCTGCGGCGCACAGGAGTCTGATTGGTCGCGCGAGGTGCGTCCGGCGCTCCGGCTGCCGCTGGATCACATCCCGGCTGCCCACGGACATCCTCCCGGGCGTCCAAAGCGATGGCTAACATTCCGCCCATTGAGCCGTTCGTGGTGGAAGGTGCGCCGTCCACTCTCGCACCGAAGTGGAAAGAATGGGTGGACAGGCTATTCATATTCTTTGAGGCCACCAAGGTCCACAAGGAGCAGAAGCGTGCCATGATCCTCCATCTTGGTGGCAAGGACATTCATTCCATCGCCCGCACCCTCACGGAAGCAACTCCCAAAACCCACCACACGCTCATAAACGCGCTCAATGCGCATTTTGAACCCATGGCCAACCAAGACTATGAACGGTTCATCTTCAGGCAAGCGCGGCAACTGCCAGAAGAATCGCTGGACGCCTATCACTCTCGGTTGAAGAAACTGGCACTAACGTGTGGATTTCAGGATGTCACGGAGGAAATCAGAGGCCAGATCATTCAGGGTTGTGCTTCTGCTAAACTGCGCGAGAGAATTCTAGAGGAGTCCGGGAAACCCCTCCCAGACATTCTCACGCTGGGCCGCACGAAGGAGCTGTCCAAGGCCAGGGCAGCCCACATGGAAGCAGCTCTGCAGGCCAATATGAAAGTGGAACCAGTGAACAAACTGCAGGTCCGCCCACAGCCCAAATGGGTGAAGAGAACAACAACTCCGCAGGGCGGAGCCTCGGCGCAATCATGTGGTTACTGCGGAGGCCCGAGACACCCGGCGCCAGAATGTCCAGCACGGGGCAAGATATGCTCCGGGTGTGGGAAAATGAACCATTTTGAAAAGGTGTGTCGGTCCAAAAAGTTCAGCAAGCCCCGCCAGACAGTACACGCGGTGGCGGAACCTGAAGGCGCGGAAGGAGGACCCAGCAACAGTGACATGGACGACGACGAGGAGGAAAGGTCCCCACACAAGGTGCACATGATCGGCACAGCCACCCGACGCACAATGACACTACCACAGTGCGCAATACAAGTGGCTGATCAGGACATCATGGCGACGGTGGACACGGGCGCCTCAATAAACCTGATGAGTGCGTCCCTCTATGGAGACATGGCTACTCCACCCAGCCTCCGCCCCACTCCGATCACCGTTTTTGCCTATGGCCAGGACGTGCCCCTCCGTATTCGAGGAAAGTTCAAAGCAGCAGTCCGGCACGGAGACAAGATCACGCGTGCCAACATCTTTGTGTCGGAGGAAGGCCAAGGTATGCTCCTGAGTTGCCGGACGGCAGAGGACCTGGGAGTGGTCTCTTTTGCGTTTGGGGTGCACGAGGAGTCAGTGCAGCAACTGATCGCAGACTTTTCGGACCTGTTCGAAGGGATTGGCCGATTCAAGGGTCGGGAAATACACCTGCATGTGGACCCCACTGTCCAACCGGTGGCCCTGCGACACCGGCGGGTCGCGTTTCATCTGAGGCCCCTGGTTGAAGAAGAGCTACAGAAGTTGGAAACAGCGGGCATCATTGAGAAGGTGTCCGGACCCACTCCCTGGGTATCGCCCATCGTGGTCACTCGGAAACCCAAGCAGCCGGGAGCGGTCCGGATATGCGTGGACATGCGCCTCCCCAATGCGGCCATCAAAAGGGAAAGACATATCACCCCTACGATCGATGACCTGATCGGAGAAATGGCTGGGGCCCGGTGGTTTTCCAAGTTGGACCTTAGAGCGGGGTACCATCAGCTCGTGCTGGATAAAGAGTCCCGGAACATCACGACGTTCTCCACTCACATCGGACTGCGCAGGTACACCAGACTGAGTTTCGGGATCTCCAGTGCTGCCGAGGTATTCCAGAATGTCATCCAAGAGCTCATTGCTGGCATACCGGGGGTGATCAATGTCAGTGACGACATCATGGTGCACGCAAGGACAATTCCTGAGCACAACCAACGCTTGGCACAGGTGTTCCGCAGGCTCCGCAGCGCTGGACTTACTCTGCACCGAGACAAATGCGAGTTCCTTCAGACCAAGCTGGGGTTCTTCGGCTACGTGTTCTCGGCCGATGGCGTTAATCCTGATCCGGACAAGGTCAAAGACATAAAAGATGCACCTCCGCCCACGACTGTCACGGAAGTCCGAAGCTTCCTCGGGATGGTGAACTACTGTGGTCGCTTCATAAGAGACCTAGCTAACCTGACCCTCCCTCTGCGTGAGCTAACCAAAGACTCCACACCATGGAACTGGGGACCGGAGCAGGAAAGAGCATTCCAAGCCATCAAGAGTGCGCTGTCCAGCAACACCACGCTGGCGTTTTTTGACCCCAGACATTTCACTCTTATTGCAGTAGATGCTGGACCGGCGGGATTGGGGGCCGTCCTGATGCAGAGAGCCCGAGACGAGATAGACTGGGCCCCCGTCGCTTTTGCCAGCCGGTCCCTCACAGACACCGAACAAAGATACTCCCAAATTGAAAAGGAAGCCATCGCGATCCATTGGGGATGCCGACACTTCCACCTGTATGTATATGGCAAACCTTTCACAGTAGTAACAGACCACAAGCCACTGCTGTCGCTGTTCTCAGGTACCTCATCCAAACCACCCCCCAGAATTGAAAAGTGGATTCTGCAATTACAGGAGTACAACTGTGCCATTGAGTACCAGCCAGGGGCAAAGAATCCGGCGGACTATCTGTCACGACACCCCCGGGCGGCCACCCCAGAGGAGATGGAGGAAGCTGAAGAGACGGAGGCCTATGTGCGATGGGTCGTGGCCAGATCATGCCCGCGCCCCATATCCCTGGAAGAGGTGGTGAGCGCCACGGCTCAGGACGCCTGCATACAGCGGGCCAAAGATCTGCTCCGGACAGCCAACTGGCAGAAAGCTAGGGAGAGCTGGAAGGTGCTCACCCCCGAGGCACAGAAAATCATGGACGGTCTGTACCACGTGAGGGCTGAACTGAACGAAGACGAGGCAGGGTGCCTCCTGCGAGGGCATCGTCTGGTGATCCCGACGGCTTTGACGAGCCGAGTAGTTCAGCTGGCGCATGTAGGGCACCAGGGAATGGTTAAAACAAAGGCCCGGCTGCGGACAAAGGTGTGGTTCCCGCTAATGGACGACATGGTGGAAACTGCTGTGCGCACATGCACGGCCTGCCAAACCACAGGTGACAGCCCCCGCGAAGCACCCATAATCGTGGAACCCAGGCCCCGAGGCCCTTGGGAAAGGGTCAGCATGGACTTTGGCAGCCTTCCGGATGGACGGCACACGCTAGTGATGATCGATGATCACTCCAAGTACCCGGAAGTCGAATTTATCACCAGCACCAGTGCCGACTGTGTGATTCCCAAGATAGAGAAAATCATTGCCACGCACGGAGCCATGAAAGAACTCAGAACGGACAATGGCCCACCATTTCAGGGCCAAGACTTTGCA
This sequence comes from Lissotriton vulgaris, assembly GCF_964263255.1. Taxonomy (NCBI): domain Eukaryota; kingdom Metazoa; phylum Chordata; class Amphibia; order Caudata; family Salamandridae; genus Lissotriton; species Lissotriton vulgaris. The sequence continues at coordinate 773,084,305 of NC_141685.1, read as the reverse complement.
GACTATCTCTCATCCCAAGGAATTCGCCACAGGCGCATCACCCCAAGGTGGCCTCAGGCCAATGGAGAGGCCGAGCGGTTCATGAGAACCTTAAACAAAGTAATCCGCATTGCACATGATAAAGGACAGTCTGTGGAGATGGCCATTTTCACCTTTCTCCGTAGCTACCGCCAGACCCCTCACTCTACAACGGGGGTAGCTCCTGCACACCTTCTCCTAGGACGAGTAATAACGGACTCCATTCCTCATCATCCCCAGTGGGCCCCTGAACTGATAAAGGAACAGACTGTAGAAATGAGGAGGCGGGCCGCCTATGATCAGATCAGCAAGAAACGGAGGGCGGTGGCCCCCCATATCAAAAGAGGTGACCTAGTGCTCATAAAAAATCGGGCCACTGGGGGAAAATTCAAACTCAGTTATGAAAGACGACCATGGCGAGTCAGTGGTGTGAAGGGCACCCGCATCACAGTTACTCGAGGACGAGACAAGGTGACTCGCAACGTATCTCATTTCAAACTCTACCACCCGGCGAGTAGCGAGCCAAGGCGCCAGCAAGGCGACAGAGAAACCGAAACTGCAACAATGGTGCCGCCTGGTGAATCAACATCTCAGCACGAGGTCCGGCCACGTGCCGAGCAGCCGGTGCCTGGTGAGGATGTGGGCGGAGACTCGGAGGCCCTGGATGAGGCCCCAGATCCGGAGGAGGCCGACAACGAGGCGCCAAGCCAAGAGGTGGAGACTGGAACAGAGCCGATGACTCAGCGAGGGTCCCAGCGCCAGCTACGTGCTAACCCCACCCCTTCCAGCTGGCTGAGAGACTACTTTACGTAAGACTGTTCTAATTTATATGTGTGCCCGCAATGTTTTGAACTGAAGGCGCTAGCATTTGTGAAAGACGCTGAAGGTACCAGTCCCGATGCTAATGTGACAGTGGGCTCGATCGGACCATATTTGCAATGTTACAGTGTGTTTTTGGTTTTGTTGTTTTTCTTGTTTTAGGAGGAATGTTGTGTCCCCGAGGGTCCGCCCCCGAGGTCCGGAGGGACGGACAAGTTGGTCATGTGACCGCCCTATAATAAAAAGAGGTCGAGCACGTGAGAGGGCGTTCAGAGACGCGCGCCGACCGACCAAGCAACTTTATTCCCAGTGTCTGGCTGAGTTTATTCTAGGACCACGTGCTAGGCCTAGTCAGGGTTAGAGGCCCCTTGTTGAGCGGAGATCACCCGACACAACAGGCAGCAGTGCTTTTACCTGAAGGTAGAGCACCTTTCTGTCCACTAGTAAAGGAAGTTGATTGAATACTCTCACCTCCACCAGCTGCACTGCTTTCAACACCCCCACCGGCGCTCTCAGCCGTCTCCACTACAACAGGCTGATTCCCAGCTTTACCACTACGTGTAGAGATCTTCGTGAGTGTTTTGGGCGGCATTTTCTTACGCGCCACGGCACCTCCTTGGCCGCGAACGACACGGGTTTGAAATCCCAGCAATAGCGCTGGGAACCGCCACAGGGAACCTCGGCGGCGGCTAATAAAGAAGCCGCCCAGCATCTGCCCCCATAGTGGGTTTTTAAGGTGTAAAAGCTCTACCGAGATTGGCAAGACCACACTGGATTCATTCAGTCACCGTGGGCCTCATTCATAAACTCACATTGGCGAACCCATAAGTTGAATTTACGCGGCCAAGTGGCTTGAATGACAAATGCTCATTCCCTTTTTTAATTCACAAAAGGTGAACTTATACTCATATATGGATTTTATCAGTGAACTGGCCTCCTTACAAAATGGCTGTGTACTCAAGTAAAAACAAATTGAAAATCCGAACTTTGTAAGCACACACAAACTCTACCTCTGGGGATGGTTTTTCGAAGCAAAGAACACTACAACGAAAACTATCTAAAAATGGTGCCCTTGTTTGTAGTCCCTCCTCTACCTCTGTGCCTTAGTCCCTTAGGGACTCCTGTCAGTCCTTTAATACTAAGGTATGACATTTCAGATAAACCAAGCAGTCACCACTCCTCCTCCTGTACCACTATTTGGACTTCTAAGCATATCTACCACCCGGCAAGAGTTTTTTTTCCAGTATTAGCAGTTCTCAAGCATCCTCTCATCAGTATTCAAGACAAGCCCTTCCTCATTCACCTTGGATCCCCTTCCCTCCCGTCTATTAACTTTATCCAAAGATGCAATACATTATCAATGCTTCCTTCCTACAGACATCTTCCCTCATCACTATAACATTCTGTCTCTACGTCCTCCTCAAAAAGATGTATGTCAACCATGCCTCCATGTCGAACTTCACATCAAACTCAAAAATGCCTTCTGTTGCCAGACCAATGGACGGCAATGTCACCCATTCAAGCCTACATTAAAAGACACCCCTCTAACTGACCTAATTCAATCTGAATCTAGTCCCTTCAGCAGCACATAATCTGCCTTGACCACCATTTTAAACAATTTTTTCTTTTCCCTGCTTGTCTTCTGTTTTTGACATTATTGCCCACCGAGTATTGTTGGATTGGCTCAAATATTACTTTTGTGGCATAGGCCTAGTCTTCAAATAGGTGTAGATTTTCTCCATTATTACACTCAACAGTAAGACCAAGTGATTTCCTATCCTCTACCTGCATGCTGGAATAGGGAGTACCTTAGACTTCCTCTATGTTCTGGTCCTTTTCCCGATCTGTCCGCCCAACATCTGTGCTCATAAGTTTCCTTTGTAATGTCAGCCAAACAACACTAAACTGTTCTTTGCTTGCATCTCTAGTGCCATTTCCTGCTACCGTACAGTCATCTTGTTCTGGATGAATTTTATAACTAACCTTCACTGAATCTTACGTGTGCATGTATCACCCAGATTGCAGATTGTTCAAATAGTTTCATTAGGCTTTTAAATTATTCAATACGGTAATAGAATATGACAAGCTTTTTTGCACTACATACATTAAGAGAGATTAATTCATCATCTTAAAAACAGTTAGTGTTAAGTAGTTGGGTTCATCAGCTGCAGCACTATGACTGTAACTGCAAATATTTCGGTCCTCCATCATGCAGCAAGAGGAAATTTATAAAGATATGAAAAAAGTTATGTTTGGGAAGTCCAACTGGGAGAGGGTAGAACAAAGAGGATTATATGAGCAGAGAGCATGATTAGGCAAATGAGGGGTTACTGGTTAATGGGTCGTGAGTAAGTAGTGTGAGGCCAGATCCACTGCAATATTATTTAGATGGCCATGAATAAGTAGTGTGAGGCCAGATCCACCACGTGCCCTGTTATTCTCCTTCAGAAGAAGGCACAGGAGGAGTAGACTGATGGGCAATGGTAGAGGGACACTCTGCGATATTCTCTTTGAATTTTATTAGCACGTGTCCCAGTCTGCTGCTATGGGACGTTTTCTTATTCTTCGGGGTTCCTCCCAGTGCAGCGCAGAACTTTCTGCTTGACCCTATGTAGCGGGCTTGATACCAAAGGACTGGGGCTATTGTACAAGCCTATGCATGGTTAGTATGCGCTTTGCTAAAAGAAGGGCTACATTTGCAAAGCGCACCCACTCCTCAAAGCTTTTCCTTTATGGAAAAATGCCCAGCACTATAGCATCCCATGAGTTCAGTGTTGTTAGCTCTGTAACTGTGGCTAATAGTGTGTGCACTGAATGCCAGAAACTGGCAATATCTGGGCATGCCCAAAGCATGTGCCAAAAGTCAGCTGACAGCACTCTGCATCTGGGGCAGGCACGATGAGCTGATGAGAACTTACCGTTTATTCAAGAAGGTGTGAGGTAAACTCTATGAAGAATCATATATTGAATGTTCTTGAATCACGCGTTTCTAGAGATAGCATGAGGAGATTCCAGTGCCAGCGTTCATTCAGCGTCACGCAGGGGGTGTGATAAATCCTCCTCCCATTCCTGACAGAGGTGCTCAGAGAGATCCCAGTGTAATTCCTAATGGCTCTTTGAAACCAAGTGATTAGGTGTCGACCTGTTCCCAAGGTGGGTAGTGCATGCATCACTGCATGTGTTGGGGGTTCTGTGACCATTACACCCACCGTGTCCTGAGGGCTCCTAATAACTGCTCATGTAATAGAAATTGAGTTGGGGGAATGCTATGTTCCTTACATATCTTATCAAATGTAAGCAAGTGGTCATTCTGAAACAAATCCCCCACTACATCAATGGAATACTCATACCAGATTGGTAATTGATCAGCAGTAAAGTGCCCCAGTGTTCCTGGTGGACCCTGTAGCAGTGTTTCGTCATAAATGGAGCGCACACCGCTAGCCCCTCCTCCGGATTGCCCCTCGGGACTCTGGTACTTGCAGTTCTTCAGTGGATCACCCAGGTGGGTGCAAGTCGGTACTTGTAGGACTGATGAATCTCTAGACCCGATACATGTCCCGGGTTTAGGATATCCCCCGAGACATGTCTCGGGTTTCGGGATGACTTACCTCATCAGTAGAGAAAGATTGTTTAGGGGTGGAAGAGAAGGCCGCCACACAACAGTCAAAGGCTTCGATGCCAGAACCGGCACGCAGGTGCGTCTTCCAAGAGCCCGTCGGCCCAAAGCTCAAGGGAGCCGTATTGTGATTCGTCATAAATGGAGCGCACACCGCTAGCCCCTCCTCCGGATCGCCCCTCGGGACTCTGGTACTTGCAGTTCTTCAGTGGATCACCCAGGTGGGTGCAAGTCAGTACTTGTAGGACTGATGAATCTCTAGACCCTGTAGCAGTGTGGCTAGATGGTAAGGAATTGTGCACATTGTAAGCTGAAAGGCTCAAGCCAAGTTCTTCCAAGCTTTCCACACATGGAGGGTCCTTGAATGGTGCAGTTTAATAGTAGGATGAAGAATTTGTTGTTTCACGTGCAGAGGTAGAGTGCCATCCGCAGTACTGGTTTCAAAAAGATTATTACCATATAGCCATATGGTTACCTATTGCAGCTGTGCTGAGATATAATAAGCCTCTAAGGATGGTGCTCCCAGCCCTCCACTCCCCACTGGTAACTGGGTCTTATTTAGGGCCACCCTACGTTGCCCGTTGTCCCAGAGGAAATCTCCCAATGACCTGTCTAAATTAAGAACAAATAGTCGCTTAGGAAATACCTGCATGCTAACAAAGTAATTTAGTAGACGGGGAAGGACCATCACTTTTGAAAAGGCAATTCTATCCGCCAGGGCTAACAGCAATCGCTGCCAAAACCACATTTGAGATTTAAGGGCTATAAATGCCTGATATAAGTTACAAACCAATAGGTCGTGCTGAAAGTGTTAAATGTGAACCCCAAGATACCGGACTGCGCCTGTCTCCCATGTCAATGGCACTCCACCTAGCTGAATTACCCAAGTCAGAGCATCATGGTTAAGCGGGAAAACACATGAGTTTCCCCAGTCCACTTGCAGTCCAGAAACCTCTTCAAAGTAGTGGAAGCCCACAAAAATGGGGGCCATGTCAGTTGATGCATCCCGAAGATATAGCAGCACATTGTCCGCATACAGGGACACCACATGCATTACTCCATCCAGTGGAACACCCCAGTGTCACCCCCCGCCGCCACCAAGCGAAGTCGCTGTGCCATGGGCCCCATGACAAGTGTAAATAGAATTGGCGACAGAGGGCACCCCTGTCGCATTCCGAGGCCTATGGTAAAAGACTTCAAAATCAACCTTACTATGCATACTCGATAAGTAAGGTTTGTGTATACTAGCCTTGTATAAGCTAAGAGTCACCATCCTAATTCCATAGCCCTCTGTATATCAAATAAGTAGTCCCAAGATAAGGAATCAAAGGCCTTTTCAACGTCTAGTATAAGACAATCTGGTGGAGGGTAACGCAGAGAGGCCTGATCCATAACATGAAGAAAATGGCTGATGTTATTCGATGTGTTGCACCCTGGGACAAATCCATTCTGATCCGGATGGATCAGCGTATGTAATAACTGGACATACCGCTCCACTAACACATTACAGAGGATTTTATAATCTGCCCCTAATATAGCTATAGGCCTATATGAGGTGAGCAGGGTGGAGTCTCTGCCAGGTTTGAGCAAGGGAACAAGAAGAGACTCATGGTGAGAAGCTGGGAGCAAACCTGTGGTAAGGGCCTCATTGTAGATTTTAACCAATTTTGGGGCAAGAAACGTACAGAAACAATCATAATATTCTAATGGTAGGCCATCTAAGCCCGGAGTCTTATTTCTGGCCAGATTATGTATAGCATTCTTCACTTCCTCTACAGTATTCAAGCCATCAAGTTTCTCACATGCGATGGCGGTAATGGCTGGTAAGGTTAATGGATCAAGGAATTGCTGAATGATTTCCGGAGGAGGTGCAGGCAAAGACCAATATAGCACAATGTAATAGGATCTAAATGCGTGTGGTATGTTAATTTGCTTTTGTAGGGCTGGCCCACCATCCTATGCAATCTCCATGATTGGCAGAGATTGTACATCTTGACAAACCAGCCATGCAAACAGGCACCCGGCCTATCACCCCATCACATGAACTCGAGACGTGTAGTCCGCATAATGATAACATCGGAGGTGTTTTAACATTGACGCATAACTCCCTTTTGTGTCACTTAGAGTGCAACGGGTTATCGCATATGGATGGTGATGATTGTCCAAGGTTTTCACTTCCTCTTCAGCGGTCTTCAAGTCCCAGGCAAGCTCTCTACGATGCATGCAAAAACCTCTGGTTACTGCCTTAAAGCAGTCCCATTCTATAGCGCCATCCGTAACGGAATACACCTGTTACAATGCAACTTTTACAACTACCTACTATTACAACGCAACATTTACAACGCATACCATTACAACGCATTGCGCTGGGGGGCGCTCTAGGATAGGGAATAAGTATAATTTACTATCCAACACCTTCCCTAGTGTCCACGGGGACTGGAGTTAGAATAGTAAATTATACTTACCACTATCCAGCACCTCAAAGCGCTATGCGTTGTAATGGTATGCGTTGTAATGGTCGCGTTGTAATAGTAGGTAGTTGTAATGGTATGCGTTGTAACATGGTACATCCATTTGTAACAGTGGCATGATTATCTGCAAAGTCACAAAAGGCCACATCAGCTAATGTGTCCTTTGAAAGTCGCCAGGTAGGGACAGGTGAATGTGGCATACCTCATCTAATATCTACGATGTGGGCAGTGTGATCAGACATCACCCACCCAGGTAGTCAGAGTGTGTTAATCACAGGATAAAATCCAGGGAGCAAAGAAAATGTTTTAGTCAAACATATAGATCATGGGGGGGCGGAGAAGTGAGAGTATTATCGCAGGTGTGGATTACAAGCTATCCACGCATCACGAAGGGACCATTGTTGAGTCCACTGACCAAATTGCCCTGAATGCTGACAAGCAGGGTGCCGGGAAGCGGTGGTTGGGAGCGATCAAGAGAAAGATCTAAAACGCTATTATAGTGCCCCCCTAGCAACCATGAAATACCCACCCAATAGGCAAGAATCCCAGACAGGGTAGTCCAAAAGGCTACCTGCTCCATATTTGCGGCGTGAATACATCTGAAGAGGACATGTTCCCCATCTAATCGGCCCTCCAAAAATTCAAATCTTCCTTCCTTATCAACTATCGTTCAAAGGGACTGAAAAGGCATCTCTGGACGGATCCATAACAAGGCTCCTCGAGCATAAGAAGCATATCTTGTACCATAAGTTTGCCCTCTCCAGCGTTTGCTGAGCCACTGAAGTTTACTGTGAATTAGATTAGTCTCTTGCAGGAAGTAGATATGCGCCTGCTGTCATTTGATGTATGATTGTACAGAGTATCGACAGTGGGCTAAATGTATCCCCCATACACTTATGGTTAAAAATCTGATATTGATATTACGGTGATGGTCCATGTTGTCAAGCATCAACCATATTTCTTTTTTACAGGGTTTTATATAGCGCGAACTTCACCCGAAGTTATCAGAGCGCTTTACACGAGCACCAGTTGCGTTACATGAGAACACATTCATTTGTGTTAGGCACGGAGAGATTAGGTGATTTGCCCAGAATCAAAGGATTATGAGCGTCCTTGCCAAGACTTGAACCCGGTTCCCAAGATTTGAAGTTGCCTGCCCTAGTCGTTAGGCCAACGCCTCTCCCCATATTGCATATGTGTTTGTTGATTTTATTATCCTATACTACCTAGTGTAGATTTAAGTCTGCACTATCATTAGTCAGATAAGAACAATCTGGATCATCAATTTTTTGTAACCTGGTAGGTGTGGAGATGTAGAAGTTTAGCTAGGGCTGTAGGGCCTAAAGCCCCTCTGCCACCAAAGATAACCCTGCAGGTTTCCCACAGAGATCAACAAAAAGACCCCCGATCCCGCCTTACTTGCTTTAAAGGCAGGAGAATGTTGATAAACTATTGTAAGAATTCAGAAGCAAATTGTGTTACAGAAATATGTAATCTAGTGAGAAAGCTGTGACATCCAGATGAAGAAATAAAAGAGTACTTTGTGTGAAATCCTTCGTTTTCCTCTGTTCTTCCTAATTCAAAATGGTAAAGTGCTGTAAACACTACTTAAGCTTTAAATTGGTATGGAGATTCGGTACGTTAACATTGCACTGCGTATGCAATTGAGTATGTTCTTTCTCCTAGTCTATGGAAATCCCTTCTTCTGAGCTATTCAGAACATGACTGAAGCAGCCATCTTTTGCACAACCTACGAGCTGTTATATGTTGTGAACTGGTGCCATTGACCCAGTGCTTAATTTGTAAAAGAAAAATAAGTGCCAGGACCCTCGTCAGAAGCCCTCCGCAACCTACACCACCCATTGCCCCTGCCATCTCAGCCAATGACGGCATCAACACAACGACTAAGCATCAGACGTCTGTAAGTGTGACAATCCAGACTATTACAGACCCCAAAGCTATAACAATGGCTTGGGCGGCAGGTATTACCCATTTTAAAGTATACTGAATTAATAAACAACTGTTGTTGTGATCATATGTAAATTAGACAGCCAGCGCCACCATGTGGGTGACTGTCATAAGGGCAGGTATTGACAATCAAGTGCCAGCACTGAGCACCGGAAACCACTGGCTCAAATTAAGCACTGCATTCACCTGAATTCTTGGTCTTTGTGAAAGCTGAGAGTATGAGTAGCGAGGCACTTTTGCCAGAGAGGAGAATCACAATAGCTGGCCATGAATCCAGTTGACTCATAGCCATGGTCTGGTCAACAGAAGGTGGCATCCTGCTACAGGCCAAGTTCTTCCTGGGTTAATAAGGCTAAAACTTGCCACACAGACCCTGTGAGACTTTTCCCTCTCACCATAAGCCATGCACCACTAGGCACCGCACATTTTTACTCTGAGTCAGGAGACCTCACGAAAAGACTGCAAAGATAATACAATACATAACTGTATCATCATGTGAAAAATAACTTTTACTATTTCTAATGATATGCTACTGACTCCAAATCTTGCAGATTACCTCTTCACAATCTACGTGGTTCACTCCATCCTGAATTCCACAAAATGCCTGCTGTTCTACGACTAGTGTTGTGAGGTTACCAAGTCTTTCGGGGGAAACTGCAAACATTGTTTAAAGTATTTTCACAACACAAGCAATCTGCATTGTTCAAAGAACCAACTGTTTCCCGAGTTATGAAGCCCTCCAGAAAAGAGTAAAATCCCACCCTTCCAGCTGAGAGTTAGTTCTCTCTAACGTCATAGCTTCTTTCCTGGTGGTAGCCTGTCTATTGCTTTCCAGAGCATGGTCTGTCGTCTTGCAGTACAACAAATGTTTGTTTAATGGTTCATAATTTACTTCTGGCTTTTAATCTATTCTCTGTTCAGCCCCTTGGGGCCACGTTGGCAGCATCTGCTGCTCTCTAAAAGCTTAAAACCGTGTCTGTAGTGAGAACCGCCGTGACTTAAATAAGCTCAAAACTATTTATTATCAACTAGGCTATTCATCTCCTGCCAAAATGTCATTCTGTCTGGATTTCAGTCAAATTCCCTAACTTGGTGTGTAAATACCAAGGTAAATTGGCCGTCAGATGTGTATTGAAACAGCACCATGAATCGTGTCCAAGCACTGGATGCAAGGAGTGCCACATGGGGCTGACGCCATACACAATTCTGCACATAGCTGCTCGTGGCCATAAAGACCAAATGTATTACACATTCTTTATTATTCGGAGTTATGCTGTTATATTATATTCCAGATTTTGCAGATGTATTTGTATTTCTTTTCTTTTTCTTTCAAGTATTTGTTTTGTATATTGTGACAAATTGTATTGAGGTGCTTAGCAATTACGCTGAAGGTTATAGCTGACCTCTGCTTTTGTGTGTTCTCTAATTGCCCTTTTTCTACTGTCGCTTGGGGCTCAGAGTAAGGATAGCCCCCAAGGGTGGTCGGTTTTCTTGGGGTCTACAGGATGATGTTCTCTGGGATGAGGTTGATATTAGCCAATTGCGAAAGGGGGTTGTATGATGACAGAGGAAATTAATCCCCAGAAAGATGCCTTAATCAGATAATCCTGCCATTTTTCCTAGCATTTTATGATTGGCGGGCGACCAACAGAAGCTTGTTGCCAGATTGTAGAGGTGTGGGAGGTTTCTAGTAAATGTTTTCTATATATATGGGAGTCAGGGCTGGCTAGACATTTGCAGGTCAAGCAAGGATCCTGATTTTTAGGTCTTGCTATAGACAGCTTCTGAATTCTGATGGAGCTTATGTTATCAACACAAAAGACGTACACAGAAAGGGGCTTTGGTCAGACCCCTTTAACTATTGGGGCATTTGGGTCAACTCACTTCCTCGAGTGCTTGAAGTAAACCTCATTCATATTTTGGATTAAGGAGGAGTATTTCAGTCTCACCATTAGCTATTGGCTATTAGGAGTGTTCGAATAACACCTGTTAAAGGAGTGCTTCCTACTGCATTGTTCCTATATATTATTTTCAGTATCTCTCTGGTCTGTCGGTGTTGCACCAAGGCTTGTTTTACTGCTAAATGTGCTTGTTCATCTACAAGATTTTGCACCTAAATGTGACTTTTGTTTCTACAAGTATTTTCCCAATACGATTGATGTTGCACAGAGGGTGATTTTGCACCTGAATGTGCTGTTTCTCCTAAATGCGATTTGTGCTCCAAAAAGTGTCTCTATGCTCCTGTTGAGTATGCACCATTGTTGTTTCTGCACCTAAATGTGACATTGTACCACAAAATTTGATTTTATATCTAATTGTTTTATGTGATTTTGCACCTAAATGTGTTTACACATTCCTGCTGATGATACACCAACAGTGATATTTCCTCAAAATCAGATTTTGCTCCTGAATGCGATTTTAGTTTATAAAGATTTTCAATCTTATTCTGATGTTGCATCAAGAGTAATTCCGCAACTAAATGTGCTGTCAACCAAATAGGGTCTCATGCTGAGGCTGAGATAAAGGCAAAACATAATCAGGAGGGCAAGGCAGCAGGTTGTAGCCAAGAAAGGCTCCACGAGGCCAGATGCCTTTGGACAAGGTCCATGTGAAGCTGTGACTTTTTTCAGGAAAGCTCAAATAAGGAAAAAATCAAATTTCTCACTCAAGGAAGTTTCCTCGCCAGGGGAATGCTTTTGGTGCCTTTGCCTAGTGAAGATTTCTACATCTCTTTTCTGAAGCTTGCATTCCTCTAGCAAGCCATGACTGCAAACTGTAGAGGAAGAGAGCTCCACAAGGCTGAATACCTTTTCCGTAAGGTACAGTGGGTTAGGATTTGCTACCGCAGAAAAGCTCCAAGCGGGGGAGCCTGAATCTTCAGCCCAGCGTCAAAGCACCTTCGTCAGATCGCTGGGCAGGGTTGTCCCAGTCCCCCATGAGTATTTGGATCCAAAAATGTTCTTAATGCCAGGTTTCTCAGGTTGCTAGGAGCAGTATACTCTGACATAGCCCAGAGAGTGGTTCCTCAATAAACTGTGAGAATTATACTAATTCTCTTAACATATATTTCTTACCTTCTGGCCTACAGCACTTGTGGTTCAAATCTCACTCCATCAGAATCCAACAGCAGTGTCGAGGGCAGGTTCAGATGGAGCGAGTCAGTTGGACAGTTGCAGGAAAGGCTTCTTGTAGCAGGTTGCATTCCTGTAGCTTGATTAGGAGGTCATCTTTATGATCGCTGGAGTACACTTCCTTGTCTTGGATCCAAGAGGAAGAACAGGCCCAGCCCTTTAGGGTTTCTCTCAAGTCTCAGCCACCAGGTCCAGTCCTCTTCTGTACCCCACCAGCCCCAGTAGTGTTTTGAGGAGAGTACGGTGGGTGCAACATTTATGTCTGGCACCAGGCTGTGGGTGGGGCTGATTTCTGTCTCCTCTCTCGCCAATGAGGTAAAAGGTCCCAGGAGCTACCCTACCAATAAATCCACAGTGCCCCTCTCTGCCTAAATTCAAGATATCATAAGGTGTCTCACCTTGCATGAAGCTTGTGCATCAACCCCAGAGCTGTGGCCATAGAAATGGGTAGCTCCTCCTCTGAGGTCATTCTAAATCAGTTCTAGAGGCAGCTCCTCTCTAACTGAGATTAGTGCCTGCCTGATAGGGGAACAAAGAAATGGCCAACTGAGGTGTCAGCTAACATTTTCTTGGAACAGAGTAAGCCTCTTTGATCTTAATCAAGTTCCTGGACACAGGTTACTGGTTGTACTATTAAGGGAATGACCAAACCTCGCTGTATCCAAGGCTTTGTCCTGTTCTGGGAGCGGTTTTCATACTTCATTAAGGGGACTATTCAGCTGGCAAGTAACAGTTGGAGCTCATGCAAATAGACCTCCATGGCTTTAGGCAGTGAAAAGGTAACTTTATAAAAGCACTTTTTCCTTAATAGTTATTACCATTTTGATTTTACCATCAAATTGGATTTTGAATAACTATTAAAAAACCTTTGAATCATATTTATAGGTGTTTTCTAACCACAATTAGCATCATTAAATTTAATCACTTAACCCAGTGTTTTCCTCTGAAACAGCCAGCTTTGATACAGCAAAAATAGCTTTTGTAGCTTTTTCACTGTAAGGACTTTTAACATTACATTTTTACATGTCACACTTTTAAATACAGTAGACTGTGCCGAATAGACAATAGTGCATACTATGGGGTAACTTATAAATATTTAAAAGGCATGTTTGACCTGTCAAAAAGGGTTATTTTGGCAGGTTGAATTTGCAGTTTTAACAGCCAGGCTACAAATGGGATGCCTGAATTCATATTTGCACTATCACTGTAGTGGATGGCACCCTTAGTCCACTGGTGACATTTAGCTTACAGGTACTCGATACACCTTGTACTATATACCATAGATTTATAGGTAAAGTAAATATGCCAGTTAGGGGTATGCCAATCTCATCACGTGGAACGTAGGCGTACAGGCACTTTACCACTGGTTAGCAGTACTAACGGCAGCAAAAATAGGGTTCAGCAAAGAGGTCACAAAATACAATATGACCATACAAGAAGGGCTGATTTCCTACAGATATGGTACACTGGAATTACACGTGGAGGATTTTGGAAGACATGAGATTTGGTACAGAATTGCTGGGATTGGTAAATCTACTGTAAACAAATCCCAAGGCGTGAGTTAGATCTGGAGGGTTAATATTGGAGAGGTGAACGGTATAGGGGGTATCCAACAGGGATGCTTTCTGTCACCGATGCCCCCTGTCACTGCTTCTATTTACTATAGCATTTGAGCCACTAGTGATTCGTTTGAAAAGTGTCCCAGAGGAGCGGGGCATACAAATATGTAATACAGTATAGTGTACACACAATATCAATGTACAGGGATGACAGCCTGGTATGCTTGAGCCAGTCCCAAAGATCACTTTCAATATTGCTAAAAGAGCTAGAGAGATTTAGTAATTTCTTGGTGGCTAGTGTTAATAAAGAAAATAAATCTGTTTCCTTGGGATGGCTATCAAGGGTAGAGATCAGGGAACTCCTGTTTACAGATCTTCATTATAAGAAACCAAACACTATTGTAGGGCTAGAGGGATGTTTAAAGACCAAGCCTAAGTAATATCCCCCACTAGGACTAAACTTACAAACAACAAACTTAGGGGTCTAAATCAGAATCCAATAGTGATTCTCAAATGCTGTACCTAGGCCAACTAGTGTGCGTAGGAACCAAAAAATTATAGGTGAAGATAACAAACCATATCGCCAAAATGTGAGGCACCGGTAACCGTGAGTCACCCCTGGTTGAGGATTCCCATCAAAGTCTTGTATGGATCAATATTCTCATCTGGTAATCCTTATTGGGTATTGTGTCTCTTGATCATTGAGACCACTTGCATACCCTGATAGCCAGTTCGGGGTAGCGACCCACAATCACTCGGATGTACCACATGATGTTGACATGATGGGAATGTGCAGTGCAAAAATGATATATGTGGTGATTAAAAAGGGATAGGGAACTTAACCAGAACCTATTTTAATGAACGTTAGCCCCTTCCTGTTTAAAAACAAGAACAGTTTAGCAAAATCATCGCAGTACACACAGAAAAGGATATATTATTCCTTCATCTGTACGAACTCCTCTTCGGCACCTGGTGTCTTAGTATTGTCTGTGGGGGACAAACGTACAAGTGAATCACATTCAGCTACCCTTAGCGGAGGTCGATTCAACAAACTACTAGCTAGAGAATCGCCCATACTAACACTGAGTGCACACGGAGACACAATTTGACTTCCTTAGCCATGAACATATTCCCTGACATCAGTGTTTATTGAGTGATAATGTGAATGACAACGTTATTCATCCTAGCCCTTCGGCATAACTCCTCCTATGGAGGTTCTGATTGGCTGTGAGCTGGCAGACCAGACCATTGAAAGATGAGTGACGATGGTATCTCGTTGCCTCCCCCTGACTCAGTCAAAGTCCGAGACAACGACGGACAGGTAGGATTGCAGCTCCCAAGTCCATACACAATGTCTAGAGCAAGGCTGGTTTCCAGCCTGTTTCTTGTCGTCCATTTTTAGACTAATCATAACTAACATGACTGCTTTTTGATAGCTAACGATAGAACGGATAGCAGGTTTATAGTGGGAACTAGTTGGTATATGTCAGTTAACTCTACATTCAGAAGATCTTGTGACCTTGTAGATGGTTTACTGTCAGAGCAGATCAACACATTGATCCCTCTGTCCACTGTAATCACGAAGTCGGTTTCTGTTCTTGTAGAGCGGGGTCTCACATATCCTGAGCCAGGTCCAGGAAGAGGTGAGGTCCACTCCCCGGACACACTGGGTGAGTAATGAAGTTGTAAATATTTTGGAAATGATGTTTCTCTCGGTACAGACCAGGGTAGCTGAATGTGATTCACTTGTACGTTTGTCCCCCACAGACAATACTAAGACACCAGGTGCCGAAGAGGAGTTCGTACAGATGAAGGAATAATATATCCTTTTCTGTTATACTTCACTTGTGTGTTTTTTCATATAATTTTTTCACACTTTATTCATCACTCATAAGCAGTAGCATTAGTAAAGAACAGAGACCCTGACGAAAGCCTGGGGCACTTCCCTCTTAGGCTGAAACATGTTGGTCTCCCCGCAGCTATTTGTGTGTACTGCGATGATTTTGCTAAACTGTTCTTGTTTTTAAACAGGAAGGGGCTAACGTTCATTAAAATAGGTTCTGGTTAAGTTCCCTATCCCTTTTTAATCACCACATATATCATTTTTGCACTGCACATTCTCATCATGTCAACATCATGTGGTACATCCGAGTGATTGTGGGTCGCTACCCCGAACTGGCTATCAGGGTATGCAAGTGGTCTCAATGATCAAGAGACACAATACCCGATAAGGATTACCAGATGAGAATATTGATCCATACAAGACTTTGATGGGAATCCTCAACCAGGGGTGACTCACGGTTACCGGTGCCTCACATTTTGGCGATATGGTTTGTTATCTTCACCTATAATTTTTTGGTTCCTACGCACACTAGTTGGCCTAGGTACAGCATTTGAGAATCACTATTGGATTCTGATTTAGACCCCTAAGTTTGTTGTTTGTAAGTACAGATCTTCATTGGCTAATTGACAATATCAGATACCTGGGTATCCAAGTTGCCCACTCAAGAGAGAAACAACATGCCTACACCATGTGAAGAGTGATGGCAGGACTAAGGACATCAGTATAGTTCTAGAACACTCTACCCTTGTCATTATAGGCAGAAAAGCGGTGGTAAAGATGGTGATCTTCTCCCTGTACTTATGTTCTACAAAACACAGTTTTGCTCCATATCCAGGTCTGTGTTTATAGAACTGGATAGTTGATAGATTTCACTGGTATGGGCAGGGAAAATTAGTAGAGTTGACTGAAGATCATAAAGAGGGACAGGGAGGATGGTGGCCTTGGACAACCTAACTTAGAACCTATCATTATATGGCAACATGCTGAAAGTAGTGTGAGGAAGCATATAACTGGGAGAAAAGATGAATGGGTAAATTGCAGGGAGGAGAAATGTTGCCACTAATAGTAATGTCAGGCGGGAGTGTTCCCAAGTTATATCCTTACAGGGAATGCCGGACAGCAGCAGTAGGGAAACAGCTGTGAAAGGGTGTTTGGGTTTTCCCTGTTCTTTAGGAATTTGGATATATGGTGGCTACAACCATTGAGGTGAATTAGCAGGGGAATATCCCTGGTAAAATGGAGGGAGGAAGAATGCACTAGTCAGGGCTACTTATACCCAGGCATATAATTAACAACTTTTTTGGAAGCACAAAAGGCAATTGGAGTAAGGCCACGCCAGTTCCTAAAATAGGCAAAACTGACCAGGAAAGCCGGAGAAATTTGTGTGGACTTCCCTAGTACTCACTTCACTATGGTCACCCTTGAGATAGTGTTAATAATAGGTAGCGGGCATAGCTGAATTTCACCTTTATAAGGCTCTGAAAAAAAGATAAAAAAGAAAACTAAAATATCCACACGTTAGGCATGGGGGCAGATATACAAATGCTTTAATGGGCAACGAGCGGGAGAGAATATGCAGTGTAGAGCATTACATTCAAATTAACTACTTGCACAGAGCGTACATAACCCTGATGCTTAAGACGATATACCCTGAGAGATCCTTTGCCTGTCCTAAGTATAGAGAACAAAATTAGGTAGAGCCTCTCAGATAAATATAATCATTCTAGAGGCTATAAACACAGGGTAAACATAGGCAATAATTGGATATTCCTGGCAAATCTAGTGGAACTAAGTGGGGATTACAAAATGTAATATCTTAAAAGGATATGAAGTCTGAGTTATGGCAAAATGTGTATTACATTATCAACACACTGTCAAGACCACTAACTTGTTTGTTTGCCAGGAGTTGCAGGATCAACTTGATTCAGACCAATTCCATCTCCTAGTTCGTTTACCAAAGGACAATATCCACCGGGCCGGAGAAAGAAGGGTTTTGGAAATGGGGAGATGATATCTTGTTTGTATTTCTCTTGAGAAGGCCTTCTGTCTGTCTTTTTTCTCAGGCCCTTCAATGTTGTGCTCAGAACTGAATCGTTGGCTTCTTGTTAAGGTGTACAACTTCCTGTGTTCACAATACAAACCATTCAATTAGCAATGTCTCTACTATGTGTAGATCAATGTCTCCATCAAATCTTTCAAGGGGGAGCCAGTGGGACTGGGGTTGGCTCTGGCACAGAGGTATTAACTGATTGACTGGTAGAATCTGGGGGTGGTTTGACCTGATCAGTAGAACTATGTGGGCTCAAACCAGCTATGTGGGCTGGTTTGAGCAAGGGTCTAGTGGGTATCTGGAATTATTTAGTAACAGGTAAATTGCAAGACTCTCTTTTGGACAATATCAGTCACATTTCTTCTCTTAGCCCTACATTCTCTTATTGGAAAGAGTGGAGTTGGCTCTGCATTTCTTCGAAGATTCTGGCCATGTCATTAAGTGAGAGTTCATTAGGCTCTAGGGATGTTGCCAGGGCATGAACCTCAATGTGTTCTTGGTCTCTACATCCATGTCACCCAGGCAACTCAGAAATGTGGAGTTGGCTTTCCATTAAGACCACTAACCTGTTTGTTTGCCAAGAGTTGCAGAAGCGACGTGAATCCCACCAGCCCCTCCTCCCAGCATGTTTACCAAAGGACCATTGTTTTACACATTAGGTCGGGGGAAGGGGGGGTTGAAAATGAGGAGATAAGAGCTCATTCAGACTTCTCGTAAGAATGCCTTCTGCCTGTCTTATTCTCAGGCCCTTCTATGTGGTGCTCAAAACTAGATCTATGTCTTGTCATTAAGGAGTACAGTTTTATGTGTTCACAATACAAAACATACAATTAGCAATGCCTCTGCTATGTTTACATCACTTAACCACACGTTCACGTTACAAGAAAGCAATAACAATCACTCAGAAATGTCAACTTACTCAATGTCTCATCCAAAGGGACCCAAGAAAAGCAATCCACATTAGTGTTCAAAAGGGTACATTTGGTTCTCTCCTGTTTAGATTTAACAAGAAGATATTGTCCTCCTTTAAGTTTTGTTCTTTTTGTTTCAATTTCTTAAGAGTTCTTGAACCTTTCATTTGTCAGCCGAATTATTGGGGAAGGTTGGAGCTATACCACCATCTGTGATTTACATGCTAAAGGAAAACCTCCATTCTGTCTTTAGCCCCTTGTAGAAGGATTTGTAGTTTTGATTACTCCTTTACATACATGTCAAACTAACATTGTTTTTTGTTCTTTGCTTTTCAAGATCCTGATGATCGGCACAGCCGCACTGTGAAGAGAAGATCTAGAGACCCAGCTGGAGTGCATTGTCAGGGAAAGACAATCTGGAGCCACAGGTACGTTTCAGAAACTCAGAAGGCTCAGTTCATCCGGAGAGTATGAAAGGCATGCACAAGCATGTGTAGAAGGCATGGCTTTTATAGCTTCTGTAAGCAAGATGGCTGCCAGGTCACGTGACTGAAGGAAATCCCGCTGAAATCACATGAGATTTTCTTTCATCACGCATCCTTTCATCGGAAGCCCAAAACATGAGTGATTTGAAGTGCTAAGGGCCAGAAAGCTAATTCGGGTCCCCAGGGGTACTAATATCTTCATGGCCAAGCCTGCCGAGTCCCTGGGTTAAGGGAAAACAGAACAGGTTGACTGGACAGGAACAAATTGAACAAAACAAATTTCCGCCACGTAGTCAATATGTACCACGTGAACACCGGGCAAGAATCCCAAACCAAATTTATTTTCTTTTTTTATAATCAAGTTATTGACGATTCAAATACATGTGGACAAACAAAACGACTGTTACGACAGTAGATTCATGAGAACAATATCTACAAATGTACAAATTTTACAAATATACAACACTTATAGAGATGACTCAAGCAACATCATTGAGCAAGACACACAAAACACAATACAAAATTCAATAAACAATGTAAATTGTGATAATATACAGTGCAAAAAACTTTAGAATTTACAGTAAATATGTGACCAGTCCATCGGACTAAGGGACCATGGGACAGGCGGTGGAGATGGAATGAGAAGCCTGCCTGTCAACAAAGCCTGTGGTTAAATGTTTTGAATGGGTTGCTCAACTAGGATCCACACTACTCGGCAAAGTTCTATCCTAGGGGCGCCCTTGATGTTTGCCACAGGATGGAGGTGTCGACGCGTTTCGAACCAGCGTTATTACAGGTTCTCTTCAGGACAGGGACTGGGGGTCGTGGTTCTGCACAAAGGCAAGGAATAGCCGAGGTGTCGGTAAATCTCAACCGGACAATTAGTTCTGTACTTCACCCAGGAATTATGCTGGGGGTGTAGTGCCTGCACAGCAGCGCACAGTCGAGGTGGGGGACCGCTCACATGTTCAAGCGTCTATGTTTTGTAACTGGAGTTAAAGCATTATCTGCCAAAGGTCCTTGGGTGAGCGGCAGCTTCTGGACCAGGCATGCTGGGTCCCAGGAGATGCATATCATTGGGCCAAGACATGCAATAGGACCGGGTCGGGCAACAGGTCAGACAGGTCGCAACACTCACAGCAAACATTATTAATGGAAATATTATGATAATGAGCATATGTTCTTCCTCTATATTTCCCCTCTAGTCTGTATGTATGACTAGCATAGGTTATCCTATCTCAGTTGGAAGGTTTTGATCTACTATATTGCAGGGCTTCGAAAGAAAATGAGGATTTTTATCCGTATTTTACATTCTGCGGTTGGCACTATATCCACAAACAATTCTGTGTACATTGATACCTCCAAGCTGAGGCCCCTGTATTGAGAAACAGAACGTTTTGGATTGGTTGCCACTCTTTTTACTGGCTAATGTGATCAGCAGTAGATATTGCCCTTGATGCAGAAAACGACATTGTGGGTCGATTGGAGGATTTGCTGATGTACCAGAGGACTATGGCCTTGACTCTTTAAAAAAATTAAGATACTTCCAAGTTTGTTAAACCATTTTTAGGTCAAGCCTAAACAGCACTTGTGCTGTTAGATGATCTGTTGTATGTGCTTTGTGGGGTCTGACTCCTCCATTGCTTAGGATTGGCTTTTGTATGTTTAATTTAAAAATGGAAGTGGGCTTATTGCTGATGGTTGGTACATGTCCCACCTTTTCTTAAAAGTAAACTCCCATGGAGTATTGCTGTTGGAACGAGCAGGAACCCGCACACTGGTTGCATGCTGATTATGAGGAAGACGTGCTGAGACTTTTCAAACCCCCCCAGCACGGCTCACCCTGCAGCTTACTCCCTCTCCGCCTAAAGCTTTTTTGTCAAAAACAATAGTTGATGGACAAAATGCAGAACAATGTCATACATTCACCCCAGTACAGAGATCTAGGCGTAAATCCACAGTTTTTTTGCTCATCATGCCATTCCAGTTTGAACCCAGCCATATGCAAATCAGTCTTGACCCTGTGACCCATGGGAACAGTCCAGCCCGAACTGCCAAGCCAGGTCCTCCCTGGACTGGAAACAAGCATCCTAGTGACTGGTGGTGAATGTTTTGCCAATGTGCAACATTCGGTCCAACACCTTGTGTGCTTTGCTGTTTGCCCTATGTGGGAAGGGTATGCCCAGACGTGGGTCCGGTGCTCACTACGCCACTGGAGTCAATCTATCCTGGCTGATGATGACTGATTGCCAGAAACCGGCCATAAGATGCTTGATTCCAGTCCAGGGAAGACATGGCTTGGCAGTTCGGGCTGGACTGTTCTCATGAGGCACAGGGTAAAGACTGATTTGCATATGGCCATGTCTGAACTGGGGTGGTGTGGTGAGCAAAATAACGATGGATTAATCCCGGATCTGTGACTGGGGTGAATGTTTTACCAAGGTGCAACATTCCATCCATCACCTTGTGTGTTTTGCTGTTCGCCCTATGTGGGAAGGGTATGCCCAAACGTGGGTCCCGTGCTCACTACGCCACTGGAGTCAAGCTATACTGGCTGATGACGGCTGATAGCCAGAAACCAGTCCTAGGATGCATGATTCCCGTCCAGGGAAGACAAGGCTTGGCAGTTCGGGCTGAACTGTTCTCATGAGGCACAGGGTAAAGACTGATTTGCATATGGCCATATCTGAACTGCGGTTGCTTGGTGAGCAAAATAATGATGGATTAAACCCAGATCTGTGACTGGGGGTGATTGTTTTGCCAATGTGCAACATTCCGTCCATCACCTTGTGTGTTTTGCTGTTCGCCCTATGTAGGAAGGGTATGCCCAGACGTGGGTCCCGTGCTCACTACGGCACTGGAGTCAAGCTATACTGGCTGATGACGGCTGATAGCCAGAAACCAGTCCTAGGATGCTTGATTCCGGTCCAGGGAAGACATGGCTTAGCAGTTCGGGCTGGACTGTTCCCATGAGGCACAGGGTCAAGACTGATTTGCAAATGGCCATGTCTGAACTGAGGTGGCATGGTGAGCAAAATAACGATGGATTACACCCAGATCTGTGACTGGGGGTGAATGTTTTGCCAATGTGCAACATTCCATCCATCACCTTGTGTGCTTTGCTGTTCGCCATATGTGGGAAGGATATCCCAGACGTGGGTCCTGTGTTCACTACGCCCCTGGAGTCAAGCTATCCTGGCTGATGACGGCTGATAGCCAGAAACCGGTCCTAGGATGCTTGATTCTGGTCCAGGAAAGACATGGCTTGGCAGTTCGGGCTGGACTGTTCCCATGAGGCACAGGGTCAAGACTGATTTGCATATGGCCATTTCTGAACTGGGGTGGCGTGGTTAGCAAAATATTGATGGGTTAAACCCAGATCTGTGACTGGGGGTGAATGTTTTGCCAATGTGCAACATTCTGTCCATCACCTTGTGTGTTTTGCTGTTTGCCCTATGTAGGAAGGGTATGCCCAGACGTGGGTCCCCTGCTCACTACGCCACTGGAGTCAAGCTATCCTGGCTAATGACGGCTGATAGCCAGCAACCGGTCCTAGAATGCTTGATTGCAGTCCAGGGAATACATGGCTTAGCAGTTCGGGCTGGACTGTTTCCAGGAGGCACAGGGTCAAGACTGATTTGCATATGGTCATGTCTGAACTGGTGTGGCGTGGTGAGCAAAATGACGATGGATTAAACCCAGATCTGTGACTGGGGGTGAATGTTTTGCCAATGTGCAACATTCCGTCCATCACCTTGTGTGTTTTGCTGTTCGCCCTATGTGGGAAGGGTAAGCCCAGACGTAGGTGCCGTGTTCACTACGCCACTGGAGTCAAGCTATCCTGGCTGATGACAGCTGATAGCCGGAAACCGGTCCTAGGATGCTTGATTCCGGTCCAGGGAAGACATGGCTTGGCAGTTCGGGCTGGACTGTTCTCATGAGGCACAGGGTCAAGACTGGTTTGCATATAGCCATGACTGAACTGGGGTGGCGTGGTGAGCAAAATAACGATGGATCAAACCCAGATCTGTGACTGGGGGTAAATGTTTTGCCAATGTGCAACATTCCGTCCATCACCTTGTGTGTTTTGCTATTCGCCCTATGTGAGAAGGGTATGCCCAGACGTGAGTCCCGTGCTCACTACGCCACTGGAGTCAAGCTATCCTGGCTGATGACAGCTGATAGCCAGAAACCGGTCCTAGGATGCTCGATTCCGGTCCAGGGAAGACATGGCTTGGCAGTTCGGGCTGGACTGTTCCCATGAGGCACAGGGTCAAAACTGATTTGGCCATTGTGTGTTTTAAAGCTTTTTTGTCTTCACAAAAGTGAACTTTATCGATGATTCACAGCTAAACAAGAATCACACAACACCCTGCCAAGCGAATGAAGCTTTCAAACCTCACAAATGTGTTAAAAAGTTCAGGCTCACTTCCAAATTCTCACAAATGTGGCTGAGGTGCAGTTTGGCGCTGTGTGTTACGTGAGGAAGAAAGAGGATAAAACTCCAGTGAGATCCTGGGAACGGACGACAGTAGTGTCAGCGGCTCTGCAAGAGAGACCTGTAGGAGAGCTGAAGAACGTGAGCAAAGGGGCTGTTGAGGCGGACGGGCAGAGAGCTTTCCCACCTAGCCGGCCCTGTTTGTCTGCAGAGGGAACACAGGCTGCCGACACTGCTCCATTCGCCACTGCACAACTAACAAGCATTGGCATAGCCAATAGGTCTCACCTTTGGGACCTTGTAAGTAAAAAAAAAAAAATGGAGTGTAAGACTTCACGTTTACATTTACTGCATCCTAAATATGAAGTAAAAGTAAACAAGAAGTCTTATACTTCTTTTTTTTTTTTACTTACAAGATCCCAAAGGCAAGACCTATTGGCTATGCCAATGCTTGTTATAGAAGAGATCAGCAATATGTAAAATTGGAGGAAAAAATATGTATCTAATTTAGAGCATGGGAACATGACATAAATATGCAAGTACATTAACCTGGGCCCAGATTTACTATCTTCCAAGGTAACGGAGCGCAAATTTCAACTCTGCATTACTCTATAGAAAACCGTGTAGCACCAAATTTACAAAGAGTTGCCTTCCGAAGACATCTTTGACGGCACTCGTGCTAGAAAAGAATGTAATTTGCACAATGAGGCAGTGAGTGGTAAACCAGCAATGTCTAGCATAGGTTGTGTAGAATAGGTGCAATATTCAGCACTAATTCCCACACAAATAGAAGCACACAGATGTCAAAGCAATATCGGAACTGAACAATGGCCAGAAAGTTGATTAACTCTGCTGTTGACACTACTTTGCCCACGCATGCTCCCGCACAAACCTGTAGCCAATCTGAGCTTTGGCTTCCACAAGTACTTTTTGGATTTGAGGGTTCCATCAAAAAGAAACTTTCACGCTCATCAAAAAAAAAAAATGCATTGTTGACGGTTTCAAGAGAACGACCAACAACCGAAAAGGTAGCAGACTGCAGGAAGCGTGAACAAGCGCTGAAACACAAGCGCGGCCCCGCAGCTGCGAAAGTTAGAGTACTTATGCATGCAGAGCATTTGCCTTGTGGGAGCTAGCAGCGGCAGGCATGATAATTACAAACAGATGGCGCCGCTGCTGGCTCCCGCAAGGCAAATGCTCTACATGCACAAGTACTCATTGGAAACAGTGCAAAACATGCACAAGTTTCCAACAAAGTACAGAGCGATGCCAAGAGGTCCCTCCTAAGCAAAACTTGCGCGCTGCATAGGCGAGACCTCAAAATCATGGGGGGGGCAACGGGGAAGCCCAGCCGCAGCAGCCTAAAATGTACAAAACCTGCAAACTTGCTCACGAGGAGAGACGGGGGCAGTCTGGTAGATTGGCTAACAACGTGCCTGCTTTTTTTTGGCCTCTAACATTAGTATTTAGCTTCCTAAAACAGTAGGTCAGCATTTAAATTGATTCAGCCAATTTAATAAAAAACAAAGTCCTGCCCCTGTCCGGCCTTATTAATGCATCCTCAACTTAGGAAACCCAGCCCCTCTCCCCGTAATAATGTGCTAAACAGTGTTGCGAGTTAAAGCTGAAATTAGCTTCACATGATGATAATAACACAACGGGTGAACCCCCAAGGAAGGAAATCGTAAACCATACTTTACAATTATATGTAAGTAGAAACAAGTAAAATCGCTAAACAAAGGCTTTAACTCGCATTGCCATTTAGCACGTATGGTGGCCAAAAGTACGCTACAGTCACTTGTCTTAACGTAAACGGCAGTCATAGTGGAGGAGCCCTAATCAATGAGAGAGTCTATATGCTGTTACCATCCCTTTGTCCTAATGAATCTACTGTATTGCTAGACCGGATTAACCTAAGTAGACAAAAAGTAATTGTTCGAATAATCGTGCATTTCACCAAACTTCTTGATTTTCCTACCTGAAGTGTACGTAGGCCCTGGGCCTTCTTTAGTAGAGATTTTCGGCCACGCTCAATTAAACTGTTATTTGTTTTTTTTACATTTATAGAACGCATGAATGCCAAAGCGTCTTGGTGCTAGGGAAAGAGAGAGAGAGAGGAAGGACCAGTGTCCACAAAACAGACACCTTAGGTTCTAGGGAATAGCCAAGTTTTTATTTGCTTCCTGAACACTGTCATGTTTAGGTGGAGTCTGGCTGTGATAGGTAGTTGGTTCCACAGCTTAACCACACCATGAGATAGGCTCTAACCACCCCATCTGGCTCTACGAACTTTCGTGGCAGCAATGAGGCCAGAATTGGCTGACCTAAAATTTCTTGTAGGGGTGTACCAGTGGTAGATTTTATGAAGGTCCGCAGCCCTTTCGTCATAGAGTGTCTTATGAGCCAGACATAGGGCCTTAAATTCTAGACGCTGCTGTATAGGAAGCCAATGCAATGACTTAATGGCATCCAACATAGGATGACCTTTGGGGATGTTCAACAATAGCTGAGCCGCGCCACAGCAGTTTAAATAGACTGTCATTTAGACTTCTGTGCCTTGGCAATGCCCAAAAATAGCGCATTGCAGTAGTCTAGCCGGAATAAAACTAACGCCACTACCACGGTTTTCCTTAATTCCAATGGGATAAACGGATGCACCTTCCTGAGTAACTTCAGGATGTAGAAGCAGGTGGAGGTAACGCAGTTAATCTGGGCCGCAAAGCCCAGTTGTTTGTCGACTATGATCCCCAAGTTCTTAACTTTAGAGGGTGGTACAGGACATATGCCAGCCTCTGTTGGCCACCAGATGGGGTCCCACAGGGATGGGCTGTCACCAAACTCCATCACCTCCATCTTTTCTGAATTTATTTTCAGATAGTTGTTACTCATCCAGCTCATGATGTGAGTCAGACATGCATGGAAACACAGATGCCACCTGATGAGATACAGAGATAATAATCAGTGTGTCGTCTGCGTAAGAAAAAAAACGAGAACCCATGCTGTCTGATGAGACTGGCAAGAGGGGTGACATAGATGTTAAATAGAGTTGGGGACAGTGCCGATCCCTGTGGGACAACGCAAGGCAGGCGGAATGTTTCAGACTGTAGATTTTCCCAATACAAAGTCTGTTCCCTGTCCTCTAGAAAAGATGATAGGAGGGACAGAGCCGCCTCCCCAATCCCGAGCGCCTTCAGCCGTTGCACTAACACCATATGATTCACGATGTCAAATGCCGCCGATAGATCGAGGAGGATGAGGATCGCTCCCCCCCCCGTCTCCGAATATCCTCTGTTGCCAGGACTAGCGCGGTCTCGGTCGCATGACCTGATCGAAATCCATGCTGACCTACATCCAATAAGTTATAGGTGTCTAGATAGGTCGACAACTCCTGATTTATTGACCTCTCAAGAATCTTGGCTGCAATCAGCAGACAAGAAATAGGTCGATAATTCTTGGGTTCCAATGGATAAAGCTGGGGTTTCTTAAGAATCGGTCGAATACAGGCCTGTTTCCAGACTAGTGGATAGATGTGTAAATGTATTGCGATTTATATAGCTAGCGCACGTATCACCCGAAGGCATCAAGGCGCTTGCCTTGGGAACCCGTCCTGGTATTCCCCTGTGAGATAACCCCAGCAGGGTATCCACAAGGTGAAAGCCAGGCATCCTGCCGCGAGGGGCCATAGTGGAGATTAAGCAAACTATTGCCCAGAGTCGCAGAGTGTGAACCCATGAGTCGAGTAGGCACCAGAACGAGAATTATCGAGTCCGTGGAATTTTTGAGCCCAAGTCCCGCCGAGGCGGGGAATTGAACCCTGGTCCACGACCGATCTCAGCTTCCGGGTCTGCCGCCCCTAACCCCTAAGCCACACTTCTCCACGATAGAGCCCTAAACATCTGCGAACCATAACAGATTTGTCCAGAATACAGTGCAAATGATTTGTGTATTAATTTTCTGGTAGTACAGGGGTAATACCATTAATGGGTTTCTTCCCACAGGCGCCCATTTTGTTGTTAAACAGCCGAAAAATAAAGTTTAAAATAAAAGGTGTTCTTTCTGATTGGCACTTCACGGAGTTGCTGGCTGGTGCAGCGAAGCGCATTAAGCCCGCCAGACATTCGGAAGTCTCTTTTCTCTGTTTTTACTCCTTTCCTATTTGGTTGTGTGCATAATTCTATTTAGTTTATAGGCAGATGAAGTTCCAGAGTTTCCCGAATTGCAAAATATCTTTACCCCTCACAATTGTTATTATGAGGATCCACTGATATTTCAGTGTTGGTAAATGGCGTTACTAAGTTCTCCTATGCAGCTTGTGACACATTTTAGCATATTAACCAACAGTATTCTGCATAATCCGATTGTTGCGTACAGATATTTTCAGTGTGGAACTGCACATCCCAAAATGCTGCTTGGTAAAAGGTCATGACTGACAGAAGATGTCATAAAGGCACTTGTTAGGTATAGGCAGAGCCACTAGATTTATGAGCCACGGACGGCCAAATTATGTCGCAGGGCTGATTAAATTATGCGAGATGTAAAATAATTAAATTATGCAGTATAATGCAATGCATTTTTAAGCAGATACCATGTTTTCAGTGTGCTTGTCGCCTTTTGCATGACTGTGTGTTGCATACATGTATGCTTATGTCGGTATTTGCCATTCTGTATTTGAGAAAGAGTGAGAGAGTGAGCCAGATTGTTTATACGTGGACACCTTGCCAATTGACATAACATAACGTATTGCATCTGTTGTGCACATTACATCTGTGTACTATTTTATGATCCAAAATTAGATGCCTCATTTCAAATTTCATTTGCTTTTTTATCATCTTTCAATTTCAAGTGATGGTTGAGTCTGCAGGGCAACATTACAAACACTTATAAATCTAAGCGATATATAGAAAATATATATATATACAAAGGGCTGTATAAAACTTTATAAATAAATAAATCAATTCGTTCAAGGAGGTAAAAAGTCACCCTATGTGTACGGAAAGAGGTTTGCCATGTATTTTGCACAACTTTGTATTCAGAGAAAACTGTTCCTATGGTATGTGAAAAAATACAGTAATACACTATTAGTTAGAACAGACAACCAACACTACAGGCTTGTTTTGGCTAAACAAGCTACAAGTAGATATTACTTGTCTGAATACCACTTCAAGCTACCTGACACTGCTCCCAATGCTGCAGGCTCCCACACGTTCCCCACTTCTGCAAGCTTCCTCGGCTGCCCCTACGCCACTGCTAGCTACCCAACACTGCTCCCAAATCCACGAGCTACAAAACATTTCAATTTGGGCTTGATATACCCTTATACATATTCAGGAATTAAGCTATACTTCAACCACCCGGGATAATGTGCTGCATCGATAAACACTTAATAGGACCCAAAGGCGAGACCTATTGGCCATGGCAATGCTTGTTATTATTGCCCTTTGATTTCAACAAAATATTCAATGACATCATGCCCATCTCACACAACAGTCCGATCACTGACCTTTGTACATATTACTCACATATCTTAGATGTACTGCTTTACTTCCGCCCTTTACAATCTGAACGACTTGGCAATAAATACAAAACAATAAATGAACTTCAACCATCCAGCCGCCCCAGGATCCCCACCCCGCTTCCCGCCTTCCCGCCTCCTTGTGTGGATTTCTGTCTCAGGGCTAAGGTCCAGCTGCACTTTATCTTCATTGAGTGTGTCAATTTAAATGATCTGTTGTTTGGGTAATGCACATGGGGTTGGTTCAGAGGGCTTAGCTGTATTGTTTGTTCTCTCTATTTTTTCCAACTTGCCCAGCAACCTCGATGTGCTGCATGTCCAGTTGTGAACCATTCTGTAGGTAATCTCTATCCTTTATCTATGTTCACCTCCTACCTACCCTTCAGGTGCCTCCGGGCGTCTTGTTGGAAGATCCCTTCACTTATCGGACTGCCTGATGTCCATGCTGCCATGTTCCTCAAGTGACCTCCCTTTATCACTAATCTGGTCTCATTTACAAGTTTGGGGCCAATCCAGGGAGTGGTTTCAGGTCTGTATGGCACTATCACTAAAACACTATTTTGAACCCCAACTGTTATTTTGCTGAAACAAAAATGGCAGAGATGTTTACCAATGGAACAGGTGGGTGACGAGTGAGTGACTCTCATAAAGGAGTTGCCATTGGCCACCACTGAGGCTGAAACAGGCCAGTCCCAGCCCTGAGTGAGCATGATATAGTCTATATTCTGTGGGTATGCCACAAATTGACCCAACACTTCTTTTAGGTCTGGTAATCCATGAAAGACTCTTGTGGATGTGACCTTACTGACATGTCACCACTGACTATACTACATGATGTGTTACAGATTCCGTGCAAGTCTAACCAGTGGAGGACATACTTTCCGTCTGTCTTCCGTGGTTGCTAAAGTTCACGTCCTGAGAAAGTGGAAAACACCAAATGTGGCTTTGCCTAGAGAATGGATAAGACAGCTAATAGTACTGGCCAGGCACATACTCCTGCTCTACTGCCTCATTGACCGGATACAAATGTTTGAAAAGATTTGTGGGGTTGTTATGCTCGCCCTTGTGTAACAGTATTCTGCTTTCTGTAGATTGGGCTGTTTTATGGTTCAAAAATGTGCATATGTTTGGGCTTTAGCTTATTAACTATGTTTAATTAATTTGAACCAGACCTCTGCCTTTTGATGCTTTATATATTTACTTTTGCTATACCAGTACTCCTTTGTGAGGCACCTTATATGTCTTAAAAAAAGCCAGTTGTCTCAATATTTTACCCATCCGAATTTCACTGGTGACCATAGGGTGATATTGTTGCACCTTTTGATTTTGGCATATATGACTACATGGGATAAGCCCTGCCACAAGACAACCACAGCGAGAGCCCTACCTTCATCCAGTAGTGCAGTCTCCCAAACCAACTGTCCTGTCTGTCATTATGCTCTTGTTAGCATACATGGTCACTCTGTATTATGACCATTACTAGGAGTCCATTACCACTGCCTGTATCTGTCTCCTTGTTTTAACCGAATGTTCCAGGAAGTACAGGGCGTTATGGTATTTATACCTTCAGCCGTGCTACCATCACATGCCTCTCAGTCAAGAAGATGATCCGTCTATACTATCTCTATATGGCTGTCCTGATAGGCCCTCTCCTACTGCCTTACTTCTCTCCTAGTCTTCACATACTCATTCGCCCCTATATCATTCCCTTCCTGCCCTAAAATTCATCTGATTGTCCATTCCCATATTTCGTATGATATGTTGGAATCATCTGTAAAACCCAGCCCCGTCACTGTTTGTATTGTTGTCAGGAATCATTTTATATTCATATACGTATACATTGTTTGTTTGAAAAGTTTTATAGCGCAAACATGACCCGTTGGGGGTATCAGAGCGCTGTAAGTAGAAGCAGACAAGATACAGGTTCAGGTATAAATACTAAACAAAAAGGACGTTAAACATACACAATGTGAAAAAAGAAGAGCCAGCAGCATAGTAGATATAAAGTAACTAAATTGCTTATTTCAATGGTAGACAAGTGCTGTAAAAGAAATAAATGTTAGTTTGGGTGGCTTCAAGTCTATTGTTGCAGGAGCAACCATTTTACCTGTTTTTCGAATGAGTCGATCAAAGGGTTAGCTCTGATTTCCGAAGGACGAGTGTTCCATATTCTTGAAGCAACACCGGAGAAGGCTCAGTTATAAGTTCTGTTCTTTAGAGTTTAGAGGGCCCGATTCATACCAGATAGTTCAATTTTTTTTTGCCAAGTATACAGGAGTGTTATAATTAAGCGCTTCATTATTATTGTTTCATACACTGAAGGCACTCAAGGCTTCTACCACACTTATCAACATTAACACTGATGCAATGCATACCATCTGTCCAATACCATTATCTCACTCTCCTCTAATGACCCCCTCACCTTCCTATCACCATTCACACCTAACGTGGAATTAAGCATGACAACATAATACCTGCATGAATCAAGATTGTCTGGATCATAACCTTGAACAACCCTCCTACATTGACACACACCGAAATAGTGTTCAGGATTAAATTCACAAACCTCCCACTAACTACCACAACACCTCAATGAAGCTTACTTTTTTCAACCAACCTCCCAGTCCAGTCCAATACACCACAACAGCGCACAACCTGGCCTGACCCACACAATTAATCTTAGAATTGTTTTATCTCTATCCAGTGACCCACTTACTACACATGATATCAAACCTGCCTTCCTGAACTGGAGGTCTACAGTCTTTAATGCAATATTCATATCTATCCTCAACCAGAAAGCTGACCCTGAAGTGATTACACTAACAGAAATCAGATTCTGTTCACCCCCCCCCCCCCATTATCTTATTACTAAGATAACACCATATTCCACATCAAAATCAGGAAAAAGAATGGAGAGTTGCCTTTATCCAAATTAGTTCCTTAAAGAATAGGACATGTTACAACACAAACTTTTAGAACGCATGCATTTATGACGCTGTTTTTACATCACAACATGCATTACAACGCATGATTTTACAACGCATTCCATCACAACACATTTTTTTAAACTACACTCACAATGCATACCATTACAATGCATAATACTTTTAGGCCAACAGTAGTGATAGTGTAGGGGTAAAAATGTCCTATTACTTTCCTTATAATGCGTTGTAATGGCATGAGTTGTAGTGGCATGAGTTGTAAAGGCATGCGTTGTAGTGAAATGCGTTGTAATGGCTGCGTTGTAATGGCATGCTATGTAAACGATGTTGCGTTGTAATGACTTTGTTGTAAAGGTAGTGTGTCGTAATGACTGAGTTGTAATGTTTTTTTCCCATTCATTAAAACAATATGATTATTTTAATGAACTCCTTCTTTCTCCAAAACCTCTCTGTGGAGATTACAAACAAAATACCTTAATTATAGCACTAACTAATTCACTTATTCCTTTCAGATTATCCTGGGAGATTTCAACTTCCACAAAGAAAATTAGAAAAAGACATCCATACTACAATGTTGCAGCTTTCCTACCCACGGTAAGATTCCTTCTTCCCAGGGCTTGATTTTGTATAAATAAACACCACATGAAAATATCTAATGCTATAAAATCAGGCAGGTTGGTCAAATAACTTCTTCATTCCATTCAAATTTTGACCTGCACAAATCCTTCCCCTGAAAAACTAAAGATGTAAATAGTGAATCAATGGACTGTAAAATATATTGACAACAAACATTGGCAAAGCCAACAGGTATGGCTTTGAAGCAGTGCTGAATGCAAACACAGGCATGTACAAAAGCACACCGACTATCTGTGCTGTGCTGCAAGCCTGGGGCAGAACAGAGCCTGGCCCTGGCACTCAAACACCCTCCCTGCAGCACACTGGGAGCAGATTTTTTTTATCAAGATCCCAGCACACACCAATCAAGGGGAACGAGTGGTTTAACTTAAAGCTTGCATAAACACCTCTATTTGTTTTCGTTTCAAGGTGTATCTGATCACTGTGTTCAAACCTAGCGTTCTTTAAACCTTTCTAGAACCCTTCTGCTGGAACCACAGGATGGAACGAGATAACTCTTCATCCCAACATTGCCTATCCCTGCGGGACCTCCCCCGTGCCCTCAACCCCTGCCACCGACCCCTGAACCACAGCACTCCCCTCTTCTATTTACCTCGAATCATCAGGGAAGGGGCCATTATTCGCCCCCGGAAAGGGGAATCGCATGCCTGTTTTTCCCAGGTTTGCATGTTATTCCTCATTCTGGGTAGAATAACCTGCCCATTATTTGGCGCACGCAGATAGATTCCTGCCCACTGGGAACTCTTGCACCAAAAGAAGGGCAACTCCGAATGAACAAGGTCAACAAACGATGCTAGTTCAATCCGTGAAACAGTAAAAGGTTCCCTTGGTTAATCTACACAGACATCATAAAATGGCAAGCCTGCATCCACATTTGTAACGAGTTCCAGAGCCATTTGCATTAACATGAAATGCTGGCCTTCTAAAAACATTGCGCCCCTTTAAAGGGAACAGACCGTGAGTCATTCCGCGGGCATCTGCTCTCGCGCGACGGCCGCATCCAGAGAGCAAGAGGTTTTTTTGTGTTTCGTTTTTTAACCTGAAATTATAAAGCTGAAATAGGCTGGTGGAGCACCGACTTTGTTTAGCACAATTCCTTCATTTTTCTCGTCATTGTTTATGCAATGTGTTCTGAGTAAACCGCGCCAAAGCTTGGACCCGTGGACTTGTTTTGCTAGACTAAGTTTAAGAGCAAGCCATTGAATATTTACAGCGCCTGCTAGCCTGTTATCATCAGGCACTTATCTTTATTATTGTGTATTAGAGATCACGGAGGGTCAGGGGCACGTGCTGCGTCTCACATGCGCGCGTCCACGTGATCACAGTAACCCTTTTCTTTCGGAGCTCAGCACAAATCCAAGACTTTCTCTAGCCTCATGTGCAAGGCCACATCCCCATTGTAGTTATGGAAGTACAGAAAATGGGACATTATTTACCACCAACCCTGTCTTATTTAATCCATACCAAAGTAAGGTACAGTGTGCACAGAGTCCACTGGACCCCCATAGGCTAACAGTGGTAAAAGTAGATAGCACCTTACTCTCCATTTGTTGTAGGGTGACCAGAATTTTAAAGCAAACAAAAAAACGGGACATTTCACCAAAGTAGAAGAAGGACTATAATTTTATGTCAAGCAATCGCACAGAGTGACAGTGCTCCTCAGCTGAGAATTACAGAACAGGCAGTAAGAACATACATAAGATGCAATCTTTAAACCCAGTAGCTTGCCTCTGAATTAAATTGCTTTCTTGGAACAACTGCTAACTATCCCCGCTTTGTAAAACATAAAAAAGGTAGGGTGGTAGGGTGGTAGGGTGACCAGAATTTTAAAGCAAAAAAACGGGACATTTCACCAAAATAGAAGAAGGACTATAATTTTATGTCAAGCAAGCGCACAGAGTGACAGTGCTCCTCAGCTGAGAATTACAGAACAGGCAGTAAGAACATACATAAGATGCAATCTTTAAACCCAGTAGCTTGCCTCTGAATTAAATTGCTTTCTTGGAACAACTGCTAACTATCCCCGCTTTGTAAAACATAAAAAAAAACCTCCCCCCTGTTTTTAGTCGACCCTCTCCAAAAACCAGGACATGAGCTAAATTTCTCGAAATCTACCCGGACAGCTGGTGCAAAACAGGGAACGTCCTGGCAAATTCGGGACACCTGGTCACCCTATAGTGTGGGCAAGCAGTAAGGCTTTATCAGAGGGTAGTGTTAAGCATTTACATTATACACTCAGGCAAGAAATGATTTCATACGCTCAAAGACTAAATTCTGACCAATTGTTTTGTATAAAAATATTTCTTAGTTGTATTTATTTTTAGAATCAAGCAGGACTTGGTGCAGGTAATAAAAATAGTACATTTCAAGAATAAAATAGTTGAGTGCAATTGGCTTTGTTACCGATAGGTTAAATGTTCAGAAACAGTTAAAACTACTTTGCAGTTGTAATTGCTTTGTGATAACGTTTTGGATTTTTTTTCAGATTACTTTTTCTACTCAGTGTGATATACCTATACATCACACTGGGACATTTCCTACGTAAAAGGTAGGTAAAACAAATTTCACAAAAACACAGTTTCTTATGTTTCCATACAAGCACCCTCAATACTTAGGGCCTCATTAGGATGGCGGACGGGCTTTGCCCGCCCGTCACCCTATCGGAAAACGGGACCACCCGCCTTAAGGGCGGGGGTCCCGGGGGTGCCATTAGGATGGGCCCGCCACAGTGGCGGGCACATCCTGTATTCTCAGCATTGTGGCAGGCAGTGCTCTCTGCACCGCCCGCCACAATGCTGACAATACATCACAGCATTTTCATTTGCAAAGCGGCAGGCACCGCGCGGTGCCTGCCGCTTTGGAAATGAAAATGAAGGGGGTACCACAGGTACCCCCCGTGTGCACCTCCCCACTCACCTTCACTCTGGGGGCCCGCAGGGGGTCCCCAGAGTGAAGACCGCCTGCCTTTCCGCCACGGAAAGGCATTGCACTCTTGCAATCGTAATATGGCTGGTGGTGTCTAATAGATACCGCCACCATATTAAACATTTTCCGCCCCGGCCGCAAGGCGACCGGGGCGGGAAAGTGGCGGGCGGTGTTTTCTTCCGCCGTGTTCCCCCCGCCATACTAATATGGCGGGGGGAATAAAGGGAAGGATGGCGGGCGGATTGCCCCCGCCAGGCTGGCGGTGGCTACCGCCAGCCTGGCGGGGGCAATCCACCCGCCATCCTAATGGACCCCTTAGTTTTTAAGAAGAAAACAGTCAATGTAATCCTATGGAGGAAAATGAGATTATTGGTTTGGCGGTAAGTAAGCTGACTTTGTGTTTGAGTTTCTGGGGTTAGAATAGGGGTTCCTCCAGGATCAAGGATGTACTCAAAAAGCACAGTCATTGGCAATAGCGCAGCAGAATGCAGTGCTGAGGCCCAATGTTATCCAATGGGGGATTGGAGTACTTCGGTTGGTTGCTGCTCACGGGCATGCTGCTTGGGTTCAGGAGCAAAGCTCCTAGGATTTAGCTCAGGACAAAGGGAAATCCAAGATAGCACACAAAGTGCACCCACAGCGGCACTGGGGCGGCTGGGTGCAGTGTGCTGGATTGACGTCGGGAGCCCAGTTGGTTTCAATGGGGAAGCTCTGGTCAGAACAAACACTGCAGGCTCAGGCACGAAGATCTTCTGGAGGAGACCAACGGTTGAAGAGGTAAGTTGGGATATCGTGAGATGCCAGGACACTCGATTGGGCCACCCAAGGCCGTGGATCGTCGGGTGCAGAGGTGTCTTTTGGTGTTGAGTTTTCCTTACCGGCTCCGGTTGCGAGCTGGGGGCTGCAGGTGTCTTTGGGAGACTTGAAGTAGGTAAGAGATCACCAGATCCCAGGTCGGGATCACCAGGGTGACTTTCTCGTGGTGTTGGGACACTCAAACTCGGACCAGGGCCGAGTGGTGTAGACTCACGGATTTGGCCGGAGTCAAAGTCTGTTGGTGAGTAAATGCAGTGCTCACGGGAGACAAGGTCTTTTTAGTTGAGGCAGGGAGGCCCTCCGGGTTCTGGGGGGCTCCTGGATGCACTGGGATTCTTCTGAAGCAGGTCGGGACAGGCCGGTAGGGCTGAGGCCAAGTCAGTTGGTGTCCTCCTCTTCTTCCTTCAGCCCAGCTCTTCTGTCCTTCTTCTTCCTCTTTCTTGTCTTCTGGGTTCAGGGCTGCCCCCTAAATACTGTATTTAGGGGGCGTTTTAGGGGTCTTGAGGTCAGTAGCCAGAGGGCTACTGACCTTAGGGTGAGTACACCTTTGGTGTGCTCACCCCACATGGGGAAGTGGGCACAATCCCTAACGCTGCTTGGAGAGTGCCTGTCATCTGTAAGATGGCGTACACTGAAGAGTGAGCTTCACCTTGCCTGCTCCACCTGAGGGGTGGGTTGGGCAGAGGTGGGCATACCTTTAGGGTTGTTCTAATTTTTTCCGCCTGTCCTCCTGCCGAAAAGGGGGTGAGACAGGAAGGGGCCTGCTCCTTATAGCAGGAGAGGCTAGGGGTCGCATTGCAAAGGCTGAAAGGCCTTTGAAGCTCCCCTGCCACAGATGGCTCTTTCTGACCTGGGGGAGGTGTGACCACCTCCGCCCAGGAAAGGCTTTGTTTCTGGGCCTAGGGAGCAAAGGCTCCCACCCCAGAGGTTCAGAAACATGTGTCTTGGTGGCACGCTGGTGTGTGCCAGTCAGAGAATGCACCAGAGGAAGGTCTTTTTTCACATCTCTGAGTGCATGGTATAATATATTCCACACTGGCATCATTGTGGGTTTAATATGCTAAGACGTTTGCTACCAAACCTCCCAGAATTCAGTAAAGCCATTATGAGTCTGTGGAGTTCGTAACGACTAAGTCCCAGACCACATACTCTTTATGGCTTTACTGCACTTACAATGTCCAAGAATGGACTTAGACACTGTAGGTGTACAATGTTCATGCAACGGTACCCTCATCAGTGGTATAGTGTACCCAGCTAGGGGGATGTCTTACCTATACCATAGGCAGTGGGTTTCAGGCATGGCACACAGGTATATGTGCCATGTCGACTCTTCACTTTTAAATCAAAGGAGGTAGGTTTTCAATATTTTCTATTCTCTTGATTCTGCACAAATGAGGATTTATCTATGGAGATGCCACTGCTCCCACAATGTAGGCGCTTGCAAAGAACACAATGTATGGATTCACTGCGTGTGTGAGATGGATTCCTCCATACTTTAAGATCTGTCAACATTATGGCGACCCGCAGTACATCCTTCTCCCATGATCCCCACCCACGTGCAGTGTATTGTAGGAGATTATTGTCCCACATGATTGATGTGTTGAGCAGGTTTGACTCATATAGTGGTGATTCCTTTATGGGGACCCGTGGATGGTCTACAAGGACCGTGCTA
The DNA here is from genome assembly GCF_964263255.1 of Lissotriton vulgaris. Classification (NCBI taxonomy): domain Eukaryota; kingdom Metazoa; phylum Chordata; class Amphibia; order Caudata; family Salamandridae; genus Lissotriton; species Lissotriton vulgaris. Next base: position 773,046,493 of record NC_141685.1, on the reverse strand, counting down.
TGGCTGGAGTTTAGATGTTGCTGAAAAGCTTCATGTTCTGCATCAGTTAAGAGCAGAGCACACTCTGGTCATATTGTGCTGCGGGGCCTTTAAATGTCTACATTCAAGAGCAGAAGGCGCTTTTTATGGCAGGTGGAAAAGCAGTGTTTTAAGGAATGATGAAGCAGTTGCTTTAAGGATGGGATCGAAGGTGGTTTGCAGACTCTGTGAACCAGGCGTGTTGAAAATTTAGAGCAGTTCTGGGGACTCCTCATAGCGGTGGCCTGTGAATTCTGACCCAAGTTTTTAATAATTTGGGTCAGCTGTGACTATAATGGGGGAGCCCCTTTCTATTATCATTCTGGTGGTCGATGTGCTAATGCACATCTCCATAAAGGTGGTAAAGACGCTGTTTGTAGTGCTGCTGGTGATACCTGGAGCAATTGCTGAGTGTGCTAGATTTGTTTCATTGCTGCTTCTACTGTGGTTGAGTCTTTGCTAATTTGAAGTACTGCTTTCCCTCACTTGAAGTGAAGCACTTGCTGTAGGTGTTTTGAACCCTTTGGTGGTCATTGCTGATATGATGGGGCAGTTTCTATGAAGCACTCTAAATCAGAGTGCACAACGACCAGTATTAATTTGAGCCCAATCCAAAGATCCCTATATCACAAAACCTCAAGAGCAGAAGTAAGAATACAATGCTGTAGCAGAATGGTCTTGGACGCTTGGGTTACAAAAAAAGAGGATAAGTAATGGAAATGGAGCTCCACACAAAGATGAATATACCAATCCTTTAAATTTGGTAAATTGCTTATAATCCATGTGCATACAACAGTGTAGATAATGCATCCAACAGATACTGATAGAACACTTACTTCCACCAGAACCTAGAGTTTGTTGGAGATTTTCCAAAAGCGTGCAAAAGGACAAGAGGCTAGAGATTCAACACATCACATGTCACAAAAACCTGCAAAAAGTCAGGAGGCAAGAGATTCAACACATCATGTGTACAATGTCAGAAGATTCAAAGTGGACCCTGGAAAATAACAGAGGTTCAGTGAGAGATAAGGCTGGGTGCAAATGAATACAAGAGTCGGAGAACCCATACAAGATGCACGCATGCCAGGCAATGAGTGTTTACATCTTGATACCTTTTATAGTACACTGGGTAGAATGACTTGGAAAAGAAAGTTACATCATGATCTATGTTTGTTGTATATGTACACTTGCATAGAATTTAAAATGAACCACTGCTTGTAGTTCAACACATTTTTTCATGAATAATAGATATTTGATGTCCTGGGTATTCTTACATACCAGGCATGTGTATTTGTGTAGCCACAAATATACACATATATGGTGTTTCTACTCCAGTGTTTCTAAAATGAGCTGAGATCCACTCGGACAGGGAAACCAGTCCTTTGGATAGGGTCTCTCTGAGATCCCATCACTCCTATTGTTCCTCTAGGTATAGATCCATGTCCTCTGGGACAGAAAAGACAGCATCCATCATAACGTTCCCTCCTACTGGAACTACTACTTCCTTCTCATTTCCACCTCCTCTGTTAGGGTGTTCTCTCAGTATTCACTTGCCTGCAAGATATATGATAGGAGCATTCATAAGAGAAGTCAATCCAAGTCTAACAACTCCCTGATGACTACACTTTCCTCCAGCTATATATACCTGTGAGAGTAGCAGCACCATACCCACATGAGTACAAAGAGACTGCTTATAGGTTGGTATGAAAACTGCCCGACTATTTCTCCTCTGCTATTGCCTCAAATTGGTTGAGTAAATTCCCTGTGCCCCCATACCACATCCGTTCATAGTATGATCCCACCCACCTTGTTTTTTTTGTTCGTCATGACTGCTTCACCGGTGGTGGTGTTTTGGTCCCATCCCTCCCAGATGCTATTATCCCACGAGCCACAGGGGCAACCCGGGTTTTGATTGGTATCGCCGGAGCTGAGAACTCTGCTGTTAGACCTGTCATTCTTGGAGTGGTCTTCCTCCAAACATTTTGCTTTTTTTATTTTTTTTCACAACCAATTTTATTGAGCAAATGAGCAATAAAAAACGTGGCATCCCCAAGACCGAAGATCACCACGATAATCGGTACAGTAAATCACATAGGCAGCAAATGTTTAAGCAGGTCTTAAGAATAGGCTCAGTATGAAAAACCCCCTCTAACCCACCCTACCCCTCAACCCCGACCCCTCCAACCCCAAAACTCCCCCCCTACCCCCCCAACCACACGTGTACAAACATTTTGCTTTTGACCTCCAAGTTTTGCTATATCTTTTTGTTGGCTTTAGTACTCTAAACACTTTACCACTGCTAATCAGTGCTACAGTACATGTGCTTTTTATCTAAACATGTGTTTAATTGATGTATACCTAATTGACACATTTAATTCACTTGTAAGTCCCTTGTAAGGTGGTATACCATATACCCAGGGCCTGTAAGTTAAATGCTACTAGTGATCTACCGCAGTGATTGTGCCACCCACAGAAGTAGCCTTTCAAACCTGTCTCAAACCAGCCACTGCAGTGCCTGTGTGTGCAGTGTACTGCCACTTTAACTTGGGCTTTAAAACCACTCGCCCAGCCTTAAACTCCCCTTTAAGACAAAGGTATGATTTTCCCCCATAGATTGCCAGGCAGAGATGACTGGGCTGAAAGAGAAACCTGTGCGCTTCAGAGAGCTGCTTTGATGTCACCCCCACTTCAAAGGCATTTTGGGGTATACGTCCTGGGTTGCTGACTTCCAAAAATTAGACACTAATGTACTTGTAACCGAGTTCTGCCAGAGGAACTGCTGTGATGCTTAAAGGACTCAACTGGACTGCTTTTCTGCTTTGTTGCCCTGCTGCTCTCTAATTCTGTTGAAGGAGAGCTGGATTTTGCCTCCTTTCCAAGTGATCTCTAAGGGCTTGCTTGCTTGCCTCCTGTCCTGCTGAACTCTCAGGGAAATAAAAGACTTCCAACTCATCACCTACAGCTCCTGGGCCATTCTTCAACTCCCTCCTGAACCCCAAGAGGCGCCTCTCCAGTCCTGGGCCCTTGGAAGTGTTTTTTAGGCCCCTGAAATCCAGCTTTTGGGATCTCTGCGAACAAGCCCTTTTGCACCGGAGCTGCGATGCTCACTCAAAGGATCAGTGTGAGCTGTCACAAGATTGTCCAGTTGCACGGCAGCATAAATGCTCATGACCGCGAGGGTCCTGTCTGCCCTCAGAATTGCCAATTCAACTCTCCGCGCTAAATGGGGCTCTTGGCTCACCTTGATAAGGTTAAATTTCAGTGGAACCTGTTTGGAACTGTATCCGACCCATGCTCCATCGCGGCCGGCCTGAACTTTGGATTACCTTGGTCTAGTGCAACCCCAAGTTTTCTTTTAGCGCTCTTGACTTCTAAGCATTGTTTTTGGTTTATACTTTAAAAATGAATAACTCAGATTATTCTTATTTTTGTCATTATGGTGTTGTTCTACTAATAACAATACAATCCATGTTTTTAACCCTGGGTGGAGTTTTTTGTGGTGTATTGATTGTGTTACTGTGTGTGTTGTGCAGGCTATCATTTAGTGTGTACATAGGTTACCCTGACTAGATTGGTGATTCCTGCCTGGGATGGGTGCATACCTCAGTCAACCAGGAATTCCAATTCTAAAACCTTCTTTACCATTTTTGGGAGGCCCATGACTGCCATGTTCCTAGTGAGTCAGGTGCTGGTGCCAACTCACCAGAAACTCAAATCTGTTTGTGTCAGTTGAAATTTTTTTTTATGGAAGAAAAGTTTTTTGTCCATTGACTTCGATCACATAATTTCACACGTTATCAAACTTAGCAGCCTCATTAGATTTTGACTGAAAGGGTACTCTAAACACAGACAAATCAGTGTACTTTGTCAGTCAAACCCTCAGTCCAACTTCTCTGTTGTGAGTCAGGTGGACCATCATCTTTCCAACAGTAGTGCTGTGCTGGCTTCGCTGTCAGAAAGATTGCTCCAACTACCTAACAGAGTAGAGCCTGGCTGAGTAAAGACAGCATTTCACCCGCCCTATTTATAGTAGCTAATCTCATATATATATATTTTTCTGTCCTGTCTCATTCACGAGATTAGAGAGTACGGGGATGATTGAGACACTGTTTTTCTGTATTACAACCGTCCCTGCATCATCTATTGCTGGGGAGATAGCTTATTGACCTCCGGACACCCCATTCAGCCAGCTGCTGGCACTAAGTGACATTATCGCAGACCTATCTCTGAGGTACGCCAATTTTATAGTCCTTGGAGACTTTAATATCCTCATGGACAATGGTAATTGTTCCTTGGCCACTCAGCTGGCTGACACGCTTAAGGGCCTAAATCTGGATTTGAAGGTGTGCGCACCAATACATACTGCTGGCCATATGCTGGATCTCATTTTCTCGAACGATCCTACCTTGAAAGTTGAGACTCCTATACCGCTCACCTGGTCAGACCATTGGTTAGTTCCTTTCAGCCTCAATGGCTCTCTCTTAAAAATCTCAGCCAAACCAATCTTAGAGGAAAGGAGAAATTGGTGAAAGGTCTCCCCTAAGTCTCTGGGACCCATTCTGACAGCTGCCCCGTGGGAGCCAAGTAGTGAACCAAGCAGGGTTGTCACTACCTTCAATAACTGGGTTGCCTCAGCCCTGGATAGAGTTGCCCCTCTTAAAACTGTGACACGGACCAGGATAAAACCCTCGGCCCCTTGGTTCTCAGCAGAATTGCGTCTAGATAAAAGCAAATGTAAAAAGATAGAACGTGTCTGGCATAAGACCTACAATCGTGAGGCCAAATATGTGTACAAAGCTGCTCTAAAAAAAAAATCATGGGCTAAAACGTAATGCCATCAGGAACCATTTTGCCAAACAAATTAAGTCCTCAGACAATTCTGTTAAAGAAGTCTTTAAGATTGCCCAGGGCTTCATTAAGCCGAAGGCTTTGGAGAGCACCATTGCTAACTTAGCTATGCTTTGTGGGGATTTATCTGCTTTTTTTCAGGAGAAAATACAATCCATCTACTCCTCTTTCTTCCTTACAGCGCCACCAATGATACAAAACTCTTCATTACACCTTCCAGGCATTTGGTCAAAAATGTTATATGTTTAGCCCAAATGAGTCGCTCCGAGGATTGAGTAAATGTAAATCGGGCTCGTCCGATGATCCCTGCCCAGCTAAGCTTTTTAAATTACTCACCCCGCAGCTCAATATGCAGCTGAACATTATCTGGAACTCCTCACTGATAATGGGTACCTACCCTGCCACCTGGAAAAGGGCCTATGTCCTGCCAATCATGAAGAAAGCGGAAGCCCATCCTGCAGAGCTCAAGAATTTTAGGCCCATCTCCCTCCAGCTTGCACCGGCCAAAGTTCCTGAGAAGGAGGTTCAGAAGCAACGTTCCAACTTTCTGGAGACTAACAACTGTCTCCATGACTCTCAATCTGGCTTTAGATCTGGCTATAGTACTGAGACAGCCCTGTTGGGAGTAGCAGAAACTGTGTGTAAAACCCTAGACTTAGGCCGCTTCGCTATGCTCGTGCTGCTTTATTTATCCTCAGCATTCAACACGGTGTCTCATCGGATCCTGCTGGAAATACTTGAGCATCTCGGAGTGACAGGAAATAAGTTCGCCTGGTTCCGCTCGTTTCTAGAGGGCCGATCTCAGCAAGTATTTCTCCGTCCGTATGTCTATGCACTAAGTCCCTTATGTGTGGAGTTCCCCAGGGTTCAGTTCTAAGCCCAAATTCTTTTTTTTAAATGCAAAATTTTATTGGTTATTCCAGATGAGATTTGGGCAAAGCCCTTCAAATACCCGTACGAAAGCAAATTGGACAGGAATACCATTATTTCAAAACGTTTGCAATACATGCGAACATGCAGGGAAACATAACCAAACCAATATGCAGAGAATCCCAGACACATCTTCATATTCAAGATAGTTTACAGAATGACAAACAATTGCATAGTGTGGAGTAATTCTGTCTAGAGGAATATACCTATGTGATAATTTCAGTTAGGTGTCTAGGGATGGTAGAAGAGGGAGTTCGATCCCACGATACTTTACCCAGCGAGTCCATATCTTCTGGTGCTTATAGGGGCAACCACGTGCCAAAAGCACTGCAATCTCAGCACTGATACATTTATCTAGCTCTGCTTTCCACTTGCCTAAGGTCATGGGGAAGTCCCTTTCCATAACTGTGCAATATCACGTTTGGCGATAGTAAGGGCCAAAAAGAGTAAATGTTGTTTATATTTATTGCCCCCTATCTTATCCGTACTATGCAAGAGGAAGAGTTACAGGTCTTATGGGAGTACCCATGATAGTACTTTACTGAGGCAAGTGGATACACCACACCAGAAGGGTTGCAACACAGAGCAGCCCCAGACTGTATAAAAGAATGTCCTTTCTTCTCTGTTACATCGTAAGCATGTAAGGGATTGGATGGCGCCCATCTCCCAGAGTCTGGTTTGGGCAGAATACATGCGGTGTAGATACTTGAATTGTGTGAGACGGTACCGTGTGGAAACTGCCGCGCCCCGAGGGCTTGAAATGGCCTCTGCCCAGTCATCATCGGTCAGATCGGGAATGTCCTCCTGCCACGTGCGTCTGGTCTTGTCGAGGGTAGTCTGGGTGTGAGTGGTCAGTGTTTGATAGATTTGTCTGATTTTGTGTAGGTCCAAATCCCCCATTAATAGGTGCCCTTCAAGAGGATGGAATTCAGGTAGGGACTCAAGGGTCGGGATCAGGGGGGTCAAAGCATGGCGGAGTTGGAGGTATGAATTGAACTGGGTATTTTGTGGTCAATAATCTACTTGGAGTTGCTGGAAGGATTTCAGTGTCATACCCTGCATCACATCTCCCAGGGTCGAGATCTCCACCAAGTCCCACCCACGGAACCCTGCAAGGCCTGCACCGGATGGAGGTATACACCGTTCTACAAGGGAGTTGTTTGAGTTAGTGTCCCGTGCCACCCCATCTGTCTGACTGTGTCCCGCCAGAGCTGTATGACCACTTTACTTGCCGAGGGCAACAGCTCCAAGGAGTCGGAACTATAGAGGAGATGGGAAAGGAGAGTCTGTCCCATTGCAGCGTGCTCGAGTGCGAAAGCCGGGTCAGATGGGGAGTAGTACCAACATTCATTTATTAACATAGTAAGCATAGACAACTGCCGCTGTGATTCCCCCACAATATGTAGACTGTGTGCTTGTGTGCAGTGCTACTATGATCGTACCACCGTTCCAGAGAAATTTATTAAGTATAGCATTCACTTGTGCAAACCAGGAGCACGGGATCTTGTAAGGGAAGTTTTTCAGTTTATAGAGAATTCTCGGTAAGGAGATCATCTTGAAGATGGCAGATCGACCATATAACGATAGTCGAAGGTAGGACCATATTGTTGTTTCATTAGTTAGACTCGCAAGCAGTGAGCTGATATTGTTGGCCAATGAGGACTTAGGGCTTGTTCATATGAAGATGCCCAAATGTTTGAAAACATCAGTCGCAAGCCCAATTCTTTTTAGCGTATATCTGACCTCCTTGCATCCCTAGTCGAACAACAGGGAGTGAAAGTAGTTTTCTATGCTGACGATACTCAGCTGGTGTTCTCTTTTAGACACTCTTAAGGCAGCTTTCGACAATTTTAAGCAATGCTTGACTAATATATCAACGTGGATGATGGTTAGCTGCTTAATATTGAATGCCGATAAAACTGAGGTATTCGCATTATGTGATGGTCTAGAGCCTCCAGAGAGTTTCAGTTTGTTCACCAGGTAGAGAGGAGAGGGGGAGTGCAAGGCTTTGTGGGTGATACAGGCAGTGTTTGTAGATATATCTTGCCTCGATGGGAAGCCAGTGGAGGGTGGATAGCATGTGTGTGATGTGGTCGCTTCTTTTGGCCCCATAAATGAAGCAAGCTGCTGAATGGAGAACAGATTTAAGGGGAGACAGGTGGGATTTGGGGAGGCCAGTAAGAAGAGAATTGCAGTAGTCCAGCCTGGAGAGGACCAGCGATTGGGCTAGGGTTTTAAGGTCTTGCTCTGGGAAGAAGCGACAAATTCCCCAAAGAAGGCGCAGTTGGTATCGAGCAGACTTTGCAATGGAGTTAATGTGGGAGATTAAATTGAGTTTTTTGTCGAGTATGACACCCAGGGATTTTGCGCTGTCGACAATGATGGGTTTATTGTTAAGTAGATTCATCTGATCCATCCATGATTGAATCAGGGGAGGAGAAAGTGAGGAGGAGAGGAGGAGGAATTCAGTTTTGGAGGGATTCAGAATCAGTTGATGTGTTGACATCCAGTTTTGAATGGAGTCCAGAGTAGAGCTTAGGACGCTGAGATCGTGATTGGAGGCAACCTTGAGGTAGATTTGAGTGTGGTCTGCGTAGAGATGATAGTGGACTCAGGATTTACCTAGGAGATCTCCCATTGGTTCTAAATAGAGATTGAACAGTGTGGGTGCAAGTATAGAGCCTTGAGGAACACCTTGACCTACCGCCAAAGGAGATGAAAGACTGTTCGCTATTTTGATCATTTGGGATCTATCAGAGAGGAAGAAAGCAAACCATTTATGCACAGTGCCCTCCATGCCCATTTTCTGTTGAAGAGTGTCGAGGAGAGTGTTGTGATTGACAGTGTAAAAGGCTACAGAAAGGTCAAGGAGAATTAGAAGACAAGACAAGGGTTTTCACCGGTCTTACATTTTTTTTAAATGTATGAAATGTGGTACAGACTGGTTAGCTTTATAAAGGTAATGGTTTCCTTGTGGTTAACTATTTTGGGCAGGAAACACCATATGGGAAGCCATGTGTTACTGGTGAAGCTCTTGTAGTTAGTTGAATATTTGCAAGAACCCTGTCTCTTTACAATGTGCGTGTGACAGTATCTCAAGAGATACTATAGCACCCTTCCATCTTCCCATTGTATGACAGCCGGCGAACTAAGGGGCATATTTACAATTAAACTGGTGGAGAGCAGTGTAGCTTCAAAATTGCTAATGCTGTGCTCTGTCAGTTTAAAAATGCAGGGATGAACCGTATTCACAAGAATGCTGCACACCCCTGTGTTTCCCCTAGCTGCCTTGCACCAAAACAGGTCCCCTTGCACCAGCAGGGAATAATTGTTCATGTGCAGGAAGCTGTCCCTTCCTGCACATTTCTCCTCATTTCGCCAGGTTAAGATCAGGTTTTCCCTTGTCTTATTTTTGGCGCTGCTCCATATTTATGCCACCCTTGTAAATAGGGGGCAGTGTCAAAAGCAATGGGTGTTGTGGAGGAATTCCCACCGACTGCCTGTCCCTTTCACATTAAGTGCTGCGTGAAAAGGGTCTTATTTGCAAGGCAGCGTCAAGTCACATTAAGTGGCTTAACACCGCCTTGTAAATAAGGCAAAGGGCTAATTGCCACCAGACCGCCAATAAGACTTTGTAATATGCCTCATAAAAAAGCAAAAATTGGGAGAAATTAATAATTTCTCCTCATTTTGCCAGGTTAAGACCAGGTTTTTCCTGGTCTTATTTTTGGCGCTGCCCCACATTTATGCCACCCTTGTAAATAGGGGGCAGCGTCAAAAGCAATGGGTGTTTCGGAGAAATGCCCACTGCAACACCCACTGCCTGCCCCTTTCACGCTAAGTGCTGTGTGAAAAGGGGCCGTATTTACAAGGCAGTGTCAAGTCCCGCGAAGTGGCTTAATGCCGCCTTGTAAGTAAGGCGATGAGCTTATCGCCACCATAACCCCATAAAAATTGACATTCTGGTGGTAAACAGCCCTTGTAAATATGCCCGAGTGACTAAAACTGACATTTTGTAAATTTGGCATTTTCCCACAGCACTGACATTCAGGGGCGTAGGTTAGTCAGCAAGATTCAGCAGGTGTAAATCTCAAACTTCCCAACTAAAAAGTGGGAAAAAGCAACACAGACAAAGCAGACCATACTCTGGGCCCCCAAGACCCAATTACCAAGGCAAAACATGTATTTATTTGGAGGGGAGTTAGACCCCAGACATCCCCCTGAAGGTACGTACTTGCTTTCATTGTGCTCACAGTTGCTAAAGTTATATGTACAGTGAAGTGTGGCTAAATTTATCTGAGCAGCCAGGAAAGGAGGGAATAAGTAGAAGCTGAGTCAAAAATGGCGCTTTTGTGTGAAGAAGTTCTCTCTCACTTCCCCCTTTATTGGGTGTGCTTGTGTCTGTACTAATTGACTTCCGTGATGAAATCAGTATGTCTTTCTGTAGTATGCCTGACTGCAAAAGTCTCAGATGAAATATGTTCTGCACTCATGTATGGCTATGTGACTTTTTATTTGTGTTCTGCTTTGTTCAGTAATACTGTATCTATATTTGTTTTCCTTTGTCTATTTTGTTAAAACCAATGTAAATTCAATAAACCTGAATCTTGAACTTGCATGAGATATATCTTCACCAGAAATTATGCAATACTGATCTTTTTAAGCTCCTTTTACTTCCCTAAGACTGATGTCCATATTATCAAGAAAGGGCGATACATTATCGCCGCTTTTATCGGCAGGAAACTGCTGCTAAAGCGGCGATAATGGGCTTGATAATATGCCCATGTGAATTCCCATAGAAGCCCAGGTTAACACCAGAACCTGGGCTTCTATGGGAATTCACAAGGGCATATTATCAAGCCCATTATCGCCGCTTTAACAGCAGTTTCCTGCCGATAAAAGCGGCGTTAATGTATCGCCCTTTCTTGATAATATGGCCCCAAGTTCCAGCGCATGAAGCACACACTGTTGTTTACGGCAGTCTGGAGCTGCTTAAATTCAGTGGAGGAACACTCAGCCCTAGGTTCATCCTACAGGAGTCAGCCTTTCCTCCAACAGCTGAAGACAAACATACCTTCCTGATGCCTCTGGAACTCCCTCATCACCCTCTGACTCACACATGCACATTATTCTCTTAGGAAGGAGGCCCGCTGACTCTTTTAAAGCTCCAGCCCCAATGTGTAGAAACATCTGCTACAGGTGTACAGTGAAATAGAGACTCCCCGGGACCCCTAGGCAGGTGCTCTAAGCTCAGCCTATGAGAAGCAGCTTAAAATCCACCCCAGATTCAGTAAATCTCTTACAAGTCAAACTTTTTCATCAGCATTAAAAAGCTTGTGATTCTGAGACTTGAGACCTTCAGCTCTTGTATGGCACTCTGTAACCCCCAGTCTGGGCAGTTGCTCTGAAGCGTATAGAGGACAATAAACTCAAGATAACATGAGGTAACATAACCTCACATCAGCACACAATACTCTGCAAGGCATAGTATATCATTGCAAATTGTTCTATAGAAAGTGCCACCGGAATTTTGTGATTTTGCAGCTGTGGCCCATCCCTCATAATTACTGATTGTCTGCCTTTGCCACATAATTCATCAGCTACTGCATAATCTCTAGATTTTAACAAAAGCATTTGTTTCCTGCTCATACGGATCAAAAGTTACCAAAAACTCAGCAGCGCATGTTGCGGCACAGTGCAAGGCCCTTCACAAAGGTTGACAGGCCACCTTTCTGTTGCTTATTGGTGGGTTTGGCTGTTAAACTGGGACCAATGAGGTCAAACCTTTGCCCGGACAGTGTTAACATGTGTACAAATGACCCTTCTGCGTGGTTACTCCCACTTTGTCCCTGTTGTTAAGCTGTTTTTGAATAGTCTGACTAGAATCTTGCTAATCAGGACCCCGTCTATCTGCTTTCTCCCTTAAATTGGTATGGTAAGTGCTAAGGTACACCCCAGATTGGATACTGGTATCCTTATCAACCCCTAGTAAATGGTACTAAGGTTCCTAGGACACGGGTACCCAAAGGTCCCCCATGGGCTGAAGCATGCATTAAGCCACCCATGGGAGACCATTCAAAGTGGAACTACATGCCTGCCATTGCAGCCTGTATAGGTTGGTGCTAGTACCACTTACTAAAGATATAGCTTTCCTATATCTATGGTCACTGCACTTAAAATCTATATATCACCCCTATAGCAGGCCTTAGCAATCCTGAAGGCAGGGTGCTTGGTCTAAGTGAGAGGGAGCCCTTGCATGAGCAGGGCAGCCCTACAGCCTATGGGACCATTGTCCCAGGTGGTCAGTGAAGCAGCCATATACTATATAGAGGGGCACTGCGTAGTTATGCGATGACAATCTCGAAACTGGCTGCACGTAATCATGTTTGGTATCAAACATGTTGAAATCATACCCCCGGACCGTTAACAGTGTGGGAGGTATGATTCCAAGCACTGGAAGAGGTTTCCGTTAGGCTCTCAGTGTTCCTGGTAGAAATCTTCTAGACCTGAACACCACAAAATGTTTGCTGCCGACCAGACTCACATTTCTGCCCTCCTGCTGCTGAGCCAAGCTCGAGCAGGTAAAGGCAGAACAAAAGACATCCTGTGACCACCTCCAAGACAGGAAATAGTGTATCGGGACCGGGTCGGTGCGCTTGTCAGCGCCACTAAGACTGCATAAGTTGCACATTTGGTATCCCTGTGCATAGTCCAGCTCAACCAGTCCTGGGAGCCATCTGGCGCGAAACTGTACAAAGGGCATGGGAGCAACCTCCCCCTGTCCAGAGAATCCCTTGGGGGGGTCCCCTGAATCCTCTCAACCCTTTCATAAGGGTACGTAAGGGCTTGCCTGTGGGTGGGTCTCTAGATTCATCGTGGGACAAGATTCAGATCAGACACCACTTCTACTTCTACCGTCTGGGTACTCTGGACTTCACTGGACTTTGTTTGGGCTTAACTTCCTCTCCCTACCAATCCCTTGCAACATTTCTGGCTGTGCATAATACAGTAACCTTCCAAGGCCTGTGGGCATCAAAGACACCTGAAGGAATCACCCCTGGAGTGAAGGAGTCACTCCCCTGCTTTCGCAGGCACCGCAACTAAGTTGACAGGTCTGCTGATCCTGAGCTCTTCCGGACTCTGTAAGTTTGCCAAGGCTTGTTGTGCTCCCACAGGACACCAACCCCTCAGCACTCTACATCCTTTGTGGGACAGCTCGCGCATGGCTACTGGTGTTCCTCAAAGTCGCCTGGTCCTCACAGCTACAGAGTCAAGGTCATCGTCACCCATACTGCGATACCCGACATCGGAGGGCATTTGTCTTCCAAGTCTCCTGATTACTCCTGAGTGACATAGACTCTGTCCCCTCAGCTTGCAGGTACCTCTCATCTGGAATCCACCTGTGGATTCCACCAGACACTTTCTCCTTCCTCAACAGCAGCATTAGGTTTGACAGTGGTTTCCGAAACCGGTTCATACGTATGCACCCAGCTTCCCTGGTGTAGGTAACATTGGTACTAGCATATCCACTGGTGGGGTGGCTCTCCAACCTTCTATCTTCCACAGGGTTTCTTCAGCGTTCACTTGGAAGTGTCCTTAATTTTAAAAATCCACCTGCTACATACCTGTAGAGTTGTACAGAGCACACAATCATGTTCTCACACGGCACGAACTCTCCGTGGGGTCCTTAACTACTCACCTTGGGTGGCTCCTTGGGGCCCCCAGGACTTCTACATCCTCTTGACATTGTCTTGACCCTAGTCATGGTTTTTACACCACTTTCTTAGTATATGTTTCACCCCCCCCCACCTGGGTCCACTATGTATTAGGTGCTATTTACTGTATTTCTATGCAAAGTATTGTGTGCATTGTGTTTATTTCTATGTAGGAGATATCTAAACGTGTTAGAGAGTATTCTGTAATAAATTCATATTTTTATAAATACCTTGGGCCATATTTAGGTAGCTAAATACTGGTCAGTAACAGGATAATTACTGATTTTCGGCCGTTACCGACCGGTATTTAGCTACCTACGTATTTAGCATTTTCTGATGTAGGAGGCAGGTTTTAAGGATTCGGGGCTAGATGTAGGTAATCTAATTTTACCGATTCCTAAATACCGAATTTTACCGATTCGGTATTTAGGAATCGGTAAATATGATGTAGGTAATGAATCGGTAAAATTTACAGATTCGCTAATATTTCTTATTACCGATTCGGTAAATACCGTTTCGGTAATAAGAAATACCTTCCCATTCATTCCTATGGGCCTGGAGGCCCAATGGAATGAATGGGAAGCCATTCACTATTACCAATTCGGTATTTACCGAATGGGTAATAGGGGGCGCATATTCAAGGGTGGCAGGTTGTCATATTGACACCCTGTTGCACCCCTGAATCGTGCATGTGTGCAATGTGGCGCACATACATGCAAGGGCATGTATGTCTGCCACATGGCACCTTGAAGAAAGCAAAATAAAATAACGAAGCCTGAAAGCAAAAATGCACTCACTTGAGTGCCTCCTACATAGCTTTTAAGGATTCGGTAATTTACAGATTCTTTAAAATAAGGAATCAGTATTTTACTGAATCCTTAAAACCTGCCTCCTACATTAGAAAGGGCTAAATACTGGTCGGTAAGGGGAAAATTACCGATTTTTGGCCGTTACCGATCGGTATTTTCCCACCTACATCTTGCCCTCAGTAATTTACCAATTCCTTATTCTAAGAAATCGGTAAAATACCAAATCCTTATTTTTAGGACTCAGTAAATTACCGAATCCCTAAAAGCTATGTAGGAGGCACTCAAGTGAGTGCATTTTTGCATTCCGAATCCAGCACGGACTGGATGGGCAGTGGCCTAGCGGAGCAGCAAGCCAGCAAAGAGGATCCCAGAGTTGGTGCCGGAGCTGCAGAGGGGTAAGCGGTTGCCAGAACTGATGAGGACAGTTTGCCAGCATGACCATCCACCGGTAGCCACAGGCTGCCTCGCTGTGCCCTGTCGGGTGGCCTTTGAGTGGAGGTGGTCCCGGCCTGTGGCTTGTGTGGCCAAGTGGTGGGCAGCATGCGAGGCTGGAGCCTGACGTGCTCTTGTGCTGTGGATTTATGCAACTGTTGCTGGGGATTGGCGCAGCCCAGATGCATGGCGGAGTGACCCAGTGGGCATTGTCCTGTGCCACCTCATCCTGATGGAGCCTCCTGCAGGCTGTCGGTCGCTTGTGTTTGGCCTGCTGGACCCGTCTTCCTGACCGGCGGATGTATTGGGCCCTTGCCCGCCATGGAGAAGTTGGGTGACCCCCCATAGTAAGGGGCCTTCCAGAGCTACAGTCCCTACACCGGAGTATACTGGGCTGGCAGCGGGGCTGGGGCTTGGCCTGGGGTTGGGCAGCTTGGACCCCTGGTGGCAGCCTTGCACCTTATCCCAAATGGTGTGTAGCTCGGCCCGGGGACGGCTGGGGACTTCGTGGACCAGCTCCTGGGGGCTCCTAGGCTGACCAGTGAGTTGAGGACGGTTATGTGACTTCTTGGCTTCGTGCCTGTGGGCTCTGCCCCTTAACATCTTGTTAGGCAGATGTTACCACTATTTTAGGCTGCCCTCAGTTGTGGGCCGTGGAAGGATCGTGCTGGAGGACCCACCCCGAGTGACCCTGGCAGTGTATTGAGGTACCACAGTGCCTATCCCTGCATGCTTCATCTGCGCTTCCTGCATAGTGTTTCTTTTTGCAGCACCCCATTAAGGTGGGTTGAGCTACGGCCAGTCCCTTAGTCGCAGAAGTGGCCAGACCAGGCCCTGGTGTGGCTTGTGGCCTGGGGCTGACCGCATGTCCTGTGACCACATTCGTCAGAGCAGCAGACCACTCGTGCCGCCCCTTGGGGACACATTAGGGAGTTTGTTGGGTCATGCAGCACTTACCTTGAAACCTAGCTGGCCGGATGTTGATGACCCTGCCACCCCACAGCATGACCGGAAATAAACCTGCTGGGACCTAGGGCAAGCAGAGCAGCAGACCACCGTGGACAAGTTTACTGGCTCAGGTGCTGCGGTGGTGGACCTGGGCGTGGCCACTGAGCCCAGACCGGACAATGCTGCTCTGCTGGAGGCGATAACACAGTCGTGGGACATGCTGGATGCCTAAGGAGGGGCGATGGTCTCCGAAGTAACGTTGTTATGCCAAGATCTATGAAACGCGGTTGACCCCATCACAGAGGTTGAGACCGGTGTTTCAAGTGTGAAATATTCGGTGTCCACCCTCCAACAGAAGGTCAATGAATTGATGGTTGTGACCAAGGAATTGGCGGCGCGAGTAGAAGATGCGGAGTGTCAACAACCTGTGCTTCGTTGGATTCCCAGAGGGGTCGAGGGCTCATCTATAAACAAATTCCTGACTAAATGGCTTTGATCTTTAATGCAGGTGGATTCCCTCTCAGTGCTTTCTGTTTGAAAGGGCTCCCAGGGGCCTGGCACAGAGGCCGCCCCTGGGTGCAAGGCCCTGACCAGTAATTGCCAAGATCCTCAATTACAGGGACATTCCTCACACAAGCTCAGCACCAGGACAAGATCCTATTTGACTCCCATCAAATAATGATATTTCTGGACTATACGAAGAGGATCCAACAATTCAGTACATCTTGCTGTATCGGGCCCATCTTAGAGTGGGCTTTAACTCACTGACTTTCCTCTTCGATACTTCTGAAGAATTATTTACATGGACAGATGAATCTCTTTCACTGCGGCCCAACACTCCACCGCGTACACTCTGACCCAGAGTGACAGGCGCAATCATCCTAAGAAATCCTGAACAAAGAGTTGTGCTCAATCACGATCCTCCTGGAGGAATATGCTCCCACAGGATGAACACTAGACTCTGCCGACTGCAGTGCTGCACAGAGTGGTCACCCTTCTCCGCCATTCCCACATGACCAGACTTTCTATTTCTTCCTACCGCCATTCCCACATGACCAGACTTTCTATTTCTTTCTACAGAATGGACATTATCTATTAGACTGCCTCCTTAGAGTACAACGCTTTTGTTGCTCTAGCACAATGTTGAGTTGGGGAAGGGACAAAGGGATTCATTGGCTAATACCTCTCCCGGCCCCCGTTGAGGTTTTGGGAAGGCATCATCCGCAACAGATATTGCTTGTTCTCTGAAATATTGGTGTGAGGGTAGTTGGTTTGTTTCCTTGTTTTTTTTTTTTTAAGTTGTTATATTGCACAGTACTGGCACAAGTGCCCCATGAGATCTCTGTGTTTAGCCCCCAGGACTGCTAACCCCATTGCTAATGTCTGAGGCAGGTCTTGGTGGTCTGACGAGCCACCTAGGAGTGATTACTTGGAATGTACGTGAGGTTGGATAAAATTAAGTCGGGTGGTGCTGAAGCAGGCACGGAGACTGCGGACTGACATTCTCCTTTTACAAGAGACCCACCTCTTAGGCTCTAAGGTCCCCTGCCTTGCACGCTTCCGGTACGCCCAGACATCTCACTTTAGTTTTACGAGGGGCTCACTGGAATCCTCTATTCTAATTTATCATAGAGTTCCTTTCCATTCTACTAGAGTATATGCAGACGATTACGGGAGATACTTTATTGTGACTGGCGCACTTTATGGAGAGTCGCTTACAGTAGTAAGTGTGTATGCCTCCACCGTTAGGACAAACATTTGTAGATAATTTTATCAGCATGTGGGGGGATTTCCCTGGTGGTTATACTGTGTTCCGTTGGACTTGAATGATGTGCTAGATCCGGAGATCGACCTGTGGGGTACCAGTGAGAGGGAGGTGCAGACTGGGGCTTACAAGTTAGGTCCACTATTATCCGCACTGGGATGAATCGATGCTTGGAGAACGAATCAACCAGACAAAGTTGGCTACACATATTTTTTGCCATGGTATGACTCCTTTTCTAGGTTCAACTACCTGCTCTTAATCCCTACAAATTACATCCACAGAGTCTCAGAAGTTGACATTTTGCCTAAGGGTCTGTCTGATCACTACCCTGTGGCCCTCGAGCTCCACGTTGGTCCGGAGCGCCCTTCTTTCCGCTGGTGCATGTCCCCTTGGTATCCGCGGACTCCGTCCTTTAAGACATTGTTATACCGGTCTCTTATAGAGTACCTTACCTTTAATCTGAACACTACGTCCTCTGGTGCTGTATTAGGGGAACCTCTCAAACCAATGCTGGGTGGGGTGGATGGTTATTAGTTAACGTGCTGGCAAACAAAAGTGTAAAATCCAGGCCGTAGTAGCTCTTGAGACTCAGATGTCTACCCTAGAAGACAGCAGTCAACGAGACAGTGGTAATGTGGCTTCATTTGCTCCAGCAGCAGTATCAGCAGCTGCTCCTCGACGATGCTAAACAGGTGTGACAAGCTGCTCAGAGCCACATTTACCTGTGGGGTGACAGATCTATTTGGGATGCTCCAAAGGCTCGGTCAGGTCTCTCGGGTGGCTTCCCCGATGCCAAAGATACATAATGCTAGAGGTGAACTACTTTCATGCCCTCGGGCTGTGGCCCAAAGTTTTACGGCATTTTATGGGGTGCTATATGCCCACAGCGATGTGATAGATCACGACCAGATACTGGAGTTTGGTATTGCCATACCCTCACTATCCCTGTTGGATGCTGCCCGCGCAGTTAGATGAAGTGATTAAAGAGGAGGAACTCTCCACCGCCCTAACTGAGATGTGTCCTGGGAAAGCCCCAAGGTCTAACGGCTTCCCCAGCAAATTTCTTGGGAGATATTTATTTTGGGCCATTAACTCATTTTGCCCTATCTCCCTCCTCAATGTCCAGGTGAAGCTCTTTCAATCAATCAATCAATCAATCAAGGTATTTGTATAAGGCACTTGGGGGGGGGGGGGGGGGGGGGGTGGTCCGCTACTGCTCAAACAGCCAGGTCTTGAGTTGCTTCCTGAAGGAGAGGTGGGCTTGGGTCAGGCGGAGGTGGATGGGGAGGGAGTTCCACGTCTTGGCCGCCAGGTAGGAGAAGGATCTTCCTCCCGTTTTGGCTCTTCGGATGCGGGGAATGGCGGCGAGGGCGTGGCTGGTCGATTGAAGCTGGCGGGTTGGAGAGTAGAAGGTCAGGCGGTCGTTGAGGTATCTGGGGACTTGGTTGTGTAGAGATTTGTGTGCGTGGGTGAGGAGTCGGAACGTGATTCTTTTGCTGACGGGGAGCCAGTGCAGCTCTCTCAGGTGTCCGGCGATGTGGCTGTGTCAGGGATGTCCAGGATGAGTCGTGCTGAGGCGTTCTGAATGCGCTGGAGTCTTTTCTGAAGTTTGGCTGTGGTTCTGGCGTAGAGGGAGTTCCCGTAGTCCAGTCGGCTGGTGACGAGCACCTGGGTGACCGTCTTCCTGGTTTCGGTGGGGATCCACCTGAAGATCTTCCGTAGCATGCATAGGATGTTGAAGCAAGACAAGGAGACGGCGTTGACTTGTCTGGTCATCGAGAGGGAGGAGTCCAGGATGAAGCCCAGGTTGCGTGCGTGGTCCGTTGGTATGGGTGCGCTGCCCAGGGCAGGGGGCCACCAGGAGTCACCCCAGGCGGAGGGTGATGATCCCAGGATGAGGACTTCCGTCTTATCTGAGTTCAGTTTCAGGCGGCTGTTCATCATCCACTCGGCTACGTCTTTCATCCCTTCGTGTAGGTTAGTTCTGGCGGTTGCTGGGTCGTTGGTGAGGGAGAGGATCAGCTGGGTGTCGTCGGCGTAGGAGATGATGTTGAGGTTGTGTTGGCGTGCGATGGCTGCGAGGGGGCTCATGTAGATGTTGAACAGCGTGGGGCTGAGCGATGATCCTTGTGGTACGCCGCAGATGACTTTGTGGCCTCTGATCTGAACGGGGGAAGGAGACTCTCTGGGTTCTTCCGGCGAGGAAGGAGAAGATCCATTCCAGTGCCTTCTCCTGGATTCCGATGTTGCTGAGGCGCTGCACTAGGGTGCGGTGGCAGACTGTGTCGAATGCCACGGAGAGGTCCAGGAGGATGAGTGCCGCTGTTTCCCCATTGTCGAGCAGGGCTCGGATGTCGTCTGTGGCTGCGATGAGGGCGGTCTCGGTGCTGTGGTTGGCTCTGAAACCAGACTGCGAGTGGTCGAGGGATCCATTCATCTTGAGGAAGCCGGCCAGCTGTCTGTTGACGGTCTTCTCGATGACTTTGGCAGGAAAAGGAAGGAGCGAGATGGGGCGGTAGTTTTTGAGGTCGGTGGGGTCCGCTGATGGTTTCTTCAGTAGGGCACTGAGTTCCGCGTGTTTCCAGCTCTCTGGGAAGGTGCGGTGTCGAAGGAGGTGTTGATGATGTCCCAGAGATGGGGTGCGATGATGGAGTCGGCCTTGTTGAAGACGTGGTGAGGGCAGGGGTCTGTTGGTGATCTGGCGTGGATGGTGTTCATTGTGCAGATGGTGTCTTCGGTGTTGATCGGGGTCCAGGCGCTGAGGGTGGTAGTGGGGGGCGTTGGTGTGGTCGTAGGGTCCGTCGGCTGTGTGCTGAAACTGTTGTGTATATCTGCGATCTTGCTGTGGAAGAACGAGGCGAGCGTGTTGCAGAGGTTTTGCGATGGGGTGATGTCGTTGTTTCCGGCGCTAGGGTTCGAGCGCTCTTTGACGATGTTGAAGAGTTCCTTGCTGTTGTGGGCGTTGTTGTCTAGTCGTTCCTTGAATACGGTTTTCTTGGTGGAGTGGATCAGCTGGTGGTGTTTTCGAGTAGCGAGCTTGAGGGTGGTCATGTTGTCTGGTGTCGGGTCTCTGCGCCAGGCTTTCTCGAGGGCTCGGCAGTTCTTCTTAGAGCTCTTGAGTTCGTCGGTGAACCAGGATGCTTTCTTGTTCGCGGGTCTGGCGGGGGGGGGGGTCTTCAGTGGAGCGAGGTCATCTGCGCAGTTGCTGATCCACCTTGTAAGGTTGTTGGCGGCTTGGTTGGGATTCGCTGAGCTGGCGGGAGAGTTCTGGCTCAGGGATGTGGTGAGCTGGTCGGCTGTGATCTTGTTCCAGATTCTGCGGGGAACTTGTTGCGGGTGGTGGTGGAGCGTGGTCCTTCTGAAGCTGAAGTGGACGCAGCTGTGGTCTGTCCAGTGGAGTCCGATGGCAAGGCTGAAGGAGATGTCCTTGCTGGAGGAGAAGACGTGGTCAAGCGTGTGGCCGGCGTAGTGGGTGGGGGTGGTCACCAGTTGCTTGAGTCCCAGGTTGGCGAGGTTGTCCAGCAAGGTGATGGTGTTGCGGTCGTTGTTGTTCTCCAGGTGGAAGTTGAGGTCCCCTAGGAGGATGTAGTCAGCAGAGGGGAGGGCGTGCGGGCTGATGAAGTCGGTGATGTCTTCACTGAATAGTGTGCATGGTCCCGGGGGTCTGTAGATGAGGGTACCTCTGAGGGTGGTCTTGGGGTCGGTGTGTATCTGGAAGTGCAGGTGTTCGGCGGCGGCAAAGGTGTCGTCGGAGCTGGTCGTGATACGGATGGTGTTCTTGTTGGCGATGGCGATGCCTCCTCCTGTCTGGTTGACGCGGTCCCTCTGGGTGATCTTGTATCCGTCCGGGATGGCGATGGCGGGCGCTGAGGAGGCGTTCATCCAGGTTTCCGTGAGGAAGGCGACGTCTGGGGATGAGGAGTCGACGAGGCTCCAGAGTTCGACGGCGTGTCTGTGGACGGAGCGGGTGTTGAGCAGGATGCACTTCAGGTGGCTGCTGCTGGTGGTGCTTGGCGGGTGCGGTGCAGGTCCGGATGCAGGAGAACTTGCAGGATTGGCAGGTGAAGGGCCCGTGGGTGCGTCCTTGGGTGGCTCGGTGGCAGCCCGGGGTCCGGCCGGTGTTGAGTGCGTTGAGGGTGGCTGCGTCGTAGGTCCGGCGGCTGGGCTGGCATCTGCGGGGGCCAGGGGTTCTGGTGCTGGGCGCGGTCCGGGCGCGGACGGGTGCAGACGGGCTTACCTTTGGCGTGCCTTTGGCGCGCCCGCTGCGCCTTGTGGGAGGGAGGAGCAGCTGGAAGGTCGGAGCAGGGTGGCGAGTGGGGGGGAGCGTGCGGAGATGCTGGAGGGGGCGGGGGTGGGGCCGCGGGGGAGCAGCGGTAGGGAGCGGGGTGGGGCAGGGAACAACGAGGACAATGGGACAAAACTTACCGGGCAACACGAGAAAACGGCAGCAGAATAACAGCTGATACGAGAAAAACAAGCAGGCACAGGGACAGTCAGGGACAAGGGCCAAACCAAGACAAGGGCAGTCTTGAATCGGCAGCGGTGGCGGCAGCGGGAGGGGATCGGGCACACTCGGGGTGGCCACACGGCAAGAGGAGCAACCGGACTGACCAGGTCAGGTCAGGTCACAGCTCCTTGCCCCGTGAGCCACTCTTTATGTACCTTTGTGGGAGGGAGGAGAAGCTGGGAGGCGGGAGCGGGGTGGCGAGTGGGGGGGAG
Organism: Lissotriton vulgaris; assembly: GCF_964263255.1. Classification (NCBI taxonomy): domain Eukaryota; kingdom Metazoa; phylum Chordata; class Amphibia; order Caudata; family Salamandridae; genus Lissotriton; species Lissotriton vulgaris. The sequence continues at coordinate 773,024,309 of NC_141685.1, read as the reverse complement.
CATGCGGAGATGCTGGAGGGAGCGGGGGTTGGGGTCGCGGGGGAGCAGCGGCATGGAGCGGGTTGGGGCCGGGAACAACGAGGACAATGGTACAAAACTTACCGGGCAACACAAGAAAACGGCAGCAGAATAACAGCTGATACGAGAAAAACAAGCAGGCACAGGGACAGTCAGGGAAAGGGGCCAAACCAAGACAGGGGCAGTCTTGACTCGGCAGCGGCGGCTGCAGCGGGAGGGGATCGGGCACACTCAGGGTGGCCACGCTGCAAGAAGAGCAACCGGACTGACCAGGTCAGGTCAGATCACCAACACTCTTGCTAACAGATTTAGGTCACATGCATGACTTGGTCCATCCGGATCAGGATGGATTCAAATCACTGTCAAAATATCGACCTACAAAATATCGACCTACAGGAATATCGATGCAGAAATATAGAAGGCAAGAATATCGACATCCTATCTACAACATAGTAAGTACAAAAATATCAACAAAAAAATATAGATGTTACAAATATCGATGTTAAAAATATTGATTTTTTTCTGTAAAAATATAAATGTTAAATAAAGTAAATAACACTAATAAATAAAATAAACATAATTAAAAATATCTAATAATGTTTCAAATTAATAAATAATACATATATAATAATAATACATTAACATATACATAAAATATATAATATATACATACTTAATAAGTTATAATAATTAATTTAATAATGTATAAATTAATAGAAAAATATTATAAATTACAAATACATTTACAAACATAAAACAAAAACATAAATAAAAAGTAAAGAATTACATTTAATAAATTAAAAAATATATCTACCTTTAATATTTTTAACATTAATTATATACTACATTATCTAAATTTATACAAAAAAATTAAATAACGAAATAAATAAAAATATTATTCATAATCCATAAGTAAAAAAAATACAGTAATAAAAATGTTGGATAGCATAGAACTTAAAATTACCATTCCCACTCCAGAGAGCGCAACAGTAGAGAAACCGTTGTATAGAGTAGAGGTAAAAATTACTATACCCACTCCAAAGAGTGCAACAGTAGGGAAAGCGTTGGATAGCGTAGGGGTAAAAATTACTATTCCAACTCCAGAGAGTGCAACAATAGGGAAAGCGTTGGATAGCGTAGGGGTAAACATTACTATTCCCACTCCAGAGAATGGTACAGTAGGGAAGGCGTTGGATAGCGTAGGGGTAAAATGTACTATTCGACTCCAGAGAGTGCAACAGTAGGGAAAGCGTTGAATAGCGTAAGGGTAAAAATTACTATACCCACTCCAGAGACCCACTTGTGGGACACCCCCGCGCCGCACGGCCACCAGCTGCTGCGTGTGCCCCATCGCCTTGCCCTCTGCCTCGCTGCCTGCCTCGCTGCCGGTTCTCCCGGCTGTTGTTTGTTTTGGATTTGTTTTTCTTGTTTTGTTCGACACTTGTGCCTGTTTTTCCTGTCAGTTTCGGCCCGTGTTAACGCTGTTTATTTTCCCTTCTGTGCCTGGTTTTTAATCTTTTTTCTTGCCCGTGATAGTGTTTTCCTTCCTGTTTGCCCGCCTACCTCGCCGCCCTCCACCTTCCCTCCCCGCTCCCCGCTCCCGCCACCACCGCTGACCCCGCCCCTTTTTTCTTTCTGTTCCCTCCCCGCTCCCGCCTCCCAGCTGCTCCGCCCACCCGCGCACTTCGCCTTAAATGGCGACCGTGCGAACGCGCAGCGGTCACGCGCAGCGGGCGCGCCGATTGTGCGCCGAAGGCGCGCCAAAGGTAAGCCCGTCTACGCCCGTCCGCGCCTGGACTGCGCCCAGTGCCAGGACCCCTGGCCCACGAGGACCCCGACCGACCCGCCTGACGTACACCGCCGCCACCCTCATCGCACTCAACACCGGCCGAGTCCCGGGATGCTGCAGAGCCACCCCACGACGCACCCACGGACCCTTCAGCTGCAACACCTGCAAATTCACCTGCATCAGGACCTGCCCGACACCAGCACCCGCCAAGCCGAGCACCAGCAGCAACCACCTCAAGTGCATCCTGCTCAACACCCGCTCCGTCCACAGACACGCCATCGAACTCTGGAACCTCCTCGACACCACAGCCCCTGACGTCGCCTTCATCACGGAGACCTGGATGAACGCCTCCTCAGCGCCCGACATCGCCATCGCAATCCCTGAAGGTTACAAGATCACCCGGAAGGACCGCAACACCAACCAGGTGGGAGGAGGCATCGCCATCATCCACAAGAACACCATCCGCATCACGACCAGCACCGACAACACCCCACCCTCCGCCGAACACCTGCACTTCCAGATCCACACCGACCCGAAGACCACCCTCAGAGGCACCCTGATCTACCGACCTCCGGGACCACGCACACAATTCAGCGAGGACATCGCCGACTTCGTCAGCCCGCACGCCCTCCCCTCCGCTGACTACATCCTCCTGGGGGACTTCAATTTCCACCTGGAGAACAACAACGACTGCAACACCAGCACCCTGCTCGACAACCTCGCCAACCTTGGACTCAAGCAGCTGGTGTCCACCCCCACCCACCTCGCCGGACACACACTCGACGCCATCTTCTCATCCAGCAGAGACATCACCTTCAGCCACGCCACAGAACTCCACTGGACAGACCACAGATGCATCCACTTCACCTTCAGAAGAACGACGACCCACCACCAACAGCAACAGGTTGCCCGAAGAAGCTGGAACAAGATCACAGCCGACCAGCTCGCCGCCTCCCTGAGCCAGCACCCTCCGGCCAGCTCAGCGAACCCCAGCCAGGCCGCCGACAACCTCACGAAGTGGATTAGCAACTGCGCAGACAAACTCGCCCCACTGAGGACCCCGCCCAGCAGACCCGGCAGTAAGAGAGCTCCATGGTTCACCGACGAACTCAAGAGCTCCAAGAAGGACTGCCGAGCCCTCGAGAAAGCCTGGAGAAGGGAACCCACGCCGGACAACAGGACCACCCTCAAGCTCGCCACCCGGAAACACCACCAACTGATCCGCATCGCCAAGAAAACAGCTTTCAAAAGCCGACTAGACAACAACGCACACAACTGCAAGGAACTCTTCAACATCGTGAAAGAGCTCTCCAACCCCAACGCCGGAAACAACGACATCACCCCTTCGCAAGACCTCTGCAACTCCCTCGCTTCCTACTTCCACAACAAGATCGCGGACATACACGACAGCTTCAGCACTCAACCGACGCACGCCACGACCGCAGGACCTCCACCCACCACCACCCTCCGCGCCTGGACCCCGGTCAACACCGAAGACACCGTCCACACGATGAACTCCGTCCACTCCGGATCTCCTACCGACCCCTGCCCTCACCACATCTTCAACAAAGCCGACGTTGTCATCGCACCCCACCTGCGGGACATCATCAACACCTCATTCGGCACCGCCACCTTCCCCGAGAGCTGGAAGCACGCCGAACTCAGCGCTCTACTGAAGAAACCTACAGCAGATCCCACCGAACTCAAGAATTACCGTCCCATCTCGCTCCTCCCGTTTCCAGCCAAAGTCATCGAGAAGACCGTCAACAAACAGCTGGCCGCCTTCCTCGAGACGAATGGATCCCTCGACCCATCACAGTCCGGTTTCCGTGCCAACCACAGCACCGAGACCGCCCTCATCGCCGCCACCGACGACATCCGAGCCCTGATGGACAACGGGGAAACAGCGGCCCTCATCCTCCTAGACCTCTCCGCGGCTTTCGACACGGTCTGCCACCGCACCCTAGTGCAGCGCCTCAGCAACGTCGGAATCCAGGAGAAGGCGCTGGAATGGATCGTCTCCTTTCTCGACGGAAGAACACAAAGAGTCCGCCTACCACCGTACAAGTCAGAGGCCACCAAAGTCATCTGCGGCGTCCCTCAAGGATCCTCACTGAGCCCGACTCTCTTCAACATCTACATGAGCCCCCTCGCGGCCATCGCACGCCAACACAACCTCAACATAATCTCCTACGCCGACGACACCCAGCTGATCCTCTCCCTGACCAACGACCCCGCCACCGCCAGAGCCAACCTGCACGAAGGGATGAGAGAGGTAGCCGAGTGGATGACGACGAGCCGCCTGAAACTGAAATCAGATAAGACGGAGGTCCTCATCCTGGGCTCCTCGCCCTCCGCCTGGGACGACTCCTGGTGGCCCTGGGCACCGCACCCAAACCGACGGACCACGCACGCAACCTGGGTTTCATCTTGGACTCCTCCCTCTCGATGACCAAGCAAGTCAACGCCGTCTCCTCGTCATGCTTCAACATCCTGCGCATGCTGCGTAAGATCTTCTGGTGGATCCCCACAGAGACCAGGAAGACCGTCACCCAGGCCCTCGTCACCAGCCGACTGGACTACGGCAACGCACTCTATGCCGGAACCACCACCAAGATCCAGAAGAGGCTCCAGCGCATCCAGAACGCCTCAGCCAGACTCATCCTCGACATCCCACGACACAGCCACATCTCCGGACGCCTACGAGACCTGCACTGGCTCCCGGTCAACAAGAGAATCACCTTCCGCCTCCTTACCCACGCACACAAAGCTCTCCACGACCAAGGCCCGAGCTACCTCAACAACCGAATCAACTTCTACGCTCCCAAACGCCACCTCCGATCCGCCAGCCACGCCCTCGCCGCCGTCCCACGCATCCGCAGAGCCACCACAGGAGGAAGGTCCTTCTCCTACCTGGCCGCCAAGACCTGGAACTCCCTCCCGGCAGACCTGCGCCTGACCCAAGACCACCTCTCCTTCAGGAAGAAGCTCAAGACCTGGCTGTTCGAGCAGTAGCGCCCCCCCCCCCCCCCCCCCCAAAGCGCCTTGAGACCCTACGGGTAGGTAGCGCGCTCTATAAATGTCTTTGATTGATTGATTGAGAGTGCAACAGTAGGGAAAACGTTGGATAGCATAGGGATAAAAATTACTATTCCAACTCCAGAGAGTGCAACAGTAGGGAAAGCGTTGGATAGCGTAGGGGTAAAAATTACTATTCCAACTCCAGAGAGTGCAACAGTAGAGAAAGCGTTGGATAGCGTAGGGGTAAAAATGACTATTCCCACTCCAGAGAATGGAACAGTAGGGAAGGCGTTGGATAGCGTTGGGGTAAAATTTACTATTTGACTCCAGAGAGTGCAACAGTAGGGAAAGCGTTGGATAGCGTAGGGGTAAAAATTACTATTCCCACTCCAGAGAGTGCAACAGTAGGGAAAGCATTGGATAGCATAGAAGTTAAATATAACATACTTATAAATAATTGTTGTTAATAAAATATTAAAAAAATTAATTTTTAAATAACTCTACATCATTTGCAAATACCCATTAATAATTACAAAAAACATATTTAAAATTGAATAATTAATTAACACTAAATTAACAATAAATACCAATAAATATGAATTGATAAAATATAAATGACCAAATAATAAATCTTGAACACTAAAATATTTTTCAAAACAAAAACATATTGATAATTAAAATTGAATAACAATAAAAAAATGGAAAAACAATACATTTATTTTTAAATAAAAAACATTTTTTATGAAAAATTAATTACCAATTAATAACATACATTTCCAATTATTAAAAAGTAATTAACAATTAAAAATATCAATTAGCAATTGTAAAAAATTAATTACCAATTGAAACAATTAATTGGCAATTAAAATTTTTAATTTCCAATTAAAAACATTAATTACCATTTAAAAAAAATAATTGCCAAATAAAAAATTTAATTTCCAATTAATAACCTTAATTACCAATTAAAAAAATTAATTGCCAATTACAAAATGTACTTACCAAGTTCAGACCTTAATTACAAAATAAAAAAATTAATTAGCAATTAAAATAATTATTTACCAATTATTAATTGATCAGAAATAAAAAAATTATCAATACCAATAAAAAATAAATAATTACTTAATTACAATTAAATTACTTCCCACCCAATTCCCCTATTAACTCACAACCCGCTACAGAACTTAAACGCAAAAATTAATTAAAATTAAATTACAATTACTAAAAATTAATAATTAATTTACTATAATTAAATTACTTCCCACCCTATTCCCCTATAAACCCACAACCTGCTTCAGCACTAAAACATAAAATTAAATTGAAAATAACTTTTTTAATATACAACAAATAGTACACCTATAATTTAAAACAAATAAAATACTTAAAGAAACTTATAACACATACACATAAAATACATAACAACAAACAAATATCGATATTAGTAACATCAAAATTAGTAACATCGATATTATTGATATCGATATTACTAACTTCGATGTTACTTCCATCGATATAAAAAAAAATGATATTACTTAGCTTAGGGTCGATATTCTGTCCAACGATATTCTTGACCTCGATATTCTTGACCTTCGATATTTTAAACTCGATATTAATGTAAGTCGATGATTAGGAATCGATATTTTGACTGTGCACCAATGTATTCATATCGCAATGGAAATAATGGCACAATATCCAATGGGTCCATAATGCCTTCACCGTTGCCGATCAATTGAGAGATCTTGCTGCTGTACCCTTGGCCTATATCAACAAAGCTTTCCACTCGGCCAGGCCACCTGCCGGAGGATCACTCCTCATATTGCCCTATCCCTCTCCTCAATGTCCAGGTGAAGCTCCTTACCAACACTCTCGCTAACAGACTTATGGGATGCATGCATGACTTGGTCCATCGGATCAGGCTGGATTCATGCCGCAAAGGGAATAGCGGCACAACATCCAATGGGTCCATATGCCTTAACCATTGCAGATCACTTGAAAGGTCTGGCTGCTGTACTCTTGGCCTATATAAACAAAGCCTTTGACTCAGTGAGTTTGGAATGCCTATTTGTCCTACTCCAGAACATGAATTTTGGCCAGATGTTTATCTCTTATGGCTGCCTTTCATATACAGATTTGACTGAGTTGGCTCGGGCAGAAAACGAGGTATCGGCGCCCTTCCAGGTCTGCAAGGGCACAAGACAGGAGTGCCCGCTGTCCTCTCTGCTGTTCGCCCTGGCAAGGGAGCCGTTTGCTGCATAGGTAAGGGTGGATGCTCAGGTGTGTGGTTTCGAGTGGTCACTGTGGCTGTCTGACAGAATTGCATAATATGCTGATGAAGTTTTGTTCTTTCTTACAGATCCATGGACCTGGAGCCTCATATTTTGCAGATTATGCAGATATTTGGTGAGACTTCTGGGCTATATATGAATGCTGGGAAATCAGTGCTATTCCCTTTGGGTGGTTCAGCCAGTGATCTGGAGTGGGCAACCGGTTTGACACTGGCTAGACACAGCTTCAAATATCTAGGGATTTTCATCTCCCCCTATCCTTCGATATCATGGTCCTGTTATATAAGTCCTTTGTTATCATGTGTTAAAGAGGAGGTGAGGGCTTGGTCTCAGCTGCCACTCTCCCTACTAGGCAGATCGACAATCGATCGTTTCGCTCTTGCGTATGCTTTATCAGCTCCATAATCACACACACATTATTCAAATATCATGATTCAAACAGATTAATGCAGTACTAAACCAGTTTCTATGGAGTGGAGGTGCAACACATATTGCCCTTCGTACATGTTTTCAGTACAATTAATGTGGAGGAATCGTGGCCGCCGACGTACTGACCTATTATACTGCCTCACCCTTGTGATCATTAATAACTGGTGGTATAGCTCTCATTTCTTTTTGTAAACAAACTTTATTAGCGATTTATGAAAAATTTACTTGTACATTACAGACATTTGCATGGCTGTGCAAACAATCCTAATCACACTTTTGAAATATATATAATTCAGTGTTACGATGCTAGCATCCATATTTACTTAATTTGTCCTCAAGTGCTTCAATATCATGTAGTTGCAAAGTACATATCAAGTATTGATGCAGTGGTTAATTCTGCTCCCTACCCTCTGCCAAATGGCATCCCTAACCCCATCATCCCTCCCCCAGTCGTGACTAGAACTATTATGTACAAGCGTTCTTCTCCGGGCCACCTTCCAGAGACTCCTACCCAATCCTCGTGACCACTGAGATCCTTGTTAGGACTTCCAGTTAGTGAGTACCCCTCATCCGTCCCTCACAACCATGCATCCGCCCCAATGCATGTGTCTAGCCATTATCCTGTAGTAATTCCCGGTTTCCTTTTTCTGAGACATCATTGAGCTGTTTTAGGTTCATTGTCTGGCATTCCCATGCCCCTTAGCTGCTCCCAACATCAATTTGCTGCCATTGCAACCTGCCCACTTCACAAACTCCCTCTTCCATCTGCTTATGTTAGGTCCTCCCCTTGCCTTCCATTGGCTTGTAATATCTTGTTTCGCTAGTATTAATCCCTGGTCCCAAAATTTGATGGTTACCTAATTCTAGGAAGGGTGTGGGAATCTGTGTAGTAAACAGTATGCTGCTGTCATGCTCACTTCTTTTTCTGTAATTTCAGCTAGTATTTCCATCACCTCCCTCCAGTAAGTTCCGGGTAACTCCAAAACATATGGAGAAACTTTGCGCCTACCTCACCACAATGGAGATAGGCTGCTGTGGTCATGTTGAAGTACTTATTAATGCGCCCTGGGGTAATATACCCTATATGAAATACATAAAAGTTTACCAGTTGAAATCTAGCATTTCTACTGACTTAACTGAACCTCTCCGTTATCTCTTTTTCCGCTATTGGTTCTCCCAGGTCCTCTTCCCATTTTTGTTGTAGCTCACTGAGTGGAAGTAGTGTCGCCCGACTTAGCCTCCTATATAAGCAGGTGCCCGCCTTACACGTCCCTGCTGCTGATACCACAGATTAACATCCTTTATTCAAAACAGGTTCAGTTAGGCCAGTCCCCCAATGTTTACGTATTTCTGCTGTTAGGGCCGCATGGAGTAGAAAGTCGCCCCTGGTATCTCGTTGTGCTCAGTTGGGGCCAGATGTAGATGGCCCATTACTGGTCAGTAAACCCGAAATTCAGTAAATTTCAGGTTTATCGACCGGTATGGAGCCATTTGCTATGTAGGGGAGATTCGGTAAATACCGAATCGTTATTTACCGATTCTGTATTTACCGAACCATCATTTACTGATTTGGGATTTACCTGATCGGAAAATGACATGTAGGAAGCACTTTGAAGAGTGCTTCTGTGCTTTAATGATTCGTTATTTACCACCAACTATTAGTTGGTGGTAAATACCGAATACCTCTGTAAATGCGAATCTGTGCATTTACACCAGTGCCATGTAGCAGAATTACATGCCCTTAGGGCATGTATGTGTGCCACATGTGCACACAAGCACTATCCAGGGGTGCAACAGGGTGTCAATGTGACACCCTTTTACCCTTGACTCTTTCCCTATTTAACCGAATCGGTATTTACCGATTCAGTAATTCACATTCATTCCTATCGGCCTCCAGGCCCATAGGAATGAATTTGAATTACCGAATCGGTAAATACCGGTTCGGTAAATACCGAATCTTAATGATTCGGTAATACTTAGCGAATTTTTCCCTACATAGCATTTACCCATTCTAAAATACCGACTTGGTAAAATTCGGTATTTTAGAATCTGTAAATGTACTTTACCTACATCTAGCCCTAAATGCTTCAAATGGTAACAGCATGCCATCCTGATGCTTACCCTTGCCTGCGAAAATCCTGGAAAAACACATGAACCAGGATTTGGGGACTTTTATTGAGAACAATCAAGACCTCGATTCGACACAATATGGGTTTAGACGACAGCATAGCACTGAACTTGCACTGCTCACCGCTACAGAGGAAATCAGAATGGCAGTTGACAAAGGCGGATCAGCAGTCTTGATACTGCTCGATCTGTCAGCTGCCTTCGATACGGTAGATCACGACATCCTAATCTATCGACTCGGTAAGGCGGGAGTTGGGGGCACGGCCCTTGCATTGCTGAAATCTTTTTTACAGGGTAGAGAACAATTTGTTCAATCGGGTGGTTTTAAATCAAAATCTTTTAGACTCCCATGTGGGGTCCCTCAGGGCTCTTCGCTGAGCCCCATCCTTTTCAACATTTATGTTGCTACCCTGGCTCTCCTGATAAAAAAGCACGGGTTTGAATTGGTATCATATGCTGATGATATACAGATTATCATCACAATTTCAAGCAATCAGCAGGACACAGCACTACAATTCAAGGGTTATATGAGAAGTGTCAGTGAGCTTTTACGTATATATAAAACTAGCTGCATTGCTGTGGCAACTTATGGTGTGGGAATTTGGGGCTATTCCAGTGTCACCAGCCTCCAACTGACCGAGAATAGCTTTCTGCGATATATCCTCACTGTCCCAGATGGCACGTCGACAAATAATTGCCACACAGAACTTGGTATGACATATCTAGAAGATCTTATCCAGGTGCAACCGGTTCTTCTGTGGCATAGGGTTTGGACTAATGAAGAGTGCCATCTGAATCGTCTCATTTTGGAGGACGTTTTAAAACTAGAGGGTGTTCACAAAGTAAAATGGCTGAGTTACGTTAAAACCTTCTGTTACAGCTTGAATTGCCCCGAATTTTATGATGATCCTATGTCATTGTTAAGTATCCCCAGGAAAGAGCTTAAGAGGTTATGTTTAACTTTCCTGGTGAATCAAAGAGACAAAACTAAAATGTTAAAAAAAAACTGTGTCTGCTCACCAATTGATTTTAATCGTTCAGGATATACAACCTTACCTAACGTTGCGGATGAGTGCACATGAACGGTTTCTAATAATAAGATTTAGATTCGGGATCCTATTTAGATTACTAAGTTTCCTGGCCATCAATGATTGGTCTACCTCCCTATGTAAGTACCCGTGTGACAATATCTCTAACCAATCAGACTTCCACATTTTATTCTTTTGCAAATGTTATACGGTACCAAGGAGAAGGTGGATCATTCCCATTTCAAAATATTTTGATATGAGACAATGCAGACCTGCCTTTCTAGCCATTCGGAAACTGGAAGATATTTTCACTGTGGCATCTGTCTCTGTATTTCTTAGAAACGTCTTTCACTCAAGACAAACAATAACTGTTTAATTACACTGTTTTTAATATATTAGTCCCTGTACTTTTAACCTATTTATTGCTTTGACTGACATATGTAAATAGATTATGAATTGTGTACTGTTTTTAATGTACTTTTATGGTTATCAGAGATTTATAACCGAATAAAGTCTTTCTGAGTCTGAGAAGTGTCAGTGAATAGATGACCAAGAACTGCCTCAAATTGAACTCAAGTAAAACGGAGGTGCTGCTCTTTGGTAAAGATACCACTTTCTGGTCAGTAGGCTGGTGGCCTCAGGAATTTGGAGCGGTTCCCACTCCTGTGGCTAAAGCCAAAAATCTTGGGGTCATAATGGATTCTTCTTTCTCCTTTTCCTTGCATATAAAAAGGCTCACCTCATCCATTTTTTTCATCTTGAAAATTTTTAGGGAAAGTGCTCCCCTTTATCCCAGAAAACCTACAAAAAACAACAGTGATGTCAGCATTAGTCCTCTCAAAACTTGACTATTGTAATGGGCTCCTGGTAGGAGTAAACAAATCCATGCTGGTTAAGCTTCAGGTTCCTTCAGAACTCTGCTGCAAGATTGCTTTTTGGATTAGCCAAATTTACATCTGCAAAACAGGCTCTTAAATCATTACATTGGCTACCTATGGAAAAGTGTATAATGTTCAAGGCCATGTGTATTGCTTCCAAGTCACTGCAGGGCGTTGGACCATGCTTTGTGAGGAAGCGTTTTTCATGGTACACCCCCTGTCGAACTTTGTGATCAACCTCATTGAAGTTAGTAGAGGAACCCACTTTCCGTCTTCAAAGATGGGGTGGCAAAAGCTTTTTTAGTATTTCCACTAGATGGTGGAACAAGCTACCGTTCGATTTGAGAAATGCCCCTGATTTGCTATCTATTAGGAAAGACCTAAAGACTTGGCTCTTCTGCTTGTAACCTTAAGTTGGTTTGAGCTGTTGCTCAGTTAATCGGTCACCTGATGTAGTGTCCTCAAGCACCTTGACGCCTTCGGGTATATGTTGCGCTATATAAATATTTAAAATAAATAAAAATACAGTTGCCCCAGTGTGAGTACCCAAACTTCTTCCCATGCCCCTAGCCTCCTCCAACCTGCTCTCTGAGGTAATGCCATGAAATATGTTAATGGTATCTCCGGTGCATAGGGGTGTCTCACTTTAGCCCTCTCAAACCTTCTGACCCAGCATTTATGAGCCACGTGTAATTCTGCAGGAATTTCTATTTCTGATATGGGTAGCCTCAGCACTATCCTAGACAGGAGGTCTGGGGCTGGCATCCATCACCCTGCTGCGCTATTCCCTGACTCTGGCTTGCCACCCATTAAGTCAGCCACCACAATTGAGCTGCAATATAATAGTATTCAAAATCTGACACCGTCAGCCCCCTTCCACCTTGGGCCTCATTAAGGTCGTTAAAGCTACTCTCCGCCTTCTGCCCCTACAAAAATTCTGTCACCATTGTTCGGAACTGCTTGAACCTCTCCGCTGGGATCCATATTGGCAGAACTCTGAAGATGTAAAGGAGCCTCGGGAGAGTCACCATCTTTAATAAGGACTTCCTACCAGCTAGCGACAGGGGGAGGGTTCCCCAGAAGTCGAAATTGACTTTCGTCCCTTGTATGACTTTTCCCACATTGCCCTCCAGGAGATCCACTCTGTCATGGTATATTTGTACCCCTAAATATGAGATACATCTCCCTTCCCATTCAATCCCCTCCAGCGTCTGCGGTTTCTCCCTTACCTGCATTATAGGGAACAGACATGACTTTCTCCAATTCACCTTGAGGCCTGCTACCCTTTGCAACTCTGACAGCAGTTCTTTTGCTCCCTCAAGTTCTGCTTCCGTATTTCTAAGGAATAGAATCAGATCATTGGCATATAAGGCTATATGATCGATATGCCCCTCCACTTCCAGCCCTCGGTCCCAATTTCCAGTCCTGGCTGTAGCAGCCAGTGGTTCCATAGCCATCACCAATAGCAAGGGTGATAGTGGGCAGCCTTGTTGTGTTCCTCTTTCTACCCCATATCGATCTGATATTATCTTTCCTGTCCGAACCCTGGCTGTGGAGTCTCTATATAAAAGGGATGTCCATGCTTCAAACTCCTGTCCTAATCCGAAAGCTCGCATCACTCTGAATAAATACGGCAATTCGAGACTATCAAACGCCTTTTCGATATCAATTGTCAAAATAGCTTCCTCCTCTTTACAGTAGGAGTCAGCTCACAACACTCTTACCAATCTCCGCACATTCATCCCCGTATTTTGTGCCGTTATGAAACCAGAATGGCCCCAATGTATGAGGTTCGTCATGTGCGGCAGTGGTCGTGTGGCCAAAATTCTGCTCACGATCTTATAATCAAGGTTAAGAATTGGCAATGGTCTACATGCTGTCTTGTCATGCGCCTGCTTTCCTGGTTTTAACAATGGAACAATTAGTGCCTCACTAGGGGACTCTGGGAGCTTCCCCTCCTGTTTTGCTTGATTATACAGTGCTACCAGTCGGGCCTAACAGATCTATGTACGTAGTGTAAAGTTCTATGGGGAACCTGTCTGTTCCTGGTGTCCTGTTCTTGGCCATGGACTTACCAGCACGTTTGACCTCTCTAAGCTCTATCTCCTTCTCTAGTTCTTCTACCTCCTCCTGGCTGATTGTTGCCAACTCAGCACTTTCCAAGTACTCATCAAGTTCTGCAACTGTAGGGAAAGCTTTGCTTTTATAAAGTTCAGTATAATAGTCACAGAAGTGCTGATTAATATCCTGCTGGTGGTATTGTGTCCCCCCTGGTCATCCATCAGCTCCACAATAACTGATCCCCTCTTGGCCAGATTGGCCAGCCAAGCCAGCAGGGCCCCAGGTTTATCCCTCTCTGCATGAGCCCTTGTCATATAGTTCTTATAATCAAAACAGCGCAGCCTCTCTGCAAGTCCGTCCCACCTCCTCCCTTGTCTCCAGTAATTCCCTCTGTTTTTCTGCATTCCCAGGCCTGTCACGTTCAATATTGCACAACCTGTGCTCTGAATTTATTGTATCTCTTAGGAGAGTCCTCCTCACTCCCACCACTTCAGATATGCATCGACCCCTGAGCACCACCTTAAATGCCTCCTACTCTTCCATGAGATTTGAGGCCATTCCTGAGTTGTCCTCAAAGTATTGTTCAATGGCTGTACGGATCTCGGCCTGATATACCTGATCTTATAAGTTCTCTGGTTTAAGACGCCATGTGGGAATATTTGTCCTGACCCTGGACCAGCTGAGGCAGACCTGCAAGGCGCTGTGGTCCGAAACCGTGCGCGCTAGGTATTCACTAGTCGGCGTCTAGTCTAATGTGTAACTCATGCATAGGGGAGAAGAATCAGTAGTCCTGTTCCCCAGGGTGTTGCGCCCTACATCTTCAACACTATTGTGGTCTCCCCCAAGGAGTGTCGACCATTGCCAATTCTTAAGTGTCGACCCTGTCAGTGCTTACGGCAATGACCTAGAGAGGCCTGCCAAGAATGAATCTTGCTCTATATTCGGGGTGTGTATGCTTCCGATCATTATATCTCTCCCGTCCAGCTTACCCATTACCACCACATATCTCCCCTCTGGGTCTACAAATTTCCTGTGCCTTGGAAGGGGTGCCCCTGCTCTGACCCAGATCAACACTCCTCTGGCGAATACTGAGTAATTCATAAAAAACAATTGTCCTCACCAACTGCGTTTCAAAGTGGCCCCCTCTTTTGCATTTATATGTGTCTTTTGTAGTAATGCAATTTGCACCCCCCTGTAAACCAGGAATGCTGCTTTATCATGGAGGGCATCCCACGTACATTCTAGGAGATACACTTGTAGTCTATGTTGGGTACCATTGAAAAAACAATGTTCTAGCACTGGTTAAAAGTTTCCCCAGACACGCCTGGTCCCCATTAAACATTCTCAAAACAGCTTAACTACCCAACTTTCCTTTCCCAGGACAGATGGAAGTAACCCTCTCCCATCCAAACACTTCAAACTATGTTGATTATGTGGCTGTCACCCAGTCTCGGAAATCCCTCAGTCCAGACCTCCCCTCGATTGAGAACTGTTGGTCCCCCCAGCCCCTCCTCCCTTGTTCTTTGGTAGTGTCCGTAGCTACCCCCCTCCTTTATACATTCCATAGTATATATTTATCAAAAAGGATAACGTTCACCAGAATTTGCAGTTCTTAAGTTCTGGATCCTGCAGTTCATCCCAGCTCGTCCGTGGTGTGGGGTGTGACCACAGGCATCTCCATTTTCGAGTCGTCTGCCGCACTCTGTACTGGCTAACTCTGATCGGCCCTCCTCCATGTCGCTCCTCGTTGACCTAGGGCTGGAACCCGTTTGACTGAGTCCCACCACCACCCTGATGACCTTGTTCCTTTCGACTTGAGCTTCTGTCGGGGTCGGCGCTCTTGGTTGTCCACGACTCGTCCCACCTCCTCCTGCCAATGATCTCGGTGAGCTGCCTCCCGATCTCCGTCCTGGTACAGTACCCAGCCAATCCCAGGCCTCTTGTGGCATCTGGGAGATCTGTGCGCCTTGAGGCCCAACAACGCGCAACGTGGTTGGAAATAGCATTGCCTATGGGAGCTGCATTTGTCGTAGTTTCCTTTTCACTGCCAGGAACGTGGATCTCTGTCTCTGTACCTCCCTGGTAAAATCTGGAAACACCATCACCCTGCTATTTCCTATTTGTAAGTGCTTCGCTTGCCGAGCCTGCTTGAGAATATGGTCTTTGTCACAGAAATGGAGCAGGCGGGCTATGATTGATGTCGAGGTACCCCTGGCTTGGGAGGCCTGGCTGGTACTCTATGCGCCCTTATGGTTGCGTAGAACTGTGAGAGCCCCTCTGGGGCCACTTCTTTCTTGATCCAGTCCTCCAAATACTTTACCATATCATCGTCTTCCTCCTTCTATGGCACCCCGATTATGCACAAATTATTGCACCGAGATCTCCCCTTTGCTATCTTCTGCGTGCATCTCCAGGGTTTTTACTTTTGCTGCCATCTTCAACAGGGATTTGTTGAGTTCTGTAACCTCCACAGGGATATCCGCAAGCACTTTCTTCATACCTGTGACCCTTTCCACCAGCCGGCGGTGGTGATTCTTTAGGAGATTGAGGTCGGTACCAATAGAGTCTATTTTAGTTTCAGGCACTTCTCATGATGCTGTTATGGCTTCCATTATATCTGCCAGTGTGAGCTTCCAGGTAGACGCATCCTTCGCCGGGTCCAGGGTGTCATCTGTTGGGGTGCCTCTGCCTCTGCCGTCGCGGTGCTTTGTCCTCTTCTTTTGAGCACTTTCCCCATGGCAACCAGCCACTCAGGTACTCTGCGCACTGATGGTTGTATTCAATGCACAGTCCACCCTCGTAGGTTAGGCTTCCGGTAGTCCCAAGGGTACCGCACACCTATGGGCTCCTTGAGTCTTCAAACTGGTGGCCCACGTGGATTGATCTTCCTCACTCGTCCTCGCACCTCCGTGTCTCTCAAGCCGCTCCCCTCCTGGTCTAGTTCTTATTCCCTTTTAAAGTTTTGTCACATCTTGACTTCAGGGGCTACGACATTCTCTCCCGCTCTCAGGCCCCTATGTTGGTATCTGCGCGATCAGCAGTGTTCCTCCAAAGGTCTGAGCTATCCTCTGCAGGCCTGTGCATGCAGTCCTCAAGGCCTCCTTCCCCGCTTGATATGGCCTCTCTCCATGGGTTGTTACACTCACTTTATCGTTCTCGACTACAGACGCAACCTTCCAAGCCCCTACACCCATTTCATTCCTCTTGCCTCGGGCAGTTAGGAAAATGCCAGACACATTTTCAGCACTACCCCAGCTCACTCTTTTTCACCTTATATGCTCGCCCGCCCATTATCGCACCCAGATGCTGCCTCTCAAGTCATTCCCCGCTGTGCTCTCATTCCAGCCTACTGTCCCCACTCCTAGGCAGTGATGTGGGCAGGCCATCTTCAGCGTAGCTGTGCAGGGCTCTCAAATTCCACAATTTTCTAGCAAGGCCCCTCCGGTGGTGTCTGCCCCCGGAGCACTGTCCCCCCGAGGGCTTGGGTTCCCTCCGGCAGGCCAGTGCGTGTACTCTGCTAGGCCTCCTTCCTCCTCCAATGTGGCCTCGCACTGAAGGTCTCGATACTCGCTTTGCGGCTCCCAACTGCTTGCGCGGCCTCCTGTGTCCCTGCGCTCGTCTCCCGCTCCTCACCTCGGGCTATTAGGGGATGCCGGTTGAGTATTCAGTGCTCTCCCAGACCACTTACTATCACAGCCAGTTGCGGCCTCTCGCTCCTCTCCTCGCTGTAGTCGGGTCGCAGCCCGCCATCCCCACCACCAAGCTGCAGCACAGGCATGCGGACCTCCACGCGGGGGCCACCAACTTCCACCGTCAGTGCCATTTTCCACTACAGCACAAGCATTCCCCGCAAGCCGCTCCTCCCCTCTCTCCTAACTGTGTGTCGGGCTCCGGATTCCAGCTCACACGCGGTCGCCATTTTGTACGCTACCTCTCGGGACCTGCTCACCCTCAATCTCGACATTTCCCGGCGTTGTATGGGGAATTGTCGCACCCCCTCGTACCCACTGAGTTTCGGGGGAGGCAGCCGCCGATTTTCCCGCTGAGATAAGGGACCTGGGGCTCAGGATGTTAACAAATACGGGAGTCCGGGGCCGGAGCTCGAAGACTTGCTCCCTTCTACATTGACGTCAAGCCACTCCCCTTGGTGGCATAGCTCTCATGATGACCTAGCATTTACTACAGAGATATGGGCGATGGGTGACATCTCACTTCTGGACCTCCTGTACAGCGGGATGGGACTAGGCTTTCTTTCCCCTGCGAAACAGGTAGTTGTATCTCAATGACGACACTGCCTTTGGCGGATGGGGTGGTGGAGGAGACTGACACAGGAGACTCCATTGTGGCATGGTATTCTTCTTTATTGGGTCGCCCTCCTAAAAGGGAGACATGGCAGCAGTGGCGACCGGTAAGGTACGGGGAGGCGGGCAGTGGCGTTTTGAATGAAAAAAAAATAATGTACCTGATCTCACTGCATCTCTCCCAGGTCTAGTGCGTTTCTTCTGGGACCAGGAAGCGTCCAGGCTCCTCACAGCCAATCACAACCCTGCAATGCTGTGCAAACGTTAAGTTACATGAATCAAAAGTGACAATAGTGAGCAACCAAAATACAAGAGGAGCAAACGATACATTACAGGAGGAAAAAGAGATATGTGTGCAGGTTACAAAAGCGTACAAAATACAAGTAGAGGTATAATACTGCAATTAATGGCAGACACTCCAGCACAAGAACAAACGTTACATAGGCAATGGTGGCACTTGTGTAAGTATCTAAAGCAAACAAAAGTGAGAGGTAGCAAACAGTGTGTTACAAGAGAAAAGTGACTTGTGCGAGTTAAGTTACAAAAGGGTACCATACACAGGTACAAGGGTAATACTACAGTAAATGCTAAATACTTAAACTGCCAGAAACACACTGGGAAGGCACTTCCCATGCACCAGCTTCACCTCAGCCTCCCCCTGGCTACCTGGCTACCTTGGATGACCCAGAAAGCTGTGTTTTGTGCCCCCCTGCCATGACATTTTCCCAAGGCTTGGAGGGTTGATTAATTTACTAATTGCAGGGGCCTTACCTCTGTTCATGTGCTCCTGAGCTGAAGGTCTGGGGAGGGCTGAGTAGGTTAGTAATAGCAGGGGCTTTGCTGCTTTTCAGGTGCTCCTGTGCTGGAGGGCTGGAATAATTTTGTGACAAAAAGGGGCCTTGCTATTTTTTTTTAGTTGCTCAGCATGTAGGCCGTTGTCACCTTGGCCCTGTGTCGTGTGCAAGAACAGTATCCTCCCACTTTCATTCCTTGTCTGTGCAAATGTTGTTTCATGAAAGGGCACGCCCCTTGAATGTGGGCCACGCCCCTTAAATATGGGCCACGCCTCTTGAATGTGGGCCACTTTTTTCGTCAGTGTCCGGGCCGAATTGTGATCCCAATCCGACCCTGCACTAAGATACGAGCTTATGGAAATAACACGTCATACACTAAGTGTTCCTGCCACGGTGATCCATTGGGGGCATTCAAGGGATTGAGAGAGGGTTGGGAAGTATTGTGCCAGTTTGCTATGTTCTTGTTATTCAAGGGTGTGAACTCTTATCATGTGCTGCCTAATTCTGTAGGCTGTAATGGCTCTGTCTTTTTGCAAAAATCCAATCAAATGTGTTGTGAAACAAAATGCAAATATGTCACATGTAGGCGCTGACTGTCGTTACGATGTAAAGTGTACATTGACATATTTCGCATTCAGTAAACTTTACAATGGGGACAAAGTGCCCCCGCCCCCAACGCACAAAGTACAAACACTCTTTATGACCCAACGGTTGCAGGTCAAGCCCCACCCCCTTCGTTCGTCACGGGGAACCTTTTCACCGCATCGAGCCTTGTGCAAAGCCCTTGACTCGGTCAGTGCAGTGCTTGTGTTTCCACTCGCTTCTCTTGTGAAATATTTTCCGCTGCTAAGGTTTTCAGCTGCCACGGTTCTCTTATGTAATCAGCTCGAGTGCTCTAGGGCAATGTTCCAGGGACGTGCAAACACGCACACAGGCAGGCACTCAGACAGTAGGCCTTCCTAGAATGCGTCATGCCTGTTTTTTTTCTTCCCCTGATGCTGCATTCTGTGCTGCAGGTTAGTTAAAGCTGCGGCGTTTCAACAACATATTTCAAGCAACAAAATATGCATTGTTTCCTTTAAAGTGGAAGTGGTGAACAAAGGCGATGTTGTCTTCTTGCTGAGACGTGAATTAGTCAAGAACTCAGATGATGCGGCAAAAAGGGCAAGTTTTAGGGCGTGACTTGTAGCCTACCAAGGGCCCCTCCCTGCTTCACCTGTGTTTAAGATTTACGTGATACAGTGCTTAATTTGTGCCAGTGTTTGCACCTGGTGGTACTGGTACTCCCTTTTAAGCGCTGGGACTTCATCATCAAACTTTGATCAAGCGCAAGAGAGCGAAAGGCAGAAAAAGGAGAAAGGAAGTGGGCGAGAAAGATAGGAAAAGAGAGTGACAATGGGAGAAAGGAGGGCGGAGAAGAACAAGAGTGAGACAAAGAGACCAGAAGTGTAGGGTGATGGAAGAAAGAGGCATGAGGTGGACTTAAAACTTGCTGAATTGGTGTTTGGCCACCCTGAGAGTTCTCCATGCGGGCTCCTGAGACAAACGTGTGCCCCTACACCTATTTGTTTATTTGTTTTACAAATTAAGTACTGCTGGAGCATTTTCAAGTGTTAACCACAATTTCCCAACAAGATAAAAATCAACAAATCCCTCAGATGCATCCCTTAATGGATGAAAGAGATTTTTCCTGATTAGAAGAAGGAAAACCTGACTAGTGTTGGTTGGGTCAAGAACCGTATCAAGTGTGCTTGAAAGGGCCTTAAGGGCCAGCTGTATCAAGCGTTTTCTCATTCGCAAACGGGACGATTCTCAGAACCGGCCCATTTGCAAACGGGAAAAAACCTTTTGGGATGTATCATCCCATAAGGCATTTGCAAAATAGGTAATCGCAATTTTTGCGATTACCTATTTTGCCTATGCATTTAGGGAATCGCAATTTGCGATTTCTTAAATGTAATGCAGGAAGCAAGAAAAAATTGCAAACTGGCTTAATGGAATCACAAATTACCACCAACTTCTAGTTGGTGGTAATTTGCAAATTCCTTTAAAAAGGCACTTTTTTGCATTTTCCTAAGTGGCATGTGTCGCACATACATTAACCCGTTGACCGCCGCGCGAATTCCGCCGCAGTGCGAGTGAATTAGTGAGTGGGTGTGTTTCGGACGGCCCACGGCCGTCCTCTGCACACACCCTCTGTGACAGCGAATTGGTAACATTTGCTATTTAAGAATCGCAAAAGCAGGGAGCGTGGCTATGGCCCCACACAAGATGGCGGCTTACCGGTGTTTCTCCTCCGCACCGGACCTCTTCTTCGGTCTTCTTCTGCGGTCCCGAGGCGTTTCCAGGAGTCTTAATGCCACCAAATAGCAGCGGAATGTGAGCTGCCTTGACTGCGCTGTTTTTCATCTGTTTCTTCCAGCGCGTCTCAGATTACGGAGCCTTTTGCCTTTGAAGCCTGCAGAGGCCGCCATTTCACGGTGCGTCTGTGCCTCACCTCAAGGAGCATTCTCTTCAGGGCGGACGAGCGCCTCCTCAGGTTGCCCCCTGCATGCATTGCTTCATTCTCATAAATGACGTTTACATCCCCCAAAGTGTGCAGGGAGCATGTAAATCAATTTTTTTCTTTTTTTTCTCTCAAGTTTTAAAGCATCTTGATGTTCTATGGCTGCTGCTCCTCTTAATCTCTTATGGCTGAATGCCTTTCTGATAGCGCTTGTTCTTCATATGAGGGGTGCCTCCTTCCTGCTGTCATGCTATAATGTTCATTTGGATGCACGCTTGTGTAATTAGCTACCTCTTTGGCTTAATACTGTATTTTTCTTCAGGATTATTATTTTTTTCTACTAATGTCATTTTTGGTGCTGACGTCTGGTAGCGCCTATCATTTTGAGCGTTTGTTCTTCTCCTGAGACGCAGCAGCAGGTCATTATTGTTCATCAAGAACTATCCACTCCTATCATTGGCATTTTTATTGTTGTCATCTTTGGATACTATGCCTGGTAATACCTATCATTTTGAGGCGTGATTTCTTCTCATGGAGACAACGGCAAATCCTTAATGTAATTTGGATTTCTGAGCTAGAGGATCCTTTTTTTTTATCACCGTCACTGGGGTGCTCTGTTGCACTAACTGCAGTTACCATTCAACTGATCAAACGTTGCAGAATTTGTTTTGTGCATGGGCAAGCTGCGTCAACCAAAATTTGTCTTTGTCTCTTCCAAGTCTCACCAAGAGTCATCCATTTCAGTCTCTTCTGGTGTCTCTTCGGTGGCGGATCAAATGGCTGGCTTGGCTCCGCCTCGCTCTTCCTCGACCCAACCTTCATCAAATAAATCCTCCCCCTAATATTTATTCTAAACGTTTGAAGGAAGATCTTTCCTCACCGGATTAGCCTACCACTCCAATCTCCATGGAGTTACTTTTTCTAAGAGATACGTGCCCTTCGCCCTTTTGTTGAAGAAACCAACAAAGACATGCAGATTTTGAAAGACAATTGGGCGTCTATTGACGATAGAATCACTTCTGTTTCAGTAGTGCAATCCAATTCTCAACGCATCTCTTCTCTGGAGAAATCAGTCCTCGCTCTTCAGCAACATACCAAGGGTTTGGAAAATAGGAATAGAAGGAGCAATCTTCATATTTATGGTTTGCCAGAATCTCTGGAGGGGGATGATCCTGTTACGTTCTTCACTTCCTTCATTCCAAAGCTATTGGATATACCTCCTCACACTTCTATTAGTATCCTAGAGAGCCCATAGACTTGGTCCCCATGCATCTGATTCCCCGAAGCCACGAGGTGTTATTATTCTTTTTTTAAAATGTATGGATCTCCTTTTGGTTCTTTCTGCTGCTAGGTCCAAACGTCAAATTTCCTGGTTAGGTCAGAGAGTGTTTCTATCTCAAGATGTCTCCAATGCCACAGCGTCCAGAAGAAAGAAGTTTTTGAATCTTCTTCGTGCACCTCTACGTTCTCTTGGAGCTCGATATGGATTGTTTCATCCCTGTATTTTCAAGGTTACTTATCAAAACAAAACTTGGACTTTTCAAGATCCTGGAGAACTTAAAATCTTCATTTTGGTGCCGCCATGGATACTTCAAGCCCTTCCAGTGGCTGATCACTCATCTTTTTGCTTTGTCTATCTTTGATTCCTTCCTATTGGTTGTTTGTTGTTCCTCTGTTTCTAGTGTTTCCTCTTACATACTCATCATCATACTTTTTTCCTTTCTTACTGCATATTTTTTCTACTTTCCTATTCTGTTTGTTATGTAGAATATTTCGTTTTGTATGCTCCTGTTGTTATTTCCCAATTGTCATTTGTCTTTTTCTCTCCCTATATAGGTTCATGATGATCGTTCCTGATTCCGTGTATCTTGCATCTTTACTCCCTTTGTCGTGGTGTGGTTTGGATTCTCACCCTTTGCCAGGTTCGTCTTGTTGAGTGTTTCCATTTCCCCACCTCCCTTCTGTCTTTTCCCTTCAGGTATGTTAATTTCAGTCATCCTTTGGATATGTACTGTCTCTTCTTCCGTTTCTCTTTTTCCTCCCTTTCTTTCCTCCTCCCTCTCCTTCTTTCTGTCTTCTGGATTTTCTTCTCTTCTCTTGGATTTTTTATCTCTTTTCTTTCTTGACTATTCGTTGTTTGCATGTTTTTTTGCATTTTTTCATGTTATTATGTTTATCTCGGTTATACATTTAGAGTTGTTACATGGAATGTGAAAGGTTTTATTAACCCCATCAAACGTCAGAGAGTACTTTCCCATCTATCTACCTATACCCCTGATATTGTCCTTTTGCTGGAAACTCACCTTACTGACCTTGGTTAAAAAGGAGTTGGGTTGGTACAGTTTTATTTTCCCCATCTAACAATAAAAAAATGGAGTTGCTATTTTAATTCATAAAAAATTGAAATGTAAAGTGTTATTAGAAGAAAAAGATTCTGATGGTAGATGGATTTTGGCTAAAATTATAATTAATTCAATCCCTTTAACTGTTTTTAATATTTATGGTCCTACTCAACCTGATAGTTTATTTTGGCCCTTAATTACGAGCAAATGTATTCAATATAAAGATGACTTCTTTATTTTTTGGGGGAGATTGTAACCAAATTATAGATCCATTCCTTGATCGCAAATCCACTGTTCGCTTTGTCCCTCACAAGTCCCACAAATTATTTCTAGATACTATTTTACAAACACACCTTTCTGACTCTTGGAGACTCACACATCCAGACACTTTAGACTATTCCTTTTTCTCTCCTCCTCATACTTCTTTCTCCCGCCTAGATTATATCTTTCTTTCTCAATCTTTATCTCAAAATGTAATCTCTTCCTCTATTGAACCTATTGTTATCTCAGATCATGCCCCCATTTTAACGGACATCGAATTACTTCCTACTTGTCCAAAACCATCTCGTTGGTGTTTTAATTCCGCACTTCTTACTAACCCTAATTTTTCCTCTTCTTTTCGTTTTTTTACTTCTGACTTCTTTCAACTCAATTCCAATCCTACTACTCCTTCTCATATTCTTTGGGATTCATTTAAGGCAACAGCGAGAGGTTTTATTATTGATTATGTTTCTAAGAAAAAGAAACAATATCTTCAGAAACAAATCTCTTCATTGGCACATATTAAACAATTGGAACACCAATTCTACACCTCTTCAGATAAAGGTGTACCACTAGATCTTTTACGTGCAAAAATCACTTTTAACATACTTTCTACTGATAATGCTTCTTCGATTCTCCTCCGCAGTAGTGTGCGCTATTATGGAGGTCGCAAAAAATCTGGTAAACTCTTAGCTAACTATCTCAAGTCCTGTAAGGAGGGAATTTTTATTGATTCCATCTATTCCTCTGACAATACTCTTCTTTACACGGACCAAGACATACTTAATCAGTTCCAATTATTTTACCAAAATTTGTATTCTCCTGAACCTCCTCCAACTCCTTCTCTTATTCACTCTTATTTTGAGTCCTTACCCAAAACCTCCACCTCTCACCTTAATTTTCGAGATCTTGAACTTGACATTTCCTTACACAAACTCTCTACGGCTTTGTCTTCTCTTACTAAGGGTAAAACACCCGCCCTGATGGTTTTCCAGTTGAATTTTATTTACATTTTTCTGACCTTTTATTAACCAAGCTTCTTTCTCTCTTCTAATCATTTTGTTCCTGTGGTAAAGCGGATGGTACTTTTCAAGATGCCACCATTTGTCTTATTCCTAAGGATGGTCGGGAACCCAAATTTTGTAAAAATGATCGTCCAATTTCATTAGTTAATGTTGATTATAAACTTTTTGCGAAACTACTTGTGTTAAATTTGGACCCATTTATGTCTCATCTTATTGAGAAAGAACAATGCGGTTTTATTAAAGGGAGACTTACTTCTGACAATTCTCGTCTCTTCTTAAATGTTTTAAATAAAGCTTCTTCTCTTTCGATCCCTTTGGCTGCTATCTCTGTCGATGCCGAAAAGGTCTTTGATAGGGTAGATTAGTCCTTTTTGTTTGCTTCACTCCGTTGGCATGGCTTTGGTCCCAATTTTATTTCTCTCATTTCTTTCAGACCCTTCAGGATTTCGCGGTTTGCTGTGAAATCGGCACTTTTGTAAAAATGCCGCAATTTTTACAAAAGTGCCCGCAAAATCGGCACTTTTGTAGGAATCGCGTCATTTTTACAAAAGCCGCTATATCCTGGGGGGCCTAATAGCAGTCGTCTGATACAGAACTTTCACCGCATATCATTGGTATGCTATATCCGAGAGTGGGAGTTACTGATAATGTGTAGGGTGACCTCGGATTGGTGCTTTACCTCCAATCGAGTGCGGCTACCAACATTCCGAAGTGCTGATTGGCTGTGGAGTTCGCATGCGCCTGAGTCCACGGCGTTTTACATACGGCGGGTGTCTCCCAGTTTGAAGTTGAGGGGGCTTGGCTGGATGTCCAGCTGAGGTGAGTGACTTACCTGCCACGGGTCAGGCAGGCCAGTCAAGACTGTTACTGCCCACCATTCTAGATAGGACTCAGACAGTGGCGTCGTTAGGACCCTGCTGCGCCAGCTAACCGTGTGGGGGCTGAGTGGAAGCTATGGAGCCCTCAAGGCTGGTGACCGCCAGAGAGGACTTGTCAGCGACCCAGGAAGCGCCTCCCTGGTGACAGGCTGCACACATTAGTTTTGTGCGTTGTAATCTACAGGCAGAGTCCTCTTGATAGAAGCCTGAATGACATTCATTTATAGCTACTTTTGTAGGTGGGTGTCACTGGGCTGCATTTCGGTGTTTAAAATCGCAAGTGCATTGTGAGGAACATGACAGAGGATGAACTCTGGCGCAGCACCGGAGAGTGCAGCCGACTTTGCTTTCGCTACAACATTACGTCACCAGGGCGAAATGTCTTTCATATTCTGATCAGCAGCGCATAACATGTTAAACATAAGAGTTGTACTACAAAACGCGTAGAACCGAGTCATGTTGAAGCTCTCCATGTAGCTTCAGGTATCTCACGGTTGCTAGTTACTGATCGCTTTCTCTTGGGCTTCAGGTGGAGAACCAAACAAAAATCCTTCACTCCAGGCAGAAGGGTGGCACTCGGGAAAGTCTTTCGTAGACTTCTGATTCCGAAAGTTTCCTTCAGCCTTGTTGACTTTGCCTCCTACATTAACCCTCGGCTAAAAATCAAGAAACTGTCTGATATCTGATATCAATTAATAATGACCTCTGCGGATCAATCACTTGGGTATCAGCAGGGGTGGTGCAGGCCCCGGTGCCTCTGCAGCGCCTGTGGTAACACAGCCATAGGAGGGTGTACAGACTCAGCCATTGCTGTTCCAGTACTGAGGCCCTGTACGCCTCCATCACTCCTCCCCAGTACCTGCCAGCACCCCCTTTCACTGCAGTGCTGGGCACCCACGCGGCACTATAGTGTTTCAGGGAGAGAGTGCATTGGCAGCACTTTCTTTGTATGGAAACACGTTATTTCCAAAGTGAAAAAGTGTTGAGCTTGTGTGGTCTCTTATCTAGAGTAAAATTGCATCACAACTACTTGTCTGATCGCTGTTGAGCAGAACATGATTTAGAAACTAAGATCTTATTCTGCGTGCAGCGGCCTGGCCTGTGCTGGAGACACAAGTTACACAACACCGAACAGTTCCACACTACACTACCTTGATTAAAAAATTGGTATAGGGCCCACCAGCAGGCTAATGGTGTTGAAGCACAGCCCATCTGTGGGGCCATTTCATGTTGACTTGGCAGTGTCATCAACCTATGGTGTTTGTCACCTGTTGATGTTGTTTGTTGGTTGCTGTTGTGTCGGGTGAGTGCGGGGCAATCAGATGACTCCAACACCAGTGTGGGGGGTAATGGTATGGCCGGTGCTATGATATAATTACAGGAGGCAGTGATGCTGGTAACTGGGTCTCGCCGGCATAGCCCAACTGGCAGATGAAGAATTGCAATTCCAAGGGATAACAGCCTTCACCTGTGGGCTGCTTCCTCTATTCCATATTCCAGGTTGCCTATTCAAGGTGGAATACTCTGCTAAAACAGTTTCTTTTGATTTAAGGCTGAAAATGAATGATTATGAGTAAAATAAAGTGCCGCTAAAATGCCGCTAAATTTCCATATTTGTGCCGCTAAATTTCCATATTTGTGCCGCTAAATTTGCGAATCCATGCCGCTATATCCTGGGGGATCTGTTCTTTGTTATACTCCTCACCCGAAGCTTCGGTCCTAGTAAATGGTCAACTTTCCTCATCCTTCACCCTTCAACGAGGAGTTCGTCAAGGTTGTCCTCTTTCTCCACTCCATTTTGTCTTGGCTCTTGAGCCCTTTCTGACCTCCATCCGTAATAATTCTTCCATTTTTGGCTTTCCATATGGTGATAAACAATTAAAACTGTCTACCTATGCGGACGATATTCTCTTATTTATTTCAAACCCTGAAGTTTCTATTCCACCTTTACTTTCCGAGTTTGGAACATTTTCCCTTGTTTCCGGTTACAAGATTAATTCTGATAAGACAGAAATTCTTCCCTTGACAAAACGTTGCCTTCCCAACTTATTTTCCTCAACAGGCTTTTCCTGGAATAGTACGAAGATTAAATATCTTGGTATCTGGTTCTCCAATTCCATCTCCTCTTCCGTTAAATTAAATATGTCTGCAGTTCTTTCTCAAATGGATCAGGCATTCTCCTCTTGGAACCCTCTTTTTCTTTCTTGGTGGGGTCTTAATTCTGTTAAGATGATGATCGCCCTTATTCTGATTTGTATTCTTTCTATGTTACCCGTGCATATTCCTGCACTATATTTTAAACGTATTGACTCTTCTCTTTCAAAATTCCTGTGGAAGAATAAAAAATCTAGAATTTCTCTTCAAGCTCTTCGTAAATCTAAATCAAATGGTGGTGTTAATTTCCCTGATTTCCGTCTATATCACAAATCATTTTCTCTACGCCAAGCATCACGATGGTTGTCGACGGAATTTTCCCCCTTTTTTTTCCCCTTTGGTTCCATATTGAACGAGATTTATTACTACCCTTCTCTTTTGAAGAAGCTTTACGTTTTTTCCATTAAATCCCCTTCCTTTGTTCAAACATACCTCTTCTTTGCTAAAACCTTTGATTTTTCCGTTGACCAGTTTATGGGAATCTTTTCTCCATACACCTATTTGGTATAATTCACTTATTCTTTTAAATAATAGGCCTATTTCTTGGACATCTTGGAGGCTTAAAGGTATTATATGGGTCAATCATCTCTTTGATGGTGTATTACCTCATTCGTTTCCCCAATTTCAGCTCCAATTTCGCTGTCCTATTTCTTTTTAATGAAAATATACTATTCTTATGGAAATAATTCTTGAGCGCTACTATTCTCTTCCTTCTTCATCTTCACTAACTTCTTCTCATCTTCTACCACTTCTTTCTACCCTCCCTAAGGCGTCTCTCATTTATAAGTTCTTTTCCTCTCCTAACCCTGATCGTGTCAAAACCAAAGTGGAACTTGCTTGGGAAAAAGATTTAGATTGTACCTGGTCTATTGTTCTTTGGGACAAACTCTGGTCTAGAACTTTGAAAAACTCTCGTTCTGCCTCTCCTACTCAATCTTTATTTTTTTTTCTATCATAGACTTTACCTTTCTCCTCTTTCCATTTCTCGTTTCTCGTCTTCTTCTGATTCTAATTGCTGGACCTGTGGTGCTCTCAATGCTGACCTTATACACCTCTTCTTTCTCTGTCCCGCTGTTTCTGCTTTCTGGAAACAAGTTTGGTCCTATATTTCCCGCATTTTTACTCTTTCCATACCATATTCACTCCCTATTCTTTTTCTAGGCACTCTTTCGGATTCCTTGGTTCTTCCCCCACATTCACATGACCTATTGGACCTCATGCTTGCACTCGCATTTCAACACATTTCTTCTAACTGGAAGTCCCTTACGAATGTCTCCATTAGTAGTTGGTGGAATGCTTTATGCCATTTTCATAGACTTGATGTTGCCTTTGCTTCTTCTGGTACTCCTACTCATAATGTGGATCTTTATTGGTTACCTCTTACCACATACCTTGATCACTTATCTCAAAAGAAACCTTTACATGTTAACGCTGAAAACTTCAAACCTCCTTGAAGAACTTTACTCTCTCCTTCTTTTTTATTCATTTACTGTAGATTATAATTCTATTTATTATAACATTTCTTTATATGATGCAAACTATGTATTTTTTACTTTCTTCATTATTTCTTTTGCCATTAACAAGATTTGATTACATCCTCCTAATTTCCTCCCTTTCCCTCCCCTCCTTCCCATCCCTTTAAAATCCCATAAAATGCTTTATTTCTTGCTTTGACATTGGTATTGTTATGTACTCAGAATAGTTTGATATGTATTGGCTTTTTACTTTACTGGTGTCACATTCCTGTTTTTGACAATATTTTTCAATAAAGCTTTCAAACGTAAGAATTGCAAAAGCAATTCTTGATACATCTGGCCCTAACTTTTGAAGCCAAGAAATATTTTATAGAAAGTATAGCACTTGGTTTAACTGCTCCGTAGATCAACCAGCATTTGAAATGCAATAGGTCTCGCATTTGTGAGAGTTTAAGCAATTAGCATTGTAAATCACAATGCCTTTTATGTTTTAAAAACCAAAACATAAATAAAAGGCATTGTCATTTACAATGTCAATTGCTCAAACTCCCGTAAAATTGAGACCTATTTCATTGCAAATGCTTGTTTCATTTGACTACAGGTTTGAGAGGCGACTAGATTGCTTTGACACTAGGGAAACAGATAGGCTATTCATCGAACAGAGTAATCTATCATAAATCATTCTTACCACAATTTAGTGTTCCTCGTCAGCACTAGCACCAGCACCGATGATGGAAAACACTATCAGTACTTATTACTCCCCTAAGAACTTGCCCATGTTTAGATAGCAAATGACGTTTAGTGATAGCAATTTCACGAGTTATGACCCCCCGCCACCCTTTCCAGCATGTTATCAATCATTGTGACTGTGCGGGGCACATTAGCGGGTCCAGTCGCTTTATGTTTGCCGATAGCGAATTACTGAGCACTCACCTAAAATAACCTGCTTAAAGAAGAACTCCTTGTGCAGACAAATGATACTGGAGTCTCAGCTGCTGATTAGGCAGCGGGCACTGCCTCCGTTTATAAAGTCTATGCACCCAACATGGCGGCCGTAAGAGGGAGCTACAAGGTTGCCATTGAGGACCAGCGCCATCACACTGCGAGGTTCTTATGCCCGGGTGAGTGGGCAGCAACAAAACTGGAAGTACAAAAACGGAAATCCAGACTACAACCCCCTCACGCACAACGTACCACAAAGAAGATGCACATATCCTGCAACTCTTGTAGAAATGAAGCAGAGGCGGATGGGTCGGTTCAAAAGTTTATTCCATTACAGCCCCACACCAGTGTGCGGTTCACAGGTGAGGAAGAGCATGACTTTGGGAACGGTTGACTGCAGGGGAGAATGAGGGGTGGAATGTGGAATGTTGGGGAACCAATGGGAGCGGGGTAATGACACTGGGTGCTCTCGCGCAGGAGAGTCTGTGAATGCTGCTGTTACGCGCTAAGGTTAGTGCGTGACAGTCAATATAATACACTACTATACTGATCTCTACCAATCCTCCCTCACAGTGACCCGGAGGTCATCCAAGAGTATTTCGATACCATGCAATTGCTGTGGATGGATGACACACATCAGCAGTACCTGGACTCCCCATTTGATGTGGAAGACATTGTCTGTGTCATTCGAAGTATGGCCAGTGGGAAGGCCCAGGGACTGGATGGTCTAATTGTCCAATTCCATAAGCAATATGCTCAGATGTTAGCTCCACACTTTCAGGCCATGTATGATGAAGCCAGAACCGAGCTGTTATGCCTTCCAAATATATTGTGCACCCTAATCAGCCAGGGTGTGTGCCTGGCCAGTCTACCACGCTTCATATGCATATGCTGTTTATTGTGCTTCCCACCCTAACAACTGACCTATCCACTGTGGTCGCTTTCCTGGATGCCACAAAGGATGTCAATTAACTAGAGTGGCCTTATCTTTTTTCCCTCCTACAGCGCATCAAAATCAGTCCAAGCTTTCTGAAATGGATATCTCTTCTCTCTGCATTTCCTACTGCATGAGTCCAGGTGAACGGCATGATTTCGCTTGCCTTCTCGATCAGCAGAGGCACGCACCAGGACTGCCCGCTATCCCCGGTCCTAGTCACTATTGTCATGGAGCCCTTGGCCATCCGACTTCGGCAGCACCATGCAGAGTGTGGACTGAACTTCATGTCCCAGCAGCTCATCATCTCCATTTATGCCAATGGCGCATGATATACATCTGAGTCCCTGTTCATAACCTAGCAACTGTCCTGTGGGAGTTCATTCGTTCTGGTGGTCTAACTAGAATTATGATCTATAGGCCAAGTCAATGAGCTTTCTCTTGACTCCTACCACTTCTAGCTTCACTACAGACTTACCTCTGGCCTGGTCCAATAACTGGGCATCTTGGTCCATAGAGATACTACAGATGTCTGGTGAGAAAATTATCGTAACACCATCACATGGCTGGAGGATAGGATTCTGCAATGGTCTCAGCTACCTGTCTCAATAGCCAGGAGAGTGACCATAGCAAAGATGGTGAGACTGCCCAAACTCCTCTATCTCTTTGTGAATATACCCATGCCACTGATGAGAGCCTTCCTTATTCGCCTTAGATCACTTCTCACAATGCTTATTTGGGGTGGAATTCAGCCCGGCTTGACAGACGAGGTGCTAGCGCTACCATTTGAGCTGCGAGGTATTGGTGCCTCTGACCTTAAGTTATATTACCAATAAGCACAGGCGCAGTTCACATACTTGTTAACACACCCAGACTTACACACCCTACACACAGATGTAGAAACCATAGCATGGCTCCTTGCTCCCTGAATACCATTAGGTATGCGACTGTGAAACGCTTGAGGGCTGCTTTGGACACTGTGGCCTGTACGACTGGGGCATGCTATAGGCGTCGTCGTAGAGCTTGTCTGTCCTTTCTTCATTCAACAGAGATGTCCCTGACCATAAACCAGGCACTGGCTCCCTCAATGGATGGGCTCGCCCGCGACCAGCTGAACTGTATACAGTTGTGGGTGATGAGGTACCCCTATCTTGATGGTTCCTTTATCCAGTTAATTGACATATAAACATGCATTCTCTGCACACCCCTAGATGTTTTCTTATAGCACAGGCTGAACAGCACCTGAAGACAGATACACCCCACCTTCCCACAGGCACCCTGCAACCTTAAACCGCTAGACCTGCTTCTGTTAGCATCCTCCCCTAGACCACTGATCACATGTCTATAGGCCGCTATGTAGACCCCGACCACACTGATTGTACCTGGGGCAAGGGAGGAGTGGTGGTGGTGCAGCCGGCTCAAAAAATTCTCCATAAACCATCACCTTAACCCGCGGAGCTACTTAACTTACTATTTTCTCACAACTGGGCCCATCGTTCTTACCTTACATTCATTCACACATTTACTCTGCTCCGAGGATTCAGTGAAGATCCAAAAAAGGAGAGTCGCGGTGCAATAGCGGAGTGCCTAAACTAAACTTTATACATTATTTACAACTGCAGTTTTATTTCTAATGCCATGGTTTTCTAAAAGAAGAATTTTAAAACACTATTCATTTATTTAATGGATCTGCTAGTAAAAGTTAACTAAAGGACAAGACCTGCTTAATTCTCCTTTTATTTAATTTTTATTTAGAGATTTAATCTCCTAGCATGATCTCTACGTTTTACTAAAAGAAAAATAATTCAGTTATGCAATAAATCCTGAAAGAAAAGTTACATTTCAATAACATTCATTTATTAGCATGATAGCTTTGAAAAATAAGTCAGAGTCATATTACCCAGATATAGAGACGCAGACATATGCATAGAATGAAATAGTTCCAATCGAAAACCTCTCTGTCTCTCTCTCTCCAAGGATTTTGCACCCATTCAAAAGTTAAAGTTCAGAAAATGTCAAAGTCTCTGCGCCATAGGAAAAATTGCGCAGACCGACATTATCTCGGGGTGCAAAGATCAGGTCAAAAAGTGATCTTCTTTCAATGTCCCAAATGTCCTCTTTTATACCCTTTTTCACTAGCTTATCTGTCTAAATTTGTAATTCTTAAGTCCTAGAATGTCTGTGATTGGTCAATTTAGAGTTGGATGAGCATCACCTCATCATTTTACTGTTCAATTTGTGCGGAGTCATCCTTATGTCGCTGAAAACTGGGGTGCCATTGTCCCAACTTTTACTTCCTTCGAAGTGTCCTTTAAATTGCTATTAAACGTTCTTTTCCCATGGCTCAACTTGCTGACTTAAACAAACTTGGCTTGGGCCCCATGACGTAGGCCACGCTGTCCTTGACCCATACTGCTCAGTTACAGGCAGCTCGCATCTCCGATCTGGCGCCTGCGCACTTCTAACGCCATCTTGGAATTTCAGTCAGCATCCATCTTTGTTGGCTCACATAGGCCTCAATTTAGGAACTATTACAGAAACAAACACAAATAATTGTAAATTTACTAAATAAAGACCTTTCTGTTTACCTTCCCTTTTCTAATGATATCCTGGTTAGTATGTACCTAGCTTTAAGTAACATATATGCGTGATTTGACTTACCAATGTTCATGATGTATGCCACAAATAAACAGACAGAAGCACATTCATGCAATTCTCAATTAGATTATAACAAATGCGTACTCTTTATGACACAATATACGACAAATTAGTAAAATATGCTTAGCAATTCCATGCAAATTAGTATCCCACGTGTATTTGTGTGTTTACATTCTATTCTATGTTGGTTAATTTCAAAACCACACATTTAGTACTTATTACTGTTATGGAAAGTTAATTTCACAAGGGGTATGCACATTTTTTTGTTTCCACTTGGAGTTCTGGACTTTTTGGTTCTGTCCAGAGGTGTCAGGGAACAACACCCGAAGACCCCGGAGTTCCACCTGTCTTGGTGCACGAATAAACAGAAACACGGGCTTCTCGATGGTGGCGTCAAAGACCAAAGGTTTATTACTGCAGGGACACAGAAGTCACAGAAACTACGCATGGGCAGTGTCTAGGAGCCTGTTCGAATTGTACAAAGAGGGTTGCTCCTTATATATTGAAAATTGGGCTTCGGGCAAATTCTTCACATGTTAGTACATTCCCAAACCTTTGTGTCCTAAACAACAAATATTTGGCGTTGCACAGGAATCGTCGATAATATCTGATGCCAAACATTACTAAGAGGGGTTCCCACTAGTTCATCACAATCCCTTGTCAATATTGCATTCAAGAGCCGGACCGCCTCATCGTAAATTTCGTTACCTCCCCCTAATAAAGATTCAGAAAGAAAGGAACGGAGCCAGGTGTGGAAGATAGGAAAGTAGGATAAGGGATGTTTGTGGGTTGTAAATGGGCAAGGCTACCGGCTTCGGCCGCCTAATCGTGATCAGGCCAACGGACACGAGAACCAGTTCAGCAGGACTGGCCTCGGGCAGAGGAGGCAGCCTTTGTCGAGTCATGCAGCTACAGCGTGTTCTGGTCTAAGGTGCACGTGTCACTAGAGAGGTGAATCTCCGGCTAAGGCTACGTGTCCTTAATCGAAATGAAGTGATCAGAGGTTATTGCGTATGTGAGGGCAAGAAACACAAAATGGCTGCCATGATCTAAGATGGATGCCATGGGTAGATCACAAATGTGTTTGTTACAGGAGTACTCTTGCTCGTAGCGTAGCGAAAACACCAGGATATGCTAAATGGATCATTTGCGGTTCGCTGATACCAATATTATGTATTTCCGACAATATTGAAAACACGGGTTCAAATCGTCACGGAACCTCAGACCCTCCTTTTGCCCTTACATAGGCAATTACTCAGTCTATGTCAGAGTCTAATTCTATGCTCATCAGGTCAGTGACATGTTGTTGTATCATCATCCTTTCTCGCGCCTTTTCTCCAAACGCAGGTGGTTTCCTAAAAAAAGGTTGCAGCACAAAGACTACACAGAGCTG
Organism: Lissotriton vulgaris; assembly: GCF_964263255.1. Classification (NCBI taxonomy): domain Eukaryota; kingdom Metazoa; phylum Chordata; class Amphibia; order Caudata; family Salamandridae; genus Lissotriton; species Lissotriton vulgaris. Next base: position 772,989,013 of record NC_141685.1, on the reverse strand, counting down.
GACCACACTGGATAATCAGGCAGCATGAGAATAGGAATACTAAGATGACACCAATGACCATCAGAACCTTCCATCCCCACGCTGATATCAGAGTCCAAAACCACTCCATGAAGGACCAGTTTCCCTTGTCTACGTGTATAGAGTCGGAAATCTTGTGTAGCTTAGAGATCGCCTCATAGACTGTTGGAGCATTATTGGGAATAAAGACACAGCAGCTCGATTGGATCATTCTGCATACCCCACCTCGATCTGCAAGTATTACGTCTAGAACCATACGGTTCTGCAACGTCATGAGTCTATCCGCCTGAAGCTCAGCTGTCAAATTGCTAAGGGCACCAGCAGTTTCGGTAATAGTAGATTCAACTACCCGTGTTAGCTGACGTATGTTTCTACTATTGGCCATAGGCCCCCAGAACGGAAGGAAGCCTTTGAAGAAGTCTCCAGCTTCCTGACCAGCGGTATCTTCCTTGCTGAAGACACCTCTTGCTACTCTGGTCTTGTGATAAGCAGATGAAGCAGTGTATGTTGGAGGCAACAGTCGAGCAATATAACATGATCCCGAAAAGTCAGCAGGCAACCATGTATACGCTTTGTCTCGACAGATGAAGTAGGTACCCCTAGCAGTAAGAAAAGCAGGGGAAGAGTTAGACGGAAACACGTAAGTCTCTACGCACTCACTCCTCCCTAGCTGAGCTCTCGGATTTCTCCCATTACCTTGCAAACAGACCTGACCTCGGTGAGGTACGACCCAGATTGGAGTTGAGCTTTTACGCTTGCTTTCTCCCAAACTAAGGCGATACTCTGAAGAATTCCAACTCAAATATACTCGTAATTCGTCTCTAGGGTAAGATGGAGTATTATTGACGTCCTTGATCATGTCAATAATTCCCTGGACTAAAGCTTTGTTGGCAGAGTTATATTTAGTGGAACGTGGTGGACGCGGAGGATAGGTTTCAAGGGCATAAGCAAAGATGGTTTGAAGGGCCTGAAATGATCCATTATAGCTGAAAGGCAAAACCAGATAGGGATAGTGTGGGGTATCAAGCCACACACCCAGCAGTCTGTAGTGTTAACTACCAGTTGGTGTTGGTGCAAGAGCTGTACAAAAGTGTTATTGATGAATTCTGAGCGTCGAGCTTGCTCATGTTCAGGAAACGAGTGAAAAGAGTGTATAGAAGAAACAGTAGAAGTAGCAGGATCAAGGGGAGGTACTGTAGTTACTGGTACAAAAATCAAACTCATACCAAAGACGATTCCACCCACCAACGTTATCAAAACAATCAAAAATGTAATGGCACATTGTATCAAAAAGCATTTGCTGTGAAGAATTCTGTAAAGTCTATTTCTGCGAACATAAATCACATTTTCTCGTTGCAGCGCAGGAAGCTCCATCTTCTACAATCCGCTCGCGACCACTGATGATGTGTACGTAGATGAAAATGCCTCTATCAGCCCTGGGAGTTCCCAGAACCAACAGAAAGATCGACCTTGTGTCAGACCCCCGCAGATTCAACTAGGTACACAGCCACGACCCTACGGCTACCCAGACGGCAAGGCAATTTTTAAAAACAATAAAACAATAGCAAACTTCCTGGCTGGAGGCAAAAGTTCAAAATTTCAAATATCACAATAGGCAGTTTCCTGCTTTATTTGTCCATATTACGAGGTCGTAAGTTGTATCTTAGTTTTGCAGGAACTGTTTGATCGGCAAATAACGTATCATTAGTAGCTGTTGCAGTGTTCAGGTTCGCAGATGACAGAGTTTTTTCTGATGCAGAGGACAAATGTTCAGAGTTCAGAGGAGTCTTTTCAGGAGGAGAGTCAGAGTTCGGAGTGTCAGTTATTAATTCGGCATCGCTGAAAGGGATAAACTTGGGTGTTTGCTCGCATTCAGAGGTACCAATTCCCTTCTTCACCCAGTCGTCGTAAGGAAGTGGCAAAGGTACACGTTTGACATGAGTTGCGTGTATCCAGTGCTTACGTCCAGCCACACGAACGGCAGTTCTTGTTGCAAGCAGCACCTGGAAGGGTCCGACAAACTTGGGTTGAAGGTTCTTTGTCCTCGCGAAATTTCGGACCACAACGTGGTCGCCGGGTTTCAGCTGATGACCTGGACTCTCCGGAGGCTTTGGCAATGCATCGAAAACCTGTTGGTGAATAAGACTCAATTTAGCAGTCAAGTCGTAAAGGTAATCGATCAACATGGGATATTCTAGAGAACAAAACTCCTTTGGCCTAGGCACTCCCCAAACATTTGCCGGACGGCCAAAAACAATTTCGTAAGGACTAAGCCCTACTCTAGAATGTACAGTTGCTCTCGTTGATAACAAAGCCAAGGGTAGTGCGTCTGGCCAGGATAAACCCGTGGATGCCTGTATTTTAGCTAGTTTTAGTTTGAGGGTGCCATTGTAACCCTCAACCAAACCAGCAGACTGGGGATGGTTTGCACTGTGAAATTTCTGTTTAATGCCCAAACCGGCACACACACTCTGCATAACTTTCCCTATAAACTCACTTCCGTTATCTGACCATACAATCCGTGGCATTCCATACCTAGGGAAATATTCTTTGAGAAGAATTTTGGCAGTTGATAGGGCAGTATTGTCCTTTAGTGGATATGCTTCGATCCATCTGGAAAAAGCACAAACTACCACCAGGACGTATTTTAGATTATTACACCGATCCATGTGTATGAAATCTAGCTGAATCACTTCAAAGGGGCAAGAAGGAGGAGCGAAGTGACCAGCAGGAGTTGGGGTTCCCTTGCCAGGATTATGCATCAGGCATACCATACAATTTTTCACCACTCTCTCTGCACATTTACTGATCCCATCATTCTTCCAGACTGGAGCCAACATTTTACAGATTCCTTTAGAACTTATATGCGCTACTCCATGCGCCATTGTCACCACTGCAAGCACATACGCATCAGGCAACATCCAACGCTGTTGTTCTGACAAATCAATCCAACACCCACTCGAATCCAACTTGCCCGTACTTTCTTTCCATGCACGTTTTTCCTCCTCAGTTGCCTCTTTCTGAATCTCTTTCCCACTTTCCACTGTATCCTCACACATCCCAGACTCAGAAATCCATCTTGCAGACGTAGCAACGTACATTCTACTCATCATATCTCTAGCTGTCTGTTTAGCAGTTTCATCAGCAAAAGCATTCCCACGACCAACATCATCCGTGATTGCTTTATGAGCACTGCATTTCACAATTGCAACTTCAGTCGGCAAGGTTAGAGATTCCAACAAGTCGTTAACTAGCTGACCATGTTGAATCTTAGTCCCATGGGACGTAATGAAACCTCTTTCTTTCCACAAACGGCCAAAACTATGGGCCACGCCAAATGCATACTGACTATCTGTGAACACATTCACTCTCTTTCCCTTAGCTAAAACACACGCTCTTGTTAGAGCTATTAATTCTGCAGCTTGGGCAGAATTCTGAGTCACTCTTGCAGTCTCCACAATCGTTCTCAAAGTCGTTACCGCATAAGCAGCAGTCACATCACCATTCTCCAATTTAAAGCATGACCCATCAACATACAACGTGCCATCTGGATCTGACAACGGAGTGTCTTTTAAATCAATTCGTCCTTTTGTCTCTTCCTCAGTTCTAAAACAGCAATCATGGGGCTCGGAATCACTCGACTCTTGATTAGTCGGCAACAATGTTGCTGGATTCAATACATTGCATCTTTTGATCTGAATATGACTTGCTAGCAGTGTCAACTCGTAGCCAGATAATCTCGCACTGGTAAGGTGTTGTGTCTTGGTTCGGTTCATGAGTGTATCCACAGCATGAGGAACCATAACTACTAGCATGTTGTTCCTCACCAAACCAGCAGATTGTCGAATGGAAGCCGCAGCTGCCGCTGTAGCTCTCAAACAACTAGGTAACGCTCTGGCTACCGGATCCAATGTTGATGAAAAATACGCACAAGGGCGTTGTTTATCACCAAATTTCTGTGTCAGAACACTCAACGCGCAACCTTCTCTCTCGTGAACATAGAGCGTGAATGGCTTGCTGTAATCAGGTGTGCCCAATACAGGAGCTGAACACAATGCTTTTCGTAACTCAGAAAAACTCTCCTGACATTCATCAGACCATGGCACCGGACTCGGAACATTTTTCCCAGTCAAAGCTACCAACGGTTTTGCTAAAAGAGAAAAATTTGGGATCCACTGCCTACAGTAAGAGGTAATACCTAAAAAGGCACGCACTTCTCTCTGTGTGCGAGGAACACTCATCTGCGTAATTGCTTTTATTCTTTCTGGGGTCAACTTCCTTCCCTCCTTTGACAAGAGATGACCTAGGTAGGTCACTTCTTGGCAGCAATATTGCATTTTCGAAGGTGACACCTTGTGATTCAAATTGGACAAATGATGCAATAACGAAATTGTAGCTGCTTTGCAAGTTTCCTTGTCATCGGCAGCCACTAGAAGATCGTCTACATACTGTACTAGGGCAGAACCTTGAGGAAGTACAAAAGAATCTAACTGACTTTTTAATGCCTGACTGTAAATGGATGGGCTCTCACAATAGCCTTGTGGAGCGCGTTTAAACCTGAAGCTTCGACCTCCTAGACAGAAGCCGAAAATATCTCTGCTTTCTTCGGCTATCGGAATGCTGAAAAAGGCATTCTTCAAGTCGATGACTGAAAACCATGTGGCTGTAGCAGGAATCAATGTTAATAAGGCAGTAATGTCTGGAACTACAGGAAACTGTGGAACCACAATCTTATTAACTTCTCTGAGATCAATGACAAACCTATATACTGGAGGCTTTGTAGGATCAGTTCGTTTCAAAATCGGTAATACAGGACTGTTACAGACATTACCTCTAGTTTCTTCAACCACACCTTTCTTAATCAAATCTTGCACAATCAATAAAAGTGCACGTTCACCTTCACTAGATATTTTGTATTGAGGGATTCGTGGAAATTTTACATTAGCTTTCAAAGTGACTACATAGGGTGGTATTTCCAAAAGGCCTACATCGTTAGGACCAGTCGCCCAAAGAGTATCAGGGAGCGAACGCAGCTCTGGCGGGAGTGCATTCATTGACAAGTACATCGAAGAGGTGATTCTTTTGCCCAATGTAAGCTGTACTCCTTCCGGAGAACAGTACAATGTCGCATATAGTCGTTTTAATAAGTCTAAACCAAGCAGATTTTCATTACAACCCGTCGTCAAAATCAAGGGTGCTTTCAATTGACACGGTCCAACAGAAATAGATAAAGGACCAGATATGGGGTTGTAAACAGGGGCGCCTGAAAAACCTACAGAAACATTTGTTAAGCCGGACAAAGGTGCGCCAGGGAGTTTCGCATGAATGATAGAACTTTTTGCTGCACCAGTATCCAACAGAAACGGTTCGACTACACCTGATGTTGCTACTGCGACATAAGGCCCACTCTGATCCACTGGAACTGATACTACTCCCTCTCTCTGTCCATGGCTGTCCTAGTACCCATTTTGATGAAATCCCTCATCCACTTCACAATAGTCTTCAACAAGATACTGTTGAGATCTATTTTGCTGGGCAGACTGTCCATTTCGTTGATCAAAGTGATTGGAAGGGCGATCATTCGTCTGTGGAGGCATAGCACCTCGTCCTCGGCCTCTAGAATTCTGCACAAAACCACCACGACCTCTCTGAGCTGCTGCTGCGTTATTTTGCGCTAAGACTGGACACTCATTTTTGTAGTGACCCTCTTTCTTACAGTACGCACACTGGTTCCACTGATATTGAGGTCTCGGTGAACTATAATCTGTCCTTTGATATGACCCTTGCTGCGTATTAGTCTGATTCATACGAGGCGGATACGCCTGTTGCAAGAGAACTTTAGTCTTTAAGTCTTTCGTTTTCTTATCTGATTTCTCTTTCTCCTCTTTATCCCTATTTTCATAATACTGTGCAGTTGCAAGTATTTGCGCGGTTGTAGATACAGCCCACGCACTCTCGGAATCTTTTAATTTGCTGCATAGCTCGGGTAACAAATTATGTACGAATTTATCGACAAACAGTCTCTGTCCTCCTTCTGTGCTCATATCCTGACCACTATGATCTACAAAAGTCTCTTCGAACCTCGTGAAAAAGTCGGAGACACTTTCGTCTTTCTTCTGCCTGCATGCGGACAACTTGTCCCAGTTAACACGCAATGCTGGCATCAGAGTCTTCATTAAGTCGATTATCCTACCTGGAAGATTAGCAATTAGAGGTTCGGGTTTGGAACCACCTATTTGCTGACCATCTGCTGCAATGATATCTGCCCAATTACCACCTAGGGCAACTGGATGATTCTCTTTACGTATCTTAGCCCAAATTGGTTGCGGAACTACATTGCCAAATAACATGTCAATGTCCGCCAGATTCATTACACAAGCCTCAACTGTTTGCGCTAACTCCTTATAGTACCCAGCAGGATTCTTACGCGGATCTGTCAAGGCCTGCTTCACTGCTAACACTTCGGCTCGCTTCCACGGAATGTGTATCCACACTCTCTGGAATTGCGCCGGAGCGGCTGCAATACCACGGACTGCATCAGCTTGCACAGCATCGTGCCAAATTGGAGGAACCTCCCTCATTGGATATTGGCGAGTCTGCTTCGTACTACTTTTCTCTAAGTCTCTCGGTGAACGAAGTGATGGATCATTTCTATAACTTAAAATCAGTTCCATCGCTTCTTTTATATTTTGACCTACTATCATTCCTGTAGCAAACTCTTTCTGAACCTTAATTAAGTCTTCTAAATTCGATTCAGAGTCATCTTCTTCTAGTTCCTCACGTAAAAGAGAGCACATCTCATCAAAAACATATCGTTGCGTTGGTTCATTCCATTGCATAAATGTATCTAGTACATCTCTCGTGCTATATCTCCTACTCTTTGAAATCCATCTAAGAGCCGTGGAATCCAATATTCCCCGTTCCTCAGTACTTGGGAGCTGACTGCGTCTTTGTACAGAGTCAGAAGTAGGAGTCTTAATTAAAGTTTTATAGAAAGGAGACAGAATGTTAGAGACAGAATCAGTGATTCTTCGACGAACAGAAAGCGGAGTCAACATACTGGCAGATGCAGAGAACACAGTAGCAGTTGGAACAGATAGCGGGACAGTAGGAGTATCGAGGAAGATAGCTTGTGGAACAGTAGGTGTAAGCGACACAGGTATAGGTAGAGAAGTCGGCAACCCAGGAAGAGGAGGTGCCGAAGGAATATTCACATTGACCACAGGAGGTACAGGAGCTTGATTCTGAGGGGCAGGAGCAGGAATACCAGGTTGTCCAGCAACCGGCAATTGAACATTCGGTACAGGTGGAGCTGTAGCACCTTGTGAATACGGTGGAGGTGACTGTAACAGATAAGACAACAGAGGATCGTTTTCGGGGTCCTCCAGTATCTTAGTTTTTTTCGATGGCAAGGCAGGATAGCACTTGTCGATCGCTAAATTATGCTCTCTAATGGCCACCTCTATGGCCTTCTCAGACTCGTTGACTTGCAGCTGCTTAGCCGCTTGTTCTAAAGTCAACTCTTGCTCTTTCTGTTCTTTCTTCAACCTTTTAATCTCTCTCTGTTTAGATTCTTTTCGCCAGTAACGGAAAGAATCAAACATTGCCGGCCGGGCTTTCTTCCTAAACAATTTCGCTTCTAAATTATCAAGGATTTCGGGTTCAAAACTACCATGCAGTGGCCAACTAAGGACACCGTCCTTTTCCGTATAGCGGACCCACACCTCATTATAAGATATAGGACCCACACCATGCTTACAGTACAGATCATATAAGGGAGTCCCAATCGGAGGAACCAGACATGAGTCCTCCAATCGTGAATCACTGTTGCAACCAAAATAAGACAACATACAATTTCTCCGACTTACCATTTTGCAATCCGGAACACAGAACGAACAAAACAAGAAACAGATATGTGCACCTGAACCAAAAATTTAGGCCTACCAAAAGCGAACTGATGTATCGATACCCAAACTAAACCAAATAGATTATCGTAACCAGAACAACCAGTGATAATCTTACGAAACCAAACCAAACCAAGAACCAAAAAGGATTTTAACAACCCTTACGAAGTAACCAGCTAGCAATCACTAAATACTTAACTGAGGCACTGAAGACGTCACCAAGGAGAAACCCGTCACGTTTCGCCGTACTAAGGACTGCACCTCGGGTCCAAGACAGGGCGACGGTCAAGGCAACGGCCCACTGCAGCCGTCTTGAACGGGAACCCTCGTGGAAGAGAACGTCGGGCCACTTTTGCGATATGCCGGGATCGATGAAGTGGGGCGCCTCCCTCAGGAATCTTCACACGAAGCTTCTCGAACTCTTCAGGCTTTTGGACCGGTACCGAATGACGTCGCCCCACTTGGGCGCCAATTGGAGTTCTGGACTTTTTGGTTCTGTCCAGAGGTGTCAGGGAACAACACCCGAAGACCCCGGAGTTCCACCTGTCTTGGTGCACGAATAAACAGAAACACGGGCTTCTCGATGGTGGCGTCAAAGACCAAAGGTTTATTACTGCAGGGACACAGAAGTCACAGAAACTACGCATGGGCAGTGTCTAGGAGCCTGTTCGAATTGTACAAAGAGGGTTGCTCCTTATATACTGAAAATTGGGCTTCGGGCAAATTCTTCACATGTTAGTACATTCCCAAACCTTTGTGTCCTAAACAATAAATATTTGGCGTTGCACAGGAATCGTCGATAATATCTGATGCCAAACATTACGAAGAGGGGTTCCCACTAGTTCATCACAATCCCTTGTCAATATTGCATTCAAGAGCCGGACCGCCTCATCGTAAATTTCGTTACCTCCCCCTAATAAAGATTCAGAAAGAAAGGAACGGAGCCAGGTGTGGAAGATAGGAAAGTAGGATAAGGGATGTTTGTGGGTTGTAAATGGGCAAGGCTCCCGGCTTCGGCCGCCTAATCGTGATCAGGCCAACGGACACGAGAACCAGTTCAGCAGGACTGGCCTCGGGCAGAGGAGGCAGCCTTTGTCGAGTCATGCAGCTACAGCGTGTTCTGGTCTAAGGTGCACGTGTCACTAGAGAGGTGAATCTCCGGCTAAGGCTACGTGTCCTTAATCGAAATGAAGTGATCAGAGGTTATTGCGTATGTGAGGGCAAGAAACACAAAATGGATGCCATGATCTAAGATGGATGCCATGGGTAGATCACGAATGTGTTTGTTACAGGAGTACTCTTGCTTAGCGTAGCGAAAACACCAGGATATGCTAAATGGATCATTTGCGGTTCGCTGATACCAATATTATGTATTTCCGACAATATTGAAAACACGGGTTCAAATCGTCACGGAACCTCACACTTTGCTCCATCAGTGGCACAAGCTCTGTGAGGATATTACAGAACAGCAGTGGCAATACTACTGCTCACACATGCAAGCATTATCACCCAACTACAGGCTCCGCCTTAGCCACTTTAACTACCTACACTGACTCTACCGCACCCTTCTCCAGCTACATCATATGGGCCTCCGTGAGGACACTAGATGCACGGGTTGCGGGGAAGAAGGCTGGATTCTTGAACCTGGCCTGGTGATGCACACGTAGAGCAGAGTATTAGCAATGAGTGCACGAGATTACGGCGCATGCGCTACTACGAATACCAAAAGTGGCCCTGCTTGGATATGTGATGGTTATTCCTCCTGTTGTCCGCAATACTGCTACTACTAGCGAAGAGACAGATTACAATGCATTGGGGCCATACTGATGTGCCCACTGTCTGAAACTGGCTGACTGACTCTGTATTCTGCCAGGAGCGGCATGATGACTATTGGGGACTTATGCTGGTGCCCAACAGGCCTAAGGACATTTGGGCTTAATTTGTATTGTATATGGCACCAGACCGGAGGGACGGGAGAGGATACCGACTGCTACAGCATGCCATGGTGATGCCACCTCCCCTCCGACATAGCCTTGCTACCTAACTTCACACTAAGACCCTCTACTTGTGCCTGGCCCTTGTTGACGGATACATTGCCCATGCGCCCTACTGTACACCTGACTTGGATTTCTGGAATGCTGCCTATACAGTACATTTTAAACATCATGAGAAGTGTATGATTGATCTCTTGTTTATGCTGTTTGATGTGCTTGAAAAGCCAATATAAAAAAGATAAAGGAGGTCCTCATAACTTTAGTTACTATGTTGCTCTCCATCTTAAAATCAACAGCTTTTTCAGCAACTTCCAGTATGGCTTCTTCCCTCACGGTGTCGCAGAAATCACTATTATGACAACTAGAAGAGAACACTTCCTAACAAAATATCAGGGTGTCACATCTGTCTGGAATTCACTTGAAATCTCACAATGCTTGGCCTCCGTGAGTTCAATTTTCTGCTCCACAGCTTCCAAGCGACTGCATCAACAAGATGGCCCTGAGAAACTCTACATTTGTTTCAACGGATCACAGCCAAGAGGTGAAGCTCGTGTCTCTCTTCAGATACTAGCATTGATAGAACGGTGCCTCAAGGACCGAGTGTCACCAATCTGATTCAGCATTCACCCCTCGGACACACATCACGGGCAGCAATAAAACTTGTACTAAAGGTGCCCCAAATAACATTCCATACATGTTAGGATACATGATGAATCTGTCTCCAGCCTTTCAGATAAAACCCAGCTGAAGGTTATACACATTTGCAGCACCACATGCCAAACAAATGCCATTTAAAAATGAAATTGCAGAGACTGACACTTTTGCTTTGGAAAATGTTTCTCATGTGGTAGAGTGCAATGGGTGTGAGTGACTGCCCTGCATTGCACTGAGAAAGCTGAAAGGATTTCTAGACTTTTGAACTTAATTACTGGTAGTGCCTAGCAGGTGTATTCGCTGCAAGTGGCTTGATTTCATGCGAACTCAGGTTACAAATGCTTTAAAATTCAGCATAAAATGATAGGTAGGCAGCGAGTGAGGGCATTTATGCTGAGGATAGTTTCATCCTTACATTTCAGTATCATACTGAAATGTGACAGTATCAAAATCCGAGTACTAGGCCCCACTTTCATCTTTTAGCACCACGCTTGGATTGGGGCTACAATTAGGACCGGGCAGCCAAAAAAGTACCCCACATTCGCAGAGCTCAACGTTTCGTAATACATTGCATGATTATGATCATGGAGGCATGTGTTGGCAAACATTTGCTGTAATGGCCTAGACTGCCTCTAACACTCACCCTGGGCTTTTACACATTTCTTTTTATACTCAAGAGAGGCCCTCCAAGGCTCAGAGACTAGTGAAAGGTGAATCTATTTTTCTTTTTACTGGCAAAATCACTTGTAAGTTCCAATAATGGGAATAATGTTAGAGTGTAAATGCAAAAATACATTTTTAAAAATAGTGTCACTTTCCTAGAATACTTGCAGTTTTATATAGCATAACATTGACCCAAAGGCATTGGAGTGCTCTACGAGAGCTCCAGATAACAATACAGAAGGTCAGGTTCATTTTCTTGACTCGTGTAGATTAAGGGATTTGCCCAGAATCACTGGATGTTGAGCTGATGCTGGGACTCAAACCTGGTTTCCCAGTTTCCCAGTCGGCTAATACCACAACCTCTCCCTCTTGACTACAGTATTTGTTTTATGGCAGGCAGAGGAGAACAGCAGAGACTAATTTATATCCGCCTGTTCCATTCAGGGGAGAGAGACAAAAATAACTGAAGAGCCTCCATGCTGGTCCTCCCCAAACCCCCACAACTGGCTCTAGTCCTCTCCCTTGCCCCAGATCCCTGCAAAGCAAGTGCTCTTGGATTCCCGCCATCGCGCATTTGGAACCTCCGTCTCAGTCACTGCCGCCCGTATATCTGATACCGGCAACCTTATCGGCGGAATTGCGGTAATTTTACCTGCCGCTAGCATTATTTTGGCTAATTTCATAAACAACTCCCTTTACCCGCCAGCAGCAATTTGACTCTGCTTAATTACTTCCTGTATCGGCTCCACACCGAGCCAAGCATGCACTCGTGTTTCACTTCTCCTATACTGAACGTGAAATACTTGAACTCAACCCACTCCAAGGCAGTGTCTTCATACTCAGGCTATTAATCTATTCGTCCTGATGATTATCCCATTATCCTTCTGAAAGGGATCGAAACGTTGTCGACCTATGGAAATGTCCCACGCATTTAACCACTGTGTGATATTCAGTGCACAAGTCCTAAATAAAGAAGTGGGGGGATGCTCAAAAATAGGAAGTGAGGTCACAACAGGAAGTAACGTAACGAAGGGTAAACACATAGAAGTGGGGGGACGCTCAAAAGCATGGAGTACGGCCGGAAGTGACGTCACAAGAGGTAAAAAAAACAGTATTTTCTTAATGGAGGTGCATTGGGGCTGGTAGTTCCTGGCCAAGACATCTGCGAGTGGGGAGGATGTGTTTAGGTTTTGCCTGGTGAAAGATGCGCTCTGCACATCTTTTTCGCGCAGGCGAAAACCTAATGACTATAGTAGGGGAGTCAGGAAAGGCCCCCGTCTTCCATTGGCTAGCTCCATAAATGGAGGCTAGCCATTGGAAGACGGGCCTGTCCGTCAATGCCGGTCCAGATTCGGGGGCGTTCCTGAGAATTTTGGGCTTTTGGCTACGTCACGCTACGTCAGCCAAAAGCCGGGAACGCCCCCGAATCTGGTCCGGCATTGCCGGCACCCGCCTTCCTGCTTGGGGCCGTGAGAAGGAGCCTCGCTTAGAGCGCGTGGAGCGCTTTTGCTGACCTCTAAAGCCGGTACCCACCCGGCAGTGTCCCTTTGTTTTCCCGCTGCGGCCCCCGAAGCCGAGTTCCCCAGAAGGAAGCAGCCTTCCGCCTCCAGCCAGGGCCGAGCTGGGATTGGCCCAGTCGGCCGAGCCTCCGCCGCGTCATCGGGAAGAGGAGTGGACAGCAGGAAGCAAGAGATCTGCGGGAAGCTGTCCAGGTGAGTGTTTTTTTTTTTTTTTGTTTCTTACGCCTGCCCTTGGCTAGCTCCATAAATGGAGGCTAGCCATTGGAAGACGGGCCTGTCCGTCAATGCCGGACCAGATTCGGGGGCGTTCCCGAGAATTTTTGGCTTTTGGCTACGTCACGCTCCGTCAGCCAAAAGCCGGGAACGCCCCCGAATCTGGTCCGGCATTGCCGGCACCCGCCTTCTTGCTCGGGGCCGTGAGAAGGAGCCTCGCTTAGAGCGCGTGGAGCGCTTTTGCTGACCTCTAAAGCCGGTGCCCACCCGGCAGTGTCCCTTTGTTTCCCCGCTGCGGCCCCCGAAGCCGAGTTCCCCAGATGGAAGCAGCCGTCCGCCTCCAGCCAGGGCCGTGCTGGGATTGGCCCAGTCGGCCGAGCCTCCGCCGCGTCATCGGGAAGAGGAGTGGAGAGCGGGAAGGAAGAGATCTGCGGGATGCTGTCCAGGTGAGTGTTTTTTTTTTTTTTTTGTTTCTTACGCCTGCCCTGACTTACTGTGTATCTCGAACGTTGAGGGCACAGTGACCTCTGACCCACTGTAGGTATGGCAGCGACTTTAGTCACGGTGTGCACGTGCCATCTTAAAAAGTCACTTGAGGACGTAGCTGGCGGAGGGACGAATTGAAACGTGTCTGTATGACAACCCTCTTGCACACGTATGACACCGCTACCTGCACCAAGCCTATGGGTATCGGCATTTTTACTCGCGCCGTTTCCACATATCATTTTTCCCCCTCATAAAGTTGACTTCCGGAGAAAAAACAGGAGTACAAAAATTAATTGGCTTGAAAGCTTTGTAAATTAATCTAGAAAGAAGGAAAACAGAGCAGTCAACGCTAAACAATTCCAGGAGAGTCAATTTCCAAGCACATAAATTAGATAATCAAATGAAAAATGTGTGAAACAAGCATTACACAGACAACCACTAGTAAAATGAAAATAACATTCGCAAAGCCAATAGGTCTCACCTATGCAAGAGCTATTGGCTTTGCTAATATGTTTTAGCAATATTGTACACCAGTGTGGGTGCTTTTCACCATGGCTAAAAGTTAGTGGCATAAAGCAGAGTGGAGTGTCGTAAGGAGGAGTGGAACGGAGTGGCATAGAGTGGTGTAGGGTACAGTTGAGTGGTGTGGAGTGCCATGGAGTGGCAGAGAGTGGAGTGGTGCAGAGTAAAGTGAGGTAGAGTGCAATGATGTAGAGTGCAGTGGCGTAGAGCGTTGTAGAGTAGAGTGACAGAGCAGAGTAGATTGTTGTGGAGTGGCATAGAGTGGAGTAGTGTAAGAGAGTGTAATGTATAGAGTGTAGAGTGGAGTGGCATAGACTGTCAGAGTGGAGTGGCATAGAGTGGAGCAATGGAGTGGAGTGTTATAGTGGTATGGAGTGGCGTAGAGCAGGGGCGTAACACAGCACCCCCGCAGCCCCCGTGGTGTGGGGGGCCCCTAAGCTGCAGGTAGCCCCTCAGCTTAGCACTTCGGCCGGAGAGTAGAACGGAGTACTGTTGTAGAGTGGCACAGAGTGGAGTAGAGTGTTCTAGAGTGAAATAGAGTGGAGTAGAGTTAAATGGAGCAGTAGAGCGTCATAGAGCAGAGTATCGTGGAGTGTCGTAGAGTGGACTATAGGGAAGTGGAGTAAAGTGCAGTGGTACAGAGTAGATTGGCGAAGGGTGCATTGGGTTTGAGTAAGGTGGTGTAGAGTCCATTGACATAGAGTGCAGTGATGTAGAGTACAGTGGTGCAGAGTAGATTGTGGTAGCATAGAGTGTAACATCATGGAGTGGAGTGGTGCGGAGTAGAGTGCAGTGGCATAGAGTGCAGTGGCATAGAGGAGATTGTTTCAGAATAGAGTGAAGCGGCGTGGAGAGGTGCAGGGTAGAGTGCAGAGGTGTAGAGTAGAGTGGGGTAGAGTGCCGTGGCATAGAGAGGGTGTTGTAGAGTGCAGTGGCTTGGAGTGCAGTAGTACAGAATAGATTAGAGCGGCATAGAGTCAAGTGATGCAGAGTACAGTTCCAGCCAACGGGCTAAATCAATAATAAGATCTTCCAGGTCTACCTCTTCACAACCGTGGTCTACAAAAGATCTCACAAACCAGAAAAGAACCCTTAACAAGAAGAGAAGATCACTCAGGCAAGGGTCTAACTCCTCTTCGCTTGCAGAAATAAACACTTTACGCAGTCGGTCTAAAAAACAAATTTGGCAAGCAAATCAAAAGTATGAGGAAACACTCCAGACTGAAGTTTTCTCGCCCTGCCGAAATAAAAACCCAAGGGATTTTTGGACCATTATTAACCATCTCAGTAGTGGGTCATACACCATCAATATAATTAATTGGGAATAATGCTACATCAGAAAATTAGATTGCACATATCAGCTTTTTGTATAATGTTTCAACAAAATCTCCCACCCAGTACTCCTTTATAGCAAACAAAAACCTGTGCAAGGAAGGCCTGAGGCAACAGAAGTGCGAATCCTTCAACATGCAATATCCTCCAAGGCCACAAGAATAACAAACCTGATTCAGAAAAGCAGAGCAAATAGAGCCGCCAGTTCAAAAGGCTCCCCTTCATCAGTATTCGAACAAACAGGATTCAGAATTTTGGTCTATGTTTCTGGAAAAAACTTTTTAAAACTTGAACAGACGCGAATCTTCTACAAAATGTCTCTTTACAAAGCTGATTCCCACTCTGTTATCAGCCTTGGGAGAAAAGGGTACCTTCCACCCCCACCCCCTCACACACATCTCTTTCACCCTCCAACATCGAGGCCTCAACCCCACATTGCTCTGAGAGGTTGTATAAAAAATGAATGTAGCCCTAAGTCAGCCTTCCCCCCCTTGCCCCTCCACTCGCTTTCTTCTGTCCCGTGGCAGTTCAGCACACGCCTCAGTAAAGAGAACGTGTTCAGCGATTCTGCAGCAGCAAAAACAGCTTATCACATTTTTACATTTCCGGTGCCTGCCTGAACTGAGGCTCACCCCTTCCAGGACTTTGACGTTTTGTGTCCACCCTCTTTACCTTCACCTCGGCATTCCTTCCATGCTGCGCTTATAGGGAAGGTGCTGAACTCAGTCCTTCGCATTATGTGGCTGTCTCAGCTGCTGGCATTGCCACGGTCCCCCATAAAGGCTTTTTAACCAGCTAAAACCTCTGGAGAGCGATGTGGACCACTCTAGTGTTGCACTGTATTTGAGAATATAAAAACGTCTGTCTTTGGCTACTACATCCTGCCTTGGCTTTCTAGCAGGGTATGTGTATAAATGCCCTGTATTGACATTTGAAAGTATACTTCAGGGGTGCGTGTATGCATGTGCAGCAGGGTATGTGTGTGCTTTGAAATCTGGGTATCTTTGTCTTCAAGGTAAGTGTGTGTGTGTGTCAGCCTACTGGGAGTATGTACTTCTGTCTAAAGGGGATCTGTGTGTCTGTACATGCGAACGTCTGTGCATGATAGAGTTTCGCCATTAGTGTGTCTGCACTGTGATGTGCCTCTGTAGGGAGGGCTGTGTGGTACTGTGCAGGGGTGGGTGCATCTGTGTAGTGTGGTTGTCTCTGTGTAATTGGGTTGTCTGTATTTCCAGTGGTTAAGCAATAGGCGAAGACAAAATGTAAATACCCATTGGTAAAGAATTAGGAAGACAGCATAGAGAATTTCCAGGTTTGAGCTAATGAGACAGAATCAACAATATTTTGGCGTATAGACTCAGTAACAACTGGTGAAAGAGGTAATGAATGTCAGTGCTGGAAGCGAAATTAGTGCACACCCATAAGGCCTACTACCACATTCAAAATAAAAGCAGTTTTTTTTATGAACTCTGCTTGCGCCTCCGTGTGCCCCTGTTGCCTGCTTGTGCCTATGTGTGCCCCTGTTGCCTGCTTGTGCCTCTGTGTGCCCCTGTTGCCTGCTTGTGCCTCTGTGTGCCCCTGTTGCCTGCTTGTGCCTCTGTGTGCCCCTGTTGCCTGCTTGTGCCTCTGTGTGCCCCTGTTGCCTGCTTGTGCCTCCGTGTGCTCCTGTTGCCTGCTTGTGCCTCCGTGTGCCCCTGTTGCCTGCTTGTGCTGTGTGGGTGTGTGTGGAGGGCTCTGTGTGGCTGTGTGTGTGGGAAGCTTTGTGTGGCTGTGTGTGTAGGAAGCTTTGTGTGGCTGTGTGTGTGGGGGGCTTTGTGTGGCTGTGTGTGTGGGGGGCTCTGTGTGGCTGTGTGTGTGGGGGGCTCTGTGTGTGTGTGTGTGTGGGGGGGCTCTGTGTGTGTCATTTGCGGGAGATAAAGCTAGTGGCATTGTAAATGACAATGCCATTTATTTATGTTTAAAAAAAAATAATAAAAATAATGTCAAGAGCAATGCCAATAGCTCTAACTTTAACAAAGGCAAAACCATTGCATTGCGAGGCGCCACCCCCCTTAAGGGCGTGGCGCCGTTAGTGGCAGCCAAAGGGCCGACCATCAAGGAGTCGCTTCTGGGGCATCCGACCCGGAAGTGAAAGTAATGGGGGACCAAGGGAAGTGCGTCATGGTAACGCCCCGGAAGCAGCCCTGGGGCGCGAGGCTTAAAAGCCCGCGACCATCTTAGAGACCCCCTCTTTGTCTGCTGACCGCCCAGGAGTCGGACGTAGCTGGAAGAAGTCATCGTTGAACCGTCGCGTGGATCGTGGTTTAGCGAGGGTCCATCCGACTCGGGAATACGGTTAGCAGGCCTTGCAGTGTGTGCGTGTTGTTGGTAGTATTAAGCAGGCGATATTGCGTGCAAGTGGTTTTCCTGTAGTCCAAGCGTGTGGGGCAAGGGGTTTTTTGGTGATAGAGCATCAATTTCCCTTAGGCACAGCGGTAATTACAGAGCGCGCAGGAGCAGGGAGCTCCCGCGATCGAATTTTAGCATAAGGGATGGGAGGATACTCCGAATGCATGTAGCTATTAAGCGGTACTAATGCTTTTTTCTTTAAGTGCAGAATGCCGCCGAAAAGGGTACAGAAGGGCAAAGAGCCCCAAGCCAAGAGAGATTATTACCTCGCTCTTACAGAGCTTCTGGAGTTCACAAAAGAGAGGGGTGTGGATTGGGCGCTAAAGACTATGCGAGAAGGAGCTAGAGCCGACGCGAACCCACAAGAGGAAAGAGGGAGAGGCAAGAGAACGCGGCGTACGCCGGAAAAGCTTAAAGAAGCGGCGAAGAACAAGCGGCCCAAGGTGGCCGAGCCCCAACCAGCATCACCAGGTGAGGAGGAGATGCTAGAGACAATTGTGATTCTCCTATTAACATGACCAGAGAATCTGGATTTCATTAAAGACATGGAGGCTAACATTATGCATTAATCTTTTTAATGCAGCTCACAGCCGCTTACATCACAAAGACTTAGAATAAGAATCAAGTGACATCACAGTATCCATAAAAGGCGTGTGCAAGGAAAGATCAGCCTCTTTTAAATGCCTTGAACGACAGGTCAAACGAAGAATACATCTTGAAACTTGGAGGAAGTATAGTTGAAACTTGTAAAATCCTTTGAGAATCATCAATTCGAATTGTCTGAAAGAAAATAAAGCAAATCAAGAAAAGCACAAGGTAACCTTCAGAAGAAGCAACAAGAGAAGCACAGCAAAAGGTTAAAAGGTATGAAACATTCAAAACATTGTAAACCAAATTAATCCTCAATATCCCTCAAGGGAGGGACGGGAGGGATAATGTTAGCCTCCATGTCTTTAATGAAATCCAGATTCTCTGGTCATGTTAATAGGAGAATCACAATTTCATTACAAGACAGGAGGCTACATTATGCATGTTGGTAGCCTTGAATCACAACATCAGAAACATGTTCAATTGGTTTACAATAATGATGAGCAAAGGTAGAGGCATTAGGCCAATCAGCAGCTTTAAGGATAGCATCCAACTTACCACCCGACCAGTATGACTTGCTGGCCATTGCGCTTCTTAGTGAGTGAGCTTGAAATTTTGAAATTCATAGCCAATTTAACCCACCTTGTGATAGAGCAGGATGAGATGGGTTTAAAGGGTTTAACGTAGGAAACAAGGAGTTGATTTGCATCAGGGGGTCGAAGATTAGACATCCTGGAGTCGTATTCCTTCATACAATCAACCACACAGAGCTTTTTGCAAAAATCAAAACGTGGATAGAAGATAAAGTCAGACATGGTTAATTTAAGACCAAACATGTCATAACATCTATTGGAGATGTCCAGAGCTTTAACATCTGAAACTCTGCGACAGGAGATTAAACAAAGAAGAGAGGCAAGTTTAATTGAAAGACATTTTCTGTTAAGAAGGGAGTTATCAGACCAGGAGCAAAAAAGGTCAAGTAATAATTTAACATCCCAAACAGATTGATATTTAGGCCTGGTGGGTCTTTTAAGTCTGATACTTTTAAGGACCCTACAAACAATAGCGTTTTTACCTACCGTTTTACCGCTGACAATAGAGTGACCTGCGGAAATGGCAGACCTATAACAGTTAATGGATCTATAAGAGAGACCACTGTCGAAAAGTTCCGCTAGGAAATTGACTATATTAACGATAGGAGCTTCCACGGGATCCAAGTCCCTTTCCAAGCACCAACTAGACCATTTTTTCCAGATGTTATTATATCTGTAGTGTGTTCCAGGTGCCCAAGATTCTCAGAGGAGTGTAAGAGCAGATGACGGAAGTCCAGACAATTGATTAGATTGCCAACACTTTCCAAACAAGAAGGTTCAGGCTCCCTGAAAGAACCAGGTGGTGATCTTCTCTGTTTGCGTTTAGGAGGAGACCTTGAGAGGCCGGGATTAGGAGGGGAATGTCGCAAGAGAGCTCCAAAGTTGTGGGGAACCATGCTTGAGACGGCCAGAAGGGGGTTATCAGGACCAGGGAGCACTGTTCTTTTCTCACTTTCTGTAGAACCCTTTGAATCATGGCAAAGGGGAGAAAGGCGTAGGGTCGGAGAGGAGCCCAAGGTTGGAGAAAAGCGTTGACAGCGAGAGCACCCGGGTCTGGCATCCGACTGAAATACTGTGGAAGTTGGGAAGACAAGCGACTTGCGAAAAGGTCTACATCGAAAGGACCCCAATAGTGGACCAGGGAATTGAAAATGGTCGGATTGAGTTTCCAATCGCTGAAGTCTACTAGGAACCTCGATTCCAGTCTGTGGAGAGGTTGGATTTTCCGGGGAGGTACTCTGCCCTCAGGGAAATCTTGTGTTCCAGACAGAACATCCAAAGTTTCTTGGCTAGATCCGATAGGTCGGCAGATTTCGTACCGCCAAGACGGTTGATATACGAGACTGCGGAAACGTTGGCCATCTTCAGGAGAACGGATCTGCCTTGAAGAGACTGTCTGAAGCTCATCAGTGCATAGAGCCCGGCCTTCATTTCTAAGAAATTTATGTGGTGGGAAGATTCTGAAGGGGTCCATACACCACCAGTGTCCTGGTCGAGGAGACGAGCACCCCAACCGTGAAGGCTGGCGTCTGACTCTAGAACGAAGTCTGGAGTTGAACCAAATATAGCTCTTCCATTCCAGGCGTCCAAATTGTCCAGCCACCAAGAAAGTTCCAGTCTGGCTTTTTCGTCTAGAGAGACTTGGTCTCCGTACCAAAGTCCAGATCTGAGAGCTTTGGCTTTTACTCTCTGAAGAGCACGGTAGTTCAGGGGGCCAGGGAAGATAGCTTGGATCGAGGAAGAAAGGAGACCAAGGAGTCTGGCCAGTTCTCTGAGGGATAAAGAGTGATGTTTGAGGACAAATCTGATTTCTTTCCGAATTTTGGCAATCTTCTTCTTGGGGATTAAGAGAAGACAGCTGGATGTGTCCACAGTGAAGCCAAGGAACTCCAGAGATTTGGAGGGTAAAAGGATTGATTTTTCCCTGTTTATAATGAACTCAAGGTTTTCTATGAGGTTCATAGAGGTTTGCAAATCTTCTAGAATCTGAGAGTGAGATTGGGACATTATCAGTATGTCATCTAGATAGATGATGAGACGAATACCCCTGGCTCTTAGGATGGGGACTATCGTTCTCATGATTTTGGTGAAACACCAAGGGGCAGATGAAAGACCGAAAGGGAGGGCCTGAAATTGAAAAAGGCGATTGTCCAAGATGAATTGGAGAAAGGACTGATGTTCTATTGCCATGGGAATGGTAAAATAGGCGTCTTTTAAGTCCAATTTGACTAGCCAATCTCCTTGGAGAAGAAGGTCCCTGAGCAGATGGATGCCTTCCATCTTGAAATGACGGTAGACGAGGTACTTGTTTACCTCTCGAAGGTTTATTACTGGGCGCCAACCCTTGTCTTTCTTTTCGACTAGGAAAAGGGTACTCACAAAATTCTTTTGAGACCAAGGGACCTCTATTATTGCACCCTTCTTTAACATAGAGGAAACCTCTTCTTTGACGATTTCTAGATGTTCTGAAGAGAGAGTCAGAGGATTGGGAGTGGTAGATTGGAAAGGAATCTCTGTGAAGTCTATTTTGAAGCCCTGAACTGTTTCTAGAACCCACGGGTCTTGGGTTAAGGATTCCCAGACATGAAGGAAATGTTTGAGTCTTTTTTGGAGAAAGAAGTGCACTTACTTGAGGTGGTGTTGTTGGAAGCACCACGAGCGGGGAAGCCTCTTCCGCGTGAACCTCTCCCTCTTTGTGGGAAGTACTGTCGGGAGTTGGAGGGGTAGAAGCCTCTACCTCTACCGGATGAACCTCTTCCTCTTCCGTAGGTGAAAGGCCGGAAATTCCCTCGGCCGGAAGAACGGCCTCTTCCACCGGCCTGACCAAAAACACGTTTCATATTGTTTTGGGCTTTGTCTAAGGCTGTAAAGGTCGCCACATATTTGCCAAGAGTTTTTATCATATCTTGTCCAAAGAGGAGGCCATTAGGTTTAGATGATGGCTCTTTTTCAGCAAGGTCCCCGAGTTTCGGGTTGATTCTGATGAGGACAGATTTTCTCCTTTCAATTTTGAGGGAGGGGTTGGCATTACCAAGTAGTACAATGGCTCTCTGACTCCAACCTTTAATCAGGTTAATGTCTAGGGGTGTGTTGGAAATGTGTGATTCCTCAGCAAGGTCGAGGATTCTGGTGAGGGGGCCTAGAAGGTCAAGAAGGTGATCTTGACAGGCTTTAAGGGCTCTTTTCAGACCTTTTCTTTGATCCTTGCCTAGTTTAAATAGGAACTTGATTAAGTCCGGGTCTAAATTGGGAGTTTGACAGACTTTGCCCTCAATGAATGGACGGGGGCACTCAGATCTCATGGTGTTGCGAGATTCTCTTTGAAGAGAGTTTCTCAGCCACTTGGTGACAAACTTAGCCACGTGATCGTGGGGGTACCACCTTTTGCTGTTAGGGTGGGAGATGTTTTCTGGGGAGAACATTTCGGCACCAAGAGGGTCAAGGATCGCGTCCTTTGACGATGGGGAGGAGTCCGCCTCTGAGAGAGGGTTAAGGTCCCATTCATCGGTATTTTGCTTGTCAAGGTCCAGGACGAATTTGTTCTCAGGATCCAGGAAGAATTCATCTTCCTCTGAGCAGGAATTGACGGGAACACTGAGAGTAGTTGCGTTGCCAATGGCGCTCGTTAAATTCATGCCTCTAGGGGCAACATTACCTTTTGGGGCGCTTGAGCCTCCCATGCCTTTTGAGGTGCTTGGACCTCCCATGCCTTTTGAGGTGCTTGGACCTCCCATGCCTTTTGAGGTGCTTGGACCTCCCATCTCATATGAGGTAGCGCGACCTCCATCAGTGTTAGAGACAATTGACTTGAGCGCGGTTACAGATAAAGACAAGGTCGCCCTTGAGGGACAGAATGTTACTGCTAAGATGGCACAAATAGGGGGGGCTCTCGTCGCTAATGCGGAGGCGCCCTGCTCCCAGATAACTTTACCGCCGGTAATAGCGCAACCGGGTAGCGGAGTATCGCAAGTCTGGGTACAATCCGGAGGAGTGGCGCAATTACCGGGGATGCAGTTATATGGTTCACATGGTCAGGCAATCGGTAATGGTCCAGTAAACACGATGATCCCAGGAAGTGGGGGGCCTGTAATGTTGAGCGCCTACCCGAGTTTAGGGTGTCCACCACAGGCCCCAACAGCTAACACCGCAGTTGATTTGTCTGTGTTGCCTAATATCCAGATACAAGGGGGGGCTGGGGTGCAGTCGGCAGGTCATCCAATGTTAGCATATAGCCCGTTAATGTTCGGTTCACCCTCAATGACATTGTCGCCATCTACGGGGATCACCTGGCACGTACCCGCGGATATAAAAGAGAAGATACTTAGGGGTGAATACGTGGATGTGTTCGACCTCATCAATGCAGGTGTGGCCTCAGGGAAAGCCAGGGGTGGGAAAGAAGGTGAATACAATCAGAAAAAGGCGTGGGTTGATTGGTCCATGAAGAATTGGATCACGGGATTTGCTATTCATGCTGCAGTCATTCTGGAAAAATACCCCGGGCTGGGCCCTCAAATGATGAGTTACATATCCTTGATACATGGGGCGGCAGCTGAGTTCCCAGGTCAGGGATGGTTGAAATACAATAACAAGTTCAGACAAATGAAGGCAGTCCACCCAGGGATAGCATGGGATCAATGAGAAATCAATCTATGGCACACAGTTTTTTATTCCTCCCCTTCAACGTCTAAGACTAGTCCCCCTGCTCAGAGTCAGTCCTTTCGGAGCGACAGAGGGGTCGGTGATAAGAAACAGGCCTGCTGGCAGTTTAACAAAAATGAGTGTACCAGGGGGATCTCGTGTAGGTACAAGCACTGCTGTTCGTACTGTGGGGGAACGCCTCACCCAGAAGTCAGATGTTTCAAGAAAACAGGAAACACTAATGAACAGATCATCGTCCATACCACTGCAAAAGGGAAGCCACCTAAAACAGCTGACAAGGCTCCCAACTCCCATTAAACGTCATGTATTGACACACCTTCTTAGTAAGTATGATAAACTAGAGGAGGCTCAGTTCCTGCTTAATGGCTTTACATTTGGTTTCCGCATCCCGTCCACAGCTTCCCCTACTAAGGTCCCGCCTCGCAATCAAAGTTCAGTGCTCCAGAATATGGAGGCAGTGCAAAACAAGATCATGAAAGAAGTTGCTTTGGGGCGGGTCGCGGGTCCTTTTAAAATTCTCCCTGATCCTGATCTGGTCTGCTCACCCCAAGGTTTAGTTCCTAAAAAAGAGGGGGGTAAATTCCGGCTTATACATAATCTATCAAGCCCCCCAGGGTTATCGGTCAATGATAAGCTGGATCCAGAACTGCGCACGGTGCGCTATACAACCTTCGACTCAGCAATTGAAAAACTACAGGCCTTGGGCGAAGGAGCCTTGATGGCCAATATTGAATCAGCGTTTAGGCTAATTCCGGTCCACCCAGAGGACACCAAGCTCTTGGGTTTCACCTTTAATGACAATTATTTCATAGATCTGTGCATGCCCATGGGATGCTCTATTTCTTGTGCAGTTTTCGAGACTTTTGCCAGGTTCCTTGAATGGGCGGTCGACCAATTCCTGACCTCAGACAGATCCCACGCTGTGGTGCATTACTTAGACGACTTTTTATTCATGGGCCCTAAGCGTTCTCTGTCATGCAGGAAGGCCCTGCTGGGCTTCCAGCACCTGGCCGCAGCGCTGGGGGTGCCATTGGCACGGGAAAAAACAGAAGGTCCCACTACATGTCTGACATTTTTGGGCATTGAAATCGATACCGGAGCAGGCATGTGCAGGTTGCCAAGAACAAAGGTAGATGCAAAGAAGGTTACTTTACATCAGTTACAGGTCCTGTTAAGGCAGCTGAACTTCGCTTTGAGGGTCATACCGATGGGCAGGGCTTTCTCCAGGGGTATAGCGAGGGCTATGTCTGGGCTTCGTGCAAAGCACCACAGAGTCAGACTTTCAGCTGACGTGAGGAGGGACTTGTTGATTTGGAAGTGTTTCTTGCAGGAATTCAATGGCACGATGTTATGGCTGGCAGCCAGCACCGCAAATACCGACCTCGAGCTGTTCACTGATGCCGCAGGGAGTATTGGTTTTGGAGCAATTTTGGGGCCTAAGTGGTGCATGCAGCATTGGCCAGAAGAATGGATACAACAAGGTTTGACCCGTAACGTCACTTTCCTAGAACTGTTCCCTATAGTAGTGGCGTTGAATTTGTGGGGGGATATGCTCGCGAACAGACACATTGTTTTCTGGTCAGATAGCTTGTCGGTGGTTATGGTGATCAATAACCAGAGAGCAACCTGCACATGGGTGCTCCGTCTTCTAAAGGAGCTAATATTGCAATGTTTACGTTACAATGTACATTTCACTGCGAGGCATGTCCCTGGGGTCGAGAATCAGGCGGCTGATGCGTTCTCGTTTTAAGTTGACAGAGTTCCGTGCGCATTGGCCGCAAGCAGAGAAGACAATGACAACTTTCCCAGCGGAGCTATGGAAGTTTGGTGCCCCACAGCCTCCGAGTTGATAGCGGCATCCTTGGCCCCCAAGACTAAGTGTATGTATCAGAAGTCTTGGGAATATTATAAGATATACTTAAGGGGTGCGGGCCTAGTAGATGCTTTCATACCTCAGAGTGTGTTAGGATTTATAGTACAGCAAAAGCAGTCAGGGAAATCAGTGGCTTTTATGAAAAGACAATTATCAGCATTGGCATTTTATGCAGGGTTAAAAGGTGTTACAGACCCAACGAAAGACCAGAGGGTGAGAAGAGCCGTTAAGGGGTGGGAACGTTTAACGCCAGGTGTGAAGGACTCCAGGAGGCCCATAGACGTAGGGAAGTTGGTAAAGATCTTAGAGATGTTACCGCTTGTTTGTTTTTCCCCGTACGAGACTCAATTATTTAGGGTGGCATACGTGTTAGCCTTTTGTGGAGCGTTACGGATCTCAGAGTTACTCCCAGCCTCTAAGACAGATAGGGAGGGAGGATTAAGGCTCACGGACATTATAGAGTCTGCAGATGTCCTGAGACTCGAGTTCGGAAGTCGAAAACGGATCCTTTAGGGAAAGGGACCTGGCTACAACTCGGAAGAGTGGAGGGAGAGTCTTACTGCCCAGTTAGGCTGATGAGTGAGTACATGCAAGCCAGGCCTCAAATGGCCGACGATAGGGTGTTGGTTCACAAGAATGGTTTGCCCCTCACCGGGTTCCAGTTCACAAGGGTAGTAAAAATGACCTTAGAAAAGATCGGTGTTGACCCAACCGACTTCACTTCCCATTCTTTTCGTATCGGTGCAGCGACCACAGCCGCTGGCCTGGGGCTGCCTGAACATACGATTAAGAGATTAGGACGCTGGAA
The DNA here is from genome assembly GCF_964263255.1 of Lissotriton vulgaris. Lineage (NCBI taxonomy): Eukaryota > Metazoa > Chordata > Amphibia > Caudata > Salamandridae > Lissotriton > Lissotriton vulgaris. The sequence continues at coordinate 772,962,798 of NC_141685.1, read as the reverse complement.
GTCGACATGCTATGAACGTTATGTACGCCCGCAATTAGTCTAACAGTTTTACTAATTTTCCCCCTTGCTTATGTCAAAAGACCGTGCTTACCGTTTCTTTCAATATTTACCCTAGGTACTCCCCCTCAGAGAACTCAAATATGTTGGTGCAGCCACTCCTTCATTCGCAGGGCGGGTGTATTCTTCGAGGAAACACTCGGGAAAAGGGGGCACATGACACAAGGATGGGATCATCACTGGGTGGGGATAGGCGGGCAGCGTTTAGCTGACGTCCCGAAGGATTTGAGGACGGCCTTGGCCAGAGGCATGCCTTACCCCGATGTATTCGTGTTGCACTGCGGAGGCAACGATATGATCCCGGCTTGGAGGAGAGGAGTGAAAGAGTCCTTGTTTACCACCTTAGCAGCGGTTAAGAATATTTTGCCTAAAGCTATTTTAATATGGTCGGAAGTCATCCAGAGACAGGTATGGTCACGGGGTGCACCCCCGAAGGCGGTAAATAGATCGGTGAAAAGGCTAAACCAGTCAGTGGCAGAAATCCTGCAGAAATCTAGCATTAGAACTGTTCGACACAAGCTGCTACAAGTGTCCAGGCCTGAGCTATATGCGAAGGATGGAGTGCACCTATCAGAGGCGGGCACCGAGATATTTATACAGTCGGTGTTAGGAGCCATTTCTGAAGCTCTGGAGTGCGGGGGGGGGGGGTCGAGTCCGCCAGTAAGCGCCTCGCCCTGTGGCGGGGTCCCGGACAAGAATATCACTGGAACTTCTTTGCCAGTTTTTACCTCTGAACAGGTTTCTAAATCATCATGGGCTCCGGGCTGGCGGGAGAGTTGGGGCTGACCTGATGGTGGCCCTGGCTTCTCTAGCCCTACCCCGGAAGCCGCTGGTTGCCACAAGTGGTGGCAGATTATTCACCTGCGGCTCTGTTGACGGGAAGGGGGTTGACTTAAGGAGAGCAGGCTATTTTGGTTGTGGCCTGCTGGCGCAACCCGAACTTAAAACATGCCCATTGGAGAATGGGCGGTAAAAGAGTACATGTATATAAGTGTGAGTTTCTTAATACTGTGATGTGTAAATAATTTGACTTTAAGAATAAAGTTCTGGAGGCAATGAAGTAATTGACGTAAGAACTTTTAATAAATATGCACACTGCGAAAATGAAATCAAAGCTTCCGTTGCTTCTTGCCTGAAATCCTTACTGTTCGTATGTATTTGTCCTTTGTTTTCTGTATTGGATGCAGGACTGCATCCCGCTCTATTGTTTGTTGCTCCTGCCAATAATGAAAATGTATTTATCTGAGTAAACACTGTGTATGGCTGGACACTGAATATAGCGCCATTTTGGTCATTTAATTTTCCGTGATATATGTGTTTCTCTTAGGACCATTGTTACAATATATAATGGCTTCACATCTGCAGCTCTTTGAGGCCCCTGTCTCACCTGGAGGGAGCCAGAGGGCAGGCACACCTCAGGGTGCTGTGACAACCGGAGCAGCCCATTGGCTTTCTGCCTCTGACAATGCTGCTGGCAGCCTGACCTTAATGTGCTTCAGGTGAGGCTCATTATGGAAAGGCTTTAACAACAGCCTTTGATGTTGTGCCCTTGCGGTGGAGACCGACACGGTCACCAGAAAGATGTACCACCTACAGGCCTCAACCACGGGCCCATCGGCCGCTGGCCAATTGCTTGCCATGCCAATCCGAAGCTGTTTAGCACCTAGACCCTATTAAATTCTTGTCCTTACCAGATTTCTCTGTGGGAAAATACCACATGACTGACTTGTACTGGACTATAGGAACAGATCTGGTCTGTGTAGAACAGCTGGTATTCTTCCACTGTGTCATTGGCGAAATAAAGCATGCCTTTGCATAATTAAACGTTATAAGTCACATATTAAAATTATAGACCCTAAAAAAAATAAAAAAGCACAAAATGTTCTGGCTTCTGGATCTTGCACTGTACTATTTAGAGCTGCAGACCTTTTTGATTAAAATTCAACGGGGTTAAATAGGTTCCTATCTACTAATTGATCTCACTGTGCATAGGAATCCAGGCGAGCTAATCAGTACCCAGAGCCCACAGACACACTTAAGGCGTTCAGAGAGGCAAAGGAGCAAACTCAGGTCACTTGAAAAGTATAAATGAAAATATATGCCACAAAACAATCAAATATTATCATAAGAAGCCAATATTTATGTGCATTTATTCCCATTCTAAACATGATAGGATGTTCTTGCACGTCTAGATCCTGCAATATTAAGTTAAGTTTGTAGATTTATATAGCACGGCTTATCACCCATTAGGGTATCCAGGTGGTGTCCATGAGCACGGATAAATTACGTGATTTGCCAGGAATCACAGGATGTTGCGCCAACGCCGAGACTCGAACGCAGATCTCCGAGTTGGCAGCTCTGGCCCCTGTGCTACATCCTCTCCACTTAATATCTGCCAATCTGAATGTGTTAGTAGTGTGAAAAGTGGGCAGTTATTCATATTTCCAAATTAAATTATCAGAAATAAAATAATTAGGCATTACAACGTTTTAAAAGTTTCTCAAAAATGCTAGTTACCAGTCAAAAGTGATGGAAGACAAGGGGACATTAGCCGTAAAAAGCACTACGAGAAAGATATACAACATTTTGTGAAAAAGTAGTGTTGCAAATGGGGGGTTTTAAAGGTTAATATTCCTTGCTGATAGTCCAATCAATTCAGGGGAGCTACATCCTATGGAAAAATAATGAAACACATAAATAGAGGAGACAGTGAAAGATGGGGGAACACTTTCATTCTTTTAAATTCTCTCTCTGCCACACAAAAATGACTCTGATGCTCAACAGGAACCCTTTCCCACAATAGAATTCCATCCTACAACAGACCCATTTTATATCTGACAATAGAACATGCTGATGAAAGAAACATAAGAACTCTTTTTGATGAATATCTAGCTCATGCATGAAAGGCTGTGGATTTAAAAGTGCATTTTAAGGGGAAGCAGACGTTACCATGCAGCCTTTACCGCACAGGTGCCTTTACCATGCATGTTAAGCGTATAAGATAAGTGCAGGTATGTTGAGTGTGTGTGTGTGTGTGTGTGTGGTAGTAAAGGGTAATTCTTGGTTTTAAGGGTGGGCAGAAGTAAAGAGTGGTAAGGATAATTTTAGGGTTGGGTACTGGTAACAGGTGGTAAGGGTAATTGTAGGGTTTAGGGGTGGGTACTGGTAACCTGTGCTAATGGTAAGGGTTTAGAAGTGGATTGTCGCATAGGGTGGTAAAGTTAATTTGAAGGTTTAGGGGAGAGTAGTGGGGAAGATTGGTAAGGGTACATTTTGGCTTGTGGGCTGGGTAGTGCTATAGGTTCTTAAGGGTAATTTCAGGGTGGATTTAGGGATGGGTAGTGGTAAAGGTTAGGAAGGGTATATTTGGGGTTAAGGGGTGGGTCGTGGTATAGGGTGGTAAGGGTAATTTTAGGGTGGGTAGTGGTAAAGTGTGTTAAAGGTAATTCTCTGGTTTAGGGATTGGTAGTGGTAAAGGGTAGTAGGGTAATAGGGTAATTTTAGGGTTTAGGGGTGGATAGTGATAAAGTGAGGTAAAAGTCATTTTAGGGTTTAGGAGTGGGTAGTGGTATAGGGTGGTAAAGGTAATTTTAAGGTTTAGGGGTGGGAAGTAGTAAAGGGTACTAAGGACAATTTGAAAAAAAAAATTCTAATCATGTGTGTTTTGGTAAAGGCATCTTTCAGATTTCACTATAATAATTCACCACTAATCCTTTATGGGTTCCGGAGTAGTGTGCTACTCGCTGAAAAAGCATTTCAACACCCTATCAGGGGTTACAAGCGCTATATATTTGCAAACATTTTCCCTCTTCTATCCCTCCCCTACCCTTCTCAATCCAAATAACTGACTAACATATCCACCACTCGAATTATTTTCATATTACACTATACTAATTCACCACTAATACTTTATGGGTTCCAGAGTAGCGTGATACTAGTCGAAAAAGACCTACATCACCCCATTGGGGGTAACAAGCGCTATGTAAATGCAAACCTTTTTCACTCTTCTATCCCTCAACTATCCTCCTCAAACCAAATAACTGACTAATATCCACCACTCAAATTACTTTCATACTTCACTATACTAATTCACCACTAATCCTTATGGGTTCCGGAGTAGCATGCTACTCGCCAAAAAAGCACTTCAACACCCCATCAGGGGTTACAAGCACTATATATATGCAAACCTTATTTCCTCTTCTATCCCTCCGCTACCCTTCTCAATCCAAATAACTTACTAACATATCCACCATTGAAATTACTTTCATATTTCACTATACTAATACACTACTAATCCTTTATGGGTTCCGGAGTAGAGTGCTACTCGCCCAAAAAGCGCTTCAACACCTCATCGGGGGTAACAAGCGCTATATAAATGCAAACCTATTTCCCTCTTCAATCCCTCCGCTATCCTTCTCAATCCAAATAACTGACTAATATCCACCACTCAAATGACTTTCATGTTTCACTATACAAATTCACCACTAATCCTTATTGGTTCCGGAGTAGCGTGCTACTTGCCAAAAAAGTGCTTCAACACCCCATCAGGGGTAACAAGCGCTATATAAATGCAAACCTTTTCCCTCGTCTATCCCTCCACTATCCTTCTGAATCCAAATAACTGACTAATATCCACCACTCAAATTATTTTCATATTTCACTATACTAATTCACCACTATTCCTTTATGGGTTCCAGAGTAGCATGCTACTTGCCAAACAAGTCCTTCAACACCCATTAGGGGTAACGAGCGCTATATGAATGCAAACCTTTTTCCCTCTTCTATCCCTCTGCTATCCTTCTGAATCCAAATAACTGACTAACCTATCCACCACTCAAATTACTTTCATATTTCACCATACTAATTCAACACAAAACCTTTATGGGTTCCGGAGTAGCGTGTTACTCGCCTAAAAAGTGATTTGACGCCTCGCCAGGGGTAGTAAGCGCTATATAAATGCAATTACAATACAATACACTCTGCGTGGTAAACGCATGCATGGTAATGTCAAACATCCTACTTTAAGCACATGTCTGAGTGGGAATAACTATCAGCTGCTGCTTGTACTGTGAAGATGCCACCTTTCACTTTATTTTTAGGTTCTTCTGTTTTCATTTTGATATCTTCATTAGAAAGCCTTTGGGTTTTCAATACTGTCAATCCTTAGATCTAGGGGTGCTGTATCCTAGAAGTGGTTCACTGCGGCAAGGAGCTGGTAAATCCGATAATCGTTTTGGTGAAGCGAGCCCCTGGCAAGGACCCCTGTCCCATCATACTCCTATCAGTAAATCATGATGAGGCCGACAGACACAGGACTCATAGCATGAACTTTTCAAACTAGTTTCTCTATGCTCCTGTTTTTATTTTTTTTTATTTTAAATCAAGGTTTTGAATGTTATTTCTCACAGCTATATTAGATTACAGATACCCGGCTTCCAATTTATGTGTAAGGACTGCATATATAATTTGAAGAGCCAACATTCTAAATTTGCTGTTTAAAATTCAACACATTTGTTGCAACCCTTTTGTATAATGAAATTATTTCATTGTTATACCCTCAGCACTACACTTTTAGTATATATATGTATTCTACATTTACTCCTCTGGTACCGCAGAGCACAGTAAAGCACTTATGTCATTTTGCCTTTTTTGAACGTTGTCCTCTATTTGCTGCATTTTTTTAAACCATTGTACCTGTATCTGCAAACCACTATGAGTGATGATTTGACAAATCTCAAATTTGGAACTGCGCGTGACTCTATGCACTGTTATTGCTAAATGGATTGTGTAAAACCCTTACATTGTTTTCTACTGATATTGTCAAGTAAAAGAGCTCAAATGTCACTGAAATCATATTTAGAACTATTCTATACTAGAGAAAAGATGTGTGTTGCTCTAGCATTTGTTTTAAGTTATATATCAGCCATTATAGAATCTTCCCCAAGAGCCCAATAATTTCAGCAAATGATGATTTGATTGAAGTACGGATAAATGTGTATCCACCGTTTCCAAGTTGTATTTTGTCTGTGCTGTTTAGGGTAGTTTCTGAGTACTGTGAAGATTAACATCCTTCTGAAGGCCAAACTCGACACAGTATCATAATCTACCTATCTGGCCGCGAAGACATGGAACTCCTTCCCCGCACACCTACGGCTGATCCAGGACCATCTCACCTTCAGGAGGCACCTCAAGACCTGTCTATTCGAGCAGTAGCAACACCCCCCTACCTTCAGCACCTTGAGACCCTCACGGGTGAGTAGTGCGCTCTATAAATGTTTTGATTGATTGATTGATCAATTGAATCTACACAAGGCCAAATAAATTCTCTATGCACAAGACTGAACACAGATAATTAGGCTGGCCCTGCTGGTCCTCAACAAGCCACGGACAACAGGATGTATATTAAAATGGCTCTGACAAAACCCACGGAAAGCAGAGGTCCTTGGCCTGATTCACAGAACTAACTTAAGACAAAATCCAAAACTTACTACCATTTTGGTATTCACAGAAGGCACTTACTCATTTTGGTATTCACAGAAGGCACTTTACTCATTGATGAGTGCGTGCCTTCTGTGAATTCCAAAATGAGTAACTTACTCATTTTGAGTAACTTACTCAAAATGAGTAAGTGTCTTCTGTGAATACCAAAATGAGTAAGTGCCTTCTGTGAATATCAAAATGGTAGTAAGTTTAGGATTTTGTCTTAAGTTAGTTCTGTGAATCGGGCCCCCTATTACTGGATCCAGTTTCACTCCGCTTCAGCTGGCTAGCATCCTTAACCGAGCTGAGCTCGTCATGAGCCATGGTGCTCCGGTGCTCATGACGAGCTCGTGGCCCGTGGAACGCTCAAGTGCGGGGAGAATTCCCCCGCTGTGCTGAACGTTCCACGGAGCCAATGCACCGTCATGAGCACAGGAGCACTGTAGATCATGACGAGCTCAGCTCGTCATGAGCATGCGGGCCCTGTGCGCCCCCTCCCCCCCAGCCTAGCGGGGGAATAACCCCCGCAGAAAAGGGGTTAAGAACCACCCTGCCACACCTCCACAGAATGTTTACAATGCTAGAGTGACATTTGATGACAAATTATTGCTGGTGTTCCAAGTCAAATATATAAAAAGAGTGTCTTCTACTACCCATGCATACTGTGGAGGAACTTCTGCTGCAGCATCATCTGTTTCAAAGAATTGCACTGGTTCTTGCTGAGGTGATGGCCCATAATGATCATCTATGTGGGACTCCAGACCAAACAATAGTCAAACCATGAAGTCCCTTTAACTATGCCCACCACCTCAACCTGAATTGATTGCCTCTATGGTGCCAGCGTTCCTACATTAACAACCAAGCAGTGAGTATACTGAGTATACCAAAATATGATGTCCTTCCAAAAGATGTTTTACACTCATTTTGGGAGGGCAGCTTCTTGAACTGTGAATCACCAGGCTGGCAGATGGGTAGAGCGGCTAAAGGGTTAACACACTTTAATCAAAGCACCAGCAAAACCATCCGCCAGAGGTTCACAGACAGAGGTACTATAAAAAGCTCCTTTAAATTCACTTCACTCACCTATTGTATCACAGATCAATCTCAAAATGGTTAATTACACTAAAAGGGCAGAGGAGGAAGGCGGTGCAGAAAGAAGTCCCAATGTAAGACTTTCAGGTCATATACAAACTTAGTTAATATGATCTGAGAGATTGAGCCACATCATAAAAGTTACCTTGTTTGTTGATTTTCTGTCAATAGCACAAACCCGATTCTAGGGCTGTCTGAGGAAGTCCTGCAAGGTAGTCAGATCATTGTATGTATGTATGCATGGATGTGGATTGTATGTAGCATATACCTAGCCAAACAACAGGAGAAAACTATAAAAAGGTTCAAGGCAAAGATGCAGTCATTGAGTGATTGGAGTGTTCAGGTGTGCAGGTGGACTATTTCTTCATTGTGATGTGGTGTTCCTTAACCCTTTCGATGCTCATGACGAGCTCAGCTCGTCATGATGCACAGTTGAGCTGTGCTGATGACGAGCTGAGCTCGTCATGACACCAGCAAAATGGCAATTTCCAGCACAGGGGGGGGAAACGCCTAGCAGCCAAGGTGTTAAAGAGGTGTGTCTTCAACTCTTTCCTAAATTATATCAGGATTTAAGTGGTCCTTTTGCATGTCGTAAAAGATCTTGGATGCGCTAAATGAAGATGAACTGTAATTGTTTTGCATTTCTTTATCTCCATTCAGATGGCATCCTGATTATGGATGTGGCACAGTTCCTTAGAATTCCCCATTGCAGAGACCTGCAGGTCCAGCAGTGGTTATTTAAAAACGAATCACTGTTGGAGCCCTGGATGAATAAGATCTATGGACAGTAAAGGCTCAGAGTGAAATGAAGCAACGAGGGGTGATGGAGCAAGGTAAAGAACAAGATTTTGTTCAAACTTGTGAAATTGATTTCCTATAACGATAATTCAATTAATAAGCATGTGGTGAAATTATTAATCAACTTAGTTTAAGAATACATTCATCATTACATGGGGAAAAACAAATGTGCTTTTTGTTGCATACCCAAAGAAAAAATAATAAACTAACCTTGTCTATTGTCTTTGTCAGTATGAAATGCAGCAGTTGAATTAATGGCATGTGCTTATTTTATGTGCTTATTTTATGTCTTTTTGTGATAAAGAGCTCATGGAGTTCCTGTTATTCGAAAAGGATAGGTAACTATAATGCTGCATTTATGTGCTTTTGCTAGGTAACATAATTAACAGGATTAATTAGTAAAGAGGGAGGGTAACAGAATGGGTCTCAATTCTTTAATTAATTGATGTCTTGTGTTTGTTTAATAATAGGTTCCAAAGTGAGGCCTAAAGATGGTTCAGAAAATATGGCTGACAGAGCTGCAGACGCGAAACCTTGTCCAGAGTGGAGCATTCGCACATGCGCAGCACGGAAGATTTTTACTGCATTGTCTTTGTGAATTGAAGGACAGTTCTTTGGTTGCGTTGAACGTGCTCATGGAAAGTTAGCTCAAGGACAGGAACTTGATGTGTCTGCCAAGGTTAGGAAGCAAATGTTCGAAAGCTCGAAGAAAAAAGTATCTTTTTTGAGGAAGCCGAAATCGTGGAAATGAAAGACAATAGGGCTTATATGAAGCCTGGAGTTGGTCAAGAGTCGGAGGTGACATAACAAATTTTAATCGTGGACTGACACAGGACAGCCAATGAAAAGCTCGGATTTCTCTAAAAGAATGTAAAATGTAGAAAGTTTAGCTAGAGAGAAAGGTATAAAATCTGACACCATGAGCAAGGAAAAAACTCTTTCTTTCCGATTCCTGAGTGTTGTGACATGCTGATGGACCTTTGGCGCACGTAAGGACAGCAGACTTTAAATGATTTTTCCTTTATAGGTGAAGCAAGAAACAGACAGGGAAATAGATTTAGGGAATGGGAACTGTTATTTTGCTAATATTTCATGATTCTGAGCTTACTTTTAAATGTCAGTTTTAATTCATTTCCTTATTAAAATGCTGCTTCCTTAATTGCTTATGAAATAAAGATATTAAAACGTTAAATGCCTTTTCTTTATGAAAAATAAAGTTAGTAAAATAAGATTTGAAGAAGACAAGCTGGTCTTGTTTATTCATGGTCTAGTTACCATCAGTTGAATCAATCGCCTTAGTGGTCTGATTAATGAGTATTAAATGTTTAAAACCATGGCTGATAAGAATGATAAACTGCAGTTTTATAAATAGTGTAAATAATATGTGAATAGTTTTTTTAATCATACCACCTGATTCAGTTGCTCAAAAATTGTCTCATTGGTTTATGGACCTTTATATATGATTTATGTATAATGGTGAGTATTGAGGTGTTAGGTAGTGTTTGTGAGACAGTTTTTCAATAGGAGCGCTGGATCAATTACTTGGTAGCAGAGGTACGGTTACCATGGTAATTACATAGGATTGATGTCTAAAACATGTTAAGTTTGTTTAGTTGTTATATGTAGTCAAAAGGTTTTTTTCAGCAGTGTGAAAATTCCTAGTTTGTGCCGGCATGAGAAGTGTGACAGGTGAAGTTACACAGTGCATTTGTTCTGTTTCAAAATAGTGGTATCATTGTATATCACTAGTGTTGTGGTCGCACAGCACAAGTTTAGGGATTTTAGGTGTGTAAGGAAGAATGTATAGTGAGGATTGTCTATGAAATCGTAACTTTCGAGTACAGGGACTTATGTCAATCAATCAATCAATCATAGGCATTTATAGAGCGCTCTACTTACCCGGAGGGTCTCAAGGCGCTAGGGGGGGGGGGGTGCTGCTGCTACCCGAACAGCCAGGTCTTGAGCTTCTTCCTGAAGGCGAGGTGGTCTTGGGTCAGGCGCAGGTCGGTCGGGAGGGAGTTCCAGGTCTTGGCGGCCAGGTAGGAGAAGGACCTTCCTCCTGTTGTCGTTCTTCGTATGCGGGGGACGGCGGCGAGGGCGTGACTGGCTGATTGGAGGTGTCGTTTGGGAGCGTAGGAGTTGATGCGGTTGTTGAGGTAGCTCGGGCCTTGGTCGTGAAGAGCTTTGTGTGCGTGGGTAAGGAGACGGAAGGTGATTCTCTTGTTGACCGGGAGCCAGTGCAGGTCTTTAAGGTGTCCGGAGATGTGGCTGTGTCGTGGGATGTCGAGGATGAGTCTGGCTGAGGCGTTCTGGATCCGTTGGAGTCTCTTCTGGAGCTTGGCAGTGGTTCCGGCGTAGAGGGCGTTGCCGTAGTCCAGTCGGCTGGTGACGAGTGCCTGGGTGACAGTCTTCCTGGTCTGTCCTGTTTTAAAACTCACTGTGAAAAGAGTAGTAGAATTTATCTAAGCTTGAATGAAGGGTAAGGAAGCGTTGTCTATCTTACTGGCGAGTGAGGATTTCTATTGGTGGGTTAAAGTCCTACTGAAGATTTATGTATGTATGACTAGGGATTTTTCCGTATGAATGTGTGTAAATGAATTTGTAATATACGATTGAGTGAAACTCTAAATTGTCTCTAAGGGGGTATAAAATATCTCTGTATGTGCATTTAGAGAGAAACAAGTTCGTTATTACCTGCTAGAAGGGTAAAGTAGCCTTACTTTATCGACGAATCTATATATTCTGTGAAAATAGCGTTGTCTATTTCACGTGAAAAGAATACTTGAATGTTTGGAAAACTATCACTTTATTTTAGCAAAACAGACAAATGGTTTGTTTTTTGTGGCGTTATTACCCAGATTTAATTGAAAGTTTTGTAAATATGGCGCTGTGAATTTTTTTTGTAAAAGAGGGGTCAGTTTAATGAGTGAGTTGAGAGACAGAGAAGCTGCAGCTGTGGCATACGTCACTAGTGTCGCGCTGTGATTGGTTAACATACGTCACAGTATTCGCTCAGCTGATTGGCTCATCCCGAAAAACAGTAAATCTATTGGTTGAGCAAAATAGTGACAAAGCTTAACCTGATTGGTTTGTTGGTGAGTTTCGCGCATGGATTGGTTGGTGTTACGGAATAACAAGGAAGTTCTTACGATCTTTTCCGAAGTAAGGGAAAGAGTTTAAAAACATGGATTACTATTTTATGAAAGAGAAAAAGAAGCTTTCATGGTTTCAGAAATTGAAAAATAAATTTAAACCTGATAAAGAAATTTCAACGCGAGGTAGAAGATTAATTCATAAGTACAAAACACCTGCAGCTTATATGTTGGGTGAATATGGTTATCATACCTGTCTTTGGATTGAGAATTGGATGAAATATACTGAAAATGATGGTGTGTTAGCATGGCCGTAAGATGGATCATTTAACATAGCGGTTTTGAAAAACTTAAGAGAAAGAATGATGAAACTTGTACCAAGGCCTAGACCTACTCAATTTGAAGCTTTAGTTGAATGGGCAGATGAAATGCATGAATTAGAACGAGAGAGCAGAGAAGTATCAAGGGGAACAAGATTAGGTCTTGATAGAGAAACACATCAGGATAGAATGCGTCGATGGAGAAGCGCAGACATGTGTGATGGCTTGTATCCAGTGAGAATTATTGATGAAGTAACTGGACAAAAGAGTACCCATAAGAAAAATAGAATTAGTGAAGAAAGTGATTCAGAAGATGCGGTATTAGAAGAAATTTATACTAAGAAACCGCCACCTTATCAACCAGTTTGTTCATGGACTTCTCCAAGTGCCCCACAAAGAGAAATTATTGATGAGACATCCCCTGAAACAAATCAGAATATTAGAAAAACACCTGAAAGAGTAGAAACAGGACGTAATTCAAATATATCAGGAGAAAATAGTAATTTTACAGAAACTCCAGTTCAGAGAAATGAAACCCGAAGAAGTGGAATTAGAGCAGAAAGGTATGAGGGATTACCATTAGCAGATACCTTAGAATATATTCGTTCTGCAAATGAATTAATACAGCAATTAACTAAAAGCATGGAAGCAGTAACAGTACCTGTAACGATTGGGCCTGCTCTTCCAGTATTTGATCAAAAAGAAATTAGACATTCAGATTTAACTGTTCCATTAAATTCAGAAATACAGAAAGTGACAGAAACATTTTATTCGGACTTGACTGAAATACATCGAGAGAAAATGATGATGCCTGACTTAACTTTTAATCAAAGTTTGTCATGTAAAAGTCCAACTGGTGCAGATTCTGACTCTCAGTAGCGGTCGGCAGTAGGTGTTTCTATAGGGCGGTGACGTGGGCAGGAGGAGGGGCAGGGTGGGGGGAAATAATGTATGGATTACGGAGTTTTACAGGTAAGTAAACATTTAAATACATAAAACGAATTTCGTTGCGCACACTGTATCACATTTGGTGATGCAGTGTGCGCAACGAAATTCGTTTTATGTATTTAAATGTTTACTTACCTGTAAAACTCCGTAATCCATACATTATTTCCCCCCACCCTGCCCCTCCTCCTGCCCACGTCACCGCCCTATAGAAACACCTACTGCCGACCGCTACTGCTGACTCTGGATCTCCAGAAAAGAGTTTGAGTAAAATAGATTTAACGCAAACCCCAGAATCTAAATTACTTGATGTTGGAAAATTTAAAGCAGATTTAGAAGAATTAATAATTGGTACAATTGGCACTGACAGTTTGAAGGCATATCAGGATGATGAATTATTATTTATTTGCAAAAGCATAACATGGAAAACGAAAAACAAATATGATCAATTAGAATATATGGCTTCTGAATTAGAAGTGGATTTAAGTAAGCAGAAACATTTGCAGAAAAATTATAGGGTGGATTTCTCTGAAAAAGACATTGAAAATATGAATACCTCAGGAAGAATTACTCATATAAAAGATTTAATTGTGATTTTGAGAAAATGGGGTGAATTAAGTAAATGGAGAGCGAAATGGACTAAGAAAAGAGATGAAGACAGAACGAGTTTAGCTTTTCCTGTCAGAGTAAAGGAAAAAGTAGTAAATGAGTTTCCAATGAGAGAAATAGCAGGAGGAGTGTATGTACATGTCCCATGGACAAGACAGGAACTTTTACTGTTCACAAATGACTTCCCTCGATTAAGAGAAAAACCTGTAGAATGGTATCGGCAGGTAGAAAGATTTTTGAAAGTTTCAAAAGTTTTGTGGGTTGATCTTGACGGATTATTCGACATAGTTGTTCCATCAGATCTTTGGACATAATGTAAAACTGCTATAGATTGGTCTAGAGAGGAATATGAACGAGATAAAGTAACAGGTGCTCCTTCTCCAGAGGTAATGAGAAAGTATGAACAGGTAATTGTGTTTTTGAAAAATAATATTCCCCCAAAAGAGATAGATTGGGTTAAAATTGACAGAACAATCCAAGAATCGAAAGAATCAGTACATTCATTTTATGAAAGATTACTGCTGGTATTTAAACAATACAGTGGTAATGAACATTTAAGTGAGGAGGACATGAGCCATTTTATATACAGATTTGTATATGGCTTAAGACCTGAAATTAGTGAAATGGTAAGAACTGGAATAGTTGGCTGGCAATCACACACAGTAGATGATATTTTGAGAAAAGCAAAATACTGTAGTGATCAAATAGAAGCTAAACAAAAGAAGCTGAAAGAAAAAGCTATGTGGGCACAGGTAAAGGTGGCTGAACAACAAATAGCAACTTTAGGAAATAAGAATGTTGAACAGAATCAAGGGAAATGTAAAGGTAATTATAATAAACCAAAATTGATGGGAAATATAGAAGAGTTAAAACAGAAACTCCCATGTTTTAATTGCGGCGAAATTGGACACTGGAAGCGTGAGTGTAAGAATCCGCCCAGAATTCATTTAAAAAATAAATTATTAAATCCACAGATGCAGAATGAGATAAATGAGCAGCAACAGCTACAGCGACAGGTAGTGATTCAGCAAAGTCAGTTACCACAACAGCCACTTCCAAACTGTGTAAATGTGCAGAGATACAGTGCAGAAACAGGATTCAGCGGAGGTGAACAGGTAAACAGATCACCGAGAGTGAATGTGTCGAATGTGTCTCAACAATATTGGTTGAAAGAAGATGGAGGGAGTGAATCTGAAGATTACTTCTGACGGTGCCTGAGAGAGGAGGAAGAGTGTGTGCTTGGAGCCACTCTTGAGGTAGATCAATCTGGTCCATTTGTAAATGGTAAAGTGAATGATGTAGAAATTACTTTCCTAGTGGATACAGGTGCTACCCGTTCTACTGTTAGATCAGTGGAAATAGAAAACCTTCCTCTCTCTGGAGATAAAATCCAAGAAGTAGGTGTAGCTAATCAGCAAATAAAAACAGATTTAACAGAACCAGTTGAAGTTGAAATAGGTAAATTTCAAGACATGCACAGATTATTATTTTGTGATAGCAGTCCTGTAAATCTATTAGGAAGGGATACTCTTTGTAAAATGAACTGTGCAATATATTGCTCACCGGATGGTATAGAGCTTCAAACTCCAGAAGAAGATGGGCTTTACAAATTGACAATGTCAATGGTTGAGGCAGAAGAAAGCTAATTATTTCCTGTGTTTGATAAAAATAATTTACCTGAAGAATTAAAAGACACAGTGAATGTACAAATTTGGGATTTTACTGGAGATGAAATGGGCCTGAGGAAAAATGTAGATCCAGTACAAATAACAGTAAAACAAGGAGCAGATTATCCAAACATTCCTCAGTATAAAATGAAAGCAGAAGTGATTGAAGGAGTAATTCCTGTGATAGACAAATTCTTAAAACAAGGTGTTTTAAAAGAAATCGAGAGTAGCCCATGTAATTCACCAATTATGGGGATCAAAAAGCCAAATGGAACTTTCAGAATTGTTCAGGACCTGAGAAAGGTTAATAAAATTGTTGTTCCATGTTGCCCGGTTGTACCAAATCCAGCGGTAATTCTATATCAGATTCCGCATGATGCAGCATGGTACACAGTTATTGATCTATGTAATGCATTATTTACTGTTCCATTGCATCTAAGCCTGGGCGTAGCAGGCGTAGTGGGGCTTCGCGGAGCTACGCGAACTGGGCGAGAAACTACGCCCACCTCCGCACTCCGCGTAGCCCCACTATGTGCCTCCCTCCCACCTTCCCCTACTACTTTATTTTTGTTACAGAGCCATAATAAAGTAAATAAAACGACCCGTGGACAAGGTAAGTGCGTTTTATTTACTTTATTATGGCTCTGGTGCCAAAAATAAAGTAGTAGGGGAAGGCGGGAGGGAGGCGGGTGGCGGCCAACTCCGCTACGCCCATGGAGTGGGCGTAGTGCTGCCGGCTACGCCTACTTGGCACAGGGTGGAGTAGGCAGCACTACGCCCACTCCGTGGGCGTAACGGAGTCCTCCGCCCAGGGTTAATTGCATCCAGAAAGCCAACAAATTTTTGTGTTCCGGTTCAAAGAGCGTATTTTAGCATGGTGTAGAATCCCTAAAGGGTACACTGAAAGTCCATCCATTTTTAATCAATTGCTAAAGAAATCATTGGAGAATCTAGATTTACCTAGAAAATCTACATTAGTGCAATATAATGATGATCTCCTTGTGGCTGCAAAAACAAGAAATAATTGTGTAACAGATACCATTACTCTTTTAAATCATTTGGCAGATGAGGGACACAAAGTATCTCCTGCGAAATTACAGTTTTACAAACAAGAAGTGAAATATCTTGGTCACAGAATTGCAAAAGGAATCACACAAGTAACAACAGAAAGAATAAAAATGATTCAAGCAATACAACCTCCAAAAACACAGAGACAGGTTAGAATGCTTCTAGGAATGGTAGGTTATTGTCGCCAATGGATTAGTGGATTTTCAGTAATTGCAAAACCACTGCAGAGACTGACAAAAGCAGACATAAAAGACCCAATTAGCCTAACAGAAACTGAATTAGAAGCTTTTGAACAGTTAAAGAAAAGTTTGTGTGAAGCTCCAGCATTGGGAATGCCTTATTATGAAAAATAATTTGAGCTGTATTGTAGTGAAAGAGAAGGATGTGCATTATCAATTCTGATTCAAAGACATGGAAGACTGAGAAAGCCAATAGCATATTTCTCAGCTGTTCTTGACCCTGTTGCAAAAGCATTACCAGGTTGCTTAAAAGCACTAGCTGCAACAAGTGTAAGTTTGGAACAAAGTGAAGGAATAATAATGGGATTTCCAGTAAAAGTATATGTACCACCCTCAGTTGAAATTCTCCTCACTAGAAGCAAAACACAGCATTTGACAAACAATAGGCTGACAAAATATGAAAAAGTTATACTTGGATCAGACAATGTTTCAATTGCAAGATGTGTGAATTTAAATCCTTTTACATTATTACCTGACACATCTGAAACAGAGATCGGGATGAGGTTGATCATGAATGCTTGGATGTATTAGAATATTGCACTAAACCAAGACAAGACATAAAAGATGTCCCGTTATTTGAATCAGGTTATGTTTTATTTGTTGATGGTTCATGTTTAAGAACAGATGAAGATGTTCTAAGCGCAGCATATTCAGTGTGCACAGTTGCAGATGTGATTGAAGCTTCCTCTCTCAAAGGAATTCGTTCAGCTCAAGTAGCAGAATTAATTGCTTTGATTCGTGCATGTGAATTGGGAAAAGAGCAAAAGATTACCATAGTGGCTGATAGTCAATATGGATATGGTGTAGTCCATGACTATGGCCAGCTCTGGTCTCAAAGAGGATATTTAACTTCAGCTGGATCACCAATAGGAAATGCTCAATTGATCAAAAGATTGATTGACGGAATTCAGTTACCAGAAAAAATTGCAGTAGTTAAATACACAGCACATAAGAAAGGAGAGGATTACATAACAAAAGGAAACTCATATGCTGACTCAATAGCAAAATTCTGTGCAAAACATAATGTGTCAGTTAATCAGATAAAAAAAATGAACATGTTTTGAACTCACTTATGCTAATATCTGTAGTTGAGACATGGCAGGGAGTAAAACAATTGCAAGATGAAGCAAGTGACGAGGAGAAAGACACTTGGTTAAAAGCAGGATGCAGACAAAGAGAAGAAGATGAGGTTTGGGTTTACAAAGATGACAGAGCAGTAATGCCAGACAGTATGATTTCTGACATGGCACGCATGTATCATGGTCCAGGACATATTGGAAGAGATTCTATGATCAAATTATTTAGGCTAATATGGTACAATCCAAAATTCAGAATAAATGCAGAGTCCCTTTGTCAGAGATGTCTTATCTGCCAACAGATCAATCTAACTAGAAAAACTGTTGTGAGCATGGGAACCATAGGACGGGAGGGTGGTCCATTTACCAGAATACAGCTTGATTTCATTGACATGCCACCTCATAACAAACTCAGATATGTCTTAGTGAAAATCTGTTTGTTTTCAAGATGGGTAGAAGCGTTCCCAACACGTCACAATGATTCAGTTACTGTTGCAAAATTTCTTTTGAGAGAAATCATACCAAGGTATGGTTTCCCAGTTACAGTTGAAGCAGATCGCGGCACACATTTTGAAAATAGATTGCTAAAATTGATTTGTGAAGCACTGGATATAAAACAAAAATTACATTGTGCTTACAGACCAGAAGCATCAGGTGTTGTTGAGCAAGTGAATGGTACAGTAAAAAAACAGAATAGCTAAGATGTGCTTAGCAACAGGAATGAAGTGGACAGATGCACTTCCACTTGTTTTGATGTCTTTGAGAAGCATTCCAGATAGAAAAACACGATTTAGCCCCCATGAGATTCTAATGGGCAGGGTCATGAGGCAAGCATTTGTTCCAGTTGATAAACTGCTGAGCATAAATGATAGCGTCATTATGGATTACTGACGTGGTGACTTCTGTGTTCCATCATGTAGGAACTGAAGTATTTTCAAAAGAGAAAGAACAAGCTCATGATCTGTTACCAGGAGACTGCGTAAGAACAAAAGTTCATCAAAAAAGAAATTGCCTAGTACCAAGGTGGCAGAAGGCAAGACAGGTGATATTAGTAACAACAAATGCAGTAAAGCGTAGAGGATTGAAGAGATGGATTCATGCTAGCCATACCGTACGTGTGCCAGCACCTGAGAATCCCGACGAAGGTGAGACAACAGCTTATTCAGATTCAGAAGAAGAACCTGAAAGAAATCCAGATCCTGAAGATCGACAAGAAAGTCGACATCTGGAAAATGAAAATGAAAATGAAGCAGTGAATGAAGAGATTGTAATACAAGACTCTGAAGAAGACAATGATAAAAATCTGCTAGATCAAATAGTAGAAGAGGAAACTGAACAAGAAGTGATTCAAGATCAAGATCAGGAGAGTATTGAAAAGCAGATTGGAAGCTTTGGAAGAAGGAACGAAAATTCTGAAACTGGTGAATTGGAAATAATTGAAGAAGAAGAAGAAGAAATTCCAAGTACTAGCTATAAGGATGTTGTTCCTAACAAAGTGAAACTGCTGAGTAAAGGAGTTCCTGAATCTGAAGAAGATTCTGACACAATAAAACTGATTATTGATGAATCAGCTGATAACACAGAAAGTGAAACAGATGAAAGTGGAGACGAATCAAAAGTGAAAAGATCGAGAAAAAGAGCTTGGAGAGTGGAATATAATTTAGCAGAACCAAAAAGAAAATTATCAAGAAAAGGAGATAATTGGCCATAAGAAACTGAAGGCCTAAAATTTAAATTAGTGAATAAAGCAAAAGAGCAGGTGAATGAGATCACAAGTCAAAAAGAAGAAGACTTGAATAAGAAAAAACAAGCAGGAAAGAAAATAGAAGTGATAAACAGCAGAGCAAAGAGAATAGTAAAGCCAAATCAGAAGTAAAAGTCACCTGAGTGGACCTATATAATTATTCCACCCGTAGAAGTAAATAGTAGTCAAGAAAATGTTGAAGATACAAGTGATAATGATTGAATTTATTGATTAGGTGACACAAGGTTGAAGAAATTGTGTTAGGAGACAAAAGGTCGAAGAAATTGTGTTAGCTGGAAAACACATTGATGTATGACATAAGGTTGAAGAAAATAAAGTTATCTGTTAAAAAAAAAAGAGGGGATTATATTTAGTAATTTTTCATTTTTTTTTAATTTTTCTTTTTTAGGGCTTTTGTTTGAAGATAAAGATGCCTTATACTAATAATAATTCGAGATGCTCAATTCTCAAAAGATGTTGCAAATTGTCTTCAATATGTGTAATTATGATAATTTTTGTTTGGTTAATTTTAGCTGTCATTTTTCCTTTTGGAATAGATAAAGAAATGTATAAAGTTAATATGACTAGTAAAGTTGTAGTTAATCAAGAAAAAGATGTTAAGACTAATAAAATTATTGTACATAAACCAGACATTCATCAAGATAGATCCGTGGAAGATTATTCTAGCAATACTGTTTCAAGACTTTTATCTGAATATGTTAAGGTGATAAACGCAAAAGATTGCTATATTTGTGTGAAATTACCTACTTCTGTGTCTGAAGGTGTTACGTATATTATGCTTCCACTTACTTATGGTATAACCTATAGTGTAATAGCTAGTTTATTTGATAAAACTGGACGTTTGGAATATTATTACTCAGATTTTGATGAGATTTTTGCAAATTTAAAAGTTGAAAATAATTTGAATAAAGTGAGACCTGCTAAGCAGATGAGGGAATTTTTCCTAACGACTAGTGAACTTACTTATGAGTATGCTTTTAGAAATAATGTGTAACGCCCTGAACGTCTCAGGATCGTTTAACAGGCATGATAATGAGGACGCAACCACTTGTGAAGGGTTAGTTATTTTAATGAAGGCACAAATAATACAAAGAGTAAACAAAAGTTATAGTCACTGGAATCCTCCATGCTAAGTACGTTACCAGCCCACAGCACGGATGGTCCTAACCGTCCTCTGCATATACGCCGATCCCGGCGTATGCCAACAGAGGGCAGAAATGAAATGGCCGACAATGCCAATTGGTAGGCTGTGAGGGGCACGAAGAGTGTTGGGGAGAATCGAGGAGTCAGGGAAACACCCAGCCGGGGTCTCTACCTGAAGGGAGCAGCCGCTCAGCCTCTTCCTCAGACTGCACCGGGACGCGGAGTCACCTCCTGGTGATGCGTCACCGATACCCCAATCAAAAGCAAGAAGACTGAACCGAGAGCAGCCGCTCGATCGATCCTGTGGACTTCCGAGTCTGTAACGCGGCAAACACCTCCTGGTGTGCGTTACAGCTGGCAGTCCCTGTATCTCTGGTCGGGCTGGGAGTTACGACTCCAACCAGCATAAGCGCCACTGCGCCTTGACTCAGCCGAGTCAAAAAGCGAAGCTCAATGGTTGACCGGTAGAGCTTCCGGGTCCTTCACAGGTGACGATGGGGCAAGACACGGCCCAGGGAGTAACGACTCGACCTACCTCCGTTCTTGCCTTACTGGAGCACCACTCCGGAACGCTGCTCTTCACGAAGCAGGTACGTCGGTGTAAACACAATATCCGACAGCGTTGTACCTCCAGGTTCCTCCCTTTATAGGGCGTGTTTTCCCTGAGTTATGTAACAGCTCTCCTGTTTACATAAGGGCGTGTTTTCCTTGAGTTATGTAACAGCTCTCCTGTTTACATAAGGGCGTGTTTTCCTTGAGTTATGTAACAGCTCTCCTGTTTACATAACCTCTCAACCGCTAAGCATCCTGGGAGATGTAGTCCGTTTTCGCTGGTTACCGTTTTCCTCCCCTCGCATGACAGGAATTCTTGACATAATGTAACATGTAAATTGGGAACAGAAGAGAAAACCTTCCTAAATATGGTGGAAGAGAGAAGGGCAATTTACAAGCGAAATGAGATGTTGAAAACTACTAAGTCAAAATTTTGGCAGTTTGAAGATGAAAAGCTCAATGGTAGAAATGAAAATGTTGCAATTCATATAGATAAACCTGTTACTGGAAAATTTTGTATAAGAAGAGATAATACTTTATATGATAATTATTTTGTAGGCGCAAGTCAATGTGAAGATACTTATCGTATTATAAGGGGTTGGGGATTTAAAGGAGGCAAGGATCCAATTTTTCTTGGAATTTTTTTTTTTGTGGGAATAAAGCCTATTGCAATCTTCCGGACCACTGGTATGGGACATGTTATGCAGGTTTAGTTTTTCCAAAGATTTTCCATGTAGATAGAAATGAAAAAGGTACATTTGAAATTGGCAATCATTTGAATATATTTAGAAGGGAAAGCTTTTCAGAAATTTTGGGAGACATATTTGGTGCACTAATACCCATGGTAGGAATAACCCTAAATGCAAGCAAAATCAGACAAATGTCCACAATTGTTGATAGATTGTCAACAGATACTGCAAGTGGATTTCAATTAGTGAACACAGAACTTGTTGCCATGAGAACTATGGTAATGCAGAATCGTCTTGCACTAGACATTCTGCTGGCAAAAGAGGGTGGAGTCTGTGGAATTTTGCATGTTCAACATTGTTGCACTTACATACCTGACAAAAGTCAGAATACAGAGATGTACATAAAGAATATTACCGAATTATATGAGGAAGTAGAACCTTTAGAAGATGAGAGTTTTTCAGAACGCTTAGGTAAAAGATTTGCAGCAATCAAACACTGGTTTCAAGAGATTGGTAGTTCAATTATAGGTAAAATAGTTTTTTCTTTAATAATCATGGCTATAGTGATACTTTTGTTAAAAATTAGTTGCATGATACACAAGAGAAGAAAACATGTAATAGAAAAGAAAAGAATTTGCAAACTAAGAAAGGAAAAGGAGAAAGAGATATAATTAGAAGAGCTTCGGAGAACTCAATATGACAAATGCCGAAAAACAGGTGAATCTAAAGTTTAGAAATACTAATATTAAGAAAGTCCAAAATATGTTCAAGGGTTGAAAATTTATAAATTTTTGGGTATTATTTGGTGATTTAGAAATCACCAGATGAGGGCGTTGATGGAGCAAGGTAAAAAACAAGATTTTGTTAAAACTTGTGAAATTGATTTCCTATAATGATAATTCAATTAATAAGCATGAGGTGAAATTATTAATCAACTTAGTTTAAGAATACATTCATCATTACATGGGGAAAAACGAATGTGCTTTTTGTTGCATACGCAAAGAAAAAATAATAAACTAACCTTGTCTATTGTCTTTGTCAGTATTAAATGCTGCAGTTGAATTAATGGCATGTGCTTATGTTATGTATTTTTGTGATAAAGAGCTCGGAGTTCCTGTTATTCGAAAAGGATAGGTAACTATAATGCTGCATTTATGTGCTTTTGCTAGGTAATATAATTAACAGGATTAATTAGTAAAGGGGGAGGGTAACAGAATGGGTCTCAATTCTTTAACCCCTTGTCTGCTGATGACGGAACCGCTCCGTCATCAGCTGCGGTGGCGCTGTGCTGAAGACGGAGCGGTTCCGTCATGGCCCGCTCGCTGCTCATGCGCGGCGCGAATTGCGCGTCTGCGCTGAGCGTTCTATTGAGCGGAGCGGGGCGGGCCGTGATGGAACCTCTCCGTCATAAGCACAGCGCCACCGACGCTGGTGACGGAGCGGTTCCGCACGGCCGCCCCGCCCCCTTAGCACTGCGGCGGAATAGCCGCCGCAGTGAAGGGGTTAATTAATTGATGTCTTGTGTTTGTTTAATAATAGTTTCCAAAGTGAGGCCTAAAGATGGTTCAGAAAATATGGCTGACAGAGCTGCAGACGCGAAACCTTGTCCAGAGTGGAGCATTCTGACATGCGCAGCAGTGAAGATTTTTACTGCATTGTCTTTGTGAATTGAAAGACAATTCTTTGGTTGCGTTGTACGTGCTCATGGAAAGTTAGCTCAAGGACAGGAACTTGATGTGTCTGCCAAGGTTAGGAAGCGAATGTTCGAAAGCTCGAACAAAAAAGTATCTTTTTTGAGGAAGCCGAAATCGTGGAAATGAAAGACAATAGGGCATATATGAAGCCTGGACTTGGTCAAGAGTCGGAGGTGACATAACAAATTTTAATCGTCGACTGACACAGGACAGCCAATGAAAAGCTCGGATTTCTCTAAAAGAATGTAAAATGTAGAAAGTTTAGCTAGAGAGAAAGGTATAAAATCTGACACTATTAGCAAGGAAAAAACTCTTACTTTCCATTTCCTGAGTGTCGTGGCATGCTGATGGACCTTTGGCGCATGTAAGGACAGCAATCTTTAAATGATTTTTCCTTTATAGGTGAAGCAAGAAACAGACAGGGAAATAGATTTAGGGAATGGGAACTGTTATTTTGCTAATATTTCATGATTCTGAGCTTACTTTTAAATGTCAGTTTTAATTCATTTCCTTATTAAAATGCTGCTTCCTTAATTGCTTATGAAATAAAGATATTAAAACGTTAAATGCCTTTTCTTTATGAAAAATAAAGTTAATAAAATAATATTTGAAGAAGAAAAGCTGGTCTTGTTTATTCATGGTCTAGTTACCATCAGTTGAATCAATCGCCTTAGTGGTCTGATTAATGAGTATTAAATGTTTAAAACCATGGTTGATAAGAATGATAAACTGCAGTTTTATAAATAGTGTAAATAATATGTGAATAGTTTTATTAATCATACCACCTGATTCAGTTGCTCAAAAATTGTCTCATTGGTTTATGGGCCTTTATATATGATTTATGAATAATGATGAGTATTGAGGTGTTAGGTAGTGTTTGTGAGACAGTTTTTCAATAGGAGCGCTGGATCAGGGGGCTCTAGATACTGCACCTCTCGTCGACCAATGAAAAGGCTTCTTACAAGTGCAGCGAATAGAGCTCAGAAAGTAGAAAAGTTCATATGGGCAGAAGTCCACACAGACAGCACTGCTTGCTAGACTTCAGATGCCTCTCACTCAGCTCAGAACTTCAAGTATAGTGATCAAACAACTGAGACCCTAAGCACACAATTGCGTGTGCCTCATTAAATGTAACAGCTCCAAGTAAATGCCCCTTGCGAAAGAGTTCTTAATTTGTTGCACTGCCTTCTGTTTTGCTATTATCCTCTTGAACCGAATTTTGACTCTATTGAAGGACGTGACAGTATGAAAAATGTACACTCAAATGTATTTTATGTTAGCAAGATGAAAAATTCATACTCATTTAAACCATTACAGCAAATAAGTGCCCCAATATCAGAAGTTGTCTAACTACACCATTGGGACAGTGGCTAGCTAGCCCTTGTGCCTCCTGTGACAGTCATAGCTTTCGCCGTGTGGAAGAGCAGTGGGGGGTGCCAGTGGTTTCTGCGTTGCCGCCTGCGGTGGCTGCATGAAAGAGGAGAGGGGGCGCCACTGCCAAAACTTGTGCGGCCCCGGGGCGGACCACCCCCGCTACGCCACTGCATTGGGACCACTTTCTCAGTCAATTATAAGCAAGTAGATAAGTGAAGAGTTTATATTGCAAGTTGGAGATGCTGAGATGAGTAAACAAGAAGCGCCTTACTTCATGCTGTTGGTGGGAGGGTGAGAAATTGAGAAGTTGGTTATTTGGGAGCCTGTTATACTTTCATTAGAAATGACATGTAGCATTTTCTGTAGGTATGTTTACAATTAGCTATATGATTTCATAGTACATTTTCTTTCACCACCCAATTTAAGGATGAGAGTCAGTAGAGCACATTGTGTTGTGACATCATTGAAATCTGAAAAAGTAATCTGGACTCAGAGCATCCTGAACAAGTGCTGTGAGTTAGTTATGAGATGGATGAGTGTGAGAACTTGGGCCAATTGCAAGGATAAGCTGGGAATGCTCTAGGGATTTGTTAATAATGTTGTTTTAAAGAGTGGAACTGAACCTAGCATGCACGAGGTCCACGAAGAGCCATTGATTCCCAGAAAAGACTCAAAGGCAGGGCTAGAGTGTAAAACAAATGCTTCTTTTTCCATGATCACACCCAAAGTTTTGGACTGATGCTGCTGGTGTTTCATCTCAGAGGGCTCTAAGGCCTTCTAACCGGACCTCAGTGCCAGTGCTCTGACCCTTAAAATGACCCTGTGTATGTTTGATAGGCTCACCCACATTTGGCATAAGTTAACTTACTTATACGTCCCTAGTATATGGTACCATAGGTACAGAGGGCAGGTAAGCTAAAATATCCCTCATGGACTGCAGCACTTATAGTGCCACCACATGTGTGACAAAGCAAAACAAGACTCCCAGCTGGTTGGCAGAGCAACTTTTTGAACTGCTAACTCAACTTTGCTAAGACCAAATCTTTGTTTTTAATATGTATAAGTCACCCATAAGATAGCCTATCAAGCCCTAAGGCTAAAACATAGGACACATGTTTTATATGTCCTAACAGCAAAAACCCAAAATTGTTGTTTTGTTTGTTCAAAGGCTTGTAGCTCTATTGGCGAGTACAGGGTTACATGATGACAACTCAGCCGCATTAACTTCTGGATGGGTCTACTAAAGTTGGTACTTCAAGGTATCAAAATATTAGTTACATTAACCCCAACGTGATGCCCAAATCGAATTAAATGTAACGTTTAAGTAAATGTCAGCTTTAGAAAGTTGCTACCTTGGTGCACAAGTTTTCCACTGACCATTTATGGTTGCTGGCCACAAAACAGCTTCCTGCCCTCCCTGAGGGAGGTATGATCAACTCACAGGAAGGAACACAAATGTCCTGCCATTAGAAGAGGGAATAAATCTCCCTGGCATGAAGGCCAAACAGGGTGTGAGCCCAAAAGGTGAGCTTCAGAGGGGAATCGGCCTTTGTAGGGCAAATGGTGGACCTACGCAAGAGGGGCTGCTCTTTTGTTCCAGTAGACAATTTGGCTTCAGAAACAAGGAGGGGAAACAGTTGTCAAACCACTTTTCCCATACAAGGTGTACCCCTCAAGTAGCCACACTTCTACGGTGGGTTGCCAAGATCTACAAACCAAGGGAGGGTTTTTGCCATCTTGGGAATGGACAGAATATTGCATCCTGGGATAGCTAGATGCCACATTATGCAGGAAATCATCATGAGGGTGGAGTGAACCTGGCAGCCCAGAGGCCAGTAGTAACCTCTTCCCGAGGTCAAGTTCTGGGTATAATAGTAGCACCGTAGGCATCCAGACCTCAGTTCACACCTGCACTGGTGAGAGGACTAAAGAAGGACTTCCCTGCTGTTCCTTGGACCTGGCAAAGAGAGGCTACACTAAAAACTGGACTGCACCTGCTTATTTTTGGGCTAGCAAAGAAAGGACTGCACCTTTGGTGCTCCTTTCGAGGAAAAGTTTTCCCTAGCTCCAGACTGAAGAGGTGATTCCAAGAGTCAGTTGGTTGACTTCCTGTTATAGCTCCAGGGAAACAAAAGCTGAGGAAGCCTGCTTTGGTGAGTTGGTCACCACAAATGCCCACTGAAGCACAGTCTGGAATATGAGTCTCAACGCTCAAAAGTTGCACCTAGATTCACTGGACTTGAGAGTCATTGGAGTGCAGTTTGGTTACCCAAAACAGACACTAGCCTCAGTTAAAGAAAACCACTGGGTTTGCTGTAATTGGAGACCAGTCAACCATTGCTAACGGTTTTTGGCTGGACATCAACCAGACTTTGAGTGACATTGACCTCTGTTGCCAAAGTCACCCCAACATGTTTGTACACTGGATCGGCATCCTCATCATCCTTCAGCATCTGCAGCCTCCAGCATTCCTTGCATCAGAACCACTCCATTGATGTCTATGGCAGATCGCCCATAGACCCTGGAACCTGACTAACTTGACTGCAACATAACTGTCCTACCGAGCCTTTCTGGCCCCTTTCACTTGCTCCATGCTGGAGTTGACTGCCCCGAGCTGGTTGGAGTAACCAAGCACAGCTTTACAAAAGTTTTCAAAAGTTACCAGTGGTTGTTTGGGATTGATTACAAAGCAGCAATTTATTATTTGCTTAATAATTTATATCTCTGGAACCCTCTAATGGATTTTTTAGGTCTCGCCTAGGCAGCGCTTGCGCTGTCTATTTGAGACTTGCTGTATTCAGGATATGTGCCTACTTCCCGCCCAGGTTTTTTTTAATTGGCTCCTTTCCCTGTCCTGTGTAAAGTGTGGCTTTTCATTGGTCATTAGGCTTTGTAGTCCCTCCTTAGTCCTGCCCAGTCTCTTTTTGTAACCTCCCGTGAGGACACCCCCTATTACATGTGTTGTTACTCCCTAAGTTTTAATTAGAGCCTCAAGGCACTATTTTCTTAAATGCCTTCAGACAGGACATTCACTTGGTCCTAAACAAGGTTGGCAGTGGTTACTTTACTTGCTAGCACATCTCACATTTATATTAGACCTTCTATACATTTCCCTTCATCAGCTCCGCATAGAGTACAACCTAATCGTAATGAATATAATAATTATTTTGTTACATTTCAAAACTATTAATTGTACATATGGACATAGCTATTTGAATGTACTTGTGGTACTGTCTTGCATGCAATGCTTTAGGGGAGTACCATATGTGACCAAAGGTTTGATACTCACTACGGACCTCTATGCGCTGCTTGCGGTACTGCACCTACACATCTATATTAGACTTTCTATAAATTTCCCTTCATCAGCTCCACATAGAGTACAACCTAATCCGGAATAAATATAATCATTCTTTTGTCACATTTCAAAGCTACTATTTGTATATATGGACATAGCTATTTAAATATACTCTTGGTACTGTCTTGCTTGCAATGCATTATGGGTAGGGTGGATTTACTATATCTTCAAAGTGTATGATGCTCCGTCCATCACCACCCCCTTTTGTTCCGCTTTTGGCCGCCATAAGTGTGGCAGGGTATGCTCAGACGTGAGTCCCTTGCTCACTTTGCCAATGGATTCAAGCAAGCCGGGCTGAAGATGGCTGGAATGTCAGAAACCGGTCCTCGGAAGCTTGTTTCCGGTCCAGGGAAGACATGGCTTGGCAGTTCGGGCTGGACTGTTCCCATGAGGCACAGGGTCAGACTGATTTGCATATAGCTATGTCTGAACTGGGGTGGCAGAGTGGGCTAAAGAACGGTGATGGATTAAACCCAGATCTTTTGACTGGGTGTGAGTGTTTGATTGATTCAGATTCTCCGTCCATCACCAGCCCCTTTTGTACCGCTTTTGGCCGCCATAAGTGTGGCAGGGTATGCTCAGACGTGAGTCCCTTGCTCACTTTGCCACTAGATTCAAGCAAGCCGGGCTGAAGACGGCTGGAATGCCAGAAACCGGTCCTCGGAAGCTTGTTTCTGGTCCAGGGAAGACATGGCTTGGCAGTTCGGGCTGGACTGTTCCCATGAGGCACAGGGTCAGACTGATTTGCATATAGCCATGTCTGAACTGGGGTGGCAGAGTGGGCTAAAGAACGGTGATGGATTAAACCCAGATATTTTGACTGGGTGTGAGTGTTTGATTGATTCAGATGCTCCGCCCATCACCACCTCCTTTTGTACCACTAGGGACCTCTAGGCACAGCTGGTGGTACTGCACCTACCATATCTCACATTAGTATCAGACTTTCTATAAATTTCCCTTTATCAGATCCACATAGAGTACAACTTAATGCGGAACTAATATAATAATTATTTTGTCACATTTCAAAGCTACTAATAGTATATATGGACATAACTATTTGAATGTACTTGTGGTACTGTCTTGCATGCAATGCATTATGGGAATACCATATGTGACCAAAAGTTTAAGGCTCACCAAGGACCTCTAGGAGCAGCTTGCAGTACTGCATCTACACATGCTGGTGCTTTGCTCACTAGGGACCTCCACTGCCAGTAATTAATTTTCACCTTTCTATGTTACCGATACGACTCCCTTTAAAGTTCTTCAGAAATCTTAACATTATACTGAGTAAATTCCTCTGGAACTATCCCTCTTTCTGCTCTGCTCGCTCCTGAGGATAGAGGTGAGGTTAACTTTCCCAATTTTCGCCAATACCACTCTGCATTCCTACTTCGACAAGCCTTGCCCTATTTTTCCTCATCAGATGATCCTCCCCTATCAGTACTGTATAAATTAGAGGAATCAATTATTCATCCATTTCCCTTCTCTTCGCTAGATAACTTTGCTCATCCTCCCCGCTCTTTTAAATCTCCTACTATTTCATATCTTATATCCATTCTTTATCCGACTCGTATCAAAACACACTCTCCACTTCAGTAATGTTTAGACTGCTCTATTTGGCACAACAAATCTATTAAAATTTCCAATCGTACTATTTTCTTGAAAGACTGGATTATCAAAGGTGTTATACGGGTTAAAAACTTACTGCATAATAAGCAGCTTTTATCTTCCCAGGAACTTCAGTCTAAATACAACTTACCTGTTACATCTTTTTCTAAATTTGATTCTATGAGACTGACTGTAACCTAGCAGCTCTCTCTTCTCTCTGATATTTCTTCTTGTCTGCCCGATTCCTCTATTCAATCGTTACCTTCTTCCCCTTCTGTTCGGGCTCCTCGCATTTATAAATACCTCTTTTTCTCCTTATCTACTCGTCCCAAAAGCAAGATTGAACTTTTATGGGAAACAGATTTGCAACACACTTTTTCTATACATACTTGGGACTCCATTTGGGCTCGGATACACCGCACTTCATGCAAAGCCACTGCTACTCAAACACTTTATTATTTTAATCAGAGACTTTTTTAAACTTCATTAGCTGTTTCTAAATTCAGTCCTGCCCTATCCCCTAACTGTTGGTCTTGCACAAATACTCCTGGTACATATTTACATTCCTTTTTCTCTGCCCTACTATTTTCATTTTTTGACCAAATGATTTAGCCTTTGCCATTGCCTTTCAGGTTATACCTTCAAATTGGAAAGATGCCTCCAAAGTTTCCTTCCCAGACGGTTGGAATCTTTTATGTCAGCATCAAGGCTAGATAGACCCCTACGAACCATGCACGCAATCTGGGGTTCATCCTGGACTCAACGCTCTCTATGACCCATCAATTCAACGATGTTTCCTCATCCTACTTCAATGCCCTCCGCATGCTCCACAAGATCTTCAGACCGATCCCCAACAAGATCAGGAGAACGGTCACCCAAGAGCTCGTCAGCAGCAGCCTGGACTACGGCAACGCCCTCTACGCAGGAACCACGGCTACACTCCAGAAGAGACTCCAGCGCATGCAAAACGCCTCTGCACACCTCATCCTCTGACTCCCTCGCTATAGCCACATCACCACCCACCTAAGAGATCTGCATTGGCTCCCGGTCAAAAAGAGGATCACCTTCAAGCTCCTCACCCATGCTCACAAAGCACTCCACAACGCAGGACTAGCATACCTCAACAAACAACTGTCCTTCTACACCCCGAACCGCCAGCTGCGCTCCACTGACTGCGTTCTCTCCACCGTCCCACGCATCCGCCGAGCGACCACAGGCGGAAGATCCTTCTCCCACCTCGCTGCAGTGACGTGGAACACTTTCCCCGCCCACCTTCGCCGGACCCAGAACCTGCTGACCTTCAGGAGACTCCTCAAGACCAGGCTGTTGGACCAGTAGGTAACTCGCCCCCTCCTCCCCCCCTTAGGGCCTTGAGACCCTCACGGGTGAGTAGTGCGCTCTACAAATGCTTGATTGATTGAACCAACTCTCAGCAGCTTATTCGTAAAGATGTCTTCTGGTCTCCTCTCACTAATTATATTTCTTCATCCGCACTACATGTAAATGCCAGCAACTTTGCTTTTCAACCGCCATGAATGCTCTGCCTATTCCTATATATATTCTGCTTATTATAGGATTGCTTATTGAACATTGCATTTCTGTATTTTGTGTATTATGAGTCTTTGGAAAGCTTTATCAGTTTTATAGTTTATGATTGCTGATACCCTTTTCTTTGTTATCTTCTTTCTCTCTTTTCTTCTCTTTTCTTTTCCCTTCTCTTTTTTCTTCTCTCTCTTCCTTTCCCCCTCTATCTCTTTCTTTCTTTTTCTTCCCTTTTCTGTCTTTCTAACAAAAAAAACCAAACAAATGCTAATTTTAATATTGTACTCTGCGACTTTGTTTTCCTAATATATTAGTTGTCTTCTAGTAATTTATGCTGTATTAGATTTTTTACCTTTTCTCTTTAATTTGTATTATATGTTACTAGGTGGATTTGTATCTCATTCTCAGTATTATATTTCAGTACCATATTTCCACTTTCTAATTCAATAAAGCATTCTAAACTTTAAAAAACGCCTTACTGGACCCAAGACAGGTTTGTGAATTTATCACACAGTGAAATCACAGAACCACACCATATAATAAACTGGCTTCTTCACAGAGACTGATTTAAAATGGACAATGGATGGCAATTTACCCAAACATTGTCATTCAAACCCCCAGTTGAAAACATAATCAGATTTTACAACTGTGTTACAATTTCAGGTGATAAGAACCTGCAGGCTTCTATCTCCTTTATCTCACTTTCTTAAGATAATGTATGTTTTTGTTTCTTTAGTTCCACTTTAACAGAAATTGGTACACTCCTCCCTTAGTGTATGTTTGTCTTCATAACTTGTTTAAGAATAGTTTTGTATCTGAACCGTTTCATTAAATCTAAGGTTTCATTAAACACAATGGGAAACTTCCTCTCCCCTGGTCATTGGTATTTCTTTCTCCAGTCAGCTTTCATATTGTAATACTTGTATCCCATTCAAACATCCCGCTTCTGGAAATCTTGGTTCGGAAACATCCTCAAGTAAAAGAAGTGTATGCATTGATGTTAGAAGCTAGTGAGGATGATCTAGTTAAAGTTGAAAGTGCCTGGGCAACTAAACTCGGCAATCAGGATGTGGATTTATGCAAGTCTCTCGAATTATCCCACATGGTTTTAATATCGGCCAATTTAAAGGCTCAACATTTCAAGACTATTTACAGTTTATATTTTACACCGGCTAAACTATGGACCTGGGTGTTAAGGGACTCGAATGATTGTCCAAGGTGTGGGCAGGGCCTGGCTAATTTGATTCACATGTTCGCCGATTGCCCCGATTTCGGGCTGGTCAAACCGGGGATTGAAGCCTTTCTTAGTAAGATCATGGGATGTTCAATCATATTAACATCTTCTTTAATAATGTTGGGATGGGATGAATCCTTGCAGTTAGAAAGAATGCATGCTTATTTTTGTTTCATGGCAACAGCTGCCTTTCGTTTATTAATCGCTTCTAAATGGAAGGATAAAGACCCACCGACGTATCAGGCTTGGTACGCAAGACTGTTCCATATATTTAATTTGGAGATTACTCTGTATAAATGCAAAGGGAGCAGAGCAAGGAAAAAAGCCCAACAAATCTGGGCACCATTGTTGGCGCTGCAGACACAAGTGTAACATCAATCCTCCTAGGCGGACTCAGTCTCTCTCTTTTCCTTTTTTTCCCTCTTCCCCCTGTATCTGTTTCCTGGAATTTGTTTCTTACATGCTTATTGGGGTCTGCCATCTTCTTTTCGATTTACGCATCAGTTTAAATCTGTTTTTGGATTAAATATGTGATTATATAATGTATGTTTGATTTCTTTTGCATATGTTTATTCTGTATATTTGCTTTCCTAGAAAAAAAAGTAATACTTGTATCCATGATTACAATAATCGTAACACTTTTTTAACTTCAATAACTTTGGCAGTGATCTCTTTTCCTTTAAGCCACAACACCTGTTTGAAATACACTAACAACTCAATGGCCTGTTCCTATTGCCCTATAATTTTAGTATCAGGTGCTTTTAAAACGACCATACAAAATAAAGGTAAACCGTCATTTCCAACCAATGTATACCTTACTCCTGAATTTGCCATGGCGCATAAGATCTACTTGCCAATATCTAGTCACAACAGGAACCATCTTTCTTCCAACTCTCCTGCTTCAATTATCTCTAACGTAGATCTTTTGTCAATAATTACATTTCTTTTGCCTTGTTTTAAGTTTAAGTTTATTTATCATGAATCAGTAAAATACAAATCAAAATAACATGTACAATAAAGTACATAACATGAAGGTAATAATTTATCAAGAAAACATTCTATGAAAAAGTAGGAAAGGAAAAAGAAAAAAGGGATAGGGAAAGGAGATGAGGGAGGGATCAAGGGAAAGGGAAAATAAATATATTATTATAATCTTAACACTATTGTTTTCTTGAAAGAAAAATAACACATGGAATTAATATCTGTATGCATAAGAAACAATTTGAGAAATAAATGACAACTATTATATTAAGGAAAAAACAGCTAAAGGATTATTAATGAGACTTATTGAAATAAAGAAAGAAAAGACAACAAGTATATCAAGGGTGTTTCTGAATATAAACCAAAGTTTGGACTAATGGATTACTATGTGAAGCAATGTGAGTCAAGTATGTGGATATAGGAAGCCATAAAAGGGCTCTTTTAATGGGCAGTGAAATGGGGGAAATGTAACTGGTATCAAGTCTATGATGAAAATAAACGGCATTCCACCAAGCTTTAAACGTGACTTTGTCGGCTTGTTTCCAATTAGAGGTTATTAAGTGAAGAGCTATTGCCAATAACAAATCTACTATTTTATAATTAGAGGGAGATTTGGGCCAGTTAGGTGACAAAGGTCCTAGAAAAACGTTGGAAGGGGAGAAGGGAATTTTTGTGTTAAAAATGTTATTAATCTGAAACCAGAAAACGTTGCCAAAAGTGGTGAATGGGAGTACAATCAAACAGCATATGTTTGAAATCAGCATTAGTACAAGGGCAGGACCAACAAATAGAGATAGAATTTGTAGAGAAGGAGGCTAATTTTGCGGGAGTAAATAAAAGACATTGATAGACAAAATAAAGGGTTTGAGA
The DNA here is from genome assembly GCF_964263255.1 of Lissotriton vulgaris. Taxonomy (NCBI): domain Eukaryota; kingdom Metazoa; phylum Chordata; class Amphibia; order Caudata; family Salamandridae; genus Lissotriton; species Lissotriton vulgaris. Next base: position 772,928,548 of record NC_141685.1, on the reverse strand, counting down.
AGTATTAGCAGCTCTGGAGGTCCTATGAATTTTGAGCCATAACTCATCCCAAAAAGGGGTTGTCCAACATTCCTTAAGATCTTTTTCCCAGGCCACTTCAGCTTTTGTTTTGTTCCGATCAGAAGAAAGAGATAGGCATTTATAAAAAGATGAAGCTGAGGAAGAAGTAGAGATCAAGGGAATAACAAGGAGCAACTGGACGACGGAGAAGACGTTGACGTAAGGAACAAATGTACTGGGAAAGTGAAGGGTATAAAAGATCATATTGAGTTTTACAGGAAGATGGTAAAGAAAATTATGTTTGAAGCTCCGAAAAGGATAAAAGAATGTTATTAAGTACTAGTTGTGCAATCCAACGTAATCCCTTACTTCTCCAGCATTTCCAATAAATGATACGATTCTTAATGTGTAATAAACTATTGTGCCAAATGGGCTGTTGATCTAATGAATAATATGCAGGATAGGCGGGGGTAACAATGGAGTAACATTTTTACAGCCATGAGAGATGATTGGAGTTCGAAAGGAAGAAATATTATTAGTAAAAGCAAGAGATTCCTGAAAATTGAAAGGTGACATAAAATACTTTTCTATAGTCAACCAGATTGGCAGGTGTACATACTAATCAAGAGAAAGCCAACGGGCAGATTGTTTTAAAGAGAAGGCATAATGATATTTTTTAAAGTCAGGAAATTTAAAACCCCAAGAGGTCTTATCTGCCTTCAGAGTGGATAGAGCTATTCGGGAAATTTGTTCTTTCACAGAATTTTTTTTAAAAGAGAATCAATTTTTTAAAGTAATATCCAGTAATATATACAGGAATCATAGAAATATTATATAAAAGTAAAGGAGAAAGCATCATCTTAATGGAATTGAGTCGTCCCCACCAAGAGAGAAAGAGTGGTTGCCAGCGATCAATAGAGTCAGATAACGTTTTGGTTATGTTTGCAAAATTTAGTTTTAGTGTTTCGAGAATGTTAGAAGAGAACCACAAGCCTAGATTTCTTTTGCCTTGTGACTTTTGTTTTTTACCTCCAAACTTGCCTCTTAACACGTGATCATTAAATAGTTTATGATCACAAGTAGCTGCAAGAAATTGTAATTATGTCACACATCTGTCTACTGGTTTCCAGGAAATTGCCTTCTAGCCAAGAATTTGTTCCAAAATGTGGTGCCCTTCCTCCTACCAGACAATGCTTCAGCTTTGCTAATTTATGTTTGCCGGTAAAAATATATTTGCCTACAGCTTCAACATAGGTTTCAAGATCTTCCTTTCCCTTCCTTCTTTCAAGATTAGGCTCCACCAAAATACCACAAAAAAAAACTGAAGCCAAATTAAAATCAATAGTATAGACACAATGCAAAATGGCAGTGTCCTCCATGGCAGTGTCCTTTAGTGTTGATGGCTGGCTGGGTGATCAGAACTTAGTGGTCTATTAGGATTTAGGGCGGATCGCGCCCGCATGGCAGTGGCGATCCGCTTACATCATACCCACCCACTCTCCATTTCACCTCCGTCTGCCGGTTTTCCGCCGGTCAACCAGTCAACCGGGCGGAAAAGGGAATAGATATGGTGGCGGTGTCTGCTAGACACCGCCATCCATATTAGCTTGGGCAGCAGTGCGTGGCTTTCCATGGCGGAGACACCGCCGTGGAAAGCCATGCGGATTCTGTTTTCGGGGGCCCATTGTGGGCCCCCAGGGTTATAGAGGGGTGGGGAGTGCACATGGGGCGTAGCTATGGTACCCTCTACATTGTCATGGATGAGGTGGTGATCCGCCTACATCATACCCCGCCCACTCTCCATTTCACCTCTGTCAATAAGTCAACCGGGCGGAAAAGGGAATAGATATGGTGGTCCATATTAGCTTGGGCAGCGGTGCTTGGCTTTCCATGGCGGGGACACCGCCGTGGAAAGCCATGCGGAGTCTGCTTTGGGGGGCTCATTGTGGGCCCCCCGGGTTATGGGGGGGGAGTGCACATGGGGCATACCTATGGTACCATCTACATTGTCATGGATGAGGTGGCAGGCTCTTTGCACCGGCTACAGGACACTTACTGTGGCTCACTTCCCCCGCTCGAGACTCCGACGGAGCCCCGAGCAGGGGAAAGCGGGGGAAATGAGCCACAGTCAGTGTCCTGTAGCCGGTGCAAAGAGCACTTAAAGATACGTTGCAATAGACTTATAGGCAAACATTTAGCCATTTAAGAGCATTTTTTCTGTAAAGAACACCCCAATAATAATCGGAAGACGGGAGTAAGGTGGGCATCCGTCACCCCGTCCTGAAGAAGAAGCCTAGCTTCGAAACATGTCGACGACTCCCACTTGAGGTGTTGTACATTATCATACAAAACATCTCACAATCACCCATTTCAACAGTACCAGCACGGGTCCCATTAAAGTTTTTTGCAAACCTCACGCGCCAGGTACTTTTTAACCCTCACGTTTATCACTTGTAAAACCTCACCACTCACATCGAAACACAAAACACCCAACACGCACCACACATAGCCAAAACTGTAAAGTGCTCCCGCGTAGTCACCGGTTAGCAGCACCCGCATCCCGTAGAGGGTTGCGAACACCCCAATGATGAAGCATGACACCAAGGGTCCTTTTGGTGTGTGAGGGGTATTAAAAAAACACAGTGTGCTCCCCTACCTCTGTAGGTACCACCGGAAGAACTTATAAATGTGGATTCTTTCTGTTTAATTAATCGTACATAGGGAGAACGGATCCACTTTGTCTCTCCTCTCCCTTGTTGTTATATTAAGTAAGAAAATACCCTTTCTAAAAGTGGTATTTTCAAACACAGAATGTAAAAATCATCCTTACTAAAAGATGCATTTTTATATTCTGAGTTCAGGCATACTAAATTTTAACTTCCTATCTTGTTCCAATGGTAAGTTATATTTATAAGATGTTAGGAATTAACTTCCATTCTATCCTATGGGACAGATAACCTTTCAATAGTGAAAAAAACGAAATTCACTATCAGGACATGTTACACACATCAGGACATGTCCTACCTTTCTCATACACTGCACCCTGCCCACAGGGGTACATTGGGCCTACCTTAGGGGTGACTCACATGTAATAAAGGGGAAGGTTATGGCCTGGCAAGTGGGTGCCCTTGCCAGGTCGACATGGCAGTACCAAACTTTGCACAGACACTGCAGTGCCAGATCTGAGAACCTCTTGCAAGGCTGCTTGTGTGGGTGGTGCAATTAGTGCTGCCGGTCTACTAGCAGTGCACTGTACTAGGGACTTAGTAGTACGTCAAATAAGCAAATCATGGAAACACCAATCCATAATACCAATTTACACAGAGAGCATATGCACTTTAGCACTGATCAGCAGTAGTAAAGTGCCCAGAGTCATAAAACCAACCAAAACAGGGTGAAAACAGGAGGCCCAAAAGCAAAAAGTCTGGGGATAAACCAGCTGAAAAAGCCAGGTCTAACAACTTCTTAGGGCATAAAGGAGTTGGTCGAAAGAGAGTCTGCTGGAAGCTTAGTGCATAGCATCATGTGCAAAGGAGCAACCTCACTCTTGCCAATGCCAGAGTATGAATCACTACTGATAAAATTCAGTGGTTGTATGCATTTTTGGAGAACCATTTGCATTTTATGTGAACTGAATTTTTCTGCAGGTATTACTATTTATGGAATATCATCAAAACAAATTCTCATAGGGTAATTAATTCCTCTTCATTAAATTCAAAATCAGTGTTGTCTCAAGTATTTTTGGGGCCCCAGGCAAGTCATATTTCATGGGCCCCCGGTTCATAACAACTTTGAATTTTATTACCCACTTTTGTACTAGTTGTAACCCACATGGTTCCAAGCAATCTTTCAGAAACTGGTTGAAATATGCCTTTCCAATATCCCCAAAAATCCGTAACATGACCCTGGGCAAGGAGAGATCGAGGCAGAGGTAGGCAGAGAGAAAAAGAGAGGTTCAGATATCGAAATAAACAGAGGTGAGCTAGATTGAGGTAAAGTTTACATTCACAGAGGCTCCCTTGGAGGGTAGTGACCCTGGGCAATTGCCCACTTTGCCCATCCCTTAAAACGTCTCTGTTTACAATGGAAATCATTCCTTTATTGTCTCCATTACTCTAGTTCTTGCAGAAGCAAAATTTCGAAAATACGAATTTATGGTCTATATAACCCCATTGCCCGGCTAGCCTTAATGATATTATTTAATTCCTCGAACACTGTATTTAAAAAAACATTAAAGAGTTTTATGTGTTGAAATAATTCATGAACATCTAAATCCAAAAAAACGGATTTACTTGGAGTCACATATAAGAGAAAACGTTCTTATGTATAGAATTAGCAAGTACCTATCTGCAAAATTTAACAACTGCAGCCTCATGATTGTGTCAACCCCATCTATGACGAGTTTGAATAGGTACTTGGGGTTATCCCTGAAAGAGACCCTTCAATTGGCCTCTCCTCGCCGCCCATTGGTTGGCACATTGAAAAAAACACAATGTGTTAGTTGAGTTTATTGGAGCAAACATTCTGGACTATTAAGATTGGGTCAAATCAGAATGATCCCTCTCTGACTTTCATTAGCACAATTTGGGCTGTGTCAAATCAATTTTGTTGCAATGTCGCAATACCTGGCTCATAACATCTATCTCTTTAATATGGATATTTCTGATTCAGGAGGTGAGCAAGAATCTGGTGCTGGACATTTGAACCAGCGACCTATGATTCCCAGTAAGGAGCCAGACAGAGCTGCAAGGTCAGGTATGAAGAGGGGAAGACACCCCCGCCCAATCCCTCTCAGCTTCTTTATAGGACTGGACGCACAGCCCTGTAAGAAGCTGGGACAGTGTAGTGTTCCCCACTACAAAGATACACGGACACAGGATCATGTAGTTAACTCTCTTTTAATCGTGCTGCTTGTCCGCTCCCCGTCCCTACTCTAACTGCCCTTTCCTGTCCTGTCCCCACCTCTTCCCCTCTGCCCACCTAGCTCCGCCCACCCCAACTACTGGACTGCCAACCTTATTACACCTCCCCCTTTCTTAACAAAACAACAGTGAATACTGGAAGTTAGTCCATTTCTTCAATTAGTCTCTTTGGAGGCTGCACGTGACGTCGGGGTCGAGCCGGTGTGGACACAGTGTTCTCTACTGCTGGTTCCCGCGCCGTTGAGGGTGTAGACTCAAGCTCGCCGGACTCCGGTGTGGAAACTGTGGGTGGGTGCTCGTGCTTTTCGGGAGAGCATTTCTTGAAGTGTGATGCATTGCGGGTGACCCGCCGAGTTTCCGATTCAGCGGTCACCATGGTGCCCTTTTGTTGCACGATTGTGAGAGGCTCATCTTTGAAGCGACAGTCAGTTTTTTGGCGTTGCTCCTGCTTGACAAACACCTTGTCACCTTCTTTGAGGGAGGGTGACCTCGCCCTCCTCTTGTGGTCTGCGTACTCTTTCATCCTCTCTTTGCGATGCCGGTCCGTCGCAGCCATGTCTCGGATCTGTTGGTCCGAGAGGGGTTTCTTCAGGGCTCCTTCCCATGTTGGGATTCGATTTCTCACTGTCCTCCCAAGCATGAGGGTGGCTGGGCATTGCCCTGTTGTGGAGTGAGGATTGGTTCGGTAGGCACAGAGGACTTCGGTCAGGGCCGACTGTAGGTCTTTCTTCTCGGCCGTGGCTTGTTGGAAGGTTCTCTTGATGGTGGACATGAACCTCTCAACGGTGCCGTTGGCTTGCGGCCAGAGTGGTGTGACCCTGCGGTGTTGGAAGTCCATCTGCTGCGCAAAGTCACTGAACTCGTGCCCGTTAAAGGGGGGTCCATTGTCCGTTTTGATGACTCTGGGGACACCCCAGGTCGCGAAGACGTCTTCAAGTACCTTGAGGGTACAGGTGGCACTAGTGGAGGAGACGAACTGGGCTACTCGAAATCTGGAGTATTCGTCCATGATGACGATCACGTATTTCCCTGAATGTAAGGGCCCATAAAAGTCCATGGCAACCTCCTGCCACACCCCATCAGGTAATGGGGTCATCTGCAGTGGTGCAGGCGGGTTGTTGTGGCTGGTCAATTGGCAAGGGTGACAGTCTTTCAGAGTGTCCTCAACCATCTGGTCTAGAGCTGGAAACCATACCCGCTCTCTTAGTGCTCTCTTGGTGGATACAACCCCTCGATGACCCTCGTGCGCTAGGTTGACTACTCCTTGTCTCAGAGCGGCTGGAATGATTATTCTGTGATCCCTCAGGAGGAGGCCGTCTTCAGTCACTGAGAGCTCATCAGAGACGTGCCGAAAGGCCTGGAGTTCTTTCTTGATTTCAGGATCTTCTTCATCTTCCTGCGGGTGATACCTCCACCTGTTGGACTGTATGCGCTCCTTTACGATCTGTAAAGTTGGGTCTTGGTTGGTTGCTTCCTTGATGGCGGGCATGGGTATGGCTGGTGGTCGAGCATGGCTGGTCACGAAACGGATGTATTCCTCCGCGATAGAAGGCGCAGCCTCTGCGGATTCCCGGGGGTGGCGGGACATGTAATCAGCTGGGTTCTCCCCCTTCCCCGGTTTGTGGACAATTGTGAAGGTGTACTCCTGCAGACGGAGACCCCATCGCTCGATCCTGGGGGGCATCTTGCTCTTGGGATTACCATAGATTGTGACAAGCGCCTGATGGTCGGGGATGAGCGTGAAGTGCTTCCCGTATATGAAGATGTGGAAGTGCTCGCACGCCCACACAACCGCCAGGCTCTCCTTTTCTGGCTGTGAATACTTCCTTTCTGTATCGGTGAGGCTCCGACTGGCATATGCGATGATTCTCCGCTGTTCTGAGTCGTCGTCGTATTGAGCCAGGATGGCTCCCAGGCCCACTGGACTGGCGTCTACGGTGATCTCCGTTTTCCTCCTGGGGTTGAAGTATGACAAGCACTCCGACGATTCCACGGCACGTTTGATGTCCCTGAAAGCGCTCTCGCACTCCGGGGTCCAATTGAACAGCTGGCCAGTCTTTGTGAGGAGCCGCAGTGGATGGCTCACTGTGGCATAGTCGCGAATGTAACGAGCACAGTAACTCGCCATCCCCAGAAAAGAGCGCAGATCGTTTACATCAGCAGGACTCTTGGTGTTGTTGAGAACGGCAATCTTGTCGGGGTCCGGTTTCATACCATTGGATGAGAAGATGTGACCGAAGAATTTCAGGGTCGACTGATGAAATTCACATTTGCTTTTGTTTAGAGTCAAGTTGGCGTTCATGAGGGCATGGCAGACGCGGTCAAGGGCGATGTCGTGCTCCCGTAGATCCGCGCCGTACACTAAGATGTCATCACTGTAGTTGAGGGAGTTCGGTATGTGATGAATGATCAGACGAATCGCCTCCTGGAAAATCTCAGCAGCTGAGGACACACCAAAGCTGAGCCGTTTGTAGCGGAAGAGGCCAAGGTGCGTGGCAAAGGTGGTGATGGAGCGAGAGCTGTCATCCAATTCGAGCTGGTGGTAGCCCTTGTTAAGGTCCAACTTTGAAAAGACAGTTGCTCCATTGAGTGCCGCAATCATGTCGCTCAAGTGTGGACCGGGATGCCTCTCCCTTTCGATAGCTGTGTTCGGCAGGCGCATGTCCACACAGAGACGGACTTTGTCGGGGGCCCCTTTCTTGGGCACAATGACCACCGGAGACACCCAGGGGGTGGGTCCCTCGGTGCGTTCGATGATGTCGGCGTCTAAGAGGTCCTGCAGTTCTTGCGCCACAGCAGATTGCAGATGAAAAGGCACTCTTCGCGGATGTTGAGCTACGGGTTTGATTCTTTCGTTGATGTGCAAGTGGACTTGCTGGCCTTTCAGTTTGCCCAGGCCCTGGAACAGTGATGGAAATTTCAAGGCATAGTCAGAACTGCCATTCACGTTGAATAGGATGTGCACCAGGCGCAAGCGTTCAGCAGTGGGGAGACTCAGTAAGCAGTCTGCGTCTGGTCCCTTGATGACGTGGATGACAGCTGGGACAGTGATGTCGCCATGCGTGAGGGTGGTGTCGAACTTGCCTAGGCAAGGGAGTGGCTTCCTCGACATCCAGGTGTACACCCGGACGGGTGCAAAGCGCAGGCGAGGCTTGGGAATCATGCGTTCATGTTCGGCAACCGAGATGTAGTTGAGTGACGCGCCACTGTCCATCACGAATTTGGCTGCATGACTACCCACCATGATGTCGAGCCGGGGGTAGCGTTTGAGCTGGTCGTTGTCGGCGATGTTGACGTACTCCGTGGTGAAGGAGGATCGCCTTGAAGAGGAGGATCTGGAGTCTCTTGAAGGAGAGCGACGATCCCATCTGGAGCGTCTGGAGTCGTGGCTGGAGTGAGAAGACGCAGGAGATCGGGCAGGTTCATCCTGAACGGCTCTGACGTGGTGCCGTTTGGTTTCAGATCTCGAGGGCCTATGTTGACTGGTCCGTCTGTCCCGGTCATCTCGTTTCTCTCTGTGGTAGTCACTGCACATGGCCTCAAAATGATTGGACCGTCCACATTTGCGGCAGCGTTGGCCCATAGCAGGGCAAGAGTCAATGTGAGGGTAGTCATACCCGCATCTGAAGCATCGCCTCGAGCGTTCAGGCCGTCGATCTCTTCTCTCAGGGACTTTTGTTCTGTGATCCGATCGACGTCTGGGTGAGAACCTGGATCGGCGTGACCTGTCACGCGGGTTGCCACGGTGTTCCTGTCTTCCGTGTTGTCGGTCAGAGACACGGTAGGTGTGTTCGCGGCTGGCGGTGGGTTTAACTTCGATGTCCGCCGCGTTTTCTTCGGCCTGGTCATAGAGCCGGGAGTTTTCTTCAATTTCAGCGAGCTCTTGCGGTTTTCTCAACAGTCGACGTCTCAGCGACTCCGAGTGACACCCCGAAATTATTCGAGACTTGATAGCCGCATCGGGCGAGAAGTTTGCAAAGTCACAGTATTGGGACTGACGTCGCAGTCGATGAATGAAAGCAAACAGTGGTTCGTCTTTGTCCTGGCACAGTTGGTGAAACTTGTGTCGCTCATAATCAACGTTCCTTTTATGTAGAAAGCGGTTGTCCAGCACGCCTTTCACTTTGTCAAAGGTATCACCTTCATCAGTTGGAATCTCTCGTACGATCTTGCTGATCTCGCGTCCTCCTAGGTTGCGAAGGGTTATTATTTTGTCTTTGTCCGAGTCTATCTTGGACCCTTCAAGGTAGTCCTCAAGGTCTTCCAGCCATTCCTGCCACTTCAGGCCCATGCTGCTCCCTGTTGTGACGGTCAGTGGTTCGGGTGCCCTCAAGTGCGTTCCTCCCTTGACTTCCCTTTGCGCGGGAGGGTTGGACATCCTGACGGCGAGTTGACAGCGTTTGTTTGACTTCCGTTGTGGTTACTGGCGTTTGTCTCCCAATTGTCTCTTGCAGCTGCCAGTGCTTGTTTGTTGCTTGCAGCCCAGGTGCACTTGGTAAGGTTCACTGTGTTATCTTGTTCCGATTCGTCAGTTTGCGCTGCCAGTGCTTGTTATTTTACTTTGCCTGACTTAAAGATGGCCGCCGCCCATTCAAATAGAGTCTGTCCTTCAAGTTGCCTGACCTCAAGATGGCCGCCCCCTCTACAGCCCACGAGGTTTTCTCTCCCTTAGGCACACATATACACAGTGCTGTTGGACTCACGATTGGGCTGTGGCTGGTCTTCACCCTTCTGGCGGGGCTTGGTGAGTTGGGTCCGCTGTGTGTGTGTCTCGCTGGCCTCGCGCGCCGCGTGTCAGGCGGCTGTACTTTCTTTCTGCCGGTCGTTGCAGCGCTGGCGTCCTGCGCCCTGCCACATGCGCTGGGAGCACTTCTCCCGCCCTCACAGTGTTGCGGGCGTGCTGGGGCGATGTCGGATCGAGCCTCCGACCCCCGCTGGGCTCCGGCGCGCTTCTCACTTTCGCGCTGCCGGCGCTCTCACTTGGCGCCTCTTCCTGGGCTTTGCAGCGCTCGCTCTCAGCGCTCCTTTCTGTGGCGCTTCGGCGTTTGTGCACGTTGCTGCTTTCTTCCCTCGACCCTCTTCCTCTGTGGAGGGGAGATCCGGCCGCTCCTGGGGGGCTCTTGTCGGCGCCGCAGGGTCTCGGCTGCAGCGGAGCTCTGTGTGCTCCACGCTGCGGGACGGGGCACTCTCGGGTGGGTTTCTGCTTCCTCCCGCCCTCGTCGCCAGTTGTAGTGTTCCCCACTACAAAGATACACGGACACAGGATCATGTAGTTAACTCTCTTTTAATCGTGCTGCTTGTCCGCTCCCCGTCCCTACTCTAACTGCCCTTTCCTGTCCTGTCCCCACCTCTTCCCCTCTGCCCACCTAGCTCCGCCCACCCCAACTACTGGACTGCCAACCTTATTACAGACAGTGCTGGGGGTCCTGCTCCTGCTGCACTGTGTGGCTTCTCATTGGCCTCAGGGATGCACTGGTGTGCACCCTGACAGACACATTTTAGCAGATATACTATGCTCCCCGAGGCATTTATAGTATGTCTGCTAAATAAAATGACTGTGCTTATGTGAGAGGATCATAGTTGAACTATGCCCCTCACATGTGCAGTCCAGAGTGCTGTATTTTTAATCAGCACTCTATATGTAGCTGGATTGTGCCTCAGCCCACCCCCTCCTCCTGCCATCAGGGGCCTGAGTACAATGCCGAGAGAGCTGACCTGTGCACTGGCAGGGTTCATGAAAACACAAAACTCAAGTTTTCACTGACACTTATTAATGACATCATTGGCAGCAGAGGCGGGGGGGGGGGGGGGAGAGAGGGTAAGTGGTGCCTCACAGATGACAGGGCCGCGCCACAGGATTTGCTCTCAGAACAGCAGGAAAGGGAACAAACAAACGTGGTCAAAAGCGAATAAGCCACATTCACACAATCCGAAGCAGCAAGAAAGCTGGAACCAGCCGGCTTGAGCCGCTGTCAGAGCAGCCAACTTCCCAGTTGCACACATCTACAGTGGAAGTTTCCAGTGCCCTGCCACCGGATCTTTCTGACCTGCTTTATTATGTTGTTAAACCCTGACACAAATTCAAAAATAATGTTCGATGTGTTTTGATGTTCCAAAAATTGAATTATGAAAAATAACACTAAAGTGTTTATACAAGTGCGACTTGTAAAGTCCGCAGTGAAAGCTCTTTGCTGGTTCACGGTGGGAGAGAGAGTCAAACTATGTATGGTGCACACAGCACAGTGGTCGGGGATAGGTGCTAAAACTGGCACCCCACTAATTCCAACCCAGAAATCTGCGAGGAGTGACATCTCACCTGATCTTCAAGCCTTCAGGAAACTAGAGTGCAGAACCAGATCACTGGGAGTGGAGGGCCCCGAGCTGTGGAACGTCCTTCACAAGAACGGCCGCCAAATCCCTGCCAGGGGCCAACACGCAAATATGTATCTATCCTCATTATTATATTAAGGATATATATTTTCCAGGTGGCCCCTGGGGTTTGGTGGCCCTGTGCAGGTGCACTGCTTGCACATGCCTAAGGCCGCCCCTGAAGCCCTGGTGACACCATGACAATGTTGTTGCACCTGAGTTTCGAAAAGAGAAGGGAAATCCAGAGAGACAATGTCTCTCTTTTAAGGATTTCCCTTCCCCTACAACGCTCACCACGCGCACATCGATGTACCTGCTGTCACTGCAGTCTGGAATTGGAAAAAAACGGACCGCCTGTGCTAGGGCACAAAACAGAGCCCGATAGAGACCCGTTTCGAGGCCCCCTTAAACAAACTGCCCGGTGCTCAGACCTGGTGAGACCCGGCCCACTTACAGCCCTTCCTAAAACTGACCTGTTCAGACTATTACTTTAAAGGATTTGAGAAGGGCATGCAGCCAGTGAAGAGTACCAAGGACTCTGGTCACATGGGCAGATTTACAATTTGAAATAAATAGCACCCTAAAGTAGCCAGAAGGCAACACGCAGCACTTTATAAAACACCTATATAAATAAAAAGTAAGCGTCGACACCTCTTTGTTTTCTGCTCCTTTTCAATGTAAATACTAGGTAGTGCTACTGCCCACTTTGTTGGCACTTAATTTATCGCCCTTAGAATGACGAGAGGCGGGGATGACGCTGCGAGGTTGCATCAAACACAACTCTCAACCAGCATCCCGGCTAATACCTGTTTATTTCGTTATAGAAAATCACATCACAAAACATGTTTGTCACAAAACACCTTCTGCCCATCACAGTTCATTATGGCAACCTGTTCTGTTGTTGCTTTGCCAGTTGTTTTTGGCTTTTTCTTTGTTGAAACCGGTTTATTTTAAGGGCGGTGTCACGAAGCCCAACTTAAGCAATGTGTGTACTGTTCAGTTCTTGTTCCTTGCTTTGGGAACAACAGTTTTAGAAATGCCAAATATTGCCAGCAGCGCAGAAATTATGTATAAGCACCTTCGGGTAAAGTCCGCGCTTTATAAAAACGCATAAAATAAAAATAAATAAAATAAATCGTTCGGACCTTTCATTAGGGTAACTCCAACAAATTAAAAACCAGCTTTGATGCTCATATGAGAATGAAAGTATGGAAAAAACTGGAGCGCTCTAAGCCAGTGTGGTCTGAATCTCTAGGAGATACATCAATAACTAAGACATGATGAATACATGCAGACACTTTACATTTTACTTTTTTCTGCAAATTTTATGACCCCTGCATAATAAATGTAGTATCCCGCTGCTTAGATCCGCCCAATTTGTTCAAGTAAGGCCTGCATTATTATACCTACAAATGCTTTCCTCCCCCATGGCTGGTTTTGGGGTTGCGAGTTTTTTTTACAGGGGCCTTAAGACTCAGGAAGAGGATGTTTATGCAGTAGCTAGGCTGTACTCGCCTAATGCTTTTTGGGAAATAAATGTGCCCATTTTTGTGCTTGATAAAATGGGATTATGCAGTTTGTTTACCAAACTAATGCCTCATTAATATTGCACTTTATCTGTTTTATTTTATTTCTAGAGTGGCCCTCGGTATCTGTTTTTAATGGTGAGTTTTCTCTTCATCTGTTTGTATATATAGCCCTAGTCAAACTCATTTTTAACCCGTTTACCACGGCGGGCATTCCGCCGCAGGCGTTCCACGCAGTGGGCGGGGCTGCGTCTGCCGTTGGTCGTGCGCAGCACCCCAGAGGTAGTGCTCTTGTCGGCCAACGCGAGCATACAACGGGTTAAAAGTTTTATATGTTTGCTTTTCTGGCTTTTAGTGGCCGAAGAAAGGATCTTTGACTTGACTGGACATGACTTGCAGGCATGGACAGACACAGCGATAACACTGTTCTATCAACTTAAAGTTGTCAAAAGCTTCACTGTCACTCATAAGAAAAAATTTATATCACTGACCATCAAAGTCTGTCAGCAAGCGATTTAGGAAAGTCAAAGAAAGACCTACGTGATCATTTCGGATTACAAAATTGTATACAGAGAAAATGTAAATGTGGTGAAATGTGCTCCTATCACAAATAACCTGATTTTTTTTTAACTCTCAGCCTGGTGGTATTGACCACCTACATGTATTCACAAAGTTCCTAAAGTGTCTGTCACTTAAGCCGAGGTTAAAAGCCTCAATAACCTCAGAAGGAGTTTTCAGAGGAGGTGAGAGCGAAATAGTCTAGTGGTCAAGTTGTCATCTGTGAAAGCAGGAAGCTTGTTTGCTTACTACGGTTCCCACCCACGCTTGACCAAACTGAATGATCTCCGAGTACCAACATCTGTCGTGTAAAAAACAAATTAAACACCAGTAACAAACACTATAAATTACTTGACAGGATAGCTCTTTTACGACAATACTAAGCCCTCAGCAGCAGCAAGGGCCAAGGAACGTGCCAGTTTCACCTCCAAGCAGGGCTTCCACTTTCCACCAAGCCCAGTTCGACCGTGTGGGACTCGTAAGACCTTACACCTGATACATACTCTAGGAATAGAACACACTATGTACTCAGTAGCCCTGATTCGAGCATCCCCTTAACCCCTTCAATGCGCCGGACGGTCCCCGGCCGTCCAACGTCTCGGTGGGCATGTGCGTCGGACGGATCGTCTAAACCGCAAAAGCATAATTTTTTTCAGCACCGCTGCGGAATGTCCGCTGCGGGGAAGGCATTAAAAGATGCACACCTAGACAAGCCGCCTCATACCTCCCGCTCACTCATTCATGCAAGCACTCCACAAACATCTAGGAAAGAGCAGTGACACACCTTGTAGTACAGGGATCGGCAAGACTCCAAGTGAAGGACCACACCCAATATCAGCCACAAAAGAGGAGATCAGAGGGTGGGTCTGAAGATCCCCACTCTGAAACACCTGCGCAACATACCATCCTCACACAAGCTTGGTTGGGTTGTTGCAAGTCTCACCACCTGGAGCACAACTAAGAAAAACATTGACACAAGACCACATTCAATATTACTAGCATGGTCTGTCCAAGGACACTCTCAAGTAGGACCATTGGTGACCAAGCCCCCAACCGTAGAGACTTACTTCTGCATCTGCAGTAACTAACGGGCCAAGCAGTATGTGGATGTGCACTGCATGCAAACTGTTCACCATAACACATAACTTCCAGAGGAGAGCATTCTGAGGCGTGAATCGTCTGCTTTGAATTCCAGCTTGTTGGCCCTTCCTTTGGTTAGGCTGGAATGCAGCACCACAATTCTACCAAAAAACAGTATGGGAGGGTTGGTCATGTGTATAATCCTTTATTAAACTCACTCGTGAGGCTAGCATGGTTTTTACTGAAAAGCAATTCTGTGATGTAGTGAGTGTGTGTGTGCGCGTGTGTACTTGTGTGTCTCTCTGTGTGTGTTGTGAAGGGGTGATTTACAACACTAGTAAGCGCAACCAACCGCCTTGGAATCTGCTGCTAAAGTCACCTCCAGGGCTGTCCCGGGCCAAAATTTGAGTTGCTCACGTTCACCATAGAGAAGGTTAAAGCTGCCATCTTTTTCTATAATTGGCTCTCTTAATGATACCTACTCAGTGGTTGTGTTGAGAAGCTTCGCCCTAGGGATAGCCAAGAGATTCTTGTATTTAGTTGAACATCTACCAGTCGTCTGGTGTGCTTCCCAAACAGTGGAAAGTGGAGTGGTTTCCCCATTCTTTAAGAAGGCTATTTTGTACCTACCGAGACAAAAGTGAATAATTACTACACTATCAAGCTACTCCCTGGGTTGGGCAAACTAACTTTTGAAGAAGGTCTTTCCCTTTCTCACAAGAGCATCATGATGATGTTGTTGTTGTCTCAAGCATGTTCTCCAGACATGACTACTGTAACAGCTGATATACTTGGGTCTGCTTGTTTATCTCCTGGACGTCAAAGCTAATGCAGAATTTCACCATTTGGACGTCTGGCAACCTCAGGAAATCAGGTCTTGTGTTAGCGGTTCAGCGGGAGCTACTCCGGCTGGTGGCACAGTAAGCAGTACCGTTTCAGGGCCAGGGCCTGATCCACAAATATTTTTTACTACCATGATAAACCTGATTGGGAAAGAGCAGTCCGAGAGACCTCCATTCAGATACCTCACTCCTAGACAATGGAAAAATCAACCTTTTGAGCTGAGAACGGGAAACAACCTTTACAACGCAGTCATTACATCGCACTACATTTACAACGCAGTCATTACTTCGCAACATCCTTTACAACGCGTGTCACTACAACGCAGCCATTACATTGCATGTCATTACAACGCATGTCATTACACCGCATGTCACTACAACGCAGGCATTACATCACATGTCATTACAATGCATACCATTGCAACGCATAGTACCCCTACACTATCCAACAATTACCCTACTGTTGCACCCACTGTAGTTAGAATAGTAATTTTTACCGCTACACTTTCCAACACTTACCCTACTGTTGCACCCACTGGAGTTGTAATTGTAATTTTTACACCTACACTATCCAACACTTACCTTAAATGCAATGTAATGGTATGCCTTCTAATGGTATGCGTTGTAATGGTATGATGCAATGTAATGGAATGCGTTGTAAATGTAGTTTTAAAAAATGCGTTGTTATGGCATGCGATGTAAAATAATGCATTGTGAAGGATGTTGCAATGTAAATACTGAGTTGTAAAGGCATGCATTGTAAATGTATGCGTTGTAACGTCATACATTCGCTGAGAACACATTGACTCCCAGAAGGTCACTGACAACTGTGCTGGGTTCTCTTACTGTCTTCTTCTACCCAAAATTATTACCCCATGACGCTCAACTGCCCACTAACTTAAATGTTGACGATTAACACGTTTACTTAAAGAAAGTCTAGTAATAAAATAACATTTAAACATATATAAGTACAATGCAAAGGTCAAATTCCATGATCTGACCAGAGTCCAAAGTAACCGTCATGTAAAATACCTTCACTACCTTGCAGATTGCATGTCTCAATGGCTTTAAATAGGAAAATAACTGCTAAGAGTCACAATCCGATTGTATCTCACTACATAGATTAAAGCTCTTAAATCATGGTTTTAGTTAAATACATTTTTATAACTATGACGTGAAAAACAGCATCGTTCAAAACATATATATTATTTTTTACGATTGCTGAAGGAGGGAATGGGCTGTGTGACCCACTTAAGCTTCACCTCTGCATATATATTTATAGACACTTGTGTTTATGTTATATTTGGGTTAAATTTGTACAACGTCATCATTTCTTCTGGCCCACTTAGCTCTAGAGATTATACAGCTGCAATGTGGCTCTATATTTGCTTAGGGTAACCAGCAGTAGCAGCTGCTACTGGACAGGGGGGTGGTGTGGGCGGGATAAAAAAAAGGACTTACCTGTAAGTGTCGCCGCTGCCACCTCTCCTCCATCCTTTACCTTCTTCCTGTCTCCAGTCACTGCCGGAAGCAGGAAGCACCCGGGCATGTGGAAACTCAATACGGTTTGGTGAACATTATCTGCGCCATCTTCCCTTTTGCCCCGATGCCACACTCTTCGTCGCACACGCCCACCACATTAGCTCCCTTGACCAGAGCCACCCTCTGCACACCCCTGATCCCCAGCACGGCTCTCCACCTACACAAGCACCCCCACGCACTGATCACTCCCGCTTTCACATGCCTTGCGCGTAAGCGGCAGTCATTTTGAACACCATGGCCCCTCTGCCCCTCGCTGATAGCCAGCGCGTCTCTCTCTCTCTCTCTCTCTCTCTCTCTCTCTCTCTCTCTCTCTCTCTCTCTCTCTCTCTCTCTCTCTTAACCTCACAGGCATCCCCCGCACGCTGACAACCCCCCTCACTCTCACATGCCTTGGGTCATAAACCCCTCTTCAGCGCAGATCTGCCTCAGAATCCCATCCTGTTCCCAGCGCGACACCTCCCTTCATTCCTTTCGTAGTCTCAGGCCCTTTGATGCAAACCTCCCTTTTCTGTGTGCCCGTCTGTCTTCCTTGTTCCCAAGCCACCACCTGGCCCTGCGGATACTGTTTATTACCCCGTACAGTAGGAAGCCTCCCCTCCCCATCAAAAGACCCTCGAGCCGATCAAAGCCCCCACCCTACGAGATCCGATCAAACTTCACACATTCCGTGAATCGGCGGAATGTCCTGCTGCGCGATAATCATCACCTGTTGTGACCGGGGTGGGGAATTCAACTGTAAATGTATGTGGGAACGGGCCTGAAGGGGAGATTCCGAGGATGTTCTTTCACATATCAAAGTGTTGCAAGAATGTGTTACGTGCAATAAAGATCATAAACCTGAGTATAAGAGGCCAGGCCTCAGAGATGCGGCGAGAGCACCTCGTGACGATACTTGCTGTCTGAATTGATGTGTTCTCCTCCGGAGAGAATAAACCCTCGTTTCCTGCCTTTCAGTCTCCAGCGCCTGCTTCTTCATTGATTAAATATTGGTGGGTCATAGAGGCGACACCGCCGGGCAACACAAAAAGGGTCTTTGGTCACTGGTTGTCTACGACCCCTTTTACAATTGGCGTCCCAAGCGTGGGGCCCATCAGCGACTCGTGGATCCAGTGGGAGAGGTCCTGACGACAGAGTGAACGACTGCAACGATCGGAAGGTACCCTGTCCGATAGACCCTCGTCTGACAGCCGATCATCCGAACTTCACTGGTTCCGAACGGACCTCTCTCGAGTGATCTACGGTCCTGACTGGGAACCATCAGGAGTGCCACGAGGAGTACGAAGAGAAGAGGACGATCGGGCGCTGGATTCGGAAGACAAGAAACTGTCCATGCGGTCCGGGTAAGGTTGTGTAAACACGACAAATCGCGAAATAATTGATAATTGATGGAAAATACTAGTATTATTCTTTGTTAATTTATTTGGAGTTTCGCTGTCGGCAAACGGAGAAACAACCGGCTCTCTCTTTGCAAGCAGTGAAGGATAGGTAACGCACCCGTCGTGCCTATCTTTCTCCCCCACTGATCAATTGCCCCTCCCCATTGATTAACTGTTACGGATCGTTTTCTGGAGATTCTCTGTCTGCAAACAGGAAAGAATAGGCCCCCCTCTTTGCCGATAGTGAAAGGGTAGGTGACGCAGACCTTTGCGAGCCTACTTATTCTCCCCATTGACCATTTTTTTTATTTATTGACCAAACACTGATTGCCCGATATTGGTTTTTGAGGTATTCACTGCCTGCAAACAACGTAGAATAGAAATATTCTGTCTAGTCTTTGCACGCAGTGATAAGATAGGTAGTGCTGACTATTATCCCCATTGTGATCCGTCATGCCTGTCTTCTCCCCACTGATGGATAGCTGGTTCAGCCCGGACCGTGTATTAGAGGTGGACCATCTAGCCCCGCTGGAAGGCACCCCTAATAAAGACATGTTCACAAAGTATGGATTAATTACCATAGCCTATAGTAAGGTATGGCACAAGTATACCAAAACAAACCAAGAGAAACAATGGCCACTGATAGGATCCTTCGATTTAGACAAAATAGAAACGGTGGAAATAGCCCTTCGTAATAATAAGACAACGCCTGTTATGCTCGATAGTCTAGGTATGTGGCGCAAAGAGGCTACGCAACGAAAAGAAAGAGACGAAGTCAAAGTAGTTAAAGAAACGCGACAGGCAATCCTCCAAACGTCTGGTAGGCAAAAGGAAGGGCCAAAGACGACACAGTTCCGAGGATTAGACACAAAAAGAGAACGGTGTAAAGGGATGTGCCGACGGGACAACCCCGAGACACAACGACCCAAAAGTAATCCCCCGACACTATGCACAGGACGAACGGATTTAAGGCAAAACCAATGTGCTTTCTGTAAATGTCTCGGACACTGGAAAGCCCAATGCCCGACTCTACAGAACATAAGTAAGAGCGGAGGGTCGACAGAAATAACAGGCCGGCAGAAAGGGAAAAGGCGCGAGACAAAAACAAATCAGACTAACACGGACAGGACGGATAGAACCACCACGTTCGATTATGCTCGATGGCACAAATTTCGTCAGACCAATTTTAACGACATGTTAGAGTTCTGGGACTGATTGCCCCCCTGTTGCCCCCCCACTCTGAAAAACAAAAGCAAATACAGGCCTGCGTAGACAACCTCCCGTTAGAAAAAGGACTCAGGGAAACCAAGCATCTGTTATATAATTTAGGATTTAATTACGATAAAGATAACACACAACCAACGATAAATAGAAAAACTAGTAAAACATTCTTTAAAGTAAACTGTACTAATAGGAACAATACAAAACATATTACGCTCACTCCGGAAGTCTTCAAAATGTAACAAGTCAACGGTTCCGCCCATCCGGAAGGTGAAACACATAGCACATGTGGGGCGGGGCCAGTCATCAGCCATAGACCAAAGGAAATCGCCGACGAGAAGGTACAGGAGGCTCCATGGGCCGACATGAAATGGTCTTCCCATACTCTCCTTCCTGGGGTGACGTCCCCTGGGCCACGAGTAGGGAGGGGGGGCGGAAGCAGATGACCCCCTCCCTCGTGTCTCCTGGTCCGGCTATCACGAATTCCTCCATCGAACTGGCGCAGGGGGACTGGGAGGGAGAGGCGACGCGGACAAGCCTCTCCCACCTCCACAGGTAGGAGGTTTCCCAGCCCCGGCCCGGCGCCGAAATCCTCCAGCCGGGCCACAGATCTATTTGCGTAGCACAGGACGTACAATGTTCAACGGGCCTATTTTCGCAGCACAGAACATACAATGTCCGACGGGCATACTTGCGCAGCACCGGACATACAATGGTCCCCCAAGAGTCGGAGTCAGGGGTGTAGGGTGGTCATCATGTGCACCCCTGATTCAAAGGGACGGCGTGGGATGCGCCGGGAGAGGGAGGCGGCACGGACGAGCCTCCCTCACCTCCCCAGATGAAGGCTCCACAGCTGCACCCTGGCGCCCCGAACCAAAATGTCCTGCTCCAACAGCATGATGTTCTGTCTTTGTCGCCTCAAGAAGTTTCTTCCACTCCTGAAAGACACGATGAAGGGCGGCGGCTGCAGGGTCTCAAAATGGCGTCTGGGCCCTCTGGAAGGCGGGTCTAGGCCGCTGGAGTAACTTTGTCCGGTATTGCAACTCGGGCGCTTGCCCACCTGGGCACGAGCCCCCACCTCCGACAACATCCCCACAGCTTTGAAGATTCTACCAGAGTCCCAGAAGCCCTCGGCCCCTACAGGCTTCCGGTAGGGAACAACTGGAACGACCACGACATAGCCGCAAGATGGTGGTGCTCTCGTGTCTGCACCAGCTTCAGTCTGAACCACCCAGGAACATTGTGGGCTAACGAATTCGAGTGAGTTCCGGCTGAACCTCAACGTGACCTGGTAGGGAAGATTCTACCTCCCTCCCCTCTTGATTGACGGTCCACATTACCAGCCCCTCTGTTAGCACAGGTTTTTTTGAACTACCGAAAGGGATTCTGGTGCAACCAACCCGGCATCGCCCAAAATGGCGCCGGTATCAATAGGAACTTACGGACACCTCGTGGTGTTCTTTGACTAACAAGACTTGATGTTCTGAGTTATGTATGTGAACCTTTGTACACTTGACGAAGAGGGGAGGAGGGTTCACTTGGCGAACATTTGAAAGGATCCCGTTAATATGTTGATTTCAATGTACGATTTATTATGATATTTATTGTAACCAATACATAACGTAGCTTGCGACGCACGCCCACGGTATACATCTAGGAAATGTGATTGCAATTAGTCTGACTGTGTTTCAATTTATGAAATAAATACCCTATGATCCCTCAATTATTAAAAGACGTTTTCAGTTTCTTGCAAATAACTAAGTAGACGTTTTTCAATGTTTTTAAATACTGCAAAATAGCCCCCTACTGTATGTGCTTCAGCCATTGCCGTGTCCGACCAAATACGATTGCATTCACATATTTACTTACTAAACGATTACGCAAATAAAGGTTTTCCAAACTATGAACAGGTATCGCATACTTTTGTAAATGTGGGAATTGGCGGGAGGGCTATTCTGTGCGCAACAGTTTTGCTCTCTTTTCAAGGTTATTAGAAAATGATTATTCGGCCCTAGATTGATGATCGAATCAAAAGGTATGATACGCCGCCTCCAAATATGCGACTAGGCTCAGGAACTATCGCATGAAGAAGGACCTCGACTTCTGAGAATGGGTAAAGTAAAGCGGTGTGAATGATAGAATTTTATAAAGGTATGGTGGTCGAAGGTACTAAGGGACAGGGTTGACCGAAGAACTGATATGCCTTAGAACATCACAGCTTTGGGAATGATTTAAGGATACATCTACAAAAACCAGGTACCTCGCGCTAGGCGCCTCTGATTCCTCTTTTTAGCGTTTCCCTACACACGATCTATAATGCCACCCTCGAACCCCCCATGAACAACCTATCACACTGCCCGCCCCCTTGACTTCAGAAAACCAAGACCCTAGGGATTATATCCCGAGGAGATAAGTACGAGTATATGGTAAGTAAATAACTTTCGTGCCCGTACATTTGATATGCTCGAATGTTGTTCCCCCCCTCCCTTTCTTCCTTTTTCTCCCTCTACAGGTTACATTGGAATAACGACTAGGGTATAGTAAAAGATCTGGAGCCATGCCATGTCCGATACATGAAGCGGACCTACGCTGCAAGATGGCACCTAATGACACCCGACTCAATGCATGTCCTTATGTACCTGGCCTAATGCTCTTCCGTCCCAAACTGCATGCTTTCTACATTCTAACACAAACCCAAAATGTTTCATGTTGGGTAATGCACTGAATAGCCTAAATAGTACATGGCCACTCTCCATGTCACACGTGTACTATTTAGCCTATTGTTGATCTCTCTCTCTCCCTCTCTATCTGTCCCTCTCTATCTTTCTCTCTCTATCTTTTTCTCTCTATCTGCCTCTCTCTCTCTCTCTCTCTCTCTCTCTCTCTCTCTCTCTCCTCCACTCTTTCGCTCTTCCTAGCAACTGGCACCTAATTGGCGAACCACTACCCCTGGTGCACCACCTGATTGGCTCCAATTACCACAAGTATTTGCACAAATTTGTCTTAAATATAAATTGCATCGATACCACGTTACTACCTCTCCTTTTCTGCTAAATATTGATGAAACCTAGATTGACCGAAAAGAAAGGGACAGGTAAGACGACTAAGGTTCTCTAATCTGACCCATTTCGAGGGAACTACTTGTCAGTGGCATCCATGATAAAATGTTTCTGGTAACGCGACCTTCCCCGTCCCAAAATTGTATCAATGCCCCAATCAGCAAAGGCGATCGAGATATACCCGCCTTCCCGGGACACCATCAGTTTTGTATCGGCTGCCCCAGACGAGAATTTGAAAAATGTCCCTTACTCCAATTCACTGTGTTCCTAGTTGTTTTCCATAAGACCCCACTCGCCTCAAAGATGAGTTTAATAGTTATCGCAAGCCCCCCCCCGAGTTTTTAATGAAGTAGCCAGGTTGTAAGAAACGATGTAGAGATTAGAATGTTTACAAAGTTAAAATTAGATCGAAAAATGAAAGAACTTGTTGCATTAAACCTTGTTGAAAATGAGATGTTTAGCCAAAAGATAGGACGCATTGATGTAATGGAGAATAGTTTAGCCTATGTTCATTCCTCAGAAGGATGCCTATCAGACTATGGTGAATAACACGTTACACTTTTCCGTAAAATACAAAGCCCTGAAGACCGGTCTAGCCTTGCAAGACTCGTACTAGGGAAATGGGTCACTACCAGGAGAACTGACATGACTGTAATAAACGAATGCAATGAATGGGTATCAGACCTCGTACCACGACAAATGAATGTAATAAACCGACAAAACGCCAAAGAAATAACCACAAAGGGAAGTTGTTGGGAATCCAGCAAACCCATCATCAATTGTGTATACGTTGGCTGCAATGAAGCGGATGTTTACCCCAGTTGCTTGGTGTTGGGAGAGAAATAGATTAACGTAATTACCTACCTCTGCAAAATCTCTAAAGACTGTCTTTTCAAACTCATTTAAGGGTCCCACTGTCGGAGGAGAAAGAGACCGGATGTGGGAGCACGCGGCCTGACTGCAGATCGTGGAACCTCAGCGACGGAGGCCAAGGCGAGACCACAACAGTAAGGAGTCGCAGGACAAGGCACTGTTTCCGACAAAACTAAAGGAAAGGGCTGACCTGAGGCCCCTGCTCTATGATCGACGCGTGCCGGAAGGTCCCCGCTCTCTGAACGTGATTATGGACCCGCCTGTCTAAAATTTTCCGTCTCCCTGGTCTGTTCCCGACCTGGCCCTGCTCCATCCCCTCCTCCTCCGACCTGCCATAAGGACTATTCACCCACACACCCTCCCTCCACCTGAACTTTCAAAATCCTCTAAATCCTACTGTGCCATCCGGAGAAGGGTATTTCCTGCGTCAAAGAAGAGGGAGCCCTGACTAAGTAGACCACAAACTGTGTTAAATCTCAGAACGGTGACCTAAAAACACCACCAAGGGTCACCCCAAAGAGAAGCTAAACGAAGTATGTGGTTCTGCCCGGTACCGAGCACCTTGAAGATGATGGAAGTAACAGGAAATACCCACCACAGAAACCCAAGAACAGACAGACTCCACAACTCAAAGACAATTGCACCCTTCACCACAATCCTTTTCTGTCTCCTTCTAATGACCACTCTCTGGATTATGGAAGAAAATGCATCTGCTCCAAAACCGTAACGCATTTCTCCCATGAGGTCTGGCGAAACAATACAAAGGCACTCTCCTGCCCGCAGACCTCCAACGGCTCAACCCACATGGACATTCCTGCTAACGAACGAATTGTAATACAGGTGTTCAACAGTGCCAACAGAAGACGACAAAGAATGCTGAGAACTGACTAATAATGGTCCACGACCATAAGACACTGGGAACACTGATTATTGTTTTTACTATGTCTCATTTCCCTCCCAACCACCATTAAATTGACTATGCTCCAACCGAGTACAAAAAGAACCTACTTACGTGGTAACCTATCGGCTCCTATTCCGAATGACTACAAGCATCTATGATCTGTACCCAACGCTCTCACTGCATAATTTTTGTCTGATATTGCATTACTATGACTTTCCTGCAACAAAGCTTAACGATAAGCCCGCCCACTGGATGAAAAGATTTTAAAAATGTGATGTTTATGTACAGTTCCTTCACCTGGGTTATCACTTCCTTACTTATGACCACAACAGTAGACATAGATAGGAAATAGGCCAGCAAGATGTCTTAGAAATGTTAAAGGAGGACTGTGGAAACTCAATACGGTTTGGTGAACATTATCTGCGCCATCTTCCCTTTTGCCCCGATGCCACACTCTTCGTCGCACACGCCCACCACATTAGCTGCCTTGACCAGAGCCACCCTCTGCACACCCCTGACCCCCAGCACGGCTCTCCACCTACACAAGCACCCCCACGCACTGATCACTCCCGCTTTCACATGCCTTGCGCGTAAGCGGCAGTCATTTTGAGCACCATGGCCCCTCTGCCCCTCGCTGATAGCCAGCGCGTCTCTCTCTCTCTCTCTCTCTCTCTCTCTCTCTCTCTCTCTCTCTCTCTCTCTCTCTCTTAACCTCACAGGCATCCCCCGCACGCTGACAACCCCCCTCACTCTCACATGCCTTGGGTCATAAACCCCTCTTCAGCGCAGATCTGCCTCAGAATCCCATCCTGTTCCCAGCGCGGCACCTCCCTTCATTCCTTTCATAGTCTCAGGCCCTTTGATGCAAACCTCCCTTTTCTGTGTGCCCGTCTGTCTTCCTTGTTCCCAAGCCACCACCTGGCCTGTTTATTACCCCGTACAGTAGGAAGCCTCCCCTCCCCATCAAAAGACCCTCGAGCCGATCAAAGCCCCCACCCTACGAGATCCGATCAAACTTCACACATTCCGTGAATCGGCGGAATGTCCTGCTGCGCGATAATCATCACCTGTTGTGACCGGGGTGGGGAATTCAACTGTAAATGTATGTGGGAACGGGCCTGAAGGGGAGATTCCGAGGATGTTCTTTCACATATCAAAGTGTTGCAAGAATGTGTTACGTGCAATAAAGATCATAAACCTGAGTATAAGAGGCCAGGCCTCAGAGATGCGGCGAGAGCACCTCGTGACGATACTTGCTGTCTGAATTGATGTGTTCTCCTCCGGAGAGAATAAACCCTCGTTTCCTGCCTTTCAGTCTCCAGCGCCTGCTTCTTCATTGATTAAATATTGGTGGGTCATAGAGGCGACACCGCCGGGCAACACAAAAAGGGTCTTTGGTCACTGGTTGTCTACGACCCCTTTTACAGGCACACTGGCTCCCCTGAGCAAAACACAACGCTGCAATGAAGCGGTGTGATTGGCCTGAGCGCCGTGGTTCGCCGCTCAGACGGGGACCGGAGCATGTGCATGTTCCTCAGTAGGCTGTGTATTGCAGCCGAGTGGAGAACATGTAAAGTGCGCATACTTGTTTGGCTGGCCCAAGAGGGCCGACCAAACAGTCATGCACTCTTAGGGAGTGCAAACCACTCCTACCCTGCTCTGGACAGCTCCACCCTGCCACTGACTGCAATAGAAAAAAGAAAATGATAGTAACGCTAAGTTATTTTCATTTTATTTTTCCGTTTGAGCAGGGGGGCGACGCTCCTCCACCTTAGCGGAGGAGCCGCCGCTGGTGACCAGGTGGCCCCAGTTTACTGGGACAGCACTGTTTTTTTCAGCAGGTGTCCTGGCAGTTTTTGGCAAATTTGGTTCATGTCCTAGTTTTCAGAGAAAGTTGACTGAAACAGTGAGAGACATTACCAAGCAATAGCGATAATTATCGCTATTGCTTGCTTAGCGTGAAAAAATTATCGCTGAGCTGCGGCGATTTTTATCGCAGATAAACCTTGGTATTACAAGGTTTATCGCAAATGCGATAAAAATCGGTCGCAATGCATGAATATCGCTGAAAAGTCCGCGATATTAATACCGATATATATATAGCGCGAACAGCTACCTCACAAGGAGGTGTCCCGGCGCTGAGTGATCATTTTTCCAGGTAGGAATGGGCGGAGAAAGGGGAGAGAGTGTTTAGTTATTCTGGGAAAAGAGCCAGGTCTTTAGCTGCCTCTTAAAACTGGCTTCCGTTGGAGCCAGTTGGATGTTGACCGGTAGGGCGTTCCAGAGTGTCGCCGTGCAGGCAGAGAAAGATCTGCCTCCGAGTCTGGCTCTCTTGGCGCGGGGGATGGAGAGCTGGTTTCGTGAATTAGAGCGCAAGCATCTCTCCTGATAGTATCTGGGGAGTCTAAGCTTTAGATAGGAGGGGCAGGTCCCCTTTTGGGCTCTAAACGCCAGAGTTAGAGCTTTAAACTTGATTCTGCAGGCTACAGGGAGCCAATGCAGATCGCGCAAGTACGGAGAGACATGCTGTTTAAAAGGGATGTTTTTTAGCAGTCTCGCAGCCGCATTCTGCACGATCTGCAGTCGTTGCACCAGATATTTGGGTAGGCCAAGGTAGAGGCCGTTTGCGTAGTCCAGTCTAGAAGTGACTGTAGCATGGACCACCGTCTTGCGACAGTCTTCAGGCAGAAGGGACAGAAATTTGCGAAGGTTTCTTAGTTTATGGAGACAGCACGCAGAGACCTGCTGTATATGTGAAGAAAAGGAGAGACTCTCATCCCATCTTACTCCCAGATTTTTCGCGTTGGTGCTGGGTAGAGGAGGGATACCCATTTCGGAGGGCCACCACAGGCTTGGGGGGGGCCGAGTATGTTTGCCAAAGAAGATGACCTCCGTCTTGCTCGCATTCAATTTGAGTTTGTTTGCATTCATCCATTTGGCAACATCTCGCAAACATCCCTTCATATTGCTGAAGGCTGCCTCTGAGACGTCCGAGAAGGGGAAGATTAATTGTGTGTCGTCGGCGTATGAAATCGCCTTGACACCCCAATTAGCAATAAGGGAAAAGAGAGGAGCCAGATAAATATTAAAAAGTAGTGGACTGAGGGCCGAGCCCTGAGCATGATATTCATGCATTAGCGAGCTAATGCTCTTAGACATGTTATCCACCTCCCATTGGATAACATGGCTAAGAACTGCTCAGGGCAGGTGTTTTATCTCCAAAAGTTGGTAATAGGAGATAGCGATGTTAGCGACTGTTTCCAGTCGCTAACATCTTGGCACGCCCGCTTTGCATGTCATTAGTGATAAATATCACTGATATGCAAAGTGGGGCCCAAGGTGGTCGCTATCTCCTACTAGCTGTCGCTAACTGGTGTTAGCGACAGCTAGGTAATAGGGAGATAATTTTATCTCCGCTTTCTTCGCTTTTAAGCCAAAAAAGCGGAGATAAACCCCCTTGATAATATGCCCCATGGTTTTATGTGTTTCAAAGCAGGACTCGTTGGCAACTCTCACCAGAAAGCAATTTAATTAACAGGTATGATACTGGGTTTGAAAATTACATTTTATTCACATAGTGCCTCGTTTGTATTTCTATGTTGATGAGCGCTGTCATTCTGTGTCACTCGTTTGATGTAAATTTGTAGTCCTTCTCCTACTTTTGCTAAATGTCCCGGTTTTTGGTTTTCAAAATCTGGTCACCCTATATTTCTTTGCTTGACAGTGAATTCCTGCATTTGTTTGCTGATTTGCATTGTCCTTGACTGGACACATGCAAATCAAACTGACAACTAAGAATTGCGTCTGAGCATCATCATCTTAACAGCCAAAAATAGCCTAGGAGAGGGAAATGTGAGAGCCAGGCAGCCCTCCGAACACGAAAGGAAGCCTGGTGCCCGCATGCATGCTGATCACAAGGTTTGGGATGAGACTACCATACATGTTCTGGTCTCTCCCCAACTTCAAGAGTACTTAAAAATTATCGATTTTGTTAAAAGTTGGTTTTAGAAAATTAGATGCTTGGGAATGTAATCGAATGTCAAGAAGGGCACAACACTGACTCTTTTTTTGCAGATTTATATAGCGCAAACTCTACCTTAAGGTATCCGAGTGCTTTACATGAGCACCAGTTGCGTTACAGAAGGACACATTCATTTTTGGTAGGCACAGGGAGATTAAGTGGTTTGCCCAGAATCACAGGATGCTAAGCCGACAGCAAGGCTCGAACCTGGTTCCCAGGTCCTAAGTTGGCAGCTCTGGCCATTAAGCCCCACCCTCAACATCCTCAACTCTTTGTGCTCTACGGACCAGGGCATTTATTTCTTTAATGGTGACCAACCACAGTTTGCATCTAAGCAGAACAGAACCCAGTGCAGACCATGTCGTTACAACACACTCACGTCCCGACACCACAGCTCCTAGCACAGTCGCAACTTCAAACTGTGCGTGTGACGTGCACAAAAGTGCGCAGCACCCAAGCACAGAAAGTGATTTTTCCACCACTTTGGATTTGTCTGCAGTCCCTTCCCCCAATCTTTAATCAAACCTTTAGTGGGAGCATGAAGTCTGAGCTCACTCACGAAAGGTACTCGCCCCTGTTTTTGTCTTCAGGGCCCATTCGATGACCTCTACGTACACCGCCAGTGTATGCACGTGCTGCCTGCGCACGGTCAACTCTAACCTATGTAGCATATTGATGCTATGCGCACGATCACCTTTGTGGTTCTGGGCGACTGAAGAGGAAATACGTAATATGCGCCAAGGTGTTAGGGTGTGGTTAATTATGAAGTAAGATGTAATGTGCAGTGTGTGAGAATGCTGAAGAATAAAGTAATGTTTAACTGCAGCTCCTGTGTGAAGTAATTCATCTGCATGCTCCTGGGCTGGGGAAGATGCTACAAGCTGTATTTAGAAGGGGCTGGGGCAGCCTTTAGCCTGAGCTGGGACCACGCCCAATGCACAGACCTCTAGAAGGGCGCAGGAGCTCCCTGCGACACGACAGTATTCTTCTGACGTGGCTCCAAAGAAAACACAGTTAAAGAAAACCAACAGGAGAGGGCACCAGATCTGTTTTCTGCCAGAGAACTGTCTGAACAAAGGCCATCTTTGTATAAGGGGGCTTTGTCTCCTCCCCTTTCTGTAGTGGAGGGGTCCACGCTTCATGGGTGGATTTGAAGTTCTGTCACTGGACTCCACAGCCCAGAGAGTCTCTGAGCTCTGAGACTCTCTATTGCCCCACTCATTGGGTGGCATGAGAGGAAGAAAACTAAATGTGTCCCACTTACTGGGTGGCATGTGTTCAAAACCTCGCTTCCGCCAGGGCTCTATTACCCTTGGGCATGCTTCATCAGTATGGAGCACGTGCACTGGTAAAAGGATTCACAGATGTGCTTGGAAACTTGCCCCATGCAGCCATTCTGAAAAGCAATCTGTGTCCCCTGCTGGGCTCTGGGCCCAGGGGACCGTTTGGGAAAGTGACACACATTTGATACTGCATCTCCTGACATATTTTGGGAAAGCTGACCACTGAGGTGCTGTAGTTTTGCCCTCCAGACTTTCAGCCCTTGCCTACATGTCAAACTTAACTTCAGATTATGCACCTTGTGAGGTTTATTTCCAAAAAAGGCATGCTTTAAATGGGCCGGTACTGTCTGGCACTGAGTACTGGCTCTTTTTTTTTTTTGCGGGGGAGAGTACCGGCACTTCTCAAGATAAATGTACTGCTTTTAATGGAAGAGTACCGGCACTTCTCAGAAACAAGCAGGTACAGCATACCTGCACTTCTATTTTTCCATTTCAAGCACTGAAAAAAGGCTAATCAAATGTTATAGTATTTTGATGTAGTACAACGTCCTTCGTTTTCAATGGGCCAATGGCGTTGTTTGTTCCTTAAAGCGTATTATTGAGGCGAATCAAAGAGGAGGGAACTCGTACGGACTACTAGGCCTTCTCACTGTCAGCCTCAACATGTATCCAATATTGCTAGTTTTCTTGTGCTGTCAGACCACAAGGCACTTGTCCCCATGTATCTAACGTGTACTACTACAATTGTACTCCTGAATAGTGACGCCCAGAATATCGAGGTAGAAGAATGTCGAGGGACGAAATATGGAAGGGTAAGTGCATATAGGGAAGTATAGATTTACTATTGCTAGCTATACATCTGCATACCTTGCAGATATGTGTACAGCACAGGTACATATAAGTGGTGTTAGTTATAGAAAATCTGTACTTACCTGTCAATATATTCTGGGGTCGATAGTCAGGGTGCTCAACCACTTGCATGCCTATTGTTTAAAGTAGATGTTAATTTTCGCTCCCATTCGCCATGTGTTCCCAATCCCTCTTACTGCTGGACCAGCACTACCATAAAGAGGTATAAAGTGAGATAAAATAGCAGCCTTAGAGTGCTACCATGAGAGGGTGCAAAATAAACAAGAAAGGCAGAAACTGCTCCTTTCTTAGTGGCAGGGAGCGCTCCAGGTGCAAAATTGTGTTTTGCCTGGAGCTCCAAACACCCTTGTCATACTTGTGGATTCACATTTTGGAGGTCTTCCTGGGGACTAGACTTGCAATAGACACAAAAAAGGACCAGTTAACTAAGCAGTTCACTGGTCCTACTCAGCGCCGAGTTGTCTCTGAACTGAATGCCTACAAGCCCTGTAAAAGTCCCTTTGCGTCCAGCTTTGCTTACTGCTCAAGAAGTTGTACTTATTTCCGTTTTTACAGCACAGAACCTTTCGTGTTTATCACTAAGAGTTGCCTGGCCATGCGATGAACGGAAACATTGCATTCTCACGGAAATGACACAGTTCCTGCTCGAAATCGGTAAACATTTCTGCTTTTGTGGCAAGTGAAACTATATCCCGTATCCATCGAAGCGGTCGTGCCCCTGTATGCATTTCCCAGAATGCCCTGCTCGCACGCTGTGTTGGTCCTGGAGGTTTCTGGTAGGAGTCTGGAATGTGTCCTGCGGTGGTGTTTGCGGCATCCAGCTTCCAGGCAACGTCCCACACAAAATACTTCCCCTGACAGGGCCAGCAAAGAATGTTTGCAAGTCATACATTTATTTCATCTGCATAACCGTATCATTTTTCCAAGTAAAGTAAGACAATTGTCTTTTTATCATGTTACTGTGAAATTGGCCACATTAAGGAGTTTTGAATCATAGTCAGGGCCATTGAAATTATGCGATTCTGCTGCGGTAGCCTGTTTTTGCATAATTATGTTTTAGCTGTATTTGCCTCATAATCCACCATGTGCCGTCTAATTTGCAGATTTCACCTTTTAGACTGTTTCTAGCTCAACCGGTTCAAAAGTTACTAAAAAGAGGTACCAAAATGTGGTTTCGCACAATGGCAGACCCCTAATGAAGGTTAATTGATTACTTTGTTTTGCTGATTGCTGTATTCCGGAGTTAAAATCGTGCTAATGATGTGTACTTTTGCACAAACAGTAACAATAGGTCCTGAAATGACAAAATAAAACAATCAAAGATCAAGATGCATAATGCTGCACAATTTGCGTATTCTTGTCAACTCTACCATATAATATAGCCCTCCATGGCCGCATAATTCCAGTGGGCCTGATCATAGCCACTCATACTCTGAAGGGATGTGATCTCTGTTTTAAAACCTAGCATTACATAGATTCTTGCACCGCAAAAAGTGCTAGCCACTTCAAAGTGTTCATACTGTATGGCCATTCATGTGTCTGTGGTATCTTCTTTTCACCCCTCTCCTGTTGGTCAAGGCAGCTTAGAACGTGAATGGAGTACTTATGTAGGAAGAGAAGAATATTTACCAAGACCATCGGTTGATGTCCAACCGTAACCTACATTGGTTTGTTATGGGCCCTAATGAAAGGAAGGACAATTGCCCTTTTCATCTCCCTGGACCATGGCCAAGGCCACTGCAATTGTGGAGTAGGGAGTAACAAATTATGCTTCACGGTTGACTAAATTATTTGCAAAGAAAAGCCAAATTATGCAGTGTACTGATTCACATTTTGTGACTTTATTACTCCATTATTTTGTCAGTTTTACACATGATAAAACTGTCAGGGAAAATATTTTACCCTATTAGCACCAGTTTAACACCCACATGTGGCAATAAATGACTGACTGACCAGTCAACCTTTGTGAAAAGCCTTACACACACAGGAACACGTGTCACCACGTTTTTGTAACTTTTGATCCCTTCGAACAATAAACATTTTTTTCTTTAAATCTGCAGATGATGCAGCATATGGTGGATTATGTGGCAAATGCGGCAAATACATACCTATGCGGAAAATAAATGCTACAGCTGCAGGATTGGCCTGAGTGCCAGCAACTTGCGCTCCTAGGCATACTGGGAACCTGTGCTTTTTTTAAAAAAAAATAATTTTTAATTTAAAACTTTTTATTAAAATATAAAAAAGATATACATGTTTGCATTTGTATATACAGTACATAATGTGTTAAGCTTCGCCGCTGATTTATAGGGCATACTTTACTGCGAGTCAGAATCTATGGACAACATAAAGAAGAACGAGACAACATAGGAAAGAACGCACATTGTTATTACTGCAGTGTGGGGTGGGCAGTCGTTTACCAGGTGGTAATTCAATAATACTGCAGTCCAGGTCCTCCTTTTACCCACACTGTGTCCGAATCCTCGCAGAATCCAGAAGATATCATTCACACATCGCAATCATTCTCTGTGCCAAAAGATTACCTGTCCGCTGTGACACTTGCAACTGATATTGGTTTTACTGGGCAACTGCACTGTGCATGTTGCCATGTGTGGTTTTGTCTTTATTGTTTATGTATGTGCCTAAAAATCCCAGCATGCAAAGTGCTGTTGAGTATAAGGCCAGGGTCAACTCAAGGTGCCACACAAAATGGCGCACTTGGCAGCTGTGAACTTTTCATGCAAAATCCCATGCATATAAAGGTAAAAATAGTTCCAAAAGGCAAGATATTGTTGGGAATCAGACAGAATTGGCTGAAGGTGTTGCACATGACACTGATCCACTTAGCAGCTATTAACAGGTGATAAGCAGTTTTTCGTCAAAGTTTAATCAGGCTAAGGTGATTATATTGCTTCTGTAAGCAAGCAGTCTAATCAAAAGGGCAGGGTTACATGAGGGCAGTAATAATTGCAGTCCATTTCCTGAAGTATAAGTAGAGCTTCACCAAGGTCCTTACTGAAGAACTCACCTTTACCTGTAGGCTCGAAATGTCTATTTTGTGCATGTTCTTGCTTTGAACGCACAGTTTTCAAGTTGTCAGGTTTGCATGCTTTTTAGAGCCCTGAATTTTATTTTGTGTCCTTGTAATTGGATTACAACTAGCAAAATTAAAAGTACCAAGCATTTGCAATGCAATAGGTCTAGCATGTACGAGCATTTGAGCTATTGGCATTGTAAATGACAATACCTTTTATTTATGTGTTGTTTTTAAAACAGATTAATAAAAGGCATTGTCATTTGTAAATGTACAGGAATTTATATAGCGCAAATCACCGAGTGGTTTCTAAGCGCTTGCTTAGGGAACCCGTCCTGGTATTCCCCTGTGAGATAACCCTGGCAGGGTATCCGCAAGGTGAAAGCCAGGCATCCC
Source organism: Lissotriton vulgaris (assembly GCF_964263255.1). NCBI lineage: Eukaryota > Metazoa > Chordata > Amphibia > Caudata > Salamandridae > Lissotriton > Lissotriton vulgaris. The sequence continues at coordinate 772,894,675 of NC_141685.1, read as the reverse complement.
GCTGCGAGGGGCCGTTGTGGAGATTAAGCAAGCTGTTGCCCAGAGTCGCAGAGTGTGAACCCGTGAATCGAGTAGGCAACGGAGCGAGAATTGTCAGGTCCATGGACAATTTTAGGACTCAAGACCCCGCCGAGCCGGGAATTGAACCCTGGTCCCAAGCTGACCTCTGCTTCCAGGTCTGCCTACTCTAACCAGTGAGCCACACTTCTCCACTCCATTTACAATGCCAATAGCTTAATCTCTCTCAAATGCGAGACCTATTGCTCTGCAAATGTGTACAGCGCCTGTGCTATAAAGATTTTAAAAAATGCATTAGGACAGAGTGTGCTCGGAAGCTGTAATTAAAGCCTACAGAACAACAACACATGTAACAGGGGGTGTCCTCATGGGAGGTTACAAAATAAGACAAGGCGGTACTAAGGAGGGACTGCTGAGCCTATTGATCAAGGAAAAGCCACAGTTTACAGTGGACAATGACACAAGCCAATGAAAAATGAGGGCAGAGAGTGGGCGGAGCTTCAAGTCCATACCTGAATACAGCATGCCTCGCAGAGCAGTGCATGCGCTGCCCAGGCTCGAACTAAAAACCAGGACTTGATGAGCTGCTCAGTGCTGACATGAAGAAAAAGGTGTGAAAGCATCCATCAGGAATCCATGTATTTGCTGTTTTGGCTAGTCTCAGGATTTTTTTGTTTATATCTATGTTTTAGAAAGTGCCAACACAAAATCTTTTGGCTTTTTAAAACAGAATATATACACAAATACTAGATGACCATAATAAAAACTAGATAAAGGGGACCGTCATATTGATTCCATCAGCCACTGCTCAGCGCCAGGATACCCTCATGTATGACAGTGCGCTTTACAAATCTACATAGCATAACATAACATAACGTAATATTACACAACACAACATAACATCATGCAATGAAAGGGGCAGCTGTGTGGCGAGATCTCGAATTTTCATTAACAGCTGTTTGAAAGTTGTAATGTGCGCAGCTGCTAATTTGACATATGCTATCGGTGACATTTTCAGCAAGCCTGACCTTTATACAACACCCTGCATGCTTAGATTTTCAAACTCAGATTTCTAATAGTAACTATATAATTATAAGGCCTTAGTGCAAAGTGCTGGCGGCTAAAACGCAATAAGTGGCCGAAGGTGTCATGAATCCCATAGATATACTTGGCAGCCTCAAATATTGTAAAATGAGGAGTCTTGATTGTATTTGAGGGATAGAGAGTGTATGCACTGCTGTTCCTAATATGACTTGTAGTATACCTGACCCTAATAAGAGTGTTAGCTCCTCTTGGAGTGCTCGCAGAGAAGATGCTAAGGAAATGCCTACGATTAAAGAGCATACCAGCTAAGTAGCATCCCACAACCTGACTTTTTAGCCAACAGCACTCTGAATGCTGGAATCGTTCTGCTTTTGCCCATAACGTTAAAAGCAAGACAACATGTCCCACAATCCATCTCTCATGGTTAACATGCTGTTCCCAGTGCAGGGGCATACTTGTGTCGTGCATTAGTGAAAGACTAACCCGTTGTTTAAAGCTGCCAGTCCACCTTTCACTGCAGGCAAAGACCCAGCTTGAAGTTTAAAGGGGCAGAGATCCCCCTGCAGGCAGGTACAGGGAATGATTGCACCCACCTGCAAATAAGAGCCTGAGGGGATCCATGAGAACACATTTTGCCCAACCAAGGGCACATCAGGGGTGTGGGGTGCAACAACTGCATGCCTCCTGAATGAGAGTCACAGAAAGATTATCCCCTTAGAGCTCTTTTGCCTCTGCGCCCCCATCTGTAATACAATGTAGGTGGAAAGGATTCTTTCAATTGCCCTGTAAATGAGGGAACTTCCTCTTGAGATCGCACTGGTACACATCTAGCGCTTGCACAATCCGTATTTACAGAATGGACCGTGCAGGCACATGCTGCCCCTTCTTTAATGCCAAGGTGCCACAGGGGCACAAAAAAGAGAGGGCACGTGCCCCCAAGGCATTTAGTGTAATACAGACCCTGGAAGTGCCTATTTTCATCGACCCTGCTATTTCTCCATCACACGTGGTTTGGCAGCACCTTCTGGTGAGATTATCACAGCAACCTGTGTGCTGTGTGTTAAATTATCAAAGTATATTGTCAGTGGATTGAAGTGAAGAAACATTGCTTAATTGAAAAAAATCACATAGGTCTTGATTGACACATGTCCAGTTCTAAACTGTAATTAAATAATTGACAGGCGTTTCTTGAAAAAAGTCTTTTTCCACCAGGAGAATTGAGATTGCCATGCACAGCTCCAGCATCGACCACAAGACTGACAGGTCAGAATGTGTTACTTCAAAGTTGCGGCTGTTCTATTTTAAGGGGATTAATGTTTAAAGGCATTAATGTTTAAGGGGATTAATGTACACCAATTCAGGCTGTCAGAGAATTATGCAGGTACTTGGCGTTGTGCGTCCTTGCAAACAGAAACATGGAGTGCAATATTAGAAATTCCCTCTGTTGGCAGGGTACGCCTTCGTCGGTCCTGCTGTGCTAGCTAGGGGATTCTTTGGATCGTGTTTGTGCCGTGGATTATCCTGCTGGGCTGCTCTGTCTACTTCAACCCAACAACTTGCGGGTCCCGCGTCGTGGAGGAGGTCTGTGTGGGACTTGCTGACACTACCGGGGAGCCTAGGGGCAGTGCAGGGCTGCGAGCGATAGCGCGGGGACTCCATCTCTCAGAAGTCCCTGCTTGGCCAATTCGAAACACCTGGCCCGCTCTCCCTGCTAGCCCCGCCCCCTGGGCGGACCATATCCAATAAGATCAAGACCTACTACCGCTGCGCGGGAGCGTCCCGGGAGAAGCCCGGGACAAGGGCGGGCCGTCAGTGGCCGTCAGGGGCTGCAGGAGGCTGGGCTGGGCCCACTCTCTGATATCCAGCGTCAAACCATCGGACTAGACTGTGTAAAGGTATAGTGAGCTGTTATCTTGAGGAGCATTACACACGGATATTATTACAAGCATATATTTGCTTCGTGCGTGCTCCAGTTGCGGTATACAGTGACCTTGCCCCATCCTCGTACACCAAGACCGGTAAAATATGTCTTCACATCAATCTACTCCCCCACTGAATCCCCTTCCGCCTACGGTAGGGGTTGCAATCTTGGGTCCTCTAGACAAGTACTTCTCTAGGGCTACTCGTGAGATCGACAGAGAAATTGCCTTAGCTGAGAGACGTGCTGAGCGCAGGCAATCTATCGAACTTCTCAAACTCCCCTTAGAGAAGCGGGTATCCCTGGGCTCTCTGGTATCGGTTCCCTCTTCTCCACCATTAACCGACCCTGACTTGACTGTTTGTCCACCCTTGGATAAGCCCCACGAAAGATCCCTGTTGCCCAGTCCTGTCAGGGTGGAGAGTACGTTAGATCTAGATCTCCCGACCGAAAATGAGCTCTTGCTTCTAGACTCTACTAACATTTCTCCCCTCATGCTTACCCAAAACACCACTTCTATTAACGAGGAATTTACTGCTTTACCAGTCGTGTTACCCCATGCAGCTTCTAAAATCCCCCATACTAAAAGGAAAAGGATTACTAGTCCCCGCAAAGGCTGTCATCCTAAACCCCTCAAGAAAATTAGGAAACTTGGATTAAGAGTGGGAGCATTTCAAAAGTCCAAAGAGGCGGGTTTAGGTTGTGTTCAGGCTAACACGGGGGGTGTCTCCTGGAGAGTCACTAGTTAAACCATGCGACACTCCAGAGACGGCTCCTGCCGTGATCATACCCCCAGATATACCATTAATCGCCCAGATAGAGAAATTGATGAAATCTCTATTGACCCCTATTGTAGAACGAGTCAAAAGGCTAGCGGATTGTTTGGACAGCTTTGAACAAGCAACATTAGACAACTTTTTCTCAACCAAATCCTTAATTAAGTTACACTCTAGGACTGGGGCTAGCGATTTAGGGGGGATCAAGCGGCTAGGGCAACCTCTACCATTCCTCAAGATCCATCCAATGTAAGTGGAATGGCAAGTGGGGTGCCTGTGCCAGAGTCCCTTCCTCCTTCTGTTGCTACTGCTAAAGGGGGGTCTCTTAATCCAGGACAAATCCACAAGAACATATCCCATCTATCAGACCAACCAAGGGCTAACAAAACCCAACATAAGAAGCATGTAGGCACTGAGGCCACTGGTACAAATGATACTGCTAAACCGAGGAACCCTGGAACCATTAATAGACCACTGCCCAGGGAACTAGATGGGCTGATTCTGGGTGTCAGAAGGGTAGGATGGGTAGGTTGTGGTCATAAGCGTTTTGAGGGGGACTGTGTGGTGGTTAACTTCAAGGACCCCAGGGTAGCTCAGCTAATTTCTAACCAGAATCTAGGTACTAGTAGTGCAGGCATTGGAGTAGTTGATTTGACATTTTTCTACCCGAGATCAGTTGACAATCATCTTGGTACCGTCCCGGATGACAGAGGTTGGCATAACTTTGCCCTCCCCGGATATGACCCCTTCTCTGTGCCCTATCCGCAAACTCCATGGCTGGGGACATACGGAAGGATCCCAGGTTATTGAAACGATACCTCTTCTGGGGCAGTTCCTCCGCCCCCGGGCCCTAGTCCTCGGTTGGATCCCTGTGTTTTGGAGACCACTAACACTAGTTGGACATCCTTCCCTATTGAGTGTGGTCCCCAGACAAAGGGTGATAATCCTGGCTGTGGGTCTAAGCAGGGAAACAGTGCCCCTTGTTCACTCCCCGAGGGGGAGCGGGCTCCTAACCTTTTACCCCACGTAGAGCCACCTCTGGTCGATCCTGTTATAAAGATTCTCAGCTGGAACGTGGCTGGGATTACAAGGAAGCTGGCTGTTCCGAAATGGAACACCCTTGTGGAGGGCTACTCCATTTGTATCTTCCAAGAAACTTGGAGTAGGGAGCCTTGCCACAAGGTAGGATACTCATCCTTTTTCCTGCCAGCAGTACCATCCCCTTCCGGGAAAGGCTGCCCTTCTGGAGGTTTTCTCATATGGGTCGCCACCTCACTTGGCTGTCAGGTCACCCAGCGTGTGACTGATTCACTCGATCTTTTGAGCATATCTCTCAAAGGACCCAAGAGAGGGCTAGCCCTAGACATTTTCAATATTTATGTTAGGGGCATAAAGGGAGGTCTACACTCACCTATTGTTTCAGAGCTGGAATCTCTGTTAAGGAGGGGCTCTGATAGTTCCCATGTTTTAGTCGCAGGTGACTTTAACTGCACGTTTGAGCCTCTTGGATTGGAGGACTCTTTGGAGACTGTTGACGATGACAACAGGAGAGGTATACCAGCTTTGACCTTACCTCCGATTAGAAGGTGGTCTCAAGTGGTGGTTCAAATGTACTCCTTAAACTTGGAATACGATCTTAGGGCAGTGAATGTTAGGACGTCTCTGGATCCGTCTGGAGCACATACCTATAATAGGGTGGATCATACGTCCAGAATAGACTACATCCTCCTCGACGTAAAATCCTGGGGCCACTTGCTGGATATGGAGGTACTCCCCACAGTAGAGAGTGACCACAACCCGCTCTCCCTTGCTCTTCGTCCTTTTTGGAAGGAGTACTCGGGGGTACATACGTCCCTATCAACGCTTGCCCACCAGGAGCTTCATCCCTCCAATTGTGGTAGGCATTTAAAATGAAGTAATATTACTATGGACGAAGAGAAAGTCCTATCCATTTCAACACTTCTGGCTACTGCCCAGTCCAAGTTAGTTGTACCTACGTTATATCCTGAGGAAGTATCATCGTTTTTTTGTGCTACCACCAAGGCCCTGAGCGAACTTTTTTATCTTCCAAACAAGGCCTCTCGTGCTGATAAGCGTAAATCTAGGCCGAACCCATATGGTTGGTATACGAAAAAATGTAGGGAGATGAAAAGCGCCTTGATTTGCGCTGTGAAGAGCAAGTCCTTGGCCGACATACGATTGGCAAGGAAAAACTACTCGCAGACTCTGCTTGCAGCAAAGAGAGAATGGGAGGACAGCTTCTGGGCGGATCTGAGGATAGCAAGTTTGGAAAGGGATGCTAGAGGCTTCTGGAACCTTATAAGATCTAGGGAAAGGCCAGACAGCACATTGATGACGTGCAACATCCCTGCCCAGAGCTGGTTCAATCACTTCTCATCCCTCTATGTTGCAATCGAGCCACTTACCAATACTGCTCCTTTATTGGGAGTTTGCCTAACGGTATTAGAGTATGTTTCCTTTACTACTAGAGAGGTGGTGGATGTAATTAAAACCCTGGTGCCGCTGAAAGCAGTAGGGCCTGATGGGATACCGGGAGATCTATTACGGGCAAGCCCCAGGGAGTGGGGGAATCTTGTATCATAACTGTTAAATGCTATTAGTCAGGGTGCGCCCATTTCCGAATCCTGGAAGCGGGCAGAGGTTGTCCCGATATTCAAGAAGGGGTGTCGGGACAACCCTGCCAACTATAGGCCAATAAGCCTTATTGACTCCTCCCAAAAAGTGGCAGGGAAGGTGATCCTGAGAAGGATGCTCCAGTGAATGGACGACAATAACATCCTGTCGGACCTCCAAGCTGGGTTCCGCTCTGGCACTGGGACCATAGAGCAGGCCTTTAGATTGACTCTTCTCCACTGGAAGGTGGTGGTGCTGGGAGGGGACAGCCTATATTTGGCCTTTATAGACCTTATGACTGCCTTCGATCTGGTTCCCAGGGAGATGTTATGGAAGGTCTTGCTAGACTTAGGGCTGCCAATGTATATTCTTTCCCTACTGATAAAACTACACGATGGTAATTTTGCACAAGTGCGTTAGGGTACGAAGGGTGAAAAAACAGAAAGGATCACCGTGGGAAGGGGCGTCCGACAGGGATGTGTCCTAGTGCCCACCCTGTTTTTGCTCCATGTAAACGGTGTGGTTGACCATCTGCTTAGAAATCACTCGGACGCTCCTTCATTGGCGGGTAAACGGATCCCTACACTGCTTTTTGCAGATGACACTCTTCTTATCTCAAAGTCTCCCATGGGTCTTCAGAGCCTTTTAAATAGTTTTCAGGAGTTTTGTTTGTCGAGAGGGCTGGTAATTAACACCGATAAAACTAAGTTCCTGGTCATGAACCCCCCCAAGAAACTTGGCAGACTTCCGACTTTGAATTCCGAGCCATTGGAGAGAGTTTCTGAATTTGCCTACCTGGGTATTCGCCTCAATGACTCCCTTTCCTGGAATTCACACATCCATAAAATGCTACTTGGCCACAAAAGGGTAGGAGGCACTGTACTTAAGAAACAACGCTCCTCATCCAGCAAACCCCTTGCCCCAGTTGTGGAAATATATAATGCTAGAGGGGTCAGTGCCGCTCTATATGGGGCGGAGCTGTGGGGTACCTGCACTAGCCAACTCAGAGAACAAATTCCTGAAAGATCTGATGGCTCTCCCATGGAGCACACCAACAGTGCCAGTGCTACTGGATTTAGGTTGCAGACCTATTAGGGACCAAGCACAACTTCGTCCCCTGCTCATTTGGGCACGGTTATGGCGGGTGCCCGAATTAGTTTCTTATGCAGAAGCACTATCTGAGGTTATGGCCATGGCAGGGTGGTCCAGGATCAAATGGCTTAGGGATGTCAAAAGATTATTAATGGAGATAGGGTTACCTGATGCATGGTCTTCAAAAACTGCCCCACCAAAGGCTACTATCAAAAAGTTGTATTGGAACTGGGTCTCTGCAAAACTACATCTAGACTCACGCCATTGCAACGCAACTGTAGCTTTTGTGAGGATCAAGGATGTGGTGGCATATGAACCCTATTTAGACATTATCTCCATTCCGTTTGACCGTACCCTGTATTTTAAGTTTCGTGTGAGGATTCTACCAGTAGGTGAGGTAGTCGCCCGCTGGAAGCGGCCTCATCAACTTTCACCTTTTTGTTCATCGTGTTCCTCTCGAGTAGAGTCTGTAGCCCACATCTTCTGTGAATGTCCGGACTATCGTGCCCCGAGGACTCGTTGGTTAAAACCACTCTGCAGACTCTTAGGCATCCGCCAGTGTATAGTGGCAATGCGTATTTTAATGACTGGCACTTCCCCTGTGATTGTATGTGCTGTGTCAAAATTCTTAAAATGGGTTTGGTTGATTCGTAATAGAAGGCTTTCCCTGTCAATTTAATCCTTGTTTTATCCTTTTCAATCACTTTTGTCCCTGTTTTTATCTATTGTGTGTAAATAGATTGTATGTGATACTTATTGCAAATTGTATTTTTGTAAAGCTTTTATGGTATTTCTTACCGAAATAAAGCCTATCAATCAGCAATCAGCTAGTCTTTCTTCCACTTCTCTGGCAGGTCTCTCACTGCGCACCAAGGGCCTGATTCACAAATGGCCCCCTCACTCGTGGACATTGACATTAGTTCATGACAATGCCAGGAGGAAATGACATCATACACCACTGCCGGCTGGGGCAGGGAAAGGAAAGGAAACTCCAGGAGGTGAACCACGCTCCTTAGTCCTTCTTTACCTCTTGTACCTGCCCCTGCCTTCATAACTCCGGAGACCAGGGGTAGCAGCAGTTCCAGGGATACCAAAGGGAGCTAGCCGGGGGTGTGGCCTAATATCCAGGCTGCCCTGACTTGAAGCCCTTTTGGGAACAAAGGCCATGTGCAAAAGCTCTACTCCATGGGAGTCTCCAGGCACACTACAACTGTGTAGTGGTATAAGTGTGCATTGTTCTTTATTGTTCACGTGACATGCGCTTATTATGTGTCATGCTCTTTGTTGTCATTTAAATATGTGGCTCACGAACGCTTGGTGGGTCCGTTCGGTGGGGGTTCTAGCGATGACAGGTAGTCACCGTTGGACTTGCCGCTATAAGGTCGTTCCTGGTGCTGGGTGGAGTTGTAATGCAATAAACTCCTACTTAATGATCTTACTGGATTGTCTGGACATCAATTCTTTCTACAACCTGGCAGAGGCGTTTATGGGAAATCTGAAAAATATGGATGGGTTTCAAGAAGTTGCGTGGATCAGACCTGGGAAATCTGTTGCGTGACCTTTCCTTCGTTACAGGGAACAAACAGCTACAGAATGCCTGAGAATGCCACCTTACCGCAATGCAAATAAGAACGGGGGAGTCCATTTTTGGCTCATAAGGTCTAGACTCTCACCAGAATTTCCTCAAATCATCATGGGATACATTTACATATGGTGAATCTAAGTAGAAATAATTGACATACTCTGTGGTTTTTCTGAACTTTTGGCATGAGAGTTAGACTTTATAGGCCAACGTGGGCAGATAACGAATATACACCCAAAATGGAACGCAGCAATATTGGAGTGGGTTTGGAAGCAGTGTTAGCCCCACAGGTCCAAAATTTATGTTGCTGGTGCTCTCCAGTGAAATTTCCCGATCTAGCAGAACATCTCAATCGTTGAAACTATTGACCTTTACACCCTCGTAAGCATTGGACACACGACCAAGAAACTTAAGAGAACTATTGAAGCCAGAATCATGAGTAGTCATGAAAATATGTTAGTTGTATATGTACACCTGGGGAAAACAACACATTAGTAGTGATGGTGTAGAGTTGTTTACATGAGCAAAACCAAAAATGTGAAGAGTACTGAGGATGACATGCGTAATGTTTCAAACTTTGACTCACCACTGCACTGGGATTACATACTGCAGTGTCGCAGAGCAAAGGAATATATTCTGCCCCAGAAGAAATATGTATATATATTTATTTTTGACACTATTGTTGGATAATAATGCCAAGGGAATTCAAAATGGAACGCACTTTGAATTGCGTTCCATCACCCACGCACACAAAGCCCTACAGGATCAAGGCCCGAGCTACCTCAACAACCTCATCAACTTCTACGCTCCCAAACGCCATCTCCGATCAGCCAGTCACGCCCTCGCCGCCGTCCCCCGCATCAGAAGAACGACAACAGGAGGAAGGTCCTTCTCCTACCTGGCCGCCAAGACCTGGAACTCCCTCCCGACCGACCTGCGCCTGACCCAAGACCACCTCTCCTTCAGGAAGAAGCTCAAGACCTGGCTGTTCGAGCAGAACCCCCCCCCCTAAGCGCCTTGAGACCCTCCGGGTAAGTAGTGCGCTCTATAAATGTCTTTGATTGATTGATTGATTGTTTCGATAATTAACAATGCAAGCCAAACTTTAATGGTAAGCACCAAATGACATCATCTTCAGCATATGTAGAATCTCCTTTCGAATGTTCGCACAAAGTGTTTGCATTGTTTACCTTCTATATTCCCTCACATTGCTTTTATCACAACTTTGCTGCTTCACTCAAGTGCAGCTACATCTCTGGATATTTGCTCATATACAGCCAATACTTTACACAAATGCTTCCAACCTAAGCTAATCAACGGTCCTTGCTGAAGTGGTGGTCTAACAGTAGTCTTGCAGCAAATAGACTGTTCAACTGATACTAGGGACTATCAAAAAGTACCTGATATAGCTCTGTCTCGCAAGCAAATAATGGTGATGCTTTTTCCTACAGTTCTGCATATTCAGAGTCCATGCGATCTGAAGAGTCTACCATATGTTCCTATAACCCTGCATGATAACTATGACTTTGACTTAAATTTTTCGTTTGTTGCCGTTCCTTTTATTTGAACTATCCGCTCTTTACTTTCCATCTTCTGCATGTGTCTCTCTCTGAGTATAGCCTATCTCAAGTCCTGTGGATGAGCATTTTGCCCATTTTGTAAATGCTTACGCCTCATCTCAAAGATCTCAGTCTGTCGCCCTTTGAAAGCCATACCCTGCAATCTCCTCTAGCTCATTTTACTAACCATTGGCATTAATTCACATACACCCCTACCACTAATCATCACACTCTTCTACTAATTTAGTCCGCAACAAATACACTGCAGTAAATACATGGAATGGTCTCCTTGAGGGCTCATGGCCAATCTCAAAAACCAACAATAACTAATATTCTCTAAATTAACCTGGTGTAAAGCACTTCAACAATTCGTAGGGGTAATAAGCGCTATATAAATACAAAACAATGCCAGAAATGTTAGCAGGAGCTGCCTCCAAATGTCCACGCTGCCCCATACAACCACCACTCTACAATTACTGAGATTGAAACACACAAAGACAATGTATATTTTGAGTAAGAGAAAGCATTAGTGCTCTAAGCAGTTGATGGGAAGTTTGGAATCTTCCATTGACCATTTCCCAATAGCTTCCAATGGCCCTGCTACTACACGAGAGTCTTAACCATCTGTAATCTTATAATGATTCAGTGTTCCAGCCCACCGCAGCAACCTTTTTATTCCATTCTTTTAAGGCAGGTTTTAGTTACCAATGTGATTTATTTGGGAGCGTCTTTGCAAGTAAGCCCTCTTTATAAAATGTACCATCTTTGATCTGCTAAGGTCCCCAAGTAGTTGCATATTTTAGCCTGAGGAGGGATGATACCCCATTATCAAGTTTGAACATTTGATATATCTTGAATAATGGATTCAAAATGTGATATATCATGAAGATCGGATTTATCTTCTAGAGAGGACATTTATGAGATGTTTGCTCTGAATCTACAGCATTGCAAAATACATTTCACTTTGTGTCCGAGGGCTAAATGAACCATATCATTTTGTTAATGGCTGCGGTTGAGCTATTCTAGGCTGAATGAAAGACTTGTTCATCTCGCTCTCCAGCCCATTCCCGTTGCAGCTACCTGCCCAACCCAATTACAGGGATCATAAATTTGTCTCGATGGCATCGGCCATGTTGTCTGTCACGCTAACTGTAAAGATTAGATACCACAGAGATCTTGTTAAGTTTGCCACTATCTCATCCTCTCTCAAATCCTGGCAAGAGTTTTGAGCAGCCATCTTTGGTGAGGAACAGTGCCCTCACATAACAACAAAAAAAGAACTGGACAACTACTACAATGCCGGATCTTCTGGAAACAGTGTCTTATCTTAGGTAAACTTCAGTTTCATGTCGTATTTTTAAAACAGTACTAGTGCAAATTCTATTGCAGCATGAGTCTGTTCTAATGAAAAGTGCTCTGATACCTTGTGGTCCTCTTTCCGCATGTAAAACATTAAAACAAGCCAATAGATGTTGAACCTCAGACCCTGCTGAAGGTCCAATACCCACTGCATGTGCTTGCGAAGGAAAGAAGGGGCTTGGGATTGAGAGGCATGCCGTCGAGATGAGTGATCCTGGACACCCTGCCTTCTCTAAGCCAAGCTTCCACTGCATTATCAGCTATGTAATCGTATTTAGTTTATTTTTGTGCATTTATAAAGCACGCTGTTACCCTAGTGCTAGGTGTCCTGGCACTTTTACATGAAACTATAACATTGGAAGTAAACAATACACACTAATAAGTGATTAGAGCAAATAGATGGGTTTACACGTGTTTTCTGAAGTTGAATGGGTGCAAACTAAAAAGAAAAGATCAAGGTAAAGAAGTTGAGGCACACGTCATGAGCAAGAGGAGAGATCTGTATCCTAGACATGATCCCCGGTGATTAAGAAGAATTCCAAGGTTGGCCGTAGAAGAACAGAGATATCGGCTATGAATGTAACACAGAAAATTCTTTCATAAATTAGAAGACATATAAAGTGCGTATGACAGAGGCATAAGCCTTTACATAATCATCTTTTGAGAATTGGGAAAACAATAACAAGATGCCAATTGAGGTGATACGCAAGTTCTCTTGTTGAATAATAAGATAAACAGCAGTATTTTGAATACACTGAAGTGTGTCCGTAATTTATTTGGGAAGGCGAAAGTAGAGCGAATAAGTGATTATACCACAGTTTTCCTGTGATTTTGCTTGTATTGCATCAGGAGCTAGGGATAACCAAAAATAAAGATAATGCACTATTGTGTGTTTCCTTCTCTAAAGTAATCTGAAGGACCTTTAGTGATGGAAAGAAGTTGGAGTTATTGGGGCCCAGTTTAGGAAATAATCTGACTACAAAGGATTTGGCCTTGGTATCCTCATTTTTATTGGAAAGAGTTTGAAGGAGAAATTTTTAACGTTAGAATGAATGAAACCTCAGCTGAGTTTGAATTATTTCCAAAATATACTGGTAGAAGGATCTTGTGGTACCCTGACACTTTCAGGAAAGATTTAAGATTTACCAAATGAACATTCAGGTAACACAATCTTGCAACCTGTGGTCCAGATTTTGTATGTCCGTGGCTCTTCCTGTGCAAGTTTCCACCTGCCACATCTTCAGTCACGTTGGTCTGAAAAGAGATAGGAAACTTGAGTTTGTTGCAGATCGGAGTTGACTTGGATGGCTCTGGTAGTTTAATTTACTAGGAGAATGGCCACCCCTTGTGAAAAGAAAGAAAAGAAATTGAAGGAAGCCTTTTCCAAAAACTCTGGTATGGCAGGTGTGCTACACCAGAGTACAAGTGGCTAAATAGATTGGTGTGTATGGTTCACAGGAAAGAGAATGGCAGATAATGTCATATGACTTCACTTTCCAACGACTGGAATGACTGGAATGATGAGTAGGGAGTCTCTCAGTCCTGTAGTAAACGTTCCCGGTCAACAGAACAACTGATCAATTTGTGAGAACCTAAGTCCAACTGGGGCCCAGCAGCGGCCCGCGCAGGTAAGAGCGGTGGGGCGTTGGGGCCGGGTGAGGGGGGATTTTGACAGACGACAAGGGGGAAAAAATTATTTATTTATTTTTCCCTTGTGGTCATCTGTCGAAAAGGATCCGCTGCCCAACAGCTCTTACCTGCACGGGCCACGGCTGATGGCGCTGTAGCTTTAGTGAAAGAATTCCACTCAGGCTTCGGGATAAAGAGCAACTTTCCTGAAAGAGATGTGGTGCTTGAGCTTACCACTGCTCTAAATGTAAAGGGTAGCACTTCCACTGCTGCCCCGGCATTATGGATGACAGTTTCCACGAGAGCCAATGATCTATCAGAAATGGTCTAGGAAGGAGGACCACTGCCGGAAGACATACCTGACACTCCTCCCCTTCAGAAGTAGCGAAGAGGTGTAGCTATTGATAGTGCAGCAGCTGCAGTGTCATCAGGACCTGGGGGTTGAAGGGGTGCACTGACCCCCATTTTTCTTGGTTGCTTGAGGGCCCACGCCACCCTTGCTGTGCCACTGACACCACATATGCCTTCGATCTACTTTGATAGAGTCAACCTGACAGGAGGTTTCATGTGCATCCCTCTTCCAAACCCCGAATCTTCCAGGCTTCTTTCAAGCATAGCCCAGGGTTTCCTGGTATGGTTGCTTTGGACCGTTTGTCTCCCCCTACGGGTCTTCACTGTCATTACCTGGCATACTAAAATGGCCAGAGAAGAAAATCCCCTTCTATAGCAAGTTATGTTATGTTATGTTATGTTAAAATAAGCTTATATAGCGCACGGCTACTCTAAAAGAGTGTCCCGGCGCTTTCCACAGGCGGCTCAGTGTGTAATAACATAACAAGAAAAACAAATACAGGAAAGAAAAAAAGGCCCACCAAAAAACAATTAGACATTAAAAAGCCAAGTCTTCAGGCTCTTCCTGAATTGAAGCAGATTAGGGGTGCTGCGTAACGCCAGTGGCAGAGAATTCCACAACAAGTCATCATGTTGAGGAACACAACCAGTGCACTAAATAGAACAGTAAGGTGCATTAGCCAAACACATTTTTGCCTTCAAATGGGTTTACTGTATTTATGTAATACTGGCAAGCAAAATCATTCATCTTTAAAAACTGGTAATAATTAACACTTTTGTTGCATCATCTTGCATTGACCAATCTTACCGCGGGGGTCATGATTGCAGGAGACAGGGAGGGAAAAAAACATTTTTTTAAATCCCTTACCTTGCTGCTACCTGGTCCCGCGTCGCTGCTCCTTCTTTCCTACTTCCGAGTTCAGGAACAGGAAGCAGGCAGCCAGGCACCCAGGAACCTTCCCCTAAGCCAAACACAACACTGCAATTGCAGTGTTGTGATTGGTCTGAGCCTCAGGGGCTGTAGGGGTGGCCCTGTTCTCCATGCAGACTGTAATGCAGCCTGCATGGAGAAGTGGGAAAGTGCAGTCACTGCTCACTTTTAGGAGTGTGCAGACCCCTCTTCCACTGCCCTACTCGCAGAGAAGAGCAGCCCTGCCCACCCGCAAAGCAGCCAAACGTAAAATGACAACAACTGAAAGTTATTATAATTTATGTTTTTGCTTCTGCACTGACTGAAAGCTGTGGGGCGACGCGCCTCCGCCATAGCGAAGGAGCCGCCCCTGCAGTTATGTCCCCATCTTTCCTGGGACATCTTATGGACGTGTAGCACATCTCAGTCACAGTGCCAACAGAAGTCTGGAGATGTTCATTTTTATGGACTTTGTTGTGTCCAGCCAGGAAATTGTGAGGGGATGCAATATCTTAAAGTCAATCTCCATAAAAAGGATAAGTCTGCTTAATATTTATTCATTTTCAGTATTATTTGGTGCACAAAAGACCCAGTAGTGAGAGACCACTTTACGGGAGAAGAGACAATCAATTGTACTTGATGAAATCTTACCACAATTTCACAACACATTTACACAGAATTAACGATCGTATTGGGATAGATAGGTAGGTAGGTAGGTAGGTAGGTAGATAGATAGATAGATAGATAGATAGATAGATAGATAGATAGATAGATAGATAGATAGATAGATAGATAGATAGATAGATAGATAGATAGATAGATAGATAGATAGATAGATAGATAGATAGATAGATAGATAGATAGATAGATAGATAGATAGATAGATAGAGAGATAGACAATGTCTATTTACGGTGATTCATACATTACATCAAAACCTAGAAACAAAGCTAAAAAAAAAGAACAACACTAAGTGATAGAAAAAAAGCCTGGCACACTTATTTTACACAGATGAATCTGCACTTTAACTCCAAAGATCAGCAGCTGAAATATCATTGGCGCTAAATGTGTTTCAGTGCTCTTTTTAATATTTTTAAATTGGGGTTTGTGTGTAGTTCAGAACAACTCGAGATCCACATTTTCGATGCACTTCCTGGAAATCGGAGAGTCATTTTCGTTTTCGATCCAAGGCGGTTCCAAGGACATTGTAGGGAGTAGCTCCCCCTGAGGCGGGTACATTCAGTGCCAGATATGTCAGGGTGCCAAGGGGCATGGCTGGGTGCGTGATGCAGGACAACTGAATATATTGTGCGCTTCAACCGGAAGTGTTTGAGAGTCATGAGGACCAGGGTGATGTAATCTAAGCGTTTCATTGTTGAGCCCAGTATTGCTGCGGTGTGTAGTTCCGCCTTAGGCGGTGCCAGAGTAACTTGGGAGGGCCTGTGAGTCAAGCATTTCATTAGTTGACTCTGGACTAGAACTGTGACTGATCCTCAGAGTTAAAAGTCTGATTCTTCTGAGAAGTTGGCACATGGTGATCTTTGCTAAGGGATTTATGTGTGAATGTATGTACAGCTTTTTACAGAAAATGAATCCCAGGTTTTTACACATTCAAAGATGTGAGGTTTGCAGGCCAAAAGAATGAGCTCAGCCATGACTGGGCCAATTTAATTCTCATATGCTGCGATACAATATCCTCTGTGTCTTTCCAATGATAGCTTTTACAATCCCCAACTTCACCTTTGCTGCCATAAACACTTTGAAAAAGTAGCCTCGATATGGCCAGCTGAAGAAGTGACCACTACCTCTCTAAACCTTTAAAAATACTTTATCGAAAAGACCATGTAAATGGCATACTGTACTTTACCCAAAGCCACAAAGACCCTTTCATATTTAGCCACACTCTTCATAAATGTGAAAAATCTATTTGTCATTTCATCTTGCCCTGCAGAAGCCCACTATGTCAGTTTGGGATTTAATGTCAGCTGAAGGACGCGCTCCAGTGAAGTGGCCAAACATTCATTAAACTTGCTCAGTAACATTACTTTGAATCCACCTAAGATCAATATTGAGTCTCACAATGTATCGGTATTAAATCCAGCTTGTTATCAAGGGGCAGAAACATGTCAATGGTTGCCTTGACTGCATTCAAGATCCTGTCCATCGCTTTTCTGAAATCCATCCCACCTTTTCCTCAAGGTGCCTTTGTTGAGGAATTTTACCGACAGTTTCACGTTTCTTATACAAAAGCTTACAAATAAAAGAAATAATATTTGCTGCTTCACTAAAAAGGTCCTCTAACCCAAGACTGAACATGGAGGACAAATTAGAAACACGATCCCTGCTCGAGATGGGCCCTGTTCTATTTCTAATAGCAAAATGGGACTGCCCACTGTTGTCAAGACCCTTCTGCCTTTTGGATTTGCCTCTCCATCCGATAAAGAGTGCCTCATCCCTATTTTGAGAATAAGCCCTGGAAATTACCTTGGGCCAGATCATGTACATTGTCTTGGTTACAGGCAGCTTTCTACTCTATCTGGTCAACTTTGCACCAGTGATATGCAATTTTTTAAAGACAGTTGCACAAACGACCAATCCAAAAATTGTTTTTACCCTGACTGATCAGTGTGCAAATTACATTTTGCATAATTCAGTTGGTGCAAATCTCAGATCATGACTGAAGCAAAAATGCCTCTCACTAGTGCAAGCATTGCTTGCATCTGGTGCAATTTATGTGTTGTTGCCTCTTGGGTGATGGTAATACAGAGCAGGGTATCGTTATCTTCAAAGCCTCTTCCTGACTTTGAATTCCATGTGTCAAAACCAGCTTGAGCCCACAGGGCACTGTGATGTTACTAGGACTCAGTGGAGGTGAAGGAGACAGTTTGTCTCTGGTGTTCTGGGGCTGTCCCTCTAGGGCCCTGAAAACTCTACAGCAAGTACACACCTACAGCACTTGTCTCTTCAGACACTGGGTCCAGCAGTCCAAGGCTTCCCTATGGAGGTGATGTGGGTTTGTAGACTCGGAACTCAATCAGGGCCGGACTGAGACCAGCAACCAGCCCTGACAGGTTGCTTCTCCACCGGCCCTGGTAACGGGAGGGGAGGGGGTTGTTACCCGCAAGGCACTGCTACCGCTTTTCTTACAGAGGGCCGATTTTGAAGCGCTGCTACAAAACCGGCACTCTGTAAGAAAAGCGGCCCCCTGCGGCCACAAAACCGGCCCCCACCCCTCCAGCCCACCGGGGAAATGCCCGGTGCACGCAAATGCCAGTCCGGCCCTGAACTCAATGGAGTACTCCGCCAGTCCTTTAAGTTGGTAAGAGAAAGTACTTTTATCTACACACGTGGGTATAAACTAGTGCACAAATCAAGAAAGTTGAATACACAGCGAAGTACTAATACTAAGGGAGCAGCTAGACAGTGTAATAAGTGATTCAGCTTACGCCCTTTTCTTTTTTTTTAAACACATTTTATTGGCATTTATTACTAAGCAATGCACATACACATTATTACTTATTCCTGTACCTTCCTCATGGACCTCCAGAATGTCCTGCCCATCTGGGCATCCGGTCTCTCTTCCATGTCTCCTCTTACCCTGTGGCTTCCTGCCACACTATGCATTGCTAACTGTAATTGATTCCATCAATAATAACATTCAAACAATTCCCCTTCTACTATCCCGCCCTCCACCCCACTCCCCTGCTGCTGTCGACCAACCCGCCAATATGCCTCTCACTGTATACATGTTCTGGGTCTCACTTGCTTCCGTCTGAGCCGTATGTCTTGCTCATATAACCCACTGTGTTCGTGGATGTTAGGATGCTATGGCCCGCTCATGCCTCCTTTACAGCCCCTTCTTGGTCCTGGCCCCAAGGGCTGTCCGGTTGAGATCCAGCCTGTGGCGTGCTAGGGGCAGACTCCTGGTCCACATTCTTCAGGTCGTCCACCAACACCCCCCCCCCCCCCAGGCCTGCGCCCTCTCCAGTCGTCCTATTTCTCTCTTTGCATTCCGAAGCAGTATTCTATGTTCGCAGCTTGCCCACTTCACTAGTTCCCGTTCCAATGGCCTATCCCCGGACCTGCCGGGGCCTTCCACTTGCTGGTGAGTTCACGTTTTGCTAGTATATATGCTAGGCCTTGAAACCTAGCTTTTATTGGAGTGGGGGAGTAGATTGAGCAGCACATAACTGGGGGTGCATGGGATGTCCTTCTCGGGGACGCGTGCTGTCTCCCTAACCACTTCTTGCCAGTACCCCTCTATCTGCGGGCAGCTCCACATCATGTGAATGTAACTAGCCCCTATCTCCTGGCAGCGGGGCAACTCACATCCTCCAGATGAAAATAGCCATTCATTCTGTCAGGTGTAATATAGGCCCTATGCATAGTATAAAAATAAATTAATTGGAATCGTGCTTTGCAGGATACCTTGGTGGCTCGGAGCAGCGGATTTTCCCAATCCTTATCCGTTTTAGGACTCCCAATGTCTGCCTCCCATTTATATTTCAAGCTCTCCAGCGGCCCCATGGAGTCTCACCGTATGGCTCCAGCTTCTGCCCTTTTCTTGACCACAGCGGTCAGTCCTTAAGCTTTCTGTGGCACTGTGTTTTATCACTATGGTAGGCCACCCATGCACAGGTTGGGAGTTGTATATGGCAGCCCTTATGCTGATGCTGTCATCAGCTGGATCTTTTACATAATGATGCCTTGCAGGGGAACCAATCTGATGGACCCTCTGCTCTTCTGGATCCGCCTGACTACAGCGCAGTCAGTGCTGCCAGATGAGTCTCTTCTCTTCTACTCCGCTTCCGCAGTCCTGCAGAGCATGCGTGGTCAGAGGAGTTAGAGTTGCAGATCCACATGCCACTATCACAGGCCCAAACAAGAGAGGATTCCACTTGAATACTCTCTGAGTAAGGGGGACGCTCCAGCAGCCAATGGATCAGGAGTTGATAGGGGGACTAAGGTTGACCTGTAGAGCCCGCGCTCCAGAATCCCCGAGCCAGGATGGTGAATGGAGGGAACGCTCTCACCAGCTCACTGCTGCACGCATTTCTTTCAAAACATAGAAAGAAGAACAGGTCATGCTTGCAGTCACTCATGCGTTTCCTGGAGCTAGAAGACCTCCTTGGTCACAGGAGGGTCTCAGCATTGCAGAGCTCCATATCTGGTTAATGATTAGAGTCAGTTCAATCTGACAACCGCACAGATGTTTCCCAAGCTAGGCAGGAATACCAAGAGGCCCCCAGCCCCTGTTAAGGCACCCAAGACAGGAGCTTTCACAGCCCATGGTTCAACACAGGGCCTTGTTCTCCTCCTTGTACTTTAGCTGTACTTTCATGTGTAGTCTTTAATCTCTGGGCAGCTTCTTCACCAGGGAACCATGGCTGGGTTCTCCAGACTTCCCTTATAGGGACACCTCCAACGAGGTTGCTACCTTTCCCAGAGAAAACATATTTACCATTTGTTCACATATTAAGTTTCTGTAAGGGCTTGGACATGAAACGTAAATAGAACTTTATATAAAATCATTTTCAATATGGCCTTTCTGTATTTGTTTATTTTAATTATCAGTCCAGGATTATTAATGCAGCTCTAGAACACATTTTAAAGTGTTTTCGGCCTATATTGTTTTTGTTAGAATTGAACGTGTCATTGCACCATCCTGTATACCGTATACTGTGTTCTGTTAGCATTCTTGTAGCTATTTTATATTGATCGCTATTGCAAATGTGTGTGACCAGTCCCTTCTAGCATTGTGGAGGCTAAAGTTAGCATCTGAGATGCCATTTTCTACCATGTAATCCATGTTATGCTGTGATCGAAACCCGGCCTCTGTGCCCCATCTCAGCTTGCCTCAGCAGAAAGCTGCTGCCAGTAATTCCCTCTTGTTGTATTCAAGGTTGAAACCCAGATGTACTAAATATATAGTTTATTCTGCTTTTGCATGCCTATCACTGGTCATAGCTATGCTCCCACACTAGAGAGAGCTGAGACAGAGCAAGATGACCTTCGGAGCCTGATAACGTGTATCCATTCTGCAGGTGGTAGCTCATCCTTCTGTGCCTTCTTTGTTCAGCCTTTGACCAAGTTGTATTTTTCTACCAGTGGCGGGACTTGGACTGTGTTGGAAAGCTTATTTTGCGTTACCAAGTGTTCTGAAGTCAGTCCCTCGACAGCTATCCCATGAGGCTGGTCAGACCGGACTCCAATGCAGTGTACTTACTAATAAAAGTGTTAGATTGTATTCTCCAATGTCGTCCCGACTCTTCAATTCTGGGAAGGCCGAGAGGTGTTCCCGAGTGACCCGGGTGGCCCATTTTGGGTTACTTCTTTCAGTATGCACCAATAAGGTGGAAATATGCCTGCTTTATGTGATTTTTCTACTTTTCGTACCAGTCAAGATATTAAAATACTGGTCATTCCATTAAAAAGAAGGCCATGTGGCAACCCTAACCTCCAGCAGCCCTCTATCAGTAGCAAAGCAGGCTCCTCATCAAATGAAGATACTCTGCACCCCAAGCAGAAAGTTTCAAACGTCTCAGGTGATGTTCCCTCTCCTGGCATGGAATCTGGTTGTCATGGACACCGGCTCTGGATCTCAAAAGATGTTCCAACACTCTGCGAGGTGTCACCTACATCAGTCAACGAGAAGTCCTGGAACATCAACTTGGGGTTTCAGTCCCCTTCTTATACCAGAGTTTGTGAATTCCTGACATAGTTTTGGGGCTGATGTAAGGTGGTCTGCCACCTCCATTTCCATACAGGCCATCCATAGTCTTTGTCTTCAAGTTACAACAGGAAGTAGAAAATGTGGGGAATCCTCTTACTCAGAGAGACCCAAAGTACAGACACAAAAGGTAGAGGAACCTTCACACCGTACATTCATCAGATGTCCGGGAGAGCACTTCTACAGGAACAAAGGGACAGATCAGGGCCAAAGAATAACTCTGCACTTCGAAAAAGACTTCATCCTCCCAACACCTTCTATGAACTTGATGGGGTTGACATCTGAATGAAGAAAAGAGCAGGATCAGAGAAAAAGGCTATTCATGCACCTCGAGCTGCTGGGATGCCAGCAATAAACATTACTAGTCTAACAAGCTGCTTCCAAACTTAACTTGGTACACCTGGCTTACATTGCAGATCAGCTGTGTCTACATGCATCCATGATACACACACACACACACACTGCTGGCTCATCCAACGTCATGTTGTTAGTATATATATGTGCCTGACAAGGCATGTTTGATGAAGTGAAGGACTATAATGCAGAAGATTGTATAAGAGGGGACCAGTATCCAACTTGTCAATGCAGCGAGCAGGTAAAAAGGCCTGTCCTGCCACTATAAATTGACATGCTGTCA
Source organism: Lissotriton vulgaris (assembly GCF_964263255.1). NCBI lineage: Eukaryota > Metazoa > Chordata > Amphibia > Caudata > Salamandridae > Lissotriton > Lissotriton vulgaris. The sequence continues at coordinate 772,872,438 of NC_141685.1, read as the reverse complement.
CCAATGTCCATCTAAGACAATCCCCTTGAGCTGAAACCTGAGCTTGATGCACCCCTCCTAACTGAAGTCTTGATCTGGGTCACAATCTATAAATCTGTGGTCGAAGCATGCACAGCGGATTGTCATGTGTGCAAAAGCCAAAAAAAGGGTCAAGATAACAGAAACTTACTTCATGAGTCACTCAGGGCAGGGGTGCATGGTCGAAAACGCAGGGAAATCTTTCTCTATGACAGTCCTTTCCCTTTGCAGTAACAGTAGAGATATTTCAGGTTTTTCCATTTCACTGACCTAGGTCTGCTTTTCCTGCAAAAAAAAAAATCTTTTGTTAAATGATGCAGTTTGATGCTGCTCTTGGAATTACATCTAATATGGTAATAAGGGACCAAGAGACACCCATCATCACTCACTCTCCCAAATCGGCACCCTACAGCCAAAGGTATGTGCCCTAGCAGAAGCAACATTTTATTTCCCACTGCTATTTACAGAGGCATCTGAATCAACTTCCTTTCTGCCGCTGGTGGCACTTGTCCCTAGGGGTGGCCTACATAGGTGGTACTTTAGAACCGGTCATTCCGAGCAGATACTGTAGATTTCTCTGTTGCTTTAATTATGTCTTCCCTCATGGTAACACTAACCTGCTCCTCAGACAGGCTTTTTTTATGTCTTTGAATCAGCATTTCCCTTTGCAGAAGGAACACATTTGGAACAATATAAGAACCTATTCAAAGCAATCACAACGTATTACATCACCCATTATCATCATGGGCGACGAGGTTATAAAGAGCTTAAAAAGACAACTAAAAGGTTAAAAGGCAGGAGTTTCAGTATATATATTGGCAGTAACCGTGAAGAAAAGCCTAAAATGTTCTCTGCCACCAAGTGGCGCATGCATCATGGGTCACAGCCACCAAAAAACAAGCACTGGCAAAGCAAATAGGTTTCGTCTTCTGGGCGTATTGGCTTTGCCAATGGCTTTTAGCCATGTTGCACAGTATCCCTGATACTGTGCAGCATGGCTTAAGATTTTTTTTTTTTACTTTTGACACAGACAGCGGTGTTATTTTGTAGGCGCATGCACAATACATTCAGACACCCACAAAATTACGCAAGAGCTTTAGTTTTATAGTACGTTACTGATTCAAGATGGATTGGTAACTTAAAAAAACAAGCATTGGCATAGCCAATAAGTCTCGCCTTTGGGACCTTATAAGTATTTAGTTATGCAGCAGGTCCCGAAAACGAGACCTATTGGCTATGCCAATGCTTGTTATTTTATTTCTGCACGCATATTCAAAAGAATAGTCGCAAAACACAAGCGGAATGTTTCCTTTCTTGTTAACATTTATGTTTCACCAGCCCTGAATACAATCCATTGCTGGCAATAATATTTAAATAGATCGAAACTACCTTAGAGGCAAGTTAAATATTCGCAAGCACTACTAATGGGAGATTTTAATGCGAACATTTCCAACGCCCTAATAAAAGCTTATCAGAACACAGATCATGCAGAAACCTGGTCCATTCCAACTCCAGTCTTTCCTGACTCCATTAAGGAAGACAAACGGGGAAAGATGTTATTGGAGTTATTAAATCGAGTTAACGGAACGAACAGAAGGAGACGTTCCGGCAGCTTTCACAAGGAAAGTTTCGACTCGTTCTTCTATATTAGACTACGTCATCAGCAGCCCATGTCAGTGCAGGAGGGGTCCTTTGAGTGAAACTCACGCGGGGGTGTTTGGGGGAAGGGGTCAGGTTTGTGAGTTAGTAAACGAACATGGTGGGCTCCACGAGGCTTTTGAATATGCTGTGGAAGTTTACATCATTTCCGTTTTCATAGCTACAGTGATCAGAAGACGAAACCCTTTTATTATATATTTCCAGACCCTGCAAGTACAGGTATGGCAGCGTGACACAAACAGAAAGGCAGAGCAAGGATACATAGAAATAAATCTGGGGGCTCCTCAGAACATGGGACTACTGGCTGAGTGCCGGCAAAAAGCGCCGCGGAAAAAACGTGTGCATATCGCGAGAAGCAATCAAGGCAGCTGAGTGCGTTAATGAACCTGCTACAGAAATTATTGTGCAAATAACAGATGACGGTTCTGGTGGTGTTTATGTCACTGCAGTTCTCGATGCAACCAGCAAGTTTCATATTTAGAAAGCAATTTGACGAATGAAAACACAATTCCTTCCAGAAACGTGCCTTGTCTTTCTATAGTCCATGTAAATCTAATTAATGTCCCTATTTTGAGACGACAACTGTTATAATAAAGCAAAGCAATGTAATTAACAAGGCGTGATATTGGCTTTAAAGATTGCGATGTATTGTCTTAGTGTCTTTGTAATTCACTGCTGATGAGCGTCGTCATAGTGCCCATATCGGCCCGCACCAGCCCCCCAGCAACAATCATAACCTGAAATCAATAGACCAGACAAATTGTTGATGGGAAAACATAGCTGCAGGTTTATTAGCATAAACAATGCCAACAAGGTGGGCTATCTTACAGATGATCCAAAGGCAAGCTGCCCCTCGCAGCTTCCCACCTGATGGGCCTTGTAACATCGCGGCCTTGGCCAGACGGTGCTTCGCAGTTGTGATGAGAGGAATAGCCCCTCCCAATTCCGGTGAACTCTTTGTCCACCATCTTGCTCACACCCCCCCCTACGAGGGGCGGAGCGTTCAAGCGACCCCCGGTTGTCCAGGTTTCCAACCGCCCGTAGGATAATGGGGTGCCGTTGCCCCACAGGGTCCACCGCACAGATCTCCCGGGGATATTAGGCCTCAGCACCCTTTGTGCTCCTGAATAGGGTACTCCTGCGTCCCTTTCGCCTCTGGATCATCCTGTAACTCCGTCACAGCCCTGGGTGAGGCGACCGCCACAACCAGGGCCCCCCACCTACGCACACCTATTTATTGACATCCTGCTATTCCTAGTGCTTCTTTCAGGTCTAAAAGGAACAGGTCCATCCCCACCAGGGAAAGGTGAACCCCGTCATCATCGAAGCAGCCAGTGGATTTGGCGTGTAACTCTCCATGTCTTATAAAGCCAAAGCCCTGTTGGTCAGTGAATTTGCGCATAGCGCAGTTAACTCTCCTGCGCGCAACCTCCAATGCTAGCCCTGATCGTGCCCTGTGCTAAACTTGGCGCGGCGTGATTTCTGACCACCATAGTTCACAGGGCCCTAAAATGTTGCTTATCTTACACATGGTATCCTTCATGTCCCTCAACAAAATTCTTTTGCCTAAAGCCAGTAAATCGTTTCCTCCAAGGTGAATAACTAGCACGTCTGGAGGAAGGGAGGTCCTGTACAATTCCCGCTGCAGGGTGCCCAACAACCCATTCCAACGCATGCTTGGGACTCCCAGCCAAGAGATTTCGGTGTTGCAAAACCCATGTGTACATTTCCTGCTTTCGGCCCACTGTGCTATTCTGGCGACACCTGAGTCGCCCATCACCCAGACTCTCTTTCCTGGTAAATAAAGAGATGTGATTGTATAAAACTTGTTTATTAAACACAACAACACACAACACTGTACTTCACTTAACACAACACTGCAAAATTAAATTCGGCAAATGTCACCAGTGACAGTTCACCAACTGCGTGGTCGACAGTCATGCCTGCGCCTCCCCTCTGTTTCATGGTCTAATGTATCTTTTGAAACAGTTGGATTGCCACCTCCCAACCTGCTCTATGCCTTCTGCTGGCAAGCCTTTAGAGAATGCAGTGGTGGCTGCGCCTATGCGGAAGGAATGCGTGCAAAATCTCTTACCAGGGGCATTTCCGCCTGACAGTGCCAGACATGCGTGCATCACATGTTCCACCTGGTATTTTGTGAGGGGGGTGTTGTCTGCATGGATGAAAAGATAACCCTCCACCGCTGGGCGTGCCGCTAAGTAGGCAGTGAAAAGGTAAACTGGGTAATACTTGTCAGCACCTAGGCTGTTCAACCAAAACACTTTCCCACCCCCCGCTGGTCGGTGTTAGATTTTCGCAAAGTGATTTTGAGTGTTTCGCCAACCAGAGATACATCCTGCAGCTTCAGTGCCCACCCTGATGTTTCATTCTTTGATCTAGCTACCCGCTCAGAGATACGGAAAGCACCGAAGAATGCCATGCTAAACGTTGCTGCGCAGCCTCAAAATCTGAGGAAGTTGACTGCGGCAGCCAATTGATCATCCCCTGTAAAGTCTGAAAATCTATGGATGATCTGCTATCTGGAGCCTTAGGTTCGCTCCTGGCCCAACCTTTCAATGCTGCCCTGATCACAAAGGCCGTAGTAGGATCGGCTTGCCCCCTAAGCTTGGCGTGGTGGCTGATGGCTGCAAGGTGGCTAGAAATCCAGGAGTGGCTCTTCTTGTTATCCTTAGCCCACAGGATAAATGACTGCACTCTCGCTTCCAAAATAGCCTGCAGTCCTCCCATGTTCCCATAATCGCACAAAACTTTACAATGCATGTCCTGTATCTGCTGACGGACTTAGGTGCTAAAGACAGTTCTCCAGGTCCCCTCATTCGCTTTACCACTTCAAGAGGTACCAGACATGTGCTGGGAAAGGCATTGCCTCCTCTCTCGCTCTCGGCCATGCTTCTCGGAAACGGAGCCACTGAAAACGAGAGAGAGCGTCAGCCGCAATGTTTTGAGTACCTTGAATGTGTCGTGCCCTGCATTCTATATTGTTGAAAAGACACACTCGCACCAACTCACGAAGGAGGCACAACACCAGGGGGCAGTTGGCTGAATGGGAGTTGATGGCTTGCACCACTGCCAAGTTATCTGACCATAAGAGGACCCTCTTGGCTGCCAGTGCTGCCGGCCATAAGTGAAAAGCGACAACAATGGGGAATAATTCGAGAACTGTAATCTTAGCAGTGACCTTTTTCTTGTGCCAGGAGTTGGGCCATCTCTCTGCACACCAGTCTCTGTCCAGGATGGCACCATATCCCTGCCTGCCTGACGCATCCGTGTAAAGTGCTAGGTCAGAGCTGCTGGCCCAGAGGCCCTCCAGATCACCGCCCCATTGAAGTTACTCAAAAACCCGGCCCACATGGCCAGATCATGCTGCATTCCTTTACTCAGCTTCACCATGTGGTGTTTCTTGGTAACATTGGCGGTGGCTCTAGCGAGTCTTCTGGCGAACACCCTCCCTGCTGGGATGACTCTAGCTGCAAAGTTTAATTTCCCTAGTATCCCCTGAATACATTCCAGAGGAGCCCTGTCTGCGCCTGCTAGGGAATTAATCAGAATCGCCAGATCTCTAACTTTTTCAGCCAGAAGCCTGGACTCTCCTGCAATGGTGTCGATTTCAATGCCCAGGAAGGTTAACACCTGGGCTGGTCCAACAGTTTTTGCCCGGAGGCGAGGGGAACCCCCAGGTGTCTGGAAAGTGTTACAAAGTATGCCAAAGCCTGTGAACATTGCTGTGTCCCGTCTCTCCCGATGAACAGTCGTCTAAATAATGAATAACCCCTTCCGCTTCGAAGTAGGCGCAGGACACAGCACAGGCCATGGGCATGCACTTGTCATAATAGTACAGTCCGTCTAGCTTGAAGCCCAGTAGGTGAAAGCTGCTCGGGTGGACTGGCAGCAAGCGGAAAGCTGATTCAATGTCAGCCTTTGCGAGCCAGGCCCCTTTGCCCGCCCGCCTGACTAGGTCCAAGGCCACGTCCAACGTGCAATATGACACAGAGCATGCACCCTCCTCCAAACCGTGATTAACAGAAGCCCCCTCTGGGTATGACAGGTGGTGTTTTAATCTGAAGGCCCCCGGTTCTTTCTTGGGTACCACTCCCAGGGGCGAGACAATGAAATTATCCAAAGGGGGGAGCGGGAATGGACCCCCCACCCGACCCAAAGATCTCTACTTCTCTACTTTTGCACGAACTACCTCTGGCTGATCTCTGGCAGATCTCAAGTTATCTGCTTCCCTGCTGTCACCGGGACCAACATATGGGATCCCGAAACCTTGCTGGAAACCAAACAACAGCAGGCGGCCAAAGCGAGCAGACACTACAGAGTTCTAACTCTTACCCGTAGAAGAGCATATTCCCAAGCCGCTAGGAGTGTCTGGGCACCCAGGTGCCCCATACCTATGAGCAAAATGTGATTTTTCGAGACGTTTGCCAATAGATTAGGCTCAGCAGATAACAAATCAGGCCCATTTCTAATACCCCCTCGGGCTGGAATAAAGAAAACCAGGCACCGGGAAGCCGCATGCCTTTCCAAAAGCACCGCTACTGCTGCACGGATCTGTGCACTGTCGCCATGGGGCCTGGCTAGGCAGGGTGGCTGGTGTGAGCATTGCACCTATCACTTCTCTCCCTTTGTACCCCGCTGTAGCTCCTGCTGGGGCTTGTAGAAGACGAAATGTTTGGGGATTTGTAGACGTGCGTGGCACCTGTGTGGGTTCTGTATTGATGTTGTTGTCTTCAAGAGGGGATGCGGAGATAGCAGCGAAAACCAGAACTCAAATGCCAGGAATCAGAAACAGGACGTAACACCTGCACCCCCCACCCCACCTACAATTCAAAACACCTAAACTTTCTTCACCGCTCTTATGGCCCTTGCCCTGTGTACTCACAGAAAGCAGGTTGCCGGGTCCAGCGAGTGGTAGGCGGTTCGAGGTGAATGTGAATTACAAAGAACGGACAGCTTGAGAAGGGTGGGGGTTGGTTTAAACCGAACAGACTGCAAAAGGACAGACAAATGGTCAGAGAATGGCGGGGGCTGGCGTAACAGAACAGAAAGTCGGAGAAGTGAAGGGGGTTGGGGAAACAGAACGGACTGCGGGAGAAGAGCGGGGTGAGGAAAAGGCACTATACACACATACACTCTACAAGAGTGCATGTGCAAAAGTTAAACAAGCTCCTGTTGGATAACTGATGGCATCAGTCTGCTGTCACAAATGTTTTCATGACAAAATGACTTGCACATTTTGCTGCTGCACTATATGTTGCAGGGATCGCATTTATGCGTGCTTGTTAGTCGTGAGGTTAACCTGTGTAGGATGTAAAGCTGCAAACGTGTAATTAGAATCCGGGAAATGTTCTAACCTCAATGATTTGTTTTGAATTGCTGCCCACAGTTCATTTAAATACTGCCACACCTTTGCCTACTTGTAGCAACGCTAGCTAATTACTACAGAAACTCCGCTGGGCAAGACCTACAAAGCAGGAAATGTATACGTTAACTAGTTAACAACATACACCGCAAGTGCGTGTGCAGAGTCGTCTCTCCCTTTCTCAATTGTTTAAGGTTATATTTATTTGCTTAAATAAGCAGTGTTTTCAGTATATATTACAGAACCAAAGCATAGAGCAAGCGGCACAGTGTTTTTTTTTTATCAGCTTCACCGAGAAAGCACGTGTCCTGACGGCGCGGGAAACAGCGCCATAAACAATAGCTCGCGCGGCAGCAGAGGGAGGGATTCACTCGTGGGAGCGATAATTGCGACCAGATGGGCTGCGTGCTCCCGCAAGTGAATCTCCTGATGTGCACGCATTGCCATTGAAGGCAATGGAACGCGTGCACGTGCTTGGCTGAAAAGCCTAAGCGATCGGAAAAGGTTGTTTTCCTTTCAGCACATGTGCGCTGCGAAGGCAAGACCTAAAGAACCAGGAAGAGGTGAAGTAGCAAATCAGGGAAGGTGGGCAAGAAGCATTAAATGGGCTGCGGGCAGAGGGGAAGGAGCAGGGGAAGAACCAACACGGACAGAGAAGCACAGGATTAGACAAAGCAACATGGGGGGGGCACAGAAGCATACCATGAAACAGAGTAACATGGAGATGGAGTACAGAAGCACATGTCGAGACAGATTAATACGGAGATAGGGGAAGTCAAAAGGGGGAAAGAAACAACACAGAACAGGCAGAGAAGCATAATGCAAGACAGAGCAACATGGCAACGGGAGAGCATAGAAGCACACAGTGAGTCAGAGCAACTCAGAGATGTGGGGGCAGAGAAGTACATAGCGATAAAGAGCAGCAGAGAGACAAAGTCCCAGATTTCCTAAGCCTTTGAGATGTAGTTGCATAGTGCAGGTCAACACAAGGACAACCCAAAAGCTTCTGCAAGATTTATAAAGCCATGCAAAAGGTGATTTGGGGCGCTTGGCGTCACTCTTTAAAGTAATGTAATGAAGTGCAGCAGCATGGTGTGTGTTGCATCACATTTTATAGCAGCAAGTAGTCCATGTGTGGAGCCTACGCGTTCCCATGCATCCACCCATAGAATTTAACACAATCTCATATTTACTGAAATCAGTAAACTTGGAATAGCTCCAAAATGGTACATCACACCAACCATGGCGCAACAAGGAAAAAAATTCTCCTTGTTATTTCTTCTTTCCACGTGTGCTTCATTCTGCAGCACACAGAAAAAAAGTAAATTGCTTCTTATGGTTGTTTTTGGGGAGGAAAGTATCCCTTTCTGTACAAAAACAATCCTGGCCGCTATGCCGGCATGGTGCAAGCGAACTTGCGCTGGCGCTAGGAAGCACACAGTGTGCAAGTGCTAGAAAGGAGCTATGAAGGAGCAGAAGTGCTCTTATCAGATATGGTGCATTTCTGCTTTTTCTGTTTCACGCACGTCAATACAGCATCTTTGCTTGCAGCTGTGCGTTGTGTGAAGCTTATTAAATATGCAGAAGATGGCCTAGAAGCACATAAGAAAGACAGCGGGAAAACACATGCACTCTCGTACTGAATTTGACTTAAAATAAAAAAAAAGTAGTAGCACCAAAACAAAAAAACAACAGAGTTTAAGCACACTGTAATGTGTTCTTGCTCCAAGTAAGGGACAAACTCAGGACAAGAATGTAAAGCTCACACAAGCCATCAAATAAGAAGCAAGCAAATGAGAGTGACAATGAGTCCAACCAATGGTGAACAATGTAGAGGCTTTAAAACCACTATAAGCTAACAAAATGTCTTGCAATAGATAAGTAGGGGAGAGGTGATGGCTTAACGGCTAGGGTGTTTGACCTCCAACCTGGGTAACCGTGTTCGAGTCTTGGCAATGATGCTGGACTTCCTGTGAATCTAGGCAAATCATTTCATTTCCCCATGCCTAACAAAACAAGCATTTACAATGCAATGGTATCGTCTTTGCTAAAGTTAGAGCTATTGGCATTGCAAATGGCATTTTTTCCATTTTTTGTTTTAAAAAAACCCATAAATAAATGCTATTATCATTTACAATGGCAATAGGTGAGCATTAGGGAGTAGTAGAGAGTATTAGCAGTGATTAATAGTTAGTAGAGAGTTACTAGTTTATTAATAGAGTATACTTGAATAGAGTAGAGTAGGAGTGAGTTGTAGGCAATAGTAGTTAATGAGCAGTGTAGATTATCAGAGAGTAGTATAGAGTGAGTAGTAGATAGTGTGTAGAGAGCGTGTAGGAGTTAGCGAGTAGTAGAGACAGGGTAGTAGTGAGTAATAAAAAGTATTATATAGAAATAGATTTAGTGTAGTGAGTCGTAGATAGTATATGGAGTAGTATATCTATTTAGTAGAGTGAGTAGTGAATGATTTTTAGAATAGAGTAAATATTAGAGAGCAGTAGTTAGTTAGTACTTTTGAGTATTAGAGTGTAGTAGAGAGTAGTAGAGTAATAGAGAGTGAGTATAAAATTGTGGATAGTGTAATTGAGTGAGTTGTGAGGAGTGTGACTGGTATGTAGTAGAGTAGTTAGAGGGTGTATTAGAGTGTGATTAGTAGAGTGAGTAGTAGAGTGTGAATTGAGAGTATTAGAGAGTAGTAGAGATTGAGTAAAGTGTGAGTAGCCCCACACACACACACACAGAGCCAACACACACACACAGAGCCCAACACACACACACAGAGCCCAACACACACACTCACAGAGCCCAACACACACACAGAGCCACACACACACACACACACAGAGCCGCACACACACAGCGAGCACACACACACACAGCGAGCCACACACACACACACACAGAGCCACACACACAGAGAGTCACACACACACACAGCCACACACACACAGAGAGCCACATACACAGACACAGAGCCACACACACAGAGAGCCACACACACACACACACACAGAGCCACAAACACACAGAGTCACACACACACACACAGAGCCCCACACACACAGAGAGCCACACACACACACAGAGCCACACAGAGAGCCACACACACACACACACAGAGCCACACACACACACACACAGAGCCACACACACACACAGAGCCACACACACACACACAGCCACACACACAGAGCCACACACACACAGAGTCACACACACACACAGAGCCACACACACAAAGAGAGCCACATACACACACGCAGAGCCACACTCACAGAGAGCCACACACACACACACACAGAGCCACACACACACACAGAGCCACACACACACACACAGAGCCACACACACAGAGCCACACACACAAACACACACACACACACACACACAGAGCCACACACACACACAGAGTCACAAACACACACACAGAGCCACACACACACACACAGCCCAACACACACACACAGAGCCCACCACACCCACACAGAGCCCAACACACACACACAGAGCCCAACACACACACACACACACACAGAGCCCAACAAACACGCTCCCCTGCTGGGAATAGGGAACCTCCTCTGGCTTGGTGAGCTCTGATGGCCACATCTTCAGGGCCGGGGTGCCGGACAGCAGCGCTGGCTCCGCTTGGGCACGGGGAGGGCGGGGCTTCTGTCTGCGGGCTGGGAGGTGCAGGAAAGGGGTGTCTGCCCCACTCTGTACAGAGAGGAGGGGTCCAGGAGGTACGGAGGAGAAGCAAAGCTGCAGAATCTGAGGGACTGGCAGAGGGAGGAGAGGGCGGAGGGGGCGGGGTGGAGAGTGGGAGGGAGGGAGGAGGGTGTGAGTGCACAGGGTGATTGATGGCGGCCCTGCGGAGCTGTCTGAAAATGACCAGCTCTGATCGGTTTCAGTCCAAATTCTTCATTTCAAGGCTGAACCACGGCCCTGCCAGCTCAGCCCATGCAGGCGGCTCCTCCTCCTGCCCTCCACGGGCTGGGGCAGCCAGGGTAGGGAAGAGGGAGGGCACCGAGGAGTGAGGCATCTCTTGCCATAAACACACTTGCTGCACTGATAACACTTTGATGCTGGTCAAATTTAACATTTCTGTGCTTGGATTTCCTTTGCTGCCAAAATAGAAAGTACTAACAAACAGGCAACTGGGTAAGCTCCGGTACTAACAGGCAATATTAACAAGCATTGGAAATGCAATAGGTCTCGCAGCATTAGAGTTAGTGCTTTTAGAATTGTTTATGGGTTTTTTTTGTAAGTCTTTAGCATTTTTGTTCCCTGTAGCCAATGCTAAAGAATTACAAATAAAAAAAGCCATAAACAATTCTAAAAGGTCTAACTGAAATGCTCCGAGACCTATTGCACTGTGTGAGGGTGAGTGAGGGTGAGTGAGGGTGAGTGAGGGTGAGTGAGAGTGAGGGTGAGTGAGGGGTTGAGGGTGAGAGGTTGAGGGTGAGTGAGTGAGGGTGAGGGGTTGAGGGTGAGGGATTGAGGGAGAGGGGTTGAGGGTGAGGGGTTGAGGGTGAGGTGTTGAGGGTGAGGGGTTGAGGATGAGGGGTTGAGGGTGAGTGAGGTTGAGGGTGGTTGAGTGAGGATGAGTGAGAGTGAGGGTGAGTGAGGAGTTGAGGGTGAGGTGTTGAGGGTGAGTGAGTGAGGGTGAGGGGTTGAGGGTGAGTGAGTGTGAGTGAGTGTGAGGGGTTGAGGGTGAGTGAGGATGAGTGAGAGTGAGGGTGAGTGAGGGGTTGAGGGTGAGGCGTTGAGGGTGAGGCGTTGAGGCGTTGAGGGTGAGGGTGAGTGAGGGTGAGTGAGGGTGAGTGAGGGTGAGGTGTTGAGGGTGAGTGAGGATGAGTGAGAGTGAGGGTGAGTGAGGGGTTGAGGGTGAGTGAGGGGTTGAGGGTGAGTGAGGGGTTGAGGGTGAGTGATGGTCAGGGTGAGTGAGGGTGAGGGTGGGTGAGGTGTTGAGGGTGAGGTGTTGAGGGTGAGTGAGGGGTTGAGGGTGAGTGAGGGTAAGTGAGGGTGAGGAGTTGAGGGGGAGGCGTTGAGGGTGAGTGAGGGTGAGTGAGTGAGGGTGAGGGGTTGAGGGTGAGTGAGTGAGGGTGAGGGGTTGAGGGTGGGTGAGTGAGGTTGAGGGTTTGAGGGTGAGGGGTTGAGCATGAGTGAGTGAGGGTGAGGGGTTGAGGGTGAGGGGTTGAGGGTGAGTGAGGTTGAGGGTGGTTGAGTGAGGATGAGTGAGAGTGAGTGTGAGTGAGGTGTTGAGGGTGAGGGGTTGAGGGTGAGTGAGTGAGGGTGAGGGGTTGAGGGTGAGGGGTTGAGGGTGAGGTGTTGAGGGTGAGTGAGGGTGAGGGGTTGAGGGTGAGTGAGGGTGAGTGAGGGTGAGTGAGGGTGAGGGGTTGAGGGTGAGTGAGGATGAGTGAGAGTGAGGGTGAGAGAAGTTGAGGGTGAGTGAGGGGTTGAGGGTGAGTGATGGTCAGGGTGAGTGAGGGTGAGGGTGGGTGAGGGGTTGAGGGTGAGTGAGGGTGAGTTTGAGGGGTTGAGGGTGAGTGAGGGTGAGGGGTTGAGGGTGACATGGGCGTCCCAAAAGTGGGGACCCCGGTCAATTGCAGCCTCTTATGTGCCGTTGGAGGACGATGAAGGCATCCCACGGGACAGGTTGTTCAACGTCCTCAGCCCAAGAGGGTCAGCAGCTGTTTGCGCTCACACGTGGGAAATGGGGCCTCCTCTTCTGAGAGGCAGCTTTATAGTACTTTAAGGAGTGGAACATGGTAATAAGTCTCCCTCATACAAAACAGAACATGATACCAAGTACCACATATCTGCGAGGAATGCGTGGAAGGACTTACTACATGCCCTTATCAAAACCCTCTAAATTCTGTCTGCATGCATTGCCCCCTCCCTCCCCAATTTCTGTTAAGCCAGGGATAGTTTAAAGCACATAGATAAACATCTCCCACGAAAAGCAGACGTACATGATACACCCAGAAACACCCACTAGATAACAAATACAATTTTAAAACACTATAGCAGGTTCCCCTCCAGTACGGTTATTCAGTGGTTAGGTTCAGAAACGTCATGGCTCTCAGTAAATGCATTTGTTACAAACTGCCACAAAACGCTTAGAAGATCAAAAACATGGATGGACAAAATGAGGCCTAATAACAAAGCACTCCCTACCCTATATCAAAGCAAAACCAGCTGAGCGTTTGTGAAACGGCGCAGAGATGATCGTATTGCCTATGTTACTGAGATGTACAATTAATTGCGAATATGTGTTTTGCCTCATTTGTTTAATTTATTTCCACAAACTGGTAATGTCGAGAATGCACCGGCCTCTCTTAAACAACAAGCTGAAGCCCGGTGACTGACAGAAAGGGAAGAGGTAGGGGGCAGTGGGAGCGGGAGCAGAGAGGCAGCAGGGAAAACACACAACAATGAAAGCATAGCCACACGGCGCTTGTGAAAGGGTGGTACCACATATCTGCGAGGAATGCGTGGAAGGACTTACTACATGCCCTTATCAAAACCCTCTAAATTCTGTCTGCATGCATTGCCCCCTCCCTCCCCAATTTCTGTTAAGCCAGGGATAGTTTAAAGCACATAGATAAACATCTCCCACGAAAAGCAGACGTACATGATACACCCAGAAACACCCACTAGATAACAAATACAATTTTAAAACACTATAGCAGGTTCCCCTCCAGTACGGTTATTCAGTGGTTAGGTTCAGAAACGTCATGGCTCTCAGTAAATGCATTTGTTACAAACTGCCACAAAACGCTAAGAAGATCAAAAACATGGATGGACAAAATGAGGCCTAATAACAAAGCACTCCCTACCCTATATCAAAGCAAAACCAGCTGAGCGTTTGTGAAACGGGCGCAGAGATGATCGTATTGCCTATGTTACTGAGATGTACAATTAATTGCGAATATGTGTTTTGCCTCATTTGTTTAATTTATTTCCACAAACTGGTAATGTCGAGAATGCACCGGCCTCTCTTAAACAACAAGCTGAAGCCCGGTGACTGACAGAAAGGGAAGAGGTAGGGGGCAGTGGGAGCGGGAGCAGAGAGGCAGCAGGGAAAACATACAACAATGAAAGCATAGCCACACGGCGCTTGTGAAAGGGTGCCGTGCTGATAGAGCTCACACATCCAGTGTTCCCGGAGACCAGTCATCAACGTCCGGGGCAGCTGCGAGGAGCAGGGCAGGCACAGACAGCAGTGCCCCCCTGGTCTGACCCAAGCAGCGCAGCCTTCTCTCTGGCCCGCCGTTATAACGCAGAAAGTGTTAACTTTGCCTGAAGAGTCATGTTTGGCATACTACAAGACAAGTTTAGAAAAATAACGCTGGCTGTTAAGGCGTTAATTCTGTAACTTGTTGATACCCAGTGAATTGAATTATGCATTTATTTAGGTTGTTTGCATAGCACGTCAAGATTCTGGTCACAGTATAAGCGCTTTACAGGGACAAGGCATAAGACAGGAAGAAAAGCAAACATTATAAAAATAAAAAATAAACAACAAAAAACAAGACGGAGGGAAGAGAGGGGAGGGGGGAGGAGAAATGCGACACGGCGGGAAGGGGAGGGGGCGGAGCGGGTCAAATAAACAAACAAGCCGGAGGGAAGAGAGGGGAGGGGGGAGGAGAAATGCGACACGGCGGGAAGGGGAGGGGGCGGAGCGGGTAAACAAAGACGGACGTGCACGCGCTTTTAAGCTCAATGCGCATGCGCATTGAGCTTAAAAGTCACGGGCACTGCAAGGAATCGCCACGATTCCTTGCAGTGTGGATAAAGAGTGGATAAGTCCCAATACTCTCGCCTTGCTCGATGCGCATGCGCATCGACAGGCGAGACCTAAAAAGTAAACATTTTACTTCATGATGCACCAACAACCAATCTCTAGCCTAAATCACACGAACGAACAAGAAACAATCCGCTCCCCAATGCACAACCACCAGCCTCAGTACCACCACCCCCCACCTTCAAATATGCGACTACCACATGCGCGCGCCCACAAGCACTGAAATAAAACACCCCGACATACACTCCAGCTGCCTTTTGAACCCCACGACTTCACACTCCACCAGCAAAACAACACACAGAATCAGTTGAGCCTCCCCAAAAGCACAGAACGGTCCCCAGTACGTGTTTGCGCACTCTGCTCCACCACAGCCCTCTCAACAGGAGAGCCGCCCTGTCCTCGCAGGCACTGGTCCCCACGGGCTGCACTCACCCGTTGCTTTGCTTGCTGTCCGCCCGTTGCCGGCTGACCTGGTCCCAGCAAGGGACTTCGGTGCGAGACGGGCGTTGGCTGGGGTGGAGGTTCGTACTCCTACACGGGGTGGGGCTGGCTGCCTCCTCTGCCGTTCCTGCTCTCAACGCCTCCGGCACATCGGCGAGCCTCCGAGACGGCCACGGGCATGCGTAAACTCACAACATGGTGGAGAAGAGGCCGCATAAACAAGGAGTAAGGACTAAACCAGGGCTTCATGGATTAGAGCCGAGGGACCAAACACGAGCAACCAAGTGCGCTGGAAAAGAGGATGAGCAACAGCGCGAGGGGCTTAGAGAAGGACTAACGCAGCACGCGCAGAAAGGACAGCGTGTCCGGTCATAATATGGGATGACCCGTACTGCGCTAGCACCATAGCCTCCGAGGGGGCACAGCGCCCGCTCGGTAACGCCTTCTCTTTGCCCTGGTGCATCCTGGGCCGGCTCGAGGCCGGTTCCTGCCCGGGGGCCGCCTGACCCGACCGAGTAGCCTCGTCTGAGGAGGCTGGCTGAAGCTTGCAGAGGGCAGCCCAAACCCCCCTCGCCCTCAGGCGGGCCGAAACCTGGCGATGGCCGAGCTAAGCGACCCCGCCTGCACTCTGCCCTTCCAGCGCTCCATGGCGGGTCCGGGGATGTGAGGGACGTGCACAAGCCGGGGAACGGCGGAGAATAAATCACTCACGAGCGCTGGAATGAATGGATTCCCCTCGCCTCAGTCGGAGCCAGCAGTCGCTGCACCACCCTCTCCGCTCGCAGGCCAGAAATGGATCTCCAAAACGCCCCGTCATTTTCAGACTGGGGGGGCGTGTTTTTCTTTCTCTCCTCTTCCCATTGGCTTGTTGTTTACATTCCAGCCAGTGGGAAGAGGAGAGAAAGAACCGAAAAAAACACCCCCCTCAATCCGAAACGGACGGGGCTTAAATTGACGGACAAACCTCTTCTCCAATGGCTGGCCGCCGTTTAGGAAGCCAGCCAATGGAGAAGAGCTGGCGGGTTTTATCTCCATGCTAGAAAACATAAAATCTCGCCAGCGAGACTGCACAAGCGCAGCCTAAGCTAGCCAAGACCTAAAAATGAATGTGTCCTCATGTAATGCAACTGCTGCTATGTAAAGAGCTCTGATACCCAATACTGTGTCAAGTTCACGCTATATAAAACTCTGTAAAAAGAAAACATATTCACTGTTTTAGGCGCAACTTATAAAGTACCACGGCCCACAGCGCACTGCATTCATGCCACCCGCATCTGTAGTGAAGGACTGGGTTCTTTAAGACCCAGCGGTGCCAGGGCACAACACCTGAAACCTTCGTGGGTAACCTGTTCCGGCGTACGAATGACAGAGACACGGGACACTTCCTTCGGCGTCAAAGATTCAGGGTTTATTTACTGCAGGGAACACAGAAGTCACGACAAGTACAACACGTGCAACTTGGGGAGACTGCTTCAAATTGGTTCTGTGGATCGCTCCTTTTATACAGAATTTACCCATAGGATAACGTGATACACAAAAGTTTACAACCCAGTTCCCACAATTAGCCCCGAGAGGGGTCGCTTTGGTCACTTTGAAACACACAAAGTCCGGAACATAAGTGCGGAAACATTTGGCGGTTCCCAACTGTAAAAACCCATCTTCCCAACATTAGTACATTCCAATCGGCAGTAAAACAGATCGAAATAGGAACAAGGACAGGTGAAAAGGAAGACGGAGACAGTGGGGAGATCGGAAAGGGTGTAAAAGGGGAGGTATCGAGAAACACGAGATACAGGCATCAAAGGGACGTGCCTAATGAGATGCACGGCTGAGACAATAAACCCGTGCGGCAAGATGAGCCTCGGGCAGCGCCATCTGCTTTACAGTAGCATCCCCCTCGTCATAAAGACACTTACAAAGAACATGTGTCTTCCGTAAATATCTTGGGAGTCCCAGGGTCGCGAAGCGGACAGCGTCCGTTCGCTGGCTACTTGAGGGCAAGAGACAAAATGGATGCCGTATCTAAGATGGAACCCGTGGGTACAGATGAAAAACCCACATAACAAACGAACGGTTTAAGTTAGCACAGCGAAACTGCGCATACTTACTAAACCCGTCATTTGCGGTTCATAGATACCAGACTCGACCATATTCGTGCGAGTCTAAAACATCACTTACAATTGTCACGGAACCTCAGACGCTCCTTTTGCCCTCATGTAGGCAAGCACTAGTCGGAATCATATTCGATATTCATCAGACCATCGAGATGTTGCTGTAGCATAGCTCTGTCCAACCGAGTCCCCTTGGTAACAGGTGGCTGTCTCATACACGTTGTAGCACAGAGGCCACATAAGGCAGGACCGCACTGCACACAAAGGCAACACGTGAACAGGAACACCACAACAACTCCAATGATCATCAGAATCTTCCAACCCCAAGTCGACATCAGGCCCCAAAACCACTCAAGTAGCGTCCAATCCCCTACATCCACGTGTATGGATTCGGAGATCTTATGCAACTTCGAGATGGCTTGATAGACAGTCGGAGCGTTATCAGGAATGAAAATACAGCAGCTCGAATGGATCACCTTACATACCCCACCTCGATCTGCTAAGATCACGTCTAAAACCATACGGTTTTGTAACGTCATAAGTCTATCCACCTGAAGTTCAGTGGTGATATTACCAAGGGCACTGGCAGTAATATTAGCTGTCGATTCTACCACTCGAGTCAACTGTCTCAGGTTCCTACTATTAACCATAGGTCCCCAAAACGGGAGGAAACCCTTGAAAAAGTCTCCTGCCTCTTGACCGGCAGTATCCTCTTCGCTAATTACGCCTCTCACAACTCTAGTCTTGTGATAATCTGCATCTACAGTGAACGTCGGAGGCAACAAATTTGCGATGAAGCATGAGCCCATGAAGTCAGAGGGCAACCATGCATATGCACGATCATAACAAATAAAGTATGTACCCTTGGCAGCCAGGAACACAGGGGACGAGACCATCGGCAGAATGTAATTTTCAGTACAAGCACTCTCTCCAAGTCGGGCTTTCGATCTTCGGCCACGACCTATTAGACAAAAATTACCAATGTGGGGTACGACCCATATCGGAGGCGAGCTTTTAAGCTGTTTCTCACTAGTGAACACACTATATTCGCCTCTACTTAGGACCCTATAAGCTTGTACCTCTTCCTCAGGAATAAGCGAGGGATCATAGATATCGCTATCTAAATCCTCTATTGCTATCGACAAAGGTTTTTGGTACGAGGTAGGACCAGAGTAGGGGGAACGTGGTTCTCGAATGGGGTGGAAACCCAGTGCGCTTCGAAACATTGTTTGAAATGCTCGAGCAGACCCTTGGGAACTATACGGTAACACCAGATATGGAATTCCCTTATCCGTAGTATGTGGCATCAACCCACACACCCAACAATTAGTAGTGTTAACCACTAACTGATGCTGGTGAAGGAGCTGAATAAAGGAATTGTTGCGGAATTCTGCACGTCTAGCCTGCTCGTGTTCAGGTAAGATATGAAAAGAATGAGGAGAAGCAGTGGAGGTAAGTTTAGGATCAGGGGTAGGAGTAGGTGTAGTAGTAGGTAAGAAGTAAAACATCGTATAATACACTCCACCCGCCAATAATGCAGAAACAGTCAAAAACAATACGAATATTTGGAATTTAAAACATTTGGTACGACTGAGTTGCTGCAGCTTGAATCTATGAGCCTGAGCTCCTTCCAAATCCATCAGCTTCGAAAATGCCATTCCCTATGACCGTCCGCAACGTTTCTTGACGCACTTCGTTCTGTGTAGCAATAGTCAATCCCTAGGGATTCCCAGGAACCGACGGTCTTTAACCTAGCGTCAAGACCTACTAACCAGAAGGAAGTACGCGCGCGGCCCTACGGCCTTTATTTCACAAGTGCATATGCAAAAACAATGTCTCTCAGCTGTGGAAGCAAAAAGTGTAAAGAACGAAGCTCAATGAGTATATACAAAATAATCACAATAATACGAGTGTTCAGGCTGATCGTGGAAAACGGGATAATGCAATTGTCAAAGGACAGAACAGGATCTTTTATTAGTCTTTGGTGCTAGATCGCAAAAAGTATCGGGTTTTCCCAGGACGAGTCTGTTCGTCAAACAAAGGATCCGTTGAAGGGATAGCGTCCTGTTGATCAGCTGAATGTTCTGGTCTTGAGTCTTTTACTGACAAATGTTCAACAATGTCTTTCTGCTGCACTGAGGATTCTCCGACAGGTTGAGCGTCGCTAAAAGGTACAAACGCCGGCAATCCTTCGGTTTCAGTTGATGCAATGCCTTTCCTCACCCACGAGTCTGCTGGCAACGGGATAGGGATTTTCTTTGTATGGGTGGCATGCACCCAATTCTTCCGCCCCTCAAGACGAACTGCAGTTCTCGTGGCAAGGAGGACCTGGTAGGGTCCAGTAAACCTCGGGTCCAAGTTGGTCTTGCGCGAAAAGTTCCGCGTCACCACCCAATCTCCGGGCTGGAGCTGGTGGCCTGGACCCTCCGTCTGCGTCGGCAATGCTTCGTGAACCTGTTGGTGAATTAACCTCAGTTTAGCAGTCAAGTCATGAAGATAATCGATCAACATTGGATACTCAAGATCGCAGAAAATACCTGGCCTAGGAACCCCCCAAACATTCGCAGGACGACCGAACACTATTTCATAGGGGCTAAGCCCTACTCGGGAGTGTACAGTCGCCCTAGTTGACAGTAATGCTAAGGGTAAAGCGTCAGGCCACGAAAGACCAGTCGTAGCCTGAATCTTTGCTAGTTTTAGTTTAAGGGTGCCGTTATACCCTTCAACCAAACCAGCGGACTGGGGATGGTTGGCGCTATGGAATTTCTGATTAATTCCAAGGCCCTTACACACACTCTTCATCACACTCCCCACAAACTCACTTCCGTTATCTGACCACACGATTCTAGGCATTCCATACCGAGGAAAATATTCCTTCAGTAGGATTTTCGCAGTAGACAAAGCAGTATTGTCTTTGAGAGGATAGGCCTCGATCCATCGGGAGAATGCGCAAACCACGACTAAAACGTATTTCAGGTTATTGCATCGTTCCATATGGATGAAGTCCAATTGGATCACCTCAAAGGGACATGAAGGGGGAGCAAAACTGCCAGGAGGAGTTGGGGTTCCCTTACCAGGATTGTACATCATACACACCATACAGTTTTTAACCAAGCGTTCAGCACACTTCGTAATCCCATCATTCTTCCACACAGGGGACAACAATTTACAAATACCTTTCGCGCTAATATGTGCTAACCCATGCGCCATAGTCACAACAGCCAGCACATACGCATCAGGCAACATCCATCTTTTCTGATCAGACAAATCAATCCAACAACCATTCGCATCCAACTTTCCCGTACTTTCTTTCCACTTCGCCTTTTCAGTCTCGGTGGCATCATTCTGAATTGCTTTCACACTCTCGATAGTGTCCTCACACATACTCGATTCTGTGGGCCACCTAACCGAACTCGTCACATACATTCGAGTGCTAAGGTTCCGGGCAGTCTCCTTAGCAGTCTCATCCGCAAACGCATTACCACGACCAACATCATCCGTCACCTTACGATGCGCACTACATTTAACAATCGCCACTTGTTTAGGCAACGTAAGTGCATCCAAAAGATCATTCACAAGCTGACCATGCTGGATCTTCGTACCATGCGACGTCAAGAAACCTCTCTCTCTCCACAAACGCCCGAAACTATGTGCGACGCCAAATGCATATTGGCTGTCGGTAAACACATTCACACGTTTCCCTTTCGCTAACACACACGCTCTAGTAAGAGCAATCAGCTCTGCAGCTTGGGCAGAATTCTGATTTAATCTTGCAGTCTCAACAACAGTATTCAATGTCACAACAGCATAAGCAGTAGTCACATCGCCATTCGGCAACTTAAAACATGAACCATCCACATACAGTGTACCATCCGGATCTTCCAATGGGGTGTTTTTAAGGTCCACTCGACCTTTTGTTTCGTCTTCTGTCCTCAAGTAACAATCATGTTCTATTATTTCATCTGACTCTGAGCTAATTGGTAACAAAGTTGCCGGGTTCAGAACATTACAACGTTTTATTTGAATGTGGCTTGCCAAAAGTGTCAACTCGTACCCAGACAACCTCGCACTCGTCAAGTGCTGAGTTTTCGTACGATTCAAAAGAGTATCGACTGCATGCGGAACCATCACCGTAAGCATATTATCCATGACCAATCCTGCTGATTGTCGGATGGAGACCGCGGCTGCCGCTGTTGCTCTCAAACAACTCGGCAATGCTCTAGCTACCGGGTCCAAGGTCGATGAAAAATATGCGCATGGACGTTGCTTACCACCAAAAGGTTGCGTTAAGACACTCAACGCACAACCTTCTCTCTCGTGAACATATAATGTAAACGGCTTGCTATAGTCAGGAGTACCTAACACAGGAGCCGAACACAATGAATCACGTAATTCAGAAAAACGTTTCTGACATTCTTCCGTCCATGGTAAAGGAGTCGAGACATCCTTGCACGTAAGAGCCACTAATGGTTTCGCTAGCAATGAAAAATTCGGAATCCATTGCCTGCAGTACGACGTAATACCTAAAAAGGCACGCACATCTCTTTGGGTTGTTGGCACAGCCATTCGCGCAATCGCTGCAATTCTCTCTGGGGTCAACCGCCTTCCCTCCTTTGACAATAAGTGACCTAGATAGGTTACTTCTTGACAACAATATTGGAGTTTAGAAGGTGACACCTTGTGATTTAACTCGCAGAGATGTTGCAGCAACGACACCGTAGCGATTTTGCAAATGTCCTGAGTATCAGCAGCTACCAATAGGTCATCGACATATTGGATTAAGGCCGCACCAGCCGGCAACCTAAACGCATCCAGTTGACCCTTCAAGGCTTGACTGTAAATCGATGGACTTTCACAGTAGCCCTGAGGAGCGCGTTTAAACCGGAAGCTGCGTCCACCAAGAGAGAAACCGAAGAGGTCTCTGCTCTCTTCTGCAATCGGGATGCTGAAGAACGCATTCTTCAAATCAATCACCGAAAACCACGATGCAGAAGCTGGAATCAGAGTCAGTAGCGCCGTGATGCCAGGCACAACGGGGAACTGAGGAATCACAATTTTATTCACCTCCCGTAAATCGATAACAAAACGATAAACAGGTGGTTTCGAAGGATCAGTACGTTTTAGAATGGGCAGTACAGGACTGTTGCACACGTTTCCCCGCGTTTCCTCAATAACGTCTTTCTCGATCAAATCATAGATGATCGCTAACAGTGCTCGTTCACCATCAAGAGAGATACGATATTGGGGAATACGTGGCAATCGCACATTAGATTTCAACTGAACAACGTATGGTGAGATATCAAGTAGGCCCACATCATTGGGACCTGTTGCCCATAAGGACGCAGGAAGAGAATTCAATTCCGGTGGGAGCTTATCGAGGGACAAGTACATGGGAGAGACAACCCTCTCTCCTAACGTAAGCTTTACACCCGCAGGGGAACAATACAAAGTCGCATATAAACGCTTAAGCAAATCCAGGCCCAAAAGATTTTCACCACAACCCGTGGTTAAAATCAACGGAGCTTTGAGCTCACGAGGCCCAATTGTAAGGGGCAAGGGGCGCGAAACTGGATTGCTAACGGGGGCGCCAGAGAATCCAACGGAAACATTTGTTAAGCCAGACAAAGGTGCGCCAGGGAGTTTCGAATGCTTAATGGAACTTTTCGCTGCACCAGTGTCCAACAGAAAAGGCTCAACGACGCCCGATGTAGCAACTGCGACATAAGGCCCTCTCTGATCAACCGGAACTGATACCACTCCCTCTCCTTGTCTATGGCTGTCCTAGTAATTACTGTCGTCAGTTCCCTGATCGACGTAATAATCGTCTACATTATACTGTGCAGATCGTCCTTGTGACGATCCACGTTGATCAAAACAATTATCGGAATTTGATGAGTTATCTGAGCGATCGTTCTGAGCACCACGACCTCTACCACGTGATACCTGCTGTGAACCACTACGACCCCCTCTAGAGGAGTTACCACTATTGCGTTCATTTAAAACGGGACAATTGAATTTGATATGACCCTCCTGTCTACAATAGGCACATTGGTTGTACCCCAACGAGGACCTTTGGGAAGAGGAGTCATTACGAGATTGTAATCTGTTCGATTGCGGCTGTGGTCTATTTTGTTGCGAATTATTCTGATTCGAACGTGGAGGATAGGCTTGCTGAAGCAGCACTTTCGTTTTGAGTTCTTTCGTCTTTTTATCAGCACAGTCGTTTTCTTCTTTCTCTCTATTTTCGTAATATTGTGCTGTAGCCAATATCTGAGCTGAAGTAGAAACGGCCCATGCACTTTCTGAATTCTTTAATTTATTGCTCAAATCGGGCAATAAGTTCGAAACAAATTTATCCACGAACAACCTCTGACCACCCTCAGTGCTCATATCCTGACCACTATGATCAATGAATGCCTCCTCGAACCTCGTAAAGAAGTCGGAGACATTCTCGTCCTTTTTCTGTTTGCAAGCTGACAATTTGTCCCAATTTACCCTCATAGCTGGCATAAGAGTTTTCATTAGCGTTATAATTCTTTGAGGAAGGTCAACAATCAACTGGTCGGGTTTAGCAGCGGCCGTTTGTCCGGCATCTGCCGCTACAATGGCAGCCCAAGCACCACCTAATTCATTCGGATGGTTTTCATGACGAATCTTAGCCCATACCGGTTGCGGTACGACATTGCCGAACAACATATCGATGTCGGCAAGATTCATTACCGTAGCATCCACAAGCTGCGATAATTCTTTGTAATACCCTGTAGGATTCTTGCGTGGGTCAGGCAAAGATTGCTTCACCTGCAATACTTCCGAGCGTTTCCATGGGAGATGTATCCATACTCTCTGGAAATGCGCCGCTATCGGAGGTTGAGCATTAGGGTCAGCTGGTATCCAAACCGGTGGAACTTCTCGCATAGGAAATTGACCAGACTCATCTGGCTGTCTTTCAACATCTTCAACAAACAAGGCTTGAGGTATAGGAGCAGGACGGAAAGATAACAACCGCTCAACAGCACGTCGAACATTAGTCTCCACTATCAGTCCAGTCGAGAACTGAAGCTGTAGATCAGACAAAACGGTCAACACCTCGTCAGGTGCATCGGCCGATATCTGGTCACGCAAAACCTTACACATTTCTTCGAACACGTATCTTTGTGTCGGTACAGTGAATTGACAGAACGTATCAAGTACGACACGTGGCGGATTTCTAAGAGGGTGTGTCATCCAACCCATCGCCATATTATATAGCGCAGCACGTTCCCTATTACCAGGAAGCTGACTACGTCTCTGAGGACCATCTGAACCAGCGGACCCAAAAACAGGTCCGAGCGAATGAAAGAAGCTAGCCGCAAGAGGAGAATTACGACTACGAGTAGAGGGAGAAGTATAGGACACAGGACTAACAAGCGAAGGAGTAGAAACAGAAACAACAGCAGGGGTTAACAAAGCAGGAGCAGTAGCGTGAGCAGGAGTATGTGGAAGCGGAGGAGCAGTAGGAATAGCAACAGCCAAAGGAGCAGGAACAGTCGGAAGAATGGGTGCAGGTTGAGGAACAGGCAAAGGAAGAATAGGTGCAGGAACAGGTACAGGGGGGATCACAGGGGCTGTGATACCCTGTACGTACGGAGGTGGCGACTTCATAAGATAGGATATTAAAGGATCCTCAACTGACTCATCCTTCTTCTCCGACTCCGTAGGCAAAGTAGGATAGCATTTATCTATAGTCATACGCTGTAATCTATCAAACACTTCCTTTTCCCTAACCTCCTTATCATGCTGAAACTGTTCTGCTTTCTTTACAATGGTAGCGACATTATCTCTCTGATTTCGTTTAGTCTGTCTGATCTCCTTCTGTCGGGCTTCTTTACGCCACAACCGAAAGGCATCAAACATGGCCGGCCTTGACTTTTTCGCGAACAATTTAACCTCTACATTATCTAAGATCGGGGCCTCGAAGCTACCATGAGGTGGCCAACGAAGGTCACCATCTTTCTTCGTGTATTTAATCCAGTATTCATTAAAAGTAATCGGGCCTAGCCCATGTTTGCTGTACAGTTCATAAGTCGGAGTTCCAACCGGAGGTATCGGACACGAGTCCTCCAGTCGGGAATCCACACCACAAGGTCTGAAGCAACTAAACAAAGTACTACGACCAGGCATCTTGCACACTAGCCGAGTTTCACAAACTTCAAGGGTTACGGGATTTACCAAGTCCCAACAAAGAACAAAAACCCTCGGTTTTTGGCGGCTGCAGTCGTCAAATAACACAACAAAGTACGCTAGCAAAGTGTCACCGACAAAAACACTCACACAGCGTCAACAACAAAAACACTCGCTAAAGTGTCAACAACTAAGAACTCTGGGAGCGACCCACAAATACTTAACTCAAAGATCGATGGCGTCACCAGGAAGGCCCGTCAATCGTCTCGCTATACCAAGGTCTACGCCAGGTGCCAAAACAGGTCTACAGTCAGGGCAGCAGTCCGTCGCAGCCGTCAGGAGGCGGGAATCTTCGCGGGAAAAGTCTTCGGGCCACTTGTTTCGACAACAGGATCGATGAAGCGGAGTGCACTTTCCCTCGGAGATTTCACACGAAGTTCCTCACGATCGTCGGGCTTGGACCGGTACCTCTGATGCAGCCCCTTGTTGGGCGCCAACTGAAGGACTGGGTTCTTTAAGACCCAGCGGTGCCAGGGCACAACACCTGAAACCTTCGTGGGTAACCTGTTCTGGCGTACGAATGACAGAGACACGGGACACTTCCTTCGGCGTCAAAGATTCAGGGTTTATTTACTGCAGGGAACACAGAAGTCACGACAAGTACAACACGTGCAACTTGGGGAGACTGCTTCAAATTGGTTCTGTGGATCGCTCCTTTTATACAGAATTTACCCATAGGATAACGTGATACACAAAAGTTTACAACCCAGTTCCCACAATTAGCCCAGAGAGGGGTCGCTTTGGTCACTTTGAAACACACAAAGTCCGGAACATAAGTGCGGAAACATTTGGCGGTTCCCAACTGTAAAAACCCATCTTCCCAACATTAGTACATTCCAATCGGCAGTAAAACAGATCGAAATAGGAACAAGGACAGGTGAAAAGGAAGACGGAGACAGTGGGGAGATCGGAAAGGGTGTAAAAGGGGAGGTATCGAGAAACACGAGATACAGGCATCAAAGGGACGTGCCTAATGAGATGCACGGCTGAGACAATAAACCCGTGCGGCAAGATGAGCCTCGGGCAGCGCCATCTGCTTTACAGTAGCATCCCCCTCGTCATAAAGACACTTACAAAGAACATGTGTCTTCCGTAAATATCTTGGGAGTCCCAGGGTCGCGAAGCGGACAGCGTCCGTTCGCTGGCTACTTGAGGGCAAGAGACAAAATGGATGCCGTATCTAAGATGGAACCCGTGGGTACAGATGAAAAACCCACATAACAAACGAACGGTTTAAGTTAGCACAGCGAAACTGCGCATACTTACTAAACCCGTCATTTGCGGTTCATAGATACCAGACTCGACCATATTCGTGCGAGTCTAAAACATCACTTACAATTGTCACGGAACCTCAGTAGGGACTCTTCTGATTTACCACTTTACAAAATTTTCTGCAGAAACGTAAAGAACAATAAGCTAAATATTTAATTTTAAAACGGTGCCTCCAGAGAAAATCTTGTGACTTCTTAAAATGTTTTCAATAAATGCAGAAAAGAAGGCAACGGAAGCAAAACTCATTATTCAGTAGGCAGAGCAGGAAGGAAAGTGGAAGACATGTACTTCCATAAATAGTGTGTGCTTGGTCTCATATTGTAGTCAAACTATTGTTTGTAGCTCAGCCTCCACGGTTTTCTGGTATATTTTTTTTATCAGTGCTATACTGCTAAAAGTAGTAGTTTTAGGAATAAAAATAGCACAGCAAGGTTCCCCATTTCTTGTCATGAAATGCATGTAGTCCTTTCAGCTGGACTAGTCACTTTTGCGCATCATCAAGTCCCAGGACAAAAGTTACATAGAAATGAAATCAACACTTTTGTAGTTGTCAACTTTACTCCATACTATCAGGACGTGATTTCTCATCATGGGCTTTAATTTGACAACCTATTTTTTAATGAGATCTATATGCATAGTTTCCTTCTATTGAATGTTCCTGATTTCTAATGAAAAGCCCAGGAATGAAAACAATCTGTTGCCATCACGTGACTATCATCGCATCGCCTCCTCCTGCGGAGTGCTGTTGTTCAGGAAAGGTGCCGCCATTTTGTCTCTCCGCTTGTGCTGGAAAGACCTGACCTTGGTAAAAACAACAACATTTGATATGGTGACGGTCCTAGTTCTGAGAACGCGAAACGTTCATGGAAATGAACTTAAATTCCAAGCAAGTGAAATCTGCGTGCTTAGCACAGCGGCAGAATTGTATCAAAACATGCATTTTTTATTGCCAGATTCAATTACAGCAGGAACACATTCAGAGCAATTTGTATCGACCAATGTCACTGAGTAAAATATTAAAAGACTCACTTGGCAGAGCAAAAAAGCTTGTAATTGTTGCCTCAGTGTCACGGTTGCATCTGTAAAGCATGCAGGCCGCGTGGTGAAAGTAGCCAATGCAGCCAATGTAATCAGCAAGGAACAAGTAGATAGGCAATATGGTGGGTAAATAAAGACAGTGTAAACAGGCGTATGTGGAAGTGCTGTGTCTAGTGTTAGCATGGAGTTTTTGCAGGGATGGTAACACTGGAAGTGCTGATTTTGTGGGATTCATGGAGCATGTATGTTAATAAGGGCTCCGTCTGGAAGGGCTGAGAGCATCAGTTGGTTCAGGTGGCTATGAAGATACATTTCTGATTTTGGTAGGGAAAGAAACATCTATCTTACCTTTTCTGCAGCAAATAGACAAAATAACCTTTCTATATCATATCTGCAATAGAGATACTTGGTTACACGTTTATCATATACATATATCATAGACCTATTTATCAATCAATCAATCAAAGACATTTATAGAGCGCACTACTTACCCAGAGGGTCTCAAGGCGCTTGGGGGGGGTGCTGCTACTGCTCGAACAGCCAGGTCTTGAGCTTCTTCCTGAAGGAGAGGTGGTCTTGGGTCAGGCGCAGGTCGGACGGGAGGGAGTTCCAGGTCTTGGCGGCCAGGTAGGAGAAGGACCTTCCTCCTGTTGTCGTTCTTCGGATGCGGGGGACGGTGGCGAGGGCGTGACTGGCTGATCGTAGATGGCGTTTGGGAGCGTAGAAGTTGATGCGGTTGTTGAGGTAGCTCGGGCCTTGATCGTGTAGGGCTTTGTGTGCGTGGGTGAGGAGACAGAAGGTGATTCTTTTGTTGACGGGGAGCCAATGTTGTCGCAGTGTTCTGAAAGTAAGAGATGTGCAGTTACCCCGGGATGCTGTAAAAATAAACATCTGAATGAGTTATGTTTTTATGTCATATAGAGTTGAATAGCATGGAATACTCAGTTTCAATGCCCTTTTAGTTTTGTTGCCCTAGTGGTTTGACTCGGATGATAGTCCACCAATTGAGATTCCAGTCTTCAATACTTACACCAAACCTATGTGTACAAGCTCTTGCCCTACATGCTGATAATATTGCCAATAAAGAAGTAGTAGCAAGCCTTTGGTCTACCCATCAAAGCTTTTCACATAAAATGCAAAAGACTATTCTTCTGAAGAAAGACTGCTTCCAAGGAGACAGCCCCGTGGCTTGCGGGTCAGTCTGGGTAAGAAAGATTAGTGGGATCCACATAAGGCACACCACCCAGGACTCTCCAGGATATCTAGCTTTCAGAAATGTCTAGCTTTGATAGGTTTCTCTTGGTGGCGCCCAAGCCTGGGCCCCAAATACAACAGCTACCCAGATCGCCAGAAAGTGTCAATTTTTAAGGCAACATTTTGAGAATTCCTTGTTGTATTTTGGGGTCTTTCCTATTGTGGGCAATAGACAAGCCGCACTAGTGGGATGCCATTGTTTTTTACAGAAATGTGGGAACACATAATCCCGTTGTTATTATCAATTGCCTACCTCGCCATTTTGGCTTCTAAATGTAAGCCTAGAAAAAATACATTTAGCAAAATGCTCTCTGGATCCCATAGTTGAATTCAGGTTTATACAAATACCTACTATTCCCAAAGTAAGTAATCTGAGCATATTTAAATAAAGCATAGGGACCGCACCAAAGTACCTGCAAAAACTGATTAGGCCCTACGTTCCTGCACGCAACCTCCGTTCTTTAAATGGAGCAAACTTTGTGGTTCCTAGATTTAAACTGGCCCGTGTGGGGGGAAAGTCCTTTTCCCATCTGGGACCAGTCCTTTGGAACTCCCTTCCCTTAGCCGTGCGTAAGGAGGAAAATCTCGCCAGTTTTAAGAAAGGCGTTAAAACTTGGCTCTTTGATAAATAATTGCGGTCTTTGACCGGGTTGCTTTCTGTGCTTTCTGTGTTTTCTGCCTCCCAGTCCTGGCGCCGGGAAACCCTTTGTGGGTATCTGCGCGCATTATAAGTGCAAAAAATAAATAAATAAATAAATAGGATTCCTTCAAGCCCCTTTTCCATTTATTAGGTTTTACCATATCAATTGTTGCATGGTTGGTACACAATGAAATAATATTATAAGTTGCAGCTTAGTTGACGCTAGGTATTGCATGCTTTTGAACAATCTAAAAAATCATGTATTCCTGTGACGAAAAAAGTATGATGAACAGAATGGTATATTATATTTTGTAAATCAGCCATTGTGGCATAAGTATAGAATAACATGTTGCCTTCAATGTGCATGTTTTCCCTTCTTTACATTATTTTAGATTTCAATGATTTGTCTCTTCAGGAAAACCACGTGGCAACTACACAAATGTACCCTTGCTTAAGTCCAAATTTTGCCTACTTTCAGAAATGTATAGCTTTCTAGGTTCACACGTGGGTTTCACATCTCTTTCCACCACAAATTGAAATTAAGTATAAAGCACACAAAAACGGGAAAAACACACTACCAATTAGAAAAATGCAGAATCTGTGGTAAAAAATGATTTCTTTACAACTCTGCCTGTTACTGAAAGGTGTGGACATGGTAATCTTAGCTATGTTTTGGCTATTTTCTCAGTTCCCTCCAGGGGAATCAACACGCCCGAGTACCTTTAGAATCCCCAGCGCACGGAAAAAAGTACACAAATCTGCCCTGGATGGCTGGCTTTTTTGGAAAAAATTGCGTGAAGCGTGAAGTTCCCCAAACATCAAAAAAGGGCTCAGTACTGGAGATGCAAATGCATTGGCAGCTTTCAGGACTTCCAGTTGTCCTTCCTTTATGTCATTGTTTACAGCATGGGCAGACACACACATTTTCTTGTCTTCCTGTTGTTCTGGGAATAGTTACTGTTGGACTTGGCCCTCTCTGCATGGTCACCTCCCGGGGCTGCGGGGCTGTGATGTGGAGTCCTGTGTTGTTGCTGTGGCAGTTCCAAAGCAACTGAGAGGAGATGCATCGGGCAGCATCAATTCTGCTCACAGGACCACAGCTGGGCTGGCAGAGCACCTTCAGGCACACTTCCAAGGGTCCAGAATAGTCCTGCCTCTCTCTCAGGATACCATCGAGTTAAAGTATTACATTTAAAAAGTGAAAATGTTCAATTGGGAGCAGGTATGATTATCGAGTTTGGTGTCTAAAGAATTGAAATTTAAAATCCTGTTTAACATGATAATAATAGAACACATGTTCAATATCTGCTTTACAGAGTTGTACCAGCCCCTAGTTGATAGTAAGCTCACTGACCCTAGGGAAGGTGCTAAGGTAGCACACCTCTGGATCAGTTCCAGGGTGTCCAAAAAGGTATTTTGGTGGGGGGCGGGGGGGTTTATCCCCAAAAGGTTTGTCAGGGGTCCCACCAGAAGAAAGAGGGGGAGAAAAAAAAGGATTTCTCTAAAGCCCCCAAAATAATACATAAGGAAACACCAGTAACCATTCCCAGTCTGAGCCTAAAAGAAAGATGTTCTTTGACGAACAAAGCAAAACCATAGGGGATGATGGACAGAGTTTTGCTTTGTTCTTTGACAAACAGACAGACGGTCCTAGGATGCTTGTTTCTGGTCTAGGAAGGACCTGGCTTGGCAGTTCGGGCTGGACTGTTCCCATGAGGCACAGGGTCAAGACTGATTTGCATATGGCCAGATCTAAACTGGGGTGGCATCGTGACCAAAAGAATGATGGATTTAGCCCAGATCTTTTGACTGGGGGTGAACGTTTTTGATTTGTTCTGCATTCCGTCCATCAATTGTGTGTCTTTTGCTTTCACTCCTTCTGGATGCACACCGGGGGTACAACATGTACTCCCCTGTATGCATGCACAGAAGTTCCAGCATGGCGTGGACTTTCAAGTCTATGTCGTGCTGGAACTTACTTTAATGTTTCAATTGCAGGGCCTATTTTATAGTTACCGCTGTGGGAACAGCAAAGGAATCATCTGGCAATAACAAAAAAAGTCATTCTTTGGTGGGCGGTTGTCATGCGGGTTTGGTGGTGTGGCAGCGGTGCGGTCCCATCGCCACACCGTCAGACCCAGAATCGGGCCCATAGTGTATCGGACCAGCACCCCATTGTGGTAGGCCATAGCTCTCGACATTACCCTGGTCTTATGCAACTAGCTGTCTGCGGTTTCTAGTTTGATCTTGTCAGCCCTATTTTACACTTTGAACTTTAAAAATTCACAAGTCTCGTTCTACTAATTGGATTTTTGGCATCATTTTGGTGTCAAATAATGTATTAAAATGAACTCTATTTTTCTAAATTAGTGTGGGATTTTTCTTGTGTTGTGTTTTTACTGTTTATGTGCTGCATAAACGCTTTACACATTGCCTCTAAATTAAGCCTGACTACTTTAGTGCCAGGCTACTTGAGGGTTAAAACACAGGTTAATTTAGTAACTTGTGGTTGACTCTGACAAGGATTGTGGTTGTTGCAACAAATTGGGATTACACATATGGGGCCAGATGTAGGTAAGTAACATTTACCGAATCTTAATTACCGAAAATTACCGAATTTTACCGATTCGGTAATTAAGATTCGGTAAATGTGAGGGGTTGGTATGTAGGGAATCCAGATGTTCCCTTTTACCGAATCGGTAAAATTCGGTATTTACCGATTCGGTAAATACCGACCGGTAATGCTCCATTCATTCCTATGGGCTTTGAAGCCCATAGGAATGAATGGGGCATTACCGGTCGGTATTTACCGAATCGGTAAATACCGATTTTGACAAGAGTGCAGGGGGTGTCACTTTGACACCCTCTAGCACCCCCAAAAAAGGTTCGGGTGCCATGTGGCAGGCATACCTGCCCTAAGGGCAGGTCTGCCTGTCATATGGCACAGGTGTGCATGCACACCGGAATCG
Organism: Lissotriton vulgaris; assembly: GCF_964263255.1. Classification (NCBI taxonomy): domain Eukaryota; kingdom Metazoa; phylum Chordata; class Amphibia; order Caudata; family Salamandridae; genus Lissotriton; species Lissotriton vulgaris. The sequence continues at coordinate 772,839,626 of NC_141685.1, read as the reverse complement.
GTATTTTACCATCAAATAGAATTTGATGGTAAAATACCGATTCTGTAATGCTTGTGGGACTCAGAAGAGTCCCACCTACATATCAATTTTACCGAATCTGATAAAATACCGATTCGGTATTTTACAGAATCGGTAAATTTACCGATCGGTAAATTTACCGATTCTGTAAAATACAGGGCTCTACATCTCAATTTGCATTTACCGGTCGGTAACGGCCGAAATCGGCCGTTACCGGCCGGTAAATGGCCACCTACATCTGGCCCTTAAAGTGGTTTACATAAGGTTTTGGTATTTGTTTGCAGAGACTGCAGCGAAGTAGCTTGTGTTATTACAAGTCACTCTTATTTACTGTTTATTTATTCAGCAGTATGTGTTTTTTAAGTCAGCACAGCCACCAAACACAACACCACCGTTTCCCAATCCTCCAGACTACTTCAGGTGATCATTATATTTTTACATCTTACATTTCATTATACAGCACCCTAATCCACGTTTAATGCTGCAGTAAATAAAGACCTTTTTTACCCCTTAATGTCTTCCAAAATGAATGCCTGTTTCATTAGTCAAGAATAGTTTTTTTTCTTCCACTGTCCCTATTCTTAGCTAATTATATTTAATTGTATGGGATGTGCTGTAAGTATTTCCCTCGATGCTGTCTGAATACGTCAAGATCGCAGTCTCAAGCCAGGGGTTGGCATCACATCTTGTGATCGTTTTTATTCTCCACTTATTCTTTTATACTGCTCGTGTATTTTGCTGGTGTGTCATTTGAGCTAATAGCAACCTGTCTCCTCCGCCCTTGTGCCTTCGCTATGTGCTGGGTGTTCTTGAGTATCCGCTAATTTGACTGCTGGCCTATCCTGTTCACTCAGAGCGCCTTCATGGCGCCAGTGTTTCTCATTTCTAATAATCTCACTTTTAAAGTTCCTGATTGTGTCCTTTTCAACTTTATAATGGGTCCTCTAGCTATTGGCTCTCATTTATTTTGGTGGACTGCTATTGGTCAGCTGCATGTTTAAAGGTACACCTCTTAAGGTTACCCCATACTCTCTTGTAGACAGATGTGCTCCCTTTAGGTCTGGCCTGCCAGCTTTAGTTGTCTGCCATACTCTTGTAATTAAATCCAAAAAAACATACGAGTAATACATTCGTATTCATACGTAGAAGGGGAAGTTCTTGAAGCAGAAACATGATGAATGTGGAAGGGTAATTCCTGTAAACGGCTGAGTAGGCCTTTCTAAGTGCTGAACTGGGCCTAGATGAGGAAGGTGCTGCTCTTGGAGGTGTCAGAAGCAGAGCCAGGAACTTCCCTCCTTCAAACACAATGAATGCAGTGCAGGAAGATAGGGTCATGAGGAGTCACCAGAGGACCAGGGCGGGACGGTGCTGTCACCAGACGAGACAACGTGGCAGGCTGCAGAACACCATAGCCCCTGAACAATGAGAGCCCTCTCCTTGGGGAAGAGTGGCACCAGAGCCATCTCTCCTATGAAGAAAGGGAAATACTATGTGTAGGAAAGTGCTTCTTTTTGACATGGTTGCCCTCACATTTGCCTAATATTTGATGCTATTTTGACTGAAGTGCACTGGGTTCCTACTAACATGATCCCCAGTGCCAGTGCTCTTTCCCTAAAACAAAGTAACTGTGCATTTGTTCCCCAATTGGCAAGAACTTTAGCCCCCCTGTAAGTCCCTGATAAATAGCCCCCCTGCTACCTAGGGCATGGGTACTAAAGAGGGTCCCTAAGGTCTGCAGCATGGATTGTGCCACCCTAAGGGACCCACCACCAAACCAGTGCAGGCTGTGTGAAATGGTGCAGAAAAAAGTGAAAACAATCCATGGCACACTCCTTGTGTGCCATGCCCAGAGACACTGCATGAAATATATGTAAGTCACCCTTAAAGCAGGCCTTACAGCCCTAAGGCAGGTTGAATTATATTAGATGTGAGAAAATATCTGCATGAGCCAATATGCCCCTGTGCTGTCTAGTTCAATTACTAGATAGTACAAGTGAACAGGGAAGTCATTTTAAGTACATGTACTGGGCACTGGTCATTACAAGTTCCCCAGTTAATTGATTACTTCACTGAAATCTATGCTGTTTAGTATCAAATACCTTGTATTTATAAATCCTGCTGATTCCAGTGATGGATGTAATAATACATACAGCCAGAGGGTACCTTAAAGGTACTTCCTGAAAACTTACCAGATCTAGTCGGCTAGCTGACTGGTCCTGCCCAGCCTGCCACCACAGACGATTTTCTGACCCCCAGGGGTGAGATCCCATGGTCTCAGGAGGTCAGGAACAATGCCTGCTCCAGGGGAAGGTGTCCACACCCCCTCCAGTAGCATGGTTAGTGATTTAGCACATCATGGCCAGGGTCCCTGCCGCCTTTGATTTGCAACCCCGGCTTCCCCCAGAAAGGAGAGATACCACCCTGTGCCCTGAGTCCGATTTGGCACCAGAACAAGTGGTAAATTAGATATGCAGAGAGGTGTGGTGCACTACCAGTCCAGTCACACCTCTAAAGAGGGCTGATGTGACCCACATAAGAAGGATTCCGAACTCTTGATTTGATGAAACTAGGAACTCTGGGACAGGGTTATGCCCCCTTCCCACAGAAAGTGGTCATATAGGGGATGTAGTGACTGCAAGGCTATGTAGTCCTTTGCCATCTACCCCTCATTCCCCTTAACACCCATACATCTAGCATATAGGGGAGCCCCTTGCAACAGAAAGGCAGAACTGACTGACTCAAGAAGGAGAAGGACACCGAAGGGCTACAAGAAGCAAGAACTGAGGGGTAGCAACTGACTTGGCACCAACACTGCCGACCTGTCTGCCGTCCTCGACAATTGCAGCAAAGACAATTCATCCTGCAGCTATTCTGCCTCCAAAAGCCTGGAGCAAAACAGCTAGCATCTCCCGTGGAGTAGCAGAGAAACTCCTTTGCATCCTGCGATCACAGAAATGCAAGCTCTGGTTCACCAAACTGCTGACCAGCATCCTCACTGACGCAGCAGCCACCCAGGATGTCCTGAGCTCCCAGAGGTCAGCCCCGTCTCCTCAGCAAATAACAAGATGTTAGACCCTACACGAGCCCACCACCACCAAATGCAGCAACCAAGACTTATTGGTGGTCCAATCCGGACACTGACCCTACAGAGACCGACCAGCCAAACATGGACATCAGCACCACAGAAGCCATCATCCAGAGTGACCCAGCTTTCCTGTTGTGTCCCCATCTCCAGGTCGTCATATGAAGCAAGTGTCTATGACTGCTGTGACACAACACCTCAAAGTACCTCTGCACCCGAGCCCCACAGCCCGAGTCCAAGTAAACCAAAGGTGTCCCTAGCACCCAGAGATCCACCAAGACCTTAACTCACCTTTGAGTTCTGCCGGCCTGGTCTTCTAGTCCTTGCCTACACATTCTTTCTGTGTGCTCACCGAAACCGAGTGCCTTTAACCGCCGCCATCCACCGGACCAAAGCCCACTGCACACAGATCGACCACAGGTGCATCCCAGCTCAAGAGACTCTAAAGACTCGATCCCCCTCTTTGGGTTCGAAGCTCCAATTCCCGCCCCCACTCTCCCCTCCACCCTCAGTCACCGCTAGCAGCTTATTCTAGAAGGAACCATTTCTCCTTGGCCTCAACGGGCCGCCTTACACCAAAAAGCCCCACAGCAACAGTACGCCCTTGAGTCGACAGAGGTGATCTGTTGTTGTTGTCTTGGACCTTGGCCTCTACTTACCTTAAATCCTGAAGAACAGTACTGTTTGTCATTGACATGTGATCCTATGCAGTGTATGTTTTCCCCATAGGTTAACATAGGTTAACATTACCTCAAATACAGTATTGTCTATTTAATGCTAAAAACTATTTTGAAAAGTACTTACCTGATCATAAAGATCTTGGTGCCTAAAATAATATAAAAATCTGTTATTTTTATAAATTGGTGTCGGACTTCTTTATTTAGTGTCTGACCCACCATTTATTGACTGTGTGTGTACAACAAATGCTCAACACTGCCCTTTGAATAACTTAAGTTGCACGACCACACTCCCACGAAACAGAGCAATTGAGATTTTTAAGAATGTCCTGCAAATTAATAAGGGTTGATTGAACTCTCTGCACAGTGTACTTCGTTTTAGTGCACTATATAGAAAGCCAGTTTCCTACACTTAGGCGGAGAATTTCTAAAAAGTCACGTAACCCAGTGCAGCACCCGCGAGGCTGCGTTGCGTTGAACGACAGGGAGGGACTAAGAGAGCGCCATATCTCCAGAGATATGGCTCTTTCCTCCCCTTTCCATTGCGCCGGCGCTGGTTTCAGCTGCGGTGCGCCATGCACACACCTTAGCGCCAAAGCGCTAGGGTATGTGAAGGAGTGTAGCATAGGTTTTGTACAGGAAAGGTACCCTTCCTGTACAAAATACTATGCTAAGCATGATGCAAATCTATTACCACTTTGCATACTGCTGCACAGTGCAGCACACAAGGAAAGTCAGAAAAGCACAGAGAAATGAAAGTATTTCTCCTGTTTATTTATTTATTTATTTATCTGTTAGCGCCTCCTGTGAAGGGGCGTTAACTTTTGGCGCAAAACCATGTTTACAAATCGTTGTAAATATGGTTTTGCATCAAAAGGCAGGGGTGGTTGCATGGGAACGTCATTGTACCACCCATGTAATGCCCACTCAGCGTAAAGTAATGCAAAGCAGTGTTTTGTTCTTCTTTGCGCTACTTAGAGGCTGCTTTCCAGCGCAAAACATACTTTCGTGACGTTAAACCAGGGCAAAAGGTTTGAAAATCTCCCCCTAAGTATACTGTCATTGATTATTACCAACGGTTAACTCGACCAGATTGGAACTGAGGGGCATATGTCTTTGAAGAAATTAAGAGATACTATACTGATGTTGCCCTAAAACAAGCACCAATAGATGTTCTCCATACATAAGAAAGGAGAAAAATAATATGAACACAGCTGAGAAACTCCTGGAAGCTCAAAATAGGCAAAGATAAAGCAAATAAGAAGACTCAAAGCAACACATTTATTTATTTATTTATTTATTTAATTTATATGGCGCGTTATAACCACAGGGGTCTCTAAGCGCTGTCTGTCCAGATTTACGTGATGAGATATTACATTCACTTGAAACCAACTGTGCACCTACGATCTGCTCCATGCTTGTTTAAACAATACAGTCTTTAGTTTTTTTCTGAAGAAGAGTAAGTTGCTTTCCTTCCTGAGCTCTGGATCCAGTTTGTTCCATAAAGCTGGGAGCGTGTTGGAAAACGCACGGCCCCCCACCGTGGTCAATTTGAAGCGGGATTGGGACAAAAGAGTGGCGTCCGACGAACGCAGAGTCCTACCCGGTGTGTAGGGGGACAGTCGGGATTTCAGATATTTTGGTGCTTTGCCATACAGAGTCTTGTGAGCGATACACAGTCCTTTAAAGACAATTCTCTGACGAATTGGGAGCCAATGCAGCTCCTGCATCAGGGGAGAGGCATGAGCAGTCCTGGGTTTTTTAAATATCAGCCTCGCTGCATCATTCATAACTCCCTGTAGTTTGTCCAGCAGCCGCTGGGGCAAACCTATATATAGGGAGTTCCCGTAGTCCAGCCTGGCCAGAATTGTGGCTGAAACCACATGTCTCAAAGTAGGGAATGAAAGTAGGGCAGAGATCTTCCTTAGTTGTCTTAGGAGGCCTATGCAGGTGCCCACTACAGTGGTAACTTGTTTTTCCATGGATAATTTATTATCCACATATAGGCTTAAGCTTTTGACTGCGGCTGCCGGTTTCGGTGGTGTACCCAGCTCCCTGGGCCAAAATTTCTCATTCCAAGGGTTGCCCGAGATGGAGATGGGCAGCACTTCCGTCTTATCCGGATTGACTTTCAAAGAGTTCTCGGACATCCAATTAACTGTGGTTTTCAGTATGTCCTGTAGCCTAGTGGATGCTCCCGGGCCATCATCCAGCCGGATGATTATCTGGGTGTCATCGGCATAGTTGTACACTAGGCAGTCCATCCTATTCAGGAGAGCAATTAGTGGCTGCAGGTAGATATTGAAAAGTAGGGGTGACAAAGCAGAGCCCTGTGGGACCCCGCAGGTGATCGGAGCGGAGGTGGAAAGTAGATCGCCCAGCTGTACTCGTTGTGTCCTACCCTGCAAAAAAGATGTAAGCCATGCATGTGCTATACCCGTGACGCCAAAGGATCTCAACCGCGACAGAAGCTGTTTGTGACACACGGTATCAAACGCCGCGGAGAGATCCAGTAGTATCAGGGCGCTCGGTGTTTTTACATCAGCCCGAGTTCTTAGCTCATCTAGAATGGATAACATGATTAGCTCCGTGCTGTGATTAGCACGGAACCCTGCCTGATTGATCTCCAGCAGGTTATTGCTCTCTAGATGGCCCGAGAGTAGAGTTAGCACATGCTGCTCAATCACTTTAGCCAAAAAAGGCAACTGAGAGATGGGCCGAAAATTTTTCAGACATTTTGTGTCTGCACCAGGTTTCTTCAGTAAGGGGATCAGGCGGGCCTCTTTGAAAGCTAGAGGGATCTGTCCTGTGCGAAGAGAAGTGTTCAATAGATGCAGAACCTCTTCCTCAATTCCTGGCATTGCCACCTTGAATATGTCAGGAGGGCAAGGGTCCACCAAGGAACCCGATTTAACTCGGCCTATGATTTTAAGTAGTTCCTGTTTGGAAATAGGGGAGAACTCAGCTAATGGTGGGATATTTAACGGGGCGATAAAGTCTGGTAGGCAGGGACATTCGAGGGGTACGGTTTCCGCAATTTCGTCCAAGATATCGGATATCTTCTTTACGAAGAAGTCCTGAAACCTCTGACAGTCCTCCTGAGTGAACTCGGGACTTTGCTCTTTATATTTACACAATATACTGCTTTCCAACAAGAAGCCCACAAAAACAGTAGGCAAGCACATACACACACCAATATGATGTCAAAGTAAGGACACTTTGGGTGCAGAAATACTGATAGGAATAATAGGCTTCAGATAAGCACTTGAAACAAAAATGGATTTGATGTCAACAGAGATCAATTTGTTACACCGAAAGATCGGAGAGCATGCGCAGTACTAAATGTGAAGTGAGAGCACTGCAGAAGGAAGTCCACAACTTGAAAGAGAGAGTTGCAAAGCTGACCACACTTACTGGGTGACTGGAAGAGAGGAAGATATGGAGGCCCACTTCAAGAGGAATAACCTGCAATTTGTGGTTTTTCCTAAAAAGGCAGAGAGCACTTTGGTGGAGTGATTTCTAGAGGAATGGATGTTGCAAAACCCAAACCCCAGCGGCCTTTCTAAGGGTTTCATGGTTGAAAGAGCACACAGAGCACTGGTTCCCTCTAGGGGCTGCACCAAGAACAATAATTGTCAGAGACCTTAATTACCAAGATAGTGACATAATCCTACAAAAGGATCAAAAAGTACTTTATTTGGAATATGAGAATCATAAGATATCTAAAATTCAAGACTACATCATAAAAGAGCAAATGGAGCACAAGGCATTTGTTGAATTGAAACAAAATCTGAGAACGATGGAATAAAATCCAAAATACTCTATCATACAAATTGAAATAATTGCTGATGGAAGATCGCTTTTATTCACGAACCCTACTGAAGCATGGGATCACCTTGAGATTTGGGATAAGGTGGGCCTGAAGAGAAACCTGACAGCGTCTCACTTAACCACATCGAACAGCACTTAAAGTAACAGCAGGCCAAGAGGATAGAGACCAACAAGAACAGACTTTACAGAAGATCGAACTCCCCATGTCCTAGTGTGAGAAGGCAGTACACTATTGGAAGAGGAATTTAATCCTCTTGAAAGAGACATGAGCAACACCGTCCAAGCACCAAAATCTGCAGATGAAGTGGTGGTGGGTGGGGGGGAGGTGGGTAGTGAAGATAAGTAAAATTAAAAGTTATCTTCGCAAATCATTGACAAACAAGATGTGAAGACTAAACATACTACTAGTTACACAGTGTCAAGTAAGTAATTGAGTGAATGTTGAAAATATTTGTGCTCCCCGAACTGTAAGGTGACAAGGAAACAATATAAATATAGGACAACATAATTCTAAAGAACTGGGTAGAGGTCAGAAATTAAGTAGGAAACTATGTATATTAGGAGAACTAATTGGCAAACAGTGGTTTGGTTGTTTGATAGGGGAGCTGATTTTTGCAATTTCTGAACTTGTGGGGCTCAAACTCAGTGCGGGTACTTGAGTCCTAAAGAGTCACTCGCATAGCACATTTGCTAGTTATATTGGTATAGGTACAAACACAAAGTCAAAAAGTTATTAAAGTTGTGAGGGAAGGGGGGGGCGAAGCAGCCTATTGGCTAGTCCACATTTCAACTCAACAAAACTTTATTTATAGTTAAAAGGGGTCCTATCCTTCAGCGGATGGGTAAATTGTCTCAGAAAGGACATTTTTGCCTGGCCTGAGTAGGGGAGAGTGTGAGACATTTTGGGAATATTAACTGGATTAGGCAAGGTGGTTGGTCACCAACAGCTAAGGCAAGGCAGAAATAGGACCATGATGAGGGATTAGGACTATCCTGATCCCCGCTTAAACAGAGTAAAGATCAAAATCGAACGTCAAATCAAACAATCCAAGATCTAAAGAGCAATAGGGCTTATTTGTGATAGGGTTGCGCCGCTGGAACATCACTTTTTGTGACACTCCGGTGGCGCAAGCCTCTCAATCATACCTATGAGGCCACGCAAAGCCACTCATAGATATGGAGTAAGACAAAGCAGCGCAAGTCACTGCATTGCTTTACTCAGTGCTAGGGAGGTGTTCCATGGTTGTTGCAGTGGGCTTTCCCACGCAACACCCATGGATTTTGATGTTGACTCAGATTTACTTTATTATGCAAACCCAGGGCAGCGGAAAAACGTTACACCTTCGTAGAACATGCGTAACAAGGTGAATTGTTTTTATTTCTCCTCGTTTTTTTTTGCTTTCCATGTGTGCTGTTTTCCACAGCACACACGGAAAGAGGAAAACGTCACTCTGGATTATTTTTGTGTAGAAAGATGCCCCATCCTGTACAAAAACAATCCTGCATGCAAAGCGGACACACTCGTACCATGGTGCAAGGGTGCCTGAATTGGAGCGAGCACAGGGGGAAAGCACAGGAACGCACCATATGTCATAAATACTGTGCATTCCTGCCCTTTCACATTGGCGTTGGGTAGCACAGAAAGAACCCTTGCGGCGCTGCCCTATGTCAATTCCCTGTAAATGAGGACCATAGTGTTATAGCCTATCTAAAGCAGCAAGGCATTACAACTACCAAGATCCAGGAGACCCATAGGATAAGACCAGAGGTAGCTAAGTTTTGTAGGTAGTGGGGAGGACAGTTGTTTGCTACAAATTATTCAAATTACTTAAGGGAAATCCATATATGGAGGACAACAAGAGTTCCCTCTAAGTCTCAGAATATATTAATTGACTATGCTGTCAGATATACACTTGTGCATAGTAAATTAGATGTGGTTGAGGTGTGTTTTGTAAAGATGTTTGCACCTAATACGGATGATGGATTTTTTTTTTCACTAAGATATTAACAGCAATTTTTACAGTTCTTATTACAGTTATGATTTGGAGAGGTGACTGGAATTTGGTATTTTGGATGGCAGCGTGGATCTAAGCCAAATATGACCAAGTACCTGCTAAACATAATGCAGGAAACGGGGTTAATAGAGGCATGGAGGACACAGCATCCATTAAAAAGAATATAATCTTATTATATGTACATATATCACTCGCAGCATGGACTATATACTTATGAAAGGGTAAAGACTTTGGAAAAATCAGGGACCTAACATAGTTGAGGAGATTTTGTGTTAGACCATTTCTCATTGACATAGATGAGAGCACCGGTCACAACATAGAAGCTGAGGATAGAAGCATTGACTGATTTACCATATACATACATTTATTAGTTTAGGCATGGCGGACCTGCTGAATGCCCCTGCAATCCCCGAATACCTGTGCACAGCCCACATGAAAGCATCTTTTGTAAGGTATGAAAATGCAAAAGTAATGTTGATGGAATCATTCTTAAACCATTGGGGGTTGCTAAAAATGCAACTGACACTGGGCCATAACATTATGCAACTTATGAGGCTCTCCTGTCAATTTGTCTGCCTGTGCTAAAGCCAAATTAGGAGTGACTGATAAATTATGACTCACTCCAACATTATAAGTCACACCTTCCGCTGCCATAGAGGAACTGGCCAGGGGTTATCTTCACCTGGCAAGGGTGGTGTATAATTACTTGAACAAGGTGTTAATTGATTCCATCATTTAAGCAAAATAGCTTGCTCCTGGGGAATCTTTGAAGTAGATTGGGCCTTGATTTGTACTGCAGATCTTGCTAAAAGCCCCTGATGTCTGCAAATATCTGTGCTGATGAACAAGATAAAACATACAACTAAACAGAAATTGGGGGAGAAACGGCAGGGAGTAGAGGGAGAGAGTTTGGATTGGAGCCCATTCTCCAGGGTTTTGTCTCTTTAGATGGATGGCACCACTCTCTATGGATGTTTTGACAATAGGTGGCTCTGACCAGCTGGAAGACAGAAGATATACAGCAAGTTTAATTACAACTGAACACCAAGGAATAAATAACAACTAAAACAAGGCTTACGGGTTCCATAAGAGGATTTTGCTAGGAGGAGCAGGGGCTGAGCTGGAATCCAGGACCCTGGATGCTGCTGAACACTCACAGGTACGAAATGGGACAAGAGACAGTGCAGCCAACAATATATAGAGAGGAAGGAACCAACCAGAACCGAGGGAACTGGAAAGGCAAAAACAACAAACAGTGAAGGAACGCAAAATGGGTGCAAACTAAAGCAAGTTTTGAAAAGTCAGTGTAACCATGCAATACTTTTGCATTCAACGGTTTCGGGTGTTTGAAATCCTTGACCTGGGAGTCCATCCACCGCACTGCCACCAGGTCACAATGGTAGTAGACCCGCTCCATTCATGGAAGGGCTACCACCAGTGATTTTTTAGGTCGGGCCTAGCGCAGCGCGCATGCGCTGATCTATGGGAGGCTTCTTGTGAGCACTCTAAACTTCTCCCTGTGGGTCTGACTTCTCCCACACATTGGATTGGCCTTTGCGTGTGTCTTTCAATAATGAAAGCTTTCAAATGGCCAAAGGCGGGTGCATGTCCCACCTCTTCTCCAAAGGTTCAATCCCACAGTGTTTTGCTCTCGGGAGCGAGCAGCGCCACGCAGGGTGGCAGCTGCATTCCTCGTTGTGGATCAGGTTACTAACTAAACACAGCGTGGTCGCTTTCACTTTAGCACCCACACTTGTTGTTTTGTGTGGGTTTGTTATTCGTGGATCAGGTTACTAATTCAACACAGCGCGGTCGCTTTCACTTTAGCGGCTGCGCTTGTTGTTTTGTGTGGGCTTGTAATTTGCTTGCTGTTGTGTTTTAGGTGCACAGAACCTCTCACCCTGTATGTTTTCTTTGTGAGGGCACAGAAATTTCCTTGTTCAAACATCTTTGTCTCAATAATATACCAATAAATACATTTGCTGGGTACAAATTGGTAATCGTCATATATTTTATGCTGCCGCTGGCTCTCAATTATAATCTATGCAATATTGTTATGCAAACAAACTAAAGCAAATGTGGGCTCTGCAGAGTACCTTATCATTTACTTGCCCAAATGTGCATTAGCAAGATCCCCCAATACGCGCCCGCACCGGAGTCAATAATCCAACCTCATTCCACACAAAGCGAACAGGATGGTTCTCCGAGTGAAACACTTGCTTCAGATACATGGCTTCATTTTGCACGTCACACTTTACAAATAGAATATTGGCGAGGTCTTCTCTTTCTTCCATCCAGCCAAGTCCATATTGTTGTTGTTGCCTCTTATGTGCAGCATGTAGAAGCCATAAAATGGTGGTGTTAAGTGCACTGTGACGTTATTACAAATAATGGATGCACATTTTATAAAAAGTGAATGAAGTTGAAACTCACCGTGTGCAGGTGAGGCTGCAGTGGACAGAGGAGGAGAGAGAACGGATTACAGTATCTTTGTAGTGATATCCTTTGGGGTGCTAATCTTCCCGTAAGACAGCTGTCCACACGCAGTGCCCTCGCTGCACCTTACAATGTAATGTCTCAGTACGGCCATATACACGTGCACACACATACCCACTTTCATACCAGTCCAATCATATACACGTGCACACACATACCCACTTACATCCCAGTCCGGTCATATAAATGTGCTCACACATACCCACTTACATCCCAGTCCAGCCGTATACATGTGCACACACATACCCACTTACATCCCAGTCCAGCCATATACGCTTACATAGATATACACACACTGACATATGCGCACACACATATAGGCCAGTACATGCACACACAGACACTGTTGCACAAATGCACGAACATGCTCCGTACTCGTACGAAACATATACCCCTACACTCAGATACATAGAGAAACAAATAAGTGCTCACATGGAAAATATGCACACATGCACACATATAGATACAAACACCCACATATCACACCGGTATGCTCACACATACAGGATATAGAAATGCACACAAACATATACACAGGGCTTTAAGTGGGATGGAAAAGCTGAGGGGTCTGTTTTGTGAAGGACTTCTTGGGTTAGTTCTAAACACCTTCTTGGGAATGCATTCTGCCCATTACTTATAATTGGCTTCATGTTTTGTAATTCACAGTTGCATGCTTTCTGTTTGCTGGCTTTATTTATTTTGGGCTGACCAGCATCTATTATCTCTTTGTCCCACCCATGGGGCATAGCCTGTTAATAACGTGCTGCATAACTAAACACTTGTAAGTTCCCTAAGCCGAGACCTATTGGCTATACCAATGCTTGTGGTTCTTGGGATCACCATGTCAGTCACTGTGGTCATGAGAAAGAAAAATCTAAAATGTCCCTGATGCTCAGGGAGAAAACTCCCCGACATCAGAGACCCAAAAAAGAGGATGCTCCCTGAGCCCAAAAAATATGGAGGCCCACTCAGCATTCAGCAATGATGAAAGTGCAACTGATGCACCAGTACATGCATTTTCAGCACAGAGATCTCTCTCCGGCAGGTGGGAATCTATCCATTTTGCAGGACACCCACGAACATTAAATGAACCCCTTGCTTCCTAAAAGCTGCAAAGAGGAATGTCACTTGCAACCCAGCAAAAGGCTTCTTTCTTAACTATGGACATTCCTTCCCTATTACTAATGAAGAAGCCTCCTTGTAATTCCACTAAATGAAAATTACAGAAATCTTTTCAGGGCGACCTGAAGATGTGTTTGACGCGAATGTACTGACACAATAAGGGAGAATCCCTGTCAGCAAAGCCTGCAGCTGCCAAACTGATCTCATTGCTACTCACCTTTTGGCCTATTGCAGCCAGATTGATGGTGTAACTCTCGCGATTGGCTCCCCCCAGCCCACGGTGAATGATCAGAGCATGCACCGGGATCAGCGTTGGGGCCGGGTGGGAGGGATTTCGACGGACGACGGAAAATTAATTATTTATTTAATTTCGCCTCACCGCTCTTACCTGCACGGGCCACGGCTGACCAGGATCTGTTATTGCTGCCAATGCCTCTGGTTTGCCTCTAAGGTATAGTATAGCTTTGGACAGAGGCCAAGAGCAGATGCAGGATTGGAGCCTAAAGTTTGCATGGTTTAAGGAGGCTATTTTGCAGCCGAACCTGGCTTTCTCTACAGTGGCATAACATAAAATTATAAGGCCCCCTTTACAGAATGTGAAGAGGGGCTCTTGAGAATCCCATATCGCACAGATATTCATTGCTCGAGAGCTGAATGGGGTCCCCATGATTGGTTGGTGGTACCCCGGAAAGTTTGGGGGACCCCCAGCACCTCAGTTGCCTCTGTTACTCACATGCCCCTCTATGGAGATGTAAACTGTCACCTCTACAAAAATCAAAGCTGAAATAGAGCAACACTACCACTGTCATGGCTGCTGTATCAGGGCATTATAGAAAACAATGAGAACACTTAAAAGCTCTGGAGGTGGATTGTTTTCAAGCAGCGAAAGCCCATTCCAAAGCTCCCATAACTTATTAAAATTGCTGATACTCCTGCATCTTGCATGCTGAAGTCTACACGTGTTTCTCATCTTAGTTCTAATCTAAGAACTGTAAGCACATCAGCGTGTCTATGAAATTAATTACAATACCGACCTGCACAGCATGATATGAGTTGTTGTTCAAGCCGTGCTTAATTTATATAACAAAATATGCAGGTGCTCAGATTTCTTGTTTGGTTCCCGCTGCCAGCACTACTTATTGCCAGGGTTGCTGAATACCAAGGCAGCCTAGTTTTGATTCCACCTAAAGCATCTTTCTGCCACCGCCCTGCACTTCATGCCTCTCTATCTCAGGGTATTTTTCATTGCAGTTTTCCCTCTTTGACGGTGTTTCCCAATTTTTATCTTCCATTCTCTCTTTTTGAATTTGCTTCCATTGCTCTGCATTAATGTCCGGTAACATAAAACTCCGTTTCCAAAAATGAATGTCAGTGCCCGTCACCTGCTACCCCTGGTACAAAGTAAGCACTGTGGGAATCTGTGTTTATACATGATGGAAATATAATTGGGACATCAGACAAACACAAGAGGCTCGTTTCACATCTGACATGCTAATTATGTATCAATATTTACTATCATCCTGCCCAAAATATAATTATAATGGATACAACCAATAATAGCAAAAAAACATAGTGCCTTTTAGCCTCTTAGTGCTCCTGAACCCTCTGAATCTGTCTAGAAATATCAGTGTTAAAGGCTTACAAAGAAATCATTAGATCATCAGATTATTTTGAAGAAAAAAGTTCTTAGAAGTGCATAGTTTCATGAACACCAGTGTCAGAAATATACATTAATTCAAGATTAGGTAGGAAAGTTAGCATTTTCCATCAACTACACTGCCAAGTCTCATGCAGTGCATTGAAACCCAGTTACCACTATGACATCTTACTTTCAATGCTTTGCACCAATTCATTATCAACGGGCTAATGCGCAGAATCCCAACCAAGTGAGTTCCAAAGGACGATAGCCCAAGGCAAATAAAGAAAATCTATACAGGACAATATTCAAAGTCAGAACCATAAAAGTTTATTCAAAATTAACAATCATTACAGAGGTAGTTAGTCAGTTTAAATCAGCATCAACATAGTTCATAAGTCAAGAAAAAAAGTCTAAGTATTAGATCAAATGACAATCTGACATTTGGACATCCAACATTTGGACTGCTCAGATTAAAAGGCAAGAAAGATCTGGCATACACCCCAAATAAGGCACATTTAATAGGTTCAGAGGCTTGGAACCCACACTCTCAGCATGGTGTGAAATGGCAGAGGAATGACCTAATAAAGTTACATGACATAAACCAATCAACATCGCAGAAATTGTGTTCCATACTATTCTACAGGCCAACTAAATTTAAATAACTAATTATTTCCTTTACCCTACATACAAGGGAAGTTGCATTGCATGTGTAAACAAGAAAACATATAAATGAAGAAACAAACAGTTGTAGCTGCAGGCAGCAATAGACTTGAATATTGCAACATTACAAGAACATCTCTGGCATGGCTTTCTTTCGAAGAACAAGTTAGATACAGTACAAGAAGCTGTTTCAACTGTTTTCTGTTCATAGAGAAGAAGTCTAGCAAGCCTTGTAAACACGAAGAATAAACCATCATTTCTTTTGTAACTGCAGAAGGGCATGTCTATACCGCAGCCTGAGGCCCAGTTCTGTCAACTCAACACCTAGTTATGCAAACCTAAACATACGCAAACAAACATTATTTTCTATTAAAGCTTTTTCAAATATCCAAACTCAGTCACAAGTAGCCTGTCCTGTTTTCAGTGTTTATTTTAGTGGTTTACATTGGTGTTTTCTCATTGTTTTCCGAGCCATATTAAATTAGTGCTCAACGGTGTTTTTTCAACTGCCAAACCCCCAAAATATACCAAAACTGTGTTTTTTCAGTGTTTACAGGGATTGTTATAAAGCACATAGTAAAGCAGGTTATGTAGTGTCTTCCCATTGGCAGTGTGTCCAATTGACTTGTGAGACTATTTTAAGCATAGGAAGTCTGTATACTGCACACTTACATCTTATTACGCTCTCTCACCTTGCATTACCTCTCTCACTCTGTCAGGGTTCTGTCTGGTTTACAGGGCTATAAAGGGATTGCAAAAGTAAGAGGGTTATATTCAAGCATTTTAGTAAACAGATTCCTGGTGAGTGCTGGGGGTCATTTATCTACCTCTTACTGAATATTACTGCGTTGTAGGGGTGGTCAACCCTGCCAACAGCATAGTACCTCATGAGACCCTTAACATTTTGAACTACACCAGATTAATTTGTAGCCCTGCAAACTAAGGCACCTGAAACTTGAAGCTTTAATCATGCTCAACCTTGATTGTCTACACTCTTTGCCTAACTACAGTAAGATGGTGGTGATGCTGTTGTGTGGACATTCTTCGCTACGAAGTGGCACTGTGGCAAAAGGCTCACTTTAAGTCAGTCCCGCCCTTTTAACAGACATTGCATTGTATTCTGTGACATGAAAATTTGCTGCTACATGGTAACTATGGGTGCAAAGCCGAAGCAGTAAAGGTCATGTGGGTAAAACGCTAGGATTAGCTTAAGATATCACACATAACAATAGGACACCTTGCAGCTATGAATTATGTTGATATATGAAAAGTCTTGTAACATGTTTTTACCACTATCTCCAAGGGCATGATGACAGCTTTCTTTTCAGGGGTACCTGTCACTACACCTAGCATTGATTGTTTAAACCAAGGACTGTTATGCAGACTACCTGCTATCAATGGTGACTTGTTGGAAAATAAGACTGATGTATAAAAAGGTTTTCTCATTCTTTATCTGTGGGTAAATGTGATAGTACATAATAATTCTTATGAGTCAAACATTTCACCAATCAGTTAAAGACTTTAAACACTGCCAAAAAATGAAATATGATTTTAGTATTCCCCAGTTTTCTCAATATTCTTATACCAGTCTTTCTTGCTGTTAACTTATATGACAAAGGTACATTGTTTTTGTCCCTTCAGAAAGAAAGAAAAATGACTCATTCTCTCTCGTTTTCCATTCTTTGAATGTCCTTTTAGTTTGTGGTTTTGGAGACGTTTCTCAGTGTTTATATGTTTACACTTTTGAGAGCTGTTTCCCCTTTAGTTTTAAACGAGGATAGCCAATTCACAACACACACACCAGACAAACACCAATTTTGTTATATCAGAATAACACAAATCATTCATCACATTTGAAGCATATGTACTCACTCACCACTCCTGCAAAATGGCATACAGAGCATGAATGCCTGAAAACAAAGAGGAAGCAATCTTAAAGTTTGCCTCCTCAGGTGCTACAAAGAGTTCCTCAACAAAACCACCAGCAGTCCCACTGTCTGAAAAATGGATCACTCTAAATCAATGTATTAGAAGCCATGTTCAGGGATATGAAAACAATAAAACTATTCCTTACACTCGGTTCAAACATATTCAGCAGCTAACCCTGCCTCAGCCTAATCTGGTTTCATGTAATATACATACATGCTCTGGTCCTAGATTATATTTGGTCCGATGTATGTGAACTAACATCAATTCGGAGAGCACTTAATATGCATCTGCTAAATCTCAAATACTCTATCCAAGAACGTTAAAAAATAACTTAGTGCAAAGTCAAGGTCTCAGCACACATTTACTAAGAAGATTACCGAAGCATAGAGCACCAATAACAGTAGAAGCCTTTTTAATCTATCTTTTTCTTTATGATTCACTAACACGTTCCAGGTTAATGAAGGTGTACCCAGGAGCACACTCGCGCAAAAGTATTTTACCTGGTAGTTCCCATTTATGAATTCTAAAAAACATTGACGGCCCGTTCTGCGATTATTGCATTAGTTCTTCAAATGCATAATTTTAAACCAGAGATGTTTGAAGGCACAAAGCAACTTTGGGGCATATTATCAAGGAACGGTGTTAAAATTATCGCCGCTTTAGCAGGAGAAAACTCCCGCTTAAGCGGCGATAATGGGCTTGAAAATACGCCCTTGAGAATTCCAATAGAAGCCCATGTTCTGGTGTCAACATGGGCTTCTATTTGAATTCTCAAGGGCGTATTATCAATCCCATTCTCGCTGCTTTAGCAGCAGTTTTCTGCCGCTAAAACTGTGATAATTTTAATGCCGCTCCTCGATAATATGCCCCCTTATTTCTCTACCTAAACCTCTCTTCCTGCTTCAAAGTGAATCTATCTCTTTCTATTTAGTGTCATCATAAAGATTATTTAAGGGTCCTGAAAAAGACGTATTTCTACTGTTTCTGTGTGACCCTGTTTCTGAACAATTACTTCCCCAAAGAGCTTCTAGATATTCAGCACAAGTCTATGCTATGGATCTTACTTACTTGCCTCTGGGTCTATTCGAGGTGCAGCTTTCCACGAGGAAAAGCTTTTTGTGTAATGCGGCCAACATAGCTTAGAGGCGAATAGCAATGGGGTGGCTCTGCATGCCATTTCTTATATATTTTGATGACTCAGGGACAAAGGTTTTTTTAGGGAAACTACTGTATGATTCCTGTCCAGAACTCCAGCCTAAAAATATCTGGTATGACGTCTCTGCAAATCTACCAAAGACCAGCCATTCTACACCATTTGAACTCATCCTGAAATCAAGACAGATTGCCCAGACTTTAAAATGTATCTTATGTGGGAAGTGGCTTGTGCGCTCTGCTGATTTTATTTTGGTTGTTGCCTTTTTTGAACATTATGTGACTCAAGATTCTTGTTGCTTTTTTTCAAGAAATTCATAAAGTATTGTCAAACATTCTACGGAGCCTGCTGGGTGTGTAGTGTTATGTAAGTCATAGTGCATGACTTGCAACCCAGATTTATTTCTGGTCAGGTCCACAATCGTCCATACACATCCACCATTCAACGTGTTTATTTACATTCAAAGGTGGGTTGCCCACATTATGTAGGAAAAATATCGCCAGTGGAATCGTTCTATAAAATTATCAAATGTTATCAAAGTGTCACTTATGTTTGGTTCACCAGTCATGAAATGCAATAGGCTATGTGTCAGTTGGCAGTAGGATGTCTGGCCACACCTTCCTCAGAATCAGGTGAACAGTTCATAGGTTAAATTATCCACTTTTATGATATGCCCAGCACGACCTGGGAAGTTTGGGGATGTGTAAACAGTCTCACAAGCAGAACCCACAAGGAGAACGCAGTTTCAACGAATGAATGGGTGGCCTGTGTAACAAACATCCACGTTGACCCTGATAAAACCAAGGATTCTGTAAAGAAGGCACTTGAAAATAATCTAGGAGGCTTGAAGGAGTTCCGAATGACAGTAACCAAAAGAAGACCAAAGGTATTTTGAAGAGCATTCGGAAGGGTGGGGCCCCTGCTCCAAATGGCCTACCGGACAACATCTTTAGCAAAGACTGGGATTACTGGACTCCCTTAATGCACAGCTTGTTCAATGCATGTATTTGAACATCAGCCATATCGGACTCATGGAGCAGCTCCATTTTGCATCCTATGCATGAAAAGGGAGATGATTCCTGTCCAGAAAATTGCAGGTTGATTGCCTTACTGGATGTTGAAGGTACAGCTTCTGCGAAAGTGACTGTGAAGGAGCTGGAGGCCTGGATCAGTGAGAATAACATCATACCTAAAGACCAGACGGGGTTCAGACCAAATTCTTTCACTATGGCTAACTCTAGCTCTCTTTCCTATTTGGCAGCTAAGGCTTGATAAACTATATCGCTGCCACTTTATGCCTGTTTTGTTGATTACAGGGCTGCTTTTGTTAGCATTGTCCATAACATCCTTTGGTTAAAACTGGTGAAGTGGGAAATACAGAGAGAGTGTATACGTGTATACGTGGGAGACACGCACCGTAATTGAAACTAGATGTTGAACAGTTGTAGGGTTGTTGCGTGCAGACCAGGGTATCGCTGTCTGAACAGTGCAGCGTTGAAGTAAATACTGAATAAAGCAATTCCCAATGGGAGTTGTCCCCCAGTGCAACGCTTTGAATGACCAAAAGGTATAAAGGAGTTCAGGCACACAAAAGTTGTTGTTTATAAGTATTCAATGATTATATTTTTTTCAAGTTTCTCATTCTTCAGAATATCATCATATTCTCATAAATCCAGACATATATTTTTCTTGTGAGTCAGAAGGATACATCCATAATCCTTACATATAGATTCCAACAGTCCCTATGCATTTCGGGCTGGTATAGCCCTTCATCAGGGGAAAGGTCTGTGAATCAAAACAATAATAAACGAACTCAGTTCAGGGAAGACATCTCCACATATTCTGTATATAACAACATTAAAATATACTGATGTGACTAATAGACTGGCATTTTTAAGGTACATCACGTGCCAACCATAGGAAAAAATACATTCCCCGTGAATATCAAAATACAGTGCAAAACGGTGAAAATCGGGTTGAAACCCGCGAGTGCAACAATGTTACAGGGTGAAAGATAACCATCCGGTGGTCCTAATATAAATGAAGAGAAATCCAAAAGATAAACGGAGGGTGAATACACCGTAACAAGTAAACATGAAGTACCAAAGGTGCTCGAAAATAAACAGTCGAATGCCAAACAACCAAGTAAACGTGAAATAAAAGTGAAGTATCAAAGGTGCTCGAAAATAAAAAATCGAGTGCCAAACAACCTTTATACCGTTTAATTTTGATTGTACATCGTTGATGTTTTTTGCTCAGGTAGATGAGGGTTATCTGGGCATGAACCCTATTATATATATACCTGGCATATGAGACAAGGCAGTAACCGAGCGTACTCCTACTTTGCAAACCCTACTCTAAGTGTACCTAGAATGTGTGTATGTGTAGAGCCAAAAATCCCCCCTATGGACGATCCAACTCCATTACCTGGTGGAAGAGAATGAAGGACGCCATCTCGGTCACAAACAGGACACCCCTCATGAGATGTCAGACCGCTGTGTGTCGATTTCTGAGCATGCAAAGAACCTCAGTGTCATCAGAAGAGCCTCCTCTGCTGATCTATCGGGATGCTCATCTTTTATAATAGAAAGCAGCCTTGAGATGTGCGTATACATTGGTGATGTTATGGATATGTAGATAGCCTTGTTGCCCACTGGATGGAGATAGAGATGACCTTTGTTCATAGTGCAAAATGAAACCTTTTACATGATGTTCAGGGTATTGTGATAATGTTGTGTGAAGTTAGATGTATAAACATGTTTAGTTTCAAGGAAACAAATCCAACATTTTCGTGCCTGCAAATATGTCCAAAAGGGCAATGTAAAAAATAAGCTGCTTAGCTACATGGGCCTAACTCAGGAATAAAACAGAATGTGAAGGGTGTGCTGATTCTGAAATGGCACACTTTACTGAGGAGATTCAACTGAGCGCACCCTCACCACAGTGTTTGCATCCTTAAATACAATTTTATGGTAGTGGTGTTGCAGCTTTCAAACTTTTTTTTTGATTTTCCTTGTGGATTCCAATTACCCTTCATAGAAAGTGTTCTGGGCGGAGTTTGTGAGACAGGTAGTGTCTCAGTTATGAGTCGGAGATTTTTCCTTAAAGAGTAGTGTCTCTTCACAGTGGCTCCTCCTAAGCTTCCTGCTTACGTGTTTGATTTTCTAAGGCAGTCAGCTAAAGCGATTAGTGTCTCTCAGGAAAAAAAGGCAATTCCCAAAGTCAGTCTGTACATAATGTTACAATTAACCTCACAGAGAGATCTACCTGTAAAATCAAACACTCACCCCCAGTCAACTGATCTGGGTTTAATCCAACACCATTCTTTAGCTCACTCTACTATCCCAGTTCAGACATTGCCATATGCAAATCAGTCTGACCCTGTGCCTCCTGGGAACAGTCCAGCCCGAACTGCCAAGCCATGTCTTCCCTGGACCGGAAACAAGCATCCTGGGACCAGTTTTGGATTCAAAATCCTCATCAGCCAGGCTATCTTGAATCCAGTGGTAGTGTTTGATTTGCTCAAACGCTCCGTTCATCATCCCCTTTTGTATCGCTTTGTTGACCCCGGTGAGTACCTCTGGGAGGCAGCGATCTCCCCTCTTCCGCCTGGTGAGGTGGAGGGATTGGAGGCTCCCATACGTATAAAGGAGGTGATCTCTGCTATCGCCCGATTGAATCCTCTGAAGGCGCCGGGCTCCGATGGCTTTAGTGCCCTTTTTTACAAGACCTTCTGTGTCAATCTGGCCCGCTGCTCACCCTCTTATTCAACTCATTCGCGGATACGGGATCCCTTACGGCCTCTGTGCTGCAGGCGACTATATCGGTCATCCCCAAACTGGGGAAAGACCCGGAACTTTGCAGCTCCTACCAGCTGATTTCCCTTGCTGAATATTGATGCAAAGCTATTCTCCAGCATCCTGGCCCATCGGCTGAACCCTCTCATGCTCGGTTCGATAGACCGGACCAGTCCGGCTTTATCCCGGGTCGGTAATGCGGGGACAATACTAAACGGATATGTCACCTGATTGACAAGGTGCAACGCTCTAAGGAAGAGGCCCTACTCCTGGTGGTCGACGTGGAGAAGGCCTTTGACCTCGCACATTGGCCTTACCTCTTCACCACTCTTGAACGCTTTGGACTGGGGGTCCGGTTCTGTGGATGGGTGGCGAGCAAATAAGGCGCTCCTTCAGCAGCTGTCCGGGCCAATGGCCCGGCTTTTGAGTGCTTTTCCAGTGGGGAGAGGGACCAGGCAGGGTTGCCCTCTCTCCCACTTACTTTTCGCCTTATGTATGGAGCCTTTTGCTCAACGACTCCAAGGCAACCCGCTAGAGCACGATGTCCCGTTTGGGTCAGACCGGCATCTCATAAGCCTGTACACTGATGACGTCATTCTCTCGGTAGCCCACCCCCTTGCTTCATTGCTGGCAATAGTGGACAATCTGCAAGCCTTTAGCCAGGTCTCAGGCTTCCAAATAAACATGCAGAAGTCCCAGGTGCTCAATCTTACCGCTGCCCAGGCGACAGTCGACACCTTGCAGGCCCGCTTTGCTTTTCACTGGGTGACGGAGGGTATCACGTATCTCGGGCTGGTTCTTTACAAAAGCCTGGCTAAAACTACAGAGGTGAACTACACGACCCTCCTCTCGAGCATCCGCAAAGACCTTAGCTGCTGCCGGTGCTTACCTTTGATGTGGTTTGGGAGGCTGGCTGCCATTGAAATGAACGTACTTCCTCCGGCCCTATATCTTTTTCAAATGCTTCCCTTGCAGCCCCCGAAGCACAAGCTCCAACACATACAAGCCGAGATCGAACACTTCGTCTGGGCCTGATTTCTTCCTGCCTATAGAAGTCCCTGCTGCAGCGCCCTAAAAAGGAGGGCGGAGTCACATTGCCCAACATCACCCGCTATTTTTAGGCCTCATTGTTGCGAAACCTCGTAGAGTAGAATCGTCCCATGACGGAGAAATATTGGGTCTTCATGGACCAGATGATGGCGGGCCACCATATCTGGAGAGAGGCTTGGCTATCGCAGCCCGTCCGTGCTTGGGGACTATACTCACTCCATGGGGCATGCTAAAACTGCATTTAAAATTGTATCCTTCTGGTATCTCACCCCAGCCCGCCTTGCTAGGTGGAACCCTCAATGTGATGGCCTCTGCTGGCTCTGCTGCGGTAGCCCTGGTACCTGTTGTGGAACTGTCCGAAGCTCACAAGATACTGGGAGAGAATACTTAATTATATAGATAGGGCCTTCAACACCACCATTCCTAGGCTTCCCACTTATACACTCCTAAGACTGCCCAATACCCTGACATTCACCTTGTGCTCTCTCAGGGGTAAGCAGATGGCGCTAGCACTGAATGCCGCACACTGTGTACTGTTAACCGGGTGGAAAACAAACATGATCCCAGAGCATATGCAATGGTTGCATCAATTATGGTGCCTTTTAGGCATGGAGAGGCTGTCAATGGCTACCCTTGGGAATAAATCGGAATATGCTAAGATCTGGGCCCCCTTTATTTCCATTTTATCCACTGAATTCCACGAACTGTCCTGTCCTAACTATCCGCGGATTTCGAAATTGATTCCCGAGGATGGCGTGGAAGCATAGTGGGGCTACCTTTGAAGGGCCCTATATCACTCTCTCCAACAATGTGGGGTGCCACACTCATTAGCTACAGACTCGTTTGTTTTCTCCTTGATTTCTGCTCACTGGAGAGAGGCGGGGTGGGGGGTGGAGGGTGGGTGTTTTTTTTTCCTGATGTTTTTTTGTTCTTCCCATTAAAAGCAGACTCACTAGCACGTAATGGTTTGTTTCAGGCTTCAGTTGGCTGCCGTTCCTACTTCCTGCAGCGCATTGGACTTTACTGTTATCCACTCCCTATATGGGTTGTAGGCGACATGCTGTGTACTTAACTGATTAGGTGAGTTTTGATCTCCCTGCCTGCCTCTCTGGATTGAATATGGCTCTGCCGGCCCACTGAGTTGTAGGCGATACTGTAATGTATTTTTGCATTGAGTGTTCTGCTAATAAAAATCAATTTAATACTAAAAATTAGTGGAATAATTTCTGGAAGTAGCTTCAGATTTCCGTCACCAGAGGAGGAAGCCTCTAGTTCAGCGCCCAATCTTGTACTTAGAGTAACTACCCAAGTTGTTCACTTATTATCCCCTGTGTTACCCTTGGCTCCTCCAGAGCATTTCAATGGGGACACTCAGAAGGCACAAATCTTTTTGACGTTCATATACTAGGAGTACAGAGGGATTTACAGGACTAGGTCGCCCTCCACTCAAGCAATCAAGAAACACAGTGACCTAGTCCACAAGGCAATCGTTTTATGTATATCTGTGGGTATGCGTGGTGACTGACTGTGTTGTCTAAAGTTAGATGTATCAGAGATTGGCTACTTTTTAAAAAAAAAATTCTGGCAAGCATCTGGAGTCAGACACCTATTGTTAAATTCAAAGGTGTGTTTGGAATGATCTCTTGACATATCCACGTATACCCACAGATATACATAAAACGATTGCCTTGTGGACTAGGTCACTGTGTTTCTTGACAAATCTTTTTGACACAATGTTCCTTTCATTTTATGTGCCGTCTTTCAATTTTCCCAGATGCACACTCTTGGGTGGCCTTTATACTATACTATCTCAGTGGAGCTGCAGCGTCATGATGTATGCCATTAGTCTCACGAGATGCCCTGGTTCTGTACAACTTTAAGAATTAAAAAAAGAGCTTCTGATAGGAGGAAGGCTTTCCAAGCAACGATAATGAGTTATTGGAGTTGAAGCAGGAAAACAGAGACTTGGTAGCCTACTTGACTCAACTCAACAAGTTGATGGTGGAAACAGAATGGCCCGAAAACAAAAGAGCACCAGTTTTTTATCAAGGCCTACAGGATGAGCTGAGGGATGCGCTGTCACAGATACCCAATAGCACTTGTGTATATAGTATTAGAAATATACTTTTGCGAAAACAAAAGAAGAGGAGAAAGCAAGAAAGAAAGCAAGAAAGAAAGAAAGAAAGAAAGAAAGATAGATTTTTGGTCTAGTGTGCCTATGTTTGATAGTCAGAACTGAGAATTCCAAGGTTACAGATAGCTAACATGGAGTGGAACAAATGCAGATAGGCACCATTCGGGGCCTACTCACTAAGGAAGAAAACACGAAGGGAAGACAAAACAATCTATGTTTACATTGTGGAGCAAGTGCGCGTTTTGTGAAAATTTGCCCAAAGAAACCCAAGTTGTCGCAGAAGAAAAGCTTGCTACACTATCAGTAGGAGGAGTTGGACTGATGAGTGCAGACAAAACAAAACTCCAAAGACCTATCAGTCAGCAAACACTTTATAGTCTTCCTCTTTTCGTCTTGTTCTAGCCACAACGCTTAGGTTTAGACATGTTTCGCTGCAAGAAATGTAAATGATGATTGATTCCAGAGCCACCGGAAACATTTGTGATTTAAAATCTGCAGAAAGAATTGGGTTGAGAGCTATATTATAACACAAGAGTGAAGCAGTACGAAAAGTCACCGGGATAAATTGTTCATTAGGCCCCATTGAGAGTCACAAAAAGCAAGTGGAGTTAATCTACCTTGAAGGGCACCAAGAGATCATTCAGTTTGATTTGACCGATGTTCCCCAATTTCAGCTCATATTAGGATTACACTGGCTAACTGAACACAATCCAACAATAGATTGGAGCGCTAGAACTATAATCATAAATTCAGATTTCTGTAAGGAAAACTATTGTGGCAAAGGTGTATCATGCCAAGGAACAAGTCCTGCTACCATATTATGAGATTGAGGGATGTTAGTGTGGGTAATCCACCTGAAGAAATTTCCCCTGAGTATGAAGAGTTTGTTTATATGTTCAACGAAGTGCAAGCCGAAAAAACCCCATCACATCAATCCTATGATTGCAAAATAGAACTGGACCAGGTTCGAATTTACCTTGTAGCAGAATCTAAGCGTTGACTGAAAAAGAAAACCAACATTTAAAAGATTATGTCCAGAAGTAACTAGCCAATGGATTAATTGGACCCTGGCAGTCGCTAGTTTCTTCGTCACTATTCTTCATCCCAAGGAAAGGAGAATGAAGGAGCTGTATAGATTACCAAGCTATCAACAGGATTACAGTAAATATTCATTACCCATTGCCACTGATTTCAGTAATACTAGACCAGGTAAAGGAAGCACAACTCTATACCAAACGTGACTTGCAAGGGGCTTACCACCTGATATAGGTAGGAGAGGGGCACAAATGAAAACAGCATTCAGAACTAAATACAGCTTTTTAAAATATCAGGTTGTGCCATATGACTTTGTAATGCCTCGTCTGCCTTTCAGCATTTTATCAACGATTTACTGAGTGAATTCACTGGTAAGTGTGCCATCGTCTACATTGATGACTTCTTGATCTACTCCACAACCGAAGAACATCAAGAACAAATGGGAGGTGTGTTGCAAAAGCCTAGGGAGATCAGCTTGTATGTGAAGTTGGAAAAATCTGCTTCCAATGTTCCATTAGTGGAATTCCCAGGATTTGCACTTTCCATTTCAGGAGTGACTATGGATGAGCAGACAGTAAAAGCAGTCACAGAATGGAAGTCTCGGACCTCTGTGAGGAAAGTCCAAAGCTTTATAGGCTTTGCAAACTCTTATCAGAGATTTATCCAGCGGTTTTCTCAGAAGGTAATTCCTCTCACCCATTTGCCAAAGAGAGGAGTTGCTTTTAAATGGTCTGAAGAGGCAGAGGAGGTCTTTGAATCCCTGAAGAAAATTTTCAAAAACTTGAAAAAAAGTTTAAAGAAAAGTTTCAATCCTACTTCATGCTGATCCTTCTGAACCCTTCTAGGTGGCAACTGTTGCATCAGATTTGGCAATTAGAGGAATAATATCTCAGAGACACTGGGCAGTTACATCCAGTAGCATATTGATCACAGACATTGACCCCAGCCAATGTATCACTGAAAATGAATTACTTGCAATTAAGGATGTATTTAAGGAATTGAAGCACTGCCTCATGAGAGCTAGGCACACAGTGAGAGTGTACACTGACCATCAGAATTTGCATTTTTTAAATCATCAAGAACCTTGACTCCAAGACAACTTCGTTGGTTCTTTTTTTTTGCTGATTACAATTTTGTTATCACCTACTGACCAGAAAACAAGAATGGAAAGGTAGATGCCTTATCACGAATAGAAACACAGAAGAACTCCTTAGAGGTTCAGATCATAGGAGCCACTCAGACTGGAACCATAGGCGAACAAGATCGCAGATCCATGAACTTCAAAGAAATTTTAGGGTGGGCAGTCCATGACCCTAAAATAGAAATTCGTAAAGAGTTGCCAAACCAAGATGGAGCCTTGTTTCTCCCCACTTCAGAACTACGAGAAAAGACCCCATATGAATGTCATGATAGCCCGGGATCACTGACATAATATCGAGGGACAGAATAACGACCATCAAGAATATCGTTGAAAAAAAATCGACAGACAAAATATTGAGTTTCTATCTACAAACAGGTAAGTACAAAAATATCGAGTTAAAAATATCGTTTACTAAAATATAGTTTTTAAAAATATCGACTTTACTAAAAACAATATTAAATTTAATTAATATTAAAAATTAATTACTAAAATATACTTAAAAATACTTAAATTAACTTATAATAATTAAATAATTAATGAAAGTTAACGTACAATAACAAAAGTGTAAAAATTACTATTCCCACTCCAAAGAGTGCAAGCATAGGGAAAGCGTTGGATAGCGTAGGGGTTAAAATTACTATTACCACTCCAGTGGGTGCAACAGTAGGGAAAGCGTTGGATAGCGTAGGGGTAAAAATTACTATTCCCACTCCAGTGGGTGCAACAGTAGGTAAAGCGTTGGATAGCGTAAGAGTTAAAATTACTATTCCCACTCCAAAGAGTGCAACAGTAGGGAAAGTGTTGGATAACGTAAGGGTAAAAATTACTATTACCACTCCAAAGAGTGCAACAGTAGGGAAAGCGTTGGATAGCGTAGGGGTTAAAATTACTATTCCCACTCCAGTGAGTGCAACAGTAGGGAAAGGGTTGGATAGCGTAGGGGTTTAAATTACTATTCCCACTCCAGTTGGTGCAACAATAGGGAAAACGTTGGATAGCGTAGGGGTAAAATTTACTATTCCTACTCCAGTGGGTGCAACAGTAGGGAAAGCGATGGATAGCGTAGGGGTTAAAATTACTATTCCCACTCCAGTGGGTGCAACAGTAGGGAAAATGTTGGATAGCAGAGGTAAAATTTACTATTCCCACTCCAGTGGGTGCAACAGTAGGGAAAGCGTTGGATAGCGTAGGGGTAAAAATTACTATTCCCACTCCAGTGGGTGCAACAGTAGGGAATAGTAAGATAGCGTAAGGGTAAAAATTACTATTCCCACTCCAAAGAGTGCAACAGTAGGGAAAGCGTTGGATAGCGTAAGGGTAAAAATTACTATTCCCACTCCAAAGAGTGCAACAGTAGGGAAAGCATTGGATACCGTAGGGGTAAAAATTACTATTCCCACTCCAGTGGGTACAACAGTAGGGAAAGCGTTGGATAGCGTAGGGGTTACAATTACTATTCCCACTCCAAAGAGTGCAACAGTAGGGAAAGCGTTGGATAGCATAGGGGTTAAAATTACTATTCCCACTCCAGTGGGTACAACAGTAGGGAAAGCGTTGGATAGCGTAGGGGTTAAAATTACAATTCCCACTCCAGTGGGTGCAACAGTAGGGAAAGCGTTGGATAGCGTAGGGGTTAAAATTACTATTCCCACTCCAAAGAGTGCAACAGTAGGGAAAGGGTTGGATAGCGTAGGGGTAAAAATTACTATTCCCACTCCAGTGGGTGCAACAGTAGGGAAAGCGGTGGATAGCGTAGGGGTTAAAATTACTATTCCCACTCCAAAGAGTGCAACAGTAGGGAAAGCTTTGGATAGCGTAGGGGTTAAAATTACTATTCCCACTCCAGTGGGTGCAACAGTAGGGAAAGCGTTGGATAGCGTAGTGGTTAAACGTACTATTCCCACTCCAAAGAGTGCAACAGTAGGGAAAGTTTTGGAAAGCGTAAGGGTTAAAATTACTATTCCCACTCCAGAGAATACAACATTAGGTAAAGTAAATACGTCCTATATTATTTAAAAATTTTAAAATGAATATCTATTAATAATTAATTAAAAATAATTTTAAAATGTATATACTATAATAATTAATATATTACAATTACTAATTAACAATAATTATTTCAATTGATCACCTATTAATACAAATTAATTAAAAATTAACAATTAATTATTTAATAATTAAAAATGATTTAACAATTATTTCCAATTAAATACATTTAAATAAATTTAATTATTTAATTGATTATTAATAAATTACTTCCCACCCTATTCCCCTATAAACCCACATCAGAAAATAAATTAGTGAAATTTACATAATTACCAATTAATCAATTAATTAAAATTAAATACCAATTAAAATTTAATTAATTAACAAATATAAATTAATTAACAATTAATTAAAAATTACTATCAATAAATACATTTACATATTTAATTAATTATAATTAAATTACTTCCCACCCTATTCCCCTATAAACCCGCAACCTGCTACAGAATTAAATTACGCAATAATTATAAAAACAAAACTCATTAATTAAAAATAATTATAACATAAATACACACTTTTCACACATATTATAACATAAAAATACACTATAAAAAATTAGATATTATTAAAAAGTCGATATTTTTAACTATCTATATTATATACTTCGATATTTTTACTTTCTATATTTTTAACAGTCGATATTACATCACTTACCTTAAAAACAAT
Organism: Lissotriton vulgaris; assembly: GCF_964263255.1. Taxonomy (NCBI): domain Eukaryota; kingdom Metazoa; phylum Chordata; class Amphibia; order Caudata; family Salamandridae; genus Lissotriton; species Lissotriton vulgaris. The sequence goes on along the minus strand of NC_141685.1, from coordinate 772,809,135 downwards.
ATTTTGGTTATCTATATTCTGTCCTGTCGATATTTTGTCCAGTCTATATTTACAACTCGATATTATGTCCAATCGATATTTTGGACTCGATATTATGTCTGTGCACCGATAGCCCGTTAGCTGGCCACAAGGGAATCCTTAAAATTGAAGATCTAGTGAAAAGAAATGTTTGATCACTACAAGACATCAATAAGAATGTGGTCACGTTCTGAAATTGTGTGTACATTACTATAAGAACATTAACACAGAGAATTGAACTGAATAATATACTTACCTACCTAGTCCCTTGTACACTATGGTGATCTATACATCAAGGAAGCAGTGATCCCTATTTCTTGCTCCCTTTTGATAGAAAATATAGAAAATGTTCCTCAAATTTAAAGCTAGGAAGATTATGGGCCTTATTATAATGTCACTACAATGTCAGCACTGGTCAGAGGCTTTCCGACCAACAATGTGGGTTTAAACTCCGACAGCCGCATTAGGATAACGGCAGCCAGAGTGTAAACCTGTGGGGTACTCCGACTCGGTTCAGACGGGCTCAATCGGAACTGCATCATCATCCTTTAAGGACAGCATTTCTGCCATCGGGATTATGATGTTACTTTCAGACACCCAATCCATATCGCCTTTCCGGCATGGATTGGCTGTCGTAAACTGACTTTGAGGCCCCGAGCAGAGCCCCCCTATTCCCTGGTCCTCCGCATTGGGGCCTGGGAGGCATCTATTGTGCCCCACTAAACATCCCGGCACCATTTGGCAGGCACCCACAAGATGCAGGGATGTTTACAAGCTACAATTTTTTAATGGAAGCTTGTGCTACAGGTGTTTTCGGCAGCACAAGCTCTCCTTGAAAAATGGAAGTTTGTAACCGCACAAATGGGGTTGTCTGAACCGCCGACCTATGGTTGGACGGTTCCTTCCCCGAAACGATGTTGCCGCCGATCGACATCGTAATTAGGCCCAGTGTGTGTGGTTTTGAGTGCTGATGGACATTGCAATATGTTGTGTTCCACTGAGGTGTTTAATTGTCCATTGCTCAGCTTTAAATTAAGTTTTAGCTACAATTCTTAATTATGTGGCTTTGATGCCATTCAAAGTGTTTGAGGATGTAGTAGGTTTAATCTAACTTTTTTTCACTATGGCAGTGTTGATTAATGACAGGATATCATTTGTCTATATTACTTGAAAGGTTGTACCACTGAGTTAGCAAACACTTAAGCAACTGTATGACTTTGAGCTGTATTGTGTATATGGTTGTGACAGGATTTGAGTCTGCAGCATACTCTGATGTGTTATAATGGCTTTAGTAGTATTCACTACTGATCAAGGAAACAAAGAACCACTCTGATGGCTTTTCTTTGATTGCCTCAGTACAATAGAAGCAATAGATGGAACCAAGCTGAGGCAAGAAGGGAATGGGAGAAACCGAGTTCAAGTCAATACTAACACCACCACCTACTGCATAGCAGATGATGAGGGGCCTTTAGGTAGATGCCAAAGGAAGCGATCAAGTGAAGGCAAAATGTTCACAAGGATGTCTGTCACAATTTACCTACTGAGCTACCTTAATTAGACTACAAATGTGAGATCTAACATTTCATGCAATGCCCTGGGCAGGTACATTAACCATCCAAGCTAATGAAAGATGACTCAAACTGTTACCATTGGTTATGTTAGTGATTTCGTGCCAATTCAGATAAACAAAGTCACAAAATCTTTTCAATCCATTATCTTTCCCTTTTTGAAATATAAACATAAATCAGCATCTATGTGATGAAAACATTTCCAAAGTGTTTTAGAGCTGTCTAGACTATCCCTAAAAATATTTTAATTCAACCAGAAGCAAAATTGTTATGTTAAAAATTGCTAGGTTATAAAAAATACAGAGGGTTTTAAACAAAATACAATTTAATTTAAACTGACCTTTTCATAACCTCATAATATGAGAACTATCCAGCATTTTTCTCTAAGAAAGGTGGCAATCCTTTCTGCAGGTCAAGGACACCAACTGGATGCTCGCAAACATGCCACAGCCAGACTCACCCCCATTACAGCGACAGATAGGTACACAACACGGGGTATGAGAACAAGGTTTCCTCCATCACAGAATAGGTACAAAACAGCATCAGCAGTGCAAGCATCACTCACAGACCAGGCATAGTTGGGCATTAACAGTGCATGTTTCCCTCTCGCACACAGCAGATACACCAAGTGGATCAGTTGACAATCTTCCCATCTTCACGGAAGTTGTACACCCCGGTATCCATCACACAACTGTGACAGCTAAGCATCAGCAGTATTCAGATAAAATATTGAAATGAAAATGTCGTCCTACTAAAATATCGTGATATGAAAATATCATCTGCAAGAATTTTGTCAAGAAAATCGATTTTCAGGTAAGTAATTAAAACATTTTAAATATCAAAGTCATTAATATAGTTTACAAAAATATAGCAGTTTATTATATCGTTTTCTGATTATTGTTATGTATTTAGTGTTTATGTTTTTAATATAGCTGTTTTAGTAGGTATTAAATTTAATGTAATCAGTTGTTGTAATTTTAAGTACCGTAGCGGGTTGTGGGTTTATAGAGGGTATAGGGTTGGAAGTAATCTAATTATATTATATAAATATTTAGTTAATATTATTTCTTTGATTGATAATTGGATTGATTGTGCATTTTTTTTTAAAGTAAAATGTTAGGTAAGGGTTGTGGGGTTTATAGGGGTACAGGGTGGGAAATAATTGAATTTGAATTAATTAATAATTAGTTGTTAATTAATATTGTTTGTTTGATTGATAAATAATTATATTAATTGCGTAAAAAAATGTTTATTTCAGGTGTGGGTTGCGAGTTTTAAAGGGGTACAGGTTGAGAAGTAAATTAATTATAATGAATTAATAATAAGTTGTTCATTATTATTAATTATTTAATTGATAATTTATTATGTGTAATTATTTTAGATGCAGCTTGTGGAGTTTAAAGGGATACAGGGATGGAAGTAAATTAATTATAGGTAATTAACAATTAGATTTTAAATAATTCATTTTTTTAATTGATAATTAATTATTTTATTTGTGCAATTACATTTTTTTACTTACATTTTAGGAGTGGGTTGTGGGTTGTGTAGGGGTATAAGGTGGGAAGTAAATGCATCTTAAGTTTTAATTTTTTTAAAATTGATATTAATTATTTAATTGATAATTAATTATGTTAATTGTGTTATTAATTTTTTGTTAAGTTACATTTTAGGAGCATGTGTGTTTTATGGGGGTATATTGTGGGAGGAAAGTTATTTATATTACATAATATTTTATTTTTAAATAATAATAATTTGTTTATTGATAGATATTTATGTTAATAGTGTAAATAATTTGTTTTTAAAGTTAAGTTTTAGGTGTGGGTTGTGAGTTTTGTAGGGATTTAGGGTGGGAAGTACCTAAAATTAACTTATTTAATAAATATTATTTTGTTAATAAATAATTTGTAAATACAATTATTTATTTAAATGAAAAATATTGTTTTATCCTAATTATTATAATATTTGGAGTTATTTATGATATGTACTTAACATTGTAATATATATTTATTTAATTTCATTTTTTAATATAAAATATATTTGCATTTCTTTATATACATATTTGCATTTGCTTCCTAAATTTCTTTTTTTTATTGTGTTGAAGAGTTTTTGCTTGTTTCTAATGTTGTACTGATTGGTGTGGGAATAGTAAATGTTACCCCTATGCATCCAACACGTTCCCTACTGTTGCACTGACTGGAGTGGGAATAGTAAATTTGACCCCTCAGCAATCCAACACTTTCTCTACTATCACATTCATTAGATTGGAAACAGTCAATTCTATGCCTCTGAACTCCAACACTATCCCTACAGTTGGAAACAAAGATGGATCGCACACCGCTAGCCCCTCCTCTGGATCCTTCCACCTCACTATAGGAGCCCAGATGCGTTGCCCAAGGAGTCTCACTCTTTTACCCTTTCTCTCGTAAATAGCTCTTTCCAGGGTAAACATTGAAAGCAACCGCGCAAGCCACTGCTGAAATGTTGAGGGTACCGGGTCTAGCCAGGCAGAGGCAATACATATCCGTACTACGGCCATAGCCAGGAAAAGAAATTGATAAAATGGATCTTGTGCTTCATTGCTGCCTACTCCAAGAAGTATCAAAGCCGGGTTAGCGTAACTTTCAAACCTAGTGTTAAACCAAGAAATTTCTTGGAGTCTTTCAGGGTTTCAAGGTTTGAACAAGACGCAAACATGTGTACAAGGTCAGTCTCAGGCGAGTCGCACAGCGGACATCTAACTCCTAACTGCCCCCCCAACTGTGCAATCCTCACAGGGGTATATTAAAGTGCAAAGATGTTTTTTTAGTGCTGTGCTTGAAGCCCTGACAAGCACACAACTGTCTGCCCCAGTTCTAAAGAGTCAGGAAATTTCTCCTGTTCAACATCCACCCGTTCCGCCCATTTACCCACGTGTTTTACCAAATCGTCTTCTTTAAGCACTGCTAGTTCGGCATATATTATTCTTATAATGCACTTCCTGTTGTCTCTGATGATACTGATAACTTTCATTTTACTAAACTCATTGAACCCCCCGCCTTCTTACTAAAAAAGCTTCGCAGCTGCAAAAATTTGAAAAACGTAATAGTTATCTAACCCATACTCCGTCTGAATATCACTAAACTGACGAAAGGCTCCCCTCTGTATTAAATCCCCAACTTTACAAACTCCCCACCCCGCCCAGTCAGCCATACTTCCATCAGAGAATATTTCAGGAAAAATAGGATTTGTATAAAGCTGAGTATAATAATTGCTCCTCCAAAGACCAGTTCTTTTTAGGTCGAGCCGGTGTAGCAATGCGAAGCGAAGTATCTATTGTTGGCCACTTCCTGGGAATCTGAGACAGGGGATGTGCACGCACAAGCCCTCGGCGATTTCACCTCGTGGGCGCGCATGCCCAGCCCGGCGCCGTGCACATCTCCTGTCTCACATTCATAGTAAGTCAGCCTCTTGCCTCTCTCAATCGCGCGCGCACACACACAGCCACACTCAAGCATGCGCACATACACAGTCACACGCATGCGCACATACACAGTCACACGCATGCACACATACAGGCACACGCACACACACACACTGCAAACACACACGCACCCCCCCTTAAACAGACACACGCGCACACACAGACAGACACACGCACAGACACACGCATACACAGACACACTCGAACACACACACGCGCGTGCACCACCCCCCCACTCATGTCTCTTTCCGCATGTCCCTCGGCAGCCAGCATTCAGCGTCCAGTGTTCCAGGACGTTCTCCCGGCACTTCCTTGCTGTTTTTTTGCAGGCCCCGCCCACATCCCAACGAAGGCTGCCTGACTTCCGCTATGCATAACAGGTAGCAATAGCACTCCGTGGCATCTCAGATGCATAGCAGGTAGCATTAGCACCTCTTGTTTTTTTAAGTGTTTGGCCTTTGCACAGCTAACGCGATCGTTTGGACCACCCTAACGTTACAACGGGCGCTGTGTTGATTGTAGACCTAGACATTGCTGGTACTTAAACAATATTTGTTTATGCAATTATCCTGTTCTGATGTACTGCGGCCAGAGCGGAGGGGGCAGTAGTGCCTTGTTGAGACGGGGAGGGAACAGTAATTTGCACAATTTTATTAATCTCTGGTTAATAACCACGCATCAGGTTCGTGTCTGGCAGGGAGGAAAGGACTGTTAAAGGAGAAAGCGCGGGGATTCTTTTTAACAAGCCCGTCTGTAATTCCTGCACAGCCTGGTCTCCACGTGAGGTCCACTTCCTTATGCAGATCCAGGCTTGGATGGATTTCAATGGACCATGCTGTTAATACAACACACCACAGCCAGAACAGACGCAGCAAGTGGCCCCTTCTAAAGAGGCGGAAAATAACTCCGTCTGTAAACTGCTGACATCGAGCGCGCGCGCTCTGTGGGGGCGCCACAACTGTACTCGGGGCGAAGTGTCGACGGCGGCCTATTTTGTCAGCCTAAGTATCAATTCCCCTCAAAGAGGCACCGGTGAGCCAGATGGAACTGACTCCGCCTGATGTCATCAATGGCGGACGGCGCTGGGGCCAAAGCCGTGGTCTGGCCGGATGTGTTATTGCTCTGGGCTTGGCGCCCAGAGATGTGGAGACGCTGGGAACTGATGCACAGGGGAGGTAATTAAGGCAATGCATTCTGAAAATGGTCTGCATTGCTGATTTCTCCATGCAGAGGTTGTGAACCAGGATTGAGTGGATGTGTGTGGTGTAACAACTCAAGCAAGCTGAAAAGGCTTTTTAAGATATGAAAGCGCGGGGCTCTAGTTGTAAGGTCAGTTCTCTGTGCGTACCTGAACAACACATGGGATCACCTATGGGACTGACATTGGACGTCTGGGATCTGGTGCAAGGGATTCCATCTGATGCATACAATTCAGTCCTGGGATTGCAGTATGACACATAGAATCTGATCCCAAGGATTTCAGCCCCTTCACCCTCACACCCCCTACCTCACCCTCACTCACCCTCACACACCCCCTCACTCACCCTCAAACACCCCCTCACTCACCCTCACCCACCCCCTCACCATCACAAACCCCCTCACCCTCACACCCCCTCACCCTCACACACCCGCAAACCCTCACACCCCATCACCCTCACACACCCTCACACCCGTCACCCTCACCCCCCTCACCCTCACACCTCCTTCACCCTCACACACCCTTGCCCTCACACCCCCTCACCCCCCTCACTTACCCTCACCCTCACACCCGCTCTCACACCCCCTCACCCTCACACCCCCTCATCCTCACACCCCCTTACCCCCACACCCCTCCCCCTCACTCCCCCTCACCCTCACACACCCTCACTCACCCTCACACCCCCTCACCCTCAACGTCACACCCCCTCCCACACCCTCACACCCCCTCACCCTCACACACTCTCACACCCTCTCACCCTCACACACCCTTACACCCCCTCATGACAAAGCATAGCATAGCATAACAAAACATAACATAACAAAACATAGCATAGCAAAACAAAGCATAGCATAATAAAACACAACAAAACATAGCATAACAAAACATAGCATAGCATAACAAAGCATAGCATAGCAAAACACAACAAAACATAGCATAGCGTAGGAAAACATAGCATAGCATAACAAAACATAGCATAAAAAAGCATAGCATAACAAAACATAGCATACCATAACAAAACACAGAACATAAGAAATCAAAGCATAGGATAGCAAAACATAGCATAACAAAACATAGGATAGCAAAACAAAACCTAGCATAGCATACAGCATCACTCAGCACCACCACAACATCACTCAGGGGCACTACAACATACATCACTATGCGCTACCACAGCATCACTAAACGCCACAGCATCACTTGTTTGCCACCACAACATCACTCAGCGCCACCATAGCATCAATCTGTGAAACCATTCAACAACAACAACTGGTTCAAATTTGTTCTCTCAATGTTTCAAGCTTTATTTCAAATGTAACAAAAAGATGTTAATATTTTACTTCTGTTCTTGGATTTTCGTCACAATAAAATACACTGAACATAATCTTCACAAAAATTATTTACAAAAGTTTAAGCTATTGCCATTATAAATTACAATATCTTTTATTTAAGTATTATTAAAAAAAATTAAAAGCCATTGTTATTTGTAATATCAACACATGTAAGTCACGTAAATACAACACACATTGCATTACAAATGCTATAGGTGTCACATTTGCGAAAGTTACAACTATTGGCATTGTAAATGACAAAGCTATTAATTTCGCAATTTTAAAAACAAAACATAAATAAAAAATGTGTCATTTACAATACCAATAGCTCAAACTTTCCTAATGCGAGACCTATTGCATTGCAAATGCTTGTTTTAAGTTTAGCCCAGATTTTAAAGACGGCCAGTAAAGTCTTAGATGTTGTCTTCTTATAGTAACCGGGCTCGCTAAATTTCATAAAGCAATTCACTGCTTGGTCCCCGAGCAATAGCTTGTATACATCAGGGAGACCTACTTCCTCCACTGAATCGTCAGAGCATGCACCAAATAAGATACTCATACTGGAGAGCCGCTGTCCAATAATAAGTTTTAAAATCAGGAACAGCCAAGCCCCCTCTTTCCCGTGGGAGTGACATAAACCTAAGGGCCCTCCTAGTTTTCCTTTGCGCCCAGATGAAACGGTTTACTATATTCTCCAGAGCTGTAAACCAGTATTTATCGAATTCAATCGGTATTCCCCTAAACAAGTAAAGTATTTTTGGTAGAAACATCATTTTAACCACATTGCAGTGGCCTAGTAGTGACATATGTAAATTAATAAATCTGTCAAAATCAGTCCTCGCCTTCCTGATTACCGGGTCAATATTCCTTGAGACCAAATTCCCCAGCTCCGGCGTGATGGTAATTCCGAGATGCACAGCTGAGTCAGTTACTCGTGGATCAGTCATAATAACATGCCTATTCTTAATAATCTGAGTTTTTGACTTGTTTAGTGCATACCCTGAAAATCTACCAAAATCCTGTGCTACCGCCTCCACCACAGCAAGTGCAGTTGAAGGATTCGCTGTGACGATGGAAACATCGTCCGCATAGGCCAATACTTTAGATTCCAGACCCTGACACACAATAGGCTTAATTCATTATTGGCCTCCAGTAGTCGTATTAGCGGATCTATATAAATGGAAAAAAGGAGGGGTGAGCACGGGTAGCCCTGCCTTGTTCCACGCTCGATTAAAAAAGGCGCAGTATAACCCCCATTCAGTCTTAGGCGAACTGTGGGTGCTCTATACAAAACCTGAATGGCTTTGATAAATCCTTCCCCAAGACCAAACCATTTCAGAGTCTCCCACAGGAACTCCCAGGAGACCCTATCAAATGCCTTCTCAGCGTCGAAAAGCAAAGCAGCCATAGGGTCCCCTGAGACCTCTGTTACATCAAAAAGTGTTATTACTCGACGAATATACTGCGCTGTTCCCCGCCCCATTATAAACCTGTGTTGACAGGGATGAAATATTTTCCTCATAATGCCATTTAGCCTTGTTGCCATAGCCTTAGAGAAAATGTTAACATCGCTATTTAAGAGAGTTGTTGTCCTATAGGAGCCTGGCTCCCTCTGCGATTTGTCTTTTTTTTTATTACAATATCCGCCCCTGCCCATGACTCAGGAGTGAAACCCCCCCTTTTGAGCTTAACGGACAACCTCAGTCAGGTCAGGTCCAATTATATCTGCAAAAGTTTTATAAAACTCTATTGGTATCTGTTCTGGGCCAGCAGCCTTGCTAGATGGTAAACTTTGCAATGCACCCATTATCTCCTCCTGAGTCAAAATGGCCTCGAGCTTCTCCTCATCTACCTAATAAATCCCCTGCGAGGGCATTTTATCTAAATTCTCTGGAATTATAGTCAGCGCCTTTGAGGGTTTCTTACTATAGAGCCATTGATAAAATTGCCGGAACGCCTCCCGAATCACCGAGGAATCAACTACTATCCTCCCATTATTATCCAAAATTTCAGATATCTCTCCTGCAGTGATCCTTTGTCTTAATCTTACCGCAAGGGTATGTTCCACCCGCTCGCTAAACTCATGGCAGTGCTCTCTTTTTGCTAAGAAGGTTTCCACAGCTTTAACAGCAATCCGTTCTCCAGCATCAGCCTTATTTGAGGCCAATTGAAGCAGTATATCCTCGATTGGTCTACCCATATTGATGGCTATCGCAAGATCCTCCTCTATCCTAATCAATTTTTTCCTAATTACTTCCTCTTGCTGTGCCTCCTTCTGCTGCTGGTACATGGTATCGCTCATTGTTTCCCCTCTGACCCCCACTTTAAAGGCATCCCAAACTATCCCTGTGCCTGCGCTCTCCCTATTGAAATCCCAAAATTCTTTAATCCACCCCTTCATATGAGAAACATATTCTGGATCGTGTAAGAGCCCCCGTTCAAAGGTTCAACCCCGCTCTTGCCTTACCCCCCCCAGTGAGAGTGGCTGTGAGAACTAGCGGATTATGATCCGAAAGTATACAAGGTAACTTCTCTATCCTGAGCTTTGGGATGAAATGGTGCGACACAAAAAAATAGTTGAGTCGTGCGATAGCCTTATGAGGTGCTGAGAAAAATGTACTACCGGGGTCTTCGAATTTCAGATAAGCCCATGCATCAGTGAGACCATTGTTCCTAATTAAGTTTGTAAGAGCTGCAGAGACCCTTTTTTTCCTACCATAATATCCACTTCCTGAGTTAAGCCAGCGCATGCCCATTTTTGTTAAAATCCCCACACACTATTACTGGCATGGGCCAAGTTGCAAATTCAGTATCCAAAAACTCGAGAGCCTCAGGGTCATCTCCAAGTTGATCCATACACAGAACAGATTGTGAATATTTCCCCACCCACCGAGCATTCAGCCATGGCCCACCGGCTCGATCTTTCAGCTAGCTTTCTTTTAACCTTTATATCACTGCTGCGAGCAAAAATTGCTGCCCCTCTTGTGCGAGTGCCTTGTTTGGTATTCACCATAAGCTTGTATCCTAGCTGTTCAAGGATGCTACCTCTGGTGCCCTCTATGTGAGTTTCTTGAACACATGGTATATTGATTCGTAAAGTTTTAAACAAGATTGCCGCCTTTTGCTTTTTACCTTGATCATTTACCCCGCAGACGTTAACTGAAGCTATTCGCAGACTCATTATGTTATGCTTTGACAATTCCTCCGCGAAACCACCAAAACCACCAACATACTTTCACTTTTTGATACATCAAATTTTAATCTTACAGAGCTAATTTTCTTCCCATTCCTATTTCTAAAGCTCTTCTCCAAAACTTCCCTCACAAATCGTACTGTGCAGTGTTGTGCTGTGCCCTTAGTCACCCCCCTATTACTTACCTCCCCATTAAGAAAAGCGCTCCCCACCCCCACCCCCTACAACCCTTACAGGCAGGTAGGTCAAGCATGACCTATGAATGGCAGTTGATCTCCCATCTCCAACCGCAACAGTCCTCCCACCCCCCTGAGGCCCCGTGAACCCATGTGCACCCACCCCCATATGCTATCTAAATCTACGACAAAAAACAGATATATAGAAAAAAGTCAGGATATTGGACCGAAACAAATATGTGCTTCAAGTCCCCAGAACCTACATCTAAATCAATCATCATTCAGCAGTTGAACCCCCATGCGTAATACGGCCAGTTCCACTCCTCCCCCTTACATCCTTAATTTCAATAATGTATTATTGTGCTTTGATTTCGGAGGAAAACATTTGCACCCTCCCATTCAGGATAACCTTGAGCCAGGCGGGAAATTACAGAAAAGCCTCGCACCCCAGCCTCTGAAAAGGAGTTATGAACTGCCGGAGTCTCCACCTCCGCTCGACCATAGTGTGGCAAAAGTCAGGCCGAGCAAAGAAGGTGTGGCCCTCATAAGACCGTTTCGAGTCTGGTCTGGCCCGATCAATTATGGCCTGTCTTAGAAGCCTGTCTGCTCGCAGCCATATTACCAAGGGTTGAGCATAGGAATAATTTTTTAAGACCTATGCTGGGTCCTACCATGTGTTAGTGGTCTTATTGCCAGTGGCAGACCTACATTTGACCCTACCAATAACCCACTTTCCAACAGTTATGTTATGCTATTGTATCTTATCTTATCTTATCAAGTCCTGAAATTAGACACACAACATGGTCTTTTACCAAATGGAACTTAATCCGCACTTACCACACAGGCACAAGCCACTTTTTACCATACTGGACGTTTTTAATGCTAGATACATGTTATGTTATGCTATTGTATCTTATCTTATCTTATCAAATGCTAGTGTTATCAAAGAAAGAGCATCCTGTCGCTGGAGAAGCTTAAAGAAGAAGAAGATCCCACTGGCAAACCCCAAATAGATCATTTAAACTGGTTAGTTTGTATCTTGTTTTTGAATGACAGAAAGTTAGACTTATTTTGTTCAGTAGCGCCCGCACCCCCTCTTTCCGTTCCCTTGTCCGTGTTAGGCCTGAAGCGCCGGGACACTCCTCAGAGTAGCTGAGCGCTATATAAAACACCCCCTAACATTAACATTTTAATATTTCTGAGCAGAGAAGGAACTTTATTCTATCTCCAGGGAGCATGGCAGTAATATGCACAGCCGGCACAGTGAGAGCTGGGTACTGAGAACGTCCAAAAGGTTAGAAGAGGCAGAGACCAGGGAGCAGTAGGGGGCATACGTGCGGATGAATCTTGTGAAGTATTTTGGGCTCAAATCCTGAACAGACTTGTGGGTCAGCCAGAGAATTTTGAAAAATTCTCTCTTCTTGACTGGGAGCCAGGGTAAGGCTACCAAGTGAGGAAGTGAGAGGGTATGTGAGCTTGGATACAAAGGTTCAAGATGGCTCTGGCTGCTGCATTGTGGATCCTTTAAAGTTAAACAGTAGGGACACTAATCTGTAGAAGAGGTCAGCCGCGGCCACTGCAGGTAAGAGCAGTGAGGCGGGCTGGAGGGGAATCTTGAGAGACGGCCACGATGAAAAATTTATTATTTATTTAATTTTCCCTTGTGGTTGTCTCTTGAAATCCCCCCAGCGAGCTCCACCACTCTTACCTGCAGTGGCCGCAGCTGGACCAGGTATAACGAGAAGAGCCTAAGAGTAGACTTTCGATTTATCAGAAATAATCTTAAAATAGTTTGCAAGCCTGCAATTAGTCACTGCTTGCATAGCTTGTTGGAATTCCATTTTGCAAATATTGGGATCTTTAGGGATCATGGCCACAATCTGAGCATTATCTGCATTCAACATGATCTGTAATCCGAAAGACGTGGAACGGCATGGGGCTTAAAGTAGAGCCCCGAGGAGCTCTGTGTTTGTTGGAGGTAGCTCCTGCACAAAAATAAGTAGAACAAACAGATTGAGTCTGGCTGGTCAGGAAGTATTTGATGCAAGAGAGAGCTAAATCACCAACCTCAGTGCTCCCTTTTCTTCCCATTAGAGTTGCATGATCCACCCTATCAAATGTGGCTGACAAATCCAAAAGGATCAAAGCATCAGAGTTGTCCGCGGCAGAAATCAGGGCAGTCTCAGTAGTGTGATCTAAAGCCTGATTGGGTCAATAACTCTGTGAGTTTCCAAAAAGTCTACCAGTTGATTATCAATAATCTCTTCAATGCAGGGGCGTAACGGAGGCCCTCGCAGCCCCTGCGGTGCGGGGGGCCCTGCACCTTAGAGGTCAGAGGGGGCCCCTGAAGATCCAACTGACGAGGGAAAAAAAGCTACAGAACCAGGCCAGGGGTCTATCATTAGTGGCAGAGGTGAATGGAAAAAACACAATTCAATGAAGAGTGCCTTTCTCTCGGAGGGTTAACATATGTTAACTCTTTTCCTGCTGCACTTCCAGTTTGCACATACAGGGCCCCTGTGTCTTTAAGACAGGTCAGAGGACAGAGGAGACAAAGCAGCCTACAAAGATCTTTGTGTGCTCCAAATTTTTCAAGGCGTAATAGAAACAGAAAGCCAACTCAGGTGAATAATGTACTTGCTGGATAGAGCTGTTTTTGTCTAGTCGTGGTTTTGGCTTATGAAGTTGTAGAAAGGGTTAATGGGCCTGCTGGAATTGTGTAACAAGCAGACTACAGATTAGAATGTTAAGGAGATAGCTCAGTAGGATACTGCTTTTCTTACAGAGAATGTTTGGTACTTGCAGTTCGTAAGCTGCAATCCTCATAATATAGCACAGTGAGCTATGTACCATTATCAAAGAGCAGCATGCAAACTGCAAGGCATAAGCTTAGAACCTTATTTTTTTCTCAAACCTTTGTTATTGTAAGGTTGCTAAAAAGGGTCGCTTTCAGTAGTAAAAAACTTCTCATTGATATATAAAACCCCAACCACTGTTATATTTTAAATTCTGAGTTTGTGTTTCTCCAGAGAAATCACTCTTAACTTATAGGGCCACATGTAGTATAATTTCAACCAGCAATTACCTAATTGTGATTCTCTGTGAATCGCAATTAGGCAATCACTAGTTGAATGAGTGAAACTCCATGAGTTTCAATTAGTGTTTCCTAAAGGGTCGCAAATCGACCTACCTCATTGATATTAATGAGGCAGGTCGCAATGTGTGACCCATTAAGAATCTCAGTCAGTCAGTCAATATCTTTATTTCGATTTAAAAAATCACGAAAGATGATACATAATACATAGAGGTGAGAATGTATAAAATACAAACATATTGCGACCTAAAAATAGATTGTATAAATTTGATACAAGCCTTCCTAATAAAATTCATAGTTATACAATAAATAGCTAAAAAACTGCTAAAAGTCACCCCTAAAGAACGGCCGCCTAGGGTGACCATTTGTCCTAGATTCAGCATACATATCAGTTAAAAGATCATTCGGTGTCATTACAGTAAACTACATAGTGCATAAACAGTCGCCTAAAACTACGGAGCATTAGACATTTAACCTAGAAATCCTCTCTTTCGAACTAATCACCCACACCCAGCCCAAGAACTTAGCGACATCAATCACAATGGACTCTTTAGTGGACTCTTTAGGAATCTCAAAACTCACAGGGATGGTCGCCTCCTGGAGTCAACCAAGTATGTGATTGCTTTGAAATAAAGCAATATTTTTTTTTTAATGCAGCTTGTTTTCCGTAAAGGAAAACGGCTTGCATTTAAAAAAGAAAAATGAAAAGTTTTCTTTACATTTTTTTAAAAACAGGAATTGGTCCGTGGGACCACTGCCTGCTCTTAAAAACATTTTTATGAACATACCATTTGCGAATGGGTTACCACCAACTTGAAGTAGATGGGAAAATGCGAATGCTTTGCAACTGCATTTCACTCGCAAAACATTCATACATACCGCTGCGATTTAATATTAGGAAGGGACGTCCTGAACACACCCCTTACAAAAACCGAATCGGTATGAATTTGCAATTCCAAATTGCGATTCGGTAACATGTTACTGAAGCACAAATTAGAATTCATACATCCCAAAATGCATTTTACAGTTCTCAAACAGCCCGATTCTGCGGATCGGGCCATTTGCGACAGGTAAAATGCATGATACATGTGGCCTATAATGCCTATTAGTAAGGATGACGATTCTTACATCTTGCTGCTCACATTGTCTTATGTAACATTTCCTAACATTGATTTATACATTAGTATGATTTATTGTCTCTGTGTACTATGTGTGTGACATAAAGCGTGCTCTGAAACAATACATTGGGGTTATGAGGTGTACCGATGGAGGGAGGTAGTGAGGGAATCCACGGAGAAGCAGATGAAGGGCAGTGGGGCGGAATGCCAGCAAAGATTCCCATACTTTGTGCCTCTAATGCGAAACCCAGTCCTGGGAATTTGTGTGATTTGCCCTGGATTCAGAAAGTGAGACACAGTGCCAATCACCCATCCATATTTCATTTTGCATGGTGCAGAATCCCCTGACTTACCTCTTTACTTAGATCATTATGAACTCTCCAAACTAAGTTTTTTCATGTTCATTTAAATGGCCTGAACAGACGAAAATAATAGACAGATAGCAAAAAACACATGGTGAAATGGAACCCAGGCACGCCCCATAAGGTGAATTGGAACCATTGGTAAAATAAAAAGAAATTATCTTTAAAAAGCATATTTGATCCTGCAGGTTTCTCTAAAACTTATATATAATAACTCTGAAAGCTACAAGATTAAAAAGAAAATGCTTCTTAAATGCATAACCCAAATGCACCTGATAGCACACTGAGGTTGTATATATGATCACATTTTACTATTCGTGCCTGGCAAATTTGACATAGTAGTGTGTATGTTTTCACTTACACCCACACTTTCCTGCCATCATAGGAGAAACCTCAGCTGGTTCTAGCTTTTTATCCAAGGTCACTGTGCATTCTGGAACTTGGAGTTTTGTGTTTAGCTTGGGATCAGAAATTCTTGTTTGCACCATGCTTTTGGAAGAAAATTGAAATCTGATGTCCATGCTGTATCTTTATTGTGTGAGGAAAGTTTGCAGTGTTGTTGCCTGTGGCATGCCTGTTCTTTGTCTGGAGGAAGCTTGCACATAGGTTGCCTCTGCTATGCCTATTTTGCATCAGGAAAGCTTGTAGTACATTGCTGTGCTATTTCTCTTTTGTGTGAAGAAAACTTACAACAGTGCTGCTTGTGCATAACCTGCATGAGGACATTTTCCTCTCCTTTGCAATGCTGCTACCTGCATAGTACCTGCTGTGGGTGTGTGAATGAAGGTTGCACTGCTGCTACCTATGGACAGCTTTTTGTGTATGTCCAAGAAACTTGAACTGCTCCTGTTGAAGCTGTACCTGTTGTTTGAGTAAGAATGTTGGTCTATTGCAGCTGGCTATTGCATTCTATTCCAAGTTTTGAAAATAATCTTATACACTTAGGCTGAGGGTCATAAATAACCCAGTGTGGAGAAGTATGTGACACAATTGAGGGTGTAGGAGTTAGGCCTGCTAACATAGAAATACTAGGACAATAAGAGTTACAAGAAAGAAGAGAGAAGAAAAGGAACAGTGAAGGAAAATGAATAATCAAGTGGAGGCAAAGGGAGAGACAATGAATGGGGAAATGAAGAGTGAGGGGTAAAAAAAGAAAAAGAATGAAAAACACCTCTATGGAAGAGAATGAAAGGAATCGGGATAACACATGAGAAAAAAATCATGTGATAAAGGAAAAGCAAACGAGATATAAGAAAGGGGGTAATAACTAAGAAATACAAGATAAGAAATCAGAAAGAAAAATGAAGGGGACAAAAATACACATAAAGAAATGAACTGACTGGAAAAGAGAAAGGGACTATAAAAAAAGAAAGTAGGGGCAGAAAAAAATAGAAAGAGTAAGACCAAAGGCTGAACAATGGCAAAGGGCATGGGCAGGAGCCTGAGCCCATGAGGGCAAGACGGTGCAAGAGTGGGTGGTAAACTCAAAAGGGAGAGAGATATACATTGCAAAGAGGTAAGGAGCTTGGACTGGATATGCATGGATGTTACAGGATAAGTGAAGTTATGAAATGCGAAAGAGAGATGACACAAGTGTAAAATATGGAATTAAAAAGGGCTAAGGAGTAATGAAGCTGAAGTTGAGTGAGCTGAACGGAAAATTCTGAGTAATAAAATGAAGACAGAAACAAGAAGTAAATAGGTGCATGGGAATGAGAGTGGTATCTGAAGGAAACAAGTGTGATAGGAGTTTGAAAATAAGCGAAAGGGGTAATGAAAAAGATAGTTTGGAAACCTGGGATACAGAAGCAGCAAAATCTGAGACAGTTCTGAGAGTAGCATTGAGAGATTATAGTGAGAGAATGATAAGAATAAAGTGGAAAGTAAGAGATGAACTGAAGAGAGATATTTAGTGGTCAAAAATAAAATTAAATGTGAGACGGAGGGATGGTATAAATATTAGAGAATGGAGGGGCATATTACCAAGCCTTGCGATAATTACATCGCCCTATTAGCAAGCTATCGCTAACTGATGTTAGCGACAGCTTTGAAGCGATAGCGAGCGGTTTGGGGCCCGCTTTGCATGTTAGCGATATTTATCGCTAATGACATGCAAAGTGGGTGTACCCAAACTGTTAGCGACTGAAAACAGTTGCTAACATCGCTTTCGCCTATTAGCAAGGCAGGCGTAGCGATGGAAATATTTGCGCTAAGCGCGAATATCTCCAAAAACTAACGCCTGCTCAGACCAGTTCTTAGCCATTATATCCAATGGGAGGTGGATATAATGGCTAAGGCCCTGTTCGCAATAATGCGTGAATATCAGTGTATTCTCAGCGATATTCGCGGATTTCGCCGCTATCGCCGGAAAAGTTATCACTTTTGAGATGAACGTTGCTTATAGCACGTTAACTCAGCAATAAAATCCGGCGATGCTTGGCGATAGAAAAATTGTGGCTAAGCCTATTTAGCGATAATTTTCGCTAGTTGTTGGTAATATGCCCCGTGGCGTGTGCAAGTTGAAGGTAAATATCAGGAGGGAGAGGAGGATGAGCATAGGGTGGCAGTAAAACCGGGAGAGATAGCGGTGAGTGCGAAAAGTTAGAGGTATAATTTAGAGAATGAGAGAATCAGAGTTGAAGGTAAGCAGCAAATTGGAAGAGATAGAGTGAACTAATGAGAGACTGAGGTGCAAAGAAACCCAGGAGTAATAGAGCAGAGGGATAAATTGTCAGAACAAGTAGGGGAAGTATGAGGGATCATGACAGCAGCGTGAGAATGAGGGACATAATCTTGTGTTTGAAGAGGAAACTCAAAGAAATTGATGAAACTGGAAGACAGAAGTGGAATTAAGAGGACTGGGAGAAAGAAGAGAACAGGAAGGGGGAGAGGGGAAACTGGAAATGATAGAAATAAGAATGACAAAGGTAAATGACATCAGTGCTAATGGGAGGGAGGCCTAATTATGCTGGAGAAGGGTAGCAGTGCTGAAAGAGTAAGAGATCAGGTGAACTGTTCAAATCAGAAAAGGTGATGAAAGAATGAGGGCTACAGAATCAAGATGAGACTGACTAGGAAAGATTGAGCGAGAAATGTGAGAGATTAAAATGCCCGGTAACATGGTCCATTGTACATGGAATTCTGAGTAGTGCAAAGGCATCACTTTTGCTCACTACTAACTTTGAAATTATCTTAGCCCTATGACTGTGCCCTGGGATCCCTTCATGTAACCAAGCATGTCCACTTTTTCCCCTACAGCTTCATTTTGTAAATCAATAACACCCAAAAACTGTTTTTATATACCCTAATGTCTCCCTGACTGCAAAACGTGTTGATCTCCTTGAAGCCATTTGTATCAGTGAAAACCCTGCTGCTAGCTGAGGTAGGTTATGAGGGTGAGGCAGTGCTTTAAATGGGCCGGTACTCACCGGTACTGAGTACCGGCACTTCTTTGTTTTCTCCCTTTGAGTACCGGCACTTTTTTCTAGAAGAGAGTACCGGTACTCATGGGGATCTGACTTTAACTGAGGCAGCGCGCTCCCTTTATCCCTCAAGTTATACTACGGCAGCACCTTTCAAGCACTGCACGGAATCAATCAATGGAGCTCGTCACCAGGACCCAGCGTGAGCTGCTTTGTAAATCAGAGCAGGGGTGTGTCTGCTGAGTCATTTGCTTATCCAAAGATCTTTCACAGTGGGCGCTAAGAGGGGGCTGTAAAATCTAATGGGTGGTGGTGGGAGGCACCATTCAGTGCATAACAAAAGAACGTATGGGAAGGCTTTTACAGTCGCCACGCATCTGAATTGCTTTCTTGCACACTTCCACTTCCACATGCGCTGATTCCTATTTCATCGACCTTGGACAGACCTTAAGACCAATCAAAAATGTGGAGATTGATACCTAGTTTCCCAGTACATACGTTGTCAGCTCTGGCCCTAACTCCGGTTTACAAATGCTCCAGGAGAGACTTGTTCATTTATTTTATGCGTTTTTATATAGCGCGGACTTTACCCGAAGGTGTCAGAGCGCTTCACAATAGGAACAGTAATGATACATGAGGGGAAAATTACAAGTGAACAAATTACAAAAGCAAACGTTAAGTTACATGAGGCAAAAGTGACAATTGTGAGCAAACAAAATACAAGAGGTAGCAAGCGATACATTACAGGAGGAAAAAGTGATTTGTGTGCAGGTTACAAAAGCGTACAAAGTACAAGTAGATGTATAGTACTGCAATAAATGGCAGACACTCCAGCACAAGAACAAACGTTACATGAGGCAATGGTGGCACTTGCGCAAGTATCTAAAGCAAACAAAATGTAAGAGGTAGCAAACAGTATGTTACAAGAGAATAGTGACCTGTGCATATTACAAAAGAGTACCAGTACTGGACAGATGGCTCAGTGGGCTGTAGGCCATCGGTTCAGCATTTAATCCTTAGGGGGATGATAAAATCCATGCAGATTTCATGCATACAACCTTGGCATGGTCAAAAAGCTAACCCCGCCCCTTGTTCCCCCTTAGCCCCGCCCTAAACTCCGCCCACTGCTCCTTTTGGTGAGTACCTGCACCAATTTTTTTCCATTTAAAGCACTGGGGTGAGGTGCTTTAAACCAGCGGGTGGTAGAGTGATCGAATAAGGGGGCCCCCTTGCAGTACATTGCAGGGGGGCCCCCTAAGGTTTTGTTACGCCACTGCTCACTAGTGGAGAAGTTATGGCATGATGTCATGCCATGTGAGCATTGTAGGGGAAGGGAAATCCTTAAAAGAGAGGCATTGTCTCTGGATTTCCCTTCTCTTTTTGAAACTCAGGTGCAACAACCAGCGTCGGATTGGTAACGGAGGCATTTGGGCAATGCCCGAGGGGCCGGGGGCCGAGTTCCACCTGAGGACTGCTTTTGAGCAGCCTGGGGGCTGATTTGGGCGGTGTCTCTGTTGTTCCACTATTCCGCCAGCGGCCCAGTGGGTGTCTGAGTGGCCTTTCTGGAGGGAGATGGGCACTCGTTATCTCCCATATAGCAGCAACAGGTAGAGGTGTCACCCCTTTTCTTTCACTGGGCCTCCCATTAATGTAGGCAAAATAAGTGGGGCAGGGGGCCTGAGAAGAAGTGGCCTCACTTGTTTTCAGGTGTGTTTCACTAGTGTTGCTAGAGCGCGCAGTTTTCCCCAGGTCACCCGGGTTACCAATTCTCTAACACGCACTGGGCCCTTGGCGTGAAGAACACATTAATTTCGTTTGGGTGAAACTGGGTGAGGATTTCTCCCCCTGCACGCTGCTAGGAGTAATCAAGTTTGGATTTACCTCTGCTTACCATGCACCCGACTTACCACAGGCGCAATTCCTTGATGGACCTGGAGCTGTTAAGGAAAAGTAGACAGGCCTAACATCCAATACACCTTAAAATCCGTAAAAATACTTTCCACAGTTTTGTAAAATGACCACAGACACCTGATTAAGTTCGAGTTTTTATATAAGATTTCAAAGTGAAGAAGCCAAGATAATAAGCGATACACGGAGTAATATATCAAACATTAAAATCAACACCAATAGGTAGCTTTGTATCAAAAATATGACCATTAGGATATATGGGGAGACTAAAGGTAGGAGGGATTAGAACCAAACAAGTCACTGCAATTTTATACTAGAACATGGGATTGGGGATGAGACCTAGAACATGTACTTAACCTAAGTATTTGAGCTATTCTTGCTAAGTTCACTGCAAACCACTAAAGGAAAGGGGAAAAAACGGGAACATGCTATGGTTTTATAAAATCAATGAGTTTCTAAAGGATGGGGGGGGGGGGAGAGAAGGAACCAACTAAAATTCAGTCACATATAATTGCAATGGCAATAAAGCAATAACACAGGTATCAGATAAAAGAGAGAGAGAGAGACGTAAACCCACAATCTATATTTACCTAGTTCAGATTGAAGACCAACCCTGGCCACGGGTCAGTTGGGAAGACGGGGACAGGGACCCTCAGAAAAGGAATGCCAGAATGCGAGCAGGTACAGCTCACGGACAGTAAGGACAGGATACCCCTCAGGTTCAGGTCAAGGACTGGGCCTCCCAGGGTACGACCAACACCCACAGCTTCGGACAGCAACGCCTGCGTTACCCCCTCCTGCAAGTAATCCGCCAGAAACCCCGATTGGATTTCGAATTCCCCAGCAAAGTGCTTCGCCAGCACTTAGAATTTTCCAACCCTTAGGAGATTGTGGAAAGTATGGACAAAGTGCTCCGCAGCACTTTCAGAATGAACACCTATTGAGATCGTAGGGTCAGTGACAGGTCTGCTACTCGGACAAGTCGGACAATTTTCCTAAGCTAAACTAGGGTAGTTATACAGTTTGGGGACCCTTAGACCACCCACTAATGTTGCAAGTGACAGTTTCCCACATTGTGATTGGTCAGGAGAGGTGGTGCGGTCTTTACCACCTCCTAGAATTCAGTTTTCACAGGTTGATATGCAAATTTGAATACCCGCCCCCCAGGTTCACGTTCCCATGCATAGAATACAGCAGTACAGGACAGTTTTACAATAGGTAGCAACAGTATTGCTTCTTTCAAGGTAAGACTCCGTATTCCCAGCGAGGTTCCCAGGCGCATTGTGCTTCAGGAGCCAGCTGGCTAGGTTTAGCTTCTGCGCAGTTGGAACTTTCTCCGGTCATGTGACGGTGCCCAGCAGAGCTTCAAGTATGGCTCCGCTCATGATCTCCCCAGCCCACAAAGACGCGGTACATGAAAAGTAAGCGAAAACAAATTAAAATCATACATAAAAATGATCGCACTGTATACCAAGCTAAAACTTAACCAACCCTTACTTTATAATGACTATAGCGTTAAAGATTAATGCGAAAGAATAGATAGGCTAAAAGCTGCTGCAGTAAGCAGAGAGCGTGGTAAGAGACAAGCGGCCATATTTAGCATCAATGCGCATGAGCACAGAATCCCTCCAGAATGCGAGTGCGTCACATCACATGGGTATGACCGACGCATGCGCAGACTGAATTGCGGCAAAGCAGCCATTTTCAATGCAAGCTTCGTTAGTACGTGAAAAGACAAACAAGCAAGCATCCTAGGGACACCCGCGTGTAGGGGAAAACACTTTACAAATGACGAACAATGGTGTTAATATTATTATGAAATTCAGACAAGGGTTTTGCATACGAGCAAGGCGCTATACGTGCGAATCCTTGCTCCATCAATCCCCTCTTTGATGATATTTACTATCATCACTACATGAAGGAAACAGATGCCAACTTTTCTCATTCATTCATATCGTCCATTTCGATTTCAATAAACTTATTGTTTAGTTTTCTTTCAGCTTCCCTATGAGAGTGGTGATTTTTCGCCTTTTTATAAATTGCACTCTTCAGTTCTTCTAATTCTAACTCATCAATGTTTCTTTTCACCCCCCTCGGATTGACTGTATATTTCTTTTTACACTTTTGACATTTGCAGCAGATAAAAATGATCAATACAATCGCACCTATTATAACTATTGGCATCAGTATTTTCCACAAAATATTTCTACCTAAGTTAGTAAACCAACTACCTATAGAGGAGAGACCTCCAGTCAGTCTCGTCCAGGCACTGTCAACCTCTAATGGTTTGAGTTCCTTTTCCAAATTAGTTATGTTCCTCACATATTGTTTTAATTCGATACTCTTATCAGGAATGTAGGTGCAACAATGTTGCGCTCTCAGCATTCTACAGACTCCGCCCTCTTTTGCTAATAGGGTGTCAAGGGCAAGACGGTTTTGTAAAACCATTGATCTGATCGCAACCATTTCAGTATTGACCAGCAGAAAACCAGCAGCAGTGTCCGTTGATAACCGGTCCACTACTGTAGACAATTTGCAGATTCTATGGGTGTTCAGAACTACCCCCATTCCAGGTATCAGTGCACTAAAAATATCACCTACAATTTCGCCTACACTTTCGCGTCTACTACGCACTAAGCCATTAGTTTCATCATCGCTTCCAGCTGCGTTATTCACATGGTATATTTTCGGGAAAACAATGCCAAAGTAGCAGCTTCCATACCAGTGATCCGGCAAATTGAAATAAGCCTTGTTCCCACATATATAATATATTCCGGGAAACACAGGTTCTGACCCGTTTTTGAAACCCCAACCTCCAATTACCTTATAATTATGTTCACACTCGCTGGAACCGATGAATACATTGTTATAGTACTCTGTCTTTTCCCTATGGATACAAAGTTTCCCCTTTCTTTCAAAATCCAGCAACAAGGCAGGACTGGCTTCGCCTTCTGAGGTGTTATCCATGTGCTCAGCCCACCTAGGGATTCTATCCTTCTCGTCATTTGCCTTCTTCTGAAACTTTTCTCTCCTTCTGTCTGCCATCTTTATAAACATCTTTTCCTGCTCTTGCAGAGAACAGGTCAGATTGTCTTCTTTTGCTTGATCTAAGTCTATGTTACCTATAGTCAGGAAATATTCTCCCATATAGCGGGTCACGTCACTTGTAGTATGTACACGGTTCAAATGTCTTCTAATGGGAAGTTCAGAAAATACTACGTCCTCATTTGAATAATAGTACTGCAAAGTGCTTCTATAGAACAAGCTAGCCAATATACTACAGGATATTCCATAGGTCAAAGGTAGATGGTGGTATGTCACGCCTTCAGCCACTGAGGTTGGTAGCTTCATGCAGACATAACAGTCCTCTATTTCCATAGCCTCTACATAATGCACTAACAAGTTAGCAAAAACATTTAAATGCGTCCTGTTCTTCATTTTGTGAAAATGTAGTCCATCCTCATCTGGTGCTTCTAAATCAGGTCGTGTGTGTGTCAGTCCTACTCTTTTGTCGCGTCTTTCTAGTCTTCGTGGTGTTTCTGCAGTCTGTACGACCCCTACATCTACTGCTTCGGGTTCAGTAGGGGACAAGTTTGGATCTCTACTTATCATAAAAGGTAGAAAAACTGTTAGTCCTATCCACATTACTATTAGCATAGCTACACTACACAAGCATATCTTACAACAGGTTTTGAGACACCCACACCGGGATCTCCCAGAGACACTCGGATCAGACATTTTTAGCTTACAGGTGACTTTTGCTACCCCTCTTCGTTCCTTTGTACCAAAGGCTCACTTCAGGGGTTCTCTTACGGAGGGTCTTCGTCCGAACTCCGATCAGCAATGGACTCGTTGTCACTGTTGCCACTGTGGTGTGGTTCGTCAATTTCTTCCAACACAAAGTACGTCCACTCAGGGCTCCGATACAGTCGGTTCTGTTTCTTTATTCTGTCGCTCTTTCTCAGCGATTTGCCTTGGGCTGCACTTCTTTCACTTTGAGCCCTTTTTCGGTCTTTATCGTTTTCTCCGACTGTCTTTAATCTGAGCCTTAGTCTCTTGACGTATCGGGGTTCACTTCTTCCTCCGTGCCTCCCAGTGGTTGAGGAGACTTCGCCTTCCTCGTGTACTCTTTTCACCTTTTGATGTGGCACTTCTGTTTCCCTGCCTGTCTGACTAGTTCCAGGTCTTTCGTCTATTTCTTCTGCCTGGTCCCTATTCTGTCCCTGCTCAGATTCAAATCGCACTTTCTTTTTATTTCTGGTTACTGTTGTTTCCGTTGTCTGAGCACTTTGATCTAGTTCTATCTGTTCCTGTTCATGCTCTTCGATCTCTTCGTTTTCTTCTGCATGAACGTCAGCTCTAACTTCTAACTGTCCCTTTCTCGGCTCCGGAGTTTCAGGAGGAGTCTCGAGATCTTGATCTGACCCTACTTGGCCTATGTCCTGATCAGGTGTGTTGTGGCTTTCGTTGACCTGACCTTCTCCTTCTACTCCTGACTCACCTGGACTATCCCACTCACTGTCTAAGTAGGAATATTTCCTTGTTCGTATTGGATCATGAACTGGTTCGTCGGCGGGATACCATTCAACGTCTCGACTTGTGCTCGGCAGTTCGATGTCAGCTAGTTCCGGACCTTCCTCCTCGGAAGTCTCTTCAGCTGTGCTGCCTTCAGCTCCAGTCGCGTTTTCTCCAGATACCCGCTTTGTGTGGCTGGCGTGGATCCACTTCGGTACACCAGCGCACTTCACAGCAGTGGTAGTGACGAGGATCACTTGTCGTCGCTTTCCCCACCTTGGCTTCAAGCAGCTGCTCCGGGTGTGTTTCTTTAACACCACCCAGTCTCCTGGCTGCAGGTTGTGTGCTGGAGTCTTTGGCCACTCGTCTTCAGTCTCTCCAATCTGCTGAGAGAGAGAACGCACTTGGTCACCCAGCTGCTTGCAGTATTCTAGCACCATATCATCAGAAATGCTTAGCAGTTTGTTTCCGGGTACCCATGCCTGGCGCATCACTCTTCCCATCAACACTTCATGGGGACTCAGGCCAGTCTTTCGATTCGGGATACTTCTCAAACTCATCAGCACCAGGGGTAAAGCTTCTATCCAGTTCATTTTTGTGGAATCACACATTTTTCCCAGTCTGGACTTCAGAGTGCCATTTATTTGTTCCACTACCCCAGAAGCCTCTGGGTGGTAGGCACAGTGCAATCTTTGCTTCATTTTGAAGGCTCTACAGAGTTCCAATAGGACATCGTTGGCAAAATGCCCACCTTGGTCTGTTTCGATCGTCTCTGGGATCCCATACCTAGGTATCAACTCCCTGAGCAACAATTTGGCTGTGGTGATAGCGTCATTTTTCTTAGCTGGATACGCTTCCACCCACCTGGAGAATAGACATACTACGACTAAGACATATCTATATCCTTTGCATCTGGGCATGGTTATGAAGTCTGCCTGCATTCTAACGAAGGGACCTACTGCTTTTCCAATAGTACTCTGTTTCACTACTGTCTTCTTTCCTGCATTGAATTGCTGACACACTAGGCACCTCTGGCAAAGCCTTTCCGCCTGGTCCCTGAACTTTGAATTACAGAACACCTGTTCAAACACCCGACACATTGCGTCTCTTCCCATATGTGTTGGCTCATGTATCATTCTGACCATGGGGTCGATCAAGCTATCAGGCAGTACAGGCACCCCATCCGGATTTACCACCACACCATCTTCTCGCAATTCGCATTCCTTTGCGGCCCACCTGCCTTTTTCTTGCCTGTCTGTGGCTTGTTGTATCTCTTTTAATTCTTCCCACGTTGACACATTATCAAACAACATAAGTTGGCAGCTGGTTCCATCCCACCGGGCAATTTGTAGGGACATCTGGTGACGGGCACAAAACTGTGCAATTTGGTCAGCGTACCTATTACCGGCAGTCACATCATCATTTCCAGATCTGTGAGCCGCACACTTGACCACAGCCAATTCTTTGGGTAATTGGATAGCTTCTAGTAAGTCATGCACCACCTTCCCATTTCGGATAGGTGTGCCTGAGGAAGTCATGAATTCTCTTTGTAACCACAATTGGCCGAAGTCATGAACAACCCCGAAACAGTACTGACTGTCTGTGTAAACAGTAATTCTTTTGTTCTTTCCCCTCTTGCATGCTCGAGTTAATGCGATGAGCTCCGCCACTTGTGCAGATTTCACCTCGCGCATGTAAGATGCCTCGACGACTCCTGTCAGTGTAACCACAGCATAGGCAGCACTCAGACTCCCACTTTCATGTCTCAAACACGAGCCATCCACAAACATTGTTTTATCCCCGTCACGTAGTGCTATTTCACGAATGTCAGGACGGGGCTTGGTGCTATATTCAGTCAGATCGATGCAATTATGTTCCCCGTCCTCATCAGATTCTGCATCCAGAGGAACAGGTAACAGTGTCGCAGGATTTAGGACATTGCACCGGGAAATAGTTACATTTTCAGCACCAATCAAAATTCTCTCATACTTAGTCAGCCGACTAGGTGTGAGGTACTGGGTCTTAGTTCTAGTCAGTAGGATGACAACAGAGTGAGGAACATAGACAGTGACGGGATGTCCCATGACAATGCTCTCACTCTGTTCTAGACTGACGCAAGTAGCAGCAACGGCTTTTAAGCAGCCAGGCAGTCCAGCGGCCACTGGGTCTAAGGTGGCCGAAAAGTAGGCTACTGGTCGTCTGACTGATCCGTGCTCCTGGGTCAGGACTGAAAGAGCACAATTTTCTCTGGTGTCACAGAACAGTTCAAAGGGTTTAGTGTACTCAGGCATACCCAATGCAGGTGCGGTACATAGACAGTTTCTCAGAGTTACCCAAGCATTCATGCTCTCACTGTCCCAGTGGACGGGGTCTTCCACTCCTTTCTTTGTCATATTTATCAGGGGTCGGGCTAGAGCCGCAAACCCTACAATCCATTGTCTGCAGTAACCCACAACTCCCAAGAACATTCTCACTTCTTTCTGGGTGGTGGGCAGTTCCATTGCTTTAATTATTTTGATCCTTTCGGTAGTGACCTTCCTGATTCCCTTTTCTATCTGGTGCCCCAGATATTTTACTGAGTTTTTACAGAATTGTAATTTGTCAGGCGACACTTTATGTCCTCCTTTTCCTAGGTGATTCAGCAAGGCAATTGTGTCAGTGACACAGTCAGACTGGGTTTTAGATGCCACTAACAGGTCATCTATGTACTGCACCAAAACAGACTCTCTTGGCAGCACTAGGGATTCAAGGCACTTTTTCAGTATCTGGTTGAAAATCGATGGACTTTCAGTGTACCCTTGAGGGACACGATTCCAGACATAGATATGACTGTCAAATTCAAAACTGAAAAGGAACTTGCTTTCTGGATGCAATGGGATGGAAAAGAATGCGTGGCACAGATCGATGACAGTGAACCATTCTGCGTTCCAAGGAATCTGGTAGAGTATCACTGCAGGGTTGGGTACAATGGGACAGCAAGGCACAACAATTTGGTTTACCTTGCGCAAATCTTGCACCACCCGGTACTTCCCACTAGGCTTTTTGATCCCAATGATAGGCGAATTACAAGGGCTGCTCAACACTTCTTCTATTATGTCTGCTTCTAGCAGCCTCGTGATTTCAGTCGCTACTCCTGCCTTCACTTCTGCACTCATTTTGTACTGTCTGGTTTTGGGGTATACAGCATTTGTTTTTATTGCTATTTTAACTGGGTCCACATTTGCCATCAGGCCTACATCTTTTACTGTGAAATCCCACACTTCTGGTACCACTCTTAGCTGGAGTTCCTCAGGTAAATCCTCAATTGTCAAGGGCTTGATATCGGCATCTTGTCTGACTAACATCAGTTTGTACAGGCCATCTTCATCGGGGGTCTGAATTTCAACGCCATTTGGTGTGCAGTAAATGGTACAACGCATCTTGCACAACAAATCACGTCCCAGTAGATTTACAGGACTGGAATCACAGACCACAAATCTGTGCATTTCCTTGAAATTTCCTATGGAAATCTCCATTGGTTCAGTTACAGGGGTACTTATTATCTGATTCGAGACTCCCACTACTTGGATCGCTTCTCCCGAGAGGGGTAGGTTAGGAACATCCACTGTTCTTACAGTAGATCTGGTAGCCCCAGTGTCCAACAGAAAGGTGACATCTCTTCCTTCAACCTTTCCTTCAATGTATGGTCCAGTCTGGTCTACCGGCAAGGAGGCGCCAAGCACGCACTCCTCATCCTCCCCTCTCAGGCCCCGTCAATCTTGATCTTCACAAAGGAAGGTATCACTTAGCAAGTACTGCGGGATGACTGCATTTCTTTCACTCTCAACCTCCCATACTTCCGCCCTCTCATTCTGCTGACCCTGACTCTTAAAATTCTGTCTAGGAGCGCGAGGTACTGGAGGTAATTTTACCTGTTGCTGGGTTTTTCTTGTCCCCTCTTTCGGCACCTGTGGATTTAAACCATTTACAGGGGCATTACCAGCCTGTAGGTGTGGACACTCGTCTCTCCAATGCCCCATCTGGCCGCACCCATGGCACGGAAACTTTTTCATGGCCTCCTCACGACTCATTTTAGGTCTGGGCTTTCCCCCCCCCCCAGAATTGGTATTCGGAACATTATTATCAGAAGTTATTTTACTTAACTGTTTTTCTTGCTGTTCGGCTAATTTCACCTGTGCCCACATCACTTTCTCCTTGAGGGCTTTCTTTTTATTTTCAATTTCATCTTCGCAGTATTTCGCATATTTCAGGACATCATCTATGGGCTTTCCCTGCCAACTGATTTTGTTATCTCGAATCCATTGTGATATTTCAGGCCTTAATCCTAACACAAATCTGTAACTGAAATGGGTCATGTCTTTCATGTCCACATTATCAATACCACTGTAAGTTTTGAATACCTGTAGTAACCTTTCGTAAAATGAATGCACTGTCTCATCGCGTTCTTGGGTTGTTCTATCTATTCGGGTCCAATCTGTCTCTTTGGCTGGCACCTTTTTCTTAAGATACTGTATGACCTGGTCATATTTCCTCATTACATCTGGTGAAGGGGCTCCCGTTCTCTCATCTCTGGGATATTCATCATTAGGCCAATCAATCTCTATTTTACATTCCGTCCACAGATCTACAGGGACCACAATATCGAAAAACCCATCCAGGTCTTTCAGCAGGCATTTCTGAACTTTTATGAAACGCTCTACCTGTCGGTACCAGTCAACTGGTTTCTCGCGTAATTTCGGGAAGTCATTTGTAAATGACACAATGTCTTGCCTGGACCAAGGGACATGGACATACTTTCCTCCCGGGACCTCCCTCATGGGACACAATTTTTCTGTTGGGGTTACTTCCTTTAATACAAATTCTGAAGATACTGACCCAGCCCTGCTGCCTTCCTTTTTCTTTGCCCACCTTGTTCTCCACTTCCCCACTTCGCCCCATTTCTGCAGGAGTTTCAGCAATTCTTTTACTTGGATCTGTTTTCCCATCACATTCAGGCTTTCTAAGTCCTTGTCTGAAAAGTCCACTCTGTAGGGTTTCTGAAGAATTTTGGAGCGGCTAACATCAACTCCCATTTCTGCGGCGGCATCCATTATCTTTTCGTGGAGCACCCTAGCATTCCGGGTAAGATTTTTACTGATGAATAGTAACTCTTCCTCAGTATACGAGCTCAGGCGCTCAACTCCCACGTTCCCAGCCATCATTTCTTCTATTTCTATTCTTAATTTATATATTTCCAATGTTTTAGGTTGAGAAGTGGTCTCCTTCTCTATTTCCTTTGTCCATCTGTCTAATTCTTCAGGGGAAACTAAAGAGGCGTTCCTGATTCCAGATGCACTTTCAATCACCACTTCCTTTTGTCTAGGCTGACTTCTTGCCCCTACTATACTGGCCCTCGGCTCCCTTATGGGCAAATCCATTAAACTTCCAGATTCACACTCACTTTCCTGATCCTCATCTACGAATACTTCTTTCCTCGGGGTCTGGAAGCTAGGAGTAGGCAGTATTGGGGTGATGACAGGAGGAAGGGGACTAATCAAGTCATTTTTATACATTGGGATAGCAGGACCAATAGTTACCGGGATGGTCAAGGCCTCAGGATGGGGATGCATTTGTGCAATGGTTCTGGCTAAGTCCTCTCGTTGTCTAGTCAGGACTTCTCTCTCCTTTTCCTGCAACCCTCTTTCAGCAGAATTGCCATGCAATACCTGGGGTACTAAGGATGGATAAATACTCGGGGCAGTCGGGGCAACCAATCGAGGGGGACTTTCCCCGAATGGTTGATAATTCGGGACTATGGACTTAGGTCTGCAAAACTCATCCCTTCCCCTATGATTACTGCCTGTAGCTGTCCCGTCTGTATCACTTTCCCTCCTACTCTGGGGGTAATTGGTAACAGAACTTTGAGAATGCACCGAATCTGATTCCGCTACATAGGGAGGTGGATCCTTCATTAACAAGTCTTCCAGGTGTTCATCTTCTACATCCCCCGTAGGTGCTAGGTGATGGGTTTTTGCTTTACATTTTCCTCTTTTTTCTTCTAATACTCCCATCATGGGAAACAGTCCTTCAGTTAACATAGACTGCCTCCACTGTTTCATTTTCTGTTCTTTGGTTGGCGTTGGAAGTCTGGGATACCACTTACTCACTCCTTTATCCATTCGGGGTTTATCTCGCTCTGCAGCCTCAATCTCCCACTCCTCCAAAGCTTCGTACTGGGTCAACCTAGGTCTAGGGTGTAATTCATTCATGCGGGTCCTTAAGTTAAACAGGATCCGACCATTAAATGTACCTTCCACAGGGAACGCCAGGACTCCGTCATCTACAGTATACTTTGCCCAATTTTCTAGCCAGATACAAGTGTGATACCCTTTATCAAACATCATAAAAGAGGCAGGGGTATTTGGCGGGGGAATGAGTACGCCTTCCCTCGTTCTAATGGGCTTGTCAGTTTTGAAAAAATTCTTTACTTTATCGGAAAACGACAATTTTCTCTTTATTCCATACATCATGTGCGGTCTACCTCGTATAAGCTGATCCTTATGAAATCCTAGGTGCTTTGGATTCGGTATGAAGTCTGGATACCACATACAACTCTCCAGACTCGCTTCTAACTCGGCTTGATTAATTTTGTTTACTTTTGTGCTTCCAATGCTAGCGCGACTTTTATTTCGCGCCACCCAATCAGGTCAGAAAATACAACTACGGTCAACCAATGGGTGCGCGGCCTTTTCGCAAGACAGAGTCTCCCGTTTCGGCACTCACCCCTCCTTCACAAATTCAGCTCCGCTACACGCCCACTGTCCTGACCAATACCAGCGCGGCACGGAGTGACGTCAGAGCAGCTCTTCGACTGACTCCCGCCTTCACAAGGTAACGGAAACTTTTTACTCTCTCTAAAGTGCGAGTGCAAGTTTTAGTTAACAACACACAACGTTTGCCACTATGTCTGAGTGTTCTAAAGAGAGAAAAGACTTTTCTTTCGCTACTAGTAAACCACTTCTGTCTACTTTTCATTCACTCTGGATAGACTTCTTTGCCTGTCCCTTCACACTAGTAACATAGAACCCGTTATTCTTCTGACTCATCCACCTTGATCGGGGATATGTACTGAGCCAGGATTTCACCAGCGAACTATTTTACTTACCAGACAAGCCTCGGAGACCCTATTACTCCTTCCGTATGCGACCCTTACTAGGTGATATCGCAATGAAAGTTTTATAATGGACTCGTAGCTATCATTCACTCCAGAAACAAAGGTCCTAATTAGTGCTTCCAGTTATCCTTAACCCTGCACTAATACCTCAAACCTAGTGACTTCAACAGCTAACCGGATTCTACTCACCGTTAGCTAAAATACCTCCCCGGGGATTCAGACTACACTGAACATTTACAAACAATTCTGGGTTAATTCAACATGCAGTATTTATATCAGCGATGCAAATTCATGAACATTTACATATAAAAACACATTTCAAAAATATTGTAAAAATACAGTAACAATCAGCAGCACGTTTTTGTATTCACGGTTTGTTTATGACTATCCTGCCTACCTAATCTAACTAGTCCAAACCATCCTCTGCTAGCCAGAAATTACTGCTAGAGCGCGCAGTTTTCCCCAGGTCACCCGGGTTACCAATTCTCTAACACGCACTGGGCCCTTGGCGTGAAGAACACATTAATTTCGTTTGGGTGAAACTGGGTGAGGATTTCTCCCCCTGCACGCTGCTAGGAGTAATCAAGTTTGGATTTACCTCTGCTTACCATGCACCCGACTTACCACAGGCGCAATTCCTTGATGGACCTGGAGCTGTTAAGGAAAAGTAGACAGGCCTAACATCCAATACACCTTAAAATCCGTAAAAATACTTTCCACAGTTTTGTAAAATGACCACAGACACCTGATTAAGTTCGAGTTTTTATATAAGATTTCAAAGTGAAGAAGCCAAGATAATAAGCGATACACGGAGTAATATATCAAACATTAAAATCAACACCAATAGGTAGCTTTGTATCAAAAATATGACCATTAGGATATATGGGGAGACTAAAGGTAGGAGGGATTAGAACCAAACAAGTTACTGCAATTTTATACTAGAACATGGGATTGGGGATGAGACCTAGAACATGTACTTAACCTAAGTATTTGAGCTATTCTTGCTAAGTTCACTGCAAACCACTAAAGGAAAGGGGAAAAAACGGGAACATGCTATGGTTTTATAAAATCAATGAGTTTCTAAAGGATGGGGGGGGGGGAGAGAAGGAACCAACTAAAATTCAGTCACATATAATTGCAATGGCAATAAAGCAATAACACAGGTATCAGATAAAAGAGAGAGAGAGAGACGTAAACCCACAATCTATATTTACCTAGTTCAGATTGAAGACCAACCCTGGCCACGGGTCAGTTGGGAAGACGGGGACAGGGACCCTCAGAAAAGGAATGCCAGAATGCGAGCAGGTACAGCTCACGGACAGTAAGGACAGGATACCCCTCAGGTTCAGGTCAAGGACTGGGCCTCCCAGGGTACGACCAACACCCACAGCTTCGGACAGCAACGCCTGCGTTACCCCCTCCTGCAAGTAATCCGCCAGAAACCCCGATTGGATTTCGAATTCCCCAGCAAAGTGCTTCGCCAGCACTTAGAATTTTCCACCCCTTAGGAGATTGTGGAAAGTATGGACAAAGTGCTCCGCAGCACTTTCAGAATGAACACCTATTGAGATCGTAGGGTCAGTGACAGGTCTGCTACTCGGACAAGTCGGACAATTTTCCTAAGCTAAACTAGGGTAGTTATACAGTTTGGGGACCCTTAGACCACCCACTAATGTTGCAAGTGACAGTTTCCCACATTGTGATTGGTCAGGAGAGGTGGTGCGGTCTTTACCACCTCCTAGAATTCAGTTTTCACAGGTTGATATGCAAATTTGAATACCCGCCCCCCAGGTTCACGTTCCCATGCATAGAATACAGCAGTACAGGACAGTTTTACAATAGGTAGCAACAGTATTGCTTCTTTCAAGGTAAGACTCCGTATTCCCAGCGAGGTTCCCAGGCGCATTGTGCTTCAGGAGCCAGCTGGCTAGGTTTAGCTTCTGCGCAGTTGGAACTTTCTCCGGTCATGTGACGGTGCCCAGCAGAGCTTCAAGTATGGCTCCGCTCATGATCTCCCCAGCCCACAAAGACGCGGTACATGAAAAGTAAGCGAAAACAAATTAAAATCATACATAAAAATGATCGCACTGTATACCAAGCTAAAACTTAACCAACCCTTACTTTATAATGACTATAGCGTTAAAGATTAATGCGAAAGAATAGATAGGCTAAAAGCTGCTGCAGTAAGCAGAGAGCGTGGTAAGAGACAAGCGGCCATATTTAGCATCAATGCGCATGAGCACAGAATCCCTCCAGAATGCGAGTGCGTCACATCACATGGGTATGACCGACGCATGCGCAGACTGAATTGCGGCAAAGCAGCCATTTTCAATGCAAGCTTCGTTAGTACGTGAAAAGACAAACAAGCAAGCATCCTAGGGACACCCGCGTGTAGGGGAAAACACTTTACAAATGACGAACAATGGTGTTAATATTATTATGAAATTCAGACAAGGGTTTTGCATACGAGCAAGGCGCTATACGTGCGAATCCTTGCTCCATCAATGTAAACTGGTGCGTGCATTTTTTTTACACCCCCAGCCCCCTTTTATGTAAAATTACACTAAAAGCAGTAAATGGAGGGAAGGCATTATGCAAATGTGGGCCGATTTTTTTATACGTGCCTGGGCGATTTTTAATCCCAATCCAACCCTGGCAACAACATTGTCGTGGTGTTACCAGGGCTTTGAGTGGAAGCTTTTTCAATATTCTATGCAAGCCGTAGTTGCTGCTTATTTAGCTTAAGCAACTAACAACCATTGACAAAGCCAATAGTCCTAACTTGTTGTAAGTATGATGTTTCTTGTATCATATATCTGGATACAATGACATAAATAGCAAAATATAAATCGGGCTGCACACTCTGCTAAACACAGATTTTTAGCTGGCGTTTTTAAGCCTCGCCCATAATTACTTTGGCCACGCCCCTTTGAGCGCCCCCTAGTTTTTTCTTCCCATTTAAAGCCCTGGAGACATCTATGCTTATGGGAGCACCAGACATGTCAAAGCATGCTTCGGCGTGGGCACTGGGTTCTGTAGAACATCTGTGCGTCACGAAGTGAAGTTTCTGGAACTCTGACTCAGACAAAAATCAAAGACATCCTCAACCTCTCATTTTTTACCGCCCTTACTTAACCTGCAGCATGTCTGCAGCCGCGTGTTTAGAGTAGACGCTCCCTTCCCAGATTTTGCATCTCCCTTCCCCTTTTCCACCCTCTACATGCTCACGCTAACTTCTTTCCCTCCTCCCCACATCTCCGTGCCGCGAGGTTTGTTATTTTTAAGCAGCGCCTTGCAAATGCCCAAAAGACAAATCAGCGAATGTGTATAGCAGGAACAAGGTGAGAGACACTGAACCAGAAGGAACACAGATTAGGCCCGCGTGAGCTTGTATGGCTGCCAAGGCCGTGGATAAAAATAAGCCCTGCTCCATACCAACAGACGCCGCTGAAAGGCGTGCCAGAAAAATTTCATCACGGCACATCACGCGTCAAAAGGGACTTAGGAGAGTCCCTTCGACGCAGTTAATCAAGTCGGTATGGTGGCTTACTACATGCTGCTGAGGTTAGGTAACACCTGATGCCTCTGTATGTGGGATTAAAGGTTTTTTAGAATTAAAGCTATGTGTTCGCAGTCACTGTCCCGCCAGCGATCGCTATATTGATTTAATGTTATAAATGAGAGGATTTTTTTTCTATTTAAAAAAAAAACCTTTAGCACGAAGAGCACGAAGAAGACAAGCGAAAACGGTGCTTACTCTTGAATTAGATATCTGTTTGCGCCCCTTTGTCCGACAGTGCTCTCTCTCATGCAAACAGTATTGGGCCGGATTCACAAAAGTAAACTGAGACGATAGTCGAACTTAACGACTTTTGGTGTTCACAAAGGCCATTTACTACTAGTAAATACCCTTTGTAAATACCAAAAGTTGAATTTTGACGCCTTCGGTATTCTCAAAGGGCATTTACGAGTATTAAATGCCCTTTGTGAATACTGAAACTCGTAAAGTTAGACATTCATCTTATTTTACCTTTGTGGATCGGGCCCAAAGTTTTCTAGGGTTCAGGGAGTATCAGCAGCTTCTAAGCATCTCAATACGGTAAATAACAAGCCTTGCCCAAACATGGATGAAAGGCTGAGTCAATTTCTTCAGGAGTCAAACCTGTGGCCTGTAGGTTCCAGAGAATTATCAGCAGCAAGTGCAGTGCTTTAAGCGGGCAGGTACTGTCAGGTACTGAGTACATCTACAGTACTTTAATATCTCTCAGCAGAGCAATACTTTTAATACTTTTAATTGAAGAATAAAAACTCGGGTATAATGCACCAGCAATTCCATACCTCCATTTATTTCAAGCACTGACACTGAGTAAGTGTATGTACTTAAACCCACTGACCCATCTTATCAACATTGTGGTTTATTTGTTATATTTGCCGCTATTTTATGAGAACCGCCATTGTCCCACTTTACTCTGGGGAAGTGCACATGAAAAGGAGAAGGCGTTCAATTGGGTTTCACTTCAAGAGCAACAAGAGGGATGGCAGGCAGGTCTTGTCAAGAGAGAATTAAATAGATCATAGCAAGAAAGGTCAGTCACAGTGCAAGGTCCAGTCATACCTGCTGAATAGGAATGAGTGCAGCCCGGTACTGGCATTGCAAGGCAAAGTCTTATTGCCTCCCGGGGCCACTCCCTCGACCTCTTTCTTACTTTAAGGTATTCAATCAATCTATCAATCAACTCAGATTTGTAGAGCGCGGCTAATCACCCTTGAGGGTATCTAGACGCTGGATACCCACATAAGTATTGTATCACTAAGACAGGCTTCTCTTAAGCTTAAAAAAAAAATATATATATATTCCCTTTCCAGACACTACTGCCCTTACCCTCTTGGAGGAGCCATACAAGGTATCAAACCCCTCCATGGTTCTTCTATGTCTCCTTCAGAGACAGGTATCTTTTTCCCTTGAATCGATCCGCAGCACCTCCACCTCGCCGCACTGAAGCTTCACAATCACATTTGTGGTGAATATTTGTTATGGGGGTTTGGCACATTGCAGGCAGACTGCAGTCTCCTTTGGCTTTTATTATGCCGCCTTCCTTATTTACATACACGTCTGCACCCTGCTGATTTTCATTCTGCATGACCTTCTTGCAGATGGCGAGGGGTGGCGCGGCACCTGCTCTACTGCTAGGGGCTGGTGTCGCTTTGAGGTCTCCAGTGTGAAAGCTGGAGACTTACTTTTCTGGGTTGGGTTTTGATCTTGTAGATTTCAATTAGACTTATTTCTGACAGTATACATAGAGTGGGCTTTGAGTTCGTCCCTTTCGTTGGTTTCCTTTGGCGAGTCTCTTTCAGCCAGTGACCTAGTGAGGTATAACACTCTCACCTAATTCTTTTGGCTGTTTGAGTGTATCCTTCCAACTCCACTCTTAGGCTTGCATAAACTGCAAGAAGGACTACTTGTAAGAAAGTGGCTCTATATGCACTGGACCAAAGTAAGGTACAGTGTGTATAGAGTCCACAGTCCCCAGAGGTTTGACAGAGGCTAACATTAGATATAACCCTACTCTAAGTGGTAGCTTTGTCGAGCAGTAAGGCAGTATCAGAGGACAGTGTAAAGCATTTGTTGTACACACTCAGTCAGCAAATGGTCTCACACACTCAAGAACTGAACTCTAGGCCTATTGTTTTTATATCAAAAGATATAATTGTTTTATTTTTGAACCAACAGGTATCAAAATATACTTTCTCAGAATGAGATACTTTAGTTAAATAATTTTCAAATAGGCAATAGACTTTTTGAATGAAATAGCTACAGTTGTTGCAATAGGAAACACAATTTCAAACACAATGCAACATTGAGCTCAATGGGAATTTCTAGATAAATGCAATTAGTTACTTTATGGATTACTTTTCTAACCACAGAACTGGATCCTTGATTCAGTCCTGGGACATCTCCTGTAAACAGTTAAGTAAAAGTGTTGTGGTTATAGTAGTGATTTTTAAGGAATATTATTGTATTTTAAAAGTTGACACTTAAAAAAACATAGAATCACCAATGTTATCCTATGGGCGGAAATTCACTTAGCAGGTAAGTCGTGTTATCATTACTTTTTCTAACTCAGGGTTGGATCCTGGATCCAGCCCTGGTGCATCTCCTGTAAACTATCAAAAGAATGCGATTAAGTCATACAGGCGATTTTTAAGGAATATTTGTAGTTGTTGAAAATCGACACATGGAAAATTTTCTGGTGAAAATCGTACAATGGATTCCTATGGAAGGAATTTCAAGTTACTGGTAAGTACGGTTAAAATTACTTTTCAGGGTCAGTGCTGGGCCAAAAGATGCAGCAATGGGTTTTCTCCTGATAACAGGTGAGTAAATCGGGATTCGTTGTTCGGCTGATTTTAGATGAATGTTTTAAAGTTTCAAAACTCCAGACTGGAGCCCAGAGTTGTGCTTCATCTCGCCTCCCCCACCTGAGGGGTGGGGTTGGCAGAGGCTGGCACACCCCCTTCCCTTCCTTTGTTTTTCCCACCTGTCTCACCCGCCAAAGTGGGGTCAAAACCGGTGGGGGCCTGTTGCTGAGTACAGCAAGTAGCCTGGAGAAGCTCACAAAGGTGGCATGCCTTTGAAGCCCCCCCCCATCCTGGGGGAGGAGACCTAGCACCTCATCCAAGGATGTGCATTGTTGCAGGCCCAGGAGAGCAGAAGGCTCTCTACCCAGGGGTCCAGCAACATGTCTGCTGTGTGGCAGCTTAGGCAGCCTCTCAGTCAGGACTCTGATAGTTGGTTAGGTGCATTTTACATTAAATCCCACACTGGCATCAATGTGGGTTTAATGTGCTGAGAGGTTTGATACCAAACTTCTCAGTCTTCAGTGTAGCCATTATGGTGCTGTGAAGTTCGTAACAACAACCTCCCAGCACCATATACTCTTAATGGCATCACTGCACTTACAGTGCCCAGGAATGGCCCTGGGTACTGTAGGGGCACAGGGCTCATGCACCTGTGCCCACATCACTGGCATTGTGAACCCAGCTAGAGGGGCAACTGATGTATGCCAGGGCAGTGTGTTTGTGGGCAAGGCACACAGAGATGTGTGCCATTTCGACTCTCTGTTTAGTTCTGTACCACAACACTCAGCCTGCCAAGGCAGTGTATGTGTGTCATGGTACAGGGCTCCTAAGGTTGGCAGAATAAATGCTGCAGCCCTTAGGGGTCTTCTCTGGTCACAGTGCCCTGGGTACCTAGGGTACCATTTACCAGAGGCTTACCTGTTGCCAGAGATGCCAATTGGGTTTAGGCTTTAGTGCATTTTTTAGTGAAGGAAAACAGGCCCTGTGTACCTGATTGGCAGGGACCCAGGACACACCAAGGAAAAGAGCATCAGGTATGAGGCAAAACATGGAGGGGGGTTACTGCAACAGAAATCCACTTCCTTA
Organism: Lissotriton vulgaris; assembly: GCF_964263255.1. Lineage (NCBI taxonomy): Eukaryota > Metazoa > Chordata > Amphibia > Caudata > Salamandridae > Lissotriton > Lissotriton vulgaris. The sequence continues at coordinate 772,769,173 of NC_141685.1, read as the reverse complement.
CACAACTTTACAACTATAGCACTCTCTGTTCACTCCTGCTAGTTCTCTCCTTTATGTATCGATCTAATGTGCAAACATTGCTGGCATCACCACATTAAACTGAGACCTATTGACTTTGCTACTGCTTGTTACTCTTTTTTTAGATCTTTTTTTTGCAAAGAAATCACAAAAACAACAGAGACAATGAGCATCATACAGTGTAGCACCATAACACGGCCATAGTAATATCAGTCTAAAAAAAATCCAGTTCCACTCCCCTCCCCCTTCAACAATTCACTGGGCAGCTCCAGAGGCTGGGTGCACCAAACTGGGTACCCAAAGCATAAAGCATCATTTACAGTTGGGGCAATAGTCCACCCAAATAGTCATTCCATTTCCCCCATATTTTGGCCCATGTTTTAGGACAGCCCCGTCCCTCGTAGCTCACCTTCTCTGCCTGCATGCACCAGTCCATGTTCCTCTTCCACTCGCCCAAATGCAGTGCCAGTTCAGCCCTCCACACACGCGCGATATTCCGCTTAGCCAGTATTAACCCCAGTGTGATCCATAGGGGTGAGGTCAGTCGCATCCCAGACATTTATGAGGCACCACTTTGGGGAGGCCTCCTTATTGCTTCACACACATTGTTCAGGCAGTTGACGACTGATTTCCAGTACAACTGAATGGCAGGGCAACTGTATATCATGTGGAAATACGTACCCACTTTGTCACAGTTTCTAAGACACAGTGCTGCTCTGCCCATTTTTACCATGGTAGTACACGCATAGTCGCATCTGTGTCGAATTGTGAATTGCACCAGGTGAAATATGGACCTGATAGCTACCTCCTGGGGGGATGCCAAGCTTCTGGCCGCTCGTCGTCCTCCAGGCCCTTAAAGTTCCTCTCCCATTGTTCCTGCAGTCGATCCTCCCCCTTTGGCAATCTCCTTTGCAATGTATGGCATATTTGTAAGTATCTGCAGGTGTCAGTGGGTGCCAATTAATATTCACTTTGCAGTTCCTCAAATGGGATCACCCCTCCGAGAGTGTCCACAAGTCTCCCACACAGGATGCCAATAAGCTCCCATTTGTCAAAACCTCACTGTGTCCTCAGTGTGCCGAGCTGTGCAGTGTCCCATAGGGGAGTGGCCTGTGTGAACTTATCTCACCAACCCAGGGCATTTAGTGTTGCATGCCAAAGAGTAAGGGTAACTGCTGTTGAGCTCAGGAAGCATGTGGTGTGCGTTTCTTCATAAATGGCCTTGTGCTAGCCCTCCTTGGTTGCATTACCTGCCTATCCATGCGGTAAGCTGGTTCTCCCTTCGGGAGATGGACCCAGTGGTCGATGGCAATGAGTTGTACCACCCAGTAATACTTCTGTATATCTGGCAGTGCTATGCCCCCATTGTACAAGCTCCTCGTCAGTTTTTAAGGGCTATCTGCGCTGGTCCCTGTAGTATAAAAGGCAGGAGACTTTTAAAAGTAGAAACAAAGAAATTTATTTCTGTAAATGCTGCATCCACAACCAGATGCCACCGCCGTACACCAGGATTACCGACAACTGATTAACGTTGTTGGAACCCTAGAACACACCGTGCAGCGTCCGATCGTGGAATCCTTTTTAAAAGAACATAAATGAAGGAGCGAGACACCCTCGAGCTGGGGAACAAGCACAAGGATACAATGTGCTCGCAGAAGCTACACACTACAACTTCTCCCTCTTCTCAAGAGACCAAGCGAAAAGGCAAAAACAAAAGCAAAGAACGCTAATAAGAAGTGATACAAAAACTAATAAAGAGGATTGAGCAAACAAAATCATCATCAAGCATAAGATCGTGGCACATAATCATTCAACTTGGCTGGTAATTTTCTACAACAAACTCCTAATTCCGGTGGTAAGGAATAGGTGTCAGCAGTAGTCACGGCAGTGTCAGGAGAAGGAGTACATACTTGGCTGGGATGCACAACAGGACTCTGCAATGTGGAGAAACTTTTAACATCAGACGCTGGAACATTTAGCCAATAAGACCAGTCACAATGCTCAAATTCCTGTTTGGTTAAATTAAGTAAGGAACGAGCCTATGAATCAGAAAGGTGTAACAACGATCTCTTGTTCCACCATCCGTTATGGCCAAGTAAAGCTGAACCTCTACTGACACCAGTGACTTGTACAGGTGGGGAGAATTTAGATAAACCTTTTGCTATTCTTTTGGGATTTTTGATGAGAACCCAGTCACCAACTTTCAATTCTAGCATGTAGAAATTTTTTGCAGAGTCATGCACAGATTTCATGAGATTTTGTTTTTGTAAAACTTTGGATGCCAAGTCTTGATTGCAAACAATGCTCTTGTTGTTTTTGTTAAGTAACCAATTAGGACATACATTTGTGTGAGCAGTTCTACCCCTCAAAAGGGAGAATGGAGATACACCTGTGGTACAATGAGGGGAAATATTATAAAACCACAACTTAGCTTCAAGGAAATCTTGTACATCCTGATGAGAGGAAGTTGATGTTTGAATGGCATCCTTAACTAACCTGTTTGCCCTTTCCACCAAACCATTCAAAGTAGGTGAATATAGAGCGACCTTATAATGTTTAACATCATGCTCATTTAGGAATGAACTAAACTTCTCAGAAATTAAATGGGTGCCATTGTCTGTAACAATAACAGAAGGTGAACCTTCTACATAAAATATCTTTTTAAGGAACTTAATGGCGTTGATGGAATTGGCTGAGTCACAAAACATGTTGTAAACCCATTTAGAGTGATAATCAATCAACAAAATAAGATATGTGAGTTCATGTGACAGGAGATCATAACGTCCAGAGAAGTATAACCCAACTTTATCCCAAGGTTTAGTGGGAAAAGGAACAGGATGTAAAGGTGAGTTCATAACTTTCCATTTCTTGTCAGATAAAAGACATTCAGGGCATGAATCAATATAAAACTTGACCTGAGATTCTAGAGATGGCCACCAATAGTGTGACTTGATGAGTTGAGAAGTCTTAGAAATTCCAAGATGATCTTGGTGGGCAAATTTAATAATGTCATTTCTGAGACTTGACGGTGGAACAAAAGAATCATGTCTCATTACCATGCCGTTAACCAAGGATAATTCAGATGCAACCATAGCAAAGGCTCATTGGAAAGTTTTCTATTTTCTGGCCAACCCTTAACAATATGATCAGTTACAAGTTTTCGGTTTTCATCCTTGTTATGAGCTTCCAACCAGGATTGCTCAGTAATGCTGGGACATAAATTAACAGCATCAATAACTGCATCCACACACTCTGTGGCTTCCAAATCCTCAATTTCAGAAGGATCATGAAATGCCATACGTGAAAGGCTATCAGCCCTAAAGTTTTTGCCACCAGAAATGTGTTTTATGGAAAAGTGAAATTTTTGTAACCTCGAAAGCAGTCTAACAAGCCTGGCTGAAGCTTTACTAAGCCATTACCATTGTGTAGCTGCGTAAGAGGTTTGTGATCTGTAAACAGTTCAAACTATCATCCCCAAATGTAATTTTTTGATAGCCCAAACACACGCGAGAGATTCTCGTTCAATTGTGCTGTGATAGGTCTCAGATGGTTTAAGCATTCTAGATGAAAAATCTATAGTGTGCTCTTTTCCTGAGACCCACTGGCCAAGTACAGCCCCCAATCCTGTAAGACTGGCATCTACCATAATGAAACACTTTGAAGAATCTTGAAAGGGATGCAAGGAAGGTGCTTTTACAATGAGCTTTTTGACTTGATCAAACGAACAAGAAACTACTTCAGACCAATCGAACTTTGAGCCTTTCCGCAGAGAGCACATAATGGTTCAACCGTTTGTACATGTCCTTTGACAAAAAACAAGCGTAGTATTCTGCAAGGCCCAAGAACAATCGAAGTGCGTCTTTGACTTTGGGGGGGTAGCGTGGACGATGGCTTTAATGAGGGATTCTTTTTCTCTGATTCCTGCTGGAGACAAGGTATGACCCAAATAATCCAATTGCTGTGTGGCAAATTTACATTTGTCAGCCCTAATAGTCATGTCTGTCTCAACTAATTTAGTCAGAACGGAAGACAAATTGGCCAAGTGTGACTCCCAGTTATCAGAAAAAAACAAAATATCATCTTGGGAGGCCTGGACCCCCGGCATGTTTTGAAAAAGATTATCCAATATCTTCCGGAAAATGCTGGCCGCGGAGGCCAGGCCAAAAGGGAGTCTGAGGTACTTGTAAACCCGAAAGGTGTGATGAATGTGGTGAACTATTGGGAATCAGCAGGTAAAGGTATTTGGTGGTAGGCTGAACGCAGGTCAATGATCGAAAAAAATTAGCTCTTCCCAAGTTGGCAAGTAGTTCATGGATTTTGGGAAGGGGGTGACGGTCAATCAAAATGTTTTTATTCAAGGTGCATAAGTCCACACATAATGTGACCTCTCCAGATTTCTTTCAGACAATGAAAATGGGGGAAACCCATTCTGAGGAGTCAGAAGGAGCAATGACACCATCATCACACAAAGATTTTAGGACGGACTTGAGTTCATCCCTCGAGCTAAGGGGCAAGGGACGCACCTTATGGACAAAGGGTTGAGCGTGTGGCTTAAGTCTAATCTGATGTTGGAACCCTTTAACAGTCCCCAATTTATTTGAAAAAAGTCTGTGAAATTTGTCGAGTACTTTTTTAAGGTCAAAGGATTGGTCAGTGAGACATAAGAAATCAGTTCTGAGGTCATTCCTAGACCCAGCAGGACTGTCTCCTTGTGGAGGATTACCCAGAGTGAATGGGTTATCAGAGCCGGGAACAAGATGTAAACCCATTTTGGCAAGGTCCTGCCAGCCAATGATGTTGCGTCCCTTAACTGCAACATACACTTTTGTAAATATGGACCTTCCTAAACATTCTAATCTTGAATTAAAGAAGCCTAGCATGTCAATCTCAAACTCGCCAAAAGCTTTGAGGTTGACATGGGTTTGAGATAAAGATATGGATCCTTGCCATTTCCCAAAAAACATGATATCTGATTAGATAGTTATTGACAAACCAGAATCTGCCATAATGGGAATTTCTATATTTCCAAACAATGCAGTTCCTATAGGGCCCTTGACCAAATGAGGAGTAAAAACAGAGTTACATTCAATTGATATTATCATGTTTTGAAAATGATCAGTATATTCATCATAATTTTCAGAATAATCAATACTGTTGATTCTGGTGGGTCTTTTAGAAGATCTACATGAGCCTTGAAAATGACCTATTTTCTTACATAGGATACATCTTTCACTAATAGCAGGACAAATAGGGTAGTTTCCCAGGTGTGATTTTGATCCACAACTATAACAAAAAGTGTTTCCTTTTTAACAACTTGTCTAAATGGTTTGTTTGTAGATACAGAATTAACAGAATTCACCATCTCTTGAGCAGGAGTTTTAAAGGAGTTAAAAGAATGATCATTTTGAAGAACTTTGGATGCAATGATGGACCTCTCAATGCTCTTGGCAATATCTATTGTTTCCTGGAGTGTTGGTTTTCTGCAGCTGAGAAGGGGTTCTTGAATTTTCCTAGAATAGCAAGACAAATTGATCACAAATATAAATGTCAGGATCCACCTCAAATTCACAAGTTGAGGCTAAGACTCGCAACTGTGCAATGTATTCTTCCACTGTTTTGTCTTCACGTTGTTTTCTCCTAAAAAATGTATGTCTTTCAAGCATTATATTTGACTCTTCGTCATAATGTCTTGCTAGGCGAGATAATGCTTCCTTGTAGGAATTCCAATTTTCAGCATCACCTGCTTCTCCACTAGGTGTAGGAAATTTAGGTAAGTTCTCAAAGACATGTTGCGCAGCGAGACCTCAACAACCGTACAAAATCGCAACTTTACATTCTGGGGAAAACTTGACAGCATCAATGGCAACGATATGGTTCTTGAAAAGCTTTTACCCATTGACACCATAGAATACTGGGTTTGCCAGGCTGTTGTAAAAAGGGAGGAGGTTGTCCAAATTGTTGAGAAGTAGCCATTAATGCGGATTAAAGGAGCCAAGAGACTATAAAGAATGAACAATTCCTGTAATAAAATTGTGGTTAAAGAAAAGTTCTCAAATAGTTAACATGAAGAAATAAATAACATGCTAATAATCAGTGAATGAACGGTATAAATGAGAATGTCAGCAGTTTTGACCATGAAAGTCACATTTAAAATGAGCATGAATTAGTTGTAAAAGGTGGGCCTATAACCGAATGATGAGGCTCAGAAGGAGGAAAAAGTTTGAAATCAGGAAAAAGGTGTGCCTGTCACCGTTAAATTGTGTAGGCTAAATAACTCTACACATACTGATAGTTTAAACTTGAAGCAAAGAAGATGTGCCTGTCACCGCGATAGCATGCAGGCTAAATCCTACCTGTGACTTGCGTAGGATGCCTTTAATGCAGAGTTGCATTGCGATAATGACGAGGAGAAATGTTGCTAAACAACTGGAGGAAGCCAAGATGGCCGCCTGCGTGATTACGTTTGGATGAAGGCTTTGAGGCATTAAGAAGCTGCGTCGGAGAACGTCAAAGTATCTCAGTGTTTAGCTCCCATTGCTAGGTGATGGGAGACCAATGCCCAAGAACCTGACGTCATCTATCAGACTCCGATTTGCTCTAAATCCTGTTTTCAAGGAGACGTAGACAAAACAGGAACCGCCTTCGATCTTAGACGTAGTCAAAACAGGAACCATCTTTGATGTTCCGCTTGTGGGGGAGGCGAGGAGAAGGAAGAAGAGCGAGGTCCAACGAGGAAATGCAGAGAAGAACAATGTTTGGATGGTGGGTGCAGCACATGTAGATTCGTCCGCTCGTTGCCAATTGTAGTATAAAAGGCTGGAGACTTTTATAAGTAGAAACATCGGAATTTATTTCTGAAAATGCTGCACCCACGACCAGATGCCACCGCAGCACACCATGTTTACCGACAACTGATTAACATTGTCAGAACCCTGGGACACGCTGTGCAGCGTCCAATTGTGGAATCCTTTTTAAAAGAACATAAATGAAGGAACGAGACATCCTCGAGCCGGGGAACAAGCACAAGGATACAATGTGCTCGCAGAAGGTACACACTACAGTCCCCCATCCCTTAGAGCAGGGGGCTCCAAACCGGTCCTGGAGGGCCGGATCCATTTTTTGGATATCCCCATAGAGATACATGTAGTTATTTTAAAAATCTGGCATGGATCCGGCCCTCCAGGACCGGTTTGGAGACCCCTGCCTTAGAGGCAGTGAACCTATGATGCTCAATAGGCAGGCCATTAGGGCCCACTGCTTTGTCAGGGGTTAAGACAGAGATTGTAATGATGTAGTGACACTGTGATGTCATTTACAATGATAAGGGCAAAAGTTCTAGAAAGAAAGGTTTAGGGCTTTTCAAGAGATACAAGTCAGTCTTAGAATAGAGGTTAGGAGTTGATGTAGCACAGATACTGAGCTCTAAAAAAGATATATAAATATAACTAAATATCGTATTTAGAAGATTGTTTATAATGGTGACGAGAGGAAGAAACCTGTGTGAAGACATACCAGCTGCTGGTTTGCTGCAGAGAAGCCTTTGAGGAGCTGACTGTGGACAGGCTAGATTGAGGTGGACGCTGTGGCTCATCGCGAGTGGCTGCCTGTCTGGAGAACTGCAGTGGAGCTGCACTGTGGAGCGCTTTGGATCTGATTTGCTGGTAGAAATTGGCAAAGATCGTTGAGTCCAGAGGGAGAACTGTGGTGCGCGTGTGATCTGGAGGTCAGGCGCAAGCGCTATTTTGAAAGAAAACTGAGTGCGTGCGCAAGCGCAAGTGAAAACTTATCAATAAAGAGAGTGGTGCGCATGTGCAAAGAAAAAACAGCTGCCTGACACACGCACACAAGGAATAAACGTTAAAAAAAGTAAGCCTGCATCAAAACGGGACTGAAAAGCTACATAGTATACACAAGTTTAGAAAAACAACTGCGCAGTATACATGGTTAGAAAATAAACGTGAGCACCATCTTGAATCAAGTTTAATAAATGAAAACAAATGGGGATACCATACTACAACAAAAAAACTGGTGAACATCATTACTATAGAGTACATCAAAGAAAATATAAGAGATACATATATATATATATACATTTAAGAACACTCTAAGAAATATTAAGAAATAAAGGAAAGAAGAAACGTGACTACAGAAGGCGCGGGGACACGCCGGTGTGCGTAACTCAGCGCTCTACAAATGCCCCTATTATTATTATTATTATTATTATTATTATTAATGAAGTTACTGTAAACATGAATTTGGAAATATATAATGAGGAAGATGCTACTGAGAATATTTCAAGTACCATTTTCAGAAGGCCATTACCTTTTAATTTATGTGAACAAGAAAATGTTGCACAAAGATGGGAAAAATGGACAAGGAGATTTGAACATTTAGGGATCGTCTGCACGACTTCATCTTCTGTGAACTCCTGCAAAAGCCCTGGGAGTTGAATGTCAGCCAATAGACTGCGAGATTCTTCAGCCGTGACATTTAATGCTGGGGAGTAGAGGTGTGCGTAGTAGGCCACAAATGCATTTGCCACTGATGGAGCAAGGATTCGCACGTAAAGGATTCAAGAACCTTGCCTAACTTGTAATCATATTAATTCAACCTGTCCGTCATTTATTTAGCATTTTCCCCAACACGCGGGTGTCCCCAGGAGGCTTGCCTGTGTGTCTTTTCATCCTAACAATGCTTGCACTACGGAAATGGCTGCTTCGCAGAAATCCAGTCTGCGCATGCGTCGGTCATACCCATGTGATGTGACGCACTCGCATTTTGGAGGGATATTGTTGCACATGCGCATTATTGCAAATATGGCCGCTTGTCTCTAACCATGCTCTCTGCTTGCCACTGCTGCTTCTGCATATCTGTCATTTTGCATTAAACCTTAATGCTATAGATATTATAAAATAAGGGGTGCAGTGAAGTTTATAACGGTATACAGTGTAATCAATTTTTTCGTATGATTCTAATTTGTTCTCGCTTATTTTTCATGTACCGCGTATCAATGGGCCGGGGAAACGAGGAGCCGATCCATATTGAAGCTCTTCCAAACCCCGTCACGTGACATGGGGAAAACCCCACTGCGCAGAAGCTGAAACAAGCCAGCTGGCTCCTGAAGCACAATGCGCCTGGGAACCCACCTCGAAGATGCTGCAAACTACCTTGACCGCGTTACATTGTTGCTATATACTGGGCACTTTCATTGTTTTCTATATTCCTATGCCTGGGAACGTGAACCCAAGGGGCGGGTATGCAAAATTGAATATCAATGATGAGAACACTGAATTATAGGTGGTGACAGTGACAAAGTCACCTCTCCTGACCAATCATAACGTGGGAATTTGTCACTTGCAACATTTGTGGGTGGTCTAGGGGTCCCAAAACAGTATAACTAGCCCAGTATAGCTTAGAGAAATTGTCCGACTTGTCCGAGTAGCAGACCTGTCACTGACCCTACGAACTCTATAGGTGATTGATATAGAGTGCTGCGGAGCACTCTGTTCATACTTTCCACAAGCTCCAAGGGGTGGAAATAGTCCTAAGTGCTGGCGGAGCACTTTGCTGGGAAATTCGAAAACCCAATTGGGGTTACTGGCGGATTACTTGCAGAGAAGGGGTAACGCAGGCGTTGCATCCGAAGCTGTAGGTGGTGGTCGTACCTTGGTGAGCCCAGTCCTGACCCAAACCTGAGGGGTATCCTGTCCTGACTGTCCGTGAGCTGTACCTGCTCGCATTCTGGTATTCCAATCCTTGAGGGTCCTTGTCCCCGTCTTGTCCCAACTGACCCGTGGCCAGGGTTAGTCTTCATTCACGTTCTAGGTAAATATCTTCTGTGAGTGCCTGTCTGACTATACTCTTATCTTCCCTTTTCTTAATAAAGCACTCTTGCCTGTGATATTTGCCCTGTCACCTTTGATAACAATTTATATGCAAGTGATCATTAGAAATGTTCCACTTCTCTCCCTACCTTTAGGATATCATTAAATTGTCATATTACATTAGTGTGTTCCATTTTTTCCCTTCCCTTTAGCATGGTTGCAGTAAATTTAGTAAGAATAGAATAAGTAGCCTAGTTTAAGTACACATTTTAGGTCCTGCTCATGTCCCATGCCCTAGTTTAAACTTGTGGTGAATAGCTTGTTCCTTAATACTCTTACCCTGTAGTGTTCTCAATTACTCTAATGGTACTCGCCCTAATCCATAGTTACTTTGTGGCATTGATTTTAATAATTGATGTGTTGGTTTGTATTTGCCTCATTATCTTGGCATATTCATTCGGAAATTTCTTTATAAAACTTTAAAAACTCATCAGGTGTCTGTGGTCATTTTACAGTATAAAGCGAGGATAAATGTACTTGGTATATAAGAGTTCTACTCCTTTTAGGAAATCTTGTCCCCTGTCCACTGCTAGCTCCTGAATCCATCAGGAGTAATGTGCCTGTGGTAAGTCAGGTACATGAATAGTAAGTGGTGTGAGAGTCACCCCCTGAATTACTCATAGTAGCGTGCTAAGGATTTCACCCGGTTCACGCAAACACTGTCAAGTCATATGCACGCCAGGGCCCAGTGCGTGGAAATTTGGTAAACTCAGTGACCCGGGTGACCTGCGCGCTCTATCAGTAATTTTCTGGTAGCAGAGCTATGGTTAGGACTAGTTAAGATAGGTAGGCAAGATAGCTAATAAACAAACCGTGAAAGTAAATGTGCTGCTGTTCTATTGATTACATTGATTCAAATATTGCGCAAATGTTTTAAAGGATTTATATGTATATGTAAATGATTGTTGCATTGCTGCTATAAGTGTTATATGTGATATTAACAAAGAATTGTTTGTAAGTGTTCAGTGTAGTCCGAATCCCCGGGGAAGTATATAGCTAACGGTGAGCAGAATCCGGTTGGCTGGTAAGGTCACTTGTCGTGAGTCATTAGTGCAGGGTTAGGAATACCTGGAAGCACTAATTAGGATCTTTTTTGCATCTGAATAAATGATAGCTACGAATCCTTTGTATAAAACTTCCATTGTGATATCACCTAGTAAGGGTCACATACGGAAGGAGTAGTAGGGTCTCCGAGACTTGAATGGTAAGTAAAATAGTCCGCTGGTGAAATCCTGACTTAGTATATATCCCGGAAAGAAGTAGATGAGTCAGAGGAGTCGCAGGTTCTATATTGCTCGTGTGAGAGGTTAGGCAGAGAAGTCTATCAGGAGTGAATGAAAAGTAGACAGAAGTGGTTTACTTGTAGTGAGAGAAAATTTTTCTATCTATTTAGAACACTCAGACACAGTGGCAAACGTTGTGTGTTGTTGACTAAAATTTGCACTCGCACTTTAGGAAAAGTTAAAAGTTTCCGTTACCTTGTGAAGGAGGGAGTCGGTCGGAAGACTGCTCTGACGTCACTCCGTGCCGCGCTGGTATTGGTCAAGACAGCGGGTGTGTAGTGAAGCTGAAATTGTAAGGGAGGGGTGAGTGCCGGAGCGTGAGACCTCGTCTCGCGAAAAGGCCGCGCACCCATTGGTCAGGGATTTTTGTAGTCACAGTGCTGATTGGTTACAGAGAAATAGAAGTCGCGTTAGCATTGGAAGCACAAAAGTAAACAAAATTAATCAACAGGAGCTTGAGAGGGGTCTGGAAAGGTGTATGTGGTATCCTGAGTTCTTACCTAATCCACAAACCTTAGGCTTCTATAAGGAACAGATTCTATGAGGTAGAACGCGCATAATGTATGGAGTAAAAAGAAAAATTTCATTTGCCGATAAAAAAAAGAATTTTTTTTAAACGGACAAGCCCATTAGAACGAGGGAGGGTGTGATCATCCCTCCACCAAATACTCCTGCCTCCTTCATGATGTTTGAGAAAGGGTATCATACCTGTGTATGGTTAGAAAACTGGGTAAAATATACTGCAGATGACGGAGTCTTAGCATTCCCTATTGATGGTACATTTAATGGCAGGATCCTGTTTAACTTGAGGACCCGCATGAACGAATTACATCCCCGACCTAGATTAACCCAGTACGAAGCCCTAGAAGAATGGGAAATTGAGGCTCTGGAAAGAGATAGACCCCGGATGGACAAAGGAGTAAGCATATGGTATCCGAGGGTCCATAGAGAAACCAAAGAGCAGAAAATGAAACAGTGGAGACAAAATATGATGGTAGAGGGATTGTTTCCAATGATGGGGGTACTAGAACAAGGGAAAGGAAAATGTAAAGAGAAAACCCATCACTTAATGGCCGTGGGGGACTCTGAAGATGAACACCTAGAGGATTTATTGATGAAAAAACCCCCTCCCTATGTTGCAGAGTCAGAGCCACTGAGTTCACCAAACCCGTTTTCTAGATATCCTAGATGTCGGAGGGATAGTGAGACAGATGGAACGGGAACGGATAGTAAAACCAGTGATGGGGATGGGTTTTGCAAACCTAGTTCTACGGTCCCGAATTACCGCCCGTTTGGAGAAGACCCGCCTCGGTTGGTTACTCCGACAGCCCCAAGTATTTACCCTCCCTTGGTACCCCAAGTGTTGCATGACAATTCTGCAGAAAAGGCTTTGCGTGAGCGAGAGAAGGAAGCTCTAGCTAGACAGCGGGATGATTTAGTTCGGACCATAGCCCAGATACATCCCCATCCAGATTCACTGACTATCCCAGTAACTATTGGCCCAACTATTCCTCTTTATGGGGATAGACTGGCCAGTCCTCGTCCTCCTGTTATAACCCCAATTATGCCAACCCCAAGTATTCCACCCCCAAGAAAGGAGACCCTCATAGTCGATGATCAAGAAAGTGACTGTGAGTCAGTAGCCCTAATGGATATGCCCATTAGGGAATCTAGAACCAGCATGTCAGGGGCGAGAAGTCAGAGTAGGGCAAAAGAGGTTCTGATTGAAAGCACATCTGGGGTTAGGAGTGCCACAGTAGTATCTCCAGAAGAATTGGGCTGATGGACCAAAGAGTTGGAGAAAGAGACCACCCCCCAACCGAAACCCTTAGAAATCTATAAACTGAGGATAGAAATAGAGGAACTAATGGCTGGAAATGTAGGATTAGACCGGTTAAACTCCTTTAATGAAGAAGAGTTGCTGTTTATCAGTAAAAACCTTACCCGGAACGCTCGATTGCTCCATGAGAGATTGATGGACACTGCCGCAGACATGGGAATAGATGTCAGTCGTTCCAAAGTCCTTCAGAAACCCTACAGAGCAGATTTTTCCGACAAAGACTTAGAGAGCTTGAATGTAGTAGGAAAACAAATCCAGATAAAAGAATTGCTGAAACTCCTACAGAAATGGGGGGAAGTAGAAAAATGGAAAACCCGGTGGGCAAAGAAAAAGGAAGACAGCAGGGCAAAATCCCAAGCTTCAGAATACGTGCTTAAAGAAGTAGGTCCCGCAGAGAAATTGTGTCCCATGAGAGAAGTCCCAGGGGGAAAATACGTCCATGTTCCTTGGTCCCGACAAGACATAGTGTCATTTACTAATGACTTCCCGAAATTACGGGAGAAGGCAGTCGACTGGTACAGACAGGTCGAACGCTTCATAAAAGTTCAGAAATGTCTCCTGAAAGACCTAGATGGGTTTTTCGACATTGTAGTACCGGTAGATTTGTGGACCGAGTGCAAAATTGAAATTGATTGGCCCAATGACGAGTATGCGAGAGACCCCAGAACCGGGGCTCCCTCACCCGAAGTAATGAGGAAGTATGATCAAGTCTTACAATACCTCAAGAAAAAGGTGCCCGCAAAGGAAACCGATTGGACCCGGATAGATAGAACTACCCAAGAGCGCGATGAAACCGTCCACTCCTTTTATGAAAGGTTGCTGCAAGTATTCAAAACTTACAGTGGAATCGATAATGTGGACATGAAGGACATGACCCATTTCAGTTACAGATTCGTGCTAGGATTAAGGCCTGAAATATCCCAATGGATTCGAGACAATAAAATCAGTTGGCAGGGAAAGCCCATAGATGATGTCCTCAAGTACGCCAAGTACTGCGAGGATGAAATAGAAAATAAAAAGAAAGCCCTCAAGGAGAAAGTTATGTGGGCACAAGTGAAATTGGCTGAACAACAAGAAAAACAGTTAAGTAAATTGAATTCCAATAATAATGCCCAGAATACCAATGCTGGGGGAGGAGGAAAGCCCAGGGTAAAATTGAGTCGGGAAGAGGCTATGAAGAAGTTCCCCTGCCATGGGTGCGGCCAGATAGGACATTGGAGAGACGAGTGTCCACACCTACAGGCCGGTAATGCCCCTATAAATGGTTTAAATCCACAGGTGCAGAAAGAGGGGACAAGAAAGAACCAGCAACAGGTAAAGCTACCTCCAGTACCTCGCGCTCCTAGACAGAATTATAAGAATCAGAGTCAACAGAATGAAAGGGCGGAGGTATGGGAAGGAGAAACTGAGAGAAATGCAGCAATTCCGCAGTACTTGTTAAATGATTCCTTCCTCTGTGATGATCAAGATTGACGGGGCCTGAGGGGGGAGGACAAGGAGTGCGTACTTGGCGCCTCCTTACCGGTAGACCAGACTGGACCATACATTGAAGGAAAGGTTGAAGGAAAAGACGTCACCTTTCTGTTGGACACTGGTGCTACCCGGTCCACTGTGAGAACAGTGGATGTTCCTAACCTACCCCTCTCGGGAGAAGCAATCCAAGTAGTGGGTGTCTCTAATCAAATAATCAGTACTCCAGTAACTGAACCAATGGAAATATCTATAGGAAATTTTAAAGAAATGCACAGATTTGTGGTCTGTGATTCCAGTCCTGTGAACCTGTTAGGACGCGATTTGTTGTGTAAAATGAATTGCACCATCTTTTGCACACCAAAAGGTGTCGAAATTCAGACCCCGATGAAGATGGCTTGTACAAACTGATGTTAGTGAGACCTGACACTGAAATTAGACCCTTGTCTGTTGAAGACTTACCTGAAGAGCTCCAGTTAAGAGTGGTACCCGAAGTATGGGATTTCACGGGAAGAGATGTAGGCTTAATGGCAAATGTGGACCCAGTTAAAATGGCAATAAAAACAAATGCTGTATACCCCAGAACAAGACAATACAAAATGAGTGCAGAAGTAAAAGCAGGAGTCACAATTGAAATT
This sequence comes from Lissotriton vulgaris, assembly GCF_964263255.1. Classification (NCBI taxonomy): domain Eukaryota; kingdom Metazoa; phylum Chordata; class Amphibia; order Caudata; family Salamandridae; genus Lissotriton; species Lissotriton vulgaris. The sequence continues at coordinate 772,754,040 of NC_141685.1, read as the reverse complement.
AACAGGTTGCTTGAAGCAGACATCATACAGGAAGTAATGAGCAGTCCCTGCAATTCGCCCATCATTGGGATTAAAAAGCCTAGCGGAAAGTACCGGGTAGTGCAGGACCTACGCAAGGTAAACCAAATTGTTGTACCTTGCTGTCCCATTGTGCCCAACCCTGCAGTGATACTATATCAGATTCCTTGGAATGCGGAATGGTTCACTGTCATCGACCTGTGCCATGCATTCTTTTCCATCCCATTGCATCCTGAAAGCAAGTTCCTTTTTAGTTTTGAATTTGACAGCCATGTCTATGTCTGGAATCGTGTCCCTCAAGGGTACACTGAAAGTCCATCGATTTTCAACCAGATCCTAAAGAAATGCCTTGAATCTTTAGTGCTGCCAAGAGAGTCAGTTTTGGTGCAGTACATAGACGACCTTTTAGTGGCGTCTAAAACTCAAACTGACTGTGTCACCGACACCATTGCCTTGCTGAATCACCTAGGAAAGGGAGGACATAAAGTATCACCAGACAAATTACAGTTCTGTAGAAACTCAGTAAAATATCTGGGGCACCAGATAGAGAAAGGGATCCAAAAAGTCACTACAGAGAGGATCAAGATAATTCAAACAATGGACCTACCCCGAACGCAGAAAGAAGTAAGAATGTTCCTAGGAGTTGTGGGGTACTGCAGGCAATGGATTGTAGGAATTACAGCTCTAGCCAAACCTTTGATAAAAATGACCAAGAAAGGAGTGGAAGACCCAGTCAGTTGGGACAGTGAAAGCATGTCCGCCTGGGTAAAATTGCGAACCTGCCTATGTACCGCTCCTGCATTAGGTATGCCTGATTATTCCAAGAACTTCGAATTGTTCTGTGACACCAGAGAAAATTGTGCACTCTCAGTCCTGACCCAGGAGCATGGGCTGGTCAGGCGTCCTGTGGCCTATTTTTGGCCACTCTAGATCCAGTGGCTGCTGGATTACCCGGATGCCTGAAGGCAGTAGCTGCTACTTGCGTCAGTCTAGAACAGAGTGAGAATATTGTCATGGGACATCCTGTCACTGTATATGTTCCACATTCTGTTGTAATCCTACTGACAAGAACCAAGACCCAGTATCTCACCCCTAGTCGGCTGACTAAGTATGAGAGAATTTTGATTGGTGCTGAAAATGTAATAATTTCCCGGTGCAATGTCTTAAACCCTGCAACATTGTTACCTGTTCCTCTGGATGTAGAAGCAGAGGATGAAATGGAGCATAACTGCATCGATTTAACAGAATTCAGCACTAAGCTCCGTCCTGACATCAGAGAAATAGCTTTACTCGATGGGGATCTGACAATCTTTGTGGATGGCTCGTGTTTAAGACATGAGAATGGAGGTCTGAGTGCTGCCTATGCTGTAGTCACATTGACGACCACTCTGGAAGCATCTTACCTATGCGAAGTGAAATCTGCACAAGTAGCAGAACTCATCGCGTTGACGAGAGCATGTAAGAGGGGAAAAAACAAAAGAATAACTGTTTATACCGACAGCCAGTACTGTTATGGGGTTGTTCATGACTTCGGCCAACTATGGTTACAAAGAGAATTCATGACTTCCTCAGGTACCCCTATCAGGAATGGAAAGGTGGTACAAAACTTACTGGAAGCTATTCAATTGCCCAAAGAATTGACTGTGGTCAAGTGTGCGGCTCACCGATCCGGAAATGATGATGTGACAGCCGGAAATAGATACGCTGACCAAATCGCCCAGTTTTGTGCCCGACACCGAATGTCCATCCAAATTGGGTTATGGGGTGGTGGAAACAGCTGCCAACTGATGTTGTTTGAAAATGTGTCTACGTGGGAGGAATTGAGAGACTTACAACAGGCAACAGACAGGGAAGAAAAAGGCAGATGGAGGGCGAACGAATGCAGAATAAAGAATGATGGTGTGGTGGTTAACTCAACCGGGGTGCCTGTACTGCCCGACAGCCTGGTAGATCCCATGGTCAGAATGATACATGAACCGACACATATGGGAAGGGACGCAATGTGTCGTGTGTTTGACAAGGTGTTCTATAATTAAAAATTCAGGAACCAAGCGGAAAGGCTTTGCCAGAGGTGCCTAGTGTGTCAGCAATTCAATGCAGGAAAGAGGACTGTAGTAGAACAGAGTACCATTGGAAAGGCAGTGGGTCCCTTTGTCAGGATGCAGGCGGACTTTATAACAATGCCCAGGTGCAAGGGATATAGATATGTCCTGGTCATAGTTTGCCTATTTTCCAGGTGGGTGGAGGCCTACCCAGCAAAGAAAAATGATGCCCTAACTGTAGCCAAACTATTGCTCAGGGAGTTGATACCTAGGTATGGAATTCCTGAGACGATTGAAACAGACCAAGGTGGGCATTTTGCCAACGATGTCCTAAACGAACTCTGTACAGCATTTAAGATGGAGCAAAGGCTGCACTGTGCATACCATCCAGAGGCTTCTGGAGTAGTTGAACAGATAAATGGCACGATAAAGTCCAGACTGGCGAAAATGTGTGATTCCACCAAAATGAACTGGATAGAAGCTTTGCCCCTTGTGCTGATGAGTTTGAGAAGTATTCCGAACAGAAAAACAGGCCTGAGCCCCCATGAAGTGTTAATGGGGAGAGTGATGCGACAGGCATGGGTACCTGGACACAAACTGCTAAGTACTTCTGATGATTTGGTACTAGAATACTGCAAGCAGCTGGGTGACCAAGTACGTTCTATCTCTCACCAGATTGGAGAGACAGCTGACGACTGGCCCAAGACTCCAGCACATAAACTGCAATCAGGTGATTGGGTGGTGTTAAAGAAACACACCCGGAAGAGTTGCCTTGGACCAAAGTGGGGAAAGCCAAGACAAGTGATCCTTGTCACTACGACTGCTGTAAAGTGTGCTGGTGTACCGAAGTGGATCCATGCCAGCCACACGAAGCGGGTAACTGGAGAAAACGCGACTGAAGCTGAAGGCAGCCCAGCTGAGGAGACTCCCGAAGAGGGTCCGGATCTCGCTGACATCGAACTGCCGAGCACAAGTCGAGACGTTGATTGGTTCCCTGCCGACGACCAGGTTCTTGATCCAATACGAACCAGAAAATATTCCTATCTAGACAGTGAGTGGGATAGTCCAGGTGAGACAGAACTAGAGGACGAAGGTCAGGTCATCGAGACTCACATCACACCTGATCAGGAAGAAGGCCAAGTAGGGACAGATCAAGCCATCAACACTCCCCGAGAAACTCCGGAGCCTGGAAAGGGACAGATAGTGGTCAAAGTTGAAGTTCATGCGGAAGAAAATGAAGGGAACGAAGTGCATGAACAGGAACAGATAGATATAGACGAACGTGTTCAGGAAGCAGAAACCAAATCGCCTGAAATTAAAGAACAGATACAACTCCAACCTGAACAAGGCCAGCTTAAGGACCAGGCAGAAGAAATAGATGAAAGACCTGGAACTAGTCAGACAGGAAGGGAAATAGACTCTGCCAACACAAAAGTGCCACAACGAAGTGAAATCAAAAGAGTGCACGAAGAAGGCCAAGTTTCCTCGACCACTGATAGTCACCGAAGCAAGGGTGAACCCCGATACATCAAAAGACTGAGACTCCGAATAAAGACAGTTGAAGAAAAACTAAAAGACCGAAAAAGGGCTGAAAGTGAAAGAAAAGCAGCCCGAGGAAAGTCTCTCAGAAAAAGCGACAGAGTAAAGAAACAGAACAGGCTATATCGGAGCCCTGAATGGACATACTTGGTGTTGGAAGAAATTGATGAGCCCAACCACAGTGGCAAAAGTGACAAAGAGTCCAGTACTGATCAGAGTTCTGACGAAGACCCTCCTTGAGACAAACCCGAGTGAGCCTCTGGTGTAAAGAAACAAAGAGGGGTTGCAAAAGCCACCTGTAAGCTATAATGTCTGATTCGAACGTAACTGGAAGATCCAGATTTAGGTGTTGCAAAACCTGCTGTAAGATATGCTTATGTAGTATAGCTATGTTGATAGTGATATGGATAGGACTAACAGTCTTCATACCTTTTATGATAAGTAAAGATCCTAACTTGTCCCCTACTGAACCTGAAACGTTAGACACAGACGTTGTACAGACTGAAGAAACACCACGAAGTTTAGAAAGACGTGACCATGCAGTTAGTCTGAGACACACACGACCTAAATTAGAAGCATCAGATGAGGGTGGACTACATTTTCCCAAAATGAGAAACAGGACACATTTAAATGTTTTCGCTAACCTTTTAGTGCATTATGTAGAAGCTATGGAAATAGAAGATTGTTATGTCTGCATGAAGCTACCCACTTCTGTAGCTGAAGGTGTGACATATCACCATTTACCCCTAACCTACGGAATTTCCTGTAGTATATTAGCAAGCTTGTTTTATAGAAGCACTTTGCAGTACTACTATTCAAATGCTGACGTAATCTTTTCTGAACTTCCTATTAGAGGACACCTGAACCTTGTACATGTTAGAAGCGAGGTAACCCGTTATATGGGAGAATATTTCCTGACTATAGGTGACATAGACTTAAATGAAGCTAGACAAGCTAATCTGACCTGTTCCTTGCAGGAGCAGGAAAAGATGTTTATAAAAATGGCAGACAGAAGGCGGGAAAAGTTTCAGAAAAAGGCAAATGACGAAAAGGATCGAGTCCCTAGGTGGGCAGAGCATATGGACAACACCTCACAAGGCGAAGCTAATCCTGCTTTGTTGCTGGATTTTGAACGAAAAGGGAAACTTAGTCCCCATAGAGAAAGGACAGAATATTATAACAATGTATTCATCGGTTCCAGCGAGTGTGAACATAATTACAAGGTAATTGGAGGTTGGGGTTTCAAAAATGGGTCAGAACCTGTGTTTCCTGGAATTTATTATATATGTGGGAACAAGGCTTATTTCAAATTGCCGGATCACTGGTATGGAAGCTGCTACTTTGGCATTGTCTTCCCAAAAATATACCATGTGAATAATGCTGCTGGAAGCAATGAAGAGACTAATGGCTTAGCACGTAGAAAACGTGAAAGCGTAGGAGAAATTATAGGTGATATTTTTAGTGCACTGATACCTGGAATGGGGGTAGTTCTGAACACTCACAGAATCTGCAAATTGTCTACAGTAGTGGATCGGTTATCAACTGACACTGCTGCCGGATTCCTGCTGGTCAATACTGAAATGGTTGCGATCAGATCAATGGTTTTACAGAATCGCCTTGCTCTTGATACCTTATTGGCAAAAGAGGGCGGAGTCTGCAGGATGCTGAAGGCGCAACATTGTTGCACCTACATACCTGACAAAAGTATCGAACTTAAGAGATATGTAAGGAACATAACTAATTTGGAAAAATAACTCAAACCATTGGAGGTTGACAGTGCCTGGACGAGACTAACTGGAGGTCTCTCCTCTATAGGTAGTTGGTTTTCTAACTTAGGTAAAAATCTTCTGTGGAAAATACTGATGCCAATAGCTGGAATAGGTGTGGTTGCACTGATCATATTCATTTGCTGTAAATGTCAAAAATGCAAAAAGTACACGGTGAATAAGAGAGGAGTGAAAAGAAATATTGATGAGTTAGAATTAGAAGAATTGAGGAATCAAATCTATAAAAAGGCAAAGAATCACCACTCTCATAGAGAAGCCGAAAGAAAACTCAACAATAAATTCGTTGAGATAGAGATGAATGATATGGAAGAATGAAGTTGGCATCTGTTTCCTTTATAGTGATGATAGTAAATATCATCAAAGAGGGGATTGATGGAGCAAGGATTCGCACGTAAAGCGACTTGCTCCGATTCAAGAACCTCGCCTAACTTGTAATCATATTAATTCAACCTGTCCGTCATTTATTTAGCATTTTCCCCAACACGCGGGTGTCCCCAGGAGGCTTGCCTGTGTGTCTTTTCATCCTAACAATGCTTGCACTACGGAAATGGCTGCTTCGCAGAAATCCAGTCTGCGCATGCGTCGGTCATACTCATGTGATGTGACGCACTCGCATTTTGGAGGGATATTGTTGCACATGCGCATTATTGCAAATATGGCCGCTTGTCTCTAACCATGCTCTCTGCTTGCCACTGCTGCTTCTGCATATCTGTCATTTTGCATTAAACCTTAATGCTATAGATATTATAAAATAAGGGGTGCAGTGAAGTTTATAACGGTATACAGTGTAATCAATTTTTTCGTATGATTCTAATTTGTTCTCGCTTATTTTTCATGTACCGCGTATCAATGGGCCGGGGAAACGAGGAGCCGATCCATATTGAAGCTCTTCCAAACCCCGTCACGTGACATGGGGAAAACCCCACTGCGCAGAAGCTGAAACAAGCCAGCTGGCTCCTGAAGCACAATGCGCCTGGGAACCCACCTCGAAGATGCTGCAAACTACCTTGACCGCGTTACATTGTTGCTATATACTGTGCACTTTCATTGTTTTCTATATTCCTATGCCTGGGAACGTGAACCCAAGGGGCGGGTATGCAAAATTGAATATCAATGATGAGAACACTGAATTATAGGTGGTGACAGTGACAAAGTCACCTCTCCTGACCAATCATAATGTGGGAATTTGTCACTTGCAACATTTGTGGGTGGTCTAGGGGTCCCAAAACAGTATAACTAGCCCAGTATAGCTTAGAGAAATTGTCCGACTTGTCCGAGTAGCAGACCTGTCACTGACCCTACGAACTCTATAGGTGATTGATATAGAGTGCTGCGGAGCACTCTGTCCATACTTTCCACAAGCTCCAAGGGGTGGAAATAGTCCTAAGTGCTGGCGGAGCACTTTGCAGGGAAATTCGAAAAACCCAATCGGGGTTACTGGCGGATTACTTGCAGAGAAGGGGTAACGCAGGCGTTGCATCCAAAGCTGTAGGTGGTGGTCGTACCTTGGTGAGCCCAGTCCTGACCCAAACCTGAGGGGTATCCTGTCCTGACTGTCCGTGAGCTGTACCTGCTCGCATTCTGGTATTCCAATCCTTGAGGGTCCTTGTCCCCGTCTTGTCCCAACTGACCCGTGGCCAGGGTTAGTCTTCATTCACGTTCTAGGTAAATATCTTCTGTGAGTGCCTGTCTGACTATGCTCTTATCTTCCCTTTTCTTAATAAAGCACTGTTGCCTGTGATATTTGCCCTGTCACCTTTGATAACAATTTATATGAAAGTGATCATTAGAAATGTTCCACTTCTCTCCCTACCTTTAGGATATCATTAAATTGTCATATTACATTAGTGTGTTCCATTTTTTCCCTTCCCTTTAGCATGGTTGCAGTGAATTTAGTAAGAATAGAATAAGTAGCCTAGTTTAAGTACACATTTTAGGTCCTGCTCATGTCCCATGCCCTAGTTTAGACTTGTGGTGAATAGCTTGTTCCTTAATACTCTTACCCTGTAGTGTTCTCAATTGCTCTAATGGTACTCGCCCTAATCCATAGTTACTTTGTGGCATTGATTTTAATAATTGATGTGTTGGTTTGTATTTGCCTCATTATCTTGGCATATTCATTATGAAATTTCTTTATAAAACTTTAAAAACTCATCAGGTGTCTGTGGTCATTTTACAGTATAAAGCGAGGATAAATGTACTTGGTATATAAGAGTTCTACTCCTTTTAGGAAATCTTGTCCCCTGTCCACTGCTAGCTCCTGAATCCATCAGGAGTAATGTGCCTGTGGTAAGTCAGGTACATGAATAGTAAGTGGTGTGAGAGTCACCCCCTGAATTACTCATAGTAGCGTGCTAAGGATTTCACCCGGTTCACGCAAACACTGTCAAGTCATATGCACGCCAGGGCCCAGTGCGTGGAAATTTGGTAAACTCAGTGACCCGGGTGACCTGCGCGCTTGCTGTAAATAGAATGAAGATCTCTGGAGCAGGTAGGTGAAATAAGAGCTTTATTGCAGCACAGATATAGGTAGGTCAACCCCTCGTCCAACCAGAGCTCCAACTGCCAACAGGGCAGAGAACTCCAGAACAAGGAACACACAGAGAGATCTAGAGTGCTGGCCCAAGAAAGGAGCAAAGCACTGTACAACATATCTTCCCTCTTTGCAAGAAAAGAAAACACAAGAAAAGGAAAGGAAAGAAAGTGTTAATGTACATAGTCATTCAGATACATGGGTGGGCGACGAGAGCGAGGGCTCCTCAACCTGACTTCAACCGAAGAAGAGGAAGAAGAAGTGGGAACACAAGAGACAGGAGCAGGAACAAGAGAGACAGGAGCAGAATCAACCAAAGAACCACTATTATGTGCACATAAAGATGTAGAAGCATCTCCACCACCCACCTCCCCCCGTCCAGTTGGCAAGGGGATGGGAGAAGAAGTACTGCCAGAGGACAGCAAATAACCATTACAACCACCAAACCCAGTAGCAAACAGGTCATCAGAAGAAGAATCTTTCCGCTTTTGGTAGAGTGCTACCCTCCTACAATTCCAACTTTCCCCATTAGCTAGGACCACGAAATGTGGAAAAACTTTCTTGACTCTGTAGGGACCCCTAAACTTACTAAGACCCTTGGCGTGCCTACCCGGCTTAACCTTAACAAGTTCACCCACGGAGATGGGTAAGGGAGTGCTGTTTTGAATTAAAGGCACTTCGTTACCAGAACCCTTCAACCAAGCAGGAGTCAATTTAGTCACTGGTGCAGTCCACGCATTAGTTCAAAAGGAGATTTTTCACCACTCTTATGTGGAGTGGAGCGGTAAGCCCAGACAAGTTCTTGGACACGTTCATGTGAAAAGCAACCAGTCTCTACAAACATCTGAATCACCCCCTTTACAAGGCGATTCACCCTTTCACAAAGGCCATTACCCTATGGGTTGTAAAGACTTGTCTTCTGATGCCTGATGCCACATTCATGTACAAATGAAGTCATTTTTGAGGATGTGAGTTGAGTCCCGTTGTCTGAAATGAGGACAGAAGGATAACCCTCGTTAAGAAAAATACCCTTCAAAAAGTTAATGGTGGTGTCAGTATTGATTTCTTTTACAAATTGCACACAAAGCCATTTAGAAAAACAATCGATTAAGACAATTGCAAAACGGTGATCAGAAGGTAACTCACTCATGGGGCCTATGAAATCTATGCAAACACTATGCCAGGGAGCATTTTCAAACAGTATTTTTTGTGTAGACTGAGAGCCCAAAACTTTCAGACGCTTCTCCCCTTCTTTGCAGAAACCACACTTTAATACACAATCTACTGCATCATTGTCAATAGAGGGCCACCAAAAGTTCTGTTTGACACGACGTTGAGTGAGACTTTGACCCAAGTGTCCCTCATGGGCTAAGTCAAGAATCCTCCTTCTTAAAGGGCTAGGAGGAACAAAGCGATCACCTCGCATCAAAACGTCTTTCCCCTCTAAAGAAAGCTCATCCAGGACTTTCAAGAAAGGTCTGACTAAAGGACTAACTGTACTTTCTCTTCTTGCTCCTTTTGAAACAAGATTGATAACAGCCTTTAAAGTCAGATCTTCCTCCATGCCTTTTGACCACTCATCGCGAGAGAATGAATCACCTGCCACCAACAAAACATCCTCTATCACAGCAACAGCAAGATCATCAATCATGACTTCAGAACCACAACAAGTGGAAGGAATAGGAAGCCTTGACAGACAATCTGCTTGGACGTTCTTCCACCCATGAACAAATTCGATCTCACACTGATAGTCCTGCAAGCGAGAGGCCAATCTCGCCAACCTTGGAGATCCTTTTCCAGCCCCACCTGGAGCTAGGAGATTTAAGAGAGGTTTATGGTCTGTACGTAAAACAAACTTGTAACCCCACAAGTAGGTTCTAAAGTAACTTGTGCCCCAGACAGCAGCAAGAGCTTCGCGCTCTATAACAGAGTAATTAGACTCTGAGGTAGATAGAGGCCTAGACGCGAATGCTATGGTTTTTTCTACACTTCCATGTTTTTGTAAGAGGACTGCACCAAGGCCTATGGCACTGGCGTCAACCATTAGAATGGAGGACCGAGCAGTGTCAAAAGGGGTAAGGACATTTGCAGATTTAAGTTCCCCTTTGATCATCTTAAAGCAGGATTCATGCTCAGTAGTCCAATTAAACTTGACACCTTTCTTTAGCAATGATCTCAGGGAAGCAGTCTTAGACGAAAAATCCCTTGCAAATTTCGAGTAAAACTCGATCAAACCCATGAAGGACCGAAGTTGATCCTTGTCAACAGGGGAAGGTGCTAGTTCAATGGCCTCTAGTAAATTTTTCTTTGGTTTAATGCCTTCTTCTGACAAGCAAAAACCTAAATACTCTATTTCTTTCAACAGAAAGGCACACTTCTCCTTTCTCAACGTTAAACCAGCCTCATCCACTCTAAGTAACACATCCTGTAAAATTTTATTGTGTTCTTGTAAAGAATCACCGTAGATCAAGATATCGTCTTGAAAGTACAATACCTTGTCAAGGCCCTTAAAAACTTCAGAGACAAGTCTCTGGAATACGCTAGTGGCAGAGACTAGCCCAAAGGGTAGCCTAGTGAACTGGAATGTTCCCTCACTGGTGATGAAAGCAGTCAAGTGTTTGGAGCTGTCATCTAGGCAAATTTGATGGTATGCATGTTTAAGGTCCAACTTACTGAAGAACCTTGCCCCTTTGAGAGTCGAGACCAATTCACCAATGTTTGGTAAAGGGAACACATCAGCTACAACACACTTATTTAGGGAACGAAGGTCTACACAGAACCTAATCTTGTTATCCGGTTTCTGTGAGATCACTACGGGCGAAACCCATGGAGACGCTTCAATGGGTTCAATGATTCCCCCTTGGAGCATTTCTTCAAGGGTAGCCTTAACTTCTTTCCGTAAAGCAAAAGGCACTCTCCTCACTTTGTGTTGAACGGGGGAACTGCCCTCCTTGAGAATAATGCGATGTGAGTAGCCTATAAGTTCACCCAACTGATCTCTAAAAACATTCCTAAATTTAGCCAATATGTCTTCCAAGGATGAGGTTTCAACAATAGAAATTGGATTATCAGATCTAGGATCAACCACAATGTGCAGATCATATTGATGGTGACGACCTAAAATTGCCGATCCATCAGTAGAAACGTATATTTTACCATATGCTGATCTGCCTTTGAAGTCAATCTTGGCTTCAAAGAAGCCTAGCATGTCAATTTTCTCACCTTGGTAGCCAGATGGAAAGATGTCACATGTCTTCAGCGCTCTTTCACCCCACACACTCTTCATTAATGAAGTGGGAATTATGGTCCATTTGGAACCCGTGTCTACCATGAGAGAAATAATTTTCCCATCAATCACAAAGTCATCCTTAAACGGATTACCTCTCTGGTTCTTACAAGAGCATACAGTATCAGCAAGAACTAAAATTTTGTTCACATCACGTCTCAAATCATCACATTCATTAATAACCGTTACTCTTGAGTTATTTTTACTTCTGCACATTTTTGCGAAGTGTCCCGCCTTACCACAACGTAGACACTCTTTGTTATTTGCAAAGCAAAATTTCCCATCAGAAGTATGAGAAAAACTTCCACACCTAGAACACATTTTTTGACTATTCTTACTATAAGATGATTGCTGTACATTCTTTTTTTGAAGGACATAGCCTTTTTTCCTAACAATTGCAATAGCTGTAGCTTCATCATCACTGTTATCACTAACAGTACTCTTATTGGAAACTTCTGTTACTTTTGTTTCTAGGCCACCTTTCTGTAACTCTCTCATGCACTTTTCACTTTCTTCCACAACTTTAGCTAGTTCTATAGCATCTTTCAAAGTTGGATTCTTCGTCGCCCACAAACGTTCTTGGACTTTTCTGTTGTTAGCTTGGACAACTGGCTGGTCTCTAATCAGTTCGTCCGCCATCTGACCAAAGTTACATTTAATTGATAATTCGCGCAGTCTTGCTACAAACTCATCAATGCTTTCATCAGCCAATTGTTTATTTTTATAAAATTTATATCTTTGAAGAATAAGGTTTTCTTCTTTGCCAAACCGGGTTTCAAGTCTTGCTACTGCCTCTTTAAACTCATCTAAGTCAACTTGTGACCCTGCAGGTAGTACTTGTGGTAAATATCTGAAAAGGCGCTGTCCTTCTTTACCCAAAGTGGTCATTAGTAGAGCTTTTTTACGTTTAGGTGAATAATCCTCTCCATCTAGAGCTTCAATATAATTGTAGAACATGACTATCCAGTCTTCCCACGCTATTGGTGGATTGCCTGGCTCAGACAAGAATTGAGGAGGTAGAGCAACGTTAATTGATTGAGCCATGAGTTAGGAATATTCTTTTATGCACCACAAAATAGGGTAAAGAACAAAATGTCAATATAAGTAACCCAGTCAGTAAAACAATGAAAAGTTTTATAATATGCGCTTACTCCAATGTGTAGCGAAGATCCGTTGGCAGGCAACGATGTTTTTAGCTTCACTCCGAGTGTATCCTAGGAAACTGTCAACAACGGAGAGAGAAACACTTCTAAAATGGCCGATTACGTCGTGCGTGTAATTAGCTACACGTCAGACATTCCAGTCACAGCGAGAATCTACGCGCATGGAAGATGCGCTTCAGTGACGCTGCTCGCGTTGCTACGCGCTTCAGTGACGCTACTCGTGTTGGAGCGGCATTCGCTTTGTCTGTGTCTCTAGACGGGTCCTTTTTTGTTTTGTGTGCCCTACTATAAGTGAAAGGCCCTGAACCGTTATGACTGCCTTGTATGCCTCCTACATGGTTTGTGCAGAGTCCACTGAACCCTCTATCTCATCAAAATATGGTGGAGGCCCACTTGGATGCGGGTTACCGTTAGGTACCGGGGCTGAGTACAATTCAACTATGGCCGCAGCGATTAGGCAGATTGTAAACCACCCAAACTGGGGAATGGTCTGAAATACCCCAGGCACAGTGCCAAACCTGTTTGAAATGTGTGAGGTGATGAGACAGGGTGAGGATGTAGTTGATAAGCGAGAGGTTGCCATGGGTCCTGGAATAGAATGTGTTTTGCTGTGTCGCAGGATTGTGGGCGCGCCATGTGTCAACAAGACCAAGGGACATCACAAACTTCACCAGGGGACACCCCTCCTGCCTGGGGGGCCAACGGTTGATGGAATCACAGAAGGCCATGTTAAAATCCCCAAATATTACCAATCAGTCATCCGTGAAGCAGAGTGTGGTAAATGTTTCTATGTCTTTCCCTTCTCTTCCACTTCATCAGAATGTCCTGTGACATCATAGAATGTTTGAGTGCCTTTCTGTGGCTAGATTGTCAGTTAGTCATCTCAGGCTGAGCAGCTGGTAGCTCGCTCCTGGTGGGGTTTCTCCTTTGTATCTTCTTACCTTATAACTTGCCACCTATCTACCTGCTAATAAAGAGGGATCTACTACTATACCTGGACTACGGATCATCTTTTATGTACCACAGTTTGGCGACGTTTCTTTTGGACTAACCCATGCTGCAAAGAAAGAATACTGAAATTCAGCTATGGATAGCACTTAGCTCAAGGAACATCACTCTCAAGAGATAATGTTGAGTGTCTTGCCCTCCCAGCTCCCAGAGAGTGGCACATATCTCCCGTGCGGGTATGCCAGGTGTTCTGTATGGTGAGCGTTAGTGGCTTGCAGAGAGGAATACCCACCCCTTTGGAGCCTGAAGTGTATCCCGCCGGAGCCACCAGCTTGAACACTCATCTGTCCAGTGCCCGAAAAGTATTTCCCTGAAGATGGGGCTTCTGAAGGAGAATCACATCCGGAGTAAGCCTTTAAAGAATTGTACTACCATCCCTCTTTTAAATTTGTCCCCCAGCCCATTAAAGTTCCAAGAAAGTACCTTGAAACTAAGAGCAGCTATTGTAGAGACCCCAGGTGTAGGGGAGAGATGATTAAGGTTTGGAGGAAATTGAGTCATTGGCTGTGGAGTCCCAGGCATATCAGTAACAAAGTACCACAGAGAGAATATTGTGTCAGAAACATAAAAACTGAAGAAATTAAAACCCCTAACAGAAACCCCATCCGAGCCTCCCTGCATGGCGGACCCGGAACTGCCCCAACACAATAGGTGAATGGGGTCAAAGTCAAGGTGCCCTCCATCCGCCCCCCCTAGAATGAGTTATAAGGAATGAGTTATAAAGATTTTACCAATGTTTTGTAGGTTACTGTTGAGTCATTTGGTCACCTTTCATGGCTGCCATTTCTCTTTTGGCAAAGCGATACCAAAGGGGATGATGTACGGAGCGTTTGAGCAAATCAAACACTCACCCCAGTACACTGATCTGGGTTTAGTCCATCATCATTCTTTAGCTCACTCCACCACCCCAGTTCAGACATGGCCATATGCAAATCAGTCTGACCCTGTGCTCATTGGAACAGTCCAGCCCGAACTGCCAAGCCATGTCTTCCCTGAACCGAAACAAGCATCCTGGGACCGGTTTCGGGTTCATAACCCTCATCAGCCAGGCTATCTTGAATCCACTGGCAAAGTGGCAAAGTGAGCAAGGGACCCACTTCTGGGCATATCCTGCCAACTTAGGGCAAACAAAGCGATACCAAAGGGGATGATGGACGGGGCATTTGAGCAAATCAAACACTCACCTCTAGTCAACTGATCTGGGTTTAATCCATCATCATTCTTTAGCTCACTCCACCACCCCAGTTCAGATATGGCCATATGCTAATCAGTCTGACCATGTGCCTCATGGAAACAGTCCAGCCCGAACTGCCAAGCCATGTCTTCCCTGGACCGGAAGCAAGCATCCTGGGACCGGTTTCAAATGGTTCCAGGATCCTTGATGATGATGGATTAAACCCATATCAGTTGACTGGGGTGAGTGTTTGATTTGCTCAAGCATCCGTCCATCATCCCCATTGGTATCAATTTCTCATTTGACAGTCAGTATTGGTTTCAAAGCAAGTAACATGCCTCCTTCTGCAGACTGTGCTAGTTTGTGTGCAGCTAGACAGCTTCTACCTCATGGGCAACCACCGTTAATAGTTTGTAGCGCAGACTTTCACGGTGTCTGATGCTGCGGGAGTCGCCTTACTCCTGCTTGCTGTCAACGTCGCTCTGCGGGTCCAATGTGCTGGTTCCCCATCTCTGCTTCCTAGAACATGCCCATAGTTTAGGCCCACCCTCTGCTCTCTAGCTAGTCTCATGTTTCCGCAGGGGTTGAAAAATACCAAATCTTGCCTTCAGCCCCAACACAGAATTTCACAGGCAAGATTACAGAGTACTTGATCTCATGATCCCTTTCGACTTACAGCGTAAAATCTGGGAAGAAAGTTATAGTGGCATTTTTATAGGTAAGTGGTGGGGCGCTGCAGGCCGTCTGGAGTGTGACGTCACCGACTCAGTAGTTGAATATTCTAGTTATGATTGGGTGAGGTGGTGCCCCCTGCTTCGACTGGGTTCCAGGGACTCGATGGGCCTGCTCCTATGAGAAGTAATTGGAAAGGCCACGGGGCTGCAACATTTTCAGTACATGGTCTTCGACAAACAGATCTAGGGCCATCCCCTCCGCTTGCTCAGGCACCCCAATTATGCTAATTTTGTTGGATCTCGAACAGCCTTCATAGTACTCCAGAAGAGCCTTCAGGGCATTTGTGGTGGCATGTAGCTCAGTGACCTGTGCTTTCAAAGCAATCATGTCAACCTTGAAAGCAGCTGTGGTATCCTCCACTTCCTTTACACGAGCTCCCATGTTTTGTAAGTCGGATTTCACTAACGTGACTTCTGCCCCAACTGAATCGATTCTGGCTTCTAAGGTGGTGCGCACGCCCTTAATTGCTGTCATGATATCATGCAGTGTGAGTAGTGGGTCACCCAGGGACACTGGCTCTGCGGAGTCCTGCACAACTGGATTTCCCCTCACTATCTGCGACTTTTTGGGGAGCGTGTATTTGTCTAACTTTATCTGGTGCGCTCCTCAGGCTCCTCTGCCGGCCATCATCTTCCATGGGCCGCTCAGTGAGCTCTTCCCTATGAATGTTTCAGGGCCAGATGTCGAGCGGAGGGGAAGCAGGGACTGCCGCTGCTTTCACCACTGCCTGCCCAGGGGGGAGAGGTGTACACCACACTGTCAGGTTTCTAGCTGCTCGTCTTTCCTCCTCACTCTGCCCTCGATTCAGCAGCCACAGGTCCGCAGCCGGGGTAACACCTCTTCACCACCTGCCACATGTGACAGCACAGTTCAATGGACAGACCCTCCAGGATATCACGATTTCGCAGTTTGTCGCGAAATCGGCACTTTTGTAAAAATGCCGCGATTTTGCACGGAAGCTATGTCGGGGATATAAACCCTGATGCCCTTTACCAGAGACACTCTCCCCCATGGCCACATCATCGCCTGTACCGGACGAGACAACATTCAGACCTCCATTACAAGACTCAAAGAGCATCCTTCCACCACGGGGCAACCCACACTGATCTGCGTAGTAGCTAGTAACTCTAGCTCCTGAAGTCTGACACCTCAGCCGTGCGTCTCTGTGTATCTTCAGCCCAATTAGATGAGTGCAAGAGAGAGACTCCTTCCGACACAGCTGTTCCGGGT
The DNA here is from genome assembly GCF_964263255.1 of Lissotriton vulgaris. Lineage (NCBI taxonomy): Eukaryota > Metazoa > Chordata > Amphibia > Caudata > Salamandridae > Lissotriton > Lissotriton vulgaris. Next base: position 772,737,525 of record NC_141685.1, on the reverse strand, counting down.
ATGCCCCCACGAGAATCCATGCTCCCAGATGAAGGCTCCTTCCTGGTAATTGACACCAGCTCTTCCAGTGAGGGCTGTGGCCCTGCTGTTAACACCCGCTGCCCCTACTAGTGGTCTCCCTGATTAAGTAACTTCTTCGATGTTGCAGCTTGAGAATGAATTTCTGAGTCCTTGTGGGCATTTGCCTCTGTTTTCCTCACTCCTGTGCTGCTGCAATCCTTTTCCGGGCAGCCTTGTGCGGCTGCACGCTGTGGAGGCGCCACAACTTCTGTCCGTTCTTGGGCGGCATGCTCCACCCTGAGAGACGCCTGCCAAAATGCAGCCGAGAGCGCTGACTGCCCAACGTGCATTCCGTGAGACAATTGTGTATGAGATGAGCAGGACATGGACCTCCATCTCCTGTGTGCTATTTTGGGTAACTTGCGGTTTTAGACAGGTGCGAGGTCTCCAGCCGGAGTAGCATTGCATTCCTAGCTGCCTTTCTGACTACCTCTCATTTGTCATGGCTGGAGAACAGCTAGAGCCAGGAGGAAACAACATGAAAAGCGTGTTACTCGATTTCCATCTTGCTTCCAAGCATAGTGATGTAGATTCTCAAAGAAATTAAATTTTATAAACCGCTTCTTTTCTTACATTCCCATTGTGACTTCATAGAGGTAGACAGTATGGTGTGCTGTGCCGTCCAGGTATGGCACCCTGGTTACTGGATGGTACGGTAGGTTGTACTGTTCCATTATACTGTATTATTGTGTCATAATGCTGTTATGTTTTGAACATTTACATAAGAATACAAAAGTGAAACATGAAAAGAATGGGCATACAGGGAATGCTGCTACAATATTGTGTACTTGCACTTAGATGGTTACAGATGTATGTGTGTTGCATGTATGCACGTCAGAATGTGTGTGCATAGTGCTCACTGTATTGGCATTTGCGCATACTTTGGAATATATGCACACCAATGCTGCACACTATATTGGTGTATGTGCATTCTTCGTAATGTGTGACACAGGTGGTGTTCAATGTATTAGAGTGTCTGTGCACACTTTGAAATGTCTGTGCACAGCAGGTAATCACTGTACTGGCATATAAGCATACTTAAGAATGTGTGCACTGTGGGTGTTGAATGTACTTGGATATATGTATTCTTCGGAATGTGTGTGCACAGATGGTGCTTACCATACTGGCATATATGCATACTTCAGTATGCGTGCACGCGGGGGGGGGGCATTGTACTGGTGTATAACTATAAGCATATTTCAGAAGGTGTCCGAGCAGGTGACGTTCACAGTACTATGAGTGCACAGCTGGGGCTCACTGTTCGGTGTACACACACTTCCTAATGTATCTGGAAACATGAGCGATGATAGCGTGTATGTGCGCAGATGCCATTTCAAAATGTGTGTATACCGAATTTGAAGGGTTAATGTCTATATGAGAACAATTGATAACCTATTGGTACCCTCTTAGAAATGCTGCATGCAAAGCAAATCTTTTTCACCCTAAGTTGCCACTCTCCTCCAAGGAGACGATATTGGTGGTGTATAGGAGATTGTTACTTAAGAAATGACAGTGGATAGTTGTATATGTGTGTGAATAGAGTTTTGCAAACAAAATCTGTATATGGCTAAAATACTCTTATAAATAGGTGGCAAGCATAAATTAGCAAAACAACTCAATTTAGACTTAGGAAACTTAATCACCCTGGATGCATCCATACAATTTCATTACAAGAACGGAGGCTGACATTATGCATTATTCCTTTAATGCAGTCCAAGCAGCCGCTTACATCACAATATTAAAAGGTTCCAGAATAAGACAATAGCAACACATGAAAGGCATGAGCCATCAACAATCTGCCTCTTTTAAATGGGGCTCCAAGCAGATAAGTTCATCTTCCTTCATTACCATTATTGATTTGTATCTGTATTTTGAAGTTCCCTAGTGTGTGGCTTAACCCCACCCCCCCTTCCTACTTCCTCTATACCGATCTCCAATTTACGGAGATCTCCCTACACCCCCTTCCCTAGTCCCATCCTTGCGTGACTGATCAGATTAACCTGCCTTTTCTTTCAGCTTATGTACTATTTCTAATGTTTGAATATATTTAAAGATTTTTAGATGTTTAATCAAACCTTAATATTTTGTCTTTTGTGTAAACGATTATTCTTCAATTTCATCCTTGTTCTACTTCCCCATGCCATAATGAGTTTATATAATGTCTTCGTTTAACTTCTGTTTTTCACCTCTTTCCACCGATGCAGGCTGCGCACTCCAACGCAGCTCTGCATTGCTACCTTTTATTATTTCGGATTTCATCCGCAAGTTGTTATTGTTTTACATACTTATTTATAAAAATAAAAGGGGGGGTTTTAGCAGGAAATCCTCATTTAAATGGACTTTTCAACATTCTATAACAAAATTAATTATAATAAGAAAGGAATTATTCTCTTGACATTCCTTCATCTATAAACCATGTCACTATTATTAAGGGAAATCCTCCCTAATTATCTTTCAATAAAGGGCTTTACCACTTTTTACAAGTTTACAATTCCTATATACCATGTCTGACTCTGACTCAGACAAGGCTTCTGCCCCTACTCCTAACATAGACCACGAAGCCCTGCAAAAAATCCTTCATAAGGAATTGAGGTCCTGCATGTTTGAGAGCTTAACTCAGATCATGTCCTCTAAAAGGTCACTCCCTGGTGAGGACAAAATCTCAGAAATTCCAAACCTCTACTCTGACAAGATCACTGAATTAAGGGGTAAAAGACTTAAGAAAAGTAAAAACATTGATAAGAGCAATATAGGAGGTGCAAGCACCTCATCAATTCAGGGAGGTCTTAGCACCTCAACTTGTAATGGAGGTCCTCGCACCTCAAACTCGCAAGGTGTCCCTAGCGGCACAACTTATCTGGTTGTCCTTAGTGGCACAACTTATCTGGGTGTCCTTAGCGGCACAAACATCTGGGTGTCCTTCGCGGCACAAACATCTGGGTGTCCCTAGCGGCACAAAATATCATAATGCTCTTTACATTATGGGAGATAACAAATCTAATGATATAGAATCCACAGACACATCTGATGAGTATGTCTCTGAACTTGATGAAGATGATTAAGAATTTTACAATCCATAAGAGAAACTCCCATCATCCTCTAAGAACATTATCCTTGACTAAGCATGGGCGGAAAATCCGTTACGCTCGCAGATTTTGCGGATTTTCGGTAAATTCGCAATCCGCGAGATTTGCGAATTTCCCGCAAAATCCGCAAATTCGCCCGCAGCAGATTTTTTTTGCGGCGCGCGGCGTTGGTGATACAATTTTTGCGGCGCGCGGCATTTATCATCGTTTGCCAAGTTGTTTTTCTCGATATTTTGCGAGTGCTGCGCCATTTTGGATCTTGCTGTGTGATCCCGCGGGAATTTGGCGAGCGCGATTACGTCATCGCGGCTTGCCAACTTGCACAGCGAGAGTTTGTCAACGCGAGTACTGCGAGATCACGTCTCGCGGTACTTTGCAATTGCGAGATTTGAGATGCGGCGAGCAGCAACAATCTCGCACAAGCGAAAATATAAAATTTGCAATTCTGCACAAGAAATCCACCAGCAAGCAGCATAAACCTTCTTGAAATGATGATTTTTATCTGAATAACTCCTTAGGTTGACATTTGCCTGCACTTTTTTAGCGAGGAGTCCATTTTGGGGAGGGGGGTGGGAGGAAGGAAGTGCCCCACAGTCTTCAACTTCCTGTTCCTGTCCAGCAGGCTCCTCCCAGTGCTTTGTCCATCTCCTGGTCACTTTTCATTTGGATCTGGAGCTGGAAGGATTACTTTTTGTGGATGCTGCTGGATATTTGGATTTGAGGCCTTTTTGACTTTCTTTGGATCACTGTTGGATTAGAAATTTTACAAGTAAGTTTGTTTGGGGCATTACAGTTGCTGCAACTAAAATTTTGGAATTTTCGATTTTTGGGCTGTTTTGGGGCCTTTTGCCCAGGGGTACTCAGTGGTGGGTGGACTGAGTCTTTCTGTGGGTTGTCTTGAACTTAAACATCATGGAGGGCATGGATGGATTGGAATTGTGCTGATTTTTCAGTGATTTTCGTTTTTTGGGGCTGTACTTGTGGCCTTTTCACCAGGGGTATTTGAGTCTAGCATGGGCCTAGTCTTTCTGTGGGGTGTCTTGAACTTAAACATCATGGAGGGCATGGATGGAATGGGATTGTGCTGATTTTTTCGATTTTTTCGATTTTTGGGGGTGTTCATGGGGAGGGACAGGCCATGTGGCTGGGGGCCATTTTGAGTGCTGCTACAGGCCCTGGCCATGTGCTGGGAGGCAAGTGGCCATTTTGAATGCAGGCATTGTTGTTAGGCCTGCAACCATTTTGCCTACTTTTCAACCTTTATGGCCAGGGGTAGTGAGTCTTGCATGGGCCTAGTCTTTCTGTGGGTTGTCATGAATTTAAACATCATGGAGGGCATGGATGGATTGGGATTGTGCTGATTTTTCAGTGATTTTCGTTTTTTGGGGCTGTACTTGTGGCCTTTTCACCAGGAGTATTTGAGTCTAGCATGGGCCTAGTCTTTCTGTGGGGTGTCTTGAACTTAAACATCATGGAGGGCATGGATGGAATGGGATTGTGCTGATTTTTCAGTGATTTTCGTTTTTTGGGGCTGTACTTGTGGCCTTTTCACCAGGGGTATTTGAGTCTAGCATGGGCCTAGTCTTTCTTTGGGGTGTCTTGAACTTAAACATCATGGAGGGCATGGATGGAATGGGATTGTGCTGATTTTTCAGTGATTTTCGTTTTTTGGGGCTGTACTTGTGGCCTTTTCACCAGGGGTATTTGAGTCTAGCATGGGCCTAGTCTTTCTGTGGGGTGTCTTGAACTTAAACATCATGGAGGGCATGGATGGAATGGGATTGTGCTGATTTTGCAGTGTTTTTCGATTTTTGGGGGTGTTCATGGGGAGGGACAGGCCATGTGGCTGGGGGCCATTTTGAGTGCTGCTACAGGCCCTGGCCATGTGCTGGGAGGCAAGTGGCCATTTTGAATGCAGGCATTGTTGTTAGGCCTGCAACCATTTTGCCTACTTTTCAACCTTTATGGCCAGGGGTAGTGAGTCTTGCATGGGCCTAGTCTTTCTGTGGGTTGTCTTGAATTTAAACATCATGGAGGGCATGGATGGATTGGGATTGTGCTGATTTTTCAGTGATTTTCGTTTTTTGGGGCTGTACTTGTGGCCTTTTCACCAGGGGTATTTGAGTCTAGCATGGGCCTAGTCTTTCTGTGGGGTGTCTTGAACTTAAACATCATGGAGGGCATAGATGGAATGGGATTGTGCTGATTTTTCAGTGATTTTCGTTTTTTGGGGCTGTACTTGTGGCCTTTTCACCGACGGGTATTTGAGTCTAGCATGGGCCTAGTCTTTCTGTGGGGTGTCTTGAACTGAAACATCATGGAGGGCATGGATGGAATGGGATTGTGCTGATTTTTCAGTGATTTTCGTTTTTTGGGGCTGTACGTGTGGCCTTTTCACCAGGGGTATTTGAGTCTAGCATGGGCCTAGTCTTTCTGTGAGGTGTCTTGAAATTAAACATCATGGAGGGCATTAATGGAATGGGATTGTGCTGATTTTTCAGTGATTTTCGTTTTTTGGGGCTGTACTTGTGGCCTTTTCACCAGGGGTATTTGAGTCTAGCATGGGCCTAGTCTTTCTGTGGGGTGTCTTGAACTGAAACATCATGGAGGGCATGGATGGAATGGGATTGTGCTGATTTTTCAGTGATTTTCGTTTTTTGGGGCTGTACTTGTGGCCTTTTCACCAGGGGTATTTGAGTCTAGCATGGGCCTAGTCTTTCTGTGGGGTGTCTTGAACTTAAACATCATGGAGGGCATGGATGGAATGGGATTGTGCTGATTTTTCAGTGATTTTCGTTTTTTGGGGCTGTACTTGTAGTCTTTTCACCAGGGGTATTTGAGTCTAGCATGGGCCTAGTCTTTCTGTGGGGTGTCTTGAACTGAAACATCATGGAGGGCATGGATGGAATGGGATTGTGCTGATTTTTCAGTGATTTTCGTTTTTTGGGGCTGTACTTGTGGCCTTTTCACCAGGGGTATTTGAGTCTAGCATGGGCCTAGTCTTTCTGTGGGGTGTCTTGAACTTAAACATCATGGAGGGCATGGATGGAATGGGATTGTGCTGATTTTTCAGTGATTTTCGTTTTTTGGGGCTGTACTTGTGGCCTTTTCACCAGGGGTATTTGAGTCTAGCATGGGCCTAGTCTTTCTGTGGGGTGTCTTGAACTGAAACATCATGGAGGGCATGGATGGAATGGGATTGTGCTGATTTTTCAGTGATTTTCGTTTTTTGGGGCTGTACTTGTGGCCTTTTCACCAGGGGTATTTGAGTCTAGCATGGGCCTAGTCTTTCTGTGGGGTGTCTTGAACTTAAACATCATGGAGGGCATGGATGGAATGGGATTGTGCTGATTTTTCTGGGGGTTTTTTCGATTTTTTTGGGGTGTATAACTGAACTGATGTTCCTCTGTCTTCCATTGTTTTTAGGTGCACAAGACTCAAGAGAACCACCAGTGTCAGGAAGAAGTCCTGCAGCGGTGTGTGTGTGCAGCATAACGTCACGCGACGTCACGTCTGGCCTCAGACAACTCTACAATTCGTGCAACTGCGGCCTGCTGTCTGACCTGCTCTGAAGAAGATGGCCCCAAAAAAAGGTGTCCGTAGCTCCTCTAGCAAGAAAGTTGCTAGTAAGGAGCAGAAGAAGCAAGTTACCAAGGAGGCTGGTGTGCCAACCGCCACGTTTTTTGGGAGCAAAAGAAAAAGTACGCCTGCAGCAGCAGGATCTGCTGGGGACCAAGCTGGGAGCAGCACCCCCGCTCCATTGGGTTCAGTGCCTCCACCACCACGCCAACTTAAGTCAAAGCCCTTGAGTGCTTCAGAGGCAGTCAGTGTACTTCTCCAATCACCATCGACCAGTGATGTTGGCTCATCGCAAGAAAGTAGCAGCAATGTCCCTGAATCAACACAGGTTGTTGTAACTCATCTGACAAGTGTTGAACAACCACAGCCGCAACAACAACATGCCCAAGTACATGTGGAAGGAGAGGCAGCACAAGGAGATGCGCAAGTAGAGGTGCATGGAGGGTCACAACAAGTTCCCACAATAGTTGTCCCTCCCGAAGTAGGGGCACATCAGGAAATCGACAATCAAGCCGAGGTATCATTGGAAGCCACTTCTCCTGATTATTCATTGTCTTCCACATCCCTAGCAAGGAAAAGATCAAGGTTGGTGTCTACATCTTCTTCAAGCCCACCGCATTCTGATGATCTGGATGACGAATGGGTACCACCACGGCAGCCTGAGAGTGAGGCACACCATGATCTGACAAAGATACCTAAGCGTAAAAGGAAGGTCGTCGAAAAACTCATACCTATGGAGTGTGATGAGGCTCAACAAGAAGTGACGCATACTGCTGCTGATGAAGTCCTTCACGACGAAGATCCAGTCATCATAAAGGTCACTGCAGCCCCAGCGGGCATACAGCAAAGAGACATTTTGACCCTATCCCGAGAAGCTGCTGAGCGTGATGATGATGTCGACGAGGAGGCAATGGAAATGGAAACACAACAATCATTACATTTGGAGTTAACTAGTACACCAACACCTACCGCTTCCATATTTCTTCCTCGCAAGAAGGGACCTCCATCCACCTCGACCTCAATTCGTGGTGGTGAAAGTGCAAAACGTACTGAAGTTCGGCAATCCACATCCTCCACTTCATCTGGCATTAGCAGCAGGACCACCACCACCAGTATCGCCGCCTCCTCCGGCCCCCAAAGACATTTCAAGTCTCCAGTTTGGGACTTCTTTAGTGTTTGCCCAAGAATAGAAAACGTAGCCATTTGTAGCATTTGCAAGCTTCGAGTTAGTCATGGTAAGTTTGGTACCAACTATGGTACCGGAGGCCAGAGAGGCCATCTTAGGAGAGCGCACCCTGTCCAATGGTTTCCGCACCTAGAGGCGGTCAAGGAAGCCGGAATTGCACGTAATGAAAACGTTGATTTTTCATCTGATGATGACGAGGAGGAAGAAGACGATTCAAACACTTTACTTACACCCAGTACCCCTGTCAGCAGCACACCCCATGTGAGGCACACTAAGAGTGTGGGAGAGAGTGAGACATCAATGCGGAAAAGTTCATCAGCGAGCGTAACTGGGTCGAAGATATCATCATCATCCCGTAAATCCTTGGTCCAGGGCAACATTAAAAAGATGTTGTTTACAGAAGCGCAATATGAACGCAACCACCCACTGACGCGTCTGTATAACACTAAGCTGGCTAAAATGCTAGCTCTGGACCTTCTCCCTTTTTCTTTTGTAGAAGGGGTTGGTTTTCTAGAATTAGTGGCAGAGCTCTGCCCTAAATGGAAGGTTCCTAGCCGGTTCTATTTTGCCCGAGTTGCGGTTCCAGCACTACATGAAGATGTTCTGAAGGTGATTGGGGCAGCTTTGCAGAAGAGTGCTGTTCACACTATACATCTGACAACAGACATGTGGACCAGTGGCGCAGGCGCTGATTACATGTGCATCACTGCACACTGGGTCTCTTTTTCAGGGGCTAAAGCAAAGCTAAACACAGGTGTTGACACGGACATTGTTTTTAAAGCTGCTCGGAAACATGCAACACTAGCCATGTTTGGTTTGGAGAAACGTCACACAGCAGAAAACATTTTGGATGTCTTTAACACAAAGGTCCTTAACTGGCTGTCCCCACTAAAACGCCAGGTTGGTTATGTTTCCACGGACAATGGCGCCAATATAGTTAAGGCCATGAGGAAGGGTAACTATTTCAGAGTGCCGTGTTTGGCGCACTGTATAAACCTGGTTGTCCAAAAATTCTTGGGTAATAAAGGCAGTGCAGCGTACAGAGTATTGGACACCTGCCGAAAAATGTGCAACCATTTCAGCCATTCTTTTAAGGCCCGGAAGCAGCTGAGGAGCCTGCTATATCAACGTAAAATGCCAGTGAAAGCACTCATCCAGGAGGTGGTAACACGTTGGAACTCAACCTTCTACATGCTTGAGCGTCTGTATGAGCAGTATACGGTACTCGATCAATATTTCTTAACAGAGGGTACAGCCCAGGATGAGCTGAGGATGGGTGCGGCGCAATGGAACATAGTTCAAAGCCTGACACGCATGCTTCATCCTTTTGAGTTCTTCATGCGTGCAGTCAGCAAGGAGGACTGTAATTTGGGAAAAGCTATCCCATTGTTGTACATGCTGGAGGACCAACTGAAGGAGGTGTGTTCTGTGTTTGAAAAAGATGTAAAAAACCAAGACTCTTTTGTTCTGGCTGAGAAATTATTAGAGCTCCTACAAGGTGATGAACGTCTTAAAACGATCCACTCAGAAGGGCATTACATTTGTGCTACTATTCTGGATCCACGCTACAAAAAGGCGCTGGCAGGCCAAGCATTCTTTCCTTTTGATGATGAACATGTTCCAAAGTACAAACATTGGCTGGCCTTGTCAGCCAAGAGGTTTGAAAGAGAACGGCTTAAAATTGAAGGAAATGGCAGTACATCAGCAGGCCATCCCCAGTCAAAACAATCCACTTCTGCACCTGTGGCTGTGGCACAAGTGACCTCTCAGCCGTTAAAGACACCGGCAACCGGATCATCTGCACCAGACACAACAGAAACATTGGAGGCTGAAGAAGATTGGCTAGCTCTGCGTGGGTTTGGTTCTCAAAAGGTCAGAGGCACAGCAAGAGCTAAGCAAAGTGGAGGAACCTTGGATGAGGACCTTGAGTCGATGGTGAAGGACTATCTGAATGACTCAACAGAGGTCTATGTTAATTCTGACCCATTGACGTATTGGCATGGGAAAAAAGAATTGTGGCCACAGCTCACCAACCTGGCTTTAAACTACTTGTCTTGCCCACTCGCAAGCGTGTCTTCTGAACGTGTTTTCAGTGCTGCTGGTGGCATTGTAACTCCCAAACGGAGCCGCCTCTCGCCCAAAAATGTGGAGAGGTTAACAATGATCAAGATGAATCAGCACCTCATACCACCAGATTTCAGAGTACGAGAAATCGCGCCGGGTGAAGACGAGGTGGCCAGCAACATAGATGAGGGAATTTCTACTCTGTCAGGTGACACTGAGCTCACCCTGCCTGAATTCGCAGAGTATGATGACGAAGCCTTATTCTCATTCCTGGACCGTGATACTGAGCCCTGAAAATGAGACAACGAATCAATAACTTTCTTTTTCGTCCTTATTCACTTTTATTTCTGTGTGTCTGTCTTTCTTTGTTGTGCACAGTTAATATATTTCAAACTTTAATCAGATAATCACAAAAACAAGCCCATCAGCAGAACTGTCTTCACTGGTTTGCTAATTGATTTGAAGTTGCCACAGTCTGCATTCCTCAGGTTCACAAGTTCAGAAGAACATGCTCCTCTATCCTCCTCCTTCAGACTCCTATTTCCATCAAACCAGAGGGCTGGTTTACGCCCAATGAAGAAAGACTCAGCACTTGTGGGGGTGTTGTTCTACCTCTTTGCAGGTGAGTTGACGGCTCTGGGACCATTGTTGGGAAGCTCTAATACCGGATAAAAGTGGTTTGGACCAAATCCGAGGCGCACATTTTTTAGTGTTTTTGCTGACTTGCTTGCCTTTGAGGTGCTCTTAGGGGGGCTTCCTGGTGTTTGTGGGTGAGTTTCGGGGTCTGGGAGCACTGCTGGGACACTCTAATCTTGATTGCATTTGCTTTTCAGGAAATCCGTGGTGGCAACCCCGACTTATGGCCTAGCTACGCAGCGCGTTTGGACCGAAGGCCGAGAAATATTGCAAGTATGAGATTTTGCTTTTGGCCTGTTTGGGGGTGTTATGCTTCTTGGCGGGTGGGTTGGCGGGTCTTGGGGCATTCCTGGGAAGGTCTAATACCGGGTAGAAGTGGTTGGGACAAAATCCAGGCCAAATTTTTTTTTGCTATTTCTGACATTTTGCTCAATGTAGCTTTTTCGGGGGCCTGTTTGGGGGGTTCCGTCTGTTTGTGGGTGAGTTTCGGGGTCTGGGAGCACTGCTGGGACACTCTAATCTTGATTGCATTTGCTTTTCAGGAAATCCGTGGTGGCAACCCCAACTTATGGCCTAGCTACGCAGCGCGTTTGGACCGAAGGCCGAGAAATATTGCAAGTATGAGATTTTGCTTTTGGCCTGTTTGGGGGTGTTATGCTTCTTGGCGGGTGGGTTGGCGGGTCTTGGGGCATTCCTGGGAAGGTCTAATACCGGGTAGAAGTGGTTGGGACAAAATCCAGGCCGATTTTTTTTGTGCTATTTCTGACATTTTGCTCAATGTAGCGTTTTCGGGGGCCTGTTTGGGGGGCTTCCTGGTGTTTGTGGGTGGGTTTCGGGGTCTGGGCACACTGCTGGCTATATATACTTTACTTTGCAAGAGATTTGAAGCAAATCCATAGTGGCAGAGGGGAGTTAGGGCCTAGCTGCAGAGCGCGCGCGGAGTGATTTGGGAAATTTGGGAAAAAATGACAAAGTCCCCATTTTTGTACTTTTGCTCTTTGGCTGTTTGGGGGTCTTCTACTCGTTTTCTCCTGGGTTGACGGCTCTGGGGCCATTGCTGGGAAGCTCTAATACCGGATAAAAGTGGTTGGGACAAAATCCAGGCCGAATTGTTTTTTGCTATTTCTGACATTTTGCTCAATGTAGCGTTTTCGGGGGCCTGTTTGTGGGGCTTTCTGGTGTTTGTGGGTGAGTTTCGGGGTCTGGGAGCACTGCTGGGACACTCTAATCTTGATTGCATTTGCTTTTCAGGAAATCTGTGGTGGCAACCCCGACTTATGGCCTAGCTACGCAGCGCGTTTGGACCGAAGGCCGAGAAATATTGCAAGTATGAGATTTTGCTTTTGGCCTGTTTGGGGGTGTTATGCTTCTTGGCGGGTGGGTTGGCGGGTCTTGGGGCATTCCTGGGAAGGTCTAATACCGGGTAGAAGTGGTTGGAACAAAATCCAGGCCAAATTTTTTTTTGCTATTTCTGACATTTTGCTCAATGTAGCGTTTTCGGGGGCCTGTTTGGGGGGCTTCCTGGTATTTGTGGGTGAGTTTCGGGGTCTGGGAGCACTGCTGGGACACTCTAATCTTGATTGCATTTGCTTTTCAGGAAATCCGTGGTGGCAACCCCGACTTATGGCCTAGCTACGCAGCGCGTTTGGACCGAAGGCCGAGAAATATTGCAAGTATGAGATTTTGCTTTTGGCCTGTTTGGGGGTGTTATGCTTCTTGGCGGGTGGGTTGGCGGGTCTTGGGGCATTCCTGGGAAGGTCTAATACCGGGTAGAAGTGGTTGGGACAAAATCCAGGCCGATTTTTTGTTGTTGCTATTTCTGACATTTTGCTCAATGTAGCGTTTTCGGGGGCCTGTTTGGGTGGCTTCCTGGTGTTTGTGGGTGAGTTTCGGGGTCTGGGAGCACTGCTGGGACACTCTAATCTTGATTGCATTTGCTTTTCAGGAAATCCGTGGTGGCAACCCCGACTTATGGCCTAGCTACGCAGCGCGTTTGGACCGAAGGCCGAGAAATATTGCAAGTATGAGATTTTGCTTTTGGCCTGTTTGGGGGTGTTATGCTTCTTGGCGGATGGGTTGGCGGGTCTTGGGGCATTCCTGGGAAGGTCTAATACCGGGTAGAAGTGGTTGGGACAAAATCCTCGCGGAAAAGCCTTTTGGCACTTTTTGTAACTTAGGGTTCGTTAGGGTTAGCCCTAGCAGCAGGATTGCATGTGTTTCGGGGTGTTCTAGATTTTTGCAACTGAGTTCTGGGGTCTTAGAGCACTCGTGAGAATGTGTAATTTTGGTTGCAAGTCATTTGAAGAAAATCCATGGTGGGAAAGGGGGGATTTGGCATAGTTAAAGAAAGCCTTTGCCACTATTCTTAACTTAGGGTTCGTTAGGGTTAGCAGTATTTCTATTGCATGTGTTTGGGTGCCGGGGTTTTCGAGTCTTGGAGCGATGCTGGCTATGGATACTTTTGCTTGGTTGCTTGCAAGTGGTTTGAATGCAATCCACGGTGGGTAAAGGGGTACTTGGGCCTACTTTTACTTTCAAAGTACGTTTTGTCACCAGTTTTCTGCTAGGCCTAGTTTTTTGAGATTTGATTGGGGGTCTTCTACATTTTTGCGACTGGCTTTAGTAAGGGTCTGGGTGGGAGCACTGCTGGGAAGATCTAATTTTGTTCTAAAACACAGTTTACAGGACACCTAGCTTGAGGGAAAAGATCCGCTACATAATTTGCCCATACTTATTTATCCTTCAAAAGGTGACTCTGACAGAGTACGCACTTTCAAAAATATAGTACTGTCTACTAGGAAAATCAAAGTGTGACTTTTTGCACTCCACAGCCTACATACCTTATATTTATTTATCAGTGGTGTAATATTATATCACTTCCTGTTTTTCGTTGAATAATTACAGGCCGGGTTTCAGTCTGTGCAATGGGGAAAAAAGGATGGAGTCAGGCTTCACATTAGCGAGCCACAATTCAGCATCAGGCAGGCAGGGGACAGGGTGTCTTCTGGTCACCAACATCGATGAACGAAGCGTCAGCTGCAATGGAGGAGTGCCGCTAATAAGAGGATTTTTTTTCTGCAGGCAACTCACTTACCAAATTCAACAGGACAACTACAACAACATACAGATACAGTATCCTTTGTCTTTTTCTCTGACTGTGACTGCATTTCTTGGATCTCTCTCTGCTTCTAAATTGATCCCTTAACACATCACTTAGTCCACTCCACTATCACATCTGCACCACACATAGTCATTTGTAAGTGCTCCTACGTAATTCGCAAGTCGCAGCACGCCCCAGCCCGTAGAGGACTGGGATGGCCCCAATGATGAAGCATGTCACCAAGGGGCAACCCTGGTGAGTGAGGGGACACCTAGAAAAAGAGCAATTTCTCCTTTTCTATCTACTATACCTTCCAGACCAATCCCATTGAGTGTTGTGAATGGATTTATAGTGACCAGCAAGGCTCTCAGGTATCTGGCAACAGAGACCTTATGTTGAATATAGTTATCAATAATTCCACACACGCCCTGTACTGTCGCATTCTTTCTTCCACAGTTGTCGAAAGTACTACTTACTTTTCACTGACATGCATCCAGTAGTGCATGCACTTTCAAAGATTGATGGATAGGTTTGTACCCAAAGATTTGTTTATGTTCAATTGTTTGTCCATGCTGTGCTTTTTTTACAGGGTGTCTTCTGGTGGTGACCAACATCGATGGACGAAGCGTCGGCTGCAATGGAGGAGTGCCGCTAATAAGAGGATTTTTTTTCTGCAGGCAACTTACTTACCAAATTCAACAGGACAACTACAACCACATACAGATACAGTATCCTTTGTCTTTTTCTCTTACTGTGACTGCATTTCTTGGATCTCTCTCTGCTTCTAAATTGATCCCTTAACACATCACTTAGTCCACTCCACTATCACATCTGCACCACACAAAGTCATTTGTAAGTGCTCCTACGTAATTCGCAAGTCGCAGCACGCCCCAGCCCGTAGAGGACTGGGATGGCCCCAATGATGAAGCATGTCACCAAGGGGCAACCCTGGTGAGTGAGGGGACACCTAGAAAAAGAGCAATTTCTCCTTTTCTATCTACTATACCTTCCAGACCAACCCCATTGAGTGTTGTGAATGGATTTATAGTGACCAGCAAGGCTCTCAGGTATCTGGCAACAGAGACCTTATGTTGAATATAGTTATCAATAATTCCACACACGCCCTGTACTGTCGCATTCTTTCTTCCACAGTTGTCGAAAGTACTACTTACTTTTCACTAACATGCATCCAGTAGTGCATGCACTTTCAAAGATTGATGGATAGGTTTGTACCCAAAGATTTGTGTATGTTCACAATTGTTTGTCCATGCTGTGCTATTTTTTCTTGTCTCCCAAAACCTTTCCCAAAAACCCCCGTACCCATCCATTTTTCAAACCCTAACCCTCTTCCCCCGGGCTGTGTGGTTTTCATTGATGTGTGACTAAATTACAGCAATAAATCCACACACTTGCTTGGGAGGATAAGGTGATAGCAACAGGCTGGGGAAGAAATCCGAGGATATATTCTTACTCTGATTGACAAAGACCCATGGCTAATGTCAGAGAACTTCCACCGAATTAGTTATACTTTAACATTTGTTAGGCTACAATGTGGCACTGTTCTAGTGTACTTCTGTCACCTGCTATATTCTCTATTGTACCGTTGTATTGCTCAGGAGGACAAACCAGATTTCATTTTCTTTTTTTTCATAGGCATGCAACTGCCACTGTGTCACACCACTAGTACCACCGCTATGAGGAAATTTTATCCGCCCAGGATTGCCAACCTTATTCGCTGTTTCACGTGGAGCCAGCCCTGGGCCTAGCCCTACTTGCAAACAGAAATTACAGGTAAGATAGGCGTTTGGTTGGAGGTAGTATAATGGAGTATTAGGAGAGACGAGAGATTGGATTGACGGTAGTACTACTAAAGTCCTAGGACTATTCAGGAAAACAAACTTACTGTTAAACCCCCACCCACCAGACTCAAAAGCAGTAAAAAACAGGTATGGTCAGATAAAGTTTCAAAAAGTATATTTTTATAGCCCTAACAAAAGAATCTCCCGCAAGACCCTCCCTAACCCCAACGATTGTCCTTCAAAAGTCCCCAAAAATCCCAACTCCCAATTCCCACCCCCCAAAAGTCTCTAAAAAAGGGGCAAGGGACACTATGGCAGGGTGCTGTTGGAATTAGCAGCCAGGGCATCATGCTCCTTGCGGAGGGTGGCAAGTTCGAAGCGGAGGCCCTCTATCACGTTCTTATAGTTATGGACCTCTTGCTCCAGGTAGGACAGTCTGAGGGATAAGCGGCGCCGGTGTGCCTTGCAAATCATGTGAGGGGCAGCTGCTTTCTTTGCTGCTGGGCGGTGGCGTTTGGCTTTGGTAGCCCGGCTCCGTACCGCTGGAGCACTGCGCTGGCTGGAAGCCCGCACGGAGGAGGATGCAGCTGTCCCAGTGGACGTTGTTGTTGTACCAGACTGCGTCTCCTCCTCCTCCAGGGCCACCAGCCGCCGATATTCAGCGACAGTGGCATCCAGCCTCCGTTGCCGGGCCATTCGAGCCAGCTCCTTCCTCCTTGATGGTGTCTTGGATTTGGAAGGAGCAACTACATGAAAAAAGAAAGACATAGTCTGTAACCAATGCTCCTTAAGATTAACACAAAATGATTGAGCAGAAAGTTGTCACAGTACAAGTAGCAAATTGAAAGCACAGTACATAACTATTGAGGACAGTATCTATGTAACCTCCGACTTCTTCATCCTTGCTCTAACATTAGTGGGAGTGTCAGGAACAAATTCTACGAGCACTATGGACTTCCATTACAGTCGACTATGACAGTACACCACTCTTATTCTTCTTCTTCTCTCTTGTTTAGGAAAATTGGTACGTTATCTTATGCAAGCCGGCATAATGCCAGCGCAGTGAACTTGCACCCGAGAAAAACAGACGCACACCATGGTGAGTGAGACAGACTTACCGGTCCAGTACATGCAGGAGGTGAAGCTCTTACTTTTCTATTACGGATGGCACTGAGAATACTCTGTTAAAAGGGCTACTGCTTAATTAATTTAGCTTTCACCCTACAGTGCAAATGACTATTAGAAAAGGAAAATGAAGAAGCAAAATTATCTGATTATCTATCACTTCACATGGGATGTATTTGATGACAAATGGGATGACTTTAGGTGCTTTGCTTATTATTGAGTGAACAGTGATACCCCCACACATGAATGACGTACTACTACTAAACTAAAGTTATTAAGAGAGGTAGGGAGTGTCCACCGCAATAACCGGATATATGCTGTGCTTGCAGTTGCAATACAAACTACTGCTACTATTCATGCTAGTATTTGGACAACGTTACAACTTCTTTTCCTTGCCTTTCCTACACTGGAACGGACGTGCGGGTGCGGTGTTACATGCTCTTCAAAGTAACACTTAGTTCATCCAGTGACCGTCTACTCTCTCTAGATACACATATGCTATCTAAGAGTCAGATAGTACCATGAATGATCCAGGCATCCATCCATTCAAAGTATATGCACGCATACAGTTTCTGTCTCACCCACCCAGGCTGTTCTCCTTCCACCCATCCTTGCTTCATCATTCACCCAGCCATGCACCATACCATTTTCTTACCTTCCCAGCCGCCTCGGGGACCAAGCAAACACATATCATTCTTCTTTGCCAGTCATCATTACATTTCTCGTGCTTCCACACTTACTTACACCCTTCTTTCGCTTTTCGTTCATCCCATCCATCAAGTTCACCTCAGATCTGATTGGGATTCTTCTCGCCAAAAACTTCACAGCTAAGTCGAAGTACATTTAGAGGAGGCTACTACCTGCTTTTTTTATAATACACCCGTGCAGAAAGCACACTCTGCAGTCTTCAATCTCAATGACTAAGGAATGTATAGCTTACCTCTGCTGCCACCACCGTGTGAACCCTCACAGGCATGTCCTTGTCCGGCACTTGCACCGCCTCCTCCCCAGAGTTGTCCTCCTCATCCAATGCCACCACCACCTCCGCGCTGGCCCCGTCTCCAGATGTTCCACCTACAAAGTACATTTAATAATGTTAGAATACACCACTCACTACTATATAATATTTGGTCTAGGAGGAAGAAAGAAATGTGAAAAAAAAGTATACAATTTAATAATTTATGACTGTGTACTCTAGAGTAAAAATGTCCCTTTTTCCAGGGAAGGCTGTTGTCTTGCTGCACTTTTTGGCACAACTGATGAATGTTTGCTTTTTACTTTTTAACACGCACCACTTTTTCTCCTAACAGACAGAACCTTGACTTCTAAGAACACGAGCAGGATCAAGTTCAAACCAGGTGAGAGCTCGGCTCGACCACAAGAAATGTGTCCAATTAATCGTCAGCACTAAGCACTTTTCCATTTTCAGTTACACGTTCACTTTTATGACAAACTTGAATTTAATAAATGTGTTTACTTTTAATAAAGCTTTTAAACTTAAATAGACTCTGTGGTTTTTGGTCCTCCAGACTAGAGTGGATGAGTTAAGGTTTTCGAATTTTTGCAAGCATGAGTCCTTGCCTCTGCCATCGGTGACTTTGGGAGCTAAATGACTCTGCCACACTATCTAGTCAGTAAGGAGATTGGGGGTTCAACTACAAAGTCTGTTATCACTGAAGTATGTGGAAAGTCTAACAGTTACAGCACCTATTATAATTGATAAGCTAAGCGATGCATTATTTAGTGTCCATAGTTCTGTTTGTGCAGATTTGTCCCTGCAACAGTAGTAGAATGGATTGTCCTCCTATCCAAACCAAAAGTAAAGTAGTATCTTATTCTTTCTTGGTGGTCATTCACCTTTTTATTGTTGGCAATGGTCAAAGCATAAACATTTAGAATACTTGAAAAGACATTATGGACAATCCCAGAGGACTGCACTCAGTGCATAGAGCTATTGCTGACTAGAATGGGAGTCCAATGGAAATGCCAAATGTGCAATCTTAGTTAGCTACACAGACAGACTAATAAGAATAATCTAGTAATACCACACGGAGTCATAGTCGAGGCAGGATAAGAATTTAGATCCTGTCTACAAGAAGATCAAAGACGATTTAGAAAAAATCGAATGAGGAACGCTAGGAAAAAATAAGTACTCTATATTAAAATAAAACTTACTGGGGCCAGCAAAGGAGCCCTCGCCTGCCCGGTCATGGCCTGCATCGTCAACAGCACCCTCCTCCTCCTCCTCCTGTGTCCTCCTCTTGCCCCTGGGGGAAGCTGATGTACAACATGAAAGAAAGAAAAACAGAAAACATGGATGATATTTCTCAACCAAATCAAACATTTCAAAAGAACTAACAAAGTAACAAAATATTTTTGCGAAATAGCAAATAGGGAACGACTCCACGGGATATATTATTGACCAATCTCATGTGGTCGACTATGTCATTACTTTAGTATTGCTTGATTTGCGGACCGTCGAATTGGAAACTACCCTATGTAACTCACTAAACAAAGTACTAAAAAGGTTTGCCTAGGATTGGCAGGCAGCAGTCCGCAGCACGCAAAGTGACAGCCAAAGTCCATCGTGATTGAAGATCAGCGACAACACTAAAGTTTCCTACTACATTAACCAGTCATTAAAATACTCAAACTATTAATCCACCACCACTATTTCTTCTTATCGCCATGTGTACAAAGGAAGGACTGGACTTGAGTCTGTAGGGGCTGATTTAGAAGGCCCTTGCGGCTCTTTTGCTCCATTGTTGCGTGACTTTTGTGACGCAGCGACAGCACAAAAGAGGCGCAATGGTGCGGCGTATATTAACAACGTGACGCATATGGGAGATGCATCACGTTGTAAAGCCCTGCGCCAATAGGGGGCGTTCCCGCGCAAGGGAGGGCGTTCCTGCGCAGGAACGCATCCTAAAAGTGGCTGAGGGAAATCTACAAGATTTCAATCAGTCACTTTGAGGACAATGATGCGTGACTCAAACCCTGCGCCTGCTTGAAGCACACGTACGGCTTGACGCAGCATTGGGGAGATAGGGCACCCCAGAGCATTGATGGAGCTGCACCATCGTTGCGACGCAACTCCAGCAATGCGCCGCCTTTACGGCACAGATGCGTAACGCTTTGGTGACGTTTTGGGCCCATGGTGCGCCGCATTGTAAATACGGCGCACCATGGGTGATGGTGGCGTGACGCACAATTACTGGCGCATCCCTGCTACTTTGCAGGGATGCGCCGGTAATTAAAAATCTGAACCTTAGTGTGTAGCATTACGCAGTTCTTTCAACTACACTCATACATAATTTCACAGGCCAATGAAATGAACACAAAATCTAAAACAAATAAGCATAGTAGCAACACTACTGAGAAGAAGGAGAGCAGTGTACCTGAAATGCACAGAAGATTTTGAAATATAATTTACCTACAATGTAATGAGCAGCATTATTGCTCTTGGTAAAAAACAAAAATTTGCAATATACTAACACAGCAGGAGAAAACATAGTAGTAAAGACATAGCTACTACTACTCACCAAGCCCGGGGATCTCAAGGCCAAGGAGGTCGAGCAGATCTTGCTCACGGGTCAGGACATCCGTCCAGCGGTGGGTGGCCTAGTTGTAGGTGCGCCAGACCTGAGAGGGGTGGTAAATGGCCTGGCACACCTTCTCCCGCCGCTTCCGGCGCTCCCGGGCCCCGTACCCGGCACTGATCTTGCCGCCTCCCATGATGGTCCTGGGGAGGCGGCGCTGAACATAAAAAACGAGTTGGCCCACCTCCTCCGGGCTAAAGATCTCCCGTGGCATAACTAGCTCCCCCCTCAAACGCCCGCACGGGAGCCGGACACGGGGTGTGGGACCCTTCCCCTTCTCGGGATGCTTCCCGGCTCCCTTCACCATGGTCTGGGCGGAAAGGAATAAAGAAAATAGAATAGGGAAGAAAAGAAAAGAAAAGAGTTTACAAAAGTAGTTTAAAATTAACCAAAAGTAGCAGTAAACACAAAAATATAGGGCTAGAAAAATAGAGGGATAGATAATAAGTAAAATAGATCAAAAAAAACTTCAAACAAGCAAAGGATGGCAGAGATTGACAGAGGATACAAAGACCATGCCCAGAACCATAGCAATGAATGAGAAACAAGATGGCCGCGCCCGTTCACGACCGTGCGGGTAAGTTCGCGCGAGATTTTCCTTGCGAACACGCGCAAAACTGTACTGGCAAGCCGCAGACTTTGCGAGATTACACTTCGCGCCCGGAAACGGAAATACGTCAGGCAAACAAGATGGCTGCGCCCTTGAAAGACCGCGAGGGTAACTTCGCGCCTTGCGCTACGAGCGGCTCGCAAAAACGCACAAAACCTTGCCAACTAACATGCCGCAAAAAAACAAATTGCATATTTGCACGAATTTGCGGCTTTCGAATCCGATCTCGCGCGTGTTCGCGCCCCGCGAACCCCGCGAAATTGCAGAAAAACGAGTTTTTCAAAACTGAAAGCACTCGGCAGGGGCAAGAGTTCAAACTCATCATTAGTAACAATTCCCGGTAGTGCTTCCTGACTGGGGCCCCTCCAGAATTCAGTTGCTAGTTGCAACAATTGTATGACCCTGCTCTGACCCTCACAGCAGGCTCATAGAATAGCTACAAGTAGGCCACAAAGGTCCTGGGGAAAAAAAATGCACTGCAACAGAAAGCAAAATTACAGATAAGGAAGCAGGTGCCAGACTGGAATTTTAAAACAGTGACACATTAATAAACTAACCCCAAATTAATTCATCTCAGTTGAAGCAGGGCTGGTGTGCTTGCTTTTCCCCCCCATAATCTACAGTAATGATGAACCAGGTCCAGAGGGTGGCATTGATGTAACAGAGGGTTGCAGTGGTGAAACAGAGGGTGCTGGGAACCTGTGATGATGAACCAGACGTAGAAACAACATAATCGCGACCGTTGCGCTCCGAAATGTAAGTTCGCAATTGCGAACTGGTACGAAAGCCTCGCGAACTGGCAGAAATCCTTGTGAACACAAAAAAAAAAATCCGCAAATTCGCAAGAATTCGCGGATTTTGCGGATTGCGAGTTCGCAAATCCGCGAAATTCGCGAACGCGAGATTCGCAAAATTCGCCCATACTTATCCTTGACCCTTTAGGGAAAGAAATGTTTTCCCCATTAAATCTGAAACACCCAAGAAGTTCTGAGTGGTTCCCTCAGAACCACGTCGCAAAATTCAAAAGGAAATGAGATCTTGTATTTTAGATACATTTAAGGAGGGTATGTCCTTTGAAAGATTCCTCTCCTTTCAAGACGAGCTCCCCGAAGGGCCAACTTGTCTCAACCCCCCAATTATTAACCAGGGTAAAAAAGCAAAAAAATGTAATTATTATACTAAGAGCACCATGGGAGGTCCTAGCACCTCAAATGAGTTGGGAGATCGTAGCACCTCATTCATGAACGGAGGTCCCCGCACCTCAAATTTGAAAGGTGTCCCTAGCGGTACAATTTACTCCAGTGTCCTAAGCGGCACAAATTACGATGGTGTCCCCCGCGGCATGTCTTACATGGGTGTTCCTAGCGGCACAAAAGACTGGTGTGCTCATTATATTACAGACACTGATTCAGAAAATGAGGATGTCTTACCTGACCCTTCAGATGAATTTGTCCATGATTTGGACAGTGATGAGGACATTGATTTTAACAAAGAGCTTAATGATGACTCGCCATCCTCATCTAAAGATGTCTTCTCGACGTACTGGGACCATTAGCCAAAATCTTAGATTCCACAGAAGACAGCCACATCAATGGCACCCCTCTCCACACCAATCTCATCAGGGGATGGAGCCAGAGAGCATTAATTCTACTGGGTAATGCCAACGCTAGCATTAAAGCAGAAAGACAAAGAGTCGTTTTGACTAAAATAAATCCAAAACCCAAAGGGTTTACTCTTCAAATCATTTATGATAGATTGGACTCACACACCTTTACAAACTTCTTTCCCGCGAGACATGCCTCTCTCTCCAGATCAACAAAAAATAATAGAGGAGATCTCCTCTATGCTTCAGAACAGAGACATAATAGAGGTCCCATTAGAAACTTTAAGATGTATAAGCACACTCTTTCTTGTAAAAAAGAAAGACAAAGGTTGGAGACCTGTCATTAAGAGAACTAAACAAATATTTGGTTTACAGACACTTCAAGATGGAGGGCATCCATCTCTTGAGGGATTTACCTCTAGAGGGAGACTGGCTAGTCAAACTAGACCTAAAGGATACTTACTTCACCATTCCTATGGCCGAATCCTAGCAACCCTTTCTTCAATTTGTCTAGGAAAAATCCCCTTTACCAATTTCAGGCTCTCCCCTTCGGACTCTCCTCTGCCCCTTGGTGCTTCACCAAGGTCATGAGAGCTGTTGCCTCATCTCTAAGAATAAGGGGAATTAGTTTAATCATTTACTTAGACGACATTCTTATAATGTCTCAAGAGCCTTCACAACTAGCCAAAGTCCTGAAGACTGTAATGGATCTCCTAGAAAGTTTAGGCTTCATCATAAACAAAGATACACCAATGCTGTCGCCTTCCAGATCTCTGGAGTTCCTAGGTTTCACAGTAGACACATTGGAATGTCTCCTTATACTACCTTCAAAAAAGATTACCAAAATCAGGAAGGAAATAAGACATGTCTTGAAACAGCAAGACTTATCTCTGAGAGAGCTAGCTAGGATTCTGGGCATCCTCTCCTCCTCCATCCAAACCATCTTTCCCAGTCCCCTCAACTATCGTGCCCTCCAAAGGGTAAAGGCGGGAGCCCTAAGAACTAGCCTCTTGTACGGAGATCGATTCTGTCTGGATCAAGAAGCCACATCGGAAATAGCCTGGTGGCTCGAGAACATAGACGCTTGGAATGGAAAAGCAATCTTTGGTTCAAAACCAGAGTTTGTTTAACAATCAGATGCGAGCCTTCATGGCTGGGGAGCTTGCCGTCTCAATCAGAACACTGGTGGTATCTGGTCACAAGAGGAATCATCTCACCACATAAATTATTTAGAACTAACAGCTGGGCTTTACGCCCTCATGAGCTCACCAAATCTGCGTGCCTCTCGAATCTAGCAAAGAAACTTTGTATGTTCTGTCTGGAACATAAGATCACTCTTCTGTCTGGAACATAAGATCGCTCTCAAAGCGGAATACTCTGCCGACTGGAACTCAAGATTCCTGTTAAATCACAGCAATTGGAAACTGAATGCTTCCTGGTTCACTACCCTAAACACGATTTAGGGCCCTCTAGAGATAGACTTATTTGCGAGCAGACTAACCTTTCAACTGGAGAACAACTTCAGCTGGATGCCCCACCCTGGTGCTCTAGCAGTGAACACCTTACTACAAACTTGGAAAGGAGCCAAGGTGTACGCATTCCCTCCCTTTGCATGATTCAAAGAGTTCTTCGGATATTGAGACAGGATCAATGCTTCCTTGTCCTAATAACTCCCATTTGGCCATCCCAAGCATGGTTCCCCACCAGTCTAGAACTAGCCTGCAACCCCCCTTCTTAATTCCTACCCTAGAGAATCTTCTTGCAGACGTAGACAGAGGAGTTCACCCCCTAATTCAGAACAGGAGTTTAACCCTTCTTGCCTTGAGAGTGTCAGGAGATCCAATGAAATCTCAGGACTTTCAGCAACGGCTGCAACTCTCCTCAGAGAGTCTTGGGCCCCAGGCACTCACTACAGCTATAATAACATATGGAGAATCTGGGTACGTTGGTGCCTGGAAAGGAACCTGGATTCATTGAAAGCACCTATTGTTGACATAGTTAACTTCCTTGTTAAACAATTTCATAAAGGCCTCAGCTATAGAACTATCAATTGCTATAGATAGGCTATTTCTGCTGGTCATGTCCTGGTCAATGGTAAAACGGTAGGTAAAAATGTCATTGTTTGTTTGTAGAGTGATGAAAAGCATTCATTTAAGAAGACCTCCTAAACCTAAATATAAAAGTCTTTGGGATATCAAACTAATCCTTGATCTTTTCAATAACTGGCCTGTTAATACTCTCCTCAATAAAAATAAAAAATAAAGCTTTTCCATTAAGCTGGCTACTCTACTATGCCTAATCTCATGCAGGAGGGTCTCTGATGTCAAAGAACTGGAGAGTAAGAATAGATCTTTTAACAGGTTTGGAGTCAAATTTGAGATTTATTTAAGAACAAAGACTATGTCTGATTCAATTTTTACCCAAGTTTTGATTTATGACCAAAACTTTGCGTTGTGGACTGCATGAGAGAGTGTGTTCACAGAATGTCTGCTCTTCGCCTTCAGGATGTTAACCAATTACTTATATCCTTTGTTAAACCCCACAAAGGCATAACCTCGACCTCTATTGCTAGATGTGTTAAGACATTTCAAGCTCACTCCCTTAGAGGGGTGCTATGGCCAGTAAATCTCTCTGGTCTAGAAGTAAGTTGGACATCATTCTCAAAACTGCTGACTGGTCAAATGCTAGCACCTTTGCATGTCATTATTGCAAGCCTATTGAACATATGTCTGATGTTGTTTTGTAAAGCTACCAACATGCATAATGTAACCTCCGTTCTTGTAATGCAATTGCGATTCTCATATTAACATGACTAGAGAATCTGGATTTCATTAAAGACACGGAGGCTGATATTATCCCTCCCATCCCACCCCTTGGTGGTCTTACAATGATTTAATGCTGTTTTTGTTACAGTTTATCACTGTATTTTTTTATATTTTATTAACTGTACTTGTTTCATCTCTTTTTCCTTTTAGCTTGATAAGCTTGACACTATTTTTTACATTCAAGAGATATTTACTTCTTTCTCTTTTCAGGTAACTCTCCTTAACTGTGTGTCATCTGGCCTTTGGTTTTACCTTCTTTCTTCTTTATCCTTCATCCTGCTCATCAGAAGATCATTTTGATGTTTCAAGTTTCATGAACTTATTTTCCTCCACATTTAAAAGAGGCAGATTGTTGATGGCTCATGCCTTTCATGTGTTGCTATTGTCTTATTCTGGAACCTTTTAATATTGTGATGTAAGCGGCTGCTTGGACTGCATTAAAGGAATAATGCATAATGTCAGCCTCCGTGTCTTTAATGAAATCCAGATTCTCTAGTCATGTTAATATGAGAATCGCAATTTCACCAACAAGTTCACTAAAGTTAAGATGAGCCCTAAAACAAAGGTAGAGCACCATCCAAACAATTCACTGCTCAGATTTCTTCAGTGATCAATAAACTAGCACTCACTTTTCCCATTATATATCTGTTACAGTCAAAGTGTGAAATCCTGCATTCTATAGAATGCCTAGGTAATGTATAGAATGCCTGAAAATGCCTGAAAATCGAACGTCAAAGTATGAAATGATTGATATTTTATACATTGCCTGGGCATTGTATACTTTGCCGGATTGTCTGCTGGCAAAGTATATAATACGCCTAATCCCGCCATTTTATTCCCGCCCGGCAATGGGTAAAATCCGGCATTCTATAAAATGGCTAGGTAATGTATAGAATGCCTGAAAATCGAACGTCAAAGTATGAAATGATTGATATTTTATACATTGCCTAGGCATTGTATACTTTGCCGGGTTGTCTGCCGGCAAAGTATATAATACACCAAATCCGGCCTTTCTTTGTGTAACAAGTACTTCAATCTCAGTTCTGCTTTACATTTTTTTCCGGTAAGAATATCCTGTGCTTTATTTCGTAGTTTTGTTCTTTCAGTTTCAAATACGTATTAATTAATAAAGGCTTCTCATCTTTTAACACTTTGCGTAAATGGTACTGGTCATTCTGTATAATGCCTAGGAATTGTATAGAATGCCTAGGAAAAGTATGTAACATTTTCACAAAAAACTTATAATTCCTAGTTTGCCTCTAAACCATGAGGCATTCCATACATTAACTAGGAATTCTATACAATACCGGGATTTCACACTTTGCCGAATGCCTAGGAATCTCATCTGGTGGCCTCGCATCTGTGCCGTTTTTGCCCCATGGTGCGCCGCATTGTAAATGCGGCGCATCCAGGGTGGCGGAGCTGCGGCGCACAATAACTGGTGCATCCCTGCTAATATTCAGGGATGTGCCAGTTATTGTAAATCTGCCCCAAAGTGTCTACATTGTAAAAAAAACAAATATGCATAGCTTCATGTTGTTAATTAACTCAAAAAACAAAGTTATCTGTGTTTGTTGTAGGAAAAATGGGCAAATAAAATGCTGCAAAATTGCCGCTAAATTTCCATTTTTGTGCCACTAAATTTGCTAATCCATGCCACTATATCCTGGGGGGTCTGAGCGACCCAGGAGAGCTCAACCAGCCGCCGCCTGGGTCATAGTCTCTGCATGTCTCACAGGGCCCTGCCATGCAGATTGGATTCAAGCCACCCCCAGCTCTCACCTCGCGTCGCAAAACCAGTCCTGGATTCTGGAATGGTGGCTGGGCGCAGATCGTCCTCAGCAGAACCAAGGGGAGCCACCCACTGGCTGTGCCAGTGTGTGCTCCAGGTCCTTCCTGACATTTTTTCTCTTCAGCGGCCCACATGCTTCTAGCTGTGACAGATGAAGATGGCTAGCGGCGCTCACTCCGCTGGGCCCTCCCACATTCAGGCCCTCTGCCTCATGCTCCACATGTACCTCCTTGGTGCAGTTGCTGTGTCAGGGCCTCACTCTGTCTCAGGGGCCGTGGTGCTTCTTTACTGCAGGCCAGTCAAAGAAGGTCACAGGGCCGCCTGTCAAGGTTGTGGTCACACTGCAGTCCGCTGTACCAATGTCGCCCCGCTCCTGGCATGTTAGGCTTGAGTTCCAAGGAAGTCTCCCAGCCCCACCTCTCAGTCACTGCACGTTGCAGTGCAGCTCCGGGGGACGATATCGAACTCCAGCCCCTAAGGGCGGCTGCATCGAGAGTCTTTGAACCTCGAGTTTTGGCCTCGCCTCCCTCTCCAGTTGTTTCCACAACCGGTTGTTCTTCATGGAAGTCCAGGGCTCCATCACACTGCCCAGGCCTTGCCTTGATCGCAGCCCTTGGGTCGCCTCCGGGCAAAAATAATCATCACATTGGTATCCCTGTGACGGGCTGCATGTATATCTTAGGTTTGCTCGTCATGGAGGACGGATGTTTATACAGATTAATGGGGATTCGCCCATGGGTGGAAGGAGCTGCTCTAGAAAGCGGTCATCTTCCTCAGTGGTTGGCCATGCCTCTCTTCCCCCCCCCCCCTCCCCTCTCCCCACTGCTTATTAGTCTTGAGCCGACCCTGGGTGTCATTTCTAATCATACCAACATTCTAACATTCAACATTCTAAACTTCACACACCCTGGCTGAGCAGCATACTACAGCAATCAACACTGTGATATGGCTACTATGTAATTGTAAGTGTAGTGTTAGCCAAGTTCGAGGCTCACCTTTTGTATTTAAAAACATCATGTCTCACCTCCTCTTGCTTGTTCCTTGGAGATGGGCAGAGGTAGTATATAGAACAAAAGGTAAGAAGCCTTCTTCAGCCAGCTTTCTTTACTTCTGACTGCCTCATTGGTGTTGGTCATTTGGCCAAGACAACTGTGCATCGGAAACCATCTAGGATTCTCTAACCATGTCTGTGTGATTTCTCTCTGTATGCTCGTTGAGCTCTAGGCCTGGAGGTTGAGTTTCAAGTCTACTTGTTGCC
Organism: Lissotriton vulgaris; assembly: GCF_964263255.1. Taxonomy (NCBI): domain Eukaryota; kingdom Metazoa; phylum Chordata; class Amphibia; order Caudata; family Salamandridae; genus Lissotriton; species Lissotriton vulgaris. The sequence continues at coordinate 772,709,203 of NC_141685.1, read as the reverse complement.
TTGGTCCGGCGTTGCTTGAGGCTCTTTCACGTCACAAGAAGGTTATGGTTAAAGGATTTCGCAAGTGAAAGATTATTTAATTAAAAACCCCATGGTGATTTGATGTCATTACCCATTAGGGAAGCACAGTTGGGCAAAATGCTTTCACAGGCCTGCTGCCAGCACAGGCCCTGCTGGGCTAGGAGTCACAACTGCTGTGAGACTCTCCATCTCACTCTTTTCTTTCAGAACATCAATTGCAGCCTGATTTTTGATTTCAGACCGAAGGCAGAGTGATCAAGTCCGACATTAGCCATAGTCCTAAGACTGTTTGAAGGACTGCTTAATTATAAGGTGCTTCAAATGTGTCTCTTTTGAGAGTCTAAACATGTTTCCACGAGTTATACTCCTTAATTTTGACTCCTAGAATACTATGCTACGAGAATATCTAGGACAGAATAGCGAAGGACAAAATATCAATAGGTAACTGCTCACAGGGAAGTATAGATTTACTGTTTCTAACCCCATATCTATGTAACTTGAAGATAAATATATATACCACCAAGGTACATGTGTTGAGGTAAGTATAGAAAATCTTGACTTACGTGCCAGTTTTGTCCTCAGTATTGTGTTCCAGTGATATTCTGGTTTATATATTCAATGTGCACACCTTTCCAGGTGGGTTTCCTTCATAAGTCGTGAGCATCACAGGTGTTGTGTAATCCTGTTTGTGTTTACCAACTTTATTGTCTGGACATCCAATTAATAGAAATTTCCATATTTCTGATCCTGCGAGGTTAGTCGTGAATTGCACATATTCACTCTAATAAAGTACACCCTTCACTTTAGCAGGGGTGGAACTCTTTCTTTATTAAGCATTCCCGTCAAGAAGTGCTACTACTCCTACCAAAACACTTAAATATATCTACTTGTGATTAGTCAGTACCTTTATTTTTATCACATAGGTTCTGTTCTATGCCTGCTACTATTTCGGTGTCCCAGTTTTTATTTCCAGAATTGCATTCCTCTCTCTTTTCTTTGATGATAAATAGCATGAAGAACATGGTAAGTTCTTGGTCAATGTTTGATATTCATGGTCACAAGGGATTTGGCGACTTCTCTATTTCTTTTAGATGTATTAGTCGCTTCTAAGCTGCGTCTCACTTGTGCTCTTGATTCTGGCAATGGTTGAGCATGTAACTAAAAGCTGGCACATGATGTCCCCTCAGTCTCCATATTGAAATGAATAAAAATCATTGGCCTCCTCATCCCAGGTCCTGACTATGTGGTATCCAATTCAAGAGGAGAAGTGGGTTCAAAGCATCTTTCCATCATGTTCTAGGTAGAGAAGCACACAGGAGATATTACTCATATGGTCGAACTGAATACTCAAAATTCATTTCCAGATGGGCACTTTATCTATATTCCTTTCAGTGGCGGTTCCTAGGGACTTCATGATGTCCCTCGATCTTCAGGATAAGTATCTTCTTTTTTGCAGTTTGACTTTGGCAGTCCAGTTGTGACAATTTCAATTTATGTTCCTTCTGTTTGGCCTAATATCCTACCCAAGGCTGCTTTCCATGGGATAGGTTACACCAACAGTGATTTTTCCAAGACAATTAGATGGTATCTGCCGCTAACAAGGATCAGGCACTGTAGGACGTGGCTTGTGTGTGCAGCCTGCTTCAGGAAGATGGGTTCTTACTCAACTAAGGGACAACTCATCTCATTCCAGTACAAGTTGTTCAGTATATTGGGGCCAAGTTAAGGAAAAACCTTGTCGGAGTCTTCATCTCCTGGGCAGTATTTGAGAGGTGAGATCTTGGTGATACAAATCACTGAACACTCAGAGGCTCCTGCTCTCTAATGGCTCTGATGGTGTACTCACATCTATTTAGGGATTCAGATGCATCACGTCTTCTTGCTCTAATACCCACTCTATGGTAGTTTGAAGGATTCTCATTTCATCCTTGTTCGCTTGTCGATTCACGGCGTATCAGCTCGGCCCTGGTAACGGCTTCAAGTTGAAATAAGAATAGGTTGCGTATATTGGCACCATTCTAAACCATTCTTCCTGACTGCCTATAAGGATGAACACTCCAACCAAAAGATTGACCTGTTCTATTTAAAATAAGGCCATTATTGCCAAGCACTCTAGGAGGTTCCGAAAATTATATCCTTGAAATACTTCCGACATTATCTCCATATTTCTTTCGCCCTGAAGAAGTCCTCTGGACGAAACGCGTTGGCTACGCTTTGTATGAAGATTTTGAATAAAAGAAAAAGAAAACTTTAAGTCCTACTGAACTGATCTTTTAAAATCATTATTTTTGTGATATCATTGTTACTGTGTACTGTATGGGAGTGCTGAGCCACTGTGTTCTATTGTTAGGCTTTTTGGGCATTGCCATTGGGAGTCTAGGGGTATGTGACTTCAGGTTCTTGGCACCCAGAATTCTTTGAAAACAACTAGACCCTAATACATTAGATAAAGTGCAGTCATTCTATGACTTATACCCCAGTTGCTTTAGTGTTGTCTGCTTTTTCTTCTGAATTACCTCAATAATCACTACTCTGCAACTATTTCGAACATTATGGATGGCCTAGCCCCACTAAATCTAAAAAACAAACAAATCAAAGACAGGAACCCCTGGTTTTTCAGATCTGAACTTGAGAACGCCAAGAATAGATCCTGCAAGCTCTTCGAACTGGTCAAACACCAATCCAATTAACTGGCCAAAACTTTGAAAGAAACCCCCAAGCCTTTAATATCATCTGAGGAATTCTCCTCCTTTTTTGCTGACAAAGTCACAGCCTTAGTAAATGAACTTATTGCCACCACACACTCTCTATCCCTTCCTAACCTGCCTCCTCCTCCTGCGATGCCGCCACAGACTTCACCAAAAAAACAAGCACTCTGGACTGACTTCAATCTCTATGACGAAGACTCCGTCTCTAAAATCCTATCATCCCTAAACCCGAATAACCATTTCAACAACCCGCTCCCTTCTAACTGCCTAACGGCCGTTGTCCAGTCCATTATACCTAGCTGGACTGCAATAATTAACGTCTCGCTCCAGCAGGGTTCCATTCCCGACTCTGTGAAAGCCGGCCAAGACCTCCCCATTTTGAAAAAGCCGTCGCTGGATCCAGCCTTCCCCGACAACTTCAGACCTATCTCCAACATCCCTCTCCTAGCTAAAGTGTTGGAGAAGTGTGTACAACAGCAACTAAGTCAGCACATAAACAACTTCCACATTCTCGATGACTTCCAATCTGGAATCAGACCTGGGCACAGTACTGGATCGACCATGCTCCACATCGTTGACGATGCCCTCCAAGCCCTGGACCAAGGGAAAGCGTGCCATCTAATCCTCATAGATCTATCCTCGGCCTTCGACACGGTCAACCACTAAAACTACTCGAACACCTCAAACTCAGGATGGGTTTGGATGGCTCTGCTCTAGAATGGTTTAGATCCTTCCTCCAAAACCGATCGCAGCGAATCCTAATCAACGGCAACGTATCTGTTCCCTCTCCGGTCATGGTCGGAGTCCCTCAAGGATCAACCCTGACCCCTACCCTCTTCAACCTTTACCTTGAACCACTTGCCGAAGTACTACACACAGCGAATATCTCCTACCATATGTATGCTGATGACACTCAGCTCTCCATCAAAGCCTCTTCTCTCGAGGAGATTCTCTCCCTGAATGAGGCCCTGAAATCAACCGTCCATTGGCTCACCTCCAATCAACTCAAACTCAACGCAAAGAAAACAGAATTTCTCCTAATTTCCCCTCCAAAAACCAATCCCGAGATGCAGACATACATCAAGGCTATCACAGCCTTAGATTGTCCACCGACCATCGTGAACTCAGCAAAATCTCTGGGAATAACAATTGACAGCAACTTGAACATGCAAGACCACATGAACTCGATAGCCAAATCAGCCAGATTCCACTTGAGCTACCTTAGGAAACTGAAACCAGATTCCACTTGAGCTACCTTAGGAAACTGAAACCCTTCCTCGACTCTGCCAACCTAAAAAGTGCAGTCCAAGCGTTAGTAATCTTCAGACTGGAGAATGGCTGTTCTACTCTCTCAGGCTTACCCATTATCTCCCTGGCACCCTTAAAAGCCTGCCTTAATACTGCCACCAGACTTCTTACAAGCTCAAGAGAATTTGACCATATCTCTCCACACTTGAAAGCTTTGAATTGACTTCCCCTCAAGGCCAGAATACAACTCAAACTGGCCTGCATCACACACAAGGCTTTACACTCAAACTCCCAAGCTTATTTCGCATAGAAACTTGTGGTATCCGGTGGAATCAGAAACTCCTGGTCGGCCAGAGACCTCTTACTCCAACCTGCACGGTTCCAGAAAAAAAAACTTTCAATTGGGCTTTCTTTGGAGCTGCTCCAAGAATATGGAACTCTCTCCCGCCCGCCATCAGAAGAATCCCTTTTCTGGCACGTTTCAAAAAGGAGGCCAAAACTTTCCTTAAGGGTAAATTCCTCTCCAAAATGGTGCCTCCTACCAACACAGAGACCCTGACCAACGACCGACTAGCGTCTCCCTTCGGAGTATCGACCTACCTCACCAAGAAACCTGGGGCCTTATCTTGAGTAACTGAAATGTAAACTGTACATAAGTGTCCTCTATCCATTATATATCCAGAACCTCCGACCCCTCTTTCCCTTTTGTATACTTTGTGATTCCATGCCTATTGTACACTGCTATGAGCCCTGTAAAGCGATCGGATACCCTAATGGTTCAAGTACGCGCTCTATAAAACACAATAAATAAATAAATAGTATCATGTTTATTTTCCCTAACACGTTTGTCTTCAGTTGTATTTCGTTGGTTTTGTCCCTAAACAATACTTTTTTTGGACCGCATAAAGGTTTTCAGTTTTGTCATCTCCCTTGATTTATTTGCATTTAATTTTCCTATGTATTTTTATTAAAAAAATTATGTTATTCCCGAACTGTTAAACCTGTATTATTTTATACTGAGTTTAAGCTGCATATTATGGTGGAAAATAAATTCATAATGGCCTCTATCAAAGTAGGAGAGAGCTTACCAAATCAAATTAAGGGTGGATAAATTGGACTGTATGCAAAATACAGCAGCACACTAATCTTTGTAAAAGGCCAGGAAAGCATGACCACAGAGAATACATTGCCCACAGACATATCAAGGGGATAAGTCTGGCTGACTAATAGCAGGACTGATTCAAGTGGAGATGCGCATATTGGCCATAACAGCCATCCGTCATCTAGATGTGCATCACTTGCACACGAAGTGGACATAAATGCAGTGTTCACTGCATAATACCAGCAGTTGTACTCACAGCCAGACCCGATTGACACCACCTGTAGAGACCACTTTTTGGCATCAGCCTGGTTGCAGAAGGTTACATAATTGGGTCTTGAGGGTAGCTGACCACCAAGAGGTCTGCCCCCGTGTAAATGTGGAGAATGGTGAAGCCCGGCCACTCTGATGAGTATTGGGGCTCCATTGGGCAACTTTGGGCTGTTGGAGTATAAATTCAGTCATTTTAAATAGCCAGTCACCATTTTATGAGTGGTAAGACGGTGGGTTGCAGTTAGTCAGAGAAAGTTTTTCAACAGGAGGACAATCCAGTAATGAGTTGGGACAGTGCTAGCAGCAACAGGGGCAGCCAAGCAATCAGCAGCAAGGCCAGTCCTTCAGCTTTCAGGGCGGACGTGGGGAACAAGGACCAGGAGGCAAGAGCTTGTACTCCCATTAAGTTGGAGCGGCTCAAGTTTTGGTTAGCGTGATACGACCAGCGGGACAATGCTAGGTTGTTGGAAGAAGGGTTCACTTGGGGGTTTCTCTTGGGGTACTAAGGGACAAGGGTGCAAAGGTGGGCAAATATTCTCATATTAGTCAGGCTCCTCAAACATGTGGTTTTGGAGAAATTGTTGAAAGAGATACAGGAGGATAGGGAGACCGGGCTGTTTGATGAGTGGCCCATGACAGACTTGATGATGTTGCCTATTGGAATGGTGCCCAAAAAAGAGTAGGGGCAGTTCAGGTTAGAGTAGGGGCAGTTCAGGTTAAATCAACACCTGTCGTGGCCAGAGGGAAACACCATTAATGGTTTTATTCCAGAGGACCAGTCTTCAGTCAAATATTCCCCAGTAGACTTGGCTTTGGCCCTCGTGGAGGAGGTAGGGTGGGGGGCATACATGACAAAGTGTGACATTAAGTTGGCCTTTTGATTGCTCCCAGTACACCCAGATGATTATCCATTGTCAATAAATTCAGACATAACCTCATCTATTTCACGTTTTTATCTTGTACCCCAGGTACTCACCGAATAAAGTACTGTTTGGGTATACCTGGAGGTATTTTTAACATCAATCATCTGGTTCCCTGCATGGCCAGTTTATGCTTTATATAAGAACTCCCATAACAACTTTGAATGAGTCCGCCCAGGTGTTATCATCTTACCTGGGTGTGGAAAGACGCCTATGATGAAGCATGTCGCGCTGAGTGAGTGAGGCGTCTTCTCCAATATCTTTGGATATCCCAACCGAAGATATTTTGGATGGGAAGCAAACTGTGCGGGACCACTCTCAATCACTTTTCTTTCTTTCTTCCTTCTGATAGTTTAGATATCCCCATGGATATATAGACAACAGCAGTTGCTTTGTTGTGATGCTTCTGAAAGGGGTGCCACCGATTTAACCAATGAATTACATACATTCATATATCTCGAAGTGAATATAGACAGGCACCTACCCGATGGCAGCGCTGGGAACCTCAACAAGGCACTGGCAACACTTAGGTCTACATCAGTGTCTGGAGGAAACTCCCATTGTTGCTGTTAGGGCGCATCGCACTGTGCTTGATTAAGGCTTTACCAAGCCTTCTCTACTTCTTTTCTAACATATACAACTATCACTACATAGACCCTTTTTATGGGATCTCTCTAGCTGGCTAACAGAGCTAGTGTGGTGTGTGGGCAGGCGCATTGGGGCCCTTGACAAATTATTTCTCCAAACAGATGGTGGGGGTCTGGGGCACCCAGTTTTGAGCAAGCAGCTCGAATGAGTCATGACTTTGGTCGCCTCTGGCACTTCTCTGAGGTGGGATATTTGGATCATTATGAGGGGGATGAGGCTGTTCTGTAGCTCCTGCTGCAGGACTGCCACTGCACAGTGTCTTCTCCCAGTGGCATGTTACTGCGGGCTTAGGTACGCCTCTCTTGACAGTGCGCTCACCGTACTTACTGTTGTCTCGCTTACCCAGATTTGGGAAAACAATTCTAGTTCCAACAAGTTACATTAGTCATGAGCCATCATCTCACATGTTGGGGCAGTTGTTTGACTCTGGGACCCTTCTGACATTTTCTCAAATACAAGTAGCTTATACCTTGGCCATTGGGCAATTCCTGGCACATACAGCTCTATGTAGTGCAGTTAGCACCACATAGGGTAGGCCCGATAAAGAACCAGAGATGGACAACACATTACATCTATTTACATGGGGCTCCTAGAATTTTGAATATGTACAGGGTGATTAGAAGGGGTCTGGTAAGACCTCATTTAGCCCTTAGAGCCAAGATCTTGAGGTGAAGCTCTGATATGGACTGGTCCGCAATTCTTCATCACACATCTAGAGTGTCCACGAACACAACTTAAATTATTGCAGATCAACTACGTACTTCAGACGTATCTCATGCTCACCAGATTAAACCAGCTGTTTGTTAATATATCTCACAACCGCTCTAGGTGTGACGGTGGAGTAGCAGACTTGCTCCACATCACCTGAATATGCTAAGTGCTCCAGGCCGTCTGGCAAGGTGTGTGCAATCTGGTCATAAAATTGACAGGCAGGTGGCACATTTTAACCCCGAAAACATGCTTATTCGAGTTGTAGTCTCGATCCAAATCTTATTTGGTCCATAAAGCTTTTGTTGACCTCACATTGGCCCTTGCAAGGCGCCCCACAATGATTTGTTGGAAATCCCATTTTCCCTTGTTGGTCGAGCTTTGGAAGGCAGAGCTCTGGAAATGGGCCCAGGCGGAAGATGATACTGTTAGGCACTTAAGATATATAAATATACCTTCACACACATATGTACACATGTTTCCGCACATTGCTTGCTCCCCCCCCCCCCCCCCCCCAAAAAAAAGACTGCGTGTACCTAACTTATTTCCCTGCACAGATCTATCCAGGCCCACCGCTGCCATGTTGTTTGATGTTCTGTTGTTTCACATGCCAACCTTTCATCCTTCTCACATTAGCTCCCCTGCTCAGGGCCCTGCCAATGTAGTGGTTAGTGGTTAACCTTTTCTCTCACCCACACCGCATGTTCACAGGGACAGCAGTAACATAATGCAGAGCCTTATGTGGGTTCCTGCTTACAGTAAAGACATCGCCACCCTCTGCTCTCAGCTGCAAAACCACCCTGAGCCCACAATGTTCATCAAACCTAACAACTGCCCTCAGCTCCTTGCTCCCCCTGGCCTGAAACTTTAGTACAACCTGCAGCAGCTTGACTGTCCACAACTCTTTTTTTATCTTCATTTGCATTCCCCAGTTTGAAAACTCAACCAGATACATGTTTCTAATAAGGTGTGTCTCTTCTTCACTGAAGTTATTTAGAGAGATCATTCCGGGCTGGACAATTAGAGGAATCATGTAGCCCTTACTTCCTCTTTTGCACAGAAATTATATCCATTCATGTTCCCACAAAGGGGTTGCTTTGGCACACCATCTTGCACAAGTGCTTTTTGGTCCTAGCTCTCATGCACACATATTCCATACAAATGCAATGCAGTGGAATCTCTGGCAGAATTAAGTTCTAGTTCTGCCAGTTTCTGACAGTGCTAGCAGTAGTTAAGTCTTCTTATCTTGGGCAATCATGTTATCTCCTGACTAAGGAGCACACTTATCATCCTTAAAGCAAGAACATGGGGACCTTCCCTTTTCTCATGTCACCCTTTCAAGGACCATTCAGTGCATGGTGCTCCTATCTCCATTCAATCATACAGCCCAGCCATAGTAGGTGCTCTTTTTCTCTTAACTGTATTCTTTAAACATTTTGGTCCGCCATATGATGTTGAGACCCTGAGATCCTACCTATATCGCTGCAATTCTTTCCTTTCGACCAGTCCAACCTGGTACCTTCTTTGTGTTTGATTCCTTGTACCCATGATGATGTGTTTCTAAAGGAAATGGGGGTGGAATTTTTCACATCTTTTATCTAGAAGGATTGGCTGATCATATTAGAGTTCTGGCACCTACTTGGTTAGTGTACAAGACATCACAACTACTGAAGACGTGGGTTAAAGCTTTATCAGCATTGCCACCTCTACTGAACTAGTAGGTTTACGCTTTACCATAACTGATCCTTTTAGTGCTGATATTCTCCACTGAGTGACTCATGCACTATTGATTTCTGTAATTCATAACAACACATTCAGTCAAATTACACGCCATTAGTTATCAGCACATCAATTATTTGTCCATTTCCCACAATGCATTTCGGGTATGAAGCTCGGACAACTGACACAATATCGAGGAGGAAAATATCGACCTGCCAAAATATCGTGGACAAAATATAGAATGTCAAAATATCGAATTCCTATCTATAAACAAGTAAGTACAAAAATATTGAATCCAAAATATCATTTTAAATAACACAGTTTGTTAAAATATCGAATTTATTAAATGTATTAAAAGTAATGTAAAATTAATAAAATAATAAATAAAATTAAATACTTAAATAACCTTAAAACAAATAAATAATTAATGTAAGTAAAAAAACATGCATTTTAATTTTTTTTATATATATATTTATATATATATATATATATATATATTTTTTTATATATATATATTCAATATATTAACTTTATATAAAAATAAATATTCAATATTTTTAACATAGGATAGCGGGAGGGTAAAATGTACTATTCCCACTCCAGTGAGTGCATCAGTAGGAAAAGCGTTGGATAGCCTGGGGGTAAAAATGACTATTCCCACTCCAGTGAGTGCAACAGTAGGGAAAGAGTTGGATAGCGTAGGGGTAAAAATTACTATTCCCACTCCAGAGAGTTCAACAGTAGGAAAAGCATTGGATAGCGCAGGGGTAAAAATTACTTTTTCCACTCCAGAGAGTGCAATAGTAGAGAAAGCGTTGGATAGAGTAGGAGTAAAAATTACTATTCCCACTCCAGAGAGTGCAACAGTAGGGAAAGCCTTGGATAGCGGGAGGGTAAAAATTACTATTCCCACTCCAGAGAGTGCAACAGTAGGGAAAGCGTTGGATAGCGTAGGGGTAAAAATTACTATTCCCACTCCAGAGAGTGCAACAGTAGGGAAAGCGTTGGATAGTGTAGGGGTAAAAATTACTATTCCCACTCCAGTGAGTGCAACTGTAGGGAAAGTAATGATTTAATATTTAAAAACAAATAAATTAATTATCAATATCAATAAAAAAGTAATTAAAAGTAATTACTAATTACAAAATATGTAGTAAATAATTAATTATAAATACCATTAAATATTCTTTATTAAAATTAATTACCTATTAATAATTAATTAACAACAAATTAATTTTCAATACCAAAAATGTTATAAGTATTAAAACATTACCAATTAATAATTAACAATAAATTAATTAATACACAAAAATAATTTCAATAATTACTTAATTACAATTAAATTACTTCCCACTCTATTCACCTATAATCCCACAACACACTCCAAATAATAAATTAATACAATTAACATAATTATCAATTAATAAAAAATAATTAACAATTAATACAAATGAATTACCAATCAATAATTAATTAACAATAAATTAATTATCGATAGAAATAAATAAAAATAAATATCTACTTAATTACAATTAAATTACTTCCCACCCTATTACCATATAAACCCACAACCTGCTACAGAACTAAAACGCAAAATTAAATTAAAAATAATTAATAATAGCTAAAAATTATTATTTAATTTACTATAATTAAATTACTTCCCACCCTATTCACCTATAAACCCACAACCCACTACGGAACTACATTACACAAACATTAAATAACATAAAATTCATTACTTTAAAAATATTAAACATACATTACAAAATTAATATACACTTTTAACACATATACTAACATACAAAACACTTTTTAAAAAATCGATATTATAAAAAAATCTACATATTTTAATGCCTATTAGATTACGGCAAAATACGGCCACAAGCATAACTTAATATCGGGAAGAAAATAAAAATCAAAGAAAAGTTCCTGAAATTGCGCCTTGGAGCTATCCCGATATTACCGCACCTGCCGCCATGGGAGAGAACTCACGCCTCGGCCCTATGCCGCCTGTGTAAATCTGGCAAGGAGGACATCATCCATGTGATATGCATTTGTCCGAGACTAATGGACCTGAGGCATAAGCTGTTGCTACCTTTTTTTAGATCACATGCCGTTCGGACCTGTAGGCAGGCAGTTAAACTGTGTTTTTCCTCCAGCGATATTAAACTGAATTGTCAGGTTATGAAGTTCTTTGATTTAATGAAGGAAAGATTCAAGCACACTTGAAAGACTCATCGGGACTTAATAACAACCTTGAATTGACAATAGTAACTGCTGTATTTTAAATCATTTGTACTGTTATACGGCGTTTTACATTTTTGTAAAGATTTTAATTAATCACATACAAATAAAATATTACCTATATATTTTAATGCCTATATTATGTACTTCGATATTTTGACAATCGATATTACTTACCTGCATTTCGATATTATTAACCACTATATTATGTCCATTCAATACTATGTCCATTCTATATTTTGAATTTGATATTTTGTCCAGTCTATATTTTTCTCCCGTTATTTTGCCTGGTGACCATGGAGCTAAGCCTCAAGAGACATAATTGAGCAATCTATATTCATCTGAAAGGAGTTCTAAGTCTGAAAGGAATTCTAATTCAAGAATATCCAATTTGATGAACTGAAGATGACAGAAATTAGTAAAAAATATCTTAATTTAAAATGAACTCTCCGTTACATGACTTGAACCATATGGATTACTCGTTGGAGAATGTCAGTGATATCAGAATGGCAGTTAAGACAGAGCATTAACCTACAGGTTCAATTGCTGTACAATGAGAAATATTAACTAAGCAGTTTAGTGTAAAGAAGCTGATAAATGAAGCTGGATGAAGGATCCACCGTGGCATGCACAGTAAGGCATTGATTACAAGTTGTAAAATTTCCCCAGGATCTATTAATTTGAGTAGAATTCGACCACCTACAATTCTCAATCAATCAATTAATATGGGGTTTATATAGCATGGCTACTCACCCGTAAGGCTCTCGCGGCACTTAGAGGGTGGACTGCTGATCCATTTAGGTGCAGATGATCAGTCGAAGAGCTAGGTCTTGCGATCCTTCCTGAATTGGACCAGCGACATGTATTGCCTAAGGTAGAGAGGAGGATGTTCCAGGCCTTGGCTGCGAGGTAGAGGGAGAATTCTTAAGGGCTTATTTACAAGCCCCATTCACTGCCAGTGTGTCATTTTTAACATGGGAAAAAGTGACGTACGGGTGGCACAAGGGCTTGTAAATACGCCTATAAGTGTGTCAGGGCCAAGAAGTGTAGTGTCTACAAACGCCAGACCTGGTAGCAGGCCCGTAGACACCAGGTTTTGTTACATGCTGCAGGGGCTACAAGCAGGAGCAACCCTGTCTACACCCGATACCAGCAGTAGCATAAGAACCAGTTAATGGTGCTTCCCCCATCTGTCCAACCACTGGACAGGCCCTAGCTTACCCCTCCCCTTCCCCCACTCAGTGCAGGCTTAAAATATCAGTGGTTTTGAGGGAAAACAACAAGGAAAAGGACCCAGAATCTCCAGTCTATGTGGTTAATCTCCTTTCCGGGGAGAAGACTCATAATCAGCGTTTTTTGTTGGAGGAATAGCGGCCCAAATGAGGGATTCCAGCCCTCTCTCTGCCCCAAAAATTGGCACTGTTGTACTCAGGGCCTCAGAGTTGCAAAAATGGTATTATATTCTGAGAAAATCCCCTAAACTGGAGTGCTGTTTAAAGGACCACCCACCCTGCAACAAGGAAGAGAATGGCGGGGTCCCAGGCAAGAAAAGGGTGTGGACTTCCATTTTGGTATGGACTGGCTGCCCCTTGGAAAGGGCAAGCAGTCATTGTGGGGCTCTGGGCTGGCGGGAGAGGGGGGACTGACCTGCTGGTGGTCCTTGACCTCTCCTCCCCAACCCAAGATGCCTTGGTGTATGTTTATAACATTGAAGGGGGTATACCCCGGTATGGCTGTCTCAAGTGGAGGCACATTATTTACCTGCGGCTCCGTTGACCGGAGGGCGGTCAACTTAAGGAGAGCAGGCTATCTTGGTTGTGGCCTGCTGGCACAGCCCGAAGGTTAAGCAAAAGGCCCCTTGGAGATTGGGTTGTAAATATAATGACAATGTACAACTTTGAGATTTATTTGTATGCTGTGGCATTGATAAGCAAGGTATTTTAAAGATTTACCTTAATCAAGATGAATAAAGGATTAATAATCCAAGATTAATAAAGGATTAATGACACTGCTTGAACTTTCAATAAAAGACTACGCGGTGAACGACAACAACCTGCTTCATGTCTTTTATGGGAGGGTGACTCGCACCCGGTAGGCACACTACAACAAGGAAAAGGACCCAGAATCTCCAGTCTATGTGGTTAATCTCCTTTCCGGGGATAAGACTCATAATCAGCATTTTTTGTTGGAGGAATAGCGGCCCAAATGAGGGATTCCGGCCCTCTCTCATCTCTGCCCCAAAAATTGGCACTGTTGTAATCAGGGCCTCAGAGCTGCAAAAATGGTATTATATTCGGAGAAAATCCCCTAAACTGGAGTGTTGTTTAAGGGACCGTCTCTTTCCAGTTCCACAAGGTACTTCTAGCCTCAATTGCAGAAAGTACGAATCTCAGAGCCTCCTGTTAGCAGGATATCCTCGGTTGCTTTGCTAGTATTCTTACCCTAAGTCATTGCAGTGAAACATGTCGAAAACTGCTAGGGTTCGTGCCCCAGAGTATTCCTAACGCCCTTCATGGTGCACTGACAAAAAGGAAGGCTCAAAAGCACACTCTAGGCTTGAGTTTACGTACAAAGAATATCTTAGAAGAAATACCTTGTGTGTATTCAAGAGGTTTCCCTCATATTTCTCGATTCTGAAGCAAAACTTACATCAGCACTATCACTAGGGGTAGTTGATGCAAGACTGTAAACTGTAGACATTTAAAACTGGATCAGAATCTCATGCATGTAATAGGGTAACTTAAGCTCAGACTGTTGCAAATTCTATTGGCACTGGTAGAGTTCTGAGGTCTAAGCGTTTCAAGCCTGTCGCCAAGCTAAGCCAGATTATTTTGAAACCTGCTTGCATTGCAATATTTCAGGTGGCAGTAAATTCTAGTTGCATGAGGGAGGAAGGTGTAGGCAACTCTGTACATCACCCCTAAGACACCTGTGCCACAGAATGCTCAGCCAATGACTGCGGTAATGCCTGGTAACAACCAGCGACACCCTAGTAGATGCCCTGCAATTGATAGTCAAGTGCAGTGAATGTGGAAATAGTGGTAATTTCAGGATCTGCAGCAAACGTTGATAAGAGTGCACCAAGGCACTCTCATTCCGCCCACCAAACTGTTATGTTGGAAGCCTGACACGCCTAAGTGCGTATCCAAATCAAAACACATGGCATAGGAAATAACCCACATGAGCATTTTCTTGGGAGAGTTCTTCATCTCCAGAGTGTCAAGTCCATCACTAAAAAAAGTGCAGACATGTAAGAGACAGTCTTCTGTCTGATGATGATTATGATAATTAACTCACTGAATTTCTACTAGAGATTTTTGACTGAACACCAGTCAGTGGCAAGGACGTTAAATAGTTTGCAGAACACGTGCAGGTTCATTACTGCAAGATCACACTCATTTGAAACCTGGCAAATGGAAGGGCACTTCATGGCCACCATAAAGAAAGCTACACAAATTGACGACGTCACACAGTCCCCCATATCAGGTGAGCTGAGAGACTCTTAGGGGTCAATTAGGATGGGAGACGGACAAAGTCCGTCCGCCATGCTGTCTGGGGCAGGGACTGTCCGCAAAAAGGGCGGAGGTACCATGCCCCGAATTAGGATGCACCAGCCACAGTGGCGGGTGCATCCCGCATTTTTAACATTGTGGCTGACGGTGCTGAAAGCACCGTCCGCTGCAATGTCAAAAATGCATTTTGTGCGTTTCACAGCACAACATGACAGGCACTGCGTGGTGTCTGCCATGTTGTATTGAGAAACGCAGGGGGGTACCATAGGTACCCCCCATGTGCACCCCCCTTCACCCTGGGGGCCCGCAACGGGCCCCCAAAGCAAGGACCGTATGCCTTTTCGTGGCGGCATTGCCGCCACGGAAAGGCATTTCCCTCAGACCATCCTAATATGGCTGGCGGTGTCTGATAGACACCGCCACCATATTAGACCTTTTCCACCGTGGGAAAAGCAGCGAACGGTCTTCCCGTCCAACACGGTCCCCCCCCGCCATTGTAATATGGCGGGGGAAATAGGTGGCGGACGGGCAAGGATGGGGAACGGATCGCCACCGCCTGCATGGCGGTGGCGATTCTTCCGCCATCCTAATCGGCCCCTTAGTCACTACTGAAACTCAACTCACAGAACAACTGATAAGTATCCAGCTCAACAGCACTTTGGCTCCAAACTGAAAACTTGGTTTCCCGCACACAGTGCCATGACCTGTAAGAAGGGAGACTAAGAAGATGAACTAGAACTAGCTTGAACGCAGCGTCCGCTGCTACCCTTGCGGGACTTCTATTCACCGAGTGTACTCGGTGAATAGAAGTCCCGCAAGGGTAGCAGCGGACGCTGCGTTCAAGCTTGGACTGCCGAATCCAGCGTTACAGGGAGTCGAGGATATTTTGGTGTCTGCATATGAAAAAATACGGAAGGCAGCAGACGATCAGTTATAGATGGCGAGTGATACATTGAAAGGAATAACCGTGCATTACACGTGATTTTTTTGATGTGTGACGTATGGATTGTGGCATATATGGATCCCAACCAGTTTCTGTAGAACTGAAGAAAGTTTTTGGTCCTGAGGAGAACCCTTAAACAATCGTGGTTCGAAACGCGTCGACCGACCAGGTCCCTGGTCACCCAGAAGTTGACATTATATATATAAAGAAAACGTTTTTCCTTTTGAAAAAAACTTGAGTAACTGAAATTCTAAGACTTTTGTGTTGCTTCATATGTTTAAAAAATGTTTCTAATGTGGCAAAGGGACATTTTTGTTTGTGGGAGGGATGTTTGTTTGAATGTGATATGAATGTGGAATTGGCCAAGTGTTTGTAATACATATTGTCAAAGTTATTGTAAATATTTTACAATGTGTGTAGACTTTGTCTCATTGTAGTGTGTATGTTCGTTTTGTATTGAAATGCACAACAAAGTATACTGTCTTTTGAAAAAATAAATGAAAATTGAAGAGTTTGCGCATGACTAAGGTGCAATCTGTAAAGCGGAATTTCATGTTTGGGTTCATGAAACTACTTAGAAATTATCAGTCTCAGCATTTGCAATTGTTTTGTTCTGTACCAGTACCCTATGACCGCATATTCGGATTCTCTCACTACCATCGGGTAGAAGTGTCCGTCACCTCTCCAATCATAAGCTATTGCTAAACTCCCCCCCCCCCTCTGGTCGGCACCCCCTCCACAGGTCAGTGCCCAGTGCGGCTGCACCAGTTGCACTGCCTTAAAGCCAGCCCTGTCAGTGGATATAGGGCCAGATGTATCAACATTGTATTTTGCGAATCCTTATTAGCAAATTTTACTGATTAGCTATTATGGACTCGCAAAATGCAACGTATGTAGGTTTCGCTAATCAAATTGCGATTCCTAAGCATTCCTTAAGGAATGGCTTCCCATTCATTTATATGGGCCTAGAGGCCCATAGGAATGAATGGGAATTGCATGCGCAATTTTCGAGTACCCAATAGGTACTCGCAAATTGCGCATGCAATTTAAAGGGTGCCAAAAGGACACCCTGTTGCACCGCTGAAATATGCATGTGTGCACACATGGTACACATACATGCCCTAAGGGCATGAATGTGCGCCACATGGCACTTAGAAAAATTCAAAATTGCGCATTTTTTTAAGGATTTGCAATTTACCACCAACTTGAAGTTGGTGGTAAATTGCGATTCCTTAAAGTAGGGTCGCAATTTAAAAAGCGCTTCCTGCATTGCATTTAGAGAATCGCAAATTGCGATTCTCTAAAAACATTCAGAGATAATGGTAATCGCAAAAATTGCGATTCCCTACTTTGCAATTTCCTTTTGGGATGATACATCCCAAAATGCTTTTTCCCGTTCGCAAATGGGACGGTTCTGCGAATCGGACCGTTACAAATGGGAAAACGCTTGATACATCTGCAGACTACATGCACATCCAAATCATGGCCTCTCTACAGAGTGCACAAATCGATGGTCCCATATATGCCAATTGTGGGAAAGAGTGAGAAATGCAGATGGAAAGTTTCAGAAAGAGAGGGAGAGAGAGGACGTGTCTAACAGATGGAGGGATTGCAGAAAAAAGTGTTATGAGGGGAACATCAGGAATGCGCCACTGGGATCAGCAGTTTTATTATGTTGCTGAATAAACAGGTCATTGTTTTAATGAGATTTGTTATCCAGGGTCAGTTTTGGGGCATCTAAAGCCAGAGATTGACGCAGCTGTGGAATCCTTATCTGGCAAGAGATGTGGGTTGGGCACAACACAAAAGCTCTTATGCTGGCGTCCCACACAGTGGTGACACCAGGTAGGTGGGACCTGTGTTAGCACATGTTCCTTTTAGCAGGGGTCCAGGGATTAAAGTTGGGTGGATGAGGCAGCCTTCCTGACGGGTCTCCAGCAGGGTTCTTGCAGACAGGGGGCGCGGCGGTGTGGTCTGTGTTTCCACGAGCTGCCCCGGTTTGTCCCAGGATTTTCCACTTCTCTGCTATTTCCCTGTGAAGAGCCAGGCGTAGAGCATCATGTGAGGGTCCTGTGAGGGAAGGTGATAGTCAGGTGTCTGGATGGACCTTCGTGCAGACAGGTAAGAGCATTATTTGTTCAACACTTTTGGATATATTGTTGAATTCGTGCACCCTCCTTTCCCAGACAAAGCAGTGGCTCTGCAGCGCACAGTGGTGACGCTTCCTACTCTTTGTAATTACTGCCGCTCCTGTGTTTGTTGTAACGCAGCCGTGGCGTCGCTGGGGGATGCGAGCTTGAAAGTGTTGTTGCTTAAGACAGAACGCGGTAGTTGTCTTTGCAGTTCCCACAGGAGCGGGGCAACCTGTAAAATGCCTCGGCTATTAACCCTTCTTGTACAGAGGTCCACCCACTTACCCAACCATGTGCAACTTAATATTTGGAAAAGGCTAGTCTGCTCTAAAGCAAGATTTTTTGGCATTACAGACACGGATAATGATTCAATTGCTTAGGTGCAGCACCAACTCAGCATCAGTGCACCAGCACATTAGCACCAGCGCAGAACCATCTCAGCATCAGCACAGCACCACCTTCGCACCAGTGCACCACCACCAGTGCAGCCTCACCTCAGCAGTAACTCAGCACCACTTCATCATCAGCACAGCAACACCTCAGCACAGCACCAACTCAGCACCACTTGAGCACCTCTCTCACCACCACCACCACAGCATCAGTCAGCATTACCTCACAATCACTCAGCACAGCACCACTTGACCAACGCCAAAGCACCATCTCAGCATCAGCCCAGCACCACCTCCTCAACAGTGCACCACCACCACTGCAGCACCAACAGAGCACCACCTCAGCACCAGTGCAGCACCACCTCAACATCAGCACAGCACCACCTTCACAACAGTGCACCATCACCAGCGCAGCCTCACCTCAGCATAAACACAGCACCACTTCACAGTCTGTGCAGCACCATCTCCAATGTCAAAGATTCACCCCAGTACAGAGATCTGGGCTTAAATCCATCGTTTTTTGCTCCCCATGCCTTTCCAGTTTAGACCCAGCCATATGCAAATCAGTCTTGACCATGCTTCCCATGGGAACAGTCCAGCCCGAACTGCCAGGCCAGTTCCTCTGTGGACCGGAAACAAGCACCCTGGGACCAGTTTCAGAGCTGTAGCACTTTCTGCCCTAAGTGGGATGGGTATGCCCCAACGTGGGTCCCTTACTCTCGGTGCCACTGGATTCAAACTAGCCTGGCTGATGAGGGGTGAAACCCCGAAACCGGTTATGGATGCTTGTTTCTGGTCCAGGGAAGAACTGGCTTGGCAGGAAGAAGTTGGCATCATTGCAAGGACAAAAAAAATAGGAGACTTTCTTTATGTTAATTCTGTTTTTTAATAGAGTTGTTCAATTGTACATAATGCCTTCTTGGTTATATATAAGGTAACAAAAATGCTTGAAAAACTTACAACTTTTCAACATGCTGGACAGCAGCCACAATGCTCTGCAGCATACCTTAAACCTTTCCATGCGGTGGACATGTGGGCATGTGCGTCTGACGGCCGTCTGAATCACGCACGTGTGGAATTCGCCGGCACCGCAGGGGAATTCCACGTTCATTCAAAAAAGATATTCGCAAAGCCAGGAGCTCTGGCTAAACACTTATAAAGTCCCAAAGGCAAGACCTATTGGCTATGCCAATGCTTGTTGCCACTTCCTTTCCCAAATTATTTCATGTGTTCGTGTCACAGGTAGCTGTACCATTTGAACATGTGTGCAAACACTATAAATGGATAGCCTACCTCCTCCACCATAGTTCATACCAATATAAATGTAAGTGTAGTAATAGTGTGCTTAACTTAAGATGAGTCTTACACGTTCATCATTAGTGATGTCACTGTTGATGTAATTTTGAATGCCATCATTGCTGTTGTTTATTTGGGTTCTAAGCAGTATAAGGTAGGTGCTCAACTTATAGTTGTTACAGGACTAACATCAAGCACATACACCTTCTCCTTACAAAATAAAAACAGGTATTCCCCAAGGACCTATAATCTCTCTTCTCCTCTTTAATATATACATCAAACCATTTCCAGAGCATTCAACAGTTTTGATCTTATCTGCTACAATTATGTGTCTGACACACACATAAAACTCAAATAGGAAACCCATAAAACCTAACAAAGTCAAAGATAAAGACATATACTAATGAATGGCTTACGGCAATTTGAAGTTTTGATCCATTAACTCTCTGCCCGGATGAATTAGGATGGCCACCAAACTATTATAAGAAGTATGAAACCTTGGACATGTCATGAACTCAGAATTCTCACTGATTGTCCAAATGAGAAAACTAACAAACTCAGTCTTCTGCACTATGAAGACACTCTGTTGAATATTTGCCCGTCTTGGATTTCCACAAAAGATTCAAGCAACAACATCACTCATCTTCTCAAAAATTAATTAGCAAATAGTCTGTACCACAGGATTCCTCTCTTAATCAAGAGACTACTCCACAGAATTTCAAAACTCAGCTGCAAGATTAACTTTGCATGTAAAGACTCACACAGATATCTCCCCTTTCCCAGGAGCACCCCAATGGTTACAAGAAGATCTTCAAACTATTATGCATCACTCAACTCATACATGATAAAGGTTCCAATTCCTTCTGGATGACAATCAACAAACACTTCCAACCTAGAAATGTATGTGCTAAACTAGTACAACAATTGATCATTCGAAGTGCTTGTTTCTGGCCCTGGGAAGACCTGGCTGGGCAGTTCGGGCTGGACTGTTCCCATGGGGAACATGGGTCAAGACTGATTTGCATATGGCTTGATCTAAACTGGAATGGTGTGGCATGCAACAAAACAATGGATTTAACCCAGATTTTTGGCGGGGGTGAATGTTTGATTAGTTCAGCATTCCGTCCATCATCTGTTCTTTTTGAAGTTACCCCACCAGTCATTTGCAAGAACAAATCGATCCCACGGATACAGACATTCACACAGTTTAGTCACTAACCCATGCATTCAGTAAGATACATTTAATCACTCACTTATAGAGTCAGTCAAGCAGCTACTAAATCATCCATTCAGACACTTATACACCCACTCATTCTTCAATATGCCTTTCCCTATATATATTAAACATATTTAAACTTTACAGAAACACACAGTCACTGGATGATGTCATCAGTGATGTCATTTGCAATGTCATCAGTGATGTCATTAGCGATGTCACTGACCATGTCATGAGTGATGTAATATGTGATGTCATCAGCAGTGCATTGCAAGGGCGCGAGTTATAGTTAGCAGAACTAACTATAACGGAGGAATTTCTATGGTATTGCATGAGTGAAATGTCCAGCTAACTATAACACCCCTGAAACCTATGGCTTTTTCAGTGAATTTCTAAGGTTTTTTAAATGCTAATTTCTAACTATAACGTGCCTGAAACCTATGTTTTTTTCAGTGAATTTCAAATGTTTTTTAAATGCTAATTTCTAACAATACGTGCCTGAAATCTATGTTTTTATCAGTGAATTTCAAAGGTTTTTCAAATGCTAGTTTCTAACGATGCCTACAGAGGTAGGACATGTGAAGTAAGAAGAAAAAACGCACAGAAAGAAGCAAAAGAAATGCAGAAAGAAGCAACAGAAGTCCACAAAGACGAAGAAAAGTGCAGGAAGAAGTAAGACATGTGCAGAAAGAGGCCTTGTTACAAAATCATCCTGTGCCCACAACTTTTTCAGACGGGGACTGGTGGTAACTGATTCTGACTAACCAAGCCTAGAGCCAGTGGTATGCTAAAAGACACTTAGAATACAGTGAAAACACCTACATACACTAGGAAACACTATGTGTTGGGGTACCCCTGTGATTAGCATGACCTCCTCTGTAAGGCCCTAGTACATAATAGGGCAGGGAGATTAAAACTACCTCTTAAAACGTGCTATGGAGCGCATTTGCACAGTGGTGACGGGGGGCCTGAGGTGACATGTGTGCAAACACTCCCTGTGGCCGTTTTAAGTTGAGAGATTAAGTCCCCCCTTTTTTTTTTATTTCAGTAAACTTTATTGAAAATTATATTTACATGGTGCGTGACATATACATTGGAAGTAATTTGGGTAACGGACAAATGGAAAAAGAAGACGCCCTGGGGGGGGGTTAGGGGGGGTCAAATCGAAAGTAACATAAGTCCATCATCTTGGCAATTAATACTTCTGACTGTGGCTTCTCAGTTCTGGCAGTGTGTTTGTGCTCTCTTGTGGGTAGCCTTTCGGTTTTTTCCCCCGTCCCCCCCGATCTCTGTTCGATTGTCTCTTGCGCGGATGTTGATTCCCAACTCCCACAGTGGCTAAGAAAGAGAGAGAGTGGAGAAGCACAGGGTGGGAGGAATAGGTAGAGTGCTGTGCAGGTGCCGTTGCTTGTTGCTGTGGCTATGGCGGCTTGTGTGAGGACATGTAGTTGTGTAGCGAAAGCCACATTTCGCACTTCTTGTGTGTCATCGGTGTGTTTTTTGGCCGTTATGGTGTCTGCTCCCCTTAGGAATGTAACCCAATTGAACCATGCCTTGACTGTGGCTTTCGCGATGTCCTTCCAATTGTTCAGAACTGTCTTGACTGCTGCCGCCAGTAGCAGGTCTATCAGGTCCCTGTCCTCTTTGGTTTTGATTGAAGGAGCCATAAACCCTGTGGCCAGGCTGTGGAACTCAAATTGAAGTGAGGCGCCTGTTATGTCATTTATCAGTGTGCCTATCGTGTTCCAGAACTTCTTGACCTTGGTGCAGTGGAACAGAAGGTGCGCTAGATCTCCTGTTTGTTTGTTACAGTTCCAGCAGGAATCGCTTTCCCGGATTCCTATGGAAGCTAGGGGGGCGGGGGTCCAGTATGCTTTGTGTATCAGACAGAATTTGGTTTGGTCTAGGGTAGTTGTTACTTTCTTTCTCGACGTGGATGTCCAGAGGTCGATTTTCTCTTCCTCGCTGAGCTCCCTGCCTATAAGTGTTTCCCAGTATGCTGTGACCTTGTTGTTAAGTTTGGTGGAGTTGGGGCTTAGGGCTTTGTAGAGGTGTGCTACCTGGTGTCCCAGTTTGTTTAGGTTGATCGCGTATTGCAGGATTGAGGGTGTGTGTTTGTTGAAGTCTGCCTTGTTGATCGCCACTTTGATCTTCAGGAAGTTGTATAGTTCGATGTTGTCAAGTTTGTGTTCTTCTTTGAGTGTGTCTAATGTGGTATGTGAGCCTTGCTGTTGTAGTTGGCTTACTGTGGAGATGCCATGTTTGTACCAAGAGTGCATGTCCAGTGTTCTATCTCTGTATTTAATTCTAGGGTTGTGCCATATGGACTCCAGCTGGGACTTCTTCACGCTCGTGTCTAGTAGCCTGTCTATCTTGAGGAGGGCCTTCCTAGTGTTCCTTAGTATGGGGTTGTGTCTAATTGCGGGGTGTTTGGTTGCGGTGAGTAGGGCAATGGGTTCCATGCCACCTAGTAGTCTTCTCTCTAGTGAGAGCCAAGCCGGGGTGTAGTCTTGTTTAGGGGTGAGCCAGTGTAGTCCTTGTTTCACTATGCATGCGGTTTGGAATGTTTTAAAGTGTGTTATGTTGAGGCCTCCCAGGCCCTTGGCTAGTCTAAGCTTTTGTAGGCTGTCTGGGTTTCTTCGCCTTCCGTAGGACGGTGTTGAACAGCTTGTCCAGTTTTTTATGGAAGTCCGCTGTGTTGATCAGTGGGAGCATGTTAAGCATGTAGTTTACTATTGAAGTGAGCATCATCTTGACCGTCTCCACCCTCCCCCACCATGTGGTGAATTTGGGTGACCACCCCTCTATCCTTTCTTTTAATTTTTGTAGTATTGCTTGTTCGTTCTGGTCTAGTGTGGACCTGAGGTCTCTCTCGAAAAGGAGGCCCAAGTATTTAATGGACTTTTTTTGCCATGTAAGTCCTGATGCGCCTAGTACCGTCTTCGTGGTGTGGATATTTAGGGGTTTGCACTCTGATTTTTCCCTATTTACCTTGTATCCTGACACGTGGGCATACTGTTCTATGGTGTCCATGAGGGCTTTTATTGACTTCTCTGGGTTTTCAGTTATTATTAGGACGTCATCCGCGTTGGCAGCTAGTTTGAAAGTTTCTCCTTCTATTGGTATCCCCGCTATGTCGGTGTTTGTTCTTAACATATTGAGCAGTGGCTCTATCGCTAGGAGAAAGAGGGCCGGTGAGAGTGGGCATCCCTGTCTGGTGCCGCGTTCTAAGCAGAGTAGTTCGGATGTCCCCCCGTTAACTACTATGCGTGCTCTGGATTCGTTGTACAGGGCCAGGACCATCTTCCTGTAGTTAGGTCCCAGTCCGAATTTCTGCATGCACTGGTCTAGGAATGGCCAGGACACTCTGTCAAATGCCTTTTCTGCATCCAAGGCTATCATTACCGCAGCGTTGTTACTTTTGCCGGCGTGGTTTATTATATGGCAGAGCAGTCTTGTGTTGTTATGGGACATTCTGTTTTTAAGGTAGCCTACCTGCAAGCGGTGTATAAGCTTAGGCAAGTATGCGTTTAGTCTGGTCGCTAGAATTTTCGCATAAATCTTGCAATCTACGTTTATGAGTGAGATTGGCCTGTAGTTTTTGGAATGCTGTGTATCTTTGCCTTCCTTAGGTATAACTATAATGTTGGCTTCTGCCATTGTTGGTGTCATGCTCCCGTTGTTGACACAGTTTGTGAGTACGTTTGTCAGCGTGGGTTTGAGTATCGGTAGGAAATGTTTGTAGAACCTATCTGTGAATCCGTCCGGGCCTGGGGCTTTGTTGTCTTTGAAGCTGGCTAATGCTCTTTCTATCTCCTCGCCTGTGATTTTTGATACTAGCATTTCTCGCTGGGTGTCAGTTAGTACTGGTGTAGTGATGCGTTCGAGGAGTTCCTTACCTCCGTCGCCGCCTAGGGTGGTGTCTCTTTTGTAGAGTTGCTCATAGAAATCTCTAAATGCATTGAGTATCTCCTTGTTAGCTGTCTGGGATTTGTTATTGCTGTCTCTGACTGCTGCTATCGAGTGTTGTTTCTGTTTGCCCTTGAGGTAGGACGCTAGTGCCTTCCCTGCTCTATTGGCGGTACATAGGTTTATGGCTTTGTACTTGTTTATCCAGGTTCCCGCCCTTTCGCTGAGAATTCTGTTTAGTTTGTATTTCCTTTTTGTTAATGTTGTGAGGGTGTTCCTATCTTCTAGGTTGGCTATATGTCCCGTTTCCAGGTTTTTTATCTCCTTTTCTAGGTCCGAAATCTTTTTATTCCTCTCTCTGTTTAGCCTGCCTTTAATGTTGAGTATTATGCCTCTGATCGTGGCCTTTAGGGCATCCCATAGGGAGTTCCTGTCCATTTCCGGGGTGTCGTTAATTGCGAGGTATTCTTTTATTGCCGTCTCTATTTCTGCCTTGGCTGTTATGTTTTCCACCTGCGTGTTGGCCTTTCGTTGTGTTTGCCTGTCAGCACTAGGCTGATGTGTGAGTGATCTGAGATGGCTCGCGTGCCTATTTCTGTCTGGTCGATGAGGTGAGTGTGTGTGTCTGATATCAGGATATAGTCTATTCTGTTGTAGGAGTTGTGTGGGGTTGAGTAGAACGTGTACTCTCTGCCGTCTGGGTTCTGAAGTCGCCATGGGTCTTTGAGTTTGAGTTTTGTGCAGAGGTTCCTCAGAATGTTCCCTTTATGTTATGTCTGGCTCAGTCTCTGCGGGTGTCTGTCTATGGCTGGGTCTAAGACCTGATTCATGTCTCCTGCTACCATGAGGAGTTCCCCCAGTGGTAGGGTGTCTAACTGCTCTCCGACCTTGTCCCAGAAGGACCTGTCATCGTTATTGGGACCGTAGATGTTAGCTGCGTGTATAGGTTCTTCCCCTCTTGCTAGACTGGTCACTAGGATTCTGCCCTCTGTGTCCGCCTGCAGGCCTTTCAGAACTAGCTTTGATTTCTTGCTTACTATTGTGATGACCCCGTTCTTTTTATTTTGTGCGGGTGATCCTATGACTTCGCTTATCCAGCTGGCCTTTAGGCGGCCTATGTCTTCCGCTTCGAGTCTAGTTTCCTGTAAAACATATATGCGCGGCGTGAGGCGTGGGGTTGAGGCCGGCGGACAGCGAACAGCCGCGGAAGGAGGAAGGAGGAGGAGGTAACATCTGAGCTAACTGAGGGCGCGAGCTGCAGGGACTCTCAAGACCAGGAGTCCCTGCGCTGCACAGGTGTGCACGGCCGCGCCCCCAGCAAGACACGCCCCCCGGCCGACCAGCAATCAAAAGAAGGAAGCCTCGCAATAGTAAGCGGGAACCCTTGCACGAAGGAACTTACCGGGTGCTGTTGCTACATAGAACGCCATATCGCCATTCTGCCATTCTACCCCTGCTAGCCAGCTGGCCTCCCCGTATCCCAGGAGGGATTGACCGCCCCGCCGCATGGTAACAGCTTGCAGCACCCGCTTCGCGGGTGCCGCTGCGCGGCGTGAGGCGTGGGGTTGAGGCCGGCGGACAGCGAACAGCCACGGAAGGAGGAAGGAGGAGGAGGTAACATCTGAGCTAACTGAGGGTGGGAGCTGCAGGGACTCTCAAGACCAGGAGTCCCTGCGCTGCACAGGTGTGCACGGCCGCGCCCCCAGCAAGACACGCCCCCCGGCCGCAACGCTCGGTATAAAATCAACGGGCAGGCACTCAGCGGGACGCGAGCGGGACGCCGAGCGAAGCCCGGGCAAAGGGCGGGCCCTCTGTGGCCCTCAGAGGCCTGAGGAGCCTGGCCTGGGCCACAAACCCTGGCCGGATTCCCTTAGCTCCCCTTATCTACCACTGTTAGGAAACACTGGTTATGAACTGTAGGGAAACCAGAAGTATGGCTGCCGCAGGAGCTAAAAAACTTACTGGAACTCTGGATGACTTTATCACCCGCACCCATGCATTAATTGATGAGGGAATAATACTCATGGATAGGAGAGTTTCCCAAGACCTGGCCATGGCCAAGCGTTCCTCTCTGGGCCTCATCGCCCAGGCACAGACGCCTATCACCGATTCTCGGTCGAATATCCAGGCCTTGGTACATAGCACCGGGGCGACTGGAGACCCGGACGTTTTAAACACCCAACAGGACCTGGTGGCCTCTCCTAACCTTAACCTCCTAACAGAGAGTGGAGCGCAACAAAATGAGTCAAACTCCCCTAACACGACAACTGCTATAAATGAAAGGGGCCGGACAGAAGCGGCAATCCCTAAACAAAAACGAAAGGTTAATAAATCATCCATTCCTAAAGGGAAGAAGGCGCAAACTGTCCCTAACGACCAAAAGGTTACTTCCGATCCCGCTATTATGGATAATCCTTTAGTAGTCTTATCCATTCCCACAGGGGGTTTGCAATCCACCAAGAATGGCCTACCCTTGAGCCTACCAGACGATACCATTATCGATCAAAGTCTGGAGGAAATTCTGGAGTTGAGTGTGGAAGCTGGCAACCCAGCAATATCATCACAGGAAGAAATGGTTTAAGCACAGACAATACTACTATTCTTAATATGCTAAAAGCACTGCTTGAACCTATAGAGGGTAGGTTACGCTGCCTGGAAACTATTCTAAAGAACATACATAAGGAAATAAGTGCTCCCAGTTTCACCTTGAATAACAAGACAGTCCAGGTCACCAACCCATCTAAAATGGCCAACAAGCCATCTGTGGTTGCTAACAGAGCTCTGGAGATTAAAAGTGCTGCCCCTAAGAAATCAAGTAACACCCCAATACAGGACGGCTCTAAAATTAAGACCTCTGTAACAGACCAAACTCAAAAAACTGATCAAATTCCGAAAACAACAAAAACTAACCCAACTCTACAGGCCACATCGAGCGATGGCATATCACAGTCCTTAAATCTTGATGCACCCGTCAGAGCCAAGGGCACGACTCGCAGAAATATCCATCTTCCTCCTGATGCCTGTCCCTATGTGGTTATCCTTACCGGTGTTAACGAAACATCTCCATCAGAAGTAGAATCGTATCAGGCTCTAAAAAACAAAGTATGCCACTGGCTATCCAAAAACTATCCCCTCCCACCAAACATACCGAGCAACATCCTAATGGTAGAAAGAACTCCGTGGGTGGGAGGTAATAGAAAAAACCTACTAGGGGACTGCGTAGTGGTCACCTTCGAGAACACGGAGGCTGTAGACTTCATATGTAACAGTGGACCCCCTAGATATCAGGAAAGCACTGTGACTGCTAGACCTCTTTCCTACTTCTATCTACCAGAAAATCAAGTCGATAATCGTTGGAGTTGGCTAAAGGGACCACATGATTCCAAACCTAGACAGAGCTTCACCCCCCCATGGGAAAGACAACCCCACGGTTGGGAGGAGGGGGGGGGATGCGGGATGGAACCTGGTAAGGAGAAGAAGAGGTAGACCGCGTCAAGGCGGTCCCTTTGTTGGTCCACATCATATCCAACCTCACTATTACCATCAGTTTGTAAATGGGTTAGACAATCCTTTCCATTTTCCTATGGCCAATCGCTTTGAATGCCTATCAACCACAGACTGGGTTGACTGACAAACACAGGACCCCCCAACCGGACAGAGCCACCAGATCACTCCGACTCATCTAAGAAGGGATTCCACTATGATGGCTCTGGAAAAATTAAATTCACCTCCAACGCACGACAAAAGCCTTGCTGTTGGCGAGATTCGGGGAACGCATACCCCGCCTAACCATGATCTACCATATTGCAAAATTATTACCTGGAACGTGGCGGGTCTATCTGCAAAGGCCTCCGACCCCATATGGCAAGGGTTCGTAAAACAACACGATATCCTGGCACTCCAAGAAACATGGGATACTACTAAGAGCTTTTCTCTGGATGGTTTCTGTAGTTTTTCTACCCCAGCAATTTCGGGAGTAAGAGGAAGAGCCAAGGGTGGCCTACTTACATTGTGCTCTCTGAATTTGGTGGGGGTTTTCAAAAGACTAGATTCAGCACCCACAAACACGTTAGTTGTGGAGTGGACTTTACCGGATTCACATATTTTTCTGCTTATTAATTTTTACAATTCCAAAGAGGGTTCCTGCGTGAATGAGCATCTGACCTCCCTGTCAGATTTTTTGTCAGTTTATAGACAAGACTGCATTTCCGTCCCAGAGATGGTTATCCTGGGTGATTTTAATATTCACCCCTGTGAGGGGGACTGCTACAATGATAGATATGGGGGATTACCGACAGAGGGCATTCCCCACTTTGAACACACGAAGGAGAGTGAGGGCTTGGAGACTTTCCTCGCGAATTTAAATCTATTTGAACCAGACCAGGGCAAACACGAGCTTAGAGCGCCTACTTTCATCGGGAGAGACGCCAACACCGTCATAGACTATATCTTTGTATCAACCGGGGTCTTGGAAAAGGCTTGTGAGTACAGGGTGGTAACCGCTAGTCATAGTGATCATCACCCTGTCCTCCTAATGCTGGACTTAGACTGCTTCCGGAATGGTAGAATGACAGGTGTGGCAGCTCCAAGAGATCTGACGTCTAAGGACCAGGGAAGGCGTTTAAAATGGGAGAGGATTATCCCTGATCAGTTCTTCCAAATATTAGCACAAGAGACGGAGGCTAACATGGCAGTTTGCTTAGATCCAACTGCCTTGGGCCCAGATGTAGTGGCCGCCTACGTGGATATATGTGCAAGGATCTCTAAGAACCTGGAGGCAAGGTCTGGCGCGCAAGACTGTAAGAAAACCCACAAATGGTTCAACAAGGAATGCTCGTCAAAACACAGTGCCTTGTTGAAAGCACTAAAACATAAACCCAGAGACAGGGTATTAGTGGCTAACCTAAGAAAAGAATATAAAACTGCGGTTATTAAACGCAAGACCCAAATTAAGGAGGAAGCTTGGGACAGCTT
The DNA here is from genome assembly GCF_964263255.1 of Lissotriton vulgaris. Classification (NCBI taxonomy): domain Eukaryota; kingdom Metazoa; phylum Chordata; class Amphibia; order Caudata; family Salamandridae; genus Lissotriton; species Lissotriton vulgaris. The sequence goes on along the minus strand of NC_141685.1, from coordinate 772,679,244 downwards.
ACTAGCCACTGATGTATTGAGATTCAGCAAAAAGTTTTGGGCCATCGTGAATCAGCCTTTTTTCTCTGAGGATGGGAAAAATGACACGGACTGTATGATTGAAGATGATTAATGGCTTTCCCACTTCAAACAGATTTATGAATCCAAGGCACCAACCTCGCCAGTCAGTGCTCACGGTCCGTCCAATCTGGCTATGGAATTTAACATCATTGAGGTAGAAAGGGCGATCAAAAACACAAGTAAACACAAAGCCCCTGGACCTGATGGGGTCCCTGCTGATCTCTACATCCAGTATCCGCAATTTTGGTCAACTATATTAACTAATGTCTTTAACGCGATACCTATAGCTGGTTTCCCTTCTTCCTGGTCCACCTCCATTATTGTTCCCATTTTCAAGAAGGGGAACAGGGGAGACCCTGCCTGCTATAGGCCAATCTCCTTGCTGGACTCTGCTGTTAAAATCTTGGGCAGAGTCATCTTGCAAAGACTGGGGGATTGGCTTGAGGAGAGCGGGATCCTATCTGATTTGCAGTATGGTTTTAGAGCACATAGGGGGACCATGGATCAATGCTTAAACCTTCACCTTTTTATTAGCAAATACACTGTGGTGAAAGGGGGGCTACTTTATTTGGGTTTTATGGATTTATCTTCTGCTTTCGACTTGGTTAATCGCTCAAAACTGTGGATTATTTTACGAGACTTGGGTTTGGACACTACCTTGGTTAACTTTTTGCACGATCTCCATCTAAATTTGTTCGCCTCTGTCAGGGTAACAAGGGAAGGAAGATGCACGACGAAGTTTAGGTCAGGGAGAGGGGTCAGACAAGGCTGCATTCTGGCCCCTCTCCTTTTTACATTGTACATTAACTCCCTGGGGAAATCCCTGAACTCAGCTACTTTGGACACGCCGCGAATGGGGGGGTCACCTATCCCGGTCCTTCTATACGCGGACGATGCTGTCCTTATAGCTCGCACAGGTACGGGCCTGCAAAGACTTTTGGATCACTTTGGTGGTTTTATGGAAGCCCTGGACCTAAAGATTAACACAGCTAAATCCCACGTCATGGTTACAGGTTCACGGAAGAAAAACATGAAGCTCAGGTCTTTCAGTTGTAATAACTCTACAATCTCGAGGGTACCTTTCTTTTGTTATTTAGGCGTCACCTTTGACGAGAAAGGCACTTGGGGTGCTCAACTGAAACTAAAGGAGAATGGAGTTAGTAGATCTACCGCAGCTCTCATGCATTTCTCTAAAAGATTTGGTTCGAGACCCATGGAGGCCATGACCCGCATCTATAGATCCAAATGTGTGCAATTGCATCTTACGGGGCAGACATCTGGGGCTATGTTTCAGCCCCAGGAATTCAAATTGTAGAAAATAACTTTATTAGAGCCTTGTTGTCACTTCCGAAATCATCTCCTATATATTCCATCCATAATGAATTAGGTTTGGGATACGTCTCTGATCTCCTAAAAATGTCCCCACTGTTATGTTGGATTAAAACTTGGACAAATGAGGAGATCACATTGAATCACTGCATTCTCAAAGACTGTTGGCTCTGGATAAAGCAGATAGCATACCCTGGCTGGCATATGTTAGAGCGGCATGTGCCAGGCTAGGGCACCCGGACATGTACTCTTTACCGCAGAGCCTCAAGAAAGAGGATGTAAGGTGGGTCAAGCAACATTTTCGAAATCTGCTGGAGACAGAGAGGGAAGCGGTTGAGCTTTGCAAGCCAATGGTAAGGTCTTTATACCAACTTTCGTCATCCTTGGCTATGGAACCTTATCTCAAATATGTAACTAAACCATACCGCCGTTTTCTATTAATAAGGTTCAGGTTCAACCTGATACATCTTGTGCTTGGCTCATATACAAAGTGGGGTATTCCAGAAAACACCCCACCCTGCACCTGTGACTGCTTTTCCACACAGGATACTCTCCATCTAGTCATGCTTTGTGAACATTACCTGGCGGCCCGCAAAAAATTCTTCTTCCCAATTTTGAAAGACTTAAACTTTGCCCAGGTACGGCCGGCCCTCCTATACTTACAGATGTTGAACTCTGTGCAGGTTACATATGGTGTAGCTTGCTTTTTGGTTGCAGCCGTCAGACAAAACAAAACAAAACTTTCTGCTATAAATCATCACCAAACCTGACACTTTCTGTAAAAACATGTTCGGGGGGAACGCCCAAAACTATTGGAAAGTGTATTCCCTATATCTACCTTTTTAAATTTGTTTTTATCTTTAAAAAATGTTTTCCCTTTTATATGTCTTTTAATGGATTTACTTAGGATCTGCAATCATGTCTAAATTTGTTTAATTGTATTTTATTGTATTATGAATTATGTATTGCTTTTATGGTTTTAATTAACCGAATAAAGTTCTTTGACTGACTGACTAACATATATGTCGCCTTTGAGTTTCGCCAGGTGATCTAGGATTTTCCTTCTCTTCACTGGGTGGTTGAGACCCTTGACGTTCAGGGACACTACCTTGATGTCAGCGGTGATGTGATTGTGTTGGTTGGGTGTCATTCTATGTGGTGTTTATCTGGCGGCCTTTCTGGTTCTGTCCTGTCTTTGTCATTATAGTGTGCACTGCTGCACCTTCGTCTGTCCCTGCGTGTCGGAAACTGCCTACTCTTTCTCCTGTGCTTAGAGTTCCAGTGGATAGGAAGGGGTAAGAGATGGAAAGATAGAGAAAGAAACTGAAACAACCCAAGTATGTGCTCCCCACACCCCCCTCCCTCCCCCGTGGCCCCCTTCCTCCCCTCCCCCCTCCCCCCTTACTTGCTGAGTGGGTGTGCGACGACAAAGTTCCTTTGCTCCGCATAGTCCCTGAGGTAGTATACTCAGACTTCCAATTTTTATCCAGCTTGAGTGGTGTGGCTTCCAGCTTCGCTGCCGGTTTGGCGCGTAGGTGTTTGAGGTATGTGGATGTGCATAGTTCGCTTTTTGTCAAGGCACTTTTTGTTTGTTTCCCCGTTGACTCTTTTGTTAAAGGGGTGCTTGTTGTCTCTGAGGTGGAATGTTGGGGTGCTTGTTGTCTCTGAGGTAGATCGCTGTGGTGCGCCCTGGTCTCCCATTTGCATAGACCATAGATTAAAGTTCCTTAATTGGGAGTGCTTCTGACGCGCATTTGAGGTAGATATTTGTGAGCTAGTAGCTTTACATGTGGCTTTTATTCCGATTTTCCCGCATCATCCGGTGATGCGCTTCTCTTTGCTGCTCCGGTGCCTTTGGTTTCCATCTCTTCTGTTGGTGGTCCTTGTAGGTATCTTCTCAGTTCTTCCGGGTCGTCAAAGAGCATTGTCCTCTAGTTGTCAGTGATCTTGAAGCGTGCTGGCCCTGCAAAACTGAAGTTGAGCTTCCTTCTGCGCAGGGAGTCTCTTAGTGCCAGAAAACCCTTCCTGGTTTCTACTGTTGGTTTGGAGTAGTCGTGTGTTAGCACTATTTTGCTGCTTGCCTATGTTAGGTTTTGATTTTTTCGGGCAAATGCGAAGATGGCATCAGTGTGGCTTGCTCTTAGTGGGCAACAGATTATTGGTCTGGGGCCTTTCCCATGTGTTGGTTTTCCTGCTGGTACCCGATAGGCTTTGTCAACTTCGAACTGCCTGTCGAATTTCAGGCCTGTTACTTTGGGCAGCATGTCTTCTAGCATGGCAGCGCAGGTCCCTGCCTGGCCTTCAGTTCCTTCTAGGACGCCTAGTATCCTTATGTTGCCTTTTCTAGCCCAGTCGTCCTGTTCGGCTAGTTGTCTTTGTATGGCTTTTGTACTTTTAGAGCATTCCGCTATTGCTTTGGTGTGTATGCTGGTTGAGTCCTCAGTGTCGCTTATTCTTCCTTCTGCGGCCTCAATTCTTGTGTTGGTGCTGTGCAGGTCCGCTCTTATCGCTGCTACCTCCAGCTGCATATTGTCTATTGTGAGCTTTGTTTCCTTTGCTACTGCATTGCCTTCGTTGACCCTCTTAAGAATAGTCTCTAGAGTGATTGTTTCACTTTTCAGCTTCATTGGTGATTCCGGGTTCTCCTTTCTCTGTTTTTTTAGGTCGCCTGCGGACTTCCGCTCGTACCCTGCCATTGTTCCAAATCCTCTCCTCAGTTGGACGCTTCCCAATCTGCCCTCCTGTTTTGTTGCCGTTAGGGCTTTGGCTGGTTCTGTTCCAGGCGCTGAGGTTGTGTTGTATGTTCGGTACCTGCTTGGTTCTCTAATGTTCCTAGTCCTTGTTTTTGATTTTGCCCCTGCCAGCGCGTGCTTTGTCTCGTTCGCTGCTCCTTACAGGTTAGTTTTGTGCTCTGTTCTTTGTGGCCCACTGGGAGGTGTCTGCTCGCGCTCCGTTTCTTGCACTGCTCAGTCCGACCGGCTTCCTTTCCCTGTTCGCCCTCGCAGGTGTGGCTGCGCTCGCTCTGAATTGCGCTGCCTCTATTGCGCTGCTTAACTCGGAGTGTTTCTACACCTTTCTCGCCCCCTCCGGTGTAGCCGCGCTCGCTCCGTACTACCGCCACTTCAGTTTTGCCTCCCCCTCATATCCGGGATGCTCTTGCCGTTATTCGTTGTGGGCGTCTTATTTCCCCTACGACTTCTCACTGCTCCTGTGCGGGCGCTTAGACCCTAGTGGGCTTTGCACGGCACTCTCCTGCGTATGGGCTTGTCCTCTGTTTCCGTTTCCTGTTTCCTGCTTCTTTGTTCACCCCCGATAGCTCCTTCCGGTTATGGCGGCGCCCACAAGTTTGAGGCGGTTTCACTTTCGATGCTGCATAGATGCCCCCACGGTAGGTGAATCTTATGGCGTCTTGGTTGTTTATCGGGTCTCCCCCTTTATGTGGCTTGTGTTTATCTTCTCTTTTTTATTTTTTTTCTCCCTTCGTTCTGTGCCGTTCCCTTCGCAGCCTTCCCTCCGCCCAGTTCTCTGCCTTTTTGCTGATCTGGGCTTATTCCGCTGTAGCGGTGTGAGCGGGCGTTCGGAGGAGTCGTCGGTGGGTTTATGTGGATCGTAGCGCTGGGACTAGGAGTCAGCTCACCTCGGTCCTTCTCTGTTGCTTGGTGGGTTCGGGTTGAGTCTCCCTGCTACAGACAGCTGGGCGCCATCTTGCCTTCTGTTTCCCCTTGCGTGGTTGGGAGTCGAGGGGGTCAGTTTCTTTGAAAGTTACTTCTCTTCTTTCGCCTTTCTCAGCTCTTCTCGTTGCCTGACTGTTCTGATGCCGGATTTTTGCTTCTGACGCTTGATCCGTCTAGTATGGCTGGTATAAATTCGCCATTGTTGGCCTCAGGGCTGCGGAGCTGACGGACTCAGACGACCGTCCACATTGCCGTCCAAGCCACGCCCCCCAGATTAAGTCCCCTTGAATCCTGACAGTCCCTGGGGTCCAGCTAGCCAACCAGGTACCCCCAGTAAGCGCCACAGAGCTGCATTTCAGAGGTGTAAATAGGGGCATGGTCTGGACCACCTCTCTGCAATGCAGGCCTCTGGCACTTATTGGAGGAACCTGGTGGGCTATTTGGCCCCCAGGGGCCCTCATGATTGAAGGTGATTTAATTCCCCAACTTAAAAGGCACCACAGGGCGTGTTTGCACACATCACCTCATGCCCCACCCCTCCCTTCATCACTGTGTAAACACACCCAGTGGCACGTTTTAAGTTGGGGGATTAAGTCCCTTTGAATCCTGAGGGTCTCTGTGGTCCAACTAGCCCACCAGGTACATCCAGTAAGCTCCACAGACCTGCGTTGCAGAGAGGTGGTCCGAGGCTATGCCCCTTTTTACACCTGCCTTACCGTTTAAGTGGTGAGTGATCTTTCAGAGTTCAACTGTGCTACTGCTTAGCATGTTCTGAATAATTTCTACATTTGCACAAACTGTTTGCAGAAATATCCTTGACAAACCTTTGAAAACGGACTGAGGCACTTTCATAGGTCTGAATGGAGGGCTCAATTATGTGACATCGCTCTAGTGAAATACTTTTCCTCACTCTAGAGGCACGGAAACAAACTATGCTGAAAGCGAAACCGTGAAACTGCAAAAAGATATCTTTGTAAAGGAGGATACAAAACAAGGCACTGCATAAATTCCTCATCATGTAGGGGACATGCTGGGGTAGTGTTTTAGGGTTTAGGGTAGTACAGTGGTATTTGGGTAGTGTAGGGGGTCATGCTGGGGGTAGTGTTTTAGGGTTTAGGGTAGTGCAGTGGTGTTTGTGTAGTGTAGGGGGTAGTGTTTTAGGGATTAGGGTAGTGCAGTGGTGTTTGGGTAGTGTAGGGGGTCGTGCTGGGGTAGATTTAAGGTTAGGGTGGTGCAATGGTGTTTGTGTAGTGTAGGGGGCCATGCTGGGAGTAGGGGTTTAGGGTTTAGGGTAGTGCAGTGGTATTTGTGTAGTGTAGGGGGTAGTGTTTTAGGGTTTAGGGTAGTGCAGTGGTGTTTGTGTAGTGAAGGGGGTCATCCTGGGGTAGTGTTTTAGGGTTTAGGGTAGTGCAGTGGTGTTTAGGTAGTGTAGGAGGTGGTGCTGGGGGTAGATATGGGGTTTAGGGTAGTGCAGTGGTGTTTGTGTAATAATAATAATAATAATAATAATAATAATCCACATTTGTAAAGCGCGAACAATCACCCGTAAGGTTCTCTAGGTGCTGGGGGCCGTCCGGAAGATTAAGCAAGCTATTGCCCAGAGTCACATGGTGCTGGGCTAACCTGCCGCTGGCGCCGGGGATCGAACCGTGATCCCCAGATTCCAAAATCAGTCGCCCTGGCTGCGGTGCCACACTACACTAGGGGGTAGTGTTATACGGTTTAGGGTAGTGCAGTGGTGTTTGGGTAGTGTAGGGGTCGTGCTGGGGTAGATTTAAGGTTTAGGGTGGTGCAATGGTGTTTGTGTAGTGTAGGGGGTCATGGTGGGGGTAGGGTTTTAGGGTTTAGGGTAGTGCAGTGGTATTTGTGTAGTGTAGGGTGTTGTGCTCGGGGTAGGGTTTTAGGGTTTAGGGGAGTGCAGTTGTGTTTGTGTAGTGTAAGGGGTAGTGTTTTGGGGGTTAGGGCAGTGCAGTGGTGTTTATGTAGTCTAGGGGTCGTTCTGGGGGTAGTGTTTTAGGGTTTAGGGTAGTGCAGTGGTGTTTGGATAGTGTAGGGGATCATGCTGAGGGTATTGTTTTAGGGTTTAGGGTAGTGAAGTGGTGTTTGTGTAGTGTAGGGGTTGTGCTGGGGTAGTGTTTTAGGGTTTAGGGTAGTGTAGTGGTGTTTGTGTAGTTTAGGGGTTGTGCTGGGGGTAGATTTAGGGTTTAGGGTAGTGCAGTGGTGTTTGTGTAGTGCAGGGTGTCGTGCTGGGGTAGTGTTTTAGGTTTTAGGGTAGTGCAGTGGTGTTTGGGTAGTGTAGGGGGTTGTGCTGGGGATAGATATAGGGTTTAGGGTAGTGCAGTGGTGTTTGTGTAGTGTATGGGGTCGTGATGGGGATAGTGTTTTAGGGTTCAGGGTAGTGGAGTGGTGTTTGTCTCGTGTACGGGGGTAGTGTTTTAGGATTTAGGGTAGTGCAGTGGTATTTGGGTAGTGTAGGGGATCGTGCTGTGGTAGATTTAGGGTTTAGGGTAGTGCAGTGGTGTTTGGGTAGTATTTGCAGGTTCGTGCTGGGGGTAGTGTGTTAGGGTTTAGGGTAGTACAGTGGTGTTTGTGTAGTGTAGAAGGGTCATGCTGGGGTAGTGCTTTAGGGTTTAGGGTAGTGCAGTGGTGTTTGTGTAGTGTATGGGGTAGTGTTTTAGGGTAGTGCAGCAATATTTGTGTAGTGTAGGGGGTCGTGCTAAGGGTTGTGTTTTAGGGTTAAGGGTAGTGTGGTGGTGTTTGTGCAGTGTAGGGGGTTGTGTTTTAAGGTTTAGGGTAATGCAGTGGTGTTAGGGTAGTGTAGGGGGTTGTGCTGGGGTAGTGTTTTGGGGTTTAGGGTAGTGCAAAGGTGTTTGGGTAGTGTAGGGGGTCGTGCTGGGGTAGTGTTTAGGGTTTAGGGTAGCACAGCGGTGTTTGGGTAGTGCTGGGGGTCGTGCTGGGGGTAGAGTTTTAGGGTTTAGGGTAGCCCAGTGGTGTTTGGGTAGTGTAGGGGGTCGTGCAGGGGGTAGTGTTTTAGGGTTTAGGGTAGCGCAGTAGTGTTTGGGTAGTGTAGGGGGTCGTGCTGGGGGTAGTGTTGTAGGGTTTAGGGTAGCGCAGTGGTGTTTGGGTAGTGTAGGGGGTCATGCTGGGGTTAGTGTTTTAGTGTTTAGGGTAGTGCAGTAGTATTTGTTTAGTGCAGGGGGCGTGCCCGGATTAGTGTGTAAGGGTTTAGGGTAGCGCAGTGGTTTTTGGGCAGTGTAGGGGGTCGTGCTGGGGTAGTGTTTTAGGGTTTAGTTTAGCGCAGTGTTGTTTGGGTAGTGTAAGGGGTCATGCCAGGGGTAATGTTTTTGGGTTTAGGTTAGCGCAGTGGTGTTTGGGTAGAGTAGGGGGTCGTGCCGGGGATAATGTTTTAGGGTTTAGGGTAGCGCAGTGGTGTTTGAGTAGGGTAGGGGATAGTGCCGGGGGTAGTGTTTTAGGGTAGCGCAGTGGTGTTTGGTAGTGTAGGGGGTCGTGCTGGGGGTAGATTTAGGGTTTAGGGTAGTGCAGTGGTGTTTGTGTAGTGTTTGCGGGTTCGTGCTGGGGTAGTGGTTTAGGGTTTAGAGTAGTACAATGGTGTTTGTGTACAGTAGGGGGTCATGCTGGGGGTAGTGTTTTAGGGTTTAAGGTAGTGCAGTGGTGTTTGTGTAGTGATTTAGGGTTTAGGGTAGTGCATTGGTGATTGTGTAGTGTAGAGGGTAGTGTTTTAGGATTTACGGTAGTACAGTGGTGTTTGTGTAGTGTAGGGGGTCATTCTGGGGGTAGTGTTTTAGGGTTTAGGGAAGAGCAGTGGTGTTTGTATAGTGTAGAGGGTAGTGTTTTAGGGTTTAGGGTAGTACAGTGTTGTTTGTGTAGTGTAGGGGGTCATGCTGGGGGTAGTGTTTTAGGGTTTAGGGTAGTGCAGTGGTGTTTGTGTAGTGTAGAGGGTAGTGTTTTAGGGTTTACACTAGAACGGGTGATGTAATATGTGACATCATCAGCAGTGTATTGCGGGCGCGCAAGTTATAGTTAGCTGAACTAACTATAACGGGGAAATTTCAATGGTTTTGTATGAGCGAAATGTCCAACTAACTATAAGGCCCCTGAAACCTATGGATTTTTCAGTGAATTTCAAAGGTTTTTTTAAATGCTAATTCCTAACTATAACGTGCCTTAAACCTATGTTTTTTTCAGTGAATATATATATATATATATATATACACACACACACACACACAAGGCACTAAGCATTCAAGAATAATTCATATTCGTTTCCATAACCAGGATGATTTAAGAATAGTCACAGTGTTCTTTGTAGATTAAACTCTAGTTCCAATATTGTAAACAGTTCATGTTCAAAGTTTGTTTTTCCTCAGCAATTACTAAATTGAACCTTAGTTTCAATAGTTGAAAATGAGTTCAAGTTCAAACTTTGTTTTCAACAACAGTACGACTTTACAGTGTTGGCTGTAACTCCTTAGGAAAGTAAACTCAGTTTCACAATGAGTTCAAAGTCATTGTTTTCAGCAATGAGATTTCAGGATACTTTTCTGTGTCTCTGGTAAAGGGATCTGGGATCAAGTAAAAAGTCCTGGCTGCAGCAACATTGTAGCATGACTGCCTACCAAGGATGCTTTTATCCATTAGGACAGTTATAGCCAGTTATCTAAGACGTCTAACCCCTCTCGAACAGGCAAGAGCTCGGCCTGCTGGGAATCGTATTTGCATCTAGTGCACTGACACACACTGCGTTGTCCATGCGTGTGCTGCTTCAGTCCACACAGCACCAGCACTCTGTGATTACTGCTGAACGTCCATGGAATGCCAAACATGAAGTGTGAGTGCTCTTGACACTTCCTCCAAGTCAATGAAACAAACTGAGTGGTAAACGACCCCTCCTGACGACCAGGGCCGGACTGGAGAACCAAAGCAGCTCTGGCAATTGGGGGGGGGGGGGAGTTTGCAGGTGTGAAGCACTGCAGCTTTTGATAGTAAGGGCTGATATTGCAGTACTGCTGCAAAGCCGGCCCACACTACTACAAAACAGGCCCCCACTCTTCTAGCCTCCCGGATAAATACCCGATGCCCGTTACGGCCAGTCCGGCCCTGCTCTTGCCTCACTTCCTGATAGGTCCATCATTAGCGCTGCCTGGGAGGTCCCTAGTGGTACAATAGTAGGGGGTTAAGCATTAGGTCAGGGTTGAGGTGCATTGCTAGAGCTGATTATGAAAGCTCTGATGATAAAGTAGCAGTGTAGGGGCTACAGGTCATGAATGAAGTGCATTTTCAAAGTTACTTGCAGGGCCCTGGTACTAGGATGCTAGGAAAGGGGCTTCACGTTAGAATTGAGGTGCATTGTCACCGCTGCTTGCAGAGCCCTGGTAAAGAAAAGCAGGAGTAAGTACTGCAGGTCAGAGTAAAGTTGCACTTGGCTTTTGATCTATCCTGTGCAGGTGCAGCCATCTGTTGCTAGCATTGCTGACCCGCCAGGTGGAGATTTAAGACAAATAGCTCAAGATCTATTCACAAGAAAAAAAGCTCAGATGTACCCACGTGATAAAAGATTAAACAAGCATTTGCAATGCAATAGGTCTCGCATTAGGAAAGTTTGAGCTATTGGTATTGTAAATGACAATTTTTTTATTTATGTTTTGTTTTTGAAAACAGCGAAATTAATAGCTTTGTCATTTACAATGCCAATAGTTATAACTTTCGCAAATGTGACACCTATAGCATTTGAAATGCAATATGTGTTGTATTTACGTGACTTACATGTATTGATATTACAAATAACAATGGCTTTTATTTTTTTTAAATAATTAATACTTAAATAAAAGTTATTGTAATTTATCATAGCAATAGCTTAAACTTTTGTAAATAACTTTTGTGAAGATTATGTGCAGTGTATTTTATTGAGACAAAAACCCAAGAACAGAAGTAAAATATTAACATCTTTTTGTTACACTTGTAATAAAGCTTGAAACATTGAGAGAACATATTTGAACCAGTTGTTGTTGAATGGTTGCACAGATTGATGCTGTGGTGGCGCTGAGTGATGTTGTGATGGCGAACGAGTGATGCTGTGGAGTTCAGTGATGCTGTGGTAGCGCATAGTGATGTTGTGGTGCCCCTGAGTGATGCTGTGGTGGTGGTGAGTGATGCTGTATGCTATCCTATGTTTTGTTTTACTATCCTATGTTTTGTTTTGCTATGCTATGTTTTGTATCCTATGCTTTGATTTGTTATGCTATGCTATGCTGTGTTGTGTTATGCTATGCTAAGTTTTGCTATGCTATGCTATGTTTTGCTATGCTATGCTTTGTTATGCTAAGCTATGTTTTGTTTTATTGTGCTAAGCTTTGTTGTGCTATGTTTTGTTGTGTTTGGTATGCTATGCTGTATTTTGCTATGCTATTATATGTTTTGTTTTGCTATGCTATGTTTTGTTGTGTTTTGTTAAGCTATGCTATGTTCTGTTGTGTTTTGCTATGTTTTGTTGTGTTTTATTATGCTATGCTTTGTTTTGCTATGCTGTTTTGTTATGCTATGTTTTGTTATGCTATGCTATGCTTTGTTATGCTATGTTTTGTTAGGCTATGCTAAGCTTTGTTTTGTTATGCTATGCTATGTTGTGTTTTGTTATGTTATGCTATGTTTTGTTGTGTTTTGTTATGCTATGTTTTGCAGTGCTTTGCTATGCTATGTTTTCTTATGTATGCTATGTTTTGTTGTGTTTTGTTATGTTGTGTTTTGTTATGCTATGTTTTGTTATGCTATGCTTTGTTTTGTTATGTTATGCTATGTTTTGTTATCTTATTCTATGTTTTGTTCTGCCATGTTTTGTTGTGTTTTGTTACGCTATGTTTTGTTATACTATGCTATGTTTTGTTTTGCTATGCTTTCTTATGTTATGCTATGCTTTGTTTTGTTATGCTATGTTTTGTTATGCTATGCTAGGTTTTATTATGCTATGCTTTGTTGTGTTTTGCTATGCTATGTTTTGTTTTGCTATGTTTGTTTTGCTATCCTTTGCTTTGTTTTGTTATGCTATGCTATGTTTTGCTATCCTATGCTTTTTTTGTTATGCTATGCTGTGTTTTGTTATGCTATGTTTTGTTATGCTATGCTGGTGAGGGTGTGTGAGGGTGAGTGAGGGTGAGTGAGGGTGTGTGAGGGCGTGTGAGGGTGTGTGAGGATGAGGGTGTGTGAGGGTGAGGGTGTGTGAGGGTGTGTGAGGGTGAGAGGGTTGTGAGGGTGAGGGGATGTGAGGGTGAGGGGGTGTGAGGCTGAGTGAGGGTGTGTGAGGGTGAGGGGTTGTGAGGGTGAGGGTGTGAGGGTGAGGGTGTGTGAGGGTGAGGGGATGTGAGGGTGAGTGAGAGTGAGGGGGTGAGGGCATGTGAGGGTGAGGGGCTGTGAGGGTGGGGGTGTGAGGGTGAGTGAGGGTGTGGGAGGGTGTGTGAGGGTAAAGCTGTGTAGAGGGTGAGCGGGTGTGAGGGGGTGTGAGGGTGAGGGGGTGTGAGGGTGAGGGTAGTGAGGGTGAGGGGGTGTGAGGGTGAGGGGTGTGAGGGTGTTCGAGGGTGAGAGGTTGTGAGGGTGTGTGAGGGTGTTTGAGGGTGAGGCAGTGTAAGGGTAAGGCTGGGTGAGGGTATGTGAGGGTGAGGGGGTGTGAGGGTGAGGGGGTGTGAGGGTGAGAGGGTGTGTGAGGGGGTGTGAGGGTGAGAGGTTGTGAGGGTGAGGGAGTGTGATGGTGAGGGGGTATGAGGGTGAGGGTCTGTGAGGGTGCGGGTGTGTGTGAGGGTGAGGGGGTGTGAGGGTGAGGGAGTGTGAGGGTGAGGCGGGGTGAGAGGGTGAGGGTGTGTGAGGGTGAGGGTGTGTGAGGGTGAGGGTGTGTGAGGGTGTGGGGTTGTGAGGGTGTGGGGGTGTGAGGGTGTGGGGTTGTGAGGGTGAGGGGGTGTGAGGGTGAGTGTGTGAGGGTGAGGGGGTGTGAGGGTGAGGGGGTGTGAGGATGAGGGTGACTGGGTGAGGGGGGGTGAGGGTGAGGGTGTATGAGGGTGAGGTGTGTGAGGGTGAGGGTGTGTGAGTATGAGGTTGTGTGAGGGTGAGAGGGTGTGTGTGAGGGTGTGTGGGTGTGAGGGTGAGTGAGGGTGTTCGAGAGTGAGGGGTTGTGAGGGTGAGGGTGTGAGGGTGTGTGAGGGTGAGGCGGTGTGAGGGTAAGAGTGTGTGAGGGTGTGTGAAAGTGAGAGGGTGTGTTAGGGTGTGTGAGGGTGTGAGGTGAGGGTGTGTGAGGGTTAGGGGGTGTGAGGGGGTGTGAGGGTGAGGGGGGTGTGAGGGTGAGGGGGTGTGAGGGTGAGGGGGTGTGAGGGTGTGAGGGTGAGGGGGTGTGAGGGTGAGAGGGTGTGTTCCTAGTATAGGTAGCATGATTTCTGACTGCGAGGTGGGTCGCCAAGATTTCGAAAACTTTAGTTAAACTCGCCAAGATTTCAAAAACTGCAGTTAACCTGGCAGAATTTGCTTATGCCAGTTAAACTTGTTTTCATTTACAGCGATGACAGCCTACTTTGAGAAATGCATCGCAGCCCATTTAGTTTCAAAGTTTCCAACATTGTACCATTTATTGCTCTGGAACATGTTCATTTACAGAAATACTTTGGTGAAAAACTGCAAGCAATTAGAGTGAGTATTCAATGACAGGCGTGTTACAAAATGTCTCTATTGACCCCCAATGTATACTTTTCGAGTATTTTGGCTCTGCCATTTCTTTTGCCCCTACTGTTAAGTCTAAACAAGAAGCAATGTTTTAAAAAAATAAAATAAAACAAAGAGCTATGACTTGCACACGCATATGCCTCTTGACACACACATGGATGCGTCATGATACTACAGCGGCCCACCCTGATGACGTATGCATGTGCATATGTCACTAAGCATGCCCATTCATTAACGTGACACAGCGGTGCTGACACATTGGCAAAGTCAAGAGGTCTCAACTTTGAGACCCATTGGCTTTGTCAGTGCCTTTTGTACATGCTTTGAGGCATGGGCAAAAATGCTGCTACTGTACTGCATGAACAAAGGGACAAAAGACGAGATGATGGGGACACGTTAATTTTTTAAGTACAGGTGCATAATTGTTTAGGCACACAAATGCACCATTTTATTTTATTTACCAATCCGAAATGGAGTGGAAATGTAAAAAAAAAATGAAAATGAAGTACATTGAAAGCAGTTGTGTTAGTAAAATGGAAGGGCAGGAAGCAATTTACTGCAGGACACTCCTAAAAAAGCCTAGAAACTTGCATTGCTGTAGGGGTAGGGGGCAAAAGGGTTGGCGGGTGAGGGAAGGAAGGGAAAGAAAGACGAGAAGGAAGAGCAACAGGGAGGGCAGGAGGAGGAGGCACACGCACAAAGCAAAGAACAACATGGATTGAAGGGAGAAGCACATAGGCGAGAGGAAAACGAAGTACGGCGGGAAAGCAAACGGGCGAGAAAGAGCCACTCGGAGCATGGGGGAGAGAATCGCACAAAAGCGACTCCATAAAAAGAGCAGCATGGCAGCAAATGGCAGCTGCCGGGACCTCCAAAAAGAAAGAACGCACATAAAAAAAGAACGCAAGGTAACGAATGGTGGAGCAATGGAGGTTGTTTTAGGGTGGAAGAAATTACAGGCTGAGGGAAACTACTGGGAGTGATCTGCCAGGAGAGCAATGCAGGCAACTGTGTGGGTAGGGCATCAAAAATAAAAGTCAAAAAAATCCAGGCAGGGGTGTGAGATGTAAAAAGGAGTGCCCAGGCATCCACATTCCAGATGGCGGGGGACGGCCACAATAGTTGCAATTCACAAACCGGGCAAGCCAGTGCAGGAGTGCGGCTCATACAGGCCAATCTCGCTGCTTAATGCAGAGGCAAAAATATTAGCGAAGGCTGTGGCCACCAGACTCCAGCCCAATCTGGCCGACATAATCTACCCGGACCCATCGGGTTTTATGCCCCACCGTAACACGGCACTCAATCTGCGGCGGTTGTTCGGTGTGCTAGAACGCAGAGAGCTCCTGGAGGAGGAAGCATTCATTCTCTCCCTGGATGCCCGTATGGCTTTCGATCTGGTGGAATGGCCATTCCTGTTTGCAGTCCTCCAACATCTGGGCTTCGACCCTAAATTCTGTAAGTGGGTGGGATTATTATACGAGCAACCACTGGCTAGGGTGGTGGTAAATGGATGTCTGTCCAAAGAGTTCGGCCTGGGAAGAGGGACGCGGCAGGGGTGGCCGCTATCCCCCTTCTGTTTGCGATATTTCTGGAGCCATTGGAGGCATGGGTGAGACAGGACGTAATGATAAAGGGTATACAGTGGGCGATGGGATGGGAAGATAGAATCTCATTATATGCCGATGACATACTGCTGTATCTCTCCTCCCCGAGGAGGTCTATTATTTTATATTGGACATCTGTGCGGCGTACGGGAAGGCGTCGGGCTATATGATAAACTGGGACAAGTCGCTATTATATGTCCTCAGTGGCCCGCCACCTCGGTTACCGAGAGGGTGTGCGCTACAGATAGCTACAGACGGCTTCAAATATTTAGGGATCCTCATTACGCCTGATAGGGCACAATTTGTGGATGAGAATCTGATGCGACGGCTACGGTGACTCAAGCAGGATGTCCAGCATTGGAGCACGCTGCCCCTCACGCTCCTCAGCCGAGCGGCACTGTTTAAGATGATGGCGCTGCCGAGATTTCTCTATGTTTTGCAGAACACCCCGTTTATGGTCCCGTCCACGTACCTCAGAGCAATAGAGGCAGAAATGTCCACGCTGCTGTGGGAAGGGAAGACACCACACATTGCCTTGAAGAAACTGCATAGAGGCTGGTCTGATGGAGGAATAGCTTTACCCGATATTAGGGCCTATTATTGGGCTGCGCATCTTGTCCCGATTAACCAATGGTTGCATGTCCCCCAAGACAAGCCAGCTTTCAGGTTAGACAGATATATACTACAACAAGATGGTATCATGGATGCCCTATATAATAAGAGGCGAAAGCAGTCAGCCACCGGACCAATGCTTCATACGATAAGCGTCTGGTTCATGGCGCAGCGCTCGCTAGGTTGGGAGGGGGTGATTACATTGGCAACGCCATTGTGGGACACTCGAAAGTTAGGAAGACTAAGGAACTCTAAGGGGTTTAGGAACTGGGATGCCATTGGGATGTCGACGGTTGGAGATTTATGGCAGAAGGGAGCGGTGATTCCAGTTGCGCAACTACAAGCCACCTATGGCCTGGCTGAGACGGAGCTCTTCCGCTATACACAAATTAAGCATGCTCTGACAACGACTTTGCCGCCTGGCGAGACCCCAGAGGAGTCTTCGCCATTGGAGGATAGGCTCCTGACTGACCACCTTCAGAAAAAGGCGATATCGATGACATATAAAAAAATCATCAACAACAGACCAGACCCCACAGGATTGTTGAAGCAGGCATGGGAAAGGGATGTGGGAGACATTGACGAGGCAGATTGGAGGGAAGCGCTCGCCTCCCCGCGAGAGGCGGCAATCCCGTCCAGACTACGTCTAGTGCAACTCAAAAAACTACATCGCACATATTACACGAGAGTGCTGTTAAATAAATTGGTAGCGTAGATACTCCACAATGCCTGAGAGGATGTGGGGAACAGGGGACCTTCTTCCACACGATATGGGCCTGTCCGGTGATTGGGCGGTATTGGGCAGCGGTACTGAGAACGATTTCCCAAGTAACAGAAGTCACAATGTTACCTGAGCCAAAATATTGCTTGTTAAATATCTGGGAGCCAACAGATCTAAATGGGACAATGCAAGACTGGGTAACCATGGGGCTCGGGGTCGGGTCCGACTCTGGCCCAATGGTGCGCAGATATGGATCTGGCAATGGTGGCGGAGAAATCTGTCTTTGTATATAGAAGGTGTCCCCGAAAGTGGGAAAGAGTGTGGGGGAAGTGGAACTCGTATAGGGGAGACATATGCGGCCCACCGCCTCCGGAAGATAGCGACTCAGATGGGAGTGAGTGAATGCCCTTTTGTTTAGGAGTCTGAACTGCTGAGCCGTAAGCCGGGTGGGCTCCGAATTTCGATGCGCAGAAAGGGGTTCCGCAAAGCTGTAATTCTGAAGAATTTGGTGTATGTGATTTCTCATCTGTATCCACTTCATGCATACATAACTGTACTGTTTTGCTTATATTCTCTAATATAAAGTTTTACAACAAAAAAAAAAGATAGCGGGGAAGTGCATTCCTTTCAAGTCTGATGTGGGGGCGGGGGAGCGGCAGCCTTTGAAGTCTGATGCAGAGGCACAGGCAAATGGTGGTGTGTGATGTGGCTGTCGTTGTGCATGCGCCTGTCTCACATGAACTGTGTCTAATCCGCAGCTAGGTAGACTTTTCAGACCGCTTACTAGAATCTCGCCGAACAATGCTTACGCATTGCTTCAGCGAGACCTAAAAAAGAACGAGGACCATTGGCTTTGTCAATGGTTGTTAGTTGCATAAGATATATAAGCAACAACCATGACTTTGTTGTATATAACATTGAGAATGTTTCAGTTTTGAAATGTTGAGACAGTGAAAGGACTACATCCAGTCACTTTGTAGTTACATCAAAGGCAGTGAAGGGTGGTGCTACTGCAGAATTAAGATGCATTTTTTTCATCCTGAGGGTGAGGGCAAAAATGGAGAGCCCGATCGGGACCCGTCTCACCACCTGCTTTTGAAAATTGCCGGTGCTGAGCACCTGCAGGACCGGCCCACTTAAAGCCCAGGGAGTGGGTGCTGGGCAAAAAGTTTATCGCACTGACACTCAGCGCTAAAGCAGGCCCCACCTGAAACCACAAGGTGGCTCATGATGCACCATACCATCATCCGAGAATCACATTCACTTGAGAGATTTGACATCTGATTTCTAATATTTTCATTAAGGAATTTAAGTCTGAGATTGTTGTTATTGGGAATAATAACAGAAAAATCAATATAAAAACGTTTAAATTAGTCTTTCAAGTTTACACTCAGTAGGTGCTAGAAGGGATTTCTAACTGCAGATAATGCCTGTTCTGTTTGAGCGAAAGACTGTATTTGTCTGGCAGGATGAGTAAAGTTTAAAAACGATCACGTCATATTTTTCAATTATTACTGAAATGTTAAATGTATGTACCTTTTATATATACTTAGAAATGCATATGTATATATAATAATAAAGACACAAATACATACAGTTCTAATAAAATGTCAGACCAACACACAAACAGACACACACAGACACTCTGGCATACACACACACACAGATGTGCACCTATGCACACACAAAGTTAGAGAAGAGCCTCTGCAAAATCCAGTAAATTGAGTGAAATGGTTTGTACATCATCAAGTGGCATAAATGGTATATTCTTTCCTACGTTTTACCATGTGTTTCCCTGCCAAAATAAAAATCAGAAATCAAATGGAGTTTTTCACCCATCCATATTCAACAAATAGATAAACTGTGGTTTTGATGGCGTGCCTTTTAGAGAAAAGCGACATGGAATATCTCAACTAACTTTTCAACGGTGCCTTTCATTGCCCAAGTTTTACTTGCTTAGTTAAGTGCTCATTAGAAAGCTTGTGGTTTTCATGCAGTAAACAACTCAGTGGAACAAACACAGGTTGTCTCTTGTGTCGCTGTTGTGCCTAAAAAATTACTTCGGTCAGACTACGTGTCTACGTCGTGTTTTGGTACCAGCAGCACCGCACGCAGAGCATGGTGTGAATGCGCCACGGCTTTCAAGGCACTCGGTGAAGCCCCGAGAAAGTCTAGACTGGTTCGCGAGGGTGTTTACAGTACGACTTGTTGGTGTTGTGGTATCTTTCGGCCTACGCTGTGCGTGCTCTACCTGGTCATTGCTGACTTCTGCCATTCTGCCAAGTCCTCATTTATTCCATTTTACTAATTAAATCGTATTAACCTTTAGCTTGGAAACCTAGACATGGCAATTTCACAACCAGCAAAGTCCTGTGGTTAGAGTCTTTAACTTTATAAGACACTGAAGGGACCAAACACGACACTGAAATTAAACAAGTCTTCTCGGCTCGATGCTGTTTGGGAGGTGGGAGGGGAAGTAGGAGAGGGGGGAGTGATCGGGATGAAAGCGCTAGTGGCCGCATGCTGGCAAATGGTGACCTGCAGAGCGCGTGAATGGGAAGAGCGGCCGTGGGAGGTGGGAGGGGAAGTAGGAGAGTGGTGGTGTGCGATCTGATGGGGAAGGGGCGGGGGAGAAGCGAGCGCGCACCCGTCGCACATGCACTGGCCATAATCCGTATTCCAAAACGCTCTTGGTAGGATTTTCGGGTGGCCCTCTATATCTCTCGCCAGCAATGCGCAAGCGCATTGGCAGGTGAGACCTAAAAAGGACAAATTATTATTAAACTTAGCGAGTTGACAACGTTGGAAATTTGGTAGAGGCATTGCCTTTTTATGTATAGTCATAATAACTAGCAGCCCGCCCCGGCTTTGCCCGGGGCATAAGGGGGCTGGGGGAAGCATTTTTAGCCTCTGTGCACCCCCCATGACATTGCCCAGACCGCATCCCTCCTGCTTCCCGCCCCGACATTGGCGACATTGGCCATACCGCCTCCCGCCCGCCGCGACATTGGCCATACCGCCTACCGCCTCTCGCCTCCCGCCTCGCGCCTTGTGCCTTGAGCCTCCCGCCCGCCTCCCACCTCCCGCCTCTCGCCTGCCTTTTCCTTACCTGAGCCGCCACTCCTCGCCGCAAGTCACCGCTCCTCCCCGCATATCGTCATACCTGAGCCGCCACTCCTCGCCGCAAGTCCACTCCTCGCCGCAAGTCACCGCTCCTCCCCGCATATCGTCATTACGTTACGTGTAGGTCGCGATCAGCGCTACGTCACGGCCGGCGCTTGTTTTAGGGGACTACTTTGTTTACAAATGTTAATTTTTTAATTTACGTTTTTTTTTATTTAATGTCGCCTATGTCCATCTACACACCCTGACATTTTCATAGATGTATCGGGTGTGTAGATTGGCGCTGTGGTTCCCGAGTTTACCTTGCCAAAAGGTGCAAGTTCTCTCTTTATAATAGTAGTATAGATGTAAGAGCAAAGATGCAGCCTGAGCTTCAATAGCGTACTGTGACATAGCTACATCCTACTGATGAGCCCCAAGAAGGGCAAAACCAGTCTGGGGTTCCTAATGTTATTTCTGCACGAAGCCTCGCCCAGCAGTTCGAGACAGTGTTCCCAAAGAGCAGGAATTGGTATTGATTCACATCCACCCAATCCCTACATAGTGAGAGCAGTGTCGGGATTGGCAGCACGGGAAGCTGGGAGCTTCAGCCTTTGCCCAGAGGAGGAGAAGACCGGAGAGCAGAAGACCGGCAGGTACGTTTAAAAAAAATTATTATCTCAGCTCCCTCGCGCAGGCTCACGAGGGGCTTCCACCACCCCACGCTGCCCCAGCCAACCACATTTCCCTGAGGCCAGCCACTACTGTGAGATTAATTCAAGCATTCCATCCATCACCTTGTTGTTTTTGCACAAGATGTTGCACAGACAGGTCTGTTCACACAAGGACTGGATCTTACCTGCCACCCGTCTGTTCAATTTTTGAAACACAAAATCTAATCATGTGAGAGCAAAGTGTCTGCAGACTGGACTGGCCAAACCACAAAGGGAGAAGCATCAGTGGGCTGGACAGTATGAGGGTGTCTTAAAGAATGATCCTCACCACATTTAGCCCAAAAAGTAGTTCTTAACGAGGAGCATAGAGTTACATGATTTGATACTACACAAAACATGCACGCTGATACTCTGTGAGTCCATACAGTCATAAAATATGTCAGGAGTGTTCCTTTTGAGCTTCCTAAACCAACAATGGCTTTTAATGCCATATATTTGGTTACTTGTGATGTAAAGTGAAGCATTTGGATAATATCAGCAGACAAGCAAATAGAAACACAATCACGTGTTCTCCAAAAGGTCAGCCTATTTGGTGAAATTGCGAGATTTTGACTCGAATTCAGGTTCCAAAACTAGCTGAGCTTGCCTCGGACAGGCCTCAGAAAATAGTTTTTAGGTCTGGCTTGACAGCACAGCTTTTGCTAGATCTTATCCAGATCAACGAAAAATAGCTTTAAGAAGCACTACTGGAGAGGGCGTTGGCTCCTCCTGCATGTTGATTCCCTTAACTACAGCACTGGATACGGCAGAAGTTGTATGCTTCTACTTGAAAAGAGTGCTTGTATTACACAGTATGCCTTGTAGGAAGGCTTATGCTCAACACAGTAGGACTGAATTGGTTATAGAAACAAGCCATTGATGCCACTTGACCGATGCCATAGGTCTAATATTATGAAATGTCATGACAAAGATAGTACTACTGATTTATTTGTTATGAAAAGCAAATGTTAAAGTCATTAGGCCTGAAAAAGTGGATTGTTTTACACTGTTGTAAAGCCTGCCCACAAGTCTTCTGTTACATGGAATCTCACAGAATATCATAGCAAGCAAAGGCTCAGGTGCTGGTTACCCACTGTGATAAACCCTGGGAGTAGAAGCTTTGCACTATGATACTCTTTGTTAAGCCTTCTAAAGCGGGGTTGTATACATTTCTGCCAAATGTAAATTTTACATATTTGTTATTCTATGCTTGTATGCCTGAAGGTACCTTGTGGCAAAGGCTGCGCTCAATACAGTAGGCCGCTGTTGGTTATGACATGACTGGTTAGTTAGGAAAAAGGTATGTCAGATGCCTTATATCTCCTCTGTTTATTATTAAAATAATTATGACAAAGGCAGTTGTTGCTTACTTATAGTCAAAACAATATGTTACAGATATACACATACATACATAGGGTTCAATGTGGAAAGTTTGAAATAAAAATGTCAGCTGGTGATTTCAACTCAGCAAGACGAACTTTAAAGAAAGGATTGGGTGCCTATACCTTACATTTAATGGGAGAAAAGACTGTTTGAGATAGGATGTGTTTAATTAAATCATGGAGAATGGAATAAAATGCATTTTTAAACGTCATTCAATTTTATTTTCAAATACATTTAATTTTGAAAGTGCCAAGTCTAAAAATAAAAAGTTCTCCTGTCCCGGCATGCAGACTTTAGGGAAACTTTCTGACAAGCTGAAGTAAATGTTAACCAGCCACTAGTTATTGGACATAACTATGTAACATAAGGAAAAAAGGCCTTACAATGAAAATATTAAAAATGTAAAGCACACACAAATAAAATAAATATATATATATATATATATAACCTACAGGCTGTTGCCAGTAGGTAGTTATGGTTAGGACGTAGTTTTCATAGGAAAAACGTTTTTGATTTGCCAATAACTTTGGCGCCATTTAACAAATCTTCGCGAAATTTCCAAAACTAATAAGGAGTCCACTTCAGCTTCTGTTCTGAAGATTTTGGAGTGATCATAAAGCAGGTGCCGAGAAAAGGGGGGGGGGGCCGAAACGCTTTTTCTCCAGGTTAATTTCCATTGGAAACTTTAGACACAGCTACAGCCCGAACTGCTGAACTGAATTACACCAAATTTGGCAAAAAGGAAGCTCTTGGTTCAGAAAGCACTCTTTTTGTTAAATGGTGTAAACCGTTCAGTAGTTCCTGAGAAATGTAAAGATTTCTCAGATATACTACTGTGGCCGCAGAGGGTCCACGAACCTTCCCGATCTCAAGCCTGCAAACTGATTGGCTGCCAACACTTCAATCCAGGAAGTGTTGGCAGCCATCTTGTGACTCGGTTGAACTAAGTCACAAGAAGAAAAGTTTAAAAACCTAAAAAAAACAAGAAAAGGGGTCAGGGTAGAAACTCCCTGACCCTCTAAGCCTGTTCAGAGGGTCTCAAAGGGACCCCAGGGCCAAAAAAGCATTATTTAAAATTTTCCACAGGATTCGCGGTGGTTCTGTGAATCGTCTGAATTATTATTATTTTTTTCAAAACGAAGTGCGGGCTCCTGCAATTTGTTTCCTTTAGGCCCCCTGGTGGGCCAGGTCCCGGGGGCAATTACAAATAGAGATGCAGGGGCCCGCGGGGGTCCCCGCAGCCCCAGAGACTGCCACCTCCCCGGGGCTTATACATTGGAGAGCCGGGGGACCACGCGGCCCCCTACAACCACAGGAACTGTCACCTCCCTGGGGCTGTGTATGTGTAATGCAGGGGGCCTTTGGGCCCCCCACAGCCCCGGGGACCGCCACATCCCCGGGGCTAAGTAGATTATAATACGTGGGGGGCTCCTGCCCCCCACACAGCCCCGTGGACCACCCCACCTCCCTGGGGCTACTTTCCAAATGGAAAGGGGACACGCAGCCCCTAGGGCCGGCTCCAGCAATGTCCTGGGGTTCCCACCCCGGTACATTGCAGTTTGCTGTGGGATGGCGGAGTGCCATATCATAGCAAACAGTGTGCTCGCTTTGAACAAGAGAGAGCGCTTTGCTCTCACTTGTTCAAAGCGAGCACACTTTGCTTTTTACCCGAGGGAGCTGCATGTTAGCAGTTCCTTGGAGGTTAAAGGCCATGCCACCTCCTACAGGACCACGGGGGCCTTCAGGCTCTCCCGCGGCCTCCAACTAGCTGACCATGCACCGGGGGGATGGGGTCCCTGGGGCCAAAAATGACCCAGAAGGAGGGCTGCTCTCCCCATCCCTTTTTTATTTTGAAAAAAATGGCCCTTTCGCTCCTGAGGGTCCTAAGGAGCCAACTAGCCTACCTGTCACCTCCAGTAAGCCCCACATAGTGGGATTGCTGAGAGGTGGTCGAAGGCCACACCCCTTTTTCCACCACTCGGCAAATGCGCCTGTCAGGGCACTGTTGGTGGGGCAATGAGGTCCCTTTGCGTCATGAGGGGCTAAAGACTAAAGCAACAGTGCACCAGGAGGCAAGTTTGCAGAGTGGTGGAGAAAGGGGTTGTGGCCTCTGAGTACCTCTCAGCAATCCAGCTGTGTGGTGCTTTCTAGAGGTAACAGGAGGGCTAGTTGGCCCCTAGGTACCTTCAAGAGGCAAGGGGACTTCATCCCACTAAGGACCCCCAGCAGCAAAGGGGACTTCATCTCCCAACCAAGAGCCCTCTCCTGGTGCACTACTGAGAGAAGGGATCTTTGGGGTGTGTGGAACGAGAGGCAGTGGTTCAGGGGGGTTTGGTGGGCGTGGGTGAGAACGTGATATATGCTAGAAAAGGCCATAATATGGGCTCATTTATCTAGATGAAAAAGTTAATGCAACATGCAAATTTACAGTATAGTATGATGGAAGCACTTCAATCTCTTCCTCTATAGCACAATGCACTTTTACATTGATTGATGTAGATTTGCGTACTGCACTGATAGGTCTAATTCCAGTATTCTGACTCCCAGATTATTTGATGATCTTTTTTGAATTTTTATAGCATTGTGTATATTTATTATCATCTTGAAGGTCATGAATTATTTTGTCCTTCTGCTTTTCTATTATCTGAGGGTGGTTGGGTGGAGATGGAGGGGGTGACGGGTATTATGCCTTGGATGAAAATGTGCACTAAAGATATTTAAAGAAAGGAGACTTGTCCACGCCCTATCGAATCGCTAGTATTATATTAAAGACCAGGGGCAGTGTTTGATGCACAGTTTCAAAATTCACAATATTTTTTTATAAGAGTTTTATATATTGCGAACTTGGGTCGAAGGTTATCAGAGCGCCTCACATGAGCAGTTACGTTACAGACGGACACGCTCATTAGGACTTACGTGCATTGCAGCGCCTAGGGCTGCTCCGCCTCCATGAGAGATTTTGTAGGAGAGGACTTTCAGAAAAGGGCTTTAAGCCCTGCCCCTCATTTCCATTGGCCGGGGTCACCGTTTATGGTGAACGGTGGCCTGCCATTGGAAATGAGGGTTTTCTGTTCAAGCCCTTTGTGTTCGAGCCGGACTGGCTTGCCTGCTTTGCATCTGTTGTGAAGACATTTCTTATCAGCTTGTTTATTTAACACTCTGATAAAATATGGCTTCACAAGAACTGTGAAGGAGCATGCACCAGGAGTCCTGCAACCACGCTGGCTTCACGCCTGCAGCATGCGCCATTCAGCTCTCTCATTTGTCTGTCAGCGTCACTGAAACAGATGCCCCGGGTCTCAGCCAGCAGAGGGGGGGGTCTGCAGCAGACACTGTGCAAACATGCAGTGAATATCAGGAGTAGATGCTGCTCTATGAGCAAGAGAAGTGGAATTGGCTCGTTCACGCCCTCAACGCGAGCGGAGAGACCTCTGAAAGGTTACTTATATGTGTGCGGTTTTCATGAGCACCCGAAGCTACAGCATCGAGCTCTATCACTGTCGCCGCAGGCTCTGAAAAGACACCAGGCTTGCGGTGAGCATAACGTGTCGCTCCCATTCTATTTCGGAGAAAGGGGCCTCCATGGCAATCCGAGCGAATTTCCTAAAGGTTTCATACATAGAAAGCACATTGGGGCTGGGCTTGGGAGGAGTCAGTTGCAGGCTCTCTCTGGTTGTACCGAGCTGGCTAATCAAGGCCCCTGATCTGTTTTTAAGTCGCTGGATTTCACTTCAGGACAGTTTACGTTTGATCTTTTTTGTACAACACTAGCTCCTGAAAACAGGCTTGGTGAAGACGAACTGAAGAAAATGATAGGCCAATATACTTAGTAGGGTGAGCCAAGTCTCTACCCTCACCTTGGAGGACTAATTGGTGTTAACGAAAAACAGGCATAAAATTGTATTCAAAGCACATCCATTCCATTGCTATTGATCCCTTACTGCTCCTGAAATTTAAATAAGTTCTTCAACCGACGAGAAGACGACGCCATGGATAGTTTTCTCTACGCACTACTGTCAAGGGACTCACCCCTTCCAGATGCGCTGTCTCCTGAGTATGTCGCTGTGGCTGCCTCTGTACACTTGCGCTGCGTGCCAGGAACCTGCACAGCAAATGATTGACAGGTGTTCGTTAGCACAGTAACTGCTGGCAGGAGTGCCCTTGTGGCTAGTCGCTTCTTAATCACCCCCCCTTCTAATTTTTGTGGGCTGTTTATCCACTTTCATTCATGAATTATTTAAAGGTTGCACGACACCCCGCCTTGTAAAGTTATCAAGTTCAAATGTCATGTGATATCATGCGGACAAAAGCTGTCAGATGTCTAGCAAGCCTTTTAGTTTCTTCTTTTTGATAGGGGTGGGCACAGTTGGATGAGATGAAGAAGCTTGAACATGGAGTAGATATGTGCAGTTGCTCCTCTTTGCTGGAGGCGAAGGTTCATGTGCCTAGCCACTATCTGTGATTTATTTTATTTAAGAAGTTTTATATAGCGCTGGCCTGACCCGAGGGTATCGGAGCGCTTTACAGCAGATACATTGCAGAGATTCCCAACAAACAAAACAAAAGAAAGACACTTCAACATTGCAGGAAGCTGGTTGGGAGATCTGCTTCGTAGTCTTGAGGACATTGAGTTAGAGCACTGCGAGGTGTCTGCTTTCCCGCTCCGATTGATCCTATCGACTCCCTAGAGAGCGGTTGAAGAACAGGATTTTGAGGTGGCTTTTACATTTTACAAAAGAGGGAAATGGTTCTGATGTGAGGGGGAATAGAATTCCAGACTTTAGGCGCGCTTCCAGCGAAGGATCTTGGTGCAGTTTTTTGTTTTCGAGATTTTGGCGGGATGAGTACTAGTGAGTTTGAGATTCTGAGGTTCCTGACCTGACCGGCTTTTTTGAGTTTGGCCGCCAAATATTCGGGTTTGCCGGTATGTAGGGCTTTATGAGTGAGGCAGACTGTTCTGAAGCTAATACGAATTTCGACTGGGAGCCACTTAAGTTGTCTGAGTGCAGGAGAAATGTGGTCGAATTTCTTGATTCCGATGACCATTCTGGCTGCCGCATTCAGAGTTGTTTTGATGGGAGCCTGATGTGATTTTGCTATTCCTGAGAGTACTGCGTTCCCATAGTCCAGTCTTGACAGCACCAGTGTTTGAGTGGCCTGTTTAAGATCACTGGGCGGAATGAAAGTTTTTATTTTGTTCAGTAGTTTGAGGTTAAGGAAAGCGCTCTTGGCCGAATTCTTGATGTGTCTGGTCATGTTCAGTTTGGGGTAGCATGATATCTAGTGATTTGACAGAGTCTGCGAGGGTGAGATTCCCATTGAGAACATCGACAGCCTTTAGCCATTCAGCAATTTGGGGGTTCTCCTCGTTGTTCGAGATGAGGAGTATTTAAGTTTTGTCAGGGTTTAGTTTATGGTGCTTACATGACAGCCAGTTTTGAACATCTCTCAGTACGTCATTGAGTTTTTGAATGTCTCTGAAGGAGGTGGTTTCCAAATATATCGTCAGCATAAAGATGGAAGCGGATGTTGGCTGTTTTGAGTAGTTTGGTGAGAGGTTCCATGTAGATGTTAAAGAGTTGTGGGGAGAGCACAGAGCCTTGAGGGACTCCCTTGTTGACAGGGTGGAGGTCGGAAGCAACGTTTTTTATTTTTTGAGTGCGATTGTGCAGGAAGGAAGGAAACCATTGGAGGACCACCTCGCCAAGACCGGCTCTTTCTTGGAGCACCCTAATGAGGAGTTTGTGGTCTTCCGTATCGAATGCTGCCGATAGGTCTAGGAGAATGAGGAGGCAGCATTGGTCAGTCTAGTGATTTGTGGAGGACCTCCAGGTCTCCAAGCAAGCCTGACGAAAACTCGAAAAGATATGGCACAACGAACAGCCACCGGACAGCTACGTGGCCCACAAAACCCCCACCCGCAGACACCATCTGCTCATCAGAGCCGCCAAAAGGACTTCCTTCAAAGACCGCCTAGACAACAATGCACACAACAGCAAAGAGCTCTTCAACATCGTGAAAGAACTCTCCAACCCCAGCTCCAACACCAACGACATCCCACCTTCGCAAGACCTATGCAACTCCCTTGCCACCTTCTTCCATCGCAAGATTGCAAACATCAATGGGAGCTTCACCGTCTCGTCTACCCCGACAGCCACTGAGACCTCCATCCCCACGACTACCACCAGCACTGACCCCCTGCTCTCCTGGACCAACATAAACGACGACAACACCATCAAAGTCATGAGCACCATTCACTCCGGCTCCCAGTCAGATTCGTGCCCACACCACATCTTCAACAAAGCCAGCACCACCATCGCACCCCATCTCCGGAAAGCCATTAACATCTCCTTCGAGATCGCTACCTTCCCGGAGAGCTGGAAGCACGCCAAGATCAACGCATTACTCAAGAAACCCAAGGCCGACTCGAAGGACCTCAAGAGCTTTCGACCCATCTCACTGCTCCCGTTCCCGGCGAAGGTCATCGAGAAGACCGTCAACAAACACCTGACCTGCTACCTCGAGGAGAAAAGCATCCTGGACCCGTCCCAGTCCGGGTTCCACAGCAACCACAGTACCAAAATGGCTCTCATCGCTGCCACTGACGACATCAGGGCTCTGCTGGACAACGGCGAGACCGCGGCCCTCATCCTCCTAGACCTGTCAGCCGCCTTAAACACTGTCTGCCACCGCACCCTATGCACACGCCTCCACAACGCTGGAATCTGGGACAAGGCGCTGGACTGGAGCACCTCCTTCCTCTCCAGCAGAACCCAGAGCATCCGCCTCCCCCGTTCCACTCAGAAGCCACCGAGATCACCTGCGGCGTACCCCAGGGCTCATCCCTCAGCCCGAAATTGTTTAACATCTACATGGCACTGCTCGCCCACGTCGCCCGACTGCACGACCCTAACATCATCTTCTACGCCAACAACACACAGCTGATCCTCTCCCTCACCAAGGACCCCCTCACTGCCAAAACCAACCTCCACGAAAGATTGAAAGCTGTCGCCGAGTGGATGAAGAACAGCCGCCTAAAGCTAAACTGTGACAATAAAGAAGTCCTCATCCTCAGCTCCACCCCTTCAGCCTTGGACGACTCCTGGTAGCCGACTGAACTGGGAACAGCACCGACACCAACCGACCACGCACGCAACCTAGGGTTCATCCTCGACTCCTCCCTCTACATGACAAAGCAGGTCAACGCCGTCTCATCCTCCTGCTTCAACACCCTCTGCATGCTCTGCAAGATCTACAGATGGATCCCCACCGAAACAAGAACGGTCACCCAAGCCCTCGCCAGCAGCAGCTTGGACTACGGAAACGCCCTCTACGCAGGAGCCCCGGCCAAACTCCTGAAATGTATACAACGCATTCAGAATGCCTCCGCACGCCTGATCCTCGACATCCCTCGCCACAGCAACATCAAACCCCTCCTGAAAAACCTAGACGGTCTTCCCGCCAACAAGAGGATCACCTTCAAGCTCCATACCCACGCACACAAGGCACTCCACAACACCGGACCAGCATACCTCAACAGACGTCTCACCTTCTACAACCCCAATCGACAACTCCGATCCGCAGACCTTGCCCTCGCACCGTCCCCCGCTTCCGAAGAGCGACCTCCGGCTGCAGATCGTTCTACCACCTCGCCGCCAAGACCTGGAACACTCTCCCCATTCTCCTATGGCAGACCCAAGACCTACTTACCTTCAGATGACTACTCAAGACCTGGCTATTCGAGCAGTAAGTAAGTAAAACTTTATTGACTGTGCGATTACTTAAAATCTATACAGTATAGAACACATAAACATCACCCCCCACCCAAAATATCCTACCCCATTTAAAACCCTATATTCAGCTTTAAGATTGCGTAATAACTGTTTTTACTGCTTTATGGCCGTTAAAATTTCAGTTAAAAGACAAAGCAAGCAAAAAAAAAAAAAAAACCTCCGAGAGTCTCAAGTTGTGTGGAAGTTCAACAGGGTTATTCTCTCCATAGTGTCAATTGTCAATAGAAAAGTTCTTAAAAAGCCCCCTGTAAGACCCTGGTTAGATTTCTGATTCCAGTGATTCCCATGGCTTTGAAAGAAATTCCGAAATTAGGTGACAACTATCATGATTAGAACACCAGGTGGTTCTCGTTGCTAAATAACAGGGTCCTTAAGTTCTGTGGCCTTTTGATGGGAATCAAGTGCAGTTCTAACTTGATGGATAAACTTACCAACCCTAGCAAGTAGACAAGACGTAATTTCTGAAAAGCACCAGTCTGAAGCCTCTCTGCAAGTTCTATGGCCCAAATTTCGTAGGGCTGGGCACAGCAAACGGTGGCGATCGCTGGCCAGTTTTGTTCAGCAGCATAAAAGGTGTAACCAAGATTCTCTACGGTAGTTGCATAATCGGCAGGCAATGGTACAGTCAGTTTGTGCCCATTTTGGGTTAAAATCCACGATCCTAAGGGCCAGGAGGCGCAGATACAGAATTTTCTTTCTTGCTTGAGTAGAGACTGAGTCTTGCAAGTATGGTTGGGGTTTGCCGGGAATGTATGACTTATCCAGGGCCAGTGTGAGAGGGTTGTCCCGGAGTGATGACCGATCCAGTTCAAACGAAATGCTTTGGACTTGGCGCTTTACAGCTTGGGCCCAGGCAGAATAAGAAATTTCATGAAGGGGCAAGCTCTTTCCCTCAATTTTCAGTAGGTCAATTCCTTGTTCCAACTTAGAGTGCCAGGGGGAGTCCGCTTCTCCAAATGTAATTTTTAAGAAATATTTAAGATTATTTTCAGGGGCTTTCAGTACTCTGATATAATATTTTAACAAGTCCCCCTGTAATACCAACTCCGGGCGTTTCAAGCCTATTTCCAGCCTTAGCCTGGTGTTCCTTGCCTGTCTGGGAGCCTGTAACACAGACTTGTAGGCTTTCATCTGGGCCGCATTGATAACTTTCTCAAATGCTCCTGGATAGACTAGGTGGCCATACGTGGTAGCAGGAATCAGTTTTGCCCTAAGTACAGTCAGCATCGGTTCTATTGATGGACTAACTAGGCGATGACTAAGGCGTCTAAGGGACAGGATTATTTTGTCAATTCTCGGTTTTAACTCCTTTAAATGTTTGGCTGCAGTAGCCCTCTATGACACCCATACGCCCAGATAATTATAGGATGTGGCTGTACTGATTCGGTGCTCACCCAAAGACCATGTTGCTTGTTTTTTGTGATGGTATTTACCAAAGATTACTATCTTTGTCTTGCTCTCGTTGATTCGTAGGCTGTTTTCCTCGTTGTATATTGCAAGATTGTTTAATGCTCTTTGGAGCCCCACCCTGGTGTGGTCCATGACCACTGTGTCGTCTGCATACTGAAGTGTTCCCAAGACCAGCTTCCCCAGTCTCAGAGGTACCAAATTGGCATCTTTCAGGGTTTGCTCCATGTCCGCTGTATACAAGTTGAAGAGTAGGGGGGCCAAGACACATCCCTGCTTTAGTCCAGAATTAGTTTTAATTCTTGATGTTGTGATTGTTGGGCTTAATTTCACCTGGACCCATGTCCCCTCATAGAGGGCTTTTATAGCTTTGAGCAGGGCTTGAGGGATCCCCCAGGATTCAAGTTTTGCCCATAGCCGACTTCTATTTACTCGATCAAAGGCCGTGGAATAGTCAATAAAACAACAAAACAGGGGCAACTTATTCCGCAAAACGGCTTGCTTTGAGAGGTAGGACAGCGTTATGATATTGTCCAAGGTGGAACTATTGGCCCTAAAGCCAGTCTGAGAAGGCGGGAGAATGCTGTTCTTATCCACCCAGGCCTCTAAGTCCCTGAGTAATAGGCCGGCATATACCTTGGCTTCTATATCGAGAAGGGCTATGAGCCTGTAGTTAGCAGGGTTCAAGTGGTCACCCTTCTTATGTATTGGAAATAGGACCGAGCCTTTCCAAGATGTTGGTAAAATTGTTGTGGGGAATGAATGATTATACAGCGGGGTGAGTATAGATGCAAAAAAGGCAGGGGCAGTTTTAAAGACCTGGGCAGGAATACCATTTGGGCCGGGGGCCCCGTCTGATCTTATGGTTCTAATGTACCTTACAGTGTCTTCCTCTGTGTATATGACGGACTGACTGGGCCCCATGATGACTTTCAGCGCGCTCTGAGATTTAATAGTTACAGCTGCCACCTGCAACCACTCTGAGCTGCGAGGGTCCATCTTGTTTACCCCGCAGGTGTACAGCCCCTTCACATACTGTTCCCACACAATGCCTGCAACACTGTTTTCCTTGTGCTCGCTTCTGGGGCTCAGACTATTAATGTATCGCCATAGCTTACTATTATCTTTTTCTTTAATTAGGGTGAACACTGTGAGAAGTTGGCCCGATATGCAACGTTCGCTATTCTAGCGACCGCTATGTATCGTTCCAACGACCCTTATGGTGTTTGGTTGTAAGTCAACCTATAGACCAGCTATCCTAGTAGCGTGGATACGAGCAGTCTAAGGCTAAAGACTCGAGAGGGCGCGTTAAGCCAGCTGTTTACCACACATGTACCCCTTGAACACCCAGTGAAAGGACACCACACAAGTGTTATGAAAATAAACAGTATATTTATTAAGAATCACAACAGCCCTGTACTCTTTATGAGGACAGGGTACTAAGCACAAACCAAATCTCTTTAGCAAATACTTCAAGTGCACAATTAAAACAAGTGTCCGAGGACACGGAAAGGTTAAGGTCTCGGGTGGACCCGATAAGGCAAGTCGGAAGCGAGGGACTCGGGACCCTAGAGTAAAGAGGCTATGCAGGCACCGAAATGCCGAGTTACCTAGCCACGAGGGCTGCGGCTGCACAAGTCTTACAGGCGTCGGGGTCTTCGCTGACGAGCCAGGAGCCGGAAGAAAAGGAGTTGCTGGCCGGCGACCAGTGATGAATAGTTCGTAGAGATCCAAGCCTGGATCGGAGATTGATGATACCTGAAAGCAGAGGGGACCAAGTTCGTACTACTAGCCAGTAGTCAGAGGGTACCAGGAAGGCACCGGTTGGCCGTCACCTCGACCAGGTGAGTGGGCGACGCTAGGCTCTGCAGTCTCACGGACCAGGAGGCGTTATCGGCGACCACGGTGGAGGTGCGAGCTGTCCCACGAAGGATGATGCTGTCGGCGTCGCTGGGCCCAGGATGGGGCAATAAGCCTTGGCAAATCTCAGGGCCACGTGGTGGGCCTAAGATGGCATCTTGAGTGGACCAGGAGGGTCCGGGGTGCTTCTCGAAAAGATGGAAGCAAGGGCCGGTCTGGAGCAACCAGACCAGCAGTGTTGATTTTCGGATGTCGTCACAGAAGGGCACAAGCCAGCGGCTAGTGACCAGACAACGTGCTGAGCAGCGAGCAGAAGGGCCCCACGCAGATCGTGGAGATGCTGGGAGACTGCACTTCGGTGCTGGAGCGGCTCAGGGTCGGGGCTTCTCGGACCCCAGAGCACTCACCAGAGAGTTACCTTGATGGTCGTGCTGGTTAAGAAAGCGTGCAGGTTTTGATGATGGCCGGTCCCTCGAGGTCTCGTCGCACCCACAGATCACAGCTGAGCTGATGACGTGGGTAGAGGTCAGAGGTGCCAGGGAAGCCGGTTCTCGTCGAGCTGGGCCGTCGGATTCCTTGAGGAAGGACTTACAGCAAACCGCAGAGTTCTTAGGTGGTGCCCGCTGATGCAGGGTGACTACTCCTTAGTCACAAGGGAGAAATCTTGAGAAGAGTCTTGAATGTCCTTTCGTAGAAAGTAGTTCTTGAATCAAAGATGATCTAATTTGGAAGGGTCCCCGCTCCGGCCTTTATTCTAAAGAAAGGGGTGGGTACATGACTAGGTCCTGCCCTAAGGGTGGGACCAGGAAGGGGGGTAGTTACACCCCTCTCCCCTGCCGGACTTTCCCCAGGCCAGGGCTGTCGCCCCTGGAACTGGTTCTAACCGGCAGATGCGTAGTGAGCACCGGGGTGCCACTCCGCAGTCACCTTCTCGCAAAAGCCCTACCTACCCAGAATACACAAACCCTGTCTGGGACGGTGCGAACACCGCCCTCGACAGGAAACCCTTTGTCCAAGCTCTCCTCGCTGGAAGGACTCCCAGCAGCAGGAGGTCAGACTCGTGTCTGTGGTGGCAGCATCCATTTTGTGGAGCTGAGGCTTTAGTTAACTTTAACCGGGGTTCACAGTTACGTACATGTCGTGTCCCTCTAGAAGGGCGGAATGCTAACCTCGTCGCCAGAGTTGGGGAGAGGGCAGCATCCCGATTCGTATGACACCTTACTCGACATGTCTTGATAACGCGACACCGAAGTTACCGATATGGTACGCGTTATCATGGAACAGCCATTGGGTCTTGATTCCGCAAGCTGCAACCGGGCTCGGCTCGAGCCAGAGCTTAGTTCACACGAGCCCATGCACTCTGCCTTCAGGATTGTCAAGGCCTGCCATAGGAGTGACTGATAGGAACTCGAGTGTCCATTGTATGGTTAGATATAGTGCTACTATATCTAAAGCAAAGTGTGTGTACACGACTTCGCCCCAGCTGTCACGCAGCCAGTTGTGTCAAATTTAGGAGGCCAGCCAGGGGTGGCATAATACATGCTGCAGCCCCTGGCGGCCCTGGGTACACCTATGCCCTGAGTTACAGGGTCTGATAAGGTGGCCCAGTACCAATTGGTAAGTGCACCTAGGGTACATGTCGTAATTTTAGAAAGAGAACAGCCAGGCTGTGGGTCTGATTAGCAGGCCCACAGCCAGAGAAAGTCGTAAACCAGTGAAACAAAAGCGAAAAATCTGGGTGATCATGGGATTGCAGGCCCTACTCTCCTACATGACCCCCCCCCAAACGTCGGAACAATAAGCTAACCTTGACCAGGTGAGTCTTCTTGTTCTAAGTGGAAATATCTGGAGAGCCCATCGGCATTGCCATGATCAGTACCAGGTCTATGTTCCACTGTAAAGTCCATCCCCTGTAGGGAAATGGACCACCTAAGCAGTTTGGGGTTTTCACCCTTCATCTGATTTAGCCACAAGAGGGGCTTATGGTCGGTCTGAATCTTGAAGTGAGTGCCAAACAAGTATGGCCTCAACTTCTTCAGGGCCCAAACCACAGCAAAGGCCTCCCTCTCAATAGCTGACCAATTCTTCTCTCTAGGGGTCAGCCTTCTGCTTATAAAAGCAATGGGCTGGTCTTGACCATCAAAATTCAGTTGAGAAAGAACAGCTCCCACACCCAACTCAGAAGCATCTGTTTGGACAATGAATGGTTTGGAGTAGTCCGGACTCTTGAGGATAGGCGCCGTGCACATGGCCTGCTTTAGGTCATCGAATGCTTTTTGACAGCTCGCTGTCCACTGAACCTTTTTTGGCATTTTCTTACTTGTCAGTTCATTTAATGGTGTCACAATTGAACCATAGTTCCTGACAAACTTCCTATAGTAACCAGTCAGGCCCAAGAAAGCTCGAACCTGAGTCTGGGTGGTTGGAGGAGCCCAGTCCCTGATTGACTGTATCTTGCTCTCCAGTGGCTGAACCTGGCCTCCACCTACAAGGTGGCCCAGGTATACAACCTGTGTCTGCCCTATCTGGCACTTGGTGGCCTTGATAGTGAGGCCTGCCGCTTGCAGAGCCTCTAACGCTTTCCGCAGGTGGACCAGGTGATCCTCCCAGGTGGAGCTAAAGACAGCAATATCGTCAAGATACGCCGCACAGAAGTCATCCAGCCCGGTAAGGACTTGATTCACCAACCGTTGGAAGGTGGCAGGTGCATTTTTCAGACCAAAGGGCATCACCACGAACTGATAATGCCCACCAGGGGTTGAAAATGCGGTTTTAGGCTTGGCGTCCTCAGCTAACCTGATTTGCCAATACCCAGCTGTCAGGTCAAACGTACTTAAGTAGTTGGCCGAAGCCAATCTATCGATAAGCTCGTCTGCCCTTGGTATTGGGTGGGCGTCAGTCTTAGTGACTGCATTGAGACCCCTGTAGTCTACGCAAAACCTCATCTCTCTCTTACCACCCTGGGTGTGAGGTTTCGGCACTAGAACTACGGGACTAGCCCACGGGCTATCCGAGGGCTCAATGACTCCCAGCTCCAACATTTTCTGCACTTCACTCTTGATGCAGTCTCTAACGTGATCAGGCTGCCGGTAGATTTTACTCTTAACTGGCAAGCTTTCACCAGTGTCAACCTCATGGGTGCACCAATCGGTCTGACTGGGTGTTAGAGAAAACATATGTCTGAACGACTGAAGAACCTGTTTACAGTCGTTCTGTTGATGTTCGGAGAGGCTGCCACAAAAGACAACACCATCTACCGATCCATCGTCAGGATTCTGAGTGAGCAGGTCGGGGAGAGGGTCGCTCTCCTCTTCCTGTCCCTCATCTAGGGCCATGAGCAAACTCATGTCCTTCCTGTCGACATATGCTTTTAGCCTGTTGACATGAAGCACCCTGTGGGGGCTCCGGGGAGTTCCCAGGTCGACCAGGTAGGTGACCTCTCCCTTTTTCTCCAGGATGGTGTGGGGCCCGGACCATTTGTCCTTGAGTGCTGCTGGGGCCACTGGCTCCAACACCCACACCTTCTGTCCGGGCTGGTAAACAGTCAAGACAGCCTTTTGGTCATGCCAAGCTTTTTGGAGTTCTTGACTGGCCTTAAGGTTTTCAGATGCCTTCTCCATGTATTCAGCCATCCGCGAGCGGAGGCCAAGCACATAGTCCACTATGTTGGCTGCAGGCTTTTTGAGAGGTCTCTCACATCCTTCCTTCACCAAACACAGGGGTCCCCTTACAGGATGTCCGTACAAAAGTTCAAAAGGGCTGTAGCCAACCCCCTTCTGTGGGACTTCTCTGTAGGCGAACAAGAGGCAGGGGATCAGGACGTCCCATCTACGCCGAAGCTTTTCTGGTAGTCCATGAATCATCCCTTTTAGGGTCCTGTTGAATCTCTCAACAAGCCCATTGCATTGTGGGTGATAGGGTGTAGTGAACTTGTAGTTGACACCACATTCCTTCCACATAGCAGTTAAATAGCTTGACATAAAGTTTGCACCTCTGTCGGAGACGACCTCCTTAGGGAAGCCCACTCTGGAGAATACTCCAACTAGGGCTCTTGCCACAACAGGTGCTGTAGTGGTCCTAAGGGGAATAGCTTCAGGATACCTGGTGGCATGATCCACTACCACCAGTATAAACTTGTGCCCTGATGCTGTAGGTGGTTCCATGGGACCGACGATGTCGATCCCCACCCGTTCAAAGGGCACCCCCACCACAGGCATTGGTATAAGGGGGGCCTTTGTCGTGCCACCTGACTTACCACTGGCTTGGCAAGTGACACAGGAGCGGCAAAACTCCTTGGTATCTTCGTTCATGTGAGGCCAGTGAAAGTGCGAGACGAGCCTGTCCCACGTTTTCGTCTGGCCTAAGTGACCTGCTAAGGGAATCTCGTGGGCCAAGGTAAGTAGGAAACCATGCTGAGACAAGGGTACAACCAGCCTCCTGGTCATGCCAGGCTTGGGGTCTCTTGACTCAGTGTACAGGAGTCCATCTTCCCAGTATACCTTGTGGGTACCTGTGGCGTTCCCAGCAGCCTCAGCAGCAGCCTGCTGTCTGAGGGGTTCAAGAGAAGGGCAGTCTAACTGGTCCTTCCCCAGGTCTTCCCTTGAGGGTCCCCCTGAACCCAAGAATTCAACTTGATCAAGTTCGAACTCCCTAGGCTCAGTTTCCCTCAATTCCTGTAGGTCAGCCTCCTCTGAGACTTGATCCTCGACCTGGGGCAAGGGGGAAGGCGCAGCCTTAACCCTACTGCTCTTTTTCTTGGGAGGTGTCTGGTCCGTTGTTCCAGGATCCAGCACCTGTTCAGTGGGGCATTTCCTGACCTGTGACCTGGTCACAGCGAACACATGTGCTGGCAAACCTAACATTTCCATGTGAGTCCGGTGCTCCACTTCTGACCATTGTGATGACTCCAAATCATTGCCCAACAAACAATCCACTGGGAGGTCTGGACTAACTACAACCTTCTTTTGGCCAGTTACCCCTCCCCAGGAGAAAGCTACAATTGCCATACTGTGATTGGTAGTGACATTGCTTGCATTGGTCACCAGGAATTCTGTACCTGGCATGATTTGTCCAGGGTCCACAAAGTTAGGCGTCACCATGGTGACGCTGGCACAAGTGTCCCTATAGGCCTGAGCCATCTTTCCATTTATGAAAGGCGTTTGTCGGTATTTGCCCAAAGTATTGGGGCTTACGTCAGGGGACACGTCCGCGTCCCCTGTACTGACAAGGACAGCCTGAGTGAGTGTGCCAACTAAGTTGTCACGCCCCTCAGAACCCAGGGTTAACCCTACTAAACCCTTGGGAGGCGCACTACCACTGCTGACTGTACTAGGGGGCACAGGTGCCTTAGGGGCTGCAGTGGCAGGAGTCTGCCCTCCTCCTTTCTTGGTGCACTCACTAAACCAGTGAGATTTACTTTTACAGTACTGGCACCATCTTTTGGATTGGCCTTCTTTCTTCTTTTGGGGAGCCTGACCCCCACCCTCTTTGGGTTGTTGGGGACCTGTCGAAGACTTCTGGTCATTTTGTTCCCCTTTAGAATCTTTACCCTTCTGGTCTGCTTTCTTCTGACCACCTTGATTCTGGCCCTGGTTCTGTTTAACTCTCGTCCGAACCCATCTGTCTGCCTTCTTTCCCAATTCTTGGGGAGAGGTCAGATCCGAGTCGACAAGATGCTGATGCAACAACTGGTTCTGACAATTGTTTAAAATTTGTTCTCTCATCATCAAATTATACAATCCTTTGTAATCAGTAACCTTACTGCCCAGCAACCAGCCCTCAAAAGCCTTAGTGGCACAATCGACAAAATCAGACCAATCTTGAGACTGCGTTTTCTGGGTATCCCTGAACAGCACCCTGTACTGTTCAGTGGTTAGGCCGAACCCTTCAACGAGTGTATTTTTCAAGACTTGGTAATCGTTAGCGTCCTCTACCCTTGTGGTGAGGAGCTTGTCTCTTCCTTTTCCTTCAAAGGAGAGCCACAAGATAGCTGCCCACTGACTCTGGGGAACACCCTGCACAGTGCAGGCCCTCTCCAAAGCAGTTATCCATTTGTGGATGTCGTCCCCTTGTTTAAAGGGGGGCACTATCTTACCAAGGTGTTTCGTATCGAAACTCTTTTCCCTATTGCTAGGTACATTGCTGCCACCAGTGGGGACTACCCCACTTAACTGTTGCTCTCTCGCAAAGGCAAGCCTCTCTTTGGCCAGGGCGAGTTCTTCCCTTTCGATCCTCAGATTAGCTGCCCTTTCCTTAGCTTCGTACACTCTCCGCTGAGGGGACGTCATCCCTCTTTGAGAAGAGTTGTGAGAGCCATTGGTTTGAAGGGATCTGCCAGAGTCTCTTGACAGAGATCGGGCTCGTCCATTCCCAATGTTAAGCGGACCTGACAGTAGCGCTGGGGGCGCCCCAGTACCACTATCATGTTTGCTTAAGTTGGACCTGCTTAGTCTAACGACTTCTACCTGTCCCTTATCTGCCTCATCCCCAGAGGGATCCTCATCCTCATCGTCCTCCACATCTTCGTTCTCAGTTGCGAGGTGGATGAGGTCAGGATCGTCTCTGGTTCCCTCAAGGGGAGGCATGTCTCCTTCTGGATTAGAATGGCTAAGAAGCTTCTCAGCCTTTCTGGCATCATAAGTCTCTAGGAGACCAATCAGAAAGGAGGTGGTGGGGTTAGCCCCTTGCTTAATCTTCCTAGAGGTACATACTTGTCGTAACTCATGGAAGTTAAGCGCAGTATATCTTGAGGAGATGACCTGTGGAGGGTCGACTGACACAAGGGGAGACTCAGAGTTTCCTCCTTTGTCCGACATACTGCTTCTAGTGTGGTGTAAGTGATGCACCTACCTACACTACGTGTTTACCTACTGTTCCCTTGCTAAGAGTTGCAGCCAAGGTGTGCTAAGCCTTGAGGAGCTACAACAGCTGGTTCAGTAGAACTCAGAGTATTCTAAGCTTTAGTTATATGTACTAACAGTACTTGTGTGATCTTTCAACAAGATATTCTTAGGATACGTGTGGTAAAACAACAGCAAGCTCAAATCCCAACCGCTGCTCACCAATGTGAGAAGTTGGCCCGATATGCAACGTTCGCTATTCTAGCGACCGCTATGTATCGTTCCAACGACCCTTATGGTGTTTGGTTGTAAGTCAACCTATAGACCAGCTATCCTAGTAGCGTGGATACGAGCAGTCTAAGGCTAAAGACTCGAGAGGGCGCGTTAAGCCAGCTGTTTACCACACATGTACCCCTTGAACACCCAGTGAAAGGACACCACACAAGTGTTATGAAAATAAACAGTATATTTATTAAGAATCACAACAGCCCTGTACTCTTTATGAGGACAGGGTACTAAGCACAAACCAAATCTCTTTAGCAAATACTTCAAGTGCACAATTAAAACAAGTGTCCGAGGACACGGAAAGGTTAAGGTCTCGGGTGGACCCGATAAGGCAAGTCGGAAGCGAGGGACTTGGGACCCTAGAGTAAAGAGGCTATGCAGGCACCGAAATGCCGAGTTACCTAGCCACGAGGGCTGCGGCTGCACAAGTCTTACAGGCGTCGGGGTCTTCGCTGACGAGCCAGGAGCCGGAAGAAAAGGAGTTGCTGGCCGGCGACCAGTGATGAATAGTTCGTAGAGATCCAAGCCTGGATCGGAGATTGATGATACCTGAAAGCAGAGGGGACCAAGTTCGTACTACTAGCCAGTAGTCAGAGGGTACCAGGAAGGCACCGGTTGGCCGTCACCTCGACCAGGTGAGTGGGCGACGCTAGGCTCTGCAGTCTCACGGACCAGGAGGCGTTATCGGCGACCACGGTGGAGGTGCGAGCTGTCCCACGAAGGATGATGCTGTCGGCGTCGCTGGGCCCAGGATGGGGCAATAAGCCTTGGCAAATCTCAGGGCCACGTGGTGGGCCTAAGATGGCGTCTTGAGTGGACCAGGAGGGTCCGGGGTGCTTCTCGAAAAGATGGAAGCAAGGGCCGGTCTGGAGCAACCAGACCAGCAGTTTTGATTTTCGGATGTCGTCACAGAAGGGCACAAGCCAGCGGCTAGTGACCAGACAACGTGCTGAGCAGCGAGCAGAAGGGCCCCACGCAGATCGTGGAGATGCTGGGAGACTGCACTTCGGTGCTGGAGCGGCTCAGGGTCGGGGCTTCTCGGACCCCAGAGCACTCACCAGAGAGTTACCTCGATGGTCGTGCTGGTTAAGAAAGCGTGCAGGTTTTGATGATGGCCGGTCCCTCGAGGTCTCGTCGCACCCACAGATCACAGCTGAGCTGATGACGTGGGTAGAGGTCAGAGGTGCCAGGGAAGCCGGTTCTCGTCGAGCTGGGCCGTCGGATTCCTTGAGGAAGGACTTACAGCAAACCGCAGAGTTCTTAGGTGGTGCCCGCTGATGCAGGGTGACTACTCCTTAGTCACAAGGGAGAAATCTTGAGAAGAGTCTTGAATGTCCTTTCGTAGAAAGTAGTTCTTGAATCAAAGATGATCTAATTTGGAAGGGTCCCCGCTCCGGCCTTTATTCTAAAGAAAGGGGTGGGTACATGACTAGGTCCTGCCCTAAGGGTGGGACCAGGAAGGGGAGTAGTTACACCCCTCTCCCCTGCCGGACTTTCCCCAGGCCAGGGCTGTCGCCCCTGGAACTGGTTCTAACCGGCAGATGCGTAGTGAGCACCGGGGTGCCACTCCGCAGTCACCTTCTCGCAAAAGCCCTACCTACCCAGAATACACAAACCCTGTCTGGGACGGTGCGAACACCGCCCTCGACAGGAAACCCTTTGTCCAAGCTCTCCTCGCTGGAAGGACTCCCAGCAGCAGGAGGTCAGACTCGTGTCTGTGGTGGCAGCATCCATTTTGTGGAGCTGAGGCTTTAGTTAACTTTAACCGGGGTTCACAGTTACGTACATGTCGTGTCCCTCTAGAAGGGCGGAATGCTAACCTCGTCGCCAGAGTTGGGGAGAGGGCAGCATCCCGATTCGTATGACACCTTACTCGACATGTCTTGATAACGCGACACCGAAGTTACCGATATGGTACGCGTTATCATGGAACAGCCATTGGGTCTTGATTCCGCAAGCTGCAACCGGGCTCGGCTCGAGCCAGAGCTTAGTTCACACGAGCCCATGCACTCTGCCTTCAGGATTGTCAAGGCCTGCCATAGGAGTGACTGATAGGAACTTGAGTGTCCATTGTATGGTTAGATATAGTGCTACTATATCTAAAGCAAAGTGTGTGTACACGACTTCGCCCCAGCTGTCACGCAGCCAGTTGTGTCAAATTTAGGAGGCCAGCCAGGGGTGGCATAATACATGCTGCAGCCCCTGGCGGCCCTGGGTACACCTATGCCCTGAGTTACAGGGTCTGATAAGGTGGCCCAGTACCAATTGGTAAGTGCACCTAGGGTACATGTCGTAATTTTAGAAAGAGAACAGCCAGGCTGTGGGTCTGATTAGCAGGCCCACAGCCAGAGAAAGTCGTAAACCAGTGAAACAAAAGCGAAAAATCTGGGTGATCATGGGATTGCAGGCCCTACTCTCCTACAAACACTGTAAGCCAGTTCCTTTCTGTCCGCTGTCTTTTCAACTCCCAGACTTTCTTCTTGTAAGTGGCTCGCAGAACAGGGATGGAGGACATCTGTGACCAGTAGATGCCTTTCTTTTTTGCCTTGATTGCCTTGTTAAGGGCTTGTTTGCTTTGAGTCAGGCTCCGCGATTTTTTACGTCTTAACCTGGAATGTTTTAGACAGCTTCTTGCTTGGTTGGTATTACTCAAGTTCTTCCAAAATCCATGGTCAGTGTTTCCCAAAAATGTGTGATGTTCTTTATGTCTTGTGTATTTAGTTCTGCCTCCCTTTTAGCTACATACTCCAACAGGCTGTGACTGAGGTTAGTCGTCCATTTTATTCTTTTGAGGATAAGATGACGTTCGTCGCCTGAGGTTCCTCCGATTATTTCCTGGGCTTCCACCTGTTTCCGCGCTGTTCCCGCGCCAAATTGAAAGAGGCGCATAGAGGTCTGTGTTCACTTTCATCTCTATCGTCCACAGTGAAATCACATAATTTATGGGCCAGCCATTCATTGGTGAAAATATAGTCAATGGTGGAAACATTCCTGAAGGTCGGTTTGGCGATCCATATGGGATGGCTGTTTTTTTTTTGTCCCATGTGTGGATTGTAGATTAAAATTTGTGAGAAGTGAAATCAGTGGGCCCAACTTCTTACTTTGGGGTGCAACAGGGGTCTGACCCAGGCCTCTTATATTGAAGTCTCCCGCCATTATCCCATTGTGATGCTCAAAGCTTATGAGTAGGTTTTCCAAAGTACTGGTAAGAGATTCCATGGCCTGATACTTTTGATGTTTGGTTGGGTTAATGTAACAATTGATTAATAATAGAGGGTGGGACTCTTATCCCGTTTTCAGCCCCTCTATTGTAATTGCTTGAAGGTCAGATGCCACCACTTTTAGTTCTCTGATTTTAAGTTTGCAAGTGTGACTTACAAAAATGGATAGGCCCCCAGACGGGTGTCCAAAGATGGTCCTTTTGGTCGCTGATATGAAGTATTCATAGAAGCCGCCAATTGGGGTAATGTTCCTCGCCCAGGTCTCCTGAAAACACAATATGTCCCCCTTTGCGAGATAGTCAAGTGAGGCCATGTCTCTAAAAGGTTACTTAGCCCAGCAATGTTCCATGAAATAATGGTTAACCTACGATCTTGGCCGCTAAATTGGTTTGAGCATGCTCTGTTTTCATGGTTATATATTTGGTTAGGGACCCTAACGCCATGTGACCTCCGTATGGTCCAGTCCTTGTTGGAGCCGCTGCACTCTTCGCTGTGTGTCTCTAAGCAAGATATTAATTTTTAGCGGGGATCTTGACCTCCCTGTATTCGCCCCCCACCTGCGAGCAGTAGCAAACACTCCCCCCCCTCCCAGCGCCTTGAGACCCTCACGGGTAAGTAGTGAGTGCTACAAATGCTGTGATTGATTGATTGATTGATTGATGTTGTTGATGATGTTGAGCATCTGTGCTACAGCCTTTTCTGAAGCCAGATTGATGGAAGTCCAGGACGTTGATGTTGTCCAGGTGTTGGGTTAGTTGTTAGGGTACGCATCTTCATGGATTTTGGACAGAAGGGGAAGGTTAGATACAGGTCTAAAGTTATTCAAATCTGATATGTCACGGCCGGGTGATAAGTTGATGCAACTGGATAGCCCATTGGCTGGCAGGAAGAAGTGTCTGTTAACCTCCCTGCTCTCACCTAGGGTATATGGAGCAGTGGCCTACGGCAAATTGGCACGGGGCGTTGGTGGGAGGCAAGCAGGACCTTAGACTGAGAA
Organism: Lissotriton vulgaris; assembly: GCF_964263255.1. NCBI lineage: Eukaryota > Metazoa > Chordata > Amphibia > Caudata > Salamandridae > Lissotriton > Lissotriton vulgaris. Next base: position 772,634,926 of record NC_141685.1, on the reverse strand, counting down.
CTTAGCCAATCAGTGTGCATGGCATGAGACCAGCTGCTGCGCAGTGTTAGTCCACCCGCTGCCATGGGGGGAAGTGGACCCTTCCACTGTCCCAAAAAGTTACTTCTGCAGTACTTTTTGAAAAGTGGTCTAAAGGGTGGAATACATGATCCTCAGATGAACTAGCAAGAGACTCGAAAATGCTTGGAATTTTAAACTGGTAAATACATGTTGAATTGTGAGAGTGAACACTAAAAAGAACTAACAGCCAGATATAGTCATATAAAGCTTATGAGTAGGTTTTCCAAAGTACTGGTAAGAGATTCCATGGCCTGATACTTTTGATGTTTGGTTGGGTTAATGTAACAATTGATTAATAATAGAGGGTGGGACTCTTATCCTGTTTTCAGCCCCTCTATTGTAATTGCTTGAAGGTCAGATGCCACCACTTTTAGTTCTCTGATTTTAAGTTTGCAAGTGTGACTTACAAAAATGGATAGGCCCCCAGACGGGTGTCCAAAGATGGTCCTTTTGGTCGCTGATATGAAGTATTCATAGAAGCCGCCAATTGGGGTAATGTTCCTCGCCCAGGTCTCCTGAAAACACAATATGTCCCCCTTTGCGAGATAGTCAAGTGAGGCCATGTCTCTAAAAGGTTACTTAGCCCAGCAATGTTCCATGAAATAATGGTTAACCTACGATCTTGGCCGCTAAATTGGTTTGAGCATGCTCTGTTTTCATGGTTATATATTTGGTTAGGGACCCTGACGCCATGTGACCTCCGTATGGTCCAGTCCTTGTTGGAGCCGCTGCACTCTTCGCTGTGTGTCTCTAAGCAAGATATTAATTTTTAGCGGGGATCTTGACCTCCCTGTATTCGCCCCCCACCTGCGAGCAGTAGCAAACACTCCCCCCCCTCCCAGCGCCTTGAGACCCTCACGGGTAAGTAGTGAGTGCTACAAATGCTGTGATTGATTGATTGATTGATTGATTGATGTTGTTGATGATGTTGAGCATCTGTGCTACAGCCTTTTCTGAAGCCAGATTGATGGAAGTCCAGGACGTTGATGTTGTCCAGGTGTTGGGTTAGTTGTTAGGGTACGCATCTTCATGGATTTTGGACAGAAGGGGAAGGTTGGATACAGGTCTAAAGTTATTCAAATCTGATATGTCACGGCCGGGTGATAAGTTGATGCAACTGGATAGCCCATTGGCTGGCAGGAAGAAGTGTCTGTTAACCTCCCTGCTCTCACCTAGGGTATATGGAGCAGTGGCCTACGGCAAATTGGCACGGGCGTTGGTGGGAGGCAAGCAGGACTTTAGACTGAGAACTTAGCCAATCAGTGTGCATGGCATGAGACCAGCTGCTGCGCAGTGTTAGTCCACCCGCTGCCATGGGGGGAAGTGGACCCTTCCACTGTCCCAAAAAGTTACTTCTGCAGTACTTTAAAAAGTGGTCTAAAGGGTGGAATACATGATCCTCAGATGAACTAGCAAGAGACTCGAAAATGCTTGGAATTTTAAACTGGTAAATACATGTTGAATTGTGAGAGTGAACACTAAAAAGAACTAACAGCCAGATATAGTCATAAAAACACACCTGTAAGAGATAGATACTAAAAAAGTAGAGTGTTAGTTATAATTAACATATCTGCATAACAACAAGAGGATTGAGGAAATATTAATAACACCATATTCGGAAATTCATCGAGTCAAAATTCTGATTTTAAATGATTCACTTCAAGAGTATTTTGAAAGAATAAGGTAGCCAGACATGTTTTGCCCATTATTTCCTAATTCAATAACTGTACACCTCTGGTCTTCTCCCACCAGGTGTTGGTATTCACTTCAGCCTTTAAGTAGCTTAAAAGCCAAGTATTGTCCATCTGGGGGCAGCTTGGCACTCGGTGCTGTTGTGTTAATTTCTTTGACTCTTCTGTCTTGCAACCTTACTAGACGCATGTCATTTTACCTGGTAAGGGCTGGAAGACAATGACGAGAGTGCTCGTGCTCCATATTGGCTCTGGTCACCAAACACTGCCTGGAGCGGGACAGTAAGGGAGGTGGGTAACTTTCAGAGATGGTACTGTCATGTCCTGAGGTAAAGCCTTTTTCTGCATCTCTGATACACGATCACTACAATAACACTGTTTCCACCTGGCTCTCTGCCTCTGGACTGCTCTTTCCTGACAACTGAGAAGCTCAGTTAGTTTAATAAACCCTCAGGGCACACGTCCTGAAAAAAGAAGTAGGGGGACTAACCTAGTTAATCAGTATGCAAGTGGCATCGCATTGTGTGACATCATGGCGCGTGACATCACAGCATGTGACATCACAGGAACTGGCATCACAAGAAATGATATCAGATCTTAAGCCCTCACATATATGTTTAGCAGGTGTATCATGAGTGCATTTGAGCACATTTCGAGTATACTTGCAAATCCTCCTGATTTAGGCAGAAGATTCTCACTTTTGTATGCTACAAATATAACAATGTTACCTTTTGTCAGTGTTAAGCTTTCTATAGCCATAGTGCTTTAAAAGAAATAGTGCTGTTAAAATTATTACAACACCTTCTCAACGGTAGTAAGCGTATATAAATGCTATTTATTTTGTGCAAATACTGGGAAAGATCAACACATCGGATGTTCTAACAGTGCATGCAAATCTCCTAAACAGACCCTGAACAAAGTGAAAAGCTGCCTCTCCTAAGTATGTGTGAAGTGCTAACAAGGTGCGAGCCTTTGTTTCCCCTCTACTGCATTTGCATCAGGTGTGAGGCTCCTGACTGATGCCAGCCAGGAAACTCCAACAAAAGGAGGCCTGATGACCGCTGAGACTCGGCCTTTGTTAAGGGCCCAGCAGGAGTCAGAAATAAGAGACCCCGTCCCTGCCTGCACGTTGTTGTGATCGAAAGCAGACAACAATGTGCAGGCGCTGCTGAATGTGTCCCGGTATTTGGAAATTACACCGGGACAAATTCAGCATCTTTTTCATTGGGGCCAAACTTCTTGGCAGGGTGGACGGCATCCACCCTGTGAAAGAAGTGGGAACGCGTGGACCCCCGACTCGTGCTCTGATAAACAAGGACAACCTAAACATGTTAGCAGCAGATATAACCCCACGAATACAGAAACTGCTGGGGCGACAACCTACATCGAAAGCTAAAGAAATTCAACGTTGTGTGCTGTGAAAGTTAGGTTTTTTGAAGCAGCCACGTCACTTTTTCAATTCTTCTAATATATTTTCTTGACGTACTTGCTCATTTCTTTCTCTGCATTAGCATGTCATTCCGATAACCTTGAATGTGCAGCAGAACTAAAAGTTCCTACTACAAGCAATTATAGGTGCTTGTACTATGAAGTCAATTTAGATAAACCCAGATAGGGGCTCATTGATTCCTCGTTTATATTCTGCTAAATCACAGCTCCTCCTGGAGAGGAAAGTGTGCCACGCGCTGTGACATAAAACAGTGATGGATATAAAGAGAGCAAATGGAGGGGTGAAGAACGAGGAGAGAAAGAGGGAGCTAGAAAGCCAGATTTTAAAGGAAGGGTGATGCAGGAGAGGAATCACAAGAAAAAGAATGTTTGCTTAGGGAGTTTGGGAGAACTCCAGGGGATAGACATGTGGATAGATCATGGAGTGGGAAGCACTTAAAAGAAAAGGAGGCGTGAGAAACAAGGATACCCAGAAAAGGAAAACAGAATATAAGAAACATAAAAGAACAAAAAAGAGGAGCAGCAGTGAAAAGACTGCAAGATGGGCAGAGGAAAGACTGAAGACAACCAGTAGAAAGAAAAATAGGAGACGCAAGTTTAACACAGAGAAAGACGAGAAAGTCAGGAAGATATGAAAAGGAATATTAGAAGGCAGAGGACAGAGACGAACACAAAGACTGAAAACTTAAAAAGGAGGAGACAGACAGTGGCACAAAGGAACAAGCATTTGCAATGCAATTAGGGTGACCAACTGTCCATAAATTTCACGGACAGTCCGTAATTTGGACCTCACGTCCGTTGTCCGTGAGGAAACCTTTTACGGACGCCTTTTGTCCGTAATTTTGGCCATCACATTGAGCAACACGGCTCTCCTGTGAGAGGCCTCACCTTCCTGATGGGGCGCCTCGCGCTCCTCCTTGAGCAAAAGAGCCGCCCCACCCCGCCCATTGTCATGCTGTATGGGGCTGATTGCCACAAACAGAATGACAATGGGGCAGTCTGGGCTGGTAAATCATGTGGCGGCCTCCTCATGCCTCGGTGTACAGCAGGGCGTTCTGTAAAATAAAAGGCAAAACACTAATGCTGCAACTTTAGCACCGTAAGAAAACAGTTTATATAAAGAAGCCTGTAAAATAAGTTAAAAAGAACGGGTTATCGTTCTTTCACTGTCTCAACATTTTTTAACTGAAGTATTTTCAATATTATATCCAGTGAAGCCATGGTTGCTGCTTTTTGTATTTTAAGCAACTAACAACCATTGACAAAGCCAATAGTCCTGGTTTTTGTTGGTGTAATGATACTTGCTGTATTATATATCTGGATGCAATGACAGAAATAACATAATACCAGTCGGGTGGAACACTACGCTAGCGCTGATTTTTACCCTAGGTGTTTTAAACTACGCCCTTAATTACATCGAACACCCCCTTTAAAGGGACCCCCCAGTTTTTTTACACCCCTCAAGCCCTGGAAACAACACCATATCACAGTCACCTCACATCTTGGCACTGTGCATCATGTATGACTCATGAATTCTACATTTTCAGACTGTGCAGGGGCATAGTGAACTTTCTCCCACCCCTTGCTTTAGGAACTACAGCGAGGGTGAAGTTCTTCATGGGCCGCTACTGTCTGCAACTCTGTAGACAAAGGCTCAGCTCATAATGTGAAAAGGTGGGTGAGTAAATAAGTGAAGGAATGCGTGAATGGCTGGATGGATGACTGAAAGGATGAATGGATGAATGAAAGGGTGAATGGATAGATAAAAGAAAGGATGGATGGATAAGTGGAAGTATGGATGAGGGAAAAGTTAATAGATGGATATATGGGTGGAAGGGTAGATGGATGGGTAAAAGGGTGGATGGGTGTATGAAAGGATGGATGGATGAGTGAAAGCTTAGATGGGTGAGTGAATGGGTGGATAGATGAGTGAAAGGGGTAGATGGACAAAAGGATGAATAGATGAGTGAAGAAGTGAAAGGGTGGATGGATGAGAGAACGAATGGATGGATGAGTGAAAGGATGGATGAGTAATAGGATCAATGGATGGAATAAATGAATGGATGAGTAGATGGATGGGTGGATGATGGGTGGATGATGGATGGATGTATGGATAAGTGAAAGGGGGATGGAGAGAGAAAGGGAGGACGAATGACTGAAAGGGTGAATGGGTGGGAGGATAAGTGACTGGGTGGATGGATGAGTAAGTGAATGAATGAATGGCTGGATGGGTGAAAGGGTAAATGGCTGGATGGATGAGTGAATAGATGGATGGGTGAAAGAGTGGATGGATGACTGTACGGATGGATGAAAGGGTGGATAGATGAATAATGGATGGATGACTAAAAGGGTGGATGGAGGAATGGGTGAGTGTAATGATGGATGGAAGGATATATGGTGGATAGGTTTGCAAATGGTTGAATATGTTTGGATATAAATGGGCACATAGATGTAAGGACAGAATGAATGGTGAAAGACTGAATAATAGATAAAAGAATGATTACACCTTGTAGCACCACTTATCTTAAGTAGCATTTCCTATACATTGACTTTCACGTTAATATGAGTCATTGTCTCTATATAATGTGTGTGATGTAACGCACTCCGACACCCTGCTCTACATAATTGGGATGAGTAACACTATAAGAGAAATTAAATACACATGAGAGACGGTCTAAGTGAAGATGAGGGGCACCATTGAAGGGTGATAGCAAGGCAGGACTGGCCGGACCGGGCATCAGGTGTTTCCCTGGGAGGCTGGAAAGGGGCTGGGGGGGTTTTGTTACTGGGGGCTGGCACTGCAAAGTTCCTTATATATCCAGTAGTTTTCAATCAAGAATAAAAGCGGCTTCACTTATATTCAGGTGTGGTTCACCATTGTCTGGTGATTAATGTACCTGCTGGAGCAAGATGCAAATTTTAAATTGTCTAAGGCAGCAAGCTGCAGCCATACTGAAAAACCATGAAGTGCACGATTGCCTCAACCTAATATAAACCTATTTTGACTTGTACTTAGATGGTTGTCTATTTACTTACATATATACTATTGCGCGACCACCTCGGACGTATCTGTAAAACTTACCTTTTGTCCCCAAGTTTTGTCCTGAATTTTGATCTTTTGTACTGAATTTTTGTCCTGAATTTTGACCCTTTGTCATGAATTTTTACGCTCACCGTCCTGAATTTGCACCTATGCCAGTTGGTCACCCTAAATGCAATAGGTCTCGCATTTGCGCGAGTTTAAGTTATTGGCATTGTAAATAACAATGCATTTTATTTAGGTTTCAAAAACCAAAAGATAAATAAAAGGCACTGACATTTACAATGACAATAGCTGAAACTCGCGTATATGCTAGACCTGTTGCATTGCAAAAGCTTGTTTTTGGTGGTGGGCACGAGGTCATTAAGATTAAGTGATTTGCCCGGAATCACAGGATGTGGAGCCTCCTTGCCGAGACTGGAACCCAGCTTCGACGTCCGCTCTAGCCGAAAATAAAAAACACAAAAACTGTCGCTGACCCTTTTTGAATCGTGGTTCTGCGCTTGGTTCTGTAATTCACACGTTGAAGCGTGACAGCTTTCTAGAAATAAACCTTTCCCGCCATTTTAAAATACGTGCGGCAGCCTCAGGCTCGTTGGGTTGCTGCCGCTAGTCAAATCCTGTCTGTCAGGACGTCACGTGAAGGTACAGTCCTTTTTACCGCCCAAATGACCCAGTTTCTTAGGCTAGTCTGACACGCCCGACTGCAGATAGGTGGGTGGAGTCAAAAGTGACAGCGCAGACGCCATATTGAAGAAGGGCAGTTTCAGAGTTCACTGTAAGTATGCCGAAATAAAGGGTTACTAAAAATAAGACAACAAATGTTTACTTGGGACAACACAACTTCTATGTCAATGCAATACATTTTGCATATTAAAAGTAAATACCTGTAAACAAACACATTCCCGTATAAGGTATCTGCCTGTTGTCTATGGTGCAATAATAGACTTTGCATAATGTGTTTCCATTTAGTGGCTTAAGTGGTGCCCTCCCACTACCTGCTGTCTAATACAAGAGTTAGAGTTTTAAAATGGCAGACTAGGTCGCACCGCCAGCGGACTGCCCCAACGCAATTCTCTAGAAGGCTCTACGAAGAGACTGGCTTGTGAGCCACTGATTGGCTTGTGCGGGAGGAAGACCTAAAGGGAGGGAGGCTTGTGACGTCAGGCCTTTAAACCGGCCGGATGGGGTGCTGAGCCGTGATTGTGCGCGTGCTGTGGTATTGGAAGTGGTTGCAGAGCAGATCCACGTCTCGTAAGAAGTGACTGTTAGGAACGCGCGCGACTCGTGCCTCCACCTTAAGCACCCCACAGTACCTGTAGGAGCCACCCAGAGCCTTCAGCTGTAGCCCCCACCCCCAGGAGGAGGTCAATATGAGCTTCATCGTGTGTGCTGAGAGAAACCAGGTACGTGGGGGTCAGGTGGCAGACAGAAAAGACCGGTGGGATGTACGGCCTAGGAGATCAATGTTCTAATGCTGTTTTACGTGCTTTTCCTAGTTCTGCTAATGTGCAAGTCTCCGTGTTTCCTATTCTCATTGAATGCAAGCTTGCAAACTGCCTTTAGCCGGCTGGTACTTTCCAGGATATGAGGCAATATGTTCGCCCTCTAACATCCTGGTTTTGAAATAATGTACTGAGAATTCTCTTCCCCCTCCCCTTTGTTATTTTAGGATATCGTAGGAGATGCTTGGTGGTTATTAAAAAAAATGTAAAGCGTCCCCCCCTCCGTATTCTAATTAATGTTACCTCCTTTCAACTGCCTTAAATGTAATAGACGAGTGGAGGCCAAGGATCGCCTCTTATAGCTCTACTTCTGTACCGGATAGTTCATTACAAGTATGTGGGAAGGGCGCACGAGAGCGCGGGAAAACGGGGTGCGTTTTTTTTATTTGAGGGTGGGGGCGTCCTATAGGAATCCGCACCAATAAACATGTACGGTGCCTCCTGCTACATGTTGGTGAGGTAGGCCAACCTGTTATAAAAAAAAACATGTATTCATTAGCGTCCCCAACATGTTAGGCGTTTTGTGTGCATCCGCTTTGGAAGGCGCGCTTGCCCTTCAAAGGCCATTGGCATTTTACTTCCTGTCCATTGCACTAAGTCTTTGAGACAGGCGAAATGCAAAAGTCTTTGAGACAGAGGCGCAATGCAAAATGGCGACGGGGGCTGCAGAACGTGAAGGGACCACCTGAGTTTACCATGTATCAATATTCATGGTTATGGACTAAATGGGGACCACTTAAAGGGGTGACAAGCGATTTTGACCCCTTGATTTTGGAGCTAGTGTTGCGCCTCTCATGCTTATCACCCGCGGCCATACATTTCAATAGTTTACAAGCGCAAGGAGGGAGTTACAAAAAATATATATATTAATAATCGGGAGAATATATTTCTCCCATTGACTTCTATTGAAGGTGTGTTGGTTTCAGTCGAAAGACGGACACACTAATGTCTAAATTCGTGTGATAGCGGCTTGCTTTTAAGATTAATAAGGACTGCTGGCAAAACTGCACTTTGCCGCTTGGGCGCTGTTCGCCCTGGCAACGGTGCCATTTTGTTGTCGCAGGCATCCTCTTGTGGTGAGTTAGGGCAACTGTTTGCATTGTCTTATTTTGACGGCTGCTGTATAGCTAGCCAAGGCGAGAGTACATTGTTGGGTGTGAATTGTATGCTTCCCGCCTTGAGGGCATTTATCACCTTTCCTTCATCAATGCCCCATTCGCACTGATGGTGTGCGAGCCAGTTCAGAGGAGCGCAGCTGGAGGCCGCCGAGACCACTCCGTAGATGTCTGCGACACATCCATCGACGGGTGATGATTGCACTGTCAATTTACGAGATAATCGTAGACACAATACAGTAACGAGTATTATTACCATTGATGTGGTTACTGGTAGCTTGACACTGCTTAGAAGGCAGGCTCTGATCTGCACGTCGAATCGGCGCTGTTCCGGGGTGCCACGCACATATGGATGGAGGGGGGCTTCGTTAGCTTGTAGTGTCCATTGTCTGTAGCACCTGATGGCTACTCATTTTGCTTAGTGTATTTTTAATCGTATGCTGTTTAGACATTGCACAGGTTTTCCCCCAACCATACCTCGATGTGTGTGAAGCGTAGCGGGTGGTAATAGTGCACGGCCCGTCAGACTCGCATACTCTGTTTTTGGTGTCTGGTCCTGCAGCTTCCTTGTAACAGGCTCCATTCCACAATCTGGTCTAAACCGGTCCATGCTTTGTGCGGTGAAAACGATGCTACTAAAATAACCATGTGCTTTTCACGCTTGACGTTCAGTCGCCATGCAGCGTTTTTTCGGTGCTGCATAAAGTGCGTCTGTAAAGGAAATGTACAAGATGGCAGCTGTCCGTGCACAGGGTTCGAGGATGCAGGAATGGTAAGGCAAGCGGTGCCCCTAGTGACAGTCGTATTTACACAAGATGGCTGATGCATGTGCTCGCCATTCAGTTTGAATGGGAGACCTTGCCTTCTCCAACCATGGCAATCGCTGCCTATGTTCGCGATTTTATTAAATGTGTCTTTTAACTAAACGGCCGGTCAAAGGTGAACCGCTGTTTTTTTCGGTACGTATTTCCGTGCTATCGATATGAAAGTGCTTTTCGCTTGCATCATTTCAGGGAGAAAGGGGGGGGGGGCGCTACGCTAGACAATTATTTAGGTCTTGGAAATAACCCTTAGGTGCTCTCCTGAATTGCCAGGGAACTCGTCATAATGCGGCTCTGCTTATCACTGTATTAGGCCTTTTGACGCATTTAAAACAAAATAGGGTTCCCAAACTGTCAAAAAATAATCATGCTTTCTTTACAAAACTAAAGACCCCTTTGAAATGAGGCCGCCCTTCAATTGCACTTCTCAATAATCAATACCACAAGTCCTGTTCCTAGTAAATTCTCAAAGTACCTTTTCTTGTGGTGGAGGGGCTCAACAGTATTTGGCATCGAGGGGCTGGGTAGTTGATAGCCTTACTAGCTGGGGAAATGTATACATTATGAAATTGGATGTGTCCCAATAGTTGCCTATTAGTATCACTAAACGAAGCAAAGATTTACTCTGACAAACCCTGGTACATCCATATAGTACCAGCCACGGTTAATGTTTACAACTGCATGCGTAGTTTTGTGGTGAAATGAAACGGTAGCTAATGTGAGCTTGAATCAGTGGTGCAGTCATACTTTGACAATTAGTATTGTGTCACCTTGACTAGTGCAGTGGATGGATTTTGGATTGGAATCTGAGGGTGTTCTCTCAAAGGGGCGTGGCCGATTTAAGGGGTTGGCTTAAACACCTGTACTTCGCATAGTGTGCCACATGACTGGTATGTTGACGTTTATCATTGCACCCCGATATATTAATGCAGCAAGTAACTTTGCATCTACAACAAGCCAGGACTATTGGCTTTGCCAATGGTTGTTACATTGAATATGCTTCTGGTGTGACATGAGACTGAAATAACTATCGAGTCTCTTTGAAGTTACATCAAAGGCAGTGAAGGATGGTATTGCTGCAGAGTTAATCTTTTTTTCACCCTGAGGGCAAAAATGAAGAGCCCGATGGGGACTCGTCCCTGCACCTCCTTTTTAGAACGGCCGGTGCTGAGCACAAGTTTAGCTGGGACATTTCACTCGAAGCATGAGCGCTGCAAATCGATGAGTACCTTCCACTGCCCTTTTCACCGGCCGCGCTTATTACTTAACTCGCACGGTGCACCCCTTCAGCCACAATAATGAAATCATATAAAGCACATGCATATATAATTTGTCTATTCCGCTCTCCCCTCGGCAACAGTCCGAAGAGACAGGTCGGTTTTCTTTGTAGTATATTTAAATACGAGCTAGATTCAAGCGGCAAAATATCGACCTAGAGTTGCATGACACAGGCAACCACCAGATGGCATTAATATGTACACAACGTGAATTTGTCCCTAGCTCCCTATACCTAGTTATCGGTAAGAAGCCTTTTTACCTGCAGGGAGTCTTGTTATGGGTGCGTTACGATCTTTATAAGGGAAGCCATTTCATAACCAAAATCGCTAATGAAGTATCATATCGACCCTAAAACCTTCAACTTGGAAATATTTTACATTTATAGAGGTCTGGGCTCAAGCTTTTCTACGTTGAACACTGTTTTGAAAGTTGTATTATCAGAGAACCAATTTGTCAATCTCTTATCACTTCATAAATCACTGTCTCGTCAAGTGCTTGCCCCTTTGTATGCAATATCAAATCATTTTGTTGGAGATACGAATAGTGTTAAGGTTGGTGGTTAGCATGTTTGCGTATATCTCTCAAGGTTGTCCACTGCAGGGGAGGAGGGATCTGTTCCGTTTCTCAACCAGAATCCAATCCTGGCTGAGGCTTGTAGGTTTACGTATCAGACGTGGACCTGAAGTGCTAGTTCACAGGTAGTTAAATGTTGGTGTCTGAATAGTTCACTGTATGTAAGTTAAGATCACACTAATTTCCCTGTAAACCTAACCACAGCCTTCCTTTTACTAAATTCTATTTCAGATTATGATTCATGATTATCACAAAAGAAGCTCGTGTCTATAGCCATTAAGGACGTGATTACATCATTCGCAAGCCTGGTAGTTTGGGTTCACCATTGCATTTGGAAACAGACGGTTATGCCTGCATTTCAGTCTTCTTGAAGAATTGAATTGGTTTTACTCGATGTCTGTCAACTGTGCTTCAGACACTTCCTCCTCTGATTTTGAGTACGTATGTTTAAAATTGAGTTTACATGTAAAGACAGCTTGCTTCTGTCTCGTGTGTTGTGACTTGACACTGAGGGCGTAAAGTTTCACATTTTACAGTTGTAGAATGCAGACCGTTTTTTTCCTTCTGAGGGAGGGATACGATTTTTTAATAATTGCATATAAACTTGGTCATCTATTTTGAATGGAGCTCCGTGTTAGGCAACATAGAAAGCTGTTACAATCTTATGTGGTGCACGAAAAAAATAGTTTAATGGCCCACACCTAGTACATCCTTATTTACCCTAAAAGCTTGACTGCTAATTCTGTGATTGTCTGACATGATTTCTCACTTGCGGCCTCAGCATGTATGACACACAGCTTTAACTGGCTTGCCCGTATGTAAACATCTGCTTTTTTTTTTTTTTTTTTCATTCTGCAGCAAAATGATTCCAAACGGGTATTTGATGTTTGAGGATGAGAACTTCATTGAATCTTCCGTTGCCAAATTGAACGCATTGCGAAAGAGTGGACAGTTCTGTGATGTTAAACTCCAGGTAACAAATCTTTGTAGCACATTGCTGCTGTTTTCTTTACCAGATACTTTACTTTTCATGATTATATTTGGGATCTGTTGGCTATGTGTACCCACCTAGCTAAACAATCGGCAAGCTAACTTCCAGCAAGTGCTTACTGTCCTTTAGGAAAAGGTAGCACATTAAACTGCTGTGCACAATATTAGACTCTAAAGAGGAAAGACCATAGGAAGCTCCTCTAAGTGTTTGACATCTTGGATTAATTCTTAATTACTTGAATTTGGGATAGTGGTTACAGTATTCATGCTTGAAAATTCACGTCTATTACCGCCTACTTGAGTTTTCTTTTGCCGAACTCGTCCATGAGTGTTTTTAAAGGCTTGCCTTTGCCAAACAATTTCCCTCCCCTGGGAGCTGAATGTGGGTCTTTCGTAGCTGATGGATGCAACAATACTGCTAGAAAGGAGTCTAAAGTCTTTTGTATTCGAGTTCCTACCCTATGTGGGAGTGGAGTGTACATGTGGGTGTTTTTCCCCATCTCCTGTGGGTTCCTGAAATCTGAATGGGCCATGTTGATCATTGTGACTAGAATATCTCTGCGCATGACATCATCGTTCCTGTTGCTTGCATTAATTTGATTTTATATTTCATTTTAAAGGTATGTGGCCATGAAATGCCGGCACACAGAGCAGTCCTTGCTTGCTGCAGTCCCTTTTTGTTTGAAATATTCAACAGTGACAATGATTCCCATGGTGTTTCTCATGTTAAATTTGAAGACCTTAACCCAGAAGCAGTGGAAGTCCTACTAAATTATGCTTACACTGCACAGTAAGTACATATTTATATTGCGCTCTCACCCCACACTAGTAAGCCTTACATGGTTTTTCCCGGACTTATTTTCTTATATTCTCACTGTAGGCTAAAAGCAGACAAAGATCTTGTAAGAGACGTGTATTGTGCAGCTAAGAAGTTAAAAATGGACAGAGTAAAGCAGGTATGTAACTTCTAAAAACAATCTAAAAATGTCTGCTAAAAAAAATGAGTAAATTAAAAGTTTTATGTAGCCTAATTGCTACAAGGTAGGGGATGGGTTACATTTGTAGCAAAGTGCCGCCCAAAATGTAATGTTCAATACATTTTAGTTGCCCATGAGGCTACAGAAACATGCATTTTCAGGTCGTACCTGGGCAGCGCATGCGCTGTGAGGCATTCTGTATTGAGGTAGGGACTTGAAGATCCGCCCGGGACCCACATTTTTAATTGGCTTGTGTCTTTGTGCTCTGTAAATTGTAGCTATTAATTGGTCAAAAAAGCTTAGTAGTCTCCCTTTAGTACCGAAACAGACTCCTTAGCGCACGTATATCAAAATATAGTTATATATAGGTGTTGCCACCCGTTTGACACAATTGCAATACGTAGTCCTTGGTAATACAGGTATTCAATTTATTCTTGAATGTTGCAAGTTCTCCACACAGCCGACACGTGTTTCATTGTGACCGGGAGTATAACCCAACGACTTTTTCAAGGCTATTTTCAAATCCGTTTTCTTTTATTAGTATGCAGTGATAATTCCAACCCGCATAAGGGTTCTACAGGGGTCTTCTGTTATAATATCCACTATAGTATGTCCACTGGACTCCACTTAATACTTTGGTTGAATTTGGCTTTCGCCTCATTAGTTTTCCTCCGTAATTCCCCCCGTTCAGGATCATAGTGTTCGCTCGGTCCCTTTAGTACCACCTGGTCTTATTTTGTAACCTCCCACAGCAATGCCCCCTGTTACGTGTGGTGTTGCTCGGTAGGCATTAATTACAGCCTCTGAGCATTGTTTTCTCAAATAGTTGTCCTGCCTGCAAGTGCCTGTGGTTGCAGGCAGAACACATCTCTCCTAACGCTTTTTTATGTTTGAAGCACACATTAGCAATGCAATAAGTTTCGCATTTGCGACATTTTAAGCTATCGACATTGTAAATGACTATGTATTTTATCTGTTTTGAAAACACCTAAATAAAAGGCATTGTCATTTTGCAGTGCCAATAGCGCAAACCCTCATAATTGCAAGACCTGTTGCTTTTTAAATGCTTGTTTTTCCTGCTTTGCAACCTGTTCTTGGGCTATTTTTTGAGGGTGTGTGGGTCGCTATCACTTGTATGGGTAAAAAATCCTCTTGCCTTTAAGATTTCTGTACTTCACTATGTACAATTTGCCGTAAAGTAAATGTAATTAACACTTCCAAATTTCTTACAAGGTTTGTGGCGATTATTTACTATCCAAGATGGATGCTCAGAGTTGCATTTGTTATCGGAACTTTGTCAGTTGTATGGGAGATTGGCGCCTGTTAAATAAGATTGATAGTTACATCCAGGAACATCTACTGGAGATTTCAGAGCAAGAGGACTTCCTCAAACTTCCACGGTTAAAGGTACTATATTTTTGTTGACATTTGTACTTAGGAAAAAAAAAAGCAAGCTTAGGATAAAGTTTTTACATTCTGTATTGCCACCGTTTGTTCTGTAGCCCTCCCTTTACAAGAGATGCGGCTGTTTGCAGCAAACCTTTTTATTTCGCACAAATCCATGCAAGACTATCTAGGCAAAGGCTTGAATGTAGTCTTGTATTTAAGTTCCCAGATCAACCATTATACGATCTGCTGAGAAGATGAATGTTTTCATTGGCCAACTGTCCTCGAAAATAATTTGATATCTCGATTTCCTAAATCGAAAACTATTTAATGGCTTATTCTATGAAGTTGACAGACTTGTCTGGAAATATTAAGCAGAGCAAGTTCCTGTACCTGTAGATCCAGGCTACTCCCTCAAATCCAAAAGAGGGCAGTTACTAATGTGCATACTGTCATAGTTCCTTGAAATGTATATGAACAATCACTGCAAAGCAAAGAGGCAGGTTATTGGAGCTCCCAAATAAGGTGTGTACCCGCCCAATATTTTGGGGTATTCCTCAGACCGGAACCACCACCCCATACCAGTTTCTTGAACAGGAAACTCAGACGCCACATGACTGACATAGGCACATAGATATCTTGATAATCAAGGCTTAACAAAATGCATCAAGTGTTAACTTTCAGAGATGCACTAACCCTTAAGTTTGTTTTTATCCACAGCTGGAGGTAATGCTTGAAGATAATGTCTGTCTTCCTAGTAATGGAAAATTGTACACAAAGGTAATCAACTGGGTGCAGCGCAGCATTTGGGAGAATGGAGACCACCTGGAAGATCTAATGCAAGAGGTTTGTTTTGATGGAGAGGGAGTGGGCAGGCATGATTTTTTTTATGGACTTGTCAGAATGCGTAAAAGGATGGTTCATGTAAAGGTTTCCCTTTTCTGTTTTTTATTTTTCTCCGTTTTCTTTTATTCATGACCCTAAAGAACTTACATTTTACTATAGGTACCCCTAAGCTGAACAACTGGGGGGTTTCCAGGTGAGCCGAGAGCACCTTTCAGTCTGGCCGTTTACTTTCTTTTACACTTTCCCATGTGATGTGTAAATTTCAAATTATCTGTAAATTTAGTTTCGGATTTGAGACAGTTGTGCACAAATGTAACCAAGAAGTTGATTTTTTTTCTCTCTCAACAGGTTTATACTTGATAACTTAAGTAGGTAATGGCTTCTAACTGTTGTTCCTCCCCATTGATTTATCTCCCCATAGGTTTATTAACAAAACTAGGATATCCAAGACTGAAGAAGCAGCAAGAAATCTCAAGGGTATTGACACGTAACGAAGCAGCAGTCCTGCCCCAGTTCTCCTAAGAAAATCTACCCTGGGCAGAGAAAGATGATTATTTTAATTGTGTACTCCAAAATGGGAAATCTTAGTTTGTTCTTGCCAGTGCTTGGGTTTACATATATGTACAACCACAAGCCCGAGGGGGAAGTCTCTGCATCAGTTTTTTCGGAATTGGTAATATGTGCTTTAAGACTTTCAAGGTCCTTTTTCATCGATCGTTACATTGCTGCCTGTGAATCTAGATTGGGAAACCGGTTGTCTGAACTCCCTTGAAGTGTATCAGTGGGCTAGCATATGTATTGTACAGTCACTGACCTGTGATAGTAGCAGACCAAGAAGCCAAATCATGGATTTTGTTATACTAAGAAACCCTACTTCCAAGACCTGAATACGAAATTTAGGAAACGTTGGTTAAATTAAGTCCCAGTTGTGGTGATCAGTTTCGTCACTGCATGAAAAAACATTACTTCAGGCCAAATGCAGGCGCTGTAGTCTTAAGTGAGTGTTCAAATCCATCAAAATAGTCAAATTGATGTAAATTTAGCTGCCATTGTACACTGAAGTATGAAATGCTTGAATTAATCTCCAGCCTCTGGTAGAAACTCCGGGCTGCATCCCTGTCGAGTTATTTTGCACACCAGGTCACCTCAGTTTGAACTCCGCCCTATCGAAATCAGTGTTGCCACTGCCCCAATAAGAACTGTCTGGCCTTCCCTGAACTAGTACAAAAGTAATCCAAAACCGTTTCTCCCTCCTTAGGGCTCATCCATCTGGTATCACTTGGTTCCAGTGGCACAGCTTGTACAGGACCCACATCTAAACATACCTGTCTCGCTTAGGCCACTACGTAAAGCCTGGCCTCGCAGTTCGGGCTGGGTTGTTCCCGTTGAAGCAGGGTCAAGACTGAACATCCCTTTTTGTGCACTTCATCATTCATAAGAGCTTATTGGCAAGTGCTCCTTTAGAGATTACATTAGTTTTTCAGTGAAAACTTGGCCACATTAAACAACAGTATAGCACTTCAGCAATGCCCTTTAGTGTGCTTGAGCGTTCAAAGTCTCTAAGCTATTAATGAACCACTTAATTTGCCAAGCTATGCATTTTTAGCAAGGCGGCTTACTCCCACGGTGTGTAAATGGTGTTTCAACATTGACACCAACAAAGAACATAACTGCTTTCAAAAGCGTTTATTGCTTTTTTTGGTTTTTTCGTCTCACTGCAGCAGTATAAAGAAGACTGAAGTTGCTGCCTCTTCATGCCTGAAGCTGTACCTTTTCAGGAAAATGGTTTGTTTTGCAGCACCACCCAAAGAGGTCTTTGTTTTCAGTGGTCAGTTAATGGCAGCCCCTGCTCAAATAATAGACCTCTGGCACGGTCTCAGAAGTGCTGAAGTCATAGGTGTTGGTTCAGTTTGCTAAAGCTGATAGTCATTCGACTTCTGTAGTTTATGTAATTCCTGTGTGGCTTGTTGGTAAGATTCTGGTCAGTGAAGTGAAGATTCAGGTCTAAGTCCACCAAAGCGGCAATTAAATATATATATTTTTTGCTACTTCCAGTTGCACTTAAAGTTCATTTCAACTGATCTTGATAATGTCCACACTGAAAGCTAGAATTATAGTAGTTAGACTCTGTTGATATCTGCTCCCTGGATGACTTTACAACCTCAAAGCATCAAATTAGGTTCCAGTGTTTCCGTCCCTGCTATCTTGCGTGGTTAAGTATTAGTATGATCTACTAAGTAGATTAGTTGTGGGAACAGTGGCAATCCTTTCCCAATCTTATTTCATAGAGCAGCATTGGAAACGCTGACTGTCTTAAGTGCGTCAAGCAAAATTTCAGAACTTGAAGATCTCATGTGCACAAAAAGCCAACGTCCTGTGCAGACACATTCCTTCGGATTAATGCAAATACAGTAACTGTGTAAAATGAGTTTGTATCCTGAAATCTCCTCCCACCTTGTAATATTTTTGATTTCCAGCAGTATTCATGACTGATCAATCTCTGAGGTCTTATGTTTTTACACTGACTCCCTCTAACACAATAGGCACAGACTCCCTTACAATTCAGATGCACTCTTATTTTTTCATGATCTAATGTAGTGCACCAGCTGAAACGCCACAATGTTGGATTTAAAAATCCCACCTATGGGAGCCAGATCAATGGTGAATGCAGACCTGTTGGGAATGAAGGGTGCAATACTGTTTGGTGTCAGCCCTACTTTGCTTGTTTACATATATACTTGAGAGCACTGTTCAATTTCAGCATTTTTCTCTTGCACTGAAAATCCATAAACAGTTGTAGCATATTCTACATCTAGCCAAACCGAAGATCCGCATACAAGTATCTGAAGATGTTAAACCATGCCATCTGCTTCCCTTTTAATCCTGTGAATCAACTAGATTTCCTTCGGAGCGACGAAAGCTGCACTGAGATTACCTTTTGGGGTTTGCGTAATCTCGTTTGGTAGCCATGGTTACAGTAGCCACATGGGTGTTCTGTTGCTGTTTTGCAGGTTCAAACGTTGTACTACTCAGCTGATCACAAGCTGCTTGATGGAAATCTGCTAGATGAACAAGCCGAAGTGTTTGGCTGTGATGACCACATTCAGTTTGTGCAGGTACAAAGTGCACACCCTTGAGGTAACAATGGGTAACGGTTTTCTAGAACATTTTATAGCACACCTAAAGTTTAGGGATGTGCACACTTTTGCTTCAATAGTTTATTGGCAGTCACTTTTCCTAGTTTCTTTTTTTACATACTATTTGAGTTGTAGGTTTCTAAAACCAATCCCTTCATGAAGGCAAATTTAGCTAATGTGATATGGATTCCTTTAACGTGGAAACAATAAATAGAGCAGGATTCGGCTGATGGGCGTGGGGAAGTCGCAACTCATTCCAGGTAGTGATCTACTAATGAATTCTGGTCAGTAGTCCAAATGTTCTTAACTTTCTGACCCTGAAGCCAGCTTAGATGGCTTTCTGACTAACTATAATCGACTAGTTGTGGTAAATGACTGTAAGGGTATTTTGATGAGGTTCTAGTAACCCCACAACAATGGCACTTTGCTAACTTGGGTCATAGTCAAGCTTTCTATATAGCTGGTCACAACAGACTTTAGCAGTTTGAATTCTGATTGTATAGTCTTATGAAGACAAGTTACGTTGTTTGGGCTTGCAATATAGGCAGGACAGATGATGCTTCCGGGTTGAACACTGACTGGAATTACAGAGATATATAGGACCGTGTTGACTCTTTGAAATCCTCCTGTTATGATCTACATATTCGAGCGGAAATACCAGTTTAAGTACCTGAAGAAATCAAGTTCATTAGCCCTTACTATCAGATTAGTGGCCACATGCTGCTTTAAGTGTCCAAGTTGGTGCCATGGGTGGCGCCACTTGTAGCCTGTCATCTGGGGCACTGAAGTTTAGCCATAAAGAGGCAAAGTGGGTATTGGGCGTTCTCTGAAATATTCCAGCATCCTCACTGGTTGGAGACTAATCAAACCAGTTGTTTCTGGGTGTTAAGGTAATTGGAGAAACCATTCAGTTATGGTCTTAATTGTGAAGTTCACTACATGAATGTTTTAATTGAACGTCTGCTTTTTAGACCAGATGATCCTTACACTTTTTTTAGGCAGCAAAGTACTTGGGGTAAAAATGTAACTGTAAACCTAGCAAAATGGTTTTGTTCCCTTTAAGCTACGGACAAGAAAAGTAAACCAAATCAGTTAATGGCAAGCTGCATTAAAAGCTACTTTAGAGACAGTTGATTAAAGTTGTACAAACCTGTCTCTTGAACCGTATCACAGCTCCTCGTCTACTCCTATAACCTAAGATTTATTGTTTCCTCACACAAAACTTTCTTAATGGAAGTAATTGTATCGCTGATACAACTCCTGGCACGAGTTTTTTTGCTGTTACCCCACAATTCATCTGGATGTTCTTAATCCTCAATCTCACTAACAGTGGTCTTTACTTGGTTGGTTAAAGTTCTCGACTGAACCTGATTCGAAATGCTTCCTCATTACAATGTAAATCTTCTGTTTCTGGCAACTAAAATTAGAGGTTAGTTTTGATCCTATTAAGTTCCATGTCTGATCTTGGCTGGTTCTTGATGTCTGGGATAATAACGAGTAGAGTATCTCGTTGGAAGTTTGCCCAGCTGCTGGCAGATAGATGACTGTGTTGAACGTTCTTAGCTTGTAACTGGAATACTGCTTAACAGTTTAGCTTCCTCCATATTAAATCTAATTAGATGGAAGGGAATTTGCAGGTGTTTCATGACAGTCGGTGGTACGTCGTGGTGTTGTGGTATATTTGTTGTGCTAAGACTGTCTGTTTCCTCAAGTATGACCGCCTGGCCGAAGTACTGAGTACCAGTAATTCTAAAATACTGAAGTCTTGCTCTTAACTCGCCAGTCATTATCTCTTTCTGGCTATGTGTTTTTAACTATTGAATGAGTGTACTAAAGACCTGATGGGGTTGACAAGGCATATTGCAGCCAAACATACATTGCTATAAAAGACTTGGTTTCCTGAACACATGCATCTCAGTACAAGTACTTTGATTAAAAATGTGCAACGAATATTGTTGTACAAGGAAGCAATCTGCACATTTAGTGACTTGGCTTCACTACCTTGAGTACAGGCATTTTGCTAACCAACGGTTGTGGTAGACTCTTTAGGCCACTTACTTTTAATCCTGGGCCAGATAAAAAAATCTTATCGACTACCATTATTATATAATGGCTTTTGAGTTTGGTTCAGTTTCGCTGTAGAATTGTATTTAGGTGTGCTATAAATGTGGCTTTGGAAATTGGGTTTAAATTGAGGTTAAGAAATAAATTTCTAGTGGTGATATGGGTTCACTCAGTGGAGTAAAGGTAAATCAAGGTGTGGTGTATGGATAGGTTTCTGTAGCTGCCTTTTGATTTTGCAGAAAAAGCCACTGCGTGAAAACGACAAGCACATAAGTAGCAGTTCCTCTGGAAGTCTTTCTCCAAATGCTGTGATGCACAGCCCCAAACGCGAATGGAAAATCATTGCCTCGGAGAAGACCTCAAGTAAGTTTTTGTGATTTCCAGCTTTAATATCTCCAGACTAAGCACTTGTTGCAAAAATAGTTTTTCTAAACTCCTTCAAGAAGGCTAAATGTTTAAAACTGTTATTGTGACTCTTAGCCAGCGTTTGTAGGGTCCTCAAAGTAAATTCCGACTGGCGATGTATGGTGTTCTGCTCATGAAAAAAAAGCTGTTGATTAAAAGAAACTGCCTTTACACTACGGCCGTTACCCTGTAATACCTTTATCACACATCCATTACAATGCACATGCCAGTACCACACAATTTTACAGCACATATGCCTTTACCATGAAAATGTATTTTTTTGTATGCATTGTGTGTGTATAGATCTATATAGTGGCTAGGAGATTCATATCCCAAACGCTGCTCTGTGTTCAAATGATCCAGAAAAATACGCACACTCTGTCATGTGCAGTAGAACACTTATTGCGTAAAATTTGAAGGTAAATCCAGCAAATGGCAGGAAAGTATCACTGAGTTTGTGCATTCTTCTGGATCGTCTGGGCCCAGAGCTGTGCTTGGGATTTACACTGGGAGCCTTGTCCCTGCATGCACTGTACCGCCAGGACTTGCGGGAAACGAGACCCTAGGGACTAGGATATATGTATATATAAAACTTGATACTTATCTGTGAAATACATTTTATTTGTGAATGCATGTGTGATAAAGGCATATGCATTGTAATGGACGCTTTGTAAAGGGATGTATGGTTCCATCATACATGCGTTGCTTAAATTTGCCATTTTCAACTCAATACATGTTAGTTCTTTCCAAAACACTTCATCGACTTTAAGGGTTTAATGCTCAAAACCCAGGTTTTGTACTTGGAATTTGTGCGTGTAGTGGCCAGCACAGGCAGTTAAAGAATCTGACCGGTAGACTGTTCCCGGCTCTCAAAGGAGAGTGAGACTGCACCAAAAGATCTCTGAAATCTCAACAGGCTAAAACATTTCCACGAGTCACTATAACTCAGCTAATCATAAATCCTCACAATAAAGAATAAAGCTGCTTGGACAATAGAAAAGCCCTCTTGGCCATGGGTCCTTTTACTAAATCTTCTGGTAGGCTTTTAAAGTCACTCTATACTCTGGTGTAATATGTAGGCGTAAGAGTCCCCTTTTTTTACGGCTAATGGCAGCCACAATCTGGTCTGAATGTAGTCATCCCATAACACTCGTGAACATGCCTAAGAATCCAGTGCTTGCTCACTTAAGCAGATAGAAGAAATGATTCTGCTTTTTGTGAGTGTTTGACATTCCTTGCAAATGTACTGGATCTATTCCCACTTTCTACTTTGTATCTAGTTAGTAAGCAGTGGTTTTCAGTTGGGATTAATTAACCATATTGGTATTGTGAAAAACGCCCGATTATTTATTTTTCTGTCCACTGCTCCTCTTGGTGACTTCTAAGTCTATGGTAATTTAATTACTGGAAAGTAACAGCCTCCAGAATCGTCCACTCTTTAAAAGCACGAAATTGTGTGTGGGCTAGAATATTTTACATCATTTTTAAAACCGATGTATTGGTTATTTAGTCTTTTCTAGCCTAAAGGGATTGGTGAAGCTTGTTTATCTCAGATCCTTTTACTAGAGTTATATAACCTGATTCCTTCTGTTTCGTTCAAATGGGCCGTGAAGTGGATTAGGGCTTTTGTCCAAAATTCCACTCACCCAAAGTAGCAGTGCTATGAAAATGCTAAATATAAGATGGTGTGATATTGATTTGAACCCAGTGTTAATCTAGTCATGCTCCCTTACTCCTTATAGTGAATGTATCTGAATAGCATTGTTTAATGAATCTGCACTCCTTGCTTTACTGAACTAGACAGCAGTCTTTGGAAACCTAACTAATTTGTTTCACTTTCAGGTAACACCTACTTATGTCTTGCTGTCTTGAACGGTGTTTTGTGTGTGATTTTCCTCCATGGACGAAACAGCCCTCAAAGCTCTCCCTCCAGTACTCCACGTTTGCTCAAAAGTTTGAGTTTTGAGATGCAGCCAGACCCTATTGAGAAGGTTATGTCCCCCATGCAGTATGCTCGATCTGGACTAGGAACTGCGGAACTGAATGGAAAGCTAATAGCTGCAGGTGTGTAAGAGGGGATTTCTCGTTTGTACATTTTATGTAATGAACACACGTTGGGAATATTATCTATAGATCCAATGGTCCGTATCCTCACACTCTCGTTTTCCTTGTGAAGTATGCAACGGAGTATTTAACCCACAAAATAGCTCATTTTAAACTCGACTGCACGTGTCCCTTCAAACACATGACCTACTATTAAATCACTTGACTCCTCCCGCAGATTTGTTTTCCTTACACAAGAGCAATAAAAGGTGGATACAATCTAGTGGTATGTAGTTTGTTTGTCGGTCACAGAATCAGAGCCCTTACACTCAGTCGTGCGTTCTCAATGTACCTGCATTGATGGCAGAGCAAATACTTTATTTACAAATACCTGTAAGCTAAACTTCCTTTCTGAGCATTTACTGTTTGATGAACACAATGTCGTAATCTGATTAATTCATGACCATAAAAGGTATTTTTGTAATTACCAGGTGGTTACAACAGGGAAGAGTGCCTCCGTACAGTTGAATGCTATGACCCACAGAAGGATTGCTGGACTTTCATTGCACCAATGAGAACACCACGGGCACGATTTCAAATGGCTGTGTTAATGGTATGTGATTATGACAGGGGAGACCCAATAAACCCTTGTAGGCTTGGGCAAAAGTTCATTAAGGTCAAAGGGGTGCTACAAGGGATTTGTTTGTAACAAAAAAATCACTCAGTTAGAAGTCGTATTCATAATATCTAACTCCAATGTACCCACAAGGTATCTCAAATATCAATGAATAAAATTCAATTGTTGGAAGGAGAAGGAGACACGGAGAGAATAAAAAAATGTTGTACGAAAGTTTTTATAAATTCAATGAAATAAATTGTAAAGCAAAAAGTAAAAAGATACAAAATATAAAGCAACAAAGTAATGAACAGAGGTATATATCACTTCACCACATCAGTTCAAAACTTGAACATCAACTCCAAAAAGAATTTCTAGCAACAACCAAACGAAATTAATTCATCATGGTTGTGTGCTTGTGCACAAGCAGCATAGGTGGAGATGATGTAGTTGTCGACGTTTCGGTCTTAAACTGCTACCGTCATGAAGACCATCAGGACTGTTAAGTTCATTGCAGGTAAAAGAAACCCCCTGAAGATTCCAGTTGCACCGTTCTTATTTGGAACGGTGTATATAGTAACAAATCTAGTACGTCTTGAATGGAGTCTTAACGGTGGTATAAATCCTACCAGAGAGAGTCGCCAAGGCGCATAGAGTTTTAGGTCCAAACGAACGGCAAGATGTGTTCCAGTTGCGTTGTGGGAGAGCTATAATGGTATGTGGCCATTTCATGCATGAAACAAAGCTTCCCAACACTTTAAGGCTTGTTTATTTGGCAACTACAGTCCACTTAATTAAGTAGTGGGTGTTCAAGAATATGAATTTAATCATGACGTGATGCTTTAAATAACTTCTAGAATTCCACCGCTTCGAATCTGCCATGCAACCAGCCTGGTTGGAAATGTGTAAATCTTGGGTTATAAAAGGGAGCCATGCTTTACGCGTTGAGTGGTTAACCACCTCAAAAAGTGCTCCAGTGGAAAACAAGGGGCCCTGTAAACACTCCAACTCAACGATGGCGACTGATCTAAGTGATCACTCTGTTCTATTGCATGGTAAAAATATTTCCCCATGCAGTGTGGAATCCACTTTGAAGGGGAGGACTAGAACGGTATCGACTGAGTTGCCATGAACCTATTTTTCTTCCTAGCATACCCATGACTTTTCCACCGTCTGTTTGTGGTGCTACACCAATGCAACAAAAGAACACACATTTATTCCCCTCTGAGGTTTGACACCACCTCATTGCTCCGGAAGTAGCGCACATGTATGGGATTGCACTGTGAAGTTGTGCTGCTGTAAAGTATGTCTTCCAGGTCAATCCTACTCCAGCAACTTTACCACAGGTTAGATCTTACGCCTATTCTATGTACGCCAATGTTTGAGACAAAGTTGCTTATGAAGCTTTTTAGAACTTTCATTCTGCTAATCTGCAGTTCTTGGGTTAGGGTGTGGAGACCACTTTTCTTGTATCCTTAACCCCCCCCCCCCCCCCCCCCCCCGTCCCCCGGCTTGGCATGAAAATAGACACTCCTGTATGTCAAATCGAATTATGGTTTTACTTTCTAGCATTAGGCAGCTCACTCCTGGTTGTCTACGAACTTTGTTGCTATTAAAAATAAAAAGTTCAGCTTGAAAGAGCAGGAATATGCCATCAAGATGGGTCTTATTCTTGTATTCTTGTCCTCTGCCTGCACTGGTGCACAATTTGCAGTCCAGCACAAAGTCCAGCATGCTTGCGTTGTGGTTCGAGGGTGTCTCTGTTGCGTGTAGGATTGTTTTCATGTAGGAAGGGACCTTCCTGCACAAAAACCTTTCGGGGGAAACTGTATTTTAAGTGTGCTGCAGCGCACTTTAAAAAGAAACCATGGTGGTTTCTCCTTGTTTCTCCTGTTAAAGGCGTATAATTTGCATCCATTCCCTGGCTTACCAGTGTTGGTATCTGTAAATGCTTCTGAATACATGGGTGGATGCATGGGAACACCCACGCTCCACCAATGTAGAATTTCCCGGCATAGTGTAACACAATGCAGCAACTTCTGCTGCCTTGCAGCAGATTTACAAAGCCTTGCAGAGGACCTCCGCGTGGTATGGTAAATCTCATTCTAGGTTTTGCCACCTTGCATGGCTCAAGGGCGATGTGAAACTTTAATAATTCTGGACCCCAATCTTCAATTTGTCTTACTAAATTCCACATATTTAGTTGCAATGCCCATTAATTCTTCCAAAAGCCAAATTACTGGGTCAGTACGAGTTGTTCAGAGAACCTAGTGAAACGGCCCAAATAACGCGTGCTTTAACAATAGCAGTCTGCTGTACTAAGGACAGACAATTGGATTACATGAATTATTGGTTGGAGACCTCTGAGTAATTTCGCTATTCTGTATCCAATTAATTGATTTTAAATTAAACCTCTGCTCAGTTAATAACTTTGGCCCAGAGTAGGCAGGGTTAACTCGAATGAAAGTTGTAAAAAGAAGTATCCGTACCAAAACTGTTAAAGCACAATAAAAATCACACACCAATTTATAGAAGTATAATTTTGAATGAGCAACGGACAAAAACAAATCTGATTGGGGTAACCGGACACCAGGTCTTCTGCATCAAAAGGCGCCAATTACAGATATCTGGATCCACTAGATTGGGTCAAAGTTGAGGCTGACTGGGGTGAATGGAGGGTGGGTTGGCTACAAGGTCCAGGTTCATCTCAGCGAAAAGTTTCCCGTCAACTTAGCTTTTTTTTTTCCCCCTGAGGAATTGCCTCTGTGGGGCGTGCTGCTGGCTGGATCGAACGAAGGGCTTGACAACTGTGGTGCTACTATGCAGAAGTGTCCACTTTGCAGTCTTGAGGTAGAAAGTATACTTGAACACCAGCCTATGGTCCAGGACCTTTTGGGAACGACTTGTTGAGTTAGGACTCTGTCTTTTCAAAAAGAAGGGAGGAAGGAGATCACTTGATCAATGGACACGTTTACCACTCAAGGGAGTGGAAGGTCCAGTCGCAGCGTGTGCCCGTATCAATGGTTACAACAAGGGGGGTGCTGGACTGTTCCTAAGCGTGACTGAGGGAAAGACTAACTGGCGTGACCAAAGGTGTAAATGTAACACCCAAGGGCATCCATTTTGTTGGATGGATTTGCCTCACACACCCCGAAGGATGTCATGCTTCATCATCGGCGGTTGCTCCTCGTCGGGGAGGCGGTGCAATCCCCGACGGGCTCACCTCAAAGAGGGGCTCTTTGGCGGAGATCTTTTTCCAACTGCCTTATGGTGAGGTGTGGGCAGGGTGGTATGTGATAGTGAAAAAGGGATATTAAAATGTAGCCAAGGGTACCGGAATGAATTTTATTCTGGGGGTCCCTAGCTGCAGTTAAAAACAGGGGGCTAGCTCACTAGGAGTCAACGAGTAAGGTCAGGTGAACCTAGATGGGGCTAGTGGTGCAAACGGTCGACATGTTTCTCGCAGTGGGCAATAGTTACCCGCGATTCATCAGGACCTATAAAAGGTGATTAACCACATGCTGGTGTCATGTGTGGGTTTGTGTGTGCATTACCTCTGTGGGAGTTGTCCTATGCCTAAACATGGAAAAGAGATAAAACAACAATGGTTAAAAACAATTTGCAAGATGCAAAGTCGGTCACGCCATGTGAAAGAACTGTGAATAGCGTGGCATGCTATAGGTGTACTTGTGGTTCAAGTAACAGTCAATACATGCCTGAGTGGTTAAGTATGCCAAGTGTCTGAAGTATGGCACACAGAACAATCACTGAGTAGGTGAGGTGGGTATTTTTGTGAAGTGTGAGGAGGTTTTAAAAGGTTAAAAACGATTAACATGCAGTAGCTATGCAGGCTCAAGTGTGCACCTGGGTTCATACCATGTGGAGGCATCAGTAAGTAACAGAGGGAGACATCCATACAAACATGAAGGTTATAAAGTGAGCAATTGCACATACACTCTGACTCCAGGGAGCCTCAGTTCTAACAAACTCCCATTGTCCACTCACCTATCTGTCAAGAACTAACTGCCACCAGAGGGGTCGGCGGGATAAGGCATCAAGGATGAGTCCAAAAGTCAAGACTGGGGTAAAAAGTAAACAAAACCGCCAGGCAACCATTAATGAGAGAGCAGTATCTTCTACCTCGAGTGACTCCTAGTCTAGAGCCCTATTGTCCCGCTGTAGCACTCACCTCTGATCTCTTGCGCCCTGGCTGCTTGACCTACCCTTCTCCGCCGAGCTCGAGTAGATGTGGGAGCTCGGCGGGCAGGGTTATTTACATTGGTAACAGCGAATCAACACGGAGCGAGCGTCCCCGCCTATCGGCGAGTCACGTGGTTACCGCCGTTTGTGGGGCGGCCATCTTTAACTAGTGGGTCTAGGACGTTTGGTGGGCTATGATGTGTATTCGCGCACCTTTAAACTATGTATAGTGCGTGAGAAGCCCATTGCTCATGGCGTTAGAACACGTAGGAGCCGGGTTACAATAAGTTAGGCCTTGCTACAGTGTTGACAATGTGATGGGGCGACCTCGTGATGCTAACAAGTGTGGCAGCGGCCATGATTGAATGGTGTCACAGCGCCTAAGCCCCTGGGTGAGTCCTAGCGGCGAGTCACGTGGTTACCGCCGTTTGCGGGGCGGCCATCTTGAACTAGTGGGTCTAGAACATTAGGTGGGCTAGAATGTGTATTCGCGCTCCGTTAAACTATGTGTAGTGCGCAAGAAGCCCGTTGTTCAGGGCGTTGAATCACGTGGGAGCCGGGTTAAAATAGTTATGCCTTGCCTCAGTGATAAAAATGTAATGGGGCAACCTCGTGATGTTAATACGTGTGGCAGCGGCCATAATCAGACCCCCCAGGATATTGCTGCATGGATTGGCAAATTTAGCGGCACAAATATGGAAATTTAGCGGCACAGATATGGAAATTTAGCGGCATTTTTGCGGCACTTTGTTTTACTGATAATCATTCATTTTCAGCCTGAAATCAATTGACCTCCCATGGAGGCTGGCCCTTTACTTCAGTTGTTACAGGGTACATGTTATTTAGTGTTGTAAGCACTATTTTCTTTATTGAGTTTCTCTTACTGTATGCACGGCGTGCCTTGCCTACATTCAGTGCGCCATGCGGCCCCATCACGCCTCTCTCCGGGCGCCACACTTTAGGTTTCAGCACAGCGCCTTTAAGACAGAAGAAGAATAAATGAACCAGTTGTTGAAATATAGAAAAACCTGAATTTCTTTTGCTAACACTTACCAATGGAGCTAAAACTTTTTCGTGAAGAGTTGACCCTTGGAAATGTTGCTAGTTCAAAGATTTGACTTCCTCACAAAATCCAAGTTCCTTCCTCGAGAATCTGTGAATTGTGCATGCAGATGCGATTTCAAGGGGGCCACAGATGCAAAAAAAAATGTCCAGTCCTCATGATCTGAAGAATTACCTGCAGGGTCATCATTTTGTATGCTGCATGGGGGGTGCAACATTACACCTCTAGTAAGTCCAAAATCGGTTTGTATTCACTTGATACCTTCTAAACCAAAAACAAGAGTATAATCTTGTCCCCTTCTGGAAAGATGGACTTAAATTACCTTGTTTTTCAATATGCTTTATGTTCCCTCCATTAAAGCTGTAGCTTCTGGGGTCTGTCTGGAAGAGGAGCTGATTAAAAACAGTCTACTCAGTCTTCCTATATTCAAATTTATTAATCTGATATTGAGGTTTTCCATTCCTCCTTCAAAATACGCAGTCTTCCATGGAAGGCAAGATCGGTCGAGGTTCAAGTCATGGTTTTTGGGAGTAGGAAGGGGGTGGGATGCAGAGCAGGTATGCTAACTTTTGGAGGCTGAGACTGGGATTTCCAAGATGGAGGGACACTCCAGCCTCATCCCTTCCCACAAAAAGGCTTGTAGCTTTAGGATGGAAGGATGGTCCAAAAGCTTTTCGAGAGCGGTAGAATTTTCATCTTCTAGGCCCATTGCGTCCCAGTTACTACCACACCGGGAGGCCGGGGGCATTTACCTGGTTTGCGTTAGGGCCCGCGTCTGCGTCACTGCATCTGCAGCTGCGCAAAGTAACTGCATCTACTTCTGCAGTCTGCATCTGCTAATTTCTAAAACCAGGTATGTTCTTGTTTACAAGATATGTTTTGTTAGATTGGCTCGTGGGGCAAGGCATGGAGTTAGTGTAATCTTAAATCATTTTCAAACTGTTAGTTATTTGTCTTAACCTTGGTGACTCGAGAAGGGATTGGTGGATTACGTACGTGTTCCAGTCAGGGCTGCACCAGATTTGTGTCTGTGGACTGTGGGTCTGGGGCTATACAATTATCATTCTGGAAGCACAATTTAGGTCGACAGGAGGCATGGCCCCTCAATAACATTCAAATATCTGGTAACTGTTTGCGACCAATGGGCTTTCGGAAGGGTGAGGGTGCCGACAGATGTATTCTTAATTTTAAGGTAATGTATTCTGTTCATACCATGTGCCTTTGGTATGCAGACCTTCGGGTTTCAGTGCTGGTTTTGCTACCTGCTTGTTCTGTGACATGAAAGAGGGACGTTGTCTTCTCATGCTCTGTGTTGAATTGAATTTCAGACACAACACATATGTTAAAGCCTTGGGTGCAGCCAGGTGCATACACATCCGTTTAAAGTTAAGCGCGAGAGAGTCTCTGTGTGTCAATGTCATGGTCCGCACAGGGGCTCTGCACTGTATACGTGTGTGCCCTACTCAGAGGAAGAGATTGCCAACTGCATTGCGTCCCAGTTACTACCACACCGGGAGGCCGGGGGCATTTACCTGGCTTGTGTTAGGGTCCTCGGCAGCGTCACTGCATCTCCAGCTGTGCAAAGTAACTGCATCGGCTTCTGCTAATTATCAGCTGTGAGTCTCTACAGCTGCAGTTAAAGTCACGTCTCCCGGGGTAAAAAGAGGGCGCTGACGCTGTAGAGCGCTTGCTGTGCCTGGTGCTCGATGCTCTGAGCAGAAATGCAATATTGCTTCTCAAAAAGTCGTAACATTATGTTCACATTCCAAGCTGTTCATGCCTTACATCGCACTGCTTGCACTGTGACAGATTTCAAAGGCTGCACTGTTGCCGTTTTTACAAAGAAAAACCGGATGTGACGGATCGGGTGAATCAAATGATGCGCCTGGAAGACACTCATGCAAATCGTTATTTGTGAAGTTGTTACAACTTAAAACAAAGTCCAACACCGTATATAAGGGGATATTAGGATCGGAGAGGCCCAGAGATTCTTATCTGCAGCTTGTTGGATGCAAAAATCTATTGTATGAATATGGAGGATGGCATTTTCCAAATTTCGCGGGCAGTTTTGTAAAAATCGCGGCATTTTTACAAAACTGCCGATTTCGCGATTTTGTTGCAAATCGCGAAATCGCGAAATACTGGAGGGTCTGCATAATGGAGTGGTGTCACAGCGCCTAACCCCTGGGTGAGTCCATAGACCAAGCGTACTGTAGGCGGATTCGTGTTGTATATCGGAGTGCCCACGTTTCTGAAGTAAAATGCTCAGAGTTCATAGGTAGTATTAATTGGAAAATGCAGGGTTGTCCATGCAAAATGTGTCAAAAATATCCCCTGAGGTACTGTGGCGTTAGTTCTGTTCGTGGTGTTGACAATGTTGGGGGTAAAAACCCATATTGGAGTGTTTGTTTAAGTATACTATGCGGTATGAACCCAGTGGAGGGAAGGGGGGTATCATTACAGTTTGCAGCCCAAAGCTGGATATGGGGCTGCATGGAATGGTTGGCAGCAGTGTTCAAAGATGGGATTGAGATGGCTCAAAGCGAATGCCACGGGATGTCTTCATTGAGACCCAGTCTGTCAGAGGATAGACGGTGAACCCATCTGTGTTCCTTCCGAAAAAGGGCATTCTTGGGGCAATTAGGGCTGGACTCGAGTACTACCCACTTGACAGAGTCCTCGTCATGGCCTTGGTCTACATAATGTTACACATCTTTGTGTGTGTCTTTTTGCAGCGGAAGTTGCTCCGATGTTCAATAATCCGAGTTTTGATGGGGCGAGTTGTCATTCCGACATACTGCAAACCGCAAGGGCACGTGAGGAGGTATATGCAATGTGAGGTGTTGCAATTGGTATGGTGCCTAAGCTCCCATGTGAAGGTCTCAGAGAGCTGTATAGTTTTAACTGTCATGGTGTACCGGCAGACTCCACACATACTGCAGGGATAGTGGCCCGTGACCGGGGGAAGATGCCACAGTGTCTGTTGGGTTTCTTTTATGGCCTTCTTAGGTCGGGTGCTGATTAAAATATCCTTTAGGTTCTGTGACCTCTTGAAGGCGAACCTGGGGTCTTCCAGGGTCATGTCGCCCGTGCTCAATATTCCCCAATGGTGCTTGATAGTCTTCCTGATTTGGTTAGACCTAGGGGTGAACGTGGTCACACATGTGATGGGTTGGTTCTCAGTAAGGACCTTTTCCCGGCGCTCAAGCAGTGCCTCGCGATTGTTATTCCTTGCCCGTTTCTTAGCTCTCAGAACATCGCTTTTAGGATAACCCCTGTCAAGCTGGTTCCTGGACAAGATTGTGGATTCCTTTTTATAATCACGCACATCGCTGCAATTGCGCCTAATCCGCAAGAATTGCCCGAAGGGCAAATTGGTGCGCAAGGCCTTCGGATGGTGACTTTTATAGTGTAGGAGACTGTTGCGGTCGGTGGGTTTCCGATACATGGTAGTGCTTATTGTCCCCTCGTCTAGTCTGATTGTTAAGTCCAGGAAAGCGATCTCCTTGGGTGATGAGGTCATGGTAAATTTCAGATGCGGGTTTAATGCATTGACCCACTCTAGAAAAGCTTCCTGGGAGGTTGTAGGCCCTTTCCACAAGAATTGGACTCATGGTCTATGTGTGTATTTTCGAACTTGGCCATGTACAGACAGGCTACCAAGGGAGCAAATGTACTGCCCATAGAGGTGCCTTGGGTCTGGTGGTAGAATTTGCCCCTAAATTCAAAATAATTTTCTGTAAGCGCTAGGGTGGCGCATTCCATGACAAATTATTGTGGAGTGTTTGAAGTCCACCTCTCCTGGCTTAGTCTCTCCTCAATTACCTCTAGAGTGGCCCTCTGAGGAATGTTCGTATAGAGGGCCTCAACGTCCAGGGTAATCAATAGATCAATCTCCTCAGCGTGCTGGACACTGTCAGGATGCGTAACACGTCTGTGGTGTCTTGGATGTAGGAGGGGATGTTTTTGACAAGGGGTTGCAGAAAGTGGTCACAAAATTGTGAAAGGGGCTCCAGGACCGAGTCTATCCCTGAGACGATTGGTCTCCCTGGTACCGGTCTGGTTGCTTTGTGAATCTTCGGTAAGATGTAAAAATAGGGGACCCTCGGGTCCTTTTTGATAAGGAAGTCTGCCTCCTTTCTCGTGATCCATTGATCACATTCTGCGCTTGTGACCAGGCTCGTGATGGTAGTTAGCAAGTGCTGGGTTGGATCGTTAGTGATGGGAGTATAGTACTTTTGGTTGCCCAGTTGTCTATTGCATTCTATCTCATAGTCTTTGGTATTCATTAGAACAGTGGCGCCACCTTCGTCTGCTTGTTTTATAGTGATCAGAGGATCATCAGCCAGTGATCTCAGAACTGTCATCTCATCCCTGGAGATGTTGCAGTGTGGTGAGTGTCTGTTCAATTTAGAGATGTCTTTCAAAACCGCTTGTTCGAATGTGAGCACCTCAGAGGGGACCATTCCATTGTGCGGTGTGAACGTAGATGGATTATGTAGTCCAGAGTCATCTATCGGTTCACTGGGTTTGCCTTCAAAAAAGGCTTTTAACCTGACTTTTCTGAAGAACGACTTCAATTCCCTAGTCTCTTGGAATTGATCAATCTTGGGTGTCGGTACAAATCCTAGACCTTTTTGGAGTACCTCCACTTCTTTCTGTGAGAGGAGACGGTCAGAGAGATTGACCACCAGGCTTATTGTGGTCCTGATCGGCTCGTGCTCCTCGTGTCCATCCCTTGTGGGCGTGGTTCCTCCCATTGTACCCTCTTTTCTGGTGCGTTCCCTCTTTTTCGCCCTCGCCCTCTGCCCCAGCCTCTGCCTAAAAAAGGAGGGTGAGCAGGGTTTTGAGGGGGGTAGAACGGGGGGTATTGGGGGGCAAACGGGGGTTGGAAGTGGGGGAACTGGGGATATTGCCAAAAGGGAGGGGGCCCGGTGAGGGGTCCTTGGTTTGGATAGTTAGGGTAACTTTGTTGCCCTCGGCCCCTTCCTCTTCTAGCTCTGGGCGGCATTTGCGCTGCACCATTTTCTCCACTACTATCGGAGCCGCTGTTAGAGCCCCTTCTGGAGGAATTAGTACTGGAGTCCGAGTTATAGTCTGTATTATGGTTGGTCCCTGGGGGCACATAGTCATCCTTAAGGTATGGATAGACCTTCTCTTTAGAGAATTTCTTGATGTCCTTTTGCAATTTGGCAACCTTCTGGTTCATCAGAAATTCTTTGTGCTCCGCCATTTCTTTGTTGATTTCCGCTAGTTTTGTCTTAAAGCCAGGATTTTGTACCGCTGATTTCAAGGCCGCTTCAGCTGCTTGTATTCTAACTAGAAGTGCATCTGCTAGGCGTTTGGCTGTGTTTACTATCAGGATGAGGAGGTCGTGTGTACACTTCCATGCCACCTGTGACCACTCAACCTTGAATTGACCATCCTCCCAGAATATCCTTGGGAAATTCCTAACGATCAACCCATTAGGTGCTATTTTGGCTTTGAAATATTGGGCTATCATCGTGCCGTGGATAGTTATCCTTATCCATTCCCGCTTTAGATCTGATAGGGATTGCCACTCTGTAGTATTACTCCCCGTGGCTGGTTCAGCGTCGATACCAAACAAAGATGGTATCCTCATGATAGCTGATGCATCCTCCTCACCAAAACTCAGTCCTTGACCCTCCATAGTGGAATGGTCAAGGGTGGCTGGTCTCGGTAGAGTGGAGTCCTTCACAGAAGGTAAAGAAGGGGGGAAAAAAAGGGGAAAAGGGAAGGTTCCAAGTGCCAAAATAGGCTCTGGACCAGGTGTGACCCACCTATTAGGTATGAGGTCAACAAATTTTGGGGGATCTGAACAATCTAACCCACCTAGAGGGAGCTCCCACGGTGTGAACCGTGCTCAAGTATTTTCAAAAAGAAGGGAGGAAGGAGATCACTTGATCAATGGACACCGTTTACCACTCAAGGGAGTGGAAGGTCCAGTCGCAGCGTGTGCCCGTATCAATGGTTACAACAAGGGGGGTGCTGAACTGTTCCTAAGCGTGACTGAGGGAAAGACTAACTGGCGTGACCAAAGGTGTAAATGTAACACCCAAGGGCATCCATTTTGTTGGATGGATTTGCCTCACACACCCCGAAGGATGTCATGCTTCATCATCGGCGGTTGCTCCTCGTCGGGGAGGCGGTGCAATCCCCGACGGGCTCACCTCAAAGAGGGGCTCTTTGGCGGAGATCTTTTTCCAACTGCCTTATTGTGAAGTGTGGGTGTGTGGGCAGGGTGGTATGTGATAGTGAAAAAGGGATATTAAAATGTAGCCAAGGGTACCGGAATGAATTTTATTCTGGGGGTCCCTAGCTGCAGTTAAAAACAGGGGGCTAGCTCACTAGGAGTCAACGAGTAAGGTCAGGTGAACCTAGATGGGGCTAGTGGTGCAAACGGTCGACATGTTTCTCGCAGTGGGCAATAGTTACCCGCGATTCATCAGGACCTATAAAAGGTGATTAACCACATGCTGGTGTCATGTGTGGGTTTGTGTGTGCATTACCTCTGTGGGAGTTGTCCTATGCCTAAACATGGAAAAGAGATAAAACAACAATGGTTAAAAACAATTTGCAAGATGCAAAGTCGGTCACGCCATGTGAAAGAACTGTGAATAGCGTGGCATGCTATAGGTGTACTTGTGGTTCAAGTAACAGTCAATACATGCCTGAGTGGTTAAGTATGCCAAGTGTCTGAAGTATGGCACACAGAACAATCACTGAGTAGGTGAGGTGGGTATTTTTGTGAAGTGTGAGGAGGTTTTAAAAGGTTAAAAACGATTACATGCAGTAGCTATGCAGGCTCAAGTGTGCACCTGGGTTCATACCATGTGGAGGCATCAGTAAGTAACAGAGGGAGACATCCATACAAACATGAAGGTTATAAAGTGAGCAATTGCACATACACTCTGACTCCAGGGAGCCTCAGTTCTAACAAACTCCCATTGTCCACTCACCTATCTGTCAAGAACTAACTGCCACCAGAGGGGTCGGCGGGATAAGGCATCAAGGATGAGTCCAAAAGTCAAGACTGGGGTAAAAAGTAAACAAAACCGCCAGGCAACCATTAATGAGAGAGCAGTATCTTCTACCTCGAGTGACTCCTAGTCTAGAGCCCTATTGTCCCGCTGTAGCACTCACCTCTGATCTCTTGCGCCCTGGCTGCTTGACCTACCCTTCTCCGCCGAGCTCGAGTAGATGTGGGAGCTCGGCGGGCAGGGTTATTTACATTGGTAACAGCGAATCAACACGGAGCGAGCGTCCCCGCCTATCGGCGAGTCACGTGGTTACCGCCGTTTGTGGGGCGGCCATCTTTAACTAGTGGGTCTAGGACGTTTGGTGGGCTATGATGTGTATTCGCGCACCTTTAAACTATGTATAGTGCGTGAGAAGCCCATTGCTCATGGCGTTAGAACACGTAGGAGCCGGGTTACAATAAGTTAGGCCTTGCTACAGTGTTGACAATGTGATGGGGCGACCTCGTGATGCCAACAAGTGTGGCAGCGGCCATGATTGAATGGTGTCACAGCGCCTAAGCCCCTGGGTGAGTCCTAGCGGCGAGTCACGTGGTTACCGCCGTTTGCGGGGCGGCCATCTTGAACTAGTGGGTCTAGAACATTAGGTGGGCTAGAATGTGTATTCGCGCTCCGTTAAACTATGTGTAGTGCGCAAGAAGCCCGTTGTTCAGGGCGTTGAATCACGTGGGAGCCGGGTTAAAATAGTTATGCCTTGCCTCAGTGATAAAAATGTAATGGGGCAACCTCGTGATGTTAATACGTGTGGCGGCGGCCATGATGGAGTGGTGTCACAGCGCCTAACCCCTGGGTGAGTCCATAGACCAAGCGTACTGTAGGCGGATTCGTGTTGTATATCGGAGTGCCCACGTTTCTGAAGTAAAATGCTCAGAGTTCATAGGTAGTATTAATTGGAAAATGCAGGGTTGTCCATGCAAAATGTGTCAAAAATATCCCCTGAGGTACTGTGGCGTTAGTTCTGTTCGTGGTGTTGCCCCAAGAATGCCCTTTTTCGGAAGGAACAGAGATGGGTTCACCGTCTATCCTCTGACAGACTGGGTCTCAATGAAGACATCCCGTGGCATTCGCTTTGAGCCATCTCAATCCCATCTTTGAACACTGCTGCCAACCATTCCATGCAGCCCCATATCCAGCTTTGGGCTGCAAACTGTAATGATACCCCCCTTCCCTCCACTGGGTTCATACCGCATAGTATACTTAAACAAACACTCCAATATGGGTTTTTACCCCCAACATTGTCAACACCACGAACAGAACTAACGCCACAGTACCTCGGGGGCTATTTTTGACACATTTTGCATGGACAACCCTGCATTTTCCAATTAATACTACCTATGAACTCTGAGCATTTTACTTCAGAAACGTGGGCACTCCGATATACAACACGAATCCGCCTACAGTACGCTTGGTCTATGGACTCACCCAGGGGTTAGGCGCTGTGACACCACTCCATCATGGCCGCCGCCACACGTATTAACATCACGAGGTTGCCCCATTACATTTTTATCACTGAGGCAAGGCATAACTATTTTAACCCGGCTCCCACGTGATTCAACGCCCTGACCAACGGGCTTCTTGCGCACTACACATAGTTTAACGGAGCGCGAATACACATTCTAGCCCACCTAATGTTCTAGACCCACTAGTTCAAGATGGCCGCCCCGCAAACGGCGGTAACCACGTGACTCGCCGCTAGGACTCACCCAGGGGCTTAGGCGCTGTGACACCATTCAATCATGGCCGCTGCCACACTTGTTAGCATCACGAGGTCGCCCCATCACATTGGCAACACTGTAGCAAGGCCTAACTTATTGTAACCCGGCTCCTACGTGTTCTAACGCCATGAGCAATGGGCTTCTCACGCACCATACATAGTTTAAAGGTGCGCGAATACACATCATAGCCCACCAAACGTCCTAGACCCACTAGTTAAAGATGGCCGCCCCACAAACGGCGGTAACCACGTGACTCGCCGATAGGCGGGGACGCTCGCTCCGTGTTGATTCGCTGTTACTAATGTAAATAACCCTGCCCGCCGAGCTCCCACATCTACTCGAGCTCGGCGGAGAAGGGTAGGTCAAGCAGCCAGGGCGCAAGAGATCAGAGGTGAGTGCTACAGCGGGACAATAGGGCTCTAGACTAGGAGTCACTCGAGGTAGAAGATACTGCTCTCTCATTAATGGTTGCCTGGCGGTTTTGTTTACTTTTTACCCCAGTCTTGACTTTTGGACTCATCCTTGATGCCTTATCCCGCCGACCCCTCTGGTGGCAGTTAGTTCTTGACAGATAGGTGAGTGGACAATGGGAGTTTGTTAGAACTGAGGCTCCCTGGAGTCGGAGTGTATGTGCAATTGCTCACTTTATAACCTTCATGTTTGTATGGATGTCTCCCTCTGTTACTTACTGATGCCTCCACATGGTATGAACCCAGGTGCACACTTGAGCCTGCATAGCTACTGCATGTTAATCGTTTTTAACCTTTTAAAACCTCCTCACACTTCACAAAAATACCCACCTCACCTACTCAGTGATTGTTCTGTGTGCCATACTTCAGACACTTGGCATACTTAACCACTCAGGCATGTATTGACTGTTACTTGAACCACAAGTACACCTATAGCATGCCACGCTATTCACAGTTCTTTCACATGGCGTGACCGACTTTGCATCTTGCAAATTGTTTTTAACCATTGTTGTTTTATCTCTTTTCCATGTTTAGGCATAGGACAACTCCCACAGAGGTAATGCACACACAAACCCACACATGACACCAGCATGTGGTTAATCACCTTTTATAGGTCCTGATGAATCGCGGGTAACTATTGCCCACTGCGAGAAACATGTCGACCGTTTGCACCACTAGCCCCATCTAGGTTCACCTGACCTTACTCGTTGACTCCTAGTGAGCTAGCCCCCTGTTTTTAACTGCAGCTAGGGACCCCCAGAATAAAATTCATTCCGGTACCCTTGGCTACATTTTAATATCCCTTTTTCACTATCACATACCACCCTGCCCACACACCCACACCTCACCATAAGGCAGTTGGAAAAAGATCTCCGCCAAAGAGCCCCTCTTTGAGGTGAGCCCGTCGGGGATTGCACCGCCTCCCCGACGAGGAGCAACCGCCGATGATGAAGCATGACATCCTTCGGGGTGTGTGAGGCAAATCCATCCAACAAAATGGATGCCCTTGGGTGTTACATTTACACCTTTGGTCACGCCAGTTAGTCTTTCCCTCAGTCACGCTTAGGAACAGTCCAGCACCCCCCTTGTTGTAACCTTAGGACTCTGTCTCCCAGAATCCTCCAGCAGGATCCAGGGCAAATCTATTTGGAACGGGTCAGCTCCGCTCACCTTCGAAGGTTTCTTGCAGCTTTGTGTTTTCTGGAGCTTTACTGAGGCTAGCAAACTAGCCCTTGGAGGCCACTCTTCTATCCTGGGTTCAAGTGTGATCAGATCCAGTCCTTGCTGTTTCTCTCCATAGTCAAAACAGCAGGCTCTGTCTTGATACTGTCCTTTGGTTCTGCAGGTGCAGTCCATCCGCTTTCCACAGGTCCAGCAGTGTTCTGAGGAAGGTAGCCAGGGCTACCACTTTTATGCTTGGCACTAGATTGTTGGACAATTGCAGGGGCAGCCCTAGGTGTGGGTTAAATCTGCCGGTGACGGGGGCTGCCCTTTTGACGTCTGTACAGTTACTTGGTGGCCCCATTACTCCCAGGCCATCCTGTAAGTTCACACCACTTGCCAGCCACTACAGGCTGCCAAGTGATAGTTTGTGATTCGCTCAGAAATGGCTACTAGAGACTTTAGGCAGGTAATTGCCATCGTTATAAATGGCACTTCAAAAGAAGTATTTAAAATATGACTTTTTCCCTAGATTGGATTTTAAA
Organism: Lissotriton vulgaris; assembly: GCF_964263255.1. Taxonomy (NCBI): domain Eukaryota; kingdom Metazoa; phylum Chordata; class Amphibia; order Caudata; family Salamandridae; genus Lissotriton; species Lissotriton vulgaris. The sequence continues at coordinate 772,594,718 of NC_141685.1, read as the reverse complement.
TTCCTATTCATTGGATTCATTAAATCCTCGGTCTAGCTAACCAGTTATACATTAGGTGTTTTAATTTAAACCAGCACTTTTGTATGTTAAAACCAGTCTTCCCACAATGAAAAACTACTTAGATGTGTTAAGTTTCGCATGTCATGGCAGTGGACAATCAAACTTTTTTAAACGCCATGCAACCCTGCCCTATAGGCATTTAGGACCTAGCTTAAGGTTAACTTCCCAGTATTAAAAGGAAGGTTTTGACCTGCTAAAAGGTGTTGCCAGGTCAAATTTGCAGTTCAAACTACACAGTCGGCTGTAGTGGCAGTCCTGGTTTCACTTTTCTCTTAGTGATTGCGCAGCAGTCCACTAGTGACATTTAACTTGTAGTCCATGTAATAGACATATAGGCAAGTTAAATATGTCAATCGGGTTAGCTATGTAATTTTACATGTTTTTATGTTTGAGAACTTGCACTGAACATTGGCGCCTCAGTGTTCAGAGTGGGTAAACCTACTAAATCTGTCAGGCTTTACTCACAAGTGTTGCCTCCGAATATCTATTGTGTGTTGTAGTTGGGATGGGTCTTTTTGAAATTGCTCGTGGTTGGGTGATGAGAGGCATTTGCTAGCACAATTAAATGCATCCTCTGTAGAGCTCTAGTTTGGGTTTAATCTTCCTGACTGTGTAATGCCACCAGGGTTAACCCATTTTCCATCATACACGCTATAACGTGTATTTTGTGCATCAGTACTCCCATTCTACAGCATCTCGCACACTACACTGCTGTAGCGAGATGAGCACTAGATTGGTATTAGCCTACAGAAAAATTGACTAATACTGTGGTATTTGCCTACAGAAAAATTGACTAATGCTGTCCGTGCACACTAGAAGAGGAAAAGCACCACAACAGACTTCCTAGCAAACGTTCTTTAGGTAAATCTGATGGGTATCAACATGCACATTGGCTTTCTGTAGTCATTGGATTGCAGTAATGCTAAAATAGTCTAGTGGGTCCAAAAACAATTCAGGGAAGACCCTCTGTTCGCTTGCTGCTTTCTACTCTAAAGCCTGAAGAGTGCAAAGCCACCACTATGGATGGCACATGCTGATGTGAACACCATTAGATACTAAAGAATATGCTTGGCCAGGACAAATAGAACGCCTGTGAGCGGAGGGGCACTCTGACTTCCATTTAAGATTAGAAAGGAACTTTATCAGAAGTCTTCCTCCGCTGTATTCCCACTTTTTAAATCTACTTACTTTCAATCTAAGTGCACGGTTGGAATGAGTAAATGTAAAGACGGAGTACCTTTTTTGTGGTTGGAGCCTGACTAATCTTTTCTGATCCTTTTATTTAAGAAAAGTGCATTTCCACATCTGGCAGCAGTATTGAGCTTTTACGGATGCTGTTATACTCACATGTACTACAGTTACAATTTGTTTAATATGCAACCAGCCTAGCCACAGCTGCTCACATTATCAGACACACTAACCAGATTGATAGATCATGGGACTCAACTTCTCATGCGGGGGGTTGGGGAGGGCTCGTTACATGTTTTAGACATTGTTTTTGTGGCTAAATGCCACTCTTTCGTTGGCATTAAGAATTAGTGACCTAATTTTAATAATAAATGTGGCACCCCTATGTTCTGCAATGTTCACCAATAAAAACTGCAAAATGTTTTGAATGGAGCAATAGTTAAACCGTGTCTTTTTATTTATTTTTAGGGGCAGTTGTATGTGGCAGGTGGATCAAATGGCCAGTCCGATGACTTGAGTTGTGGAGAAATGTATGATCCAAATGCAGATGATTGGACTCCAGTTCCAGAGCTGAGAACCAATCGCTGCAACGCAGGTGAGAATTTTCGCGCCTAGCTAGTTTTTATTTATTGAGCTAGGTTGTAGTCTAGTGTTAACTGAATCTGCTGCCGGACTTTTGCTTTGTCGCCGCTTTAATCACTGCCTTAATTTTACATTCTTGCTAAACACCTAAAATCACTGTTCATTTTAGTTTGCCATCAATTAATCGGCAAAGTCCGTTTTTTATATACAAAATAGCACGAGGCTACTTTAAAATTCATGCTATACATAGAGACATGCTGATGAGCAATTGTACTTATAACTTTTACTGAATTTATTGTTGGTTCCTTGAATCATGCAGTCAACTGCATTTGAAGATGCATTGAATGGGGCTGTCCATTATCTATCCAGGCATCTACAGGGTTGGTGTTGCACATTTGTTTCAGAGGTCTAAAGTCTATTAGTTTGTCACAATACGCAATGAGTATGTCATGTAGCAACATTGGCATCTTACATGTTTGCTCCGCGATCCCTGGATTGCGATGTGAGTGAGAAGTATCTATTTAGAAATGCACTCCTGCTTCAGGTTCTGGTTTAGGTTGGGCTTTGACTGTGCTTACCCTCGTGCTGCAGAAGTTTTGGATAGCTCACAATATTGGAAGTTGCCCTTTTGTGCATTTCTAAAATCCCTTTAGTATTCAGTTCCCCGGTTTGGTGCGGTACGTTTGGCCATCACATAAATGTAGTCTTCCTGTAATATAGATAGCATGTCAATTTCCGTAAAGCCAATGCTCTCTTCTGAACTGCAAAGCTGCCCTGTTGACTCCGGACTACTATACCAAATACAGGTTAATGACCCAACAAATTCTCAGCAGAAAGATCTTTTGGTAACAGTAATGTGACCAGAGATAATGAAATGCTTCTTTATTGTAGGAGTGTGTGCTTTAAAAGGAAAGTTGTACATCATTGGTGGCTCTGATCCATATGGCCAGAAAGGACTGAAGAACTGCGATGTGTTTGATCCAGTATCTCGATCATGGACCGGTTGTGCTCCACTTAACATTAGTAAGTTGACTCATTTTTTAACTTTTTACTTCATGTCTGCAGTGTTTCTTTAGCCCAAGTAAAAGTTTGTTACAATTTCAGAGTTCTGGTACACGATTCAATTTTATTTTAGTATCTTATCAAAGGAAACAACTATTTTGTTTCATTTTACTTTCAAAGAGCATCTATAGGTTTCCTTTCATTTATGGAACAGTTTGTTCCGAGTGGCCGAATTTTCAAATTTAGTGCCACATTTTGTTCTGTTAAATTGTTGCAGTGTACATAATACAAAACTATAAAACCACTCTTGTTCCTCAGGACGACATCAGTCGGCAGTATGTGAACTGGGTGGGTATTTGTACATCATTGGTGGCGCAGAGTCCTGGAACTGCCTTAATACTGTGGAACGCTACAATCCAGAGAACAATACTTGGACACTCATTGCACCGATGAACGTAGCCAGACGAGGAGCAGGCGTAGCAGTTTTTGATGGTAAGCAATTAATGCACTGCTGAAACTGGGTAATGAAGTATGACCTTTGGGGAAACTGCCTGCCTGGAAGTAGTACGGTCTACATAAAAAGAAGGTTCAAGATCTGTTCAATCAGAAAATTTGAAATGTCAATAGCCAGGTCTAATTTGCCACAAGGTATTCCATTGATGAGGCCAATACGAGGGGTAAACTCTCGGCTTCAGATTAGATAACGTGGTATGTCGATCTACTGCAAACTGAATACTATTAGCATATTAACTTTATTGACTACCACTTTATGCAAGAATCGACCTTTAAACGCCAATTGATAAATTCACTTCATCAAGAGATACCCCTACTACAGAACTGGAGTTACAGGACAAACTACTCCTTCCTCTTTCAAGCATGCTTTGTACTATTGGTGCATGGATCATACCAACAAAATATGTTTTGAGATCAGGAGAGCCAGAGCATTCCAGTATGTTAACTTTTTGAAGCTTTGGTCCACATTCGGCGGTGCCCAGAGGTAGAAGTGGGTAAGGTTAAAACACCCAGCATTCACCCCTGCAAGAAGGGGGGGGGGGACAACTGTAGACTGGATACATATACATACCATTTTAACTTTGTTCTTGTTCAGTTGAATGATGGGTTTCTTTATCCAGTGCATGGCACAAGCCCTCACCCACTGCTGGCAAAATCTCTCGGCGGGGAGTGGCACATCCAAAGGTTAAATAGTCCACATTTGACTGACTGTTGTGGTTGTGGAATTTTAAAGCAGGTGCTCTTGCTAGCATGCTTTTTCTGTACATCAGAGCAGCTATAGACCCAAATCCCACAGACTCCTATTCCCACTGGACCAGAGCAGCATCACTATCCAAGCTCCGTGATCACATGCAGGTGGAATACAACACTATTTGCTGGTAGATAAAAGGCTGTTCATTTTGGCCTAATGAGCGCAGTAATGTTAACTATCTGTTCAGTGGTGATAGTGGCCTTAAAGACTTCCGTGCATATTTCGCTATACCTTTGTCTCCACCCTTTTACCGATCCGTATGGATTTGGAAGATGTCAGCGGGCCCCTTCACCTTGTTCAGGATAATTATATGGACCCTTCACCTTATTCAGGATAATTATATGGACCTCCACAGGAGTGTGTACTTCCTATAGCCCGACTCTCAGGATATATTGTTTGGGGTCAAGGACAAGTTTTCATGTGTATGTTCTTGGGACAAGTAGATAGCACAAAACCTTTGGCGGACAGTTTACTGTACCACATTATGGATCAGCTTCCTTCATAATTGGGTTTTGGAAGGGTCACCCATATATACTATGATAGTGTTACCATCCATGAAGGCTGGCTCTTTAACATTGCAGAAAGCTGCTGGCCCAAGAATGAAGAGTAATCCCACTACAACAAAAAACTATCTCCAAGTTGGCTTGTTTGGGAACCCTAACACTATCTTTGCTCGTTTTCAAGTGTCTTGCTTTCAAAAGCCACTTTATTCTGAAACTCCACATGGTTCCGCACTTCAGAATGCATCAATATCAACCAAACTTAAAAAATTCTGTTTGTTTTCTTAAAGCCTAGACTTCTAATTTTTGTGATCTTTCTTTCCGTCCTCCCTAATATTGACTGCTGCGATTTTCAAAGGGCATTTCTTGGCCACTTGCGAGGACCATAGTGAATAAGACTCCTCCCTCCTAACCTGTAGCCAGTCTTGTATGCATGTGAAGATTAGTCCTGCTGTCCCCTCTTGAGATACCTCTACATTGTTAAAAATCTCCCTCCGGCCATATCATGTCAAGAGATCGAAGCACCTCCACAGCCAGTTACTAACCACCAGTCCCACCTGAGCTCCCTGTGGTCTTTGAAGGCCTGGGATGGCATTTGCACTTCTGCTGACCTAATCCTCCTGTATCCAGGAATGAGCTTAAGGCCTTGAAGAAGCCCTGTGGGCCTGAATACTCCGAGATGGTACAAAATGTTCACTATGATCTGCTCCACAGGTATTCTATTTGCATGAAATCTGCGACCTTACCCTTTCTCGGAGGACTTTTATAATTCCCTACTCGACCAGACCTGTTGTCCCAGGCTATTGCCCCTTTGTTGCACATCTGCAAATATTTGGCTGAAGGTAAAATAAGCTATGCAAGCAGGCAGGAGCATACAAACAATTTGCTTATTAAGCTGAGAAAAAAGGTGATCTTGCATGCCCCATAATTCTTCCATCATAGTTAAGAGAACCGTAGCATAGACTGAATTCGGAGGTCAAGCAAGGGTATGGACGTGCATTGCTGCAATGCACGTCAATACCCTTTCCCAAAAAACTGGGAAACTGATAGATTGGTCCTGTTTAGGGCCTCTGTTGCATCTGCGGACTAATGGAAAGTGGGCTCGGGAGATTTGACCAAACCTCCATTGATCAGAAGAAATCGCTTTAAACAAAAATCGGTAAATGCATGGCTACCCACAGATTCTGGGATTGGCCTTTTGTTTAGGCAAGCGCCCAACATCTGTTGCTACCACAATACTGAATATACGCAATGTTACATTGCCAGAAGGTCTTTTAATGTATTGTGTTTTTTTTTTAAAGTGTAACGGTAAACTCGGTGATCTATTACAGTAGCTGCAGTTTTAGTGGCCAGAATACCAGTCAGATCAGTGACCAGGTACAATAAAAAAAATCTATGAAAGGATATCCATACTAGTGAACAAGTTGCAGGTAAGCAGCCTATTTTACCCATACTACATATGGCTGGTATCCGCCTTTATTTCAGAAAAAGTATTGATACTTCTCTTCCAAGGGATTCTGATCAAGTCTTTAGCATTGAATAGTCCTTCCTACATGCAGGGACCCCGGAGCACATATTAAGAAAAAACATCTACTTAATGTACGTAGTACTTAAAATGTTCTCCCCATCTCTTCCATGCCCAACTTAGTGAGTTTTCATTTAAAAACGTTTCCACTAAATATTTCTCTAAACTGAAAAAAAAACTATAAAGTGTAATCACAGGTTTTATTTGAAGGATCCTGGCGCACTGAGCTGTGCAGTTTTTTTTCTCCATTTTGTACAGTTTTCTATCCAACTGTTTTTTGCACCTCGAGTAGTTTGGACTATTCGGACTTTTTTTTGTCACATTATGCCATTTCACTGTTTGTGAAGTGCCCTAGTGGTGGAAAAAAAAGGCAGACTGATCCACACAGTGTGTATTACTTGTCTTCCTGCTTCTCCTCGTCAAAAACTGGCAACTATTGTCAGAAGTTTTTCAAAAGAACTCTAGGACCAAGAGCAGATAAGGCTGCATGGCCTTTAAGAATGGAAAGACAGGATCTTCAAGTAGCCTTGGGGTCCCAACCCTCCTTCAAAGATCCCTCCTCTTATGAAAAGTCGGCACACGGAGAAAGATTTACTAAAGTAAATGTGAAACACCAACGCTCTGTCCACTTCAGTGTTGTTGAAGCAGCTGTCAACAAGGTAGCAGCCAAGACATTCACCGGCTTCTCAACGCAACATCAGTCATCGAAGCATCAGACGACTGCATCAAGATAGACGTTCAGGCATTTGCCAGCAGCTCCATTGGCGCTGAACAATACTAGCCAGCAACGTTGAAGTGCGCTTTTGAAGGGTTTGAGGTACTCTTTGGCGGTGAAAGAGGCCCCTCGAGGTACTGGCTAAATCAAAGCATCAAGAGGTCACGATCTACGTCCACATATAAGATGAAATTGACATCAATATGCCATTCGCACTCATCGGATTTGCGGATTTTGCCTTCAGGATCAGTCGAGCCAGGATCTCCAGCACCAGATGAACCACCTGTGAATCTCTCCACGTTAGCTGGAAAGTGTGTGCAAGTGGTATGACCCTCCGACTCCCAGGTCCGACTATTCAGAACTACTCCCCATCCAGTGTCGTATGCCATTACTAAAAGGCACTCCACCTCTGGCATTCTCTCCAGATTCACCATCTACGCTTCCAAAGAGACATGCACTTTTCCATGTAGTTTCCACGAAAGTCCAAGATCCCGCAGAGGTATAGATAAATGTCTAGGACCCTGCAGAAGCATTAATCTTGGTCCAGGACTTAGCAGAGGCGTAGGTCAAGATCTCAGTCCACAAGAACCAGGTCTACTTCCTGATCTCAAGGAGTTTACTGGTCCAGAAAGCACCATATTGGGCGTAGAACACCTTCCGTGTCCACCACTTCTTGTTCCTCAAATTATTCAGACCCTATCAGACACGGCCTGCAAGCGTTACTCTGATGGATGACTTAATCACATTTACACAATGTGTTAATTAGAGGTACGTCTAAATTGAACATGGACATTCCAGCGCATACTGCATTGTCCTCTTAATCATTGAAATGCTGCATCACAGAGCAGCATTTAGACCACTCCTACCTCTGGTCCCAGGTCTGCTAGAACCAGTGATGCAACTTTTCCTGATGCAGGCTTCTCTTAGAGCTGCACCAACTCTGGTTCTTAAATAGAAGGCTCCGGACCCGGTATTCCTGAAGACTGATGCACCACCAGACTCCCTCATAAGGGCTGCTCGAAAAACGCACAGTTACCTCTTCTTCAGTGCCTCAAGACAGTAAGCAGATCGACACTGTGAAAAGATGCTCCAAATCCGCTCTTTTCATAAAGGTGGCCAGCCCTTCTACTTTGTCAGGGAGGTACGATGGGCCACTTTGATAGCTTTTCTGGGAAGAGTCCCAAAGGAAAAGGGGCAGGACTTTTTAATTAATCCTCCAGTAGGGCGGACTAATCTCCAACCAGGTCATTAGTGCAGCCGAGGATGCATCCGACCTAGCTGCACATGGATACTCCCATGGCATCTGTGCTAGGTTTTCCTGGCTTTGCCTCACATCTCTGAAACCTGAGGCCCAACATAGGATTCTCAACCGTCCGTTTACTGGCAACTCACTGTTTTGGTTCACGTGTGGACAATGAAATGGACAAGTTAAAAGCTAAACTAAATGTGTTCAAAGCTGTGGGCCTCGGTGAAGATACAGACCATACAATAGGTGTCCCTATCAATAAAGGGTTCAAACCCTTCACTAGGTCCCACAATAGCAACACCAGCCCTAACTCATTATCATCCCCACAGACCAGCTCGGGACGAGGAGCAGAGTCCACCTGCATCCTCTTTCAAAACACCAGCCAAGCAAGGAGCCCTTCCCCATTCTCCGTTACCTGCTCCGGTGGTGGAGGGAAGTATATCAAACACCTGGACGCGTGGCGCTCCATAACAAGTGACAAGTACGCCTTTTTTTTGTTCAAAATGGTGACTCACTTCAATTAAAGTCCCCTCCTCCCTCTGTCCCACCTCCAAAAACATGTCAAATCCTCCTGCAAAACAGTCTCCAGTCTGCTCCGAAAGGAGGCAATCGAGGAGATCCTACTTTCCCAAAGAAACAGGCAGTTTACTCTTCAATTTCCTGGTGAGGAAAAAGGTCAATTGCAAATTTAGGTCTATTCTGGATTTTGAGTTCCTACGCGAAGATACGTTCAGGATGCTTGCCCTTCACCAGATCTACCCCCAACTGCATCTGAGGGACTGGATGGGTCTCATTGACCTACACGGATGTCTACGTCCACGTTCCGACCTCCACTGAAAGTTTCTGCGCTTCAAAATGGCATCCAAACACTGCAGCATAAAGTACTACAGTTCGGCCTGAGGTGAGCACCTTGTACGTTCTCGAAATACATGGCCTTAATGGCCGCATCCTTCAGGAGGAAGAGAATATTATTCTATCCCTACTTGGACGACTGTTTCATAAAAAGCCACTCCCTTTCACAAACGGAAAGCCATAATGTTTGCATCAAGACCCTGCAAAGTCTAGATTTCAGGTCAATTTCAAGAAAATTAAACATCAACCCAAACCCTGTGGCTACCTTAAAGACGAGATTCTAGAGTGTATCCGTAGGGGGAGAGATTATCCATAGTCTGTGTTAAAATCTCCTGCACGTGCGGCATCCATTGACGGGTGGCTTCTCCTCTGGGGTAGATAGGCTCTTGCATTTTCATCGTCCCCAATGTCAGGTTGCACATGAGACCTCTAAAACGGTCTCTAGAAAATAAGTGGTCTTAGACCGCTGGGACAACAGGCTGACTCTCACATGGTGCGATACAATTGCTACCAGGGTGGTCTCAACATTGGAACCTGCTGGTAGTAGTTTCTGTCCAGCAGGACCCTCCATACTCCTCAGATACCTCCCTCCAGGGATTGGGTGCTAACATGGGCCTCCTGCAAACTCTGACTGTGATCGGACAAGGAACAGCAGTATCACATGAACATGCTGGGGCGGTCCTTCTATCCGTCAAGTCCTTCTGTCTATCCATAACTAAAAGCTCTCTCCCGGTCCCAGCCCTATCCCCGTAAGCGCAGGACATTTGGAACTGGCTAATTGCCAGGAACTTAGCAAACTCCGCCATCCACCTGCTAGGAGTACAAAACACTCAGAGACATCTCAACTTCTTAAAAGAGGTCTTGCATGACGTCATGCAGAATAGTCATGATTTTCAGAGAATGGGTTCATCCGCAAATAGACTTGTTTGCAGACTAAAACGTCAAAATGCCTAGATTCCATGTCCAGGTTCTCTCGTTTAGGGTTGGAGGGGAATGCCTTTCTGATTGGTCAGAGAATTTTTTTACGCGCTTCCCCCCAACTCTGCTTATAACTACAGTGTACAAGTCCAGGTTGGTCCTCATTGTTCCAGAATAGCTGCACCAGTGGTGCAGAGACCCCTGGGTTGTAGAGACCCCTTTGGGGAAGGAGGCAGTGCATTCATTAAAAAAAAATATTCTTGTAAATTTGAGGATTTTTCTCTTGTTGATTGTGAGGCTGCCCTTTTTAAACTTACTTTGACTGTCTAGTTTACTCTGTCTGAGGTATTGATCTATCGCCCCCCCTCCCAAGACCGGTTGGTCTTTAAGCGTCTTCACTCCCAGATTTGATTGCTCCACATATACTCAAATTGGTTAACTTTACAGTCTTGGGTGATTTAAATCTCCATTTGATAATGAAGTGCTTTGGTTGCAGACTTGTCTTCAATGAATTTAATACTTTGTAATAGTGGTCCAACGCATACAGCTGGCCACTTATTGGATTCCATCTTCTCTAATCTATTTCATATTAAATGCCCGCCTGCCCTCCCCTTATGCTGGTCAGACCACCGATACCTGGTACACAACTTCAGTCCATAAACTGGGGTAAGATGGACAAACATTTAATCAAATTCTGTCCAACAATGCCCCTAACATTGATTTTATATCACTATAATCTTCGGAAATTATTTATAATTTGATTTCTAACGCAACAAATGACTGTCTAACACTGTGAAAAAAATTCAACTGCCCCAATGCTCTTTGGTATACAGAGCAATTGAAAAAAGTAGATGCAAAGTCATGGAAAGATGTTGGAGGAAGAATTACTCCCCCCACATCTAAACTCTCATATAAAACTGCTGTCAAAAATCACGTTTTATGCAAACTAGCTCGAGCAGAGCATGTTTCCTCTACTATTTCGAGGGCTCAGAATTGCTCTCGCACTTGGTTTTCTATGGTCAAGAAATTAGCAGGCTCTGACACCCAGCCTAGCTCTCCTGTTTTGGATTAATAACCATGTAAAACTCATGCTAATTTTTTCATAAATAAAGTGGAGCAAATACATTTGACACTAGTTCAAAGGCACATACTCAGTCCACTTCCTCTTCTAAGTCAACTATTGTTGCCTAACCTCTTATAAATCTAGAGAAGTGGGCACCTCATAACATTAACTCTTTAAAAAAAAAAAAAATTGCCAGCATATTAAATCAGGCACTCCCTGTGATATTCTCCTGGCCTCTGTACTCCTGCAATTCGAACAGCCATCTTTGAGAATTGTTATGGAATTACTTAATGCCTCGCTTCAAGAGGCCATGGTACTGCCTGATTGAAAACATGCTATGGTCCTCCCACTATTAAAAAAAAGCAAATGCTGACCCCCACCCAGCCATCTAACTTTAGGCCCATTTCTTTGCTTTCTGCGTTTTCCAAAATTTTGGAAAAGCGTATAAACTCACAACTGACCACGCTTATTGAATCTCCTAATTTTTTTTTTTTTACATCCTTCTCAGTCCGGCTTTCTCAACAGACAACCCTTCTTGGTGTTACCGAAATGTTCCGACTACGTTTGGTCCTTATATTAGACCGAAGTACCGCATTTGATACGGTTTCTCATACTGTATTAATTGAATCCTTACAATCTCTGGCCATTTCAGGATCTGCACTTGGCTGGCTGTCCTCGATCTGCACTTGGCTGGCTGTGGTTTTATTTTTTTATTTTTTTTACTAGACTGACATTTCAAATGTTAAGCTTCCTCAAAGGTCTACTCCTCTCCGTATGGGGTACTGCAAGGATCAATTTTAAGTCCTCTTATGTTTAACATACATGTACAACCTTTGAAAGCAATCACCGAAGATGTGGGGTTGAAGGGTTGAAAGTCGAGGTATTTGTTCCCCGACAGGGAAAAAAATGATCTGGGTGTCATCAGCATAAGAAAAAAGCGACAACCCCGCCTCTTCCGCGATTGCTGCCAAAGCCCTACATTTAGCAAAGTCTGGTGTGCAGTTTTCCTCTATATTGTACATCTGGCAGCCATTACTGCTGAGAGGAAGTCTTCCATGCGGATATTTCTTTCAAATGCTTGTGGGCAAAGATTTTTTAGAAGGGCTAAAGAAGGTATTTCCTCCTGTATGATACCCTACTACCCTCTAGGGAACTAAATATTGATATTTTGAAACTAATGGTCCTACCTTTAAGTATATGCAGGTTTTTTACAGCACTTCATGTAAAAGCTGCTTTTCTAGTAGCTATTAAATAAGCACCTAGAGTTGGTGAGATCCAGTCTGTGTGCTGAAGACTCCTATACAGTATTTCATGCTGAAAGGGTGGTCTTGAGAACTCAACCTAGTTTCCTTCCCATGGTGGCTTCTAATTTTCACATAAACCAAACTGTTTTTTTTTACCAACATACTTCCCTAATCCCTCCACCGGGGATGGCTTTGCATTTCTAAAACCTAAAACAAGTACTCGTTAAAGGTTAGGCAATCTGACCATCTTATTCGTTAACTCTTGGTATGATGAGATCAGGCATAGATTCCTTAAAGCAGACATCTGTAGGTGGATAGTCCCCTAAATTGTGTTTTCTTAGGAGTTAACCAGAAAACACTTACCAGCTGGGCCTAAGGTCCGTTCTAATAGGGGCAAGGTGGGAGCAGCTGCTTGAACAAGAAATGTACCCACTTCCAAGATTTGCAAATCTGCAACTTGTACACACTTTGATCAAACCTTACTGTCTAGACTCGGAGACAGATACTCAAGTAGAGCAGGCCTCTTTAAGGAATCTTTTTCGATAATTGTAACATGCTTTTGAATGTTCTGCATTTGTCTGCAGCTATGTGGGATGGACTAGCAATTCTCCTCCAGGGGAATCTGTCATAAGCAACCCTCCCTCATCACCGGACAAATCTTTCATGCAGTAGCTTATACATCCGTATACTGTTCGTCATCGTAAAAAGACCCGACCCAACTCACCTGTGGGGCATGATGGGATAGAGGGGGCCCTGTGAGGTCTTAACAAGACCTGACCCAACTCACCTGTGGGGCATGATGGGATAGAGGGGGCCCTGTGAGGTCTTAACAGCAAGGTGCTGGTTTCTGTTATGCTTTAAATGCAGCCTATAGCCAAACAATGCCTCTTTCCCTTGCATTTTACTTTCAAATTAAGGCTGTGATAACGAACTGAGATGGTTTTTAAGTGAAGACTTAAATGTAATTTGGGCATGTTTAGCCTTTTTTGTTTCTATAAGGTTTGTGTGCGCACATGTGTATGTATGGTCAAGGCATGTGAGCTGTGGATCACATGCTTTGCATACTCCTGCCATCTAGTGTTGGATCCGGATGTTTGCACTTTGTTTTTCTTCTAAGTCTTTTCCAGTCATGAGGTAGGTGATAGTGCGCATGGGCATCAACTTCATTGTTCGATTGTTTTTTTTTTATCTGGTTTGGCTGGTATTGCTGCGCTCCGTAATCAGTCCTCTGGTTCACACTCTGCGTACTCTCTCTACCTAAACAGTATTGTTTTCAAATGCTTTTTCTCCTTTCACGGTTCGATATCTAAGGCTTCGGCGTCACCTCCGCCTCAAGGCCAAGGTCCGCAATGAGAAGAGGCTTGCCTCATGGCTCTGCGCCAAAACCTTCTGAAAAGCCTTCTGGCTCAGGACTGAGTCTACCAAAGCCCACTTCGAGCCAAAATCTTCCAGCTCGAAATCCAAGATTTGGTTCAGAACGGAAAATTAAGAAAAATCCCTCTGGAGTCGAAAGGACATTCCGGCTCCACTCCGAAAGCTTCAGCGTCAAAGCAAAAACTTGCCTACAACACAACCAGATCCAACCTTAGACACGGTACCTCCTAAACTGGATCTAAAACAGACTGCTGTATATTCACCCTGACACAAGGTATATCCATGCCAAAACACCATCCAAGCACAAGCTTTCAGAGGATGTGACTTTCTAGAGATCAGTCCCAGGGGTAGAGGTAAAAACATCCCTCGCACTTGCCCCTTCCTCAAGCAGTGACTTCCCATCACTTCCCTGACTATTCCACACCTGTCTGTGGAAGATTTCAAAACTTTCTCCCCATTTGGAAATCAATAACAGATAAATGGGTGTTTGTAATTATCCAATATGGTTATTGTCAATATGGTTATTGCCTGGAGCTTAACAATCCTCCAAATATTCCTCCTCCTATCTCATTACACAAAATATCACCAAACCACCAGCACTTGCTTGCACAAGAAGTGCAATCTGTATTACACTAAAGCGGCTATAGAACTAGTCCCACTTAGGTACCAAGTGTCAGGGGTTTATTCCCTTTACTTGCTCATACAAAAAGGACGGCTCCTTGAGACCTATTCTACATCTCACAGTTAAACAAATGCATATTGTCAGAGCACTTAAACATGGTGACTCTTCAAGTACTTCCCCCTTTTACAGCAAGGTGTCCTTGTCTACTCTAGATCTAAAGGATGTCTACTTTCATATTCAGATTTATTCCGCTCATACAAATACCTCAGGTTAGTGATACCTAGAACTAGTAATGTTTGCCTATTTCGCATCACCGCAGCCCCCAGTGTTCACCAAATGTCTTGCAGTAGTAGCTGCTCATCTTAGAAGACCATGTATTAAATGTCTTACTCCAGTATTAGAACTTTCATAGATTCACATGCCTGAATCATTCCCCGTCGTCTAGACGGGAGTCTCCAGTATATAAAAAGGCAGTGCTTAGTAGTGTAGCAAACTGAAAAGAGGCCTAGGCCCATTTCCCTTTTGCAACCCATAGCCTTTGTTATGTAAAAAAGGTCCAAACTTTTCCCTGAACCAATCAGAGCTCCTCACCCTCTAGAACACTTCTGATAGAACCTTCTGCCCCTCAGATTTTTCTACCGCACGTTGTGCAAGGGAGTCTCCTTTGAGCTCTGCTCAAACTCTTTACTTCTACAGTATTTTGACTTGGATTTTTAGGTTTCTACATCAACCATGTCTGAGAGAAAAAAGGATTATTTAGAGCTTGTTCAACCTGCTCCAAGAAGAGGTTGTTTACAGAGGAGCCTCACAAGGACTGCATCTACTGTCTCTATCCAGATTATAAGGCAGTAGATTGTAAGATGTCGTACCTTTTCAAATAAGACATTGACTTTCTGAAGCCAGATCAGTAGCCTTCCCTCACGATCTTTCAAAGCCAGGAAGGCAATCCTCTCAAGTGAGAGTGAGGAGGAATCTGTGGCGTCTAAGATCTCAGAAGAGAAGTAGATCTCCTCAGACACATTCCTCAGGGGAAAGACCTGAGAAGGGTCTTCAGGGCGCAGTCCCTCAAAATCCCCTTCAGTCTCACCTAAGGGGAAGAAGGGATCTGCTGGTGAGGTGAAAGGAGCAAAAGCCACCTCAAATCCACCAGTTGCCTCAGAAGGTCAAGATTACCATCAAACTATCTTCTTCTGCGCCTTCTGAGGAGTTTTCAACTCCGTCGACTAAAAGGACCATCGACGACTAAAACACCTCCGCCGTCGACGGAGAAGGCTGGTAAAAAAAAGTGATTCAGAAAAGGGGGTGGTGATGAACAGAGTGTCTGAATTAAGCAGACCACTCTTACCCAGTCCAAAGATCAGGGCTTGATCCATCACCGTTATTTAGCTCACTGCACCATCCCAGCTCAGAACCTGGCTATATGCAAATCAGTCTGTCCCTGGCCCAGTGCATCATGGGAACAGGGCAGACTAAACTACCAAGCCAATTTCTCACCAGAAAGGAGACAAGCTTCTGGGGACCGGTTTCTGGCATTTCAGCCGTCGCCGGCCCGACCTGCTTGAATCCTGATGGTGCAGTGAGCAAGGGACTCATGTCTGAGCATACCCTTCCACGCTTATGGTGGACAAAACGATTCAGTGAGAAACCGGTCCCAGGAAGCTTGTTTCCTTCCCAGTATAAGAATTGGCTTGGTAGTTTGGTTCAAGCCCTGATCTCTTGACTGGGTAGGAGTGTTCTGTTTAATTCAGATACTCTGTCCATCACCACCCCCTTTTCTGAATCATGGTGAGAAAAGGGTCTATGATTTCACCGTCGACTACTAGATCGTCGACTGTTTCACCGTCGACGAGGACTGTCGACAGCAGTGTCGACTAGGACAGCGTTGACTGTCACTACAACGTCGACGCCGATGACTTGGTCGACGACGGCGATGGGAATCTAGTCGACTGGCTCGTCGACTATGAAAAAAACACCAGAAAAAAGGTTGGTGCCTGGGGGAAAAAACCTATTACACCGGAGGTTACATCTCCAAGCAAGGTCTCCCCATTGCTACCGTCTCACTTACTGGAAGAGGAACATTCGGAGGAAGATGAGTAGTATGGTATTGCCAGTAGCCCTTCGCAATTACAGGTCAAGTACCAGGAAGACGATTCGGTGGAAGAATATGGGGGTTATCAAGAGCAACCCCAGGAACAACACCGATATCTGCAACAACGAGAACAGATGACCAGTGTCCCATCCTCTTTGTTGATGGATCTCCAAGGAATGTTGGGAGGATTATAGAAGAAGATACCCAGCGACTCCAGTCACTCCACAGGCCGTAGAGTCTGCTCCGCGTCAACGCTCGTTCCGATTCGTAGAAGAGAAATTGTGCCGGAACCTACTGTTAGGTCCCCACCACCACACCACGGATAAGGAACAGGAAGATGGTGAAATTGCGGACACAAGTGCAGAATGGCATGACTATATCGCCCCATCACCTGCGACTCCTCCGCAGAGACCAGTGGACTCTTCACCGGAGGACATAGGTGGATTTTATAATTTAATGGAGAGAGCCACTAAGGTTTGCACTGACCATGACAGAGGAGAAGACGGAATGTTTTCTATATGACTTAAAAGATTCGTATCAGAGATCTGTACGATCTTTGCCTATAGTGTCTCATATCTGGAAGGAAGGATTGAAGGTCATGGAGACGCCATCGACGGTAACACCAGTTCTGGCCACACTGGTTAAAAAGTATAAAGCACCGGTCGATGCTCCATCTTGCCTTGCGGGTCATCCCAAACCGGATTCTGTTATCTCGCAGGCAGCACAACAAATCCAGGAAGCCATCTGCTCCGATTGCAACACCTCCAGACAAGGAGGGCAGAAGGTTGGATAACGCAGGGAAGCGTTTTTCTTTAATGTCAGCTCTGCTGGTAAGAGCCGCTAATGCCCTGGCTATATTGGGGAGGTATCACAGGCAGATGTGGTGCGACCTGTCTCCATATGTTAACCTGGTGCCAGATCCAGAGAAGCAGGAGGCAAAGAAAATTCTCATGGAAGGAGAGAGGGCTTCGGCTGAAGTCATAGACTGCGCTATGGATATAGCGACCACAGCATTTAGATCCTTGGGAGGAGCGGCGGTCCTGCGCAGGCAAGGTTGGCTGCGAGCAACAGCATTTAGACCGGAGGTGCAGAACAAAATCTTAGACCTCCCTTTCAATGGAGAAGAATTATTTGGAAAACATGTAGATGACACGCTGGAAAGTATCAAGAAGGATACTGATACGGCAAAGTCTCTGGGAACTCTGCAGTACAGGAAAACCCCTTTTCGTGGCTCCAGGGGTAGAGAACCGTCCTCGTACAGAGAAGGATACCAACAGGGGAGATATTAGTCTTCTTATCAGTCCTCATCACAGCCGTTCCATCACAGCCGTTCCGTCAGCAATATAACCAGCTTCAGTCAGGAGGATACACAAAATCAGCTCCTAGAGGACGTGGTGGCCGAGGAAAGGACCACCTGTAGGCAATGACCACCTCCATCTTCCGGCTCTGTCAGATGCTCCCCTGGGTGGAAAGATTGCTCACTATCTACACAATTGGCGGAAAATAACAACGGACCAATGGGTCCTCAAAATAGTTCAATTCGGTCACACCCTCGAATTTATTCAGACACCCCCTTGTACTCCACCGATGCACAAGAGAGCCAATCATCTGCATCAACTCCGGCAGGAGATTCGGACAATGCTCCGAAAGGGAGCAATAGAACCGGTACCGAAATCCCAGGAAAACAGGGGGTTTTACTCCTGTTTTTTTCTTATCAAGAAAAACAAGCTCCAGTGGCGCCCCATCCTGGATCTCAGATCCTTAAAAACCTATCTCCTGAAACAATCTTTCAGGATGGTATCTCTACAGGACATCCTTCCGTTCTTAAACCCAGGGGATCATATGACCACATTGAACCTACAAGACTCGTATTTCCACGTGCCGATGCAGCCTGCACACAGGCAGTACCTTTGGTTCTGGGTAGCCGGAAGACATTACCAATTCAAGGTACTGCCATTCGGCTTGAAGTCAGCGCCAAGGGTTTTCACGAAATGCCTGGCTCCAGTGGCGGCTGTGTTGAGAAAGCAAAAACATCAAATATTTCCTTACCTCGATGACTGGTTAGTCGAAGCAACTTCAAAGACACAAGCCAAAGTGTCAACGCAAGCTTGCATAGACTTATTTGCCGATTTAGGATTGACTTTAAACGAGAGAAAGTCGAACCTCTACCCAGCAAGAGTAATCACATTTCTGGGAGCAATATTGGACACGGAATGCAACAAAGCGTTTCCTTCCGAGGAAAGACAACTGAGTATTATGTCCCTCTTTCAAGACTTGAGAAGAAGAAAGTCTTTCAGTCCGCAGGTACAAATCCTTGCTGGGCACAATGTCCTCTTGTATTCCACTGGTACCTTGCTGCAGGCTAAGGATGAGACAATGGCAGGAACAGATCGATCTCCAATGGCGTCAGGCGGAGGGATCCTTCGATGTAATAAGGGTGACACCAGTGATGCGACAGGCAGCAGAGTGGTGGACGCAAAAGTCAAACGTGTCTCCAGGACTGTCGTTTCTAGCAAGTGCCGCTCTGCTAGAGGTAACGACGGATGCATCATTAGAAGGATGGGGAGCTTTCCTTCAGGTCCGCGGCCGTTGGAAAGCAGAGGAGCAGCAATTGCATATAAATCTGCTGGAGCTCAGGGCGATCTGCTTGGCATTACTGGCTTTTCTGCCAAGGATAAAAGGTGCGCCCGTGTTAGTAAGAACAGACCGCACCACGGCGATGCATTATGTAAACAAGCAAGGGGAACAAGATCTCTCCCTGTCTCAGGAAGCCCAGGAGATTTGGGAATGGGCTATTCAGCAGGAAATATCATTGACAGCAGAACACCTCCCGGGGATCAAAACATCAAAGCGGATACACTCAGCAGGCTAAAATCGTCCTGCCATGAATGGGAGCTAAACCAGGAAATCCTGGACAGCGTCTTTCGGAGATGGGGAACACCGATGGACCTCTTCGCTACAAGGGAAAACAGAAAATGCCAGTACTTCTCAAGTTGGCTTCCCCAGAGAGGATCTTGGGGCAATGCTTTTTCCATGGCATGGTCCGGCATCTTTACCTACGGTTTTCCTCCAATTCCTCTTCTCCCCCGCGTACTGGTGAAGATCAAGAAAGAGACGTGCAGACTGATCCTAGTAGCCCTGTGGTGGCCCAGACAACACTGGTTCATGGAACTGCAGCTACTGTCGGAAGACCGTCCAATTTGGTTGCGCATGATTCCATCGCTTCTGACAATGTCCAAGGGGCAGGTGCGCCATCCGGACCCGAAATCCTTGCGATTAGCACCCTTTCTCCTGAGCACTGAGTTTAGCCATCTGAAAATCTCACAGGAATGTAAGGACATCCTGTCCAAGGCCAGAGCGGAGAGTACCAACAGAACTTACAGGATGAAATGGAAGAGGTTCTGTCTGTGGTGTGAGAGACTTAATGTTCATCCTCTTAAGTCAGGCCCATCTTTATGGTCCTCAAGGATTATCAAACAATCGATGAAAGGAATCAGTCTTTTTACCAGTAAAGCCTCCACCACAATTATGGAAACTAAATATTGTACTCTCTCAATTGATAAAGCCACCATTTGAACCGATACACAGGGCAGACCTGAAGTTCTTGTCCTGGAAAGTGGCTCTTCTCATTGCGTTGACTTAGCGAGAAGAGTAGGTGAACTACAGGCGCTCATGATTCAGGAGCCTTTCTTGCAATTTCAAGAGGATAAGATGATTCTCAGGACAAACCCGAAGTTCATTCCAAAGGCGCCAACTGATATTCATTTGAACGAACCATTGGTGCTGAAGCGTTTCTTTCCGCATCCATCAACAGCGGCAGAAAGAGTATTACACTCTCTGAACGTTCAGAGATGTATGAAATTTTACTTGAAAGAAACTAAGGCGTTTCGCAGGTCTTCCCAGTTGTTTGTCGCCTTCAGCGCACCCAGGAAAGGTTTCCTGCTGTCAAAGAAGTGAATTGCCAGATGGATTTCCAGTGCAATTGTCTACGGTCATCAAGCTGCTGGAAAGCCTTTGAATGCACGAGTCCATGCTCATTCCACGAGGGCAGTGGCCGCATCCACTGCATTATTTGGAGGAGTGCCAATCCAGGATATCTGCAGAGCAGCAACCTGGGCATCTACGCACACCTTCACCAGGCACTACTGCCTGGAGGCAGCTGCAAAATCTGATAAGGCGGTACTGCGGAATATCATCCAGTAACGGTGAGCCTTTTTTGCATCCCTCCATCCATAAGTTCTCTTGTTTACAAAGCCACATTTTATAGAAGTATGTATATTTATATATGAGAGTATGCTTTATTTGCTAATGGTATTGCATGATTATGTAATTTATCAGAAAAATGTGCTTTGTTTTTTCACTGCTCGCTATTCTTATTCAGGCATGTGAATCTATGAAAGTTCCAATACTGGAGTAAGAAAACAAGTTATTTAACTGTAACTTTAGTTCTCCAGTATTGGAATCTTTCATAGATTCACATGCACCCACCCTCCTCCCCTGAGAGGCTCACCTCTGATTTAGCACAGGAAGTGTATTGCACAAGTGCACGAAAAATCTGAGGGGCAGAAAGTTCTCTCAGGAGTGTTCTAGAGGGTGAGGAGCTTTGATTGTTATGTAAAAAAGGGCCAAACTTTTCCCTGAACCAAAGGCTATGGTCTGCAAAGGTGAAATGGGCCTAGGCCTCTTTTCAGTTTGCTGCACTGCTTTTTTTATATACCGGAGATTCCCGTCTCGACGACTGGGAATGATTCAGGCATATGAATCTATGAAAGATTCCAATACTGGAGAACTAAAGTTACAGGTAAGTAACTTGTTTTCTTCTCTTACCTGGGAGACTGGCTTGTCAAAGCAGACACTTACCAGAACTGTATTCTACACACTCAGACAACAGTGCACCTACTTCACCAGTTAGGTTTTACAATAAATTCAGTTTCACCTGTTCCAGGCACAAGTGCAATCTTATCTGGGAGCTTCCCTCAACACTATCAAAGCTCCAGCCACTCCCAATGTAGCTAGAATACACAATATTTAGGCCACACTATTACAAATCCAACCAATCATTAACAGCGAGAGTCTTCATGCAACTGCTAGGCTGATATTTGTAAGGCAGCAACATGGTCTACACTGCACACATTCATTAAACACTATTGTGTAGATATGTTAGCAAGACCACAGGCAAATGTAGGCTAAGCATTACGTAAAACTATATTTCAGGCACCTGCTACAGGTTAGCCACCACGTTTACTGCTATATAGTCAATGCAAAGCATGTGAGCTGTAGCTCACATGCTTCAAATGGATGTTAGTTACCCAGTAAGCATCTGTTCTTGGTATGTAGAAAGCAACATATGGGAGTAATGTAAGTCTGTGGCAGGCATGCATGTTCTCACAACAAATTGATAGTTAAGGTTATAGTGATCTCATCTGGGCTTGCATATTTCAATTGGGCAACCAGTTGCCAGAGACTGCTAGTATAACAATCATTTGCAGGTAACCAGTTTGATACTTTTTCTTCAGTTATGTATATGCTTTACAAAGATTTTTTTTCTTTTTCCTTTATCCTCTGTAGGAAAAATGTTTGTTGTTGGAGGCTTTGATGGCACACACGCTCTTTGTTGTGTGGAGGCATACGATCCTGCCAAGAATGAGTGGAAGATGATGGCAAGCATGACTTCTCCAAGAAGCAATGCAGGAGTCATAGCACTGGGAAATACTGTGTATGCAGTTGGAGGATTTGATGGCAATGAGTTCCTGAATTCCATTGAAATGTATAACCCAGCATTGAATGAATGGAGCCCCTTCACCAAAATTTTCAAATTATAATTGTTCCTTTCAAACTAACAGGCTTAGTGATGTAATTGTGTTTTAGTAGAGGTGAACATGTGAATAGGGTTGGGGGGGGGGGGGGGGGTATAGAAGTTGCCAACAGCAACGCTAAGCTTTTGCATATTGCATACTATTGTGTTGTACATATTTTTATTTTGGGCCGTAAACAATTGTTTCTGAATACTAATTTTAGTATATTTTTTTCTTTGTGGAATATGAATTGTAAAGCAAAATATGAAACGATAAAACTGAGGAGCTTCCCAAAGGATTGTTTTTGCTAATTTGCACATGGAGCTCTCCCTCTGTAGTGCCTTTGGCTTATGGAGGAGGGGAAGTAAGAGGTTGGGAAGTGAAGCATTTTTTCTTGCCTTTTCAGTAAAAAAAGAAAATGAAGCCTTATATTAAAAAAACTATTTTCATGAAATGTTGGCACCTGCAAATAAATTGCCTTTTTGGAGCTGTTTTTTGTACTTCATAAAAATATTTTACATTTTAATGGGTAGGCAGCAGATGCATATGGTTGTTGGGGTAAAGGCTCAATTTCACAGCTTTTGGTAGAAACAATTTTGTTCTATGCCAGGAACTTCTATGCTATTTGCTTCTGTTGTCTTATTTTGGTATTTAACTTTGTATTTGATTTCAATCTAGTTTCTAAAGGAAATAAGTTATGTACGTGTCAGTACTTATTTCGACATTCAGACAAACTTAAAAGTGCATTTAGCTGTAGGCTTTAAAGTGTCCTCTTAAAGCCTTGTAAAGTATAATTGTAACAGTGGTTAATTTAAACATCTTCTCGAATAAAACTTTTATACATTCAACTGCTTAAAAAGCAAACTCATGCATGTTAGTCAGTCGTGTTTTGACTCTTCCTGACACTAATTGTAGCAGCAACATTCTCCCTCTAGATTAAAGTTGTTTCAGAATAATTTCCAGGCCAAATCGCAGAACCCTTAATTGTGCTCAATCTCTTGGTTTCTTCCTTGTGTTAAAGTTTTGCAGCAAGAATTGCTTCTAGATTACCATGTTGTGAATTAATCTGACATCTGCGAGTGTCCAGAAATGTTCTCTGCTAACTGTTTTCTTTTGGGACAGGAATGTCCCCTGCATGGTATATGGTCCTGTTCCTTGCCCCATGTGCTTGACTGCTTGTAGAACTCTTAGATTTGGGCCTCTGCGCGCACACTAAATTATCTCCAATTATGTGAGGTCCCAGATTTTAAGGGTGCCCATGGTGTGGTGCGCCATTAAAGTGGGCAGAGGACTATGGCCTGTCCTGGTTGGCAATCACTTGGGGTAGTACTTCACCCATTCTTTTGCCCACCATGGCACTTTAGATTGGACTGATCTATTTGCCAATCAATCTGCTCTTCTTCAATAGGTCCTGTACTGCCAGGCCAGACCTTCAGAGAACTGGAACATAATGAATTAAAGTAACGCTGCTCCCTGATTGGAGCTTGGTTCCAGTGGCACAGTGAGTACAGTACCCACTCTGGGCATACCCTTGCCACTCAACGGTAGTATATCAAACACAAAGTGATGGAAGGAATGCCTGCAGGAAGTCTGTCAGGAATACCTGTGTTATGCAATATCCACAGGAGCAGGTGATGGTCCAAATGCCCCTCTATTTCCACCTGGGCTGAATTACTGTGTAATACCTAGTGTCCGATACCAGCAGAGGGCATGGATGCGAAGATGCTAGCTCCAGATATGAGTGCTGCTTCTACTGCTTACTAGCTCTTCTGCTGGTCTTGACAGCAAGGTCTGCACTACCTGGCACCTGCAGTTTGGAACAACATCTTCATCTCATGAAATACTCATTTTTCATATATGAAAAAGTTACCTCTGGTAATGCTTTTTCTGGTTGATACAGTATCTGCCTGTGGATTACTCATCTTTTGAACTATCCCAATGCGCAGCATTCCACAAACTTTTTTCAGCTCTCCCTCGTCGATGAGGACGTCACAATAGAACTGCTCCGAAACACAACTCAGTGTGTCGTGGGTTCAGAAAATGTTTCCGTGCCTTCGAGGTGAGCTGGTGAACCAACATTTTCACAAATGTACAATGTATGCAAACAGTCAAAACTGGAAATTCTTCATCATAGACAGTTCCTAGTGCCAAGCATCTCATGATTCCAACAACAAATCACAAAATATATAAATTGATTATTTTTTGGTATAAGCAGTCGGGGAGGTGGATGGGTCAGTGAGAAATTTACAGGCAGATACTGTATCCACCAGGAAAATTGTTACCGAAGGTAAGTAACTTATTCTTCCGATGGATAATGACTCTCCAAGCAGTCTTACTCCCGGTGGAGAATGCCTGCCTATACCAAAAAATCCTGCAAGCCAGAATGTGCAAAATGGACATCCCTCTTCACCTCTAATCTAAGCAATAGTGCTTCCCTGAAGTGTGGAGGGAGCTTCAAGTTGCAGCCTTGCAGATGCATACCACGGGGACACCTCTAGCTGAAAAAAAGACTTGGCTCTAGTAGGTGTGCGAATACCTTATTGAGGCTCATTGGCCAAGGCGTGTTCTTTTGTAGATAGCGTTGCCCTTCATCTTGCTCTCGTATCCGATTAAGAGTTGATCGTCCAAGCTGAAGTCCTTTGTTTTGTCCAAGTGCAAGCTGACCACCCTATTAGGGTCCAGGCGATGAAGTCTCTCCGACAATGAACCAAATTCCACTGAGGCATGATAAAGGGAGTGGGAGGAAACCTATTTGTGAGACCTTTAATAAATCTCATAATTGGGGAGATGTAAACGATGAGGGTTTTTCTGGTAAACAAAGTCTGACGAAGTCAAGTAGCCTTTAACTGTAGGTACTGCACAACCCTGTTGTGTTGGGGAAAGAGAAACTCAGAACATTGGCTAAATGGACCTGCAAAGGATCAATTGATCTCTCCACGCCATTTAACGAACGACCCACCTACCAGAATAAAATGACTTGATGGAGTGTCTTCTGGCTGACAATATAAAAAACATCCAGTAGGAGAGAGCTCAGGTTGCCCCGTTCAATCTCCAAGCATGGAGATGCAGCCTCTGTAGGTGGGGGTGTAGAACCAGCAACTGCTTAAGGTCTGCCCTGAGAGAGAGCGGAGGGTGTGATGAGAGGTGAAGGAGGTCTGTGTACCACATGCTTCACGGCCAATCAGAGGTGATCAATATGACTTGGGCCTGGCGAATCTTCAGAACTCGAGGAGTGAAGGATATGGGAAGAAATGTGTAAAGAAGCTGAGTTCCCAAATCTAACAAACACATCTCTCCCGCCAAACATTCCTAACATCGGATACTGGGGGCTGCAGAATGCTGCTCCCTGTGTGTTCTTGTGAGTGGCAAACTGGTCCGACGGAGGAAACCTCCATATCCTGAAAAGTGAAGGTCCACTTCCGGATGGAGACTCTACTCTTGATCGACCTAATACTGCATGCATGTTCAATTCTGCGGCCAGAGGATTTGCGATCACGCAATTCTGATGGTCCTGAGCCCAGGACCAGAGTCGCAGACATTGTATCGCCAGGGAGGACGAGCCCCTACACACCGGAAGACGAAGCAGCTACATCTTGCTGTCCGCCAGCATTCAACTCCATTACGAGTGTTTTATATTTCCACATCACAAGGCGCGATTTTAAAGCCACCATTCCAAATTTCATTGAACACAGGCACTACTTCGTTTTAAGATACACCAAGAGCCTGTTAAACTTCCAACGAGACAAGGTGCCATCAACAGCGACCTTGTTTCAAGCGTCAAGTCTACCATCTAATGTAGGCTCTAGCTATAGTGTTTTTACGGTACCTGTTGTCTGGGACACCTCGAACATGGTTATCAAGTGTTTATTTAATGAATAACTTCGTCAGCAATATGTATCCTTCGTTCATGGAATCATAAGGAATCCCACTACTATTACCCATTCCATATACACATCACGTTTGTATGGAGACCCCCCCCCTTGGGTGTTTTTGCTGCATGGATAGAAGTCCACCTTTGAATTAAAATTGTGTCTCCTGAAGAAGGCGGTCCCCTGCCGAAACGGGCGTCGAGTTCTTATGCTTGTTTTATTTTTGATGTGATTATTTGTATGCTTTTGTTAATATATTCCATTATTTTATGTACTATGAATTTTATGTTTATTCATTGTGACTATTGTATGTAATTTTGACAAAGCGATTTTAAAACCCGTCATATTGGTTTGACCCCCTGTCATTTCTAATATGATTTTTAAATATACAAAATAAAAATATACGTTTTATATAACTCCTCTAATTTTTCCCTACTATTCCTTCTTGATAACTGGCCTGTCTTATCTGTACACTCATATACCTAGACGTCCTAGGATTTTTCTCACATATCCGACGGAGGAAACCTCCATATCCTGAAAAGTGAAGGTCCACTTCCGGATGGAGACTCTACTCTTGATCGACCTAATACTGCTAACAGACTGCATGCATGTTCAATTCTGCGGCCAGAGGATTTGCGATCACGCAATTCTGATGGTCCTGAGCCCAGGACCAGAGTCGCAGAGCTTCTCTGCAAAGAAGATATGACCCAACTCCTCCCTGTTTGTTGATGTACCACATCGTGGTAGTGTTGTCTGTTGGGATCTGAACTGACTGCGAAAGGAGGTAAGCAAGGCCTTGAGAGCCAAACGTATCGCCCGCAATTCCAGAAGATTGATTTGAACCAATCTTTCTGCTGGAGTCCAAATACCTTTGACCTCCAGATGGGCTCCCCACCCTAGAGTGGAGGCACCTGTTTTCACTGTGGCTGACGGAGGATGTTGAAACTGCTTCCCTTGAGACAGGTTGCCTGGAACACCCCACCATTACAGCTCCACTGCAGGGTCTGGAGATTCTGAGCACCTCTTTGAGATCACCTTTATGTTGAAACCACTGTCTAATCACTGGAGGGCCCTCATATGCCAGCGTGCATGGTTGACCAACAGTATACAGGAAGTGAACAGAACGAGCTGGTGCAAGACCCTCAGGACTGGATCAGCTGCTCCTTTCTGAAAAAGTGGAATCCTGCCCTGGGTGTCTTGAAACCTCTGTAGATGTGGGAAGGCACGACTTGCAGTAGTGTCCAGTACTGCCCATATGAACAGGTTCTGCTGAAAAAACCAGGTGCGATTTGGGTACACTTATTGAAAAACTCAAGTCAAGCAACAGTTGTCGTTACTTGCAAATTATGTAACAGCATCTCTGACTTTGCTATGAGTGGCTAGTTGTCCAGATGGGGGAAAACTGGAATCCCTGACTGTTGGAACTGGGGTCACCAGTCCCCTAGGGTAGCATGGCACGAGCGGGTAGGCATCAGAAAGCATATGTGTTAAGCAACCATGCAGCACACGCAACCACTGAGTCAGAAACCTGGGCACGCAATTAGTGACACCACTCCAGTGAGTTTGTGTAAAAACTCAAGTTAACTTTATTAAGATAGATAATCAGGTAGATGGAGCAGGATCAGGGTAGAAGAAATTCATTATACCATTAGCTTTTCAATTTACCTCTACAAATACCTATGTTGCATTTCCCTGTAATAAATACTAGATGAATGAATCTTGCATATGCAATAAATATTAGATAAATAAATATTTGAAGAGCACAGGCCTGACCTCAGCCTTGTTCTGAGCCAGCACCTGAAAGTAGTACATTAAGGAATTATAACAGGAAGCATGTCAATGAATAACAGTAGGCTTTCTAGTAAATTTAGCACTACGTGGAAGAAAACATTTCAGCAATCAGGAATATGCATTTCATGCAACAAGGATGGCATCCCCTTAAGTAAACACCTCCTTATGTAGACATCCCATTAGTTCTAACTAAACATGGCATTAGGCAGGAATGTAGAACACTTCCTAACAGATCAAGCCACATCACATTAGGTAAATATAAACAGTTCCTTATTTAGGGCTTAACTTGCCATTAGGCCTTATTACATCAGACCATCCAGCCAAGGTGGAACATTCCATGGTCAATGAGCAAACATCTCACCACCCTCCCTGACCAACAGGCCAGTAACACCCAAGAGGCAAAACATTCCATTATAAATAAATGACCTCTTGTGTAGGTTAAACCATTCTATGAGTTATTCCTAGAAGGAGTGAACACTTTCCTTAAATATGTAAAACATTTCATTTAACCGTAGCATTAGGTTGGCAACACTCCCTTCCAGTTTTAGAAGTAAAACCTTTTAACACTCAGGCATAGGCATTTCATGTAACACTCTTCGTTAGAAGTTAGGCCATTCCACCTTACATGAGTGATAAACAGTTGCTCAATAAGGAATCCGGAATAATCTTCTGGTTTACCCCTTTGGAGGTGAGAAATCAACTTTTACTTGTAAAACACACTCCTGTAGGAATAACGTTTTCTTAGATAACTGACAGGCATCGCCCTAGGCAGAGTTAGACATTTAACTACCCAGTGCCAAATATTCCTATTGGGTTTTCCATCCTAATATGCAACAGTGCCTTTCATCACTCCTCTAAACAGGAATACACATTTCCTTACTCAGGAATCAACATTTCCTCATGAAAGGGAAAACATTTCATGTAAGGCCATTCAATTCTTTATGTCACTAACTTATTTAAATAAAGAATAAAACATTGCCTTACCCAGCATTGGGCATTTCCCGGAGTTATACTTAGGGAACATTGCACTTGGCATCTTACCCTTCCCTATGCATAGGTAAAACATTACAGTACATTTGTCATTTAGTCAATATTAACACTCTCAGGTCTGTTAATGTAAATTAAACTTCAACAGTGCACTTGCTTAGACTCCAGAAATACTGTGTATGGATACTATGCAATGTACTATATTCGTCTCCCCCAGCACCAGTATTCCCTCCTTCTTCTTACTACATAAACTCTGAGGATTCAAATATACCAACTTTACATAGCCAACAGCAAGTTTTCTGGGATTATCCAAGAACTCAACTCCAGTAGAAGAAGGGGGGCAAACTGTCATAAGATATCAAGAGCCAAGGGTTTTATATTGACTTTATGCTCCTGGAACCCCCACTGGTGATCAGGCTTCTTGAGTCAGCCAGTATTTTAATTGTTAAGACTTTCGTTTCCATACTCTCCTCCTCTTGTTCTTAATTATGGACAGTGGAGGGAAGAAGCTGAACGCGTAGGAGGCCTGACCAGTTCTCCCACGCTACCCCACACTCATCCCTGCTTACTTGAGAAGGGGGCCGGCAGACGGATCTTCCGCCCACCCCCTGTACCTTGGGACCGCTTCTCTCCACACACCCTCGGTCTCTCCGCCTCCGGAGAGAACAGAACCGGAGCGCTACACACAGCGCATCAGCCGCTTGACAGGCTGCTCCTCACACCCGGATCTGTCCCTCGGCGCGCAGGTCAGACGCAATCACTCGCCGAAGCCGCCTCCTCACAGCGCTCCTCAGCCGAGAGTGACGACGTCAATTTCCACACCCCCGGCCTCCACTGCGCATGCGCGGGGGAAAAGCGACTCCGCTCCGGGCCTGCTTAATCCTCGGCCCCTTCTCTCCCCACAGTCCCACAATTCAATGGGGAATTAGCGCGCTGGCACCGGGAAGGAGCACTGCGCTCTCACTTATCCCAGGATTCACCGGACGCCGACACAGAGCGCGACAGGTGCCCCCGGGGTCCCGTTTTCGGCGCTGGCCTCACAAGGTTGCCCAGGCTCAAGGGAATCCTCCACACAGTTCTCAGCGCAGATGAGGGGCCAGGTTATAGCGCTTCTCAGGCCACAGTTTTTCAACTTCTCAGCGCTTCACCTAGGGCAGCCCTGTTGTGCAGTTTCTTCACTAGCGCTTCCCCAGTGGGTTTAAAGTAAAGACAATTTACACAGGACCAGCCATCTAACAGTGGCAAGTTGGCAAAGGGAACACAGGTGTCCTCAAGGAGCGCAGGGGAGGATCTCAGCGCAAATACCTGGTTTAGTCCTTATTAGTCCTGTGAGGATTTAGTTTTCTTCTTGGCGTGGTGTTTCTTGCGCCCTTAGTTTAGTTGCTTGGTTTCTTGTTCCTTGTTTTAGTTGCTTAGTTTCTTACTCCTTGAAGGGGGGATAAATTGGTGGCTGGTGTTCCAAGTTCTTCTCAGCCAATCCCTTCAAGTGGTCCCTGGGGGATCCCTGCCGCGGGGCTAGGTTAGTGGGGGGGGAACAGGATACCTCAACACTTGCAAAGCAGCACACTAGGCCCTGTCATTCCAGCATCATAAGACCCTGCCCTGACCCCCACTGCCTATCCTCCTGCGTAGGTACTTCCCCAGGTCTTCCCCTCTGCTTCTCCCCTTCTTCTCCTCAGGAAAGTTCCCTCCCTTTCCTTTTATAGTGACAGTTGACAGTTGATAGTGTCAGTTTGTGTCAGTTGGTGTCACCTCACCTCTTCCAGAAGGTTCCAGAGGCTTCCGGAGGTTCCACCATTCTACCTGTGGACAGGCTGGCAGGCTAAGATGGATACATTGCCTGAGGGTTCCAGCCTGCCCCTGGCTACTAGAATGCGCCCTCTAAACCACGCTGCTGCAGCAGAGGTCTGTGGCGGCCATGTTAGGTGTAGAAGGTACCTGCATTTCAACACTAGTTTTAAACTAAACAGGGCATTCTCCACCACCCAAGGCCTACACACTGTTGTTTCCATAGGGGCATTCTAAATTAACAGGGGATAAAAAGCGAAAAATTTCTGGGGAAAGGGCCAAGTCTCACACATCTCCCCCCCCAGCCAAAAGCCAGGGTAGACTGATCATTCCCTTGACGGGCTTCCCTGCTTGGGGCGGAAAAAGGTGGACGCAGGCCCAATACCACCATGACATCCTCGCTAATCCACCCATCCCACTGGTGTTCCTAGTGGGAGGCGCCAGGACAGACCTCCAATCCAGATGTCTCTGGCCCTTACTCTCTCTCAGAGTGGGGGGCAGTCGCCCCAGGCCCGTGGTACCTCTTTCCACTCTCCTCCTCAACTTAGGGTCTAAACCCTTAAGTTGAATTGGTGACAGGGGCGAGACTTACCTCTCCCTGCACCCCCTCCCAGGGTTCCGCACCCTCCCTCCTAGATGACACATCGGGACAGCCTAGTCTCCCAACCTGGTGTCCTCTTAAAGCACACGCCAGGCCCAGTGACCACAGCTGGGGCACCTCGGGACACCCCTGGGAGTCACAACCGGAGGAACTCTGAATACAGAGATTCCTCCCGCCAGGTCAGGCAACCCCTGAACCTGGCCACCCAACCCAGGATCTTAACCCCGTGGCTGGACCGGTGCCAGAGGAGAGTCTTTCCTCCCTCTGCACCCCCTTCCAGGGTTCCGCACCCTCCTCCCCGGATAGGTACCCCTAGAAGTCACAACCGGAGGAACTCTGAATACAGAGATTCCTCCCGCCAGGTCAGGCAACCCCTGAACCTGGCCTCCCAACCCAGGATCCTAACCCCATGGCTGGACCGGTGCCAGAGGAGAGTTTTTCCTCCCTCTGCACCCCCTCCCAGAGTTCCGCACACCCTCCCACCCGGAGAGGTACCCCTGGGAGTCACACCGGTAGGGTCCATAGTTACTGGTACCCCACCCTCCAGGTCAGGCAATTCCTGATCCTGAAACCCCAGTCCAGGTCCTTCCCCCTGTGACTGGTCCAAACCCCGAACCTCGGGTACGCTGCCACCATGGAAGCACCTGGTGCACAGAATTCCAAGGCCTTCAGCACTAACTCTTCTAGCTGAAGCTTGTGCACCAGCTTCCTCTCATCCATTGCAAGGCTCTCACTCTCCCTCTCATGCTCTATCATCTTAGACGACACACACCCCCTTCCAAGGTTCTCTGGTGTGCCCACCTCCCTGGGTGTGACCTGCCCCTCCTGTCCCCCATCCCCTCTCCCCTCTGGGTGGGCTCCTACCCATGCCCTCAAAGCGGTACGGAGTTCCTTCTTCCCGGTTCTCCGCCCAACAGGCACCCCCATCCCCTGACAAAACTCCATTATGCCAGGTGGGGACTCAGATGAATCTAGGAAAAGATACCAGGACGTGGGTGACAGGATTAGGTCTAACAGATCTTGATACACTCTACAGGCTAGACAATGGAGGGGTCAATTACTTTGGCTTACACACAATAATTGTGCAGCCCAATTGCTGTGCACCCTGTCCCAATGGAGGGTGCTGCATGGCCACAAGTCCTGGATCCCACCGCTCGACACCAATATGTTGGAACTGGGGTCACCAGTCCCCTAGGGTAGCATGGCACGAGCGGGTAGGCATCAGAAAGCATATGTGTTAAGCAACCATGCAGCACACGCAACCACTGAGTCAGAAACCTGGGCACGCAATTAGTGACACCTCTCCAGTGAGTTTGTGTAAAAACTCAAGTTAACTTTATTAAGATAGATTATCAGGTAGATGGAGCAGGATCAGGGTAGAAGAAATTCATTATACCATTAGCTTTTCAATTTACCTCTACAAATACCTATGTTGCATTTCCCTGTAATAAATACTAGATGAATGAATCTTGCATATGCAATAAATATTAGATAAATAAATATTTGAAGAGCACAGGCCTGACCTCAGCCTTGTTCTGAGCCAGCACCTGAAAGTAGTACATTAAGGAATTATAACAGGAAGCATGTCAATGAATAACAGTAGGCTTTCTAGTAAATTTAGCACTACGTGGAAGAAAACATTTCAGCAATCAGGAATATGCATTTCATGCAACAAGGATGGCATCCCCTTAAGTAAACACCTCCTTATGTAGACATCCCATTAGTTCTAACTAAACATGGCATTAGGCAGGAATGTAGAACACTTCCTAACAGATCAAGCCACATCACATTAGGTAAATATAAACAGTTCCTTATTTAGGGCTTAACTTGCCATTAGGCCTTATTACATCAGACCATCCAGCCAAGGTGGAACATTCCATGGTCAATGAGCAAACATCTCACCACCCTCCCTGACCAACAGGCCAGTAACACCCAAGAGGCAAAACATTCCATTATAAATAAATGACCTCTTGTGTAGGTTAAACCATTCTATGAGTTATTCCTAGAAGGAGTGAACACTTTCCTTAAATATGTAAAACATTTCATTTAACCGTAGCATTAGGTTGGCAACACTCCCTTCCAGTTTTAGAAGTAAAACCTTTTAACACTCAGGCATAGGCATTTCATGTAACACTCTTCGTTAGAAGTTAGGCCATTCCACCTTACATGAGTGATAAACAGTTGCTCAATAAGGAATCCGGAATAATCTTCTGGTTTACCCCTTTGGAGGTGAGAAATCAACTTTTACTTGTAAAACACACTCCTGTAGGAATAACGTTTTCTTAGATAACTGACAGGCATCGCCCTAGGCAGAGTTAGACATTTAACTACCCAGTGCCAAATATTCCTATTGGGTTTTCCATCCTAATATGCAACAGTGCCTTTCATCACTCCTCTAAACAGGAATACACATTTCCTTACTCAGGAATCAACATTTCCTCATGAAAGGGAAAACATTTCATGTAAGGCCATTCAATTCTTTATGTCACTAACTTATTTAAATAAAGAATAAAACATTGCCTTACCCAGCATTGGGCATTTCCCGGAGTTATACTTAGGGAACATTGCACTTGGCATCTTACCCTTCCCTATGCATAGGTAAAACATTACAGTACATTTGTCATTTAGTCAATATTAACACTCTCAGGTCTGTTAATGTAAATTAAACTTCAACAGTGCACTTGCTTAGACTCCAGAAATACTGTGTATGGATACTATGCAATGTACTATATTCGTCTCCCCCAGCACCAGTATTCCCTCCTTCTTCTTACTACATAAACTCTGAGGATTCAAATATACCAACTTTACATAGCCAACAGCAAGTTTTCTGGGATTATCCAAGAACTCAACTCCAGTAGAAGAAGGGGGGCAAACTGTCATAAGATATCAAGAGCCAAGGGTTTTATATTGACTTTATGCTCCTGGAACCCCCACTGGTGATCAGGCTTCTTGAGTCAGCCAGTATTTTAATTGTTAAGACTTTCGTTTCCATACTCTCCTCCTCTTGTTCTTAATTATGGACAGTGGAGGGAAGAAGCTGAACGCGTAGGAGGCCTGACCAGTTCTCCCACGCTACCCCACACTCCTCCCTGCTTACTTGAGAAGGGGGCCGGCAGACGGATCTTCCGCCCACCCCCTGTACCTTGGGACCGCTTCTCTCCACACACCCTCGGTCTCTCCGCCTCCAGAGAGAACAGAACCGGAGCGCTACACACAGCGCATCAGCCGCTTGACAGGCTGCTCCTCACACCCGGATCTGTCCCTCGGCGCGCTGGTCAGACGCAATCACTCGCCGAAGCCGCCTCCTCACAGCGCTCCTCAGCCGAGAGTGACGACGTCAATTTCCACACCCCCGGCCTCCACTGCGCATGCGCGGGGGAAAAGCGACTCCGCTCCGGGCCTGCTTAATCCTCGGCCCCTTCTCTCCCCACAGTCCCACAATTCAATGGGGAATTAGCGCGCTGGCACCGGGAAGGAGCACTGCGCTCTCACTTATCCCAGGATTCACCGGACGCCGACACAGAGCGCGACAGGTGCCCCCGGGGTCCCGTTTTCGGCACTGGCCTCACAAGGTTGCCCAGGCTCAAGGGAATCCTCCACACAGTTCTCAGCGCAGATGAGGGGCCAGGTTATAGCGCTTCTCAGGCCACAGTTTTTCAACTTCTCAGCGCTTCACCTAGGGCAGCCCTGTTGTGCAGTTTCTTCACTAGCGCTTCCCCAGTGGGTTTAAAGTAAAGACAATTTACACAGGACCAGCCATCTAACAGTGGCAAGTTGGCAAAGGGAACACAGGTGTCCTCAAGGAGCGCAGGGGAGGATCTCAGCGCAAATACCTGGTTTAGTCCTTATTAGTCCTGTGAGGATTTAGTTTTCTTCTTGGCGTGGTGTTTCTTGCGCCCTTAGTTTAGTTGCTTGGTTTCTTGTTCCTTGTTTTAGTTGCTTAGTTTCTTATTCCTTGAAGGGGGGATAAATTGGTGGCTGGTGTTCCAAGTTCTTCTCAGCCAATCCCTTCAAGTGGTACCTGGGGGTTCCCTGCCGCGGGGCTAGGTCAGTGGGGGGGGAACAGGATACCTCAACACTTGCAAAGCAGCACACTAGGCCCTGTCATTCCAGCATCATAAGACCCTGCCCTGACCCCCACTGCCTATCCTCCTGCGTAGGTACTTCCCCTCTGCTTCTCCCCTTCTTCTCCTCAGGAAAGTTCCCTCCCTTTCCTTTTATAGTGCCAGTTGACAGTTGATAGTGTCAGTTGGTGTCAGTTGGTGTCACCTCACCTCTTCCAGAAGGTTCCAGAGGCTTCCGGAGGTTCCACCATTCTACATGTGGACAGGCTGGCAGGCTAAGATGGATACATTGCCTGAGGGTTCCAGCCTGCCCCTGGCTACTAGAATGCGCCCTCTAAACCACGCTGCTGCAGCAGAGGTCTGTGGCGGCCATGTTAGGTGTAGAAGGTACCTGCATTTCAACACTAGTTTTAAACTAAACAGGGCATTCTCCACCACCCAAGGCCTACACACTGTTGTTTCCATAGGGGCATTCTAAATTAACAGGGGATAAAAAGCGAAAAATTTCTGGGGAAAGGGCCAAGTCTCACACATCTCCCCCCCAGCCAAAAGCCAGGGTAGACTGATCATTCCCTTGACGGGCTTCCCTGCTTGGGGCGGAAAAAGGTGGACGCAGGCCCAATACCACCATGACATCCTCGCTAATCCACCCATCCCACTGGTGTTCCTAGTGGGAGGCGCCAGGACAGACCTCCAATCCAGATGTCTCTGGCCCTTACTCTCTCTCAGAGTGGGGGGCAGTCGCCCCAGGCCCGTGGTACCTCTTTCCACTCTCCTCCTCAACTTAGGGTCTAAACCCTTAAGTTGAATTGGTGACAGGGGCGAGACTTACCTCTCCCTGCACCCCCTCCCAGGGTTCCGCACCCTCCCTCCTAGATGACACATCGGGACAGCCTAGTCTCCCAATCTGGTGTCCTCTTAAAGCACACGCCAGGCCCAGTGACCACAGCTGGGGCACCTCGGGACACCCCTGGGAGTCACAACCGGAGGAACTCTGAATACAGAGATTCCTCCCGCCAGGTCAGGCAACCCCTGAACCTGGCCACCCAACCCAGGATCTTAACCCCGTGGCTGGACCGGTGCCAGAGGAGAGTCTTTCCTCCCTCTGCACCCCCTTCCAGGGTTCCGCATCCTCCTCCCCGGATAGGTACCCCTAGAAGTCACAACCGGAGGAACTCTGAATACAGAGATTCCTCCCGCCAGGTCAGGCAACCCCTGAACCTGGCCTCCCAACCCAGGATCTTAACCCCATGGCTGGACCGGTGCCAGAGGAGAGTTTTTCCTCCCTCTGCACCCCCTCCCAGAGTTCCGCACACCCTCCCACCCGGAGAGGTACCCCTGGGAGTCACACCGGTAGGGTCCATAGTTACTGGTACCCCACCCTCCAGGTCAGGCAATTCCTGATCCTGAAACCCCAGTCCAGGTCCTTCCCCCTGTGACTGGTCCAAACCCCGAACCTCGGGTACGCTGCCACCATGGAAGCACCTGGTGCACAGAATTCCAAGGCCTTCAGCACTAACTCTTCTAGCTGAAGCTTGTGCACCAGCTTCCTCTCATCCATTGCAAGGCTCTCACTCTCCCTCTCATGCTCTATCATCTTAGACGACACACACCCCCTTCCAAGGTTCTCTGGTGTGCCCGCCTCCCTGGGTGTGACCTGCCCCTCCTGTCCCCCATCCCCTCTCCCCTCTGGGTGGGCTCCTACCCATGCCCTCAAAGCGGTACGGAGTTCCTTCTTCCCGGTTCTCCGCCCAACAGGCACCCCCATCCCCTGACAAAACTCCATTATGCCAGGTGGGGACTCAGATGAATCTAGGAAAAGATACCAGGACGT
Source organism: Lissotriton vulgaris (assembly GCF_964263255.1). Classification (NCBI taxonomy): domain Eukaryota; kingdom Metazoa; phylum Chordata; class Amphibia; order Caudata; family Salamandridae; genus Lissotriton; species Lissotriton vulgaris. The sequence goes on along the minus strand of NC_141685.1, from coordinate 772,557,745 downwards.
GGGTGACAGGATTAGGTCTAACAGATCTTGATACACTCTACAGGCTAGACAATGGAGGGGTCAATTACTTTGGCTTACACACAATAATTGTGCAGCCCAATTGCTGTGCACCCTGTCCCAATGGAGGGTGCTGCATGGCCACAAGTCCTGGATCCCACCGCTCGACACCAATATGTTGGAACTGGGGTCACCAGTCCCCTAGGGTAGCATGGCACGAGCGGGTAGGCATCAGAAAGCATATGTGTTAAGCAACCATGCAGCACACGCAACCACTGAGTCAGAAACCTGGGCACGCAATTAGTGACACCACTCCAGTGAGTTTGTGTAAAAACTCAAGTTAACTTTATTAAGATAGATAATCAGGTAGATGGAGCAGGATCAGGGTAGAAGAAATTCATTATACCATTAGCTTTTCAATTTACCTCTACAAATACCTATGTTGCATTTCCCTGTAATAAATACTAGATGAATGAATCTTGCATATGCAATAAATATTAGATAAATAAATATTTGAAGAGCACAGGCCTGACCTCAGCCTTGTTCTGAGCCAGCACCTGAAAGTAGTACATTAATGAATAACAGTAGGCTTTCTAGTAAATTTAGCACTACGTGGAAGAAAACATTTCAGCAATCAGGAATATGCATTTCATGCAACAAGGATGGCATCCCCTTAAGTAAACACCTCCTTATGTAGACATCCCATTAGTTCTAACTAAACATGGCATTAGGCAGGAATGTAGAACACTTCCTAACAGATCAAGCCACATCACATTAGGTAAATATAAACAGTTCCTTATTTAGGGCTTAACTTGCCATTAGGCCTTATTACATCAGACCATCCAGCCAAGGTGGAACATTCCATGGTCAATGAGCAAACATCTCACCACCCTCCCTGACCAACAGGCCAGTAACACCCAAGAGGCAAAACATTCCATTATAAATAAATGACCTCTTGTGTAGGTTAAACCATTCTATGAGTTATTCCTAGAAGGAGTGAACACTTTCCTTAAATATGTAAAACATTTCATTTAACCGTAGCATTAGGTTGGCAACACTCCCTTCCAGTTTTAGAAGTAAAACCTTTTAACACTCAGGCATAGGCATTTCATGTAACACTCTTCGTTAGAAGTTAGGCCATTCCACCTTACATGAGTGATAAACAGTTGCTCAATAAGGAATCCGGAATAATCTTCTGGTTTACCCCTTTGGAGGTGAGAAATCAACTTTTACTTGTAAAACACACTCCTGTAGGAATAACGTTTTCTTAGATAACTGACAGGCATCGCCCTAGGCAGAGTTAGACATTTAACTACCCAGTGCCAAATATTCCTATTGGGTTTTCCATCCTAATATGCAACAGTGCCTTTCATCACTCCTCTAAACAGGAATACACATTTCCTTACTCAGGAATCAACATTTCCTCATGAAAGGGAAAACATTTCATGTAAGGCCATTCAATTCTTTATGTCACTAACTTATTTAAATAAAGAATAAAACATTGCCTTACCCAGCATTGGGCATTTCCCGGAGTTATACTTAGGGAACATTGCACTTGGCATCTTACCCTTCCCTATGCATAGGTAAAACATTACAGTACATTTGTCATTTAGTCAATATTAACACTCTCAGGTCTGTTAATGTAAATTAAACTTCAACAGTGCACTTGCTTAGACTCCAGAAATACTGTGTATGGATACTATGCAATGTACTATATTCGTCTCCCCCAGCACCAGTATTCCCTCCTTCTTCTTACTACATAAACTCTGAGGATTCAAATATACCAACTTTACATAGCCAACAGCAAGTTTTCTGGGATTATCCAAGAACTCAACTCCAGTAGAAGAAGGGGGGCAAACTGTCATAAGATATCAAGAGCCAAGGGTTTTATATTGACTTTATGCTCCTGGAACCCCCACTGGTGATCAGGCTTCTTGAGTCAGCCAGTATTTTAATTGTTAAGACTTTCGTTTCCATACTCTCCTCCTCTTGTTCTTAATTATGGACAGTGGAGGGAAGAAGCTGAACGCGTAGGAGGCCTGACCAGTTCTCCCACGCTACCCCACACTCATCCCTGCTTACTTGAGAAGGGGGCCGGCAGACGGATCTTCCGCCCACCCCCTGTACCTTGGGACCGCTTCTCTCCACACACCCTCGGTCTCTCCGCCTCCGGAGAGAACAGAACCGGAGCGCTACACACAGCGCATCAGCCGCTTGACAGGCTGCTCCTCACACCCGGATCTGTCCCTCGGCGCGCAGGTCAGACGCAATCACTCGCCGAAGCCGCCTCCTCACAGCGCTCCTCAGCCGAGAGTGACGACGTCAATTTCCACACCCCCGGCCTCCACTGCGCGTGCGCGGGGGAAAAGCGACTCCGCTCCGGGCCTGCTTAATCCTCGGCCCCTTCTCTCCCCACAGTCCCACAATTCAATGGGGAATTAGCGCGCTGGCACCGGGAAGGAGCACTGCGCTCTCACTTATCCCAGGATTCACCGGACGCCGACACAGAGCGCGACAGGTGCCCCCGGGGTCCCGTTTTCGGCGCTGGCCTCACAAGGTTGCCCAGGCTCAAGGGAATCCTCCACACAGTTCTCAGCGCAGATGAGGGGCCAGGTTATAGCGCTTCTCAGGCCACAGTTTTTCAACTTCTCAGCGCTTCACCTAGGGCAGCCCTGTTGTGCAGTTTCTTCACTAGCGCTTCCCCAGTGGGTTTAAAGTAAAGACAATTTACACAGGACCAGCCATCTAACAGTGGCAAGTTGGCAAAGGGAACACAGGTGTCCTCAAGGAGCGCAGGGGAGGATCTCAGCGCAAATACCTGGTTTAGTCCTTATTAGTCCTGTGAGGATTTAGTTTTCTTCTTGGCGTGGTGTTTCTTGCGCCCTTAGTTTAGTTGCTTGGTTTCTTGTTCCTTGTTTTAGTTGCTTAGTTTCTTACTCCTTGAAGGGGGGATAAATTGGTGGCTGGTGTTCCAAGTTCTTCTCAGCCAATCCCTTCAAGTGGTCCCTGGGGGATCCCTGCCGCGGGGCTAGGTTAGTGGGGGGGGAACAGGATACCTCAACACTTGCAAAGCAGCACACTAGGCCCTGTCATTCCAGCATCATAAGACCCTGCCCTGACCCCCACTGCCTATCCTCCTGCGTAGGTACTTCCCCAGGTCTTCCCCTCTGCTTCTCCCCTTCTTCTCCTCAGGAAAGTTCCCTCCTTTTCCTTTTATAGTGCCAGTTGACAGTTGATAGTGTCAGTTTGTGTCAGTTGGTGTCACCTCACCTCTTCCAGAAGGTTCCAGAGGCTTCCGGAGGTTCCACCATTCTACCTGTGGACAGGCTGGCAGGCTAAGATGGATACATTGCCTGAGGGTTCCAGCCTGCCCCTGGCTACTAGAATGCGCCCTCTAAACCACGCTGCTGCAGCAGAGGTCTGTGGCGGCCATGTTAGGTGTAGAAGGTACCTGCATTTCAACACTAGTTTTAAACTAAACAGGGCATTCTCCACCACCCAAGGCCTACACACTGTTGTTTCCATAGGGGCATTCTAAATTAACAGGGGATAAAAAGCGAAAAATTTCTGGGGAAAGGGCCAAGTCTCACACATCTCCCCCCCAGCCAAAAGCCAGGGTAGACTGATCATTCCCTTGACGGGCTTCCCTGCTTGGGGCGGAAAAAGGTGGACGCAGGCCCAATACCACCATGACATCCTCGCTAATCCACCCATCCCACTGGTGTTCCTAGTGGGAGGCGCCAGGACAGACCTCCAATCCAGATGTCTCTGGCCCTTACTCTCTCTCAGAGTGGGGGGCAGTCGCCCCAGGCCCGTGGTACCTCTTTCCACTCTCCTCCTCAACTTAGGGTCTAAACCCTTAAGTTGAATTGGTGACAGGGGCGAGACTTACCTCTCCCTGCACCCCCTCCCAGGGTTCCGCACCCTCCCTCCTAGATGACACATCGGGACAGCCTAGTCTCCCAACCTGGTGTCCTCTTAAAGCACACGCCAGGCCCAGTGACCACAGCTGGGGCACCTCGGGACACCCCTGGGAGTCACAACCGGAGGAACTCTGAATACAGAGATTCCTCCCGCCAGGTCAGGCAACCCCTGAACCTGGCCACCCAACCCAGGATCTTAACCCCGTGGCTGGACCGGTGCCAGAGGAGAGTCTTTCCTCCCTCTGCACCCCCTTCCAGGGTTCCGCACCCTCCTCCCCGGATAGGTACCCCTAGAAGTCACAACCGGAGGAACTCTGAATACAGAGATTCCTCCCGCCAGGTCAGGCAACCCCTGAACCTGGCCTCCCAACCCAGGATCTTAACCCCATGGCTGGACCGGTGCCAGAGGAGAGTTTTTCCTCCCTCTGCACCCCCTCCCAGAGTTCCGCACACCCTCCCACCCGGAGAGGTACCCCTGGGAGTCACACCGGTAGGGTCCATAGTTACTGGTACCCCACCCTCCAGGTCAGGCAATTCCTGATCCTGAAACCCCAGTCCAGGTCCTTCCCCCTGTGACTGGTCCAAACCCCGAACCTCGGGTACGCTGCCACCATGGAAGCACCTGGTGCACAGAATTCCAAGGCCTTCAGCACTAACTCTTCTAGCTGAAGCTTGTGCACCAGCTTCCTCTCATCCATTGCAAGGCTCTCACTCTCCCTCTCATGCTCTATCATCTTAGACGACACACACCCCCTTCCAAGGTTCTCTGGTGTGCCCGCCTCCCTGGGTGTGACCTGCCCCTCCTGTCCCCCATCCCCTCTCCCCTCTGGGTGGGCTCCTACCCATGCCCTCAAAGCGGTACGGAGTTCCTTCTTCCCGGTTCTCCGCCCAACAGGCACCCCCATCCCCTGACAAAACTCCATTATGCCAGGTGGGGACTCAGATGAATCTAGGAAAAGATACCAGGACGTGGGTGACAGGATTAGGTCTAACAGATCTTGATACACTCTACAGGCTAGACAATGGAGGGGTCAATTACTTTGGCTTACACACAATAATTGTGCAGCCCAATTGCTGTGCACCCTGTCCCAATGGAGGGTGCTGCATGGCCACAAGTCCTGGATCCCACCGCTCGACACCAATATGTTGGAACTGGGGTCACCAGTCCCCTAGGGTAGCATGGCACGAGCGGGTAGGCATCAGAAAGCATATGTGTTAAGCAACCATGCAGCACACGCAACCACTGAGTCAGAAACCTGGGCACGCAATTAGTGACACCACTCCAGTGAGTTTGTGTAAAAACTCAAGTTAACTTTATTAAGATAGATTATCAGGTAGATGGAGCAGGATCAGGGTAGAAGAAATTCATTATACCATTAGCTTTTCAATTTACCTCTACAAATACCTATGTTGCATTTCCCTGTAATAAATACTAGATGAATGAATCTTGCATATGCAATAAATATTAGATAAATAAATATTTGAAGAGCACAGGCCTGACCTCAGCCTTGTTCTGAGCCAGCACCTGAAAGTAGTACATTAAGGAATTATAACAGGAAGCATGTCAATGAATAACAGTAGGCTTTCTAGTAAATTTAGCACTACGTGGAAGAAAACATTTCAGCAATCAGGAATATGCATTTCATGCAACAAGGATGGCATCCCCTTAAGTAAACACCTCCTTATGTAGACATCCCATTAGTTCTAACTAAACATGGCATTAGGCAGGAATGTAGAACACTTCCTAACAGATCAAGCCACATCACATTAGGTAAATATAAACAGTTCCTTATTTAGGGCTTAACTTGCCATTAGGCCTTATTACATCAGACCATCCAGCCAAGGTGGAACATTCCATGGTCAATGAGCAAACATCTCACCACCCTCCCTGACCAACAGGCCAGTAACACCCAAGAGGCAAAACATTCCATTATAAATAAATGACCTCTTGTGTAGGTTAAACCATTCTATGAGTTATTCCTAGAAGGAGTGAACACTTTCCTTAAATATGTAAAACATTTCATTTAACCGTAGCATTAGGTTGGCAACACTCCCTTCCAGTTTTAGAAGTAAAACCTTTTAACACTCAGGCATAGGCATTTCATGTAACACTCTTCGTTAGAAGTTAGGCCATTCCACCTTACATGAGTGATAAACAGTTGCTCAATAAGGAATCCGGAATAATCTTCTGGTTTACCCCTTTGGAGGTGAGAAATCAACTTTTACTTGTAAAACACACTCCTGTAGGAATAACGTTTTCTTAGATAACTGACAGGCATCGCCCTAGGCAGAGTTAGACATTTAACTACCCAGTGCCAAATATTCCTATTGGGTTTTCCATCCTAATATGCAACAGTGCCTTTCATCACTCCTCTAAACAGGAATACACATTTCCTTACTCAGGAATCAACATTTCCTCATGAAAGGGAAAACATTTCATGTAAGGCCATTCAATTTTTTATGTCACTAACTTATTTAAATAAAGAATAAAACATTGCCTTACCCAGCATTGGGCATTTCCCGGAGTTATACTTAGGGAACATTGCACTTGGCATCTTACCCTTCCCTATGCATAGGTAAAACATTACAGTACATTTGTCATTTAGTCAATATTAACACTCTCAGGTCTGTTAATGTAAATTAAACTTCAACAGTGCACTTGCTTAGACTCCAGAAATACTGTGTATGGATACTATGCAATGTACTATATTCGTCTCCCCCAGCACCAGTATTCCCTCCTTCTTCTTACTACATAAACTCTGAGGATTCAAATATACCAACTTTACATAGCCAACAGCAAGTTTTCTGGGATTATCCAAGAACTCAACTCCAGTAGAAGAAGGGGGGCAAACTGTCATAAGATATCAAGAGCCAAGGGTTTTATATTGACTTTATGCTCCTGGAACCCCCACTGGTGATCAGGCTTCTTGAGTCAGCCAGTATTTTAATTGTTAAGACTTTCGTTTCCATACTCTCCTCCTCTTGTTCTTAATTATGGACAGTGGAGGGAAGAAGCTGAACGCGTAGGAGGCCTGACCAGTTCTCCCACGCTACCCCACACTCCTCCCTGCTTACTTGAGAAGGGGGCCGGCAGACGGATCTTCCGCCCACCCCCTGTACCTTGGGACCGCTTCTCTCCACACACCCTCGGTCTCTCCGCCTCCGGAGAGAACAGAACCGGAGCGCTACACACAGCGCATCAGCCGCTTGACAGGCTGCTCCTCACACCCGGATCTGTCCCTCGGCGCGCAGGTCAGACGCAATCACTCGCCGAAGCCGCCTCCTCACAGCGCTCCTCAGCCGAGAGTGACGACGTCAATTTCCACACCCCCGGCCTCCACTGCGCATGCGCGGGGGAAAAGCGACTCCGCTCCGGGCCTGCTTAATCCTCGGCCCCTTCTCTCCCCACAGTCCCACAATTCAATGGGGAATTAGCGCGCTGGCACCGGGAAGGAGCACTGCGCTCTCACTTATCCCAGGATTCACCGGACGCCGACACAGAGCGCGACAGGTGCCCCCGGGGTCCCGTTTTCGGCGCTGGCCTCACAAGGTTGCCCAGGCTCAAGGGAATCCTCCACACAGTTCTCAGCGCAGATGAGGGGCCAGGTTATAGCGCTTCTCAGGCCACAGTTTTTCAACTTCTCAGCGCTTCACCTAGGGCAGCCCTGTTGTGCAGTTTCTTCACTAGCGCTTCCCCAGTGGGTTTAAAGTAAAGACAATTTACACAGGACCAGCCATCTAACAGTGGCAAGTTGGCAAAGGGAACACAGGTGTCCTCAAGGAGCGCAGGGGAGGATCTCAGCGCAAATACCTGGTTTAGTCCTTATTAGTCCTGTGAGGATTTCGTTTTCTTCTTGGCGTGGTGTTTCTTGCGCCCTTAGTTTAGTTGCTTGGTTTCTTGTTCCTTGTTTTAGTTGCTTAGTTTCTTATTCCTTGAAGGGGGGATAAATTGGTGGCTGGTGTTCCAAGTTCTTCTCAGCCAATCCCTTCAAGTGGTCCCTGGGGGTTCCCTGCCGCGGGGCTAGGTCAGTGGGGGGGAACAGGATACCTCAACACTTGCAAAGCAGCACACTAGGCCCTGTCATTCCAGCATCATAAGACCCTGCCCTGACCCCCACTGCCTATCCTCCTGCGTAGGTACTTCCCCAGGTCTTCCCCTCTGCTTCTCCCCTTCTTCTCCTCAGGAAAGTTCCCTCCCTTTCCTTTTATAGTGCCAGTTGACAGTTGATAGTGTCAGTTGGTGTCAGTTGGTGTCACCTCACCTCTTCCAGAAGGTTCCAGAGGCTTCCGGAGGTTCCACCATTCTACCTGTGGACAGGCTGGCAGGCTAAGATGGATACATTGCCTGAGGGTTCCAGCCTGCCCCTGGCTACTAGAATGCGCCCTCTAAACCACGCTGCTGCAGCAGAGGTCTGTGGCGGCCATGTTAGGTGTAGAAGGTACCTGCATTTCAACACTAGTTTTAAACTAAACAGGGCATTCTCCACCACCCAAGGCCTACACACTGTTGTTTCCATAGGGGCATTCTAAATTAACAGGGGATAAAAAGCGAAAAATTTCTGGGGAAAGGGCCAAGTCTCACACATCTCCCCCCCAGCCAAAAGCCAGGGTAGACTGATCATTCCCTTGACGGGCTTCCCTGCTTGGGGCGGAAAAAGGTGGACGCAGGCCCAATACCACCATGACATCCTCGCTAATCCACCCATCCCACTGGTGTTCCTAGTGGGAGGCGCCAGGACAGACCTCCAATCCAGATGTCTCTGGCCCTTACTCTCTCTCAGAGTGGGGGGCAGTCGCCCCAGGCCCGTGGTACCTCTTTCCACTCTCCTCCTCAACTTAGGGTGTAAACCCTTAAGTTGAATTGGTGACAGGGGCGAGACTTACCTCTCCCTGCACCCCCTCCCAGGGTTCCGCACCCTCCCTCCTAGATGACACATCGGGACAGCCTAGTCTCCCAATCTGGTGTCCTCTTAAAGCACACGCCAGGCCCAGTGACCACAGCTGGGGCACCTCAGGACACCCCTGGGAGTCACAACCGGAGGAACTCTGAATACAGAGATTCCTCCCGCCAGGTCAGGCAACCCCTGAACCTGGCCACCCAACCCAGGATCTTAACCCCGTGGCTGGACCGGTGCCAGAGGAGAGTCTTTCCTCCCTCTGCACCCCCTTCCAGGGTTCCGCATCCTCCTCCCCGGATAGGTACCCCTAGAAGTCACAACCGGAGGAACTCTGAATACAGAGATTCCTCCCGCCAGGTCAGGCAACCCCTGAACCTGGCCTCCCAACCCAGGATCTTAACCCCATGGCTGGACCGGTGCCAGAGGAGAGTTTTTCCTCCCTCTGCACCCCCTCCCAGAGTTCCGCACACCCTCCCACCCGGAGAGGTACCCCTGGGAGTCACACCGGTAGGGTCCATAGTTACTGGTACCCCACCCTCCAGGTCAGGCAATTCCTGATCCTGAAACCCCAGTCCAGGTCCTTCCCCCTGTGACTGGTCCAAACCCCGAACCTCGGGTACGCTGCCACCATGGAAGCACCTGGTGCACAGAATTCCAAGGCCTTCAGCACTAACTCTTCTAGCTGAAGCTTGTGCACCAGCTTCCTCTCATCCATTGCAAGGCTCTCACTCTCCCTCTCATGCTCTATCATCTTAGACGACACACACCCCCTTCCAAGGTTCTCTGGTGTGCCCGCCTCCCTGGGTGTGACCTGCCCCTCCTGTCCCCCATCCCCTCTCCCCTCTGGGTGGGCTCCTACCCATGCCCTCAAAGCGGTACGGAGTTCCTTCTTCCCGGTTCTCCGCCCAACAGGCACCCCCATCCCCTGACAAAACTCCATTATGCCAGGTGGGGACTCAGATGAATCTAGGAAAAGATACCAGGACGTGGGTGACAGGATTAGGTCTAACAGATCTTGATACACTCTACAGGCTAGACAATGGAGGGGTCAATTACTTTGGCTTACACACAATAATTGTGCAGCCCAATTGCTGTGCACCCTGTCCCAATGGAGGGTGCTGCATGGCCACAAGTCCTGGATCCCACCGCTCGACACCAATATGTTGGAACTGGGGTCACCAGTCCCCTAGGGTAGCATGGCACGAGCGGGTAGGCATCAGAAAGCATATGTGTTAAGCAACCATGCAGCACACGCAACCACTGAGTCAGAAACCTGGGCACGCAATTAGTGACACCACTCCAGTGAGTTTGTGTAAAAACTCAAGTTAACTTTATTAAGATAGATAATCAGGTAGATGGAGCAGGATCAGGGTAGAAGAAATTCATTATACCATTAGCTTTTCAATTTACCTCTACAAATACCTATGTTGCATTTCTCTGTAATAAATACTAGATGAATGAATCTTGCATATGCAATAAATATTAGATAAATAAATATTTGAAGAGCACAGGCCTGACCTCAGCCTTGTTCTGAGCCAGCACCTGAAAGTAGTACATTAAGGAATTATAACAGGAAGCATGTCAATGAATAACAGTAGGCTTTCTAGTAAATTTAGCACTACGTGGAAGAAAACATTTCAGCAATCAGGAATATGCATTTCATGCAACAAGGATGGCATCCCCTTAAGTAAACACCTCCTTATGTAGACATCCCATTAGTTCTAACTAAACATGGCATTAGGCAGGAATGTAGAACACTTCCTAACAGATCAAGCCACATCACATTAGGTAAATATAAACAGTTCCTTATTTAGGGCTTAACTTGCCATTAGGCCTTATTACATCAGACCATCCAGCCAAGGTGGAACATTCCATGGTCAATGAGCAAACATCTCACCACCCTCCCTGACCAACAGGCCAGTAACACCCAAGAGGCAAAACATTCCATTATAAATAAATGACCTCTTGTGTAGGTTAAACCATTCTATGAGTTATTCCTAGAAGGAGTGAACACTTTCCTTAAATATGTAAAACATTTCATTTAACCGTAGCATTAGGTTGGCAACACTCCCTTCCAGTTTTAGAAGTAAAACCTTTTAACACTCAGGCATAGGCATTTCATGTAACACTCTTCGTTAGAAGTTAGGCCATTCCACCTTACATGAGTGATAAACAGTTGCTCAATAAGGAATCCGGAATAATCTTCTGGTTTACCCCTTTGGAGGTGAGAAATCAACTTTTACTTGTAAAACACACTCCTGTAGGAATAACGTTTTCTTAGATAACTGACAGGCATCGCCCTAGGCAGAGTTAGACATTTAACTACCCAGTGCCAAATATTCCTATTGGGTTTTCCATCCTAATATGCAACAGTGCCTTTCATCACTCCTCTAAACAGGAATACACATTTCCTTACTCAGGAATCAACATTTCCTCATGAAAGGGAAAACATTTCATGTAAGGCCATTCAATTCTTTATGTCACTAACTTATTTAAATAAAGAATAAAACATTGCCTTACCCAGCATTGGGCATTTCCCGGAGTTATACTTAGGGAACATTGCACTTGGCATCTTACCCTTCCCTATGCATAGGTAAAACATTACAGTACATTTGTCATTTAGTCAATATTAACACTCTCAGGTCTGTTAATGTAAATTAAACTTCAACAGTGCACTTGCTTAGACTCCAGAAATACTGTGTATGGATACTATGCAATGTACTATATTCGTCTCCCCCAGCACCAGTATTCCCTCCTTCTTCTTACTACATAAACTCTGAGGATTCAAATATACCAACTTTACATAGCCAACAGCAAGTTTTCTGGGATTATCCAAGAACTCAACTCCAGTAGAAGAAGGGGGGCAAACTGTCATAAGATATCAAGAGCCAAGGGTTTTATATTGACTTTATGCTCCTGGAACCCCCACTGGTGATCAGGCTTCTTGAGTCAGCCAGTATTTTAATTGTTAAGACTTTCGTTTCCATACTCTCCTCCTCTTGTTCTTAATTATGGACAGTGGAGGGAAGAAGCTGAACGCGTAGGAGGCCTGACCAGTTCTCCCACGCTACCCCACACTCATCCCTGCTTACTTGAGAAGGGGGCCGGCAGACGGATCTTCCGCCCACCCCCTGTACCTTGGGACCGCTTCTCTCCACACACCCTCGGTCTCTCCGCCTCCGGAGAGAACAGAACCGGAGCGCTACACACAGCGCATCAGCCGCTTGACAGGCTGCTCCTCACACCCGGATCTGTCCCTCGGCGCGCAGGTCAGATGCAATCACTCGCCAAAGCCGCCTCCTCACAGCGCTCCTCAGCCGAGAGTGACGACGTCAATTTCCACACCCCCGGCCTCCACTGCGCATGCGCGGGGGAAAAGCGACTCCGCTCCGGGCCTGCTTAATCCTCGGCCCCTTCTCTCCCCACAGTCCCACAATTCAATGGGGAATTAGCGCGCTGGCACCGGGAAGGAGCACTGCGCTCTCACTTATCCCAGGATTCACCGGACGCCGACACAGAGCGCGACAGGTGCCCCCGGGGTCCCGTTTTCGGCGCTGGCCTCACAAGGTTGCCCAGGCTCAAGGGAATCCTCCACACAGTTCTCAGCGCAGATGAGGGGCCAGGTTATAGCGCTTCTCAGGCCACAGTTTTTCAACTTCTCAGCGCTTCACCTAGGGCAGCCCTGTTGTGCAGTTTCTTCACTAGCGCTTCCCCAGTGGGTTTAAAGTAAAGACAATTTACACAGGACCAGCCATCTAACAGTGGCAAGTTGGCAAAGGGAACACAGGTGTCCTCAAGGAGCGCAGGGGAGGATCTCAGCGCAAATACCTGGTTTAGTCCTTATTAGTCCTGTGAGGATTTAGTTTTCTTCTTGGCGTGGTGTTTCTTGCGCCCTTAGTTTAGTTGCTTGGTTTCTTGTTCCTTGTTTTAGTTGCTTAGTTTCTTACTCCTTGAAGGGGGGATAAATTGGTGGCTGGTGTTCCAAGTTCTTCTCAGCCAATCCCTTCAAGTGGTCCCTGGGGGATCCCTGCCGCGGGGCTAGGTTAGTGGGGGGGGAACAGGATACCTCAACACTTGCAAAGCAGCACACTAGGCCCTGTCATTCCAGCATCATAAGACCCTGCCCTGACCCCCACTGCCTATCCTCCTGCGTAGGTACTTCCCCAGGTCTTCCCCTCTGCTTCTCCCCTTCTTCTCCTCAGGAAAGTTCCCTCCCTTTCCTTTTATAGTGCCAGTTGACAGTTGATAGTGTCAGTTTGTGTCAGTTGGTGTCACCTCACCTCTTCCAGAAGGTTCCAGAGGCTTCCGGAGGTTCCACCATTCTACCTGTGGACAGGCTGGCAGGCTAAGATGGATACATTGCCTGAGGGTTCCAGCCTGCCCCTGGCTACTAGAATGCGCCCTCTAAACCACGCTGCTGCAGCAGAGGTCTGTGGCGGCCATGTTAGGTGTAGAAGGTACCTGCATTTCAACACTAGTTTTAAACTAAACAGGGCATTCTCCACCACCCAAGGCCTACACACTGTTGTTTCCATAGGGGCATTCTAAATTAACAGGGGATAAAAAGCGAAAAATTTCTGGGGAAAGGGCCAAGTCTCACACATCTCCCCCCCAGCCAAAAGCCAGGGTAGACTGATCGTTCCCTTGACGGGCTTCCCTGCTTGGGGCGGAAAAAGGTGGACGCAGGCCCAATACCACCATGACATCCTCGCTAATCCACCCATCCCACTGGTGTTCCTAGTGGGAGGCGCCAGGACAGACCTCCAATCCAGATGTCTCTGGCCCTTACTCTCTCTCAGAGTGGGGGGCAGTCGCCCCAGGCCCGTGGTACCTCTTTCCACTCTCCTCCTCAACTTAGGGTCTAAACCCTTAAGTTGAATTGGTGACAGGGGCGAGACTTACCTCTCCCTGCACCCCCTCCCAGGGTTCCGCACCCTCCCTCCTAGATGACACATCGGGACAGCCTAGTCTCCCAACCTGGTGTCCTCTTAAAGCACACGCCAGGCCCAGTGACCACAGCTGGGGCACCTCGGGACACCCCTGGGAGTCACAACCGGAGGAACTCTGAATACAGAGATTCCTCCCGCCAGGTCAGGCAACCCCTGAACCTGGCCACCCAACCCAGGATCTTAACCCCGTGGCTGGACCGGTGCCAGAGGAGAGTCTTTCCTCCCTCTGCACCCCCTTCCAGGGTTCCGCACCCTCCTCCCCGGATAGGTACCCCTAGAAGTCACAACCGGAGGAACTCTGAATACAGAGATTCCTCCCGCCAGGTCAGGCAACCCCTGAACCTGGCCTCCCAACCCAGGATCTTAACCCCATGGCTGGACCGGTGCCAGAGGAGAGTTTTTCCTCCCTCTGCACCCCCTCCCAGAGTTCCGCACACCCTCCCACCCGGAGAGGTACCCCTGGGAGTCACACCGGTAGGGTCCATAGTTACTGGTACCCCACCCTCCAGGTCAGGCAATTCCTGATCCTGAAACCCCAGTCCAGGTCCTTCCCCCTGTGACTGGTCCAAACCCCGAACCTCGGGTACGCTGCCACCATGGAAGCACCTGGTGCACAGAATTCCAAGGCCTTCAGCACTAACTCTTCTAGCTGAAGCTTGTGCACCAGCTTCCTCTCATCCATTGCAAGGCTCTCACTCTCCCTCTCATGCTCTATCATCTTAGACGACACACACCCCCTTCCAAGGTTCTCTGGTGTGCCCGCCTCCCTGGGTGTGACCTGCCCCTCCTGTCCCCCATCCCCTCTCCCCTCTGGGTGGGCTCCTACCCATGCCCTCAAAGCGGTACGGAGTTCCTTCTTCCCGGTTCTCCGCCCAACAGGCACCCCCATCCCCTGACAAAACTCCATTATGCCAGGTGGGGACTCAGATGAATCTAGGAAAAGATACCAGGACGTGGGTGACAGGATTAGGTCTAACAGATCTTGATACACTCTACAGGCTAGACAATGGAGGGGTCAATTACTTTGGCTTACACACAATATTTGTGCAGCCCAATTGCTGTGCACCCTGTCCCAATGGAGGGTGCTGCATGGCCACAAGTCCTGGATCCCACCGCTCGACACCAATATGTTGGAACTGGGGTCACCAGTCCCCTAGGGTAGCATGGCACGAGCGGGTAGGCATCAGAAAGCATATGTGTTAAGCAACCATGCAGCACACGCAACCACTGAGTCAGAAACCTGGGCACGCAATTAGTGACACCACTCCAGTGAGTTTGTGTAAAAACTCAAGTTAACTTTATTAAGATAGATTATCAGGTAGATGGAGCAGGATCAGGGTAGAAGAAATTCATTATACCATTAGCTTTTCAATTTACCTCTACAAATACCTATGTTGCATTTCCCTGTAATAAATACTAGATGAATGAATCTTGCATATGCAATAAATATTAGATAAATAAATATTTGAAGAGCACAGGCCTGACCTCAGCCTTGTTCTGAGCCAGCACCTGAAAGTAGTACATTAAGGAATTATAACAGGAAGCATGTCAATGAATAACAGTAGGCTTTCTAGTAAATTTAGCACTACGTGGAAGAAAACATTTCAGCAATCAGGAATATGCATTTCATGCAACAAGGATGGCATCCCCTTAAGTAAACACCTCCTTATGTAGACATCCCATTAGTTCTAACTAAACATGGCATTAGGCAGGAATGTAGAACACTTCCTAACAGATCAAGCCACATCACATTAGGTAAATATAAACAGTTCCTTATTTAGGGCTTAACTTGCCATTAGGCCTTATTACATCAGACCATCCAGCCAAGGTGGAACATTCCATGGTCAATGAGCAAACATCTCACCACCCTCCCTGACCAACAGGCCAGTAACACCCAAGAGGCAAAACATTCCATTATAAATAAATGACCTCTTGTGTAGGTTAAACCATTCTATGAGTTATTCCTAGAAGGAGTGAACACTTTCCTTAAATATGTAAAACATTTCATTTAACCGTAGCATTAGGTTGGCAACACTCCCTTCCAGTTTTAGAAGTAAAACCTTTTAACACTCAGGCATAGGCATTTCATGTAACACTCTTCGTTAGAAGTTAGGCCATTCCACCTTACATGAGTGATAAACAGTTGCTCAATAAGGAATCCGGAATAATCTTCTGGTTTACCCCTTTGGAGGTGAGAAATCAACTTTTACTTGTAAAACACACTCCTGTAGGAATAACGTTTTCTTAGATAACTGACAGGCATCGCCCTAGGCAGAGTTAGACATTTAACTACCCAGTGCCAAATATTCCTATTGGGTTTTCCATCCTAATATGCAACAGTGCCTTTCATCACTCCTCTAAACAGGAATACACATTTCCTTACTCAGGAATCAACATTTCCTCATGAAAGGGAAAACATTTCATGTAAGGCCATTCAATTCTTTATGTCACTAACTTATTTAAATAAAGAATAAAACATTGCCTTACCCAGCATTGGGCATTTCCCGGAGTTATACTTAGGGAACATTGCACTTGGCATCTTACCCTTCCCTATGCATAGGTAAAACATTACAGTACATTTGTCATTTAGTCAATATTAACACTCTCAGGTCTGTTAATGTAAATTAAACTTCAACAGTGCACTTGCTTAGACTCCAGAAATACTGTGTATGGATACTATGCAATGTACTATATTCGTCTCCCCCAGCACCAGTATTCCCTCCTTCTTCTTACTACATAAACTCTGAGGATTCAAATATACCAACTTTACATAGCCAACAGCAAGTTTTCTGGGATTATCCAAGAACTCAACTCCAGTAGAAGAAGGGGGGCAAACTGTCATAAGATATCAAGAGCCAAGGGTTTTATATTGACTTTATGCTCCTGGAACCCCCACTGGTGATCAGGCTTCTTGAGTCAGCCAGTATTTTAATTGTTAAGACTTTCGTTTCCATACTCTCCTCCTCTTGTTCTTAATTATGGACAGTGGAGGGAAGAAGCTGAACGCGTAGGAGGCCTGACCAGTTCTCCCACGCTACCCCACACTCCTCCCTGCTTACTTGAGAAGGGGGCCGGCAGACGGATCTTCCGCCCACCCCCTGTACCTTGGGACCGCTTCTCTCCACACACCCTCGGTCTCTCCGCCTCCGGAGAGAACAGAACCGGAGCGCTACACACAGCGCATCAGCCGCTTGACAGGCTGCTCCTCACACCCGGATCTGTCCCTCGGCGCGCAGGTCAGACGCAATCACTCGCCGAAGCCGCCTCCTCACAGCGCTCCTCAGCCGAGAGTGACGACGTCAATTTCCACACCCCCGGCCTCCACAGCGCATGCGCGGGGGAAAAGCGACTCCGCTCCGGGCCTGCTTAATCCTCGGCCCCTTCTCTCCCCACAGTCCCACAATTCAATGGGGAATTAGCGCGCTGGCACCGGGAAGGAGCACTGCGCTCTCACTTATCCCAGGATTCACCGGACGCCGACACAGAGCGCGACAGGTGCCCCCGGGGTCCCGTTTTCGGCGCTGGCCTCACAAGGTTGCCCAGGCTCAAGGGAATCCTCCACACAGTTCTCAGCGCAGATGAGGGGCCAGGTTATAGCGCTTCTCAGGCCACAGTTTTTCAACTTCTCAGCGCTTCACCTAGGGCAGCCCTGTTGTGCAGTTTCTTCACTAGCGCTTCCCCAGTGGGTTTAAAGTAAAGACAATTTACACAGGACCAGCCATCTAACAGTGGCAAGTTGGCAAAGGGAACACAGGTGTCCTCAAGGAGCGCAGGGGAGGATCTCAGCGCAAATACCTGGTTTAGTCCTTATTAGTCCTGTGAGGATTTAGTTTTCTTCTTGGCGTGGTGTTTCTTGCGCCCTTAGTTTAGTTGCTTGGTTTCTTGTTCCTTGTTTTAGTTGCTTAGTTTCTTATTCCTTGAAGGGGGGATAAATTGGTGGCTGGTGTTCCAAGTTCTTCTCAGCCAATCCCTTCAAGTGGTCCCTGGGGGTTCCCTGCCGCGGGGCTAGGTCAGTGGGGGGGGAACAGGATACCTCAACACTTGCAAAGCAGCACACTAGGCCCTGTCATTCCAGCATCATAAGACCCTGCCCTGACCCCCACTGCCTATCCTCCTGCGTAGGTACTTCCCCAGGTCTTCCCCTCTGCTTCTCCCCTTCTTCTCCTCAGGAAAGTTCCCTCCCTTTCCTTTTATAGTGCCAGTTGACAGTTGATAGTGTCAGTTGGTGTCAGTTGGTGTCACCTCACCTCTTCCAGAAGGTTCCAGAGGCTTCCGGAGGTTCCACCATTCTACCTGTGGACAGGCTGGCAGGCTAAGATGGATACATTGCCTGAGGGTTCCAGCCTGCCCCTGGCTACTAGAATGCGCCCTCTAAACCACGCTGCTGCAGCAGAGGTCTGTGGCGGCCATGTTAGGTGTAGAAGGTACCTGCATTTCAACACTAGTTTTAAACTAAACAGGGCATTCTCCACCACCCAAGGCCTACACACTGTTGTTTCCATAGGGGCATTCTAAATTAACAGGGGATAAAAAGCGAAAAATTTCTGGGGAAAGGGCCAAGTCTCACACATCTCCCCCCCAGCCAAAAGCCAGGGTAGACTGATCATTCCCTTGACGGGCTTCCCTGCTTGGGGCGGAAAAAGGTGGACGCAGGCCCAATACCACCATGACATCCTCGCTAATCCACCCATCCCACTGGTGTTCCTAGTGGGAGGCGCCAGGACAGACCTCCAATCCAGATGTCTCTGGCCCTTACTCTCTCTCAGAGTGGGGGGCAGTCGCCCCAGGCCCGTGGTACCTCTTTCCACTCTCCTCCTCAACTTAGGGTCTAAACCCTTAAGTTGAATTGGTGACAGGGGCGAGACTTACCTCTCCCTGCACCCCCTCCCAGGGTTCCGCACCCTCCCTCCTAGATGACACATCGGGACAGCCTAGTCTCCCAACCTGGTGTCCTCTTAAAGCACACGCCAGGCCCAGTGACCACAGCTGGGGCACCTCGGGACACCCCTGGGAGTCACAACCGGAGGAACTCTGAATACAGAGATTCCTCCCGCCAGGTCAGGCAACCCCTGAACCTGGCCACCCAACCCAGGATCTTAACCCCATGGCTGGACCGGTGCCAGAGGAGAGTCTTTCCTCCCTCTGCACCCCCTTCCAGGGTTCCGCACCCTCCTCCCCGGATAGGTACCCCTAGAAGTCACAACCGGAGGAACTCTGAATACAGAGATTCCTCCCGCCAGGTCAGGCAACCCCTGAACCTGGCCTCCCAACCCAGGATCTTAACCCCATGGCTGGACCGGTGCCAGAGGAGAGTCTTTCCTCCCTCTGCACCCCCTCCCAGAGTTCCGCACACCCTCCCACCCGGAGAGGTACCCCTGGGAGTCACACCGGTAGGGTCCATAGTTACTGGTACCCCACCCTCCAGGTCAGGCAATTCCTGATCCTGAAACCCCAGTCCAGGTCCTTCCCCCTGTGACTGGTCCAAACCCCGAACCTCGGGTACGCTGCCACCATGGAAGCACCTGGTGCACAGAATTCCAAGGCCTTCAGCACTAACTCTTCTAGCTGAAGCTTGTGCACCAGCTTCCTCTCATCCATTGCAAGGCTCTCACTCTCCCTCTCATGCTCTATCATCTTAGACGACACACACCCCCTTCCAAGGTTCTCTGGTGTGCCCGCCTCCCTGGGTGTGACCTGCCCCTCCTGTCCCCCATCCCCTCTCCCCTCTGGGTGGGCTCCTACCCATGCCCTCAAAGCGGTACGGAGTTCCTTCTTCCCGGTTCTCCGCCCAACAGGCACCCCCATCCCCTGACAAAACTCCATTATGCCAGGTGGGGACTCAGATGAATCTAGGAAAAGATACCAGGACGTGGGTGACAGGATTAGGTCTAACAGATCTTGATACACTCTACAGGCTAGACAATGGAGGGGTCAATTACTTTGGCTTACACACAATAATTGTGCAGCCCAATTGCTGTGCACCCTGTCCCAATGGAGGGTGCTGCATGGCCACAAGTCCTGGATCCCACCGCTCGACACCAATATGTTGGAACTGGGGTCACCAGTCCCCTAGGGTAGCATGGCACGAGCGGGTAGGCATCAGAAAGCATATGTGTTAAGCAACCATGCAGCACACGCAACCACTGAGTCAGAAACCTGGGCACGCAATTAGTGACACCACTCCAGTGAGTTTGTGTAAAAACTCAAGTTAACTTTATTAAGAAAGATAATCAGGTAGATGGAGCAGGATCAGGGTAGAAGAAATTCATTATACCATTAGCTTTTCAATTTACCTCTACAAATACCTATGTTGCATTTCCCTGTAATAAATACTAGATGAATGAATCTTGCATATGCAATAAATATTAGATAAATAAATATTTGAAGAGCACAGGCCTGACCTCAGCCTTGTTCTGAGCCAGCACCTGAAAGTAGTACATTAAGGAATTATAACAGGAAGCATGTCAATGAATAACAGTAGGCTTTCTAGTAAATTTAGCACTACGTGGAAGAAAACATTTCAGCAATCAGGAATATGCATTTCATGCAACAAGGATGGCATCCCCTTAAGTAAACACCTCCTTATGTAGACATCCCATTAGTTCTAACTAAACATGGCATTAGGCAGGAATGTAGAACACTTCCTAACAGATCAAGCCACATCACATTAGGTAAATATAAACAGTTCCTTATTTAGGGCTTAACTTGCCATTAGGCCTTATTACATCAGACCATCCAGCCAAGGTGGAACATTCCATGGTCAATGAGCAAACATCTCACCACCCTCCCTGACCAACAGGCCAGTAACACCCAAGAGGCAAAACATTCCATTATAAATAAATGACCTCTTGTGTAGGTTAAACCATTCTATGAGTTATTCCTAGAAGGAGTGAACACTTTCCTTAAATATGTAAAACATTTCATTTAACCGTAGCATTAGGTTGGCAACACTCCCTTCCAGTTTTAGAAGTAAAACCTTTTAACACTCAGGCATAGGCATTTCATGTAACACTCTTCGTTAGAAGTTAGGCCATTCCACCTTACATGAGTGATAAACAGTTGCTCAATAAGGAATCCGGAATAATCTTCTGGTTTACCCCTTTGGAGGTGAGAAATCAACTTTTACTTGTAAAACACACTCCTGTAGGAATAACGTTTTCTTAGATAACTGACAGGCATCGCCCTAGGCAGAGTTAGACATTTAACTACCCAGTGCCAAATATTCCTATTGGGTTTTCCATCCTAATATGCAACAGTGCCTTTCATCACTCCTCTAAACAGGAATACACATTTCCTTACTCAGGAATCAACATTTCCTCATGAAAGGGAAAACATTTCATGTAAGGCCATTCAATTCTTTATGTCACTAACTTATTTAAATAAAGAATAAAACATTGCCTTACCCAGCATTGGGCATTTCCCGGAGTTATACTTAGGGAACATTGCACTTGGCATCTTACCCTTCCCTATGCATAGGTAAAACATTACAGTACATTTGTCATTTAGTCAATATTAACACTCTCAGGTCTGTTAATGTAAATTAAACTTCAACAGTGCACTTGCTTAGACTCCAGAAATACTGTGTATGGATACTATGCAATGTACTATATTCGTCTCCCCCAGCACCAGTATTCCCTCCTTCTTCTTACTACATAAACTCTGAGGATTCAAATATACCAACTTTACATAGCCAACAGCAAGTTTTCTGGGATTATCCAAGAACTCAACTCCAGTAGAAGAAGGGGGGCAAACTGTCATAAGATATCAAGAGCCAAGGGTTTTATATTGACTTTATGCTCCTGGAACCCCCACTGGTGATCAGGCTTCTTGAGTCAGCCAGTATTTTAATTGTTAAGACTTTCGTTTCCATACTCTCCTCCTCTTGTTCTTAATTATGGACAGTGGAGGGAAGAAGCTGAACGCGTAGGAGGCCTGACCAGTTCTCCCACGCTACCCCACACTCCTCCCTGCTTACTTGAGAAGGGGGCCGGCAGACGGATCTTCCGCCCACCCCCTGTACCTTGGGACCGCTTCTCTCCACACACCCTCGGTCTCTCCGCCTCCGGAGAGAACAGAACCGGAGCGCTACACACAGCGCATCAGCCGCTTGACAGGCTGCTCCTCACACCCGGATCTGTCCCTCGGCGCGCAGGTCAGACGCAATCACTCGCCGAAGCCGCCTCCTCACAGCGCTCCTCAGCCGAGAGTGACGACGTCAATTTCCACACCCCCGGCCTCCACTGCGCATGCGCGGGGGAAAAGCGACTCCGCTCCGGGCCTGCTTAATCCTCGGCCCCTTCTCTCCCCACAGTCCCACAATTCAATGGGGAATTAGCGCGCTGGCACCGGGAAGGAGCACTGCGCTCTCACTTATCCCAGGATTCACCGGACGCCGACACAGAGCGCGACAGGTGCCCCCGGGGTCCCGTTTTCGGCGCTGGCCTCACAAGGTTGCCCAGGCTCAAGGGAATCCTCCACACAGTTCTCAGCGCAGATGAGGGGCCAGGTTATAGCGCTTCTCAGGCCACAGTTTTTCAACTTCTCAGCGCTTCACCTAGGGCAGCCCTGTTGTGCAGTTTCTTCACTAGCGCTTCCCCAGTGGGTTTAAAGTAAAGACAATTTACACAGGACCAGCCATCTAACAGTGGCAAGTTGGCAAAGGGAACACAGGTGTCCTCAAGGAGCGCAGGGGAGGATCTCAGCGCAAATACCTGGTTTAGTCCTTATTAGTCCTGTGAGGATTTAGTTTTCTTCTTGGCGTGGTGTTTCTTGCGCCCTTAGTTTAGTTGCTTGGTTTCTTCTACCTTGTTTTAGTTGCTTAGTTTCTTATTCCTTGAAGGGGGGATAAATTGGTGGCTGGTGTTCCAAGTTCTTCTCAGCCAATCCCTTCAAGTGGTCCCTGGGGGTTCCCTGCCGCGGGGCTAGGTCAGTGGGGGGGGGAACAGGATACCTCAACACTTGCAAAGCAGCACACTAGGCCCTGTCATTCCAGCATCATAAGACCCTGCCCTGACCCCCACTGCCTATCCTCCTGCGTAGGTACTTCCCCAGGTCTTCCCCTCTGCTTCTCCCCTTCTTCTCCTCAGGAAAGTTCCCTCCCTTTCCTTTTATAGTGCCAGTTGACAGTTGATAGTGTCAGTTGGTGTCAGTTGGTGTCACCTCACCTCTTCCAGAAGGTTCCAGAGGCTTCCGGAGGTTCCACCATTCTACCTGTGGACAGGCTGGCAGGCTAAGATGGATACATTGCCTGAGGGTTCCAGCCTGCCCCTGGCTACTAGAATGCGCCCTCTAAACCACGCTGCTGCAGCAGAGGTCTGTGGCGGCCATGTTAGGTGTAGAAGGTACCTGCATTTCAACACTAGTTTTAAACTAAACAGGGCATTCTCCACCACCCAAGGCCTACACACTGTTGTTTCCATAGGGGCATTCTAAATTAACAGGGGATAAAAAGCGAAAAATTTCTGGGGAAAGGGCCAAGTCTCACACATCTCCCCCCCAGCCAAAAGCCAGGGTAGACTGATCATTCCCTTGACGGGCTTCCCTGCTTGGGGCGGAAAAAGGTGGACGCAGGCCCAATACCACCATGACATCCTCGCTAATCCACCCATCCCACTGGTGTTCCTAGTGGGAGGCGCCAGGACAGACCTCCAATCCAGATGTCTCTGGCCCTTACTCTCTCTCAGAGTGGGGGGCAGTCGCCCCAGGCCCGTGGTACCTCTTTCCACTCTCCTCCTCAACTTAGGGTCTAAACCCTTAAGTTGAATTGGTGACAGGGGCGAGACTTACCTCTCCCTGCACCCCCTCCCAGGGTTCCGCACCCTCCCTCCTAGATGACACATCGGGACAGCCTAGTCTCCCAACCTGGTGTCCTCTTAAAGCACACGCCAGGCCCAGTGACCACAGCTGGGGCACCTCGGGACACCCCTGGGAGTCACAACCGGAGGAACTCTGAATACAGAGATTCCTCCCGCCAGGTCAGGCAACCCCTGAACCTGGCCACCCAACCCAGGATCTTAACCCCATGGCTGGACCGGTGCCAGAGGAGAGTCTTTCCTCCCTCTGCACCCCCTTCCAGGGTTCCGCACCCTCCTCCCCGGATAGGTACCCCTAGAAGTCACAACCGGAGGAACTCTGAATACAGAGATTCCTCCCGCCAGGTCAGGCAACCCCTGAACCTGGCCTCCCAACCCAGGATCTTAACCCCATGGCTGGACCGGTGCCAGAGGAGAGTCTTTCCTCCCTCTGCACCCCCTCCCAGAGTTCCGCACACCCTCCCACCCGGAGAGGTACCCCTGGGAGTCACACCGGTAGGGTCCATAGTTACTGGTACCCCACCCTCCAGGTCAGGCAATTCCTGATCCTGAAACCCCAGTCCAGGTCCTTCCCCCTGTGACTGGTCCAAACCCCGAACCTCGGGTACGCTGCCACCATGGAAGCACCTGGTGCACAGAATTCCAAGGCCTTCAGCACTAACTCTTCTAGCTGAAGCTTGTGCACCAGCTTCCTCTCATCCATTGCAAGGCTCTCACTCTCCCTCTCATGCTCTATCATCTTAGACGACACACACCCCCTTCCAAGGTTCTCTGGTGTGCCCGCCTCCCTGGGTGTGACCTGCCCCTCCTGTCCCCCATCCCCTCTCCCCTCTGGGTGGGCTCCTACCCATGCCCTCAAAGCGGTACGGAGTTCCTTCTTCCCGGTTCTCCGCCCAACAGGCACCCCCATCCCCTGACAAAACTCCATTATGCCAGGTGGGGACTCAGATGAATCTAGGAAAAGATACCAGGACGTGGGTGACAGGATTAGGTCTAACAGATCTTGATACACTCTACAGGCTAGACAATGGAGGGGTCAATTACTTTGGCTTACACACAATAATTGTGCAGCCCAATTGCTGTGCACCCTGTCCCAATGGAGGGTGCTGCATGGCCACAAGTCCTGGATCCCACCGCTCGACACCAATATGTTGGAACTGGGGTCACCAGTCCCCTAGGGTAGCATGGCACGAGCGGGTAGGCATCAGAAAGCATATGTGTTAAGCAACCATGCAGCACACGCAACCACTGAGTCAGAAACCTGGGCACGCAATTAGTGACACCACTCCAGTGAGTTTGTGTAAAAACTCAAGTTAACTTTATTAAGAAAGATAATCAGGTAGATGGAGCAGGATCAGGGTAGAAGAAATTCATTATACCATTAGCTTTTCAATTTACCTCTACAAATACCTATGTTGCATTTCCCTGTAATAAATACTAGATGAATGAATCTTGCATATGCAATAAATATTAGATAAATAAATATTTGAAGAGCACAGGCCTGACCTCAGCCTTGTTCTGAGCCAGCACCTGAAAGTAGTACATTAAGGAATTATAACAGGAAGCATGTCAATGAATAACAGTAGGCTTTCTAGTAAATTTAGCACTACGTGGAAGAAAACATTTCAGCAATCAGGAATATGCATTTCATGCAACAAGGATGGCATCCCCTTAAGTAAACACCTCCTTATGTAGACATCCCATTAGTTCTAACTAAACATGGCATTAGGCAGGAATGTAGAACACTTCCTAACAGATCAAGCCACATCACATTAGGTAAATATAAACAGTTCCTTATTTAGGGCTTAACTTGCCATTAGGCCTTATTACATCAGACCATCCAGCCAAGGTGGAACATTCCATGGTCAATGAGCAAACATCTCACCACCCTCCCTGACCAACAGGCCAGTAACACCCAAGAGGCAAAACATTCCATTATAAATAAATGACCTCTTGTGTAGGTTAAACCATTCTATGAGTTATTCCTAGAAGGAGTGAACACTTTCCTTAAATATGTAAAACATTTCATTTAACCGTAGCATTAGGTTGGCAACACTCCCTTCCAGTTTTAGAAGTAAAACCTTTTAACACTCAGGCATAGGCATTTCATGTAACACTCTTCGTTAGAAGTTAGGCCATTCCACCTTACATGAGTGATAAACAGTTGCTCAATAAGGAATCCGGAATAATCTTCTGGTTTACCCCTTTGGAGGTGAGAAATCAACTTTTACTTGTAAAACACACTCCTGTAGGAATAACGTTTTCTTAGATAACTGACAGGCATCGCCCTAGGCAGAGTTAGACATTTAACTACCCAGTGCCAAATATTCCTATTGGGTTTTCCATCCTAATATGCAACAGTGCCTTTCATCACTCCTCTAAACAGGAATACACATTTCCTTACTCAGGAATCAACATTTCCTCATGAAAGGGAAAACATTTCATGTAAGGCCATTCAATTCTTTATGTCACTAACTTATTTAAATAAAGAATAAAACATTGCCTTACCCAGCATTGGGCATTTCCCGGAGTTATACTTAGGGAACATTGCACTTGGCATCTTACCCTTCCCTATGCATAGGTAAAACATTACAGTACATTTGTCATTTAGTCAATATTAACACTCTCAGGTCTGTTAATGTAAATTAAACTTCAACAGTGCACTTGCTTAGACTCCAGAAATACTGTGTATGGATACTATGCAATGTACTATATTCGTCTCCCCCAGCACCAGTATTCCCTCCTTCTTCTTACTACATAAACTCTGAGGATTCAAATATACCAACTTTACATAGCCAACAGCAAGTTTTCTGGGATTATCCAAGAACTCAACTCCAGTAGAAGAAGGGGGGCAAACTGTCATAAGATATCAAGAGCCAAGGGTTTTATATTGACTTTATGCTCCTGGAACCCCCACTGGTGATCAGGCTTCTTGAGTCAGCCAGTATTTTAATTGTTAAGACTTTCGTTTCCATACTCTCCTCCTCTTGTTCTTAATTATGGACAGTGGAGGGAAGAAGCTGAACGCGTAGGAGGCCTGACCAGTTCTCCCACGCTACCCCACACTCCTCCCTGCTTACTTGAGAAGGGGGCCGGCAGACGGATCTTCCGCCCACCCCCTGTACCTTGGGACCGCTTCTCTCCACACACCCTCGGTCTCTCCGCCTCCGGAGAGAACAGAACCGGAGCGCTACACACAGCGCATCAGCCGCTTGACAGGCTGCTCCTCA
Source organism: Lissotriton vulgaris (assembly GCF_964263255.1). NCBI lineage: Eukaryota > Metazoa > Chordata > Amphibia > Caudata > Salamandridae > Lissotriton > Lissotriton vulgaris. The sequence goes on along the minus strand of NC_141685.1, from coordinate 772,530,936 downwards.
CACCCGGATCTGTCCCTCGGCGCGCAGGTCAGACGCAATCACTCGCCGAAGCCGCCTCCTCACAGCGCTCCTCAGCCGAGAGTGACGACGTCAATTTCCACACCCCCGGCCTCCACTGCGCATGCGCGGGGGAAAAGCGACTCCGCTCCGGGCCTGCTTAATCCTCGGCCCCTTCTCTCCCCACAGTCCCACAATTCAATGGGGAATTAGCGCGCTGGCACCGGGAAGGAGCACTGCGCTCTCACTTATCCCAGGATTCACCGGACGCCGACACAGAGCGCGACAGGTGCCCCCGGGGTCCCGTTTTCGGCGCTGGCCTCACAAGGTTGCCCAGGCTCAAGGGAATCCTCCACACAGTTCTCAGCGCAGATGAGGGGCCAGGTTATAGCGCTTCTCAGGCCACAGTTTTTCAACTTCTCAGCGCTTCACCTAGGGCAGCCCTGTTGTGCAGTTTCTTCACTAGCGCTTCCCCAGTGGGTTTAAAGTAAAGACAATTTACACAGGACCAGCCATCTAACAGTGGCAAGTTGGCAAAGGGAACACAGGTGTCCTCAAGGAGCGCAGGGGAGGATCTCAGCGCAAATACCTGGTTTAGTCCTTATTAGTCCTGTGAGGATTTAGTTTTCTTCTTGGCGTGGTGTTTCTTGCGCCCTTAGTTTAGTTGCTTGGTTTCTTCTACCTTGTTTTAGTTGCTTAGTTTCTTATTCCTTGAAGGGGGGATAAATTGGTGGCTGGTGTTCCAAGTTCTTCTCAGCCAATCCCTTCAAGTGGTCCCTGGGGGTTCCCTGCCGCGGGGCTAGGTCAGTGGGGGGGGGAACAGGATACCTCAACACTTGCAAAGCAGCACACTAGGCCCTGTCATTCCAGCATCATAAGACCCTGCCCTGACCCCCACTGCCTATCCTCCTGCGTAGGTACTTCCCCAGGTCTTCCCCTCTGCTTCTCCCCTTCTTCTCCTCAGGAAAGTTCCCTCCCTTTCCTTTTATAGTGCCAGTTGACAGTTGATAGTGTCAGTTGGTGTCAGTTGGTGTCACCTCACCTCTTCCAGAAGGTTCCAGAGGCTTCCGGAGGTTCCACCATTCTACCTGTGGACAGGCTGGCAGGCTAAGATGGATACATTGCCTGAGGGTTCCAGCCTGCCCCTGGCTACTAGAATGCGCCCTCTAAACCACGCTGCTGCAGCAGAGGTCTGTGGCGGCCATGTTAGGTGTAGAAGGTACCTGCATTTCAACACTAGTTTTAAACTAAACAGGGCATTCTCCACCACCCAAGGCCTACACACTGTTGTTTCCATAGGGGCATTCTAAATTAACAGGGGATAAAAAGCGAAAAATTTCTGGGGAAAGGGCCAAGTCTCACACTGACCTTCTGGAATGTGCTGCCACAACCATTACCTTTGTGAAGACCCTAGGTGTGGAAGTAAGGCTGAATGGCAGGGCTGCAAACTGATAATGTTGACCTCACTGTAAAATGAAGTTATCCAGTATCAGGGATAGAGAGGCAAGGGTTCTTTTGTGGTTAAATTCATCTTCCACAGATGAGGACAAGGCCTCTACCTCCAGCAAGAGAGCCAGATCCAGAGAGAGTTCTTCTCCTGAGAGGAAGAAAAAACTTAAATCCTCTTAGAACCCTCAGAGTGCATCGTCTCCTTCAGGACCGTCCACTGTGAGTACTATTACTTTGATGTCTACCTCTTCAATTTCTTCTGCTACGGTCACTACTTCGGCCATTACTTCTATGGTGTCTGCTAAAATGTTGCCGTCAGTCGACTGAGCCGTCAACGACAGGACAGACGATTAAGATCCCTTCAGTCATGTCGACTAAGGCCCCGTCGACGAAATGTACATGCCCGTCGACGGCAGTTCTGTTGACTAAGTAGTCAGCGGCCTTGTCGACGAAGGTCTCGTCGACGAAGACACAATCGACGGCCTCGTCGACTGAGACACCATCGACGACCTCGCCGACTAAGTGTTCGTCGATAAAGACATCGACTGTCTCGTCGACGGCAACATCAATACAGTCTACGACAGCTCCGTCGACGGAAATGTCATCTGCAATTCCAATGTCGACAGGTTCATAGTCATCTAATTATGAGAGCATTGACATCAGCTCATCTGCTGCACAGCACACCTCCAAAGAGGATGCAATATACTCATTTTCAGATAAACTTATCAGAGAGACTACTCTCACATTTCTCCACTTGTTCCATCACATCTGTTTGAGACTTATATGGACGAAGAATCGGATGACGGTGAAGAGGATGAGGGACCTTTTGGGGTTGCCAGTCAACCTTCACAATTGAACATCAAATATCAGGAGGATGATGAGGACTATGACCAGGAGCATTATGCGAATGAAGAGCTGTCAATGCCATACCATTCGCCCCATACCAGACCCTCTCGTTCAGAGGACACAAGTCATCTCCCACCTACTTCGATCCAAGCCTACATTAAGGCAGCTAATTCACTAGCAATTCTGGCCCGTTATGATAGACAGATGTGGTCAGATCTGTCTGAGTTCCTTGATCTGATCCCTGAGGATTGTCAACAGGAGGTATGCAGAATCGTACTTGAGGGAGAAAGGGCGGCATCGGAAATCATTGATTGTGCCCTTGATATTTACAACACCAACTTTAGGCAATTGGTGGGAGCAGCAGTCCTTCGGCGCCAAGGTTGGCTTAAGGCTACCACCTTCAGACCTGAGGTCCAAATGAAGATCTTGGACATGGTGTACAATGGGGTTTCACTTTTTGGAAAACACATTGACTCTTTACTGGCAATAGATACGGATACGGACAAATCTCTAGGTACCCTACAATACAAGAGGGGGTCCTTTAGAGGAGCAAGAGGCCGTGGTTACTCTTCCAGAGGGAACTTTTCCAACCAGCAAAATCGACAGTACCAGTCCCAGTACAAACAACCGTACTATCAGGCATCCTACAGACAACCTGCCTCTGGTAGTTTCTCTCGTCAGGGAGGGAAACAGCGCTCAAACAATCAAGAGTGCGATTCCAACAAGCGCCAATGAGCTTTGCCGGACGCCAATCATTGATCCTCCCCTTCCCGTGGGCGCCAAAATTTAAGCTTTTTACTAAGCGTGACGGAAAATAATTTTGGATCAGTGGGTCCTAGATCTTGTACGGAATGGCCACACTCTGGAGTTTTTACAGAAACCACAAACCGTGCCGCCCAGTGGTCCCCCTTCCCCTCGTCTTCACTTACTATTCAAAGAGGCCTTAAAGATGCTACACAAGAATGCGATAGAAAGAGTTCCTGCCTCTCAGAAAGGGAAAGGATTTTATTCTCGCTTCTTCCTCTTAGAGAAAAATTCAGGAGAGTGGCGTTGCAATATTAGATCTGCGCAAACTCAACAAATATCTGAAGAAACAGTTTTCGCATGGTAATGCTAACAGACATTCTGCATTGTCTCAACAAAGGGGACTTTATGGCTTCTCTGGATCTGGAAGACGCCTACTTCCACATTCCTATTCACCCAAAACATCACAAATACCTAAGATTTGCAGTGGCTGGCGTCCACTTTCAATTCAAAGTGCTTCCATTCGGCCTGAAATCGGTGCCAAGAATATTTACCAAATGTTTGGCCCCGGTGGCAGCCATGCTGAGGTCACAGGGAATAAAAGTTTTCCCATACCTCGACGACTGGCTATTAAAAAGGACCATCAAGAAAATCTACGATGGATGCGGTCAAGAGTTCCCTCTCCCTATTCTCATAGTTGGGACTGACCCTCAATTCCAGCAAATCCCAGCTTCAACCTCGCCAGGAGTTGACCTTTCTGGGAGCGGTGTTGGACACATGCCAGTGCAAAGCGTTCTTGACTCGGGAGCGGCAAAACAAACTTAAAGCTGGCAAAACAAATATTTGCAAGAAGGTCCCTTTCGGTTCGAACATTTGCTTCCCTTCTAGGGATGTGCTCGTCTGCAATCAGTCTCATCCCTATGGTGAGATTCAGAATGAGGCCACTGCAGGAGGAATTACTTCGACAGTGGAGGCAAGTCGACGGATTGTTCGACGATCGCATCAAAGTAACATCCAAGATGAAGCCAGCCCTTCTTTGGTGGTCGAAGGCGCACAATTTGTTGCCCGTCCTCATTTCTCCATGACATATCGGAGTTCATCCTTACAGCAGACAGTTCCATGGAAGGCCGGGGAGGTCCCCTTCAGATTCAAGGGCGATGGTCTCGTCAGTACCGGAAGAAACACAACAGCCTGGAGCTGAGGGCCATTTTTCTATCCCTACAAGCCTTCCTTCCAAGGATTGCGAATTCGTCAGTGCTGGTGCGCACGGGCAATAGCACCAGCATGTATTATATAAACAAACAAGGGGGAACGAAATCTCTCACCCTGTCGTTGGAAGCTCAAGAAGTGTAGGAATGGGCCATACTCCATGGCATATCCCTCAGAGCAGAACATGTACAAGGTATTCAGAACTCTCTAGCAGACAACCGCAGCAGGGCTTTCACAGGCTGTCACGAATGGGAACTCGAGCAACAGCAATTGGAGAGGATCTTTCAGACATGGGGAACACCAACACTGGATCTGTTCGCCACGCAACAGAACAGCAAATGCCTATTTTATGCCAGTAGGTTTCCTCAACAGGGATCAAGGGGAAATGCCCTTTTGATGAGATGGTCCAGGATATCTGCATACGCTTATCCGATCCCGCTCATACCGAAAGTACTTCAAAAAATGAAGAGAGCATTGCACTCTCATCCTCATTGCTCTCCGTTGGCCAAGGCAGTATTGGTTTCAGGAACTTCTTCTACTCTCTCAGCAGCTTCCACTTTGTCTCAAACCGACAGTGTCAATGTTAACAAGAGAAGGGGGCCAGATCCAACATCCGGATACTCAGTCACTGCACTTGCACGCCTGGCTCCTGACTTCTTAGAGTTCAAGGATCTTAACATCTCCTCAGACTGCAGGGCGATCTTATCACAGGCCCGTGCACAAAGTACCATCAAGACCTATAGTTTTAAGTGGAAACGGTTCTGTTCTGGTGTGGAGAAAATAATGTTCATCCACTCCAAGCTCCACCTGAGGACATCCTTCCTTATCTGCTGTCCTTAGCTAGGGCAGGACTGGCTTTCTCGTCCATTAAGGTACATCTGGCGGCAATATCCACATTCAGAAAGAGTTCCAACACACCATCTTTATGTTCATCATCTTTTATCAAACAATTCCTTAAAGGGCTACTCCGAGCTTTTCCTCCAGTTCGGCCTCCTCCTCCTGAATGAGATCTCCATATTGTTTTGTCCCAACTTCTGAAAAGGCCCATTGAACCTATTCATAAAGCGGAGCTGAAGTTTCTAACCTTGGAAAGTGGCGATTTTACTGGCTCTCTCCTCAGCCCGCAGTCAGTGAGATACAGGCCTTCACAATTGCACACCCTTTCTTGCAATTCTCAAGAGACATTGTGACGCTTAGAACCAACCCAAGATTCATCCCAAAGGTGCCGACCCAATTTCACATCAATCAGCCTGTCAAGCTCAAGACTTTTTTCCCGGATCCTAAAACTCCGGCGGAGAAGGTTTTACATTCCCTAGATGTGAAACGGTGTCTAAAGTTTTATCTTCAAAAAACAAAGGACATACGCAAATCTAATCAGCTTTTTGTTGCTTATGGTCAAGCCACCTTGGGTCAGGCTGTAACAAAGGCAACTATAGCTAGATGGTTGTCATCTACAATTCTCTTCTGTCATGACAAAGCTAACAAACCTTTAGCAAGAAAGGTTAAAGCGCATTCCACCAGAACAATGTCAGCGTCGACAGCCCTTTTCGCTGGAGTGACGCTGGAGAACATTTGCCGAGCTGCTACGTGGAAAAGTGCACACTTTTACGAAGCACTACTGTCTGCAGTCGGCAAATCTGGATGATACCGCAGTTGGGGAAGCGGTGTTGCAGCATCTTCTTCACTAAGGTTAGACTCTTATAGTCTTTTTTATCCTTTTGACTGTTTTATGCATATGTATTTCATTATGATGTTTTAATCTTTTCAAACGCTGTCCTATTCTTTAATGTTCTTTATGAATGTTTTTTGATGCATATGTTATGTAAACAAATTTGTGCTCTATAACCTTCCAGGTTGTGTGGGGGTGTATAAGATGTGTTTTGTCTCCCACCTTCCTCTAACGACAGACATGATGTCACTGCTTGCTACTCTGATTCAGGCATGTGAATCTATGAAAGATACCCCAATACTGGATAAGAAAACAAGTTACTTACCTGTAACTACGGTTATCCAGTATTGGTATATTTCATAGATTCACATGCACCCACCCTCCACCCCGCAGGGCAGTTCTGTTAAATGGATACTTATTCTCACTTGTGCTGGGAAAATCTGAGGAGAACTGCCTGAGCTGGGAAGGTTCTAGAGGGTGAGGACAGCTGATTGGCTGAGGCTACTATTTCAGGTCTTTTTACATAATGAGGTAGATGGGCTGCTAAGTTTTGGGCCTAGCTAGGCCTTTAGGCTTTTCCAGCCTACTACAAGAAAGTTTTTAGGCACTGCTATTGTATATATTTTTACCGGGGGACTCCCGCCTCGACGATGGGGAATGATTCAGGCATGTGAATCTATGAAAGATACCAATACTGGATAACCGTAGTTTCAGGTAAGTAACTTGTTTTCATTCTTCTGATGGGACTTCAGGATGGGAATGTATAAATATGCATCCTGTAAATTTGTACACACCCTCCCCTATCCAGTCTTCCTTCTCCAGCGTGAGGAGAACCTGAGCCAGGGTCAACATCTTGATTTTTTTTCTGGTTTTGACGTAAAAATTCAAAACCCGGAGGTTGAGGATCTGTCAAACGGCCATCCTTTTTCAGAGTCGGGCAGTACAGGGAGTTGCATCCTTGGCCCCATTCCTGCTCTGGAACCACCTCGATCGCACCTTTTTGCAGCAATGACAGTACCTCCTGTTGGAGAAGCAGAAGGTGCTCATCGGAGCACAAGCCTTGATGGAATGTGAAGGGAAAGGAGGGGGGAACTCCTGGAAGGGTGGGGCATGCCAATTTTCGCCTATGTTCAACACCCTGAGATCTGTAGTTACAGAGCTCCAGTTTTGTAGAATGTAATACCTGTCCTCCCACTGGAAATGTATGATCTAGGATTGAGGAGCTACAGCTGCGTCCCTGTTGCCACAGTTGGAGGGGATGTTGTTGCGCAGCACCCTGCAGGTGACCTCTGCCCTTCCCCTATAGGATCTGTACAAGGGAGTTGCGTGCTGTTGCTGCAACTGTTGCCTGGCAAGAATAACCTGTTACTCCCAAAGCCACAACTTGCAGAACTGTCCAAAGCTCGGCTAAGATTGTAGCTTAATCTATCTTGGCCCCAAACAGGGGAGATCCATTGAATGGTAGATGCAGTAAAGCAGGAGAGAACCCTGAAACATGCATCTAAGCGTGCCTCCTAGTAGCCACAGACTATCCCATTGCCTAGCTACTGAATCTGCTGTGTCCACACTATATCACCTAGCGGACAGCAGCTTTGCCATCTGACCCTCCAAGAAATGCCCTTGTACCTCCTCAGACAGTTTTGGGACCATCTCTATGGCTGAGTACATGAGGGTGTGCATGTAGCACCCCAAAAAGCATGTGGCATTCATCTACTTTAGGGCCATACTCCCGACAAGAACACATTCTTTGCTGCTTACACCATGCATTTTGACTCTATCGGAAGGCATAGATGGGAAGGAACCCACTACTGCCTCAAGGAGAACTAAGCCTGAACCATCCAAGCTTTCTGCTGAAGGATGGGTGGACAGAAAAGCAGGATCCCCCGGAACCACCTTGTACTGCCTTGCCACTGTCTTGGAAACCGCTCGAGCGGACAGCGGCTTCTGCCAGACATCGAGAATGGGCTCCGTCAAAGCCTCATTAAAGGGAAGTAAAGGCTCTGAAATAGAGGAAGGAAAATGGAGCATCCCTGTTAGGATATTAGACTTAACTTCTCTATAGATAGAGGCAATTCCAAGAGGTCCATAGTCTTCCTGATCACAGCGTGATAAGTGGTCACCACCTGCGTCAGCAGACCCTTTGGAGACTAGAGCTCCCATTCAGGAGATATGTCTAGGCCACTAGCCTGTAAACCTTTAAAATCCGGGTCAGGATCTACAATCTCGAAGTCTTCAACCTTTCCATGTTCCTCCTGGTACTCTTTCTCCTCAGTCTTTGCACCTCTCGGAGATCTCCTCGGAACAGTCCTGTGGTGCCAGGCATGGCACTGGTGACTTTGAGAACCGCATCGAAAGGAGGTCCACAGGAGTAGACGCCGGACGAGGTAGTCTGTGCCAGTTCAGAACAAGACTGCTGGGGATGAACCATCCAGTGGTACTTGCCTCTCCAAAGATTGTACCTGCATTGAATCTGTGTCGAAAGAGGCCAACTCCCTGGAGTCCGAAGTAAGAAAGGCACGAGAGGTTACTCAGATGGCAAACCTCCCAGGGAATATGCCAACGGACCCATGGGGCCAAAAGGCACACCAGTAGGGTTTGCAGCTCTGGCAACAAGCCAAACATTGAATTAAAAAATGTGACTGCTCTGAACCAGGAGTTTGGAAAGCAGATACATTGAATCCAGTGCTGAAGGTCCTGAATCTGCTCGGGGAGGCACCAAATTCGGCTCTGGCTGCAGTGCCGGAGACCCTGGAGCCAGAGGTGGACTGGTTACTTTGGTAAATGGTGGAGGAGTTTCATCTCTTGCAGCCAGGGGAGTTGCTGCTCTCAGATGAGGCCAGAGTCCCCTCTGGTGAAGGCGACGGAGAGATCTCATCCCTTTCATTCCTGGGACATAAAGACAAAGACTTGGAAGTCGCATCCATTGAGCTATGCCAAGAATCATGGTGCCGGTTTTTGTTTCTTTGACCTTTAAGTGTGGAATCGGGGATTTTGAACGGGTCCTTGGTCTTCTGCGACCCCTCTTTTGCTTCTTGGCCATGAATAGTTTGGCCTCTTTAGCATTTTGGGATGCATGCACGTCTTGATGTCGTGGTCCGCCGAAAGACACCATAAACAGGCTTCTTGGAGATGGGTGATGGACATGTGGTCCCACAATCTCTGCATGGCTTGAAACCTGACTTTCTATGAGTAGTCTCCCTCTGGCAGCAAAGTCTCGACAATCCGCAACAAAGAAACCTGTGAAAGAAACTCTGCGTGTCGACAAAGGAATGAGGTCCTCTTATAGCTCCGATGACGTCGCAGGTGGAGTCATTCCATTGTGATTCTCTATGTGGGAGAGCTTAGGAGAAAGGTTTCCGTGGAATGCTGCGCATTGGGATAATTCAAAAGGCGGGTAATCCACAGGCAGATGTATCTATCAGAAATATATGCACACACAATATCAAGAATAATTATACATATCTATTCTAAAACTTTACCCAAACACCCTTGTAGTTGACCGTCTGTAAATTCTTATGGCTCTTAAGATTAGTCCTCAATATTAAAGTAGTAGTGAGTATTCGTGCAAGTCTTTAATGACACTATATATATATATATATATATATATATATATATATATATATATATATATATATATATTTTTTTTTTTTCTTTAATGACACTATATATATATATATATATATATATATATATATATATATATATATATATATATATATATATATATATATATATATATATATATATATATATATATATATATATATATATATATACATACACACACACACCTACCTCCATGCAGGTAGGTGTGTAGCATAACCTATAAATTCTGCTATACTGACCACAATAATTCCAAAGGTTTGTTCTCCAGAATCCAATACAGTTTAATACTTCTATATGACTGGCGTGGTTCCTCTTACCAGAACCAACTAGATAGGCAAACTCTTCAGATGGATTTTCAACTTATTCTTCCAATGTGAAAGATTTATGACCTTACCTGACACTGCAAGTGCCTGAAGAGGGAAACCTTCCAGAGAGAAACTCTTAAACGGCAAGCTGGAAGGAGAGGCACTGCTCTTAGTTCTCACACTGGACGAAGGATGAATTTCTCATAGAATATGCTCTCCAGGAGATCGCAATCTCAAGATGCTATCTCATGCGTCAAAACTCAGTTGAAGCATGCCACTCTTCAGACAGGTGCATTTATGGTGAGCTTCATAAACTAGAATGCAGACCTTTGTCTATGGCAGCTGCCACCTTGGAATCCGAGCACCAATGTTTTTTAGAGTGATTTTAACAGGAGCTTGAGAAGTCTACTTTGCTCTGGCCAATATAACCGCCATCTTAACTGGGTGGAGTTAAAGCTAGTGGCCAAGGTTCTGTCTGTACTGCCCTCCAAAAAGGACCCCTCTGCTTTGGCTTATTTGGAAATGTTTTGTGGAAGTTGAACAATCTTGGAGAATGAATTTTAGGGGTTCCCATGATCCTTCTGGTACAAAACCTTTCCCCTCAACTAGATAGTAAATGTTCCCTTTAACAATTTTTTAATATAGTATCCTACTGATTTCAAACTTTTCTTCAGAATTTATTCTGACGGGGGCTGGAGAATTGTGCTCTCAAGTTAGGAAGGCTTTTCCTCGAGACTCATGAAAAACTGGGAGAAGTTTTAATTTCATAGGGTGCTGGAGTTTTATCGCTACTGGGTTAATCATTCGCTCAGCTTTAAAGGAGCCTGAATATCTAGGCTCAAATTTTTTATTTGTTTTTTTCTTCTCTTTTCGGTGAAGATGTCCTCGCCTTGTCTCCCTTGACATATTCTAGACTTACTCTTCTCTTTTTGTCTGCATACTTTTTATACGAAGCCCTTGCTTTTTGCAAATTTTCTCTAGTAATTTGAGAAGTGTGCTGCAACTCTTTTACCAATGCTCCTACCACTGGGACACTTACCAGTCACAATATTTGGGCGTTGTCTTGAGTTTATATAGAATGGTGTGTATCCAGAGTAATCTTGTATTGCAAAGCAACTCGGGCCAAACGCCATCTTGATCTTAAAGATAAAGATGTAAATATTATCGAACTCTTGATTGACCCTCTGTCTTTGCCTGCTTTAGGGTGGTAACTTCTGGTATACTGTGCACCTACCCCCAATCTTTTCATGTAGGCTTTCCAGAATCATGACACAAACTTGGTGCCATAGTCAGAAAGCACAATTTCACTACCTTTGGAATCCCCTGTGCTTTTACTACTTGTTGAGTTAATGGATTTCAAAGGAAACAATTTTTTTTATAGAAATGTCAACAAATACTTAAAGGGTATTTCCCTTGAGGGAAGATCTATGACTGAATCCATTGACGCAGTGTGCCACGGGTGAGGTGCTTTGGGTATTGGTTGGTGTTGTCCCTGCAGTGTTTTTCTGTTTGTGTTAACCTGCGAGGTATGCATAAAAGGAAAAACTGTGTCTTACGAGGGTTCATGTACAGACACCATAAACGTCTTTTCACCAAATCAGTTGTTTCTGAAACACTTGTTCCCTGCCATCGGATTGTCATGACGGGCCTCCTTAAAGCTAGTTCTTGCAATTTCTTTGTTGGTAAATATAATGCTCCTTGGCAGATGGGGAGATTACCTTTTGAATTTTTGGTCTGTGCCTTTATTTGCTTATTCCACTGTTGGAAAATGAGGGGTCATCTGTGAGGCCTGCAAAAATTCATGACTACATTTTGTCCTTCACTGGGAACAAACACCCAATTGTAGCGCCTGACTCTGAGGGTAGCGTTGCAGAGCAGTCTGAGGCTTACTCAAGGGAAGTGGTGTGGGCTAGCAATTGCCATTTGCAGGTGTGCATAAATAACACTCAATAATTAATTATGCAGTCTTTACTTTGCTTACATGGGGCGTGGCCAAGATGGCGGCGGAGTAGGACGCATTTTTTGGTCCCTCTGGCGCCAAGTTTCTATAGCCTTGTACATCGCCCAGCAGGGTGTCCAGCAGCTGCCTGGGAGACGCAGCGGGAGTGCCGGTACACGCCAGGGAGCAGTGCGGCGATTTTTCCGGCCACCGGAGACTCTGCTGAGGCCGCTGGGGATTACGGCCTTCGTAGCCCCCGAGTCCCCGGGGTTGCGTGTGACCAGGGTGGAGTCTAGAGTGCGGCAGGGGAAGCGGACTTGGCGCTGCCGCCCACAGCAGACACCGGAAGGAGTGAGCGCAAGAGGCCGCGACCCGGCCGCAACATATCCCGTGGCAGAGAAAGAAGTAGCAGACGGCGATGGGACCGCTTCCCCTCCTCCTATCGGCTGCCTCGCGAGCCTTGGCGGGGGTCCGGCGCCACCCGGGACACCTGGGAGAGTGGCTTGCTGATGGTGGGACTAGCGCTGGGCCTTCGGCGGCACTTTGGTATTCAGCAACAGTGCTAAGTGTGACACACCTGGGTCTGGAGGCATACGGAGAGCGCTACAGAGGGGACCCGCAGCTGGTTGCAGGGGGCCTTGGGTGAGGCCCTGACCCGGCGCGGGCCGCAGGGCGGCTGCCATTTTGAGGCCTACATCGCTCCACCTCGTCAGCCACAAGCAGAACAGCGCAGTGTGGACCCACGGCACTCGAAGGGCCTGGCTGGGGAATGCCTTGATTGGAGGCATAGCTACCCGGCCCCCCCAACTGTGCGGTGGTGGAGTGAGTGGCGAGAGAGCGGAGGACGGACACTGCCATGCCTACCCACGCAATATTGGCTGTAAGGTGACCTGCATTTTCGGGCCTACTTCTCCTTGCCCCTTGACCACAGTCGGAGCTGCGCAGTAAGAGCCCACGGTACCCTGAGAACACGGTGTTGGAGTGAGTGAGAGGGCGGGGTGGAGCGTCCGGACCCTTCGGAGTGCGACAGCAAGGCGCTCGTGAGGACCTGAGACCGGGCAGGGAGGCGACTGCACCAGCCGCTAACAGGGGGCCGAGACATGGCGGCGCCCAGACTCCGAAAAGACAAGCCGCTGAAGGACACTGGGCAGAAAGTCACGCACCAGGCGGCGTCACCAAGCACTGGGAAATCCCCGATCCGCGATGGGCCCGGAGGGCCCAGCGACAAAAGCTTTCATGCTGGAACTTTTCGCAGCAATCAAGGAAGACATCACGGAGTTGTGCTCCCAGCTTGCGTCAGACCTAAGGGAAATGCGGCGAGATGTAGATGCGGTAGGGGAACGTGTAGCGACGCTAGAGGACCATGACCTAAGTACTGCGGAGGATGTGCACAGGCTACAGCAGGATGCCCTACGCCTTACGTAACAAAACCTGGACCTCCAGGCACATGCAGATGACTTGGAGAACCGGTCTCACCGAAATAACATACGAATACGGGCGGTGCCGTGAAAAGGGGAAGGTACAGATCTGCGAGAGTACGTGGAAGCACTTTTTCGATACATTCTGAACAATGCAGCAGGTCAAGCTAGACAGGGTACACCGTGTCGGTCTGCTGCGAGGCTCTAAGGCCCCACCTCCGGACATTCTGGTTTGTGTCCATGACTTTCAGCTGAAGGAACAAATCCTAAGGATGGCGCGGGACCTCTCCCCCTTGGAATTTCGAGACAATTGACCCATGTTATATCAGGATCTTGCGGCCTCCACCTTGGTCAAGCGCAGGAGCTTCCGACCCGTTACTACCTTCCTCCGGGAGAAAGGAGTGCCCTACTCCTGGGGTCACCCATTCAGACTGATCTTTAAATGGAAATCAAAACTCATCCAGATCCGGTCGCTGGAGGCGGCCTGCGAACCCCTGGGTCTGGACCTGCCTGGCGGGTCGCCTGACACTGAAGTTTCCCCTTCTCGGCAACATCGCCGCTCCCAAGAATGGCAGATGGTCGGTAAACCTGAGACCTCGACGAGACCGGACCCCATGGTAAACCCAGCGTGAAAGGGGGGCGGCTGTGGCCTCGGTGGCCCGTGTGACAGAGGCGACAATGGAAGAATGAGCTTGCTATTCTGAGAATACAACCTTGGACTCATTGGCTGGTGCCGGAGGGGACCACCTACCCGTGGTTCCAGGACATGATCCCAACGGACGTCGAGGGAGGCTGGAGGACGATCGCTTGTTCCATCTATGTGCGTCCTCCTAACCTATTCACCAATCACCTTCGGATGATGGACAATACGTATGTTTTGAAATGTTGGAGTTACTATGTTCTTTCTCTTTCTTTTCTGGGGTTCTCTGGGGTGGGGGGGAGGGTGTGAGGGGGGGGGGGCAGGTTCCAGGTCTGGTGATATGCTTATTAGCGAGCAGGGTGACTCCCACTAATGCAAGCAGGGTGAGGGGGCCTGGCCCCCGTGAATTGTCTCATGACCCCGACTGAGTTGCGGGTCCTCATACTAAATGTGCGGGGGCTTAACCCGGTGAAACGGAAGGCGATACTCTCCCTTCTGAAGGCCTCCAAAGTGGACATTTGTCTCCTGCAGGAAACCCACCTGTTGCAGAAGGACTGTTCTAGGATGCGGTCCCGCTGCTTCCCACACCAATTCTACTCCTCCTCCCCTACTAAAACGGCCGGGGTGGCGATTCTGGTGACCCAACGGTTCAAGGGGAAAGTGTTGCAGAAGGGAGCAGAATTGAAAGGGCGGCTGCTTGCATATAGATTCTCCCTGGGGGGGTCTACCTTCACGTTATGCTCCATATATGCGCCAAATGAAGGCCAAGAGAAGTTACTCAATACAGCCCTCACAGAGATCGCCACAACACCTGACCGACATATCCTGGTGGGGGGGGGGGGGGGGGGGGAGGATTTGAATTTAGTGTTGGACACTCTACAAGAGAGGTCGGGGCGAAGACGCTCACAGACTGGAGCACTCTCGGCAGAGGGGGTGGCCAGATTGGGAGATATGGGGCTTGTGGACCTATGGCGCAGCCTTCACCCAGGCGAGAAGGGATACACATATTACTCTCGTACTCACAAAACCTATGCCCGCCTCGACCACTTCCTGGTTTCCACCCCTTTGCGTGCGCTTGTTACGGAAGCTGAGATTGGAGCCGTGTCCCTGTCTGACCACTCACCCGTGTTAGCAGTGTTCGCTCTTCCCCCGACATCTCGCACACCCCACACCTGGAAATTGCGCAACACACTCTTGCATCGGGCGGAGGTGGTGGAAAAGCTTAAGGGAACTATTAGCGATTACTTAACACATAGTAACACCACTGACACCTTATTAGCCACTCACTGGGCAGCACTCAAGGCAGTGCTTCGAGGGGAACTGATAGCGGTTTCGGCTGCCGAGAACTCTGAGCGAGAAGAGCTGTCACAGAAAATGCACGAGCTTGAACGCACGCACACACGCACGCACGCATGCATGCATGCATGCATCAGCGTACCGGGGCCCCAAGGGTATGGAGGCAGGTGCGACAGCAATTGGCTGCGTTAGACCCGGACCGGGCAGAATACGCCGCGTTGAGGGTGGACACCTATACTACATAGGGGGAGACCGGTGTGGGAGGCTGCTGGGGCGGGCACTGAGGGAGGTGCAGCAACGCCAAGCGTTTCAGGAGATTCATACACAAGATCGGGGTGGTTACCGAAGACGCGGACATTGCCGAAGCCTTTAGTGATTTTTACACTTCCCTATATACAGGGTCACCCTTGGACCCAGCGGAGGGTGTGAGCTTCCTGGAGGCCATTCCCCTTCTGTCCCTGACTTCCGAGCAGGCAGAGTCCCTAGATCTGCCGATACGGCCGGAGGAGGTCATTGCAGCCATCTCACGCCTCAAATTAACCAAAGCTCCCGGACCAGACTGATATTCTGCAATTTTCTATAAAACGTTCTGCGCGCAGGTGGTGCCGTTGTTGACCGCTCATTTCAATTCTTTTGAGGAGTCGGGGGCAATCCCAAGGGATCTGCTGGACGCTACCATTTCTGTCATCCCCAAACCAGTGAAGGACTGTACACGATGCGAGGCCTATAGGCCTATTTCCTTACTAAATGTGGACCTCTACACTAGTATTCTGGCGACCCGGCTGGCGCCGCTCATGCCTTCCGGACCAGGCGGGCTTCATTCCGGAACGCCAAACAGTAGACAACACAAAAAGGGTGTTACATCTTATAGAGAAGGCCACCAGGACGGCGGGAGAATTTGTTTCTGGCGATAGACGTCGAAAAGGCATTCGACCGTGTTCATTGGCCTTACCTGAAGCAAGTGCTGGTGAAAGCGGGGCTGGGTGTCAAATTTCGCTTATGGGCTCTTAACTGCTATTTGTTTCCTACAGCGACGATCAAAGTCAACGGACGTTCCTCGCCCCGTTTTCCGATCGAGCGGGGCACGAGGCAGGGGTGCCCCTTGTCGCCCCTGCTCTTTGCCTTATACATGTAGCCACTGGCCCAGAGGCTGCGGCTCGACCCAGAGGTGAGTGGCATCAAACTCGGAGCCTACACACATACCAACAGTCTTTATGGCGACAATATTTTCCTGTCACTCTTCTCCCCCAAAACATCTTTACCAGTTTGCATGGCAGGCCTCGACGCCTTCGCTAGAGTTTCGGGCTTTAAAGTCAATATGACCAAGTCGGAAGCGTTAGATCTCTCCTTAGACGCACACACTTGCTCTTGCCTCCAGTCTAGTTTTCCATTCCGGTGGTCACAATCGGCGGTCCCCTGTCTGGGAATCCACCTCGCCCCCACATTGCGGGACACCGTCCGGTTCAACTATACGCGACTGAGCACCCTTATTCGCAAAGAGCTGAACCTCTGGAAGCACCTGCTGATGTTGTGGTTGGGTAAGGTAACAGCCGTCAAGATGATGGTTCTGCCCAAATTCTTTATTTATTTTGGGCCATTCTGCTTCGGCCACCAGAGGGCTGGCTCCGACAGACGCAATCCGAACTAGCGTACTTCGTTTGGAATAGCAGGAAACCTAGACTGAAACTCAGACTAGCTATGCTGCCACCAGAGAAGGGAGGAGTGGGCAAGCGACGCAACTGAGAACTCTGGTCGAATGGAGCCGATGGGAGTCGGAAAAACACTGGCTGTTTCAAGATCAAGCCATAGCGGGCCGTCCACTCCAGAAGATTCCCTTTCTCCGTAAGCAGCATAGACCCCCCTAATCTATATGCCTCCTTCATTACAAGAGTGCCACTGGAGGTGTGGGATAGCACTAATGTCAAACATGAGTTGACCACTTTCCCCTCCCCACTTACACCCATAATGGAGAATCCAGACTTCTCCCCCGGACAAGACCTCATCGCTTACGAGCGGTGGCGCCCAGCGGGCTGCAGAGTCCTGTTCCACCTGTACGATACTGATGGGGTCATTCCTTTCGAAACGTTTAAACAGGTCTATGGCCTGCCTGAGACGGAACGTCTCTGTTACCTACAAGCGCGACACTGGGCGCTTAATGGTCAGGTACGGGGGACGGCAGCCAGGCAATTGCGACCCTACGAATATTGGCTGCTCACGAGGAAAATGGATAAACATCTTATCTCGGACCTCTACTGCATGCTGCTAGACCGCTATTCCTTTGTCTATAACTCCGGTAGAGGTCGCTGGGAAAGAGAACTAGGACGCACGCTCAGCGCCAAAGAATGGGATGGTATATATTACCGCGCGGGTCACTCTGCCTATCACATGGGCTTAACAGACACCCTCACCAAACTAGTCACCTATTGATACTACACACCGGTGCGCTTGCACGAAATGGATCACACTAGGGAGGCGACTTGCTGGCGTGGCTGCGGGGAAGCGGGGTCCTTAGTACATCTCCTCTGGGAATGTGTACACCTTCAGGAATACTGGAAATCAGTCTTAGATGAGGTCGATACACATTTTGACACAAATCCCGAGATTCCCTGCATATGTATTACTGGGCCTTCCCAACCCCATCACGTACCCTCTGAGGTCGTGGAGGGGCAGACTGATTACCATCGCCATTGGATCCGCATTGCAGAACATCTTGGCCCTCTGGCGTACCGCACATGTTCCCTCTTTCCAGGGGTGGCTTTCACGTCCGTGGGTGGTGTTGGGTATGGAGAAATTGTCACTGATCAAAGCAGGGAAGGGGTCCGAGTACGTGGATCTGTGGCAGCCATTCCTGTCCATCCTAGCCTCGGAGTTCAGAGAAATCACGTGCCCTAGGTACTTACGCCTCCTACGTCTATCGCACACGGAGACCTGTTGAATTGGGGAGAGGGGGGCTCCCAACTATTGGGTAAGACTCTGATCTGGACCTGGGAAGGGAGGGTGGGGAGTTGGGGATGGGGTTCGGGGGGAGGGGGCGGGGGGGCTGGGAGTTCTTCTTCTTTTCTCGTTCTTCCTTCTTATACCTCTTTTTCGCCTTGCGTCGCGCTGGGCGTGGTCAAATGGCCACGTTCCTTATTCCGCGTTAGTACCGCTAGTGGTACACAGGCGAGGCCTGAGAGTGGAAAGCGCCTGCTGGAGACATGCAAAGCACCTCCAGAACAACGGGACACTTGAATTATGCATGCTCTACCCCACATCACATAATCTGGCTGGGTGCGGGGACTGAGATTGCTGCTGCGGTGCATTTACTTACTATTACCTTGCATGCTGCTGGAGTATCGCTCCGAATGTTCCGTCCTCCCCTTCCCTCCCCCCCTCGCCCCCCCCCCTTCCCCCTCTCCAATTTAAGACGCGGCCCGCCCCTTGGGGTTGTAGGCGGCATGCTGTGTTTAACACTGATTGTGCCACCAGAGCCTTAATATGGCGTATAATGACGTGCGTTGTTAAGCCGGCCCGTTGGGTTGTAGGCGTACCTTGTTCTATTTTTTCTGACTGTCCTTTTCTAATAATAAACAGATTTAATACTAAAAGAGTAGATTTATTAAGCACATACACTACTCAATACTATGCACCGATTTACAAATATACATAAGCTGTTGGAATTACTTTGATGTTGCAGAACATCGCCACCCTCCCGCAGCTGGGGTCTAGTACCACCACTCCCATGTATGCACATCTTCTTGCCCCCAATGCAATTAGGTGAACATAACCTGGAGGATGGGCCCTGTGCACTGGCACCATCCCAGTGACGACCCACCCCATTATCTCAACAAGCATTTAAAATATAACCCTGCCTTGGTGGCACACAACCCTGACTGAGCATTTCCTACTGACCATGAAGTATACACCTCTACATCTTAATGGTTAGCAGTCTGGGTTCTTCGGCTACCAGGCACCAAAAACAATGATTTCCCCATGCCTTGTAAGGCATTATGGGGCGCTTCATGCGCCTTTCTATGAATATTGAATGAGCGGCTCTCCCGCTGTGCCGGGGACAGCCACGCTTGGGGTGCCGGTGGCCCTCTGCACTAGGTGAGTGTTCTCTGCGGCTCGGGGAGCCCACCCTAGCCGCTCTTCTTTTTGTGTGTCCGGTCCCCTGCGCTGCCTCCTCGTCTCTTCCTGGTTGGGGTCCTGGTCCTGCCCGGCAAGCCCACCCCTGGCTGCCCCCGCTAGAACCCCGCTTGGCCAGCACTCTCCCGTGCTGCCACGGGAGCCAGCAGCGTTGTTCTGGTCTGCCCACTCCAGCGGGCAGACGCGCAGGACTGCTCTGGTCCTCGGGGGAGTGCGGCTGTACTCCACCGGCCTCCCGCTTCCCCAATTGGAGTTGGGATCCCAGGCCCCTCCCCCCTCACACATCTTTGTGGGGAGTGCGACAATGCTCCCCGTCTTCTCATTCGGCAGAGGCAAGAGTGGGCTCCTGGCACCCCACGGGGGTACCTTCAGGGGGTGCGCGTAACAGTGCATCCTGACTTCACTTCGGTGCCTGGAGTTGGGATCCCAGGCCCACAGAGACCTCTCCCCAGTGGCACGACTGCGCCCCCTCCTTTTACTTCTCGTTGGGGGCAGCCCCAGGGATCTGACCCACCCGGGGGGCACATCATGGACCGGCGGCGGAGCCCCACGCGCTTTGTCCTTGGTCCCGCCAGAGGTTAAAGGTTGCCTACCTTCTGGGGGGGGGGGCGTATCTTGGCCTCCAGGAGTCCGATTTTGATGATCTTGGCCTCTTCTTGCTCCTGGTGGTGCTCCCCAGCCACTTGGAGCACTCTCTTTCGTCCTCTGGGTCTCAGAGGGGGGATTCAGCAGGGAGCGGTCTTTACTGGCTCCCTGCGCCAGCCTTTCACCTGGCTCTCTTCCTGCGCTTCTCTCCTGCTTGCGCAGAGGCCCAGGCTGCTGCACACTGGTCCTGGACTCCTCTCCTGGCGCTGTTCAGGAATTTGGAGTATTTAGGGTGTTCCTCCTTCCAACTGCCCATTGTGCCAGGCTCCAGCACACTCTGCCTCAGCAGACCACACCCCAGAGAGAGCTTCTCTTCCTGTGCAAGCACTTTTTAAAAGTTGAGTTGGGGCTGGCAGGAAGTCTGTTTGTCCTATCAAACAGCGACACATCACTTCACTGCCCCTGCTCCCACCTTCCTGCCCAGCCTCTGGGTTTGTTCAAAATGGCGTCACCGGGGTCTCTTGCTACATGGTCTCTGAAAAAGCCAACCTTGCTGCCTTCCCTCTTTGGTGCAGCCTGGTACCCAGTGATAGCTGCTGATGGATGAGCCTTTAGCCCCAACCCAACCAATTTCTCTTCGTGGCGAGGAGGCCTTAGCTTGTGGAAGAAAGGTTATCAATCCATCCTGCTGAGGTCAGCCCTCAGCCAGGCCCTGGTTATGGCTGACTCAGAGAAATGTGACATTTCTGGATGACCCAAAAGCAGTACAAATATGACTTTGGACTCTGCAGAATATTCGTTCTCACATCAATTACAGTGGTATTTAGTGCGTGTCTTGAATCTGTAGGCCTTATGAAAGTTACTCTAGCCCATGGGCTCCACACCCCCGTAGGAGAATAATGAAGTGAAAAACAGTAAAACCCACTGACTTTCCCTGGCATGTTCCTTTCCAGTGTATAAAGCCTTTTCCATGTCACCACCCAATTCTGCATAAGTCCTGCCACACCATTCACTTTGTAGCTGCTCCTGGACTGTGCACGCTAGGAATCTCACCTGCACAGCCCTTAGAGGTGTGCACGTGTATGTACACCTGTGTCTGTATTTAATCAACCCGGTGTCACTTACTCCAGCTACTACTCAGTGGCCTGGTCAAGCCAGAGGGACTCGGTAAATTCCCATTCAGTCTTTCATCCTGAGTTCCCTGTGGGTGAGTACCAACTTATGAGGCTCCCCCACAGTAAAAAGCTCAACAATTAGGTGCTCAAAAAGCGAAAAATCCGGGCCGCCCATCGTGTCAGAACCCCTTCTAACATCCACCATTTCTTCAACTGAAAGTATTCACATTTTACAACAGAAATACATGAAGCTCTGAGTCACACGTGCACATTTTTCTGAGGAAATGATGGGCTCCTTGCTGATATTTTTGGATTCTCATTCTATATTCAGTCGAGAAAGCGCTTTGACTTTGCCATTTGAAGCACCTGATTTGTAAGTAGATTTTAGTTTTGGTATTTTTATTGCTGATTTCGATCTGTAAAAAGTGTTAAAACATATTTTGCTCCCAATAAATAATGCCTCCAGTCGTGGAAGGTGTCTTTTACAGCAGGCAGTTTTTTATCTGCAATTCAATAGTTAACTTTTGTAGCTGTTCATTTTCTTGAACGAAAGGAAATTAGGTTGTTGTCTGGTCAATTCGTGGTGCTGTGAGAGCATTCCTCCTGTTGCAAAATCTGCATCTGTTCAACGTAGTAGGCTTCCTCAGAATCTAGATGCAAAAAGATAGGGGTAGTGAGAAAAGCTTCTTCGTAAAAGACAGATTAGGTCTATGCTTTCTGCTTTATCGGTGATTAGTCCTGATTTGCATTCCCATTCTCTTACTTTCAATCACAAAAATTCCCAGAGGCTCCCGAATCAATAGTTTCCCATCAGGCAACTTCCTCTATATCTGATAAGATTTGTCTTTTACTGGAAGTCTAGACTTGGGCTTCTTTGGACACTGTCTTACAAAATGTCCCAAATTACATACATAAATAGTTTGATTTTCTTGTTCCTCTTTCTTTAGTTAAGGGACCTCTGATGACCCTATTTGCATGGGTTCCTCATTAGAAATGGTTTCCGTTTTAGCTTTTGTCAAACCTCTGAGGAATTGGGCAAATAAATCTCTCTTCATTAAGTTTTTAAAAACTGTATTTTATTGATTTCAAGCCAACAAAGTGGTGTGTGGTGAAAGTGCCATACATACATAATCTAGAGTGAGATATACAACTGGAGATGCTATAATCCAATAATATACAGTATGCATAATTGGGATTGTTTACCTCTCCGATAACTATTTAAGTCAAGCATACTTTGTGAGAAAGTGGCTCCATACATACTGGCCCAAGATAAGGCACAGTGTGTATAGAGTCCACAAACCCCAGAGGTATAACCGAAGTTAAAGCCGGGTGTGACCTTACTCTCTAAAGTGGTAGCTTGGTCGAGCAGTAAGGCAGTATCAGACGACAGTGTAAAGCATTTGTAGTACACACACAGTCAGCAAAAGCTTTCACTCACTCAAAGACTGAACTCCAGGCCAATTGTTTTTATATCAAAGAAATAGTTTTATTTTTAGAACCAACAAGTATCAAAATATACTGTTCTCAATATGAGAGCTCTCAGAAGAGTACTTGGCAGAAAGGCAATACATTTTGTAAACACAATGGGTACAGGGGTTGCAGTAGGCAACACAATTCTAAACCCAATTTAGTATTGAGCTCAATGGGTTTTTCTATATAAAGACAGCTGATTACTTTGTAGATTACTCTAGTAGTTCCAGGACTGGATCCTAGATTCAGTCCTAGGATCTAAGTTCAAACCAGTTTAGTAAAAACGTTTTAGTTATTGCAGTGATTTTTAAGGAATATAAAGCTATTTTAAAAGTTCATACCTACAAAACTTTTCAATGAAAATCTGGCAATGTTATCCAATGGGAGACAATTCAGGTTGCAGTTAAAGTACGGTCTCGTTACTTTTGTAATCCAGTGCTGGGCTCCTAGGTCCAGCACTGGGGTCTCAACTTAAAACTGGTAAGTAATTACGTTTCAGTATTTGGTATGATTTTTAAAGAATATTTCAAGTTTTCAAAAGTAGACAGAAGAAATTTCACAGAAAAGCACACAATGGATTCCTATGGAGAAAATTCAAGCTACTAGTAAACCCGACTAGGATTACTTTTGCGGTTCAGTACTGGACTACAAGATGCACTACTAGCTTCTCTCCTGATCACAGGTGAGTACTTCGGAATTCGGCTGATTTTATGGGAATATTTTAAGTTTTCAAAACTTCACACAGATTTTTCGAGTCAAACCAGTCAATGTGATCCAATGGCAGGTAAGTGAGTTATCGACGCGGAGAAACTGTTTGTAATACTGCCAGAGCCCGAGCGCTTAAAGGATTCATACGAAGGAGTGCAGACCCAGTAAAAGCCTGCCTGCTGCCTGCAGCGTCCCCCTCCCGCCGCTGCATTTGAGCAAGAACTGCGGCCGCCGAGAGGAGGGGGACTCCAAAACTACATCCACCAGCAGGCCTAGCGGCGCCAGACGAATTCCCATCGCGCCAGGCGGCGCATAAAGGAAGCGTCACCCCGGCAGAGCGGGTGACGCGGAGAAACTGTTTGTAATACTGCCAGAGCCCGAGCGCTTAAAGGATTCATACGAAGGAGTGCAGACCCAGTAAAAGCCTGCCTGCTGCCTGCAGCGTCCCCCTCCCGCCGCCGCATTTGAGCAAGAACTGCGGCCGCCGAGCGGAGGGGGACTCCAAAACTACACCCCCCAGCAGGCCTAGCGGCGCCAGACGAATTCCCATCGCGCCAGCGCCCGGGGCGAAGCCCGGGCAAAGGACGGGCCCTCTGTGGCCCTCAGGGGACCAAAGGAGACGGGACGGGCCACCCCCCTAACGGCGCACCATCCCCAGGAGCAAGGTGATTGAGATTCTCTTTTGTTTTTCGGTTTTCCGCCTCATTAACTGTTTTAGTAGCCAATATATACTGAACTAAATACGGATTATTCTATTATTCTATTAAAATGACTAAAGTAAGAAAGACCCCTGTGGCCACAAGATCATCCACCAGAAATAAGACCATACCATCCACACCTTTGCCTACATTAACTGCTATAGACCTAATGTTACAAAAAACTATTGGAGTAGTTGCAGATGCTATCCAAAATACGGAGAGGCGTCTTTCTTTAACCCCGGACTTATGCTTTCCCAACTTATCACAGCACACCACTGCAAATACCACCGCAATCAATAACACCATGGACTCCTCATTCAATCAGGAGGAATCTCTCCTAATGCAGTCTTTTACAGGGTTGCCAAGTGGTCAAAAAAGCGGTAAGAAAACCGTTCAAATGTCATCTCCTATAATTGTAAATAGCTTGGAAGCAAGCAAGGGGCTTTGTTCTAATTTGGGGGGCATTGTTTGTTCTCCTCAACCCGGAATATCTACTCCAAGTTTGCAAGGGGGTACTTGTGTTGAAGGCTCTTCAAATGTCAATGTAATATCTGTCGACAAAACAATATCCCCCAATAAGAGAAAGCGCCAACAAAAGAAACATGCAAAAACTAAATCAATAGTTAGGAAAATTTATAGACCATTAGGTCTCCATAAGCCATCGGCTAAGGATGTCTGGTTGAATTTTAGGTTGGCCAAAGCACCTAATGCCACACAAAATCCTACTTCTTTACTTGCCACTAGAAACACTAGTTCATTAAATGACATACAGGCAGATCATATTAAGACTTACTCAGTGCAATGTGGTAAATATTTGATTTACCGTCCTAATTTCTATGCAGGTAAGTACTTAAACAAAAATAACTCAATCGGAAAGAAAGATGCAGAGTCCGTGGTGTTAGAGTTCTTAGGGGTTTTATTCCTTAAAAAGGAATGGTTCTGGTACCGGATATCGGGTTCCTGACACCACTGGGGTGCAGGAAGGGATAGAGCATACTTTATTGACAAGACATAACTTTTATACTTAAACCATATAATGAATTCCAATACAGTAGGCGTAACAGCTGAGAGAAACAAGATAAAAGCATACACGTGTTAGCAATACGTAATCAGGAGGCGTGAACTAGGCGTGAACATAGAGGTGTGTGCTAGAAACGTCACATGAAAGTGTCACAAGTAGGTGGGTACATAGCAGAATCTTGCAATGTCAGCAGAAATCGGAAGTCTGGATGCGCGCGCAGCTACATGACGTGTGATTGACGTGGAGCTTGGAGGGTGCAGGGGACTTGACATTTACACTAGCGGAATGAGACAGAAGTCTGGCATGTCAGATCAACTCGTACCTATATCGTATCTGATATCTGATGTTTGGGAACCATATTATCTAGAGGGAAAGGTCTCTTGGGCAGAGGCTATTCTATACTGACTGTGAGTGCGTGTATAAGCGTCTACGTGTCTGCATGAGATGTGAGGGGGCATGGGCCTACCATGGTAACAGAAGCTATGAATTACTTGCACGGAGACAGTGAGGCCGGGCCCTTTGCTCTGCAGCTGGAAGGATGTTTACTTGAACTAGTAGACAGGAATGTATGTTTGAGGAGCGGAGCAGATAATTCGAAGGTTGAATACAGTTTTGGCAGGCAGCAGGCTGGGCTAAGCGCCGTTAGCCGCGCAGGGAGTAAGGCAGAGGTCACGGGTATAGAGGCAGCCCAGGCTGAGGCGTTCAGAGTCAGAAGGCAGGGAAAACTCGAAGGCAGAATTCAGGGGCCTACTTCGCCAGAGCTGGAAAACATGTAAAGTACACTACATAAAGACGTTGGCACGGCATACTTAGGAACGGAATATTCAACCCGTTCAGGGTGGATCTGAAAGAGGACATGTTAACGTTGGACGCAAATGTATTTGCGTCTTCATAGCTGGCACAGGAGGGAAGTTACATGCACTTTAAGCTTGTACATGGAGACGGTGGGGTACACGTTAGGGAACATTTCTTGACCATAAAATTTATATTTCCTCATTCCCTCCTTGTTCCCTACGGACCCTTCATGATATATATCGATCCTCATAAATCGATCAGTCTGTTCTTGTAACATTATTTGCTCTTCTTTCTTCTTTTCGCATTTTGAGTGAAAACTTGAATGCGGAATACATGAGGTGGCGCATAGACCACAAATCGCTGGCCCACACTGTAGGCACAGGCAGCAACTGAATACTATGACAAGGGCAATGCCTAGGAAGGATAGGATCTTCCATCCCCAAGCGGTCAACGTTGTCCAGAACCAACCGGACCAAGTCCAGGTGCCTGGATTCTGATGTATCAAACTTGCAATTTTATGAAGACGTGTGATAGCTTTATATACTGTTGGCGCGTTTTCTGGAATGAAAACACAGCAACTTGACCCGATGACCTTACAAGCTCCGCCCCTATCTGCTAGGATGACGTCAATAACAAGACGATTTTGGAGAACAACAACCCGCATGGCAGATTGCTCCTCTGTTAAGTTGCCTAGAGCGGAGGTAGTTTCATTCACTACTGCTTCGAGGGTTCGAGTTAATCTTCGTATCAGTTTACTATTAAAGACAGTACCTAAGTAGGGGAAGAAACCTTTATTGAAATCTGTGTATTGCTCCCATGCCGTTTCAGTATAGTCGACAATCGGGAGATCTCTTCGGAGTCTATCCTTTACTAGATTTGTATTTCTGTGATAATCAGGAGGGGCTAGGAAAACAGGTGGCAGAAGGAATGCAATGTAACAGGTACCATCCCAGTCTGGAGGTAAGCGTATGTATGCGGTATGGCCACAAACAAAGTAGGAATGACGAGTAGCTCTAAATGAAGATTTGCCTTGATCACTGAATTCGACCACAGTAGTACATTTACTATGACCTAAGTGTACTGACCCCTTCTTTCTGACACATAAATCACCTGTGACTGGTAATACTGACATAGCAGGGAGAACTGGTGCAGCTTCGGATTCAACAGTAAGAATCATGAGGTTGATTGTATAATTACTTAATCCATATACTTCATTTTCTAGATCAGTTCCTATTCTAGTGGGAAGTCCCTTCTTGTCGGGATAACAGGCGTTAAGCAGAACTACGTTCAGGTTTCCCCAAACCCAATTCCCTTCGAAAACAGCAATATCAGGATCTAAGGAATTAATTATTCTAAACCATGCTCCACATGAGCCATTGTGAGTGAACGGGTATGGGAAAAGAGGCAGAACTCCCTTGTATTTCTGATAGGGAGGGAGTCGGCCACATATCCAACAGTTTGTAGCATTATTAGTCTGATGGGAGTGATGTAACATACTAATGAATGTGTTGTTGCGCAGCGCAAGTCTGTAAGATAACTCATGAGGGGGCAATTCACTAAAAGAATGTTCGGCAGTGACATTGTAAACAGATTGTTCATGCTTGAAGATAGGGTAATATATAGGCAGCAATATACTGGCCGCAATCGTCAGAAGGCTTAGAAAAAACATAACCAATAATGTCACTATGCAGTGACTACGAAGTGATTTGCAATATGCATGTTTCTTGAGTTGTCTCTCTCTCTCTCTATCTCGGTCTAGGGGATACATGTCAGAAACTATTTAACCGATTCACCTAGGGGAGGACTTAAACAATTAAACTGTCTGACTTGCTAGACCGTAGTTTCTTTTTATACTCCTCTTGGGGAGCTTTCTCTCTCTTGGGAACTTTAAAGTCACTAGTATCGAGGCAGTCCTTTGAGGGGGTGGAAGAGTCAGTTTCTGGCAACAGTTCATTACATTTTTTAATATGACTCGTGTGGATCCACCCCTTTCGGCCCTCCACTTTAATTGCCGTCCTCGTGGTCAGAAGGACGATCTTCGGCTCCTTCCAGCGGGGCTCCAGCGGGCTTCTCCTGTCGAAGTTGCGGATCAGTACAGTGTCACCTGGACGGACATCGTGTGGCTTTACATCAGTGTTGTCAGGAAAGGCTGCGGCAACCTGTGAACGACATGATTGGAGTGCAGACATCAAGGAGGCAAGGTAATCTGTCAGCATATTACAATCAACATCGGTTATTTTCTTAGGCATGGGCGTCCCCCACATATTTGGTGGTCGGCCAAAGACCACCTCATACGGGGATAGTCCTGATCTCGAATGGGGGACCATTCTCATATAGAACAGTGCAACTGGCAAGGCGACTATCCAGTCGACCCCTTTCTCTTTACATATTTTGGCGAGGCGTGTTTTCAGTGTCTGGTTATGTCTTTCTACAAGGCCAGCTGCCTCGGGATGTTGGACGCAATGGAATTTCCACTGATATCCTAGCAGAAATGAAACCTGCTTCATGAGCTCGGACGAGAATGGCTGTCCGTTATCTGAGTACACGATACGAGGCAAGCCGTACCGTGGGAAGAATTCACGAACCAGCTGCCTGGCAGTGGTCGGGGCAGTGTAATCTGGGACTGGATATGCTTCGGTCCAACGGGAAAGTGCACAAACAACTACGAGGACATACTTGAATCCTCGACAACGGTCCATCTGGATATAATCCATCTGGAGGACTTCAAAAGGGTGATCGGGAGGATGAAATCCACCTTGCTCTACAGGGACCCTTTTACCTGGATTGAACTGACAACAGATCATGCAAGTACGCACTTTCTGTTTTGCTGCTGCTCGTAAATGTTTGTTGTACCAGAGATTCTGTAAACTGTCTAACATAGCTTTTTCCCCTAGGTGTGCTGGACTATGTGCTGTATTGATTATGACTTGAACCATAGAGTCGGGGAGAAACCATGTAGATTTTCCCTTCGTCATCCATCCCTGATCTGTCTGGATCCCTCCTAGTTCAGTCCATTTCTTGATTTGATCTGGAGTAGCATGTGTCTGAATATCGATTACATCTAGTGTGGGATCCCTAACTGTCATACAATGTGTCGGCACTATGATCTTTGTTACATCAGTTGTCTGGGTGTGAGTCAATGCTGTATGTTTTGCTGTTTGGTCTGCCAGGTCGTTACCCTGGGAAATAGAGTCTGTAACTTTAATATGTGCTTTACACTTCATGATAGAAATGCCTGAAGGCAGATGTATTGCTTCTAATAGTGCTTGAATGAGGGGACCGTGTTGGATCTTGGCACCGTGAGAGGTCAAGAAACCTCGTTCTTGCCATAACACTCCGAAGTCGTGTACGACTCCGAAAGCATAACGTGAATCTGTGTATATGTTAACATTTCTGTTTTTGGCTAGTATACAGGCTCGGGTCAGAGCGATAAGCTCTGCTGCTTGAGCGGACAGTGTATCAATACGATGTGTTTCTTTAACTTCAGTTTCAGTGGTCACTGCATACGCGGCCACTAATTCTCCTGTGCTTGTTCTCATACATGAACCATCCACGTAAAGTGTCAGGTCTGGATTTGTCAGTGGAACATCTGTTAGGTCTCGTCGGGGCTTTGTTACTGCATTAATTATTTCTATACAATCATGCGGGGCTGAATCTGTCGTAATTGAAGGTAACAATGTAGCAGGATTTAGAATGTTACAGCGTCTGATTTCTATGTGTGGCTGGAATAGCGTCAATTCATAACCTGTCAGTCGTGCTATTGTCAAGTGTTGAGTCTGGGTTCGGTTTAAAAGAACCTCTACAGAATGTGGAACTTGTACTGTCAATGGGTGTCCTAATACAATTGAATCGCTCTGTCTGATTGCTAGGGCTGTCGCTGCGACTGACTTTAAGCACGCAGGGAGTGCCTGGGCTACTGAATCCAATGTACTTGAAAAATAAGCACAAGGCTTATGTGAACCTGCTTGATCTTGAGTGAGGACAGACAACGCTGTACCATCACGTTCTATAACAAAAAGCGTAAAAGGTTTGCTGTAACATGGTGTCGCTAAAACTGGTGCTTGACATAAAGCTTTCTTTAATTCCTCAAAGGCCTGTGTATGTTCCTGAGTCCAAGGGAGGGCAGTCGAAGTCGCTGCCTCCTGTGTTGTCAACTGAATGAGTGGTTTAGCTAGAAATGCATATTGAGGAATCCATTGTCTGCAGTACGAGGTGAGGCCTATAAAGGCCCGCACTTCCTTTTGTGTCTGGGGTTGTGACATGTTTACAATTAACTGGATGCGGTCAGGAGTGAGCTGTCTCCCCACTTTGGACAGCAAGTGACCCAAGTACACAACTTGCTGAACACAGAATTGTAGCTTCGAAGGAGACACCTTGTGTCCCTTGTCGGCCAGAAAATGTAAAACTGTCAGTGATGCTTGTTCACATTCGGGTTCACTTCGTGCGGTGATCAGCAGATCATCGACGTACTGTAGCAAGGCAGTGTTAACTGGCATTTGGATACAATCAAGTTGTCTTTTCAGTGCTTGGCTATAGATGCTGGGGCTTTCTGTGAATCCTTGAGGTGCGCGTGAAAATTTGAAACTTCGTCCATTTAAACTGAATTCGAAGAGGTATTGGCTCTCTGGATCAATGGGGACACTGAAGAAGGCGTTCTTGAGGTCAATTACAGTAAAGAACGTTGCTTCTGAATCAATAGCAGTCAATAAGGATGAGATGTCGGGAACCACAGGATACTGTGGGACAATGCATTTATTAAGTTCTCGTAAATCAATCACCAGCCGATATACTGGCGGTGCATTGGGATCAGTACGTTTAAGAATCGGAATGATAGGGGAATTACAGATATTGGAGTCGGTTTCTACGACCACTCCTTGGGCAATGAGCTCTTCAATGATTTCCAGTAAAGCCACTACAGCATCGGGTGGTAACTTGTATTGTCTGATTCGTGGTAAAACAATTCCTGGTTTGAGTGTAACACGGTATGGTGTGATGTGCATGCAACCTACATCGGTTGGGCCTTGTGCCCACAGGTGTTTCGGTACATGTTTCAATCTGACATCGAACTCTCGTAATACATAGTGACCCTTAAAGTCACGCAGGAAAAGTCTAACTCCTTCCGGAGAACAACATATCACAGCTCCTAGAGCCTTCAATGTTTTGATACCTAACAAGTTTTCTGGACATGATTTAGTCAGTAACAAGTCTGTAACGCGTGATAATGGACCTACAGCTAGAGGGACTGGTTTCGATACTTCATTTACAATAGGCTGTCCTGAAAAACCAAGGGAAACATTCTGTGAGCCTGAGAGGGGTGCCCCTGGGACTTCATTATGGCTGATCGTTGTGCGGCTTGCCCCTGTGTCAATTAAAAACTTTCTGTCTTTTCCCAATACTTGACTGTGTACATAAGGACCCTCTTGATCTACAGGAATCTCAATAAGAGGCAAGCCAACCTCCCTCTCTAGGCTGTTTCATGTGTATCGCTGATAATCGGGATAATCAGATTGGGCATACTGGTTCATTTGTCGTGAAACTTGCTGCGTCGCGGCAATGGGCTGTGGCTGTGATACCGCTGCGGTCTGTGTTGTATGTGGTGGAGCATGCATAGGCTGTGAATTCTGTGAAGTCTGTGGCTGACCCTGGTCTTGTCTAGGCGGATGCGGTCTTTCTTTAGTTTTACCTGTTGCTATATTGTGTTTCAGGACTGAACATTCATGTACGTAGTGACCTGGCTGTTTGCAATAGTTACATGTCCCTTTAACGGGAGCTGCCGAATTACCTGTCTGGGTCGCACCCTTTCTCTGACCGTCGGCTGGAACCGATTGTGCCACTAACATTTTCATTTTCGTGTCTTTCATACGTCTCTGTTCGTGATCCTGTTCTTCTCTAATTCTGTTCTGGTGATATTGTAACATTTGTAACATCTGAGATGGCGTATTTGCTTGCCATGTACTTTCAACTTTATATACACGGTTTTTAACTGCTGTCAGGGAATTCTCGACTAATTTTGTTACAAAAAGATGTGGGTACGACTCGCTACCTGGTTTTAGGCCACTGTTAATAATGAAACATTTCTCGAATCTTGAATAGAAGTCACTGGTATCTTCATCGTGTTTCTGTTTACATGCTGAGATTGCGTCCCAGTCTTCCTTTTTAGTTGTCAATAACCTTGGCAAGACCTGTACTATTAAACCTGGTAATGCTTTAGCTTTGTCCCCAAGGCCTAGCCCTGGAGTACGACCTTTTTCCTCGTCTTCTATTTCAGTCCAGATAATCTTTTTATCTCCCACCTCCCATTCTTTTTCTTTGAGTTTCTCGTAGATGCCGGTGGGCAGCAGTACTTTTAACAATTTCATAATATCTGTATACGTGTAATCTCCCATGAGTAACATGTCTTTAAGTTCTCGGTGAAAACCTGCAGGGTCTTTATCATGACACGGTACTAGTTTCTTCATTTCTAACAATTCTAACTTTGTTAAAGGTGTGTACACAAACACACGTTCCAGGGCGTTATTGGCATTCATAACTGGGTGTACTTCTCGTAAAGGATTCTGCCTGTCAAAATGAAACATTTTTCTTTCTGGGGGCGAAGCTGAAACATATTGTGGGCCTAAGAAAGTGTTATATCTGCGGCGTTGTTCTAGAATTATTTGAATTAATCTGGTACTTAGGCCTCTCCATCTATTCATAAGTAGCGCTTCTAATGTATCCGGTAAGGGACCTGGATCAGAATGTTGTTGTCTGTATAACGTGATGAGATGCTGAATCATGTATACACCAGCTAATTTCTGCTCGTCTGGGGAAAGGTTCAGAAATGTCTGTGCTACTGTATCATCATTGTACGCGTTAGGGTTGTCAGCCCATAGTACTGCTGACCGGGCTAGTTCTTGTTCATCCATAGAATTGAGTACATGGTACCCCATTTGTTCTTGAAGAATTTTATCGGTAACCTGAAACAGATGTTCAGGAGAACTCGGTTTTGATATGCCAGAGAGAAAAACTCTCTTGCTTTCTGGGCGAATGCCTTTCCTAAGGTAATTTCCCTTACCTATATACGCTATCATTTCTTTAGTCGTTTCTGGTTCTTCAGGTTCGTCCTCCTCGGAGGAGTTGTCATTTTCTTTTTCCTTTTCTTGTTCTTTTCTGTGTATTTCTATTACTTCCTTTCTGATTTTCTTGTACATGCTTGCTATACAATTCAGTTTATCATGCTTTCCGTCGGCTATATTTTGACCCCACTTGTTTAATGCTTCCATCTCTTCCTGGTCTACTCCAGGCCTGTCTCGTTCTCTTATTAAGCAATTTATGAAGAAACGTAATATACAACCTTGAGTGTCAGCTTTCTGGTGAGCTAGGGCATCTTTAATACTTTCGGGATCTTCCCCAGTCTGGACAAAATGATATATTCTATCTAGGTGTTCAGTCATTCTTGGAAATAACACTAGGTAATCTACAACTTTTCGTAAACGTAGTGATGCCAACAGCATTCTATCGTCTTTACCGGGTACTGGATCATATCTGCAAAATGGAAGGGGTTCTTTAAGCATGTCGAGACGGGGTGATTGCGGTGTACGTTGCTTCAACATGTCCCTAAGGTGTAATCTGTGTGTTGCTGGCGGGGTCTGGAGACCTCTGGTCGCACCTCCTGTAGCGGAGGCTTGAAAATCGTATGTCTGTGGAGTCGGTATCTGTACCTGAACTTGTCTCTTACTAGGGTCAGGCGTAAACGGATTTGTTGTGTCAATCTTAGGTGTGGGAAGTGGTGGAGGTGGAGGAGCAGGCGGAGCAGGCTGTCGAACGGGTGAACCCTGTTGCGGTAATGGCGGGATATGGTCTTGAGGCGGGTTGCCACCTCCGTCACCGTCAGTAGGCGGGACGCGGGCACGTGGATTGGTGTAAGCTGGTGCTACATCGTCTAGATAGGAAGCAAGGAATATGTCTTTAGTGGTCCTGTGATTTACTTTAGTCGGAACCAATGGTGGCGGCAGATTTTTCGGTATTTCTGAAGTGGCTTCAGGCGAACCCTCGGCCACTAAGTACATGCCATTTACAAGATTATTTCGCATACGGTCTACTTGTTCTGCTTTTACTCGGATCCCTTCATTAACTAATTTGTTTTCTCGGACTCTATCCGACTCTTCCCTATGTCTGTCTTCTTTACGGATTGCTTTTTCGGCACGTTTATGAGATTCTTTACGCCAAAATTCTATGGCGTCTTTCTGAGATTGTCTGGCTTTCTTTTTCCATAGCGCTTCTTCTACCTTCATGATGCATTCGGCATCCCATGTTCCTGTAACGGGCCATCTGTGTCTCTCGTCTAGGTGCTTGGTATAATCGGCCCATAAATCTAGATACAGTATGGCATCTAAGCCATGCTTATGGTACATAAAATTTCCAGGAGTGTCCCTAGGGGGGGATAGGAATTTCTTCCTCTAACATCCCTTTCCTAGTTCCTATCTGTCTTAATTTATTGAAAAACTGCATCTTGTTACTTAGTACTGGATACTCGATACTTGTTACCTACTCTGAACACAGCTAGTTACACAAAAACACAGTAATGTACATCAAACAATCACTCATACCACGACATTAATTACATGAAAACATTTTGAACATGTATGATTACCTTGATACTAGATGTATTGCTAAACAGCACAGATACACTGTCGAGAACAGTGCAAGAACTTGAATGCTTGATATACTGCTAAACAGTACAGATACACTGCCTAAAACAGTGCAGACCGCGTTTGTGTACCCAAACCCGTCTTTACCGGATACATAATAATGCACCCGTCTAGATACGTCCCAGCAATGGTACTCACCGGGAAGCACGGAACAGAAGGCCTCGGAAAACCCGACTGGACTGGACCGGACTCGGCTCGACTCGACTCGACACGTGGATACTTCGGAAACTGGTGGGCCTCTTGACACCTCGGACCTTGCTTCTTTCGGCTAGGCTCTGGTCGGGATCCTCCGCACTCCTCACCGCCTCGTCTGGGTGCTGATCGCACTCTCCGTCACCTCCGTGGGCCAGAGGGAGATACAGGAAATCCTGCGGGTACGCGTAATTGTCCGTCTTGACTTATGGCAGGGGGCAAAGGTTGCAACGCACCAACCGGCGCGTAAGGTGGGGGAGGGGTCCCTATTCGGGCGCCAAAATAATGTGGTAAATATTTGATTTACCGTCCTAATTTCTATGCAGGTAAGTACTTAAACAAAAATAACTCAATCGGAAAGAAAGACGCAGAGTCCGTGGTGTTAGAGTTCTTAGGGGTTTTATTCCTTAAAAAGGAATGGTTCTGGTACCGGATATCGGGTTCCTGACACCACTGGGGTGCAGGAAGGGATAGAGCATACTTTATTGACAAGACATAACTTTTATACTTAAACCATATAATGAATTCCAATACAGTAGGCGTAACAGCTGAGAGAAACAAGATAAAAGCATACACGTGTTAGCAATACGTAATCAGGAGGCGTGAACTAGGCGTGAACATAGAGGTGTTTGCTAGAAACGTCACATGAAAGTGTCACAAGTAGGTGGGTACATAGCAGAATCTTGCAATGTCAGCAGAAATCGGAAGTCTGGATGCGCGCGCAGCTACATGACGTGTGATTGACGTGGAGCTTGGAGGGTGCAGGGGACTTGACATTTACACTAGCGGAAAGAGACAGAAGTCTGGCATGTCAGATCAACTCGTACCGATATCGTATCTGATATCTGATGTTTGGGAACCATATTATCTAGAGGGAAAGGTCTCTTGGGCAGAGGATATTCTATACTGACTGTGAGTGCGTGTATAAGCGTCTACGTGTCTGCATGAGATGTGAGGGGGCATGGGCCTACCATGGTAACAGAAGCTATGAATTACTTGCACGGAGACAGTGAGGCCGGGCCCTTTGCTCTGCAGCTGGAAGGATGTTTACTTGAACTAGTAGACAGGAATGTATGTTTGAGGAGCGGAGCAGATAATTCGAAGGTTGAATACAGTTTTGGCAGGCAGCAGGCTGGGCTAAGCGCCGTTAGCCGCGCAGGGAGTAAGGCAGAGGTCACGGGTACAGAGGCAGCCCAGGCTGAGGCGTTCAGAGTCAGAAGGCAGGGAAAACTCGAAGGCAGAATTCAGGGGCCTACTTCGCCAGAGCTGGAAAACATGTAAAGTACACTACATAAAGACGTTGGCACGGCATACTTAGGAACGGAATATTCAACCCGTTCAGGGTGGATCTGAAAGAGGACATGTTAACGTTGGACGCAAATGTATTTGCGTCTTCATAGCTGGCACAGGAGGGAAGTTACATGCACTTTAAGCTTGTACATGGAGACGGTGGGGTACACGTTAGGGAACATTTCTTGACCATAAAATTTATATTTCCTCAGCAATCATGTCAGACTGAAAAAGATGGTATAGTTGACAACATAACATCAACTGACCTGGAAGAATTGTTTAAATCTTTACTACAACCTCTGTGTGATAAAATCACCTGCATAGAGCAAACCTTAGCGAAATTTGAAAAACATCAAAGAAAGGACACCACCAGTATCTTGAAGATCCTATCCGTGCCCAAACCAAAGGAAAGCTCTATACCATCTAAAAGTAATCTTAAACAATCAAAGATTCAGAGGATACAAACCAATTCCATTGCCCCAAGTAGCAGTTCTGTTTTGACACCTTCTCTATCTGTAAATACCTCAGTGCAAAACACTTTAACACCACCACAAGCCAACAACAACACAAATACAGCACAACCCCTGGCTTCCTCACCCGAGAGCCATACTCCTGACACCGATGAGAGTGAATGGGCTGCGGAAGGTATGTCCCCTGAGCCTTGCGGTGGCCAAACTGAGCCACAAAGGCCAACAACCACACAAAACACTGCTTCTGTTACACGTCCTAATCAAATACCCACAACAGTAAAACCAAAAAAAGCTACCCATATTCACCTCCCACCTGACTCTCATCGGCACACCATAGTAATGATTGGGGTACCACAACTCGAGTCAGGTAAAACAGAAAGCTATGGTGAACTGAAAAACAAAGTAAGCCATTGGCTAACTGTTCATAGACCAATTCCCCCATATGTCAGTGGTAAAATAACAAATGTCAGAAAAGTGGACTGGGTGGGAAATAGATTTAAATCCACCAAGGGTGATTGTGTTGTAGTTAACTTCAAGGATGGCCGCACGGCAAAATTTATAACGGACTGGAAGGACAGCTCTATCAGTAGCCTGATCCGCACTATGGACCTGAGTTATTTTTACCCCCCGAATAACCATCCTCCAACACCGATGCATCCCTTCTCTACCGCTGAGCATGTAAGAGCCCCAGATAATTTTCATCAATATTATAGAGAGATAACATCTAGAAATCCAGGCCACTATATTGTAGAGGAACAGCGCCAGCAAAGAAGGAATACATCCTGGGAACCCAGAGAGGTTAGATATGAAGGTACCTATCCAGAGAATTGGGAGGTTGCTCAGGGGACGTATTA
Organism: Lissotriton vulgaris; assembly: GCF_964263255.1. Taxonomy (NCBI): domain Eukaryota; kingdom Metazoa; phylum Chordata; class Amphibia; order Caudata; family Salamandridae; genus Lissotriton; species Lissotriton vulgaris. The sequence continues at coordinate 772,493,805 of NC_141685.1, read as the reverse complement.
CCAACAAGAACACCCCCAATTTATAGATCCAAAAATCTACTATAATGTACCTGTCACTAACAGGTTTGATGCCTTTTATAACCAAAGTGATCTGGAGGGGGTTGACTGACTACAGGCTGGTCCATCTACATCACTACCAGACGATTTTGCAGAACCTGATCTCACAGAACCTAATCACGCACAAGGAGAGGCATACAGTCAAGCTACAGTAGCCCCCCCCTTGATGTCAAAGCTAGATAACCCCAGTAAGCTATTACCAACCATGGCCAATCCACCCAATAATAACAGATCTTTTGTCTTGCTTGAGGCTCATAACCCCCCCTTGGCCAACCTAGAACCAGACTTGGCCAGCATTGTGAATTTGGGGGCGATGAACACAGATATAGCCAACCCAATGATAATCCCAAGTAACAGAAAAACTGCCTTAGAAACAGCATCTGGTGATCGCAGTTTGAGCTTAGTTTCTTGGAACATAGCCGGTTTGGCCGATAAATTATGTGATCCCGCTTGGTTAATATCTATTAAAAAATACACAATTATATGCCTTCAAGAGACATGGATGGAGGATAAAAATGTGCATATTGAGGGTTTTCAAAGTTTTGTCATACCAGCAGCTGCATCTACTAGGGGCAGAGCAAAGGGGGGTTTGGCCATCTTCATTAATCTAGGTCTGTGTTGTTAAACAAGTAACTGCTATAATGCCAATCGGAATATTCAGATCCTTGAACTAAAGAATGGCAGAAGTGTTTTGACCCTGATTAATTTTTACAATGCTAATGTTAATAGTGACTGTAATATTGTGTCTTTAACAGAGATATTGAGAAAAACTGCATGCACTGTGTCACGGAAGTTGTTAATTGCAGGGGATTTTAATGTACACCCATGTGGTAATCCAGGCTTCACCCCAATGGGTTCTTTGGGATGTAACAATATAGAAGGTTTTCATTTTGCCCATACCAGGGGAGGCAAGAACTTAAACGATCTAGTGAACGAAAACAATTTAATTGTAGCCATGTCTATGGTTCCTGAAACAAAGGTCTATTTATAGACTATATACTGGTTTCCTCAGACCTCGTAACCTGGGTCTCGAATTTCACCATTCTCTCGAGTGTTCACAGTGATCATAATCCCCTAACAATCAAACTGGGTGGGACTTTATTTAAACAACGCACGCCCCGCAATGATCGGGGAATGATGAGCTGTATAAATGGCAGACGTCGTATAAAATGGACAATGGTAAATCAAGATACTTTATACTCTAAAATAAATAAAGTATGTGAGATGGAACTGTTAACATGTACATCTTCCTACTCACCCCCTGAGAACATCTTGTCTGGGTTTGAGGCGATAGTTTCAACAATTGGCCCTATGCTAACAGCACCAACCAAAGGACAACGTGATAATAACTCTAAATGGTTTGACCATAACTGTTCAAAGGCAAGTAGAGACTTGAAGAATGCTCTGAAAATTAAACCCAGAGACTATGATCAAATAAGAAATCTCCGATTGATACATAAGAAGGCATTAGCCGCTAGGAAAAAAAAAATTAAGGCCAACACCATAGAGTCCCTCCTTGACCCTTCAGTGTTGGGGAACAGCAGCAAATTCTGGCAAATTATCAACAAACCATTGTTTGATAATCCTAATGACACAGCCCTTGGTACAAACATCCCCGAGGAGGAGTGGGTGACCCATTACAGCACAATTTTTAAGAGTCATGAGCAACGGGCAGAAAATGTTTTTGTAACTCCATCCGAAATTTTTTTGTGCTTTTCAGTCAATGAGGTTGAAAGGGGTATCCAGGGACTAACTAGTAATAAGGCCCCGGGCCCAGATGGTTTACCACCGGACCTCTTTAAATCAAGTATTTCCTTCTGGGCTCCCGTCCTCACTGCGGTAGTGAATGCAGCAGTGATCTCGGGGTGCCCAAATGCGTGGGGGTTATCGACTATAGTCCCTGTTTTTAAAAAGGGCGACCGTAGTAGCCCATTATGTTACAGGCCGATATCTCTGATAAATTCAGTAGCTAAAGTGGTAGGAGGAATAATCCTGAACAGGCTATCTACATGGGCTAAAGAAAATAACATTTTATCACCCATACAATACGGATTCAGACCCGGTCATTCGACAATTACACAGTGTCTGAACCTGTATTTGATTTAAAGTAAATATACCCTGGCCAAAGAAGGAACAGTCTACATGGCATTTATGGACTTATCGTCTGCTTTTGACTGCGTGGACAGAGGCACACTATGGGCTACCCTGATAAAAATGGGCGTAGAGAGGAATCTTGTTAACTTTCTGGCCGACCTGCATTCGGACACGAGAGCCAATGTCCGTTACACCCAAGATCTAAAAGTAACGGGTGAATTCAGAATAAATCGGGGTGTACGACAGGGGTGCATCCTGGCTCCATTCCTCTTCAATTTGTATATCAACGAATTGGAGGAATTTCTTCTAAAAATTGAAGCAGACTACCCCTTTGTAGAGCGCAAAGGGGTTCCTGTGCTGCTTTATGCAGATGATGCTGTACTCATTTCCAGAACAGCTAATGGCCTTCAGAAATTACTAAATTCCTTCTTTAAGTTCATGGAGTCCCGTGGACTAAGTATAAACAACTCTAAGTCCTACGTTATGAAAATAGGTCAGGGTATACAGAAAACTAACTCCTTTTGTATAAATGGGGAGAAAATCCCTACCACCAACACCTTCTCATACCTTGGAGTCCTTCTAGATCACAAATTATCCTGGGGTCCCGCAGTCATCAAAAAGAAGGGTGAGGCAACACGTGTAAATGCGGCCATTCTTGGCTTTGCTAGAAAAATCGGAAATTGTCCAACGGCCGCCCTGCTCAAACTATACCAGACAAAAAGTGTTGCTGTCGCCTGCTATGGAAGCGAGCTTTGGGGCTACTGTAAGATAAAGGACCTAGAGGTTACAGAAAATAATGTTTTGAAAAAGATACTGAGGCTACCAAGGGGCACTGGGAATTTCTCGATACATGAGGAGCTGGGTGTCCCCTATTTAAGCGACAGAATAGCAATGAACCCGGTATTGTGCTGGTTGAATTGTTGGCTTAATAAAGATATACCTCTCACTCAAGCTTTGTTAAAAGAAGCCTTAACACTTGATGGGAGGTTTCAAGTTCCGTGGATGAAGTATATAAAGGACTGTTTGACGGCAATCGGCCGGGCTGATTTGTTCTTTGATCCCAACTTGATTACGAAACCCGATGTTATCTCTGTAAAAAATGCTATGTTAATACTAAGATGCTCAGACAGAGAAGAGGTTGAGCTACAGAAAGACAGTGTTAGGAAACACCTATTACTCAAAACCTGTCCACAAATGGAACCTTACTTATCATGGCATATGACTGGTTACGAACGTTTTCTGTTAACAAGGTTTCGCTTTGACCTATTCCATCTCTTATTGGCGGTGCCAAGTGGGGCTCATCGGGGTGAGAAGTTGCCAGCTTGCGGCTGCGACGGGAAGTCTCCGCAAGACCTGGCACACTTTTTATTCATTTGCCCCTACTACACTTTACCACGGAAACTATATCTCAAGCCATGCCTTAAAAAACTGAACTTTGCACAAATCAAACCCGCACTTTACTATCTTCAATTGCTGAACTGTGACTGCACTTTATTTGTCTGTAACTTTTTAAAATCAGCCATTACCTTCAGGAAAAGCATGCATGGATAATTACGCTGCTAACGCTCTAGGCACTTTTAATTTTTATAATGAATCTATTTAGGTTTTTAATGTACTTTTAATAATGTTTATGCTCATGTTGCCCGCTGCTTTCTCTTTTTTACCTTTTACTGTGTATTGGATTTCTTACTTGTCATAATGAATTATCCGGACTGTTTTTAATTGCTTGTTGATGATATGTACTTTTATGATTGTAATGTCTACAATCGAATAAAGTTATTTGAACTGAACTGAACTGAGTTATCGGTTTCCAGGTGAGTACTCGACTGGGGAAGTTAGGGTCCTGGGCATAGACTCAGGGGTCCCCCAGGGTCAGGTAGGTACAGTTGGTTCACCCTCAGCGGCACAGGGGGCAGCCGGGTGCAGAAGTAGTTAGACCCAATGTTATCCAATGAGGGGCAGGGGGCCTCTGGTTGGTGGGTGCTGGCTAGCAGGCCACCCGGCTGTGGGAGCTGGGCTCCTGGTCACTTGCTCAGGGCCAAGGGGGGAAGTAGGATAGGACAAAGGTTGCACAGCCAGAGGCACTCTGGCGGCTGGGTGCAGGGTGCTTTTGAGCCGTCGGGCGCTCAATGTTATTCAACGGGAAAAGTAACAAGGTAACAAAGGCTGCAGACTCTGGGACTGTGATTCTTCAGGTGCGACCACTACTTCGAGAGGTAAGTTGGGATCTTGGAGAAGAGGTAGGTACCCCAAAGGCAGGCACAGGAGACTGCAGGGAGCCGGGTGCAGGGGTGTCTTTTGGTGTTGGGAATCTTACCCTCGGCTGGTCGCGGTTGGTGGGGTCCCTGGTTCTGAGGCTGCAGGAGTCTGGTTCGTCGAGAAGGTCTTTGGGCACTGGACTTCGGGTCCCAGTCTCTGAGGGGACGTCCTCGTGGTCTTGGATCACTCGGGCATGGGCCGGGCTCGGCAGGTGCAGAGTGGGCAGGTCTTGAGGTTCCTGGCTGGCACCAGGGGGTGGTTGTTGAAGCAGAGCCTCTACTTATGGGAGTCAGGCTTTAAGAGGGTCAAGGAAGGCAGGTCCTCCGGGTGTCCCAAGGTTGCTGTCCGCAGGAGTCGCCGGGATTAAGCAGGTGCAGGTTCCAGGATCCAGGATCAAATGGCCAGTAGGGCTGGGGCCAAGTCAGTGGGTGTCGTCCTGTTAGCAGCTGCACAGCAGGTCTTCTTCATCTCCTTTCTTCTTTTCTTATCTGGATCTGAGGAAGGAAGGTTAAGGGTGCCCCTAAATACTAAATTTAGGGGCGTTACAGGTAGGGCAAGGGCAGGGACCAATAGGTCCCTGTCCTGGGGTGGGTAAACCCCCTAGCCTGCTCCTCTCCTGTGGAAGGGGGGCAGGAGCCTAGCTGTGATTGGGCAGGGCTCCCCATCTTCAAGATGGCCGGAGCCCGGGGTCATGCTTCACCTCGCCTCTCCCACCTAAGGAGTGGGGTTGGCACATCCCCCTTCCTGATGTAGGGTTTCCCACCTGTTTTCCCACCAGAGTGGGGGTTGGAGCTGGTGGGTGCCAGTTGCTGAGTACAGCAAATGGTCTGGAGAAGCTCACAGAGGCGGCATGGCATGCCTTTGAAGCTTCCCCCTGCCAATTAAGGGGGAAGAGACCTAGCACCTCGCTCAGGATGTGCATTGTTGCAGGCCCAGAAGAGCGGGAGGCTCTCCACCCAGGGGTCCATCAACATGTCTGCTGTGTGGCAGCCTCTGCAGCCACTCAGACCAGACGTGGATTGTAGGTTCGGTTTTCAGGGGGTGTCTCTAAGATGCCCTCTGGTGCATTTTACATTAAATCGCACACTGGCATCAGTGCGGGTTTAATGTACTGAGAAGTTTGTAGCCATTATGGTGCTGGGGAGTTTGTAATGACAACCACCCAGCACCATGTACTCTTAATGGCATCACTGCACTTACAGTGCCCAGGAATGACTCTGGGTACTGTAGGGGCACAGAGCACATGCACCTGTGCCCACACCACTGGCATAGGGCACCCAGCTAGAGAAGTGACTGAAGTATGCCAGGGCAGTGGGTTCTGTGGGCATGACACAGGGATGTGCCATGTCAACTCCCTGTTTAGTTATGTACTTAGAAAGGTGATGAGACTAACCTTGCCCTAGGGATTCTTCATTCTAAGTGGGAGAACCTGGAAAGTCCATCTGCATTGGCATGGGCAGTCCCTGGTCGGTGTTCCACTTCAGAGTCCATTCTCTGTAGGGCAGAGGCCTTCAAACTTTTGGATGCCGAGACCCCCCTGTCAACATTTTTAGGCGTAAGGACCCCCGCCTGATAAAAATGTCTAAACCTGTAGGCAGGGCTACTGAAATTATGAGGCAGGTGAGGACCAAATTATGCGACAGGCTTGACTAAATTGTGTGGGTAGAAAATGTAAATAATGTTCTGTGATGCCACATATTTTGGGATAGCATTGCTTTATTATTTTGAAATTTTTTAAACCCAGTAACACTGAGGAAAGATTTCACCCCATCAGTACCAGTTTATAACCAAAATACAGCAATTAACATCAGAAAGATGTCTAGTCAACCTTTGTGAAGGGCCTCTCACTCCGCACAAATACGCGCTGCCACACTAGAAGCTCACCTGGCCGGGAGCAGCAAGGGTCCCTTCAAACCCTGGCGGTCTTGTGCAGAGTTAAGCAGTTTATCAATGCCCCTTTCCTCTCACCCAGTTCCTTCGATCCCTCTCTTCTCGCCACTCCCAACCCCTGATCCCTCTCTCGCATTGCAGATCATTTTCTTTCACCCCTTTTTACAACGACTGAACTCCTGATTCAACCTCTCACTTCACCTTTAATCACCTCTTGCCATTCTGTCTTTTCACTGCCCTCCTCTTTAACAGTCTTTCGCATTTATCTCATGGCCTCTCTTGCCCCGTCACCTCCCTTGCACATCATCACTTCTCATTCACCTCAAGTCTCTCCATTCACATTTTTGTCTATTTGTATCTTACACCCCTCCAGCCCTCCCATTCATCTTTCACATCTCCCCTTTGTCTTCCACACCTTCTTGAACTAACGTCCCTCTCCCCTGTTACCTCCGCACCAGTGCCTAATTTGAGCAGGTGCTTTTCGGTGCTCCGCACTGGCACCTAATTATGCACACTGGCACTATGACAGACTTCCAGATTAAGCATGGGCAGATTTCGCGGATCCACGATCTGTGGATTTGCGGATCCGCAAAATCCGCGAATTTGCGGATTTTGTGGATTTTTTTTAATGGGGGGGGGGTCTTCTGTGCGAGTTAAAGTGCCTCTTGTGTGTATAAATGGTCAGAGACCGATCAGAGCAGCAGATGAAGAGAACGAAGCTCCTGGTCACAGGAACAGCACGAGGATTGCGCTCGTGAAAGTCAAGGATACAAAGGCCTCTATCCAGCATCACAGCTGATTTTCGACTGTAGATTTGGGAAGAAGGCACACCTGCCCAGCCTCGACGACGCTCACGGTTGTTTTTGGGCTGATGAATGAGTCGCTGAATTTGAGCTTCAACTAGTTCCAGCGACCATGTGTGTGTTACTATGCAATCGCCCGAAGGGCGCAGGGGTCCCTTGAGTGAGCTGTCCATCATAGTGGGTAAATGGCGGGAAGACGGTGCACACCCCGAGTGTGTGAGCGGGGCCCAACGGGCGGGGCTTCCATGCGAGTTCACATGCCTCTTGTGTGTATAAAAGGTCATAGACCGATCAGAGCAGTAGATCAAGAGAAAGAAGCTCCTGGTCACAGGAACAGCACGAGGATTGTGCTCGTGAAAGTCAAGGATACAAAGGCCTCTATCCAGCATCACAGCTGATTTTCGACTAGTAGATTTGGGAAGAAGGGCGGCACACCTGCCCAGCCTCGACGACGCTCACAATTGTTTTTGGGCTGATGAATGAGTCACTGAATTTGAGCTTAAACTAGTTCCAGCGGCCATGTGTGTGTTACTTTGCAATCGCCCCGAAGGGCGCAGGGGTCCCTTGAGTGAGCTGTCCATCGATCATGAGCTGTAACTATTTTATTTATTTTATCTATTAGTGCTTCCTGTTGAAGCTAACTTAGTAACTATTTTAGGATGGCGCTGGCAGCTTGCCGGCGCCATCCTAAAATAGTTACAACAACAACTTCAAGCTTGAAGGCTTGAACTTTTTCCCCCGAATCCGCCGCTCGCGGATTCACGGATTTTCGGTAAATTTGCGGGAGTTCGCGGATTGTGGATTTACCGGAAATCCGTGAGCGGAACGGATTTTGCGCTCACGCTTATTCCAGATGGTGGCTCGGTCTGTGTAATTTAGAGATGAGCAAAACAGCTGTTTATTAATTCAATATACACTAAAAATGATAACCTCCTGACCCCTATACCATTCTTTATAGCTTTGGGGCTTGAAATAGTCTGAATAGTCACACTTGTATGAGTGTTATGGTTGGTTGTTGCATAGGTATTGTCATTGGCCGCACAGGCCAGGCAATGGTGGGTGGTTAAAGTTTCAATGGCCTACTGGTGAGGGCCCTGGCATATGTTGTATTACAAATTAATCACTGCTCAGCACACACCCCAATACTCCCTCACTTCCCCTATTGCTGCTGTCCCTCACCTATGTCGCATCAAATAATCTTTTTAGGTCACAGATCATCTCTCAGCTATCTTATCTCACAGTTTAACAGTAGCCGTCATCTTTTGCTCATACTCGCTTCTTGCGTGTCTGCGCTTCGCTTCAGAACTTCACATTTCACCTCATCCCTGACCTCTTCAATTGAATTCTCCCACTCCCTTGCTGTCCTTTCATCTCTCCTCATGGAGCATACGGTCGGACCCATATGCTGCTCTCGCCCTGTGCCACTCTGCTTATTGTTCCCTAATTCAGGAAGGCATGAATTGTATGTCTCGTTGTTTTGGTGCAGGCCGTGAAGTTCTGGAACTTGCACCCTCCTTTGCTTCGCTCCACCAAGAATCTATTATCCTTTAGGAAGATGTAAAAATCTGGCTCTATGCTCTGTAGGTCACCCCATTTGGCTGGTTCTCCTTCCCCTTCGGTTTGTTTCTCGTTTGCCTTCAGGCAGCAGATGGTTATTAGCCCCAGGACACCTTTTGGTAACAGTAGCACACTACAAATGTAAATAACAGTAATAATAATAGGCAGAAGCAGGGGATCCACTAGACTCCAACTTCGGGGGGGGGGGGGGGGGGGGGGGTGGGCTAACACTCCCAGCCAGGGCTGGCCCTAGCCCTGGTCGCACACAGTGCAACAGACTTTCCGCCTTCTCCATGAATTCCCTCACTACCACTCGCCAACAAAACACCTCATCTCTCTGTAGCACCTTTCTGACAAACATTTCATTTTTTTATAGCGCTACTCATAGTTTACTCACACTCAGTTCTGTGATGTGCATGGTACATGTTCTTTGTACCAGGCACTTTAACCTTCTGCACTGTGTGGGCGACGAGTGCCCATGTAACTGCTCGGTGAGCGATGCAACAGTGTGAGAGTTCGGTAAAAGGAGTGACTGCAGGGTGAGGGAGGTGACCTTATGAATTTGGGTTCGGCTGTAAGTGCAGAGTGGGACGAATTAATGCATGGTTAGTGATGGCCTTGTTTGAGTGAGCTACAGATTGAGCAGTGAGGGGGGACAGGGGAGTGAAGTGTCACATGAGTGCAGGGTGAGTAGTGGTGACAGGGTGAGGTACAGGGTGAACAATGCAAGCACATTGTTAGTGCAGAGTAATCACTGTGAGTGCAGGCTGAGCAGGTGAATGTTGTGAGTGCATGGTGATCACTGTGAGTGCAGGGTGAGCGGGTGAATTGTGAGTACATGGTGATCAGTGTGAGTGCATGGTGATCAGTGTGAGTGCAGGGTGAGCGGGTGAATGGTGGGAGTGCATGGAGAGCAGTGTTAGTGCATGGAGATCAGTGTGAGTGCATGGTGATCAGTGTGAGTGCAGGTGAATGATGTGAGTACATTGTGATCAGTGTGAGTCCAGGGTGATCAGTGTGAGTGCAGGATGAGCGGGTTAATCTTGTGAGTGCATGGTGATCAGTGTGAGTGTATGGTGATCAGTGTAAGTGCATTCTGATCAGTGTTAGTGCATTCTGATCACTGTGAGTGCAGGGTGAGCGGGTGAATGGTGTGAGTGCATGGTGATTGATGTGAGTGCAGGGTGAGCGTGAAAGTGAAGGCAAGAATGAGGAGTGAGTTGTCCGAATGCAGGGTGCATTACCAGAAACTTGAAGCGTAGGGTTTCAGATATAAGTTAAACTGTTGCTATAATGGCATTAATCAGGGATCAAGGGTGGAGGAAATGAATAATGTGCTGATTCTGCAACAAACTACCAGTCTTATGATTAGGGTTACCAGCTCATTATTTTGATGGCCCAGAAATAAGCAGTCACCTAAAGCTGTACTTTTAGCACTTATCTATGAATACTTGGAACAGCAAATATAAATATAAATAAAAATCACTTTTAATTGTGTTCTAGGGCTGCCTCAATGATCCATGAGAACAATGACAGAAAAGTCACATAACTAATTAATACATACTTTCTTATTATAACTCTATTGAGTGTCAAGAGCAGGTCTCTGCAGGCTCTTTAAACAACACACAGCAGGCATTTTTCTTTTGGCAACTCAACTTTATATTTCTTTTCATTAAATGCATTCTCACACTACAGCAGTAAGTGTAAAAATTCAAATGTAAGGAATAGGCGAAGTGGGGGCCCAGGGGGTACTGGAACTGTAAAAAAACAAAGCCTCTGTAACCTTTTAACAAAGACATGTAAATATGCAAATGGTCTTTAAAGACCTGTGAAAAACTCGGGTGTGTGGAGATAAGACTCCAAACACTGCCCAGCCGAGCCCCCCAGCAGCGTGAGCTGCACTGCAGCAGCCCAGGCTGAGACACAGGGTGGGGGAGGAGGGAAGCTGAAGCCCAGGCAGAAGTGTGACTGTGAATGCGTGACCCCCTTCACATCAATCCACGGCCCCCGTTTGAAGACCCCTGCTGTAGGGAGCTGGACCATCTCAGTAGTTTGGGATTTTCCCCCTTCATCTGCATTAGCCATATGAGAGGTCTGTGGTCAGTTTGAAGCAGGAAGTGAGTGCCAAACAAGTAGGGCATCAACTTCCTCAGGGACCAAATCACAGCAAAGGCCTCCCTCTCAATGGCACTCCAAGGCTGCTCTCTGGGGAGTAGCCTCCTGCTTATAAAAGCAACAAGTGGTCTTGGCCTTCCTCATTGACCTGGGATAGGACCGCTCCTATTCCCAGCTCTGAGGCATCAGCCTGCACTATGAACTGCTTGGAGTAGTCTGGTGCTTTTAGAATGGATGCTGAGCACATTGCTTCTTTCAGGGTGTCAAAAGCCTTTTGGCAGCTGACAGTCCAGTTTACTTTCTTGGGCATTTTCTTGGGGGTGAGTTCTGTGAGGGGAGTCACAATGGACCCATATCCCTTCATACACTTCCTGTAGTATCCAATCAAGCCAAGGAATGTCCTGACTTGGGTCTGGGTTGCTGGAGCTGCCCAGTCCATGATACTCTGGATCGTGGCCTGTAAGGGTTGGACCTGGCCTCCACCAACAAAGTGGCCCAAGTACACCACAGTGCCCTGCTCGGTCTGGCATTTGGATGCCTTGATAGTCAGTCCTGCAGATTGCAGGGCTTGTAGAACCTTCCCAAGGTGGATCAGAGGATCCTGCCAGGTGGAGCTAAAGACAGCAATATCATCAAGATAAGCTGCACTAAAGAACTCCAATCCAGTCAGGACTTGGTTCACCAACCTCTGGAAGGTGGCAGGGGCATTCTTTAACCCAAAAGGCATTACAGTAAACTGATAGTGCCCATCAGGGGTGGAGAATGCTGTTTTCTCTTTGGCTCCTGAGGCCATGCCAATCTGCCAGTACCCTGCAGTTAAGTCAATGGTACTGAGGAATTTGGCTGCCCCTAACTTGTCTATCAACTCATCTGCTCTTGGAATGGGGTGAGCATCTGTATTGGTGACAGAGTTGAGTCCTCTATAGTCCACACAGAACCTCATCTCTCTTTCCACCCTGTTCATGAGGCTTGGGGACCAGAACCACTGGGCTAGCCCAGGGGCTCTCAGAGGGTTCAATCGCCCCTTGCTCCAGCATCTTGCTGACTTCGGCTTTGATGCTTTCCTTGACTTGGTCTGATTGTAGATAGATTTTGTATTTGACAGGGTTACTGTCACCAGTGTCCACATCATGGGTACAGCAGCTGGTAAGACCAGGGGTCAAGGAAAAGAGACTAGCAAACTGTTGCTTGCAGTCAGTCTGCTGTTGGGTAGAGAGGGTGTCTGAAAAGACCACTCCATCCACTGACCCATATTTTGGGCTGGAAGAGAGGAGATCAGGGAGAGGTTCGCTCTCTGCTTCCTGTTCCTCATCAGTCACCATCAGCATGGTGAGGTCAGCCTTGTCATTGTAGAGTTTAAGGCGGTTCACATGGATAACCCTTTTGGTTGTCCTGCTGGTGCCCAGGTCCACTTAGTAAGTGACCTCACTCTTTTTGTCCAGGATAGGGTAGGTCCACTCCATCTGTCTTGGAGAGCCCTTGGTGCCACTGGCTCCCAAACCCACACCTGTTGTCCAGGTTGAAATTCAACCATGGCAGCTTTTTGGTCATACCAGTGCTTCTGAAGCTCCTGGCTGGCCTCAAGATTCTGGATGCCTTTTCCATATACTTACCCATTCTGGACCTTAGGCCAAGCACATGGTCCACAATATCTTGCTTGGGTTCTTGGAGAGGCCTCTCCCACCCTCTTTCACAAGACAAAGTGGTCCCCTTACAGGATGACCAAACAGAAGTTCAAAGGGTGAAAACCCCACTCCTTTCTGTGGCACTTCCCTATAAGTGAAAAGCAGGCATGGCAACAGGACATCCCATCTCCTTTTGAGTATTTCAGGGAGCCCCATGATCATACCTTAAATGTTTTTTTTAATCTTTCAACAAGACCATTAGTTTGTGGGTGGTATGGGGTAGTAAACTTGTACTGCACACCACACTCCTTCCACATATGTTTCAGGTAACCAGACATGAAGATTGAACCTCTGTCTGAAACCACCTCCTTAGGAAACCCTACCCTGGTGAAGACACCCAAGAGGGCCTTGGCTACTGCAAGAGCTGTAGTAACCCTAAGGGGAATTGCTTTAGGGTACCTAGTAGCATGATCCACTACTACTAGAATTCATGTGTTCCCTGAAGCTGTGGGAGGTTCAAGTGGACCCACAATGTCCACACCTACCCTTTCAAAGGGTACCCCCACCACTGGCAGTGGTATCAGGGGGGCTTTGGGTGGCCATCTGTCTTGCCACTGGCCTGACAGGTAACGCAGGAGATCACAAACTCCTTTACATTTTGGTGCATCTGGGGCCCAGTAGAAGTGGTTAACTAGCCTTTCCCAAGTTTTGTTCTGCCCCAGATGTCCAGCTAGGAGGATGTCATGAGCTAAAGGTAGGAGGAACTCCATGTACTTCTGTGGCACAATCCCCCTCCTGGTAGCTCCAGCAGTGGGGTTTCTTGCTTCAGCATACAGTAATCCCTCCCCAATAAGCTCTGTGGGTACCACTGACATCTCCCTGTGCTTCTGAAAGCGCTTGCTGCCTCAGGCTTTCAAGAGTGGGGCAGTCTCGCTGACCCTGGCACAGCTCTTCCCTAGTGGGTCCCCCTGGGCCCAGGAGTCCACCCTGGTAAGGCTCAAGGTCCATGGGCTCAGTTCCCTCTAGGGTTTCCAAGTCCTCTCCCTGAGGAGAGGTGTCCTGAGAGGCTTGCTGTGTAGAAGCTAGTCCCCCAGTCTTCTTGCTTTTTCTCTTGGTTGGTTGGGTCATACTTTCAGGCTCCAAACCTACGTGTCCACCCTTCTTTTTGCTCTGTGCTCTGGTTTGAACACACACTAGTCTAGGGATACCCAGCATGGCTGCATGGGTTATTTGCTCAACCTCAGCCCAGGCTGAGGTTTCCAGGTCATGTCAATTAGACAGTCAGCTGGCAATTGTGGAGAGACCACTACCAGTTTCAGGCCAGTAACTTCCCCCCCAAACTAATGTCACCATAGCCATAGGGCGTTGGGTGGTAATGCTGTCAGCATTGGTGACTGGGTACATTTTCCAAATCAAGTATTGCTCTGGGGAAACCAGCTTTTCCTTCACCATAGTGATACTGGCACCTGTATCCCTCAGGGCTTCTACTCTAGTTCCATTAATGGTGGGGTCTTGCAAATACTTTTTACAGTTGGGTGACCAACCAGCTACAGTGGCAAACTCCATTTCCCCCAAGGAGACTAGACTAGCTTGAGTGTATTCCCAGATTTGCTCTGGGCACTCCTCTGATCCCATCTGTAGATTCACTGTCCCTGGAGTAGCTGTACTGGGTGCCTAAGGGCTTTTTTTGTAGGGGCAGTTTTTGTCTACAGTTAAATGTCCACAGTTAAATGTCCCAACATTTTACAGTTGTTACAATAGGCCTTGTTAGGATCAAAGTTCTTCCTCCTATAGGACTGAGGCACATAGGGAGTAGTTTGGGACCCACCCACCTGTACAGGTTTTTGGGGCCCTTTGTAAGACTCAGACTTTTAACTGGGGGATTCTCACCACCTTTCCCCTGGGGAGGTTTTGCAACCACCTTCTTTTGGTCACCCCAGTGGTTGTCCTGGCCACCCTAGTCTTGACCCAATGGTCTGCCTTCTTTGCCAATTCTTGGGGAGAAATTGGACCTAGGTCTACCAAATGCTGATGCAACTTTTCATTTGTGCAATTACTCAAAATGTGTTCCTTCATAAACAAATTATAAAGTCCAGTAAAATCATGCGCATTGTGTCCAGTTAACCAACCATCCAGTGTCTTTACTGAGTAGTCTACAAAATCTATCCAGGATTGGGTCTGGGTTTTGTGAGCCCCCAGAACCTGATTCTATACTCCTCAGCAGTGAGCCCAAATCCCTCAATCAGAGTTTTCTTCATGAGGTCATAGGACCCTGCATCTGGCCCAGAGAGGGTCTGAAGCCGGTCTCTGCAGTTACCAGAGAACAGTTCCCACAGGAGTGCCCCCCCAGAGAGGTTTCTTTAATCTGATATCACAAGCCCTCTCAAAGGCTGTGAACTACTTGGTGATATCATCACCTTCCTCAAATTTAGGGACAATCCCTTTGGGGATCCTAGGATCATAACATTGCTCTTTATCCTTATTATTGGTATTGCTGCCACCAGAGATGGGAGCTAAACCCATCTCTTTCCTTTCTTTTTCTAGAGCTAGATCTAATCTCTTGGCCAACTTTGCTAAGAAGTTGTGCTCTTCATTGGGGCTCCCCCATTGTGTTCTCTGGGGCCCAGTCCACCTGTGTCGTTCCCAGGCTCCCAGAAGCTGACTCTTGGATGTAACGGTGTAGAGACCCTTACTTCCCTAGAGATGGGGGTGGGATTGGTATTATACTCCTTCTCCTCTTCTTCCTCTGACTGGGTGTCACCCTGTTCAGAGGGGTGGCCTTTTGCATACTCAGCCAGGAGCTCCTGGAGCCCTTGTTTGTTTGGATGCAGGCCCATGACTATATTTTTTTTTTGTAAAATTTTTATTTTGCAAAACACAGAAAGGAAAAAAAAACAGTGAACAAAAGGTACTGCCTCGGGAGCACAGATGGTCCCACACAGTGGGAAAGCAGTAAATTAAGACGAGGCAATAATGCAATGCAAGAGAAGTAACAAATAATAGGCTCCATCATCCGCAAGGCGGCGTACACGTAGCCCCAAGCGGGGTACTCCGATAGTTCAGCCAGCAGAAAGTCCAGTGTCACAGAGCCGTCGATCTAAGCCTCGTCCCAGCAGTACAGATGTCCCGATAGCCGTACACAAACTCAACTTCCCGTAACCCACCCCCCCCCCTCCCGTGACGGTGCCTCATTCATTCCCCACTCATCCTCACACAAACTTAGAGCTGAAATAGATGTAAGGCCCTCAGAGATGCTGGGCACACTGCCGAGGGTAAACCAGTAGAGAGAAAGGACACCAGGGGGCCCCATATATGTTTAAAGTGTTTGTAGTTGCCTAGGAAGATGTCCGCCATTCTCTCAAGACCCAGGAGCCTCCACAGTCTAGCGTGCCAAAGTGAGATCGCCGGCGCCTCCTTCCGCTTCCAGGCTGACGCCAGTGTCTGGTGCTCAAGACCAGGATCTCTCAAGCCCAAGAGCACGAACGCTAAAGAGTTATCGATAGGATACTGCAAGATATCTTTAATATGGGATAGGATCTCGTCCCAGAAGGGTTTGGTGATCGGACAATCCCACCAAAAGTGGCGGAAGTCCCCCAGTAAGCCACAACCCCTCCAACATCTGTCCGAGGCAGCCGGGTAGATACGGTGAAGCCGGGCCGGGACCATATACCACTGTGTAAGAGTTTTTAAGTGTGCCTCCCTCAGGAGTATTGAGTGGTTAAATTGCGTCATGTCCCTCCACAACGCCGACCATTCACCATCAGTGATATCCCTCCCCACCATCTCCTCCCATTGCTCCATGTAGCGCGGTCTAGGGGAAAGGGCAGATCGAAGCAGCAGTTGGTACAGAAAGGAGATGGCCCCCTTCATGGAAGACGTTTTTAGCAGGAAGGCCTCAAATTCGGAGGGAGGCCTCGTGGCTGCCTCCCGCACTCCTGGAGACGTGGCCCAGTGAAGCAGTTGTAAATGTCTGTATTTTTCAGTCGGCTGCACTTGGTAGTCCCGCATGCAATTCTCAAATGTCAGGGGGTCAGTGCCGTGGAACAGATGGAGCAGTGCTCGACATCCTCCCTCTCTCCAGGTATCAAAGGGATCCTTGGCGAGTGCCGGCGGGAACGCCGGGTTGAAATGCAATGGGGTGAACGGAGACGGGAAGGTCGTCCATCGCTCATCCCCCGCCAAGGTATCCCAGACTTTCAGTGCAGTCCCCGTGGGCGTACTGATGTACGCATTCCCCGGGCGGTCACGCTTTGGTTTCCAGGCTAGATCCCAGACGGACCGGCCAGCCACGCTCCGGTCCATATGCAACCAGTGTTTTTCGGAAAATTGCTGTGACCATTCCACCATGACTCTTAGTTGGGCAGCTTTATAATAGAGGTGTAGATCCGGGAGGCCGACCCCTCCGTCAGCTCGTAACCGTCGCAGGAGTGCAAACGAAAGTCGTGCCCGACCTCCCTGCCAAACAAATTTTAAAATCAATGTTTTGAGCTGGCCAAAAAGGGAAGTGCTTAGTGGAATCGGTAAGGCCTGAAAAAGATATAAGTACTTGGGGAGAAGGACCATTTTAATGGCATGCACCCAACCTAGCCAGGACAGGAATTTGGGCTTCCACTTCTCCAGTTCGGCTCGCGTCTTGGCCAGTAGGGGCGGGAAGTTGGCTGCAAATAAACCACCTACCGTAGGAGTGAGGTGGACTCCTAAGTAGAGTATCGAGCCTGAGGCCCAGGCTAGCGGAGTTGTCGCTCTCACCTGAGCGACTTCGGCCTGCGATAAGGTTAAATTCAGGACATAAGACTTGCCGTAATTAACCTTGAAGCCAGCTACTCCCTCGAAGTCCAGCAAGATATCCCGAACGCATGGGAGAGAGTTAGCGGGATCGGCCACCGACAGCAGGACATCGTCCGCAAAGAGAGAAATCTTGTGCTGCTCTCCTGTGAATGGTATGCCCTTCACCCCCTCATGCTCCCGGATCGCCATCGCCAAGGGCTCAATGCTGAGCGCGAACAGCAAGGGAGAGAGGAGGCACCCTTGTCTGGTGCCTCGCGAGTGCTGGAAGAAGGCCGACAAGTGGCCGTTCACCGCCACCCTCGAGCGTGGGCTACAGAAGTTTGCCCTCACCATGGTGATAAATCTGTCGGAGAAACCAAACGCCTGTAACGCGTGGAATAGAAAGTTCCAGTCCACGCGATCGAAGGCCTTCTCCGCATCCAGGCCCACCAACACCGCCGGGATGCGGAACCTGTCCGCCTTCTCAATGAGATGAATAACCCTTCGTGTATTGTCGTGTGTCTGGCGGCCTTTGATGAATCCGGACTGATCCGGATGAACAATCGCCGGTAGCAGGTCCTGGAGGCGTCGCGCTAGTATCGCCGAGTATAGCTTCGCGTCAATATTGAGTAAGGCTATGGGACGGAATGAAGTACAGTGCTCCGGATCCTTCCCCGGCTTCGGCAGGACCGTAATCACCGCCTCCACCAGGGTCCCGGAATTCACTCCGGACGTAGCCATGTCGTTAAAGAAGGCGACCAGGAAGTCGCACACCTCAGTCGCGTAGGTCTGATAGAAGACTGCAGTGTACCCGTCCGGGCCGGGGGCTTTATGTAATTTCAAGGCTTTAATGGCAGAGAGGACTTCCTCTCTCGAGATCGGAGCCTCTAACAGGTCGTTCCACGCACTTGAGACCTGCGGGAGGGGCAAGCGTTGCAGGAACTCCCGCTGCGCTGCAGCATCCAGTTCCTCGCCCGTATATAAATCGGCATAGAAGCGGCCAAATATGTCCGCCTTCTCCCCGTCACGGTGGTGGAGTACTCCTGCGGGGTCTCTGATCCCCCCTACGTATTCTCGTTCCCTCTTGTCCCGCAGTTGCCGGGCTAAGTGTCTGCCAATCTTATTACCACTGGAGTTGATTGCCGCCCCAACCGCAGGAGAGTGAGCTCGGCCCTGTTTGCATAGTGCGCCTTCAGTTTGCCCCTAACCGCCGTCAGTGGACGCAGGGTGACCCTCGAGGGGTTGGCCTTATGAGCCCTCTCAAGCTCAAGCACCTCGGCTTCCAGCGCATCCCGTTCCTTCCTACGCAGAGTGTTAAGTTGTGAATTGAGGCCCAAGCACGTCCCTCTGATCGTCGCCTTGAAGGCGTCCCACGTGGTCGTCAGAGAAGTGTCCGACGGGGGATTGCAATCGAAAAAATCACGGATGGCCAGGCGTAAGGCTCGGTCGGAAACTTCATCTCTAACCACCGACGCCGGGAAGTACCACTTTCGGTTTGCGGTGTCGGGCGGCGACCAACGAAGAGTGAGCACCAAGAGGCTATGATCCGGCACCGAGATCGGGAGAATGGCGGCATCTAGAATGTTCCCTCTGAGGGATTGACTAAGGAAGATGTGGGCCAAGCGAGAGTATGAGTGGTGTACATGTGAAAAGAATGTGTAGTCTTTCACGGCAGGGTGAAAAAATCGCCATCCATCTACGAAACCCAACTCCCCCACCCCTTGTTGCGTGGAAGCAGAAAAGACCCCTGTGTCCGCTCTGCGACCCCCCGAGCTTTCCAAATCCCTGTCCCACACCAAATTGAAATCGCCCAGCATAAACAAGAGCCCCTCCGCAAATTCCCCCACCTTCACCAGCAATTCCTGTAGATACTTGTTCTGACCGGCATTGGGCAGATACACCACCAGAAATGTACACAACCTACCCTGAATGTGCCCCTTAACCATCAGCCAGCGACCCTCCCTGTCATTGCGGACTTCCACTGGTTGAAAATGCAACGCAGCCCTGAACATAATTGCCACCCCCCCGGTGCTTCGTGACAGCAGAGGACCTGTAGATAATGGGGTATGCCTTATGGCGGAGTCTCAACTCATCCTTCCGTGCCAAGTGCGTCTCTTGCAAGCCAACTACATCAAGGTGATGGTCCATCACATACTTCAGAACCCGCTGCCGCTTCTGAGGCGAATTCATGCCCTTAACATTCCACCTCCCTATGCTAAGCGGCATAGCAGATACAAACCCCAGAACCCGCTCCCAGCATGCCAAGCGTCATCCACCCCGCATCCAGCCCCTCCCCCAAGTAGTAGACAACTAGTTGCTTCCAGAACATCCGTAGCACGACATCACCAGCAGTAAAGTGCGCAGTCATCAGCAGGCACACAACAAACATCCCCTTTGGCCCTCCGTCACGGGTCCCTCCCCACTGTCCCCAACAACCCCCATCCCAACCCCACCCCAAAAGATACGCAAACCAAACAAAGTGCAAAGTCCAAAACAAAAGTGCAAAAACAATACTCATCGAGACCAGTAGGCCGAAGTCCGTAGGAAGCCTCCCACTCAAGAAGCAGGCCGGGGGAACAAAAACACTATTCCCCATGGCCATAGTCGAGGGCGTCTCCTCCAAGAGTACTTTCAGCTCCCTCAACCAGATGGCCCGGGCCCTTCCGGCGCCGATCCGCCATTTCCCGGGGATCACGCCGCCCCAGAGCTATGCTGTGTGTCGGTCACCGTGACTGACGCCACCGAGGCGACTGCTGCATCCCGTTCCTGCAGGCTGGTAGAGAGATCCGGCCGTTGCCTGATGGGTGACCCCCCCACCCGTTGCCATGAAGACGAACGACGTTGCCTTCGGGACGGGGAAGCCGTCGCGGCCTGCGAAGGCGGTACATCCTCCAGGCCCAAAAGTTCTTTCGCTGCCTGAAGCGTGCGGACTTGAGCGAGGCGATTCTGCCACCTGAAAATGATCCTGAAAGGGTGCCCCCAGGAGTAGGCGATGCCCCTCTCTTTCAGAAAAGCCGCCACCGGACGAAACTCCCGCCGCTTCTGCAGGGTAGACGCCGCCAGGTCTTGGTATAGCTGAGGCCGATGCTCCCGGAACTGTAGCGACTCGATGGTTCTGGCCTTGCGCAGTATCCGTTCCTTCAGCTGGAAATCGTGTACGCACACTAGGATGTCGGGGGGGCCCCCCCCCCGCGCCGTGGCAGGCCTACCCTGTGTACTCTGTCCATCCGAATCTCCTTCGTATCTTCCTCGTCCAACACCTGGAGGAACAGCTCCTGGACATACCCCCGCAGGTCCCCAGCCTCACCGTCCCACGGCACCGCCCGTATTCTGATGTTATTTCTACGGGAGCGGTTTTCTAAGTCCTCCGTGTGCAATTGTAGGTCCAGATTTTGCTCGGTGAGGCGAATGATGTCTTGCTGCAGTAGGTGAACGTCGGTAGCTACGCTCAAGTCTCGGTCTTCCAGGGTCGCCACCCTCTCTCCTATGCCGTCCACATCTCTCCGCACCTCCCTTAGATCGGAGGCTAGCTGCGCCCTGAGTTCGGAGATGTCCTCCTTGATGGAGGCAAACAGCTCGGTCATAAAGGCTTTCGTCGCCGGGGCCTCATCGTCCGATTGTTTCGAGGACCCACTCGCTCCAGGAGAAGCCGGTTGCTGAGAAGATTTCGGGGCATTGTCTTTCCCTTGGCCCCGTTTGCGTGGCACAGTAGACATGGCGGCTCACAGTGCTCCGGCCCGGCGCCACGTGGCTCAGGATAGTGGCGGGCCCCTCAGGTAGTCCAAACGCACAGCAAGGCGCGCTCTGTAGCTTCCAACTGTGCCCAGCCCCACGCACACAGCAACTCGATCCGTGGGCCCCACCGGAGCCCAGGCAAGGCAAAGCCCAAGTGCCTGCCTTCCAACGCCCTCCGGGCCCTCGTGCGACGCAAGATGCGCCGGTAACCGCTGGCCAGTTCCGCGGCCTCACTCCACAGTAGACTCGGCGGCCCACAGTGCTCAGGTTCCGTGCCTCGTGGCCAAGTTCAACGGCGGACCTCGCCGTTCAATTCAAGCGCTCGCCTTCACTCGCTCCGTAGACGCCGGCTGTGTCCAGCCTCCCACGTGCGGTGGCGGGTGATGCCGACCGCGGGTGCCTCCGACCTCCGTGCGCCTCAGTCGGTGCTGGAAACCGGTGCAGCCATACCCCAAGGGCAAGGGGGGTCGAGCTGGGTCTGTCGCCAGGGCCACCTGTCGCCGGAATGCAGTTACTCTCCGCCTTCCGTCTGCTCCGACTTCCTCAGGGCAGCTCCAGGGCCCCGCCCATCAACCTCGCCGGGCCTCGATGTCAGGAGAGTCCGGGGTCTCACAGGCCGTGGGGCGCGTTCGATCTCAGGAGCGAACTCGGGATCACACCGCCTCGGCGACCACACCAAGGCCAACCGCTCCGTCAGGCGGACTTCCCCGCCGCTTTTGGGGCGGGTGGGGACCCACAGATTCGTGCTATTAGATGCTTTGTAGGATCAGCGCCGGAGCGGCACGAAAAGACGTCCTACTCCGCCTCCATCTTGGCCACGCCCCTCGACTATATTTTTTAAGTTTGCATAGGGACCTCAAGTCCTTGAAATTCAAATGCAAGTAAGGTGTGAGGTTGAGCTCCTCAATCAGGTCCATGTTATCCCCACTAATAGCTGGGTTCTGTTGAGACATTCTAACCTGACAGTTCTAACCCTCTACCCTAACTATAGTGACTTTTATTTTTCTCAAATTCTAATGGGACTCAAGCAAGGCCCTACCAGACTTTTAGTATTTTGGAAAAAACAATTTTTAGAATTCTAAAGGCAATTTATGAGTTCTGTCGTGTGATCAGATGGTAACCAAGTAGTCCAACAAATGTAGGTTTGTATCCCACCACTGACACCAATGTGAGAAAGTGGTTCCATACACACTGGCCCAAGATAAGGTACATTGTGTATAGAGTCCACAAACCCCAGAGGTATAACCGAGGTTAAAGCCAGGTGTGACCTTACTCTCCAAAGTGGTAGCTTGGTCGAGCAGTAAGGCAGTACCAGAGTACAGTGTATATAATTTGTTGTACAAACTTCACAGTTAGACTACTATGTAGAGTTCCCAAAACTGCTTCGATCTCAATACATCGACGTAAACTACATTGGCTGAAATAGAGAGCAGAGTAAAATTTAAGACTCTCACCTATATGCACAAAATTAAATCAGGAACGCCCCCCAGCTACCTTTGTGCCTTGGCTAAACCTCACAATCCGTCCCGGAATCTAAGATCAGCCTCTCAAGGTAGATTTGTCATCCCCAAATTCTAACTGGCCCGAATGGGGGGAAAATCATTAGCTTTTTTAGGGCCCTCATTTTGGAATTCACTCCCAATTACACTCCGAAATGAGACAAATTACATCACGTTCTGCAAGTTACTAAAAACTTGGTTGTTTGATAAATAAAAACTGTTGGATTTTACCACCTTGGCTTCTCTGTCTGCGCTGGGAAATCCTTTTTGGGTAGCTGTTGCGCAATACAAGTTTTAAAAACTAACACACTCAGTCAGCAAAAGGTTTCAAAAACTCAAAGACTGAACTCCAGGCCAATTGTTTTTATATCCAAGATATAGTTTTATGTTTAGAACCAACAAGTAGCAAAATATACTGTTCTCAATGTGAGAGGTCTCAGAAGAATACTTGGCAGAAATGCAATACATTTGTAAAAACAATCGGTACAGAGGTTGCAGTAGGCAACACAATTCTAAACACAATTTAGCATTGAGAGCAATGGGTTTTTCTATAAAAACACAGCCGATTACTTTGTAGATTACTCTGGTAGTTCCAAGACTGGATCCTAGATTCAGTCCTGTGATCGAAGTTGAAAACAGTTTAGTAAAAACTTTTTAGTTATTGCAGTGATTTTTAAGGAATATAAAGCTATTTTAAAAGTTCACACTTCAAAACTTTTTAATGAAAATCTGGCAATGTTATCCAATGGGAGACAATTCAGGTTGCAGTTAAAGTACGATCTCGTTACTTTTGTAATCCAGTACTGGGCTCCTAGGTCCAGCACTGGGGTCTCAACTTAAAACAGGTAAGTAATTACGTTTCAGTATTTGGTATGATTTTTAAAGAATATTTCAAGTTTTCAAAAGTAGACACTTCGAAGAAATTTCACAGAAATGCACACAATGGATTCCTATGGAGAAAATTCAAGTTACTAGTAAACCCGACTAGGATTACCTTTGCGGTTCAGTACTGGGCTACAAGATGCACTACTGGCTTCTCTCCTGATCACAGGTGAGTACTTCGGTTGATTTTATGGGAATATTTTAAGTTTTCAAAAATTCACACAGATTTTTCAAACCAGTCAATTTTATCCAATGGCAGGTAAGTGAGTTATCGGTTTCCAGGTGAGTACTCGACTAGGGAAGTTAGGATCCTGGGCATAGACTCAGGGGTCCCCCAGGGTCAGGTAGGTACAGTTGGTTCACCCTCAGCGGCACAGTGGCAGCCGGGTGCAGAGGTAGTTAGGCCCAATGTTATCCAATGAAGGGCAGAGGGCATCCGGTTGGTGGCTGCTGGCTAGCAGGCCACGCGGCTGTGGTATCTGGGCTCCTGGTAACTTGCTCAGGGCCAAGGGGGAAGTAGGATAGGACAAAGGTTGCACAGCCAGAGGCACTCGGGCAGCAGGGTGCAGGGTGCTTTTGAGCCGTCGGGCACTCAATGTTATTCAATGGGAAAAGTAAAAAGGAAACAAAGGCTGCAGACTCGGGGACGGTGATTCTTCAGGTGCAACCACCACTTCGAGAGGTAAGTTGGGATCTTGGAGAAGAGGTAGGTACCCCAAAAGCAGGCACAGGGGGCTGCAGGTAGCCGGGTGCAGGGGTGTCTTTTGGTGTTGGGAATCTTACCCTCGGCTGGTCGCAGTTGGTGGGGTCCCTGTTTCTGAGTAGACCTGGGCGGTAAATTCCGTTTGCAAAATTTGAGGAATTTGGGTAATTTCGCGTTCCGCAGAGAACGCAAAATTGCCCAAAATTCTGCGACATTTTTTGCTTGTTCACAAAATGCGTGTTTGCAAGATATTTCCCCCCGAGCACGCAAACAGCGATTGCGAACAGTAAAAAACCTTCGCGAACAAGGAATTGCGCGGAATTTCTGTGTGTTCGCAGAGATTTTTTACTGTTTCGCAGAGATTGGCGTACGCAAGTTCTGCCCACCCCTAGTTCTGAGGCTGCAAGCGTCGTCTGGTTCGTCGAGGAGGGTCTTTGGGCACTGGACTTTGGGTCCCAGTCGCCGGGGGGACGTCCTCGTGGTCTTGGATCACTCGGGCACGGGCCAGGCTCGGCGCGTGCAGAGTGGGCCGGTCTTGAGGTTCCTGGCTGACACCAGGGGGTTGTTGAAGCAGAGCCTCTGCTCATGGGAGTCCCAGTCTTTAAGAGGATCAAGGCAGGCAGTTCCTCTGGGTGTCCCAAGGTTGCTGTCCACAGGAGTCACCGGGATTAAGCAGGAGCAGGTTTCAGGATCGACAGGCTGGTAGGGCTGGGGCCAAGTCAGTGGGTGTTGTCCTGTTGTTAGCAGCTGCACGGCATGTCTTCTTCTTCTTGATCTTCTTTTCTTATCGGGATCTGAGGAAGGAAGGTTCAGGGTGCCCCTAAATACTAAATTTAGGGGCGTTACAGGTAGGGCAAGGGCAGGGACCAATAGGTCCCTGTCCTGGGGTGAGTACACCCCCTAGCCAGCTCCTCTCCTTTGGGAAGGGGGCAGGAGCCTAGCTGTGATTGGGCAGGGCTCCCCAACTTCAAGATGGCTGGAGCCCGGGGTTGTGCTTCACCTCGCCTCTCCCACCTGAGGGGTGGGGTTGGCACAGGCTGGCACCCCCCCCCCTTCCTTACATAGGGTTTCCCCGCCAGTCTTTCTGCCAGAGTGGGGGTTGGAGCTGGTGGGGGCCAGTTGCGGAGTACAGCAAATGGTCTGGAGAAGCTCACAGAGGCGGCATGCCTTTGAAGCATCCCCCTGCCCATCCTGGGGGAGGAGACCTAGCACCTCGCCCAGGATGTGAATTGTTGCAGGCCCAGGAGAGCGGGGGGCTTTCCACCCAGGGGTCCAGCAATATGCCTGCTGTGTGGCAGCCTCTGCAGCCACTCAGACCAGACATGTATTGTAGGTTAGGTTTTCAGGGAGCGTCTCTAAGATGACCTCTGGTGCATTTTACATTAAATCCCACACTGGCATCAGTGCATGTTTAATGTTCTGAGAAGTTTGGTACCAAACTTGTCAGTCTTCAGTGTAGCCATTATGGTGCTGTGGAGTTCGTAATGACAACCTCCCAGCACCATATACTCTTAATGGTATCACTGCACTTACAGTGCCCAGGAATGGCTCTGGGTACTGTAGGGGCACAGGGCTCATGCACCTGTGCCCACACTACTGGCATAGGGCACACAGCTAGAGGCGTGACTGAGGTATGCCAGGGCAGTGGGTTCTGTGGGAATGGCACACAGGGATGTGTGCCATGTCGACTCTCTGTTTAGTTCTGTACTTAGACACGCAGCCTGCAAAGGCAGTGTGTGGGTGTCAGGGTACAGGGCCCATAAGGGTGGCACAATAAGTGCTGCAGCCCTTAGGGGTCTTCTCTGGTCACCAGGCCCTGGGTACCTAGGGTACCATTTACTAGGGGCTGATAGGTGGCCAGAGATGCCAATTGGGTTTTAGGTTCAATACAGTTTTAGGGAAGGAACACAGGCCCTGGGTACCTGGTTGGCAGGAGCCCCGGGCACACTCGGTCAAGGCAGATCAGCAAAAAGTGGGGGCATACCAATGCAAGAAAGTTGGCACTTTCTCAAATACATAGAACCATGGCATTGAGCTGATCATTAAACAAGGGAGCATCATGACACACTTGGTGATCAGAGAAATAAGTGAAGCAGTTCTATTTTTAAACAATCCTCCACCTCGGAGGACGTATCGTCGTCATCCTGAAATGTACCCAACAGTTGAGCCCACAGCATTATAACTTCAGTCACTTCCTCATCAGTGAGTGATATTCTAATGTGATGTTGCTCCACCACTCCCCATTCCAACAGGTCTCATAGCCAATGTATCAACAGTGGTACCCTAGGCCCACCTGCCCTTTGTCAACAATAAGCCCAGTTGACCAGCTAATAATCAACCAGGGGTTTGTGGAGCACAACCCAGATATGAGTCTCAAGGTGCCGAGGGAAAAAGGGTGCGGGGGTTCTGCTGATCCTGGAAGTTCACTGAGTTCCATTGAAGAGCCAGGTCTTGAGGTCCTTTAGGAACTTAGGGAGCGATGTGATCTGTCGGAGGTGGAGAGGGAGGGAGTTCCATGCTTTGGCTGCGAGGAGGGAAAAAGCGCGCCATCCTGTTATGCTTTTTTTGATGCGCGATACTGTTGCAAGGAAGAGCTGGGCCGAGCGAAGGAAACGCTGGGGAGCGTGGAACGTGAGGCAGTGGTTCAGGCTGGCTGGTCCGGTTTTGTGGAGGGCCTTGTGTGCATGGGCGAGGAGCTTTAAGGTGATCCTTTTCTTGACTGGGAGCCAGTGTAGGGTCCGTAGGTGCAGGCTGATGTGGCGCAGTAGGTTAAAGACTAGTATGGCGGTGGCGTTCTGAAGTTTGCGGGTGAGGTTCTTGTTGATCCTGGCATAGAGTGCGTTGCCATTGTCCAGTCTGCTACTGATGAGTGTGTGTGTGACACTATGGGAGGGGGGGGGGGTGACCACATCAAGAGCACTAAGAGCTGTAGATAGCGTATTAGCGCCCCTAGGATATGCTATAGGTTGAACCTTCATGATATAATATACATTATCAATAGATTAGTGTGGTACTCCTGGAGAATTAATCAAGAAGTAGTGACGCCTGATACCGAGATGGGGGGTTCTTATTAGGCATAAACACCCAGTAGGATATCAGCAAGATTATGGAGAGAAAGGGTATTACGGGTGATATTAATGCCTATTCAGTAACTCATGATCGTTCCTTACGTTCACACTGCGATGTTGGTTGTGGGGGAGGGGGGAGGTTTTATGTTGGAAGGTTTGTTCATAAAAGGAAAAGCAGGTACGAGATCCTCCTACTAAATGGCTACGATGGATTATTGCTTTGCGCACCTTTATTTATCCTGATACGCGCCGCCCGGCCTCTGGGATATGGGCTAATGGGCTGTGTAAAGAACTGCCGAAAGATTGGCACATCGTGCCCTCTAGAAATGGAACTGTAATATGTGATAACCTGTGACTTGTATATTACCTGCAATAAAAACATATTAAAAAAAATAATAAATTAGTGTGTGTGTGACCGTTTTCTTGTGTATGAGGGGGATCCACTTGCAGGTCTTGCAGAGGGTGTGGAAGCAGGAAGAGGTGATGGCATTGATCTGGTAGTCCTTTTTGAGTTCGGAGTCCAGGATGATTCTGAGGTTGTGTGCGTGGTCCGGGGTGGGGTGTCCAAGGGTGGGGGCCACCAGGTGTCGGTGTGTGGGCTCATGATGAGTAACTCGATTTTGTCTGTGTTGAATTGAAGGCAGCTGTACTTCATCCATCTGACTTGGAAATTGCATTTGGTGATTTTGGGTTCGTTGGATAGGAAGAGGATGAGTTGGGTGTCGTCTGTGTACAATGTGATGTTGAGTCTGTGTTCTCTGACGATGGATGCAAGAGGGGCCAAGCAGATGTTGAACAGGGTCGGGATGATGGAGGGCGTCTGACTCGTTGCGTTCGGCCGGCGAGGAAGGAGGATCCGGTCAAGGGCCTTGTTCTTGATTGTATTGTAATTGCATTTGTATAGTGCTTACTACCCCTCACGAGGCATCAAAGCGCTTTTTTCGGCGAGTAGCACGCTACTCCGGGACCAATAGAGGATTAGTGAATTAGTATAGTGGAACATACAAGTACATTTTAAGTGGTGGATAGGTTACTTAGTTATTTGGATTCAGAAGGATAGAAGAGGAAAAAATATTTGTATTTATATAGCGCTTGTTACCCCTGATGGGGTGTTGAAGCATGCCAATCCGGAAACCCATAATGGATTAGTGGTGAATTAGTATGGTGAAATATGAGAGTAATTTGAGTGGTGGATATTAGTCAGTTATTTGGAGTGAGAAGGATAGCGGAGGGATAGAAGGGGAAGAAAGGTTTGCATTCATATAGCACCTGTTACTCTTGATGGGTGCTGAAGCGCTTTTCCGGCGAGCAGCACGCTACTCCGGAATCCATAAAGGATTAGTGTTGAAAATTAGTATAGTGAAATGTGAATTAATTTGAGTGGTGGATATGTTTATAGCGCTTGCTACCCCTGATGCGGTTTTGAAGCGCTTTTTTGGCGAGTAGCATTCTACTCTGGAACCCATAAGCATTAGTGTTGAATTAGTATGGTGAAACATGAAATTAATTTGAGTGATGGATATGTTAGTCAGTTATTTGGATTGAGAAGGGTTGGGGAGGAGTAGAAAAGGGAAAAAAGGTTTGCATTTATATAGCGCGTGTAACCCTGATGGGGTGTTGAAACTCTTTATTGGCGAGTACCACGCTACTCTGGAACCCAATAAGGATTAGTGGTGAGTTAATATAGTGGAATATGGAATTTGAGAAGTGAACATGTTAGTCTGTTATTTTGATTGAAAAGGATGGTGGAAAGATAGAAGAGCGAATACTTTTGTATTTATTTTTTTAAATCATAGTAGTAGGATGAGTAAAAAGAGTTTTTGGAGGGAAAGAGAGAAGAGCTTAGAGAGGTTTGTTTTGGGGGATCAGTATAGTAAAAGAGGTGTCAGATGATGCAAGGAGGGGTAGAGTAGGAGAGAGTCTAGAAAGGGTTATTTGGGGGATCATAGTAGTGGTATGGGGTTTGGGGTAAATGAATGAGTGGATGTAGAGGATATATTGATAGATGTATAGGGTGAGAGATAGGGTAGTGCATTGGAAAGAGAAGTAGAAAGTAGTTTGAGATGAGTCAGAAAGTTGGGCTAGAAGATACATTGAGAGAAGTATAGGCTGAGAAAATGGGTAGTGCACTGGAAATGCCAAATTAAAAGAAAGTGATAAATATATAGATCCATAAGTACATTGAAAGTATATAGATGCATAAAGGAGGTAAGTATATGTAGATTAAAGATATTGATAGAGGTACAGGATGAGAAATAGGGTATTGCATTGGATATGCTTTTTCAGGAGAAATGTAACAGACAAACGGATCCAGGTACATGGAGGTACTGGTGGATTGCTTGCTGACATTAAGTTAGCACAAGCGTGGCTGCCATGCTGCTGCTGTTGCACACGTTACTACATGACTTTGTTTTCACTAAAGCTCTGCTTGTGCCTGTTCACATGAGAACCATCTGCCTTTTGCGTTTCTTGCTGTTCTCTGTGGTTTTCATCTGCACATTATGTACAAGGTCGAAAAACAATGCCCCTTGTTATTCTGCTTTGGTCAGTCCCCTGCACCTAGACATAACACGAAACAAAGGATACAATGGCTACTTCTTTGAAATCTCCAGATGTCATGTTTATCTTTGACTCCTCTCTTCAGACTCAGGAGTTCTTGCAGTATGAATTTGTTCATCCTCCTCTTCTGTCCATCCACCCGCTGGAGGAGTACGATTGTATCATTTACACCAATGGTTCGGCGCAACCAGCCACCGGGTCCAAGCATGCTTATTCGGCAGCCTGTGCTATTGTGGCAGGTACCATGGTCAGCGGTGAGTTCAAGTCCAATGTTGTTCATACTCAGGCGGTAGGTGACAGTACCGCACAATTGGCTGAGCAGCGCACTTTGGTGCTTGCTCTCGAGTTTGCTAAAATCCTAATGTGACTACTCCCATTGTCAGTGATTCTAATTACTGTGTTCAGTCTTTCAATGACAACTTATTCTTTTGGTCTCAGAATGACTATTGTGATTCCAAGGGCAGCGCAATTAAGCATAAAATGCTTTGGGTTCGAGTGGCAGATCTTAAACATCTGCTCCTCACATATGTTATACATAATCTTGGCCACCAGCATGTGGGAGCGCACGCTGTGGGTAACAGTTTGGCTAATGAAGCAGCCACACCAGCAGTACCCATTTGCTCAGTTGCAGCTGTTACCAGATCCATGACTAAGATAGATAATTACATTTTGGCAGCTATTGCTGCTACTGAGAAGGGTGGTAATTACCCACAAGGGTTTCCTTCAAAGTACTCTTATCATTTAAGTCCTGACAAGGTTCCCTATGTAAGAATTAATGACGTTGGAGATCGGCTGATTCCCAACGAGGACCGGTAACTTTCTTTGATAACAACCCACACACGAAGGCTTGGCTTCGGCCCATGCTGGCGTGTCTGCCACAGTTTCTATCTTGCAGCAACGTTACTGTTGGTGTGGTTTATATAAACAGACTCATAATTATGTACTATCTTGTAACATTTGTCAGCAGATTAAGCCATCTACGGTTACACTTCCACCACAAACATAGCTATGCATTTTCAATAAGCCTTTTGGCTGTGTATATCTTGATCACTGCGGTCCATTTTCTTCAGATACTGCTGATAAATACATTCTAGTTGCAGTTCATTCGTGCATACGTTTCATTTGGGTTTCGCCACAACGCAGTGCTGACGCTCGAAATGTCATCAGGGATTTGCTTGTCTTTGTGGGAATTTTTGCATGTGGCACCATCCATTCTGACCAAGGTCCGGGGTTCGCCTCTAAGGCATACAAGGATGCAATGAGGTCTTTGCGGGTGCTGGTGCTGTTAACGTCTCCATACAGGTCTGAGGGCAACTCAATTGTGGAGCGAATGAACCGTGACTTAAAACAATCCTTGACATCTAGAGTCTTAGGTACTGGCAGGAACTGGCTTGCCTACTTGTATGGCGTGCAACGTGCACTTAATAATCTCCCTAGAAGATCTCTGGGTGGGCAGACCCCATATGAAATGTTCTTTTTGTTCCAATACCTTGATGGTCTGGACATGACGGCGACTGCTGCATTCTTTGAAGTAGATATTCATTCTACCATGTTATAGGACTTACAAAAGACCTGTGACAGTCTTGCAACTGAACATTTACCCTCTGCCACTGATGCAGCACTGCAGATTCCAGTAGCCGGCTGGCTACCCAAAGTTGGAGACCTAGGGCCAGATGTAGGTCGCCAATTACCGGTCGGTAACGACCGAATTCGGCCCTTACCGACCGGTAATTGGTGATTGAGATGTAGGGGCCATTATGTTACAGAATCGGTAAATTTACAGAATCTGTAAATTTACCGATTCTATAAAATACTGAATCGGTAATTTTACCAAATTCGGTAAATCAAGATGTAGGTGGCACTCCACAGAGTGCCACAGGCCCTTAAGAGTCGGTATTTTACCACCCAATCCTATTGGGTGGTAAAATACCGAATTCAGGTGTGCATGCACATCTGTGCATGCCACACCTGTGCCATGTGACACACAGACATGCCCTTAGGGCATGTATGTGTGCCACATGGCACACAAGCCTGCACTTGGGGTGCTAGAGGGTGTCAAAGTGACACCCCCTGCACCCTTGCTGGATTCGGTATTTAACGACTGGGTAAATCGGTATTTCCCATTGATTCCTATGGGCTCCAAAGCCCATAGGAATCAATAGGGAATACCGATTCGGTATTTACCGACTCGGTAAATACCGAATCTTACAGATTCGGTAATTCAAAATAAAAAATTACCTACAGCTCCCTCCTTCTAATTTACCTATTCATAAATACCGATTCGGTATGATTCGGTATTTATGAGTCGGTAAATTAGATTTACCTACATCTGGCCCTTAGTCTTAGAGAAGGTGGAGAACAAAAAAGAATTTGGCTCCTCTTATCGTGCACCAGTTCCAGTGCTTGCTGTGAAGGGTACTAGTACAGTTATTTTACTTCCGCTTCCTGATCGCAATAGATCAGTAACAAATACATCTCAGTGGACAATCTCAAGATACATCTAGGTGATTCTGAATAGTGTAACACCTGCTTTATCATGTCCAGCAATTTCAAGGAATCCTGTGATTGGCGCATCTGACGCTACGCAAAATTACACTGCCATAGAGATGTTCTCGGTTACTGATCACTTGCTAGTCCCGCAATCTTCTCACTACAACAAAGAAACTGACTATGCTTATTCCACAAGCGGATTGTTACCAGGTTTGCAAACAACTACACTCAACCATTCACTTTTTGCTATAGATTTGAACTCCACCTCATCATTTGGCCCTACAAAATTCTGTGTTTTTGTCTTCTGGTTTAACCAGACTTATTTGGTCCCTCCTTGGACATACATCTGGTTGGTGCTGATCCTGTTTTTTTCATTTCATGTCCATTGGTTTTGTGACAGTTTTTTTCCTACCCATCAATGGTCACTACTTGCCAGAACGCTCTGCTGTTCAGTTAGTTGATGGAACTTTGGCTCCGCACTCGTCTTCTCACATCCTGAAACGAGACCAGACTCTTGTTAACATTACCACCTTTTCAGTCGCTGATGGCATTGTCTGGGATGCAGTGGAATTCCAAATTCATGGTTTAACGCAGATAATAAATGTACCAAATGTACTTCGTGTTTCCATGGGAGATGTGGTGAAACAGAACATACGTTCAGATGATTGGGATGTGCAAGCAATACAATCTTTACTTTCAGATTTGAAATATTATGCTGCCTTTGATGATGAAGATTTGTATTTAAATACTGCTAATTATGCCAATTTATATTGTTACAAGCATTATGGACACCATTACCTGCATAAAGCTAATACATTTAGATTTTTTTAACTACACACAGTGGGAACATGGCCCAGCTCAATTGGAAGGGAGATCAAAAACCCTGTTAAAGAAATTTACATATTTTATGGATTTTGACAGGTCCAACCCAGAATCCTATTATTGTAAATTAAATACTTCATCTACCCCCAAGGTAATGTTAACCCACACAAAACTATTGTATTCCAATTCATTAATTATTAAATTGACAAGAGGTGGCTATGAACACTGGAAGGCCACCATTGATTTAAAATCTGTTTGGGGCTCTAAATCCTGGCAGATTCGAGGCACTGAAGCTTTACATTGTGCGTGCCTCATCTCAACGCAAATTCTATTTTTAAATAATACAATTTACCAAACTACTGGTTTTGGTTTGGCAACAGCAAAGCAAATCAATGCCCATGCAGTTCCTACTCTGGCTACCTGTCATAACTGGAGCTTGCATAGAAATTATTCCATAGAGAACCTGCAAGTTTTTTTTTTAAATAACACGTGGGGCATATTCTCAAGGACCTATCGCCAAGTTATCGGCACTTTATCGCAGCCAAGGTCGAGATAAATGTATTGCCCCATTCACAAGCTGGTGCGAACAGCTGATATTACCAGTTTACCGGCGGTAGCATCCGCAAAGAACATCGCCACAGATGACCCCGGCAACTATCGCTAATGAGATGCTGCACCTGTTGGCCTCTGGTACCTCCCACCCAACAACCACCAGAGTCGGAGGAGTCTCACAGCCAGCCCTATCCAAGTTTCCCACGGCTGTCCTGGATGCCATCATCAGCTTGGTAACCCAGTACCTATACTTCCCCCCCCCCCCCCCCCAATGCGCAGGAACAGCTGGAGACCAAGCAAGGCTTGCCCCAGTATTGGAACTTTCATAGATTCCTATGCTTTTGTATCATTCCCCGTCGTCGGAATGGGAGTCTCGGTAACAAAAATAACATAGAAGTAGGCACAAAAGAGAAAGAAAAAGGCCTAGGCCTCATTCCCTTTTGTAGCCCATCACTCTCTTTGTGTAAAAGAGACCAAACTTAGGCATCAGCCAATCAGATGAGCCTCACCCCTTAGAACCCTCCTGAAGGAACGTCAGAGCCTCAGATTTTCTACCGCACGTTGTGCTTAGGGAGTCTCCTTTGAGCTCTGCTCAACTTCTACTCTTCAGAGAGTTTCTTCAAGGTTTTTTCTTCAGATTCTTTTCAGATTCACTTCAGATTGTTAGCTGATCCTTCCAGGATGTCTGACAAGGAGAAGAAGAGGGCCCTTTTCAAGCCATGTTCCACCTGTGGCAAGAAAAGGCTTTTCATTGAGGATAAGCATAAAGACTGCATCTATTGCCTCTATCCCGACCACAAGGCTGCGGACTGTAAGATCTGTCGCACCTTTTCAACCAAGACCCTCCGGGACCGTGAGGTTAGGCTTCTGACATGGCTTCAGAAATTGAAATCCAGGAAGGATACTGTCTCCAGTGACAGTGAGGATTCGGCATCGGCATCTTCCTCAAGAAGGTCAGTGAAAAGGGGTAGGGTTCCCCTTCTCCTTCTGTGGAGCATCCTTCTAAGGCCTTAAAAAAGACCCCCAGTGAGTCTGAGAGGCAGGGTCCAGGCAAATCTCCTCACCGAGGTGAAAAGGAGAGGGTAGGACCATCTACGCCTTCTGGAGGGTTGAAGACTGATCCAGCCTTCAAGAAGCCCTCTTCCCATTCTTCTGACAGAAGTTCCAAGTCGTCGACGAAGAAGGCATCGTCGACTGAGGCTCCGTCGACGAAGAAATTGAAACAGAAGCTGAAACTGGTTCCGTCGACGGGCTCGTTGATGGGACAGTCGTCGACGGGATCGTCGATGACAGATACATCAGAGTCGACGAAGGCGTCAACGACGACAGCATCGTCGACGAGGGTGATGACGACGGCGTCGACGGCGACAGTGTTGACGACGATGGCGACGACGACAGGGTCGTCGACGAGAGCCTAGAGGAGAGCAACAATGACGACGACGACGGCTGGGATGTCGACAGTCTTATCGTCGACGGCATCAATGACGCCCATCTCGTCGTCGAATGTATTTTTGTGTCGACAACACATACTCCGTCGACGAAGCAGACGATGGCTGCATTCTCAATTCCATTGTCGACGGGACCATCAACGATTTTGTCATCGGAAAAGAGGATCACAATTTCTATGACCAGGATTACCCCGGACATGACATCTCCCAGGAGGGTAACCCCTCTTCCTCCAGCTCTACTATTCGGTGAGAATGAGTCCGAAGAGGAGGATCAGGACTCATATGGCTATGCCAACAGCCCTTCGCAACTGCGGGTTAAATGCCAGGAAACGGACTCGGACGGAGAATATGACCAAGAGGGGGGCTATGAACGTCATGCTGCCCAACCACAGCAATACTCTGGTCAAGAGATGGTTACTGTACCATCATCTTTCCTACAGGACCTGCATAATATGCTGCAAGATTATAAGTCTAAGGCTACACACTCTGCTCCAGCTCCAGTGGCCCACAACATGCCTGTCATGGCACCGGCCTCATTGGCTGTTCCTGTATCACCCTCTCAGGAGTCTCTTCAACCACTGACATCGACTCCACCGGAGCCTTCCAGACCTGCTGTCACTCATGATGATTCCTCGGATGAGGATCATGATTAGGAGGGTAGAGATGATCAGGACTCTGAGTGGTATGATTACGTCATTCCTGACCCTCCATCTCCAAGTCCGGATCCGGTGGATTCTCCACCTGCTGATATCGGAGGTTTTCATCAGCTGATGGAAAGAGCGACTGGAAGATTCAAACTGACAATGCCTAAGGTGTCCTCTGAGTGTTTCTTGTACGATTTCAAGGAACCTTACAGAAAAATGACAAGATCCATTCCAATAGTGCAACATCTCTGGGATGAGGGCCTTAAGGCTATGAAGAATCCAGCGACGGTGGTCCCTGTGATACCGCGTCTAGATAAGAAGTACAAGGCACCTGATGATGGTCCAGCTACCTTGACAGGCCACCCGAAACCAGACTCAGTGATTTCCCAGGCGGCGCAGAGGAAGTCACGCAACCCTTCTGCTCCTTTAACAACTCCCCCGGACAAGGAGGAAAGGAGATTGGACAATGCCCGGAAGAGATTATCGTCCATGGCGAGTCTTCTTGTGCGAGCAGCTAATGCCCTAGCAATATTGGGCAGATATGACCGTCAGCTTTGGTGTGATGTCGCACCGTTCCTGGACCCGCTAACTCCAGAAGCGAATGCAAAAGCAAAGAAAGTCTTGCAAGAGGGGGAGGCTCGATGGAGATCATCGCCTGTGCCATGGACATTACCACAACGGCATTTTGTTCTTTGGCGGGAGCTGCGTTCCTTCGTTGCCAGGGGTGGCTGAAAGCAACCTGGGGGTATATTACCAAGCAATAGCGATAATTATCGCTATTGCTTGGTTAGAGACAAAAATGTACCGCTGAGCTGCGGTGATTTTTATCGCAGATAAACCTTGGTATTACCAAGGTTTATCGCAAATGCGATAAAAATCGGCCGCAATGCATGAATATCACTGAAAAGTCAGCGATATTCATTCATTACCGAGCTAATGCTCTTAGCCATGTTATCCACCTCCCATTGGATAACATGGCTAAGAACTGCACAGGGCAGGTGTTAGCTTTTGGAGATATTCGTGCTTAGCGCGAATATCTCCAAAAGTTGGTCATAGGAGATAGCGATGTTAGCGACTGTTTCCAGTCGCTAACGTCTTGGCACGCCCACTTTGCATGTCATTAGTGATAAATATCACTGAAATGCAAAGTGGGGCCCAAGATGGTCTCTATCTCCTACTAGCTGTCGCTAACTGGTGTTAGCGACAGCTAGGTAATAGGGAGATTATTTTATCTCCGCTTTCTTGGCTTTTAAAGCCAAAAAAGCGGAGATAAACCCCCTTGATAATATGCCCCTAGTTTTTTACCCGAGATCCAAAATAAAGTACTAGATCTCCCATTTGATGGAGAGGCACTGTTCGGAAAACTGATTGATGACACTCTCCAAGACATCAAAAAAGACACTGAGACCGCAAGACCCTTGGGTACGCTCCAGTACTGTAAAACACCTTTTAAAGGATCCAGGGGTAAGAGTACGAACTACAGAAGATCTTACCAACAGCAAAGATACTCTTCCTATGGTTCAAGTTCACAGCAGTACCACCAGCCTTACCAACAAAGGCAGGGCCAATCCTCCAATTACTCAAGGCCTAACAACAGAGGAAAGCAGGCTCGCCTGGGATGCGAAGCGTCCAAGCGCCAATAGCGGCCTCCTGGCTCTTCCTACTGGACCCTCCTCCCAGAAGTCATCAGTTGGAGGCAGGGTAGCAAAATACCTTCTGATTTGGTCCAAGATTACATCGGACCGTTGGGTGCTCAACATCATTCGAAAGGGCCATACCTTGGAAATCACCCAAATCCCACCAACAAAGCCCCTTGCAGCCGTTCCATCGAAACACCTACATCTTCTGAGGCTCGAAGTTCATCAAATGCTCCTCAAGGGGGCGATAGAGCCGGTTCCATCCGACCAAAGAGGTCAGGAAGATGTTAGAGAAATGGCGCCCCATTCTAGATCTCAGGGAGCTCAACACCATTCTCATCTCCCTATCTTTCTGGATGGTTTCCCTTCAAGACATCCTGAAGTTGATCAATCCGGGAAGATTTCATGGCCACTCTCGATCTCGAGGATGCATACTTTCGTGTACCGATTTACCCAGCACACAGAAGGTTCACAGTAGCCAAGAGCCACTTTCAATTCAGGGTGTTACCCTTCGGTGTTCGCTCAGCCCCTAGGATTTTCACAAAGGTGCTGGCGCCGGTAGCGGCATTCCTACGAAGACATCATTTTCAAGTTTTCCCTTACCTGGACGACTGGTTGCTAAAGGTTCCGTCCAGAGAAGCAGCGCAGGACGCTGTTCAGGATAGTACAAACCTATTTCGCAATCTGGGACTCACGTTAAGCAAGGACAAATCATCTCTGGTTCCATGCAGGAAGGCACGGTTCCTGGGAGCCATCCTGGACTCAAAACTCTCAAGAGCTTTTCCAACCCTAGAAAGGCGGAGAAAGCTTCAAACCATGGCTCTTGACCTACAAACAAGAAGGTGTCTTTCAGTACGCCGCTACAAGTCTCTGCTAGGGGTAATTTCATCATGCATACCCCTGATTCCTCACTGCAGGCTGCGAATGTGGCCTCTTCAGGAACAATTGGACATCCAATGGAAACAGGTGCACGGATCATTCGACTACAAGGTGTCTGTCACTCCGACAATGCGAAGAGAGGCCCTGTGGTGGACAGACCAAGGCAACTTGTCCCAAGGTCTATCCTTCGTAAACGATCCGTCTCCTCAAGTGGTGACAACGGATGCGTTGTTGAACGGTTGGGGAGCAGTGATGCAGGACCTGCACGTCAGTGGCCATTGGTCTCCTCACGATCGACGGCTCCACATCAATCTACTGGAGCTCAGAGCGATAAAACTGGCTCTTCAAGCTTTTCTCCCACGCCTAGGAGGTTCATAAGTTCTCATCAGGACGGACAACACCACAGCCATGCATTATGTGAACAAGGAGGGAGGAACCAGATCTCTCCCGTTGTCACAGGAAGCTCAGGAAATCTGGGAATGGGCTATCCTTCACGGAATGTCACTACAGGCAGAACACTTGCCAGGGGTTTTGAATGAGAATGCCGACAGACTGAGCAGGTTTTTATCAGTCAGTCACGAGTGGGAGCTAAACCAACAAGTTCTAGAAGAAGTATTCCGCCAGTGGGGCACACCAGCGATAGATCTCTTTGCCACACCGTCCAACAAAAAATGCCAGTCTTACGCAAGCAGACTTCGCCACCATGGATCATTGGGGAATGCGCTTTCGATAGCCTGGTCAAGAACATTTGTCTACGCCTTTCCCCCCATTCCACTGATCCCGAGATTGATCAGGAAGATCAAAGTGGAACCATGCAGGATGATCATGATAGCCCCTACTTGGCCGAGACAGTTCTGGTACACGGAGCTCCATCTGTTGTCGCTAGCTCCACCTCTTCCCTTGAAGCTTGTTCCAGACCTAATCACAATGTCAGAAGGACAGGTTTGGCATCCAGATCCACAGTCATTACACCTGACATCATGGCTCCTGAGCAGCGAGAATTTATGAATCTCCCCATCTCGACCGAGATTAAGAAGTCCTCTCCCAAGCGAGAGCCCCTTCCACAAACAAGACGTACCGCCTCAAATGGAAGAGATTTTGCATTTGGTGCAGGAGAGAGAAGATTGACCCCTTTTCTTCAAAACCTCATCAGCTTCTGCCTTATCTCTTAACCTTAGCTAAGTCTGGGCTGGCCCATTCTTCTATAAGGGTATACTTGGCAGCAATTTCAAGATACAGACGGTCGGAGTCCGGGACCTTCTTTGTAGTCTTTCAGAATTGTTAAACAGTTTCTAAAAGGCTTGTTTAGGGTCTATCCACCAGTGAGACCTCCGCCTCCTACTTGGCACCTGAATCTCGTCCTTACTCAACTCATTAAGACTCTGTTTGAACCAATTCATCGTTCAGACATGAAGTTCCTGTCATGGAAATTGGCTCTCCTTCTTGCCCTCACATCGGCAAGACGTATTGGGGAATTGCAGGCTCTCACAATCCAAGAGCCTTTTCGACAATTCAAAAGAAACACGGTTATCTTGAGAACCAACCCAAAGTTCATACCCAAAGTACCCTCGGACTTCCACTTGAACGAGCCGGTTATTCTTAAGGCTTTCTTTCCTCACCCGGCTACACCAGTGGAGAGATCGCTACATTCTCTAGATGTGCAGCGATGTTTGAAATTCTATTTGGATCGCACCAAGGGATTTCGGAAATCCTCACAATTGTTTGTAGCTTTTGGTGGTCCGAGAAAGGGTCTCTCTCTGTCAAAGCAGAGAATCACAAGATTGAATACCAGTGCCATCCTACATTGCCATTCTGCAGCAGGTAAACCACTGACTGGCAGAGTTCGGCACATTCCACAAGATCAGTGGCGTCTTCAACAGCCCTCTTTGCAGGGGTGCAGATAAAGGACATTTGTAGAGCTGCTACCATGGAGCAGTGTCCACACCTTTACTAAGCATTACTGCTTGGACTCCTAGCAGCAAGAAGATACGGCAGTGGGCCAGGCAGTCCTGTGGATCCTCTTCCAATAATTGGTGAGCTTTCCTTTCTATCCCACCTTCCGTGATTTTGCACATTTTGTATCTTTGTCATGTTGGCTTTGCAATGTATGCTATGACACAAAATGTGGGTTTGTTATTGCTAACTGCTTGCTACTCTGATACAAAAGCATGGGAATATATGAAAGTTCCAATACTGGGGCAAGAAAACAAGTTACTTACCTGTAACTTTAGTTCCCCAGTATTGGTAACTTTCATAGATTCCCATGCGCCCGCCCACTTCCCCGAGGAAAGCTCAGCCTTCAGCAGAAATGGTGGCTACACACAACAGCTACGAAAATCTGAGGCTCTGAGGTTCCTTCAGCAGGGTTCTAAGGGGTGAGGCTCTTCTGATTGGCTGATGCCTAAGTTTGGTCTCTTTTACACAAAGAGAGTGATGGGCTACAAAAGGGAATGAGGCCTAGGCCTTTTTCTTACTCTTTTGTGCCTACTGCTATGTTATTTTTGTTACCGAGACTCCCATTCCGACGACGGGGAATGATACAAAAGCATGGGAATCTATGAAAGTTACCAATACTGGGGAAATAAAGTTACAGGTGAGTAACTTGTTTTCTTCTGCGCCATATCTGAATTCCTGCATGTGTTGGGGGCAATTGACTGCACACGTCCTACTTGTGCCCCCTGCCAACAATGCACACAATTACCACAACAGAAAGCACACGCCTTCCATCAATGTGCAGGCAATAGTGGACCACCAGGGACTCTTCACCAACTACCCAGGCAGTGTGCATGATTCATATATCTTCCGACAGTCCATCATTAACCGGCGCTTTGACGCTGGCACCTACGGAAATGCTTTGCTCGTTGGTGAATACCAACTGAACACACCACACCCCCCCAACTCCACAATCATGCAACTTACAACTCTTGCAATGTACACGTTACAGACTCACACACAACATGCCAAACAACATGCCCACCTATCAGACACGACAGCATAACTTACAGTGGTAACCTGGGCTAGCCATGTACATGAGCCATCCACGGCATGGCACATAAGCCACACAAAAGCTGATTGTGGAGAGAGGTGTGAACCAGGCATGTGCGAAGGAGGCAAGTGACCCATGAATGAAATATGTATACAATGCCAAGTGTGGCATAGATGTGCTGGACAGACAGCAGTATGCAGACCACAGACATATGTATGTCGACATACACTGCTGCTGTTTGGAGTGTAGTGGACAGTGGGCGCAACCATGTCACCTCAACCAGTAGGGAAGATCGCGAAAATGTAGCTTGTTACGTCCCCCCTGTAAGCGTGAGCGGAGTGGGCTGGCCCAGGGTACGCCAGGCTAACATAGGGGTGTGAATAAAAAGCACATAGCTCTGGGCGTGGTTCTCTGCCGGAATGCCCAATGTGTCTGCCAGGGCAGTGCCTCTCATCCTGCCACGGGGCCGGCACCATCGCTATGAGCGTTGTTGCCTGCGATCCTGTGCGCCTGCTGCAACCCAGGCCGCTGGTCCCCAAACCCATCTTGCCCGCCCCTGCGCACTCAGGCCTCACTGCTCACCTGCTGGCACCGGCGTGTGTCAAAGAGGGCCCACCACGTGGCGGTGAAAGCTCCAAGCCCGAGGCCTGCAACCATGGCAGCCTCCTCAGACCATCACGGACTCCGTGACACAGACCCACAGTACTCCTTACTCACTGACGTACTCCACTGCTGCCCACAGCTTATGATATGGTCGAGTAGGCCATACATTTGGAACTGAGCCTTGATTTAATTATGGCAGAGTTTATATCATTGTACAGGCCTTATCGCAGACTGCATCCCCTTTCAACTCCGGTGCCACTAAGTCTGTGACCCAACATTCATGGACACTCTTGGGTTGAACTGGGGGATCTCTTCATCATCATGTAGGTGATACTGACTTGGTGGCAAAAACAAGGGTGTAGCATTCCACTCCTCCATTTGCCGCGTCCGGCTGGCTTCTGCCCTCTACATCATGCCCTGGAGGACACCTTCCACTGTCCCCCGCAACCCTCTGCTACATTTACCTTCGACATCGACGAGGACCCGCTCCGCTCGCCTGACCCTACCTCAGTGCACCGCAAGTCACCGACTTGTGGCGGTGTGCCTGTGCCGGCCACTGTGCATCTGGGGCCTCTAACTCTGTGCAGCTCAAGTCATGCACCCTGCCTTATAGAATATTGGATGGCCTCTGGGTCGATGGACTGATCGCCATGTGTCTGTGGCCCTGTGCTGTCCGCTGCCTCCGTCCTCAACTGCAGTCCACCTGGGCTCACACATCAAATCAAGTCCTGACCTGCGCGGAGGTCGCATCACCATAGAATGCACACGCCACCACCGCCAGGACCACCTCAAAACAACAAATGCCAGAGTCGGAAGAGTCTTACTGCCAGACTATCAAAGTTGCGCACACCTGTTGTGTGTTCCATCATCAGCTTGATACCCTGCGCAGCTCTTCAGGTCCCACTAACTCAGTGCACTGCAACTCACGGACCCTTCTGATTGTATATTGGGTGACCTCTGGACTGGCTCCTACTACCACCATGATGCTTCGCAGTTGTTTCTTTTATGCTGTTTTTTTATGTTTCTGCTTTAATTGTGATCACTGTTCAAGTTGTTGCCAGCACCTACCACTCCATGCAGGCTGGCTAACACTCACCTCACACATATCCAGCGCAGGCATCACTGTACATGTGACCCTGGCAATAAAGGCGCCGGGCACACGTGCCCGAAGCCAGTTCCACAAACTCTCTGAGTGTGTCCGTGTGGTCATAATGTATGCATGAGGGCCCCGGCCCCTTCACCGTTGCGTTGTGCTGTGCACAGTGGACGCAAACATATCGCCGCATAGACCTTGGACTTGTAGCTTTGTTGTCCCCCACTCAGTACGTAAGAGGAGTGGACTGGGCGGCGTAGGCAAGTCCAGCGTGGGGGTGTGAATGATTATCCCGGGGCTCTGGGCGTGGCCACATACACTCTGTAAATTGTCATGTCTAATGTGTAATGGTGTTCCAACTTCAATATGTTTGTTCTATTTGAATTGTGTTCCTAAAAAACAAACTTTTTTTGCCAGAACCATTTACTGTTTGTTGTACGGCCCCTCCCCCCTTTTATTGCTAAGTTGGATGCAGGCTTGTGTCCCACTTATAATGTTTTTGTGTATTACTCGAAGACCCTACTTTGATTACTTATTAAAAGCCTGTCCGGCTGGACAGAGGGGTATAGTACTGACTGAGTCTATATTTATTAACTTACATCCCATTGTCTAGGGAACATTGTCTTTAGAAATAGTTGATTTACCCAAGGTCCCTGACCGATAATAATTGGGTCCCTTGTTTTTTTCATAAGATGCATTTGTCTCTGTCGCAGTGTGGGTCTCCATTGTGGTGAGTAAGTGGTCCCTACTGGGACGTAGACACCCATGTATGTGATCCAGTTCGGCTTCCATGGGGTCGGACCCCACCCGCACCTGTTCGGCCACCTCCTTCTGTGAGTCTGACACCTGGCCTTGGAATGCGATGTGTGCTTCGGTGGGGTGCTTAGAGCCAGCCGTGGTGATGGATGCTTCTAGCTGTGTGGTCTGTGCAGGGAGTGGGGTCTCCTCGATGCAGCTGGGCTGCCCTGCTCCTGGAGGTGGTTTGCCTAAGATGTCCATGAACTGTTGTAGGGTGTCAGTGTCAAGGGTGTGGAGGTCCTCTTCAGAATCACTGATGAGTTGTCTGGTCTGCTCTGCTGGAGGTGTTGTTTGTCCCTCTGCAATGTGAAAGGGAGATGCATTTTGACATTCTGTTGACATGTATGTTGTTGCAGTGTTCACATTTACATACAGACTGCATGACAATGTACATTGTGACTGTTTTGAAGGAGCGGACAATTTCGTGCGGGACAGTGGACAATTGGACTACATGAGGTGAGGTTGTACAAGTACATTTTCATCTCACAGTTTCCTGCTATGTCAGATGTGATTGCCCAGTTTCTACACACAAGCGGACCCAGTTGTGTCCTCTGTTCTGCAGTGTAAGTGTTGCACTGTGTACCACATTGCCGTTAATGTGGATGTGCTGTTATTGCTATGTGTGTATGCTGCATTGTGGGAGAGTCACCCCTGCAGTGTGATTTTGC
This sequence comes from Lissotriton vulgaris, assembly GCF_964263255.1. Classification (NCBI taxonomy): domain Eukaryota; kingdom Metazoa; phylum Chordata; class Amphibia; order Caudata; family Salamandridae; genus Lissotriton; species Lissotriton vulgaris. The sequence goes on along the minus strand of NC_141685.1, from coordinate 772,449,572 downwards.
TGCCCCATATATCTTGGATGTGGTGTGGCTTTGACTTTTGTGCTTTTAAGGTGCTGTGATGTTGGCGACTTGGGTCATTTGTGCTCTTGGAAGGTTTTTGTTCTCTTTGCATAGTTTGTCTGCAGATGTATTGTTGACATCAGTGGTTGTGCACGTGGATGTGTTAGAGTGTGACCTGCTCCTTTACAAATGTGGTCCTCACTCAGCCACCTCAGTCTCCTGGCATGCACAATGTCATGGTGATTGTACTCCAGCCATACTGATTGTCATGTAGTGTCACTTGCATTGTCAGTGTGGCTTACAAATAAGCATCTTTGCTGTGTTTCGCACTGGTGCATGTGTGTGTGGTGGAATTGGTGATGTGTGGGGTGGGACCCCTTTGGGCACATGGTGGAAGGGGGCTTACTTGATGTTTGTATGTGTGCTGCAGTGTGCCACGGGGATCAGGGACATGATCTGGAGCCATTGTGGGTATTCGGTGTGCTACACATCGTTGTGCATGTGTGTCATTGTGCCCATCTCTCCCGTGCCCCCAGTCCTTGGTCGTTACTCACCCTGTTTCCATGCCACTGGAGTCAAGCTATCCTGGCTGATGAGGGCTAAAAGCCTGAAACCGGTCCTAGGATGCTTGTTTCCAGTCCAGGGAGGACTTGACCTGGCAGTTCGGGCTGGGCTGTTCCTATTGAGCGCAGGGTCAAGACTGATTTGCATATGGCTTTGTCCAAACTGGTATGGCATGGTGAGCAAAAAAAACGATGAATTTAGGCCCAGATCTTTGTACTGGGGTGAATGTATGACATTGTTTTGCATTCTGTCCATCAATTGTTCTTTTTGATGTTGATGTTGTGTCAGGTCATGTCGAACTGTGTCTGGACTACTGACTCCTTGCACCGTATCCACACTTATGACTGTGGCCACCATTTGCTCCAGCTCCTCCTGTGGCGCAGGACTCCCACCTCTAGTCGCCGTTGCTGCCTTCCTGTTGGCAGCAGGTTTCTGCTTGGTTTGGCTTTTCACATAATGCCCGCGCATCTTGACCTCCTCGACACTACGACTGCATTCACGTTGGAATGCCATTTTTCAATCTGTGTTGCCTATGACACAGTGGAGGTGACGCACAGTTGTTGTTAGTGTTCTGTCACCTCCCTGACGATGATCCGTTTGTCATGCAGACTGTATTCCGTCTTCCTCTTCCTCTTCTCCTTGGCCTTCCCCGACCCCGAGGTTCTTTGCTGGTGATCTGTGGGGCTTGTGGGGTTCGCGTTGACCTGGGCACTCGGTCCGGGTGCATCCATGGTGCTACGCAGGTTATTTTTGGTGTGTTTTTCTTGTTCTACTTTTCTAGTGCATTTTCCTGCATGACGCTTGGTAATTGCAGGCCTGTCACTGGTTAGCGATGATTTTTGTATTGCAATTGGCCTCATTACAACGTTTTTCTCATTCATGTTTCGTATTTTTACGGCGTTGCGTTGATTTTAACGCGGTCATTTGATGCGTTATCATGGGACTATCGCATGGTGCCGCTGGATTGGGAATACTACTGATAGAGTGCAGCCTCACCTGCTCAACATACTTACCTGGGCCCATATATCTTTATATACATTATACAGGTAAACCTACACTCTAATCAATTGGGGTTTTGACCATTTGGAATTTATACCATTTATCTTACCAATCAAAGTCACCAATACCTAAAGTCCTAAAGGATCAAGGGAGTTAGTGAGAAATAGATAGAAATAATAACATTTAGCATTTCATAAATAACACAATCTCGGGAAAGGTTTAAAATCTTTATCTAAGTAAAATCTTAAAGGTTTTATAAACATGAAAAAACTCAAAATTAATTTTTTGTTGTGTTTATATTAATGCAGAATTTTAGAACATAGGCATTTCAAATGATTTAGAGAGAAAATGTTGTTAATCATTTAAACAGAGGGTGGGTAAAAGAAAGGGAAAACAGTACAATGACAAACCCACACTTAATAGTTACCTATTTCGGTGTGATGACCAACCCTGGTCATAGGCTGAGTCAAAGAAATAGAATCCCAAAGTACAGATGCCAACAGAAGAGAACAGGTGCAAGCCAGAATCAGGACAGGTTACGGACCAAATTGGATCAGGATAGGACCACCACAGGCTAAGACCAGCACCACAGTTAAAGTTCAAAACACCAGCGTTGTAAACCCTCTCTGCAGCTAACAGTCGAACCCCGATGTCATCAATCTCCTCCCCAGAACCCCGGTTGGGTTATCGAAGCTTCTAACAGAGTGCTCCGCCAGCAACTCTGCTCCCAATCATCTCTTGCGTGCGTTGGGTCAGTGACAGGTCAGCTATTTGGACAAGTCGGACAATCTAGCTTGCTAAACCTACCCTAGTTATACTATTTTACAGGTCGGTGTACCACCCCCATATGTTGCAAATGTGTAAATCCCACAATTTTATTGGACAAGAACGAGGAGTAGCCATCACACCATATTTTTCAAGAGGCAACTTGTCAATCATGTATTCATGACATCCCCTCCCATAACTTTATCAACCCATGTTATTTTTATTCCTCCCGGTAATAAAATTTACAACTTGTCAATCATGTATTCATGACATCCCCTCCCATAACTTTATCAACCCATTTTCTTTTTATTCCTCCCGGTAATAAAATATATCAATTTTTTTATTTTAATAAACAATTTTATCAATTCAGCTTCCTCTGTCGAGGCAAGAAATTCATTCTTCTCCGCCTTCCATGCCCGTCTTGGCCATGATTCAAGGCTACAGCTTCTGTGGCTTGAGGACATTTGTCGCACAGGCGCAGTCTCTCCAAAGACGGAGTTCAGCAAAGCGTTTAGGCCCATTCAGTTTATCAGGTAAAATAGTAAAGAACAGTTTTAGAGACACAGAATAAATGAATACACTGTATACAATTTCTTTCTACTCTATTTCCATTATTTTATTCTATACTATTGCGTTAGAGATTATGCGAAACAGACAGCTCAGCAAGGCACGTTAGGACACATAACGGCCATCTTAGTTCTATTGCGCAGAAGCAGAAGTTTTCCCTCAAAGCATATCACGTGGGCATGACAGACGCATGCGCAGTAGAAAATACCGCGTAGCAGCAGCCATTTTAGTGCAGGTGGATTATTGTTAGTAAAAGCACATTGACAAGCTTCCCTTCGATAGCTTTTATGTCATGTAATGCAATATTAATAAGACAAAAACATGTTAATTAGTACATTAATTTTATTACGAGAGGGTTGAGTACAAGCAAGTCACTTTACGTGTAAAACCTTGCTCCATCAATCCCCTCTTTGATGATATTTATATCATCACTAATTAATGAAACAGATGCCAACTTTACACTTCACCCATTTCAATTTCTTCAAACTTTCTGTTATTATTCCTTTCATTCTTCATATGAAAGTCTTTCACCTTTTTGTATAAATGTCCTTTATATTCTTCTAATTCTATTTCATTGATATTTCTTTTCTTTTTATTTACTGCTTATGTCTTCTTATGTTTACGACATTTACAACAAATTATTATTCCTAAAATCTTTAGGGCTATTCCCACCATTGGCATCAGTATTTTACCTACAAAACTTTTTCCTACATTAGAAAACCAACTACGTATAGAGAAGAGACCATCCGTTAATCTCTTCCATGAACTATCACCCTCCAGTGGTTTAAGTTCTTTTTCTAAGCGGGTGTAAGGCAAGGGTGTATCTTGGCCCCTCTGCTTTTCACACTTTATATAAATTCCATTGATAAACATTTGGAAAAGGCCACTCAGGATATTCCGCTTGTGGGAAACTCTGCAGTCCTGGTCCTCCTCTATGCCGATGATGCGGTATTGTTGGCACGCACAGGACTGGGGCTGCAGAGACTTTTAGATTCCTTTGGTGGCTTCATGGAATCGTTAGATCTGAGGGTGAACAGTAAGAAGTCCCATGTCATGGTGGTAGGAAAGCGCCCAAAAACATACAGAACACAGCCCTTCTCCTGTAATGGTGTTGTCTTGTCAATTGTCCCCGTATTTACGTACCTTGGCGTAATTTTTGATTTAAAGGGAAGCTGGGCCCCCCAAATTAATGCGAAAAGCCAGAGCATCATCTGCTTTAATGGATTTTGTTAAGCGGTTAGGATCCAGGCCTATGGAGGCACTTTTAACCATTTATAAATCGAAATGTATATCTATTGCACTGTATGGGGCCTCACTATGGGGATATTTGCAACAGGAAAAACTGCAAAAAATAGAGAATACGTTTTTACGGACCCTCTTAACCGTTCCCCAATCAACGCCTGTGTATACTATTCACACTGAGTTGGGACTGAGCTACATTTCTGACCTTATTCACTTAGCCCCTATAACGTGCTGGGTTAAAACTTGGACTAACAAGGAGATCTCATTAAACCATGCCATCCTAAAAGATGTAATGGCACTTGATAAAGCAAATAAAATACCCTGGCTATGTTACATAAGAGATGTCTTTGCTAAACTGGGACGTCCAGAACTTTTTCATTCCCCGCATTTGCTGCATAAAAATGATTTGAAGTGGATAAAGACGAACTTTATGAGGATGGTAGAGCAAGAGCGAGAACAGGTGGAAGTGTATAAACTAATTATCTTTTGAAAACTACTCCACACATAGAACCATACCTCAGAATTGTATCTATTCCACAGCATCGACATCTCTTGATCAGATTTAGATTGAGCATTGTTCAATATACTTTGGGTATCTCATGTGTGTGGGGGAAACCGGACCTTACACCTCCTTGTAGCTGTGATAGTGTCTCCCCCCAAAGCCTTTTGCACTTTATTATGTTCTGCCAGTACTTTTTGGATATCAGGAAGCAACATCTACTGCCTATACTTAGAGAAGCGGGATTCACCCAGGTTAAACCAGCACTGATGTTCTTACAAATGTTAAGTACCCCGAGGGTGATGTTTGGGGTTGCCAGCTTCCTTGTGGCTGCTGTTCGTAATACAAATAAGAGGGTCGCCCTTAGGCAATTGGAGAACTGATTATATCCCTTTCTCAATGAACGGATTATACCCCTCTGCTAATGAATTGTGAGATTTTTTTACCTTTTGGATGACCCCATTACCAATACCTGATTTTATGTCTTTTTTTATCATGTATAATACTGTGTACTATTTATGATTATATTTTAATGTCTTTTTAATATTCCTGTGTGTAATATAACTGTGTGATCGCTTTTATGATTTTTATTAATCGAAATAAAGTGCTATTGACTTGACTTGAAATATGTAATATTCCTTACATATCTTTTCAGTTCTACACTTTTGTCAGGTATGTAAGTCCAACAATGTTGCGCCCTTATCATTCTGCAGCCTCCACCCTCTTTTGCCAACAATGTATCAAGAGCAAGTCGATTTTGTAAAACCATTGATCTTACTGCAACTATTTCAGTATTGATCATCAAAAATCCTCCAGCAGTGTCTGTTGATAAACGATCCACTACTGTTGACAATTTGCAAATTCTTTCAGTATTTAAAACCACTCCCACTGAAGGTATCAATGCACTAAATATATCACCTACAATTTCTCCTTTACTAGCTCTTTTACTACGTATTAGTCCATTAGTATCTTCATTGCTTCCAGGGATTCTATTTATGTGGCATACCTTTGGGAATACTATTCCAAAATAGCAACTCCCATACCGCCGAGCTCAGCGCCCTCATGAAGAAACCCACCGCGGACCCCACGGACCTCAAAAACTTTCGCCTCATCTCGCTCCTCCCCTTCCCGGCAAGAGTGATCGAGAAGACCGTCAACAAACAACTCTCCGCCTTCCTCAAGACTAACGGATCCCTTGACCCCTCGCAGTCCGGCTTCCGAGCAAACCACAGCACCGAGACCGCCCTCATCGCAGCCACCGATGACATCAGGTCCCTGCTCGACAACGGGGAAACAGCGGCCCTCATCCTCCTGGACCTTTCGGCAGCCTTCGACACCGTTTTCCACCGCACCGTAATACAGCACCTCAGCAACATCGGAATCCAAGGAAAGACCTTACAATGGATCATCTCGTTCCTCGCCGGCAGAACCCATAGAGTCCGCCTCCCCCCGTTCCGGTCGGCGGCCACCGAAGTCATCTGCGGCGTACCTCAAGGATCCTCGCTCAGCCTCACCCTCTTTAACGCCTGCATGAGCCCCCTCGCAGCCATCGCACGCCAACACAACCTTAACATCATCTCCTACGCCGACGACACCCAGCTGATCCTCTCCCTCGCCAACGACCCCTCAACCGCCAGAGCCAACCTCCAGGAAGGAATGAAAGACGTCGCGGAATGGATGAAGCTCAGCCGTCTGAAACTAAACTCAGATAAGATGGAAGTCCTCATCCTGGGAACATCACCCTCCGCCTGGGATGACACCTGGTGGCCACCTGCCCTGGGCTCTGCACCCAAGCCAACGGACCATGCACGCAACCTGTGCTTCATCCTAGACTCCTCCCTCACGATGACCAAACAAGTCAACGCCGTCACGTCATCCTGATTCAACACCCTGCGCATGCTCCAAAAGATCTTCTGTTAGATCCCCACCGACACCAGGAAAACGGTCACCCAAGCCCTCGTCACCAGCCGTCTGGACTACGGAAACACCCTCTACGCTGGTACCACAGCTAAACTACAGAAAAGACTCCAGCGCGTACAGAACGCCTCAGTATGACTTATCCTGGACACCGCCCGCTTCAGCCACATCTCTCCCCAGCTGAGGGACCTGCAGTTGCTCCCCATCAGCAAGAGGATCACGTTCAGACTCCTCACCCACGCACACAAGGCTTTCCACGACATGAGACCGACATACCTCAACAACCGCCCCACATTCTACACGCCCACTCCCCAGCTCCTCTCCGCCAGCCTCGCCCTCGCCACCGACCCACGCATCCGCAAGACCACCGCCAGAGGAAGATCCTTCTCCTACCTGGCAGCCAAGACATGGAACTCCCTCCCCACCCACCTACGATTGACCCGGAACCATCTTTCCTTTAGGAAACAGCTCAAGACCTGGCTCTTGGAACAATAGCGGACCTCTCCACCCCCCCAGCGCCTTGAGACCCTACGGGTGAGTAGCGCGCTCTACAAATTCCGTGATTGATTGATTGAATGATCAGGCAATTTGTTATATGCTTTGTTCCCACAAATATAATAAATTCCAGGAAATACCGGTTCAGTTCCATCTTTGAAACCCCAACCCCCAATTACTTTATAATTGTGTTCACAGTCACTGGAACCAATATATACATTGTTATAATAAATTGTTTTCTCCCTGTGGAGGCAGAGTTTCCCTTTCGTTTCAAAGTCCAGTAACATAGCAGCATGAGTTTTGCATTCAAGGTGTATTCTTTATTTTCTGCCCATTTAGGAATCTTTTGTTTCTGTTCTGTAGCATTTCTTTGGAAATCCTTTCTCCTTTTCTCAACCACATTCAGAAATATCTTTTCTTCTTCATGTAAAATGCATGTTAAATTATTCATGTGTGCTTCAGCTATATCTATTGTACCTATTGTTAGAAAATATTCTCCCATATAACGAGCTATGTTACCTTTACTATGTACAGAATTCAGGTTATTATGAATAGGAAGTTCAGAGAAAATCACATCTAGATTAGAATAATAATATTGTAAGGGGCCTCTCTTGTAAAATAAGCTAGCTAAAATACTACACGAAATACCATAAGTCAGGGACAAATGATGATAAGTGACGCCTTCCGCTACAGACAATGGTAGCTCCATTCATATGTAGCAATCGCTTATTTACATTGCCTCTACATAGTGTACTAATAGATTTGCGAATACATTCAAATGTGTTCTATTTCTAACTTTATCGTAATGCAATTCTTCCTCATCTGATGCGTCTACTTCTATTCTTTGCTGCCTAACATTGTCTATATTTCCATGTGTTTCTAATTTTTCAGGTGCATCTACCTTCTCATGAATGTTAGTATCATTCTTTTCACTTTTACTCATTAGCTAAGGAATAGCTACGGTCAGTCCTAACCATACTATAAGTACTATTACTATACTACATGTGCATATTCTACAGCATATTTTTAAGCAATTTCTTTTCGATTTACCATTAACAGTATGATCAGCCGTTTTTCAATTAAGGAGACTTAGCCCCTCTTTGAGACTTTTTCACAGAATTTCAACTTGAGAAAATTTCAAGTTGGTCTTACTTCTTCGTCTTTTGGTTCATCAATTAATTCATCATCATCATCACTCAGTTCTAATTTTTCAAGATCTTCAAGAATGACATAAGTCTATTCAGGACCTCTGAACTTATTATTCAGTCTTTTCAATCACAGACTTTTTCTTCTTGGTTGTTCTGTGGAAAGCTCAGTTTGACTTGATATTTCGTTTACTTGTTCTGGTTCTCCATTTATTGATTTGAGACGAAATTTTAATTTCTTAACAAAACCAGGCCAATTATCTCCTTTCCTGCGTCTTTTAGCTGGCACTATGCTTTGTTTTTCTTCAATTGTTCCTTTATTTTCATTCAGTTGGGGCACAATTTGTGTATCTTCGTCATCTGTATCCCTCTCTATCTGACTTGGTCCAGGTCTTTCTTCTGTACTTCTGCCTAGATACTAATCTGGCCTTGTCCAGGTATGTGCTGCAATTGACTTTGATTTGGTTTGTTTTCTTCTTCTTCCTGAACACATTTGTCTACATCTATCTGATCCTACTCAGGTATCTCGATCTCTTGCTCTTCTTCCTGAGCTCTCGCCCTTTTACCTATTTGTCCCTTCTCAGACTCTGGAACTGTGACAGGTATTTGGAATGTCTGAGTATATTGATCTTTCCTTATCTGTTCCTCCTCAAAATTACTTTTTGCTTTGATTTTTGTAATCCGAGTACGTTCTTCTATTCCTGACTCATCCTCACTATCACTCTGTCTGTCTAAATAGAACTGGCTTCTGGTTCTCACATCATCTGCAGGAATGTCAATTACTGGAATCCATTCATCCTGACTAGTGCTCGGTTGTTCATCATCAACTACTTCGGAATCACTTTCTCGAGACCCCTCAGGTGCACAACCTTCAGCTTCAGTTTCATCAGGTTCAGCCACTCTTTTTGTATGGCTCACATGGATCCAATTTGGAACTCCTTTACACTTTACTGCTGTAGTGGTAACCAATATCACTTGTGTTGGTTTTCCCCACCTTGGAGCTAGGCAAGATTCTTGTGCGTGCTCCTTTATTACAACCCAGTCACCTGGAATCAGATCGTGTGCTGGAGTTGTTTGCCTGGTGACGGCATCTTCTCCAACCTGATGAGAGATAGAACGCACTTGGTCAGCCAGTTCTTTGCAGTACTCTAGTACTAAATCATCAGATATATTTATCAACTTATGTCCTGGCACCCATGCATGTCTCATTGCTCTTCCCATGAGTATTTCATGAGGACTCAAGCCTGTTTTTCTGTCTGGAATGCTTCTGAGTCCCATCAGAACAAGAGGTAAAGCATCTGGCCATTCTAATCGAGTTGATTCATAAATCTTTCCCAATCTTGATCTGCTTGTGCCATTCAGTTGTTCTACCACTCCAGAAGCCTCTGGGCGGTATGCACAGTGCAGCTTTTGCTCAATTATAAATGCTACACAGATTAGACCAATTATTTCATTATTGAAATGTCTTCCTCGATCTGATTCAATCGTTACTGGAAAATCAAAACGTGGTATGAGCTCTCTAAATAGTAATTTTGCTACTGTGATGCTATCATTCCTACGTGTAGGATAAGTCTCTACCCATTTTGAAAATAGGCAGACAATGACAAGAACGTATTTCATTCCTCTGCAAGGGGTAATTGAATGAAATCAATCTGAAGTCGAATAAAAAGGACCTTCTGCCTTTCCAATCTTTCCTGACAAAACCACAGTTCTTTTCCCAGGATTCATTTGTTGACATATCAAGCACCTATGGCAAAGACTCTCTGCAATGTTCCTGAACCTTGCATTGAACCAAGTTTGTCTGAATAGTCTTACCATAGCATCTCGCCCTTGATGAGAATCACCATGATACATCCTAGACATAGGAGCAAGCATACAGTTTGGCAACACAGGCCTCCCATCAAGGTAAACAACAACACCATCTTCAGCCCTTCTCTGACATCCTATTTTTTCCCACTCTTCCTTCTCTTCCTGTTCTGCATCATTTTGCAAATCTCTCATTTCTTCCCACGTTTTCACTCTCTCAAGCAACATACGTTGGCAGCTGTTTCTCTTTGGTTCAATTTTTGCGTGTATTGCCATTTTTTTTTGGCACAATATTGAGCTAGTTGGTCAGCATATCGATTACCTGCTGTCACTTTGTCATTGCCAGATTGGTGAGCAGCACACTTGACCACAGCTGCTGTTCCTGGTAATTGGATTGCTTTTAGCAAATCTTTCACAAATTTTCCATTTTTTATAGGAGTACCTGATGAAGTCAGAAACTCTCTTTGCATCCAGAGTTGGCCAAAATCATGCACAACTCCATAGCAATATTGACTATCAGTAAAAATGGTTACTTTCAGATTTTTTCCAAATTTACAAGCTTTTGTCAATGCAATTAGCTCTGCTACCTGTGCAGATTTTACTCCAGGTAAATATGATGCTTCAACTGGACCCTCGTAAGTGCAAACTGCGTAAGCAGCACTCAAACCTCCTTCATCATGTTGCATACATGAACCACCTACAAATAGCTCATGTTCTGAATTTATTAGTGGCTATTCTCTTATGTCTGGGTGTGGTTTAGTACAATATTCTGTAAGATCAATGCAATTCTGTTCAATTTCATTCTTAACCTCTGCAAAGTACGATTCAGGTAATAATGTTGCTGGGTTCAGAATATTACACCTAGCAATTGTCACATTTTCTGCACCTACAAGAATCCGTTCATACTTAGTCAGCCGACTAGGTGTTAGGTAATGAGTTTTTGTCCTGGTCAATAAAATCACAACTGCATGTGGAACATACACTGTTACTGGATGCCCCATGAAAATAGACTAACTTTGCTCAAGACTCGCACAAGTTGCTGCTACTGCTTTCAGACATCCTGGCAATGCTGCTGCCACTGGATCCAAAGTAAAAGAAAAATATGCAACAGGGTGTCTCTTCAGACCATGAGTCTGAGTCAGAACTGAAAGTGCACAATTGTCTTGTGTCTCACAAAATAATGCAAAATCTTTTGTATAGTCAGGCATCCCTAATGCTGGAGCTGAACACAAACAATCTCGTAATTTTAGAAAAGATGACATGCTTTCGTCATCCCATTCTACTGGGTCTTTTGGTCTTTTCCTTGTCATTTGTATTAATGGTTTTGCTAGGACTGCAAACCCCACACTCCATTGCCTGCAGTAACCTACAACTCCAAGAAACATCCTGATTTCTTTCAGTGTTTGAGGTAGATTCATGTTTTGAATTATTCTGATTCTTTCAGAGGTAACCCTTCTGACGCTTCTCTCTATCTGGTGCCCCAGATATTTCACTGATGTAGTACAATACTGCAATTTTTCAGGTGATACTTTGTGTCCACCTTTTCCTAAATGATTCAGCAAAGCAATTGTATCAGTAACACAGTCTTTTCGATTCTTAGATGCCACCAATAGGTCATCTATATACTGCACCAAAACTGACTGTCCGGGCAATATTAGAGATTCAAGAAATTTTTTCAAGATCTGATTAAAGATCGATGGACTTTCTGTGTACCCCTGAGTGATGCAATTCCAAACGTAGATATGGCCATCAAATTTGAAATAGAAAAGATATTTACTATCTGGGTGCAGTGGTTTTGAGAAAAATGTGTGACAAAGGTCAATTACGGTGAACCAGCCTGCTGTCCATGGTATTTGATACAGAATCACAGCAGGGTTTGGTACAACTGGACAACATGGGACAACAATTTTAACTATTTTGCGGAGGTCCTGTACGACCCTATATTTTCCGCTCGATTTCTTGATGCCAATTATGAGTGAATTACATGGACTGCTCATTATTTCCTGCAAAATTCCTGCTTCCACTAGACTTTTTATTTCTAGTGCGACTCGTGCTTTAATTTCTGGGCTCATTTTGTACTGTCGAATATTTGGATAAACTGCACCTTCTTTTACTTTCACTTTTACTGGGTCAACGTTTACCATTAATCTTATATTTTTTATTTTTTCCCATGAAATCCCATACTGTAGGATCTACTGTATTCTTTTGGCAAGTCTTCAATAGTAAACTTTGGTTTTTCAGTTGTTTCTTGTTTTGCTAACCAGATTTTATAAATTCCGTCTTCATCTGGGGTTTGAATTTCAACACCATTTGGTGTACAAAAGATTGTGCAATTCATTTTGCACAGCAAGTCCTACCTAACAGATTTACAGGACTAGAGTCGCATACGACAAATGTATGCATTTCTTTAAAATTGCCTATTTTGACTTCCATTGGTTCTGTAACTGGGGTACTAATTTGTTTATTAGAAACGCCCACTACTTGGATCGCTTCTCCCGAGAGGGGAAGGTTTGGATCGCCCTCTGTCCTTACAGTAGAACGGGTAGTGCCAGTATCCAACAGGAAAGTAACATCATTTCCTTCAACATTTCCCTCAATGTATGGACCTGACTGATCTACCTGCAAGGATGCGCCAAGTATGCACTCCTCGTCATCCCCCCTCAGGCACCGTCAAAAACTGTCTTTATCAAAGTATGTGTCGCTCAAAAGAAATTGGGGTGTCACTGTGTCCTTTTTACCACTTCCTTACCAACTGGTGGTATCTGTACTGTATGCTGGTTGACTCCCAGGGTTTGGCATAGGCGCTAATGGTAACTGATTTTGTTTTACCTGTTTTTGCTGCTTTTTCGATACCTCATTCTGCGTCTGTGGATTCAAATTATTATTATTATTTAACACAGCCTTACACTCATTCTTCCAATGCCCCAACTTGCCGCACCCATGACAAGGACATTTTTTCTTAGCTTCTTCTCGATTAAATTTAACTCTAGGTTTATTACCATTTCCATCTCCTTGAGTCTGCATATTTTTCAATTGTTCTTGTTGTTCCACTAATTTTACCTGTGCCCACATTACTTTTTCTTTCAAATTCTTTCGTTTATTGTCCAATTCATCTTCACAATATTTTGCATATTTCAGTATTTCATCTACAGGTTTGGCCTGCCAACAGATTTTATTATCTTTAATCCATTGCGAAATTTCTGGTCTTAATCCAGACACAAACCGATAGATAAAATGCGACAAATCTTTGGTGTCAATATTTTCGAAACCACTATACTGTTTAAAAACCTGTAAAAGACGTTCATAATATGCATGCACAGATTCAGCTTTGTTCTGGGTAGTTCTAGTCCAATCTGTCTCTTTTGGTGGTACTTTCCCTTTCAAATTCAGTATAACCTGATTATACTTTCTCATCACTTCGTCTGATGGTGCTCCTGTTTTCGGGTCTCTAGGATACTCATCATTTGGCCAGTTTACTGCAATTTTACATTCTGTCCATAAATTGACAGGAACAACGATGTCTAATAATCCATCTAGATCCTTTAATAGCACTTTTGAAACTTTTACAAATCTTTCGACCTATCTGTACCAAAATACAGGTTGCTCTCTAAGTTTTGGAAAGTCATTAGTAAATGACAATATATCTTGTCGGGACCAACGAACATGCACATCGCTCCACCTGGTACTTCTCTCATTGGACACAACCTTTCCACTTTTTCTGTTTCTTTCAACATATATTCTGATACAGTGCTTTTCCCTTGAGATTCTTCCTTTTTCTTTAACCACCTAGCTTTCCATCTGTCTACGTCACCCCATTTTTGCAACAATGTTAGCAATTCTTTAATTTGTAATTTACGACCTGAAAAATTCATATTTTCTAAATCTTTGTCAGAAAATTCAGCTCGATACGGTTTCTGTAACACTTTTGATTTATCAATGTCAATTCCCATTTCACTTGCCAGACTCGTTAATTTTTCATGAAATGTTTTTGTATTCCGGGTGATACTCAGACATATAAACAACAATTCATCTTCATTTAATGCATTCAATCGATCTAATCCCACACTCCCAGCAATCATTTCTTCTAATTAAACTCTTAATTTAAAAATATCGAATATCTTTGACTGTGATTTTGTTTTTTCTATTTCTCTGGACCATCTTTTAATTTCTTCTGGAGTAACTACAGTTGCACTTCTCGTACCTGAAGAGGTTTCTATTTGTACTTCTCTAGTATTTACAGGTGTAGTTTTTCTAGCTGAGCTACTTACTGGTTCTCTTATAGGTGAATCCATCAAAGAAATTTCTGACCCACATTCACTTGTTTGGTCATCAACTATTAATGTTTCTTTCCTTGGTTGTACTACAGGTGTAGTTAGAACAGGAGGTCTAGGACTGGGACTAGTCTGTTTTACTCCATATAAAGGAACAACTGGACCTATAGTTACATAACTTGTCAAGGCCTCAGGACTGACATTTAACTGTGTAATTTCTGAATTAACTCACTCCTTTGCTTATTTATTGCTTCTTGTTCTTTTTCCTGTAATTTGTTTCTAATGATGCCTCATGTAATACTTGTGGAACTAAAGGTGGTTTTAAGAACGGGGCACTAGCATTTGTCTAATTCTGCTCTTCAATATAAGGTGGCGGATTTTTCCTTAATAAATCCTCCAAGTAATCATCTTCTGGATCAGTACTTGACATTAAATTTTTAGTTTTCTCAGTACGTTTACTCTCTGTTTGTTCTTCTAATGCTCGGACAGGATATAATCCTTCTACCAGCATAGACTGTCTCCATTGCTTCATCTGCTTATCTCTTGTTTCTTTAGGTAATTTAGGATAACATGTATTAATGCTTTTATCACTTCTGAATCTGTCTAGTTCAAAAGCCTCTATTTCCCATTCCTCCAATGCCTCATATTGGGTTAATCTAGGTCTTGGATCTAATTCATTCATGCGTGTTCTTAAATTGTACAAAACTCTACCATTAAAGGTACCATTTTCTGGAAATGCCAAAATTCCATCATCTTTTGTATATTCTATCCATACAAAAGTATGGTAGCCCCTTTCAACCATCATATATGATGCAGGCGTGTTCGGTGGTGGAATAATAATCCCTTCTCTGTTTTTTATTGACTTATCCTTTTTAAAGAAATTTGTAACTTTCTTAGCAAACGAAATTTTTTCTTTTATCTCCGTACATGATATAAGGTCTTCCTCTTAACATCTGTTGTTTAGCAAAACCTAGATATTTTCTATCTGGTCGATTTCCTATGAATTCTGGATCTAAATGCCACATATATTTTATGCCGCTTTTCTTCGTAATGACACTCGATTTATATACGAGAAACCTCCAATACCAAAAACGTTTCTTATTTTCATTGACCAATCAACAATTAAAATCTAAAATATTTTCAACCAATGGTTAGGCGGCTTTGTGAGACGAGTTCTCGCGCTCCTGAACTCACCCCTCCTTTACAAAATTACCTCAGCTACACACCCGCTGTATTAGCCAATATCAGCACAGCTCCGCAACTGACTCCCTCTTTTGCAAGGTAATACGAGAGATTTATTTTAAATGCTCATTTTCATTAACATTGTAAAAACATTAGCCACTGTGTCCAAGTAACTATTTTGAAAGAAAATAATGATTTATATTCACTGCGAGTAACTCCCTTCCGTTTACTCTTCATACACTACAAGTAGACCCCTTCCGTCTACCTTTCACGCAAGCAACGGAGAACCCGTTACTCCTTCGAGCTTACCCTTTCTAGGTTATGCAAAGCCAAAGTTTCACCAACGAACCCCTTTGCTGTCAATCAAGCTCAAAAGAACCTGCTACTTCTCCAGTGTGACCCTTTCTAGGTGATATCACACCAAAATTTTACTAGCAAACTCTTTGCTATCAATTATTCACACATTTATACAGAAAAATCCCTAAAACAGTGCTTCCGGTTTTACCTAACCATGCACTTACTACCTCGAACAACTGACCTCACTACAGAATGGCTTCCATTTACCACCTGTTATTCTGCCCCCGGGGTTTCCAGACAAAACAAACAACAGGTACGGACAGTTTTGGTTAATGCATAAAATCAATACAATCAATAACTAATAATCAATATATACTACCTATCTATCTACACTAATCCCTAACCCCTACTCTGCTACCAAAAATAACTGATAGAGCGCAGGCTCACCTGGGCCCATATATCTATATATACATTAAACAGGTAAACCTACACTCTAATCAATTCGGGTTTTTATCATTTGGATTTTATACCATTTATCTTACCAATCCAAGTCACCGATACCTAAAGTCCTAAAGGATCAACGGAGTTAGAGAGAAATAGATAGAAATAATAACATTTAGCATTTCCTAAATAACCACAAACTCGGGAAAGGTTTAAAATCTTTATCTAAGTAAAATCTTTGAAGGTTTTATAAACGTGAAAAAACTCAAAATTAATTTCTTGTTCTGTTTAGATTAATGAAGAATTTTAGAACATAAGCAATTCGAATGATTTGGAGAGAAAATGTTGTTAATCATTTAAACAGAGGGTGGGTAAAAGAAAGGGAAAACAGTACAATGACAACCCACACTTAATAGTTACCTATTTCGGTGTGATGACCAACCCTGGTCATAAGCTGAGTCAAAGAAATAGAATCCCAAAGTACAGATGCCAGCAGAAGAGAACAGGTGCAAGGCAGAATCAGGACAGGTTATGGACCAAATTGGGTCAGGATAGGACCACCACAGTCTAAGACCAGCACCACAGTTAAAGTACAAAACGCCAGCGTTGTAAACCCTCTCTGCAGCTAACAGTCGAACCCCGATGTCATCTATCTCCTCCCCAGAACCCTGATTGGGTTATCGAATCTTCTGACAGATTGCTCCACCAGCAACTCTGCTCCCGATCATCTATTGAGTGCGTTGGCTGACAGGTCAGCTATTCGGACAAGTCGGACAATCTAGCTAGCTAAACCTACCCTAGTCGGGTAGTCAGGTCAGTGTGCCACCCCCAAATGTTGCAAATGTGTAAATCCCACAATTTTATTGGACAAGAATGAGGAGTAGCCATCAAACCATATTTTTCAAGAGGCAACTTGTCAATCATGTATTCATGACATCCCCTCCCATAACTTTATCAACCCATGTTCTTTTTATTCCTCTCGGTAATGAAAGGTATCAAATGTTTTTATTTTATTAAACAATTTTATCAATTCAGCTTCCTCTGTCAAGGCAAGAAATTCATTCTTCTCCGACTTCGATGTCCGTCTTGGCCATGATTTAAGGCTACAGCTTCTGTGGCTTGAGGACATTTGTCGCACAGGCACAGTCTCTCCAAAGATGGAAGTCAGCAAAGCGTTTAGGTCCATTCAGTTTATCATGTAAAAATAGAAAAGAACAGTTTTAGAGTAACAGAATCAATAAATACACTTTTTACCATTTCTTTCTACTCTATTCCCATTATTTTATTTTATACTATTGCGTTAGAGATTATGCGAAACAGACAGCTTAGCAAGGCAGCGGTGCAAGCTTCTTGCACGTTAGGACACATAACGGCCATCTTAGTTCTGTAGTAGGGGAATCTCTGTTATAGTCATAATCTAGTGAATAGTCCCGCCCATGTGCGTGGACCCCGGAGCAATCAAAAATAATCTCTTAAGTTGTCAAAATTGCAGAACTACAAAGACACTTAAGAGAGTATTTAATGACAGATAATGCAGCCTATGTCCACAGGCTACACTGTCCAGTACTTCAACTAGAAATTCCACCAAAAATCCACACAAACAGCACAACCTGCCCAGTTTCCTCCATAGAGAGGAAGGAATGGATAGACAAGCCCCATAGGCTGCCATTATGTGGCTCAAACAAGATACTGTGCCTTTAAGAGAACTCTCCAGAACTTCTCCCAGTATCCCAGAATGCACAGCAGGTCCCTTTTACTTTCAGTTCTTTTTTCCGGCTCCTGCTAGCAGGACCCTGGAGCATTGAGCTCTCCCTTTCAAGGGTTTATTTGGTGATTTTTTTTCACTTTTTCTTGTGTGTAGTGCTTGTTGTTAAGTACTAAGCCCTTTTTCTTCACAACATTGTCAAAATGCCTGGATTATTTGACAATTGCCCAGAGTGTGATAGAAAAAAGGCCAAATACGACCCTCATGGAGTGTGCATCATCTGCCTCCCCTGTTCTCACCTCCCAGAGGAGTGTGAAATCTGCAAAACCCTCTCTGCCAGGACCCTGAGAGAGAGGATAAAGATCAGGCTCCAAGGCCTCGAGGCACAAGGTGGGTCAGGGCATGCTTTATCTGCCCATGTTGAGGCCTCTGGGGGGCTCCTCAGGGGCAGGAAGTCCAGCAAGCGTCCCCATTCTCCACCAGCACAGATTGCGTCGACTACGGCGTCGAGGGGGATGACAACGGTCTGTTCCCCATCTCCGCGTGGATCTGGGGAGAAGCGGCGTCGAGGGAGCTGAACAGACCACCGTCGACAGCATCATCATCGAGTCATCGACGTCATGAAAAGGCCCGGCGTCGGCGCTCGCCGTCGAGGCGACACCGCCGCTCGCCGTCGGCAAAGAGGAGAAGATCAGCGTCGAGGGGATCCAGGAAGTGCTGTTGAGGGGTGCGACTAAGCTAGGGATCACGGTGACGGTGCCAACACCTACGACGTCCGTGATCTTCGAGACACTTCACAAAAAGCATTTGTCTCGACCGCTGCTGCCGTGGTACCCGGTTTGGAGGAGCCTGCCAAGGAGTTGTTCCTCACTCCGGCGGTTACGAAGGCAGCCCCCTCCAGACTCCATTATTGTGACAGCGGCTAAGAAGCAGCATGCCACCACTCCTTCTTCGACAGTGCCGCCTGATAAGGACTGCCGGTGGCTGGATTCGGCGGGCAGAAAGGTCTGTGGGACGGCATCTACCACCATGAAGGCTGCAAGTGCCGGGGCTCTGCTGGGGCGATATGATAGTGCCCTATGGGAGTCCCTCCAGCAGTACGCTGAGCTCCTCCCTCATGACAAGAAAGAGGACTTTCTGGAGATATTAAATGAGGGAATGATGGTGTCTAACCAGATCATCAGCATGGCTGCTGATGTATCTCTTTTGGCAGCACACGGATACTGCCACGGCACCAATCAACGGCGTCATGCTTGGCTTCGCCTCACCTCACTTAAACCGGAGGCGCAACAGCGGGTGGCCAACCTGCCTTTCTCGGGGGAAACCCTGTTCGGCAAACATGCGGACGATGAAATGGCCCGTATGAAAGCAGAAGCCGAAACCCTGACGGCTATCGGGTTAGAGAAGCCTGAGTAGAAGAAGAACTACCGCCCGTTCCAGAGATGGTTCGGAAACTCAGGCAGAGAGCGGGGGCAGACTTCCGGACAGCAGCAACAACAACAGCAGCAGTTCCGGAAGCCCTTCCAGAAACGTCAGAGGGGCAGAGGAAGCCAACAGTCCGCAACAGCGACCAAAGGCCCGGCCGGGTCTAGGCCCTGAGCGTTTACTTCCCCTACATCCATTACCCACTCCGGTGGGGGGAAGCATTCAATTTTTTCTGGCAGAGTGGAGAAAAATTACTCAGGACAAGTGGGTGCTGAATATTGTTTGCAATGGATACAGTCTTTGGTTCACCTGCCCGCCTCCAGCTATTCCGCCGGTGAGCTCGCAGTTTCAGCTGCGCGAGCTCCAGGCAGAGGCCGACATGTTATTAAGGAAAAGGGCGATAGAAGACGTACCTCAGCCTCAAAGGGGAAGAGATCTGTACTCACGGTTCTTTCTTGTCTGCAAGAAGGACAAGAACGAGTTCAGGCCCATTCTGGACTTGCGGCAAGCAAACAAGTGGATTCGCAGAGAGAGATTTTGCATGCTGTCATTGCAGCAGATTTACCCTCAGGTGCAGCAGGGAGACTGGCTTTGTGCTATAGACCTACAGGATGCGTACTTCCATGTGCCCATTGCACAGAAACACAGAAAGTTCCTGCGATTCCAAGTCTGCACCAATCATTATCAATACACAGTACGGCCATTCGGGCTGAAGTCTGCGCCCAGGACGTTCTCGAAGTGCATGGCAGTGGTAGCCGCACACCTGCGGAAAAACAAGGTGTTTTGTCTACCCGTACCTGGACGACTGGTTGATCAAGGCCTCCTCCTTCTCGGAAGCTCAAGCACACTTCCAGAAGACGTGCTTTCTTCTGAACAAGCTGGGGTTGCACATCAACATGTCCAAGTCTGTTCCGACTCCGGTCCAATGCATACAGTACTTGGGAGCCTCCATCAATACGCTGTCAGCAAGCGTGTCTCCTTCGGAGGAGCGATGGTTATCACTCCTTCGGAAGACTCAGGCTCTTATGACCGGTCCATCTACAACAGTGAGGACGGCATCTTCTCTACTGGGGTCGATGGTCTCTTGTATCTTCCTCACGCCTCACGCACAGGTGCACATGAGAACACTGCAGGCGTGCTTGGAGGATCAGTGGGATCAGAGGACTGGTTCTTGGGACGACAGGATACGACCATCTCTGCATGCTCTTCAGTCTCTGAAGTGGTGGTGTTCAGCGGAGAATCTCCTCAGAGGGGTTCCCTTCCACAAGGACATTCCCGCACAGACGATCGTGATGGATGCGTCTCTCCACGGCTGGGGAGCGCACTCCGGAGACTTACAGATTCAAGGGATGTGGTCTCTGTCGGAGTCCATGTACCACATCAATTTCTTGGAACTCAGAGCTGTTCACTTGGCACTGAAGGCCTTTCATCCGTCCTTTCAGACCAACTCTCTGCTTGTACACACGGACAATACGACCACGATGCATTACCTCAACAAGCAGGGGGGCTCGAGATCACTCACTCTGTCGCAGGAGGCGCAGGCGATCTGGCACTGGCTTCTGGCCAGAGGACTGACGATAACGGCTACCCATCTGCCAGGTGTGCAGAATGTTCAGACGGACGCACTGAGCAAACTGATTCAGGAAAACCACGAATGGGTCATAGCGACAAAGTGCTAGGAGAAGTCTTCGCAAGGTGGGGGACTCCAGACGTAGATCTGTTTGCCACCGCCGAAAACAGGAAATGCCGAGACTTCGCCTCCAGATACTACCAGCAGGGGACGTTGGGGAATGCCCTATGAATCAACTGGTCGAACAGCTTTCTGTACGCTTTTCCACCCATTTCCCTGATTCCGGTGGTGCTCATCAAGCTGTCTTGGTCCAGGGCGCGGATGATATTGATCGCCCCGGAATGGCCCAGGCAGTGGTGGTTCATGGACCTGCTTTACCGGTCTCTCCTTCCTCACATACGGTTGCCGTGCAGGCCGGACCTTCTCACGAAGTTCGGGGGGAAGATGGTGCACCCGAACCTCTCGTCTTTGAGTTTGGTGGCATGGCTCCTGATATAGTGCAATATGGCCATTTCAATCTGCCCAAAGATTGTATGGACATACTGAAGGAGTCTAGGCGACCTTCAACTAGGACTTCTTATGCTTACAAGTGGAAGAGATTCAGCATCTGGTGCAAGTCCAAGAACTATGACCCTACGACGTGTAAGGAGGATGTCATCCTTCCTTATCTTCTACTTTTGGCCCAGACTGCCTACAGGAAATGCCCTTCACAGACTTCCTTCTTCCAGATCCCTGTGATCAAAGATTTTTTGTAAGGCTTGAAGAAAGTATTCCCTCCTGTCTGGCTTCCTTCACCTTCATGGGAATTGAATGTGGTGCTTGTAGGAAGGTGGATATCTGACTATGGTTACCCCCAACTTTTTGCCTAGTGTTTAGCTGGTTTAGCTGGTTTTCGACTTAGTTGGCCTGGGATCCCGCTATTCAGGACCCCAGGCTTCCTGCTCTCTCTGTTAAAATGGATTCCATGTACCTTAGGTGCATATCTAATTGGATACTGGGTCACCTTATCAGTCCCTGTACAGTGTACCTTAGGTACCTAGGGCATAGGTGCACTCAGGGAATTATATAGTGAAAGACCTTGACATATTAGACATAGAATGATATCTGTAGATCTGGCAGATTTAAGAAGATACATGCTCCTCCCCCTCTTTT
This sequence comes from Lissotriton vulgaris, assembly GCF_964263255.1. NCBI lineage: Eukaryota > Metazoa > Chordata > Amphibia > Caudata > Salamandridae > Lissotriton > Lissotriton vulgaris. The sequence continues at coordinate 772,427,530 of NC_141685.1, read as the reverse complement.
TGTCTATTAACAATATCTGGACGTCTTTGTGGTTATTAATAACAAAGAATCACAACCTTTCCAGTTAGAACATGAGAAATCAGAGGATTTTGCATGTCTGAAAGTCCGAAGCATTTTTTTTCTATTTCTATTTTTATTTTCGCTTTGTACACGGCCTCGAGTGAAATGCTAGAGCATATACACTTGTTAGGCTTTGTTTCCAGGCGACCGCGAAGATCACATGACTTTTCGGGGGCCCAATAAACACCTAAGTCTCACTGCACAGTCCGCTCACATGACCGGCTTAGGACCTATCAGTAAACTGCTCTTAACTGCAGTGGGCCCATTATGCATCGAAGCTCTTACTGCACAGTCCGATCACATGACCGGCTGAGGATCAATCAGCAAACTGTTCTTAACTGAAGCTTCAACTCCGTTTAGGTACCTCCCCAACCGGCTCGGAAGACGGCGAAGAGGTACCGACGGAGAGGTGAGATGTACCAAAGCTCTTCCTTTCGAAGATCTGCTTTCGCCATTATACTTTCTTTACAAAGGTAAAAGCTTATGACTTGTCAGAACTCTGTCTTAGTACCTCCTTTGAGACCGAGTTTACGTTGGAGTTAAAACGAAATATGAGTGAAGCTCAAATGAGCTGTTCAGCATAATGGCATTTTCTACAGCTTCGTTGGAGGTTGTATTTGTTTGGGGGCGTGAAGACTGGAGATGTAGGACTACTAAGTAGTACTGAACATGTTTACGACACCTCTTTTATATAGACGTTACTAGATAGCGGTCGTCTAGTCCTTATGACACTCTGCTACGATTAACTTGATGAAATCAGCCATGATTCTTTCTCTTACCTGTCATCGTAAGAATCTCTGATCCAATTCATTGTGTTTCTCACATACCTTCTTGAAACAAAAATCTTGTATCATATATCTCTTAGAGTACTGGTGTTTGTTATTTTTAATTGACAGGAAGCGATTACATATCTTTCCTCTTGCTTCCTTTTTAATAGAGCGGTGCTTCCCTCATCCCCTGAGCCGTTGCCAGGCGGGGTGGGGCCCACTACTTCGACTACAAGGGTAAGACGAAGTACACTCTGTCACATGCAAGAATTACATCTAAGTGTCTTCATGTTTGAAAACTATAGAACCAATGTGTTGTTCTACCAAACAATCAGGTTACAGCTAAATGTGGATTCATTACACGTTATTATGTCTATGTGTGTGTGGTCATTTTACTGTTCTGTCTGTGTCTTTTATCTTCCCACCAGTGACATACAATACACCTGCAAGCAAAGACTACACCCAGGAATTCACATATCTTTGCAGTAGCACTATTTAATGTCTAGGTCCTGATGAAAGCATTGGACTCGTTAGTCCCTTCAAATTGCTGAAACATGTTGGCCATCTCTACATCTAGGTAGATATTTGTTAAGTCTACCTTTGCTGCTCTTTTAATATTGGTGGAGCGAGCAATAAACAGAATAAACTCTTCATTCTTGCTCCCTCACCCACTAAGCACATACTTCTTTTTCTTTACAAGCACTGCAAATCACTCACCCCCATACCCACCAACTGGCACTTTGTGACACTCTAACCATACTGGTCACTGCCAGGTCTACAGGAGGTTATGAGATCTGACCTTCCAACTTTACTGGTAGTGGTCCAAATATATGGCTTACAGGAATCCCAAATGATGAAGGGCGGTTCTGAGTGGTGACTGATGGGTATCCTGTTAGGGATCACAGGACACCTATTTATGTTTTTTCTTTGACTTTAAGTGGGTTGTCACAGACATCTTTAGTTCAATGTACCACACATAGATTCTATATATAGACCCTTTGACACTTTTGTGTTTCACATGCACTCAGGGCCTACCAGGGGCTGCAGCATGTATTATGCCACCTCTTGCTGGCCATCCAAATCTGACACAACTGGCTGAACAATCAGCTGGGGCAAGGTGGTGTAATCACCCCTTGCTTTAGATATAGTATACCTATATCTAACCCTAAAATGGACACATATACTCCTATAAGTCACTCCTATGGCAGGCCTTAACAATCCTGGAGGCAGAGTGCTTGGAATTATGTGATATAGTGCTCTGGCATGATCTGAGCCTGTCTACTGCTTTCGGAACCAAGTCCTTTAGCTGTTTCCATGATAACGCTATACCATATACTCTTAAGTGCATTATAACCTCACGGTTATTGCTAACTTTGGCATAGCATTATCAAAACATGTCGAGTAAGGTGTCATACGAATTGGAATACTACCCCCTCGCCAATTCTGGTGACGGGGGTAGCATTCCACCCTTCTAGAGGGACACGACATGTATGTAACTGTGAACCCTGGTTAAAGTTAACTCGAGCCTCAGCATCACAACATGGATGCTGCCACCACAGACACAAGTCTGACCGCCTGCTGCTGGGACTCCTTCCAGTGAGGGAGGCTTGGACAAAGGGTTTCCTGCCTTGGGAGGTGCTAGCACCACCCCAGACAGGATTTTGTGTATTAGGTAGGACAGGGCTGAAAGGACTGAGACATGCCTGGGGCACACAAGGTGCCCAGTGCATACACCGGCTCAAACCAGTTGCTGGGGCACGCCAGCCCAGCTCTGGCGCGACACCGGACAAAGGATAGGGGGTGTAACCACCCCCCTTCCTGGTCCCACCCATGGGAGGGACCTAGTGATAGTGCAGCCCCCTTTAGGAGAAAAGGTAGGAGCTGGTCCTATTCCAAATTAGATTATCCTGATTTGAAACTCTACAAGAAGAAACTCTGGACTTTGACGTTCTGCTCCACAGAAGACTGAAGAAATCTCCCTTGTGGGCAAGGAGTGTCCACCCTGCATCTGCAAGCACCATCAAGCGTCCCAGCGGTTCACTTTGTCATCTTCCCGAGTGGATCCAGACTTCAGATCCCAATGAGACCCGGATTCCCAGACCTCTCTGACCTCTACCTACATCTGCAGCACAGCTGAGATCCGTGGGTGCGACGAGACACGTGGGACTGGCCATCTTGAAGAAACTGCACTTCGCTTCCAGCATGACTTCAGAGGCATCCTCGACAAAGTGCTTTGGGGATTGAGAAGCCCCAGTCCCGAGCAGCTCCTACACAGAAGATCAGCCCTCCAGCATCCACGAGATCTGCGTGCGGCCCTTTTGCTTGATTGCTGCTCGACGCGTTGTCTGGTCACTTGCCGGCTGGCTAGTGGCCTCCTAGACGACGATCCTTGAAATCCACACCGCTGGTCTGGTTGCTCCAGACTGGCCCCTGCTTCCCTGCAAAGGAGAAGCACCCCGGACCCTCCTGGTTCGCACCAGACGCCTTTTCCACTCACCGCATGGGTTGCCTTTGCCAAGGCCTGTTGATGCCGATTACGGATCCAACACTGCCGACAGCGAGAGCCTGCGTGGGACAGGTCGTGCCTCCATCCTGGTCATCGAAGACACCACCTGGTCCACATGGCTGCTGAGTCAAGCGTCCACTCTTCACCTGATCGCGACGACAGCATCTGGTTCCTTCCTGGTTCCATTCTAGTCACTGGCTAGTGACTTTGAACATTGTCCCCTCTGCTTTCAGGTCTTCAGCATTCCTGATCCACCCTTGGATCACACCGGACATCTTCCTCCTGGTCCCCTGCAGCATCTTTTCTTTCAGGCTCCATAGACTTCAACGCAGAAACCCGACACGACTTCGCACCTATGCACCCGCAGCCCGTGGGTGAGGTAACAAGAGCATTTCGGTGCTCAAAGGTAGATCGACTCTCCTAGTGTCCAGTTTCACAGTCGTTTTAGTCCTAACTAGTCAGGATTGTCCGTACTCACCTTTTTCTTGAACTTTACTGTCCATAGACGTTGTTACGCATCTCGCGTGTGAGTTCACACTCTGCACACACGCTCTGTGGGCCTCCTATTACTTACCTAAAGTTAGGATAGTATAGTCCCAGCGATCCTACAGCCTCTGGACAGCTCCATTCCTTCTATCGACTTCCTTATACCACTTGTTTAGTATATGGTTTGTTGTGCCCCTAGGGCAACATTGTAACTTGTGCAACTTTACGTATTTTTCTTAAGAGTCTTGTCATGTGCTTAGCCCTCTGATCTCATAAAGAGTTCAGAGGTGTTTGTTAGTTAATAAATATCTTGTTTATTTTCATAACTACCTGTGTGGTGTCCTTTCATTTGGTATTCAAGGGGTTATATGTGGTAAAACAGCTTGCTTCACATGCCAAAAGAGTTTAGCCTAAGACTGCTTTGTCCATGCTACCATTAGGATCGCTGGTCTATAAGGTTGACTTACAACCAATCACCATAAGGGTTGTTTGGACTGATACAAGGTGATCACTAGAATTAGTGAGCATCATATATCAGGCCAACTTCTCACATTGGTGTGCAGCGGTTGGGATTTGAGCTTGCTGTTGTTTTTACCAAATATAATCTTGAGATATCATTTGAAAGATCACATAAGGTACCATAGGTACATATAACAAAGCTTAGAAATACTCTGAGTTCTACTGAACCAGCTGTTGTTTTAGAAAGGGAGTAGCACACCCTGACTACAACTCTTAGCAAGGGATCAGTAGGAAAACCCCACAGTGTAGGTAAGTGCACCACTTACACCTCACTAGAAAGCATGTCTATTACAGGAGATAACACAGTGGCTCCCCTTGTGAATATTGACCCTCCACAGGTCATTTCAAGATATGCAGCCCGCAGCTTCCAGGAGATGAGACAATTGTGTACCTCCAGGAAACTGAAACAGGGTTCTAACCCTGCCCTTCCTTTTCTGATAGGTCTCTTAGAGACATATGATGCAAGAAGGGCTTCTAATCCAGGCCCCTCTGATCTTACAGATGGAAGCATACCTCCAGTAGAAGATGACTCTAACCTCCCTGAGACAGAAGATGTGGAGGAGGATGAATAATCATCTGAAGGAGAGGTAGACAATGGTCCAGTTACAGTCAGCAGACTTACCAGGGCCAACTTAAGCCTACATGAGGATGGAACTGGGGAGCCCCAAACCCATCCACAAGCAGGCCTAACCTTGGGAATAGATGAGTTAGGTCTCACTCCAGTGGCTCTAACAAATCTATTCACACCCATGTCTCTCAGGCATCTTCTCAGAGAGGGATGACATCCCCTCAGAGAAGAGAGAATGAAGCTAAGATGAGGGAAGTGAATCTGAGGATTGAGAGGGAAGAACTTGCCCTTGCCAAAGAGAAACTTGCCTTTACCAGAGAGCAGAAATTGAGTGGGTTAGAACCCACTGGTGGCAGCATTATCTCTAGAGATAAAGACAGGAGTTTTGATAATAGACACCTGAGTAAAATAGTGCCCCCCTTTAAGGTAGGGGATGTCATCCACAAATGGATGACTGCTTTGGAGAGAGCCTGCAAAGTACAGCAGGTACCCCAGAGTCAGTTGGCAGCTATATTGTGGCTCTCCTTTGAAGGTAAAGGTAGAGATAAGCTCTTCACTGTTAGAAATGAGGATGCTACTGATTACCAAGTCCTGAAAAATGTACTGATTGATGGGTTTGGCTTAACAACTGAACAGTACAGGTTGATGTTCAGAGACACCCAGAAAACTCAGGCCCAGGATTGGACTGACTTTGTTGATTGCGCCACTAAGGCTTTGGAAGGCTGGCTACTGGGAAGTAAGGTTACTGATTTCACAGGATTGTATAATCTAATTATGAGAGAGCAAGTCTTAAATAACTGTCAGAACCAGTTATTACACCAGCACCTGGTAGACTCTGATCTGACCTCTCCACAAGAATTGGGTAAGAGGGCAGACAAAGGGGTCAGAACCAGGATTAGGCCTAAGAACCAGAGTGGTGACCAAGAGAAAGAATCAACCAAGCCTCAAAAGAAGGGTGGGAATAAATCTACAGATCAAACCACAAAAGGGCCCCAAAAATCCTCTGAAGGGGTGGGTCCCAGAATCCTTCCAATACCCAAAAGAAACCTTATTGCAATGCCTGCAAACAGGTAGGCCATTGGAAGACTGACAGCAGTTGCCCAAAGGCCAACAATAAGGAAAATATTCCTCCAGGTAATACTCCAACACCTCCTGTTACTACTAGTAGTAATCCCCGAGGTGTGGGAGTGCCCCCAAGAAATTGGTTGGGTATACTTGGGGAAATCAGGTGGACTCTGGTCTAACCAGGTCCCCTACCACAGATACTCCTGTTTGTGAAAATGGCATGGGGTTTGCCAATTTCACTGCTTGTCCCAACACTTTGGACAAGTGAGGAAATAGAAATTTTTACGTAGCCAATGTGTCCCCTGCGTGTACCCCACGTTTAGTGTATGTTCATGTCACCCATGCACTTTCCCTCTCATGCCTGTAATAACAATGCCTCTGCATTTCCGTCCCATGTTAGAATGTCAGTTACCAAGCCTTCCATGAAAGAAACGTTAATTCTGCACTGAGGCCTATGTTGCCCATGTTGCCAATGTATTTGCATGGTGCACGTTTAAAAGTCGAGATGAACCCGTTTTGTGGCTCAGCCGAGCCAGGACCCGAATTCAGGCTCCATGCCTCCCAGACACTCTGAAAGCTGCAGCTCAGCTATGTATCCCTGACCTCTCGCATACTTTCTGCTCAGCCGAGAGGGGCCCAGTCCGGCCTGCCAAGACAGTATTTTGCTCACAATTATCTGCTCTGCTCCACAGAAACACATTCCTGCCTAGCGAAGAAGGTAAACAGAACCCGTCCACAGAGATAGAGCCCAGCCTTTCTGTTTCCGTCTAAGGGATTTACAGAGCTCGCATCCATCGAAGGCCCATGGCCCTCACGCAATGCACGAAGAAATATATGCACACACTGGCTTTTAGTGATGAGCAACCTTTGCTTGAGCGACCTTTACTTCAGACCATACATCCTCCAAACTTAAGATATCAGATAATACCAGGCGTGCAGGTCGTCCTGACACTCAAGGCTTCTCTACTAGAACGAAAGTCAGCTCCCCCCAGCTTCCCCAGTTACACGTCAATTGCACGTCATGACCAAGTGGCGCACACAAGTAGGGTAAAGGTTTCAGCTGACCACGCAGACCCCCTCCATGTATCCACCCACCTATGACACACCTATGACTCCTCAAGGGAACGCCCACGTGTACGCCTTCTTACACGCCCTTTTGCACGCCCATGTGCTCTTATCTCTCGCTTTCGCTTGCTCCGCCTGGAGCGCTCCGCCTTCTCTATGCAACGTAATGTATGTTTAATGTATAAATAATGTACTCTGTGAATAAAGTTCAGAAGACCCTTCCTGAACCTTAGTGGTGATGGAACCTGATTCTCCCTTAACTCGAGTTACTGAAATAAAGCCCTTTTGAATCGGACACCACGGACTCTGCCTCTCATTATATGCATGACCTTTTGTTTAAGTATAGAAATTCCGACAGGGTAATATTTTATTTACCACACAAGTACAAACAGGAGCCCCTCATCAATGGTATAAAGGTTGAGGCCTATAGAGACACAGGGGCTAGCATCACCATGGCGACTGAGAGCCTAGTCCCCTCAAGGCAACTTTTACCTGGTGCCACATACCAGGTAACCAACATTGATGGAGTACAGAGAGATCATCCCATGGCAGTGGTAAAACTCAGCTGGGGACGTGTCACTGGTCCCAAGAGAGTGGCAGTGTCATCAAACTTGCCTGTATATTGTCTACTGGGGAATGATTTAGAGATCTCACCCTGGGCTGAGGTAGAGCAAGAAACCCATTTTAAAATGGTAAATCTCCATGGAAAGGTTAGTGGGGCTGTGATGGCCCCAGTCCAAGATGTCCTCCCTGAACAGGTCAGGAGGGTTGTGCCAGTCTCAGCCCAATCCCAGATAGATTCCTTCCCTGACCAGGTTGGCAGGGCTGTGATGGTCACAGCCCATACCCAAACTGAGTCCCTTCCTGAAAAGGTTGGTGAGGTTGTGATGGCCACAGCCCAAACTCAGACTGATAGTAGTGTTGTGAAGCCTGAAACTATGGATCACTCCACTCAAACAGAGAGCATTGAGGGGGAAGAGAAATCTCCCTCCCACCAGACTCTAGGAAAGGATCAGCCTCCCCAGGGAACTGACCTTGCCCCTTGTGAAGAAACTGCCCCAGAGGTAGTCAGGCCTAGCCTGGCAGAACCCCTGATGTCAGTGGACCCTTCCAAGGTGGGACCCAGTCTGGAGCAGGTAACCTGCCCCTCTCTACCCTGCCTCAGTCAGCCCAGGGCTGTAGAGGACAGGGAGGCCAGTGGTGGACCCCAAAGTGCCCCCTGTCCAAAAGACCTCCCCAATCAGCAGATTAAGGGCGCTGAAGCTAGCAGACCTAGCCAAGTGAAACTAAAACAAACTCCTGAGGGATCCCCCTTAAACTTAGTTAGGGACCTCCCACAGATGGACACTGTTGGCACAGTCAAACCTGGGACCTAAGGGCCCCAAACCTGACCTGTCCCTCCAGTAAGCCAAACAGAGGGACCCAGCCTCCAGCTTTAGGTAGCCAGAGGCTGACCCTGAGAGCACACTGCAACTCAGTCCTGGAAAGAAAGGCATATATGGTGGTTAGTGATTGGAGGAAGTTGAGCCCAACATTAGAGGAGCCTCACTTCAGTACTCCATCCCAGCACCAGCCTTTTACTTTGCCAAAACACACCACAGGTAGAGATTCCCTATGGTGGAGACCCTCAGATACCCTTAGGGTGAGGGATTGCTTAGTGGACCATGAGATAGGGGTACCCATGCCAGTGCATGCATCTCCTCATATGGCCACTCAGGCAATATAGGCTTACCTGGTTACCTGGTCAAGGATAACCTTATCTCCTTTCGTTTGAGGGGGGGGTTGTGTAGGAAGGTGGATATCTGACTATGGTTACCCCCAACTGTTTGCCTAGTGTTTAGCTGGTTTTCGACTTAGTTGGCCTGGGATCCTGCTATTCAGGACCCCAGGCTTCCTGCTCTCTGTGTTAAAATGGATTCCATGTTATTTTGGTACATATCTAATTGGATCTGGGTCACCTTATCAGTCCCTGTACAGTGTACCTTAGGTACCTAGGGCATAGGTGCACTCAGGGCCTACCAGGGGCTGCAGCATGTATTATGCCAACCCTGGCTGGCCATCCAAATCTAACACAACTGGCTGATCAATAAGCTGGGGCAAGGTGGTGTAATCACCCCTTGCTTTAGATATAGTATACCTATATCTAACCCTAAAATGGACACATATACTCCTATAAGTCACTCCTATGGCAGGCCTTAACAATCCTGGAGGCAGAGTGCTTGGAATTATGTGAGATAGTGCTCTGGCATGAGCTGAGCCTGTCTACAGCTTTCGGAACCAAGTCCTTTAGCTGTTTCTATGATAACGCTATACCATATACTCTTCAGTGCATTATAACCTCGCGGTTATTGCTAACTTTGGCATAGCATTATCAAAACATGTCGAGTAAGGTGTCATACGAATTGGAATACTACCCCCTCACCAGTTCTGGCGACGGGGGTAGCATTCCACCCTTCTAGAGGGACAGGACATGTATGTAACTGTGCCCCAGCTCTGGCGCGACACCGGACAAAGGATAGGGGGTGTAGCCACCCCCCTTCCGGGTCCCACCCATGGGAGGGACCTAGTGATAGTGCAGCCCCCTTTAGGAGAAAAGGTAGGAGCTGGTCCCATTCCAAATTAGATTATCCTGATTTGAAACTCTACAAGAAGAAACTCTGGACTTCGACGTTCTGCTCCACAGAAGACTGAAGAAATCTCCCTTGTGGGCAAGGAGTGTCCACCCTGCATCTGCAGGCACCATCAAGCGTCCCAGCGGTTCACTTTGTCATCTTCCCGAGTGGATCCAGACTTCAGAGCCCGACGAGACCCAGATTCCCAGACCTCTCCGACCTCTACCTACATCTGCAGCACAGCTGAGATCTGTGGGTGCGACGAGACACGTGGGACCGACTATCTTGGAGAAACTGCACTTCGCTTCCAGAACGACTTCAGAGGCATCCTCGACGGAGTGCTTTGGGGATTGAGAAGCCCCAGTCCCGAGCAGCTCCTGCACAGAAGATCAGCCCTCCAGCACCCACGAGATCTGCGTGGGGCCCTTTTGCTTGATTGCTGCTCGACGCGTTGTCTGGTCACTTGCCGGCTGGCTAGTGGCCTCCTAGACGACTATCCTTGAAATCCACACTGCTGGTCTGGTTGCTCCAGACTGGCCCCTGCTTCCCTGCAAAGGAGAAGAACCCCGGACCCTCCTGGTCTGCACCAGACGCCTTTTCCACTCACCGCGTGGGTTGCCTTTGCCAAGGCCTGTTGACGCCGATTCCGAATCCAACACTGCCGACAGCGAGGGCCAGCATGGGACAGCTCGTACCTCCATCCTGGTCATCGAAGACACCACCTGGTCCACGTGGCTGCAGAGTCAAGCGTCCATTCTTCACCTGATCGCGACAACAGCATCTGGTTCCTTCCTGGTTCCACTCCAGTCACTGGCTAGTGACTTTGAACATTGTCCCCTCTGCTTTCAGGTCTTCAGCATTCCTGATCCACCCTTGGATCACACCGGACATCTTCCTCCTGGTCGCCTGCAGCATCTTTTCTTTCAGGCTCCATAGACTTCAACGCAGAAACCCGACACGACTTCGCACCTATGCACCCACAGCCCGTGGGTGAGGTAACAAGAGCATTTTGGTGCTCAAGGGTAGATCGACTCTCCTATTGTCCAGTTTCACAGTTGTTTTAGTCCTAACTAGTCAGGATTGTCCGTACTCACCTTTTTCTTGAACTGTACTGTCCATAGACGTTGTTACGCATCTCACGTGTGAGTTCACACTCTGCACATGCATTCCGTGGGCCTCCTATTACTTACCTAAAGTTAGGATAGTGTAGTCCCAGCGATCCTACAGCCTCTGGAAAGCTCCATTCCTTCTATCGACTTCCTTATACCACTTGTTTAGTATATGGTTTGTTGTGCCCCTAGGGCAACATTGTAGTTTGTGCAACTTAACCTATTTTTCTTAAGAGTCTTGTCATGTGCTTAGCCCTCTGATCTCATAAAGAGTTCAGAGGTGTTGGTTAGTTAATAAATATCTTGTTTATTTTCATAACTACCTGTGTGGTGTCCTTTCGATTGGTGTTCAAGGGGTTATATGTGGTAAAACAGCTGGCTTCACATGCCAAAAGAGTTTAGCCTAAGACTGCTTTGTCCATGCTACCATTAGGATAGCTGGTCTATAAGGTTGACTTACAACCAATTACCATAAGGGTTGTTTGGACTGATACAAGGTGATCACTAGAATTAGTGAGCATCATATATCAGGCCAACTTCTCACAGTGCTGTCCAGATTGATGAAGGAGCCATTTGAACCTATTCATAAGGTTTCGTTGCAGCACCTGTCCTTGAAGGCGGCGTTCCTCGTGGCCATCACATCGGCCCGCAGGGTGAGTGAAATTCAGGCGTTGTGTTGTCAAGAACCTTATACTGTATTTCATGCTGCTAAGGTTGTTATGCGCATTCACCCTAAATTTCTTCCCAAGGTTATTTCTGATTTTCATGTCAACCAGACCATAACTTTGCCTATGTTTTTTCAGAATTCTTCATCTCCAGCGGAAAGGTCTCTACATTCCCTGGATGTTAGGAGGGTGTTGAAATGTTATCTGGATAAAACCAAAGATATTCGTAGGTCAGACCAATTGTTTATCAATTATGGATCAGTCAGGACTGGTCTTGATACCTCCAAACAGTCCATTTCTAGGTGGATTGTGTCCTGTATACAATTGTGTTACCAAAAGGCTAATAAGACCTTAGGAGGTAAACCTAAGGCTCATTACACCAGGGGCAAAGCTGCCACGACTGCTTTGCTACGTAATGTTCCAATTGCAGAAATCTGCAAGGCGGTCACTTGGAAGTCGGTCCATACCTTTGCTAAGCATTACTGTCTGGACACTGATGCCAGGACAGACGCTCAGGTTGGGCAGGCTTCGCTGCGAAATCTGTTCGCACAGTAGTGGTGTTATTTCTTTATTCTCCATCGCCGCTTTGGTGTGGGGATGGGCTTGCCATTCTATTCACTAGATTATGACTATACACAGAGATCCCCTACTACAGAAGGAGTAGTTTCTGTCCTGTAACTCCAGTTCTGTAGTAGGGGTATCTCTGTTAGTCATAACCACCCGCCCTCCTCCCCGGTGGAGTAAGATATTCATGTAAGGAATGCTACAGGTCTGGCGTGTTACGCCTTCAAAAAGAACTGAAAGTAAAAGGGACCTGCTGTGAATTCTGGGATACTGGGAGAAGTTCTGGAGAGTTCTCTTAAAGGCACAGTATCCTGTTTGAGCCACATAATGGCAGCCTATGGGGCTTGTCTGTCCATTCCTTCTTCTCTATCATTCCAGAGGCTTTTGCTGGTAGAGGCAAGTTTCTCTGTGGATGAAACTGGGCAGGTTGTGCTGTTTGTGTGGATTTTTGGTGGAATTTTTAGTTGAAGTACTGGACAGTGTAGCCTGTGGATATAGGCTGCATTATCTGTCTTTAAATTCTCTCTTAAGTGTCTTTGCAGTTCTGCAATTTTTTGACAATTTAAGAGATTATTTTTGATTGCTCCGGGGGTCCACGCACATGGGCGGGACTATTCACTAGATTATGAATATAACATAGATACCCCTACTACAGAACTGGAGTTACAGGACAAAAACTACTCCTTCTATTGCGCAGAAGCAGAAGTTTTCCCTCCAAGCATATCACGTGGGCATGACAGACGCATGCGCAGTAGAAAATCCCGCGTAGCAGCAGCCATTTTAGTGCAAGCGGATTATTGTTAGTAAAAGCACATTGACAAGCTTCCTTTAGATACCTATTATGTCATGTATTGCAATATTAATAAGACAAAAACATGTTAATTAGTACATTAATGTTATTACAAGAGGGTTGAGTACAAGTCACTTTACGTGTAAAACCTTGCTCCATCACTACGTTAACACAGCGTGGTTTTCCCGCAGTAGACTGCAATATGCAAAGTTGCGTTAAGCTAATTATGAGATAAATATCACACGTTAATGTCCCTTAATGTCTCTAGTTTAGATCCTGTGGGCAGGTTAGTTTGGCAGACGTCTTCTGATGCCTGCCAATTACATATCCATAACACAGTCCCTGTTACATACAGGATAGACCGGACCCACGTTTTTCTAACACACATTCGGTTACCACCTGTTCCGTGGGTAAATTATGCGAACAGTGGTTGCAGCACTCAAAACTATCGTCTGTGAAACAACATTTAACGTTGTTATCTAATATCATTTATTTGGTCGACTTTATCAAGGGCCCACCTGGTCCAAGAACAAAACGATTAATTTACCCAGTTTACAATCAAATATGGAAGCTTTCACAAATTGAAGCAGCTTCTCCTTTAAGGGAAATAGATCAGGCAAATCTAGAAAAGATACTTGCTGTTGTTGACAATAGTATTAACACACTGTCTTCCCGCATTTACACATTAGATGGTATTGTTTCATCGGTTGTTGATAATGTACAAGATGATATGTCTGTGTTATATCATGGTCAAAATCAATTGCGTTCTGTGATGCAGTTTGCATGGATTTTACAGACTTAAAAAATGGGGAAAGTACCATGGGATTATTTAAACGCATCTGCTTTGCTTTTACCATTTAATTTGACAGACAAACAGCAATTTATGTCCATGAAAGATGCAACATACACTCTACTACACATAGAAAAGATAGACTTTACCCTTCTCCGTGGCTGAGACTGACTCTGCTGTCTGGCTCATACATGGAGTTATCACTTTACCATTCCCATTGTTTAAATTTAGCTCCTGCATGAAGCATTACCCGCTAGGCCGCTATGAACCCTTAGGTGGCACCTTTCTGCATGAAGTGTGTCCTTGCCTTTCACATACAGATGCCTGCGGGATGACAAAGAGGTATACCTTACAGGGGAGTCCTGTGATTCTACAGTAGGTCGTTCCCTTGTTTACAAAAACATACAATTACACGGGGCCTGCAGTGTTACCGCCCGAACCTTGCATGTGTTTTAGAAGGTATTCCAGTTCCAGCTATAAAACCCACTTTCATACTGCTTGCTAATGGTAGCTATCTTCTTTTAAATAACCAAGAATGTTGCGGTTTACTGGCTGGCATACCGTACATTGTGACAGTTTCACAGCGTGTAGTTTGCTGTAAAAAATAGCTTTTTCCACCCCGCATGGGAAGCTCGATAACTCAATTGTTGATAAAACATCAAGGAACATAAGCTGCGTGCAATGACTACAGCGTCCAGCTCAATAACATAATAGAACGTAATTGTGACTGCCAGTGCTGTAGTATGGACAAATCTTGTTCTAGTACATCAATAGCAGAAGATGCAATGTTGCATAAATCCTGGATGTTAACGTAGCCATACCATTATCAACTATGGCTAACACCTTTTCTAAAATTATCCTATTTCTCATAGTCTCTCTGCTGCTTCTTGTTGGGAGATTTTTCCAAATTTCATTATAGACAGCATAATAGCAATGTTTGTGACGTGGCTTTCTGGGACCTAATAAAAAATCCCTTAGGTCCACATCGTCTGTTAATAAGAATAAGTGTTGTTTCACGTGTGTTAATGTTGAGGTTTTTAGCCAATCGAGGTATAACTTCCCAACACTGTATGATGTCACCACCCATGTTCTCTTTGTACATAGCGTGGGTCTGGTCTATGGGTACTGAACCCTTCGGTGGTACCCCTGAATCTTTCTTGACACCTATTAGTGTTCGTGGGCCAAACCAACCATCCCTTCCAATTGTGGTCTGATCTATTGTATTGTAAATTGTCATCTAATGTAGCCCCTTTCTGTGATGGAAAAATTGCCCCCGGCCTGTGATGGTGTTGGAATTAGAGGTCTATTTAAATCCTTGTTCTTGGCTATTCCAAGGCAGGAAGTCTGTTGCACAGTCTAATTTAGAAATATCATCTGCTGAGGAATGAGCCATGGTCTAGATAGCGCTTCTGTTCCCTGGACCTGCCAGTCTCTAGAACCCCAGACTGATTTTAAGTCTATAGTGTCTTTCCATAAGTCAAACCCCTGTTCAGACAATTGGGTAATAAAAGAAGCAGAGTAAATCTATTTTGTGTTAGTCAACATATTTTTCTGTGCAGGGGTAGGTGCAACCTTAGTAATATGAGGTTGGTGTGAAATATTAAACCCTGAAAAATCTGAACATTTTTGTGCAAATGTTTTCAAACTACTCTTTGGCAATATTGGGCAATGTTCCCATTAGTGATGTGTGAAAACATTTCTAGGGTTACTGGATTTGTGTAAAAAATGATGACCATAATGTTGGTACCAATACATGGTGTTAAGTTCTGATGTGTCTTATAACATTTAATTGCTAGAATTTAGGCAGATTGTTCTAAATCACACAACATATTATTTAAAATGAATCAAAATCTCAATCATCTGAAAATGTACTGGAGGTAATTATATAATTTAGGGAATTTTTAAATAAATGCTGTATTTTCAAAAGTTCTGTCGGTCCGAATATATCAACCTTGTCCCATACTATACCACCAGGTATAGGAACTGCTGTAATGTTCAGATGACAAGTCTCTTTGTTCACGATGTGAGGAAACATGAGGTTTCAGGAGCAAGTTCTCTTTTAATGCAGCAGAGCTTTGGTGAAGGTAAGTTCCATTAACAAGTAAGAAGAAGACAGCTACTAAGCCTAACCAGAAGATAAAGAAAGGTATCCCGGTGCTTATCCAAACTTTTATCCAAGGTGACACCAGGTAGGGCTTTTTTAAGAAAAGTCTTTAATTTGTTGTTTACGAGAAATTGGGGCTGGCGTTGTTTCAGGTTCACTTGGATCCAAAGAAAATGTATCAAAGTTGATGAAATAGCCAGATGCAGTTCAATCAATTTTAGGTAGCTCAGCAGGTTTTGTTGAACTTGTAGATGGTGCTTGTTGAGGCATATTTATGTAGACATCAGTGTTAAGTCAAATTGAAATTTGTCTAGCTTCTTGATTTATATACCTAGTTCAAGGGGAACGAGTTCCATTGCATTGTTACGTAGTCCATCATTCCGTACGGGTGGCTCTTCGAAGCTGATGAGTATTTCTGTTTGAACTTTCTGTTTGGTAGCGAGGGGAGGGCGTGGGCTATGCTCGAGCCCATGAGGCCTACTATTCACTATCAGCCACATAGTGTGCTTTCATCAGATCAAATGAGACAAATCTTTTCCCGCTTTTCCGGCAAAAGGTGGCAGAAGTACAGTTCTTGTTCCTTCAAAGGCAAGGCCCAGCACAGGCTTTGGTAGGATGGCCCAAATTATTTTTTGTCCGTTATCTTTTCCCTGACCAGATCCCCGACTTTTGGAATCCAGACAGGTCTTGCCATGACTGACTTGACTTCCCCAGTGGCGAACCTTTTCACTTGGACAATGCCCTGTAGAGCCTGTGATTCATTCAGTTCCTGTAAAACAGTCAAAGGTTTATTGATGTCAAATGGTTTTTCATCCGCTACTGTGCCTTCACAATCTAGATCAGGAACCCACATTCTCATCCCAATTAGGACCTCATAAAGAGTGACCCCTTTAGAGAGCCTCTTGGCATAATGTTTGAGGCCCTCTGAACCCCATATAGGTGATTTACCCAACTACCACCCACTCTTAATATTCTAGCTGTTAATGATTGCTTTAAGTCTCGTTTTTTCCTCTCCACTACCAAATTTCCCTTTGGATGCTAAGGAGAGAAATACCGCAATACTACTCCCAAACCTCCCATGGACTCCTTGTAAGCCCTAGAGCTAAACGCGGGGCCACAGTCAGAATGTAATGTGCCAACTGTGTATGTCCCTATAAAGACTCGCAAATCTTTGATAACATTCGAGCGCCAGCCGAACGCTGAGGCCATACCCATAGGAATCTCGAGCAGGAATCCACTGCAACCATTATGTACTTGTAGGCCCCATCAGATTGTAAGTGGCTGCAGTGGTCCAAAGAGCCACAATAGAGAGGTCTGTCTGATATCAGCAATGGTGTCTGCTCTGGACAGGTTATGGTAGAGCCCATCATCTGTTGACAGAGGATGCACTTTAAGACATAATCTTTGGTCAGCTTCGTTAACCCTGGCCACCAATAGCGTTGTTTCAATAAAGAAACAGTCACTGTAACTCCTGCGTGTGCAGAGCCCACACCCTTGTGTGCAACTAATATTAAGCCTAATCTGCGATCCATGTTATTACTCTCTCCCCCACTCCTGGAATTTGAGCAAATGGAACGATGTTTGCATCTGACTTGTAGGAGTATTTGAGTTGAAAACCTTTCGGAAGTGCTTTGTTGTCTTTGTGTGAAGCAATGATAGCTACCATTATCTGTCTGTCTATTCTCGTTTTTGAACGAGTGATGACAGCTATCGATGCATTTCGTACTGCCCCCTTCGCGGCTTCACAAGCCAATGTATTCCCATCAACGTGAATGCCATCACGTTGATGACTCAGCTTGTGTATCACGTGAGCTCTTAGTAGCTTGTTTTTCATCTCAACTGCCTGTTCCCATAGCATTTTGTGCTTAATTGTGCCACCTTTTGAGTCTTTGAACCCATTTTATCCCCAGTAGTGAAGATATTCATTGTATGACTGGACACAGTAAAAGGAATCGCATACTATTAGTGTGGGGAATCCTCGATCCGTATTTATCAGTGCCAGTAAAAGAGCTTTTAGTTCGTCTAACTGACCCATGCAGTCAACTAGAAACTGAGTCTTTGTACAGCTTGAATGAAACTTACCATCTCGCATATGACCTTTTACAATCGCACACGTGGCGCTGTATTGTTGTTTACTTCCTATGGCCTGTTGTGCAGATCCGTCAGTGTAAATTATGCATTCATACTGATATAGAGGCATTATTTCATTCGGGGGAGGATATTCTTATTCATATTGCAGAAATTATTGTGTTTTTAGATTTGGATCATATCTGTATTCTACATCTGATGCAGTGAGAGTTTTAGCCCATCCATCTAGGATATAACGCTTTAGCGTTAGGAACGCTTGCCTTTGTAGCAGCCTCTAAGGCTGGTACTGGAGTCACGACAATTATTTGTGTCCCCTGAGCCAGTGCTCCTTCTCTCACTACAGCAGTCTGTACTGCTGTCCGAATCTTTACTGTGGATGTGAACCGCATCTCAGCATTTGTGTACAAGTGTGATTTGTAAGCAATGGGTACTGTTTCTCCTTCATTATATGTGAGGTATGTGTACCCAGATTGACCCGCAACTATACGGATCACCAGGTAGAGGACATTTACGCATGTCTGTAAGTGTTTAGACGCCATCATGTCAGCCTAGAGGGTACAAAGTGTATCTGTGTGTTCCTGTGTCCATTGCCTAACTGAAAAATCAGGTCTTATGAGGTCGAAGGAAAGTTTAACCCTTTCTGCGTAATTCAAAATATATGTTCTGCCAAAATTCTGGAATCCCAGTATGGATTGTACATTTTTCAGTGATTTTGGAGGTTGGAGGTTGGAGCAGCGCACACTTTTCTAGAAAGTTAGCTGCCAGGTTTTTTCCTTCACTTGAAAGCTCATAACCTAAAAATAGGAAATTGAGGTGGGCTGTTTTTAATTGTTTAAAGTTATACTTGTAGCCCTCAGAGGCAAATCACAAAATTATGGTGTTCACCCTGGTCAAGTGTTCCTCAAGGTCATCATCCATCAGATAAATATCATCTACATAGAAAAATGCCTCTGTGTCCAGATTTTGAAGTAGCTCAGTTACCCTGGCGGAAAACAATCCCGGGCTGTTCTTATACCCCCCGGGGGAGTTGAAAAAATTGACGCTGGGACCCCAGCCCTGAGAAGGCTGTCAAAAGCTGATACAGATCTGATGTCATATTGAGCGCCAGCAAAAGATAATGACAAGCAGCATTGATTTCAACATTTTCCATAATAAAATATCTGTGTTAGTGTAAAAAACACATTAAAGAGAAAGGAGAAAATAACATTTGAACAACAAACAATAGTGTCATACCAATATCTCAGGCACTATATTCAGGCAGAAAAATCCCTTTGAGATATCCAGTTTTGTTTTATATTTTTCCCGCACAATGTTATTCATTAATGCATCACTGTGTGCGTTTTGTACTGCAAATGTTTTTGTGCATGAATTTAGATGTCTGTAATCCAAAACTAGACGATATGTATTGTCAGGTTTCATTACCAGAAACAAAGGATTATTCATTGTTCATTCATTGAGGAGGTGCGAGTTTCAATCGCCCCTGGTATTCATGTTGATCTAAGATCTCCCTGACCTTTTTTTTAGCTTCCTGTTTTATTGGATATTGTCTCTGTGGATCTGGAGTAGATTTCAGTGGTATCACGTGGTGAGTTGACTCGTCTTCCCACCCAACATGGTTTTGATATAGTCCTGGGGCAAGGGTTACTGCCCACTCCCGCGCATATGTATGTTTTAAATATTGGGGAATGAGGTCGGAAAAATCTGGCATAATTACCATTTCCCCTTTTTGGCCATCCATAACAATACCAGACGGGCAATCTTTTTCAGCTAATAAAATGTCATAGCCAAAAGTCAAGTTCTCCCAAAAGAGACCTTTAATTTTCTTGGGTTTGTCCCCCTCCATCCGGAGTGTTATGTCATGTAACCTATGTGGGACGCTTACCCTAATATCAGGCATTTGCACCGTGATATGTTTACTCAACTCCGCTGTCACCAGAAATTCCATCAGGTTCTGGCGAGCTATTGTTACTTCTGCTGCGCTATCTAGCATCGTCAGAGCCCATTCCCGCATTGCCCAAATACTACTTATGGTATTCACAGAAGTTAGGATTTAGTCTTAAGTTTGTCTTAAGACAAACTTAAGATAAAATCATAACTTCTGTGATTACCATAAGAAGTAAGTTTAGGATTTTATCTTAAGTTAGTTCTGTGAATTGGGCCCTATGTTCTCAGGATTCTGGGCATGTCTGATCTTGAGTCCTCTTACTTTTTTTTTTTAAATTGAGGTTTAGGTTTTAGTTTTTCTTCTTTCTTAGGTGCATAGTACGCAGTGCGTTGCGTGTCTCTGGACTTTGTACGCTCCTTCTGTCTGTGTTCCGAACATCCTTCTCTCTCTCTGAGTTTTTCTAAGGGCCCTGAAATGAACGAGAGGAATGTGTATCAGTGCCCGGATACCTTTCAGGTTTTCTAATGTTGTCCCTATTCCAAAGGTTATACCTCCAGGGACGTAACACAGGCCCCTGCAGAACCTATGGTGCAGGAAGCACCCACACTCCAGGGGCCTCCTTCACAGCCGCACAGCCAGCAACCACTTACTTCACTGTGCAGTGTAACTACTGCACTGCTCTGGTGTTTAATATACATCATCATCTGCCAGGAGGTGGTTACGGCCAACCGGCCAGGCTGGTTCAGCTGTGCTCTCAGTGGGGTGTTTGCAACATTGTTTATTTTCCGCCGAGCCAGAAAATTAAGTCATAACCTGGGCAGTGCGAACCGGTGGAAGTTATGTATGAAAATTAGTTTTGTTTTTTAAGCCGCCAATACTCGCACCTCCACATGTGCCTCTCATCATGGTGCCCTGCTGTGACTAACAGGACCAGTTTGCCTGGAGGCTTCTCATCAAAGCCGTTGGTCTAGTAGTCACTCTGGAGACTGATGTCCACCTGTCCGTGGAGCCGCTGCAGCTGCTACCATTATGCTGCAAAGGGGGGATTAAACGGACGGTTTTGAGGACACTCATGCACAGCGCTGGTGAAATACAAACGCCAGCAACCATCCTGCCAGACAGTCAGCCACCCTTCAAAGGGGTGTGCTCAGAGAAGGATGCCAGCCACATTCATGTGGAATAAAAGCTGGCACCGGAACAAAGCCTGGCCCCGGAAGACTCAGTCCATCGAGGTCAGGTGAGCTTCAATCATCTTAGATTTAATGGTATTATTATATCTATAGTATGAACGCATGAGCCAAGCAGTTCACACCTCCTGCTGGTTTGTATCATAGTGCCTAGAAGGCTGCAGCTATTATGTCTCACTTACCACTTACTTCATGGCAATGTCATTTTAGATTAAGCCTCGTGTTAGTTAGGCACTACTTACCTTGCCAATTGACAGGCAGGGAATAATCACATAGTGTGCAGAGAATCCACTTGGCTAGGAAATAACAGTCTGTGCTTTAGAAGAGCGATGTTGAAATTGAGCATAATTGTTTTCTGCACCTATAATAACAGCAGATTCAGAGGGATGTATAATTGTATAGGCCACATATCTGCAAAAGTAAACCATACTAACTGGGCTGTCTTTTGGGTGTGAGGAACTAAGTCTACATTCAGTGCGCTGATTCACATGCACTCAAGAGGCGGCACACAATTAAAAGAGGGGAGGAAGTTTTTTTGGAAGGAAGATTTTATAGTATTGGCTTTTGGCTGCTCCATTTGTTTTTTTTGGTGTGCCTGTTGCAAGTGCAGTGCTTTTTTCAAAGTATGCATTCAACTGTCACAGGTCCTCATATGCGCTGACTTTCTTTGACTGTTTCAGGGCCTATTAGGTCTGCTGTGCAGTGTCAGGTTTTACTGTTATCTTCCTCATATAATTACCAAACCTTGCCCGCAGCTTAAATGGGGAGTCTCTATCTTGGAAATCAGTGGAGTTAGCGGGCAGCAGCTTTCTTTTTCCTTGAGGCACTATCTGCCAAGCCCCGAAGGATAGACCATATGACCAGTCAGTGTGTGGGCAGATTTTATTTGGCGGTTTGTGGCTAGTGCACCAGGTATTACTGTTGATTTCCCTCATAATGTAACAAAGATTACTTGCAGCAAGCCTAGCTGCATGCAGTCTTTTCTACATATTGCAAAAAACTATAGAGCGTGTCTTGACAAGTTCAAATCTGCTTTGATTTGCAAATGCATATGCAACATTTTCTAGTTTGCTAAATGGGGGCACTTTTAGTCTGCTGCCCAGGTTTATTTTCTGTCCCAGTGATGCCCTGGAGTGGGGGTTGTTTCTTTTCCAGTCTGACTGACAGACACAAGTGAGCTCTCTGATAGCTCAGGACTGGACTGTCTGCAGCTCTTCATCCTTTATTACCCTACTACGCCACCATTCAATTTTTTAGCTGTATTGTACTGACAGCCCGAGGCATGCTTTTCTTAATCTCAGTATATTCTCAGACGGACAGGCCTCCAAAATTTACTTGGTGCCTGCTACATAGTGTTGATCCACTATTGATGTCTTGTCAGGCTAAGCTAGTGGCTCACAGCCCCCCTGCAAACTTCATTCTAAGGTGTCTTCATTGCCATGAAAGGCTTTGCCACAATTGTTTTACAGTATGGTCATTTTATAAATAGGTTGTAGGTTAGTGAGATTTCATTTCAGGAGTTTTCTATTAGTTTCAAGATATATTTAGATCTTCTCATTCTTCAAAATATTGTAATTTATGATATTTAGCTCTTTCAATGCATTTCATTCCATGGTTTTAATGGAGAGAAAGTGTCACTCCAAGTGTCAAACATTTGGCAGCTGAATGTTACTCATAAGTATATTGAAACCATTGAAATGTTACACATAAGCAATCGCAAAACTTTGCAGCTTTGACAGACTGTGCACCTCAGAAATGAGGAGGCTGAACATTGCGTAGTGCCTCAGAAAGAAATGTGTGCTGTTGTATAAATAAGAACAACGAACTTCAAGAAAACTATGTTGTGCACTGGTGCTTTGCATCAATTTTAAGATTTTTGAGTTTCTCGCTGCTCAAATGGGTGTAATTGCTGATACTTATATGTCGCCCTTGTCTTCATTGCCTGATTTTGCTAGCGAGAATGTGTCACTCTTAGTCATTGAATGTCACTCATAATTTCACTAAAATTATGAAAATGTCACACATAAGCAATCTGAAAACTTACCAGCTATGTATACCTGATCGTATGGCCAGTGGGTGCACCTCTTCGACCGTGAAAAGACTGTGCATCTTTTTTAGCCTGAACTAGCTGTCTGTCTGTGGTACCTCTAACAAAACCATAAAAGAAGCAGTAGGAATGATGCAGCTATTGTTGTGGGGCAGATACACCGAGAAATCATGCTGTGGCCCTACTTCCTATGAATGCTGATAGAGCAGAATCTGCCTTGTCCCCAAAGAGGCGAGTCCTGTCAAAGGGCATGTCCATAAAGGGCGGCAGAACATCAGTTGAAAAACTTGTCAACCAGGCATGGCGACACTAGTGCCACTGCCTCGTCCAATGGAATCTGTGGTATCCAGGTCCCAATGAATTGAGAATTTGGCAGAGTCATAAATGTCCTGTACGGCTTGGGTTAGGACAGGTCCAAGATCTTCCGGTACACCTGGAAGAACTTGAGTGACTGAATCTCAGAGTGCATGGGAAAAGCTGCCTAGTAGGCAACTGGCATTGACTGGCCTGCAGGCCACACTAGTGGAAAGAAATACCCTCTTCCCAAATCTCTCTACTCTCTATTTCAGGGAGTAGTTGGGAAAGTATTTGGGTGTGTCTGACTGGTGAAAGCCTTCACCATCAAACTCTCAGGAGGGAATTGCTGAGAGAAAAAGGCTGGGTTGCCAGTGGCAGAGTAGTGGTGTCTCACAATTCGGCGACTGACTGGAGGGGCAGAGCAAGGTTTGGCCCAGGCTCCAAAGAGAGTAAGAGTGAGTGCCTCATCGAAAAGGTAGTAGGAGCTCAGAAGAGGTTTGCCCCAGATGGAGTACTTTGGGAGGGACAATCAATTGGATCCCCGGGGTGGGGAGCTGTAGATTGTGCATTATAATGTAGTTCTAAACCCTTTCCTTTAGTGTCTTTTCCAAATCCAATTTCGAGTATGTAACCCGTGGTATGTTGTCCTTCAGCATCTGTTTATTCTCTCCATATCCCATTGCTCTGGGGATTACACAATGTCACAGTTTAATGTTCAATTCCTGCACCTGAGAGATACTTCTATATTTGACTAGAGAGACACTGCACACTGTTGACAGAAATTCGAGTATGAGGATAACCTTCAATGCCAAATGTTTCTTCCAAGAAAATTGATGGCATTGTTTGTGTTTGATTCCCTTAGAAAAGAGTAGTGTACCCATTTGTAGCGAAAATCAACAAGGAAAATCAAGAACTTGTAGGCAATCCAGTGAACCCATAAAGGCTACTGCAAGTTTCTCCCATCCACGATGTGAAAATTCAACAAAAACCAACAGTTGCATATGTCTGTGCAGACTCTTGTCTGTGTTGGCAGAGAAGATACGAGATCACACAAAATGTCCATCGAAGGCATCTCAAGATGGCTGCCAAAAGCCATCCCTAAGCCTTTTAGTGGCTGTCCGATCTTGGTGCAGTCCATTTGCAATGAAAATTAATCTATTACGAAGTTCCATGGGTAGAGCAAAATACCCACCCTTAAGTACAAACTCACTCTCTATACCGAGCTGATCTTGGACCTTGTCGTAGGATTGTAAATCCCTTCGGAGACATTGCACTTTTGGCCATCGCTGTATAATAAGTTTTTTCACATCCGCAAAAGCACAATCACCATACATAGCAACCAACTACTCATCTAATGTGATAGCATTTATAGATCCGAACTCTTTGTTCACCAAGACAATGCAGACCAGAAATTATTAATTCCCCAAGCCAATCCCAAACTTCCTGACCTCCATCTCTGTTTCATTATCGGCACCCAAATCTTAACAAGAAATACGCCTTGGTGTCGTTTTGCCAGAAACAAACCAAACCTCAAAATTAATTCATGCATACAAGACAATAACCTAATAGGTCTCGGTGAGGTCTTCCAAGAACAATTCTATCCAAGCACATAAACTAGTGGCTTGAAGTCAGTGCATAAAATGAACTTGTTCCGAGGACTATACACATGCCTCCCTCTCGATTGTACTTTGATGATATTCTGAACTCTTTAGTGACCCTGAAGCAAAGGCCACAGGGCGTTCTTTGCTAACATCTATCTGTTACAGTGACAATTCCCTTGACACTCCTATTAACTGTAATTATACACATTGCCGCCAATGTGTGGTTGTAGGGCCTGGGCATTAACAATCAAGATCCTGGATTCTTCTAGTGCATGCTTTTCCACATAAGTCTAAGCAGCAGGCACTCCCCGGTGCAGCAGTTGCTTCAATGGTTCTGTAGTAACTCAAAGCCATTGACCAAACGCAAATAATACTCACAGAGGCCCAAGAATGATTCTACTTGGTCAACGTTTTCAGGTGAGGGACTTCCTTAAGAGCTTTTGCAAGGTTCTTCTTAGGCCTGATGCCCTTTAAAATCAAACAGTGGCCTAAATATTCCACACTACTAGTCAAAAAAATGCATTTGGATTACTTGACTGTCATACCGTTACTTTCTAGTATGCTAGCCCCCCAATGGAGGGTACGATTGAATTGTCTTCTTCAACTATGCTGGCACAAATCAGGCTATCATCCTGAAACACGTGTAACTCCTCAACCTTACAATAACTACTGAAAAACAGAAGCCAGAGAGGCTAACCCAGAGGTCATCTGCAAATATCAGAAAGCTCCAAAAGTAAACACGCATCAAGTAAGTGATTTATTTTCCCCTGACAGGGTATTCTGGTGGTACGCGGACCGCTCGCTAGTCAATGGTCAAAATGTACTGTGCACCACCAATCTGTGCCAGGATTTTAAGAATCCGCTGCAAAGTATGGCAGTACACTTAGTGACCTAGCAGGCACATCTTGGCATTTTTTTTGCCATTACCACCACTAACACATCCCACTCGGACGACCAATTTGTCTGCCAATAGCTTGTCTAAATGTTCACACAACTGCTCTCTGATGCTTAAAGGCACATGTCTGACTTTGTGGCAAGCAAGGACGGCTGCATCCTTTAAATTAATACAATGTTCATACATTTCAATATAAGGGAATAAGTCCCCGAAAACTTCCCTGCGGCTGATTTAAACCTCTTGAACTTCCACTCCCCCTAGAGCTACAATAGTAATAGGACACGATGTTCCTGGCCGAAAAAAACATTCCAAACCGTCCTTGATAACTCCAAGCTAAAACACTGTAATCTTTCTTTGGTACAAATACTTTTGTGTTAAGTTCTCTTTCTTTGTATCTTACTGTTTCCCAGAAACAGCCCAATTTATAAATTATGTTACTGCCGAACGCAATACGGCTATTATTAGAAGACAATTGTACTCCACATTCTTGTAAAAACAGCTGACCTGAAATTCTGCAATTGGTGAGCCAGAATCAACTGAGCCCTCAAGTTGACCTGAACAATGTCAACACAGCTAACCAAATCTCCCTTGCTACCCTCCATTGCCACATCTTTAGCAGAAATCACCAGGTTGAAATGGTAGAACTGGTATTACAAATGTTGTGAATCTTCTCCAATACCTTGCTTCTGCACTCTGGTAATCTGAACATACCTCTAGTTGTTATTACACACTTTAGATTAGTGCCCAGCCTTTCCACCTGTATTGCATTTCCTGTTAAAAAAAACCAAAAAACAAAAAAAAAACTGGGTAACTACTAATGTTCACGGAATGATACGTGACCTACAGCGAAAACGCCCATGCGTTTAAAATGTCCTTTATCCATCTTTCCCAACACTACTTGCTCCAGGTGCTGAGGAAAAGGCTTTAAACCCACAAAGCAACGGTATTATCCAACTTGTTCAGTTCTTTTGTTGTCATGACTGAACGTCCGATACCCCTGGCAATTGGAATGGTCTCTACCAGGGTGGGTGCTTGCAACACAGCATCTGCTCCTGAGGGTTGTTTTTTTGGGTTTTTTTTTCAAATCAAAGCAATTTACTGCTCTCAGATCCCTCAAATAATATTCCAAAGTTCTGTCAAAGTCACAAATCGATGCCTTAACTATGGTATATATTAGTCTATTAACACATCAGTCATTTGTTTTCTCATGTGAAATCTGCCTTTATGGTAAATGATGATGCTGACACCTTTTCATTGAAAACATAAGCAGTTTGTTAGCCAACAAACCTGTGACACCTTAAAGACAGACACCACACCTGCAACTGGCACATATAGTTCTAAGAAAAATCTTGGAACAAATATGGAATACCATTACATAGTAAGCATTCCATAGTAACATATTACAATATTACAATTTAATTCATTTGGCTCAATTTGTTTCTCTGGTTATTTGATAGGGGTTTTGTCCACCGTTTTCCCGCCGTTTTCCTGCCCCATGCCCTCTCGACTCCTGGACTGCCACTCCCACCTCCCAGGACTACTTATGGATGCTGCTGAGCAACTCCGGTAGTAGCCCTTAACCTCTGGTCACTGCACCGCCCCCGCTATATTCATCGTGACAGCGACTATGTTCCCAATCTTGAAGTCTCTGGTTCGCTCCTACTAGCGGAGAACCTCGCACCCTCAGCCTCTCTGGTAATAGCAATCATTGATTAGTGATTAAGTACTCATTCCTAGGCTTATAATTTTATTTGTAATTAATTCGGCTCAATTTATTAATTTAATTAATTTAGCTCAGTTTCTTTCTCTGAGTATTCGGTAGATGTTTTTCCTGCTGTTTTCTCACTTCCCACTCCCTGCCCTGCCTGAGTGCCCCTCCCAGGACTACTTATGGATGTCGCTACGTGACCACGCAGTGGATGCGCCACTGGTGTGCCAAAGGCCTGAAATGCGCCCAGCACCAGGACCCCTGGTCCTCCCTCCATCCGCCGCTATGCCACCAAGGAGCTTTTGGCCCTGGATTCCGGATATCACAACAGCAGCTGCTTCACGTCCTCCCAGGGACCAACCAAAGGACCCTTTACCTGCCACCACTGCTGCTTCTCCTGTGAAAAAGGGTCTCTCGTCAGCACCGCACCCTGCACCATTCCCTCTCAGAAGACTACTAACAACCTGGAACCACTTCAGTGCATCCTGGTCAATGCCCGCTCCCTCTCCAAACACGCCATGGAAATCTGGGACATCATCACCACCCTCTCCCCTGACGTCGCCTTCATCACCAAAATGTGGCGCAATCCCTTCTTGACCTCCACCATCGCCACCGCCACCGCTGGTGGCTACAAGATGATACATCGACACTGCATTTAGAAACACAGCAGGGGCATCGCCATCGTCTTCAGAGAAACTTTTGGATGTACCATCACCAAGAGGACCCAACGCTTCTGATGGAACACCTCAACTTCCGATTACAAATTTAAGCCAGGACCACGATCAGAGGCACCTTTGCTTACAGACCGCCTGAACCCTAATCAGCCTTCTGTGACAATGTGTCCGACCACATTTCCCCCCCCTTTCCATTGACTCCCTCTACTAAGTCCTGCTTGGTGATCTCAATTTTCACATCAACGACCCCAACAACGCCTAGTACATCTCGCTTGTGGATAACTTCAACAACATTTACCTCACTCAACTAGTCACGAACCCACACACAAAGCCAGACACATGCTCAACCCCATCTTTACCTCCCGTGGCAGATTCAAATTCACCCATGTCCCAGAACTCCCCTGGACAGACCACATCATCTTCCAATTTACCATCTCCAATGCAGTACATACCATTGCCAAGCACTAGAAAGCCACCCACTGCAGCTGGGCAAAAGTAAATTAGACTCAATGGACTCAGACCCTCAGCACAACACAACCCAAAACTTCAGAAGATCTTGACCAGTCCGTCCAGAACTTCTCCGCCTACGTCAACAAATGTACGGATAGAGTTGCCCCGCTGAAACTAGCAAAAGCCATCAAAACCTAGAAACATGCCAGCTGGTACACCCCAGAGCTCAGAACCACCAAGCACAACTGCTACTGACTCAAGAAGTGATGGTGCATCACCAAGGTCCCATCCGACAGAGCCACTAGGAAAGCAGCCCCCAGTGGCTACCTCCTGCACATTAAGGAAGCCAAGAGATCAGCCATCACCAACCGCATCGACACCGCAGCCAACCACTCGAAGAAACTCTACAAAATTGTCAAGGAATTCTCTAACCACAGCCACAGAGAACACTAGCCACCCCTCCCAATAACTCTGCTGCACCTTCTCAGATTACTTCCACAGCAAGTGTGCTGCCATCTACATTAACTTCGACCCCCAATCCACCACCCTCAGCCACAGCAACCTCAACCAACGAGCGCACACCATCCGAATGATAACCACCTGGTCTCAGTTCACCACTCAGACCACCACAACCATCATGTTGTCCATCCTCTCCAGGGTACCCACTGACCCCTGACCCACCACCTCTTCAACCTCTGAGCCAACCCAATCAGCACGAAACTCAACACCTCCATCTCCACAGCAACCTTCCCAGGCGGATGGAAACATGCAGAGGTCAGACCCCTCCTAAAGAGGCCCAGTGATGACTCCAGCTGCCCCAAAAATTACCGACTAATCTCCCGGCTCCCCTACCCAGCATAAGGACTCAACAAAGCCATCAACCAACAGCTCACCAAATACCTGGAGCTACATCACCTGCTTGAATTGAACAGGATTCTGTGCCAACTACAGCACTGAGACAGCGCTGATTGCAGCCACAGACAACATAAGAATCCTCCTCGATCGTGGAGAAACTGTGGCCCTAATCAAGCTCGACCTCTCTGCTGCGTTCAACACGTCTCCCACCACACCCTCATTGACAGACTCCACAACATCGGCATACAGCGAAATGCCCTCAAGTGGATCACCTCTTTCCTTTTTGGACGTACACAGAGCATCAGTCTGCCTCCCTTCACCTCAGCACCTAAGGACATCAGATGAGGCATAGCCCAAAGATCCTCCCTCAGCCCCACCCTGTTCAACATCTACATGACTCCCCCCCCTTGCATACGCCGTGGGATCCCACGGACTCAACATAAACTCCTACGCCGACCACACTCAACTTATCCTCTCACTCACCAAGGACCCTGCCGAAATCAAAACCAACTTCTGCAACACCATGATTGACGTAGCCAAACGGATGAGAAACAGCTGCCTCAAATTCAACTCCACTAACAGTACCACACACACAGCCTCAGCACTATCCTCCACAGCCAACTGAGCATGAAACGACAAGTCAAATCAGCCGCCTCCTCCTGCTTCCACATCCATTGCATGCTCCGCAGAATCTTCAGATGGATCCCAATCAACACCAGAAAGACTGTCACGCAAGCCCTCATTACTAGCAGCCTCGACTATGGCAACACTCTCTACCCGACTCCTCAAAAGACCCCAGCCCATACAGAAAACTGCAGCCAAACTCATCCTAGACATCCCCAAATGGAACCGCATCCCCTGAACCTCAGAAACCCCCACAGGCTACCCATCCAGAAGATATGCAAGTTCAAGATCCTTACACATGCATATAAAGCCCTACATAACCAAGGACAATCCTACCTCAACCATCAATGCCACGTCCACCTGTCCGCTAGACACATGCGCTCTGCCTCGCTCTCCCTTGCACCCCCCCCCCCTGCATCCATTACAGCCGCAGATAGGGCCACTCCTTCTTCTATATCGCTGCCAAGACCTGGAATGACCTGCTTATCCACCTCCAAACAGCACACTCCCTGGCAGACTTCAGAAAGAAACTCAAGACCTGTCTTTTCAACGGAGACACAGCACCCTCAGCACCCAGATGCCCCTAGGGGTGACAGTGCTGCCCTCTAAAAATGCTGATTGATTGATAATTGATAAAACATCTCCCCTTCTTCACAAATAACAAAACTAGGCATAGTAACACGACTAACACACGCCACTAACACAAACATGCTTACACGCACAAGACACCACATAACAACCCACAACATCTATATAATGAAAGCGAACAATTAACACAAGGGAACAGACACCTACACACTCCATCTCCAGACCACTACACTAAGACCACAAACACATTAACTTCAAACAAAGTAATCCAGCCACCTAGTTGGTCTGTGGTTCCTAGCCGAATTTTTGGACAGTGGTATGGCAACAAATGATCTGTGAGCTTCCGTAAGGGCTTCACCAGTGCATTGAGCATGATGCATGCGCTGCCTGAAAATCAGAATCTTTCATCAGGAACCAACCACTGCATTCTTCTGCATCATCTTGGGTTGTTTACTAAGCCTACTCGCCAGCTTCTATCACTTAATATGCCCCTTTACATTTGGAGAAACACTTACCCAGACCTCCTGGTCTAACCTTCACCCAGTCTCCTTTAGCAATGAGACAACCCGACCCCTTGCAGCTAGACCACTCATCAACATGTGGCTGAAGGTCTCTCATCCACTAAAGAATTAATGTAGTGCCAGGAGATCTACCTCTAATGAGTTCAAAAGGTGTTTTACCCGTATAGGATTCACAGTGGTACGTGGGCCCGTAATATATCTTCCACTGCTCCTTGTAAATTCAACCATGGTTTTACTGCCTACTCAATGGTTCCCTTAACCAATCTGTTTATTCTCTCTAACTGACCATTACCTTGAGAATTGGATAGTGATTTACACGTTTAACACCGAAACTGAGTAAGAAATTACCCATCCCATCACTGTAACTCCTGCGTGTGCAGAGCCCACACCCTTGTGTGCAACTAATATTAAGCCTAATCTGCGATCCATGCTATTACTCTCTCCCCCACTCCTGGAATTTGAGCAAATGGAACGATGTTTGCATCTGACTTGTAGGAGTATTTGAGTTGAAAACCTTTCGGAAGTGCTTTGTTGTCTTTGTGTGAAGCAATGATAGCTACCATTATCTGTCTGTCTATTCTCGTTTTTGAACGAGTGATGACAGCTATCGATGCATTTCGTACTGCCCCCTTCGCGGCTTCACAAGCCAATGTATTCCCATCAACGTGAATGCCATCACGTTGATGACTCAGCTTGTGTATCACGTGAGCTCTTAGTAGCTTGTTTTTCATCTCAACTGCCTGTTCCCATAGCATTTTGTGCTTAATTGTGCCACCTTTTGAGTCTTTGAACCCATTTTATCCCCAGTAGTGAAGATATTCATTGTATGACTGGACACAGTAAAAGGAATCGCATACTATTAGTGTGGGGAATCCTCGATCCGTATTTATCAGTGCCAGTAAAAGAGCTTTTAGTTCGTCTAACTGACCCATGCAGTCAACTAGAAACTGAGTCTTTGTACAGCTTGAATGAAACTTACCATCTCGCATATGACCTTTTACAATCGCACACGTGGCGCTGTATTGTTGTTTACTTCCTATGGCCTGTTGTGCAGATCCGTCAGTGTAAATTATGCATTCATACTGATATAGAGGCATTATTTCATTCGGGGGAGGATATTCTTATTCATATTGCAGAAATTATTGTGTTTTTAGATTTGGATCATATCTGTATTCTACATCTGATGCAGTGAGAGTTTTAGCCCATCCATCTAGGATATAACGCTTTAGCGTTAGGAATGCTTGCCTTTGTAGCAGCCTCTAAGGCTGGTACTGGAGTCACGACAATTATTTGTGTCCCCTGAGCCAGTGCTCCTTCTCTCACTACAGCAGTCTGTACTGCTGTCCGAATCTTTACTGTGGATGTGAACCGCATCTCAGCATTTGTGTACAAGTGTGATTTGTAAGCAATGGGTACTGTTTCTCCTTCATTATATGTGAGGTATGTGTACCCAGATTGACCCGCAACTATACGGATCACCAGGTAGAGGACATTTGCGCATGTCTGTAAGTGTTTAGACGCCATCATGTCAGCCTAGAGGGTACAAAGTGTATCTGTGTGTTCCTGTGTCCATTGCCTAACTGAAAAATCAGGTCTTATGAGGTCGAAGGAAAGTTTAACCCTTTCTGCGTAATTCAAAATGTATGTTCTGCCAAAATTCTGGAATCCCAGTATGGATTGTACATTTTTCAGTGATTTTGGAGGTTGGAGGTTGGAGCAGCGCACACTTTTCTAGAAAGTTAGCTGCCAGGTTTTTTCCTTCACTTGAAAGCTCATAACCTAAAAATAGGAAATTGAGGTGGGCTGTTTTTAATTGTTTAAAGTTATACTTGTAGCCCTCAGAGGCAAATCACAAAATTATGGTGTTCACCCTGGTCAAGTGTTCCTCAAGGTCATCATCCATCAGATAAATATCATCTACATAGAAAAATGCCTCTGTGTCCAGATTTTGAAGTAGCTCAGTTACCCTGGCGGAAAACAATCCCGGGCTGTTCTTATACCCCCCGGGGGAGTTGACAAAATTGACGCTGGGACCCCAGCCCTGAGAAGGCTGTCAAAAGCTGATACAGATCTGACGTCATATTGAGCGCCAGCAAAAGATAATGACAAGCAGCATTGATTTCAACATTTTCCATAATAAAATATCTGTGTTAGTGTAAAAAACACATTAAAGAGAAAGGAGAAAATAAAATTTGAACAACAAACAATAGTGTCATACCAATATCTCAGGCACTATATTCAGGCAGAAAAATCCCTTTGAGATATCCAGTTTTGTTTTATATTTTTCCCGCACAATGTTATTCATTAATGCATCACTGTGTGCGTTTTGTACTGCAAATGTTTTTGTGCATGAATTTAGATGTCTGTAATCCAAAACTAGACGATATGTATTGTCAGGTTTCATTACCAGAAACAAAGGATTATTCATTGTTCATTCATTGAGGAGGTGCGAGTTTCAATCGCCCCTGGTATTCATGTTGATCTAAGATCTCCCTGACCTTTTTTTTAGCTTCCTGTTTTATTGGATATTGTCTCTGTGGATCTGGAGTAGATTTCAGTGGTATCACGTGGTGAGTTGACTCGTCTTCCCACCCAACATGGTTTTGATATAGTCCTGGGGCAAGGGTTACTGCCCACTCCCGCGCATATGTATGTTTTAAATATTGGGGAATGAGGTCGGAAAAATCTGGCATAATTACCATTTCCCCTTTTTGGCCATCCATAACAATACCAGACGGGCAATCTTTTTCAGCTAATAAAATGTCATAGCCAAAAGTCAAGTTCTCCCAAAAGAGACCTTTAATTTTCTTGGGTTTGTCCCCCTCCATCCGGAGTGTTATGTCATGTAACCTATGTGGGACGCTTACCCTAATATCAGGCATTTGCACCGTGATATGTTTACTCAACTCCGCTGTCACAAGAAATTCCATCAGGTTCTGGCGAGCTATTGTTACTTCTGCTGCGCTATCTAGCATCGTCAGAGCCCATTCCCGCAGTAGTTGAGGGTCCGATTCACAGACTAACTTAAGACAAAATCCTAAAAATACTACTTATGGTATTCACAGAAGTTAGGATTTAGTCTTAAGTTTGTCTTAAGACAAACTTAAGATAAAATCATAACTTCTGTGATTACCATAAGAAGTAAGTTTAGGATTTTATCTTAAGTTAGTTCTGTGAATCGGGCCCTATGTTCTCAGGATTCTGGGCATGTCTGATCTTGAGTCCTCTTACTTTTTTTTTTTAAATTGAGGTTTAGGTTTTAGTTTTTCTTCTTTCTTAGGTGCATAGTACGCAGTGCGTTGCGTGTCTCTGGACTTTGTACGCTCCTTCTGTCTGTGTTCCGAACATCCTTCTCTCTCTCTGAGTTTTTCTAAGGGCCCTGAAATGAACGAGAGGAATGTGTATCAGTGCCCGGATACCTTTCAGGTTTTCTAATGTTGTCCCTATTCCAAAGGTTATACCTCCAGGGACGTAACACAGGCCCCTGCAGAACCTATGGTGCAGGAAGCACCCACACTCCAGGGGCCTCCTTCACAGCCGCACAGCCAGCAACCACTTACTTCACTGTGCAGTGTAACTACTGCACTGCTCTGGTGTTTAATATACATCATCATCTGCCAGGAGGTGGTTACGGCCAACCGGCCAGGCTGGTTCAGCTGTGCTCTCAGTGGGGTGTTTGCAACATTGTTTATTTTCCGCCGAGCCAGAAAATTAAGTCATAACTTGGGCAGTGCGAACCGGTGGAAGTTATGTATGAAAATTAGTTTTGTTTTTTAAGCCGCCAATACTCGCACCTCCACATGTGCCTCTCATCATGGTGCCCTGCTGTGACTAACAGGACCAGTTTGCCTGGAGGCTTCTCATCAAAGCCGTTGGTCTAGTAGTCACTCTGGAGACTGATGTCCACCTGTCCGTGGAGCCGCTGCAGCTGCTACCATTATGCTGCAAAGGGGGGATTAAACGGACGGTTTTGAGGACACTCATGCACAGCGCTGGTGAAATACAAACGCCAGCAACCATCCTGCCAGACAGTCAGCCACCCTTCAAAGGGGTGTGCTCAGAGAAGGATGCCAGCCACATTCATGTGGAATAAAAGCTGGCACCGGAACAAAGCCTGGCCCCGGAAGACTCAGTCCATCGAGGTCAGGTGAGCTTCAATCATCTTAGATTTAATGGTATTATTATATCTATAGTATGAACGCATGAGCCAAGCAGTTCACACCTCCTGCTGGTTTGTATCATAGTGCCTAGAAGGCTGCAGCTATTATGTCTCACTTACCACTTACTTCATGGCAATGTCATTTTAGATTAAGCCTCGTGTTAGTTAGGCACTACTTACCTTGCCAATTGACAGGCAGGGAATAATCACATAGTGTGCAGAGAATCCACTTGGCTAGGAAATAACAGTCTGTGCTTTAGAAGAGCGATGTTGAAATTGAGCATAATTGTTTTCTGCACCTATAATAACAGCAGATTCAGAGGGATGTATAATTGTATAGGCCACATATCTGCAAAAGTAAATCATACTAACTGGGCTGTCTTTTGGGTGTGAGGAACTAAGTCTACATTCAGTGCGCTGATTCACATGCACTCAAGAGGCGGCACACAATTAAAAGAGGGGAGGAAGTTTTTTTGGAAGGAAGATTTTATAGTATTGGCTTTTGGCTGCTCCATTTGTTTTTTTTGGTGTGCCTGTTGCAAGTGCAGTGCTTTCTCAAAGTATGCATTCAACTGTCACAGGTCCTCATATGCGCTGACTTTCTTTGACTGTTTCAGGGCCTATTAGGTCTGCTGTGCAGTGTCAGGTTTTACTGTTATCTTCCTCATATAATTACCAAACCTTGCCCGCAGCTTAAATGGGGAGTCTCTATCTTGGAAATCAGTGGAGTTAGCGGGCAGCAGCTTTCTTTTTCCTTGAGGCACTATCTGCCAAGCCCCGAAGGATAGACCATATGACCAGTCAGTGTGTGGGCTGATTTTATTTGGCGGTTTGTGGCTAGTGCACCAGGTATTACTGTTGATTTCCCTCATAATGTAACAAAGATTACTTGCAGCAAGCCTAGCTGCATGCAGTCTTTTCTACATATTGCAAAAAACTATAGAGCGTGTCTTGAAAAGTTCAAATCTGCTTTGATTTGCAAATGCATATGCAACATTTTCTAGTTTGCTAAATGGGGGCACTTTTAGTCTGCTGCCCAGGTTTATTTTCTGTCCCAGTGATGCCCTGGAGTGGGGGTTGTTTCTTTTCCAGTCTGACTGACAGACACAAGTGAGCTCTCTGATAGCTCAGGACTGGACTGTCTGCAGCTCTTCATCCTTTATTACCCTACTACGCCACCATTCAATTTTTTAGCTGTATTGTACTGACAGCCCGAGGCATGCTTTTCTTAATCTCAGTATATTCTCAGACGGACTGGCCTCCAAAATTTACTTGGTGCCTGCTACATAGTGTTGATCCACTATTGATGTCTTGTCAGGCTAAGCTAGTGGCTCACAGCCCCCCTGCAAACTTCATTCTAAGGTGTCTTCATTGCCATGAAAGGCTTTGCCACAATTGTTTTACAGTATGGTCATTTTATAAATAGGTTGTAGGTTAGTGAGATTTCATTTCAGGAGTTTTCTATTAGTTTCAAGATATATTTAGATCTTCTCATTCTTCAAAATATTGTAATTTATGATATTTAGCTCTTTCAATGCATTTCATTCCATGGTTTTAATGGAGAGAAAGTGTCACTCCAAGTGTCAAACATTTGGCAGCTGAATGTTACTCATAAGTATATTGAAACCATTGAAATGTTACACATAAGCTATCGCAAAACTTTGCAGCTTTGACAGACTGTGCACCTCAGAAATGAGGAGGCTGAACATTGCGTAGTGCCTCAGAAAGAAATGTGTGCTGTTGTATAAATAAGAACAACGAACTTCAAGAAAACTATGTTGTGCACTGGTGCTTTGCATCAATTTTAAGATTTTTGAGTTTCTCGCTGCTCAAATGGGTGTAATTGCTGATACTTATATGTCGCCCTTGTCTTCATTGCCTGATTTTGCTAGCGAGAATGTGTCACTCTTAGTCATTGAATGTCACTCATAATTTCACTAAAATTATGAAAATGTCACACATAAGCAATTTGAAAACTTACCAGCTATGTATACCTGATCGTATGGCCAGTGGGTGCACCTCTTCGACCGTGAAAAGACTGTGCATCTTTTTTAGCCTGAACTAGCTGTCTGTCTGTGGTACCTCTAACAAAACCATAAAAGAAGCAGTAGGAATGATGCAGCTATTGTTGTGGGGCAGATACACCGAGAAATCATGCTGTGGCCCTACTTCCTATGAATGCTGATAGAGCAGAATCTGCCTTGTCCCCAAAGAGGCGAGTCCTGTCAAAGGGCATGTCCATAAAGGGCGGCAGAACATCAGTTGAAAAACTTGTCAACCAGGCATGGCGACACTAGTGCCACTGCCTCGTCCAATGGAATCTGTGGTATCCAGGTCCCAATGAATTGAGATTTTGGCAGAGTCATAAATGTCCTGTATGGCTTGGGTTAGGACAGGTCCAAGATCTTCCGGTACACCTGGAAGAACTTGAGTGACTGAATCTCAGAGTGCATGGGAAAAGCTGCCTAGTAGGCAACTGGCATTGACTGGCCTGCAGGCCACACTAGTGGAAAGAAATACCCTCTTCCCAAATCTCTCTACTCTCTATTTCAGGGAGTAGTTGGGAAAGTATTTGGGTGTGTCTGACTGGTGAAAGCCTTCACCATCAAACTCTCAGGAGGGAATTGCTGAGAGAAAAAGGCTGGGTTGCCAGTGGCAGAGTAGTGGTGTCTCACAATTCGGCGACTGACTGGAGGGGCAGAGCAAGGTTTGGCCCAGGCTCCAAAGAGAGTAAGAGTGAGTGCCTCATCGAAAAGGTAGTAGGAGCTCAGAAGAGGTTTGCCCCAGATGGAGTACTTTGGGAGGGACAATCAATTGGATCCCCGGGGTGGGGAGCTGTAGATTGTGCATTATAATGTAGTTCTAAACCCTTTCCTTTAGTGTCTTTTCCAAATCCAATTTCGAGTATGTAACCCGTGGTATGTTGTCCTTCAGCATCTGTTTATTCTCTCCATATCCCATTGCTCTGGGGATTACACAATGTCACAGTTTAATGTTCAATTCCTGCACCTGAGAGATACTTCTATATTTGACTAGAGAGACACTGCACACTGTTGACAGAAATTCGAGTATGAGGATAACCTTCAATGCCAAATGTTTCTTCCAAGAAAATTGATGGCATTGTTTGTGTTTGATTCCCTTAGAAAAGAGTAGTGTACCCATTTGTAGCGAAAATCAACAAGGAAAATCAAGAACTTGTAGGCAATCCAGTGAACCCATAAAGGCTACTGCAAGTTTCTCCCATCCACGATGTGAAAACTCAACAAAAACCAACAGTTGCATATGTCTGTGCAGACTCTTGTCTGTGTTGGCAGAGAAGATACGAGATCACACAAAATGTCCATCGAAGGCATCTCAAGATGGCTGCCAAAAGCCATCCCTAAGCCTTTTAGTGGCTGTCCGATCTTGGTGCAGTCCATTTGCAATGAAAATTAATCTATTACGAAGTTCCATGGGTAGAGCAAAATACCCACCCTTAAGTACAAACTCACTCTCTATACCGAGCTGATCTTGGACCTTGTCGTAGGATTGTAAATCCCTTCAGAGACATTGCACTTTTGGCCACCGCTGTATAATAAGTTTTTTCACATCCGCAAAAGCACAATCACCATACATAGCAACCAACTACTCATCTAATGTGATAGCATTTATAGATCCGAACTCTTTGTTCACCAAGACAATGCAGACCAGAAATTATTAATTCCCCAAGCCAATCCCACACTTCCTGACCTCCATCTCTGTTTCATTATCGGCACCCAAATCTTAACAAGAAATACGCCTTGGTGTCGTTTTGCCAGAAACAAACCAAACCTCAAAATTAATTCATGCATACAAGACAATAACCTAATAGGTCTCGGTGAGGTCTTCCAAGAACAATTCTATCCAAGCACATAAACTAGTGGCTTGAAGTCAGTGCATAAAATGAACTTGTTCCGAGGACTATACACATGCCTCCCTCTCGATTGTACTTTGATGATATTCTGAACTCTTTAGTGACCCTGAAGCAAAGGCCACAGGGCGTTCTTTGCTAACATCTATCTGTTACAGTGACAATTCCCTTGGCACTCCTATTAACTGTAATTATACACATTGCCGCCAATGTGTGGTTGTAGGGCCTGGGCATTAACAATCAAGATCCTGGATTCTTCTAGTGCATGCTTTTCCACATAAGTCTAAGCAGCAGGCACTCCCCGGTGCAGCAGTTGCTTCAATGGTTCTGTAGTAACTCAAAGCCATTGACCAAACGCAAATAATACTCACAGAGGCCCAAGAATGATTCTACTTGGTCAACGTTTTCAGGTGAGGGACTTCCTTAAGAGCTTTTGCAAGGTTCTTCTTAGGCCTGATGCCCTTTAAAATCAAACAGTGGCCTAAATATTCCACACTACTAGTCAAAAAAATGCATTTGGATTACTTGACTGTCATACCGTTACTTTCTAGTATGCTAGCCCCCCAATGGAGGGTACGATTGAATTGTCTTCTTCAACTATGCTGGCACAAATCAGGCTATCATCCTGAAACACGTGTAACTCCTCAACCTTACAATAACTACTGAAAAACAGAAGCCAGAGAGGCTAACCCAGAGGTCATCTGCAAATATCAGAAAGCTCCAAAAGTAAACATGCATCAAGTAAGTGATTTATTTTCCCCTGACAGGGTATTCTGGTGGTACGCGGACCGCTCGCTAGTCAATGGTCAAAATGTACTGTGCACCACCAATCTGTGCCAGGATTTTAAGAATCCGATGCAAAGTATGGCAGTACACTTAGTGACCTAGCAGGCACATCTTGGCATTTTTTTGCCATCACCACCACTAACACATCCCACTCGGACGAGCAGAACTGTTCGACCAATTTGTCTGCCAATAGCTTGTCTAAATGTTCACACAACTGCTCTCTGATGCTTAAAGGCACATGTCTGACTTTGTGGCAAGCAAGGACGGCTGCATCCTTTAAATTAATACAATGTTCATACATTTCAATATAAGGGAATGAGTCCCCGAAAACTTCCCTGCGGCTGATTTAAACCTCTTGAACTTCCACTCCCCCTAGAGCTACAATAGTAATAGGACACGATGTTCCTGGCCGAAAAAAACATTCCAAACCGTCCTTGATAACTCCAAGCTAAAACACTGTAATCTTTCTTTGGTACAAATACTTTTGTGTTAAGTTCTCTTTCTTTGTATCTTACTGTTTCCCAGAAACAGCCCAATTTATAAATTATGTTACTGCCGAACGCAATACGGCTATTATTAGAAGACAATTGTACTCCACATTCTTGTAAAAACAGCTGACCTGAAATTCTGCAATTGGTGAGCCAGAATCAACTGAGCCCTCAAGTTGACCTGAACAATGTCAACACAGCTAACCAAATCTCCCTTGCTACCCTCCATTGCCACATCTTTAGCAGAAATCACCAGGTTGAAATGGTAGAAGTGGTATTACAAATGTTGTGAATCTTCTCCAATACCTTGCTTCTGCACTCTGGTAATCTGAACATACCTCTAGTTGTTATTACACACTTTAGATTAGTGCCCAGCCTTTCCACCTGTATTGCATTTCCTGTTAAAAAAAAACAAAAAAACAAAAAAAACTGGGTAACTACTAATGTTCACGGAATGATACGTGACCTACAGCGAAAACGCCCATGCGTTTAAAATGTCCTTTATCCATCTTTCCCAACACTACTTGCTCCAGGTGCTGAGGAAAAGGCTTTAAACCCACAAAGCAACGGTATTATCCAACTTGTTCAGTTCTTTTGTTGTCATGACTGAACGTCCGATACCCCTGGCAATTGGAATGGTCTCTACCAGGGTGGGTGCTTGCAACACAGCATCTGCTCCTGAGGGTTGTTTTTTGGGGTTTTTTTTTCAAATCAAAGCAATTTACTGCTCTCAGATCCCTCAAATAATATTCCAAAGTTCTGTCAAAGTCACAAATCGATGCCTTAGCTATGGTATATATTAGTCTATTAACACATCAGTCATTTGTTTTCTCATGTGAAATCTGCCTTTATGGTAAATGATGATGCTGACACCTTTTCATTGAAAACATAAGCAGTTTGTTAGCCAACAACCCTGTGACACCTTAAAGACAGACACCACACCTGCAACTGGCACATATAGTTCTAAGAAAAATCTTGGAACAAATATGGAATACCATTACATAGTAAGCATTCCATAGTAACATATTACAATATTACAATTTAATTCATTTGGCTCAATTTGTTTCTCTGGTTATTTGATAGGGGTTTTGTCCACCGTTTTCCCGCCGTTTTCCTGCCCCATGCCCTCTCGACTCCTGGACTGCCACTCCCACCTCCCAGGACTACTTATGGATGCTGCTGAGCAACTCCGGTAGTAGCCCTTAACCTCTGGTCACTGCACCGCCCCCGCTATATTCATCGTGACAGCGACTATGTTCCCAATCTTGAAGTCTCTGGTTCGCTCCTACTAGCGGAGAACCTCGCACCCTCAGCCTCTCTGGTAATAGCAATCATTGATTAGTGATTAAGTACTCATTCCTAGGCTTATAATTTTATTTGTAATTAATTCGGCTCAATTTATTAATTTAATTAATTTAGCTCAGTTTCTTTCTCTGAGTATTCGGTAGATGTTTTTCCCGCTGTTTTCTCACTTCCCACTCCCTGCCCTGCCTGAGTGCCCCTCCCAGGACTACTTATGGATGCCGCTACGTGACCACGCAGTGGATGCGCCACTGGTGTGCCAAAGGCCTGAAATGCGCCCAGCACCAGGACCCCTGGTCCTCCCTCCATCCGCCGCTATGCCACCAAGGAGCTTTTGGCCCTGGATTCCGGATATCACAACAGCAGCTGCTTCACGTCCTCCCAGGGACCAACCAAAGGACCCTTTACCTGCCACCACTGCTGCTTCTCCTGTGAAAAAGGGTCTCTCGTCAGCACCGCACCCTGCACCATTCCCTCTCAGAAGACTACTAACAACCTGGAACCACTTCAGTGCATCCTGGTCAATGCCCGCTCCCTCTCCAAACACGCCATGGAAATCTGGGACATCATCACCACCCTCTCCCCTGACGTCGCCTTCATCACCAAAATGTGGCGCAATCCCTTCTTGACCTCCACCATCGCCACCGCCACCGCTGGTGGCTACAAGATGATACATCGACACTGCATTTAGAAACACAGCAGGGGCATCGCCATCGTCTTCAGAGAAACTTTTGGATGTACCATCACCAAGAGGACCCAACGCTTCTGATGGAACACCTCAACTTCCGATTACAAATTTAAGCCAGGACCACGATCAGAGGCACCTTTGCTTACAGACCGCCTGAACCCTAATCAGCCTTCTGTGACAATGTGTCCGACCTCATTTCCCCCCCCTTTCCATTGACTCCCTCTACTAAGTCCTGCTTGGTGATCTCAATTTTCACATCAACGACCCCAACAACGCCTAGTACATCTC
This sequence comes from Lissotriton vulgaris, assembly GCF_964263255.1. Lineage (NCBI taxonomy): Eukaryota > Metazoa > Chordata > Amphibia > Caudata > Salamandridae > Lissotriton > Lissotriton vulgaris. The sequence continues at coordinate 772,384,840 of NC_141685.1, read as the reverse complement.
GCTTGTGGATAACTTCAACAACATTTACCTCACTCAACTAGTCACAAACCCACACACAAAGCCAGACACATGCTCAACCCCATCTTTACCTCCCGTGGCAGATTCAAATTCACCCATGTCCCAGAACTCCCCTGGACAGACCACATCATCTTCCAATTTACTATCTCCAATGCAGTACATACCATTGCCAAGCACTAGAAAGCCACCCACTGCAGCTGGGCAAAAGTAAATTAGACTCAATGGACTCAGACCCTCAGCACAACACAACCCAAAACTTCAGAAGATCTTGACCAGTCCGTCCAGAACTTCTCCGCCTACGTCAACAAATGTACGGATAGAGTTGCCCCGCTGAAACTAGCAAAAGCCATCAAAACCTAGAAACATGCCAGCTGGTACACCCCAGAGCTCAGAACCACCAAGCACAACTGCTACTGACTCAAGAAGTGATGGTGCATCACCAAGGTCCCATCCGACAGAGCCACTAGGAAAGCAGCCCTCAGTGGTTACCTCCTGCACATTAAGGAAGCCAAGAGATCAGCCATCACCAACAGCATCGACACCGCAGCCAACCACTCGAAGAAACTCTACAAAATTGTCAAGGAATTCTCTAACCACAGCCACAGAGAACACTAGCCACCCCTCCCAATAACTCTGCTGCACCTTCTCAGATTACTTCCACAGCAAGTGTGCTGCCATCTACATTAACTTCGACCCCCAATCCACCACCCTCAGCCACAGCAACCTCAACCAACGAGCGCACACCATCCGAATGATAACCACCTGGTCTCAGTTCACCACTCAGACCACCACAACCATCATGTTGTCCATCCTCTCCAGGGTACCCACTGACCCCTGACCCACCACCTCTTCAACCTCTGAGCCAACCCAATCAGCACGAAACTCAACACCTCCATCTCCACAGCAACCTTCCCAGGTGGATGGAAACATGCAGAGGTCAGACCCCTCCTAAAGAGGCCCAGTGATGACTCCAGCTGCCCCAAAAATTACCGACCAATCTCCCGGCTCCCCTACCCAGCATAAGGACTCAACAAAGCCATCAACCAACAGCTCACCAAATACCTGGAGCTACATCACCTGCTTGAATTGAACAGGATTCTGTGCCAACTACAGCACTGAGACAGCGCTGATTGCAGCCACAGACAACATAAGAATCCTCCTCGATCGTGGAGAAACTGTGGCCCTAATCAAGCTCGACCTCTCTGCTGCGTTCAACACGTCTCCCACCACACCCTCATTGACAGACTCCACAACATCGGCATACAGCGAAATGCCCTCAAGTGGATCACCTCTTTCCTTTTTGGACGTACACAGAGCATCAGTCTGCCTCCCTTCACCTCAGCACCTAAGGACATCAGATGAGGCATAGCCCAAAGATCCTCCCTCAGCCCCACCCTGTTCAACATCTACATGACTCCCCCCCCTTGCATACGCCGTGGGATCCCACGGACTCAACATAAACTCCTACGCCGACCACACTCAACTTATCCTCTCACTCACCAAGGACCCTGCCGAAATCAAAACCAACTTCTGCAACACCATGATTGACGTAGCCAAACGGATGAGAAACAGCTGCCTCAAATTCAACTCCACTAACAGTACCACACACACAGCCTCAGCACTATCCTCCACAGCCAACTGAGCATGAAACGACAAGTCAAATCAGCCGCCTCCTCCTGCTTCCACATCCATTGCATGCTCCGCAGAATCTTCAGATGGATCCCAATCAACACCAGAAAGACTGTCACGCAAGCCCTCATTACTAGCAGCCTCGACTATGGCAACACTCTCTACCCGACTCCTCAAAAGACCCCAGCCCATACAGAAAACTGCAGCCAAACTCATCCTAGACATCCCCAAATGGAACCGCATCCCCTGAACCTCAGAAACCCCCACAGGCTACCCATCCAGAAGAGATGCAAGTTCAAGATCCTTACACATGCATATAAAGCCCTACATAACCAAGGACAATCCTACCTCAACCATCAATGCCACGTCCACCTGTCCGCTAGACACATGCGCTCTGCCTCGCTCTCCCTTGCACCCCCCCCCCCCTGCATCCATTACAGCCGCAGATAGGGCCACTCCTTCTTCTATATCACTGCCAAGACCTGGAATGACCTGCTTATCCACCTCCAAACAGCACACTCCCTGGCAGACTTCAGAAAGAAACTCAAGACCTGTCTTTTCAACGGAGACACAGCACCCTCAGCACCCAGATGCCCCTAGGGGTGACAGTGCTGCCCTCTAAAAATGCTGATTGATTGATAATTGATAAAACATCTCCCCTTCTTCACAAATAACAAAACTAGGCATAGTAACACGACTAACACACGCCACTAACACAAACATGCTTACACGCACAAGACACCACATAACAACCCACAACATCTATATAATGAAAGCGAACAATTAACACAAGGGAACAGACACCTACACACTCCATCTCCAGACCACTACACTAAGACCACAAACACATTAACTTCAAACAAAGTAATCCAGCCACCTAGTTGGTCTGTGGTTCCTAGCCGAATTTTTGGACAGTGGTATGGCAACAAATGATCTGTGAGCTTCCGTAAGGGCTTCACCAGTGCATTGAGCATGATGCATGCGCTGCCTGAAAATCAGAATCTTTCATCAGGAACCAACCACTGCATTCTTCTGCATCATCTTGGGTTGTTTACTAAGCCTACTCGCCAGCTTCTATCACTTAATATGCCCCTTTACATTTGGAGAAACACTTACCCAGACCTCCTGGTCTAACCTTCACCCAGTCTCCTTTAGCAATGAGACAACCCGACCCCTTGCAGCTAGACCACTCATCAACATGTGGCTGAAGGTCTCTCATCCACTAAAGAATTAATGTAGTGCCAGGAGATCTACCTCTAATGAGTTCAAAAGGTGTTTTACCCGTATAGGATTCACAGTGGTACGTGGGCCCGTAATATATCTTCCACTGCTCCTTGTAAATTCAACCATGGTTTTACTGCCTACTCAATGGTTCCCTTAACCAATCTGTTTATTCTCTCTAACTGACCATTACCTTGAGAATTGGATAGTGATTTACACGTTTAACACCGAAACTGAGTAAGAAATTACCCATCTCCTCAAAAATTAATTGCGTTCCTTTGTCAGTCCCCAAAACTGAAGGAACGCCATCCTTGTGGAAAATCCCCACCAAGATGGCGATGATGGAGCAAGTGGTTATGTTGCACATGACTACTCGTAGCAGTTATCCAATCATCTCTGGACACACAGCTGTGTAACCCTTCAATTGCATCAGACACACCAGCTATAAACAAATTTTAGAGCACAACCTTTCTTCACTTGCACCATCAGGTAAGCGAGACAGTCATTTGGCCACATTGTTCTTCTGCCCTAGGGACATACTCTACTATGCAGGCATATTATTGAAGTTTTGTAGCTACTCTAGCTACTCTAGCTAATTATTATTATTCACACTTGTACAGCGCATGGCTACCCAACCAACGGTCTCCCAACGGTCTCCCAGTATTAGGCCACAGAAGAGGCACCCAGAGACACCCCAGGGGTGTCTGCTAACCTACCAGAACAGTTCTTGGCACCACCAGGACTCAACATAAACACAAGTGGCTGGTAATCCATACTTAAAACAATTCTACTTCCCCACACATATATCCTGAAATAGGTATCAACCCATGGAGAGGCCAGTGCTTCACTTTCAACAAGTGACCTATTTCTCTCTGTAATGGACAAGGAGTGAGATGCAAAGGTAACTGTCTTTTCTACCTCCCCATGAATCTGAGAAAATACCACCCAACCCTACTCCACTCGCATCCACTGTATTGATGCGTTTCAACCCTTTTTGAAATGGGATCAAAGGTCCAGCATTGACGATATTGGATTTCACCTCTGTAAATCGTGTCTGTTGACTTTCTGCCTTTCTTGAGTAACAACCTCAAGCACTCTGTCTTGCGGGCAAAGGTTTGTGGTAAATAATGACGCTGAATGCTTTTCTTTGTGAGTAGAAGCAGTTTATTAGGCAACAACTCCGTAACACCTTAAGGCCAGGCACCACAACGGCAACTGGCAAATATAGTACTAAGATAAACAAATATGGTAAATACAGTTGTAAGATAAACAAATATGGTATCTACCCCATAGTAAGTATTCCGCCGTAAACAGTATGACACACTCTTAATAACACTGCTTGGGTTGTCACTTAAATATAAACTAAGCCTTTCAACAGTCCTGACATAGTCCTCACACTGTCCAAAATGAGAGTTATTGAGATAAATCCAGGTAAACAAATGAACATTCTTTGTCAACAGCACCAAGAAAACTGTGTAACATGGCCACTCTTCTCTCTCCTCATCAAATTTCTAAATATCAATTGCCACTAAATATTTCTCATATGCCCTTTTCCATTATTAGTTCCACATGGAGAAACCAGTGTTAATGGATTGTGTAGTGATGCTGATGATGCTCGAGAGATCAGCAGCGATTGCTGGCCTGCCCCAATGTTTGGCATACGGTATTGTTTTCTTGAGCCTGCTGGGAAGCAAGGAGGCACAGCATTCAGACTTCTGCCATTGGTGTAAGGTATTTTTTGCTATGTTCCAAAATGGCTTTATTCTGTCTGAGTGAGGGACCCAAATACTACTTTTTGTAGTTTGCATATCAAAACGTTTAGCCTCCTATATGTGAAAGGATAAGACTTCAAAGAAACAAATACAGAAACAAATACCCTTTAATCATTGGAAAAACTGTTTTTCTCACCCAGAAACCTGGAAACATGTGCCTTCATGGGAACAGGAACCTGCATAGTAATAATATACTTCGTGGCAAGGTAGCCCAACATAGCCTAAAGGCCACTCTGCTCTGGCAAATGAGCTGGTCTATGAATGGAAGAGCTTTGGTGATTTTCCCGGGACTGAGAAGTTTTTGGTACACATCATATTTCTCGCTATGATCCACTATTGCTGTTGGGAATCCAAACCTTCGATATTTGGCTTTCTATGCTGTCAAGGTTTGGGATTTATTTCTGATGGAGCATCCCTGAATGTCAAACACCTCACTGAGAAGCCTTGGAAGCAGTTACTGATACCTAAACTCGTCCAGGTACTTCACTAGTCTGCATTGGTAGAACTGGTATTACAATTACTCTCTTAGAAAAGGGAGAGTCCAAGCTTCTCTGGATTAAATATGGCACTAAAGACGAAATCAGACACCAGGAAGGGATAAAGTACATAATGTGTTGTAGCTAACTGAATTAACCAGACACAGCATCCTGAGATCAGCAGTTTTCTCTTGCTAGTCACAAATCATACTGGTAAGAATGGTCTGAGATGTGTGCCACAAAGTCGATTCATCCAGACAGCCAATGTAGATACCTGTACCCATGGGATCTAGTGTATGTGGCTGCAAGTACTGATGGAGAATTGGAGAGGTCTAGTCTTGGGAAAGAACAAAGAGTACTGTTACCACACTCAACAATGAAGTAAAAGAGACAGGAAGGCACTGCCACATTCTACTCAGAGTAAGTAGGCCTCAATGCAAAGATTCTTCCAATGTCTCGAGTCCAAGCTAGTCATGGGACTGTAACAGAGGCCTAGGAGAGCTTAACCTCATCTGTGCATTTTGCGATGTGCTTCCTTCCTCACTGATCTGACAGCCTCCACCTTATCAACTAACCCCTGCCCTGAGAGGTAATGTGACTTAGCTGCTGGGGACGAAGAGGCGATGATACGAATATGTTATTCAAAAGGCTGGGATGGCCTGAAGCATGCCTACAAGAGAACACAGACGCTACTCTCCGGTGGAAGACCAGGAGTCACATGAGCAGAATGAGATTTCACCTCCTCCCTCCAGAACAAAATGTTCAGGGAGTTTGAAATGCTTGATCTCTTGCTGAAATGTCCCTGGCCCAGCAAGAGAGAAAAGTTGGATTTGAAGGTGCAATAGCTGACTGCGAACACTGAGCCCAGACAATGGAGTGAGATTTGACCCAATAGTACACTGGTGTTTCTAGAGAACCAGGAGGTCTGGTCTGTGATGGTTAAAGTTGCTTGCTTCAAACTACTTATGATGCAATCTGCATTGTTTAAAATTGGAGAAGAGAAGAGCAAGAATTGGTAAAGCCAATAGGTCTTGCCTTTTGGACCTACTGGTATTGACAATGCTTGTTGGTGATCCTGAACAAGACAGGTGATAAGCACAGTGCTTTTGCTGATGCTGTTTAGAATCATTAAAAAAACTTTTTTAAAAAAGCTTGTTGATGTGGCGGCTGTTGGCAGTCGCTGTAGGTGAGCACATAAGCCTCCACACACGTGTGCACCAACAGAATGACCTGGGTGCCATTTTGTTTGAATTTTTATTGAACAAATCGAAAATAGCTTGCAATAAATAATTATTAATTTAATGAATGCTACAGTGCTTTTGTGGAGGGCCAGCAGCAATTTGCTGCCTGGGCCACCCATAAAAATATATATGTTTAAAAAACAGTATTGTGTGGGTGAGGGGAACCAAGGAGCGGGTGGCGGGGGGGGGGGGGGGGGGGCAGTGGGGAATAAATCAAAAATTAACCCTTGAAAGGAGAGAGCAACATAGGGAGACAGTAACACAGCACAGAAAAGAGCAGAAGAGAATTACACGGAAGAGCACAATATGGAGCAGGTGGGTGGGAGCAAAAGAGGGAGAGAGCTGGCAAGCACGTGTGCACTGATGGAGTGCTTAGAGAAAAAGAAGTTCCCCAAAAGTGAGCGGTGGAAGGACACAAGTGTGCCTGTCAAGAGAATGGCAAAGATGCTTTAGTCGAGGGGAGAGACAAACAAAAGAAAGAGCAAGATGGGCAAGCAAAGCTATCTAATAAGAAGCAAGGAAACGAGAGTGATATCAAAGCCAAGCAATGGTAAGCATTGGGCAGGCTCTAGGTCCCTGTAAGTTCTAGGTAAACTTAAAAGCAGGTCTTTTGTAACCGGACAGCTTGTGCTGTCTGGTAGGCTCGACCTAAAAACAGCAAGAAAACCACTTCACTCTTAGCTTAGCATGAGATAAGCAGGTTTTATACATACTAAACACCAGGAAAAAGGAATTGTTGAAGATGCGTACCTTCATAAGGGAAGGGGACATGACTGCAAATAAGGTACGCACTTGGTACCAGTCATGGCGGGGGCCTTGTTTTAACAACTTTGAGAAGCACTTTACTGTCCCATCAGCGAGTGGTAGTGTATCGACGAGTGGAGATTTAGGAGAGAGCAAGGATAAATCAGTGTACTAAATGAAATTGCCCTCTGGGTCTAGTTGCCTTTTTTGTTGGCACTCAATTTACACAACCTTTCCCAAGGAGATGCTATGAACCTGTCCAGGGATTTAGATAGTATTGATGTGGAAAGAGGCATATTTATTCTTGCAAATGTCATCAGCGAGTGAGACAATGTTGTCTTAACTAGGACAAGGGTTTTATGTTCCCGTTTCTCAGGTTGAATATAGTAGTATGGTCAGAACTATAGTATAGGTATTTTTAGTTGAAATATTTTGCTGGGAAAATGGGGCGCACAGGAAATGTATCACTTCTATTTAAATACAATTTATGTTAATGACAATAACGGGATTAGGGTCAGAAAATACAACCAAACTACAAATATAATTCAATCATAAATATAGAGTCAGGAAAAATAGAATAAATACAAAAATAAGATCTGAAAATAATATATAAGACACCTGGGGGACCCAGGCCCTATGTGTCACCTTACCTACTCTAAAGGAATGCAAGCCATACTGGGTACTCTAGCCTGCATGGATATACCTAACCTGAAATAAAACGATTAACTCAACAAATAGATTGCTGGATGTGAATAAGTGGGACTGCAAAACCAGAACCCCTCTGCAATAAAACCCAAACAAAGCAAACATCTAAAACAAAAAAAGTTGCATATATCTTATGAGCAATTTTCAGCTCAATATAAAGTCTCCTGAATCCAGCTCACCGTCGTGGCCCAGCAGGACCACTAGCCGAGTTACCTCCAGTATCTAACACGCAAGAGGAGCTTGGATGACCCCTACCTCCCCATGCAGCAGAGAAGGAGGAGGAGGCTCTCGGTCCAGCTGTGAAGCGGCTGGTACAGGACAGCCTTAGTAGCAACAATGCGGCTCCACGTGGCCGGGCGAATGAAGCCCTCAATGAGCATCGGGATGCGGGTCAGAGGTCTAAGCGGTGGAGCGGTGGAGCTTTGAAAAGAAACATCCAGGGTTCGAGGCTGCGTGGGATGTAACACAAGGCATCCTTTTAAGTTGTGAAAGCTATTGGGTTAACCAAGTAAATACTGCAGAGCAGTGATGGTGACGGTGCAGTCATCGTCAAGTGCACAATGACAGAAGACTTCCACAAAAAGCTCGACAAACTGATAAATAGGTTCATATGGAAAGACAAGAAGCACAGAATCAGCTTACAAAAATTGAGACTCAGCAAAGAACTCGGAGGATTGAATATTATGAACTTTAAAAACGTTCAGTCCGCCTGCCAAGCTAAACAAGGAATGTTCTGGATAACTAACACGCAGGACTATACACCAGAGTGGCTAACACTCGAAAGGAACATCCTGGAGGGGCTGAACCCAATAGCAATGCTCACAGCGAACACACATGACCCCATCATCAAGCACACCAAAATAGCACTACTAAGAGTAGACAAGCAAACGGGACAACGGATCAGAGGAACCAACTGGGTATCCATCTGGTTTAATACAATAGTCCAATACAAATGGAAAGTGATGTGCAACGAGACCTGGACAGAAAAGGGGATCACCACCCCAGCGCAACTGGAAAAAGACCACTCCCCACTCCCCAATCACGTTCCAGAGCCTCAAACAGACGCACAACCTACCAGACATAGAACTATACACGTTCCTCTCAATAAGAACAGCCATCACCAAGGCAAACCTAAACAGAAGAACGCCCACCATCATACAGTACATGAGCAACCTCAACAAGGTAGTACCCCAGACAGCGCAAATCTACCAACTCCTGAGCCCCTAAACATCTACACTGAATGCAAAACAACAAACTCCTGGGAGACATTGTACATAAGACACCTCAGTGAGGAAGAAAAGGGGAGGCTATGGAAGTCAGCCACATCAAACAAAGTCACGCCACAACTCGCACAGACAAAATACTGGCTCCTACACAGAGCGTTCTGGACTCCTGCCAAACTTGAGAAAGCAGGCATAAGAAACAGTGACACATGCTGGAACTGCCAAAGGGAGAGGGGAAGCCTAGAGCACCTCATCTTCGAATGCCCCAAGGTCAAGACGTACTGGACAAGAGTGAGCAACCTGATCAACACTGTCGTAGGGAGAAGCATACAACCAGGCTTCGTAGGGCTAGCCACTGCATTTATGGCACCAGACTTAGAGAGCAAGAAAGAGAGAGACCTAGTAGACATCCTACTTACAGCAGCAGTTAAAACCATATTAACGAATTGGAAAGACACAGCCAAAGCAACGTTCAAAAGCTGGATAAACTGGGTCACCTTCCTCATAGGGGCAGACAACATCACGGGGAACTTCTCGCCCAGCCACAATGCCAAGAATGAGATGTGGGCGGCCCGAGATGCACACCTGGGGTCACACAAACCCACGTAAACCCGTAAACGCACAACCTACCAACAACACACCGCCAGCACACAACCAAGGCTAGGAGAGCCGCCGCCCCCCCTCCACCTTTCTCTCTTTCTTTCACCTTCTCTAGGGGGAAACTATGTATACTCGGGGCAAACATGTAACCAGGATAATACCAAGAACTCCCCGCTGTAAATACCCCCCCCCCCCGCACTACTACTGTACTGTATTGGAAATCTTTTAAATAAAAAACTTTTTGAAATCAAAAAAAGACTTTGAAGAGTCACACAGTATAGAACCTTGTACCCAACAGCAACCACGAGACGAAGGATCACACAACCCTGTTGGAACATGCCGATGCCGCCCCCCTCCTACGGCAAAGGTAGGGGCTCAATATTTAAATAAGGGCATTAGAGTGGCTGCGTGTCTTTTACGGCAAGACGGGCATAAGCTAGGGGGATAATGTGGCCTTACGGTCAGAGCTGCCGTTGGGAGCTGGGGAACCAGGCTCAAGCCTCGGCTTAGTATCTGTGATTCGGAGCAAATCACTATGGCCAGGTACTACCTAGACCCCCTCCTCCCCAGTCAATATTAAGATAATAACAGGTGAAGAATTTGTGGATTAGGGGGTCGTAAAACCCACGGGTGTATTTATTTACATAATAATTTAAAACAAAATGATTATACACATTTTACACAAAACGCAGAAAACCATTACATTACCTTGCTTACATTGATAGGTGCAGATGTCAGATGGCTAACCTTAACATATCTCTAATACAAAGGTATTCATATCCGAATCTAAACATTCAATAATCATAATAGCAACATTTTATTTTCTGTGTATTGCTATTGTGAGCCTACGGCAAGGTCAGTAACTGGCGCCAGATCCTTACCAAATTATGCCCCCGCTCCAACTGGAGTGCGCATGCGCAGTGGGCCAGTTTACCGTGAGGGTACTTCCCCCCCAGGTCACCCCGTATGCCCTTATGCCCGCCCTCTAACCAGAGTTCACATGTGCAGGGGGCCCGTTCACTGTGAGGGTTCTTCCCCCCCCCCAGGTCACCCCCGTACGCCCTGTAGATGATCTCCATAATGGTGCCCTTGCAGTTATCCGCCGTTTATTTGCGCCATTGTGCACATGCTGGGTGGCCAAGCAGCCTACCGGAAAGCGTAACTCCCCCTCCCCCGCACCCACCCAGCTGTAACTACCCCTGGAGTACCATGAGAGACCACTTGTCCCTTCCCCTTGGGCGATCCCATTCAAGAATGGCGCCCCCCTCTAAGAACCTTCAATTTACTGCTCACCAATCATGACCTTACAGCCTGACCAAGTAATAGCACAAAAAATACGACAATAAACATAACCTGTACAAGGAAAAAACCTCCTCAAACAATGGGAAAGAAAATTCATCACACATATGATAAACACAAACAATGGGAAAGACAAATTAATCACAAATATGATCAAAATAACCATGTAAACCTGAAAATTAACATTCCTAACAATACACCCTGTAAACCCTGCTTTTAAGAGCCGGTGGGTGGGGAAATGACAAATTACAGTCTCCTAGCGAGCCTTTGTGACTAATGGCAGGCTGAGGGAGCGACGAGCAAAGAGGCAGACTCCGCCGCTCCCCAGCCTTTTATTCCCCAGATTCAGATTCCAGCCAGGCCAGTTCTAACTGGCCTGGCGTTAGTCCGAGTGCATGACCCAGAAGTGCTTCTAATCACTTGCGGGTCACGCCCTGACTTCGACCAGTTAGCACCGGGGCGGGCCTGTCCCGTCATCAAAGCGCGTGACAGTCCTGCCCCTGTATGGTCCTGGGGACAGGCGTGGCCGATGCCGGCCCCGCCTTTCTATATGGCCAGGTACTACCTAGACCCCTTCCTCCCCTGTCAATATTAAAATAATAACAGGAGAAGAATTTTTGGATTCGGGGGATCGTACAACCACGGCCGTATTTATTTACATAATAATTTAGAAAAAAATGTATATACAATATTTACACAATACGCAGAAAAACATTATATTATATTGATTACATTGATAGGTGCAGATGTCAGATGGCTAACCTTAACATATCTCTAATACAAAGGTATTCCTATCCAAATCGAAACATTCCATAATCAATAATCATAATAGCAACATTTTATTTTCTGCGTATCCCTATTGTGAGCCTATGGCAACGTCAGTAACTGGCATCAGATCTTTATCAAATTATGCCCGTCCTCCAACCGGAGTGCGCATGAGCAGGGGGCCAGTTCACCGTGAGGGTACTCCCCCCCCAGGTCACCCCATATGCCCTTATGCCCGGCCTCTAACCAGAGTGCGCATTCACAGGGGGTCCGTTCACGGTGAGGGTACTTCCCCCCCAAGGTCACCCCCGTACCCCTGTAGATTATCTCCATAATGGGGCCCTTGCAGTTATGCGACGTTTATTTGCGCCATTGTACAAGTGCGGGGTGGCCAAGCAGCCTAGCGGAAAGCGTAACTCCCCCTCCCCCGCACCCATCGAGCCAACCGGCTGTAACTGCCCCCCGAGTTCCAGGAGAGACCACTTGTCCCTCCCCCTTGGGCGACCCCATTCTAGAATGGCGCAGCCCTCTAAGGACCATCAATTTACTGCTCACCAATCATGACCTTACCGCCACAGGCCTGCATAGTTGCCCGACTATCTGGCCCCCCCAAAAAGCTCACTGAAAGTCATGCCCTGTCCTTATACACAACTAACTAGGCCAGGGTCATGCCCTGTCCCTATACAAAACTAAATAGGCCAGAAGATTCTTCAAGAAGTTTTAATCCCCTAATTTGGACAAATGGACGGTATCTTTTTAGGAAGCACGACTCCCGCCCCCCCCAAATGCACCCATGGGCTATAGTCTGCAGGTGTAAAGCCCTAGATAGCCTCAGCAGTTTGTTACTAGTTATTTTATCAAGTGGCTCAATGCCCCACAGACTCACTTCCCCACCGTTGGAATCTCTGGGATCGCTGCAACAGGGTGATTCCCGGGCATATATGTGTCGACCCACCCACTTCAGTGATTAGTGTTTCAACCAGCCCCCTTCTACCCATGCATACCCAGTCAATCCCCACCCCCCAAGTGCAGGATAGTAATGCTAGGGCTGACTGACTCAGAGGAAATTGACATACCGTCTTGGAACCACTAAATGGGCTCAATTTATGGCATCATGATGCGCCCTATAGACACGTCGCCCCAGACAATGATACTCATTGCTGGTGCAACTGCACCAGTGGAATGCTACCCAGGGAGTGCCCAACAGGCCCCAAGATCTCCCATACACATATCCTGTAATACTTGAACAACCTATACCTGACCACTATGTTCTGGGTCGGCTCTGCCTAAGCCTATCTCCCTACTACGGAGCATCCTACCACAGCGCAGTGTCAGCTACGATGGCACCTGCAAGCACAAGCGCCGTAATGGCAGAATACCATTTTCCGACAAGGGGTGTTGAAGTGGTGCATCCGCCTGTTACCCCTGGGTTTGGTCAAGGTGGCAAGGCATGCACCTGTAAGGCAGCGTACTGCTCAATTACCACGGCTGGCAACAACAAATGGTTAACCCACCTATACACAAACAATATAGTGCATGGGCCGCACCGTCTCACCCATGCATGCTGGCATCTCTTGAGCCCTTGAACTGATCGCCCATCACACTTGATGTCGTTGCTTGCAATTCACGTTCCAGATTTACTGGTCCCCTTGGCTGTCCACATCTTGCTGTCGTTGTGGTGTGGAGCACTTCCCCGGTATCAGTCATGAATCCAGCCATACATAAATGAAAATCCAACACAAATGATTAGTGCTGTTTGCTTTTAGATGAAAGATACAGTTCACATGCCAGCCGTACTTCGTGGGACTGTACCCCCCCACAATCCCAGCCTAGGGTGCATAGGCACTGTTGTGATACACACGGACGTCTAATGTGCCGGCAAAACGGATGCATCAGTACTGCGTGATATTACACCTGTACCCATTGCAAAATTGTATGTGCCCAATGGTTCCCAGGTACTGTCTGAAAGCATAGACCTCCAAATGCACAGGCCCAAGGACTTCAGTAACGTTTTGACCCCCACGGACATCTCACAGTATAAATGTTCAGGAACAAGGGTGCAGAGATACCGTTGACAAACCACAGGCATATAATGCTTCACTGTACAAGCACCGGGGTGCAACTGTACCGTGTGACGCCACATGGACACCCAAAGCACAAGTGCACAAGCACTTGGGTGCAAGGGTACTGTGTAACACAATACATTATTGTGCCTACATGTTTGAGCATGAGGGTGTATAGATACCGTCTGTCAAGCCACCTGCATACAATGCATACGTGTATTAGCGCCCCGGCTCAATTCATCGTGACAGCGACTATGTTCCCAATCTTGAAGTCTCTGGTTCACTCCTACTAGCGGAGAACCTCGCACCCTCAGCCTCTCTGGTATTAGTAATCATTGATTAGTGATTTAGTACTCATTCCTAGGCTTATAATTTTATTTGTATTTAATTAGGCTGAGGCTCCATTTATTCATTTTATTCATTTAGCTCAGTTTCTTTCTCTGAGTATTCGGTAGATGTTTTTCCCGACGTTTTTTCTCTCGCTTCCCACTCCCTGCCCTCCCTGAGTGCCCCTCCCAGGACTACTTATGGATGCCGCTACGTGACATGCAGTGGATGCACCACTTGTGTGCCAAAGGCCTGAACTGCGCCCAGCACCAGAACCCCTGGTCCTCCCTCCATTCCCCACTACGCCACCAAGGAGCTTTTGGCCCTGGATTCCGGACATCACAACAGCAGCTGCTTCACGTCCTCCCCATGACCAATGAAAGGACCCTTCACCTGCCACCACTGCTGCTTCTCCTGTGAAAAAGGGTCTCTCGTCAGCACCGCACCCTGCACCATTCCCTCTCAGAAGACTACTAACAACCTGGAACCACTCCAGAGCATCCTGGTCAATGCCCGCTCCCTCTCCAAACACGCCATGGAAATCTGGGACACCATCACCACCTCTCCCCCGACGTCGCCTTCATCACCAAAATGTGGCGCAATCCCTTCTTGAACCCCACCATCGCCACCTCTGGTGGCTACAAGATGATACATTGAGACTGCATTTACAAACACAGCAGGGGCATCGCTATCGTCTTCAGAGAAATCTTTGGATGTACCATCACCAACGAGGACCCAACGCTTCTGATGGAACACCTCAACTTCCGATTACGAATTGACGCCAGGACCACGATCAGAGGCACCTTTGCTTTCAGACCGCCTGGACCCTAATCAGCCTTCTGTGACAATGTGTCCGACCTCATTCCCTCCCCCACCCCCCCCTTTCCATTGACTCCCTATACTAAGTCCTGCTTGGTGATCTCAATTTTCACATCAACGACCCCAACAACGCCAAGTACATCTCGCTTGTGGATAACTTCAACAACATTTACCTCACTCAACTGGATGTATGACGTTAGCACGCATACTATTACCACGCATACCTTTACAATGCGGTATTTACAACGAATACCGTTACAACGCATATCGCTTTGAGGTGCTGGATAGTGGTAAGTATAATTTTATATTCCAACTCCAGTCCCCGTGGACACTAGGGAAGGTGTTGGATATAAAATTAAACGTATTCCCTATCCTAGAGCGCCCCCCAGCGCAATGCGTTGTAATGGTATGCGTGGTAATGCCTGCGTTGTAATGGTAGTGTGTTGTAACAAATGCGTGCTAAACGTTGTATACCCACTCAACTAGTCACCGAACCCACACACAAAGCCAGACACACGCTCAACCCCATCTTTACCTCTCGTGGCAGATTCAAATTCACCCATGTCCCAGAATTCACCTGGACAGACCACATCATCTTCCAATTTACTATCTCCAATGCCCAACATACCATTGCCAAGCACTAGAACGCCACCCACTGCTGGGGAAAAATAAATTAGACTCAATGGACTCAGACCCTCAGCACAACACAACCCAAAACTTCAGAAGATCTTGACCAGTCCGTCCAGAATTTCTCCGCCTACGTCAACAAATATACGGATAGAGTCGCCCCGCTGAAACTAGCAAAAACCATCAAAACCTAGAAACATGCCTGCTGGTACACCCCAGAGCTCAGAACCACCAAGCACAACTGCTACTGACTCAAGACGTGATGGCGCATCACGAAACCCCTCCGACAGAGCCACTAGGAAAGCAGCCCTCCGTGATTACCTCCTGCACATTAAGGAAGCCAAGAGATCAGCCATCACCGACCGCATCGACACCGCAGCCAAACACTCGAAGAAACTCTACTAATTTGTTAAGGAATTCTCCAACCACAGCCACAGAGAACACTAGCCACCCCTCCCAAGAACTCTGCTGCACCTTCTCAGACTACTTCCACAGCAAGAGTGCTGCCATCTACATTAACTTCGACCCCCCCCAATCCACCACCCTCAGCCACAGCAACCTCAACCAATGAGCGCACACCATCCGAATGATAACCACCTGGTCTCAGTTCACCACTCAGACCACCATAACCATCATGTTGTCCATCCTCTCCAGAGCACCCACTGACCCCTGCCCCTCCACCTCTTCAACCTCTGAGCCAACCCAATCAGCACGGAACTCACCAGCATCCTCAACACCTCCATCTTCACAGCAACCTTCCCAGGCTGATGGAAACATGCAGAGGTC
Source organism: Lissotriton vulgaris (assembly GCF_964263255.1). Classification (NCBI taxonomy): domain Eukaryota; kingdom Metazoa; phylum Chordata; class Amphibia; order Caudata; family Salamandridae; genus Lissotriton; species Lissotriton vulgaris. The sequence goes on along the minus strand of NC_141685.1, from coordinate 772,368,525 downwards.
AGACCCCTCCTAAAGAGGCCCAGTGATGACTCCAGCTGCCCCAAAAATTACCGACCAATCTCCCTGCTCCCCTATCCAGCATAAGGACTCAACAAAGCCATCAACCAACAGCTCACCAAATACCTGGAACTACATCACCTACTTGACGTCTCACAATCAGGATTCTGTGCCAACTACAGCACTGAGACAGTGCTGATTGCAGCCACAGACAACATAGGAATCCTCCTCGATCGTGGAGAAACTGTGGCCCTAATCAAGCTCGACCTCTCTGGTGCGTTCAACACCGTCTCCCACCACACCCTCATTGACAGACTCCACAACATCGGCATACAACGAAATGCCCTCAAGTGGATCACCTCTTTCCTTTTTGGACATACACAGAGCATGCGTCTGCCTCCCTTCACCTCAGCACCTAAGGACATCAGATGAGGCATAGCCCAAAGATCCTCCCTCAACCGCACCCTGTTCAACTTCTACATGACCCCCCCCCCCTGCATACGTTGTGGGATCCCACGGACTCAACATAAACTCTTACGCCGACAACACTCAACTTATCCTCTCACTAACAAAGGACCCTGCCGAAATCAAAACCAACTTCTGCAACACCATGATTGACGTAGCTAAATGGATGAGAAACAGCTGCCTCAAATTCAACTCCACTAACAGTACCACACATACACCCTCAGCACTATCCTCCACAGCCAACTGAGCATGAAACGACAAGTCAAATCAGCCGCCTCCTCCTGCTTCAACATCCATTGCATGCTCCGCAGAATCTTCAGATGGATCCCAATCAACACCAGAAAGACTGTCACGCAAGCCCTCATCACTAGCAGCTTCGACTATGGCAACACTCTCTACCCGGCTTCTCAAAAGACCCCAGCCCATACAGAACACTGTAGCCAAACTCATCCTGGACCTCCCCAAATGGACCCGCATCCCCTGAACCTCAGAAACCCCCACTGGCTACCCATCCAGAAGAGATGCAAGTTCAAGATCCTTACACATGCATATAAAGCCCTACATAACCAAGGACAATCCTACCTCAACCATCAATTCCACTTCCACCTGTCCGCTAGACACATGCGCTCTGCCTCGCTCTCCATTGCACCTCCCCCTGCATCCATTACAACCGCAGATAGGGCCGCTCCTTCTTCTACATCGCTGCCAAGACCTGGAATGACCTGCTCATCCACCTCTGAACAGCACGCTCCCTGGCGGACTTCAGAAAGAAACTCGAGACCTGGCTTTTCAACGGAGACACAGCACCGTCAGCACCCAGATACCCCTAGGGGTGACAGTGCTGCCCTCTAAAAATGCTGATTGATTGAAAATTGATAAAACATCTCCCCTTCTTCACAAATAACAAAACTAGGCATAGTAACAACGACTAACACACGCCACTAACACAAACACGCTTACACGCACAAGACACCACATAACAACACACCACATCTATATAATGAAAGCGAACAATTAACAAGAGGGAACAGACACCTACACACTCCGTCTCCAGACCACTACACTAAGACCACAAACACATTAACTTCAAACAAAGTCATCCAGCCACCTTGTTGGTCTGTGGTTCCTAGCCGAATTTGTGGACAGTGGTATGGCAACAAATGATCTGTGAGCATCCGAAAGACTTGGCGTGGGCATTTTCGACCAGGGACTCGCTGTGGAAGAATTTCACCCTTGAGAACGAGTGGGATTGGCAGCTTATTATGGTCTGCCAAGTCATCCAAGAAAGACCTTGTCTCTACGATCTTCTTTCAAGAACCCTATATTTATGCTGCCTCATTATACTCAATTGACCTGGAACCGCACCGTACGCAACCTGGCCCTTACCACGCTCAGTTTCATGCACTAATATCCGTGAGACTTACTCTGTTTCTGTTTTACCTTTGTCTCTTTGGACTGTGACTGAGCCATATACTGCGAGTTTTGGTCTGGACCATTTAACTATTGGTAACTTATTATTCTCCTGACTCTGCCCTGACAAAGCTCCCAAGGTGGGGAGCGAAACGCGTTGGCTGTCCTGTGCACCCCTAGCAAATGAAAAAAGCCCAATAAAAAGAAGAACTTATTTTCAAAATATTTGGCCTATTTGAATTACTTTACTTCTGGTGCTGCCTCCATGCCTTTTTTCAAGCATCCGAAAGGGCTTCGCCAGTGCATTGAGCATGATGCATGCGCTGCCTGAGGAAGACATCACACCTGCCCTTCCATCAAGCTGAAAATCAGAATCTTTCATCAGGAACCAACCACTGCATTCTTCTGCATCATCTTGGGTTGTTTACTAAGCCAACTCGCCAGCTTCTTTCACTTTATATGGCCCTTTACATTTGGAGAAACACTTACCCAGACATCATGGTTTAACCTTCACCCAGTCTCCTTTAGCAATGAGAGAAACCGACCCCTTGCAGCTAGACCACTCATCAACATGTGGCTGAAGGTCTCTCATCCACTAAAGAATTAATGTAGTGCCAGGAGATCTACCGCTAATGAGTTCAAAAGGTGATTTACCCGTATAGGATTCACAGTGGTACGTGGGCCCGTAATATGTCTTCCACTGCTCCTTGTAAATTCAACCATGGTTTTACTGCCTACTCAATGGTTCCCTTAACCAATCTGTTTATTCTCTCTAACTGACCATTACCTTGAGAATTGGATAGTGATTTAAACGTTTAACACCGAAACTGAGTGAGAAATTACCCATCTCCTCAAAAATTCATTGCGTACCTTTGTCAGTCCCCAAAACTGAAGGAACGCCATCCTTGTGGAAAATCCCCCCCAAGATGGCGATGATGGAGCAAGTGGTTATGTTGCACATGACTACTCGTAGCAGTTATCCAATCATCTCTGGACACACAGCTGTGTAACCCTTCAATTGCATCAGACACACCAGCTATAAACAAATTTTAGAGCACAACCTTTCTTCACTTGCACCATCAGGTAAGCGAGACAGTCATTTGGCCACATTGTTCTTCTGCCCTAGGGACATACTCTACTATGCAGGCATATTATTGAAGTTTTGTAGCTACTCTAGCTACTCTAGCTAATTATTATTATTCACACTTGTACAGCGCATGGCTACCCAACCAACGGTCTCCCAACGGTCTCCCAGTATTAGGCCACAGAAGAGGCACCCAGAGACACCCCAGGGGTGTCTGCTAACCTACCAGAACAGTTCTTGGCACCACCAGGACTCAACATAAACACAAGTGGCTGGTAATCCATACTTAAAACAATTCTACTTCCCCACACATATATCCTGAAATAGGTATCAACCCATGGAGAGGCCAGTGCTTCACTTTCAACAAGTGACCTATTTCTCTCTGTAATGGACAAGGAGTGAGATGCAAAGGTAACTGTCTTTTCTACCTCCCCATGAATCTGAGAAAATACCACCCAACCCTACTCCACTCGCATCCACTGTATTGATGTGTTTCAACCCTTTTTGAAATGGGATCAAAGGTCCAGCATTGACGATATTGGATTTCACCTCTGTAAATCGTGTCTGTTGACTTTCTGCCTTTCTTGAGTAACAACCTCAAGCACTCTGTCTTGCGGGCAAAGGTTTGTGGTAAATAATGACGCTGAATGCTTTTCTTTGTGAGTAGAAGCAGTTTATTAGGCAACAACTCCGTAACACCTTAAGGCCAGGCACCACAACGGCAACTGGCAAATATAGTACTAAGATAAACAAATATGGTAAATACAGTTGTAAGATATACAAATATGGTATCTACCCCATAGTAAGTATTCCACCGTAAACAGTATGACACACTCTTAATAACACTGCTTGGGTTGTCACTTAAATATAAACTAAGCCTTTCAACAGTCCTGACATAGTTCTCACGCTGTCCAAAATGAGATTTATTGGGATAAATACGGGTAAACAAATAAAAATTCTTTGTCAACAGCACCAAGACAACTGTGTAACATGGCCACTCTTCTCTCTCCTCATCAAATTTCTAAATATCAATTGCCACTAAATATTTCTCATATGCCCTTTTCCATTATTAGTTCCACATGGAGAAACCAGTGTTAATGGATTGTGTAGTGATGCTGATGATGCTCGAGAGATCAGCAGCGATTGCTGGCCTGCCCCAATGTTTAGCATACGGTATTGTTTTCTTGAGCCTGCTGGGAAGCAAGGAGGCACAGCATTCAGACTTCTGCCATTGGTGTAAGGTATTTTTTGCTATGTTCCAAAATGACTTTATTCTGTCTGAGTGAGGGACCCAAATACAAATTTTTGTAGTTTGCATATCAAAACGTTTAGCCTCCTATATGTGAAAGGATAAGACTTCAAATATATAAATACAGAAACAAATACCCTTTAATCATTGGAAAAACTGTTTTTCTCACCCAGAAACTTGGAAATATGTGCCTTCATGGGAACAGGAACCTGCATAGTAATAATATACTTCGTGGCAAGGTAGCCCAACAAAGCCTAAAGGCCACTCTGCTCTGGCAAATGAGCTGGTCTATGAATGGAAGAGCTTTGGTGATTTTCCCGGGACTGAGAAGTTTTTGGTACACATCATATTTCTCGCTATGATCCAATATTGCTGTTGGGAACCAAGCCTTCGATATTTGGCTTTCTATGCTGTCAAGGTTTGGGATTTATTTCTGATGGAGCATCCCTGAATGTCAAACTCCTTACTGAGAAGCCTTGGAAGCAGTTACTGATACCTAAACTCGTCCAGGTACTTCACTAGTCTGCATTGGTAGAACTGGTATTACAATTACTCTCTTAGAAAAGGGAGAGTCCAAGCTTCTCTGGATTAAATATGGCACTAAAGACGAAATCAGACACCAGGAAGGGATAAAGTACATAATGTGTTGTAGCTAACTGAATTAGCCAGACACAGCATCCTGAGATCAGCAGTTTTCTCTTGCTAGTCACAAATCATACTGGTAAGAATGGTCTGAGATGTGTGCCACAAAGTCGATTCATCCAGACAGCCAATGTAGATACCTGTACCCATGGGATCTAGTGTATGTGGCTGCAAGTACTGATGGAGAATTGGAGAGGTCTAGTCTTGGGAAAGAACAAAGAGTACTGTTACCACACTCAACAATGAAGTAAAAGAGACAGGAAGGCACTGCCACATTCTACTCAGAGTAAGTAGGCCTCAATGCAAAGATTCTTCCAATGTCTCGAGTCCAAGCTAGTCATGGGACTGTAACAGAGGCCTAGGACAGCTTAACCTCATCTGTGCATTTTGCGATGTGCTTCCTTCCTCACTGATCTGACAGCCTCCACCTTATCAACTAAGCCCTGCCCTGAGAGGTAATGTGACTTAGCTGCTGGGGAGGAAGAGGCGATGATACGAAGATGTTATTCAAAAGGCTGGGATGGCCTAAAGCATGCCTACAAGAGAACACAGACGCTACTCTCCAGTGGAAGACCAGGAGTCACATGAGCAGAATGAGATTTCACCTCCTCCCTCCAGAACAAAATGTTCAGGGAGTTTGAAATGCTTGATCTCTTGCTGAAATGTCCCTGGCCCAGCAAGAGAGAAAAGTTGGATTTAAAGGTGCAATAGCTGACTGCGAACCCTGAGCCCAGACATGGAGTGAGATTTGACCCAATAGTACACTGGTCTTTCTAGAGAAGCAGGAGGTCTGGTCTGTGATGGTTTAAGTTGCTTGCTTCAAACTACTCATGATGCAATCTGTATTGTTTAAAATTGAAGCAATGTGACATAGGCTGCCTGAGCTCAAAGAAGAGAAGAGCAAGAATTGATAAAGCCAATAGGTCTTGCGTTTTGGACCTACTGGTATTGACAATGCTTGTTGGTGATCCTGAACAAGACAGGTGAAAAGCACAGTGCTTTTGCTGATGCTGTTTAGAATTATTAAAAATTTTTTTTTTTTTAAAGATTGTTGATGTGGCGGCTGTTGACAGTCACTGTAGGTGAGCACATAAGCCTCCACACACGCGTGCACCAACAGAATGACCTGGGTGCCATTTTGTTTGAATTTTTATTGAAAAAATCTAAGATGGCTTGCACCGCTTAAATTGGTCAATAAATAAAATTAATTTAATGAATGCTTAAGTGCTTTTGTGGAGGGCCAGCAGCAATTTGCTGCCTGGGCCACCCATAAAAATATATATGTTTAAAAAACAGTATTGTGTGGGTGAGGGGAACTAAGGAGCGGGTGGCGGGGGGCAGTGGGGAATAAATCAAAAATTAACCCTTGAAAGGAGAGAGCAACATAGGGAGACAGTAACACAGCACAGAAAAGAGCAGAAGAGAATTACACGGAAGAGCACAATATGGAGCAGGTGGGTGGGAGCAAAAGAGGGAGAGAGCTGGCAAGCACGTGTGCACTGATTGAGTGCTTAGAGAAAAATAAGTTCCCCAAAAGTGAGCTGTGGAAGGACACAAGTGTGCCTGTCAAGAGAATGGCAAAGATGCTTTAGTCGAGGGGAGAGACAAACAAAAGAAAGAGCAAGATGGGCAAGCAAAGCTATCTAATAAGAAGCAAGGAAACGAGAGTGATATCAAAGCCAAGCAATGGTAAGCATTGGGCATGCTCTAGGCCCCTGTAAGTTCTAGGTAAACTTAAAAGCAGGTCTTTTGTAACCGGACAGCTTGTGCTGTCTGGTAGGCTCGACCTAAAAACAGCGGAAAACCACTTCACTCTTAGCTTAGCATGAGATAAGCAGGTTTTATACATACTAAACACCAGGAAAAAGGAATTGTTGAAGATGCGTACCTTCATAAGGGAAGGGGACATGACTGCATATAAGGTACACACTTGGTACCAGTCATGGCAGGGGCCTTGTTTTAACAACTTTGAGAAACACTTTACTGTCCCATCAGCGAGTGGTAGTGTATAGGCGGATGGAGATTTAGGAGAGAGCAAGGATAAATCAGTGTACTAAATGAAATTGCCCTCTGGGTCTAGTTGCCTTTTTTGTTGGCACTCAATTTACACAACCTTTCCCAAGGAGATGCTATGAACCTGTCCAGGGGTTTAGATAGTATTGATGTGGAAAGAGGCATATTTATTCTTGCAAATGTCATCAGCGAGTGAGACAATGTTGTCTTAACTAGGACAAGGGTTTTATGTTCCCGTTTCTCAGGTTGAATATAGTAGTATGGTCAGAACTATAGTATAGATATTTTTAGTTGAAATATTTTGCTGGGAAAATGTGGCGCACAGGAAATGTATCACTTCTATTTAAATGCAATTTATGTTAATGACAATAACGGGATTAGGGTCAGAAAATACAACCAAACTACAAATATAATTCAATCATAAATATAGAGTCAGGAAAAATAGAATAAATACAAAAATAAGACCTGAAAATAATATATAAGACACCTGGGGGACCCAGGACCTATGTGTCACCTTACCTACTCTAAAGGAATGCAAGCCATACTGGGTACTCTAGCCTGCATGGATATACCTAACCTGAAATAAAACGATTAACTCAACAAATAGATTGCTGAATGTGAATAAGTGGGACTGCAAAACCAGAACCCCTCTGCAACAAAACCCAAACAAAGCAAACATCTAAAACAAAAAAAAGTTGCATATATCTTATGAGCAATTTTCAGCTCAATATGAAGTCTCCTGAATCCAGCTCACCGTCGTGGCCCAGCATGACCACTAGCCGAGTTACCTCCAGTATCTAACACGCAAGAGGAGCTTGGATGACCCCTACCTCCCCATGCAGCAGAGAAGGAGGAGGAGGCTCTCGGTCCAGCTGTGAAGCAGCTGGTACAGGACAGCCTTAGTAGCAACAATGCGGCTCCACGTGGCCGGGCGAATGAAGCCCTCAATGAGCATCAGGATGCGGGTCAGAGGTCTAAGCGGTGGAGCTTTGAAAAGAAACGTCCAGGGTTCGAGGCTGCGTGGGATGTAACACAAGGCATCCTTTTAAGTTGTGAAAGCTATTGGGTTAACCAAGTAAATACTGCAGAGCAGTGATGGTGACGGTGCAGTCATCGTCAAGTGCACAATGACAGAAGACTTCCACAAAAAGCTCGACAAACTGATAGTTTCATATGGAAAGACAAGAAGCATAGAATCAGCTTACAAAAATTGAGACTCAGCAAAGAACTCGGAGGATTGAATATTATGAACTTTAAAAACTTTCAGTCCTCCTGCCAAGCTAAACAAGGAATGTTCTGGATAACTAACACGCAGGACTATACACCAGAGTGGCTAACACTCGAAAGGAACATCCTGGAGGGGCTGAACCCAATAGCAATGCTCACAGCGAACACACATCCCGCCAGACATGACCCCATCATCAAGCACACCAAAATAGCACTACTAAGAGTAGACAAGCAAATGGGACAACGGATCAGAGGAACCAACTGGGCATCCATCTGGTTTAATACAAGAGTCCAATACAAAGGGAAAGTGATGTGCAACGAGACCTGATCAGAAAAGGGGATCACCACCCCAGCGCAACTGGAAAAAGACCACTCCCCAATCACGTTCCAGAGCCTCAAACAGACGCACAACCTACCAGACATAGAACTATACACGTTCCTCACAATAAGAACAGCCATCACCAAGGCAAACCTAAACAGAAGAACGCCCACCATCATACAGTACATGAGCAACCTCAACAAGGTCGTACCCCAGACAGCGCAAATCTACAAACTCCTGAGCCCCAAAACATCTACACTGAATGCAAAACAACAAACTCCTGGGAGACATTGTACACAAGACACCTCAGTGAGGAAGAAAAGGGCAGGCTATGGAAGTCAGCCACATCAAACAAAGTCACGCCACAACTCGCACAGACAAAATACTGGCTCCTACACAGAGCGTTCTGGACTCATGCCAAACTTGAGAAAGCAGGCATAAGAAACAGTGACACATGCTGGAACTGCCAAAGGGAGAGGGGAAGCCTAGAGCACCTCATCTTCGAATGCCCCAAGGTCAAGAGGTACTGGACAAGAGTGAGCAACCTGATCAACACTGTCGTAGGGAGAAGCATACAACCAGGCTTCGTAGGGCTAGCCACTGCATTTATGGCACCAGACTTAGAGAGCAAGAATGAGAGAGACCTAGTAGACATCCTACTTACAGCAGCAGTTAAGACCATATTAACGAATTGGAAAGACACAGCCAAAGCAACGTTCAAAAGCTGGATAAACTGGGTCACCTTCCTCAGAGGGGCAGACAACAAACGGGGAAGTTCTCGCCCAGCCACAACGCCAAGAATGAGATGTGGGCGGCCCTAGATGCACACCTGGGGTCACACAAACCCACGTAAACCCGTAAACGCACAACCTACCAACAACACACCGCCAGCACACAACCAAGGCTAGGAGAGCCGCCGCCCCCCCTCCACCTTTCTCTCTTTCTTTCCCCTTCTCTAGGGGGAAATCAGCCGATTAACTATGAATACTCGGGGCAAACATGTAACCAGGATAATACCAAGAACTCCCCGCTGTAAATACTCCCCCCCCTGCACTACTACTGTACTGTATTGGAAATCTTTTAAATAAAAAACTTTTTGAAATCAAAAAAAGACTTTGAAGAGTCACACAGTATAGAACTTTGTACCCAACAGCAACCACGAGACGAAGGATCACACAACCCTGTTGGAACATGCCGATGCCGCCCCCCTCCTACGGCAAAGGTAGGGGCTCAATATTTAAATAAGGGCATTAGAGTGGCTGCGTGTCTTTTACGGCAAGACGGGCATAAGCTAGGGGGATAATGTGGCCTTACGGTCAGAGCTGCCGTTGGGAGCTGGGGAACCAGGCTCAAGCCTCGGCTTAGTATCTGTGATTCGGAGCAAATCACTATGGCCAGGTACTACCTAGACCCCCTCCTCCCCAGTCAATATTAAGATAATAACAGGAGAAGAATTTTTGGAGACGGGGGTCGTAAAACCCACGGCCGTATTTATTTACATAATAATTTAAAACAAAATGAATATACAAATTTTACACAATACGCAGAAAACCATTACATTACATTGATTACATTAATAGGTGCAGATGTCAGATGGCTAACCTTAACAAATCTCTAATACAAAGGTATTCCTATCCGAATCTAAACATTCAATAATCATAATAGCAACATTTTATTTTCTGTGTATCCCTATTGTGAGCCTACGGCAAGGTCAGTAACTGGCGCCAGATCCTTACCAAATTATGACCCCGCTCCAAATGGAGTGCGCATGCGCAGTGGGCCAGCTGACCGTGAGGGTACTTCCCCCCAGGTCACCCCGTATGCCCTTATGCCCGCCCTCTAACCAGAGTTCACATGTGCAGGGGGCCCGTTCACGGTGAGGGTTCTTCCCCCCCCCCAGGTCACCCCCGTACGCCCTGTAGATGATCTCCATAATGGGGCCCTTGCAGTTATGCGCCGTTTATTTGCGCCATTGTGCACATGCAGGGTGGCCAAGCAGCCTACCGGAAAGCGTAACTCCCCCTCCCCCGCACCCACCCAGCCAACCGGCTGTAACTACCCCTGGAGTACCATGAGAGACCACTTGTCCCTTCCCCTTGGGCGATCCCATTCAAGAATGGCGCCACCCTCTAAGAACCTTCAATTTACTGCTCACCAATCATGACCTTACTGCCTGACCAAGTAATAGCACAAAAAATACAACAATAAACATAACCTGTACAAGGAAAAAACCTCCTCAAACAATGGGAAAGAAAATTCATCAAACATATGATAAACACAAACAATGGGAAAGACAAATTAATCACAAATATGATAAAAATAACCATGTAAACCTGAAAATTAACATTCCTAACAATACACCCTGTAAACCCTGCTTTTAAGAGCCGGTGGGTGGGGAAATGACAAATTACAGCCTCCTAGCGAGCCTTCGTGACTAATGGCAGGCTGAGGGAGCGGCGAGCAAAGAGGCAGACTCCGCCGCTCCCCAGCCTTTTATTACCCAGATTCAGATTCCAGCCAGGCCAGTTCTAACTGGCCTGGCGTTAGTCCGAGTGCATGACCCAGAAGTGCTTCTAATCACTTGCGGGTCACGCCCTGACTTCGACCAGTTAGCACCGGGGCGCGCCTCTCCCCTCATCAAAGCGCGCGACAGTCCTGCCCCTGTATGGTCCTGGGGCAGGCGTGGCCGATGCCGGCCCCGCCTTTCTATATGGCCAGGTACTACCTAGACCCCCTCCTCCCCTGTCAATATTAAAATAATAACAGGAGAAGAATTTTTGGATTCGGGGGATCGTACAACCCCGGCCATATTTATTTACATAATAATTTAGAAAAAAATGTATATACAATATTTACACAATACGCAGAAAAACATTATATTATATTGTTTACATTGATAGGTGCAGATGTCAGATGGCTAACCTTAACATATCTCTAATACAAAGGTATTCCTATCCAAATCGAAACATTCCATAATCAATAATCATAATAGCAACATTTCATTTTCCGCGTATCCCTATTGTGAGCCTATGGCAAGGTCAGTAACTGGCATCAGATCTTTATCAAATTATGCCCGCCCTCCAACCGGAGTGCGCATGCGCAGGGGGCCAGTTCACCGTGAGGGTACTCCCCACCCAGGTCACCCCATATGCCCTTATGCCCAGCCTCTAACCAGAGTGCGCATTCACAGGGGGTCCGTTCACGGTGAGGGTACTTCCCCCCCAAGGTCACCCCCGTACCCCTGTAGATTATCTCCATAATGGGGCCCTTGCAGTTATGCGACGTTTATTTGCGCCATTGTACAAGTGCGGGGTGGCCAAGCAGCCTAGCGGAAAGCGTAACTCCCCCTCCCCCGCACCCATCCAGCCAACCGGCTGTAACTGCCCCTGGAGTTCCAGGAGAGACCACTTGTCCCTCCCCCTTGGGTGACCCCATTCTAGAATGGCGCAGCCCTCTAAGGATCATCAATTTACTGCTCACCAATCATGACCTTACCGCCACAGGCCTGCATAGTTGCCCGACTATCTGGCCCCCCCAAAAAGCTCACTGAAAGTCATGCCCTGTCCTTATACACAACTAACTAGGCCAGGGTCATGCCCGGTCCCTATACAAAACTAAATAGGCCAGAAGATTCTTCAAGAAGTTTTAATCCCCTAATTTGGACAAATGGACGGTATCTTTTTAGGAAGCACGACTCCCGCTCCCCCCAAATGCACCCATGGGCTATAGTCTGCAGGTGTAAAGCCCTAGATAGCCTCAGCAGTTTGTTACTAGTTATTTTATCAAGTGGCTCAATGCCCTCACAGACTCACTTCCCCACCGTTGGAATCTCTGGGATCGCTGCGACAGGGTGATTCCCGGGCATATACGTGTCGACCCACCCACTTCAGTGATTAGTGTTTCAACCAGCCCCCTTCTACCCATGCATACCCAGTCAATCCCCACCCCCCAAGTGCAGGATAGTAATGCTAGGGCTGACTGACTCAGAGGAAATTGACATACCGTCTTGGAACCACTAAATGGGCTCAATTTATGGCATCATGATGCGCCCTATAGACACGTCGCCCCAGACAATGATACTCATTGCTGGTGCAACTGCACCAGTGGAATGCTACCCAGGGAGTGCCCAACAGGCCCCAAGATCTCCCATACACATATCCTGTAATACTTGAACAACCTATACCTGACCACTATGTTCTGGGTCGGCTCTGCCTAAGCCTATCTCCCTACTACGGAGCATCCTACCACAGCGCAGTGTCCGCTACGATGGCACCTGCAAGCACAAGCGCCGTAATGGCAGAATACCGTTTTCCGACAAGGGGTGTTGAGGTGGTGCATCCGCCTGTTACCCCTGGGTTTGGTCAAGGTGGCAAGGCATGCACCTGTAAGGCAGCGTACTGCTCAATTACCATGGCTGGCAACAACAAATGGTTAACCCACCTATACACAAACAATATAGTGTATGGGCCGCACCGTCTCACCCATGCATGCTGGCATCTCTTGAGCCCTTGAACTGATCGCTCATCACACTTGATGTCGTTGCTTGCAATTCACGTTCCAGATCTACTGGTCCCCTTGGCTGTCCACATCTTGCTGTCGTTGTGGTGTGGAGCACTTCCCCGGTATCAGTCATGAATCCAGCCATACATAAATGAAAATCCAACACAAATGATTAGTGCTGTTTGCTTTTAGACGAAAGATACAGTTCACATGCCAGCCGTACTTCGTGGGACTGTACCCCCCCACAATCCCAGCCTGGGGTGCATAGGCACTGTTGTGATACACACGGACGTCTAATGTGCCGGCAAAACGGATGCATCAGTACTGCGTGATACTACACCTGTACCCATTGCAAAATTGTATGTGCCCAATGGTTCCCAGGTACTGTCTGAAAGCATAGACCTCCAAATGCACAGGCCCAAGGACTTCAGTAACGTTTTGACCCCCACGGACATCTCACAGTATAAATGTTCAGGTACAAGGGTGCAGAGATACCGTTGACAAACCACAGGCATATAATGCTTCACTGTACAAGCACCGGGGTGCAACGGTACCGTGTGACGCCACATGGACACCCAAAGCACAAGTGCACAAGCACTTGGGTGCAAGGGTACTGTGTAACACAATACATTATTGTGCCTACATGTTTGAGCATGAGGGTGTATAGATACCGTCTGTCAAGCCACCTGCATACAATGCATACGTGTATTAGCGGACCGGTGCAGAGACACTGCGTGACATAACGCACTTATAAAACAAACGTGTATCTGCAATGGGTGCCTAGATGCTTTTGACCCAGAATTCATATGTGCAACCGCACATGCGTGCAGAGGTACCCTTGAAGGTGTGACAACAAGGCCTGGGATGTACTGCTTTGACATCATAAGTGTTGATAATGTACTTGAGTGACCTCACCGAGGCCAGTGCCTCGCGGGACTGACTTCAAAACCTTGTAATAAATTACTGTAACATGCAAAGCGTAACTCCCTCTGTAAGTCATGCCACCAAATGTGGAATGAGAATTTGAGCGAGCCAGTTCGGCTGTCGTATATCTTTTAGCAAAGGAAGAGATGTTTGCTTCAGCAAGGGTTAGTTCATGGAGAAACCATAAGAGTAACTGGTAATATGCTGAATATATAGCTTGTGTTTCTTGTGAACCGGCCCAAACTCAATTTGACTGTGAATGGTCCTTGCCCCAACATTTTATTGTGAAAGCCTAGCATAGCATAAGTGTTATTACGTAAAGAACATTGAAATTCGACATTCAACAAGAGTGCCTAGCATAGCACCAGTTGTATTACCATCAGGCTTTTAACTGAGAATGCTTAGCATAGCATCAGTTGTATTACATGAGGAACATGAGGCTTACAGTGAGGGTGCCTAGCATAGCACCAGTTGCATACCTGGGGACCTCACCATATATTTCCGCAAGAGATGAAATGATTTTTCCAGCATCACCTCTGTCAATGTCATTGATATGACCTGATAAATAAAGCCTTTGAAGGGGAAGGACCAGTACTATCTCCCATCTTGGACCCTTATGAGAAGTGTTGCAAACACAGTAAAATGCCCCCTGGCTAATCCCCTGTGTCCGACTAGAGGGGAATGCAATCCATTATTTTTGTTACCGAACGGGCTTACATTTAACAGCAAACACAGTAAAATGCCCCCTGGCTAACCCCCTCTGTCCGACTAGAGGGAAATGCAATCCATTATTTTTGTTACCGAACATGCTTACAATTAACAGCATACCACATACCCGGCCCCCCAGAAGGTGTACTCCACGTGTGTGAGTGCCCAGCTAATTAAAGAATGGACCTGGAGTATACAGTGGAATGTAATAGCACATTCATGGTTACTTTTAAGGAAGGTACGGGGTGTAGAGTGGAGTGTAATAGCACATTCATAGTTACTTAAAGGATGCTGAAGCTTTGGCACAAAAAATGCACCTTACTTGCCAAGCCGGTGCTAATGGCATTGCCAAATCTTGTTTAAACGTAAATGCGTCTAGACACCCCCAGTATTTCCTAATGCTTGGTCCCCGTCAAGGCAGAATCCACACATGATGGGTTACCTCGTGTGTGCCCTTTCATTGCACCTATTAAAGTGCCAACCCACCATCATTTGCATGGGGTGGAGGCCCTTCCCGCGTAACCATTTTGTTGCCCTCAGGTCTACACATATGATGAAATCATCATACCCAATCAGCATGCCCATTCCTGAAAAATTGACACTAAGTGTAGTATATACATATTGCACATACAGACCATTAACATGGGGTTATGTATGCATGTGTCGTGTGCCCAGTGCATACCCAGACTACAAACCTGGTACTGTTTGCTTCCCTTTTTCCCCTGTGTAACACATACCTAGTATGTAATTTGGTATGGTGCCTGGTGAACCCACAGACTATGTATGTTCTTGTATCCTCAGTGCACCTTACAGACTATACCAATGGTAGTATGTGCATTATGTCCTGAATTAACCTGCACAAATAAAAATACAGTATTATGTAGTTCCTCGCATTTTTGTTTGCGCACATTCAGACTGTAAACATGCCACCCTGTTATCACGTGGACCTAGTAAACATGGCAGTGATTGCCTTGAGTGTTTAGTGCATAAGCCATATGCTTATTGCACCCACAGACGTAACAGAAACATAACATTATTTAGTGCATACAACTTTATCATGTGCTTAGTGGATAGTTGATTAGGTTAGTTTCTACAACATCTAAATTGTGTTTCGTATATCTAATAGTGTAGGATGTACATGGTGGTTCCTCTGTTGAAGCTCATGTGTTTTAATATATTTTTACAGGTAATCGATGCCTATCTATCACAAATATGTATGTCAAGACCAAATGTTTGTATATTTTCATCAATAACACAGTTACCTAACCATAAATATATGTACTGAAAACCTTTTCTTTAAACCATAGTGTATAGCAATCTCAGCAACAGTTTCGACCTGTATATTCCTTGGCAAATATCACTCTTCTGCTTTTTGGGTAAATATTCATATCTCTTATGTGACTTTTCACTGTTAGTGGTGCAAAGGAATATTCAATGTTACTGATTCTTTGAATTAATATTTGAGAGTTAAATCGACTTAGAGCAACGTTTTGAAGAGTGACAAATGTGAAATGTTTTTCTAGGGAAGTTTGTTTATTTGGAATATAGATTGAATTGACATTCACATTTCGGAGTTGTTGTAAGTATAAACGTATGGATTTTGGATGTAATGTAAAGTTATTCATGATTGCATTTTTAACTCTACAGGTACCTTTTGAGAAAATGGACACTTTTCTTTGTCCGACAAATACTGGTTGTCATTGGATACTTTTGGTAAGTGAAAGTTATTGTTGAGAAATATGAGTGATTGTAATAGTTTAAAGTGCCTAAATATTGTTTTTAAAAGAATTTTAATTCTCATTTTTTTTCAAAAGATTTTCTTTTGAAATGTATCAAGAGCAGACATCTTTACCATAAAATGTAAACTCCCCATATTAAAAATGTTATTTCTTAAAAGATAAAACGCAGACCTATCATTTATACAACTGACCACCGGAATGTTGTACATACATGTCTATGGATATCGCCGCCGGACCCCCGGGTTACCGGCTAAATGGCTGTGTAACTCAATTGAAGATCCACTTGACTGTAAATGGCCTGACCGGCCCTAGAATGCCACGAAATGTACACTGTATGACAACAATGTTGTGCACAATAAAGGTCTTCCAAAAACCAAAAAAAAAATTCAAAATGTTATTTCTTTATTATGTTTTTTCCAGATTTTGAAACCATTAACAAAGACAATATTAGTTTATGATTTACTGAGTAGCAAAATTTGGACCTACCAAGACTTTTTACGCAGTTGGAGGTAACCTTTTCCTAAAAAACTTTCCATTCTCTCTTTATTATTTCTTATATTTCAAAAATATATAAATGTCAGTATGTTTTCTCTTTATGAAATTAATCAAAGTGAAATATTTAACATAACCATTCGTATTTCTCTAAAGGGTTTTCCTACAGGTATTGAAGCGTCCCGAATATGACCAATGGCAGTTAGTGGTAGAATCTAACTAAAAGCAACAGGACAGCTACAATTGTGGTGTTGTTTGCATGCTGGTAATGATACTTCCATTATGTTTTTTTTTAACCTTAATTTGTTGAAGATACATTACTTTATGTTAATAGCTTACTTTTTTAGAATAGTTGAAAATAGGAAAGAGGGCTTTTCGGGATGACACTTGTGAACGCCTACCGAATGCGTCCCTAGTGCCCGTCAGAAGCATATTGGTATTCGCGTTTTTTCTGAAACCTCCGATTGCTTTTTAACCCCAATCCTATTGAGAACAATTGTTTTTATGTACATTAAACTCCAGCTTGGACATTTTACAACATATACATTTTTAACTCTGTTTTTAGTTTGCAGAATGTTACGTAAGTCAGCAGCCAGTTGCCGAGCTTTTAATAAATGACAGATTTCTGGAGAAGTATAGATTGAAAATTGCAATGGACATAATGGAGTCATCAGGTTTTACTCTAACATTTCATGGTAGAAAATGTATAATACCCTAGTGTTTTCATAAACTTTGGATTATTTGGTATTTTGTTTTGTTGTCGAAATTTTTATTGAAAGGCACAACTTAAATTTTGAACCTAGTATAGTAAGACATTTCCATTATGTCAGTGAACGTAACATTCTGTTAGTTGTGCTGCCATTAGAAATTGTTTTGAACAGTTGTGACTGTCCTATGTACTGGATTGGAAAACACCTGGAAATATCTACTAACTATTGCAAATTAAGTTTACAATGTTTAGCATTGCTGTTATGATTTGATAATGTACATTTTTATACATTTAGAGTCTGTTCAACATTTGTGCGGTGTATGCAACGAAAAAGATTCAAGAATTTTTACGGATAAAGTTAAGGTAAATACCCTTAATATGACTAGTTTACAAAGTTAAAAAGTAACTGATATATGTACTTGTGTAGTTTTTGATGGCAGATAATCTCCAATTCACACTTCTGTGTAATGGTTTGTTGCAGGGTGGATTTAATTAGAACTAATGGATTTGCAAGGGTCTTTTCTGAGTCGTGTCAGCCATGTTGTTTCACTGGCTATGCACCCTTCCTATTAATGGGCTCATTACCACTTAGCCACTGACTGGGGACAGTGCACTATGCTTACTATGTAAATAAATGTAACTTAGCACAACAAAAAGCTATTGACCTGTATGCAATCCGAATAGAATAACAAATCAATGTTCACTTTCTTCCCAACAGGCACTATGTCAAGAGTGCTGCCGATGGATCCACATTGAATGTATTGAAACAAATGCAAAATCCTGGTTACCTTATTCAGGTTACAAATGTACCAAATGTATTTATTAAGAAAGTTTCTTTACTTGGTAAATATGTGTTCCCATAACAGCTGTACATCCACATGCTCTGCATGCTCCTGCTATCTAGTGTTGTGTCCGGGTTATCATAAGTAGTAAGGTCATTCCTCCTTTTTTAATTAGTCTGCATGGGCATCGACTCCATTGTTGGATTCTATTCACACATTAGGTTGTTAATGGAGTAAGTAAGTGTAATATAGAGTTGTCAATATGTATGTAAATTAAATAATAACATGAAACAACCACAGGTGTTGGTGGGGTAGGCAGGAGGGCATATGTGAATCAATAGCTGAATATTCCAAGAATAGATGCTGACACTGATAATGCCCCAGATATTGACCCTGTTTGCAGATTCCTACATAAGTCAACAGCCAGAGCCAGACAATTTATGAAGTTGCACATTTTGTTTGGATTTTACATTCAAAATTACATCCCTTTATTCACTCCGTTCTACAAACACTGCTAATGAAAGAATGTTGGGACACACTGCCTTCAGCTGTTATGCCTTGCACAAGCCATTTAGAGGTTGGCCATTCTTTGTTTAACCTTAATACTTAATCTGCTCTTTGAAATCCAGCAACTATTCGGCACCAATGACAACTTTTGTGTTGTTTATTTACCATTGTAGAACAAGGTCCGATGTGTTGACAAAACAAAAATGAATCCCTACTCTAAGGCTGTTCTGTGATGCAGCCAGACCATAACTGAGGTTAAAGGGAACTTTAGAATGGCTACATGGTCATATTTGTTGTCAAACACTTTTGAATGCTAAGCCTGGCGGCGGGGGTAGAATTCCACCCTTCTAGAGAGAGTAGACTTGTACACACGGACCTAACCACAAATTATCATATGTACTGGATTGTAATACACTTAGAAATATGTTCCAAATAGCCCAAATTAAGTTTACACTTTTTACAAAAACAGTTAAGATGTGCTATTGTACATCTATTTTACATTTAGATTCTGTTGAAGACTTCACAAGAAACAGCTTTCATTTTTCACCTTATTCAGCATCCACACAATTGAACACACCTACATTTAAAAAGTTATACATTTATTTTAAAAAGCAGCACAGTTATCGGGCGTTGTCTTAGTGATGGCCAAGGTGTCTTCCATCTTTATTAAACGGTAGAGGATACTTTATTTCTTGTTGCAAGTTGTCAACTTGCTCAAATCTTCTTTCATATTTCACCATGGTAGGCACAGAAAGTAGCATCGAAGGATGATAGTGGAGACATCTGAACGTATCGTCGTCTTCGGGGGGACGTGCGATCGTCCCGAGGTTATCTAGAGTATATATTTTGTACATATACATGTGTATTTTGTATCTACTCCTCAACGCCGATCGACTAATACGTCCCATCTTGCACACATCTGTGTAATGGCCTGGAAATTCAAACACCCTACAGGAAACAGACTTTATTTCTTGTACCAAGTTGTCAACTTGCGCAAATCTTCTTTCATATTTCACCATGGTAGGCACAGAAAGTAGCATCGAAAGTTGATAGTGGAGACATCTGAACGTATCCTCGTCTTCAGGGGGACGTGTGATCGTTCTGAGGTTATCTAGAGTATGTATTTTGTACATATTTGTATGTATTTTGTATCTACTCCTCAACGCCGATCGACTAATACGTCCCATGTTGGACACATCTGTGTAATGACCTGGAAATCCAAACACCCTACAGGAAACAGACTTTATTTCTTGTACCAAGTTGTCAACTTGCTCAAATCTTCTTTCATATTTCACCATGGTAGACACAGAAAGTAGCATCGAAAGTTGATAGTGGAAACATCTGACCATATCGTCGTCTTCAGTGGGACGTGCGGTCGTCCCGAGTTCATCTAGAGTACGTATTTTGTACATATTTGTATGTATTTTGTATCTACTCCTCACCGCCGATCGACTAATACGTCCCATGTTGGACACATCTGTGTAATGGCCTGGAAATCCAAACACCCTACAGGAAACAGACATTATTTCTTGTCGAAGTTGTCAACTTGCTCAAATCTTCTTTCATATTTCACCATGGTCGGCACAGAAAGTAGCATCGAAAGCTGATAGTGGAGACATCTGAACATATCGTCGTCTTCAGGGGGACGTGCGATCGTCCGAGGTTATCTAGAGTACGTATTTTGTACATATTTTGTATGTATTTTGTATGTTTTTTGGCTGTATGTATTTTAATGAAACTATTACAAACATTTTTCCATTTTAACACACACAAACCCACACATCTTCATTTAAAAAGTTCAAATTTTATTAAAAAATGCAGCACAGTTATCGGGCGATGTCTTCGCGATGGCCAAGGCGTCTTCCATCTTTTTGAAACAGTAGAGGATACTGTATTTGTTGTTCCAAGTTGTCAACTTGCTCAAATCTTCTTTCATATGTCCATTTTCACACACCCACCCACACACACACACACACACACACACACACACACACACACACACACACACACAACACACACACACACACACACACACCTACATTTCAAAAGATCTAATTTTATTTAAAAAGGCAGCACAGTTATAGGGCGTTGTCTTAGTGATGGCCAAGGTGTCTTGCATCTTTTTCAAACAGTAGAGGATACTGTATTTCTTGTTCCAAGTTGTCAACCTGATCAAATCTTCTTATATATTTCCATTTTAACACACACACCTAAATTTAAAAAGATCTAACTTTAATTAAAACGGCAGCATAGTTTACAATTCCATTTTACCCTATTTAGCATTCGTGTAGAATGAAAAGCTTAACAAAAGTCTAACAATATTAAAGAAGAGCCAGTATACAAAGCCAATTTAATTCTTCAACAAGTTAAGCGACAGGAAAGGTCAACTTGCTCATTCCAATTACAGGGTCTGGAAAGAGCCTGGTATTGTTATTTTTCATTCCTACCACCCGGAGTCGGGAGTGGGTAATTTGCACGCTTGCTGCCTTCCTTGGATGTGGTAGCCGTTTCTCAGGCTTCCACTCCAGAATCGAACCCTGAATCCCCGTTACCCGTGGTCACCATGGTAGGCGCAGAAAGTAGCATCGAAAGTTGATAGTGGAGACACCTGAACATATCGTCGTCTTCAGGGGGACGTGCGATCATCCCGAGGTTATCTAGAGTACATATTTCGTATATATTTGTATGTATTTTGTATATATGTATTATTTTTTTTTTAAACAAATTTTATTGATGGATTGCACACAAGGCGCAGCCCTCCATATTCCGGAGAGATCTGCAAACAAGTAGACAGCATCAGATGATTGGCAATCTAAACATAATTTGAAACAGAACATTTACCTGTCCCACACCCTCCCCGCCCCCACCCCCCCACACTGCCAACTCCCCCCTCCCGGATCCCTCCCTAACCCACTGCACGATAGCGTCTCATTCTTGAAAGAAGTCTCACATATAAAACAGTGTACACAATTCCTCAAATTTGGCACCCTCACACCATTCCCATGCAATCCTCTTGTTCTACTGGTGGCTCTAACCATAGACCCCTATAATCCGCTTATCTATTCCATATTTTGTGGTGTTTCCTAGGGCAACCCCGGACCTCAGAAATAGGGCGCTCCAACCCCATACAAAAATCTAGTTCCTTCTTCCACACCACTACCGGAGGAGCCCGTTCATCTTTCCAGGCCTGAGCCACATCTCTCTTGGCGACTGTGAGGCCCAACAACAACAGATGCCTTTTATATATATTTCCCCCACCCCTTCTAATACATATAAGAGACCTAATTGTGGAGTACGAGGGAGTTCCCAACCCAACACATCAGACAAACAGTCCCACACTCATTTCCAGAACTTGACCAAAACACCACAGCTCCATACCGTGTGAATTAAGGTGCCCACCTCTTGGCCGCATCTCAAACAATCCAGAGATTCAATCAGACCCGCCCGCTACAGTCTCTCCCTAGTGTAATAACCTCTGTGGAGGTATTTGAATTGGATGAGTCTTAGGCGCATTGCAATGGCTGCACCTTGGGGGGCTTCAAGGGCTTCCCGCCAATCTTCCTCTTCCAGCGTACCGACATCCCTTTCCCAGGATTCCCGCAATTTGTGTAGAGAGGAGGAACAGTGTGTAACTAGGGTCTGGTATATGCAGGATATTTTCTTATCTTCCAGTTCGCCCATGAATACCTTCACCTCTAGTGGGCTAAATTCGGGTATGGAGTTGAGTCCCTCCAGACTAGGTGCAATAGCATGACAGAATTGTAAATATTTCAAGAATTGGGTCCGAGGGATGCCATATTCCTCGCTAAGATCCAGAAATGATTTAAGGGCTGTGCCGGTCATAACATTTCCTAACATTAAAAATTCCTATGCAGTCCCAGCTTCGGAAGCCCTGCAAGGACGCCAGTGCGGGCAGACGACCATTATGCCATAGGGGGGGTCTCCTCAGTTAATGTACCCCACCATCCCATACGACGTAGTGCCTGCCTCCAGATCTGAAATACTACCTGGGTAGCCTGTGGCAATCTCTTCCTCAACCGCGCAGAGTATAAATTTGTGTGCAGAGTATCGGACCCCATTAGGTATCACTCTAGAGCATACGCAGGGTCCCCCCTATCCCCATACCACCGTTCGTTCAGGATCAGGAGATTGGAAGCCTGATAGTACGATAGGATATCGGACGTTGCCAGCCCTCCACAGTACGTTGATAAGGCAGGTGCGCAGCGCAACCCCCCACCCAAAGGAATTGTCCCAGCACAGAGTTGACTTGCCGAAACCAATGAGGTGAAATCAGGTAAGGGTGGTTCTGCAATTGGTATAGCAGCTGTGGGAGGGCAACCATCTTAAAAATAGCCGACCAGCCATAGATAGTGAGGGGCATACAGGACCACGTCTTTATCTCTGTTCGAACCCGGTCCCAGATCGGCACTATGTTGCGCTCCCAGGAGACCATGGAGGATTCAGATAGGAACACCCCCAAGTACTTAGTCCCCCCATCGCCACCTGCAACGCGAACGCCCATGGTCCAATTCCTGTGCGTTCTCCCAGCCCCCATAGGGTGGATTTACGCGGGTTCAGATAAAGCCCTCATGTTTCACCAAATATTTGCATTATCTCTAAAATACACTGCCCGACCTATTAATTTTAGTAAGGAAAAACAGGACATCATCCGCGTAAAGCGCGATTCTATCCGACGGTTAGGTCTCCCATTCAAAGCCTCGCAATTGTGCGTCTATGCGCACCCACGCCGCCAGTGGCTCCATGGCAAGGGCAAACAAATACGGCGAGAGGGGGCACCCCTGTCGAGTACCTCGCCCAATGGAGAATTTGGTAGATGTGGCCCCGACCACCCTCACGACGCCGTCAGGTCTGTGTACAATAGTTTTAGATACAACAGAAAACGGGGCCCAAAGTTAAGACGAGTCAGGAGTGCAAACAGGTAGACCCAACTCAATGAATCAAAAGCCCTGTCTATATCTTATCTTATCTTATCTCATCAAGAATTTATAGAGCGCACGTTCACCCGAGGGTTTCATGGCGCTTACTGATATACTCTGGGATATTACTGCTCAGAGACTAAGAGAAATTAAGCCAATGCATGGGCAAACAGCCATGTCTTGAGGAGTTGCCTGAACTGGAGAATAGTGACACAGGAACGTATTTCACAGGTAAGAGAGTTCCACAATTTAGTGGCAAGAGCTGCGAACCTGCGTCCTCCCTTGCGTTGAAATTTATAACGATGGACAATCAGAAGAGTTTGTGATGCAGATCGTAGATTGCGTGGAGGAGTATACTTGGGCAAAAGTTCTTGAAAGAATTTAGGGCTGCGTGAATGGAGGGACTTAAACGTCATACAGGCGGCCTTAAAAAGTACGCGCTGAGTAATAGGAAGTCAATGAAGTTGCTTCAACAATGGTCTTGCAGATTGCCAACGCGGGAGACGGTAAATAAGTCTGGCTGCCTGATTTTGAGCCATTTGAAGGCGCTTGCTGAGAGAAGCCGGAAGGCCCAGGTAGATGGCATTGGCGTAGTCTAAATGCGACAGCACCCAGGCCATCACCACCTGGGTCAAAGCAGATTGAGTGAGCATGCGGCTAATCTTCCTTATTTTCCGAAGTTGGAAGAAACACGAAGATACCACTGAGTTAACTTGAGGTCTCATTGATAGTTCTTCATCAATAAGAACCCCCAAGCTTTTGAAAGAGCTGGAAGGAGTGGGTGGAAGGCTCAGATTTAAAGGCCAATAATGTGAACCCCAAAAGATCTTACTTTTGCCAAAGAGAACCAGCTCTGTCTTCTCAGGGTTCAACTTCAATTGGTTACCGTCCATCCACTGGCGTATAAGAAGCATGGTGGATTGAAATTGGTGGACAGAGTCTGGGGAATCATCAATAGTAAAAATAAGTTGCAGATCGTCTGCATAATTAAATGTAGTGACTTTAAAAGTTTTTAGGGAGTGAAGCAAGGGAAGCATATAAATGTTGAACAGGATGGGTGATAGGGAGGAGCCCTAAGGCACCCCACAAGTGGTAAGAAGTTTGGAGGATGAAAAAGGCGGTAGGGCGACGGCTTGAGAGCGGTCACAAAGAAAGGATCTAATCCAGTCATGTGCGAGGCCGCGTATGCCAGCTAGTTTGACACGGCAGAATATCATGGTCGACCGTGTCAAACGCAGCCGACAGATCAAGCAAGACCAGGGCCTGACGAATCCCCAAAAATGCATTGTGGCGTAGGGAATCTAGGACTGCAGTGATGACCGCCTCGGTTGAATGCGCCTGATGGAAACCGGCTTGTGCAGGGTCCAAAATGTCAGACTGTTCAATGAAGCTAGACAAATGAGATGTAACCTGGGCTTCAAGTGCTTTAGCTAAATATGGCAACAAAGATATTGGCCTGTAGTTAGATAGGGTAGTGGGTTCCATGCCTGATTTGTTTTGCAAAGGCATTACCACTGCCTCCTTTAAAAAAATAGGTACTACACCTTGATTTAACGAAGAGTTGAGGAGAGCCAATATAGGAAGAGGAAAATCAGTAATTACATTTTTTAGGACATGAGGGGGGCAGCAGTCTCGTGGAGATCCAGACTTAATTCTTGCCATAAGAGCGCACAAGGACGGGATGCCCAACAGAGGAAAACGATCATGGGAGAATTTATTGGGGGTATGAGTAAAGTCAGGGGACACAGGGTAGGTGGGTAGGATACTGGAATTTATAAGTGTGATTTTATCCAGAAAATACTGGTTGAGGGTGTTACAGAAATCTTGAGTGATTATAGGTTTAGGCTGGGTTCTGGCAGGGTTCGATAGTTTGTCAACGATCGAAAAAATGTCTTTAGATTCATTATTGGACATTTCAATTGCATTGGAAAAGAATTCTGTTTTTGCTAGGAAAATGGCTTTCATATAGGCGGAGCGGGCGACTACATAATCAGTCTTTCTGAGCGGGTCATAATTCCTTCTCCACTCACGTTCTTTTTGGCAAACGATTAGTTTTTTTGCCCTAAGGTCTGGAGAGAACCATTTATGCGCATCAGATTGACGCAGAGTCCTCAGTTTTTTCAAAGGGCGTGTGTATCACTAGCTTTAGTAAGCCATTCAGAAATGTTGGCTACGGAATGGTTAAGATCAGTATTGCAAGCCGGGACTGAGTTCTTCAGGCTCTCCAGAAAGGCTGGCAAGTCAAGAGAACCCCACTTCCTAATAAAACCTTCTCTGGAGTCATGATTTACCGAGGGATTAGGAACGGAGATGTGAAATTTGACCAGAAAATGATCAGACCATATGCATGGAGAGACAGTGGGAGGCGAGATACTAAGATTGGCACTCCAGATCTGATCCAGCGTGTGCCCTTTGATGTGGGTCGCAGAATTAATATGGTGGCAGAAATTAAGCCCTGTAAGAAGATCCATAAGCTCACTTGCCTGTGGGCCGCCAGAAATGCTGTTGAGCCAGTAGTTAAAATCCCCAACAAGTAAAATCTTAGTGTGGTTAGTGACTAGAGTGGCCAGCTGGTCGCACAAGGAAAATGGAAATGAGGGCATACTCCGAGGGGGCCTATATAGTAGAACACAGATAAGAGGGCTCACCCTAGAGTCAAGTCTGATAACCATATTATCAACTGCGGGGAGGTCCACAGATGTTAATTTGGAAAAAGCAAGATGTTTACTAATGATAGCAGCAACTCCCCCACCCATTTTGCCTGGGTCCCGATCTACCTGTAGGATGTAATAGCTATCAGGGAGTGCTGCCAATATATCCGGGGACTATTCAATGTTGAGCCATGGCTCCGTAAGAAGGAGGATATCTGGATTTTGACAGGCAAGTAGAAGAAAAATGTCCAATTGATGCTTTATTAAAGATCTAGTTTGAGGTAAAAAATTGTTAATTGTTGGGTTCCAACTGAAGCAGGGGTACGTTGTGTGCTAGACGCATATGCGGTGGATTGGAAAATGCCTAGTTGTGTGAGAAGTCTAACAGTAGAGGGGCAAAATGGGCTGGCAGCGCAGCAAATATTCAGCAAAGAATCCGATGAGTAAGTCGTCGGAGTTGCAGAGGGAGGTCTGGTGCGGACGGGCGCAGACGGGCTTGCCTTTGGCGCGCCATCGGCGCGCGTCCGCTGCGCGGCTGGGGAGGGTTGCACATTTATACTAATAGGGGCCGGCGTGGTGAGAGCTGCAGCGCCAACCCTGGGCTACCCCCAAGATGGCGGATCCCCTGCCAAACCCGGTGACAGCGCTAAATCGGCTGCATGGGTAGAGCAGGTCGTGAAAAGGAACAGGGAGGTTGATTGCCCAAAAGTGCAAATGCTATATCTGTCAATAGGGGTGCCGCCTGTTCCCCGGTGCCTCTAACCGCCTCCACTGCGACATGAGCGCGTCTGATATTATGTCTCGTCGTCCTATGGGGCATAAACCCAGCCTGATCCGGATGGACCAGCTCTGCTATATGGGGAAGGAGACAGTTTGCCAGCACCTTGGCCAGTATCTTAGCTTCGACGTTTAGGAGAGAAATGGGTCAAATGGGTCGGTAAAACTCATGTCTTTCCGGGGGCCTTCCGGGCTTGTGGATCACCACTACTTCCGCATGTCTCCAGTCTGCCAGAAGGCGACCTTGCTCCCTAGCTGCCTCCAACGCTGCCCTATAGTGCGTACCCTGTTGTAGGTGGTATTTCTTAAAAAATTCGCTCGGAAACACATTGGGCCCGGGAGCCTTTCCAGTATTAAGCTCCCCTAGACCCGTGCCCAGCTCCCCAGCCGACAGGGGAAGTTTGAGGCGTTCATGTACCTCCTCCGATACTGCGCGTGGTGGTAGATCCGCGATAAATTTATCCACCACTGTCGCAGGGAGGCACTCCCGCTGAGCATATTGATCGGCATAGTATAGTGCAAAGCCGTCCGCTAGTTCCTTTGGGTCGGTGATCGAGGTCCCGGCCGCATCCCTGATCCCCGGCAGTATCTGCAGTTGAAACGTGTTTTGACAGAGCCTATGGAGCATTGTGCCTGATTTATCACCCCATTGATATATTCTGCTACGCGTCACCAGCCACACCTGCCGAGCCTCTTCGAGTAGCAAGGACGCATAGGACTGCTGTGCTAGTAGTAGCTGCCCCACCTCTCTACCCTCCCTAGTTCCACTGCAGCGCCCCTCTAGGGTCTCAATATGCGCTGCAGCCCTCACCAATTCCTCTCTACGCTTTCTACGGGCCGCCGCACACCAGGCGATATCCACCCCACGAAGCGTGGGCTTCAGAGCCTCCCAGAGTGTCACGACATCTGCAACCGAACCAACATTTTCTTCCCAGTAGTGAGCTATGGCCATCCCCCATGTGCTTCCTTAAATCCTCCCGCTGGAGATGCCACATGGAAAGGTGCCATCGGAAGGGTTGCCGCCCCTTTTCTAGCAAAAGGTCTACCGCAACCGGAGAGTGGTCCGAAAGCCCCCCGCTGTAATATAGTTGCTGATTCCACTCTACCTACAGCTGCATGGGGGACAACTATATAGTCCAATCTAGAAAAGAACTTATAGACCGCTGATAGGTATATTCCCGACTATGTGTTTGTAGGTATCGCCACGTGTCCACCCAACCCATCCCCCAACCATGTCGCCAAATTTAGTGGGCGTGTCTGCTACCTGTCCACCCCCGGGTCTACAACGATCCATCCGGCCATTCATGACATCATTCCAGTCACCCCCAACCACTGCTAAAGCCTCAGGAATATCCGCCCACACAGCAAACAACTTTTCCACCAGTGACCACTGTAGTGGGGTGGGGCATACACACTCCCCAACACCAGGGGTTCTTCACCAAGCATCCCTTTAATAAAAATGTACCCTCCTTGTGGGTCGACCCACTGTGTCGAGTGAACATAGGACAATCAGCGATGCACCAGAATGGCCACCCCCATGGAACCCCTAGCAAACCCAGCATGATAGACTTGTTGGTATCCGTAGCGCTGTAAACTAAGTGTTTTGTTGCCTAGCAGATGCGTTTCCTGTAGTAACAGGACATCCGCACTTTCCCTTTTCCCAAACCGCAAGACCGCCCCCCTCTTTACCTTGTCAAGCATTCCCCGCACATTCCAGCTAAAAATCCGTATGGACGCCCTGGGAGTCATTGACCCGATACCTTCAACCGCCATACAGGAGCATGCATATCAAGGGCCCAATAGATGGGCACAGTGGACATGTACACACCAACTGTTGAGACCTCATATTCATCGTGCAGTTCAAACCAAACACACCCCCCACACCACCCCCCTGCCCCCCTCCCAACCCCCATACCTCAAAAACACTGAAGTACCTGTCGCGGCATGGGCAACCCCCAATCCCAAACACAGGACCTGAGGCCGTCCACACCAATGGATCCCCAAGAAACAACCCATTCACCCAACTCCCCCCAAACTAGCCTTAAGCCCGGGGAAGTGGTCCGCCCTTCAGCTAAACCCCCATTATCCCGCTGCCCCATACCATCACAATCACTGTCATTTAAGTGTCCCAACCACCCCTCTCGGCCCTATGGCCACTCCGGCGGAGTGCCCCCTCCAGCTACACCCTGCAGGGGTACACATACACCAATGTTCCACCTTTCGTAGACTGAATGTTCAAGGATCTGTTATCGGATGCTCCGGGGCAGTCGTTCCGCCGCCCGCGGCACCCCCCGGGGAGGAGCGCCTCCTGGATCTGGACCTCCAATTCCCTCTGCTCCGCGAGCTCCGGGCGGGGCAAAGTGGGCTGGCAGCGCAGCAAATATTCAGCAAACAATCCGATGAGTAAGTCGTCGGAGTTGCAGAGAGAGGTCTGGCGCGGACGGGCGCAGACTGGCTTGCCTTCGGCGCGCCATCGGCGCGCGTCCGCTTCGCGGCCGGGGAGGGTTGCACATTTATACTAATAGGGGCCGGCGTGGTGAGAGCTGCAGCGCCAACCCTGGGCTACCCCCAAGATGGCGGATCCCCTGCCAAACCCAGTGACAGCGCTCAATCGGCTGCACGGGGAGAGCAGGTCGTGAAAAGGAACAGGGAGGGTGAGTGCCCAAAAGTGTAAATGCTATATCTGTCAATAGGGGCGCCGCCTGTTCCCCGGTGCCTCTAACCGCCTCCACTGCGACATGAGCGCGTCTGATATTATGTCTCGTCGTCCTATGGGACATAAACCCAGCCTGATCCGGATGGACCAGCTCTGCTATATGGGGAAGGAGACGGTTTGCCAGCGCCTTGGCCAGTATCTTAGCTTTGATGTTTAGGAGAGAAATGGGTCAAATGGGTCGGTAAGACTCATGTCTTTCCGGGGGCCTGCCGGGCTTGTGGATCACCACTACTTCCGCATGTCTCCAGTCTGCCGGAAGGCGACCTTGCTCCCTAGCCGCCTCCAATGCTGCCCTATAGTGCGTACCCAGTTGGAAGTGGTATTTCTTAAAAAATTCGCTCGGAAACACATCGGGCCCGAGAGCCTTTCCAGTATTAAGCTCCCCTAGAGCCGTGCCGAGCTCCTCAGCTGACAGGGGAAGTTTGAGGCGTTCACGTACCTCCTCCGACACGCGCGTGGTGGTAGATCCGCGAAAAATGTATCCTCCACTGCCGCAGGGAGGCACTCCCGCTGAGCATATTGATCGGCATAGTATAGTGCAAAGCCGTCCGCTAGTTCCTTTGGGTCTGTGATCGAGGTCCCGGCCGCATCCCTGATCCCCGGCAGTGTCTGCACTTGAAACGTGTTTTGACAGAGCCTATGGAGCATTGTGCCTGATTTATCACCCCATTGATATATTCTGCTACGCGTCGCCAGCCACACCTGCCGAGCCTCGTAGAGTAACAAGGACGCATAGGACTGCTGTGCTAGTAGTAGCTGCCCCACCTCTCTACCCTCCCTAGTTCCACTACAGCGCCCCTCTAGGGTCTCAATATGCGCTGCAGCCCTCACCAATTCCTCTCTACGCTTTCTACGGGCCGCCGCACACCAGGCGATATCCACCCTACGAAACGTGGGCTTCAGAGCCTCCCAGAGTGTCACGACATCTGCAACCGAACCAACATTTTCTTCCCAGTAGTGAGCTATGGCCTCCCCCATTTGCTTCCTATAATCCTCCCGCTGGAGATGCCACATGGAAAGGCGCCATCGGAAGGGTTGCCGCCCCTTATCTAGCAAAAGGTCTACCGCAACCGGAGAGTGGTCCGAAAGCCCCCGCGGTAATATAGTCGCTGATTCCACTCTACCTACAGCTGCGCGGGGGACGAATATATAGTCCAATCTAGAAAAGTACTTATGGACCGCTGATAGATAGGTATATTCCCGACTATGTGTTTGTAGGTATCGCCACGTGTCCACCCAACCCATCCCCCAACCATGTCGCCAAGTTTAGTGGGCGTGTCTGCTACCTGTCCACCCCCGGGTCTACAACGATCCATCCAGCCATTCATGACATCATTCCAGTCACCCCCAACCACCGCTAAAGCCTCAGGAATATCCGCCCACACAGCAAACAACTTTTCCACCAGTGACCACTGTAGTGGGGTGGGGCATACACACTCCCCAACACCAGGGGTTCTTCACCAAGCATCCCTTTAATAAAAATGTACCCTCCTTGCGGGTCGACCCACTGTGTCGAGTGAACGTAGGACAATCTGCGATGCACCAGAATGGCCACCCCCCTGGAAACCCTAGCAAACCCAGCATGATAGACTTGTTGGTATCCGTAGCACTGTAAACTAAGTGTTTTGTTGCCAAGCAGATGCGTTTCCTGTAGTAGCAGGACATCCGCTCTTTCCCTTTTCCCAAACCGCAAGACCGCCCCC
Organism: Lissotriton vulgaris; assembly: GCF_964263255.1. NCBI lineage: Eukaryota > Metazoa > Chordata > Amphibia > Caudata > Salamandridae > Lissotriton > Lissotriton vulgaris. The sequence goes on along the minus strand of NC_141685.1, from coordinate 772,336,974 downwards.
TATTTACCTTGTCAAGCATTCCCCGCACATTCCAGCTAAAAATCCGTATGGACGCCCTGGGAGTCATTGACCCGATACCTTCAACCGCCATACAGGAGCATGCATATCAAGGGCCCAATAGACGGGCACAGTGGACATGTACACACCAACTGTTGAGACCTCATATTCATCGTGCAGTTCAAACCAAACACACCCCCCCCACAACTCCCACACCACCCCCTCCCAACCCCCATACCTCAAAAACACTAAAGTACATGTCGCGGCATGGGCAACCCCCGATCCCAAACACAGGACCTGAGGCCGTTCACACCAATGGATCTCCAAGAAACAACCCATTCACCCAACTCCTCCCCAAACTAGCCTTAAGCCCGGGGAAGTGGTCCGCCCTTCAGCTAACCCCCCATAATCCCGCTGCCCCATACCATCACAATCACTGTCATTTAAGTGTCCCAACCACCCCTCTCGGCCCTATGGCCACTCCGGCGGAGTGCCCCCTCCAGCTACACCCTGCAGGGGTACACATACACCAATGTTCCACCTTTCATAGGCTGAATGTTCAAGGATCTGTTATCGGATGCTCCGGGGCAGTCGCTCCGCCGCGCGTGGCACCCCCCGGGGAGGAGCGCCTCCTGGATCTGAACCTCCAATTCCCTGTGCTCCGCGAGCTCTGGGCGGACTGCGCCTGTGTGCCGCTCAAGGAGGAGTCTGAGTCATGGCCTGGCGGCGTATGCACCCTCAGCTTCACCGTTTCATGAGTCCAAAGGAACACTTCCTCTAGAGTGTCAAAGAAGTGGGTGAGAGATTGAAACACAACCCGCAGGCGGGCCTGAAAAAGTAAGGCATAAGGAAGCTTAAGGTTGCGGAGGCGGGCCTTGGCTGCCGTGAACGACTGCCTCTGTTGTTGAACAAGCCTGGTGTAGTCCGGAAAGATCAGGATTCTCTGATTCTCATACATGAGAGAGTCCTTCGCCCTTGCCTCCCATAGAATGGTATCACGGTCATGATAGTTCAATAACTTGGCTATCACAGGCCTGGGATGGGCCCCCACTGGCGGTTTCTGTACCAAAGCCCGATGGGCCCGCTCAATCACGAAGCATCTTGATAAGGATTCAGGAGGGAGCCAACTCTTCAGGCACTGGGTCAAGAAGCGTTGCCCTTCTCGCAGCCCTCCGGGAGCCCTACTAATCTAAGGTTGTTCTGCCAGGCCCGTCCTTCCGCATCCTCCGCTCTAAATGCCAGCCCCTTCTGGACCGTCTCCATGTGGGTCACTTTGCGCTTAAGGATCGCCACATCATCTTCCACCCCCGAAATCCTGGTTCCGGCCTTGTGATGCGAGCCACGGCATTCCGCAAGTCTTGATGCAATAGTGTGACACCTGCGCCCACGGCTCCTATTTTCGAGTCAAGCATATCCCTTGATTGGGTTATCGCTGCCATCAACGCCGCGTTGTCCGGCCCCTGGCTTTGCTGGCCCCCGGCGGCCCCAGCTCCACCACCAGTCGGCCCCGTGAACTTATCAATGAGCCCCTGTTTTGTAGTCCCTCCGCCACTCCCGCCTCTGGTCATTGTAATCCGTGGCCGGGGACACACTCCACAAGGATCTGCCGCCTGTATACCAGGATGCCGCCTCCAATATCACCGGTGGGCACTGTGTGCTAGGGCCCCCGTCACCTCTCCGGGGCGGCTACCCTTTCACTCCCCCAAGTTCCACGAAACAGTACGACCCAGCTGCTTACCGGTCACGCTCTGCAATAATATCTTCCACCAGGCCTCGCACTCCTGGGCAGCTGACCACAGCTCTCGTGTCCCACACTGAGGCCGACCTGCCCCACAATCTCCTACCAGTGTAGTCCGGTGCAAGGGCCGTCCTCTCAGATAACGGGTGGCCCCGATCTTCAACTGTGCCACTGGTCACCTGGCCTCACTGCGTAGTAGCCCCCGCCATGGCTAGCCAAGAGAAAAGGTCGCCGCCACTTGGTGTGCCGCAGGGACCCCTCAGTATGCACCGGTGGCTTCACCCACGTGGCCCCAGGTTCCAGGTATGCAAGAGTCCCACACTGGGCCCGGCATTCTCCAGAGACTCTTACCAACACTGTCAAGCCCCACTGCAGGCTGTGCACCCCCCGGGGCACCCTCCGAAAGGCCGATCCACCTGCAATCACCTGCCGATGTAAGCCGCTGCCTAGGCGCGTCTTTTACGATGGTGCCAAACTCCTGCTCCCGGCTGCGCCCTAGTTACTAGGCCTCACTGCGGGAAGACTACGGCCCCACTCACCCAGAAAGCAAGCCCGGCCCCCTAGCAGTTGCCCTCTGTCTGCCGGATTATTGAAGGGGGGGCCTCCGGTGTCCCCAGGAGCGGTCCGGTCACACTCCGCTGCTCGCCTCCGCCTCCCGAGTGCCGGGGCCCGGGACCATGAAACTTGAGGCCAGGGCTGCACTCTCTCGGATCAGGCCACAGTCTGTCTCTCCGCTCTTCTCAGCGACCGGGACCCCCAGCGCTCCGCGGATGGCACTGGAGCACAGCTACTCGGCACAGGACAGGATCTTTCCTTTAGGGCAGCGGGATTAACAGGGGAAGACAGGATAATAGGAGGATAAGTGACGGGCTGGACGGAGCACTTCTAGCCTACGTCCGCCATCATGGCCCGCTAAGCCATGACCCCGTATGTATGTATTTTAATGAAACTATTACAAACATTTTTCCATTTTAACACACACACGCACACCCACACACCTACATTTAAAAGTTCTAATTTTAATAAAAAATACAGCACAGTTATCGGGCCTTGTCTTAGTGATAGCCAAGGCGTGTTCCATCTTTTTCAAACGTTAGAGGATACTTTATTTTTTGTTCCAAGTTGTCAACTTGCTCAAATCATCTTTCACATTTCCATTTTAACACTCTCACACACACACACAAACATTTAAAAAGATTTCACTTTTTTTTTAAAAGGCAGCATAATTTACATGTCCTTTTTAAAAAAAAAGTTTGCATTCATGTAGGCTAAAAAGCTTAACCAAGCCACTTTAATTCATCATCCAAGTTAAGCGACAGAAAAAGGTCAACTTGCTCATTCCAATAACAGGGCCTGGGAAGAGCCCGGTATTGTTATTTTTCATCCCTACCACCCGGAGTCGGGAGTGGGTAATTTGCGCGCTTGCTGCCTTCCTGGGATGAGGTAGCCGGTTCTCAGGCTCCCACTCCGGACTCAGACTCCCACTCAGTGTAATGGCATGGAAATCCAAACACCCTACAGGAAACAGACTTTATTTCATGTACCAAGTTGTGAACTTGCTCAAATCTTCTTTCACATTTCCATTTTAATACTCAGGCAAAAACACCTACATTTAAAAAAATTTAACTTTTTTAAAAAAGGCAGCATAATTTACATGTCCTTTTTTTACATTTTTTAGCATTCATGGAGGCTAAAAAGCTTAACCAAGCCACTTTAATTCTTCTTCCAAGTTAAGCGACAGGAAATGTCAACCTGCTCATTCCAATTACAGGGCCTCGATGGAGCCCGGTATTGTTATTTTTGGTAACTACTTCCCCGGGTCGGCAGTGTGCAATTTGCGCGTCTGCTGCCTTCGTGGGATATGGTTGCTGTTTTTAATTCCAATTACATGGCCCTCGATAGAGCCCAGTATTGTTGTTTTTGGTTACTACGTCCCCGGGTCGGCAGAGTGCAATTTGCGCGTCTGCTGCCTTCGTTGGATGTGGTTGCCGTTTCTGATTCCAATTACAGGGCCTCGATAGAGCCCAGTATTGTTGTTTTTGGTAACTATGTTCCTGAGTCAGGAGTGGGTGATTCCAATCACAGGGTCCTCGATAGAGCCCAGTATTGTTGTTTTTGGTAACTACATCCCTGGGTCGGCAGTGGGTAATTTGCGCGTCTGCTGCCTTAGTGGGATGTGGTTGCCGTTTCTAATTCCAATTACAGGGCCCTCAATTTAGCCCAGTATTGTTGTTTTTGGTAACTACGTCCCCGGGTCGGCAGTGGGTAATTTGCACATCTGCTGCCTTCGTTGGATTTGGTTGCCGTTTCTAATTCCAATTACAGGGCCCTCGATATAGCCCAGTATTGTTGTGCTTGGTAACTACATCCCCGGGTCGGCAATGTGCATTTTGCGCATCTGCTGCCTTCGTGGGATGTGGTTGCCGTTTCTAATTCTAGTTATAGAGCCCAGTATTGTTGTTTTTGGTAACTACGTCCCCGGGTCGGCAGTGGGTAATTTGTGCGTCTGCTGCCTTCGTGGGATGTGGTTGCAATTTGTAATTCCAATTACAGGGCCCTCGATAGAGCTCAGTATTGTTGTTTTTGGTAACTATGTTGCCGGGTCGGCGGTGTGCATTTTGCACGTCTGCTGCCTTCGTGGGATGTGGTTGCCGTTTCTAATTTCAATTACAGGGCCCTCGATAGAGCCCAGTATTGTTGTTTTTGGTAACTAAGTCCCCGGGTCGGCAGTGGGTAATTTTACGCGTCTGCTGCCTTCGTGGGATGTGTTTGCCGTTTGTAATTCCAATTACAGGGCCCTCGATAGAGCCCTGTATTGTTGTTTTTGGTAACTATGTCCTCGGGTCGGCAGTGTGCATTTTGAGCGTCTGCTGCCTTTGTGGGATGTGGTTGCCGTTTCTAATTCCAATTACAGGGCCCTCAATATAGCCCAGCATTGTTATCTTTCATCCCTACCACCCGGAGTCGGGAGTGGGTAATTTGCGGGCTTGCTGCCTTCCTTGGATGTGGTAGCCGTTTCTCAGGCTCCCACTCCAGACTCCGAATCCCACTCAGTGTAATGGCCTGGAAATCCAAACACCCTACAGGAAAAATATTTTATTTCTTGTTCCAAGTTGTCAACTTGCTCAAATCTTCTTTCATATTCATATACATATACATATACACACACACACACATATATATATATATATATATATATATACACACACACACACACACACACACACACACACACACACACACACACACACACACACACACACACACACACACACACACACACACACACACACACACACACACACACACACACACACACACACACACACACACACACACACACACACACACACACACACACACACACACACACACACACACACACACACACACACACACACACACACACACACACACACACACACACACACACACACACACACACACACACACACACACACACACACACACACACACACACACACACACACACACACACACACACACACACACACACACACACACACACACACACACACCTACATTTCAAAAGATCTAATTTTATTTAAGAAGGCAACACAGTTATCGGTCGTTATCTTATTGATGACCAAGGCGTCTTCAATCTTTTTCAAACAGTAGAGGATACTGCATTTCTTGTTCCAAGTTGTCGACTTGCTGAAATCTTCTTTCATATTTCCATTTTAACACACACACCTACATTTAAAAATATCTAACTTTAATTAAAACGGCAGCATAGTTTACAATTCCTTTTTACCTTATTTAGCATTCGTGTACAATGAAAAGCTTAACAAAAGTCTAACAATATTAAAGAAGAGTCAGTATACAAAGCCACTTTAATTCTTCATCCAAGTTAAGCGACAGGAAAGGTCACCTTGCTCATTCCAATTACAGGGCATGGAAAGAGCCCGGTATTGTTATTTTTCATCCCTACCACTCGGAGTCGGGAGTCGGTAATTTGCACGCTTGCTGCCTTCCTTGGATGTGGTGGCCGTTTCTCAGGCTCCCACTCCAGAAACGAACCCTGAATCCCCGTTACCCGTGGTCACTATGGTAGGCATAGAAAGTAGCATCGAAAGTTGATAGCTGAGACACCTGAATGTATCGTCGTCTTCAGGGAGACGTGCGATCGCACCGAGGTTATCTACGTATTTTCTACATCTTTGTATGTATTTTGTATGTATGTATTTTAATGAAACTATTACAAACATTTTTCCATTTTAACACCCACACACACCCACACACCTACATTTAACCGCATGCGCGCTAGCGGGTTTTCCCGCTGTGCGCTGAGATTTGAAAACCGCGCGGTTTGTGACAAAGCCAGCTCGTCATCCGCGTAGCGCAGGTAACGCCCATGACGAGCTGGCTTTGTCATCCGCAGCGAAGGGGTTAAAAAGTTCTAATTTTATTAAAAAAGGCAGCACAGTTATCGGGCGTCTTCTTAGTGATGGCAAAGGCGTCTTCCATCTTTTTCAAACGTTAGAGGATACTTTATTTTTTGTTCCAAGTTGTCAACTTGCTCAAATCGTCTTTCACATTTCCATTTTAACACACACACACACACCCACATTTAAAAAGATTTCACTTTTTTTAAAAAGCAGCATAATTTACATGTCCTTTTTTTTATTTTTCAGCATTCATGTAGGCTAAAAAGCTTAACCAAGCCACTTTAATTCTTCATCCAAGTTAAGCGACAGGAAAGGTCAACTTGCTCATTCCAATTACAGGGCCTGGAAAGAGCCCGGTATTGGTATTTTTCATCCCTACCACCCGGAGTCGGGAGTGGGTAATTTGCGCGCTTGCTGCCTTCCTTGGATGTGGTAGCCGTTTCTCAGGCTCCCACTCCGTGTAATGGCCTGGAAATCCAAACACCCCACAGGAAACAGATTTTATTTCTTGTTCCAAGTTGTCACCTTGCTTAAATCTTCTTTCATATTTCCATTTTAAAACGCACACACACCGACATTTAAAAAGATCGAACTTTATTTAAATAGGCAGCATAGCCCTGTATTGGTATTTTTCGTAACTACCTCCCCGAGTCGTATGTATTTTAATGAACCTATTAAAAACATTTTTCCATTATAACACACACACACCTACATTTAAAAACATCTAACTTTACTTAGAAAGGCAGCACAGTTATCTGGTGTTGTCTTGGCGATGGCCATGGCATCTTGCATCTTTTACAAACAGTGGATGATACTTTACTTCTTATTTCAAGTTGTCAACTTGCTCAAATCTTCTTTCATATATTTACATTTTAAAACACACACCTACATTTAAAACGATGTACCTTTATTTAAAAATTGCTGCATACTTTACAATTCCTTTTTACCTTTTTTAGCATTCATGTAGAATGAAAAGCTTTACAAAATGTTGGCATTATTCAAAAAGAGCCAGAGCCAGTATAAAAAGCCAATTCAATTCTTCTTCCAAGTTGTTAAAGCGATGGGCAATGTCAACTTGCTCATTCCAATTACAGGGCCCGAGTCGGGAGTGGTTAATTTGCGCACTTGATGCCTTCCTTGGATGTGGTAGCCGTTTCTCAGGCTCCCACTCCGAACTCCAACTCTCACTCTGTGTAATAGCCTGGAAATCCAAACACCCTACAGGAAACAGACTTTATGTCTTGTACCAAGGTGTCAACTTGCTCAAATCTTCTTTCATATTTCACCATGGTAGGCACAGAAAGTAGCATCGAAAGTTGATAGTGGAGACATCTGAACATTTTGTCGTCTTCAGGGGGACGTGCGATCGTCCCGAGGTTATCTACAGTATGTATTTTGTATGTATGCCTTCAACGCCGAACGTCGAGCTGACGACGGTGGGGGACTTCTACTCCTCAACACCGATCGACCACTACGTCCCATGTTTGACACATCTGTGTAATGGGCTGGAAATCCAAACATCCTACAGGAAACAGACTTTATTTCTTGTTCCAAGTTGTCAACTTGCTCAAATCTTCATTCATATTTCCATTTTACCACACACCAACCCACACTGACTTTTAAAAAGATCGAACTTTATTTAAAAAGGCAGCATAGCCCTGTGTTGGTACTTTTCGTAACTACCACCCCGAGTCAGGAGTGGGTAATTTGCACGTCTACTGCCTTCGTTGTATGTGGTAGACTCTATTTCTTGTTGCAACTTGCTCAAATCTTCTTTCATATTTCACCATGGTAGGCACAAGAAAGTAGCATTGAAAGTTGATAGTGAAGACATTTGATCGTTTCGTCGTCTTCAGGGGGACGTGCGATCGTCCCGAGGTTATCTAGAGTATGTATTTTGTATGTATTTTGTATGTATGCCTTCAACGCCGAATGTCAAGCTGACGACGGAGGGGGACTTCTACTCCTCAACGCCGATCGATCACTACGTCCCATGTTTGACACATCTGTGTCATGGGATGGAAATCTGTTATCTCTTTATTATTTCTTATATTGCATAAATTAAAAATTGTCAATACGATTTCACTTTATGAAATTAATCAAAGCGAAATATTTAACATAACCATTCATATGTCTCTAAAGGGTTTTCCTACAGCAATTGAAGCGTCCCGACTATGACCAATGGCAGTTAGTTGTAGAATGTAACCAAAAGAGTGTTTTTTGCATGCTGGTAATGATACTTCCATTATGGTTTTTTTAAACCTTAATTTGTTGAAGATACATTACTTTATGTTAATAGCTTACTTCGTACTTCTTTAGAATAGTTGTAAATAGGAAAGAGGGCTTTTAGGGATGACACTTGTGAACGCCTACCGAACGCGTCCCTGGTGCCCGTCGGAAGCATATTGCTATTCGCATATGATTTTGTCTGACCACTAGTATGGTCCTAACGCGGTTGGACATTTGTACCACATATACATTTTTAACTCTGTTTTCAGTTTGCAGAATGTTACATAAGTCAAACGGAAGAGGATATTTTCTATTTTGCTTGCCAAATATATATATATATATATATTTGTTTTTTCAGGTAAATTCAGACTTAGCAAACCTCTTAGAAATAGAACATTCTGTAAGTGCAGCCCATCATCCACAGACAAATGGTTTAGGTGAGCGTACTAATGCTAGCACTGAAAGGTAATGCTAATTCTTCTTCTTTAACCCCTTCCATGCTCATGACGAGCTCAGCTCGTCATGAGGTAGCCTGGAGCTGTGCTCATGAAGAGCTGAGCTCGTCATGAACAATGGGAAAGAGGGGGCCTGCAGCACAGGAGGGGAATTGACTTAGCAGCCATAGTGTTAAAAGTTTGTAAGTACTTGAGGGCTTGCTCTCATGGCGGTCTTATTGCATCTGACAGCTTGTCTGATGTATTCTGACGGTCATCTGTTGCTGCAGTCCAATTAATATACTGCCAGTACTAATCACGCACTACTTCTGATACCCTTGCACCAAGAAACCATTATGGTATATGTGTGCTCTACAAATATTGGTAACAGAAAACATCCACCCTACTAATCACACAGCTACTCAGTGTCAATTTAAATTGACATATTTGGCCAATAAAATCGGGAGGAAATGCTTTTTTACGTTTTGTTGATACCAGAATGCCCGACAATAAGAGACTAATGGAATTCAGAAAAAAACATTTTGGGGAGCTTCAGCACCAATGACAACTTTTGTATTATTTTCTTTCCCAGTGTAGCAGAAGAGCGATATTTGCCCAGGCATATACAGGATGACACTATTGCAGAAACTGCTAAACACTAAGGTTAAAATAAAAGGGTTTCATTACACACATTGATAAAGAATTATTATTTATGGCTAGATCTGTATGTGTTATTGATGAAAATATACGTACATTTGGTCTTGACATACATATTTTTGAAAGGTACGCATCGATTACCTATAAAATATCAAAACACAGTATAGTATGTCTAATGGCGTAGGATGTACATGTTGGTTCATCTAGTAAAGCTAATGAGTTTACATGTTATAGAAAGCAACCTGATCAACTTTCCACTGGAATAAATGACTATGTTTCAGACACATTGATTCACAGGTGTACGCTCAGGGCCTGCCCTAAATCAGATTGACCGGAACAGCACCTTGGGCAGAAAGAAAATGTGGTGTTTGTTGAGGGGGCAAGAGGGTCATTATGGTGTGACAGCAGAAGATGGGAGCAGGGCAGGAAGTTGATGGGGTGGTAACCATTAGGCTGAGGTACATTAACACCTTGGCTGCTAGCGCTATTTTCCTTCTGCGCTGCATTCCCAGGATCTCCATTGTTCATGACGAGCTCAGCTCGTCATCAGCACAGCTCAACTGTGCCTCATGACGAGCTAAGCTCGTCATGAGCATGGAAGGGGTTAAGGGATGATTACAAAGTCTATAAGGGAACAAGTGGGATGGGTAAGATGCTGTTTGTATGACTAACAAAAGAGTTGATTTCCATGCACAATATCATCAAAAGGAGGAGACAACCTTACCACGTGACTAAATGGACTTCTTCAAAGAAAAACAACTTGCAAACATCCCAACACAACACAAGATGGCAAGACTATGGAAACCATGTGAATATACAGCACTACATGCCAAGAAGAAATGCTTACTGTGTAAGTGGTATTTTCCATCTGTAAGATCTGTCAGTAGTAAAGAAACATGTTCTCAGTGAAGTGAAATGGGGTATTCTGATACATTGAAACTATTTTCACAACTTGTTTACTGTTCTATCAGTGTTTGTGGTCCTCACGTTTAATATTTTGAGCTACACTGCAACTATTTTTATAACTTCTTTATTGTAATATCGACGTTTATGGTGTTTACATAACATATTTTGTGATACATTGAAACTATTTTAAAAACTTCTCTACTGTAATTTTAGTGGTTGAGGTGCTCACATAAACTATTTTTGATACAGTGTAACTATTGTAAAAATGTCTTTACTGTAACATCAGTTTTGAGGTGCTCTCAGAAAATAATTGTATCATTGAAAATATTTTTACAACTTCGTTACTGTAATATCAGCTGATGTGATGCTTCCTATGAAATGTATTTAATATTTATTTTGGAAATGAAGGAACAAATTTTGAACTTAATTGTAATTAATTTGAAAACATTCAATAAATAAATACAATAAATAAATACAGTGTCACTATGCATTGTGTCAAGTGCTTTATTTAAGATATACAGGAATATGGTCCCTTTGATTATCATGACACACAAAGCCAGACAAGAATGAACAGTGCAACTCAAGCGCATTACAGCTTCTTACTTTTTCTCTGGAAAGGGTTGGTAAGGTCTTTCAAAGATGATTTGAAGAAGAAACACAAAAGAAGGCTGCACAAAAGAAGATACACAAAAGAAGGCTGCACAAATAGGACGGCAGATCTTGTACACAAACTGGTAAGTCAGCAAAAGAACAACAAGGCTAAGAACACTGGAACAAATGGACACTACGCTGTGGAACTGATTGCGATGAGAGGTAGAAAGATACTGTAAAAAAAGCGGAGTTCAAATAACGAAAAGGTGAAAAAGATATATATGATGACAAAGATACTGGGGTAACACTCTGTTGTCCAACACAGAAAAGATTGTGCAGAAATTATATGTTAGAATGTTTAAGGAGCTGCAAAGGGGGTACAGAAACACCATCACCCTAGTCCACGCACACTGCCAACCTAGAATAGGCCTGTATAAGCTCCCTTCTGACTTAGGGGGTACACAAAACTACGGGGAGCAGAAATACTATATGCTCCCTATCACTGCCAGCCAAACCCTAGTCAATGCACACTGCCAACCTACAAACGGCTTGTATAAGCTCCCTTCTGACTTAGGGGGTACACAAAACTACAGGGAGCAGAAATACGATCTGCTATCCATATCCGCCAGCCGAACCCTAGTCCACTCACACTGCCAACCTTCAAACAGCCTGTATAAGCTCCCTTCTGACTTAGGGGGTACACAAAACTACGGGGAGCAGAAATACTATCTGCTCCCCATCACTGCCAGCCAAACCCTAGTCAACGCACACTGCCAACCTACAAACAGCCTGCATAAGCTCCCATCTGACTTAGAGGGTACAGGAAACTATGGGAAGCAGAAATACTATCTGCTCCCCATCACTGCCATCCAATCCCTAGTCAAAGCACACTACCAACCTACAAACGGCCTGTATAAGCTCCCTTCTGTCTTAGGGGGTACAAAAAACTACGGGGAGCAGAAATACTATCTGCTTTCTATCGCCGCCAGCCAAACCCTAGTCCACGCACACTGCCAACTTAGAATAGGCCTGGATAAGCTCCGTTCTGACTTAGGGGGTACACAAAACTACAGGGAGCAGAAATACTATCTGCTCCCCATCACCGCCAGCCGAACCCTAGTCCATGCACACTGCCAACCTAGAATAGGCCTGGATAAGCTCCCTTCTGACTTACGGGGTACACAAAACTACAGGTAGCAGAAATACTATCTGCTATCCATCGCCGCCAGCCGAGCCCTAGTCCACGCACACTGCAAACCTAGAATAGGCCTGTTAAGCTCCATTATAACTTAGGGGGTACACAAAACTACAGGGAGCAGAATTACTATCTACTCCCCATCACTGCCAGCCGAACCCTAGTCTCAACACACACTGCCAATCTACAAACGGCCTGTATAAGCCCCCTTCTGACTTAGAGGGTGCACAAAACTACGGGAAGCAGAAATACTATCTGCTATCCATCGCCGTCAGCCGAACCCTAGTCCACGCACAATGCCAACCTAGAATAGACCTGCTAAGCTCCATTCTGACTTAGGGGGGTACAAAAAACTACTGGGAGCAGAAATACTATCTCCTCCCCATCACTGCCAGCCGAACCCTAGTCCGCACACACTGCCAACCTAGAATAGGCCTGGATAAGCTCCGTTCTGACTTAGGGGGTACACAAAACTACGGGGAACAGAAATACTATCTGCTCCTCATCACCGCCAGCCGAACCCTAGTCCACGCACACTGCCAACCTAGAATAGGCCTGTATAAACTCCCTTCTGACTTATGGGGTACACAAAACTATGAAGCAGAAATACTATCTGCTATCCATCGCCGCCAGCCGAACCCTAGTCCAGGCACACTGCCAACCTAGAATAGGCCTGTTAAGCTCCATTCTGACTTAGGTGGTACACAAAACTACAGGGAGCAGAAATACTATCAGCTCCCCATCACTGCGAGCCGAACGCTAGTCTACGCACACTGCCAACATGGAATAGGCCTGGATAAGCTCCCTTCTGACTTAGGGGTTACACGAAACTACGGGAAGCAGAAATACTATCTGCTCTCCATCGCCGCCAGCCGAACCCTAGTCCACGCACACTGCCAACCTAGAATAGGCCTGTATAAGCTCCCTTCTGACTTAGGGAGTACACAAAACTACGGGGAGCAGAAATACTATCTGCTATCCATCGCCGCCAGCCAAACCCTAGTCCACGCACACTGCCAACCTAGAATAGGCCTGGATAAGCTCCGTTCTGACTTAGGGGGTACACAAAACTACGGGGAGCAGAAATGCTATCTGCTCCCCATCACCGCCAGCCGAACCCTAGTCCACGCACACTGCCAACCTAGAATATGTTATGTTATGGAATGTTATGTTATGTTATGTTATATTAAAAGATTTTTCTATAGCGCAAATCACCACTGGTCTCTAAGCGCTTGCACAGAAAAGGTACATAACCTGCTGCCTCCTGAATCACTCCGTCCCCGGCCCGGATTAGGGCGTAGATGTTAACTTTTTAAACAGATAGGTCTTCAAGTTCTTCCTAAAGGACAGTAATTGCGAGTCCTCCTCCAGACTGACTGGTAACTCGTTCCAGATTTGCGGGAGAAGTACGGACAAAGCTGTGCCCCCTTTGGTTTTTAACTTAAACCTGGGTTGGAACAAATTAGAGGTTTTACTCGAGTGCAGGGCTCTGCCTGGCATGTGCTTCCTCAAACGCTGTTTGATATATTCCGGGGCATTACCAAAAATGGCTTTATGGGGCACGAAAAGACATTTCAACTGCACTCCGAGTCTAATGGGCAGCCAATGCAACTTCCAGAGCAAGGGGGTTGCATGCGAATTCCTGGGTAGTGAGTAGATCAGTCTGGCTGCGTCGTTCTGAACAACCTGTAGTTTCCTCAAAAGCTTCTGAGGAAGGCCTAGGTACAGGGCATTCCCATAGTCCAGCCGTAAGATTACTGTGGCTGACACTACGGATTGTAATGTGGGGGCGGATAGAATGGGTACAAGCTTCCGGAGTTGCCTGAGTACCCCAGTACAAGACCCAACTACTGCTGAGACTTGGGGAGCCATGGAAAGGTCTGCATCAATCTTCAACCCCAGGCTTTTGACCACCTTTCCAGGGATTGGTGTGGTACCTAATTCTGGGGGCCAAAACAAATCGCACCAGGGGTACTTAATTGGTCAGGACCAATACCTCTGTTTTTTCGGCGTTCACTTTCAGGAGGTTGTTGGTCATCCAATTTACCGTGAATCTAAGCAGATTCCTTACTGATTCCTGCGCTTCCCTTGAGTCCTCCAGCTGAACCAGTAGCTGGGTATCGTCAGCATAGTTGAAGATTTGGCAGTTCCTATGCATTAGCTCCTCCCCAAGAGGTTGAAGGTAGATGTTGAACAGCAGGGGGGATAGTGCGGACCCCTGGGGTACACCCCAGGCCACAGCATCTGCCTCCGAAAGCTTATCTCCCAACTGCACTCTCTGGGTCCGACCCGTAAGGAAAGATTCAAGCCATTTGAACGCTTGCCCTGTTATTCCCAGCTTCCCGATACGGTCCAGCAAGATGGTGTGGCTGACCGTATCAAACGCCGCAGACAAGTCCAATAGAATCAGAGCACAAGGCTGCTTATTGTCTGCCCGGACTCTCAGCTCATCAGCAACTGTGGCCATTACCAATTCAGTGCTGTGTTGAGACCGAAAGCCCCCCTGCCTTGATTGGAGTAGAGCATGTTCTTCCAAGTAACCAGCCAGCGTGTTCAGGACATGCTTTTCCAGGATCTTACCTAGAAATGGCAGTTGAGAGATGGGCCTGTAGTTCTTTAAGATCTTGGTATCCGCTCCTGCTTTTTTCAGGAGTGGAGTGACCCTAGCTTCTTTCAAATTTGACAGGAGATAGCCCGCTTCTAATGACTCATTTAATAGGCTCAGCAGCTGACTTTGAATGCCGGGCAAGGCCATTTGAAAAATTCTCGGAGGGCATGGATCCGTACTAGATCCTGATTTTATTTGGCGTGCAATGACCACCAGGCTCTCTTCATCTAAACCTGGGATACTATTCAGTATCCCTGTCGGCTCCTGACAAGCAGGGCAAGATGGCATAAGAGGATCTACTGGGGTCTCCCTGATATCCCTGATGATATCTTGGACTTTCTGGAGAAAGAACTTCTGAAAGGTTTCGCAGTCCGGTTGGTCGGTAGCAGGAATTTTCCCCTCCAGCTGCGTTAGCTCCCTAAGGATTGCAAATGTCTCCCTTTGTTTGTTCACAGCCCCTTTAATTCTGTCCTCATAAAAGGTTGCCTTCCTCGCCAAGATGTCCGCCTTGTATTTAGACAGAAGTATTTTATAGGCTTCCGACTCAGCTAGACCATAGCTGAGTCTCCACCTTCTCTCCGCCCTGCAAAGAACTTGTTTCTTTTCCCTAAGCAAGGTGTCAAACCACGGTGCACCCTTTCCTTTAGCTCTTGTCTTCTCCAACCGCTCAGGAGCGAACATATCCAGAGCAGTGCGGATCCAGGCCATGAGGGCTGTGGTGTCAGAGTCTAAGCTTCTCCCGCTCCTCTCAGGCGTCGAGATGGAAAGAAGCGTAGAGATTAGAGAGGCTGCCTCCACCTTCTTCCATGGTCGGACCTTTCTCCGCAATGGATTCAACGTTACTGGCGAGAGGTCCCCTGGGACCCAGCACTTGATCAAAGAGTTGTCTGACCATTTACAAGGACTAACCTCGGTTATTACTGTCTGAGCTATGGAGGACCAGATTAAGTCCAGCGTGTGGCCCTTCACATGCGTGGGTCCCACTACTAGTTGCCGTAGGTTGAGCGAGGAGAGGTTACTGTCAAATTTCGCCTCTGTAGGGTCTCTGCGTAGCTTATCCCAGTGATAGTTGAAGTCCCCTACCACCATGAGGGATTTATATCTGGAGCCCAGATCTGTCAATAACTCCAAGAAGGCTTCATTAAAGTCTGGAGAGCTCTGTGGTGGGCGGTACACTACCACCAACAAGATACAAGAGGATTTTAATGAGATTTTTATCCCCAGAAGCTCCGCACTATCACAATTTTCAGCTACGACCTGTGTCACCCTGAGGTTTTTTTTAAAAAGGAAAGTGACCCCCCTCTACTCTCCTTAGGGCAATTATACCACAAAGCATTGTATTCAGGTGGCAATGACGCCAGTATATCGGGAGTAGAGGAGGCCCCTAGCCAGGTCTCCGTGAGGGCAAGAATGTCAATCTCGCCATCCACCAGGAGAGAGAATACTTCCAGATGGTGCTTTTGCAGTGAACGTGTATTTAACGTCACTATTTTTATCCCCTGGGTCCTGTGAGGGTGTAGCAGGATCTTAGGATGTCTAGATTCGCCCTCTTCCTGCAACAGGGCTTCTTTCCGTAGTTTAGCTAATGTCATTAAATCTAAACATTCGTTACCAGATCTTAGAGCCGGGAGGGTTTCCAAGGAGTAGAATCGGGATCGTCGAGGGGTGCTGGCCCCTGGGCCCGTCCTGGCGCGGAAGGGCGCAGATGGGCTTTCCTCTGGCGCACCTCCGGCGGGCCAGCGGCGCGCCCGCTGCGCGCTTGCATTCTCGTTCTTTAAGTGACGTATGGCAAGGAGCTCTTGAAGACACTAGAGCGCTACCCCAGAAGCGTCTTGGGAGCGTCTCTAAGCCCCTGAGCCCCCACTCAAGATGGCGGTCGGAAGTGAGGCGGCGAGAGTATCACCCAAGTGGTGATTGGTGTGGGTTAAAGTTTTTAATGTGCGGGCAATGCGATTATCGAGGGAGCAATGAGCATACAATAAAAACATTAGGCTAGCACCAATTCAAAAAATTACAGCAACACAACAAATTCGATTTTAAAAGGAGTCTAATACTCCAACAATGTTTTTAAAATGCAGGCAGCAATTCAAAGCGGCAGCGTGACAAACCAATTCGTAGGAATAGGCCTGTTTAAGCTCCCTTATGACTTAGGGGGTACACAAAACTACGGGAAGCAGAAATACTATCTGCTATCCATCGCCGCCAGCCGGACCCTAGTCCACGCACAATGCCAACCTAGAATAGACCTGCTAAGCTCCCTTCTGACTTAGGGGGTACACAAAACTACGGGGAGCAGAAATACTATCTCCTCCCCATCACTGTAAGCCGAACCCTAGTCCACGCACACTGCCAACCTAGAATAGGCCTGTATAAGCTCCCTTCTGACTTAGGGGGTACACAAAACTACGGGAAGCAGAAATACTATCTGCTATCCATCGCCGCCAGCCGAAACCTAGTCCACGCACACTGCCAACCTAGAATAGGCCTGTATAAGCTCCCTTCTGACTTAGGGGGTAAACAAAACTACGGGAAGCAGAAATACTATCTGCTCCCCATCACTGCCAGCCGAACCCTAGTCCACGCATACTGCCAACCTACAAACGGCCTGCATAAGCTCCCTTCTGACTTAGGGGGTACACAAAACTACGGGGAGCAGAAATACTATCTGCTCCTCATCACCGCCAGCCGAACCCTAGTCCACGCACACTGCCAACCTAGAATAGGCCTGTATAAGCTCCCTTCTGACTTAGGGGGTACACAAAACTACGGGAAGCAGAAATACTATCTGCTATCCATCGCCGCCAGCCGAAACCTAGTCCACGCACACTGCCAACCTAGAATAGGCCTGTATAAGCTCCCTTCTGACTTAGGGGGTAAACAAAACTACGGGAAGCAGAAATACTATCTGCTCCCCATCACTGCCAGCCGAACCCTAGTCCACGCATACTGCCAACCTACAAACGGCCTGCATAAGCTCCCTTCTGACTTAGGGGGTACACGAAACTACGGGAAGCAGAAATACTATCTGCTCTCCATCGCCGCCAGCCGAACCCTAGTCCACGCACACTGCCAACCTAGAATAGGCCTGTATAAGCTCCCTTCTGACTTAGGGGGTAAACAAAACTACGGGAAGCAGAAATACTATCTGCTATCCATCGCCTCCAGCCGAACCCTAGTCCACGCACACTGCCAACCTAGAATAGGCCTGTATAAGCTCCCGTCTGACATAGCCTGTAATAACTCCTCTCTGACGAAATAGGTACAAAGACCAACACAGGACAGGAAAAAGCTAGAACACCTGTATTTTAATATCATTTTATATCATATGATATATATATATATATATATATATATGTATATATATTTCCGCCACTCCACTTCGCAAGCAGGACGCAGGCGCTCTCTTCTCCCGAAGAGACACATGGAGCACAGACCCAAGTAAGTAGAAAAATTGTCGGTTTATTGAGCTGTTACTCGGTCGGCCATTACGCGTTTCGGTACTGACGTACCTTGATCACATGACACATATATATATATATATATATATATATATATATATATATATATATATATGTAGCTCATAATCCTCACGGTCACGTTAGGAAAACAGCACTCGTAGGCACGTTAGTGTTATATCTCCCGTTTTTTAATTATTCAGAGTCAACAAATGCGTTTCGGCTGCAAGCCTTCGTCAGTGTTGATTTCCGCGCGCGTAGCAGCAGTGTTTTTTAAATCAATATCACATGGTTAATACATGACATAAAGAAGGGACTTCAGCATACATGCAAAAGGTCACGCCATTTTGGAATGTGCAAATTCGAACCAGTTGGTTTACCTAAAAATGCATACATCATTGACATTCTACATGGACTTTGGACTGCTGATTGGAAATAATGCCGTGTATCGGCTTGTCATCCCGGTTATTGGTATACCATCAAACAATCTCAAATTTTTACAATAAATGACATAACATGAGATACTAGTTAATCACAATATATCCACATATGTTGGTCTCGTTGTTCCGCCGTGGATCGGCAAGTAACCCCTGGTTTACCCTTACACAGGGATTTGAATATAATGTATTAGTCAACCTATCCGGGATGTATTGTCCGCCGTATGATCATACTTCGGCCTGTGTCCCTAATTTCTATATTAACCCGATAAAACTTCAGCGCTGCCTATATATTGCAATCACAGCATCATTGTACATTTACAAGAAACCAGAAAGACGAAATAGATTTATCATATGTCTATGAGTTGGTTAGGTCAGATACCTATTACGATAGTTAAGTGCATTTCATCACATATTATTCACATATGTTTTTCTGACCAAACCCGTCTGGACAAAACCATATAGACCGTAAACAAGAGCAAACACAAGATAAAATAAATGATATAGAATGTTAACTATACTTGCTTCATTTTCAAAAGTCAAACAGCTGTTACTCTGCACATCACATATCCCTATCCATAGGGGATGATTTTGCATGGCAAAAAAAATATATATATATCAATTATCGCGGAGCTTGCTCTCTCTCATAGATTCAATGACTGTTCTTAACTGTTTATTTTCCCAGGTGTACAGCCAGTTCTTCTCCACTGTTAAGCCCTAATGGTGCCTTAGTCATCAAATCAATAATGTATCTGGACTCCAAGCGTCTAAGTTGTTTCAGCCTGTCGCCCCCCCTCACATTAGCCGGAATGTAGTCGAGTCCAAAATACTGTAATTTACTCCTGTCTCTGTTGTGTACTTCATCAAAGTGTCTTGCGACTGGGTAGGAGGGGTCTACTCTATCAATCGCTCTTTGATGTTCCAGTATTCTGATTTTTAGTGGATGAATTGTACTGCCCACATATCTTAGACCACATGGGCAGACAAGCCAATATATAGCAAATGGTGTGCTGCATGTAAGGAATTTCTTTATGGGCTTTGTCATCTCTGCCCCAGACACCCAGTATGATAGTGTCCTTTTGCTCCCTGCACAGGCCTTGCATTTGCCGCATATATATATATATATATATATATATATATATATATATATATCATATTCACTGAAAAACCATAGGTTTCACACATGTTATAGTTAGCTGGACATTTCAATCATACAAAACCATTCAAATTCCCCCGCTATAGTTAGCTATAACTTGGCGCCCGCAATGCACTGCTGATGACGTCACATATTACATCACTCATGACATGGTCAGTGACATCACTCATGACATCACTGATGACATCTCAAATGACATCGCTGATGACATCATCCAGTGAATGTGTGTCTTTCTGAAAAATAAATATGTTTTATATATGTATATAAATATGTAAATAAGTGTCTAAATGGATGTTTTTATTTTTTTTAAATGATTGTATAACTGACTTATTAAGTGTATCTTAGTGAATACATGTATTAGCGAGTAATGTTTAAATATGTAAATATCTGTATCAGTGTCTCACTTTGTATATAAGTGGCTGCATGTGTTGGTGACTAGCTACATGAGTGTCGATATGGGTTATTAGTTGGTTTTTAGAGTATCAGTATGAGTGTCTAAATGGTTTGGTGCATGAATGTGTGACGCACTGTTTGTATGTGTTTTGAAGACAGCATGTGTGCAGGACTGTATGGGTGGATGAGTGTGTGTATGGGTGTGTTAGTGAGTGAATCACTGGCTCAATAGTATCTTTATGAGTAACTACATATGTGTTAAACTAGTATATGTGAGTATTGATGTATATAAGTGAGTATATGAGAGAGCGAGAGATTGTAAGAGTTCCTGTAGAAATAAGTATGTGTTTCTATAAGTGATTGTTTAAGAGAGTAAGTATGTGTACGATTCCGTAGAAGTAAGTGTAGTGGTGGGTGTATAGCTGTATATGCAAGTAAATGGATGTTTGATAGTTTATTTGCATGTGTGAGTTTGTGTATGAGTAACTTTATAGATGAGTGTCAGTGTGTAATAAGATGTATAGGTGTATGAGTACATATTATGAGTGAGTACATGTATGAGTGCCTATGTAGAACTGTTAGTGAATGACTGGATGTGTATGTAGATTTTGGAATTACTAAATAGGTTGTTCTAAATGGAATTGGTATCTCCAGTTTTTTTGAAAATTATAGTTTCTATTTTTGAATGTGTGAATCAAGGGTTATATTAAGCTGAGAGGAGGTCTGCCACTCTTTCACAAGGATGAAGTCATCAGTGATGTCATTTGAGATGTCATCAGTGATGTCATGAGTGATGTCAAGTCATAGGATTTGTATAGCGCACTACATACCCAGAGGGTTTCAAGGCGCTTAGGAAGGAGAGGAGGATTACTGGTCGAATATCCACGTTTTAAGTTGCTTTCTGAACGCTAGGTGGTTATGGGTAAGGCGAAGGTAAGCGGGAGTGAGTTCCATGTTTTAGCAGCCAGGTATGAAAAGGATCTGCCTCCCATGGTGGTCTTGTTGATGCGAGGTACAGTGGCGAGGGCTTGGCTGGAAGAACGTAGTTGGCGGGAGGGGGTGTAGAAGGACAGTCGTGAGTTGAGGCAGTCTGGTCCGATGTCGTAGAGTGATTTGTGTGCGTGGGTTAGCAGTCGGAAAGTGATCCTCTTATTGACGGGAAGCCAGTGGAGGTCTTTAAGGTGACCAGAGATGTGTTTGTTGCGTGGGATGTCTAATATGAGCCTGGCTGAGGCGTTTTGGATTCGTTGGAGTTTCTTCTGGAGTTTTGCGGTAGTACCCGCGTAGAGGGTGTTTCCGTAGTCCAGTCGGCTCGTGACCAGAGCGTGGGTGACTGTTTTCCTTGTATCGGAGGGGATCCAGCGAAATGTTTTCCTGAGCATGCGAAGAATGTTGAAGCAGCATGAGGATACGGCGCTGACTTGTCTGTTCATTGAGAGTGAAGAATCCAGGATGATGCCTAGGTTCCGTGCGTGGTCTGTCGGGATGGGTGCTTTTCCGAGGGCTTCCGGCCACCAGGAGTCGTCCCATGCAGAGGGGGATGTACCTAAGATTAGGACTTCTGTTTTGTCTGAGTTCAGTTTCAGACGGCTTTGTTTCATCCATTCGGCAACTTCTTTCATTCCTTCGTGTAGGTTAGTTTTGGCGGTGCTGGGGTCATTGGTGAGGGAAAGGATCAGTTGAGTGTCGTCCGCGTAAGAGATGATGTTGAGGTTGTGTGCGTGCGATGGCCGCGAGGGGGCTCATGTATACGTTGAAGAGGGTGGGACTGAGTGATGATCCTTGTGGTACGCCGCAGATGACTTCAGAGGCCTCGGACTTGAATGGAGGAAGGCGGACTCTCTGGGTTCTTCCGGTGAGGAACGAGGTGATCCATTCGAGTGCTTTTACTTGGATTCCGATGTTATAGAGGCGTTGTATAAGGGTGCTGTGGCAGACTGTGTCAAAGGCTGCGGAGAGGTCGAGGAGGATGAGGGCGACTGTGTCTCCATTGTCCAGTAGAGTTCGAATGTCGTCTGTTGCTGCGATGAGGGCGGTCTCAGTGCTGTGTTTTGCTCGGAAGCCAGATTGTGAGGGGTCGAGGGATTTGTTGGCTTCGAGGAAGGCGGCGAGCTGGTTGTTGACAGCTTTCTCGATGACTTTGGCCGGGAATGGGAGAAGCGAGATGGGGCGGTAATTTTTGAGTTCGGTGGGGTCCGCTGTTGGTTTTTTCAGAAGGGCGGTGAGTTCAGCGTGTTTCCAGTCTTCCGGGAAGGTGGCGGAGGTGAAGGAGCAGTTGATGACGTCTCTGAGGTGCGGTGCTATGACAGAGTCTGCTTTGTTGAAGATGTGGTGAGGGCATGGGTCTGTGGGGGATCCTGAGTGGATGGAATTCATCAGGCGGATGGTGTCCTCAGTGGAGATTGGGTTCCAGTCGTTGATGGTGTTCACGGGGGGAAGATGATCAGCAAATGGTAGGGTGGGTTGGTTTCCGGGTTGGTTGTCAAAGCTGTTGTGGATGTCTGCAATCTTGTTGTGGAAAAATGATGCTAGGGAGTCGCAGAGGGTTTGAGAGGGGGTGATGTCGTTGGAGTTGGGCGAGGGATTGGAAAATTCCTTGACGATGTTGAAAAGTTCCTTGCTGTTGTGGGCGTTGTTGTCAAGTCGATCCTTGAGTGCTGTTTTCTTGGCATTTCGGATCAGTTGGTGGTGAGTGCGGGTGGCGTTTTTGAAGGCGTCTTTGGTTTTAGTGGTTGGGTCTTTTTTCCAGGCCTTTTCAAGGGAGCGGCAGAGTTTCTTGGACTTCTTGAGATCATCGTTGAACCAAGAGGCCTTCTTGCTGCCAGGTTTGCTTTGCCGTTTTTTCAGTGGTGCTAAGGTGTCGGCGGTGTTAGATAACCATAGGGTGAGGTTGGCGGCGGCTTCGTTAGCGTTAGAAGAGGGGGCTGGGAGTTTCGAAGGAGCGATGCGGAGATTTGGTCCGTGGTGATTTTGTTCCAGTTTCTTTGCAGGGTAGGATGGAGGTGGATGCTGGGTTTTGGTTTGTTATAGGTGAAGTGAACGCAGCTGTGGTCAGTCCAGAGGAGGTCCGTGGTGTGGCTGAAGGAGACATGATTGCTGGATGTGAAGATGGGGTCGAGTGTGTGACCTGCGATGTGGGTGGGGGAGGTGACTAGTTGTTGAAGTCCGAGGTTGGCGAGGTTGTCCAGGAGGGTGGTGGTGTTGCGGTCGTTGATCTTTTCAAGGTGAAAGTTGAGGTCTCCCAGGAGGATGTAATCTTTGGAGGGGAGCGCGTGTGGAGTGATGAAGTCCGTGATGTCTTCACTGAATTTTGCGCGGGGTCCTGGTGGTCTGTAGAGGAGAGTGCCTCGGAGTGTGGTTTTGGGGTCGATGTGGATCTGGAAGTGAAGGTGTTCGGAGTTGGCGAGGTTGGCGTCCGAGCTGGTTGAGATGCGGATTGATTTCTTATGGACGATGGCGATTCCTCCTCCTGTGTGGCTGGTACGGTCTTTGCGAGTGATCTTATAGTCTTCAGGGATGGCAATGGTGATGTCTGGGGCGGAGGAGGCGTTCATCCATGTTTCAGTTAGGAAGGCGACGTCTGGAGAGATGGTGTCTAGTAGGTTCCATAGGTCAATGGCGTGCCTGTGGACCGATCGGGTGTTGAGAAGGATGCATTGTAAGAGGTTGGGGTCGGGAGTCTGATGTGTGGTCGTAGCTGAGATGTTGTAGGTGCCGCTGAATTTGCAGGAGTAGCATGAGAAAGGTCCATGGGTGCGTCCAGGAGCGGCTTGGACGCAGTTGGGGGTGCGACCGGGGTTAAGGGCTAGGAGGGAGGCGGCATCGTAGGTAATGCGGGAGGGCTGGATAGCGCGAGGGGCAGGGGGACTGGCACTGGGCGCGGTCCAGGCGCGGACGGGCGTAGACGGGCTTACCTTTGGCGCACCTTCGGCGCGGATTGGGCGCGGTCGCTGCGCGTGAACGCTGCGCGTTAATGCAGTGGGCATATATGGATGGTGGAGGGGGAGGGGCGAGGGCGTCTCAGCTGGGAGGCGGGGCGGGCCACGAAGGAGGACAACAACACACAAAATGGCAGCGGAGGGCTCAGCGGAGCGCTTGGGGCGGAATGCACAGATACTGCAAAAATGTATACACAATGACAAACGCGGTCTAAAAATGAAAGATAAGCAAAGCGCCAAGCGGTGCAGACTTCAGGCAGTTAATTATGATAAACAAAAGCGGAGCAGCGAAGCCACAGTGCGCCAGCACAAATACTGCAAAATGTATACACAATGGCAAACGCGGTCTAAAAATGAGAGATAGGCAAAGCGCCAAGCGGTGCAGACTTCAGGCAGTTAATTATGATAAACAAAAGCGGAGCAACGATACCACAGTGTGCCAGGGAGGCAGGGGAGCGACCACTCGGCTGGAGAGCGAAGCGAGTCACAGCGCGTTCGGGACACGGAGCGCTGTGTCTAGGCAGTGGGAGGGCGTCTCAGCTGGGAGGCGGGGCGGGCCACGAAGGAGGACAACAACACACAAAATGGCAGCGGAGGGCTCAGCGGAGCGGAGCGCTTGGGGCGGAATGCACAGATACTGCAAAAATGTATACACAATGACAAACGCGGTCTAAAAATGAAAGATAAGCAAAGCGCCAAGCGGTGCAGACTTCAGGCAGTTAATTATGATAAACAAAAGCGGAGCAGCGAAGCCACAGTGCACCATGTCATAAGTGATGTAATATGTGACGTCATCAGCAGTGCATTGCGGGCGCGCGAGTTATAGTTAATTATAGCGGGGGAATTTCAATGGTTTTGTATGAGTGAAATGTTCAGCTAACTATAACATGTGTGAAACCTATGGTTTTTTAGTGAATTTTTAAGGTTTTTTAAATGTTAATTTTTAGCTATAACGTCTGAAACCTATGGTTTTTTCAGTGAATTTCTAAGGCTTTTTAAATGCTAATTTTTAACTATAACGCGGGTGGAACATTTGGTTTTTTCAGAATTATAGTTTTTTCAGTTAATTTCAAAGGTTTTGTAAATGATAATTTTTAAATGTAATAATTGTTATATTTTTATACTGATTTATTACATTATTTTAAATTATTTATATTTAGATATTTTATTTTTTAAATTACATTACATATTTTTTATATAAATTGAAAAATAAATGTTTTTAAAAATATTGAAATTGTAATATTTTTTTTATTTTATATTTTTTAAATTTATATGTATTTTATATAGCAGGCAATGATATCCTATGGAAGAAAATTCAAGTTATTGGTAAGTACAGTTAAATTTACTTTTCAGGAACAGTAGTGAGCTGAAAGATGCAGCACTGAGGTCTCTCCTTAAAACAGCTGAGTAAATCGGAATTTGTAGTTCGGCTGATTTTTTAGGAATTTTTTAAAGTTCCAAAACTCCACACTTAGAAAAATGTTCAAGTAAAACATGTCAATGTTACCCTATGGAAGGAAATTCAAGTTACTGTAACTACGATTAGAATTACTTTTCAGGATCAGTAGTGGGCTAAAAGATGCAGCAGTGAGGTCTCTCCTAATAACAGGTGAGTAAATCGGAATTCGTAGTTCGGCTGATTTTAGAGAAATTTTGTAAAAGTTCCAAAACTCCACACTTAGAAGAATTTCCAAGTAAAACATGTTAATGTTAGCCTATGGAAGGAAATTCAAGTTACTGTAAGTATGGTTACATTTACTTTTCAGGGTCCGTCCTGGGCTCAAAGATGCAGCACTGACGTCTCTAGTAATAACAGGTGAGTAAAACGGAATTCGTAGTTCGGCTGATTTTACAGGACTTTTTTAAACTTCCAAAACTCCACACTTAGAAAAATTTCCATGTGAAACCAGTCAATGTTAGCCTATGGAAGGAAATTCAAGTTACTGTAACTACGATTAGAATCTTTTTTCAGGATCAGTAGTGGGCTGAAAGATGCAGCACTGAGGTCTCTCATGATAAGAGGTGAGTAAATCGCAATTCGTAGTTCGACTGACTTTAGTGGAATTTCTTTAAGTTCCAAAACTCCACACTTAAAAGAATTTCCAAGTAAAACATGTCAATGTTAGCCTATAGAAGGAAATTCAAGTTACTGTAACTACGATTAGAATCTTTTTTCAGGATCAGTAGTGGGCTGAAAGATGCAGCACTGAGGTCTCTCCTGATAACAGGTGAGTAAATGGCAATTCGTAGTTCAGCTGATATTAGAGGAATTTTTTTAAGTTCCAAAACTCCACACTTAGAAGAATTTCCAGTTAAAACGTGTCAATGTTAGCCTATGGAAGGAAATTCAAGTTACTGTAAGTATGGTTACATTTACTTTTCAGGGTCCGTCCTCGGCTCAAAGATGCAGCACTGACGTCTCTCGTGATAACAGGTGAGTAAATCGGAATTCGTAGTTTGGCTGGTTTTACAGGAATTTTTTAAACTTCCAAAACTCCACAAAATTTCCATGTGAAACCAGTCAATGTTAGCCTATGGAAGGAAATTCAAGTTACTGTAACCACGATTAGAATCTTTTTTCAGGATCAGTAGTGGGCTGAAAGATGCAGCACTGAGGTCTTTCATGATAAGAGGTGAGTGAATCGCAATTCGTAGTTTGACTGACTTTAGTGGAATTTTTTAAAGTTTCAAAACTCCACACACAAAAGAATTTCCAAGTAAAACATGTCAATGTTAGCCTATGGAAGGAAATTCAAGTTACTGTAACTACGATTAGAATCTTTTTTCAGGATCAGTAGTGGGCTGAAAGATGCAGCACTGAGGTCTCTCCTGATAACAGGGGAGAAAATCGCAATTCGTAGTTCGGCTGATTTTAGAGGAATTTTTTAAAGTTCCAAAACTCCACACTTAGAAGAATTTCCGAATAAAACATGTAAATGTTAGTCTATGGAAGGAAATTCAAGTTACTGTAAGTATGGTTACATTTACTTTTCAGGGTCGGTCCTGGGCTCAAAGATGCAGCACTGACGTCTCTCGTGATAACAGGTAAGTAAATCGGAATTCGTACTTCGGCTGATTTTAGAGGAATATTTTGCTCAATAGTGAAGGAAGGGGGCGGGGCTTGAGGACACATGTGTGCAAACACGCCCTGTGGCGCGTTTTAGGTTGGGGAATATATTCCTCTTCAATCCTGAGGTCACCTGTGAGCCAACTAGCCCATCAGGTACCTCCAGTTTGTGCCAGGGAGCTGTGTTGTAGACATGTGTTCAGAGGGCACGCCCCCTTTTTACAACACTCTCCAATGCAGCTCAGTGGCACTTACTAGAGGTACCGGTTGGACTAGTTGGCCCCTAGGGGACCTCTGGATTGAAGAGGAATATATTCCCCAACCTAAAACGCAGGGCGTGTTTGCACACATGTCACCTCAAGCCCCGCCCCCTACCTTCACCACTGTGCAAACATGCCCCGTAACACGTTCTAAGTTGGGGGATTAAGTCCCCTTGCATACTGGGAGTCTCTGGGGGCCAACTAGCAAACCAGGAACCTCCAGTATGCGCCAGGGGGCTGCGTTGCAGAGAGGTGTAAAAAGGGGCGTTGCCTCATTACACCTCTCTGCAACGCAGCCCCCTGGTGTGTTTGCAGAGGGGGAACTAATTCCCCTTCCATACTGGAGGTCCTTGGGGGCCAACTAGCCCACCAGGAATCTCCAGTAAGCTCCAGGGGGCTGCTTGCAGAGAGGTGTAATGAGGCCATGCCCCTTTTTACACCTTTCTGCAACGCAGCCCCCTGGCGTGTTTGCAGAGGGGGAACTAATTCCGCTTGCATACTGGGGGCCAACTAGCCCACCAGGAACCTCGAGTGTGTGCCAGAGGGCTGCGTTGCAGAGAAGTGTAAAGAGGCCAAGCCCCTTTTACACCTCTCTGCAACGCAGCCCCCTGGCACTTTTTCAGAGGGGGAACTAATTCCCCTTGCATACTGGGGGTCCCTGGGGCCCAACTAGCCCACCAGGAACCACCTGTGTGCGCCAGGGGGCTGCGTTGCAGAGAGGTGGAAAGAGGCCACGCTCCTTTTTACACCTCTCTGCAACCCAGCCCCTGGTGCTTTTTTAGAGGGGGAACTAATTCCCCTCGCATACTGAGGATCCCTGGGGGCCAACTAGCCCACCAGCAACCTCCAGTATGCGCCAGGGGGCTCCATTGCAGAGAGGTATAAAAAGGGGCATGGCCTCTTTACATGTCTCTGCAAGGGAGCCCCATGGCCCATACTGGAGGCTCCTGGTGGGCTAGTTGGCTCCCAGGGACCCCAGTATGCGGGGGGAATTACTTCCCCTTCTGCAAGCACGCCAGGGGGCATGTTTGCAGAGACTGCAGGGAGGAGGCGTGGCCTCCTCCCAATCCCGTTTAAAAAAAAAAACATTTTTTTTTTGGCCCTGGGGACCCCATCCCCCAGGGCCTGCCCCCAATGTTTATTTATTATTTTTTTTAATTGGTAAGGGGGCCGCGTGGCCCCCCTCCCGTGGCCTATTTCGGCCCTGGGAACCCCATCCCATCAAAGTCATAAGCATTAGAATATTCCCGCCCATGTGCGGTACCCCGGAAACAATATTATATGTGCCCCACATATATATATATATATATATATATATATATATATATATATATATATATATATATATATATATATATATATATATATATATATATATATATATATATATATATATATATATATATATATATATATATATGTATATATAAAATAAGCAGTAGAGCTGAATTATGCTGTAAAGAATTTCCACCATACATGAACATCTGCATTAGAAACATGAGAAACAACACCAAAGATTGTTTAGAAACTGTTTTAATGCTTAGAAAGCAGTAGAAATTCTTATAACTCACTGAAAGCATAGAAAGCTCCCAGGCTGCATTGCAAACACACAGTCTAAAAAGACTGAAAAGCTAACCTGTAGCTGCATGCAACAAAAAACTGACACCGTGCCTTTCAAGGCACTCATGACCCCCAGCTTCCCCTCATGCCCCAGGGGTGACAGTTAGGCCAGTTGTTCTTTTCGGAGACTGAAAAACCATGTAACAAACAGGTTAACAATATCTCCTCTTAAATAATCTCCTTTGCCTGGGGAGGCAGGAGGGTTGCTTATGACTTTGATGAGGATACCCCTGGAAGAGAACTAGGATTACAGGTAAGAAACTAATCCTTCTCTTCCAGGGGATCCTCATCAATAGTCATAAGCATTAGAATAGAATAGCGAGCCTCACCTCATCCCTGCGGGCAAAGGAATAACAAGAGAGTAATCTCATCAACAAGCCTGAGCAGGCCATGGGCTACCCAAACAGATTCCTCAAGGAGGCTTGCCCTACTTGAGTATCGGCCCTGGAATCAGATTCTAGACAGTAATGCCTTGTAAAGGTATGAACTGATTTCCAGGTTGCAGCCTTGCATATCTCTGACATAGGAATGTCATGTAAGAAAGCTACTGTGGCTGCTTTCCCTATAATAGAATGCGCTTTGGGTGACACCAATAAAGGCTTGCCTGCAAGCTGATAGGCCAATTTAATGCAGGAGACAATCCATCTGAAGATGGATCTCTTGGCCGCTGGAAAGCCCGTTCTCATTGAACCATAGTTCACAAACAGCTGATCTGTCTTCCTGATACCCTTGGTCTTTTCCAAATAGAACTTGAGCACTCTCTTAAGATCCAAGGAGTGCAGTGACCCTTCGGCTGGGGTCGTAGGATTTGGAAAAAACGAAGGGAGGGAAATGGACTGATTTATATGAAAATCAGAAACCACCTTAGGCAAGAAGGATGGATGAGCTCTCAGGACTACTCTGTTGTGGTGGAAAACAGTGTAGGGTTCCTTTGTACAGAGCGCTTGTATCTCACTTACTCTGCGCGCTGACGTAATCGCCACTTAAAAGGCTGCTTTCCAAGAGAGATGTTGCAAAGAGGCCTTGTGGATGGGTTCGAAAGGAGGTGACATTAACCTGGATAGAACCAGGTTCAATTCCCAAGGAGGAGAAGGATTTCGCACAGGGGGATAGACTTTTTTCAACCCCTGGAGGAAGTCCTTGACCACCGGAACCTGAAAGAAAGAAATCTGGTTAGGCGATTTTCTGTACGCTACTATGGCTGACAGATGCACTCTCATGGAAGCATATTTCAACCCAGAAATTGCCAAGGAAAGGAGGTATGGAAGGATTACTTCCTCCTGCCCTTTAGTAGGATCTAGGTGACGATCCCTACACCATATGTAAAACCTTTTCCAATTGAACGCATATGACGCTCTTGTGGAAGGCCTCTTAGCCTCTTTTAAATAGTGCATACATTCGGGAGGCAGGTTCAGATGCCCATATAGCAGGACCTAAGGAGCCATGCTGTCAGGTTCAGTGATGGGAGGTTGGGATGCAGTATCCTCCCGTTCATCTTGCTCAACAGGTCCGGCCTGCAAGGAAGCCGTCTGTGTGGACACACAGACAGATGCAGAAGGTCCGGGTACCACCACTGCCGTGGCCAATCTGGAGCTATCAAGATCATCTCCATGTCCGACCTGAGGAGCTTGGACACGACCTTCGGAATCAGAGCCAGGGGAGGAAATGCGTAAGCAAATGTTCCTGACCAATCCATCAGGAGGGCATTCCCCTGCGTCCCTGGCCGGTGGAATCTGGACGCGAAGGCGTGGCATTTTGCGTTTTCATCGTCTGCAAACAAGTCTATGGTTGGACGACCCCAACAACTAAAAAGTTCTTCTACCACATTGTCGTTTAGCACCCAGTCTGGCTGATCTTCGAAGTGCCTGCTGAGTGCGTCTGCCTTGGTGTTTAATTCGCCTGGAAGGTGCACTGCCATTACTGATAGGCCCAGAGCCAGAAGCCAGTGCCAGATCGCCCGAGCCTCCAGGGAGAGAGGGCGAGATTGTGTGCCTCCTTGTTTGTTCAGATAGAACATGGTGGTGGTATTGTCTGTCTGAACTAGGACTGAGTCGGTGTTTATAGCTGGAAGAAAAGCCTTGAGAGCCAGATGAACTGCCGGAAGCTCCAGCATGTTGATGTGGTAGGTTTGGTGCTGAGCTGACCACCGACCTTGAATTTGAAGGCAACCCATGTGTGGCCCCCAGCCCTCTAGAGAAGCGTCTGTGACCACGGAGAGTGTTGGAAGAGGTTGGTGAAACGGCACTCCCAGCAACACATTCTGCGGGCGAGTCCACCACATGATGGAAGTCCTCGCTGTCTGAGACAGACTGATTCGATCCTCCCAATTCCCTGTCGCTTGGTCCCATTGGTCCTCTAGAGCCTGCTGCAGAGGCCGCATTCTCAGTCTGGCGTTTGGTATCAGAAAAATGCAGGACGCCATGGAGCCCAGAAGGGAAGCTACCTGTCTGACTGTTGGATTTTGAGACTGGAAGAGAGAACTGCACTTCTGTTTCATAGATGATAGTCTCTCCTAAGAAGAAAACGCTTTTCCCAAACTTGTGTCCAGAACTGCGCCCAGGTAGTGGATGTTCTGGGTTGGTTGTTGGACAGACTTCTCCATGTTCACATGGAGGCCTAGCTTGTGTAACTGCTGTAGGCACAGTTGAAAGTCGCTGAGTACCTGTCAGGGAGATGGGCCTTTTAGGAGCCAGTCGTCCAGGTATTGATAGACGAAGAGCCCCTTCTTGTGTAGATAAGCCGCAACCACTGCCATGCCTTTGGTGAAGACTCGTGGTGCTGACTTGAGCCCGAAGGGCAGCACTTTGTACTGGCAGTGCTTGCTTCCTACCACAAATCTCAAGTACTTCCGATGGCGAAGGGTGATTGGAATATGAAAGTACGCATCTTGCAAATCCACCGAACACATCCAATCCCCGACTTGAAGATGTGGACATATTTGGTGAAGAGCAAACAAGCGGAACTTTTCTTTGACCACCACCTTGTTTAAAAGGCGAAGGTCCAAGATGGGTCTTAACTTGTCCTCCTGGTCTTTTTTGGGGACAAGAAAGTATCTGGAGTAGACTCCTTTTCCCCTTTGAGAGGGAGGCACCTCCTCGATGGCTCTTTTTTGAAGAAGAGTCTTGACCTCTCTCCAGAGAAGGTTTAGTTGGTAAGGGCGAGACTTTTTTGGAGGTATGGACTTTGGGATCGCACGGAAACGTAGTGCATATCCATTGCGCAGTATATTCAGCACCCAACGATCTTTTGTGATGCTGACCCACTCTGCCAGATGTTGCGAAGCTCTTCCTCCCACTGGAGTGGGTAACGGCGCCAGAGGAAGCCACTGCTCAAGCTTTCCCTCCTCTCGACATGGAAGAGGACTGCGGATGGCCTCCTCTACCCCTGTTGGATTTGCCTCCTCGACATTTGGTTTTTCCCTGATTTTTGTTCTGGGACCACTGAGGGGTTTGAACCCTCTGTTGAGCCCCTCTGCCCTTGTTGGATTTGAAGCGTTGTTTGAATTCCTTCTTCTTCTCCAAACCGACCACTTTTACCGTGTCCAGTTCGGTCTTCATCCGGGTCATCTCCTCGTCTGCGTGTTCCCCGAAGAGAGAGGACCCAGAGAAAGGAAGATTCAAGATGCATTGTTGAGCATCAGGTTTAAGGCCTGTTAAGCATAACCAAGAAGACCTTCTGGCGCATACTCCATGAGAATAAGAGTACGCCGCCAACACTGCACCGTCCGCCGCGGTGCTTATCATTTGGTTTGCCACCAGACAGCCTTCCGTTAGTGTTTCTTCAAAGTCCTTTTGGTCCTCCTTCGGAAGCATGGCTTTGAAGCGCTTCAAAGAGTCCCATAAGGCTCTGTCATACCTTCCCAGCAGCGCGGACGCACTGGATACCTTCAGGGCAGAAGCGGCAGCATTACAAACTTTGCGACCCCATGAGTCCTGTGTCTTACTGTCTTTATCTGGCGGGACAGAAGATGAAGGAGCGACTGCATGGGTCTTCCGAGCCTCTGCCACAATCACTGAATCTGCAGGTGGATCAGATTTGACAAAGACTGGGTCTGAGTCAGCAGGCTTGTATTTCTTTTGTATACGAGCCGGCACTGCTCTGATAGTTGCAGGGGTGAGGAAAATGTTCTTGACTGGTTCCATGATTCTTGGGACTAAAGGAAGTAACGGACGGGAAAAAGATTTTTGGTGCAATGTCTCAAAAATTACTGTGGTAGTCACTTGTGGGACAGCCATCTCAATATTTAATTTCTGAGCCCCTCTCTGCAGAACATCTAGATAGGTATCGATGTCGTCCACTGGAGAGACTCTGGAGATAGGGCTGTCTGTGAGAGTAGGGGAGTAATCCCTAGTGGAAGATCGGGTAGAGGAGGTAGAAGAGGTTAAAGGAGTTCTTCTACTCCTGCGATGGGAACTGCGTCGCCTCTCACGCGATCTTCTGGAACGTTCTTTCCTTCTTGGAGAACGAGATCTTCTGGAACGTTCTTCCCTTCTTGGAGAACGAGATTGTAATAAAATGACAGAGTACACTGTAGATGAAAAGAAGTTTTCTTTATTGCAACCTATTACCATCACAGGTTCCAGTCAGCTGAAGGCAGCTGTGGAATGTTGAACATTGTTGTGTGGGCAACACCAACAGCGGGCAGGGAAAGGGGGGGAACGGAAGGGACCAAGTGACCAAGTGACATTACAACACATCTCCCTTTGGGGGAAAGGACAGAAAGGATGACTGCATATGACATAAATAACACTTTACAGTTTAAACATGTGCAGAATAGAGATCAATAAAACAACGCAGAATTTATGCAAGAACAAATAATCATGTGGTATAGTAATCTTTGCTCCAACGGGGTGCCACTGTGGGTCTAGATGACCTTCTGGGGGTCACCTGACTCATACTGTGAGGCAACAACTGCGACTGGGGAGCATTGACTTCCTTGTGTAAAATAATTCTGTCCATTCTCTAGGTTTGACCATTGGCTAACTGTACCACATTCTTACCCACTTTAGTCACCCGCATGGGATCAGAGAATCTGGTGGCACCTCTCCGTCTAGACTTGGGAAGATCAATGCGCACCACATCTCCTTCACGCACCTGGCTGGTTTTCACATGTTTGTCAGCATTGTACCTTGCTTCATACTTTTCTTGGTGGCTTTTATATCGTTCTCCAATCACCTCTCTGTCTACCAGACAATTTGTTTGTCTTTTAATTGGGGGAGAAAGTCTGGTTTTTGGAACCCTCCCCTTCAATGAAGTAAAAGGAGACACCCCCGTGACTAAGTTAGGAGTAGTGCGGTGAGCCCAGATTGTTTCTCGAAGAGCCTGTGCAGCAGGTGTGTTTAAAATCTCTGCACGTTGTATGCACTCTTTTACCACCCGGTTCATATGCTCCACCAACCCGTTGGCACGGGGACAATATAATGCAGTTTTTGGATGGATAATACCCATGTCTGAAAGAAATTCCTTCATCTCCTCTGATGTAAATTGCACCTCGTTATCCGTGATTAGAATGTCCGAGATGCCTTCCTCGAAGAAAGTTTCATTGAGGAAGTTTACGAGTTTACGAGTGCCTTGGTGTCAATTTGGTGGACACATTTGTAAATCACCCACTTCGAGTGGTAGTCCACCAAAACAAATATGAATCTTTCTCTCAAGGTTTTCAAATTTAATGGGCCAATTATGTCCAGGGCTAGTTTGGACCAAGGCCTTTCTGCTATTGACACTGGGGACAGGGGTGGTTTCCGGGTTTGATGAGTTTTATCCGCTTTGCAACACTCCATGCAGTCTCTCACTACGAGTTCTGCCATTGCATCCATCCCCGGCCACCAGTAGTCCATCCTGATCTTACTCTTGGTTAGACTACGGCCCAAGTGTACCACATGTGCCAGGTCAACAATTTTCTGTCTTAAAGAATCAGGTGGGACAACCTTTTCTCCTCTGAATACCACACCATCATAAATGTTAAGTTCCAGCCTCACCTCCCAGAAACCACTCAATTCAGGCACCACCTTGTTCTTTTCAATTGGCCAACCATTTACTATGTGGTCTTTGAGTGCTTGCAAGTGCCTGTCTTGGTTCAATCCCTGTTCCCATTCCTCCTTGCCCAAAGATGTGAGTTCCAACACCCGTTCCTCATCCTCCGTTACTACCTCATCCCCACCAACTCTGTTAGGTGAACGGGACAGGAAGTCTGCAACCACATTTTGTGAGCCTGGCATGTACTTTACAATGAAATTGTACCCCTCCAAACCTAAAATCCACCTTGAAATGCGTGGCGTGGTTTTCTCCGAACCTTTCATAGTGAAGGCATACATGAGAGGTTTATGGTCGGTCCGCACAGTGAAAGGAATGCCCCATAAGAAGAAGCGAAAATGTTTTATAGCCCATGTACATGCTAGCGCCTCTTTCTCTACTACAGAGTAGTTAACCTCCGCTCCTTTAAGTGCGTGTGACGCAAAGGCAACTACCTGTTCTTTGTTTTTGTCCATCTGTACAAGGCTAGCCCCCACTCCCTTTTTACTTACATCAGTGAATAGACTAGTGGGTTTGGTCGGGTCAAATCTCCCCAAAGATGGGGCTGAGGCAATGCTGTCTTTCACTGTGGTGAACGCCCATTGGCAACTTTCATTCCAAATAAACGGATTTCTTGCTTTCACCAACATTCTCAGTGGTTCTACAATACTGCATAATTTCTCACAAATTTGGCATAATACTCAGAAAGCCCAAGAAACGACTTTAACTCCTCAACATTTGTAGGTGGTTTGGTACCTTGAATAGCTTCAACTAGGTTAAGCTTGGGCTTAATGCCATCCTCTGAAATGGTGTGGCCCAGGTATTCCACTGACCCCACCCCAATGCGACACTTCTCTCTTTTTAGGGTTAACCCCGCAGCCTCTAGTCTAGTCAATGCTCCCCTCAAAATGTGATCATGCTCTTCAACATCCTTACCATAGATGAGGATGTCATCCTGAAAGCATAACGTCTTTGGAAGACCGCCCAGCACATGTTGCATGATCCTCTGGAACGCAGCAGCGGTTGAGGCTAAGCCAAAAGGCATGCGGATGTACTGGAAGGCTCCCAATGGGGTAATGAAAGAGGTTAAGTGCCGTGAGTTGGGGTGTAACTCTACCTGGTGGTAGGCAAAGGAAAGGTCAAGGACACTGAAACAGCTGGCACCTTTGATCAAGGTGAGGACCCCATGTATGCGTGGCAAAGGATATCTATCTACCTGTACTGTTGTTGAGGTCTCTAAGGTCCACACATAGCCTGATGTCCTTTCTTGTAGACTTCGTTGTAAGAACAATCGGGGCCAACCACTGTGAGCTCTCTATAGGCTCAATAACTCCTAGAGCTAGCAATCTATCCATCTCTGCTTGTAGCGGAGCTTGCATCAAATGGGGAATAGGCCTTACCATATGGGCCACAGGCTTAGCCTTCCCTTTAAGTTTTATAGAATGCTGGTACCCCTTGAGTAACCCCAATTTATCCGTGAACACCTGGGGAAACTCCTCACACACCTTCTCACCCCCTACCGACTGATCCACCAGGAGTACTTGGTCAGGGCTGTTGGGGCCGAGTTTGATGCCTAGCTCTCCTTGGTGTCTCCATACCAACAAACAGGAGCCTTTCTTCGTAATATAAATTTTACCCACTGTGCACCTTCCCTTGAAACCAATCCTCATAGTTGTCATTCCCACCAATGGTATAGGGTCCTTATTGTACCTCCCTGGGTGTATGTCTGCAGGTTGTAAGACATGCTGTCCTGTAGGGAACACTCTATGAAATGTCTCCTCTTCAACTAACGTATATGGTGAACAAGAAACGGCAAAAACTGTAACCTCTCTCTGGTCTAGGGTGATGGTGCAAGAAGGAAACTTCTCAGCCCCATCTTCATCATCAACCTTGAACACCATTTTGACCTCTTGGTCTGTCTCCTGTTCAATAGAGTGGACTGACTTAGGTTGAAAATCTTTGCACAGTCTAGCTAGGTGTCCTCTTTTCCCACACTTGTGACACGTGACAGATCTAGCCGGGCAACTTGCATGATTGGCCAGGTGGTTAGGGCTTCCGCATCTGAAACACTTAAGTTTAGTACCAGGAAAAACCAGTCCTTGACTTTTCCCTTTAACCTCCCTGTTAGTTTCTTGTTTGCTTATGACATTGACCTCAGTGTTTTTCTGCCCTTCTCCCTTCATGGCTGCCATGCAATCTGCCGTGTGCTCGATCCCCACCGCAATCTCTACAGCCTGCTTGAGATCAGGATTAGCAACCAAAAGTCTCTCTTGAATTTTGTTGTTATTCGTGCACCTAACTAGTTGATCTCTAATAAGAGAGTCATGTAAATTATCAAACTCACAAGTGTTTGCTAGCCCTTTAAGTGCTGCAATATAAGTTGTCACCTTTTCCCCTTTACCTTGCACCCTGGAGAAATATTTGTGCCTCTCCAAAACCACATTAATAGTCTTCCCAAAATGTTTTTCCTGCCTGCTAACTGCTGCTAAATACACATTTTCATTGTCATCACTGTCCTTCTCTGCGTCCGCAGTTATATTATCATAAATGTTACGCCCTTCTACACCTAAATTAAGAAGTAAGGTGTGCAGTTTTCTTTTTTTTTTTTTTGTTTGAAAAACCTTTATTGTAGCATTCAGTAAAAATACAAGTATGGGCCTACAACCACGGGGGCCGGCCGCTAGACAAATTAAAATCTCCGATATCACAGCATGACACAGCTCATCAGCTGACAACCCAAAGGTCCAGCGGCGATTCAGGATAAAACTTGTATTAGAATGCACAACTGGATTTCAGGATGAGACAGAGGTTTCATTTTATATTTTATAAGAGAGGATCAGGTGCCATACAATCAAACAGAATGCGGGGGACAGGGTAAGAAACAGGATATGCATATAATAACCACTATAATGGAGAATTGGCGCCAGAGCATATAGATCGGTACAAGAGAACACACAATCTACATTCCATGTTGCGCCAGTACTTGGAGCCTGCCCACCCAGGAATCAGGATATCATAAGAACATAAGCACGAAATACAAGCACACGATAAGAATCCAAATGATTCGTAGCTATACTGATCCTTTAAGAAAGAAAGAGAAGGAAAGAAAGGCCATAGAAAATAAAAAAAGGGCAAAATAAAAATAAAAAAACTCCAGCCCCCCACCCAGCACCCCTGCAAATGGCTACAGCCTGACCCCACTAGCAGCGTGCCTGTCGCCCCTAATAACTAAAACCCCAAAGGTAGGAGAAAGAACAGAGGAGGGCATATCCTTGTGCGCTCCCAGCCCCTTTAGACCCCCCGCCTGAAACAGATACCCCCTATCACTAAAAGACAAGTTTATGACAACAATATAGAAGAAATTAGAGGGTACCGTAAGACACCGCCCAGCATCTTAGAGCAAACACTTGCAGGTCCAACACTTGTGAAAGCCATGCTAACCCTTCCCGACCCAGTCGATCTTAACCTTGGCCCTTCCGAACAAGAACACGAACCCCTCCCAGCAAGACCCAAAGGCACCCAATGAAGAAATAAAGAAGAGAGTCATCAGAAATCAGCCCATGACTACCGGCAGGCAGTGAGTCCACAGGAACTGTAGACGCAGACGAATCCTCCCTCCTAGTTGAACAGTCCCAATGTGTCTTGCACAGGAGTCGTAGCATCACCAGGGAAGGAGAATATGACCACAAAATGAATGGAAAGTCACAAACAAAAGTCTCCGGGAGGGGAACGCCTGACGATATCTCCAAAGCCGGTGGTGGTGGAAGGTTTAGCAATACCATGATATCCTCGGGAACACCGTCTCCCAGGGCACCGTCCGATGGTTCCAATACTTGTTTCCTCACGGGGTTCTCGCACGGAGCCAAAATGGCCGCGGTATGAATGGCTGCAGATTCCTGGACCGACAATAAGGCTGGGCCCGGTTCCACCAGGAGCATCTCAGATAGGCGCGTGTCCAATTTGCTCAACAAAGTATCCACATATGAGCGAAGTGCCCAAAGTTCTGCCAGTATTGACCTCAGCGATGGCTCATGCACCGTTCGATCCATAGTCTCATGCCCGATATCAGTCACAATCACCTCCCCGGGTGAGTCTGGCATCCTCGGGGGGGGGACAGACAGGACCACGAACGTGCAAATGCGAAGGGTGACCAGTCTTTGTCCGCAGCCACGGTCAACCCAGTTAAGGCCGCAGGCCAGAGACCCCGAACCCCGGCGGGTGCAAACCGGGTCCGCGGGACGGGGGCCTCCACCCGCAGCCGGCAGCAGGCAGACTCACCCCCGGTCGATGCTGAGCAATGAAAACTACGCTGCCAAATTCGGGCTGAATTAGAGCCTCCACTCCGGTCGACCGGACCCAGCCCGGTCCTCCTGGCCGATGTTGTTGCACTACAGCCCGGCTGTGAGAGTACTCCAGACCCCGGCTTCACCGCTGGAGTAGGCCGCAAACTTCAACTCGATGGAACTTCGTCAAACAAGGCGATAAAAGTTTCCGGATTTCACCATCGGAGTGCGGAACAGTTCATGCACACAGAGACTAGGCGTAAAGTCAGGATAATATACAGGATATCGTGGCGGGTTACGGAGGTCGGCGGAGCCGGGAGCCTAAGCAGCCATCTTGCTTGCTGACGTAGCTCCTCCCCCCGTGCAGTTTTCTTAAATCAGAAAATTTCTCTCCCCAATGGCTATCAGGTAAGATTCTAGGAGTCCCAACCATTGTTTCCAGGGTAATTGTGGCTCCCCTACTTCGTTCAGAAATGGTGGTGGCTGAGACATAAAGAATCCTACTCAGAGTGCACACCTCAGGGATGGGGGACACTCAGTGTTGTGAAAAATACCCCTCACACACCAACAGGCCCCTTGGTGTCATGCTTCATCATTGGGGTCTTCGCATCCCGCTAGAGGGATGCGGCGTGCTACGACCAGCGACTACGCGGGAGCACTGTAGAGGTTGACTATGTGTGGTGTGTGTCAGGTGCAAGTGATGGGGTATTGGAAAATGTGAGTGAAGGGTGTGGTGAGGATTAAAAAGTACCTGGCTAGTTGGTTCTATGAAAAAACTTTATTCGAGACCCCTAGTTGGTGCTTTTAAAAAGAAGTGCAAAGTGAGGTCAGTTGTCTTTATTATGGACACTACCTCTGGTGTGCGTCGACATGTTTCGGAACTCGGTGTTCCTTCTTCAGGACGGGGGCACAACTTCCCAACCCTACTCACGTGTTTTTAAGAAACAAATGTGTTTCTCTTAAATTAGAAAAAAGTGAATTTATTTACAGTGATAAAAAGGCTACAAAGTGCCTACAGCGGTTTCTTTTGGGTCATGCAGTTGCATGTCCAAAAAAGAAAAAGAAAAGACGAGTCAGTTTGGTTTCCACAAGGGATTGGCTCAGACAGGTGCAGTCACCTGGAGCCCAAACGGTTAAATAAACCTGTAAAAAGAAAAGACATACATAACACATGACATAGATGACACACTGCTAATTTATAATGGTTCTGTAAATCATACTCATAGTGACTGTTGTGTCCTGCCTCATGAGCATATCCAGAACGCCAGGGTAGGTAGGTGGATTCTTAATCTGTGTGGGTAAAGAGTTGGTTTCAGTATTATTACTCACTGTCTGGGTTCGTGCTAGGTAGGTCTCTAAAGGATTGTCTGTTAAATACTCACAAAATCCGCCTGAGTCGGCCTCCTTCTACCACCCTACGCTGCTCCGCTGGTAATGCTTAGCTTTCAGGGCTTTGGTATATAAGGGCCTCGAGGTGCTCATTGATTCGTTGATTGACGGATGTGGTGTGCAGACCAAATAAGGAACATCCGCCTCAGCGCCTATCATAATCATGGACCTGTTTACGGAGTAACATGTGTCGTTCTGAGCATGTTAAATCCGGTAGTGACTGTTGAGCCAATGAGGCGCATGCATGTCTATCATAGACACTGTTGTTAGTTGCTACTTCTGGACGCATGGGTAGATGGTGTAGTCTATGAGATGTGCGCTTTGGTTTTGTTACACTACTCCCATACTAAATGCTAAAGGTGTATTACTTCGATGCGGCATTTGGGACAGCGTATGGGATGGATCAGTGATTGTTCAACATAGGTTTGTTAAAAAGAGAGATTACACAGGCACAGGCCTTACGGTTACAGATTGATAAGAACCCTTGTTTCTCTAAATACAGTCACAGCCATAAGTTGCAGATCCTTATAGATTTTAGGTTTTACCCGGACAAATGGCCCCATGGGATATCATCATTTAGGCCTTCAATGTGGGTACCCAAACGAAAAACCCATTGTTGTTCTTTTTGAAAGAGGCCGGTTTCTGATTGCATGCGTTCAATTACGGTCCAATGCAGATCATTGACACAATGTTGTTGTTCCAAGAAGTGAGAAGCCATCTTTGTGGTTGTTTTTTTGCAGCGTATGTTGCTTTTATGTTCTCCTATTCTCACTTTAACAGGTCGGGAGGTCATGCCTATGTACTCTAGACCACATGGGCATGTTATCATGTAGACAACATTTTTTGTGTTACAGTTAGAAAATTGTCGTTGTTTCCATGATGTACCATTCCTGAAATTTATGACCTTGCTTTTATGAGTCAGATGGCAGCTACTGCAGTCTCCACAGGGGAAATGTCCTTGGACTCCGATGGTGGTCTGTCTGCCAGTTGGATTTTGACGAGGTCTTGTATGTACCAGTATGTCCTTGATATTTCTGCCCCTGCGATGTGCATACATTGGTTTTTCGAAATCCAATTGGCCACAGTTCAGTATCCTCCAGTGTTTGTTGATCACTTTCGATACTTTGTTGGACATGGTTGTGTAGGTCGTGACACATATTGGTCTTTTGATCACTTCCTTGTCTTGTGGATTGTCTTCAAGGAGTGCGTCCCTGTGATTGTTCCTGGCCCTTTTTATTGCCTTGTCAATGGTTCTGATGGGGTATTGTCTCTGTATTAACTTTGTTTTCAGATCCTTGGCCTGCTTATTGAATTGGTTCAATTCTGTGCAGTTTCTTCTGGGGCGCACGAATTGTCCATACGGTAGGTTCTCCCTGAGGTGTCTGGGGTGGAAACTGTCGTACCGTAGTAAGCAGTTCCTGGAGGTGGGTTTGAAGTGGGTTTTGCTCTTCAGCCTGCCATCCTCCGTGTATATGTTTAGATCCAGGAAGATCATTGATGTGCTGGAGATGGTGCTCGTGAATTTCAGATATCTATTCTGATTGTTCAGCCATGTCACAAAATTGGAAGCACTCTCCAAATCGCCATCCCAAATGATGAAAATGTCGTCTATATACCTTTTCCAGGTATTGATCTGGGAGTGATATGGGTTGTCTGTATTTAGGATTCTGTTTTGTTCCAGGAGATATACATACAGACCAGCCGGACTCGGAGCAAATGTACTACCCATGCTTGTTCCATGGGTCTGTAAATATAAGGTCTGGTCGTATTGGAAGAAGTTTTCTTTCAAGGCCATTGAGATGCATTCTAGGACCAGATTTCTCGGAGTTTGGTATTTCCATCTACTGCTGAAGAGTACTTCCTCTATGATTTGTAATGTCTCCTCATGAGGAAGACTGGTGTATAAGCTCTCTACGTCGAGGCTTAGTAGGAACTGTTTTGATGGTTCAAATTCCTTTTCTTCAAGTAGTTGTAAGACTGCCTTGGTGTCTTTCAAATAAGTGCTGGTGGATTGTACCAAAGGACGGAGAAATGCATCTGCAAATTTTGACAGGGGCTCCAGGATGGACCCGATCCCGGAGACGCTAGGTCTCCCAGGTGGGTTGTTGATGTTCTTGTGGATTTTGGGGATGCAATAGAAGTATGGTATTCGCGGTGATGGTTTTTGTAAGAACTCAGCCTCTTTTTTACTTAACCAGTCGTGGGCTAGGCCTTCCTCCACCATGCCCCCAATCCTGATGCGTAGTCTTTCGGTTGGGTCATCGTGCAGAATTTTGTAGTTACGTTCATCGGATAGTAACCGTTTGCACTCCGTATCATAGGTCTCAAGGGTTTGTAGTACAATGGCACCCCCCTTGTCCGCTGGTTTGATAACTAGTTCGCTATTGTTTGTTAATTCTCTCAGGGCTTGTTGTTCATCACCACTGGTGTTGTGGAAGGTGTTCCTTTCTTTCATGTTGAGTTGGTTGACCTCAGCGATGACCGCTTTTTCTAAAGTTAGAATTTCTACTGGTATTGTAGAGTCCGGTGGGGTGAAGGTTGATTTTAATTTTAAACCAGTATCTGTTTTGTCCTCCGGTGGTGGCTTGTCTTTAAAGAAAGCTTGTAGCTTCAGTTTCCGAAAAAACTCTTGCAATTCCATGTTGAGTTTGAATATGTCTGGTTTTTGAGTCGGTACAAACCCTAGTCCTTTGTTCAATACATTTTCCTGTGTTGTTGTTAGTGTCAACGGTGTGAGATTGACTATTAGGTCCCTCTCTTGCTTGTCGATGGCTGGTTGGAGAGGGATCCGGTCATGCTCCTGGTTGTCCGGGCATTGGGCTGGTCCTGATCCTGCCAAGCCACGGTGTTGCCTTTCCGGTTTCTTCCTCGTGTGGTCTGGCGTGTGCCTAAAAAAGGCTGTTGTTGGCCTCCATAGGGCTGTTGTTGACCATAGTAACCTTCGTTATACTTCTGGTTCCATTGTGGGTAACTCAGTGCTCCTGGTGGTGGCCCAAATTGAAAAGGGTTGAATTGTGGAGGGCCTAAGTATTGCGGATATTGGGTTTGCGGTTGGTAACCCCTCCATCCCCTTTGTCTGGGGAATTGTTGTCTCCTTTGTCTCCAACCTCCTCGGCGTTGTCTGGATCCTTTATTACTGCTTGAGTTCGATCCTGAGGAGCCGTTATCTGAGACGTCGCTATCCGCGTCACTGTAGGTACTTTTGGAGACATAATCCGCTTTTGTATATGGATATGCATTTTCAGGAGTAAATTTTGCTACATCCTTGGCCAGTTTGTTCGTTTTGCTCTGTTTCAAGGTAAACTCAAAGTCTGTCATCTGCTGGTTCAATTCGTCCAGTCTGGTTTTCAACTCTTCTGGAGAAATGTACGTGTTGAGCCGGACCTCTATTTTGTTAATTTCAATTTTGAGTTCCTGAGTTACCCTGGCGGCAGTTTTTACTATTAATACCAGCCAGTCTCTTGAGCAGTGCCAGGATATCAATGACCACTCCTTTTTAAAAACCAAGTCATTTTGAAAAATCAGTGGTTCGTTTTTAACAATTAGACCTGGTGGTGCCATTTTATTGCGAAGGTACTCGGTCATGAACAAACTGTGAAGGGCTGCTTTTATCTGGCTGCGTCTTAAATTGAGCAACTCATTCCAATCATTGGTATTTGGACCAGTTTCCTGGTTGCTTAAGCCTTCAAAGAGGTTGGCGTCTGATAGAATTTTGTCGATTTCGTCCTCTGCAAAGGTGAGGCCGTGTTCGTCTTCCATTTTGAAAAGACCGCTGGCGTCTTATAGCTGTGGTGTGTGTCTCTATGTGTGTGTGAGATGTGGTCGGAGACAAAGACTCCCGCAGCTCTGCGCTGCCTAGAACAAAAGATAACAATGGGGGGAGGTAGAGTATAGAGATAGGATTCTCACTCCACGGGCACTGGTAATTAAATAAGAAGAATCCTACTCAGAGTGCACACCTCAGGGATGGGGGACACTCAGTGTTGTGAAAAACTACCCCTCACACACCAACAGGCCCCTTGGTGTCATGCTTCATCATTGGG
The DNA here is from genome assembly GCF_964263255.1 of Lissotriton vulgaris. Classification (NCBI taxonomy): domain Eukaryota; kingdom Metazoa; phylum Chordata; class Amphibia; order Caudata; family Salamandridae; genus Lissotriton; species Lissotriton vulgaris. The sequence goes on along the minus strand of NC_141685.1, from coordinate 772,292,157 downwards.
GTCTTCGCATCCCGCTAGAGGGATGCGGCGTGCTACGACCAGCGACTACGCGGGAGCACTGTAGAGGTTGACTATGTATAGGCATTTATATAGCGCACTACTTACCCGTAGGGTCCCAAGGCGCTTCCACCGCTGCGAAACCCTTCCTGGCTTCCCTGAGAGATGGTCCCTTAATGGGTATCTCCAGGGTGAGACCAGGCATCCCCGGCGGTCTGGTGGGGCCGTTAGTGAAGATGAGGCAAGCTAATGCCCAGAGTTGCCGAGTGTGATCGCTGATCAGAGTGGGCACCAAGGCGAGAGAATTATCGAGTCCGCTGACCCTGGTCCAGAAACCTGCCGCGCCGGGAATCGAACCCTGGTCCCGGGCCGTCCTCTGCTCTCGGGTCTGCCGCCTCTAACCAGTGAGCCACACTACTATGTGTGGTGTGTGTCAGGTGCAAGTGATGGGGCATTGGAAAATGTGAGTGAAGGGTGTGGTGAGGATTAAAAAGTACCTGGCTAGTGGGTTCTATGAAAAAACTTTATTCGAGACCCCTAGCTGGTGCTATTAAAAAGAAGTGCAAAGTGAGGTCAGTTGTCTTTATTATGGGCACTACCTCTGGTGTGCGTCGACATGTTTCGGAACTCGGTGTTCCTTCTTCAGGACGGGGGCACAACTTCCCAACCCTACTTACGTGTTTTTTGAGAAAAAAATGTGTTTCTCTTAAATTAGAAAAAAGTGAATTTATTTACAGTGATAAAAAGGCTACAATGTGCCTACAGCGGTTTCTTTTGGGTCATGCAGTTGCATGTCCTAAAAAGAAAAAGAAAAGACGAGTCAGTTTGGTTTCCACAAGGGATTGGCTCAGACAGGTGCAGTCACCTGGAGCCCCAAACGGTTAAATAAACCTGTAAAAAGAAAAGACATACATAACACATGACATAGATGACACACTGCTAATTTATAATGGTTCTGTAAATCATACTCATAGTGACTGTTGTGTCCTGCCTCATGAGCATATCCAGAACGCCAGGGTAGGTAGGTGGATTCTTAATCTGTGTGGGTAAAGAGTTGGTTTCAGTATTATTACTCACTGTCTGGGTTCGTGCTAGGTAGGTCTCTAAAGGATTGTCTGTTAAATACTCACAAAATCCGCCTGAGTCGGCCTCCTTCTACCACCCTACGCTGCTCCGCTGGTAATGCTTAGCGTTCAGGGCTTTGGTATATAAGGGCCTCGAGGTGCTCATTGATTCGTTGATTGACGGATGTTGTGTGCAGACCAAATAAGGAACATCCGCCTCAGCGCCTATCATAATCATGGACCTGTTTACGGAGTAACATGTGTCGTTCTGAGCATGTTAAATCCGGTAGTGACTGTTGAGCCAATGAGGCGCATGCGTGTCTATCTATAGACACTGTCGTTAGTTGCTACTTCTGGACGCATGGGTAGATGGTGTAGTCTATGAGATGTGCGCTTTGGTTTTGTTACACTACTCCCATACTAAATGCTAAAGGTGTATTACTTTGATGCGGCATTTGGGACAGCGTATGGGATGGATCAGTGAGTGTTCAACATAGGTTTGTTAAAAAGAGAGATTACACAGGCACAGCCCTTACTGTTACAGATTGATAAGAACCCTTGTTTCTCTAAATACAGTCACAGCCAGATAAAAGCAGCCCTTCACGGTTTGTTCATGACCGAGTACCTTCGCAATAAAATGGCACCACCAGGTCTAATTGTTAAAAACGAACCACTGATTTTTCAAAATGACTTGGTTTTTAAAAAGGAGTGGTCATTGATATCCTGGCACTGCTCAAGAGACTGGCTGGTATTAATAGTAAAAACTGCCGCCAGGGTAACTCAGGAACTCAAAATTGAAATTAACAAAAAAGAGGTCCAGCTCAACACGTACATTTCTCCAGAAGAGTTGAAAACCAGACTGGACGAATTGAACCAGCAGATGACAGACTTTGAGTTTACCTTGAAACAGAGCAAAACGAACAAACTGGCCAAGGATGTAGCAAAATTTACTCCTGAAAACGCATATCCATATACAAAAGCGGATTATGTCTCCAAAAGTACCTACAGTGACGCGGATAGCGACCTCTCAGATAACGGCTCCTCAGGATCGAACTCAAGCAGTAATAAAGGATCCAGACAACGCCGAGGAGGTTGGAGACAAAGGAGACAACAATTCCCCAGACAAAGGGGATGGAGGGGTTACCAACCGCAAACCAAATATCCGCAATACTTAGGCCCTCCACAATTCAACCCTTTTCAATTTGGGCCACCACCAGGAGCACTGAGTTACCCACAATGGAACCAGGAGTATAACGAAGGTTACTATGGTCAACAACAGCCCTATGGAGGCCAACAACAGCCTTTTTTAGGCACACGCCAGACCACACGAGGAAGAAACCGGAAAGGCAACACCGTGGCTTGGCAGGATCAGGACCAGCCCAATGCCCGGACAACCAGGAGCATGACCGGATCCCTCCCCAACCAGCCATCGACAAGCAAGAGAGGGACCTAATAGTCAATCTCACACCGTTGACACTAACAACAACACAGGAAAATGTATTGAACAAAGGACTAGGGTTTGTACCGACTCAAAAACCAGACATATTCAAACTCAACATGGAATTGCAAGAGTTTTTTCGGAAACTGAAGCTACAAGCTTTCTTTAAAGACAAGCCACCACCGGAGGACAAAACAGATACTGGTTTAAAATTAAAATCAACCTTCACCCCACCGGACTCTACAATACCAGTAGAAATTCTAACTTTAGAAAAAGCGGTCATCACTGAGGTCAACCAACTCAACATGAAAGAAAGGAACACCTTCCACAACACCAGTGGTGATGAACAACAAGCCCTGAGAGAATTAACAAACAATAGCGAACTAGTTATGAAACCAGTGGACAAGGGGGGTGCCATTGTACTACAAACCCTTGAGGCCTATGATACGGAGTGCAAACGGTTACTATCCGATGAACGTAACTACAAAATTCTGCACGATGACCCAACCGAAAGACTACGCATCAGGATTGGGGGCATGGTGGAGGAAGGCCTAGCCCACGACTGGTTAAGTAAAAAAGAGGCTGAGTTCTTACAACAACCATCACCGCGAATACCATACTTCTATTGCATCCCCAAAATCCACAAGAACATCAACAACCCACCTGGGAGACCTATCGTCTCCGGGATCGGGTCCATCCTGGAGCCCCTGTCAAAATTTGCGGATGCATTTCTCCGTCCTTTGGTACAATCCACCAACACTTATTTGAAAGACACCAAGGCAGTCTTACAACTACTTGAAGAAAAGGAATTTGATCCATCAAAACAGTTCCTACTAAGCCTCGACGTAGAGAGCTTATACACCAGTCTTCCTCATGAGGAGACATTACAAATCATAGAGGAAGTACTCTTCAGCAGTAGATGGAAATACCAAACTCCGAGAAATCTGGTCCTAGAATGCATCTCAATGGCCTTGAAAGAAAACTTCTTCCAATACGACCAGACCTTATATTTACAGACCCATGGAACAAGCATGGGTAGTACATTTGCTCCGAGTCTGGCTGGTCTGTATGCATATCACCTGGAACAAAACAGAATCCTAAATACAGACAACCCATATCACTCCCAGATCAATACCTGGAAAAGGTATATAGACGACATTTTCATTATTTGGGATGGCGATTTGGAGAGTGCTTCCAATTTTGTGACATGGCTGAACAATCAGAATAGATATCTGAAATTCACGAGCACCATCTCCAGCACATCAATGATCTTCCTGGATCTAAACATATACACGGAGGATGGCAGGCTGAAGAGCAAAACCCACTTCAAATCCACCTCCAGGAACTGCTTACTACGGTACGACAGTTTCCACCCCAGACACCTCAGGGAGAACCTACCGTATGGACAATTCTTGCGTCTCAGAAGAAACTGCACAGAATTGAACCAATTCAATAAACAGGCCAAGGATCTGAAAACAAAGTTAATACAGAGACAATACCCCATCAGAACCATTGACAAGGCAATGAAAAGGGCCAGGAACAATCACAGGGACGCACTCCTTGAAGACAATCCACAAGACAAGGAAGTGATCAAAAGATCAATATGTGTCACGACCTACACAACCATGTCCAACGAAGTATCGAAAGTGATCAACAAACACTGGAGGATACTGAACTGTGGCCAATTGGATTTCGAAAAACCAATGTATGCACATCGCAGGGGCAGCAATATCAAGGACATACTGGTACATACAAGACCTCGTCAAAATCCAACTGGCAGACAGACCACCATCGGAGTCCAAGGACATTTCCCCTGTGGAGACTGCAGTAGCTGCCATCTGACTCATAAAAGCAAGGTCATAAATTTCAGGAATGGTACATCATGGCAACAACAACAATTTTCTAACTGTAACACATAAAATGTTGTCTACATGATAACATGCCCATGTGGTCTAGAGTACATAGGCATGACCTCCCGACCTGTTAAAGTGAGAATAGGAGAACATAAAAGCAACATACGCTGCAAAAAAACAACCACAAAGATGGCTTCTCACTTCTTGGAACAACAACATTGTGTCAATGATCTGCATTGGACCGTAATGGAACGCATGCAATCAGAAACCGGCCTCTTTCAAAAAGAACAACAATGGGTTTTTCGTTTGGGCACCCACATTGAAGGCCTAAATGATGATATCCCATGGGGCCATTTGTCCGGGTAAAACCTAAAATCTAGAAGTATCTACAACTTATGGCTGTGACTGTATTTAGAGAAACAAGGGTTCTTATCAATCTGTAACCGTAAGGGCTGTGCCTGTGTAATCTCTCTTTTTAACAAACCTATGTTGAACACTCACTGATCCATCCCATACGCTGTCCCAAATACCGCATCGAAGTAATACACCTTTAGCATTTAGTATGGGAGTAGTGTAACAAAACTAAAGCGCACATCTCATAGACTACACCATCTACCCATGCGTCCAGAAGTAGCAACTAACGACAGTGTCTATGATAGACACGCATGTGCCTCATTGGCTCAACAGTCACTACCGGATTTAACATGCTCAGAACGACACATGTTACTCCGTAAACAGGTCCATGATTATGATAGGCGCTGAGGCGGATGTTCCTTATTTGGTCTGCACACCACATCCGTCAATCAACGAATCAATGAGCACCTCGAGGCCCTTGTATACCAAAGCCCTGAACGCTAAGCATTACCAGCGGAGCAGCGTAGGGTGGTAGAAGGAGGCCGACTCAGGCGGATTTTGTGAGTATTTAACAGACAATCCTTTAGAGACCTACCTAGCACAAACCCAGACAGTGAGTAATAATACTGAAACCAACTCTTTACCCACACAGATTAAGAATCCACCTACCTACCCTGGCGTTCTGGATATGCTCATGAGGCAGGACACAACAGTCACTATGAGTATGATTTACAGAACCATTATAAATTAGCAGTGTGTCATCTATGTCATGTGTTATGTATGTCTTTTCTTTTTACAGGTTTATTTAACCGTTTGGGGCTCCAGGTGACTGCACCTGTCTGAGCCAATCCCTTGTGGAAACCAAACTGACTCGTCTTTTCTTTTTCTTTTTAGGACATGCAACTGCATGACCCAAAAGAAACCGCTGTAGGCACATTGTAGCCTTTTTATCACTGTAAATAAATTCACTTTTTTTCTAATTTAAGAGAAACACATTTTTTTCTTAAAAACACGTGAGTAGGGTTGGGAAGTTGTGCCCCCGTCCTGAAGAAGGAACACCGAGTTCGGAAACATGTCGACGCACACCAGAGGTAGTGTCCATAATAAAGACAACTGACCTCACTTTCCACTTCTTTTTAATAGCACCAGCTAGGGGTCTCGAATAAAGTTTTTTCATAGAACCCACTAGCCAGGTACTTTTTAATCCTCACCACACCCTTCACTCACATTTTCCAATACCCCATCACTTGCACCTGACACACACCACACATAGTCAACCTCTACAGTGCTCCCGCGTAGTCGCTGGTCGTAGCACGCCGCATCCCTCTATCGGGATGCGAAGACCCCAATGATGAAGCATGACACCAAGGGGCCTGTTGGTGTGTGAGGGGTATTTTTCACAACACTGAGTGTCCCCCATCCCTGAGGTGTGCACTCTGAGTAGGATTCTTCTTGTTTAATTACCAGTGCCCGTGGAGTGAGAATCCTATCTCTATACTCTACCTCCCCCCATTGTTATCTTTTGGTGGCTGAGACATGCCCGTGCTTGCCATGCTGACGGGAAAGATAGTACAATGGCCGGTCTTTACTCTCAAACAATGTGTGTATCTAGTAAGAAATGCAAATTCCCTTGCCCCTGGAACTTGTTAGCAACACTCAAACCCCAAACAATACAGCCCAAAAACCTTTTCACAGAACAAATGGAGTAAAACAGGAACAGAGATGAAAGTTCCACACAGCTGTGCCCCTCAGCAAAAGATGAACAGGCAACTTATGTTTCCCATGCAGAGAAGAAAAGTACAGCTGTGCCTGCCAGCGAAGATGCGTGTGGCGTAGACAGTACCTGTTGGACCTGAAGGAACCGGTAACCAGCGTTGTTCTTATTCCTTAATACCGGAGATTCAGTACGTCAGCTAGTTTGAGGTATTAATGTAAATCAGATCAGCTGTGCCCATCAGCGAAACAGGCAACCCAAAGTGGCTCTGAGGGGTACCCACCCTCCTGCTCTCACCTCTGCTCAGGAGGAGGCGCCGCTTAATCTTTCCGTCACGGCAGACTCCTCAGTGAGGAAAATTCGACTGCGCAGATGCAGTGTACTGCCACCGCTCCCCGGCTCCGGTGCTGTGAGAAAATAAAATCACCGGTGCAGAGCACTCTTCACCACTCCCCGGCACCGGCGCTGCAAAACAATTGACTGCGCAGGTGCGATGCTGTCTCCACGGCTCCCCGATCCAGGCTCTTATGAGGAAACGACTGCGCAGATGCCGAGCTCGAACACTGCTCTGAGGCACTGGCGCACTTCGTGACAGGAATCACGTTCCTTGAGGAGCCCACACCGCGACCACCAAGAGGGAGATACGACGAACAACTCCACCCTGACAGGCAGCCTCGCTTCCACAGCCCTTGCCACACAACGGATCCTTATCCACTGTTTATAGTAGCGCTCGGCCACACCACGAAGACCACTCTTCCTGTCGACACTAGCAAATCACAAATATTCCTAGTCACAATGTCACCGCACCTGTCACGACCAGGGCGTCCAAACCAGAATAGCTAACTGACAGGACTGATGATTGCACCGGAATGCTCCCACCTTCTCACCTCAGCACGATGACCACAGCAACGCAGCGAGGACCTCGGAGCAGACGCCTCAAAACCCCACCTTCACCTTACGGCGGAGGAAGCTCACGAAGGACACATCTCCTCATTCCACAGGTAAACACCTTCTTTTAAGTACTTGCTGAACTGGAGTATCACTTGGGGGTGATGGTGTACTGCCCTCACGCAGTCTTCCGTCGCCAGTGTAATAAAATGACAGCGTACACTGTAGATGAAAAGAAGTCTTCTTTATTGCAACCTATTACTATCACAGGTTCCAGTCAGCTGAAGGCAGCTGTGGAATGTTGAACACTGTTGTGTGGGCAATACCAACAGCGGGCAGGGAAAAGGGGGGAACGGAAGGGACCAAGTGACCAAGTGAGATTACAACAGAGATCTTCTGGGACGTTCCTCTCTTCTTGGAGAACGAGATCTATCTGGCCTCCTTTCAGGTGAACGTGCTGCCTGTTGTCTGGGAGGACTGACTCTGTCTACCTCAGCAACCAGCCTTTGCAGCGGAGATCTATGTTCCGGGCTTACGTACTGCTGAAGGCGTTCCATAGCCCCTGAATCCTGCCAATTTTGCAGTGGTGCATCCCATCTAGGGGACAGCCTCACCCCAGGAGCAGACACCTCTGACCGACGTGGAGGAGATTTACCGACAGGACTTCTGGTGTTTGAAGATGAGCTGGAGGAACCAGAAGACTGAGAAAATGAGTGACGCGAAGCCGATTTCGTAACAAGAACCGCAGAGTGCCTTAACGTCGATCTATCTCTCGACGGTGAAGAATGACGCCTCATCGTCGAATCGCCATGCATCGACGATGGAACTCTTCTCCTCGACGTCGACTGCCACAGGGGCGTCGACGGAGCAATCACTTCCAATGTCGGATGTCTTGACGATGAGTGATGCGAAGAACGATGGTCTCTTGACGTCGAACGGCGATGACTTGCCGACGACGGATATTTCTCTCTCGACGTCGAGTGTCTACGTGACGACGGCGGAGGAACTCAGGACATCCTCGACGCCGAACATCGATGAGACATCGACTGAGATCGCCTCCTCGACGCCGATCAATGCCTGGTTGTCGACGGCGGAGGGTTCTTGGTCCTCGACGCCGGACGTCGCCTTGTTGACGCCGGCGGAGTCACACTTCTCGATGCCGTTCGTCGCCGAGCTGATGACGACGGCGGAGGTGTGCCGCCCCTCGACGCCGATCATCGCCGGGTTGACGACGGCGGAGGGGTCTTGGTCCTAGACGCCGATCGTCGCCGAGTTGACGAGGGCGGAGGTGTCCTGGTCCTCTACGCCGAAAGTCGTTGAGATGACGACGACGGAGGGATCTTGGTCCTCGACGCCGAACGCCGCCTGGTTGATGACGGCGGAGGGGTCTTGATCCTCGACGCCGATCGCCGCCCGGTCGACGACGGGGGAGGAGTCACTTGCCTCGACGCCGATCGCCGCCCTGTTGACGACGGCGGAGGCGTGACTTCCCTCGACGCCGATCGTCGCCTGGTTGACGACGGCAGAGGGGATTTCGCTGACGGAGCTGGCATCCTCGATGTCGGTGACGAACTTGATCTTCTTTTCGACGGCGAGCCCGCCGTCGATGGTCGTTTTTCTGCTGGAAAACTCACCGGTAGATGTTTCTTCAGCGCCGAGCCCGACGTTGAAGTTGAAGGACGTGAAGACTTGCCTTTTGAAGGACTTCTGGCCCTCTTGATGCTCTTCCTCACTGGAGATCGTCCTCTGGTGGACCTTTGAGCCAGTCCATAAATGCAGTTTCTTTCTCTGTCCTTGAGATTTTTCTCAGACAGGCGTTCGCAGTGAGGACAGTCCTTAGGATCATGATGATTAGGCAAGCAAAGTATACAGACATAATGACTGTCTGATTTTGCCTTCTTGTTGCCACAAGAAGGACAGTTGTCAAAAAGAGAAGGCATTTTAAAATAAAATACAACACAAAAAAACTGTCTAAAAAGACAGAACCTTACTTGACAAGATGTTAAAAGTCAAAGTAAGCACAAACAATTAGAAAATTGAAGTACATTTCTGTCAGAAAAGCCAGAAAAGAGTGGAAGTGTGTTACCAGGGTCCTTCCTGAAGGAGCCAGAAAGAACAACTGACCTAACTGTCACCCCTGGGGCATGATGGGAAGCTGGGGGTCATGAGTGCCTTAAAGGCACGGTGTCAGTTTTTTGTTGCATGCAGCTACAGGTTAGCTTTTCAGTCTTTTTAGACTGTATGTTTGCAATGCAGCCTGGGAGCTTTCTATGCTTTCAGTGAGTTATAAGAATTTCTACTGCTTTCTAAGCATTAAAACAGTTTCTAAACAATCTTTGGTGTTGTTTCTCATGTTTCTAATGCAGATGTTCATGTATGGTGGAAATTCTTTACAGCATAATTATTCAGCTCTACTGTTTATTTGGCTGCAATTGCTTATTATATATATATATATATATATATATATATATATATATATATACACATGTATAAAAACTCCAACTTGCCTTCAAAGTGCCTCGTGCACAGGGCAGGTACCCAGACAGCAATAAGTACGCCAAAGCCGGACTTTTAAATCGTGATGCTTTTATTTAGTGCAAAGTTCGGTGCATGTCGTCAGACGCGTTTCGGGCACGTCCGTGCCCTTGCTCACTGATACCCGACGGTAACACAACACTGAATTTTAAAAGACGGATCCTCTAAATTTTTTCGCGTCAACCAGTAATTAGACATGGCAACAGAAATAGGACTGTCAGATAAACATCCCAGGTAAACCTTAGAAACGGCGGCCGCCATTCTAAAATGCATGTAATGTGATAATTAGACATCCGACAACTGGCTAAAAAGTAAACATATACTCTCATTAAAACCTTGAATGTATGTTGTACATATTGTTGAATCCTATTAAAGTGCATATGTGCTGTTTGTTAATAAAGCGAGTTCTTATAAAAAAAAATATGCATATATATATGAGTATATATATGTGGGGCACATATATTATATTGTTTCCGGGGTCCCGCGCATGGGCAGGAATATTCTAATGCTTATGAAGAGAATTTTATTTTTTGTGGAGGGGGGCAGCCCCCCTCCTATGCCCCCCTTAAGGCCCCGGGGACCCCTTCCTCCGGGGCCTGCCTTTTAAAAAAATTATTATTTATTTATTTTTGGGAGGGGGGCCGCTTGGCCCCACGGTCCCTGCTTGCTCACCGCATCCTGCGGGAGCCGGCATTGCTTTTCTGTATGGGGAACAGCTAACATGCTGCTCCCCAAACAGAAAAGCAATTGGCTTTGATTTTTGAAAGAGAGAGCAGGTTTCCTGCTCTCTCTTTCAAAAATCAAAGCAGTTTGCTGTGGTAGGGTGGGAGCCGCGAGCTCCCGCCCTACCACAGCAAACAGCAGTGTCCCGGGGGTGGGCACCCCGGGACACTGCAGGAGCCGGCCCTGGGGGGTGGCGGTCCTCAGGGCCATCAAGGGGTCCAGGAGGGGTGTCGCGTGGCTCCCCTCCCAACATGTATGAAGCCCCGGGGGTGGTGGTCCCGGGGCTGGGGGGTTCGTCATGGACCCCCTATTTGCATATTAGTGCCCCGGGGAGATGGCGGTCCCAGGGGCGAGTGGGGGGCTTAAGCCCCCCCACACAGGTTTTATTGTATAAAACGAAGCCCCGGGGGTGGCGGTTCCAGGGGCTGCGGGGGGGCATGAGCCCCCGCATACTTAAAAAGAAAGCCCCGGGGGGGTGGCGGTCCCCGGGGCTCGGGGGCCTTACAGGCCCCCATCACAAATATTAATGCCCCGGGGGGAGGCTGTCCCCGGGGCTGCGGGGGGGCGTGAGCCCCCCGCATACTTAAATAGAAAGCCCCGGGGGGTGGCGGTCCCCGGGGCTTGGGGTCCCTTAAAGGCCCCCCATCACAAATATTACCGAGGCACAAGATGGCTGCCAACACTTCCTGGTTTGGAGTGTTGACAGACAGTTGACAGCCAATTAGCATGCAGCTTGTGCTCGGGAAGGTACGCGTACCGTAACCTTACTGTACAGAGTACAGTACAGAGTACGGTAAGCTCCCCTAAATATACTTGTGATTTTACTTATGATTTTCACAGGAACTATCGCACAGACCATGACATCGTCTCCTTTTACCTCGCTATCTGTTGCAACGCAATGTCATTGCTTTCAATTGGGCAGAACATTACCCCGCAATACACGAAGTCGCATGCCAAAACAACGCAGTGTTTGTTATCTCCTGCGTGAACCCGCCTCTAAGCCCTGGCCCCCACTGCTGCCCCCCCCCACCCCACCCACGCGCCAATTCCTCACTTTCTATTGCATGTTTTCTTTTTGGGGTGTGTGTAAATTAATTTTATAAATATATCCTTAGAAAAGCTTTTCTTTTTAAAATGCTGTGCATCTTTGAAACACAAATTAGGGTGCTATAAAATGAGTCGCCCACCATATTAGCATATTGCGAGGCTGCAATATACTCTTTATAAAAAAATTCGCATATAGCGATTTATGAATTATGCAATATTATGTCACCAAGAGGCTGTAAATACAGTGCGAGGTTGTAATGGACTCTTTATGAAATATTATTAAAACAGCAACTTTATTCAAAAATGTGTTTATAGTACAGGGGGCTCGAACCTTCGTTCACAGCACCAAAGTCGGCAGCGGTAGCCGTCAGACCACATCCCCTCCATGTCATTGAGGCTGTGCATATAGCGGTTTATGAATTATAAAATAGTATATCATCCACTTAATGGACTATTTTATATTTTATAGCGGCATGGCGATTATGATTTATGAGATCGGGTTTCCTGCACAACTAAAACTAATACCTATTTGATTCTCCTCCCACGTACCTCAAGACATAGTGATGCGTGGAGGCCAACTTCATAGGCCAAGGGAAACCTTAACTCATCCGTGATATGCCACTGTTCGGACAGCCTTTTGGCTTCCATAGCATCAGACTTGTATGTAATGGACTCTTTATGAAATGTATCTCTTTATGAAATATTTACATCTGCGAGGCTTATGAATTAGGAAATATTATGTCATCCAGAGGCTGTGCGAGGCTGTAATGGACTGGCTGTAATGGACTATTTATGTTTAGCATCTAGCGATTTATGAATTATGAAATTGTATGTCATCCACTTAATGGACTATGATTTATGAATGATTATGTCATCGGCATATAGCGATTTCTGAATTATAGTGCGAGGTGATGTAGGCTGTAATGGACTATTTATAGCCGCTTCAGAACACTTATGAATTATAAAATTGTATGTCATCCACTTAATGGACTATTTATAGCGGCTTCAGAACACATGCTATCCCGACGCATGATAGCGGCTTCAGAACACATGCTATCCCGACGCATGCTACTACATTGCGTTAATCGCTAGCGCGATGTATTCGCTAGCGATGTATATGTGAATGCGATGTAGTAGCATGCATCGGGATAGCATGCGTTCTGAAGCCGGCCGCGATGTAATACTCGCGTTGCGAAGGCATCGCGATGCGATACATCCGTTGTAACGGGTGTTCCCCATTACGACCTACTGGCGACCGCCAGTAGGTAATATATATGTATATGCATATAAATCTATTTATTAACACATGTGTGTATATTTATAATTTTTTTTATATATTATGAATTAAAAACAAAAAACTTGTTTTGACAACATTTAAATACTTAAAACAAAAAGAGTTTTTGTAAATATGTAAATAAATTAATAATTATAAATAATTTCCTTTCAAACATGCATATGCCATGTTACCAAAATGAATTCAACACTTCTGTATTCATTAGTCCTTGCATTTCTTTATATAATTGCTGGATATACAATTTATGTCTCTATTCGCATGCGACATCATTTCACAGTGAGGTGCAGAGAAAGGCGGGGCCAGCATCAAGTATGGCGGGCGCACCGGCCCCCACCCGATCTCTGTGGTGGGGCGGCCCCTATCGCCTGGCCAGTGAGGGGTTAAAAGGCTGGGGAGCGCTGGAGTCTGCCTCTTTGACTCCACGCTCCACGGCCTGCTCCTCCAGCCTCTAGGAGGCTGTAATTCTTTTTCCCCACCCACCATCCCCTGAAGCAGATGATTGGTGCTGTGTTTTATGAAGGTTTCACAGGTTTGTTCCAAATGCATATAGATGACAGGTGTGTTGTACTAACAGGTTTTGTTCCTTAGAACTTTATCCCATTTACAGGTCATCAATCGTCGTATTTATTGCTATTCCTTGGTCAGGTGGTAAGGTCATGATTGGTGAGCAGTAAATTTAAGGTCCTTAGAGGGCGGCGCCATTCTTGAATGGGGTCGCCCAAGGGGAGGGACAAGTGGTCTCTCCTAGAACTCCGGGGGCAGGTACAGCCGGTTGGCCACCTGGGTGCGGGGGAGGGACAAGTGGTCTCTCCTAGAACTCCAGGGGCAGGTACAGCCGGTTGGCCACCTGGGTGCGGGGGAGGGGCGAGTCACGCTTTCTCTAGGCTGGTTGGCCACCCCACACGTGCACAATGATGCCAGTAAACGGCGCAGAGATGCAAGGGTCTCCTTTAATGGAGTTAATGGAGCGTGCGGGGTAACCGTGGGGGGGGGGGGAAGTACTCTCACGGTAAACAGGCCCTCTGCGCACGCGCACTTTGACGGAAGGGTGTGGTTCATAGAGCATATGGGGGTTACCGGGGGGGGGGGGGGGAAGTACCCTCTCGGTAAGCGGGCCCTCTACGCATGCGCACTCCGACAGGAGGGTGCGGTTTAAGTGATAAGGATCTGACACCAGTTAAGTGACCTTGCGTAGGCCTAAATAGGATACGCAGAAAATTAAGTATTGTAAAATTGATACGTTAAATCGGATAGGAAATACCTTGTACTATAATTATGTTAAGGTTCGCCATCTGATATCTGTTTATATCAATTGTAATCAAATGTCATGGAATGTTTTCTGTGTAATTGCGTAAATATCGTTTATTTCAATTTTTGATTTATTTGTATGTTTTAATAAATACGGCCGGATGTTGTACGACCCCCGCCTCCAAAAAAATCTCTATCATGTCCTTGTTAATAATGTTTGTTAATTGAAGGGGAGGGTCCTCCAGTAGTACCTGGCCATGGAGAAAGGCACCGGCCCCCACCCGCTCTCGGTGGTGGGGCGTGCCCCCATCGCGTCACCATGACGCGGCGGGCATGCCTCCCTATCGATTGGACCCCGGGTCTCCTAGTGACCCGGAAGTTATTGAATCACTTCTGGATCACTGGGGAACGAAGGCCAGGCCGGTCACATCCGGCCTGGCCAGTGAGGGGTTAAAAGGCCAGGGAGCGCAGGAGTCTGCCTCTTTGACTCCACGCTCCACGGCCTGCCCCTCCAGCCTCTAGGAGGCTGTAATTCTTTTTCCCCACCCACCATCCCCTGAAGCAGATGATTGGTATTGTGTTTTATGAAGGTTTCACAGGTTTGTTCCAAATGCATATAGATAACAGGTGTGTTGTACTAACAGGTTTTGTTCCTTAGAACTTTATCCCGTTTACAGGTCATCAATCGTCGTATTTATTGCTATTCCTTGGTCAGGCGGTAAGGTCATGATTGGTGAGCAGTAAATTTAAGGTCCTTAGACGGCGGCACCATTCTTGAATGGGGTCGCCCAAGGGGAGGGACAAGTGGTCTCTCCTAGAACTCCAGGGGCAGGTACAGCCGGTTGGCTACCTGGGTGCAGGGGAGGGGGGAGTCGCGCTTTCTCTAGGCTGGTTGGCCACCCTGCACGTGCACAATGATGCCAGTAAACGGCGCAGAGATGCAAGGGCCCCCTTTAATGGAGTTAATGGAGTGTACGGGGTTAACCGGGGGGGAAGTACCCTCACAGTAAACGGGCCCTTTGTGCATGCGCACTTCGACGGAAGGGCGTGGTTAATAGGGCGTATGGGGGTTACCGGGTGGGGTACCCTCTCGGTAAGCGGACCCTCTACGCATGCGCACTCCGACAGGAGGGCGTGGTTTAAGTGATAAGGATCTGGCACCCGTTAAGTGACCTTGCCGTAGGCCCAAATAGGATGCACATAAAATTAAGTATTGTAAAATTGATACATTTGATTCGGATATGAAATACCCGGTACTAGACTTATGTTAAAGTTAGCCATCTGATATCTGTTTATATCAATTGTATTTGAATGTCATGGAACATTTTCTGCGTAATTGTGTAAATATCGTTTATTTCAATTTTTGATTTATTTGTATGTTTTAACAAATACGGCCGGGGAATGTACGACCCCCGCTTCCAAAGAAATCTCTCTCATGTCCTTGTTAATAATGTTTGTTAACGGAAGGAGGGGTCCTACGGTAGTCCCTGGCCATGGTGAGACTGCGCTGACGCGTGTATGGGGAGCACAGACAGATAGGGGAGCAGCAGCAGACAGACAGAACCTGTCTATATCTGCTCCCCCGTGACGTAGGGGGGTACACAGATCGACGGGGTCACGCCCGCCATACCTTCGGCGTGGCCGATGCCGGCCCCGCCTTTCTATTTATCTTCCCGTGCCTAACAGGATGTGTCCTTGTGTAACGTGGCTGGTGCTCGTGTAACGCGCTCTGATACCTTCGGGTCGAGTTTATGTAAATCTGCAAAACAAACAAACAATCCATTGGAGTTACTTTTACAAAAAAGATTTTCAAGGTTTGGACTTGAAAGTGCTAACCGTGAGCAGAGTACTCTGCATTCAAAGCTCCGTCCCATGCAGAAACGTGATCAAAAGTGCTGATCATGCGTTGAGTGCTAGCTTGAAGACCACTGTCGAGATTTACCATCATTCACAATACAGTGTCTAGGCCCATCACAGGGGTGGGAAGCGTGCCTCAGTAGGACGTGGTTTATACGCACAGCTGAAGTGAAAGCGGTGTTCTGAAGTGAAAGTGGTTAAACTGGGTTATGGCGCAATATCCGCACACTGAGGCTATGTGTCTACCATCTGGGTCCTTTTAAGGGATCCGTACATAAACAATTAAATGGCAGCATTTCAACGGTCTAGCGGTGGCAAAGCAAAGCGCATGGCGTAGAGATGGCCAGATCGAGCAGGCCAAAGCGCAAAGGCCCCTTCCATAAGTGTTTACAATACATTGACTGTTCTAAGGGTGGTGTCAATAGAGAGTATCGGAAGATTGCAGAGCAGGGGATTATCGCACTAATGCTTCAAAGACAGGCGTTGTGTGCATTGACCAACAATATTTTTGAGCCCTAAAGCACAGCACAAGAAGGCATGGAAGTGAAGAATGTAGGAACAGGCACCACGCTAGACAGAGACCTCACATGGGTTTAAACTAGCTCTAGGTGAATGCAGAGACCGCCAGTAAGAAGTCTGACGAATGAAATGTGCCAGGCAGTTAATGCAGGATGAGCTACTTAGATAAGGCAACATTAAACACAGTCGTTTTCGGAAGGAGGGTACTAGATGAAACTTGATTTATCATGCCGATTGCTAAGGGAATGTATGTACTCGTACATCAAAGCTTGTGGGAGACAAAGTCAACTAGGCAGTTGGGCCTAAGAATCACTCTGTTGTGGAATGTGGGGCGATGCGTAGACAATATCAGTTTAACAGTAGTCCTGGTTGCAATAGGATAGTTCCCCTTACAACACCGGATTGACAGGTCATCTCAAGGCATTCCTACGGGCTATTAGTATTTATAATTTTGTAACAGTGACCATGTCAGACAGGGTTATGCCAGTGCCCACTATATGTAAAATTACTAGCAGTAAGCAGCTCAGTGCACTAGAGAGAGTTACTAGCAGTAATGTAAAAAGAAAAAAAAGAAAAAAGGAAGAGGCTTCTTTGGTCAATTTGGAATGCCTCCACATGGGTAAATCAAAGCAGCCATAGCTGCAATACCCCTCCTGTGAAAATAATAATAGTAATAATACTCTCCTTCTAACGCATTACTCACAAAGCAGTTTTGAATAGCTTTAGAAATCCAACCATTTTCTACATAACACGAGACATGCTTTAATGCAACCAAGGAAATGGTCCTTGTTGAGTAGTCTGAGGGTACACACAGGGGTGCCACTTTACAAGCAGCTGGCGAGCTACCAGCGCTCACAAGCCATTTGTTGAAGGACCAAGTGCGCATGGTATATGGATCAATTGCACGTCGCAGTACATTTACTAAGCGTGCAGGAGTACTCTGAGGGCAAAAGAGTGAATGATGTAAGGTCACAGTTAGGAAGCAAGCTAATAAATATGGGCTTTACAGAGTCACATGGAGCACGCCATTTTAATATTTTGGGCTTCTGCGGGGGATTGGCTGGAGCTCAGGAAGCAGGTCGTGCCTCAGCATCCTCTGATAAGAAATGACTATCCTTGGGTAAGATAAGTGGCGTGCACCGTGGGGGTAAGTTAAGAAAGGATGAGACTGTGCAACTATAAAGAGTCTCTTTGAAGTTACTTCAAAAGCAGAGAAGGGCAACACGGCTGCAGCGGTAAAAACATTTCACCAAACTGCCATATTAGGGCAGTAGTTCCACGCCATTTTCTGCAGCAGAACGCTTGCATGACCACAGATACGTACACATGCTCTCAAGCCACCCAAAGAAAGTTAACGAGGAAGAGACCTCTGTACTTACCTGGGTGAGCCAGTCAGGGGTGTTGGTTAAGTTGATGATTTTATTTGTAACTGTGTGCTACATCACTCCTCCAAAATAGGTATCCGACTGACCCCCCCCCTATTTTTTTTTGCTGAAAACCAGTTATATTTTTCACGGTTCACATAAGCTGCATAGCTCCGCAACCCGGAGACTGCTGCACACATCAATTATACAATAAAAATGGCCTTGACTTTTATAAAAGTGAAAAAACCATATTTGAACAAACTCCTCCCTCCATCCCCCGATTGCGCCCATGCCCCAAAAGAAAAGTTAGTACATCTCTGGAACCATACACAAAGCCTATCAGCCACCCTGCACAGCCCAGCCTCCACACACCCATCAATCCGGCAAGTGAACATCCCTCTCCGGCGCCAGATCTAGATCCAGACCCCAGTACTCTGCCCATCGTTTCCACATCTTAATATGCTTGCGGGGGAACCCCCTGGCAATGAAGACCGGCTGTTAAAGTCCCATGCAAAAATCCATTCCATTCCTCCATGTAGCCAGTGACGGAGCCCGGGGCGCCTTCCAAGCCCTGGCAATGTCCCTCTTCGCCAATGTGAGACCGAACAATAGGAGGTGTTGCTTGTATCTATTGCCCGCAACTCCCTCCATGACATGTAACAGGGCCAAGCGCGTTGTGCCAGGAAGCTCCCATCCCAATACCTCTGACAGGCAGGAGAACACCCCCTTCCAAAATCGATGTAATGAGAGACAACTCCAGACTGTGTATTGAAAAGTGCCCTCCTCTGACCCACACCGAAGACACTCGGGGATACAATCATTCCTGCCCTCCACAAGCGCACTCTAGTAAAATACACTCAGTGTAAATATTTGAATTGTATAAGTCGCAGGTGCGTAGCTATTGCTGCCCCCCGCGGGCTTGCTAATGCCACCGCCCAGTCCTCTTCCTCCAGATCACCCACATCTTCCTCCCATGCTGTCTTAAGCCGCTGCATATTTGCAGAACAATGAATGATCAACGTCTGGTATAAGCGAGAAATCTTGCATTCCGGTAGTTACCCCATAAAAACCTTAGCTTCGATGGGGCTGAAATCAGGGAGGGACTCCAGGCCCCCTAGACTAGGTGCCAGCGCGTGTCGGAACTGCAACTATCTGAAAAACTGGGATCCTGGCATCCCATATTCATCCCGCAGATCCTGGAATGATTTAAGCGTCAGGTCGGTCATCACGTCCCCCAGGACAGAGTTGCCTATGGAGTCCCATCCCTGAAAGCCGTGCAAGGCTGCCAACTGAGGCAAACGCCTGTTACCCCAGAGAGGAGTCTCCAGAGTCAGGACATTCCACCACCCCATCCTACTCTGCGCCTGCCTCCAGACAAGAAACACCACCCGCATGGCCAGGGGCAGAAGTTTCCGAAGCGGTCCGGAGAACAGTAGCGCGTGTAGAGGTTTATTGCCAATTAGCTGCCGTTCAACCACATAGGCCGGGTCCCCCCTATCCCCGTACCACCACTCATTGAGGACCAGCAGGTGTGCGGCCTGGTAGTAGGAGAGGACATCTGAAGTAGCAAGACCACCAGTGTATGTGGATAGGAAACTGGTGGGTAGGGCCACCCTAACTGCACCCCCCTCCCACAAGAACCCTCCCAACGCCGAATTAACCTGCCGGAACCATAGGGGTACAATCTGGTAGGGATGATTTTGCAATTTTTAAAGGAGACGGGGAAGTGCTACCATCTTAAAGATGGCCAACCTACCGTATATCGTTAAGGGCATGTGGGACCACACCTTAAGATCTTCCCGGGTACGATTCCACACTGGGATCAGATTGCGGTCCCTGGATACAGCCAGTACATCGGACAAAAAGACCCCCAAATACTTCATCCCCCCATTGCTAATTGAAGAGCTGAGGCCCATTCTCCCACCCTCGGCCCACCCCCCAGAACCCACAAAGTGGATTTGCTAGGATTCATATAAAGCCCAGAGGTCTCATCGAAGATCTGAAGGATGCGCATCAACCGTGGCCCGACCTATCCAAGTCAGTAAGAAAGAACAGGACATCGTCCGCGTAGAGTGCTATTTTATCTGTAAGACCCGGCGGCCATCTAAACCCCAAAGTTGGGCATCTACACGCACCCAGGCTGCCAGCGGCTCCATGGCGAGCGCGAAAAGGTAAGGGGAGAGGGGGCAGCCCTGATGCGTGCCCCGCTGGATAGAGAAGGAGCGAGAAATCGCCCCTCCCACCCGCACCGATGCCGTTAGAGTAGTGTATAGCAGCTGCAGATAAACCAGGAAATATCCAACCCTCACAACGTGGGTTTCAATGCCTCCCAAAGCACCACTGGAGATTCGACCAACCCCACATTAGCTACCAAGTAATTATCTATCTCCATGGCCAAATGCTCCCTGTATTCCTCCTTCTGCAGTTGCCACCTCGACATACGCCATCTAAGTGGCTGCCGTCCCGGGCCAATCCGGACTGTGAGAGCAACGGGCGAGTGATCCGATAAGGCTCTAGGCATAAAACTCGCAGACAACACTCTGTGCACCAGTCCCCTGGGGACAAATATTTAATCTAGCCTTGAGAAAGAGTCATGTGCTGCAGAGAAGTAAGTGTATTCCCAGTGAGGGCCATGTAGGTGTCTCCATACATCCGTCCAGTCTAGCCCCGTAACTAGGGAGTGCAGTTTGGTAGGGGATCCTCCCACCCCAACAGCATCCCCGCTCCTCCATCTATCCCGACCCTGTTCCATCACATCATTCCAGTCTCCCCCTACAACAGAGAATGTATCCCGCAAATCCCCCCACAGTGTTAGAAGTCGTTCCACTAAGGACCACTGTAATGGCGGTGGGGCGTATACGCTACCCAGAGTCAAGACCTCACCCCCAATTCTGCCCTGTATAAAGACATACCTTCCCTGCGTGTCTGACCAAAGTCTCCCATGTTCATAGGGGACCCTGGGATGGATCAATATTGCTACGCCCTGCGAGCCTCGTGTGAAACCTGAGTGAAACACCTGAAGATATCCATATCGCGGTAGGCATAGGGCCTTAGAACCCAGTAAGTGTGTTTTCTGAAGTAGGAGCACGTCGGCCCCAGCCCTCTTGGCATAATAAAGAATGGCCCCTCGCTTTACCTTGTCCAGTGCCCGACGAACATTCCAACTGACTAGGCACACGGAACCAGGGGTTATCCGCATGTCAGCCTCCGTGCCAGACATATCAAAAGACTTACGCCCTCGAGGCCTATGCATGCGTTCCTCAGAGTATACAATGAGTTCCAAGCAACCAGCATGTATGCGCAATCAAACAGGTAAAACAAACCCCCTACCCCCCACCCCAAACCTCACGAACATGGAAGTATCTGTTGCGGTCGGATAGGAGCCAAGTCCCCAACCGGGGGAAGGGAACCACCATACCTTCCAATGGATCCCCAACTGGCCACCCATAACCCTTGGGCCTCACCCCTTCCCGCCCACCACTGCGTGACCGGGTTCCCAGCCCAATAAATGTGCCTATTTGGACATCAAGACACAGTCTCCAGAATTCCAGTCCCTGTTGGACCCACTGATCAGTCCGCCGAAGCTTGTCTCTCCGGTGATAAGCCCTTCAGCCGAAGGGCGGAGGTGGACAGAGAACGACGCCTGGACCTCGATCTCCTGTTGCCTCGCTGTTGGCCTCGGGGGCCCCTTCCAGCCACCTCACTAGATGAAGAGTCTGAATCCCTATCAGGTGGCGTATGGACTCGCACCCTCACAGTTTCGTCAGTCCATTTGAAGACTTCCTCAGGAGAATCGAAGAACAACGTGCGAGATCAGTAGACCACTCTCAGGTGGGCTGGATATAGCAGCTCATATTGGATCTTAAGGTCCCGGAGGCGAGCTTTGGCCACCAGGAAGGATTGTCGCTGCTGCTGCACCAGGCGCGTGTAGTCCAGGAATATAAGGATCTTTGCATTGTCACAAGTGAGGGATTCCTTAGCCCTGGCCTGCTTCAGGATAGTATCGCAGTCCATATAGTTCAAGAATTTGGCGATGATCAGCCGCGGGCGAGCCCCTTGAGGAGACTTCTGCATGAGGGCCCCATGAGCACGCTCCACCACGAAGCAGCGAGAGAGTGCTTCTGGGGGGAGCCAGTCCTCCAGCCACCATGTCAGAAAACGCTCCACGCTATCTCCCTCGCATCCCTCCGGAAATCCCACAAATCGAAGGTTGTTGAACCGAGCCCTCCCTTCGGCATCCTCAGTCCGCAACGCCAGACCTTTCTGAATCTTCTCCATAGCAGCTACTTTCTTCTTTAAGGTCGTGACATCATCCTCCACCTCCGATATGCGGGTCTCAGTCCTGGTGATGCGTTCAACCGCATTGCGCAAGTCCTGCCTCAGCAGCATAACGTCAGAGCCCACGGCCCCGATCTTGGCGTCCAGCATGTCCCTGGACTGAGTAATGGCCGCCATGAGCGCCGCGTTGTCCGGCACCTGGCCCTGCGATCCTGCAGTCCCTATCGTGGCACCCGCTCCAGTGAACTTATCAATGGTGCTCTGCTTGGTGTGGCCTCCACCGCCCTTGTCGCGTATCATCGTCTCGACGTAGGTGCTACCCACAGGCACTCAGGGGCAACCGCCTACGGGGCCCGGTGTGGAAACAGCCCGTTATCTAGGAAGCGTAACCCCAGGTCAACAGTTTCTCCCTCCAGGCCTCTCAGCAGGCGGCGAACGCCACAAGGGTATGCAAGATGGCCGACAATTCACCCTCACCTTCACCACCAAAGCCCTCGCTTCTCTGCTCTATGGCCCGACTCGACCACCGACGAGCGCCACTGACCCTGGCAATGTCCAGAGCGCCGCTGATATCCCTATGCTAGTGATGCCCAGGCGTACCTGTGCCTGGGGGGGGCCGAGCTGTGTCACCTTCCGCTGCTTCTGGGACTCTGCTGGGCGGCACGCCGAAGGCTGTCCAATGCCCGATGCGCACCACCAGCGCTAGGCAGCCTCAATTCTTCTGGTAGCCCAGAGCAGATGGCTGGACTATCGAAGGCCCTGGGGGCACCACCCCTCTTCTACCACTGCCATGCATCAGAAGACCACCAGGGCAGGCAAGAACACCATAAGGGGGGGTTTGCACCGATACCCCCGATCCGCCACCGCACCCCCGGCCTATCAAAGCACTCGCGGCCGCCCCGGGGCTCTGCCAAACGGCCGCTGTCACTCTCTGGCCTCTTCACCCGGGGTCTCAGTTTCCGCAGCCCGAGGTTGCCACCTGTATGCGCCTCCTCGCTCCGTCCGCTGCCACGTCCCGACTCCCCGCAGCTGTACAGCCCCAGAGGGGGGGGGGGGGGGAATCACGGGACGCCGGCGCAGAGCTCCGGGCGCCAACCTCCGGCGGCTCCTCCACCAGTCACACCGTCTTCCGAGCCTCCGTGCCCGGCCCGGCTGATCAACTAAAGCCCCGGCTCCTCTCAGGCCGTCCCCCGCTAGGTCACCACAATTAGCGGGACCTCGATCGTCGCAGCCGCTCCACCCCTAGGTCCCCGGCACACGTCGGAGACCCCCTTGGATGTTCTATCGGTCTCCGGCGCAGGGGCACACCGCAGTTGATGTCCAAAGGCAGGATATTAAAGTAGAATATTAGATGGCTGGTCGGAGCGTGATTAAACCGCGACCGCCATCTTCCCCGGCTAAGCCACGCCCCCCTGGCCCCCCCATTTTGCTTTCATTCATGACATCTTGGAAGAGGAGACGATGATTTAAGAGGCAGAATAGGACCAAATCGTGGCAGTACATGACTGCAAGGATGGAGCAGAGCACACCAGTGTGTTTGGGGGAAGATTACCATTGGAACCCACCATATGTCACCCTTCCCGAGCCAAGGGTAAGATTGGTAATCCAGTGCTCAGGTTAGTTAATAATTTTTCCTTTATAACTGGTGAGTAACTGCTGGCAACTCGACTGGGATCCACCGATCATTGTCTAAGGGCGACCCATAATATTGTAAGCTAGGCAGCATCAAAGGGTGCATGCAAAAATGCGAGGTATAGGTTAGAACTTTACGACCTCCACCAATCCCCAACTATCCTAGGGTTACTAAGACAGGCACGTTGTGGCAAAAAAAAACCCTTATGGGTACAACCAACTCTATCCACTGTACTACTTTTAAAGCCTGAGCTCATGCTGCGACAGGTCAAGCACTTGTTAATTACAATGGCGCACCCTGGACGCGTAGATCTAAGGGCATTAAATTAAACAACAATATTAGTGGTGTCCTGCCCGGTGGTCACAATGCCTGGCTGGGGATTAAGTGCTGGGCAGGAGACCAAAAAAAACATGTAAGAAGGCCCACTCATTCCCCTGCAGGCTTTCCTACCACTGAAGCGCAGAACAACCATGGTGGAAAAAGGTCTGGAGGGTAGGAACAAAAGTGCCTCTGTCCACACTGAACCCCTAAACTCTCAAGGTTATGTGTTCATTTCTTGGTGTTTCAATGTGTCTGTGTGCCCAGCTACGAAGGTTATTCTTTCCTGGTTGTCCTTCCTGGGCAATTCCATGTGGATCTGCGGGAATTAAATTAGACAGCGGTTACATGGGGGTACAGCCCGGCGGTCACAAAGGATGGCTGGAGCCTAAGTGCTGGCGGCAGACCAAAAGAAACATGTCAATAATGACCACTCATTACCCAGCAAGCCCTCCAACCACTGAAGCGCAGGGCAATCATGGAGGAAAAAGGTTTGGAGCGTACAAACAAAAATGGCCTCCAAGCTCACTGAAACCCTCCCTCGCAAGTTTAAGTGTTCACTGCTTGGTGTTTTTAATGGCAAAGGTCACTAGTACAAGACCAGTGCAGGATGTGCAATACCAAACGAGGCAACATACTACACTTAATCTGCTTATGCAAGGACCTGCACCAAGCATGGAAACAGCATCTGAAAGAGCCCTTCAGACAGAAAGGCATTTGCACCAGGATGCAAGTGGTGCTAGTATGCTTAAACCCAGAAAATACACAACTAAACTGTAGATTGGTCAAATTCCTTATGCTGGCTGAACAAAAAATGCCCAAGATAACAAAAACTGAACCAGGCCTGGGCAGCACACTGCTAACAGGAACATGTCCCTAACCAGACCACAACAAGAACACACAGCTAGAAGAAAAGGGATAACCCTCTTAACAAGCGGAGAAAACATGACCAATACAAACACGATGACCTCCAAAAGAAATCCATGGCTGGTCCAAAAGAACACGCATCTGCAAACCATAGCATCCAGACATTTTAGGACACATACTATGTCTACAATCAACTCGGTTTCTATATTTGTAAAGATTTATTCAACACTGGGTTTTAAATTGCTTTTAATCTGATACACACACAGCTGAAATTGTAAATATATTTTTGTATTTTATGTAGCAACATTGCAATGGTTTTAAGTAACTATGCAGGAAATAAAGAAACGGAAACTGGTACTTTTATTGTGCAGGGGCACTCAGCTACAATGGCAGTTTGTTAAAGTAGGGAATTAAGAGGGTCCTCTCTGTCTAGCTGACAGCAGTCCATGGTATGGGTGTCTAACAAAACCAATTATTGCATTAGTAAAGCAAATGAGTTTGTTTGGTAGGTTGGGCTACATCACTCCTGCCAAAATTGGTGGATGACTCTCTTTTCTTTCATTTATTTCATCTGCGTGTGGAGACGACATGCTGGGGGGCTGAATAGGATCAGACTGTGCCCGCACACAACTGCAAGAAAGGGAAACAGCCTTTTAGCAACCCTTAACGGATTACAGCCAGCGTCCGCATGGCACCCAGATGTCGTGGTGATCCATCTGAGAGGCAGTGACCTCACGCAGCTGAGGGAGGGACCTCCTCTACGCCATCAAAACAGGCTTGGCGGAGGTGGCCAAGCTGTGTGGCAGCACTATCATATGGTCCGAAATAATTGCAAGGCAGGCACGGTGAGGCGCCCTGTCAAATAGCATGGTAGATAGCTCTGAGAGGAAACTAAGCAAGCCAGTAGAGGTTGCAAAACCAATGGCTGGGAGAGCTTACGGCACAGCCTGATCAACCCAGGGCACCAGGAGCTTTACGCCCAGATTGGGGGTCAATCTGAGGGAATAAGGGAAGAAAGTTTCTGGGCCAACAGATGGGCAGTCATGGCACTGGCAGGCTGCACCTTTAAAAAAGAACAAGAGGAATCAACCAAGGGGATGGTGGAGCCGCAGGGAGATGGAAGCCTCCTTTGCAGCGTGGCAGCTAAGAAGGGGTACATTTGTTGGTAAGGAGTCACACCGGCAGGGCGGTATGCAGGAGGAAGGCCACTCAGCTTGCAATGCCTTACGGCAGGGTAAGCAGGCCAGAAGGGGGAGGAAGCGGAGAAGGCACTCGCAGCCCAGAACTGCCTAATGGCAGGGTATAAAATGGACCAACAAGGTAGTGAGTTGGGGCCTACCTCCAGGGAGAGGCTACCCCCCCCCCCACACCCCCCCCCCCACGCGAACAGCATGAAAACCAACAGGGAAATGTATGACCGCATAAAACGGCATGTAAAATTGCCTGGACAAACTATGAGGTGTCACAAGAATGGTTGACAGAGAACAGAACGTGATTGTGATTTGTCGGAAATTATTTATGACCTGTCAGCCATTGTGAGTTATGACCAGTCACGTGATTTACGAGCCAGTCAAAATGATTTAGGACTGGTATAGAATGTAGATTTTCCACAGCCTTGGTAGGCTGAAAATCTGGATTTTATTAAGGACACGGAGGCAAATATTATGCAATAATTCCTTTATTGCTACCACTCAGTAGCAGGAAAAAAACACCATGTTCTTAGAATTTAGAATCCAGAACCACTAAGAACATTCCAAAACTAATAAAACTCCTTTCCATCAAACACTCTTCCTTCTGACATTGCCTGCAAAAGAGTAAAACATTTATTAATATTCAATATTAGAGTCTTTAAACTTGAAACAAAAAAACAGATCCAAAACGACATCTTCTTTCTTCATCAACGATATCATGAGTAGAAATCCAAAATCTTCCCATTCAGTTAGAACTTTGACCTGCATAAATACAATACATTCCATTAGGGACTGGGTAACAAGGGTGGGAGAATATTTGCCTCCGTGTCCTTAATAAAATCCAGATTTTCAACCCCCCAAGGCTGTGGAAAATCTACATTTTATGGCACGACACGGAGGCCAACATTATGCAAGTTCAAAGCATATCAACAATACATTGAGCAGCACTCTCAATAGGTTTGAAATAAAACTTCCTAAAAACAATCTGTCGACCAATCAGCTGCTTCTAAAATATTCTGCAAACTGCCTCCTAAAATCCTTGCTTTTGAAGCTGCAGCACCTCTAACTGAATGAGCACCAAACTTATTTATATCAATACCTGCTTCTCCCATTAGTGTTTTAACCCATCTTGCCAAAGTGGAAGAAGAAACAGCTTTATATGGAAACCTGAAAGAAATCAGTAATTGATCTACTCCCACTGGTCTTTTAGAACTTGTCCTCCTTTCATACTCTTTTACCCAAGAAACCACACAAAGTTTTTCCTTATCCAAAAAAAGTATGGGTAAAAAATAGAATTTGAATTTGTTTTAGTCCCTTGTTTTATATAAAAACAAATACCTTCAGGAGTAAAACACCTACTTGTAACCTCCGAAGCCCTAACATCCGACACTCTTCTAAAAGAAAGAAGACACAACAACATAGTAAGTTTAAAAGACAAATCTTTTAAACTTAAAAGACTATTCTCACTCCAAGACTCTAAAAATGTTTAAACCACAGAAACATCCCAAAGAGAAGAATATTTCGGTCCAGGCGGAATAGCCAACCTGATGCTTCTCAATAATCTTTTAACCGTAATATCCTGTCCTACAGTAATACCATTTACCAAAATATGACCTGCTGAAATAGCTGATCTATATAAATTCACAGACCTAAAAGCCAAACCAGCTTTATACAATTCAGTTAAAAAATTCAAAACATTAACTACATCTGTTGATACGGGATCCAGACCCCTTTCCACACACCAACCATTTCACCTAAACCATACTGACTTATAAACCTTTCTTGTCCCTGGAGCCCATGACTCCTTAATGAGCTTTGAAGCTTCAGATGAATGTCCTGGCTTATTCCAGACTCTCCTGAAAGTTTCCAAGCCAGCAGATGAAGATGACCTGAATCTACTAAATTGTGAAACTCCCCCAGAGGGCCTCGCAGAATCCCTTGAAACAAAGGAAGAAGAATAGGGAGATCCACACTCATCTCCAACAAGATTGGGTACCAAGCTTGAGAACTCCAGAATGGTGTTATCAAAACCACCGTTTCCGTCCACTTCCGAATCATCCCTGTCACCCTGCTTATCATCGAAAAAGGTGGAAAAGCATATGGGCGAAGACCTTTCCAATCCTGTAGAAATGCATATATCCCTACTACTTCTGGGTCCGGATGCCAACTGAAAAACCTCTCTAGTTGAGTGTTTGTCCTGTTTGCAAAAAGATCTATTCGAAAAGGACCCCAAAACTGGTTCAATTTCTGAAAAACCAATCTGTATAACATCCAATCGCTGGAATCGTAAAAATTCCTTGAAAAGCAATGTGCCACAGAATTCGACTTCCCTGGAATATGTTCCGCTTGAACTAAGATATTCCTTTCCAGACAATACTCCCAAAACACCTTCCCTATATCTGCTAAACCTTTCGAACGTGGACCTCCCAATCTGTTGACATAACGAACTGCAGAAACATTGTCCACCCTTAAAACAACTGAACATTTCGTACTTTGTTCTCCAAAACATTTTATAGCGAAAGAACCTGCCAACAATTCCAAACAATTTATATGCAAATTCTTTTCCTGACTTGTCCAAAGACCTCCAGTACTCTATGAACCACATCTTGCACCCCAACCTACCAAACTTGCATCCGATTCTATTACCAGATCTGCATGTCTCCAAAAATTGCTCGCCCATTCCACACTTCCATATTCCTCAGCCACCAGATCAACTCCTGTCTCGCTTCTTGTGTAAGACAAACACTTTCTGAATATTTCAAACCATTCCTTAAATGGTATGCCTTCAAACTCTGCAATGCCCTGTAATGCAAAGGGCCCGGAAAGATT
Source organism: Lissotriton vulgaris (assembly GCF_964263255.1). NCBI lineage: Eukaryota > Metazoa > Chordata > Amphibia > Caudata > Salamandridae > Lissotriton > Lissotriton vulgaris. Next base: position 772,263,147 of record NC_141685.1, on the reverse strand, counting down.
GCCTGAATCGTAGAAGACAGAAGTCCTACAATTCGAGCAAGCATTCTCAAAGAAATCCTGTTCAATTTTAAAACATTCTTCAATTCTTTCCATATCCTCTTCAACTTTTCTTTTGGAAGCTTCAAAACAGCTTCCACAGTATCTACTACAAACCCCAAAAACTGAGTCTGCTGACTGGGAACACACTGGGATTTCTTCCTGTTCACCACAAACCCTAAAGATTCCAAGAACTCTATTGCCAAAGTCGTGTGCGACATCACTGTATCCCTGTCTTGATCCATAATCAATATGTCGTCCAAATATATTATGATACGTACACCCCTCTCTCTCAAATAAGCCGCCACTGGACGAAGAACCTTCGTAAAACACCACGGAGCCGATGAAAGGCCGAACGGAAGACAAACAAATTTCCACAACTGGTCTCTCCACACAAACCTCAGAAATCTCTGATGATCCCTCCAAATCGGTATTGTAAGATACGCATCCTTTAGATCTAGTCTCGTCAACCAATCCCTTTCCAGTAACACATCCTTCAAAAGATGAATTCCCTCCATTTTGAAATGGTGATAAACCACCTAATCGTTCAATTGACGCAAATTTATCACCAGGCGCATACCCCCTTTGTCCTTTTTCTCCACAATAAAAATATTGCTTATGAAACCTTGTACAACGTCTCCTTCTCTTACAACAGCACCCTTCTTTAACAATTCTTCTACCTCTGAATCTATTATCTCCATCTGATCCTTTCTGAAAAGCATCAGATTTGGTCATCTCTCCTGTACTGGATACCCCACAAAATCTATCTTGAAACCCTGTACAGTTTCCAAAACCCAAGGATCCTTTGTTATCGATCTCCAATTCACAATAAACTGGGCAAGTTTGCCACCCAATTTTAAGGAGATAGCAGAAAGGTATTGACTTACCGCTTGTCCCCCTTCCACGTCTCTCTCCTCTATTATATCGTCCTCTTCCACGTTGTGGAAAGAATCCTCCTCTATAGAATTGTTGGCCCTGGTAGCCTTTTCCAAATCCTCTTGAAAAAGAGCCTCTTGTGATGCCTTGCCCTCGGCCAGGGAACCGGCTCCTCGTTCTCCCGGCCAAGCCAAAAACACGCTCATTAAAAACTTTCTTGATCTCCCTCTGAGATTTCTGTAGGCTGCTAAACGCACCCACATACCTTGACAATTGCTTAATGAATAAATCTCCAAAAAGGAGTCCTTTAGCCAAAGGACCTTCCTCTTTAATTGCAAGGTCTACCAACTTTGGGTCAATTTTTAACAAAAGACTCTTCCTCCTTTCAATACTTAAAGCCGTATTAGCATTTTCTAATAAGCATACGACTCTTTGAATCCATTCCCGGAGTTCTTGCACATCAATGTCCATCTTTCCCACATAAGCCTCCTCTGCCATATGGGCCTACTACGTCCAACAACCTATCCTGACAAGATTTCAATCCCCTATCAATTCCGTTCCTGGGATCTCGGCCCCCTTTTGCAATACATGCAATCATTTTTTAATCCAACTCAGGGGTCACCAACACTTTATTCTCCACTATGGGCCGAGGACATTCGGATCGAAGTCTGACCCTTACTTCCTTTGGAATCTCTCTTCTGATCCAATATTCCAAATATTTTACAACATGATCAGAAGGAGTCCATTCCGGTGAAAAAGGATGTTTGATTAGTAAAGGATCAAACATGTTATCCCTCAAAGGATCGTTTAAACTTTTACTTTCAGTGCTTGAATTTTCACTTTTCCTAGTTCTTTTACTAGGTACCTCATCTTCAGAATCGAATTCTGAACTACAACTTATTTCCACCTCAGTACTCTCAGAGGACTCTTCACACACAACATACTTATGTTTACGTAAACTCTTACTTGAACTTTCATTTGAGCCTCTTTCTTGCCCATCCTTACTGCCCGTGGCATCTACTAATTGCCTGTCAGAACAGCATACATGTTCCACTAGTGTAGATCTTGATCTTTTACCATGTTCATCATTTTTTGAAACATGCTTCCTCTTCCTTGAATCTTTCTTTCCTTCTCTCTGAGAAGAACCATTTTTTTTTTTTTTTTTAATTAAAAGTTTTTATTTTTCTTTGCCAACATAAGCACAATTCAAATTACACAAGTACATTTTAACAGTTATCAGTAATTTACTTAATTTCTAATTTATAGAACTCATCTTTGAAGTATGCCCAAGTAAAAAAATTACTTTAACCTAATTAAGATTTAGTACATTTGAGCAATAAATAAATCAAACTCATACAGTTAAGGAGAAAACAAAACAAAGCATATCATAATATAGAAGATAAAAGATATAAAAGAAAGAAGGAGCAATTATCTAAGAAAAGTCCCCACAGACTTTTCCCCATCCACCCCCTAGTCATCCTTTCTTTGCTTCTCTTTCCATTTACTTAATGGCTCCCAAATTCTTCTCCCCAGACATCTTCTTCTCCTCCCTTTCCGGGCATAGATGTTTTCCTCTATCTTGTGGGCGTACAGCGTATTTGCCAACCAATTTTGAAATTTTGGGGGATTTTTATCTAACCAAGCCCGGGCTATTGTCAGTCTGTAAACTGCCATTAATACAAACAGAAGTTCTGTGTGTTGTTCGTGCTCCTGTTCAGCCACTCCTAACATAATCCAAGATGGTGTAAGACAAATCACAATACCCAAGGATCTTGCTAAAAACCCCTCTATCTCTCTGATCAATGAATGAAGCTGGGGACATGTTGCAAAGATGTGAATGCTGTCTGCTTCCAACTCATTGCATCGGGGGCAATTTATTCCTGTGTTCCCGCCCCATTTTGCTATCTTTGCAGGCGTAAAATAGAGAAAGTATAATGTTTTGTAGTGTTGGGACTGTAGAGGGGCTGCACTTAAAATTGTGCAGCCTAAGTTTAGAGAATCAGAGAACAAATTGCTATCAACCCCCAGTTTGTCTGCCCACTTCATGCTGTATTTCTCTAAATCATCCTGCTTTTCTTTCAACAAAGCTGCGTAAAAGGACCTGATTGTGCAATCCCCCATCATCTTTATTTTCTCCATTATTTCTATTTTATTAAAGCCTGCTGGCCCTCCCGATTTATTCTTTAAAAAGCTTCTAATCTGCAAATACTTGAAGAAACCCCTGTTATCTATACCATATGCCTCTCTCAAATCTGCAAACTGTTTAAAACCGTCCTGAGCAAACAAATCCCCTATTTGCGTGATCCCACTCGCTGCCCATTCTGCTATAGTTTGATCAGCAAATATTTCCGCTGGGAATGATCTGTTGTTAATCAAAGAGACATATCTGTTATATCTCCCCATCTTGGCTTTCTTTAAAAAAGCATTCCATACCGTAACTGCCGCCATGACAGTTTTAAACCTGGTTCTCTTGAAATAACTAAAGTCTGTACATTTTAGAAAACAGTTACAAGCATTTGGCCCTAATACAACAGCATAAACCTTAGTAGACATGTCTTGCATTCTTACATCATCAGTATTCCCCCCAATTAGTCCTTGTATATATTGCAAAACAGTGGCCATATAATATAGGCGAAAATCAGGTGCGCCCCACCCCCCTTTTTCCCTAGGAAGTGTCATAAATCTATAGGCCCTCCGGGTCTTTCCATGTGCCCAAATAAACCTGTTACATATGGCTTATATACCATTGAACCAACTGGCTTCAAACAGCAGAGGTATGGCCCTGAAAAAGTACAAAAACTTAGGTAAAATCATCATCTTGATAATGTTCGTGCAGCCTACCAGTGATAAATGTAAATTGTTCATTTTTTCCAAATCCTTTTTGACTTGAGCAATCAAGGGGTCCAAATTACTTTTAACGATCTTATCTATTTCTGCTGTAATTCGCACCCCTAAATAGGTTGCTGCTTCCACCACTCTATCGTCATTACATACTACCCACTGGTTTTTTACAATCTGGGTTTTGGTGTTATTCAGACTATACCCTGAGAACTGCCCAAATCGCCCTTCTTCAACTTCAATTGCTCTAATAGCTACTATAGGTTGTGCAGTCAGAATGGCTACGTCGTCAGCATATGCTAACGTTTTAAATCTACATCCATTCAGAACTAATGGCGGAATTTGAGCATTACCTTCCAACTTTCGTATGTAGGGATCAAGATATAAAGCGAAAAGCAGAGGAGAAGAAGGACACCCCTGCCTTGTTCCTCTCTGAATGTTAACTGCAGATGATTGTCCTCTGTTGACCCTTATTTTGGCAGTCGGGTTTATATATAAGGTCTGTAAGGCCTTTATAAATCTTGCCCCTATACCGTTCCAGCTCAGAACTTCCCACAAGTACCTCCAGGAGACCCTGTCAAATGCTTTTTCAGCATCCAAAAACAAAGCAGCCATAGGGTCTTTTAGAGTGTTTGCCGCATCAAATGTCGTGACTACTTGTCTGGTATGTTGAGTTGTTCCCTTTCCTGGAATGAAACCATGCTGTGAAGGAACTACCAATGTTTCTATTACCCTTGATAGCCTTTTTGCCAGAATTTTGGAGAACACCTTGACATCTGCGCTCATTAAAGTAATGGGGCGGTAAGACCCCGGAACATCTGTGGGTTTACCCTTCTTCGGTATTACAATAATGTCTGCACCGCCCCATGACTCTGGAACAAACTCACCCTTTTGTGCTAACAACATCACATTAAACATTTCTTCTAAGAGAGATGGTTGAAAGGTTCTATAAAATTCTACCGGCAACTGGTCCGGGCCAGCTGCTTTCCCAGATGGTAAATCCCTCAGAGCCTCAACCAGTTCATTCAACTGCAATGTCTCTTCCAATCTATTTTTGTCTTCCTCTAGTATCACTGAGGGCTCTATCTCACTTAGATAAGTCCTTATATCTTCCTCCTTTTCCTGACCATCTAGTGTGTAAAGTTCCGTATAGAAATGTTTAAAAACCTCTCTAACCTGTTCAGCTTCCTTAACTATAACTCCCTGAGAATTCTTAATCTCCTTGATATCAGCCAATCCCTCCCTTTGTCTGGCTCGCACAGCCAGTATATGCCCTACTCGTTCGCTAAGTTCATAAACCTTTTCTTTATTTGCTATGTACCTCTCAACTGTCTTTTTCGCCATCCCATCCATGGCTTCAGTTTTAAGAGCAACTATTTTCAATAAAATCTGGTCGATAGGGGAGTGTGTAATTATGGCTGAGATAAGTGCTTCCTCTGCTTCCCTAACTAATTTAATATCTTTTTCAGCTTTTGCCTCTGCATCTTAATAACATAGCTCACAGTTTCCCCTCTTATACCGGCCTTAAAAGCGTCCCACACTATCCCTGGTGATGATGTGCCCCTATTTATCTCCCAGTATTCCTTGATCCAGTTGCTCATTCTTTCCCTATAGCACTGGTCCTGCAATAATGTTCTGTCAAAGGTCCATTGTCTCAGCTCTTTATTTCTCTTTTGTCCAATTATTGCGGTTAAAACTAGTGGATTATGGTCTGAGATAATCCTCGGTTCCCTATCTATCTTTACTCTATCCATCAGACTTCTCGTAATTAAAAAATAATCTAGCCTAACCAATATTTGGTGAGGAGCTGAGAAAAAGGTACTCTCATCTAGATTTGGATGACATTTTAACCATGGCTCTTCTAGCAAGTTATTCATTACCATATTTGCTAAGGCTCTATAGGTCCTTTTTTTCCTTCCTGAGTAGTTCCTACCAGGATCTAAAAAGCTGCTATCTGCATCATGTATATTCAAGTCCCCGCAAGGTATGATGGGTTCTGGCCATTGCGCTAATTCTGTGTCTAAGTATTGAAAAATCTCAGGGTCGTCTCCTGTAGATCCGTAGACCGAGACAACCGTAATAGTTTCCCCCCTGAACACTAATTCAACTATAGCCCATCTACCCCACTGATCTTCCTCCTTCCTCTTTACCTGCGTGTCATATCTCTTGCCTAAAATAGCCACCCCTCTCGTTTTTGTATTTTGGTTAGTTTTCACTAATACATTAAAACCAAGCTGGTCTAGTAGATAAGCCTTATTACCTTCAATATGTGTCTCCTGAAGGCACACTAAATCAGGATTTAGTGACTTTAACAGGGCAGCAGTTTTAAGCCTTTTATTTAGGTCATTTAGTCCACAGATATTCATCGAGACTATCCTACAAGTCATTATAGCTCATATTTTTTCCCCGCTTTCTGTATATACTTTTGTCGATTGTTTCCTTACCTATAAATTTTATTACAACACTATTCTGCACCTTGCCCATCAAGTCTTTCTTTAATCTTCTATGTGTATTGTGCTTGTGCTTATGCTTGTGCCCACCACCTACGTGCCTGTCCTCCCCCCCGCGACCCCCCCCCCCTCTGCCTCCCTCCCCTCTGGATCCCACCCCCCCTTGCTACAGGCAAATAGGTCAATCCTGACCTATATGTGGCCCCTGTAGTCTGCAGAATCGCTACTCTCTCCCATCCTGTTCCCACAACTATCAACTATTCTATACACATTTTTGTTTGCTGTTAGCTTTACGGGGTTTTTGGTGGGCTGTCTGTTGGGGTTTTTGGCGGGGTTCTGGGTCTACTCTCTTTTCTTTTATCTAACTCCGTAATCTCTGCGAGATATTCCCCCGCTTTTATCTCCGATGTGAACATTTTTGTATACCCCTTTCTAATTACTTTCAGCCTTGCCGGGAATAACAAATAGGCTTCTGCACCTTGCTTTTGGAAGGGTACTATCATCTGCCTTAACTTCCACCTTCTTTCCACTGTGGCGTGGCAGAAGTCAGGTCTAGCAAAGAATGTGTTTCCATCAGCAGTCTTTCTGGCATCAGGTCTAGCTTTGTCAATTATTTCTTGCCTTGCTAAAAAGTTTCCCAGAAAAACCAACATAGCTCTTGGTAACGCGTTCTCTTGCCCCCCACGATTTTTCCTTATAAACAGAGGGTATCTATGGGCCCTTTGTACTTCAAATTCCCATTGCCATTTCGATTCTGGGAAAGCTTCTGTTAATACTTTTATCACATAGCCTCTAGGGTCCTGTCCCTCCCGCCCTTCCTCAAGTCCCAAAAGTCTTACGTTGTTACGCCTCTGGCGGTTTTCAAAGTCTTCTAGCTTCCATTGTAGGTCTTCCACTACCTTTTCTTGTTCCAACTTAAAAGTCCTCCAATCTGTTACCTCGTCTTCCACTCTGCTAGTCCTTTCTTCAACTTGAGTTACTCTCACTTCGACCTCTTCCTGTTTTCTGCTTACTCTTCTGAGAGAGGCTTGAAGTTTTTTTGTGTCTCTTTTTGCTCTTCGGCTTTCTGCTCTGGCCTCAGATTGCATCTGCTTCAGAGTTCCAAATAACATTTCCAGAGTTACATTTTGCGATTTTACCCTTTCCTCATTTTCACCCTCATTCTGATCTTTTTCCTGATAGGTTTCTGATGTAGCCGAGTAGTCCCAAGACAATTTCTTGTTCATGCTGCTTCTAGACCCTCTTCCATCTCTCCTGGCTCCAACTCTCTTTTTCTTCTTAGTCGCTTGATCCCTGGAGTCCTTGCTTGTATCTGAACATGATGTCTGGTCCGTACTTCTCCCCTCTTCCTCGTTTTCCGGTTCGCTAATGTCTGTAGTGTCGGAGCCCTCATTGACTGAGAAAAATTCGGGAGAGCCACCCCTCATACCTCTATCTTCTCTACCTCCTTTACCATTATCCTGGTCATGCACGAGGTCTTGTTGGTCTCTTAGGCTCTGTGTGCTCCCCCAGCTCGGGTCGAGATGCTGTAAAGTTTTGATGTTTAAGCCTAACTCAACATTCATCAGTGCGTCTAGCTTTTGAGTGTTATTGTGTCTTTCCAGCTGCTCTAGCGCATTACCTTTTGAGTCTGCTTTCTCCTCCTCGCTCGCCTTCTCAGCATCTGCACTCTGCAACGCTTGCTGCGTGCTATCTCCCGCAGTCTTCTGTGGTTGCCCAGCAACCGGGCCCTCGACGCTTGCGTCCTCGCGGTCTGCTGTTTCTCCGGCGCCCGCGTTCAGCCCAGCTGCCATCCTCGGAGATCCCGTCTCAATCTGCTTTCCCGATGAAAGTCCGCTCGCTGCTCCGGGCTGCCGAAGGTCAGGCGCCTGCATCTGAACCAGCGGGAGTACTTTAGAGGTGAAGGATTCCGGTAAGGCTGATTGCCGCATCTGCTCCTTTGCTACCACCATTTGCGCTCGATGGTTTTTCCCTTCTGTGTCCAGTATTACCTCCTTCGCGGCCTTGCTCGCCGCCAGACGGGTCTCTGGTTTTGTTTCAATCTTCCTCTCCTGCTTTTCCGTTTTTTTGAGCAGGGCGCTGTTAGCAGATCGGCTAATATGCTCCGTTTGTTTCTTGGCAGCAGTGGCTGGTACCTTTGGGATTGCTCCTTCTCTTACTGCTGGGCCTTTGATCGACCCTGATGGTTTATCTTTGTCCTTATCCAATTAACTTTTTTGCAACATTTTGTGGGGTACTTTAGCAGCAGTTACTATCTTTCTCCAGCAGCCAAGCAAAGTTTTCCCCGTATTAGCTGAAAATCTTCTTAGTAAGCCTGCCCTGAGCAGACCTGCTGTGAAACGAGACAGCAAACCAGCCAGTACCCACATCCCCGTATTCACGAGTCCATTCGCATCCTAGGGTGGGAGAGAGGAGAATAAGCAACTGTCCTCAACAGAGCTACGGCAGCCATCTTCTTGTGCAGAATAAAAACGTTCCTCCTCTTGCCTCCCTGCTTTAGCTACACTCATCAATTCTAATTTCTTCTCCATCCTCAAAGAAACTTCTGTAGTTATTTTCTCTATTGCCTTATTTATTTTATCATCAAATGATCCTTCACTCTGTTCCATTCCTGACACCTTTTTTTTTTTTTTATATATATATCTAAAAACTTCCTTCTTAAATCACTCTTTTTAAATTCTCCCAAAGGAAAACAAAACTCACACACTCCTATAGACCGATCCAATAATCCTTCTCCAAAAACCCCTTTTTACTTTCAGCGCGATCGAAATTCCCCCTCACTAACTCTTCGTGAGGAAAAAAAATGTTCCATTGCAAAACCACGTCGTCGCCAAGCAACCGACGTAACTACATGAGCCCCTAGGTTATCGATCTTGAGCCCTTCTTTTCTAATGTCGCAGCGCGAGCCCTCCAAGTGTTCAAATACATAACGAACACATCAAAAAAAAAAAAGCAACCTTTGTCATATTTCATGTTTATACACTTGCTTCCTTAAAACCCGTCTATGATTTACCAAGCATAAATATCTTAAAACTCTCTTTTTTACTAAGTTAAACGTCGAACTTTAAAATTAAACGAGCGTTTTTTGTATTCATTAGCGTGTTCTCAATTTAAAACATCTCATATCAAACCTAACAAAAACACATTATAAACCATTTTTACACATTTCACATTTGAAAATAATAACACAGCTCGTTTTTTTTTAAATCTCGTGTTATTTCACCAAAATTTCTCATTAATATTACAAACATGTTTAACACTACATGTCTAACACTTCTATATCTTAACTTCTTTATCTTCTTTACCATTAATCTATATTATCCTTAAATCACAAAAACTAAAATATTATACTGTACTTATCTCTTGAGCAGCAGCAATAAAAGAAGGAAGAGTGTTTGATGGAAAGGAGTTTTATTAGTTTTAGAATGTTCTTAGTGGTTACCCTTGGACCTCCGAGCTCCTGCAAGGTTATATGCATCATTTTCCAATAGGATGGTCCATTTTGAATTAGAGTTTTCACAAGCAGTATCAGGTATCAGGACTCAAAACTTTACTTGCCAAACAAATGCGAGCCAAATGAAGTCTCCCTGTAATGACAAACCCACTACTACACAGGCAGCAGATTTCAGAAAATTCTGAAATTCGCCAAGCATTTTCTGGAGCATTCCATCGAAAGACCCTATAGTGTCTGGATGCTATGGTGGATCAGTTGAATTTGCACAGGTGGGCTTTACGTCTGAACAACTGGTGTATGTAATGCCCACATATCCGCTTGAAAGAAATCACATGATCCTCTATAGACAGGTGTCTGTCGAACATTATCCTCAGTGATTTAACTTTCTCTGTATTCTTAATGGTGTGAAGTCTCCACTTCACACCATTGCCATGTTCAACGTGTCACCAATATTATTCGCACAATTTACTTTGAGCCTACAAACAATAACTTAATTTGTATTAGAATGCAGTACCAATCAGCTTTCATGCAGTCAATTGTTAATACCTTAAACCAGATTCGGTAGAAGGCTAGAATCTGTATAAATTGGGATTAAAAACTGGGTGTCATCTGTACAGATGTGGAAACTGCATCTCTTTAGTGCAGGAGAAAGCTACAACAGAGCATGCTTTGAATGATAGTTCATTCAAAGCATGCTCTGTTGTAACTTACTTGAGTATCATAATAGTTCTCATGTGCTACTTCCAGCCTCCTTTATTTTAGAATTAAAATAGGCAATATACACCAATTAACAAATTAGCCTATGTCACTTTCGGATGCCATTTACACCTGCTTTATGCTCTGGTAACCTTGGTAGTTGGACCTTGACTTAAGTTTCACAGGCTAATGTTCAGCAGTGAACCACCTCTAAGAGGATCAGAATTTGAGCCTCACTACAGCCTTTTTCAAAGGGCAAGTTGATCACAATTTCCATTCAAAGTATTATTGCATATTTCATCCCACGATAAAAACAAGATAGGAACCTAATGCCCAGGCACGACCAATAGTGGTTCTAATGCCACAGGGGATAGCTTTTTTGTCTGAAATACTTTTATGCCCAATTTCCAGCCTAACAGTTAAGCTGGCAAGAAAGAGCGTGAGTGGTCAATGTGAGGAAATGGTCTCAATATTTGTCATTATCTTTTTATCTTTATCATCAGCCATGTAGTCATGACTACTGTGTGGTGAGTTCTGATCATTTTAGAGCTGCCAGCAACCTTCAACACCACTGACCGCCGCAGTTCAACTGAAAGACCAAAGTACTGTTTTTTAAAAGACTACACCTCCCATACTAAATCAGACGGGAGGGATGTAATGCACGGCTCCTCCCCATCTCACTTGCACTCCAACCTCTATACTTGTACCTTTTCAAGCCTGCTACATGAGCTAGGGATGTCTCTGTTCATGAATGTAGATGATATGCAAAGAGTGCCTAATAAAGGGGGATGGTGATTCTGCGTCCTTACTGCTCAATTCAATAGTGGATCTAAAACATAACTGGATGAGGGGATATGTTCTGAAAATAAATTACAACAAGACATACATCCTCATAACCTGCAACAAAGTATTGAAATTGGATACAATGATTGCACCCCCATTTATAGATATGCCTCCAGATGTCTAAGAAGTGGTGAGAATGTGGGCACACTAAAGGGCTACTCTTTTGTGCCTTTGCTGAATTCACTTATGCCTTTGACAAAGGTGACCACATTTAATTACTGATTAATCTGACAGCTTGCATGAGTGCTGGAGGGATGTTAAAGGTGATCCAAGTAATTTATTTCAACACCTAGATGGGAATTGCCTGTGGCAAAGAGGACTACTACACCAAATAGTTACCAACTAGAAGCAGGATAAAGCAAGACTGATTACTTGCTCAGCTTATTTTCAATTTGTCCATTGCTGATCTGTCCAACTCAATAGAGTGGTTCTTCCTCCTAAACGTATGCCAGCCATGCCACAGTTATCTGCAAGAAGATGACATGACACAGCTTAAAGAACAATTTACTTACCTGCAATAAATGTTTTTCTGGTGGATACTGTATCTGCCCCCAGATTCCTCACTGTTCAAATATTCCAGGCCACAGTCTGGAGCCGGAAACCTTTCAATAGATCTCCCATACTGGTAGGGGGTGCTGCCTCCACTTTGGAACCACATGCGGGACTTGTTGATGTCACCAGAGCCATGAGTATTAGATCTTGATGCACAGGATTATCCATCTTGATAGAGTTTGTTTGCGAATTACTTTGCTTTTCATTTTCCCAACACATCCTACAAAGAGTTGATTAAACAGTCTAAACTTGTGTCTCCTATCAGGTTAGAAGCTGACCGCTCGGTTGGGATCAAGACAATGGAGTCCTTTCTCCTATTTAGTTGGATATGGAGGAGGATAGAAGATGGAAAGGATAATGGATTGCTCTAAGTAAAAAAGGGTAATCACTTTAGGCAGGAAGGCAGCCTTGGTTCTCAACACCAGCCAGCTTGTCGGGCGAGAGATGAAAGGAGGTTTTACATGAAAGGCTTGTAACTCACTTACTCGCCTTGCTGAAATGATAGCAAGACTAAAATACTCCTAAATGTCAGTAAACATAAGGGACAACTGTATAACCATTCAAACGGGGAACACATTAGGTCAATTGGAACAGAACTCAGATCCCAATGTGGCATAGTAAGGGAAATAGGTGGGTACTTCTTTGTAAGACCTTTGAGAAATCTTAGAGCAATGGGAGAATTAAAGAAAGATGATTGATCTGGAAGGCATAAGAAAGCAGATAAGGCTGACAAATACACTTTAACAGTAGGAACTGTGCAGCCCTGCTGGACTAGCGAGCAGGCAACATTGAGAATTCCAGACAATTGAGCTTAAAGAGGATCTATGGATTAGTCTCCACAAAATTTAACAAATTTGGCCCATTTGCCAGAATAGACAGTTTTGGTGGAGTGTCTTCTAGAACATCAAATAACACCCACCACTTCAGGGAGTAAAGAAAATGAACTCATGCTGCCCTGCTCAATATCCATCATTATAAAGAAGGGTATACCAAAAATCACTGGGACCTGGGTGTAGAGCAGTATAGAATGTGGTGGTCCCAGTACAATTACATCAAAATAAAGTGCAACATTGTATCAAAAGTTACTAACAGAGAGAAATTAGTTAGTGCTAAAGTGTTATTTAATCACACTAAGCACCTGATACATATTAGTTAAGGAAACAATTTACAGAAAACATTAGAATAAAAATGTTGGTGTGTCTAACTCAGTGGGGGGAAGGGAGGAGGGTGACTTAAGTGAGGTAGTGAGGCAAGTGACAAACAATATTTAAAAGCATCACAATCAAATTGTTGGGCATGTTACTCAATGCCACACATTCATAGTAAAGTTCATAGCAGATAGTTTACAATCATTTACATAGCCATGTACAATAGAGGATCACAGTGCAAAGCGCACTATTGGTGACACTGGCGTCAATGATGTGTCAACGTTTCGACCCTTAAAACCATGTAGGTTGGTTTTAGTCCTTGCTGACGGGGTCTTCCTCAGCACAAAAGTGAAGGTGAGGGCAGAGGGGCACCTAAGGGTAAAATAAGGAGTTTGTCAAGTCTGATACTATAGTTGAAGGACGAGAGCAGAAGTAGGTATAAGTCACTACATCTCCCGTATCTGATCGGGGGAAAAAAACAGTAGGTACAATGTTTCGTCAAGGACGATGGGGCTCCAATGGCTCCGAATGGTGTAGGCGAGAGTGATGAACACCTGTAGAAGTAAGGTGTCTATCAAAATAGGGCTTGAAAGATTACATGGTTACTAGATTGAACCCACAGTAAAGCTAAAGCAAACTTACTCAGAGAGGTAATGCATTCCTAAAAATCCTTCAAAGCAGTGTCAATGCTGCTTGGAAAACCGTGGTCATACCATCGGTCATGCGGTGAATAATATTCACAAGTAATTTCCTTCAATTAATCTAAAGGAAAAATGGGCAGAAAGGAGGGGTCAATCATTGCTAGGATCCAAGTCATACATCTAAGGTCAATGGAGTGGTTAAAAAACAGTGCCTAATTAAAACGGGCATGCTGCGTGAAAAACGCCTGATTAAAAATAGAGGGGCTCATTTTCAGGAGAGATAAGTCCGAAAATCCAGTCAACCATGAGCGTAGAGAGAGAGTTAGTGTACTAACTCTGACTTTACACAAGCCGCCTCACTCTACAGCCATAGTGAGCACTGAATAAATTCACCTCAGCATGGACAACGCCAGAATATCCTATTTCCAGGAGTTCGGGATACTTCTGCTACAAGAAACATGGCTGTTTGAACCGCAGCATATAGAAGGCTTCAAAACTCACCACATTCCAGCTTATATACAGAATCGCTTAGGAAGAGGGAGTGGTGGTTTAGCAATCTATATATCAACGAAAAACGCAGTCTCCTCCTGGGACATGTTGGGTTCATCACATTGTGTCCAGTGCGTGGGAATTTCCTACACTTCTAATAAAGGCCAACGTGGGACCTTGATCTTAATTAACGCCTACGTCCGTCCAAACACAGCGGCAAAGCAATCCTTTATAGAAGAAGTTATAGCAACAGTAGTGAGAGGGAAATCGGGACCTCATGATCCAGATATTTTACTAACAGGTAACTTTAATATGTGGTTAATGTCAGACCTACAAAAAAAATGAGGTCACCAAATCACATGATAGTATCTGGGAGTTACCTCCGCAGGACCGGCCAGGATGGCACCAGGACGACCCAAAGGGACATTCCCTACAAGGTAACCTCGAAAACTTGGGGCTCAGAGCTCTAAATGGGCGTTTTCCCCTAAATAAGCCTCCCCGCTTCTCCTACTTACCAAAAAGGGTACTTCACTAATCGATTATACCTTTGTCTGCCTTTCACTATTGCACCAAATAACATGCTACCGCCTTGGGAGCAGAACAGAAAGTGACCACTGTCCCCAAGAGATATTACTGATGACCAGTCTCGTGCAACTTGAAGAAGAACGGGCATTGCCATCTGAGAGTTTTACAATTAATCTAAAACGAATCAAATGCTCCTTCAGTAATTTTCAACAGATAGCAACAGAGGCAAATCAATCTATCGAGCGTCACAGCAGGTGCCCGGAGGACACAATCGCCAACTGGTATTTGCAACCGAATTAATCGACAAACACGGGAAACCAATAAGGCATATAGCCCAGACTAGGCAAATGTACATGTCTTGCTCGAATCCTGTGATACAATCCGCAACTAGATCCATGAATCGATCATGGCGGGCGTTAAAAACTGATCCAACGGATCCCACAAAAATAACAAAATTGAGAGAGGCCCGTAACTACCTTAAGAAAGTCAAAAGTGGGCCGTGCAGAAACCAATGGAACTCGTTTTGGGCCAAAATACAGCAAGACATCAAAATAAACAACTCCGCCAGGTTTTGGCGCACAATTAACAGTGCATCCGGGCACGCATCTAAAGTCGCTTCTTCATGCATACTGGAGTCAGAGTGGGTTGATTTCCTATAACTTCACTTCAATGAACATCAGAGCTCCCCCTCCGATGACAACGCAGCACAAAAAGATGCTGATCGGGTAACAGTCCAGAACACAACAAACTCCCTAATGAATTAACGCCTTAAGAGAGACCAAAAAATGGAACTATTAAACGAGTGCCCTTGGACTCACAATAGCAAGGATCTAACAACTATCGACAAGGCAGAAATTGGGAAACTGATTAAAAAGAGTCAGAACGACAGGGCACCAGGTCCAGGAGGAATCCCCCAGGCCTTGTACAAGGAAGATGTTACCTTCCGGGCTGAGAAGTTATGCACCTTATTTAACTCAATCCAGTACAACAACACCATACCGTCTGCTTGGCGGGGATCGATCCTGGCACCAATTTTTAAAGGCAGAGAAAAAAATTCCCCTGGGAACCATCGCCTCATTGCCCTTATCCACAATGAGGCTAAGTACTTCGCGGGTCTGCTGCTCAACTCACTTAGGGCACGTGCGGACAACAACTCTGCCATTCCTCCAAATCAGACTGGTTTTACAATAAACACTGGCACTCCAGTCAATCTCATGACCCTCTCCTGCTTGATTGACCAAGCAAAATTTAGCTCCTGCCCACTCTACATGGGGTTCATCGATTTTCAAGCGGCCTTTGATAATGTGAACAGAGCAAAGCTATGGCAGAAGCTGTCCAGACTCAATATGCCACCTGACCTCTTAAGAGCCATACAACTTCTACATCAAGATACATGGGTCAGGATTAAGATCGGGGACGGCTCGAGATTATCACGCCCAATTCCGAAGACAAAAGTCTTAAAGCAATGTTGTGTTTTGGCCCGATACTTTTTAATCTATTTTTATCTGACCTTCCTGACGCCCTAAATAAGGTTTATTCTCACGCCGCTAAAGTGGCTGACCTGTTGCTGTCAAACCTTCTATATGCTGATGACGTGGTCCTCCTCAGCAAAACAAAGATTGGAATGCAAATGCTCCTCGATGCGACCTCTGAATACGCAATTAAAAAAGAGCTCCAAATCAACAATAAGAAGACGAAAATTTTGGCAGTCCGTCCGGGGAAAGCTAAAAAACTGCCTTGGAATTTGAACATGGAAAGCATTGTGGAATCACACAGCCACAATTATCTGGGAGTTATTTTCAATAACAACGATAAATATAAATCCCACTTAGAAGAACAAAAAAAGAAGGGTGCTGCACTTGCTTTTGCAATTGGTTCAATTCAGAAGAAACTACAAGGCCCAACCTTTGCACCAATAATACAGGTCGCACAGGCAAAAAACATCCCTACTCTAACCTATGGTAGCAAAGTCCTAAAAGGTCTGGACAGCGGCCAATTGGACGAAATCATCACAAAACTATATAGATCAGTATTTAAGCTACCAACCCAAACATCACCGGCACAAATCAGGTTGGAACTGGGAATTTGCCATCAACCACTTGCCAGGTCTATGACTTTTCTTGTGCGTTGTCACAAATTGAGGTCGTCAAAGGAAGGCAGCCTGGGACATCACTTGTGGGCCACCCTCCAATCGAACACATGGCGAGCAGGCCACGATTACTGGTTAAAAGTGCTAACAACCCTTTGCCTAAAGGATCTTTGGAGCATGCACGTAACTCAGAAGGAATTCAAAAGGCTGGCGAAAATAAGCACCAAACAGCTTTCAATAGTCGAAGACAAGGCACGCCTAGCTAAAAGAAGTCACGGGTGGCTGACTATGCAATCGTATTCCTTGTTGATCCCACAGCAGTATCCAACCGTATCCTTCACTGCACGAACAAAATTGAGTTTTTTAAAATTGAGACTGAGAGTTTTTAACTTGTTGGTTCATTTGCCAAAATGGAAAAGAGAGCAAGGACGAGACTCATGCCGACTTTGCTGGGAGCATAAAGAAGACATAATACACATCATTTGTCTTTGCCCGAAGCTGTTGACTGAAAGACGGGCCCTCTTCAAGCACCTCTAGAATACAAAAATGATTAGAACATGTAGGGCAGCAGTCCTAGCTTGCTTCGATCCGAGGAACACTAAAGTAAACTGTGCCCTTGTAAGATTTATGGATCACGCAGCAAAAAAACTTTGTGAGGGGCCCACAGTCTGTGTTCACGCGTTAGCATAATGTCTTGGCAGGTTTCACATGTCATTCTTACCCATATCGGACATTACTTATCCCCTCTTTTAAATGAACTTTTAATGTATTTTAAATTAAACTTTTTGATATCTTCTAAATTCTGTACTTGCAATGGTTTTTTAAATCACGCAATAAAGTTATAATTATTATTATTATTATACCTCAGCATGAACAACACTGCGCGTTGCACTCACGTAGCCTTCCGTTGCCCATGCCCTTCGATTTAAGCACTGTTCTAATGTTAAACTGCCCGATCCGTTCCCCCAGCTCATGGTTGACTGGATGTGTAAACACACATGACGTCTAAGGAAGATAGATGTCCCTATGGCCATTGCCACTAAGTTAGTAATATCCAGACCTGATTGGATAACTTGTTTAGCGGCTCCTTGATCATCCTCAATAAGTTCAGTAAAATGGGAGAGAAGATCTTCTGATAGGGTCGGAATGACCGCCTGTGCTGAGTCAAGAAGTGTGTGTACAAATCTGCCCATCAGGCAAGATGCATTCAATGATATAAATTACACACTTCCTGTCTTCGGCCCACTGCTCCATTCCCGATCTGATGGTGCTGATTGGAATGATCCTAGAGTCGTCTTAGAAGTACAAGAAAGCTGCATGACTAAACTCAATGGAGATGGATGAGCCAGAGGAAATCTGTATCTCCAGGTGCTGGTTTATATCGCCTAGCAATTGTTCGTGAAACCGCTGTTGAAATGGTCAGTGTCTCCCACTTAGTTAAAATAGCTCCTCTGAGTGCCTTCTTGAATGGAAGGGACGGTTCAGCTGCATGAGAGGTGGCATGCAAGACCTGTGAGGATATTAGTTTTGATATCAGTGCATAGGAGCTGTAGATCAAGGATGTCTGTTGCACGTCTTATAACAAAATGGTATGAGGTCCCTTCTGGTACCCTTGGGGTGATAAGAGCTTCCATTCCGGGGCTATGTCAAGTCCGCTTTCAATGGAGTTGACTCTTCCACGGAGGGAGAGCTATTGAAAAGTTTCAGGGTAAAAAATGACACCTGGGATGCCGCTCGCAGCAGGACTCTTGGTGTTTGCTTGTTTCCCGATCCACGCTGGTCTATCCCTGTGCTATTTTCCCTATCTTGGCTGCCGGGAGGCTTTGGAACTGTTAAGGACCCTGATCGCTAGGACTCACAGTGGGAGCCCAGGACTGCGAGGACCAGCATACCTTGCATCATTCACAGCTGGGGCCTCTTCCCGGGCGTGCCTAGCCTTCCTCCACCGGCTTATTACTGCGGCCCCGACTTCGCGGGAGCCGCTCGCAGCAGGACTCCTGGTGTTTGCTTGTTTCCCGATCCACGCTGGTCTATCCCTGTGCTATTTTCCCCGTCTTGGCTGCCGGGAGGCTTTGGAACTGTGAAGGACCCTGATCGCTAGGACTCACAGCGGGAGCCCGGGACTGCGAGGACCAGCATACCTTGCATCATCCAAAGCTGGTGCCTCTTCCTGGGCGTGCCCCGCCTTCTTTTGTGTACTTAACTAACGTTCCCACCCCGCATCGCGGTACGCGCGCGGGACTCAGCCCGGGGCTAAGCCCGGGCAAAGGGCGGGCCGTCTGAGGCCGTCCAAAGATAGCAGAGGATGGGCCGCGCCCCTTCCCTTTTAAATTTTGTGCCTAGTTTGTGGTTTTGATCTGATAGAAGATTGTTATATTGTCTTCACTCGGCACCATGGTCCTTCATTCAGGGAAGGGGAGGAATGTGACAGCCACTACTTCAGGCGGGTTGGTTACCGGAACAATTGACCAATTCTTAACCCGTGCTACAGCCATATTAGACAGAGATATTGCCCTGACTGAAAAACGTTTCTCCTTAGATTTAGTCACAGGAAAGAGCTCGTCATTGGGCGCTATAGGGGCTGTTGTTTCCCCTAATCCAACTTTTTCTGATTTAACGTCTGCCCTGCGCTCCGAATCAGGTTCCACCTTGATAGTGCCGGGCCCTGTAGATCCAGTAGAGGATATTCTAAATTCCACTATAATCAGTGGACTTTCTGGGTCGCCTTCTCTACTTAATGCTTCCCCTCCTAGTCCTATTATATTAAGTCCTCTTGCAAATAACCCAAACGCTATGGCAAAAGATAATGGCAATCCTGGGTCAAAAATAAATAATAATAATGGTAAAAGGAAAAGAAAGGGTGATTCCCAGAAGGGGAATGTGCCTAAAATCTCAAAAACTATCTCTAAAGTCACCCCCCCTGTGTTGGCCCCTGATCCCATATTTACTAGCCTACCCATAGGGTCCACTTCAAACATTAACCCCAGTACGGACTGTATTCCTGGGACAAATGGAATTTTTATTGAAATCCCTAATGCTTCCTTTACTAGAATGAACCAGGCTGATCAACACCAAACTAGATCAACTGGAAGCTCTAGTGAAAGCCAACTCCACTTCATTGGACAGGCTGGTGACTCACATAAAGCCTACTAAGGTATCAACGAACTCTGGCCAGCCCCAGAACACTCACAATGAAGTACTTATAACTTTACCTGCCACACATGACCAACCTGCAAAAGAAACCCCTGTTGCTGCAGTACCCCAGCCTTGTGGGGATACAGTCGCAGGGCCCCCACCAGCAGCTAAAGCTAATCCCACGAACACAGGTGACAAATACAAAGGACAGGTGCAAGTAGATAATAATTCGAAGGGTAGGCTACTAACCCCAGACCTGCCCCCAGAAGCTAACCCCCTAGTGGTCATATTAGCGGGAGTCCCTGTGTTGAGAGAACATGCAAAGGAGCCCTTTGCTGCTCTGAAAAACTATGTAACCAGTTGGCTCAACTTAAATAGACCCTTGCCCCCCCAAAGCTCTAGCGAGATTGTAATGGTGAGGAGAACTCCGTGGATAGGTAGAAGGACAAAAAATATTGATGGGGATTGCATAGTGATCACTTTCAGAGACCCCAGTACTGTTTCTTATATCTGTGCTTGGCCTAACCAGGTACTGGATGCTACCATCCAGTCTTTACCACTAGCCTATTTTTACCCGCCACCTAAAGCAGCGGTAGCTAAAGGGAGGCCAAATGAATGGACGAGAGTGGAAAGGCGAGGTGGATACAGGGGGAATCGGAGTAGATCGATCCCTATGCATATCACTTTCTTAATTTTAACCGTTTTAGCTGTCTTGAAGCTGTGGACTGACTGCATTCTTCCGATAATGAACCAGTAACTCTCAAGGACAAGGAGGGTGCTGAAGAAGTATCTGTTGCTTCTCCAAAGCTGTTTGATCATGTACAACCTAACAACATTGAGGACAGTGGCCCCACCGGAGATAAAGATCGAGAGTTGCACAAGCATGTTGTCCAGGGTACCACCGATAGTATAGGCCTACCCTATATACAAGGATGTAGTAGTCACTTAGCAAATACAGAGGCTACAGATGTTATATACCGGGATAGGGGTGGTATCCCTGAGGTAGGGATCGAAAAAGCAAATGATAAAATAAAAGAAAATGAAAGCCAAGGGTACAATTTAGCAAGTTGGAATATTGCAGGATGGAATAGCAAACTGGAAGTCCTTGGGTGGAGAGATATTGTGGAATCATAGGACATCCTGTGTCTACAAGAGACATGGAGTGTAGACAATATTAGTTATGATGGGTATGTTGCATATAATCTACCTTTAACACACAACAAGGGACCCCAATCGTATCAGCGAGGGACCCTGGGGAGCTTAGTATACATATACAACAATGGTCCCAAGCAAGGAGACAGAGAATGAATCAGAATAAATATAGACCCAGTCAGTTCTATATTGGCAAAGACATGCCCAGCCGGGCAGAGGCCTTTGAAGTTTATATTTCAAAATGGAAAGTTTAAGCACAACACAATGCCTTCAGCAATTCACGTGTGTGGGGCACATCCTGTACCCAACCACAACAGTACATAAACACAGACAACACATAAAAGGGCTTTTAAGGCAAGAGCAGCAATTTCTGTAGAATTCCAGTCATACAGAAAATTATGTATAGGTACCATTACAAAGCATCACATAAAGAATCAATTTACACAAATATATGGTACTAAGGTCGACGGCGTTTCGGACCCCCTACTAAATCATGGGGTCCATCATCAGGACAAAACAGTAATTGCCTGTAATTGTAATTGTAATTGGCATATAATCTACCAGCACAGGGATCGAATATGGGCAGAGCTAAAGGGGGTCTACTTATTTTGCTTTCCGTTAAATTTCCTGTGCAGGTCATAAGATACGTGATGATCGGAAGTCACTCCCAACTGCTATGGCTGAGACATAAGAATGGTCGTAATGTTTTATTGATTAATTTTTATAATAACCTGTCCGACGATGCGCGATCGACCGTGGTTAGCGAGGTCGACAAGGCCCTGGATGGGATTGTTCGGGCTAATCATGTTAACTTTAAACTCATCTGGGGTGGGGATTTTAACATTCCGTTTTGCCTTTTTTCTTTAACCAAGGTATGCGGGATATATGATGACAGAGGAGAAGGGTATGCCCATTTTAAGCATAGTACTTATGGTGAATCACTGAACTCCGCCCTCGCTAAGTTCGACCTGGTCGTATTACAACCCGCAGGAGACGGTGATGGAAACCCCGTCCCTACCTTCACAGGGAGGAATTCGGCCTCAGTTATTGATCATTTGTTGGTCTCAGCTGATATTAGTAAATATTGCAACACCCCGGTTATATTGGATCTTGCTATCAGTGACCACAATTGCGTCACAGTAATGCTGTTAGTTTGGGGCAATAAAGTAGCATCAGTTAAAACCGTTGTTACCGATATTGTCCGATGTAGACCAAATGGCCACAGAATAAAATGGAAGGGTGAAAACTCCAATAAGTTGTTGGTTAATATTGTAGCAGCCTGTTTGCCCGATCTGTGCTCTTGCTTGGATGAAAGCACAGATTCATGTGACATATTAACTAGTTTTAACAGGATTAACAACATAGTTGATAATACCCTGATTTCTACTAAGCGTACTAATGGTAAACCAAGGATAGGTTGGTTTGATTCTTTGTGCACTGAGTCTTTGCAGAATCTCAAGAAGGCTCTATCTAGTAGGCCCTGAGATACGTCGAGCATCATAACCCTCAGGGCCGATTATAAGGGTCAATTAAAAAGTCAGAAGTTGGAATTGCAGGAGGAAGCATGGGCCAATTTGTCTAAGACCGTTGAATTATCGGACAGCAAATATTCTGGGATACGGTTAATTGCCCTTTTTTTAAAAGTGACGAAACACCCATCCTCACTGCCCTTGTCAGCGAGGACTGTTGGGTCGCTCACTTTGCTAGCATCTTGGACTCACAGAGGGTGGTAGACTCATCCCAGGTAGAGGCTGATCCATGGCCAATTCTCCCCCTAAGCATTACAGTTTTAGAGGTGGAACTTGCCATTAGGACTAGCAAACGAGCGAAGGCCCCTGGCCCTGACGGGGTCCCTATAGACCTATACAAGGCAGATTCATCTTTGTGGGGCCCAGTCTTGACTAGGGTCTTTAATGCAGCAGTCCTGGAGGGCACACTGCCCACTTGGGGTGAATCTGTAATTATCCCGATATATAAAAAGGGGGATAGGTCGGATGCCAAAAATTACCGGCCTATCTCCCTTTTAGATTCATCACTTAAAACTATGAGCCGGGTACTGCTGGCCAGATTAGAAGAGTGGGCCGAGATCTTGCACGGTGCCAATTCGGATTCTGTAAGGGCCTGAGTACCGTGGAACAATGCATTAATTTAGACCTCCTAATTGGGAAGTATACCCGCGCTAAGAAGGGCTCGCTTTTTCTCTGCTTCGCTGACCTGAGCAGCGCGTTTGACCTCGTTGATCACGTGCTGCTGTGGTCAACCTTATTAGATCAAGGTACCCCAGCAGAGATTGTTTACTTCCTGGCTAGATTGTACTCTAAACTCTCTGCCCGTATTAGATATGGTCATGGGGGGGAATGTACTGATTGTATCAGTGTTAAGTTAGGTATAAGACAAGGTTGTGTCCTTGCGCCCCTCCTTTTCTCCCTTTTTATTAATTCAATAGACTCTGAGCTCAAGCAAGTTAATTCTGATGCCCCGTTAGTTGATGGCCAGGTTGTTCCCATCTTACTTTATGCTGATGACTCTGTTCTCCTTTCGGGAACCCCTAGAGGCTTACAGAAATTGATGGATACATTTGCAGGTTTTATTAAGGAAAACAACCTAAAAATCAATAATTCTAAAACTTTCATTATGCCATGTGGAAAGAAAATGAGGCAGCTGAAATCTTTCCATATAGAGGGACAAAAAATTGAAGTTGTAAATAAATTCAGTTACTTGGGCATAACTTTTAGTAGCAACGGTTTATGGTCTGAGGAGTTATCTAATGTAAAAGCCAAGATGTCCAAAAGTGCCCATGGCGTATTTAAATTTGCAAATAAACTTGGCGATCGGCGCATATATGACATGCTACACATTTATCGTTGCAGATGTGTTGCCATTGCGCTTTACGGATCTGGTGTTTGGCGGCATTGTCGCCACAAAGATCTGCAAATAGAAGAAAACAGCTTCCTAAAAAGATTGTTATGCCTGCCTAAGTCTCTTTCCACAATAATAACTCACCAAGAACTGGGCCTAGAGTTTTTATCAGATCTAATCTGTTTAAGACCTTTGTTGGTATGGAGAGCAATATGGTATAAAAAGGAAACTAGCTTTACGAGGAGTATCAATACTGATTATCTCCGCCTAGATAAATGCACATTCATCCAATGGATTGATTATGTTGTGACAACTGCTAGGGATTTATTCAATCTCAATCTCCTGGAGGATCAAGAGAGTTTCTCCGATATTTCCAAGAAAGAACTCAAGTGCTCCTATCTACATAAGAAAGCCCAAGTGCGCAGAGATACCACAATGTCATTAACTATCCCTCAGTATTATTACTCCAATCGGGATGCTTCTGGCTTTTCAAATTACCTAAAGGTTGTCACCAGACCATCCCATCGTTTTGTCCTTACTAGATTAAGACTTGGAATTGCCCACTATTTGGTGGCATTCCCAGAAATGAAAAATTATCCCTCTGTACATTGTCCTTGTGATGGGGTCACCAAACGGAGTACTGTGCATTTCTTATTGTTGTGTGACCTTTATAAACATCTTCGTGTTCTTTATTTAAAACCCTTATTCATAAAACGGACAGTTATTACGGTTAACTCGGCTATGAGATTGTTATTCTCCTTAGATGACCCTGACATTTGTTTTTATACAGCTATGTTCATCTTGAAATCCTTGGCCGCAAGGAAAAGCATGATATTTTAATTACTCTGTTTTATTGTATATTAAAGCTGCACCAAATCTGTAAATTTTCTAGCTTTTAATGAATTTTTTTGTGTATGTATATGGATATGCTTTTATGATTGTTTTTTTAATAATCAAATAAAGCTACTGAAACTGACACCTGGGATATTCAAAAGGTGAGAAATCTGCATGTAGAAATACCCATCAGAACACACTCTTATAAGTTGCAGCATTCACTTTATTAATTGGGAGCTCTTGAGCTATCAACTGAACATCAAAATCATTTACTAAAAGACCAAAGTGATAAAAATGTTCATCTACGTGTGTTCAACTGGCAGATGTGAGACCACTGCTTGTAAATCATATAACATTAAATGTGTGTAGTTTGTATCAGATTGATAGCAGCATCAGAAATGTAATGAACTAAGAAACAATAACACTTAAGCTAAGGCTGCCATAAGGGCTTCAAACTATTTTAGCTCCAATTTAGTTAGTTGATTAATGAGCGCTATCACAGAAGTGATTCACCTAAAAGTATTGCTGTAGTATAGGATAGCAGTGGCAACAAGTTCTCCCTGATAGTGATACATAGGGTTCAATCAGTCCACCCCAGCAGCATTTATTTAATTAGTACTTATCTCAAAGCCAGCTAGCTGGAGTGCCTTACCAGATTTTTGTTTATTGGCATATTAAATGAATGCATAACCTGCATCTTTCCTTATAGGACTCAAGACCAATTTCAATGCATTATGAAATATTGATTCCAGTGATTCTTCACTGGAATAGGAACTTTTTAAAATCAATCCCAGGTGCTGAGATACAAAGGACAGAAATTTCAAGAAAAAATAATGCATTTCAAAGATTTCTTTTAAATTTCTCTCTTCAAACAAAGATCATGGGTTAATAGTATGTATGCTATGAAGAACTTATTAAGTCCACCTTGTAAATGGACATAGTCCTTAATTTTCTTTAGACTGTTTTTTCCAAATACCTTCTGGGGAGATGGATGTGCTTATGGATGATGGTGCATGGAGGCACATATCTGAAGAGCTTTGATTTGGCAGGCACTACTCTACTGAAGAGCGACAGGAAAGCGCACCCTATTGTACTGTATTTTTTCAAGCCTGAGAGTTGTTTTTTGGTAACTTACATAATTAAATATACCTGGACTGTGAGAAAGTGCTGGAAAATATTTTAAGAAGAATACATTTTTCAAGGGAGGTCTTTTTACAAACAAGTCAGCAATATCACCATTTTTTTAATATTGTAAAAGAGAAATCTGAAAATGTTATACATCAACTGGAAGAGTGATATTTAGATAAGAGTTTGTATAGCTTTTATATTTCAAACATAGCTTAGATCAAGCAATTGTGCAGTGTATTTTACATCTCCAATCATAGAAGACAGAGAAAAGTGTACTTACAAACCAGAGATATGGCACTCCAACCTAAGAGAGAGACAACATCTCTTAATTTCTACTTTCTGGGCAAAACAATAGTTGACTCAGCCATCCACTGATGGACATCAGACGTACTACCTAGAATGTGAAAAGAGAACACCATTGAAGACTTAAATCCTCCACAACCATTCCCCTACCTGTTCATCAGCGAGAAACTGTACTCCTGCCTCAGAAAGGCCTCATTGTAGGACAACTCAACAAAGTAGTCCTAAGAACCTTAACCAAAAACATGGTTTAAACTCACATTGAAATATTCCAGAGTGTAAGCAACATCCATCCTGAATGATAAGGAACATTTTACCTAGATAAACAGACCTTCTGTTTGGCAGGATTTTGGAGCAAAGCTGTTAATACGAGGTTATTCAATTATCTATAACTTCCCCTAGAACCTTTGCTCCCAAGTATGTCTTGGGACTCAAGTTCGAGGAAAATAGCATCTTCTGCTTCTCCACTCTCACTTTGTTTAATCACAGAGCTGTGAGGAGAATGTTACCTTGCCTATCTCAGGATCATAGGTTTTTCATGACTGTGCCTTCACCCATCAATCCCTCTTTTTGTCCATTATTTGGCAGTCAAGAAGCAATAGTATGTTTTTCCATCAGTAGCACTGGCTTTGCACGATGCAAA
This sequence comes from Lissotriton vulgaris, assembly GCF_964263255.1. NCBI lineage: Eukaryota > Metazoa > Chordata > Amphibia > Caudata > Salamandridae > Lissotriton > Lissotriton vulgaris. Next base: position 772,236,459 of record NC_141685.1, on the reverse strand, counting down.
TTGCTAATCACGTTCAATCATGTAGGTATACTGAGAAAATTGAGCATATAAGAGAAGTCCTGGAGATTGGACAACTGTTTTCGGCAGAGCATTTGCTCTTGACCTGCCCATCATTAGAGAATAAAGTATGAATGTTTGCAACTTTCCCTTTAATTGTCTTGGGACTAGTCCACCACAAAAAAGATAGGTTTGCAAAAGTAGAAATCAATGATGGCAGAATCTGCAGCAGATGTAAAGGCAAAGACATTGGTAATCCCTGGAGTAAAGTGGTGTAAGGGGCCATGAAGATGTTAAGAGCTGGAATCAGAAAGCAAAATAAAAGTACAGATTTTGTCATCATTTACTTTGCGAAATAAAATTTCAGTTGAGACTACACTAACAAAACAACTTACAGGTTCAGATGTCCCCATAGGTATGAAGGACACATCAGGCTGGAGCCTTGTCTGAACCAGGAATGTTCTCCAAAAAATTACCTTAACAATGCTGGGGACGCCACCTAACACTTTGCTGCTACATCGAGGACCTTTGGGAAACCTTCACTTCTCGCGGAACCCGCTTCGCGGGTCCCGCATCGTCACTGCTCCTGCACCGGACCTTTGGAGGTTGCTGTGGGTGACTGACAGGGCTGCAGGGCTGCGAGCGCCGGGACCGGGACTCGATATCCCAGGAGTCCCGGCAACCCCGAGGCCGCCACACCTGGCCCGCTCTCCCTGATTGCCCCACCCCACCCATACAGTGTAAAAAGCCCTGACTGCTGCCTAATCGTGGGACGCCACCTAACACTTTGCTGCTACATCGAGGACCTTTGGGAAACCTTCACTTCTCGCGAAATCCGCTTCGCGGGTCCCGCATCGTCACTGCTCCTGCACCGGACCTTTGGAGGTTGCTGTGGGTGAATGACAGGGCTGCAGGGCTGCAAGCGCCGGGACCGGGACTCGATATCCCAGGAGTCCCAGCAACCCCAAGGCCGCCACACCTGGCCCGCTCTCCCTGATTGCCCCGCCCCACCCATACAGCGTAAAAAGCCCTGACTGCTGCTTAATCGTGGGAGGCCACCTAACACTTTGCTGCTACATCGAGGAACTGTGGGAAACCTTCACTTCTCGGGGAACCCGCTTCGCGGGTCCCGCATCATCACTGCTCCTGAACCGGACCTTTGGAGGTTGCTGCGGGTGACTGACAGGGCTGCAGGGCTGCAGGGCTGCGAGCGCCGGGACCGGGACTCGATATCCCAGGAGTTCCGGCAACCCCGAGGCCGCCACACCTGGCCCGCTCTCCCTGATTGCCCCGCCCCACCCATACAGCGTAAAAAGCCCTGACTGCTGCTTAATCGTGGGACGCCACCTAACACTTTGCTGCTACATCGAGGACCTTTGGGAAACCTTCACTTCTCGCGGAACCCGCTTCGCAGGTCCCGCATCGTCACTGCTCCTGCACCGGACCTTTGGAGGTTGCTGTGGGTGACTGACAGGGCTGCAGGGCTGCAGGGCTGCGAGCGCCGGGACCGGGACTCGATATCCCAGGAGTCCCGGCAACCCCGAGGCCGCCACACCTGGCCCGCTCTCCCTGATTGCCCGCCCCACCCATACAGCGTAAAAAGCCCTGACTGCTGCTTAATAGTGGGACGCCACCTAACACTTTGCTGCTACATCGAGGACCTTTGGGAAACCTTCACTTCTCGTGGAACCCGCTTCGCGGGTCCCGTATCGTCACTGCTCCTGCACCGGACCTTTGGAGGTTGCTGTGGGTGACTGACAGGGCTGCAGGGCTGCGAGCGCCGGGACCGGGACTCGATATCCCAGGAGTCCCGGAAACCCCGAGGCCGCCACACCTTGCCCGCTCTCCCTGATTGCCCCGCCCTACCCATACATCAACAGGCTCAACCTATTTAAGTAATTGCAAACCCCGCTGCGCGGGAGCGCCCGGGGCGAAGCCCGGGCAAAGGGCGGGCCATCTAAGGCCGTCCAAGGACGACAAAGGACGGGACGGGCTGGTCCCCTAACATTTGTTTCTCGGTAAGAGACTTACTTCCCTACCTGTACCCGTTGGACATTAGTTAGAGTTTGTTGAACTATAAGACATTGGTTTTGCATATTGTGAATCGTGTCCATATTTTGAAGATCTTACCCTTGTATTATCATGTCATCAGATACAGGGAAATCACGAAATATAACTGTCAACACGTCAAAAGGGGCAGTAACAGGCACAATAGATCAATTTTTTAAACGGGTGACTATCGTCCTGGAGAAGGAAATTTCTGACACAGAAAAGCGCTTATAATTGGATCTGTTAACCGGCAAACGCTCCTCTCTAGGACAAATTGGGAAAGCACCCTCACCAGGGGTGATAGACTTAGAACTTCTGAGTGATAATGTCCCCCCCACTGATAATATTCCTTCCACTCTTTCAGGGGCTGTAGGGGACGAAGGAAATAATAGGACCAATTCTCATGGTGTGACGTCCCTTTCCGATTCCCTAGTTAGCTCTAATACATCAAGGCTATCCAGTTCACTCAAACTATCTGTATCCTCTCCAGTAATCATAGAACAAGTAGAGAACCGATCAAAAAAAAAGAAAGAGACGAGGTTCTCTTTCTATGTCAGGTTCGGCCACAAAAGAGAAAGCTAACATTTTGGCCCTAACGCCTCCACTTACACTGCCTCTTAAGTCAAATAATCCATCTACAACGACTAACATATTAGGGCCATCTCCTGACCAAAATTTGGAGGGGGAACTCCTCACTAAAATAGAGGTCATGGTGAAGTCACTTCTACTTCCTCTCTTAGAGAGAACCAGATTAATAAGTACACACCTAGATAAGCTGGGTAAGCAAATAGAAGGGAACACCCTGGCATTAACTAAATTGTCAATGCTACATCCAAAAAACACTACTACTAATCCTGTTGCCCCCACCGTTTCACTCTCAGAGCAACCATCTACTAGTGGTGTAGCTGCCAAATCTGGTACTACGCAGGGGAAAAAAGCACTAGCTAAATCATCTAAGGAAATACCCAATAAAGAAAAGCCTAAGCCCCCTGTAAGTAACCAAGTAAAAAATGGAGAGACCCAAACTGGCAGTGGAAAAAAGGAAGGAGAGAAAAGAGAAGCAGAAACTAACCTCCCTCCTGTAAAGAATAACCCACCCATGAAAAACAGAATAGATAAGGGGAAGGGGGAACAGTTACCTCAGCGTTCAAATAGAACAACGACTAGGATAGTGGATCTACCCCCTGAATCGGCCCCATACACAATCATTATGACCGGGGTGCCGGAATTAGCAGAGGGGGTTAGAGAGAACTACCATGCTTTAAAAAATAAAACTATCTATTGGCTGAAGCAAAACAGACCCCTTCCCGCACATGTAAATGGAGAAATTTTAACAGTAAGACGTGCAATCTGGGTGGGATCAAGACCAAAAGATAAGAGGGGGGACGTAATAATCATTAACTTTAAGGACCATAGAGCAGTGAGGTGCATTGGCACTGGTATGAAGCCATAGGGGGTGATAATATTTCTACACACTATGTTAGCTACTTTTACCCGCGAGAACTGATAACACACCCAAAACAGAATCCAGCAAAAAGGTTTCACCCAGATTGGAGAGAAGGGGGCTATCAACCCTCCCAGAATTTTTTTTATAACTAACCTTTCCAAACAGTAAATCCCCAGTCACAGTGGGGGTGTCAGAATAATAACTATCAACCATACCAGGGGTTTAATGTACCTACCTTTAACCATTTTTCAATGCTGTTTGGGCTGGATGAAGTAGATTGACTTGGCAGGGAACAACCCTCCCCAGTAAAATACACTTTGGCAGAATCCACTAACCTGCAGGGTGATATTAATTTGATAGGTGCCGTAGAAAGACAACAAATAGAAGGTGACAACCAGTTGGTCCTATTGAACCTGATACCCGCAAGGGGGGGAGAAAATCTTATCTTGGGGAACACACCCAGCGGTATACCAGATTCAATAGGGGAGGAAAGGCAATTGGTTCTGGGGACCTCCGTTCCAAACAAGGCCAGTAGTATGAACGAAATATCAGACCCCGGAAAGAAAGGAATAAAATTACAAACTATGTTCTGGAACATTGCGGGTCTCCGCGTAAAAATCGCGGGTGGAAGTGCCTTAGACTTTGTCCAAGACTACCAAGTAATATGCCTACAGGAGACTTGGCTTACTACAGAAATGCACCTGACAGGGTATAAAACTTATTTTTCCCCAGCAATCGCAGGCACCTATGGCAGGGCAAAGGGTGGGTTGATAATCTACATAGCGAATACCATACCGGGGCTAGATATTACCGCCCTTAGTTTAGAACCAAACTATCAGATACTGAGATTGTCTTTTCAGATGAAGAGGGTTATCCTACTTGTAAATATGTATGACAATCTAGCAGAAAGCGAGAGAGTAAAAACACTTGGGGCTCTCCGCAAGAAACTTTTTACCTGGTCAAAACAGACAAAAGGCTTAGAACCCCCAAGTATCGTGTGGGGCGGCGACTTCAATCGCCACCCCTGTGAGAGGAATAACAGTAACATTTGCGGTATGGGAGATGAAATAGATGACCAAATAACCCACTTCAGCCACTCCGTGGTGGGAGATTATTTAAATGAAACTCTATCTGATTTGGATTTGGTGATACTAAATGAAGCAAAAACCCCTTGTGGGCAGTTGGAGCCAACCTATGTGGGAAGGGGTTGCGAGTCAACAATCGATTATATACTGACCACAGCGACTCTTGGAAATAAGGCCCAGAGATTCAGAGTGTTAATAAATACTCTGAGTGACCATGCTGCTTTAGGCTTTGACCTATTTATAGATCAGGGGCACTTATCAGCACAGTCTTTAATGTCCGCACTTGCCCAGAACAATATACATTTAACAAAAACAAATGGCTATACCCTAGGATGGGGAAAGATAGATCCCGTAGAATTAACAAACAAGGTGGTAATTGCGGCATACCAGGCAATACTGAAGTGTCTAGACACCGATATAGGGGAAGAGGGAGTCCTAGATAATTTCAGGGTGATTCTGGAAAATGTAAACAAATGCTTAACAAGAAAGCAAAAAGGTAAAAAAGGAGGAAAAAAAGGGTGGTTTAATCACAATTGTTCAGTGGCCCACAAAACTTTAAAAACAGCACTAACAAAAGCTGTTAGAGACCATGAGGAGGTTAGGACCCTGAGAAGGTCATATAGATTGGCATGTAAAGCAAGAAAAGAGGAATTGAAGAAAGCCCTATGGAACCAACTTCATGAGAGCTCACTAAATAGAAATAGCGAACTGTTCTGGAAGGTGGTGAAAGCTCCCTTTTTGATAGATACTAATAACCACCCAAAAGTAGACGTCACTATTGAAGGACCAACATGGGTAAACCATTTTTCAAAAATTTTCGGTAAACCTTCAGAAGCAGTCTTAACTGGGGGAACTAACCGGAATAATCAGGTTAACCCGTTCCCAATTGCATTAGACTTTGGACTCCATAAAGTAATAAACGCAGTAAAAGCGAGTAAAAGCGGAAAAGCTCCTGGTCCAGATGGGGTACCAGTTGACTTTTTTAAATTTAAATTAGATCTGTGGGCCCCAATATTAAATAGGGTGTTTGACGCTACAGTGAAGTGTGGGCTAATTACATCTTGGACCCAATCAATTTTGGTACCCATATTTAAGAAGGGAAAAAGGGAGGACGTGTCCTGTTACCGCCCGATCTCGCTCCTGGATTCGCTGGGGAAAGTACTGGGCAGAGTGGTACTCCAGCGTCTACAGGAGTGGGCGGACGATATCGGGGCCCTTTCAGACATTCAGTTTGGTTTCTGAGAGGGCTTCGGGACAACAGAGCAAGCCCTGAATTTGGCCCTAATGATGGGGGAAGTACGTGTCGGCTAAGCGGGGTAGGCTGTACATGGTCTATGTCGACCTATCCGCAGCTTTCGACTGCGTCTCCCATGCAAAACTGTGGTCAGTTCTTATCGATATGGGAATAGACCTAGTCCTGGTAACCTTTCTTAGAGAATTATATTCTAATGCTTCCTCCAGGGTGCGTTTTGGAGTGCAGGGCGAACTATCAGAGTCGTTCGCAGTGGAGTGCGGCGTCAGGCAGGGTTGTGTGTTGGACCCCTTTCTCTTCTCCCTTTATACTAATGGGCTCGAGGTAGAGATGTTGAAGGGGGGCCTGGACCCCCCATCGACTGAAAGTTCGCCTGGTGCCTGCGCTCCGATATGCAGACGACGCTGTGATACTTGCACGCACCCCACGGGAGCTACAGAAAGCATTCAATAGGTATGCAAAATTCATGGGTAGTTTGGACCTCCATATAAATATAAAAAAGACTTATGTCATGGTGGCAGGTCAAGGAAAGAAACAGGGGAAGAGTATTTTCCTTGATAATGAAAAAATAGAACCAACCGCCCAATACCCTTATCTGGGGATTATGATGGACGAGAAGCTTAATTGGAAAGCGGCTATAGAAGCCCGCAAACATCAACTTCTGGGAGCAATTGCTGCCCCTTATAAAATTCGCACAGAAGTTAGGAAAGAGGCCACCAGTAGAGCTGCTCCGCATCTACAAAGCAAAGTGTCATTCCATTGCACCTTATGGGGCGGGTCTGTGGGGACACAAAAACACAAAAGCCCTACAGGTAGCAGAGAACACTTTCATGAGATTTATTTTGGCGGTCCCTAAACGAGTATCCACCTTTGCCTGCCATGCAGAGCTAGAAATGCCCCACATTGAGGATTTGGCAAAGATCGAACCCATACTGCTCTGGCGTCGTATTTGGACGTCAACGAAAAACACCTTTACAAAAGAGATTGTGGCAGATTGTATGTTATTGGACTATGCGGAAAAAATAGAATGGCTGAAATATGTAAAAAATCTTCTTACTGATCTGGGGATGGCTGAATATTATTCTAACCCTGAAACAATTGTTGAAATCCCGAAGAAAGATCTAAAAATAAGGGCTCTGAGCCATATAGAAGAATTACGTACCAGCACAGAGATAAAGAAACCCTCAGTCCAACATTCCTTGACAGTCATGACTACTGTAGAAATGGAACCATATTTGACATATGTCGAGTCACAATTTGAGCGTTTTTTACTGGCAAGATTTAGGCTGAATATCTTTCATAGGGTTGTAGCTTTTCCTAACAGAAATAGTTGGGACGAATGCTTAACGGTGTGCCCCTGTGACGAAACGTCTGAACAATCAACGATCCACACTGTAATGTTATGTAAATATTATACTGTACACCGTAAGCTATGGCTAATTCCCCTTCTGAGAACTTTAGGCTTTAGAAGATGTCGCCCCGCCATGTTGTGGTTACAATTCTTGAGCTCTGAATTGACCTGGAAAACTGTGAGCACGTTTTTAAAGTGTATTTTTAAACATAGAGTAAATCTTTGATATGGTAATGTTTGACCACTTGAGGGAAAAGAATAAGGGTACCCTTTTTACCTGTAAATATATTAATTCTGTCCTAATTTTGAGAAAATGAATTTTAAATGTCACATTTGAGGAACAATGGTTAGTTTGACACTTATATGAAATGTATTTTGGAAACTCTTTTATGGTTTTTTTATGTAATTTGAAAACCGAATAAAGATTTACTTACTTTACTTACTTACCTTAACAATGCTGTAGGAATAACCTGGAGCTAGCCTTGAAAGGACATTGTGTAACTTCAAGTGATCAGTCCTGACAACAGTCTGGGATGAATGTGCATTAGTTATTCAAAATAATAACAAGAAATCTTTTCACTCTTCTGTTTTTTGTGTGGTTTTATGACACCTGTGAAATTATTCAACCTCCTCTCATTGCTGTCACCTCATCCAACTGCTCTATCAATGCATCTAGTCAGAGCAATGATGATCTTACAACACATACACTGCACATTCCTCAGCTTTCCATAATGGTCATTCGAGTACTGCTGGAAGAGAAAAAGCAACCCTTGATACTCCTTTCTCCAATGACTAACAATGTTAACCACTAATTCAGAAACAGGTCCTTTCTCACTAGGAAAGACATCGGAGGACCCTCCTGTGTGAGTAGAAAATAGAAAGTGCACATTATAATGTGCATGCATATTCCTCTGCAATATAGCCTTAGAGACCTGGTGGATCTCCTCACTACATTCAGGGATGAAATATTAAAGCAGGACTTCAACGATGCCTCTAATGATGACAAAGAAGACATCTAATCTAACAAATACCTAACTCGTTATTTAGAGTTTTTGGATAGTTTAATACAATTAGGCATATAAAACAATAAATATATTACAATAAACATAATTCTCAGGAGGGCTAAATCTGCTTTGGCCCTTCAGAATAAGACATCTTACAAAAAAAGTGCAAACATTGAACCCTCATAGTGCTAACTGACAGAGCTCCAAAGGGGGGTTCCTAAACAAGGCGAAGGACCAGCCACCCAGTAGAATTAGAAGTGCAATTCAGACATAGCTAGAAATGTGGCTACCCTGTGGAATCAGGTGCAGCATGAACCTCCTGATAAAAACAAAGGAGACTTTGACCTCCCTCACTTATGTATGTCGTGAATATATATAATATCCCAACAACCCTGGTAACCTCATTGTACTTTAAAGGCCGTTTGTAAAATTGCAATAAATTCCAAATTGGGATTTATGCAGGGGGCTTAAACTTCTCATCCACAGGTTTTTAGGTCACGCGACCTGCGTTGCACTGCGTAGCAGTCCATGCGTAGGTCGCGAGACCTTTAGTTGGTGAAAAACGGGGAAATCAAGCTGACCTAGGAATCGCACACGCTTGTGCGTTTCCTTTTCAGCTACCCCATTGGCCTTAGCGTGCGTCTTTTAATGAAAGACTGAACGCTATTGGCCAAAGGCGGGCGCATTGCTCCGCCCACGGACTATTGGTGTCTATTACGCGCTTGGTGTGTGTAATAGGCACCAATAGGCCGTCACGTGGTTTCAATTATCGTGCCCAGACACAGGAGCGATAATTAAAAAACACGTCTCTTGTGGCGCCCGCGCACCACTCAGCGGGATTGTTCATTTTCATTTTTGGATCCATTTCCCAGGGAAGCAAGCTACCAGTGGGTGTCTTGCAATGCTCGCAGATTATCAGTGGCTCCTCTCCACAGGTCATCATGATTGGTTTGTTCGTACCTACAAGCTTACCGTCTGAAACTGCTCAGTCAGATGTCTGCATAGAAACTCCACGGCAGTGCAGTACTGCATGCATCAACTGTTCTAGACTTGCTGAATCCGAAGTAATCCACGGTGTTGTCTTCAAACGCGCCTGCCTGCTTGTCTTATTTGACTCTCCACAAGCAGTTGCTGCCTGCTGGCAATATTGCAAATGTATGGCTATGAATTGTGGTAGCGCAGGGTGCTCTGGAGGTATCTAAAATGCCATGGTATATGTTGCTCTCGAACTAGTTTTAGTCCCCGTCTCCATGGTTATTGCTCCATGTGGGAAAGGGCAGTGTTACAGCGCGCGCACTCCTCAGCCGGCATCATTGCTGTGCGTCTCGTGACATGATCAGCGCCGTTTGTTCTACAGGGTGAAAGCATTGCTTGAACCATTGTTGTGCAGGGGCGGTGGGTGACATTTGAAAGTGGTGGGCGCAAAGTGATTTGCATACAGCACCGTAGCGAGCGAGTGCATCGAGCGAGCCCGAACCCCAATACCGGGGTTTGGGGGGATAACCCCCCCCCCCAAGAAAATTTTGAAAAACAAGAAGAAAAATCGTGCATTTTCAGCAAATTTGAGAAAGCAGGAAGGTTAATAAAGCAATTGTGAAAGTGCAGTTATTACATTAATAGATGGCATAACATAGGTAGCTGCTTCTTCAGTATAACCACAGAGCTTCATACATTCCGTCCTATTATGCTCAGACTGAATCCTGTCAACAGGCCAACTGGCTCACTTTCAAGAACAGGACCGTATTCAAACCACTTGCATGGACATACAAATCAGCAAATGACATGGCATTCAACCTACTCTCTGACACCCTACCATGCTACACACCAACTCGGAACTTTAGATTTACCAATCACAACTTTCAAATCAGCAAATGACACAGCTCCCAACACCCTCTCTGACACTCTACCATACTACACACCAGATCAGAACCTTAGATCCACCAATCACAACCTTCAAACAACACCAAAGCCACCATGTTTGCCTCCTAGTTCTGGGACTTTTACATCTCTGTCCTTCTACACTGAAACTCCACATCACCCAATATGTGGCCCAGCCAATCTCTGCAGGAATTTCAGATGGCATTGAAAAGACATGTGCTTCAAGGAAAAAGCACAGCGGCATGGCGGATGTCGACAATGGCATTTAAAGAACGTGCAATACAAAATAACGTTATATGGGCAAACATTTTTGTGGTTTTCCCCAAACATTTTTTATTAAGTAAATAGAACACTATGAGCGATCCGTACAGGAGAGCTGCATAATTGTGACCAATTGACTACAATCAGCAATCAAGGGGGGAGGATGTAGCCTTACGGCTAGAGCGGTCGGCTTCGAAGCTGGGTAACCTGGTTAGAGTCTCAGCAACAACACTCTACATCCTGTGATTCAGGGCAAATCACTTAATCTCCCCAAGCCTACCAATAAAAAAATGAAGGTGTTCATCTATAACGAAACTGGTGCTCATGTAAAGCGCTCTGATACCCAATGTCTCAGGTCTAGTTCGCGCTATATAAAACTCAAAAAAGAAAAATCTGAACTTCAAGGTCTGCTTAGCCATACAATACGACTATTCAAGGATCAAATTATACAGGTCCTACACACGGTCACTGCGAGGAACCTATGAAGCAATGACTGATGACTCATAAGCCTTCCCCATAGGCCTATACACCCAGGAAGCAGCACGTGACTCTTGCTGTAGCTACTCTGCGAGTCACTCTTGTGGAATGCTCAAGAGTAACTGACCCTTTTCTAAGCGGAACAGCTTTGAAAAACCGGAAAGAGAATGAGCTTTACTCTGTAATGCTAGGAGTGTTGTCTTTATATCTTTGGCACCTCACCTGTTCTAGGGCCCTCCGGTACGCATGCTTGAGCCTGGAACTTCCCATTATCAGAATAAGTGAGTGGATGTGGTTGTCTGCTTGTTGGTCTCTGGTGTTTGTGGCTGTGTGCATGTGTGAGTATGGTTGAGTTTACATGTGCTGGTGTTTGTGGCTGTTTGCATGTGTGAGCAGGTTTGCGTTTACATGTGCTGGTGTTTTTGGTGTTTGCATGTGTGAGTATGTTTGAGTTTACATGTGTTTGGGAAAAAAATTACAATCAATGCAATGAACTCCCCACTGTATTTATGTCCTGAGTAATTTGCCACAGCCTCCTGTGCACTGAGATATCTACACAACAATATTAACCTCCTCCCTGCAGCTAGGCAACATGCAGAAATGCAATTTCATAAAAACTCATACTTACAGGCCTTGGGGATAGCATTTATACCAGATAAAAGCCAGCCACTCTGTTTCTATTAATGTCAGATTTCTGCATCCGTTATCTCTCTAGAGGAACCATGACCAAGGCTGAGAGGTAAAGTGGGTGTAAAATTAGACTTTAAATTTGCTTTTGAAGTGAGATGAAATCCAAATATTGGCAAAGCGAATGTGTTTGACTTTTATAGTAAATACAGATACACACCATCCAAGCCCATGTTGAATCGACATAGATGATACATGCATGTAAACCTTCCATGCACTCTCAGACTAACACACCTACAGTACCACATGCATACATACCATCGGGCAGACCCCCATGCCGACAGAACAACAGACCCCAGGCAAACAGAACAAGAGACCCCCCACACACAGAACAACAGAACCCCATGCACACAGAACAACAGACCCCCCCAGGCACACAGAACAACAGACCCCCAGGCACACAGAACAACAGACCACCAGGCACACAGAACAACAGAAACCCATGCACACAAACCAACAGACCACCCCAGGGACACAGAACAACCGGCCCCCTGGCACACAGAACAACAGACATCTTTGGATCATCATGTCTTTATTCCCGATCGGACAAATGTCGTCCCAGTTCTCTCTGTTCCTTCACTTACTAATGGGGCGACAGATACATCTTTTGTAGATGGAATTTAGCTGGGAGAGACCACCCTCGAACCCCCCATATTCAAAACAAGAACAGGGGTGGGGAGATTGCGCAGTGCTCAGATGTCCTTGCTTCGTGACACCTCTCCTTCCGGAAAAAGATAAAAGCGTCGCGTGACCAAGAGCCATAAAAAACATGACTGACTGACACAATGCAAAACAAATCACTTTCATAACATATACACAGTAAAAATAATATTTGTAAGCCATGTATGAATCTCAATGAAGCTCAATGTATGAATGTCGTAATGACCAGCTGAGGTGCATAAATATTTGTCAACATTATGGCGCAAAAACTCTCAGAACATGCTGCCTTCCTGATGATAAATCCGACAATATAAAAAAGAACTGCAAAAGTTAAAACTGTTTTGAATACAAATCGTGCTGCCAAAATCGTTAATACTTGTTTTCATCTACCACATTGCCTCGTATTTGAACAGAACAAAACCTGTCCAGTTTAAACATTGATGGCACACAGAGCGAAATTTAAATTGTGCTCCCAAATGCTCGCAGGAACAGACACAGACAAGGGGTAAAACAGTGGGCTTGTAACAAAGCCACGGGGCTCTGATTGCACAGGCTGTGCTTAATTTTGACATAGGTTCCTGTAATTGCTACTCCTCCCAGCGGGACTGCAAAACCCATAATCCCCTTTGGCAGCCTTGCGTGTTTTAATTTGGTTGACGAGTATTTTATGTGGGAGTTTAAAATGAAGGTGCTCCTTAAACTGATAGTCTGTGCCATAAACCAGGTAATTGTTCTCAAAAGAGGACTGAAATCCAAATTCAAGGGTACAATTATGCGAATGTCAAATGTTATTAATAACGAGCAGCATGAAGTATAAAATAGTCATAGGCACACACGAGGCTCGTACTGCTTAACACCTGCAGTGCAGGGGTGCTGGTTTGTTGGTGCAGGTGTTAAGCAGACTCAGGAAAGCAGTATCTCTTCGAAGCTATCTTCCCCCGCACCTGCTGGGAGAGCGGACACTTCCAAAAAATAGCAACGCGGTCCGTTGCATTACGAGACTCCGTTGCCAAACTGGGAGTCTCGTAATGCAGGGTAGGCCAGGCCTTAAACCTGCAGCCCCATCCCACCCTGAGTCAGTCCAGCCTACAGCAGCCGACAGGGGGAGGGAAGGCCTCTCTCAGCAGGCCCAACAGTTATGGCGCTTCTCGTGCTGCTGTGTAAGTTTTGGCAATGATTATGCGCGCCTTACGATGCACACCAGAGACAGAAGAACACTTCATCATGACATTAATTTAACAATATGTCCTCCGCTCCACAAGATATATAATAACTCATTACTCACTAAAAAAGAAGTCGTCGCTGGTAGTGTAAGAAGATGGTACTGGTGGGCAGTGTCACAAGTCGGCACTTGTGAACCGTGTAAGAAGCAGGTACTTATTGGTAATGTAAGAAGGTGGTACTAGTGGGCAGTGTATGAATATGTAGAGGTGGGCAGCATAAGATGTTGGTACTGGGTGGCAATATAAGAATCTCACTTGTGCATAGTGTACAAAGGATGAACCGGTGGGCATCGTGAGAAGAGGGCACCAGCAAATATAGAAAGGTATTCTCTACCTTTTGCCAACTCAAGAATGTCACGAAGATTTCGATCGGAGGTACCATGCCCTTTTGTCCAATGTGAGATATAAGCACAGGCCGATGCCTCATGTTGTGATGTAATTCAAGGGACTTTACAGTGTGTGCTACATCTGTTCTTTTGTGGTCCTGCCTCGTGGTGGTATCACAGAAGCCCTCAGAAGCAATCTGTTTGCTGTGTCGCTTTTCCTTCCTTTTCCATTTACCTCACTGTAAATTGGTGTACATAAATGTGGCGAGTTCGAAGCTTGTGTGGCCTACTGCAAGCGATACAAGCTTCTCTTCATGGTCTACTTTACAAGTCAGTGTTGTGTGAATAAACCTTATTAATTATTATTTTCTATTTACACAGTTCACAGGCTTGTTTATTAGCTGTAGTTTTACTGCACCATCCAAGGTCCCTACCTCGGAAAGAGGGACTGCTCAGTAATTACTGTAAAACTTGGAATCTCGAGTCCTGTTTGCATTAAATCGGGAATCCTACAGGAATCCTAGTTAGGGCCTAAGCGGCACATGTAAGCATGACAGCACAGGCCAGTGAGCCTGAAATACTTTGGTGAACAGCGTAGTAAATACTGGGCCTGATTTAGATTTGGGTAATGATGAAAAACATCTGATTTGTAGAGGAAATGCTGAATCCTTCTTTGTGGACTTCTCTGGTGGAAGGGGTCTCAGTTGTCTCTTGGCACTAAACTTTGAATCGGGCCCTCAAAGAGAGTGCTTCTCCGGTATAACATACTCGGAAGCCTCCCTTGGGGCCCTTTGTGGTACTTACCTGCACCACGGTAATGTTCTGCTGGGTAAAGGCTGCAGGTTGAAAGACTGTATACCAATAGGAGCCTTAATCTCAGGTTTAGGTATCGGCTAGTGTAGGCTGCGCTTGCGCAGTCTCGCTGGCGAGATTTTATGTTTCTAGTAGTGGGGCTTAAACCCGCCCCTCTTCTCCATTGGCTGGCTTCCTAAACAGCGGCCAGCCATTGGAGAAGAGGTTTGTCTTTCAATTTAAGCCCCGTCTTTTTTGGATTGGGGGCATATTTTTTCGGTTCTTACTCTCTGTGATGTCCTCAGTCCAAAACACGACCCCCAGTCTGAAAAGGACGGGGCTTGCTGCCTCTCGAAGACACAAACTTTATGTTGGCAATGCTTTAAGCCCCGTCCTTTTCAGACTGGTGGGCGTGTTTTATGTTGTTGAAATTTCTTGAAAAACACGCCACCCAGTCTGAAAAGGACTGGGCTTACAGTGTGAGCACTTTGTGCCTTGACCCACCTTGATCGAAATGCACATATTAGTTCAACCAGCTTGCTGCTGTCTCAGTAGGTGACAGCGGCGAGAAACCTGCACCACAACACGAAGAGTAAATGAAACACACTGCAAGCAGCCTTGCGCGCTCCAGAAAAGAGCTGTGTGACTCGCCTCCTTACCCCGACCTGTGCAGCGAATGTGCTCATGTTCTGCCAACTGCGCGGGGGCCCCACCTCGCCCCCTACCCGTAGTGCTGTGCCCACACACTGTCTGCCTTTGTGCCGTCCCTGCTGTGCGAGAGCATGCTGGCTGCCTACATGCATGGCTCCTGCAATGGTAACTTGGCAGACGTCCTGGCCTCCGAGCGCGCACGTCAGTTCCCAGGCCCTTCCCCCAGCAGTGTAGTAGGGGCAGTGGCGTACATCGCCGGTTTTCTGCTGGAGGTGCGAGCCGTCTGCAACGACAAGTTCTGCGAGGATGGCTACCGCACGGTGGCCCAGGGCACCAAGAAGGAGGGCTGTACCTTCCTCTTCATGCTGCTGTATTTCCTCGGCATGGCCTCGTCCATCTGGTGGGTTATCCTATCTCTCACCTGGGTCCTGGCGGCTGGCATGAAAAGGGGCCACAAAGCCATTGGAGCCAACTCGCAGTACTTCCACCTGGCTGCTTGCGCCGTGCCGACCGTCAAGACCATCACCATCTTGGCCGTGGGACAAGTGGACGGTGATGTGCTGAGCGGCATCAACAGCGTGGACGCTCTGCATGGCTTCATGCTCGCCCCACTTTTTGTCTAACTCTTCATTGGCACCTCCTTCCTGCTGGCTGGCTTTGTGTCACTTTTCCACATTCGCACCATCATGAAGCACGATGGCACAAAGACCGAGAAGCTGGAGAAGTTGATGGTGCGCATTAGCATCTTCATCGTGCTCTATACCGTGCCTGCCACCATCGTCTTAGCCTGCTACTTCTACGAGCAGACCTTCCGGGAGCACTGGGAGCACACCTGGGTCACTCAGAGCTGCAAGAGCTTCGCCATCCCCTGCCCGCCAGCTGGCCATGGTCACCCCCACATGAGCCCGGACTTCACAGTCTTCATGATCAAGTACCTCATGACGGTCATCGTGGGCATCACTTCGGGTTTTTGGATCTGGTCGGGCTAGACCCTCAACTCCTGGCGCAAGTTCTATTCGAGGCTCGCCAACCCCAAGCAAGGGGAGACCACTGTGTGAGCCTGCCCAGCCATGGGGTTGGACTGGGCCTATATGTCCCTTTAGGTCTATAGTGAAATCCTTCCATTTCTCTGTGGGGTTGCCCCTGAGAAGCTTGTGGCAGGGCCTTGTGACATCCTGATGGCCTTTTCCTATACGCACCAATCTGTCACAGCAACCCCCAAGCAGCAAATGGATCGATTTCCCCATAAGCCACCCCTGCCCTCCTGCTCAGGACCCTCGGATGGACCGTCTCATATCACACTATGGTAATGGCTTCCCCGATAGGTCGGACTGTCACTGGTCACAGTGGCTTGTGTGCGAGACCCTTTGAGTGCAGTGCTATCCAACACACTGTGTCGAGGTATAAATAGCGTATCTAATATTTTGTAAGTATATTTGTATTTAAAACGACAAAGATAATCCATTTTAAGTTAGTGAGTTTTTAACACTTTTTGAGATCCGAGAAGTGGCACTTAGTTTAAGGTACATCAAAATACAGGAGTCATTTCAGGGCAACATTTTTTTAGTATTTGTAGCTGCTTGGAATTTTTTGTGTTAACGCATTAGAACGGACAACGAGCTACATTCTGCAGCCCTATTACCCAGGTACCACTTGGCATTGTTAAGGTTAGATGCGCTTGCCTGCTGACATTGACATTTCCAAATGAGACAACTTTTATTGCATTGTTCAGGTCACATTCGCCAGTGATGTTTCATATTTCATGTACGGTTATAGAAAACTCAAATAACCGGCTCACTGCTGATAAGATTGCACAGGAGTGTTTACACACACGCATATATTCCATATCTCCATTCTGTCGCCAGGCAGGCCTGAGATTCACACTTACTAGAGGAAACGCATGATCAAGGTGACCTGATGTGTAATTTTTAATTCTCTTGAAGGGACCTGGGGAAACATTTGCACGCAGATGCTCCAGGTCTGCAGGCGCCTGTGTCCATGAAATGGTAGAACCTAATCGCTTATTTTTATGGGAATCCGGTTAGTGTTCTGTCATCCAAGTGTCTAATCCGAGAGGGTCGCCCTTGACAACCGCCCCCCCGGAGTCCCCGGGATCATCCCTCACTTCCGCTTGTCATGCTTTTGCCCTGACCAGTGATGCGTATCAAGCTCAGGGCCGAAACAGCGGCAGCGGTGGGGTGGTGCTGGTACAGAGCTTGTACTGCGACGGACAGGGGTGGATCGTGTTCCCTGTGCCTTTAAGCGGAGCCACACCCGTTGGCTATTGATGCTGCTGCCGGGCCGGGTTCCTGCTTCCTCTGCCGTCCCAGCCGCTCCTGCATCCTCCCTAGCCTGCCGTCCGCACTGCCCTCCCTCGCAGCCCCTCTGTCCACCTAAGATCACACCATGACTGGGGTGGCGGCCGAACTGGCCAAGGAGCGGGCTCTGGCCAATGGCCTGGGCACCAACGAGCAGGCCATCAAGTACTTGCTATATTTTAATTAGAGGGGTTAGACCCATGTAGTCGATGGGACCTGGGTAATTGATTAAGGTATATGAGAGGGTCCCAGACCAAAAGCATAGAAATTTATTATCAATCACAAAATTATTTAATTAGAATCCAAAACAAATGAGGGTGCTGAGTGTTTTTATTGTCACTGCACCAAAGGACATTCAATGTTCAAAGAATCATAAATATAGTACACAAAGTTTGGTGCGCCCACAGGGGGGAGGGGGTGAGTGAGGGAGGGGGTATGCTTCAATTAGTTATACATCACTAGTCAAAGGTTCTAAAGACATACATTCAACATTTTAATCCATGATTGTCATAGATCCACAAAGGTGAGGTCAAGAAACAACACACATGTCCAACAGACCAATTTACATGAAAAAGAGACTCCCGTAATGATTATTATTATCAAGAATAGGGTGGGGAGTTCTTGATTGTAGAGGGTTGTCTACGTTTCGACCCAAAGGTGTAGGAGTGTAGATCCTTACTCGCGGGTCTTCATCAGGACGTGAGGGAGGGGGGTGAGTATTGTGGGGCTTGTTCCTAGGCACAAAATTAAAACACTAGATTACTTGAAACGGTCTCAAAAGAGTCCCGACATAGTTATTCACCATAACACCCAGATGGGTATTTTTTGAAAGGAAGAAACAAAGGGGTTTGTTTTTGGGGAGGTTAACTTATACTGAGGTGAACTACGGAGAACCCAATTTAGAAAATTTTGGGTTACCTGGCGAGGCAGGTAGAGAAGAACGGTCTGCCCGTTATCGCGGGGCGTTAGCCGTGTTCAAACGGTCCTGTTTTCCAGTGCGGTGTGGCCTGGAAAGCATAATGGAGAGACTGGCATTTAAAATTAAAGATTCATTGAAATACACGGGCGCCAACCAAAGGGCAAAATGGTCTGGAGCGTCAACAGAGGAGACATACCTTATTAAATTGACACAGAGATGTAGATCATGCCATGGTGCCCGGCGTAATTTTAAAACAATTCACTTTACGGTCGTGCCATATCTGAAAAGACATCGAAATTAAAAGCGGGGTTTTAATCATCTGTGAGGGTGGATTTTAACTAGGGGGCACATTATTATTATAGGCACTCACCCGAAGTAGAAACTTTGCAACGTAGGCTATTGTGCTGGCGTCTGGGCGCGTCTTCTAGTTAAGGATAATAGTCCCCGTGTCAATGCGCTCAAGGGAATTAATCAGGCGCACTCGTCAATCATCTGTAAAACACCAAGTGTGGGTGTTTGAAATAAACGCAAGGATCGACTTTAAAGAAAAACGGGTTGGAGCAACTGCTAATGTAAGAGACTCACCCGAGATTAACAGGACAAAGCCTAAGAGCCGGCGTCTCTCCACATCTGGCGGCAAACTAGGAAGTGCTGCCTAGGTGACCGGGATAGCTTTCTAAACTGGATGTATGACTATCATGAGGAACAATGTACGCCTGACCGCCATGCTTGGCAGGTCCGCGACTACCCTTTCTCTGATATTCAGTAATGTGCATGTTAGACATAATAGTTTGCAAGAATGCTCTCTTGATTAATCCCCTTTTTCGTAACATTATTCGCCTGATCGCCATGCTAGGCAGGTCCGCGACTCCTTTTCTTTCAAAGAGGTTGGTAGCACTGATAATAATCTGACAATCATGCATGCGCTGGCTGACCTTGAGGTTTTTTTGTAAATAGTCCTGTTCTGTTCAGACGCTTTGTTGATGTAATTGTGTTGAACATAATAGTCTGCAAGATTGCTCTCTTGATTAATCTTTTTCGGAACATCACACGCCTGACCGCCATGCTTGGCAGGTCCGCGACTCCTTTCTTTTCCTAAGGGTAGGTAGCATTGATAAAAATCTGGCAATCATGCGTGCGCTGTTTGACCGTGGTAATATAAACCATGTTGAGCTAGCAGCTCTTTTTCTCTGAAAATAGTCCTGCTTTGTTCAGACGTTTTGATGATGCCTTTCTCCTCACAAAACTAATATGGGAGTCTTTTCTCCAAACTTTTCACTTTGGACGCCACTTTGGTCTCCTAGCAACACGTTAGTCTTTCTTCCACGAGTTTAGAAAGCTATCCCGGTCACCTAGGCAGCACTTCCTAGTTTGCCGCCAGATGTGGAGAGACGCCGGCTCTTAGGCTTTGTCCTGTTAATCTCGGGTGAGTCTCTTACATTAGCAGTTGCTCCAACCCGTTTTTCTTTAAAGTCGATCCTTGCGTTTATTTCAAACACCCACACTTGGTGTTTTACAGATGATTGACGAGTGCGCCTGATTAATTCCCTTGAGCGCATTGACACGGGGACTATTATCCTTACCTAGAAGACGCGCCCAGACGCCAGCACAATAGCCTACGTTGCAAAGTTTCTACTTCGGGTGAGTGCCTATAATAATAATGTGCCCCCTAGTTAAAATCCACCCTCACAGATGATTAAA
Source organism: Lissotriton vulgaris (assembly GCF_964263255.1). Taxonomy (NCBI): domain Eukaryota; kingdom Metazoa; phylum Chordata; class Amphibia; order Caudata; family Salamandridae; genus Lissotriton; species Lissotriton vulgaris. The sequence continues at coordinate 772,216,381 of NC_141685.1, read as the reverse complement.
ACCCCGCTTTTAATTTCGATGTCTTTTCAGATATGGCACGACCGTAAAGTGAATTGTTTTAAAATTACGCCGGCACCATGGCATGATCTACATCTCTGTGTCAATTTAATAAGGTATGTCTCCTCTGTTGACGCTCCAGACCATTTTGCCCTTTGGTTGGCGCCCGTGTATTTCAATGAATCTTTAATTTTAAATGCCAGTCTCTCCATTATGCTTTCCAGGCCACACCGCACTGGAAAACAGGACCGTTTGAACACGGCTAACGCCCCGCGATAACGGGCAGACCGTTCTTCTCTACCTGCCTCGCCAGGTAACCCAAAATTTTCTAAATTGGGTTCTCCGTAGTTCACCTCAGTATAAGTTAACCTCCCCAAAAACAAACCCCTTTGTTTCTTCCTTTCAAAAAATACCCATCTGGGTGTTATGGTGAATAACTATGTCGGGACTCTTTTGAGACCGTTTCAAGTAATCTAGTGTTTTAATTTTGTGCCTAGGAACAAGCCCCACAATACTCACCCCCCTCCCTCACGTCCTGATGAAGACCCGCGAGTAAGGATCTACACTCCTACACCTTTGGGTCGAAACGTAGACAACCCTCTACAATCAAGAACTCCCCACCCTATTCTTGATAATAATAATCATTACGGGAGTCTCTTTTTCATGTAAATTGGTCTGTTGGACATGTGTGTTGTTTCTTGACCTCACCTTTGTGGATCTATGACAATCATGTTTTAAATGTTGAATGTATGTCTTTAGAACCTTTGACTAGTGATGTATAACTAATTGAAGCATACCCCCTCCCTCACTCACCCCCTCCCCCCTGTGGGCGCACCAAACTTTGTGTACTACATTTATGATTCTTCGAACATTGAATGTCCTTTGGTGCAGTGACAATAAAAACACTCAGCACCCTCATTTGTTTTGGATTCTAATTAAATAATTTTGTGATTGATAATAAATTTCTATGCTTTTGGTCTGGGACCCTCTCATATACCTTCATCAAGTACTTGCGGCAGGACTTAGAGGCGCTGTGCGCCGAGTGAATGAAAAAAAATTATAACGCGCAGACAGTAACCCGAAGGCATCAAGGCGCCTAACAAAACAGATCAAAAAGTAAAATTCGCTACATCGCTACAGGTACGCTTGTGCAAAAAGGTGAGTTTTCAAAGCCCTTTTGAATGCCTGAAAGGTGGGTAGTGATCTTATTTCCAGGGGAAGAGCATTCCACCACTTAGGGGCCAAGGTGGAGAAAGCCCTGCCTCCCCATTTCACTCTCCTGAAACGGGGGGTCGATAGCAGGAGTCTACCGGAGGACCGTAGATTCCTAGTGGGAGAATAGCGGGACAGGATAGAACCTAGACCAGTGGGGCTATTTCTGGCCAAAGCCCTGTATGTCAAGCATCCGGTCTTAAAGTGGATCCGCGCCTCAACAGGGAGCCAATGTAGCAGCTTTCTAGCTGCTGTGGCTGAGGTGTGCCTGGGAAGATCCAGGACGAACCTGGCAGCGGCATTCTGGACTACCTGCAAGCGCTGCAGTAGGCTCTTTTTCAAGCCCGCATACAGCGCATTGCAGTAGTCCATTCTGGAGCCGATAAGGGCAACAGCTAGCTGTTTCCTTGCCTGAAGGGAAAGATAGTTCCTAATCCTTCTCAGGATATGGATGATGCCCCAGCAGGTAGAGATGGTTCGACTGACCTGCTTGCTCATGTCAAGGACAGGGTCTATCATAAACCCCAGATTTTTTGCGGAGGAGGTGGGGGTGGGACAGGCTCCTAGTGAGTCTGGCCACCAGCTGGAAGACCATATTTCCTCTTTCCCTCCGAACACCATCACCTCAGTCTTCTCTCCATTTAATTTGAGCGAGTTTGTGATCATCCATTTACCGACAGCCTCCAGACAGGTTCTAAAATTGGAGGCAGTCGGCACGCTATCGTGGGAGAGAGAGACTAGGATCTGGGTGTCGTCTGCATAGGAAACTATCTCCATCCCATAAGATCTGATAAGCCTGGCAAGTGGGGTCACGTAGATGTTAAATAGGGTCGGACTAAGAGCCGACCCCTGAGGGACCCCACATTGCACAGGAAGGGATGGAGATAGGTACTCCCCCAGCTTCACTCTTTGTACTCGATGGGTGAGGAAAGACGTGAGAAGATCCAGGGCTGCTCCAGGCACCCCAATCTCCCTCAGCCGAGTTGTTAGTACTGAGGGAGAGAGGGTATCAAATGCCGCAGTCAGGTCTAGGAGGATCAGGAGGGTGGTCTGGCCCTCATCCACCCGTGTGCGTATGTTATCCAACACTATGGTGAGGGCTGACTCAGTGCTGTGTTCCCTCCTGAAACCATGTTGGGAGAAGTCGAGACATTCCGAGCTCTCAATGAAGGCGGCAAGGTGCGTATTGAGGTGCGCCTCTAGCATTTTTGCTGGGGCAGGGAGTAGGGAAATGGGCCGGAAGTTTTTTAAGACCGACAGATCCAGGGAGGGCTTTTTTAGAAGAGGTTTTACAACCGCTCTTTTCCATTGAATGGGAAAGACACCATCTCTCATGGCTCTGTTCATGATGTCTACCAGAGGAGGCAGGAGAGTTTCCCTGCATTGTTTAAGAATCCTTAGGGGACATACATCCAAAGGAGAGCCTGATTTGGTTTTGTTGAGGAGGCTATCAAGCGTATCCACAGTAAGAGGGGGAAAGGAGTCTAGGGTTCCCGGGAGGGTTATTTCTACCGGGGCGGGGTCCAAAGGCCCTAAAGAAGGGGGCCCTCTCATGAGCGATTTTTGTAGCTCCAGGGCTGAGTAGATGTCAGATATTTTTGTCTGAAAGAAAGAGGCGATGTTATTACAAAGCTCTTGGGGCGCCACTACAGGATCAGGGGTTTGAAGGGTTATAAGAGAATCTACAACCCTACAGAGCTCTTTAGGGGAAGACAATGAGGTGGTCAGGGTCGTGAAGTGCTCTTGTTTGGCTTTAATAATTTCGGCCTTGTATTTTCTAAGCAAGATCTTATGTGCTTCCTTATCTTTTAGGTTCCATCCTGTATGCCAGAGGCGCTCCTGTCTCCTGACCTCCTGTCTCAGGAGTCTAAGGTGTTCAGAGAACCAAGGGGCTGAGGGCCTTTTCCTGGTACGTCGGCAGAGTTGTAGGGGGGCTAATTCATCTAGAGCTTCCGTCATGGTTCTGTCAAACTGCATTGCAGCTATGGGGGCACTTTCTTCCTGAGAGGGACACCATTTGGATGCCCACCTGGAGAGGGAACTATTTGAGATGTCTTTGTAGTTCCTACGGAGTTCCTGTCTGCTAGGTGTGTTTGGGGGTACAGGTGTACGGAGATAACTAAGTAGGAATGGGGACGGCCATATGGTCAGACCATGACAGATGGATAGATTCCTCAATCGATATCCTCTCGTCGTGGGTAAAAATGCCGTCGAGCGTATGCCCAGCTCGGTGAGTGGCCCCTTTGACCAGCTGGTTAAAGCCGCAATCTGACATAGTGTCCAGCAGAGAAATGGTATCCTTGTTGTCGGATCTTTCTAAATGGAAATTAAAGTCTCCTAATATAGTGAAGTCTTTTCGGCCGAAAAAGGGTTCAAGGACTTGGAGCAGCTGTTGTCCAAAATTGGTACGAGGGCCTGGGGGTGGTATACCAAGATACCGTATAGGAGGGTTCTGTGGCCACTTTTTATGGCAAAGGAAAGGGCCTGAAAACTGTCTTTAGGGTCCGTAATGGCGACCGTGTGACAGTGAAGATGGTCCCTATATAGGATGGCGAGTCCTCCACCCACCCGACCAGGTCTATCATGGCGGGACAGGCAGTAACCTTCTGGTATTGCTTCGATAAGATCCGGACCAGAGGATTCCTTGGCCCAGGTTTCGGTAATAAAGACCATAGAAGGCTTTCTAAGAGAGACGAAATCCCTAAATATGACATTATTTTTGATAAGTGAGCGAGCATTCAGAAGGACACCCCTTTCTGTCTCAGACGAGTTTACCGTAGTAGTAATGAATGACTTGGGTCTAAACCTGGGTAAAGAAGGGGTGGGGCTTACCGCGTTGAGAGTCCCGCAGCCACATGTAAAAGGGCGTAGCAGATCCTCAGGGGAGTAGGTATGCGAGCATGTGCGACTTGAAGGTTTAAGTGCGAGCAGAGTCTGAGGGGCATATTTCAGATAGGGGGGGTTGGAGGTAGCATGACCAGACGTCCAGCTGTCCAGCCCGTCCTCAGCGCGGACGGGCGCAGACGGGCTGGACTCTGGCGTGACTCCGGTGGGCATACGGCGCGACCGCAAACGCGTCCGCTACGCGGAGTAGGCCCGTCCCCTTTTGTACACAGCTAGAGTGCGTCAGGGCGCAACCACACACAATATGGCCGCTGTCCCGCCCTCACCTCCCCGGGACCAACTCTCACCGTCAACACTCAGCTGAGAGTGGCCCAGGCGGTAGAGGGAGGTAAGAGGAGTCAATTCCTAAGTAAAACGCTTTTTTAAATCAAGCGAGGGAATTTGCACAAATAAGTATTAAAAACAACGTAAAATGCCTTTTTAGTCAAGCGTAGGTCTGCTGGCTATGTAGAGAAAAGACAGATCGTAAGAACCTCCGGCTTCCGCCTCAGAGGGTGAAGAGTAATGTTCTGCGCGCCAGAAAGAAGACCCTTTTGTACACAGCTAGAGCGCGTCAGGGCGCAACCACACACAATATGGCCGCTGTCCCGCCCTCACCTCCCCGGGACCAACTCTCACCGTCAACACTCAGCTGAGAGTGGCCCAGGCGGTAGAGGGAGGTAAGAGGAGTCAATTCCTAAGTAAAACGCTTTTTTAAATCAAGCGAGGGAATTTGCACAAATAAGTATTAAAAACAACCTAAAATGCCTTTTTAGTCAAGCGTAGGTCTGCTGGCTATGTAGAGAAAAGACAGAGCATAAGAACCTCCGGCTTCCGCCTCAGAGGGTGAAGAGTAATGTTCTGCGCGCCAGAAAGAAGCCCCTTTTGTACACAGCTAGAGCGCGTCAGGGCGCAACCACACACAATATGGCCGCTGTCCCGCCCTCACCTCCCCGGGACCAACTCTCACCGTCAACACTCAGCTGAGAGTGGCCCAGGCGGTAGAGGGAGGTAAGAGGAGTCAATTCCTAAGTAAAACGCTTTTTTAAATCAAGCGAGGGAATTTGCACAAAAAAGTATTAAAAACAACCTAAAATGCCTTTTTAGTCAAGCATAGGTCTGCTGGCTATGTAGGGAAAAGACAGAGCGTAAGAACCTCCGGATTCCGCCTCAGAGGGTGAAGAGTGCCTGCAGACGGGGCAGCTCTTCGAGCACATCTCCTTTTCGGCCATCGCCTCCTCGCTGGGCTTTAAGGTGCTGGGGCCCGGCTCCTCCAAGGTGCAGGGCGTAAAGTGGAAGCGGCCCACGGTAAGCCGGGCTCTGACGGCGCATCAGGGAGGGAGGGGCAGCAGCTACCTGTGGGTAGCTAAGGACGGTGATGTGAGAGTGTGTACGAGGAAGGCGGCAGGGAGGGGGCTTGGAAAGTGAGGGGCAGAGACTCGGCGAGTGTCCCGAAGTGACTGAGGGGCTCAAACTGTTAGGAGTCAGTGGATGCATGAGTCAGTGGGTGGATAGAGTACAGTGGTGGATGTATGTGTCATTGGGTTAATGGAGTTGAGTGGAGGTTGGGTGGATGGAGTCAACGGATGCATGAATTGGTGGGTGGATGGAGTACAGTGGTGGATGTATTTGTCAGTGGGCGAATGGAGATGAGTGGTGGATGGAGTGGGTGAACGTAGATGAGTGGTGGTTGGGTGGATGGAGTCAGTGTTTGGATAAAGTTGAGTGGTGGTTGGTTGAATAGAGTTGGTGGATTCATGAATTGATGCTTGGACGTATGTGTCAGTGGGTGAATGGAGTTGAGTGGTGGTTGGGTGGATGCATGAGTCAGTGGATACATGAGTCAGCGGGTGGATGGAGTCAGTGGATGCATGAGTTAGTGGGTGGTTGGAGTTGAATGGTAGTTAAATTGATGGAGTTAATGGAATGCACGAGTCAATGAGTGGCTGGAAGGAGTTTTATGGTTGGATTGAGCCAGTGGATGGTTGAATTGAGTTAGGTGTTGGATGGGTGGATTGCATGTTGGATGGATGATTCAGTAGGTGGGTATATGTCTGGATGGGTGAATGGATGGAAGATGTGTGGCTGTGTGTGTGGCTGAGTGTGTGGCTGTGTATGTGTGTGTGGCTGTGTGTGTGGCTGTGTGTGTGTGTGGCTGTGTGTGTGTGGCTCTGTGTGTGGCTCTGTGTGGCTCTGTAGGTGTGTATGTGTGTGGGGCTCTGTGTGGGTCTGTGTGTGGCATTTGTGAGAGATTAAGCTATTGGCATTGCAAATGACAATGCCATTTATTTATCTGTTTTCAAAACCAACACATAAATAAATATTTTGTCATTTACATTGCCAATAGCTCTAACTTTTGAAAAGGCGAGACCGTTACATTGGAAATGCTTGTTATACTTAGTGTCAGACACCTCGTAATGTCTTTTGTGAATCTTATTCCCGTCTCTGTTACATTTGTTTGCTGCCCCCTTAAACATTTTTGCATTTTTAACCGGTTCCTTGTCAGAAATCCATTTGCAAGCTGGGTTATTTCTTGTGAGTTCTTCTCACACGTCCCAAACACTCCCAAGCTTGGACAAGCTGCTTGAGTCTGTTCTACTCTAACTCTGCTCTCAAAATAGTATGATGCCCAACTTTGTTTCGTTTGTGAAGGTTGTCGGGACACGAACAATCAACATGTCTGGCCATGTGTGTTTATAGAGGTTTGCTTGTGGTGCGTTTGTATGGAATTTGGTTGATGACTCAGTGAGAGGCGGTTTGTTTGGGGATTCTGTCCAGTGGTGTATGAATGTGATGGGCCCTTAAATGCGGCAATATGTTGATGTGAGTACACTGATGTTATTACTACCTGTTAAGTATCCGTCTCCATCAATATACTGTGCATTAATGAATGCTCCCATGAGAGCCACATGGGCTCAGGAAGATGTGTTTCATGCGCCTTTAGCACACTCACTGTGTTTGATTCAACTCCTTTTAGTGTGTGGATCTGAGTTGGGTAGTGTTTGAGGATACATCAATGCCTAGATTCTTCAAACTGAGTGAGCTAAGGTAAACATGCTGGGGAAGACCTTCCTATGTTCCCTAAAGAGCATATCCTACACATTGAAGGATGTTAGTTTTTTGGCACATAAGATAATCTGTGAGAAAATGGCATATGTCCTGTTGATCGTCATGTGCAAATGCTGTGACTGTAATGCACTTCTCACAGCAAAATGAACATCTACTATGTTCGGAAAGATGATTCACATGGCAAGCCGGACACATATATAACCCGTACGTGTAGCGTTGAGTGGAGAGTCCTCTATAATGTGATGTGCATTTGTAAAAGCGCTCTATCACCCAGTAGGATATCCAGCCTGCAGTCCCTGTGCTGCCTGCTGTCCCTTTCTCAGTGCTGCCTGCTGGACCTGCCCCTTAACTGCCTGACGTCCCACCCTGCCTGCTGTCCCTGCTCTGCCTGCTGTCCCTGCTATACCTGCTGTCCCTGCTCTGCCTGCTGTCCCTGCGCTGCCTGCTGTCCCTGTGCTGTCTGCTGTCCCAGCCCCTGAGCTGCCTGATGTCCCTATCCCTGCGCTGCCTGCTGGCCCTGCGCTGCTTACTGGTCCTGTCCCTGCACTGCCTGATGGCCCTGTTCCTGCGCTGCCTGATGGTCCTGTCCCTGTGCTGCCTAATGGCCCTGCCCATGAGTTGCCTGCTTATCAAAGTTGAGCTATTGCTGTTGCATTATTTAGCAATGCTAATAGCTCAAACTTTAATAATGCGAGACCTATTGCATTGCAAATGCTTGTTTAATTTGATGTCACAGTCCCAAAAATCTGCCAACTTACTGGTCTCCTTCTGGAATCTCCTTGTGTGGTAGGAGCAAGAAGTCCAGGCTTCCTAGGGGGAATTGCACCTTGGGACTTGCCGCAAGTGGCTCCAGGGATACCTACCACACCTCTCTCTGACATGTGGATGCCCACTAAAGCCTGCTAAAGATCTGGGTCACTTTACAGGTGAGGTCTCCCTGGAAAATCACTATAAAATACTGGAGCAAGGCTACACAACAACTTCTTCACTCTGCAAGTCAATCTTATTCACACTTACTGCAGAAATTCAGCAAATTCATCTGGCTACTCAAAAACCATCATCAAACATAATATCTGGGCCTGCCCAGATATCCTCTTTCTGCCTCCTTCTTTTGCTAATGATAACCAAAAGATCTTCCACTGATAGGCCATGCATTACTGCCAAAGTTATAGACAACAGAACACCCAGCCTGAAAATATCTGACATGGAACAGCAACCATGCACACACCATAGTTCCCATTCCGGGTTCGAACTGTTAGTGCATTCTGCACATTAGTGCCTTTGTGCGAAAATGACAGTGGAACATTATAAATAAATGCTTTGAAAATGACAAAGGAAAATTACAAATGAACATCAAAGGAAATGTATACTATATGTAGCACAACCGGTGGGCCCCTCCTGGAAGACGAGAAGGGACATGTCTGGTATGAACAGCAATGCCACCAGCTGTCTCTTACGGACAGTGGACAGGATGCCAAGAAAGGGTAAACTGGCATATAAACAGGGATAAGTAAGTGTTTTTTTTGTAAATATTTTTATTTTGTTTTATCAAGAATATAACATATTGAACATAGTATGAATACATAACACATAGAGATTGTATGTTAGTCACAGCCAGCCAATGTCCGTATTGCATGTCCGTTACAGGGCTACAGTTTGAAGGACACAAACATAAATCAAGTAAAATCCAGTATTGCACAGAACACAACTCAAAATTACACATTTCTTGCTCGGCACCAATCGGGTCATACAATACCTCAGTTAAGAGTCCCCTCTCAATCCCCCTTGAAAATGAACCCTCCCTCTCTATTTCTCCATCCAACTCTAAGCCGTAATATTTCATCCATGGTGTCCATATCTTCTTAAATTTCCGCGTACATCCCCTAGCCTTATATGTCACCTGCTCTGCCACCATGTATAAGTCTAAACATGCCCTCCCTTCCTTAAGTGTGGGTATTTGTTGCGCTCCCAAGTATTTTGCTATATCCCGCTTGCCCACCACTAATCCCAGGTTAACTAGTATTACATTTCGTCGTGAGATATCTACATCTGTGAAAATACCTAAAAGAAGAAACCTCGGCTCCTTTCTATCTGAACATTAAGTATATTATTAAGCTCATGCACAACTTTTCTCCAGTATACCTAGATAGCCGTACATTCCCACAGAGTGTGTATAAAAGTCCTATCCACCCCATGACATCTAAGGCATTTAGGACTGTCCGCTCTCCCTATTTTGTGAAGTCGGGCTCTATCAAAATATGTTCTGTGTAACACTTTTTACCGAATGAGGCGCAGCCGAAGTTTGATTGCCACTTCTCGTGGATGCATGAGAGCGGCCTCCCAATCTAGTTCTTCCAATGTTCCGGTGGTCACCTCCCATTTGGTTCGAAGTGGACCAAGCTTGTCGGGCATATTATTGAGTAAGGTTTTAAAAGTGCAACTTTAGCCGGCATCTCTTCCTGCAAAAGGCGACCCTCTAATGGGCATATTCTGGTAAAACCTCCCTGTCTAGTCCCTCCGCCATCCATGCATGTTTCAAACGAAAGTATGCACAAACCTGCATGTCATGAAGTTGATATCTGTCCTTGAGTGTATCAAACAAGGCCAACACCCCCCTATCTAAGAGGTCCCCTATCTTAGAGATGCCAATTAGATCCCATTTTCTAAACCCTCTAAGTTGCCCTATCTCAGTCAATCTATTTCCTTCCCATAGTGGGGTCTCCCTGGTACATTTCTTGTCCCATTGCATTTGTTTCTCAGCATGTTTCCAAGTCTCCAGTGACCTCTGGGTTACTTGAAGTAGCCGACCACTGCCCTTGCCAGCATAGATGCAGTGGAGATATGTATGATTTCTGAATTGCATTCTTTCTAGCCTGTATGTCGAATAATCCCCTAATATATGTATCCATTCATTTATTAAAATAAGGTGGGATGCCCTGTAGTACGCCCTAATGTCCGGGAGAGCCAGACCACCATTGTATGAATTTCTCTACAAGGTTCTGAGTGCCACTGGTGGGCGGGCTCCATCCCACAAAAGCAAGCGTACTTCACTATCTATTTGATTGAACACTGTGTCAGGGATCCTATAAAAAGTATTTTGCAGCACATAGAGCAGCTGCGGAAGTGTAATCATTTTATACATGGCGGCCCTTCCCATAATGGTTAGGGGGAGTCTTCCCCACCTCTGAACGTCTACTTGAAAGTTGAGGACAACTCTTCTGATATTACGTGTCAGGCTCTCTGCTACATAAGTGGTAATAAGAAACATGAATCCCTCTGTTGACCAGTGTAAGCATTCCGGATATGCCTGTGGCTCCACTTTCCCCCCAATCGGACACAATGTGGATTTACTCCTCTTCAAACATCTTGCCATCATCCACGAATCCGCCCATCCCAGTGATAGCTCTAATAACACAGGCAAGTGGTTCTAGGATAAGGGCAAAGAGAAATGGGGAAAGGGGGCATCCCTGCATAGTTCCCGTTGTATTGGCCAAGAGTCAGATGTAGCCCCATTAACTTGAACTTTAGCCTCGGGCTTCGCATAGAGCATCGCAATCCAGTCTCGGAAACCGGGCCCAAATCCAAATCTTTCTAGAACATATCTCATAAAGGGCCAGTGGATGGTGTCAAACCCCTTTTCGGCATCTAGGGATAGGAGTAGGTGTGGGTTTTCCCGGTCTTGGACGACATCCATCCAGTTGGCCACCCTGCGTAAGTTGCAACGATTGGCTCGTTTTGGCATAAAGCCTGATTGATCATCGTGAACCAGTGACATAATTACTTTTATTAGGCTTGTGGCAAGGATATTGGTTAGGATTTTAGTTTCATTGTTCAGTAAGGATATAGGGCGGTAAGAGCCACAACCATCTGGGGGTTTCCGGGTCTTGTGAATTACCACCACAATCGCCGCTCTGAGAACAGCGGGGAACAACCCTTCCTCTCTAGATTCCAGAAACATCTTGAGTAAATGTGGCGCCAGAAGTGTTATGTTTCTTGAAGAATTCTACCGGGAAACCGTTGGGACCCGGGGATTTCCCCAGTTTCTACTTATTAATAGCTTCTGTTACCTCTTCCAATGTAATGTCTATATCAAGAGCCTCTTTCTTTTCTAACGAGAGACAGGAAGTTCAATGCCTTCGAAATATTTGCATATGTGTTCATCGCTAACCTCCGTTTGGGCTGCATAGAGGGTAGCATTATATCGGGCAAAAGCCCCGGCTACATCTTGTGGCGGAGTGTACTCACTATCTGATTCTCTAATGGACAAGGGATCAGTAAGTCTTGACGGGGTTTGGGACAAATGTCCAAAAGTCAGAATGGTAGATAGCGTGGGCTCATATAAAGATTTTAGAGAAAGGAACCACCAAGGCATCGTGATGGGCACTAAAAGGGAGGGGAAAATGAAAGCAGTTGAACATCAAAAACACACAACAATGGAAACAGTATGCACTAGGATCAGCAGTTGACATACATGCAATTGGATCGGCAATTGATATGTGGAAGGGGGAAGCTAGCAGTAGTCAGCTTAGAAGATACTCTCTGTAGGAGTAGTCTCTTCTGGGCCACAAAATTGTCAGATTGGGGTATATTTAATGTTAAAGAGCCAAGAGAAATGTGACTGGAGGAAAAATGTGCTTGGAATACAGTTGACCTTTGGGGTGCTCTTGAACTTGGTATTGCAGTGACACACAAACAGGGTATATCCTAATCAAGATATAGGCCCAGGGTTGCCTACAATGTCTCTTGCCAGAGCTCCTCCAAGGTTTATTATGATCATTAACTGGAAAGGGTCCAATTATTTCAGGTACACAGGAACTGATCTTCATTTTGTGAGTGGGGCATAGCATTTAGAGTCAATAATCCCTTGGCTGGGTGTAGGCCACGATAGGAGCGAACGTATGTAAATGTATTGCGATTTATATAGCGCACGTATCACCCGAAGGCATCAAGGCGCTTGCCTTGGGAACCCGTCCTGGTATTCCCCTGTGAGATCCACAAGGTGAAAGCCAGGCATCCCGCCGCGAGGGGCCGTAGTGGAGATTAAGCAAGCTATTGCCCAGAGTCGCAGAGTGTGAACCCGTGAGTCGAGTAGGCACCGGAACGAGAATTATCGAGTCCGTGGAATTTTTGAGCCCAAGACCCGCCGAGGCGGGGAATTGAACCCTGGTCCAGGGCCGATCTCAGCTTCTGGGTTTGCCGCCTCTAACCCCTGAGCCACACTTCTCCACTAAGGTTCACTGCAGGAGCTTCCTTCAAAGCTGAACTATCTACCCCACTCTTCCTCTCTGAAAGACGACCTTGGCACAACGTGGGGAGGTGGGCAGAGAAAGGTGCCATAGGACTGTGTACAACACCCTTTTAGGCCAGTCTGGAGTAATGAGTATGGTTTGGGCTCGATCTTAGCAAATCTTACTCAGAATCTGAGGAATCAAGAGCATGGAAGTAAATGCATAGAGAAGAGGAAACTAACACTTCAACTGAAAACTGTCAGCCCTGATATTCAGTGAGCCATCCAGGAGGTTGCAACCACACAGAGCCCCTGTTAATGGACCAACGATCAGAGCCTCAGTGCTTCCCAATAGAGAAGATGAGGCCCCCACTGCCCCCTATTTGTTTGTGTATGAGAAGGATGTGTAAGAAGAAGGAAGGATCTGTACCCTAGGATGGGCTGACTGCCAGCAAAGGGATAGGGAGCCTGGCAGAGCTCTTGTAATCAATGCTTTTTTGGAGACCAGAGTGCTCTGACAGCGTTACCCCAGAAATGCGCCTCACCTAGTGTAGGACTACCCTCTTCACAGCAAGCAGTCTCAGGATCATCAAGGCTGGGATCTGAGCTCATTCTCAAAACATCAGGTTCATACCGCCAATATGTTGAATCCTCGTGCAGGTGTGACGCTCCTATAAACAGGAGATGCTGAGATGGGTCTAGGTGTGATTTGGGCATACTGATGGAAAAAACTGTTTTGAGGAGTCAACCATCCAGGTAAGGAAACAGAGCAATTACTGCTCTCCTCGAAAGAGCTGCAGCCACAAAGTACCATCACCTTTGTGAAGACTCAGGATGTAGATATCACCTCAAAATAAAGAACTGCAAATTGGTAGTGTGTGAAACCCACCCTAAAATGCAGATACTTCCTGTGAGACCTCAAAATTGTAGTTATTTTTAGATTCCTTGTCTGGTAAGTGAGCGGGAAAAGCATCAGGAGTAAGTTGTGATGTGGATAACGACTGAACCAACAGACTTTCAGGCAAGGGATGTACAGACAGAAAGGAAGAATTTCCCAGAGCTGGCCTATACGGATGTGCAGCTGCCCTAGGAACAACAGGACAAACGTGTGATTAGGACCATAGGTACTTTCCTTGATGGTATCTTCATTAGATGCTAAAAGAAGCTCATCTCTAGCTGGTGTTGACTGCAACATGTCTGTAGGAATATTAGATTTATATTGCTGTGTCTGAAGAACGAGCTCCAATAAGTCAGCAGCATTCTTTAGCCCTGAATGAATGAAAAGGAGCCCTTTCAAGTGGGAGCTTATTCAGGGAATGGGTCAGAATCTATTTCAGTGGGAGGTGATGGTGGAGTGGGGAGGACAGAGTACCAGTCCACTTGCCTCTTGGAGAGAGCAGGTCTGAAACAGAGCCAGTGTCATCACCATCCCCTTGATATTCTGGAGATAGCTGATCTGAGTCTGATTCTAAAAGACAGCTATTAGCCTCCTAGTATCTAGAAGACATTGGAATGGTCTCTTATAGAATTTTTAACAGTCTGCACCAAAGCATCAGAGGCTGCCAGGGCTCTAGAACCGACAACAGAGATGGCCCCAGGGTCGAAATCAATAGAGGGGCTGAGATCGTTGTGGTGAAGGCATTGGAGTCGGGCTGAGACAAAGGAGCTGCAGTCAATTGTTATGTCGATATTGTAGCGACATCAAGCTTGGGGGGACAAGGGTTCTGCAGTGGGAGCGAGTGAAGATGCTGCCCAGTGGATTCCTTATAGCACTAGAGGGACAGATGGAGCCAGAGGACAAGTGTCAATTGGAGAGCCATGGTCCCATGGAGGCTAGGAGAGTGCCATAGGGGACTTTCACTCTCTTAAAAAAATCCATCAGGGCTTGCGGGAAGGGGATGGATGTGGAACCCGAGTTTGGAACTCCGGCTATGACGGTGCTAGTACTGACATGGACAATGGAGGCAGAGTAGACAGAAGTTGGGGGAGAATGTGGTGTAATTGACAGAGCTGCCGACCTTGGTAATCAGGTTCGACTTTCAGCATCAGCTCAACATCTTGTGATTCTGTGCAAATAACAATCTCCCTGTACCTACCAAAAATGAACGTGTGATTGTGCAATGTAACTGGTGCTCATGTAAAGGGCTCCAATACTTTTGGGTCGAGTCTGCGCTATATAGAAAATTCTGTTCACACGTGGTGAACTGAAGCTCTGAACTACATTGAAATGTACATTAAAAAACAAGGTCAGGGCACCTCTGATATTTTCAGGGCTTGATGCTCAATGTTGATGTTGAAAAGCGCCCCTAAAGCCACCGGAGAGGTATTTCAAAAGTTGAAATATTAAACAAGCATTTGCAATGCAATAGGTCTTGCATGTACGAGAGTTTAAGCTATTGGCATTGTAAATGACAATTTTATTTACTATTTTTTATTTTTATTTTATTGAGCGCAAACTTGACCCGAATCGGGTATCAGAGCGCTTTACATAGCACCAGTTGCTTTACATGAGGATACATTCATTTTTTTTTGTCAGGCACGGGGAGATTAAGTGATTTGCCCAGAATCACAGCGTCATTGCCAAACCTCGAACCCAGTTCCCCAGATTCAAATTCGACCATCGTAGCAGTTAGGCCAACTACTCTCCCCTAACACAATGCCTTTTATTGATCTGTTTTGATAACTAACACATACATAAAAGGCAAATAACTAATCCTAGGGTTAACCTAATTTATAAATTCCCTTTTTTTGATGGATAATGTAGGGATTGTGTATTCTAGCACACAACACTCAGGTGATTCTCATTATGTTATGTAGACAGAGCTCTTTAAACACTGGTCAGGTGAATACCAGGTTGAAAATATGTTATGCAATAGTTTGTGGTCAATGTGATGTTGTATACTCGCTTTTTAATGCGAAAATGTTTTATTTTACATGTACGATTCTGGATATATTTTCCTAATTTAATTGAGTTACGTAGCAATGATAACAATGAAATGATTGAGTTACGATTGTATAAATCTGCCTTTATAGATGTTTGTATGCTTGTTTTAAAAGAAAACCTCATTTGCATTGTCTATATTTGCTGTATACTCAGACCTTAGCATGCAAGGGGTATTGGATTGCCCTTTATTTTTCTTACCATAGTGGAGACAGAAGCAAATAAAACAAACTGCCCAGGATAACACAATGTGATTAAACAGGAAATCCAGAATTGAAATTATGTTACCATGGTTTCATGATTAACAATTTACCCACCAGACCACATCCTGTCTGCACTGGCCATCCCATTGCCACTGTCCTTACTTAGGTCCTGGGTGCCTCCAAAATATAAAGTAGGAGCAAAAGCTGATAGTCAATACCAGACCTATTGGCTTTGCAAATGCGTCACGTTTGTAATTAATTTATATGTCAGGATCCCGCACAGCTGTGCTGCATAATTTACTAAACATTAACCTTTACTTTGGTCTTCTGCGTCAACCAAGGTCAGCTAAAAGCACAAATATTTTGGGGTATTCTAAAGTACACATTGCCATGGTAGGCCCTGGCATTTAAGGGAACCAACTGTGCACAGATGTGTTTCTGTTGAAAGAGCACATCCTGACTTCTCTCGCAGTTAGTTAGCCAATGGCTGAAGTGAGCTCATCCTATGCCCCTGGCTGTAAAAGGGGCTGAAGAAAAAACGTGAATAAGAGAACAAACCAATGAATGAATTGTCATGGCTAAAGTCAAATTTAAAAATAGAATCCCAACACAGGTAGGCACACAATCATCTGGAGTCGATAGTAGGCAATGACCTTCAAGTTATCAAAGCTCTGGTTGGCTTGCAGCACGCGTTCTGCGGGTTACACGCAACTTCCTGGAGTTGTGTGTTCACTTAACCTTGGTGGCTGCTGAATGCCTCACACGACGCCAATTCGTAGACGAGTGCTCCTCGGGCGGCTGAACACAGCAAATGGCCGCTGCTCTTTTAACACATGTGCTGGGCATGAATGTAGCTGCTGGAACATAAAAGACCAAATGGCTGTTGACATTTGGTGAACCCTAAAAAGGTATACTGGGCAAAAGCATTGAAACACTTTCATGAAGCTTTTGCATTTGACTCGTGTGGGACATCTAGTAACGACTAGTGGAACTGCAGCTTGATGTAAGAATAATTTCAAAGACCTTGCATTTGACTCGTGAGGGACATCTAGAAACAACTAGTTGAACTGCAGCTCTTTTTAGAATTATTTTGATATTGGGTACTATAATATTCACTGCCCACTGCTAATCTCGTCCCATAATGCTTTGCAGGGCCTTTGGTTGGGATTGCTTTTTTGCCAATAACTGTGCTTGGGGTGGTCCTAAGAGCATGGGACCACCACCGAAGTTCAACAAGACGTGCTTTTTGTTTATGTTTTTTGTGTTCAAGGCATCTGCTTGGTCCTCCTCCTAGGTTAGGAGAGACCCCAAAATCATCACCTCTCTCATTGCCTAATATTTTAATTCAAAAAGTTCACTTTTGTGGATTGGTATTATGCTTTTTAGCATGTAAAATTGCTTTATCAAAGCATCTGAAGATGTTGATTTAGCTGCTGCTCTGCGTGATTAAGCACGGTTTTTGTACAGTGCTATGTGCAATTTGTGCAGTGCAAATTAGTACAATCTCCATTAGTTCAGCGTAGTACTACGCCCAGGGTTACTGTGCACCTCGGGTTAATGGAGCCTCGGCTCACATTATCACTAACGAAGCTGTCATTATGGCCATCGTGGCACAATAATTAAATAAATAAACAGTCGCGGCCGAAGTGGACCGGATAAACAAGGGGGGGCCGAAGCGGACCGTGCTGTAAATAAAAACAAAAGGGTGCTTACAGACTAATGGAGACCGTGGGTGTAATGTCACAAGCTAACAGTCCAGTCCGGATGCGCCGTCGCAGAAGGACACAGGGCGGTAACAAAAAAGCCTTCCTTTCAATCAGAGGCCAGCGTTTAACATAAATGATGAAGCCAGCCAATCAAAATGATGGGCGTGGCTACAAGTCCACTGCTGAAATTTTCTCGATCACAATAAGCCTCTCAGAGCGAGGAGCGCATGCACGCTCCAGCGCTAGGCGAGACTTAAAAATGAGGACTGTGCTGGTAAAAGTATATTTCAAAAGTATTAATCCTTGGTGGAAGAGCACGGCAAGACTTGGATGATCTGGCCTAGACTGTAATGCTGTGAAAGCACTGAAAGGATTTGACCTAGAGAACATTTTGGAACAACCCTCAATGTTGGATGAAGAAGGAACATCACAGTCATTGACCAACAAGTAATGAAGTGACCAATGTTCAGGGAGCCTTTCCTTATTTTTGAGAAGGACGTACAGATCACTAAGAAAAAAAACTCCTATATGTGAGGGAATTCTAGGATTATGAAGTCACTTTTATGACGAAATGCCACTGTGAAAAAAATTACAGTGAAGGCAAGTTGTTGTGCTAAATTGCATTGTATAAGGTATAAACGGATACTGGTATTAATTTCTGAATACTTTACTAACAGAGAGGGTTTTTTTTTATGGATCGGAGTTAAGGGTAGTTTAAGGATAAATTTAAGGTTGAAGTTAAAGTTAGTGTAGATTAAGGTTGAGGAAAGGGCTTACAGTTAGATTTAAGGTTCGTATGGATAAGAGAGTTTGAAATGCCTGTATTCCAAAAAGAAATTCATTTTAGGGATATTGCAAGCCATCCTATGTTCAGTAGAATTTTTGTTTTTGGCATTCATACTGGGTTCTTCACAAAAACACTCTTCACTCCAGTACAGATCTGTTAGGTGAGGGTTACAAAAACAAGAGCACTCATAGGAAATTTCTACTGGCGTGTCTGCTTCAGAGATACAAATCCATAATGACTTTCAAGCATGTATATCCAAAAATGGGATACCAGGCAAAGAAACCAAAAAGAAAGTGAACCGTGCTGTTTATATTTAGGACGCGCTTCTCAGTAGAGTACAGAGAGTGTAAGTCTGCAACAGAATACTCTGTGGTTAGCATAAGTAGCATAAGTACCACTTGATACCACTTTTCCACAGCAAAAGAACAGGATATAAACGATGTGTATGATAGCACTTTGTGAAACGAAATACAATGGCTCACACAAAATGTGCTCATACATGTTAGAGCGCAGATAAAATTCCGTGGGCTGCACAAACATTTGGAGTTTCTAGCAGCAGATGAAAGGGCTAAGGGAAGGGGAGCCACTGGGTGTCAAAGGGGCCAGGCACTAGCTGTCACACAGAACCTACATAAACTTATTGAGCATACCTGCCTGCAATAAGAGTACCCCTGGTTCTGGAGAAAGGGGTGGTGGACATACCTGTAGTAGTATTTGTCTTATTACTTGACTTTGAGGTATCTCAGTTTGGCAGGAACTGGCAAAGGAAACCTAAATCAATCCAAATGTGAAAGGGGTGCAAATTATTTAGCCCCTACATGTAACTGATTTCCAATACACAAAAAAACATATTCTGGCTTGAAGTTATAGTGACATTGTTTTAGGACACACATACACAGGAAAATTCAGAATGAGTGAAAACTCAAGTGTGCTTAGTGAAGGCACTGAAAACAGAACCCTTTGTAGTTTATTAGCACGTACTTTGCAATAAATTAGAATTATATTACACATTTTCAGCCATTGACAATGCATTAGATACACAGGGCAAGCTGAATAAGAAGGAAAAGATGAAAGCTCGCCTTTAAAAACTATACACTACTATACACCTATTCCGCACACAAACACACACATATATACACAGATGTATGTGTGTCTGTGTGTATTAAAAGGGTCCTGATGGTTTAATACAGAATAGTACAGTTTAAAAAAATATGCAAGGTGTTTCCATTACAAAATAGTGACATTTTAACAAACGGGAAACAAATCAGCAAACGCTATTTTGCTCTATAATCAGCTCCGATCGCCAAGAACACATAGATGACATTTCGGACATGTACTATAATTATTGAGCACACAACTGCCTCTGAAAGGACTGACTTTTCCACGGTGTCGGCTGTCAGAATAGGCGAGGTGCAAAGGAGCCACAGCTGGTATAAAACGGCCTTGCGAGGTAAAGTTTGTTTAGCAAGGTAATACTGGCATGTCTGTCCCCTCCCACCAGGCAAAAAAGCACTAGTGGGCAGAAGCGTAGCTTTTGTGGCATTAATTTTTAACGAAATAAAAACATCAGCCACTATACTGTCTTGCGCTTCTTTTGTAGGACAAAGTGAAGGCCTTTTGGGGGTCTGTGTGGACAGGGAGAACCGGAGGGCCATCGCCTTTGATGCTTCCAGTTAGAAAGAAACACTGTGAGTACGATTAACCACCGACCA
Source organism: Lissotriton vulgaris (assembly GCF_964263255.1). Classification (NCBI taxonomy): domain Eukaryota; kingdom Metazoa; phylum Chordata; class Amphibia; order Caudata; family Salamandridae; genus Lissotriton; species Lissotriton vulgaris. Next base: position 772,196,644 of record NC_141685.1, on the reverse strand, counting down.
GGTTTTCCGGCCGAGGATTCGCATCACATCCAGCCCCTGCCTTTAGCTTCCGAACAAATCGATTCGTTGACAGACTTCATCGTCTGCTCCAAGACACCAAGCTGGTAGCATCCAATCGTTAGCTTTTGTCTAGGAAAGAAGAAAACAAAGAAGAGTTGAAATTATAACTCACTCAAATAAAATGTAAATGTGCTCAACCCTACAATCTTCAAACTATATGGGAGAATTATATTGCCAAATGCTTAACACATATCTCACTTCCTCTGCCCCTTCAGACTACATTGTTCGGCAGTTATCACTGCTACCATGCACTTACAGGAATAGCCTTTTAAATATAAACATGTATACACCCAGCTAAAAGCCACACCAACCGACTTTTCTCTTTACCATGGGTAGATATGTCAAGGCACTTGTATTAACCAGCAAATCCAAGTAGTTATGTACTGTAGGGTGTTATCACTTCTAAAAAATTCAAGAAATGTATTGAAATCTGCAATATTGACTCGTTGTTGGAAAACCCTGTGCCATACTTATTTAACCTAGGGGAAACAAATACAAATCCTTAAAATAGCAAATGTGATTATGCACATTTTATTTAGAAGTAACACCCCCTTAACTTTATGAAGGACATTGAAGCGCTTGCATTGGACTTAGGGGGCACATCTAGAGTCTAATTGAAGTAGTGCAGCTTGGTGAAGACTTAAAGCAGTCAGATCTGACTAGAGAGGGACACTATGTAACCACCTTAAGTACTGCAGCATTATGAAAGACTTTTCAGGCTTTTACATCTGAGTCGAGAGGGCATCTAATCAGGGTGGCTCCTCCACAATGGCGAGCCAGCAGGTGAAAAATAAAACGATTACCTAAATAATGTCATTTTTCATTTGCCAGCTCTGAGCCAGCGCATTCAGGGAAGGGTGGGCTGAGGCATGGGAGAAGTGCACACTTAAGTTTCTCCAGCCCGGCTGAATTGAACAGCCGGGCTGGAGAAACACCACAGACTCCCTGATCTGAGCGGAGCATCTTTTCAGCCTGCTCAGACCAAATCCTCGCGCTGCTCTCATACCATGAGAGCAGCGTGGGGATTGCACAGGGAGTCTGTCCCAGTATATGCTGGGAGCCTGGGACCAGGAAAAAACACAGAGCTGCGAAGCGGGAGGTGGGCGCACCTCAAGGTAAGTGTTTTTTACAATTATTAACCACCCCTGCGCACTCCCCCACCAGCGCTTCCCCCTACACCCACTCACCACCTCCTCATTGGGTCTGCCGCCACTGCATCTAATAACAACTTAAGGTATTGCAGGTTTGTGAATATCTTGCCCAACTCCAAAAAAACTCATTGTTAAAATACAGGCATATATAAGATTATAAAGCATTTTTGAAATGTCTATCTCCTGGTTTGCTCAATTGACATTGACATGTTGCTTCTTCCTACCTCAACACACAGCATAAGGCAACGGATCAGCCCAATCCAGTCACAGACCGCCTTTATATAAGCAACTGCACTTTTATGGTACACATATGTACTGCCAGTGCACAAGTTACTACTTGTGTAACGATATATCTGTAAGAGACATTAGTTAGTGATAGATTCCTTACCTTAGAATATCCCCAGGCGTCAGACTGGATCCGGAAATTTTTGCGTAGCAGTACCCTTGCGCGTCGGTAGGCGTCGTCTGCGGCTCCACGTCCGTCGTCGGCGTCGTGGGCACCGTGATGACGTTGTCGGAGTACTTAGATGCCTCCGCGTGCTGACGTCAGTTCTTAGACACAGCTTTTCCGCGCCAGAAATGCAGAGCCATGTTAAAAACCAACACTGGTGCCATTGAAACTAGGGCCCTGAAAGGGGATGACCTTAACCCTAGATATCGGTTCGCAGAACGGGGAGGATGGGTGGGTCGGTAAGGAATCTATCACTAACTAATGTCTCTTACAGATATATCGTTACACAAGTAGTAACTTGTGCATCTGAAAGAGACACGTTAGTGATAGATTCCTTACCTTAGAATAGATACCCCAGCAATACCAACCCCGGTGGTGGGTCTGCGAACCAATAATCACACCAGAAAGTCCTGGAGTACGGAACGGCCAAAGAAGCCATCCCTCCGGACATGGCTGTCCAGGCAGTATTGTCTTGCGAACGTGTGCAGCGAGGCCCACGTAGCTGCCTGACAAATGTCCTGCAAGGGGACTCCTCGGCCCAGGGCAGTAGTAGTCGCGTTGGCCCGAGTGGAATGGGCCCTCAGCCCAGCAGGAGGTTCTTTTTTAGCCGAAGAGTAGCACGCTTGGATGCACAACACGATCCACCGAGAGATGATCCGTTTGTGCACCGCCCGTCCTTTCTTAGCGCCCACGTAACCAACAAAGAGTTGGTCATCCACCCGGAACTGGCGTGTGCGATCCAGATAGTATGAGAGCGCACGTTTTGGGTCCAGATGGTGGAGCCTCTCTTCCTCTTTCGAGGGATGCGGAGGCGGAAAGAAGGTGGGCAAGGTGATGGACTGCCCGATGTGGAAGGCTGTGACTACCTTGGGCAGGAAAGAGGGTCTTGTCTGCAACACAACCTTGTCCGGATGGACAGAAAAGAAAGGAGGTTTTGAGGAAAGAGCCTGGAGCTCACTCACTCTCCTGGCAGAAGGTGATGGCAACCAGGAAAGCAGTCTTCAGAGTAAGAAGTAGGATAGGACAGTTGTGAAGTGGCTCAAAGGGAGCGCACATCAGATAAGTAAGAACCAGGTTCAAGTCCCACTGAGGCATCACAAAGGGAACAGGTGGAAACGTGTGTGTGATGCCTTTCAGAAAACGATTTACAATAGGGAACTTGAACAAAGATGGTTGATCAGGCAGCCTTAGAAAGGCCGAAAGGGCAGAAAGGTAGCCCTTGATAGTGCCCAGAGCAGAGCCCTGCTGGGCAAGAGAAAGAAGAAAGAGAAGAACCTCAGAAAGAGGGGCAAAGAGAGGATCCACAGCCTTTGCTGTGCACCATGCCACAAATCTGTTCCACCTGCATGCCTATACCGACTTTGTGGAGGGACGCCTGGCTGCCAGAATGATATTACAGACTTCAGGAGGCAAGTCAAATGGCCTCAACTGTCGCCGCTCAATCTCTAAGCATGGAGGTGGAGACTGGACAGGTTCGGGTAGAGGACCGTCCCCTGTTGCTGCGACAGAAGGTCCTCCTGAAGAGGCAGACAAACCAGGGGATCGACTGACATACTGAGTAGCTCTGGATACCAGTACCTTCGTGCCCAGTCTGGAGCCACAAGGATGACTTGGGCCTGGTCGCGTTTGATCTTCTTCAGCACTCTGGGCAGAAGTGGTATAGGCGGAAATGCGTACAACAGACCGCAACTCCACTCCCGACGAAAAGCGTCTCCGAGCGCGTGCCGCCTTGGAAATTTCAACGCGCAGAACTGATGACATTGCGCGTTCTCTTCTGTGGCGAGTAGATCTAACCAAGGCTCTCCCCACTGCTGAAAGGACCTTGCGCCACGTCCGAGTTCAGACGCCATTCGTGATCCATCATGCACCAGAGTCTGAGTTCGTCCGCCCTGGCGTTCAGAGAACCTGCCAGGTGTTGAACCACCAGGTACATGCCCCGATGTTCCAGCCAAGCCCAGAGACGCAGAGCCTCTTGGCAAAGGGTCCACTCCGCCCTGTTTGTTGCAGTACCACATGGCAGTTGTGTTGTCGGTGAACACCTGCACTACCCTCCATATGACAGAAGGAAGGAATGCCTTCAGTGCAAGCTGAATCGCCCGAAGCTCCAGCAGATTGATGTGGAGCTGGGACTTTGCCGGAGACCAGAGGCCTCTGATCTCTGCCTCCCCCATGTGACCGCCCCAACCCAGAAGGGACGCGCCCGTCACCACTGTGTATTCCGGTTGGGGAAGGGCGAGGGATCTGCCATTGACCCAATCCCGATTTGTGAGCCACCACTGCAACTGTCTTGCAGTACCCTCTGAGATCTGAACGTGATCGGACGGGTTACCTTGGTGCTGTGCCCCCTGGAACTTCAGGTCCCACTGCAGAGCCCGCATATGCCATCTGGCATGATCCACGAGCAGGATGCAGGAGGCCATCAGACCCAGCAGCCAAAGCATTATCCTGATCGAAACCCAGGACAGAGGCTTAAAGATCGGAATCCTAGCCTGAATGTCCCGGACTCGCTGTCGGGAGGATAAACCGGAAACTGCGCTGAGTCCAGAACCGCTCCGATGAAAAGGAGCTTCTAGGAGAGAATCAGTTGTGACTTCGGCACGTTGATGGAGAACCCCAGCGATTGCAGGAGGTCGGCCATAGACTGGAGGTGGGAGCCAAGTGCCTGAGGCGAGCCCGCCTTCAACAGCCAGTTGTCAAGATAGGGTAAGACTGACACCCCTAATCTGCGCAGATGATCTGCGACCACTGCCATCACTTTCGTGAACACCCGAGGGGCGTTGGTAAGGCCAAAGGGGAGCACGGTGAACTGAAAATGCTCGTGGCCTACCGTGAATCGCAGGTAACGTCTGTGGGCAGGCAGGACGAGAATATGAAAATAGGTGTCCTGCAAGTCCAACGCCACCATCCAGCCTTGCGGATCTAGGGCAGACAAGACCTGAGCAAGTGTGAGCATCTTGAACTTTTCCTTCCGGAAGAAGCGATTTACGTTCCGAAGGTCTAAGAAAGGATGCAGGCCCTTGTCTTTCTTCAGCACCAGAAAGTAGTGGGAATAACAATCACGACCTACTTCTGGCGTTGGAACGTGTTCGATGGCCCCCTTGGCCAAGAGGGCCGCAACTTCCTGCTGGAGAAGTGCCAAGTGATCCGCAACATGCGGTGGTACTGAGATGGCATGGCTGGAGGGGTTGTCTCGAAGGGGAGGGAGTAGCCCCTTCGCACAATTTGCAGCACCCACTTGTCCGAAGTGATGTTGCGCCAGTGGTGGAGATTATGGCGTATTCGCCCACCGACTGGCAATTGATGGCACTGAAAGGACGGACTAGGAGGGCTTGGAAGCGGATGCTGCAGGGGTGGAAGTGGACTGGCCCGTCCGTTGGCCCCCTGAACCGCCTCGACGGTTCCCACGTCTGCGGCCATGCTGAGGTTATTGCTGCTGTGGCCTGTGGCTCTGCGATTGCTGTGGGTTGCCCCTTTTGTGGCCATGAAAGGAGCGAAAAGCAGAAGGTGGAGGAGGTCGAGTGGCCGACAGGCCCAAGGACTTCGCCGTAGCCCAGGAGTCCTTAAAGCTCTCCAACGCACTTTCTGCCTTGTTGCCAAAGAGGCGAATGCCATCAAAGGGCATGTCCATCAAGGTGTTCTGGACATCCCCTGAGAAGCCAGTAGTCCTCAACCAGGCGTGGCGCCAAAGCAACACCGTCGTGGAAATCGACCTGCCCAGTGAGTCAGCGGTATCCAACCCACAATGTATGGTGAACTTTGCTGTATCACAAAACATCTTAGGGATCTGCACTGGCTCAGAGTCGAGAACAGGATTCGTTTTAAAACGCTGAGCTATTTGTTTAAAATTAAAGCCGGGACCGCCCCCAAGTATCTCCTAGATCTTGCCAAACTCCACGTTCCCAATCGCAATCTTCGCTCAGCCACATTAGCAAAGTTTGCGGTTCCCAGGTATAAACGGGCCAAAATGGGCGGGAGATCATTCTCACATCTGGGTCCAACCCTGTGGAATACTCTGCCCATTCAAATACGCAAAGAGGAAAACTACAGGATCTTCAGGAAAAGTGTAAAGACCTGGTTGTTTGACCTATAAGTACCCTGGTTTCTCTCTCTGGTTAGCTGGGCTCGTGATCCTCCTTTTCGGCGCCGGGAAACCCTTTGTGGGTAGCTGCGCGCCTTATAAATACTATAAAATAAATAAATAAATAAATAAATATCTCTCCCAGCTTCAATCGCCTGGGAAAGAACTGTCTGGGCCTCCTCCGCACAGTTTGGCAGCACCTGCGCAACCGTGTCCCACAGAGAGTGGGTATGACATCCCAAGAGGCATACAGTGTTCACCGACCGCAGCCCTGAGCTTGCAGATGAAAACAGTTTCTTTCCAAACTGGTCCAGCTTCTTGAATTCCCTATCCGGAGGTGAGGTAGGGAACACGCGCTGGGAAGCCAAGGCTTGGACAACCAAGCTCTCAGGGGTGGGGTGTTGAGTAAGGAAGAGGGGGTCGCCCGGAGCCGGGCGATGGCGTCAGGCCACGTTCTTATCCACAGGAGCCCCTGTGTTGGGCCTGGACCAGGTGCCCAAAGAACGTCAGTGCTTCGTTAAAAGGCAGCAAGGGCTCCGAAGAGATAGCTGCCGGTTGGAGCACTTCTGTCAGGAGGTTAGTCGTGACGGCCACTGTAGGGAGTTCGAGGTGGAGAGCCTCGTCTGCCCTACGCAACACCACTGCGTAGCTAGCTCCCTCCTCCATAGCCACGGTAGGAGGAGACAGCATGCCGGGATCAGGTGAGGTGTCAAGACCACTGGCCTCCCCCAAATTCTCAACCCAGTCCGCATCATAAGCACTCTCCTGTGCTAGAGGGTCCTCAGACCCCTCCCAGTCCTCCCCTTCCTCCGAAGTCTGTGGAACAGGCTCAAAATAAAGAGGACGGACATAGGGCACAAAAGGCCTCATTGGCGTCGGTACCGGCGTTGAGCGACGTCGATCCGGCACCATGTCAGGGCTGAACCTGGGGACGACGTTGTCCCGAGGAGCGCTCGACGTCGGAAGCGGTGCTGGGGAGATCGACGCCGGTGGAGGTGTCACAAGGTTAACCGCCAGCCCCGTCTGGCCCGTGGTGGCAGCAGGTGCACCGGCGGGTCAGACGGCCCAACGAGTCGGGCCATGGCAGCAAGAAACTCTTGCACCTGAGTAGGTCTCGCCCCCATACTCGGAAAGGGGGGGTAGACTGTAGTCGACATCGCAGGCTCGGCAGGAGCCGCGGAGGTGGCACTGCCTGCACCCTCAACCGCGTCGCACGATGGGAAGTCGAAGAGCGACGATGCTTCTTCGACTTCTTCCTGGAATGCTTCAACTAACCTGACCCCGAGTGCGAAGACTTCGATCCAGAAGAATGGTGATGGCGGCTCCGCAACCGGTCCCTCGACCTCCTGCGGGACCGGGAACTCGAGCGGCACGAGGCCGACTGCCAGACTTCAAGCAACTTTCGGGACCGCTCCTGCTAAGTTTTTGGTGCCATGGCCCGGCAGTCGGGGCACAACTTGGGGTCATGGTCGCGCCCCAGGCAGTAGAGACACACGCGGTGTGGGTCGGTCACCGACATCGTGCGGTGGCAGTCTCCACAGTTCTTGAACCTGGGCATCCCTACGGCACCAGGAGTCGATCGACTCGAAAAGATGAGGTAAAAGGCCTACAAAAACTTAGTCAAAAAGTGACTAGGGGTACTAGCTCTTTCCGGATTTTCGCTTGTTGGCGGCGGAAAAGGAAAGGGCTGACGTCAGCGCGCGTGGGCGCGTCTAAGTAGCTCCGACAATGTCATCCCAGCGCCAATGACGCAAACGGAGCCGCATGATGCCGCCTACCGACTCGCAGGGGTTCTGCTTACGAAAAAACTTTCCGGATCCAGTCTGATGCCTGGGGGTTATCCTAAGGTAAGGAATCTATCACTACGTGTTTCTTTCAGATAGGGACATCTAGTAATGACTTCAAGTGCGGAAGCTTTGTGAAATACTTTTTAAGCAGTTGCTTCTGACTAAATACAATATCTACCAGTTGCTTCTGACTCAAGAGGGACATCTAGTAATTACTTTAGGCACTGCAGCGAAGCAAAAGGCCAGACCTTTTGAAGGCTTGTTCTATATGCACACAACTTGAACTGAAGCCAAATATATCCTGACACTCCCCCTTGCAACCAAATATTTTGAAAACAATTAATATATTTGAATAAACCATAGTGATAATGCATAAAATAAATCTAAGGCCCCAGGCTAGGAAACATTTGAGTTAACGTGAGTTCTAACTGCAAAAACAGAAAGGGGCATATCACAGCAGCTTTGCGCAAGTGCAGAAAAAAGGGAAAATGCTTTGAGAGACAGAATAGAGCACACTGATTTTTCTCCCACCACTAACACAGAATGATTTTTGCACGAAGGCAAAAACTGAGACAATAGACTGTGAAATGATATACCTTTATTGAATATCAATCATTGCATTTCAGTTGCAGAGCTTTTTTTTTTAACAAAGAAATCAAAATGCATGGATAAAACATTTTAAAGAAATAAAGCAAGCTTGAATTTTCAAAACTCTGGGGATCGAGGGGAAAGTCACGTCTGTGTTTTCAAACAGCTATAATAAAAATTTAATATTTTATTTTTGCTTTAAAATAAACTTGCTGCTGTATTCTTCCCCAATAAAATATCTGAAACCCAAATTTAGGATTTCCTTTATTGTACTGAGGAAAACAATCTCTTGAACCACTATTTTTCCTCCATTAACCATTAGCAGGAATACACGCCAAAACCACATTTGCTAAAAATGTAAACTGTATATTTAAAAGATTCCGCAGGCAGTCTTGGAAGGTTCTACGAGGCAACCCCTTAAATAAAAAAAAAAAAGTGCGAAATTTTGGGGATGTTCACATCATTAGTTTCCGTTTATCCCCTACTATGAGGAGTAAAACCCTGCCCCCCCCCAAAAAAAAAGCCCACAATTACTGGAATTTGACAGATAACTCCAGGAGGCCATCCATCTGCCAATTCGTAAATTATATTTCAGTTCATTTAACAAACTCTCTTGTTGCAGACCTCGCTTTGAGCTTTAATACATCTTTCCAGGTTGTTTTAACTTGTGGTGGATAGTGCCGCTATTAAACCACCTTACTGAGATCCAGAAATCCCAGCCAAACTTGCACACATCTTAAACCTACCTCCCCTGACTAGCAAGGTGGCTAAGAACACAGCTTACAAATACTACAGAAACGTGATTGAGATATCACAGGTGAGGGTGAAGCACAGTGCAGGCGGTAACCCGCCTCCAATTTTGAAGGGAGGTAGAGAACCCTAGCAGGCCGGTGCAATGACTGACTACACCTGCCTGCAAGGGGATGTCTGGGGGGGGGCACCATGGGATCCCCTTTCCCCCTTCCAGAGGCTGCCATCAGGTGCTGCAAGGAGAGTCGCCAACTTTTAGATGGCGAACTCTCAGTGCGTCTCCTGAGGGCTACTTTGCCTCTGCGCCTGTGTCTGTAATTGCAGAAAGGGGGGGGGGGGGGGGTAGGGGAGGGGAGGGGAAGAGGGGGGGGGGGCTTAGGGGCCGACGCCATAACCCGCGCCGTGCCCCAGTAGAAAACCGGTTCTGGGCGCTTTGAAGCGCCCAGAAGCCAACCGAAGGGGCACGCCACCCGCCAAAAAAGGAGAGTGCCCAGTGGCGCTAAAAAGCGCCCAATGGGCATGCAGCGCTTGGTTTGAACCCCTCCAATCAGGGGGCTCCACCTGAGCGCTAAGGTGGTAGGATGGCGAATATAAGTCGCCGCTCGCCCAGGTAGCTCCTAACTTCGTGGAGCAGGGAAAGCGGCGCACCGGACGGAGTTCTGCAGAAAGAGGCCCGAAGTAGCTGTGCACGGCGAAGCTCTGTCGGAGAGGACGATCGGCGTGAAGACTACTGGACCAGCGGGAGGACGATCAGCGTGAAGACTACTGGACCACGGACTGAGCAGCCAGGAGTACGGTGCGCCTGCCGGGCGAACGGTGCCCTATGTCACCGAAGACGCCCGACCTACCCACGGTGCCGGAGATTCCATCGCTGACCTTGCTGCGCTTTGTGTCAGGCGGCGGGAGGCTCGGCTCAGGGGGACAGCGAGGTGCGCGATGCACTACACCACGAAAGAAGCCCGATCACCGGCGGTCTTAAGAGAGCCCAACAGCATCCCTGGGCCTTGGTAGATGCCCGCGCTCGCCTGCAAATAACAGAAGCATCTGCCCCCCTTTGGTCGAGGCCTAGTGGTGGGGGGGCACAGCGTGGAACCAGCCGGTGAGGCCACAAAAAAGGGGACATCGCGAGCGAGCGGCGGTGAGCCCTCGGCCGGAGCTGGCATTTTGTATTGCGGAAACCCCCTACCGACATCAGCCGTGTGTGAGGGCACCGGCACAGGCCTTCCGTCACCCGCAAAACCTGCGTCACCAAGAGCTGCGCCCGGCGCCGCGTTCAGCTGTTCGAGCAGCGGGGCTCACCACAGGAGGGACGCCAGAGCCGAACGGCTCGGTTCCGAAGCAGCACACACGAGTGTTTGATCAACGGGCAAAGGAAGGTATAGAGCGAGCTAACCCTCAGCATCTGATACAGGGACCGGTGTGCAAACTGGGTCCAGGTCACCAATTAATATACCCATATTCTCTCTTGGTGCATCCAATGGCGGCAGCACCCCGCCACGAATCATGGCCGAGGGTCAGCCAGAGGAGCTCGCGGAGCTACTCAAGCGTATCCGCGAGGTATCGGCGGTGCACGGCAAGGACTGGCTACAGCCACACCTGGAGCATGCAAGAGGCGACGGCCCAGAAGCACGAAGGGAGGACGAGGCCGGCCCTTCTTCGCCCCAAAAGCGCAGGATCACACCACAGAAGAAAGCCCCCAGGAAGAAGCCCCAAAGGAGAGAGCGGCCGACCGGGGGCTTACCAACGAGGACATAGGACCACAGCGAGGCTACCAGCAGTATGACGAGCGGTGAGCATATTACCAACATTGTGAAAGAATGTCTTAAATCCATGGCTCCTATGTGGCTTAAGGGTACAGGGCAGGGGGCAGTAGGGTCAGAGGAGCAGCGCGCAGAGGAGACATCAGGTCTGCCATAGCACTTTCTGGGCCCAGGCTGGGAGCGACAGGCGGGAGTACAGGGGAATGTAGGGCAAGCTGCCCAGGGTGAGCAGGGATCCCCAGTTGCAGCATGGGGGTACAATAGTACTGCAGGTACCACAGCGCACAAGGGTCCAGTTACTGATCCATACACCAGGCCTGCCCCCGGCCCGGTGTCATTAGTCACAAGAGCCACCAGCTTAGCTTGTCTTATCCCCCTGGCAGTCAAGGAGAGGGTATGGCGTAAAGAATGTATAGATATTTTCTCCCTGCTTGAGATCCATCTTGAGGGACTGGACCTCACAACTTGCGATAAGAAGGACGAGGATAGGAGGGAAAGGCACAGCGCTAGGAAGGAAAGGAACTTTGACAATTGGCTGAATGCATTTAGAATTTTGGCATGCATCACAGTTGAAAGATTCCTGCGCTGCACTGCAGATTTATGGCTCTACGAGGCCAATATTCACTGGGCACAGAAGCAGTTTCCCGGGGATGCCTGGCTGGAATATGACAAGGGTTTCAGGCTTAAGATGCAGAGACACCCTGAGATGGAATGGAATGAGGAGGATGTTTCTGGTTTTATACATAAGATGCTAGTGGCCAAGGAGGTAAAAGCTTGGGCAGGAAAAAGCGACCAGTCCTTTCGTAGTTCCTACCACAAGGGGAGGGGTAGGTCATTCCTTAGGGCGAAACACAGCGCAGGGAAACCCCTGTCCCCCAATGGAGCCATGGCCATTTGCTGGAAATACGATGCTGGGGACTGCTTGTGGGGCGCCGCGTGCAAATTTGAAAACACATGCTCAAGCTGCGGGGGAGGGCACCCGGCAGTGGCATGTTGGAGCAAGAGCGAGCCAAAAAGGGACAAAAAAGACAAGAATAAGAAACACTAGATTCAAGATAGCAGGTGGGGGGGATTTGAGAGACCTTCAAGATTGCCAGCTGGCCAGATCTCCAATTGACACACAACAGCTGCGCAGACTAGCTAACAAGTACCCTAACAGAACAGACGCCACGGTCCTAGTGGGAGGCTTTGAGGAAGGCTTTGTGATCCCATTCACGGGCCTTCTACCACTAGAGGGGGCCAACAATCTAAAATCCGCAATGCAACACCCCGACGTGGTGCGCGCCAAATTGGCTAAAAAAAATCATTGGGCAGAATTGAGGGACCTCTCCTGTAGGAGAGTAGGGTCTGCAATCCTATGATCACCCAGATTTTTTGCTTTTGTTTCACTGGTTTACGACTTTCTCTGGCTGTGGGCCTGCCAATCAGGCCCACAGCCTGGCTGTTCTCTCTCTAAATTACAACATGTACCCTAGGTGCATTTACCAATTGGTACTGGGCCACCTTATCAGACCCTGTAACACAGGGCATAGGTGTACCCAGGCCCTACCAGGGGCTGAAGCATGTATTATGCCACCCCTGGCTGGCCTCCTAAATTTGACACAACTGGCTGCATGACAGCTGGGGAAAAGTCGTGTAATCACCCTTTGCTGTAGATATAGTATACCTATATCTAACCCTAAAATGGACACACAGATTCCTATCAGTCACTCCTATGGCAGGCCTTAACAATCCTGAAGGCAGAGTGCTTGGAATCGTGTGAGATGGTGCTCTGGCATGAGCTGAGCCTGTCTGCAGCTTGCGGAACCAAGTCCTAATAGCTGTTCCATGATAACGCATACCATATACTCTTAAGTGCATTATAATCCTCGCGGTTAAATGCTATCTTTGGTATTGCTTTATCAAAACATGTCGAGTAAGGTGTCATACGAATTGGAATACTAACCCCTCGCCAATTCTGGCGACGGGGTTAGCATTCCACCCTTCTAGAGGGACACGACATGTATGTAACTGTGAACCCCGGTTAAAGTTAAACGAAGCCTCAGCTCCACAAAATGGATGCTGCCACCACAGACACGAGTCTGACCCCCTGCAGCTGGGAGTCCTTCCAGCGAGGGGAGCCTGGACAAAGGGTTTCCTGTCGAGGGCGGTGCTAGCACCGTCCCAGACAGGGTTTTGTGTATCCTGGGTAGGCAGGGCTTTACAGGAAGGTGACTGCTGAGTGGCACCCCGGTGCTCACTACGCATAGGCCGGTCAGAACCAGTTCCAGGGGCACACCAGCCCCTGGCCTGGGGGAAGTCCGGCATGGGTGAGGGGTGTAACCACCCCCGTCCTAGTCCCACCCATAGGCAGGACCTAGTCACCGGGTCAGCCCCCTTTTTTAGTATAAAGATAGGAGCGGGCCCCCTGTTAAAATTAGATCATCTTTGGAATCAAGACACGACTTTCTGCGAAAGGACATCAAGATTTCCTTCTTCAAGATTCTGACCCTTGGATAGTGAGGCTATGCTGGGGCACCGAAATGCCGAAGTTACCTAGCCCAGGGGCTGAAGCTGCATATGTCTCAAAAGACGTCGGGAATCCTCGTAGACGGACCAGGAGCCTGGAAGAAAGATGCTGGCAGGCGACCAGTGAAGAGAGTTCGAAGTGATCCAAGCCTGGATCTTGAAGATGGATGACACCTGAAAGCAGATGGGACCAAGTTCGAGACTACTAGCCAGCAGTCAGGTGGCACCAGGAGGGCACCGGATGGTAGTCACCTCGACTAGGTGAGTGGGTGACGTTGTGTTGGCAGATCTCACGGACCAGGAGGCGTTGTCGCCGACCAGGATGGAGGAGCGAGCTGTCCCACGATGGATGAAGCTGTCGGCGTCGCTGGACCCAGGATTGGGCAACAAAGCCTTGGCAAATTCAAGCCCACGCGGTGGACTCAAAATGGCGTCTGGAGTGGACCAGGAGGGTCCGGGGTGCCTCTCTTGAAGAAGGAAGCAAGGGCCAGTCTGGAGCAACCAGACCAGCAGCAGTGATGTCGTCGGGCGTCGTGAAGAAGGCCACAAGCCAGCCGGCTAGTAGCCACACAGCGCGGTGAGCAGGCAAAAGCAGAAGGGCCCCACGCAGATCGTGGAGATGCTGGAGGGCTGATCTTCGGTGCTGGAGCTGCTCAGGGTAGGGGCTTCTCGGACCCCAAAGCACTCACCAGTGGAGCACACGGTGGGCTTGTTGCTAAGAAGTCGTGCAGTCTTGGCGATCGTCGGTCCCTCGAGGTCTCGTCGCACTCACGGTTCTCAGCTTGGCTGTAGAGGTGAGTAGAGGTCAGAGGTGCCAGGGAAGCCGGGTCTCGTCGAGCTGGGCAGTCGGATTCCGGAGGAAGGACTTGCAGCAGACCGCAGTGTTCTTAGGATGGTGCCTGCGGATGCAGGGTGACTACTCCTTAGCCACAAGGGAGAATCTTGAAGAAGGAAATCTTGATGTCCTTTCGCAGAAAGTCGTGTCTTGATTCCAAAGATGATCTAATTTTAACAGGGGGCCCGCTCCTATCTTTATACTAAAAAAGGGGGCTGACCCGGTGACTAGGTCCTGCCTATGGGTGGGACTAGGAGGGGGGTGGTTACACCCCTCACCCATGCCGGACTTCCCCCAGGCCAGGGGCTGGTGTGCCCCTGGAACTGGTTCTGACCGGCCTATGCGTAGTGAGCACCGGGGTGCCACTCAGCAGTCACCTTCCTGTAAAGCCCTGCCTACCCAGGATACACAAAACCCTGTCTGGGATGGTGCTAGCACCGCCCTCGACAGGAAACCCTTTGTCCAGGCTCCCCTCGCTGGAAGGACTCCCAGCTGCAGGGGGTCAGACTCGTGTCTGTGGTGGCAGCATCCATTTTGTGGAGCTGAGGCTTCGTTTAACTTTAACCGGGGTTCACAGTTACATACATGTCGTGTCCCTCTAGAAGGGTGGAATGCTAACCCCGTCGCCAGAATTGGCGAGGGGTTAGTATTCCAATTCGTATGACACCTTACTCGACATGTTTTGATAAAGCAATACCAAAGATAGCATTTAACCGTGAGTATTATAATGCACTTAAGAGTATATGGTATGCGTTATCATGGAACAGCTATTAGGACTTGGTTCCGCAAGCTGCAGACAGGCTCAGCTCATGCCAGAGCACCATCTCACACGAGCCAGTTGTGTCAAATTTAGGAGGCCAGCCAGGGGTGGCATAATACATGCTTCAGCCCCTGGTAGGCCCTGGGTACACCTATGCCCTGAGTTACAGGGTCTGATAAGGTGGCCCAGTACCAATTGGTAAATGCACCTAGGGTACATGTTGTAATTTAGAGAGAGAACAGCCAGGCTGTGGGCCTGATTGGCAGGCCCACAGCCAGAGAAAGTCGTAAACCAGTGAAACAAAAGCAAAAAATCTGGGTGATCATAGGATTGCAGACCCTACTCTCCTACATGACCCCCCCCCCCCCCCCAAACTTTGGGACAATAAGCTAACCTTGACCAGGTGAGTCTTCTTGTTCTAAGTGGAAATATCTGGAGAGCCCATCGGCATTGCCATGATCAGTACCAGGTCTATGTTCCACTGTAAAGTCCATCCCCTGTAGGGAAATGGACCACCTAAGCAGTTTGGGGTTTTCACCCTTCATCTGATTTAGCCACAAGAGGGGCTTATGGTCGGTCTGAATCTTGAAGTGAGTGCCAAACAAGTATGGCCTCAGCTTCTTCAGGGCCCAAACCACAGCAAAGGCCTCCCTCTCAATAGCTGACCAATTCTTCTCTCTGGGGGTCAGCCTTCTGCTTATAAAAGCAATGGGCTGGTCATTACCATCAAAATTCAGTTGAGATAGAACAGCTCCCACACCCAACTCAGAAGCATCTGTTTGGACAATGAATGGTTTGGAGTAGTCTGGACTCTTAAGGATAGGTGCTGTGCACATGGCCTGCTTTAGGTCATCGAATGCTTTTTGACAGCCTGCTGTCCACTGAACCTTTTTTGGCATTTTCTTACTTGTCAGTTCATTTAATGGAGTCACAATTGATCCATAGGTCCTGACAAACTTTCTGTAGTAACCAGTCAGGCCCAAGAAAGCTCGAACCTGAGTCTGGGTGGTTGGAGGAGCCCAGTCCCTGATTGACTGTATTTTGCTCTCCAGTGGCTGAACCTGGCCTCCACCTACAAGGTGGCCCAGGTATACAACCTGTGTCTGCCCTATCTGGCACTTGGTGGCCTTGATAGTGAGGCCTGCTGCTTGCAGAGCCTCTAACACTTTCCTCAGGTGGACCAGGTGATCCTCCCAGGTGGAGCTAAAGACAGCAATATCATCTAGATATGCTGCACAGAAGTCATCCAGCCCAGTGAGAACATGATTCACCAACCTTTGGACGGTGGCAGGTGCATTTTTCAGACCAAAGGGCATTACCACAAATTGATAATGCCCACCAGGGGTTGAAAATGCTGTCTTGGGCTTGGCATCCTTAGCTAACCTGATTTGCCAATACCCAGCTGTCAGGTCAAATGTGCTTAAGTAGTTGGCAGAAGCCAATCTATCTATAAGCTCATCTGCCTTTGGTATTGGGTGGGCATCAGTTTTAGTGACTGCATTGAGACCCCGGTAGTCTACGCAGAACCTCATCTCTTTCTTACCTCCCTGGGTGTGAGGTTTTGGCACTAGAACTACTGGACTAGCCCAAGGGCTATCTGAGGGTTCAATGACTCCCAACTCCAACATTTTCTGCACTTCAGTTTTGATGCAGTCTCTAACATGATCAGGCT
The DNA here is from genome assembly GCF_964263255.1 of Lissotriton vulgaris. Classification (NCBI taxonomy): domain Eukaryota; kingdom Metazoa; phylum Chordata; class Amphibia; order Caudata; family Salamandridae; genus Lissotriton; species Lissotriton vulgaris. The sequence continues at coordinate 772,180,244 of NC_141685.1, read as the reverse complement.
GCCTGTAGATTTTACTCTTAACTGGCAGGCTGTCACCAGTGTCAACCTCATGGGTACACCAATTGGTCTGACTGGGTGTCAGAGAAAACATATGTCTGAAAGACTGAAGAACCTGTTTACAGTCTTTCTGTTGATGCTCAGAGAGGCTGCCACAAAAGACAACACCATCTACTGACCCATCATCAGGATTCTGAGTGAGCAGGTCTGGGAGAGGGTCACTCTCTTCCTCCTGTCCCTCATCTATGGCCATGAGCAAGCTCATGTCCTTCCTGTCGACATATGCTTTGAGCCTGTTGACATGGAGTATCCTGTGGGGGCTCCTGGGAGTTCCAAGGTCCACCAGGTAGGTGACCTCTCCCTTTTGCTCAAGAATTGTGTGGGGCCCAGACCATTTGTCTTTGAGTGCTGCTGGGGCCACTGGCTCCAACACCCACACCTTCTGTCCAGGCTGGTAAACAGTCAGGACAGCCTTTTGGTCATGCCAAGCTTTTTGAAGTTCTTGACTGGCCTTAAGGTTTTCAGATGCCTTCTCCATATACTCAGCCATCCTGGAGCGGAGACCAAGTACATAGTCCACTATGTTGGTTGCAGGCTTTTTGAGAGGTCTCTCCCATCCTTCCTTCACCAAACACAGGGGGCCTCTCACAGGATGCCCATACAAAAGTTCAAAAGGGCTGTAGCCAACCCCCTTTTGTGGGACCTCTCTGTAAGCAAACAGAAGGCAGGGAATCAGGACATCCCATCTACGCCTGAGCTTTTCAGGTAGTCCATGAATCATCCCTTTTAGGGTCCTGTTGAACCTTTCAACAAGCTCATTGCATTGTGGATGATAGGGTGTAGTGAACTTATAGTTGACACCACATTCCTTCCACATAGCAGTTAAGTAGCTTGACATGAAGTTTGCACCTCTGTCAGAGACAACCTCCTTAGGGAAGCCCACTCTGGAGAACACTCCAACTAGGGCCCTTGCCACTACAGGTGCTGTAGTGGTCCTAAGTGGAATAGCTTCAGGATACCTGGTGGCATGATCCACTACCACCAGTATAAACTTGTGCCCTGATGCTGTCTGGGAATCCATTGGACCAACAATGTCAATCCCCACTCTTTCAAAGGGCACCCCCACCACAGGCATTGGTATAAGGGGGGCCTTTGTTGTGCCACCTGACTTACCACTGGCTTGGCAAGTGACACAGGAGCGACAAAACTCCTTGGTATCCTCATTCATGTGAGGCCAGTGAAAGTGTGAGACAAGCCTCTCCCAAGTCTTTGTCTGGCCTAAGTGACCTGCTAAGGGAATCTCATGGGCCAAGGTAAGGAGCAAACCTCTCTGGGTCAAGGGTACAACCAGCCTCCTGGTCATGCCAGGCTTGGGGTCTCTTGCCTCAGTGTACAGGAGTCCATCTTCCCAGTATACCTTGTAGGTACCTGTGGCGTTCCCAGCAGCCTCAGCAGCAGCCTGCTGTCTGAGGGGTTCAAGGGAAGGGCAGTCTAACTGTTCCTTCCCCAGGTCTTCCCTTGAGGGTCCCCCTGAGCCCAGGAATTCAACTTGATCAAGTTCAAACTCTTTAGGCTCAGTTTCCCTCAATTCTCGTAGGTCAGCCTCCTCTGAGACTTGATCCTCAACCTGGGGCAAGGGGGAAGGCACAGCCTTAACCCTACTGCTCTTCTTCTTGGAAGGTGTCTGGTCCATTGTTCCAGGATCCAGCACCTGTTCAGTGGGGCATCTTCTGGCCTGTGACCTAGTCACAGCAAACACATGTGCTGGCAAACCTAACATTTCCATGTGAGTCCTCTGCTCCACTTCTGACCATTGTGATGACTCCAAATCATTGCCCAACAAACAATCCACTGGGAGGTCTGAACTAACTACAACCTTCTTTTGGCCAGTTACCCCTCCCCAGGAGAAAGCTACAATTGCCATACTGTGACTGGTAGTGACATTGCTTGCATTGGTCACCAGGAAATCTGTACCTGGCATGATTTGTCCAGGGTCCACAAAGTTAGGTGTCACCATTGTGACACTGGCACAAGTGTCCCTATAGGCCTGAGCCATTTTTCCATTAATGAAAGGTGTCTGTCTGTATTTGCCCAAGGTATTGGGACTTATGTCAGGGGATATATCCACATCCCCTGTACAGACAAGGACAGCCTGAGTGAGTGTGCCAACTAAGTTGTCATACCCCTCAGAACCCAAGGTTAACCCAACTAAACCCTTGGGAGGTGCACTACCACTGCTGACTGTACTAGGGGGCACAGGTGCCTTAGGGGCTGCAGTGGCAGGAGTCTGCCCTCCTCCTTTCTTGGTGCACTCACTAAACCAGTGAGTTTTACTTTTGCAGTATTGGCACCACCTTTTAGATTGGCCTTCTTGATTTTTCTTCTTCTGGGGAGCCTGACCCCCACCCTCTTTGGGTTGTTGGGGACCTGTCGAAGACTTCTGGTCATTTTGTTCCCCCTTAGAATCTTTACCCTTCTGGTCTGCTTTCTTCCGACCACCTTGATTCTGGCCCTGGTTCTGCTTAACTCTTGTTCTGACCCATCTGTCTGCCTTCTTTCCCAATTCTTGGGGAGAGGTCAGATCCGAGTCAACAAGATGCTGATGCAACAACTGGTTCTGACAATTGTTTAAAATTTGTTCTCTCATGATCAAATTATACAATCCTGTGTAATCAGTAACCTTACTGCCCAGCAACCAGCCCTCCAAAGCCTTAGTGGCACAATCTACAAAATCAGACCAATCCTGAGACTGAGTTTTCTGGGTATCCCTGAACAGCAACCTGTACTGCTCAGTGGTTAGGCCAAACCCATCAATCAGTGTATTCTTCAGGACTTGGTAATTGTTAGCATCCTCAACTCTTGTAGTGAGGAGCTTATCTCTACCTTTACCTTCAAAGGAGAGCCACAAGATAGCTGCCCACTGACTTTGGGGAACACCCTGCACAGTGCAGGCCCTCTCCAAAGCAGTTATCCATTTGTGGATGTCATCCCCTTGTTTAAAGGGGGGCACTATCTTATTCAGGTGCTTTGTATCAAAACTCCTTTCCCTATTGCTAGGTATATTGCTGCCACCAGTGGGGACTACCCCACTTAACTGTTGCTCTCTAGCAAAGGCAAGTCTCTCTTTGGCCAGGGCAAGTTCTTCCCTTTCAATCCTCAGATTGACTGCTCTTTCTTTAGCTTCATACACTCTCCTCTGAGGGGAAGTCATCCCTTTCTGAGAAGAGTGGTGAGAGCCATTGGTTTGAAGGGATCTGCCAGAGCCTCTTGACAGAGACCTAACTCGTCCATTCCCAATGTTAAGCTGGCCTGAGAGGGGTCCCAGGGCTCTCCTAGTACCATTCTCATGCCTGCTTAAGTTGTCCCTAGTTAGCTGACTAACTACTTCTGGACCTTTGTCTGCCTCATCCCCAGATGTCTCCTGATCATCATCCTCCTCACCTGAGAGATGGATGAGATCTGGGTCACCCCTGGTTCCTTCTAGGGCTGGCATGTCCCCTTCTGGATGGGAAGAGCTAAGAGCTTTCTCAGCTTTTCTAGCATCATAAGTCTCTAAGAGACCAATCAGAAATGGGATTGTGGGGTTAGACCCCTGTTTTAGCTTCCTGGAGGTACACACTTGTCTCATCTCCTGGAAGCTAAGGGCTGCATATCTAGAAGAGGCCTGTGGAGGGTCCTCAACCATCAGAGGGGTCTCAGCAGATTCTCCGAGGTTAGACATGCTTCTAGTGTGGTGTAAGTGATGCACCTACCTACACTATGTGTTTGCCTACTGATCCCTTGCTAAGAGTTGCAGCCAAGGTGTGCTAAGCCTTGAGGAGCTGCAACAGCTGGTTCAGTAGAACTCAGAGTATTCTAAGCTAAGTTATATGTACCTAAAAGTACTTATGTGATCTTTCAACAAGATATTCTTAGGGTACGTGTGGTAAAACAACAGCAAGCTCAAATCCCAACCGCTGCTCACCAATGTGAGAAGGTGGCCTGATATGCAGTGCTCACTATTCTAGTGAACACTATGTATCAGTCCAGCAACCCTTATTGATGATTGGTTGTAAGTCAACCTTATAGACCAGCTATCCTAGTAGCATGGATACGAGCAGTCTAAGGCTAAAGACTCGAGAGGGCGTGTTAAGCCAGCTGTTATACCACACATATACCCCTTGAACACCAAGTGAAAGGACACCACACAAGTGTTATGAAAATAAACAGTGTATTTATTAAGATCACAACAGCCCTGTACTCTTTATGAGGACAGGGTACTTAGCACAAAACAAAAATCTTACAAAAATACTTAAGTTAGCACAGTATATACAAATGCCCGAGGGGCACGGAAAACCATATACTCTGAAAGTGGAATGCGAAATTACTAGCTGGTAAGTACAGTACTAATAGGCTTTGGAATCGCTAGGTCTTGACTATAGAACCTTCAGATTACTTACAGGAGGCCTAGGGGACTCGGGTGCAGAGTGTGCACTCTCACGCGTGATGCGGGACAAAGTCTATGGTAGCTAGATTTCGCAGAGTTAGTGTTCTCGGGCGAACCCGACCTGGTAGGAGGAAAACGAAAGTGGATGCAGCCCCTGGGCTAGGTAACTTCGGCATTTCGGTGCCCCAGCATAGCCTCACTATCCAAGGGTCAGAATCCACTTTCGTTTTCCTCCTACCAGGTCGGGTTCGCCCGAGAACACTAACTCTGCGAAATCTAGCTACCATAGACTTTGTCCCGCATCACGCGTGAGAGTGCACACTCTACACCCGAGTCCCCTAGGCCTCCTGTAAGTAATCTGAAGGTTCTATAGTCAAGACCTAGCGATTCCAAAGCCTATTAGTACTGTACTTACCTGCTAGTAATTTCGCATTCCACTTTCAGAGTATATGGTTTTCCGTGCCCCTCGGGCATTTGTGTATACTGTGCTAACTTAAGTATTTTTGTAAGAGTTTTGTTTTGTGCTGAGTACCCTGTCCTCATAAAGAGTACAGGGCTGTTGTGATCTTAATAAATACACTGTTTATTTTCATAACACTTGTGTGGTGTCCTTTCACTTGGTGTTCAAGGGGTATATGTGTGGTATAACAGCTGGCTTAACACGCCCTCTCGAGTCTTTAGCCTTAGACTGCTCGTATCCATGCTACTAGGATAGCTGGTCTATAAGGTTGACTTACAATCAATCATCAATAAGGGTTGCTGGACTGATACATAGTGTTCACTAGAATAGTGAGCACTGCATATCAGGCCACCTTCTCACATCTCCCACCACAGTTGCACAAGGCCATAGTTGTCTCCCCCCTGGGTGTGGTCTCTAAGAAGGAGCCAGGGCACTTTAGACTCATACACCACCTCTCATTCCCTGATGGGTCCTCCGTGAACGAGGGGATCGCCTCAGAGGCTTGCTCAGTGGGCTACGCATCTGTGGATGACGCAACTGACCTGGTAAAGGCAGCAGGAAAGGGGGCACTAATGGCCAAGGCGGACATGGAATCGCATTCCGCTTCTTGCCTGTTCACCCCTCCAGTTTTCACCTGTTGGGCTTCCAATGGGAGGGGGACCTGTTTATCGACAAAGCAATGCCCATGGGTTGCGCTATATCATGCTCATATTTTGAACAGTTTGCCACCTTTCTGTAGTGGGCCTTGCATGACAGACACCCGGGGGTGGGAAACTGCATTACTTGGATGACTTCATGTTTATAGGCCCCGCAGGGTCCTCCACATGCGGGGACGCCCTGGCTGCTTTCGAAGAGCTGGCTGGGATACTGGGGGTCCCCTAGCATCCGAAAAGACGATGGGCCCAACCACGAGACTTACGTTCTTGGGCATAGAGCTGGACTCCATAGCTGGGACGGCCAGGCTGCCGGAGGACAAGGTGAAGGATTTCAGGGAGGAGGTCAGGAACTTGTGTGGCCGGAGCAAGGCCACACTCCGCGAATTGCAGGGCCTGATTGGGAAACTCAATTTCGCGGCCAGGGTCATTCCCGCGGGGAGACTTTTGTCAGGCGCTTGACACAGCTGACATCAGGCATCACCCATCACACTACCACATCCGGCTAGGAGCTGGGGTTAAACAGGACCTACTCATGTGGGATGAGTTCCTCAAAAACTTTAATGGTATCTTGATATGAGAGAGGGTTGGGTGACAGCCAGACAGATAGCCCTTTTTACGGATGCTGCAGAGAGCTTGGGCTTCGGGGCAATCCTAGGGAAAAGGTGGTGCGCAAGCCAGTGGCCGGAGAAATGGCACAGGCAGGGCACGACCAGTAATATCACATTCTTAGAACTTTTTCCAATAATAGTAGTATTAACAATATGGAAACAGGAGCTAAGAGGCATGAAGCTAACCCTCTGGTCTAACAACAAGGGGGTAGTACAGGCCATTAACAAAGGCGCAGCGAGGTGCCCTGACACGTTGAGCCTAATGCGACAGTTGATTAAATTACAGCTGGAGGGAAATCTGGAGCTGCCCAGACCCGGCCGGACGGCAGGGCGCAAAAGGTAGCGAGCTGGGGGCCTAACTCCAGAGGGAGAAGCTACCCTCCACTACACTCAGAGGGCGTGGGTGATCAGCAAATAGTGATCCCCGAAATAACCAATAAAGAGGACTACCAAGGACTAACAAAAGGAACTGGTTTGGGTGTGCCATTTACGAACTGATATGTACCACAAAAGTACCGGCCCAGAATGGTTTATGACATGTATGATTTATGACCAACATACAGCAGTTCGCAAATGACAAATTTATAACCAGCTTGTGTACAACCTTAATAAAACTGCGGCCAACAACGACCACAACATAGACACGCATTGTTGACTATCTTTATTGTGATGAGGGTAGGCGGAGGTATGTCTTCCACGGAATGGGCACGCTGCGAGTGTTATACGGCACGGGCACAGAGGCAAAGGGATTCCCTCATTTGCATGGGGCAAACCCCCTTGCAAATGAGGAAACACCCTCTGTAGATATCGCTGGCGCCAGTGCTTTAAATGGGCCAGTACTGACCGGTACTGAGTACTGGCACTTCTGAAATTTTGGGTCCTCAGTACCGGCACTTCTCTGTAGCACAGGGAGAGTACCGGTACCCTCATCGACGGCAGGCTCAGGCTACGCATCTCCTCCAGGGGCCAAGCAGGGCAGGGCTTCCGAGCAGCTTGCAAGTAAATGAGCCGTGAAGTAGCCGCCCTTTCGCAGAGTTGCTGCTGAAGATTGGAAGCGCCCATTTCATTGTTCCCAAACTGCAGGGGTTTGAGTGGGCGCTTGTCACACAGTGATTAACAGGGCAGGGTCTCTAGACAGACCCTGCTCTGTCAATATGTTGTGCAGCGATGAAAGTGCCAAACTGGGGTGTGTTGCAAGGGGAGCGTTGTGATTCTGGCCTCCAGTAATGTGCTTTGCAGGGAGTTGATTCACCCTTCATTAAACCCTGCTGTGTTGTTGCCTGAATTAAGTCAGGCAGCACAGTAAGAGAATCTTTCAAACTGTTCTCTGTCCCTGGTATCGTGAGAGGGCCGGTGTGAAGGTGAGCCTTCACAGCAAAGTGTAAATGTTTGTGCTCACCCGACCCTCTCTCAAAACCGGGACATTTGATCATTTTTGCAAAAAGTGTCGGACACGGGACATTTCCCGAAAAATCGGGACTGTCTTGGCAAATCCGGGACGTTCGTTCACTCTCAATTAGTGAGTACCGGCACTTTTAATTTTCCATTTAAAGCACTGTCTGGCGCTTTATGTGCGCCAAGGCTATCGGTATTAAAGAAGGGGCTGCCATCTGCGGCCCCTTCTGTAATATCAAACTGCCCAGGGGGTGTGCAAATCGGGCGCAAACGCCAGTTGCGTCTCCAGGGCAATTTTATGTAATACGGCCCAATAAGTCACCTAATATCACCTAGCTGGTGGCCCATATACAGATCCCATAGAAACCAGATAGCACCAGTGTAGAACTGCCATCATCACCCAGAACTAATGACTCAAAGCATTCAAAGTGCTGATAGCACAAAACAAGTTGTCATATATTGTGCCCATTATGTCTTGAACAGTCCCCCATCTTTGAATTTGTTTAGGCCATAAAAGTCGTTATTAATTTGCAACAACTGATGCCTTTATTTTTATTACTGTACAAAATGGCATTACATGCAAAATCCTTTGATAGTATGCTATGTATTCATTTGAATAGATAGTACTTAGGAGAAAGCAGAATAACTACAGATTTTTACGAGTGTACAATGGAATTCTGACGTTATTACTCTCACCTGCACTGCACGCTCGCTTCAGACATATTCATCCCAACTTGCATGCTTGGCACTAATTAGCAAGGATTTAAAAATTACTTGCTTAGTACCAGGAAGCTTACAAATTGTGTTTCTTTTACCCTTTCAAGGTGCTTTTGCACTGTTCTCATGCGAACGAGGTGCACTAGCAACCTGAGTTTTGCTTTATGGCACGTATATTCTCATTTGAAGCAATATTTGCAGAAAGCCTATAATAAAAAGGCCTGCAAATTGGGATGAGGTTTGCGTAAGAGTTGTGCATAATTTGTCCGACAGACAACAATATTCCAACTAGCAGAGGAGAGAGGCTCTGAGGCCCGCCATACAAGCCCATCTGCTTCTGTTTGTCTCATAACTTAGCTTTGGTTTTGTAGAGTGCAGTGAAAACTGAACAAACTTAAATGAAGCAGGCACGCGTAACACTAACACATTTCAGTGTGGTGATCCGCATCACTGCACTAAAATGCTTAGTCACGCATTTGCATAATACCTCTGCCTCCCCAGCACTGCCTAAACTATATCATGGAGTGAAAGTGTGGCAGCTGGCAGCGCGCCCACCCCTAAACAGGGTGCGCACGCTGTTCCTGCTGCAGGCTTGGGTCTTGTAGCAGCTTTGATGCTGCTGTTAGTCTCACTGCGCAACAATGTTACATTTTGATTTCCACGTTGTGGTAGTGCTCAGGGCAGTCTGATACATCCATTAGTCTGGCGCCGAGGGGAGGGGGGATGTTGTGTCCTGCTTGAGAAGGCGGGGAGTTTGATTTGGGAGGAAGCGGCTTGGACTGGCTACTGGTGTGCTAGCGCTGCCGCAATTTTAGCTCCTGCAGCACTGCCCGAGTCGCTATCGCATGCTGTCCCACGGTGAATCCAATTATTCATCAGTGACCGGCCGTTGCAGTGGCAGCCGGTGACAACATGTCACTGATAGGTGTCAATGTGAATGCCTACCCCCTATTTTAGAGGGAGAACAAGATTTTGCGACGATGGTGTGATGTTCGCACCATCTACTTTTACTGGGGAAAAAGAAAGAAAGCCTAGAAGAATTTTACGTGGTCAGTGTTCACAGCAGTATATACAGCAGTATATACGTCCCGTCATTTTATATTTTGTGCTAGCTTTAATTGCACCGTTTTCAAATTCTATTTTCCTCAGCTGCAAAAGTCAGTGAGCCGCTTGGTGTGATTGCCTCCTATTTAGCGACATAACCATTCCACAGAACAAAAGGTTATAGACTGTTCCCCGCTTGGAAAATAGCAGTTTTAGCACCTGCAAATCTGCTTCCCATTAAATGTCCATTACAATTACTTTCAGCGACAGCAAGGTTAATTCACACAGCTCACATGGTCAATGCCTGCCAAAAAAAATACCTTTTTTGAAAAGCAGCATGAAAACGAAAAAGGGAGAAATAGCCCCTTAAAAATTACACTTTGACTACTTGCAGTTCACATATATTTCTTAATTACCATGATTGATCGATTATCTGTGTGCAATTTCTATCTCCATGGAATTTTAAAAGACCAGACTGTTGCTAGCCTGAACTATAAAATGGCTCCTCTCGGATCCCCTTCCTGTAACCGTCTTCTTGGAAAGGGACAGTAGGTTTGTGACTTTACAATTCAGGGGTCTTGCAGCAGCTTGAAGGTCTTTGAAAGTGAGGTATTATTGTTTTAAGGGCGTAATTCCTGATATTTAGCTTTTTCCATGGACTTAACTTAAGAGCTTGGTTTTATTCGGGGGGAGGGGGGGGGGGGAGTGGACGTCTGTCATTAAGAACCGTCATGCAGTTTGTCTTTGGTTAGAGTCCTTCCGTTTCTGGTGCTTTGCTGCAATTTTAAGATCCTAGACTTTCTTGTTGCTGAAATGGATGTAATTTCTGATATTAATTTGTGCGCGTGAATGTTTAACCGGCCCCAGAGGGCCAGTCAAATATTCATGCGCACTTACATAGTGCACATCACTCGTTCCTGTGCTCATAAGATTAGGCTTATGCAGGTTCTAAAAAATGCACACCATATAACATGTTGCCAATTTTCATAATACTCCGATTTCTAACTTACACTGCTCTTACAATTTCATTGATTTCATTGATTTCTGCAATTATTTTGTTTAATTTATTCTGAACTAAAAATTACAGTATGCATCCCTTGCGTGTGTGCACGTATGGCAAAAGTATGCCATAACTCAACAACAATAAATGAATAATTAGGTCTTACAGAATCTGGAATTTCTATGTGCCAATAAACATTATCTTCAGTTAAGTTGAAGAATATTGCGTGGGTCATTCTTTGTCTGTTCCTGTAGCCCAGAATAGGTAATCTTGCCCATACATGCACTTGCCAGAGTCGGAAAGGTTCTGCCAGGACTTGCTTACAAAATATTTGTAAAAACGTAACAAAACTAGCTCTTAATAAACAACAGAGAAACTCGGTTACTTAGTCCTTACAACCAAGCCTCTTTTAAGGCATAACTCCCTTTTACTTCACCTCCTCAGCTAATAGAGACATTTTGATATATTACATTTACATATGTCATGGTTTTACTTAGAGAAGGAATATTTAACAACATTATCAGATTTTGACAGGACTCGGTAAGTTATTTATTATAAGAGGTTGTTCAGTCAATCTTGAGGTCATTATACATTATAGCACTTAACGTTACACGTACTCGTGCATTCATTTTCAGTACTACACATAGCTCCCTCATTGTATTAATCTGTATTTTGTCACATAGGCGTTTTACCTGCTGTGAATGTACTATGAACCTTGTTGCATTCTTGCTTTATCAGCTATATATTAAATGGGGTCTGCTGTCTTTTTGTGTTCTGTTGGTTTTAGGAGTATTGTATCCCATACCATGTTCTACGGGTTTTTCCCACTGGCTTTCTAGTGACCACTCACGACTGTGCTCTCAGCCTCTGCACATTTGATATGTTGTTTCCACTGTAAGATCTGTACTTCAGCAATGGATTTACAAAACAGTGCTGTCTGTGTGTTCATCAGTATTAGAGCTAGATCAATCTGCACACCGATTTATTCTTGGCTCTTACTGCAACACAGAACAGACATATCTAGGGAATATAAGTAATCAGGCTACTCATTAACTGTCAATAATATTTAAATTGTTCAGTGATATTTCAACCCAGTAAAACTTGACAGAGGTACAAAACCACAGCATGTGTATTAAATTAGCATTTTACTAAAGATTCTTGGACATAAATTTGATACTATGGAAATACTCTAAGCAGTTATTTGGGAGCGAGAGTGCAAGGTCGTACGCTGTATTGGATCAATTTAAACCTAGTGTTTGACTCTAAAGGTGGCCAACTCACTATCGTCTACTAGTCTGTCTTGGAGAGATTGCCCCCTCGGTCTCCATTTCAAGCACATTTAAATGGTTCTGAATGGAAATTAGTTATGTTTTCTAGATTGGGTATATCTTTGAAACTGCCCTCCTGCCATTGCCCAGAACCAGCAAAACAGCTAGCGCTGCATGTTAACCCTGGCCCCATGATATACGTCTGAAGAAAATAGCTGTTCAGAGATTTTCATTTTTTATTTGTGTTTTTGGATCATTAAATAAGTAATTTAGCTTGGGTAGACATTGCTGATCTGGGCCGAATTTTTCTGGACAACATTCTAAAAAATGGTGGATGTGTTGCAGTGATTATGAAATATTTTTTAGGAACCATGAAACCTATATACTTAATTTTGGTGTCAAAAACATGGAGTGTGGGGGTCAAGTAGATGTATAGAGACAGAAAAGAACTCCTCAGAGCAACCCTTCCACGATTTTCCAAAATGGAAGCTAAAACAGAGGAAGAAGAGATATATATAGAAATGAAACAAATAACGTTTAAAAAAAATCCTTTTAAATATACACCAAACATTGTTTATGTTCTGAATATGAAAAAAATGATACTTATCACTCCTATTTTAGACACATTTTCATAGTACACATATTTTATTTGTTTTGGTAATCGCTCGTGGTATATTTGCAAAATGTTGAACATTTGAGAAGAGCATATCGACAGGGACATCTTATTGTAGCACAGGTTTTGCAAGTACATGTATGTGTAAGCTCTGTGGGTTGAGACTTTAGACATTTTGTAGATTTTAGCACCTAATCAATATCTTCTCAATCAAATTCCCACAGATCTTTCTCTACATATGCATGATCCACAATATTTACACATCTTCTGATCAAGCAGAACCCTCTTTTAATGTGTCCAAACACAGAATATGACATCAGTGGAAGGTCACTTAGCAGGACTGATCTCTTGAACTCACTGTACCAAAGATCATCAAATCTGTGACTTTCAGAACTTGTTTTACACACACACACACACACGTTATTTTTCTGAGTCATTAAAGTCACATTCTTCTTCTGTCCCAGCAAATCCTTTTAGAAATTTCACAGGTTCAGCGGTTAAAGCTCAAAGCTTTCTTTCAATTTTGCTCATAGTGCCATCACCCGTAAGAATATTTGCAGTGATAAAAACACTGGGCATCTATGGGTCAAGTTTCTTGTACAGAATATGAAGCGGGATTAGGTGTCTTTTCTCGCCTGTTACATAACATATCAATAACTCTGACAATCCTTGACTTATGAGCATTGCAAAAAATAGAACTAGAACAATAATACAATCAGTGTCCTTTGACAGTACAATGATTCGATTGGAACCATTTCGAACAGTCCACTCAACATGTGGCACAACACGAAGTTCAGCTTCATCCAATTTGCTGCTAAATTCTTGAACAATATGGCATGTACCTTTTGAATATATCTTTGCAGGCACCTCTCCTCATTGACAATCATGTGGAAATTCTGTGTTTACTGAAGCATCAGCAATGTTTTGGCGAGTTAGCATCTCCAAGTTCATCTTGTTCGATGTTGATGACCAGAATTTATCAAGTTGCACAGGTATAGGTGTCGAATCTTTGATGCAGGCAAGGTCAATTGTTCCATTTGTAGACATTTGTCCGATTCTCATTAGTAAAATCTTGACCATTTGTAATTGAGACATATAGTCCACAACAACAGCAGTTTTCAATGAGGACACCTCTTTGATTTGAAATTATTCAGATGAAAAGTTTTTTTCAAGCTCTTGTACGAGTTAGTGTTTCACTGGTTTGGTTGCAGCATCTCCGTCAAATAATGCATTTGTTGGAAGACGATCAGGCAACAGAATGTCCTTGAGAGGATCACCCCTTTCTTTTGCTACACCCATCTCTCAATGTGCTTGCGAAAGAAGTTTTTTTTTGTAACGTGTCTTGCAGTGGATGGTTAGACAAAACTCTTACCATGGCAATTAAAGCATGGACGTTTAGTTTTAGTAATTATGTTAACCAGCTTTTTCTTTTTCAATACAATTCTCTCCTGTTTCAGTTCTGCGCATAGTTTCAATCCATGTTCCAGGACATTTAGAAGTTGTGTCTTTAAATTGTTATGCATATATTGTTTAGTCAATAAGTTGAGTTGTCGCACAGACTCAGTCATTTCAAAGGGTGCTTCCTTGCTGCTGCATGAAATGAAAAGGCGGTCAACACGTTTATTAAAAAGTTACCCTCTGGTGAGGAACAGTTTTAAGATGGTCTATCAATTTTGAATTTTTCATCTCTCTGAAAACATTGCAAACAGAAAGGACTGCATGGTAAATGAGCTGCCATTGAGCTACATATTCACTTTTACATGTCTGACCAACAAGTTCCTTAGAGCTTTTCTGTGATCTTTGGATTGTCTGTTGCAGTTTCATATCTGGAGCCACAGCATTGAACTTTCGCTCTCTGTTTTCACCACAAAATGTCTCTGGAAAACATTTCTGTAGAGGCATGGTTTTTCCACCTCTAGCTTCTTCGCTCTTTCCAAATACCAGGACCCATACCTCAGGTAGTGTATGCAATCGAATTTGTGAAACACTGTAATCAGTGACTCCACAGGCTTCACATGCAGCTTCAAATCACCTTCCCGATCAGCATGTACCAAGTTTTTCACTAGACCTATCATGTGTAAAACATTTTCCCAGTACTTGCAAAGTTCTGATTTTTATTCGCATTCTTTGACAAACTCTACAAACTTGGTTTTCAGGTTTTCTGACTTTCAACTGAGTGTATTGAACATTGCCTGACTTTGCATGATGTCTTTTGATGAAGTGCACCCTGTGCCTTGTTCGCTTCTGAGTTCAGATATGCAAAACTAAATTTGCCATTCTTGTTCCTGAAAGCATTCCAACGCAATGTTTCTAATGCCTCAGAAAGGATGAGCCATACCTTATAACAAACAAAAATAATGAGTTCCACTCAATACTGACTGGACAGTTTTGCTTCCAAAGATTTCAGACTCAATAAGTGCATCGTCTGGACACATCCACTACGATAACGTTCTGCACACCGCAAAGCAACTTTTATCATGTGGAAAACACCCAACATTGGATAAAGATCATTAAATTCTAATGGATTGTTCATAAAAATGCCAGCTATGAAATGGAAAACACCTTCATCACAGAAAATTGGCAGGACACGCTGGTCATCAAGGGTAGCATGCACATTTTGGAAATGCTTGTGTGTACTGTTGCATAGTTTGTGACTCGAGATGGTATGACTGATAAAAACCCAACCTTCTTCAGTGGGACAGGATTCTGGGAGATCAGAGCATGAATTCCAGCCCATGGAGGAACTAACTTTTCTTCATATTTCAGTCCGTACGGAATAAGCAATTTGAGAAATTCAGTTAAATCAGCTTTGCGGAACACAGCAACAGGTAGAAGATCCAGGACCTCAGCATCTTTGAAGCTTTCTGGGTGACTGGGATGCGTTAATAACTTGTAGTGATTTTGCACACCTTGGCGGGGCAGTTTGGTTATAAGTTTGCAGATTTGTTTGTTTCGCCTACAGCTTGTTTTCCAGCAGCTACTTCATTTGTACAGTCTTGAAAGAGCACCATGACGGTATCATGTGTACTAGATGTTCCAGACAAATAAGAGCTGTCTTCAAAATCAAAATTATCAAGAGCAGCAATTGTAAATCCTTTCCTGGTATAGTGACTTGGAAGTGGGGTGCTGTCAGATTCACCAGATTTTACAGCAGGAGCTGCTAACAAGCTCCTGTTCCATACTGTGTCATAACTTGTTGATACACCAATCCCATTAATTGAAGTGATTAACTCTATACTTTTGCACTTGTCATTGATTGGGTGGGTAGTCATAATGGGTAGTGGAGCTTTCTTGTTGCCGGGATTTAATTCATAAACTATGATTTGGAGAAGACAGTACAGTTGCACAGCATAAGCCTGTCGGTTCATGGGATTGTCTTCAACTTCTTCGGTGATATCTCCAAAGCCATCATCAAAGTTGTCAGCTTCTGTTTTGAACTCAAGAACTTTAGTTTGTAACAGTTTTGCTTTGCTGATATTAAACAATGATGTAAAAATGATGTCAAGACAACATCAGGCATTCTTTTTGACTCCCATGATCTGTGGAGCTATGGAGCATCACAAAATGTGTCATTAAGTCCAAAATTGAAATCTTTCAGGACGATTCCTAAACTTGTTCCTACTGATTTAACTGTGCAGCATGTGATCTTATTTTGGCAGCAAGAACTTCAGGAGTCAAATCCGTTGAGAAAACCATAAGTGGCTCATTCTTTTTGATAGACTGACAAAAACAAATTCTGTCATTGTACATTATCACCTGAAAAATCTTAACTTCATTATTATGGATCAATACAGTTACATCAATGTTGACCATTATTTCTCTAATCTAACTGAGTGTGAATCCGTATCCAGCACTTAAGAGTGGCTTTAAAACTTAATTTGCGGGGCGTGGCCAAGATGGCGGTGTGAGCGGACGTGCTTTGCCAAGCTCCCGCCGCCGGCCGCCGACTTAAGCACTACCACAGCACCGGCCCGGCTGAGACCGGCCCCGCGAGACGCCTGACACCGGTGCCGCTGCAGCGGCAACCCTTTGAGCCAGAGCGGTGACCGGAGGCGGCCCGACCCTTGCGGGGAGCCGCCGCGGAGATAGCGGCAGTTGGGGCCTAGAGCGATCCCCGGGCTGAGTGCGAGGACGAGAGCGAGGCCGCAGTGGGAGGAGCAACGAAGCCGCCTGGGGTCGCCCGCGACAGGCAGCTGCACAGGGGGTAGGTCCGGCCCGCACGGTGACGCGCGAGGCCTCCCGCGATCTAACGCGGAGGCTTCTGCGGACCTGCCGCCCCTATCCGACGACGGTGTGGCCCCTGCCCGGACACCAGCCGACACCCGTCCCCAGCCTCAACAGCGGAGCCAGGAACCGGGCGGCGCGCGCAGGTGAGGCGCGAGGGAGCGGACGCCTGGGCCAGACCCGCGGCAATCCAGCACGGCGGAGACGAGGTAACGGGGGGGGAGAACCAGCGACACCCGGCCCCCCCCTCCTCGCCGCAGGACACCCGCTTCCCGCCCCCGCCCGGCCGGAGAAGGTCGGGGCCGGAGACGCGACCCACAGCGGAGGTCCGCCACCTTGTGTGGCCTGGTGGCGAGGCCGCAGTGAAGCCTGACATCGGCCTGGCTCCCAGCCCTGCAGCTGCTGGCGCTCAGCGACCCACGAGGGAGCCAGCCCAGTCCTGCCCACCCGCCCACGCTGCAGCCCCGAGCGGCGGACCCCACACTGGCCCGGATGCCGGCCAAAGGACACTCCTGAGCACCACGGCGAGAGGGGGCCCCCACCCCTGACACAGCTCCTGCCTGCGTGGGGAACCTCTGGTGGAGCCCTCATAGCTGGGCCCTCACGGCGGGGCCACATTGTGACACCGGAACCCGGCTGGACCCATAGCCGCCACGCCTGACGCGCCATCCTCTCCACTACCCACGTGCCGGACGCCACGAGACATAGCCACTCTTACGGCCTGAGGCCGCCGGTACTAGTAGCGGCCGGTTGCCGAGCGAGGGAAATCGCAGGAGCCATGTCCAACGCTAGGACGAGGAAGGACCGCTCCATTGCCGAGCTCTTCACCCCCGGCGCAGTGGGGAAGAAGGCGGATGTCGCAACGACCAGCCACCGGGCGGGCTCCGAGAAGAAAAGCCAGTCCTCTCCGTCCCAGGGACAGGTGGACCCGGAGGGCCCGGTCACGCGCTCCTTCCTGGAGTCGCTCTTCATGGGTCTGCGCGAAGACATACAGGCTTTAAAGAAAGAACTCCAAGACGAGATTAAGGAGGTGCGCCGAGACACCGACGCCATTGGTGAGAGAGTGGCGGAGCTAGAGACGAAGAGCGACGCACGGGATACAGAAATTGAAGCACTGCGACAGGAGCTGGTGCGCATACACGACCAGCAAGTGGACCTCCAGACCCATGCCGAGGATTTGGAGAACCGCTCCAGGCGGCATAACATCAGAATCCGGGGGGTGAAGCAATCCCCGGACACGGAGGACCTCTTTCTGTTTACTCAGGGCCTGTTCAATCATATCCTAGGTCGGCCGACAGACTCTCCATTGGGCCTGGACAGAGTGCACAGAACAGGCCCGCCTAGAGCGACGACGGCCCACCCGGCTGACATCCTGGTCTGCGTACAAGACTATCGGACCAAAGAGGAGATCCTCAATAAAGCGCGCCAAATGGCGCCGGTGTCCTATGGCGCACACTCCCCTGCTCTATATCAAGACCTTGCAGCGCTGACCCTGGAGAAGAGACGCATCTTCCGACCTGTCACAGCAGAGTTGCGGAAACGCCACATCTCCTACAGTTGGGGACACCCCTTTAGACTGGTGTTCAAGATGGGCAACAATCTTCACCAGCTGCGTTCCCTCAGGGAGGCATGCAGCCTCCTGAACATCGAAGAGCCGACTGAGACTGAGAACCCGGGGGGGGGGGGGGGGGGGGGGCACCGCCAGCGAGGAAGCGCCGGGACGATGGCGGCAGCAGCGGCGGCGACACAGGCCGCGGCGTCCCGCCACCAAAGAGATAGAAGAAGGCCAAAGAGCAGCGGTGGAGACCGTCGCACAAGGCCTAGTGAACCAGGACAACGACTGACCCCCGGCCAGGGACACACGGATCTGCGGGGTTACGGCTCAGCCGGGACCGCTCACTCCGGCGGCGGGGGCGAAGCCTCTCTAACCCGCACCTTTTCTTCGCCATCCCATTGATGGCCGACCCGGACGGGGACGTGCTCCGTCCGCCGACACCGTCGCCATCGCCTACACTCCAAGTGTCTACCCTACCACGGATCCAGCGGACATTCACCTGGATCTGGGACTATGATGGATCAGACTTCTTTATGGTTGAGTTGACAGGGGCAGAGGGAGGGAAGAGGGGAGGGAGTTACATCGGTGCTTGCACCCTTTTCAATGTTTGGACAATGGGACAGCAGGGGTTATGGGAGGGGGGAGTTGCACCAGTTGGGGTTGGGGCTGGGGGGGGAGTTGGGGGAAGAGGGGGAGGGTTGGGGGGGCTCTCCTTGTCCAGGGGGTTCTACCACCGCTGACGGAGTCAGTGGGTATTCCAGCGCAGTGTCTTCCATGGTCTTTCAGCTCGCGCCCATCGCCTTCAGGTGGGACCTGGCATCTTCCCTATTGCCTCAGACATGACACGTCACCTAATAGTGCTCTCACTTAATGTGCGGGGTCTTAACAGTCCGAACAAGCGCAAGGCAATACTGTCCTTCCTCGAGCGTTCCAATGCAGACATTTGTCTCCTCCAAGAAACACACCTTGTCCGCAACGACCAGCATAGACTCAAATCGCGCGCCTTTCCCTGGCAGTTCTTCTCCTCATCCCTGAAAAAAGCAGCCGGGGTGGCAATCCTAGTAGCTAAGTCATTCGAGGGGAGGGTCCTCCAGAAAGAAGCTGAAATTAAAGGGCGGCTTCTACTTTATAGCTTCCAGGTCGCAGGCCATACTTTGCTTGTGGGTTCGATCTATGCCCCGAATGAGGGACAGGAACGGTTCTTACACACGGCGCTGGAGGCCACGACATCCACCACGCACACACACTTATTACTAGGAGGAGACCTCAACATTGCATTTCATAACACAGCAGACCGCTCAGGCCAGAGATCCGGGCAAGTAGGAGCACTCACGGCGGCAGGACACGCACACATAGCAGACTTGGGCCTCATAGATTTATGGAGACACACTCACCCCCAGACGACGGCCTACACATATTATTCGGCGGCACGCAAGTCTTATGCGAGGCTGGACTATTTTTTGTGCTCCTCTCAACTGGCGCTGCAGGTCAAGGAGGTGGAGATACTACCAGCCTCGCTTTTGGATCATTCCCCAGTAGTAGCGACATTTCGAGTGGGGGCCACGCCAGCTCCACAACGACACTGGAGGCTGCGGGATGGCCTCTTGCAGTTGCCCGACACCCAAACACGGCTCAAGACCGCGATTGACCACTTTTTGGAACACAACGCAAACGACGACACCACAAAGGCCACTCAGTGGGCAGCCCTCAAAGCGGTCCTGCGCGGTGAACTTATCTCCATTGCCACAGCCAACAACAGAGAAAGGGCTCTCAAGCGTGCCGAACTTACCCAACGGGTGGCGGAACTGGAACAAATGCACCAACGCACAGGGGCGGCACGGGCTTGGCGCCAGTTATGCACCGAGCGGAAAATGTTGGCCGCATTAGACCAGGACGTGGCGGAATACGCCGCCATGTGCCTAAAACACGCATATTACACCGGAGGCGACCGCTGCGGGAAGCTCCTGGCGAGCAGACTGCGGGCGCAGACCCAACGGCAGCAGGTGCGCTCCCTCCTATCTGCTAGTGGCAGCCAGATCACGGAGGACACGGCTATAGCAGCAGCCTTCGGCAACTTTTACGCGGCGCTATATGACGCGGACCGCCTGGACCCTGATGCCGGACCGACCTATCTGCAAGGTGCTGCGCTCCCCACCCTTACTCAAGCCCAAGCGGACTTCCTGGAGCGGCCTATAGGCCTGGAGGAAGTCATCTCTGCAATTGCCCGCCTCAAGGTGGGGAAATCCCCGGGACCCGACGGCTATACTGCGGCCTTCTACAAGGCCTTTTGTCAGCAGATTGCCCCCCTCTTGCGTGACCTGTTTAACACCTTCGACACGCCTGGTGCCATACACCTGGACTTGCTGGAGGCGTCTATCTCTGTGATTCCCAAACCGGCTTGCGGCTCGTACAGGCCCATCTCGCTGCTGAACGTAGACCTGAAGCTCTACACCGGCATACTAGCAGGCCGCATTTCACCATACATGCAGCAGCTGATAGACCCTGACCAGTCGGGTTTTATCCCCCAACGGCAGACCAGCGACAATACCAGGCGGGTGTTGCACCTCATTGAGGCCGGGTCGCGCACCAAACCGGGTTGCATGCTCCTCACCATCGATGCTGAGAAAGCATTCGATAGGGTGCATTGGCCCTACCTTGCCCATGTTCTTCGCCACTTCGGGTTTGGGGAGAAACTCCGCCACCGCATCTTCAATTGCTACCGCCGGCCCAACGCCACAGTGCGGCTGAACGGCCATACCTCCCCGAGATTCGATATTGGCAGAGGCACGCGCCAGGGCTGCCCACTGTCGCCGCTCCTATTTGCACTATACTTGGCTCAGAGGGTGCGACAACATGCGCTCATCTCCGGCATTAAATTTGGAGCTGACACGCACAAAATCAGCCTTTACGCTGACGACATTCTGCTGTCCCTCACCGATCCGATGCAATCCCTGCGTGCTCTCTTTGTGGAGCTTCATGCCTTTGCCCTGGCCTCGGGTTTTAAAATCAACGAAGCGAAGTCGGAAGCCCTGAACATCTCACTGCGTCCGGACGTGGTGGACGAGATTAAGTCCGAATTCAAAATACAGTGGTCGGACGCATCCGTCCCCTACCTGGGTGTCCGCCTGTCCCCAACTGTGCGGGGCACTGCGCGAGTCAACTATGAGGCACTCACAAACAAACTGCGGGAGCAGCTACGGCGATGGAAGCCGCTTACGCTTTCGTGGCTAGGCAGAATTGCCGCAGTCAAAATGACGCTGCTACCGCAGATCTTATATCTGTTCCAGACGCTCCCCTTGAATCCCCCGGCTGGCTGGCTGCAACAGACCCAATCGGAGCTGTCGCGATTCATTTGGAATGGCCGCCGACCGCGGTTTAAGCATACCCTCGCCACTTTGCCCCTAGCTAACGGGGGGGTCGGCGTGCCCGACCTCACCCTGTACTTCCAGGCGGCGCAATTGCGCACCTTCGTGGAGTGGTTTCAACTGGAGTCAGGCAAGCACTGGCTCTTCCAGGACCAGGCGGTGGCAGGTCGTACCCTTCAGGGCGTGCCTTTCCTGCCACGCCAGCACAGGCCCCCTAACTTGTACGCCTCAGAAATCACAAGCACCGCCCTGAGAGTGTGGGATAGAGTGGCCGTGGTCAGGGGACTGACCACCTTTCCCTCGCCTATGACCCCCATTTTCGAAAATCCTGACTTCACGCCAGGCTTGGACGCCGGAGCATTTACCACTTGGCGAACGACACCCTGTAGGGCGGCGGGCCACATGTTTGACCTCAAGGGGATTCTCCTGTTCCAGCAAGTCAAGACAGACTACGGTGTGGCCGAATCGGAACGCCTACAGTACCTGCAGGTGCGGCACTGGGTGCTCCATCCCTCGATCCAGCCTGGTGCCCAACGACACCTCACGCGCACTTCGGATAAGAAATTGATTTCGGACCTCTATCAACAGCTGCTCCTCACTCAGGCCCACACATACAACGCGGGACAAGCCAGGTGGGAGAGGGATCTGGGGCGGCAGCTCACAAGAAAAGAATGGGAAGGGGTGTACCACAGGGCCAGACATTCAGCACACCACACCGGGCTTACCGAGACTCTAACCAAAGTAGCCACATACTGGTACCACACCCCTGAGAGATTACACCAATGGGATGCCCGAGTTAGCGACAGGTGTTGGAGGGGGTGCGGGGAACTAGGAACACTGGAACACTTGCTATGGAGCTGCGAGGCGCTTCGCTCCTATTGGAACCCCATCCTGGATCTCATAGACGCACACCTAGATACACAGCTGCCGCGCTTCCCAGCCTACATCATATTAGGCCTCCCGAACGCTCTCATGTACCCTTTGAAGTCCTGGAGGGGGCGGCTGATCGCACTTGCTCTGGGGGCAGCGGTCCAGAACATTGTGGCCCACTGGAGAGCAGTCCAGGCTCCGCAACAGCTGGGGTGGCTCCACCGGCTCTGGGCGATCCTTGGGATGGAGAAACTGTCACTGGCAGCGGCAGGGAGGGGGACGGACTTTGCGGAGCTCTGGCGACCATTCCTCGCCCTACTTACGGGGGAATTCCGTGAGGTGAGCTGCCCACGCTACTTGCGTCTGCTGCGCCTTGCCGAAACACATCTCCCGGAACCCAAGACACGCTCCCACAAGCGCACAGGCCCGACACGCGCAGCGCCACCTGACCAATAGTAGGCGATAGTGGCCTATCACTTATTCCCGAAATGGACAAGGAGAGGGGAGGGTAAGGGTGGGAAGGGTAGGGGGGGTTGTTTCCAGTTCTATGTTTCTTTAATGTTGCACTAATACTACACAGCCTGCACCTCTGTAGCACCTCTTATGACGCGGCCGGCCCGGTTGGGTTGTAGGCGGCTTGCTGTGTTAACGAACAGTGTGCCCCGCTGGCCATGTCACGGGTGTCAGTGGGGTCTCAGACTATGGCTGCCCCAGAGTGGCGCCGGCCCACATGATATTTTGGAGGTGCATAATGCTTGCCTGTGCTCAATAAAAGATTTAATACATAAAACTTAATTTGCTTTTGCAAAGAGTGCAAACTTAACTGAGGGCTGGCAGTTACGTTGCTGCTGGGAGCTCATTGTACATTTATATTTTCTCTGCAAATGCTTGCACCTTGCTGTTTGGATCAGCTACTCAGTTGAAAACTTCATCTAGGAAGAAACTAGCTGCAGATAAATCATGTTTGCCCTTTGAGACTCACATACTCTGTATTTTGTCAATCCCTTTGGCCCTTGTTCTGGCTAAAACACAGATAACACATTGAAGATCTTCTACTTTCTGATCAGTTGTTGCTGGTGGATGAGTGGTAGCCATTGATCTTCTAAGTGGACGGGCACTGGGTTTGGTTATCGTCGCTTTCTCTATAGACTCAGATTTTTGTTGTGATTCACTGCTGTCTGCTAACTTTTGACAAATTTTTTCCAAATATTTTACCATTGTATAGGACTTGTAACACGTGTTGCAACAATGATAAAATATTTGATCCTCTTCACCCATCAGTTTCAATCTTTTCTGAACTTCGTCTTCCTGTATTTCTGTAGCATCTTAAACTCTCTTCTGTTGATGTTAGCTTTTAATTTGGATTAGTTTGCCATATGACACATTTGTCTTTGTTGAAGGAGTCCTCAGATTGTGAAGTTAGAAACACTCTGTCAGGAGGTAAAGATCCTCTGCTACCACCTGCTTCGGTCATATTTATGAATTTAAATCAATGGAAAACCAAAAACAATTTTACAATAAATTACCAAAATGATGGTTAAAACACATCATTATAGAGCCACCATTTTGGAAAATTGCAGAAGGGTTGCTATGAGATGTTATTTTCTGTGACTATAAGACTTTCTTGACCCCCAAAGCCTATGTTTCGACACCAAAATGAAGTATATAGGACTCATGGTTCCTAAAATATTACATCATCTCTGCAACACATCCGTCATATCGCCAGAAATATTCAGCCCAGATTAACAAAGTCTGCCAAGCCAAATTACCTCTCTAATGATACAAAAACACAAATCAAAAATGAAAATCTCTGGTCCACAAATTTGTTTTGGAAGTACATCAATGAGCCAGGTCAACGAGGTTGTGAGGGCCTTTCTTCACTTATCAAGGTCTTTTCAAAGAATTCTGGACCGAGAGCAGATTACTTCGAACTGTTCTGGTGGTATATGGCATGTTTGTAGCAAACTGTGAAACCTGAACTACACTACTCTCAAACAGAATTCTCACTTACATGATCACCACCCACATCCATATTGTTGTGTTCCTGAGTTCTCCATGAAGTCAGGCAGGCACTGCAGCGGCAAGCAGTCGTAGCCATGCGGATTAACATCACTTGCCAGCAATATCTGGTTTTGCCCACTAACCTGGAGTGGTGCCTATTGTGTGGCGTTGTGCTAATTACTTTATCACAATCAGCAATTCTTTATTGCATAAAGCATAGAATTAAATTCTGGAATTTAAGGACCCAAGGGCCACCTAGCAAAGAATCGCAGAGTTGCTGCAAGATATACAGCTCAAAGTCAGGATGCCCCATTAAGGGTTCATTTAACATCATATGATTTTTGAAGCACATTTCTCTTACAAATAACTTGAAAGTTTCTAATTCAATCAATACATTGCCTGTAGAACCCTCGTTATCTTCAAATTATTGCTTGATGTGTTGCCCAGTACTGCTTTCTTAGGGAGTCCCACAGAAAAGATCCAAGCTCTAGGTGAAAATGCAAGTGTGTTGCTTCCCCAAATTTTTTATGTATCAACAGCAGATTATGATTAGAGAAGGTTCGCCCCAAGTATTACCCATGCTCTACCATTGACTGTGAAAGTAAGGAGAATGTAAGGCCATGGCCAGTCTAAAGCGGAACATGTGCATGGGCGAATAAAAGGAAAGGAAAATGCTACTTACCAGTATGCATCTGTTCTTGGCATGTAGAGCTGCAGAGTTGCACACTGTGCATAGATCGCCACCTAGTGTTGGGTCCGGATGTTTGCAGTTTGTTGTTGTCCTGAAAGTTCTTCGGAAGTCACAAGATAGGTGACTCCTCCTTAGGACCACATTGCGCATGGGCATCGGCTCCATCCTCAGATTGTTTTTTGCCATTAGGGAAATGATGGAGCTTTGCAAGAAAAGGAAGGATGCCCATGTAATTTGTATCTAATTAAGATAATACTGGAACTGACAAGGGTAGCCGGGGAGGAGGTTGGGCGTGTGCAACTCTGCAGCTCTACATGCCAAGAACAAATGCATACTGGTAAGTAGCATTTTCCGTTCGAGGCATATGAGCTGCAGATTGCACACTGTGCATAGATTGTATAGCAGTACCCACTCTTAGGGGTGACCACCCCTATCTGTTGCAGTAGTTTGGAATAATGTTTTGAGAACAGCCTGGCCCACATTAGCTTGTTGTTTTGTTTGCACATCTACACAATAGTGTTTTGTGAATGTGTGCGTTGTAGCCCATGTAGCTGCTCTGCAGATGTTATCTAGGGGAATGTTCCCTAAAAATGCCAGTGAAGCCCCTATCTTTCTGGTAGAGTGGGCTTTAGGAGGAACAGATAGCGTACGTTTAGCTTTGTGGTAACAAATCTGTATGCCTTTGACAATCCATCTAGCTATCCCAGATTTTGAAATGGGGTTGCCCTTGTGTGGTGGTGAGTAAGACACAAAAAGTTGTTTTGTCTTGCGAAAGGGTTGTGTCCTTTCTATGTAGTATAGCAACGCTCTTTTGACATCTAATGTGTGAAGAGCTCTTTCTGCTACTGACTGTGGTTGCGAGAAGAAAACGGGCAGTTCCACAGATGGATTGAGATAGAATGGAGAAATTACTTTAGGCAGGAATTTTGGATTAGTACGCAGAACGACCTTATTTTGATGCATTTGCAAAAAGGGTTCTTGAATGGTTAGTGCTTGTAGTTCACTAACTCTGGCAGAGAAGTAATAGCTACTAGGAACACAACTTTCCATGTTAAAAATTGTAATTCGTATTTGTGTAGGGGTTCGAAGGGAGGCCCCATTAGCTGTGTGAGAACAACGTTTAAATTTCATACAGGTGAAGGTGGTACTCTGGGAGGAATTATTCTTTTAAGACCTTCCATAAAGGCTTTAATGGCAGGCACTCTGAACAGGGATAGATGTTGTCTGTTTTGCAGATATACTGCTATTGCAGCAAGATGTAGTCTAATAGACGTATAGGCTAAGTTACATCTTTGAAGATGCAGTAAGTAACCTGTGATGTGTTGAATAGTCACATCTAAGGGATTAATATTGTTGTTGTGACAATATATCGCAAATAGTTTCCAATTGGCTGCGTAACATGCCCTAGTGGTAGGACGTCTAGCTTCTTTAATAACGTTCACATAGTCTGGAGGAAGGTGCAGATACCCAAATTCTAGGACTTCAAGAGCCAGATTGCCAAGTTGAGCTGAGCTGGGTCCGGGTGTCTGATTTCTCCATGGTTCTGTGTTAAGAGGTGTGGAGACAGGCGTAATTTTTGGCGTGGTACTACAGACAGTTGTAGCTGTGTGGTGTACCATGGTTGTCTTGCCCATGTTGGAGCAACTAGGATGAGGGTCAGAGAATGCTGCTGTAGTTTGCGTACTACCAGTGGCATGATTGCTAGAGGTGGAAAAGCGTACGCAAATTTGTTTGACCAATTCATCCATATTGTATTGCCTTTGGACAGTGGGTGTGGATATCTGGCGGCGAAGCTTGGGCATTTTGCGTTTTCGTGGGTGGCAAACAGGCTGAAGAACTTGCATATGAAGTTCCCACTCGTGGGTCTGTTGTGTTTGACGACTTAACAGATCTGCTATAGTATTCTGTACTCCTGGGAGATGTTGGGCTAGAAGGAATATGTTCCGAGGTATAGCCCACCTCCATATATCCTGTGCTAGTTGAGATAGTTGCAGGGAGTGCGTGCCTCCTTGCTTCTGTATGAAATACATTGCTGTCATGTTGTCTGTGCGGACTAACACAGCTTTGGTCGCTACTTGCTTCTGGAAAGCTTTTAGTGCTAGGAATACTGCTAGTAACTCCGGATGATTGATGTGGAGTAATTTTTGTTGCGGTGTCCACCTGCCTTACATGGTGTGTTGCAGCAGGTGAGCTCCCCAGCCGGAGAGCGATGCGTCCGCAGTTAAGATTATCTGGCGAACTGGCTCTAGGAACGGTCCTCCCATGGAAAGGTTTTTGGTGTTCCACCACTGCAGAGAGCGAGGAGTTCGACCGTCTACCAACACTAGGTCTGTTAAGTGACCTTGAGCCTGGTTCCATTGACGTGATAAGCACTCTTGTAGCGGACGCATTTGAAGTCTTGCATGGGGTACTATAAAGATGCAAGAGGCCATCATTCCTATGAGTTGCATGAACACTCGTGCTGGAAGGGAGTATTGTAGCTGAAACTTTGTTAGGAGATTTTGCATGCTGGCTATTCTTGCTGGAGTGGGATAAGCTAGCACTGCTGAGGTGTTTATTGTGGCACCTAGGTACTGTTGTACTTCAGATGGCTGTAGATGAGACTTGGTGTGGTTTATTGTGAACCCCAAGTTGTGGAGCAGCTGGATGGTGACATGAGTGTGTTTTAAACACTGATTGTGTGAGCTGGCTTTTATGACCCAGTCATCGAGGTACGGGAAGACATGGATGTGCTGTCTTCGTAGATGCGCTGCCACCACTGTCAAGCACTTGGTGAACATCCTTGGTGCTGTTGTGACTCCGAATGGGAGTACTTTGAATTGGTAGTGCTGCCCGTCTATTACAAATCTGAGATACCTCCTGTGAGCTTTGTGAATGGGAAAGTATGCGTCCTTGAGGTCTAGAGTAGCCAGGAAGTCGTCTTGTGACAAGAGAGGAAGAACTTGTTGGAGTATGACCCTGTGAAAATGGTCTGACTGTATGTTTATGTTTAGCGGTCTGAGGTCTAAAATAGGCCTTAGAGAGCCGTCCTTCTTTGGGATTAGAAAGTATAGAGTGTAAACCCCCTTGTTTTGCTGGTGCAGAGGAACTAGTTCTATTGCACTTTTTTCTACAAGAGATACTACTTCTTGCTTTAACAGTGACAGATGTTCTTGTGACATTGGACGCTGTTTGGGTGGTATGTTTGGGGGGGTAGATGTTAGTTCTAGACAGTAACCTGAGTAAATAATTTGTTGCATCCACCTGTCTGATGTGATGTTGATCCAGGCAGGCAGGAATTGTTGGTCTTTCCCCCACAGGAGTGAAATGTTGGGGGGGGGGGGGGCAGGGGGAAGGGGAGGAAAGTCATTGGGTAGGGGTGGAGGCAGAGCGGGAGGTGTTTTTGCCTCTGCCTTTGTTTTGTTACCCCTGCAACCCCCTCTTTGGTAGCCCTTGTAGTGGATTGGCTAGGGGTTTTGTATGAAGAGGATGGACTTTCTGAGGAGTAGCTGTAGGAGAGTAGGGTCTGCAATCCTATGATCACCCCAGATTTTTGCTTTTTGCTTCACTGGTTTACGACTTCCCTGGCTGTGGGCCTGCCAATCAGACCCACAGCCTAGCTGTTCTCTCACTAAATTGACACGTGTACCTTAGGTGCATTTACCAATTGGTACTGGGCAGCCTTATCAGACCCTGTAACTCAGGGCATAGGTGTACCCAGGGCCTACCAGGGGCTGCAGCATGTATTATGCCACCCCTGGCTGGCCATCTAAATCTGACACAACTGGCTGAACGACAGCTGGGGCAAGGTGGTGTAATCACCCTTTGCTTTAGATATAGTATACCTATATCTAACCCTAAAATGGACACATAGATTCCTATCAGTCACTCCTATGGCAGGCCTTAACAATCCTGAAGGCAGAGTGCTTGGAATCATGTGAGATGGTGCTCTGGCACAAGCTGAGCCCGTCTGCAGCTTGCGGAACCAAGTCCTAATAGCTGTTCTATGATAACGCGTACCATATACTCTTAAGTGCATTATAATCCTCGCGGTTATATGCCAACTCTGGTATCACTTTATCAAAACATGTTGAGTAAGGTGTCATACAAATTGGAATACTAACCCCTCGCCAATTCTGGCGACGGGGTTACCATTCCACCCTTCTAGAGGGACACGACATGTATGTAACTGTGAACCCCGGTTAAAGTTAACTCAAGCCTCAGCATCACAAAATGGATGCTGCCACCACAGACACAAGTCTGACCTCCTGCTGCTGGGAGTCCTTCCAGCGAGGAGAGCTTGGACAAAGGGTTTCCTGTCAGGGGCGGTGCTAGCACCGTCCCAGACAGGGTTTTGTGTATCCTGGGTAGGCAGGGCTTTAGAGGAAGGTGACTGCAAGTGGCACCCCGGTGCTCACTATGCATAGGCCGGCTAGAACCAGTTCCAGGGGCACACCAGCCCCTGAGCTGGGGAAAGTCCGGCATGGGAGAGGGGTGTAACCACCCCCCTTCCTGGTCCCACCCATGGGCAGGACCTAGTCCCATACCAGCCCCTTTCTTTAGTATAAAGGTGGGAGCGGGGACCCTTCCAAATTAGATCATCTTTGAATCTACGAAAGGAACTCAAGACTTCTTCCTAAGATTTCTCGCTTGTGACTAAGGAGTAGTCACCCTGCATCAGCGGGCACCAACTAAGTAACCTGCGGTTTGCTGCACGTCCTTCCTCCGGAATCCGACCGACCAGCACGACGAGACCCGGCTTCCCTGGCACCTCTGACCTCAACCTGCATCATCAGCCCAGCTGAGATTCGTGGGTGTGACGAGACCTCGAGGGACCGGCCATCTTCAGAACTCCACTAAGCTTATCCAACACGACCGCCGAGGGATCCTCGAGTGAGTGCTTTGGGGTTCGAGAAGCCCTAACCCTGAGCAGCTCCAGCACCGAAGTCCAGCCCCCCAGCATCCACGAGATCTGCGTGGGGCCCTTCTGCTCTTTGCTGCTCACCGCGTTGTCCGGCTACTTGCCTGCTGGCTTGTGGCCCTCCTGACGACGCACCACGACGACAACACCGCTGGTCTGGTTGCTCCAGACTGGCCCTTGCTCCCCGCCAACAGAGGAGCACCCCGGACCCTCCTCGTCCACTCCAGACGCCATTTTGAGTCCACCGCGTGGGCTTGCATTTGCCAAGAGTTGTTGCCCCAATCTTGGGTCCAGCGACGCCGACAGCAGATACCTTCGTGGGACAGCTCTCACCTCCATCCTGGTCGCCGACAACGCCTCCTGGTCCGAGAGACTGCAGAGCCCAGCGTCGCCCACTCACCTGGTCGAGGTTACTCCATCCGGTGCCATCCTGGTGCCCATCTAATGACTGGCTAGTGATTCAGAACTTGGTCGCCTCTGCTTACAGGTATCCTCCATCACCGATCCAGGCTTGGATCCCTTCGAACTTCATCACTGGTCGCCTGCCAGCAACTTCTTCTTTCAGGCTCCATAGACTGCAACGAGGATTCCCGACGTCTTTTCAGACCTATGCAGCCGCAGCCCCTGGTCTAGGTAACCTGAGCATTTCGGTGCTCCAGCATAGCTTAACTATCCAAAGGTCCAGATCCTTTTTCGTTTCAGCTCTACCTAGTCGGATTTGTCCGATAACACTAACTTTACGAGATCTAGCATCCATAGACTTTGTCCCGCATCCCGCGTGAGAGTGCACACTCTGCCCCCGATCTCCCTAGGTCTCTTGCTAGCAATCTGAAGGTTCAGTAGTCCAGTCCTAGCGATCCTAAAGTCTATTAGAGTAGTACTTACCTGCTAGTAATTTCGCATTCCACTTCTAGAGTATATGGTTTTTCGTGCCCCTCGGGCATTTGTGTAAATTGTGCGACTTTCAGTATTTTCATAAGAGCTTTGTATTGTGCTTAGCGCCCTGTCCTCATAAAGAGTCCAGGGCTGTAGTGTTCTAAATAAATATCCTTTTATTTTCATAACAACTTGTGTGGTGTCCTTTCACTTGGTGTTCAAGGGGTATATGTGATGGTATAACAGCTGGCTTAACACGCCCTCTAGAGTCTAGCCTAAAGACTGCTCTTGTCCATGCTACTAGGATAGCTGGTCTACGGTTGACTTACAACCAATCATCAATAAGGGTCATTTGGACTGATACATAGTGATCACTAGAATAGTGAGCACTGCATATCAGGCCAATTTCTCACAGTAGCCTCTTGTGTTGCCTCTGTACGATGAGCAACGAAAAGAACGTCTGGGAGCTTGCTGCTGCAAAGCTCTCATAGACTTTGCTGTGTCGGTGTCTTTTTTTAATTTTTTCTAAAGACACGTCTACATTTGGGCCAAATAAGTGTGTCTCATTAAATGGCTGATTAAGGATGGAGTTTTGCACCTCAGGTTTAAAACCTGAACTACGTAGCCAGACATGTCTATGTAGTAAGATGCTGGTATTGACTGCCCTTGAGGCAGTATCTGCGGCGTCCAGGCCACATCGACCTTTTCATGAAAGCGGTGACGTGGTGAAGGATGATGACGCTACCTTTAAGGGGTTTACAATTGCCACAATGACTGGTTGAGAAACCTTGAATTTTCTAAGGAACTCGTTGTTGCTAAACATATTGAAGCAAACACTCGAAGGATTTGCAAATAACATATTGTCAAGAATTCCCGTCATGCGGGGTGAAAACCAGTAACCAGCGAAAACGGACTACGAATCCCAGGATGCTTAGCGGTTGAGATGTTATGTAAACGGGAGAGCAGTTACATGACTCTAGGAAACACGCCCTATAAAAGGAGGAACCTGGAGAAAGAACGCTGTCGGATATTGAGTTACACCGACAATCCCGCTTCGTGAAGAGCAACGTTCCGGAGTGGTAGCTCCAGTCCGGCAAGAACGGAAATAGGTCGAGTCGTTACTCCCTGGGCCGTGTCTTGCCAAGTTCAACCTGTTTCAGACCCGGAAGCTCTACCGGACTTCCATTGAGCTTCGCCTTGACTCGGCTGAGTCCAGGCGCCGTAGCACTTGCGCTGGTAGGAGCCGTAGCTCCCAGCCCGACCCGAAATTCAGGGACTACCAGCTGTAACGCACACCAGGAGGTGTTTGCCGCGTTACAGTCTAGGAGGTCCCCAGGATCGATCGAGCGGCTGCTCTCGATCCCAGCACCATACCTTGATTTGGGCATCAGTGACGCAGCACCAGGAGGTGTCTCCGCGTCCCGGTGCAGTACGAGGAAGAGGTTGAGCAGCTGCTCCCTTCAGGTAGAGACCCCAGCTGGGTGTTTCCCTGACTCCTCTGTTCTCCCACGCACTCTTCGTGACC
This sequence comes from Lissotriton vulgaris, assembly GCF_964263255.1. Lineage (NCBI taxonomy): Eukaryota > Metazoa > Chordata > Amphibia > Caudata > Salamandridae > Lissotriton > Lissotriton vulgaris. The sequence goes on along the minus strand of NC_141685.1, from coordinate 772,148,053 downwards.
CTCACAGCATATCGATTGGCATTTTCGGCCATTGCCTATCTGCCCTCTGTTGGCATACGCCGGGACAGGCGTATTTGCAGAGGACGGTTAGGACCATCCGTGCTGTGGGTTGGTAACGTAGAAAGACTGGAGGATTCCAGTGACTATACCTTTTGGTTGACTTATTGTATTATTTTGCCAACATTAAAATAACTAAATGTACACAAGTGGTTGCGTCCTCATTATCTTGTCTGTTAAAGATCCTGAGACATTCAGGACGTTACACATATTGACAAGGTGGCCATCCCTGCACACTTTTGAATCCTTGAATTACTAAATCCGTGAATGCACCCATTGGTCGTTAAAATCAAAAGTTGACATTATCACTACTTTTGCCCTGAAGAAGTCATCTGAATGAAACGCGTTGGCTATGCTTTGTATGAAGAAAAAAGAATAAAATAATTTTTAAGCCCTACTGAACGGATTCTTCAAATTTTATTGGCTCATTATTATTCATTGTGGAGTGCTGAACCATTGTGCTTTGTTGTGAAATTTTGGGTGAATGCCCTTGGAAGCCTAGGGGTATGTGGCTTCAGGTTCTTGGCACCCCGACTCATGTACACAAGAGACCAAATTGTAGATAAGTGCGGTCACATTGCCTTGTACCCTTGATGCTTTATTGTTGTTTGTCTACAATGAATGGATGTATTAGTAATATTTTTACCTTCCTGTATAAGTTCGTTAGCTCTGTTTTTATATTTGTCTAGTAGGTGCTGCATTATGGACCCCAGTTCATCATAATGTGCTCTGTCATATCTGCGCCAGATGTTAGCTGCTTGTGCCGCAGTTCTTTTGCCGGAGGCGTCAAGGAGCTTAGATTGTTTGTCTGGTGGTGAGGCTTCACTAGTTGTTTGGGAATTAGCACGTTTAAGTGCATTGGATACCACAAAAGAATCGTATTGTGCTGGGCCTTTAATATAAACTGGGTCTGCAGGGGCAGCTTTATATTTTTTCTCAATGCAGGGATTGAGAACCCTAGCTCTAACGGGGTCTTTAAAAACCTCTGTTGCGTGCTTGATGACGCCCTTAAGCATTGGCAAGATGGCAGTAGACCTTTGTGTGTTGTCAAAAGTGTCTAATAGGAGGTCTTCCTCCACTGCATCGGTGTGTAAGTCCACCCCATGATATTGTGCAGCCCTCTGGACTAGTAGGTTAAAAGCTATGGTGTCCTCTAGTGGGGATGGTCTGGAAGGGTAGACATCATCTTGTGGGACGTAAGGCACATCAAAGGTGTTGTAATCATCCCATGGATTAGGTGACTGAGGGGGACTATTAGTCTGTGCTGGTTAATGTGCACTCCCACCTTCATAATCAGAATCTGTGTGTACATCATTGTCTGGATTAGGAGATGGTGTAGGTGAATGGTGTGGTGGGGGCGATGTAGTATTGGGAGGTGGAGTAGAAGGGACCCTTAATGGAGAGGGTGCAATGTCTCTCTTCTTTGCAGGAAGAGGAGGTGCTGGCGCCTCAAGTGGGCTCTTCTTGGAGCTGAGAGTCAATTGTCCAGTTTTAGGATCCTTTACAAGAGTTTTTTGCTGTGGATCCGGTGTAAAAAGCTCCTGTGAGCAGGGTAGATCCTTTGGCGTCGAAATTTTCGGCTCCGTAGGTTTTTTAGGCACCGAGTCGGTAGCTAGCTTAGGAGTGTGCCCTTTCAAAGTGTCTTTAACGGGACCCTGTTTTTTCGATTCCGAGAGTTTTTTCGGCTCCGATGCATGTGAATCTGGAGCTATGGTTGATTTTTTACTCGCCTCCGAGTGCGGTTTCGGCATCGATGAACCGCTGCCAGTCTTTGGCGCTGTGTGCTTGGGTGTCGAAGCAACGGTCGACATGGAAGAGGAAGATGGCTTTTTCTTCGGTGTCGGTACTGGGTCGGCACCGGAAATAGGTTGGCTCGAGACCGAGCCGCCTGACGGCTTTATGGGCATCTTTGCAGGGCCCGAAGGCGGGGCGTTGGAAGCAGTCTCTCGGTGTGCACCCGAGCCCGAAGTTGAGGGTGTGACCAAAGCCTTTTTTGATGGTGTCGAGGAAAGGGTGGGGTCGACGGTCTTACTTACGACCTGTTGAGCTGGAGTGACCTCCTCGACCTCGACGTCGACGTCTGAGGATCCGATACTCTCCTCGGCGTGCTGGTGTTCTGGCACGTCGACGCCCTCTTCAAAGATGTCATCGGGAATCGGAGCTGACGAGCGAGCCATAGTTCTTCGAGCTCGTTGGCCCTGAATGGTCCTCTTGGAGCGGAATGAGGCACACGCCGAACAGTCTTTGGCCTTGTGCTCCGGTGAAAGGCACAGGTTGCACACCTCATGTAGGTCGGTATCGGGAAACTTCGACCCACATTGAGGACACTTCTTGAATGGCGTACTTTCCATGAGCCAGAAAGTGAGGCCTAGGTAGGCCCGAAGGCCTTCGTCGACGACCGGAATCGAAGACTTCGAAGTTGGTAGAGAATCGCGTTGTGGATCGCGAACGAAACAATACAGTCGAACTGGGTGAGGATTGCGCGCCGAAGGAAATTCGATTCCAAACCGGAGCGCAGAAAACACATCCGAGCCCGATGGCAGAAAAAAACAATCTGGGGATGGAGCCGATGCCCATGCGCAATGTGGTCCTAAGGAGGAGTCACCTATCTCGTGACTTCCAAAGAACTTTTCAGCACAACAACAAACTGCAAACATCCGGGGCCAACACTAGGTGGCGATCTATGCACAGTGTGCAATCTGCAGCTCATATGCCTCAAACATTATTTTTCTGGAAGGTGCATCATTTGCCATGTAGCAGTTAAATTCCAATTACTGTGCCATTAGGTAAAGAGTTCTGACATTTTAACTATGCTAGTATTAGAAGGAGGAGAATGATCTACCTAATTCTGCAAACCTCTTATGTGACTACCCATCCGCTGCGACGCTACAGTCTCCGTTTCTAAACAGAATACCATTCCTGTGTGTGTTTCACTAATTGTATTTCTTGTGGTCTCCAGTGTGACCCTTTCAGCATGTTGTATGCCCACAGTTCTGTGATTAACACACTGGAATAGCTACAATTCTATGAATAACCTACATTTGTCATTGCAATTGCTACATACAGATTATGACTAGTAGTCACCAGAGACATTATGTTGGGAAGACAGGCAATCGAATGTCCTAATCAATCAACCAGTGGATTTTTAGACACTGGCAGGGTCAAGCTGATCAGCCAAATAGCCAAGCCTTCATGGACTTTCGGAATTCTGGAGGAGATGGGGAGGTCCGCAAGTGGGAGAATAGCTTATTCCATGGATTTGTTGTTAGATAGGACAAGGAGTGACCTCCGCATCTGCTATGTTGGGTGTGGGGGATGAGGGTTAGAGAAAGGGACGCAGAGCAGAGGTGTGTGGTGGGCTGATGGAAGTTCAGGTGGTGGTTTAAAGTATGTTCAGCCTTGACTGGGCTTGGACCAGGCCCGAGTAGCCAATAAGGGTTTCATTAAAAGGGAGTAAGGGTTTCAAGGGCGACTCCTGACTGAAGCACCTCGGTCAAGATGATCGTCTTGACTGCCACTGATGGTAACTGAAGGTCCAAGACCTCAGCTGCCCTATGCACCACCATATTGAAAGAGACTCCCTCCTCCGTAGCCACAGTACAAAGAGAGACCAAGCCAGTGTCCGATGAGGTGGCTAAGCCACTTGCCTCAACCAGATCCTCTTACCAGGTGTCCTTAGTCTCACCTATGGGATGCTGGTTCCATTAGGGTCCTCAGACCCTTTCCATTCATCTCTCTTACCAGGTCTGTCAAGAGGCAAAAGGTTTTTTGACTATGTGAATGGCACAGTTGTGGGTCATCGGCACTGGAGTAGGCACAGAGGAAGGTCTCAGTCTTGCCAGTGGCTCTGTTCCAGATCCATTGCTAGATCCATTGGGCACAACTGACACTGAAGGTGAACTCACCAGAGACAATACAGTGGGGAAGCACGGAGCAGACCCTGATTCATGAGTGCTGACGCTCTCATTCCTCATCACAAGATTTCGACATGCACAGCAATGTCAAAGACCTCTTCGACATCTTTCATTTCAGTGACTTACCCGTCAGCCTTGAGCGGGACGATCGCCGGGTGCGGCTCTACAGTCTTGGGACCTGCCTAGAGACTGGGATCTTTTGCGTCACTAGGTTGTTTGACATATGGTGGTAAGGAGCTTGAGGGACCGCTCACTCAGCGCCTTCTGGTGCATGGTGTGGCAGTCTTCGCAGGTTTTACAGTTGAGGTCCCTCTCCAAGCACCACAGACAAGCCAAGTGTGGGTCTGTCACAGACATCTGCCTGTGACAGCACCACATGGTTTGGAACCAGCCAATTTCTTCGGGAAATCCTGTCACACAATGAGATAAATATCTACAAAAAGGGTTCGAAAAGTAAAGAAACAAGAATGTAAAAAAACGATTAGGGGTACCTCTTCACAGCTCAGCGCCATCTGACTCAGAAAGAAAAGAAATGGCGCTAGTACATCACGGTGGCATCGAAATAGGTACAACGCGGGTCATTTCCAGCATGGACGATGTTGATGCTGAGCCGAACAATGCCACTTACCAACACACAGGAGTACAGCTCGAAAACCTCTGGATCCAGTCAGATGCAGATCCAATCACTCCTTTTAAGATGGCCGACAGTTGAGGTGCTCCGGCTGGGAGCTTTTTTGGCTCTAATCCCCATTTGAATCTAGGCCCTCCTTTCACCTTTATACACACCGGGGGTTCTTCTGGACTGCGGTCCTTCGATTCTCCTATTTCCGCGATTGAATTCGAAACTTCTGAAGAACCGTGAATAATATACCGACCACGGAGCACTAGCAACATGGCTGATGCCCGGTGGAGCTGCCTAGGTAGCTATAGAGGAGATTGGCTGTGGATCACCTCCTCGCCATCACCTACCCAGCCGGATATTGGGCACAGTTTCCTCGTCTCTCCGCTGTGTCTCCTTCCTCCCTCACCCTCTGACGAATCACCAATAATCTGCCGATGGCAGAGCAAGTTCAGCGCGCCCTTTGCCCAGTGAAGATGCCTGGGTGGCTGGGGGGAGGATGGGTTGGGGATCACCTCTCCGGCCGTCTCCTGCCTTCCGGGCTTGATTGCAGTTGCTTGACCTCTTGCTTCGCCTTCGGAACAGAGACTGGGACGAGTGAATCATGTATTCCCCGGTGGGGGTGCATCGGGGGGAGAACCGCGGCACTCCGGGCCAGTGCCCCGAGCTTGTTTTCACTGTTTTTAGTATGAGGAGGCGTGCCCTATTGGTCCCCGCTGCTGCCTCCCTTGTCCGGGGCAGCTGCCTTGGCACCCGAGCTGACTTCCCCTAACATTGCGGTATGCTGAACGACTACACTGCTGCCCCTGTTGCCTAAAATGTGTGCACGCTGATGAGCCGATTGAGATTGGTGATCTCTAGCCCTCCTTCCTCCTTGATCCTGTGGCTGCCCTCTCCCCCCATCCAGTCTTGCTCTGTGGATTCAGCCCCCTTGTAGTTTTTTGGATGGGATTTTTGTGTATCCCGCCATTTTGTGATAATTCTATTGGTGCCCGTGACACGGGTCCTTCATCTTGGCAGCTTCAACTGATTCTCTTGCCGCTGGACTGCTCCCAGTGTCGCCTGACTGACCTTTACCTCAAGTCAACCCTCGCTTGGGTCTCCTTCACCCCTCTCCTCTTTAACAGTCATTGGGACACTGGATGTGGTGATTGCTGGTCCCCAGCTGGTTTGTTTTGACTTTTTGGTTCCCCTGAAGTTCTTTCCCCCATGCCGGTCTGATTGACCGATCGGCTTTTCAACCCATTTTTTACTCCTCCCCTCTACCTTCTATGCCCCATAGGATGTGTGTCTATGTTATGCTATGCTCTAGGAACTCATGTTACTGTGTAACACTGTTTATTTTCCCTATGTTATACTAGGCTCCAGAAACTGATGTAATTTGTAACTCGCTAATCCTCTTCTAAAGTGTTCTGATACTTCTGGGTCTAGCCAACAATACATAAAACTCTGCAAATAAACAAATAAAAATAAAGATGCCTGTGGAATATTCTGTGGTAAGGAATCTTCAGCTATAAGTCTCTATCAAATATACGTATGCATACATTTGGAGAGAAACATAGCTTAAACAATGATTCTTGTAACAAAGGATTGAATAAACACCTACAATTCATTGATGACCTATTCTTAGTATGCAAAGGCTCTAAGACACATCTGCTGGTTAACACATGAGTTCTCATTTATAGTCATTCAGATACCACCATCATTTTAGATGTTCACCTACTGTATGTAATGGTAAATGGGAAACCACACTATAAATCTAAAAATCTGTTATTCACTACAATCTTCCACCCAAACAATACTGATTTCTCCACTCCTGTATTCACAGGTTTTGAGAATGAAATGCATTGTCTTATCTGCAGGAAAATCCCATGGAAGAAACAAAGATGTTGGACAAATTCAAGGCTTGTGGATATTAATCAGAAATTCTGATGGAGTCAAAGAGGTCAGTGAGTGTACAAAGTAGACAATATTTATTATAGATGAGAAACAAAAAAGAAACAACACACAAGCCCGGTCTTTGGAACTAAATACACTATCTATGGTAAAAAAATATAGGAGATAATTCAGAAACATTGCCCCCCATTGAATAAAATAAACATTATTCTGAACCTCCTATGATGACTGATCAGAGTGACAAAAATATTAATGAATTTGATAGTAAGAAAACACAGATTTAAAACATAGTCAAATGTCTAATACAAAACTGCATGTTCCTTGGTTTGAACTGAAATCACTGCTGCATCAGAATCAAGGGTGTACTTTTTAAAAATTGGTTGACAGGCACCCTCATCAAAATCAGAGATTATGCAAACGTTCTAACTGTATCTAAATGTTTAAAAGCTCTTGAGGTAAATGATATCTGGGCAAGACTAGCTGCAAAACCAAGATCTATGTAGATGAGCATGAGATAAAAATCAGAGGTAAGAATCAGATATCGACGTCAATTGCACACTGGGTGGACATCTGCCAAAATTTGGCCCAGCTGCATTTCTAGGTTCTTGAATTTTGATCAAGAAAAGGAAGGTAATTCTTCTGTCTGCCTCTCAGCAAGTGTAGGTAAGTAGGATCTGCTTTCATTGTCACCCCCACTTTATGCTGGTGTCATTATGTTTTTTTGACTAGTCCGACAGGGATCCTGCTTATCAGTACCCCAGTCTCTGTGCTACTTCCCTAAATTGGACATGGTAAGTACTCAGGTACACCCCAGATTGGCTACTTATGTAACCTTGTAAGTCCCTAGTATATGGTACTAAGGCACCCAGGGCATAGGTACACCAGGGGTCCTCTGTGGGCTGAAACATGTATTATGCCAGTCAACGGAGACCACTCTAATTGTGACTACAGGCCTGCCATTGCATCCTGTGTAAGCTGGTGCCAGCACCACTTACGACAGATATAAGTTTCCTTATATCTAAGGTCACAAAACTTAAAACATATGTCACCCCTAAAGCAGGGAGCCCGGTTATAAGTGGGAGGGTGCCTCTGCATGAGCAGGACACCAGTACAACCTTTGAAGTCCATTCTCCCGGGTTGTAAGTGCATCAGCCATTAACATATATAGAGTGGCCATGTGTCATTATGCGATGGCTAGCTATAAACTAGCTGTAAGGCCCCTGTCGTGTTTGGTATCAAACATGATGAACTCATACCCCAACAGCATAAACGATGTGGGAGGTATGATTCCATGCACTGTAAAGCACCTCTGGGAGCCCCTCAGTGCTCCCGTACCAGTCTTCTAGACCCAGACAACAACCTAGGGCTGCTGCTAATCAGAGACACAATTCATCCCTCCTGCTGCAGAGCCAAACTTGAGCAGGGGGGGGAAGGAAAGACGATAGGTTTCCTGTCACAGAGAGGTGTACCACTTCTCAGACAGGACGTATTGTAGTGGGACAGGGTGGGGTCTCTTGCCAGTGCCACTAGACTGCTTTGAAGTGCACATTTGGTACCCTCCTTGCATACTCCAGATGAAACCAGTTCAGGGAGCCGTTGGCTCCCGCTCTGGTGCGAAACTGGACAAAGGACATGGGAGTATCCTCTCCACTGTTTAGCCCCTCGTCTGGGAGGGATCACTGAATGGTCCCAACCCTTTCATAGTGTACTTAAGGGCTTACCTGTGGATGGGTCCCTAGATTCGTCAAGGGACAAGATTTAGATCAGAAACCACTTCAACTTTGACCATCTGAGCACTGTAGACTTTACAGGACTTTACTTTGGGAACCGAGACTGCAACTGGGAAGACTTCGGCTGCTCCTGGTTTTGTTAACCTGCCGGTCTTTAGTAACGTCTGTGCCTGTGCTCCATACATGTTCTTCACAAGGCCTGTGGACATCAAACACACCCAAAGGAATCTCCCTTGGAGTGAAGAAGTCACTCCCCTGCATCTGCAGGCACCGCAACGAAGCTGACCGGTCTGCTGTTCCTGAGCTCCTAATGAGTCTGAATGGTTCAGCAACACTGGTTCTGCAACTCCCTCGAGGCATGTGCTGTCTTTACTGCAAGTTTGAAGCCAATATCCCAAGTTGGAACGACTGGAGCAGTACCCATGTGACCTGCGTCAACTTGCCCTTGCCACGGCTTGTTGACTCTCTCCTCCAGAGATCTTTGGGCTCCAAGAAGCTCCAGCCTCCAGCCTCCAGCATCTCCTGTAGCCAAGATCTTTGCCTGCACCACATCCTTTGGTGAGCTGCTCGAGGTCCTCTTGCGACTCCTGTGCCTCTGACCTGTGAGTCCTCTCAAGGTCCTTCTTTGGCTCCAGTTGACTCCTCTGCTTGCTCAAGGCCAGCTTGTCGTGAGTCACTTGGACCTTGCTGGGCCCGACACTACACCTTCTTCGATGACTACATTGGTTGTCGTTGCTACTGACCCCATGGCTCTTGACACCCGATGTGGGACAGCTCGTGGACGGCTCCTGGGCTTCTACAGCGTCGCCTGGTCCTCACAGCGGCAACTTCAAGGACACCGTCAATTCTCCTGCATCCCCGGCATCAGTGGGCATTCGGCTTCCATGCCTCCTGGTCACTCCTGATTCGCATAGACTCTGTCCCCTCTGCTTGCAGGTACCTCTCATCTTGAATCCACCTTTGGGTTCCACCAGACACTTTCACCTTATTCCCCAGCAGCATCTTTGCTATAAGTCCTCCATTGTTGTCTACGGCGTTTTCCAACGTCACTTTGCACCTAAGCATCCGCCTTTCCTGGTGTAGGTATTCTGGTACCTGGGGTATCCATGGGTGGGGTGACTCTCCAACCTTCCATCTCCCTCCATCCATGGGGTGTCTTCAGGGTCTGCTGGCAAAGGTCCTTTTTCTTTAAAATGGTTGTGCTCCTACTCTGCACATGGCCTCCGTGGGGTTCCTAGATATTCACCTTCGGTGGTTCCTTGGGTCCCCAGCTCTTTTACGTCTTCCGGGTCTATTTGCGCCTTAAGTTGTGGTTAAGTTTCCACTATTTTAGTATATGATTTGGTCTCCCCCTGGAGACCACTGTGTGTTTGTGCTACTTAAGTGTTCAAGTTCCAAGGTATTATATGTACTGTGATTATATCGCGGGGTAGGAGATATTGCATTAATAAATTCATTTTTTATAACTACACTGAGTGGTTCTTTTTCACTTAGCCTATACCATAAGATTAAGTACTGGTAAAACAAGCTACTTTACACTCATTTTCCACAGCTACCACTTAGAGCTTTCAAAGGTTGTCTAAGATGACTAAAATCACCATAAGGGTTTTCTGGATTAGTGCAGGGTGGTATAATTACATAAGTAAAACCAAAGGGGATCACCCCCTTTAGTATAGCTTAGTTCACCCTAAGTTGGCAGGGTATGCCCAGACGTAGGTCCCTTGCTCACTTTGCCACTGGATTCAAACTAGCCTGACTGATGACGGCTGATTAGCCAGAAACCGGTCCCAGGATGCTTGTTTCCGGTCCAGGGAAGACATGGCTTGGCAGTTCGGGCTGGACTGTTCCCATGAGGCACAGGGTCATACTGATTTTCATATGGCCATGTTTGAACTGGGGTGGTGGAGTGAGTTAAAGAATGATGATGGATTAAACCCAGATCAGTTGATTGGGGGTGAGTGTTTGATTTGCTCAAACGCTCCGTCCATCATCAATCAATCAAATCATTTGTAAAGCGCACTACTCACCCGTGAGGGTCTCAAGGCGCTGGGGTGGGGGAATGCTGCTACTGCTTGAAAAGACAGGTCTTGAGGAGTTTTCTGAAGGTCAGCAGTTCTTGGGTCTGCCGTAGGTGGATGGGGAGGGTGTTCCAGGTCTTAGCGGTGAGGTGGGAGAACGATCTGCCGCCGGATTGAGCTCTTCGGAAGCAGGGGACTGTGGTGAGGGTGGAGGAGCGGAGCTGGCGGGGGGGGTGTAGAAGCTGAGTTGTCTGTTGAGGCACATTGGTCCGGTGTTGTGGAGTGCCTTGTGTGCATGGGTGAGGATCTTGAAGGTTATCCTCTTGTTGACCGGGAGCCAGTGCAGGTCTCTTAGGTGGGGTGTGATGTGGCTGCGGCAAGGGATGTCTAGGATCAGGCGTGCAGAGGCGTTATGGATGCGTTGGAGCAGCCTCAGGAGTTTGGCCGAGGCTCCTGCGTAGAGGGCGTTTCCGTAGTCCAACCTGCTGCTGACGAGGGCCTGGGTGACCGTTCTTCTCGTTTCAGTGGGGATCCACTTGTAGATCCTGCGGAGCATGCGGAGGGTGTTGAAGCAGGAGGAGGGGACGGCGTTGACCTGTTTAGTCATGGAGAGGGTGGAGTCGAGGATGACCCCTAGGTTGCGTGCGTGGTCGTGGGTGTTGGAGTGGTTCCTAGTGCGGTCGGCCACCAGGAGTCGTCCCAGGCCGAATGGGTGGATCCAAGGATGAGGGCCTCCTCTTGTCCGAGTTCAGCTTCAGTCATCCATTCAGCAACAGACTTCATTCCTTTGTGAAGGTTGGTTTTGGCGGTGTGGGGGTTCTTGGTGAGGGAGAGGATCAGCTGGGTGTCATCGGCGTAGGAGATGATGTTGAGGTTGTGCCGACAGGCGACGTGGGTGAGCAGTGCCATGTAGATGTTAAACAGAGTTGGGCTGAGGGATGAGCCCTGGAGTACGCCGCAGATGATCTCGGTGGCTTCGGAGCTGAAGGGGGGAAGGCGGACGCTCTGTGAACTGCCGGAGAGGAAGGAGGTGGTTCAGTCCAAGGCCTCCGCTTGGATCCAGTCGTTGTGGAGGCGTGTTCGTATTGTGTGGTGGCATACCGGGTTGAAGGCAGCTGACAGGTCCAGGAGGATGAGGGCCCCCGTTTCTCTGTTGTCCAGCAGGGACGTGATGTCATCGGTGGCAGCGATGAGGACAGTCTTGGTGCTGTGGTTGCTGCGGAACCCGGACTGGGAAGGGTCCAGGATGTTGTTCTCCTCGAGGTAGTGGTCAGTTGTTCGTTGGCGGTCTTCTTGATGACCTTTGCCTGGAACGGGAGCAGGGAGATGGGACGAAAGTTCTTGAGGTCGTTGGGGTCCGCCTTGGGTTTCTTGAGTTGATCTCGGCGTGCTTCCAGCTCTCCGGGAAGGTTGCTGGCTTGAAGGTGTTGATGACTTTCCAGAGATGGGGTGCAATGGCTGTGCTGGCTTTGTTAAAGATGTGGTGTGGGCATAGGTCTGACGGAGATCCGGAGTGGATGGTGTTCATGATCTTGATGGTGTCGTCCTTGTTGATGTTGGTCCAGGAGAGCAGGCGGTTGGTGCGAATGGTGGTCGTGGGGGCGGAGATCTCAGTGGTTGTCAGGGCGGTCGTGGCGTTGAAGCTGTCATGGATGTCTGCGATCTTGCAGTGGAAGAAGGTGGCCAGCGAGTCGCATAGGTCTTACGAGGGTGGGACGTCGTTGGTGTTGGAGCTAGGGTTGGAGAGTTCCTTCACGATGTTGAAGAGCTCTCCGATGTTGTGCGCGTGGTTGTCTAGGCGGTCTTTGAAGGAGGCCCTTTTGGCGCATCTGGTGAGGTGATGGGGTCTGCGGGTGGCTTCTTGTGGGCTGCGTGGCTGTCCGGTGTTCGTTCACAGAACCAGATCTTATCCAGCTTTCGGCAGGTTTGCTTGGAGGCCAAGAGGTCTTCAGTGAACCAGCTGGCTTTCTTGTTGGTGTGACTGTTGGAGGGTTTCTTGATTGGGGCGAGGGTGTTGGCACAGTCATTGATCCACTGTCTGAGGTTGCGAGCGGTGGTGTCGGGGTCAGTGGGCGGGCTCTGGGCGAGGGTGGTGGTTAGCTGGTCTTTGGTGACTTTGCTCCAGCAGCAGCGAGGCATCTGTTGGGTGCGGTGGGTTTCTTGAAGGTGAAGTGGATGCAGCAGTTTTTTGGTCCAGTGGAGTTCGGTGGTGTGGATGAAGGAGACGTGGGGGCTTGCGGAGAAGATGGGGTCAAGAGTGTGACCGGTGGAGTGGGTGGGTGTTGTGACGAGTTGTCTGAGTCCGAGGTTGGCTAGGTTGTCGTTCAGGGTGGTGGAGTTGGTGTCGTTGTTGTGCTTGAGGTGGAAGTTCAGGTCCCCAAGAAGGATGTAGTCCGTGGAGTCGAGGGCGTGTGTGCTGAAGAAGTCGGCGATGGAGTCGCTGAACTGTGGTCAGGGTCCGGGGGGTCTGTAGATGAGGGTTCCTCTGAGGGTGGTGTTGGGGTCGATGTGGCTCTGGAAGTGCAGGTGTTCGGCGGTGCTGAGGGTGTCATTGGTGTTGGTTGATGGCGATTCCTCCTCCTGCTCTGTTGGTGCGGTCCCTGCGGGTGATCTTGTAGCCTTCCGGGACGGCTATGGCTATGTCGGGTGCCGAGACTGGGTTCAGCCAGGTCTCCGTTAGGAAGGCGAAGTCTGAGGAGGTTGAGCCGAGTAGGTCCCAGAGTTCAACGGCGTGTTTGCGGGCGGAGCGGGTGTTGAGAACGATGCATCTCAGGTTGTTGGGTTCTTTCCTGGTCGGCAGCATGGTGGGTCGGATGCTTGTGAAGTTGCAGTTTCGGCAGGTGAAAGCTCCGTGGGTGCGCTTCGGTGCGGCCAGGAAGCAGGTGTGTGATCGTCCGGTGTTGAGTGCATGGAGGGTTCTGGCATCGTAGCGGTGTCGGGCATCGTTCGCGTTCACGGGGTCCTGGCGCTGTGTGGAGTCCAGGCGCGGACGGGCACAGACAAGCTTGCCTTAGGCGCTCCACATGAGGAGGTGTGGGAGGGAGGAGCAGCTGGGAGCGGGGCGGCGAATGGGATTTCAGTGGGGCGGGGCCGCAGGGACGCAGCAGCAGGAAAAACGTCGGGGGCCACGGGAGAACTGGGCACAGGAAGGAAAAACAACTTTAGGCAAGAAAACAGGTACAGGCACAGAGGAATAAAAACAAGTCTGGGCAAGAAAGCAAGTACAGGCACAGAGGAATAAAAACAAGTCTGGGCAAGAAAGCAAGTACAGGCACAGAGGAATAAAAACAAGTCTGGGCAAGAAAGCAAGTTAGGCACAGAGGAATAAAAACAAGTCTGGGAACAAAAGCAAGTTCAGGCACAGAGTAATGAAAACAAGTCTGGGCAAAAAAGCAATATAGGCACAGGTGAATAAAAACAAGTCTAGGCACGAAAGCAAGTAAGGCACAGGGGAAAAATACAAGAATAGGCAAAATCAATGCAGGCAGAGCCGTGCAGCAGCAAGGGGAGCAACCTGCCGGCGACTTGTGGCATCGCATAATTACATAAGTGCGCACCTACATATACTAAGCAAGCCTCCTACAGCAAGTTAGCATTTTATTAGAAACCTGGGAACTCTGTCTTTATAAATCTACTTGTGTGCTCGACTGTTAGTTTTGGTATTTTATTCTTAGACACATAAATATATGTTTATGGTGTGTGCTTCTTTCCTTTGTTTCCATTAAGCTATTTACATTTATACTACCAACTCTGGATGTATTTACAGGTTTGTGTTTAGGTTAGTTTTGTATCAACATTCAAAACCTTTAAGTTTTTTTTCATATTTCAGGTTTTCACTTGATGAGGCCCACTACTTCATCTGCAACCTCCCACTTTCTTGTTTTTTCCTTACTTTGTTCCTTTATCACACCAGAGTAGCTATAAAGGACAGCTAAAACATTTCTGTATTCTCTTACTGGTTAAACATATGTATTTGAATACATACAATTTTCAGTTAGTGCCTTCCTTTTCAGTGACCAAGAGGATCTGTATAACATATTTTCTCTTTCCTTGATCTGCGATGTTCCCCCTCAATATGCTTACTTTTTTCATATATAACCCCTTTTTTCCCACGCAGGATGTTACTGGATCATTTAGCAATTGTTTATATAAAGCACTGGCAGTAAAATGGCTTTGCTCCCCATTTAAACATGGTTGAATTGGTCTATTCATAATTGGAATATTTGACTTGCATATGAGGCCCTAGTATATGCTGGGCAAAGTATATCCAAGGCCTGGAAGTTAATGCCTCACCTACTGTACCATCACTACAGTGGCAAAGCAAACACTGATGACTGTTGCAGTGCGGCCTGTTAAAATAATCTTTTTCGATAGGTAAAAACCTCCATTTTAAGTAATAGTAAGTCTCCCCTATGTGAGTCTTGTAGCCCACAAGGCAAGGTGCCTGGTGTTTAGGCGTGGAACATGTAGAAAAATAATATTACAATGTCCCTATAGTGACAAGGCCATAAAAGATAGGTCCACTTTGGCAGGTCCAGCTGTTCTATGCAGACAATCAGAGTACAGATTAAAATACTAATACACTATCTAGGGAATGGGAGCAGCCAGAAAAAAATAAACCACTATTTTAACTAGTTAATAAAAATCCAATTCAATGGTGAAGTGGGATTTGTAATACATATTAAGGAAAGGTAACTTTTAGAAAGTTGCCATTTACCTGTCTGAACGTTCAGAAGGCTAATTAGCCTAACCCCGTACCAGGTCTCAGGCTTTGCTCAGCTTTGAATAGGTGTGAAAAAGGTGAGAAATACCTCCCAGGAGCAAACAATAGGCTGATCTGAATGGGTAAAGAGTACTCCCCTGAACTAAACAGAATATGCAGGGTGGGGGCTGTGCACATGCTTTTTAGACACTATAGTGTCAAATACTGCTTGACAGGTATAGCTATATTTAACACTTAGTGCACACTTGAAAGGGAAAGTACAGGATGGCAAATCAATTCCTGTATGTCCTTTGCCTGGCTGCTATAGGACCCTGCTTTTTACCTACCAGTCTTCTGTCTCTGGGTTTGCTGTGGGTACAGCGCCTTCCTCAAACTGCCTGTCTCAAACTGCCTTCTAGTGGAAGATCTGGGAGGACACACAGATTACCATAGTACTTTCACTATCTTGAAAATGCCCAGACACATGGCGTTTTGAACCTGTGTACAGTAACGCAAACAGAAACTGCTGCAAAAGTGGGGGAACTTTTGCCCAATTGTTCGGGGCGTGCTAAGTAGTCATTCCCATCCACTAGCTAGTGAAAGGCATAAATATGGCACCTCCAGGCAGCCACTTCAGAGCACTTTCTATACCTGTGGAAGAACAGAAGAGGACTGGATATGCTGCCTGTGACCCAAAAAGAACCCTGAAGGACTGGACCTGCTGCCTCTTGTACTTAGGGCAAACAAGTTGACTCCAAGTGTCAGTTCGCTGCCCTCTTGTGTGGCTACAGGGAGAAATCAAGCTGCAAGAGGCCTTTTCCTGGAAGTACCCAGTCGACCAGTGGCAACTGGACTTGAACTGGACCCTGCGGTTTGCTTCTGCCGACACCCTTTAAGTCTCTAATTGCCCCCGTGAGGTCCTGGATGCATTAGAAGTGTACTTCTGTGATTGATTGGGGTTTAACAGACTAAGGGCATGATGAAAAAAAGATCATGAACACTCAGCTGTCAACCTACATACATGATAATAACCTGCTGGACGACACCCAGTTTGGGTTCCGACAGGGCCATGGAACAGAGACTGCGCTCTTAAAAGCAGCGGACGAGATAAGGTCCACAATGGATAACGGAGGCTCTGCGATTCTGATACTTTTAGATCTCTCCGCAGCCTTCGACACGGTCGATCATGTCACTTTGATCGACCGTGTCGAGGCCATAGGAGTAAAAGACAAAGCTAAAGATCTTCTTGCTTCATTTCTGTCTGACCGCCCGCAAACAGTGAAAATAGGCAACTACATCTCTCAGACCTTCTCTCTGCCTTGCAGAGTACCGCAGGGATCCTCGCTAAGCCCGACACTTTTCAACATATATGTGTCTGACTTGGCGAGGGTCATAAAATCCTACGGAATCTCCCTCACTACATACGCTGACGACACCCAACTGGTGTTGTCCGTATACAATGACGGCACTTCTGTGGCAGCTAACTTCCAAAATGGAATGAAGGCAATAAGCTCCTGGATGTCATCCAATTGTCTTAAACTGAATTCTGATAAGACAGAAGTGATGACATTCGGGAGGCTGCAACCTACTTGGTCCCCGCAATGGTGGCCACCTCAGATGGGACAACCTCCTGAACCAGTAACCAAGGTACAAAACCTAGGTGTCATCTTCGATAACAAGATGTCCTTCCAGCAGCATGCTAATTCGGTGGTTTCCTCTTCCTTCCACATTTTAAAAAGGATCAAAAAGCTAATCCCTTACCTACCTCCATCCGCAGGCAAAACCTTAGTCAGCACATTAGTCTTCTCCCAAACAGACTACGTAATGCCTTGCTACTAAACGCACAACAAAAAGTCCTCAACAAACTGCAGACAGTGCAAAATGCAGCAGCCAGGACCCTGTTATCTATCCCTAAATTTGCATCTATCTCCCCTTACATCCGACAGTTACACTGGCTGCCGGTGAGGAGTCGGATCAAATTCAAAGCGTTATGCATAGCATATAAAGCTATCCACAACCGAGGCCCTCTATTTTTAAGACAAGCCTTCTACCCGCTCGAACACCCAAGAACATTACGTTCATCCTCAGCTCACTTAGTAAGAGTCCCTCGAACAAGAAGAGCTAATTGGGGCGACAAACGCTTCTCTGTCGCCACAGCCAAACTGTGGAACACGCTCCCCCTCCACATCAAATCTGCTCCGACTCTGCTCAATTTCAGAAAAAAACTAAAAACTTGGTTGTTCCCAGCCTAAATCTCCCCTATCCACTTGAGAGTTCTGCAACTATAGCGCCGAGACACCCTTGGGTATTTGCGCGCTCTAAAAATCGCTCAAATAAATAAATAAATACATTTAGAGTTGGCAGACAGGGTACTCTGTTGCAACTGTGATTGTGTACCGTCTCTGCCAAACCCTCCAATGGGCCTACCCACCTGAATTACATGTGGGTGGACCATAAGTATTTCAATAACAAAGCCTACACCGGCTCCATCACTGACATACTCCTCCAATGACTAACAGAATACAGGCCATTGGAGGTTTATATCAGCGAGATTTCGAGTGGCCAGTGTTATATCTATTTTTTGTTGCTGTTTGCCGCCTCCAAGTAAAACCTTGTGGTGAGGGACAATAAAAAAAAATCATAATAACCCCCCCACACCATAGGAGACCACTATTAAAAGTTTGACAGGCAGCCTTCATATTTGAATGAGCTGTTCACCAAACTTTTAACATATTGCCATGAACCTTCGTGATGGTGATTCCTGCCAATGATTAGAGAAGTCTGAAGGACGGACCCTAACGGAGTACAAACCACAATTAAGTCAGGCCATAAGTTAGAAGGTAACATCTTTGACCAAGGTGAACCTCATTCATGTATCCAACCTGTGCTTCATCACAGTAAGCCTCAAATTGCACCTAGTTCACAGTCTATAAGGACCATTGAATATGATTGGAGCTTTGTGCTTTTGATGCTAGTACGACAAAAACTTTAAACAATCATAACTCTGTTTCCCCTTTTTGTTATTGTTGTAATTAACTCTATTTTTCTCGTCTGGTTTGGGATTTTTATTACATTTTGTCTTTATTGCGGTTTTGGAACAGCATAAATGCTGTCCACATTGCCCCAAGTAAAACTTGTCTGCTCTGTGCCATAGCTACAACGGGGTTTGGGGTCATGATACTGAACAAGTTACTTACCTTCAGTAATGCATTATATGGTAGAAACTCTATCTAGCTACAACTTCCTTACCTTTGAACTTCACAGCTGTCAGGCTGGATCCGGAAACCTTTGCCAAGCAATATCCCTTGCGCGCGCAGTCAAGTGGCTCCATTCGGCTCCACGTGACATCGGCAGCGTTGGTTATGATGTCGCAGGACCAATATAGGTGCCACCAAGGCACGCGTACATCAGTACTTTTCATGTTTTCCATGCCAGAAGCGCAGAGCCATGAAGTAACTGACGCAGTTGGTGCAAAACTGGGGCCCTGAAAAATGGAGTAACGCTAGTCCTACAAAATTAGTCCGCAAAGCGGGGAGGCATGGATGGGGCTGCAAGAAATCTGCAGCTAGATACAGTCTCTACCAGATAATGCGTTACCAAAAGGTATGTTGTTCATCTTATAGACTTCTAGCTGAAGATTCCTTACCTTTGAATTAGATACTCAAGCCATACCATCCCGGGGGTGGACTGCGGACCAATCCCTTACACCAGGAAGTCCTGCAGGACCGAATGGGCAAAATGTCTGTCCCTGCGGATGTGAATGTCCAGGCAGTAGTGCTTGGCAAACGTGTGCAAGGAAGCCCATGTTGGCGCCAGACAGATGTCAATGACTGGGATACCTCGCGCCAAGGCTGAAGTTGCAGCCTTTCCCCAAGTGGAATGAGCCCTTAATCCCTCAGGGGGCTGCTTCATGGCCATAGTATAGCAGATCTTAATGCAGAGAACGACCCAGCGAGAGATGGTCCTTTTATGCACCGGCCGCTTCTTCTTAGCTCCCATGTACTCCATAAAAAGTTGGTCGTCCACCCAGAACTCTTTTGTGCAGTCAATTTAGAACGACAATGCTCTTTTTGGGTCTAGTCGGTGGAGACGCTCCTTTTTCCTAGAGGGATCAGAGAAGGTGGGCAGCGTGATAGATTGACCTAGAAGATGGAATGGGGTCACAACCTTAGGCAAGAATTATGCACGGGTGCGAAGCACCACGTTGTCTGGAAAAGACGTCACGTAGGGAGGTGTACAAGACAACACCTGCAACTCACTCACCCTCCAGGCAGATGCAATCGCCCTAAAAAGGATGTCTTGGTGGTAAGCAGTCTGAGGGGACAGTTGTGTAAAGGCTCAAAGGGAGCACAAGTAAGATAAGTAAGGACCAAATTAAGTTCTCACTGCGGCATAACAAAGGGCGTAGGCGGAAACAAGTGCGCCTTCACCTTTAAAAACCTATTTACCATTAGAGACTTGAAGAGAGAGCATTTGTCAGGCAGCCGCAAAAGAGCAGACACAGCAAGAAGGATGACCCTTGAGAGATCCCAAAGCAGACCCCTGTTGGGCAAGGATTAGAATGGATAGAAGAACAGTGGAAAGAGAAGCAGAAAGAGGGTAAATAGATCTTTCTGTAGTATATAAAACAAATTTCTGCCAACAGCAGATGTATACCTTCTTAGTGGAGGGCCGCCTAGCCACCAAAATAACATTACATACTTCAGGGGGTAGGTCAAAAGTCGTTAACAGCAGCTGCTCAATCTACGTGCATGGAGACGCAGAGTTGACTGATTCGGGTGGAGAACCCTCCCCTTCTGCAGAAGATTCTCCCGAAGGCGCAGCCTGATCGGATGATTGATGCACATCTTCAGAAGCTCTGAATATGAGAATTTCCTTGCCCAGTCTGGAGCCACAAGGATGACTTGGGCCCAGTCGGTTCTGATCTTCTTCAGAACCCTGGGCAGGAGTGGGATGGGCGAAAAGGCGTACAGCAGGCCTGAGCTTCTCTCCGCCTAAAGGCATCGCCGATCAATAGCCGACTTGTAAACTCCAGCGTACAGTGTTTTCTTTGCTCACACTGTGCGTTCTCTTCAGAGGAGAAGAAATCTAACCAAGGTTCTCCCCACTGATGAAAGAGACCTTGCGCCACCTCCGACTGGAGATGCAATCTGCTAGGCATCGACAGCTGAGTTCATCTGCCCTGGTGTTCAGAGAACCTGCCAGGTGTTGAACCACCAGGGTTATGCCCTGCTGTTCCAGCCATGTCCAGAGACGCAGGGCCGCTGGACAAAGGGTCCACAAGCAGACTCCGCCCTGCTTGTTGCAGTACCACATGGTGGTGGTGGTGTCCGTGAACACCTGCACTAACTTCCCCTTGACAGAGGGAAGAAATGCCTTCAATGCCTACCGAATCACTTGAAGCTCCAACAAATTGATGTGGAGCCCGACTCAGCCGGAGACCTGATCTCCACTTGTCCCAGATGGCCACCCAATCCCAGAAGTGACCCATCTGTCACAAATGTGAGCTATGGCTAGGGAAGGGAGAGGGGTCTCCAATTGACCCAATCGCGGTTTGTCAACCACCACTGCAGATCTCTCGCAGTTCCTTCCAAGACCTGGACCACATCAGTGAGATTTCCTCAATGCTGTGCCCGTTGGAATTTCAGGTTCCACTGCATAGCCAGCATACACCACCTGGCATGCTTTACTAACAGGATGAATGTGGCCATGAGGCCCAACAGCCTCAGTCAGTCGCACCAAAATCCAGGATAGAGGCTGAAACATCGGAATCATAACCTGAATATCCTGGACTCACTGCTTGGCAGGATAGGCCCGAAACTGCACTGTGTCCAGAACAGCTTGGATGAAAGGCAGCATCTGAGAAGGAGTTAGGTGTGACTTCGGCGAATGTAGGAAGTTCACCATAGTCTGAAGGTGGGAGACGACAGCCTGGGGCGAGGACACTTTCAATAGTCAGCCGTCAAGGTAGGGGAAGACTGATACCTCTAACCTGCGCAGATGAGCTGAGACCCCCGCCATCACCTTGGTGAGCACTCAAGGGGAACTGGAAAGGCCGAAGTGGAGCATGGTAAACAAAGCGCTTGTGACCTACCTTGAACCGCAGGTAACGCCTGTGGCCTAGCAGGATGGGGATGTGGAAATACCCATCCTGCAGGTCCAACGCAGTCTTTTTGGTCTAGGGCAGACAAGACCTAAGCTAGAGAGAACAGTTTGAACTACTCCTTCTTGAGGAAGAGACTGACAGTCCGAAGATCTAAAATGGTCCGCAACCCTTTGTTCTTCTTAGGAATCAGAAAGTAGCAGCCACTGCCTACTTCTGAAACCAGAACCCTTTCTATAGCTCCCTTGGCCAAGAGAGCTGTAACTTCCTCCTGGAGAAATTTCAGATGATCCTCCATCAGCCGTCCCGGATTTGGCAGAATGGGAGGAGGAAAAGAAAGGAAAGGCAGAGAATAGCCCTCCTGAATGATCCACAAGACCCACTTATCTGATGTTGAGGGCCTCCAGTGGGGGAGATGATGATGGATTCTCCCACCAACTGGAGTGGTGTGGTCCTGCAGATTCAGACTAGAAGTGCTTGGAGGCTGCGGCTGCCGAGGGCAGGGTGGCCGACTACTTTGACTTCCATTGCTAGGTCAGAATGAACTGCGCCCACGGCCCAACACGGCTTGGGAAACCTGTGCAGTGGATGGGATAGAACTGACATGGCTGGAAACCCCTTCCGTTGCCAAAAAAGGGCGAATTGTAGACTAGCCACGAGGAGTAGAAGAGAGGCTCAAGGATCTGGCCATACCTTGAGAGTCCTTGAACCTCAGTGGGCCAAATCTGCCTTTTCCCCAAAAAGACGGGTTACATCAAAGGGCATGTCCATCAAATTGGCCTGGACATCGCCCAAAAACCAATTGTCCTAAACCAGGCTTGGCACCTCAAGGCCACTGTTGTGGAAATCGATCTGCCCAGTGAATCCATCATATCAAGGGCACACCATATAGTGAATTTTGCCGCATCTCTCCTGTCCTTACCTGCTTGGGAGAGCACAGCCCAGGCCTCCTCCGGGACTTGTAGCAGCAATTGCGCAACTGTCTTCCAAAGGGAGTGGGATAAACGGCCCAATAAGTATTCACCGACCACAATGCCAGGACGGAGGAAGAAAACATCTTCTTTCCAATGAATCCAGCCTCTTGGATTCCCTATCCAGAGTGGCGGAAGGAAACGCGCCCTGGGATGTAGAGGCCTGCACCACCAAACTTTCAGGGGTAGGGTGGTGCTGAGGAACTTTGGGTTACTCTGCACTGGGTGATGGCGGTGTGCAATTGTCCTATTCACAGGAGCCCCTGAGCTAGTCTTAGACCACATGCCCAGAAGGACATCGGTCAATGCTTCGTTAAAGGGCAAAAGGGGTTCGGAAGTGGAAGACCCAGGTTGAAGCACTTCAGTCAGGAGATTACTCCTGAACTGCAGGGGGGGCAGCTCTAGTCCAAGGACCTCAGCTACTCCTTTTAACCACCATGGCATAGGATGCCCCCTCCTCCGTTGCCACAGTTGGTGGAGAGAGCATGCCAGTATCTGGAGAGGTGTCCAGTCCACTTGCTTCTCCTAGTTCCCCATACCAGTCCAACTGTTCCGCAGGGTCAATCTTGTGTTCCAAAGGGTCCATAGACCACTCATTCCTTTCCCGAGCCGAACACATTTTCTAAGTGCTCAGGCAACAACCTAGAACTCCTGGGTTCAATCGGCTCGGGAATCGGCGTTGAGCGACACTTTTCCGACTCCATGTCGTCCGGGATATGAATGTGGCTGGTGCCACCCATGTGTACTGGAGGCACCGACGTCCGGAACACCGCAGGGGGAGACCGTGATGGCATGACCAGCCTCAACCTGGATCAGGTCCTCGAGGTCCCACTGGCACAGTCTCCAGAGCAGACAGTTTCGAATCCGATGGAGCCCCTTTCGACTCTACTCAACAGAGGGGTGGGCCTGCTCAAATATGCAGTGCATGGCCTCGTAAAATTCTTTAATTGGAGCAGGGTCACTCTGGCTCCCGGAAAGGGAGGGAGGAGCAAAGTCTACCCTGGCTCCGACTTCGCAGAACCGTGCCTAGAGCATCAGTAGTCCTTACCACTTTTATCGACGGATGAGAGCCAAGGTTTGGAATTCTTCTTCTTCTTGTGCCTCTTCCCCGAGTGTCCTGAAGACCCTGAGTGGAACGAAGAGGACTCTAGTCTCCAGGAGCGACCTGCGACCTTCTCTTCTTCATTGGGCCCATGATCTCCACGGCATCTTGCTGGACAGTGTCAACTGCTGGGCTGCAAGGAGCTGCATAGCCCGCTCCCACAAGGCCTTTGGAGCCAATGCCCAGCAATCCGAGCATGATTTTGAATCATGATCGCGCTAAAGACACCAGAGGCAGACAAGGTGGTGGTCGGTAACCGACATCATGTGTTGACAGACACTACATGGCTTGAACCCGGTCGACAAAAAGTTAAGAAAAGCCGGTCAAAAAGCGACAGAGGGGTAGCTCTTTCTGCACCGGCGCTTAATTGGCACAGAAAGAAAAGAATTGACATCCGCATGCCTGGGTGGCACCTATATAGGTACTGTGACGTCATAACTGATGCCACGTGGAGCCGAATGGAGTCACCCGAAGTTGCATGCAAGGGGTAAGGCTCAGCAAAAGTTTCCGGGTTCATCCTGATGCCTGGGAAATTCAAAAGAAAGGAATCTGCAGCTAGAAGTCTATCAGATTTTATGACATGGGGGTTCACACTGACAAGGATTGTGGATATTTCTTTAAGTGAGTCGTCATTCACCCCCAATAATAATCCAATTTCTTATACTAAGGCTGGTGAGTTTTATTGCCTAGGAAGAGGAGTCAAAATGTAGAGGCTTGTGTTCAAACATCCTAAATTAATTCTGTAGAATACAACAAACGTATTAACCCCTTCCATGCTCATGACGGAACCATTCCGTCATGATTCACAGTTGAGCTGTGCTGATGACGGAATGGTTCCGTCACAACCACGCCCGCGATTGGAATGTCCAGCACAGGGATGGAATTCCTGCCGCACGGAAGCGGTTAACAAAGATGACATTTTCCATAAAGAACATCACAAAGCAATACTAATTATAGCATTAGAAATATAATGCACAGCCTGTGCAATTTACCTGTACTCATTCTGAGACAAGCACTCATAAAGTTCCACAGCAGAAAATTTGAAGTCTGCAACATGAATCTGAAAAAGACACCACTGTTGAGTGCAGTTTAAAACTGAATAACAAAACCAAGAAAGCATTAGCCAGTTTGAAGACAACAGCTTAAGTATGCAACTAACTGGTACTCAGCGACATAATTCAATACAGTTTTAATTATGAAGCACTGTACTGAATACAGTAAATATCATCAAGTACACTCTGTGAGGATATAAGGAGGATGCATTGGACATCTGGAAAATAAGTGTGACTTTAGCCTGGAACTAACAGCCACTTGCTCCTAAAGGAAATGTTTTCTTGAGTGGATACTTTACCTGAAAATGCATTAACGTTAATGCAAAGTGGTCAATGACATCACATTTGAACCTCAGTACTTTTTAATTTATTTCTATTTTATTTTTATTTAATGTGTTTATTATTCAATACAAAACTGTATATGTATATTGTAGTAAAATGGATTCTGACCCATTTAACACCCTGGATGTTTTGCTATTGAACTACTATGTTTTTTTGTTGTTTTTTTGTAAACAAACTCTATTCATATTTTCAATCACTTGAGTTACTACACTTCAATTACATATTATATTCAGGCATATACTGCTTAATATACGGCAAAAATATTGTATCAAATTCGCAGTCCGTCCAACCCCGGTCTAAACCTCAACACCCACTTCTTCATGAGTGCTGTCCATTCAGCGTGATTGTCAATGCCATTACTCCCTTCAATTCTATCCTGGACGTCAAGTCCATGTTGCTCTGGGCTTGTTCATAGTCTAATTCCTCCTCCCACCTTATAAAGCAACTAACAAAAAACAACAAATCCCTCCCTTCCCTCCTCCCCCCATAGGTCCTTCCACCTCCCTCCTGTCAGACATGTCGCTCCCCTCCCTTATACCCTATGTCACACAGCATGCACATCGTCGTCAGTCGGATTCTTGAGCAGGTCCACCATCGCTATCCAGGCCCTAGCCGCTTCCAGCAATTTGTCATTATTGGTTCTCCGAGCCTTTTGGAATTGGAAGATCCCCTCACAATCCGCCCACTTCATAAATTCCCGCAGCCATTGTGCTGCATTAGGTATAGTGACCGCTTTCCAATGGCTAGTAATCTCTCTTTTAGCTAGGACTAATCCCAAGTCTATGAATTTACTGGTGAGCCTATTACAGGCAGTGTGGGGAAACCAGTGTAGCAGACAAACACCTGGGTCCAGCTGTATATCCCTATCCGTTACCTCTTTCAGTCTGGTCATGACCTCCTCCCAAAACCTGTGTGTTGGACCTAGATTACCCCAAGTCTACATAAGGTAGCTTGGCACAGTAGTGGCTACAGCTAACTCAAGGCGTTGGTTAAGTGCTTACAAGTCTCACTCACAGTAACTCAGTGATGAACCACTAAAATAAAAGACAAAACACCAATGTTTGGAAAAATACCGTTACCTTTTATAAAAATAATATGATTCTTTGGATTCAAATTATACAGGGGACGACATCAGTTTCTCTCAGAAATAATCATTACACTTTTGCCTTGGAAAAATACATGTCACTCTTCTTGCTGTGGAAAAATTACAGTAGAACACATTCTATTGTCAAGGATTCAGTAATGAATAAAGGAAACTCTTTTGGAATTAAAAGAATCCCATTAGGTTCACACTATGCAGGGTTACTTTACATTAATACACAATGTCAACAATACTCCACCAATTGAACCTGCCAATTCACTGGTTGTTCTATCACATTCAGGGCTATGATCTCTATCCCCTTATCTATTATGTCCCAGTTTAGAATTTAAGAGGACCAAAATGGTCAGGGCACCCTGTTTGGCGCTAGACCTGGTTAGATTTCTGTAACTTTAATCATTAGGACTCAGCACCTTCCTTCCTCACCCCCACTCTCCTTACTGTCTTAGTGGCAGGTTCACCACAGTCCACAGGTCTCTAGATGACACCCGACTCCTGGTTTTCCCCAACCAGCTGCTTGCCTGTTGCTGGCGTGGGGGGGGGGGCTTGTTAAACTTCCAGTACCAGGCGCGCTTCTACTGTGCAGCGCTGGGCGAAGGGGCCTTGTTGACGATCAGCGTGATGCACTTGCTCCGGTGGCCGGGCGTGAGGGGGTTGGGCACGCTTCCTCTCCTCAGGCGCGCTTCCACTTGCCAGCGCTGGGCGCAGGGGGCCTCGCTGACGTTCAGCGCGTTGCTCTACTCGCTCCGTGGGCGAAAGGCTGTTCTGCCTTCCGCCGGTTCTCCTCCGCTTCCTCTGTGTAGCGCTGACTCTCCGCTAAGCATGCGCGATACACGGACGCTTCCCGCAGCGTCTCCCAGGCCGGCGGAACACGGAGGCTGCTCGCTCCTGAGACACGCCTCCCGCAGGCCTCGCCTTCACCGATCCGCCTCCTCACAGCAAAGGATTGAACAGCGCGGGCGCGAGGGATTAGTATTCCCGCCCGGCGCTGTACTTTCTCCGCTTTCCTGCGCAGTCTCTCCCCTCACCTGGCTCCACGGGGACCACGCTTTGGAGCGGCGACTCGCTCCTCCAGGCTGCTGAAGTTCCCCTGACACGCGCCTTCTTCTCAGCGCGACCAAGGATACGGGTCACAACGTGGGGCTCACAGCTCCTCCTTCAGTCTGGTAGGTGAGTGTTGGCAAAGGGGAAATTGAATGGTAGAGAAGCCCTCAGCTCAGGGCGACCTGTCAGGATTCGTTGGGGCCCAGTCCAGGAAGGGTCTTCCTGTACACACAGGTTGCTTTTCTTCTGAATAGTTGATGTATGGGGAGGGATTGGTCAGAGGCTGAAGGGGGAACGTCCCTCTGAAGTGACTGTCTGCCTCCAAGACAAACTAGCTGCTCTCAGTGCGTCCACCTCCTCTCACCACTGCCTCACTCCTCCACTCTTGGGTCAGCACAAAATGGCTGCTGGTCACTGGCCTTATATAGGGTGGCCTGAGACCTGCAGAAGTCTCTAGTTAATTCTAGAAAGTTCCCTAATGTTATCCTATGGGCCTGTCCTCCAGTAGTGTCCGTTATGGCAGTTGGTGGACACCATTTTAGGTTCTTGGAGATCCCTAGATTTTCAAGGGGCCTGACTAGGCCTCACAGGTTATGAGGGAAAAATGGCGTCATCGCCAAGGAACACCTAGCCCCCTGACAGCATTAAAAAAAATCCTGATGGACATGTGTAAAAATAAAAATAGAAAATCTGGGAGGCTAAGGGGGACAAAAATAAATAATAATGGTTAGAGTATCCCCAGAAGCAGACAGGTCTAACACGCGTCCCCCCCAGCTGAAAGTGGGGAGAACTACCCAACCCCTTGGGAGTCCTCATCACTAAGGCGGAAATACCTGGATAGACCGTCTGCGTTGGCATGGTCCGTCCCAGGTCGGTGTTCCACCCTAAAGTCCATTCCCTGTAGGGAGATGAACCACCTCAGCAACTTGGGATTCTCCCCCTTCATTTGCATCAGCCAACGAAGGGGGCGATGGTCAGTCTGAACTAGGAAGTGCGAGCCAAACAAGTATGGCCGCAGCTTCTTCAGAGCCCAGACCACCGCAAAGGCTTCTCTCTCAATTGTACTCCACCTCCTTTCCCTGGGGAGTAGTCTCCTGGACAGGAAGACACCGGGTTGATCCAAGCCCTCATCATTTAGCTGCGATAACACTGCCCCAATGCCATGTTCTGACGCATCTGTTTGGACAATGAATTCTCTAGCAAAATCCGGGGCCTTGAGAATGGGAGCGGAACACAATGCTTGTTTCAAGGTCATGAAGGCTCGCTGGCAAGCCTCTGTCCAGACTACCCGTCGGGGTTGCTTCTTGGAAGTAAGTTCAGTGAGGGGTGCCACGATAGTGCCATACCCCTTCACGAAGCGACGGTAGTATCCAGTGAGGCCCAGGAAGGCTCGGACCTCTGTTTGAGTCTTGGGGGGCTCCCAGGCGATGATAGCCTCAATCTTTGCCTGGAGGGGCTGCACCGTCCCTCTGCCCACCAAGTGACCTAGGTACACCACCGACCCCTGTCCGATCTGACACTTGCTGGCCTTGATTGTCAAGCCAGCCTGTTGCAGGGCATGAAGAACAGCTTGCAGGTGCTGCAAATGGTCCTCCCAGCTGCTACTGAAGACAGCAATGTCATCCAGGTAAGCAGCAGAAAAAGCTTCCATTCCAGAAAGGACCCTGTTCACCAGCCGCTGAAAAGTGGCAGGGGCATTCTTGAGCCCAAAGGGCATCACACGAAATTGGTAGTGTCCCTGAGGTGTAGAGAAGGCTGACCTTTCCTTCGCCTCCTCGGTAAGGGAAATCTGCCAGTACCCTGAAGTTAGGTCAAAGGTACTTAAGTATTGAGCAGCTCCCAGCCGGTCAATAAGCTCATCTGCCCGTGGAATGGGATGTGCATCAGTTTTGGTTACTGAATTCAAACCTCGGTAGTCCACACAGAATCTCAATTCAGGTGTGGTGCCTGGTGGGGCAGCTTTTGGTACCAAAACCACCGGGCTCGACCAAGGGCTACCAGAAGGTTCAATCACTCCCAGCTCCAGCATCTTGGCGACTTCACTCTTGATGCTGGCCTTCACCTTGTCCGACAGCCGGTAGATTTTAGACTTCACAGGTGGGCTGTCTCCTGTGTCCACGTCATGGGTACACAGGTGGGTCCTACCTGGGACAAGGGAGAACAGAGAAGAAAATTGCTCCAGGATCTGGCGGCAATCACTCTGCTGTTCAGGAGTCAGGGATGGCGAGAGAATTACTCCCTCCACCGACCCATCCTTTTCTTGGGACGAGAGAAGATCAGGGAGAGGTTCACTTTCTTCTTCCTCTGCTCCATCGGTTACCATCATTAAGACAACCTCGGGCCTCTCATGATGTGGCTTGAGGCGATTGGCATGCAGCACCCGGTGGGGCTGCCTCGGGGTCTTAAGATCCACCAAATAGGTAGACTTCCCCTTTTTCTCCAAAACCTCAAAGGGGCCTGTCCAACGGTCCTGGAGGGCGTTTAGCTCCCCAGGTTCCATTACCCACACTTTCTGTCCAGGCTCCAGTTCCACTGGGTGAGCGTTGTGGTCATACCACTCTTTCATAACTGCTTGGCTGGCCTCCAAGTTGTCTGAAGCTTGCTTCCACAACTTAGCCATTTGGCTCCGAAAGGCCAGCATGTAGCTCACCACGTCCTGGGGAAGCTTCCTGGGAGTTCGTTCCCATCCGTCTTTCACCAGGCTGAGAGGTCCCCGTACAGGGTGCCCGTACAAAAGTTCGAAGGGGCTGAAGCCCACTCCCTTCTGTGGCACTTCCCTGTAGGAAAACAAGAGACAGGGTAGGAGGACGTCCCATTTCCTCCGCAGGCTCTCAGGTAGACTCCGTATCATACCTTTCAAGGTTTTGTTAAACCTTTCCACAAGACCATTGGTTTGTGGGTGATAAGGAGTGGTAAACCGATAGGTAACACCGCACTCCTTCCACATAGCCCGCATGTACGCTGAAAGGAAGTTAGTCCCCCTGTCGGACACAACCTCCTTGGGGAAACCCACTCGGGTGAAGATCCCCATCAGGGCCCTTGCCACTACAGGTGCCGTGATGGTCCTCAGAGGTATTGCCTCTGGGTACCGTGTGGCATGATCCACCAAAACCAGTATGAACCGGTGACCAGCTGAAGTTGGTGGATCCAATGGCCCTACAATGTCGATGCCCACCCTTTCAAAGGGGGTGCTAACGACAGGTAGTGGTTCCAGGGGAGCTTTTAGCTTCACCCCTGTTTTCCCACTGGCTTGGCAAGACACACACGTCCGACAATATGTATTAGACGCCACTTTCATTCGAGGCCAGTAGAAGTGGGGGACAAGCCGGGCAAAGGTCTTGTCCTGTCCTAGGTGTCCTGCCAATGGTATCTCATGAGCCAGTTCCAGTAGAAAGGCTCTAAAGCATTAAGGGACCACCAAGGCTCTGGATGAACCATGGCCAGGTGCCTTGGGCTCACTGTAGAGGAGTCCATCCTCCCAGTAAATCCGGTAGCTCCCTACAATGTTTCCTGCTGCCTGGGCGTTGGCCTGTTGCCGCAGCCCCTCGAGAGTAGGACACTCTTTCTGAGCTTCACAGAACTCTTCCCTAGAAGGACCTCCCTCCACATGCCATTCAGTAGGGATGGGTAGGTTTTCCAGGGAAGCAACATTCTCCCCTGTGGACTCCAGATCCACCTCCGCAGGTGGCCCATCTGTCTCACGAGGTGGAGATGTCGAGGCAGGGTCCTCCGGCCTCCTGTCCTTCTCCTCTCTGGCAGCCGGCTGGGCCATTGTTCCAGGCTCCAGCGTAAGTGAACTCCCCCTTCGGGCAGTCGCTGACCGTGTGCTGACACAAGTCCAGTCAGGGGGTCCCAGCATCTCAGAGTGAGTCTGGTACTCCACCCTCCTCCAAGTATTGTGCTCCATATCATTCCCTAACAGGCAATCAACAGGCACGGCAGGGCTTACGGCAACTCGAAGTGGACCTGCAACCCCTCCCCACTCAAAGGGAACCTCAGCCACAGGGTAGTGGCCCAATCTGCCGTCAGCCATTACGGCGGGATGAAGTACATCTGGGATGACCTGCTCTGGAGACACCAGTTGACTCCTTACCATAGTCATGCTGGCTCCGGTGTCTCTCAGAGCCTCCCCTCTACGGCCATTGATGGTGACCCACTGCTCATACTTAGTAGTATTAGAGGGCAGCTGGGTCTTTGCAACCATCTCCTTATCTCCCAGGGACACTAAAGTGACACCCGCCCGCTCCCCTCCGTTACCCAAAGGCATCTCCTCCCCGAGCACTACACTAGTTATTCCCGGGGCTTTTCCTCCAGTGGGAGGGGGTGGTCTTTTTGGGCATCTCACATCTCCTTTATAGTGTCCCACACCACCACACTCAAAACAATGAAGAACCCTTGGCTGCTGGCTTTGGCCAGGGGTAGGGTTGCGAGGGGGGTTACTCTTGGGGATGAATCCTCTGCCCCTTCCTTGCGAAGTATTTTGTGGCCCTTTTGAGAACTCCCTCTTAGTTTCCCCTCCCTCTTTCTTCTGGGGGGCGCCCTGTCCATGCTTCTGGGAATCCCCTCCAGTCCCCTTAGTCGACACCCGGGTACTAACCCAGATGTCCGCCTCCTCAGCAAGCTTCCTGGGGCTGGTCAGCTTGCTGTCCACCAGATGCTGTCGTAGTTCGGGAAGACATTTCTCGAGTAGGTGTTCCTTGAGTATGAGGTCATATAGTCCCTCATAGTCCCCTACCTCGCTGCCTCTCACCCAACCCTCCAGGGCCTTCCTGGAGTAATCCAAAAAGTCTACCCAGTTCTGCGTGCCCAGCTTGTGGCTGCCCCGGAACTTTTGCCTATACTTCTCAGGGGTCAACCCAAACTTTCTGAGCAGCGCTGACTTCATAGCCGGGTAGTAGGTCTGTTCACTCTGATCTAGGGCCAACAAAGTATCCCTGCCAGTGGGGGGCATGTATTTATATAACCCACCCCCCCAGTGGACTTCCAAAATCCCATGGGCCCTCAGTGAGACCTCGTAGGCGGCTAGCCATTTGGCAATGTCATCACTGGGTACATAGCATGCCATAATATCTTTTGGTAGGTAAGGTCTGGGTTCCCTGATGTTGGTTTGGATATCGCTGCCACCATTCTCTGGTTTGGGGGTTCGTAGATTTAGGGCTTGCAAATCCATCTCTTTGATGGTCCGCTCATGCGCCAACCTCTTTTCCTCCCTCTCCATGTCCATCCTGGCGAGTTCTATTTTCATCCTCCTCTCCACCCTCCTATCCTCTAACTCGGCGTCGGTCAAACCCCTCTCTGAGACACTACTGCCCACTCTGGAAGGTGTCCTAGGGCCTGTTAAAAGGTTCCCCCCTCCCGCCTGGTACAGTGTTGAAGTCTCCAGGACAGTGTCCTTGTCACTCCCCTCAGGATCTACCTCCTCCCCGGAATGAGCCTCCACCCATGCCCGGATACTGGTCAGCAGCTCAACTTTCCTGGCGCCTTTCTTAAAAAACACCCCCTGCTGCTGACACCATTCCTTCAATTGGGTCACGGTACAATTTTCCAGCTCTTCCACATTTATCTCCATTTCTATTTGGAGTATAAACTTCTTCCCAGGAGAAATCCACAAAGTGACCTGGGGTCAACCTCCACCCACCACCAGTAGTTAATTTAGAAAAAGCAAAATTTAAATTAGGAGGGCCGCAGGGAGAAAACTCCAGGTGAGGTCTCGTGGTTGGCACTGCGTTACTAATAAGTGAGTGTAAGCACAAATCCGAGATCCCACCGCTGAAACACCAATTATGTTGGACCTAGATTACCCCAAGTCTACATAAGGTAGCTTGGCACAGTAGTGGCTACAGCTAACTCAAGGCGTTGGTTAAGTGCTTACAAGTCTCACTCACAGTAACTCAGTGATGAACCACTAAAATAAAAGACACAACACCAATGTTTGGAAAAATACCGTTACCTTTTATAAAAATAATATGATTCTTTGGATTCAAATTATACAGGGGACGACATCAGTTTCTCTCAGAAATAATCATTACACTTTTGCCTTGGAAAAATACATGTCACTCTTCTTGCTGTGGAAAAATTACAGTAGAACACATTCTATTGTCAAGGATTCAGTAATGAATAAAGGAAACTCTTTTGGAATTAGAAGAATCCCATTAGGTTCACACTATGCAGGGTTACTTTACATTAATACACAATGTCAACAATACTCCACCAATTGAACCTGCCAATTCACTGGTTGTTCTATCACATTCAGGGCTATGATCTCTATCCCCTTATCTATTATGTCCCAGTTTAGAATTTAAGAGGACCAAAATGGTCAGGGCACCCTGTTTGGCGCTAGACCTGGTTAGATTTCTGTAACTTTAATCATTAGGACTCAGCACCTTCCTTCCTCACCCCCACTCTCCTTACTGTCTTAGTGGCAGGTTCACCACAGTCCACAGGTCTCTAGATGACACCCGACTCCTGGTTTTCCCCAACCAGCTGCTTAACTGTTGCTGGCGTGGGGGGGGGGGGCTTGTTAAACTTCCAGTACCAGGCGCGCTTCTACTGTGCAGCGCTGGGCGAAGGGGCCTTGTTGACGATCAGCGTGATGCACTTGCTCCGGTGGCCGGGCGTGAGGGGGTTGGGCACGCTTCCTCTCCTCAGGCGCGCTTCCACTTGCCAGCGCTGGGCGCAGGGGGCCTCGCTGACGTTCAGCGCGTTGCTCTACTCGCTCCGTGGGCGAAAGGCTGTTCTGCCTTCCGCCGGTTCTCCTCCGCTTCCTCTGTGTAGCGCTGACTCTCCGCTGAGCATGCGCGATACACGGACGCTTCCCGCAGTGTCTCCCAGGCCGGCGGAACACGGAGGCTGCTCGCTCCTGAGACACGCCTCCCGCAGGCCTCGCCTTCACCGATCCGCCTCCTCACAGCAAAGGATTGAACAGCGCGGGCGCGAGGGATTAGTATTCCCGCCCGGCGCTGTACTTTCTCCGCTTTCCTGCGCAGTCTCTCCCCTCACCTGGCTCCACGGGGACCACGCTTTGGAGCAGCGACTCGCTCCTCCAGGCTGCTGAATTTCCCCTGACACGCGCCTTCTTCTCAGCGCGACCAAGGATACGGGTCACAACGTGGGGCTCACAGCTCCTCCTTCAGTCTGGTAGGTGAGTGTTGGCAAAGGGGAAATTGAATGGTAGAGAAGCCCTCAGCTCAGGGCGACCTGTCAGGATTCGTTGGGGCCCAGTCCAGGAAGGGTCTTCCTGTACACACAGGTTGCTTTTCTTCTGAATAGTTGATGTATGGGGAGGGATTGGTCAGAGGCTGAAGGGGGAACGTCCCTCTGAAGTGACTGTCTGCCTCCAAGACAAACTAGCTGCTCTCAGTGCGTCCACCTCCTCTCACCACTGCCTCACTCCTCCACTCTTGGGTCAGCACAAAATGGCTGCTGGTCACTGGCCTTATATAGGGTGGCCTGAGACCTGCAGAAGTCTCTAGTTAATTCTAGAAAGTTCCCTAATGTTATCCTATGGGCCTGTCCTCCAGTAGTGTCCGTTATGGCAGTTGGTGGACACCATTTTAGGTTCTTGGAGATCCCTAGATTTTCAAGGGGCCTGACTAGGCCTCACAGGTTATGAGGGAAAAATGGCGTCATCGCCAAGGAACACCTAACCCCCTGACAGCATTAAAAAAAATCCTGATGGACATGTGTAAAAATAAAAATAGAAAATCTGGGAGGCTAAGGGGGACAAAAATAAATAATAATGGTTAGAGTATCCCCAGAAGCAGACAGGTCTAACACTGTGTAACAGTGGACATCCCCAGAGCATGTGGAGAAATGCGTCATTTTCCAGTTTGCACCACGGACAGGCTGTACGGGATCCAAAAAACTCATTAATTTTGAGAGGAGTGAGGTCCGCTCGATGGAACACGCGAAATTGTATTAGTTAAAATCTCGCGTTCCGGGAACATTTCCATGCCCGTTCCATCAACATCTCGACCAGCTTTTCTTCAATAGGTGTCCCCAGATCCGCTTCCCATTTAATGCGCAGGCCCTCTAAAGGAGTTCTGGACCCCTGCGTGATTCTCTTATATAGACAGGTGACTGCCTTGACCTTCCCCGCTGAACTGACCACGTACTGACAGGGTAGAAAGGTCTGCGGCTCCTCTACCCCTTTCTTCCAGTGTTTATGAATGGCTGCCGTCAAAGCCACATGTAAGCGAAAGTCTTGTCTGGGTATTTCATATCTTTCCTTGAGATCTAGAAAGGGTATGAGGATACCATCTTCATAGAGGTCCCCGATATTGGAGATCCCCGGGTCTTCCCAGTTCGCAACCTTTGCCAATCCCCTCCATGTGGTAACACCTCACAGAGCCATAACGGGCCCCACCTTAATTCCCCTATTGGCACGATTCCAGCATTGACGCACCACCCATAAATCTCTCGGCACCTCTCTTTCACGTAACGGCAGCTGGAGGAGAGTCCGAGCGAGCTGGCGAAGGCCCAAGTCCATATCCCTCTGGTTCTCCTCTGCCCTCAGCTTCCCCACCATCCACCGCGAGTACAATTCAAATTGGGCCACGTGATAATATTCCTCAAAATCAGGAGCAGCGAACCCTCCCTCCTGCCTAGGGCGCATCATAGTGTTCAGTGCCACTCTACGCCTCCCTGAGCCCCACAAAAAACCCGTAGCCATGGTATTTAGTTGGGCAAAATATTTTCCAGGGACCCAAAGTGGCAGCGCTCCAAAATAGTAAAGTAGACGAGGCTGGGTCACCATCTTTAGCCACGCCACTCTCCCTGCTACTGGCAAAGGCAGGGTTCCCCAAAAATCTAAATTACTCCTGGTAGCTCTCAATGCACGTCCCACGTTGCCCTCGAATAAATCAGAAGGTTCATGATAAATTCTGACTCCCAAATAAGGCAAGCAGCTGCTTTCCCATCTCACATCCAGTCCAGCTGGCAGGTCAGCTCTACCCCCATGTACCAGGAAAAGGCACGTTTTGCTCAAGTTAACTTTGAGTCCCGCCATCTGCCCCATTCTAGCTAGCAATTCTCGGGCGCCCTGTAACTCCTCAGTAGCATTGGCGAGAAACATTAAAAGGTCGTCTTCATAGTGAGCAATGTAGTGTGCCTGACCCATCCAGTCTAATCCCCTGTAACACCGCCCGACCGGGCATGGACAACTAATAGTTCTATAGCCAGGGCGAACAGGAGGGGAGACAGTGGGCATTCCTGTCTCGTCCCCCTGCCCACA
Organism: Lissotriton vulgaris; assembly: GCF_964263255.1. Lineage (NCBI taxonomy): Eukaryota > Metazoa > Chordata > Amphibia > Caudata > Salamandridae > Lissotriton > Lissotriton vulgaris. Next base: position 772,112,172 of record NC_141685.1, on the reverse strand, counting down.
TTGCAGGCTTCAGAAATCACGCCCTCCATTCGAACCCTGGCTGTCGAGCGGTTATACAGAATCTTCGTTCAGGCCACAAACCCCTCACCCAGGCCAAATGCCCTCAAGAACCTAAACAGATATGGCCACCCAAGATTATCGAAGGGCTTTTTAATGCCAATCGATAGTACGCACGCATCTGCCCCCCCCATCCAAAGAGCCATGTACTAGTTGGCACAGCCTTCGTATATTCATGGCCGTATTCCGAGAAGGAATAAACCCAGCCTGGTCCTCGTGCACAAGTGTTGTCATGTGAGCCATCAGTCGATTGGCCAGAACACTATTCAAGATCTTATAATCGAGATTAAGCATCGCGAGAGGGCGGTAGGCTGTGTGGTCCCACGCCAGATTGTCCGGCTTGAGGAGGGGTACAATTACTGCTTCCCTTGTTGAGCTAGGCAGGTAGCCATCTTCCTTTGATCTATTGTAGAGGGTTAACAGCGGGGGGCAACTCTGACGGTAACCCATCAGTGCCCGGGGTTTTGTTCCTGGCCATGCACTTTATGGCTCCCCTGAACTCTCCCAACTCCACTGGCTGACCCAAGTTCTCTGCATCCTCCGCCTCAATCTGCAGCAGTTCAATGTCTAGGAAACCCCCTCCTCCAGAACTCCTGGATCTAGCCTACTTTGATATAGTGTAGTGTAGTATTCAAGAAACTGTGTGTTGATAGCCTGTTGTCCATAGTATACTGTGCCACCCTCACCGTGCAGCTCTAAGATCAGTGTCCCTCGGCACGCTGGGTTGGCCAGCCAAGCTAATAGTGCCCCAGATTTATCCCTCTCAGTGTTTGCCCTCGCTGCGTATGCCCTGTGATCGTGACACCTGAGTCGCTCCACTTGTGCCGCTACCTCTTCTCTAGCCACCAGAAGTTCCTCTTGTTTATCCTCCCTTCCAGGTCTTTCCTTCTCTATGTCCTTGAGCCTTTGTTCCGCCGTCTGTACATCACTCAGTAAGGTTTTTCGTACTCCCACAGCTTCCCCAATACAACATCCTCAAATCACGACTTTAAATGCATCCCACTCGTTATGTAGGCTAGTGGACGTGTTGGTGTTGTGTTGAAAGTATTCCTCAATAGCATTGGTGGTTCTGAAGACCTGGTCTTCCAGTGTTTCCCGGCAGAGATGCCAGCTAGGGATAGTGGACCGAACTTGAACCCAGTTCAAGGACACCAGTAACAGGTTGTGATCAGATGTCGTCCTTGCTAAGTACTCACTCAGCGTGACCGTCATATGCACATCAGGGGAGCAAAGGATGGCATCCAACAGGACAACCAACTCATGCATAGCTGACAAATAAGAGTAGTCTTGTTCCCCCAGGTGATAAGCCCGCCAAGTGTCAGTCAGTCCACAGTGTCTTTGCCAGTCCCGTCGGGCTTCAGCAATCCTATGAGCGGGAGCGTCAGGGAGCGGAGGATGAGAGCGGTCCAGGTTTATGTCAGTGATGCAATTGTAATCTCCCCGCAGGAGTATAGGGCCTGTCAATACCATTGCCAATTTCTGCGATAACTGTGCCAAGTAAGCAGGTTGTTCAATATTAGGAGCATATATGCTTTCTAACGTAATATACCGGCCATCAAGCAGCCCTGCTACTACAGTGAATCGGCCTTTAGTATCGATAATCTGCCTAACACATTGAAATGATTCAGAAAAGGGGGTGGTGATGAACAGAGTGTCTGAATTAAGCAGACCACTCTTACTCAGTCCAAAGATCAGGGCTTGATCCATCACCGTTATTTATCTCACTGCACCATCCCAGCTCAGAACCTGGCTATATGCAAATCAGTCTGTCCCTGGCCCAGTGCATCATGGGAACAGGGCAGACTAAACTACCACGCCAATTCTTCACCAGAAAGGAGACAAGCTACCGGGGACCGGTTTCTGGCATTTCAGTCGTCTTCGGCCCGGCTTGCTTGAATCCTGATGGTGCAGTGAGAAAGGGACTCATGTCTGAGTATACCCTGCCACACCTATAGTGGCCAAAAACGATTCAGAAAAGGGGGTGGTGATGAACAGAGTGTCTGAATTAAGCAGACCACTCTTACCCAGTCCAAAGATCAGGGCTTGATCCATCACCGTTATTTATCTCACTGCACCATCCCAGCTCAGAACCTGGCTATATGCAAATCAGTCTGTCCCTGGCCCAGTGCATCATGGGAACAGGGCAGACTAAACTACCAAGCCAATTCTTCACCAGAAAGGAGACAAGCTACCGGGGACCGGTTTCTGGCATTTCAGCCGTCTTCGGCCCGGCTTGCTTGAATCCTGATGGTGCAGTGAGAAAGGGACTCATGTTTGAGTATACCCTGCCACACCTATAGTGGCCATAAACGATTCAGAAAAGGGGGTGGTGATGAACAGAGTGTCTGAATTAAGCAGACCACTCTTACCCAGTCCAAAGATCAGGGCTTGATCCATCACCGTTATTTATCTCACTGCACCATCCCAGCTCAGAACCTGGCTATATGCAAATCAGTCTGTCCCTGGCCCAGTGCATCATGGGAACAGGGCAGACTAAACTACCAAGCCAATTCTTCACCAGAAAGGAGACAAGCTACCGGGGACCGGTTTCTGGCATTTCAGCCGTCTTCGGCCCGGCTTGCTTGAATCCTGATGGTGCAGTGAGAAAGGGACTCATGTCTGAGTATACCCTGCCACACCTATAGTGGCCAAAAACGATTCAGAAAAGGGGGTGGTGATGAACAGAGTGTCTGAATTAAGTAGACCACTCTTACCCAGTCCAAAGATCAGGGCTTGATCCATCACCGTTATTTATCTCACTGCACCATCCCAGCTCAGAACCTGGCTATATGCAAATCAGTCTGTCCCTGGCCCAGTGCATCATGGGAACAGGGCAGACTAAACTACCAAGCCAATTCTTCACCAGAAAGGAGACAAGCTACCGGGGACCGGTTTCTGGCATTTCAGCCGTCTTCGGCCCGGCTTGCTTGAATCCTGATGGTGCAGTGAGAAAGGGACTCATGTCTGAGTATACCCTGCCACACCTATAGTGGCCAAAAACGATTCAGAAAAGGGGGTGGTGATGAACAGAGTGTCTGAATTAAGTAGACCACTCTTACCCAGTCCAAAGATCAGGGCTTGATCCATCACCGTTATTTATCTCACTGCACCATCCCAGCTCAGAACCTGGCTATATGCAAATCAGTCTGTCCCTGGCTCAGTGCATCATGGGAACAGGGCAGACTAAAAAACCAAGCCAATTCTTCACCAGAAAGGAGACAAGCTACCGGGGACCGGTTTCTGGCATTTCAGCCGTCTTCGGCCCGGCTTGCTTGAATCCTGATGGTGCAGTGAGAAAGGGACTCATGTCTGAGTATACCCTGCCACACCTATAGTGGCCAAATACGATTCAGAAAAAGGGGGTGGTGATGAACAGAGTGTCTGAATTAAGCAGACCACTCTTACCCAGTCCAAAGATCAGGGCTTGATCCATCACCGTTATTTATCTCACTGCACCATCCCAGCTCAGAACCTGGCTATATGCAAACATCACCACCCCCTTTTCTAAATCATTTTGTCCACCATAAGCGTGGAAGGGTATACTCAGATGTGAGTCCCTTGCTCATTGCACCATCAGGATTCAAGCAAGCCGGGCCGAAGACGGCTGAAATGCCAGAAACCGGTCCCCGGAAGCTTGTTTCCTTCCCAGTATAAGAATTGGCTTGGTAGTCTGGTCTGCCCTGTTCCCATGATGCACTGGGCCAGGGACAGACTAATTTGCATGTAGCCAGGTTCTGAGCTGGGAGGGTGCAGTGAGCTAAAAAACGGTGATGGATCAAGCCCTGATCTTTGGACTGGGTAAGAGTGGTCTGCTTAATTCAGACACTCTGTTCATCACCACCCCCTTTTCTAAATCATTTTGTCCACCATAAGCGTGGAACCGTATACTCAGATGTGAGTCCCTTGCTCATTGCACCATCAGGATTCAAGCAAGCTGGGCCGAAGACGGCTGAAATGCCAGAAACCGGTCCCCGGAAGCTTGTTTCCTTCCCAGTATAAGAATTGGCTTGGTAGTCTGGTCTGCCCTGTTCCCATGATGCACTGGGCCAGGGACAGATTAATTTGCATGTAGCGAGGTTCTGAGCTGGGATGGTGCAGTGAGCTAAAAAACGGTGATGGATCAAGCCCTGATCTTTGGACTGGGTAAGAGTGGTCTGCTTAATTCAGACACTCTGTTCATCACCACCCCCTTTTCTAACACATTGAAATAGCACCCCCACCAGTCTGACGCATATCCCCAGGCGTCAGACTGGATCCAGAAACTTTTGCGTAGCAATACCCCTGCGCGTCGGTAGGCGTCGTCCGTGGCTCTGTGTCCGTCGTCGGCGTCGTTAGCGCCGGAATGACGTCGCCGGAGTACTTAGACACCGCCCTCGCGAGCTGACGTCAGTTCTTATACACAGCTTTTCCGCACCAGATACGCAGAGCCATGATAGAACCAACGCTGGTGCCATGAAACTAGGGTCCTGAAAGGGGATGACCTTAACACTAGATATCGGTCCGCAGAACGGGGAGGATGGGTGGGACGGTAAGGAATCTATCACTAACTAATGTCTCTTACAGATATATCGTTACACAAGTAGTAACTTGTGCATCTGAAAGAGACACGTTAGTGATAGATTCCTTACCTTAGAATAGATACCCCAGCAATACCAACCCCGGTGGTGGGTCTACGAACCAATAATCACACCAGAAAGTCCTGGAGGAGGGAACGGCCAAAGAAGCCATCCCTCCGGACTTGGCTGTCCAGACAGAAGTGTCTTGCGAACGTGTGCAGGGAGGCCCACGTAGCTGCCTGACAAATATCCTGCAAGGGTACTCCTCAGCCCAGGGCAGTAGTAGTCGCCATGGCCCGAGTGGAGTGGGCCCTCAGCCCAACAGGAGGTTCCTTTTTAGCCAAAGACTAACACGCCTGGATGCACAACACGATCCACCGGGCGATGGTCCGCTTGTGCACTGCCCGTCCTTTCTTAGCGCCCACGTAACCATCAAAGAGTTGGTCATCCACCCGGAACTGGCGTGTGCGATCCAGATAGTAAGAGAGCGCACGTTTTGGGTCCAGACGGTGGAGCCTCTCTTCCTCTTTTGAGGGATGCGGAGGCGGAAAGAAGGTGGGCAAGGTGATGGACTGCCCGATGTGGAAGGCTGTGACTACCTTGGGCAGGAAAGAGGGTTTTGTCCGCAACACAACCTTGTCCGGATGGACAGAAAGGAAAGGAGGTTTAGAGGAAAGAGCCTGGAGCTCACTCACTCTCCTGGCAGAGGTGATGGCAACCAGGAGAGCAGTCTTAAGTGTAAGAAGACGGAGAGGACAGTTATAAAGCGGCTCAAAGGAAGCGCACATCAGGTAAGTTAGAACCAGGTTCAAGTCCCACTGGGGCATCACGAAAGGAACAGGAGGGAACATATGAGTGATGCCCTTTAAGAATCTGTTGACAATCGGGGACTTGATAGTGCCCAGAACAGAGCCCTGCTGGGCAAGAGAAAGAGGAGAACCTCAGAAAGAGGGGCATTGAGAGGATCCACAGCCATTGCTGTGCACCATATCACAGTACAGACTTCAGGAGGCAAGTCAATTGGCCTCAACTGTCGCCGCTCAATCTCCAAGCATGGAGGTGGAGACTGGACAGGTTTGGTGGAGGACCGTTCCCTGCTGCTGCAACAGAAGGTCCTCCTGAAGAGGCAGACGAATCGGGGGATGGACTGACATAATGAGTAGCTCGGGATACCAGTACCTTCGCGCCCAGTCCGGAGCCACAAGGATGACTTGGGCCCGGTGGCACTTGATTTTCTTCAGCACTCTGGGCAGAAGTGGTATCGGCGGAAAGGCGTACAACTGACCGCAACTACATTCACGACGAAACGCGTCCCCGAGCGAGTGCCGCCTTGGAAATTCCAACGCGCAGAACTGATGACATTGCGCGTTCTCTTCGGTGGCGAATAGATCTAACCAAGGCTCTCCCCACTGCAGAAAGAGGCCTTGCGCCACGTCCGAGTTCAGATGCCATTAGTGATCCATCATGCACCTTCGGCTGAGTTCGTCCGCCCTTGCGTTCAGAGAATCTGCCAGGTGTTGAATCACCAGGGTCACCCCCTGATGTTCCAGCCACTGCCAGAGGCGCAGAGCCTCCTGGAAGAGGGTGCACGACCCCACCCCGCCCTGTTTGTTGCAGTACCACATGGCGGTGGTGTTGTCCGTGAACACCTGCACTACACTCCCCCGGACAGAGGGGAGGAATGCCTTCAGTTCTAGACGAATCGCCTGCAGCTCCAGAAGGTTAATATGGAGCCGGGACTCCGCCGGAGACCAGAGGCCTCTGATCTCCGCCTCTCCTATGTGGCCTCCCCAGCACTGGAGGGACGCGTCCGTCACAGCTACGTGCTCCGGTTGGGGAAGGGATAGGGATCTGCCGCTGACCCAATCGCGGTCCGTGAGCCACCACTGCAGCTGTCTCGCAGTGCCCTCCGCGAGATCATGACATGGTCGGACAGGTTGCCCTGATGCTGTGCCCACTGAAACTTCAGGTCCCACTGCAGAGCCCGCATCCGCCACCTGGCGTGATGCACCAGAAGTATGCAGGAGGCCATCAGCCCCAGAAGCCGCAGCACCAACCTGACCGAGACCCAGGATAAAGGCTGAAAGATTGGAATCAGAGCCTGAATATCCCGGACCCGCTGTTCGGGAGGATAAACCCGAAACTGCGCCGACTTGAGGACTGCTCCGATGAAGAGGAGCTTCTGAGAGGAGCACAGGTGTGACTTCGACACGTTGATGGAAAACCGCAGCTGGTGCAGGAAGTCCACCGTTGTCTGGAGGTGGCTGACTACTGTCTGGGGCGAGCCCGCCTTCAACAACCAGTCGTCGGGGTAGGGGAAGCCTGAAACCCCTAACCTGCGCAGATGAGCTGCGACCACCGCCATCACTTTCGTGAACACCCGTGGGGCGCTGGTAAGGCCGAAGGGGAGCACAGTAAACTGAAAGTGCTTGTGGCCTACCGTGAACCACAGGTAGCGCCGGTGGGCCGGCAGGATGGGGATGTGGAAATAAGCGTCCTGCAAGTCCAACGCTACCATCCAGTCTCCTGGGTCCAGGGCAGCTAAGACCTGAGACAATGTCAGCATTTTGAACTTCCCCTTCCGGAGGAAGCAGTTGACGTTCCGTAGGTCCAAGATAGGGCGCAGGCCCCCCTTGCCCTTCTTGGGTACCAGAAAGTAGTGGGAGTAACAACCACACCCTACTTCCGGCCCAGGAACGCGCTCGATGACCCCCTTGGCCAAGAGGAACGTAACTTCCTCTTGCAGAAGTTGCAAATGATCCCCCGACATGCGGTGATATTGCGGTGGCAATGCTGGAGGGGTCGCCTCGTAGGGGAGGGAATAACCGCTTCGGACGATTTGCAGCACCCACGTGTCCGACGTGACAGTGTGCCAGTGGAAGTGGTGATGGCGAACCTTGCCCCCCACTGGCGTCACATGGGCCTGAAAGCACGGACTAGGAGGGTTTTGAGGCGGATGCTGCAGGGGAAGGTGTGGACTGGCCTGGCCGTTGTCCCCGACCGCCGACAGGGCGGTTTCCACAGCCGCCACCGCGCTGTGTATTAGTCTGCAGTGCGTGGCTGGCAGCAAGTGTGGGAGCGCCCCTACCTTGGCCATGAAAGGCACCCGTTTGCTGGCGTGGGGCCGAGAGGCCCAAGGACTTGGCCGTAGCCCTGGAGTCCTTACAACGCTCAAGCGCATGGTCTGCCTTGTCGCCAAAGAGGCGACGTCATCAAATGGCATGTCCAGAAGGGTGGCCTGGACATCAGCCGAAAAGTTGGCGGTCCTCAACCAGGCGTGGCGTCAAACCGCCACCGTCGTTGCCATCGCTCTGCCTAGTGAGTCCGTGGTATCCAGCCCACACCGAATGGAATAGCGTGCCGCATCTCGACCCTCCGCAAGGGCTTGGGCGAGTTTAGTCTGGGCCTTCTCCCGACATTGTGGCAGCACGTCCGCAACCGTGTCCCACAGAGTGTGGGTGTAGCGGCCCAAGAGGCATGCGGTATTGACTGACCGCAGTCCCAAACTCAGGGACGAGAAAACCTTCTTACCGAATTGCTCGTACCTCTTGGATTCCCGATCGGGCGGAGCCGTTGGGAATGCAGTCTGAGAAGTAGAGGCCTGGATAACCAGGCTCTAGGGGGTGGGGTGGGTGGACAAGAAGCAAGGGTCGCCCGGAGCCGGGCGGTAGCGTCTGGCCACGTTCCTATCTACAGGCTGACCTGTAGCAGGCTTGGACCAAGTGCCCAAAAGAACGTCACACAAGGCCTCATTAAACGGCAGCAGAGGCTCAGCCGAGCTTGCCTGCGGTTTAATGACCTCAGTGAGGAAGTTAGTCCTCACGGCCGCGACGGCGAGCTCTAGACCCAAAGCCTTGGCCGCCCGCGTCAACACTACACTGTAGGCAGCCCGCTCCTCCGTAGCCACAGTTGGAGGGGAAACAAAACCAGTGTCTGGCAAAGTGTCCAGTCCACTGGCATTCCCAAGCTCACATGTCCAGTCCTGTTGAGACTGCCACTCCTGTGCCAGAGGGTCCACAGACCCCTCCCAATCTCCCTCGTCACCCATCACCTGAAATTCAGATTCAAAGGATGGGGCCGGTTCATGGAAGTAAAAGTCTCCATACGACGTCGAGAGCGGCGCCCAACGGCGCCGCTCCGGCACCGGAACCGAACAAAGGGCAGGATCGGGGACGGCGTTGGCCGTAGGCGGCGCTGGGGGCAACACCCTAGGGGCCGCGTCGGTGAGATCGTGAGGTCGACCGTCGACGACCCGGATCTGGAACCGGATCCAGTGAGGGCCTGCGGCGCTGAGATCGAAGTCGCCGGCGGCGCCAGGCCCGAAGCACCCGACGGTGTCGGAGCCGAAGCACCCGACCCGCTAGGCCCCCCAGCCGGGACCGCTGGGCCTGAAGGCGCCACAGAGTCCGGCGGAGGAGGGAGAGACCTCATGGTCATGAGGTACCGCTCGATCTCCTCTGGCGTCGCATCGTGCCCAGGGCCCGGAAGGTATGGGGCAGGTTGCGACGCCCGCGACTCCGTCGGAGCCGCGTGGGTGGTGTCACCCGAACCCCCGGCCGCATTGCGCGAGTGTCAGGGTAGGTCGGAAGAACGATGACGCCTTTCCGACCTCTAATGCCTCTTACCTGAGGACCTTGATCCCGTAGACCGATGCCGACTCGCGGAACTACGAGGGCTCCGACCCCGCGACCTCCTGTGGGACCGGGACCTTGAACGGCGCGGGCCGACTGCTGGAGCTCAAGCCGCTCCCGTCTAGCCTTAGACGTCAGGGCCCGGCAGTCGGAGCAGGTTCGGTCGTCATGGTCGAGGCCTAGACACCGAAGACACCGGCGATGGGGGTCGGTAACGACATCAGTCGGCTGCACTTGGAGCAGGGTTTGAACCCGGGCATCCCTACCGGCACCGTGGGAGTCGAAAGACTCGAGAAAAACAGATGAAAAGATCAAAAAAGTTTCGTCAAAAAGTGACTAAGGGGTAGAGCTTATCCGGATCTGCACTAGCTGGTGCAGAAAAAAGAATAACTGACGTCAGCACGCGAGGGAGGCGTCTAAGTACTCCGGCGATGTCATTCCGGCGCTAACGACGTCGACGACGGACGCGGAGCCGCGGACGACGCCTACCGACGCGCAGGGGTATTGCTACGCAAAGGTTTCCAGATCCAGTCTGACGCCTGGGGATATTCTAAGGTAAGGACTATCACTAACGTGTCTCTTTCAGATATGTGGTGTGAAATACCTGCCCCCTCCAACGACGCTGTAGCGCCGCCCCTTCTGACTTGATCAAGTGGGTTTCTTGTAGCAGTGCAATTTCCACCCCTCTCCACACCAGGTAGGCATGTATTTTGAGCCGCCGGCCCATAGTGTGCATCCCTAACATAATTTTTGATTCCTAAAGAGGTACCCATGGCTCCAAGTCTAGATCCTGACCCTAAATGGCCCCCACAGCGACATGTCTGACCCCCCCATCCGCCCCTAACTTAAAACTGTACCCAACTCCCATTCCCCAGGACAGGTACACAAGAACAGGCCCCTATCCAAACAAAGATATTCATACAAAGAACCAAAGAAAGAAGGTGCCGTATAACTCGCATCCGATGGTCCCAGAGCCCCCCCCCGCCCCCGTTATAACTAAAGCACCCACCGGGGCCCGCATCTCTTGTAGGTTCTCCCTGCAGCACATCAGTCAGGTCCTTATGTCCCAGTGTCACTTCTGGTAGCTTATCATCTTGTGCCTCCTATCCCCTGCAGGCTGTTCACCCAAATAACCCATCTGCTGCCTGTGGAGTAACATCCAAAAGTTCAGTGTCAGAAAGTCCGAGCACACTGCTCGATCCCGAGCTCTCCACCCCAGCTCTCTCATTATCTGTGCCAGTGCTAGTCGGACTAACTGCACCTTGACTATTGTCCGCCACTCCCCGCACTGCTAGGTCACGTTCCTGTAGGCGTTCAGCATGGGAGATGGGTCTCTGCAACAGTGACGAATCGGACAACCGAGCCTGAGGAGAATCGGATCTTGGTGAGCGTGTTCCAGCGTTGCCCCGGACTTCCAACCAGTCCTAAGTGTGAGAAGTTGGCCTGATATATAGTGCTCACTATTCTAGTGATCACTGTGTATCATACCAAACGACCCTTATTGATGATTGGTTGTAAGTCAACCTTATAGACCAGCTATCCTAGTAGCATGGACAAGAGCAGTCTTTAGGCTAAACTCTAGAGGGCGTGTTAAGCCAGCTGTTATACCATCACATATACCCCTTGAACACCAAGTGAAAGGACACCACACAAGTTGTTATGAAAATAAAGGATATTTATTTATGACAAGTCTACCCTGAACTCTTTATGAGTCAGGGAGCTAAGCACAATACAAAACTCTTATGAAAATACTTCAAGTTGCACAATTTACACAAATGCCCGAGGGGCACGAAAAACCATATACACTAAAAGTGGAATGCGAAATACTAGCAGGTAAGTAACAAGATCCAGAGGCTTCAGGATCGCTCGGACTACACTACTGAACCCTAAGGTTAGGAGCAGGAGGCCTAGGGAGATCGGGTGCAGAGTGTGCACTCTCACGCGGGATGCGGGACAAAGTCTATGGAGGCTAGTATTTCTAAAGTCACTGTTTTCGGACGAATCCGACTAGCTAGACTTAAAACGAAAAAGGATCTGGACACTTGGATAGTGAACCTGCGTTGGTGCACCGAAATGCTCGGGTTACCTAGCCCAGGGGCTGCGGCTGCATAGGGTTCAAAAGACGTCGGGATCCTTGTTGTAGTCTATGGAGCCTGAAAGAAGAAGTTGCTGGCAGGCGACCAGTGAAGATGTTCGGTGTGATCCAAGCCTGGATCGGTGATGGAGATGACCTGAAAGCAGAGGGGACTCAGTTCTTAATCACTAGCCAGTGATTGTGTGGGCACCAGGATGGAACCGGATGAAGTCACCTTGACCAGGTGAGTGGGCGACGCTGGACTCTGCAGTCACACGGGCCAGGAGGCGTTGTCGGCGACCAGGCTGGAGGTGCGAGCTGTCCCACGATGGTCTCTGCTGATGGCAATGTTGGAACCAGGATTGGAGCAACAAGCCTTGGCAAAGGCAAGCCCACGCAGTGGAGTCAAGATGGCGTCTGAAGTGGACCAGGAGGGTCTGGGGGGCTCCTCTTTTGGAGGGGAGCAAGGGCCAGTCTGGAGCAACCAGACCAGCGATGTATTCGTCATCAGGAGGGCCACTAGCCAGCAGGCAAGTGGCCAGACAATGCGGTGAGCAGCAAAGAGCAGAAGGGCCCCACTCAGATCTCGTGGATGCTGGGGGGCTGGACTTCGGTGCTGGAGCTGCTCAGGGTTGGGGCTTCTCAAACCCCAGTGCACTCACTCGAGGATCCCTCGGCGGTCGTGCTGGTTAAGCGTCGTGCAGGTTTTGAAGATGGCCGGTCCCTCAGGTCTCGTCACACCCACGAATCTCAGCTGGGATGATGATGCAGGTAGAGGTCAGAGATGCCAGGGAATCCGGGTCTCGTCGAGCTGGTCAGTCTTGATCCGGAGGATGGACGTGCAGCAAACCGCGATGCTTAGGTGGTGCCTGCGGGTGCAGGGTGGCTACTCCTTAGCCACAAGGGAGAGTCTTCAGAAAAAGTCAAGAGTTCTTTTCGTGGAAAGTAGTTCAAGATTCAGAATTATCTAATTTGGGAAGGGGGCCTGCTCCTACCTTTATCCGAAGAAAAGAGTCTGGCACGCGACTAGGTCCTGCCCATGGGTGGGACCAGGAGGGGGGTGGTTACACCCCTCTCCCTTGTCCGGACTTTCCCCAGCTCAGGGGCTGGTGTGCCCCTGGAACTGGTTTGAGCTGGCATATGCACAGTGAGCAGCGGGGTGCCACTTGCAGTCACCTTCCTCTCAGCCCTGCCTACCTGGGATACACAAAACCCTGTCTGGGATGATGCTAGCACCGCCCCTGACAGGAAACCCTTTGTCCGAGCTCTCCTCGCTGGAAGGACTCCCAGCAGCAGGAGGTCAGACTTGTGTCTGTGGTGGCAGCATCCATTTTGTGATGCTGAGGCTTGAGTTAACTTTAACCGGGGTTCACAGTTACATACATGTCGTGTCCCTCTAGAAGGGTGGAATGCTAACCCCGTCGCCAGAATTGGCGAGGGGTTAGTATTCCAATTCGTATGACACCTTACTGGACATGAGAGTATATGGTACGCGTTATCATGGAACAGCTATTAGGACTTGGTTCCGCAAGCTGCAAACGGGCTCAGCTCATGCCAGAGCACCATCTCACATAATTCCAAGCACTCTGCCTTCAGGATTGATAAGGCCTGCCATAGGAGTGACTGATAGGAATACATGTGTCCATTTTAGGGTTAGATATAGGAATACTATATCTAAAGCAAAGGGTGATTACACCACCTTGCCCCAGCTGTCGTGCAGCCAGTTGTGTCAGATTTGGATGGCCAGCCAGGGGTGGCATAATACATGCTGCAGCCCCTGGTAGGCCCTGGGTACACCTATGCCCTGGATACCTAAGGTATGCTGTACAGGGACTGATAGGGTGACTCAGTATCCAATTAGATATGTACCTAGAGTACATGGAATTCATTTTACAGAGAGAGCAGTAGGCCTGGGGTCCTGAATACCAGGGCCCCAGGTCAACTACGGCGAAAAACCAGCAAAACACCAGGCAAAAAGTTGGGGGCAACCATAGTCAGATATCCACCTTCCTACACTAAGCAGCCAGCGGGGTGAGAAAGAAGTGCACGTCCGAGTCTGCAGTCACCCTGAGGCTGGCTGGGAACAGCATGGCATAAGAGAGATGCATCTGGCGCAACTTTTGCTTGACTGCCATGAAAGAGGCCCTCTGTCGCTGCACCTCCCGAGTGTAATCCGGGAAGATCATCACCTTACTATTCCCATCTGTAGGTTCTGGTGTTCCCGGGCTCTCTGCAATATGAAGTCTCGATCTCTGTAATGCAGTAGTCTCACGACCAAAAGGCGGGTGAAGCTCCAGGTTTCGGCGCACGAGCCGGGACCCTGTGTGGACGTTCCAACGCATAAAAGGATGATAAGCCCTCTGGTGCCACTTCCGTTTTCAGCCAGGTTTCCAAAAACTGAACGGTGTCAGACCACTCCTCATGCTCCGGAACTCCTACGATACGGAGATTATTTCGCCTTGAGCGCCCCTCACTGTCCTCAGCCCTCATCTCCAGCACTTTGACCCTATTCATCACTTCTTTCAGCGAGGCTCGAAGATTGGCTACCATGTCCGGTGCATCTTGCATGTTAGTTTTGTTGGTCGCCACTCTCTCTTTGAGTTTTTGGTGAACATCTTTCAATAGGGTGAGATTCGAGCCAATGGCGGCCATCCTCGCCTCCAGCGCCTCCCACTAAGCAACAATGGCCTACATAATATCTCCTAATGACGGGTCTCCGGTTTGTCCAGGCCCTCGCCCCCCAGCGGCAGTGTCATCATCATCCGTATGTTGCTCTGTCTCCTCCATCCGTAGGACCTCAAAACCCTTTTTTCTGGACACTCTGCCCATCTTGAAGTCTGCGGGCAACAGAAGCTAATGTTATGTTATGTTATGTTAAAGGGGGTACTTTTATAGCACACGGCTACTCCGAAGAGTGTCCCGGCGCTGAAAGAACCTCACGGATCCAGAGTAGAAGGTAGAACGAGAGAGAGAGCATGGCTCAGAATAGAATGAGTTATTGCGTGAAAAGCAGGGTCTTCAGATCCTTCCTGAATGCCAGCAGATTGGTGTTGGATCTGAGTGACAAAGGAAGAGCGTTCCATAGCCGGGGGGGCAAGATGTTTGAACGAAGGCCCCCCACAGCGTGCACGTCGAATCACAGGGGTGTCTGCATTGGCCTGGGTAGAGGAGCGCAGGGATCTAGAAGGTAAGTAGAAGCTGATCCGTTTCCGAAGATAACAGGCACCTGTACCATAAAGGGCTTTAAAGGCAATGGTCAGGGCCTTGAAAGTGATCCGCTTCTTAATGGGCAACCAGTGAAGGGTTCTAAGAAGTTCACTGGCCCCGGCTCTCCTAGTGAGGCCAAAAATGGCCCGGGCCGCAGAGCTTTGCACAACCTGGAGACGAGCCAAGAGGAAGTCCGGGAGGCCTAGGTACAGTACGTTGGAGTAGTCCAGGCGAGAGCCTATCAAGGCCTGTACCGTGATCTTTCTGTGCTCTAAGGATAAGAGCGGTAGAAACCTCCCCAGCATCTTCAGGATCGCAAAACACCTGCCGGCCAGACCAGACACCTGGGCCCTGAAAGAGAGGCTGTTGTCAATCTGGATACCCAGATTTTTTGCAGCCCCTGAATCACTAGCAGGAGGGAACATGGCAGCAGGCCACCATTCCTTCCATCTGGGGTCCGCGGGGCAGCCGAAGAAAAGCACTTCGGACTTGTCGGAGTTGCACTTGAGGCTGTTACGACTAAACCAGTCAAACACAGCCCCCAGGCAACCCTGGATAGACGCCCCATCAAAATCACGGCTCCTATCGCAGGTGAACAGGAGTTGTGTGTCGTCCGCATACGACACGATCTGGGCCCCAAAATCCTCCGCCAGTGCCGCCAGAGGGGTCATTTAGATGTTAAAGAGCGAAGGGCTCAAAATTGAGCCCTGCGGAACTCCGACCTCCAAAGGCGGCATAGCGGCAGAAAAAGGGGGGGCCCAGATCGTTTGCTGGCGATTCGAGAGGAAAGACCTAAACCAACGGAACACCGTCCCCCTCAGACCAACCTCCCAGAGTCTAGAAAGGAGGCGGTCATGGGGGACGGTGTCGAAAGCCGCGGAGAGGTCAAGCATCACCAACATGGCTTTGCCTCCACTGTCTAAGGTTTCCTTAATAGCCTTGGTGACCTCGAGCAAAGCTATTTCAGTGCTCAGATTGGAGCGGAAACCTGACTGCAATTTATGGAGTATGTCGTTCGTCTCAAGAAAGTGAGACAGGGTGGTATGGACATGTTTCTCGACGGGGCGTGGCTTGGATGCCGAGGAGTTAGGCAGCGTGAGCCCGGAGCTCCGCGCCCGACTCCGGATAAAATCCTGTTAAATTGTACGAATTCCGACAGAAATCGATCGCTCTACTGGCTGAAGGCATCGCTGAGGCATCGGCACCCTGGGTTCGCAGATATCTGCCGCTAATCACCCCGAAAACTGACTTTGAAGAGTGCCTGCGGAACGAAACACCTAGATCTAAGATGGCGGCTCGAGACCTGAACTGGTGATGCCGCGAACAAAGGAGGCTTGACGATCTCCACCTCCAAAGGTCCAGCAACAACAGCGATCGCTGGAGAAGATGCTCAGGGTCAATAACTGAGGGGTAGCTCATGCCATCCTACTCTCCGCTTTCAGGAGACAGCGACGGCCGAGTGGAGGACTCCCTCAGGGCGTACCCAAGATGGCGGCAGTCCCGAGAATCGAAAGCTGAAGCCTTTGTGAACAAACCGGGGTTGCGGGGATCCCAACGACACTGCTTCGGCTGGAGAGGGCTGAATTACCCTCCTGATTACCCAGAAGAGTGGTCCACGCAGTGCTCTGCGCCTTGAGCGCAACCCAAATTTAAAGCTTGTTCCGTCCTGGACGGCTATCCGGAACAGCCGGTGTTGAAGCGCAGAAAGGCAGATCGAGAATTTGACACTAAGCGGAGAAGAGGTCGAGCGTGAGGAACCGTCCGACTATCGAGGCCTACGGCTGCTCGCACCGTTAGCTGTCATCGAAGACGGGCCCTGCCTTTGGCCCTGACCCGACGAGGAACCCCCCCACCCATACCCATAGACTAAACCAAGATGGGGAAGACGAAGGGAAAGGGGGACGGGGCCGCTAGCTCTGAACCGATGGACGGAGCAGATCAAGGCCACACCGACCTACCACACATGCAGGACCGCATTCTGGAAGCTATCTCAGCCACGAAGGACGCCCTGCAGCAGGACATTGCCCAGGTGGCGAAAGGCTTAGGGCTCCTGAGAGCAGATCATGATAAGCTTACGGATAGGGTCAAGAGCATGGAGGTAACCCTACAGGAGCTGGCCCTGGCGCACAAAACTATGGAAGGGCGGTTGGGTGATGCTCTGGACCGAATACAGGCGCTGGAGCGACGAGCGGAGGACGCTGAAAACCGTAGTAGGCGCAACAACGTCCGCCTGGTGGGCCTTCCGGAAGAAACGGAGGGCGACGATATGGTGGGTTATCTTGATCAATGGCTGCGAACTGAAGTAGCACCGGAGGAGCTTTCCCCCTTCTTTTCGCTGGAACGAGCACACAGAGTCCCGGCCCGGCCGCCTGCCCCAGGCCTGCCTCCCCGTCCCGTGGTGATCAAACTTTTACATTACAAGGACCGGGACTGGCTGTTGCAAAGAGCCAGGGAGGCAGGCCCCTTCCAGGTTGGCAACAACAAGGTGACACTGTTCCCGGACTTCATGTTTGAGACACAGAAACTCTGAGCTAGCTTCCTGTCGATTAAACGGGAGCTACGTGTGGAGGGTATAAAGTACTCACTCCTTGTCCCAGCGAAGCTCAGAATAGTGGTGGATGATAAAACTCTCTTTTTCCCCACATCGGCGGATGCCTGGGCATGGTGGGACATTTATAAGGCCAGGACGGATGGAGCTCGGTTCAGGGCTGCGGAGGAACAACGGAAGCAACCGACCAGGAAATCGCAGCGCCTCCGGAAGCGCCGGCACAGGACTGGGAAACCAACAGCTACGCAGACTGAGGTTGGTGGGGTTTGGGGACTAGTTGTTGGGAGAGGGAGGGCGGGCCAGAGGTGTGCCAGTATATGCGCATGGGCGAAGACTGTTATTGACATGTTCAAGAATGCAGAGGGCAATGGCTAATACGGGAGCTTTGAAATGTGTGACCTGGAACGTGCGGGGCCTACACACCATGGTCCGTAGACACAAGATACATGCTTACTTAGTACGTAGAGGGGCTCACATAGCTCTGCTCCAAGAAACACACCTTACGAAACAGGAGGGCATAGCGCTGCAAAGAAGATTTAGAGGACAGCTGTTCAACACGACATACTCTGCATTTGCAAGGGGCGCATTGATATGGATCCGGGCTGGGGTTCCCTTCCAGGTGACTAAACAGGCGATAGATCCGGAGGGTAGATTTGTGGCCGTGGAGGGGAGGCTCAGAGGCCGGGTCGTGTCACTGTGTAGCGTGTACGCTCCTAACGTAGATCTACCCACCTTTCTGACAAAGCTCTCAGGCAAGCTGGCAAGCTATTTGACAGGCCCCATACTCATGGGAGGGGACTTTAATTCAGTAGCAGACATCACGTTGGACAGGTCTCACCCACCACTGCATACATCACCAGTGCATAGACTAGCGACACGCAGATTGGAGTGGCAGGAGAGATGGGATCTGGAAGACGCTTGGAGGGCACTGCACCCCACGATGAGGGATTACTCATTTCACTCCAGTATACCCGACCTACATGTCCGGTTAGATGTGTTTCTGTGCTCTTCTCTCATACTCCCGGCTGTAACGAACGCGGAGTACCTGACCCGCACATTGTCTGACCACAACCCCCTATTGCTGTCCCTGAACTGGATGACTGAAATATCACGAGTCCCGACCTGGCAACTACGACCAGATACCCTGGACGATTTACTATTCAGGGAAGCTTTGGGAGAGCGACTGACTCGCTATTTTGAGGAAAACAGTGGTACCGCGTCCTCCAGGGCAACAGAGTGGGATGCCTTCAAACTAGTGGTCCGGGGTCATTGCATAGGGGCTACTGCGGGCGCCCGTAGGATGTTGTTGGATGAAATGAAAGTGAAATGAAATGAAAGGGGTTTTATAGAGCGCAAATCTACCCGAAGGCCTCGTAGCGCTAAAGTTGCTTACTTCTGGGGAGACTTACTGAATTATGTGGAAAAAAGGAAAGTTTTAAGAGATTTACGGAATTTTAACAGATTGGGCTCATTACGGAGGGCAGGAGGTAAGGAGTTCCAGGTAGTGGCAGCGTTAAGGGAGAAGGAGCGTCCGCCCCACCTGGCTCGTTTAATTTTCCGCGCTGTTGCCAGAAAAGCAGTGCTTGACCGCAAAGATCTGTGGGGGTGGTAGGGAGTGGCCAAGGCGCAGATCATGGCGGGAGCATTTTTCCTCATGGCCTTATGCATGATGCACATTGCTTTGAACTTAACTCTGGCTTGAATGGGCAGCCAGTGTAAGTTTCTCAGAGCCATGGTGCCTGAGTGGCTACGGGACAGGCCCAGCAGCAGACGCGCGGCAGCGTTCTGGGTGACCTGTAGTGTTTTAAGTGTGCTACTCGGTGCACCCAGATAAAGGGCGTTCCCGTAGTCCAGGCGAGACAGGATAATGGCCTGGACCAGTATCCTGCGAGCCTGGAAGGGGAGGAGAGGCAGAACTTTCCGCAGCATGCGCATCAGTCCGAAGCAGGTGGCGGAAAGTGTGGTGGCTTGATGAGTAAAGGTAAGGGTGTTATCTAGCCACATGCCCAAGCTTTTAATTTGCTTTTTTGGTTCAGGGGGAGAACCCATGCAAGGTGGCCAAGGTAGGATGGGGCTGGGGAGGGCTGAGTTTCCCAGAAACATAAGTTCTGTTTTATCCCCATTTAATTTGAGATGGGAGGAAGCCATCCAGTTTGTGACCGCTATCAGACAGCTACTCAAGTTCGAAAAAGTGTGGTCTGGCTGATTCAAAGCTACCACCAGCTGAGTGTCGTCAGCGTAGGTCACAATGTCAAAGCCAAATGGACGGACGATTTCTGCCAGAGGTTGCATGTAAACATTAAAAAGCGTTGGGCTCAGGGAGGAGCCCTGAGGCACGCCTTGGTTGAGAGGCCAGGTTTTTGAGTGGACTTCACCCTCTACCACCTGGAATGTGCGATTTTCCAGGAAGGATTGAAGCCATAGAATGGCGTTGCCCGTTACTCCAAGGAGCTTTAAACGGGAGAGAAGGATGTTGCTATTCACGGTATCAAAGGCGGCACTTAAGTCTAGCAACATTATTGCTGTAGTGCCGCCTTGATCCATGTGCCTGCGTGCTAATTCAGTCACCGTCAGAAGTGCCGCTTCTGTCCCCAGTTTAGGACGGAACCCTGCCTGTGAGTCGTGAAGCAAATGGTTAGTTTCCAAGTAAGACATCAGGCTGGTGTTAATATGTCTCTCAAGCAGTTTAGCCACCCAAGGGAGAAGTGAAATAGGGCGGTAATTAGTCATATTGCTAGGGTCAAGATTAGGTTTTTTCAACAAGGCTTTGACTTGCGCGCATTTCCAAGTACCTGGGACTCTTCCTGAGCTGATTGACTTATTTACAATGTTTAAAATTGCTGGTCTGATGGTGTTAGCAATTTTCATAAGCTGTCGTGGGGGGGCAGGGTCTAGTGGAGAGCCTGATGTGACTTTCAGCATGAGAGAGTCAAGCAATTCTTCATTTAATAACGGAAATTCAGCCAGTGAACTATCAGTAGAAGAAGAAGAAGCTGTGTCATTGACCACTGACTGGTGGGTGGCCTGAACAAAAGAAGAAGAGATATTTTGTATTTTTTGATAAAAATACTCAGCTTGGGCGTCGCAGCGAGTTTGGGCTTCGAGAGGATTTTGCAGGGAAGAGGGGGTATTGATTAGGGTTTTTACTATCTGAAATAGTTCTTTTGAGGAGTTGGCGGAGTTAGTAATTTTTTCCTCGTAGAACCGAGCTTGTACCAGTGTGGTCTTTGTTTTGTATTTCTTAATGGCCTCTCGGTAGCTGGTTTTGTCTTCTTCCTTGAGAGTAAATCTCCACGTTCTTTCGAGTTTTCTGCATGCGCGCTTTAACTCTTTTAGCTCAGGGGTATACCAAGGAGACTTTTTAAGCTTAGTTTTCTCCTTGATAGTTTTTTGAGGGGCGGCTATATCTAAGATGGCCTGTAGCCAGTTGATATAGTGAGTGTAGAGAGTGTCTACATCACCCTCGGTCAGGCGGGGGGTAGAGGATAATCTCGAACGAGCTGAAAGAGAGCTGCGGAAATTAGAACAAGAGCGCCCAAATCATCCCGAGCTTCAGGAAGCAGTTGGTAGGGCCAAGGAAGCAGTGGCGGTGGAATTGGAACGATTACGGAGTTTTGACCACAAGGTCTACTTGACTAAGGCGCATGCAGAGGGCGACAAGGCGGGGACAGTGCTGGCCTGGCTTGCCAATCCGACTAGGCGCAGCCACCCAATCTTGTCCATTGAGGAGGAAGGGGGTGATATCTATCACACCCAAACAGAGGTCCTAGATAGGTTTCGGACGTATTACGAAGGATTGTATGAGAGCGGGTCGGAGGGCCGAGAGGCTGAACTTGATGCCTTTCTTGGTGGGCTGCAACTGCCACAGTTGGAACAAGAAGAAGCAGATGAATTGGGCTGAAACATCACGATAGGGGAAATAGGGAGCGCGGTGAAACAGATGGCTCGGAATAAAACCCCGGGACTAGATGGTCTACCAATAGAGTTTTATAGTAAATACCTGGAGTTCCTAGCTCCGCAATTGCAAGAGGTATATAATGAAGCGAAGTCGAGAGGGAGATTGCCTCAATCCATGCGTGAAGCTCTAATGATCCCGCTGTTGAAGCCTGGAAGGGAGAGCAGTAACCTGTCCTCATATCGCCCGCTGTCCATGCTGACGACGGATTATAAAATCCTGAGCAAAATACTAACTAACAGGCTGCTGAGCAATATGACGGGCCTGATACATAAAGACCAATCGGGATTCATCCCTACACGGAATACTACGAACAACATCCGTAGGCTGACTCGGCTACTCGGGGACCAGTTGTCGGAGGCATCGGTGCCCCTGGTGTTCTCTATTTATATTGAGAAAGCATTTGAGAGCCTGGAGTGGGGATATCTCTACGGAGTGATGCGACATTTTGGGCTGGGTGATGGCTATATCGGTTGGACCAAAGTGTTGTACACCGCGGCCACGGACAGAGTCCGGGTGGGCTCTCTCATCTCGAGCCAGTATCAGGTGGGCCGCGGAACTAGACAGGGATGTTCACTGTCCCCCCTGTTTGCGTTGGCGATGGAACCCTTTGTGGCTGAGGCCCAGTCAGGGCGATACTATAAGGGCCTCGTTTACAGAGCCAGACCACAAGCCATTTTGCTATACGCGGACGACCTTCTGTTGTTTTTAGCGAACGCGGAAGAGGAATTGGAGGGGGCGAAGCGGCTCCTCGGAATTTTCGGGAGATTATCGGGCCTGAAGGTTAACTGGGCCAAATCCTGTTTATTTCCGCTGCGAAAAGGGGAGGCGCAACCTGCCAACCTCCAGGCACTCAAGTGGGAGCCTCACTGTTTGCATTATTTAGGTGTATATATATACCATACGGCAGCAGATATGCTGGTCGGCAATGTTACCCGCTGCATTAATGCATTGAAGGGGAGCATGGCCTTTTGTGTCATGATCTGCCACGATCCAAGTGAAGCGCCTGCATAAGTAGTCAAACTCGGATGTGTAGGATACTACAGCGCTTCGTCATGGACTACAAGTCCCATAATGCCTATGAGTGGGAGGAGCTAGGTGTTTACTTAGGTGGCCGGTTCACGGTCAGCAAACCGTACGTGATTTGCTACCCGAACTCGAGACTGGTCCTGAGCTTGTTTGGGTTTTCCTGTTCGTTATCCGTTCAGCGGCTGCTGGACGTCCGAGTTACATTCGAGGTCGTGGTGTGTCTCGGCTGAGACACGCAAGGAGCAGTGACCTTTTGGATTGTTTGTCGGCAGAGGGCGGCTGCCGAGCGTGCCCAAGACTCGCTTGTGTTGCTGTTTAAACACGAGGCGGGTTGTTTGGAATCCAGGCTACGGATGCACGCATTTTCTGGCGGCTGCTGGAAACATTTCTTTTGGCGTTTGAAGAGAACGAACAACCAGTGTTTTTGGCGATCTATTGGATTGAGTAACTGGGAGTTCAGCTGTTCGTGAGTACTCATGTACTTGGATGAGAAGTGTAAATACCTTAGTTTCATTTATCCGGATAAACATTTCATTTGCTTATGAACTTGGCTGTTAATGTTTGGAACTGTCATCGTTTCCACGAGGAAAAGACATATTTGTTCTGCATCGGATTTGATGAGTCGGATATAACTTTGTTCAGCCTTGGATTAATACTGGAACACTTATTTTTTTAAGTTCAGCATTTGGAATGACCTAAGGGGATTTTTTCAGTTAAAAAAGGGAAGGCTGGAAGGTATGCATGGTTCTGAAGAGTGGTAATTGCTGGGGCATGTTGTGAGACCTTCTGATTTGATTATTTCCTTGGTTTATGTATTACAGAAGTGGACGTTAGGGTAAAAGGTTATTATCCATACCTGCCACGAAAGAGGAGGAGAGCAGTCCACAGTTAGTTACAAGTGGTAGGTGGTGTTCTAACGAGAATTGATGAGCGTAGTCAGTGATTTCTTGTATGTACTCTTATATGTGTTCTTCTTTTCTCGTTTCAGCCTCCCTTCCCGTTCCAGTCCCTCCCTTACCTTTTCCCTCGCCTGATTTCCTTTATGCTCTGTGTATTTATTACAATCGGAGTATAGGGCAATCTGGAGGTGGACCCCTTTAAGCATCACCTGATCCTGAGGAAGCGAAATCGTGACATTTTGGGCCACTCTTCCACTCTCGATGACGGGCCGTGTTTCATTGTTAAAGATGATAGCGCTTCCAAGGGTGTTATGCTACTTCCGCACGCTACCGGTGTGGATACCGAGTTCCATCTTCCGACGATTAAGATCACTGGTGATAGCCTTTCTATGGGGTACAGGTAGACGCAGGATAGCGCTTGACACTTTATTACGGCCCAAGGACGAAGGAGGTATGGCAGTGCCCAACTTTGAGTGCTACTACTTGGCGGCACAGTTGCAGTCCTTGACTCAAGAGATAGCAAGGGTCTACCGGGGTCCGGAACCGGGCAGAGACGAGGGTACTCCGCGCCATGTGCTTGCGTACATTACCCTCCACCAAAGACTTCTCATTAGAGACTTATCCATGGAGGAGCAGACGTTTAGACTCTGCTGGAACCGAGCACGCCGAAGAGCGGGAACTCAGCGAATGTACGCACCGGAGATCCCGCTGGGGATGGTGACGGCACTTCCTCACGGCGGGGACTGGTCGCGACTGCAGGGTTGGGAAGATGCAGGTCTACAGATGCTGGGAGACCTCTATGAGGACGGGGTGTTACTCCCGTTCCAGACCCTGCAGGAACGATTCGACTTGCCTAGAGGGGACTATCTGATGCACGCTGCTGTAACCGGATTCATGCAAGAGCACTGGGGGGAGGGGTTGCAGGAACCTACCACTTCTATGGCCTATCAATATAAGATGATGGCAGCCGGCACTTATAAGGCTGTGACCTGCCTATATTCCCGAATGTTGCGGGAAACCCTGCAGCCACTCACCGCCCTGAAAGCTAAATGGGAACTGGATCTCCAGATGGAGATCCCCGACACCACCTGGGAACAATTGCTGCGGCGAGCACGGAAGAGCACGAGAAACGCCAGATTTCAACTAATACACTTTTACATCCTCCATAGGGCGTATCTCACCCCAGGGAAACTAAAGAAATACTTTGGAGTTGAGCAAGCGGCTTGCCCTAGATGCAATACAATGGAGGCAGATCTGGGACACATGCTATGGGATTGCCCCCAATTGAGGGACTACTGGCAGGAGATCGGGGAGGCACTGAACAATGCTACGGATAGGGAATTGCAATACACCAAAGCGGTAGGAGTACTACACTGGTTTCCTCACACGCCCAAGAATAAGACGACCAGTAAGTTTATAGACATGGGGTTGATACTAGCGAAGAGGGAAATCACTAGGAATTGGAAATCCAAGAGGGGGCCCACATATAAGCGGTGGTACAATGAATACCTAAAATGGGCGGCGAGCGAAAGCACCCTGCGATATCAACTAGCTAGATGCGCTGCAGACGAAAAGGCGTTAGAAAGGGCGACAGCATGTGAGTCACTGGTGCAAGCGCTCCACGATGGTGCTGGAGAGGAGGATGAGGGACATACAGACACCGATATGGAAGATCCCACTAGCACACCGGGTACACACTCTTAGCGAATGATACATTCCTCCTTGCAAACACCAGAACATATGTTATCTAGTAATCCAGGCATAGGCGCAGGCACGGTAGGAGGTGGAAGGGGGGGGGGAGGTTTTGGGAGTTCGGGCTGTTTCGTTGTTAGGGGGCGGGGCGAAAATACAAAAGCGGGCCACTATTATCCTGATATCCGGAATACAAGAAATTGGGGTAATTGCGAAGACTGAGTATATAACTGACGCCGCCCGGCCTTCGGGATGTGGGCTTATTGGCTGTGTAAGTGATTTGCTCAGGCAGACTCTCCATTTAATTGCTGCATTGATGGCATACTTGAAACCGTAATGTATATGCAAAGATTTGGTACTGCAATAAAAACGATGTTAAAAAAAAATGGACATGTTTCTCGACCACTTTCGCAAGTGCTGGCAAGAGGGAGATTGGTCTATAATTGGCGTG
Organism: Lissotriton vulgaris; assembly: GCF_964263255.1. Classification (NCBI taxonomy): domain Eukaryota; kingdom Metazoa; phylum Chordata; class Amphibia; order Caudata; family Salamandridae; genus Lissotriton; species Lissotriton vulgaris. The sequence continues at coordinate 772,087,073 of NC_141685.1, read as the reverse complement.
GGATTCGGGGTTCAGGTTGGTTTTCTTGGCAGAATGAGTGCCTGTTTCCAAGGCTGGGGGACCTCTCCCGTACTGAGAGAGAGATTGAGTATCGGGTTAATAAGATGGTTAAGAGTAGGGGCCATTTGCGCGAGGAATTTAGCAGGACACGGGTCTAGCGGGAAACCAGATTTCAGTTTGGCGAGGAGATCTAAGGAGGCCTGTAAGGACAAAGAAGGAAAGTTCCGAAGGGCAGGGCCCGCAGAAGTTGGACACGGATAAGGGGACCGCAAATCAAGAGTGGAAGGCGTGTTTGTAGTCCTGAAGGAGGCCTGGATAGTCCGAATTTTGCTGGCAAAATAGTCAGCGAGTTCGGAGATCCAGGACTCCGAATGCGTGGTTCTAGGGGTGCACCACGGAGAGGAGATAAAGTCCTTGACTATCCTGAAAATTTCTTTACAGGAGTTGGAAGCATTATCAATCCTACTAGCCAGATACGACTAAATAAGAAGGGAATTACAAGCCTCCCCCTCTCCAGCTAGGCGGCTGGAGAGGGGGAGTCTGTACTCCCACCAAGGTCTGTACTCCCACCAAGGTAGTGCCACCCAGTCCTCGCCAGAGACCTGTTGGGCCACTGGTCTCTCCTCGCAGTTTATCCAAGTGGATACCCCCAGTCTCAAGATGACTGGGAGCAGGCCCTCCCAGAGCAACCACCCCCGTCGGTATATAGGAACAGCACTGTTAAAAGCCATAATCGTCCTCTCTGCGTGCAGACAGGTCTCCTTGCTTGCCCCAGTGGTGCGGTGCGTACTCGGTCACACCATCAGGACGCTCCCATGCGTCTGGAGTTGTTGTGCCCTCCGCCCTTGCAGCAGTCCGACCCAGGTCTCCACTCTCCAAGGCACTGGGCCTCCACACTGCCAGCAGCGCGAACCTCAACGCAGGCCTCCACACCTAAGCATCAGTCTGCACCCCCGCTTATCAAACGGTCCAAAGGGGCTCAAATTCTGTTGCGCAGTGTCTACCAGCAGCCCCCGACTCAACACTCATTGGGTCCTACCGGTTCCCAGGCGCTCTCTCCTCAGTGTCCTCAGTGAAATCTCAGGCAGCGCCAGGCCATCTAGAGTCACTCATCAGTCCCCAGGCCTTTTGGGCGTTTTGCGCTCCCACCTCCCTGCAGGGCTTAGGGGTACACAGTCCTCCACAGCGTCTCTCACCTGGCCAACCCTCCGCTCCTCACTGATAATGCCACCGGGTGCCGCCCGCTTAGCTGCAGAGTTCAGCAATCACCTCAATTCAGCACTGTTGGGCCTGTACAGAGCTAGTCGCAAATGCGGGCTGCCTCACCCCAGTGTGGATGATGTCCCCTTTGCTGCCATTTTGAGTCCAGGCAATCACAGTCGGCTAGCCAGGAATCGTGCAACCTCTCCCGTTGCTTGCAGCTGCAGTCAAACGCCCATGTAAAGTGTTTCCACCTCCCAGACAATAGCACATTCAAGCAGTAACATTCCCGGGGCACTCACTGTCTGCAGCCGCCGGTCTCTCCGTCTGGTGTCAGCTTTCCTGTGCGGGCCGCCATTTTGAGTCATGGTCAGGCATGCTCCAGCATGAGGGAAAACCTCATTTTTCTCCGCCCTCCGTCCTCGCCGGCGCTCCCAACTCGTCGCCAGGCAGGGACCAGTTGTTCCACAATTTATTGCCGTAGTGAAGACCCTGATTAAGCCGCAGGATCAATGACTTCAGAGGGCGGCCGCGGAGGAATTCCGAGGACCGCTTCTGCTCACATCGAAGCTCAAGCCACGCCCCCCCTTTTGAACTAATATGTTATTGAACTTTTACTGTAGGTATAAATAACTGAGCCTCACTCACTGTAAACTCAGTTAAAATGGATTCAGTGCTCACAGCCTTTTAAAACAAGGTCCTTTGCTGTTAAGCTGGGGCACAGAGTCTCTGGGTTGGCTGTACGTGAACATATGTGCAGGTAGAGAGAGTGGAAGTACTGTCCAGCTCAACCTGGAATCTGCGGGTAGCCTATCTTAGAAGGGACACTTCTGGGATTGGTACAGACCTGGTGTAGGACTTATAATGGGAGTAGGAGTTCAAAATGTAAGTCAACTGAGAGTGTGTGCTTACTTTTTGACTGCCAGGTCTGATGTATGTGGGAGGGGGCAGGACTTGTGGTGATACGGATCAGGCTCACTAAGGGTGTAAACTGTTAGGAGGATGTTCCCATAGATATTTCTACCTGCCATTATGTACAGTATATATTCGAAAATTACTGCTTAGAATTACTGTGTGCATAATAAAGTATGTTATGTTTATTAAAGAAAAAGCATTGAGTGGGCAGCGATTCATTGGGTGTTGATTGTTGCATTTGTGAAGACTGGGATACTAGCCCACACTACCTCCCCAGAGTAGGCCTTGAACGTTTCTGCATCGCTACCCTGAGCAAGTTAAGTACTGCAAAGGGGTACTTGATTCCCAGCAGACAGAAAGTTGCAGACTTATTACTTGTGAAGGACTCCCGTTGTTCTTAATAACCCACTTTCCTGCATATATGAAATATTACAAACAAAATCTAATGATGTATTTCTGAGATATATACAATCTTCACATATAGAAATAGTTCAAAGCAGTTCTAATTATTGCATGATCACAATTAATTTAAAATCACCAGGATTTTACAGATGAGATGGTCAATCCTTTGATACTGTAGCATTAATTTCACACTCTGAAATAGATTGAACTGTTCCAAACTGCAGACACTAAAATCTGAAAGCTCCCTACATGACCCTTGGTAATGTGCCATTCATAAGCTTTTAATAGGTTAAAATAGGTAATAAAGAGGTGTGGTCTTTTAAAGAAACCCCCACAAGTTATCCAGTGCCTTTAAAGCAGTTAAACATAATACTACGCTTTGTTATCGATAATGAAATACTAACCATTTTTCCTAAGGCTTTAGGAGCTGCACCAGTTATACTTTCCTGTGCATCAAGACATTCTCTCAACAGGAACTAACACTAGGAAAAGCAAGCCCTGCCCCGATGTGCAATCCTGGGGTTGCCTCAGTAGTTCTCTCACACCCTGCAGAAATCTGTGGGTCTAAGCTGTGTAGATGCACAAGAGCATAAATCTGGTAAAGAAACGTATGCGACCAAGTTCAACCTTATATTTTAAAGAGACATATATAATTTGTTAATAACATAAACTCCAGGTTTTATCAGCTATTGCTTCCCCAAAGTGTATCTGAATTTCTAAGTATAGATAGCCATCATAATTCACTTGCCTACATCATCAACATGTCGGTGTCTAGAAAAGGAAAAGGCCTTTATCACGGACTAGGAAAGAAATATGCAGGGATTCAATTAATGCTTTTGGTATTTATTTTAAAAGTTATAGTAAGCAAACACTTGGTTCCCTGAGGGTAGTACACTATATAAAGTACAGATTCACAAAGAGGAGTTGGAGACTCCCCTCACAGGCGGTAAATTGGACAGGGCCTTGGAACAGGTCCGGGACATGGCCACAAATGCCCAATTCACATTAGTGCATTTTTATTATATACATAGGGCTTATACGACACCAGAGTGCCTATATCAGATGTATCCAATGCACCCGCAGGCTGCACTCCATGTGAGGCAGTACTGGCGGGTTTTGGACATTTGGCATGGGATTTTATGAAGATACAGGAATTTTGTGGGGAAGGTGATACAGGAGATGCCTAGAGCGACGAAGGTGATTGTAGAGCTAACAGCCCAACATTGCCTGCTAGGACTGCTGCCTCTCCTCCAGAAGGGCAAAAAGATGCAATATAGATTTGCACAGTTGGGGCTAGTGCTGGCTAGAAGCGCATAGCCATACATTGGGCTGGCCCGGCCCCTCCGACTGTATCTAAATCGCTTGCTGACTTCCTGGAATGGGAAGCAGCAGAAGAATTTAGACTTCGGAAGGTTTGTACAGCTGAAAATGCAGAACACGACCTTGAGATTTAGGGGAATATGTTGACAGACTGAACAATCAGGCCATGGGCCTGAATGACGACACAGACTCAGACTCTGATACACCGCAGGCAGTAAGGGCTGATCCGTCTTTATTATTCGGGAACGAGATCAGGCTGGATGACCGGATGACACCCACCCCCTTCACCCCAAACTCCCCTGCTCCCTCCACTATTGGTGGATCTGCTCGATGGTATGAACGGTTTCCCTCTGCACAGTACTTCTATCGTGACACTGGAGTGGATGAGTCTGCCTGGTGTTGGTCTGCGCCTCCTATTTCCTGGCCCCCTCCCTCTCCTCCTATCAAATTTTGTATTGCCAATCTCACTATTGTCGAGAAATCATATGTCTACACACTACTGCACTGTTCTTGTTGTGCATATTGTGTATTGATAAAATTAATAAAAATATTTCTTTTAAAGTCCACATTCACAAAATGTTACGTGAAATCACATGACTGACAGAGGAACATGTTTTGTTCTTCTGCTAGTTATCCCAGCAGAAGGTGGATACACCCAGCACGCTTGAACCCAAAAGTTACATGCTACTTGGTTGCAAATAGAATCTGAAAGACTGACACCTATTGAATAATTGTTTTTCCAGTAAATCGCTATTTATTAAACCTATGGTTTAAACGTTTAAGGACTATGTCCCATTAGTGCTGAACTATAAAAGCCTGTATATACTGATAATTTAATTTTATTCTGCAGCAGATTTTATTAGACAAACGTATTGATACAATAACTGATTTGAACTCAAGTTCTTCTTTTCTGACTTCCAGGTGGTACTCTTTCCAATGTACGATGTACTTTAAACTCATGGAAGGCACATTAGTGATATATTGAGGTCGATGAATATTGAGGATTTCTTTTAAATAATTGTTCTTGTAATCGGTGTGTGCATTTTATCTGCGGCTGATTTTTTTGTAGGTAATTGTTTATATGTTTTAGATCATTGCAGTGAGTTACTCGCTACAAGGCGCTACGAGGTTTATTGTAAATGCACCGAGCACAAAGACTGTTCTAAACTGTGTTATTTTGATATGTGTTGTTTTGCATACGTTGATTTTCTTTTCTTTTTTACTAACGGAATAAAGTTTCCTTGATTATGATGACATGGCTGAATCCAACATGATATGATGAAACAAACCAGGGCATGCAAGAATACAATTAAATACACTGGCTTCTTAACTCTCCAATTGTATGCAATTGGTAGGTACACCTACAGCCTAAGTAAACCATAAAGCAGACAATGATTTGTTTTTTATTCTTTAAATGTCCTGTGATTCCCTTAATGAAGAATACATTGACATCTATGTTAAGTATCATTAGCACCCAGTATTGAATGTTAGGAAATAGACAGTCAATCAGAATGCTCCCTTTGAGGGCTATAGCTACAGTTAAAAGCCCACAAAGGGTGCATTCTGTGACTGCTAGTTCCCCTCACCCTCTGACAGGCTATGCTTGCACTTTGCAGATTTATAAATGTTAATTAGAGGTATGCCAACAACAGTGGCGGTTATGGTCATTCCCACTCGTGTAATGCGCTCAAACTTTTTCTTGAAGAAGTCTTCCAATATATTGTGACGGAAGGTTATGTAAGCAGCTGTCCAACATGTTAATGCGTTTCTTATCTAGATTGACCCTCTCCAGAGATGTCAACTGAGACACACAACTGGCCCAACTTTCCTAAGTCTTGGGTTATATCCAACCGAAATTTTAGATCGTTTTTAATGTCTACGGGCCAAGGAGCAGTGGACAGTTACCTTACTGTATAGGTGGAAAATGTGATCATCAGTGGTGAAGATTTCAACATTCTTTGAAGAGAGTATCTTTGATGACAAGTGCATTCCCGAATTCTACAGCTTAGGAGCAGTCGTACAGAGGTTTCCACTGGCCCAAGCGTTTGTCCAACAGCAGAGATGTAGCCCATTTCTTATCGACAGAGCCAGTTTCCATGTTCTTCTTCATGTGGCACAATTACTCCACTCACTGCTTACTGACTCCCTGCCTGAAGCGTTTTTTAACGAAAATACCAACAAATTCTCACTGACTTCAATGACCTATGATGAAAAAGTCTTACATATGTTGTATTTCAGAGGCTGGTGGTCAGACTGTACGCAATATATACGCTGGAGGAATGGGTCTTCTGCATTTATGTTTTTTAGCCCAACAAGTTTTGCAGGGCATGCAAAAGATTTAATACATTTAGAAGGTGTTTTAGCCACGGCAATGGTTTCTGTTAGATCGTGGATCCAGCCTTCCACAAATATGAAAAAACAAATGTTATCCCTCTTCTGGAAAAGGACGCAGAGAGGATATCACAGGAAATAAAAGCACAACTTTAAAAGGTTTAATCGGTTGAGACAGTTTTTGAGAGCAAAGCTCCGGAGGATTCCCTCTTTTCACTGACAGGCGGTAGAAAATCCGAACCATGGAAGCCTCAGTGTAGAGAGGACCTCAACGTCTGTCCACCTCGCTGCAAGAGTTATTTTCATACAATGAACAACACAGGCTGTGTTGTAAGATTGAGCAGAGTGAGAACTGTCACTGCTATTTAATATTTACTACTAAGGATTCTTAGCCTGTCAACAGGCAATAACTGAAACATGTGGATCTATAAAACATTCAGTTCAGGATAATGATTTTCCTACCCAGTAAGCCATGTTTATAGCTGGGGAAAATTAGACCAACTTCCAGTATTCCACAGCTACTGATTGTATGAATCACATCCAGGGGATACTTTTTGAGCAGTCAAGTTTCACCTCGATGCACAAACGGTTGTTTAAGAATATATATAGCATGTTGCATCTTCAAACCTTACAGTGTACAAAGAATTGTTATTCACTGAATGTGCAGCATAACTAAACATGAAATGATAGTTGTATGCTTTCTGCAAATTTGCCACTGATATATAAAAGATGAACGCTTGATAAAAACAACCATTTAATTTTCTAGTTTTTAAGATATGCGTACCTCATTGTTGAGTAAAATACCGTACAGAGGCATGACATCTTCGGAAGTACTGTTTGGCAGCATAATTCTGAAAGATAAAATACATAAACATATTTGTGGCAGGGATAGAATGAAGACAGTGCACTCAAGTGCAGTCAGCAGGATTACCTAGTAAAGAAAGTTAAAGAGCAATCCGTTTGAGGTAAACAAAAAAAATACTTCGCCTGATTAGTTAGATCCCAGTTTGGAAAGGGGGAAATATGACACAAATGGGACAATCCAGCTACCAGATCCGCAAAGTCTTTTATCTTTAAGGTCAGACCTCAAATGAAAGTAAAAAAATGAAAGGTGATTTATGATGATGAGATTCAAATGACCTAAAGCTGGCCCAAGAAGGTCAAACTGGTTTCAAATACTTTAAATAATTGGTGCAAGATGATAATGACTCTTGAATAGCCCCGCCCACCACTCGCTAGAGCAGAAAAAGTGGATTAGGCTTTCAGTTCACAAAAGCCAGAGTGATAGGTTACCAATTTTTGTAACATTTTACCATACAAAGTGATAATGCCGTTCATGAAATGTGTTGCTTGTTCAAAAAGATCAAGGCCGACTTCCTAGGCTGGAAATAGCAACACATGTTTACTCATTTGAAGAAGGGACACATAAGACAAGAGGCCAACAACCACCAGCCGTACCAAAACAAAGGTGTATCAAGCAAAAGGTCTATGGAAAAGGGAATTACCAGCAAAATCACTTATTCAAATGATGCCATCGACCTAGGTATTAATCAGCATTACAAGGGATCTTGGTAAGCCTGATGTAGTAAACTCCTAGTCAAACTTTACACATGTTACATCATAGGACTAATTTCCAACTGTTGTAGGACTTCAACTGGCAGTATCACACAAAGTCAAGTTCCGTAAAATCTAAACTTAATTTACTTGTGGTAAAAGTCAGACAGTTAAAATAATGATCAGCAAAACAAACAATGATTGGAGCTTCTGGGTACAAAATATGGCCATGAAAGTAACTATGCAGTAAGGTACTGTGTACAAAATAACACTGGGGTTTACACATATTCTTGACCTGAAGGAAAGGATCAAGCAACTCTGGGATGCAAGGCAAAAGGCTGGTCCTAAAAAGTGGTCACAAATGGTGTGAGAAAGTGCCATCTTTCTTGCATGGGTATGCCCCCACTTTTTGCTGAATTGCTGATGTACTTTGACTGAGTGTGCCCGGGGCTCCTGCCAACCAGGTACCCAGGGCCTGTGTTCCTTTCCTAAAACTGTGTTGAAACTAAAACCCAATTGGCATCTCTGGCCACCTGCCAACCCCTAGTAATTGGTACCCTAGGTACCCAGGGCATGGCGACCAGAGAAGACCCCTAAGGGCTGCAGCACTTATTGTGCCACCCTTGGGGGCCCTGTGCCCTGACACCCACACACTGCCTTGCAGGCCGAGTGTCTAAGTACAGACCTAAACAGAGGGTCGACATGGCACACATCCCTGTGTGCCATGCCCACAAGCTCACTGCCATGGCATCCATCAGTCACCCCTCTAGCTGGGTGCCCTATGCCAGTTGTATGGGCACAGGTGCACGAGCCCTGTGCCCCTACGGTACCCACGGCCCTTCCTGGGCACTGTAAGTGCAGTGCTGCCATTAATAGTATATTGTGCTGGGAGGTCGTCATTACTAACTCCACATGATGACTTCACTGATGACTGAGAAGTTTGATATCAAACTTCTCGGCACATTAAACCCGCACTGATGCCAGTGTGGGATTTAATGTAAAATGCACCAGAGGGCATCTTAGAGATACCCCCTGAAACCTAACCTACAATCCACGTCTGGTCTGAGAGGCTGCCTCTGCTGCCACACAGCAGACATGTTGCTGGACCCCTGGGTGGAGAGCCCCCCGCTCTCCTGGGCCTGCAACAATGCACATCCTGGGCGAAGTGCTAGGTCTCCTCCTCCAGGATGGGCAAGGGGAAGCTTCAAAGGCATGCCGCCTTTGTGAGCTTCTCCATACCACTTGCTGTACTCAGAAACTGGCCCCCACCAGTTCTGACCCCCACTCTGGCGGGAAGACTGGCGGGAAAACCCTATGTCAGGAAGGGGGGTGTGCCAGCCTGTGCCAACCCCACTCCTTAGGTGGGAGAGGCGAGGTGAAGCACAACCCCGGGCTCCGGCCATCTTGAAAATGGAGCACCCTGCCCAATCACAGCTACGCTCCTGCCCCCCTCCCACAGGAGAGGAGCAGACTAGGGGGTGTACCCACCTCAGGACAGGGACCTATTGGTCCCTGCCCTTGCCCTCCCTGTAACGCCCCTAAATTTAGTATTTAGGGGCACCCTGAACCTTCCTTCCTCAGATCCAGAAAAGAAAACAAGAAAGAAGATCAATAAGACAAAGACCCGCCGTGCAGCTGCTAACAGGACGACACCAACTGACTTGGCCCCAGCCCTACCGGCCTGTTGATCCTGGAACCTGTTCCTGCTAAATCCCGGTGACTCCAGCGGACAACAACATTGGAAAACCCGGAGGACCTGCCTGCCTTGACCCTCTAAAAGACTGGGGCTCCCATGAGCAGAGGCTCTGCTCCACCAGCAATGCCCCTGGTGGCAGCCAGGAATCGCAAATCCAGCCCACTCTGCACCTGCCACACCCGGCCTCTGCATGAGTGATCCAAGACCACGAGGACGCCCCCCCGGCAACCGGGACCCGAAGTCCAGTGCCCAAAGACCCTCCTCTTGGACCCCGACGACGCCTGCAGCCTCAGAACAAGGGACCCCTCCAAACACGATCAGCTGAGGGTAAGATTTCCCGACGCCAAAAGACACCCCTGCACCCGGCGCCCCACGGCCCCCTGTGCCCTCCTTTGGGGTACATACCTCTTCTCCAAGATCCCAACTTATCTCTCGAAGTGGTGGTCGCACATGAAGAATCTCCGTCCCCGAGCCTGTAGCCTTTGTTCACTTTTTAACTTTCCAATTGGATAACATTGAGCGCCCGACGGCTCAAAAGCACCCTGCACCCACTTGCCCTGAGTAAGTGACCAGTAGCTCAGCTCCCACAGCCGCGTGGCCTGCTTTCTTGCCGCCACCAACCAAAGGCCCACTTCCCTCTATTGGATTGAATTGGGCCTACTCTCTCTGCACCCGGCTGCCCCTATGCCGCTGAGGGTGTAACAACTGTACCTTTCCAACACTGGGAGACCCCTGAGTCTATGCCCAGAACCGTAACTCCGCCAGCCGAGTACTCACCTGAAAGCTGATAACTCACTTTCCTTCCATAGGCTAACATTGACTGGTTTTCACTGAAATTTCTTTTAAGTGTGGAGTTTTGAAACTTTTAAATATTCATCTAAAATCAGGCAAATAACGAATTTCGAAATACTCACCTGAGATCAGGAGAGAAGCCAGTACTGTACCTTCTGGCCCAGTACTGAATTGCAAAATTAATCCTAATTGTACTTACCAGTAACTTGAACTTTCTTCCATAGGAAACCATTGTCTGTTTTTCTCTGAAAAGTTTCCAAGTGTCAACTTTGAAAATACATTTATATTCTTAAAAAAATCACAACTGTAATCAATACGCTTTTACTTAACTGTTTACAGCTTAGGTCCCAGAACTGAATCCAGGATCCAGCCCTAGGGTTAGAAAAGTCATCCTTAAAGTAATCCACTGCATTTATGTAGAAAACCCCATTGCACTAAATGCTAAATTGTGTTTAGAATTTTGTTGCCTATTGCAACCACTGTAGCTATTGTACTTACAAAGTCAATTGCCTTTCTGCAAAGCATTTACCTAAAGTCACTCATATTGAGAAAAGTCTATTTTGATAACTGTTGGTTCTAAAAATACAAGAGGAAAGGGACCGATCTAGAAAATGAAGTGTACGAGCAAGGAAATGCTTCCCTTAACTTTATGATTCTGAATGTCCAGTCCGAGAAAAATATAGGTCCACCGTTCATATCAGTCTTACCAGTAAAAGGTGAATTGTGCGTTAGAAAGAAAGGGTCAGTGCAGTTAGGACACAGTGATTGTAATACTGTAGTCGAGTTCAATGATAAAGGAAAGTCTACTTTCAAAGCTTCCCGCCATTCCTATTTCATTTGCGGTCAGACAGCCTATGTACGTCTGCCCTTAGACTGGGGTGGGACGTGTTCTATAGCGTTCCTGCTGCCACCCGTCTTTCTAGCCCCATCCCATTATCATCGAGATTCCCGACTAGTACATGTTAGAAACAAGAGGGAGACCGATTCCCCAGTGATTGATCAGACTGAGACAGCTTTGGAGCAATATACGGATTTCAATAAAGGATTCTTTTTCTTCATAGGTCCCGTCCAAAACAGTAAACTAATACGTAGGTTAACAAGAACTCTAGAAGCAGTAGTAAATGAGACTGCATCTGCTCTGGCGAACTTGACAGAGGAGCAGTCTGCCATGAGACTTGTTGTTCTTCAGAATCGCCTTGTTCTTGACGTCATCCTGGCAGATAGGGGCGGGGCTTGTAGAGTGATCGGCTCCAGTTGTTGCGTGTTTATTCCTAATAACGCGCCTTCTGTGTATGCAGCAATAACAAGGCTCCACAAGATAGCTCCCGAGATACACCAAAACCCAGGCACATGGACTTGGTCCGGTTGGCTCTGGAATATAATATCAGCATGGGGATGGAAAGTATTGTCGTTCTTAGGAATGATACTGCTCGTTATATTCAGTTGCTGTCTCTGTCTGCAATGTGGCCCGGCGATTTGCGGCTTGTGTGCCACTGCCTGTATTCCCCATCCACGTATACAACAGAAAAAAGACGAACAAATGATGCTGTATGATCAAATATATGGTATCATGAATATAGATGTGTCCTGAAGGGCACAGTAGGGGACAAGGAGGGAATGAGGAAATAGAAATTTTATGTGGCCAATGTGTCCCCTGCATGTACCCTATGTATGTCCATGTCACCATGCACTTCCCCTCTTATGCCTGTAATAATAATGCCTCTGCATTTCCGTTCAGTGTTAGAATGTCAGTACCCAAGCCCTCCATGAAAGAAACGTTAATTCTGCACTGAGGCCTATGTTGCCAATGTATTTGCATGGTGCACGTTTAAAAAGTTGAGATGAACCCGTTTTTGTGGCTCAGCCGAGCCAGGACCCGAATTCAGGCTCCATGCCTCCTAACACTCTGAAAGCTGCAGTTTTATGTATCCCTGACCTCTCGCATACTTCCTGCTCAGCCGAGAGGTGCCCAGCCTGGCCTGCCAAGACAGTATTTTGCTTACAGTTATCTGCTCGGCTCCACCGAAACACATTCCTACTTAATGAAGAAGGTAAACATAACCCGCCTGCAGACGATAGGGCCTAGCCTTTCTGTCTCCATTCAAGTGATTTATAGAACTCGCATCCATAGAAGGCCCTTGGCCCCCACGCAATGCACAACGAAATATATGCACACACTGGCTCTTAGCGATGAGCGACCTTTAATTCAGATAATACATCCTCCAAACTCAAGATATCAGATAATACCAGACGTACAGGTCGTTCTGACATCCAAGGTTTCTCTACTAGCACGAAAGTCAGCTCCCCCCAGCTTCCCCCGTTACACGTCAATTCCACGTCATGACCAAGTAGCGCGCACAAGTAGGGTAAAGGTTTCTGCTGACCATGCAGACCCCCTCCATGTATCCACCCACCTATGACACCTCAAGGGAACACCCACGTGTACACGCCCTTTTCACGCCCATGTGCTCTTATCTCTCTTTCGCCTGATCCGCCTGGAGCGCTCCGCCTTCTCTATGCAATGTAATGTACGTTTAAAGTATAAATAATGTACTCTGTGAATAATGTTCAGATGACGATCCTTCCTGATCCTTAGTGGAGATGGAACCCGATTCTCCCTTAACTCGAGTTACTGAATTAAAGCCCTTTTGAATCGGACACCACGGACTCTGCCTCTCATTATATGCATGATCCTTGTTAATGTATAGAAATTCCGACAGGGTAATATTTTATTTACCACATAATCTGGAGCCCGAATAGGGACTAGTCCCCTTCCCCACGCGCCGGTGATGTAGGTCCAGCCCTTGCCCCCTTCTGCAGCCGTGACGGACTTCAAGTGTACACGACAGCGGGACTTCCTGCCTACTCCCTCAGGCCCACGGAGGAGACGGAGACTGCGACCAGGCATCCACACGAGGCGGTGAGGATTGCGGACCATCCCAACCAGAGCCCAAGCCGTGAGAAAGCAAGGTCCGAGGTATCCCGAGGCCCACCTGTTCCGAGGCGCATGCGCAGCACCACAGTCACGCAGTATCGAGTATCGAGTTTCCGAGGCCTTCAAGTTCTGCTTCCCGGTGAGTACCGTTATTGGGAACGCATAAAGACGGGTTCATTTATTTGAGCCCGGTAAAGACGTGTCTGGGTACACAGGCACGGTAAAGACGTGTCTCTTTATGAGACCGGTATGGTTGTACTATGTTGCAGTACATAAAGTTAACAGTTTTTCAAGTTCATGTTTTTATCCCCATGTACTAGTTAGGATGTATCTGTTTTTAATGTTTTAGTGTTGTAGTGTGAATGGTTGTTTTCAGTCTATTTTTGTGTATATTGTGGTTTCGTTAGGTCAGTTCCAACATGCCACTGTTTTCGAAATTACGTCAGATAGGGACCAGGAAAGAGATACTCGAAGAGTCAGTTCCCGTCCCGCCTAGAGACACACCTGGTCATTTTATGTATCAGAAACACGGGCTAGATGCCATACTGTTTTTAGACTTATGGGTAGATTACACGAAGGATCTAGAAGAGAAATATAGATGGCCTGCCTCAGGAACATGGGATGCTGAATGCATTATGAAAGTAGAGGAAGCGCTATGGAAAAAGAAAGTTAGACCGTCCCAAAAAGATGCCATTGAGTTATGGCGTAGGAGAGCAGAGAAAAAATTCCACAAAGCAGAGAGAAGTAAGCAAGCAGCGGAAAAAGCCAGAGAAAGAGAACTACAGGAAGAGGGGGAACGGGTCAAGGCAGAACAAGCAGATAGAGAAAGAAATGCCCTCATTGCAGGTATTTATCCCTTCCACACAGAAGAACTGGCTAAAGCGACCCCCTCAGAAGTACCCAGTAAGTTGCCACCACCACTAGTACCCTTTAGAGTACGTAGACAGAAGCAGACAGAAGCTGAGGCTTTTATTGCCTCCTATCTAGAAGAGCCCTCTCCGGACTATGTAAACGCAGAATTCCCACCTCCTGTCAACAATTCTCCCTTCCCTCCGCCCCCATCACAGGATCTGCTTCTACAAATGCGGCTTCCCCAGGCCGTGAAAGACGACGTAGGACAAGGGGCAGTGGGAGTGGGGCCACCAGCAACGCCACGAACGCCGCCAGCAACACGAGCACTGCTGGGGTTAGGGCTACAACGAACGCCACAAATGACAGCATCACCCTTTAAGCAAAATGTAACTATTTCACGTTGTATATACGATCCAGTACCAGGTGAGGGTGCGATTCTCGTGTACTCGCTAAGATTAAGACATGCTGTAGACTATTTGATCACACTACCAGGTATGAAGGAAAATTTAGATAAAATATACGAATTCATTAGAACGGGGGAGGGACCCGAGAGTATAGAAGAGGCCATGAAACAAAGAAAAGTGGAGGTTAAATGCATGATTTTACGTTTTTTGATTAACTGTCTGATCAGGGAACAAGACCAACCAGACAAAGGAGTAATAGAGGTCTGACTGATTGGAGTGACAACATAGCTACTGGTCGGCATGATAAACAGGGACAGACAGAATGCATGTACAGGAAAATACGAAAAGAGATCTTAAAGTTACACAGGAAAGAGTCTGACGGGAAAGATGAGTCAGAAGATGGAGAGCCCGAAACTGAGTAAGTGAATAAAATAAATTATGTAGGCAAAGCACGACAGTTTGATAGGCCCAAGTGCCTCGACTACCGCAAACAGGGACCTCCTATTGAAGAAAGATATTCCCTCGAAAATCTATTCCAAGCTACTGAAAACGCACTGAAAAGACGGGTAGAGTGCGATAGACCCCACACCTCACACGAACAGGAATTAGCACGGTCAGCAGTTCAATGGGTGTCCAATTCTAACATATATAACAGTGATGTAGTGGCCCAGACCTTTTTGAGCCGTCCGCCGAACGAACAGTGTTTGGCTGGTATTTACATGGTTCAATATTTGATAACGTTGTATGAAAGTCAATATTCTGATCCCGGTCCCTTGTATAAATTACTGGACGATATACTTCTAGATAGATGGATAGACCTAGGTACTGAATTAATTAATGTCATTCTGGACCAACGACATAAGTACTTGACTTTTCTGACCACGTGCATGATCCCTGCCCCACACCACGACAGAAAGAGCTTACACATAGACAGACAGAACCCTCTACGAGAGGTACATCCCGTCAAAAATGCAGCGGGTAACCTTCAGCGAGTGTACGTT
The DNA here is from genome assembly GCF_964263255.1 of Lissotriton vulgaris. NCBI lineage: Eukaryota > Metazoa > Chordata > Amphibia > Caudata > Salamandridae > Lissotriton > Lissotriton vulgaris. The sequence goes on along the minus strand of NC_141685.1, from coordinate 772,071,671 downwards.
TACACACCCTTGACGAAACTAGAAATACTGGAAATGAAAAAGATGTTGCCCTGCCATGATAAAGACCCGGGGGGGGTTCCACCGTGAATTAAAAGACATTCTCCGCATAGGGGATTACATGTACGCTGACATTATAAAATTATTGAAAGTATTGTTGCCTGCTGGTATTTACGAAAAACTTAAAGAGAAAGACTGGGAGGTGGGGGAGAAAAAGTTAAGTTGGGCAGAATTGGAAGCCGAGGATAAAGACAGGCACCCTGGTGTTGGTCTAGGGGACAAAGCTAAAGTCCTACCTTAACTCCTGATACAGGTTCTGCCGAGATTATTGATTACTAAAAAGGAAGATTGGGATGTTATTTCAGCCTGTAAACAGAAACAAGACGAGAACACCAGTGATTTTTATTCCAGATTCGAGAAATGTTTTTCTATTAATAGTGGCCTTAAGCTAAGTAGTGAATCATATCCACATCTTTTTGTGAGCAAATTAGTAGAGAATTCCTTACCCCCGATCAAGAATAGAGTACTGAAGGTTGAGAGTACCTGGCAAGCAAATAGCCCTTCCCGAATGTTGCAAATGTTACAATATCACCAAAACAGAATTAGAGAAGAACAGGATCATGAAAAGAGACGTATGAAAGATACGAAAATGAAAGTGCTGGTCGCACAATCGGTACCAGCTAATGCGAATAAAAAGGGCACGACACCTGTTAAAGGGAACTGTAATTACTGCAAGCAACCAGGTCACTATGTGAATGAATGTGCTGTCCTGAAACACAATATAGCTACAGGCAAGACAAAAGAACGACCGCAACCTCCTAGACAGAATAACACCCCACAGAACACGCAACAGACAGTCGCGAATTTCCCACCCCCACCAGCAGCCGCCACACAACAAGCCACACAACAAATGTACCAGTACACACAATCGGACTATCCAGAATTCCAACAGTTCTCATGAAACAGCCTAGAGAGGGAGGTTGGCTTGCCCCTTATTGAGATTCCTGTAGATCAAGAAGGTCCCTATGTACATAGTCGTGTATTGGGAAAAGACAGAAAATTTTTGATTGACACAGGGGCGAGCAGAACTACCATCAGCCATGACCAGGTTCCAGGGGCACCCCTCTCAGGCTCACAGAATGTTTCCCTGGGATTTTCAGGAAAGCCTATTGTTAATGAAGTGTCAAAGCCAGTTTCCCTAGGAGTCGGTCCATTGTCCCGTACAACAGACTTGTTACTTACTAAGTCATGTCCAGAAAATTTGCTTGGTATAAAGACATTGAAAGAACTAGGAGCAGTTATATGTTGTTCTCCGGAAGGAGTACGATTGTTCTTACGTGATTTTAAAGGACATTATGTGTTGAAAGATTTTGACCACAGACTCCAGAATGTACCACAGCATTTATGGGCACAAGGTCCGACTGACGTAGGTTACATGCACATTACGCCACACCGTGTCACTATCAAACCAGGAGTAGTACTGCCACGCATCCGACAATACAAGCTACCACCTGATGCCGTAATAGCTTTACTGAAAATTGTTGACGAACTCATTGCACAAGGAGTGGTAGTAGAAACGGACTTGAATGTATGTAATTCACCTGTCATCCCTATTCTTAAACGAACAGACACTAATGCACCACCAGTCTATAGACTAGTGATTGACCTTCGAGAATTGAACAAATGCATAATTCCTCAGTACCCAGTGGTCCCAGACATTTCTTCATTACTGACTGCAATTGATTGCGAGGCGACGTTCTTTACTGTAATTGACCTAAAGAACGCCTTCTTCAGTGTTCCAATTCATCCAGAGAGCCAATACCTCTTCGGATTCAGTTTAAATGGACGCAGCTTCAAATTTACGAGAGCTCCTCAAGGTTTTACAGAAAGTCCTAGTATTTACAGCCAAGCATTAAAGAGACAATTGGACAGTATTCATATGCCTGCTAACACTGCACTGCTCCAATATGTAGACGATATCCTGATCACAGCGCGAACAGAACCAGACTGCGAACATGCATCACTGACAGTTTTACATTTCTTGGCAGATAAGGGACACAAAGTGTCCCCTTCAAAGTTGCAATTCTGTGCGCAGCAAGTGGTGTACCTTGGACACTTGCTGTCCAAGAGGGGTAGACAGCTGACACAAGAACGTATTCAGTTAATTGCTAACCTTTCACAGCCCAAGACACAAAAGGAAGTACGGGCCTTCATTGGCCTCACTTCTTACTGCAGACAATGGATTCCCCAGTATGCCTATCTAGCCAAACCACTCATACAGCTGACAACACAGGAGGCAGCGTCTTCGACTGTCCTCCCTTGGACACAAGAACATACCCTGGCATTTGAAGAATTGAAAAAAGCCTTATGTCAAGCACCAGTTTTAGCGACTCCTTGTTACAGCAAGCCTTTTACTCTTTTTGTCACTGAACGAGATGGAACAGCATTATCTGTCCTTACACAAGATCAAGCAGGAAAACACAAGCCTTGTGCTTATTTTTCTAGTACATTGGATCCAGTGGCCCAGGCTCTGCCTGCGTGCCTGAAATCAGTTGCAGCAACAGCCCTAGCAATAAGACAGAGTGATTCCATAGTGTTAGGACACCCCCTGACAGTACAAGTCCCACATGCAGTGGAAGTTCTCTTGAACAGGACACAGACACAGCATCTGACTGTAGCGAGACTGACAGGATATGAACTGACGTTATTTCAGCCACACATAGAGATCAGACGATGCAACATTCTTAACCCTGCTACACTCTTGCCCTCAAGTACAGTGGACACTGCACCACATGACTGTGTGGAAGTAATTAATACAGTGACGAAACCTAAGACAAGGCCTGACTGACATTGCACTGCCAGACCCTGACCTGACACTTTATGTAGATGGTTCATGCATGAGAACAAGTACAGGAGAGTTAGTGGCCGCATATGCCGTGACCACTGATACTGAAGTTATAGAGACACAAAGAATAGACACACTGTCAGCACAAGCAGCAGAGCTCATCGCTCTGACACAAGCCTGCATACGAGCCAAGAACCTGAAAGTGAACATATATACAGACTCTCAGTATGCCTTCTGGGTTGTTCATGACTTCGGAGTGTTATGGAAGGAGAGAGGTTTCCTGACCTCTCATGGGGCCAAAATTCAGCATGGTCCCCTTATTCAGGCTCTGTTAGAAGCAATACATTTGCCTACAGCCATAGCCATCCTGAAATGCAAAGCACACACGAAAGCTACAGACACCATTTCCCAGGGTAACGACCTGGCAGAACGAACAGCTAAACTTACAGCCCAGACACCAATAGACACGACAAAGACAGAAGTACCATCACTGACTAACAGCATGACAGTCAGGGATCCCTCACAAGATGTACTCGATATACAGACACATGCCACTCCAGACGAAATAAAGAAATGGACTGAACAAGGAGGGGTCCAGACTGACCAGGGTTGGATGACTAAAGGCAAAGATACATGGTTTCTCCCAGACTCTATGGTACAAGTCATCATAAACACAGCACATAGTCCAGCACACTTAGGAGAAAAGGCAATGCTAGACAGTTTACAGAATATTTGGTTTAACAAGCACCTGCGTGCAGCAGCGAAACAGAAAGTACGCACCTGTATGATCTGTTGCCAGTTCAATCCAGGCAAAGGTATTCCGGTGGAACATGGTGGATTTCATCCTCCTGACCATCCTTTTGAAGTCCTCCAGATGGATTATATCCAGATGGACAGATGTAGAGGATACAAATATGTCCTAGTAGTTGTATGTGCACTATCTAGATGGACAGAAGCGTACCCAGTCCCAGATTATACTGCTGTGACCACCGCCAGGCAATTGGTACGAGAGTTTTTCCCACGGTACGGATTGCCCCGTGTCGTGTACTCAGATAACGGTCAGCCATTCTCCTCTGAATTAATGAAACAAGTGCCCCTTCTGTTAGGATACGAGTGGAAATTTCATTGTGTACGACACCCAGAGGCAGCTGGACTTGTCGAGCGTCATAACCAGACACTTAAGACGAAATTAGCGAAAGTCTGTGCAGAAAAAGGCGTGGATTGGATGGTAGCCTTGCCGGTTGCCCTCTTTTACATGCGTATGGTTGCTCATTCCAGAACAGGCCAGTCCCCTTACGAAGTGGTTTTTGGTAGACCAGCGAACATGTGGGGTACGCCTATGCCAAAGAAAATTACTGATGTTGACAGTAACATGCTGACAGATTACCTGGCTTCCTTGATGTCTGCACTACTCTCTTGTCGTTCACAGGTTGCCGCCGCCTTCCCCGACAACACCCAAGTCAAAGAACACACCATCGTCCCGGGGGATATGGTTTTTGTCCGGAACTTTGATCGTTCAAGCCCTCTTGAGCCCCGCTGGAGAACACCGAAGTTAGTTCTGCTTACCACGAGGACTGCCGTCAAGGTCGAGGGACGCAAAGGCTGGATCCACGCCCAGCATATTAAAAAATTCTATGGAGATACCGGAACTCTGATAAAAAATTAAGGACTGCCCCGACAATAATGACTCAAAAATACCTTTGCTAGAAAAGACTCTGCAACAGGAGTATAGGTCTAAGTTACGGTCTAGTAAGTCAGACAGCGTTTAATTGTTTAAGTCCACTCGGTGGTGAATCGGTTAGACAGGTTCCTGACATGTATAAGATCGTAGACCAGAATAGCAAAAAGAGTAAGATGAGAGAGAAATACTGCAAGATTTTACGCAGTAGATGTATAGTAACTCTGATTATTATGTTTCTTCTAAGTATAACGACTATATGTATCAGCTTGACACTACATGTTTTCTTTCCTCCTATTGCCTCACATATACACTCTTCCTCTAATGATACTGCAGAGCACACATTCAGTGATCTGCCACCCCATGAACTGTCATATCGACTAGCACTGCGCAACAATACTTTTATTCGAATGTTGCACCATTCCCACCAGACCAGCAATGTAACGAATTGCTGGGTATGTGGCCGACTCCCACCTTATCAGAAAACGAAGGGAGTTCTGCCCCTTTTTCCTTTCCCGTTCTCACACAATGGTTCGTGCGGAGCATGGTTTGCTTTAATGTCATCACAAGACAGAAAGTTCACAGTTTCCCAGGGCGATTGGATTTGGGGAGATTTGAATAAAGTAATGAATAAAGCATGTTTTCCAGATGAAGACGGTCTTCCCCAGAGGAAAGGGACCGATCTAGAAAATGAAGTGTACGAGCAAGGAAATGCTTCCCTTAACTTTATGATTCTGAATGTCCAGTCCGAGAAAAATACAGGTCCACCGTTCATATCAGTCTTACCAGTAAAAGGTGAATTGTGCGTTAGAAAGAAAGGGTCAGCGCAGTTAGGACACAGTGATTGTATTACTGTAGTCGAGTTCAATGATAAAGGAAAGTCTACTTTCAAAGCTTCCCGCCATTCCTATTTCATTTGCGGTCAGACAGCCTATGTACGTCTGCCCTTAGACTGGGGTGGGACGTGTTATATAACGTTCCTGCTGCCACCCGTCTTTCTAGACCCATCCCATTATCATCGAGATTCCCGACTAGTACATGTTAGAAACAAGAGGGAGACCGATTCCCCAGTGATTGATCAGACTGAGACAGCTTTGGAGCAATATACGGATTTCAATAAAGGATTCTTTTTCTTCATAGGTCCCGTCCAAAACAGTAAACTAATACGTAGGTTAACAAGAACTCTAGAAGCAGTAGTAAATGAGACTGCATCTGCTCTGGCGAACTTGACAGAGGAGCAGTCTGCCATGAGACTTGTTGTTCTTCAGAATCGCCTTGTTCTTGACGTCATCCTGGCAGATAGGGGCGGGGCTTGTAGAGTGATCGGCTCCAGTTGTTGCGTGTTTATTCCTAATAACGCGCCTTCCGTGTATGCAGCAATAACAAGGCTCCACAAGATAGCTCACGAGATACACCAAAACCCAGGCACATGGACTTGGTCCGGTTGGCTCTGGAATATAATATCAGCATGGGGATGGAAAGTATTGTCGTTCTTAGGAATGATACTGCTCGTTATATTCAGTTGCTGTCTCTGTCTGCAATGTGGCCCGGCGATTTGCGACTTGTGTGCCACTGCCTGTATTCCCCATCCACGTATACAACAGAAAAAAGACGAACAAATGATGCTGTATGATCAAATATATGGTATCATGAATATAGATGTGTCCTGAAGGGCACAGTAGGGGACAAGGAGGGAATGAGGAAATAGAAATTCTATGTGGCCAATGTGTCCCCTGCATGTACCCTATGTATGTCCATGTCACCATGCACTTCCCCTCTTATGCCTGTAATAATAATGCCTCTGCATTTCCGTTCAGTGTTAGAATGTCAGTACCCAAGCCCTCCATGAAAGAAACGTTAATTCTGCACTGAGGCCTATGTTGCCAATGTATTTGCATGGTGCACGTTTAAAAAGTTGAGATGAACCCGTTTTTGTGGCTCAGCCGAGCCAGGACCCGAATTCAGGCTCCATGCCTCCTAACACTCTGAAAGCTGCCGTTTTATGTATCCCTGACCTCTCGCATACTTCCTGCTCAGCCGAGAGGTGCCCAGCCTGGCCTGCCAAGACAGTATTTTGCTTACAGTTATCTGCTCCGCTCCACCGAAACACATTCCTACTTAATGAAGAAGGTAAACATAACCCGCCTGCCGACGATAGGGCCTAGCCTTTCTGTCTCCATTCAAGTGATTTATAGAACTCGCATCCATAGAAGGCCCTTGGCCCCCACGCAATGCACAACGAAATATATGCACACACTGGCTCTTAGCGATGAGCGACCTTTGCTCGACCGACCTTTAATTCAGATAATACATCCTCCAAACTCAAGATATCAGATAATACTAGACGTACAGGTCGTTCTGACATCCAAGGTTTCTCTACTAGCACGAAAGTCAGCTCCCCCCAGCTTCCCCCTGTTACACGTCAATTCCACGTCATGACCAAGTAGCGCGCACAAGTAGGGTAAAGGTTTCTGCTGACCATGCAGACCCCCTCCATGTATCCACCCAGCTATGACACCTCAAGGGAACACCCAAGTGTACACGCCCTTTTCACGCCCATGTGCTCTTATCTCTCTTTCGCCTGCTCCGCCTGGAGCGCTCCGCCTTCTCTATGCAATGTAATGTACGTTTAAAGTATAAATAATGTACTCTGTGAATAATGTTCAGATGACGATCCTTCCTGATCCTTAGTGGAGATGGAACCCGATTCTCCCTTAACTCGAGTTACTGAATTAAAGCCCTTTTGAATCGGACACCACGGACTCTGCCTCTCATTATATGCATGATCCTTGTTAATGTATAGAAATTCCGACAGGGTAATATTTTATTTACCACAGAGTACTCACCTGAGAGCTGATAACTCACTTTCCTTCCATAGGCTAACATTGACTGGTTTTCACTGAAATTTCTTTTAAGTGTGGAGTTTTGAAACTTTTAAATATTCATCTAAAATCAGGCAAATAACGAATTTTGAAATACTCACCTGAGATCAGGAGAGAAGCCAGTACTGTACCTTCTGGCCCAGTACTGAATTGCAAAATTAATTCTAATTGTACTTACCAGTAACTTGAACTTTCTTCCATAGGAAACCATTGTCTGTTTTTCTCTGAAAAGTTTCAAAGTGTCAACTTTGAAAATACATTTAAATTCTTTAAAAATCACAACTGTAATCAATACGCTTTTACTTAACTGTTTACAGCTTAGGTCCCAGAACTGAATCCAGGATCCAGCCCTAGGGTTAGAAAAGTCATCCTTAAAGTAATCAACTGCATTTATGTAGAAAACCCCATTGCACTAAATGCTAAATTGTGTTTAGAATTTTGTTGCCTATTGCAACCACTGTAGCTATTGTACTTACAAAGTCAATTGCCTTTCTGCAAAGCATTTACCTAAAGTCACTCATATTGAGAAAAGTCTATTTTGATAACTGTTGGTTCTAAAAAAACAACTACTATATATTTTGGTATAAAAACAATTGGCCTAGAGTTCAGTTCTTGAGTGTGTGAAACCTTTTGCTGACTGAGTGTGTACAACAAATGCTTTACACTGTCCTCTGGTACTGCCTTACTGCTCGACCAAGCTACCACTTTAGAGAGTAAGGTCATACCTGACTTTAACCTCTGTTATACCTCTGGAGATTGGGGATTCTATACACACTGTACCTTTCTTTGGTCTAGTATATATAGAGCCACTTTCTTACAAATAGGCAGCTACTTTTTGCGAGCACTGTAATTTTGTAATGTGACATATGTACTATGATCTGTCCAGTCGCATGTGATCACAAAACCACTTGCCTAACTAACATAAACTAGGCAGCTTTGCCTTTGTGGCCCACTGTGATTAGTTACCAACAGAGATGGTGGCCTATCATCATCCTTGTGTTTGTATGGATTTGTGAATCAGTTACCAGCTCCTCTGAGGTGTCTCTAACTGATCAGTGGTTTGCGACCACAACTTTGGTCACAAACCATTGATACATGTCATTGCGCCATGCAATTAGTGAATACCCATTTCACACCCCCTCCTAAGTGCGATTCGGGTGGGATCAAAAAATCCACTTTGCGAGCCGAAAAGGTGTACTTACAAAATGGGTTTAATATACATACAAATAAAAAATTGCGGTTGCAAACCCAGTGATTTTGTGAATCAGACTGCAGCCATCACGTTCTTTTACCACGGCTTTCATTACACGACCTGCTCAATAAAACCGAAGATGTCGGACAGAATGTTACTTTTAGATGCTTTAATAGCTAATTCATAACATGCTCGTTTTGTGTCGGATGTATGTACAGAGTTCTGCCTTAAGGTGTGCCATTGAAATATGGTCACTGGTACATCTTGGTACACAGTGCTGTTGGAAATACTATAGAGTCTGTATGAATCTCAGGTTAAACAAACTACAGCAATGTTAAGCCGGCACTTGTTCAAAGTACACGACAATAAAATGAAAGCCAGCACCGACTTTTCCAAGATTGGGCGGACATTTCTGATGTGAGACCTTGGACCTAAATATTGGAGGGATTGGCTTTTTTCCCCATTGCAGGTCGTTAAATCACGCCTAGGGGGCAACAGAGTTGCCAGGACGTGCGGTACGATCATACGCCAGAGACTCCTCAGTGCAGCACGGGCCTACTGCACCACAATTCCCGTTATCTTTCAGTGTGTCCTTCGGGAGGAAGGGGACCGGGGGAACGGGGGAAGGGGGGAAGGGGGGAAAGGGGGGAAGGGGGGGGGGGGGTCTACGGGGCAGAGAAGGTGGCGGCCACATTCCTTGTTTGCATTAGGGCCCAGAGCTAGCGCACGGCTGGTGTTCACCGCATCACAGTGCACTTCCTTGAGCGGAAGCAAGGCTGCATTGTCGACAGAAACAAGCACAATAAGACTTTTTTTAAACGGTTGGCTTACGATAGCGCTGCATAAAACAAGTGCTACATTCTTGCTCAAAACTTGCAGAGAAACCGCTGTATTCATTCACTCAAGCAAATGTTTCACAATATGAAGAGAGTATTGTTCGAGATGTGTGGACAATAAATAACTTTCTTTATAAAGGTCAAATGATGCATACTTTACATATTTCTACTCTGTGTTCTATTTTTAACCAGCAGGATTGTTCAAATGAACACAAGGTCTAGAAACAAAGGATTCCACATCGCTGAATTCAAATAAACAATCGAGATGTACAAGACTGTATACTGCTAGTGTGAACATTTATTGAGTGCTTGGAGCATTAACTGTGCCTATGCATGGCTGAGATTAGGTTTGCCTTCAGGTACAGGTATGCATGGAGTCTACTCTCAAACTCCAGCACAAAAATTAGAATGAGAAACGGTTTTAGTTTGCGCTCAGAGGCTGGGTGTCTTCATGGAAACTCCACCTACTTCAGCAAAAAGCACATCTTCGCCCTTTATTAGTCTTGAATGAGCTAATTCCCCCTGAAGATCCAACGCTCCTTGAATAAGCTACCTCTTGCCTGGGCTTCCAGTGACCACAAATAATGACAATACATTGCCCACTTTAAACATCTCCATAGGAGTATACTTTTTCTGCTGTAATGGTACATCGGCTTGGGCTTCTTATCCAGTTGATGCCCATAGCAAACATTTCCACCCCTAGCAGCAGGCAACCAATTGTCTGCAGGTTGTTAGCACATTCTTCTAAATTTTTACTTTTACATGGCTGAAAATGCTCCCGCTGCTCGCCTCCTGTTTAAATTTGTATCCCAATTACTGGCTACTTAGAAAGTATCTTTTCAATGTCCCATTTTCTGCAACCGAGACAAGTCACATTCATTCCCAAGCAGGCTCTCTCGATTTCTAAAGTGACCTTTTTGGTATCAGGATTTTCAGTGTGTCCTGAGGCGTTGTGACTGAAACCCACATGCCTGAAGCATCAAGATGGAGACCCTAAAATCGGAACGATGATGAAAAAAATCCCAAAATCTGAGGGTTGCTACATTAGTCCCTTAACTCTGCAGGACTGCCAAAGAAAACCATGTTTGAGAGCTGACTAAGACAGTAACAGCAATCACGTTGTTCTCTATTTGAGAATACCGCTATCTGTCAGAGGCAGGGCCCTGGAGGTAAGTGCGACTTGAGTTAACTGTCTAACTCCATCCTCTTGAGGTAGCACAGCCTCCAAAACAAAGCAGGGTCCCTGGCTAACGTCATCTTCTAGGACTGTATTCATAAGGCAGTCTGTCACTAAAGCATATTTACATGGTTGAAAATCATGTTGGTGCGAAAGGCCCCTCCCCTAGAATGGATGCATTGACAACCTGGCAGTGAGGTAGGCCAAATTACCTAAAAGAAGCCACCTAGCCAGTAATACCAGGTTTAGACTATATTTATTTACCAGTAGAAAGGGCATTTTATAGTTTTAAGGGATGTGCAGGCAAAAGCAACAGGTAAATGGCCTCCGGCAATCCTCTTGAAACCAAAACACCTATACACCCACTTGTCTTTGAAAATGATAGAGTCACCTAACAGAGATGGAGCAGAAGACAGTAGCCAGAACATATCAGTACAGGACAATACAGAATCTGATTGATGGAAACCCATAACAATATATGATCCGGCACCACCATACAAACAGTACCAAGGGTGGTACTACTGGCACTATACAAATGCTAATAGCAAAATAACATTATGACAGCACTTCATCCCAATATTTCAGATGTAGCCTTTGCATCCTCCACCTTTCTGCTGCTGCAACCCTACTACAGGACTGTTATAGGCACATTTGGTCAGAATCTGCGTGAGTCCATTGTCTACCAGTATCACGAACAATGCCCTCAGTCTGAGGTGAGGTTATAGATCGGCCACAAAGACAGAAGGATATCGTCACAACACTCAAAGGAAACCAAGAGACACCTCATGGATGGTATTCTGACATTCCTCAGCAGCTGATTACATGGAAAAATTACGCTGACAGCATTTTCTTAGCCCCACATGCATGGATAAAGTGATAGATATTGAGCTAAAGGCATGCTTCCAACCGCTGTTACCTGCACTTGGATCTTGCTAAGAGAAACACTGAGCTCTAGTGAGGTTATCTAATATGTCAACAACTGTTGGGGTGAGGTCTTGCTCCATCCTGGAGGCCGTTTTGAAGACACATGTCGACAAAGACACACACCTCACCTGGCCATTTGTGCTTAGGTAACTATGACAAACAAATCCTATATTCTTAGCTCTCTGACCGCTTTAAAGTCAGCCTAGTCCAAATGCTTGAGCTCATTTGCCACGTTTGCTCTCAAGTGCAATGTCATACAGTGGTGTTACTTCAAAATGGGGGACATTTATCTTTTGTGAAACATGTGCTTGCCAGGAAGTGCTGGACAGCGTGTTTAGGCCTTAAAGATGACCTTTCCCATACACGTTTGTTCTTGCCACAAGTTACGTCATCTGGACAGGTCAAAGAGACTTTTACAGTCATTATGCATTTGACCTTAACCCACTGTGTTACTTCTACAATAGCTCAAGACAGCAATGGAGTTCCTGTGGGCCAGAGGCATTCAGATGGTTATATTTTGGTGTAACATGATTTTCATGTTGCAAGTGCATCAAGCATCGGAAGAACATTTATTTTATTTATTTATAAAGAACCAGATATACATCAATCTTCTTCAAGCCGGTGTTTATCAATTGGAGGAGAATGCTATCAATTCCTTCGCAAAAATTGGAATCTGTAGGTGTTCAAAAAGACATGACCCCATTCATATAATTGTTCATTCAGGGTCCAGCATCATGTAGGGCTAACCAGAAGCTGAAATTCAACACTCAAAGAAAGGAGTGTCTTGTGCAGACTGAGTGCCCCTGTTCAAAGGACTACAGGCATGGCTAAGGTGGAGGGTTGGAATAGATGTTTCACTTCTGGGATGCTCCAAGAATTGATAACATAAACCAGATACCAGCTGATGCTGGCGCATGTTCATTTTTAACTGAAGGAAAATGGTCCCTGGAGTAGCATAAACTCCACATCACTTATCTGGTATTAATTGCAGGCTCACTTAACTAACAAGTTACTTTCCTACATTAACGCTCTTTCTGGTGGATACAGTATCTAACTGCAGATTCCTCGCCTTTAGAATATTTCCAGACTGGAACTCGAAATTTCCTCTGCAGTGCTCTTGTGCACAGCTAGGTGGTAGCGTGTGGCGCTGCGCTGGCTTTGTTCGACCCTGGATTTGACAGATGGGAGTACCAAGCCTGTGCCTCAACATCAATTTCTTACTTGAGTCTTTCCACGCTCTTGGGACACAGGGCACAAAAAATTGTTGGTACTTTTATGCAGCGCTCTAAATTGGAACTTTGTTTAGATGGTAAAAAGAGGCCACTCCACAGAGCGGGGAGGTGGGAGAACAGCGAGGAATCTGCAGTAGGATAGAGTATCCATCAGAAAGAGCATAACTGAAGATTCATGGCTTGTTCTTTTGATGCATACTTTTAACTGCAGATTCCTCCCCTTTAGAATAGATACCAAAGCAGTACCTCCAAAGCAGGAGGGGCTGTGGGCTGGGCTCAGATCAGATAGTCCTGCAGTATTGTAAATGAGAAATGCCCTTTCCTTCTGACCTGGCTGTCATGGCAGTAGTGATTTGTAAATATGTGCACTGACACCCCACGCCATGGCCTGGCAGATGTCAAGAACATGTATTCCAAGTGCTAACATAGTGGTAGTAGCTTTGACCCGGGTGTAATGAGCCCTCAGTCCTTCCGGAGGCTGCTTCTTGGCGATTGGGCAGCAGATCCTAATGGAGAGGACAATCTCCCTTGAAAAAGTCTTCTTCTGCACCGCTTAACCCTTTTCTGCCCCAAAGAACCCCCCAAAAAGCTGTTCATTCACCCAATGGTCTGTGGTGCAATCAAAGTAAAAGTTTAAGACTCACTTGGGTCCAGCTGATGGAGCCTCTCCTCCTCTTTCGAGGGGTGAGGTGGGGCAAAGATGCTAGAAGAGTGATGCATTTAACAATGTGAAAAGAAGTCACGATTTTCAAGAAGGCCTTTTGTTCCTCAACACCAGTTTGACTAGATAAAAGGTGATGTATCGCCCGGTGCCACTCATACGACTAGCAGAAGTGATCAGAATGAGCAAGACAGTTTTGAAATTCAGAAGGCGCAATGAGCTTTCTAGTGGAAGCTTGGGCCACAAAACACTCAGGAGTAGGATGCTGCGTAAGAAAATCAGGGTCGCCAGAGACCAATCTGTGGTGTATGGCCACCTGTCTGTTCACTGTCGGTTCACTGGTGGGCAAGAGCAAGATTTAACAGCATCAGTTAGGGCTTAATTGCACAGTAGAATGGCTCAGAAGAAGCCAGACCAGCTTGTAGAATGTCACTAAGCACATCTGTTTTAACCTCAACAGAAGCGAGTAGTAGATCATGATCTCAACAGCACATCTGATGACTATAGCAAAGGAAGTCTCTTCGGTTGGTGCTCCAAGGGGTGAAATCAACCCTCTATCAGGGGACATATCAGACCCAGTGATCTTATATAGGGGAAAGCAAGGTCTCAACTCCAAATGGATCTGAAAGTAGGTGTGGATGAGTAGATATTTGTCTCACTCCCTGCATCTATACTAAGAAACTTCTCCTTATCACCCAATTGCATAATACAAGCGTCACCTTCGGATCGCATACGCGTAAATCATCTCTCCGAGACTTTCATCCAACCCTGCATATGAGTTCAGACTGAACTACCTGAAACCCACCACACTGGGTCTCCAGTATGTGGTGTGTCACCCGCATCTAATTTAATATTGCTCACACTAGTGTAAACGGGTATTTTCAAACAGTCGTCTTACCTCCTTACTAATTCTTTCTCCCCTTTCCTTCCCTCTTCCCTTACCCCGCTTACCCCTCTCCCATACTTTATCCAGGCAACTTCTCAGACATTTTTGATTCATTAGTCCTGATGATGATCCCATAACCATTGTTGGGGATCGAAACGCCATCGACAACCACGTCTTAACTCTAGCTTCATTTATTATTTATGCGGAGTACAAGATGTTCTTTTTATTGTTTTATTGATTCTTGTTATTTCCTATTTCATTAATATAATAATATTTCCTATTTCACTAATAAGTCACTTTAAGTTACATGCCTGAGGTAAGGAAATCTGTTGATTTCCAGAAACCCCATCATGTCCTGCTCATTTTATGTTAACGTAATATTTCCATGCTTTATTATTATTTTTTTAATAAATCATAATACCGACCATTTGGACAGGAATAGAACCAATCCTGATTGTAGTTTTGTGGTTATATGGATGTATTCCTCTTGAAAGGGACCACTGTCTCTAATAACCTTCAACCTGCTGCAGCATCGCCGCTGGCTTTGGGAATTCGGGGAGGACATCGAGATCATCTGTGAGATCAGCTTCTCAATCAGACACTAGGCGCGACATCAAGTGGCACCTTGACTCACTCATGACTTCTCTTTAGATGGAGAGTGATAAGAAGGGGTTGAGTGCCTCATTTCCTTCCTGTGTATCCGCTTTAGTTTGGACTTACCGGATTACCTCGATTGCAAAGAGGAAATGCCACAGGAACAGGTAAGTTTCCTAGACTCAGAGCAGGAGTGGGACTTGTGTCGCTTCTTTTGATGTTTGGTGACACAACTTCACTTCATGGTCCAGGATGACCTTTGGGTGATCCTGGACCATGGACACATTTCTCACATGACTTGGAACTGTGCCCTATGACATTACACCAGAGGCACACACATTGCAAGTCCATCATCGAAATCTCTTTACGGCAGCCACAGCATCGTTGGAACCCTTTAGTTTTAGGTGGGAAAATTGTTCCCTTTCACACTGGAATTCTGTTTTAAAAACTCGTCAAACTGACAGAAAAAGGGAGCAGAGCTCCAGATCCATGTTCTACGGCTTGGAAAGAAAGGAACTAATGACTGGGTGCAGAGCTGGCACTTATATGCAGCTTATCTCAGACACTTTGGTGGTGGACCATAAGCCAATGGGGAACTGCAAAGTGCCATCTAAAGGCACATGGAAACACCGCTCCAAATATTTCCAGATCCAGATACAGTTTAGTGTCTGGAGATATTCCTAAAATGATGAATCTGTGGTTGGAAGTATCCTTCAGGAATAAAGTAATTGGTCATGGGCAGGGTGCAGAGTTGCATACTTCACAAGATAGACAATGCATAAAAGATCTATAATGGGATCCTCGAAGTAGGGAATTCTATCAAATCCTCCTAAAGGACTTCTGGAATTTTCCATGAGTTACCAGTCTGTCAGAATTAAAAAAATAAATTCATAGCTTTAAAGTGGTATCTTTTCAGGATGTACTAACCGTAGTGATTGCAAATATGCTCTACGTTTTGACACTCACCTGATGAAGGAGGTCCTGGCCCATTCACTAAGTCAATAGCCAGCCAAGACCCTTACTTTTCCTGCCCAGATACCCGTACCTATGCCACATAAGGGGCATCTAGTTGCTGTATCAGGAGAGTGTCCTTCCATTGTTAGGGAGCTCCCCTTCTGGGAGAGATAAAAGTGTGAAAAGCACACACTACCCTTCAGCCTTCCCAGACTACACCGAATTTGACATGAAGTCGTCATTAGCTATGTTCCAGAGACAGTGGTATAGCATGGAATAAGTCTATGGTTGGACCCAAACTAGTGCAATCAGGGCAATCGCATGTGCATTAAGCTAGGTACAGAAAGGCTCTGAAGAGATGCTGTATGATGTATAATGGTGGCAAGGAATGTGGAGAGCGCACAGTGGATGGTGAAATGTTGGACTTTCATGACATGTCAGGTCTAAACTACATTTAAGAGCTCAAAAGAAATATGTGAGAACAATCTACTGACAATTTGCATTCACTTACTTCACCCCGAGAAGATCACTACTGATTTATGATCACACCAACTTGTAGGCTCAAGCTTAACCACCGAAAACAGAGGTAGTCTGAAGCGAATTACAAGAGCTTAACACCCAATTAGTCAGACAGTGTTGGTCAGTTACTAGGGTTCATAATATACAAGAAAAACTAGAATCAATGTCTGTTTCTTTGGCTCATCTTTTGACGCAGTCTGGTATAATAACCAGACTGATGCTCCACATAATCTCTTTCACGGACTGGGGCTGTGGGATTCTCATCAGGTGCAAGCACACACACTGCAATGATCACCACAGACAGCTATAAAATACCTTTCAATGTAATCTTATGTTAGACTACTACCTGTCTGCCCCCTTCAATGGCCTCCCACAAGCTCCAACAAGCTTTCATAGACTCCAGCAACGTTATGCCACATAAAACCTTTGACCAGGAGGAAGTCCTATTAGGTTTTCGCACACATGAGCAACTGTCGTCTCAGCATCCGAGGATGATACCAATTAATTTGACAATTAATGTACATCCGCTGTGCAGTAAGTGACTGGCTGGAATATTTTAAATATGCATAATCACAAAAAATATAAGAGTGAAAAGTTGGAGCATCTTAAAGACCAAGGAAAGGTAGATGACCAAATATTTGACTTTAATATGTTAAAACGCCCCTAGGCCTCTCAGATGTTTCCATCATGAAGATGGAAATGTAAGTGCAATCCAGCCAGACCCAAATAGCAACAGGGCAAGAAATTGAGAAACTGGCTATAGGATAAATACCCAAGGCTGACAGTGAATAAGAACAAACTGGCTTAAAAAATAGATCCTTGGTTGTAAACTTTCATATTCAGATATACATTTAAAAAAGGTTTTAAGAAGTTACAGCAGTGTTGCAAGGTCAAGCTTATAAAATTAACAGGCACCCTCATTAATATCTTTGAGATTGCCAATGAAACTAAATTTGTGTGGAACAACAATCGCACCAGGTTACCTCAAGGTGCAAAAGTATGATTTCAAAGGTGAGCCCAGTAACAAGATGGGCAAATGTGATGATCTATTTGGCCTTGAAGAAAGCCAAATGGTCTTTGCGAGATCAGCCATTGTCGGGGTGATACAGCATGCTCAGTTCCTATTGCATAGGGAATATCAATAGTGGTATGACCAGAAGCCATTAATCCCTCCTTCCAATACTGGGGCACAGACAGAAGAGAAAGATGATCTAGAAGTTACATGGAACCACCAACCACTACTGATTATTACAAAGGTGGGGCCAAATATCTTTATTCTTCACAAGAAATAAGAAACAACACAGATGTAAGGGCTAATAAGATAAAGGAAAGGAAAGTAAGGATCTTTGGTACGGGATTCCAACCCCAAACTGCATTTCTCAGAGAAAATCAGGAGCAAGTACACTAAGAGATACAAAGTCATCATGATGATGGTCATTGATCTAATGCTTCTTGGGCAACATCTTGGTACTGAAAAAACAAGTATCAGTGTCATATTCAGCTTGAAATATTTCAACGTATGTCTCAATTACAAATAAGCATTTCCTAAGGAGGGTGTTTACCTTTTGAGACACTTTGTTAGGAGATAAAGGCCAGGGAGAAAAAAAGTAAAGATGCAAACATAACAATGACCATTCAGAGGCCACAAAGAATGATTCTTTGGTTTATTTGGAACAGACAGGATTGTGAGTTCACTTCGTCTTTTCGCTCAATCTTTCACCTGCAAAACTGTGGTTTACAATACTCTTAAAACCAATGACATACACCATGGGAGGGATAAAGATGACAGTAACGGACAAGTTACTTACCTTCGGTAACGTCTTATAGGAAAGAGACATGATTTCGCTGCATATTCCTTTCCTTTGAATTTCCCAGGTGTCAGACTGGACCTGGAATATTTTTCTTCGAGCAATATCCTTGTGCGCTTGTAGGTGGCATCAGCCTGCTCCACGTGACGTCATTGGCGTCGTCTCCACCATTGCAACGTTCACGTCACCTATATAGGTGCCACCTCAGCGTGCTGACGTTAGTTACTTTTCAATACTTTCCACACCAGGAGCGCACAGCTATGAAGTGCACTGACATGTTTGTGTTATTGAATAACTAGGGCCCTGAAGGAAAACAGCCCTGATCCTAAACACTTACCCGCAGTGCAGAGAGGATGAATGGGTCATTAAGGAATCTGCGGCTAGATCATGTCTCTATCAGATAAGGCGTCACCGAAGGTAATTAACTTGTCCATCTGATGGAGACACCTAGCAGCAGATTCCTTACCTTTGAATAGATAACCAAGCAATACCATCCCCAGGGGCAGGATTGCTGACACCATTAGACCAGGAAGTACTGCAGGGCAGAGCTGCCAAAAAGGACCCCCCTTCAGACTTGACTCTTCAGGCAGAAGTGTTTGGTAAAACTTGTGCAGGTTGCCCACACTGCTGCATGACAAATGTCAAGGACTGAAAAACCAAGTTGCAACGCATTGGTAGCATCCTTCACTCTAGTGGAATGAGCCCTTAAGACTCCAGGAGGCTGCTTCATGGTCAGAGTGCAGGAAATTTTGATGCATAGGACGACCCATCGTGAGATAGTCCTCTTCTGCACTGCACAACCTTTCTTTGATCCAACGTACCCCATGAAGAGCTGGTCACCACCTGGAACTTCAGTGGGGTCAAGGTAGAACAACAACACTCTTTTTGAGTCCAGACGGTGGAGTCGCTTCTCTTCTTTGGAGGGGTGCAGAGGAGCCTAGAAACTGGGCACAGTGACGGATTGTCCCATGTGGAATGGTGTTAGCACTTTCAGTAAGAAAGAGGCCCTAGTGTGAAGCACCAACTTGTCAGGGAAGATGATCAGGTAAGGAGGCTTGGATGACAAAGCCTGCAATTCGCCCAACCTCCTGGCAGAAGTTATTGCCACTAGAAAGGTTGTTTTGAGGGTAAGCAGCCGGAGGGGGCAGTTGTGCAGATGTTTGAATGGAGCACACATCAGGAAGGTGAGAATCAAATTAAGGTCCCACTGAGGCATTATAAAAGGGGCAGGTGGAAACATATGTACAAGTCCCGAAAGAAAGCTACTTACTATAGGGGATTCCAATGAAGAGAGATGGTCTGGCAGCCTCAAGAAGGCAAACAGGGCTGAAAAGTATCCTTTAAGAGTGCCCAGAGCAGAGCCCTGCTGGGCAAGGGTCAAAATAGGAGATAGAAGCAGAATGAGGATCAATAGATATTTCTGCACAATATTTTACAAATTTGTGCCACTGAGGGGCATACACAGTCTTGGTAGAGAGACGCCTGTCTGCCAAAATAACATTACAGACTTCGGGAGGAAGGTGAAATGCTGAAAACTACCACAGCTCAATGTCTACGCAGAAAGGCACTGGAGTTGACAAGTGGGGGTGGAGGACCCTTCTCTGTTGAAGCAACAGAAGATCCTCGCGAAGGAGCAGCCTGATTGGAAGATCGATGCTCATTTGTAGAAGCTCGGGATACCAGACTCTCCGTGCCCAGTCTAAAGCCACAAGAATGACTTGGGCCCAGTTGCTCCTAATCTTCTTGAGCACTCTGAACAGGAGTGGTATTGGGGGAAAGGCATACAATAGGCCTGAGCTTCACTCAAGACAAAAAGCGTCTCACAGTGAGTGCCACCCTGGAAACTCCAGCATGCAAAGCTGCTGACATTGCGTGTTCTCGGTGGAGGCTAACAGATCTAACCAAGGCTCCCCCCTCTGCTGAAAGAGACCTTGCACCACCTGCAGACGGTGATGCCAATTGTAATCTGCAAGGAATCGACGGCTTAGTTTGTCCACCCTGGCGCTCGGAGACCCTGCCAAGAGTTGAGCCACATCAGAGATGCCCTGTTGTTCCAGCCACGTCCATAGACGCAGGGCCTCCTGACAAACGGCCAAGCACCCCACCACTCTGTTGCAGTACCGCACGGCAGTGGCATTGTGCGTGAACACGTGACCCAACTTTCCCTTGATTGAAAGAAGAAAGGCTTTCAATGCCAAGTGAATCGCTTGGCGCTTCAACAAGTTTATGTTCCATATTCCACCAGAGTCCTCTGATGTCCACCTCTACCAGATGGCCACCCCATCCCAGGAGTGATGCATCTACATCTACTGTGTGGTCTGGTTGGGGACGGGAGCGGGCTTGGCTCTGACCCAATCACTGTCTGTTAGCCACCACTGCAGGTCCTGTGCAGTTTTCTCTGAGATCTGGACAGTCGGAGAGATTCTCGTGTTTCTGTGCCTACTGGAAACACTGCAGAGCCCATTTATGCCATGTGTCACTAGCAGGCTGCAGGAGACCATGAGGCCCAGCAGCCTCAGAGTCATCCTTACTGAAATCTAGTATAGAGCTGAAACATCGGTATCAAAGCCTGAATATCCTAGACTCGCAGATCGGGAATATAGGCCCAAAACTGCACTGTATACAGACCAGCGTAGATGAAAAGTAGCATCTGAGAGGGAGTCAGGTGTGACTTCGGCAAGCTGATAGAGAACCCCAGCAATTGCAGAAGGTTCACTGTAGACCGTAGGTGGGAGATGGCAGCCTGGGGGGAACTCGCCTTCAACAGTCAGTAGTCGTGATAGGGGAAGACTGGAAACCCTGATCTGCGCAGGTGGGCTGTGACCACCGCCATCACCTTGGTGAACACCCGAGGGGTGCTAGTATGGCCAAAGGGGAGCACAGTGAACTTGAAAATGCTGGTGGCCTACCGTAAAGCGTAGGTAGATTAGATGGGCAGGCAGGACGGGAATGTGAAAATAGGTGTCCTGCAAGTCCAAAGCTACCATCAATCAATCATCCAATTGACTGGGTCCCACAAAACCTGGAGTGCGCATCTTGAACTTTTCTTTTTGCTGTAGGAGTTGAGGGCTTGCAGATCTAGGATAAAGCACAGGCCCTTTTCCTTCTTCAGGGCCAAAAGTTAGCGGTAATAGTAACCACAGCCTACATCTGGCATCTTAGGCGTCTCTCTATGGCTCTCTTGGCCAAGAAAATCATGACTTCCTCCTGAAGCAAAGCCAGGAGATTCTCTGTGAGCCGGTCGTATGCTGGAGGCATGGAGGGAAGGTTAGCCTTGAAGGGGAGGGAGTAGCCCCTTCGGACTATCTGAAGAACTTACCTGTACGACAAAATGTTTTGCCAGAGGTGGAAGTGATGGCTGATCCTGCCACCATCAGGCCGCACATGATCTTGAAGGGCCAGACTAGGAGGGTTTGGAGGCTGAGGGGGCAAGGGGGTAGTGGTGGACTGACCCAACCTCCGGCCCCCCCGACCTATAGGTCGGAACCAGCCGCACCGACGGGCGCGCAGAGGTTGCTCAACTTGTGCGACCTTGTGGCTGGGGTATGGCTGGAGCAGCTGAAAGCCTCTTCCGTAGCCACAAAGGGGGCAAAAAGTAGAAAGGGACGTGTGGCCACTGAGAGGCCAAAGGACTTGGCCATAGGCGGTGAGTGCTTAAAAGCGCTCTATGGCCATGTCTGATTTGTCTTTGAAGAAACAGGTGCCTTCAAAGAGCACGTACATGAGGGAAGCATGGACATCCCCAGAAAAGCCAGAAGAGCTCAGTCAGGCGTGGCCTTGAACATTCAATATTTATGACATTGCTCTGCCCAGTGAGTCGATCGTATCAAGCCCACAATGAATAGAAAACTTTGCTGCATCTCTAAAGTCTGATACTGCTTGGGTGGGGATGGCCCGGGCCACTTCTGGGACCTGTGGCAGCACTTGCGCAACCGTTTCCCACAAGGAGTGGGAGTAAAAGCCCAATAGACATGCAGTGTTCACCAACAGCAATGCAAGGCTGGTGGAGGAAAACAATTTCTTGCCCCAACTTCAAGCCTCTTGGATTCCTTGTCCTTGAGTGGGGGGGAGTGGGGGAAGGGGGGGGGGGGGGGCAAAAGTTATTGTGCCCTGAAATGTAGAGGCTTTGGACCACCAAGGTCTTGGGGGCAGGGTGTTGGTGAGGACATTTTGAATGCCCAGTGCAATGTAATGGCGGCAGACAATTGTCCTATTCACAGGAGCCCTTGGGCTGGGCTTGGATCAGGTTCCCAGCAGGACATCAGTCAAGGCCTCATTGAAAGACAGGAGGGGTTCCGAGGAGGAGACACCTGGCTGCAGGACCTCCGTCAATTTGTTCCTCTTGACTGCCACAGAAGGGAGCTGAAGGTCCAAGACCTCAACTGCCCTCTTCACCACCATAGCGTATGAAGCTCCGTCCTCTATAGGCACAGTAGTGGGAGAAAGCAAACCAGAATCTGGTAAGTGTACAATGCTGCCCATTTGTAGCATTTACATTTCACACCACTGGTGTCATCATATGCAAATTAGGTATGTGTCAATGGCTGGGATTCCTGGATAAGCGTAATGACCAGGTATCAAATGCATCATACAAAAGTCAGCATAAAAGATAAATGAAAAACACAAAAGTAAAATGGCAGATGGCTCACGTTGTTAAGTTATGATTAAGGGCAGGAGAATTTGGCTGGTGCAGATATTAGTTGGTGTCTTCTGTGAACCAGGCTTGCTTACTTGCGGTCGCAATAAACAGTATCAAGTTTGTTGCACAATTTCGGTTAGGAGAACATCAGGGAGCAAAGTGGACAGCAGATGGAATCAATACAGCCTTGAGCCAAGGAAACAAGTAGCAGCATGCAGCGGAAATGGGAAAAGGAATGACATTTTGATACTGATTTTTTTTTTTTTTTTACAGATAGGTAGTAAGCTCTCTTTGCAAGCGACAGTGCATAGAAAAGCAAGAGTGTCATTGGTTGAGCTAGATGGTCTGAGCACAAAAGTCCAGCATGGGAACAATGTGCAAGCAGGGAACTCAAAGGTGCTACAAGCAGAGCACACATGTGCACATGTGGGCATTACAAAATGTGACATCAGTGACACTGCCAAGGGTGTAAATCACACTGATTTACCTCACAAAGCAGTTTGACATAAGAACATGGAGGAGGCAAAACTATTGTTTATTTTATTTCAGCAATAACTACAAAGCGTGGTGGGAAAACGTTTGCAACAAAATCCAGGACCACCTGAAAAATTCCTCTTTTACGACAGCGACGCATTTCAGTATCATAACATTCCTGTCCTTTGTTGCGACAGAGAACCTTGACCAAGTTCTCCATGTTTTGGAAGGATAAAAGTGTCTCACATCACAAATGAACCATGCTCAAGCATACAAGGGCCACCTAGACACCTTAGCTTATATATATTTTTTCAAATCAGCAAAACCGAAAGACCTGATAAGTTGTTCCCCAATATTCAAAGTCCCCTTCCAGAAAAAGATTATGCAGGTCGAATTCCCATCAGCTCTAACAGTTAATAGAACTGAACGGAACCCTCTATGAACAACTAGTCAGGCTTTGGACTCGTGATGGGTACGAGGAAACAGCACATGATAGGAATACTCAACGTGCTAGTCCTGCTTGAACTATCAGTCACATGTGACACAGTAGACGACGAGGTTCTCCACATCTACCTAGAAAAAATGGCCCAGGTTATCAGCCTCTGCCTCCTAGTGATTCTTGAAGCTATGATGGAGCCATAAGATGAGTTCCTAACACCACAGTGCCAATCTCGTTATCTGTAGTGTTCCCCAAGGGTACACACGCTTGACTTTTCTCTTCAACATCTAAATGCAGTCACTGATAAGAGTAATACATGTCCTAAAAATCTACATTTGGCATGAAAGTTCTCATTGGGCTGAAAAACAATGAGGTACATTGCAACAAAATATTGGACTGCCTGAGACACAGTTATTATTAGATGAAGGAAACATTTAAAGCAATGACAGTGCAAAAGCCCAAATCCTGGTTACTGGGAGCTCAACCCCTAGTTCTGTGGATGAAGGAACTGGGTGACAACCCAGTGCCAGTACAGAAGTGAGAAAATCCAGCCGCTGGTCCAAACCAGGATATTTTGTTTTGCACAAAAGATTGGGTGTCAAACAAACATCCCACTGCTTCAGACTGCTGGTTTGGACTGCTGAGATACCCAGTTTCCTTGTTCTGCTCTATCCAGCGTATATTAATGAATTGCACGAAGAAGCATCAGTGAGTCATCCAAATGTATTCCAAGATAGATGCAGCCAATCAACAAAGGCTTTGGCCAAAACCTCTGGAGAATTCCTAAGTAGACTCTGAAGTGAAATGTCGGCACTTTACAAAACCTCAAGCTAAATGAACAAATGCAGTGAACTAGGAGTTCCATATTTGACAGCAGTATACAAGGTGTGGTTACCCAGGGCAGTGTAAGGCTACTCTTAACACTGTAAGACTGCAATCATAGTAGTGTGCTGTCAATAACGACAATGGGAAATTGAGACAGTGGATATCGTTTTAGAAGTACCTCCCAACGATTGAGGGCAAACTGCTTTCTGTTGACCAAGAGCAAGCTTGATATGAAGACTAAATGCACTTTGACCATAATGTTGAAAGGCTAGAGTAAGAAGAGGAATGGAAAGAATATATGGTAGCTAAACTCGAATGGGAGGGATGTTTATTAGACCCGTGGGCAAAAAAATTGAGACAGATGTTTTCACTATGCCTCTTGGGGCTGGAACAACCAATAAAGGTATGTATAGCAGGTATGAATTCTGGGTGTTTAATGCAGATAACGAGCGAGATGATGACGAGGCACCCAGTGGGAAGATCCAAGAGAGAATGCTCAATTACAAAAAATAATAAAGTCATTTGAAAGGACCATTGCCATCATTGTGCAGACGTCATCCCTCAGCACGATCTTGAAATAGTGTAACTGAAGGGAAGGAAATGAGGTGTGAATAAAGACCAAAGCAAGGCTAGGACTACAGGTGCACTTACATTCAAGAAAAGAAAGTTTACGCGTCTCCACGTTCCAATATCTATGAGTTACAGTGCTCAAAAGGATTCCGGCTCAGGGAAAAGAGCACAGAAGCAGCAGAAAACATGGACACGCTGTATGTGTTTGCAAGGCACAGTTGAAAATAAAAATAAAGAATATCCATGCAGATCTGTTGTTGATGGTGCACCTTTCAAGAGGGCTCTGTGAAAACTAAGGTTAGTCACAAAGTGTAGGGAAAAAACGAGTGGATTTAATAGTTGACTTGAGCTTGCTATTTCTCCTTGACACAAGTGCTTAGCATGACAGGAAAATATGTGTTGATGACACTGATATGAACCCTGGGAAGTATCGGGTGGCATAATAGATACTTTAGGTTACTTTCATTATTATTCTACAAGGACAGGTGTGCTAGTGGAAAAATATATGTCGCCTGCAAAGGAGTAAATACTTTGTTATGAGAAAATCAGGGAGATTATTTTATGAGTTTTGACTCATGTGCTGACCCAAGCATTTTATCGGGGACTGATGATAATTTGGAAAGGGTTAAATGGGATTTCAAAGAAGTGCTCTGGGAGGAATTTTGAGAAATTGCCCGTACTGTCTAAACAAAGGCCTAAACAAGATGCAGTGCCGGCCACCAGAAATAAATAAGGGGGTGGGCGTGGACTACAAGACAGGAGAGAATTAAGTATGAAACTGTGGTAGTGTGGGACTTGGCCCTTATTGTCCTAACATTTTTCGCTTTTCCCCCTAGCCTTTTTACCATGTGTGAAATAATACCTTCTGCGCAATGGTGTGCCCGGATTTATTTGTACTGTTGTAAAGAGATGTTACTTTTAAAATGGACGCAATTTCTGTCTGCTTGTGCCGCCTGCCTGAGGTGGGTTGCTGGGCTAGATGTCTATTTCCCACCCCCAGCTTTTTGGAGGGAAGCTTGGCAACCAGGGTGCTCTACACTTCCCCCTAAACCAGTTGGGACCGTTTTCCCAGGGAATCTTCTGGAAGTTTCTAGCCCTTTCTGGTAGGTGGGATGAGGGATGTACAAATAACAGAGCTGGTATGCCATGTGCTCAGACGGAGCGTGGACTTGATTGTGAGGGGACACTCTGCCAGGAGGTACCGCAGCATGGGCCTGTGTGCTGGCCCCTGTGCCCAACTGTACCCCTCTGTGGTCCACCGAGCCAGTGAGAGCCCTTTGCTGGAGTGGAGACTGCAGTGCCAGGAGGAGTGCCCCTGGATAGGGGATGACTGTTCCCCAGAACTGCTGTCCTGTCTTGATGAGTGCCCTCTGCCTGCTGAACTTGCCCAGTATTGCCTGCATGCTCTCCTACCTAGCGCCTCATGAGTGCTACAACTGTGCCCTGCCTGCTGGCTAGCGCCTGGAGAAGAGAAGCGCTTCTCTTACTGGCCAGGAGGTGAGGACCTGACACCTGCAGCGCTGTGCTATGAGGGCGCCTCGTGGGCACTATTTTCTGATTCCCAGAAGAGGAGTGCTATTGTCTTTATTCCTGCGCCCGTCTGCTATCTAGCGCCTGGTGAGCGCTATTTATCTCTCCCCCGCATTGTGGGTGTTTGCAGCGGCGCTTCCAGGCTTATTCAAACCAGCTGGAGCCCACCCCGTGGTTTTGATGCTGATTTAACGGAAGCCTACCCCGTATTGCCCCCGTAAGAAGAAAATTGCCCAAAATCACCGCCGCTGCCCGAGCCGCCGTGTGCACCGAGAGCAGGTGCCCACCCCGCTTTATGCTTTAAATTGAGCGGGTGCTCACCCTGCATATTGCAGCACCTCAGAACTGCCCAAAAGAATTCAGGATGGGAGACGGGCCCGACCCGGAAGCCAGGCCACTTTGCCTGGAAGTGGTGGGGGCTTGGAAGCCATCCGAAGCCTTGCGGGCTCCCCTTTGAAGTCCCGGGGTCCCGGACCCGGGTGAAGCTAGGAGACGTGCTGCCGTTGGCGGGGCTCCCATAGTGCGAGGGAGAGCCCAGCGTGTTCCCTGCACCTGCTGCCGGACCAAGAGGAAAGAGGAAGCCGGTGGTGGTATTGCGGGGCTCCCGTGGTGACGAGGGAGCCCCATGTTGGCAGAGCAGCCAGGCGGGAGCCTTCCCCGCGCTGGCCCAGCACCAGGCGACATCTGGAGCCTCATGGGCTCCAAGCCTAAGTACCGGGTCCCAGGAGGGGGCTCGGGTGAAGCCGACGACCGGAGGAGACCGCTGGGACACCCAGGGTCCCGATGCGACGGCTGAAGCCAGAGGGAGACGTCCAGAGAGATCCTGGCAGAGCAGGGGACAGCCGAGGCACATACCGGTGCCTGTCCCCTGCCGGAGGGAGCCTGGTGATCAGCGGAGGCCCCAAGAGGAGTACCGGTGTGTGGGACTCAGACTTACTTGGTGGTGGTGGGGGGGTTGGAGTCGTGGCACATTGTCAGTGCCTGCCCCCTGTGGCCGCCGTGAGGGCCCCGTGGTGCCCGTACTTGCTTTGGGGGCACACAACGGCACCGCAGTGGCGGGCTGCTTCCACGGTGTTGGGACCTTTGGAACCGTCAGTTTTAAAGCCACAGCGGGGGCTCATCAGGCCATAGCCGTCCAGAGGCACTCCTACCCTGCTGAACTGCCAGTTAGCGGGCAGCTGCAACGTCTTGGGGGTATTGATAAGTTGAGGGTCCCAGAAGAGGGCCCTCATCCACCCGGTACTGATTTATAGGATACAACTGCCCCGCTGGACAATGGGCAGTTGCAGCGGTTGGGGCAAGACTTCACTTCAGAGCTCCTGAGTGGGGCTCCTACATAAACAGTGGCGCCTGGGACTATTCTGTAGCTGTGGGCCGGTTCATGTTGAATGCCAGGTTGTAGGACAACAACGAAAGAGTGACTAAGCAAACACTGGAAAAGTTCTCCAAAGACAACGAAAGTTCAAGGGAAAAACAAAAGTGTTTTTAAAAGAACCCTCACTCACCAACCTGGTTGGTGACATGCTTCATCATCGGGTTCCCACCAGAGAGGCCGAATGCCTCCCTGGTGTGCTTAGACACCTGAAATTACAGCGGAGTAGGTTTTTGTTGGGGTGGTGCAAGTTAAAAGTAACCAATTTGAACTTCTTAAATAATTTATTTCAGGTAAACTGGTAACTATTAAAAACAAAGTGACAGGCGTATATTAGCTGGTTAGTGTCGCTAGAAAGATCCGATCTTTAGATAAAGTAGTATTTGGTCGACATGTTTCAGCTTATGGGTGCAAATTGTGCAAAGAAGCTGCATCAGGGCCTTATGATATTCTACGGCGGTATACGCACGCCAAGGCGTACCCTAACCTGTGGAACCCTACAGTGGTAAAACTCACAGTTCTACCGGTATGGTCTTCTGGAATTTCCCAGACCAATTGGAGCCTGAAAATAAAAACATAAGAACACATATATGTATTTTCAATATAGCGTCTGTCTCAACTTAATTTCTGGCTTCCAAATTAAACAGTTTGTGCTATGGTGTAGAGAAGTATTCAAAACGAACACCCTTGTGTTCATAAAGCTTGATACATCCACTCCATGCACATTCCGACGCAGAGGGGTCTAGTCATACATGCATTACATCTTGTGCAACAAATCTGAGCCCGTGATTCATAGGCCGAATGCGAACACACTTACCAGTATGCATCTGTTCTTGGCATGTAGGGCTGCTGACATTCATATCCGTGCATAGATCGCCGCCTAGTGTTGGGTCCGGATGATTGCACATTGTTGTCCTGGAAGAGTCTTCGAAGTATCACGAGATAGGTGGCTCCTCCCCTGGACTACAGTGCGCATGGGCATCCTCTCCATCTTCAGATTCTTTTTCGCATTGTGGCAGAGATGGAGTATGATACAGTAAGTGAGTAAGTCCATGCTAAAAAGTAATAGTGAATGCTACAGCTGCGACAGGCACCGGGGGGAGGGTGGGCGATATGAATATCAGCAGCCCTAAAAGCCAAGAACAGATGCATACTGGTAAGTAGCATATTCCGTTCGAGGCATGTGGGCTGCTGAATTCATATCTGTGCATAGAATGTATAGCAGTCTCTCCCCTAGCGGTGGTTGCCTGTGCCAACTGCAGCAGTCTGAAAAAGAGTTTTGAGAACAGCCTGTCCTACAGCTACTTGGAGTGTACATGTACGCAGTAGTGTTTGGTAAATGTATGTATGGTAGTCCATGTGGCTGCTCTACATATCTCCTCTAGAGGAATGTTTCCTAGGAAAGCCATGGATGCCCCCATTTTGCGTGTGGAATGCAACCTTGGGGGAACTGTTAAAGTGCGTTTAGCTTTAATGTAACATATTTGGATGCACTTAACTATCCATCTAGCTAAACCATTTTTTGAAATAGGGTTGCCTTTGTGCTGTGGTGAAAAGGCAACAAACAACTGTTTTGTCTTCCTGAAATCTTTTGTCCTGACCATGTAATATAGGAGAGCTCTCTTAACATCCAGTGTGTGTAGGGCCCTTTCAGGTACTGACTGTGGATTTGGGAAGAAGACTGGCAGTTCTATTGTTTGATTGATGTGGAAGTGGGATACCACTTTGGGCATAAATATAGGGTTTGTCCTAAGCACGACCCTATTTGCGTGAATTTGAATGAATGGCTCTTGAATAGTTAGGGCTTGCAGCTCGCTAACTCTTCTAAGCGAAGTAATAGCTACGAGAAAAGCCACCTTCCATGTTAAAAATTGTATTTCACACGAGTGTAAAGGCTCAAAAGGTGGTCCCATTAGTCTGGTTAAAACAATGTTTAGGTTCCAGACAGGTGAAGGTGGGTGTCTTGGGGGATAACTCGTTTGAGCCCATCCATGAATGCTTTAATTGCAGGCACTCTGAATAGCGAAAGGTGCTGCCTGTTTTGAAGGTAAGCCGCTATGGCAGCTAAGTGTATCCGTATGGATGTATAGGCTAGATTGCAGCGGTGTAGGTGCAAAAGATAGCATATGATATTTTGAATTGACGCGTCTAGTGGGTTTATGTCGTTGTTGTTACAATAAATGACAAAACGTTTCCACTTTGCCGCATAGCATGCTCTTGTTGTAGGTTTCCTTGCCTCCTTGATAATGTTCATGCAGTCAGGAGGTAAGTTTAGGTAGCCAAACTCTAGGACTTCAGGAGCCAGATTGCAAGGTTCAGCTGCTGCGGATCTGGGTGCTGAACGTCTCCATGGCTCTGCGTTAAGAGACTGGGTGTTAGGCGTAGTCTTTGATGAGGCACCACGGAAAGTTCTAGGAATGTGGTGTACCACGGTTGCCTCGCCCATGTTGGAGCAACCAGGATTAGCGTCATTGAATGCTGGCGCAGTTTGCGTGCCACCAGCGGTATCAACGGTGCTGGTGGAAAAGCGTAGGCAAATTTGCCTGACCAGTTCATCCATATCGCATTGCCCTGAGACTGCTGGTGTGGGAACCTTGCGGCGAAGTACTGGCATTTTGCGTTTTCTTTTGTGGCGAGCAGGCCTATCTCTGGTTGTCCCCACTGTTGGAAGTATGGTTGTAGTACTGTGGGATGAATCTCCCACTCGTGCACTTGCTGGCTGTGTCTGCTGAGCAGATCCGCTATTTGATTGTCCTTGCCTGGGAGGTGTTCCGCCATGAGAAAAATGTTTCTCAGGATGGCCCACTTCCACACTCTCTGAGCCAGATGTGACAGCTGTGGAGAGTGTGTTCCTCCCTGTTTCTGTAGGTAGTACATTGCAGTCATGTTGTCCGTCCGGATCAACACGGTTTTGTTGCACAGATGTACTTTGAAAGCTTTCATTGCCATAAAAATTGCCATCAGCTCTAGCAGGTTGATGTGCATTTTCTTTTGCTGCGTGGTCCATAGGCCCTGCACTGTGTGGTGGAGGACATGGGCTCCCCACCCTATCAGGGATGCGTCCGTTGTTAACACTATTTGTGGTACAGGCTCTTGGAACAGTCGTCCCTTGCAAAGGTTTTGTGGATTCCACCAATGCAGAGAGTTGTATGCACGACTGGTCATCAACACTAGGTCGTTTAATTGTCCTTGAGCCTGGTTCCACTGCCGTGCTAGGCACTCCTGCAGCGGGCGCATGTGAAGTCTCGCGTGAGGGACTATGAAAATGCACGAGGCCATCATGCCTATCAGTTGCATAAACACTCGGGCTGGGAGTGAGTGTTGGGGCCTGAACTTTTGGATCAGGGTTTGAATGCCGTTTATTCTGGCAGAATTTGGCTGTGCTTTTGCTGCCAGAGTGTCTATTGTCGCTCCCAGGTACTGCTGTACGTGGGCAGGCTGAAGATGGGACTTGTTGTAGTTTAGCGAGAAACCTAAACTGGGCAGGAGGTGAATAGTGCGTGACATGTGGCTGGCACATTGCTGGGCTGACTGTGCTTGCATCAGCCAGTCGTCCAGATATGGATAGACATGGATATGCTGTCTTTTGAGATGTGCAGCTACTGTCGCTAGGCACTTGGTGAACACCCATGGGGCTGTAGTTACCCCAAAAGTGAGGACTTTGAATTGGTAGTGCTGATTTTGTATTGTAAACCTGAGATATTTCCTGTGTGCCGGGTGTATTGGTATATGGAAATATGCGTCTTTGAGGTCTAGTGTTGCGAGGAAGTCTCCTTGACGCAACAGTGGTAATACCTGCTGTAGAGTGATCATGTGGAAATGATCTGATAAGATGTATTGGTTTAGGGGCCTGAGGTCCAAAATTGGTCTGAGAGACCCGTCCTTCTTGGGGATTAGGAAGTACAGCGAGTACACCCCTGTACCCTGGTGTTCTAAGGGTACTAGTTCTATGGCCCCTTTTTGTAGCATGCTGATGACTTCTTGCTGCAATAAGTGTAGGAGTTCTGCGGACATAGGACGGCGTCTTGGGGGTATGTTGGGTGGTGTGGAGATTAATTCTAGGCAATAGCCATGCTGTATGATTTGCCTCACCCACCTGTCTCTAGTTATGTTTTCCCAGACTAGCAGGAACTGCTGTAATCTTCCCCCGACTGGTGTTACATGGTCTGGGGGTAGTGACAAGAAATCACTGTTTGGTATTGGTAGAGGATCTGGTGTTGTTATTCCCTCGTCCTCTACCTTTGGTGTTATTGCCACTGTATCCACCTCTACTGTTTTTGTTGTAGGTGTTTTGCGTGTTCGCTTTGTTGTAGGAGGTTTGCTGTGTTGAGCCTCCTCTTGCAGTTCCTCTGTTGCCGGAGCGACGATAGGAGCTGCCTCTGTACTGTTGTGACTGCAAGGCTCCCATAGACTTGGCTGTCTCGGTATCCTTTTTCATTTTGTCTAATATTGTGTCCACATCAGGACCAAATAAAAAATCTGGGTTTACAGGTTGATTGAGTAAAGTGCTCTGAACCTCATTCTTAAACCCAGAGATGCGGAGCCACGCATGTCTTCTGAGCATGACACTGGTATTGATAGCCCTGGCTGCTGTGTCTGCTGCATCTAAGGCACATTTGATGAAGGCGTTAGATATTAGCTTCCCCTCTTGTATTAGGAATTCTGCCTGTTCCTTATAAAGGTCAGGTAGATGTTGGAGAATTTGCTCTAGTGTGTCATAGTGCGCCCTGTCATACCTGGCTAACAGGGATTGTGTGTTTGCAATTCTTCATATGTTAGCTGCTTGAGCAGCTACCCTTTTGCCTGAAGCCTCCAGAATCTTAGACTCCTTGTCTGGAGGTGGAGCTTCGCCAGAGGTTTGTGAATTAGCACGTTTACATGCATTGGATATGACCAAAGAGTCTAAAGGCAGCTGTCCCTTAATGTATGTAGGGTCCACTGGTGCTTATATTTTCTCTCTATTCTAGGGTTAATGACCCGTGCCCTGGTTGTTTCTTTAAATATGTCCCCTGCATGTTTAAGCACCCCTTTTAACATTGGCAATGTTTTGACAGTTTTTTCTGAGGTGTTGAAAGTGTCAAAGAGGAAGTCTTCATCAATGGGATCTGCATGCATTTCCACATGGTGATTGTATGCTGCTCTTTCTATCAATGCATTGAAGGCAGCTGTATCCTCTGTAGGAAAAGTTTTAACAGGGTATGCAGTATTGTCTGGAATTGTCTGAGAGTCTCCAGGATCTAAAGGGTTAGACCATGGTTGAGTTTGGATGTCCTGGTCATTGTCCACTGGATAATTGTACAGTTCATTATCCTCATACTCCCCATACTCATCAGTGATTGTGGGAGAATATGTATAAGTTTCTTGCACATATGGTGTGATAGGCTCAAAGAGAACTGGAGATGTTGAAGTGTCTCTTTTCCTTTTGAGTGGTATTTTATAGGACTCAGCGTAAGTGTCTGGTCTGATTTTCCTTTTTAATAGGGTAACTCTGCCAGTATCGGGGTCAACATACAGTTTTAACTGTTCCTCTGTTGAGGGCTCCTGCTTTTCATGTGTTTTCGCTCTTTCCCCCGATATCGCCTTTTTTGTTTGTGTCGGTTCGAATCCGGTTGTTGGTTCGACCGCTCTTGGCTTCACGTGTGTAACAAGTCCGAATTTGATTGGTCCGAGAGACTTTGGTGTTTCAACAGTCTTTTTAGTCTGTATGAACTTTTTCGGAGCCGTCATGGTTATCGATCCGACTGTTCTTGTTTGTTCAATAACCACTCTTTGGCCTTGTGTCGTCTTCGGAGCTTGCTGCTTCGGAGCAATGTTTTGTTGCCTCGGCTCGACGGACCCCTTCGGTTCGATCCTTGTGTGCACCGGCCTTGGTTTGTCGACTTTTTGTTTCGGTTCGACAACTGTCTTTTGTTTGTGTCCTTTGTTTGTGTTGCTTGGTGTCGACATCGATCTTGTCGGTTCGACGGCCTTTAGCTTGAACGTGGACATGGGTGTACTGGCTCTTGGCTCGACAACCCTTGTATGCGACCCAGCCGGGTCGACGACCTTTTTCTTTTTGGTCGGCTCCGAGGGATCCACACTTCTTGGTCCGAAGACTGTGAAGTCTATCAGTTTCGGTTTCTGTTTTGGTTCCATCGCTTTCGGTTTCGATTTTCCTAAGCTTTGGTAATGTCGTACCGATGGGTCTTGTATTATATTCTTAGCCGAGCTCAATTGCAGGGCTATAGAATCGATGTTTTGATCTTGCCTCGACCTGAGCCTTTGGAAGCGTATCAGTAAATGTATTGGGTTCCGTACTCACGGTTGGCCCAGTGTCCTCGCCGGAGCCGTCCTCGACGGCTCCGATGCCTGGATCGTCGTCCCCTACCTCGACGATGTCTTCTTCGTCGTCGATGTAGTAGTTGGAGTCATGTTCTGACCCCTGCTCCGACTGCTGATCTGAGTCTTCAGCCTCTTCGTCGTCTTCAAAGATATTTTCCGGCTCAGGTGCTGATTTCTGCATCGTCTGCTTCGCTGCTCGTCGAACCCGAAGTGTCTTTTTCGATCGAAAT
This sequence comes from Lissotriton vulgaris, assembly GCF_964263255.1. NCBI lineage: Eukaryota > Metazoa > Chordata > Amphibia > Caudata > Salamandridae > Lissotriton > Lissotriton vulgaris. The sequence goes on along the minus strand of NC_141685.1, from coordinate 772,037,086 downwards.
TGAGCACAAGCTAAGCAGTCGGCTTCATTGTGTTTTGGAGATAAACACTTGTTACACACCGGGTGTTTATCTATGTGTGGGTATTTAGAGGTACAGGTGGGTCATCGTTTGAATGGACTTCGTTCCATCGACGATCGGTCCTTTGGTGTCGAAAAGGCCACGCGGCCTGATTTGACGTCCTGAGTAGAAACAACAGGAATAAAGTTGCCGGCACCGATCGAATAACAATACCGACGACCTCGAAGGCCTTTTGGCCTTTAGAAAGTTGTAATCTATTCCGAGTTACGAAAGTACATCCGAACCCAATGGCGGAAAAAAACAATCTGAAGATGCAGAGGATGCCCATGCTCACTGTAGTCTAGGGGAGGAGCCACCTATCTCGTGATACGTCGAAGACTCTTGCAGGACAACAATGTGCAATCATCCGGACCCAACACTAGGCGGCGATCTATGCACAGATATGAATTCAGCAGCCCACATGCCTTGAACCAGTGATTTTGAATGTTAATGCTTGCTCTCTGAATTCAAATTTACATTTTAAAAACGCGAAAGAGTACCATGTGCCCCTAATAAAACATGCCCCAGCATTGTTGTGAGTGCTTGCAGGCACGGAAAACAGGGTACACATCAACAAAGGTGAAATATAAAAAGTAACGGCATGGAGAGGTTGGCTCACTTAAAGAACTAATGTGATTCACATCATGGGTCCAAGGGGGGAACACTGCTGATAGGATCTGCGAGTAAATGGAAAAGAGGTACAGATGGTAAACCAATCTAGAGGTAAAAAGGTACAAGAGAGAGGCACACGAGTTGGATACCACTTACTTCTATTCCCGCAGAGTCCCTCCGGAAGCCTAGCCGTGCACGCCTTGGCCCGAATGTTATCGGGTACGGGGAAAGCAAGGAGGAAGTACTAATTTCTGGTCACGTGAGACGCGTCAACGCGAAGATAACGCGTGACGCGGCTGCGTAGTGAGGAAACACTAGACCGCTAACCTCCAAGCTAATCATTGTCAAAAAAACTTTATCGGGTGGACAAGATAAAGTGTACAAGGTATCGCAAAGATAAGCGGACAGTGGTCACACGTTTATCTATTTTATTATGAAGAGGCGATCGTGTTGGCAATGCCGTCAGTGGGAGTAGACACGTAATGCCAAATTGACGTGTGTAGCATTTAGAAGGTGTGTCTTTATTTTCACAAACCACTGTTCATGAGACAGACAAAAGATATGATTATATTCCTTAATATCCACCTACCCGCAGTCAAAACCCATGGTCGCTGAGTGTATGATGGGAGGCTAGCAGGAATGTGGTAACTGCATGATGTTTACGCAGATAGAGATGAATCATAGGCAGGCCACTTCTCTGGTATGTTAGAGGTAAGGGTGCAGGGATGCAGACCCCAGTCAGGTACTTTTGAGAAAGAACAGATCAGAACCACAGAGACTGGTTGTCTAATGAATTATCATAGTTTGGTTATCGTTTAAGGACAGTGCAACAAGAGATGTTGTCATTCATCCCTGTACGATGAGTAGACAGACGGTAAATCCATTGTTGCTCCTTTTCAAACAGCAATTGTTGTGTGTTAGGGCCTGATTTTAGCTGTTCGATGATTGTCCACGACAAATCATTGGTAGTGTGATTCCGAGATAGAAATTGTTCCGTTAGATTTGTGCTGTTCTTGCGACACAGGATGTTGCTAAGGTGTTCATATATACGTTGTATGATTTTCCTAGTAGTCATGCCCACATATCTGAGTCGGCAAGAGCAGGTAATAGGGTAAACCACTTTAGTGGAATTGCAGTTCGTGTGAGCTTTTTGTTCCCATTGTTTACCAACCTCCAAGGTGAGTTGTTTAGTAGGTGAGGTCAGGTGGCATACACTGCATGATCCACAAGGGAAATCTCCAGTCACTGGTGGTAAGCCCCATGCATTCAAGATTGTGTGTTCTGGATCACTGTCCAGTGCCCTGGGGCAAGTATGCACTAAAGAGTCCTTGAGGCTTCTGGACCTTTTATAGGAGAACAGGGGCTTTTCCCTTTGGTGGTTGTTACTCTCCAGAATTCTCCAGTGTTTTTTGATGGATTTGCTAACTGCGTCGGAGGCAATGTTAAAGTTTGTCACGGAGGTCAGAGGGATGCTTGCAGAGCTCCTTGCCACGTTTTCTTCCAGAAGAGCTTCCCTGTTTTGATTCCGGGCCCTCTTACAGCTCTTTTTAAGGATCCTGTCCGGATAACCCCGTTTCTTCAGCTTCTCAGTTAGTTCTTGTGCTTGGACCTTGAAGACTGAGACCTCGCTGCAATTACGACGAAGTTGTAAAAACTGCCAAAAAGGGAGGTTTTCTCGTAAGGGGTGCAGGTGGTAGCTTGTGTAATGTAGCAGGTTATTCTTGGCTGTAGGTTTATGGTGAGTTCTGGTCTGCAGAGAGTTTCCAACCTTATTAATCACTACGTCCAGAAACACCATCTCATCCTCGAGGTAAGAGTAGGTGAATTTCAAATGAGGATCACATGTGTTGATCCAACTGAAGAATTCCAAAAGGGTACTTTCTGGGCCCTGCCAGATAACAAGCACATCATCTATGTACCTTCTCCAGAAGGTCACATAGGAAAGGTACAGGTTCTGATCTGATAGAATGTGCTTACATTCGAAATTGTAGACGTACAACCCGGCAACCCTAGGGGCAAAAGTACTGCCCATCGAAGTGCCTGTGAATTGTAGGTAGAGATCACCTCTGTAATCGAAGTAGTTCTTCTTCAGGGCAAGGGTTGCACATGAGATGATAAATTCTTTTGGAGTAACATATTCCCATGGGTTGGCATCCAGGGTGGCCTCTATCACTCTGATGGTATCGTCCTGGGGTATGCAGGTATAAAGGCTTTCTATGTCCAGGGTTACCAGGTAAGTTGGTTCTTCTTGAATCTCCATGTCCTGTAGTAACGCCAGCAAGCTCTTAGTGTCCTTCAAATACGTGCTAGTTGCTTGGATCAGTGGTTTGAGGAAGAAATCGCAATAGCGAGAAAGGGGTTCCAACAATGACCCAATCCCCGACACAATGGGTCTTCCTGGTGGGGGCATGCGATTTTTATGAGTCTTGGGCAGCGTATAGAAATATGGTAGAGAGCCCTTATTCGTGGTAAGGAAAGCAGACTCGTGTTTGGAGATGTATCCTAATGTTTCTGCTTCGGTTACTAGGTCTAGGATGGTTTCCCGAAGTACTGGCGTGGGATCCGATGATAGGCGGGTGTAGCTGGCTTCATCAGATATGAGGCGTCTACATTCAATATCGTAGGCGTCAGAAACTTGTATCACAATGCCAGCGCCTTTGTCTGCTGATTTTATGACGATATTGGCGTTTTCTTGCAGTGAACGTAGGGCCTGGAATTCGCAAGTCATGTTTTTGAAGGTAGCCTTCTCTTCGAAAGCCTCGATGTCATTGAAGACCGCCTGTTCAAAGGCTGTAATCTCTGGTGGTATGCTGTGAGGGGGAGGGATGAGGTTCGACCTGAGTCTGAACCCTGAATCCCCTGGGTTGCTCTGTGTCCCTTCTGATTCCTTTTTCTCAAAGAAACACTTGAGTTTCAACTTACGAAAGAACTCAGCAAGTCCCCAGTGGAGTTTGAAACGATCAAACTGAGCTGTGGGTATGAACCCAAGCCCTTTTTCCAGTACTGCATTCCCAGCTTCTGTCAGAGTTATCGAAGATAGGTTGGTAACTAGACTTTCTGATTCCTGGGGCCCGCTCGCCGCTTCTGTGCTTTGCTCCTGGTGTTGTCTCCCACTGCTTCCTCTTCTTCCCAGTGCACAAGATTGTAGCCCCTTCTTCTGCCGCGTCCTCTCCGGCCCCTCTCGAAAACAGGAGGACGGTACATGGTCTGTTGGAAATGCGGGGGTGGTATGAAAGCGGGATTCCATCTCATCATTTGTTAGGAACGTGGTGCTTGAAAAATACCCAGGTAGCCACCACCACCAGGTTGTGGAAATGGCTGCCAGCTCTGCTGATAGTTTTGCTGTCCTCTATTCCTGCCCCTTCCTCTTTGGCGTGATCTATAGCTGTCGCCGCTTGACCAGCTGGCTGTGGAGTCATTATCAGAGCCATCGGTACTTTCTTCATTTCTGGCAGGAGGGCTAAAGATAGGGCTGGCATAAGGGTAAACTTTATAAAAAGACCATTTGACCAGGTCGTTTTGGAATTTCTGTGCCTTTGATTGGGTGAGCGATCCTTTTTCTATTCATTCATCTCCTTATTTAGTTCGTCCAGCCTCTTTTGTAACCTGTCAACGTGGTTCTAAAATGTGTCTCCGTGAGTTGTATTTCTACAAGTATTGCCTCTGATAATCTAAGAGCTGTTTTCATTATCAGAACTAACCAGTTGTGGGTACAGTGCCACACGATCTGGGTCCATTCTTTCCTAAATTGCGCTTCATCTAAAAAGATACGCGGCGCATTGGTTACCGAATGGACTTTTGGTGCAACATTGTTCCTCAAATATGCAGTTAGGATTGCGCCATGTAGGAAAGTCCTGATCCGGCATCTCTTCTGATCTATGGGTTTATCCCATTCCGTAGTTTTTGAAATGGTCTGGGCAATCGAGGGGTCTGAAAACAGTGAGGTGTCTGCCAATAAAGCATCCACCTCCTCATTGGAGTAAGATAAGCCAAAATTCTCCATGTAGCTACTGGGTACGTCGCCGTTACAATGAGCCAACCAAAAGCACAAGAAAGACAATTGTACTCTCACAGCTGAGCGCTGCTGAATCTATAACAACAGAGAGAGAGAGAGGGAGAGAGGCACTCTTAAACCCCCTAGTAATATAATAGGACAACAACGAAAGAGTGACTATGCAAACACTGGAAAAGTTCTCCAAAGAAAACGAAAGTGCAAGTGAAAAACAAAAGTATTTTTTTTTAAAACCCTCACTCACCAACCTGGTTGGTGACATGCTTCATCATCGGATTCTCACCAGAGAGGCCGAATGCCTCCCTGGTGTTTCCCTCGACGCCTGAAATTACAGCGTAGCAGGTTTTTGTTGGGGTGGTGCAAGTTAAAAAGTAACCAATTTGAACCTCTTAAATAATTTATTCCAGGTAAACTGGTAACTATTAAAAACAAAGTTGCGGATGTATACTAGCTGGTTAGTGTCGCTAGAAAGATCCAATTTTTAGATAAAGTAGTATTTGGTTGACATGTTTCAGCTTATGGGTACAAATTGTGCAAAGCATTCATCAGGACCTTATGATATTCCACGGCAGTATACGCACGCTAAAGCGTACCCCTAACCTGTGGAACCCTACAGTGGTAACACTCACAGTTCTACCGGTATGCTCTTCTGGAATTTCCCAGACCAATTGGAGCCTGAAAATAAAAACATTAGAACACATATATGTATTTTCAATATAGCGTCTGTGTCAACTTAATTTCTGGCTTCCAAATCAAACAGTTTATGATCCCAAGCTATGGTGTAGAGACGCGCTCAAAACGAATTCAAAACGAACACCCTTGTGTTCATAAAGCTTGATACATCCACTCCATGCATATTCCGACGTGGAGGAGTTTAGTCATACATGCATGACATCTTGTGCAACAAATCTATGCGTGTGATTTCATTGGCCGAATGCGAACAAACGTCTATTCATTTATAACAGTCATTTCGAATGTTAATGCTTGCTCTCTGAATTCAAATTTACATTTTAAAAAGGCGAAAGAGTACCATGTGCCCCTAATGAAACATGCCCCAGCATTGTTGTGAGTGCTTGCAGGCACGAAAAACAGGGTACACATCAACAAAGGTGAAATAAAAATTAAAAAAAACGGCATGGAGAGGTTGGCTCACTTAAAGAACTAATGTGATTCACATCATGGGTCCAAGGGGGAACACTGCTGATAGGATCTGCGAGTAAACAGAAAAAAGGTACAGATGGTAAACCAATCTAAAGGTAAAAGGGTACAAGAGAGAGGCACCCGAGTTGAATACCACTTACTTCTATTCCCGCAGAGTCCCTCTGGAAGCCTATCCTGCACGCCTTGGCCCGAATGTTATCGGGTACGGGGAAAGCAAGGAGGAAGCACTCATTTCTGGTCACGTGAGACTCGTCGACACAAAGGTAACGCGTGATGCGGATGCGTAGTGAGGAAACACTAGACCGCTAACCTCCAAGTTAATCATTGTCAAAAAAAACTTTATCGGGTGGACAAGATAACGTGTACAAGGTATCGCAAAGATAAGAGGACAGTGGTCACACGTTTATCTATTTTATTATGAAGAGGCGATCGTGTTGGCAATGCCGTCAGTGGGAGTTGACACGTAATGCCAAATTGACGTGTGTAGCATTTAGAAGGTGTATCTTTATTTTCACAAACCACTGTTCATGAGACAGACAAAAGCTATGATTATATTCCTTAATATCCACCTACCCGCAGTCAAAACCCATGGTCGCTGAGTGTATGATTGGAGGCTAGCAGGAATGTGGTAACTGCATGATGTTTACGCAGATAGAGATGAATCATAGGCAGTCCACTTCTCTGGTATGTGAGAGGTAAGGGTGTAGGGATGCAGACCCCAGTCAGGTACTTTTGAGAAAGAACAGACCAGAACCACAGAGACTGGTTGTATAATGAATTATCATTGTTTGGTTATCGTTTAAGGACAGTGCCCCAAGGGATGTTTTCATTCATCCCTGTACAATGAGTAGGCAGATGGTATATCCATGTTTTATTAGGGGCACATGGTACTCTTTCGCCTTTTTAAAATGTGAATTTAAATTCAGAGAGCAAGCATTAACATTCGAAATGAATGTATTACTAGACCCCTCCACGTTGGAATGTGCATTGAGTGGATGTATCAAGCTTTATGAACATGAGGGTGTTCGTTTTGAATACGTCTCTACACCATAGCTTGGGATCACAAACTGTTTGATTTGGAAGCCAGAAATTAAGTTGGTTGAAACAGACACTATATTGGAAATACATATATGTGTTCTTATGTTTTTATTTTCAGGCTCCAATTGGTCTGAGAAATTACAGAAGACCATACCGGTAGAACCGTGTGTTTTACCACTGTAGGGTTCCACAGGTTAGGGTACGCCTTAGCGTGCGTATACTGCAGTGGAATATCATAAGGTCCTGATGAATGCTTTGCACAACTTGCACCCATAAGCTGACCCATGTCGACCAAATACTACTTTATCTAAAAATCGGATCTTTCTAGTGACAATAACCAACTAGTATACGTCCGTCACTTTGTTTTTAATAGTTACCAGTTCACCTGGAATACATTTTTTAAGAGGTTCAAATTGGTTACTTTTTAACTTGCACCACCCCAACAAAAGCTTGCTACGCTGTAATTTCAGGCGTCAAAGCACACCAGGGAGGTATTCGGCCTCTCTGGTGGAAACACGATGATGAAGCATGTCACCAACCAGGTTGGTGAGTGAGGGTTCTTTTAAAAACACTTGTTTTTCCCTTGCACTTACATTTTCTTTGAGAACTTTTCCAGTGTTTGCATAGTCACTCATTCGTTGTTGTCCTATTATATTACTAGGGGGTTAAAGAGTGCCTCTCCCCCTCTCTCTCTTTGTTGTTATGTGAATGCCAGGTTGTGCCAGTGATGGTTAGGTTATGAGGGTGCCTAATGCTAATATGATTATGCCTTTTACATTTCTATGCCCACTGAAATGCCTTATGATATTATGAATAATGAGATGCTTTATGCATAAAGGGGGTATGCTTATAATAATCAGTGCATAATGTATTTAGGCCTAATGCTCACATGATTTATGCCTACTGTGCCTAATGCTAATGTTAGGCCTCCATGTTCATATGCTTTATGCCTATGAGGTATAATAGGTTTATTGTATCAAAAAAGGGGAAGCATGGAGTTAGGACAATTGTTAACGGGGTCCAATGTATATGTCCCAGACAGACTAACCAACAACTAATAATACAGAGTTCCCCGGATAATAGGTTTATGCCTAAAGTCCGGATATGGTTTTCCAAGGATAGGCCTCCTGGATTTTGTGCTTAGTGCGACATATGCGAATATGATGCATAAGGTGGTTCATGCCTGTTTACCCTTTTAGGCCTCACGCCAATGTGGTTTCGCCTCATGCCGGACCTGAGGGTTTAATTCCAGACTTACTGCCTAAGGAGTAGTTTCTTACCTGTAACTCCAGTTCTGTAGTAGGGGTATCTCTGTTATAGTCATAATCTAGTGAATAGTCCCGCCCATGTGCGTGGACCCCGGAGCAAGCAAAAATATTCTCTTAAGCTGTCTTCTTTGCAGTCCTGCATAGACACTTAAGAGAGAATTAAGACAAATAATGCAGCCTAACATATACAAGGCTACAAAGGCCACCACTTCATCTAAACAGTGAAAAGGATAGCCCACCATGTCCGGTTTAAAACTTTTTACCAAGTTTTCCTCACAGGGAAAACTCTCCTTCACCAAAATCCTTGAAATGATAGAGAGGAAGGGTTGGACAGAGAAGCCCCCAAAGGCTGCCATTATGTGTCTTGAAAAGGGATACCGTGCCTTTAAGGATCTCTCCAGAGACCCTCGGTGTCCCAGGATGCACAGCCAAAGTTCTTTTACTTTCAGTTCTTTTTGAAGGTGTATAAAGCAAGGCCTGTAGCATACATTACAGTACCATTTTCTCCACCGGGGAGGAGGGCGGGCGCTTATGTCTATAACAGAGATACCCCTACTACAGAACTGGAGTTACAGGTAAGAAACTACTCCTTCTGTAGTAGGGGATCTTTGTGTATAGTCATAATCTAGTGAATAGAATGGCAAGCCCATCCCAAAAAACCAACCTGGCGGTGGAGAAAAACTGACAACACCTCTATTGTGCAAACAGATTTCTCAACGAAGCCTGCCCAACCTGAGCATCTGCTGTCATCAGAATCCAGACAGTAATGATTAGCAAAGGTATGGACGGACTTCCAAGTGGCAGCCCTGCAGATCTCTGCAATGAGAACATTACGAAGCAAAGCTGTTGTAGCTGCTTTGCCTCTGGTAGAATGAGCCTTAGGCTTACCCCCTAAGGTCTTGTTAACCTCTGGCAACATAACTGGATACAGGACACAATTGACCTAGAGATGGACTGTTTTGAGGTGGCAAGACCAGTCCTGACCGACCCATAATTGACAAACAATTGGTCTGACCTACGAATGTCCTTGGTCTTATCCAAGTAGAACTTCAACACCCTTCTGACATCCAGGGAATGGAAAGACCTTTACGCTGGAGTGGAAGGACTCTGGAAAAACGTAGGTAAAGTTATGGGCTGATTGACATGGAAATCAGAAATCACCATAGTAAGGAACTTAGGGTGAGTACGCATCACCACCTTAGCAGCATGAAATACAGTATAAGGTTCTTGGCAACACAGCGCTTGAATTTCACTCACCCTGCGGGCCGATGTAATGGCCACAAGGAAGGCCGCCTTCCATGACAAGTGCTGCAGAGAAGCCTTAATGGATGGGTTCAAAAGGCTCCTTCATCAACCTGGACAGCATCACATTCAGCTCCCATGATGGCCAAGGACGCCGGACAGGAGGAAACACTTTCTTCAATCCTTCCAAAAAATCTTTAATCACAGGGATCTGGAAGAAGGATGTCTGTGAAGGGTATTTCCTATACGCAGTCAATGCTGCGAGGTGAACCTTAACTGAATGAAAATTAAGGCCAGACTGAGTCAAATGCAAAAGGTATGGAAGGATGACGTCTTTCTTGCAAGTTGTCGGATCATAATGCTTGGAAGTGCTCCAGATGCAGAACGTCTTCCACTTGTAGGCATAGGAAGTCCTAGTGGAGGGTCTCTTAGCTTCCTTAAGAATAGTCATACAGCCTTCAGGGAGATTCAAGTATCTATATTGCACTATCTCAGGAGCCATGCCGCCAAACTCAACGAGGAGAGGTTGGGGTGCACCATCTGCCCCCCGAACTTCGTGAGAAGGTCCGGCCGACACGGTAGTCGCATGTGGGGTAGGAGAGACTGGTGAAGCATGTCCGTGAACCACCACTGTCGGGGCCACTCCGGAGCAATGAGGATCATCCGTGCTCAGGATTGAGACAGCTTGAGGAGCACCGCCTGAATCAGGGGAATGGGTGGAAAAGCGTACAGAAAGCTGTTCAACCAGCTGATCCATATCGCGGTGCCCGGTTGGTAATACCTGGAGGCGAAGTCTCTGCATTTTCTGTTTTCGGCGGTGGCGAACAGATCTGCGACCGGAGTGCCCCACCTGTCGAAGATGTCTCCTAGCACTTCGTCGTTTAGAACCCTCTTGTGGTTTTCTTGCACCAGCCTGCTGAGTGCGTCCGCCTGAGCATTCTGCACATCTGGCAGATGGGTAGCCGTTATCGTCAGTCCTCTGGCTAGCAGCCAGTGCCAGATCGCCTGCACTTCCTGTGACAGTGTGCGCAATCTCGAGCCCCCCTGCTGTTTGAGGTAATACATTGTGGTCGTATTGTTCGTCTGCACAAGCAAGGAGTTGGTCTGGAAGGACAGATGAAAGGCCTTCAGCACCAAGTGAACAGCTCTGAGGTCCAGGAAATTGATGTGATACGTGGATTCCGCCAGGGACCACGTTCCCTGGATCTGTAGATGGTCTGAATGCGCTCCCCAGCTGTGGAGGGAAGCATCCGTGAAGACAGTCCCTGTGGAATGGAACCCCCTTGAGGAGATTCTCTGCGGAGCACCACCATCTCAGGGACTGTTGAGCGTGGAGGGACAGCTTGACCCTGTCATCCCAGCTCCCCCGCTTCTGGTCCCACTGATGATCCATATACGGTATTCCTGCTAAGGCCTCAATTTAAAGGCGTGCGTGTGGTGTGAGGAAGATGCACGAGGCCATTGACCCCATTAGAGAAGACACCGTCCTCACTGTTGTAGATGGAACAGCTATGAGAGCCTGAGCCTTCCGAAGGATCGATAAGCGTCTCTCCTCCGAAGGAGACACGCTTGCTGAAAGAGTATCGATGGAGGCTCCCAAGTACTGTAGGCACTGGACAGGCGTCGGAACGGACTTGGACATGTTTATGTGCAACCCCAGCTGGTTCAACAGAATAGCCGTCCTGTTGAAGTGCAATTGCGCTTCCTGGAAGGTGGAGGCTTTGATCAACCAGTCGTCCAGGTACGGATAGACAAACACCTTGTTCTTGCTCAGGTGTGCTGCCACGCATTTTGAAAATGTCCTGGGTTCAGACTTCAGTCCAAACGGTAGCACGGTGTACTGATAGTGATTGGTGCCGACTAGAAAGCACAGGAACTTCTGGTGTTTCCGTGCAATGGGCACATGGAAGTAAGCATCTTGCAGATCTATTGCGCAAAGCCAGTCTCCTCTTTGCAGCTGAGGATGAATCTGGGGCAAAGACAGCATGCAAAACTTTTCCCTGCGAATCCATTTGTTTGCTTGTCGCAAATCCAGATTGGGCCTGAACTCGTTCTTGTCCTTGCGTACCAGAAAGAACCTTGAGTAAAGACCCTTTCCCCTTTGAGACAGGGGGAAGTCTTCTATCGCCCTTTTTCTTAACAGGGTATCGGCCTCTGCTTGGAGCTCGTGCAGCTGGAACTGCGAGCAAACCGGTGGAATTGTTTGAGGCGGGCTGATGAAACGAAGACTGTATCCATTGCAAACAATATTCAGCACCCACTTGTCCTGAGTAATGTTTCTCCACTCTGCCAAGTAATGTTGTATGCTTGCCCCCACCGGAGCGGGTAACGGACGAGGAGGAAGTAACCCCCCAGGGCCTAGACCCGGCCGGGTTTTTGGGCGTCGAGGAGGACTGTTGGCCACCTCTGCCCCTGTCGCTTCTGGAATGGCCGCCACCGGTACTGCTGCTGCTGTTGATGCTGCTGGCCAGCTTGACGACCTTGCCCTCTTCCCTGGGCACCGAAACGTCTCTGGAAGGGACGGAAGGTCTTCTTCTGCTCTTTTGGCTTCTCTAACCCTACAGCCGTCAGGGTTTCTGCCTCCGCCTTCATGCGGACCATCTCCTCATCTGCATGCTTACCAAAGAGCGTCGACCCAGAGAACGGCAAGTTGGCGACTCTCTGCTGCGCCTCTGGTTTCAGCGATGTCAGGCGCAACCAGGCATTGCGTCTCAGATTAATTCCATAGCAGTATCCATGAGCCACCAAGAGAGAGGAATCTGCAGCCGAGCTGATAACCTGATTGGATACCATCATGCCCTCATTGATGATTTCCTGGAGGTCCTCCCTCCTGTCCCTAGGAAGATGCTCCAGAAACTGCTGCAGGGACTCCCACAAAGACCGGTCATACCGACCCAAGAGAGCCGCGGCACTAGCAGCTTTCATGGAAGTAGCAGCCGTACCGCAGACTTTTCGTCCCGCTGAGTCCATCTGACGGCTCTCCTTATCCGGAGGCACGGTAGAAGACGGGGCAGTAGCGTGCTGCTTCCAGGCCGCAGTGACGATCACCAAATCCGGCACCTGGTCTGATCGAAGGAACGCTGGATCGGAGTCAGGGGGCCTGTACTTTTTCTGCAGCCGGGAAGGAGCGGATTTCGTTGATGCCAGAGTCAAGTAGAGCTCCATAGCCGGTTCCTCCAGCCCTGGCATCAAGGGCAACAAAGGTCGAGACAACTGCCGCTTGTGTAAGGTCTCGAAAATTACCGATGTAGAAGGTGTGGGTACCGTTAGTGTAATCCCCAGCTTCGCTGCCCCTCTCAATAACACCTCCTGAAACAATACGATGTCATCCACCGGTGACACTCTCGTATGGTGTGATTCCGATAAGGTGGGCGAATATCCCCGGGCACTGGAAGAGTCCGTATGACGGGACCTTGTCCCTCCGGTGACAATGCCGGTACCGTGTCGAAGACCGATGGTCACTCCTTGATCGGTGCCTCCTTCTGGACCGTGACCTAGACCTCCTAGGCCTCGGGCGATCCATTGGCTGTACAGGAGGCGGAATCTGCGGAGGCAGGACCGGAATCCTAGGCTGTGGAGGCCCCGTAGGCGGCGACGGGAAGCGGGGCAGAGATAGAGACCGTGGAGGAAGCCGCTTTGGAGGAGGAGGAGGAAGACGAGGCGAAGGAGATGTTGGAGGACGAAGAGGAGTAGGAGGAGGATTCTCCTTAGGTAATGGAGGAGGCGTAGGCGTCCTAGGCCTAGAAGGCGAATAGGTCTGAGAATATTAAGAGTCCAAAGACCTAACCACTCGCCTCTTCTTCTTCTGCGCAGGCCTCAACGAGGGTGTTCTCGAGGCCGCCCTCTTGTCAGAGGAGCGCCGGTGCAGCCGCCACCGGGGGCTCGTGGATACCGAAGACAGGCTGACCACTGAGGAGGAGGACACAGTCCTGGCCCTTGATCGCCTCCTCGACGTCCATTTCTCCTTCCGCGACGTCGAACGCCTCAAAGTCGATACATACCTCGACGTCGACTTTCTTCTCCTCGACGTCGAACGTCGTGTCGACCTCGACGGCGGTGTCGCCTCGATGGGGAGCGCCGGTGCCTCCTGGACTCATCCCGACGTAGATGGTGTCTCGACGCCGATGAAGCCCTCGACTTCGACCTGGTCCGAGGTCTCGACGTCAGTCCCCTCGACGTCGATCGGCGACGTCTCTTCGACCCAGAGCCCTGGGTCGACGGGGAGCAGATGGTGGTCATCCCTCTCGACGCCGACGTCGAGGCTATCGACGTCGACGGAGAACTATGCCTTTTCCTGGCCTTTTCTTGACTGGGGAGCCCCCAGAGTCCGAAGCACGGGCAGAGGACGAGGTTCCTCCATGCCCAGATCCATCTTGTTCCTGATGGTTCCTCTGCTCCAGTCCTTGGAGCCGAATCTTCTCCCTGTCATGCAGGGTCCTCCTGGAGAAAGATCGACAAATCTCACAGGCTTCTGGGACATGGGAGGAAGGGAGACAGAGTATGCATACTCTGTGGGGGTCCGATTTGGCCTTCTTCCTGGCACACTCAGGGCACATATCGAATAAAGCAGGCATATTCGACAGAAAGAGTGTGCAAAACTGCCTAAAAACCACAGCAGAAGGAAGAAGAAGACCCCAGACATCGAGTGAAACACTCTAAACACTTGAAAAGTGCCAAAATTGAAGAAAAAACCCCAAAAAGGGAGAGCTCAATGCTCCAGGGTCCTGCTAGCAGGAGCCGGAAAAAAGAACTAAAAGTAAAAAGACTTTGGCTGTGCATCCTGGGATACCGAGGGTCTCTGGAGAGTTCCTTAAAGGCATGGTATCCCTTTTCAAGACACATAATGGCAGCCTATGGGGGCTTGTATGTCCAACCCTTCCTCTCTATCATTTCAAGGATTTTGGTAAAGGGGAGTTTTCCCTGTGAGAAAAACTTGGTAAAAAGTGTTAAACCTGACATGGTGGGCTATCCTTTTCACTGTTTAGATGAAGTGGTGGCCTTTGTAGCCTTGTATATGTTAGGCTGCATTATTTGTCTTAATTCTCTCTTAAGTGTCTATGCAGGACTGCAAAGAAGACAGTTTAAGAGATTATTTTTGATAGCTCTGGGGTCCACGCACATGGGCGGGACTATTCACTAGATTATGACTATACACAGCGATCCCCTACTACAGAAAGTGATTTATACAAATTTGTTCATACATATGGCTATGCAAATGGGCCTAATGCTTTTTCCTAGGGTGCACACTGTTGGTGTTTATGCCAAGGATTTCAACTAACGGCCTGGTCTGACCAGTAACTACTGGCTGTTATACATTTACTGCTTATGGACTTTCATTTATCTGTGTACTGTGTAACGACGTTGGCAGCGGTCCGATTGGCCCTGCCCTGTAAAAAATCCCCTGTACATGACTACCTGGTGCCAGTTGGCGCCGTGTTCACCACTGTGATTACCTCTTGTTGTGTTTTGCATAATACGTATGCTGTTTTTTCACATAAACTGGTGTGGACTCTCTTTGTAGTGTGCCTAGTGTGTCGCCTGTGAGTGTGCTGCGCGGATGCTTTACACATTTCCTCCGGGTTTGGCCTACCCGCTCCGCACCACGCTACCCCGTTTCTAACAGGTAGTCTCAGGGTTGCAGTCTTTTGTGGCAAGAGGAAACAACATTTTATATTTCCAGCAATCTGTCAGTAGAAAGTTCAGTCACCAGATAGGATCCCCCGGTAGAATATGTCCCCTATCGAAGAAAAAGAGAAAGAGTCCTTAGAAGCCTGGATAAATCAGATGAAGCTGGCCTTCCACGTCTGATGAGGCAGTCCAGAGTGAAAGGGGTTGTAAATGCTGGATTATTTAAATACAAAGATGAAACGGTGGGACGTGAAGTATCTTCTGAATTTGAGATTTACCTTTTCCGGTCTTAGCCGCAGGATGAGCAATTTGCGCGGGGAGGAGTGTATTAAAGCAAACCCAGTTTCCCTCTTTCTCTCATTGTTGTCTCCAAGAATAAACAAATACGGCGAGTTTATGCTATGCATAGAACTGCATATTTTACAACACTTTACCCAAGATTCATGCAATACTAGCAACTTGAGGTGTAAGAACTTTTCTTCTCTGCATCAAGCACATGGGATCATCCAGGAAAGCTACTTGACAGATCGCATGCCAATTTGCGCTATTATTGGGGGAGCATTCCTATTTGTTTATCAGCTGCCACATCTGTTTTAGATATATTATTGTGTCCATTGTTCAAAGACAAACAAGCTGTAGATGTATTGAAGGATTACAATTTTAATTAGTTAGGAGGCATACAAAAAGGAACAATAGCATTATAAGAAATATAGGGAAACATTTTTATAAAGTGGGTAAATCTGGAAGGCAAACATTTTTGTTGCATGTCGTTTATCAACTGAGGTGTGCCATAACTACTAAAAACAAATTATAGCATTGGTAATGATTTATTGTAACAGCTACATGGTTAATACATTGCTTATGCCTTTACTGGTGAGAAGTGAAATTTCGTTGAGGATTTTGCAGCTATGGGGGAATGTGTGAAAAACCTTAAGGAAGTGAGTACACCACCTTGGTGTTAAGCATTAACCAATAATCATGATGGGCATATTTTGGGTGGAAATTAGCACATGGTATAAGTAGCCATAGCTTACGGTTCATATTTAATACATAGAACTTATAAAAAAGCTATGTATTAAAGTAGCAAATGGAGAGTGTGGATCGGCTCAGATGCTAGAATGGCACGGGTCACATGAACCTTTTGCAGGAGCAACCTATTGGCAGCTCCGAACAGCCTCCCCTATCTGGGTGGTGCCCACTCGAAAAAGGCCAACACCAGCACTAGAGGTGGGCGAGCCACTGAAAGCATGAGCCAGGCTTGCGTCTGAAGCCTGTCTCTGACTCAGCTTGAGGTCCTATTACAAACTTGAACCCATAATCAGCCAAGCTTTCATGTGGCTTGTTACAGTCAAAGTTGCCAACTTTGGAACTGGGGAACCAGGTTTGAGTCTCGGCATCAGCGAAATTCTGGACAAACCACTTAGTCTCCCTGGTCTTAAAGAAAAATTAACGTGACTTTGTGTAATGTAACTGATGCTCATGTAAAGCGCTCCAATAGCTTCGGGTCGAGTTCACGCCCTATAACAACTTTTTAAAAATGTCACACTGAGATAAAAAAAAAACATAGCCTAAACATAAGGAACGTCAAACAGTTCCCCATTTAGTGGCTGATTTGTACAAAGGGATACCAGAAAACCTAGCTAAATTGCAGTGACCTTGGTCAAATATTTTATTTCACCAAAACTCCTTTTTTTCACTACCATGTTTACAAGCTCTTTCAAATATGTACGGTAAGAATACCAGTTGAACAAAAACCTATTGTGTTTGGTTTAATAGACTATAAGGTTGCTCAATATTAATCTGAAAGAAACAGGTTAGTATTAGATTCCTCACCTTAGAATATCCCCAGGCGTCAGACTGGATCCGACAATTTTTGCGTAGCAATACCCCTGCGCGTCGTTAGGCGTCGTCTCTGGCTCCGCATCCGTTGTCGGCGTCGTCTGCGCCGGAATGACGTCGGAGTACTTAGACGCCGCCCATGCGCACTGACGTCAGTTCTTCTTTTTTCCACGCCAGCTAGCGCAGATCCGGAGAAGCTCTACCCCTTAGTCACTTTTTGACTAAAACTTTTTGATCATTTTTTGATCCTCTCAAGTCATTCTCGACTCTTCAGGTGCCGGTAGGGATGCCAGGGTTCAAGCCCTGCTCGAAGTGTAGTCGACTGATGTCGAATACCGGCCCCCATCGCTGGTGTCTGCAATGCCTAGGCCTCGACCACGACGACCGATCCTGTTCTGACTGTTGAGCCCTTACGTCGAAGGCTAGGCAGGAGCGGTCCCGCAAGCGGCTCGAGCTCCGGCAGTCAGCCCCGCGCCGTTCGAGGTCCCGGTCCAACGGGAGGTCGAGGGACCGGTCGCGGGGTCGGAGCCCTCGCAGCTCCGGAAGTCGGCATCGGTCTTCTGGTTCTTCCTCAGGTAAGAGGCATGAGAGGTCGGAGCGGCATCATCGCTCCTCCGACCTCCCCCGACGCTCGCCTGACGCGGCCGGGGTTTTGGGTGGCACCACCACCGCGGCTCCACAGAAGTCGCTGGCGCCGCATCCTGCCCCATACCTTCGGGTCCCTGAGCAAGATGCGACGCGGGAGGAGATCGAGCAGTACCTCATGGCCATGAGGTCGCTCTCTTCTCCACCGGGCCCCACGGCGCCTTCGGGCCCAGTGGGCCCGGCTCCGGGGCCTAGCGGGTCGGGTGCTCCGGCACCGACGCCGTCGGCAGCTTCGGCCCCGGCGCCGCCAGCGACTTCGGTCCCGGCGCCGCAGGCCACGACCGGATCCGGATCGACACCGGTCGACCTTACGACCTCACCGGCACCGCCCCTGGGGGTGTCACTTCCGGCGTCGACTTCGGCCCCAGTTCTTCTGTCGCTCCCGTTCAGCCATCGACACGGCCCCGTTGGGAGCCGTATGAGACAGCAATAGGTATATTCCACTTCAACGAACGGGCCCCAATTGTTGATCCTGGCTACCAGGAATTGGGTGACGAAGAGGACTGGGAGGGGTCTGAGGACCCTCTGACACGGGAGTGTCAGGACCAAGCGGACTGGACAGTGGCGCTTGGGGAGGCCAGCGGCCTGGACCTCTCTCCAGACACTGGTTTTGTCTCCCTCCCCTACCGTGGCTACGGAGGAGGGGGCAGCCTATAGCGTAGTGTTGATACAGGCGGCTAAGGCCTTAAACCTTACGCTCCCCTCAGCGGCCGTGAGGACTAATCTCCTCACCGAGGTCCTCAAACCGCAGTCAAGCTCGGTCGAGCCTCTGCTGACGTTCAATGAGGCCTTATGTGACGTTCTGTTGGGCCCTTGGTCCAAGCCCGCCTCAGGACAGCCTGTGGACAGGAACTTGGCCAGACGCTACCGCCCGGCTCCGGGTGACCCAAGCTTCCTGTCGACCCACCCCACCCTGAGAGCCTGGTTATCCAGGCCTCTAACTCTCAAACCGCGTTCCCGTCGGCTCCTCCCGACCGGGAATCCAAGAGGTTTGAACAGTTTGGCAAGAAAGTGTTCTCGTCCCTCAGTCTGGGACTGCGGTCAGTCAATACCGCATGCCTCTTGGGCAGCTACACCCACACCCTGTGGAACACGGTTGCGGACGTGCTGCCACAATGCCCTGAGGAGGTCAGGGCTAAACTCGCCCAGGACCTAGTGGAGGGTCGAGATGCGGCACGGTACTCCCACTACTTTCTGGTACCCAAGAAGAGCAAAGGGGGCCTACGCCCTATCTTGGACCTACGGAACGTCAACGGCTTCCTCCGGAAGGAGAAGTTCAAGATGTTGACTTTGGCTCAGGTCTTGGCTGCCCTAGACCCGCAAGACTGGATGGTGGCGTTGGACTTGCAGGACGCTTACTTTCACATCCCCGTCCTGCCAGCCCACCGGCGTTACCTGCGGTTCACGGTGTAGGAGAGTAGGGTCTGCAATCCTATGGTCACCCCCGATTTTTGCTTTTTGCTTCACTGGTTTACGACTTTCCCTGGCTGTGGGCCTGCCAATCAGAACCACAGCCTAGCTGTTCTCTCTCTAAATTGACAACCATGTACCTTAGGTGCATTTACCAATTGGTACTGGGCCACCTTATCAGTCCCTGTACAGCATACCTTAGGTATCCAGGGCATAGGTGTACCCAGGGCCTACCAGGGGCTGAAGCATGTATTATGCCACCCCTGGCTGGCCATCTAAACAGACACAACTGGCTGCACGACAGCTGGGGCAAGGTGGTGTAATCACCCTTTGCTTTAGATATAGTATCCCTATATCTAACCCTAAAAGTGGACACATATATTCCGATCAGTCACTCCTATGGCAGGCCTTTTCAATCCTAAAGGCAGAGTGCTTGGAATTATGTGAGATGGTGCTCTGGCATGAGCTGAGCCCGTTTGCAGCTTGCGGAACCAAGTCCTAATAGCTGTTCCATGATAACGCTATACCATATACTCTTAAGTGCATTATGACCCTCGCAGTCAAATGCTAACTTTGGTATAGCATTATCAAAACATGTCGAGTGAGGTGTCATATGAATTGGAATACTACCCCCTCGCCAATTCTGGCGACGGGGGTAGCATTCCACCCTTCTAGAGGGACACGACATGTATGTAACTGTGAACCCCGGTTAAAGTTAACTCGAGCCTCAGCATCACAAAATGGATGCTGCCACCACAGACACAAGTCTGATCTCCTGCTGCTGGGAATCCTTCCAGCAAGGGAGGCTCGGACAAAGGGTTTCCTGCCTTGGGAGGTGCTAGCACCACCCCAGACAGGATTTTGTGTATTAGGTAGGACAGGGCTGAAAGGAATGAGACATGCCTGGGGCACACAAGGTGTCCCTGTGCATACACCGGTCCAAACCAGTTCCTGGGGCACTCCAGCCCCAGAGCTGGGGCAAGACCGGACAAAGGAAAGGGGGTATAACCACCCCCCTTCCTGGTCCCACCCAGAGGAGGGACCTAGTCGTAGTGCAGCCCCCTTTAGCTGAATAAAGGTAGGAGCTGGTCCCATTCCAAGTTAGATTAATCTTGACAACTTCCACGAAGAACTCTTAACCTTCTCCCTCCTGAATATCAGAAGACTGAAGAATCTCCCCTATGGTCAGGGAGTGACCATCCTGCTTCGCAGGCACCATCAAGCTCCTGTGCGGTTTGCTGCAAGTCCTTCCTTCCTGCAACCCGACGACCCAGCTCGACGAGACCCGGACCTCCAGACACCTCTGACCTCTACCCACATCCACAGCACAGCTGGGACCCGTGGGTGCGACGAGCAACTTGGAGACGGCCATCTTGAAGAAACCTGCACAGCGCTTCCAGCACGACTGCCGAGGGATCCTCGAGTGAGTGCACTGGGGTCTGAGAAGGCCCACACCGACGCAGCTCCTGCATCAAAGATCAGCCCCCCAGCATCCACGTGATCTGCGTGGGGCCCTTTTGCCTGGTTGCTGCTTTTCCTGTTGTCTGGTCACTTGCCGGCTGGCTCGTGACCTCGGAGACGACGACCCGAAGATTTCAACACTGCTAGTCTGGTCCCCCAGACTGGCCCTTGCTTCCTTGTAAAAGAGAAGCACCCCTGACCCTCCTGGTCCGCACCAGACGCCATCTTTGTTCCACCGCGTGGCTTGCACTTGCCAAGGCCTGTTGACCAGATCGACGATCCAACACCTCCATCAGCAGCAGAGTATGTTGGACAGCTCGTGCCTCCAGCCTTGTCGTGAAGAACAGCTCCTGGTCCGCGCAGCTACAGAGAGAAGCGACCCTTCTTCCACCTGAACGCGGCGACAGCATCTGGTTCCCTCCTGGTTCCTACACCGTCACTGGCTAGTGACCGAGACTCTGTTCCCTTCCCTTTAGGACTTCTCCTTCCTAGTTCCATCCTTGGAACCACCGACTCCTCCATCTGGCTGCCTGCCAGCAACTACTTGTTTCAGGCATCATCAGGATCAACGCAGCAAACCCGACACCACTTCAGCCCTATGCACCCGCAGCCTGTGGGTTAGGTAACTAAAACTTCTAAGTGCTGAAGTCAGTGTTCACTATCCTAGTGTCCAGGTCCACTGTTGTTTTTCCTCCATCCAGCCGGGTTCGTCTGGAATCCGTAAGTCTTTGAACTGTAGCATCCATAGACGTTGGTACGCATCTCGCGTGAGAGTTTCCACTCTGCACATGAGTCCCGTGGGCCTCCTGCTCCTTACTTACCTAGTTTGTAGCGTAGTCCCAGCGATCCTCCAGCCTCTGGATCTTACAGTACTTTCTTTCCTCGCATTCCATTGTTTCAAGTATATGGTTTGTCGTGCCCCTAAGGCACACGTGTAAATATTGTGCTAACTCGTATTTCTTTCTTAGTATTGTCATGTGCTTAGGCCTCTGACCTCATAAAGAGTTCAGAGTTGTATGTTAGTTAATAAATAACTTGTTTATTTTCATAACAACCTGTGTGGTGTCCTTTCACTTGGTATTCAAGGGGTTATATGTGGTAAAACAGCTGGCTTCACATGCCAAAAGAGTTTAGCCTAAGACTGCTTTGTCCATGCTACCATTAGGATAGCTGGTCTATAAGGTTGACTTACAACCAATCACCATAAGGGTTGTTTGGACTGATACAAGGTGATCACTAGAACTAGTGAGCATCATATATCAGGCCAACTTCTCACACACGGTAGGCCTCGAGCACTTTCAATTCACCGTGCTCCCCTTTGGCCTTACCAGCGCCCCACGGGTGTTCACGAAAGTGATGGCGGTGGTCGCAACTCACCTGCGCAGGTTAGGGGTGTCAGTCTTCCCCTACCTCGACAACTGGTTGTTGAAGGCGGGCTCGCCCCAGACAGTTGTCAACAACCTCCAGATTACGCCGGATCTCCTGCACCTGCTGGGGTTTTCCATCAACGTGCTGAAATCACACCTGTGTCCCTCCCAAAAGCTCCTCTTCATCGGAGCTGTTCTGGACTCGGCGCAGTTTCGGGTTTATCCTCCCGAGCAGCGAGTCCGGGATATTCAGGCTCTGATTCCGATCTTTCAGCCTTTATCCCGGGTTTCGGTCAGGTTGATGCTGCGGCTCCTGGGGCTGATGGCTTCCTGCATCCTTCTGGTGCATCACGCCCGGTGGCGGATGCGGGCTCTGCAGTGGGACCTGAAGTTTCAGTGGGCCCAGCATCAGGGCAACCTTTCCGACCATGTCCTTATCTTGGAGGGCCCTGCAAGACAGCTGCAGTGGTGGCTCATGGACCGCGATTGGGTCAGCGGCAGATCCCTCTCCCTTCCCCAACCGGTGCACGTGGTTGTGACGGACGCGTCCCTCCAGGGCTGGGGAGGCCACATGGGAGAGGCGGAGATCAGAGGACTCTGGTCTCCGGCGGAGTCCCAACTCCATATGAACCTTTTGGAGCTGCGGGCGATTGGTCTTGCACTGAAGGCATTCCTCCCCTCTATCCGGGGGAGTGCAGTGCAGATGTTCACGGACAACACCACCACCATGTGGTACTGCAACAAACAGGGCGGTGTGGGGTCCTGGACCCTCTGTCAAGAGGCTCTGCGCCTTTGGCAGTGGCTGGAACATCAGGGCGTGACCCTGGTGGTTCACCACCTGGTGGGTTCTCTTAACGCCAGGGCGGACGAACTCAGCCGACGGTGCTGGATAGCTCACGAATCTTTCTGCAGTGGGGATAGCCTTGGTTAGATCTATTCGCCACCAAAGAGAACGCGCAATGTCATCAGTTCTGCGCGTTGGAATTTCAAAGGCGGCACTCGCTCGGCGACGCATTTCGTCGCGAGTGGAATTGCGGTCTGTTATACGCCTTTCCGCCTGTACCACTTCTGCCCAGAGTGCGAAGGAAAATCAGGCGCGACCGGGCCCAAGTCATCCTTGTGGCTCCGGACTGGGCTCGAAGGTACTGGTATCCCGAGCTACTCAATATGTCAGTCGGTCCCCCGATCCGTATGCCTCTTCAGGAGGACCTTCTGTCGCAGCAGCAGGGGACGGTCCTCCACCCGAACCTGTTCAGTCTCCACCTCCATGCTTTGAGATTGAGCGGCGGCAGTTGAGGCCGTTTGACTTGCCTCCTGAAGTCTGTAATGTTATTCTGGCAGCCAGGCATCCCTCCACAAAGTCGGTATACGCCTGCCGGTGGAACAAATTTGTGGCATGGTGCACAGCAAAGGCTGTGGATCCCCTTTCTGCCCCTCTTTCTGAAGTTCTTCTCTTCCTTCTTTCTCTTGCCCAGCAGGGCTCTGCTCTGGGCACTATCAAGGGCTACCTTTCTGCCCTTTCGGCCTTCCTAAGGCTGCCTGATCAACCTTCTTTGTTCAAGTCCCCTATAGTAACTCATTTTCTGAAGGGCATCACACACACGTTTCCACCTGTTCCCTTTGTGATGCCTCAGTGGGACTTGAACCTGGTTCTTACTTTCCTGATGTGTGCTCCCTTTGAGCCACTTCATTCTTGTCCTCTCCGTCTTCTCACCTTGAAGACAGCTTTGCTGGTTTCCATCACCTCTGCCAGGAGAGTGAGTGAGCTCCAGGCTCTATCTTGCAAACCCCCTTTCCTGTCTGTGCATCCTGACAAAGTGGCCTTGCGTACCAAACCATCTTTCCTGCCCAAGGTAGTCTCTGCTTTCCACATTGGGCAGTCCATCACTTTGCCCTCCTTCTTCCCGCCCCTCGCATCCTTCAAAGGATGAAGAGCGGCACCATCGTCTGGACCCAAAACGTGCTCTTTCATTCTATGTGGATCACACTCGCCAGTTCCGGGTGGATGACCAACTCTTTGTTGGTTACGTGGGTGCGAAGAAGGGACGGGCGGTGTATAAGCGGACCATCTCTCGGTGGGTCGTCTTATGCATCAAGGCGTGCTACTCCTTGGCTAGAAAGGAGCCTCCAGTTGGGCTATGGGCCCATTCCACTCGGGCCATGGCGGCTACTGCTGCCCTGGGTCAGGCAGTCTCCCTGCAGGACATTTGCCAGGCGGCTACGTGGGCCTCGCTGCACACCTTTGCGAGGCACTACTGCCCGGACAGTCAAGTCCGGAGGGATGGCTTCTTTGGCCGTTCCGTCCTCCAGGACTTTCTGGTGTAAGTATTGGTTCGCAGACCCACCACTGGGGTTGGTATTGCTGGGGTATCTATTCTAAGGTGAGGAATCTAATACTAACCTGTTTCTTTCAGATGAACAAGTTACTTACCTTCGGTAACAATATATCTGTAAGAAACAGTAGTTAGTATTAGATTCCTTACCGCCCCACCCATCCTCCCCGTTCTGCGAACTGATGCCTAGGGTTAAGGTCATCCCCTTTCAGGGCCCTAGTTTCTTGGCACCAGTGTTGGTTCTAGCATGGCTCTGCGTATCTGGCGCGGAAAAGCTGTGTCTAAGAACTGACGTCAGCGCGCATGGGCGGCGTCTAAGTAATCAGACGACGTCTTTCCGGCGCAGACGACGCCGACGACGGACGCGGAGCCAGAGACGACGCGCAGGGGTATTGCTACGCAAAAAATTTCCAGATCCAGTCTGACGCCTGGGGATATTCTAAGGTGAGGAATCTAATACTAACTACTGTTTCTTACAGATATATCGTTATCGAAGGTAAGTAACTTGGTCATCTGGGCCATATACAGGGTTGATGTGAAAACTGTCTTGCCTCTCAGTTCACTAATGGTTCATGTTTAAAAAAATGTTATAAGTACTTCTCAGTGCAGTGCTATAATGAGACCTATTAATTAATGTCAAAGCTTCAACATGTTAAAGAAACAGCCTTTTGCATTTTGAGGAATTTATAATAGTTTACGTGAAGTCTGTTGTATAATTTACATAGCAAACATTTTCGTAGTTCGGCTCAGCCCGTGCATGCTTGGCTCGGCTCTCCCTGTTAATTTGCTGGCTCGCAAACCTCTAACCACCACTGACAATAGTGTCAGCTGCCAGCAAGGAAACAAACACTAGCTCTTACTGTGGCAATCAGCAGCAACAGACTGCTTTCTCGCTCTCAGTGTGTGCCCAAAAAGGCTATCTGCAAGTGCAAAGGTTCCAGCACAAGGGTAGTGTGAGCTCGGACCAGCTAATCAGTGGCACTATCTCCCTTCCAGTCCAAAGTGCCCACGCAAAAGGCCTCTCTCATCCTAGGAAAAAATTATCACACACCCCAGACACCAGTACGTCAAGAGTCGCAGGAACACACCGTAGCCAATACTGCCTTCACCTTTTACTCCCAGAGGACTCTCAACCCCTCACTACAGCGATCAACAAAAAGATGAATAGCACGGGCATCACTTATAAATGCCTGTTAGAAACGTCCACAACCCTAAGGAACAGAACCACTGCGTCCCTGGGCCCACATTACCCAGCAAACAACATGAGCACCATGCCAACACTACTACACACCATTGCTGCTGTTTCACACCCCTGCAATCAGCACAACCACTCACTCATTCAATCCAAGACACGCTATCAGCATCTCACTCATGACTTCACACGCTGCACAACGCACTGTTTAACGCTCGTGCATACACCGGGATGTCTTCAATCATGGCAGTTCTTACTACTGACAGGCTGATGGTATTTTTAGACTACTATTTACAGGTCAAGTATTTCCTTTCTTTACTACGACTGATTATTTTTAATTCGAGCCTCCACAAAAGCAGGAAATCTTTGTGCCACCCACATTTAAACGGGCAGGCTCATAAGGCCCAATACTTATTTTGAACAAAAATAAAACTTAAATAAGTAAGTGTTTGGGGTCAAACGTGTTTTTTAAAAGCACCCAACAGTCTGCCAAATAGTAATATTGATTACACATCTTGCCTCCTTTTCTTCCACCTCTCTGCACTTCCTGTCTCTTTATCGTACTTTTTCAGGTCCTTTTTCGTCCGTTTTCTCCTTTTGTCAGTTTCCTTTCTTTCCTTCCTCTCTTTACTGCCTTTCTCTCTATTTTAACCAGTTACCGTTTCATGATGAAAAAAATAGCCCCTCTCCACAAAAAGAGTGTCATGACCACCACTTACAACACAAGGACACAAAGTAAGCACCTGGAGGGGGCAGTCCAAAATACTGTATGCTGCACGGTCCTCTGTGCATGCATTCATGGTTAGCATCTGCACAGGTGAACGTGCTTTTTTTTTAGGTCTGACATAGATACAACTTTAGCTGGGTCCCTATCCTCATGTGATCAAACAATTCATACATTAAATATGCATACATCTATATACATACACAAGAGGACTTTGGGTCAGCTCTCTTCAATTGCCATTCATATTTTGCTTCCACCCACCACAGCAGCAAGCGTCAATAGCTGAACCCACTTCAATCACTGGGTCTCTAGCACTGGGGAGACAGCACTTTTGTATGAGCACACGCCACGTATGAATATCGACAAGAAAAGAGAAGTGAACTTTAGCGCAGGGTCAATTGGACCACCAATTTATTTTGCCAAGGTCTTTCTTTCCATTCTTTATTATTTAATTTTTTTTTAAACAAATTTTATTTGTCAAGCTTCACAAAGGTTGCAGGTCCCTGCACTCCATAGGCTACTGCAAATATCAAATATACATTAAATTGACTTTGACTTTTATGTGTAATAAACAAATCACATTATAACAACCCCCCACCCCCAAGATTGCACCCATGTCACATACCGCCATCCACTTTGCCACTGCACACCCAGAAATCACAGTCCCTTTGGGTTGTCCTGCCCCGCCGCCATTTAAACATGGGAGCTGTGTACATATCAGTCCGGCAAGCGTGCCTCCCGTGGCGGGTCCAGGTCTAGTCCCCGGTAATCCGCCCACCTGTACCATATCTTATAGTGTTTACGCGGGCATCCCCTGGCCAGAAAAACAGGTTGTTCGAGCCCCATACAGAAATCCCTGCCCGTTTTTCCATGCAGCCACAGACAGAGTCCGGGGTGCATTCCAGGCCTTAGCAATGTCTATTTTCGCTAGCGTGAGACCCAACAGCAGGAGGTGCCGCTTGTAACGATTACCCCCCACTCCCTCCATGATGTGTAGCAGGGCCAGACGCGGAGTACAGGGGAGCTCCCAGCACAATACCTCCGATAAGCTAGAGTATACCCTTCTCCAGAATCTATGTAGTGAGAGGCAGTCCCAGACCGTATGAAGGAGCGTACCCTCCTCCTGTTGGCAACGGAGGCACTCAGGCGATGCAATCAATCTCCCCTTCCACAGGCGCCCTGGTAAAGTACACTCTGTGGAAATATTTAAACTGCACTAATTGCAAGCGTGTTGCTATTGCCGCCCCTCGCAGGCTCGCTAGAGCCTCAACCCAGTCCTCCTCCTCTAATTCACCTACATCCGCCTCCCATGCATATCTGAGCCTCTGCAGGCCGGGGGCCCTATGGATGACCAATGTTTGGTAACTGCAGGAGATCTTGCGGTCCGGAACTCCCCCATGAAAACCTTCGCCTCAATAGGGCTAAAATCGGAGAGCGACTCCAGGCCTTCCAGGCTGGGGGCAAGGGCATTCCTAAACTGTAGGTAGCGGTAAAATTGGGCTCGCGGCATATCAAATTCCTCCTGCAAGTCTTGAAATCATTTGAGGGTCAAATCCTTCACAACATCTCCCAGAACCGAAACGCCTATTGTGTCCCACCCCCGGAAGCCCCGCAGTGCTGTCAGCAGAGGCAGGCGTCCATTGCCCCAAAATACTGTATGCTGCACGGTCCTCTGTGCATGCATTCATGGTGAGCATCTGCACAGGTGAACGTGCTTTTTTTTTAGGTCTGACATAGATACAACTTTAGCTGGGTCCCTATCCTCATGTGATCAAACCATTCATACATTAAATATGCATACATCTATATACATACACAAGAGGACTTTGGGTCAGCTCTCTTCAATTGCCATTCATATTTTGCTTCCACCCACCACAGCAGCAAGCGTCAATAGCTGAACCCACTTCAATCACTGGGTCTCTAGCACTGGGGAGACAGCACTTTTGTATGAGCACACGCCACGTATGAATATCGACAAGAAAAGAGAAGTGAACTTTAGCGCAGGGTCAATTGGACCACCAATTTATTTTGCCAAGGTCTTTCTTTCCATTCTTTATTATTTAATTTTTTTTTAAACAAATTTTATTTGTCAAGCTTCACAAAGGTTGCAGGTCCCTGCACTCCATAGGCTACTGCAAATATCAAATATACATTAAATTGACTTTGACTTTTATGTGT
Source organism: Lissotriton vulgaris (assembly GCF_964263255.1). NCBI lineage: Eukaryota > Metazoa > Chordata > Amphibia > Caudata > Salamandridae > Lissotriton > Lissotriton vulgaris. Next base: position 772,008,919 of record NC_141685.1, on the reverse strand, counting down.
AATAAACAAATCACATTATAACAACCCCCCACCCCCAAGATTGCACCCATGTCACATACCGCCATCCACTTTGCCACTGCACACCCAGAAATCACAGTCCCTTTGGGTTGTCCTGCCCCGCCGCCATTTAAACATGGGAGCTGTGTACATATCAGTCCGGCAAGCGTGCCTCCCGTGGCGGGTCCAGGTCTAGTCCCCGGTAATCCGCCCACCTGTACCATATCTTATAGTGTTTACGCGGGCATCCCCTGGCCAGAAAAACAGGTTGTTCGAGCCCCATACAGAAATCCCTGCCCGTTTTTCCATGCGGCCACAGACAGAGTCCGGGGTGCATTCCAGGCCTTAGCAATGTCTATTTTCGCTAGCGTGAGACCCAACAGCAGGAGGTGCCGCTTGTAACGATTACCCCCCACTCCCTCCATGATGTGTAGCAGGGCCAGACGCGGAGTACAGGGGAGCTCCCAGCACAATACCTCCGATAAGCTAGAGTATACCCATCTCCAGAATCTATGTAATGAGAGGCAGTCCCAGACCGTATGAAGGAGCGTACCCTCCTCCTGTTGGCAACGGAGGCACTCAGGCGATGCAATCAATCTCCCCTTCCACAGGCGCTTCCTGGTAAAGTACACTCTGTGGAAATATTTAAACTGCACTAATCGCAAGGGTGTTGCTATTGCCGCCCCTCGCGGGCTCGCTAGAGCCTCAACCCAGTCCTCCTCCTCTAATTCACCTACATCCGCCTCCCATGCATATCTGAGCCTCTGCAGGCCGGGGGACCTATGGATGACCAATGTTTGGTAACTGCAGGAGATCTTGCGGTCCGGAACTCCCCCATGAAAACCTTCGCCTCAATAGGGCTAAAATCGGAGAGCGACTCCAGGCCTTCCAGGCTGGGGGCAAGGGCATTCCTAAACTGTAGGTAGCGGTAAAATTGGGCTCGCGGCATATCAAATTCCTCCTGCAAGTCTTGAAATCATTTGAGGGTCAAATCCTTCACAACATCTCCCAGAACCGAAACGCCTATTGTGTCCCACCCCCGGAAGCCCCGCAGTGCTGTCAGCAGAGGCAGGCGTCCATTGCCCCAAATAGGGGTCTCACAGGTTAAGGTATTCCACCACCCCATCCTGCGCAGTGCCTGTCTCCAGATGGAGAATACCACCCACGTGGCCGGTGGCAGAGGCCTCCGAAGCTGTGCGGAGTACAATAGTGTATGTAGAGAATGGCGTCCCATAAGCTGCCGCTCGACCGCATATGCCGGGTCCCCCCTGTCTCCTTACCACCACTCATTGAGGACCAGCAGATGGGAAGCCTGATAGTAGGAGAGGACATCCGATGTGGCCAGACCTCCGGAGTAGGTAGACAGGAAACATGTGCGCAGGGCCACCCTTATGCGGACCCCCTCCCACAGAAACTGTCCCAGCGCTGCGTTCACTTGCCGGAACCATAGGGGTGGAACTTGATACGGATGGTTCTGCAGTTGATATAGGAGGCGGGGAAGCGCCACCATCTTGAAGATCACTGACCCACCATATATGGACAGGGGCATACGGGACCAGACTTTAAGACCTTCCCGGGTACGCTCCCACACCCGGATCAGATTACGTTCCCAGGACACCGCCGGCTCATCAGACAGGAAGACCCCCAAATATTTCAACCCACCCACCGCCTATTGAACCGATGCGGCCCATGCTCCCAGCCTCCGTCGACCCCCCCAGGGCCCATATCGTAGATTTGCGTGGGTTCATGTATAACCCTGAGGTTTCCCTAAAGATCTGTAATATTCGCAGCAGCCGCAGCCCCGACCTGTCTAGGGCGGTGAGAAAGTACAGGACGTCGTCAGCATATAATGCTATCCTGACTGAGAGCCCCAGAGCCCACTTGAAACCCCTAAGCTGAGCATCTATGCGCACCCAGAGAGTGGGCAGCCCTGCCACGTACCCCGCTGGATAGAGAAGGACCGAGAAATCTCTCCCCCCACCCGCACTGATGCCGTCAGATCAGTGTACAGCAGCGTTAGATAGGCCAGAAATCTCGGGCCGAGGTTAAGTCTCCGCAGGAGGGCACATAAATATGTCCAGCTTAGGGAATCAAAGGCCCTGTCCATGTCGGCTAGGAGGAGCGCCGCCGGCTCCCCCATCCGTCCGCTGGCCGCCACTGCCACGTGTGTGCGCCTGATATTATGGCGGGTCGCCCTCCAGGGCATAAACCCAGCCTGGTCCGGATGTACTAGGGTGGGAATGTGTGGAAGAAGTTGGTTAGCCAGTGCCCTGGCCAGTACCTTCGCCTCCACATTTAAGAGTGAAATGGGACGGTATGAAGTGTGTTGCTCCGGGGGACTGCCAGGTTAGAGGAACACCACCACCTCCTTGTGTCTCCAGTCTGGGGGAAGCGAGCCCCGCTCCGGTGCTTCCTCCACCACCGGACGAAGGTGTGGGACCAGCTGCACAAAAAACTTTTTTTTAAACTCACTGGTAAATCCATTCGGTCCCGGGGCTTTCCCAGGATTCAGCTCCCCCAGGGCCATACCCAATTCCTCATCCGTCAGCAGCCTGTCCAAGCGGTCCCTTACCTCATCCGATATGGCCTTAGGTGGAAGGTCGTCTACAAATTTGACTATAACCTCGGCAGTGAGGCACTCCTTAGGTGCGTATAGGTCTTCATAGCACGCGGCAAAGCTTTCTGCAAGAGCTGGGGGCTCAATGAGTGGCTCCCCCATGGGCCCCAGAACCGTCGGCAGGCTCTGGGAATGGAAGGCACCCTGGCACAATCGATGCAGTATCTTGCTGGATTTGTCCCCCCATTGCTAGACCCTACTTCTCGTTGCCAGCCAGGCCTGGCGGGCCTCGTCCATCAACAGGGCTGCATAAGATTGCTGAGCTAAAATTAATTGCCGTCGCGCCTGGCCGCCATCTACTTCTCGGCTTTTGCATTTTAGCACCTCAACAGCCGCCTCTCGATGCACCAATTCAGTCTTCCGCTCCCTACGCGCTGCCACGCACCAAGAAATATCCACCCCTCGTAAAGTGGGTTTTAAAGCCTCCCACAGTACTGCAGAGGACGGGACTGGCCCCACATTTGCCGCTAGATAGTGATCTATCGCTTCCGCTAGATGCTCCATGTAATCCTCTTTCTGCAAATGCCACACCAACATACGCCATCTGAGCGGCTGCCGCCCCGGACCAATCCGAAAGGTAAGGGTTATCTGCGAGTGATCCGACAGGCCCCTGGGCAGAATGTCAGCCGACCCCACCCTGTACGCTATCCCCCTAGGAACAAAGAGATAATCAAGTCTTGAAAAAGAATCATGTGTCGCAGGGAAGTAGGTATAGTCTCTACTGGACCCATGCAGGTGCCTCCATGTGTCAACCCAATCGAGTCCTGTCACCAGAGAGTGTAGTTTCGTAGGGGGACCAGTCTCTACCGCACCCTCACTCCTCCATTTGTCTCGGCCCAGTTCTATCACGTCATTCCAGTCCCCTCCCACTACAGCGAGCGTTCCCGGCATATCACCCCAGAGATTAAGGAGTCTCTCCACTAAGTTCCATTGCAAGGTCGGGGGAGCATATACACTGCCTAATGTTAGAGTGTCTTCGCCCACTTTGCCCTGAATAAAAATGTATCGCCCTTGGGTGTCCGACCAGTGTTTCCCGTGAATATAGGGGACCCTGCGGTGAATCAATATCGCTACTCCCCTAGAACCCCGTGTGAAGCCTGAATGAAAGAATTGCTGGTACCCGTATCTTTGCAGACCCATTAAGTGTGTTTCCTGTAGCAGAAGCACATCGGCCCCACTCGTTTGGCATAGTGAAGTATGACCCCCCGTTTAATGTTGTCTAGGGCCCCACGAACGTTCCAACTAACTATGCATAGGGCACCTGGGGTCACCCTCTTCCCATTCGTCGTGCTGGACATCCCGATAGCCTTGTACAATTATGGCAGGTGCGTGCGTTACCCAGTGTGCGTGTTCTGCGACTATAGGTCATCATGGACGCCCAATCTAAAAGCCCGCCTAACAATGGATGCGTAACTTGAGAACCAAAACAATCCCTTCCTCCCCCACAACAAGCCCCCCACCCCATACCCCAAAAATGCTGAAGTACCTGTCACGGCGGGGTTGGCAGTCCGCTCCCAACGGGGGGCCGAAAGCCGCCCCCGTCAATGGATCCCCAACTGACAGCCCATTACTCTTCGGGCCCAACCCCCACAGGTGTCAAACAGAAGGGTAAACAGCCCACATAGCAACTCCCTCCACCGCCCAAGTCAAGTATTCACTCAGTGCAAACAAAAGAAGTCATTGGCACTATTCTGACAGCAAGAGTCAAGGATCCACCGTCTGCTGTCCAGAAGCAGGGCCCCCCGAGGAGGGGCTCCGCAAGACACGTAGCGCCGCCGGGATCTAGATCGTCTATTTCCTCTTCGATGTTGTCCATGGGAACCCTTCGATGGAATCTCTGTCTGAGAGAAGTGCGACTCCAGCCCTGGCGGAGTGTGCACCCGCACTCGTACAGTTTCATCTGTCCATTTAAAAACCTCCTCCGGAGTATCGAAAAAGTGGGTGCGTGATTGGAACACCACTCGCAAGTGAGCCGGGAACAATAGGGCATATGGCAGCTTGAGGTCTCTCAGGCGGGCTTTGGCGGCCATGAACGAGTGGCGTTGCTGCTGCACTAGTCGTGTGTAATCTGGGAAGATCAGGACACAGTGATTATCATACAACAGAGGTTCCTTAGCCCGGACCTGCTGCAATATAGCGTCATGGTCATGGTAGTTCAGGAGTTTTGCAATCACCGCCCTTGGGCGGGCTCCCACCGGGGGTTTCTGAACGAGCGCCCTATTGACCCGTTCCACGACGAAGCACCGGGACATGGCATCGGGGGGAGCCAACTTTCCAGCCATTGTGTGAGGAAGCGCTCCATTTGCCCTTCTCGCAGCTCTCCATAAAGCCAACAAAGCACAGGTTGTTCCGCCTGGCCCGCCCCTCCGCATCCTCGACCGGAAGTGCAAGGCCCTTCTGAATGTTTTCCATGTTAGCCACCTTCTGCTTCAGGGCTGGGACATCGTCCTCCATGCCAGAAATGCGGGTCTCTGTCTCGGTGATGCGGGCCACTGCATTCCGCAGGTCTTGTCGCAATAGCATGACATCCGAGCCCACCGCGCCAATCTTGGCATTAAGCATGTCCTTTGACTGGGTGATCGCCTCCATCAAAGCTGCGTTGTCCGGCTCGGTCTCCTGCTGGCCCCCGGCTGCGCCCACTGCCGTTCCTGGGTCGGTGAATTTATCAATAGGCCCATGCTTGGTGGTGCCGCCGCTGCCCAGACTCGAATCAGGCCGGACCAGCCGCCAACTCGGGGACCCTCACCGCATGCTCAGCCTATCAGGCACTGACCAACCGGGAGATAGGCATCCCCGATCCGGGGCCCGCTCACCCCCAACGCTGGCCCCCACGTCCACCCAAGAGTCCGTCGAGCACAGTCACGGGCGTAGTCCCCAGGGCCCCCTCACGGCCCAACAGACCCCGCCGAGGGGAGGGACGGCCACACCCATTGGCACTCGCCCCTGCAGCCCGAGCGTGTCGCCGATCCCAATGAGGAAAAAGGGGGGGGGGGTGTTTCCCTCGGCTTGGTTGCGCAGATGGGTTGCCCGCTACCACAATCGAGCCTCTTCTGCTCCCAGGGGATCGCCGCCCACACAGCACTCGCGGAAATAAGAATGTCAATGCTGGGCCCCGCACCAGCCTCCCCTCAGCTCCCCTCACCCGCACCAGGTCAGCGCCAACTGTTGGTGCGTCACGCGATAGTCACCAGGCCCCACAGCTGACGTCTTCGTGCCACCAGGTCCCAGGGGTATCTCAGACCCAGTCTACCCGCGCGGCCACAGCCCTCCGTGCCACCGCAAGATATTGTTCTGAGGGAGGGGAGGCAGGCATCCACTCCAGAAAATGGCGCCAGGCCACCTCGCCGGGACAGCCCAGGCAGCTGGCTCTCTCAGCCCTCCACTCTCTCCGGGGGTCGGGTCGGCCCTCTATCTCCGCCCGCAGAGACGATTTCCCAGAGGGCTCTCAAGGCCGCCCTCGGCTTCCCCAGAAGGAGGTAAGCGGCGTCCGCAGCATCCCACTCTCTCTCGGGGCGCACTAAACTCCACCCCCGGTCCCTCCTCACGACACCAGGCCTCTCCTTGCGGGGACCCCAATCTCCGGCTCCCGGCCACCGCAGGTGCAGAATCTTCGTGTCGGAACACAGCTGGCAGCAATAGCGGCTTGAGTGTCACTTCTAAGACCTCATGGGGGCCAAGGGAGTCAGGATATTAGCAGGATATCTGGCGGGCTGGACAGAGCTCAGCTAGCACATGTCTGCCATATCGGCTTGCTTAGCCACGCTCCATTCTTTATTTTTTTTTAGTTATCTCTGTGTGATAAACTAATTCTTCAGGGTACACTAATTCAAAGCCAATAGCACCTTTTATTTGCACAATAGCATCATATGTTCTTGAGATGTGTATTAAAAATAAAGCTTCTAAGTGCACCGGCCTGTACGGAAACAGGCACACCGTTCCATTAAAATGATAGGCAATGGTTATTTTTTTTGTTTTGTTTTTTACTGCAAAGATATGACTGACACATTTAGCGGTAGTTTCTTTTTTCTTCTTTTTTGTGGCATTTGCTTGACATACAAAAAACTAAATTAATAACCTTTGTGCTAACTTACCAAGGCCAGACATGGCTTTGCCCATGATTGTTTTTCTTACAGATGAAAAGTCATGGTTTGGCATGAAAAAAAACACTCCTGTATGCGTGAATGTACTTGACTGGGCCTTTCGTGAATTACGAATAGATGCATAGTAACATGCTGACGTGGGTTACCTGATGACAATGTTACTTGCAGAAGAAGTGCTTTCTCTGCAGCACAAGTCAAGGGAGAGATGGCAAACGCTGCTGCAGAGAGGTTGCAGGTTTGTGGCATACAGACAGATCACTCTGAGTGCAGTCTCTTGGAGGAAGATAAACCTCTGACCAAGTCACGGGCTTGGTTACAGTGTAGAGAATTGCCCATCAGAGGGTTTATGAATGGTGATTGTTTTTTACGCCCTGATACTGGTGAATGCCTTAGAAACAAGCATTGGCAAAGCCAATAGGTCTCGGCAATGCCCGAGTATTAGATTTGTCAATGTGAATGTCTTTTAGCCATGTTGTCTAGCAGCAGATCTGCTGTTCAGCATGAGTGAAAGTTACTGAAAGCCCAGAAGCACAGGATGTCGAGCCAATGTCGAGTCTCTTCATCCCCATGTTAAGTTTATTATCCTGCTACTCCTAACAGAAAAAACATTATGATGTGCACTACGCTGGCCGCATCATTTCGCTTTTTTCTGTGGTCATCATGATCTACATCAACATTAATCAGTTTCAGCTTTGCAGTTAACTCACACTTTACCTTTTCTAAAGCCCCAACTACTTAGAAATGTAGCCTATAATCCTGAAGTAGACAGACTCACATTGCTAACGGGACCTGATGTCAGAGTAGAGATCCTCGTTCTTCTGAATTTGCAACCCTACTCCTGGCCAAGTGTGTTTTTCACTTGTTCCAGAGTGTATTGCACTCACACTTATGTGTTCGAGTTTTTAATGACTTTGGTTTCCTGTAACACCCTCATTGTCGGAGGTGCCTGGCTCCGTGTTTATAATATTTTGGTATTCTGAACCCCTGATTTTATTTCCTTGTAGCACCTACTGTGCTGGGAGGTGCTGGCTCCCCTCCTTTCCACCCATTTTTCTCTGCCTTACCGCTCTTGACAAGATCTGTTTTCAAGAGACTTGCTCTCCTGACATCCGGGTGGTGTCTGCCCTCTGCAGTCTTGCCCTGCCCCTCTACCTCCTGATTGGCTGGATTCACATCGCCTCCTCAGTCGAGGTCATTTGAACATGCCAATACACGGACGCATAGGACCTGAGCTCAGAGGAGAGATCCTGGTTCTTCCCAATTTGTAACCCCACTCCTGCCGAGTGTGTTTTTCACTGTTTCCGGAGGTTATTGCACTCACCCTTACGTGTCTGAGTTTTTAACGACTTTCGTTTCCTTGTAACACCCTCAGTGTAGGAGGTGCCTGACTCCCGTGTTTAATACTATTTTGGTATTCTTAACTCCTGATTTTATTTCCTTGTAGCACCCACTGTGCTTGAAGGTTCCTGGCTACCCTCCTTTTCACCCCCTTTTTCTCTGACTTACCGCTCCTGACGAGCTCTGTTTTTGAGGGGCCTGCTCTACCGGCGTCCGGGTGGTGTCTGCCCTCCGCGGTCTTGCCTCGCCCCTCTACCTCCACATTCCCTCCTCTGACGAGGCTATTTGAACATGTCCGATGCGCAGATGACACAAGCAAAGGTGCGCCAAAGGCAAGTCCGTCTGCGCTCATCCGCCCAGGGCCAATGCCCTGCCAGTTTAAACGGCCAACGGAAACAATTGTCACCTAATACTCTCAGGATCCTGCCACCCCCCCATACAAGAAGCCTGTAAAGGCACTATTCAGCTAGGTGAGGGCATAATGCATTGTAATCACTGCACTTTCTCAATTGATCATAATAGAATTAACAACACTAGACAGACCATAAGACCAAATTCCCAGAATTGTTCCTTCAAAGGTGTATTACTGAACTGTAATTCCCTCCCTAAGCACAAATTAGAAATTCGTAGCATACTTAGCAACCATACTCCAGATGCACTTTTTCTATCGGAAACTTGGCTTGGTGAACACTCTGAATCTGACATTCTCTATGCCTTGCATCCTGGATGTAATATTGTGAGATGCGACCGCCTAGGGCAAAGAGGGGGAGAGATTGCAATTATCTTTAAACAGATTTGGAACTGCTCCCTTAACAAATTGATCTTCTTGATAGAGAGGCAGTGCAGTTCTCGATAAATTTGTCTAGTAATCAATCTATAATAGGCTTGTTGCTACACCGGGCCCCGGGACCTACAAAAAACTTCACTTCTACGCTTATGGAATGTTCTACTTTATTGGCTCTCAGGCACAACATTTGATTTTACTTGGGCATCTCAATCTTTATCTAGAGACTCAGGACTGTCAGACAGCCCTATCTCTTATCAGAATCTTAGAAACTCTCGAACTATCCCATTTAGTGTTGGATCCCAATTCAATTCATGAATCTTTATTTGGCACATGTAAAATGTCCATAAAAGCACAAAGATAAAAGACATAGTAATAGCAAATACATCAATATCTAAAAGAGTTAACAAAGAATGTTGCAGATATGATTCATTAAAAACACATACTTTTCCTGGCGTTAACCTAGTAATTTAAAAACGTGGCTGTATAAAAACCGATATCGGCAGATTGCAGATTAAAAATTAAGACCATTGCCTGGTTAACTGTACGTACACCATATTTTACGAACATTGGTTTCAAGAATGCAGTACGTAAATTCGAGTACAGTTTGCAAAACAGTAAAAAGTGCAAAGTGCTCTGAATAGAAACGCCATCAGACATGCATGGCCCCGACGGATGTTTCTTTAGGGTCGGGAGGGCCACCAAATGGTGTGCCATACCGAATCTGAGTCTAGTGAGTACAAACTTATGGGATGGCCTAGTCACCATGGATAAATACAAAGGAAAACCTTCTACCATGCTGTATCTGGTGTAGAGCACGACAGTCGTCAAGGATCCGTAGGCTAATGCCCGCTTCCTCACCCTAAAAGCCAAGAAATTGCTTTTCAGCTCAGCTTTGGGTATCCTAGATGCTGCGCTTGGATCAAGCAAAATATTCAGGTTAAATATCTCCGAAAAACAACCAACAACATATTTTACCCAAGGTATCTTAAGATGATTATCCAATGATAAGCAATCCTCGATTATAGACCTGTTAAAATACTTTTCTGCCTTAACCCAAATAGAACGCCAAATCATAAGTGGCCTTAGGGATAACAGATCAATTAAATAGTTTATATCTAATTCTCGGTGAATTAACTCAGTTGGGGCCGATGTTGGTAGACACAGGAGCTTTTTTAAGAAAGAATTTTCCTCTATTTGCAAATTATAGTCGCATCTGTGGCCCCATACACCCGCCCCATATAATGCGATGGAAACACATCTTGCTTGATAGATCTTAAGCATATCCCTGGTTCGTCGGTCCCCAACCTTAGCAGCAAATCTAAAAACTCCGTAGGCATTTTTGGCCATTTTGTTCCGGATATTGTTAAATTCATCGGTCCATTTCCTGTCTTTGGAGAAGATAATACCAAGGTAACAGAATTTGTCTACCTGCTGCACCTTTTCACTATCAATAAAAAAGGCATTTAAAAATGTATTTTTAACCCCACAGGTCATAGTGTGTGTTTTCCCCTTGTTGATAACAAATTTTCTATCCTTGATAAAGGAAGAAAAACTGACAATCAAACGCTGTAGTCAGAAGGGGGTTCTAGAAAGTAGAACGGCGTCGTCGGCGTATAATAACACCGGTATAGGAACGCCTTTGATCTGGGGGGCATCTGCATTAATCTTTTTCAGAATGGCATTGATTCACATAATAAATAATATAAAAAGGAGGGGGGCAATACACAGCCCTGCCTAATCCCTCTTTTAACACTTAATTTTGGAGTGCATTCGCCTTTTGTACCGAAGCGCATACATGTTTGTAGGTTCCCATACAACCTGGCGAGAAAGAAGATTATGCCCTCAGGAGCTCCCAACTGTAGCAAGGATGGCCATAAGATAGAGTGGTCTACCATGTCAAAGGCACTGCTTAGGTCAGCAAAGCAGAGGTAAAGTGAGCCAGGGTTTGCTTCAGTATATTTCCCGATCAGTAAATCAAGATTGATGCACTGATCGAGTGTACCCCTGCCCTTCCTAAAGCCATACTGGCTGTCAGCCAGAATGCCCTCTCGCTCGACCCATTCCTCTAACCTGACAAGCATGACTCTACTCATGATCTTAACTGAGGAGTCAAGAAGAGAAATGGGACGATAATTCTTCACATCAGACCTACTGCCCTTTTTATGAATTGGAATAATGATAGATTCTCCCCAGGTTTTGGGGGCCTCGCTACACATAGCTGCATTAAAGACATTAGCCAGGAGAGGTCCCCACATCTCAGGTGCTGCCTTGTATACATCAATCGGCACCCCGTTGGGGCCTTGGGCTTTGCCCCCTTACTTGCACGTATGCCATGTTCAACCTCACCAGCGGTTATATCCAACGGTAAAACAATCCACCTGCTAGGGTCGATATCTACACTTCCATTGGTATCAAAGGTGTTAGAAAAGTGAGCGACCCACCCTTCCTTCAGGAAATTAGAGGTCAACTCTGGTATCTTTTCGTCTTTAAGAAAAAGAGAATTGACCGTCGCCCAAAACAGAGTACTATTGGATAACTCCGCTGCTTAAGGGAGTCCCAGGCCGCTGCTGTAACTCACTCTCCCCCTGTTTCAGTGCAAGCTTATAGTCCACTCTTAATTTGATAACTGAAGCGGTGTCCCTGGGCTTTTTTGCGAGCCCCTGTTTAAGTTTAGTTAGTGAGGTAGTGCATAGGTGATCGAACCAACCTGGTTTGTTTCTACGCTGACCGCTATTATGTTTAGTGAACCTGGCATCAATAGAATTATTAATACAAAGGAAAGAGATTAAAATCTTCTCATAAACAGCGCTATTTTCAAGGATGAAGATAATATCTACCAAACTATCCTTCACTATAGAACTGATTAAGTTGTGGGCTTTATCCCCTGGACGAAAAGGGACACACACTTGATCCCATCTTTTTGCACAAACTCTCTCTTCGAGTTGAAGGCTCCATTAAACTACAGTGGACAGACCACTTTTTGGTCCACTTCTCTCTCTCGCTCAGTAAGCATTTGGCCAACCCCTCCACCTGTCCTGATAACGAACTGGGCCAAAATAACATTTGAGAAATTTAAGGCCATCCTGGAAAATACAAAACGGAACATCGAAACAGAAGGCCAGATGGCGAATGCCACATTTAAGTGTGATAGAAGAACAAACAGGATGTCCAGGAAGACTGTTATGTCTAAGTCTGAAGGAACCTTAGGCCATTGATTCTAAAGTTCACAAGCTTTATTCAGCTTACTTTAACTTTCACAAAAAGGCATTTGAAATCAATTGTACATGTCTTTAGAAGGGGTGACACATTCTTAGATTAAACAATGTCATCAACATTTTAACACATAATCCACATGAATACATACAACACAATCACTTTTGTGAAAAAATAACAGACACAGACACTTAAATACATTAATAATGCAACAAAACAGTATGTACAGGCCAAAAGCACTTGACCAGTCCTACATTCAAAATCTGGCACAAGGCGGACATTATCTCATTACGAGACACATGTCTTCTGTCCTGCCTGTGATCAGAGACTGGGGTTACACTAAATACCAAGGTGTTGTCTACAAAATTATGACATCTGGTGCCTGTGAGAGGAGCCTGAAAATATCCTAAAAGCGTTTCACACGTGGCTCAATGATTGTAGCCCAGATATCAAATTCAGTCTGGCGCACAGCAACGAGAGACTTCCATTTTTGGATGTTAATGTCAAAACATCACCCAGTGGTCATTAAGTTGCCTACAAAACCCACAGACAAAAAAAAAAGCTCTCCATTACCAAAGCTATCATCCCAGAAATTACAAGAACAACTGGCCCTTTGGTCAATTTTTACGTATAAGACGTAATTGTTCAAGACGTGAGGACTATGAACTACATGCAGAGGCACTTGTCAATAAACTAAAGGACAGGGGGGTTTCCTCAAAAATTGTTGAAACACTCCCTGAAAAGGGCATGGTTCACTTCCAGGAAACGTCTGTTAAAAAAGAAAACGAAGACCCCCACTGTTTGCATTTTCTGCGTGTCTACGTTTGGACCTTACACATAACCTGTCAAAGAGATCATAAGCAGCAATTGGAATCTAATTGAGGGAACTAAACCAAACATTGGGCCCCCACTATTTGCCTTAAAAAAGAATCGGAGTATTGGGCAAAAAGTTACCAGCTCAGCAGAAAAATCCAAGAAACCAGCCATGCTTCGTACTATGCTAAACCTTCCGCCCATACAAGGACATCATAAATGTGGGATGTGTTCGGTGTGCAATTCCACCGTTGAAGTGACTTTGTTTACTGATGGGCAAAGACATTGGCGCACAATGAATTTACGAACTGCAAATCAAAAAATGTGGTGTATGCCATTACATGTCCGTGTAAGAAATTTTACATTGGAAAAACCAGCCAAGAAGTGCGCCAGCGCATTGTGCAACATCGCTCTCGACTCAAGAACAATATCCTCACTGCCGCAATGGTTGAACACTTTGTAGCCTCGAAGCACAGATATGATGATTTCACCTAGACAGTTTTGTCTCTGATATCAAACAATCATCAAAGAGGAGGTGATTCTGAAATGCTATTGGCCCAAAAAGAGGCATTTCTAATTATGAAATGTGATACAGCCTTGAATGGATTAAATGAGCTTTTTGAGATTACAAAATTATAGAAATGAACAGACCATTCTGATCTTTTAATCATTGTAGCCTCATTACCTTATGTTATCAGTTTTTCCAGATTCATTCAACGCCGCAATTAAGGTACACACCAATAGGTCCTGAATTATGATTGTAATTGCAAATAAGGTGGGTCAGGTTTCACAGTATGGTCCCTTTTTTAATTTTAGAGAGTACGACTGAGTCTGAGTCCGGTGGAGAACCCAGAAAAAACCAGGGGTTCAAAAAGCGTTGACTCTTGAACATGGGGTACCTTTGATGGGTGTGTCATGAGGGAATTGATTAAACTGTGTTTCCACCTCATTTTGGAGATAACACCTTGGTATTTAGCGTAACCCTAGTCTCTGATCACAGGCAGGACAGAAGACATGTGTCTAGTAATGAGATAGTGTCCGCTTTGTGCCAGATTTTGAATGTAGGACTGGTCAAGTGCTTTTGGCCGGTACATGCTGTTTTGTTGCATTATTAATGTATTTAAGTGTCTTTGTCTATGTTATTTGTTCACAAAAGTGATTGTGTTGTATGTATTCATATGGATTATGTGTTAAAATGTTGGATGCCATTGTGTAATCTAACAATGTGTCACCCTTTCTAAAGACATGTACAATTGATTTCATATGTCTCTTTGTGAAAGTTAAATGAAGCTGATTAAAGCTTGTGAACTTTAGAATTAATGGTCTAAGCTTCCTTCAGACTTAGACATAACAGTCTTCCTGGACATTCTGTTTGTTCTTCTATCATACTTAAATGTGGCATTCGCCATCTGGCCTTCTGTTTCGATGTTCGGTTTTGTATTTTCCAAAATGGCCTTAAATGTATCCGATGTTATTTTGGCCCAGTCTTCCTGGACATCCTGTTTGTTCTTCTATCAATTTAGTGGTCCAGTCCAGGCAGCTAAGGACCCAAGCCTGGCTTGTTTACACAACACTTAAGTATGAGGCATGTCTGATGAGCACTGTTCATATTATGGCGCCCTTTGTCTGTAAGCCACAATGTCAGATCGACTCCCTCAACACCCTGGTATAATGAACATCTTGCCACAGTGAAAAAACAATGTAAACACCTTGAACGCGAATGGAGGAAGGATCATAGCACCTCCTGACGCGCCCGCCTTCAAGAGGCCTTGAAAGTGTATCACAATCATATAGGAATAAAACAAAATGATTACTATGCACATATGATAGTTCCAGCCAGAATCCCTACCGAGGAATATTCTCCTTGCTTAAGTCACTCACGGACTCAGAAAGAATCTCTGCTAACATTACTCCCTCTCGAGAATTGTGTAAAAAAATTACAAGCTTCTTCTCAAACAAAGTGAACAAAACTCAAGAAAACTTTCCGGATTCTACAAGGAAGGAAGATATCTCTATGATTAGAGAACAACCGGGTGATATGATTGATCTCCCCATTCCTTCTATATCAGAAGTTAGTTCTATTTTTTCATCCATTAAATCAGGCTCTCCCCTTGACCCAGCTCCGCCGACAGTTCTGCTTTTGGGATAACTGGGAACGTCCCCCTCTTACAAAAACTTCTGAGGCTATCATGTCAGAATCCGTGCCCAGACTTTGGAAGCATGCTAAGATAATTCCCATTAGGAAAAATCTTTCCACTAATCCATCCATTCTGGAAAACTTTAGACCCATTTCCCTCCTTCTGTTTGGGGCAAAAATGCTAGAAGAACATGTAAATAATTGTCTGACCAGTTTTCTGGATTCCAAAGAGTTACTGGACCCTACACAATCTGGCTTCAGGGCAATGTACTCCACGGAGTTTGCCCTCCTCCTATCGGAGGAAAAACTTAGACCGCAGACGTGGGTCAAACCTTCGCTCTGATATTACTCGAGCTGAGTGCAGCCTTTGACATGGTGTCGCGTGACCTACTTATCCAAAGGCTTCGGGATCAGGGGAAATGCCCTTAAATGGTTTAGATCCTTCCTTCAGGATCGATCATTCCAAGTAACTCTTAAATTGTGTGTTGCAGACCTGTTCTACTCCACCAAAGGAGTCTCTCAGGGCTCCATTTTGAGCCCCACTTTATTCAATGTGTATATGAAACCTCTGGCGGACATTATTGAAAGATACAATGTTTAAGTAGTGTTGTATGCCAATGACACCCAACTAATAGTGAATCTGTCCGAATCCGCCTCCATCGCAGCTGAATGGTTTAAAGCCTGCCTATTGGACTTCGCCTTTTAGAGGACAGACAACTGTCTAAAATGAAATGCTAACAAAACTGAGATTCTGCTCGTAGGAAGAACTCCATCAATGTGGACATCAGTTTGGTGGCCAGCGTATCTGGGGGAATCCCAAACCTCTAAACAAAAGGTCAAGAATTTGGGAGACCAACAGCGGGAAAGTGTATTGGCACCCTCAAGACGTTGAGGAAAGTTCTTGACCTATTTCCTACTAAATCTCGGAAAACCATAGTTCATGCACTCATCACTTCACAACTGGACTATGGGAATGTACCCGATCTGGGTGCTTCTAAAGGTAATCTCAACAGGCTGCATTGTGTCCAAAATGCGTCAGCAAGACTGATTCTAATTCTCCACAAAAGATCATCAGGGTCAGGTGCTCTTGACCAGCTACACTGGCTTCCAGAGTCCAAAAGTATCGATTTCAAAGGCTTGTGCATATGTCGTCGCATAGTAAATAAAGAAGGCCCCAGCTATCTCCACTCCCTGACCAAGCCTACATACCTAACGGGAACCTTAGATCCTCTGATGCGAAACTGGCAACTAGCCCCAGATTATGAAATCGAGAATGGGAGCAAGATTGTTTGCCTATGTAGCTGCTAAATTATGGAATTCTCTTCCGTTTGCCCTCAGAAACTGACTTTAGGAAGAAACTGAAAACCTGGTTGTTCAGTAACAATAATCAATTCTAAGCAGGCCCTGAAATACTTTGTATTATTCCCCCCCCCCCCCCCCCCCCCCAAGACACACACATACAGACCCCGGTTCCTTGTGCAGGTGATCATTGGTCCAGCGTGGGGAATCACCAGTTAGGTCTAACCAAACGCTATACAAATTATATTATTATTATTAACATGGGTCGCACTTACTGTTTAGTGCTGAGGATTAACGCACCCTACGATCAGTGGCAGACCAATAAGTAATGCGGAAAATTAAAATTTTCCCCCCATTTTTTTTGACATACGTTTCTTGCGAAACGAACTCATCCCTTAACCCTCCAAACACTTCAGCACCTGAGTAAACCTATTTGGTGTAATATAAAGAGATATTACAGCATTTCCGAAGCTGGATCCAAGTTCGGTCCTGTGTAAACATGGCTATCTGAGAAATGCTTCCCAGGGGCAACAGAATCCCAATTAAAAACCTCAAGAGCATAAGAGTCCAGTTTCCCAGTAGCTGCCCCCAGAGTCAGCCATCACCCAGCGACACCTTCATCAACAAGATATTATATAGAAACCCGTCAAACGAAAATGCTTGCTCACCAGTCCGGGTAATTTCAAGTCATTGCATCAGTAAAATGATTCAGCCGTTAGTTTACACTGCCCTCTGCTGCGAGTTTGAAGGTATGGCAACATAAGTTACGCATCCATTGTCGCAGAATCCCCATCAAAACATGTGTGATTTAGATAACTTTCATGGGCCATGACTTCACCAAGTTTCCAGCTTCAGTTTATTTGATATTGGTCTTAAAACAGGTCGACGTTTAATCCACAAGAAAAAATAAAGTGACACTTTTCAAGTATCAAGCACACAAAAGGTGATGGGAGGAATTCAACCAGCCTCAACTGTGACATTCTGTGAAATATCTTTACTTAACCCCTTCTGTGCTGATAACGAGCCCAGGCTCGTCATGCAGCACGGTGCTCGTGTGCTGGTGACAAGCCTGGGCTCGTCATGAGCCGTGGAACGCTCACACGCGGGGATAATTCCCCCGCTGTGCTGAGTGTTCCATTGCCCAGGCTCGTCACCAGCACACGAGCACCGTGCTGCATGACGAGCCTGGGCTCGTCATCAGCACCACGGCGCCGTGCGCGGCCCCCCTCGCCCCGCGCCACGGGGGAATTACCCCGCGGCGAAGGGGTTAAGAGTATGGCTGTGTTTTCTTAGTTTTTTTGCCTTTGTTTTATCCAGTGACTACGTCTGCAATGTAACAGATGGGATTGACCTTAATTTTTTTTTTAATTACTTAGATTGAGTAATCCTTTTTTAGACACTTTACCATATAGTCACCCATATAGTACCACTTTACTCGCGCTGAGACCACCCGCCGACCCCACCGACCCCGACACCGCCGCAACCAACCTCAAACAGTGGATCAACGACTGCGCAAACACCCTCGCCCCTCTCAAAACCTCCACAACCAACCACATCAACAAGAAACCCGCCTGGTTTACTGAAGACTTCCGGATCTCCAAGCGCACCTGTTGGAAGCTGGAGAAGAAATGGCTCCACGACCGAACACCAGACAGCCACACAGCCCACAAGAGCGCCACCCGAAAACACCACCAACTCATCAGGACCGCCAAGAGGACCGCCTAGACAACAACGCACACAACACCAAAGAGCTCTTCAGCATCGTGAAAGAACTCTTCAACCCCAGCTCCAAAACCAACGACATCCCACCATCACAAGACCTGTGCGACTCCCTGACCACCTTCTTTTACCGCAAGATCACCGACATCCACAACAGCTTCAACTCCGAGACCCCGCACCCACCACCGGGTACACCACCCCGCGACCACTACCCGCACCAGCCGCCTGACCACCTGGTCCAACGACAGCGACGAAGACACCATCAAAATCATGAACTCCATCCACTCCGGATCCCCATCTGACCCCTGCCCTCACCACGTCTTCAACAAAGCCAGCACAACCATCTCGCCCCACCTCCGGAAAACTATCAACAGTTCCTTCGAGACAGCAACCTTCCCGGAAAGCTGGAAGCACGCCGAGATCAAAGCCCTTATGAAGAAGCCCAAGGCGGACCCCAAAGACCTCAAGAACTTCCGGCCCATCTCCCTGCTCCCGTTCCCGGCAAAAGTGACAGAGAAGATTGTCAACAAACAGCTAACCCCTCGAAGACAACAACATCCTAGACCCTTCCCAATCCGGCTTTCGCAGCAACCACAGCACCGAGACCGCCTCCATCGCCGCCACTGAAGACATCAGGATCCTGATGGACAAAGGAGAAACAGCCGCCCTCATCCTCCTGGACCTATCAGCTGCCTTTGACACAGTCTTCCACCGCACCCTATCAGCACGCCTCCATGACGTCAGAATCCAAGAGAAGGCCCTAGCCTGGACCACTTCCTTCCTCTCCGGCAGAACCCAGAGCGTCCGTGTACCACCCTTCCGCTCGAAAACCACCGAGATCATCTGCAGCGTCCCACAGGGATCCTCCCTCAGCCCGACGCTGTTCAATATCTACATGGCACCGCTCGCCCACATCGCACGACAACATAACCTCAACATCATCTCCTACGCCGACGACACCCAGCTGATCATATCCCTCACCGAAGACCCCCACAACGCCAAAGCCAACCTCCACAGAGGAATGAAGGCCGTAGCCGACTGGATGAAGGACAGCAGACTGAAGCTGAACTCAGACAAGACGGAGGTCCTCATTCTCGGACCCACCCCATCAGCCTGGGACGACGCTTGGTGGCCCACATCGCTACCCTCGGAACCCACAGACAACGCACGCAACCTTGGAGTCATCCTCGACTCCACCCTCTCCATGACCAGGCAAGTCAACGCCATCTCTGCATCCAGCTTCAACACCCTCCGAATGCTCCACAGTATCTTCAAGTGGATCCCTCCTGACACGAGAAAAACCATCACCCAGGCCCTCATCACCAGTAGACTCGACTATGGGAAATCCATAGTCGAGTCTGCTGGTGATGAGGGCCTGGGTAATGGTTTTTCTCGTGTCAGGAGGGATCCACTTGCATACTCAGTTTGAGTACTCCTGACATTGCGTTCTGCCTTGATGGGCGGCCTTGGGTATCTCTAGCTCAGTTTCGCACTACATTTCCCATTATTTTTGAGTGAGTCACGTTCCAGTTGATTTTTTGTGGTTCAATAGATTTTATACATTTCTATCATGATTTCCAATTATGAAGATGATCGTGGTTACAGGACTGTTAGTGTCAATTAACCATGAACTCCAGTCCATCATTGCGTTGCTAAGGTCTTCTGTTTTGTGTTTATTACTACTGACAGCGGAGCTAGGATTTCACTTCCCAACACCCCCTTTTATATATCCTGCGATGATGACGTCATTTGAGCTCTCCGCAAGCTCCTTGACAGACGGACAATCCCTGGAGCTAGGTGCTGCTTGCCACGTGCAGACATACTGAACAGTCAGAGGCATTTTTCCAAGGAATGCGGGCGGCTTTTTATTTTGTTTCCAGTATGTAATATTGCCTCAATCTGGGTGTGTTTAACGACACTGCGCTAGGCATTTTCATATTAGCTCTTACATTTTGCTAGCCGTTATTTGTTCGGTGCGCTCTGGAACCGAGTTGTCCTTATTGGTTACAAACAATGCTTCTCATTCGGACCTACAAGCGGTCTTTTGAGAACATATTTTTTATACATTCTATTGAGAAATGTGCACACAAATCCCCCCCCCCTACTTACTGAGCGCAATCTCAGTCATTGATAGCCCTGCCCCTTTCTGTTAATCATTTGGCGAGTTGAGACTGGCCTACCTAAACATTACGGGTGAGTCTCTTCTTTATAATATCCCTCTTGTGACTCACTGGTTTGGGCTTTATGGTGGCACTCAAATATGGTGAATTTACAACACCAAATGTTTAGTATGTTGTTGTTTACAATACTATACGTTTCTCTGTTCCTTTCTGTTTTAGATATTGACAACCTTGGTCAAGCCACAGTGAATGGGGACCATTGTTTGGACTCAGGGCACAAGTCCTAAGAAAAGAAGTGGGGGAAACTGACCAAGTTAGGCAGTATGCAAGTGACATCATGACCCGTGCCATCAAAGCACATGACGTGACGTTACGAAGCATGACATTCCATGTGGCATCACAGGAAGTGAACTCACTGGAAGTGACATCACAAGAAGTGATATCAGATACTAAGATCTCACACATGTTTATCAGGTGCATCGTGAATACATTTAAATGCATTATGATACTTAACAAATGAGATTTGTAGTTGAGGTTGTGCCAAAAAAGTGGCGCAATCCTGACGCAAAATCTGGCCTCAACAAATAATTTTTTTAAAACCCTGCCACAAAAAATTGGCCAACAATGAAAAGCATGGTAGTAGAAGTTCTGCTTAATTGGTTGCAAAGTCTGCGTTTTAAAATATTTTATGCGGTTAAGGGATCTGCTGCAGAGGTGGCGAGTAAATTTCAGGGTATAATAATAATGATGACTTCGGAGCCTAACGCATTTGTTGGAGAGATCTGTGTTTTGTGTAGTCCCAAATTTGAATCAAAGTAGTATAGAAGATTAAGTTGTCTCCTGCAAAACAATCACCCACTTTTCTTGGTTGGGTGGCGCATTTGGGGATTATTGAACCTCGATTTCGCTGCTAACTTCTTTGGGTTTGTTATTCATGATATTGCAACACAAATAGTGTGCACCTTATTCAATGTTGTGAGCATAAATGTACCACTTAATTATGCAATAGTGCTCTGATATGTGTATGTTATAACATGTGCCAACTGAAAATGCAATAAAATATGTTAAACAAAAAGTTGTCTTCTGCAAAGCATATCATGTAACATGCAAATCATAGATTTTTATTTTATGTAGATATGTAACTGGGTTACTGCTTTGAAGACAGAGATCCTTTTGTTAGTTGCAGTTAATAAATTGTAATCCTTCTAGTAGACCACAGTAAGCTATGAAGGGCATTTGACCCCTACACAGTCTAACCCTGACTGTCTCATGTAACACATCTTGTACACTGATTTACACACTTAGATGTTTTACTTGGAATGGTTAATGTGTATGTTATGTAAAGCGCTCTAACACTCTGACTTGGAATGAGTAGCGCTATAAAAGAAATAAAATAGTGCTATTTAAATTGTTGTTTGTCTAAATACTGGGACAGACCAACCCATCTGACATTCGTACAATGAATGCACAAAGTAAAAAGCATGCATCTCTTAAGTATCTATGAAAAGATAAGCTGTGTGCCTTGGTTTCCATTTGCATTCATGAGGTTCCAGGATGACCCCAGGCCGATACTCGATTAAAAGGCAGCCTAATGGCCCCTTAACTTTTGTCTTTTTCTGTGCGCAGCTGGAGGTGGTAAAAAAACCCTCGCTGCCTGCACAATACTGCTAGGAAACGAAAGCAGACAGTGTGCAGGCGCTGCTGAACATGTCCCAGTGTCTGAAAAGGACACTGGTACAAGTTCAACATATTTCTGTGGGGCACAACTTCTTAGTAGGGTGGAGGGCGTCCACCCTGTAAAAATAGTGGATGGACGCAGCGTACCCACGTGTAACCCAGACTCGTGCCCTGTTTGTACTCCATTTTTACCTTCACAATTCCGTTTTGCAGAGTTACCATTTAGGTCCTGATGAATGCCACACACCTCATAGTAGGGTTAGGAAAAATGCCAGAAACATGTTGACACTTTATCCCTTCGAGGGCGAAGTTGTATGCCCTACTTTCTTTCTGTTTTTAATGTGCACCACAGAGACATTCATTTAAGTCACAGGTCTGTCCACCATTAGGCATTTTTAATCAATTCTTTTTTTTTTTCATCATTACATTCTGTCCATCATCACCCAGACTAACACAGCTCATGCTGGGATATCCCCTTAGGCATTCCCGAAGAGCTCCATGCCTAGTTTAGTGAGAATTGTAGCCCACACTAGCTATAGTGGTGTGAGGAGGAACCTAATGATGAAGCATGTAATCAGGAAGGTTGGTGAGGGTTTTCTGTCTTAAAACAGATTTCTGCAGGTTCTCTGCCTTAGTTGAAGATCATTACAGAGCACTAATGTGACCCTGTAATTGCATAATTGATTTGGACCCCCAGCATCTTGTGAGTGTTTTGATAACAGCTAGGAGCATGCAGGCTGGGTCCTTCAATGCTCCCCTTTTGGTCTTTTTTGTGTGAATTATACTCAGTTTAAAATCAACATGTTTGTGGACGAGAATTCAGTCCACTACTAGAGTAGATGGTATAAGATGAGAAGTTTTGGTGTGGTTCCCAACCTCTATCTAATATAGCTGAATGCGCTGGTGAGTAATGAGTTTCCTGCAGCATGGCAATGTCTATTTGATCCCCAACTGTCAGTGCCATAAACCACAATAACTTAAAAAAATCAAACCCTGTTGAGTAAACATGTGGTAATACACACCCAGGGCATGGCCATATGGGAACTATCTCTATTCGGTGACAAGGATTATGTGCTGGTGTCTGTGGTCAATCTGAAAAGATATTGTGTACTTCGGCTAACCAGTACCAAAAGTTGGGAATCAATGTTAAAAAAAAAAGGAACAAAATTATCAATGAGGCGGACAGGCATTACAGACACAGAGTATGGATGACTGTCAAACAGCAAAAATGCCACATCGACTTTACTCCACTTCGACTTTCTTCCACATCAGTTAATGCGCAGGTGAAGTATGCAGTCCACTGCCCTGTGTAGCACAATCAGAGTCCAGTATGGATTCACGTGAGCTGAAAAACATCTTAAATGTCTTTGTCTCCTCTGCCACCATCCAGAAGATCCTTGCCTTGCCATCTAGCTTCACCTGCAATCTAGCTAGATACAACATGGCATAATTTAGGCCCCTGGATTGCAGAGTGCGTTTGAGGTCAATTTGCGTCTGGCTTCTTGTACAGCCAGTGTATAGTCTGGATAGACGAGTATCTCCAATTCCTGATATTGTAAGGGACCCTTGTCTTTAGCAAGACAAAGCATCCCCCATCCCCGTCTTGAACGATGAGAAAGGGTGCATTAAGGAGCAGCGGGGGAGGGATTTGGGATAGGAGGCTCCATGTGAGGGCTTGGGGCACTGTGAGCTTTGTGCTCTCCCAACAAGGAGGGCAATTTTCTTCTCAGAAGGTAAGACAGCAATGTTCCCACAATGTCCCCACAAAGACACCCTGGCACCCCGTCAAGATGCAGATTTGACCTATCCAGGCGTTTGGTGGGATGGTCAAGCCCAATAGTCACAGAGTATATTTTTTGATCTATCGAGGTCAGACCTGCCTTGAGGGCGAGTCGCATGGCCTCAGTGGAGGACCCGGGGCAAGGCACCAGGTCCCTCAGTGCCAGTCTCCCTAGTAGCAGATGGCTATCCGCTGGCCCCAAGACTTTAAAAAATAAGCCTACTCTGTTTCTTCTATTCAGTTGTGTTCATCGAGAGTGATGTAAGACCAAGAGGGGTCACACAGAGTAGTTGGTGGGGAAGTATACATATACAATCAGCACAGTCATCTACATTAAAAGGAAATTTAACGATAATACACAGTGACAGACACCAGTCGTATGCGTGTTAGACACAGTTTTTGTTATGATAGGAAGAAGACTTGGAGCAAGAAATATTGGAGGAAGAATAAAATAGCATATGGGTAAGGATGTTCAAGATATCAATATGTACCCAGTTTAAAGAGAATGACTATAAACTTGTTCTGTGCTGAAGAGACTGTCACTCAAGAGTCCCAATGGCATAGGTCTGGTGGACCTGCCCACCCGCCCCTCCAGTGACAGACATATTGTGTCTCACTGCTTAGACTTACAAAAGATAGAACGGGCAAATCTGCCTTTTGAAACAACCATTATTTTTGGGGGACCTCCAAGGGAAAGTAGTATTTTCTGTATGCACACTCACACGTGTAAATTCATATCACACTTCCTTCTTGCAAGGAAGTTAACTTTAGCGCAGTTTCAGAAACAAGAAATGTCCACCCTGAGCCCCCTCTTCTTCAATGTCTATCTCTCCCGCCTAGCGGCACTGGTTGCATCCTGTGAGTTAAGAGTGATATCCTATGCCGATGACACACAACTGGTGTTCTCGTTCGATGACTCCTCCGAGGCAGCGTTTGTCAATTTCAGGCACGGTTTATGTAATATCTCCACTTGGATGTCGCAGAACACACTGAAGTTCAACTCGGACAAAAAGGAGGTTCTATTTTTCAATCAAACAAGCCCCCTGTAGGAAGGTAGATACCTGACTATGGTTACCCCCGACTTTTTGCCTGGTGCTTTGCTGGTTTTCCGACTTAGTTGACCTGGGGCCCTGCCAATCAGGACCCCAGGCCTACTGCTCTCTCTCTAAAATGGATTCCATGTACCTTAGGTACATTTCCAATTGGAACTGGGCCACCTTGTCAGACCCTGTAACTCAGGGCATCGGTGTACCCAGGGCCTACCAGGGGCTGAAGCATGTATTATGCCACCCCTGGATGGCCATCTAAATCTGACACAACTGGCTGCGCGACAGCTGGGGCAACGTGGCGTACTCGCCCGTTGCTGTAGGTATAGTATCCCTATATCTAATCCTAAAATGGACACCCGAGTTCCTATCAGTCACTCCTATGGCAGGCCTTGACAATCCTGAAGGCAGAGTGCATGGAATCGTGTGAATTGGGCTCTGGCACGAGCCGAGCCCGGTTGCAGCTTGCGGAACCAAGACCCAATGGCTGTTCCATGAGAACGCGTACCATATTAGTAACTTCGGTATCGCGTTATCAAGACATGTCGAGTAAGGTGTCATACGAATCGGGATGATGACCCCTCACCAATACTGGCGACGAGGTTGGCATTCCGCCCTTCTAGAGGGACACGACATGTACGTAACTGTGAACCCCGGTTAAAGTTAACTGAAGCCTCAGCTCCACAAAATGGACGCTGCCACCACAGACACGAGTCTGACCTCCTGCAGCGAGGAGAGCTTGGACAAAGGGTTTCCTGTCCGGGGCGGTGTTCGCACCATCCCAGACAGGGTTTTGTGTATCCTGGGTAGGCAGGGCTTTACAAGAAGGTGACTGCGGAGTGGCACCCCGGTGCTCACTACGCATCTGCCGGTTAGAACCAGTTCCAGGGGCGCGCAGCCCCTGACCTGGGGAAAGTCCGGCAGGGGAGAGGGGTGTAACTACCCCCCTTCCTGGTCCCACCCCTAGGGCAGGACCTAGTCATGTACCCACCCCTTTCTTTAGGATAAAGGCCGGAGCGGGGACCCTTCCAAATTAGATCATCTTTGAATCAAGAATACTTCCTACGAAAGGAACTCTCGACTCTTCTCAAGATTTCTCCCTTGTGGCTAAGGAGTAGTCACCCTGCATCCGCAGGCACCATCTAAGAACTCTGCGGTTTGCTGCAAGTCCTTCCTCAGGAATCCGACTGCCCAGCTCGACGAGAACCGGCTTCCCTGGCACCTCTGACCTCTACCGACATTGTCAGCTCAGCTGGGATCCGTGGGTGCGACGAGACCTCGAGGGACCGGCCATCATCAAAACCTGCACGCTTTCTTAAATCAGCACGACCACCGAAGGGATCCTCTGGTGAGTGCTCTGGGGTCCGAGAAGCCCCGACCCTGAGCCGCTCCAGCACCGAAGTGCAGCCTCCCAGCATCTCCACGATCTGCGTGGGGCCCTTCTGCTCTTTGCTGTTCAGCACGTTGTCCGATCACTAGCCGCTGGCTTGTGACTCTCTTGACGACACCCGACTGTGAGAAGGTGGCCTGATATGCAGTGGTCACTATTCTAGTGAACACTATGTATCAGTCCAGCAACCCTTATTGATGATTGGTTGTAAGTCAACCTTATAGACCAGCTATCCTAGTAGCGTGGATACGAGCAGTCTAAGGCTAAAGACTCGAGAGGGCGTGTTAAGCCAGCTGTTTACCACACATATATCCCTTGAATACTCAGTGAAAGGACACCACACAAGTATTATGAAAATAAACAGATATTTATTAAGAATCACAACAGCCCTGTACTCTTTATGAGGACAGGGTACTAAGCACAAACCAAAACTCTTACAAAAATACTTAAGTTAGCACAGTATATACAAATGCCCGAGGGGCATGGAAAACCATATACTCTGAAAGTGGAATGCGAAATTACTAGCAGGTAAGTACAGTACTAATAGGCTTTGGAATCGCTAGGACTTGACTATAGAATCGTTAGATTACTTCTAGGAGACCCAGGGGACTCGGGTGCAGTGTGTGCACTCTCACGCGAGATGCGGGACAAAGTCTATGGTAGCTAGAAATTGCAAAGTTAGTGTTCTCGGGCGAACCCGACCTGGTAGGGAGAAAACGAAAGTAGATTCTGACCCTTGGATAGTGAGGCTATGCTGGGGCACCGAAATGCCGAAGTTACCTAGCCCAGGGGCTGCAGCTGCATAGGACTCAAAAGACGTCGGGAATCCTCGTAGACGGACCAGGAGCCTGGAAGAAAGAAGTTGCTGGCAGGCGACCAGTGAAGAAAGTTCGGTGGATCCAAGCCTGGATCGATGGAAGATGACACCTGAAAGCAGAGGGGACCAAGTTCGAGACTACTAGCCAGTAGTCAGTGGGCACCAGGAGGGCACCGGATGGTAGCCACCTCGACAAGGTGAGTGGGTGACGCTGTGACCGCAGATCTCACGGACCAGGAGGCGTTGTCGGCGACCAGGATGGAGGAGCGATCTGTCCCACGATGGATGAAGCTGTCGGCGTCGCTGGACCCAGGATTGGGCAACAAAGCCTTGGCAAATTCAAGCCCACGCGGTGGACCTAAAATGGCGTCTGGAGTGGACCAGGAGGGTCCGGGGAGCCTCTCTTGAAGAAGGAAGCAAGGGCCAGTCTGGAGCAACCAGACCAGCAGAAGTGATGTCGTCGGGCGTCGTGAAGAAGGCCACAAGCCAGCCGGCTAGTAGCCACACAGCGCGGTGAGCACGCAAAAGCAGAAGGGCCCCACGCAGATCGTGGAGATGCTGGAGGGCTGATCTTCGGTGCTGGAGCTGCTCAGGGTTGGGGCTTCTCGGACCCCAAAGCACTCACCAGTGGAAGACTCGGTGGGCTTGTTACAAAGAAGTCGTGCAGTCTTGGCGATCGTCGGTCCCTCGAGGTCTCGTCGCACTCACGGTTCTCAGCTTTGCTGCAGAGGTGAGTAGAGGTCAGAGGTGCCAGGGAAGCCGGGTCTCGTCGAGCTGGGTCGTCGGATTCGTGATGAAGGACTTGCAGCAGACCGCAGTGTTCTTAGGATGGTGCCCGCTTGATGCAGGGTGACTACTCCTTAGCCACAAGGGAGAATCTTGAAGAAGAAATCTTGATGTCCTTTCGTAGAAAGTCGTGTCTTGATTCCAAAGATGATCTAATTTGAACAGGGGGCCCGCTCCCATCTTTATACTAAAAAAGGGGGCTGACCCGGTGACTAGGTCCTGCCTATGGGTGGGACTAGGAGGGGGGTGGTTACACCCCTCTGCCATGCCGGACTTCCCCAGGCCAGGGGCTGGTGTGCCCCTGGAACTGGTTCAGACCGGCCTATGCGTAGTGAGCACCGGGGTGCCACTCAGCAGTCACCTTCCTGAAAAGCCCTGCCTACCCAGGATACACAAAACCATGTCTGGGACGGTGCTAGCACCGCCCCTGACAGGAAACCCTTTGTCCAAGCTCCCCTCGCTGGAAGGACTCCCAGCTGCAGGGGGTCAGACTCGTGTCTGTGGTGGCAGCATCCATTTTGTGGAGCTGAGGCTTCAGTTAACTTTAACCGGGGTTCACAGTTACATACATGTCGTGTCCCTCTAGAAGGGTGGAATGCTAACCCCGTCGCCAGAATTGGCGAGGGGTTAGTATTCCAATTCGTATTACACCTTACTCGACATGTTTTGATAAAGCAATACCAAAGTTAGCATTTAACCGCGAGGATTATAATGCACTTAAGAGTATATGGTATGCGTTATCATGGAACAGCTATTAGGACTTGGTTCCGCAAGCTGCAGACAGGCTCAGCTCATGCCAGAGCACCATCTCACACGATTCCAATCACTCTGCCTTCAGGATTGTCAAGGCCTGCCATAGGAGTGACTGATAGGAATCTGTGTGTCCATTTTAGGGTTAGGTATAGGTATACTACACCTACAGCAAAGGGTGATTACACGACTTTGCCCCAGCTGTCATGCAGCCAGTTGTGTCAAATTTAGGAGGCCAGCCAGGGGTGGCATAATACATGCTTCAGCCCCTGGTAGGCCCTGGGTACACCTATGCCCTGAGTTACAGGGTCTGACAAGGTGGCCCAGTACCAATTGGAAATGCACCTAGGGTACATGGAATCCATTTTACAGAGAGAGCAGTAGGCCTGGGGTCCTGATTGGCAGGGCCCCAGGTCGACTATGTCAAAAACCAGCTAAAACACAGGGCAAAAAGTTGGGGGCAACCATAGTCAGGATGTACCTTCCTACACCGACAACCAACGCTGCTGGTCTGGTTGCTCCAGACTGGCCTTTGCTCCCTTCTGCGAGAGGCGCAGCCCGGACCCTCCTGGTCCACTCAAGACGCCATTTTAGGCCCACCACGTGGCCCTGAAATTTGCCAAGGCTTGTTGCCCCAATCCTGGGCCCAGCGACGCCGACAGCATCAACCTTCGTGGGACAGCTCGCACCTCCATCCTGGTCGCCGACAACTCCTCCTGGTCCGTGAGACTGCAGAGCCTTGCGTCACCCACTCACCTAGTCGAGGTGACGATCATCCGGTGCCCTCCTGGTACCCTCTGACTAGACCACTAAACTTTCCGTGCCCTCGGGCACTTGTATTGATTGTGCACCTGAAGTATTTTCTTAAGAGTTTCGTTGTGTGCTTAGTACCCTGTCCTCATAAAGAGTACAGGGCTGTTGTGATTCTAATAAATACACTGTTTATTTTCATAACACTTGTGTGGTGTCCTTTCACTTGGTGTTCAAGGGGTATGTGATGGTATAACAGCTGGCTTAACACGCCCTCTAGAGTTTAGCCCGAAGACTGCTAGTAGCCACGCTACTAGGATAGCTGGTCTAAGGTTGACTTACAACCAATCACCATAAGGGTTGTTTGGACCGATGCATAGTGGTCGCTAGAATAGTGAACACTGCATATCGGGCCAACTTCTCACACCCCCCCCTCCCACATTGTTGTGGTGGCCATCTGAGCTGAATCCCCCTCCCAAGCCGGTGAACTCAGCTAGGAACCTTGGGTTCCGGTTTGATAATGAATTATCATGTAAATCCCAAATCAGTCAGGTTTCCTCTGCCTGCTTTGGAAAGCTGCACATGCTCCGCAAATTCCTTCACTTTCTTCCTATGGAGTCCCGTCGTACCATCATCCATGCCCTGATCACCTCCCATCTCGACTATGCAAAAAGTCTCTATGTGGGAGCTCCAGCTTATCTGATCAAACGTCTGCAGATCGTTCAAAGGTCAGGCTGATTTGCAAAATCCCTTATCGCCACTCAATTTCTCCCCACTTAAGGAAACTCCATTGGCTTCCTGTGACCAAACGCATCCAATTCAAGTCTCTCGTCCTGGCCTTTAGATCGCTTCAGGGTCAAGGCCCAGTCTATCTTAGAGCTCGACTTAAGCACTCCTAGTCTAGTCGTGTCCTCAGATCAAACAGTCTCCGCCTTCTGGCTACCCCACGCTTCCGCCACTCTAGAATGGGCGGCAGAGCCTTTGCCGTGATCACGGCCAAAACCTGGAAACAGCCTACCTCTCTCCTTGCGGTCGGCCGAGTCAGAGACGCTCTTTTGGCGTTCATTAAAGACCTGGCTGTTTTTCCAACCTTAGACCCTGTCTGGTTCCTTTTCTGCCTCCTGCCACTAGCGCCGGGACACCCCCGTTGGGGGTAGCTGTGCGCTTTATAAGCTTAATAAATAAAAAAATAAATTGATGTGGTGAGTTTTTCTAGACCGGTCAATTTTCCAATGATCTTCAGCTCTTGTAAATGAGTTCCCCAACCATCCAGGTAATCATACGTTGTTATCACAAATTGAGGTCACTGAAAAATAAATTGAGACATATCAATAGGTTTGATTCTTTTGTCCACCAAGGAAGGATAGTTTTAATTTGCAAAGTGATGTGAACCATCTCATCGAATGAACCTTTTTTTTGAGCCCACTGTTTCTCCAATTCTTCCTGGAGACATCTCATTGGTAGGCGGCAGAAAGGAATTAAAGGGATGCTCGATGACATCATCCCCAGTTGAGATTTGTAAAGGTGTACTAAAATTGAATTCCTTTTTAGAAATTTGCCAAATTATTTTGATTGCAGTGTCTATCCACTGTTGGGTATATTTAGTCTTCTGTGGTGTCTAGAATGGCACCCAGAAACATAATCCTTCGTGATGGTTGAAGTTTTTTTTTTCTTTCGTTAGCCTAAGGCCCAATTGGCTGAATATTTGCAGATAAGCCTTTGTTGACTTTTTGCAGACCAGCAAGAAGGAGCCTTTATCCGCCAATTGGGGAGGTAGGAAACACATGATGGCATTCTTGTCTCAAAAAAGCTGCTACAGGAGCAAGACATTTTGTGAAGATACAAGAAGCTGATTTTAGGCCAAAAGGGAGAACGTTTAACTGGTAACGACTGAAAGCCAGTTCAAATCTCAAATAATTTTGTTTTTTTACATGTATGGGGAAAATGAAAATAGGCATCTTGGAAATCCAATGCGGTCGTACAATTTCTATGAGTAAGGAGCTGCAGAATTTCTTGACCCCTGCCCAAATGAAATTACAGTTTTTTTTAGGTATTTGTTTAATTCTCTGAGGTCTAAGATATGTCTCTATTCTCCAGATTTCTTTTTCACAAGGAAAAAACGGGAATAGAAATCTAAATTACTCTGAGAAAGAGGCACTGTTTCAATAGCTCCCATGTTTAACAATGAAGTAATTTCCATTTGCGATAAATGAAGAGGAGTGGGAGGTCTTTGGGGTGGGGTATGAGGAGGTTTTTGGATGCACTCCAAAGTGTGGCGGAATCATACTAAGTCTATGACACAGTAGTCTGTTGTAATAAGATTCCAAATTGAAAGGTAATTGTTTATGCACCTCCCACTGCAATCTGGTTTACCAAAGTTGTGACCACGTTGAGCTGCTTGCATTACTAAGAATTCGCTTTAGGATGTCCAATGAGACAGGCTGGGGAGCTGTCTGGTGCTTTAAACATTTTATCCAGATGAGGGATGATTGCTGATACTGGATTTTTCATTCATTTTATTCTCTCATTCTCATGAAATCTATAATGGGAATTGTCTTCACCGACTTTCGTAACAGTTCTTTAAAATCTTAAGGAAAGCTTGACTGGAATATCAAACCTTTTGGAAATCCTTTTCAAAAGTGCGTTAAATTCACCAATGTCATCTAATGGTGAGTCAGACAGTTGAAGAACAGGCAGTTGAGAAATCATCCCGCTCTAAACTCATATTTTGTTATGCACGTCCTGTTCTCCTCTGTCATTGTCTGTGCATCTGTTGTCGAGGGCCAACAGTAGGATAACCTTTGGCTGTGGTGTTTGCAGTTTTCGACTTGGAATAGGTGGAAGAGTATGAACATTATGTGCAGTTGGGAATCTTCTGATGTAATCTGGCAGCATAAATCTTAAATCCATGCAAAAGCTCTTGTGACCAGCATAATTTCTCTTTGATATCCATATTCTTATTTGAAAGGTTCATATTATTCAAAATATTAAACTAGTCATGCCTTTCTTACTTCTCGAGTGTCAGGTTGTGTAGAGATGTACTCTCCCTCCATGAAATTGTCATCCTGTTTTTTATCATGGAGGTAAATTGGGCTGTAGGCTGAGCCGAATGCGCCGTCATCATCATCACCTTCAGATTCTAGGAAAGTGACTTGGTGGCAAAGGTGAAACTTTGCTAGGAGATGTATGCGCCGGTATCAAGGGCATTGGAATGCCCTTTTCTGTTATTGGAATAACCTTTTCTCTTGGCGACAACGTGGTCGATGGTATCGTCATCAGTATCAGCTAACGTGTCATCAATGGTTTCTTCATCGAAGGTCTGATGGATGGAGATAAGGATGTTGTCATCATCGGTGAAAATGGTGCTGTTGATGACATTGTTCTAGTAGTGTCCCTTAAGGTACATGGTTTGTTGATGTCATCAACAAGGATTTCATCAATAGCTTTGCAATCGTCAATGATGGGTTTTTAAAAGCAATAAGTTCTTTATATGAAGGAGTTGGAGGAATCATTCTCCTTTACATGCTTAGTGTTTTGAAGATGGGCTTTGCTTTTCAGGGAGCCTATTATGACTTTAGTTTAAGTCTTTTTAGGAGGTTCCTCATTGCAATGTTTAGATGACTGATCTTCTGATCTGTCGCTCTAGTGAGAGTTCCTGGAGGATTCAGAGATACTTTCACTTTCATCATCTGAATGGTGTGCCTTAGCTTTAAGTTTTTAAAGCCACAGTTCACAATCTATCCTTTAAGGTGTTAGTGAAAAAGTTGTGACAGATATTGCAGTCTTTCACTTTGTGAGAAGCATGTTGGCATCATTCTTTGTGGGGGATCTTCTGAACGAAGCCTCTTTTTTTCCACAGGAACCACAAGGTCTGAAACCATTTTTGAGGTTTCTGACATAGTGTTCGTTCAGAATCTACATACTCAGTCTTAGATAAGTGGAAGTTCACAAAGGATTTCTAATGTTAAAGCAGAAACATTAAAAAATATGCCTTTTCATAAAGAGAATTGAGCAGACTCTAGGAAACTCCCATCACACAATGTGGGGTTGAAAATAAGAAGCATGGTAGCTCCTGAGGAGACGCTAACAGGGTGCTGCTGCCTGACTGGCTGAAGTTTAGTTCAAAGTTAAATTATGTGGATTGGTTACTAAATGTGATATTTTACAGCTTAGTTAGACTATGTATAACACAATACTGCTTTCTATTTATACAGTGGGACTCCTAATTCGACAATGGGGAATGATTTAAGCATATGAATCTATGAAAGATTCAATACTGGAGAGCATACATATTCAGAAAGGTTCTCTTTTCATCTTGCTGAGTATTCTCAAGATGAGGGAAAGTGGCCGAAAATCGTAAGACCCTGACTTTGCTATTGAAAAATCCATTCACCCACATCCTGTTTAGGGCATGTCTGCTGTTGTAATACTGGCATTTTCATTTCTTGTGTGTTCCAAAGATATCTATGTTCAGCTTGCCCCAAAATTGGAATACTTTATTGAGGTGCTTTTAGTTCAGTTCTCATTAAGTGCATTGGCATTAGGATCCGCTAAGTGAATCTGCCCATTCGTTGTCTTCTCCAGTAGGTATTCTGTTGCAAGAGCTACCTGATGGACCATAGCCCAGTTCCAGCTTGTACTTCTGCTGAGAGAAGGTGGATCTCATTCCTCCTTGAAATGTGGATGTAAAACATCAAAGTCTCAATTTCCGTATGTATGAATTCTGGGGAACATTTCAAAGCCTAGCTTCAATAGCTCTTCACTCCAGTATGTTTATATGGATGCTTGCATCACCCTTTCACCATTTAGTACTCGTGACCAGTTCTTGCAGGTGAGCACACCATCCCTCCATGGATTCATCTGTTGTCCAAACAAAACAAGTTATTTTTTGACCGAAAGTGTTGTGTCCACCAAGGCAAGATCTTTTTAGTTTGTGATGTGACTTTCACCTTGTTGAATGAATCGAAATTTGCCTAGCTTACGTAACGGTAAGTTTCAATTCTATTAAGGACACGGAGGTGAGGATTATGCTATATCTTCCTTCGCTTTATTAACATAAAGAAACCACAGCAGCTTAGGAAAAGATATAATACGAACAAAAATGCTTTAAACATAAAGCATTGACGTAATGTTCAACAAAAAATCAACAACAACTCCCAAGAGTCTCTTTGCGTATAATCATAGTCCATAGTCCTTTGTCTCTGTCCATCAACACTATATAACCGGACTTCCCATCATCTTCCTCCTCTTTCTTCGCGCAGATCACGCTTAAGCCTCATTGGTCCTGTTTAGCACCGTCGTTGCCTGTCAAAAAAGGAACAGCATCAGCGAGGTGGCCCAGGAAAATGCGACAACAAGGCGAGGAGCATTCAGTGAACAACACAGTACTGACAACGTAAAGGAAAACGCTTTACTTACTGCCATACGGGTGGGTAGAGACACCACTGTAGTCCGGGTGGGATAATCCTCGCCTCCGTGTCCTTAATAGAATTGAAACTTACCGTTACGTAAGCTAGGCAAATTTCGATTCTATGTCAGGACCGGAGGCTTCAGATTATGCTAGTTTAAAGCTTACTTACCACCAACTGAGCTAAATCCACCACCGGCTTAAAATAAAACCTCTTGAAGGTGGAATCCGAGGACCAGTCCGCCGCTCGCATAAGGTCCTCCAGACGAGCACCCACCGAGAATGCCTTAGAGGCCATGGCCCCCCTGGCGGAGTGTGCTCCAAAGAGAGAAGTATTGATGCCCGCTTCGTGCATGACCCACCGCACCCACCGAGCAATAGTGGGGGAGGAGACAGCTCTGTGTGGCTTCCGCAGGGCAATCAACAACTGACGCTCGCCCGGAGGGCGCAGATCCAAGGTCAGGTCCTCATATGCCTTGAGGCATTGCACGACACACAACTTAGGAGTGTCAGTAAAAGCTGGATAAGAAATGGAACGCGACGACGTCTTAGTGCGTCGGCCCACTGTAAAAGTAACCCCATCCGGGGAAAAAATGCGTGCAGAAACATCCAGCGCGCGCACGTCCGAGACGCGCCTACAAGAGACCAGACATAACAACATGGCTAATTTCGCCGAGAGCTCCTTAAGAGACAGATAAGAATTCGCTGGCCACGACAGGAACAGATTCAGAACCAAATTGACGTCCCAAAGGACGGAGTACCTGGGTTCTGGCGGCAGAGCGAGGCGAACCGCTCGCAGAAGCCGGCACACAAAAGGGTGTTCCCCTACCGGATGGCCATCGATGTTATCATGGCCCGCAGATATCGCCGACCGGATAGCATTGATCGTCCTATACGCTAAACCCTTGTCGGCCAAATGAGCCAGGAAATTCAGCACGGGAACAAGGCCGGCGACCATGGGATCCAAATCCCTTCGTAAACACCAACGCATCCACTTAAGCCAAGCGGATCTGTAACGCTTCGTCGTACTATCGGCCCATGCTTTGGAGAGCAAGTGCGCAGCTGACCCCGAAAGGCCCGGGAGCGTCCAGCGTCTCCTGAGAGCCTCCACGCCACGAGGCGGAGAGTGTTCTGCATGACGAGAGGGTGAGGTTCCTGATCGGGGCTTGTCAGGAGCAGAGGAAACAGGGGGAGTAGGATTGGAAAATCCCAAGAAAGTTCCAGAAGAACCGGAAACCATACTTGAGACCTCCACAGCGGTGTAACCAACACCAGTTCCGCACCCTGGCGGCGTATTTGAGCCGCCGTTCGCATGATCATGGAGAACGGGGGAAACGCAAACGGCTGTTCCCGACTCCAATCCTGCAAGAACGCGTCCGTGGCCTCCGCCAGAGGGTCCGGCCTCCAGCTGTAGAACCGCGGCAGCTGGTGGTCGAGACGGGACGCGAAGAGGTCCACCGAGAAGGGGCCCCAAAGGGAGTGTAGCCACCGGAAGACTCCCGGATCCAGTTTCCACTGGCTGGCATCCCTGAGATGTCGAGAGTGCCAATCCGCTACTTGATTGGATTGGCCTGGCAGATACTCCGCCGTCACCGCAATGTGACGAGACAGGCAATAATCCCAGAAGTCTTTCGCTAAGTCCGCCAAAGCGCGGGACCGAGGACCTCCCAGGTGGTTCACATATCGGACCGCCGAAACATTGTCCATCCGTAGCAGGACACAAGCCTTGACCGAATCTTTGGTCCAACAGCGAACCGCGAAGGAGCCCGCAAGGAGCTCCAAACAATTGATATGCAATTGTTGTTCTTCTGACGACCAGGCGCCGCCGGTGGAAAAATCCCCGCACCGGGCGCCCCAGCCCGACCTGCTGGCGTCGGATTCTATGATCAAGTCTGGAGCCGACCCGAAGATCGCTCGCCCATTCCATGCCTCCATGTGAGACAGCCACCATGACATCTCCTCCTTCACTTCGTCCGTGAGGGGAACCCACTGATCGTAACACATCCCACGGCGCAAGTGCTGCGCCTTCAGGCGCTGAATAGCCCTGTAGTGCAGCGGGCCTGGGAAAATCGCCTGGATGGAGGACGATAGAAGACCCACCACCTTGGCGACATGGCGCAGTGACGTACGATCCCTTGCGATCGTCTGCCGAAGCAGGTGTCGAATCTTTGCGACCTTTCGACCCGGTAGGCTCAAGACCGCCTGTACCGAGTCCACCACGAAACCTAAAAAGGTGATCTGCTGAGTGGGAACCAAGACCGACTTGGAGCCGTTGATGACGAACCCCAGTCTCTGAAGCAGGCCGACAGCTTGACGCAGCTGTCCTGCCAGTACCTCTTGGCACTGCCCCATGAGGAGGATGTCGTCCAAGTATACTATCATACGGACCCCTTGACTTCTGAGAAACTCCACTACCGGGTGGAGGACCTTCGTGAAGCACCACGGGGCCGAAGAAAGGCCGAACGGCAGGGCGGTGAATTCGAACACCTTGCCGTCCCACAGGAATTGAAGGAAACGACGATGAGGGGGGTGGATGGGAACGACCAAGTAGGCATCCTTGAGATCCAGTCGCACCATCCAATCCCGAGGGAGGAGCACGTCCCGAAGGAGGTGGATCCCCTCCATCTTGAAGTGACGGTAGACCAACCACCCATTGAATTCCTTGAGATTGATCACAGGCCTCTTTCCCCCATCCGTCTTGTCTACCAGGAAGACGTTGCTGAGGAACCCATGTGGGTGGCGCGTTGATAGACGGATGGCTCCCTTGCGCAGCAAGTCTGAGACCTCCCCGTCTATCAAACGCGCGTCGGATTCTGAGAAAACCATCGGGCGCGGGGGCCTCACCTGAGTTGGTTGGTCGTGAAACTCTATATGGAAACCTCTCACAGTTTGCAAAACCCAAGCATCGGCAGTGAGCAATTCCCACTCCCCGTAAAAGCTTGCCAGCCGCCCCCCAATCGGAACTTGATCCAAGCAAAGTACACTCACCGGGGGCATTTCCTTGTCCGGAGTTCTTCTTGAATCCTCTGCCACCATAGCGCTGTCCCCTCGTGGGGTAGAAATTGGTGTAGTTGGCCGAGGTCTGGTACTGACCTCTTCCGGAGCCTTGTCCACGGTTGTTGGTCTGCTGACCACGGCCGATCGCGCGGCCCCTGCCGCGACCGGCCCCTCCAGAAAAACGCTGGTGGAACACCCTCTTGATGCTGGACTGGGCCTTGTCCAGCGACGTGAACGTGTTCACGAACTTTCCAAGCTCGCGGATGAAAGGCTCACCGAAAAGGCCACCCTGGGCCACGGCACCTGCCTCCGACGAGGCCAGGTCCCCTAGCTTCGGGTCCAGCTTGATAAGGAGCGACCGCCGCCGCTCCGTGGACAGGGCACAGTTGGCGTTGCCCAAGAACACTATCACCCTCTGGGCCCAGTTGGAGAGCACCTCCGGTGAAATGGCGGTGCCATTCGCTCGAGCCTCCTCCGCCATATCGAGGATCTTCGTGGCGGGCCCGACCGCATCCAACAGCTTGTCCTGGCAGGCCCACCAGGACCGGTCGATCCCCTTCCTGGGGTCCTTCATGAATTTCGCCAGGAAGGTGGCCATCTTGGGGTCCAATTCTGGTGTCATGGCCACTTTCCCCTCCAAAGTAGGCCGAGGGCATTCCCCGCGCAGGCAACCCCTCGCCTCCTTCTCCAGGGGCTTGCGCAACCTGCCCGCGACAAACTTCGCCACCGTCTCCCCCGGGGCCCAGGCCGCGGAACGGGGGTGGACGATCTCGTCCGGGTCCAGCATGCCCGACTCATCTCGGGGCATCTCCTTCCCTGAAGGCGCCGGGAGCCAAGAACGGGTCGACTCCCCGTCGTCATCCGTGTCCGGAGAGTCGTAGATCGGGGAGGCGGGCGCCGTCGACAGGCCGCCCGAAGTGCCAGGCTCCACCAAGGGCGTCGGAGGCACCGCCGTCGCCTTGGCCAGGAAGGCGTCACGAAGACGCTCGAAAGCGCCCTTATCTACGCCTTGGGCTTCCGATAAAGGCCCTTCACCCCGGGGTCTCTTCGGAGCGGGCGGCAGCCCGCCGGACGTCCCCGGGAGTTCGGGGGACGGCGGCACCTGCGCCGCTGCCAGCTTTGCACACTCCTCCACGATGCGGGCCGAAAGGCGGTCCTCCATGGGCCCTACCACCTCCGTCACACAACGATAGATGGAGTTGTCCACCGCTTGGTAAAACTCATCATCCTGCAGATAGGGGCAGGTCTCTTCCTCGTACTCCCCTTCCATCTCGGAACCAAGGGGCAAATGCGGGGCACCCAAGAGGGCGGCAACCGAGAAAGTTCTCGAATGTGGGCAGGCCCAGCGGCTGCGATCAAGTTTTGGGCCAGCTGACGTGGCAGGTGGGCTGCACCAACCCCCAAGCGCGCAGACCCTCCTCGCCGGGACCGGGTCTACGTACCCCTCAAGCGCGCTAGGCCACACACTGTTAAAGAGGTGCACAGATCTCGCCCGAAGGCGATTCACGCGGTCAAAACCGCTATACAGGCCCCAGAGGGCGTCAAAAATTGTGAAAGTACAGACCCGGATCACCAGGTGTCAGAGGGGTACGCGAGGGTCGGCCCCTGCGCAAGCAGACCCCGCGGCGCGGCTCCTCGTACTGCGGAGGCGCGCCGGAGGGTCGGCGAGGCGACAGGCCGCCCCCTTGCGGTCTATGTACACACCGCACAAGTGGGAATAAAGTCGCGTAGGAACGGCAGAACGTTCCCGCAACCAGGGACTCTGAAAGGGAATAACCATGCAAGGAGTCCCCAAAGACCGCAAGACAATCAATCACAATAAAAGAAGACAAAATAGAAAAGCACTTATCTGGCTGCGGGAGCAGCGAAGAAAGAGGAGGAAGATGATGGGAAGTCCGGTTATATAGTGTTGATGGACAGAGACAAAGGACTATGGACTATGATTATACGCAAAGAGACTCTTGGGAGTTGTTGTTGATTTTTTGTTGAACATTACGTCAATGCTTTATGTTTAAAGCATTTTTGTTCGTATTATATCTTTTCCTAAGCTGCTGTGGTTTCTTTATGTTAATAAAGCGAAGGAAGATATAGCATAATCTGAAGCCTCCGGTCCTGACATAGAATCAGTGCTCCAGATCAATTAATTGGTGATGTATTCCTGAAACAGTCTCATGTGTTAACAAAATGGAATCAAAGGTATACAGGATGAGATCATCCCTAGTAAGGTTTTGAATAAGAACATGGAGATGAACTGTTTTCCTGTGGTAGTGTTGTTCAAATTCATTTTCATTCAGAAACGTTATCTTTCTTTTTTTTGTTATAATTCTTTATTAGCAATTTTAAAATAAAATAACATCATAGGACTATCAGCATCGACCACACAAATACAATGACCATATTAGATATTACAACAGAAAAAGTGTGTGGTACTTGCCTCTTGAAGATTAAAGAGAGTATACAGGAAAAAGGTGGAAGAACGACGGGGCGTGGGGAGAAAGTTAGAGCGAGGGAGGGGAGGAAAAGAAAAAGACATGTCTATTCCAGTATGTCCAGTGTAAAACATGCTGTGATGAAATGCGTGAGAGAAAGGAGGGGGGAGGATGTTGACATATCAATAATAACATACTACAGATGGTTATGCCGTGTTTAATCACACTGGGGCCATATCAATACTTATGTATATAATGTATTTGTATGATGTGTATATATTGTAAATATGTATCTATACTACTATTATAAAGGAAGAACGTTGAGGCTTTGAGGCGAGTAAACTCGGGAACCACAGCGCCAATCCACACACCCGATACATCGTTGTAATCCTCAGGGTGTGCAGATGGACATAGGCTATATAAAGTTAAAAAATACGTTATATTAAAAAAATTTACATTATAAAAAAAGTAGTGCCCTCGAAGTAGCGCCGGCCGCGACCTGCGTGCTGATGTCAGGAGCGCGGGGAGGTGCAGCGTCCAGGAGCGCGAGCAGGAGCGGCGGACATGGCGCGGGGGAGGAGGTGAGGAGCAGCCGACCGGCGGGAGGAGCGGTGACCAGCGGTGAGGAGCGGTGAACTGAGAAGCGGCGGCTGAGGTAAGGCTCCGGGGGACAATGTCGGGCAGGCGGGGGTCAGGGCAGGTGGGGGACGGGGACTTACATCCAAAACAGAAGGAGGAGCGGTGAACTGAGGAGTGGCAGCTGAGGTAAGGTTCCGGGGGACAATGTCGGGCAGGCGGGGGACGGGGACTTACAGCATCTGCCATGGAGATTTATGCAGAGTGCCTCAACACTGGGCCTTTGTGACATCCGGGGGACAATGTCGGGGCAGGCGGGGGTCGGGGCAGGCGGGGGACGGAGCGGCCAGGGGCCCGGGCTGCTGGGCAATGTCGGGGCAGGCGGGGTCGGGGAAGCCTGATTGCTCCCGGGCAAGGTCGGGACGGGCTGCTAGTACTTTATATATTATTTCTGCTGTTGTGTGCCACCTTGTCCTGTGATGCGTATATCTGTGTTTGTAAATTTGTGAAATCATATGCTTTGCAAATAATTGTACATTACAAGGTAATTAAATATATGTTGTGTATAAAGTTTTTTGTTTAATTGATCCCTCTATAACCACCTTTTTCTACTTCCTCATCCTTGTGATGTCCCTAGCCCAGGTTTGGGAGGGTTATTTGGGCAGAACCCCTGCATAGTTTTTCTAGCATATCAATACTTAAACACAAGCGGAAGGGATTGTGCCCGGGATGTATAAACCCCTAAGGAGGTATGATATTTCATTTGGTGAACGAAAATGAAGTGTGTCTGGCCTAAAAGGATCATTCCGCTTTCAGGTACTCTCATATGCGGATGACCCGCAAATCATAATCTACATCTCCAATGATCAGCAGCTGGTTCCCCAAAAGTTCAATCATTGTATGTCCAGCATAATATGCTGGATGAAGGACAACACTCTTAAAATCAATATGGACAAAACCCAAATTTTGGTCTGCGGCCCTCAAACCTCTATTTGTCTGCCGCCTAGTGGTCCGTAAACTGCGGTGCCCTTCCTGTTCCTGTTAAAAAGGCTAAAAATCTGAGAGTCCTCTTTGATGAAGGCCTGTCTTTTGATGCCCAGATGAATCGCAAAGTTAGTTAGCAATGCATTATACCCTAATGCCAGCATAGGTTCTCTGACCAAGCTTCAGGTGGTGCAAAAAACTGTGGCAAGACTTATTCTTAACATCCCGAAACACCAGTCCACAATGGAAGGAATCCGTGCCTTCAAGGCTCTGAACTTGGTGTACAAAGCAATGCATAGCAAAGGCTCACCAAACCTCAAAACCTTGTTCCAATGGTACACTCCAGGCAGAGTTAAATCGCCAATATGAGTATCACCAATTGGTAATACGCATAACATAGTACACCCATTCAGAATTGCTAAGGAAGGATGAGGGATTACCTAACTTAGTTAATGAAATTCAATTTTGCACCATAAGAATGTCAAAGTCACCTTAAATATAAATTTAAAAATAAAAAATAGTGGCTGTAGTCATATACTTATTCGCCAGTAATTGAAAGATATTGTGCCCCATATATTAGACTAATGTAAACCTTAAACATCATAGTCTACTTTCTATTTCTATTAAGATTTAAGTATAGATACCAATATATTAAACTTTCCTCCACTATAAAATTGTAATTTATAGTAAATTTGCTTTCTGTTGGAAATGTAAAAATACTGAACGTGGCTGGAGGAAACATTATAATTCAGAGGATAAGCTGAACTATAAAAGAGAATTAAAAATATATCACAAACTCGTAAGAGCAGCCAAAGGCGCTCATTTTAAAGAACGCATTGAATCTGCTAAAAATCCTACCAAGGAACTCTTCTCGATTTATAAAGAGCTCACGGTCCCAACCAGACTTGAGGCCCAAGATACCTACTCTAATGAACTATGTGATGACATCGCAGATTTTTTCATAAAAAAAGTGGATTTAATACACGCCACCTTTACAGGTAGCATGCCGACTAAATACTCGATAGTGAGAAGTGATTCTGCTACCAAGTCCCATCTGACATGCTTTATAGTTCCTGAGAGGCTAGACCTGCTTACCATCGTAAACGGCATCCAGTCCGGCTCTCCCCTTGATGTGATCTCTCCCAATCGCTGTAAGGGAGTCTTTGATTGTATGATTGAGCAGATTGAACACCTGATCACCTTATCTTTTCAGGAGTGCCATGTGCCTGACGTATGGAAAACGGCACAGGTTATACCCCTGAAAAAAAAAGCCAATATACATATCTCCCAGCTACAAAATCTCCGCCCTATCTCTCTCCTCCCCTTCTGTGGGAAAGTTGTGGAGAAGGTAGTGAACAGTCAACTCATGAAATTCGTTGAGGAGAACTCTCTTCTCCATTCCACACAGTCAGAGTTTAGAGCAGGTCACTCCACAGAGTCGGTGGTTCTCTTCTCCACAGAATGTCTGAGACAACTTGTAGATGAGGGGCAGACGGCAACGTTGTTTTTTTTAGATCTCAGTGCAGCTTTTGACACCGTGCTGCACTCGACACGGCTGTCTCGCCTCTCAGACTTGGGAGTAGAAGGATCAGCCCTGGAATGGATAGAATCCTTTCTGGAAAACAGGAGTTTTCAGGTACACTGCCCTCCTCACAAATCGTCTCTTTGCAAGCTGAGACATGGGGTTCCACAGGGCTCAAGTTTGAGCCCTACGCTGTTTAATCTTTATATGGAGCCCCTAGCCCATATTGTGGAAGCCTTTGGTGTGGATATCGTCACATATGCTGACGATACCCAACTAATAATTAAACTTACCCACAATCAGGCAGAGGATGCCACAAACTTTTCCAACTGCATGCGGTCTGTGGCAGGGTGGATGAACAGCAACTGCCTACGCCTTAATGGCGATAAAACAGAACTGTAGGTGGTTGGAAAGTCCACCTCTGCCTGGTCGCAGGCCTGGTGGCCAACAGAATGAGGTGCAATCCCCCTCCCGGCGGACTCCGTTAGAAATCTAGGAATCTGGCTGGATGCAGAGCTTTCTTTCAAGCAACAGATCAGCAAAATTACGGGAAAATGTTTCGGAATATTAATAACACTCCGTAAAGTCCTCGACCTGCTCCCCATCAGTGCCAGGAAAACACT
Source organism: Lissotriton vulgaris (assembly GCF_964263255.1). NCBI lineage: Eukaryota > Metazoa > Chordata > Amphibia > Caudata > Salamandridae > Lissotriton > Lissotriton vulgaris. The sequence goes on along the minus strand of NC_141685.1, from coordinate 771,965,245 downwards.
TATTCATGCCCTAGTCACTCCACATTTGGACTACGGCAACGCTCTACTCCTAGGCCTAAGCAGAAAAGGCATACACCAATTGCAGTGCGTCCAAAATGCTGCTGCCCGCCTGGTACTCAACCTTTGACTGGTCTGCCCTGTTCCCATGATGCACTGGGCCAGGGACAGACTAATTTGCATATAGCCAGGTTCTGAGCTGGGATGGTGCAGTGAGCTAAAAAATGGTGATGGATCAAGCCCTGATCTGTTGACTGTGTATGAATATTCTGTTTAATTCAGATACTCTGTCCATCATCACCCCCTTTTCTGAATCACCTTCCACACAGGGCATCTGGAAAAACGGCATTACGAAAACTTTACTGGCTCCCTATTGAGGAGCGCATCACGTTTAAAGCACTCTGTTTTGCCCATCGCATTGCCCAGGGAAAAGGTCCAGGTTACCTGCGAAACCTTCGCACTATCCATCGCCCCACCCGGAACCTCAGATCTGCCGGAGCGATGTTGTTTCGGATTCCTCGCGTGCGCAAGACTAGGATGGGAGGTAGCTCCTTTCGCTTTCTAGTGAGTAAGCACTGGAACAATCTCCCTCTTGACTTGCGCATGGAGCCCTCCGTAATGAGATTCAGACTAAAATAAAAAACTTACCTTTTCCCAAGCTAATAATTGTCTCTTTGTAGCCTAGGATCCAGACCTGTTCCGGACCTCGGCCTCTTCAGGGAGCAGTAGCATTTCTTAGCGCGGGGACACACTGTCTTGAGTGTAACCAGGAGCTCTAAAAGTGGTTTTATTATTATTATTATTATTAATAATATTATAGAATACATTTCTCTATAACAGAAAACATTTAAACACTTGAAGAGATCATAAATGTAACTGACTACTGTTAGCGTAGAATATCTCCATTTAGAATAACATGGACCGTTTAGTCTGTTGTCGATATCTATCCCCGATTGGGCAAAAGAGTCGAACTATATCTTGTTTTTTATAGAGTAGTTAGTATACCCAATACTTCATAACAGTTTTGTACACATTTTTTTATATGTAAATTTTTGTTTTATCGAAACCTTAGAAGAATTGCTCTCAAGTTTCTATATCGTTTAGTTTCCTTTACATTTCCGGCTTTTTGGAGCCATGGACATCGTTCACACAGGAACCAGATCCTTGTTTGGCCGTTTAAATAGCGTACGCGGGAAGAACTCGTTTGTCTTCTCTTCTCCTGAAATCAAGTTGCTTCGCGAGTCTCGCCCCTGGTCTGCAACATTATATCAAGAAAGACGGTGAGTGTGTGTTATTCTCGGAGATCTCTATATCTAACGAGCTTACGGCTGACAAGCTCTAAAATCTTATATTTTATCGTGCCGTTATTATTTTTCAGTGGGAGTATCGAGTTCGAGCCTCATATTCGGAGGTATCTTACAACATGTATCCCGTGATTATTTAAAAACGCAGGTAAATAATTAACAAGTAAACATGTTAATCTAGCAGTTGTCTAAATACTAAACTGTTAAAAACGAAACGAGTCGCGGCTATTAAGTATTTATGTTGTTTTCCTTTATTAGTTCACTACCTATCCACTTTGCGACCAGGAGGCGAAACGCTTCATATTAAAATCCCAGGTAATATATTTTTGGAGTAAAAAACTATTCTATAGAAGACACAATTCGATCTATTTAATTAACCAGATTTGTTATAATTATGGTTTGCAGATCGTAACATAATTTTTTCACTATTGAACTACAATCGTCATCGCTTTTAGAAATAGAAATATCCTTTATCTATAACGAAGGTAATTATGTAAATTCACGACATTTTTCAACCAATTTGTGGCTTAACCCCATAAAGGTCTCTCTATCAACCCCCCCCCTTTTTTTCTTAAACTATACCCTTACAGATCAATATGTCCAGTTTAAGATCAGTGAAATCCAACATCTGACCTGTTTTGAGATATCGAGCTAGCATAAGATTATATCAGCAAATAAGCGTCAGTCCGAATCAGGTAATAAATCGCTCGAAAGGACAATTTGTTGTATGGTTATTTCAACACCCTGATGCCACATAATAATAAATATTAAGAGAATGCAGCATGGGCTAACTCGCCACCGATAGATCTCTCTAAGATAGATATTCAATACAACAAAACCTCTTTTATCTAGAGAAGACTGTAACATCTATTAGAATAAGGCCACAAATCAATAGAGAAATGAGTAAAGAATAAAGAAAACATTACTCGATAAGCAGGTTAATAATGTTTACCTTTTCTTATAGATTTTTTTGAAGAAACGTGATATTTAGATCCAATACCGCCCACCCCAATGACTGATTGATGGGAGCACATTATCAAAGTATTCTGATTATTACGGAATCATCTAGAACCGAGATTGTTTAAAAACTGTAAGTTTTATATTTATTAAATTCCCTATTCTCTGTATTAAGTTGGCAAGAGTTTATCAACCTTACAAATTTGTATTAATTTGACTTAAAAGTTCTTCATGTTATCTCTCTCCCAAATTTAGAGTATAGCCATTCTTTCTCTACCCACAGTTCAAGGCAATCGCTATACTCCTGAATCGTTATAAATCATTGAAGCCTTTAACATATAACATTATAAGATCTCTATGCAGATATCAAGAGAATGAGATTTTATCCAAATGAATTTTTAAACACCTAGAACAAACATTAGCTGTGCACTTCACTAATTATTGAATCATTTGTTGGATATTATAATTTCTATCCGACAATTCCCTCCGTCATGAACTTCTTGTAGGTTAATGAGCAATGATTTAAATGTTCACTGATTATTGAAATTTGTTTCTGATTATTACGTGTAGTAGTTCTGTTCGAGACACAAAGAGAAGTTACCTATATGATTCAAGTCATAGATAAATTTGATGTCATTCTATGCTCTGTTTTTTCTAGAATGTTGTCAATCATATAAATATAGTATCTACTTTGTATTACCATCTATTTTTATAGGTAGTACGTGGCTACTCCAGAAGAAGGCGCTGGTCACCGAAACGCGCGTCGAGAATTAATCTGTGCCACTTTTTTAATCTTTATCTGTAATTTTGTTTACTGTATTTTACAATGTTGATTTAAGTTTTTGTAATGTGATTTCATTGATTGTATTAGGGAACCATTTTTTTACCAATGTATTAATAAATTTCTAGCTATTGAACTTTTGGTTATACAATTTCCTTTCTCGTGTCTCTTACTTTACGATTGTTAAGAATTAATTGCCTAGGTTGTTAACTTTCATGTGAATACTCCAGGCAGAGCCTTGAGATCCTATACTCATGAAAAACTTCTCTCCCAGATTCCGTAGGTCGAAAGGGGTAGCTGCTCATTCTCAGTTGTGGCTGCTAAACTCTGGAACTCTCTGCCCTATTCTATCACGATGGCTGACTCACTCAGACCTAAAGGAAGGTTCTGAAGACCTGGCTCTTAGCTGGCGGTTGCTGGTCTCTCTACCGTTCGCCCAGCACCCTGACACCTTATGATTTTTGTGTGCTTTATAAATACTATCCTATCCTATATCAACTGTGATGAGAAGTATAAAGAAAGATTAATGCTCTGTTTTTGAAAGTTGTATTTGCAACGCTGATGGCATAATATAGGCAGGGGAAGGCTAATAAACTTCGTATAATTATGATGTAACAATACATAATATTTGGGGTGGTTTAGCAGTACTAGTCTGAGGAGCCACGGTGCCAGGAAACCAGAGAGGAAGGGGAGGTAGAAACGGGGGGGGGATTGGTGGAGAGGGAGTAGCAGGGTAAGAAGGGGGGTAAGCAAGGATTAATATCATTGGGAAGGGCAGGAGTGGGGAGGGCTAGTGGGAAGGGGAGTAGAAGAAATAAAAGGGGGATAGGAGGAAGGGGGCTTGTGTTTGTGGGTATGTGGTATAATAAAGTAGAGTAGAGTAAGATGCTTTGATGACGTGATGGAGTCATGTTTATTTTCTATGTGGGCTTCCTGTCACGGGGCAACCCTCACTGTCGCTCTCTATATGCAAAAAAGGCGCCCATACTTGGAGAAAAAGGTAATATTGATCATGTAAATTGTATATGACTCTTTCATTGGAGGCTGTGTGGATCATGGCCACCAACCAAGCCTCTTGAGACAGAGGAGTCGGCGACCTCCACTGACGCAGGATATATAGCTTAGCTGTGGCAAGTGCAGTATGATAGAGTTGACGTTGTGGTTTTGACAACTCTGGGGAACATCGCAAGTCATGTAGAAAGATAGCAGCAGAAGTGAATGGCAGACGCAAGGGCATAGTGGTGCTCAAGGTCTTGCCCACGTATGGCCAAAAAAATTATACCAAGGGACATTCTCATATAATATGGGTCATATCGCAAGCAGTATTTGCACATCTCCAGCAATTCGCGTGCAAAAGAAGGCCTGCTTTATGTAGTTTTATTGGTAACCAGTGCCACTCATGTAAGATTTTGAATATGCTAAATTTTAGTCTTGCCTCTCGTTCACCCCTGTCCGATTCATCTAATAGTTCCTCACACTCCTCCATTCCATAAGAGACTGAAAGTCGGGCTTGCCATCTGTTGCGAATGTTTTTTAATAGGGGTTGTGAGAAAAGATGAGTTCTTCGTACAGGCCGGACGTGACTCCTGTGTGCGTTCACCACATGTGGAGGTACAATAGCACTGGTGAGGTTGGTAATCATAATGGCCAAGGGCACGGTCCCAGACATTTCTTCAGGCAGCCACAAAGCTGCCTATATCTGCAAGACTGCAACATGGGATGGGCAAATTCCACTTATAGTTTAGCAAGTGTTTTAAAGTCCCCTTTGCGGAAGAGTTGATCCAGGGTGAGTATGCCCACCGTCTCCCATAGGGCCCATAATAGCGGCTGTTTATTGATGCGTATGCCAGCATTCCGCCAGAGGGGGGCTTTCTCGTGAATTCGCGGGTGCGAGCCCATTAACCGATGCAAACTTTGCCAGGCCCCGTGCATGGCTAATAATATCGGGTAGAGGGGTTTTGGCGGCACACTTCTTGTCCATATAAAGCAGAGAGGCCATCCCTGTAGATAGCAGGTGTCTCTCTATGTGCACCCATTGCGGTACATCAGAGGTATCTGTTAGCATGTATGCCAATTGGAAGAGCAGCAGTGCAAGTGCAAACTGTTCAATTGATGGGAGGCTTAATTCCCCACAAGAACGACGAGCCTTCAATTTCACCGCGTCCAGACCGGTCCTCAAGGAACCCCACAGAAAGGATTTTATTTTGGAGTCAATTAAACGCAGTGTGGCCAGGGGTACCTGTAAGGGAAGCATGCCCAAGGTGTATATGAAGCGCGGGAGTGTGACCATAGGCCATGCGTATGGCTTGTACCCTCCCCACATAGAAAGCTTCAACGTCTTCCATTTATCAAAGGCTCATTGCATCTGGGTTAACAGGGGACTCATATTGTCCACAATCATCCCCTACATTGTTTTATTCACCAATAAGACGCCCATGTTTTTGAGGCGTGAGGGTTGCCAATGGAATGGGAATCAATGTATGGCCGCCTTTGTGGTTCAGTCCAAGATGGGCAATGCTTCCCTTTTGTCCCACTTTATTTTGTAACCATAAGGATGAAAATGTGTTAATTATTTGAAGCAGAGACTGTAGAAAACTGGGTGGGTTCGTGAGGGTGAGTAGGATATCATCTGAATACAGGTAGAGTTTGGATTCCTCTACTGGGAGGGGTACACCCGTGACTGTGGTTGATTGACGTATGGTAGCTGCTAAGGGTTCCATAGCAAGGAGAAAGAGAAGTGGAGAGAAGGGGCAGCCCTGGCCTGTCCACGGACGAATTGGAAACAAGTCTGAGATGAAACACCTACAATTTACCTGCGTGGTGGGATTGTGGTATAGCAGTCGTACTTTGGCAATGAACTGATCTCCCAATCCAAATCGCGCCAATACGTTAAAAAGATAGTCCCACTGGATGCTGTGAAAAGCTTTTCCCCGCATAGAGTGACAAAGCTAGTGCATCTGAGGGAAGATCTTTAGCGGACCATAAAGTATGTGCCAGAGTTCGCATACATGATTTCTGGAGAACGGCCTGGTATGAATCCTACTTGTGTATGCTGGACTAGGGAGGGGAGAACTTTGCAGAGAAGGGCAGCCAGGATACTGGCTAAGATTTTGACATCACAATTCAGCAGTGATATGGGGCAGTAGCTGGCACATAGTGTAGGGCCTTACCCAAGCTTAGGTAAAACAGCAATCACTGCTTTATTGGAGAGGGGGCCTAAAGAGGATGTGTGCTCCGCTTCTTGGAATGCACCTGGAGAGTGTCACCTACCCCTTCTCCACCCTATCTATAGAATTCCGCCGGGAATCCGTCTTCGCCGGGGGCATTGTGGTAGGAGAGTTTTGCAATTGCTTGCGCTATTTCCGCCTTGCTGATCTTTCCTCAAGGAGTTCTCTGCCCTTATCCGATAAGGGGGAGAGTCGCCTTAGAGAGGAAAGTGGTCGTTTTAGCTGTGTCTGTCTGTGCTCCAGGAGTGTAAAGGGTCTGATGGAACTGAGCAAATTTGTTTACAATATCTTGGGGATGAGTGAGAGTTGCCCTGTTGGCATTGCCAGTATGGCCATAGCAGCTTCTCTTTGGCGTAACTGCGCCGCTAGTAGCCTCTCTGCCTTTTCTCCCTGCTCGTAAAGCCTTCCTTTCATCAGCCTTTGAAGTGAAGAGGCAGTTTAATGCCATGCGGGCCTGTTCTAAGGATTTACGTTGCTGCAGGGTCGGTTTCTTTGTGTATAGGCGGGTATAGGACACAATGTCCCTTTCTAGTTCTTTATGCAGAGACATTATTTGCCTATTAGCCTGTGCTGCACCCCACATTAGCTGACCCCGAATTGTAGCTTTCGCTGCGGCCCAGATTATCCTGCCGGAATTCACAGATCCCAGCTTGGTAGCAAGATAACCCGGGAGGTGCTTATGTATTTGAGATTTACCTTGTGGGTTGCGATGGCGCTGTATGTTCATGTGCCATGGCTTGCGGCCCGGAATGGTCAGTCCCACCTCCAGTGAGGGGAGAACCGGTCAGTGGTCAGAGTGCGCAGCTTCTAGAATGTGGGAATCTCAAACTAGTTGCATGGTCATCTGGGAAATCAGGAAATAGTCCAATCGGGAGAGTGTGCCGTTGGTTGGGGAAGTGAATATATATTTTGCGTCAGTCGGGTGAGAAAGGCAACAGTGGTTCAATAGGCCGTTGTCAGTCAAAATCTCGTCCATTAGAGCTCTGCCCGCAGCATTAATCTTGTCAAGGGGGCCGGTTCTGTATAGAACAGGGTCCCTTACAAGGTTCCAATCCCCACCAATAAGATACTGTGAGGCATCTATTTCTACTAGGAGGCGATTCAGTTGAAAAAAGAAGGACTTTATTGCACCAGGCGGAGCATAGACAGATCCAACGCAGACAAAGGCCTCTCCTATGCGCAGCCGTGCAAACGCGTATTACCTATCTGGATCTATCCATGTCTTGGACAACGTGACTGGACGAGATTTGTCCCACATTTCCAGGTAGGCGTCACATCCGGAGAATCTCCCTAGCCTATGCTACTGTGAATCACCTTGCCCACCTAGTCTCTGCGCAACTTTTCAGACTCCGGGGCGTCAAGATGTGTTTCCTGCAGAAGTGCTATGTCCATCTTCTTTGTTTGAAGGTAGGAAACCACTTTTTTCCTCTTTATGTAATGTGTAATTCCATGTGCATTCCATATCACCAAGCATAAGAGGTGAGAGGCAGCCATAGTGTGGAGGCAAGAAGAAATTGATGTTGATGAGCGCCTCTAAAGGGTGTGTTAAGTATGCTCAGTGGAGTGTATGACGCACAAGAGGGCAGTGGAGGTAAATCCTGCTTTTATTATGTGTGTGGGTGACGGGGTATCTGGATCGGTGTGTGGAGAGGGGGGAAATGGTTAGAGATAGAGAAGCATGGGTGTTAGAGGAAGGGAGGAAGAAAGAAGGGTGTGGAACAATGAGGAAAAAAGGGAGGTCAATGGAAAGACAAAGACAGGGGAGGGAAGGGGAGGCCTGACACGTGGAGAATACATTACAGTTTGGTGATGCAGCAGGGGAGTGGAGAGGAAGATGTCAATGAATCTTGGTGTACAGCCCAGGGGGAGTAGGTTGACTTGTCGGGAAGTGGGGTGTAGAAAGAGGGAGGGGAGGGAGGAAGAGAATGAGGATAGGGCTGGAAGGGGAGGATTAGTGGGTGCTGGGAAACGGCACAGGGGGTAATGATTCTCTGAGAGCTGGTCTACGCTCACTGGGGCATCACCAAAAGGCAGGACTCCTTCAGAAGGACTGGGCTGCAGCTAGCGGCTAAATGGAGGAGTGTATATATTATTATGATGATAGTGCAGATTTGGTTGTATGTTTTGATAGGAGAGATATCTAGATGTGATACAATAATGTGCTGAGTGACTGGACCCGGTGTGTGGGGGGGAGCATTAAAGAGGCAGAGGCATATAATGTTAAGCAAAGCTGGAGGTGGTAACGTAATTTATAGTTCTAACAATGAAGAGCAAATTAACCATTTCTGTAGGCAATATATACTGTATATACAATTAAGAAAATAAGCAAACAGTTAATATAGATATTCTTAACACTGTAAAAAGCAATAATCAGCTGTCACTTCTAGCAATGAAGAGCAAACAAACTATTTCTGTAGGCAATATACACTGCATATACCAATAAACAAATAAGCAAACAGTTAATATAGATATTATTCCTAACACAGTGAAAGCAATATTCAGCTGTCCGGAGTCTTTTTGGAATTGCGATCAACGGCAAGTTTGTACCTGGAATGAGAGCCAGCGGACAGACCTTACTTTAATTACAGTCTGCATGTAGGGTAGGTTTTAGAGGCGAGCAGGACTTGTCCTTATGTTGTTCCTGGGTGAAGGTGGTCAAGGTTTGCAGAGCCGAAGTTTTGTCATCATGGGAGAGGGCTGCTCTTTCCCGATCTCTGCCACGGTGCCAGGATCCACTGGAGTGACGCGGTCTATTGTCCGGTGACAAGAGGGAGATATCAGATAGTGCCTGCTCCGGGGTAGCATGGTGAGTGTCCATTTTGTGTGTGGTCTAGGAAGAGACGCAGGTCCTCTGGTTTGTAAAAATCTCTAGAGATTCCATCTTTGGTTGCACGGAAGCAGGCAGGCTCAAAGAGGCCTTATTTGATGTCCAACTGTGGCCTCATGGAAAGAAATGCCTTGCGGTGGTCATTGATTTCCCTGGAGAAGTCAGCAGCCAAATGTATATTGTGACCCCTGTTGCGGGCTGTGATCAGTAGCTGCCTCGCCTGCCAAAGCCTAAAGAAACAAGCAATGAGGGGACGTGGTCGTGTGGCGAAGTCTTTGCGTGGGGGTCCAATGCTATGGGAATACTGTATTTCCAGTGGCGGGTCAAATGTGATAACTAGTTGTGTGGTATGGGAGGGCAAATAGGCAGCAAAAGAGGGTAGAGGTCAGGTTATTGGTGACCCAGTTATGGACCTGCTTTAGCCGCACTACTCTGGCTAGTCGGGCTTGGATACCAGGCTCCCACTTGATCCTTGTAAATGTTGAGGTATTGAAGTGCGTTGAGAGTCGTGTTTGACTCTTACAAGGCTCTTCCGTCTAACCAGAGTGTTTTCTGTTATGTCACACCAACGGTACCTTGACAAATCTTCTGCAATGGGATTATGGCGAGAGCCTGTCTGGTGCCTGGGGAGTGGTGATGAAGCCAAGGCCCTAGATGCTTAACTCAGGGTACCTCTTGTCTGCATAGAGGGGGGGGGGGGGGCGGCTGACCTGCAACTCTCCCTCTCACCTATGTGATGGTAATTGCAGGGCACACTATGGCGTATATGATGTGGCTCGGTTCTGGAACTGGTGTAGGGTCTGGTGTGCCTCAATCCCACTTCTGGACAATGTGTATGGAGAGGGAGCCACACTTACCCACTCATGGCGCTCGCCTCCGCAGCTCCGATGGGGTCTTTAAGCGTATTCGCCACATCAGCACTCTAGTGTTTTTTTTAATCCCAGAAAAATAGGTGGGAAACAAGACGCCAAATTCAGGGCAAGAGACATGAGGCAATCAGGTGCGAAATCTCAAATGCGAAAGGGTGGTGCCGCTCACTCAGTTCAACTCATCACAGATCCGAAAGGGTAGGAGGACGTTACTGCGGGTATCATGACCTGTTAATGCCGGCAGGTATATGCGGAAGGAGGCTGTGGAAAAGCCTCCCCAGGTCCTCCTTGTTCACTTCAGTCATGCATTTTCCCTCTCAGATGTCCTGGCCTAAGTCATTCAACATGGTGAAGATCACCAGCACTGTTGAAGAAAATACTACTACCTCAGTTGCCGCCGTCTCAATTGTCGATTGCATTTCTCCTCACCGGCGTTCTAGACTAGGTAATTCAATAGGATGAAGAACATTGGCAATTCTGTGGGAAATACCACCACCTCAGTTGCCACCGCCTCAATTGACGATTGAATTCAATTATGCCAGTCTTGGTAAACCGGAGCAGCAGGCGGTAGAGCACAAAAAGATGGAGGTGGAGTTGATGAGCTACGCAAGGGACGAGGCTGTGAGCCTGTCTCTAGGCCCAGCTGACTCACCCGTTCCTCAGGCCGTCAAACCATCTGTGTCCGATGACAGCGTCTGAACCCAGGCCACTAGGGTCCAAAGCTCACAACCGCTCGTGAGGCATCTGCATTGTGGTCTCAACCGCACTAAGAAGGCCACCGTCCCCCGTCCGGAGTCCGTCCAAAGCGGAGCTCCCAGATCAGGCGGCCATCTTCCCTTGTGGCCAGACCACGCCATCAATGTTATCTTTCTGCAAGGGATGACAGAGAACGTTTACCTGTGAGGGAGAAATCTAACTTATCAAATAGTTTGAGACAAGTCTTCATAGTAGAGTCTTTAGCTGGTAAAAGGAAATTCTTCCAATCAGCCACATATGGAAATACTTAGTGGCCTGGACTCCTCACAAAGCTGCCACTGGGGCTTTTTGTAAACATTCTTGGGACTGATTTTAGATCAAAAGGGAAGCCCTTGAATTTGTACTGGCAACCAGCAACTTTAAAGTGCAGGTATTTGTTTTTTTGGGGTGGATAAGGATGTGAAAATAAGTAGTCTGCAGCTGTAAAGGTGTCATGTATTCTCCTGCAAAAACAACAGGTGACGGACAGAATGCAGAACAATGTCATACATTCACCCCAGTACAGAGATCTGGGCCTAAATCCATCGTTTTTTTGCTCACCATGCCATTCCAGTTTGAACCCAGCCATATGCAAATCAGTCTTGAGCCTGTGCCCCATGGGAACAGTCCAGCCCGAACTGCCAAGCCAGGTCCTCCCTAGACTGGAAACAAGCATCCAAGGACCGGTTTTGGGCTTTCAGCCCTCATCAGCGTGGATAGCTTGATTCCAGTGGCATGGAGAGCACGGGACTCACGTCTGAGCATACCCGTCCCACTCGGGGTGACAAATGCAAAAACAACAGGTGATGGATAGAATGCAGAACAAGGTCATACATTCACCCCAGTACAGAGATCTGGGCCTAAATCCATCGTTTTTTTGCTCACCATGCCATTCCAGTTTGAACCCAGCCATATGCAAATCAGTCTTGACCCTGTCATGTATTCTCCTTCTAACAAGAGATGAAGAATCTGTGGCAGGGATACTATGTCAAAAGATTGTTTTGTTAGGTACGTTTGTTAATTGCTATAGAACTGAAATGAGACTCTGCTCGTTTGACCTCTGGATGAAGGAGAAGTGAGACTAGAATCCTACTTGCCACTGAGATTAGGGCATACATTCTATGGCATCTTTGAGTATCAAAGATAGTGTTGGTTGGTCACATATCTGGTTCTGGAGCGTCATTTTGCATAGAGGAATCAGAAGTAGTTTCTGAAAGAGTTCTATAGTATAATCAAATCTCATCAGATCTAGGAACCATCAGTCAGTTGTGATACCTTTTGTTCCTCGTAGCAAATCAAAATTCTGTCCCCATCTGGAAGACATATTGATGGTGGAATGGGGGTTGTGGCCAGTGCCAGTGTTGGGTTGTCCTGACCTCTTTACTGAGCTCTTCCCATACAGCATGGTGCTTTTCCTTGGTAGGCTGGTGGTGGTAGAGTCCTATATTGCTGTTGTTATGACTGTCCAACAGACTGTTGTCAAACTTGACACAGTTGATATCTGTAAGACTAGTATCCTATCCTATTTGAGCATTGTCCTTTTAAACAAGTACCATGAAAAGGCTGCTACCGCCTCAATTGTAAGACACGCAGTGACCTGGCAGCATCCGTGCCCAATTTTATAGGCTGAAGGGCATCATCAATGTGTCTTCTAAACAATGAATCCTCATTGAAGGGCATATCTAAAATTCTACACTGAATTTTCAAACCTAAACGAAGTTGAGCATCACCAGCCTTTCTGTCAGAACACAGCTGCTCCAATCAACTGCATAAACCCCCCTTGCTAACTCTAAAATAACTGAAGAGGCCCTTTCCCCTTCGTGCAATTTCTATCTGGCTTGTTAGGAGGCCTTTTTGACAATGGCCCTACATCAGAAGGACTTTAGCAAATTTCTTGTCAGCTTTCCTGGGAACCTTGTGAGGTGGCTTTTTAGAGGTTAATGGTTCTTCCTATAATGGTGATTTTCAAGATCGTTTGAGCTCCAAATTCACCCGCTTTGAAGCTTTCTTAAGAATGAGGGTTGAGTATTCCAAGTCCTACACTCAAGGGGAGCATCTTTTGCCTTTGAATTTTTGAAGCCATACAAAAAGCTTACCTTCTCTATCTTAGAAGGTTTTACTAGAAAATATTTAAAAATCTTGCAATCCTTACCCTTATGAGAAGGATGAAGACAGACTATGTTCAACCATTGTCCCTTCTGTCCCACGAGTAGTGACAGTGAGTAAAGAAAAATGTTTCAAAACTTCTCTCACATCAAGGTTCTTCTTGACCTCCAAATTTGTTATTTTTTTTTTATCGGAAATGCTGCAAAGAAGTTTCACCATAAGTGAAACATCCATAGGTTTTACTACTATTATCATCCATGATAACGTCTGGGCACAAAAACCTATTTAAATGTTTTTTAAATGTTTTTTTCGCTGTTATGCTTCATTTTAGTTTTGCTAACGTATTCAATTACTTTAAAACTTCACATCGGCGTCAAAACATTTTTACAAATATTCATACTTCGGCTTAAGCATTAGAATCTCACGTTTTTCCTTGTAGCTCCAAAATAACTGAACTGATTTCCACCAAACCAAAAGCAGGTACTAAATGACCTTCATTAAAACTAGTAAATCTTCCCTTCAATGATTTTGCCATGGCGTGTGCACAAAAATGCTCTATGCAAATCCCACTACACTGATGCATAAAATATTATTTTGGCAGTCCCCTGCCAACCCCTTTATAACTTCTGAACCATTCACCTGATCTACGTCAAATTGGGCAATGTCTACAATGTACACCGATGCACTTTCTCTGTAACGCTAGTAAAGACTAGTCTAAAGGACCCAAAGTTATTGAGGATATACAAATCAGATATCTTACGGAGTGAGGTGTCAACCTTAACTACAGAGGCATGAGTGAGCCTCTAAAATAAAAAAAAATTCTAAGGGACAACCCAGTCATATACCTCCATTTGAGTGGAATAAAGCACTATAACGTGCTCTCAATATTCATTTTAGTTTTTAAAACATTAAAAGAACTTGAATACAATAACTAGTAAGACAGAACTAAACTACTGATTATTTCAAGTAAAATAAATATATAAAATATATTAACTGTTGGATGTCTGATATGGTGACAGTCACACACTCCCCTCAAAATCCTTTGCACAACAGCTGCTTACCTTTGAATTCCTTCAAGAATATTCTTCACAGCCACCATGAGCTTTTGAAGGCACACAAAGGTTTCGTGAAGTGGCAGTATGCTTGTGTCCGGCTGCTCAAGTAGGAGAGGCTGAATACCAGCAAACTTCTGAAATAGGTCATTGCTGTTGATGACCAAACAAGACAAAGTATTTATTTTCATAAATCAAACAACATTTGTAAGATTTCAATCTCTCTTTTTTTGAGCCATAATGTTTTTAAAATGTGAATGCATACATATAAAAACACATATTACCTGGTATTTCTGATGTATCCCATTTGAAAATGTCCTTAACTTAATATTATTACTTACATTCTATTTTATAGTTATTATTGAAGAGGTGAGGCCATGTCTATTGTAGATCCATCAAGTTTCATACCTTGTGGTTTTAAAAGAGTTCTCAAATACTGCAACAAAGTGTATTGAAGAGTCAACGATTTACTGCTCAACATACACATTTTCATTATTTGGGGATTTTATGAAGGCCTGCATGTCTTTTTAGGGACACTTCAGGGAGCTCACAGTCTTGGAGAAAAAGCCTGCTTTCATAAACTAGAGCTGGTTTTGTTTGATAGGTGCGGTAGAATCTAGTATGTGGTTGTTCACTTGTGACTCACTTAATATGAAAGCTTAGTTTTAGGCAAGGGTAAAGACAATTCAGATTCAGCTCCATATAGAGTGAAATGCAGTAGAATAATACACTTTCGATCTTCTTAAAACAATCTCTCATAGTTTTGATCTTCTTACCCAGGCAGGAGCACAAGAACGTGCAAGCCCTAGTCATTCAAGGCCTTAAAAGCGGCCAGAAGACCTTCTCTCTGATCCTCATAAATTGCTACCTGAACCCCTGCACAACTTCAAAAGCATGCACCATAGGGACCCTATGTTTGACCATCAAGACAATCATTGAATCTCATCCCACACATGAAATCGTGTAGGTAGGCAACTTCAACACCAAATTCCAGGGCCATCGTCATAATGTGGGACAGAGGAATAGCGAACACGATCAATCCAACAATCTACTTAACATATTTGGTCTAAAATCTAAAATCGGCAGACCGGGCTCTGACGGATGCCCGCCCCATGTTCAAGAAAATCTCTACAATCGATTACATCTTCGTGTGCAGCGGTTTAATTAATCATCTTCAGAGCTTCAACATCGTAAATCGCACAGAAAGCGATTGCAATCCACTGGTAATAAATCTGAATTTAAACCGCCAGATAGCTGATACAGACAAGGAGCTAGGCTTACCCCATAGAAAATGAACCATTAAACGTGGTAAAGCAAATCAAATGGCAATCTTACCACTCGCCCCTGGTGGCTAAATGGCTTGACGGCATGAATTCTCGACTACAGGATCATCCAGGGAATCTCCTCCTAATAAACTGGGACCTGATGACCAGAGGGTTGGGAGCATTTCTCTAGGGACACAGGGGTCTTTCAAAGTGATTCCGGCAACTCCCAAGATACATAAACAAACCTCGGAGCATCAACCTCACGTGGAAGAACTTGAGGAAGAAAAAACGCCATCTCAAACGCAAACCAACAAATGGAAATTTACTGGCAGTTAAGGCAGCACGGAATGCCCACAAAAAACTATCTGGGCCCTGAAACATGCTCAGTAAGAAGAGTAATGGAAAAGTATCGTCTTAATGGTCAAAGAAGGTTTCCTAGCTCGATTCTGGAAGTATGTCAACACCCTAAAATCTTTTGGAACCCCGAGATCAAACGCGGTCCCGGCACCAGTGTGGGAGAACCACATGAGAACCCAGTTCCTGGCACAGAATCCGACAGCTATCACAATCACAGTCTCATAGAACGGAGAAGAACACCAAACCCTGATTCAACCGAAGGAAATTGTAAAACTAATAAAAACTATGAAGTCCAGCGGGGCGCCTGGCCCAAATGGACTCCCTGCGGGGATTTTCCAATCTGCTCAAGAGGGCCGGGCAGTGCTACTTACCCCACTATTCAACATGGCATACACCCTTGGTAAAACACCTGAAGATTGGAGGGGCTCAATACTATGCCAGAATCACAAAAAAGGAGACCGTTTAAATCCAAGAAATTATCGTTTAGTAGCTCTGTTAGATCTGGCAGCTAAAGCACATGCACGTATCCTTCTGGAAAAACTGGGAAATTGGGCGGAAGGAAATGAGTTGCTTCCTTTCTTTCAAACAGGCTTCCAAGGCAGAGCCGCTACAACCAACAACATTTTTGCTGCATCTGCCATCTGTCACCAAGCTGGACCAAACTCCACTCTATAGCTGCTTTGTCGACCTAACAGCAGCCTTTGAAAAGGTCGAAAGACAACTGCTGTGGAAGAAACTAGAAAATTGGGGTATTTCATCTTCAGGTCTAACAGCCATAGCGTCTCTCTACTCGGCAACCTGGGTACAGGTCAAAAGAAGCCACACATCTCTCTCTGCTAAAATCTGTACGACCGGAGGTCTGAAAAAAGGTTGTGTGCTTGCTCCCCTCCTTTTCAATATGTATACAGCAGACTTGGGAAGTCTGCCGTATACATATATAGACTAGACTAGGCAATCGCCCTCTATATTTCCTTCAGTACGTAGATGACGCACAAGTTACTTACCTTCGGTAACAATATATCTGTAAGAAACAGTAGTTAGTGTTAGATTCCTTACCTTAGAATATCCCCTGGAGTCAGACTGGATCCGGAAAGTTTTGCGTAGCAGTACCCCTGCGTGTCGATAGGCGTCGTCTGTGGCTCCGCGTCCGTCGTCGTGATCGCCGGGATGACGTCGCCGGAGTACTTAGACGCCGCCCTCGCGCGCTGACGTCAGTTCTTGTACATAGCTTTCCGCGCCAGGAACTCAGAGCCATGCCAGAGACCGACACTGGTGCCATGAAACTAGGGCCCGAAAGGGATGTCCTTAACCCTAGATATCGGTTCGCAGAAGAGGGAGGATGGGTGGGGCGGTAAGCGATCTAACACTAACTAATGGTTCTTACAGATATATCGTTACCGAAGGTAAGTATCTGGTGCATCTGAAAGATACCCCAGCAATACCAACCCCGATGGTGGGTCTGCGAACCAAGATCACACAAAAAAGTCCTGGAGAATGGAACGGCCGTAAAAAAGCCATCTCTCCGGACTTGGCTGTCCAGGCAGTAGTGTCTAGCAAACGTGTGCAGCGAGGCCCACGTAGCTGCCTGACAGATGTCCTGCAAGGGGACACCCCGACCCAGGGCAGTAGTAACCGCCGTGGCCCAAGTGGAATGGGCCCTCATCCCAACATTAGGCTTCTTTCTAGCCAAGAAGTACCAGACCTTGATGCACAACACGACCCACGAGAGATGGTTTGTTTGTGCAACGCCCGTCCCTTCTTCGCACCCTAGTAACCAACAAAGAGCTGGTCGTCCACCCGGAACTGGCGTGTGCGATCTAGGTAGAAGGAGAGCGCACGTTTTCAGTCCAGACGGTGGAGCCTCTCTTCCTCCTTCGAAGGATGCGGAGGCGGAAAGAAGGTGGGCAAGGTGATGGACTGCCTGATGTGAAAGGCCGTGACTACCTTTATTTTATTTTATTTATTTATTTTATTTTGAAAGTTTTATATAGCGCGAACAGGATCTTTGCAGATATCAGAGCGCTTTACACGGCTGGGAATGCCAGCAAGAGATTGGTGTTACACATAGGTAGAACAGCACATCAATAATACAAATATAACAGTTAAATGTGTGCATAGATAGTCAGTAGCATCGATAATACAGGTGAGATACATAGTCATAAATTTCGAACAGCGATTTAAATGTGTGCGTAGATAGTAGTAGCAACAATAATTCAGGTGAAATACATAATCATACATGTTCATACCTGCATAGAGTTCGAGCAAAGTAATACAGGTCGGAGTAGGGTCTTTCCAAAACCACGGTTGGGGAGGAAAGAAGGACGAGTCCTTAAAACAACTTTGTCCGGATGGACAGAGAGGAAAAGAGGTTTAGTAAATAGAGCCTGGAGCTCACTCACTCTCCTGGCAGAGGTGATGGCAACCAGGAATGCAGTTTTAAGAGTCAGAAGACGAAGAGGACAGTTATGGCTCAAAGGGAGCGCACATCAAATATGTCAGAACAAGATTCAAGTCCTACTGAGGCATAACGAAGGGAACAGGAGAAAACATGTGCGTGATGCCTTTCAGGAATCTATTTACAACAGGAGACTTGAAAAGAGAAGGCTGATCAGGAAGCCTTAGAAAGGCTGAAATGGCCGAGAGGTAGCCCTTGAGAGTGCCCAGAGTAGAGCCGTGCTGGGCAATAGACAGAAGGAAGAGGAGACATCTGAAAGGGGGGCAGAGAGTGGATCCACAGCCTTTGCTGTGCACCATGCCACAAATGTATTCCACCTGCAGGCGTATACCGTCTTTGTGGAGGGACGCCTGGCTGCCAGAATCACATCACAGACTTCAGGAGGCAAGTCAAATGGCATCAACTGCAGCCGCTCAATGTCCACGCATGTAGGTGGAGACTGGATAGGTTCGGGTGGAGGACCTCCACTGCTGCTGCGACAGTAGGGTCCTCCTGAAGAGGCAGACGAATCGGGGGATCGACTGACATGCTGAGCAGCTCAGGATACCAGTATCTTCGTGCCCAGTCCGGAGCCACAAGGATGACTTGGGCACGGTCTCGCCGGATCTTCTTCAGGACTCTGGGCAGATGTGGTTTAGGTGGAAAGGCGTACAACAGACCGCAGTTCAACTTGTGACGAAAAGCGTCGCAGAGCGAGTGCCGCCTTGGAAATTCCAACGCGCATAATTGATGACATTGCGCGTTCCCTTCGGTGGCGAATAGATCTAACCAAGGCTCTCCCCATCGCTGAAAGAGACCTTGCGCCACGTCTGAGTTCAGACGCCATTCGTGATCCATCATGTACCGGCGGCTGAGTTTGTCCGCCCTGGTGTTCAGAGAACCTGCCAGGTGTTGAACCACAGGTGTGACACCCTGGTTTTCCAGCCATGTCCAGAGGCTCAGAGCCGCCTGACAAAGGGTCCACGACCCCACCCTGCCCTGTTTGTTGCAGTACCCCATGGCGGTGGTGTTGTCTGTGAACACCTGCACTACACTTCCCCTGACAGCGGGAAGGAATGCCTTCAGTGCAAGACGGATGGCCTGCAGCTCCAGAAGGTTGATATGGAGCTGGGACTCCGCCGGAGACCAGAGCCTCTAATCTCCCTCTCTCCCATGTGGTCCCTCCCATCCCAGGAGGGACGCATCTGTCACCACTACGTGCTCTGGTTGGGGAAGGGAGAGAGATCTGCCGCTGACCCAATCGCGGTTTGTGAGCCACCACTGCAACTGTCTCGCAGTGCCCTCCGAGATCAGGACGTGGTTGGACAGGTTGCCCTGATGCTGGGCCCACTGAAACTACAGGTCCCACTGCAGAGCCCGCATCCGCCACCTGGCATGATGCACCAGTAGGATGCAGGAGGCCATCAGCCCTAGAGAGCCGCAGCGTCAACCTGACCGAGACCCGGGATAAAGGCTGAAAGATCGGAATCAGAGCCTAAATATCCCAAACCCACTGCTCGGGAGGAACCCAAAACTGCGCCGAGTCCAGAACCGCTCCGATGAAGAGGAGCTTCTGAGAGGGGCACAGGTGCGACTTCGGCACGTTGATGGAGAACCCCAGCTGGTGCAGGAGGTCAGCCATAGTCTGGAGGTGGGAGACGACTGTTTGGGGCGAGCCTGCCTTCAACACCCAATCGTCGAGATAGGGGAAGACTGAAACCCCTAATCTGCGCAGATGAGCTGCAACCACCGCCATCACTTTCGTGAACACCCTTGGGGCGCTGTTAAGGCCGAAGGGGAGCACGGTAAACTGAAAATGTTTGTGGCCTACCGTGAACCGCAGGCAAAGCCGGTGGGCCGGCAGGACGGGGATGTGAAAATATGCGTCCTGCAAGTCCTACGCTACCATCCAGTCTTCTGGGACCACGTCCTACTTCTGGCCCAGGAACACGCTCGATGGCCCCCTTGGCCAAGAGGGCCGTAACTTTGTCCTGCAGAAGTTGCAAGTGATTCCCCGACATGCGGTGGTACTGCGGTGGCATGGCTGGAGAGGTCGCCTCAAAGGGGTGGGAGTAGCCCCTTCGGACGATTTGCAGCACCCACCTGGCAGACGTGATGTTACTCCAGTGGGGGAGGTTATGGCGGACCCTGCCCCCTACTGGCGAGGAATGGGCCTGAAATGCCGGACTAGGAAGGCTTAGAGGCAGATGCTGCAGGGGTGGGTGTGGACTGACCCTGCCGGTGTCCCCCGGTACCGCCACGGCAGTAGCCACTTTCGCGACCGCACTGAGCCGGAGTCTGAGGCCTGTGGTTGGCTGGACGTGTGAGGGCATCCTTCCTTGGCCACGAAAGGAGCGAGAGGCGGAAGTTTGCTGCGTTGGCCAAGGCCCAAGGACTTGGCTGTAGCCCTGGAGTCGTTGAAACGCTCCAGCGCACTGTCCGCCTTGTCGCCAAAGAGGAGACGGCCATCAAAGGGCATGTCCATGAGAGTTGCCTGGACATCTCCTGACAAGTTGGCGGACCTCAGCCAGGCGGGGCGACGAACCGCCACCGACGTTGCAATCGCCCTACCCAACGAGTCTGTGGTACCGAGTCCACACTGAATGGAGTAGCGTGCTGCGTCCCGCCCTTCGGCTAGGGCTTGGGTAAGCTTTGCCCGGGCCTCCTCCGGGCACTGTGGCAGCACTTCCGCAACCGTATCAGACAGAGAGTGGGGGTAACGGCCCAAAAGGCAGGCGGTGTTGACAGGCGGCAGCCCTAAACTGAGGGAGGAGAATAGTTTCTTGCCAAACTGATCGTACCTTTTGGATTCCCGATCCGGGGGAGCGGTCGGGAATGCGGTCTGGGAGGTAGAGACCTGGATCACCAGGCTCTCTCGGCGGTGGGGTGAACGGACAGGAAGCTGGGGTCGCCCGGAGCTGGGCGGTGGCGTCGGGCCAGGTTCCGATCTACAGGGAGGCCTGTAGAGGGCTTGGGCCAAGTGCCCAGGAGAACGTCGGCGAGGGCTTCGATAAACGGCAGGAGAGGCTCCGAGGGGCATGCCTGTGGTTTGAGCACCTCAGTGAAGAGGTTAGTCCTCACGGCCGCGACAGGGAGCTCAAGAGCCAAGGCCTTGGCTGCCCTAGTCAACACCACGCTGTAAGCAGCCCCCTCCTCCGTAGCCACGGTAGGAGGGGAGACGAATCCAGTGTCGGGCGAAGTGTCCAGACCACTGGCCTCCCCCAGCTCGTCTGCCCAGTCCTGGCTCAACTGGCACTGCAGTGCCAGAGGGTCCTCAGACCCCTCCCGGTCCTCCTCATCATCTATCTCCTGATAGTCAGGGAAAAATGATGGAGCCAGGTCGTCGGTGAAGGGCTCACCGATCGGCGTCGAAGACGGCGCTGGCTCGACGCCTGATCCGGACCGGGGCTGGAACCAGGGACGACGTCGCCCGGGGATGGCGTTGGGGGCGTCACCCTTGGTGACGCCGCCAGCGGAGAGGTTGTAAGGTTGACTGGCGATGCCACGGATCCAGGCCTTGATCCTGCGGAGCCCTGCGGCATCGGGACCGGAGTCGTCTAAGGCGCCGGGGCCAAAGCACCCAGCGGCACCAGGGCCGGAGCCGCCGGCCCACTAGGGCTCCCAAACAGACCCGGGGGGGGGGGGGCCGAAGGCACCTCAGCAGGGTCCGACGGGGGAAGCGGGCCCTAATGGCCGTGAGGAACGTGCTGATCTCCTCCTGCGTCGCGTGCAGCCCAGGGACCGGCAGGTATGGAGCTGGGCGCGACACTTGAGGCTCCGGTGGAGCCACGTGGGCCGTGTCGCCCGAACCCCCGGCCGCATCGAGCGAGCATCGGGGGGAGTCGGAAGAGCGATGACGCCTCTTCGACTTCTTTTTCGAATGCCTCGACTTACCTGAGGACTTCGAGCCCGACGAGTGGTGGTGACTCGCCGAGAAGCGATGACTGCGGCCCCGCAACCGGTCCCTTGATCGCCTCCTAGACCGGGACCTCGAGCGGCGCGGGCTGACTGATGGAGCTTGAGACACTTACGGGACCGCTCCCGCCTAGCCTTCGAGGTCAAGGCCCGGCAGTCGGGGCACGACTTGTCATCATTGTCGGCCCGGAACAGTAAAGGCACCAACGGTGGGGGTCGGTCACGACATCAATCGGAGACAGTCGTCACAGGGCTTAAAGCCAGGCATCCCTATCGGCACCGCAAGTCGCAGGTCGACTCGAGAAGTGATCCAAAACAGATCAAAAACGTAGTCAAAAAAGACTAGGAGTACTGCTCTTCCCGGATCTGCACTTGCTGGCGCGGAAAAAAGAAGAACTGACGTCAGTGCGAGAGGGCGGTATCTATTTATTCCGAATTCATCCGGGCGATCACGACGCCGACGACGGATGCGGAGCCGCAGACGACACCTATCGATGCGCAGGGGTACTGCTAAGCAAAACTTTCCAGATCCAGTCTGACGCCTGGGGATATTCTAAGGTAAGGAATCTAACATTAACCTGTTTCTTTCAAATATAGTCATCATGGATCACACCAAAGTGGGCCTCCAACAAGCTCTGATCAGTTTACATGAATACAGTACATCTAATTATCTTACCATCAACTCAGATAAGACATAAGAATAAATTCAGAGCAGAAATAGAAGTACTTGGGGTCTGGTTCACAGAAACAGCAAGACGCACTCCCCATACAAAATTGAACAACATGTTAAAAAGTCCGTCAGCAGTGGGCATCAGAAAGGTCACTCAAGCTTCTCTTATCCCAGCATTTTCACATGGGCATCAAGTTTCTTGGCGCTTTTTTGGAAATCTTAGGGCGTGCTCAATGTGTGGCGTATAAAAAAATCTTTCAACTCTTAGGTTGGAGCTCGGGCTGATCAAACAATCATTAACCCTTGAGGCCGACTTTCTAAAAAATGATATTCGAATCCTAAAATCTCTGAGGGAATCCCTAAAAAGCAGCCTAAGAAACACATTCGAAAAAATTGGCTCACTATGGAATATTTACAACAAGGGGTGGTGAGGGACAGAGTCTCTGAATTAAGCAGAAAGCCCTCACCCAGTCAAGAGATCAGGGCTAGATCCAACACCGGTTCTGAGCTGGGATGGGGCAGTGAGATAAATAACGGTGATGGATCAAGCCCTGATCTTTGGACTGGGTAAGAGTGGTCTGCTTAATTCAGACACTCTGTTCATCACCACCCCCTTTTCTGAATCACTATGGAATAAGCAGCTTACAAGAGCCATGGCTTCCATTGAAATAAACAAACCAGCATTCGTTCACACTTGCATTTCATACGCCACCTGGAAATCACGTATCAATAAACAAGTCCAACAAGTCTCGTACCAG
The DNA here is from genome assembly GCF_964263255.1 of Lissotriton vulgaris. NCBI lineage: Eukaryota > Metazoa > Chordata > Amphibia > Caudata > Salamandridae > Lissotriton > Lissotriton vulgaris. Next base: position 771,941,991 of record NC_141685.1, on the reverse strand, counting down.
CAAGACCAGGCCTCATTAAAATACAATATCTTTCCTGACCCCGCTGTATGACTCATATTTATTAACCAAACCTCAGCCCTACCTTATCGCCCGCTTCACCCTAAAACCAGAACAGAGATTATGTACATGCGATTGCTGGCACTTCCAATTATGGACTTCAGCCGGGCCTGGGCAAACCAAAACACAGAAGGAGCATGTCAACTGAGTGACTACAAACGTGATACGTGGCTCCACCTCCTGTGCTGCTGCCCGATCTTAGCAACTGAAAGGAGGATCCTTCTCAGAGAACTATGCCTGAGAGAAAAATTAACCATCTGCCATGAGGCCTCTGCAGTATGTTTCTCACAAAAAGTACCTCACATCCTGGCCCGCTGTGGAAAATTTGTACAATCTATTAGGGGAGCCATGCACCACGGAACTGCCACCCGTCCCAGCCCTGGTAAGGTCCAAACGCTGATAATGGACTATTTTAACTCCTTAACCGTGGCGCGAATTCCGCCGCGGTGCGGTTGTTTTATTGAGTGGGCAGGGACGCGTCGGCCAACTGATGTGCGCAGCACTACCAAGGAAGTGATCTTGACCGACGTTGGCCGACGCGTGCACGCAACGGGTTAAACACAGGACCTTGAAAGAACACTCTCCAACACTGTTGCAAAGCACAAGCACTCTACAGAAGAAAGAGTATCGGCATGTAGAATAGTAACAAAAGTAGTCCTGGAGATCTGAGGAGCCAGACGGTTGTTACTTTCATAGGGGACCAGACAAAGAACAACGGCCAACCGCAAATATGTGAAGAAGCCCAGAGTCAAATGTTAGGACTTAACTATCGCACCTTACCAGAGTTTTTAACCTTTAAGAACTGTGATGCCTTTTACTTTTAATGCTCTTATTGTAATGCAATGGTTTTATTTCACTTATGCAAATAAATTTAAATTCATAGGGGTTAACATTCCATTTGTGGTGGTTGTTAAGGTGTTTCCAGATCCTGGGCATGAATAAAGACTTTCAGAGTTTATGAATATGTATGAAGTTCCTATGATAAGAAAATCTCTTCACATAGCTTAAACACATGTTAGCTTTCCCAGACGGTGCATCCAATTAGCAATGTTTCAACAAGCATGGAGAGTAGATCTGCAAATGTCTCTGATTCGGACCCACCCACTCTTGCTGCGTTTGTAATGGTGGAAGGAACACACATTCTCTAAGAAGCCTGCCTTGCTCTGATGCTGCATTATTTAGGGGCCTATTAGGATGGCGGACGGACCTGCGTCCGTCCGCCACCCCAGAGGAGGAGGGACCGTCCGCAGGGGCAGCGGCGGTCCCTCCGTGCTAATTAGGATGTGACCGCCCCCCTGGTGGTCACATCCTGTATTTTTAACATTGCGGCGGGTGCTGCTTGAAGCAGCACACGCCGCAATGTTAAAAAATACATGATTTCTTTTGTGTGCACGAAGCTGCAGGCACTGCGTGGTGCCTGCCGCTTTGTGCACGCAAAGGCAGGGGGGTACCATAGGTACCCCCCATGTGCACCCCCCACCCCCCCTTTCGCCCCTGGGGGCCCGCAACGGGCCCCCAAAGAAAACACTGTATGCCTTTCCACGGCGGAAATGCCCCCGTGGAAAGGCATATGCCCGCAGCCATCGTAATATGGCTGGCGGTGTCTGATAGACACCGCCAGCCATGTTAGCGTTTTCCGCCGCGGTCGGAAGGCGACCGCGGCGGAACATGTAGCGGACGGAAAATAGATCCCCCAGCCATCCTAATGTGGCGGGGTCTTTTTACAGTTTGCAGGGGATAATCCGCATCCTCCGGGCCGGCGGTGGGTTCCGCCGGCCCGGAGGATGCGGATTATCCGCAATCCTAATGAGCCCCTTAGTTTGTGCAAAAGACTAACCGCCTGACAACAGTAACTTTAGCCAATTTATTGCTTGACGAAAAAACCTTATTTGTACCAAATATAATCTCTAAAAGATTTTGTCTTTTCCTGCTGAACATGGATACTGTCAAGAAATCCACATTGTGCAAAATCTCTTCATGTAAAGAGGCAAGATGGCAAGGCCAAACGAAAAGCATTTCTTCATTTCATGGAATTTAATGAAAACATCCAAAATGAAAGAAGGGACAGTTTGAAAAACAACTTTTATCCTTATGGAAGAGAAGACAAGGCTCCTCAGTAGAGAGTGTACAGAACATTATGGAAATATGGAAACTGATTATTTTCAAAAATATGCTTGTGGGATTGAATTCCATGATCTAGGTAGACTTCCAGAGCAGGCGTGCTTAAGCGTCTTTTCTTTCTTGAATGCTTTTCCAAGAGGAGATTGTCCTTGCAGGATAAGCTGTCTGCCAGAGGTGTTTCATATCAATGCGATGTGGTCTTGGGTTTCCAGAAAAAAAGCTTTCTGTGTGATGGAAGCAATTTTAAGGATGATCCTCCCTTCTATGGAGAACCATTTCAGAGAGACCAAATAGGTCAGATATTCCCGTGGCTAGCCTAGCAGTGCATGTTGGCTGCCTTAAGAATTCGTTTTCTTTTGTTTTTTCTTTTTCAAGCAAGGTAGGCATAACAAATGACTATACATTAGCCTATACTGGTTCCAATACAAAATGCAAAGCATTCATATCGATGGAGAGGTAAAGCAAAAATACATGTAGATCATACAAGCATAGGATTCTTATGGGGTATGGCAATATATTCAATCAATCTTTTATAATTTTATGCCAGACTGCATTAAATCTCAACATTGAGCTAAAGCCTCTAATTTTAGCCAAGGCCTTTTTCCTCTCGAAAGCCTCCACAAAAATAAATTATAAATAACCCACCACCCTGCAATGTTGCAGGGCCTAGGAGAAATCCAGGCCCTAGAGATGGCTAGTCTGGCAGCAACCAACATTATAGAGTGCAGTGCACGACGTGCATAGCTAGAATCTCCCTTATATTCTAGCATGATCTCCTGTGGGGTAAAAACCAGATCTAATCCAAGGCTGTTTTTAAAGACCTCTATAACTCCCTGCCAGAATGTCAAAAACTGTGGGCATGTAGCAAACATATGTACAATATTTGCATGTTCTCTGTATTTATGGCAATTCAACTTATTGCCCTGAAAAGATTATCAGCTGGGGGTGACAAGGAGTTCAATATCCGAGACATAAATCTTTTCAGGGATATAATACAACATATATTGTCCTAAATCGCTGTAGCCTTAGATTAGTAGACCAGACAGCGTCTTTTAATATTGTAAATGCTTCATCTATCATAATGGGAGTGCTTTCAGTCTCTAGAATGGTGCTCCAATTTAGTGCTAGCTGTAGACATGGGTCAGCTCTATCCTGGCGAAGATATTTATGTGCCACACGAATTGCATGCTTCCGAGGAGGTTCATGAAGTAATGTCAATAGTTCATATGTGTCTACTGATTTAAGACCCTGTGTTCTAAAACGAAGTCTCGAAATTGTTGATATTTATAGTAATGTTGACGTGGCATTGCGAAAGTGTCTTGCAAAGTTTGAAAAGTTCAAAAACCATTACAGTCATAGAGGTTTTCAAGCTTATCAATCCTAAATTTAACCCACTGTTTGGACACACCATCAAGAAAAATATCCGGAAGGGATGGGTTTTGACTAAGCCCCTGAGAGTCTTAAAAAGTACTCTCTTGAAATAATTCAGATAGGGAATACGATAGAGAAATCTACAGCTATCTTGGTCTAGCAGAAGTTTGTGATTAAAGTGTGGCCACTATTTGAGAGAAGGCTACTTAGCCAGTTCGTAGAAGAAGCCCAATAGTATAATTTAAAATCGGGGAGCTGAAGACCGCCTTGGCTATATGGGTACTTTAGTAGTTTAATTGTTCTGCATGTGCATTTATACCCCCATATGACACTGCTTATTAGCGCCAACTACTTTTTTTAAAAAGGAGTTAGTAACTCTCAAAGGGATTGAGCGAAATAACTATAAGAATTTGGGAGGATCGTCATCTTTATAATGTTACACCAGCCAATTATATTTATGGCTAGTTTATGCCAGTTTTTTAGCTTTTTAATAACATTGTGGAACATCATAATTTAGTTTAATTATACGGTCAATCTGAGATGAAATACAGATGCCTAAATAAGTAACTTCGGGGAATGTCCCCATTACAGGGCTACCTGGTGTAAAATTCAATAACACATGGGTTTTATTAGGGTTCAGTTTATATCCAGAAAAAGATTCAAATATTCCAGCCTCATGCATAATTAATTCCAAGGAGTTACTCGGGTCCGTAGTGAAGATAGCGATATAATCTGCTTAGGCCTTGACTTTCGATTCATTGGGTCCCGGACAGAGTGACTGAATGTTTTTATTAGCAAGTAAAGCCCAAGATACAGGGCAAACAATAATGGGAAGAGAGGGCATCCCTGGCGTGTACCCCCATTTATACGGAAAAGCACAAGCCAGCGTAATTCAATTTGGCCTGTGGTGCACGATAAAGAACCCTTACCCACATGATAAATCGGCCTGTCATTCCAAATGAAGGATAGGCCAACCCTATGCCACACGCTTATTCCGCGTCTAGTAGTATAATTCCCGGATTACTAACAGATCGATTGGCATAGTTGAATGCCATTATAGCGGTATTAATATGTGCCAAAGTATCTCGGCCCGCTATGAAGCCATGCTGTTGACTGGAAACAAGTTTGGGCATCAAGGGAGCTAGGCGGTTCGCCAAGATTTTGGCGTCAGCATTGATAAGGGATATCGGTGATAAGAGCCGCACTCTTCCGGAGGTTTTCCCATTTTCAGGAAGAACACTATATTAGTAACATCCCAAGTTGGTGGTACAGTACCAGTATTGCCTATCTGTTGAGTGACCTTGGAAAAGAGTGGAGCCGTTATATTCCTGAATATTTTGTAAATATCGATAGGTATCTAATCTTCGCCAGCAGCCAGTGAAAACAGAGCAACCAGAACATCTTCTGGTAAGATACCTGCGCCAAGTTGGGCAACGTCCTTTGCTGGTAGAGATGATAGTGCTGCTCTCGTTGAGTAATTAGAAACCTCCTCTGCTATTACTAGGTCTGATGGAGCATAAAGGTCTTCATAAAAAGATACGAATTGTGCAAGTATTCTGCAAGTTTCTGTGTAGAGTATGTTACCCGTTCTTTTAATGACCTTTATTACGTTTTTAGCCTCGTTGTCGGCTAATTGGTATGCTAATATCCTACCCACCTGTTCACTATATTTGTATTGAGTAGATCGATATTCATTATAAGCGGCAGCCACTCTTTCCTCGAGCATCCCTGCTGCTGTTCCTCATGCTATTACCAGATAAATATAAATCTGCATCTGAATACAATCATTCTGCCTAATGGCTGTTGCATGACATGTTTCTAAGTTAGCTAGCACTAAATGAGAAGCCTCTCCAGTATTGTTCTTTTGAAATACAAATTGTTGTGCAATACCCTTTATAAACCCTTTTATTGATTCCAAAACAATCTATACTACTATAATAAAGGAGAAACTTTCAGGCTTTGAGGCGGGTAAACTCCCGAACCACTGCGCCAATCTACACAACCGATACACCGTAGAAATCGTCAGGGTGTGTAGATGGTTATAGACTATATAAAGTTTAAAAATAAACCTTATTTAAAAAATGTATTTTAAAAACAAAGTAGTCCCCCCAAAGTAGCGCCGGCCGCGACATGCATGCTCACTCGAGGAGCGGCGTCAGAGCGGCATCAGAGAGCGGCAGACATGGCGCGGGGGAGGAGCGGTCACGTGAGGAGCAGCGGACAGGACAGCGGCGGTGCGACCAGCGGAGAGGCGGACATGGCGCGGGGGAGGAGCAGCGGTGGAGAGGCGGTGAGGAGCAGAGCGGCGAGGAGCTGTCAACTCAGGGGCGACGGCTGAGGGAAGCAGGCGGGTGTCGGGCCAGGCGGGGGACGGGAGTTACAAAAGGCAATGTCGGGGCAGGCGGGGGTCCGGGAAGGCGGGGGACGGGGACTAACACCTCCATTGACTCAGGCCAGGCGAGGGTCGGGCCAGGCGGCAGGCGGGGGACGGGGCGGTCGGGGGCACGGGCTGCTGGGCAATGTCAGGGCTGGCTGGGGTAGGGGGAAGCCTGAAAGCTCCCGGACAAGGTCGGGACGGGCTGCTAGTACATAATAAAGCAGTGTTAGTGTTAATGTGCATACATTCTGACAACAGTTTACCTATGTGTGAGATATGATCACCATCAATCAATAGGTGGCGTGGGAAAGAAAAAGAAAGCCTAGATTTGCTTGTCAGTTGTATTTGAAAAGAAAACAGAATATTGTTGTGATCGGATGTAATCAGAGGGCAAGCCTCAATCTTGGCTGTTCAAAGCACAGTATCATTAGCCCAGACGATGTCTATCCTTGAGTACTGCTTGTGTGGGTGTGAATAGTATGTATACCCCAGGAGATTTGGGTGCAAAGTTCTCCACATATCCTTAAGATTATGCAAGCATGCTGACTCGAGAATAGATGCCCGTACTTTGGCATTCTTGTAGTTGTTCGCCAATTAGTCGAATCCATAGATTGGTTCACCCATGATTATTAATACCAGTATAGTTAGCATTAAATAATTAAACATTTCAGGGTGGTTGTTGACTTTAGGCCCATAAACAGCCACTAAGATATATTTGATATCAAAGATTTCAAGTTGATTGATAGCCCATCTCCCCTTGTGATCTGCTTAGACTTGATAAGTTTTATATGTGAGAGTTTGGCTAGCTAAGATGGCAACACCCCTGATCGATACACTCCGAGATGCACACACAACTGTTTGAGATCAAAGCTGTTTAAGTAGAGCCCGGTCTTTATATGCCAAGTGGGTTTTTCGTTAGAAATGTCAGATGAGGCTGGTACATTATTAGCTCCTCTCATACCAATTGTCGTTCACGTACAATATTTAGCCAGAGACTTTCCAGCATAAACATTTAATTACCCATATATTATAACAAAGAATATATCATACACCATAGGTTCTCCTGCGGTACAAATAATTACATTTAAATAACCTTTAATGGTACTATCTGTAATGAATATAGAAGCCTCTACAAACTGCCACTCCTCTCTGATACTTTGTCCCTCAAATTCAGGGCACCCCTTGCTTTTACACAGCACCCTCAGCCTCCTTCCCCCAATCCCTTCCCGTCACCCACCTGTGGAAAGGAATCACCCCCCTCCTTATTGTTGATGTGGACACCCTTGGAGAGAGAGATCACACACAGAGAGCAGGCCAGCCATTTATCTGGTTGAATAAAGTGAAAAGAGTAAGCAAAACTAAAAAGAGTCCCTAAAGAGAAAATAACCATTATGAAAAAGAGACAGACCCGCAAAAGAATAGCTATTTTAGTTATTAAGAAGCCTCCTGCCCCATCTAGCCAAGACCTCCTGAGCATCCTTTTCCGTGTATACAAATTGTGTTTGCCTATCCTTAATAATTTTTAAGCAAACAGGTTTCTGCAAGAAAACTAGTGCCCCTTCAGCCTTTAAAGGGTCAATAATCTGGTGTACTCTCCATTGCCTGTCCATTGTGTTTTTACAGAAGTCTGAACTGGGGGATACAGAAAAGGAATCCACACGAATAAGAGAGGTGGGCCGATCCTTAATTGAGACCGCTTGCCTTAATAGAAAATTTCCAAATTAGATAAGGAAAGGCCTGGGAAAGCATCATGCGGCTTTGTTAGAAACTAATGGCTGCCTATATGGCCACTGAATTTGACTGTCCCAGTCAGCCAGATCTGGAAAGATTTTTTGGAGCAGTTGAACAATGTATGTGCATGGATCTGTGCCCTCTTCACCTTCTGGGATGCCAAAAAGGCGGAGGTTATTTAGGCGTTGCAGATTCTCAAGATCATCGATTTTTCCCTGCAAGAACTTGAGCTTGTTATCTTGTGCTTCTGAGGTTTTCGCCAATCTAATAACATAATACTCTGTATAAGCTACTCGCTGCTGTAGCTACGTAATGTCCGACACAAGCCTTTTACCTCAGTAAGAGATTGTTTGACCAATTGACTGTCGGCCCTGGCTTAAGTATAGTTTTCTTGTGTTTCTTTTCTCTGGACCTGCAATGCTTGAAGAATCACTGTGAGGGAATTTTCTTCGGGCCCAGTGCGCAAACCAGCTGAGTTGTTATCTTCTGTAGCCATTGGGGAAGTTAGTGAAACAAAAGCGGAATGACAAGTCCCATGTACTGGATCCCCGCTTATATTAGATTCCATCATTTCTGAAGCGGTCATCCCCTTTTGTAACACCTTGAGGTCCTCTTTTTAAATCAGATTCCATTACTGGACCAGAAGCAGAAAGTCGTGTTATCAGATTTTTAACTTCCCCTTTTGCTGTAACCCACTTCTGAAGAGGGCTGCTAACTGAGTTTAGTTTGCCGACACTGATCCTGCTCTCCCGTATGTCACCTTGCTTGTCAGCTCCCTTTTTATAAGATCTTTCAACCTTGGATTTGGCATTGCCTTTTTTATGGCTGAGTGGTAAATCGGCTGATTCAACATGCGATTCCCCCATTATTTGCAGCAAGGTTGTCCCAGTTTGTGTTAGCTATATGTGGAATAGCAGTGCTGCTAGGATTGTTTCCAAGAGACTCAGCAGTATTAGAAGGTGAGGAGCTATTGAATGTTCCGGCTGCAGCAATGGAATAGCGGAATAGCTTTTCCAGCCTGGCCAATACCCACATCAATGTTCGACCCTATAGAATCTTCTAAAATAGGTTGAGGCAGTGTCTCTCCTTGCTGATTATATAGGTTTCAGTCGGTAACTGGCTGCTCTGTTGCTGGGCTTTTGGGCTGCTCTATTAGCCCCCCATTTGACTTGTTATCCCCAACAGCCAAATCCACTAATTAATTTATTAAGTTTAATGACTGCCCTTCCATATACTCAGATTTATGTTTCTCGCGTTGGGGAGATGGCTTTACTAGTCCCAAATAAGCGTCAGTTTCGGCATTTACTGCCACATTCTCACTGGTGCCTGAGAGTACAGCCCCTAACAATGCATCCATCGTCTCAGTCTCTGGTAAAAAAAACGGCCGTCCCCCCAGAAACTTTAGCCGATTGCAATACCTTCATGATCAGGCGGCCAACTCCGGAAGCAACAGTCTGTGTTGTGTTGCCCTTCACGGTGGAAGGGTGTGTGTCTCTCTCCACATCAGAAGAGCCAGCAGGCTCTGCAGTCGGCACCACAGAGCGGGATCCAGCACGTCATCCCCGCTGAGTTGTCGTCTTCGGTGGACCCATCCCGCAGAGCAGAGCCAAAGCAGATGTGCAGCGCCAGGAAGACCCGTTGAGGGAGGAGCATCGGGAGTCATCCAAACCTCGCCGGGTGGAAATCCAGACCTGCCGTGGCGTCCGGGTAAACACAAGAATCATATAGGTGAGTAAGTAGCACTGGCTTCTTTCCTCTTAATAGTACAGAGCAAAAGCAAGAGAGGAAGTTGTCGGCCTCTCCGGTTTGAAAATTTCCAACATTTCCAAAATTTCACAGTAATATTTTTTTGTTACAGCCATCTTCTTTTTTTCAGCTGCCACAGCTTTTTAGGGCTCTGGCTCTGTGGACACTGCGCATGCAGTGTCGCGCAGCAAGAGTCCTATTCCCGGCATTTTGAAAATGGACCTTGAAATTCCACATAGCTCGTGCGTGTGGATTTCCAAGGTCCATTTTCATTGGCCTTCGCGTGCGTGCTGTTTTTAAACAGAACACGCAATAGGCCATAGGCGGTCACTCGGCTCCGCCTATGGCCTATTGGTGTCTGCTACGCGCACCAGAGGCCCTATGTTTTGAACATATTGCGGCTTGACAGCTGCGATAATGCAAAACATATGCTGGCAGTGGCCCACGCGCGTGCATCACTCGACTTTTTTTTTTTAACAAAAGCGATCGTTTTCAGTCCCGCTTTTTACAGCCCCTTTAAGGTGATTCCCCCTTGCTGACATATGTTTATATTTCTCACCGGGTCTAGGCTGCTGGAATAAAAGGAGCGCATCTTTTATTCTGTTGGGCAGTGAAAAAGCTCCCTTCATCTCAGAGTTACTTAACAGGTTGTACCTGTAGCACGTGGTGGTAAAGACTAACCACGAGAGCCGTTCGGAGCAGCGTTCAGTGCTCACCTTTTACTGCGCCCTTGCTGATGACGGCGCCGCCTTGAGGCCTTCCCACCGACCTGCTCCGGGGGCCATACACCCCTCTCTCCGCCACAGACGAGCCTGGGCCCGAGGGCAGAGATGTGCCCCCCCTTCCCCATTGCTGGCCGCGCTGTTTGGCGCCGGCGGTGCCTGACTTCAAGATGGCGCCCTTGGGGACACACTTTCTATGACCAGCAGACGCAGGCTACGGGAACACGAACGCAGAGGATAGGGCACTGGTGGACTCTGGAGGACTTTTTCGTTGGACTAGTCCCACCCTTCCTCTATGCTGTGAATGCTGCTGTTTTTTCTTGGACAGTTCTCGCTGGACTCTAGCCCTTCCTTCCCTTCAGACCCTTGCATCCCACCCACCCCTCCTCTATGCTGGTACTCGTGTAGTGTTTGCAGCGATCCTTTGTACTCTCTACCACCCCTATATTACCCCTAGAGTGTTTCCAGTCACATCCCTCCTGTCAAGATAGAAGATAACTCTAACGACTAGTATACTATTTGATTTTTAGATTGTACCCATGTGTATCCCCCTCCCTGTGTTAGAATTATAGCTTATACGACTAATCGCCTGTGGAACTGTTGGAATATAGCCAGGTGTATCCCTTCCCCCGTGTGAAGAGATAACCCTATCCACTAGAGCAAAAAGAAAGGTGTTCCTGAAATGTGTAACGTAACTGATTCTATGTAAAGTGCCTTGTAAAGGGGCAGCTGAAATTCCAGGAGCCTAGTCCCGACAGCTCGACGACTTCGGAGGGCTGGAAGTGGTCCCCCGCTACACGGCGGAGGAGGGCACTGGACATCGAATGCTGTCTTATGTAAAGCGCTCTGATAACCTAATCGGTTCAAGATCCTGAAATGTGCAACGTAACTGATTCTATGTAAACTGCTGTGATAACATGTAACGGAACTGGTGCTATGTAAAGCGCTCTGATAACCTAATCGGTTCAAGTTCGCGCTATAGAAAACTCTAAAAATAAATAAATAATAAATACGGAGAACTTGAGCTAAATATGTTTAATAATCAGTCTCCAGCACCAGATGCGCTCTGCTGCCCAGTGTGTGTTTTCAGTTGTTGGTGCGTGGGCACTATTGTGCTCAGGACAACACATGCTAAAGACAGTTCAACGCCAGCCATAGACCCTATGTGGTGAAACAACAAACATGCACACGCCACGTCCCCGCCACAGAAGCCCCTTCCCTGATGAACGTCCTGGCATTCAGACCCGAATCCGCTGGTGCTCCATGCGTGTGCAAGTGGCAGCTGCGCGTGCCCACGGGCACTTGCATGTTCATTTGTGAGTGCGCAGGCTAGCGACTAACAGCAACCCCCCGAACCGGTGCACATAAGCCCAAGGACGGGGAAAGTTAGGGACATAAATATTTCCAAAGTACAGGAGCGCATTTCTGCGAAGTTTCTTTTATAGTGAATCCGGTCTGCATCAATGATGTGGACAAAATAGCTCCTCCTCAAAAAAATCCGAGCTACGCTATAGAATATCACAAATTAGTTCACAATTTAGTGACACAGAATCGCGTCACTGTTAACGTTTCACGGAAAGCTCTCCAAAGCCTCCAAAAAGCCTTGACACTGTACCCCAGACAAAATAACTTTTGCCGGTATACAGTTATATAAGAGGTGAGGTTACTTTGCCATCTGGTAGAAGCACGTGGCCACTACAGTGGCTTACAAAAAGTGTTGACAGCATAGACACTCTTACAGGAAGGCGTGATTCCTATAGCATCTTACTGAGGTGCGCGAAAATGATAGCGCCTCACCCACATTTTGTATGACAGTTTAGAGTCTCATAAAAAGATGTGTACACTACAATACCTCACATGAGCGCGAGGTCAATACAGCGCCTCACTAGAAAGTGTTGATAGCAGAGAGTCTCATAAACGTCCTGATCACTATAGCATCTAGCATAAATCCGTGGGAACTATAGTTTTAAAAAAATAGCGTTGACACTAGCATCTAAAAAACGTGTTCACTGTAATGTCTCACAAAATAACCTTTTATACAATCACATCTCACAAAAAAAGCGTGATCGCCACAGCGTAAGAACATACGCAGGTAATCAAAGGATAGACGGTATAGCTTCTTACAAAATCAGTTAACATATTAGTTTATCCAAAAAGCATGGTTGCTTAAGTGTCTCACCAAACATCGAGGACATTATAGTAAGTCACAGCAAAGTGGGCGTTATAGCGCCTAAAAAGACAGAGCTATATTTGAATGTGTAAAGAAATTCGCAAAGAATGTAATTTAAAAGACACAAATGCGAGGCAAAAATAACACAATTGGCGTTTTATCTTGTAACTTGGGTGTTTCTTTTTTTTTCTCGAAGTAATGCAAGACATATGCGTATTCCTTCGGGTCAGTTAAGGTGCCCTTCTCTGATGTGCACTTTTCTCGCCCTTTCCTCTCTCACTTCCTCTTAATTCATTGCGTTTCCTCTTTTGAATATATTTAAATATATTTTTCTTATTTTGGCTTTCACTGGAAAACATCTTCGCCATTAGAATAGTCTTTTGCGGGTCCGTACCTGCATGAGTGACAGCAGAGTGAGAGTGACTGCAGAGTGACAGCAGAGGGAGAGTGACAGCAGAGTGACAGCAGAGTGAGAGTGATTGCAGAGTGACAGCAGAGTGAGAGTGACTGCAGAGTGTGTGAGTGTTCCAGAGAGAGCAGGGTATGCTTGTGCACTTACACGGTGCACTGACACACAGGAGCTAAAACAAAGAACAGGTGAACACGTGTCTTGGGAGCTTCATGGAGGCAGCCGGCCCTCTGTGAGGGGAGCAGCAAGGAGGGACGCCCCAACCAATCAAGCGCAACTACTCACAACCTACTCTACGATTAAAACACAGGCCAAAGGGCAGAGCTAGGTTTTTTCGCATTACGTAGGGTGAGCAGTGTGTGAGTGTGTAGGGTGAGCAGTGTGTGAGTGTGCGAGGGTGAGCAGTGTGTGAGCGTGCAGGGTGAGCAGTGTGTGAGCGTGCAGGGTGAGCAGTGTGTGAGTATGCAGGGTTAACAGTGTGTGAGCGTGCAGGGTGAACAGTGTGCGAGTGTGTAGGGTGAGCAGTGTGTGAGTGTGCAGGGTGAACATTGTGTGAGTGTGTAGGGTGAGCAGTGTGTGAGTGTGTAGGGTGAGCAGTGTGTGAGTGTGCAGGGTGAGCAGTGTGAGTGTGTAGGGTGAGCAGTGTGTGTGTGTGTGTGTAGGGTGAGCAGTGTGTGAGTGTGCAGGGTGAACATTGTGTGAGTGTGCAGGGTGAACCTTGTGTGCGTGTGCAGGGTGAACATTGTGCGAGTGTACAGGGTGAACATTGTGTGAGTGTGCAGGGTGAACATTGTGTGAGTGTGCAGGGTGAGCAGTGTGTGAGTGTGTAGGGTGAGCAGTGTGTGAGTGTGTAGCGGCAGTGTGTGAGTGTGCAGGGTACGAAAACTCGAACTAAGTCCACCACACACACACACACACACAAGACCACACACATAAGAATACACACACACCACACACCACACACACACACCACACACACACTCTCACCACCACACACCCAACCACACACACACACCACCAGCTGTCGGTGCACGCTTTCACCGGGCACAAACACTACCAGACGTGAGTGCATGCTTTCACCGGGCACAAACACCACCAGCTGTCAGTGCAGGCTTCCACCAGGCAGACACCGCCTAACGTCAGTGCATGCTTTCACCGAAAACACAGACACACCACCAGCCATCAGTGCACAATTTCACCAGGCACACACAACACCAGCCGTCAGTGCACGCTTTCACCAGGCATACACACCACCAGCCGTCAGTGCACGCTTTCACCAGGCACACACACCTCCAGCCGGCAGTGCACACTTCCACCAGGCACACACACCACCAGCCATCAGTGCACAATTTCTACAGGCACACACACCACCAGCCATCAGTGCACACATCAATTGTTAACGCACCCACAATTAACTATTGTAGCAATCGCAGTATGGTGCACTTTACTTTTAAACATATTCATCTAAAGCGCAGCATGCCACCATTGCTACAATTCCAATCCAACCCACATAATTCCACTACACACCACATGCATACACTCCATACCACATGGCGAAAAGACATTGCCATTTACAATGCCATTAGCTCTAACTCAAATAAATCCGAGACCTATTGCATTTCCAATGCTTGTTCTTTTTCTCCTTACTCCTCTTTTCCCATACCTAAAGAAAATTGATAGTAATCATGATGAATTTGTGGCGTTTATGGAGTGGGAGCAGCTCCGTGTGCAAGCTCAATGCAGCGGCACCAATCTGCCATCTTCCTTTCCCCCCCTCGAGGCGCGGCTGCCCTAAGAATGCTAAGTGCAGTTTGGAATACCTTTGATTAGAGAGTTTCTGTAGCCTAGAGACTACAGAAAGGACAACAAAGTTAAAATGAGGTATCTGGATGAATGGACGAAATATTCAAATCCAAGAAGATGTGTGAGTTGTAACAACTTCCTGTGCCAATACAGTAGGTGTGCTTGTAGTTTAATGTTTTAGTCCAGAATATAGTTGAGGGATTTACCGTTTAGCACAGAGTTCAGAAGTTGAGACTTGAACTTTCCTGGTCATTCAGCCCAGCAGAGATTAATGACTTTAGAATAACAAAGGTTGATCTATTCAGGACAGCTCTACAATCTTCTGGGCTACTGCCTTTGGGCTTGGTGAAGCAAACCCTCATGCATTTCAACCAGCACCATTTCAGGCTTCAGCCCTGGCACATATGGTAAAGATTGCTAAGCCCTGGCCAAGAAAGATACTTTGGAGGGTATTCCAGCCCATTCCAGCCTTTTGTGGTTGCTTGCACAGCTCTTTTCAGGGGTGTCCCGGTTGATGACTTCAACCAGGCAGCTACATGGTTGTTTTTGCATACTTTTCCAAAGCACTACTGCGTCATATCTCAGGCACGCAGTGATGGCAGCTTTGTCCAACCTGAGTTGCACAGTTATATTGATTAACCAACACTATTCAGTCCCACCGCTAAGAGGGAAATTGCTTTAGTACTTATTCATAAGGTTAGGGTCTGTGGGATGTTTCTGGCAGACAAACATTCTTCTCACTGATTTCTCACCCCCTTTCCCCCTCTCCGATGAGTTAGCGCCATGATTAAGATCCCAAGGTATATAAACATTTGTTGCTATTGTGGCTCCACGGTTCCTATATATATGCCTCGATGAGCACTCAAATTGGTGCCTAGTATACTCTGGTGACATAATGCCCTGAAAAGGGGTGACAGCTGGAGCCACGAGGCATCACTTAGGGGAGCAGGAGAGCTCTTGCTGGGGAAAATGTTTGCTTGACTTGTCTGATGCCTACAAGGAATATTCATAAAGTGAGGGATCTATAGGACAATATATCCATCAGAACCTTTGACCCACATGAAGAAAGAAAAAGACAGAAAGGGAAGAAAGAAAGAGGAACAGAGACAGGAAAACCGTGACAAAAAACATGCATGAAAAAGAACGTGGAAGACTGTGATAAAGGGACAGGAATATTTGCTGATGGATAAAGATATAGACAGATGGTGAATTCAAAACTGCAACATTGATATTAAGCAACACTGACACTCACTGAGCTGGAGGACAGCTTCTAGGAAAAACATAAGGCGCCTGTTTTTATAAACATAGCCTTAAGATTTTGAAAATAAATACTTTCATTACTTAAGTAAAAGTAATCCCTGGAAAAAACTGTTAGCCTTCAGATTCTAATCTTACAGCTGCTATTCAATCCGGGTTCCAGTTGATGGACATTCTCTGGCATAAGTATACCCGAAGCGACTGTTTTCCCATTTGTCTTGTTCTCCAATGAGATTAGCCATTCTTTTAGATTGCCACAAGAGTGTCAAATATCCAAATAGTACCTTGAAATCCTTTCCAATCAATATTGTAAATAAACGACTGGAAAGGAAATGCAAAAGTACTAAAACAACTTCCATTCAATTGCCCTACAAATTAGCTTTCCTATGTGAAGGTATTAAGACACAAACAAATTGTATTAGAGGATAATTTGTCAACGTTGGAAACAAGAACATATTTTCGAATGCTTCCGACGATGTGGTTATTCTGAAACTATACTGATGGAAGCAATAGTAGTAGCATAAACTTTATTTCGGCCCTAGGCCATACAAGTTACAATAAAACATTTGGAACATTTGGAAGCAATACATAAAACACATGCAAAATTATTTGCTGTCATCACAGACAAAAGAGAAGCTGATAATTATATCAACCAGAACAAAGCAACAAAATCCAACTGATAAAAATAAAAAGATTATTGGAAATGAAGGAAGATAAAGAATTAAAACCTATTTTCACAGTCCAATTATTTTTGCTAATCTGAGAAACTGCGAGAAAAAAAATATTAAAACGTCAGCAGAGAAGTACACCGAGTTAGAAAAACAATGTATATTTAAAACACTGAAGAAAGGTATATTCCCAAGCTTTAGATGGGTTTACTGTTGAAACACAATCTGGGTAGCCAGTCTATGTAATCCAATATTTGGGGATAGTATTTCTTTGAAATAATGTAACACATTCAAATCTGAATTTTATGTTTATTCCCTAAAATGATTGTGTGGCTTAGGTTACCTGTCACAAACAGGATGGAGATCAAAACTTGATTAACAGAACATAAAAAAAAGTAGTCAGTCCAAACGCACAGGTTTACCTTTAGTACTAATCTTTATAATGGATACTCTACCTACGGATTTTTCACCTCTTTGAATCCCTCCAAGCACAAGACTGGATCAGGAAACAGGAAGCTTTGCAACATTTCTCCAGAACTGCTCGGTGTTACCATAACTCTGTCTCTACTCCAGAACCACCCCATATAGGACTTCACAGAGTCACATCAGGCGCAGCATGATTCAGCAAGAGATGATCCACTTCTGGATTGCCATTCCCTTCTTTGAGCTAATGTGGTCAAGGAAAAGATCACCGTCAATCCAGTACCCACAGGTCGTGCCAATTTGAAAAGAGCCCTCCTGGAATCCAACCAGTATAGTGTCTCCTCATTCCTGGTAGGATGTGGTGGCAGGTAGAATATTAACAGAGTGGTGCACTGGCCCACACGAAGCGAGGTGACAACTTTCAAAAAGAAGCCTTGATCCTAAGAACTAGCTGAACAGAACAAAATGTGGTGAAAGAGGACGAACAGACAAAGCCTTCAGCTTGCTGTCACCCCAAACTGAGGTAATGCCAATCTAAACACAGTCATTACAGTGAAGAACATATAGGGACAAATGTGCATAGGCTCAAATGGTAAGCCCATCAATGTGAACACCAAGTTAAGGTCCCTCTGAGTCATAACAAATGGGTCATCCCCTTCAGAATACTTATAACTATAAGAACCATACCACCAATGACTGATCTGGTAAACAATGAAAAGCCAAAATGGCTGGCAAATAGCCCTTAACAGTGCCCACAGCAAAGCCTTACCAGGCCAAAGAAAGCATAATGAGCAACACATCAGATAAGCAAGAAGTTGAGGGAAGAAAGAAAAAAAATATTGAGGACGGAAGCCCCACCTTACGTGGAACTCTCTCCCAAGGCTTCTTGCAGTGAAATCTGCAAGGTACACAACTGCAGGGAGTTCTTTTTCTTGTAAGGTCTACCAGAGGGGCACCTCATAGGACAAAGAGGAATTTGACCACCTTCAGGTGAAGACACTGGCAAGATGGCACCAACTGAGATAGTTGGCATACACGATCATTGAGCCAGATGTTTCATGAACAACTAGACATTGTGAGCCTGCATCTTGGCCATCATGCACACTCTCCGTGACACAATCACAGATATTGTCTGGAAAATCTGGGATGATCAGGCATGTTATCTCTCACAAACAAAGAGAGTAACAGGCTAAAAGGCAAAGTCCATTATTAGAGTAAAGGACACGGCTTCCCAAGGGGGCAGAGCTGTTACCTGGGCAACCTACCCCTAGAATGGGATTGGTGCAGTGAGGACAAAAACTTTCTTCTACTCCACTTGCGTGACCTCTTGGGAGTCCCTTTCCCTAGACAATGCCTGCCTAGAGAACTTCTAGATCAAAGGCAACGCAAAGCAGAACCTGGTGCAGCACCTGTAAGAGGAACAGCGACACTTACCTCAGTGACCATTCCCAGTCTTCCGAGTCCTGCTACAGACAGACATCACAAACAGCGGTTGTGCGGGTCTGAGCGCGACAGCTGCTTATCAAAAGGACAGGCAATGTTTCAAGCTTGACAACTTTGGTGAAGACATGGTGGCGCCAGGATGGCACCTTGTGTGACTCTGTGATGTCAAGTCAAGTTAAGTCAATAATCTTTATTCGGATATTACATTATCCATAAAAGTACACACATAATTACATACATGGTCAAGATAAAAAAAATATATAAAAAGTCACATTAAAATGGGGTAGCATTGCTGAATATTTCCTTGTTAAAAACGATAACCGCAAAAAAGTGCAAGGTGTCATTATTATCCGGATCCTCCAATTCATGTCTTTTTCTTTGTCATTATCAAAGAATAAAGTGCATATGCAAGAATTGACACAATATATACACAGAACACATGTTTCGTGCATCAATTAGAGCGAGAGCTTGCTAGGTCATTTAGCAGCATTATTTAAGGTGCAGGTTTTATAAAGTACATAGAGCATAAATCCTGGTTGGTAGACCATCTTGATAAAGTGCAAAGTACAATGTCAACCGATGATCATTAAAAGTAGGCAGAATTCTAGAACTCAATATATGCAAGTAGAAAATAAATAACATCTTTGGATACCAATAAAACATTTTGGCCAGATAGGCATTAGTTCTCGAAATATTTTGATTCATATATTTACAGATAGCAGCGTAAATTAGAATGTGGATGTGCAAAGTGCAAAGTGCAGATAGGCCTCTTCCAAGTGCATATTGATCACGTTGGTCTAGTTGAATGACCATTAATTCATAGAGGAACGGGATCGGATAGCCATTTTAAAAAAAGTACACACACGGTATATTAATTCATCATCTCTAAGGTGAAGCACAGTCTTATATGCCACTTTAAAATTCTTTATGCCTTTAGCTCTAAAAAACGGTATCAGGAGGAACTTACAATATCTTTGATAGTAAGAGCAGAAGAACAAAAAATGCATTAGTGTTTGTTTACCTGGGTTCTGACATGGGCAAACCAGATTCTCGATATTAGGATGGTAGCCCATGGGGAAACAGAATAAAAACTTTATGGATCCTGCTCTGAGACGAGACAGAAGACTACGCTCCCAATAAGTGATCTCTTTAAGAAGGTAACCAGCTGGTGTAGGCGAATTAGATTCGATGTCATGCCAAGGTACTGGCAGCCAGTGGTAAAACAGGTGGGGCGAATATTTAGCCCACCAAATGGTACTAATAAAAACCAGTAGTGCCCTTAAACTCAAAGCCAAAGCTCTCAATTGTGGTCTGTTTTAAACAGTGTTGATAATGAGAGCACTAGAGTCGGGACGGAAGGCACTGCCAGTTTCTCCCAGCGCCTGTCAGTGAGGTAAACCAACGTAAAATTAAAAGAATTCTAACCTCGTGCTCGGTACTACTCTTCATTTCGGCAGCATAGGCTCCCAGCAACTCTCCTTTACCAATCCAGACGCTGCTCTCATGTTGCTCAGGCAGCATGAGAGAAGCACCAGGACTGGTTGGGAGTGTGCTGGTTCAAAGCTCCTTCAGGCTCAGGCAGCCTGTGATTGCTTTCCACCCAGCTGTCTAAGAAACTTGGGTTGCAGTATTTAAAGTGTGCAGGTCAGGCTGGCCATCGCTAGTCAACCGACCAAAGTGACTTGCACACTTTAAACTTAAGTGCACGCTGTTCCTCCCTTCCCTTTCTGATGCACGCCCTCAGACTTGGCTACTGTCAGCATGTAAAATAAAATGGTAATACATGTTTTATTAGCATTTTATTTTTCATGTTTTCCGCTCTCGCAGTGGAGGGTTGACACTCCCTGCCCTTATGGGGACGCCGCTGCTGTGTCTAGGGTGTTTTCATTGCGGGCACAGAGTTGTGGCACTGCCTACTGGCATAATATAGCTGTTGCAAAGTTTTCCAATCTAGTTTGGCACTTGGAGGGATTCAAGAGGTGACAAATCTTCGGGTAGACGAACCTATCAAAAATGTGTACAAAAATAAATTAACTACATTTTCAACTTATTGACAGAGCTAATGAGATAACCCAGGGGAGGCAATAGAGCAATATATTCTCTCAAAGTGAGACCAAACGGGTAAAGAAATTAGACATCGCACAGCCTCAATATTTAAATTATAAAATAAACTCGAAATGCTTTCTATGAGTTATATGATACAATAAGGGGCTTATATTTGGAATGGCAACCACGATGCACAAACTAACATTGGGTAGGGTTAGGTCATGATTAACTTTAAGCAAAAGGGTATAATGGAATTTAACAGAAAAGTCCATTTAGGGACGGAAACAGAAATTCTGATCACGTGTTTGCTTGAGAAGTAGTTAGTAAACTAATTCAGGAGACAAGTAATATAATTATTATGTATGACGCTTAAAGCTGTAATTTTCAAACGTGAAAAAAGGCTGGGTATTGGCGTCAGAATAGTTTGGGTGTGTTTTTGGTTCAATACAGAAAGCTGATAAAAGAATCATATGGAGTACTTCAGAAGAAGTGTTGTAGTGTACAAAATGCATCGAGTCTATTTAGTACTAATGGTTAGGTGGACGTCTGGGCATCAGCACAGTAATAGTGAAGAAACTATGAATACATACAAGGCATGAAAGCAAGTTAAGAACACTTCATTAACATTTGAAACTACACAGGGTCGAATCCCGGAAAGTCAGTGAACCACAAGCTTGGGGTAAACATATCTTGGCTACAGAAACTGCTGACCTTATGCCCATTCTCTTTTTGTATTACCTTTTAAAGAGAACTAAAGAACATCTAACAGACCTGAGACAGGGTGCCAAGCATGCAAAAAGGGCATTGCATATTTCGATTCTGAGGATATGGTCTTTGGTAAGGACTTACAACATTTACAATGTAAGAATATGATTACCAAATGCTATGCAGTTACAGAAGCTAGAAATAAAAATTAAAAATAGTCACTACTGAAAGCTTTCTTGCATTTACCTGTAGTTGGCTACTGTGTTGCAAAGGTTCTCAAGAACCATCCAGATTTTTTGGTGCTTCTCAGCATTTTGGGGATTTTGTGTTTCTGTCAATTTCTCTTCACAAGCTACCTTTGGCAAGTCTTCAAGTTCAATTTTTTCAGGTGCAGAGTTTTCATATGGAGATTCTTGGATTTTTGGAGTGTTTTTTAAGCAAAGTTTTTTGACCTTATGAAAGTAAATGTCACAGGATTAGAAAATAACTGAAAAAGGAAAGCTCACAACAAACTTGCAAAGTTAGGACTGTCTAAACCAAATAAACAAATGCTGCATTTTGAACAGATGGACAAACCAGCTCTAGTTTACAGAAATTCTATAAAAAGTAATCAACTACATTTTAGAAGTAACAGCATCAAATACTGAACTAATGGCAAAAGCACCTAGAACTAAAAGGGGTACTCCAATATCTAACAGAACTGCATTTCACAAACATCAGAACTGTAATAATTTGCTGTAGTTGTCATCAAACTGTGGGCTCTTCTTTGTGAGCAGAACTTGTAGATAGATAGCAACCAATAGACAAGAAGTGCTATGTCATCCAACCCTATAATACCACATTGAGAAAGCTAGGACTGACCCATAAACGCATGGAAAATGCATGCAAACTGCTGTGACTGATTTTGAGTGTTAAATCTTTGGCAAGGATTCAGGTATAATTGGCTTTGGTAGTTGGAGGTTACTATAGCACAAAAAGAAAAATGTAAAGCACAAGACAAAGGTTGTTGTGCTCAAAAATCTCTTTTTGTTTGCAAATCACAATTCTACACCTGTTTCACTTCCCAGCAGCTCAGAGAGCTTAGCAACACGAATTTCATAATCCCTCGACGATGATAGGCAAGATGGCGGTCGGATGAGGCCGTAGCACGCACCACACCAACAGAGGCCCGTGGGTTTGAGGAAAATTAAGACGTGGAGGATGCAGGAGATTTTACCAAAGACGGCGTAATAACCAGAATACATGGAAATCATACAGTTGGTTACAGGAGCTGGTAACGGGAGTGGCACGGAGAGAGGGGACGGAGCACCGGAGCTTACCTGTGGTGTCCTGGCTCCACTGACTCTGCGGAGCTTGCAGGGGCGGAGTCTGCGGCTGGCGGCTTGCTTCAGGCTGGCGGCTTGCTTCGGGCTAGCACTTCTCGGCTAGCGTAGACTGCTCAGTGCACTCTAGGCACTTACTCTGCGATTGGCGGCTCCCTCTTTGGCTGCAGGACTCCCGGAGCAGAAGACCGCTAACAGTGCGGGCGAGGGGCGCGAGACAATGCTTGATGATTCTGCCGGTTCAGCATCGGGGCAGGCGGAATCTAGTGAAGAGGAGGAAGCAGGCGCAAGAGATTCGGCAGGAGACTTGGGAACGAGCGTGGTGCAAACTGTGAGCGCTGTGTTACCCGGAGGGTCAGTGGAGCAGACTCTGGGACCGAAAATGGCCCCAAAAGTGACAGCGGCAGTAGTGAAGACAAAACCAAGGCTTGTCTCAAAAACCCCTGCTCTGGCTAAATCACCTATAGACCAAACGCTAGCAACACCACCAACACCATCAAAGCCGCATGGAGGAGAAGATGAAGGGACCAGGGCAGTTTCAGGAGCCAAACCCTTGTTTGAAAAAAGTAAAAAGGGAGGAGTGGCAACGAGGCAGGCTGGACACACAGTAGTGGACCTCCTGAGGGCCAGTGGCACGAAGGAGGCAAAGGTGGTGGCAGCAAGTGGAGCAAAAAGTACAGCAGAGATACCGGCTGCACAGATATGCAGAACTGCCTCCCAGAACGATCTACAGAACAAACAGGTACTGGTGATTGGAGGTGATGGGGTGGGCTAGGACCCAGAGGTAACGAAGGTGAGCCTGGGATCAATCTTATGGACATAAACACTATTGCTCATGATATCAATGGGGGAATAGTCAACGGGAGAGCAGCTAATGTTGACAAGACGACCATAGATCCCCCGCCTCAGATATTGTTGCAAGTCGAGTCCGATAGGGGTGAGGGAAACTTGAGTACCAGAAACCTTGAGAAAGACTCTGAAAAGGAGCTGGACTTTTATTCTGTCTCGGATGGGGAGAATGGACAGATGAGGCTACAGCTAGCAGCAACCCAGAAGTGAGCGACAGCGACGTAGAGCAGGAGCTCTCAGAGGACGGGAGACTTAGGACCATTCAGAAGAGGAGAAGTAGACAGGAGAAGGAGCATTCATGGGACTACACCCCCTCGGTACAACTAACAGGTACCCCGGAGTTGGGAGCAAAGGGGGGTGAGGCTAATACATCACAGACACAAGAGACTATCATGCAGGTGATATGTGCCCATCCCGAGGAGACCCAACAAGACGGCCGCAAGGCCTAAGCGGCAATAAGAAAATTGCAGGGAGTGGTGCGAAAACTGTCTAAAACATGTGGTACATTTGGGGAGCGAATGTCAGATCTGGAAACGCAAGTCTGTGCAGCCGAGACAAACCTTGCATGCACACAGGAGATGGCTAAATCACAGGAAGCACAAACAACCGACGTCCAGTGGAAACTGGAAGATCACGAGAACCGCCAACGGCGGAATAACTTGCAGGTTCCGGGGGTACGTGAGGGGGCGGAGGGGGAGAATATCCACAGATATGTTATTGGACTGTTTAGTGACTCGCTCCCCGAGCTTACAGACTGGAACTGGTCGCTGGAAATTCAGCGAGCACATAGGGTACCCTCTGTGCAAAAGCAGCCAGCTAGGGCTGGGTCGCTACCACGAGCTACATTGGTGTATTTTGGCAGTTTCCTGTTACGACAGGCAGTGTTTGAAAAGGCAAGGCCCGAGGCAAAACGTACTAGAAACGGGGTGTAATATTTCATCAGGCCTGACTTCTGTCATACCACTGTCGAAAGACGGTGGAGGTTGAGGCAGATGATTAAACCATTTCAAGACAAGAAGGCCCAGGCTTTCTTAAACAACCCCGCAAAGTTGAAGGTTATTTGGAATGGATAAACCCGTTTCTTCCTGTCTGAGATAAAAGCTAAGGAGTACCTCGACAGCTTAGCGTCATGAGAAATGGTGGGATAAAGTAATAGAGGAAAGGAAAAGTGGGAAGGGCCGTCGCTAGCAGTATTTTGGTACATGGGGTGCTCTCTCTATGGGGAGGGTGCTCCCTTTTTTTTCTTATAAATGTCTTTTCTGGGTCGTTGATTATTGAGAGAGGGTAGTCACTGTAGTTGCACAGTATGTACTGGAGAAAAATTAAAAAACAAAAAAGAAGAGGGGATGGACTGTGCACGGGCACTTGGGTTGGTGCGAAGCGATCATCACACACAGACTCATGTCTGAGTGTCTCTCGGAGGGGAGGGGGGTATGGTGGGTGGGTGGGGTGGGTGGGTGGGGGGTATAAGTCAGATATATATTCCACAAAAACAGCTGCATAAGGCAGTGAATGCTATAGAAAATATGTGTGAAAGAAGGACCAATATATATACTAGAAATGGGTGGAACAGGTAGAATCAAAACCAGATGGGGAGAATAAAAATGTGGTAAATAAATGTGTCAGGATTAAATGATGTAACCAAAAGGGGTAAGCTGGGGGAGTTGGAGAAAGTAAATGCATTTGATGTTATCTGTCTCCAAGAGACCCATCTGCCTTGGGATAAAAGAAACTTAATGATGGTGCAGTGGTATAATTTATTGGTAGCTGCAACACAAACATCAAATGTTCGTGGGGTAGCCATTTTTGCTAAAACATCATTGGGGTTAGCAAAACGTAAGGCAGCAGATAAATACGGGAGGTGGGCTATAGGGCTATAGCTGAGTTAGGAGTGGGGGTCACTATATGCTCAATATACGGGCTATGATGATCCTCAAATTTTTGAAGACCTTGAGGTAGAACTGGCAACGTGGCCTACATCCCTTGTCTTATGTGGGGATTTGAACATTGTTCTAGATCCCTTACCCGGTGCTAACAATCAAGGGTGTTATCAAGAGCGAAAGCCAAAGGTTTATAAAACACTTACATCATTGGTAAGGAGCCACAGGTTAGTGGATATGTGGCAGGCTAAACATACATCTCAGAGTCTGGGCAGCACATATTATTCGTTTCTCCATAAGAAATATGTAAGGATAGACTATATTTTTTGTATATTAGAACTCCTCAATAAGGCTGATATAACAATCCTACGTAAGATCATATCAGACCACAATCCACTAGTCTTGGGGGTGGAAGTAACAGATGGAAGTCGGCAGAGGGGATAGTGGACTTTTGATAAAAAGCTTCTTGTCAATAAGGATTACATCGAGCATATAAGAAAATCGGTAGTTGATTTTTTTGACACTAATAGATATAGTGCCTCAAAAATAATAGTCTGGGATGCATTTAAGGCAGGGGTAAGGGGAGAGACTATTAGTTATGTGGCTAGAAAACGAGCAATGTGCAGGAAAAAAAGATAAGGAGCGAATGCGAAGGCTAAAGGCAGCAGAAGATGAGCATGTACTCACAATAAGGCAGGGAGGGGTAACAACGCAGAGTCAGGAGCAGATCCTGGTCCTCAAGGCAGAGATTAATGGGTGGCTTGCAGAAAAAAGAGCAGAGGAATTCCACTCTCATCGTAATATCCTACACGAGAGCGGAGTCAGTAGGAAAGCTGTTAGCTCTTCGCACAAGGCAAAAGCAAGCGCAGAATCAAATTGCAGTTATTAAAATGGGGGGTCGGAATATACTGATTCAGACGGCATAGTCAAGGCCTTTCAATCAATCAATCAATCAATCCAATCAATCAATCAATCATATCATTTGTAAAGCGCACTACTCACCCATGAGGGTCTCAAGGCGCTGGGGTGGGGAAGGCTGCTACTGATCGAAAAGCCAGGTCTTGAGGAGTTTTCTGAAGGTCTGTAGGTCTTGGGTCTACCGTAGGTGGATGGGGAGGGTGTTCCAGGTCTTGGCGGAGAGGTGGGAGAACGATCTGCCGCCTGAGGTCGCTCTTCCGAAGCTGGGACTGTAGCAAGGGCGAGGTCGGCGGAGCGGAGCTGGCGGGTGGGGGTATAGAAGCTGAGTCGTCTGTTGAGGTACGTTGGTCCGGTGTGGTGGAGAGCCTTATGTGCGTGGGTGAGGAGCTTGAAGGTTATCCTCTTGTTGACCGGGAGCCAGTGCAGGTCTCTCAGGTGGGGTGTAATGTGACCACGGCGAGGGATGTCGAGGATCAGGCGTGCAGAGGTGTTCTGGATGCGTTGGAGCCGTCTCAGGAGTTTGGCCGAGGCTCCTGCGTAGAGGGCGTTTCCATAGTCCAATCTGCTGCTGACAAGGGCCTGGGTGACTGTTCTACTTGTTTCAGTGGGGATCCACCTGTAGATCCTACGGAGCATGCGGAGGGTGTTAAAGCAGGAGGAGGAGACGGTGTTGACCTGTTTAGTCATGGAGACGGTGGAGTCGAGGATGACCCCTAGGTTGTGTGTGTGGTCATGGGTGTTGGAGCGGTTCCCAGTGCGGTCGGCCACCAGGAGTCGTCCCAGGCCGAAGGGTTGGATACGAGGATGAGGACCTCCGTCTTGTCCAAGTTCAGATTCAGTCGGCTGTTCCTCATCCATTCAGCAACGGCCTTCATTCTTTCGTGAAGGTTGGTTTTGGCGGTGTGGGGGTCCTTGGTGAGGGAGAGTATCAGCTGGGTGTCATCGGCATAGGAGAGGATGTTGAGGTAGTGCCAACGGGCGACTTGGGCAAGCGGTGCCATGTAGATGTTAAACAGAGTTGGGCTGAGGGATGAGCCCTGGGGTATTCCGCAGATGATCTCTGTGGCTTCGGAGCGGAAGGGGGGAAGGCGGACGCTCTGTGTTCTGCCCGGGAGGAAGGAGGTGGTCTAGTCCAGGGCCTTCTCTTTGATCCCAGCGTTGTGGAGGCGTGTTCGTAGTGTGTGGTGACAGACCGTGTTGAAGGCGGCTGACAGGTCCAGGAGGATGAGGGCCTCCGTTTCTCCGTTGTCCAGCAGGGACTTGATGTCATCGGTGGCGGATGATGAGGGCAGTCTCGGTGCTGTGGTTGCTGAGGAACCCGGACTGGGAAGGGTCCAGGATGTTGTTCTCCTCAAGGTAGAGGGTCAGTTGTTCGTTGACGGTCTTCTCGATGATCTTTGGCGGGAACGGGAGTAGGGAGATGGGCCGAAAGTTCTTGAGGTCCTTGGGGTCCGCCTTGGGTTTCTTGAGTGAGGCGTTGATCTCGGCATGCTTTCAGTTCTCCAGGAAGGTTGCTGTCTCAAAGGAGGTGTTGATGACTTTCCGGAGATGGGGTGCGATGGATGTGCTGGCTTTGGTGAAGATGTGGTGTGGGCATGGATCTGACGAATATCCGGAGTGGATGGTGTTCAGGATCTTGATGATGTCATCGTCGTTGATGTTGGTCCAGTAGAGCAGGCGGTTGGTGCGGATGGTGGTCGTGGAGGTCTCAGTGGTTGTCGGGGAGGTCGTGGCGTTGAAACTGTCATGGATGTCTGTGATATTGCTGTGGAAGAAGGTGGCCAGCGAGTCGCACAGGTCTTGCGAGGGTGGGACGTCATTGGTGTTGGAGCTGGGGTTGGAGAGTTCCTTCACGATGTTGAAAAGCTCTTTGCTGTTGTGCGCGTTGTTGTCTAGGTGGTCTTTGAAGGAGGCCCTTTCGGCGGATCTGATGAGGTGATGGTGTCTGCGGGTGGCATTCTTGTGGGCGGCGTGGCTGTCCGGTGTTCGTTCACAGAGCCAGATCTTCTCCAGTTTTCGGCAGGTTTGCTTGAAGGCCCAGAGGTCTTCAGTGAACCAGCTGGCTTTCTTGTTGGTATGATTGTTGGAGGGTTTCTTGATCGGGACGAGGGTGTTGGCTCAGTCGTTGATCCACTGTCTGAGGTTGCGGGCGGCGGTGTCTGGGTCGGTATGGTCGGCGGGTGGGCTCTGGGTGAGGGTGGTGGTTAGCTGGTCTTCGGTGACCTTGCTCCAGCAGCAATTAGGCATCTGTTGGGTGCGGTGGTGCGTGGTGGGTTTCTTAAAGGTGAAGTGGATGCAGCGGTGGTCGGTCCAGTGGAGTTCGGTGGTATGGTTGAAGGAGACGTGGGGGCTTGCGGAGAAGATGGGGTCAAGCGTGTGACCGGCGGAGTGGGTGGGTGTTGTGACGAGTTGTCTGAGCCCGAGGTTGGCTAGGTCGTCGATCAGGGTGGTGGAGTTGGTGTCGTCATTGTTCTCGAGGTGGAAGTTCCGGTCCCCGAGGAGGATGTAGTCCGTGGAGGCGAGGGCGTGTGTGCTGACGAAGTCGGCGATGGAGTCGCTGAACTGTGGTCGAGTTCCGGGCGGTCTGTAGATGAGGGTTCCTCTCAGGGTGGTGTTGGGGTCGGTGTGGATCTGGAAGTGCAGGTGTTCGGCAGTGCTGAGGGTGTCGTCGGTGTTGGTCGAGACTCTGAGAGTGTTCTTGTGGACGATGGCGATTCCTCCTCCCGCTTTGTTGGTGCAGTCCTTGTGGGTGATCTTGTAGCCTTCCGGGACGGCTATGGCTATGTCGGGTGCCGAGGCGGGGTTCAGCCTGGTCTTCGTCAGGAAGGAGACGTCTGGGGAGGTTGAGTCGAGTAGGTCCCAGAGTTCAACGGCATGTTTTAGGGCGGGTCGGGTGTTGAGAAGGATGCATCTGAGGTGGTTGGGTTCTTTCCTGGTCGGCAGCATGGTGGGGCGGATGCTTGTGAAGCTGCAGTTCCGGCAGGTGAAAGCTCCGTGGGTGCGCTTCGGGCGGCCAGGAAGCAGGTGTGTGATCGTCCGGTGTTGAGTGCGTGGAGGGTTCTGGCATCGTAGCGGTGTCGGAGGTCGTGGCGTTCGTGGTGTCCAGGGGTCCTGGCGCTGGGCGCGGTCCAGGCATGGACGGGCTTGTCTGAGGTGCGCCAGCTTCCATATGAGGGGATGTGGGAGGGAGGAGCAGCTGGGAGGCGGGAGAGGGGCGGCGATTGAGATTGCAGGTGGGCGGAACCGCAGCGGCGGGAAAATCGGGCGGGCCGCAGGAGAACTGGGAACAGGAAGAAAAAACAAGTTTAGGCAAGAAAACAAGTACAGGTACAGAACGGAGGAATATTCAATTCAATTCAATTCAATTAATTTATATAGCGCGCTACATACCCAGAGGGTCTCAAGGCGCTTGGGGAAGGGTGGGGAATTACTTGTCGAATATCCAGGTTTTAAGTTGCTTTCTGAATGCTAGGTGGTTCTGAGTGAGGTGAAGGTGAGTGGGAAGTGAGTTCCAGGTTTTGGCTGCCAGGTAGGAGAAGGATCTTCCTCCCATGGTGTTTTTGTAGATGCGAGGTACAGCAGCAAGGGCTTGGTGGGAGGAGCGTAGCTGGCGGGAGGGGGTGTAGAAGGAAAGTCGTGTGTTGAGGCATTCCGGTCCAAGCTCGTAAAGTGCTTTCTGTGCGTGGGTTAGGAGGCGGAATGTTATCCTCTTATTAACGGGGAGCCAGTGGAGGTTTTTCAGGTGACCAGAAATGTGGTCTTTCCGCGGAATGTCTAGTATGAGTCTGGCTGATGCGTTCTGGATGCGTTGGAGTTTTTTCTGAAGTTTTGCGGTGGTACCGGCGTATAGGGTGTTTCCGTAGTCCAAGCGGCTTGTAACCAGTGCGTGGGTGACCGTTTTTCTAGTTTCAGTGGGGATCCAGCGAAATATTTTTTGGAGCATGCGAAGGTGATTGGACGGCGTTGACCTGTCTGGTCATCGAGAGTGAGGAGTCCAGAATGACGCCCAGGTTCCGTGCGTGGTCCGTCAGGATGGGTGCCTTTCCAAGGGACTCTGGCCACCATGAGTCGTCCCAGGCGGAGGGTGAGGTACCTAGGATAAGGACTTCTGTTTTGTCGGAATTCAGGTTCAGACGGCTGTGCTTCATCCACTCGGCTACTTCTCTCATTCCTTTATGTAAGTTTGTTTTGGCGGTGTTAGGGTCTTTGGTGAGTGAGAGGATCAGTTGAGTGTCATCAGCGTAGGAGATGATGTTGAGGTTGTGTTGGATTGCGATGGCCGCGAGGGGGCTCATGTATACGTTGAAGAGGGTTGGGCTGAGTGAAGATCCTTGTGGCACGCCGCAGATTACTTCAGTGGCATCTGACTTGAATGGTGGGAGGCGGACTCTCTGAGTTCTTCCGGCAAGGAACGAGGTGATCCATTCCAGTGCTTTTCCTTGGATTCCGATGTTTCTGAGGCGTTGTAACAGGGTGCTATGACAGACTGTGTCGAAGGCTGCGGAGAGGTCGAGGAGGATGAGGGCGACTGTGTCTCCATTGTCCAGTAGAGTTCGAATGTCGTCTGTTGCTGCGATGAGTGCGGTCTCAGTGCTGTGTTTGGCTCGGAAGCCGGACTGTGAGGAGTCTAGGGATTTGTTGGTTTCGAGGAAGGCGGCGAGCTGGTTGTTGATAGCTTTCTCAATCACTTTGGCCGGGAATGGAAGGAGCGAGATGGGGCGGTAGTTTTTGAGTTCGGTGGGGTCAGCTGTGGGTTTTTTCAGAAGGGCGCTGAGTTCTGCGTGTTTCCAGCTTTCCGGGAAGGTGGCAGAGTTAAGGGAGCAGTTGATGACATCTCTGGGGTGGGGTGCGATGACCGAGTCAGCTTTGTTGAAGATGTGGTGAGGGTCGGGGTCTGTGGGGGATCCTGAATGGATGGAGTTCATCAGGCGGATGGTGTCCTCGGTGGAGATTGGGTTCCAGTCATTAAGGATGTTCAAGGGGGGTGAGGGTACGGCAGAAGGTAGGGTTGGATGGTCTCCGGGTTTGTTGTCGAAGCTGTTGTGGATGTCTGCTATTTTGTCGTGGAAGAACGAAGCTAGGGAGTCGCAAAGGGCTTGAGAGGGAGTGATGTCGTTGGAGTTGGCAGTGGGGTTGGTAAAGTCTTTGACGATGTTGAATAATTCCTTGCTGTTGTGGGCGTTGTTGTCAAGTCGATCTTTGAAAGCGGCTTTCTTGGCAGTCCGGATCAGTTGGTGGTGTATGCGGGTGGCGTTTTTGAAGGCGTCCCTGGTGCTGGTGTTTGGGTCTTTTTTCCATGCCTTCTCAAGGGAGCGACAGAGTTTCTTGGATTTCTTAAGATCATCGTTGAACCAGGGGGTGTTTTTGCTGCCTGGTTTGATTGGACGTTTTTTCAGGGGTGCTAGGCTGTCGGCGCTGTTGGTTAGCCATTGAGTGAAGTTAATGGCTGCTTGGTTGGGGTTCGAAGAGTGGGCAGGGGGGTTTTGAAGAAGCGATGAGGAGATCTGGTCGATGGTGATTTTGTTCCAGTTTCTTCGCAGAGTAGGTTGAGGATGGTTGTGGGTTGTGGTCTTTTTGTAGGTAAAGTGAACGCAGCTGTGGTCCGTCCAATGGAGAGCTGTGGTGTGACTGAAGGAGATAGGTTTGCTGGAGGTGAAGATAGGGTCTAGAGTGTGACCTGCGTGGTGAGTGGAGGTATTAACAAGTTGTTTGAGTCCGAGGTTGGCGAGATTGTCCAGCAGGGTGGTGGTGTTGCTGTTGTTGCTTTTTTCCAGGTGAAAATTGAGGTCTCCCAATAGAATGTAATCCTCGGAGGGGAGGGCGTGTGGGGTGATGAAGTCAGTGATGTCTTCACTGAATTGAGCACGGGGTCCTGGTGGCCTGTAGAGGAGGGTGCCTCTGAGTGTGGTCTTGGGGTCGGTGTGGATCTGGAAGTGAAGGTGCTCGGCGCTAGCGAGGTTGACGTCTGAGCTGGTTGAGATGCGGATGGAGTTCTTATGGACAATAGCGATGCCTCCTCCTGTTTGTTTGGTGCGGTCTTTCCGGATGATCTTGTAGCCTTCCGGGATGGCAATGGTGATGTCTGGGGCTGAGGAGGCGTTCATCCATGTTTCTGTTAGGAAGGCGACGTCCGGAGAGATGGTGTCTAGTAGATTCCACAGGTCGAAGGCGTGTCTGTGGACCGAGCGGGTGTTGAGCAGGATGCATTTAAGGTGGTTGGTGTCCGGTCTCTGTTTGGTGTTAGCGGATGAGGAGTTGGTCTTGGTTCCGTCAAACTTGCAGGAGTTGCATGTGAAGGGTCCATGGGTGTGTCCGGGGGCGGCTTGAGCGCAGGTGGGGAGTCGGCCTGGGTTAAGGGCTAGGAGGGTGGAGGCGGCGTATGTAATGCGGGTGGGGTGGGTGGACCGGGGGCCAGGGGGTCTGGCGCTGGGCGCGGACTTGGCGCGGACGGGCGTAGACGGGCTTACCTTCGGCGCACCTTCGGCGCGCATGGGGCGCGATCGCTGCGCGTGAACGCTGCGCGCAAACACAGCTGTCATATGTGGATGGTGGAAGGGGAGGGGCGAGGAAGGGTCAGCTGGGAAGGCGGGAGCGGGGTGGAGACTCGGGCGTGGCGACACAAACGACAATATCAACACCAAAATGGCCGGCAGCGCGAAACGGAGCAGGCAGCCACAGTAATGTTAAAAGTGCAGAATAAACTCAATGAAAAGGCAGTCAAGGTAACACAGGGACGGCACAGTGGTACAAGCAGCAATTTAGCAGGCGAGGTGGTTAGCGCTATCAGGCAACAGCAATTTAAAAACAAAAACGATCCTGCTATGTGACAAAAATAAATAAATATTAGCGATGTTTCCAATTAAGGCGGTCTTGCAATGCGAGATGATTAAATTAATGTCAGCGATGTAGTCAATTAAAGCGGTCCTGCTAAGTGAGGGAAATAAATAAATAATAGCGATGTTATCAATTGGAGCGGTCCTGCAATGCGAGATAATTCAATAAATGGCAGCGATGTTTATAATGAAAGCGGTCCTGTAATGCGAGTTCTAATAATGATAGCAATGTGCACAAGCAGCTGAGGAGAGCAATGGTGGTATCAAAAGAGGAATTGGGGAAGGTGGTAAGCGAACTGGAAAAATTAACTGGAGGCAGAGATTTCGCAAGGGGAGTTTGAAAATGAACTACAGAGTCTTGCTGCTGGAAAAGCCACAGGTCCTGATCAAATACCCCTCGAGTTGTATAAAGCATTACCTCTTTTATTAGATCTGTTTAAGGGGATCCAGTATAATGACAATATTCCAGAGTCATGGAGAGAGACTAAAATTGTTATGTTCCCAAAAAAGGGGAAACCTCCAGAAAACCCAGGGTCATATAAGCCGATCTCTTTAATTAACTCCGATATTAAAATATATTCTAAAATGTTGGCAACTAGGCTAGGAGGGGTCATTGGTCATCTGGTCTCCCCGTGGCAACATAGTTTTATACCAGGAAGGCAAACAACTGATCATATTCGGAGAAAAATCTCCCTGGTTGATATCATGTCAGAAAGGGGGGGGCCAGATGGGCATGATCCTCCTGGACGCCCCAAAGGCATTTGATCGTGTTACATGGCCATTTCTGTGGGGAATCCTGGAGCCAAAGGGATTTGGTCAAAGATTTATAAGATCACTTAGAGCAATGTACTGCAATCCAAAAGTTTGGATTCAGGTAATGGGCAGAGAGTCAGGAGAGGCGTTAATAGGCAGGGGAACTCGACAGGGGTGCCCCTGCTCAACCATTTTATTCACTTTATATATTAATCCTCTTCTGGAAAAATTGCTCCGAAGTGACAAAATTAAACCTGTCTGTACTAGGGGATATCAAACAAAAATATTAGCTTACGCAGGTGACGTGGCAATCGTAACAACTGATCCCGGGGAAGCCCTTGTAGAAATCACGCAGATAACAAAGATGTTTGGTAGGTTGTCAGGATATAGTCTGAACGGGGAAAATCTATTGTAGTCTGCTCGCAGAACTTGGAATATGACGATGATAGGCGAGCAGATTCAGCTGTCTATCTAGGGGTACGGGTCATGGCATATATGGACTAGATGATAAAAGCGAATTTCGACCCACTAATTAAAACACAGCCCTGGAATTAAAGAGGATAGACGGGCTCCGCTTGTCAATTATAGGGAGAGGAAACTTTTTGAAAATGAACATCCTACCAAAATTTTTATAGTTGTTTAGGTCGATTCCAGTAGCAATAGATGATTGTATACTTAAAAAAGTAAACTCTATGTTTTCTAATTTTGTCTGGCAGTATGGTAAGATAAGGAGGTCCATGAAACTGATGACACACGAGCGAGGGGGGCTGGCAATTCCAAATATTGTATTATATTATTGGGCAGCCTTTTTACATACATCAAATATCATTTTTATTGAAGATAGGGGAAAGAATCCCTACAATATTTGAATAAGCAATAGAAAAGATGCAGCTCTACTAAAACAAGTAGAGTACAGCTATTACAAAAAAGTGAGGTTTAGAATCATAAAGAGTGCAGGGCGCATCTGGAAACAAATATAGAATTCCTTGAGTGACACAATATACGCCCCTGTGGCATGGTTCACTTTTTACAAAAACTACTTCTGATCTTGTAGGGCGGGAGTGGGAGGCTATGAGTATAACTAAGATTGGAGAGTTCTTTGGGGGAAAACAACAGACACAAATTTTGGATCTACAACAGAAGCTCGGGATACATCCTATCAGTTTTTTACAGGTTAAGAGCATCCTAATGGCACATAGACCCAGGGTAACAATTGAGATGATTCCCTTGAAGGAATTAATTAGAAACAAGTCTTGTAAAATAGGGGGTGTATATAATCTTTTGTTAGCAAGGATGCCAGACGATTTGGAAACAAACGAGACATCGTGGGCAGTAAAATTGCGTAATCCAGATTTAGACATTTATAGAAGCCTTGAGTTGTCAGCAGAAACTCTCCCAGCCTCTAACTTAAAAGCATAGCTGTACAAGGCCGTATTAAACCTATATTTTACACCGGCAAAGCTTTTTTCATGGGGAAAGAGGGAGGATGATCGATGTCCTAGATGTGGGGAAGGACTGGCCACATTAAAACATATGTTCTTTGATTGCGATCAATTGACCCTTCTAAAATCTGGGATCCTGGGTTTCTGGTGATCCATATTTGGCAGGAGCTTGGACCTAACGGCTACACTGTTAATCCAGGGGTATAACAGCTCTCTTAGCTGCAATAAGAAACAAGAATATTGTCTTTTTATAGGTACAGCGATGTACCGTATAATGTTGGCAGCACAATGGAAGTATAAGGAACTGCCCACCTTCCAGATGTGGTTAGCACGGCTGTTGGAAATCTGGAAGCAGGAGGCAGCCCTATATGCATGCAGAGGTAGCAAAGCTAGAAAGCGGGGGGTAAAAATCTGGGCCTGCATTGCAAGATGGAGTGAGGGTGCTGTGGGGCGACAGCAGTAG
The DNA here is from genome assembly GCF_964263255.1 of Lissotriton vulgaris. Taxonomy (NCBI): domain Eukaryota; kingdom Metazoa; phylum Chordata; class Amphibia; order Caudata; family Salamandridae; genus Lissotriton; species Lissotriton vulgaris. Next base: position 771,906,482 of record NC_141685.1, on the reverse strand, counting down.
TTAAGTAATCGGGAGTAGAATAAGCTTTCTGCGTAAAGCATGAAGTCAGCTGTTTGCGACTAGGCCACATATCTAATATATTCAATGAAATATATATATATTTTTCCCCTATCTGTTTACGTTAATCTATTTAAATTCCAACCCACGCGGGTAGTAGATCAAGCAGATTAAGGGAATAGCTACTATTTGTTTTTATTTCTATTTACTCCTTTCTCTGAGATGAATTTATTTACTTTGTATCGTATCGTCAATTTGTAGATTGCGAAATGTGTTGTTTTGACGTCATGTATTAATTTTTCCTCTTGTGTTTGAAGATATCTTCTCTGGTGTAAATAATTTTTTTTTTTTAAATCCCTCTGAGAAATGATCAAAGGCTGCTCTGAATCATTCTGAATGATTGTATATGATGCTGGGGCAGATCTGTCCAAGTTAAACTTTGTCCACACATCAATTTCCATAAACATGGCCAAATTGATGATATTCCCAACCCGGTGAAAGCATTATATTTAAAAGTAAGTGATTGTTGCTCCTTATTTTTATACCACAAGGGTCAGTCAGTCAGTCAAATACACTTTATTCGATTTGTTAAAAATCATAAAAGACATTAAAACATTTATATACAAATTTACAAGTTACATGGATTTACAGGGACCAAGCAAAGGCATTATGTACAACACTAGGACACAAGAGCAATGCAGAGCAAGAAAAATGATTCGGGTGAGGCTCAAATGCTAGGCAAGATCCCTCGATGCCACCAAATTTGATTTCACTCTATGAGCCGCCACCAGGAAGCTGGCTACACCAAATATGATAATAGTACTGCCCAAGGACTGTAAGTAAACTAGGGCCGGCCTGACTTGGACAAAGCCAGCTTCTCTTAAAATTGGGACCAGATATTTTTTCCTAGCATCCGAATATAAACTACAAAACATGATAAAATGCATCGTGTCCTGATGGGAAAATTCATCACATTTACACGGGGCCCTCTTCTGGTTTGTTCCAGGATGGGTAACTAACTAAGAAATAATGGATTAAATTAAATTTGAATTTAATTAACAGGTATCTATGCAAGGGCTTGGTTACAATTTTGAGATAGGGCTCAAGGGAAGGGGAAATCAATAGCATATAATGTGATCTGACAGTTGGTTTAATCAGTTCTTGCTCCTCCCGAGCCAATCTGGCCCTATCCATAAAATGCAATTTGGTCCAGTTAATGTCCTCTTTCCTGATACAGGAAGGGGAATTAAATAATTCCGGGCGTCCTAGCTGTAGAAAAGTATGTCTCACATATTCCAGCCAGGCTATTCTCTTTACATGGTCCAAGGACATAACATCGTGCAAAATAGCATGGTTGAGGGTTAATTCATCATTTAGCCAAGTCCTTAACCAGAATAATAAAGGAGCCAATCTAAGTTTGTCAGTGACGTTGTCTAGGCCCACCTCCCCATGAATAGAAAAAGTAGGGGTGGACTGGGGTACGGAGAGAAGACGTCTCAGGAACTTATTTTCCACTGTTTGTATTGCGTCCTGAGAAACGTAACCCCATAGTGAAGACCCATAGATAACAATAGATATACATTTAGAATTATACATTTTTAAAAGTGCCTCCATGGGCCTGGCCCCTAGCCTGTTTGCAAACCCTATGAGGGCTGAGGAGGCTGTCGCCAGTGATAAACTCTTGATCTTAATTTGAGGTCCCCACGAGCCCTTGTCATCAAAGCTGACCCTGAGATAGGGGAAAACTGTCACCCTAGACACTGCCTCACACTTACAGAAAAAGGATATAGGCTTATCCTTATTTCTAAGTCGGCCCACCACCATCGTATGGGATTTTTTCGCTTTGATTTTTAAATCCAAGTGGTCCATAAAGGCACCAAATGATACCAGTAAACGCTGAAGGCCCAGCCCAGTACGTGCTATCAGGACTGCATCGTCCGCGTACAGGAGAGCCGGGATATTAATTTCTCCTACACGCCTCAAGGTGTTTACCCAAACCGTTTATATAGATGGTAAAGAGGAGGGGGGCCAGGATGCAACCCTGGAGGACTGCTCTCTCCGATTGAAAGCGGTCGGTACACCTGCCCTCCTTGGTAACCCGCACTGTGGCAAACAGGTCCTGGTGAAGGGATGCCATGAAATTCACAAGTGATATGTCGATCCCAGACTCCAATAAGATTTCCCATAATCTTCACCTGTTCACCAGGTCGAATGCCGAGGAGAGGTCCATGAAAGCCAAAAACAAGGACCCCTCCTTGGCAACCGTGTACTTGGATATTAACAGGTGAAGGTTGGAACACTGGTCCAGGGTACCTCTTTTAGCCCTGAAACCGTACTGGATGTTTGATAGGCCTCCACACCCCTCGATGTTGCCTCTAGGTTTATATAACAAGACTCTGCCTAGGACCACAAGGGTCTGTTTCTTGCTTTATTGCAATAAGGAATGCAAATACAACAATTGATGGACAGAATGCAGAACACTGTCATACATTCACCCCAGTACAGAGATCTGGGCCTAAATCCATCTTTTTTTTGCACTCCACACCACCCCAGTTCAGACATGGTCATATGCAAATCAGCCTTGACCCTGTGCCTCATGGGAACAGTCCATCACCACCCCCTTTTGTACAGCTTTTGGCCACCATAAGTGTGGCAGGGTATGCTCAGACGTGAGTCGCTTGCTCACTTTGCCACTGGATTCAAGCAAGCCAGGCTGAAGACGGCTGGAATGCCAGAAACTGGTCCTCGGAAGCTTGTTTCCGGTCCAGGGAAGACATGGCTTGGCAGTTCGGGCAGGACTGTTCCCATGAGGCACAGGGTCAGACTGATTTGCATATAGCCATGTCTAAACTTGGGTGGCAGAGTGGGCTAAAGAACGGTGATGGATTAAACCCAGATCTTTTGAATTTGATCCTCTCACGGATCGGCAGACAATGAAGGGACTTTAGAGCAGCTTCAGAGGAAGTTCTCCTAGGAAGCCTTAGCACCAGCCGGGCTGTCGCATTCTGCAATACTTGGAGACGGTTGAGACTACTGGCCGTACTGCCCAAGTAAAGGAGGTTGGCATAGTCGAGTCGCGATGTTACCAAGGCGTGCACAAGGGTCTGTCTGTCATCAACAGGGAGCAAGTCCAGGACCTTACGTAAGGTCTTGAGTATCCCAAAGCACATTCCCACTACCCGATTAATCTGGGGCGCAAATGACAGTTCAGAGTCAAATAGTACCCCGAGATTTTTGGCCTGTTGACATGGCACAGGAGTAGGGCCCAGACAGTCCGACCACCATGCTGAGGACCACACAGATGGACCCCCCCCCACCACGAGCATTTCAGTCTTGGAGCCATTCAACTTCAGGCAGTTGTTAGACATCCAGGAGGCTAGCTCCTGCATGCAAGCACTGAAGTTGGCGGCCGCAATTCCGGGTGCCCGTGATAGGGAGATGGCCATCTGCGTGTCGTCCACATAAGATACGAGTTGGATATCATATCTTTCCACAATAGTGGCTACAGGGGAGGCGTAAAGGTTGAACAGGGTGGGGCTTAGGGCAGAGCCCTGGGGAACCCCTTGATCGAGATTGCACCTCCTGGAGTAGTGTTCGCCCTGTCTAACCTGAAAGCCTCTCTCCGTCAGAAAGGACTGTATCCACCTGAGTGCCCTCCCATTGATTCCACCCTTGTTAAGACACTGTAGCAAGATGGAATGTGCTACAGTGTCAAAGGCGGCACTTAGTTCGAGCAAGATGAGTGCCATTAGTTTGTCCCTCATCTACTCCTAGCCTGATGGTCTCAGTGGCCAGGAGCAACGCAGACTCCGTAGAGTGGCGTGGGCGGAATCCAAACTGAGTGGGGTGGAGAAGATTGGATTCATCCACAAAGGTCATAAGTTGAAGATTGACCACCTTTTCTGCTACCTTGGCCATGTAAGGGAGAAGGGAAATAGGTCTCAAGTTGTCCATTGTATCCCAGCTGAGGTTCGTTTTTTTTTTAAGCGGGAGCACAATTGCTTGCTTCCACTTTTTAGGTACATTGCAGGTCTTAAAAGAGATATCGAGGACATCTCTAATGTACGGTTCTAGGGTTTCAATACTTCCTCCAAGAAGTTTTGGTGATGCCGGGTCACAGGGAAACCCAGATTTAATAGAGCGGCAAATCCGTTGCAGCTCTTTAGATGATGGAGTAATAAAATTGCCTAACCTATTTTTACCTTCATCTAATTTAAGATTTTCCCTGAACTCTGTTGCCTTTTCCTTACCCCCTGTAAAAGCGGAGTAGATATTAGCCACTTTATCAGAGAAATAGGTGGCAATGCGGTTACAGGACTCAACTGAGATCGAGTAAGGGTCGACAGAGGAGCTGCAAATGGAGATTTCTTTATAGATTTTAAATAGCTCTTTGGTGGAATTATGAGCTTCTCCAATCTTGCCTGAAAAGTAGTTGGTTTTGGCGCGCCTGATTAGGTTGTGATATTCCCTATGTCTGCCTATATATTTTAGTTTGGCTTGATCTAAGTACGCCACCGTCCATTGTCTTTCTAGTTTCTTACATTCCGCCTTGGCTAGGCGAAGTTCATCACTAAACCAAGGGGACGATTTATGGGGCCTGCTATAGGGTTTTTTTTGGTAGAGGGGAGCTGTATCATCCAGGGCCACAGTAATGCGCTCATCAAGTCTGTCGGAGGCTGTGACAGCATCTTCCCCACTTGGTCTGCCACCTTTGGTGAGGGCAGAGTCGAATTTGGCTTTAGAGAATGTAGTCCATTTCCGACTCGGGTATTTGGCGTTATAGGGCTTTTGGGCATTAATTGCAGGGACAGTTAGTGTAAAAGGAACTACAAAGTGATCGGACCACGGGACAGGGATAGGAGACTGGACCTTTACACCATCCCAGTTGGCAAATATAGGGTCCAACAAATGGCCCTTGAGGTGGTTGGGGGCTTTAGATTCAGTGGATAGTTGAAGGGACATAAGTTGCTGGTAGAAATCAGAAACTGCTTTATCTGCTAGATTATCTAAGTGGATGTTCATATCACCTAGAAGCAGAAACTTATCCCTGCGGAGGGCAGTCTCCGTGATGCCATCCATCAAGCGGGTAATAAACTGGGTAGGGGGGCCCGGAGGACGATAGATCAATAGGCCATTCACCATATTCCCCGTGTTAACCTTGATGGAGAAGGCTCCTATCTCGCCTTCGGCGATGGGAAAGGGATCAAGTTGACAAGTCAATGGCTGTTTGAAAATTATTGCTATCCCCCCACCTCTGCCTCCAACCCTATCCAAATGAACCATAGTGTATTCCGCAGGAAGAGAGGCAACTATGTCCGGCCCAGAATTGGAGTCCAGCCAGGTTTCTGTGAGAAACAATAGTTCGAGTTTCATGTCTGATAGAAGATCATAAATATCGAGACTATGTTTCCTCATGGATCTGGTGTTAAGTAACCCACACATAATCCTGGTGTGCTCCACCCTGGGAGGGGGTCTGGTCAGCCATGTGTATTGACAGACTTTGCAGCTATTGGTATCCTCTGCATTAAGACTGTGAAGACCGTCTTTAGCAAGGTCGGGACACTGGTCGCAGAGTTGTTGAGCATTCCAACATATCCTGGACCCATTTTGTCCAGGGGTCCTGGCCCCTGTCCCCCGAACGTCCGCGGACGGGCGCAGACTGGCTTGCCTTCGGCGCCCCCCTGTTGCGCCCGTCTGCTGCGCTTCCTGTATAAGGGTGCCATTTAATCCACTCGAGGGCGGGAGGGCGGGCGTGGCTTAGTGCTAGAACGCTAGCCCACCAACCTTCTCCTCACCCAAAATGGCGGCCCAGAGTAGCCCTTACTCTGCTATAATCGGGTGAGTCACCAAGTGCATGTGCCTTCAGAACCCTACTATCGGTTATTTTAAGATATCTCCAAGAATAGGGGGCAGGTCCCGGCTTCCGCCTCAGGACAGTGTAAATTAAGAGACCGGTCAGTAGATTAAGAATACGCCGGATTTCTGTGCGTAAGAGTGCTACATGCCCAGCGAGACTGCAGCAATTGAAGGCAGCATAGCGGACATCAAAGACGGCCATTTTAGAAAAGCTCCCATTACATGCTAACACTTGAAAAGGCCTAATCAATGATGTGACATCGAAGAAATGTGCACCGGACCGCGATAGGCGCATTTATGAAACATCCCGCCACTGTAATGTGTGCTGCAACACCCAGTTGACAACACGGCTTCTGTAGCTCATGGTCCAGAAGTACAACACCGTGCCAGCGCCCTGCCATACACTGGACATGTACAAATAGCGCATCTCTGTCACCATCTCACTCATTATATAGGAACTTGACACCACACGTTTGAATTTCTCAACCGGTAGCCCCTCTGAAGATCCTCCCTCATAAACTGGGCTACAGATAACTCTGCTCCACTGGTGGTGCAAGGAAACTTATTGCGCGCTTGTAGATGCTAGACAGAACATACTAGGCATTACTAACGCTGTTGACGCCGGTTTCAGAGAAGAGGCATTGAATGAACATCAACACCACTCCACTGTGACGATAATAAAGAGACGACCCAACTACACAAGATGGGAAAACCTGACAAATAACAGCCAAAAATAACTTTCGGGGAGATCGGTACGAGGTCCTACGACCCCTTCAAATACTGAGGCAGAGTCGGACGATAAGCCAGAAACAGGTATGGAATCCATACTAAAGGCAATCCAAACAAGCCTTCAAGACATTAACGGCAAGCTAGATCATCTCACATGCCGCGTGGATAACATGGTGATGAAATTGAATTGTCAAGGTGAGAGACTGGATGAGGCAGAGAATCGGATATCGGCTGTGGAAGATGAGGCACACACTCGCACTGCCAAATGTGACGGGATGGAAAAAATACAGGAAGTGATAAAGAACAAAGCGGAAGATTTGGAGGCACGATTGCGCCGCAACAACATCTGAATTGCAGGTGTCCCGGAGTCTACAAATACAGGCCGAATGGAGACATATGTAGAGGAACTATGCCGGACGATATTTGGCACAGACCATTTCTCACCGATATTTATAATTGAACGTGCTCACAGGTCACTAGCACCCCGTCCACCACCAGGTGCACCGCCCAGGCCTATAGTGGCCCGTGTATTGAACTATAGAGACCGTGACAGTATATTGAGGATGGCGAGGGAAAAGAAACAAGTGAACTATCAGGGCAACAAACTGGAGTTTTATCCTGACTACACCATGGCAGTGCAACAGGCGCGTAAAGAGTTTGCAAATGTTAAGGCGAAATTAAGGAGCATGCAGGTGGAATACGCAATGCTATACCCAGCACAACTGAAGATTACTTGGGACAGCAAACCGGCAATACTATCCACACCGAAGGCAGCTCAAGATTTCGCCAAGAAGATCACAAATCAACGGAAGGAGCAAAGACAGGCTGAGCAAGAACAAGACCAAGACTGAGCGACTAGTAATGGTAACACTACTGTTCTAAATATCTCAACGAGTAAGTCAACTATGGAGCAAATTACTGAAAGATCAGCGTAAGGTACTACACAATTATGGAACATGAATCACTCCACTAGCGGTAAGTCAGCCATACAGGCAAAACGTAACTTTTGAACATTGTCGAGTAATAAAAACTGGTAGCTAGTGACCACAGCGGACGCAACACGCATATGGCAGATTCATGAACCTCTGAACTGTACGACTGCCACAAGAGTAGACGCTGTATACGCGGTCATCAGACTTGACCTGTAAACGCGTGGCTTTCCATAGTGTGTGAGAAAGTAAAGGCGATTTAGAACATGTCGTCATAGTGCTCAAAGACACTGACTTTACTCTTACAGACTCTTGAGCTGATGTACAATTGTTATTGAACGGTGACTGTAGCAATTTATGGATGTCCGTCTTACACTGGCTAGCAGGAGGGCTCAGGATGTGAAACTAATGGACAATACTATCTAGTTCTAAATATGGTTTGTTGATGTATCGGTAACTTGGGGATTTCATGCGAGGCCACGAAGGTATAGCACTAGGAAGTTACAAGATCTCTAGGAAACATAAGAGAAGCGTTAGTACTCATAGAATTACAATTTACGTAAAGCTCTGTTACGCTACTGAACATATTTCCAACTCTGTTAACACTAAGTTAATATGATTCAAGCAATATATGTTGATACACTAAATACGGTCCGTCCACATCCATTAACTTGGATGGTGATGTGTACCCTAGGCGGACCTCTACATGGGTGTTCCCCACACATTATGCACTATTGGGGTGTTAAAAATGGGGTATGGCTTTGGCAGGATTGGGCTGCTGATGTGGGTGGGGGGAGGAGGAGTTGGGGAAATATTTTGTTTAATGGACTACAACACTTAAGATGCATTGCAGAAATCGGAGATGATAATAGTACATATGGTGTAGACTTTGCAGGTACACAATGTCGATTATGGTATACAAGGGTACACTCCAAACATATGTTTGAAAGTTATATCTCTCAACACCTACGTTAAAATATGACCAACAACCCACCAAGTAAACTGTCATTGAATCTAATCACATGGAATATACGCGGGATCACGAACACAAAAAAATTAAGACAACTGTTTGCATGTATGGACAGATGGCACATTGACATTGCACTGCTGGAAGAAACTCATATAGCCCCACATACCAATACTCACATTGGCCGACGGTGGGCCGAGTCAAGTCACAACTCCACATACTCTTCCTATTCCAGGGGGGTTGCAATATTGGTAAAAAGAGGCACTAATTTTAAAATTGAGAACATGATAAAGGATAACCAAGGACGATATCTTATACTCACAGGGGTATTACGGGGACAACGATTGACGTTTATTAATACTTATGGACCAAACACTGATGCACCTGAATTCTACCATGAGGTACGGCAACATTTACATGAGGAGCAAGATAGAACTCTGATCTGGGGAGGGGATCTGAATATAGCTTTAAATGACCAGTTGGATCGATCAGGGGGACGACTGAATCACACAGGAAAGCAAGGGCTAAAGTACTTGACAATATGGAAGAATTACACCTGCATGACATATGGAGGGCACGTAAGCCAGGTGGTAGCGAAGCAACACACACTTCGACAGTACATGGCAGCTGGTCCCGCATTGATTACTGGCTAGGATCAGACACAACTCTGTTATGGACCACAAGGATAAAACACATGCCTAAAACTCTTTCAGACCATAACCCCATATTTCTGTCTCTCGAAATACTGCACTACTCACCGCCGCCATACAGCTGGAGATTTAACGCAACTGCTATCACGGATTCAGTATACGCTGACACTATAGCTAAAGCAGTCAAAGAATATTTTCAACTAAATGAACACTCCACAGATGACCCATGCCTACTTTGGGAGGCTTTCAAAGCCACACTCCGGGGGGTCTGTATAAGCATAACGGTTGGGATATTGCGAGATATTCGAGCACAACTGACACGATGTGAAACAAAACTACAATTGCTAGAGAAACAGTACGAAAGTACCCATGACATAACTATACTGGGGGAGATACGAAAGACACTAACAGAACACCAATCCTTTGCTATGGACGAGATCAAGTACGTACACAAACGCCCCACGGCTAGAACCTTTGGAGAAGGAGGTAGGCCAGGAAGAGTACTGGCATCAATAATTTGTGATGGGCGCAAAACACAAACAATATCGCAGATACGAGATGATAACGGTTCCATTTGCACAGACCCACTGAGCATTTTACAAGGATTCGTACGGACATATAGCAAGTTATATAAGTCACAGCAAACTACTTCACCTGCTGAAATATTAAAATATTTAGAAGACGTGGCCATTGCATGGCTGTCAGACACACAAAGAGCCTATTTATCACTTCCGATCACTGTAGAGGAGGTCTTAGAGATAATTAACTCCCTACCGAACGGCAAGGCCCCAGGCCCGGACGGGTTCACAAATGAGTTTTACAAAACTTACACTGATATGCTGGCGCCGAGACTGGTTGCGATGTTCGGGGAAGCTTTTGAGAAAAATATACTGCTGTCAACATTACGAGAAGCAGCAGTGATAGCACTCTTAAAACCTGCGAAGGATCCGGAGATTTGCGACTCATATCGGCCCTTATCATTAATTAATGCAGACTAAAATATTAGCAAAGATATTGGCCACGAGATTGCAACCTCTGATGACCAATTTGGTCCTCCCAGACCAGTCTGGTTTTATACCATCTCGATCCACCACGCATAACACTAGGACACTGTTTGCCCTATCCCATTACCTGACTCCAAACACCAAAGCAATAGCGGTCATTTTAGATGCTGCTAAGGCTTTCGACTCCATTGAGTGGTCCTACCTAATCACGGTTCTTAATAGAATGGGATTTCCTCCGATATCTATACAATGGGTTAAACTCTTATACACACAACCAGTAGCTAAAATTCGAGTGAATGGATACGTATCAGAAGCAATACATATAGAACGGGGGACAAGACAGGGTTGCCCGCTGTCTCCGTTATTATTTGCTCTTGCCCTGGAGCCACTTGCATGTAAGGTCCGGCAGCTCCACCATCAATCGGCACTGCAATTCCCAAGCAGGCCTCTTAACATTTCATTGTACGCGGATGATATGTTGCTTTACGTCCGTGATCCTGAACAACATTTAGCTCCCCTAGTTAGAGACTACATTAAATTTGGGGGACATTCTGGACTCCAAATTAACTGGGAAAAGTCTTCTATAATACCCCTAACAGACACCACCACACCACACATTACCGAATTTCCCTTGGAGTGGCAGGATGGTCCCATAAAATACCTTGGGCTGAGGTACCACAGAGACCCGGAAATAGTCATCAGAACTAACTATGGTAGGGTGATATTAACGCTAGAAGATACAGTGAACCGTTGGATACAGCTGCCACTATCACTTGCTGATCGCATAGCGATTGTCAAAATGGTACTGCTACCCAAGCTGCTTTACCTCTTTAACAATATTCCGATCTTTCCTACCAGAGAGGTCTTCAAACGAATATCAGCAGTACTGCTTAAGCTAATATGGGCTGGCAAACAGGCACGTATTGAATTACGTACTCTGAATCTGCCATACTCTAGAGAGGGGCTTTGTGTGCCAGACTTCCTCCTATACTATCTATGTGCCCAAGCACAATATGCCGCATACTGGTATCATAAGATTCCATACCTAACACACATGGCTATAGAGGAGGGAGATGCTCTACCAGTACCCCTGAACGCAATAATTACACACCAACGACCACCACTGCACGACAAAGATATTAATACCGTTGATGCCACCAATAAAGCATGGTACAGATTAGGCCGCCTGGCAAATAAACTACCACTCTATGCTCCGGCCCTCCCCCTACATTACCACCCTGAAATATCTTTTACAAGTGAGAAGGTGGGTATGGGACTTCTACATCAGGTAGGAATCGATAAAATAGGAGACCTTTACAATAATGGGACTTTTATAACAGTACAGAACTTATCTTACATACAGAATGAGACATTACTGTTCCGTTTTACTTACCATAGACTGCAGGGGGCGATCAAAAAATTATACCCAAGCTATCCACATGAACCGGCACAGCTAGACACCTTGCAACTTATACTGACCTCTTCTAACACCACGCACTTAGTCTCCCGGTTATATAATGTAGAACAAAATGAAATAAACTATAACAACCCCAAGGCCCTGGATAGATGGAATAATATATTAGATGACCCCATTACAGAAGCAGACTGGAAGACAAATTGCACGTTGATCCAAATGCTAACACCGAACTGCAATTTAAGACTCGTGCACTTTAAATACCTGAATCAAGCGTATTACACGCCTGTGAAACTTCATAGATGTGGTCTCAGGTCAGAGGCGAGATGTAAAAGATGTGGGGTCGACCAGGCAGATTTCATTCACATGGCATGGTATTGTGAGAAAATTCACACATATTGGGAGAAGGTCACATCAATATTAGCAGAAATGGTGAGGATTGATATTAACTGCAACATCCGAGTTTGTCTATTAGGGCTTCTAAATGATGTCCGGGCTCTGAAACGTAAATTTTGTATGGTAGCATTGTTGTTAGCCAAAAGAAGAATTTCTATGTGCTGGGAAAGTAAGAATGCGCCTAGAGCCAAACAATGGATTTGTGACATGACTCACTGCCGTGATACATTGCGAACATATGAAGAAGAATCACCCGCCCGTTCCAGACCGAAAGATTACTGGAAATATTTAACAGACTATTTACTTGCAGATCCGGATATTTAACTGCATTGATGAATTGTATCCTTCTATTCCCTTGTTGTATCATATGTACCTACACACAGTTTATGTTCTTGTACATTGTTGTTTATCAATAATCTATCACTGGGATGATGAATGCGGTAGTGTAAAGGTCCTTTTTGTTAATCTTGACATTTGTACTGTATACATTTTGAAAAATCAATAAAAAAAAAAATCAATCAAGCAGGATTTATAAAGTGCTGCTAATCACTCAATAGGGTATCCAGGCGCTTGAAGGTCCCAAAGGCTTAATCAAATAGCCAGGTCTTGGAGGGAGGAGCCAAGCGAGCTTCCAAAATGGCCGCATAGTCGCTCGGCTCCGTGAACCCTTTCGCCCCACACGTATATCATGGCGTTTATCCTGAGCTACGGAGGCATGCTTTAGTAGGAGAAGAATAACGAGCACTTACCGTCTGCTCCTGAGGCTCCTGCGTGCGGTAGGCCCTGAGAACTGTCCCCGACTGCTCTGCGGCCCACGTGGTGAAGAGACCGGGGCGTTGACCTGGACGTGCATCCGGCCGCGACTGCAACAACAACGGCCGCGGGTGGTGGTGAGGAGCCGGCCGGAGGGTGCCGTTGACTTGAAGGGCCGCTGATGGCGGCGAAGGCCCGGTCCACTTGACGGTGACCCTTGAGGGGCAATGTGGCGAAGCAGGGTCAGAGGGGGCGCATGACTCCTGCCCCCTCCCCAAATTCTTTGCTCGGGCATAACCAAGGATTGCCCCCGATATAGGCGGGCGAATCCCGGGGTGCGGCAGGGATCTTAGCCTTTTGGTGACTCTCCTTTGGGGAGCCTGCCTCACTGTTTTAAGCCCCGGTGGTCTGTCCCGTGGCGCCCCGCATTGGTGCCTGGTCCCTGAGTGAGGTGAAGAGGGACGGGGCCGAATTGACTACCATGGCTGCTGGTGCCCCCCTCTGCGGTCCATGTCCATGTCGGACAGTTGTCTCACGGAGGGGGCCGGGATGCTTGCAACGTACGCAGGAGCCCACATCCAAGGACGTCTTGGCTGCTCTAACGGTTTTGCACGAGTCCCTGATTTGGCATGCTCAAGACCTGGGTAGAAGAATGGCCGCCATCGCTGTCTCGCCGCCTCTAAAAGATACAGTCCGATCCCACAGGACTGCAGACGAACCCGCAGCTATGTCCATGGAGGGAGTCCCGGCTCTGCCCGGGTACCGAGAGCCACTGGAAGACCTGGTTCCCGTGACCGCTCGAGCCGACATGGATCTACAAGTGGATGTCTCCCCGGGACACATGTTCAACTGGCGGCTGGAGATAAAATGCTACGTTCCTTATTGGACTGTCCCAGCTATTTCGTGGCGATTGCCGGACTGTGTGACTCTCTTTTCCTGGATGGTACTACTGATTGTGAACTTTCTGAGGTTCTTGGGGACGACGTCGACGCTAACGGATCCTCGCTGCCGATACTTGGATGGGTTTGGGATGATGTACTTTTCTATGGCTATGCCCCGACATGATCCGCCCAGATCGTTTGGACTATCCGGGCTGTTCTGTGAACCGCCTGACGAGTGGACTTCTGGCGGTACCATTGCCAGACAGGGTCATGGATGATGTGGTTCATAATCTATTGGCTTTATTGTTGACAGACGCAATAGTGGTTATGTTTGACTGGGATTTCATAACTGTTAGGGCTGGGACTTGATGTTCCTCATTGCTGTACTACTTTGTTTCTGGGATTTTCCTGGGCGTAGGGGCGAGGGGCGGGGCCGGGCGGCAAGATCGAGGGCCCTCCTACGCTTATATATATTTTTTCTTTCTTTTCTCTCTCTTTCTATATTTCGGGTCTCTATTAGGGCGACAGGCACGCTGTGGGGGGTAGGCCATGGCCTTCTGCGGGTGTGCGGGGTTGGGGGGTAGGTGATTGTTCGGTATTTGTTTCTATGGCCCTTTAGTCTCTCTTCTCTTTTTAGTGTTGTCGTTGTTCATGGTCTCTGCAATCTGTTTAGATTTGAGGGGTGGGGTTTAGACTCGCTACGTGCTGGGACTGTGTTTGCATTTCTCCTGTTCTGAGTATCCTACACCCGATAATTTCTTCGTATCTGAACTGTTTGTAGATATTCTGATTTATGTGCAGTATTGTAGGACTGTGTGCGACTGTGAGACAACCTTTTTAGTTCCTTATTTGAAAATTAACCTCTCAAATCCTGATTCAAGTTTGTGCACCTGATTACAAGATCTGCTCTGGTATTTTTATGACCCCGGATTTCGATCTGCTATAACTTTCATACTGCCTGCTGTATTCTTGCTCAGATTAGCGGCCAGCCGGGTTGGTTGTAGGCCCATACTTGTAAATGCTTGTACTACTAATAAAGGTTCACCAAAAAAAAAATAAAAAAATAGCCAGGTCTTGAGGTCCATTCGGAATTCTGAAAGTAGGTGATGGTCCAGAGTTGCATAGGGAGGCAGGTCCAGGTCTTTGATGTGATATAGGAGGAGCGTCCTCACTTCTGCTTCAGTAGATGCAAGGAGTGTGGGCAAGTGCGAGTGAGGCAGAGTGTAGTCTTTTCGACAATTGGAGGAAGTTCAGGCGGTGGTTAATGTAGATGGGTCCTTGGTTGTATAGAGCCTTGTGAGCGTGGGTTAGCAGCTTGAATTGGCAAATCTTCGGTATGGGGAGCCAGTGAAGTTGCCTGAGATGGGGTGTGATGTGGCTTTATTAGGGAAGGTAAAGGATGAGTCTAGCAGCAGCGTTCTGTACAGTCTTAAGTCTCTGTAGGAGGTGTGTGGAGATTCCTAAGTAGAGAGGGTTGCTGCAGTCCAGTCAGCTGGTGACGAGGGCCTGTGTCACGGTGTGACTCGTGTGTAGGAGTAGCCACTTGAAGATCTTACATAGAATGTGCAGAGTGACGGAGTAGGTAGAGGAGACTGCATTGATCTGTGATTTCATGGCGAGCTTGTTGTCTATGATGGCTGTATGCCTAGCAGAAAATCTCCAAAACTGCCTGTGGCACCTGTGTCAGAGATGATGTAATAAATTAACATGGCAGAAGAAATGTATTTTCTGCATGACTGAATAAACTAATTGGAAAGATCCCACACAAAATTGCTAAGGCTTTATACATTTGTTCAATTGTGATCTAAAAATGGCAAATTTATTCTCTAGACCCGGGCAGGTAGCAATTCTTCTTCACAAAAAGGTAAATAGCATTATCTCCTTAATGCCTGTCCTCCATGAAAGTTATAGATTGGGGTTGCACTTAGATCCACACAAGCTCAGTGACTACAAAGCTTCCATCGAATAACCTGAAACTAAAAGCAGTGCCCTCAATGAGGAAGAAATATCTCAAATTTAAGTCAGTCAGTCAGTCAGTCAAATATCTTTATTTTGGTTAGTTAAAACCATAAAAGCAATACACAGTTCATTATTTAAAAAATCCATACAACATACAAAGATAAAATTACAATTAAACAAATGTACACCTGATTGTAGTTCCTATGTGCGTTCTTAAAAACAATTTAAAAAAGGTTAAATACAGAGGATAGATACTAAACAGCATAGAATCACAAAAGGCACCATTTCCCAGTATAGTTGGCACGTTTCCCCAGAACGTAGTTGACAGAATATGAACCTAGATGGTTATTTGTCTGGGAAAGTCTTATTCTATTTAATCGAGCTGCTGCTACCAAAAAACTAGCTACACCATATGTGACCTGCACGGAGTTAAGCATTTGCAGGTGTAAAAGTGCAGGCCTCACCTGAACAAAATTTAGATCTTTCAAGATTGGAAACAAAAAATGTTTTCGGGCCACCAAATAGTGTTCGCAAAACATCACTAAATGAAGCGTGTCCTGTGTAGAAAAGCTATCACAGGTACAGGGTGGGGTATTTTCTGGAGTCCCCCACTTTGTATAGGCTCCAAGCACGAGATGAATAAGATTGAACCTAAACCTTAGTAGAAGAAAACGATGGTATGGTTTAGTTACAAATTTTAAATAAGGTTCCATAGCTGGGGAGATAGAAAGTTGATATATTGTTCTCACCATTGGTTTGCTGAGTTCAACCTCTTCCCTCTCTGTCTCCAACACATTTCGGAAATGCAACTTGACCCACCCTACATCCTCTTTTTTGAGGCCCTGTGGTGAAGAATACATGTCCGGACGCCCTAGCCTCGCGCATGCCTCTCTAACATACGCCAACCAGGGTATGCTGTCCGCTTTATCCAGGGCCATACAATCTTTGAGTATGCGGTGGTTCAACGTAATCTCCTCATTTGTCCAAGTTTTAACCCAGCATAGCAGCGGGGACATTTTTAGGAGATCGGTGATGTAACCCAAGCCCACTTCACTATGGATTGAATATGTGGGAGATGACTTTGGGAGTGACAACAGGGCTCGTATGAAGTTGTTTTCTATAATTTAGATGTCTGGGGATGACACATAACCCCAAATATCTGCCCCGTAAGATGCAATTGCTAGACATTTGGATTTATAAATGCGAATCATGGCCTCCATAGGTCTCGAACCAAGTCTTTTAGAAAAGTTCATTAGGGCTGTAGTAGATCTAGCAACTCCGTTGCCCTTCAGTTTCAACTGGGGACCCCAGGTTCCTCTTTCGTCAAAAGTGACGCCTAAATAACAAAAGAAAGGTACCCTAGAGATGTGTGGCTCACTGGTTAGAGGCGGCAGACCCGAGAGCAGAGGACGGCCCGGGACCAGGGTTCGATTCCCGGCGCGGCAGGTTTCTGGACCAGGGTCAGCGGACTCGATAATTCTCTCGCCTCGGTGCCCACTCTGATCAGCGATCACACTCGGCAACTCTGGGCATTAGCTTGCCTCATCTTCACTAACGGCCCCACCAGACCGCCGGGGATGCCTGGTCTCACCCTGGAGATCCCCATTAAGGGACCATCTCTCAGGGAAGCCAGGAAGGGTTTCGCAGCGGTCGAAGCGCCTTGGGACCCTACGGGTAAGTAGTGCGCTATATAAATGCCTATACATATACATATACATGTTTCGTTGCATCTAAAGGTTTTAAGCTTCATGTTTTTCTTGCGTGAGCCAGTTACCATGACATGGGATTTTGATGTGTTGATCTTTAGATCCAAGGCTTCCATGAAAGATCCGAAATGGTCTAACAGTCTTTGTAGGCCCGCACCTGTGCGAGCTAGGAGGACGGCGTCGTCCGGGTATAGGAGGACCGGAATGGGTGACCCTCCCATACGCGGGACGTCCAGGGTAGCTAGATTCAGGGATTTACCCAGGGAATTGATGTAGAGTGTAAATAGGAGAGGAGACAGGATGCAACCTTGTCTGACCCCTCTCCCTGATCTAAATTTCTCAGTACACCTGCCTTCCCTTGTTACCCTAACAGAGGCGAACAAGTTCTGATGGAGATCGTGTAGAAAATTAGCCAAGGTAGTGTCCAAGCCCAAGTCCCGCAAAATAAGCCATAGTTTTGAGCGATTAACCAAATCAAAGGCGGAGGATAAATCCATGAAACCTAAATATAAAAGCCCCTCCTTCACCACGGTGTATTTGCTAATAATAAGGTGGAGGTTTAAGCATTGGTCCATGGTCCCCCTATGTGCTCTAAAACCATATTGAAGGTCAGAGAGAACCCCACTATCCTCAAGCCAGTCCCCAAGTCTTTGTAAGATGACTCTGCCCAAGATCTTAACGGCAGAGTCCAACAAGGAGATTGGCCTGTAGCAGGCAGGAACCCCCCTGTTCCCCTTCTTAAAAATAGGAACAATAAAAGAGGTGGACCAGGAGGAAAGAAAAATGTATCAACAGTTATTGAGTTTGCATACATAAATATAGTGAGAATTAATTTATGTCAGAATAATAAAGCTAATGGAGGGTCTTACAGAAGAGGAATAACAGAAATTTTGATTATATGTAAAGGCATTTTACATGATTGCTACAAGGTGAACGAAGAACAATGACAAATTTAGTCGAGGAAGAAGTGAAAATTATTGAAAATGAGTTTCAAATATCTGTGATGCAACAACTTTGACATTTTTACGCCAGTTCACATAGATGGCTTCAATTATGTAACAGTCTGTACTATAAGGCACAGTCTAAGAGTTTTTCAACTACTCAACTGTTATAAAGGAGACATCATTAATGTAGCGTCCTCCCCAGCCAGGGCGCATGCAAATGAATATGCCACATACACTTAGCACTGGATTGTATGTCTTTATTCCTCAGCATACAATCAGACTCTCCTCTTTGATTATGCCTTAACCGTTAATAACCACACCTTAACACTCCCCAGCAGGTTAAGTACTTCCTCTATTAAGGCCACCCAGAACCGCACGGGTGCTGTCACACAGTCGCATGACACTACCTCTCCTCCTTTGTTAAACAAAAGTTAAACAAAGAACAGTTACATTATATTTCAATGAGTCATTGAGGCACTTGCACTAGTCGGCCAGATCGAGTACAATGAAGGGGTTGACATTTACACTGTTCATGCACCAATGTTACAGGTTCTCAAGCTTGATCTGGGCTGTCAGGTGGGACAGTCTTATTTGTTGATGCAGGAGCTGTCGATCGCAGAGATAGGTGTTCAACATGTGACAAGTCGCGTGTGATGGACTGCCCGGGTCGATGTGCAGTCACCATATGTCCTTGGACTTCACAACTCCCAGAGGATCAATAGCAAATGGAGTGTCTGTTTTCCGCTTTCGCTTCTGCTTGACCAGGACTAAGTCACCTTCATTGAAGACTGACTCTTGGGCTCTCCGAAGCCGATGGTAATACGTCTTCATTTTGCACTTTTGAGAAGTGTTGGTGGTAAGAACTTTAACAGCACTCAAGGATCGGTCTACGGTCCACTGTGGCAGGTTGGTTCTCCTAACTAGCAAGGTGGTTGAACTTTCACCCATAGTAGAGTGGGGATTTGACCGATAAGCCCAGAGGGCTTGCTTTAATTTAGCCCCCTCAATTGAGGCATGCCACATTACTGTTTTGAGTGTACCGATAAATCATTCCACAACACCATTTGTTCTGGCCACATAGGTCTACTCTTTTGATGCTTGATATTCATTCTGACTAAGAATTCCTTGCTGTGGAACAGCGGACCATTGTCTGATTTGATAATGGCTGGGATACCACACACTGCAAAGATGTTGTCCAGCCGCTCAATGACCTTGTCATGGGTTGCTGATAACTCCTCTATCTTGGCCATCTTGGCTTTTGGATTTCCAAAGATGGTAAGTAGCACTTGGTTGTCTGTTATGATAGTGAAATGTTTTCTGTATAGAAACACATGAAAATGTTTGCAGGCCCACACTACAGCCAGACTCTTCTTCTCTGGCTGAGAATAGGCACGTTCTGTGTCAGGCCAGAATGTGTCTCTGAGCATTCAGATGACCATTATGTTGAACAAGGACTGCGCCCAGAAGCAAGGTGCTCACATTTACTGTGATCTCAGTCTGTAGTTTGGGGTCAAAGTAGACGATCTTGGTTGCATTCTCAATTGCATGTTTTATTCTTTTGAAGTCGTGATCAAATTTAACAGACTATTGGAACGGGACATTTAGTTTTGTCAACTCTTTCAATGGGGGACTGCCAGTAGCAAAATCACAAATGTACCTTGAGCTATAACGGGCCAAGATTAAAAAGGATCGCAGCATGGGGACATCTTGCGGGGAGCAAGTAGCTGACAGTGCTTTCACTTTATCAGGGTCAGGAGTCAATCCCCATCAGAAAATATGTGACCAAAGAATTTGAGGCTGGTCTTGCGAAACTCACACTTTGCTGCGTTCAGAGTGAGACCAGCATCAGCAAGTAATTGGCACACATGTGTAAGATTCCTTTTGCATTGCTCCAAATACCAGTAAGTCATCACTGTAGTTAAAAGCATTTGTGACAGGTTGAATTATTCGACATATAACATCCTGAAGTATTTTTGCAGCTGAGGTCACTCCAAAACTCAACCTTTTGTATCTGACGAAACCAACATGAGTCGAGAAAGTAGTGATGTACAGGCAAGTCTCTTCCAGCTGGAGTCGATATCCCTTGTTCAGGTCAAGACGGGAGAAATCTTTAGCACAATTCATTTGCATGATCATGTCCACTATTTCTGGACCAGGATGTGTTTCTCTCTCAATTGCCTTGTCGATCTGGTGCATATCAACACAGATGTGCACAACACCCTCACTGTCCTTTTTTGGCACCACCACTATGGGCGACTCCCATGGGGTAGGACCAGTGGAGTACTCAATGATGTCATGCTTCAACAGCGTTTCTGGTTCTTTCTCTACAGCTTTTTGTAGGTGGAAAGCGATTCTGTAGTGCTGCTGGGCAACAAGATGAACATCCTCATTGATGGGTAGTTGCAATTTCATTGTTTTGAGCCTGCCCAGGCTGTGAAACAATGACCGGAACTCACTCACAACTTCAGACTAAATGTGGAAGTTGTAATTGATAGAGATCAGTCCCATGTCTGCAGCGGTGGCAAATCTGAGTAGGCAAGCACTAGACAAAGCTACTTCAACATGAATTGGCGCCAGCACTGATACTGCTTTATGTTTCAAAGTTGCTGTGAATGACCCTTGACTTTGCAACGGTTTACAAGCAGTCAATGAGTATACTTGCTTGTTTGCCGGGTTGAGGCGTGGAACAGTGGATAGGTTGTTGAACTTTGACTGGCATGATGTCAGTCGATGCACCACTGTCTATAATAAAGGTTATGGGGCAACCGTTGACATGTATTTTAACCTTGAGGCAATGTCCAAATGAGTTTTCTTGTTTTGTTTGATAGTTTGCCTTTGTCGTTCGTTCTTCCTTGCAAGCAGCCAGACCTACATGTTACTGCCATTTGTTGGTCAAGGCCATCAGCACACATCCATCTTCTTCATTAGCGGTCGCTAATGATGTTGACGAGCCTCTGTAGGATGAACTTGGCGACGATCAACTTTGTCTGATTTCTACTTATCATAACTGATGTTGCTTTTTTGCTTTGAGGGCATGGTGAGAATGCTTCTGGAACTTTCTGGCATCCATTTTCTCTTCTAGCTGTGACATAGTTATTTCTCTTTCGCTTTGCAAACCATTGAAACCGATGAAGTGGTTCTCATTACCGCAGCCTCTGCATGTTTGGCCTATGGCTGGACATGTGTCTTCATGTGGAATTGAAAACCCACATCGGAAATACATCCTTTTCTTTTTTATACACGGTGGCTTGAATCTGTCTACTCTGTGTTTGTTCTCACTCTTCATGGCGAACACTGATTCACTTTTTGCTGTTTCAGTTTCCATGTCAGCGGAATGTCGCTCTGCTCTTTCTTCGGCCTTTGCGGTCATTAGTACTTTCTCTTGGCTGAGAGTCTCTCTCAAAATGCATCTTCAGAAAGGGTCTGAAAGACAGCCATCAATAACTCTGAGACGTATGGCTTCTTCATCATTAAATTCACTAAACCTGCAGTGTTTAATAAGCACATCAATTCTGAGAGTAAAGTTATGAAGCGGCTCAAAGGGTGCACACATAAAGTAGGTAAGAACCAGGTTCAAGTCCCACTGAGGCATTTTGAAGGGAACAGGAGGAAAAAGATGAGTAATGCCCTTAAGGAAGTGATTTACAACAGGGGACTTGAAAAGAGAAGGCTGATCAGGAAGCCTAACAAAGGTTGAAATGACTGAGAGATAGCTGTTAAGAGTGCCCAGAGCAGACTCCTGCTGGACCAAAGAAAGGAGGAACAAGAGAACCTCAGAGAGAGGGGCAGAAAGGGGATCCACAGCCTTTTCTGTGCACCATGCCACAAATTTGTTCCATCTGCAGGCGTATAACGTCTTAGTGGAGGGATGCCTGGCTGCCAAGATAACATCAAAGACTTCGGGAGAAAGGTCAAAGGCTGTCACTGTCGCCACTCAATCTCCACGCAAGGAGGTGGAGGCTGGACAGGTTCGGGTGGAGGACCGTCCCCTGCTGCTGCAACATAAGATCCTCCCAAAAAGGCAGTCGGATCGGAGGATCGATGGCCATGAGTAACAGCTCAGGATACCAGACTCTTTGTGCCCAATCCGGAGCCACAAGTATGACTCGCTTGATCTTCAGCACTCTGGGCAGACGTGGTATAGGCGGAAAGGCGTACAGAAGACTGCAACTCCACTCATGACGAAAAGCGTTGCCTAGCGAGTGCTGCCTTGGAAATTCAAACACACAGAATTGCTGACATTGCACGTTCTCTTTGGTGGTGAATAGTTCTAACCAAGGCTCTCCCCACTGCTGAAAGAGACCATGCACCACCTCCAAGTGAAGATGCCGTTCGTGATCCACCTCCAGCTGAGTTTGTTCGCCCTGGCTTTCCAGGAACATGCCAGGTGTTGAACCACCAGGGATATGCCCTGATGTTCCGGCCATGTCCAGAGATGGAGAGTCTCTTGATATAGGGTCCACGACCCAACATTGCCCTGTTTGTTGCAGTACCACATGGCAGGGGTGTTGCCTGTGAACACCTGCACTACTCTTCCCCGGACAGAGGGAAGGAATGCTTTTAGTGCAGGACGGATCGCCCAAAACTCCAGAAGGTTGATGTAGAGCCTGGACTCAGTTGGAGTCCAGAGGCCTCTGATCTCCAACTCCCCCTTGTGACCGCCCCATCCCAGAAGTGATGCATCAGTCACCAATGGGAACTCTGGTTGGGGAAGGGAGAGGGATCGGCCGTCGACCCAATCCTGATTTTTTAACCACCAATGCAATTAGTGTGCAGTGCATTCCGAGATCTGGACGCAATCGGACAGGTTCCCCTGATGTTGAGCCCACTGGAACTTCAGGTCCCACTGCAGAGCCCTCATATGTCATCTGGCATGGTCCACCAGCAGGATGCAGGAGTCCATCACGCCCAGTAGCCTGAGGGTCATCCTGACCGAAAACCAGGATAGAGGCTGAAAGATCGGAATCATAGCCTAAATATCCAGGACTCGCTGTTCGGGGGATAGACCTGAAACTGTGTAGTGTCCAGCACCGCTCCGATGAAGAGAATATAACATATACATAACATACCATGTGTTTTTGTAAAGCGCACATTCACCACTGAGGGTATCTTGGCGCTGAATAACAGATGTTTGTTGTTACCCAACTCAATGGTACTCATGTTATCGACCTCAGATGGATGAAAAGCTAAGTGGACCCGCCGGGATTTGATCCTGTGACCATGAGGTCGAACACAAGCCCCTGCAGAAGACGCATTAGTCCACTGGGCCACCGACCCAGCAGAGAAGCTTCTGAGAGGAAGTCAGGTGCGACTTCAGCTCGATGATGGAGAACCCCAGCGAATGCAGGAGGTCGGCCGTAGTCTGGAGGTGGGAGATGACAGCCTGGGGCGAGCCGGCATTCAACAGCCAGTCGTCGAGAAAGGGGAAGACTGAAACCCCTGATCTGTGCAGATGAGCTGCAACCACCGCCATCACTTTCGTGAACACCCGAGCGGAGCTGGTAAGGCCGAAGGGGAGCACGTAAAACTGAGAATGCTCGTGGCCTACAGTGAATCGTAGGTAGCGCCTGTGGACCAGCAGGACGGGGATGTGAAAATAGGCAAAACAGGACCCGAGCTAGCGTCAAAGTTTTTAACTTCTCTTTGAAGCACTTGACGTTCCTGAGATCGAAGATAGGATGCAGGCCTTTGCCCTTCTTGGGCACCAGAATGTAGAGGGAGTAGCAACCACGCCCTACTTCTGGGGCAGGAACTCGTTCAATGGCTCCCTTGGCCAGGAGAGCGATAACTTCCTGTTGGAGAAGGGCCAGAGGTTCATCCGACATGCGATGGTGCTGAGGTGGCATGGATGGACGGGAAGTCTCGAAGGGAGGGGAGTAGCCCCTTCGGACTATCTGCAAAACCCACCTGTCCAACGTGATGGTACACCAGTGGGGGAGGTGATGGCAAATCCTGCCACCCACTGGCGATTGGTGGCCCTGAAAGGACGGACTAGGAGGGTTTGGAGGCTGCTGCAGAGAGGGCTGTGGTGGACTGGCCTACCCGCTGGCCCCCAGAACCCCAGCGGTGGTTCCCACGTCCACGGCCACGCAGGGGCTGAACAGCTTGAACCAGCTTGTGGCTTTGGGTGGGACTTCGCAGGGAGGTTGGTGGAGAGGCCCAAGGACTTACAGAGGTCTAGCGCGTTGTCTGCCTTGTCGCCAAACAGGTGATGGCCATCAAAAGGCATGTCCATAAGAATGGATTGAACATCCCCTGAAAAACCAGTCGACCTCAGCCAGCCATAGCGTTGAAGGGCTACCGAAGTGGAAATTAACCTGCATAGCGAGTCAGCGGTATCCAGTCCACAGCGAATGGTAAACTTTGGTGCGGCTCTCTTCTCGGCAACTGCATGGGAGAGTACGGCCCGGGCCTCCTCCGGACACTGGGGCAGCAATTGCGCCACTGTATCTCACACGGAGTGGGTGTAACAGCCCAACAGACATGCAGTGTTTACCGATTGCAGTCCCAAGCTGGAGGAAGAAAACATCTCCTTCCCAAGATGGTCCAGCTTTTTGGCTTCCCGATCAGGTGGTGGTTAGGGAATGCGCCTTTGGACGTGGAGGCTTGGATCACCAAGCTTTCAGGGTGGGGTGTTGGGAGAGGAAAGCGGGGTCGCTTGGGCCAGGCGATGCGTGGGGCAATCATCCTATCCACAGGAGCCCCTGTGTTGAGCCTGGACCAGGTGCCAAAAGAATGTCAGTGTGGGCTTCATGAAACGGTAGCAGGGGCTCCGAAGAGCTCGCTGCCGGTGAAGCACTTCTGTGAGGAGGTTAGTCCTGACTGCCACCGTAGGTAGCTCGAGGTTGAGAGCCTCAGCCGCCCTATGCAACACCATGGCGTAAGACGCTCCCTCCTCGGTAGCCACGGAAGGAGGAGACAACATGCCAAGGTCTAGTGCAGTATCCAGACCACTGGCTTCGCCAGACCGGTTCGCAACCTAGCTGGTCAGTCAAAAGGTCTCCAGACCCCTTCCCAGTCCTCCTCACCCTCCTCTGGCTGCCAATCTGGTCTGAAAGAGGCAGGGTAGAACAGGGGCACAAAAGTACCTGTCAGCCGCGGATCCGACATCGGTCGATGCCGGTCCGGCTCCATTTCTACAACGGGGTGGAGGCTGGGGTCGACGCGGGCTGGGGCACAACTGGGTGCGGACGTGGTGCCGGTGGAACCAGCGCCAGGGGAGGTGTAATGAGGTCGACCTGCGCTGATCGAGACCCAGGCCTGGATACAAGGGGACCCTGCTGAACCGGGGCCGGAGTTGGGCTGCCCAAAGATGGCATACATCGCTTCGTAAAAGGTGCAAAGCTGGGCAGGAGTCACTCCGGGTCACGGGAAGGGAGGGAAACTCAGAGTTGACCCTTTGGGCTCCGCACGCGGAGTAGCGGTAGGGGCAAAACCCACATCCTGTGTCGCGTCGGCCAACTGGTGGGTAGAAGTCGAAGAGCGACGGTGCTTCTTTGACTTCTTCTTGTGCTGCGACTTACCTAAGGAGTGTGAAGACTTTGAAGAAGACGGGCGGTGGTGGCTCCGTGACCGGTCCCTCGACCTCCCACGCAACCGGGACCTTGAATGGCGCAGAGCCGACTGCCGGGCCTTGAGAAGCTTTCGGGACTGCTCCCGCAAAGACTTCGGATTCATGGTCCGGCAGTCGATGCACGACTTTGGGTCGTGGTCACGCTCCAGGCAAAACAGGCACATGCAGTGCGTATCCGTCACCGACATTAGCCAGCTGCAGGAGCCTAAAGCCTTGAAACTGGGCATCCCTGACATGCACCAGGAGTCGAAGACTCAAAAACGATGTTGACAAAAGTCGACAAAAAGTCAGTCAAAAAGTGACTGGAGGTGCTGCTCTCTCCGGATCTGTGCTGGCTGGCGCGGAAAAAGGAAGAACTGACATCAGTGCGCGAGGGCGGCGTCTAAGGGGTAATTCTAAGGTGAGGAATCTATAACTAATTGTCTCTTTCAGATACTTTAGTTACGTTTACAGGTTAGTTTACTACTTTACTGTGTTTTTAGGTCGAGCCAACTAGACAGAGCAAGCTGTATGATTCATAAGACCTACGGTGGCCGCACTAAGAATTCACAGGGGGTGGGGGGCTTACAGCTCGCCCAGTGGTTGACTTTGTTGTCAGTCTCATTTGCTTGCTTCTTATTCAATGGCTTTACTTTTCCCAGCTAATCCACCTTTTTCCAGCTCGTCCATCTTGTATTTGTCCCTCCCTTGGAGCATAGCCTCTTCACAGTCTCTCTGGATGGCGGCCTTTAATTCTTCCACTGCTCGCCTTTAAGGAACTATTTTTTCCTATTTGCTTAAGCACTCTTTGAGAGCATGTGTCTTCCAGCTCTCTCCCTCGAGTGCTTCTATGTCCCATGATCCATGTTGCTGTCTCCCTCAAGTTGCAAGCTCCCTTCTCATGTGCTTCACCCTGCCACACTCTGTGGTTCCAGTACTCAGTGTTGTTTTTTCGCTCGGGAACTTCTCCATGTTGACCTCCCGTTGTCTGCCGCATTAGCACACCTTGTTGCTTACCCACCTGCTACTCAGTTGCATTCACTTGCCCCATCTTTTTTTAATATTTCTTTTTGAGGAACGACCAGGCAAGTAGTTGCTGGTCCCTCTGCTTTAAAAACAAGCAGTGGCAAAGCCAATAGGTCTCGCAATGTTTTGCAGCAATGCTGTACAGCAGCACAGAAGCTTTATGGCTAAAACTAACCTAAAAAGTGCTAGGACACAACCATTCTGTGACTTTTTTTTTATAAAAGTGCATAAGCTCTGAATGCATCATAGTCCTTTTTATTATTATTATTATTTTTAGCCATGGTCCACTGCAGTCACACTGCTATCCAGCATGGCTACGAATCATTGCCAAAGTCGACACTGTCCATGCTGTACAGCATGAACAAAAGGCAAAGGCAGAGCCACTAATCTCAAAGGTTAGAACTTTGGGTTTTGACAATGCTTGTTAGGTCTCTGCACAACACCCTTGTGATTCTGAGCAAACCAGTTAACCCCCACCATGCATGGCAAAATATGGGATCTCATAAAGAAAGCAATTGCATCCATGTTTTAGTGAAAACACTCTTGGAAGCAGATGACATCTGCTGTCACAATAAGAGCAGATCACATCGGTTGTCACAACAAACATCCATTTAAAAAAAAACAATAGGTTGTCTTTAAAGTGCATGTCACATAGTAAAACATAGCTACAAATGGCAAGAGGCACAACAAGGACAACAGGGAAGAACAGAAAATAAAAGTAGTATCATAATCACAGCCCACTCAGCGGAAGGACAGTATACAGCTGAAGCAATTAGCAGTTAGTCCATGCTCCAGCCAAAAAAAGATCAAGTGAAGCCAGCATGCGCTGGCCAATTAGAAGGAAGCAAATAAGAATGGCACCGAAGTCTGGGCTTAGTGGGTAGGAGTTGGGATTGAGGGATGAGGTAGATATGGTGAAGAAGCGGAAGTAATGACAATGGAAATGTATATTGATTTTATGCAAATCACCATGCTTAACAGCTCATTGAATACCTGTGCAATGTTTTATTTTGGTTATCATTAAAAAGTTTGATATAAAAAAAAGAATGACAACGAAGTCAATGAATGCAAGTTAGCCACTGAAAGAAAGGTAAGCAGGATATGGTCCAGGGGACAACAAACACAAGATGGAAATGCTCGGACAAGGAAAGCCAGTGAATAAGCAGCAAGGAAATTAGAATGACAATAAAGTCACCCAATAAAATGGGCAGGTTGTAAGTTCCTGTACGCTCTTGATAAGCTTGTGAAGTCTGGCAGGCGAGACCTAAAAACAAGAATTTGCAAAGCTAATAGGTCTGGCATTTGCCGCTGCTTTTTTGGCTTTGCATGTGCTTTTTAGGTCTTGCGTGGCGTACTGCACACATGCGCAGTCAAGCTCGTGAGATTTTATGTTTTAGGGTGAGTTTCTCTAGCAAGGGTTAAGCCCCACCCCTCTTCCCCATTGGCTGTCCTCCTAAACGGTGTCCAGCCATTGGAGAAGAGGTCGCCATGACGTATTTCTTTCTCTTTAAGCCCCGTCCTTTTCAGACTGGCTGACTTGACTTCATGCTGGCGTAAAAGCTTTCTTATCTTCTTTATGGGGCCAACAGATGGCCCCATAAAGAAGATAAGCAAGCTTTTACGCCACCAGTAAGTCAGGCAAAGCAAGTCTGAAAAGGAGGCTCTAAAAGCGGAAAGTTGACGTCATCCCGAGCGCTTGTTCCGAGCGCTTGTTTTCACCCTTATTGTCACAGACAACGCTGCCGCCTGGAGAAGGAAGCCTCTTCCTGGTCCATTAGGAGTTTGTGGAGCCTTCTTGAAACGGGATTTAAGGGACGCTTGGGACCCCCTTGTCTGCCGAACCGACAGTCCTGTGTGCGGCCGCACCCGCCCGTGAGATGAAGGAACGGCTGCTGCGGATGTGAACGGTAAGTGGGTGACCACCACTACCACCTCACCCTCTCTCACCCTCACCCTCACCCTCTCACCCTCACCCTCTCACCCTTACCCTCTCACTCACCCTCTCACCCACCCTCTCACCCTCACCCACCCTCACCAACCGCTCACTCTCACCCTCACCCTCACACACCCTCACTCACACTCTCTCACCCTCTCACTCACCGTCTCACCCACCCTCTCCCACCCTCTCACCCTCACCCACCCTCTCACCCTCACCCACCCTCTCATGATCACACATCCTCTCACCCTCAACCACCCACCCACCCTCACACACCCAACCACCGTCACACACCCTCTCAACCTCCCTCTCACCCTCACCCACCCTCTCACCCTCACCCACCCACCCTCTCACCCTCACACACCTGTTCACACTCACACACACCCTCTCACCCTCACACCACCTCACCCTCACACCCCCTCACCCTCACACCCCCTCACCCACCCTCACCCTTACACCCTCACGCTCACACCCCCTCACCCTCACACCCCCTCACCCTCACACCCCCTCACCCTCGTCACCCTCACCCCCCTCACCCTCACCCCCTCACCCTCACACACCCTCACCCTCACACACCCTCACCCTCACACACCCTCACACACACCCTCACCCTCGCACACCCTCTCACCCCCTCACCCCCCTTTCCCTCACACCCACTCACCCTCACACATCCCCACACCCCCCCTTTCCCTCACACCCTCACCCCACTTTTTCCTCACACCCTCTCACCCCCACACACTCCATCACCCTCACACCCCCTCACCCACACCCCACACCCTCACACACCCTCTCACCCTCACACACCCTCACCCTCACACCCCCACACCTCCTCACCCTCATACCCCCTCCCTCGAGCCTCACCCTTACACCCCACCCCCTCACACACCCTCACCCACCCCCTCACACACCCTCACCCTCACACCCCCTCACCCTCACACACCCTCACCCCTCATCTCACCCTCACCCTCACACCCCTCACCCGCTCACCCTCACACACCCTCTCACACCCTCACCCTCACACCCCCACCCCCTCACCCTCACACCCCCACACCCTCACCTACACTCTCTCACCCTTACACCCCCTCATCCTCATTCACACTCACACCCCTCACTCTCACACCCCCTCACCTTCCTCACCGTCACACCCCTCACACACCCCCTCACCCTCACACCCCCTCACCCCTTCACACACCCTCACCCTCACACCCCTCACCCTCACACCCCCTCTCACCCTCACACCCCCTAACCCTCACACCCCCTCACCCCCTCACCCTCACACCCTCACCCCCCTCACCCTCACACCCCTCACCCTCACACACCCTCTCACCGACACACACCTCACACCCCCTCACGCTCACACACCCTCTCGCCCACACACCCTCAAACCCCCTCTCGCCCACACACCCTCAAACCCCCTCACCCTCACACCCCCTCACCCTTACTCACACCCCCTCACCCTCACACAACCTCTCCCCTTCACCCAGCCTCACACCCCCTCACCCTCACCCTCTCACCTCACACCCTCACCCTCCCTCTCACCCTAAACCTCACAGACACTCTCACCCACACATCCTCTCAGCCTCACCCACCCTCTCACCCTCACCCACCCTCTCACCATCACACCCTCTCACCCTCTCACCCACCCTCTCACCCTCACATACCCTCTCACCCTCACCCACCCACCCTTACAGACCCTCTCACCCACCCTCTCACCCTCACCCTCACACCCCCTCACCCTCACACCCCCTCACCCTCACACCTCCTCACCCTCATACACCCTCACACCCCCTCACTCACCCTCACACCCCCTCACACAACCTCACCCACACCCTCACCCCCCTCACCCACCCTCACATCCCCTTACCCTCACTCACCCTCACACCCCTCACCCTCCCTCTCACCCTCACACACCCTCACACAACCTCGCACCCTCACCCACCCTCACACCTCCTCACCCTCACACCCCCTCACCCTCACACACCCTCACACACCCTCTCATCCTGCACCCTCTCACCCCCTCACCCCCTCACACACCCTCTCACCCTCTCACCCTCACACACCCTCACTCACCCTCTCACACCCTCACTCATCCTCTCACACCCTCACTCACCCTCTCACACCCTCACCCACCCTCTCACCCTCACGGACATGGCTTGCCTGGGGTGACGACTTCCCTTGTAAACTCCTGGCTCGTGAGGGGAGAGTTGGGCTCACAAGACAGTTTTACAGCTCTCTGAAAATGCTGTGCATTTCACTTGCAGAGCGCGGGGTGTGTTTATGATTTCACTTGGAGAGCACAGGTGTGTTTCGTTCCCAAGGTTTCTGAAGTCGAATCTAGGCGCTGCGGCTGGTCCATTCTGCAGGGCTGTAGGGGGGGGCTGTATAACGTGCCTTCACTGTTCGCTGTCCCGCCATCTCGAGGATTATCTCTCTCCATCCAGACATATGTCCCGGATAGCACCTTCTCCCGTTGTCAGACGCTGATTGATCCAAAGTCTGATGGTCCTAATTAACACTGTTGCCTTCACATGTACTGACTAATTTGTGCCCCCCTCTCACTGCTAAAGGGAGTCCAGCCACATCTTACCCTGCAGTGGACGCCTATCGCCAGTGACCCGGTCACGCCCACTTCCTAATCTCCCATAAGGCTTTCTCCAACTGAAGCGTGTGCTCTTGCTTTGACACCCCACCCCCACTCTCATATGTTCCAATTCTTCACCCCTCCCCTCAAAACAGCAACAGGATCGCTATTCACAGAGTCACAAATATGCAGAAGGTGGTCTATACCTTGTCCCCTCCAAGGTGACCCTGTAGGGTCTCAGCCCCAGACTTATGAAGGGTTCGGGGTCTCCTTCAGTGTAGGGACCACAAAACCCCCGGAGGGTAGCGGAGGATGCCGGGATACCCAGAGAATGTAACCAGTGATGCTCCCTACCAAGGGGGTGTAATCTTAGACGTCTGTCCTCACGGGGGACAGTGCCAAGAGACCTGTCTGTAAAGGGAATGTAACTAGTGCCTGCCTAGAAAGGGAATGTAAGCCTAGATGGCTGCCTGCCAAAGCATTGTTGCTGTAGACGCCTGGATGCCCTGAAAGTACAGTCCCAGGTGTCTTAATACAAGGGAATGACTGTAGAATGTAACCATACCTGTGTACACACTGGAATTACTAGATGATGTAACCTCCACAGCCAGGAAACGTAGGTGTGTAAATGTCCCTGTAGTATGTAGCTGTATACATCCCGTTACGCTTGCAGTGTGACTACCAATGTCAAAGGTTACAAGAAAGCCTAACCGCATAATTCTAGATTCTTTATGATTGTGGAAATGTCATTAAAGACTGTTACACACCCAGGGAATGTAATTGCAGATGCCTCTTAAGCAGCTATTGAACATTTCTTGCGACCCATGGGGTGTTAGCACAGCTGTTTGGGAATGTGCAGTGCTGCTGTGTTATTCAGTAGATGTGCAGAGGCGGGGCAGCTGTGAGAACAAGGTTAGACATCTTGGGCAATGAGTAGGTAAGTAGGTGATTGGCCTAAACTGGGGAATGACTGCCCGATTGCTGACTGACCAGCTTTGGAAATCTCAACTGATCCTTGATTCAGAGAGCAGAACATGCTGCCGAGAGGAGGGAGGGGGCAGGCAGCCATGAAAAGGGAATACTGTGTAACCTTGTTCCTATACTTCAAGCCTTTGCTGGCTCTTGGAATTATGCTCTGGGGCTGTGTGTGTGTGGCTCTGTGTATGTGTGTGTGGCTATGTGTGTGTGGCTGTGTGTGTGTGGCGCTCTGTGTATGTGGCGCTCTGTGTGTGTGGCGCTCTGTGTGTGTGGCGCTCTGTGTGTGTTTGTGGCGCTCTGTGTGTGTGAGGCTCTGTGTGTGTGTGTGGCTCTGTGTGTGTGCATGTAGCTCTGGGTGTTTGTGTTTGGCTGTGTGTGTGTAGCACTGTGTGTGTGTGTGTGGCTGTGTGTGTGGCTCTGTGTGTGTCTTTTTGTGGCTCTGTGTGTGTGTGTGTGTTTGGCTCTGTATGTTTGGCTCTGTGTGTGGCTCTGTGTGTGACTTTTTGTGGCTCTGTGTGTGTGTGTGTGTGGCTCTATGTGTGTGTGGGTGCAAATGCAATGGGTCTCGCATTTGCGGGAGATTAAGCTATTGGCATTGTAAATGACAATGCCATTTATTTATATGTTTTCAAAATCAACAAATAAATAACAATTTTGTCATTTACAATGCCAATAGCTCTAACTTTTGCAAAGGCGAGACCGTTACATTGTACATGCTTGTTCTATGAAGACGTGAGACATGAGTAGGTCAGTGCCAGTACTGGGAAAATCATGTAGTTGTGATTATAATTTAAGAATTCAGTTGCAGTTTTTGCATTCAACCAGAATGGTTGTCACAACGGGTTTGAACACAGTATTTCTTTTATGTCTATTTTGAGATCGGGTTAGGGGTCACATGTTCAGTTTTCATTTCACGGCATGTTCTAAATGGATTGGGTGCACCTGGAGAACACTGAGGATGTAATAAGTATTAGTCTCTTCTACGCACATTAGATGAAGGAGTCACAGTGCTGGTCATGGCGCTGAAATGTTGGATAAGTCAATCGTATCTACTGTTTTGTAAGTGTACTTCTTGACACTTGTTTAGTTTGCATGCATACGGTCTAGCATGGGAGACCTTGCACGAAAGTCACACTCTTTATATTTTAGATTAAACATCTTTCCTACTTCTGGTTAATTTATAGTTATAACGGAGCACACACGTTAGTGTCTAATTGGTGCGTTTTCAGTTGAGTCTTCGTGTATTCACATTATGGAGTTTAAGGTTTTTTGGGACAGTCACATTAATATATTGTTAAATACCATGAAATAATTCAAGAACGCTGATGGTTTGTTCTCATACTACAGCTACCCCTGACGAAGGACGCAGTGCCCGAAATGGATTGCGAAAATACTTGAATGCTTACCTAGGAAAAAATGGGGATTCTAACGGGCTGCAATAAAAGGCCTGGATGGGCATTTATTCTACATTTGAAGTTTGGAATCTCATTGCCTCCATAGTGAACTTAAAGATTAATGTTGAATAATTTTGGATAAACATGGATTACTCTGGACTACGATGGTTTACTCGAAATCACGATGTTGGATGCTACAACGCAGTTTGTGGCTGCTGCGCGGCTTGAAACTGAACGCGATGGCGCAGCAGTTTAATATTAGGAACTCCATGCCTGTGCTTTGGAACAGAGCATAGATCAAGCCTGCACGCCAGGAATTACGTTTTTGAGCAACTTAAAAAATTGTCGAACTTTGAATAACAACAGGTGTGCACTCTATTACTTATTGTGATGTAGAAGTGGGAAACTGCCATGGCCTCGGCTAAGTAAAACAAGCACGGTCTAAAAGTAATTATTTTGAAGCGAAATCGCACACATTGCACTGACAGTTCCAGCAGTGAAAAGTAGTACATATTGTGCGGATGTGGGTACTTATTGTGTGGATGTGCACATTGTATAAGAGCAGAAAGCTGTCACTCACAGTCAGGTAAGCACGTGGTTTTAGAGGGCTGTCTCTGTATCCCATGCTGGATGCTGTGGTGAGCAGAAGCAAAATGTGAATAGCATAACAGTGGAAAAAATGGACAAAGAGTCAGACTAAAAGCCCCTGTATGTAAGTATGTATATTGTGCATGACATTGTTGTGGCAGGGTACCTGGCTTAAGCAGGTGTTGAGTCTTGGGGAATTCTCCTGGTGGGTTATGGATGGGAATTACGTAATTGGGGGATGTTCGCAGGGGTGGGACATTGATGTCCTTTAGGAACTGAGTGATTAATATAGTCTTTCCCATACGCAATTTTTCAGTATCTACAACTATGTCATGCGAGCCATTTTGGCGATTTATCGCTCACTGATGATCAATGCACCGGGTTGTTTCCTTCTTCTCAGACAGCAATAGGAGGGCTGGGTGGGCAAGTTGGGACGATGATGAATGGAGGGAGGTGTGCTTGGCCCCGATGGAACTGGCGATTTCCTCGCGATTGCGGATGATCCAAATTAATTATATCCACATGCTTGACCCAGAGGGAACTGGCGATTTCCTCATGATTGCAGATGATCCAAATTAATTATATCCATTTGCTTGACCCAGAGGGAACTGGTGATTTCCTCGTGATTGCGGATGATCCAAATTATTTATCTCCAATCAACCTATTTGACGAGCCAACGGCTACAGCGGAGCTAATATGCTGTGTGACACAGGCCACATGCGCCAGATGTTTCCTCCCTGCGGACGACTTTTTCCATGTTGTCTGGTCCTGCCTAGCCTTGACATTCTTCTGGAACGTCGTGGGACAGGAAATATCGGCAGTGCGGGGTCATTGCATTGATTTTGGTTCCCGGATGTGGCTACTGGGTCTCCTGGAGGAAGCTGGGGGGATAAGAGCTGACAGTATCTTTATAGGAGTGGCCTCTCTAGTGGCCAAGAGTGATGTCGCCCGATGTTGGAAACACCCAGAGCCTGCTACTCTGAAGGTCTGTAGAAGGAGAGTCGACAGGTGTGCACTCCAAGAAAAACCAGTGATGCCCCCATGGTGATGCCCCCAAAAATACAATAAGATATGGGGCAGATGGTGAACATATCAAGGACTAGCACTGTGACGATAAAGATCACTAATGTTGATGAAGTAAAACAAAGACCGAAAGGCCATATTAAAAATGAATGAAGAATTATGTGCGGGCCTGTGCAGAATGTTAAAACATGAACAGATGGCCTGTATTTTTCTCTGGGAAAGGTGGCAAGCCTAAGAAAGAATCGCTCCAACCATAAGTAACCATTTAATCTATTTTTTTTTAAAATATATTTTTATTGTTTTTCATACACAACTAGCGTACAAGATGACCAATCCAAATTGCACAAGGGCGGGACCTCGTCAGGGCACAGGCCTCGAAACCTGACTCGCAACAGTACATTCAAATCAGAACATTCAAATAATCGTTAACAGCCTGCACATACTGCGAATCGTTCCTCATTAACATTGGGATACTTGTGCTTACCCTGTACATTGCATCATAAGGCCTTATCATAAATAGGTCAATTTGTACTGCCCCCCCCCCCTCAACCCTACCCTTCTCATCCCGTCTCACCAGCATGTCAATCAAGTCAACACATTTGAATAATTCAATAAGCTAAAATTACTGAACATAGGCATGGTACTAGACATGCAGCAATATTGAATCTTGTGACTATATTGGAAGTGGGGGGAAACCTTTTCCGTACATCTCCACACCGCTATCGTAGGACAGCTACACTACAATTCGTCATTCCCCACAGGTCCGCTCAGCTCCAAATCAGCGTCCGCCTCAGCTGTCCTCAGTTCTGCGACCAGGGCCTCCGATGCCCGCGCTGCTTCTAGTGCCTTATCATTGTGGGACCTTTGAGCCTCCTGCAGACGAACCACACTCTCACTCCCTGCCCATGTAAGCAATGCAGCCCTCCATCTGATAAAACTGGGCCCTCCCGGGGTCTTCCAATGGGATGTAATTTCTCTTTTGGCCAACACCAATCCCAAGTCCAGAAACTTGCTTGTCAATTTTGTCTTGCTAGTGTGGGGAAACCAATGTAAGAGACCGGTTCCTTTATCTGGACTAATCTGTCGTTCCGTAATATCCTTTAATAATGTAATGATGTCTTCCCAATAAGTACCCAACTGTGGACAATCCCATAACATGTGCAGAAGGCCCGCAACCCTCAACCTGCAGCGGGGGCATTGCGCGGTATCTACCCGAAAGTATTGGTTAATCTTCGCCGGAGTAAGGTACGCCCTATGCAGTACAAAGAAATTAACCAATTGAAATCTAGCATTCCTAGTGCCCTTCCATGCCCTCCTAACTATTTGCCTCCAGGAGAAGTGGAGAAGTGTGGCTCAATGGTTAGAGCGGCAGACCCTGATGCAGAGGTCTGGCCTGGACCAGGCTTCAATTCCCGACACGGCAGAGTCTTGGGCTCAATGTCCATGGACTCGATAATTCACGCCTCGGTGCCTACTCTAATCATGGGTCCCCACTCTGCAACTTTGGGCAATAGCTTGCTTAATCTCCACAACGGCCCTAAAGCGCTGGGATGCCTGGTTTCACCTTGGGGGTGCCCAGTAGGGAGCATCTCACAGGGAAAGCCAGGATGGGTTCCACAGCGGTATACAGCACCAAGATGCCCGTCAGGTGATAGTGCGCTTCACAAGTATACATACATTTACATTTACATGCCAAGTCTGGTATTTCTTTATCCATATCTGCCTCCCAGTGGGATCGTAGTCTTTGCAGTGGCGACAGCCCCTCCTCAACCATTCGCCTATATAAGCAGGTCACAGCCTTGTATGTACCCGCCGCCATCGTTACATATTGGCATGCAGCGCTTACTGGTGTTTCTAACAGGCTCGTTCCCCAGTATCTCTGAATGGCGGTAACTAAGGCTGGATTGGATTAAGTAGTGACCCAGTGGAAGTCCAAATCTCTCCTGTAGGTCATCATAAGGCAATAAGACGCCATCACCGTACAGGTCCCCCACAACCTGCAGCCCGAGATCCTCCCACACCGCAAGGGCCGACCAATCTCCGCCATGCGGAAGTGCCGTACACATGCCCAGTGTTATCTCTGGGGCATAAGGGCGCTGCACTCCTACTCTGCTATGGTACCCTCTCCAACAAAGTCTCAGAGTGCGTTCTTCTACGGTTAATAAATCCACCCGCAGTGTTTGCTGCAAGATCACAAATGACAGGACGTGCCGTGCCACCTCTGGTTCAAATTCACGCTCAGGCCCCCTAAACTCCTGCGCCACTGCTTGGGTGAGCCCCTGGAACTGCGCGGCCAGGTAGTAAAGTTCGAAATCAGGGACAGCAAGTCCCCCCTCTGCCCTGGGCCGCATCAGTGTGTTCAACGCCACCCTTCTCTGCCCATTTCCCCCAGAGAAAACCGCTCACCATAGAACGGTGTTGTCGAAAAAGGGCGACTGGTATCCACACCGGTAATGTACGGAAGAAATAAAGCAAACGGGGAAGTGCCACCATCTTCACCAACGCCGCCCG
The DNA here is from genome assembly GCF_964263255.1 of Lissotriton vulgaris. Taxonomy (NCBI): domain Eukaryota; kingdom Metazoa; phylum Chordata; class Amphibia; order Caudata; family Salamandridae; genus Lissotriton; species Lissotriton vulgaris. The sequence goes on along the minus strand of NC_141685.1, from coordinate 771,868,708 downwards.
ACCCGTCATTGACAGTGGTAACGTTCCCCAAAATTGCATGCTACTCTTAAGCCCTCCCATAGCCCTTCCAATATTACCATCAAGTAGGTCGTCCTGGGTATGGTAAACATGCGTCCCTATATAAGAGAGGCAACGAGGCTCCCACGTGACGTCATGCACATTCGTGTGTGGGTCACGTGCCTGGGTCACAGGGAAAATGCAAGTTTTCCCCCAATTTACTCTAAAACCAGAGATGTCTCCGAACCTGCGGAGGAGAGCGCGCGCGCCATCCAATGCCTCCCCAGCGTCCTCTAAGAACATCAATAGATCATCCGCATACAGCGATATAAAGTGCGTCTGGCCCCGGAGACTCAGGCCGCGAAACGTCCTTCCCAATCGAGCGCAAGTTGCTAATGGCTCTATGGCCAGGGCAAATAATAATGGGGAGAGCGGGCAACCCTGTTGGGTGCCTCGCCCTACTGGGTAAGAGGAGGAGATGATTGTTCCCACCTTTACTCTAGCGCTGACCAACGAATACAAAATTTCAGTCCAGCGGACGTATCCCTCCCCCAGCCCGAAGGCATTCATAACCGAGAACAGATAGGGCCACTCCTAGCTATCAAATGCTTTTGCAATGTCCACCGAAAGGACCACCGCCTGACTGTCCGCCCCATGGTCTCCACTCAAAATACGTATCAACCTACGTATACTACCAGCTGTATTGCGGGTAGGGATGAAACCAGCCTGATCAGGGTGAACCAAGTGTAACATGTGTGGGAGTAATCGGGTGGCCAGTATATGACTCAAAATTTTATAGTCAGTGGTGAGCATGGATAGGGGTCGGTACCCAGAAGGGTCCGTCGGGGCCTTCCCTGGTTTAAGCAAAGGGATAATAATGGATTCCCTAGTCGAGGACGGCAGCACCCCCAATCAGCTTGCTTCCTTAAACACCTATAGCAATCTAGGGGCAAGGATGTCGACATAAGCCAAATAAAACTTGATGGGCAGACCATCAACCCCTGGAGTTTTGTTCCGGGCCAGCTGTTTAATAGCGCATCGGACTTTCGCGAGCGTAATATCTCGGCCGAGAGAATCCGTCTGTTCCTCGTCCACGGTGGGCAGCCCCAGGTCTTCCAAGAAAGCTTGCACCTTCGCATCCCCGGACTGCAACTGGCTACAATATAAATCAGTGTAGTAATCTCGAAAGCGAGCATTTATTTGATGTTGGGTGTACTCCAACTGCCCCGATGGGGACGTCAACGCCAGTATAGGGACACATTTAGGGAGGGGGTTGGCCAGCCATGCCAGTAAGGTACCCATCTTGTCTCGTTCAGTGTGTGCTAGGGCCAAATAAGCTCTATGGTCAAAACAGTGCAAGCGTTCCACTACCTTTTCCTTCAATTCCATGACCTCCTCCCGCCTCTCTGGGTCAGTAAAGTGCCCCCGTTCAGCTCCCCTAAGATTCTCCTCTGCTGTGTCTATCTCCTGCGACAGCGTTTTCCTCACTCCCACCCAATTGGCTATGCAGAATCCGCAGACCACCACCTTGAAAGCATTCCATTCAAGAGCGGTCATCGTAGCAGTGCCCTCATTGTCGTTAAAGTACTGCTCTATCCCTGCCTCCAGGTCAGCTCTAAAGGCCGGCTCCTCCAGCCTCTCCTGATGCAGCCGCCAGGTTGGGATCGCTGAGCGCTCTCTGGTCCAGCAGAAACTCACCAGCAACGGGTTATGGTCCGACACAGTGCGAGCTAAGTATTCTCTATGGACCACCAGAGGGGCTAGGTCTGCGCTACACAGTACCGCATCAAGTCTCACGTGCAAATCGTGTATAGCTGAAAAAAAGGAGTAATCACGTTCATCGGGGTGATGCGCTCGCCATATATCGATAAGTCCCCAGCTATCCTGCCACTGGGCTCTAACTTTTGAGAGTTTATGTCTCGGGGCAGCCGGCAATGGTGGATGGGACCTATCCATGGTCACGTCTGCAATCGAGTTGAAGTCCCCTCCCAGCAACACCGGGTCCGTGAAGTAACCAGCCAGGGCATCAGACATGAGTGCAAAGAAAGTTGCTTGTTCCACGTTAGGGGCATAAACACTACAGAGGGTCACATCTCTCCCATTCAGGCGCCCCCTAACAGCCACATAACGGCCCTCCAGGTCTATCAACTGGTCCGTCAACTGGAAGGGGGCCCCGGCCCTGACCCAGATCAGCACTCCCCTCGCAAAAGCTGAGTAGGTAGTATAATAGAGATGCCCCCGCCATCTGTGCTGCAATGCCAACCCCTCAGTCCTCGTCAGGTGGGTTTCCTGTAAGAAGACTATTTGCGCGCCTCTTCGTACTAGATACGAGTGAACTTTATACCTACACTGCATTGATCTGTAGCATAAAACACCAAAAATCACTATTCCTTCCTAGACACGCCAGTGAGTCCTAGGACCCAACCCTAACATCCCCTCGCCCCAATAATCCCACACCACCCTCTGCATCGCCCTCCCTCCCTAGAACAGGCACTAACATAGCAAATCCCGTCCACACTAACCCAACAATTGCCCTTATGGAGTTAAAGGCGTACTAACTGGGACCATCCGGTGGTGGCTGGATAGAGGCTAGCAATCAATCAATCAGGTAAAACAACACTTAAGCATCGCCCCGAGGATCCCGTAGAACGTGACAATTCAAGCCCCCCCTCCTGCTTGCGATTAGCCTCCCCCAACTTTCAGCTAATATCTAAGTGCGGCATCTGAGGATCAAACCTGGACCTCCCCCCATCCACAGCCCCATGGATCATCAGGTTAAGTTTGAAGTACCGTCTGCTTGTCTGTTCCTGGTCTCAACAGTCCCTTCACCATCACAGAAAGTGCAAATGTTACTCATCGATGAGATCGTCTGCCGTTCCGGGCATGACCAGCGGCAAGTGTACATTGTCGGACCCCGTTGACTCCGCTCCCGATCGTTCTCCGTCCTTCTCCACGTCTGATTTTAGTAGCTGAGTCACTATCAAGTCCCCAGATATGGTCGATACCGCTGCCAAGGCACTCCTGCACTCCACTTCAGTCTGTGAAACAGAAGGCTTCTGCAGATGCCGACGCCGTATCCGTTGTGACTTCCGGACCTGTGAGGGCCCAGCGAGGCCACAGGAGCTGTGCTCCGATCCATCCTTGCCAGCTCTATAAGATTCTAGCCATGTCCACGCATCTTCCGGTGTTTCATGGAAGCAAGTTTTCCCATTCAGGATTATTCGGTGTTTGGCAGGGAACAACAGGGAGTACTGGAGCCCCTCCGCCCGCAGTTCCTTCTTGATCGCCTGGAAGGATGCGCTGCGCCTCTGCGTCTCAAAGGTATAGCCCGGGAACAGAGTTACCCTACAGTTACCCACATGGAACGGCCCATCAGTGCGGGCCTTCTGGAGCAGCAAGTCTCTATCCCTTAAGTGCAGCAGTCGGGCCACCACCGGTCGGGGAGGCCGCCCCTGCTGCGGCGGTCTCGCTGCGCCCGCTCCAGTCTGTAAAAAGTCGATAGACCCTCAGGAGCCACCACCGTTCTCAGCCAGTCCTCCAAGTACTGAATTACATCTGATCCCTCTGCTTTTTTTGGCAAGCCCACCACACAGATGTTGTTCTGCCTGTTTCTCCCTTCCCCGTCTTACGATCCAAAGCAGATTTCACGGTCACAGCCAGTGCCTTCTGTTCAGGTTCCACCTCTTGGACCACCTTCTCCACGTTCTGCACCCTGTCTGTTAACTTAGAGTGGTCTGCCCGCAACAGGCCAAGACCTGTCGCCACCTGTGCAATGTCCTGCTGCAGGGCAGCAAGAGAATGTGCAATGGCCGCCAAAATCCAATCCAGCTGGCCCTGCGTCTTGCGGGAGTTCGCATGTCTCCTGCTCTGGCTGAGGCGGGGGTTCCGTATTCGACTGTTGTTGCGTTCCATCCTTCTTCCCCTTGGTTTTGCCCATGTCGAAGATCTCCAGGCCGCCCTCACAGGGCCCGAGGTGCAGGATCAACCATTGTATGCCCCCAGGGTGCAACTGCAGCACGTCCCTAAGGTGGTCAGTTTTCCTTGAGTCACAAGTGGGTCAGCACTCCGCCGCCGGTGCGTCCCAGTCCAGCACCACCAGAGTGCTCTGCAAGGAAGCCCCGCCAACAGTACAGGGCTGGGTCGGGCAATGTTCCCAGTGCTACGTAACTCAGCCCGCGTCTAATCCCAGGCCACGTGCTTCTCCCTGTTGTGATCGCCAACGTTCGCAGCCCCCTCCCCCGACACTTCCAGGCTGACGCGGTGCTCCCCATTCAAGTGCAGGCAGTCAGTGCTTCTCTCCTCTTCCGCTTCCCTCAGCTTTCCTCATACCCCCAGCTTGCGCCAGGCTCGCTGACCCACACTGATTCCTCATGCACTCCGGCCTCAGTGGCAACTTCCTGTCTCCTACTCCCAGGCCTCTCAGGGCAGCGGTGCACCCCAGGGAGCCGTTCCCCTAGTCCTTCGGGTAGGACCCCAGCGTTCGGGCTCTCAGTCCAGGCACAAACAGCCAACTCCCCCACCGTCGCTCCACAGCCGCCAGGTCAATCTTACGGGCTCCCACTTCTACACTTACGCCGGTTCGCAGTGCCCCTCGGTCCCCGGGCCACACACCCGCCTCCGCAGCCGACAGCACCAGGTTCCACTCCGCCCCACTCACCAGCTCAGGGTCAGGTAGCGCAGGTCCTCCAGCAGTTCCTAATTTGTGGTAGCGACCCGCCGCCGCCTGCCTGCCGTATTCACTCCGGCGCCAGAGGGGGAGGGGGGGAGGAGCTCCCAGGTCGCCCCCTCCGCAGCAATTTGCGTTCATTGCACAAAGTGTGTTCTCACTTCACATTTTATTTAAAGCAATGCATTAATGTGATGAACAAGATACTTCCTTTTGTAACGCTCTTACTGGTGGTTACCATATCCAACTGCAAATTTCTCACCTTAAGCATATTCCCCAGGTACCAGACTGGATCCTGAATCTTTTCATAGCAGTGCTTGCGCACGCTGCTAGGTGGAGCTGTGGAGCTCTACATAGGTCTGCCTCAGACATGTAGCGCAAAACAACTGTCAGTGTGCAGATCTCTACGTTGGGACCTTTTTAGATAGTACAAAGAGACTATGCCATAGAATGGGCAGGTGGGAGACAGTGTGGAATCTGGTGCACCCACCTGAAAGAACATTACGAAAGGTAAGTAATTTGTTTTTCTGATTGATCCTTCTAACTACAGATTGCTCACCAGTATAATAAATGCTAAAGCAGTACTTCCTGAAGAAGGAGAGTTAGTGGATTGGGTTCAAACGAGAAAATCTTGCAGAAATACTATAAGGAAGTCAAAAAGCCCTGAAGAAGTCCAGTAACGGACGAAACGCGTTAGCTATCCGTTTTGTAAAGAACTTTGAATAAAGAATCCATTTTAAACTGAAGACTCCTCACTTGAACTTCTTGGGAAAACGATTGGAAATCCTAATGTGCTCGGTGCCGTGTGCTCGGTGACTTTCACACGGAAGATGAGTCTGTGTGCACCGGTGAATCGCTACAAGGCTGTGACCCAGCATGGGAACGGATCCCTAATGTAAAACCATTGAGTTGCACAACGAGCACTGCTGCTGGTACGGAACAGCTTATTCTCACCCAACGATCAGTCAGGCTGTCGTGAAGTGCTCCAGCTTCCACCTGGAATGAATGACCCCTGATCCTGGTATTCTGCTAACAAACACCGCAGGCAAGTGGTCGATCTGGCGTCGGCGAATGCGGGGCAAGGAGCATTGGACAGCATGGAAAAAGTCATTAAAAAAACTCATTCTCTGAAAGAAGCTTCCTGCACATGGGATTCAACCCGAGGACCGCCGTGAAGCTGAAGGACTCGGAGCAGGGACCGAAGAAGGCATTAGCCAAACTAAAGAACCTTGTTCCAGAAAAACTGTATTTTTGATGTTTTGGACATTGACACTATTTGAATACTTAAATACTTTACCCCAGAAAAGAAAAACTAGCCTTGAGAAAGCCCCGGCGCAAATCGCCATGAGGGGGCGAAACACGTGTCGGCTGTCCATGTTCTTTGAAAAACAATAAAGTTACCTTTCTGCAATGAAAAACAGCTCTGTCCTTTGTACCACAATTCTAAAGAACGGATATTAATTCTGAAAAACTCTCGAGATCTTCTTTGGAGTACACACTCATCTTTCCCTAAACTTGTCTTGCTATATGAAGCCCAAGAGGTCCAGAGCTTCGAGTGTGTCTCCATTCAACAATAATCATAGCTTATTCAAGCGTTGTTAAAGCCTTGGAATTCTTGGACCTTTGCTACTCTATCCAAATTCCTGCACATGTGAGTCTGCAATGAGAGTTGGAGTTGTGGAAGCAGCTGCCATTTAACGGCGTCACCAGTACAGTACTCGAGCTAGACTGCATTCAGAGCTGAGGCATCAAAGGCCAGGCAGTCTGTCCTTGGGCTCTGAATCATTTCACTGCAGGTTGCTGTCCGGAGGAAGAAGGGCAGTAGGACTGGACTGCACCGACTGACTTGTTGTGAACTGGGGCAGTTCACACGGTGGCTTCTGCATCCCTCTCTACATCCCTTATGTGCTGACAGGGCACTGGAGGTTCGGGAAGGGCTTGTGTAAAGTATGGCTGGAGATGGACTACCTGCTCTGTACAGCTTCGGTCTTCAACATCGTCCTCATCAGCTTTGACAGGTTCATCTCTGTGACCAAAGCGAGACACTTTGTTGCCGCCATTCCTGATCGCCTGACACACTGAGGATAACGCCGACTTGGGGCATATCACTGGACCGGACATCGAGACTGAGAGGACCAGGTTGCTTTGCGGCAGAGTCACCGGCCGCACCTGGGTCCTGTTCCTGCCCCGCCTCCCAGCACTTGATAGCGCCTCCCGGCCCCCGCTACGCGGGAGCCCATCGAGGGCAGAGACACTTTGTTGCTGCCATTCCTGATCGCCTGACACACTGAGGATAACGCCGACTTGGGGCACATCACTGGACCGGACATCGGGACTGCGAGGACCAGGTTGCTTTGTGGCAGAGTCACCGGCCGCACCTGGGTCCTCCTTATTTAGACACACCCAAAGACGCACACGCGGGAAGCGCGCGGACGTGCGCCGGGCGAAGCACGGGCAAAGGGCGGGCCGTCTGAGGCCGAACGAGGCCGGGCTGCACCTCCCCCTCCCCCCCTCCCCCCCCCCCCCCCCCCTGGTCCTCATCCCAAAGACCAAAAGGCATCTAGAGGTACTGTTGATTGACTCTACAAACTTTTCAAGTTTCTGGGGGCCCACGTGTCACTATATCCTAGTTAACACGACTATTACCACGTCGGACAGTTGAAAATGACTCCAAAACCTGGTAATGGTGGGAAAACACACTTGGGGGGGAGGGTAAGAGGTACCTTGGTCGCATTTTTATCAAAGGCGGTCTCAAATCTGGACCACGAAATTTCTGTCGCTGAGAGACGCTTGTCATTCGAGTTGCAACAAAACAAGCGTTCTTCTCTGGGTCCAATAAGACAGATACCTTCCCCACCCAAACACAGTTCCCAGAGCAAAGGGATTGACACTAGCATTCCCTTGCTTTTTCAGGATAATTCTCCACCATTATCTCAAGTGCCAGCAAGGAGCCCCCATCATAATGTAGTAAATTTGGACCCCTCCCTAGATTTTTCCTTAGAGGAGTCCTCTTTGCTGCAGTTGCCTATCCGACTCCTGTGAGCAAAAAGAGTATAGCCCCACAAAAACCACCATGGCAAGTAACACTATTGAAAAGGAAGAGAGGGGGAAACTCACACCGGGGTAGGCGAACTAAAGCACCCAGAATAGGTTGAAGTCCCTCTACCGATCTTCTTAAACAAGTACAACAGAAAGATTTGCCCTCAATAAAGTCAAAGCCCAGGGAAAACCAGAACCTGCTTAAAATCCAACCTGCCGAATCTCCCTCATCAAATTGCACAGTTAAGGATATAGAACACCTAGTTAGATCCTTACTTCTCCCGGTGTTAGAGGGTAAAAAGACTCGGCGATCAATTGAACACCCTAGTGGTAGAAACTACCCTAAAATCACAACTTTTACAAGGTCTGGTAGCCCATATTTTGAATACTAAGACTAGCGGACATCAATTGACAAATAATGCCATTACAAAAGATACCCTATCCGGTATTAATAAGTCTAGTGTGAAGACTGAGTCAAGTAAAGATACCTCACCCGGTATCAATAAGTCTAGTGGGAAGACTGAGAAAGCAGCTACAGACACTAAAGTGACGGGGTCTAGAGAGCCAGCCACTGACACCCAATATTCAAACATCGGCAATCACTCAATCAGACACCAAGGTTGCTAACACAGATAAGGTACAACCCCTAGACAAACTTACAAAAAGAAAAGGATGCCACATTGACTTACCACCAGAGGAGGCACCATACGTTATATTGCTCACGGGCGTTCCAGAACTCGCAGAAGCGAAGAGTGAAGGCTACACCGAGGTAAAAAATAAAGCAATATACTGGCTCAGACAAAACAGGCCACTGCTCCCCCATATAGACGGAGAAATAGCGTTTGTGAGAAGATTAGCGTGGGTAGGATCTAGACCTAAAGACATTGCTGGGGATGTAATCATCATTCGTTTTTAGAGACTGAAGGCTGGTACCGCACATCGCTGATCGGTATTAGGAGCGAGGATGTAGTAGCATAGCGCCCGAACCCTGACCTACTTTTATCCCGAGGCATTGATTATCCCCCGTGGTCCGTGCGGTGTCCCTACTTATCCCAAACATACCCCTTACCCCCCTTATCCCTCGAATAGGAATCAATGGAGACCCACCTATTTGGTTTTTAGGCACGCAGAAAGGCCAATAACACAATGGGGTGATACTAAACAGCAAGGTTCTCCCTTACCATACTGGCCAATTCCCCTAACAAGCCGTTTAGATGCTCTCTCTGGTCTAAATGAATTAGATTGACACCCGAGAATCATTGTGGCAAATAACCCGGTAAGACCAACTACCCCGCTGATAATAGTGACTAACCAGCGGGGGAGGGTTAGATCTGCACCGTCGGCAGGGGAGCTGAAGGTTTCAACCGCCCTCATTGGGAAAGAGGCAGAAGTTGATGAACAACTAGTTAGTTCGACCGTAATGGATGATCCATTCCTGCTTCCCCGTAACGCTGCAGAATCTCACACTCCATGCATATCTAAGGGAAAGCAAGACAACTTTGCCTTACTTAATAGATTCCCGAAACGAAGAGAATCTATTTATAGCTTCCTTTCTTGGAACGTTGCTGGCTTAGCGGATAAAGTGACTCAGCAACACTGGCTAGATGTTGTCGCCAGGCACAACGTTATTTGCCTACAGGAAACATGGTCCTTGGAGGAACACCATATTAGAGGGTACCAAACTTTCCATAACCCAGTTGTGCCCAGTGTCCAGGGTCGAAACAAAGGGGGTCTGTGCACATTTGTATCCACCACCGGGGGCATTGAAGTATGCAAGTTTTTGTCCACTGAGTACTATCAGATATTGAGGTTAAAACTGGGCCTTTTGCATAACATGATTGTATAGAATTTTTATAATAACGTGCCACCTGACATGAGGGAGGCCATAATTAACAAGCTTCTGTCGACCTTAATCACTCTACATGATCACTTAGTAGGAGAAAAGGTTATGTTCTGGGTGGGAGATTTCAATTGTACGATCTGTCTTCATAACTCGATGGGTTTGTGCGGCCTATCTGAGCATAGGGAAGATTGCCCCACCGATTTCAATCATACGAAACTCGGTACTATTCTCAATAACATACTCTTTTATTTTAATTTATCTTTTATAAACGAGACATGTAGACCGAGTATACCATTCCAACCTACCTTCAATGGGAGGGGGAGTAATACCACAATTGATTTTACATTAATCTCTGCATCCCACGCTGGGTTGGTAGCAACTTGGGAAATGGGTCAGGCCCCCTATTCTGACCACTATCCTATAGTCTTTAGCATAAAAGTGAAAAAACTGACACGAAGGGCCGCGGCCAATACATCATATACACCAGAGATAAGATTAGCCTAAAAAATGGTTATACTATTAAATGGGAGAAGGTGGAACTCACAGGCTTCCTGGAAAAATTAGTCGCTACAAACGCCGAAGACATACATATTTGACACAAGAAGAGGACCCAGAAAGAGTAATGAATTCCTTTGCTAAGATACAAGCCGCTGTAAAAACCCTATTGACAAGAAAATATCGGACGGGGGTAACAAATGCCCACAGTTGGTTTGACAGTAAGTGCACTAAAGCACTAAAATCTCTTAAAAAGGCGCTGCAGACAACTCCAAAAAATCCTGACTTAATTCGCAAAGCCAGAAAGTCATACAAAAATATAATAAAAATGAGAAAAGCCACCCTAAAGAAAGAGGTATGGGCAGCTTTAAAAGAGGCATCGTTTAAAAGAGACAACACAGCCTTTGGGAAGATGGTAAATGACCCCTTTCTCCACACCAAAGAGGCTGACTTCATTGATATTGCAATCACGGGTGATCTTTGGGTTGCTCATTTTAAACATCTTTATGGTAGATCCACCCTTGTGACATTGCCTCTACTGATGGGGTTAATAACTCCTCCGAAGGTAACCACCCTAGCCCATTCCCATTAGCTATAACTTTCAGCTGCCAGGAAGTTATTAAAGGCATAAAAGATAGCTCATCAGGTAAGGCACCGGGCCCGGACGGCGTGCCAATCGATGTCTACAAGGCTGAGCTAGATCTGTGGGCCCCCATGATAACAAATGTTTTAAATAAAGCAAACCAACATGGCCTGATATCCACCTGGTCTGACGCTATAGTTATACCCATCTACAAAAAAGGTAATAGGAATGATCCAACTTGCTATCGGCCAATTTCATTGCTGGGCGCGTTGGCGAAGGTGGCAAGCCGAATTATTTTAAAATGGATACAAACCTGGGGGGAGGAAAAGGGACCTTGGGACAATGTCTAAATCTGGCCCTTCTTATCTCGAAATACACTCAGGCAAAGAGCGGGAACCTTTTTATTTCTTTTATTGATTTAAGTTCGGCTTTCGACTGAATGAATGAATGAATAAAACTTTATTTTTGGTTACTCAAAACCATTAAAATAGGGCGTCAAACTACAAATAAACATGATTGTCAGGCCGAAGTAGAAGAACAAACTTAAAAATAGATAAAATCAAAGACACAATTAAAAAAGGTTCATTAGTCCATTTCTATGTGGGCTGGTGAGTGTCGATAATTATAAGGTAATTGACCGGTGGCCTAGCTATGCGGGGCCATCAGTTTCTGGCGTGCCTGTTGAATGAATTTACTGAACACAGCAATATCTTTCACTGTTTCCATTGTGAATAGATATTTGACTGCCTCCTTTATTTTTCTAATTCAATTCCTTGTCTAAGTTGAATTGGCTTTAGGTAGCGGTTGCGCTCGGAAGACAACCCCGGGCAGCAGAATAGGATATGTGCAAAACTCTCTTGTCTGTAGTTGCATAGGCGCCACTCAGAATGGGTTATATCAGATAACCCCGTGGAATAAAGGTCTTTAAGAGGGAGAGGATGTAATCTGAGTGCTAAAATCCTGTTTACTGCTTGTTTTCCCACCGCTTGGGTAAGATGGAGTTTCGAGGTCTGTATCAACTGCGGGAGTTTTAGAGACTCGTGAAAGCCTCTTAATTCCAGTGCTTCCAAATCAGTTGTGCGCGAGCAAAGCCGGACTTGTTTTTTTGTTGCGCTTTTAATGGCAGCGTAGTTGATTAACTCGGGATCCCAATTATCCACTGCAAGATTAAAAATTTCTTTGGCGGAGGAGAGACTGTTTGACGGATTCCCTGCTTCCAGAAAGATATTCTTTATACTAAATTTCAAAGAGTTTCTGGTGCCACGGTAGTGAGGTAGTAGTATTTACTCATTAAGGCCAGTTCCTCAAGTTATTGTTGTGACAGGCCGAATTCAAGCCGCACTAAGGTGTTTCTGGTGCAGGAAGGTAGATGGAATAGCTTTTTATACGCCGAGCAATGAATTTTTTCCAGAGTGCTTGATAGTTTTCCTGGGAAGGCCTGCTGGGCATACTTCAATGATGGTATTAGCTTCGCCTTTAATACTCTTCGAATTGCTGTTGTCGTGGGGCTGTGTAGAGAGGCATGCAACTTCCCAAGGGCGTATGATATGCGTTTCCCTTTTGTCCGTATTTTGTCCAAGTGAACTCCCGGGCGCCCTGTCTCACTTAACCATACCCCCAAGTAATTATATTGTTGTGTACTGTCCAACGTCAACTTTCCTATTCTCCATTTTATCAGTTTTTTCTTCGGAAAAGAACCAAATACTATTATTTTTGATGTGGCTGCATTCACGATCAGTTTATTCTTTGTATTATAATTGCCCAGGGATGTTAAAGCTTTTTGAAGCCCGATTTTGGTGTGATCTAGTAATACCAAATCGTCGGCGTACTGCAATAATTGAATCTTAGTAAGCCCAAGCCGGGGTGTTGCTAGTGATGCTCCAGTCAAAGCTTTGCCCATGTCTGCGGTGTATAAATTGAATAACATCGGGGCTAAAACGCATCCTTGCTTCAAGCCGCGATTGGTGTCAATTTTCTCTGTGGCTGCTGTATTTGACAGTTTAATTCTGACCCACATTCTTGAATATAGTAATATGATTGCTTTTAATAGAAGGGGGTCGATGTTCCAGCTTGCCAGTTTCTGCCAGAGAATAGAGCGGTCAACACCATCAAAGGCTGCAGTGTAGTCGATAAAGCAGGCAAAGATGGGAAGAGATTTTCGTGCCACTGCCTTATATGTTAGGTATGAGAGCGCAATGATATTGTCCACTGTTGAGGCTCCTGGTCTGAACCTTGTTTGGTAGAAGGGCAGAAGGCCTTCCTTTCTGACCCAATTTGAAAGCTTTGCTAGTAAAGTGCTTGCGTAGGCCTTTCCCTCAATGTCAAGGAAAGCAATCATGCAGTAGTTTAGTGGGTTTGATTTCGGCCCTTTCTTATAAATAGGGTGCAGAAGTGACCCTCGCCATGAGTCCGGGACGTTCCCTGTTGCTCGACATTCGGCATATAACATGGTCAAGTTTTCAGTCCAGAAGTTTGTATCTTCCCTGAACAGGGAGCCTGGCAGTCCATTAAGTCCCGGCGCCCCATTGGGTCTGATTTTTTTAAAAATTGTGTTGACTAATTTTTTTTCTGATGAACTCGGTTGCTTCGCAATATTTGGAGAGTTCTTGAGGTTGGTCAGTTGGGTTGCATTGTCCAGGTCTATATTTGGATGAGTTAAGCTACCTTCCTCTTGGTACAAGGATATCACATGAGCTGTCCAGATGTCAGCGTCAATTGAGTTCTCCCTCAGCGTGCTCCCTTGGTGTAGGGTGTTGAGGTATTTCCAGAACTCTTTTGTTTTGCTGGGACTCAACAATCCAAAGATCTTTAGCCATTTTGCTTCAATTTGATTCCGTTTTTCGATCCAAACTTGCTTTGAGTGTAGTTTGGCTGTTTCCTGAAGGAGTTTTTTGTCTCGAGTTAGGCCAGTTTTCAGGTAAATCCTTCGTTTGGTTCGCACTTGTTTCGCACTTTCACGGATTGCAGGGATATAACCAAGGTTATGCCTAGGATAAGAATTAACTTTATTTGTTTTTCCTCCTTGTAGATATAATACTAGATTGTGAGCAAACCGATCCCCTTCTTTGATTGTGCCCCTATTTATTTCCTTTAGTGTGCCCTCCACCCATGCTTTTTTCCACTCCTCAAACTTGTGTATAGGAGCCGTGCCCCATTTGATCCTTCTCACCAAAATATACTATTCAATACAGTTTGTTGATCCAATTTGTTTTAGTGTAAAATGGTTGACTGCTGTAGAATTTAAAGTTGTTATTAGAGACGCATGGTCGCTTTCCTTCCGCTGTACAACTTCGTACCCTGTCATTAGCCTCTGTAGCCTGCTGCTTAGCAAGATGTAATCAATTGTGGTATGATTGTTGTATGTTGGTGGGCAGAGCGTTTCTGGGGAGTTTTTTAGGAGTACGGCGTGGGCTGTTGGCAACTGGTAGGCAAGCAAAAGGGCGTTAAATGCTTCCGTCGCGGAAGAAATATTGCTTTCAGCAGACTTCACCCCAATGTTATGGGTATTAAAGTCTCCGAGGATTATTGAGTCCATGTGAGCAAACTTTAAGAGGAGATTTTCAATGTTTACTAATAACTCAGAGAGCTTATCCTTTGCTCCTGGTCCATTTGGATTGTAGTAAACATTGATTAACAGTATGGTCAATGGGCCATTGTTTGATGAGAGACCTTTCAAAATGACGGCCATGTACAAATTTGATGTTGTTTTTATTTCCCTAAATTGTATCTTCCGTGAAAGCCTGGTATATATTGAAATGCCTCCTGACGGTCTGCCAAAGATGTTCTCCTTAATAGCTGGTTTGTGGTAATCCGCGAATCCCCTTATTGAAACTGGTTTGATGGCCCATGTTTCTTGGATGCAGAGTATGTCAATTCCTGCATGGAACGGAGGTGATGCCGGCTGTTGTAATAGTTTTGATATTCCAGCTACATTCCAGGACATAATCGTAGTGGTCTGTCTACCAATTACCTCCATTTTTTGTATTATACCTGATAAGTCTGCCTGTCGGTGCATTGGTCTGTCCCTGTTTGTAGTGGTGAGGAAGTTAGGAGTTGTGAATTAAGGCCCTGGGCAACCAGGACCAATCTTCAATAGCGTTGTTTTGTATTAAGCAGCTCCGGGTGCCTTTGCCCAGGTTTGTAGTGACCTTGATTAACCCATCGTTTATCAGTTTTGGGTTTGTTCCACTGTTGCTCCCATGAAGTATAGAGAGTGTTTTTATAGGTGGATGTTGTGGCTCAGCTAACAGAGTCTCCCTTTGTGTGCCAGGTGTCCAGGGGTCGTTTAGATGCTTCGAATGGACGTGTTTCAACAATGGCTTGGGGTATTTTGTCACCGGTCGGTTTATGATCTTTATGCCCCAGTCTTCCAATAGGTTCTTATTTCTTTTCAGTGTATGAACCGTGTCTAGATTAGAAAAGAGCTGTTCTGTGGGTTCGTTAATATCACCTGGTCCTTGCGTGAGAAAGGAGACACTTTCAATATCTGTAGACTTTATATTTTCCAGGCCTGGGATGTTCGCGAAGAGTGTTAATAGGTTGCTACGGTTGAGTATGTCCCATTTACCCTGTGAGATATATTCTGGGTGGAGGCATAGTTTCAGGTCATCCTGTATGTAGGGGATCTGGTTCTTATGTGCCCTATTTGCAGATGAATCTTGGCTCATTAAGTCCTGTGTGATTTTCAGTGCCAT
The DNA here is from genome assembly GCF_964263255.1 of Lissotriton vulgaris. Classification (NCBI taxonomy): domain Eukaryota; kingdom Metazoa; phylum Chordata; class Amphibia; order Caudata; family Salamandridae; genus Lissotriton; species Lissotriton vulgaris. The sequence continues at coordinate 771,853,391 of NC_141685.1, read as the reverse complement.
CGCGTTGGCATCATCCTTTGCGTGATTCCCGGTGTCCGATTTTAGTGTCGGGGGTAAAACTTCCCTTGCTCCAAGTGCTACAGTCTTGGTGAGGTCTTGGGAGTCCTTTCGGCCGATGCTCTGGTTGGCTTCCTTTATTGAGGTTTTACCTTTGCTGTGCAAGGCTTTGTCCCTCGTAGTGATCGGCGGGGGGCTATCTGCATGTAGTGCCTTAGATTCTGGCGGGACGTGGCTACCTACCCGCATTGTTTGTTCCTCGTGTTGATTAGGGTGCCCGCTGCTTGATGCGCCGCTTCTATCCCAGGATTTAGGCCGTTGGCATGTGCCTTCGTTTATGTTATCTCCAAGGATTGGTTCAAGGTTAGTTTTACCTAGGTTATTTGGCCAGATGACGTTTCCGTCGGGGGATGGTGACTTTTGTGGGGTGTTTGACTCAGTTATTCTTACTGTGTGTGGATGACTCTTTGGTTCCCGGTAATAGCCATAACCTGATTGAACCATTTTGATTGTAATTGCTTTTTTTTTGTTTGTTTAGCTTTTTTAGTTTTTTCTTATTTTTCCGAGATAAGTGACCAGTGTCAAGGCTTGACTCCTGCAAAGTGTTTAAGTTTGCTTGTTCATTGACAATGGTGCTACTTTCATCTATAGTTATTTGTGGTGTCCTATTTGGTTGTTCTGCCGTCGTCCTTGTGGAGTCCTGCTGGATTTCGTAGCAGTTAAGGTGGACAGACGGCTTGTTTATCAACTTCAAAGTTTCGTTGCTCCTTTGCCTGCTGGTTTCTACCTTTAGATCTTCAATTAATGTATTCATGATCCCGGGCAGTTTTTCCAAGCAAAGCAGCACGGGGCTACATCCACAGTCCTGCGGTTTGGGTGTAACTATATAATTTGCCTGAACGCGTTGGATTAGGGAGTTCAGATCTTCAAATTTGGAGTCTATAGCGGATATCAGTCCGGCGACTGTGTGAAGGAGACTTATCTGGACATCTAGCTTGTCGACGTGCATTATGGCGGCATTTACCATTGAAGACAGTACGTCGTTGATTAACACAAGGTGATGATCAAGTTTGTCTGACTGCCTTTCCATTGTGTGGTCCACCCCCTGTCCTTGGTGGCCGTGTCTAATGCCATTGTGATTGAGTCCAGGGCTACCTAAGTTTGGGTATTGAATTGCTGATGTTTGAAATGGCTCTGCGTGTGCACTAAGTGCTGAAGTACTGATTGCGCTGCTCTCCTTGGTGTGGGTCGTCCCTGTTGCATGTTGGTCTTCGATCTCGCCATCGCCTAAAGTGGCCCTTCGGGTGTCCCAGGTCTGTTGAATCGCTAAGGTGGGGGGGCTGGCTTGGCAAGCGTTGTTGATAGGCGTTGTTGGTGTTGTTTTTATTTGATCTATAGGGCAACCCGTTGCTATAATTATTTCTGGTGATAGCGGGATCGCTGGGCTCAAGGAAGTGTTGTTTTCCAATGGTTCAGCAGCTGTATCCGAAATAAATAAGGCGTTCTTCTTGCTGGTTCGCACAAATAGGCGTTCTGTGGGAAAAGAAGTCTCGTATATCTCTATTACTGACGATATTGGTCAATGTTTTTCTGTGGCTGCATGAAAGTGAGCCCTTGTCTGGCATTGGCCCATGTGGAGGTGTAGTCTGTCCTTGATGGGACTTATTTGCCCGGGATGGTGCTATTGTTGTGTCTCCAATTTGAATCACCTCCACCTCTTCTTTAAACTCCACCTCCTCCTCTGCTGGTTCTTCTCTGTGACTAGACCCCATTGAGGCCCCCCCCCCCGCTGGAGGAGTAAAGCATTTTTTCCTTCAGGCGCTTTGCTGTCTTATGAGGTCGAGGTTTCTCTTGGCGTTGTAAGAGGTTCGAGTTTCTTGTTCTCATCTCTATATTCCACCAAGAGTGGGGATCCCGGGTCAGATCCAAATTGCTCCTGATTTCTCCTGCTCCCAAGACCCAGCCACTGCAGGGGCTGGACGTGTGTGCGGATTAATGCTACTCTGCTGTGAGTGTTGCTGCTCTCGCTATGTTTGTTGTTTTATACTAGCGGCGCCCTCACGGCAGCTGGCAGGGGAGCCCTCTGGTGGCTGAGACTCGGAGGGAAGTTGATGGGCTAGTCGGTGGAACCTTCTGCCGCGGCGATGTTTGGAATAGGGTGGGTTAGATTAGCCCAGCTTGTAGGTCGCCACGGCTCCAACACCCTCCGTGCTCCACCCGAACTCTGTTTAATGGTGCTATTTAATAGTCTGTGGTTGCACCGAGGCTCTCCCTCACCCTCCCTCATTCATGGGGGGGGGGGTGGTCGTGCACTGCTATTGCTGCTCGTCTGCTTATTTTGCACTGAATAAGGGGGGTGCCCAGTGGAGAGGTGCAGAGCGCCAAGTGCAGAGTGCTTCTCAGGGTTTTTTGTTTTTTTTGATCAATGCAGTTCGGAGCATCCCCGCACTCCGCAGCACTTCCTTTCACTTTGCTAATTGGCCTTTTACCACCACTGTGGTCCCGGCTCCTGAGTCCCACGCCCGACTCCACCTTCAGAGATGCCACCGGTGCTCACGGTCGGCTGCTCCGGTAGCCACAAGCCACAATGGCCACAAGCCCCTGGACACAGTGATGGCTATGGCGGCGCTCAACAGCTTCTGTAGAATCAGCGGCTTTAGTCTCTGTGTTTCCAATTTGTGGAGTTTAGCGCTTGATGCTTGATGCTTGATGCTTGATGCTTGGCGCTTGGCGCTTGCAGCTCACCGCTGGTGGCTGCAGTGCAGTGTGGGGCGGGGAGGGGCTCACCTGCTGTAGCGTCGCTTGTGCCGGTGCGAAGGAGCCGCGATAAAGTGCCTGGGCTCCTGACCCCCCCGGGCCACTTTCTGTCTCTGCTGGCTCTGCTGGCTCGATGGCGAGATTGCTATGGCTCTCGGGGCTCAAGCGGCAGCTCCGCGCGGCAGCTCCGACCCGCTCCCGGTCCCGGTCCCGGCCCGCTCTCAGTCCACTCTCCACTCTGCCTGCCCGTTCGTTCTGCGATCTGCTCTGTGGTCTGTCCACCAAGTGATCAATGCAGTTTTCACAGTTGTCACAGTTGATTGTCGGCGTGGGTAGATCCAAAGCCCGGCAGATGCCGGAGCAGTATTGAAGAAGTTCACACAGAAAGTTCACACAAAACCGCTTCAGCGGGTCAGTATTGTGGGGGCCGGCAGGCGGTCGGGTGGGGAGGAGGGAGCCAAGGAGCCAAGCGGGAAACTAAGCCAACAAGTCCCGGTACCGGTTTACAGTTTGCAGCTCCGCACCTCTGCTGCTCCCCGGCTGCTCACCTCTGCTGCTCACCGGCTGCGGTTGCGGTTTCCCCTGCGGTTTCACTTGCGGTGGCGGCGTTGTTTTCTAAGCCCTCAGCCCAACCGCATGCAGCCCGCTGCTCACTCTGCTCTGCTCTGCTCCCCTGCTCCTTGCGCGACGTTCGGCTGGCTGCAAAACGTGATGTGGATCAGATCCGATCATGCGAAGGTTCGGCTTTCGACTGTGTAGATCATAAATTCCTATGGCTAACACTTAGTGACATGGGGATCGACAGTCAAATCCTTTTATATATTAAGGAACTTTACAGAGACGCAGGTGCAAGGGTAAGGTATGGCCGCAGGGGGGAGTGTTCAGACAAATTCCCTATAAAGAGGGGGGTCAGGCAGGGGTGCATTTTGGCACCCCTGTTATTTACCTTATATATTAACTCAATTGGACAACATCTCAGGGACTCTCAGCACGATTACCCTACCATCAAAGGGACCCCTATCCCAATATTACTATACGCAGACGATGCGGCTTTATTGTCACGGACTAGACTTGGGCTACAGAGGACCGTGGATAAATTTAACACCTACATGAATCTCCGTGGTTTAAGAGTCAACATGTCAAAAACCTACACAATGGCTTGCGGGAATGGCAGAAAAAGGGCGCCCTGCCCAATTTTCCTCGACGGTAAGAGAATTGAAACTACGGATAGATTCTCCTACTTAGGGGTAAATTTCGACAGGAGGAGCTCTTGGCAAACAGCGGTGAATTCAAGGCAATTAGCTTTTGTGCGCTCCATTGGTGCTCTGAGAAACCTTGCAACCAAACTAGGGGGGAAGCCAGCTAAAGAACTAATTTACATCTATAAAGCTAAGTGTGTTTCAACAGCCACTTACAGTGCTGGTCTGTGGGGAACTGAAAATAACCAGGTGATCCAAAGCTGTGAAAACCAGTTCATTGCCCATTTACTGGGTGTCCCCAAAACCTCATCCTCGTATATGTTGCACATCGAGGCAGGCCTCCCTTACAGATTAGACACCATAAGGATCTCCGCCATACTCCTTTGGCACAAGGTTTGGGTTACCCCCGAGACTTCACTAAATAGAGATCTAATAAATGTGACGGAGTTTCCAAAATTAAATGGTTACACTATGTGAGAAACATGTTCAAGGAGATAGGCCACCCGGAATTCTTTGAAAGGCCAATCACTATGGAGAAGGTACCAAGAGGCTTGCTCAAAAAGATGGCTCTGGAGCACCTTGTCACCTCTAGGTGGAACGTTGAAAAAGTAAAAAATACCACCATCAGATATCAGCAAATTACCTCTCATGAAGGGCTACAAAAATACCTTATATCAGTCATTAGCCCCTATGCCCGCATGTTGCTCACTTGCTTTAGGCTAGGCATCTTTTTTCGCCTGGTCACCTTTCCTCATTGTAATAATTGGTCTATGGCTAATCTTGTAAGCCCCTGTGATGACATTTCCCATCAATCAAACATACACTGTGTGCTATTCTGTACATTTTATCATGCACCACGCAGGGCGTACTTACTACCTATCCTTAAGGCATGGGGTATCCGAACCTGTGTGCTAGCCTTCCTCACATTGCAACAGGTGGAAGAAGATCATGTTATCCATGCAGTAAACTGTTTTTTAAACTTTGTCGTTAAGTTTCGGAATACAATGTGATGATCACAAATTGATTGATGTGAAATACCGAATTTTCTATCTGTGAAATGAATTATTTCGATTTGGACTTGTTTTATAATACGACGTACTTTGTAATAAGTGATTTTATCATGCGTGCTTTTATGATTTAGAACTCTGAATCGAATAAAGCCTGTTTTGATTTGATTTGATTTGATATGAATAATGTTATAAACTTTATCAAGCATTGTATGAAACATTTGAAGGGTGCAGGGCCATTTCTGTGCATGTTTCTGTTGAGGAAGTAGGGGTTTGTCTCACTTCTCTCAACCTATGGGACATAGGGGATTGTGTTCCAGGCCATTTGCACCTTCACCATAGTAGATACTCACACTAGGGATTTTAGTACCGGTGCAGGCATTTTAGCCTTGATCCCGGATTGTTGTTGTTGTAAGCTCCTGAACTGCACCATGTCCAAGACAGTTCTTACACATGAAAGCCACTGTGCAGGATTGAGGTGCAACTTTGGCTCTTTGACTGATAACCCCAAAGAAGCTAGGAGGTTCGCCCTTGACTGACTATGGAGAGCCAGCCTTCAACAGCCAGTCGACAAGGTAGGGAAAACCTTGTAGTCCCAACCTCCAAAGATGGGCCGTGACTACTGGCATCACTTTTGTTAACACCCAAGGGGCACTAGCGATGTCAAAGGAGAGCACAGCAAACTGAAACTGCTCTTTGTCTACCTTGAACTGTAGGTAACATCTGCGGGACTGCAGAACAGGTATTTGAAAATACACATCCTGCAGGTGCAAGGCAACCATCCAGTCACCCAGATTCACGGCAGACAGCATGAGCATTTTGAATTTGTCCTTATGTTGAAAGGTATTTACAGGACAAAGATCTAAGATAAGCCGCAGCCCTCCATCCTTCCTTGGCATGAGATGATAGTGAGAGCGACAACCCGCACCTATTTCCAAGTCCAGAACCCTCTTGATTGCTCCTTTTGAGAGTAAAGCTTGCACATCTTGAATGAGAATGTAGAGATGCTCTTTTGAGAGTTGTTCGGGTGTGGGAGAGAGGTGGGATGGTAAAGCAGGGCAGAAAGAAAGTGTCTGACATAGCCCTGCAGAACGATTAGGAGGACATTTCTGTTTGGATGAAATGGAATACCACCCTGGAAAAAACTACTGTATCCGGCCTTCCACACGCTGGTTGTACACCACTAATGGAAAGCTAATACAGCTTGGAGGCTGTTGCCATAGGGGAGGTGGACTGGGAGGACTGATGCCAAGGCGACCAGCCAAACCCAAATCCCTGGCCACAAAAGGACGGGGATAACGGCAGAGGGGACTGGGGAGACTGGTGTTGCCTGAACACAAACTCCCTGGAGTAACCTCGAAATTTCCTGAACTAGTTTGGCAATGGTCAAAAGATACAGAAAGCGTGCATTGTCCTTCCTCTCCTTTAACGTGTTCTAAAGGAGAATCAGATGTTTCTTCAAATAAATGTGAGTCACTGAAAGGCATATACATAAGGGAGACCTATATGACTCCTGAGAAACCCGTGAAAGGCATCTGTGCATGGCAATGGAGCACCAGACTAGGGCCAAAAGCTTGCCACAGACAATTAGTAGCATCAAGGACAGCACAAATTATGTATTTAGCCACATTGTGAATGGTCTGAGTCAAGGACGCCCAAAGTTCTTCACGGGACGCCAGCAAGATCTCGCCAGTCGAGTCCAAGAAAGCATGCTTATACCCTCTCAATAAACAAATAGCATTCACTGGCTTCAATATTAGGCTAGTGTTATAATGAAGCTGCTAGTGTTGTGCATCCTCCCTGCGATTGATCCTCTCTACTGCTTGGCCCATGATGATGTCATCGGAATGTTGAGTGGGTTGAACAGTAAGAAGAAGTCAGTTGGTATGAGGGGCTGAGCAGGAGAACTGCTCCTGGTGGGGTCTATCTCTGGTCTCTACATTACATCTTAATATAATGGATCTAAACTGAAGAATAAAGCTATGATCCTGAACTACACCTATGGACTACGGATCTTTCTTAACTTTAACACTGGCGACGATGTTTAAGAACCCGCGTGCTGTCTTTGATGGAAAATGGATTTTGGACTTAAGGAATCTCAAGTAATTATGGATTTAAAGAAACCTGGCACCTCATAGACCCCACCAGTGACCACATCATCGGTCGCCCTGCAACGTAAGTGCCAGTTTCTTATTCTCTGACTTTAATTTACCACATGTGTGTCTACTGTTATCTTCTGCACATTGTGGAAAGTATGGAGAGCTGACTTTGATTGGTTAAAGAGCTTACAATTTTTGAGTGTGGTAACTGTAGTTAACGCTAAGAGTGTGCTTCCTACTGCCCCAGAGGAAAGGGAGCGATGGGGAAATTTGAGCCCCAGTTCTCGATTGTAAAGAGCGTGTGATTTTCATTTCTGGCCTGGCCTGTCTCACTGTACCGTATCTACAAGCAGTTGTTTGGGAAACACAAAGTGAGTCTGAAATTTGTCTCTCTACGAATTTGAAGGAAAAACATCAATACTGTTTACAGTTTTTAGCCTGTGACTGACGTGTTGAATTTTTGCTGCTTGGCGCTCGAGGTGATTTTTATTTTCATTCCTTACATTTCACCTCCGCGCCTATTTTAACTGTGAAGAACGTTTACCTACCGGCTCAACTGCCGTTTCTGTTTATGTCAGCGCGAGCCTTGTCTTCGGTAGCTTGTGGTGTGTGCTGTAGATTGCTGTGCAGCTTAGACGTGTGGGGAGCCACCCGGCTCTACGTCATGCTGCGTGTTGCCATCTCTACACTTCCAGACGTTCCTGCCATTCTTAACATGTTGTGTGCCTGTCTGCTGTAAGAGGTACATCGCAGTAGCACCCACAAGCTCTTTCTTCGTTACTGTCTGCAGCGTTTCCTCATGTGCTGTTTTAAAAGGATTTTCGCACGTTGTAGTCATATTCGGAGTGAGAAGTAATCCCACATTGCATTCTAGTGGTTATTTGGTCCCATTGCTACATAACTAGGATAACAGAGATTTACTTGTCAATGTCTTTCTTTGTGGAGTTTGGAGAAGTGACTGTGACGGACATGTGGGATTCAATGGGAAAGAAATTTATACAGGACCAGGACAATGAGCACAACAACAATGGTACTTTTTGACTTTCCTGGTCTGTCTGTGATTTCGTTTTTATGACATTATATTCTACAACAACAGTGGAGAGCTGCGCATGTGGAACTCGGGTGAGAGATCGCTCACCGGTGCTCAAGTTTGTCGTTAATATATATTTTAAACTTGTGTGCTTTATTTTGTGGGCGCCTCTATTAGTAATTAGTAATTCTTGTAAGGCTGAAGGTTTTTGGATAGTGTTCTTCCTGTTGCACTCAAAGAGTTGAGGGTATGTCTAGCTAATCATCTAAAACTGTTTTAAATGATGCTCACAAGTTAACAACAGTGTATTTTATGTCAATGTTATATTTGCTTTGTCAGTATGTTGTTGTTCCTTATGTATGAAAAAGGGAAGTGTTATGCGGTATGAGTAGTTCTGCATTGTACGCTTATTGGTTAGTTTTGTTTACCTATGGAAAAAGGGAAGTGTGTCCTGCATTATGTGCTGTACATGTTGCACTTTTGGTTTTGGTTGGTGTGCAGTAGGGGGAATATGTGAATCCCTAGTCCTGCCGCTTCTTTTGGTTGTGGGTGACATAGGTCTGTCACCCCATAGGCAATATCTGCTTTTATCGTTATGATGGTTTTAGTTGGTATGCAGTAGGGGGAATATATTGTATCCCCAGTCCTGCCACTTCCTTTGGTTGTGGCTGACATAGGTCTGTCACCCCATAGCCAATGTCTGCCTTTATCGTTATTGGTTTTGGTTGGTGTGTATTAAGGGGGGTATGTTGTATCCCTAGTCCTGCCACATAGGCTTTTGGTTGGTGTGGAGTAGGGGGGAGTATGTTGTATCCATATTCCTGCCACATATGTTTTTGGTTGGTGTGCAGAAGGGGGAGTATGTTGTATCCCTAGTCCTGCCACATAGGCAATGTCTGCCTTTATTGTTTATGTAGTTGTTTTGAGAGCAGTCTACTCTCTTCTGGTCGTGGGTTGAGCTTCTGGTCGTGGGTTGACATTGGTAGTCGCCCCGTCCTTACCTCTGTGGTTGTTCTGAGAGTACCAGTCTCTCACCTGGTTGTGGCTTGACTAAGTTTAGTTGCCCCGTTTTATCTTTGTGGTTGTATGGAGAGGATGTGTACCTCCATTGTTGGGTGAGAAAAATCTAGTCCCTGACTTTTTCTGAATATACATTAGGACCTTTGTGTGTGTCCAAGTGTTGTAAAATCTTTTTTATAAATAGATTTAGAATGTTTGAAGTTTTAGGACTTTGGAGGTTGAATTATTATGTTATTTGATCTTCATTTTATTTCTGAAGCTTCTTGGCATTCTTGTTGTGTTGTTTCATCTTGGCACATTTACTTGTTGTGGATGAAGCCGCCTATTATGAAACCTGATCCTGATGGACCAGGAAAAAAACACCCGAAAGAACTACGAGACCTGCGAAGACACCTTAGAAAAACTCAAAGGAAGCTACAATCGGCAAATCATGATCCAAGCCAATGGGCCATTTTTAGGGCTCAAAGAAAAGAATACAAAAACATGATCTGGGAATATAAAAGATCAACAAATGACAGCTTTTGGTTAAAACTAATCTATAGCTCAAAACTACAGAATTCTAATATATTCTGGCAAACAATAAACCAACTAACAAGACCTGTAACGTCCTGAGTTCTAATGTGCAGGAATCGGAGTGGGCAGCATTTCTGACATCTAAATTTTCGGTCACTCCGGAAAAAACACAAAGTAGTGACCCATGCACTAAAAATCAAAATAAACTGTGTTATGTAGAAGAAAAAGGGGGTAAATCGCTGTTTAGAGACCATAGCGATTTAATAAGCTCGACCCCTAAGAATAATCCATATACGGCGGAAGAAATAATTAAAAGAATCAAAAAAGGAAAAACAAGTGGGGCGCCAGGCCCGAATGGCATCCCACAAGCGGCGTATAAATATGCTCCGGAATTCTGGGGACCTTGCCTGGTGGAACTGTTCTCAGACGTACAGAACATGAACCAAGTACCAGAGAGTTGGAAAGGATCAATATTTACGCCGATTTATAAAGGTGGGGACAGATCCTTAGCAAACAACTATCGTTTGATAGCGTTGCAGGACATCGAGGCAAAATATTTTGCTTCTCTACTCTTGGACGATTTGGTCGCATGGTCTAGTGAGAAAGAACTGATTCCCCTAAATCAAACGGGGTTCAGGAAAGGGATCGGAACAACAGCAAATATCCAATCCATAACTATGAATGCGGAGAAGTGCATGAGTAGAAAACAGGATCTGAACATGTGTTTTATAGATCTTCAGGCGGCCTTCGACAGTGTGGATCGTAATCTGCTGTGGGCGAAATTGAGATCATGGGCAATTCCTGAGTGTATCCTAAAGGGTTTGCTGCTATTTTATTCTGATACTTGGTCGCAAGTAAAAATTGGTGATGGATCACGACTGTCGAGAAAAGTTCTCACAACCATCGGCCTCAAACAGGGGTGTGTTCTTGCGCCACACTTATTTAACCTCTTTATCTCAGATCTCTCTGCGAAATTGAACAACTGCAATGCCCACCCACCAAAACTTGGCAATTTACAGCTCACGCACTTGGCTTATGCAGACGACATTGTCCTCCTGAGCCTAACAAAGGTGGGGCTAACCAGATTAGTAACAGAACTGTCGGACTTCTTGATGGCAAACAAGTTGTCATTAAACATTTCAAAAACTAAAACCATGTTGATCACTAACCGCCGTGGATTGCATCATGATATATGGTTAAAAGGAAAACCTCTAGAGAAAGTCTCGGTTTACAAATATTTGGGATTTTATATAGATGACAAACTTAACCTAAAAGAACAGAAGAACTATTTGACACAAAGAGCGGGTGCTCTGATATTTGGACTAAGTACCTTGGCAAAAAAATTGGAAGGGCCATCACTCAAACCCCTTCTAACCGTAATGGCAAATAAAATCCTCCCAACCCTGACCTATGCAAGTGTGGCAATGCACGGAAAGGATGCCGACCTACTAAACATCCTGACAACTAAAATATACAAAAAAGTATTACGTCTCCCACGCACGACATCACCAGCGCAATTGCGACTTGAATTTGGACTAAAAAACGAAATACCGGGGAGACAATACTCTTATATTAAGGTCTGGTATCAGATCAAGCAAAAAGCAAGTAATAACAATCTGAATACCTACCTATGGCAAGAGTTTAAATCCCAAAAGAATTCCAAAGCAAATCAATTTCTCATGCAAGCTTTGGAGACAACCTGCTCAAAAACCCTATGGGATAATAATCTGTCATTTGTTGTCCTAAAACAGACCCTAAATAAAGTGGCCAAACTTCATTCGTTAATCTTGGACAAAGAAATGTTCTCCCATCGTTCGCACTCATGGGCTGTGATAAATGGCTATAAGACATTGACAGCTGCAAAATACCTGGAAACAACTTATTCTATTTTTATTAAGAAAAAGCTGATGGCGTTGAGACTTGGTGACTTTCCCACACGAGCAAATGAACCTGCCTGGAAATTGCTTGACGACGTTTCTTGTCGACTGTGTGGTAGCCCTAAAGAGGACCTAATACACATAATTTGTCACTGTAAGATGCTATCCAAGGAACGGTCACACCTAAATGAACGTTATCGGTCCATGAAACTACGAACATGTAGATCAGCCATTATTGGAAGCCTGGATACTACTGCTCCAAGAATACACTGCAAGCTGGTGAAGTTCTTGCAGGCATTTGAGAAACGTATAAAAACAATATGAACAATTAATGCTTTGAATTTTTTAACATTGTAACATTTTTTAGCGACAAATTTATAAATTTTGTATTTGTGTGTGACATTCATCCAATTGTTATGGTTTTAATTAACTAAACAATAAAGTTTAAATTTCAAAAAAAATTCAAAATTTCACATTTGTTGTGGATTATAGTGTATGCGTGCATTATTATTCATATGTTTCCTTTGTGATTTTGATTAAAGGGGGATGTGTTGTAATATAGCAAGTGTTATGCATCCTCTCTATCCTTTAGGGATTGCAAAATTACCCTTTAGTGTTACGTCTTTTAGCTTTGTGTTATTCTTGAAGCTTGTTGACGAAAAAGGGGTTGCAAAATTATCCTTAAGTGTTACGTCTTTAAGCTTTGTGTTATTCTTGAAGCTTGTTGATTTTTTATACGTGTGTATGTCCATCACCACACATTTTATTTAATTCTGTCAAATTGCATGAGTGTGCATAATGATTCATTTGTTGATTTTGATGAAAGGGGGATGTGTTGTAATGAAGCTAGTGTTGTGCATCCTCCCTGTTCTTGCTCCTGCTCTACTGCTTGGCCCATGATGATGTCATCGGAATGTTGAGTGGGTTGAACAGTAAGAAGAAGTCAGTTGGTATAAGGGGCTGAGCAGGAGAACTGCTCCTGGTGGGGTCTATCTCTGGTCTTTACATTACATCTTAATATAATGGATCTAAAGTGAAGAATAAAGCTATGATCCTGAACTACACCTATGGACTACGGATCTTTCTTTACTTTTTTTTTTTCTTTTTTATTTCAAATCGTTTTTATTGAGAATTTAGGAAATAAGAAAGGAAAAACAGTACAGTAAAGCTTCAATTACATAGATTGATTCAAACATGCTATTGAGTGACACTACACATAACTAAAATAAAAATGAAGATAAGAAGTCCAGATACATGACATCCAAGCTATCAGCAAACATGTTATTCACAGTGAAGTCAGGTGCAGGACTATACAATCAAAGGGCCATTCATGGATAAAATACAGCATTAAATGTTACTTCACGGGGGGTCATAGTGAAAAGACGTTACATCAAGTGATTTCCATAATCTCTTATTGGAAGGCTTCCATGTAGCAGATTGCAACGCCGGATTGTCTGCTCCTCTCAAGAAGGAGAGCCACTCCTGCCAGATTTTGAAGTTTACCTCCGATGAGCTTTTCCATTTGCACAAGATCACCTTACATGCCAGTGTTAGCATCAGATCTAGAAGTTGGCGGTCATGAGTGTCTGGTAGCTGTGGATCTAGTGCTCCTAATATAACATAGACAAAGTCCCTTACGGGGTTAATGTTAAAGACCTGGTGTATACAATCAAAGATCTTCCCCCAGAATGTCTGTAATATTGGGCAGTGAAAAAGCATATGGGCGAGATCCCCGATCCCTGTCTGGCAATTCCAGCAAGTGGGTGTATCCCTCAGGTGGCACCTAAATAGCCTATGTGGAGTCCAGAACGTTCTGTTCAACAGCATATATTTTGTCTGGCAGAGAACTGGGGACACTTTATTGGATAAGGCGGTTTTATGTATCGTGTCCCAGTCTAACATCACTCCCGTCGAGTTAGGTTCTGATTCCAATTTGCCTTCAGCCTGTCTGTGGGAATTCTTGGGCAGAGGGAGGAGTAGCTTATAGACTTTAGACACGAAGTGGCCGGCGTGAATGAGACGAGGTAAGTGTGTTACAAGCCAAGGTGCATCAGTGGTGAGGTTACGCTTTGAAATGATGGATTTCAGTTTCAGAAACTGGTAGAAGTCCATGGGGGACAGGTTATATGTCATTTGTAATTTCGAGAAAGGAATGGGTTACGCTCCCTCATAGAGGTCCTTAACCATGTTAATGCCCTTCTTAGACCATGAGTCCCAAAAGAGCGTTTTGCCGTCTAGTTTGAACATGGGATTTCTCCAAAGGGCCATAAAAGTGGTTTTTTTGATAGTGGAGTTAGTTTTATGGGATTGGTCGAGCCTTAATAAAGCTCGCCTGGTATTCAGCAGGATGTATTTGGAATGAGGGAAGTGTGCTAAATCCATAGTAAGGAGGGTTGGTAGGGGTGCATGTGCGATGATAGATTTTTCAATGGTTAACCACACTGGGACATAGGATGGGGAGTCTACCAGCCAGAGAGCTCCCTGCTTACAGAGGAATGCCGTCTGGTAATTCCTGAACGAGGGAAGACCCAGGCCCCCCTTTTCTTTTAACAGTTGCAGCTTTTTCATTGATATCCTGGCTTTCTTCCCTCGCCACAGAAACCCACCAAACAGCTTATCCACCGTCTTGATCAAATCGTCCGTAAAAGTCATAGGAAGCATGCTAGCTAGCTAATTCACCAGTGGAGTGGACATCATTTTAAGAGTTTCTGCCCTGCCCCACCAAGAGAGAAACTTGGGTGACCAACCGTCTAATAGTGAGGAGATCTTTTTCAGGGTTAGTTCCTCATTAATTTTTAAGGTTGATATTAAATCTTTCCCAAAATCAAGACCTAAGTACTTAAAACAGTGTGGTTGCCAGGTAAGGCCGGAAGTTCCAAGGATGTCTCTATTCCCAATGTTATTCAGGAGTTTGACCTCCGTTTTAAATTGTTCAGCTTGTAGCCTGAGACCCTAGAGAACTCGTCGATGGTGTCCATGAGCGCAGGAATAGCCTCATCCGCTTTCTCCGACATAATGAGTACATCGTCCGCATATGCGGTTAGTTTAATGGTGCAATCTTGAAATGGGATACCGGCAATGGCATCATTATGCCTTATGTGATATAGGAATGGTTCAATTGCTAACAAAAACAAGGAAGGGGAGAGAGGACACCCCTGCCTCGTTCCCTGTTTCAGACATAGAGAAGAGGAAAAAGAGCCACCCGCTCTAACCCTTGCAGTGGGACAGGCATAGATGGACATTACAAGTTTCGTAAATGTTGCGCCTAGGATGAATTTATGCAACACTGCTTCGAGAAAGGCCCAATCGACTTTGTCAAAAGCCTTTTCGGCATCTAATGTTATTGCCGCAGTGGGTGTATCTAGAAGTTTTGCTTTCTCCAGCACGTGCGCTAGTACCATAGTATTATCACTAGATAGTCTGTTTTTTAGAAATCCAGCTTGAGAAGGGTGGATTAAGTTAGGAAGAACTCGCAGTAGACGGGCCGAGAGGATCATAGCTAGGATCTTGCAGTCAAGATTAATTATGGAAATGGGTCTATAATTTTTCGGGAGGGAGGGGTCCTTACCATCTTTTGGGAGTACCGCGATAATAGCCTCAGCCAGGGTACCTTTAACTTCACCTGTGTCGCTTATTTCTCGGAATAGATGGAGAAGAGGGTCCACCAGAGAAGAGGCAAAACTTTTGTAAAATTTAGCAGTGAAGCCATCGGGGCCGGGCGCTTTACTGCATTTTAAGACTTTAATCACTTTCTCTATTTCATTCGTCGTGATCGGATCATTAAGGCGCTGTTGCTCTTCCGAGGAGAGCCTTGGTAAGTCGCATTCGCTTAGGTAGTCCTGAATCTTTCCCTCTTCCACAGATGTATTTTTGGCATATAGGGTTTCATAGAAGTCCTTAAATACTTCTGCTATTTCGTCTGGCTCTGAGTGACCCACCCCTGATGTGTCTTTAATGATATTGATTGAGTTCTTCTGAACTTTAAATTTTAGGTAAGCGGCCAGGCTTTTGCCCGCCTTATTTGATTCACAAAGTTTAAATCTACGCCTCCTATCTAACCATACACCTGCCCTTTCGCTCACAAGTTTATTGTATTCATACCTCTTATTAGTCATTGTGTTGAGTGTCACATTGTCCCTGTCTATTTGATGTTTATTTTCTAATTCCAATATCTCACGTTCTAATGTTTCCAATTTAGTGTTATGGTCTTTGTTCATTGCTGAACGGATTTTGATGCATACCCCTCTAATCGTGCTTTTCAAGGCCTCCCAACGTACAAGATCAGAGGTGTCCCCCCTCTCATTCAACTCCAAATACGAGCAAATGGCAGATTGGATAGCAATCCGGTGTTGATCTTTATTCAATATTTCATCATTTAAGCGCCATGATGTTTGTTGTGTAGAGGGCTTAATGTTGGTAATGGAGAGGGAGATACATGAGTGGTCTGACATAACTCTTGGTTCAATAGATGTATCCTCTATCCTCGGAACCCCATTCTGTGTAATAAAGATGTAATCAATACGAGAGTAAGAGTCATGTGGGGAGGAGTAGAACGTGTAGTCCCTATCCGTGGGATTTTGTAGTCTCCATGTGTCAACCACATGGAAACGATGGCACAAGTTAAGGAATGCTTTGTGTGATTTGTTTGGTTTGAAGGTGCACCATGAGTCTCTATCTAGGGTTGGGTCCATTGGAAGATTGAAATCCCCAGCCAATAGGTGTACAGCCGAGTCTGAAATATTCTTGACCTGCTTCGCTAGGCCCTCCCAGAAACTTAGGTCACTAGTATTAGGAGCATAGATGTTGGTGACATAAAATTCTGTGTTATCTCTGCTCAGTTTGGCCGTAACCCATCTGCCCTTTACATCTGCCGATGATGAAAGTAGTTCAACTTTGGATTTTTTCGCTATCAGCACCAATACTCCATTCTTCTTACCCACCGCCTCAGAACCTACCACCTCAGAATAGTATTTATTCCTTAACGTATAGAATTGTTTAGTGTCCAGTTTGGTTTCCTGCAATAGTACAATATCCCCTTTTTGCCTGCGCAAATAATCCAGTATCTTTTGTCTCTTTATGGGTTGATTTAATCCTTTTACATTCAAGGACAGAATTTTCAATTTGTCTACAGTGGCCACCCCAAGTGGCGTGTCGAATGTGGAATGCGTCATTTCAAACAGTTACAGACATTAAGTGACCCATATGATTCTTAGGGAAGTTTGTTCTATGCAACCCAGCATGAGCATGGTGTGTGACAGCCCCAACGACTTGCTGAGTGTAGCACCCGACCAGTTAAGATAGCGAATAATCGTGAAAGCTTGTAAGGATGACATGCAAACGTCAAATCTTGTCAGTACAAAAAATGAGCAAGAAAATGAAAACCAACACATACAACACACACCCACCCCTATCCCCCCACTTCCCCTCCCCACCCTCCCCAACCGCAAACAGAAAGCATGGTGACTTGAGGAAAATCGCAGTGTTCCCTCCCGTCAGTGCTAATATAATAGAAACATCGGAACTATCTCTTTAAACATTAAACCTAATGTTAGATCTGCTAGTCCTATGAGAGATGTAACAAGAACCTATAAACGCAACCATAAGTGAATAAGCTTTGTGCTTTGATAGAGCTAGACGAAGCATCTATGAGCTGTCTATCATTACCAGACCTTCTGAGTCAGCACATCCCAAAGTCTAAGAAATGAACTGTGAAAGGAAGTAACTTGTTGTAACCTGTTATACTTATCACAACAAATCCTAACACTCTGTATAAAAGCAGCGTATCAAGTACGGGTCATAACCTATCGCCTAGTGTCGAACACCCCACCTTCATTATTTGGCGCAGTAAATGGCGACTACAATGGCATATAGTGCCTAGCAACATAATAGGTCAGAACAATAGAGCGCTTTTTAAGACAAACATTCCGTGTGATGAGTGAGATAGTAAAGTCAAGAACATAATGGATTGCATGGGCTGAGCCCGAAGATTAATGCACTAGTACGTTGTTTGTAGATGCAGAGGAAGTTCTGAAAGATATCAATAGATGTCCATCTAAGTGTCAGTAGACCCCTTGTATTAACCAAAGAGCTGCAACCCTGTCACTGCCATAGGCAGAACGACAGACCCTTGGCCATGGCATTTTAAGATAACCGATAGAGTGTCTTACATAACTAGCTTAAGCAAAGGATACTCATTTGTAGTCAGAGCCATGTGTCCATGTCACGTTCTTCCAGGTCGTCCAGCATGCGCTTGAGTTTCATGGGGTCTGAAAAGATGTGAGGGGACCCACGAACGATCACTCTGTATTTTGCTGGGCCCACAAAGCCGAATTGATAACCCCTTGATTTCAGTTGCAGACGAAGTGCCAGGAACGCTTTCCTCACATCCACCGTATCCTTACTGTAATCCTGTGAGATGTAGATATTTGCGTCCTTCCATAAAATGTGGTTGTGCTTCCAAACAAAGGCAAGGATTTGTTCCACGTGCTGGTATCGTAGTGGCTTACACACGATAGGTCTGGGGCCTTTTTGTGATTTAGTGATCCTCCCCGGTACTCTGTGTGTCCTGTCGAATTCTAGGGTATGGACGAAGGTCAAATTGGTAGCCTGAGCGAACCATGATTCCAGGAATTGGACACAGGAACCCTGTGAATCCTTGGATCCCTCTGGTATGCGGAAAATGCGGAGGTTCCCCCTCCGGTTCCTGTCCTCCAATTCGGCCAGCTTCCTTGTTGTTTGGTCCGAGGTTATGTTCAAGTGTTTTAGAGCCGCACATGTTTTAACTTCAATGTCTTCAAGTCGGCTAATCCTTGACTCCATCTCCGCAAGACGTGCATTAGTATCCCTTATGTCTTGCCGAATTGCTACTACTTCTTCTTTGGTTGTCTTGGCCAGGTCTTTTACTTCATCCAGCCTGCTTAGGATCATGTCTATTGCGTCGGTGGTGACTTTCTTGGTCTTGATAGGTGATCCTGGATTTGAATGGTCGGATTTAACCCTTTTCAGGGTATTTTGCTCCTTGGCATCCATTATGCCTGCTCCGGATTGTAGTTGATGTCTCGTGGGTGACGTGGCTGCAAGAACGTGAGACTGGTATGTACTCTCCTCGCTAGCCTATGGGAGTATCATGATGCGGCCAGCCGAGCGGCGGAACCTTAGAGGAGCCGGCCCAGGATTAAGGCTCATAGGATCAAGTGGCGATAACAGGACAGAGTGTCTTATTTGCATTTCAAAGGGTGATACCCCCTGGCAGATATGCTCAGTGACCAGTGGCTGTGACCAGGTGAAGACAGCAGCAATGCACTTCCTCCTTTTGTGACAGCTTCAAGGACATTGAGAAACCTCTTACAGCATTTGTGAGCGCATTGCCATAGATCTTACAGCAGAACACACAGTTTATAAGAGCTTGTTATCATTGTCATCGATCGTAGATTGATCAGGTTAATTAGATCCTCAACGCCATTCCTTTGGGCCAAAGTCAATCAAAACCGACTCTTTTGGGCGCTGTGTGGCACTTAGCGACTGAGATTGTTTTGAAAAGCCACATTCTCCATTTTCCTCACGCCCTTATCACTCACAAGAAACAGCTTCATGGTGAGAGCGCGGCACATATTCAGGTCGCCTGTTGAGGTCGCTATAAGTATAGGCACAGTGGACCAAGCCTGTGGCTGTAAGGCAGCGTGGAAGAACCTGTGAGCCTGTCATAAAATGATCGCTAAGCTGCTGTGCCCGTTCATTCGGGCCCGCCAGGGCACGTGGCTTCATAGAGACAGACACTGCACATTGCAGACTCGTGTGCGCCACTCGCTGACGAGACCCTACTCAAATGGCCGATCCACCGTGCCAGAATAATGCGGAGATTATGATTAGTGTGGAAGTTGTCCGCTACTGTCCATTCGAACGTAAAGGAAGAGATAGATCGCTTCGGACGGTTGCAAAAATGGCGGCCGCCATCTTGGGAAAGGCTCCGTGCGCTAGATACAACAGGCCGTGACGATTGGTATAGAAGTCAGAATGTACTCACACGCCCATGACAAAGATTAGGAGTCCGCTGTCTCCTCAGGTCCAGCTCGAGCCCTCCGAGCCCTCAGTGTATGGGTGGGTATAGCGGTCCCGTCCGATGATCGCGTAGGCACCGCACACTCGCTCTCCCGCCAACGCCGAGGCAGGAGCGCTCTGGGTTTCTTCAAAGTTTGTAGACCCTCGAGCACCTCCACTTCTGGAAATCAGCTCACCACACTCCCCTCATATTCCGATTCGCGGAACTGCTACTGCATCTGAGATTGGGTTAGTTAGAAAGGTTCCAATCCCATATACGAAGCCGCATTACGGGAAGAGAAAAGCTCTAGACCGCCATCTTCCTCGGCGTCCAAACCACACACGGATCTTTCTTAACTTTAACAGCTAGCCTAGCTGAAAAGAACACTCCTGTTTTAAATGTCTCAAACCTCTTCAACTCCTGACCGGGGGTCAGAGGGAATGATTTGGGGTTCATCTGGCTGATGGAAACCTGGACCACCATTCTCTTCAGTATGAAGCTGTGTAAGGATATCAAGCTCACAAGGTGCTGGTTCATGGTGTCTGGCCACCTGCCTTCTCACTAGTGGGCAAGAACAGGGCTTAGACCAAGTGCCCATTAGGTGTCACTAAAAGCTTAATTGAGCAGAAGCTAGGGCTCAGATGAGGCCAACCCATACTTCTGGAGGGAATTTGTCTTGGATTCCACTGAAGGTAGTTGTAGTGTCAGGACTTCCGCCGCTCACCATATAACAAAAACAAAAAAAGCACTCTCTTCCACTGTGGGCCCAAAAGATGAATTCAGCACATTATAAGAGGACATATCGAGCCTCCTGCAAGTCTATGTAAAGACTGTCATCACCATAATGGGAGTTTAATCATCCCCACCATCATCATTTCTAGGTGGTGGCAAGCTCTAGTCACAGTTCACCCCAAAAAGACAGTGGCACCTCTGAGTGCATCTCTGCGGTAGTGGAAGTATAAGATCAGAATCAAGTTGTATGGGGACTGGGTGCAGTGTAGCAGATTTGGACGTGAGCTTGGTCAATGTCAAGCAGATGCCGTTTAAAGGTCACAAATGGGAGTCTGAATCAGATTCTCCTACTACCTCGATGAAGGAGGGACCGACACGTATTTCAGAGGCGGCGTGGAAGGTGCACCAGGTCTGTACTGAAAATGTGACCTGTCCAATGAGTTTAGAGAGTGCAGCGGACAGATCCATCTGTGGTAATCTGACATAGGACCAATGTGGATCCTTAAGGATGGAAGGCATGGCAGAGGGAACCAGAGTGGCAAAGATACACAGCATGGCCTTTATGAAGGCCTTGACCAGCTGCAGAGTAGCCGATGGCCAGGGGATCACGGGCACATCGGGATCAACTGTGGAATCAGCTCCTCAAGCAGAGATGAAATGAATGAATGAATGAAAAGGAATTTGTAGAACACATGGCTACCCGTAAGTGTCCCAGCGCTATGGACCAACATGGGAGAGGACAGACTAGGGAAACAGAAGAGTCTTGAGTTGTTTGCGGAAGGACTGATGATTGGGGATCAAGCGTAGATGGAGTGGCAAGGAATTCCAGAGCTTAGAAGCATTGTAGGAGAACAGTCGTCCGCCACTTCTGGCTCTTCTTATTCTGGGCACCTCGGCCAGACGCAGATCATCTGACCGAAGTTTTCTGTTAGCTTTATAGGGGAGGATCAAGGCTGAGTTAATGGCGGGGCCTGTCCCCGACAGTGTTTTATGAGCAATGCTAAGCGTTTTGAATTTGATGCGTTATTGCATGGAGAGCCAGTGGAGGGAGCATATTGACGGTTTAGCTGATTGTCTGTTGGGTGACCCCGTCAATAGTCTGGCTGTGCTGTTCTGGACTAGCTGGAGTTTGTAAATTACTGAGG
Source organism: Lissotriton vulgaris (assembly GCF_964263255.1). Lineage (NCBI taxonomy): Eukaryota > Metazoa > Chordata > Amphibia > Caudata > Salamandridae > Lissotriton > Lissotriton vulgaris. The sequence continues at coordinate 771,831,977 of NC_141685.1, read as the reverse complement.
GGGGAGCCCGAGTATAAAACATTTACATAATCCAGCCTGGAGAGTATAAGGGATTCTATCAGTACCTTTTTTGCTGGTAGGGGAAGAAGAGGGAGGATTTTCCGGGCCATTCTGAGCAGGCCGAAACAGGTTGCTGCTGTCTTCCTGGCCTGTGTCCTAAAATTCAAGTCCTGGTCCAGCTAAATGCCCAGATTATTGATCTCAGTCTTGGGGGTAGGGGGAGGACCCATGCTTGATGGCCACATTATTGTTATTGTTATTTTTGATTTGTAACGCGCTCAATCACCTGCAGGCCTCTAAGCGCTCGGAAATCGATGGTACAAACAACAACTTTAGCAATACAGAGAGGCATCCACTAGCCTAGATGGCACTCAAGGACCTCCTAAACAGCAGCGTTTTCAACCCCTTTCTAAAGCGTAGGAGGTTCTCTTCCCTGCGCAGCGGCTCAGGTAGTGTGTTCCATAACTGAGGAACCAACACCGAGAAGGCTCTTCCACCCTTGGTGACAAGTTTGTACCGAGGGCAGATCAATAATTGAGAGTCTGAAGATCTGAGAGTTCTCTTTGGGCTGTACACCGCCACACGGTCTTTGATGTATGCGGGCGCCATGCCATAGATGGCTTTGTGGGCTATACACAAACTTTTAAATTCCACTCGCTCCTTAATGGGGAGCCAATGGAGGCTCTGTAACAGGGGGGATGCTTTGGTTCGTCTTGGCAGTCTAAAAATGAGACGAGCAGCATCGTTCATCACAACCTGTAGCCTATTTGTCAGGATTTTTGGCAGGCCAAGGTAGAGGGCATTTCCGTAGTCTATCCTTGAGATCATGGTGGCTGCGACAATGGAGCGTAACATGGATTGGGAGATGACGGGTACTAGCTTCCGTAGCTGTCGGATAATGTTGGTGCAGCTACCCACCACTGAAGAGATTTGGTTGACCATAGATAGGTCACAATCTAATTTAATCCCCAGGCTCTTCACGTTCAGGCTGGGTTTTGGAGCCGGGCCTAACTCTGCGGGCCAGTAGAGGTCACACCATGGTGAGGTGGCGGATGGAATCACCAGTACCTCAGTCTTATCTGGGTTGATTTTTAGAAGATTTCCTGTCATCCATTGGACCGTGTATCTCAAGATGTTCTGGTATGGAGTTGAGCGGCACTTGTGTTGTCGACACTCAGCAACAGCTGCGTGTCGTCCGCATAGTTAAATACTGTGCAGCCCATGCGCGCCAGGGAGGCAATCAGAGGCTGCAGGTATAGGTTAAATAGAAGTGGGGACAGGGCCGAGCCCTGGGGCACCTCACATTCTAATTTTCCCACTGCGGAGGTTTCTTCCCCAAGTTGTATTCTTTGGGTCCTTCCTGACAGAAATGACTGCAACCATCTGAAGGCCAGGCCTTTGATGCCAAAGTCACTCAGTCTTTCCAGCAACAGCGCATGGCTGACGGTATCGAACGCCGCTGAAAGATCTAACAAGATCAGGGCGCTCGGTTTTTTACCGTCAGCCAGGCCTCTCAATTCATCCAGCACCGAGAGCATCACCAACTCGGTGCTATGATGCGCTCGGAACCCTGCCTGTCGTTCGTGAAGTAGGTGATGGGACTCCAGATACGTGGACAGGGATTTTAGTACGTGTTGTTCCAGTACTTTAGAGAGGAATGGTAGCTGAGAGATCGGCCTGTAGTTTTTTAGTAATGCGGGGTCTGCGCCTGGCTTTTTCAGCAGAGGTCTCACACGCGCTTCTTTAAGTTCTGCTGGTAGTTGTCCTGTCTCCAAGGACCTATTTAGGAGGGAGATGACACGCTCCTCCAATAAGGGACGGGCTGCCTGAAAGATTTTAGGTGGACAAGGATCCGCTGGAGATCCAGACTTGATTCTATCTATCAGCTGTTGCAGACTCAGAGTGTCAATCTCTGGAAACAGTGTGATGGAGCAGTCAACTGATTTATGAGGGGCTATAGGTGTAACCATCCCATTTGACATACCACTTTTTATCTCCTGGATAATGGTTCTTACTTTCTCCAGAAAGTATCCCTGAAAGGAATTAGGTTGGGGTGGAAGCTGCAGCAGTTACCCAAGACCATAATCTCAGTTTTTCCACCGTTGAGCTTGAGCTGGGATATATCCATCCATTTTGAAATGCCTTCTAGGCAGGTATGGAGACTGTTGGTGTTATGGTCTACCTGACTGAGTGCAACCACCAGTTGCGTGTCATCCGCATAGGTCACTATGCGGATTCCTGATGGGGCTACGATGGCTGCCAAGGGGGCCATATACACGTTAAAAAGGGTCGAGCTAAGCGAGGAGCCCTGCGGGACCCTACTTGTTGAGGTGGCCGGTTCGGATAGAACATTCTCCTCAAAAACCTGAAAGGTTCTTCCTTCTAAGAAGGAGCGCAGCCATTGAAGCACGGTGCCTGTGACTCCTATATTCCTCAGATGGTGAATTAGGGTCATGTGGTTCACCTCATCGAACGCTGCGCTTAGGTTGAGGAGAATGATGGCTGTCGAACCTCCTGAGTCAAGGATTTTCCTGCTTTCGTCTACTACTGCCAGCAGGGCCGTTTCGGTACTCTGACGAGGACGGAACCCTGTTTGGGAAGAGTGAAGCAGATTGTGTGTTTCCAGAAAACCTGAGAGGATTTGGTTAACAAACTTTTCTGTCACTTTACTTATTCCTGGTAGAAGAGATATTGGGCGGTAGTTTCCAAGTTCTGCTGGATCTAGGTTTGGTTTCTTAAGTAGGGCCTTGACCATGGCCTTTTTCCAGCTAGGGGGGGCCATTCCTTTATCTAATGAAGCGTTAATCAGGTTCAGTATGTTAGGGGCTAGGGTGGTTACTGCTTTTTTCAGGATATTGAGTGGCGCTGGCTCCCTTGGAGATCCGCTCTTAACGGAGGACAGCAAGGTGAGCAGAGTTTCCAGAGGCAGAGGGGGGAAGATCTCAAGAATGGGTTCAGTGTTACGTGGGTCTTGATTGATCTGCGTTTCCGGAGCTTCATCCCTCTGTGGTAGAGATTCAAGGATTGCTTGTACCTTGTTGTTGAAAAAGTTTGCTAATTGCACCGTTGGCCAGAGGGGTCAGGGGTAGTGCGGGGGGCAGGTGATTTGAGTAATTTTTTAATAATGGTGAAAATTTCCCTGGGCGAGTTATGGGCTGATAAGATCTTATCTTCGTAGTAAGATGCTTGAGCTTTTTTTTATTTCTGCCTTATACGTATCCATAGCAGCTCTGTATTCAGATTTTTTTGAGGGGAGGAATTCTTTCCTCCATTGCCTTTCTTTAATTTTGCATTGCTGTTTAAGTGCACGCAAATCAAGGGAGAACCAGGGGGCGTTGTGAGACCCTATAGACTTTTTTATTCTGGTTTTAGGGAGGACTGAATCAAGAGATTGTTCTATCCAGTTTGAGAAGTCTTCATTTGCTACAGCTGGGCAAGGATTAGATCTGGGTTCGGTTCTATCTAATACTTGAATCCATTTCTCTAAGGGAAGCTTGGACCAGGGGCAGCCGAGAGTCCAGGTGGGTTGAGAGGAGTGGTTTGTATGTTGATGGGACCAAGAGAGGTTGATCAAAAAGTGGTCAGTCTATGGGAGAGGGATATGGTCAGATCCGTGGAGGTCCTTTAGTCTTGAAAAAACCTGGTCTAAGAGGTGACCTTTCACATGGGTGGCTTGTATAATCTTTTGCGTCAATTGAAGCGCTGAGAGGTTCCTAGTCAACTCATTTGCGTTAGCAGCTAGTTTATCATCAAAGTGGAGATTGAAATCTACGAGGAGGGTGAAATTGGGCGCTGAGCTTGTAAGTTAGCTGCTGCCTCCAGTAGTGATTGGTTGAAGGAGCCCATCGCTCCAGGGGGGGAGGGGGGCGATAGATAAGGATACCTGTAAATGTTAGGTGGGTTGAAAGCTCTATGTTGAAGTGGGTGTTATCGCAGTCGGCGATTGGATTCCCAAGCAAACGGCAGGTGAATTAATCCTTATGGATAACAGCAATCCCACCCCCTCTGCCTGTTAAGCGATCTACCCTCTGCATCACAAAGCCTTGGGGGAGTGTTTGAATGATGTTGGGTTCGAAGCAGGTGTTAAGCCAGGTTTCTGTCAGAAACAACACATCTGGGTCTAGATCTTTGAGAAGGATCCAGATCTCAGTTGTGTGTTTAGGGAGAGATCTACAGTTTAATAGGAAGATTTTTAAATAATCAGAGAGCGTGGAGGATTCCGGGTTGATGAGGTTAAATTTGTGCTGACATTGTGGGCAATAATCGAGGAACTTTTCTGGCGGGATGGAATGGGCACAGGAGATTCCCTTTTATTTCTATTAAACTGTTTGTGCTGTGAATTGGAATAATGGTATTGATTGAGGGAGAAAGATGCAGGGTTTCTGGACCCTGGGCACGGTCGGGTGCAGACGGGATTGCCTTTGGCACAACATTGGCACAGCCACTGCGCGCGGTCGCGTCATCATACGCCTTTGTCGCAGAGGAGGGAGACGCCTGGGCCCAGTGTGAGAAGTTGGCCTGATATTCAGTGTTCACTATTCTAGTGATCACTATGTATCAGTCCAAACAACCCTTATGGTGATTGGTTGTAAGTCAACCGATAGACCAGCTATCCTAGTAGCATGGACAAGAGCAGTCTTCAGGCTAAACTCTAGAGGGCGTGTTAAGTCAGCTGTTATACAAGGACACCACACAAGTGTTATGAAAATAAACAGTGTATTTATTTAGATCACAACAGCCCTGTACTCTTTATGAGGACAGGGTACTAAGCACACAACAAAACTTTTACGAAAATACTTTAAGTTGCACAATTTACACAAATGCCCGAGGGGCACGAAAAACCATATACTATGAAAGTGGAATGCGAAATTACTAGCAGGTAAGTACTGGACTAATAGGCTTTGGAATCGCTAGGACTACGTTACTGAACCTTCAGATTACTAGTAGGAGGCCTAGGGGACTCGGGTGCAGAGTGTGCACTCTCACGCGGGATGCGGGACAAAGTCTCTGGAGGCTAGTAAAAGCAAAGTTAGTGTTCTCGGGCGAACCCGATAAGGTAGGTTGAAAACGAAAGTGGATCTGGACCCTTGGATAGTGAGGCTATGCTGGGGCACCGAAATGCCGAAGTTACCTAGCCCAGGGGCTGCGGCTGCATAGGTCTGAAAAGACATTGGGAATCCTCGTTGACGAACCAGGAGCCTGAAAGAAGGAGTTGCTGGCAGGCGACCAGTGAAGATTGTTCGGTGGATCCAAGCCTGGATCGAAGATGGAAGACACCTGTAAGCAGAGGGGACCAAGTCCTGAATCACTAGCCAGTGATCAGATGGGCACCAGGATGGCACCGGATGGAGTCACCTCGACCAGGTGAGTGGGCGACGCTGGGCTCTGCAGTCTCACGGACCAGGAGGCGTTGTCGGCGACCAGGATGGAGGTGCAAGCTGTCCCACGATGGTTGATGCTGTCGACGTTGCTGGACCCAGGATTGGGGCAACAAGTCTTGGCAAATTCAAGCCCATGCGGTGGACCTAAAATGGCGTCTGGAGTGGACCAGGAGGGTCCGGGGTGCTCCTCTTTTGGAAAGGAGCAAGGGCCAGACTGGAGCAACCAGACTAGCAGTGGTGATGTCATCGGTCGTCGTCGGGAAGGCCACAAGCCAGCGGGCTAGTAGCCAGACAACGCGGTGAGCAGCAAAAAGCAGAAGGGCCCCACGCAGATCTCGTGGATGCTGGGGGGCTGGACTTCGGTGCTGGAGCTGCTCAGGGTCGGGGCTTCTCGGACCCCAAAGCACTCACCAGAGGATCCCTCGGCGGTCGTGCTGGATAGAAGTCGTGCAGTTCTGATGATGGCCGGTCCCTCGAGGTCTCGTCGCACCTACGGTTCTCAGCTTAGCTGTAGAGGTAGGTAAAGGTCAGAGGTGCCAGGAAAGCCAGGTCTCGTCGAGCTGGTCAGTCGGATTCCGGAGGAAGGACGTGCAGCAAACCGCAGAGTTCTTAGATGGTGCCTGCGGATGCAGGGTGACTACTCCTTAGCCACAAGGGAGAAATCTTGAGAAGAAGTCGAGAGTTCCTTTCGTAGAAAGTAGTTTCTTGATTCAAAGATGATCTGATTTGGAAGGGTCCCCGCTCCTGCCTTTATCCTAAAGAAAGGGGTGGGTACGCGACTAGGTCCTGCCCTAGGGGTGGAACCAGGAAGGAGGGTGGTTACACCCCTCTCCCATGCCAGACTTTCCCCAGGCCAGGGGCTGGTGTGCCCCTGGAACTGGTTCTAGCCGGCAGATGCGTAGTGAGCACCGGGGTGCCACTTGCAGTCACCTTCCTGTAAAGCCCTGCCTACCCAGGATACACAAAACCCTGTCTGGGATGGTGCTAGCACCGCCCCTGAAAGGAAACCCTTTGTCCAAGCTCCCCTCGCTGGAAGGACTCCCAGCTGCAGGGGGTCAGACTCGTGTCTGTGGTGGCAGCATCCATTTTGTGATGCTGAGGCTTGAGTTAACTTTAACCGGGGTTCACAGTTACATACATGTCGTGTCCCTCTACAAGGGTGGAATGCTAACCCCGTCGCCAGAATTAGCGAGGGGTTAGTATTCCAATTCGTATGACACCTTACTCAACATGTTTTGATAAAGCGATACCAGAGATAGCATTTAACCGCGAGGATTATAATGCACTTAAGAGTATATGGTATGCGTTATCATGGAACAGCTATTAGGACTTGGTTCCGCAAGCTGCAAACGGGCTCAGCTCATGCCAGAGCACCATCTCACACGATTCCAAGCACTCTGCCTTCAGGATTGTCAAGGCCTGCCATAGGAGTGACTGATAGGAATCTGTGTGTCCATTTTAGGGTTAGATATAGGTATACTATATCTAAAGCAAAGGGTGATTACACCACCTTGCCCCAGCTGTCATGCAGCCAGTTGTGTCAGATTTAGATGGCCATCCAGGGGTGGCATAATACATGCTTCAGCCCCTGGTAGGCCCTGGGTACACCTATGCCCTGAGTTACAGGGTCTGATAAGGTGGCCCAGTACCAATTGGAAATGTACCTAAGGTACATGGAATCCATTTTAGAGAGAGAGCAGTAGACCTGGGGTCCTGATTGGCAGGGTCCCAGGTCAACTAAGTCGGAAAACCAGCAAAACACCAGGCAAAAAGTTGGGGGCAACCATAGTCAGGTATCCACCTTCCTACACCCAGCAACTAGACTGCTGACCTGGTGCCGCTCGTAAATGCGGAAGACAGTGTGCCCCAGAGCAATTTAACACAGCTCTGCCCTCACCATACACACAATATACAATACAACAAGAATAAAAGATTTTTATTAAAAAGCTTCCGATTAATTTTAAAAATGAGCAGCAAAAGACCAGGAGAGTCACACAAGTGGTCCACCTCCGGTCCAAGTTAGTCTAAGTAGGTAGCGTCATCACGCGCCTTTGTAGCGGAGGAGGGAGACGCCTGAGCCCAGCAACTAGACTGCTGAACTGGCGCCGCTCGTAAATGCGGAATAGAGTGTGCCCCCTTTGCATCCCAGAGCAATTTAACACAGCTCTGCTCCCACCATACATGTAATATACAATAAAACAAGAATAAAAGATTTTTTTTTAAAAAGCTTCCGATTAATTTTAAAAATGAGCAGCAAAAGACCAGGAGAATCATACGAGTGGTCCGCCTCCGGTCCAAATTAGTCCTGACCGCCACCTTTATGCCCTTGCAACTTCTCTTCTGATACATAGTGATTCGATGGGGTCGAGCCCCACTTCCTTTTTTATGTTTCTCCTTGGACTTCGACTTGCTGGAGGTCTTCGGCCACAAAGACTTCTCATTGGGCATCCCTTGAGAACGACAGTGGGTCTGTGCCTTTGAGTTGGGCCTAGAGCAGACATATGCAGGGCCCATGACTGCTTCTGGTCTTCGGCAATGTACAGAATCGCAGTACCAAATCACAATTAGGTGCTTGAGAGCACGCTCATAGCACAACTTGTGGTCATGCCCTGAACCCAAACATAAAGAGACACCTCATGCGGGTCAATGGCCGACATCTGTTTTCTGCACTCATGGCATGGTTTGAAGCCTGTAGTTTTAGGAGGGCACATGGTTTCCTAGCACACTGGATTTCACTTTGATAGTCGTTGAAAAAAGGACAAAAGGTAGAGCAGGGGTCAGGATCTGCGTTTGAAGGCATGGAAAGAAAATAACAGACATTGGCGTGCTGGGGGCGTTACATGTGGCACCGCCCTGTCATTTTTTGTGAAAAAACCCTTGGTAGTTCCGCACGGCGCCATGCTGGAGCACTGCTATGAAAGTTTCCGGATCCAGTTTGGTACCTGAGGAATCTGCAATTATAAATAACCATCAAAAGCACCTGCTACCATGGGCATGGCCATTACTAGGTATGTATGCTTCTGGGAATTTCTGCATTCAAACAAGAATGGAAAATGCACTGAGTAGTCCACAACACATGAACCATACAATTTCTCACAAAAGGCATTTATTATTTAGCTGATTAAAACAAGTTGTGGGTATTGAGGGACTGTTTTTGCACTAGCTGCTTTTTTTTTTACTTTACGATGTTATTGTGCAAAGTAATTGTTTTGTAGTTGCTTTTGGTAACGTAATATTTCTTTCTACATCATTCTACTAGATATTTAGCCTAGCTCCATTCACTTTTCTGCGGAAGCACACCCCTTGTCCTTGAAGCAGTTGGCACAGACACTGTCTATAAATACTAATCAGTGGTGGTGGTGAACAAGTTACTTACCTTTGGTAATGCCTTAACTGGTAGAGACTATCTAGCAGAAGGTCCCTTACCTTAGAATATTCCCCAGACGCCAGACTGGGTCTGGAAACAGTTTTGAGCACCCCAGAATGCTGACATCAGGTACTTTAGTTACTCTCTAGTATGATCAATGTAGAACAACACTCTTTTTGGGTTCAGGCAGTGATGTCTCACTTCCTCTTTGAAGGGGTGAGGCAGCGCAAAGAAGATAGGCAATGTGATGGACTGGCCTATATTAAAAGGTGTATTCACTTCGGGGAGGCACACGTTCTCAAAACCAGTTTATCCTGGTAAGAAAGTTGTGGATGGAGGGTGCACAGCTAGTGCTTGCGATTCACTAATCTTCTGGCCCAGGTAATGGCCACAAGAAAGGCTGTTGTTATAGTCAAGAAACAAAGGGGGAAATTGTGTAAGGACCTGAGGGGAACACACATTAGGAAAGTTAGAACTAGATCCAAGTCCCATTGTGGCATGATGAAAGGTTTTGGAAGGGACAGATGTTGGAGTCCTTTGAGAAAACAAGTCAAGTGATTGATCTTGCAACTGCACAAATGCAGACATGTCTGAAAGATATCCTTTAACTGTGCCCAAAGAAAAGCCTTGCTTGGCTAAAGAGAACAGAAAACACAACCTCAAAGATGCAGAAAGGGATTCAGCATGTTTGAAACTGCATCAAGCCACAAATATGTCCCAATGGCAGGTGTATAATGACTTGGTTGAGGGATGCCCGACTGCCAGAATAACATTAAAGACATCAGGAGAGAGGTTGAAAACTGTCAACTGCCGCCACTCAATCTTCATTCAAGAAGGCAGGTTGTGCGCAGGTTTAGATGAAGGACTCTACCCTTTTTGTGCGACAGTGGATCCTCCCGAAGAGGCATCCTGATTGGAGGACCCATGCTCATGCTTCAGATACCATACTCTTCATGCCCAATCGGAAGCCACAAGGATGACTTGGGCCCAGTCATTTCTGATCTTCTTGAAAACTCTTGGCAGAAGTGGTATTGGCGGAAAGACGTAGGCCAAAGACGTACAGTAGGCCTTAGCTCCACTAGAGACAAAAGTGTCTCTTTAGAAACTCCAGCATGCATAAGTGCTGACATTTCATGTTTTCTGCAGTGCCGAATAGATCTAAGCAAAGTTCTACCTAATTTCTGAGGAGATCTTGCACCAACTCCGGATGGAAAACCCAGTCATGATCAGCTAGGCATTGATGGCTGAGTTTGTTCACTCTGGCACCATATGTTGAACCACCAGAGATAGGCTCTGATCTTCCAGACAGGTCGAGAGATCCAGGGCCTCTAGACAGCGGGTCCCCAACCCCACCCGCCTTGTTTGTTGCAATACCACATGGAGGTGGTGTTGTCTGTGAACACTTGAACTAGGCTTCCCATGATAGAAGGACAAAGGGTTTAATATCAGTCAGATCGCTCTTAGCTCCACCAAGTTGATGTGGATTGGAGACTCCGCAGGAGACCAGAGCCTTCTGATCTCCACCTCCCATAGATGGCCATCCCAGACCAGGAGTGATGCATTTGTCACAATAGTCAGCTCGGTTGGAGAAGGGAGAGGGTTCTGCCCAAGGGCATTGGTATGGCCAAAGGGGAGCACATTGAACTGATAACGCGCATGGTACATCATGAACCACATGTGACACCTGTTGGCAGGCAGGACAGGGATATGGAAGTAGGCGTCCTGCAAGCCCAGCGCTACCACCCACTCCCCAGGGTCGAGACCAGACAGAACCTGAGCCAATGCGAGCATCCTGAACTACTTCTTCTTCAGGATGTTGCTTGAAAGGTCACAGGTCTAGGCCTCCACCCTTCCTGGATACCAGAAAGTAGCAGAAATAGCAACCACAACCTACTTCTGATGTGAGCACCCTCTCGATGGTCCTTTGGCCTGTACTTCATGATGGAGCAGGAAGAGTTGGTCCTCCATCAGCTGGTCTGAAGAGGGTGGCATGGGCGACAGGGTATTTAGAGAAGGGATGGAGTAACCCCGCTGAAAGATCTACTTGTCCAATGTTACGTAATGCCAGTGAGACAGGTAATGGCGAACCCTGTCACCAACTAGATGCCCGTTATAGTACGAGAGCAAACTAAAGTGGTTAGGAGGCTACCATTGCCAGGGTGGTGGTGGACTAGGCCGACCTCAAGCTGGTTGTCTCTGGAGGCTCGTGAGAACCGCATCCACAAAACGACTGGGGAGCCTGTTTGCATTGGTGGCTGAGTGGAAATGGACACGACTGGTAGCCGCTACCATAGCCACGGAATGGGCAAAAGACAGAATGGGGTTGGGGCACCACCATGAAGAGGTCCAACAACCTGGAAGTGGATTGGCTGTCCTTACAGTGTGCCAGCACTGAATCTGCCTTGTCGCCGAAGAGGCAAGTGTCATCGAAGGGCATGTCCAAAAGGGATGCCTTGACATACACCGAAAAGGCTGTAGACCTCAAATAGACATAGAGTCTGACAGCACTGATGAAGCAATCACTCTAAGTTGGTTGTATCCAGTCCACAGTGAATCCTTAACTTTGCTACATCTCTGCTATCTGTGACAGTATGGCTAGGGCCTCCTCCAAGACCATGGGTAGCACTTGCTCAAGCGAATCCCAAAGAATGTGGGTGTATTGGCCCAAGCGGCACATGGTGTTCACCGACCGCAGAGCAAGGCTAGTTGAAGAGAACATCCTCCTGACAAATGTGTTCAGCCTCTTGGATTCCCTATCCAGTGGTTTGGTAGGGAACATGCCAGGGTTAACATTGAAGGCTGTTCAAGGTGGGGTGCTGGGTGAAGAAAAGCTGGATTCCCCTGAGAAGGGCAATGGCGGTCGGAAATTGTCCTGTGCAGGACTTGGCCCATGCCACGAGCAGGACATCAGTGAGGGCTTGCTTAAAAAGGAGAAGTGGTTCCAAGGGGACGACTCTCAACTGAAGCACCTCTGTCAAGACATTCATATTGACTCCCAACTGAGGGCAGCTAAAGGTCCAGGACCTTTAGCTGCCGTCTTTCTCACCGCCATAGCGAAGGACGCCCCTTCCTACATACCCACACTGTGAGGAGAGACCAGGCCAGTGTCTGGTAAGTTGTTTAGACCACTGGCATCTGCCAGTTCCTCATACCAGTTATCATCTGCCTCTTCAAGAAAGTTGTAAACCTAAGGATCCTAAGCTCCTCCCCAGTCATAATCTTCTCCATGCCAGTCGAAAAAGGAAAAAAGCGATACCGAAGGGGATGATGAACGGAGCGTTTGAGCAAATCAAACACTCACCCCCAGTCAACTGATCTGGGTTTAATCCATCACCATTCTTTAGCTCAATCCACCACCCCAGTTCAGATAAGGCCATATGCAAATCAGTCTGACCCTGTGCCTCATGGGAACAGTCCAGCCCGAACCACCAAGCCATGTCTTCCCTGGACCGGAAACAAGCATCCTGGGACCGGTTTTGGATTCATAATCCTCATCAGCCAGGCTATCTTGAATCCAGTGGTAGAGTGAGCAAGGGACCCACGTCTGGGCATACCCTGCCAACTTAGGGCGAACAAAGCGATACTAAAGGGGATGATGGACGGAGCGTTTGAGCAAATCAAACACTCACCCCCAGTCAACTCATCTGGGTTTGATCCAACACCATTCTTTAGCGTTCTCCACCACCCCAGTTCAGACATGGCCATAGGCAAATCAGTCTGACCCTATGCCTCATGGAACAGTCCAGCCCGAACAGCCAAGCCATGTCTTTCCTGGACCGGAAACAAGCATCCTGGGACCGGTTTCGGATTCATAATCCTCATCAGCCAGGCTATCTTGAATCCAGTGGTAGAGTGAGCAAGGGACCCACGTCTGGGCATACCCTGCCAACTTAGGGCGAACAAAGCGATACCAAAGGGGATGATGGACGGAACGTTTCAGCAAATCTAACACTCAACCCCAGTCAACTGATCTGAGTTTAATCCATCACCATTCTTTAGCTCACTCCACCACCCCAGTTCAGACATGGCCATATGCAAATCAGTTTGAAAAAGGAAAGCACTGGTACAAACTTGGAAGGTCGAGTTCCAGCTGGTTATGGATTCAGCGTTAGGCGATGCCGGTCTGGCTCTGTTTCGAAATTGGGTATAATGATAGGTTCAGCGCCTACATGGGGCATCTGCAGCACTTTGGAACAAAGTCATTAAAATGGGTTTCCACAAAGAACACAGTTTTGCCATCTGAGCCATTCTGGGTCCAACACTGAATCCAGGGGGCCCAGCTAGCGCCAAGGGTGGACTTGCCGGCGGAAATCCTGTGGGGGCACCTGAAGGTGCTCCAGAGGTGTCAGCCTGCCAATAAATGGGGTGCATGGCCTCATACAACTCACAGAGTAGGGCAGGGGTCAATTCGGCTCTAGGAAACTCGCAAGATCCGGATGGGATCAGGGCCTAGAGAGACGTCATTCCCGCACCTCGTTTGAAGATTTACACTAGTGTTTTGAAGTCGAAAAGTGCTTTGACTAATTCGATTTTTTTGCCTTCTTGTGGGACTTACCCCACTACTGAGTGAGAGGATTAGCACCTGGAAAGACTCTGCGAATGATTCCAGGACCTTCCTTGCAACCGGGACCGACAGCGTCGTGGAGGCAAACTGCATCGGGTGAATAGGAGCTTCAAGGAACGCTTCCTTAGTGCCTTGGGTATCCTGGCACGGCAGTCCTCACAAGTCTTGGAGGTGTGTTCCAGCTCCAAGCACCAAAGGCAAACCAGATGGGGGGTCTGTCACAGGCATCTGTCTGTGACAGGAACCACAAGGCTTAAACTCCACCGGTTTATTGGGGGACATCCCTGACGCACTAGAAGGCAATATCTCAAAAAAAGCTCTACAAAATTTGTGGGGAAAAAAACTCTCATAATCTGTGCTGATTGCAAAGGAAATACAATATCTGATGTCAGCGCACTGGGCTGACATCAGTTAAGACATGTGTTAAGTTAGCATGAGTTTATTAAGTGTTTAAACAACATATTTTCCTTTGGCTTCAGTTTGCACACGACACATAATTGTTATTGTAGCTTTCAACCTAGACGAAAGATGTGATTTATTTGAGAATAATATGTTATTGCTCTGATATCAGTCGTGCTTGGTACACTGTCTGAACAGTGAGTGCTGAACCCTCTAAGAATAACCTAACACAAGGTTGCTGGGAGCTCTGATCTTCGCACCACTAGACATAACACAAATGGATAAGTTACTTACCTGTAATCCTAGTTCTCTTCCAGGGGTACCCTCATCAAAGTCATAAGCACTGAATATTCCCGCCCATGTGCGGGACCCCGGAAACAATATAAAAATATATATGTAAAAAACACATATCTCGCTCCACATATATGTATGTACATATATTATTTTTCTAGCAACAATGCAGCTCCATAACTGAGGGTAAAAACAATGTGAACACATATACATGCACTGCAATTATTTAGGAAGCAAAAGCAAAGAAAACACATTAGGTCAAATAATCTTTGAACTTTGTGTTTTAATGAGTAAACCACTCATACATCCTGAAAATTGCTTGTAAATATACATTGTTAGCCCTCAGGCTGCATTGTATAAACAATAGCATAGAAAATGAAACCATTTTCAACAAAAACTGGCACCGTGCCTTTAAGGCAGCCATGACCCCAGGCTTCCCATCATGCCTCAGGGGTGACAGTTAGGTCAGTTGTTCTTTGCATAACCCTGAAGACAGGGCTCAACCACAAGATTGAAAACAGTACCAAATCTCATTTACCTGGGGAGGCGGGTGGGTTGCTTATGACTTAGATGAGGATACCCCTGGAAGAGAACTAGGATTACAGGTAAGTAACTTATCCTTCTCTTCCAGGGGATCCTCATCAATAGTCATAAGCACTGAATAGAATAGCAAGCCCATCAACCACCTGCAGGTAAATGAGAAGTACATGACCCAACCAAATCATAACAGCCAAATCCTCAGCTGTTAAACAGATTCCTCAGGGAGGCCTGGCCCACCTGGGTATCTGCTCTCGTGTCAGAATCTAGACAGTAATGTCTGGTAAATGTATGGACAGACCTCCAGGTCGCCGCTTTACAAATCTCAGACATGGGCACATCATGCAGGTAAGCCGCCGTGGCTGTTCTACCTCTAGTGGAATGCGCCTTAGGAGTACCCCCCAGAGGCTTCTGCGCCAATTGGTAAGCAAGCTTGATACACAAAACAATCCACCTGGAGATAGAACGTTTCGACGCTGCATGACCAGTTCTGATCGATCCGTAGTTAACAAACAATTGATCAGAATGTCGAATAGACTTGGACCTGTCCAGATAAAACTTTAAAACCCTTTTCAGGTCCAAAGAGTGTAACGCCCTCTCAGCTGGAGTAGAGGGATTAGGAGAGAAAGTGGGTAAAGAGATAGACTGATTGACATGAAAATCTGACACCACTTTCGGCAGGAAAGAAGGGTGTGTTCTGAGCACCACTTTGTTTTAATGAAACACTGTATACGGTTCTTTAGTAAAGAGAGCCTGAATTTCGCTCACCCTACGGGCTGACGTAATCGCTACCAAAAAAGCAGATTTCCAGGAAATATGCTGTAAAGTAGCTTTATGAATGGGCTCAAAAGGAGGGCCCATCAATTTTGATAGTACTAGGTTCAGCTCCCAGGGCGGAGAAGGAGGCCGTACAGGAGGGTACACCTTTTTCAGACCTTGCAGGAAATATTTCACTGCTGGAAGCTGAAAAAAAGAAGTTTGTGAAGGTGATCGCCTATAAGCTGTTATAGCGGCTAAATGCACCTTAATGGAGTTAAACTTCAAACCTGCTTTAGTCAGGTACAACAAGTATGGGAGAACTGCTTCTTCCTGACTCTTTATCGGATTGTGACCATTCTGCATGCACCACATATAGAATCTCTTCCACTTGCATGCATAAGAATGCCTTGTGGAAGGCCGTCGTGCTTCTTTCAGAATGGACATGCAGTCCTGTGGCAGTCCTAGATGGCCGTACTGAATGACCTCAGGAGCCATGCTGCCAAGTTCAGTGACGGAAGGTTGGGATGGTGAATCCTCCCGTTCATCTTCGATAACAGGTCCTGCCTGCATGGAAGCCTCTTGTGAGGAGACACTGACCGGTGAAGTAGGTCCGTGTACCACCATTGCCTCGGCCAGTCGGGGGCAATCAGGATCATTGTTGTGCACGAGTTGTTCAGCTTGTTCACCACCTTCGGGATCAGCGGAAGGGGTGGAAAGGCGTACACAAACTGCCCTGACCATTCAATTAAAAGAGCATTCCCCCTCGTTCCTGGTTGATGGAACCTGGAGGCGAAGCTTGGGCATTTGGTGTTTTCGTCGTCCGCGAAGAGATCTATGGAAGGACGACCCCATGACTGTAAAATGTCTTCTAGCACTTCGTCGTTGAGAACCCAGTCTTCTTTGTCTTCGAAGTGCCGACTTAGTGCGTCCGCCCTCACGTTCTGCTCTCCTGGGAGGTGGACTGCCTGAACAGACAACTTGCGAGCCAGAAGCCAATGCCAGATACGCTGAGCTTCCAGAGACAGAGTCCTTGAGCGTGTTCCTCCCTGCTTGTTCAAATAGTACATCGTGGTGGTGTTGTCCGTCTGTACTAGAACCATTTTCTCCTGAAGCGAGGGAAGGAACGCTTTGAGAGCCAGGTGAACCGCTCTCAATTCCAGCAAGTTGATGTGATAAGTGCTTTGTTTGGAAGAGCACAGACCCTGCACTTGTAGAGGACCCATGTGCGCCCCCCATCCTTGTAACGATGCGTCTGTGATGATCGTTTGTGTAGGAGGAGGTTGATGGTAGAGAACTCCCATCTTCATGTTCTATTTCTTCGTCCACCACTGGAGGGAAGATTGAGCTACCTCCGACAAAGTGATGTGAGTGTTGGTCCCATTTGTCCTCCAGATCCTGCTGAAGAGGACGCATCCGAAGTCTGGCGTTCGGTACTAGGAAGATGCAGGTGTAGGAGAGTAGGGTCTGCAATCCTATGATCACCCGGACTTTTTGCTTTTGTTTCACTGGTTTACGACTTTCTCGGGCTGTGGGCCTGCCAATCAGACCCACAGCCTAGCTGTTCTCTCGCTAAATTGATGTGTGTACCCTAGGTGCATTACCCAATTGGAACTGGGCCACCCTGTCAGACCCTGTAACTCAGGGCATCGGTGTACCCAGGGCCTACCAGGGGCTGAAGCATGTATTATGCCACCCCTGGCTGGCCATCTAAATCTGACACAACTGGCTGCACGACAGCTGGGGCCACGTGGCGTACTCGCCCGTTGCTGTAGGTATAGTATCCCTATACCTAACCTTAAAATGGACACCCGAGTTCCTATCAGTCACTCCTATGGCAGGCCTTGACAATCCTGAAGGCAGAGTGCATGGAACCGTGTGAACTGGGCTCTGGCGCGAGCCGAGCCCGGTTGCAGCTTGCGGAACCAAGACCCAATGGCTGTTCCATGATAACGCGTATCATATCGGTAACTTCGGTATCGCGTTATCAAGACATGTCGAGTAAGGTGTCATACGAATCGGGATGCTGCCCCCTCACCAATTCTGGCGACGAGGTTAGCATTCCGCCCTTCTAGAGGGACACGACATGTACGTAACTGTGAACCCCGGTTAAAGTTAACTGAAGCCTCAGCTCCACAAAATGGACGCTGCCACCACAGACACGAGTCTGACCTCCTGCTGCTGGGAGTCCTTCCAGCGAGGAGAGCTCGGACAAAGGGTTTCCTGCCAAGGGCGGTGTTCGCACCGTCCCAGACAGGGTTTGTGTATTCTGGGTAGGTAGGGCTTTGCAAGAAGGTGACTGCGGAGTGGCACCCCGGTGCTCACTACGCATCTGCCGGCTAGAACCAGTTCCAGGGGCGCGCAGCCCCTGACCTGGGGAAAGTCCAGCAGGGGGAGAGGGGTGTAACTACCCCCCTTCCTGGTCCCACCCCTAGGGCAGGACCTAGTCATGTACCCACCCCTTTCTTTAGGATAAAGGCCGGAGCGGGGACCCTTCCAAATTAGATCATCTTTGAATCAAGAATACTTTCTACGAAAGGACTTCGAGACTCTTCTCAAGATTTCTCCCTTGTGGCTAAGGAGTAGTCACCCTGCACCAGCGGGCACCATCTAAGAACTCTGCGGTTTGCTGCAAGTCCTTCCTCAAGGATCCGACGGCCCAGCTCGACGAGAACCGGCTTCCCTGGCACCTCTGACCTCTACCCACGTCGTCAGCTCAGCTGAGATCTGTGTGTGCGACGATACCTCGAGGGACCGGCCATCATCAAAACCTGCACGCTTTCTTAATCAGCACGACCATCGAAGCAATTCTCTGGTGAGTGCTCTGGGGTCCGAGAAGCCCCGACCCTGAGCAGCTCCAGCACCGAAGTGCAGTCTCCCAGCATCTCCACGATCTGCATGGGGCCCTTCTGCTCGCTGCTCAGCACGTTGTCTGGTCACTAGCCGCTGGCTTGTGCCCTTCTTTGACGACATCCGACAACCAACGCTGCTGGTCTGGTTGCTCCAGACTAGCCTTTGCTTCCTTCTTTGAGAGAAGCACCCCGGCCCCTCCTGGTCCCCTCAAGACGCCATTTTAGGCCCACCACGTGGCCCTGAAATCTGCCAAGGCTTGTTGCCCCAATCCTGGGCCCAGCGACGCCGACAGCATCAACCTTCGTGGGACAGCTCGCACCTCAATCCTGGTCGCCGACAACGCCTCCTGGTCCGTGAGACTGCAGAGCCTAGCGTCGCCCACTCACCTAGTCGAGGTGACGGCCATCCGGTGCCTTCCTGGTACCCTCTGACTACTGGCTAGTAGTACGAACTTGGTCCCCTCTGCTTTCAGGTATCAACGATCACTGATCCAGGCTTGGATCTCTACGAACTATTCATCACTGGTCGCCGGCCAGCAACTCCTTTTCTTCCGGCTCCTGGCTCGTCAGCGAAGACCCCCGACGCCTGTAAGACTTGTGCAGACGCAGCCCTCGAGGCTAGGTATCTTCGGCATTTCGGTGCCTGCATAGCCTCCTTACTTTATGGTCCCGAGTCCCTCGCTTCCGACTTGCCTTATCGGGTCTGCCCGAGACCACTAAACTTTCCATGCCCTCGGGCACTTGTTTTAATTGTGCACTTGAAGTATTTTCCTAAGAGTTTTGTTCTGTGCTTAGTACCCTGTCCTCATAAAGAGTACAGGGCTGTTGTGATTCTAATAAATATACTGTTTATTTTCATAACACTTGTGTGGTGTCCTTTCACTTGGTGTTCAAGGGGTATGTGATGGTATAACAGCTGGCTTAACACGCCCTCTAGAGTTTAGCCCGAAGACTGCTCGTATCCACGCTACTAGGATAGCTGGTCTAAGGTTGACTTACAACCAATCACCATAAGGGTCGTTTGGACCGATGCATAGTGGTCGCTAGAATAGCGAACGCTGCATATCGGGCCAACTTCTCACAGCAGGAAGCTATCGACCCCAAGAGTGAGGCTATCTTCCGCACTTTCTGAGACCTGTGGAGAAGAACTTGCTGGCACTTGAGCGCTATCGAAAACTGTCTCTCCTCCGAAGGAAACACTTTTCCTATTTCGGAGTCTAGCAGAGCTCCTAGGAAGTGGATCTTCTGAGTGGGCTGAGAGACAGACTTGCAGTAGTTGACATGCAGTCCTAGACGCTGACAAAGTTCTATGCATGTCTGGAATTGATTCCTTACATTGCCTGGAGTTGGACCTTTCAACAGCCAATCGTCTAAGTATGGGTATACGAAGACTCCCCTGCGGCGTAGAGCTGCCGCCACCACTGCGACACACTTCGTGAACACCCTGGGGGCCGACTTCAACCCAAACGGAAGGACTTTGAACTGGTAGTGGGAGGTCCCAACCCGGAATTGAAGGAATCTCCTGTGATCGGGCCGTATTGGTATATGGAAGTACGCATCTTGAAGGTCCATCGAACACATCCAATCCCCCTTCCTGAGATGTGGATATATTTGGTGAAGCACCAACATGCAAAACTTTTCTTTTCGTACATGCAGATTGAGTGTTCTTAAGTCCAGAATGGGCCTGTATTCTTCCTTTTGGCCCTTTTTTCTGACCAGAAAATGCCTCGAGTACACTCCTTTCCCACCTTTGGGACACCGGAACTTTCTCGATGGCTTCTTTTTCGAGGAGTGTCGCTACTTCCTTCTTTAATCTTTGTAGCTGGTGGCTTGATGTTGACATCGGGGAAACGGGTGGAGGTAGACGATGGAAACGAAGACAGTACCTATTCTGCAGCGTAGACAACACCCATTGATCTTTTGAATTGGCCTGCCACTCTGTCCTGTGATGCGCAATGCTTCCCCCACTGGACTGGGTAACGGCGCTGGGGGAAGTGAAGACTCAATGCTGAGATTTATTGAAGTTGTTGCCTTGGCGCTGATTTCCATTTCCTTTGGAATTGCCCTTGCCTTTGTACTGTGACTTTTGTTGGCCCTGCTGGTTCTGGCCTTTCTGCCAGTGAGGGGTTTGAACCCTCTGCTTCGAAGAACCCTTGTTGTTCGAACGGAACTTCTTCCGGAATTCCTTTTTCTTCTCAAGCCCCATGGCTTAGAGGGTGTCTAACTCGGTCTTCATCCATTGCATCTCCTCATCAGCACTCGCTCCAAAAAGAGACGTGCCTGAAAAAGGAAGGTTTAGGATTCTTGCTTGAGCCTCTGGTTTCAATGCTGTGAGGCGTAACCACGAGGATCTCCTTGCTGTGATACCATGCACATAGCCATGCGCAGCCAGCGTTGCCCCATCTGCCGCCGCTCCTATAATCTGATTGGAGACTTTACCGCCCTCCATCAGAACCTCCTCAAAGTCCTTTCTATCTTCCTGAGGAAGTTTTGCAGAAAACATCTGAAGTGAGTCCCACAGAGCTCTATCTACCTGCCGAGCAGCGCTTCTGCATTGGAGACTTTGAGGAAAGAGGCTGAGGTGTTTCAAACTCTTCTCCCCCATGAGTCCTGCACCTTGCTATCCTTATCCGGAGGTACCGTGGATGAGGAAGCTACCGCATTGGATTTTCTAGCCGCCGCAATGATTACTGAATCTGGCGGGGGGTCAGCTTTGAGGAACAGAGGATCCTCCTCCGGAGGCCGATATTTCTTGAGAATCCTCGCTGGAATGGACTTCACCGTTGCCGGGGTGAGGAAGACTTCATTCACTGGTTCCATTATACCCAGGACCAACGGCAACAACGGTTTGGGTGCCGTTCTGTGTTGCAGGGTTTCAAATATGACAGTCGTCTTGATTTGCGGAGCTGTCATCGGTACTCCCAGCTTCAGGGCTCCCCTGCCCAAGATATCTTGGAACGTAAAAATATCTTCAGTTGAAGATATCCTCGAGCGTGGACTGCTTGTTAGGGTCGGAGAGTACGCTCTGAGATCGAGTTCTCGAAGAACTTGAAGAGCTACATGTCCTCCTTGGACCTAGATCTTCTGCTTGAACGCGTTCTAGAACGAGATCGCTCTCTGTGACGAGAAGTTTTTCTCTTACTTGAGTGCCTAGAACGAGACCGTTCCCTGCGGGGAAGAGGTTGATCTCGATACCGTCTTAGCCGATCTGCCGTCTCCTTGTCCTTTGCCCAGAGGTGAAGAGGTCTATTCCACCTTGGGGAAAGATGAATAGTAGGAGATTTGTGGGTGGGATACTTCACTGGTGAACGTGACCGTGGAGGTTGATCCGTTTGATCCTGTTGCGATCTTGCAGGGGATTTGGACCTCCCCCTATCCGATGCGCAGCTTTGTACATCCGAGTATCTGCCACTCCTAGATGATAAGGAGAATGAGGAAAGACTCACTAGAGATCTAGAGGAAGACCTCGACCGAGATCTCTCTTCTGCGATCCTCCTTCTCTTGGCAGGAGGATCCTGCACTGGAGATTGTTCCACCTCCGCAGCCGATGCTGAACCTGGAGAACCCAACTGCGGTCCTAGGACGTGAGCCTGGCCCAATGAGTCACTTTCCTTGTCCTGGATCACCTGTTTCAAAGGTGACCTCTCCTTTGATCTTGCAGGAGTAGTGTTCTCTGGCTGCGAAGTGCTCCGTTCCCTGGATCTTTGCTGATCCATCGACGGTGGTCGTACCAACACCGAGCGCTGAGCAGGTAGACGCTCTCTCGACGTCGACCGTGATTTTTCCAACGTCGACCTCGGGTGGCGATGACTGTCCTTCGACGTGGAGCATCTCGCCGTTGAAGGTTGTCTGCTCGACGTCGACGGAGGCTGTTTCGACGCCGATCGCCGTTGTTTAGACGGCGACTGGGCGTGCCTCGAGGCCGAATGCCGCTTCGACGTCGAACGCTTTTGACCAGGCGCGACGTTGGCTGCTTCGACGTCGACCGATGATGTGTCGACAGAGGCTCCCTCGACGTCGAACGACCATGGCTAGTCATCGACGGAGGATGACGATGCTTCTTCGACGTCAGGTGGCTCGCCGTCGAGCTCTTCTGCTTCGACGGTGACCTATCCCTCGACGCTGACTGTAGCGGAGGTACCTTAGATTTAGACGCTGAAGACATCTTCTTCGTCGCCGTCGACTGCTTCTCCAACGCCGATCCCGACGTCGAATGTGAACCAGTCGGGGCTTCTCTCGACGTCGACCGCGCCTTCCGACTTTTCTGCTTCTTGGGAGATCTTCCTCTCTCAGAAAGCCCATAAACTCGAATCCTCTCACGGTCTTTAAGAGTCCTGGAAGTTAAAACCTGGCAGTGTTCACAGGTTTTAGAGGAATGAGATTCTGGCAGGCACAGGATACACACTGAATGAGTGTCAGTCTTGGCCATCTTCCTTCCACATGAAGGACATTTGTCAAAGAGAGAAGGCATCTTTGACAGGAAAAACACCTTTTTTAAGCCTAAAAAAGGTTTAGGTAACACCCTATGTCAAAAAGACGTCGAGTGAAAGCAAAATTAGTAGGTTTATAGGAATATTTTTTGACAGAAAGTCAAAAAGAAAGGAGCTGTTTCACCAGGGTCCTGACTGAAGGAGCCGGAAAGAACAACTGACCTAACTGTCACCCCTGAGGCATTATGGGAAGCCTGGGGCCATGGCTGCCTTAAAGGCACAGTGCCAGTTTTTGTTGAAAATAGTTTCATTTTCTATGCTATTGTTTTTACAATGCAGCCTGAGGGCTAACAATGTCTATTTACAAGCAATTTTCAGGATTTATGAGTGGTTTACTCATTAAAACACAAAGTTCAAAGATTATTTGACCTAATGTGTTTTCTTTGCTGTTGCTTCCTAAATAATTGCAGTGCATGTATATGTGTTCACATTGTTTGTACCCTCAGTTATGGAGCTGCATTGTTGTGAGAAAAATAATATATGTACATACATATATGTTGAGCGAGATATATGTGTTTTTTACATATGTATTTTTATATTGTTTCCGGGGTCCCGCACATGGGCGGGAATATTCAGTGCTTATGACTATTGATGAGGATCCCCTGGAAGAGAAACAGTTGCTGCCAACATTGGGCTCTAAGCGGGTTTAAGATGGAGTTACTGAGAATGCAAAAACCCACTTGATGGTGCTTCGCATGCAGAGAGCTGGTAGCTGATGATGTGATCCTCTCCTCCTGACATTTAGAGGTATGGGCCCGCCCTGCTCAAACCCAAATGAGACCTTCTTAGATATAATATAGTATGCTAAATAGGGAGCGCGAAAAATAGGTGATACAAATTTCTATTGATTTTTGCATTATAATATGCTATCACCGTTTGCTTATTATGGATTAGTGACTATGCTGATAACTCTGATTTTTATAATATGTCTTCTTGTATTATATAAGATACTGCGTTTGAGAACCTTGCATTGAATAATAAATATTTCAAAATTGCACGTGTCCTCTTTTACTCCACGTTCTGGTTTGAAATGATTATAGAGCGAAAGAGTGTTCATGTGTTCCACGATACCTGAGGTACCCTAAGTTCATGTTCTGGTTTGTCTAAGTCATTGGGAGTTTGTTATGACCAATGAGACACTGTAGCTAGCTCGGTAAGGGGATTTTGGATACTGAGGTGAGTTTTGGGTCACCCTTGAGGTTCCTAATCTCTATGCACAGTTCTGTAAGAGAACGGAATCCCTGCTACACTGCGGGATACCCTTATTCCCCCTATGCTTCTCGATAGTGCGCATAGATCGTGAGGCAGAACCAGTGAGCATTGCTGTGATTATACACAGATCATTAATTAATTGCAAAAGTCTGAAAATCTATTTATTGCTCATCCTTTCAATACTTGTCTATTAAGATAAAAAAGGTAGGAAGCCATATAACTAAACCACATCATTTATAACACCTAAGCATCAAATATTGTTTGTAGAACTGATGGAAATGTTGGCGGATAGTTTGAATTCCTCTGCTCAATTGGCCTTTTTTGACCAACATCATCAAGCAAAGTTGCTCATCACCCAGCCATGAGACAGGCTCAACCGTTGACCTCCTTATTGCCAAAACAGGCATTATCAAGGGTCAAAAATCACTTCCAGTTGACTTGACGGCTTCCGTTGTAATCTCTTTGACAATTCACTGCACTAAAACCTATAATAGGGTCAAGCAAGGAAACCAAAGATCTGGATCAGAATCTTCAATGGCACCTATTTGTCTTTACTAGAAAATCTCAAACTCCACAATGGTCCTTATCTATACTACTATAATAAAGGAAGAACTTTCAGAGTTTGAGGCGGGTAAACTCGGGAACCACAGCGCCAATCCACACACCCGATACACTGTTGGAATCGTCAGGGTGTGTAGATGGTTATAGGCTATATAAATAAAAATAAAAAAACGTTATTTAAAATATTTACAGTAAAAAAAAAAAGCAGTCACTCCGAAGTAGCGCCGGCCACGACGTGCGTGCTCACGTCAGGAGAGCGAGGAGGAGCGGCGTCCAGGAGCACGATAAGGAGTGGCGGACATGGCGCGGGGGAGGAGCGGTGACATGGGAGCAGTGGACAGGCCAGCGGTGGGGCGAGCAGCGGACAGGCTGGAGGGGTGGCGGCTGAGGTAAGGGAGCAGGGGACATGGCGCGTGGAAGGAGCGGTGACGTGAGGAGCAGCGGACAGGCCAGCGGCGGTGCGAGCAGCGGACAGGCAGGAGGAGCGGCGGCTCAGGTAGGGGGACCCATGTCGGGGCAGGCGGGGGTCAGGGCAGGCGGGGGTCAGGGCAGGGGCCCGGGCTGCTGCACAATGTCAGGGCGGGCGGGGGTCGAAGAAGCCTGTTGCACCCGGACAAGGTCGGGACGGGCTGCTAATACAATGATATACCATGATAAATTAGTCATGACTGAAGTGACAGATGCCAATGCACCACATTAAAAAGACAGAATATCAAGCAAGCCCGCCAATGCTTTTCTAAAGAATTACAGAAGGAAAACGTCAGAGTGACAGAGAAAGTATGGTGGCATAACACAAGCATGTCAAGCCTTACAAATGTATGATAAAAATAAGGCACAAAAGACCCTAAGAAATATTTCAAGAATCTAAAAACTACAGCCTCCACCATGTCTCTCTTGATATCACAGAATCCAAGCAGAACTGCAGGGAGCCTTTATCTTCCTCCAGGACAAAATAAGAAAATGAGATCCCTCTCTATGCGCTCACAAATTCAGACGTTACTATTGACGGCGTAACATGTTAACATATACCAGTATGGTCACCTTCATAAAAATCATCCCAAGAAAAACTGACACACATCACAACAGATCTAAGGCCATCTTTGCACTTCCCAG
The DNA here is from genome assembly GCF_964263255.1 of Lissotriton vulgaris. Taxonomy (NCBI): domain Eukaryota; kingdom Metazoa; phylum Chordata; class Amphibia; order Caudata; family Salamandridae; genus Lissotriton; species Lissotriton vulgaris. The sequence continues at coordinate 771,806,454 of NC_141685.1, read as the reverse complement.
ATCCTATTCCAATCAAGATGGTGATTGATTTCTGTATGTCCCTCGTTTCATACGCAACATGATCAAATCCTCCTTGTCCCTGATGTGTTAAAAATGTGTACAGATACTCCTCTTCTCAAAAAGCAGGCGTAGGGCGAGAAAAATATGAACTATTTCTGTTCATAATTTATTCTTTCTTTCCAAGCATAAGTTATGAAGGCTGTGAGATGAAATAATGAAATGATTTTTATCAAAGAAAAGAACTTCCTAGATCATTTCCAGTGGGGCTGAGATCTAGTTGCAGTATTGAGACCGCTATGCTACAAATAGTGGGCATAGCACTCTGCATCCTACACAAAGGCATATCCTATCCACTCAACCGGTCGACAGAATTTGATACATTTAAACAAGTCACACACACATAAAATCCTTTGAACGTCATATAGGAATCAACGACACAGTCCTGAATAGTGTGGATCTTATCTGACCAATTGCTCCCAGTAAATAAACCTGCATCTCCCTTTCAAACTCCTTCCTTAGTTGTAGACACTCTCCAAATCCTACATGGAGCCCATCCTCTCACTCCTGAAACATTCAAGCATTTAGTTTCACCTCTATGTTGAGGACATTCAGCTGTACCTGAAGTAGCCTGGCCAGATAACAATGTTGATAGGGCGTACTCCCCTAAAAGCCCTGGAAGTTGCACTATTTCAAACTCAAACTTCTGAAGACTGTATTCCTCCAAATCTCCTTCCTAAAATGCTCCACGCAGATAAAGCATGGAAGGATACAACAAACGTGCTTGACTGCATATCTCGAAAAGCGCTAAATCGCTAGGCTTCACAATGAACAAAACCTCAAGATGCATACCTGCGGAAACACACTCGCTAAATCACATTACAAAACAAATTTCCAAATGACACCCCTCATCCCTTCAAATATCTTCAAACCTATGATGCAAGTTCTAGTCCTCACTGGACTGGACTACGGCATTTCATTTCCGGAAGGCATCCCAAAACTCCACCTTGCTCCTTTAATACCAGTCGATAAGTACTGCTGCTCAGCTGGTCTGTGGCACAAGAAGATGATTCACATTATTAAAATACTGTTCATGCTCAACTTGCTACCAATAGAAACCAATACTGTTCATTCTCAGCTGACTTCCTGTAGAGGTTAGAAGTTTATTCAAACTCACTTTCACCGTTCAAAAAGACTACACAGGGGGGGGCTTTCCCAACTACAAGTCAGTAAACCGACCATCTCAGGTGGCTGGTGATCATGCCAAAGTGTGGACTCTTGAATAATGGAAACGCAAGCGTGTAGATGCTTATATACTGGAAAAGCAAGCCTTGCAGAAAGCAAAAACTCAATTAGTGATTCAAGATTGAAAAGGATTGCCCTTCTACTGTGAGGAGGTCGCCGTTTTCAGCAAGCTGAACCCAAGTTATACCCCTACAGGTTATCTGTGTCTCAGAATATCAACTCACTCGTCGAAAGAAATATTTTTGTATTCCTGCAGAAAACAATAGTGGCGAGACTACCTATTTCCGAAACTCTGTGCGCTTAAATGTGTTCAACCAGTCAGTAATTCACTTCAATACCACTCATCTTGCAGCACCAATCCAGAAGCAGATCACGATGACTAAAAGCATCTTATGAATGACTCTGGGCTAGTGCCTTATAATATGAAGTTATTTAAGACAGGCCCAAAAGCACAATAAAAAAGTGCTCAATCCTTATGTGAATCTATAGCATTGTGCGTTCTTGTAGCCGATACGCAGAAAGGCTGCAATTCTGGTAGAGCAAGTGCGCATGCAGATCTGATTCGGCTAGGTTTAAATAACCCACCTCTAGTCATACTAATAAGCCTACCCTGGAACGGCAAATAGATGGACTAGGACACAGGTCAGCACAACACAGATACAGCAAGCACGTTACTGAGACAGAGCTCACACTTTTAAGTAAAATATGGAGACTCTTGAGTGACTGCCCTCTCTTTACCCACCCACACATTTCTAAAAGAGAAACCAAGCAAATACAAAGTAGAAGCAATGGGACAGCTATGTGTGAAGCTGGGAAGTCAACTGGTTTCCATGTACGTTTCGTCATTGAAACTAAACTCCAAACAAATAAAACAAAACTGTCACTTAGAGGGCCTTTGAAACACCTGCATTGGCATAGTGGGGTGGAGCCCTGCAGGAAAAAAAGAACAAGGCAAGGTGCCGCCCCCAGCTCCAAGTGAGGGAAGACAATGCCAGGTCTGGATAATGGTCTATGCTTGTTTTTCCAACCACGTGCTGTGACATATCACGTGTTTACAATAGAGTAGGAGGCGGCATGAATAAAGCCCTGGCCGGCGCGATGCCAATAATAATATGGAATTTAGGGAGTTGTCCATGTCAGACTGTTAATAATTAAGAGGCCACAGTGTATTTCTAGAAGGCAACACAGTGGGCTCACTGCCACCCCGCTCGCTACTTAAATGCAGCTCCTGTTCAGCAAGCTTGGTGAAGTAGTTAATGCTGCGCTATAAATGAAAGGCTAATGCTTTTTAGTGCGGTGATGCAGACACCACACTAAAATGCATAAGCCTAACACGTGATGCGTGGTAATTGGCAGGGCTGTATATGCCGGCCAGCCAATGGCACAAATCTCAAGACCTTAGATGATGCAAAACCTAGCGGACAACTTATGACGGATCAACTTCAAGATACTTCTAGCACAATGCTCAGCTGAACAAAGGAGTTCACTATCTCCAAAAAATGGTCTTGCACTTTATGCCGCCTAGGGGATACGCTGCACTTGGGCAAAATATTGTTTTAGACACATAGTCCCTCGGAACCAGAAAACTGCATTATTTCAGGGAGCAGCAGAATAGCTGTAAGAGCAGTCCCTCGTTAGCCTCCCATGCGCTGCGACCAGAAGTCTGCATACACCAGGCTTCAGTGACATTTCTTGGGACATGGGACTTCAGCACTGTCTGGTGTGACCTGATCGAGGGCTTTGGTCCCTGAGTCAAAGGGGAGGGGCTTAAAGTCTGCAACTGAACAGAGAAGGAAATGACTCCATTTTATTTTGTATTTTATAAAGTGCTGCAGACCATCTTATTAGTAGCCGAGGTGGGACACTATGTGGGTAGAATGCAGTTAACCAGGGAAACAATAACATCTATCTTTTAGTCTCAATCCGTGTCCGGTTAAATGCGCTGCAATATTAAAGCTTTAGCAGGTCACATATGTCCTTTCTGACCTTGAGCGGAGGCACCTGTGGGTCTGTGGCATCGGACCGACAGGCTCTTTTAAGTAACATGAGCTATGTAAGAGACACGTATCGCTAGCTCCTCCATCTGGTGCTGGCAACAATTTACATAATGTCCTCCGTAAGCAGTTCGTGTGAAATGAATAAAAGCGTGCACTTATCGTGTCTAATGTAATGCAAACATCTGGAGAATTAACTGTTTTACTCCTCAATTTATTATAAATACAATTCCATGTGAATTCTACAATATTTGCGTCCCCAAGAGATAGAGGCTTATCTCAAGAATGCCGTGTTTATACCTCCGAATAGGGCGCAGGGTACAGTCTCAAGGGGTTGTTTTCATTCTCTGGTTAAGAAATATTCAGCTCATTTAAGGATGGCTTATCTGTCTTTCTCAGTATTGAAATTCGAACATCTCCGTTTTCGTTAAATGAGTAGAGAACTTGAAACAAACCACACAGAGCAAATCATTTCTCCAAATAGCCGGGTGGTTTACACCCGTCACATACACTACTAGGGACGCAAGTTATGTCCTAAAAGAGACAAATAAGAGTTATTTATTTGTGTAATCACAATCTAAGTAGAAACTAACGAGCAGCAAGAGGTAGCCTTTGGCCACTGTTCATCAATCGCCGTTGGAAAATAGCTTCATTTTACACAAAGGGTGTGCAAACTCATTGCTACGTCTACTCCGGTGGTTTTCTCCATCTCAAGAACGCCAGTTGTGTGTGGGCGGGGGAAGGAGGGCAGAGGGACTTCATCAGGTTTATGCAAATAAACACTGATCAATACTTTTTTCTTTGCATTTCTAGACTTCAGAAATATATATTGCTTCTCACGGGGTATGTTACATGCCTTCCCCAGTCGCTCAAAGGTGCTCATACAGGTCAGAGCTAGAATGGTATACAATCTGGTAGCATAAGAATTGTAATCGGAGCCAACCTGTTTTATTACAGGAGGAACGGAGTATAAGCAGGCCAATCCAGCTAAAAAGGGGCTGCAGTCCGCTTACATGGAATAACCAGCTGGTATCTGTTTTAATTTGTTTTTAAGAAACCAAGATAGTTGCTGTGCGTGGACAAGCATCACTGGCATGTTATTATGTATTTTCTTAAAAATAAATCAAAAGGGGGCGTGGCCAAGATGGCGGAGTGAGGAGATGCTTTCTCCCGGAGCTCCCGACCCAGCCCGGGCCCTGAGCCTTCTGTATAGCTTGTTCTCCCCCCCCCATCGGCGTAAAACCGAGTGGGGACGGTGCGGGAACAGTTTGGGCTGTGTTAGAGCCGAAATCCAGCCTTGGAGTGATCGTAATCCGGCCCGGAGCATTGAGCGACGCAGAGACCGGACGCGAAGAGAAATGGCGTCCTAGCCGAGGCTGACCGGAGCTCTTTCCCCGAAGCACGCAGAAGTCGGCGGCGGCGCAGCGGAAGGCGGTGGGTGCCACGCCTGGGTGCCAAGACGGGACCTGCGGCCCGGAGAGGGGCCTGCTGCCCGCGGAGACGACACGCCCCTGGCTGCCGATCCCAACGGAACTTGAGGCCGCGACTCCGGCCTAGCTGATCGGAGGCCTACGAGCCAGAAGGGCGGGGTCACTGGACGCATAGGCGGCAAAGGAGTCGCAGCGACAAGGATAGGAACCGAGACCCTCAGGTTGCTGCGGAGGAGTCAGCTTCTGGCCGGCTGGTGACTGACCCTGTGCCGGACGGAGAGACGCCCATAGCCAAAACCTTCACCGGAAGGGGTGCGATAGCTTGCAGGGGCACACAGAGACGCCATGTTGGCCTTCGGTGGTGGTGAAGAAACGGACGGCGGAGCATGGTGCCCTTGAGAGTTCCGCCGTGGATGGTCGGCTTACCGCAACCAACTGTGGCAGTCGCCGAAAGACGAGCCAGGCCAGAGGAAACGGTTCGCGCGGGCCGTGGCCAACTCCCTACCCCTGGCTGTAGCGTGGCCGGGAGCGGATAGCGGCGCCCGGCCATTGAAGTCGCCCAGGGCGTCCCAGAGGTGCATCCAGCGGCATAGGACAGAGTCATCCTAGCGAGACGAGGCAAGTGGAGCCGCTGCCCAGGTGTCCGGCCGACGCGGTGCCCGTACTTGGCAGGGCGGCCTTGAGGACAAGATGGCGAGTCAGAAAGGCAATAAACGGAACGACCGCACGCTCCCCGAGATGCTTGGGAGGTCTCAGACCAGGGGTGAAAGGAGTCAACCGCCCCCGAACGCAGCGAGTGGCTCCAATGCAACAGGCGGCGGTGAACCCCCGGTCACTAGGTCCTTTTTGGAGTCGCTTTTTGGCACGCTGAGAGACGACTTTCAGGCGCTGAAGCAGGAGGTGGCCGGGGAGGTCCGCGAGATCCGGAGAGAAGTCGACGGTCTTGGCGAGAGAGTGGTCACAGTGGAAAGTTCCACACAGAGACAAGATGAGGAGATCACGCAGCTACAACAGGAGGTGCTGCGTTTGAGGGACCAACAGATGGACCTCCAGGCCCACAACGAAGACCTGGAGAACCGTTCTCGGCGGAATAACATCAGGGTCCGGGGTGTGCCATCCACGGAGGAGGGGACGGATGTGGCGGAATACCTGAGGGAGCTCTTCAGGGATATATTGGGCGAAGCGGCAGACTTTCCGATACGGATTGATAGGGCTCATCGAGTGGGGCCTCATAGACGCGCGTCAGCCCCGCCACCGTACATCCTGGCATTTCTCCCTGACTCTCCGCTGAAAGAACGGATCATGGCGGAGGCCCGGAAAAAACCCTCGTTTACGATTAGAGGACGCCCAGTGGCCTTGTATCAAGATCTGTCTGTAATCACCCTCCAAAAACGGAAAGCGTTTAAAATCGCAACAGACTTCTTGAAACAGCATGAAACGCCTCACTCCTGGGGTCATCCTTTTCGACTTATTTTCCGTTGGAACGGTGTGCTACATCAACTGAGGTCCCTACAGGACACGTGCGAGGTGCTGGGGATCATTGCGGAGGAAGAGGCCTCCACTACACCTCGCAGGAGACGCACCACCGGGGATGGCTGGCACAGGGTCTTGGGTCGCAGAACATCAGCGGCATCCCAACGTCCGAGTTCGCCTACCATCAGGGCTGAAATGGCGAGCGCCATCCAGGAAGCCTCCAGAGACATAGTGGTGCACGACGGCGTCGCACTAACAGCGTAAGACTGCTCCGGAAGGGGGGAACGACTTTGCAAATCTGTTTTTGCCGGCTTAGAGCCATGAGGGGCTGGGGGGGGGGGGGCAGAGGGGGGAAGGGTGTGGCTGGACGTCCACTACGATAAGTTACCACGGACTTGTCCGGACAGGACATGGCTGGGACAATTTCTCGGAAGAAGTTGGGGGTTTGGGGGGTTTGGGGGGGGGAGGGAGGGAGGGGAGTTGGGGTGCCGAATGGGGGGTGGGAGGAGGGGGAGTTGGGGAGTTGGGGGACGAGGGGGTCGGGAGTTGGGCAGGGGAGGGGAGGGTACAGTCCGTTCAGTGTTCTTGAGCTTTCCACGATGGCCCGATGGGGAGTCACAGGCAGTTGAGGCCCACAGGCCCCCCCGATACACAGGATTCACTGCATGTTTCATTCTGTCTTGACTCTGGATGGCAACCCTTAAGGTAGTGACCATTAATGTTAAGGGACTTAATAACCCTGTCAAAAGAAGAGTAGTTCTGTCCTTGCTAGAGAACACACAGGCTGACATTTGTCTTCTACAGGAGACTCACTTGCTTGCGCGAGACTGCCATAGATTAAGATCCCGTACATTTCCCACGCAGTTCTTTTCCTCGTCCAACACCAAGACGGCGGGGGTGGCGATTTTAGTGTCGAACTCTTTTAGAGGGGAGGTCCTACACAAATTTGCGGAACAAAAGGGGAGACTATTAGCGCACAGATTCAAATTAGGGGCTCTGACATTTACCATTGGTTCGATTTACTGTCCGAATGAACATCAGGATAGCTTTTTTCAGTCGGCATTAGTGGACATAACAGCATCCCCGGAGAGGCACATTATTTTGGGTGGGGATTTAAATATGGTGGTAGACTCAGCTATAGATAGATCGGCACAGCGCTCACCACAGACAGGGGAAATGTCACAAGCAGTTAAATCCCGACTGGTGGACCTGGATCTTCATGACCTTTGGCGCCACCTACACCCCACGGATCGAGATTACTCCTTTTACTCTCACGCACACAAAACCTACGCGAGGCTGGATCACCTCATAGTTACCGGGCCGGTCCGGGATTTAGCTACGACATCGGAGGTGGGGGTCTTATCTTTATCGGATCACGCACCGGTCTCGGGGAGCTTTTCTCTGCCGGCTGACCGGGCCCCCGGGGGGTCTGGCGCCTCAGAGACGCTCTGTTACACAAGAAAACTGTTGTGCAAAAGGTTACGGAGGTGATCAGGGACTTCCAAACGCATAATGATAACGCAGATACCTCGGTGGCGACGCAGTGGGCTGCACTTAAAGCAGTGGTCAGAGGGGAATTTATCGCGATTTCTTCGGCGGAGAACAGGGAACGGAGGCAGAAGCGGGACAAGCTCACCCAAAAAGTTAGGGAATTGGAAGAGGTGCACCGCCGTACGGGGGCCCCCAGGATTTGGAAACAGCTGAAGGCAGCGAGAAAGCTCCTGTCATCCCTGGACATGGACAGGGCAGAATACGCAGCACTTCGACTGAAACACGCTTACTACACGGGGGGAGACAGGTGTGGCCGCCTTTTGGCGAATAAACTCAGGGTGGCCAATGAACGTCATCGGGTGAAGGAGATTGCGACGGGGAATGACGGACTGGTCACGGGGGACGACCAGATAGCTGAGGCCTTCCGCCGATTTTATGCGGACCTATACACCGGGGAGAGTCTGCGGGAGCAGGAGTCGGAAGACTACCTGGACTCAGTCACACTCCCATCCCTAGAACCATCTCAAACGGAGTATCTCGAGAGGGAGATACGGGTCCAGGAAGTGACTGCTGCCATCTCCAGGCTTAAACATGGGAAGGCCCCCGGCCCGGATGGCTACACAGCGTTCTTCTATAGGACATTCAGTGTCACGTTGGCCCCTATACTAGCTAAATTGTTTAACTCCTTCTCCGAGCCGGGGGCAATCCCTCCGGATCTCCTACAGGCCTCGATCTCGGTTATCCCTAAACCAGGGAAGGACCGGACCCAATGAAGCTCGTACCGCCCGATCTCCCTTCTGAACGTGGACTTGAAACTGTACACAGGTATTCTGGCGGCGCGCTTAGCGCTTCACTTACCGGGACTGGTGGAGCCGGACCAGGCTGGCTTTGTCCCTCGGAGGCAGACGGTGGACCACACCAAGAGGGTGGTGCATGTTCTGGAGAAGGCCTCCCGGATTCCTGGAGAGAGAATGCTCCTTTCGGTAGATGCTGAAAAGGCGTTTGACCGAGTGCACTGGCCCTATTTGGAACGGGTTATGACGAGGATGGGCATAGGTGAGAAATATCGCACCCTGGTTTTTAACTGTTACCGGTTCCCGTCGGCGGTGGTGCGGGTGAATGGCTGCGGCTCTCGGAGGTTTGGCATCGAACGCGGCACCAGACAGGGCTGCCCCCTGTCCCCACTCCTTTTCGCTATATATATGGAGCCACTCGCTCAGAGGCTCCGGCAGAATCCGGACGCCACTGGAGTGAAGATGGGGGGATATGTTCATACGGTCAGCCTCTATGCGGACGATGTGATTCTGACCTTGGAAGAGCCGAAGCGTGCACTGCCTGCGTGTATCAGCGAATTGGAGGCTTTCTCACGGGTGGCTGGATTCAAAATGAATATGGGCAAATCGACAGCACTGGACATCTCCATGACTCCTGCAACATGGCGGGAGTTGCAGGGCCTCTTCTCCATGCATTGGTCGGCTCACCAGGTCCAGTACTTGGGTATCCTGTTGGCACCTACGTTGCAGGCTATGGTGACAGCCAATTATACGGCTTTGACTGGAAAGATTAAAGAGGAACTGGGGAGGTGGAGCAAAGGTTTGATATTGTGGCTCGGGAGAGTGGTGGCGGTTAAAATGACAGTTCTTCCTCAGATACTATATCTATTTCGGGCCCTGCCGCTACACCCGCCTAAGGGCTGGTTTCAACAGACACAATCAATCCTATCCTGTTTTATTTGGCAAGGCCGCAAGCCACGGATGAGGAGAGTTCTCTCCACGTTGGCACCGGAATCTGGGGGGCTGGGAGTCCCAGACTTACGCAAGTATTTTCAAGCGGCGCAGCTTCGATATCTGGTTGAATGGAGCCAGTGGGAGTCGGACAAGCATTGGTTATTCCAAGATCAGGCGGTAGCGGGCCGCCCTTTACAAGAGGTGCCCTTTTTGCGTAGGGCTCACCGCCCTCCGAATCTCTACGCGTCTTATGTCACGCGGGTCCCGCTGAGGGTGTGGGACACTACCAGCACTGCACATGAGCTTACCACGTTCCCCTCCCCGTTTACACCTATTGCAGACGACCCAGATTTCACACCAGGGGTTGCCCAGAGGGCTTTCGTACACTGGCGGGCTGCTGGTTGTAGGTCACTTTTCCATGCGTACGGGCCGGACGGAGTTCTCCCTTTCCAGACGCTTAAGGAAGAGTATGGTTTAGCTGAGACAGATAGGATGCGCTACTGGCAGGTGCGACACTTGGCCTTGCAACCACAGGTGCGTGAGCTAGCAGATAGGAAACTATTGCCGTATGAGAGGTGGCTAGTGACGCGGTCTTCGGACGCTAAGCTCATCACAGATCTTTATAAACTATTACAGCCTCCCCCCTCACACTTTCATAATCCAGGTAGGGAAAGCTGGAACAGAGAGCTGGGAAGAACGTTGAGCCATAAGGAGTGGGATCAGATTTCATACCGCGCACGACACTCTGCATATCATGTAGGGCTTACTGAAACTTTCACTAAGGTGTCTATGTACTGGTACTACACCCCGGAGCGGTTACACGAGATGGATAGACATATCGATAATACTTGCTGGCGAGAATGTGGGCATCTGGGCACATTGACACATGTCCTGTGGGAGTGCCCGGTGTTGAGCCTCTATTGGAAGGAGGTGCTAGACGAGATTGACACTCGATTTGAGATAGAGTTGCCCCGCTTTCCAGCATATGTCCTGCTGGGCTTGCCCAACGGGCTGATGTACCCATTGAAATCTCGTAGGGGCAGACAAATTGCAATAGCACTGGGCTCCGCCGTTCAGAACATTCTAATACATTGGCGGACCACCACTGTTCCATCTATCACGGGATGGTTACATAGGCTGTGGCATGTCCTGGGTATGGAAAAACTATCAATGATGATGGCCGGGGAGGTAGAGCAATTTGGGGAGTTGTGGCAGCCCTTCCATGCATTACTGGCCACCGAATTTAGGGAGCTGACCTGTCCGAGGTACTTGAGGCTCTTGAGATTGACACCACCGCTAGACTTCACTGCTCAATAATAACGGGTTAGATAGAGTTTGGAGATAGTGGGGGGGGCTGAGCTCAGTAGGTTTAGCTAAGACAGGACACTGGACGGGGGTACTGGGAGGGGTTGGGGAACAAGAAGGGGGTGGGGGGAGTTGGGGGGGAACTGTTTCTTTAAAAAGGGGAAGGGCACAGACACTTTATTTCTACCTCAGGGTGTTATCTAATGTAATGTTGATGGACGAGGAGCCCACGCAGCCTCTACTGCACTTGCGGGACACGTAGCATTTTCTTGAAGATGGGCTCCTGGGATTGCAGCACAATGTCATTGCTTGAATGTCTTTCTTTTTGTTCTGTGTACCCTTTCAATAAAATACTTTAAACATAAAAATAAATCAAAACACATAACAATATGGCTACCCCACATGCAAATGCCCTCGTTAGTCATCGTAAAGTGGGTTATGTGGATTGTTAAAAAAATTAAAATAAAAAAATAAGATTCTTGTGCACACACGAGCAACCATCTTAGAATGATTTCTAACTTGGTTGCCTGCCAATACCATCGGCCAGAAATGAGGAGCGAGGCAAATGCGAGGGGGATGCAAATAGGAAAGGAATGGTAGGTGAATGTGGGGAACAGATACACTTTTCTGATCCCTTGCCTTAAGATTTTTATGAATAGAGCTCACAACTAGCAGCATCCAACCACAATCCTTGACGTTTTCCAATGCCCACAGCTGTGCCCTTCTTCACTTAGGTCTCTAGAATGCTTGCATAGTAGACAACTGAACCCACATAAGGGCTACCAATGCATCCCACTTAATGTCTTAACATAAAAACTGTAGCATATTTCTTAGCATGATCGAAATGCTTTCCCTGATGAGAATTATAACTACTACCGCAGCATAACCTCAAACTTAAATTGCTTTGTTTCTACAGCCAATAAGTTGTCCCCTTTTCCTCATCTTCATGCTCATCAGCAAACAGTTGCATACCACAGATATTTTGCAAATACATACGCCCACAAATAACCTGCTAAAGGGTCTTTTTGCATAACAAAAAGGCTCACTAAGTTCGAATGGGGTGGACAACTACTTCATGCTTGGCCCACAAACGTTTACAGAGGTCGGTGAAATACAAGGCAAACCATCCAGAATTTCAGAAGAAGAATATAAAGTACACTGGCACCATTTACTTTGAACCTGATGAACGCGGATGTTGACCTAAGGCTACCACCACACCAAAAGAGATTAGCAAAGATTATTTCATGCCACAAGGCAATCGGACAATATCTGTCAATCTATCACCTGCGGTTTGACGGGTCCACCATAAAGAAGACAATATTTACACACAAATCCAAATCACAGTCAGGACAGATAGGCAACAATATAGAAAGAGTAAAGAGAGGGAATGACCATATGCAAAAGACAATTTCTGAAAAATGACGACAAATTTATTACATATGATAAAACAATTAAGACAATGGCGCTCAATACAGTGTGTTGGTATACAAACAATACATATCACAAACCAGACAGGTGGCAAACGATTTTTTGGATTTGGCAATTTTTACTTATGAAGGCAGGCTGTCATCAAGACTATTTACTAAGCCTACAGCCCGCAACACATTGTTGGAATATTCAAGTAATCATCCAAGAGGTCTGAGGGATGGATTGCCCTTTGGGCAGTTTCTGCTTATACGCAAAAACTGTTTTTTCAAGGAGGATTATTTCCATGAGGCTAAAATTTTGGCAGAAAAACTAAGACAACGTGGTTACCCCAGGAAACTTATTAAGAGATCCATGAAAAGAGCATGGTATAATCATCGTGAGTTTTTATTAACCCCTACGATGAAAAAACAAACCAATTGAATCCCATGTGTTACCACTTTTAAGAACAAGAAGAAACAGAATTTCTGGCATTATAATTATATTATATTATATATTATTGTTATGTCAACTGGAATCACACATGAACAACCCTTATTTTCCTACAAAAGGGGTACAAATCTCAGAGACCATTTGGTCCGAGCTGCTTTACCCCGCATTGAAGCCCCCAATTTGACAACTCTTTGAGGCCTTAATCTCATGGGACACTACAAATGTGCTGGGTGTCTTATGTGTTGTTCTAGTGTAAACACTAAACAATTTGTCCATGGAAACATCTGTCATGATTTGCGAGATTATACCAATTGTAACACACAGAATGTTGTGCATGCAATTTGGTGTCCATGTGACCTCATTTATGTGGGCCAGACAACTCAAAAGAGGAAAACTCGCCTGGGACAGCATAAAAGCCGATTCGTTGCAAAACTGAGAACGCCCCTTTGGTGTCCAAATTTTGGGAACACAATCATCCCCACTCTGACATGCGTTGGCAGGTCATTAAAGTGGTTCGCACTCCTGCAAGAGGAGGAGTATCACTAACATCCTGAATAAAACTGAATGTCGATGGATACTCTGTTGTGATAGTATTAATCGTGGCCTTAATTCTATGGAGGAATGTAATTCTGTAATAGTTGGTTGAGAGATTGGCAAGTATAAATATATACTATTTGTATGATACTGTGGTTACATTTTGATGCACTATTGTCAATGGCAATACTTATTTACTGTAATTATACACTGTATTTGCATGTACTTATTGTAATCACACATTCAAATTTGTATATGTAACAATATTGTTTTATTAGATCTAAAAACGAGTATTGTTTATGCTTTGTGATCAGACTGCCATCCACTTTAAAATGTAAAATGAAATCTTGATGACATTAATGTGATCAACTGCCACTTGTTTTATTCTGTATTACTCCAGATTTTTTGATCTAGTTATGATCTGCCTATTGAATAATTCGAAGGGAATCATATTGTTTTAACTAAGCTGCTTCTTTGTGAAAATGCCTTTTGTTTCCCTCACCTTCTCTTTTTGCAGTGGGCGAAATTTGCTATCCTTTACCACTGCTATTATAACTGGGTGTAGATAAAATACTGCTCTCACTGAATGAACTTGTTTTAAGCGTGGATTCGGGCTTACTTTTGACCATCCAAAGATGGCGCCTGTGGTCACGCCCTTGAAATTTAATGTAGCCTCTAACATACATAGGCATAAAATACGCTTAGTTTGCTATACAGAGTGATGTCAATAGAAGGTCTTTCGAGTAGTTTACGCTTTGTGAAGGTGGGTCAACTGATTCATATATCGCACCTTTTATTGAAAGTACGGATTCAGTTTTAAATATCTCGTATTACACCAATCCAAGATGGCGCCTGATGGCGCTTATTGCCGGTATTTGGTTTTAACTTGTAGTCCTTCATCTATGTTTTAGCTTTAATAATGTGGGTACAGAAACACTACTTATAGTGCCGGGAGGAAGCACGCTGTGACTTCATGACTTTGCTGTTGCAGTACCAACGTGTTCGTTAAGCAGACGCGCGTGATAGTTACTGTAGCGATACATGAGCTTACTTAGTTTACAGTTGCTTTGTCTGTTGTCGGTTTCCTGCATGGTACATGATGCATGCACCAAAGAATTTCTATGTGATTTACGCATGCTTAAACGATATTCAGCTTCTCCGCATCCTATCAGGATTTCTAACATTGTAAATCCAATGTTATTTGGATTTTGTGTTTAGCTCGTGCTGTACTCAACGGCAGATACATTAGTAACATTGTGTTTGGACAGTCGAGCTTTCTAATTTAGCTATGTGACTTTGAGTTATTATAACTCCTGTAAATGTGACCTACTAATAATAGACAAGTTAGCCCTGACTAAATTGCTTCGGCTTTTCAACATTCGGAGTTGTGTCTGTGTTGAGGATATATTCGATTTTACATAGATGCCCTTGACTTGGTACTATATAGTTTTGTATACAATTAGGTTGTCTCCTTGTCCTTTATATTTATTAGCCTATTGCTGTGTGGAAGTACATTGGTGATTTGCTCACCAGGCTCTAGACATAATCTTCCTAATCATAAGGATAGATGCAGCCAATTTGAAAGTAAACATTCTCTGGGACGGGTTGCATTCATGCTCGCTCATTTTAAGTAAGTGGTTGATTACTTAGGACCATTTATTCTAGTTCCTTACTGACATGTGGAATTGTTTCTTATTGAAGTTTGTTTTTCTAGTGATATTTTGGAATTCTTCTTCAACCAACGCAAGTTAATAAGGTTGAAGTGTTCTTTTAAATAGGTGAATGTTCATATTCACTCTTTTGATACTTTGGTGATGGTAATTTCTCTATTCTCCCTCAGTCCACTGGGTGTGGGCAATGGAGTATTGATAACGTTTCTTATTTTTCCTGGGTATTTCTGGATGCTTTACATCACACTACAGGCTTTTTTCACACCTCCTTTATTAGTTTCATTCTTATCTATCTCTGACTTTTTTTTGAGTAGAGCTTTTTTCTAGAAGGAGCTTACCTTTTAACACATGTGACCCATACGCATTTTAATTATACAGAACTTTTTGTGACGCTCAATGGAATCTTCAGCCCTGATGATGACCGTGTAATTCTACAGTGGTCGAAACGCCGTTGACGCTTATTTGGCCATAGAAGTAGCAAAGGACACATTAATTTTGTTCATGTTGTTCCTTTATTGTAACGTGCAATTTTTTGTATGCCACCTGTCTGGTTTGTGATATGTATTGTTTGTATACCAGCACATTGTATTGAGCGCTATTGTCTTAATTGTTTTATAATATGTAATACATTTGTCATAATTTTTCAGAAATTGTCTTTTGCATATGGGCATTCTCTCTCTTTACTCTTTCTATATTGTTGCCTATCTGTCCTGTCTGTGATTTGGATTTGTGTAAACATTGTATTTTTAAGCAAATTGCTTCTTGAACCATTGTTAGGACTATACACTGACTGCCCCTGGTTCAGGTGTTTTGGGCTGCCCCTCTGGTTGGTAATGATACCATAAAGAAGAAGCAGAGGCATGGACTTCGGCTAAAAGAGAAAAACTGCAATCCTTAATGAGTAAAAGAAAAAAGAAAGATAAAGAACCCCTGACTGCAAATGGCGCAATTTGCTCATGAGCAATGGTACTTGTAAAGGAGGGTCGGGCAACCGGGTGATCAAACAACTCTTTGGGGATGAAGTACAGGACACTTGGGAGAGGGAATGGGGGAGTTGTGGTCAACAGATGAGGCGTGGGCATTCAGGGCATCTCTCTAGTTGGCGAGATCGCCCTGGAGTGATGGGAGAAGGAAATTATGGTAAACTCTAGCAGGTAAAGTTCGGGTGGCAGAGCATACCTCTAGCTGGGCTGCTCCAGGCCTTAGAGGGGTGTCTGAACAGAGTGACTACTAGTTTGCCTGTCGAGTTGCCATTGCTGTATTTTAAATTTAGTGAACTTAAAGGGACTGCACCTGGCTCCTCACATGGAGCAGCAATTGAAATGAGTGCTGCAGTCTTAAAATTTACAAGCAGCTACAAATAACCGAAAAGCTTGGAATAGAGGCACAAGTGTCCATAAAACTGAAATGACTAAATCTGAAAGGGTTCCCCCTCAAGGTATACCAAGCAGTGAGGTCCAGGGTCTACAGAATCTTTGAAAATATGTTTTCAAAGATGACACACTTGATAGCAGTAGGAAAAGAGAGGCACACATTAGGTTAAGAAGGCTGATATTACCTACAATAGCAAGGAATGCACATACAGCAGAGGAATGCAGAGAGAAGAGCCAAATAGCTGAAAAATAGGTTGTGCAAACTCAGTTTGACAGGTTTAGCTTATGAAGGGCCTGATTTAGAATTTGACAGACTGGGTATATTGTTGTAAACGTGGAGGAGTACTCTGCATGCCAAATTCTCAGTCACGCACCTCGTTTAGAGTGAGGAGGATGGTAAGTAGTCTGTTGACGGAGACACAGTTGGCTCCTTTGACTGACTTCTTCCGCCGACGGCCCAACAGATTAGAGGACCATTGGAGAAAGGACATTATACTGTCTGCCCTACTTAGGAATGACTGTGTAATGCCTTGTTTTCAAGTCCATCACGGCCTGAAAATATGGCAGTGAGGGACAGGGAAAACCCCAAAAAGAATTCCACAGCATGAGAAAAAACTCCAGATATGTGGGGCCATTAGTTTTGTTTAGTTTTCAAAAACAAACTCCCACTGGGGGAGTTTCTTTGAGAAAAACAAAAGACTTTAGAAAACGTTGACAGCGACCATCAGTCAAACCTTTCCTATAAAAACAGGAACCGTCATGACAACCCACAACCAGACAACAACACAAGTAGCATGAGTGATCCATGTTGTGGGTTGCATGTAAACATATTTGTCTGTATCATACTGCCAGTGGGGATGTTTCAGACTCACGCCCCTTCACAAAAGCCTATGACCCTTGAGGGGCACATGAGAAGGCTGAAATGTGTTGGCACATGTTATACGTAATTTATTCACATATCACCTCTCTTTTAACTTTATCAAGGAATTCTAACTAATGCCAAACTCTAATACTGATGACCCCCCACCCACATCCATCAGAACCAACTTCCACAGATGCATGACAAGCGATGCCAACTGGATGAAGAACAACTGCCTGCAGCTGAACACAGACCTAACTACTGATCTTCGGGAACAGCAGCAACACATGGAACGACTCCTGGTGGCCATCAGACCTAGGACTCGCACCCACTCCATCTGACCATGCCAAAAGCACAAGTTACTTACCTTTGGTAACAATGTATCTGTAAGAAACATTAGTTAGTGTTAGATTCCTTACGTTAGAATTACCCTCAGGCGTCAGACTGGATCCGGAAAGTTTTCATCAGCAGTACCCTTGCGCGTCGGTAGGCGTCGTCTGCGGCTCCGCATCCGTCGTCGGCGTCGTGATTGCCGTGATGACGTCGCTGGTGCACTGAAGCCGCCCTAGCACACTGACGTCAGTTCTGTACATAGCTTTCCGCACCAGGAATGCAGAGAGATGCAAGAAACCAACACTGGTGCCTTAAAACTCGGGCCCTAAAAGGGATGACCTTAACTCTAGATATCGGTTTGCAGAACAGGGAGGATGGGTGGGGCAGTAAGGAATCTAACAGTAACTAATGTTTCTTACAGATATATTGTTACCGAAGGTAAGTAACTTGTGCATCTGAAAGAAACACGTTAGTGTTAGATTCCTTACCTAGAATAGATACCCCAGCAATACCAACCCCGGTGGTGGGCCTGCAAACCAAAATCACACCAGAAAGTTCTGGGGAACAGAACGGCCAAAGAAGCCGTCTCTCTGGACTTGACTGTCCAGGCAGTAATGCTTGGTAAACGTGTGCAGCGAGGCCCACATAGCTGCCTGACAAATGTCCTGCAAAAGGACTGCCCGTCCCAGGGCAGTAGTAGCCGCCGTGACCTGAGTGGTATGGGCGCGCAGCCCCACAGGAAGCTCCTTCTTAGCCAAGGAATAACAGACCTTGATGCACAAAACGACCCACCGAGAGATGGTCCGCTTGTGCACCGCCCGTCCCTTCTTAGCACCCAAGTAGCCAACGAAAAGTTGGTCATCCACCCGGAACTGTTGTGTGCGGTTCAGGTAAAAGGATAGCGCACGTTTTGGGTCCAGATGGTGGAGCCTCTCCACTTTTAAAGGATGCAGAGGTGGAAAGAAGGTGGGCAAGGTGATGGACTGGCCGATGTGAAAGGCAGTAACAACCTTGGGTAGAAAGGAAGGACGAGTCTTCAGAACAACCTTGTCCGGATGGACTGAGAGGAGAGGAGGCTTAGAGGAAAGGGCCTGGAGCTCACTCACTGTTCTGGCAGAGGTGATGGCAACCAGGAAAGCAGTTTTAAGAGTCAGAAGACGAAGAGGGCAATTATGAATTGGCTCAAAAGGAGCGCACATCAGATAAGTTAGAACAAGATTCAAGTCCCACTGAGGCATCATGAAAGGAACAGGGGGAAACATTTGCCTGATGCCTTTCAAGAATCTATTTACAACAGGGGACTTAAAAAGAGAAGGCTGATCAGGAAGCCTTAAGAAGGCTGAAATGGCAGAGAGATAGCCCTTGATAGTGCCCAGAGCTGAGCCCTGCTGGGCCAAAGAAAGAAGAAAGAGGAGAACCTCTGAAAGAGGGGCACAAAGGTGCACATGGTGCACAGCCTTTGCTGTGCACCATGCCACAAATTTGTTCCACCTGCAGGCGTATACCGTTTTTGTGGAGGGACACCTGACTGCCAGAATGACATCACAGACTTCAGGAGGCAAGTCAAATCGCATCAACTGCTGCTGCTCAATCTCCACGCATGGAGGTGGAGGCTGGACAGGTTCGGGTGGATGACCGTCCCCTGCTGCTGGAACAGAAGGTCCTACTGAAGAGGCAGTCAAATCGGGAGATTGATTGACATACTGAGTAGCTCTGGATACCAGTATCTTCGTGCCCAGTCCGGAGCCACAAGGATGACTTGGGCCCAGTCCCGCTTGACCTTCTTCAGCACTCTGGGCAGAAGTGGTATAGGTGGAAAATCGCACAACAGACCGCAACTCCACTCGCAACAAAAAGCGTTGCATAGCGAGTGCCGCCTTGGAAATTTCAACGCGCAGAACTGATGACACTGCACGTACTATTCGGTGGCGAATAGATCAAATAATGTTCAGGATGGGTGGCGCACAGCTGTTTTGGTGTGTTTTAGTTCTTTTAAATTTAAATTTTAAATCAGTTGGGTGCTCCACCAGGTAACATGTCCGTCCTAGGCACGTCTATCCAACAAGTATAAATAGTGTGTCACCATGGGACCATGGTGTCATCCCTGTACATTGGGCACTCCTTTGGTTCTCATAAAAGCGAGACTCCAAGTATCATTTGACAAATTATTTAATCATTCATCTGTGTCATCATTCTGTTTCATTTAAACCAGTTCCGGTCGTATCAATTGATCAAACTTTTTTCACAACATGAGTACATCCGATTGCTCCAATGCATTTCGGGCGGAACATGCCCTTCATCGGGGAGCTTCTGTAATAAAGCGAAAGACATAGCGCTAAGGATGGGCGTCCATCGTGCAATCTAAATAAAATTAACTAAATAAAGTTATCAAAACGGTGTGCGAGGTCGCGGTGCTTATTTAAATTAACTCGGCTGAAGGAAAGTCCTGTGCGATACGTTTTCCAATTTAGTGCAGCATGCTACTGAATCAGTGAAAATATTAGTTATCCGTGGTTATTTGCCAGAGTGAGGAACAAAAGTCTGTGCAAACCTTCTGTGACCGTTAACGTAGAGTGTGCTTTAGCGTAGGGTAAACTATAGCTGTGGGTTTCCAGTGCGAGTAAGCTACGTAAATAACGTGCAGTGAGTCTATTGGTAAAACTAAACCGGTGATTTGTTAATATAGTAGAACTTGCTAGGTGTAACAAAACTCACTCGATGTGCTGTGTTCGGCAGCTACTGTCGTCGGTGTCGCGATCTCAGTGCGGAAGTGAGATGCGGGAAAGTGCTGTGTATTAGTGGGTTTTAGTAAACATAAACAACGGACTAAGACACGCATTAAGAGGGGTGCGGCCATCTTGGATGAGAAAGAATTGTGACTATGTTAAAGAACAAAATATGCTAAAATATAAAACAAAACACAATCGCATCTTGCGGGAACAATGTCAAGAAGTTAAGTAAAGCATTTAAATAAAGCATGAAAATTCTAAACGGTCATTGAGGCCCATGGGTTTCATGGACTGCATGCGGTAAATCCAAGCCATCTCTCTCTGGATTAGGTGCTTATTATTGTCCATGCTCTCGATCTTCTGCACCTGTTTTAAGATCAAAAACTTTAGTTGGGACACGTTATGTCGATTTTCATTAAATTGTGTTGCTACATTAGATTTAGGGTTCTTTAGTCTGATGTTAGATTTATGCTCGTTGATGCGAGTCTTTATTTTTCTCTCTGTTTTTCCAATGTAGCATTTTCCACATGGGCATTTAATTAGATATACGACATTGGAGGTGTCGCATGTGGCATTGACATGAAGTTTCACGGGAGTACCTTTCATGGGGTGATTCATAACAGTTCCAGTAATGATGTTATTGCAGTTTCCGCAGTTTCTGCAGGGTCTGGTGCCTTTGGTTGGCAATTTCTCATGGTGCTTTTTTGTCGAAATTTCTTTTATATTTGCACTGCGGGTGTAGGCAAATAAAGGTGGTTCCTTGAAGGTGGTACCAAAATTGATTCAGAACTCAGCTGCCAGACTACTCTTGCTTATAAACCCGCAAGACCACATCTCCCCTGCCTTCAAAGCCCTGCATTGGTTACCGGTTCCCAGAAGATCCACGTTCAAGGTGCTTTGTATCACCCACAAAACAATACATGGAATGGGCCCACTCTTCATCAGGAATAAAATCACCAAACGCATTCAACAAGGGAACCTCCGCTCTAGAGTGGCACCTCACCTCAAAATTCCAAGATAAAAGGAAAAAAACAATTCCTCATTCTCGATTCCCCCACCCCCACACCTCGCTCCACTGGACTGCAGCTCCGCTGTATCTCCCTCCTTACCCCCTTACATGCACCATTTATTTAGTCTTCCATGCTATTTATATGTTTCTAGCAACAGATGTAACTTGTAACTGATGTAACTTTATAACAATGTGTATCCTCATGTAAAGCGCTCTGATACCTCCGGGTCTAGCCAGCGCTATATAAAACTCTTAAAATAAAAAATTAAATAAAATAAAAATAAAATCAGGTTCAATGCTCATATTCGGCCAATGTTTTAGGATTATTCGTTTGTATGAGGAACTCATATTCGAAAATTTAGAGACTAACACCATCCTGTTGGTTTGTTCACGTGGAGTTTTGGAGAATAATGTCTCCCTTGGGATGTCAATGGCTTTCTTTTTGGCACTTTCTATGAGGGTTGTTGGATATCCTCTTGCCTGGAACCTTTCTCCCATCTCTTGTAGTCTGGTTTGAGTTCGGTTGGGATCAGATGTGATTCTCCTGACTCTTAGCATTTGAGATATGGGTAAATGAGTTTTTAGGGATCCTTGATGGTGACTAGAAAAATGTAAAGCGTTGTTTCGGTCAGTTTTTTTACGAAATAGGTCCGTCTCAAAACCTGTGGTTGTGGCCATGATCTTGACGTCAAGAAAGGTGATAGTTTTGTTATTGATCTCCCAGGTGAATTGGATGCGTTCATCAGCTTGGTTCAATGAGGTCAAGGCTTGTGATAAAGATTCTTCAGTGTTCTTCCACACAATGAACACGTCATCTATGTACCTTGCGTACATTTTCATGTTGTTTGTCCAGTTGGGATTCTCATAGATGTTAGTTTGTTCGAAATGTTTCATGTAAATGTTAGCATAAGTGGGCGCTGCACAATTTCCCATTGAGGTCCCGGACAGCTGTAGATACCAGTCGTTGTCCAGTTGGAAATAGCTCTGGTATAGTGTAAACATAGTTAACTCCATAAGGAATTGTTGCATGTCAGGTTCAAGATTGCTTTCTAAAATAGATTTTTCCATGGCTTCAATACCCCCAGCGTGGGGGATTGATGTGTAAAGTGAGCAGACGTCCGCTGTGCATAGTACTATGCGTTCTTCTTCGGAAATCTTGATGCGGGCCAATTTTTTGAGAAAGTCTGTCGTGTCTTGGATGTAGCTGTCCATCTGTTTGACGGTTGGTTGCAAGTACCGATCTATGAATTTACCCACAGGTTCATGGAATGAACCCCTGGTGGAAACAATAGGCCTAAATGGAGGGTCCTCTAGGCTCTTGTGGATTTTTGGTATCAGGTAAATAATTGGACTCTTGGGAAAAGGCTTAAGTAGGTATTTTTTTGTCCTGTCGTCAATAGTTCCACATTCATAAGCTTTTTGTACGATATCAGTCAAAATTTCTTTGAATTGTGTGGTAGGATTACCAGGAAGTCTCATGTAGGTGAGTTCATCTTGTATGTGCTCTTGTACCTTCCGGTTGTACACAGATGAGTTCATTACCACTAGGGCGCCGCCCTTGTCAGCTTTAACACATTTTATTTGTTTGTTCTCAGCTAACTTCTTTAAAGTGTCCTGATCCTTCTGTGTGATGTTTCTGTGTCCTTTCTTGTTGTAGTTTAACTTCATGATATCTTGGTTTAACAGATTTTCAAATAAATCAATGCTCTTGTGGCTTATCGGTGCTTCAAATGTGCTAGCCGGTCTGAGGCCCATCAGTTGGTCTGGTTTGCTCGGTAATGGTGGTAATACATGATCAAAGTAGTGTCGTAATTTGAGCTTCCGTACGAACTTGTATGTGTTGACCTGTAGCTCTAGCTGGTTGGTTCTATATGTGGGTACAAACGAGGTGCCTTTAGATAGTAGATTTAGTTCATGTTTAGTAAGTGTTATGTCAGATATGTTGATGATCAGGTGTTCTTTTTCTTGTTGTCCTTCTTTGTACTCCGAGTACTCGGATGAGCCGTTTCTTTCTCCTTTTCTTTTTCTTTTTCTAAGACCCCGCCTGGGTCGTTCATAATGTCTCTGCCTTCGGCTAAAAAAGGTACCGCAGTAGAAGATCCTGGTTGTTGACTGAGTTTCAATCCTTGTTGTCGGTTCATTTGACTGGGCAAAAGTTTTTCTAAGTGGACGGTTGGAAGTGTCACTGTCGGAAGAGGACGTATCCGTTTGTGAGTTGGGTGGTTTGTTTCTTCTGCGTTGGGCATATACATCAGCCCACGTGTACACCTCTCCCAATTTATAGTCTTGGGTGTCCCTTCTGAATTTTCTAATTTTCCGGTCGTTGATTTCTCGGGAATGCTTATCTATTTGTCCCTTTATGTCTTCCAAGATCTTTCCCCATTCTTCAGTGGTTGTCATATTAGATAATTCATCTTCCACTTCTTTTATCTCCTTGCCCAAATCAGTTAGAATGTTCGATAGTTCCTAAATTATTAATAATATTAAGTCCAAACTGCATTTATTCAATACTGCGTTCCATTTCTCTTGGAAAGATTTGGAGTTCTTGCACAACGATGGTTTCAACGCTATGCGTAACCCTCTGGGGATGCGCAGTGCACGGTGGTATCTTAGGAGCGTACTAGCGTGTAGTTTTTGATTTATTTCCCTTTTGGACAAATATAGTAACTGTCGTATGCATTGTTCCTTGGTGCGATTGGAGGTGTTGGAGGCTATGTCTTCGCTGATTAGTGCGTAGATGCGGGCTGTTTCATTTTCATCAAAGGCCAGTGTGTCTGCCTTAGCGTCGGTTGATCGAGTGATCTCATCATATTGCATGTTGTTGGTTGCGTGCTGCCACCTTTTGGGCGGATTCGTAGATATAATAATGTTCAGGATGGGTGGTGCACAGCTGTTTTGGTGTGTTTTAGTTCTTTTAAATTTAATTTAAACTTTAAATCAGTTGGGTGATCCACCAGGTAACGTGTCCGTCCTAGGCACGTCTATCCAACAAGTATAAATAGTGTGTCACCGTGGGACCATGGTGTCATCCCTGTACATTGGGCACTCCTTTGGTTCTCATAAAAGCGAGACTCCAAGTATCATTTGACGAATTATTTAATCATTCATCTGTGTCATCATTCTGTTTCATTTAAACCAGTTCCGGTCGTATCAATTGATCAAACTTTTTTCACAACATGAGTACATCCGATTGCTCCAATGCATTTCGGGCGGAACATGCCCTTCATTGGGGAGCTTCTGTAATAAAGCGAAAGACATAGCGCTAAGGATGGGCGACCATCGTGCAATCTAAATAAAATTAACTAAATAAAGTTATCAAAACGGTGTGCGAGGTCGCGGTGCTTATTTAAATTAACTCGGCTGAAGGAAAGTCCTGTGCGATACGTTTTCCAATTTAGTGCAGCATGCTACTGAATCAGTGAAAATATTAGTTATCTGTGGTTATTTGCCAGAGTGAGGAACAAAAGTCTGTGCAAACCTTCTGTGACCGTTAACGTAGAGTGTGCTTTAGCATAGGGTAAACTATAGCTGCGGGTTTCCAGTGCGAGTAAGCTACGTAAATAACAAGCAGTGAGTCTATTGGTAAAACTAAACCGGTGATTTGGTATTATAGTAGAACTTGCTAGGTGTAACAAAACTTACTCGATGTGCTGTGTTCGGCAGCTACGGTCGTCGGTGTCGCGATCTCAGTGCGGAAGTGAGATGCGGGAAGTGCTGTGTATTAGTGGGTTTTAGTAAACGTAAACAACGGACTAAGACACGCATTAAGAGGGGTGCGGCCATCTTGGATGAGAAAGAATTGTGACTATGTTAAAGAACAAAATATGCTAATATATAATACAAAACACAATCGCATCTTGCGGGAACAATGTCAAGAAGTTAAGTAAAGCATTTAAATAAAGCATGAAAATTCTAAACGGTCATTGAGGCCCATGGGTTTCATGGACTGCATGCGGGAAATCCAAGCCATCTCTCTCTGGAGTAGGTGCTTATTATTGTCCATGCCCTCGATCTTCTGCACCTGTTCTAAGATCAAAAACTTTAGTTGGGACACGTTATGTCGATTTTTATTAAAATGTGTTGCTACATTAGATTTAGGGTTCTTTAGTCTGATGTTAGATTTATGCTCGTTGATGAAAGTCTTTATTTTTCTCTCTGTTTTTCCAATGTAGCATTTTCCACATGGGCATTTAATTAGATATACGACATTGGAGGTGTCGCATGTGGCATTGACATGAAGTTTCACGGGAGTACCTTTCATGGGGTGATTCATAACAGTTCCAGTAATGATGTTATTGCAGTTTCCGCAGTTTCAGGAGGGTCTGGTGCCTTTGGTTGGCAATTTCTCATGGTGCTTTTTTGTCAAAATTTCTTTTATATTTGCACTGCAGGTGTAGGCAAATAAAGGTGGTTCCTTGAAGGTGGTACCAAAATCAGGTTCAATGCTCATAATCGGCCAATGTTTTAGGATTATTCGTTTGTATGAGGAACTCATATTCGAAAATTTAGAGACTAACACCATCCTGTTGGTTTGTTCACGTGGAGTTTTGGAGAATAATGTCTCCCTTGGGATGTCAATGGCTTTCTTTTTGGCACTTTCTATGAGGGTTGTTGGATATCCTCTTGCCTGGAACCTTTCTCCCATCTCTTGTAGTCTGGTTTGAGTTCGGTTGGGATCAGATGTGATTCTCCTGACTCTTAGCATTTGAGATATGGGTAAATAAGTTTTTAGGGATCCTTGATGGTGACTAGAAAAATGTAATGCGTTGTTTCGGTCAGTTTTTTTACGAAATAGGTCCGTCTCAAAACCTGTGGTTGTGGCTGTGATCTTGACGTCAAGAAAGGTGATAGTTTTGTTATTGATCTCCTAGGTGAATTGGATGCGTTCATCAGCTTGGTTCAATGAGGTCAAGGCTTGTGATAAAGATTCTTCAGTGTTCTTCCACACAATGAACACGTCATCTATGTACCTTGCGTACATTTTCATGTTGTTTGTCCAGTTGGGATTCTCATAGATGTTAGTTTGTTCGAAATGTTTCATGTAAATGTTAGCATAAGTGGGCGCTGCACAATTTCCCATTGAGGTCCCGGACAGCTGTAGATACCAGTCGTTGTCCAGTTGGAAATAGCTCTGGTATAGTATAAGGCTCTTCCCACTGCAGAAAGATACCTTACGCCACGTCAGAGTTCAGACGCCATTCGTGATCCATCATGCACAGACGGCGGAGTTCGTCCGCCCTGGCATTCAGAGAATCGGTCAGGTGTTGAACCACCAAAGTAACGCCTTGATGTTCCAGCCATGGCAGAGGCGCAGAGCCTCCTGACATAGGGTCCACGACCCCACCCCACCCTGTTTGTTGCAATACCACATGGCTGTGGTGTTGTCCGTGAACACCTGCACTACACTTCCCCGGACAGAGGGAAGAAATGCCTTCAGTGCAAGTCGGATCGCCCGCAGCTCCAGAACTTTGATATAAAGCCGGGACTCCGTCGGAGACAAGAGGCCTCTGAACTCTGCCTCTCCCATGGGGCCTCCCCATCCCAGGAGGAACGCATCTGTCACCACTGTGTGCTCCGGTTGGGGAAGGGAGAGGGATCTGCCATTAACCCAATCGCGATATGTGAGCCACCACCGCAGCTGTAACGCAGTGCCCTCCGAGATCAGGACGTGGTTGGACAGGTTGCCCTGATGCTGCTCCCACTGGAACTTCAGGTCCCACTGCAGAGCCCGCATCCGCCACCTGGCGTGTTGCACCAACAGGATGTAGGAGGCCATCAGCCCCAGGAGCCGTAGGGTCAACCTGACCGAAACTCGGGATAAAGGCTGAAAGATCGGAATAAGAGCCTGAATATCACAAACCCGCAGCTCGGGAGGATAAACCCGAAACTGCGCCGAGTCAAGAACCGCTCCGATGAAAAGGAGCTTCTGAGAGGGAATCAGGTGCGACTTCGGCACGTTGATGGAGAACTCCAGCAAATGCAGGATGTCGGCCGTAGTCTGGAGGTGGCTGACGACTGTCTGGGCGAGCCCGCCTTCAACAACCAGTCGTCGAGATAGGGGAAGACTGGAACCCCTGATCTGCGCAGATGAGCTGCGACCACCACCATCACCTTCGTGAAACCCGAGGGGCGAATAGCAACCACGTCCTACTTCTGGCCCAGGAACGTGCTCGATAGGCCCCTTGGCCAAGAGGCCCGTAACTTCCTCCTGCAAGGTTGCAAGTTATCCCCCGACATGCAGTGGCACTGTGGTGGCATGGCTGGAGGGGTCGCCTCGAAGGGGAGGGAGTAGCCTCTTCGGACGATTTGCAGCACCCACCTGTCCAAAGTGATGGTCCGCCAGTGGAGTAGGTGATGGCGAACCCTGCCTCCTACTGGCGTCGAATGCTCAGACTAGGAAGGCTTGGAGGCGGATGCTGCGTGGGTAGATGTTGGCTGACCTTGCCGTTATCCCCCTGCACCGCCACAGCGGTTACCACATCCGCGACCGCATTGAGGTTGGTTTTGCGGCCTCTGGCTAAACAAACGTGTGGTGGCGCCCCTTCCTTGGCCACGAAAGGGACGAAAAGCAAAGTCTGCTGGCTTTGGCCTGACAGGCCCAAAGACATGGCCGTAGCCCTGGAGTCCTTGAAACGCTCAAGCGCACTGTGTGCTTTGTCGCCGAACAAGCGACGGCCATCAAAGGGCATGTCCATGAGCGTATTCTGGACACACCCCGAAAAATTGGCGGACCTCAGCCAGGCGTGGCGACGGATCGCCACCGTCGTGGAAATCGATCTGCCCAGTGAGTCCGTGGTATCAATTCCACATCTGATAGAATAACGTGCTGCATCCCGCCCCTCAGCAAGAGCCTGGGCGAGCTGTGCCTGGGCCTCCTCCGGACACTAGGGCAGCACATCCGCTATCATATTCCACAAAGAGTGGGTGTAACAGCCCAAGTGGCATGCGGTGTTGATGGACCGCAACCCCAGGCTAACTGAGGAGAACAGTTTCTTCCCAAACTGATCAAGCCTTTTGGATTCCCGATCTGGGGGAGCAGTCGGGAATGCGGTCTGAAACATAGAGGCCTGGATCACCAGACTCTCGGGGGTGGGGTGTACGGACAGAAAGCAGGGGTCGCCCAGAGCCGGGCGGTGGCGTCGGGCCACATTCCGATCCACAGGGGGCACTGATTTGATTGATTTGATTTGAAGATTTATAAAGCGCGCAAATGCCCATATGCGTCTTGGCGCTGGGTGAAGTAGGGGACCGAAGATGCTGAACATTTAGTATACTAGCCAGAGGTGAATAGCAATGACTTTATCTCTTTCCGGAAGCAGAGCCGCGAGGGGCTGTTTTTAATTGCAGTTGGGAGCTGTTTATATCTTGGGACCTGGATCAGTTTTAGATTGCTAGATCTCAAGGACCTGGTTGGCTGATAACTTTTCAGGTGGGGTTTTAGGGACTGCGAGCCTATCCCATGGAGGGCTTTATAGGCCAGGCACAAGGATTTACATTTTATTCTATTTTTGATAGGGAGCCAGTGCAGAGAGCTCAATCTGTGAGCTATTGGCTCATGCCTGGGGATGTCTAGCACCGATCGTGCTGCTGCATTTTGGAGGCGCTGGAGTTTTGCCAAATGCTGGGCCTGGATTCCCGCATATAGCGCATTTCCGTAGTCCAATCTTGATAAAGCCAGCATTGTGACCACTGTTTTGCAGGATGCCAGAGGAATGAAACGAAGAAGTTTCCTGATCATTTTCAGGATGTACCAAATTGACGATGACGACTTATTAGCTTGTGCTTCATAGGACAGTTTATTGTCCAGGAGCATACCCAAGTTTTTTACCTTGTTCACTGGTGATGGGCAGTATCCTAGGCTGTCTGGCCACCAATCCTGAGACCAGGTTTGCAAGTCTGAACCTAACAGCATAACTTCACTTTTGTCTCCGTTCAATTTTAGGCAGTTCGTATGCATACAGTAATTGATCTGTTCCATACAGTGTTTAAACCTGGTAGCTGTCTCTTTCGCATTGTTTGAAATTGAAACCACTATTTGGGTGTCATCTGCATACGAAACTGGGAGGAAGCCACAGTTCCTAATTATAGCCGCCAGGGGTGCCACGTATAGATTGAATAGAGTGGGGCTTAATGACGACCCCTGGGGAACCCCGCGAGGGGATCTAAAGGATTTGGATTTGGTCTCTCCCAGTTGGACCATGAAGGTCCTGTTAGATAAATATGACGCTAACAGAGACCGAGCTGTCTTGTGCACTCCCGCCTCAGCGAGACAGACGAGGAGAGTGTCGTGGTTTACCGCGTCGAAGGCCGCCGAGAGATCTAACAAAATCAAGGTGGAGGGCTTGGACCAAGTGCCCCTCAGAATGTCTGTGAGGACCTCATTGAACTGCAGCATAGGCTCCGAAGAGCTTACTGGCGGTTGAAGCACCTCGATGAGGAGATTATTCCTCACGGCCGCCGCAGGGAGCTCAAGAGCCAAGACCTTGGCTGCCCTGTGCAACACCACACCATATGGAGCTCCCTCCTCCGTAGCCACGGAGGGAGGAGAGATGAAGCAAGTGTCAGGCGATGTGTCAAGACCACTGGCATCCCCCAGCTCGTCTGCCCAGTCCTGACTCAGCTAGCACTGCTGTGCCAGAAGGTCCTCAGACCCCTCCCAGTCCTCCTCTTCATCTGTGTCCTGATAAACAGGCAAAAATGACGGAGCCGGGTCATAGGTGAATTGCTCACCCACCGACGCCGGAGACAGTGCCACTCCGACGCCAGACCCGGACTGAAACCGGGGGCGGCAGCGTCCAAAGACGGCGCCATTGAGTGACACCATAGGGGTCGGCGCCAGCGGAGTAGTCGTGAGGTCAACTGGTGTCGACCAGGATCCAGGCCTGAACCCCGCATCGGCCTGCGGCGCCAGGACCGAAGTCGACAACGGCCCCGGGGCCGAAGCCGCTGGCTCGCTAGGAGCCCCAGTCGGGCCTGCGGGGCCCGCAGGCACGCGGCAGGCCTCAACGGAGGAAAGTGAGTCCTCATGGCCATGAGGAAATCACAAATCTCCTCCGGCATCGCATGCAGTCCAGGGACCGGAGGGTGTGGGACCGGATGCGACACCAGCGGCTCCGGCGGAGCCGCGCGGGTGGTGTCACCCTAACGCTCGGCTGAGTCCCACGACCGGCGAGGGGAGTCAGAAGAGCAATGTCGCTTCTTCAACTTCTTCTTGGAGTGCCTCGACTTACCCGAGTGTGAGGACTTGGAGCCCGACGAACTGTGATGACTCCAGCTCCGTGACAGGTCCCTCGACTTCCTCCTCGATCGGGACCTCAAGCGACACGGAGCCGACTGCCGGATCTCTAGAAGCTTGCGGGACCGCCCCCCGCCTAGCCTTCGACGTCAAGGCCCGGCAGTGGGGGCACAACATGTCGTCGTGGTTGGCCCCTAGGCAGTAGAGACACAGGCGATGGGGGTCAGTAACAAACATCAGTCGGTGACAGCCGTCACACAGCTTGAAACCGGGCATCCCTACCAGCACCAGGAGTCGAAGTCGACTTGAAAAGAGATAGTCAAAAAGACCAAAAAAGTTAGTCAAAAAGTGACTAAGGGTACTAGCTCTTCCCGGATTTGCACTTGCCGCCGTGGAAAAAAGAAGAACGGACGTCAGCGCGCGAGGGCGGCGTATAAGTGCTCCAGCGACGTCATCCGGGCGATCACGACGCAGACGACGGACGCGGAGCCGCAGACGACGCCTACCGACGCGCACGGGTACTGCTGACGAAAACTTTCCGGATCCAGTCTGATGCCTGGGGCTATTTCTAAGGTATGGAATCTAACACGAACGTGTTTCTTTCAGATACACTGCAATCAACATTGACAAGAAGCTCACCATGAAATTACAGATCAAAGCCATCTCCTCCTCCTGCTTTCTTACTCTTCGTATGCTATGTAAGGTTCTTTAAATGGCTACCCCGACACACGAAAGGTACCGTGACACAGATTCTCATCAACAGCCGACTAGACTCCGACAACACCCTCTAAGTATGAATTGTCACACACCTCCTAAAGAGACTTCAAACCATACAGAACGCTTCATCCAAACATATCCTCGGCCTTCCCTGACGAACCCACATCACACCCCACCTCTGGCAGCTCAACTGGCTCCCCGTACAAAAGAGATGCCAATTCAAGCTGT
This sequence comes from Lissotriton vulgaris, assembly GCF_964263255.1. Classification (NCBI taxonomy): domain Eukaryota; kingdom Metazoa; phylum Chordata; class Amphibia; order Caudata; family Salamandridae; genus Lissotriton; species Lissotriton vulgaris. The sequence continues at coordinate 771,775,248 of NC_141685.1, read as the reverse complement.
TGACTCATGCACCCAAGTTCTACACAACCAAGGAATCGCCTACATTAACCACCGCCTGAATTTCCACAACTCGTCAAGAAGACTACGCTCTGCCTCCCTTTCACTTGCCCATACTACCCGCATCTACAAAAGCAGAAGTAGAGGACGCTCCTTCTCCCACATCGCAGCATAGACCTGGAACAGCCTCCTCATGCAACTCCGGACCATCACCTCACTTCTGCAATTCCAAATGGCCCTCAAGACATGGATGTTCAAATAAGTATCTGGGACCTGCAAGCACCTGAAAACCCTATTGGGTGATTAGCCGCGCTTTATAAATCCTGATTGATTGATTGATTGAATAAAGGGAACATGAAGTCCTTTAGATAATTTTAAGTCACTGCTTAACCCCTTCGATGCTTGTGACGGAACCATTCCGTCATCAGTCACGGTTGGGCTGTGCTGATGACAGAATGGTTCCGTCACGACCACACCCATTTTAATAAGGGCCAGCACAAGAGGAGAATTCCATCAGCAGGGATGGTGTTAAACAACTGATGGAACACACTGGGTATGAATTAATGCCAGTTACCTGATGATGAAGCATGCCACTTGAATAAGTGGGAGAGGGTTTTAACAAAAACATAGGTAATCCCCAACTCCACAGATATACTTAAAATAGTCCCTATACTAGAACTGCTTTGTATGCCTGGCAGAAATACTCACTCATCCTTCCATAATACGAGCAGTGAGAACATCATAGGGCCAGTGGCTTATCACAAAATGATAGGGTCCCCATGAAGAATGTGAAGCGGGACCCCTGGGTCTCCATAAATCTCAAAGATATTTATTGGCCTTGAGCCCACTGGGGGAGGGGGTGTTTTGATCAAGTTATTATTTTTTGTTGTTGCAAAAGACACACCTATTTCCGGGATAACAGACAGCACACTCCTCTCTGCTTTCCAAAAACACATTACCCTGGTGTTTAACATTTTAGTGTGATATGTGAATGTATCAGGATAAAAATGAAATGCATAAAATACAAAATTACTATGTCTGCATTACAGAAAGTGATTCAGAAAAGGGGGTGGTGATGAACAGAGTGTCTGAATTAAGCAGACCACTCTTACCCAGTCCAAAGATCAGGGCTTGATCCATCACCGTTATTTAGCTCACTGCACCATCCCAGCTCAGAACCTGGCTATATGCAAATCAGTCTGTCCCTGGCCCAGTGCATCATGGGAACAGGGCAGACTAAACTACCAAGCCAATTCTTCACCAGAAAGGAGACAAGCTTCCGGGGACTGGTTTCTGGCATTTCAGCCGTCGTCGGCCCGGCTTGCTTGAATCCTGATGGTGCAGTGAGCAAGGGACTCATGTCTGAGTATACCCTGCCACACCTATAGTGGCCAAAAACGATTCAGAAAAGGGGGTGGTGATGAACAGAGTGTCTGAATTAAGCAGACCACTCTTACCCAGTCCAAAGATCAGGGCTTGATCCATCACAGTTGAGTCCCTTGCTCATTGCACCATCAGGATTCAAGCAAGCCGGGCCGACGACTGCTGGAATGCCAGAAACCGGTCCCCGGAAGCTTGTTTCCTTCCCAGTGTAAGAATTGGCTTGGTAGTTTGGTTTGCCCTGTTCCCATCATGCAATGGGACAGGAACAGACTAATTTGCATATAGCCAGGTTCTGAGCTGGGATGGTGCAGTGAGTTAAAAAACGGTGTTGGATCTAGCCCTGATCTCTTGACTGGGTGAGAGTATTCTGCTTAATTCAGAAACTCTGTCCATCACCACCCCTTGTTGTTAAATATGCATTTCAGAAAGTGGCCTATAGAGAAATCCAACTTACGAACCGTAGGGGAATCTCCTCCAAATCAATATTTAAATACTTCAAAATTTACATTACAGAAGACCTGCTGGCTCTCTAAGAGCAAAATTAAGCAAAGATCTCTAGAGATTGACAACTCTTCCACTATGCCTTTAAGGTCTAGAGCGTAGACAATTAAAATATTCTGCCACAATTGTTCCAAAGTTCCCCATTCCCTCTCTCACTTTGTGATATGGCCTCAATAGAAAATTGCATAGTATCATACGGATATTTCAAAACAACGTAGGACCATGGGAACATGAACCTGGATGGCGAACTATGTTTACCTAACTGGAAGCAGTTCTACAAAGTGGGATGAGTCTACTACACAGAAAATGGACACAGAAAAATAACATTATAGCAAGGGTCCAAATAAATTCAAAACCTTTCAGCCACTCATGATGGACACTATGCATCTCTCTCAATCGGGACAGAAGAGAAAATGATCAACACAAAACATGTGACACAATTTTATAGACAACTGTTTTAAGTACATTCATAAATTGAATAGACAGACAGCTGGATTTGGATGAAGTGATCTGCACAATAGCGGCCATGAGATATAACAAAGACTTTAGTCCAAGTATAAAAAGGTCAGCGAGCAACATTTTGGAGACCTGACCATTTAAATACTTTTCACAATCCAAAGAGGATGGCTGTGTAGTTACCTTTGAATACAAAAGTAAACAATTAGCTATCCTAAACATCCATTTTTTTACACCTACAAATTACGACAGAATTCGCCAATTCATTTGGGGGTCTAGAAGTAAAATCGAAGGTCCACAAAATCAAGTTATCACACGCCCAAATCAAAATGAGATGGGACACATCACCAGACTTGCCAATGAGGCAAAAGTAAATAGATTTAAACTTTGGGGAACAAGATTTACTGAGATTACTTCTAGTGACACCAAACAAACCACATCCAATCTAAAGAAGCATTCAGAATCTTGACTAACTCGACTATGGCTAAACTGAGAAGATGGAGAGTCAGCCAAAGACAATGACAATTTTAATCTAGATATTTCCTTGATAAATGAAATGTTTAACTTTATTTGTTGTTCTTTTATGTTAATACTTCACATTCATGTGTCACTACAGTGGTCACTGTTACAGCACAAGACGTGTAAGGGTGATTTTAGAAAAAGATGTATACACAAACAGATGAGCTCAGGGTATTCAGGTTAGCCTGCATTACCAGCGCACAGTGTAGCATATTAAAGAGTTGTAAGAAGTGAGAATTAAAAACTGTGCCTCCAGTGCAGGATTTTTGAAGGAGCATTCTTTTAATGAATTGCATTTTAAAAAACACAAATGTTGCCAGCGGGGAAGTCCAGGAAACAGAATCTGCCTTTGCTCACTACGCCACTGGAGTCAAGCTATCCCGGCTGATGACGGCTGATAGCCAGAAACCGGTCCTAAGATGCTTGATTCCGGTCCAGAGAAGAAATGGCTTGGCAGTTCGGGCTGGACTGTTCCCATGAGGCACAGGGTCAAGACTGATTTGCATATGGCCAAGTCTGAACTGGGGTGGCGTGGGGAGCAAAATAACGATGGATTAAACCCAGATCTGTGACTGGGGGTGAATGGTTTTCCAATGTGCAAAATTCCGTCCATCACCTTGTGTGTTTTGCTGTTCTCCCTCTGTGTGAAGGGTATGCCCAGACGTAGGTCCCGTGCTCACTACGCCACTGGAGTCAAGCTATAGTGGCTGATGACGGCTGATACCCAGAAACTGGTCCTAGGATGCTTGATTCCGGTCCAGGGAAGACATGGCTTGGCAGTTCGGCTGGACTGTTCCCATGAGGCACAGGGTCAAGACTGATTTGCATATGGCCATGTCTGAACTGGGGTGGCGTGGGGAGCAAAATAACGATGGATTAAACCCAGATCTGTGACTGGGGGGTGAATGTTTTTCCAATGCGCAAAATTCAGTCCATCACCTTGTGTGTTTTGCTGTTCGCCCTATGTGGGAAGGGTATGCCCAGACGTAGGTCCCCTGCTCACTACGCCACTGGAGTCAAGCTATAGTGGCTGATGACGGCTGATACCCAGAAACCGGTCATAGGATGCTCGATTCCGGTCCAGGGAAGACATGGCTTGGCAGTTCGGGCTGGACTGTTCCCATGAGGCACAGGGTCAAGACTGATTTGCATATGGCCATGTCTGAACTGGGGTGGCGTGGGGAGCAAAATAACGATGGATTAAACCCAGATCTGTGACTGGGGGGTGAATGTTTTTCCAATGCGCAAAATTCAGTCCATCACCTTGTGTGTTTTGCTGTTCGCCCTATGTGGGAAGGGTATGCCCAGACGTAGGTCCCCTGCTCACTACGCCACTGGAGTCAAGCTATAGTGGCTGATGACGGCTGATACCCAGAAACCGGTCATAGGATGCTCGATTCCGGTCCAGGGAAGACATGGCTTGGCAGTTCGGGCTGGACTGTTCCCATGAGGCACAGGGTCAAGACTGATTTGCATATGGCCATGTCTGAACTGGGGTGGCGTGGTGAGCAAAATAACTATGGATTAAACCCAGATCTGTCACTGAGGGTGAATGTTTTGCCAATGTGCAACATTCCGTCCATCACCTTGTGGGTTTTGCTCAGCAGCATGCTTGACAAATGGCTCCAGGACCTCACATTTATAACATGGTCTTAAAATAAGCTAATTGAAAAGCAAGATCACACCACTCTAGCATGTCAGAGTCTGCAATGGCGCTCGGCTGCAGAGAGAGTAAAGTTTAAACACTTTATAAGACACATAAGGCCAAAGCAGAAAGGCTTCCCACTCACTACTCACCTTCCTAGCTCCTGCCTTCGACAGATCACCTTAGAGCCGGACAACTGCCGTTCAATCCATTACCCCAGCAGTTTTTAACACACAGAGGCCACTTGTTGTTGACAGCTAGTTAAACAATTATGCCTGTGTCACAACACTGCCCATGCAGATTGAAACTGGTCTCTTGAATGGGACAGTGAAGGCACATAAATGTGATGCAGGATAACCAGCAGGGGTAGACACAACACACCATGCTATTCATCTGCTTTGAAACACTGAAGTCTCTTGGAAGATAAGTGCATTCGAGTCAATATTAACTCTATAAATGCAAACATTTCATAAGATCTTTCTGGTATATTAATATCTGCCTACTAAAAAAATGTGTTCATCTCAGTTGCACAGATTCATTTTAGTATGGCGTTTCAGCCTAAAAGGAAATGAATATCAGTGAATTCCCAAAGCAATGCCAGAAAACACTGTTATCAAAGGCGTAAAGTAATTATCTTTTCCAGTATTGAGCCTGTCACTGTATTTAGAAGTGTCCAGAGCTAAGGAGAATCAGTGATAGTCAATATCAATAAGGGAAGCCCAATGAACCTTTGTGTGAAACTTGTACCGAAAGATGTTTAGGCCCTTAAATAGAGAGGATAATGGGAGTAAACTGAAACTATGGGGCTGAACTTGACAGAAAAATTGAAACTTTAGCTGGGGTAACCTTCTGTATTATTAGTTCAAACGTTCTATTAACTATGCAGTGCTATATCAAGTGAACACAATAAATTCATCCCATAAGTTCTGTGACTCAACTGGAAAAAAGCTTTCAAATGTCTGTAAATGAAAAAATCTCCACAGGAAAGCACAAAAAATGGTATTAAACTTTAAATTAGCACGTTATGAGATGCTTAGGGGGGTGATGCGCACAGAGAAAGAAAAGTTCATTCAGTGAAGCAGAAGAGTTCCACCACCTTGCATCTTACCTCTGCAGTAGTGTTAACCAGCTGGCTGATTTGTGCACAGGCCTGTGGAAGAATACCGTCATAGTTGGATCTTGAACTGAAAGCATTCAACAGGATACTGGACTGTTTTAGCAAGAGCTCCATTAATGTATAGTCTATTGTCGCACCTAAAAACAAATGTCCATGGTATCAGGAAACAGAAAAACATAAACTTTTTTTTATTTTATAGGCAATAATCTACAACAACTTCAACTCTACCTCACTCCAGCACTAGGCATTGGTCAGAGTGAGTCTAATGGCAAGGTGACTCAATCAAACAGAGCCAACTAGCATTGCCAGTGAACTAGAAGGTGCTGAATACATGCCTTTCTGGTATTAAAGAAAAAATGTCCACTTCTGTAGCTGCCCATATCTCTTCCGGACTACATCTCTATCGGTTGAGTACACGGGGATTCAAAATTGAGCACTTAATGTTTGCTTGTATCTGGTTGTTGTAATATGGTAGCATACACAAAACATAAAGTAAGTCAGAAACTCATTAAACATGGGGCTTGAAAACAAAAAAGTTGCAGCACACTCTCAATACAATCCTAACATCAACAAACAACTCTGTCGCGGGGCGTGGCTTGAGCGCCGAGGGAAATGGCGGCGTGAGCCCGGAGCTCCGCGCCTCTTCCCCACAGGAATCCTGATAAAGGGGCCGTGGAGCCCGTGTGTGCCCCGGCGCCGATTGATAGCCCGGCGGTGACTGCTCGGGTGAGATCTGGGCAGCCGGCGACGTCACAGACCCAAGAACGACCGCCGATCGCGGCGGCCTCTGGAGCGGTGGGGAGAATGGCCCCGAGCAAGATGGCGGCCACGGCGGAGCCTTAAGAGGCGGCGGACTACCAGAGGAACGCACTGCCGGCGTGCATGGTGGAGGCGCGATCGCCGGCAGCGACGGACCCCACACGGCGAAGATTGCTCCTTAGCGACCGGCTGCGGTGTGCGGCGTTATCGGAAGTGGGCGGTGCGGACGTGGCCTCCTAGCGGCCCCTTGCCGTGCAGACGAGAATCGGAGCCCCGACCCGGCCCCAGGCACCGGCCGACCCAGCAGGTGAGCGGGGGCCGCCCAGAGAGGGGATCCGTGGGAGACGGTGCACGCGGCAGCGCATCCTGGGCCCCCCTCGCCCCCGCAGCAGTGGCCCACACAACCTATGGGGACATAAGGAAGGATCCCAAGTGGCAGAGAAGGGCCTTTGGCGTCCGGCCCACCAAGCCACCTCAGGGGGGGAGTGAACGATACCCCACAGTACCCAGGGGCCGGACAACGCGACGGACGCTCACACTGGGGCGCAGTGGACGAACAGTGAGGCCCCGAAGCGCACAGGGGTGGACCACGTGGCCGAGACCCGGGGTCAGCAAGCAGACGAGGAGAGCGAGAGCGGCGGGCCGGCCACGATGGGGAAGCCGAGGACCAAGGCGGAGGAGGCGGCAACATCGGGCGCAGTGGAGGGGGGCCCTGCGGAGCAGACAGACCTGCAGCGATTGCAGGACCGAATACTGGACGCCATAACGGCCACCAGGGATGCGCTCCACAACGACATAGCGCAGGTGGCGTCGGGGCTGGGCCTACTCCGGGCGGACCACGACAAACTGAAAGACAGGGTTAAGGAGGCTGAGGTGGTGATCGGGGTCATGGCGCCGGCTCACAAGGCGATGGAGAGTAAGCTGACGGAGGCCCTGGACCGCATAAGCACCCTGGAAAGGCGGGCGGAGGACGCGGAAAATAGAAACCGACGCAGCAACGTACGGATCGTAGGTGTGCCGGAGACGGAGGGGACGGGTGACATGATTGCCTACGTGGAGGAATGGCTGAAGACGGTGGTGGCGCCGGAAGGACTTTCGCCATTCTTCACTCTGGAGCGGGCCCACAGGGTCCCCTCAGGACCACCCAAGCCCGGGCTCCCACCCAGACCGATCATAGCCAAGTTGCTACACCACAAGGACAGAGATCTGCTCCTGCGGAGGGCTCGTGAGGATGGCCCCTTCCAGATTGCGAACAGTAGAGTTACACTCTTTCCGGACTTCACCTTCGAAACGCAGAAACAACGAGCCTCCTTCCTCACGATCAAAAGGGAATTGCGGACTGAAGGGATTCCCTACTCCTTGCTTTTCCCAACCAGGCTACGAGTGGTAGTGGACGACAAGGCGATCTTCTTCGCGACTTCAGCGGAAGCTTGGGACTGGTGGGAGACGTACAAGGCCGGGACTGACGGAGCCAGGGTGAGAGAAGAGCGAGAGAAAGAGCGGGAACGCTCGCCCAAGCGGCTGCGGAAATCGAAGAGACTCTGGAAACGGGGACGGGGGCAGCTGGGCCCATCGGCCTCTCAAACTGAGGCGTAACGACAGGCGGCGCTGCTGGAGGTGGGGAAGCTCGGCCGAGCAGAAGGTCCCGGATCTAAAGGGGCCACAGACTCGGACACTCATGTATCGGCCTCTGGATCGGAGTCGGACTTGTCGGGGATACACCGCACGGAGGGACCACTGGTGACGCCGCAGACGGCGGACGAGATCCTCAACATATGAACTACTGTCGATGCAGAATGGGTAATGTTTGGGGAACCGGGAGGGGGGATCGCTGCCTCCGCACATAATAGGGGCCGGGGCACATGGCGGGGCTCAGGGCGGAAGGACCATGAGGAACTGGGGAGGGAGTGTGGAGATGGGCGGCGCGGCCTCCCTCTGGACAAGGCCGTGCTCCGTACGCCCTTAAGGCACCCACAGCTACGGCTGTGTAGTTGAGACCTGGGTCATCAGGTACGGGAGTTTGGATGGGGACTGGTATTTCGATATTGGGGCCTGTTCTGGGGGAGGGGGGGGTTCCACAGTTGGGGATTGTTTGCTTTTTTTGATATTGTTGACCCTGGGTGTACCATGGGCAGGGCTGTTGGGGAGTTTTGTTTCTTACAGAGGGGGCACCATCACCGCCAACGGGCTGGACCTGGAGGGAGGGTTTCGACCAGATCACTGGGATAATGGCTAATGTAAATGGTTTGACTTGTATTACCTGGAATGTCCGGGGCCTACACACTATGCAACGCAGACACAAAGTGCATGCCTATTTAGTACGGAGGGGAGTACACATCGCGCTGCTGCAGGAGACGCATCTCACAAGGCAGGAGGGGGAGGCCCTACAAAGGAGATGGCGGGGACAGGTTTATCACACCAGCTATTCGGCCTATGCGCGAGGGGTGCTCATATGGATTAGGGCAGGCACGCCTTTCCAACTTATACGTCAATGGGTTGACCAGGAAGGGAGATATGTGGTGGTGGAGGGGAAGCTTGAAGGTAGAGATGTAGTATTGGCTAGCATCTATGCCCCAAACACGGACCAATTAGCTTTCCTAGCTACACTGTCAGGGACGCTGGCCCACTCCCTTGCGGGCCCGGTCCTGCTGGGGGGTGACTTTAACTCCATTGCCGACCCCTTGCTGGACAGGTCTCACCCCCCCCTTCGTGACTCCCCGGTTCACAGGCTCTCTAGGGGTAGGAGGGATTGGCAGGAGAGCTGGGGACTCATAGACGTTTGGAGAGGGCAACACCCGACTGATCGGGATTACTAATTTTTCTCAGGGCTCCATGACTTGCATGTCCGTTTGGACGCCATACTTTGCTCCCGGGAGGTGCTACCATGCGTCACTGGCTCAGAGTACCTATCGAGAACAATCTCAGACCACAACCCGCTCCTGATCCGGCTGGCGTGGGTGGCGGAGAAGCCCAGGGTTCCGCTCTGGAAACTGCGGCCTGAGACACTGGAGGACCCCCTCTTCGGGGAGGCCCTAGCGGAAGGCGTGACCTTGTATTTCGCGGAGAATGTAGGGACAGCAACATCAAGGGCGACGGAGTGGGATGCCTTCAAGGTAGTGGTGAGGGGTATCTGTATTAGAGATTATGTAGGCGTGCGGAAGGTACTGCTGGGCGATTTGGCGAAGGCGGATGCTGGACTGAGGGAGGCGGAGAGGAGGCGGCCTGGACGACCGGAACTTCAGGAATCACTCTGTTTGGCCAGGGAGGCGGTAGCCGTCGAGGTGGAGAGGCTCCGAGCCTTTGACTACAAGCGCTATGTGTTACGCTCCCATGTTGACGGCGATAAGGTGGGCACCCTCCTAGCATGGCTCTCGAACCCCTCCAGGCGATGCGCTCCCATACTCCAGCTGCGGGATATGATGGGAGTGGTGCAACAAACTCAACTAGGCATAGTCAACGTTTTCCAGAAATATTACGAGGGCCTATACAAGAGTGCCCTGGGAGACAGGGCGGGACTGGTGGATCCCTTCCTGGCTGATCTGCCCCTACGCCGGTTAGAGGCTGAGCAGGCGAAGGACTTGGGGTCGGACATTGACGTGGGTGAGATACGATCAGCGGTGAGGCGCATGGCGAGGAACAAATCGCCGGGGATAGACGGACTCCCCATAGAGTTCTATAACAAATATCTAGACATACTGGCACCGCGACTCCTGACTGTTTATAAGGAGGCCAAGGCGTCGGGTCGACTACCGCAGTCGATGAGGGAGGCTTTAGTGGTCCCACTGCTGAAGCCCGGCAGGGAGAGTGATGACCCTGCGTCCTATAGACCGCTCTCTATGCTCACCGCAGACTATAAAATCCTGAGCTCCATACTAGCGGCGAGACTCCTGCCTCACATGGCGGGGCTTGTACATGACGACCAAAACGGTTTTATACCGAAACGCAACACCACGGCTAATATCAGACGGCTCATCCGTATCATGGACGGACTGACCGAGGGGACAGGGACGGAGCTGGTCCTATCGGTTGATATCGAAAAGGCCTTCGACAGCCTCGAGTGGGACTACCTCTATGCTGTCATGGAGCGTTTCGGCCTGGGAGCTGGCTATATTCACTGGACTAAGGTCCTTTACGCGGAAGCGATTGCGAGAGTAAGGGTAGGACCGGCGGTGTCCCTCCGATACCCGGTGGAGCGGGGCACTCGACAGGGCTGCTCCCTATCACCGCTCCTTTTTGCACTGGCTATTGAGCCGCTAGCGGCTGCGGCCCGAACGGGGCGGCACACCCGCGGAGTACGGACCCGTGACGGACATCATTTCATCTCGCTGTATGCCGATGACTTATTACTATTCCTCTGCGACGGTGATGAGGACCTACGGAGGGCGGAAGCTCTACTTGAGAGCTTCGGAGAGATATCGGGCCTGCGGGTCAACTGGCCCAAGACAAGCTTGTTCCCGCTGCTGGAGGGCACTGCCCAGCCGCAACACCAGTCGGAGGCGACCTGGAACCCTACCTGCATGAAATACCTGGGGGTCCACATCTACCATAAGCCGGAAGACTTACTTGAGGGCAACCTGGGACGATGTGTGCGTGGACTGAAGGGCTGTATGTCCTTCTGGTCCACATTACCACTATCAGTAGCGGGCCGGATTTCCCTACTAAAGATGGTAGCCCTACCGAGATTACTGTACTATTTCCGGACGCTCCCACTCTGGATACCTGGCTCCTTCTTTAAGCTCCTTAAATCTCAAATCACATCGTTCATTTGGGGAGCGGGACGGTGCAGAGTAGCGCTGGCCACGCTCTCTCGCCCGAAAGATGAGGGGGGTTTGGCGGTGCCAGACTTTGAGCTCTATTACCTAGCGGCCCAATTACAGGTCTTCACGCAGGAGGTAGCGAGGGTATTTCGGGGCCCAGAGGACGAAAGTTCGCGGGGAACGCCCAGGCACGTCCTGGCGTACATAACCCTCCAGCAGCGGCTGGACAGTCGGGATTTGTCGCTGGAACAGCGCACGTACCGTCAATGCTGGAACCGGACCCAGAAGAGAGCGGGTACCCGGCGCCCTTACGCGCCTGAGATACCACTGGCCATGCTGACGGCACTACCACATGGCGGCGACTGGTCGCACCTGCAGGAATGGGAGGAAGCGGGAATACAGGTAGTTGGGGACCTCTTTGAAAGTGGAGCACTGCTCCCGTTCCAGGAGTTAATAGAACGCTTCGGTATCCCGAGAGGGGGATTTCTGCTGCACGCAGCGGTAACCAGGGCGATGCACGCCCACTGGGGCACAGGGCTTGGGGAACCCGAGACGGCAGCGGCGTGCCAGTACACCATGATGGCGGCGGGCACGATTAAGGCGGTTACATGCCTGTATAATCGAATGATTAGGGAGAATATCCCTCCTCTCACATCCCTAAAAACCAAATGGGAGGCGGATCTGAATAGGGACATACCGGACACGACCTGGGCACAACTTGTCCGTAGGGCTCGCAACAGCACAAGGAACGCCAGGTTCCAGCTGATCCACTACTATGTATTGCATAGGGCGTACATGACCCCAGGTAGAATCAGGCGGTATTTTGGCGATGACACAGCAGCCTGCCCCCGGTGCCCGGAGGAGGGGGCTGAGTTAGTGCACATGCTATGGGCGTGCCCGGCCCTACGGGACTTTTGGCAGGAAGTAGGGGAGGTACTGAATGAGGTGACTGAACGATCGATAGAGTACGGACCGGCCGAATGTCTTTTGCACTGGTTTCCCCATACCCCCAAAAATAAGCTCACGAGTAAGTTCATCGACATGGGACTGATGGTAGCTAAGAGAGAGATCACCAAGAACTGGAAGGCGAGGCTGGGGCCTACTCCACGGAGGTGGCGGCAGGAGTTTCTGAAATGGGCCATGGCTGACAGCGCACATAGATACCTACTTGCGCGCAGGACCCCTAACCAGACAGCGGCTGACACTGCGACCGCATGGGAAGTAATGGTGCAGGCACTCAGGGATAGCGAAGCTGACGCAGAGGAGGAGACTCCCGGGGTGGAGGGCACGGAGGAGGCGAGTTGAGGCCCCAGGAACAGCAGGAATATGGGGAGCATGAAGCTAGCAACCCAGGGATGGTAATAGCGTGGCCTTAGGCGGGTGATGGTGTGCGGGGTGGGATGGGGGGGGGAGTTTTATGGGTTAGCGCAGGGAAGGGGAGTTGGGGTCTAGCGCGTAGTTTAGCAGGACTATAAAAGTAGACATACACTTAATCCGGACACTAACCACTCCTCTGTATGGAACGTCAGGCATTGATGTGCAGAGGCTTCAACGCCGCCCAACCCCCGGGTTGTGGGCCGGACGGCTGTGTACTGATTGAAGAAATGTATTATATATCTGCTGACACTTATGATGCTACTGCTATGTGTGTATTGGCCTGTACAGGTATGACTACAATAAAAATTATTTTAAAAAAAAAAATCAACAAACAACTCTGTCACCATGTTTTTTTTTCAAAGATTAGACTCTTTTTTTTAATGGAACAAAATGACACAGGGCTTAGTCAAAACAGTTGCAGATATCATCTTCCCAGTAATTTACCAATATACTAAAATATTTAAAGTTTACGTGTTGGAAAGAATTCCTAAATATCCAGCGCTTTGCAGACACCTACAAAATACTCAAACTCAAAAGACATTATTATGAACTGCCCTGTTCTCCTCGGGACACTTAAGTTTTAAATGCTGCTAAAACAAACTATGCCACGAATCATAATCCCAAAACCCACTCCAGACAACTCACTGAGCTCTTCAAAACAATCAGAGGTCGAGGGACTACATAACAGCTGGTACAATGGAGGGATAGCGCTCCCAAATCTCCAACTGTACTACTGGGCCGCACAACTCAAAGTCATAAATCACTGGATCCACATACCCTATTACGACCCAGCCTATAGCGCAGACTGGGCGCAATTGGGAACGAATAACATGCTCGCGGTACTCTATAACAGAGGTTTAGTCGCAAAATTAGTGGGACCTACTAAACATACAGCGCTGATTTGGTATGCGAGAGTAAGGGCTTTACACAGTGGGACAATATAGGCATCTCCACAGTGGGAGATTTATGGGACAAAGGAACAGTGATACCATTTACACAGTTGCAGCAGCAATATAATCTAGGCCCAAATGAAAAATTTAGATACATGCAAATACGGCACGCTTTACTGATGGTACTACTAGATACTGAAGTCCCTGAAGCTTCCCCGTTAGAGGACCGACTACTGACGGGCCATATGCCCAAAGGTGCCACTTCTTTCACATATCGAAAACTACTTAACAATCTGCCAGACCCCACAGGTATATTGATAGAGAAATGGACTGCAGAGGTGGGTGACATGGATGACCCGGAATGGAGAGAAGCTTTAGCATCACCTAAGGAAGTAGGCATTTCTGCCAGGCTTAGGTTAGTGCAACTTTAAATCCTGCATAGAATATATTATACAAGGACAACCCTACATAAAATACAGAGAGCACCACACCCATTTTGTTTAAGAGGTTGCGGGGAAGAGGGGAACCTTTTTTCATACAATATGAGACTGCCCAATAATAGCAAACTATTAGAGACAGGTGCTACGCACTATATCACAGACAACAGAAACATCACTCCTACCAGAACCAAGAAAATGTTTGCTAAACATATGGGAACCTAACGACCTTACAAGCTATGGGCAGATCTGGACTACACTGGGTCTATTAATCGCCAAGAGAGACATTGCACAGAAATGGGGAGCGGCAGAGGTGCCGACACTGTCTGCATGGTGCAGAAACATGGACCTAACGATCACTGAACGTACAGTATATGCCACCAGAAAGTGCCAGCGGAAATGGAATAAGATATGGGCGCCATGGAATGCATTCAGAGGGGACATTTGTGATCCGCTACTAGAATCAGATGGAGATAGCTCAGATGAGGAGATAGAAGGGGAATAACGGGAGGGAGGGTTCGAAAATAGGATAAGGTACTGACACAGCAATAAGCTGCATATAGCTTTAACGAAATGGCTTATTATAGGAGTAATGTGATCTACGTCCATAAGGAATGTAATTGATTAATGTATGTATTGCCAATTTTACTGATGTTGTAATAAAAACAGTTAAAAAAAAACAATCAGAGGTCTACACCAATACAATAAGTGATTGCAACAACCAACAACAATCATTGGTAAATGAGTTAGGTTTCGCCTATAAGATTAATAATAGGCTGTTTTTGTTGTAAGTTGTAGCTTGCTGAGTAGTTGTACAATATAAGTTACAGAAAGTCTGTTAAAGTGTTATGACTTGTTTATGTACTACAAGGCAATATATTGTGCTGTTACTAGTGGTATAGTGTGGGTAAGTATTGTGTTGTATTGTATTTTGGTATTTGTTAAGCGCGTGGAGAAGTGTGGCTCAGGGGTTAGAGGCGGCAGACCCGGAAGCTGAGATCGGTCCTGGACCAGGGTTCAATTCCCCGCCTCGGCGGGTCTTGGGCTAAAAATTCCACGGACTCAATAATTCTCGCTCCGGTGCCTTCTCGACTCACGGATTCACACTCTGCGACTCTGGGCAATAGCTTGCTTAATCTCCACAACGGCCCCTCGCGGCGGGATGCCTGACTTTCACCTTGTGGATACCCTGCTGGGGCTATCTCACAGGGGAATACCAGGACGGGTTCCCTAAGCAAGCGCCGGGAAACCCACTGCGGGTAGCTGTGCGCTATATAAGCTCAAATGCATTTACATTACATATCACCCATAGGTCTCATGGCGCTAGCTGACACTCAGAAAACCAGAAGAGGTGGGGCCGCAGTGCTAAAATAGCCAGGTTTTAAGGGCTTTGCGGAATCTCTTATGATCGGGTTCCAATCGGAGCTGTAAAGGCAAGGTATTCCATGTTTCAGAAGCAATTTTGGAAAAGTATCTGTGCCCGTTCCTTATTGTGCGGACTTTTAGTACTGTTAAGAATTGTTTAATGGCAGAGAAAAGGGTTCTGGCTGGTTGGTATTTGTTCAGTTTCTTAGCTAGATAGTGTGGCCCTTTGCTTTTAAGGGTTTTGTGGACCATACAGCAGAGTTTGAAATTGATCCTCTTTCTGATGGGGAGCCAGTGGAGGGTCTTCAAACTGGGCGCAGAGGTCGAGCGGGGGGGGGGGGGTAGGTTTAGGACTAGCCTTTTCTGCAGGACCTGGAGCTTTGTCAGATGCTCACCATTTATGGAGGCAAGTAGTGCATTTCCGTAGTCCAGACGGCTAATGATTAGTCCCTGTGCTAGGGGCATGCGAGAGGAGAGGGGAATCCACTTGGAGATTTTCCTCAGATTGCTCATTAGACCATAGCTGGTACGTGCTACATTGTTTATGTGGTTCGCCATGGAGAGTTTGTTGTCTATTACTATACCAAGATTACGGGCTGCTGTCTTAGGTGGGGGGCAGGGTCCCAAAGAGGGCGGCCACCAGTCATCTGTCCACAATTTCTGTGCATCACCAAAGAGCATGATTCCAGTTTTGCTTGCGTTGAGTAATAGGTGGTTGTTTGTCATCCAGTCATTTATGCATTATTTGAATCTAAGTTTAGTGGCAGCAGGGTCAGGTCAAGGGTGGTTAGTAACTGCATGTAATCAGCGTATGACACTGTTTTCAAACCCATGTGCTCTGATGATTTTTGCCAATGGGGACACATATAGGTTAAAGAGTGTGGGGCTTAGTATGGATCCCTGAGGGACTCCCTTATCGATTATCTGGCTCTTGGATGAAAAATCTCCTATTTGGACCTTGGAGGACCGATCCGTCAGGTAGCTCCTGAGCCAGTTCAGAGCAGAGCCCTCGACACCAAAATCCGATAGGCGCTCCAAAAGGATGTCATGTGAGATGGTGTCGACAAATCAAGTAAAATCAGGATAGAGGATTGTTTTGCGTCAAGAGAAAGCCTGATGCTGTCAACCATCTCTAGTAAGGCAGTTTTGGTGCTGTGGAAGGCCCGAAACCCCAATAGAGATGGGTGCAGCAGATTATTGCTTTCTAGATATTTAGATAGTTGATTGTTGACCAATGATTCCATGATTTTACCAAACAGGGGTAGGAGAGAGAAATCGGTCGGTAGTTAGCAAGTTGTTTAGGGTCGGCCGTCTCCTTTTTTAGGATTCGTCCGATTATGGCCTTCTTCCAGTGTGAAGGTATGGTGCATTGTGATAGTGAGAGATTGAAGATTCTGGTCAGACTGGGGAGAAGGGCAGGTCCGATTTTGGATAGAATCTGAGAAGAGGCAGGATTGGTCTGTGATCCAGATTTAATACCGTTTAGAGTGAGGGATACTTTTTCCTCTGTTACAGTGTGAAATTCTCCGAGGGGGGTTGTGTGCCAGGGAGGAATCTCAGTGTGTATCTGTTTAGGTGGTGTGTCGGTTGACTGAGGAAAAAGTTTATGAATGTCGTTTATCTTGTTTACAAAAAAGGATGAGAGGGAATCGACCAACTCCTGGGAAGCAGTATGCGATTGCTGGCATAAAGGGGGATTGGTGAATTCCTTCACTATTTTGTGCAGCTCTTTATGGGAGTTGGAGGCCTGATTTATTCTATTTCCTAGGTAAACTTTTTTAGCTGTGGCTATATGATCCATATAGAGCCGATGTGTTGTTTAGTAGTACTGTCTGTTTATTGCGTTTTTTGTATGACTCCATTTGCGTTCAGCCTTTCTGACAGCATGTTTATAAATTTTTAGGTCTGGGGTGAACCAGGGGGAGAGTTTATTAGGGCATCTAGTTTTCTTCTTAGGGGCGATTGTGTCTAGGGTCGTGATGATAGCTAGTTCAAGACATTTGGCTGCCTTGTTTGGGTGGGCTATCTCCGAAGGGGAGAGGGGAATAAAGTGTTTTGAAAAGGACTCTAGGTTGATCTTATTCCAAGGTCTACTTAGTTTAGGTTCTTTCATGGAATGAGGTAGAGTCGAAATTCCGTGTATGTGGAACCTTATTACTTAGTAATCAGACCATAGAACTGGAAGTAGTTAGTCGATCTCTACATTGGGAAAGTTTGTGAATAATAGGTCTAAGATGTGACCAGCGATATGGGTGGGTCCTATCACCAGTTGCTTTAAGCCCAATGTGTTCAGGTTGGTGGTGAGATCATTTGTGTGAGGATCCGATAAGAGTTCTGCGTGATAGTTAAAATCCCCTAGTAGGAGGAAATTATCCGTGGCCAGGACATGTGGTGCAAGAGTCTCAGTTAGATTGCTAGTGAAGTGGGCTTTGTTACCGGGGGGCTGGTAGAAAAGGGCGCCTCCCCAGGACTCCTTGCTGATGTGCTCTATTGTAAAAATACAAATTTCGCCCCATTCTGCCTGAAAAGATTCTACAGTATGCATTTTAGTCTTTGCTCTGAAGGCAATCGCTATTCCAGCACCCCTTTTGTCTTTCCGATCTAGTCTAGTCAGCTGATAGTCATGAGGGAGGGCTACAGGGACGTCGGGGTGTGAAGAATCTTGGAGCCATGTCACCGCAATAATGATTCACCCACCATTTTCCTTTTCTTTTTTCTGCTTGTTCAGGTCTCGCATATGATGATTCATTGTAATATCCTTTTTGCCTCTTCGATCCTTATTGTACTGTATTGTCTTGTACTTTGTTTTTGTTTCTGATTTGAAATAAAAATGATATGAAATAAAAAAAAAAGAAGAAATCAGGCTTTTCTGAGTCCAGTAGGGACTAGATTTCTAACGCGTGTTTTGGAAGGGGGTGTGCATTGCAGTATAAGCCAATCAGGTGTTTGGACTTTGGGGTTGTGGAATGTATTTGGGAGCGTTTGGTATTGCGGTTAGCTATCTTGGGTTGCCTGCTGAGTGGAGGGTACTCATGGGTTGTGAGACCCGTGATCGGCTGGAAGGGGATATTGCCTACCTCCTGGGGGTGTACTTTATTAAATGAGTGAAGTTCGTAACTGGTGTACTGAAGGATAGCCATCACTGGCTAGCGGGGAGAGAACCGTGGGCGAAACAGGCAGAGTGTCTGGCGTCAGTCAGGCACAGCCGGGCGCAGACGGGCTTGCCTGTGGTGCACCGTTGCACACCCGCTCTGCGCACTTCTTTTTAAGACAGGAAGTGGGCGGGACAGCAGCAGCGTGTGAAGTGCTGACCTGGCGTCAGGGAGAAGTGGGTTAAAAAGATGGTGGTGCTTGTCCCTTTCCACCCAAACAGCACAAGCTGCGGTGGACCAGGGGAGCACGAAATGCACAGGTGAGTGGCGCAAGAATAAAAGTTTAAAAGACTAGCAGAGTCAGCTCTGCCTAACCTGTCCTTGCTGAGGCTTTGGCTTTGTGGATTCGCTGTGTGCCCGCTCGGCGCACTTCCTTTAAAGACAGGAAGTGGGCAGGACAGCAGCAGCGTGTGGAGCGCTGACCTGGCATCAGGGAGAAGTGGGTTAAAAAGATGGTGGTGCTTGTCCCCTCCGCGCAAACGACCTAAGCCGCGGCGGACCAGGGAAGCACGAAATGAACAGGCGAGCTGCGCAAGATTAAAAGTTTAAAAGCCTAGCAGTCAGCTCTGCCTAACCTGTAAAGTAAATAAAAGAAATATTTTGAAAAATTCAATTAAACAGAGAAATTATAGAATTAAATTATGTAAAAGCAATATTATGGGATTAGAGGAGTTCTGATTTTTGGACTCGGTGCCACTGCACCTGCTGTACCATATACATCATGTCCCTAGTGCCTGCAGAGAAAAAAACTATTTGACATTTTTAAAAAGTGACATCTTACTCGATATGCTCACAAAAGGAATAGCTTCAGATTCCCAGCCTTCAAGGACTTTAACATCATAGCCTTCTTCATGTAGCGCATACATTAAAACTATATCTTCTTCCTCAATCATTAAAGCCCCATTAGAGATACCACCTTCCACAATACACACATAAACATATCTTAACACCAGGCACCCACCTCTCTTCACTAAAAAAAATGCCACAAAACTGTCCATCGTAGAAAAATCCCCATCGTCATTCTGCCAAGCCAAGCAACTATTGCTGAATTTCTCAACTCCATTTCCTCATTAAAACTAAAATAAAAGAAGGAGCAATCACCAAGAGACTGGCTATAATTGATCATGGCAATCTTTTTCCGGATTGATAGTCTGCATACAGCACTAGCTGTAGCAGAGAAAATGACACATCCAAGTAGTAGATCACAGACTTCTCACTAATCCAAGGAAGCTCTATATAATAGTCCTCTCTAGCTCTGCATGCTTAGGCACAGTCAGCTTCTCTCACAGCGCGTAAGGACTGAAGGACTTTTTTCTTCCTTCCTCGCAGACAGATATCCAATTGGCAAAAGACAGCCTTCCCGATTCTTCCCTTATAGATCCTCCCAGTGACTAGTGGGAACTCTCCCTGTGCCACCCAACAAAAATCCCCAATCAAGGCGAAACTGGTCTTGTGTTGCTTGTGTTCCTGTTCGGAGAAGGCCTGGCTTAGAAGTTCGAGCTAGACTTTTCCTATTGGAGCAGGGTCAAAACGGATTTGCATATAGCGGGGTCTAATCTTAGGTGGGCAAATCAACAATGGGTTAGAATGCCACGTTGAGCGTTTGGCAGTGGTTAGACTTATTACAAGCATCCTCCCATCACCTATTGTGTGTTTGATGTACCGCCCTACGCGACCAAGGGTATGCACGCTCTGACACTGGAAACAAGCTGCCCCAACCGAAAAGCCCAAATTAGGGCAAAACCGGTCTCACGTTCCTTGTGTTCCAAGTCGGAGAAAGCCTAACTTGGCAATTCAGTCAGGATTGTTCCTGTTGGAGCAGGGTCAAGACTGATTAACATATAGCTGGGTCAAATCTGAGGTGCCATGGTGGCCAAAAGAACGATGGGTAGTGGTTGGACATAATTCAAGCATTCTCACATCACCTTTTCTGTGTGTAATCACGCAGAGATAGACGATACCAACAATCTTGAAGAGGCAATATGACACCTTACAGCACATTCTACAAAGCAATGATACCCTCCTTACAACATTAAAACATCCTCCAACCCCTACTTTCCCAACAACTGTCAAACTCAACACCATACCAATGCCCCAGAGAGGGCCACTTAACTAATTTAATAGCTTCACCCATCCTAGAACACCTACCATGACTTTGCGTGGCCATGCAGTCACAAGGGCTCACATAGAGGAATCTGTCTTTGCTCCCTGTAAGTCCTACCCACAAGTATCACCATTGCTAGAGTGTACTATAATCCCAGGTAACAGATCTTCCAATATGGAGCGTATACCTTCTTCCATTTCAGTGCAATAACTAGTTTAGCAACCAGAAGCAGCAGGTACACACGTTTCCACGTCCTAGAGTTCATCTCTTCGTACATTACCATTTCCTGACTGAAGAAAATCCGAAAAGAATCTTCTGGGGCACACATATCTATGATCTGTCACCAAACGAGCAAATATGTGCATAGCTCCCCACAACCATTACAGCATTGTCCTTAGTTATTCAAGTAGGGCACCTTTAGCCTGTACAGAGTAAAGTACAAACCTGTCATAACATTACATGTGGGTTTTCAAAGTTGAACTACAGTATTGTTTCAAGTTAAAAACCTCCAGGGTTGTGACCCTTTCTCCAGTTGTACCTTCATACGCAGACCCTGTTCCCATTTACTAGCCTTTCTCTGTTTATGTTCCCCTTTATTACTTAGCTGGGTTGCCCTGTTATTCAACCACATTCAGTGCCCCCTTATACAGAAGTTACTTCAACAGCGAAGAAGCTAAACTGGGGCAACAACCCTAGCATACACCCCAAAAATAGCCATCCATTAATGCTCTATTCTCAATTCTCAGAGGCTTTGAAATATATACAAGAAAAGTACAAGAAAACGTTCAGTTTTTTTGCTGCCACTCTTCCCAATAAGACACACTTTAATATCATCATCTCTCCATATGTGCCTTCATCAATGTGCAATTTGCTGGAATATTAGAGTAACAAAGTTTATTCATCTTACCTGTAAATCTAATACCCGATATTTAGCTGAGTCATGAACTATTTGAAATCGAGCATATGACTATGTTTTGGCTACTTTTCACTGGCAGAGAAAGGTTTCGATTTGACATATTCAACCTTACAGACTGAAACTGCACTGTACTGGTCCAGCAGGGTTAGTAAAGGGATGGGCAGCCATCCAAGAAGGTAAGGGATAAAATCACACTCTCTGCTTAATGCTTAATTGCCCTTAAAGTTATCCCTCAAACCTTTGCCTTCGAACTCAATCAATGCTAAGGGCTCCATGGTGAGAACAAAAAACTGGTTGTGGAGGAAGGGAGCAGGGGACATCCTTGTCTCATGAGGAGCAATAATCTTGAGTACATGCCTTTCATCCACAATCTGGCTTTATGTCTTTGGTAGTGTTAAAGAAAACTCTGGCTTCAATGTTTAGATTAAGTCTCCAAGGTATTTATTGCAAAAAGAGATCTGTGAATCACAGAACAAACCAAGTGAATTCCCCTAATATCTGTAATGGAGGCAAGATTCACTGAGGCAGGGCACAGCCAACATATATATCCTTTTTCTGAAGTTTCTAGTATCTGTCATATGACCAAGTTCGTACTAAGATGCAGGTTGGTGCATGGGTGGGATCATGGGAGCGGGTCAAAATGCCCAGTATAGTTTCAGATGAGCAAGCTGACTTGTAAAAACATTGCCTAGGATGCCAAGTAGTTTCGAGTCTCCCCGGGTACTTACAGGCTATGTTTGGGCAAGCATTATTAAAAACTAGTGTATTCAATCACACAGTTGCTTTCCATTACCCTTGAAGTAACCCTCTGCATAAAACTCCAGTTCACTGTATTGAAGGCCTTTTGAGAGACTGGTAAAAGGTAAAAGCATGGATTTCTTTTTCTAACAAATCTTAGTTGAGTAAAACGGTATGGCAAAATCGTTTCAAGTTTATTAGCTATGACTTTCATGTATATTTTATCATCTACATTGAATAGGGCTATTGTGTGATAAGAGGATCAATCTGTTTCATTCCTGCATTATTTGTGGCTCAGATTTATGGCTGCACTTTCCGCTGACTGTTTAATAATCCTGTAATCACTGAAGTAGTTATATAATGCAGCATTGAAACTAGACTGTCCCATAATGTCCTTTAGAATTGCCTGGAGTCCTTCCAGTCCTGGTTCCCTATTGGTTTGCAGATCTTTCAGTACATAAACTATTTCCCCCTTAAAATTCGAGCATCCCCGGCCTCCGGTGTTTTGGCGTGACGACCAGATTGTGGAGATCAGTTAGAAATTCTCCTAGAAGGTGCCAGATAATGCCCACTATAAATGTGCCTTTCTGTAGAAAGATCTGAAAACCTTTTCTTTCCTATGTTCCTCTGATTCTTTAGTTCTGCCATAGTATTTTACAGCCTTGATGAATCTGTTGATTTTAGCTTTCAATCATCTTGAAAGATACATTGGGTCTTCTCTTTTTTTATGTAAAATCTTTGCTTCAGGACTTAGAGGGCTTTCTCTGACTAATCAACAGCTCTCTAATGTTTTGACTGTTTTAATTCCCATCAACTTGCATTAGGGTCTTACCCTGTTGGCATTTTAAACCATCTCTATCATCTTGTCCTGTAATGTCACCCAGGATATTTCAACAATGTAATTTATAGGCAACATATTCTTTGATGAGTTCCCTTAACTCCCCTCGATTGGTCACATCCTGCAAAAAGTACCATTGTATTCGTCATTTGAAGTTTTTTGACGTCTATAGGTGACATGCCAATAGAGCAGTGATTGATGCATGATCCTTTAGGTAAAATGGATCCTTACCTGATCTGTCATCATACAAACTAACAAACCTCAAATTGTTTGCTGCAGTTCCCATAGAATTACACAATTTTGGATTCAATATGCACATTTTTCCCATGCAGAAAACTCTTGCAATCCAAATTCCATTACCTTCCTGCCATGACATGGCTTGGACATCGCACCTGTGTTTAGTATGTGCAGTGCATAGAAGTTTTGGAAGCATTTTAATACTAGTTCATAGTTTCCTACTTAGCGTAATGGAGGATGAGCATCAAACCGCTTTATGACCTCCTCCTTCTTTAGTCGCTACCACTTAGTAAGAAGTGGCACCTTGTTTGTCTCATATATATTTTATCACCCCTTCATCTAGAGTATTGTCTTTACTTCTTTATGGGTTTTGGAGCTCCTATGTCTGGTTTCTTCTTCAACTTCATATATATTTAGAGCCTTCTGACTTTCTCTCACCATTCTTACATGGTAGGGTTTTTGGTCTATCTGAGTTTGGAGGCCACAGTAGTGGATCACCTTCTGCAAATCCTCCATCGTATGATTCTGAGCCTTTCTGTTAAGCAGTGTGTCTTGTCCTGAAATAAGAGTACCACCTTCCGGAAGATCACAGTTGTGTGTTGCTAATTATTTTTTCATTTGGCTAAAAGACATTTTTCATCAATGTCTCTAAATTTCCTTATTCAAGGGTCTCTTGGGTCTTGCCCAGTGTGCCCATTTTTATGCCAGTTTCAGCTCTCTTTCAGGTAAAGGATGCATGCAAATAGACATTCTAAGTAACTTATCAGACTGTTAACTTTCCCCTCCTTTTATAATTTCTATACCGGATACTGTCTCTCCTAGCATGGTTCTCAGGAATTTCATATTGTAGGTTGATCTCAGTTTCCACTTTGACAATCCTGCCCTTCATGGACATCTACATCATGGATAGCAATTGCATTTTCTATTCTTCCACTTGTTTTCATTTCCACTTCAATCAGATTGAAGAGTGACAATATCATCTGCAGAACCTCTTACTTCCTCAATTTAAGTCTACACATCTTTCTGCCACGCCATTGAATATCCTCCAAGTATGCGTTCAGCACTGTCTTGGTCATAGAGATATCATCCTTATTTGCCACCATCTCTCTCCTATTTTGAAGGGCCGGCATCCCCACCGGTCACAGCTAAATGTCATATTGAGAAAGCCAACATATGCAAGCAGTATTGTGCCTTTTCCTCTCAGTGTCCTTGTCTCTAGAGGAGTCCACACACAGTGACTCAGTGTTTGCAACATCTTCCGCCACTCTGACATATTTCGCAGATTTCGATGGTCACTGTTGTCAGGTGCTCAATCGCATGTAAGTCTCGGCATGGAAAAGCCTCACCTGTGCCTGTTTGTCATAGCTGTGCTCTCGGCCACAGAATACAAACTTCAAATATACAAAGCCGTACTATATGGGCAATGTAAGATGAGCCACAAAGTCTGAATGCCAGATGTACTAGGCGATGTAGTATGGATGCAGTTACAAATCAATTAATCGTAAACGTTTTTAAAGTTCAGAAAAATGTATTTATGAGAATGGGAGATGTATCACTACAGAACATTAACTGACCATCTATAGGTGAGGAGACGACCTTGGCAGAAACCCTGGGAAAGGCATTTGAATCAGATGAACAAAATCAAGGACGAAAATGGGCTTCTAGGTCGGTAATAATGGAGGAATAGAGGTTGTCAGATCTATGCAAGCACTATACCAAGGTAAGTTTCTTTTCAAAGGATTTGTGGAGTTTATATGTATTTCTTTCTTTGTGTACAGACTGAACAAGGGTGTAAAGCTGAAGAGTCTTGTGGAGCCATAAAAACTCTGATAGGGACAAAGTAGCAAAGATTCCAGAGGGGTGTGTCTTTCCAAGACTAGAGTGAAGATTTGTCCAGTACATTCAATTAAGCTCTGTGGTGTTAGGCTCCTCCACTGGGCTCTCCCAAGAACTCGTCATGGCTCATGCAGCCTTCTTATGTCCTCCTTCCTCTGAAGTAAAGCCATAGAGTAAGCGATTTCCTCTCTTATGGCATAACGGCCATAAGGCACTAGGAAACAAACAGCAAAACAGAGCTGAGGTGATCGCAGAACAGCAATCTCCTGAGAGTCCGGTGTCTGGATAGGTTGCCACTTGCTCTTAACTGTTTCTGCGCATGGTGGCCAATGCAACTACTTAATGGGACACCCTATGGGTCTACAATATCGTAGCTGAGCAAGTAATTTTGGATGTACTCTGTGGGCATAATCTGTTTGCTGCACTTTATTAAGTGGAAATACTGTGCAATATATTTTTGGAAACTATCAATAGTGTTCTAGCATTTCATTTCATAAGGCTTTATTCGGAGCAAAAAATAAGTCCATAAAAGCACAGCATAAAAAGACAACAGTATAAAACAACAGTCAAAAGCAGGAGATACAGCAGTTTAAAAAGGTTAAAAAAGCATACTTTTCCTTACGTTAATTGATTTAAGGAGAAAGGTAGCCGTATAAAAACAAACGTCAGGGTGATGTAAGTTAAAAAGCAGGCTCATGCAGTCTCGTATTGTCCTGACTCCAAACTTAGCAAACAGGGGTTTCAAATAAGCAATCCGCAGGTATTTGTACAACTGACAGAGCAAAAGAAAGTGCACAGTGCTTTGAGAGGTGGTATTGTCACACGGACAAGGGCCAGCGGGATGTGAATGCTGAGAGGGGAAAGCAACAAGGTTGTGGACTACTCCGGTTCTCAGTCTAGTCAACACAAACCGATGTGCCTTCCAGGTCACTTGTGACAAATATGGTTGGAAACCCACAAATTCATTTAAATCATAATAAAGAACACAGGATGAGAGTTCAGAGCTATTTTGATGCCTCCTGGTTGAAAGCCGTTGTAAAAAACAGTGCTTAAATTCGATTTTAGACAGCTCAGTAGCCCCACATCGATCCACAATGATGTTAATGTTAAAGATCTCACGAAAATTATCCACAATATACTTTAACCATGGGATCTTTAAGTGATGGTCCAAAGAGAGGCAATCAGAAATAATGGCTCTGCACAATGAGGTCTCTTCTTTTATCCAAATAGAACGCCATAGCATCAGTGGCCTAAGGAGGATCAAGTCGGCAAGATGGTGAATACCCAGTTCATTGTGCACTAAAGCATTAGAAACAGAGCTTGGCAAGCACAAAAGTCTCTTCAAGAATGCATTCTCCTCAACCTGAAGAGACCCTGCCGGGGCATGGCCCCAAATGCCCGCTCCGTACAGGGCAATCGAGACACAACGGTACTGAAAAATGTTAAGCATGTCATGGACCCGCCTGTCTCCCAGTTTCGTAGCCATTGTGAATATTCCATGAGCACTCCTCGCCATCTTAGCCCGGACATTCTTATGTTCATTGGCCCAAATGTTATTATTTGAGAAGGTGACCCCCAAGTACGAAAAATTGTCAACAGCCTGGACCTTCTGTCCCTCTATAAAAAATGAAAACTGTTTCTTTCTGTTCCTTCGCCCGCATTCCATAACATAGGTTTTAGATTTATTTAGCACTAACTTTCTGCTTTTAATGAATTGTAAAAAGCCGTCCATCAGCCGTTGAATGCCGATGGGGGTGCGTGAGATTTTTAACTTTGAGCAGGTGGCATTGTTTTTAGTGGTTGTATGTGAACAGGTGGCATTTGGATTACCTGCGTGCAAAGCCCGGACAGGTGACGACTTGCTCTTAACTTCCTGGTGATCGGTGCCAATACTTAATGATCCCATCTCTACTGTCAACTGTGGAGCCTTTTTTAAACAAATTAGCTCTTGTCTTACTCGAAGGTCCAGGACCTTGGTTGCCCTCCTCACCACCATTGCAAAGGATGCTCCCTCCTCCGTAGGGAAGAAAGCATCTCAGTATCTGGAGAAGCGTCCTGTCCATTGGCTTCCACCAAGTTCTCACCCAGGTCCATCTCTGATCTAGGGGCTGGTATTCCTCAGGGTCCAGTGACCCCTCCCAATCCTCCCTGAGTCCTAATCCGTAGAAATAGAGCTCAGGATCCGGCCTGGAAGGTATGGCTTCAGTCGGCGTCCAGACAACGCCCCTCCGGCTCGGTGTCAGGGATCAGAATGGGGACCGTGCTGCAGAGGGCACTGGCACCGCCTGGAGCATCAACAGTGGGGCCGGTGCTGGGCAAGGTCAAGGTGGTATGACCAGCACCTATCTGGATCCATCTGTGGATCGGGGCCGAAGCCGCTGGAATGGAACCAGTTGGGGCCTCACCCAAACCTGTGGGGTCTAAGGTAAGGTTGGCGGGAGCAGGCCACTCAAATATGGGAAACATTAAAACTTATGAAGTTGAGCGGGAGTCACTCTGGTTCCTGGAAACGGGGAGAAACGCAAAGCCGACCCAGGACTTGGCTCAACTGTGGAACCAGACCTAAAGTGTCGATGCTCTTCGTCTCGTCAGCCGACTTCTTACTTTTTTATTTTTGTGGGACTTACCCTAGTCACCCGACGACTAGGAGTGCGACGAGGATCAAGGACTCCGCGATTGATCCCAGTACCTTCCTCTCGAGTGGGATTGAGAGCATTGCAGCGTTGCTCAGCGGCGGCAAGGAGCTTGAGGGACCACTCCCTCAAGGCCTTGGGGTTCATAGCGCAGCAATCGGCGCTGGTGTTCGCATCATGGTCATGTTCCAAGCACCAGAGGCATACAAGGGGCGGGTCAGTCACCGACATCCGCCACAGGGCTTGAAGCCAGTCTTTTTAGTTGATGCCCCTGCTTTACCAGGAGAGGTACTCTCAAAATAAGTTTGACAAAACTTCAAAAATGAACAGTCAAAAAGTGACTGAATGGGTAGCTCACTCTGGATCGGCACTGACTGGAAACAAACTGACATCAGCGTGCTAGGGTGGCGCCTAAGTCATTCTTGTGGCCCTGTACTGGGCACAGAGAGTTTGGTATCTTGAGCTTCTGCAGATGAACGTCGATCCTCTGATCAAGCCACCCCTATTGGAGGATATTCGGTCCCAGCAGCAGGGGAAGGTCCTCCTCCCGCACCTGTCCACTCTATGCTTTCTTGTGTGGAGATTGTGCGGCAGTAGTTGACAGCATTCGATCATCCTCCTGAAGTCTGTCATGTGTTTTTGGCAGTCAGTCGTCCCTCTATCAAGAATGTGCACACCTGCCGGAGCCCTAAATTTGTGAAAAATTGTATGGAACGATCTACTGATACTCTTTCTGCATCCCTCTCTAAGGTCTTTTCCTTTATTCTGACCCTTACCCAGCAGGCCTCTGCTCTAGGCGCTCTTAAGGCTACCTTTTGTCCTGGTCTGCCTTCTGGGGGCTGCCAGACCAAACCTTTTTATTTAAATCTCTAATTGTAAATAGGTTTCTCAAGGGGCTTGTACATATATTCCCACCTTTTCCATTCATCATGCCGCAGTGGGACCTTATTTTATTCTCACATTCCTGATGTGTGTGCCGTTCAAACCTCTTCACAACTGCCTCCTCTGTCTGCTCACGATCAAAACAGCCTTTCTGGTGGCAATAACGTATGCCAGGAGGGTGAGCGGATTGCAGGCTCTGTCATCCAAGCCTCTTTACCTGACCATCTTTCCTGATAAGTTGATGCTTCGCACTAGGGCCTTTTACTTATCGAAAGTGGTAACACCATTCTACGTGGGGCAATCAGTCACCTTGCCCACTTGCATGCTCCTCCACACCACTCTAAAGAGGAGGAGCGACTCCATCGTCTGGACCCAAAATGAGCGTAGTTGTTCTACCCGAACCGCAATAAAGAGTTCTGGGTGGACAACCAACTCTTCGTAGGGTAAGTTGGATCAAAGAAATGATGTGGGGTGCAGAAGAAAACTATCTCTGCATCAAAATTTACTACACTCTGGCCAAGAAACAGCCTCCTGAAGGCTTAAGGGCTCATTCCACCAGAGCTAAGAATGCAACCAAGGCATTGGAATGTGGTATTCCAGGCCTTCACATTTACAGGCAGCACTAAACATGTTCACCTAGAACTGCTGCCTGGATAGTCAAGTCTACAGGGACGGCCAATTTGGCTGCTCTGTCCTGCAGGATTTCCTGGTCTAAACTTGTCTGCAGTCCCTCCCCCTGGGGATGATATTGCTGGGGTATCTATTCTAAGTTAAGGAATCTGTGGCTCGATGCCTCCATCAGATGGGCAAGATACTTACCTTTGGTAACGCCTCATCTGGTAGAGACATGGCACCTATATGACGTGGATCTCACTTTCAGCGTGGATTATGCCGACTACATCACACGGAGCAGGGTGACTTCAACTACTGGCACGCAAGGGTATTTCTCAAGCAAAAGTGTCCGGATCCAGCCTGACGCCTGGGATATTCTAAGGTAAAGAATCTGTGGCTAGATGTCTCTATCAGATATCCGCAATCTCAGATTGGCCAACATTATGATTTCGGCTAACGGGAATTAGAAATGACCGCCAACCTCCAATACCAAAATGTCTCCTAGGAGAAACAGATCAACTCCTTGGTGTTCTGAACAGTTAAGGGAGTATAAAACTAACTTGTGCTGGGTTGAACGCAAATCGCAGGTTTACCCTTCTTCAGACTCGGAAGGGGTGTATAAACCGAAATCCTTATGAGACGCTAATCTTTAAGGCAAAACAAACTCTTTATTCTAATATAATGACCGCTTCTGACAATGCTCAAATATCAGTCTTTCAGATAATCAACACGCTTGCGGATACTTCAAAGGATCAGTTGGGCATTGACTCTACCAAAGATCCCTGTAACTGTTTAAACAATTACTTTATTGAGAAAATCACGTCTATAAGGAACGAGATTGGGCTGGTGGCACCCTCCGCCACAGGCCCGGACTGGCCGTTGCAGGCACCGGGCAAACCTCCGGTGGGCCGCATGGTTGGGAGCCGTTTTTGGGCCCCTGGGGGCCGTTTTATATTACAGGGCCGTTTTTGCAGCATAGCTGCAAAAACGGCCCTGTAACAAAAACGGCAGCAAACCGGCCCTGGCACAGAGCGCTGTCGCCCCCCGTCCTCCCGGAGGGGGGGAGGGGGGCCGGCCGAGCACTCTGCCAGGGCCGGTTCTGGTTCCCAGTCCGGCCCTGCTCAGCCACTCTTCCCTTTGAGATGCCTTTGGAAAAACTGCCTCATTTATTAGAAGTAGATTTATCAAAAACCATTTCATCTGCTAAATCTTCGCCCGGTGCATAGTTTTAAACAACTTTTTCAGTTCATAATCATACCCTTTCTAATTTGATTGAATATTTCACTAGATTTAGGGGATGTTCCTAAAGGTTTATAAAAGGCTGCAATCATCTGCTTGCTGAAAATTGATGGTAAAAATGTCAGGCTTCAGAATCTATTCATCTCTCTTTCACAGACGATCTCAGGGCTGGGTCTGAAGAACAGATTGTACACAATTAGTTCCAGTTAGACCTGTATCAAGCATTTGACATGGCCAACCATACCATCTTACTCGCTCATGTCGCTACGACTGGTATAGGGGGTCTGTTCTTCAGTGGTTCTAGTCCTTCTTTTCAGGTTGGTAGTTAGCAGTCACTCTGGCTCCTTACTCAGCTCAAGAGCGTATTATGAAGTACCCCAGAGAACATCACTTTCTCTGCACCAATTTATTATCTATGTAGGCCCTTTGGCACATGCTTAATGATTTTGTTTTATTAAAGCTCATATGTACGCAGACAATACTCAACTCTTGGTATGGCTACAGAACAATTCTTTGTCTCAGGCTGCATTGTAGCAATCAATGAGGTTCATAAGAGAATGTATGAGAACCAACCAATTAAACCCAAAACCGGAAAAAGAGTAGGTCTTGATGGTAAAAGGCTGCAGTATCCTCTGACTGGGCATTTACTGGCTTGGCAGAAGAGGGCACTCTTCCTACTTCCTCACTACAAGGTCAAAGTCTGGGACTGAAAACTGACAGTTATTTTTATGCACGCACATCTCTGTGGTACTGTCATCCTGTATCTACCTTCTGAAAATATTAAGCAAGATAATGCCCTTCCTGTCTCTGGATTGTAGTCTTTCGGCTGTGAAGGCCCTTTTGGGTTTGTGGCTTGATTATGCCAACTCCCTCCACCAGGAATCACCTATGTTCTTACTGCACAGATTGTACGTCATACAAAATACAGCAGTCCAGCTAGTGGTAGGGGCCTCTTGCTACTCCTACAATAATCTACTCTTCCTGGGGCATTTCTGAATAATAGTCTAGTTTTCATTAGCTGGCACCTTAAAAATATTTTCCTTGCCGATCTCTGAACTCGTCTCAACAGAACTGCAGTCCCACACCGCATTCCTACCAAATGTCAGTGCTCAGAAAGAATTAGCTGCCCTTTGATAGTTAGCTTCTAATTGAATTTCAATGTAAGTCCTATTTCCACAAACTCCTTCATTTCAGCATCCAGATCTCAACCCACCAGCCACAGGAATGTAATGAATACACCACCTCTGTCTGGGGAAGCTGTACTTACCATCCATTTTGTGTCATGCTCAACCATGGTCCACCCACAATGGATCCCACTGGCCCCAGTTCTCTTCACACAGGGTTCTACTACCACACATATGCCATAGACTTGCCACCCTCAGATTATCAGCACACGGATCAGGGTCTCACATAACATTTTAAGATTACATGAGAAAGGGGTCAGTTGACCACACTCCTTCACAAAGAGGAAAAAGGCCTGCTCAAACTAATTTTTTTTTGTTTGAATATCTTTTATTGCATTTCTTTTATGAAATTACATTAAAATAGGTAACACAGCGGTATTGCAGGATATACATGGCATGTCATATCAGTTTTCCATACGTGATAGTGAAGTAAACACAAAGTAGTAAGAACAACATGACAAGATTGTTGAACATAGCTGTATGAGAATACATAACAACGACAACAGTTTGCTAGAATAATCTATCCTTCCACCCATATCCCGCAAATTAAATGGTTAGTTTGGGCACCTATGGTAAGTAACTGATGAATCAAGAGGAATCGGGCGTGTTGGAAGAGTGTTGAAAGTACTGCCAGCGGGCCAGGTCTGGCACATTACAGTCAGCGAGTGATATCCTAATCGAGAGGAACGACGTAAAAGGGGAGGACAGGACTATCGGTATGTGTCATCGTGTGAGGTCGTGTGTATCGGTCAACAATGTCACCCAATTCCAGGGTGTGTCTCCTGCTTTGTTCCCAAAAGAAAAGCGCCCGTCCCTGAGGAGAACCGTGGCTGTTCACCCACGGCCACCTCTACGGTTACCGAGCAAAGTTCAAAGCGGTCTGTAATGCAATCTATATTCAAAACCGTTTATTCATAACAGTAAACTTTGAGGAAGAGCCTAAGAATATGGGGACTGAGAACTGAGTAATGTCAAAACAAAGAGAAGGGGGTACAGGTAAGGGCGGGTATATGTGTCACTGTGTCAGCAGTGGGAGTCATCCGGCACGGCGCGCAACAGCTGTAGCGAAGTGGGGGGGGGGGGGGGAGTGGGGGAAGTTCGGTAAGGATCTCGACCTACAGCCGGCAGGGGAGAAAGC
This sequence comes from Lissotriton vulgaris, assembly GCF_964263255.1. Taxonomy (NCBI): domain Eukaryota; kingdom Metazoa; phylum Chordata; class Amphibia; order Caudata; family Salamandridae; genus Lissotriton; species Lissotriton vulgaris. The sequence goes on along the minus strand of NC_141685.1, from coordinate 771,742,536 downwards.
TGGGTGGTGGGAGAGGGGAGGGAGGGAGTCAGAATACGGTCTACTGGTGGAAGAGTGGCTAAATAATACCTCCTTGTAGGCACGCTTTGTGAAAAGCAGCCAGGGTGTTGTCCCAATCCTGGGCTATGGGATACACGCGGAGCCCCGCTGTCTCTTCCCTGTGCAAGGCTACACTCTCCGCCTTAGCCCAATTGACAAAAGAATGACGCCAGAGTATTGCTTGGGGAGGTTCGCCATTCTTCCAGCGCTTGGTAATAAGCCGTTTCGCAGTTATTAGACCAAGATCCCAAAATCTAGCCGGGACCTTCGTCTGTTTTGTCCGCTTAAATAAGCCCAATAGACAAGCATCCCACGTGTGCGGTAAACTGCTCCCTGTTCCCGCCGCTAGAGAGGCTGACACTGCCTTCCAGTAATCGTGTAGGAGAGGGCACGACCAGAGCATATGCAGAAACTGCGCATCCACTAGTCCGCACCTGGGGCATGTTGTTGTGTCGAGGCCAAAATAGCGGTTTATTTTATCCGGGGATAAATACGCGCGATGCACAATATAGTATTGGATGATCTTAAAGCGGGAGTTGCGTGGAACATTTAGCGCACCATCGCCCATCCTTTATCGGTCCATCTCAACCCCTATCTGCGGTCCATTTGTCTCGCAAGCGTGGTGAGAAAAATTGAGTATGCATGTGTAGGGCCTGCGCAAGCCAGTGTACTATGTGGGAGCCATTCCCCATCACGTGTAAATACTGTATCAGCAGGTGGGTTGGCAGTTCTTCCGCAAGGTCACCCCAGGCTTGCGGTAATAAGTGTGTGATCGCTGCATGTGTTAGGAATTGACCAACAGGTAGCCCCGTGTTGGCCGCTAGGGTCTCGAAAGGAAGTAAGGCACCCTCTGCAAACAGGTCCCCAAGTTCCTCAAACTCAGCTCGTGTCCAACTACTTAATGCCGTCTCCGAGAGTGCGCCACCTTCCCAGGGTGTCCCCAGTAATGGTATATTTGGAGCATATGGTTTGGTGGAGCTTGTGAGTTTCAGGCTCCTCACGTAGCACTTCCGCGCCACTGCAAGGTGTAGTTGCTAAGGGCAGCAGACCTTAGCTAAGGGATGAAATTAAGCGTGGACCTGTGCAATCATCATGATAGTGTCGTCCGTGGCAGTATCCCCTAGGTTCTTCCCGCTTAGCCAGTAGGCAACCCACTGCATCTGCGCCGCCAAGTAATAGAGCTCCTGATTAGGAACAGCCAACCCTCCATTTTCCGCCAAAGCATATAATGTCCTCAGCACAATTCGGGGCCGCCCCATGATCCATATCAATCGTCTGGTCAAAGTTTCCAGCTCTCGAAAAGTTCGGGCCGGGACATAAACCGGAAAGTTGGCATAAAAATACAGCAATTTAGGCAGCGCTAACATTTTTGTCAACGTAATTCGACTTGGGACATTGAGTGGGAGGGAGTTCCAAAAAGTTACCTGAGCCGTGAGCGATGAGATTGCCCTTGTGAATAAATAGCGAAAAGTGGTTGGATACCAAAGGAGTCGCTCACCCAGGACCACAATATCACATTCCGGCGTGTCAGCAGCAAAAGAATATACCCCTGATTTCGCCCAGTTAACTTGGAGACCCAACACTTCACCGAATACGCGGAATATGTCGGTGATCACCCACGGGAAACAAGTCAGGTCTCTGATGTAAAGGAGTAGGTCATCCGCGTACAGTGACACCGCCTGTATCCCGTCAGCCAGAGGGATGCCCCAGTCTGCGCCAGAGGCACGGAGCTGTGCAGCCAGAGTCTCCATCATGAGAGCAAAGATTAAGGGGGAGAGGGGGCACCCTTGTCTAGTGCTTCTGCGCACTCGGATCGGGCCCGAAAGGAGCCTGCCTGTGCGAATGCACAACACGGGCTCCTGGTACAGGAGTTCCACCATCTGAAGAAAGGCATCACCTAGGCCAAACTTCTCCAGCACCAGCATCAGGTAGGGCCACTCCACAGAGTCGAATGCCTTCTCAAGATCGAGTAATAGGCATTCTGATAAGGCCATTGGGGTGTAGCTAGGCTTTGCACCCTAAACAGGCGTCTGATGTTATAGGACGTACTGCGGGTCGGCACAAAACCGCTCTGGTCAGTGTGCACCAGAGCAGGTACCAAGGGCGCCAGTCGTTGGGCTAGCGTGGAAGCCAGGATCTTATAGTCTGTATTGAGGAGGGCAAGCGGCCTATATGATCCCATATTGAGTTTGTCTCTGCCCGGCTTCAGGGGAGATATTAAATTCACCTCGTTCAGCGTAGGTGGGGGAGCAGAGTCTGTTATTGCTGCCCTGTACACTCGCAATAGCTCGGGAATAAGGATAATAGAATAGGCCTTGTAGAACTCCGCAGGTAGTCCATCAGGCCCCAGTGTTTTACCGTTGGAGAGGGAAAAGATAACTGTTCGGAGCTCCTCCGACGTAAGCGGCGCTCCTAAGTCTTCCCATTGCGCATTGGTAATTACTGGTAGGGGCAAGGCCGATAAATACTCTAAGATGTCAGCTGCGGTGACCCGCAAACGAGAGCGATAAAGGCCCTCATGTTTCGTGAAGGCGTTGTGAATAGCCCTCTGCGTGTAGACAGCGGTACCCTGAGTGGTACGGATGGACATTACCGGCGTAGTCTGGGTGTCGCGCCGTATCAGCCATGATAGTAGCTTACCCGGCTTGTCTCCATGATGGTGTGTGCGCGCTGAATGGGCAGCATAGTTTAAATTCTTCAGCCTGCCTACGAGCTGCCATCAACGTCCCATCGTCTCTCCCAGCCGCCTCCTGCTCCCCGGCCAGTAAGGTGCATTCAACCTGTGTCAGTTCTCCTTCTATCTGTTTCCACATTCCCGCCTGCATTCACAGGCAATGGCCCCTTGTGACAAACTTAAACGCATCCCATTCCAATTGCGGGGTGGACGCAGTATCATTATTTTCGTCAAAATACTGCAAAAGGCGGGTTGAAAGCGCTTCCCTATATGGGGCATCCAATAAGACATCCGGTTGGAGACGCCATGTGGGTACCGGCGGGTGGGGGCGTTCCCAAGTAAAGTCTAGGGTATGAGGGTTATGGTCAGAGTGAGTGCGGCCTAAGTAACAGGTGTCTGTGACATGGGGAAGTACATCGCTCGACAGCATGTACCTGTCCAACCGAACGTGCAGTGTGTGGGCACCTGAAAAATACAAATAAACCTTTGCGTGAGGGTTGCGACTGCGCCAGGCATCATCCAGGTCCCACTGGGTCGCCCAGTCTGTGAGCGCCCTCATAGCCCCATTCGCTGGTGCATTAGAAAGGGGGGGAATGACCGATCCAAGGCAATATCCAATACACAATTATAGTCGCCCCAAAGCAAAAGCGGCACCCCAGGCCATGGAGCTATCACCGTTGACAACTGTGAAAGGAATTGACCTTGTTCAGTATTAGGGGCATAGATGGAAGCAAGAACAATGTGCTGCCCGTCCAATTTTCCATGAAGTACCGCATACCTTCCTTCCGTATCTACCTCACAATGAGTGAGTGCAAAGGGGACCCCAGGGAGTATCCAAATCAAAGCCCCTCGCGCATATGACGAGAAGCCTGTAGAGTGTAGTTGTCCCCTCCACCTGCGGCGCAATGTGAGCACCTCTGGGCCGGTCAAATGGGTCTCTTGCAACAATGCCATGTGCACCTGGTGTTGTTTAAGATATGAATAAATCTGGTAACGGCGTGAAGGTGTATGCATACCACGCACGTTCCAGGTGCAGAATTTAACCGTGGCCATTACACAACTGGTCTCTCGTGTCTCCCCTCAGCCATCCACCACCAGTAATCAGCACGGTCACACCGCAGAATAGACACCCACTTGCACTATTGAAAGACTTCCGCACACACCCGTGATCCCGCAAAAAAATATGAGGGGAGAAAGAAACGTCAACCAACCCTGTAAACAAGGGAAACAAAAACACAATACCAAAAGGTCGACAGCGGCACATGTTGTCGTCCAAACGCTCGAACGAGCTCAAGAATCCGTAAGTTCAAGAGGGGGTTGCGGAGCACTTGGCTCTGTCCTTACGGGGGAATCATGCGATCTGGGCGAGGGTGCTATCCCCCCCCTCCCCCACAGGCAGTCAGTGTCATTCGGCCCAGTTCCAGTGGGAGTGCCTGCTACGTAGGGCACTGGATCCCTCGGGTCCGGAGCTCGGCTACCTGGCAGCTTCTCGGGATAGGTCTCAGTGTGTCACTCACCTCTGGGGTTCCGTCCACCCCTATTATGCTGTCTCACGACTCACCAGCAGCGGTTACATTCATGTCACACCTGGATCAATGGGCCAGGCTCCCAATGGCATATTACCCAGAACCAGGTGTCTCCCCGGAATCAGGGAGGTCTTGCCAGCGTCTCAGCAATGTCTCATTGAAACAGAGTTCCGTCGGCTTCAAAAGTTCTCAAAGTCAGACAAGAGGGCCAAGTGCCCTAGGGCGCGTTCCCTGGACAAAATCAGCAGTCTGCGGGGTAACATCCGGTAGATCCGTCGATACTTGGGAATCTGACAATCCATAAATGTGTTCGTCGTCACTTGTGATGGCGCAGGGGCTAGCCTCCATGTCGGGGTCCGCTTCCAGCGAGCCTCTGATCTCCGCCACCATCCGAAGGGCTTCTTGTTGCTCGCTATGTATGAGTTCGGGTGTGGGGCCCACCTCTGTCTCCGTGTGTCGATTTTGTTGGCGCGGGGTCTTCTTCGACGGTGTCGCCGGGGTCCTCAGTCGCGTCGCATCGTCGATGGCAACTCACTGGTTCCTTATCAATGCCCAAGTCAAGCCAGGCCTCAACCGCCTCAGGGGTGTTGAAAAAGTGTGTCTTATCCTGGGCCACCACACGCAGGCGGGCCGGAAAAAGAAGAGAATATTTCAGAGCCAGGCGGCGGAGTCGTTGTTTCACCGCTAGGAAAGAGTGGCGCTGGCGTTGAACTTGTACAGAGTAATCGGGGAATAACATCTTGGTGTTCTCAACTCTGATGTCTGACAATTTCCTAGTCTCTCGCAATATGGCATCGTGGTCCTGGTAGTTCAAGACGCGAATTAGCATTGGCCTCGGGTTGGAGCCCGCAGAAGGAAGTCGCGTCGGTACGCGGTGGGCCCGTTCCACTACAAAGTGTTGCGAGAGGATACCGTCTGGTAGTAGGTCCATGAGCAAACGCTCCATGCGTACCGCCGGTTCCCTACCTTCCCAGCGTTCCGGCAGTCCTACGATGCGGACGTTGTTTCTCCTTGCCCGCCCTTCCGCATCTTCTAGAGTAGTCGTCCGCTCCGATAGTTTTGATGGTCAGCTCGGAGGTGCGTTAGTGTAGTGTAGTTCCTATTTTCCCAATAGGACCTGCGCATTGGAATAACATAAACAGTAGTATTGACGTAGAAGTGCGGATCTTCCAGGTCTCCACTGACTATGCTAAACTTAATTGGGTTTGTTACCAACTAGCTCAGAGGTCACTGGAAACTTTCTTGACTGAATAGGAAGTGATCAGCTTCCCTGGTACAGACAAGAAGGGATTCAGTTTTCCAACAACCGCATAAACATGACAACTTTGCTGCTTAGAATAAGAGTAAATCTCTAGAGACGTGTGAAACAATAGACAGTTATTTTACTCAGTCAGTTTTGTGCAGATTACTTTCACCAAGATGCAGAGAATAGAGAGACGGGCGTTTTCAATAAAAAGGTATTATTTATTGAACAGTCTTTCTTCTCATGCAAGAGAAATGAATTGCCACAATTGCAAAACTAGTTATTATAAAAAGTGCGTACAGTAAAATGAGGATTGCAAAATAATACTGTAGAAGCATTGATATGGTTTCTTAGCCATACAATGGTTTAAAATGAATAAAATATATACATTCATATATACATTCAGCTAACGTACTCAACTGGTGCTTCTAACTACGCCTACCCCAGTGTACCTGACCTAAGCCTAATACTTGGGAGGGAGTAAGTGAGTAGCAGTTTTAGTTAAGTTGGTTTTGCCAAGGTTTGCTTCAAGAATTCTCTCTAAGGGTTTAGTCAACACCATACCTCTGGAATAGAATGTTGGAGGTCTTGTATCTCCTTCCAGGACTCGATATCCCAGTCACTCGCAAGAGTAGGCTGGAAACGCCAGAGCTGGATTTTCTCGGCAGGAGAAAAGACAGCGTTTCTCTCAGCGCGTCGAGGAGGAGGAGGGGCAGCGTCCGTGGGCAGCTTGCATCTGCTGGGCTCTGTAAGGGACAGCTGTTCTGCTCCTATGTTCACCACACCATCGCTATAATCGATGTCGTTGAGGCAGCGTTTGCTTAAGGCAACGTTGGTAATATTTATACCTGAAAGGTGCCTTGTTTGACGTAAGTTTTTGGACATAAGACGTCAATAAAGATGTCACTAGGAAGTGATCGTCTCTCAGTGCTCATTAGAGTTCTATTACTAATCAAAACATAGCAAGCGGGGCTTTCCCAGGTTGCTGAGTTTTATCTTGTTGAAGAACTCTTAGTGTAATCTAGGAATCTTAGATAGTGGCTTCTGCTGTGTCATTTGCTCTAATGAGCTGCAGAGGAAGCTGCAGAGGAAGAGATTCTGAAATGTGGCTCTGATCGTGTTAGGCCAGAGACGAGTTTCTGAAATATCACTCTTGATCATTTATGCCATTATAGGGGAATAAATGGATTATAGCCGTATAGGGGCATAAGGTCACAGTATTGATCGGGGTCCTAGTTTAGAACGCGACACCCACTCCACGAATTTATGTCCATCAATTTACTAAAAATTATAGCAAAAGATGCATGTGTAACATTACCCACCCCAAAATACATATTTGCATTTGAAATGGCGTATTTGAAATACGTGGTAATTTTGGTACTGTACGTCTTTAAGCATAGAAATCATTCAAAATTATAGCATATGTAATAAATGAACGATTTTGCGAAAAAATTACACATGAAATATCTCTTAATACAGAAAAGAAAGGCAAGATAATTTCATCACATATAAATGCATTGCTGTAAAATGTGCTAGAGGCTGATGTAAAGTTATTATGTCTCTAGAATTACCTAAAAATAGAAGCTTCTGTTCTTTATGAATAGGTCTACTTTAAGCAAAGAATTTTTGTGCCAGAAAAAGGTAAATATTTTGAAAAATGTTCAATTCAAAAAATTTCTTGTCGAACGGGGGAATAGAGTTCCAACGCTTTTTAGCAGTTTTTGTTGATCAAAACTGAAGGCCGAATTCAGAGTTCATGGGAACGCTGTGTGTCGGAATGCTTTTCAAAAGTTATTGTTTCTCTTCAGGGGAGAACATCACATCAGACAGGCTCTCAAAAAATTGGTCTACAAAATCAGGTGACAGTTCGACCAAGTTCGATAGTGCTGTAACTTGGCAGGTGTGAGAATGATTGCTATCATCAAAATCTGGATCAGCAATGCTTACAGAGGGTCGTACCTGGGTGATGTCGCTTTTATTTCTCGCTCCACTGTCACCACCTAGTCGTAGCACAGGAGTCTCAATGAATGCCGTCATCAGGATTGGTAGCCGCTGGGGACAACACAATGCGTGAGCCGTTATCGGACTTAGCAAAGTATCGATATCCATTGGTACTGCTGATGGAAGTGCAAGACAGATGTCCAACACGCACTCATCTCCGCATAGCATACATCGAAGCACAGGTAAGATGCAGGTCTGCCATATAGGTCTGAATGAAAGAAACCAGGTCATGTTCAGATCTCTCAGCCTGGCCAATCCAAGGACTCTAGTTATTCGGTCCCGGTAGCGTATTGCTAGGATCGTTTCTTCCATTCTTGTCGGAGTCATGTCTGAGTTTTGGCTTGCCATATCGGAGCAGGAGGGTCAAAAATAAAATGCCTGCTACAAGTCCCAAAATCAGGGGTATGCCGCCAAAGACTGAATGGACAAAATTGGGAATGATTCCCAGAATTGCTTTGAATGGTGTTAGCAGTCCCGTAAAAATCGTCTTAAATATGCCTGGGATGCCTATGGCGCTAGACATGTTAAGGATTTGGCTAAGCATTTCTGTGAAATGCACGGGGCAATTTGTTGATAAAAGGTCATGAATCTCTGATGATGTCCTTGCAACTAGGAGATCATACGTCTCTTTTGATGACGTGATGGGCACTGTTGTCTGCAAAAGCACAGACTTCATTCTGCTTAAAGTATAAATTCGTATAGAAGAGACATTCAAACGAGGCTATATGGGAGTCTCGGAGTCTCCAGGGCCGTTTGGAAACAATGCTTGCATACAGCATTTGACCATGGAAGTTACTTGTACGAGATATGCTTTCCCTGGCAGAAGGCCACAACAGCTGTGATCCATTATTAGAATGTAACTCCCGTTCGAGAGCTGCTTAAAGAAAGGCTCTATCTGTGTTGCAGGTGTGACATGTTAGTGGCATGAAAGGTTGTTTGAAGTTCCTTCACAGGCCCCGTGTAAATTAATACCCTGGCACAAAAGTATACCGCTTAGTGAATGTTTGCAATTTTCACCACTAAGAAATACATTTTTCTTGCTGTCACTGTAGTATGTGTGTGTATATGGTAATTTCCATGCTGACTTAATGTACCCTTTACCCAATCGTTCATACTGGCCAGTCGGTATATACTCAAGGCAATTTTTAAATCGGAAAGTTGTTATCGGAATTGTGATAATCCCATGTATTATCCATTCAATGACAGGACTTTCTGACATTGTCAATGGCAAGTTTTTCGATGCTCAGGATTGTATAGTCTGCTCCTTTCTGTGCCAAGCTGATTTGTTTATCAGTAAAGTTAAAGATGGAAAACAATGACGTTGCGTTGATTAAACGCCAAGGCACATAGCCTGAACGAAGATTTTGCAGCGTCCAGCCTAACTGTACAATAGAACGCAATTGTGACTGGCCATGCTGTAACATTAGCAAGTCTTTGTCTATTATATCTATGGCAGATGATACAATACTGTCCAGTGAATATATTCTGGAGGATAGAGTCATTAACCCATTGTCCACAACTGAAAGTGATTTTTCCAAATGAATACAATCAATTTCTCGTATTTTCTCAGCTGTTTCAATTTGTGTGACTTTCCAAGCATCGTTGTAAGCCGCATATATACTGGTCGCTATGAAACGTTTTTGGCGCTGTTTGCGTGGTCCCAGAATGAAATCGCGCAAATCAGCACCATCTTTAAGTAAAGATAAGTGTTGCTTAATTTCTGCCAGTGTGGATGATTCTAGCCATTCAAGGCACAGCTACCCTACACTGTATGTTGTTACTATCCCTGGATGTTGTCTCTAGGAGTATCTAGGGTCTGGTCTGGTCATTGCTAACACCTGTGTTTTATTCAGGAATCTATCTTGACAGTTGTTTGTGTCAGTATGCCAGATTAACCACTTTTTCCAATCAGGATGTGTTCTGTTTAGATGTAAAATTGTAGATACGTCTATTTCAATATCTGTGGTTGCATTATCAGGTATTGGCTTTGGAATAGACGGTTTGTTAAGTTATTTAATCTTAGCTAGGCCAAGACAGGTTGTTTGGTGAATTGTGTCATTTAAGAACAATATTTGTTCTGGGATCATGCAGGCTCAAAATAATGCTTCTAGGCTTTGTACCTGCCAATCTTTTGTACCCCAGATGGTTTTTGTTTCAATATTATTTCTCCAAAAATCAAAACCAAATGTCATAATTTTTTCATAAAATGCTTCTGAATATATCAATTTAGTATTTGTCAACATTGTTTTCATCCCTCTTTTATCCAACAGTTTATAAAAAAACGTTTCTGCATCACTTGTGTTAAACCCTGAGAAGTACTGGAATTTCTCATAGAATGTTTTAGAACTACTTTTAGGTGGAGTAGCACAATGTTCCCATTGGTTGTATTTAAAAACATTTCTAGGTTGTGCAGATTTATGCAAGTAGTGATCACCATAGTGTGTGTAGCAGAACATCTGCTCGTAATTAGATGAACCTTGTAAATAATCATGTTCTGTGAATCTAGCTGACAACACTAAATCAGACATCATATTATTAATACTTTCAAAATCCCAATCATCAGAGAATGTACTAGGTTTTACAAAGTCACTTAAGGAAACCTTGAATTGATGAGGATATTTCAGGATTTCGACCGGACCATATATTTCATAGTCAGTTTTGTCCCATACTACCCTGCCGGGTATTGGAATGGCTGTGACATTTACTGTTGACAGTTCTCTTTTCTTCACGTGGGATGATCTGTGTGGTTTGAGGACTAAGTTGATGTTCTGACTTGCTGTGTCCATTGAACTGTATTTTCCCTCAATGAATTTTCCCAAACAAAGTACCATGATGAGCCAAAGCAGGAGGAAAAATATACCTAGACCAAACCAGAACTCAAACCATGGAGAAACAAGGTAAATTTCCTTGAGTTGATGAGAGTTCCGTTGCTTTTTCTTTAAAAGTCTTTTTTATTTCTGGCATCACTTCGGGGTCGCTTTGATCCTCAGAAAAGTTGTCGAAGTTGATGAAGTAGCCAGAGGCAGTTCTGTCAATTGTTTGGATTGTTCTCTCACTTTATCTTTCGGTAGCACATTCTGATGCCACATCATTGTAGACTGGTGTTTGACAAACTGTTTCAATCTGTGTTTCAAGAGGCACGAGTTCCATGGCATTATTGCGTAGTCCCTCTCTGTGCACTGCAGGCTTATCAAATGTGATTAGTCTTTCAGTTTCAACCTCTTGGATTGTTGCAAGTTTGGGTATTCTGTTGTTTCTCGAGAGTCCACTGGGCCTACTGTTGATTATAGGCCACATGCTTGTGGTTTTACCAGGTCGATTGATACAACTCTGTTCTCCTTTTTACCAGCAAAGGGCGGTAGTACTACTGATCTTGATCCTTTGATTGCTAAGACAGGTACTGCTTTCCTGTAAGAAGGCTCAAATTCCTTCTTCACCGCTATTTTTTCTCTGACTAGATCCCCAATCTTTGGAATCCAGACAGGCCTTGCTGGGGCTGGTGGTGCCTCGTCAGTGGTAGCTGGCTGTTGCTTTAACTTTATGTTGCTTAAGGATTTTCTTGTTTCATTCAAGTCCTGTAAAACAGCCAAACGGTCTTTGAGGTCAAAGTCTGTTTTCTTATCTTTTACCACTGATACCTGACTATCTAAGTCCTGAATGTACATTCTAGTTCCGAACAATAGTTCATATGGGCTGAAACCTTTTAGAGAATTTCTTGGCAAATTGTTAAGACTTAACTGGACACTTATTAAATGTTTGACCCACCCATCACCCGAACCTAATACCTTCGCTGTTATAGATTGCTTTATGTCCCGGTTTTTTCTTTCTACCACACTGTTCACTTCGGGGTGTGACGGACAAGAATACCGCAAGCCAACGCCCATGCTGGCCATGGCCTCCTTATAAGCTCGAGAGCTGAAAGCAGGACCCTGGTCAGAATGGAACATGGCAATTGCGTTTGTGCCGATAAAGACTCTCAGATCTTTTATAACTGTTCTGGCATCAGCCGAGCGCTGGGGCCACATTTTTTAAGTGGATTTTGTCTTAATGATATACAATGGGACGCGTTTCTCTTGTTTGATTGCGCGGATAGATCGCCTTATGCTTTCTATTAGGGTTCCTGACACTACACTGGCCGGTTCTCCACTGCGATCTCTGTTGCAGTCTTCACAATTTTTTGCAAAATCATGAATACCTACACTCATTTCCGGCCACCAGTACTCTGATTGCAATTCTCTCAGAGAGTCCCTGATTGTTTGGTGTCTCAGACCCAACCCCATATGTGCTTCCTGTAATAGGAATCTTCTCCTGTTCATGTTTGGAATTACCCTATCCCCCACTCCAGGGATTCGTGCAAAAGGAACGGAGTTTGCATCAATTACGTATGCATAATTGAGTGGATAGTTCACGGGTAGTGCTGCCTGCACAGTTGCCTTTTACGGACGTTTTTACTGCAAGCATGGTTTCCCCGTCTATGTGTTTTTCTGAACGCTTTTTTGTGGCTACGGAAGCTGGTTTAGTGGACTCCGCTGTGGCTGTATTAGCCAATGAATTCCCTGCAACGTGAACGCCATCACGTTGATGACTCAGAGGGTGTATCACGTGAGTCTTTTGTAGTTCTTTCTGTAAAAGAGCTACCTGTTTCCAAAGCATTTTATGCTTTATTGTGGCACCTGTGTCATCTTTGTAATCATTTTCAATCAGCTCTGTAACTTGTTATTGTAAGAGTTGATGCAAAAATGCAAATCGCACACGATTAGTGTCGGGAATTCACGTTCTGCATTTTCAATCGCCATCTTTAAAGATCTGATTTCAGCTCTCTGAGCCGAACAGCTTCTAACTGATTCAGGTTTTGTAATCTTCGGTCTGAATTTACCGCACAGCCAACGACCTTTAACAATCGCACAGGCTGCATCGTAGGATTTGTTCTCTACGTTTAAATGCTTAACAAATCTATCTGTATAGATTATACAGGCGTACTGTGGGAGAGGCAGAAGTTCGATTGGCAGAGGATATTCTTCATATACTAAATCATTCCGTTTTTCGAATTGCGGGGCGAAATAGTATTTCACATCTTCCGCTCCAAGAGAATCTATACACTGTATCCATTTCGGATCCAGTGACACTGTGAGCAGATTTACTGGGCTGAATAGCGCCTCGAAGGCGGATTCTGCTGTGAGGATATTCATCCTTTTGCCATGTGCTAGTACTCGTTCATTCGCTAATGCAGTTTCCACTGCTTTCACGTTTTTTCCTGTGGCACTGAATGTTTTTCCGCTTGTGTGTACAAGTGAGATTTAATAGAAATTGGTACCTTTTTTCCCTCATTAGAGGTCAGGTACGTGAATCCGCATCTTCCTGGGATGACTTTGATTACAAGATTGCGTGTATTGTCACATGTATCTAATTTTGTTTTTGCTAACATGTCTGTTTGCAGTGATCTCAAAATTTCTGTGTGTTTTTGAGTCCAAGTGATTGGTTTAAAATCAGGTTTAATTAGTTCGTAGAGAGGTTTAACCCTCTCCGCATAATTTAGAATGTAAGTTCTACCGAAATTCAGAAAGCCTAGAATCGATTGTAAATTCTTCAGCGTTTTTGGAGCTTGGAGTACAGCACACTTCTCTAAGAAGTTGTCCGCTAGGCTTTTTCCTTCACTTGATAATTCGTATCCTAAAAATAATACTGTCAGATGGGCAATTCGAGACTTTTTAAAGTTGAATTTGTAACCCTCTGCTGCGAACCCAAGTATAATGGTGTTCACTCTTTTCAAGTGAGTCTCCAAGTCGTCGTCTGTGAGATAGATATCATCTACGTAAGATAATGCCTCATCATCATATATTTGTAGTAACTCTGTTACTCTAGCTGAGAATAGTCCTGGGCTGTTCTTGAATCCCTGTGGGAGCCTACAGAAATTTTTCTGTGACCCCATTACCGAGAAAGCGGTGAAGTATCTGCTTTCTGGTGCAATGTTTTGACAAAAGAAACCATTAGATATGTCTAATGTCGTTTTATATTTTTTCCTAACTATGTTATTCATTAGTGCAGCACTATGCGAATTTTGTACTGCAAATGTTTTGCAACATGCGTTAAGGTGTCTGTAATTCAAAACTAGACGATATGAATTGTCTGGTTTGGAGACAGGAAACATAGGATTGTTCATTTGAGAGGTGCATGTTTCAATCACCCCCTGGTATTCAAGTTGATCTAAAATCTCCCTGACTTGTTTTTTAGCTTCTTGCTTAATGGGATACTGCCTTTGTGAAGTCGGTTGACTTTTTAACTGGATTTTGTGAGGAGGAGAGTCCTCATCCCATCCTACATGATTTTTATATAATGCTGGTGCCTGGGCTACTGCCCATTTCCTTGCATAAGTATATTTTTTGTGAATCGGAATGTGATTCGAGAAGGCAGGCATAATCATTTCTTCGCCATGAGGGCACTCCCTGACAAACTCCGGGGGCCAATCTTTTTCAGCTAACAGAATGTCATAGCCTTTTGAGAGTTTATCCCAAAATAGACCCCTTATTTTCCTAGTCTTATCACCCTCTATACGCAGTGTTATTTCGTATATCTTATGGGGCTCGCTAACTCTGGTGTCGGCAGTTTCTACCTGAATGTATTCATTCGTGTCCACTGTCTCCAGATGACTCATCAGGATCTTGCGAGCTATGCTGATTTCTGCTGCACTGTCTAGCATTGTCTGTGCCCACTCCCTGTTTTTCAACTGTGTCCTCAGTATTCTCTGCATGTTCGATTACTCTAATACTGGCTACCTTCTTTCTTGGAAATTGTAACTTTTTACTTTGAGCAGGTTCCTTGTCTTTGGACTTGGTGTGCTCTCCTGGGTTTGACCGTCCTCTTCTTTCCGATTTCTGCGAAAAAGATCGAGAGGGACGTGTATCAATACTTTGATATCTATCAGGCTTCTTCAAATTACCCCTATTTCTAAGGTTATATCTTTTCTCAGAGGGCTCCCTCTGGGGAGACTGGTGTTCTCGAGTCGGAGTTCTTTCCCTCCGTCGAGGAGACCTTCCTGTGGACTGGAAAACTTTTTCCTTGGGAGTGGATTGTTTATTTCCATCCCAGCTCTTTTTAGGAGTGTTTGAATTATTTTTAATAAATAATTTTTCAGGATTTTCGAGCAGTTGGGGCTTTACTGGTTTTCCACCCAAGCTGTCTCTACCTAATTCTTCATAAAATTTTTCTATAATTCTGGCAAGCTCAATTGGTTGATCTGTTATATCTGTTTCTTTCAATTTCTGGCGGATCGCCACAGATGCTGCTTCTTCTTTTATATTGGCTAGTAATATAGCCGAGACCTGCTTGAAGTCTTTCAGTAATTTCATACCAAGAGTTAAAGCAGGTTCTGGACCGTATTCATTCTGAATCTGTTTTAGCACATCTGGTATTACCGCCATTGACGGAACACCATGTGTTTTCGTGTAAATGGAAGCAAAGACTGTTCCCCAAGTGTCACAGTCCTCCACGTGTGGTGCGACCCCCATTGGAAGGCAGATGGTCAGAATTCTGTGTTTCTCAATAGGGGTAGTATTTGGAAATACTGCTCTATTTGAGTAATTTTCTGCGCTAACCAGAAAGGAATTTGTTCCCGTTTTATGGGTGTTTTACCAAGACATGATTGTATGTTCTGTGCTGTTTGGACTGTTGCAGTCCGCATTACATATTGGACTAATTGTCTATGTATTTTGATTAATGTTTTTAGCTGTGCTAACAGCTCTTCTTTCGACATTTTTGCAATGTCCGGATGTGGTGTGTAGCTGGCTAGAACCGGCCACGTTGCTCCTGGTCTACCTAGTGGACCGAGCCTGGTAATATGATCATTATGTTTTAGGGCGCCTTTAAACCAGAGCAGGTGCTATTGGTATTTTAATGGGATTTCAATCTCCTCGAAAGGAGCGTACTCTTCCGGTGGATACCCTATTTTGTAATAGTGGAACTCGTGTGTTGCGGTGTTTGCCGCTGGAAATTTTATCCATGAATAGAATACCTATGTCTGCGGATATTCATGTGCCTCTATCACGAAGACGACTGTGCCACCTTGTGTGGTCAGTCCATTTTCTTTAAGTTTTGACGGGATGATTATTGCACCCGGTTCAGTAGTACCATCGGGACCCTGCTCAGTCGCATTTACTGCGGGTGCAGCGGTTCCGTTTTCTAAGTCTGACATTTTATGAAATGCAGGTTTTTTGCAGAGCAGGTCTCCAAGGAGACAAAGATTAGGTGCACAATATTTTGGAACACTGCATCCTTCAACGTTGAATAAACCAGAGCTTTACATAGGAATCTCTTCCTACTAAGTTCGGGCGGATTTTAACCTTTCACCCACTCCAGACGTCTATTGGAGTATTTACGGTAGAAAGGGGTCTGTGTGAAAAATGCACGACTGAGTTACTCTAACGTCTTGCGCTAGTTTTATCGCCTTACCAAACGTTGGGCGCCATGTAGTGTAGTTCCTATTTTCCCAATAGGCCCTGCCCATTGGAATAACATAAACAGTAGTATTGACGTAGAAGTGCGGATCTTCCAGGTCTCCACTGACTATGGTAAACTACCAACTAGATCAGAGGTCACTGGAAACTTTCTTGACTGAATAGGAAGTGATCAGCTTCCCTGGTACAGACAAGAAGGGATTCAGTTTTCCAACAACCGCATAAACATGACAACTTTGCTCCTTAGAATAAGAGTCAATCTCTAGAGTCGTGTGAAACAATAGACAGTTATTTTACTCAGTCAGTTTTGTGCAGATTACTTTCACCAAGATGCAGAGAATAGAGAGACAGCGTTTTCAATAAAAAGGTATTATTTATTGAACAGTCTTTCTTCTCATGCAAGAGAAATGAATTGCCACAATTGCAAGACTAGTTATTATAAAAAGTGCGTACAGTAAAAAGGGGATTGCGAAATAATACTGTAAAAGCATTGATATGGTTTCTTAGCCATACAATGGTTTAAAATGAATAAAATATATACATTCATATATACATTCAGCTAACATACTCAACTGGTGCTTCTAACTACGCCTACCCCAGTGTACCTGACCTAAGCCTAATACTTGGGAGGGAGTAAGTAAGTAGCAGTTTAAGTTAAGTTGGTTTTGCCAAGGTTTGCTTCAAGAATTCTCTCTAAGGGTTTAGTCAACACCATTCCTCTGGAATAGAATGTTGGAGGTCTTGTATCTCCTTCCAGGACTCGATATCCCAGTCACTCGCAAGAGTAGGCTGAAAACGCCAGAGCTGGATTTTCTCGGCAGGAGAAAAGACAGCGTCTCTCTCAGCGCGTCGAGGAGGAGGAGGGGCAGCGTCCGTGGGCAGCTTGCATCTGCTGGGCTCTGTAAGGGACAGTTGTTCTGCTCCTATGTTCACCACACCATCGCTATCATCGATGTCGTTGAGGCAGCGTTTGCTTAAGGCAACGTTGGTAATATTTATACCTGAAAGGTGCCTTGTTTGACGTAAGTTTTTGGACATAAGACGTCAAAAAAGATGTCACTAGGA
Organism: Lissotriton vulgaris; assembly: GCF_964263255.1. NCBI lineage: Eukaryota > Metazoa > Chordata > Amphibia > Caudata > Salamandridae > Lissotriton > Lissotriton vulgaris. The sequence goes on along the minus strand of NC_141685.1, from coordinate 771,725,538 downwards.
AGTGATCGTCTCTCAGTGCTCATTAGAGTTCTATTACTAATCAAAACCTAGCAAGCGGGGCTTTCCCAGTTTGCTGAGTTTTATCTTGTTGAAGAACTCGGAGTGTAATCTAGGAATCTAAGATAGTGGCTTCTGCTGTGTCATTTGCTCTAATGAGCTGCAGAGGAAGCTGCAAAGGAAGAGATTCTGAAATGTGGCTCTGATTGTGTTAGGCCAGAGACGAGTTTCTGAAATATCACTCTTGATCGTTTATGCCATTATAGGGGAATAAATGGATTATAGCCGTATAGGGGCATAAGGTCACAGTATTGATCGGGGTCCTAGATTAAAACGCGACATTAGGTCTATGGCCACACTGTCTATTTTCATTTCTAAAGAGGTGCGAGTCAATTGCATTGACTCCTCCAATTGCTCCATTGCCGCTAGCATCGTATCCAACTTGGAGGCAGTTTGGTCTAGCTCAGTCGATTTCGCCATCCTCCCCTTCACCTGTGCGCCACTAGCACCAGCTCTCATCTTGGGTCCCCCAGACATGGGCGGCGTAAAGTAGTCGAAGTACCAGCGCGTTCGGGAAATTCCCCAAAGCTCCAAGTAGGGTACAGTGCGTCGTGAGGTCGATAGAGTCCAACTGCAGGGGGGAGTAGGACGACTGCCTCACCAATTCGTTCGGACGTCCCCAGTTGTATACCAAAACGACCTGTCACATCTGGGGGGTGTGCCAAAAAGGAATGAAATGTACATTCCCCACCTGCTGTCAATGTCTGTCCGTGTGACCAGGTGGCAGGCAAATTTCCGTTGTGGGTGGTCCAGGGCGGGGAGGCACAGTCCGACAACAGCAGCTTCCCCCGGACAGCCGGCCGCTTAACCGATGCAAATCCCCTCAGCGCGTGAACCAAGGTAGACGGCGGCTGCTGTAGTCCACTTCCTCGCCCCACATCTTTTCCTCCGGTTTTCTCCAAGGAAGGAGTGGCTCTCTCAATAGTGGGGCAGGTAAGTCCAGAGTCCCAGTGAGGCAATCGGTATTGGACACTCTCCTACCCCAAGCGCCACACCCCGGGGACGGTCAGCAGTTGTAGGGGAACCTGTGTCCACTGGACCGAGGGGTGGGTCCCGTCCATGGATTTAGCCAGAGCCCCTGCAGGTCGGGGGGGGGGGTGGCCGCTCCGCGAGTGTCCCGCGGGCCCCCGCTCCAGTGCTCAAGTCAAAGGACCTCAAGGGAGAGTGTCTGCAGCAGGGCCCCTCTGGAGTCACACGACCCCGCACGCCTTTGTTCCTGCGCCAGTGGGCCCACCAGCCAGAGGAGGCAATCCGGACCGCGGCCCACCCCACCCCGGTTCAAGTAGGAAGCTAGTGTCTACATTCCCCCCTGGGGGTGCCTGGTCATGAAAGGCCGCTCCCAGGAGTGTCAGCTCGGGAAGGGGCTAAAGTTTTTTGATAATGCAGCGAGGCCCATGGATCACACGCCGCATGTGACTCACTGCCAAGCCCTCGATCTTGGCACAATCCCGCGCCGGCCGGGGGAACCGACAGCAAGTGCACACAGCGTGGCCTCCTCGGGGACTATCAGCAATCCCCGTTGTGTCCCAGCAGTGGCGGGGTTTCTACCGCTGATCCGGTGTGGCCACAGTGATGATTGGGGCAATTTCACAGTGTTCGAGGGTTGGAGGCCTCGCGCTGTAGCTCACGGCAGTGCCTTGTGGACGGGGCTCTTCCCCGGTTTCGCGTCAACACGCAAGCCGGCCGGGGGAGCCTGCCGGACGGGCACCTGTTCTTCACCTCAGTCGGTGCAGTTAGCAGCGTCCGATCGGCCCCAGACTTCACAGGAGGGTCGAGGATCGCCTTAGGCGGATTCACTGATGTTGTGGGCCAAAAGTGGGCAATTATCGCGGAGAAACGGCCTGTGGTAGGCGAGCTTTGCACGGAGCTCTATCCGGACACGTCCGCCGCCATTGCGTGCTTAGCCACGCCCCCAGGTCTGCTCAAACTAATAATTCACTAAACTCGGGTATGCTGCCACCACCGCCTTATGCCACTTTCTTAGGGGCATGGACAATAGTTCTATACCTGGTGTGAGGGCACACTTTGTGCACCCCTCCAAGTCGCAGAACAGGTTACTTTAGCAAGAATAGGCCTACGCCCTATATGCACAAACTAAATTAGCTTGGAGCTAGGGCCAAACAAAAAGTTAGGATACCAGTTTCACATGCAGTGGATACTCTTGGTAGGATTACATACCCACTTATCATGCAGGTGACTTAAACGTCCCAACATGGTCACTGTCGCCATACACGGACACGCTCTCGTTCTGCAAGTCCCTAATCCCTCTTGGTTTCACAAGAAACTTAAAAAGTGGCTTTTTATTTTGAAATAACTTTAATTGCTGATATTCTGTTGCTCTGCTTTGAAGTGATAAGGTAGTTTAATTCCAGGACATCATACCTCTGGGTCGCCTTATAAATATATTAATTCAGGCAAATAAAATTCAAAGAGCAGAGCTGTTTCCAATATGCAAGAAAAATGTATTCAAGTCGGGGAAATACTTTGATTATAGGCAGAAACTTAAGGCAATGGCATACGAGAGAAAGAGCACAGGTCACAAGAAAAGGGTTTCTGCAGGTTGCACGTAGTACAGTAGCATGGCATAATGTTATTTATAAGGTACTGTCAATGTTCTACAGATTTTTAATTTGAAAGGTTAATAAAGGCTTTCCTTTCTAAAAGCAGACACTGTTGAATGTTCTCAAAGGTAATGGAGAGAACCGTTAAAATGTGATCTTACTCTAATAAACTCACCTATAAAAAAGTCCAATCTGTAACTTTAAATGTGTTTAACATATTTCATGAAACCTTTTTGAAACAAGTAATGAAATATATTTTGGTAAAATATATACACCAAAAATTGTTTGATAAAGCAATCGTTTTGCATGCTTTTTGTCTGTTTTTAAGACACAACAAACCAGGCCTTATCCAGCTAACTCTGAGGATATAAACTTCATCACAGCCAAACCTACCAGGCATTAACCCTTCTCTACTTCCATACAATACTATAGATCTTCAATACCTCGTTGCATGGCATATCAAGAGCATCACCCATATTCTACTGCAACTCTGTTAATGCTACAACCCTATTCCCATTATTTTCCACACGATCACTGACCTCCATCCCCTTTTGCTCAATTTGAACCCGACATCCCTGAAACACCTGCCTTCCTACCTTCTACATTCCACCCACCCTCATCAACCTTATCCAGCCTCATTCCATGATTTACTGTGCCTCCCCATATACTACTATAGGGTACTCTGTTGCTTTGTAGCTAGGTTTGCTTAATGCCAGCCCACACACATACAGATAAACAGATTTATTAAATCTTGCACTAATATAAACCAGACATTCAATAGTAAAAGCAATGTCAATAAGCTTTGCTAATCCATCATTCAAGTATTTAAAAGGATTGTCACGAACAAGAAACAATAACCAGGATACCTAGTTGCCTATATAAGTTATGACTTATACAAACTCCTGTGTGCATTTATAGTTTAAATTTTTTGATTAATTTTGAGAGTGTAGAGATAACAATAGCCACCACTTGCATGCACTAGCCGGTGGGGAACAATAAGAAAAATTCAACTCAAGCAAGGGTGAAATGACAGATAAAAAGAAGAGAAATAGCCCTATGCATTTTGGAAGTGGGCTGTGTCTTGATGATATATATTGTAGCCACAGTAGGGGTTTCTGTCCTGCGTGTGTGTTTAGTCATCTGTGGAGGGAGGTGCTCTAGTGAGTCGGAGGACCCGGAGGTATCTCTGGCATGTGAGCTCTGCAAAAGCTATGGATAAGAATTTTGTAGTGGTACCCCAGGGTTTTGTCAAATTTGGGGAGTGTATGTGCAAGGCTCGATGTGATCTTTTGCATATCCAACGTTTCCCATACCTTGTGTGACCAGTCTCGTCAGGTTGAAACCTCGTCAGTTCTCCATGTGGACAACAACACCTGTTTGGCAGCGCCCAGCACTAAAGTAATCGCTCTCCCTCGACCGGATTTAAGAGGATATGTAAGGGCATTGGGGAGTCCTAGTAGTGTGTAGCTGGGGAATCTAGGTATGTATGTATGACAGAAGGTGTCTATGTCCCGTAGGACCGAGTCCCTATACGATTGTATCCTTGGGCAATCCCAAAGAATATGTGTGAGCATTCCAGATCTGCGCCAACATAGACCTGCCCCTCCCGGTTTCCACTTTGCAACCCTAGTGGGGTGTATTAACAGTAGAGTGCTATTTTTAGAAACATTTCCTTGCCCGCAGTACTGCAAGAGGAGGTACTAGCTCTATGGATGATACTGTGTCACACTCTAAGGGAGAATTTGTGTTCGAGCCAGACTACCATCGGCGCTGCGGAGGGGATTTAGTGCTTTGCCTAGGTGTATTCAAAAAGGTATATATATACAATAGCAGGTGCTTATCAGAGGTCCGAGATGTATACCACAAGATGAATGTAGTGAGGTGGTGGCTAGCATGAGGGTACACTTGTGCCTGGGTCACCCAGTGGCGCAGGGCAAGATATTGCCAGTATGCGTCCTTCGGGACTCAAAAGTCTGAGGTAAGGCGGGTAAATTACATTACTCCCTTTTCATCAAAAAGGTCTCCAATTCTTTTACAGTTGGCCTCTTGCCAATGGAGATAGTTGTTCCCTGATCTTGCCGGAGGGAAATCCGGGTTATCTATAAAGGGAGTCTGTGGTGATATCGAAGTTAAGAGGCCGCAAGACTCCTGCACCTAGTCCCACACCCCAAGAGTGGTCCTCAGGACCGGAAAGAGATAGACTCCGACCGGCCGGTGCCCCTTAGGGAGCCAGGGCACCTTCCAAACATGCACAGGCGGGATCGAGCGTTCAATAAAACATCAATGTTTCTGATTCCACTTTATACCACTAGATCATGTATCGTAGTTGTGCCGCATGAAAGTATCGCTCCAAGTGCAGAACGCCAAGCTCTCCCGTCCTCCTGTCTCTGATATGTCAGGTGTTGTGCTATCCGTGCTCTCTTCCCTCCCCATATAAAGCCCCAGATAAGAAGCTGCAACTGTGCCACCAGCCGAGGTGGGGGCTGAAGCGGGAGTGTCTGCATTACGTACGGAATAAGTGGTAAAGGGCTCATTTTAAGGGCTGCCAAACTACCCAGCCACGACATTGTGTGCCTCTTCAACTTCAGAAGTTCCAGCCGGATTTCAGCAGAAGTGTAGAGTAGTTTACCTGGGTTGTCTTGTCGGGCGTGGGGAATACATGCAGCCCTAGGTATGAGACTCCTTCGGAAGCCCACATAAATGGGAACTGCTTCGCTAATTGCTGTTGTTCAATTTTCGGAAGGGTCACGCTAAGGGCCTGTGTATTTTGGATGTTGATCTTAAAGTCTGATGCCTGGCTGAAAGTTTCAATTTCACCCAGCAAGGGAAGCAGGGAGGTCAGTGGTTGCGTGAGGAAGAATACAATGTCATCCGCGTGGAGCGATATTTTATGCTCTCTGTCTCCCATCCTGATCCCTGAGATGTCGGGGTTTTGGCGGATTCTCTACACAAACGGCTCCATGTAAAGAGCAAAGAGCAGGGGCGACCAAGGGCACCCCTGCCGAGTCCCCCTCCTGATCCGAAAAGGTCTAGAGACCACCCCATTCACCCTGATACGTGCCTCCAGGTCATTATATATGTCATCTCATAAATCTGTCTCTAATCACAAATCTATACAGCACCTGCTTCAGGTATGGCCAGTGGACCCGATGGAATGCCTTCTCGGCATCTACCAAGAAAAGCACTGCAGGTTGCTGAGTACGATGGATCTTGTCCAAGAGGTGGCACATCAGCTGCGTCCCATCGCTGCAGTTGCACTCCGGGATGAACCCCAATTGATCCGGGTCCACAAGTCCCTGCATATAGGGAGCCAGTCGAGCTGCGAGTATACTAGAAATACTTTGAGATCGACATTTAGTAAAGATATGGGTCGGTAGGATGCACAGTCCAGGGGGTATTTGCCTAACTTGGGTATCACAACAATCTCTGCCATGGCCATCGTTGGAGCTAGAGTGCCAGTGTTGCTAAAAGAGTTAAAAAGACGGACAAGCACTGGGGCAAGGTCGAAGGCCAAGGTTTTATAAAAATCAGCCGAGAAGCCGCCCCCCGGGGGCTTTCCCGGAGGCAAGTCTCCGGATAGCTCGTAGGACCTCTGCATCCAACTTGGTTGCGTCCAGGGGTGTGAGGGAGGCCACTGGGGCATCTTGCACAAAAGTCTTGTCCGCTGTTGGATCCAATAGGTCCGCAGTGTACAGGTCTGTGTAAAAAGTCTCAAAAGTAGGAGCGATTTCACAGTCCGATCGGAGAATCTCACCTTGGGAGTTTTTGATCCCTACAATACGATGTGCATTTGTTTGGGAGCGAAGCATATTTGCCAGGAGTTTCCTCGCTTTGTTTCCCCCTCGTAGTTATGCTGCCTGGTTCGCAAGAGAGAATATTCCGCACAATCGCAGTCCAAGGCCCTCAGCTGCTGTCATGCAGTGTTATGTTACAAAAGAAGTGTAGACCCAAAGTCCCTGGGACATGGGTATCAGGTAGTACATAAAAGAGGGGTCCCAGTACAAGTTCCCTAAAGAGGAGGGGGGGGGGAGGGAAAAATAAAAAGAATCAAATGCATAGATCCACTGTTGTTTAATCACAATGAATCAGAAGGACATTATTCAATTTAGACAATCCAAACTATATCATTTGTTCCAAAAAACGACAAAAAGAAGTGCCCCAGGGTGGAAGGGGGTGGAGGGAAGGGAGTAGGATAGGTGCAAATTTGAGTGCAAGGGTTCAGGGAATTCAACAAATGCGTTGGCTGTCACATAGAGCCACGATCAAAACGTTCAATGTTCGAGCAATTTCTTGAGTGCCATGTTTATGCAACCATCGTGAACATATCAGAACTGTGGTTAGTGCTGGCAAATGTTGTAAATAGTTGTCGATGTTTCGACTCCAAACATGTTCTAGGTAATAATGTAACCTTATCGGGGGGGTCTTCCTAATGACAGGGGGGATGCAGAGGTGAGCGGGCCAAATGCCATGACATCTGTTGTAAGGCGACCCTTACATGGTGTTTTAGGCAGCCAGGGCTCTAAACACGAGTAGAGGCAGTCAAAAGAGTTCCTGGTCTCTAAATGAGCTTAATCGTAAATGAATTGAGGTTGTTTCAGGGAAACCGCCAGGTTTGGTCGGTACAAACACTGAGTCCTAGATCAGAGTATCCTGATGGACCCATATCCGGAAGGCATCCGAGAGGGAAGCCGGACTGGCTGGGTCGCAGTTAAAGAGTCCGAATGCTGGCATTCGGGCTCTTTAACTGCGACCCAGACAGCTGCGGATTGCAGTGTTCAACGCTCCCGCACTACCCAATTCCCTCAGAAGGGCTCCAGTCTGGCAGCAGGCCGCTCGCTTGTCTCGCCTCTCCGTCCACTTAGAGGATCCTTCGGTCTCTCGTCCTTCCCCCGGGATTCAGCAACTTAGATGCTTTGATCGGCCATGGCGAGCGGAGCTCCGGGAAGTTGCTGCTACTCCGCCGCCATCTTGGCCACGCCATCCTGTGTGCATTTAGAACTTCGACCTACCCACTACAGATGGTGATTGCTGTTTGGTGTGTGAAGAGATAACTGCTGTTCAGATACAGGGTGTTGTACCCCCAAAGTGTGGTATTCCTTTTGCCTGGATACCCTCACGGGTGACAAGCAGTGCTCAATAAATCCACCTTATATTACATTACACCATGAACATCACGCTGTGGAACTCGGGATCCACCCATATAGGGGGCCACTTACTGGACCCAATTTTGTCCAGTCTTCCCCACATACATTGTTTCCCCGCATTTCCCCTTCACTGGTCAGATCATTTCCTATCCAAATTTAGTCTGTCCGCCCCTGTTGCCTCTTCTCCTTCCAACAGGATTTCACGGACCTGTAAAAGAGATTGGAAAAAGCTTGATATGAATCACCTTAAGAATGTACTTGATTCTCAACCTCCTTGTGATGTCCGAGATACGGATGATATGGAAGCTGTTTCATGTAAGATAAATACTTGGCTTACGGAGGCTATTGGTACTTGTCTTCCCCGGTCATATAAAAAAGTAAATGCCCACAAATCTCCTGCACTGTGGTTTAATGAATCATTAAAAGCAGATAAATCCAAATGCAAACGGTTGGAACGCATCTGGAGGAAAGATTATTCCTCAGAAGCTGGGTTCATTTATAGGAAAGAACTAAAGTTATATCATAACGCCTGTACCATAACTAGGGCCAGCTACATTGCTAGGACCATTACAGAGGCAACAAACAAATCCAAAACATTGTTTTACTTAGTTAAAGAACTTGCGGGCTCCCAAACCATTGCCAAACCTCCTCAGTTGAGCAGCAACCAATGTGATGAACTTGCCTGGTTCTTCACAGAGAAGATAGACACTATTTATTTGGATATATCAAAACAGCATCTGGTTCCAGACACAAATAATACCAACCTTGTCACTGCCTCCCAGCCATCTCTTACCTATGAGGCCTTAAATTCTTGGCCTGATATCAACATTCAAGGCCTAAAAGATATTCTAGGCAAACTTAAATCAGGCTCACCAGTTGATCCACTCCCAATCTCTTCACTCAAGCTTCTTGACACTCCACAGCTCTCTGTGATCTGTAGCGCCCTCAATCTGTCTCTACAAAACGCCACTGTTCCAGCCATGTGGAAACATGCCATGGTGACACCGCTGTTGAAAAAACCATCGGCCGATCAGAAAATTCTTGCCAATTTCCGTCCCATCTCCCTTTTGCCTGCTTTCTCCAAAATTGTGGAGAGACACGTCCACTTCCATCTCGCTCAGTTTATTGAGGCTAATGCCATACTCCACCCTTCCCAGTCAGACTTTAGCCCAGGGTTCTCAACTGAGACAACATTGTTGGGCGTCACAGAAAATCTACGCCACCTTTTGGACAGAGGTGACACAGCTGCACTGATTCTACTTGATCTCAGCGCAGCATTCAACACCATTTCTCATACCATACTGTCAAAGTCCCTCTCTTGAATGGGCATCGGTGGTCAAGCCCTGGGCTGGATTGCATCCTTTCTAACTCACCGAACATTTCAAATCTTCTCTAATACTGCCGTCTCTAATATTCATGCGTCTCCGCATGGAGTGCCTCGGGGTTCGGTACTCAGCCCTTTGTTGTTTAATTTATATGTAACACCATTAGCACATATTGCCGAACAAGAAGGTCTCACTATGTTTACATACGCTGACGACTCTCAGATCACCTTTTTCCTTTCAAATTCGGATCAAGCCTCTACCTCCCTCCTTCAATCCGGTCTTAGGAAAATTGCCAAATGGATGAGTGACAATTTGCTCAAATTGAATGGAGGATAACGTAAGTCCTAATATTGGGTCCCAAGCAGGACCTTTGGAGTCCCAGACACTGGCCATCTGAAATGGGAGCCCTCCCTATTCCATCTGACCAGGTCCGAAATTTGGGGGTCACCATTGACAAAGGTCTAACTATGCAGCCCCAGGTTAGGAAGTTAACAGCCATGTGCTTTACCATTCTGCGATGGCTGAAGAAAATCATTTGGATGCTGCCGGATGGCACACAGAAGTCCGTAATCAATGCCTTGATTACTTCACGGTTAGATTATGGCAATGTTCTTTATTTAGGTGCGTCACAGGCTGTCACTAGACGCCTTCAGCTAGTCCAAAATGCCGCTGCAAGGCTGTTATGTAAAGTTCATAGAACAGAACACATTTCCGGACATCTCCGTGCATTACATAGGCTCAGGGTTGATAGCAGAGTCAGCTACATGCATAAAATAAAATGGGGTATTGCCCCGAGATACTTACAATCTCTGGTGTATATGTACACTCCTGCCCGTTGCTTGCGTTCTTCATCTCAAGGCCTTTTTAACTTGCCTAAGGTCCGACGTGCCAGAATGGGCGGAAGGTCTTTTTCTTTATTGGGCCCCAAACTGTGGAACTCTCTCCCTTTGACTATTCGAAACGAAACAAGTTATGTCTATTTTCGCAGAGCCTTTAAGACCTGGTTGTTTAATCAATAAATCCCCCTGTTTTACACGGTAGTAACCTTTTTGTCCTCCAGCACACTGTTTCGTAGCGCCGGGGAAACCCTTTTTGGGGAGCTGTCGCGCTCTATAAGCTCAATAAATAAATAAATAAATAAATACACCAAGATGCACTGGACACCTAGAATGATTTTCTGAAAAGAACCTTATGCCCATTTGGACAAATGGCAGATTGAGCAGTATCCCAGCAATGAGCTAGAGGTGTAAACCATATGAAAAAATACAACTACTCAACGTATTTTAGGCAGTCCAACGCATAGTGCATTTTAGACCCATACAAATGTATGTATATAATGTGGTATTTGTATAGCATGAACCTAGCCAAAAGGCAGCAGAGTTCCTTACAGGGTCAAAAAGTATACAGATGGCGAGTGCTAGGAGAGGTAGTTATGTTATGGGAGCAGATTTGTACTGTTACTGCACTGTAATTAAGTGTTCTTTCAGTAGGTGAATCTGAACATTTTCCAAAATTGAAGCAGCTTTTAGGGCGGTTTTATGGGGTTGGTGACCTTGAGCTTGGGTGCATAGATGGACAAGGTCTGTCTCCTGAGTTATTCTCTTTTACATTTCTTAGTCACCAGTGTGATGATGACCTGACTGTGGGTGTGCTGAGAGCAATCAGAGATGGAGAGTTTCTCTGTAAGGTTAGCAGGGGTGCTGGTCTTGATGGCTTTGTAAATGATGCAGGTGTTTTGAAAATGGCATGGACCAGCAAGAGACGCGATAGGAGTTCCACCAGAATGATTGTTGCATGTGGGGGGATGTGCACAATACATTTTTTTCCAATACTGCTAGCATTTTAAAAGGGTTGGCGCAGGCAACACACAGAGGTACATGACAACTTTTGGATTGGGAGTATTTTCCATTTTACATTTACCACAAACACCTGCTATTAATGTTGATTTTAATTGCTCTTTCTTCCTTTTTTTCTCTACTAGATATTTTAGCATTCCCAGTTGGGTATCAAGCATTTGGTCAGAGTTTTCCAATATGTTCCCTAAATGAGTAAGAACTGATTCCAGGAAACCTTGCAGAGTGAACAGAGATTTGGATACTGTGGTGTAATTATTCGAAAGTCCTGTAGTTTTAAAAAGAGAAAGGTCTGGTGATTTTTCAAGGAATCCATCTTGATCAGATGGTTTTTGTGGAGTACTATTTTGGATATTCTGTGTCTCCCTTGGGCTCCCATGTGAAATATCAGATCTTTAATATCAATATCTTGACAGTTGATGTTATACTCTTGAGATTGTTGTATTTTGAATGAGTACGGTTTTATTGATTCCAGTGCAGTGAGGTTAGGAATTGAATCCTCCAGGCCTATTAAGGTATTTTTTGGGGGAACCTCTGGTGTTCTTTGATTTTGTATTTGGGTTTGATCGATGGTTTGTATTCCATTCTTTCCAGCCTCAATGTTGCCTTTTTTTTTCCTGGACTATCTGATAGTCTTTTTGTGACTGCCCCATATCATCTGGGTTTAGTTTTGCGAAGTATTTTTTAATTCCGGGGATCGATACAGAGTTTCCGGTACTTATCATCTTCCCAGCGCTCTTTCTAGTTGCCTCTTCTGTTCCCATCCTCTTCATAAAGATAGTTCTTGATCTTAATTTTTTATAGGCAATTAGTGTGCAGAAGATTACTTAGTGATATTTCAGTCGTAATTTCAGTCGTCCTGGTTATGCCTAGGAGTACTATCTGGAGGATCGTGGCCAGCCGTGCGCTTAATCTGCTGATCCCTTCTGCCCCCCTGCTTTTTGATCCTGCGGGGTAGGAGCGTTGGAGCGTGAGGCACTCCTTGCTAGGCCAGCAAGATCCAACGTTAGAAAAATACCCTTGTCCAATTCCAGCCAACACCGCCAGGGAGGTTAAGTTCCAAAGCGTCAGTACGCGGGTGCGCCGCTCATGCAACACCGAACCTAACGCCGAGCTCCCACTCCCTAGCTCACAGCTTTTTATGCGATTAGACGGATCTCACAGACATCAAATATCAGTCATTAGTTAGTTGGTTATTGTACTACTAATACCGCTGACTATTTGTGCTGCTGGAGATTTGAAGCCTGTTTCCAGATTTGGCTTAAGGCGCCACCTGGGCGTTGATTGACACTATAATGAATACAGATGACCACTTAGTTGAGATTATAGGCAGATGCCCATGGCAGGCTTCATCCACCGCCGCCCCTTTATTCACGTTGGCCACCGTCTCCTGAAATCACAGATTCTCTTCCAATCCCACGCAGCTCTTCACAGTGTCCTCGCAGGGTCCTTATTATGCTCTGCTGCTCTACTACTATCAAAATGAATTGCAGTTCCACTGAAGGTAAAAGGGCACTAGTATCAAAATGGAGGGTTTGTTATCACCTTACACAGAAGGGATCGATACATTTGCGGCTCCTGCTGCAACCAGGAAACACTTGTGGCTTTTATAGTGGACAAGGCATCACTTGCGGCTCCTGCCGCATTTAGGAAACCCTCGAGCCTTCGGCTGCACACCAGGCTCCACTCGATGCTCCCGCTGCGATCTGGGAACCCTCGCGGTTTCGGCCGCACACCAGGCTCCGCTGTGTTCAGAAGCAAGCTCTCGCCCGGAATGCACCAACGAACTCTCAGCTCAGTATGTGTGAGTAGAACACTTCGAGCTGCTTCACGGGGCTTCTGCCTGCCACACTCGCAGAGCAGCAACCATCAATGTAAAACAGGCAAGGGACAATTCAATATCTTTAAACCTGCCAAATCCGCAGTCTGTGGTCAATCACTCACCAGGCTTTCCTCCGGGCGGGTGGCAGGTAGTACAGAAACGCCGGCAGAGCCAGGCCTCAGGCACGCCTGCTCCGCCTCTCCGAAGACTCAGTTTGGCTTGATTAACTTGATTAGGTTGGTCCCTGGTTTTGTGTCAGGTAGGAGGTCAGTGACTCTTGTCTCGGGACACCCGCGGGACTCTCACGCTCTGCGGCTGAAGCCCACGTTGCTGCACCCGCTCGCCGCCGCTCCCGCTCCCGCTCGCAGAGGCCGCAGCTTCTCCTGCTCTCCGCTCCCAGCTACAAGCACTGCTCCCTCTGCTCTGCTCTGTCCCAGGTTACTGCTACTGACAGGTGTATTCCGCTCTCTGCAGTTTCCTTCCGCTGACAGATTCTCCGAACAGCAGAGGGTGAGAGGGGTGGGTTGGAGAAGCAACCAGGCACCGGAGGGGGAAATGGCGTGACCAAGGAATCAAACATACAAGCTTAAGTACTGAGGTTGGTTTGGGACAAATGTATCTTGCCAGACCCGGATAGTGTATGCTGCCCAGTGAATGCTGAGTCAACATGTCCACCTACAACTGGACGTCGTACTAAGCCTTCCCAATGTGTACTTTCCCAATGTTTCTTATATTGACATACCACACAATGGTATTCCACACACTAAAATCGGGAGACCACAATATGAATCTTTTGATACGGTCTTGATTATTGACGTATCGAGGCTGATAAGTGCTGCAATATGAAGGATTCTTACACTTGCGCAGTACATCAGTAACACCAAAATCACAGAATGAGGAAACCTAACTAATTTGATAGCTTCCTCATGAAGTTTCAAGAGCACACTAGCAAATCTAGACAAGACTGCACAAAAAGGCTCAGGGTTTGAAGGCACTCAGATTTCCAACTACAAACTTAAAACTCTTGTAGAGTAGCATAAAATCCCAAGAGGCATCACGTATGCTAACTTGATCACTACAAAACTATGCCTTTAGTAAACCACAATGGGCCAGACACCTAATTAAATGTGTTCCTTGCTGTCTAGCCCAGAGGTAACCCTACAAAGCCTCTTAGATTTAAGATTTGCCCTACATAAATCCAAATAGCCCCTAAATGTGACTCCACTGCAGTAGTCTGATCAAACTCTGTCTTCAGGTTTTGCCTAAGTGGCCATGCTGCAGCACCATTTGTGGTGTCATACTGTTTCAAGCATTTTCAATTTTCATTAAGCCATCATGGAGTTCTGTAACTATACCAGTCTGATCAGAGACTAGTATTCTGAATATAGATCTTGAAGACCTCTCAAGAAAATAAGGGCGTTTCCTGCCAGAAGGTGAAATTGAATATAAAATAAGACAGGGACATCATGTTCAAACCTCATTGTTTCTGTTGGGAAGTAGGCCTGGACACGGTAGGTATTACTAGGCAGAGTAAAAAGCACTGGTTGAGAGTGGTCAGAGTTTGCGGAAGCGTTTTACAGTCCACAATTAAAAGTTCACACTTCAGAATGACTAATCATGTAGTCTGTGAGAAGTTGGCCCGATATGCAACGTTCGCTATTCTAGCGACCGCTATGTATCGTTCCAACGACCCTTATGGTGTTTGGTTGTAAGTCAACCTGTAGACCAGCTATCCTAGTAGCGTGGATACGAGCAGTCTAAGGCTAAAGACTCGAGAGGGCGCGTTAAGCCAGCTGTTTACCACACATGTACCCCTTGAACACCCAGTGAAAGGACACCACACAAGTGTTATGAAAATAAACAGGATATTTATTAAGATTCACAACAGCCCTGGACTCTTTATGAGGACAGGGTACTAAGCACAAACCAAATCTCTTAGGAAAATACTTCAAGTGCACAATTAAAACAAGTGTCCGAGGACACGGAAAGTTTAAGGTCTCGGGCGGACCCGATAAGGCAAGTCGGAAGCGAGGGACTCGGGACCCTAGAGTAAAGAGGCTATGCAGGCACCGAAATGCCGAGTTACCTAGCCACGAGGGCTGCGGCTGCACAAGTCTTACAGGCGTCGGGGTCTTCGCTGACGAGCCAGGAGCCGGAAGAAAAGGAGTTGCTGGCCGGCGACCAGTGATGAATAGTTCGTAGAGATCCAAGCCTGGATCAGAGATTGTTGATACCTGAAAGCAGAGGGGACCAAGTTCGTACTACTAGCCAGTAGTCAGAGGGTACCAGGATGGCACCGGTTGGCCGTCACCTCGACCAGGTGAGTGGGCGACGCTAGGCTCTGCAGTCTCACGGACCAGGAGGCGTTGTCGGCGACCACGGCGGAGGTGCGAGCTGTCCCACGAAGGATGATGCTGTCGGCGTCGCTGGGCCCAGGATGGGGCAACAAGCCTTGGCAGATCTCAGGGCCACGTGGTGGGCCTAAGATGGCGTCTTGAGTGGACCAGGAGGGTCCGGGGTGCTTCTCGCAAAGATGGAAGCAAGGGCCAGTCTGGAGCAACCAGACCAGCAGTGTTGATTGTCGGATGTCGTCACAGAAGGGCACAAGCCAGCGGCTAGTGACCAGACAACGTGCTGAGCAGCGAGCAGAAGGGCCCCACGCAGATCGTGGAGATGCTGGGAGACTGCACTTCGGTGCTGGAGCGGCTCAGGGTCGGGGCTTCTCGGACCCCAGAGCACTCACCAGGGAATTGCTTCGAAGGTCGTGCTGGTTAAGAGCGTGCAGGTTCTGATGATGGCCGGTCCCTCGAGGTCTCGTCGCACCCACAGATCACAGCTGAGCTGATGACGTGGGTAGAGGTCAGAGGTGCCAGGGAAGTCGGTTCTCGTCGAGCTGGGCCGTCGGATTCCTTGAGGAAGGACTTACAGCAAACCGCAGAGTTCTTAGATGGTGCCCGCTGATGCAGGGTGACTACTCCTTAGTCACAAGGGAGAAATCTTGAGAAGAGTCTTGAGTGTCCTTTCGTAGAAAGTAGTTCTTGATTCAAAGATGATCTCATTTGGAAGGGTCCCCGCTCCGGCCTTTATTCTAAAGAAAGGGGTGGGTACATGACTAGGTCCTGCCCTATGGGTGGGACCAGGAAGGGGGGTAGTTACACCCCTCTCCCCTGCCGGACTTTCCTGAGGCCAGGGCTGGTGCCCCTGGAACTGGTTCTGACCGGCAGATGCGTAGTGAGCACCGGGGTGCCACTCCGCAGTCACCTTCACGCAAAAGCCCTACCTACCCAGAATACACAAACCCTGTCTGGGACGGTGCGAACACCGCCCTCGACAGGAAACCCTTTGTCCAAGCGCTCCTCGCTGGAAGGACTCCCAGCAGCAGGAGGTCAGACTCGTGTCTGTGGTGGCAGCATCCATTTTGTGGAGCTGAGGCTTTAGTTAACTTTAACCGGGGTTCACAGTTACGTACATGTCGTGTCCCTCTAGAAGGGCGGAATGCTAACCTCGTCGCCAGAGTTGGTGAGAGGGCAGCATCCCGATTCGTATGACACCTTACTCGACATGTCTTGATAACGCGACACCGAAGTTACCGATGTGGTACGCGTTATCATGGAACAGCCATTGGGTCTTGATTCCGCAAGCTGCAACCGGGCTCGGCTCGGGCCAGAGCCTAGTTCACACGAGCCCATGCACTCTGCCTTCAGGATTGTCAAGGCCTGCCATAGGAGTGACTGATAGGAACTCGAGTGTCCATCGTATGGTTAGACATAGGGCTACTATATCTAAAGCAAAGTGTGATTACACGACTTCGCCCCAGCTGTCATGCAGCCAGTTGTGTCAAATTTAGGAGGCCAGCCAGGGGTGGCATAATACATGCTGCAGCCCCTGGCGGCCCTGGGTACACCTATGCCCTGAGTTACAGGGTCTGATAAGGTGGCCCAGTACCAATTGGTAAATGCACCTAGGGTACATATCGTAATTTAGAAAGAGAACAGCCAGGCTGTGGGTCTGATTAGCAGGCCCACAGCCAGAGAAAGTCGTAAACCAGTGAAACAAAAGCAAAAAATCTGGGTGATCATAGGATTGCAGACCCTACTCTCCTACATGACCCCCCCCCCAAACGTCGGAACAATAAGCTAGCCTTGACCAGGTGAGTCTTCTTGTTCTAAGTGGAAATATCTGGAGAGCCCATCGGCATTGCCATGATCAGTACCAGGTCTATGTTCCACTGTAAAGTCCATCCCCTGTAGGGAAATGGACCACCTTAGCAGTTTGGGGTTTTCACCCTTCATCTGATTTAGCCACAAGAGGGGCTTATGGTCGGTCTGAATCTTGAAGTGAGTGCCAAACAAGTATGGCCTCAGCTTCTTCAGGGCCCAAACCACAGCAAAGGCCTCCCTCTCAATAGCTGACCAATTCTTCTCTCTAGGGGTCAGCCTTCTGCTTATAAAAGCAATGGGCTGGTCTTGACCATCAAAATTCAGTTGAGAAAGAACAGCTCCCACACCCAACTCAGAAGCATCTGTTTGGACAATGAATGGTTTGGAGTAGTCCGGACTCTTGAGGATAGGCGCCGTGCACATGGCCTGCTTTAGGTCATCGAATGCTTTTTGACAGCTCACTGTCCACTGAACCTTTTTTGGCATTTTCTTACTTGTCAGTTCGTTTAATGGTGTCACGATGGAACCATAGTTCCTGACAAACTTCCTGTAGTAACCAGTCAGGCCCAAGAAAGCTCGAACCTGAGTCTGGGTGGTTGGAGGAGCCCAGTCCCTGATTGACTGTATCTTGCTCTCCAGTGGCTGAACCTGGCCTCCACCTACAAGGTGGCCCAGGTATACAACCTGTGTCTGCCCTATCTGGCACTTGGTGGCCTTGATAGTGAGGCCTGCTGCTTGCAGAGCCTCTAACGCTTTCCGCAGGTGGACCAGGTGATCCTCCCAGGTGGAGCTAAAGACAGCAATATCATCAAGATACGCCGCACAGAAGTCATCCAGCCCAGTAAGGACTTGATTCACCAACCTTTGGAAGGTGGCAGGTGCATTTTTCAGACCAAAGGGCATCACCACGAACTGATAATGCCCACCAGGGGTTGAAAATGCGGTTTTAGGCTTGGCGTCCTCAGCTAACCTGATTTGCCAATACCCAGCTGTCAGGTCAAACGTACTTAAGTAGTTGGCCGAGGCCAATCTATCGATAAGCTCGTCTGCCCTTGGTATTGGGTGGGCGTCAGTCTTAGTGACTGCATTGAGACCCCTGTAGTCTACGCAAAACCTCATCTCTCTCTTACCACCCTGGGTGTGAGGTTTCGGCACTAGAACTACGGGACTAGCCCAAGGGCTATCCGAGGGTTCAATGACTCCCAGCTCCAACATTTTCTGCACTTCACTCTTGATGCAGTCTCTAACGTGATCAGGGTGCCGGTAGATTTTACTCTTAACGGGCAAGCTGTCACCAGTGTCAACCTCATGGGTGCACCAATCGGTCTGACTGGGTGTTAGAGAAAACATATGTCTGAACGACTGAAGAACCTGTTTACAGTCGCTCTGTTGATGTTCGGAGAGGCTGCCACAAAAGACAACACCATCTACCGATCCATCGTCAGGATTCTGAGTGAGCAGGTCGGGGAGAGGGTCACTCTCTTCGTCCTGTCCCTCATCTAGGGCCATGAGCAAACTCATGTCCTTCCTGTCGACATATGCCTTGAGCCTGTTGACATGAAGCACCCTGTGGGGGCTCCGGGGAGTTCCCAGGTCGACCAGGTAGGTGACCTCTCCCTTTTTCTCCAGGATGGTGTAGGGCCCGGACCATTTGTCCTTGAGTGCTGCTGGGGCCACCGGCTCCAACACCCACACCTTCTGTCCGGGCTGGTAAACAGTCAAGACAGCCTTTTGGTCATGCCAAGCTTTTTGGAGTTCTTGGCTGGCCTTAAGGTTTTCAGATGCCTTCTCCATGTATTCAGCCATCCGCGAGCGGAGGCCAAGCACATAGTCCACTATGTTGGCTGCAGGCTTTTTGAGAGGTCTCTCCCATCCTTCCTTCACCAAACACAGGGGTCCTCTTACAGGATGCCCGTACAAAAGTTCAAAAGGGCTGTAGCCAACCCCCTTCTGTGGGACTTCTCTGTAGGCGAACAAGAGGCAGGGGATCAGGACGTCCCATCTACGCCGAAGCTTTTCAGGTAGTCCATCAATCATCCCTTTAAGGGTCCTGTTGAATCTCTCAACAAGCCCATTGCATTGTGGATGATAGGGTGTAGTGAACTTGTAGTTGACACCACATTCCTTCCACATAGCAGTTAAGTAGCTCGACATAAAGTTTGCACCTCTGTCGGAGACGACCTCCTTAGGGAAGCCCACTCTGGAGAATACTCCAACTAGGGCTCTTGCCACAACAGGTGCTGTAGTGGTCCTAAGGGGAATAGCTTCAGGATACCTGGTGGCATGATCCACTACCACCAGTATAAACTTGTGCCCTGATGCTGTTGGTGGTTCCATGGGACCGACGATGTCGATCCCCACCCGTTCAAAGGGCACCCCCACCACAGGCATTGGTATAAGGGGGGCCTTTGTCGTGCCACCTGACTTACCACTGGCTTGGCAAGTGACACAGGAGCGGCAAAACTCCTTGGTATCTTCGTTCATATGAGGCCAGTGAAAGTGTGAGACAAGCCTGTCCCACGTTTTCGTCTGGCCTAAGTGACCTGCTAAGGGAATCTCGTGGGCCAAGGTAAGTAGGAAACCACGCTGAGACAAGGGTACAACCAGCCTCCTGGTCATGCCAGGCTTGGGGTCTCTTGACTCAGTGTACAGGAGTCCATCTTCCCAGTATACCTTGTGGGTACCTGTGGCGTTCCCAGCAGCCTCAGCAGCAGCCTGCTGTCTGAGGGGTTCAAGAGAAGGGCAGTCTAACTGGTCCTTCCCCAGGTCTTCCCTTGAGGGTCCCCCTGAACCCAAGAATTCAACTTGATCAAGTTCGAACTCCCTAGGCTCAGTTTCCCTCAATTCCTGTAGGTCAGCCTCCTCTGAGACTTGATCCACGACCTGGGGCAAGGGGGAAGGCGCAGCCTTAACCCTACTGCTCTTTTTCTTGGGAGGTGTCTGGTCCGTTGTTCCAGGATCCAGCACCTGTTCAGTGGGGCATTTCCTGACCTGTGACCTGGTCACAGCGAACACATGTGCTGGCAAACCTAACATTTCCATGTGAGTCCGGTGCTCCACTTCTGACCATTGTGATGACTCCAAATCATTGCCCAACAAACAATCCACTGGGAGGTCTGGACTAACTACAACCTTCTTTTGGCCAGTTACCCCTCCCCAGGAGAAAGCTACAATTGCCATACTGTGATTGGTAGTGACATTGCTTGCATTGGTCACCAGGAATTCGGTACCTGGCATGATCTGTCCAGGGTCCACAAAGTTAGGCGTCACCATGGTGACGCTGGCACAAGTGTCCCTATAGGCCTGAGCCATCTTTCCATTTATGAAAGGCGTCTGTCTGTATTTGCCCAAGGTATTGGGACTTATGTCAGGGGACACGTCCGCGTCCCCTGTACTGACAAGGACAGCCTGAGTGAGTGTGCCAACTAAGTTGTCACGCCCCTCAGAACCCAGGGTTAACCCTACTAAACCCTTGGGAGGCGCACTACCACTGCTGACTGTACTAGGGGGCACAGGTGCCTTAGGGGCTGCAGTGGCAGGAGTCTGCCCTCCTCCTTTCTTGGTGCACTCACTAAACCAGTGAGATTTACTTTTACAGTACTGGCACCATCTTTTGGATTGGCCTTCTTTCTTCTTTTGGGGAGCCTGACCCCCACCCTCTTTGGGTTGTTGGGGACCTGTCGAAGACTTCGGGTCATTTTGTTCCCCCTTAGAATCTTTACCCTTCTGGTCTGCTTTCTTCTGACCACCTTGATTCTGGCCCTGGTTCTGTTTAACTCTCGTACGAACCCATCTGTCTGCCTTCTTTCCCAATTCTTGGGGAGAGGTCAGATCCGAGTCGACAAGATGCTGATGCAACAACTGGTTCTGACAATTGTTTAAAATTTGTTCTCTCATCATCAAATTATACAATCCTTTGTAATCAGTAACCTTACTGCCCAGCAACCAGCCCTCAAAAGCCTTAGTGGCACAATCGACAAAGTCAGACCAATCTTGAGACTGCGTTTTCTGGGTATCCCTGAACAGCACCCTGTACTGCTCAGTGGTTAGGCCGAACCCTTCAACGAGTGTATTTTTCAAGACTTGGTAATCGTTCGCATCCTCCACCCTTGTGGTGAGGAGCTTGTCTCTTCCTTTACCTTCAAAGGAGAGCCACAAGATAGCTGCCCACTGACTCTGGGGAACACCTTGCACCGTGCAGGCCCTCTCCAAAGCAGTAATCCATTTGTGGATGTTGTCCCCTTGTTTAAAGGGGGGCACTATCTTACCAAGGTGTTTCGTATCGAAACTCTTTTCCCTATTGCTAGGTACATTGCTGCCACCAGTGGGGACTACCCCACTTAACTGTTGCTCTCTCGCCAAGGCAAGCCTTTCTTTGGCCAGGGCAAGTTCTTCCCTTTCGATCCTCAGATTAGCTGCCCTTTCCTTCGCTTCGTACACTCTCCGCTGAGGGGACGTCATCCCTCTTTGCGAAGAGTTGCGAGAGCCATTGGTTTGAAGGGATCTGCCAGAGTCTCTTGACAGAGATCGGGCTCGTCCATTCCCAATGTTAAGCGGACCTGACAGTAGCGCTGGGGGTCCCCCAGTACCACTATCATGTTTGCTTAAGTTGGACCTGCTTAGTCTAACGACTTCTACCTGTCCCTTATCTGCCTCATCCCCAGAGGGATCCTCATCCTCATCATCCTCCACATCTTCGTTCTCAGTTGCGAGGTGGATGAGGTCAGGATCGTCTCTGGTTCCCTCGAGGGGAGGCATGTCTCCTTCTGGATTAGAAGAGCTAAGACGGGTCTCAGCTTTTCTGGCATCATAAGTCTCCAAGAGACCAATCAGAAAGGACGTGGTGGGGTTAGACCCCTGCTTGATCTTCCGGGAGTGACACACCTGTCTTAACTCCTTGAAGCTCAGCACAGTATATCTTGAAGGGATGACCTGTGGAGGGTCAACTGACACAAGGGGAGACTCAGAGTTTCCTCCTTTGTCCGACATACTGTTTCTAGTGTGGTGTAAGTGATGCACCTACCTACACTACGTGTTTACCTACTGTTCCCTTGCTAAGAGTTGCAGCCAAGGTGTGCTAAGCCTTGAGGAGCTGCAACAGCTGGTTCAGTAGAACTCAGAGTATTCTAAGCTTTAGTTATATGTACTAACAGTACTTATGCGATCTTTCAACAAGATATTCTTAGGATATGTGTGGTAAAACAACAGCAAGCTCAAATCCCAAAAGCTGCTCACCAATGTGAGAAGTTGGCCCGATATGCAACGTTCGCTATTCTAGCGACCGCTATGTATCGTTCCAACGACCCTTATGGTGTTTGGTTGTAAGTCAACCTATAGACCAGCTATCCTAGTAGCGTGGATACGAGCAGTCTAAGGCTAAAGACTCGAGAGGGCGCGTTAAGCCAGCTGTTTACCACACATGTACCCCTTGAACACCCAGTGAAAGGACACCACACAAGTGTTATGAAAATAAACAGGATATTTATTAAGATTCACAACAGCCCTGGACTCTTTATGAGGACAGGGTACTAAGCACAAACCAAATCTCTTAGGAAAATACTTCAAGTGCACAATTAAAACAAGTGTCCGAGGACACGGAAAGTTTAAGGTCTCGGGCGGACCCGATAAGGCAAGTCGGAAGCGAGGGACTCGGGACCCTAGAGTAAAGAGGCTATGCAGGCACCGAAATGCCGAGTTACCTAGCAAAGAGGGCTGCGGCTGCACAAGTCTTACAGGCGTCGGGGTCTTCGCTGACGAGCCAGGAGCCGGAAGAAAAGGAGTTGCTGGCCGGCGACCAGTGATGAATAGTTCGTAGAGATCCAAGCCTGGATCAGAGATTGTTGATACCTGAAAGCAGAGGGGACCAAGTTCGTACTACTAGCCAGTAGTCAGAGGGTACCAGGATGGCACCGGTTGGCCGTCACCTCGACCAGGTGAGTGGGCGACGCTAGGCTCTGCAGTCTCACGGACCAGGAGGCGTTGTCGGCGACCACGGCGGAGGTGCGAGCTGTCCCACGAAGGATGATGCTGTCGGCGTCGCTGGGCCCAGGATGGGGCAACAAGCCTTGGCAGATCTCAGGGCCACGTGGTGGGCCTAAGATGGCGTCTTGAGTGGACCAGGAGGGTCCGGGGTGCTTCTCGCAAAGATGGAAGCAAGGGCCAGTCTGGAGCAACCAGACCAGCAGTGTTGATTGTCGGATGTCGTCACAGAAGGGCACAAGCCAGCGGCTAGTGACCAGACAACGTGCTGAGCAGCGAGCAGAAGGGCCCCACGCAGATCGTGGAGATGCTGGGAGACTGCACTTCGGTGCTGGAGCGGCTCAGGGTCGGGGCTTCTCGGACCCCAGAGCACTCACCAGGGAATTGCTTCGAAGGTCGTGCTGGTTAAGAGCGTGCAGGTTCTGATGATGGCCGGTCCCTCGAGGTCTCGTCGCACCCACAGATCACAGCTGAGCTGATGACGTGGGTAGAGGTCAGAGGTGCCAGGGAAGTCGGTTCTCGTCGAGCTGGGCCGTCGGATTCCTTGAGGAAGGACTTACAGCAAACCGCAGAGTTCTTAGATGGTGCCCGCTGATGCAGGGTGACTACTCCTTAGTCACAAGGGAGAAATCTTGAGAAGAGTCTTGAGTGTCCTTTCGTAGAAAGTAGTTCTTGATTCAAAGATGATCTAATTTGGAAGGGTCCCCGCTCCGGCATTTATTCTAAAGAAAGGGGTGGGTACATGACTAGGTCCTGCCCTAAGGGTGGGACCAGGAAGGGGGGTAGTTACACCCCTCTCCCCTGCCGGACTTTCCCCAGGCCAGGGCTGGTGCCCCTGGAACTGGTTCTGACCGGCAGATGCGTAGTGAGCACCGGGGTGCCACTCCGCAGTCACCTTCACGCAAAAGCCCTACCTACCCAGAATACACAAACCCTGTCTGGGACGGTGCGAACACCGCCCTCGACAGGAAACCCTTTGTCCAAGCGCTCCTCGCTGGAAGGACTCCCAGCAGCAGGAGGTCAGACTCGTGTCTGTGGTGGCAGCATCCATTTTGTGGAGCTGAGGCTTTAGTTAACTTTAACCGGGGTTCACAGTTACGTACATGTCGTGTCCCTCTAGAAGGGCGGAATGCTAACCTCGTCGCCAGAGTTGGTGAGAGGGCAGCATCCCGATTCGTATGACACCTTACTCGACATGTCTTGATAACGCGACACCGAAGTTACCGATGTGGTACGCGTTATCATGGAACAGCCATTGGGTCTTGATTCCGCAAGCTGCAACCGGGCTCGGCTCGGGCCAGAGCCTAGTTCACACGAGCCCATGCACTCTGCCTTCAGGATTGTCAAGGCCTGCCATAGGAGTGACTGATAGGAACTCGAGTGTCCATCGTATGGTTAGACATAGGGCTACTATATCTAAAGCAAAGTGTGATTACACGACTTCGCCCCAGCTGTCATGCAGCCAGTTGTGTCAAATTTAGGAGGCCAGCCAGGGGTGGCATAATACATGCTGCAGCCCCTGGCGGCCCTGGGTACACCTATGCCCTGAGTTACAGGGTCTGAAAGGTGGCCCAGTACCAATTGGTAAATGCACCTAGGGTACATATCGTAATTTAGAAAGAGAATAGCCAGGCTGTGGGTCTGATTAGCAGGCCCACAGCCAGAGAAAGTCGTAAACCAGTGAAACAAAAGCAAAAAATCTGGGTGATCATAGGATTGCAGACCCTACTCTCCTACATAGTCCATTCCTAAAATTCTGACACACTTATCATACTGTTCAGACCTTAAAGACGTTCTTGAATATAGTAACAAAAAGAACATTGTTTGGGCGTGGCTTGGAGAGTCAAGATGACTGTTGCACTCTAAAAGTGCTTCTGACCCGTCCTTCATCCGCTCTACGTTCGCAGGCCCATCGGCGGATTAGCTATACCCCCGGGGGCATATATTGCCACACTAACGCAAAAGGCGTGCTCCCGCGGCGAACAAGACCAGCGATACGAATGCCTGCGACCCGATCCACTCCGGGGTCTACAAAGTGAGCTCCATTTAAGATGGCGGACCGGGCTCGTTACCTGGCTATGTAAAGGGCCTGGGACTAGATTTCCCACCGACGCATCCCAGAGCGGAGGTTCCTGATTACCGGACATCCCGTTGGAGGCCTCCGGTGTAGCTAGCAGTCTCTAGCGGCAGCCACAATAAATTCTGGATGGGAGGGGGTCTCGGGCCTAGAAAAGGCTGACCCTAGTCCGAGAACTGCCGAACAAGAAGCGATTGGCGCCCCCAGTCCAGACACAATGCAGACACTGCAGAGCCAATACAAGCCCTCTCTAACGGGCCTGAAGGCTGGGAGGTCCAGGATCCTGGGATAAGCCAGTTGCGGCAGCCCTGATCGGGCGAATGGAGGCCCCATGCCGTAGACAGAAGAGGCAGGCCCAGGGGGTCTTGAGGGGAAAATCAGGAAACGGTCGGAGGTTTGCCATGGCGGAGACGGACCCTGGGCGCGGGGTCCGCGCCAGTGTCCTCCAACAAAGCATCAAAGGAACGGGCGCAATTCCTCTCCTCCGCCTACCACAAGTGACTCCATGGTACGGTCCAACGGGGGTCCCTGAGATTGGGACACAGTGATGCTCAGAATCCGGGGTGCAGGCCCCGCTACACGTGACTGAGAAGTACCTGGCCTTGCCCATGCCATGACACGACATCATAAGATGTGGTAAGCATGGGCCCTGGGATAGACCTGGCACCAAGTGGGGAGGAGGACTGGGGGACCAAAGTAGACTGGATTGGGCCCACTCCCCGCTCTTACTTCCAAGACTCCTTTGAAGGGCATAGCTGCAAGGGCCACTGACGCTTGGCCCAGGCCCCCCACTGCAAACCGAGACACTGACTCCACTGGGAGCACACCCACACCCACACCCACAACAAACCCGGCACATGCCATACCCGTAGACGGCCCAACACAGAGCCAATGTGGGGCCCCAGGTTGTGACGGCTGTACATAGGAAGTGCCCCCCAAAGTTAACTGACGTACTGGCATGGAGGGCGAAATAGCCCTAACACCAGACCAATCCACTGGCTTCTGTCAGCGCCGAGGCCAAGACACCTGCGGTGCGAGGCCCCAGTCACCGGGAAGGCCTAATAGAAAAACATGTGCACAGGCCTGATACCCCTGCCGGGGTGGGACGGATGGTGTCCCCTTAAACTGAAAGACTCCAGGTAACCTTCCTCACGCCTCTCGGGTGACAAAGCTAGGGCCGACTGATGCCAAATAGTGACCAGACAAGGAGCCCGATACAGTTCTGGCAAGGAACTGCCCCTCACCTCTACTCAGCATGGGGAAAGACCGAGGGCTAAAACCAACTGCGACGCAAACCAAGATGGATCGGTATACCACGAATGTGCCCGGACCCACAGATGGGGCCACAGAGCTCCGGCAGGGGGTGACCTTGATGGAGCAAGGATTCGCACATTAGGAGACTTGCTTGAATTCAGTCCTCTCGACATAAAGTTAATGCACTAACCAATATGTTTGTCTTATTAATATTGCATTTCACAACACATTGAGTATCTAGAAGAAGCGTGCATATGTGCTTTTACTAATGTTAATCCGCTTGCAATAAAATGGCCGCTGCTACGCGGGATTTCTTAATGCGCATACATGAAGCTTGCACTGCTGCTTTTGCGAAGCTGTTTATTGTGCCTAATTTCTAATGCAGTAGTTAAAATAAAGTAATGGGAATAGAATAGAAATAAGTGGTATACAGCACATTCATTTATTCTGTGTTCTAAAACGATTTCTTTCTATTTTTTCATGGAACGTAATCTTGGGCCTGGGAGATGCTATTACTCCATCTTGAAAACCCACGTTGCGCATGTCAAACTCTAAAGAGAACTGAAGTCATCCAACCTTGAAGCAATGCAAAGCTACCGCGCAGTAGAAGATGCGCATGGGAAAACGAACTTTTGAACCCAAACGGAAGAAAACTTGTTAATATGTTATAACAATGTATTTGTTAATAGAACATTCATTGTCCGGTGAAATAAAACATACGTGGGAAAATAAATTGATGGGCGGGAACGCAAACATTAATATTCATTCTGAAAGTTTCATTTTAGTGTGGTGTGATGACCTCTCTTCATTCTTTGTCCAATCAAAATTGGGGATCCTTACACTTGCATCATTGGGGGGTGGTACACTGACCTGGAAATAGTATAACTAGGGTAGGCTTAGCTAGTTAATTTGTCCGACTTGTCCGAATAGCTAACTTTTACCGGGTTCTGGCTGTTAGCTGCAGAAAGGGAGTAACGCAGGTGTTGCAACTTTAACTGCGGGTGCTGGTCTTAGCCCTTGGTGGTCCTGTCATGATCCAATTCGGCTTTACCTGTCCTGATTCCGATCTGCACCTGCCTGCCTTTATGGTGCCAGCACTTTCGGGGTTCTGTCCTTTAAACTAACCCGTGGCCAGCGTTAGTTCTTCACACCATTCTAGGTAAATATTAAATGTGGGTATTGTCATTATACTGTTTCCTTCTCTCTTCCCACCCTCTTGTCAAATGCGTAAAGACTGCTTTATAAAAACTTTGCATATTTTCATTTTAATCATTATTTTCCTAATTGAGAATTTTATAATATTCAATGCTTGGATTATGACATTTTAAAGATTTTAGATAACGAGTTTAAACCTTTCCCGAGTTGTGGTTATTTCATGAGTGCAAATGTTCTATTTCTATCAATTATGCTAACACCCTGATCCATTGGGTTTTCAGGTACCGGTGACTAGGATTGGTAAGTCCAATGGTATAGGTCCTGAATGGTTAAAACAAAAACTTGATATGAGTGTAGGTTTTACAGGTTCAAATTGAATATACATATATTTTATGGGTCCAGGTGAGTATGGTAAATAACGGGCAGGTGAACCTGCGCTCTATCAACATCATCACAAGTGTTCAAGCCATCAGTTTGTCACAGCCCTCAGTCAATAACAAAATCAGTGAAGACCAGGTCGACATGGCTCTTCTCCGACAGGACCTCCGTAACGCCACGGCCCACATCTAAGAGGTGGAATCTCACATTTCCACGTTCAAAGATGACGTTCATCAGATGAAAGAACAAGTAGCCCACCTACGGACCCATACAAAAGAGCTGCACAAAAGGGCTGAAGACGCCGAAAACAGATCTAGGCGCAATAATCACCGCCTGGTGGGGTTTCCTGAGGGGGGGGGGTGGGCGGAACAAGGCCAAGCGGTGACACTTATCGAGAAATGGATCGAATCATGGATGCCTAAGGACAAACTGTCAGCATGGTTTAACCCTTTCGATGCTGATGACGAGCTCAGCTCGTCATCACCCACGGGTGTCGTGTGCTGATGACGAGCTGAGCTCGTCATGGTGCCACTAAAATGGCATTTTCCAGCACAGGGGGGGGAAAACGCCCAGCAGCCATGTGGTTAAGGTGGAGTAGGCTCATAGATCTCTGGCAGCCAGACCTCCCCCGGATGCTCAACACTGGCACATCATTGCCAGGATCCTTAATTTCAAGGACAGAGACGCAATTTTAAAGGTAGCCAAAACCCAGTAAACCCTGATCTACCAAAACCACACTATAATGACCTTTCCAGATTATACCAGGGAGGTCCAGGCTCAAAGGCGCTCATACACTGAGGTCAAGCAAAAGCTAGGCACACTTAATCTTATATACAGGCTACTCATCCCAGCCTGCCTCCAGATCGTATTCCAGGACCGTTGTCCTAAGGTTTTGTTCACCTCTGTTTAGTGTTCACAGCTCTTTATCCCTTTACCAGCACGCCCATGCAGGATACCCACATACCTGAAGACGAGAACCCAAACCACAACTATTAGCGACCCAGCACCGGCCCTTTAAAAGATTGGAGTCATGTGTATCCTTGGCCCCGACACATAGGTCATGGCACAGACGTTAAATAGGGGAGACCCCCTTCGAGTTATGTAATGGAACATTAACGGACTGCTTGACAGAGTCAAACGGACAGCAGTCCTGCGATATGCCCAGACACACACTCCCGACAATGTTGCTCCAGGATACCCACCTCATGGGCAAACACTGTCCTTTCCTCGCGCGATACGGGTTCGATAGAGCTTGGCATTCTGGCTTTGAACAAGGTTCACGCTGAGTGGCAATCCTCTAAAATGGAACCTCCCCTTCATACTCACTCACGCCACTAGAGACCCCCAGGGACGCTTTGTGGCCCTGTCTGGGACGCTAGGATGAAATATCATTAATTTAATGTCCATATATGTGCCACCTGCTTCGCTCACATTAACCATGAGACAAGCTAGCGACTGCCCCTGCCCCTGGGCGGGACAGACATATGGGGTGACTTCAAAGCGGTCATGCAGCCAGACCTCGACACTACAGGAGTACCCTCCTCTGGCAGGACGTTACACGCTAACGCCTGTAGATAGGGCGACCACCTTGGGCATCTGTGATGTCTGGAGGGCGTGGAACCCCCGTGGCACTCAATACACCAACACCTCCGCGACGCACCATAGACACGCACGCATCAATATGATCTTCATACCAGCCGAGGGTCTCGGATATCAACATCCTCCCCGGAGGCATCTCGGACCACTCAGCTCTTCTCCTGTATCCCATATGGAGGCTGAGCGTCTGGTTCCTCCAAGATAATGACTTTAAGAAGGCAATCGGGTGGAACTCCGATAATACTTCCTTACCAATCAGAATTCCGTTCCCTTCCCAGGTACTCTTTGGGAAGCGGGTAAGGCCACCATCCGGGGCTTCGCCAACTGCCAACTCAAGGCCAAGCGATTAGCCCAAGACAATCGATTTACCCTCCTCGAGGCCCAGACGACTCGCCTGGAGACGAACTCGGCTGAGGAGGCGGATGGCTTCCAGGCGAGACAGCTCGCACTACTGAGGGATGAGATTAAACAAATCTTGCTAGACTAAACTAAGTTGCTATGGAGGTCCTCCATTCCCTGGGTGTATGGATGGAGAGACAAAAACGGGAGGATATTACATAGACTGGCAACGTATCCCCTAGCAAACCGCATAGTCCCAGAAATTCGGGACTCATGAGGAGCCACCCACCGCACGCAAACTGCAATAGCCCAAGACTTTGTCGATTACAACTCCCGGCTCTACTCAGTCTAAAGACCTGAAGCCTCGCAACCTGAATTGACCAACCTAGGGAGGACTTCACCTTCCCAGCCTCAATGCAGTCAAGGGGACTGGAATTGATCCCCCCCATCACACAAGAAGAAATAAATGATGCCATATCTCTGATTGCAGCAGGGAAAACACCAGGCCACGACGGTTTCCAACAAGAATACTATGTCACTTATCAGGACATACTTGTCCCTCACCTCCCTCTCGATTTGCAGAGGCCACTGAGTAAGGATCATTTCCTCCTGAAATGGATGTAGCTACCATCGTTGTCATCCCTAAAACACAGCCACCCATGCCTGCCTGCACAGATTACTGTCCAATTTCCCTTATCAATACGGAGGTCAAAATATATGCCACGATCCTGGCCCAACGCATCCAATCACACCTCAGCAAACTGGTCTATCCGGACCAATGTGTCTTCATGCCGGGGCGGAGTACAAGACATTGTCTCCGGCGCCTCCACCTGGCTCTGGTGAATGGCCAATCACTAACCCCCTACCTAGCACTCCTCCAAATCGATTTTGATAAAGCCTTCCACACGGTTGATTGGCATTATTTGGATAACGTGTTGGCTGCAATGGGCCTGGGGAAACACTTCTGTCGCTTTGTCCGGGTCCTATATTCCAAACCTAGAGCAAGGGTTCTCATAAATGGAGCGCTCTCTGAGACGTTCCCGATCAGGAGGGGCGCGAGACCGGGATGTCCTCCTCTTCACCCTGGTGATGGAACATCTGGCTTGCCTCATTCGAGCGGATGACCAGATCCAGGCCTGGAAATGGAAGGGCTCTCAAGGAGGATAAGATCACCCTTTAAGCAGATGTCGTGCTTTTCCTCGCGGAGCCGGCCCAATACAGACCCAGATACCTCCATATACTTCGCACCTTTGAACAGATTTCGGGTTTGTGTCTGAACCCCACCAAGTCGACCTTAGTGCCCCTTCACCTTTCAAGGGATTGTTTTGATTGGCAGTCAACTATACCCATTAGGTGGCAGTCCTTCAAGTACCTAGGGATCTGGGTCGCATTACCCCCCAAACTGGCATGGTCACTCAATATCGCCCCACTGGTCAAGAAATTCAACAAGCATTTGCAATGCAATAGGTCTCGCATTAGGAAAGTTTGAGCTAATGGTATTGAAAATGGCACATGTTTTATTCATGTGTTGGTTTCAAAAGTAGCGAAATTAATAGCTTTGTCATTTACAATGCCAATAGTTATAATTTTTGCAAATGTGACACCTATAGCATTTGTAATGCAATATGTGTTGTATTTACGTGACTTATATGTATTGATATTACAAATAACAATGGCTTTTAATTTTTTTATTAATTAATACTTAAATAAAAGTTATTGTAATTTATAATGGCAATAGCTTAAACTTTTGTAAATAACTTATGAAGATTATGTTCAGTGTATTTTATTGTGACGAAAATCCAAGAACAGAAGTGAAATATTAACATCTTTTTGTGCCATTTGTAATAAAGCTTGAAACATTGAGAGAACATATTTGAACCAGTTGTTGTTGAATGGTTGCACAGATTGATGCTGTGATGATGCTGAGTGATGTTGTGGTGGCGACAAGTGTTGCTGTGGTGCCCCTAAGTGTTGCTGTGGTGCCCCTGAGTGATGCTGTGGTGGTGCTGAGTGATACTGTGGTGATGCAATAGATAGATTGAGGGCGATAGAGTGAGGGCGGTAGATAGAGTGAGGGCGGTAGATAGATAGAGTGAGGGCGGTAGATAGATAGAGTGAGGGCGGTAGAGTGATGATAGATAGATAGATAGAGTGAGTGAGGGCGATAGAAAGATCAAGTGAGGGCGATAGATAGATAGAGTGGGGAGAGGGAAGATGGAGGAGAGAGGGGGGGAAGAGAGGGAGGGGTGAGAGGGTTTGGAGAGTGAGGAGAGGGGAGAGTGAGGAGAGGGGAGAGTGAAAAGGGGAGAGGGAAGAGTGAGGAGAGAGGGAGTGGAGAGAGGGTGAGTGAGGAGAGAGGGGGAGAGGAGAGTGAGGAGAGAGGGGAGAGTAAGGAGAGAGGGGAGGGGAGAGCGGGAGAGGGGAGATAGGGAGGGTAGAGGAGAGAGAGGAGAGAGGTGAGAGGAGAGGGGAGAGTGAGGAGAGAGGGGGGAGGTAGAGAGGAGAAGAGTGAGGAGAGAGAGGAGAGTGGTGAAAGGGGAGATTGGTGACGGGGAGAGTGATGAGAGAGGATAGAGTGTTGAGAGAGGAGAGAGTGGGGGAGTGAGGATAGTGATGAGAGGGGAGAGGTAGAGAAGAGAGGGGAAAGGGAGGAGAGAGGAGAGTAAGGAAAGGAGAGTGAGGAGAGGAGAGTGAGGAGAGGGGAGAGAGGGAGGTGAGAGGGAGAAGGGAGAGAGGGAGGTGAGAGGGAGGGGAGAGAGGGAGGGGAGAGTGGAGGGAGGGGAGAGTGGAGGGAGGGGAGAGTGGAGGGAGGGGAGAGTGGAGGGAGGGGAGAGTGGAGGGAGGGGAGAGTGGTGAGAGGGGAGAGTGGTGAGAGGGGAGAGTGGTGAGAGGGGAGAGTGAGGAGAGAGTGGTGAGAGAGGGAGTGGAGAGTGGTGTGAGAGGAGAAAGTGGGGAGAGTGAGGATAGTGAGGAGAGGGGAAATTGAGATTAGAGGGAGGTGAGAGAGGGAGGGAGAGTGGTGAGAGATGGGAGAAGGGAGAGTGGGAAGAGTGAGGAGAGGGGGAGAGATAAGAGAGGAGAGAGGGGACAGGGGAGAGAGAGAGAGTGGGAAGAGTGAGGAGAGGGGAGAGTGAGAAGAGGGGAGAGTGAGGATAGGGGAGAGTGGTGAGAGGGGGGAGTGGTGAGAGAGGAGAGAGTGGTGAGAGAGGAGAGAGTGGTGAGAGAGGAGAGAGTGGGGCGAGAGGAGAGAGTGGGGCGAGTGAGGATAGTGAGGAGAGGGGGATAGTGAGGAGAGGGGATATTGAGGAGAGGTAGAGAGGAGAAGAGAGGGGAGGGGAGAGAGGAGGCGAGAGGATAGTGGTGAGAGGGGAGAGGGGTGGGAGGGGGAGGGGACAGAGCGGAGAGTGGTGAGAGGGGAGAGAGGAGGAGAGTTGGGAGAGAGGAGGAGAGAGGGGAGAGAGGGGGAGAGAGGAGGAGAGAGGGGTGAGTGGTGATAGGGGTGAGAGGAGAGTGGTGAGAGGGGAGAGTGGTGAGAGGGGAGGTTGAGGAGAGAGAGGGGAGAGGGACGAGAGGAGAGAGGTAAGAGGTTAGAGGTAGGAGAAGAGAGGTGAGAGATTAAGGGAGGGGAGAGAGGTGAGAGAATAAGGGAGGGGAGAGAGGAGAGTGAGTAGAGGGGAGAGTGAGGAGAGGGTTGAGTGAGGAGAGGGGAGAGTGAGGAGAGGGTAGAGTGAGGAGAGGGGAGATGGAGGGTAGAGAGGAGAGTGAGGAGAGAGGTGAAAGAGAGGGAGGGGAGAGAGGGATTGGAGAGAGGGGAGGGGAGAGTGAAAAGAGGGGAGTTGGAGGAGAGGAGAGATGGAGGGAAGAGCGAGGAGAGAGGGGAGAGTGAGTATAGAGGGAGTGGAGAGAGGAGGGGAGAGGGGGAGTGAAGATAGAGGGGGGAGGGGATAGTGAGGCGAGAGGGGAGAGTTAGGAGAGGGAAGAGGGGAGGGGAGAGCTGGGGTCCCGTTTGTAATTTTAAAATAAAAACGTGCCAAAATGTTTAAAAACTGCAATTGGTGATTAAGTGTGCTTTGTGCGTACGTACAAATGTAGATGGGGAAATATAAGCAAAATAAGACACAGCAATGTGGGTTCCAAGATAGGATGTTAGCATTTTCTTTTCAAAGCCACGCCCGCTTCTTGTTTACACAGATTTCATGCTGTTTGTTAGAAGATGGAAATAAAATTGCACCTTAAAACTGCAAAATAATATGATTTGCTGCATTTAATTTGTTTACAAATTAAACACTAATAGGGCGTTTCTAACCATGACATTATTCAGTTTGCCCTTCTCCATGCCAATAGTAGAATGTTTACTATAGTTAGGCAGTGCAACAAAGGATTTTAAGACCGCATAGGGAGTTAGCGCAGTAGCATTTACAAACCGCTTTTCTGAGGTGAAGTTTATTGTGCAGTATTTGCACACTGCATCGGGAGCACTGGAACCAAATCTAATTGTTTTTTTTTTTTAAAAAAAGCATTTTCACTACGCATTAAGGCCAGGGATCGAGAATTAACGCAGAAGCATTTGAAAAAAAAGCAAGCTCCCATTTTCAGACTGCATCGGGGCTAATCGCTTTTCACACGTGAAGTTTGGAAAAAGCATTCACGAGGGTTAGCACTGAAGCATTTAGCATATAAAATAAGCAAGCACCCAAAATGGAAAGTTCAAAACCGAATTCTTAAGACCAATAGGAAGGAGCATGTTTACTGTACTTACCCAGTGCACTAGGAGCATGTTTACTGTACTTATGAAGTGCAACAAAGCATTTTCAGACCTCATCGGGGGATGGGGTAGCGTTTTTCTCACATAAAGTTATATGTTCTAGATGTTAACACCGCATTCATTAGGAGAACAGAAATGAAACTGAAATAGCACTTTCACACCGAAACCAGAAAAGCATGATTCACTGCACTTAATTTGTTCACAAATTAAACACTAATAAGGGCGTTTCTAACCATGACATTATTCAGTCTGCCATTCTCCATGCCAACAATAGAATGTGTACTATAGTTAGGCAGTGCAACAAAGGATTTAAGACCGCTTCGGGAGTTAGCGCAATAGCATTTAATAAACACTTTTCTGACATGAAGTTTATTGTTCAGTATTTGCACACCGCATCAGAGAACTCGATCAAATTATGTCAGAATTGCGGAATTATGTGCTCAAGTCAACGCAGCGGTTTAAGTGTATTGAAAACACGTAAATGAACCTGTTTTTGCGTTTTTTACCTACTTGCATATTCTGGGAGAAAGCAAACTCACCGCTGCAGCCCGGCTTCAACAGGAAGCCAGGCAACCTTTGTTGGGACGGGGGCGGGGCCGGACACGCGACCGGAGCTTCCCAGGAGGCAGGCTGCAGTGGCTGGCTCATGGCTCCGGTGCAGAGAGGAGAGCCCTGCGTGCAGCCGGTGTCCGCCGGGAAGCCAAGGAGCGGAGTGCCGGTGTCCCTGTGCCCGTATTACGTCGGAGTGAGCAGCCCCGGAGCGGGACGAGTAGAAGTCCGGGTTGAGTGGTGCTCCGTGCTTGCGTGTCTGTGTGTATGCAGGGGGGAGGGAAGGGGGGAGGGAGGGGAGGGGGGGGGCAGCGTGTGCGTGTGTGTGTGCGCGCACGCGCGCCTGTGTATGCGTGCATGCAGAGGGGTGGGGGCTGGCTGTGTGCGAGCAGGGGCTGTGAGTTGATCTGCGCAAGCGCGGGTCAGACGCGCGCTCCCGCGGTGAAAACTGCGAGCTCGTAACAGATTGGTGTCCTCATTCCCAGCATTCTCACTAACGGGCCACAATAGGTCTGAAGCAGACACCTTCAATGCTCACGCATTGAGGGTAGGTCTGCTCGACCTAAAAAGGGTCTCCGAAACTGGTAAGCCATACCACTTAACCCTCTGGGGAGGGTTGCCCTTTTAAAAATGATGATTCTACCCTGCTTCCTATATATATCATCCAAAATACTCCATTCCACTTTCTTCGAAGCTGGTTCAGGGAACTGGACAGCATTGCCACAAAGATGAATCTTTATTTATATTATCTAGCAACCAGTCTGCTCGTCCTACACGACTGGTTCAAAGGTGGCTGGCCGGATCCAGCATATAGGATAAAAATGGGGGACTTGGGACTCCCAATAATTCGGGCAATGTTGTATGGAGGCCCAGTACCCAAGGTTCTACCAACAGTGACTCGTGCGGTCCTACTGGCCTGGCTTGCTTCCTTGCGTCACACTCGGTGGGACAACAAATTGACACAATAATGTAATGATGAAAAAAATGATGATACTTGTAAAGCGCAC
Organism: Lissotriton vulgaris; assembly: GCF_964263255.1. Lineage (NCBI taxonomy): Eukaryota > Metazoa > Chordata > Amphibia > Caudata > Salamandridae > Lissotriton > Lissotriton vulgaris. Next base: position 771,689,517 of record NC_141685.1, on the reverse strand, counting down.
TGCTACCCCATCTCGGAGTGTCCTGGCGCTGAAGACCGCTGGGGAACCCGTCCTGGCTTTCCCTGTGAGATGGTCCCTTCTGGGTATCTCCAAGGTGAAACCAGGCATCCCCGGCGTCTGTGGGGGGCCGTTGTAGAGATGAGGCAAGCTTAATGCCCAGAGTTGCCGAGTGTGATCCCTGGTTAGAGTAGGCACCGAGGCGAGAATTATCAAGTCCGTTGACCCAGGTCCACAACCTTGCCGCGTTGGGAATTGAACCCTGGTCCCAGGCCGTTTTCTACTTCCGGGTCTGCCGCCTCTAACCATTGAGCCACACCACTCCACAACACCTCTTTGGCAGGGAGTCTGGCTAAGGAAGTGGGAGCTTTGGAGGGGTTCCGGGGATAGGACCTTATTGGTATTTTGCACCTGAGAAATGTGTGGGTTGGAGACCACATACGTTCATCCAAGACCTACAGACCTGTCACTCCCTTCACCCATCACAATGTTATAAATATCTGCAGTTACGCTACGCTCTCCACATATATGTATCGACCAGCGCAGCGCTTCCAGAGTTCAGCCCAATGGAAGCATAGATCATGATGGGGGACCTAGGAAAAGGGGGGGGTATCAGGATATATTTTTCCTTAGCTAACAATGGTCCAACTATGCTAAGGCGTAGATTGGTGCACAGCGCAGGAGAAACCGTTATACGAAGCCAGGGGTTGTCCGGCCAAGCACCAAAGGGTTTGGGGCAAATGGTTGGGCCAGTTGGGGTAATGGGGTTTCTTGTCCCTTCTTGGATTAAACCTGTATATGGCAATGTGGTAAGATGTGGGTCACAATGTATGTCTGTGCACAGCAAAAACAACAGTCAATTACTGTCCTTAATTGCAATTGCTCAATTGTGTTGTATTGTTCTCTCTGTTTTACAAAATTCAAAAAAATTGATTATCAAAAAAACAAAAAAAGAACATAAATATCAAAGCTAAGAGAAGTGGTAGCATGACAAGAGTCAATGTGCCAAGTATCATTATGACACAGAATATGCTCAGTCTCACTCGATGCAATTGCATTATGATTGCAAATAATTTCTTTGCCAGATGAGATTTTACTTTAATGAGATGTGAGAACAATGTGCAGCTGTTCTAAAATGGATCAGTTGGCTGACATCAAATTTAAGTACGTGTCTTCAGTCGCTCCAGCCTTTAGCAGCTTTGTTCTTGTTCCCTTCCCACTACATTTTGTTGAGTATTGTCTTGAAACTTTTATTCATTTCTTACAGCATAGGTCACTGCATAAGCGTATTTGGTGACATAAGGTTCAATGGCTCTTATTCTTAAACTAGATTGTATCATGTACCTTGTAATCTTTAGATTTCACCATATTTCATCAATTTGGCTTTCCAATTCTATGGCCGGACCGGAGGCTTCGGATTAGCCCATTCTTTCTATCGCTTTATTTTCCACAGCAGCAAGAAAAATATATAAAAAACTATTTTTCCCATGAACATTTGGGAAAAAAGCAAAATCGAACATGAGTCCTATCACAGTGTCCATGCACCGGCAGCTCCCATCATGCTCTGCTGTCCTTTCCTCCTCCTCTTTCTTCGCTGCTCGCAGCAAGTTAAGTCAGCTTTTTCTTCTCTCCTGGGTTTGTGGGTTCTGTGGCTTGAGCGTTTTGGCCCTGGGTCGTGCGCTTGTTTTGTTCTTCCCTCACAGATTCCCTTCTTCAATCGCGGGACGCTTCGGCGCTCCTCACGCGATTCTGGTACCCAGTAGTGTGCGGTGCGGTTAACTCGCCGCTAGGGGTCGGTGTCTCGGCTGCTGCGAGACCGCCGTCAGATGCTTTCTAGAGCGTTCTGACGCGGTTTTGTCACCAGCATGTAGCCTGTACCCGGCCACCCGGCTCTGACACCCTTCGGGGTCGCAATTTAGGTTTCCCCTTGCTTCCTTGACGCCCTCTTGGGTTGTACTGTGATTTTGAACACCCTTTGGGGTCTTAATTGTTCCGGTGTTCGGTTGGGAACGCTTCGCCGGGTGGCGCCCCTGAAATCTGAGGGCTGCAGCGTTTCCAAGGGCTAGTCCCATTAATTGTGTGCCTTTGGTCACCCATATCGCTGGGACCTCCCCAGACCATAGAGTGTCCTTTGGGGGTCAATTTCGGTCTCCTTGCGGACCTCTCTGCCTTTCAAGCCTAATTTACCTCACTATGCAAAGGGAGTCGGACCAGTATACGGAGGAGGATCCTCTGAATTACGTCCCCCTGGACGATGACTTTTATCAAGCGGTCGACGACTCGATCTATCGGGCGGTAGACCAGGCAATGGTACCCCTTGAGCAACGGCTCTCAGCGCGTTTGGATGAGGCGTACGCTAAACTCGCCGCTCTTATCCCTGCGCCTGCTCCGTACTCTGCCCCGGACACGTCCCCTCCTCCCCCTCCCCCTAAAAAGCCTTGTACTGAGGGGGTTGACCCTACGGCTTTCGCAAGGGTGAAGAGCGCCTTTATGGCCTTGGAGGGCGCCCAATCCCCTCAAACTCTCCCCGCGGAGGTTCCTCCTCCTACACCCCGTACTATGTCCACGGAGCCGCAGCAGGACGATGACTCTCCGGACTCGGAGGAGGAGGCATGTTCCTCCAGGTCGTGGCTGCCATCTCAGCCATCCACCTCCGCGGGTCCGTAGGACATGTTGGACCCGGACGACATCGTCCACCCCAGATCGTCCGAATGGGTCCCATGCGACAAGGTGGCCCAGTATGTTGCAAATCGCCTCAGGAGGCCGGTGGATAAGGATGCCCGTAGCCGCCTTCGGGCGGAGTGCCCTCGACCGTCTCTTGAGGGTAGGTAGCCATGACCCCGGACATCGACCCAAAAATGGCTACCTTCCTGGCTAAATTCGTCAAGGATCCCCGAAAGGGGATAGACAGGTCCTGGCGTACGTGCCAGGACAAGCTCCTGGATGCGGCCGGCCCCATGGCGAAAATTTTGGACATGGCGGAGGAAGCCAAGGTGTCGGGGGACATGATTTCCCCGGGGGTGCTGTCGAACTGGGCCCAAATTGCAAAAAACACAGTTGATTAACAGAATGTAGAACAATGTCATACATTCACCCCAGTACAAGGATCTGGGCCTAAATCCATCGTTTTTTTGCACTCCACACCACCCTGGGTTAGACACTGGCTATATGCAAATCAGCTCTGACCCTGTGCCTCATGGGAACAGTCCAGTCCGAACTACCAAGCCATGTCTTTCCCAGACCGGAATCAAGCATCCAAGGACCGGTTTCTGGCTATCAGCCTTCATCAACCTGGATAGCTTGACTCCAGTGGTGTGGAGACCCTGGGACTCACGTCTGAGTATACCCAGCACACTCAGGGTGAAAATTGCAAAAAAACACAGTTGCCAAGCGCCATCATATTTCTGGGCAATGCCAACTGCGCCCTCTGTACAGAGAGGAGGCGTTCACTCTTAATAAAGGTGGACCCCAAGCTGGGTGACCTCGCCTCGTCCGAGGCTGGCGCTGTGGCCCAGGGTGGTTTGTTTGGAGATCCTTTTATTAAGGAGCTCGGGAAGTTTGTGGCGACCTTCACTTCCCTAGACCGGGCTCAGTCCAACATCAAAAAGGTCTTCGCCCCTCGTGTTTTTGATAAGACCGGACGAGGCAGGGGCCGCTCGTTTGGTCGAGGCGCCAGCTCTGATAGAGGACAAGGCTCCGGACGCGGGCAGTTTCAAGACAAGGCCAGATTCAACAATTTCTACCCCACCAGAGGGCAGAAGTTTGGAGGACGTGGTGGTCAGCGAGGCCAACATCAGGGCGGTGGACGAGGTGAGTGTGCTACCTTCCGCGAGCTTGCGAGTAGGGGGGGCGACTAGCGCAGTTCTTCCCAGCGTGGGTCTCCCTTACCAGCGATGCCTGGGTGCTGCAGACGGTGCAGGGCTTCCAATTGGAGTTCAATGGCCGTCCGTGTCAGCTTCAGCGTCCTCGCACCATTACCTTTTCCCAGCGCGATGCGGCTTTGGTGAGCGAAGAGGTCGCTGCCCTCCTCCAAAAAGGGGCCATTTGTTGCGCTTGCGAACACCCCTCAGGTTTCCTCAGCAATCTCTTCTTAGTCGACAAAGTCGACGGGGGCAGGCGCCCGGTAATCAATTTGAAGGAATTCAACGAATGGCTGGTATACCGTCATTTCAAGATGGAGGGAATTCACCTCTTACGAGATGTTTTACGCCCGTCCGATTGGATGGTCAGGCTCGACTTAAAGGCGCTTACTTAGCGGTCCCGATCTTCCCTCCACACCGTCGCTTCCTCCAGTTCAGGTGGGGCGATCAGGTTTACGAGATCACCACACTACCTTTCGGGCAATCCTCAGCGCCATGGTGCTTCACAAAGGTGTTGCGTCCAGCGGTGGAGGCCTTACGAGCTCGAGGTGTCAGAATGATCGTGTATTTAGACGACATGCTGTTCATGGACCAGTGCCCGAGACACCTTCAGTCTCAGTTGCAGTCCGCGATCAACCTTCTTCAAGGCTTGGGGTTTGTAATCAACGAGAAGAAGTCCCTTCTGGTTCCCGTACAGTGTGCAACCTTTCTCGGTTTCAATATAGATTCGGTGTCTTCCACCTTGAGTCTGCCCGCCAGGAAGATGTCGAAGATCCGACACGAATTACGCCAAACTCTGGCGAAGCCATTGATATCTTTGCGTCACCTGGCGCGGTTGGTGGGCCTATTGTCGTCTTCGATTCAGGCTATCTTTCCAGGTCCCCTCCATTATCGAGCCATGCAACGCTTGAAGGCGTACCACCTCAGGAAAGGGCTAACGTACTCTCAGCTGGTTCCTTTATCAGACGATGTGAGAGACTAGATGAGATGGTGGCTCACGCACATGGAGGCCTGGAATGGCAGTGCGATTTTCGGCTTGGCTCCCGACATCGTGATAGAGTCGGACGCCAGTCGTTCAGGCTTGGGAGCCAGGTGCGGGGATTTCTCCACGGGTGGCGCCTGGTCCGCTTTCGAGCAATCTTTAAATATCAACTGCTTGGAGTTACTGGCGGGCTCCTTCGCGGTGCAATGTTGGACCAAAGCCAGAGTGCAATCTTGCGTCCTTCTCAGGATGGACAACGTGTCGGCGGTCTGTTATATCAACCATCTAGGTGGCACCAGATCCAAGATGCTGGCGGACCTCGCCAGAGACTTTTGGCACTTTTGCCTGGACCATCAGGTGTCGGTCACGGCGGAGTATTTGCCGGGACGTCAGAACGAGGTGGCCGATTGGCACTCCAGGAACATCCTGGACGCCACTGTATGGAAGCTGGATCGTCTTCCGTTCTCCAGGATCTCGGACCGGTGGGGTCCATTCTCGGTGGACCTTTTTGCATCCCGCCTGGATCATCAACTTACGAGGTATTTCAGTTGGCGCACCGACCCTCAGGCGGAAGGGACCGATGCGTTCCTCCAGGACTGGTCGGCCGAGCAGGGGTATGCGTTTCCCCCATTCTCGATGATAACGCGCGTGTCGGCGTTGCTACGCCGCCAGTTGGCGCAGGTGGTGATGATCACTCCGTGGTGGAGATCTCAAGTTTGGTTTCCAGTTCTACTGGAACTTTCCTGGGATTCTCCAATCCTACTCCCCCAGTCTCCTCATATTCTCCTCAATCCAGAAGGAGCTCCCCACAGATTGGTCCAAGAGGGCTCTCTGCAACTGATGGCATGGAGGCTCTCAGGCGTCGTTGGACGCTCCCGGGCCTTTCGGGAAAGGCAGAGGACTTGCTTTCCAAAGCCTGGGCTGACAGCACGACCAAGCGATATAGAGCTGCATGGCTTAGATGGAGCCGTTGGTGTATGCGACAGAATTTTGATCCCGTGGGGGCAGCTGTAGTCCATGTCCTGAATTTCTTGGCCGAACTGGCTCAACAAGGACTGGCTTATCGGTCGATCAATACCTTCAGGTCTGCGATTTCAGCAGGGCACAATTTGGAGCAGGGTTCCCCAGTTGGTGAACATCCTTTGGTTTGTAGGCTCTTGAGAGGTATCCGCCTTTCGTTGCCGCCAGAGCCTCGGTACTCCGTCCTGTGGGACGTGAACAGAGTGTTAAATTTGTTCCTTTCTTTGCAACCGAACAGGTTCCGGTCTCGTAAAGAGTTGACTGCTAAGTTAGCTATGTTGTTGTGCCTGATATCTTGCAGAAGGGTCTCGGATGTGCGAGCGCTAGATATCACGGCCAGAGTTTTCTCTCCAGATAGAGTTTCTTTTACCGCCGGTAGGCGGACTAAGACCCTTACTAGGGTTATTTCCTACCCGGCCTTTCAGGACTCCCCCAAACTGTGTGTTGTGCAGTGCCTCCGTGCTTATGAAGATATGACTAAGGATACTCGCCCTCCGGGTGAGAGGCAACTTCTTATTGCCCTACGGAAACCGTACAAGGCAGTTACTTCGCCAACGATCGCCCGTTGGGTGCGTTGGGTAATGCAGGAGGCGGGGATTGATACCAAGCAATTTGGAGCTCACTCGGCGAGAGGAGCTATGGCCTCAAAAGCTTTTGCCCTCGGGGCTCGACTGGAGGATTTGATGAGAGCGGCCGATTGGTCCTCGGACTCCACATTCAAGAGGTTCTATTTCAAGCCAGTGATAGAAGTAGCTCGGCTGGTTGTCGATAAGCTTTGAACTGGCATAATCCGAAGCCTCCGGTCCTGCCATAGAATGAAAATTTGCCTAGCCTTAGTGCTGGTAAGTTACAATTCTATTAAGGACTCGGAGGCGAGGATTATCCCCCCCAGTGACTTCCTGGAAGTGGACCCTCCCCGTATGCAATGTAAGTAAATCTTTTATGATGCTTTAATCGATGAACTGCTGTTGCTCTGCACTGTACTGCTCTTCTTTTGATGGATGACGTTCTGTTGGAACGGACTCAATATGATGATGTGTTCTTTTACAGGGACTGAGAATTCCAAACAGGATGCGTGATTGGACCAGTGTATGGGCTTCGTGCGAAGAAAGAGGAGGAGGAAAGGACAGCAGAGCATGATGGGAGCTGCCGGTGCATGGACACTGTGATAGGACTCATGTTAGATTTTGCTTTTTTCCCGAATGTTCATGGGAAAAGTAGTTTGTTTATATATTTTTCTTGCTGCTGTGGAAAATAAAGCGATAGAAAGAATGGCATAATCCTCGCCTCCGAGTCCTTAATAGAATTGGAACTTACCAGCACTAAGGCTAGGCAAATTCTCATTATCTGCGACAAGCAAGGATTAGCTATAGTGGCCTTTACAGTTCATGAACAATGATTATTTATTTCAGGGCAATATCAGATAAGTGGTTTGCTTTTTTTAGTGCTGGGTAGGATTATCAAGTTAATACAACATTATTATATTTTTTTTTAATCTTTTTATTATTTCAAGAATACAAACAGACATGAGGTAGAACCATCATCAATACAAAGAGTCTGACATTCAATAATAGAATAAACATCGACAGTGACCCAACAATCTAAAAAGGCAAACATCAAAGTCTTAGTCAAGGTCGCTGTAGCGGCAAGCTCCCTTGTTCAGCATTCTATCACGTATGAAAGTCTGGGCTCTAGGTCATTATTCAGCACCACAGGTGGGTCTGCCCTCCTTGTCCAACTACCCCTAATCTCCCACCCCTGCCGCTGACGCTACTATCTAAAAGAGTGAGTGCTAATAAAAGGCTACCCTAGTGTGCAGGGTGTGTGCAGGCTGTCGCATCAATAATATTAATAAATACAGCGACTACCATGAAAGTCGGGAGTCATCTCCAACGCTAATCTCCCCAAGGCCAAAGGAAGTCGCCTATTGGTGTTCATCCTCCGTCGGCGCGCCGGAGTCAGAGTCAGTATCTAAATCTGATGTCCGGAGCTCTATCACCAAAGCCTCCCTTGCTCGCGCCGCCTCCAGCGCCCTATCGCTATGGGACCTATGAGCCTGTTGCAATCGAACCGAACTCTCACTGCCCGCCCACCTAAGCAGTGCCGCCTTCCTTCTAACGTAGCTAGGGCCAACCGCCGCCTTCCAGTGAGATGTAATTTCCGTCTTAGCCAGAAGGAATCCTAGGTCTATAAACTTGCTAGATATCTTATTTTTGCAAGTGTGTGCAAACCAGTGTAGCAGGCAAGCTCCCTCATCTATAATAATATGTCGCCCAGTTACTCTGCAAAGTAAATCGGTTACCTCCTCCCAATATGTGCCCAACTGCAGACAGTCCCACAGCATATGGCTCAAGTCCGCGCCCTGTAGTCTGCACCGGGGGCTTAGCGCGGTGTTGATCCGGAAATACTGATTAATTTTAGCTGGCGTGAGGTATGCCCTATGTAATATGAAAAATTGGATCAGCTGGAACCTAGCATTCCTGGTACTCTTCCATGCCCTTTTAATTATCTGCGACCAGGCCGTGTCAGGTATTGCTTTATCTAAGTCCATCGCCCATTGCTCCCGTAGCTTTTGTAACGGGTTGATCCCTTCTCCCACTATACGTTTATATAGGCAAGTAACCGCCTTATACGTGCCCGCTGCCATCACTACGTATTGACACGCTCCGCTTGTTGGCGGTTCCGAAAGGCCAGCACCCCAATGCCTCTGTATGGCGGTGATCAGTGCCGCGTGTATCAGGAAATGGCTGCGCGGGAGGCCAAAGGTCTCCTGCAACGTGCTATAGGGTAACAGCTCGCCATCTGCATACAGGTCACCCACCATTTGTAGGCCCAGCTCCTCCCATTCCGCAAGGGCGGACCAATCCCCACCATGCGGTAATGCCGTACACATGCCCAGCGGTATCTCGGGATCGTATGGGCGCTGCACCCCAATTCTATTATGGAACCGTTTCCAACAATGCCGTAAGGTCCCCTCCACCATCGATAAATCAGTAGCCCGCAGGTGCTGTTGCAGGACCACAAAGAACAAAACATCCCGCTGTACCTCCGGTGCAGTCACCCTTTACGGCCCCGAAACTCCAACGTCACCGCCTGGGTAAGAAATTGGAATTGTGCAGCCAAGTAGTACAATTCGAAATCCGGGACAGCAAGGCCCCCTTCAGCTCTCGGCCGCATCAAAGTATCCAATGCCACCCTGCGCCTTCCTGTACCCCAGATAAAGCTACCCACCGCGGAACAGAGTTGTCGAAAAAGAGCAACTGGTATCCGTATCGGTTGTGTCCAGAAGAATTATAAGAGTCGAGGAAGTGCCACCATCTTTAGCAATGCCACCCGACCTGCCACGGACAGCGGTAGGGTCCCCCAGAACCGGATGCTGCCCCTGAGGCCTCTCCACTCTCTACCGATGTTACCTTCAAGGAGATCCTCCTGAACATGATACACGTGCGTTCCCAAATAAGGAAGGCACCTAGGCTCCCACGCCAGATCAGGCGGCAGAGCAGGCTGGGCACATGTTCTGGACATCGGGAACACGCAAGTCTTCGCCCAGTTAACCTGCAGTCCCGAGATGTCCCCAAAGCAATCGAGGAGGGAGCGCGCCCCTTCCAGGGCCTCCCCCGCATCTCCCAGAAACATTAAGAGGTCAACCGCATAAAGCGATATATATTGCGCTTGGTTGTTAAGTCGCAAGCCGCGGTACGCCCTTCCCATCCTAGCACGCGCTGCCAATGGTTCCATCGCTAGGGCAAACAGCGGGGAGAGCGGGCAGCCCTGTCTAGTGCCCCGCCCCACAGGATAAGAGGAGGAGACAACTCTCCCAACTCGAACCCTAGCGGTAGCCGATGAATACAAAATTTCAGTCCAGCGGACATAACCGGCCCCAAGTCTGCCATGACTGAGAACAGATATGGCCCCTCCAGGCTGTCGAACGCCTTAGCAATATCAACCGAAAGGTCCATCGCCTGCCCTTCAACCCCACAGTCTCCATCCAATAGTCCTATCAACCGACGTATATGCTGGCAGCATTTCGAGTCGGGATAAAGCTGGCTTGATCAGAATACACCAACCGCGTCATAAAGGGGAGGAGTCTAGTGGCCAGCACTCGGCTCAATATTTTATAGTCGGTGGTAAGCATAGATAGAGGCCTGTACGCAGCTGGGCCAGTCGGGGGTTTCCCCGGTTTAAGGAGAGGAACAATAATAGCCTCTCTAGTGGAGGCCGGCGGTATCCCCTTTTGTCTAGCCTCCTTATACATCGCCAATAGTCTGGGAGCCAGGAGGTCAATATACATTAAATAGAATTCGATAGGCAAGCCATCGCTACCCGGTGTTTTATTGCGTGCCAATTGCTTAATGGCGCAACAAATTTCAGCCAACGTAATATCCTGACCAAGGACCTCCGCTTCCTCCTCTTCAATTGCAGGCGAATTGCAGGTGAAGTAGTGTGGCTCACTGGTTAGAGGCGGCAGACCCGAGAGCAGAGGACGGCCCGGGACCAGGGTTCGATTCCCGGCGCGGCAGGTTTCTGGACCAGGGTCAGCGGACTCGATAATTCTCTCGCCTCGGTGCCCACTCTGATCAGCGATCACACTCGGCAACTCTGGGCATTAGCTTGCCTCATCTTCACTAACGGCCCCACCAGACCGCGGGGGATGCCTGGTCTCACCCTGGAGATACCCATTAAGGGACCATCTCTCAGGGAAGCCAGGAAGGGTTTCGCAGCGGTCGAAGAGCCTTGGGACCCTTCGGGTAAGTAGTGCGCTATATAAATGCCTATACATTTACATTTACATTTACACGCAGCTCCAGGCCCTCCAAAAACGCCTGAGTATCCACATCTCCAGTCTCTAATTGGCTGGTGTAAAGACTTGCATAAAAGGATCGAAATCGGTCATTAATGTGATGCTGCGTGTATTCCAAGCGTCCAGAGTATGAGGTTAACGCCAAAATACGTACGCATCTAGGGGCGGGGTCAGCCAGCCAAGCCAGTAATGTGCCCACCTTATCCCGTTCCGCATGCGCACGGGCCAAATAAGCTCTATGATCGAAGCACCGTAAGCGCTCTACTACCGCCGCTACCGCCTCCTTTCGGGATTGAACCACGTTGCGCGTCCCAGAGTCATCGGAATGAGCTTTCTCTGCTTCTCGTAGGGCCAATTCGCTCACCTCCGCTTCCTGCAGTAGCAGCTTCCTTACTCCCACCCACTTGGCAATACAGATCCCTCGGACCACCACTTTGAAGGCATCCCATTCCAGGGCTGAAGTCGTGGCTGAGCCCGCATTCTCCGCAAAGTAGTGCTCCACCCCATCCCCCAACTCCGCACGAAAGGCCTGATCCTCCAACATCTCCGGACGCAATCTCCAGGTCGGGACCTTAGGACGCTCCGCCACCCAACAGAAACTCACCAAAAACGGATTATGATCCGATATGGTATGCGGTAAGTACTCGCTGCCAACCACCAGTGATACTAGGCCGGTACTACACAAAATGGCGTCCAACCGCACATGCAGGTCATGCAAGGCCGAGAAATACGAATAATCTCTATCGGCCGGATGCTGCGCTCACCAAATATCGATGAATCCCCAGTTATCCTGTCACTGAGCCCGAACCTTGGCTAGTCTATTAATCGGAGCTGTGGGTAGCGGAGGATGGGATCTGTCCAAGGTTACATCGATAACTGAATTAAATTCTCCCCCCATCAGCACTGGTGTCGTAAAATAATCCGCAAGGGCAGATGATAAAGTCTTCAGGAAGGACGCCTGTTCTACATTAGGAGCATAGACACTAAAGAGGGTCACCTCCCGCCCATAAAGACGGCCTCCAACCGCAACATAGCGGCCAGCAGGATCTATTGATTGATCAATCATCTGAAAGGGAACCCCCGCCCTAATCCAAATCAAAGCCCCCCGCGCAAAGGCTGAGTAAGTGGTGTAATAAAGCTGACTCTGCCATCTACGCTGCAGCGCTAGCCCCTCTGTCTTGGTCAAATGAGTCCCCTGTAGGAAAGCCACCTGCACGCCCCTACGCGCCAAATAGGAGTGAACTTTGTACCTACGCTGCATGGAGTGCAATCCCCGAACATTCCAGGTCACGCATTTCACATCAGGTAACGGACCCATAACATTGATGCAAAACCCACACAAAACGGATTTCCCCCCTGGTTGCCAGGTAGTGGACCCACTATACAAATGCACAACACTCAATAGCTCCACATTCCCCAAACAAACCAATCCCGTCCCCAAACATTCCCACCCACTACATCACCCCCCCCCCCCCCAAGAACAGGCACCAACATAGTAAATCCCATCCAAACTGCCCCAACTACGTGCCTCAGCTAGGCTAAGGCAAGCTAACTAATACCATACGGTAGGGGTTGGGTAGAGCCTAAGGAACAACTTACGCTAGCTAAGCTAGAATCGCAACCATTGCTCGCCCCAGAGTCCCCCCGAAATGTAATACCCCACCAGAGCCCCCCCGGAGCCCCCCGCCAACATTGTCGCCTCCCCCACCTTAGTCAAACCCAAACTCTCAGCCTTCCGCGCATCCAGTGCACCACTTGAACCCCCATCAAAAATAATCATCACAATACTTTCAGCCATATCAGAACTTTTAACTCCAGAACTAGCAGAAGGTCTACTCATCCAGCAGTCCATCCGCTGTTCCAGGAGTAACTAGCGGCAAACGTGCATCATTCGATGCAGAGGACTCTGCCTCCGAGTGGACCTTGTCAATTCCAAGTGCTGAAGCGAGGTCCTTAGCAGCTCTTCGGAGATCGCTGTCACTGCGTCCAGTGCTCCCCTGCGCTCCATCGCCGTCTGTGAGCTTGATGGTTTCCGTAGCCCCCGCTGTCGGCATCGCAACCGTAGCCCCCGCTGTCGGCATCGCAGCCGTTGCGATCTGCGAGGCTGAGAATCAGCGGCCACCTCCCGTGCCTCCACTTCTTGGCCATCCTTGCCAGCCCTGTAAGACTCCAGCCAATCCCATGCTTCCTCCGGCATGTCATGAAAGCAGGTCTTTCCATCCAGCAGGATGCGCAACTTGGCTGGGAAGAACAAAGAATACTGAATCCCTTCTGCACGCAATTCTTAACTTAACCACCTGGAAGGACATGCGGCGCCGCTGAATGTCTAGCGAATAATCTGGGAAGAGATTAACACTGCTGTTGTCAACCTGGAAGGGGCCATCACTACGGGCCCTCCGAAGGAGCAAATCACGGTCCCTAAAATGTGAGAGCCGCGCCACCACCAGCCGCGGAGGGCGCCCCTGATGTGGAGGCCTGGCAGGGACACGATGAGCCCGTTCCAATGTGTAGAAGCTCGACAGCCCCATCAGGGGCCACCACCGTTTTAAGCCAAGTTTCCAGTTAGCTCACCATGTCCGACCCTTCAATCTTTACTGGCAGCCCCACCACACGAATGTTGTTCCGCCTATTTCTGCCTTCCGTGTCTTCCTCCCGCCGTTCCAGCACCGTTAGACGATCCAGAACACCCGCCATCGTCGCAGACAGTGCGGGCTGTGCAGGCTCAATCTCCTGAAGCTTATTTTCGGCTTGTTTCATCCGATCAGACAGTTTCGAGTGGTCAGCTCGCAGCAAGCCCAATCCCGTCGCCACCTGCGCAATGTCCTGCTGGAGGGCGACTCGAGTGTCCGCAATGGCTGCCAGAATTTTATCCAGTTGGAGTTGGAGCCCCAGAGTTTGCGGCAAATCATGCTCATCCCTATTCTCCTGAGGCGGGGATTCGGCGTCAGGGGGCAGCGGATCTTCCTCCTTCCTTCCCCGGGGCTTGCCCATGGCTGCAATCATTAGAGCCCTCTGACACCGTGCCGCGAAGCCCCTCGATTCCCTCCAAACTATTCCTAGGGTCAGTGCCCGGGCCCGGGGACTCTAGTAGATATCCCCCTTCACTCTGCGTAGTCCTAAATGGCCCACCTCTCACCACATGGCCAACCGGCTCGGCCGCTTCACCGCAATACCCCTAACAGCCCCGAGTGGGTAACAGCAATCGGGGTCAGCAGTCCACGCTCCTCCCAGCCCAGAGAGGCGCTCAGTGGTGATCAGGAGCGCCTCTAAACAAAGTCCCTTTCTTAGTGTGCTGTCCAGGCAAGCCTACGCGTAGTCGCGTAGGGTCCCCCCCATTCAGGGCCTCAGTTCCCCTAATCCGCTGCCACCCTCACAAAGCTCCTCCAGTGTTCCCCCCAGGCGGGACGCCCCCGATTCGCCGCAGTCCTGCACAAGGGAACAAGCAGAGGTCCGCCGCCCGTCACCGTGCCGCGGTACTCAGTCTGCGGCCCCCAAGTCCATCCAGCCGCTCCCGCAGCACTCCGATACAGCAGCCGCCCCTATACGGTCTCGCTTCAGGGCGCAAGGCGCTCAGCAATGCACCACCAGGTCGCTGCCTGCACCGCCACTCATAGGCCCTTTAAAGGGGGGGCGCCGCCATCTTGATTTCTGCCACACAGTCTATGCAGTCCCGGGGCCCACTCCACAGTCGTCACAGGCACCACCGCTGCTCACCAGGGCCCCACAGACCAAGCAGGCCCCGATCCTCAGCCCTCATAGGTGCGCGGGGGGGTCAAGGGGAGCGAGTCCCGGCATCCGCCGATCTCTTGCCCCCAGCAAGGTCCTCCGCCACAGTCCCGCTGGCAGGGTCCAGCCCTCACGTCTCTGTACTCACTCGGTCGGTGACGGCGCCGCTCGCTCCTCAGGGCAGGCCGCGCCTCCCGCACTACTCCGGAGCTCCTCGGCACCCCTCGCAACCCCGGAGGATCGATCCTCTGGTTCCGGTCCCCCTACGCCCACGGTGCCCTCGCTATCAGCTTGCCGCAGGCCGGATCATCCCTCTTCAAAGCGGCACCGCCGCAGTCGCACAAGCCGCCCTCAGGGCTCCGCACCCTGGCCCTCAGCGCCTCCCTGGCAGCTGCACTCCACCTCCGATCACGGCAGTCAACGCCTACTTCAGGGCCCGGGGTAGGTGAACTGGCTCAGCTCCATCTTGTGTCGTCGGCAGCCAGCTCCCCGGCTCAGTCGAGAAGCCGCAGCACTCGTTCCGTGCCCGGCCGCCGGCAATTCACAGCGCCGTTTAGCTTCAGGTCACCCCTAGCACCCTCGGGACTGCCAGAGGGGGGTCGGAGTGACTCCGCAATCAGGATTAATTCGGGGATCGGGTGCGGAGCTCAGTGCTCATGCAGCCTGTCCCATCGGCTCCCAAGCCACACCCCCAAGTCAATACAACATTATCCAATTGACTGCCTGTTCCATAGTATTCTCCATACGTTGCAACCCATTAATCAGAGATAAATCTGAATGTCAGATCATACACTGTCACAGCTGGCTCAATGAGGTGTTATTGTGATTGAGCCCCTTTGCCACCATAGGCTTAACCATGTACTAAGAATTCTAATACACTCAGTAGCCCCCTTCACATCTGAAGCAGGGTGCTGGGAGCTCACAGGATCTAGCCGGCTGCTCTGACGCCCCTTGTTGCACATCTTATGCATTGTCCAGGCACCAATCCTCTTGCCCACTCTCCTTTCCCAATTAGAGGAGCTTTTTTTCAAATGTTTTCTTTATTTTCTTGTCAGGTAAAAATATACATGTTGCTAAAACAGCAATGTTAACATTGCTCCACAGTAGCTTACTAATTACAGCAAGTATTTTTTATTGCAGCAAGTATTTTTTTATTGCACCTGTAGTATACATTGACACTTTGATAAAAGTTACCAACTTTAACTAGGGTCTAAAATCGCATGGCAGGATTAGATAGTTTATCTATAGTACTTAAGCTCAGATGTCTGTCTGGCACTGGACAGAGGTCACCCCGATTAAAACTACATTTAATTACTGGGGTCAATTATTTGTTGTTGTACCTTTAGGTGAGCTCAGCTCTCGTATGTACTAATTATCTGTCATAAACCACATCGCTTTTCCTCAATTGTTATCTCTATCTATAACGGAATTCCCTCATTTACAGGAGGAGGCGACGTCCTTATAACTCATAACTCAATGCATTAATAAAGTAAGAAACTCATGCCAATAATGGTATAGCTTCTTATGAGGATCAGTCATCATTGCTCCTTTCTTTTAAAAGCTTCTGTTAGCACATCCCATGCTTAATGTTTTACCCTCTCTATATTACCTTCACTACAAAGCATGAGAAGTGTCCTATTCTCACATTTCAGCCCAATAGATTACCTCATTTTCACATTTCTTTATCTCCTGGGACCTCATAGATCTCCATGTTTGTACTATGCATAGTTTGAATAAATCTAATGCCAGGCCAACAAATCTAGTGCAGACGTTTTTCTTCTTATAGGGTTGAGGCCTTCCAGGCACTTTTTTAAGGCCAGTAAACAGATTATCTGTTACTTCCCCAATAACAGGTGTGATTTTCCACCAATAGTCATCCATGACCTGGCACAACCAAATAATGTGGTAAAATGTTGTTTTCCTCTCCTTGCATCTTGGGCTTGAATGAGCTACACCTGGAAATATTTTACCTAATCCCTTTGGAGTGAGATAATTCCTGTGCAATATGCTGAATTACAACAATTTAAATCTAGTGTACTATGTAGTATCATGAGCGCTTTCCTACTGCTCCCTAACATTCCTAGAGTTTGAACTACTATATTTGGTTGTTCTAGTTGTCTTTCTCCCCCATGCTTGTGTTAATTGCTTTTATGGTCTAATTGTACATGTTTCGTACAAATCAACCAAAGTTCGGAATCCAGCCTTGTCCTACACCCGCAGCCTTTGTCTCTATTCACCTCTTGCTAACCCAGAGAGTTTATTTATAGGACTATCAGGAGGATATAGAGCATCAGGGGTCGGTTTCTTAAGCCATCTACCCTTATAGTAACTAGAAGTGTTTAGCAGCAAGGCCTGTTTTGTAGTTGGACATTTAGGTGAAATTAACAAATTCACTATCTAGTTTCCTGAATGGGTGTGTCTGAGACATCTAGCCACCCATCAGTTGTGGCTGGCAACAGTCGCAGAGTGGTGAGGCGGGTGGAGGGTTTGCGGGGGAAGTGGATGGTGCACACGGCGAGGGGGTTAACAATAAAAATTAAAAAAAGACTTACTTGGTGCTGCCAGCCGCCTCTCCCTCCTCTGCTTCCAGTTCCGGTCATCACGGACTCCGCATCAAATACCCACGCTGCTGTTAAGCGTGAGAGCAGCGTATAGATTGACCTGAGTGGGCTGGATTAATGCTCTCTTAGTCACAGGGAGTCTGTGCTGTTTCTCCAACCCAGATGTGCAATACAGCTGGTTTGGAGAATCCTAAGTGCACATGTCAGTTTGGCCGGCCTAAGATGGCAAGCCAAACTGACATGCACATTTAAAAGTGCACCAACCACTCCTCCTCCCCGCTCCCATGGCCCGGCCCTGCCCTCCCTGCGCTCGCTGGCTCAGCCAGCAGCTGAAAAATAAAACAATAACAAAATATTATTTTTCAACTGCTGACTCTGAGCCAGTAGGGCAACACTCTTCCGCCATTGTGGAGAAGCCACCGCTGGCTGATAATTTAACCAGGGCAGGGAGCCAAACACACAAACACACACTCACTCACACCCATCCATTCACACACAGACACACACCCATTCACAAAATGTTCTAATAAATACACACACATTCATACATACACGCACGCACCAAACATTAAAAAAAACATAAAACGTATCTTCACTGTAGAGAAGAAAGCCTCGGATGTCCTAGCAGGGCTGGGACTGCTGCCTTCTCTCATTGATTGACCTATGGTCAGACAATAAGAAAAGACAGCATTCCCTTACTTGTCACAGAGTGGGATGGGGTCAGTGAGACTGCTGACCCCACCCCACTCTGTGACGAGGTGTCACTGATGGATACTCGGCCCTGGGCACTTCAGGGCTTAAAAATGAAGCACCCCGGTCCAAGGCAATCAGTGACGCTTCCCTTCATTACAATGGGGAGGGCTTCAAGGAACTTTTGCCAGACTGAGGTCACACCCACAGGACTCTGAAATCCTGAGCCTGGCAAAGTTCAGCTCAGGCAGCCAGGAGCATGAGCATTCAAGCCCATGTCTAGCTCCTGGCTGCCTGACCTGAACAAAGAGTGTCAGTCAGGCTGCTGTGCTCAGCCTGACAGACATTCTTCTTGCTGGGAAAAAGGTGGGGGGCATGGCGCCTTAGCCCATATGGATAAGTCGCTGCTGCCACACATTGCACTTCTGCAGCTGTTTAATTCAGTTCAAAATCTGGAACTCCTAGATCGCATTCAGATGTTGGCAACTGGAGTTTAAATAGGGCCACACTCTAACATTATTCCAGATCAAAATTAACATAACGCTATCAAATCCTTTTTAAACTTTTACGGTGGTAATTGCATGGGTAAATTTGCTAAAAAATAAAAAAAATCCAGTTGTCAAGGGTTAGAGACTTGAACGGTCTTCTACGCTTTTGACGTTTCCAAACTGCGTACAGGGCGACTTCTCCCAGTAAGCACGGCAGGCTTTACATGAAAGATGTTACGTGTCTCCTTAAGAGGGTTTCAAATGGAAAGAAGACTTGATGAGGGTAAGAAAACATTCTTAGCAATCTTATAAAAAGTAACTGATGGTTAAGACTGTAATTAAAGAGAACAGCAAAGCATTGAAATCCTCTTGAGGAACAGGAAGGGGAAAAGAGCCAGGAACAATTCAAGAAGTGGAATTCAGCATGGAGTTCAAGCTGCAAGGAGCAAAAACAGGGACAAAAAAGAAGCAAGGGGAGTATACCACAATTAAAAATAAGGGAACAAATGTGTTGTGATTCATCCTTTACTTAGGATTGCTTCCTTATATCTGGTTCTAATAGCAACTAAAATCACAAGGAAAAAAGACCTAACTTCATCTTGAATCCTGTGATAACATTCTATGGATAAACCACGATCTTGGAAACAGAATATTATAAAGCTTGATCACAACCTCCTTCAGATTCCTAACCAGTAGTAAACAAAACTTAGACAAGCTCATCCATGGTGAAAAATTCAATACTGGAGGAGGAAAAACTTACTTACCTGTAACTACAGTGCTGCAGCTTTGCCATCTTTCATGAAAGATGGTACAACCTTTCACAAGGCAGTACTGCATTTAAGTGCAAACCAACAATCAAACGCAACCGGGCGAGCAACAATTAGAAAGCTTCTTTGATAAGGTAAGCCTCATAACCGCCTTGCACTATTTACTGTACTGGTTTGGAAATCTGAATACAAGCATTTGAATCTATGAAAGATCCAGTGTTGGAGAAGGAAAAGTTACTTACCTAAAACTACAGTTGCCCAACATTTTTATCTTTGATAGATTCACATGCAACTCTCCCATCTCCCTTTTTATGAGGTTCCAATGGCATGGTTAGTACACTTTAATGAGCTAGAAAACCTGACAGTTGGAATCCACTGTCAGGGAAAGGACTGACGGTGCTGACAGCGTGCGCGTATCAAGAGAGAGAGGACT
The DNA here is from genome assembly GCF_964263255.1 of Lissotriton vulgaris. Taxonomy (NCBI): domain Eukaryota; kingdom Metazoa; phylum Chordata; class Amphibia; order Caudata; family Salamandridae; genus Lissotriton; species Lissotriton vulgaris. The sequence continues at coordinate 771,670,192 of NC_141685.1, read as the reverse complement.
GACTAGAAAGCTAGTCCGTGTCCCCGCGGGTTTATATGTATTATCAAAGAAGACTAGCTCAATATGACCATTAGTGTCAAGACTCTGATTAGTATTGTCATGGGCACCTTACCTTGTTGGTGTGTTTATGAAGCCCTCACCCACCAACCTAGTTGGTGGCATGCTTCATCATCGGGACCACCCAGTAACACCTAATGTGTCCCGGGTGTGCTACGACGCCTGATTACAGCGGAGCTGGTATGTTACTGAGAGTGCAGTGTGGGGTGTTTAGTGAAATGTCAGTTAGAACGGCTTGGTGAGGGTCCCAGTACCCGAGGGTAAATTAAATTTTAATAACTGGGCCGCCGTCAGCGGTTAAAATAAGGCTTGGGTCCCTGACATCCGTAAATACTATTGGGCAGCCCACCTCGCAGCTGTAAATCAAGGGACGTACGGTAATGATCCCGCCTACGGGATGGACAGATGGCTACTCCCAGGGGGGAACTATGAGATTGCACTCTACTCTAAGCCGGGCACACATCGACTCACTGGGCCTACACAACACTCTGTGCAGATATGGCATATCGCTCAGAGGGAACTCGGATGGTCTGATTTCCTCACGATGGCTACACCCCTTTGGGCCTCCGAAAAACTGGGTAGCTTGGGACACACCAAGGGGTTCCGGAAATGGGACTTGATCGGAATCTCCCAAATTAAAGACATCTGGGGTCCTAAAGGTATTCACACATTCGCCCATCTACAGGCCACGTATGAAGTGGCACACACCCAATATTTTAGATATCTACAGGTGCGACACTCACTTCAGGCAAATATTCCACCAGAGACTAAACTACCACAATTCTCCCCGCTCAAAGACAGAATACTTGATGGACACATGACAGAACACGCCATCTCTCTCAAGTACAAAAAACTAATCAATAACCCCCCCGACTTGCCCCTTCCCCTAAAAGAGAAATGGGTCGCAGATGGGTTGGAAATCGATGACGAAGAATGGATGTATGCTCTAGCCTCACCGCGGGAGGTAGCGATATCAGCCCGATTGCGACTAATTCAACTGAAAATATTGCACAGAATATACATTTGTTATGTTATGTTATGTTAACTTCATTTCTAAACGCACAGCTGCCCCAGCTAAGGGGCGTCCCGGCGCTGCGCCTGGAAGGAAACACAACACTAACAGAAAGGAAGGGATGATAAGAAGGGGAAAAATTAACAGCTATCTCGGAAGATAAAAGTTTTTACAGCCTTCCTAAATAACAAAAGGTCATCAATGGAACAAATATGAGCAGGAAGGGAGTTCCACAATTTGGGGGCAAGCACTCTAAAAGGGCGGCCACCAGACCTGCTTCGCAGAAATCAAGGGACTATGGCTAAGTTTTGTCCGCAGGATCTCAGCTGACGGGAGGGAGTATAAGGGAGAATAAGGTGCTCCAGAATCGGAGGAGAAGCAAGTTTTAAAATCTTAAAAGAGAGGCATAAGATCTTAAATTCTATCCTCTGAGGCACAGGCAGCCAGTGAAGCTTGGCAATAGTGCTTCTAGCAGAACAAAATCTGGGAAGGCCAACTAAGGCCCTAGCTGCAGCGTTCTGAACACGCTGCAACCTCAGAATTTTGGCCTGATTAGCACCAAGCAGCAAAGAGCTCGCATAGTCGAGCCTAGACAGTATAACTGCCTGAATAATCAATTGGCGAGTCGGAGCATCAAATAATTTCAACACCGGCCTAAGCCCACGTAAAGTGCCAAAACAAGTCGCAGCGACTTTTTAGTATGGGAAGAGAAACTGAGCGTCGAGTCCAGCCAAACACCCAGATTTTTCACCTCAACGGCCGGACTAGGGGTAGGGCCGAGGTCATCTGGCCACCACCTGCCATCCCAGAGGTTGCTCTGTTTACCCACAATGAATACCTCGGTTTTATGCGCATTGAGTTGCAGGCAATTCGCCGTCATCCATCCAGCCACCGCACTGAGACCCTCACGGAAGTTAGAGGCCTCAAGATCAGAGTTGCCACTAAGTGTCACCGCAAGCGGAGTGTCGTCAGCGTAGGACACCATAGTAAGGTCCCAACGCTTGGCGACAGCAGCTGCACATAAAGGTTGGAAAGTGTGGGGCTCAGTGCTGAACCCTGCGGAACTCCCTGTTCAATGAGGTGGGATTTAGATTCAAAGGGAGGTGTAGAAACTCGAAAGGTACGATCAGAAAGAAATTATCGAAACCATTCCAGAGCTAGACCCTTAACACCCACCTCATCAAGCCGCTGCAGAAGTATTGCATGGGAAACAGTGTCAAAGGCGGCACTGAGGTCTAAAAGGACCAAGGCCGCCGTTTGACCCGCTCCAACACAGCGCGCAGATGTTCTACCATGGAAAGGAGAGCTGTCTCAGTGCTGTGCCCAGCAAGGAAGCCATTCTGCGAAGGGTCAAGAATGTTGGCAGATTGTAAATGACTGGACAGAATGCCGTTCACATGGGCTTCTGTCACCTTTGCAGTCCACGGGAGGAGGGAGATAGGACGATAATTCTCCAGCTTTAAGGGGTCCAGCGATGGTTTTTTCAGGATGGGAGTAACGTGAACTTTACCCGAAGAGAGGGATAGATTTCATGTACAACACTGCAAGTGATGGGGAGGTGAGGTAATTGAAAATTTTATGGTCAAGTGTCCCCTAACGTGTACCCCAACGTCTCCATGTACGTGCTTAAAGTGCATGTAATTTCCCTCCATGACCGAATATGAAGACGCAAATACATTTGCGTCCAACGTTAACATGTCCTCTTTCAGATCCACCATGAATGGATCGACAATTCAGTTCCTAACCATACCATGCCAACGTCTTTACATGGTACACTTTTTCGTTTTTCCTGGCTCTGCCGAGCTAGGCCCTGATTTCTGTCTCCGAGCCCTTTCTGCCTTCTGCCTCTGAAAACTACAGCATGGATACATATCCCTGACCTCTGCCTTACTTCCTGCCAAGCGAAGCGGTGCCTGGCTCAACCTGGCCTGCCTGCCAAAACCGTATTTTGCCTTCAAGTTATCTGTTCAGCCTCCTCGAAAATACATTCCTGTCTAGTGATTTAGGTAAACACCTCCCCGACTGCAGAGCAAAGAGCAAGCCTTCCTGCCTCCATGCAAGTAATTTACAGTTCCCGTTACCATAGTAGGCCCATGGCCCTGCACGTAGACACGTAGACACATATGCACGCACTAGTCACAGTATAGAATAGCCTCTGCCCGAGAGACCTTTTACTCCAGATAGTACATCCTCCAAATATAAGATATCAGATATGTTATAGGTCCAGGTCGTTCTGACATCCCAGACTTCTGTCTCCTCTACTAGAGTTAAAGTTCTCCCCAGTTACCACATCTGTGTCACGTCATACTAGCTGTGCGCGCATCCACACTTTTCTGCTGATTCCGCAACTTTCTCTATGCACCCACCCACATGTGATGATTCTTGTGACGTCCCTCTGACATGTACAGTGCACGCCTCCGTGTACGCCTATTTTCACGCCTCCTATTACGCACATGTGTTCTTATCTCACTTTTTTCTACCTGTTACACCTACTGCATTGGATTCAATTATGTTACTGTACTATATATAATGTGTAATGTTAATAAATCGTTGACTTTCCCTTCCCGAACCTTAGTGGTGACGGAACATGATCTCCAACCTCGAGGTTTTTTCTAATAAACCCCGTACAACTCAGATACCACGGACTCTGCCTCTCATTTTCATGAGCTGTCTTGTAATGATAATTATACGGAAAAACTAACCAGGTAATTTTATTTACCACATAATTTGGCGCCCGAATAGGGACCCCTCCCCCACCCCACGCGCCGGCAATGCGTCGCAGGCCTTGTCCCCTGCCACAGCTGTGACGGACATCCATGCGCATCTGCAGGTTTTCCTGTATCTCCCTCAGGCCTACGGAGGTGACTGAGACTGCGGTCGACATCCAGACGAGGCGGTGAGGAGTGCGGAGGATCCCGACCAGAGCCCAGCCGAGAGCAGCAGTGTCCGAGGTATCCAGAGGCCCACCTGTTCCGATGTGCCGAGGCGCATGCGTAGTAGCAGTACTAGCAAACGTCCAGTCCAGTCCGAGGCCTTCAAGTTGCTAGGGACGCATCTAAACGGGTGCATTAGTTTGTGTCCGGTAAAGACAGGTCTGGGTACACAGTCCTGGTCCGTACGTGTTCACTTAGGTGAGTGCGGTCTGACGTGTCTCTTTATGGGACCGGTCTGTACTGTTTAGCAGTGCATCTAGTAAGTCTGTAATCCAAGATTCAAGCCTTCTAGTATTATTCTCACGTAATTCTACGTATTGTGTTCTATGTACTTGGCAGTATCTATTTGAAATGTTTTAATGTGTTTCATGTTGTGGTATGAATGACTGTTTGCTTTTATTGCCGTGTTTATTGTATTCGTGTCACGGTAAAGATGCCGTTATTCTCGAAACTGCGTCAGATAGGAACTAGGAAAGGGATACTCGAAGAAGCAGTGCCTGTCCCTCCTAGGGACACTCCAGGATATTTTATGTACCACAAGCACGGCTTAGACGCTGTGTTGTATTTAGACTTATGGGTGGACTACACTAAGCATTTAGAAGAGCAGTTTAGATGGCCTGTCTCAGGGACATGGGATGCCGAGTGCATCATGAGAGTAGAAGAAGCATTATGGAAAAAGAAAGCCAGACAATCCCAGAAAGATGCCATAGAATTGTGGCGTAAAGAATCGCATAGAAGAACAGAAAAAGCACTCAGAAAAGCAGATAGAAGTAGAGAAGAATCCGAAAAAGCCAAAGAAAAGGAGTTACTAGAGGAAGGAGAACAGGTCAGATCAGAACAATTAGACCGAAAAAGAAATGCACTCATTACAGGCATGTATCCAGGACTTGCCGAGGGCCTGCCTAAGGCCAACCCGGAAGTATCCAGTAACTTGCCCCCTCCATTGATCCCAACTAAAGCACGTCACCATAAGACCGCAGCAGATATTTTCCTTTCTTCCTATTTAGATGATGTAGCTCCCGCATATACCAACATACGACCTACTGATAATAATCCGCCACAGCCTAATCCTGCTGATCGATTACCACAGGCCACGACCCCTCCACGTCCGCATTTTCCCGCACCTGGTACCACTTCCCCTACTGTTCCCCCCCTAATCCTTTTTTGACAGATGGAGCCCAAGGTTCAGTCCCGTTACATACACCTACTTTACAGTCAGGTTATGCCCATGCTTCCGCCTCAGGAGGTGCCACAGGAGGTCCCTTCCACACCCCGCCACAAGTACAGCGACTGACAATGAGAGAATTAGCTAAACTGCGTACCCCGAAAGCGACCCCTGCCGAAAAACTTAAAGAATATCTTACAGATTGTAGATATGATTCAGTACCTGGCAAGACAGGACTCATGATGTTAGCCTCGTTATGTTTAAGACGTGTTGCAGATTTTCTGGTTACACTACCAGGAATGCCCGAACAATTAGACAGGATATATCGTTTTATACAAACAGGAGAAGGTCCTGAATGTGTTCGTGAAGCCATGGCATATCAGAAAGTTGATACACAAGCTTTAATATTACGATTCTTGATTAATTGTTTGATAAGAGAACGAGACCGACCAGGTTATGATCAAGAGGAGATGAATGGATTGACTAAATGGAGTCAGAATATTGCAGATTGCAAGCATGACAGAGAGAAATGTATAGAGGCCATGTCTAGGAAAATCCGTAAGGTAATAGAAGCTATACATGCCCGACAAAATGCCGAAAGGACAGCTGAGTCAGACGATAAAGAATCCTCAAAGGAGGAAGAACAAGAGAATACTACAGGAACCCAAGATATAGTAGCGTATGTAGGTAGAGCAAAATCTCCTAAACAGTACCCTTTAGGTAATCCTTTTGACAGACCCATTCGCCAAGAAAGCAAGAAACAATACCTTTCCCCGATACCAGAACAGTGTTCTCTTGAACACATATTCCAAGTAACTGACAAAATCCTGAAAGAAAGAGTAGGTTACCATGAACTCACTACATTACGTGATCAGGAACTGGCCCGGTCAGCAGTTCAGTGGGCCGGGGATGACAATATATATAAAGACGAACAAGTAGCGCAAACATTTTTAAGTCTTACTCCAGAAGAACAGCGATTAGCTGGTATATACATGACTCAACATCTCATTACCCAGTATGAAAATCAACAGTCTGATCCAGGTCCCCTGTATAATCTATTACAAGACTTACTCCTGAGAAGGTGGAGAGGTCTAGGTACCGATTTGATTGATATCATTTTAGAACAACGTCACAAATATAGTACGTTCCTGACTCCACGTCTTGTTTCAGTTCCACCCCCAGTCAGACAGCCATATCACCTAGACAGACAGAATCCTTTACGAGAAGTACACCCAATTCGTAAGCCAGATGATACGCTTGAACGTGTATTTGTATACACTCCTTTGACTAAAATGGAATTATTGGAAATGAAGAAAATAGTACCTTGTCACGATAAAGACCCTGCAGGATTCCACCGTGAATTAAAAAACATGTTACTTATGGGCGATTACACATATTCAGACATTCTTAAAATGTTGAAAGTATTATTGCCAGCAGGGATTTACGAGAAACTGAAAGAGAAGGATTGGGAGGTGGGAGACAAAAAGATTAATTGGGCTGAATTAGAAGATGAAGATAAAGGACGTACCCCAGGTTTAGGTCTTGGGGATAAAACCAAAGCATTACCAGGATTGTTAGTACAGGTTTTGCCTAGATTATTGACAGTTAAAAAGGAAGATTGGGATGCAATTTCAGCCTGCAAACAGAAACCAGATGAAGACACTAGTGATTTTTATTCTAGATTCGAGAAATGTTTTATTATTAACAGTGGCCTAAAAACAAGTAGCGAGTCATTCCCACATCTTTTCGTAACCAAATTAGTTGAAAATTCCTTACCCCAGGTTAAGAACAGAGTATTGAAAGTCGAAAGTACATGGCAAGCAAATACGCCTTCCCAAATGTTACAAATGTTACAGTATCACCAGAATAGAATCAGAGAGGAAACGATCATGAACAAAGACGCATGAAAGACACTAAAATGAAAGTATTGGTTGCCCAGTCTGTTCCAGCAGATGGTCAGAAGAGGGGTAACGTGCAGAACACACAGACTAGTCACCCTACAGGTCCCGTTAAAGGAAATTGCAATTATTGCAAACAGCCAGGTCATTTTATTAGTGATTGTGCCGTTCTAAAACATAATATTGCTACAGGCAAAACGAAAGAAAGACCACGTCAGCCTAGGCCAGAACATGTTCAACAGAATATTCAACAGAATCCGCAACCTGCTCCACAGCATGTTCAGCAACAGACCGTAGCGGTACCACAGTCCCAGCCCATTGCCGCAACACAACACATTACACAGCAAATGTACCAGTATGCACAGTCAGAGTATCCAGATTACCAACAGTATTCATGAAACAGCCTAGAGAGGGAAGTGGGTTTGCCTCTCATCGAGATTCCTGTAGATCAAGACGGTCCTTATGTACATAGTCAGGTATTAGGAAAAGACAGAAAATTTTTGATTGACACAGGGGCAAGCAGAACTACTATTAGTCATGACGAGGTTCCAGGGGCACCCCTCTCAGGCTCACAGAATGTTTCCCTTGGATTTTCAGGAAAGCCTATTGTTAATGAAGTATCGAAACCAGTTCCCCTAGCAGTTAGTCCATTGTCCCGTACTACAGATTTATTGCTTACGAAGTCATGTCCAGAAAACTTGTTAGGTATTAAAACACTGAAAGCTCTAGGAGCTGTAATATGTTGTTCTCCGGAAGGAGTGAGATTGTTTTTGCGTGACTTTAAGGGTCACTATGTGTTGAGAGATTTTGATCTCCGTTTACAGAATGTACCAAAGCATTTATGGGCACAAGGTCCGACTGATGTTGGATGTATGCATATCACACCATATCGTGTCACACTCAAGCCAGGAGTTGTTCTGCCCAGAATTCGACAATACAAATTGCCACCCGAGGCTGTAACAGCCTTATTGAAAATCATTGACGAGCTCATTGCTCACGGAGTAGTTGTAGAAACTGACTCCAATATCTGAAATTCCCCAATCATTCCGATTCTCAAACGTACTGATCCAAAAGAACCTCCTGTATATCGTCTAGTGATTGACCTTAGAGAGCTTAACAAATGTATCATACCTCAGTTCCCAGTGGTCCCAGATATTTCATCCCTATTGACTGCCATTGATTCCGAAGCGGTGTTCTTCACTGTAATTGATCTGAAGAATGCCTTATTTAGTGTTCCCATTGATCCAGAAAGCCAGTACCTTTTCGGATTCAGTCTAAATGGCCGAAGCTTTAAATTTGCACGTGCACCTCAAGGGTTCACGGAAAGTCCGAGTATCTATAGCCAAGCACTGAAAAGACAACTTGACAGTATCCACATGCCTGTTAACACTGCCCTACTTCAGTATGTCGATGATCTATTGATCACCGCTCGAAGCGAAAAAGAATGTGAACAAGCATCTCTGACAGCGGTCGAAGCGCCTTGGGACCCTACGGGTAAGTAGTGCGCTATATAAATGCCTATACATTTACATTTACAGTCCTATTTTTTCTGGCCGACAAGGGACACAAAGTGTCTCCTTCGAAGCTACAGTTCTGTGTTCAGCAAGTTGTGTACCTTGGTCACTTGCTGTCCAAGAGGGGGAGACAGCTTACACCTGACCGCATCCAGTTAATTGTACATATGCCACAACCCAAGACACAAAAGGAGGTACGGGCCTTCATAGGCCTCACCTCTTACTGTAGACAATGGATCCCTCAGTACGCATATCTAGCCAAGCCACTGATACAGTTGACAACCCAGGAGGCAGCGACATCGACTGTCCTCCCTTGGACTCAGGAACATACACATGCTTTTGACGACCTGAAGAAAGCCCTATGTCAAGCACATGTTTTAGCGACGCCATGTTACAGTAAGCCTTTTACACTTTTCGTCACAGAACGCGAAGGTACTGCATTGTCAGTACTCACCCAAGACCAAGCAGGGTCACACAAGCCATGTGCTTATTTTTCTAGTACATTAGATCCAGTAGCCCAGGCTCTGCCTGCATGCTTGAAATCTGTAGCAGCAACAGCTCTAGCAATCAGACAAAGTGATTCCATAGTATTAGGACACCAATTGACAGTACAGGTTCCACATTCCGTGGAAGTTCTTTTGAATCGAACACAGACCCAGCATTTGACTATAGCACGACTGACAGGTTATGAATTGACATTATTTCAGCCAGAGATAGAAATCAGACGCTGCAACACACTGAATCCTGCTACACTTTTACCAGTTAGCACAATAGACCCTTTGGCACATGACTGTGTGGAAGTCATTAACACTATGACGAAGCCCAGACAAGATCTGACAGATATCGCATTACCAGATCCGGACCTGACACTTTATGTGGATGGTTCATGCATGAGAACCAGTACAGGAGAGTTGGTGGCCGCATATGCAGTGACCACTGAAACCGAAGTCATAGAAACACATCGTATTGACACCCTGTCTGCCCAAGCAGCAGAGCTCATCGCTCTGACCCAAGCCTGTATTCGAGCCAAGAACAAGAAAGTTAACATATATACAGATTCCTGTTATGCATTCGGAGTTGTACACGACTTCGGAGTCCTCTGGCAAGAGAGAGGTTTCTTAACTTCCCACGGTGCCAAGATACAGCACGGTCCCCTCATTCAAGCTCTGTTAGAAGCAATACATTTGCCTACAGCCATAGCCATCATGAAGTGTAAGGCACATACGAAAGTCACAGATACCATTTCCCAGGGTAACGACCTGGCAGATCGAACAGCCAAACATACAGCACAGACTCATACTCATACGACTGATATGACAAAAACAATAGTTCCAACACATTGCATGACAGTTAGGGATCCCACACTAGATGTAATTGACATACAGACACATGCTACCGCAGACGAAATCAAGAAATGGACAGAACTAGGAGGGATCCAGACAGAACAGGGATGGATGACGAAGGGAAAATCCACTTGGTTTCTCCACGACTCTATGGTTCAAGTTATCATTAACACAGCACATAGTCCTGCACATTTAGGAGAAAAAGCTATGTTAGACAGTATTCAAAGCCTTTGGTTCAATAAACATTTACGAGCAGCAGCAAAACAGAAAGTGCGTACTTGCATGATCTGTTGTCAGTTCAACCCAGGTAAAGGCATTCCCGTAGAGCAAGGTGGATTTCATCCTCCTGATCACCCTTTTGAAGTCCTCCAGATGGATTATATCCAGATGGAACGTTGCCGAGGATTCAAGTATGTCCTCGTAGTTGTATGTGCACTTTCCCGATGGACAGAAGCATATCCAGTCCCAGATTACACTGCCCGACCACTGCCAAGCAGTTGGTTCGTGAATTTTTCCCGAGGTATGGTTTGCCTCGTGTCGTGTACTCAGATAACGGACAGCCATTCTCGTCCGAACTGATGAAGCAAGTTTCCCTTTTGTTAGGATATCAGTGGAAGTTCCACTGTGTTAGACATCCCGAAGCAGCGGGACTAGTCGAGAGACACAATCAGACTCTGAAAACACGTCTTGCCAAGGTCTGTGCAGAAAAAGGAGTAGACTGGATAGTAGCTCTTCCAGTTGCCCTCTTCTATATGCGAATGGTAGCCCACTCTAGAACAGGGCTATCCCCGTATGAGGTGGTTTTTGGCCGACCACCGAATATGTGGGGGACGCCTCTGCCACGCAAAATAACTGATGTTGATAGTAACATGCTGACAGATTACCTTGCTTCCTTGATGTCTGCACTACAATCATGTCGTTCACAGGTTGCAGCAGCCTTCCCAGACAACACCGAGGTGAAACCACATGAACTGGTCCCGGGGGACGTTGTTGTAATCCGAAATTTCGACAGGTCAAGCCCTCTGGAGCCCCGCTGGAAGGAGCCGAAGATTGTTTTGTTAACAACCAGGACTGCGGTCAAATTAGAGGGGAGGAAGGGCTGGGTACACTCAAGTCACGTGAAACGTTTTTATGGACTTCCGCCAAAGACTGATTCCCAGGACTTTCGCATACCAGAAACTGATACTAAACTCCCCCTGGTAGAGAAAACTCCGTCCCAGGAGTACAAATTGAAATTAAGGTCTAGTAAGTCAGACAGTTTAATTGTTTAAGTCCCCCCGGGGTGAAGCGGTTAGACGGGTTCCTGACATGTACAAGCTAGACCCCATAATGAGAGAGATAGACAGGAGATCAAGAAACAGAAATACTACAAGAATCTGCGAAGCAGATGTATCGTTACTTTACTTATCATGTTGTTTCTGAGTCTTACGATTATATGCCTAAGCTATATGTTACATGTATATTTTCCTATACACGCACACTCTTCTTTAAATGACACTGCAGATCACACCTTTAGTGATCTGCCCCCGCACGAACTGTCTTACCGACTTGCGCTGCGTAACAATTCTTTCATCCGTATGTTACCTCATTCTCACCAGACCAGCAATGCTACTAACTGCTGGATATGTGGCCGACTCCCTCCCTACCAGAAAATGACGGGAGCCTTGCCTCTTTTCCCTTATCCATTTACACATAATGGTTCATGTGGTGCATGGTTTACATTAATGTCCTCGTTAGACAGTAAGTCTGATGTTTCCCAAGGTAATTGGATATGGGGAGACCTGAACACAGTTATGCATAAGACATGTTTCCCTGACAAGGAGGGTTTTCCCCAGATGACAGGTACCGATCTAGAAAATTAAGTATATGGATTAGGTAATTTTACACTTAACCTCATGATTTTGAATGTCCAGTCAGAAACTAGTTCGAACTCACCTTCAATAACAGTCCTACCAGTGAAAGGTGATCTATGCGTTAGAAAGAAGGGTTCAGTACATTTAGGACACAGCGATTGTAACACAGTTATTGAATTCAGTGATAAAGGCAAGTCTACATTCAAAGCTTCCCGACATTCCTATTTTATTTGTGGCCATACAGCTTACATACGTTTACCACCAGACTGGGATGGTACTTGTTATATTGCATTCCTATTGCCACCTATTTTTCTAGCCCCACCTGATTACCATAGAAATTCCCATCTCATTCATGTAAGACCCAAGAGAGATCTCCCAATTGTCGATTATACTGAAACAACATGGGAGCAATACACAGATTTCAATAAAGGATTCTTTCCTTATTTAGGAACTGTCTCAAACAGTAAACTGATACGTAGATTGACCAGAACCCTTGAAGCTGTAGTGAATGAAACTACGTTTGCCCTAGGTAACTTAACAGAGGAGCAGTCTGCTATGAGACTTGTCGTTCTTCAAAATCGTCTCGTCCTTGACGTCATCTTGGCAGATAGGGGCGGGGCTTGTAGAGTCATCGGATCCAGTTGTTGTGTTTTCATTCCAAATAATGCACCGTCAGTATACAGAGCCATAACTCGGCTCCACAAGATTGCTAGTCAGATACACCAGAATCCAGGCACCTGGACCTGGTCCGGTTGGCTCTGGAGCGTATTATCCGCCTGGGGATGGAAAGTCCTATCCTTCCTTGGAATAGCCCTCCTCATAGTATTCAGTTGTTGCCTATGTCTGCAATGTGGGCCAGCGATTTGCGGCTTGTGCGCCACATCATGTATTCCCCGTCCAAGTCCACGTTCCCGTGCTCGAATGAAAAAAGATGAGCAAATGATGTTATATGAACAGATAGATGGACTCATGAAAATAGATATATCCTGAAGGGTCCGTAGGGGACAAGGAGGGAATGAGGTAATTGAAAATTTTATGGTCAAGTGTCCCCTAACGTGTACCCCAACGTCTCCATGTACGTGCTTAAAGTGCATGTAATTTCCCTCCATGACCGAATATGAAGACGCAAATACATTTGCGTCCAACGTGAACATGTCCTCTTTCAGATCCACCATGAATGGATCGACAATTCAGTTCCTAACCATACCATGCCAACGTCTTTACATGGTACACTTTTTCGTTTTTCCTGGCTCTGCCGAGCTAGGCCCTGATTTCTGTCTCCGAGCCCTTTCTGCCTTCTGCCTCTGAAAACTACAGCATGGATACATATCCCTGACATCTGCCTTACTTCCTGCCAAGCGAAGCGGTGCCTGGCTCAACCTGGCCTGCCTGCCAAAACCGTATTTTGCCTTCAAGTTATCTGTTCAGCCTCCTCGAAAATACATTCCTGTCTAGTGATTTAGGTAAACACCTTCCCGACTGCAGAGCAAAGAGCAAGCCTTCCTGCCTCCATGCAAGTAATTTACAGTTCCCGTTACCATAGTAGGCCCATGGCCCTGCACGTAGACACGTAGACACATATGCACGCACTAGTCACAGTATAGAATAGCCTCTGCCCGAGAGACCTTTTACTCCAGATAGTACATCCTCCAAATATAAGATATCAGATATGTTATAGGTCCAGGTCGTTCTGACATCCCAGACTTCTGTCTCCTCTACTAGAGTTAAAGTTCTCCCCAGTTACCACATCTATGTCACGTCATACTAGCTGCGCGCGCATCCACACTTTTCTGCTGATTCCGCAACTTTCTCTATGCACCCACCCACAGTGACGATTCTTGTGACGTCCCTCTGACATGTACAGTGCACGCCTCCGTTTACGCCTATTTTCACGCCTCCTATTACGCACATGTGTTCTTATCTCACTTTTTTCTACCTTTTACGCCTACTGCATTGGATTCAATTATCTTACTGTACTATATATAATGTGTAATGTTAATAAATCGTTGACTTTCCCTTCCCGAACCTTAGTGGTGACGGAACATGATCTCCAACCTCGAGGTTTTTTCTAATAAACCCTGTACAACTCAGATACCACGGACTCTGCCTCTCATTTTCATGAGCTGTCTTGTAATGATAATTATACGGAAAAACTAACCAGGTAATTTTATTTACCACAGAGGGGTGGGGACGGGCTCTGTAGGAGGGGGTGTGGTGGAACAGGTACCTTTTTCCATATACTATGGGGCTGCCCAAAGGTGCAAAAGTACTGGAGAAGGGTGGTGCAGTGCATGCAGGAGGTGTGGGAGGTGGAGATTCGCCCAGAGGCCAAGAGATGTCTTCTCAACATTTGGGAGCCCACGGACCTGTCACCGAAAGGGAAACTATGGGTGATGCTTGGGCAGATGGTGGCAAAACGTAACATTGCTAGACTGTGGGGAAACCCTAATCCACCGAAACTGATAGATTGGCAATGTGACATGGACTGGTGTATGCTGCAGGAAAAAAACGTATATGTAACAAGAGGATGCCCCCGGAAATGGGTGGAAATATGGACCAGCTGGAATGACTTTAGGGGAAACATCTGCGAGCCTCCTAGTACCACGCAGACTAGCTTAATGGATATAGACTGATGTTAACTACTTAATGGCTCTATACACTTGAACACGAGGTGCTGTCACTATATCACCGGAACAGCAGTAGACTCGATTGTGCTGTATCTGACGACCGAGTTAAGGGGGGGTTTGTTCTTTGTTCTGTTCTATTTTTATTTAAAAAGACTGTGCAACGTATATTCTATCTATACATATATAAAATATAAAATCAGACCTCAATATCCTGCCTTACACCTGCGGATCACATGCACATGCACTTTACAACGCCGCCGTACCCCGGGGTTGACGGCACGGAGGCTGTGTAATCTCTGAAACGTTGCATACTTTGCGGAAATGTTGCGGCCGGCCCACAGGGTTGTAGGCCGGAAGCTGTGTAATGTGAAACTATCTAATAAAGGTCTTTAAAAAAAAAAAAATAAATAAGGCTTGGGGATGTTTAGGGTGGCGAGTTACTACCCCCTACATCCATCTGTTGGTCGACATGTTTCAGCCATTGCCTTAGAATTAATCTGGCTTTCCTCAGGACCTAATAAAAATAGTGTTAGTGCAAGTTATAAAAGGATTGGGGAGTGTAATCCAGACTATGTGTTACACTCACTAAGGTGTTTCTCTAAGTGTGAGAGGGGGATTCCCTTCTCATGTAGACCTGTACGTACAACATTTAAGACATAGACAAAACATGAAAGGAGAGGAGAGTCAATTGACGTATCGCCACAGTCAAATACACAAAAAAAGGCCGAATCTAAAGTGCATGGTGGGTAGACTATAGTCGGCTTAAGTGTAATGGTACTGGTGGTACCATTATGGTGAAAATCGCATTTAGTTAGGCGTGGTGTAGCTAAAGCACGGGTATCACACATATGAATAAGGTACAAAGTGTGATGAGGCGTAAGTAATGGTTCTTACGCTGAGATTTAGCAGCCAATGCTTCCTAGAGTGAAGCGGTAAGGGAGTGACCCTGTTGGGAAAATAATGTTGACCCCTGGGATTAGAGACCTGTAAGGAGGAAAAAAGCGCTTACCCAAACTGGCTGAGCTACCCATTGAGTATCGCGCATGTCCTGAACTCACAGTTAATAGCCTCCTCAGCTCCGCACACTCGCAGTAGGAATAGACAGACCCGCGCATGCGCCAACAGTCAGTGCCTGACTACCGCACATGAGCATACAGCCACCGGCACACACTGGGAAGTCTTTCTACCCTTACTCCCCGCTACAGGTGCAGATCGTTAACTCAATAAGCAGGCATGTATAAGCGAGCAAGAGATCCGAGCTCATTCTACCGGAGTACGAGGACGGCGCAACAGGTACAAGGCAGGCTCTGAACAGAAAGGCTGTGAGTATGACAATCTCCAAGCAACCAGTTTGGGTAAGCGCTTTTTTCCTCCTTATAGGTCTCTAATCCCAGTGGTCAACATTATTTTCCCAACAGGGTCACTCCCTTACCGCTTCACTCCAGGAAGCATTGGCTGCTAAATCTCAGCGTAAGAACCATTACTTACGCCTCATCACACTTTGTACCTTATTCATATGTGTGATACCCGTGTTTTAGCTACACCACGCCTAACTAGATGTGATTTTCACCATAATGGTACCACCAGTACCATTACACTTAAGCCGACTATAGTCTACCCACCATGCACTTTAAATTCGGCCTTTTTTGTGTGTATATAACTATGTGGCGATAAGCCAATTGACTCTCCTCTCCTTACATGTTTTGTCTATGTCTTTAATGTTGTACGTACAGGTATACATGAGAAGGGAATCCCCCTTTCACACTTAGAGAAACACCTTAGTGAGTGTAACACATAGTCTGGATTACACTCCCCAATCCTTTTATAACTTGCACTAACACTATTTTTAATCGGTCCTGAGGAAAGCCAGATTAATTCTAAGGCACTGGCTGAAACATGTCGACCAACCAATGGATGTAGGGGGTAGTAACTCGCCACCCTAAACATCCCCAAGCCTTATTTTAACTGCTGACGGCGGCACAGTTATTAAAATGTAATTTACCCTCGGGTACTGGGACCCTCGCCAAGCCGTTTTAACTGACATTTCACTAAACACCCCACACTGCACTCTCAGTAACATACCAGCTCCGCTGTAATCAGGCGTCGTAGCACACCCGGGACACATTAGGTGTTACTGGGTGGGCCCGATGATGAAGCATGCCACCAACTAGGTTGGTGGGTGAGGGCTTCATGAACTCACCAACAAGGTGCCCATGACAATACTAATCAGAGTCTTGGTGCTGACAGCGTATAAGCCAAAGTTTTGGTCCAACATAAAAATGTGGATGTATGTAGACTACGTATATAGATATGATGTATTAAGGCTACGGCTAGTTCAATGTTATTGAATTTAGCAATGATTACCCAAGGTTCCCGATTTGACAGCGGGGAATAATTCTAGCATGTGAATCTAAGAAAGATCAATTTCTGGAGAAGTAGGTTTTACCATCTGCCATTACTTTCAGCTATGCTAGGAAGAGAAGCTTATATCACAGTCCATGCTCTTCCACCCACTGTTTTACTGCAAAGAAGGTAGAATGCTGCTGCTTCCCTGCTGCCCATTGTGTTTCTCTTCAAGGCAATAGGGGATGCAGGGAGGGAACCTCTCGATCTGCACATCCCAGCTACCTCAGTGGCTTGCTGCAAGTGCTAAACATTGCTTTCAGCATAGCTTTACCTTCCGCCAGGTATGTAAAGTCCCTTCCGACTGGTCCGCTGGACCTCCCCTGCTCACTATTATCAACATTTGGAACCACAGACAGAACAACACAGGACTGCAGTAAAGTCCTCCAGTCACCTGGTTTCTCTGAGCCATATTCGCTTCGCTCTGACCTAGGTTGTGTGCAAAGGTCTGGCTCCACAATGAGCGGTCAAATCTAATTCAGCAACAAACTGCCAACTGTGTTTATTTCTTCTCTCACCAGGCTAATACTGTGTTTTCTGCAATAAACAGGGGCCTCAGAAGGACAATATCAGGCATTTTGCAAACAGGTTGAAATAGCATTACAGCAAATACATTAGTCGGCCTGCAAAAAGCTTACTCAAAAGAACCTCACTCCATTCACAGCTAGCCACACCCATCCCAATTCCTGACAGTTACATCACTTGGTCCTGCTAGGTGAGTGTGCGGACCTTTTATCCAAATTGGAATTTGCATTTTTTTCCCTTATACATTGCAGGTGAACTGCAGTACTTGCAAACTTTCCTTTTCCTTATTTATTACATGTTGTGCTACTTTGAAGCAATATTCTTGCTATACCAGTTTTCAATGTAATTTTACTTGAGAATGTGATGAAATCAATTAAACCTACTTGTCTTGACCAACAGTCCACATTCTCATGAACATCATTATTAATACACAGGAAGATGTATGATGCACAAACGGTACACAATTCTATAATATTGAATCAATTGTTAAAAAAATCGGATAAATTAAACTAACAAACTAGTGGTTAAACGGTCACTTAATATTGTACTGGAGTTATAAAAAAAATATTCTAATTTTACATCATGCATTGTTTTAAATATAACAGCAGTAATAATTTTCAAATCAGATTGGAGTGGATCTTCTCTGCTACATATAACTCAGACACAGCATCATAAACACAATAAGAACCCAACTCTGACCATCATGCGTTGCACTGAAACACTTCCCAACAGGTCACCTCAGAGACTCACATTCTTCAATCCAAGCATGCTGAGGGATTAGCAAGATGTCAGTGTGCAAATATGGTTCTGTGCCTCTTGTGTGGTATTACACACTATATAAATGCATTTACAATACAATATAAAAATGCCACCCGATGAAGATGTCAGAAAGACAAATACAAGGCTCTCTCATCGTGCTAGAGGTTGCAGTGGGGGACTGTTGAATGGGGTGGAGCTATCGACTACATCTGGAGTTTTAAAGTTGTTCACTCACCAGAACTTAGTGAGGTGCGTGCCCTGCAAAAGCAGCCTCTGGGGAATGATACTACCACAACAAGGAGGAGATGAATACAACAAATGGCTAGCAAGGAAAGGAAAACGTGTATAAGGGATACTTAGGTTACATAGCCCAGATGAGAGCATAGAAGTTAATCGACAAGCATATAATCTTAGCAAGCATTATTATCATGTTATTCGAACACTATGTTCAAGGCTAGGCACATACAACATGATGCCCTTGTATTTGGTAGCCCAGTTGGAGACAGGTTTACGCCCCAGACTAACCATGGCATAAGCTCTACACCTCTGACACAATGTGATTGGAACAGAGCTTTTATTGTATAAACAGCCTCTGCATTACATTCGGGAGGGGGGACATTCTGCTGGGATTGTCATGGAATGTAACGAACTGTGACTGAGATACAGTCCTGCTGACTTTGACCTCGATCCTGGAAAGGACGAAAGCCTGTTCTGCACAGGCTGGCTTCCTGATACAACATACTCCAGTATGGGGGATTAGGCTATCCCAAGGGATATGGCAGAGGCTACTCCCACTATGCTCTCGATAGTATAGGTAGTGTTAGGTAGGAGTATAATCACTTAGCAATGTTATAATGGTTGAGCTGTTTATCTTTTTAACCATTCTTATAATGCTGGTTACAAGGCTTTATTTATTCTGCCTAATAATGAATTGCAGCACACACTTCCTATACAAGAATATGATTGTTTCAATAAATGTCTGAAAAGCCAACTCATATCTTTCTTGTGTTTACCTTGGCCATGCAAAAGTAAACTATGAAAAGGTAGATCTGCTTCCACGTTTTCCTTGAGGAGTAAAAAAAAAGTGGTCATGTTTGAGGTTGCTCATACCATCTGATACCCAGGTAAGGTTAGGGGTTCAGATAGAGTACTGTGAGCTATCTAGGAACCAGGACATCATTCTCTTATGGTATGTGGCACTAAGTTCCCTTATTCTGAAGCTTATGTTGTCCAGATACACAGACCTACTTAATTTGTAGGAACCATATAACAAGACAGCCTGTGCATCAGGGTAAAAAGGAATAGGATTTGTGTCAGAATCTCAGAGAGCCTAGCACCGGACATAATGAGTGCTGCTTCATTGGGTCAATCAAGGGGTACTGGCATTAAGAAAAAGCAGGAACAAAGAAGAAATAAGTTACTTACGTGTAACTGTAGTTCTCCAATATTGGAAGCTTTCATAGATTCACATGCTTGAATCATTCTCCGTCGTCTTGATGGGAGTCCCTGGTACTTTAAAAAAGTAGTAGTAGTAATAGTACACTGATAGGTATAGACTAGAAAAGGCCTAGGCGTCAAGGTTTATTAACATATCATAGTCATTATTAAAAAAAGGAACCGAAGATTTGCCTTTACCAATCAGCATGAATCACCTTCTAGAACACTCCAGAGAGTATCTCATTTTCGAGCACTAGTGCTAAAGTTAACATACTAAGATAAATAAGGTTAGCTTCCCCTGAGGAGGAGGGTGGGTCGCATGTGAATCTATGAAAGCTTCCAATACTGGAGAACTACGGTTACAGGTAAGTAACTTATTTCTTACTCCAGTATTGGAACTTTCATAGATTCACATGCTTGAATGAGAATAGCAAACAGTTCAGTAGCACATTTACCTTAACTTTGAAAAGCTTAACAGGAATATGGATCAATAAAACCTGCAAGCAGCCACTACACAATATAACAACCATAACCATGCCAATAACAACTGACCAAAATTCCTTCAAGCGTTGAACATAGCAATATATACTATTTGGAAATGTGATACAGCTAAAGAGGTAGAGGGGTAGACCGGTGTCTCACCTTAATGGAACAGGTGCCAAAGTACTGCTTGACTCACCGCAGTGACATTTCGGACTGCAGAGTTTAGGCAGTGGTGCGGGGTAAATATGTGTCTATTCGCTGCACGGCAAATCTCAGGAATTGACACTCCCACAAACAAAGCCGTAGAAGTCTAAACAGCCGTCCAGGAATGGGCTCGGACTCGCGAAGACCGAGGTTTGCTTGCTTTGTGATGGGAACATTTTATGGCACATGTGATCCATATAGAATACTCTGCTTGGAGAGCGGGAAACTTTTCCTTGGCGCACTGTATGCGACAAATAATTGAGAAGTCTTGCGAAAAGGTTGTGTACTATGTAGATAAAACTTTAGGCAAAGCTTGACATCCAATGAGTGAATAGCCCTCTCTGCAGATGTCGTTGGTTCGGGAAGAAAGACTTAAGTACCACAGGCTCATTAAGGTGGAAATCAGATGGAACATTGGGTGTGAATTTTCGATTTGTGCGGAGTAGAATTCCATCCATTTTGAATTGAAAGAACATTTCCTCTATTACAATGGCCTGAATTTCACTGACCCGTCTGGCTAAGGTCAAGGCAAGAAGAAAGGCCAACTTCCATGGCAGGAACTTTTTCTCTGCTGTGTGAATTGGTTCGAAAAGGGGTTTCATCAATTGTGAGAGAACAGTGTTCAACTGCCATGCTGGACGTCGAGACCTTAGAGGGGGAAAACCCCAAAACAGCCCTTTGAGGAACTCTTTGATTGTTCTAGAAGACCACAAAGGTGGAGAGGAAAGTGATCTTCTGTAACGGGAAATGGCCGCTAAATTAACCTTTATCGAGCTATGTGCCAAGCCTGATTTCACTAGCGGCAAAAGGTAAGGTAAGATTTGCTCATGAGAGGAGGACATCTTTTTGCTATGGACTGAAACCTCTGAAAATCTCCATTTGTTCCAACATTGGCTGAATAACAACAGTGGGGGTCTCAAATATACCTTGTCCAATAGCAATGAATCGATACCATTTCTTGACTTAGAAATAAAACACTCTGATGGACGCCTTACCACCTCCTTGCACTGGAAACCCACAGAACGCAATACCCTATTGGCATACAATAGCCACCACCCCAAGGCTCTACGGGACTCTCTCCCTTTCTCTCAGTTTTTGCGTATCAGACGCAATTGCTACTTCAGAGAGGATTATTTCTCAGAAGCCAAAACCCTCAGCGAAAAACTTAGAAATAGAGGATATCCACAGAAACTGGTGCGCCGCTCCCTCAAAAGGGCTTGGTATTGTCCAAGGGAGGCCCTACTGGAACCAAAAGAGAAAAAGAAACAAGAGAGACTTATCTGCGTTACCATTTTTTCCCCTGCTTCCAATGCTGTTAAAAAAAGTGTACTTAAACATTGGCCAGTTCTCAACGCAGGCCAACTCACACTAGACCGCCCAATGTTTGCATTTAAAAGGGCCAAGAACATTAAGGATCACCTAGTGAGAGCATCCCTACCACAGCCACTTCTCAAAATGACACTTAATGATGCATGGGGCCTCCCTCCCCTTTTGGGCCATACAAAATGCGGAAACTGTATATGCTGCAAGTCAACAATTGAAGGCAAAACTTTTGAATATGACAATATTAAATTTGAGCGAAAATACTTTTCTAACTGTAACTCTGAAAATTTAGTATATGCCATTGTATGCCCGTGTATGCTTATCTATATAGGCCAGACCAGTCAAAAAGTAAAACTACGCATCGGCCAACATCGAAGCAGGATCCGATGTAAAACGGCCAATGCACCACTGGTCGAACATTTTTCTGAAAAAGGCCACAGTGAAAAGGACCTGCGCTGGACAGTTGTGACCACCATCAAAGCCCCTCCTAGGGGAGCAGACAGTTCGCAATTGCTCAATAAAGAAGAACTCCATTGGATTGTAAAAACTAACAGCATCAGAAATCGCCTTGAAGATTGGACCTCCTTACTGTGATTTTTGTACATGTGCCACTATTTATATGCAATTTTCTGAATTTCCTTGCGGCGTTATTTTAATCACTGCACTCCAACTATTTTGTAAATATAACCACCACATTAACACACCACCTTAAGATGGCCGCCCCACTGGTGAAGGTGTATCACATGACATGCATGAGCATAGTCCTTTGTCGCTGTCTGCAGCCCGCCTAGGTTTCTAATAATGGCTCCCGGCACACCGCAGGCAACCACCAAACTGCTGTATCTGCCATAAAGCTGCCAGCCTCACAAGTAAGTCACTCGCCGATTAGGGGAATAACTAAATCTGGAGACCTTCCCTCAGTGTCTCCAACCTGCTAAATACCGGTAATTCCCTCCCCCACAGATCGAGCTATCATGCTCAACCCAGCCCTTGGATACAGAAGAGATATTTTCGGGACGAGGCTGTTTTGGGTAATTTTACTTCCGCGATTAACGCGTATTCCTGACCTCAGGCTCTTGGGACCCTTCGTAATTAATTCTAACTGTTTTCCCCAGATAATATCACGACCGGAATTTACTCCCCATAACAATTCTTTGGACCCGGTTCCACCATGCACGCAGGTATGATAGGTCTCATTACGTGCCACGCCGATCGTCTGTGCATGTTCTGACGCATCGCTCACCTCCAACAAATATGTTTGCGCCGTTTCCAACACCCCGTCCACCCCCAACACAAAAGCCTCACTGCCCTTTTGTAATTATCGGTATCGCACTCACTTGTATATTCGGCCAGCTTAAAATTCAAACCAGTCGATATGCCTTAGCATATTTTTGCCATACTATTGTAGTTAACTGACTTTTAGAGTTTCTACCGGTTCGCCTTCACCGTTATCAGTTCACAAATCGATCTATAGCCACTTATCGACCCTAGGTCGCTCTGACCCAATAGGCACTACGATGAGCTCTCCAAGCATAGCCGGCTCTCACAAGGTATCCAACCTAACGTTTAAATTTAAAAAAAAATTCTTCACTGGCACCTCCACGAAAACATTAAACATTAAAAATTGTGAGGATGAGAATTCTTTAATCAACATGCCTAACTTTATGCTTCATTTGTTCTTTTTCCCTCTCCTTATTTTTTCCTGTATTTCCTCTTGTTAAAGTAATGCGGAAAGGCATAGTGTAAATAATGTTTGAAAAAAGGACAACAATGATTATTTCTTTGTCCTGATGATGATGCTCATAATTAAATAAGGCATCGAAACGTCGTCGACCTTTAAAACCCCTTATGCAATATGATATTGAAATATTGTAAAAATGCAAAGTTGTGGTTATGAAGATTCGCGTCTGCAACACTGAATACAAGTACACAGACTTATTGTAGCTTTGCCCTTTTGGCCATTCCTTTCGTTGTTTTGTCTTGCATGTTGTGGGTCACGGCTATGCCCACTTG
Organism: Lissotriton vulgaris; assembly: GCF_964263255.1. Lineage (NCBI taxonomy): Eukaryota > Metazoa > Chordata > Amphibia > Caudata > Salamandridae > Lissotriton > Lissotriton vulgaris. The sequence continues at coordinate 771,646,643 of NC_141685.1, read as the reverse complement.
TTATTTTAGTGCCTTTGCATTTTTGTTTTATCGACTAGAACGCTATAATAAAACTTCTTGTCCGGCTGGACAAAAGACATTACACTTATTAGGTGTTTTGATTATTGTTTTTGTAATTTATCCTGTCCACATGTAGGGACCAATGTTTAGTTGCGGTTCTCTTATGGGGGCGTTTGGGCGCCGCCCCCCCTGCTTTCTCGTTGTGCGAGAAGGCAGAACAATGGTAGTTATCATATTATAAAACTACCATTGTTTCTGCCTTCTCGCACGGCGAGAAAGCAGAACTTCCTGGTTTAGAGTTACTTGAGGGCAGGGGGGAGTGGCTTGCCAATTGTTGTTAATACTGACTGTTTGGGCAGCCTGAGGCCGCCCAAACAGACAGTATTACCAACAGTGGGAAAGCCACTCCCCCAAGCCACTCCCCCCTGCCCTCGAGTAACTCTCCCTGTTCTCTCTGTATGCTGCAGCAGCAGCATACAGAGAGAAAATGACGTAGCCTGGGGCAGCCGGCCGCACCAATGAAAAACGCGGCAGTGGAGAGGGAGGCTGCCTGCTGCGCCGCCTTCCTGATGACGTGCTGGTGCTATCTGCAGGACTTGAAAGCGAGTAAGGTGGGAATCGGGACGAAGACTCTGGAGTCTGCTGGACGGTAAGTTAAGTTTACTTAACTAACTTATTTACATCACGCTGTGTTTTTGTGTTGCTAATACTTTTTCTACTGGCTGGCAAACGGGCATTTATTTTCCTTCTTGCTGATGAATGTGCCCGTTAGTAAAGCAACTTGTAACCTAAAGGCTCTGATACCTTTGGGTCGAGGTCGTGCTATGAAAAACTTAAATAATGGATTAAAAAAGCTGTAAAACCCTTCTTTCAAAGTAGGGAGTGTTAAATAAATTCATCAAGTATTTGAGATTAGCACAGCCCAGGAGGAAACACTAACAGAGCAAGAGCACACAGTGGTTGCTGCTAAATTAGGAAATATTTCCAATTCAATATTACATACTTTTCAGTGTTTTAAAAGGAACAGCTCTTTGTGTAACTTGTTAGGAATAATTTTCATGATTACTTTATTAACTGAACTGACTTGTCAGTACAGCAATCTACTGAGAGACCACATTGCTGCCGTCGTGCGTTATCGCCTATTTCTCGGTTTGAAAACGAATTTCACGCTTTGAGCCCTGTCCATTTTATCTGATTTATTTTTTAGATGTTTACTCGTTCCTGCGAGGCTTTGTAATGTTTTGTGAGCGGCCGGGGTTTAAAAGCTTAAATGATTATGTGGGAAATATCATAGTACCATAGGAAAGTCATCGTGGTATTGCTACGAGGAAGACGTCTATTTTAACATGACTGCTGCTCCTACGCTGAAACATGATGTGTAATCCGAGTGAGGAAGTTGCACGGATTGGCTCCATATTTTAAAAAACTGGAATTGAGGGGCAAGCGTTATTCAAGTTTTCAGATGGATTTGGGCTCGGAGTTGCTTTCCTCCAGGGACGTGTCTCCAGCTTCTCGAAGAATCGGTGCTTCGCCTACAGCTAAGTTTTGTGGTTGTGCAGTTGATTTTCACTGCGATACATGTCATGTGGTCCTGAATAAGTAGTGTCTGTCACTCTGTCTGGGATCTTGCAGGACAGAATTCAATTAATTAAACATTTCCAGTATTATTAACGGCAATGTACCTGCATAGCAGTGGCCAATACCTGCTTTGTCATTCTGTAATACCCCACGCACTGCTGTCTCCCTGCCATAGTTACGTTCTGTACCCAAGAGTGTTGCCTATGATTGGTTGAGATTTGAACAGGCACCTTTCAATGCTTGCCTTTCTGGTTCAGTTCTCAGCATCCCTTCTTGATTAAACTACCTTCTAAACCCATAGTTACTTTAGCTAGGACAGTTTCTCAGTGAAAGGTAGTTATCACATTTAGATTAAAAATAGTGACTGTTAGTCAGAACATTACAGTGTTTTGTTATATCAGCATGTTATGTCAGCATCATGTCTAGGTACAAAGCATACAAAATATGATTGGTAGTAGTGTGGCTAGGTTTAGGTGAGTGGGTGACTATAAATGTGATAACTTGGGAGGCTTTGGAGAAGTAGTGGTCTGAGTGGCAATATATGAGTTGAGTGAAAGTGGCAGTGGGGAGGTCTTGGTGTCAGGAGAAAGCATAGCGATGGCGTGGCGTGGGTAATAGTGAAAGTGGCCCTCGGTAAGAGGCGGTGTTTGTGGTTTAGTGCCAATGAGTCTCTAAGTGTGTCAATTATAATTGGCAGTAGATGACTATTGTAGGGGGTGATTGTTTGCTAATGATGATGCAGGCCATCCTGGATATTGTTGTAAACATGTTTATGATGTCTGAAGGTGTTTACTTTGAACCTGTTGATGGAGTTGGGCAGAGTTGAGATGCTGGGTAGGTGCATACCATTTCAAGACTATAAGTTCCCCCTGCTTTATAAGCCTGGCTTTATCATGAAAAGCATTTGCTTTAAAATCTACCATTTGCCAATCTTTTTCCAATTTTCTCTTGGGAGGAAGGCCCAACCTGTACCCCACTTTTGCTCGCTTCGCTTGCGGCTTAAAAGTCATGCCCAACTTTTTCGCCCCACTGCTTTCAAATGTCACCAGCCACCACTGCCAATGTTCTATATAATATGATACTGCCCAGGTCCCTGCGACATACCTTTAGAGTTCCCTTGTTTTTTGTAAAATATGAGAGGACAGCAGATGTATACCCGCTTGATGGCAGAAATGCTTCCATTTGAGGCAGTACGTCTTGTTGATACTGTCCACCGTGACTCTAGCTAAGATATCTCAAAACTCAGCCATGCCAACAGGTATAGGTTCCTGGCATCTGGGTGCAGGATCTGCCCCAGGTTCATAATCAGAAGATTGAGAAACACTGGAAGTCGGAAGTGTGGAACTTGTGACTGAAGAAGCAATTCTGTGTACCAGTGTTGACGTGGCCACGCTGGAGCAATGAGGATTAGTTTGCATGGTTCTATCATAATATTTCTCAGGACTCTTGGAAGAAGGAGAATGGTAGGAAAAGTGTAAGCAAAGATGCCAGACCAAGCAATTCAAATGGCATTCCCCCATGACCCCTATTGGGGATGCCAACTTGCATAGTACAGGCATTTGCGGTTCTGGGGAATTGTGAACAGGTCCAATTCTGGTGTGCCCCAGCATAGGAATATGCTCTGCAGGGTTTGCGGGTGCAGCTCCCATTCGTGGTTTGATGTCGTGAGCCTGCGGGAAGTGTCTGCAATCGAGTTCAGACGTCCCGGAACGTGTTCTACTCAGAGGCAGATTCTGTGACTTATGACCCATTCCCACAACTTCTGTGCTACCCTGGAAAGAAGGCGAGATCTTGTGCTGCCCTGTAGGTTTATATAGGGCATCGTTGTAGTATTGTCCGTACAGACTAGCACTGATTAATCTCGTATTCTGGAAAGAAAAGCCTGTAGCACCAGATGCATTGCCTTCAGTTCCAGTAAATTAATGTGGGATTGAGTCTGAGCCTGATGCCATTTCCTGCTTACTTGGAGCTCTTGGAGGTAAGCTCCCCATCCTTCTACGGATGCATCTGTTGTAATTACTAGTGGTGCCGCCTCTTGTTGCAGGGACATCCCTACTGACAGATGAATTTTGTCTATCCACCACTCCAGGGCTTTCACCATGCATGGGAGTCACCTTGATGAGGTCGTCGAAGGAGCCAACAGATTGCACCCACTGCTTGTCCAGCTCCTCCTGAATAGGATGCATCTTGAGAGGACAAAAGGGGATTAGCGGTATGCATGAGGACTTCATTCCCAAGAAGAATGTGTAAAGTTGGACCGAAAGAGACATTTTTCTTTTGGTGGAATATAACAGAGTGAGAAGCAGCCACTGACGTTCCTCTACAGGATACGCTTTTAAACAAACCATGTCTAACTGTACTCCTAGGAAAACAATCCTTTGTGATAGATTCTGATTGGATTTTTGTCGATCAATAATAAGACCCAACCTCTTGAATAGAGTTGTGCAGGCCCTTGTGGACATTCTCGTTGCTCTCTCGGAAGGTGCCTTGATCAGCCAGTCGTCCATATATGGGAAGACAATGTTGCTGTTGTCTGAGAAATGCTGCAACCGGAGCCAGGCACCTTGTAAAAATCCTGGGTGCAGGTTTGCAGTGGCGTCCAGATACCACAAATCTCAGATCTTTTATGTGTTTTGGGTGAATAGAAATATGGAAATTGGCATCTTGGAGGTCTAGCGTTGTCATGAAGTTGTGCTGGCTTAGAGCTTCAGTACCTCCTGCAATTTGATCATTCAAAATTATTGCTTTTTCAAAATACAGATTGAGGTTCCGGGGGTCCAAATTTGGTCACCACTGCCTTATTTCTTTCTGATCAAAAAGAAACAGGAGTAGAAACCTGTGCCCCTACTGGACAATGGGACCTTCTCTATCGCTCCCTTGTGAAGCATGTTTTTGACCTCTTGTTGAAGAGCCTTGAGATGTCTGTGAGGGGAGGCTTGAGGAGGCGTTTTAGGTGGATTTCGGATAAATTCCAGTGAATGTGCAAATTGTACTAGGCGCAGAACCCTCTGGTCTGTTGTAATGGTTTGCCGTTGGACCTTGAGCCTGTGCTCTATCATTGTTGGCGTTTAGTATCTTTGCCAGCCTGTCGTGTCTTTCCTCAATTTGTTCTGACATATGATGTCTGAGGTGGTTGTCTCTGCTGGAATTGAGGTTGGTAAGACTGGGATACAGAAGAATAAGCAGGGTATCAGTATTGTCGATAGCCTCCTCTGTAGGATGGCTGCCCTCTTCCCTTTGATCCTTGAAGAGGAGCTTTCTTAAACTGCAACGTCCGAGGCGACTTTGCAGTATCTGTGTTCACATTGATGGTCTTGAGGGCCTCCTCCACATAACTACCGAAAAGAGCTTCACCATCATATGGAAGGTCCAAGATCTCATTTGAACCTCTGGACAGAATGAGTCGGCTTTGAGCCATCCCTGCCTTTGCAAAACTGCTCCTCCAGCTAGCTGCCTAAACCCTGTAACAGCAAAATCCATGGCCGAATCTATTATCTCATTGGATCCTCTCTCTCCTTTATCCAAAATCTTCTTTGCTTCTCTTCCTTAGCCTCTTCCGGTAGTCTGTCAATACACAAAGCAATGTCTGACCACATTTGGCAATCATAGCGCCCTAAGATCACCAGGGAGTTTGCCGACTTCACTGTCAGTGCTGACATTGCAGAGAATCTTTTACCGATGGAATTGAAACATCTGACCTCTTTATACGCAGGTGCAGAAAGAGGTGCTACTTGATTTTTTGAGCAGCGTTGGGCGGCCTGCATGACCAATAAGTCTGGTTTTGGGTGGCCTGTGAGGCATGCTGGGTTGTCATCTGTGGTCTTCTATTTTGTATCAAGACGTGGAAGCACCGCCGGCACAGAGGCTTAGTTTTTGATGATTCTAATACCTTCATACCAGATGTAATCAATTATGGGAATAGCCCTGACAGACTACGAAATGGCTCTTTAAAATCGTATAAGAAACAGTCAGCTTGCTTGGAAGGCATTGGTAGAGCAAATCTTTTTGCTGCACGCTCCAATAAATTGTGAAATCACCCAATATCTTCTGGTGGGGAAACTACCGGAGAATGTGGGGGTGAGTGTCTGAAAAGTTTCAGTGCTCCGTCCATCATCTCTTTGTATTTGCTTTATTCGCCCTAAGTTGCCAGACATGGGTCCCTTGCTCACTTTGCCACTGTATTCGAGCTAGCCTGGCTGATGATGGGTGTTACCCATAAACCGTTACCAGGATGCTTGAGTCTGGTTCAGGAAAGACCTGGTTTGGCAGTGCGGCTGGACTGTTCCCATGAGGCACAGGGTCAAGACTGATTTGCATATAGCTGGCTCTGAACCCAGGTGGCGAAGTGAGCTAAAGAATGATGATGGATTCAACCCAGATCTGTGACTGGGGGTGAGTATCTGAAAAGTTTCAGTGCTCCGTCCATCATCTCCTTGTGTTTGCTTTGTTCGCCCTAAGTTGGAAGGCTATGCCCAGTCATGGGTCCCTTGTTCACTTTGCCACTGGATTCAAGCTAGCCTGGCTGAAGAAGGGTGTTACCCAGAAACCGGTCCAAGGATGCTTGTTTCCGGTTCAGGGAAGCCCTTGCTTGGCAGTTCGGGCTGGACTGTTCCCATGAGGCACAGGGTCAAGACTGATTTGCATATAGTTGGGTCTGAACTGAGGTGGCAAAGTGAGCAAAAGAATGATGATTGATTCAACCCAGATCTGTGACTAGGGGTGAGTGTCTTAAAGTTTCAGCAATCCGTCCATCATCTCCTTGTGTTTGCAGTGATGCAGGCAAAGACATCCAGTATTTGTCCCATACCGAGGTCCTATCATGAAGTTCTCCCTCTTCATCCGAACAGCCTCAATCCTGGAGAGGAAAAGATTGTGGAGGGTTTGGTACAGAAAGTATTGTAAGAATATTCACTCGTACTGGTGATGCCACCTGAGAAGGTAAAGTTCTAGTAGCCCGTGGGTGTCCCTAATCTACACTAAACCACGAGCCAAGGTCCGAGTAAACGGGTACTTGTCCGACAGTTTTGCAGTGGAACGCGGTACCAGGCAGGGTTGCCCGCTCTCCCCCCTGATATTCACCCTGGCATTGGAACCACTGGCCTGCATTATCCGGCAGAACTATAGATCATCTGCCCTGCAATTTCCCGCTAGGCCGCTACACATATCATTGTACGCGGACGATATGGTGCTCTACGTTCGCGACCCGAACGAACACCTAAACCAGCTGCTGAGGGAGTACATCAAATTCGGCGGGCACTCGGGGCTAACAATCAACTGGTCAAAGTCCTCCATCATTCCCCTCACAGACACTACGACTCCCTTTGATATTGAATACCCCCTAGAGTGGCAGACCGACCCGGTGCGGTATTTGGGAGTGCTGTTCCATAGAGATCCAGACATAGTAATCCGCGCAAACTATGGCATAACAATATCCAAACTGGAAAATAAAGTAAAGAGCTGGATACAGCTTCCGTTGTCTCTAGCAGACTGTATTACAATAGTTAAAATGAATATATTGCCCAAACTGCTGTATCTATTCAATAATATCCCCATTGCCCCACCGGGAGAAGTATTCCGTCTCATCAAGTCACTGATATTACAACTCATTTGGGCAGGGAAACAAGAGCGGATCGACCTTCAGACGTTGACGCTACCCTATGCCAAGGGAGGATTAGGAGTGCCAGATGTTAAACTGTACTATTTGTGCGCACAGGCACAATATGCGGCTTATTGGTTTCACATGGTGCCATATTTAACTCACACAGCAATCGAAGAGGGCGATGAGAATCCGGTCCCTCTTACCGCCATCCTCTCGTATAAACACCCACCACTGCACGCTCGCGACATAAATACAGTTGACACTACCGTCAAGGCATGGCACGAACTTGGGAGATTGGCACACAAAACCCCGCTTTATGCACGAAACATGCCACTACATGATCACTCAGCACTAACTATCTGTCACACGCGAGAAGGTGGGGATGTCGTTGTTACAGCAGGTGGGCATTGCACAGATGGGAGACTTATTTAACGAGGCCAGATTCGTAGACATTGCGGAACTCCAGTACATACACAACAAATCACAGATGTTTTACTTCACACATTATAGACTGAAGAGAGCCATGATGGAATTATACCCTACCTTTCCTGAAGAGCCGGCTATACTAGATACCCTACAACTCATTACAACACAGGATCTGTCGCACCTGACATCGCGACTATACTCCTCTGCACAAGCCGAGATTCCACAGTCCTCGGACAGGTCCAAGGCTAGATGGGACTTGGTGTTAGACAGCCCATTGACAGAGAAGGAATGGGAACAGACATGTGCACTAACACAAATTCTGACCCCTAACGGCAATCTCAAAATCATACATTACAAATATCTACACCAGGCATACTACACCCCAGCACGAATGTGTAGATACGGCATGCAGGATGACACCAGCTGCAAAAGGTGCGGTGCAGAGGGTGCTGATTTTATCCATCTAGCCTGGTATTGCTCCAAAATTCAGGACTACTGGGCAGAGGTAATCACTAAACTGTCTACAATGATGGGGGTTGCGGTGGACTGCACAATCCGATGTTGCTTGTTGGGCATTGTACCGCAGCTCAAATCATCTAAGCGTAAATTCTGTGCGGTCGCCTTGTTATTAGCCAAGCAGCAGGTATCACAATGCTGGCACACTACTCAGGTACCCACCACACTAAAATGGTTACAAGATATGTCCAGCTGTAGGGACAAACTACTGACATACGAAGAGAGCCTACCACTGCGATCCAGGCCGAAAGACTTTTGGTTATATCTCACTGAATATTTTACCACGGTGGAGAGTGACACGGAGTGACACGAAGTCACCGGTGCTAAGAGCCGAGTGTACAGGTGCCGATAGGGGTTGGGGGGAGAGGTGTTCAAGAAAGATGAAACGTTGTGTTTACACTGTACTTATTGATGTGGACAACTGAAATGTGAAGGTCTCGTTGTTGGGGTTTATTATTGGTATTTTCTGTGTATGTTCTAATACACCAACAAAATTTGTTAAAAAACAAGGCCTAATTTATGTGCTTTACGCCGCCGGACAGATGTTGTCGGCTATATGGCTGTGTACTATCCACGTTGAAACGCTCCTTAACACTAACGCAGCAGGCCCCAGGGTTGTAGGCTCCCGGCTGTGTATCCATCTTTTGCTACGAATAAAGGTCTTACAAAAAAAAAAGTTCTAGTAGCCAGCTCTAAAGGTGGGAAGCGCAGCCGGTAATTTTGGAACTTGAACTGCAGATCAGATAGTAACGCAGAGGGCATTGTGACTATCTCCTCCTGGTACTGCTGGTGCCTTGTTCAGGTTGAGCAAAATAGGCTTGACCATAGTACTGTTGATCATCATCCTCGTCATCATCTGGTTGACACTTTACGTGCAATTTGAACATGCTATATGCATCAACAAAAAGGCCTCCCTCTTCTTCTTCTGAATCTCCCTCCTCCAGAAGATGAGTGGGTAAAAGAGGTGTAATTTTACTGGGCGAGGTATGCTCTGGCGTAATCTCTGTTGCCATGTTATTGCCGGTGAAGGGACCTTTGAGGACACCATTTTCGTCAACGATTGAGTTCACGACTATGTTTTCTCATCCACTACCCTCAACTTTATCGTAAACGATGATGACTTTGTCTCCAGAAGAGACTTTGTCGACGGCTGTGGCTTCATCGACGGCAATGACATTGATGGTGGTGTCAACCGCTGTAACCTAGTCGACTTCTCTGTCACTTTTTCTGACGACGATGATGCAGTCGTCAACTTCAATTTTAAAGGCAACCACAAGTGTTTTGTCAACGAAGGCTCCACCTCTTTAGAAAACGATGTGAGAGAAATGGTTGAGGAAATTGGACCCTGCTTCGACAATGATAAAGATTTCGTCGACGATGAGAGGGCCATTCAGCAAGTCGTCGAGGTTCCTGAAGTGCAGCCTCCTATCGTCGACAGTGCTGAAATACTACTCTTCACCAACAGAGACCTCCCAGAATGCTTGTCAGGAGAAGGCTTTTTGAATGTTAATTTGAGTTCTGAGCTCTGTACGTGTTGTTTTTGGCTCAGAAACAGTCTTGGATGGCTGTTCTATTTTGTGAGAACCTTTTTTGCGCTCAGAGGAAGATTCATGAGAGGACTTCTTGGAGCATTTTCTGACAGGCTCTTTATCCAATTGTGAAGATTCTCTTACCCTCTTTGAAGAAATTTTAAAATTTTTTGAAGAAGTAGACTGCACACTCTCAGAGTCTGATACTGGGTCAGACCTGGTTTTCAATTTCTGGAGCCAGATAAGATGACGTCCTTCCCAGTCTCTAAGGGTTTTGTTTGAAAAGGTGTGACATATCTTGCAGTCTGAAGCCTTATGAGATGGATACAGACAATAAATACAGTCTTTATGAGGGACTTCTATATACAATATCTTCTTCAAACAAGTGGCACATTTTCATAGCCTTATTAGCCATAGTCCAGTCAGATTTGGTAACCACCAACAGATATAAAGGATGGATTACATAACTGTCTATGAATAAATAATCAAATAAAGGTACTTTCCTAAGGAAAGAAGTCCAAAAATGTTCTTTAGATGAGAAAGCAGAGCGGAGCTTAGAGGAGACTCCCTAGCACAACATGCAGTAGAAAATCTGAGGTACTGAGCTTCTCTCTTGGGTGTTCTAGAGAGCGATTCATGCTGATTGATTCAGGCAAAACTTTGGTTCCTTTTATTATAATGACAATGATAGGTTAATAAACCAAGAAGCCTTTTTCTAGTCTATATCTATCAGTGTACTATTATTATTACTACTACTACTACCACTACTACTACCACTACTACTACTACTACTACTATTTTAAAGTACTGGGGACTCCCATCGTGACGACGGGGAATGATTCAAACATGTGATTCTATGAAAGTTCCAATACTGGAGTAATGATAGCTTATTTGTCCATGAGGTGGAAAAATAAAATAGTTTCCAAAACAACGTCCTAGGACCACACAGGAGTGTGAAGGAAAGGCCAAAGGAGGGAAGACAAAGCAATATCATGACATTGGAAGAAATTTGACAAGCTGAATTAGAGGGCAAGGTATGAACAATGGATAGACAAAGTGTGCAAAGTACTGCAACTACAATGAAAATGTAAAATAAAATGAGTGCCTTACTTACAGATAATTGAGTCCTACCGTACAGGATGGAGTACCTAATAATGGTGTCAGCCTGACCCAGATTTAAGTATACAAAAAGAATATAAAAAAAAGTGTATACCTGTTCAGGGATGACCAGGCCTGGAAGTTCGGCCTGGACTATTACTGCTGGAGCAGGATCAAGACTTATCTGCATATGGCTGGTTCCAAACTGAAGTGGCATGGTGTGCAAAATAACGATGGGCTGGGATGAGGCCTGAGTAATTTCCAGTGGCTGAGATTAATTCAAGCATTTCATCCAGCACTTTTTCGTACACTTCAGTAAACAAGATTAAAGTCATGGGTCTTTAAGGAGTGAGGTGGAACAGACTACATGGTTTGTATCTACCTGCTCCTGAAACCGGGTAGAACTAAGCACCAACAAGGACCTAAATGAATGTTAACAGATGAGACCCTCCCCCCCAAAGTAAAGAGCTTGAGGTGGGACACTGCTTATAATCTGGATAATGTGCTAGGGGGATGTATAACATTCTGTTTATATAAAATAATTAAAAAAACACAATACTAGTGATGTTTCCATTCAGAAGTAACAAAGTGAAGGAGCTCAACAAGATAAAGAAGAGTTTCATTGCTAGGGGAATAGGTGGATACAGACCTAGTGATGTGAACATAACAGGGATGACATATTATATCATAGCAATAAAGGACCACAGAAGAGAACCCCGTAAACCCAGTTGAGACCTGGGTGAATTCAGTAAACACCGTCTCAACAGGTATTGTTTTTAGACAAATTGAGAAAGTGTAAAATCAATTACAAAATAATAGAAACAGGGAGAAAGCAATGATTTTTCGAAAATGCGGTCTGTATTTACAATTTTCATGAAACCAACTGTATTAGCTAAAACAGCACTAATACATAGTTTACCAGTGTAATCCACAAAAAAGGCACACAAAGTACCTGTGTGAGAAGTGAACGGCACAAGTGAGACAGGTGACAAGGTGTAAAAACAGTATGAGAGGCACACACTTATTTTTCTTTTAATGGATACATAACATGGACAATGAAACCGTAATGCAGAGCATGTTAAGAACCAAAGGACGTAGCAACAAAAAGGAGTATCCCCATAAGACCAAATCAATGGTCCTAAAAGGGAAGAAGGGAGACAGATAAGTAACAAAAGGAAAATATTATTTTGTTGAAAGACCCCTCACTCACCAACCTGGTTGGTGACATGCTTCATCATCAGGGTCCCACCCGGATAGCGGAGTGCCATCCGGGTGTGCTGCGACACCTGACTACAGTGGAGCAGGGTTTTTTGTGAGTGAAGTGTAAAAAAAGTGATGTTAAAAACTGTCCAAGTATAACTTCCTGAAAAAGATTTTTAATCTAAAGCTACTGAACAATATTAAAATACCTTATGAGATACTTCTGTTGGCTTAAATGACCAGCTGTATCTATGTGAATGTGAAATAGTGGTCTACATGTTTCAACCTGCGATGGGATCTACCAGGGTTTCTTCAGGACCAAGTGCGTGGAACCTGGAGGTATACATACTCTAACGTGTACCCAACCCTCGATTCCAAAGACCTAACTGTATACTTGCAGTTGGTGTCCTCACAGCCTGATATAGGCGAGGAAAAACAGGGAAACCTGTGGAAAAAAGAGAATAATCACAAACAAACAAATTACTTGCCTGTAACGTAGTGTAGTATCTCAGTAAACAACATGCTCCATGCGAAGAAAACCTGGTAGATCCCATCGCAGGTTGAAACATGTAGACTTTATTTCACATTCACATAGATACAGCTGGTCATGTAAGCCAACAGAAGTATCTCATAACGTATTTTAATATTGTTCAGTAGACTTAGAATAAAAATCTTTTTCAGGAAGTTATACTTGGACAATTTTTAACATCACTTTTTTTGTACTTCACTCACAAAAAAAACCCGCTCCACTGTAGTCAGGTGTTGCAGCACACCCAGATGGCAGTCGGCTATCCGGGTGGGACCCCGATGATGAAGCATGGCACCAACCAGGTTGGTGAGTGAGGGGTCTTTTAACAAAAGAATATTTTCCTTTTGTTACTTCTCCATCTTCCTTCTTCCCTTTCAGGACCATTGATTTGGTCCTATGGGGATACTCCTTCTTTTGTTTATATAAAGAACCAAAGGACACCATGATGTATGCTGAATAGGCAACGGCGTTTCGACCTATTGAAACTAGGGTCATCATCAGGACTAGACTTTAATAAGATGGTGCTGTGATTAAAGAAACAATACGACAGTCATGAAGAAAGCAACTGTTTGTATCAATCAACTTAGAAGTATGCCCCAGGATGCAGGAAGGAGTGCACCTTACATGTGAATTTGCACAGAAGTGCAAATGTATCAAGGTTCTGTGTTGTTTAATACAGAGGTATAGTCAGTCCAACAATGAGGGGAAGTAACAATCTCTTTTGATGCAGTCTACTGAAAGCCACTCTAAAAAAGCGATGCAAGCACTGGAGCTATTCAGATTGAAAAATGCTCCGTGGAATGACATCCGTATCAAGGCGTGTTGCGCCATAATTAAGACTTCCGGTTTTCCATTTTTAATTATTTTTACAGATACATACAGACAGAAAACAATCTGTTTGCGGTCTGTATTGATTTTTAAAAGCGAAAAAATACTGAAAATTGTGCTCCTTTTGACAGACTTTCCATACTGACTTTCATGAATTCCAGACAACTGCTGAACAGATAGACAGCATGGAGAGTTAAATAACAGGATTAGATTTTCATCAAATACAGACATATGCTAGCATATATTTGTAGTATAACACCGTAAGTGTAGTCTTTTGTTATATACGGCTGCTTAATTTGTAAAACATAACAGGCATCCGTGTTTGAGTGCATATTCAAGAGTTAAATAAACGTGGAAATATACCATTTTAAAGCTCCATTAATTTGCAAAACATAAAATAAATATGGATAAACACCAATGAGATGGCAAAGAAGTAAATATGGATAAATACAGACGGAAATGTTAAAAAAAAAATACCATAAAACCAGGAGCCCTGGCCATAATATATCATAGAACATTTCATCTAGAGCCTAGGGTTGAAGGAGCCTATGATCAAACCATACAGAATCTGGAAGAAGTGTTGGGGTGTGGGGAGAGGGTAGATGTAAATCACAGGTGGAGAAATACTAACACTGGCTACGCAACTTTATCCACTGGTAATTGAGTATGCGGGAAAAGTGAATACCCAATTTTGAAGCAATGTCATATGCTTTTCGGTGACATGACTGATCTATGGCATATTAAGGTAAGTGTTCTTTGTGGTTGCCTTGTTCCTTCATATAGTGATTGAACTAGTGAAATTTTCCATTACACTCCGTCATTTGAGTAATTTGTGCAATTGTGCGTTAAGCAAATTATGACACATCAGAAATGAAATTACATCAGAAAGGAAATTAAGTCAGTGTAAAATTCAGTACACTTTTTAACTGCGGGGGACTTGGAGCAAAATAGGTCTTGGGACAGACAGGTTTGAACAAAAAATGTGTCCCAAGACATAATTCCTCCACAAATTAGTCCCTTGCAGCTATCACCAGTGGCTTTTAAACTTACATCACACCACAAAAGTAAAGCATTGGGTCTGGAAACATTACTGGCCTTGTTAATGAGGGGGCTACCACCCAGGAGAAATCCTTTCTTAGGACAGTTTCCCTCACCCACCAACGGTGGCATGCTTCATCATTGGGTGACCTCCTTGTAACATAATGCCTAGTCATGATATGGACTTTGATACCGTCAAATACGATAACCTGATAGACCTTCTGAAACACAGAATGGGATTATCTGGATCAGTTCTAAATTGGTTTACTTTGTTCCTCCAAAACAGATCAAAACGATTTAAGGTGAACCACTCCTTGTCCAAACCCGTCCCAGTCACTTTAGAAGTCCCACATGGATACTCACTTTCTCCGACACTGTTCAATCCTGCCGGAAAAGGACTTCAAACTGGCAGTACAAGCTCTAGTCACCCCAAGAGTGGATTACGGGAGTGTCTCTCTCTGCGGCCTTCCCAGAGCTGCAACGACCCCTCTAAGAGCCTCACTCAACGCCGCAGAAGCTCCCACATATCCCCTAACCTAAATCGCTTGATTGGCTACCTTTTGAAGACAGAATTCATCTGAAAATAGCATGTATGACACATTAAGCCATTCATCACAACGCACCCAGCCATATGGCACAGAAACTGGCGCCCTCATGTGGGGTCAGATCTTCATGAAGTGCTAAAAACCTTCACTGAAACCGCAAAGATTCAACAAGAAGAAAACATATAACCAAACCTTTTCAGGGATGCCACCCAAAATATGGAAAGCTCTACCCCCAGAAACCAGACTTAATCCCTCTACGGCATTTTTCAAACAAGTATTTGCAATGAAACAAGCATTTGCAATGCAATAGGTCTCGCATTAGGAAAGTTTGAGCTATTGGTATTGTAAATGGCAATTTGTTTATTAATGTGTTGGTTTTGAAAATAGCTAAATTAATAGCTTTGTCATTGACAATGCCAATAGTTTTAACTTTCACAAATGTGACACCTATAGCATTTGTACTGCAATGTGTTGTATTTACGTGACTTAGATGTATTGATATTACAAATAACAATGGCTTTAAATTTTTTTAAATAATTAATACTTACATGAAAGTTATTGTAATTTATAATGGCAATAGCTTAAACTTTTGTAAATGACTTTTGTGAAGATTATGTTCAGTGTATTTTATTGTGACGAAAATCCAAGAACAGAAGTGAAATATTAACATCTTTTTGTGACATTTTTAATAAAGCTTGAAACATTGAGAGAACATATTTGAACCAGTTGTTGAATGGTTGCACAGATTGATGCTGTGGTGGTACTAAGTGAATAGATAGATAGATAGATAGATAGATAGATAGATAGATAGATAGATAGATAGATAGATAGATAGATAGAGTGTGGTAGATAGAGGGAGGGCGATAGAGGGAGGGCGATAGATAGAGTGAGGGTAATAGATAGATAGATAGATAGAGTGAGGGTAATAGATAGATAGATAGATAGATAGATAGATAGATAGATAGATAGATAGAGTGAGGGTGATAGATAGATAGATAGATAGATAGATAGATAGATAGATAGATAGATAGAGTGAGGGTGATAGATAGAGTGAGGGCGATAGATAGAGTGAGGGCGATAGATAGATAGACAGAGTGAGGGAGATAGATAGATAGATAGATAGATAGATAGATAGATAGATAGATAGATAGATAGATAGATAGATAGATAGATAGAGTGAGGGCGATAGATAGATAGATAGAGTGGTGGCGATAAGAGTGAGTGATGGCGAAAGATAGAGTGAGTGAGGGCGATAGATAGAGTGAGGGCGATAGATAGTGAGGGCGATAGAGTGAGGGCGATGGATAGAATGAGCGAGATAGATAGAGTGAGGGCGATAGAGTGAGGGCGATAGACAGAGTTAGGGCGATAGATAGATAGAGTGAGGGCGATAGATAGAGTTAGGGCGATAGATAGATAGAGTGAGGGCGATAGATAGATAGAGTGAGGGCGATAGATAGAGTGAGAGCGATAGATAGAGTGAGGGTGATAAATAGATAGACAGAGTGAGGGAGATAGATAGATAGATAGATAGATAGATAGATAGATAGATAGATAGATAGATAGATAGATAGATAGATAGAGTGATGGCGATAGAGTGAGTGATGGCGAAAGATAGATAGAGCGAGTGAGGGCGATAGATAGAGTGAGGGCGATATATAGAGTGAGGGCGATAGATACAGTGAGGGCGATAGATAGAGTGAGGGCGATAGATACAGTGAGGGCGATAGATAGAATGAGCGAGATAGATAGAGTGAGGGCGATAGAGTGAGGGCGATAGATAGAATGAGCGAGGGCGACAGAGTGAGGGCGATAGATAGAGTGAGGGCGATAGAGTGAGGGCGATAGACAGATAGAGTGAGGGCGATAGATAGAGTTAGGGCGATAGATAGATAGAGTGAGGGCGATAGATAGATAGAGTGAGGGCGATAGATAGAGTGAGAGCGATAGATAGAGTGAGGGTGATAAATAGATAGACAGAGTGAGGGAGATAGATAAATAGATAGATAGATAGATAGATAGATAGATAGATAGATAGATAGATAGATAGATAGATAGATAGATAGATAGATAGATAGAGTGATGGCGATAGAGTGAGTGATGGCGAAAGATAGATAGAGCGAGTGAGGGCGATAGATAGAGTGAGGGCGATAGATAGAGTGAGGGCGATAGATTGAGTGATGGCGATAGAGCATAGAGTGAAGGCAATAGAGGATAGAGTGAGGGCGATAGATAGAGTGACGGAGATAGATAGAGTGAGGGCGATAGATAGAGTGAGGGTGATAGATAGATAGATAGATAGAGTGAGGGTAATAGATAGATAGATAGATAGATAGATAGATAGATAGATAGATAGATAGATAGATAGATAGATAGATAGATAGATAGATAGATAGACAGAATTAGGGCGATAGATAGACAGAGTGAGGGCCATAGATAGATGGTTGTGTGAGTGGGGGGTGTTGTGTTCGTGGGAGGGTTGTGTGTGTATGGTGTTGTGTGTGTGTGGGGGAGGGATTGTGTGTAGGGGGTTGGGTGTGTGTGGGGGGGTTGTGTGTGGGGTGTGTGTGTGCGTGGGTGTGTGGGTGTGTGTGCGTGTGTGTGTAGGGGGGTTGTGTGTGTGTGGGGCTGTGTGTGTGGGGTTGTGTGTGTTTGGGGTTGTGTGTGTTTGGGGTTGTGTGTGGAGGGTTGTGTGTGTGGGGGGGTTGTGTGTGTGTGGGGGGTTGTGTGTGTAGGGGGTTGTGTGTGTAGGGGGTTGTGTGTGTAGGGGGTTGTGTGTGGGGGGTTGTGTGTGGGGGGTTGTGTGGGGGGATTGTGGGGGGGTTGTGTGGGTGTGTGTGTGGGGGTGTGTGTGGGGGGTTGTGTGTGGGGGGTTGTGTGTGGGGGGTTGTGTGTGTGGGGGGTTGTGTGTGGGGGGGTTGTGTGTGTGTGGGGGGGTTGGTTTGTGTTTGGGGTAGTTGGGTGTGTGGGGGTTGGGTGTGTGGGTATGTGTGTGTGGGTGTGTGTGTGTGTGTGGTTGTGGGTGTTTGGACTTGTATGTGTGTGGGGTCGTTTGTGTTTGGGATTGTGTGTGTGTGGGGTTGTGTGCGTGTGTGGGGTTGTGTGCGTGTGGGGGGTTGTGGGCTGTGGGGGGTTATGTGTGTGGGAGTTTGTGTGTGTGGGAGGTTGTGTGTGTGTGGGGGGTTATGTGTGTGGGGGGTTATGTGTGTGGGGGGTTATGTGTGTGGGGGATTATGTGTGGGGGGGTGGGTGTTGTTGGGGTGGGTGTGGGTGGGGTGTGTGTGGGTGGTGTGAGTGTGGGTGTGTGTGGGGGTGTGTGCGGGTGTGGGTGTGTATGAGGGGTATGGGTGTGTGTGAGGGGGGTGTGTGTGGGGTTGTAAGTGTGTGTGGGGTTGTGTGTGGGGGGTTATGTGTGTGTGTGTGTGTGTGTGTGTGGGAGGGGGGTTGTGTGGGTGTGTGGGGTTGTGTGTGTGGGGTTGTGTGTGGGAAGGGATAGGTCTACCAATTCCTGCTGTTAACAAACATCTATTTTATTTATTGCTTAGCAGTTTTATTTAGGGCTTTATTTATTGTTTTGCACTTTTATGTAGCACTTTGAAATTTGCATGCATAGTGTTTTACAGAGGTCGGTTTCTAGCTACATGCAGGAAATTTACTAATGATCACGGACACAACCTTTTTGGCAGCAGCTGCTACTGGTATCTCGCACAAAGTCCTATATTGTAAAGGGGCCTTTCCAGGCGTTCGCCGCATGATCACCAGACCCATCCTCTGGTCCAGGCGAGGGTATACCTCAATGCTGTTCCACCAAAGCGCACTACTACCAACATACGCTACAGTGGGCTGGAACCTACAGATTGTTATTATGTGCCATATTGTAATAGTTGTCACTCGAACGACACTGTCTTTCTAATAGGTTGTGCAAAATTTTAAAACTTTAATAAAAAGAGAAGAGTTTAATAAATGAAAAAAAGAACGAACACCACCACACCACCAGGCTCCAGTATCCAAAAAGTGCACAATTTCCAAACAACCTGTGGCTGAAAAGATAAGGTTGAGACAGAGACAGAGTGAAGTGAAGTGGAAAGAGATACAAACAGAGAGGTGGGCCAAAGAGAGATGAGTTTGAGAGTGAGGTGAGGCAGATGGGGCGAGATACTGCGAGCTGTAATGGAAACTGCAGATGTTGAATTACAGAGAACTGTTACAGGGGTAGAGAGAAGCCTAGAAAGTGGTAAAGAGACAGGTGGAAGACTGATAAAGATTCAAAAGGCAAGTAGACAGAGGTGGCCCTGATAAGTGTATTGTGAGTGGTGAGGTAGACAGAGGTGAGTTAAAGCAGGGCTGGTTTAGTAGGTGAGGGCATAGAGATGTAGAAAGTGGGTAAACGAGAGGTAAAGAGGAGTGAGGTAGAAGAGATGAGATGAAATAAGGAAAGATGGGATAGAAAGATATGTGAGTGAGACCGAGACAGACAGGCAGGATGTAGTAGAGAGGTGAGACAGAGATAGAGAGAAAGGGAAACGGAGAAGCGAGGTAAAGAGATGAGCATGAATGTTGTGATTAGTGAGGTAGAGAGAAAAGATACATGAAGATAGATTGGGAGGTACGGGCATAAGTAAAGATTGTGAGAATGACTGCAGGGGGTGCACTAATAGGGCGTTAGGGATGGGAGAGGAAAATCCTAGGACCAGAGGAGTTAGGGAGAGAGGGAAGGCATGAAAGATTAGGAATTGTGAAAGAAGAAGAGAACGGAAAAGAACATGGATAAAAATGATAGGCAGACTCGAATCTGAGCAACGTCATGGTATTGGAGAAAGCTAGTGAAGGATGGGAAGCATAAGGAGCGGGAAGGAGCGAGGATCTGGGAAAAGAGGACCCGTTTTATTAAGAATAAATAATTCAGTAAAAAAAGCTAACCTGTATTTGACGATTTATCTCCTGCTGTGCTTCAGTTCACAAGCGGCCCATGCAGCCGGTGTCTGTTCACGAGAGGCCCTTACTGGAAGGAGCTCTTAGTGCACAAGCGGCCGTCACAGCAGTGAAATTGTGCACACAACGCTTTCTATGTAGTTCGATGTTGAGCTTGAAATAGCCCTCGCAGCTTGTGCGTTTCTGGGAGGCCTCGGAGACGGTGACAGTGCACGCGAGGCCTCGCGCCTGCGTCTGCTCACAGAAGAGTGCGAGCATGCTCGCCCGCGCGTGCGTTTTTGCGAGAGGGAGTAAGACAGGGCATATGAGGTGGGGAGGACGGCATGAGACAGAAAATGTGTTCTTTGGCATTATGTAATGTGTAAATACCAATAAAAATATTATTTAAAAAAAAGAGGCATAACAGAAAAGAGTCCGAGATTGACACCGAGACAGGGAAAGATAGAAAGAAAGTGGTTAAACAAAACAGAGGAGCGGGCCACGGTGACAGGGACACGAGCGCGTCACACTGGCTGAGAGAAAGAGGATAGCAGGCAGACTTGGTGTGACTGGATCACACGGAGGACACAAAGTCAAGAAAGAGGCAGAGTGCGACCTGGAGAGACGGGTCAGAGTGGCGATGGAAGAAAGTTAGAGAGTGACACTCGGAGAACAGGACAAAATGATACCGAGAAAAATAGAGGACAAGGGGAAAAAAGTACTCAATGAGGTAGAGTTACTCGGGGGAGGTTGAAGTAAGGTGACTGTTAGAAGGGGCAGTCCCAGAGGCCAGGTTATGTCTACCCGACTCCTCCGTGACCCGCCTCTCCCACCAATAATGCCGAGCCTTAAAGAGAGATCCCCACCGGGGAAGACCTCAAGTATTGAATCGTACACACGAGGACCACACCACACTTATGAACAGACACCACACCATGGGTTTTCGATATCAATTTCTTTATAAACAGGTTAAAGAATTAGCACTCTTATGCACACACAATCGAGGGATTGCAAAAGTCTCAAGGTTTCGGGAACAGGGTAGCGGGACAGTCTCAGTCTCTTAGACCAGTACGTAGCGTACCCTGCGCACAGCTCTCAATCCTCGAGCCGGGGGTTACGGAAGATGGTAGTCGCACTGGTTGTCCTACTCACTTGAGGATGGCTCAATTCGTGTTGCAGGGTATGGAGCCAGCACTCGGGGAGGCCAGAGATGCTATCGAAACCGGCTCCCAGGGGATGGCCAGAGGTGTGACAGAACCAGTCTCTCAGGGGAGGCCGGAGGTGCCATCGAAACTCCCTATCTTCTCTCACTCGGGAAGCCCTCACCCTCCCAGCGGGGGCTGGTGTGTCTGGAGTCTGAGTGTCGCTGGGACTGGGGGTCATGTTAGGCCCAGGGAGAAGGGATCTCGGGAAGGGAAAATGGCTGCTGTTGGGCCTATGGGGCCATGCAGGGTTTGGCGCGAAGGGCCGGGGAAGGAACGGGGTTACGCCGGGGCTGGTTGTTGGCGTTTGGGGGGGACAGGGACGGAACGATCAGGGCTTGCTGGGTGCGGGGCTGAGCTAAGGGGGTGCTGAGGATCGGGGTGAACCACGTCACGAGGCCAGGTCCAACACGCGTCCCCCCCCAGCTGAAAGGCGGAGAGAACTACCCATCCCTTTGGGGGTTCTTTTCACTGAGGCGGAAGAATCGGGACAGGCCGTCTACGTTGGCGTGGTCAGCACCAGGCCGGTGCTCCACAGTGAAGTCCATCCCCTGGAGGGAGATAGACCATCGCAACAGTTTGGGATTCTCCCCTCATTTGCATAAGCCACCAGAGGGGTCGGTGGTCGGTTTGGACCCAGAAGTGAGTACCGAACAGGTAGGGCCTCAGCTTCTTCTGGGCCCAAACCACAGCGAAGGCCTCTCGCTCGATGGTGCTCCACCTTTGTTCTCGAGGGAGTAACCTCCGGCTAATGAAGGCCACTGGCTGATCCAGGCCTTTTTCGTTCATCTGGGACAGGACGGCTCCGATGCCATGCTCGGAGGCGTCCGTTTGGACCACGAACTCTTTGGAGTCGTCGGGGGCCTGCAACACCAGAGAGGTACACATAGCGTGTTTCAACGCTTCGAAGGCCTCTTGACAGGCGGGGGTCCAGCTAACTTTTTTCGGCTGGATTTTGGAGGTCAATTCTGTGAGGTGAACTACGATGCTGCCATACCCTTTTATGAATCTTCGGTAGTATCCCGTGAGCCCTAGGAAGGCCCGCACCTCCGTCTGAGTGGTGGGGGCCTCCCTGGCCACAATTGCATCGATCTTGGGTTGGAGGGGGGCCACGAGGCCGCTCCCGACCTGGTGCCCCAGGTAGACCATGGACCCTTGTCTGATTTGGCATTTGCTGGCTTTGATGGCGAGACCCGCCCTCTGCAGGGCTAACAGGACCTCCCGGAGGTGGAGGAGATGCTCGGTCCAGTGGAGCTAAATACCGCAATATCGTCCAGATATGCGACACTGAATTCTTCCAAACCTGCCAGTACCTGGTTTACCAGCCTCTGGAAGGTGGCAGGGGCGTTTTTCATTCCGAAGGGCATCACCCGGAAATGGTAGTGACGATCCGGGGTGGAAAAGGCGGATCTCTCTCGGGCTCCCTCTGTCAGGGCGATCTGCCAGTATCCGCTGGTCAGGTCGAAGGTGCTGAGGGATCGAGCAGACCCTAGACGGTCAATGAGCTCGTCGGCTCGGGGAATGGGGTGAGCGTCGGTTCTGGTGACGGCGTTGAGCCCTCAGTAGTCCACACAGAACCTCAGCTCGGGAACAGCGCCAGGGGCAGCGGCCTTCGGAACCAGAACCACGGAGCTGGCCCATGGGCTGTCGGAGGCTTCGACCACCCCCAGGGCTAGCATCTTGGAGACCTCGGCCTTGATGCAGGCTCGCACTCGGTCGGGAACGCGGTAGGCCCTGTGCCGTACCGGAGGGCTGTCCCCGGTGTCCACATCGTGGACGCACCAACTGGTGACTCCGGGGATGAGTGAGAAAAGGTCAGAGAACTGTCCCAGTAACTGGCAACAGTCCTCGCACTGCTCGAGGGTGAGGGAGGGGGAAGAGACTCACTCCCTCTACGGAGCCATCTTTTTCCTTTGTACACAAGAGATCGGGGAGAGGCTCCGTGTCCTCTTCTGCTCCGTCGTCTGTGGCGAGGAGCAAACTCAACTCGGACCGCACAAAGTGGGGTTTAAGGCGGTTCACATGAAGGACCCGCAAGGGGTTCCTAGGGGACTGCACATCGATGAGGTAGGTAACCAGGCTCTTTCGTTCCACCACTTTGAAGGGCCCTGTCCACTTGTCCTGCAGGGCACAAGGTTCCACAGGGGCCATCACCCAGACCTGTTGTCCGGGCTGAAACTCGACCAGAGTGGCGTTCTGGTCATAACACCTTTTCATTTCTTCTTGACTGGCCTCGAGGTTTGCCTCGGCCAGCTCTCGGAACTTCCGAGTCTGGTTTCGGAGGGCCAGATGTATCGAAACACATCTGGAGGGGGGTCCAGGGACGCCGTCTCCCACCCTTCCTTGACAAGGCTGAGGGGTCCTCGGACGGGGTGCCCGTAGAGCAGCTCGAGGGGGTAAACCCCAAGGATTTCTGGGGAACTTCGCGATACGCGAACAGGAGGCAGGGGAGGAGGACGTCCCACTTGCACCTCAGGGGCTCCTCGAGACCCATGATCATCCCCTTGAGGGTGCGGTTGAACCGCTCGACCAGGCCGTTACCTTGGGGATGGTATGGGGTGGTGAACTTGGACGTCACCCCACACTGTTGCCAGAGAGACTTCATGTACCTCGAGATGAAGTTCGTTCCTGTCGCTCACTACCTCTCGCGGGAATCCCACCCGGGAGAAGATCCCCATGAGGGCCCGCCCCACTACGGGGGCCGTCACCGTTCGGAGGGGAATGGCCTTGGGATATCGGGTGGCGTGGTCCACCAGGACAAGGATGAACCGGTGTCCTAAGGACGTTCGGGGGTCAAGAGGCCCCACAATATAGATTCCCACCCGTTCGAAGGGGGTACTGACCACGGGGAAGGGTTGGAGGGGAGCCTTGCGCCTCCCTCCACTCTTTCCGCTGGCCTGACTCGTGGGGCAGGATCTGCAGTGGGCCTCCTCATCAGCGCGCATGTGGGGCCAGTAGAAATGGGTGACCAAACGGTGGTACGTTTTGTCTTGACCTAAGTGTCCCGCCAAGGGCACATCATGGGCCAGGTTCAGGAGGAAGCCGCGGAAACGTAGGGGTACCACCAGCACCCGGGCTGACCCTAGTTCGGCGGACTTTTGCTCGCTAAATAGCAGGCCACTTTCCCAATAGACGTGGTGGGAGCCGGACTGGTCACCGGCGGCCTGGGCGGCGGCCTGCTGCCGCGGCCCTACTAGAGAAGGACAGGAGGTCTGTTCTAGGCAGAACTCCTCTCGGGAGGGCCCCCCCTCTTGGTGCCACTGGGCCAACTCGGGGAGATCGTCCGTGCTCAGGCTGGTTCACCAGCTGGGTCCAGGGGACCCGGGTCGGGGTCACTGCTTTCGCCGGGGAAAAGGTTGAGGCCTTCTGTCTGTTCGCTACCCTCCGGCTCGGGGGAGACGGGGTGAGGGTTTTCGGGTGCCACCCCCTCAGGGGCGGATACCCGGGCGGCCATGGATTGGGTGGTCACGCAGGCCCACTCGGGTAGGCCCACCATCTCGAGGGGAGTCCTTCGCTCTACTTGCTTCCACGGGGAGCTCGCTAGGTCGTTACCGAGGAGACAGTCCACGGGCATGTCGGTGCGGACTGCTACTCGTAACTCCCCAGAGACGCCCTCCCACTCGAACAGGACCTGGGCTACTTTGCAGGTGCGGATGGAGTTGTCAGCGGAGATCACTCTGCAGGAGGCGTGGGGTACTATCTGGTCCTGAGTGACTAGGTGCTCCTTTACAGCAGTGATACTGGTCCCTGTATCTCGGAGGGCCCCTATGCAGGGCCCGTTGACGGTCACCTGCTGTCGGTACTTCTCTGTGTTATCTGGCAGGAACGTTCCGGGAACCATCTCTCTATCCCCCAGGGAAACAAAGGTCATGGCTGCTGGTTCCCACCCCTCCGAGTCCTCTATCTCTTCCTCTTCTAGGGCTACGTTGGGGAGGTGGCGCGCAGGGGGGACTTGCAGCAGTGGGTTTCTTGAGCATGGGGCAGTTGGGGTCATTGGCATAATGCCCGGTCTGTTGACATCGGTAGAAGGCGGTGCTTATCCGGGGTCCTTGTCTAGCGTGAGGGAATCCGGCCCTGGCGTCCGGCGGGGAGGTCCCGGGCTGGTTTCTAGGGGGGCTGCGGGGAGGCCCTGTCTGGGGACCCCTCTGTCTACCCCGACCCCCTCTGATGTGGAGATCCTTGTTCGTGTCGGCCATAGTCTCCCACGGGACCCCGTGGGACTCTGGTGCTCACCCATCGAGGAGCCTCGACAGCCAGCTTCCGGGGGTCGGCCAACTTGCTGTCCAGAAGGTGCTGTCTTAGTTCCACAAAGCAGTTTTTGGAGAGGTGCTCATATGCGATGAGGTCAACAAGTCCTTCAGAAAGATCGCCTGGAGGAGTATACCCACAAAGAATTAAAACAATTCTGCAAAGATTTCCACATCGCTACCACTGGGTTGAGTACCAAAGACGACTTCCAGAAAGTCCTGACAGCCTGGGTAGAGGCCGGGGTCCACATCCCCACGACAGAAGGAAATGAGGGAGAGAAGAGGCCGCCGATCGAAACTGCCAACCAAAGAGAAGAGGGACCCGACTCCCTATCACAGAATACCAGCACGGAGAGAGGCCTGTCGATAGAAGAAATGACAGACCGAGAGCGCAACCGAAACCACGAGTTAGAACTGGCACGACTTAAAATCGAAGGAGAACTAAAACTGGCGAAAAAGACGGGGTAGCGGGACAGTCTCAGTCTCTTAGGCCAGTACGTAGCGTACCCTGCGCACAGCTCTCAATCATCGAGCCGGGGGTTAAGGAAGATGGTAGTCGCACTGGTTGTCCTACTCACTTGAGGATGGCTCAATTCGTATTGGTAGCGTCGATAGTCCAGCCGGACTAGAGTACTCCTCGAGCCGCGACGGAGTCAGCAGGGCTCGATCCGGAGGATAGTTCGTGAGGAGCCGCGACCAGGTCAGCAGGGCTCATAAGGTTCGTTGAAGGTTTTCAGGGTTCAAGCTTAAGCCGCAACGAGGTCAGCAGGGCTCCGATGTTCCAGTTCCAAGGATGAGCCGTGACAGCGTCAGCAGGGCTCGAAGAGTTACGAAGTTCAGTTTCAGTCGCGATCAGATCAGCAGGGCTTTCTTGTCCAGGATACAACTGCCTGCTAGTTCTTGGGCGAGCCTTGATATAGTCCAGGGGCTCTTTGATGTCCGGACCCTTGCAGGCGGAGGTCTCAGGCCTTGGAGGCTGGTCGTTGGTGAGGTCCGGTGGTTGGCCCTTTGATCTCTTTGAGGATGCGTCCGGGAATTCCCAGGCGCCCAGCAGGGTCTGGAGCCAGCACTCTGGGAGGCCAGAGGTGATATCGAAACCGGCTCCTAGGGGATGGCCAGAGGAGTGACAGAAACCAGTCTCTCAGGGGAGGCCGGAGGTGCCATTGAAACTCCCTGTCTTCTCTCACTCGGGAAGCCCTCACCCTCACAGCGGGGGCTGGCGTGTCTGGAGTCTGAGTGTCGCTGGGACTGGGGGTCATGTTAGGCCCAGGGAGAAGGGATCTCGGGAAGGGAAAATGGCTGCCGGTGGGCCTATGGGGCCATGCAGGGTCTGGCGCGCAGGGCAGGGAAGGTACCGGGTTATGCCGGGGCTGGTTGTTGGCGTTCGGGGCGGACAGGGACGGGACGATCAGGGCTTGCTGGGTGCGGGGCTAAGCTAAGGGGGTGCTGAGGATCGGGGGGGGAAACATGCCACGAGGCCAGGTCCAACAGTGACATAAAGGGAAGCTGGCAAAAAGAGAAGCAGAGACTCCGAGAGAAAGAGACACCGAAAGAGTTAAAGAGTGACACAGAGAAAGAGACAAACATAGACATCCCCTCGAGGGCAGAGGGGCGCTGGGAGAATATAGAAAGTTGAAGAGAGAATGATAAGCAGATACACTGGGTGCAAGAGAGAGGGGGCCTACTGGAACAGGGTGTCACTGGAGAGTAGGTACAGTCACAACTGAAGGAAAAACATGTACATGGGTGGAAGAGACAGATAGGTACATTGAAGAGGAAACCGGGGAAGGGACAGGTTGAAGACACCCTGAGACTGAGAGAGGTTGTGAAAATACAGAGCGACAGGGTGACACAGAGGGAAGGGCATAGTTGCACGGATAGACAGACTGTTGATGTGAGAAAAGAGAAAAGAGTCGAGTGACACAATGCAGAGCGCAGGCTCTATGAGTGAAATGTACTTAGGCCCTGGGCAGGAAAGGCCTTAGGGCAACAGTGGTAACGATACAGAAAGACCGAATGAAATCAAGGGGTAGAGTGCAGCTAATACAGAGAGATGGTTAAAGTCAGAGAAACAAGGTGGCTCGGTGGAGTCACTGACGGCTGTTAAATATCGCAGCGCGCCCTTGTGGAACAGATTGTGGCATTTCTTTCGCAATATTGAACACACACGGTTTGCGACGAGGTACGTGGTGCGAGTGGAGCGTTAGTGGCGCTTTGTCTCTTCAAGAACGATTTTCTGAAGCAGTGTTTGCACCCCACTGTTGTTAATGTGGTCCTTTCCAGGTTCACGGCCCTGCTGTGTTTAACGGCACTGTCGATATTTTCAGCAAACTAGAGTCTTAAAAAAACAAGGTCGACTAATAAAAGCACAGTCGAAAATCGTCCGAGAGACTTGGGGCACTAGTGACCTAGCTCGGTTATGAAAACAAGCGCATTTCTTTCAAGTCTGATGCTGGTGCAGGGGAGCGGCAGCCTCTGAAGTCTGATGCCGAGGCACAGACAAATGGTGGTGTGTGGTGTGTGATGTGTGATGTGGCTGGCGATGATGTGCACACGCCT
Source organism: Lissotriton vulgaris (assembly GCF_964263255.1). Lineage (NCBI taxonomy): Eukaryota > Metazoa > Chordata > Amphibia > Caudata > Salamandridae > Lissotriton > Lissotriton vulgaris. The sequence goes on along the minus strand of NC_141685.1, from coordinate 771,618,838 downwards.
GGCTAACATGAACTGTATGCGATCCGCAGTGGGTAGACTTTTTAGGTCTGCTTACTATAAATCTTGCCTATCATCCCTTCAGGATGTAATAGGCGAGACCTAAAAAGAAGTGAAGTCGCTTCTCATGGCTAAATTTACTTGAGCATGGACTACTGTTATTATGCTACCCAACATATCATGTACATGGAACCATATAATGTCTACTGTCCAGCCAAGTTTCCTGGATATTGTTTCTATATTATACTTGATATACATGGAACGTTTTGTTATGTACCATATACCCTTGTATCTATGATAGGATGTTGATACTATCATTGACCAGCCTTGAACTTTATGCTATTTACCTTGTACCTATGTAACTAAGACACTTACCTTGTAAAGCGCTGATACCCGCAAGCGTCTGGTCCGTGCTATATAAAACTTTCAAATAAAATTAAAATAAAATACTGAGAGGGAAGAGCTCAGGGAAGTTTTGTACTAAAAGAGGTATATACTAACTGTCCAATAGTAGAGCTTGGGTCATCAGGGCAGCAGAGCAAATGAGGAAAACAGTGATTAAAACCAACTACAGCGTTCACTGCAAAATCTTTAATAGAGCAACCCAGGGTTAGGATTAAAAAACAGCATGGCATTGCGGTACTGATTAAACCTGCTTGTGTGTCCGACATGTTTCAGGCAATGACCCGTCTGTCATGGCTATGGGTGCTGCTGCTCAAGGGTGCTCAAAATAATACCACACAACGATATATACAAAACCATCCAGTGATCCCATAGAGCATTTGAGGAAGAAAGATTCACTGGCAGTACCAGTGGAAGACATAATGGAAAGGACATTTTTGTTTTTAAAACAGCCAATTAGGGTGGTTAGTATACAAGCAAAGGGGATCAATTCTATATATGAATATATATCCCAGTCTCAATTGTAGGCAGGTCAGATGGAGGACATTGAAGGCCCCATCTTGTTCATGTGAGCAATAGGGAGTCAGAGGAACACGCCGAGCCTCCTTGTGAGGGGGCGTATCAAGTGAGCTGTTTGTGTTAAACATGCTACAAATGAAAGTATTCAAAAACCACAACAGTGGGAAGGCTTACCCGCTGATGTTGAGTGTCACACCTCATTCGTCCTTGGCATGGGGCTCAAGGGATGGAGGGGTCTCTATCTTATGTAGCCATCATAGAAAAGAGAAAGAAAAACAGAAAGAAGAGTCCTTAGGAGCGAGAAGGGAGGGGACGTTGTTGTTCATACTAAAGAAACCACTCGTGTGTGATCACTAGAGATGCCTTGGCAATAGGTGTGAGTATAGAGAGGTTATAAGTATTATGAGTATGTAATCGATTCAGAGTCTTAGTAGTATTAAAAATATTAAAGAGCTCTTTATGGTGCATGAATTCAATGCATGTCTTTAAGAGTGAAACTCCCAGTCGCCTGAGGAAAATAGACGGGTGACTCTGGGAGAAGGCCCTAAAGGAAGTGTAGGGCGTGCACGCATAAATGGCAGTGACTTGTCTAGATATGGGGGTCACTGGAACAGGGAAAAGCTTGTTCAATTATCTTGTCAAATTTAAAGCAGAAGCGAGGGGGTGAAATTGACTTTGAAAACAAGCAGAGGCTTCCGACTGCCAATGAATCTTATGTAAGTCTGTCCAAAGGAAAACACGTGTAAGCGTGTCCCCTGTTCAAAGAGACAATGCTCTCCCATTAAACAATGTTGCAGCCGAAAAGCGAAATAGGAAAGAAGTCTGCCGCTTTTGATGTCAGTCGCTATTTTGCCATCTCGCTGTTTGTGTGTTCATGACGCATGGCGTACACATGTGGTCAAGGGGAGTGGGAGGGGTTAGCAGGAAATGCGAGGAGGTAGGACGAGCTCACAGGCGACCCATCCCCAGGGATTGGGATAAGAACACTGACCACGAGGGAGAAGCCCTCTTTGTCCTCTTGCCTCGTGCGCCGCGGGTCACAGCTAGAAGGAATCTGCCCACCCACTCATCCAAGTTGTTAAAGGTAGAACTGGCGGGGTAGCCGGGTCCCGGCCAAGAAAAATGTCGGGGACTCCTTTTCTGGCGGGGACTGGCTCATCCTGGAACAAGGAGGGCAGTCAATGGGGCTCCGGGCTGGCGGGAGAGGGGGCCGTCCTGCTGGTGGTCCTGGACTCTCCGGCCCTACCAGAGATGCAGGTGCTTGGAAGAAGCAATTTGGGGAAAGCTGGGGCACAAGGAACGGCACAAAGCAGTACCAGGTGGCCGCGTCCAGGGGGTAGAGGACGGGTAGTTACCTGGAATGGAATGGTAGCAATGGAGATGGGTTGTGGTCTGCTGGTACAACCCACATACAAGGTGGATCTGGAGATCCTGAATTGTAAATACAATTGTAATCTGTGGTGCAAACGAATACTGCACGACCCTATGTTTATCAATGTGTGTTGGATTGTTTTAATAAAGTTGGTCTAATGTTGACAATGCATCAACAAATAAAGAGGGCGTTATCTGTGAGAATTAATAAAGACTACGCAGTGAAGACCAGCCACTTTGTAAGGTGCCTTTTGTGGGGGGCAAAAGGGGGGCAAAGTATGGGGAGACGAACTGCACGTTATATGCCTACTAATGAAAAGTAGATGAGTAAAAAACTAGGACACTAAAATGCTAAGCTGCTGTAATACACTACAGTCATGCGGGTGGGTGCCACTACATGTAGCGATCCATAGTCAAAAACTAAACCTGTGTGCTTGTAGTCATCTCGAGTTATCGAAACCCGACCTACATTCCCAAAATTCCTTTTCCAAAACCCAGCTTTGCCACTCGCCACACCAATGAAAGGAAACCTTGTGCGAGGCGCTGTGTGTCTTTATAAGCTGCGCTGTAATTCGCTACCATGGACCAATCACGATGGCAGTCGCTTCCTGTGTCAGGACTCAGAATGCTGAGAAATGCAGTCCGACAAGAAGTGTATTGTGGCTAAGCCTAAAATGCATACGTTAGCAGCCCATATCGTGATTGTTAATGTTAACAGTTCCTCTATTGTAGTTAGCACGTGCTCAATAGATCATAAGCGCGGTATTAATACCTATAACATCTCTTATAGTCAGCTAGCCTTAGGCGCTTGTTGTACATAAAGCAGAGAAACTGGCAAGGTATTAATGTATGCCACCCACCTTGCTTCTAGTATACTGATGGATGCTAATGTTGGCCAACGCGTAAGATGTTAAAATCCCAAAGGCAACCTAAAAGCCATGTAATAGATACTATATTAGGCAGTGTTATACAATAGTAGCTGCCAAAGTATCATCCTATAGTTGAGGAGAGTCAGAACATTATATTAGGCGCAATGTGCATCAGCCATGGGGCTAGTGAGTTTGTGTGCTTTTCTCTTCCAACTAGTATGGTTTCAAGGGGTGTACAAGGATGCGCTGAGGAGATATCTTTGCTTTTTAAAATTGTACTGCATTTTATGTCACTTTGCATACGACTCTTGCACGAAAGCGCAGAGGCGCTTCTATCTATATTTTAACATCTGCTTTGTTCAGTTCTAATATTTTGGGGGCTATACGTTTACCTGTTGTGTTTTACTCTATCACCTGGTGTGCTTTGCCTGCCCCGTTCCACTGCGGCTGTTGTGCCGTTTGAGTGGAGGGCGGGCGGCCATCTTGGGTGTAGCCCAGACCCCTGCTAGACCAGTGGCAGCGTTCTAGCTGGGGGAGGGAGGTGCACCCATAAATTGAATATGTCGTTTCGAGCGCGCAGCAGGAGCGTCGTAGGCGCGCCGAAGGTAAGCTAAAGGTCTGCCGTCTGCGCCCATCCGCGCCTCGGGCGCGCCTAGTGCCGGTCATGCGGTCTCTCTTTCCTCTTCTGTTGGTAATCCATTGAAGTATTCCCAGAGTGAGCTCATAGCTCTCAACCATACTGTTTGTAAAGGCACACAACCTTGGGTGGTCTCTGACAGCGCCCAAAAAATGTGTTCTCTTTGTACCTTTGACTCTACTCTTCCCCCTACCCCATTTGCACCAGCTCCTAGAACTAATATCACAGATACGATACTGGCCTCATTACTTAATGCCCGCTCCATGGTGAATCATGCAGCGGACATATTTGAGCTGTAGTCGGAAGGCAACCTTGACATCTTATTCATCACAGAGACGTGGTTTAACAGGTCCTGCGCCCCCGTGGTTGAATTTGCTATTCCGCGGGGCTACAAAATTATGAGAGCAGATCATGCAGTGGGGGAGGTGGAGGGGTGGCGGTTGTTTTTAGAGACACTTGGGCTTTCGTTTGCGAGCCCTCTAGCGATCTGGGAGATGGGGAATTTCTTAATTTCTCCCTTGTTCTTTCACCTCACTTTACTCTGGGCGGTACTCTGATCTATCGCCCCCAGGTCCTTGTGGCTGTTTTCTTAAGGCTCTGGAAGAGGCGATTATACCCCGGGCTGTGAGGTTTTCTAAGTTCTTGCTGCTGGGGGATTTCAACATTCATGCTGACATGAAGGAGTCGCCTGATGCACTCAGTCTATTAGAAACCCTTAATTTGGCACAGTTGACCCAGTGGGTTAAATTACCCACTTACTCGAGTGGTCATCTTTTGGACCTAATTTGCTCTAATTTTGCTTTGACTACTTCTGACCCCCAAATTCTTTCATGGTCAACCATAGGCTCATTAGGTTTTCATGGCCTTTAAATAACTCCTCTTCCCCAGCCCTCCCCATCATTTACGACCAGAAGATAAATGTGTTGGCCCTGTCCAATGCTTTGCAGCAGAGTCGTCCAGAGCTTGAATCCGGGCTTACAGCTGCTGTTCAGCAATTTGACACCTGGATTAGCTCAGGGGTGCAGGTCTCAGCTAAAAAGGGCTCTGGCCCTAATAAGCGTGCCACGCCTTCTAAGCCCTGGTTCTCACAGGCCTTGAAGGCAATGAAGCTAGACTGTAAAAAGCTGGAGAGGTGTTGGCGAAGTGTTTACTGCCCCTAGGCTAAGGAGACTTTACGTGCTGCTCAGAGGGTCTACTATGACGCCATAAAAACAGCAAAAAAGGAATTTTATGCAGGCAGGATTTCTAGGGCTAATAATAACAGTAAGGAGATCTTTGCACTTGTAAAAGGTTTCTTTCCCCTCATGCTGAACAATCTGTGATTCCGTCTTCCGCCCAATGGTGGGAGGATTTGTCCTCTTTTTTTATAGATAAAATTGTGGGGATTCAGGACAGTTTGCGTATAATTTGTCCGGATCAGATTAATCAGGATATGTGTCTCCCTGATCTCTGCCCCCTGCTTCCCCTGCTTTTTACGCCGTTCCCCCCCCTGCCGTGACAACCACTTTAGCTGTACTCAAATCCATGAAATCTGGTTCCCCCACTGACCATTGTCCGGCCCGTATTTTGGGTGGCATGGCTGAGGTAGTTTGCTCCGAGATCATTGGCCTCTCGTTCAGGACGGCCACTGTCCCTGACTGCTGGAAGCAGGCTAAACTCCTGCCACTCCTTAAAAAATCAGGTCTAAACCCAGATACTCTGGCCCATTATCCCCCCATCTCTTTGCTCCCAGCTCTGGCCAAAGTCACTGAAAAAATAGCATTTCGCCAGTTGGATGCCATTGTTGAAGACTCCCATGCACTCCATCCTGCTCAGTCTGCTTTGGTTGAGATCTCGGAGGCTATAAGGGAGTGCCTGGACGGAGGCTGCAGAGCGGCTCTGATTATGTTGGACCTCTCTGCTGCCTTCGACACAGTGCCCCATCAACAGTTGCTCTCGTGTCTGGCATCCATTGGCATCGTTGGGTCTGCATTCGAGTGGCTGACCTCGTTTCTGACTAATCGGACCCAGCAGGTGTGGACGCCCCCCTATGTTTCTACGGTCAAACTGCTTTCCACAGGGGTCCACTTTAAGCCCACTGCTGTTAAACATCTATCTGACCCAGTTGGTATCCCTGGCCGAGAAACTTGGGGCAAAAATAATAGCTTATGCTGCCGATACGCAGCTGCTGTTTACCTGGACTGGCGGGGATCTGAATACTTCGGCAGTCCACCAATGCCTCTCTTCAGTCTTCTCCTGGCTTGCTCGGGCCCAATTAAAATGTAATGAGAATAAGTCCGAAATTCTTCTTTACCGACAGGTCCCCCCCCAATTTTAGAGAGTCCTTCTGGCCACCGGATCTTCCCTTCCCGAGCCCGTCCGGCAAACTCGCCAAGAACCTAGGAGTTTGGTTCGGGGAAGACCTCAAGTTTGCGGAGCATATCAAAAAACTCACATGTGATTGCTTTGGCACTCTTAAATCCCTCTGTAGGTTCTTTCCCCTGCTGCCAAGATCGGCCAAAGAGACAGAGGCAGGGGCCCTTATACTCTCCCGCCTTGATTATTCTAAAGCCCTTTACTCTGGTATTCCCGCTTATCTCACCACACGCCTTCAGGTTATACAAAATGCAGCGGCCAGGCTCCTCTTCATTATCTCAAGGCAGTCTAGTGTCGGTTTGCATTTGCACAGTTTACACTGGCTCCCTGTCAAACAAAGGGTTGTGTTTAAATCGCTCACCCTGGCGCATAGAGCCATTCATGACCAAGGACCTGCATACCTGAGGTCGCGTTTTGCGTGCTATCTGCCGGGACGCCTTTTACGTTCTACTTCCCAACATTTGCTGGCGATCCCTCGCTTTAACCGATCCCGCCTTGGTGGCCAGTCCATCACTGTGAAGGCAGCTACTGCCTGGAATGGTCTTCCTTTATCTCTTCGCACTATCCAGAATTTTAACCTTTTTAAAAAAGCACTTACAACTCACCTGTTTAAACTTCCATTTTAACTTTTCTTAGATATCTCTGCCTCCGCTGTATCACCTCGCGCCAGGATACTCACGAGTAATTGAGCGCGCTACAAAACCTCCAATACAATACAATACAATGCAATACAAGAGGAAGCGATAATGACGACCTTAAGGGATCAATGTCCACGGAATTTCATCATTGAGGCCATGTTTATTGCTCAGTAATCTGAATACCCATCTTTGTTCCCTGACAAAAAGCAGTCTGGTGATATAGGTAGTTGTCGGTAATATGTTTGGCTTGTCGAGGACAGTACATCTTAGATCATTAGCTCAGTGTCCTTTTTCCAAAAAGCTATTGGTAAGTTCAGTTGCCTCCTTCATCCTCAGAAGCTACATGGGATCATTGATGGTTTTGTGTATATCGTTATGTTGATTTGTTGCATTATTCTGAGCACAATTGAGCAGCAGCACCCATAAGTCCTGAAGAAAGCCACAACACCAGTCTGGTCATTGGCTGATGCATGTCGACCTCTGTGACATACGAGCGGGTTTGGGAGACATCGTTTACCACGCATCTATTTCAGCGTGGTACTATTACATTGTGGTTTTAACTATGCAAGCCGTTACACCGACTTGCACTGGAGGGCGCTGTTGACTAAAGAATAGTGTAAATTACTGTTTCCAACACCTTCCTGTCTGTGTGTAGATTGGAAATCGAACAGTAATTCACACTATTCCTAAATCCAGCACCTCTCCAGCGCAAGTCAATGTAATGACTAGCGTTGTGAAAACCGCGACCTAACAGACTGCGTTAAACTGGCCTTCGCTGTATCGTCATACATCCATTTAGTATATACCTTCCTTAGTACAAAACATCCCTGAACTCCTCCCTTTCAGGGAGGGGGTTGCAGCCCGTATCGAGACTACGCATATCGCTACAAGGAGGTTGCCCAATGATAAAGCATGCCACCGTTAGTGGGTGAGAGAAACCGTCCTAAGAAAGAATTTCTCTTGGGTGGTATCCCCTTCATTAGCGAGGCTAGTAATGTTTCCAGACCCATGGGTTTACATTTGTGGTGTGATATATGAAGTAGGAGAGCTAACCCTTGCGGGTCTTTACACCTCCTCACACACTCTTTTTGTGAAACAATTTTAAACTTGTATATCTTTAAATTAAATTGTCACCCCAAAGTTCATTTAGCATAATTTACACATCATTTTGCTTAATTTCCCAAAATTTTGGGTGATTTCTGGAAAATATTTACACATTTTCCCATGCCTTTAATGGTGATATGAAGGAGGATTTCTAAACATTCTGTTCCCTCATGAAAGTGGAAGTATACTAGGGGCACTGTATTTTGTAGGAGGTGCACTACATTGCTATCTAAAGGGCTGTGGAATGCAACTTTTGATCAGCAAAACTTGTGGCTTGATCTATTTGCATCTTTAATGGAAAAATCCAACCAAAAAACAGATATTGAAAAAGACTGCTTGGGAACCTACAAAACACAGAAGAGCACACATTAAGTTTCCAGAAATAACAATGGTGGTCCTGTACCTTTACATAGGTTATCATGCAAAAAGTCAATCGACTCAAGCAAGTCTCTCTTCATAATCATTCCAAAGACAGCAAACCAGTGCTTCTTGAAACACTGCAAAATATCAGACAACGTCCAAGGGGGCTTCAAATACAGAACCTTAAAATAAACAAAAAGAGAAATAGCATTAGCATTCCCATACTTCAAAGATCCTAGATATTTAATACAAGTCATGATCATTAAACTAAGTCAAATTCAGTACAACTAGCAGTATGTTCATGAAATTAAGGAGTAGCAAGATTCAAGTAAGCCTGAAACACCTTTAAAAAATCAACATCCTTCTAGAGCAGCAGTGCACAATGAGCAAGTTACAGACTCAGTGACTCAAATGTTCAACTGGTAGAAAGCAGAATTTCCAGTGTCAATTTGTCGGCAACAGTGCACTGTTGGCATATCAGCACAGGTTCTCCAAATGTATTCTGGTAGTTGCATAATAGTTTAAAGTACTCAAACACAGAAACTGTTTGCTATCAGTACTGGCGCATTCAAGGATTGCGTTTCTGCACCTGTAAGTTTCTTGCTCATCAATGGCACTCATTAGCAGATAGAAGCTGGTAGGATTGGGGGTGCTTGAAATTCTGCTAATAGTATTTCAGGTAAAGTATCACTTCAGCACATGCAAGTGCAGCTACCTGAATGCATTTGGGAAAACTGGCCCTCATATGCCAAGCATGTACACTTTCCCCCTGAAATTGTTAGGCTAACCCTGCAACTATTTGGCTGACGAATCATGAGATGCACCTACATGCTGTGGAGTGGTACTTTGACAGACTAAGCAGAATTCCAAGCTTGCCCGAAACTACTGGTGTCATATAGATATGCTTTGCCTTCATACTGTGTTAAGTTAGCATGAGCTTATTAGAAGTTTAAATCCCATTTTACCTTTCTGCTGCTTTTGCACACGGCACTTTGATCCTAGTAGAATATGTTGCTTCGCACAAGAATAATATGGTTTGCTATTGTATCAGCTTTGCTTGGTAAGCTATGTCTGAACAGTGAGTGCCGAGGCCTTCAAGGTTATTTCAACACAGTGGTTGTTGTGAGGTCTGACCTGCGCACGTTCTAGACATAACACATATCAGTGTCAGAGTCAAAATCACTTTATTCGATTATTTTAAAATCATAAAAGTATGCTATACAAATGCATTGGTATATCAAGAACAGTAATTAGTATAAAAAACTATGTAGAAGTTAAAAAGATTAAAATTCAGTATATACACAGTATTCAGTGGCGGTCGGTAGCGACTAATTGCTAATTTTAGAAATTTTTTACAAACTTTACAAAAGCCCATAAAGTAATGATCTCATCAGTTCTTTCAATACAATGATCGTTTAAGACAACTAACACTGCTCAACATCTACATAATGTAAGGCTGAAATCGACCGAAGTCTATTCTGTCTAGAACGAATAGAGGCAGTCAAAAAGTTGGCTACCCCAAACATGACTAGTGGAGACTCCATGAGTTGTAGGTACACTAAGGCAGGTTTTATCTGCTTAAACCCTTTGTTCTTTAGTATTGGCTTAATAAATTTTTCCCTGCCAGTCTTAAAAAAGGGGCAAAAAAACACAAAATGCAGTAAATCCTGGTCAGAGAAATTGTCACATTTACATGATACATTCTCATGAGGTTTAGACCACTTGTCATAAGTACCCAACAGAAGATGCACCTGATGAAAGCGAAATTTTGTAAGAAGCCACCTATGGAATGGTTTCGTAACAGTCGTCAAATATGATTGAATGACATTGACGTGATCAACATGTAATGTGACCTTACAGTTGGCTTCATCATTTCACACGCTTCCCTTTCCGCTTCTCGCTTTTTTAAATAGTGTGTTTTAACCCAGTTAATATCTTCTCTTGTCAGGCTTTCAGGGTTAGTGTACAATTCGGGTCGACCCAGATATCTTGCTGTAGATTTAATAAAAGCCAACCACCGTATCTCTGCCACTTTATCCCTCCCCATACAATCCCTAATGATTTCATGATTTAGAGACAGATTGGGATTTAGCCAGGTTCTGATCCATGACAAAATTAAGGCGATAAACAATGTATTTCCAATGCACCCCAGTCCCAGTTCCATGTGCACTGCAAACACTGGTGTAGATTGGGGGAGACCCATAAGGGATCGTAAGAATCTAGAACACATATGCAGCTGCGGCCAACTCTGGCTTTAGGCGCGTTTAATAGTGCACTGCGCAGAGCATGCAAACCCACTTGATGATTCTTCGCATGCAGAGAGCTGGTGGAAGATGATGTGATCCGCTTTCCACTAAGATCAGAGGTGTGAGGCCGCCCTTCTAAAACCTAAAGAGATCTTCTTTAGATATAATATAATATACTACCAAGGGAGGGTAAGACTTAGGTGCCATTTAGCCTTCTTCCCTTTAGCATTTTAACATGCTTTCTCCCTTTGTATTTTATGGACTAGTAACTATGCTGATAACTTTGTTTCTTATAATATGTTTGCTTGTATTAGCTAAGATACTGCGCTTGAGAACACTGCATTAGAAATAAACATTTCAAACTTGCACGTCACTTCATTTACTCCTACTTCTGGATTGATATGTTGGTATCACGAAAGAGTGTTCATGTGTTCCACGTTACCTGAGGTGTTCTAAGTCCATGTTCTGGGTTGTCTAAACATTGGGAGTTTGTAAGAACCAATGAGACACTGATTGCCAGTCTGGTAGGGGATTTTGGGTACAAAGGTGAGTTTTGGCACACCCTAATTCACTGAGGTTCCAAGTCTCTATGCACAGTTCTGTGTGAGAGCAGGATCCCTGCGACATGGCGCCCAACCGTTGGTGGTCTAATTACATGACACTTGAGTAGTACTTCATTCAGTCTTTAACTCCTTCGCTATTGGTTCCGGTTAACAGTGGTGTCGGACAAACCTACATATAGTTACATAGGTCTTTTCAAGCTTGAATCTTTTCAAACGGTTCCTTTTTGAGTTACTACCCAGTTGTGCTACGTAGTTTTTATTCAACCTCTTTCTTCCTGTGTCCCTATGGCTAATGCCGTTGATATTCCACAGCATATTCGGATTGCAGTTCGCAATCATTTGCAGACTTATGATGTCCATGTGGATGGCATGGCTGTGATCATGGCGGTGAGTGCGGAAGTAGCTTACCCATACGAACGTTTTGACTCGTGGGTGACCTTCCCGGCTGTGAATGCAAATACTAATGTGTTCGACACGTACACTCCGACTGCCATGCCACAGGAATATGTTCCCTATAGGGCGCAGGAAGTTCCTATTAATGCCTGGCAGCACAGAGTTTGGTTTAATGGCGCCCTACTCCACTCTTTGTTAACTCCGAGGTTAGGTCCTTTGTCCATTCCAGGCACAACTCGGCCTGGTTTGGCTGGATTTACACCGCATCCTAGACATGGAGCGGTTCCCGTTGCAGATTTACGGCTATTACATACAGTCGTAATTAGTGTAATTTGGTCGTTAGTGCAGTACATTACCCGCAATCTCCCGGGCGGTGGTGTTGTCTGTGAACACCTGCACTACACTCCCCCAGACAGAGGGGAGGAATGCCTTCAGTGCAAGATGAATCACCCGCAGCTCCAGAAGGTTGATGTGGAGCCGGGACTCCGCCGGAGACCAGAGGCCGCTTGGGGTAGGGAAAGGGATCTGCCGCTGACCCAATCGCGGTCCGTGAGCCACCACTGCAGCTGTCTCGCAGTGCCCTCTGAGATCAGGACATGGTCGGACAGGTTTCCCTGATGCTGGGCCCACTGAAACTTCAGGTCCCACTGCAGAGCCCGCATCCGCCATCGGGCGTGATGCACCAGAAGGATGCAGGAGGCCATCAGCCCCAGAAGCCGCAGCGTCAACCTGACCGAGACTCGGGATAAAGGCTGAAAGATTGGAAATAGAGCCTGAATATCCCGAACCCGCTGCTCGGGGGGATAAACCCGAAACTGCGCCGAGTCGAGAATCGCTCCGGTGAGGAGGAGCTTTTGAGAGGGACACAGGTGTGACTTTGGCACATTGATGGAGAACCCCAGCAGGTGCAGGAGGTCTGCAGTTATCTGGAGGTGGCTGACGACTGTCTGGGGCGAGCCCGCCTTCAACAACCAGTCTTCGAGGTAGGGGAAGACTGAAACCTCTAACCTGCGCAGATGAGCTGCGACCACAGCCATCACCTTCGTGAACACCCGTGGGGCGGTGGTAAGGCCGAAGGGGAGCACAGTAAACTGAAAGTGCTCGTGGCCTACCGTGAACCGCAGATAGCGCCAGTGCGCCGGCAGGACGGGGAAATAAGCGTCCTACAAGTCCAACGCTACCATCCTGTCTCCTGGGTCCAGGGCAGCTAAGACCTGAACCAGTGTCAGCATTTTGAACTTCCCCTTCCGGAGGAAGCCGTTGACGCTCCGTAGATCCAAGATAGGGCGTAGGCCCCCTTTGCCCTTCTTGGGTACCAGGAAGTAGTGCGAGTAGCAACCACACCCTACTTCTAGCCCAGGAACGCGCTCGATGGCCGCCTTGGCCAGGAGGGCCGTAACTTTCTCCTGCAGAAGTCGCAAATTATCCCCCGACGCGCGGTGGAATTGCGGTGGAGGGATCGTCTCGAAGGGGAGGGAGTAGCCCCTCCGGACGATTTGCAGCACCCACCTGTCCGATGTGACAGTGCGCCAGTGGAAATGGTGATGGCGAACCTTGCCCCCCACTGGCGTCACATGGGACTGAAAGCACGGACTAGGAGGGTGTCATGATCGCCCTCACCTACGGAAGTCAAACGCTGAGTGCGTAATCCTGCTATACCAAACTGCGCCGCGGGGACCACAACTACCAGCATGCCTAGAGGGGAGTCAGCGCGGAACAGACACGCCTACTTAAGCAGGTAGCAGCGAGGACGCAACGTTGGATATTCGTATCCCTGCCGACATCGTACTACAGCCACAGTACCCGTTCCCAAGGATTCCCGTAACAGGAAAAGACCATAGGACACCGAGGACAGATAGAGCGGACGCTCTCTGACCCCATTGTTGAACCGGCTTTAACAGCAGCTGAGACGCACACCACGGAGGTGTTTACCGCGTCTCAGCTAAAGAAGCCCGAGAGAGCACGGTAGTGCATTGAGCCTCCATAGTACTTGGGGGATTGAACGGCTGTTCTCTGCCCCCACCGTAGACCCTTACAGCCGTAGACGCTGAGACGCACACCACGGAGGTGTTTGCCGCGTCTTAGCGCATTGGTTGTCTGTGGCCGTTGAAGGGACTGGGCAAGACGAGCGGCGGCTCTCTGCCCAAATACTCTCCCTGGATATCGCTACATTGTATTAAGGCGGATACAGAGACGCACCACACGGAGGTGGTTGTCGCGTCTAAATTGGAGGTTTACCGTTCCTGAGATCAACTCGGGGAGGCTCACTGAGAAGCGCAGGTTGAGCGGCTGTTCCCTGCCCAAGTTCGAACGGGAGGTAGAGTGCCTGGCAAGGCATTCCCTCGTTCTGTACTTACCTACGAGCCCCGCGGAGGATCAGGAACTGTGTCCTAAGTAACGCAACCATCACAGCATTCGAGCAGCATTGTCGGCCGCTACTTAGCACGGTGCCCTTCGTTGGAGAACACCGGGACCGGTGTTCATGCGAAGGACGGTGAGACCATCCAGGTGCTGTGATTGGGGATTCGTTGTTCTCCTTCGTATTTACCTGTACTGTATGTGTTACATACGTTTTGCTTTGTTCTTTACCTTTGACCATTAAATCAGTAAAGTTCTTTATCCTTGTCTGTTGTCCTACGTATTTATGGGCTTTCCCCGATCCCGGGAACATCAGGTTGTTACAGAGGGTTTTGAGGCGGATGCTGCAGGGGTAGGTGTGGACTGGCCTCGCCGTTGTCCCCGACAGCCGCCACGGCGGTTTCCACGGCCGTCACCGCGTTAATAATTAGTCTGCGGTGCGTGGCTGGCAGCACGTGTGGGGGAGCCCCTTCCTTGGCCACGAAAGGAGCAAAAGGCACCCGATTGTTGGCGCGGGGCCGAGAGGCCCAAGGACTTGGCCGTAGCCCTGGAGTCCTTAAAGCGCTCAAGCGCATGGTCTGCCTTGTTGCCAAACAGGCGACGGCCATCAAACGGCATGTCCATGAGGGTATTCTGGACATCAGCCTTAAAGTTGGCGGACCTCAACCAGGCATGGCGACGAATCGCCACCGTCGTTGCCATCGCTCTGCCCAGTGAGTCAGTGGTATCCAGCCCACACCGGATGGAATAGCGTGCTGCATCTCGACCCTCCGCAAGGGATTGGGTGAGTTTAGCCTGGACCTCCGCCGGGCATTGTGGCAGCACGTCCGCGACTGTGTCCCACAAAGAGTGGGTGAAGTGGCCCAAGAGGCATGCGGTGTTGGAAGACCACAGTTCCAAACTGAGGGAGGAAAATACCTTCTTTCCGTATTGCTCATACCTCTTGGAATGCGGTCTGGGAGTTGGAGGCCTGGATGACCAGACTCTCGGGGTGGGATGGGTGGACAGGAAACAAGGGTCGCCCGGGGCGGGGCGGTGGCGTCTGGCCACGTTCCTATCTACAGGCGCACCTGTAGCGGGCCTGGACCAAGTGCCCAAAAGAACGTCAGTCAAGGCCTCATTAAACGGCAGCAGAGGCTCGGCCGAGCTTGACTGCGGTTTAAGGACCTCAGTGAGGAGGTTAGTCCTCAGGCCGCGACGGGGAGCTCAAGGCCCAAGGCCCTGGCCGCCCGCGTCAACACCACATTGAAGGTTGCCCCCTCCTCCGTAGCCACGGTAGGGGGGGAAACAAAATCAATGTCTGGCGAAGTGTCCAGACCACTGGCATCCCCAAGTTCATCTGTCCAGTCCTCTTGGGACTGACACTCACGTGTCAGAGGGTCCTCAGACCCCTCCCAATACTCCTCATCACCCATGTCCTGAAAATCAAGGTTGTCAAAAGATGGGGCCGGTTCATTAAAGTAAAACTCTCCGAGCGACGTCGAAAGCGGCGCCCAGCGGCGCTGTTCCGACGCCGGAACCGGATCGAGAGAGGTATCGGGGACGGCGCCACCGGAAGACGGCGCCGAAGGTGACACCCAAAGGACCGGCGCTGGCGAGGTTGTTAGGTCAACCGGCGACGACCCGGATCCAGAGGCTGATCCTGCGGGGCCCTGCGGCGCCGGGGCCGAAGCACCCGACCCGCTAGGGCCACCAGTCAGGTCCGCTGGGCCCAAAGACGCCGCGGAGCCCGTCGGAGGAGAGAGGGACCTCATGGCCATGAGGAAGCGCTTGATCTCCTCCAGCGTCGCTTGCTGCCCAGAGACCGGAGGGTATGGGGCAGGTCGCGACGCCCGCGACTCCGTCGGAGTCGCGTGGGCGGTGTCACCCGAAACCCTGGCCGCGTCGCGCGAGCGTCGGGGGGAGTCAGAAGAACGAGGACGCCTCTTCGACTTCTTGTGCTTACCTGACGACTTCAAGCCTGACGAATTATGTCGACTCCCGGAGCTATGATGGCTCCGACCCCGCGACCGGTCCCTCGACCTCCGTCTGGAACGGGACCTCTTGCGGCACGGGCCGACTGCCGGAGCTCGAGCCGCTTGCGGGACCGCTCCCGCCTAGCTTTCGCAGACAGAGCTCGGCAGTCGGGGCAGGCCTTGTCGTCATGGTCGACGCCGAGACAGTGAAGACACCGGCGGTGAGGGTCAGTCACCGACATCAGTCGGTCGCAGTCCTCACAGGGCTTGAAACCTGACATCCCTACCGGCACCGTTCGGAGTCGAAGACTCGAAAAAGGATCAAAATAGATCACAAAAAAGTATAGTCAAAATGTGACTAAGGTACCACTTTTTCCGGATCTGTGCTTCTGGCGCGGAAAAAAGAAGAACTGACGTCAGCACGCGGAGGCGGCGTCTAAGTACTCAGACGACGTCATCATGGCGTCCACGACGCCGTGATGACGTCACAGCCGCAGACGACTCCTACCGACGCGCAAGGGTACTGCTACGCAAAAATTTCCGGATCCAGTCTGACGCCTGGGGATATTCTAAGGTAAGGAATCTAATACTAACCTGTTTCTTTCAGATAATGAAGGTCGAGGATTGGCTTCTCACTTCTTGGAGAAATGCGCACAATTGCACGCTCCTACAACTCTGAAAAAATTACAGTCATTGCTGGGATTTTAGAATTTCGGGCGAACATACATTCCTGAATATGCCCAGCATATCAAGCCCTTGTATGCTTTGATACAACCTACTTTTACCAAATCGTGCTGGTTGCCAGAACACTCAGCTATTTTGCAATCTTTGCAGGCTGATCTTTTAGAATCTAAATTCTTACTGTGTAGTGATAACCACACCAACCTGGTGATAAGAATCATCCCTGGGGTGGTGGGTTTCACTTACCTTACTTTTAATGAAGGAGACAGAGTACCTATTGCTTACAAGTCACACTTGTACACTTCGGCTGAAATGCGATTTTCCACTGTGGAAAAAGTTTTGACAGCAGTGCAGATAGCGATTCTTAAGGAATGTGCACTGTCGCAGGGAAAACGCATGTTGGTTGTTACCCCGTATCCTGCACTAGAGGCAGTGACGAAAGCCAATGTAGCAAATTCTAAAGCTTTGCACCCTCGGTGGATACAATGGGCAGCATTCTTGACATCTCCGGATGTCACGTTTATTTTTGATGCCTCCTTACAGTCGCAGGAGTTTTTGCAATACGAATTTGTTCATCCTGCACCTTTGGCTCTGCGGCCTTTGGAGGATTTCCATTGCATCATATACACTGATGGTTCAGCGCAAGTTGCGCATGGGTCTAAACACGCATACGTTTCCGCTTGCGCCATTGTGGTAGGTGCCATGGTGAATGATGAGTTCAAGTCCAGAGTTGTGCACATGCAGACTCTAGGGGACTGCACCGCACAATTGGCAGGGCTTCGTGCTCTGATGCTTGAATTGGAGTACGCTGATCCTAATATGACGACTCTTATTGTGAGTGATTCTTACTACTGTGTCCAGTTTTACAATGAGAACCTCTTGTTTTGGATTCAGAATGATTTTCGTGATTCCAAGGGTAGCACAATAAAAACATAAAATGATCTGGGTCCGAGTGGCTGAGCTTAAAGAGCAGTTGCCACTCGTGTTTGTAATTCACACTTTAGGTCATCAGAGCGTGGGAGTCCATGCTGTTGGCAATTCGTTGACAGATGAGGCCGCAAAATCAGCAGTATCGTCATATTTGGTTGCAGCAGTTACACGGTCCAAAAGTAAGATTGATGATGATATCTTGGCAGCAGTTGCTGCGACTGAGAAGGGAAGTAAATATCCAAAGGGATTCCCATTTGAAGTATTCATACCACTTAAGTCCTGATAAAGTTCCTTATGTGAAAATACCCGACGTTGGTGAAAGGTTGATTCCCAGCGTGGATTGCAGCCACACATTGCTCACTGCGGCCCATGAAGGAGTTGTGTCTGCGCCTGCGGGCGTTTTGGCTACTGTGGCTCAGTTACAACAGCGTTTCTGGTGGCGGGGACTGTACAGACGCATGATTATGTCCTTCAATGTGACATTTGCCAGCAGATTAAGCCTTCAACTGCTACGCGTCCGCCCCAGACACAGTTGTACATATCTAATAAACCACTAGGTTGTGTTTACTTAGATCACTGCGGTCCTTTTTCTTCTAATACTGCGTATAAGTACATCTTATTAGCAGTTGATTCATGCACACGTTTTGTGTGGGTGTGGCCTCACCGCAGCGCTGATTCACTAACTGTCATAAGAGACTTGCGTGTCTTTGTAGGGATTTTTGCCTGTGGTACCTTCCATTCGGATCAGGGTCCGGCTTTCGCCTCTAAGGCGTATAAGGATGCCATGACTTAGAGGCGTAATAGTGTTGTGGAACGGATGAACCGAGATTTAAAGCAGTCTTTGACAGCTAGAGTTATAGGCACTGGCAGGAACTGGCTGGCCCACCTCAATAGCGTGCAGGGTGCTCTAAATATTCTCCCTAGAAAGTCTCTGGGTGGGAGGACCCCATACAAAATACTCTTTGGTATCAAGATGTTCGTACCGGACCTTGACGGTTTAGACTCGGCGGCTGTTACTACCTCCTTTGACGTAGATGAACATTGCAATGTTTTACAGAAGCTACAAGAGACGAGAGACAGTCTTGCAAAGGAACATTTGCCCTCCACCACGGACGATGCGATGCAGATCCCAGTAGTTGGCTGGCAACCCCAAGTTGGAGAACTGGTTCGGGAGAAGATCGAAAACAAGAAAGAATTTGATCCCTCTTATCGAGCTCCAGTTCCAGTGCTTGGTGTGAAGGGCACAAGAACAGTCATTTTACCACCACTTCCAGGTCGTAAGGAAAACAGGTATATCTCCATTGACAATGTCAAGATACACAGAGTGGCCGATTCTTGTTAGTATGACACCAGCGGTCTCATGTCCTTCGATTGTGAGAAATCCTGTTTTGGCCCCAGCTTCAAATTCTGTGCCTGATGTTGCCCTTGAGATGCCTGCAATTTCTAGTCCTTTATTGAGTAAAGGATGAAACTGACTACACTTACCCAACTGACTTATTGATGCCTGATTTACAAACTCGCTTGGCCACAGAATCCAGATTTTCATTTGACACTGTTTCACACACATCAAGAAAGCCTTCGAGGATTACTGTTTATGTAAGACTGTTTAAAAAACATTTTTTAATTCCCCCTTGGACCTATATTTGGCTGGTGCTTTTTTTGATTTACCTTTTTATGTCGATTGGTTTTGTGTTTTATTTTTTCCGACTCGTCAATGGACACTATGTCGAGGAGAGAACACGCATTCGACATATCAATGGAACATTGGCACCCCATTCCTCATCACACAGATTGAAGAGAGACTTGGCTTTTGTTAACATCACTACCTGTCCTAGATGGGATTGTATGGGATGCTGTTAGATTTCAAATCCATAGCCCCACTGAGGTTATAAATGTCCCTAATGTGCTTAGAGTTAACATGGGGGATGTAGTTAAACAAAATATATGTTCTGATGATTGGGATGTTCAGGCCGTAGAAGCGTTGTTTTCTGATTTGAAATATTATGCTGCTTTTGACGCTGAAGATTTGTATGTAGAATCTGCTAATTACGGTGATTTATATTGTTAACAACATTATGGCAATCACTACCTGCATAAAACTAATACCAGGAGGATCACTGTAAATTATACACAACGGGATCATTGTCCAACTCCTACACAAGGCAGTTCTGCTTTCTTTTTGAAAAGGTTCACTTATTTCACTGATTTTAATCAGTCAAATCCCAATGCATTTATTTTAAAATGACCGAAAAGTCCACATCCAAAGTTAGACTTACCGATAATAAATTATTGTACTCTAAGTTCTTTCTAGACCAGTTGGCTGTTGGAGGCTACGAGTTGTGGAAGGAAACAGTTGACCTTAAATCGGTTTGGGGTTCTAAAAGTTGGCAAGTGCAAGGCACTGAGGCTTTACACCGTGCATGTGTCATCCTGAATCATATGTTGTTTTTTAAATCTATAATTTCACAGACAACATGCTTTGGATTGGATACTACAAAAAAATTAAATGCTCCTTCCTTCCCTGATTTAGAAGAATATTCAGGTTGGGGTAATACTACAAAATTTTCGATTAGAGAGTTGCAAACTCTGTTGCTAAATTCTCCTTTTAACATATCCAGTTTGGATCCTAACGGCTGGTTGCTCTGGCACAGAAGTGATGACTTGTGCCAGCATCGTTTTCTGGGTTTAGCTCAAGGCTTTACACAGGTCAGGGTGGATCCCCGTTTTGAAAGTGACCATTCTGTGACTACCTATGCTGTAGGCAAATTATGTTAGAATTGGCTCAAACATTCTACCTTGGCGTCAGTTAAACAGCATTTATCTAAACTGACCGACGATGTTGATCTGAATGATTTCATAAAAGGCCCGGCAAAAGGTAGATCTAAAAGGTGGATATATGCTGTGTATAATAAATTCTGGAAAACTTCCCAGATTGAAGCAGCAGATAGGGCTATAGATCAAGCTAATTTAGAAAAAGTGCTAGCAGTTGTAGATAATAGCATTAACATGCTTTTTTCCCGCATTTACACGTTGGATAATATTTTGTCATCTGTTGTTGATATTGTGCAAGATGAAGTGTCTGTATTATACCATGGTCAAAATCAATTGCGTTCTATTATGCAGTTTGCGTGGACCCTTCAGACTCTTAAGGCAGGAAAAGTGCCATGGCATTACATAAGGAATATGCTACTTACCAGTATGCATCTGTTCTTGGCATAGAGGGCTGCAGAGTGGTACATTATGAATAGATCGCCATCTGGTGTTGGGCTCGGATGATTGCACTTTGTTTTTCTCTTGGAGAGTCTTTTGTCTCTTGGTGACTCCTCCCTTGGTTGGTAGTGCGCATGGGCATCGGCTCCATCCTTAGATTGTTTTGCCATAGTAGGGTTAGATGGAGTAGTATAGTAGAATACAGATAAGAGTGCCCATGTAAGTGTATCTAAATAAGATAGTGTTGGAACAGACACAGGTTTCCGGGGAGGCTGGGAGGGCATGTACCACTCTGCAGCCCTCTATGCCAAGAACAGATGCATACTGGTAAGTAGCATATTCCGTTCGAGGCATATGGGCTGCAGATGGTACATTATGAATAGACTATATAGCAGTTCTCTCCCTAGCGGTGGTCACCCGTGTCTGTTGCAACTGTCTGAAACAATGTTTTTAATACTGCTTGTCCCACTCTAGCTTGTTGTGTTGTGTGCACATCTACACAATAGTGTTTTGTGAAGGTGTGCGGTGTAACCCAGGTAGCCGCTTTGCATATGTCGTCTAGTGGAATGTTTCCCAGAAATGCCATAGATGCTCCTAGTTTACGTGTAGAGTGAGCTCTAGGAGGAACAGTTAATGTTCTCTTTGCCTTTAAGTAGCATATTTGAATGCATTTTACAATCCATCTGGCAATGCCCGCTTTGGAGATGGGATTGCCTTTATGTGTGGGAGAAAACGCAACAAATAGCGGTTTTGTCTTTCTGAAAGTTTGTGTTCTTTCTATGTAGTACAATATGGCCCTTCTAACATCCAGTGTATGTAGGGCTCTTTCAGCTACTGTTTGTGGTTTTGGAAAGAAAACCGGTAATTCCACTGACTGATTGATGTGGAATGCTGAAATAACCTTCGGTAAGAATTTTGGGTTTGTTCTAAGAACCACTTTATTTTGGTGTAGCTGCATAAATGGTTCTTGAATCGTAAAAGCCTGCAGTTCACTTACTCTTCTAAGTGACGTGATAGCTATGAGGAAGGCTACCTTCCATGTGAGGAATTGTATTTCACACCTATGCATAGGTTCAAATGGAGGCCCCATTAGTCTGGTAAGCACTATGTTGAGATTCCAGACTGGGGAAGGTGGTCTTCTTGGTGGAATGACTCTTTTGAGTCCTTCCATGAAAGCTTTAATTGCTGGTACTTTGAACAATGACAGATGTTGTCTGTTTTGTAGGTATGCTGCTATGGCTGCTAGATGAACTCTGATAGAGGTATATGCTAGGTTACATTGCTGTAAGTGTAACAAATAGCAAATGATTTGTTTAGTAGATGCGTCCAGAGGGTTGATGTGCTTACTGTTACAGTGTATAGCAAACCTCTTCCATTTTGCTGCATAGCATGCTCTGGTGGTAGGACGTCTTGCTTGTTTAATGATTTCCATGCATTCTGGTGGTAAATCTAAATACCCAAACTCTATGACTTCAGGAGCCAGATCGCTAGGTTCAGTTGTTTGGGATCTGGGTGCATTATTTCTCCATGGTTCTGTGTAAGATGCATGGGTAATAACCTTAGCTTTTGATGTGGTACTTGTGAGAGTTGTAGCAGCGTGGTGAACCACGGCTGTCTTGCCCACGTGGGTGCCACTAGTATCATTGTCATTGAATGTTGCTGCAGTTTCCGAACCAGTAATGGAATTAGTGGTAGAGGAGGGAACGCGTACGCAAATCTGTTGGACCAATTTATCCACAGTGCATTGCCCTGGGACCTTTGGTGTGGGTACCTGGATGCGAATTCTTTGCATTTTGCGTTCTGATGATTGGCAAACAGATCTATCTCTGGTTGCCCCCATTTTTGGAAGAATGGCTGTAGTATTTGGTCGTGCAGCTCCCATTCGTGCACTTGTTCTGACTGTCTGCTTAGGATGTCTGCTATTTGGTTTTGAACTCCTGGTAGGTGTTCCGCTAACAGGTAGATCTTTTGAGGAATGGCCCATCTCCATATGTCCTGTGCTAGTCTGGACAGTTGGAGAGAGTGTGTCCCCCCCTGTTTTTGAATATAATACATTGCAGTCATGTTGTCTGTTCTGATCAGGACTGCTTTGCCTATTATTTGCATTTGGAAGGCTTTTAGTGCTAGAAATATTGCTAATAGTTCTAGGTAGTTGATGTGCAGTTTCTTTTGCTGCACACTCCACTTCCCCTGTACTGTGTATTTGTCCATATGCGCTCCCCATCCGGAGAGCGATGCGTCCGCTGTTATTATTACTTGTGGAATTGGCTCTAGGAACGACCGTCCCTTGGAAATGTTTTCTGTGTTCCACCACTTCAGAGAGCGATGCGTCCGGTCGTCCACCAACACCAGGTCTGTAATCTGCCCTTGAGCCTGATTCCACTGTGTCGCTAGACACTCTTGTAGTGGGCGCATTTGTAGTCTGGCATGTGGTATTAGCAGTATGCAGGAGGACATCATGCCTAATAGTTGCATAAACACTCGTGCTGGTAGTGAGTGTTGTGGTTGAAATCTTTGTATTAACCCGACCATTGTCTGTACTCTGACTGGGTTGGGGTATGCTATTGCCTTTTCTGTGTCTACTGTAGCCCCCAGGTATTGCTGAATCTGGTTTGGTTGCAGGTGTGATTTCTTGTAGTTCACCGTGAACCCTAGGTGGTGCAGCAATTGAATTGTCTTCTGTGTGTTGTGAAGACATTCTTCCTTTGACTTGGCCTTTATTAGCCAATCGTCCAAGTATGGGAAGACATGTATTTGTTGTCTTCTTAGGTGTGCTGCCACCACAGCTAGGCATTTTGTGAAAACTCTCGGTGCTGTTGTGACACCGAATGGAAGGACTTTGAACTGATAGTGTTGTCCTTCTAGCACAAACCTTAGGTATTTTCTGTGGGCTTTGTGAATTGGGATATGAAAGTAAGCGTCTTTTAGATCCAGTGTAGAAAGAAAGTCCCCTTTCTTCAGTAAAGGGAGTACTTGTTGGAGCGTGACCATGTGGAAGTGCTCCGAATTTATGTAAGCATTGAGAGGTCTGAGGTCTAATATTGGTCTTAGGGACCCGTCCTTTTTGGGGATCAGGAAGTATAGAGAGTATACTCCTGTGCCCTGTTGATCTTTTGGGACCTTCTCTATTGCATGCTTCTGTAGAAGTGCTAGCACTTCTTCTCTTAACAATGTTAGATGATCCTGACTCATTGGACGCTGTTTGGGGGGGATGTTTGGCGGGGTATCTGTGAGTTCTAGGCAATAACCATGTTGGATAATTTGTCTCACCCACTTGTCTGACGTGATGTTTTCCCAGACAGGTAGGAACTGTGATAGACGTCCCCCGACCGGTGTTATGTGGTCTGGGGGGAGTTCTATGAAGTCACTGTTTTGGGGTTGAGGCGTTGCGGTTACTATTATTTCCGCGGCCTCTTCCTTTATTGTTGTTACCTCTGTAACTGCCTCTTGAATTACCTCTGGGTGATGTAGGTGTGAAAGATGTGGATTGCTGATTCGTTCCTGTATTCTTTGAGCCCCCTCTATAGGTGGATCTACGAAAGGAACCTCTGTGTGTTGGCTGTTGCAATGCTCCCATTGACTTAGCCGTTTCCGTATCTTTCTTCATTTTCTCTAATGTCTCGTCTGTGCTTGAACCAAACAATGTCTTCTGATCAAATGGTTTGTTCAGTAGGGCTGTTTGTACCTCTTGTTTGAATCCTGAGATTCTAAGCCATGCGTGTCTTCTTAGCATGATACTAGTGTTAATAGACCTTGCTGCAGTGTCTGCTGCGTCTAATGCACACTTAATGGAAGTATTTGTTATTATTTTACCTTCCTGTATTAATTGGTCTGCCTTCTTCTGATGTTCCTTTGGGAGATGTGTAAGAAGATTTTCTAGCTCATCGTAATGTGCCCTGTCATAACGTGCGAGTAGTGCTTGTGTATTGGCTATACGCCAGCTATTCGCTGCCTGTGATGCTACTCTTTTACCTGATGCATCTATTAACTTTGACTCTTTATCTGGTGGGGGAGCCTCTCCTGTAGATAACGAGTTTGCTCTCTTACGAGCGTTTGAGACCACCAGCGAGTCTAGCGGTACATGCCCTCTAATAAATATTGGGTCCTTTGGAGCCGCTTTGTATTTTTTATCAATTCTTGGGTTTAACACCCTGGCTCTCACTGGGTTTTCGAATATCTCATCTGTGTGAGTAAGAAGACCCTTCAACATAGGGAGAGTACCTGATGATCTCTGTGCATTAGGTAGAGTCTCTAACAAGAAATCCTCTATTTGAGGTTCTGTATGTATATCTACTTTATGGTATTTCGCTGCCCTATTAATGAGCTGCACAAAACCTGTGTTATCATCAGGTGGTGAAGGCTTTGAGGGATATAGCTCTGGGTCGTTGTCTTCATCTGACCCTACATCATAATTTTCCCATGGATCCTCCTCATCTGGGATAGTTTCGTCATCCCCTTGAGGTTCTCCCTCCCCCAGATCACTGTCTACATCTGACTGAGGTGTAGCTGATCTTGGTGTGGAAGGTGTAGGCATATTTGGTCTATTGTGAGGAATAGGAGAAGAGGGTGTTAGTCTAGGACGAGGAGAAGCAGGAGGAGTTATATTCGTCCCCATTGTTCTCTTTTTTGAAGGAAGAGGTTTATCTTCTGACTGTTCACTCTTTCTCTTCTTTGTGACCACTTTCCCAGTTTGTGGATCAATAAACAAGATCTTTTGTTTGGGATCTGTCTGTTGCTCCTGAATCGGTACCGAGGGTCCTGGTTCCGAGAGGTGCTTTTGTTTTCGATCGTCAGATCTTGTTGTTTTCGAAACCGAATGTTTGCTCGATTCCGACTTTCTTGGTATCGAGTGTCTCTTGGGCAATAAGTCATATTTATGTTTTGACCTGGAATGTTTCGATCCCGAGCTGTCCTTTGTATGTAGCCTCGGTGCCGAAGTCGATGTCGCCCTTTTCTCGGATCCGACATGGTGGGAGTCCGAGTGTTTCGGTTTCAGTTTCGGTTTCGTTGCCGGGCCCGAAGGCGGGGCGTCGGAAACTTTTTTCAGCGGTTTGACCGGGCCCGAGGGCGGGGTCGTTACCGCACGGGGTCGGTTTTTCGGTAAGGGGACGTCGTCACTCACGGTTTGTAGCTCGATGAGTTCTTCAGCCTCCGACTGGTCCCCTTCCGACCCCGACTGGTCCTCTTCTTCCTCGATTTGTTTGTCTCCGAACAGCTCCGGGATCGCTTCTGCCTGCATTCTGGAAACCTCGTGTCTTCGAGCTCGACGATTTCTAATCGTTAGCTTGGAGGAGAATGCTGCGCAGGCTTCGCAGTCCCTGGATTCGTGTTCAGGCGATAGACAGAGGTTGCACACCTCGTGTAGGTCCTTGTGTGGGAACTTAGCACCACACGTTGGACATTTTTTGAATGGAGTCCTTTCCATGGACTCCGGGCTTGACTGCGTCGAGAAAGGCCTCCTTTTCTTCGACGTAGTTCCAAGTTTTTCTCTTCTATTTTGAATTTGTAACGCGTCGGAATGGAAATGAACGCGTTCGAATAACAATACCGTCGAATTGGAAAGGGAATACGCGTCGAAAATCACTTTCTTGCGAAGTTGATCTGGAGCGTCTCGATCTTCATCCGAACCCGATGGCGGAAAAAAACAATCTAAGGATGGAGCCGATGCCCATGCGCACTACCAACCAAGGGAGGAGTCACCAAGAGACAAAAGACTCTCCAAGAGAAAAACAAAGTGCAATCATCCGAGCCCAACACCAGATGGCGATCTATTCATAATGTACCATCTGCAGCCCATATGCCTCGAACATACCTCTTCCCTGTTTGCCCCATTTAATTTGACTGACAAGCAGCGTTTACTTTCAATGAAGGGTGCCTCTTTTTCCATGTTAGACATTGAGAAGTTGAAGTCTTTACCGTTTTCTGTGGCAGAGGCCACTACTGCAACTTGGCTTATCCATGGATTGATAACTCTCCCGTTTCCTCTGTTTGAGTTCAACAGCTGTATGAAGTACTTTGCAATTGGTAGATACAAGCCTCTTGAAAGTTCTTATCTCCATGAAGCCTGGTCGCTTCTTTCTACATATAGATGCCTTAGAGAGGGCAAGGAAGTTTATTTGAATGGTGAAGAATGCACTGAAACACCGGATCACTCATTAATGTGTAGACATATCCAATTACACGGCTCCTGTAATCAGAACGAGCCAAATTTAGCCTGTGTTTTGGAAGGTACCCCTGTGCCTGCTATCCTTCCCATATTCACATTACTGGCAAATGGGAGTTATTTACTATTAAACAATGAGGAATGCTGTGGGTTGATAAAAGGAATTGCTTAAGTTGTTAACGTCAGTGAGCATGTGGTTTGTTGTAAGAATGTAATGTATCCACCCCCGCATGGGAAACTGGATGTTTCCATTTGAACCAAGATTCCGACCTTGAAAGCAGAGTTCAATAAGATGAGTCGCATAAGAGCTCTATTGTCCCAATAAGAAGTTGCCCTCACATCTGCTCATGAAACGTTTGTCCTTCACGTGGCTAACACCCGCACAGAGGTGCATGCTTTATTAAATACTGACTTGCCCTCGCATTTCGGTGAATTAATTCACACAATCTTTAATGCATCCTCCACAACTTGGCTGGAACACTTTTTTTAAGTGGTTAGCTGCTGCCTTGTGACTTCATTTCAAAGTATATTTGGGGTCTTTCCTGCTTTCTTTCATTCGATCTTTTCCAGCCTATTTGGTAGATTCCCCATACTACTGGCTCTGGCTGCAGGCGTTCTTTTGCTGTTTTGTTTATTTCAAAATGGATGCACGTCCTGTGTTTTGAGACGAACTGTCACGTCTGGTGCTGTTTCGCAACAGAATGCTTGAGTACTATGATGCGCTGCCTCTTCCAACCTTAAGTGCAGCTTATGGAGTATCGTTTCGGTGTTCCTACTTTACATGTGTCCAGCCTGTTTTTTATTGCCTGAGTTGCGATTTCGACTGGGCCCTGGATTTGTGTCTCTGCAATACGGTGTCTCCCAATGTGGATTATAAACAGCTCATGAGCCCCTTAGTTGCTCATGATTTGCTTTGTTCTGAGGAGGGATTATGGCCTTTGCAGCGATGCATGGAATACTGGGTCGTTGGAATGTTTTCGCAGCGGCGCAAGATTTCTTGGCACACAGCTTCATTGAGAACCCACCGAGTTGTCCTCTGATGGTTCTAGGGGCTCCGGTAATTGAAGAGCATGTATGTTCTTTCCCACTATTAAATTGGATAGCTGAACTATTTTCAGATGAGAACAGTGACTTCCATTGGAAGCTGTTACTGCATATTTTGCATATTCAATATTAGGATGAGGCGTGTCATCGTCATTTATTGGACATTGAACATTTTTTTTATAATTTTTTTTTTCTAGCATATGAAAACTTTCTCTGCCCCAGGCCTATTGACTTTGCTACAGCCAATGACTACATTTTCTTGATTATGAGATTTTGTTTTGGGTGAAATTTAAAAAAAAAATGTTTTCACTTGCGCAAATTTGAGCTGACTGTCGTTCTTGAACTCTGCATTCCAAAAAATGTGCCCCTTATCTTATCTGATCCGTGCTCGGATCAAGGGAGGGTGTCATATAGATATGCTTTGCCTTTATACTGTGTTAAGCTAGCATGAGCTTATTAGAAGTTTAAACGCTATTTTACCTTTCTGCTGCTTTTGCACACGGCACATATTGTTATTAGAGCTTTGAGCCCAGTAGAATATTTTGCTTCACACGAGAATAATATGTTTTGCTATTGTATCAGCTTTGCTTGGTAAGCTATGTCTGAACAGTGAGTGCCGAGGCCTTCAAGGTTATTTCAACACAGTGGTTGTTGTGAGGTCTGATCTGCGCACGTTCTAGACATAACACATATGCAGCTGCGGCCAACTCTGGCTTTAGGTGCGTTTAATAGTGCACTGCGCAGAGCATGCAAACACACTTGATGATTCTTCGCATGCAGAGAGCTAGTGGAAGATGATGTGATCCCCTTCCACTAAGATCAGAGGTATGGGGCCGCCCTTCTAAAACCCAAAGAGACCTTCTTTAGATATAATATAATATACTAGCAAGGGAGGGTAAGACTTAGGTGCCATTTAGCCTTCTTCCCTTCAGCATTTTAACATGCTTTCTCCCTTTGTATTTTATAGACTAGTAACTATACTGATAACTTTGTTTCTTATAATATGTTTGCTTGTATTAGCTAAGGTACTGCGCTTGAGAACACTGCATTAGAAATAAACATTTCAAACTTGCACGTGTCTTCATTTACTCCTCGTTCTGGATTGATATGTTGGTATAACGAAAGAGTGTTCATGTGTTCCACGTTACCTGAGGTGTTCTAAGACCATGTTCTGGGTTGTCTAAAGATTGGGAGTTTGTAAGAACCAATGAGACACTGATTGCTAGTCTGGTAGGGGATTTTGGGTACTAAGGTGAGTTTTGGCACACCCTAATTCACTGAGGTTCCAAGTCTCTATGCACAGTTCTGTGTGAGAGCAGGATCCCTGTGACACTGGCAGATCGTAATGCATAACATGATCCAGTAGGAGACGGCCCGCTTCTGAATTGCTTTGCCTTTCTTGAAAAACGCGTACCCAATGAAAATTAGGTCATCAATCTAGTAATCGAGGGATTGGCACAGAGAAAACTGAGGGTGCTTCAGGAATCCAGACAGTGTAGTCCCGTCTTGGCCTTAGAGCCAGTTTGACTGAAAAAAAGTGGTAAAAGGAGTATGAACCAACAAAGACTGCAGCTTGCTAATACACAGAGCCAAGGCAAGGAACTACTGTGCATAGGCTAATAGGTTGATGCCTTAAAACACGTGAGCATAAAATTAAGGTACCACTGATGCATAACAATGGGAGAAGGGGGAAACAACAGTCAACCCCATCAGGAAAACGAATAACAATTGAAGATTTAAAAAAAAAAGGCGGCTGATCTGGTAAACCAAAAAAAGGTCAAACGGGCCTACAAATAACCCTTATTTGTGCACACACCAAGGCCTTACCAGGCTAAGAAAAGTGCAAAATAAAACACATCTGATAAGTGTGCCTTGAGGTGGGTCAACTTCAGATACAAATGGAAGACGGGAACATCTTAAGGCCAGATGGATAGCTCAGGGCTTTGATCTCTAGGGCAGTGATATGATGGTCTCATCCCAGGAAGGAGGCATCTGTAAGTACTGTCGCCACTGCCAGAGGAAGGCAGTAGAGTTTCCCGCATGTAAGGTGTATTTTCTCAACCCCCGGGGAGGTGGGAAGCCTTGAGGGTGACAGTGTCCAGCTCAAACTAAGATGAGGGAAATAAGCTGGGAGGGCTGGAGGAGGAGCTTGGAGAGGCTTTTCAAAAAGACATGGTCAGAGAGCAGGAAGATTGTGTCCCACAATTGGTCCAAAAGTAGCTATGACGATCTTGCTTTCAGCATCCAGTCATCGAGGTGCAGTAACGCAAAGATCATCGACCTGCAAATTTGTGCTGTGACCACAGACTTCACTTTTGTGAATGTGTGAGGTGATGTTAGCCCAAATGAGAGGACAGACAATTGCCAGTGGTCAAAGCCCCCTAGAAAAATGCAGTTACCCCTTTGCGTGACTGCACGATTGGGACATGAAAGTATAGCAGAGTCTTACAGTTCAAGAGTTAGAATGAGCTTTGCAAGGGACAGCTTCTGGAACTTTTTCAGGGGTTCAAAATAGTTCCAGAATGGGATAAAGAGCACTGTCTTACTTGGGAGAAGGAAAATAATGAGAACCGCATCCCTGCCCGATCTCATTCTCTGGGACTAACGCCACAGCTTCTTGGCTGAAGAGAGTGAGAGCTTACTGCTAAATTAAGCGGGAATTGCATTTGAGGTGACAAAGAACAGGGAGATGCTTCTCCTTGACTGCACTTATTTTCCCCCAACAATCTTTGATCCAGGGCAAGAGATAGAAAAAACAAAAGAGAGAAAAGAAGGCGGAAGAGAAATCAGGGATGAAAAAGAACCTTCAAACGTGATATAAAGAGGCAGGGAGGGTCTGGTGGTGGATTAAAGAGGCATGAGGTGGAATCAAGGGTACACAGCTTTGGTATTTATCACCCGACCTTCGATAGCACTGGACACGGGCTACTGAGCAAATCTTTGGGTTGTGGTACTTTTGTTTTTACAAAATAAGCACATTGGGGTGGGATGGTATTTTGGGGCGGAGGGAGTAAGGAAGAGGGAAGGTAGGGACAGAGAGAGGGAGGAGAAGGACAGACAGAGAGGGAGGAGAAAGACAGACAGAGAGGATGGGGAAGGACAGAGAGAGAGAGGAAGGGGACAGCGAAAATAGGAGAGAAATAATCATTAAGCGAATAGAATATATATGTAGGATAATATTTTTGTTAGAGCTATTCTAACATACAACCCCAAGTTAATCCTGCACAGGGAGGCAATGTGAGAGGAGGGATATAGAAAGTAAGAAGAAGAAAGGGGCGAGAGTACTGGTGAGGCAGAGGTGATAGGGACAGTGTGTGTGTGGTGGCTGGGAGGAGAAAGAGTGTGTTGTGGCTGGGAGGGTAGGGGTTGGAGAGAATCAGTTTGCAACCTCAAGCCACAGAGTATAGGGCGAGAAGCAAAGAAAGGCCCTGCAATGCAATCATTTCTACAAAGACAAAAGGACACATTAAAACAGCAAGTACATTTGGTGAGACAGCCAGTGGGCTGACGTAAGATGTGACTGACAATGTCTGAAGCCAATGGCTAAAGAGACAGTGGGTGAAGTTGATCTGACTCAAAGCCCACTTTACGTATACTGGTAGCGAATGGTCTCTCCACAAGTGAATCAGTAGCAATAGTTATCTTTCCACAACAGAGAGCGACCTGGATGACAGATAATTGTCTCCATCTAAACGCCAATAAAACCAAGATTATGCTCTTTGGCAAGACCCAACAGCTTTGGGCACCTGACTGGTGGCCCTTGGAACTGGGCACGGCACCCACTCTTAAATTGGTGGTAAATAATGTTGGCTTTCGTCTAGATCAGGCACTCACAATGAAAGAGCAGGTTGGGACCACTGCAGGAAGGATTAGTTACTTACCTGTAATCCTAGTTCTCTTCCAGGGGTATTCTCATCAAAGTCATAAGCATTAGAATATTCCCGCCCATGCGCGGGACCCCGGAAACAATATATTATATGTACCCCACATATATATACTCATATATATATATGTATACATATATACATATACCTACCTTGCTTCGCCGGTCCTGGGTGGATTTGGAAGTGGCGCTTAAAAGCATACATATATATATACACACACACACATATATATATATATATATATATACACACACACACATATATATATATATATATATATATATATATATATATATATATATATATATATATAAAAGCAATTGCAGCCAAATAAACAGTAGATCTGATTTATGCTGTAAAGAATTTCCACCATACATGAACATCTGCATTAGAAACATGAGAAACAACACCAAAGATTGTTTAGAAACTGTTTTATTGCTCAGAAAGCAGCAGAAATTCTTATAACTCACTGAAAGCATAGAAAGCTGCCAGGCTGCATTGCAAACACACCGTCTAAAAATACTGAAAAGCTAACCTGTAGCTGCATGTAATAAAAAACTGACACCGTGCCTTTAAGGCACTCATGACCCCCAGTATCCCATCATGCCTCAGGGGTGACAGTTGGGTCAGTTGTTCTTTTCGGAGGCTGAAAAAACCAAGTAAAAAATAGGTTAACAATATCTCCTCATTAAGGAATGTCCTTTGCCGGGGGAGGCGGGAGGGTTGCTTATGACTTTGATGAGGATACCCCTGGAAGAGAACTAGGATTACAGGTAAGTAACTAATCCTTCTCTTCCAGGGGATCCTCATCAATAGTCATAAGCATTAGAATAGAATAGCAAGCCTCACCTCATCCCTGCGGGCAAAGGAATAACATGACAGTAATTTCCCATCAACAAGCCTGAGCAGGCCATAGGCTACCCAAACAGATTCCTCAAGGAGGCTTGCCCTACTTGAGTATCGGCCCTGGAATCCGATTCTAGACAGTAATGCCTCGTAAAGGTATGAACTGATTTCCAGGTTGCAGCCTTGCATATCTCTGACATAGGAATGTCATGTAAGAAAGCTACTGTGGCCGCTTTCCCTCTTGTAGAATGCGCCTTGGGTGACATCAATAAAGGTTTGCCTGCAAGCTGATAGTCCAATTTAATGCAGGAGACAATCCATTTGGAGATGGATCTCTTGGCCGCTGGAAAGCCCGTTCTCATTGAACCATAGTTCACAAACAGTTGATCCGTTTTCCTGATCCCCTTGGTCTTTTCCAAATAGAACTTGAGCACTGTCTTAAGATCCAAGGAGTGCAGTGACCGCTCGGCTGGGGTTGTAGGGTTTGGAAAAAACGAAGGGAGGGAAATGGACTGATATATATGAAAATCAGAAACCACCTTAGGTAAGCTGAGCTCTCAGGACTACTCTATTGTGGTGGAAAACAGTATATGGTTCCTTTGTACAGAGCGCTTGTATTTCACTAACGCTGCGCACTAACGTAATCGCCACTAAAAAGGCTGCTTTCCAAGAGAGATGTTGCAAAAAGGCCTTGTGGATGGGTTCGAAAGGAGGTGACATTAACCTGGATAGAACCAGGTTCAATTCCCAAGGAAAAGCAGGATATCGCACAGGGGGATAGACTTTTTTCAACCCCTGTAGGAAGTCCTTGACCACCGGAACCTGAAAGAAAGAAATCTGGTTAGGTGATTTTCTGTACGCTACTATGGCTGACAGATGCACTCTAATGGAAGCATATTTCAACCCAGAAGTTGCCAAGGAAAGGAGGTATGGAAGGATTACTTCTTCCTGCCCTTTAGTAGGATCTAGGTGACGATCCCTACACCATATGTAAAACCTTTTCCACTTGAACGCATAAGACGCTCTCGTGGAAGGTCTCTTAGCCTCTTTTAAAATGTGCATACATTCGGGAGGCAGGTTCAGGTGCCCATATTGCAGGACCTCAGGGGCCATGCTGTCAGGTTCAGTGATGGGAGGCTGGGATACAGTATCCTCCCGTTCATCTTGCTCAACAGGTCGGGTCTGCAAGGAAGTCATCTGTGTGGACACACAGACAGATGCAAAAGGTCCGGGTACCACCACTGCCGTGGCCAATCCGGAGCTATCAAGATCATCTCCATGTCCGACCTGAGGAGCTTGGACACTACCTTCGGAATCAGAGCCAGGGGCGGAAACGCGTAAGCAAATGTTCCTGACCAATCCATCAGGAGAGCATTCCCCTGCGTCCCTGGTCGGTGGAATCTGGACGCGAAGGCGTGGCATTTTGCGTTTTCGTCGTCTGCAAACAAGTTGGACGACCCCAACAACGAAAAAGTTATTCTACCACTTCGTCATTTAGCACCCAGTCTGGCTGATCTTCGAAGTGCCTGTTGAGTGTGTCTGCCTTGGTGTTTAATTCAATGAATGTGTCTGAGAACCGCACTCTGTATTTAAAAAATTGAAACCGAATATTTTGATAAGTGTGCTATGTCAGATTGATGCCTGCTAGCATTAATGTAAATCTGAAAGTGGCCTAGCCCCTATCGGCTGCTAGGACTCTGACATGCAACCACAGAAAGAACTATTCCATTATAACATTTTAATCATGTCGAATGAACGTTTTAGCAATCAAAATTCATAATGCATTCATTTTTACATTTCGTTGTACTATACAATACAGAAGTTGCATTTGACAGTGATAACCATAATACATTTCATTACATAACCCAATGCATTTCGGAACTAAAAATTCCTTCGTCAGCGGTCTGTCAAAAAAAGGAAAAATAAAGGGAACGTTTCAGTTTGATGCCTTCACATTTAGTAATAAACAACTTTGCATTTGACTGGTTAATTTACTCAATGTTATTGTTCTACATGGTCTTTTAGTAGCAATTTACTGATTTTGATTTTTTTTTTTAGTGATGAACCAAATTGTAAATGATGAGTTTAAAAAATGCAGGACTAGATCTTACCTAATTGAAAGCTATTAGCATGCTAGAACACGCGTAATGCCACATTGCGAGTCTGTTGGAATCTGCACGAGAGAAGAAATGTACATCGTTTAGGCGCTGAACGCCAGAATTATCCGAAATAGTTGATTCCCAAAGTTTTGGGCTTACCTATACCAACAGATGTTTTGGGAATTTAATGGCAACCTAGAAAATAGATGCGATCTGTCAGAATATTCAGAGATTGTCAAGAGAGTGCCGGTAGCAACATAAAATGTAAAGTCAAAATCGCTCACCTGTGTGAGTTGAAAACCGAATGCGGAAATCGTGAAATTGAATCCCGTGTAAAAACGGCAACTGTAGAGAAAATAGAAGAGTATACAAACTCTTGCGGAAAGCGAAGGTTACTGATTACTCAAATTCAATGTCAGCTTAAGAAGCAGCTTACCCGCTTTAAACAGTGAACTCAGACGAACGACTTCCTCGTTTTCGTTGAACACACAAGCAGAGAGTCCGTTTTCAGTTTGAATTTACCTAGAGCGTAGCTAAGCGACATAAGTGTAGGACTAGTCAGCGTGATCCGGAACTCTCGGGTGGTTTCACCAACTGATTCTGAATGCCGTATTTAGTCTCAGTTGCGTTTGCTTAGAGAGTATTCAGTTCACTAATGCTTAGAGAGTATTCAATTCACGAATAAAAATAATAATGAAATGAGGGATGTGAATAAGACGGAATGATCACTGAAGAAGGACTATCTACAAAGGATTCAAATCAAGAAAGGACTAGTGATCTAGCTTAATGGACATCAAGAAAGGACTGGAATTTGAAGAAAAACTATATGGCTCCTAATTTCAAATGACATTGTGCTCCGAATGGCAAAAAAAGACCAAATATCCCAAGGGATTTTACGTGAAACTTTTTACATTAAAACGCCTAGTCATATTAACTGAAATATCAGTCGTGTAGGCTGAATTGAATCTCTGCAGTAGTCATCATAACTCATTATCTAATGTAAATTAATTCAAAAAATTAATTTTGCTAAATGACAATGGTATTGCATATCAAGTCTCATTGTTTTAAATGAAGTCTCTATAATAACCGATGTATATCATGATTAAATAAACTGAATGACGTTTTTAATGTCACTATGTCTCATTTGTCAAGTATAATAAGACAATTACAAATTATTCTATTGTCAACACATGGTGCTTAAGAACTGAAATATATGTTCAACAATAACCTATGGAGTAACCATATATATCAATGTATCAGAAAATGTGGTGTATCTCAAGCTCTGGTTAGTGAAAACCCTATTGTGGTGTTGATGTGTATCTATGTGTCAAGATCTTTAGTTGATTTCAAGCTCTAATGTATGTGTCATTTAGAGGAAACATGCCATCTCCAATTTGTCATTGAGTCCCAGTGGTGCCAGAGTCTGTAATTTTTTGATCCAGAATACTTCTTGTTGGAGAAGAGTTTTGGAGTCAACTAAATATCTTGACACATAGATACACATCAACACCACAATAGGGTTTTCACTAATCAGAGCTTGAGATACACAACATTTTCTGATACATTGATATATATGGTTACTCCACAGGTTATTGTTGAACATATAATTCAGTTCTTAAGCACCACGTGTAGACAATAGAATAATTTGTAATTGTCTTATTATGCTTGACAAATGAGACGTAGTGACATTAAAAACGTCATTCAGTTTATTTAATCATGATATACATCGGTTATTATAGAGACTTTTTGTTTTTTGAAAAATATATTTATTGCGGAAAACATAGAAGACACAATCCAGCATAACCTCTCAGAAAGACCGAGAGTAGAGATTAGCCACATGTAACATTCAGGATAAGACACAGCCACATGGGCCCACATCCCGGAGGTTGGGCGGCGTAAAGTCAGTACATGCCACAGATTAATCATAGTCGTTTGTAAACAGTACGCATATATCATTGTGACCGCTGGTTTTCATATATGCCCTCTCCTACACCCTCCATGGAACCCTGCTCCTATCTTCCCGGACAGATATATTTCTCAATAGAACATAGTCTAATATAGAACAACAAACAAACCCCCCTGTGCGTGGCATCAATAATAAGGTACGTGCAAAAGTCAGGTTATCCATTTAAGGCCCGAGAAGGTGCAGACATCACATTCAGAAGTAATCATTTGGGAATCAAAACAAATCACAGATATATACGACAGGGAACATTAGTGTGCGCCCAGCAGGGCATTACTCCGGGCCAGGGCCCTCCAACACGTCTCCCTGCCCATCCTCTTCGGATCCAGACCCCCCAGGTGTGAACAATTCGGCACTAGTGGCATCTGAGTCATTATCCAGCAACCCCTCTGCAAACATCATCCTCCAAGCAAGTAGGTCTTCCTGAAGTTTTTCATCGTGGCGCGTGCGCTGCATATGTGTCTCCTCAGCTAAGGACCACTCTCTAACATCCTTTAGCCAGAGGGATATCTTGGGAGCTCTCTGCCCCATCCAAGTTATAGCCACGCGCCGCCTTGCCAACACTAATAACAACTGCAGAAACTTGTAGGGCAAATTCCTCTTTTTGGGCTTGAGTACCGGGGCGAAGAGACAATGGAGCGGATCTAGGGCAATCCGGAGGTTTGTAGCACGGCCAATGTGGTCCACCCCCTTGTAGGAGAGTAGGGTCTGCAATCCTATGATCACCAAGATTTTTTGCTTTTGTTTCACTGGTTTACGACTTTCTCTGGCTGTGGGCCTGCCAATCAGACCCACAGCCTTGCTGTTCTCTCACTAAATTGACACGTGTACCTTAGGTGCATTATCCAATTGGTACTGGGCCACCTTATCAGACCCCGTAACTCAGGGCATAGGTGTACCCAGGGGCTGAAGCATGTATTATG
This sequence comes from Lissotriton vulgaris, assembly GCF_964263255.1. Lineage (NCBI taxonomy): Eukaryota > Metazoa > Chordata > Amphibia > Caudata > Salamandridae > Lissotriton > Lissotriton vulgaris. Next base: position 771,581,328 of record NC_141685.1, on the reverse strand, counting down.
CCACCCCTGGATGGCCATCTAAATCTGACACAACTGGCTGCACGACAGCTGGGGCAAGGTGGTGTAATCACCCTTTGCTTTAGATATAGTATACCTATATCTAACCCTAAAATGGACACACAGATTCCTATCAGTCACTCCTATGGCAGGCCTTGACAATCCTGAAGGCAGAGTGCTTGGAATCGTGTGAGATGGTGCTCTGGCGTGAGCTGAGCCCGTTTGCATCTTGCGGAACCAAGTCCTAATAGCTGTTCCATGATAACGCATACCATATACTCTTAAGTGCATTATAATCCTCGCGGTTAAATGCTATCTCTGGTATCGCTTTATCAAAACATGTCGAGTAAGGTGTCATACGACTTGGAATACTAACCCCTCGCCAATTCTGACAACTGGGTTAGCATTCCACCCTTCTAGAGGGACACGACATGTATGTAACTGTGAACCCCGGTTAAAGTTAACTCGAGCCTCAGCATCACAAAATGGATGCTGCCACCACAGACACGAGTCTGACCCCCTGCAGCTGGGGGTCCTTCCAGTGAGGGGAGCTTGGACAAAGGGTTTCCTGTCAGGGGCGGTGCTAGCACCATCCCAGACAGGGTTTTGTGTATCCTGGGTAGGCAGGGCTTTACAGGAAGGTGACTGCAAGTGGCACCCCGGTGCTCACTATGCATCTGCCGGCTAGAACCAGTTCCAGGGGCACACCAGTCCCTGGCCTGGGGAAAGTCCGGCAAGGGAGAGGGGTGTAACCACCCCCCTTCCTGGTCCCACCCCTAGTGCAGGACCTAGTCGCGTACCCACCCCTTTCTTTAGGATAAAGGCAGGAGCGGGGACCCTTCCAAATTAGATCATCTTTGAATCCTGAAACTACTTTCTACGAAAGGAACTCTCGACTTCTTCTCAAGATTTCTCCCTTGTGACTAAGGAGTAGTCACCCTGCATCCGCAGGCACCACCTAAGAACACTGCGGTTTGCTGCACGTCCTTCCTCCGGAATCCGACTGACCAGCACGACGAGACCCGGCTTCCCTGGCACCTCTGACCTCTACCTACCTCTACAGCTAAGCTGAGAACCGTAGGTGCGACGAGACCTCGAGGGACCGGCCATCATCAGAACTGCACGACTTCTATCCAGCACAACCGCCGAGGGATCCTCGAGTGAGTGCTTTGGGGTCCGAGAAGCCCCGACCCTGAGCAGCTCCAGCACCGAAGTCCAGCCCCCCAGCATCCACGAGATCTGCGTGGGGCCCTTCTGCTCCTTGCTGCTCACCGCGTTGTCCAGGTCACTTGCCCGTTGGCTACTGGCCTGTTTGACGACGAACTTCGACACTTCCACCGTTGGTCTGATTGCTCCAGGCTGGCCCTTGCTCCCCTCCAACAGAGGAGCACCCCGGACCCTCCTGGTCCACTCCAGACGCCATCTTAGGTCCACCGCGTGGGCTTGCATTTGCCAAGACTTGTTGCCCCAATCCTGGGCCCAGCGACGTCGACAGCAGATACCACCGTGGGACAGCTCGCCCTCCATCCTGGTCGCCGACAACGCCTCCTGGTCCGAGAGACTGCAGAGCACAGCGTCGCCCACTCACCTGGTCGAGGTGACTCCATCCGGTGCCATCCTGGTGCCCATCTAATCACTGGCTAGTGATTCAGAACTTGGTCCCCTCTGCTTACAGGTATCCATCTTCTTCAACCCAGGCTTGTGTTGCATCGATCCATCTTCACTGGTCGCCTGCCAGCAACTTCTTCTTTCAGGCTACTGGTTCGTCAACGAGGATTCCCGGCGACACTTGAACCCTATGCAGCCGCAGCCCCTGGGCTAGGTAAACCGAGTACCACGGTGCTCCAGCGTAGATCCACTCTCTAAGTGTCTAGATCCACTTTCGTTTTTGACCTACCTAGTCGGGTTCGCCTGAGAACACTAACTTTTGCTTTTACTAGCCTCCATAGACTTTGTCCCGCATCCCGCGTGAGAGTGCACACTCTGCACCCGAGTCCCCTAGGCCTCCTGCTAGTAATCTGAAGGTTCAGTAGTCCAGTCCTAGCGATTCCAAACCCTATGAGATTAGTACTTACCTGCTAGTAATTTCGCATTCCACTTTTGTAGTATATGGTTTTTCGTGCCCCTCGGGCATTTGTGTAAATTGTGCAACTTATAGTATTTTCGTAAGAGTTTTGTTGTGTGCTTAGTACCCTGTTCTCATAAAGAGTACAGGGCTGTTGTGATCTAAATAAATACACTGTTTATTTTCATAACACTTGTGTGTTGTCCTTTCACTTGGTGATCAAGGGGTATATGTGATGGTATAACAGCTGGCTTAACACGCCCTCTAGAGTTTAGCCCGAAGACTGCTCGTATCCATGCTACTAGGATAGCTGGTCTATAAAGGTTGACTTACAACCAATCACCATAAGGGTTGTTTGGACTGATACAAAGTGCTCACTAGAATAGTGAACATTATATATCAGGCCAACTTCTCACATTGGTGAGCAGCGGTTGGGATTTGAGCTTGCTGTTGTTTTACTACACGTATCCTAAGAATATCATTGTGAAAGATCACATAAGTTAAGGTACATATAACTTAGCTTAGAATACTCTGAGTTCTACTGAACCGGCTGTTGTAGTTTAACAAGGCTTAGCACACCTTGACTACAACTCTTAGCAAGGGATCAGTAGGCAAACAAATAGTGTAGGTAGGTGCATCACTTACACCACACTAGAAGCATGTCTAACCACGGAGAGTCTTCAGAGACCCCTCTTGTGGTTGTGGACCCTCCACAGGTCCCTTCCAGATATGCTGCACTTAGCTTCCAAGAGATGAGACAAATCTGTACATCCAGGAAGCTAAGACAGGGTTCTAATCCTACCATTCCTTTTCTGATTGGTCTCTTAGAGACTTATGATGCCAGGAGGTCTGCCAACACAGATCCTTCTCATCCAGATGGGAATATGCCCCCCTTACAGGGTCCCTTTGATAACCATGACCACCCCCTCCAGGAGGCAGATGATGCTGAGGGTGAGGATGAAGATGAGTTATCAGGGGAGGAGGCAGACAAAGGTCAGGTAGAAGTCAGTAGACTCACTAGGACCAACCTACGTAGGCATGAGAATGGATTTGGGGGACCCCCAGGGCCACTCTCAGGCAGACTTAACATTGGGAATGGACGAGATAGGTCTCTATCCAGAGGCTCTAACAGATCCATTCGAACCAATGGCTCTCAGACCTCTTCTCGTAGAGGGATGTCATCCCCTAAGAGGAGGGAGCATGAAGCTAAGATGAGGGAGGCCACTCTGAGGATTGAAAGGGAAGAACTTGCCCTGGCCAAAGAGAGGCTTGCCTTTGCTAGAGAGCAAAAGTTAAGTGGGTTAGATCTCACTGGTGGCAGCATTCTCCCAAGAGAAAAAGACAGGAGTTTAGACACTAGACACCTGAGTAAGATAGTGCCCCCCTTTAAACAAGGGGATGATATCCACAAATGGATGACTGCTTTGGAGAGGGCTTGCACTGTACAGTGTGTCCCCCAGAGTCAGTGGGCAGCTATCTTTTGGCTCTCCTTTGAAGGTAAAGGTAGAGACAAGCTCCTCACTACTAGAGCTGAGGATGCTAACAATTACCAAGTCCTGAAAAATATACTGATAGATGGGTTTGGCCTAACCACTGAGCAGTACAGGTTGCTGTTCAGGGATACCCAGAAAACTCAGTCTCAGGATTGGTCTGACTTTGTGGATTGTGCCACTAAGGCTTTGGAGGGCTGGTTGCTGGGCAGTAAGGTTACTGATTATACAGGATTGTACAATCTGATCATGAGGGAACAGATTTTAAACAATTGTCAGAACCAGTTGTTGCATCAGCACCTTGTTGACTCAGATCTGACCTCTCCCCAAGAATTGGGAAAGAAGGCAGACAGATGGGTCAGAACAAGGGTTAAGCAAACCAGGGCCAGAACCAGGGTGGTCAGAAGAAAGCAGACCAGAAGGGTAAAGATAACAATGGTGAACAAAATGACCAGAAGTCTTCAACAGGTCCCCAACAACCCAAAGAGGGTGGGGGTCAGGCTTCCCAGAAGAAGAAGAATCAAGAAGGCCAGTCTAAAAGATGGTGCCAATACTGTAAAAGTAAAACTCACTGGTTTAGTGAGTGCACCAAGAAAGGAGGGCAAACTCCTGCCACTGCAGCCCCTAAGGCAACTGCACCCCCTAGTACAGTCAGCAGTGGTAGTGCACCTCCCAAGGGATTAGTTGGGTTAACCTTGGGTTCTGAGGGGTATGACAACTTAGTTGGCACACTCACTCAGGCTGTCCTTGTCTGTACAGGGGATATGGATATATCCCCTGATGTCAATCCCAATACTTTGGGCAAATACAGGCAGACACCTTTGATAAATGGCAAAATGGCTCAGGCCTATAGGGACACTTGTGCCAGTGTCACCATGGTGACATCTAACTTTGTGGACCCTGGACAGATCATGCCAGGTACAGATTTCCTGGTGACCAATGCCAGCAACGTCACTACCAGTCATAGTATGGCGATTGTTGCTTTCTCCTGGGGAGGGGTAAATGGCCAAAAGAAGGTTGTAGTTAGTTCAGACCTCCCAGTGGATTGTTTGTTGGGCAATGATTTGGAGTCATCACAATGGTCAGAAGTGGAGCAGAGGACTCACATGGAGATGTTAGGCTTGCCAGCACATGTGCTTGCTGTGACTAGGTCACAGGCCAGAAAATGCCCCACTGAACAGGTGCTGGATCCTGGAACAATGGGCCAGACACCTCCCAAGAAGAAGAGCAGTAGGGTTAAGGCATTGCCTTCCCCCTTGCCCCAGGTTGAGGATCAAGTCTCAGAGGAGGCTGACCTACAGGAATTGAGGGAAACTGAGCCTAAAGAATTTGAACTTGATCAAGTTGAATTTCTGGGCTCAGGGGGACCCTCAAGAGAAAACCTGGGGAAGGAACAGTTAGACTGCCCTTCCCTTGAACCCCTCAGACAGCAGGCTTCTGCTGAGGCTGCAGGGAACGCCACAGGTACCCACAAGGTATACTGGGATGATGGACTCCTGTACACTGAGGCAAGAGACCCCAAACCTGGTGCAACCAGGAGGCTGGTTATCCCCTTGTCTCAGAGAGGTTCCCTTCTTACCTTGGCCCATGATATTCCCTTAGCAGGACACTTAGGCCAGACAAAGACTTGGGACAGGCTTGTTTCACACTTTCACTGGCCTCACATGAATGGAGATACCAGGGAGTTTTGTCGCTCCTGTGTCACTTACCAAGCCAGTGGTAAGTCAGGTGGCACAACAAAGGCCCCCCTTATACCAATGCCTGTGGTGGGGGTGCCCTTTGAAAGAGTGGGGATTGACATTGTTGGTCCAATGGAACCCCAGACAGCATCAGGGCACAAGTTTATACTGGTGGTAGTGGATCATGCCACTAGGTATCCTGAAGCTATTCCACTTAGGACCACTACAGCACCTGTAGTGGCAAGAGCCCTAGTTGGAGTGTTCTCCAGAGTGGGCTTCCCTAAGGAGGTTGTCTCTGACAAAGGTGCAAACTTCATGTCAAGCTACTTAACTGCTATGTGGAAGGAATGTGGTGTCAACTACAAGTTCACTACACCCTATCATCCACAATGCAATGGGCTTGTTGAAAGGTTCAACAGGACCCTAAAAGGGATGATTCATGGACTACCTGAAAAGCTCAGGCGTAGATGGGATGTCCTGATTCCCTGCCTTTTGTTTGCTTACAGAGAGGTCCCACAGAAGGGGGTTGGCTTCAGCCCTTTTGAACTTCTGTATGGGCATCCTGTGAGAGGACCCCTGTGTTTGGTGAAGGAAGGATGGGAGAGACCTCTCAAAAAGCCTGCAACCAGCATAGTGGACTATGTACTTGGTCTCCGCTCCAGGATGGCTGAGTATATGGAAAAGGCATCTGAAAACCTTAAGGCCAGCCAAGAACTCCAAAAAGCTTGGCATGACCAAAAGGCTGTCCTGACTGTGTATCAGCCTGGACAGAAGGTGTGGGTGTTGGAGCCAGTGGTCCCAGCAGCGCTCAAAGACAAATGGTCTGGGCCCCACACAATCCTTGAGCAAAAGGGAGAGGTCACCTACCTGGTGGACCTTGGAACTCCCAGCAGCCCCCACAGGGTGCTCCATTTAAACAGGCTCAACGCATATGTCGACAGGAAGGACATGAGCTTGCTCATGGCCATAGATGAGGGACAGGAGGAAGAGAGTGACCCTCTCCTAGACCTGCTCACTCAGAATCCTGATGATGGATCAGTAGATGGTGTTGTCTTTTGTGGCAGCCTCTCTGAACATCAACAGAAGGATTGCAAACAAGTTCTTCAATCCTTCAGGCATATGTTCTCTCTAACACCCAGTCAAACCAATTGGTGTACCCATGAGGTTGACACTGGTGACAGCTTGCCAGTTAAGAGTAAAATCTACAGGCAGCCTGATCATGTTAGAGACTGCATCAAAACAGAAGTGCAGAAAATGTTGGAGTTGGGAGTCATTGAACCCTCAGATAGCCCTTGGGCTAGTCCAGTAGTTCTAGTGCCAAAGCCTCACACCCAGGGTGGTAAGAAAGAGATGAGGTTTTGCGTAGACTACAGAGGTCTCAATGCAGTCACTAAGACTGATGCCCACCCAATACCAAGGGCAGATGAACTTATAGATAGATTGGCTTCTGCCAACTACTTAAGTACATTTGACCTGACAGCTGGGTATTGGCAAATCAGGTTAGCTGAGGATGCCAAGCTTAAGACAGCATTTTCTACCCCTGGTGGGCATTATCAATTTGTGGTAATGCCCTTTGGTTTGAAAAATGCACCTGCCACCTTCCAAAGGCTGGTGAATCATGTTCTCACTGGGCTGGATGACTTCTTCTGTGCAGCATATCTTGATGATATAGCTTTCTTTAGCTCCACCTGGGAGGATCACCTGGTCCACCTGAGGAAAGTGTTAGAGGCACTGCAAGCAACAGGTCTCACTATCAAGGCCACAAAGTGCCAGATAGGGCAGACACAGGTTGTATACTTGGGCCACCTTGTAGGTGGAGGCCAAGTTCAGCCACTGGAGAGCAAGATACAGTCAATCAGGGACTGGGCTCCTCCAACCACCCAGACTCAGGTTCGAGCTTTCTTGGGCCTGACTGGTTATTACAGAAAGTTTGTCAGGAATTATGGATCAATTGTGACTCCACTTAATGAACTGACAAGTAAAAAGATGCCAAAGAAAGTTCAGTGGACAGCAGGCTGTCAAAAAGCATTCGATGACCTAAAGCAGGCCATGTGCACAGCACCTATCCTCAAGAGTCCAGACTGCTCCAAACAATTCATTGTCCAAACAGATGCTTCTGAGTTGGGTGTGGGGGCTGTTCTATCTCAACTGAATTTTGATGGTCAAGACCAGCCCATTGCTTTTATAAGCAGAAGGCTGACCCCCAGAGAGAAAAATTGGTCAGCTATTGAGAGGGAGGCCTTTGCTGTGGTTTGGGCCCTGAAGAAACTGAGGCCATACTTGTTTGGCACTCATTTCAAAATTCAGACCGACCATAAGCCCCTCTTATGGCTAAATCAGATGAAGGGTGAAAACCCCAAACTGCTTAGGTGGTCCATTTCCCTACAGGGGATGGATTTTACAGTGGAGCATAGACCTGGCACTGATCATGGCAATGCAGATGGGCTCTCCAGGTATTTCCACTTAGAGCAAGAAGACTCACCTGGTCAAGGTTAGTTTATTGTCCCAAAGTTTGGGGGGGGGGGGTCATGTAGGAGAGTAGGGTCTGCAATCCTATGATCACCCAGATGTTTTGCTTTTGTTTCACTGGTTTACGACTTTCTCCGGCTGTGGGCCTGCCAATCAGACCCACAGCCTTGCTGTTCTCTCACTAAATTGACATGTGTACCTTAGGTGCATTATCCAATTGGTACTGGGCCACCTTTTCAGACCCCGTAACTCAGGACATAGGTGTACCCAGGGCCTACCAGGGGCTGAAGCATGTATAATGCCACCCCTGGATGGCCATCTAAATCTGACACAACTGGCTGCACGACAGCTGGGGCAAGGTGGTGTAATCACCCTTTGCTTTAGATATAGTATACCTATATCTAACCCTAAAATGGACACACAGATTCCTATCAGTCACTCCTATGGCAGGCCTTGACAATCCTGAAGGCAGAGTGCTTGGAATCGTGTGAGATGGTGCTCTGGCGTGAGCTGAGCCCGTTTGCAGCTTGCGGAACCAAGTCCTAATAGCTGTTCCATGATAACGCATACCATATACTCTTAAGTGCATTATAATCCTCGCGGTTAAATGCTATCTCTGGTATCGCTTTATCAAAACATGTCGAGTAAGGTGTCATACGACTTGGAATACTAAACCCTCGCCAATTCTGGCGACGGGGTTAGCATTCCACCCTTCTAGAGGGACACAACATGTATGTAACTGTGAACCCCGGTTAAAGTTAACTCGAGCCTCAGCATCACAAAATGGATGCTGCCACCACAGACACGAGTCTGACCCCCTGCAGCTGGGAGTCCTTCCAGCGAGGGGAGCTTGGACAAAGGGTTTCCTGTCAGGGGCGGTGCTAGCACCATCCCAGACAGGTTTGTGTATCCTGGGTAGGCAGGGCTTTACAGGAAGGTGACTGCAAGTGGCACCCCGGTGCTCACTATGCATCTGCCGGCTAGAACCAGTTCCAGGGGCACACCAGTCCCTGGCCTGGGGAAAGTACGGCATGTGAGAGGGGTGTAACCACCCCCCATCCTGGTCCCACCCCTGGGGCAGGACCTAGTCGCGTACCCACCCCTTTCTTTAGGATAAAGGCAGGAGCGGGGACCCTTCCAAATTAGATCATCTTTGAATCCTAAAACTACTTTCTACGAAAGGAACTCTCGACTTCTTCTCAAGATTTCTCCCTTGTGACTAAGGAGTAGTCACCCTGCATCCGCAGGCACCACCTAAGAACACTGCGGTTTGCTGCACGTCCTTCCTCCGGAATCCGACTGACCAGCACGACGAGACCCGGCTTCCCTGGCACCTCTGACCTCTACCTACCTCTACAGCTAAGCTGAGAACCGTAGGTGCGACGAGACCTCGAGGGACCAGCCATCATCAGAACTGCACGACTTCTATCCAGCACGACCGCCGAGGGATCCTCGAGTGAGTGCTTTGGGGTCCGAGAAGCCCCGACCCTGAGCAGCTCCAGCACCGAAGTCCAGCCCCCCAGCATCCACGAGATCTGCGTGGGGCCCTTCTGCTACTTGCTGCTCACCGCGTTGTTCAGGTCACTTGCCCGTTGGCTACTGGCCCGTTTGACGACGAACTTCGACACTTCCGCCGCTGGTCTGATTGCTCCAGGCTGGCCCTTGCTCCCCTCCAACAGAGGAGCACCCCGGACCCTCCTGGTCCACTCCAGACGCCATCTTAGGTCCACCGCGTGGGCTTGCATTTGCCAAGACTTGTTGCCCCAATCCTGGGCCCAGCGACGTCGACAGCAGATACCACCGTGGGACAGCTCGCCCTCCATCCTGGTCGCCGACAACGCCTCCTGGTCCGAGAGACTGCAGAGCACAGCGTCGCCCACTCACCTGGTTGAGGTGACTCCATCCGGTGCCATCCTGGTGCCCATCTAATCACTGGCTAGTGATTCAGAAATTGGTCCCCTCTGCTTACAGGTATCCATCTTCTTCAACCCAGGCTTGGGTTGCATCGATCCATCTTCACTGGTCGCCTGCCAGCAACTTCTTCTTTCAGGCTCCTGGTTCGTCAACGAGGATTCCCGACGACACTTGAACCCTATGCAGCCGCAGCCCCTGGGCTAGGTAAACCGAGTACCACGGTGCTCCAGCGTAGATCCACTCTCTAAGTGTCTAGATCCACTTTCGTTTTTGACCTACCTAGTCGGGTTCGCCCGAGAACACTAACTTTTGCTTTTACTAGCCTCCATAGACTTTGTCCAGCATCCCGCGTGAGAGTGCACACTCTGCACCCGAGTCCCCTAGGCCTCCTGCTAGTAATCTGAAGGTTCAGTAGTCCAGTCCTAGCGATTCCAAACCCTATGAGATTAGTACTTACCTGCTAGTAATTTCGCATTCCACTTTTGTAGTATATGGTTTTTCGTGCCCCTCGGGCATTTGTGTAAATTGTGCAACTTATAGTATTTTCGTAAGAGTTTTGTTGTGTGCTTAGTACCCTGTTCTCATAAAGAGTACAGGGCTGTTGTGATCTAAATAAATACACTGTTTATTTTCATAACACTTGTGTGTTGTCCTTTCACTTGGTGTTCAAGGGGTATATGTGATGGTATAACAGCTGGCTTAACACGCCCTCTAGAGTTTAGCCCGAAGACTGCTCGTATCCATGCTACTAGGATAGCTGGTCTATAAAGGTTGACTTACAACCAATCACCATGAGGGTTGTTTGGACTGATACAAAGTGCTCACTAGAATAGTGAACATTATATATCAGGCCAACTTCTCACACTGAAGGGCAGACAAGAAGGCTTTGATGCAGGGAAGGGGAGCAGACGAAGCCTTGCCCTATGTGGTGCATCACACAGCGGGAGTCTTTTCTGCTAATACCATCTTGTTTGATGTTAGTTTAGCGGAATGAGTCTGTGATATCTTGAAAATGAAAATGAAAATGAAAATAAGACTATATGAGACTTTAAACTAAAACGTATAGGGCAGACTTATCTCTCCTGAATTGGATCTGCCTTTCCCTGGCTGTGGGCCTGCTAAACAGACCCACAGCCTAGCTGTGCTCTCTCTAAATTGACAACCATGTACCTTAGGTGCATATCTAATTGGATACTGAGTCACCTTATCAGTCCCTGTACAGTGTACCTTAGGTACCCAGGGCATAGGTGCACCCAGGGCCTACCAGGGGCTGCAGCATGTATAATGCCACCCCTGGCTGGCCATCCAAATCTGACACAACTGGCTGATCAATCAGCTGGGGCAAGGTGGTGTAATCACCCTTTGCTTTAGATATAGTATCCCTATATCTAACCCTAGAATGGACACATATCCTCCTATCAGTCACTCCTATGGCAGGCCTTATCAATCCTGAAGGCAGAGTGCTTGGAATTATGTGAGATGGTGCTCTAGCATGAGCTGAGCCTGTCTGCAGCTTTCGGAACCAAGTCCTTTAGCTGTTTCCATGATAACGCTATACCATATACTCTTAAGTGCATTATAATACTCGCAGTTATTGCCAACTTTGGTATAGCATTATCTAAACATGTCGAGTAAGGTGTCATACGAATTGGAATACTACCCCCTCGCCAATTCTGGCGACGGGGGTAGCATTCCACCCTTCTAGAGGGACACGACATGTATGTAACTGTGAACCCCGGTTAAAGTTAACTCGAGCCTCAGCATCACAAAATGGATGCTGCCACCACAGACACAAGTCTGACCTCCTGCTGCTGGGAGTCCTTCCAGCCAGGGAGGCTTGGACAAAGGGTTTCCTGCCTTGGGAGGTGCTAGCACCACCCCAGACAGGATTTTGTGTATTAGGTAGGACAGGGCTGAAAGGAATGAGACATGTCTGGGGCACACAAGGTGTCCCTGTGCATACTCCGGTCTAAACCAGTTCCTGGGGCACTCCAGCCCCAGAGCTGGCGCAAGACCGGACAAAGGATAGGGGGTGTAACCAACCCCCTTCCTGGTCCCACCCAGAGGAGGGACCTAGTCGTAGTACAGCACCCTTTAGCCGGATAAAGGTAGGAGCTGGTCCCATTCCAAATTAGATTATCCTGAACAACTTTACAAGAAGAAACTCTGGACTTCGACTTCTGCTCCACAGAAGACTGAAGAGATCTCCGGATTGTCCACCTTGCACAAGCAGGCACCATCAGCGTCCAGCGGCTTCCCTTTGTCGTCTTCCTTCAAGGATCCAGACTTCAGAGCCCAACGAGACCCGGATTCCCGGACCTCTCCGACCTCTACCTACATCTGCAGCTCAGCTGAGATCCGTGGGTGCGACGAGACACGTGGGACCGGCCATCTTGAAAGAAGCAGCACTTTTCTCCAGCACGACTTCTGAGGTATCCTCGTCCAAGTGCTTTGGGGACTGAGAAGCCCCGACCCCGAGCAGCTCCTGCACCGAAGACCAGCCCTCCAGCATCCACGAGATCTGCGTGGGGCCCTTCTGCCTGTTTGCTGCTCGACGCGTTGTCTGGTCACTTGCCGGCTGGCTAGTGAGCTCCTAGACGACGAACTCCGAAATCTTCACTGCTGGTCTGGTTGCTCCAGACTGGCCCTTGCTCCCTTCCAAAGGACGAGCGCCCCGGACCCTCCTGGTCCACTCCAGACGCCGTTTCCACTCACCGAGTGGGTTGCCTTTGCCAAGGCCTGTTGACTCCGAATGCGAAGCCGACACCGCCGACAGCGAGAGCCTGCGTGGGACAGCTCGTGCCTCCACCCTGGTCGTCGAAGACACCACCTGGTCCACGTGGCTGCAGAGACAAGCGTCCACCTTCACCTGATCGCGACGACGACATCTGGTTCCACTCCTGGTTCCACTCCAGTCACTGGCTAGTGGCTTTGAACAGTGTCCCCTCTGCTTTCAGGTTCTTCTCTTCACTGATCCACCCTTGGATCACACCGGACATCTTCCTCCTGATCGCCTGCAGCATCTTTTCCTCCAGGCTCCATAGACTTCAACGCCGGAACCCAACACGATTTGGCACCTATGCACCCGCAGCCCGTGGGTGAGGTAACACGAGCATTTCGGTGCTCAAGGGTAGCTTGACTCTCCTAGTGTCCAGATCCACAGTCATTTTAGTTCTATCTAGTCAGGATTGTCCGTACTCACCTTTTTCTTGAACTGTACTGTCCGTAGACACTGTTACGCATCTCGCGTGTGAGTTCACACTCTGCACACGCGTTCCGTGGGCCTCCTTTTACCTACCTAGAGTTAGTATAGCGTGGTCCCAGCGATCTTACAGCCTCTGGACAGCTCCATTCCTTTTATCTACTTTCACATTCCACTTACTTAGTATATGGTTTGTCGTGCCCCTAGGCTACCATTGTAATTGGTGCAACTTAGACGTATTTTTCCTAAGAGATTGTCATGTGCTTAGCCCTCTGATCTCATAAAGAGTTCAGAGGTGTATGTTAGTTAATAAATACTTGTTTATTTTCATAACAACCTGTGTGGTGTCCTTTCACTTGGTATTCAATTGGTTATATGTGGTAAAACAGCTGGCTTCACATGCCAAAAGAGTTTAGCCTAAGACTGCTTTGTCCATGCTACCATTAGGCTAGCTGGTCTATAAGGTTGACTTACAACCAATCACCATAAGGGTTGTTTGGACTGATACAAGGTGATCACTAGAACTAGTGAGCATCATATATCAGGCCAACTTCTCACAAAATGTATTATGGTTATCACTGTCAAATGCAACTTCTGTATTGTAAAGTACAACGAAATGTAAAAATGAATGCATTATGAATTTTGATTGCTAAAACTTTCATTCGACATGATTAAAATGTTATAATGGAATAGTTCTTTCAGTGGTTGCATGTCAGAGTCCTAGCAGCCGATAGGGGCTAGGCCACTTTCAGATTTGGTGTTTAATTCGCCTGGAAGTTGCCCTGCTACTACTGATAGGCCCCGAGCCAGAAGCCAGTGCCAGATCGCCTGAGCCTCCAGGGAGAGAGGGCGAGATCGTGTGCCTCCTTCCTTGTTCAGATAGAACATGGTGGTGGTATTGTCTGTCTGAATTAGGACTGAGTCGGTGTTTATAGCTGGAAGAAAAGCCTTGAGAGCCAGATGAACTGCCCAAAGCTCCATTATGTTGATGTGGTAGGTTTGGTGCTGAGTTGACCACCGACCTTGAATTTGAAGGCACCCCATGTGTGCCCCCCAGCCCTCTAGAGAAGCGTCTGTGACCACGGACAGTGTCGGAAGAGGTTGGTGAAACGGCACACCCAGCAACACATTCTGCGGGCGAGTCCACCACAGGATGGAAGTCCTCGCTGCCTGGGACAGACTGATCCGATCCTCCCAATTCCCTGTCGCTTGGTCCCACTGGTCCTCTAGAGCCTGCTGCAGAGGCCGCATTCTCAGTCTGGCGTTTGGTATCAGAAAAATGCAGGACGCCATGGAGCCCAGCAGGGAAGCTACCTGTCTGACTGTTGGATTCCGAGACTGGAGGAGAGTCCTGCACTTCTGCTTCATAGATGATAGTCTCTCCTCCGAAGGAAACGCTTTTCCCAAACTTATGTCCAGAACTGCCCCCAGGTAGTGGATGCTCTGGGTTGGTTATTGGACAGACTTCTCCATGTTCACATGGAGGCCTAGCTTGTGTAACTGTTGTAGGCACAGTTGAAAGTCGCTGAGTACCTGTCGGGGAGATGAGCCTTTTAGGAGCCAGTCGTCCAGGTATGGATAGACGAAGAGCCCCTTCTTGTGTAGATAAGCCGCAACCACTGCCATGCATTTGGTGAAGACTTGTGGTGCTGACTTGAGTCCGAAGGGCAGCACTTTGTACTGGTAGTGCTTGCTTCCTACCACGAATCTCAAGTACTTCCGATGGCGAAGGGCGATTGGAATATGAAAGTGCGCATTTTGCAAATCCACCGAACACATCCAAACCCCGAATTGAAGATGTGGACATATTTGGTGAAGAGCCAACATGCGGAACTTTTCTTTGACCACCACCTTGTTCAGAAGGCGAATGTCCAAGATGTGTCTGAACTTGTCCTCCTGATCTTTTTTAGGGACAAGAAAGTACCTGGAGTAGACCTCTTTTCCCCTTTGAGAGTGAGGCACCTCCTCGATGGCTCTTTTTTGAAGAAGAGACTTGACCTCTATTCGGAGAAGGTTTAGTTGGTAAGGGCAAGACTTTTTCGGAGGTATGGACTTTGGGATCGCACGGAAACGTAGTGCATATCCATTGCGCAGTATATTCAGCACCCAACGATCTTTTGTGATGTTGACCCACTTTGCCAGATGTTGCGAAGCACTTCCTCCCACTGGAGTGGGTAAAGGCGCCAGAGGAAGCCACTGCTCAAGCATTCCCTCCTCTCGTCGTGGACGAGGAGTGCTGATGACCTCCTCTACCCCTGTTGGATTTGCCTCCTCGAAAGTGGGTTTTTCCCTGATTTTTGTTCTGGGACTACTGAGGGGTTTGAACCCTCTGTTGAGCCCCTCTGCCCTTGTTGGATTTGAAGAGCCGTTTGAATTCTTTCTTCTTCTCCAAACCGACCGCTTATACCGTGTCCAGTTCGATCTTCAACCGGGTCATCTCCTCATCTGCGTGTTCCCCGAAGAGAGAGGACCCAGAGAAAGGAAGATTCAAGATGCGTTGTTGAGCATCCGGTTTAAGGCCTGTTAAGCGAAACCAAGAAGACCTTCTGCCGCATACTCTATGTGAATAAGAGTGCGCCGCCAACACTGCACCGTCGGCTGCGGTGCTTATCATTTGGTTTGCCACCAGACTGCCTTCTGTTAGTGTTTCTTCAAAGTCCTTTTGGTCTTCCTTCGGGAGCTTGGCTTTGAAGCGCTCCATCAAATCCCATAAGCCTCTGTCATACCTTCCCAGCAGCGCGGATGCACTGGATGCCTTCAGGGCAGAAGCGGCAGCATTACAAACTTTGCGACCCCATGAGTCCTGTGTCTTACTGTCCTTATCTGGCGGGAGAGAAGATGAAGGAGCGACTGCATGGGTCTTTCGAACCGCTGCCACAAGAAATGTGTTACTTACATGTAACTGCAGTTATCCAGTATTGGTGTCTTTCTTAGATTCACATGCCTGAATCATTCCCCGTCGTCGAGACGGGAGTCTCCGGTACATAGAAAAGTAATGTCCTATAGACATACATAGAGAATAGTAGGCCTAGAGGCCTCACCTTAGTAACATATCCATGTCCTTTTGTAAAAAGGACCAAACTATAGAGAAGAGCCAATCAGCTGCCACCTCCCTCTAGAACCTTCCTGTCAGGAGCCTCAGTCCCTCAGATTTTCGTACGCACTAAGTTAAGTAGGCGTGGTACTGAGAGAATTAGGTGAGTCCTTCCAGGGAAGGCGGGAGGGTTGCATGTGAATCTATGAAAGACACCAATACTGGATAACTGCAGTTTCAGGTAAGTAACGCATTTCTTATCCAGTATTATGGGTGTCTTTCATAGATTCACATGCCTGAATCAGAGTAGCAAGCAATGCAGAGTGCACATTTCTGATGGAACAGCATATACAACTCCTTAGATAATACACATCATGTGAGCATTAGACATCCACAATAAGTATTAGTAAAGAAATGTGCATATCAGAGTAGGATGGAGGGACGGAGGAAGGCTCACCTTACTAAAATAGATGGCGTAACACTGTTTGTCCCACTGCTGCATCATGCATCAGCTCTGTATCCAGGCAGTAGTGCCTAGTGAAGGTATGCGGCGACTTCCATGTTGCCGCCATGCAAATGTCAATGACTAGCGCCCCTGCAAAGAGAGCCATAGAAGTGGACATAGCTCTCGTGTAGTACGCTCTCACTTTGGAATGCAATGGCTGTCCAGCTTGGTCATGACAGAAAGCAATGGCTGCAGAAATCCATCTGGAGATGCTCTGCTTGGTAAGTGGTAGACCTTTCCTAGGTCTGCTGTAAGTTACAAATAGCTGGTTAGATTTTCTGAATGTTTTCGTTTTGTCAATGTAAAACTTCAAGCATCGTTACAGATCCAAAGAATGCAGCGATCTCTCAGCTGCCGTGCTTGGGTTTGGAAAGAAGGAACGCTGAACCACAAGTTCATTTAGGTGGAAGTCCGACTGGACTTTTGGGATAAACCTAGGATTGGTTCTCAGGATTACTCTGTCGTTTTTAAAACTGTAGAAAAGGATCCCGGATTGAAAACGTCTGTAGCTCACTGACCCTCCTTGCAGATGTGAGCGCCAGGAGGAGTGCTGTTTTCCACAAGACATACTTTAGGTCAGCTCTGTGTACTGGTTCGAACGGATGCTTCATGGGCTGGTTAAGAACCACATTGAGATGCCTGGTAGGTGGCAACATCCTTACTGGTGGAAAAGATCTGTATAATCCTTTTAGAAATTGCTTAATAAACCTGCTTGACCAGAGAGATTGACTCGTTGAAGTTCTTTTATAACGAGATATTGCTGCTAAGTGTACTTTAATGGAGGAGTGGGCTAGGCCCGACTGAGCCAGATGTAATAGATAATGTAAGATTTGCTCTGGTGAGGAGGAGAAAAGCCGAATACCTTGATCTGTACACCAAACACAAAAACGCTTCCATTTCAGGGAATATGTTTTGGTCGTGCTATCCGCCCTTGCTCTGGCAAGAATGTCTCTACACAGTCTTGTGGAATATTTAGACTGTGGAACTCTCGGAACTCAGGAGCCCGGCAGCTAACCTGAGAGACTTCAGATCCGGATGTTGAACTTGATTGTTGTTCATTGTGAGCAGACATGGATGGTACCGCAGGTGGATCTGCGGCTCCGATAGACTGTGGAGCTCTGTGAACCAATGTTGCCCCGGTCAAGTTGGGGATATAAAAATTAGAGTACAAGGCTCCACTTAAATTTTCCTGAGGACTCTGGGAAGCATCGGGAATGGCGGAAAGGCGTACGCAAAGACGTTGCGCCATGCGATGGAAAACGCATTCCCTAGAGACTCTGACTTGGGATGCCAACTTGCGAAGTGTGGGCATTTGACGTTCATTCTCGCCGCAAATAGATGGATTTGCGGCGTGCCCCATCTGGAGAAGATTTGGTCGATAATTTGTTGCTCTAGCTCCCACTCGTGTGACGATGTTTTCTGCCTGCCCAACGCGTCGGCGAGCACATTGTCCGTGTCTGGGACATATTCCGCCCTTAGGGTTACATTGTGGAGTATGAGTCAATTCCAGATTTTTTGCGACTCGCAAGAGAGCGTCAGCGAGCGTGTCCCTCCCTATTTGTTGAGGTAGTGCATAGTCGTGGTGTTGTCTGTCCGGACGAGCACCAGGGAATGTTTCATTCTTGGCAGGAAAGCTTGAAGGGCCAGGAAGACTGCCTGCAGTTCGAGCAGATTGATATGTAGTTTCTTCTCCATAGGATACCACTTCCCGCTTATCTGTAGCTCTTGCAGAAAAACTCCCCAGCCTTCCAATGAGGCGCCTATTGTGACAACATGAGGAGCAGCCGGAAGCAGGAATGACAAGCCTTGAGACGGGTTTTGAGATGACATCCACCATTGCAGGGCTCTGACCATCTGAGGATTCACTTTTATGTGGTCGTCGAATGACCCTGTGCATTAGACCCCCTGCTTCGAGAGCGCCTCCTGTAGAGGTCTCATTCGTAGTCGACAGTGAGGAATCAGGAGGATATCCGATGACATCATCCCCAGGAGGGATTTGAAGAGGCGGACTGTCAAAACTTTCTTCGAGGCTACTATAGCAGCTAGTGCAGGGAGCTTGTTCATCCTCTCCCTGGATGGTAAAGCTTTTGCTGACCGTGTGTCCAGGGTTGCACCTAGGAAACTGATGCACTGAGAAGGTTGTATGACCGATTTTTCCTGATTGAGGGTGAGACCCAAGCAATCGAAAAGCTTTAAACAGGCGTTGGAAGACCTGGACGCGTCTTCTAAGGATGGAGCCTTGATCAGCCAGTCATTCAGATACGGAAAGACTTGGTGATGGCACTGTCTGAGATATGCCGCCACCGGGGTACGACATTTCATGAATATGCGCGGTGCAGACTTGAGCCCGAAGGGCAGAACGCGAAATTGCAAGTGTCTGCCCGCTACTGCAAATCGCAAGTACCTTTTTGTGATTCCTGTGAATTGGGAAATGGAAGTAAGCGTCCTGTAGGTCTAGGGACACCCTAAAATCCTGCTCTTACAGTAATTGCAAGACTTCCTGGATCGTTACCATGCGAAACGACTGCTTCTTAGGAATTTGTTGAGGGCCCTGAGGTCCAAGATTGGTTTCCACTTCTTGTCTTTTTTTTTTTTGTTGCGATCAAAAAGAAGCAGGGATAAAACCAATTTCCCATCGGAGATGGAGGTACTCTCTCTATTGCTCCTTTTTGCAGCATAATCGAGATCTCTCGTAGAAGCAGCCGTAGATTTTTGTTATTTCCGCTGTCCTTTACCTTGAAAGGACGACTTCCCTAAAAAGGATTGCTTGTTTTGCTGTTGTTGGCGCTGTTGGTATTGTGGTCTAATCTGGCCTGAAGAGCAGGAAGACTTGTATTGATAATTTCCTCTGTAGGAAGACTGTCCTCTGTCTCGATTTCTACTAAAGGACTGGTTCTTATACTGAAGAGTGCCCAAAGCTCTCGCAGTGTCTGCTTCGTCAATTTTTTGTGCCAAATAGTAACTGGCTATCATATGGCCTGTCCAAAATCTTTGTCTGCACCTCAGGATGGAAAGAGGTTGCCTTTAGCCATCCTTGGAGCCACAAGACTGCTGCTCCAGCCAACTGGCGGAACCCTGTCATAGCGATATCCATCGCTCAGTCTATAGTTTCTGACGCCGATGCTTCACCATCTAGCAGAATCCTCTTTACTTCCTCTTTGGATGAATCTGGCAATTCCGACAGGTATGGGGCTATGAGTGCCCACAACTGTCTATTATAGCGTCCCAAGAGCGCTAGGGCGTTCGCGGCCTTTACCGTCATTGCCGACATTGAGGAAAACTTGTTCCCAATGTTGTCCACTCTTCTTCCCTCCTTATCAGGAGGAAGCGACAAAGGGGCTGAAGGATTCCTGGAGGTCTTCTGGGCCGCCTGTGTCTCCACGGAGTCCGGCTTAGGATTCCTGTTAAACACGCCGGTGCTGTATCTGGCGCCCTATACTTCTTGGTGATACAAAGGAGGGGTTCTGCATGACCTTTACCGCTTCTGACTATAGATAATCGATAATCAGTATTGACCTTACTGCCTTCTTGAGAGGTTCTTTGAATTCATACAAGAAGCAGACCTGTTCTTGCGAGATCATTGAGATCTTAAAACATTGAGCAGCTCGCTCTACCACATTATAAGAGATTCCAGAATTGTCGGAATTTCCCTCGTCGACGAGCCCGTCGACGAGATCGCAGTCATAGACTATGCCGTTGTAGACGAGCAGTCAGACGAGGCCGCCGTAGGTGACGCCATAGACGATCCATCGTAGACGAGGCCATAGTCGACGACGCCGTCGTAGACGAGCCATCGTACATGAGGCCATCGTAGACGAGGCCATCGTAGCTGAGGTCATGGTAGACGAGGCCATGGTAGACAAGGCCATCGTAGACAGGCGGTCGTAGACTAGGCCATCGTCGACGCCGTAGACAGGCCGCCGTAGACGAGCAGACATAGACGAGGCCTTCCTAGATGAGGCCATCGTAGACGAGACCATCGTCGACGCCGTAGACAGGCCGTCGTAGACGAGCAGTCATAGACTAGGCCGCTGTAGACGAGCCATCATAGACAAGCCATCATAGACGAGGCCATCGTAGACGAGGCCATCGCCGACGCCTTACACAGGCCGTCGTAGACTAGCAGACATAGACGAGGCTGTCGTCGTCGATGCCGTCGTCGACGAGCCGTCGTAGACGAGCCATTGTAGATGAGCCATTGTAGATGAGCCAATGTAGATGAGGCCATTGTAGATGAGGCCATTGTATATGAGGCCATCGTAGACGAGGCCATCGTCGACGCTGTAAACAGGTCGTCGTAGACGAGGCCATCGTAGACGAGGCCATCGTAGACGAGGCCATCGTCGACGCCTTACACAGGCCGTCGTAGACGAGCAGTCATAGACGAGGCCGTCGTCGTCGACGCCGTCGTAGACCAGCCGTCATAGATGAGCCATCGTAGACGAGGCCATCGTAGACGAGCCATCGTAGACGAGGCCATCGTAGACGAGGCCATCGTAGACGAAGAGGCGGTAATAGGCAATGATGATGGTTTCTTCGTCGACGATCCTGTTGACGATGTTGGCTTTTTAGTCTTTACCACATGAGGTATAGAAGACTCCTTCCTGAAGGGTCCTATGACCAGAGGAGGTGATTTTGACGGCTCCGAAGTCGTCTTTTTTACATGATTTTTCTCCAAAAGCAAGTTCTTTACTCTCCTTTTCCACAGAGTGAGGAGATTTTGAAGAACTGCGCCCAGAAGACCCATGAGTGGTCTGTTTGAGGGCCTTCTCAGGACGTTCCCCTGAGGAATAAGTTTGAGGAGATTATCTTCTCTTTTGAGATCTCCTAGATGTTGAGGTCAACGCCTCATCACTTTCACTGGAGAAAATAAAAAACCTCCTTTCTGGTCTTACTGTTTGACACCATATTAAAAGTCGCCCTTCACGACCTCTCAAAAAACTTACTTGAGAAAGAGCGACATACCTTGTAGTCTTTCCTTACCAGACCTTCTTTAAATAATGTATTTGAAGATAATCCATAGTAGAAAAGAATCCTTGACAACAAAGTTATTTATTAAAGTGCAAAAACACAGAATCTGAGCAGAGCTCAGAGGAGACTCCCTTAGCACAACGTGCGGTAGAAAATCTGAGGGACTGAGGCTCCTGACAGGAAGGTTCTAGAGGGAGGTGGCAGCTGATTGGCTCTTCTCTATAGTTTGGTTCTTTTTACAAAAGGACATGGATATGTTACTAAGGTGAGGCCTCTAGGCCTACTATTCTCTATGTATGTCTATAGGACATTACTTTTCTATGTACCGGAGACTCCCGTCTCGACGAGGGGGAATGATTCAGGCATGTGAATCTATGAAAGACACCCATAATACTGGATAATCACTGAATCTGCTGGTAGATCAGATTTGACAAAGACTAGGTCTGAATCAGCAGGCTTGTATTTCTTTTGTATACGAGCCAGCACTGCTCTGATGGTTGCAGGGGTGAGGAAAATGTTCTTGACTGGTTCCATGATTCCTGGGACTAAAGGAAGTAACGGACGGGAAAAAGATTTTTGGTGCAATGTCTCAAAAATCACTGTGGTAGTCACTTGTGGGACAGCCATCTCAATATTTAATTTCTTAGCCCCTCTCTGCAGGACATCCAGATAGGTATTGATGTCGTCCACTGGAGAGACTCTGGAGATAGGGCTATCTGTGAGAGTAGAGGAGTAATCCCTAGTGGAAGATTGGTTAGAGGAAGTAAAAGAGGTGGAATGAGTTCTTCTACTCCTGCGATGGGAACTGTGTCACCTCTCGCCCGATCTTCTGGAACGCTCTTCCCTTCTTGGAGAAAGAGACCTTCTGGGGCGTTCCTCTCTCCTTGAAGAACGAGATCTTCTTGGACGTTCCTCTCTTCTTGGAGAACGAGATTTTCTTGGGCGTTACTCCCTTCAAGGAGAACGAGATCTATTTGGCCTCCTTTCAGGTGAACGTGCTGCCTGTTGTCTGGGAGGACTGACTCGGTCTACTTCAGCCACCAGCCTTTGCAGCGGAGATCTATGTTCCGGGCTGACGAACTGCCGAAGGCGTTCCGTAGCCCCTGAGTCCTGCCAATTTTGCAGTGGCGCATTCCATCTAGGGGACAGCCTCACCCCAGGAGCAGAAACCTCTGACCGACATGGAGGAGATTTCCGGACAGGACTTCTGGTTGCAGATGATCTGGAGGAACCAGAAGGCTGGGAGGATGAGTGACGCGAAGCTGATTTCGTAACCAGAATCGCAGAGTGCCTTGACATCGATCCAGCTCTCGACGGTAAAGAATGTCGCCTCATCGTCGAATCGCCAGGCATCGACGATGGAACTCTTCCCCTCGACGCCGACCACCTCCCGGGCGTCGACGGAGCAATCCCTTTCGACGTCGGATATCTTGACGATGAGTGATGCGAAGAACGATGGTCTCTCGATGTCGAACGGCGATAACTTGCCGACGACGGAGCTTTCTCCCTCGACGTCGAGTGTTTACGTGACGACGGCGGAGGAACCCTGGACGTCCTCGACGCCGAACGTCGACGAGACATCGACGGAGATCGCCTCCTCGACGCCGATCGACGCCAGGTTGTAGACGGCGGAGGGGTCTTGGTCCTCGACGCCGGACGTCGCCTTGTTGACGTCGGCGGAGTCACGCTTCTCGACACTGATCGTCGTCGAGATGGCGACGGCAGAGGTGTGATGCCCCTCGACGCCGATCGTCGCCGGGTTGACGACGGCGGAGGGGTCTTGGTCCTCGACGCCGATAGTCGCCGAGTTGGCGATGGCGGAGGGTCCTGGTCCTCGACTCTGAACGTTGTCGAGATGACGACGATGGAGCCATCCTTGTCCTCGACGCCGAACGTCGCCTGGTTGACGACGGCGGAGGGGTCTTGGTTCTCGAAGCCGATCGCCGCCCGATTGACGACGGCGGAGGAGTCACTGGCCTCGACGCCGGTCGCCGCCCTGTTGACGACGGCGGAGGCGTGACCTCCCTCGACGCCGATCGTCGCCTGGTTGGCGGCGGAGGGGATTTCGCCGACGGAGCTGGCATCCTCGACGTCAGTGACTAACCTGATCTTCTTCTCGACGGCGAGCCCGCCGTCGATGGTCGTTTTTCAGCTGGAAAACTCACTGGTAGATGTGTTCAGCGCCGAGCCCGATGTTGAAGTTGAAGGACATGAAGACTTGCCTTTAGAAGGACTTCTGGCCCTCTTGATGCCCTTCTTCACTGGAGATCTTCCTCTGGTGGACCTTTGAGCCAGTCCATAAATGCGGTTTCTTTCTCTGTCCTTGAGAGTTCTCTCAGACAGGCATTCGCAGTGAGGACAGTCCTTAGGATCATGATGATCAGGCAAGCAAAGTATACAAATTTTTAATAAAGGAGGGAGGGAGAGGGAAAGTGGATTCGGTCTCCCCTGGCAAATTACATAAACAAAATAGAATCCACTCCAGTGGTGGTAGTGGTCCCTACAATGGTAGGGAGCACACAGTGTTGTGTAAAATACCCCTCACACACCAACAGGCCCCTTGGTGTCATGCTTCATCATTGGGGTCTTCGCACCCCTCTACGGGTTGCGGCGTGCTACGACTCACGACTACGTAGGAGCACTTGAAGTGTACTATGTGTTGGTGTGTGTAGGGAGTTAAGTGTGAGTGGTGAGGTGGTGAAAAGTGATGGTTAAAAAATACCTGGCTCGTAGGGTAAAAATAAACTTTATTAGGCCCTCGGCTGGTATCGTTAAAAAGGGTGCAGGATGAGGTTGTTACTGTGTTTTAAGGTACATCAACCTCAGAAAGTGCGTCGACATGTTTCGGAGTGTAAAAACTCCTTCTTCAGGACGAGGGAGAGCACAAACCTCCTCACCTTACTCACATGTGGTGCAGATGTCAAAAGTGAATTTTACAAAAATTCTATCTACAAAAGAATTAGGTGTAATGTTCCTAATTGTGTTTATAATACAATGGTCTGTTGCGCCCAGTTGGCGATAACAGAACAAGACTCGGAGCCGCTTTGAGGGGAAGACAGCCCATCGAGGTTTGCTGTAACCGTTGCCGCATTGAGCCGGAAGACAACCCCCAATACCACGCAGGGCTCATGAGGCCATCCTGCCTTAATATATAAGTCTTGTCCTATTATCGCCAACTGGGCGCAACAGACGTTGTACGTGGGCAGGCTGAAGATGGGACTTTTGGTAGTTCAGCGAGAAACCTAAACTGTGCAGGAGGTGAATAGTGCGTGACATGTGGCTGGCACATTGCTGGGCTGACTGTGCTTGTATTAGCCAGTCATCCAGATATGGATAGATATGAATATGCGGTCTTCTCAGATGTGCAGCTACTGTCGCTAGGCACTTGGTGAACACCCTCGGGGCTGTTGTCACCCCAAAAGGAAGGACTTTGAATTGGTAGTGCTGATTTTGTATTGTAAACCTGAGATATTTCCTGTGTGCCGGGTGTATAGGTATATGGAAATATGAGTCTTTGAGGTCTAGTGTTGCGAGGAAGTCTCCTTGACGCAACAGTGGTAATACCTGCTGTAGAGTGAGCATGTGGAAATGCTCTGATAAGATGTATTGGTTTAGAGGACAAACAACGCAGAACCCCATAGTCAGCGGATCGATACTACATCCACCCGGTACTCTTCGCAACAGGCCATTAAAGAAATATTACTGACAGTGGACCTACACACTATCAATCAGGATCAGTTCCTCGTGTTTCCATAAAGAAAAACTTAAGGAAAAGGCACTGAGTAGTAACCAACATACTGACTTCATCATTGCCAGAAACAGTGAATACAAGGAAAACGCTGATGACTGGTATGGCCTAGAGACCGATTAACAAAACGAGTTTTTTCCCAATTTAATTGGACCATTTACCACAAGGGCATAAATAATAGGTTGCACAAAGTTAAACAGGGTAATGGCATTTAACCCCTGCTTGTGACAGCAAATCTTTGGTCTTGATAAATGTGGTAATGACCAAGTGAACCCACCGAAACGCGTCGACGCATAAATTGGTATAATTCAAGCCTCCAACACCAAAATTGATATGCTG
The DNA here is from genome assembly GCF_964263255.1 of Lissotriton vulgaris. Taxonomy (NCBI): domain Eukaryota; kingdom Metazoa; phylum Chordata; class Amphibia; order Caudata; family Salamandridae; genus Lissotriton; species Lissotriton vulgaris. Next base: position 771,555,915 of record NC_141685.1, on the reverse strand, counting down.
ATGCAATACAATACCGGTGTTTCTATATCGGAGCCAGAATATACAATTGTATTCAACAAATTTATGTTGTACTTGTTCTGTCTTTTCAATTGTGCAGGTCGCAATTGTGTGTATTATTTTAAATGTGTTTTAAGATTAGGGATCTAGATCAGTTAAACTCTCAATTGTGTTTTTAAGTTTTTCAAAAATAAATGCATTTTTAATTAATTACTTTTTTCTGTTGTATGTACGTGTGACATTGTAAGGTTGGTATGACAATCTCTGCCTAGCTCTTTTCCAAGGGAATCTTCCTTGTTTAGGGGCCTGAGGTCCAGAATTTGTCTGAGAGACCCGTCCTTCTTGGGGATTAGGAAGTATAGTGAGTACACCCCTGTACCCTGGTGTTCTAAGGGTACTAGTTCTATGGCCCCTTTTTGTAGCATGCTGATGACTTCTTGCTGCAATAAGTGTAGGTGTTCTGCGGACATAGGACGGTGCTTTGGAGGTATGTTGGGTGGTGTGGAGGTTAATTTTAGGCAACAGCCGTGCTGGATAATTTGCCTCATCCACCTGTCTGTAGTTATGTTTTCCCAGACTGGCAGGAACTGCTGTAATCTTCCCCCGACCGGTGTTACATGGTCTGGGGGTAGTGACAAGAAGTCACTGTTTGGTATTAGTAGAGGATCTGGTGGTGTTATTCCCTAGTCCTCTACCCTTGTTGTTATTGCTACGGTATCCACCTCTACTGTTTTTGTTGTAGGTGTTTTGCGTGTTCCCTTTGTTGAGCCTCCTCTTGCAGCTCCTCTGTTGCCGGAGCGACGAAAGGAGCCGCCTCTGTATTGTTGTGACTGCAAGGCTCCCATAGACTTGGCTGTCTCGGTATTCTTCTTCATCTTGTCTAATATTGTGTCCACATCAGGACCAAATAAATAATCAGGGTTTACAGGTTGATTGAGTAAAGTGCTCTGAACCTCATTCTTAAACCCAGAGATGCGGAGCCACCCATGTCTTCTGATCATGACACTGGTATTGCTAGCCCTGGCTGCTGTTTCTGCCGCATCTAGCGCACATTTGATGGAGGCATTAGATATTAGCTTACCCTCTTGTATTAGGAACTCTGCCTGTTCCTTATAAAGTTCAGGTAGATGCTGGAGAATTTGCTCTAGTGTCTCATAGTGTGCCCTGTCATACCTGGCTAAGAGGGCTTGTGTGTTTGAAATTCTCCATATGTTAGCTGCTTGAGCAGCTACCCTTTTGCCTGAAGCCTCCAGAATCTTAGACTCCTTGTCTGGAGGTGGAGCCTCGCCAGTAGTCTGCGAATTAGCACGTTTACGTGCATTGGATACTACCAAAGAGTCTAAAGGCAGCTGTACCTTAATGTATGTAGGGTCCACTGGTGCTGGCCTATATTTCCTCTCTATTCTGGGGTTAATGACCCGTGCCCTGGTTGTTTCCTTAAATATGTCCCCTGCGGGGGGCGTGGCCAGGCGCCGTCGAAAATGGCTGCCTAGAGCCCGAGCTCTGCCGGGACTGTTGCTGTACCCTGCAAATCCGGCCAAATATCCTAGCTGGGAGGCTTTGCCCTAGATGCCCCAGCTCCCTCAGGCACAGTGCTAACGGCGCGTTGGAGCGGAGTCTGGAGACCCACGGGAAGAGCCACACCGAGATCGCAGTTTTTCGGCGGCTGACCGGCAGCTGGTGCCTGGAGCCCCGGAGCCGCCGGCCGCTCAACTCGAGGCCCCGGTCTGAGGCCTACAACGCAACGTGGCCTGTGTGGCGCGAAGTCGGCGGAGGGCGTGGCCACACCCACAACGCCGGAAAGGACCGCGGGCTGGATGCTGATGTAGCGGTGCTGGCCACAGGTGCGGACAGCGGCGGAGGGCCTGCAGACCCACCTGAACGGCCGTGATCCAACGACGTCCCAGCGGGACCGCAGGAGTACGGGACCATCTCCCCATGCAACCGTCGCGTGTGTGTGAAGAAGGGACGGGCTGCGCTGCGGCGTCCCCCCCGAGGTGGGTTGGCTGCTGCGGCCTTGAGAGTGAGACCCGGGACACCCTGCCCGGTAGATGGCACCCAAGCACAGCAACAGCGGCGGTTTGGGAATAAAAGGACCCGCTGGTGAAGCAGGGAAAAACAACAGCAGTGAGTGGCGATCGCAGGCCCAGGTACGTCGCTAAATACGGCTGGTACGTTACGGCAAACACAGCAGGAACTCCTCTGGCGGGCTTCAGCCCCAAGTGCGATTCTGGGAAAGACAGTTGGCACTGGCTGCTGCGGGCCGGACGGCGGGGGGAGGCCGGAGTCGACGCGGACCCGCGGACTTTCGGGACTAGTGACCCAAACCAATAAACTTGACAACTACACAGTGCCCAGAACACAGCCGCAGCCCGGTGGAGCGGCAAAGGATGGCAAGGATCAGGCGGAACCCTCCCTGACCTTCATAATGGCTGCAATCCAGACCCTCTGCACCAGCCTTGAGATGCAAATGGACAAAATCACGATTGAGGTGAATCTACTCCGCGCTGACCAGGGGAAAACCACGGACAGATCCAAATCCAACGAAGTGGACATTAAGGCACTGCAGGCATCTGAAAAAAGGCTTGAAGGCAGGGTGAACGAGCTCGTCCACCAACATAGGCAGATGGCCTTGCGGCCCGAGTACCAGGAAGGAAGGGCCCGGAGGAGCAACATACGCGTGGTAGGTGTATCGGAAGGACTTGAGAGGGATTGTATGGAGCTCTTCCTTGAAGATCTGATCCTCCGCCATCTAAAGCCCAAGAGACTCTATTTATTTATTTATTTATTTAGTGTGTTTTGGTATCGCGCACAGATACCCCAACGGGGTGTCCCGGCGCTCCTGTGTGATCACATGCTGCCTCAGGTGTTAAGAAATGGGAAAAAATTATCAAGAAAACAGATGGGTTTTTAGAGCTCTCCGGAAAGGCTGTTCATCCTGAATCAACCGAATGGCATTAGGTAGCTTGTTCCAGAGAACCGCGGTCAATACTTGGAAAGTTTTCCCGCCTGAGCGAGTTTTCCTGAATCTGGGAACCGTGAGGAGGTTTTTTGAGGAGGAACGGAGGGTCCTGATGTTGTTATAGGGAGTGAGACAGGTGGAAAGATAAGCAGAGCCCTTGCCTCTCAAGGCACTGTGGGCCAGAACCAAAGCCTTGAATTCAGCCCTTTTCTGTATCGGCAGCCAATGGAGACTGCGACGATGGGGCGAAATGTGCTCGCGTAAGGGGATACCACTAACCAGTCTGACTGCAGCATTCTGGACTGTCTGGAGGCGATGACAGAGCCCCACAGATAGGCCAGTATACAGGCCGTTAGCGTAATCCAGGTGTGAAGTAATCAACGCCTGGACTACTGTCTTCCTAGTGTTGGTAGGTAGGAAGTGGATAAACCTTTTTTACCATTCTGATCTTGGTGAAGCAGGCAGCGGAGACTGTGTGGACTTGATGGTGGAGTGTGAGGTTAGAATCCCATCTAACCCCTAGATTTTTCACTGAGTCTTTGGGCAGGGGGGGGTCACTCAAATCAAGGGGCCACCAGATGTTGGGGTCAAGGGCAGAGGACTGGTGGAAGAAGAGTACCTCAGTTTTTCCTGCGTTTAGCCTTAAAAAATTGTTGTCCATCCACTGGGCAATTGTACTGTACTGAGGCAGTTTTTTAAGGGATCAAAGGCTGTGGGGGTGATACTGTTAAATGAAAACAAAAGTTGGATATCATCAGCATAAGAGGTGGCCTTTATTCTTGTTTGGGCGATGATATCAAAAAGGGGTGAAAAATAAACATTAAATAGAAGTCGACTCAGTGAGGAGCCTTGAGGGACTCCCCACCGAAGCGGACGACTGTCTGAAGTGAATGGAGGAGTGAACACAGCCTGCGTACGGTTGGACAGAAAAGATGTGATCCATTTTAAGGCCGTGCCCTGGATACCTTTAGATTGGAGGCGATCTAGGAGGAGGGGTGGGAGACGGTGTTGAATGCTGCTGACAGATCCAGCAGCACCAACACCGCTCTTGAACCCTCATCCATCCGCCATCGTACTGCATCAGCCATCTCGATTAGTGCAGACTCAGTGCTGTATCCTGGCCTAAAGCCGTGCTGAGAATCATGGTAGGCAAAGATCTTCACCATCGAACGGGCTCACAGAGCTCCGATCCCGAAACCCAAACCCGGGGCCCCACCGAGAACAATTATCGCAAAAATACTGAACTATCGAGATCGCGATGCAATCCTCCAGGCTGCTAGACAACAAGGCGATCTACAATAAAAGGGGGCTACAATTCGCTTCTTCCCGGATTTCACGCTACAGGTCCAACAGGAGAGACGCTCATTCCAGGGGGTTAAGGCGATGCTCCGAGAACGCGGAATTTGGTACATGATGTTTTTCTCAGCGAAACTGAAAATTATCTCCGGGGGTAAATCCCACTTTTTCACTTCGCCAGCAGCCGTACAGGAATGGCTGGACACAACGGAGCTGGAGGCCCAAGCGATGCAAGATGGCGGACAATGGCAAGAAACCGAGGCCCCCTCCCCAGGGTCTGCAATGGGAAGAGCGGAAGGAGATGAGCAGAGCCACCGATCCTGGCGTTCAAGGTCGAATAGTCCCCGCTGGGACTCCGCCAGAGACGACACACCGCGATAAGGGCACAAACTTTCGTATCAGAAGCCATCGAACTGTAACGCATACGTAGCGCCTAATGTAAGACTGAGCTGCTCCAGAGGGGTAGTATACATGTCGGCCCAGGGTCTCTGAGAACTTGCTAACTGTTTATCAATTGCACTGTTGACCTGAGGGGTCTAACTTATTGGGGCACTACGGGTGGGGCGGCCAGGGACGGGGCTGGCCCACGTTGTTCCCAAGTAGTTTTTCCTCAGTGGGGTTTCTCTCCCTGGGGTAGGGTTGGGTGACAGGCGCTCTGCTAATTGGGATTCAGAAAAGGGGGTGGTGATGGACAGAGTATCTGAATTGAGCAGAACACTCGTACCCAGTCAACAGATCAGGGCTTGATCCATCACCGTTTTTTAGCTCACTGCACCATCGCAGCTCAGAACCTGGCTACATGCAAATTAGTCTGTCCCTGGCCCAGTGCATCATGGGAACAGGGCAGACCAAACTAACAAGCCAATTATTTTACTGGAAAGGAAACAAGCTTCCGGGGACCGGTTTCTGGCATTACAGCCGTCTTCGGCCCGGCTTGCTTGAATCCTGATGGTGCAGTGAGCAAGGGACTCATGTCTGAGCATACCCTTCCACGCTTATGGTGGACTCTTTTCTGCTAATTGGGGTGGTGGGTAGTTTGGAATCCACAGAGCAGGGAGGGGGGGGCTTGTTTTTGCAGAGGAGGGAAGGGATGCGGCGCACAGTTGAGGGGGGGAGCCAACTGTTCGGAATAACTAGGAACGATTGCATTGAATATAACGGCTGAGTGGGAACCGGGGGGGACGGGGAGTTGGGAAGGTTTTACGGTCATGTAGAGCACGTGTTCATAGAGTCGACGATTTTTCCGGGGTACAGAGACAGGACACCTCGCAAAGCAACGGATATGGCTAAGAGATGGGAGAAGAGTCTGAAATTCTGAGCTGGAATGTTAACGGGTTGGGGGACAGACTTAAACGCACCATAGTCCTACAGTTCATTAAACGGCACCAGCCGGACGCAGTACTGCTGCAAGAAACGCACCTTATGGGGAATGCATGTCAGGCCCTCAATAGATGGGGCTACACTCTTGCAGCTCACTCCCGCTTCACCTCCGGCTCTAGAGGGGTGGGGATCCTGCTGCGTCGCTCACTGCCCCTTCACATAGATCGAACTGAATCTGACCCGCAGGGCCGCTTTGCTGCAATATCTGGGAGATGGGAGGGCTACACACTGAACCTACTCTCTGTCTATGTTCCGCCTGGCCTCCAAACTCGGGCCTACACAGACCTGGGCAAGTTACTACTCTCCCTCCCTGACGGTCAGTTGGTTCTGGGAGGTGACTTTAACGCAGTGGTGTCAGGGACCCTTGACAGACGGCCCCCCAGAGAACTACCTCAGGGGCAGAAATGGCTGGCGGACTTTCTTGAGGCCTTCGGCCTCACAAACGTATGGCACCTCCTCCATCCCACAGATAGCCACTTCACCTTCTTCTCTGGGCCACACCATTCATTCTCACGCCTTGACTACATCCTTACTTTGCTGCATCACGACACTACAGTCCAAGAAGCAACACACTTAACTCGTGGCATTTCGGACCACTCGCCAGTCTTTACGCACATAACGTTCGGTACCAGACGTGAGGGCTGCGTAGCGCCAATAAATGCCTGGCATCTCAAAAACGAAGACACTAGTAGGAAGGTATCCAAATCAATTACCCAGTACTTCGACAATAACGTTGGATCAGTGGACTCCCCTGTCACCCTGTGGGAGGCCTTTAAAACAGTGGTTAGAGGTGAGGCGTTATCAGCTATCTCAGGCAAACGGAAAGAAAAACGTAGCAAGATCACATCAGTTGAGGCAGATCTTGAGGAACTTGAGAGGGAGGCGCTAGACAGGGGGGCCAAGGAGGTGCGACACAAACTGCAGATTAAGGTAGCAGAGTATAAAGAACTGGTTACTCAGGAAGCCCAAGCGGTGGCTCGGCACAAGATGGGTAGGCTATACGATCAGGGCGACAAAGCCGGAAAACTCATAGCATGGCTCGATAAGAAGCAGCAGGCCAGGAAGGTAGTGCCGGAAATACGCACGGCATCTGGGACTGTAGTTACTGAACCCCGAGAGATAGTGGAGGAATTTGCGAGACACTACAAACAGGTCTATAGTCGAGAGTCGGACCGTCCAGAGGAGGACTCGATAGCCCTCCTTACGGATATCCGAATGCCTTGCCTATCGGATGACGATCGGGAAGCCCTTGATAGCCCGCTTACGGATGCCGAAATACAGCTTGCTATAGTAGAACTACGCACGTGCAAAGCCCTAGGACCCAATGGCCTCCCAATAGAGCTCTACAATCTAAAACCAGATGTCATCAGTAAACACCTTAAACTCATGTTTGAAAGGAGCAGGGAGACGGGAGTGCTGCCGCGAGACCAACGCATAGTGACCATAGTGGTGATACCTACAGAGGGGAAACCTAAAGAGTCCTGCGCCTCATATAGACCAATTTTGCTACTTAATGCGGAGCCAAAAATACTAGCAAAAACACTCGCCAATAGGCTCCAATCGGTACGGACTACACTGGTCCACCCGGACCAATCAGGGTTCATGCCCCACCGCAACACAGCACTTAACATTCGACGATTAAATGGGGTACTGGGGCAGCGCCATAGGCTACAGGAAGACGCGGTGGTGGTCTCCCTAGACGCCACCATGGCATTCGACACCTTAGAGTGGCCCTACATGTTCGCAGTCCTACGTAAATTGGGCTTTGGACCTCATTTTATAACTTTGGTTCGTCTTCTTTATACAGAACCGCTGGCACAGGTACTCGTGAACAACAAGGTATCTGAGGTTTTCACCTTAGAGAGAGGGACTAGACAAGGCTGCCCCCTCTCTCCCCTTCTATTCCCCCTTTCCCTTGAACAGCTCGCCGCATGGATCAGGCAGGATGTTTACTTGAAAGGTATAGCATGGGCGGAAGGATGGGAAGACAAAATATCCCTCTATGCCGACGACATCCTTCTGTACCTCTCCAAGCCACGAAGGTCGATACTGGCGGCACTTCACATTTTCGCAAGCTTCGGACGAAACTCCGGCTTACGTGTCAGTTGGAGCAAATCATACCTCTACATCCTCCATGGCGACCCCCTGGGCTCCCCGCCACGTGCCCCATCACAGTGGCAGAGGACGGGTTTAAATACCTGGGAGTATTCATTACCACAAATAAGGCTCTGATGTATGAACGGGATCTTAAACCACCACTAAGCCGGCTTCAAAGCGAGGCCAAATCCTGGCAGCACCTTCCATTATCACTGCTGGGCCGAGCAGCCTTATTTAAAATGATGGCGCTACCACGGTTTCTCTATGCCCTACAGAATTATCCAGACTTGGTACCCAACACTTACTTTACAGCAATTGAGGCGGCGCAGCGTGACCTCCTAAGGGCCGGAACGCCTCGAATTGCACTTAGAAAACTCACACTGGGGTGGTATGACGGTGGAATAGCCCTCCCAGACATCCGTAAATATTACTGGGCAGCCCAACTCTCAGCGATCAATCAGGGGATGTACGGTGACGTTAACGATCCCGCCTACGGGATGGACAGATGGCTGCTCCCTGGGGGGAACTATGAGATTGCACTCTACTCTAAACCTGGCACACACCGGCTCACTGGGCCTACACAACACTCCGTACAGATATGGCATACTGCGCAGAGGAAACTCGGATGGTCAGACATCCTCACAATGGCCACACCACTTTGGGCCTCCGAAAAACTGGGTAACTCGGGACACACTAAGGGGTTCCGGAACTGGGACCTGATCGGAATCTCGCAAATCAAAGATATCTGGGGCCCTAAAGGGATCCACACATTCGCCCACTTACAAGACACGTATGAACTGGCACAAACCGAATATTTTAGATACATGCAGGTGCGACACTCCCTGCAGGCAAATATTCCACCAGAGACTAAACTACCACAAATCTCCCCGCTCAAAGACAGATTACTTGATGGACACATGACAGAACACGCCATCTCTATTACATATAAAAAATTAATCAATAACCCCCCAGACATGCTCCTTCCCCTAAAAGAGAAATGGGTCGCTGACGGGCTGGAAATAGATGAAGAAGAATGGATGTATGCTCTTGCCTCCCCACGGGAGGTGGCGATTTCAGCTCGATTGCGACTAATCCAACTAAAGATATTACATAGAATATATATTTCATGTACTAGACTACAAATGATGGGGAGGGGTGGTGAGGGGCTCTGCAGGAGGGGGCGTGGTGGAACAGGTACCTTTTTCCATATACTATGGGGTTGCCCAAAGGTACTGGAGAAGGGTGGTGCAGTGTATGCAGGAGGTGTGGGAGGTGGAGATTCGTCCAGAGGCCAAGAGGTGTCTCCTCAATATTTGGGAGCCTACAGACCTGTCACCAAAGGGGAAAATGTGGGTGACGCTTGGACAGATGGTGGCAAAAAGGAACATTGCTAAACTGTGGGGTAACCCTAATCCACCAAAACTAACAGACTGGCAAAGCGACATGGACTGGTGTATGCTGCAGGAAAAGACCGTGTATGTAGCAAGAGAGTCCCCTCGGAAATGGGTAGAAATATGGACCAGCTGGAATGACTTTAGGGGAAACATCTGCGATCCTCCACATATCACGCAGACTAGCTCAGAGGATATAGAATGACTTTAACTTCTCAATGGCTCTATACACTTGGAACACGCAGTACTGTCAATGTATCACCGGGACAGCAGTAGAATTGATTGTGCTGTAACTTGATGACCGTGTTAGGGGGGGTTCGTTCTTTTGTTCTATTTCTATTTTTAACTAAAACGACTGAAAAGTACATTATGTTTACAGATAAAAAATATAAAATCAGACATTCACTAATCTGCCTTCTAAATGTGAACCACATGCACACTGACTTTATAACGCCGCCGTACCCCCGGGTTGACGGCAAGGGGGCTGTGTACTCTAGGAACTAATGTATAACCTGAAGTAATGTTGCGGCCGGCCCGAAGGGTTGTAGGCCGGAAGCTGTGTAATGTGAAACAATGCAATAAAAGTCTTTAAAAAAAAAAAAAAAAAAAAAATATGTGTTTAAGCACCCCTTTAAACATTGGCAATGTTTTGACTGATTTTTCAGAAGTGTTGAAAGTGTCAAAGAGGAAGTCTTCCTCAATGGGGTCTGCATGCATCTCCATGTGGTGATTGTATGCTGCTTTTTCTATCAATGCATTGAAAGCAGCTGTGTCCTCTGTAGGCGAAGTCTTAACAGGGTATGCAGTATTGTCTGGAATGGGCTGAGAGTCTCCAGGATCTACAGGGTCAGACCATGGTTGATTCTGGTTGTCCTGGTCATTGTTCACCGTATAATTGTACTGTTCATTATCCTCATAGTCCACATCCTCATCTGTGCGTGTGGGAGAATGTGTATAAGTCTTGCACATGTGGTCTGATAGTCTCAAAGAGAATTGGAGACGTAGCAGTGTCTCTTTTTTTTTTAGTGGTATCTTATAGGTCTCAGCATAAGTGTCTGGTCTGATTTTCTTCTTATATAGGGTAACTCTGCCTGTATCGGGGTCAACATACAGTTTTGACTGTTTTTTTTAGTGGTATCTTATAGGTCTCAGCATAAGTGTCTGGCCTGATTTTCCTCTTATATAGGGTAACTGCCTGTATCGGGGTCAACATACAGTTTTGACTGTTCATCTGTTGAGGGCTCTTGCTCTTCAGATGCTTTAGCTCTTTTTCCCGTTATCGCTTTTTTTGTCTGTGTCGGTTCGATTCCGGTTGTTGGTTCGACCGCTCTTGGCTTCACGTGTGTTGGAAGTCCGAATTTTATCGGTCAGAAGGACTTCTGTGTTTCAACAGTCTTTTTAGTCTGTATGAACTTCTTCGGAGCCGTAATTGTTATCGATCCGACTGTTCTTCTCTGTTCGATAACCACTTTTTGGCCTTATGTCGTCTTCAGAGCTTGCTGCTTCGGAGCGATGTTTTGCTGCCTCGGCTCGACGGATCCCTTCGGTTTGATCCTTGCCTTCGGCTCGAGTGTCTTTGTGTGCACCGGCCTTGGTTTGTCGACTTTCTGTTTCGATTCGACAACCGTCTTCTGTTCGAGTCCCTTGTATGTGTTGCTTGGTGTCGATATCGATCTCGTCGGTTCGACGGCCTTTAGCTTAGACGTGTACTGGCTCTCGGCTCGACAACCCTTATATGCGACCCAGCCGGGTCGACGAACATTTTGTTTTTGGTCGGCTCCGATGAATCCACACCTCTGGGTCCGAAGATTGTAAAGTCTATCAGTTTCGGTTTCTGTTTTGGTTCCATCACTTTTGGTTTCGATTTTACCAAACTATGGTAATGTTGCACCAATGGCTCTTGTCTTATATTCTTAGCCGGGCTGAATTGCGGGGCTATAGAATCGATGTCATGATCTTGGCTAAGGCCTTCCGCGATGCCTCGACCTGAGCCTCTGGAAGCGTATCAGTAAATGTACTGGGCTCCGTACTCACAGTTGGCCCAGTGTCCTCGCCGGAGTCGTCATCGACGGCTCCGATGCCTGGATCGTCGTCCCCTACCTCGACGATGTCTTCTTCTTCGTCGACGTAGTAGTTGGAGTCATGTTCTGACCCCTGCTCCGACTGCTGATGTGAGTCCTCAGCTTCGACGACCTCTTCGTCGTCTTCAAAGATATTCTCCGGGTCAGGCGCTGGCTTCTGCAACGTCTGCCTCGCTGCTCGTCGAATCCGAAGTGTTTTTTTCGATCGATATTGTGCACAAGCTAAGCAGTCGGCTTCATTGTGTTCTGGAGATAAACACTTGTTACACACAGGGTGTTTGGATATTTTGAATTACAGTTGGGGCATCTTTTGAATGGACTTCGTGCCATTGTCCTTTGGTGTCGAAAAGGCCACGCGGCCCGATTCGACGTCCTGAGTTGAAAACAACAGGAATAAAGTTGTCGGCACCGATCAAATAACAATACCGACGACCCCGAAGGCCTTTTGGCCTTTTAGAAAGTTTTTAATCGATTCCGAACTCCGAGTTACGAAATTACATCCGAACCAAATGGGGGAAAAAAACAATCTGAGGATGGAGAGGATGCCCATGCGCACTGTAGTCAAGGGGAGTAGCCACCTATCTCGTGATACTTCGAAGACTCTTCCAGGACAACAATGTGCAATCATCCGGACCCAACACTAGGCGGCGATCTATGCACAGATATGAATTCAGCAGCCCACATGCCTCGAACATATTGTTTCCGGGGTCCCGCGCATGAGCGGGAATATTCTAATGCTTATGACTTTGATGTGGATCCCCTGGAAGAAAACTTGCTTTCATATGTTGTTCTTATTGCAGAGGGCTTTTCATTTTCTTCCTAATTCTACAAGTAAGACCTAGATTCAAGCTCTAGTTATCAGCCGCATAGAATATTGTAATGCTTTACTGGCTTCCATCAATGAGACAGTGATTCATAAATTGCAAGTAGTCCAGATACTGCAGCACTTCTTATAACTAACCTACAACCAGGATGTCGTCTTCTCTTTTGCATTCTCTTCATTGGCTGTCAATTCATAAAATAGTCACTTTTAAAATCTGTTTTCTGGCACGTAAATACTTAAATGGCAAAGGTCCAAGTTATCTGTCTGCAAGGCTTTTACCTTACCAGCCTGGTGATAAAGCCCTGCTTATTATTCCTCAAATAAGAAAGTCTCGTCCAGGAAGCAGGTCTTTTTCTTATTTAGTTCCTCGGTATTGGAACAAGCTTCCACTCCACTTACATCATTGTATGGATCATTTTAAATTCAGAAAACTTCTTAAGACTGAGCTGCTTGTGGCCAAGTAGCTTTGATTCTGTTTATAATCTGGGCTGTGCCGAGATACCCCTCCCGGAGTGATTTGTGCACGTTATAAAATAAAATAACAAAGTAACAGCTAAAGTGGATAGTAGTCAAGACCTAGAAAGTAAGCCTGTCAGGGCTTAGATACGGAAACGAAAAATAAAAAAGTTATGCAGCTTATTTTTAGCTACCAGCAAGCCTGCCACTCTTTTGTGTGCCCTTGCTCTGCCAACTAAGATACTAGGATGCCCAGCATTATGGCATAATGTAGGCACCTGCAGTTCCAGGCTCGGGTCAGCTTGTATCAATGAATGACTGGCTCAGTAGGTCTTATATTAAGAAAGTATTACAACAAATGCTTAACATAACTAATTAAAGCATTGGCAAACCCACTAGGTCAGAAGTTCATTTTCATTTGTAAGCTCCATCTATTGGCGTAGCCAATGATGACGCTTAAACAGAGTAATCTTGCATATGAGGGGATGTAAAGCTACAGGCATGGAGAGGTATGGGTGAAGATACCTTTGACCAGGAAGAAGTGTGAGCAAAGAGATTTGTGTATCTGGGAGAGGTGCAGCTAGGGAGAGGGACAGTCTAGGGGTTACAGGCTGAGAAAGGTGTAGACTGCTGGAGGCGCACACAGGAGTATGTATATGTGGGATGGGTGAAGGCTGACGGAGGAGCAGAATAAAATGGGTTAGTGCAGGATGGATGCAAGCTGGCGAGGCACAGACCAGACAAGGATAGGTGAAGGGTAGGATGCAGGATGGCGAAGTGTTAGGGATGTGCATGGAAAGGTACAGGCAGAGAGAGGTATGGAAAAAGAAGTAGTGAAATGGTCAAACTAAGCCATATTCCACTAAAAGACTTACGTAATGCCTTAAGTTCAAATGTGCCATATATGTATAGGTGGTGGGTTCAAGGAATGCAAATCGTAGTTACAATGTTAACATTTTAGCTGGAATAGAAAAATGTGTGCTATCTTTGAGAAAAATTGAACAAAATGCCAGTTTAAAATGCATGCTTGAGAGAAGCCTATGTGCTTGCACGCCCTGGTGCAAAAACAAGCGGTATAGCTGGCTTTTAAAAATAATTCTCAAATGTTGCTAGTTCAAGCATTTCTCTTTATTAAGTCACGTTGGGACATTCTCGATATTATAAGTATGCCATTCATTTACTTCCTATACTGTCTACAGTACACTGATGGTGAAAAAATTGACTATGGTTAACATTTATTTATCCTCCTCCTATAAGAAAAGGACAAAGAATGTGACAAAAACAGACCTAGTAATTAATAGCACTGGCTGTGAAATATCTTTGTGGGGTCTAAGCAGAACTTCGTTTGAGACACTGTTTGACGGTGGGCACCACCGGCGCTTATTTTAGGGGACAAAGACACTTTACATTATCAAAGATTAAAAGTACGGGGGTCTCGTAAATCGCCAGTGTAGGAGCGTAGGGTCTGCAATCCTATGGTCACCCCAGATTTTTGCATTTTACTTCACTGGTTTACGACTTTCCCTGGCTGTGGGCCTGCTAATCAGACCCACAACCTAGCTGTTCTCTCTCTAAATTGACATCCATGTACTTTAGGTGCATTTACCAATTGGTATTGGGTCACTCTTGTAAGTCCTTGTACAGTGTACCATAGGTACCCAGGGCATAAGTGAACCCAAGGCCTACCAGGGGCTGCAGCATGTATTATGCCACCCCTGGCTGGCCACCCAAATCTGACACAACTGGCTGATCAATCAGCTGGGGCAAGGTGGTGTAATCACCCTTTGCTTTAGATATAGTATACCTATATCTAAACCTAAAATGGACACATATACTCCTATAAGTCACTCCTATGGCAGCCCTTAACAATCCTGGAGGCAGAGTGCTTGGAATTATGTGAGATAGTGCTCTGGCATGAGTTGAGCCTGTCTGCAGCTTTCGGAACCAAGTCCTTTAGCTGTTTCCATGATAACGCTATACCATATACTCTTAAGTGCATTATAATCCTCGCGGTTATAGCTAACTTTGGCATAGCATTATCAAAATATGTCGAGAAAGGTGTCATACGAATTGGAATACTACCCCCTCGCCAATTCTGGTGACGGGGGTAGCATTCCTCCCTTCTAGAGGGACACGACATGTATGTAACTGTGAACCCCGGTTAAAGTTAAACTCGAGCCTCAGCATCACAAAATGGATGCTGCCACCAGACACAAGTTTGACCTCCTGCTGCTGGGAGTCCTTCCAGCGAGGGAGGCTTGGACAAAGGGTTTCCTGCCTTGGGAGGTGCTAGCACCACCCCCAGACAGGATTTTGTGTATTAGGTAGGACAGGCCTGAAAGGAATGAGACATGCCTGGGGCACACAAGGTGCCTCTGTGCATACCCCGGTTCAAACCAGTTGCTGGGGCACTCCAGCCCCAGCTCTGGTGCGAAACCGGACGAAGGATAGGGGGTGTAACCACCCGCCTTCCTGGTCCCACCCATAGGAGGGACCTAGTGATAGTACAGCCCCCTTTAGCGGAATGAAGGTAGGAGCTGGTCCCATTCCAAGTTAGATTATCCTGAATTGATTTTACAAGAAGAAACTCTGGACTTCGACGTTCTGCTCCACAGAAGACTGAAGAAATCACCCTTGTCGGCAAGGAGTGTATGTATGTATGTATGTATGTATGTATGTATGTATGTATTGCCTACTTGTATAGCGCAAACTGTCACCCAAAGGGTATCCTGGCGCTTTGACTTGTTCAGACCAACACACACGCCTCACTACACTGCCCTGGGGAACAGATGGGTCTTCAAACCTTTTTTAAAAGAGCAGTGTTCCCCCATGCTCCTCAGGGTCAGGGGCAGGGAGTGCCAGAGTTTGGCCGCGGTGTATCCAAAAGAGCGACCTCCCATCCAACTCCTCCGGATCTTAGGAACTGTGGCCAAATAGGCAGATGAGGAACGAAGAGTTCTAGAGGTCGAGTACCAGGAGAAGAGTTCTTGTAGCGGGACAGGGCCCTGATCATGGAGGGCCTTGAAAACTATACATAGCGATTTAAAACAGATGCGCTGAAAAACAGGTAACCAATGCAGGTCCTTAAGCGCCAGAGATGAAGAAGATGATCGCAAACGAGAAAGGGCCAGTTTAGCAGCCATATTCTGAATATGCTGTAGTTTGTTAATCAGAGTCCCAGGAGCACCCAGAAGCAGTGCATTGCAGTAATCCAATTTACTGAGGATAATACTGCGCACAACTTCCGGTCTAGCTTGGGCCGGGAGCATAGGGAGAATTTTGCGCAAATTGCGAAGCAACATCATACAAGTGGCAATAGTTTGATTTACAAAAGCATTCAGTTGCAGATTTGAGCCAATCGTGACACTCAGGTTGCGGGCTGAGTCTGCCGCCGCCACTGTACCTTGGAAAGTGCAGAGCCTGAAATCCACCGGCAAAGGCCGAAAAATGCGATCCAGGGAACAGTGTAACACCTCAGTTTTCGAACCGTTAAACTGGAGGGAGTTGGTACGCAGCCAATTTGCAGTAGATGTCATACAACAATGAAACACCTCCTGAGACACAGCCTCTTTGCCTTCCAGTGAAAAGATAAGCTGGGTGTCATCGGCGTAATTAACAACAGAGATACCAAAAGATTTAATCAGCTTAACTAGGGGGCAAAGATAAAGATTGAATAAAATGGGACTGATGGCCGACCCCTGAGGTACCTCCTGCCCCACTCTTTTTATGCCAGATTTAAAAGGCGGAAGAGTCACTACTTGATGTCGGTCCCGAAGTTAGGAGACCAGCCAATCTCTGGCCAGGCCCGCCACCCCGGCCTCTTCCAATCTGCTGATGAGAATATCGGGGCTGACCATGTCGAACACGGCCGACATATCAAGCAGCACTAAAAATGCTGCATGACCTAAGTCGACCCGCGACCGAAGATCGTCCAGAACGACCACTAACGCAGATTCAGTGCCGTGGGCAGGCCTGAAGCCAAACAGAGCCGTGTCCATCCAGGAATGAGTTTTCAGGAAACTGGACAGATGTTTTGTAATCCACCTTTCCAAGATCTTGATAGGGAACGGAAGCAGCGAGATTGGTCGATAGTTGCCTAAACAAGAGGGGTCCAGTGTTGCCTTCTTCAGGAGGGGGGGAGACCACAGCCAGTTTCCAATTATCTGGGACAGTTGCCATGCTGAGGGATTGGCAACAGATGGAGAACAGAGGTGGAAACAGTTCCTCTTGAAACATCTTCCACAATCTATGGGGTAAAGTATCCATAGGAGATCCAGAAGATACACCATTTGCTAATTGGCAAAACTCCTCATAGAGAGGGAGGGGAAAACTGTTAATCCGAGCTTGTTCCTCCGTAATCTCCGAGATCCCAGAGATAGGTGAAAGGCCCATATCCATCTGAAACTGGGGATCAGGGGAAGCTGGAACAGAGAGCCCACTCAGAATGGTGGCGATCTTGTCTTCAAAGGCCACTGCCAAGGGGTCGCGCAGAGACTGAGAGGCAGGGATACAATTGGCCACACTAACCGGGTGAGACTAATCCTTGACAATTTTAAACAAGGTTTGGGATTTATTTGTGGCCTGCATCAGTGTCTCCTCGAGGAATTTAGCGTTGGCACATTTAATCTGTGCTTTATAGCACTGAAGGGCCTGTTTGTAGCAGGCTTTATCAGGCTCTAAATAGTGCTTTCGCCAAGCCCTTTCAGCCTTCTTGCACCGTAGCTTCTGATGAAGAAGATCCTCAGAGTACCATGGCATGGCAAGTTTGGACCTGACTTTTGCTTTTCGTAGAGGTACCACCTTATCCAAGGTGTCTGTGATTAGCTCGGTGAGGTGTAGATAGCTCATATCCACGTTGTCTCCCAAGATAAATCCGCCAGGTAGTAAAGTGGGAAGATTGGGCTGCTTCAATAATCGAGACCACTGCCTAGTGAGATTGAATCCTCCTGTCTTATCACGCCTATGCATGATGGTGGGAAGAGATACAGAAAAGAGAACCAGGGCATGGTCAGTTCAACATTGAGGGATGATGTTCTTGATAAGGACCTGATTTTTGGCCGCAAAAACTAAGTCAAGGACGTGACCCTTCAGATGCGTCTTGGAGAGCACCAGCTGTTGTAGGTGTATGTCATGCTTGTGTAGTGTCCACCCTGCACAAGCAGGCACCATCAAGCGTCCAGCGGCTTCACTTTGTCGTCTTCCCTCGAGGATCCAGACTTCAGAGCCCGACGAGACCCAGATTCCCAGACCTCTCTGACCTCTACCTACATCTGCAGCACAGCTGAGATCCGTGGGTGCGACGAGACACGTGGGACCGGCCATCTTGCAGAAACTGCACTTCGCTTCCAGCACGACTTCTGAGGTATCCTCAACGAAGTGCTTTGGGGATTGAGAAGCCCCAGCCCCGAGCAGCTCCTGCACAGAAGATCAGCCCTCCAGCATCCACAAGATCTGCATTGGGCCCTTTTGCTTGATTGCTGCTCGACGCATTGTCTGGTCACTTGCCGGCTGGCTAGTGGCCTCCTAGACGACGATCCTTGAAATCCACACAGCTGGTCTGGTTGCTCCAGACTGGCCCTTGCTTCCCTGCAAAGGAGAAGCACCCCGGACCCTCCTGGTCCAGGGGTGCTTCTCCAATAGTCCAATAAGCCCTATATGCTGTAAACAGGTGGTTTCTTCTCAAGTTCGATGGTTTAATCATTTTTTGAGAGAGTGTGAAAGAATCTGTCCAGACTTTTAGTATATCACCTGGAATCTGTACTGTAGAAGTATCCCATAACCTAATTATTTCAGCCTCTAAGTTGTCTTTGCTTCCCACTAAAATTCTATACCACTCAGCTAACTCACCCTTCCATCCCTTCTCCCTACTTATTAATTCAAAAAGAGGACTCTCCACTTCTGTGTTCCAGTTCTGACTTCCCCACCAAGCAGACAGCTGGTAGAACTTGAATCTTGTGATAGATAGTACCTTCTGTTAAGCTTGATAGGGTTTCCCAGCTTAATAGTGTCGAGCCATTACGCAGGTCCCCCCATTTCATGAGGCCAGCTTTTCTCAATGGGAGAGCCAATTGATCCATTAAGCATTCCGGAGTGCCGGGGGAATCCCAAATTGGAGCTTGAGAGTGATAATACGGGATACCTAAGATTTTTCGTATCAATTGCCAATTGTCTAGGGCTGTCCGTAAGAGCTTTAAACACATTTTTTTGAAAAACTTTTGATCTCCAAACTTAAAAAGAAAGAAATCTGAACTATATGGAAGGTCTAGTAGCATAGCCTGAAAAAGTCTGCCATGTGAGGTAGAGTCCAACTTATTAGCTAAGAGTCTAAAGTTTTTAAACTGAAAGGCGTAGCAATAAAGAAGTAAATCCGGAAGTGCCAACCCGCCAAGTTTTAGTCCCCGTCTCAACTTCTTCCAGGCTATTCTGGGAGACTTAGTAGCCCAAATAAAAGAGCCGATCCTCCCTTGCAAATTAGAGATGTCCTTTTTTTTGAAGATCAAAGGAATGGAATTAAATAAGAAGGTGACCTTTGGTTTCCATCTAGTCAAAAGCTTTCAAACTTCTTTTACAAATATTGACCAACTGGTCTTAGGAGTTTTTTCTTTCAAATTATGGGTAAGATGGATCCCCAAGTATCTAATTTTGGATTTTGCTTCTGGGATCGGGGCAGGATTGTTTCAGCTCATTATGTCCGTTTTGTCTTTGTTGATGCTGTACCCCGATATTGTACCAAAATCCTCGGCCAATTCAAATAGTCTTGGTATTGCCTCCTCTGGATTAGACGTAGAAAGAAGGAGGTCATCGGCATAAAGAGCTGTCTTAAGCACTAGGTCTCCCATTATGAATGGTTTAATTTCTGGGTCCTGTCTCAGGGAACAGACGAAAGGCTCAATATAGATATCAAATAGGAGGGGAGATAGGAGACAACCCTGCCTTGTTCCTCTAGAGATAATCAGCCATTCAGACAGACTACCATTGACCAACATTTTTGCCCTGGGACCCCTATATAGAGTTTCAATTCCTTTAATAAAAATCTCTGGGAAAACAAATTTTGACATTGACTTCCATAAGAAGAGCCAATTTACTTGATCAAACGCCTTAGCAGCGTCTATTGCTACAATAGTAAGCGGCGTCTTCTTTTCAATTGCTGTATCTATCGCCCCAATGACTTGGAATGTCAGTTCATTCAATTGGCGGCCAGGTATAAACCCCCTCTGGTCTGGGTGGATAATAGACTTGATTATTTTAGCTAGTCTGGATGCCAGTATACCAGAGTAAATTTTTGAATCCGAATTTAAGAGCGAAATGGGTCGATATGACTATCTTTTTCGGGTCTTTATTTGGTTTGGCTATCAGGGAAATTGTGGCGTCTGACCAGGAGGATGGAGTTTGCTCTCCCTGTATAAATATTTTATTGAAGAGTCTCTGTAGTGGGACTAAGATTCCTTCCATGTTATCTTTATAGACTCCCTCAGTCGGGAGTCCGTCAGGGCCAGAGGCCTTATTTCTAGCCATCTTTTTTAGTTGTGACCTAACCTCTCCCTCCGTGATCTCAGTGGCTAAAAAGGCTTTGTCTGAACCACTCAACTGTGGCAGCTCTCTCAAAAACCACCAATTATCCAGATCTTCCAATCCCCGACTATTCTTCTCCTGATATAGTTCCTCATAAAAGGCTCTAGCCTCACTTTTAATCTCTAAGTCCTCTGTTAAAGGCAAACCCGGGGCTACGCTGTGTTAAACAATTGATATTATTTCTGCTCCTCTCTGTCCTTGCCTTCCAGGCTAACAGGGAACCACATTTCTCACCATACTCGAAATTACGAAGCTTACTCACTTCCCACTTATCTTTAATTATTTTTTTGGCTCTAGCTCTGAAGTCTGTTTGTAATTCTAATATTTCCTTTTTGAGACCCGGAATACTAGCTCTATCTTTGGAAGCAGCGAGTTGGAGTTGCTGTTCCTTTAATTTGATTAAGTTGAGCTCTTGGTTATCTCTTTCTATTTTAAGCTTCCTGTTTAAAATCATATGAGAGCCATAAATTCCTCTTAAGTAAGATTTAAGTGTGTCCCATATGATTTGATCTGTCGCTGTGTTCTCATTAAACATAAAGAATTCCAATAGACTTTCTTTGATTTTGTTTTTAATCTCGTCGTTTAGCAGAATGGTCCTATCAAGTGTCCACCTATATTCTAAGGGACTGTTTTTGAAAGTTATTTTTAACTCGACCACAGAGTGATCTGACAGACCAACTGGGATATAAGAGATTGAAGCAATATTAGCTAAAAGAGATTGATCTAACAGAAAGAAGTCCATTCTTGAGAATTGGCTATATTTTTTGCTGTAAAAAGAATACTCTCTATGATTGCCGTGTTTGACTCTCCATGCATCTTGTAGTGTATAATATTTCATGATATTTTTTAAAGCTTGAAGGGATTTATTTGGGGGATTGTATTTAGCTTTAGAGGTGCGGTCCAGTTGTGGGTCTAGTAAGAGGTTAAAGTCACCTCCTAATATGATTGGAGCTGTATGTTGTAACATGTATTTTTCAAGCTTTTGAAGGAAACAAGCATTATCTTCATTAGGACCATAATATACCCCACACAAAAGTTTAGTGCCGCCAATTGAAACAACTGCAGCCAGCCATCTTCCTGACTGATCTGTACCCCAGTCATGAATCCTAATCCCTTTATTAGCACATACCACCATAGCTACCCCTCTAGTAACACCAGTTTGTTTGGAACAAAACATTTCCTGAACCCAGTTATATCTTACAAATATTTTCCTACACTCTTCTGCTTCCAGATGAGTTTCCTGCAAAAGATATATACAAGCTTCAGAGTTTTTCAAAAATTCACAAACATTTTGTTGTTTCTTCCGGCTCCCCAAGCCATTCAAATTCCAGGAAAGGATTTTACTGCTAAGTGTCAAATTTGAAGCCATTATGTGATGTAACTAACCCTACACCTATGACCAATGGTGGCCTGTGGTTACATTCAAGTTTAAAAAAAAAAAGATAATTTATGGCAAATGAGGACATTTTTGTCTGTTTCTTCCCTTTCCCCCTGTGAACCCTCCCAGCCCGCCCCCCGAGGAACCCAACCCTCCTGTTTGGCATAGACACGCCTTTAGGAGGCCCTACACCCTCAACACACTCACTTAAGTGAAACTAAGTTAGTCTTTTTTTTATTTTTCTCCCCCTAAGGATTCCCTCTTTATAAGTTATTGATTCATATTCCTTATATAGTTTCCCTCCTTTCTTTTTTTTTTCTTTTCCCCTTTATCTAATAAGCATTTCTTGTTAAGGTGGAACCCTTTTTTTTTTTTTTTCCCTCCTATGTCTCTTTTTTTTTTATTCAATCTCTAGGGACACAATTTCGCGAAGAGTTAACTACTCTCTCATTTTAGCTAATAGATCATCAACTTCTTCTGGGAAATGACAAGTATACATCTTATTGTTCCACATTATTTTAAGCAGAGCTGGGAACTTCATTTGTACCTGAGCCCCCATTGAACGTAAATCTGGCATCCTTGAGCCCAGCTCCCATTGTCTTTGAGCGGTTTTGCCCCCTATATCCGATCTAATTTGGTAGGGGTTGGCACGAAAATGCAAAGAGGTACGTGCCAGACATCTACTAAGGATCAACTCTTTAACGCTATATGTTTGGAAGTACACCAAAATCTTCCTAGGTGCTTTGCGGTCCGGGTGCAACCTAAACTGGTCTCTGTGCACTCGCTGAATCTCAGCTTCCAAGTCAATATCTGGTCGATCCTTTAATATGTCTTCACGAAGCAGTCTACACACAAACCCCTTTATGTCCTCTACTTCTACTCCTTCAGGAATTTTGAGAATCCTGAGATTATTGCGCCGACTCTGCGTTTCCAACCTTTCCAGATCCATTGTTGGGGTCCGATTCTGTGCTTTGATGGCTTCTATATCTTTAGAGTTTCCTTTGGAGGTCTCTGACAGTGCCGTGACTTTACTTTCCAGGACCCTAGTCCTAGCATTGATACTCTCCAATTTAGCCTCTAGGACATCAAATCTATCATGTAGACCCCTTTGATTTCTCTCAGAAATCTCAAACTTGCCCAAAATATCATCTCTCAGTGCGTGGAATAAAGAGCCAAGTCTATCTCTCTCATTTTCCATCCCAGTTGGTCTATCTGCACCATCAAGTTGAGGGACTGAACCATGTATATCATGGACAGGAGGAGGGAGAGATTAAGTTTAGAATAACCGTTTAGTGTGGTCAAAGGGGGGGAAGTGACAACGGAATTTGAAGTTGCAGGTTTTACTGGTGGACGAGGGGGGGTTTGTACCACATTCAATGAAGCTTCTGCGTCTGAGTCCAAATTCTGCCTTGGGCTGATCTGTGCTACTACCTCTGGTCCCTCTAGTCCCTCCCCGTTGGGAATTAAATCTAGTACAGCGTACTTGTTACCCAAGGGTAGTATAGAATGAAGTGTAGGAATGGGTACTTTATTAAACCGGGAAACTTCATTAGCTACAACTACTTCGACTACTTTAGGGCCTGTATTAACCTCTGTCTTATTTGTAGCCCCCTCCTTAGAATTCACTACCTGCTCCATGATTTTAAAATAACTTTTAAGTGAAGGAGTTCCTCTAGGCGCTTGTATTTGCTTTGTCACCTTAGCTGACCTCCCCCTTCTGGCCCCACCTTTCCTGTTTTGTTTATACGGAGAGATAGGTGTCGGACCCCCTTTTTCAACAGTATCAGTGGAATTCCAAACCCCTTGTTTCCTCGGGTCTTGTTTTGACCTTAGCTGATATCTACTCCTTACTTCTCCCGACTTTTCTTTTACTTTTACTGAAACGTCCTGCTTTATGGAGTAATCAGCAGAAGCTACCCCCTCTATGCCACCACCGGCCTCGATATCGTTGATTGTATTATCGCTTTGACAGATTGATTTATGTTTGTCTGCCTCCATGCAGTCCTCCCTTCCAAAAACCACCTTACCGCTGTTCAGCGCTGCATAAGTCCCCCGGCATATCGAAGCTCTCGCACGAACAAGGAGCGCCTCCCTTGAACGCAGCCACAAGCTTCTACAGCTTACTCGGAGCCCTCTTTGGCCGTTTTTCTCCTCCACAGACTGACTACCGCCGTTGACCTGCTTCTGCAACTCACTGAACTCGCCGCTCGAGATTCGGCACAGCCGCCCTGTCTCTGCCTCCCTCGTGTATCGGCTCTCGTGCATTCCCGCTCTCGTGTTCACCTCCCGCGGCTTCCAACCTCCAAACAACAAAACAGGAGAAAGTTCAATAGCGCGTAAGATAATATTGTTAAAAAGTGACCATCTGTCCTCACCGCTTATTTAGAAGCCGTCATCCTTAAGTTGTTCAGCGAAAAGACCAGTCAAATTCATTATTCAAGGTGTTTTCGAGTGCAGAGTCTCGCAGCAGCCGTTAGCCTACCGCCGCCACGTTCCTCCTCCCCCTCCACCCACAAGTGTGCTGAATGAGATGGTGAGGAAGATGGAGAATCATCTGAGGGAGAGGTAGACCATGGTCAGGTTATAGTCAGCAGACTTACCAGGGCCAACTTAAGCCTACATGAGAATGGAACTGGGGGAGCCCCAGGCCCATCTTCAAGCAGGCCTAACCTTGGGAATAGACGAGTTAGGTCTCAATCCAGAGGCTCTAACAGATCTATTCACACCCATGTCTCTCAAGCATCTTCTCAGAGAGGGATGACATCCCTTCAGAGAAGAGAACATGAAGCAAAAATGAAGGAAGTCAATCTGAGGATCCAAAGGGAAGAACTTGTCTTTGCCAGAGAGCAGACATTGAGTGGGGTAGAACCCACTGGTGGCAGCATTATCCCTAGAGATAAAGACAGGAGTTTTGATAATAGACACCTGAGTAAAATAGTGCCCTCCTTTAAGGTAGGAGATGACATCCACAAATGGATGACGGCTCTGGAGAGAGCCTGCAAAGTACAGCAGGTACCCCAGAGTCAGTGGGCAGCTATACTGTGGCTCTCCTTTGAAGGTAAAGGAAGAGACAAGCTCCTCACTGTTAGAGATGAGGATGCTAATGATTACGAAGTCCTGAAAAGTGCCTTGATTGATGGGTTTGGCTTAACAACTAAACAGTACAGGTTGATGTTCAGAGACACCCAGAAAACTCAAGCTCAGGATTGGAGTTACTGATTACACAGGATTGTATAATCTAATTATGGGAGAGCAAATCTTAAATAATTGTCAGAACCAGTTGTTGCATCAGCACTTGATTGACTCAGATTTGACCTCTCCCCGAGAATTGGGAAAGAAGGCAGACAGATGGGTCAGGACAAGGGTCAAGTGGCAGACCCAGAACCTGAACCAGGGTGGTGGCCAGAAGAAAGCAGACCAGAAGGGTAATAATGAGAATAAGCAAAATGACCAGAAGTCTTCAACAGGGCCCCAACAATCTAAGGAGGGTGGGTCCCAGAATTCCCAAAAGAAGAAGAATGATGGTCAAAGAAAACCATGGTGCCAATACTGTAAAAGTAAGACTCCCTGGTTTAGTGAGTGCACCAAGAAAGGCACAGCTCCTACCACTACTGACCCTAAGGCACCTGAACCCCCTAGCACAGTTAGTAGTGGTAGTGCACCCCCCAAGGCTATAGTTGGGTTAACCCTGGGAACGGAGGTGGGTTCTGACTTAGTCAGGATACCTACTCAGGCTGTTCTTGTTTGTACTGGGGACTTGGATTTGACCCCTACTGTAAGTCCCAGTACTCTGAGCAAATACAGACAAACGCCTTTAATCAATAGAAAAATAGCTCAGGCCTACAGGGACACTTGTGCCAGTGTCACTATGGTGACACCAAACTTTGTGGACCCTGATCAGGTAATACTAGGTTCAGACTACCTAGTGGCCAGTGCTAGCAATGTCACTACCAATCACAGTATGGCAGTTAACTTCTCCTGGGAAGGGGTAACTGGTCTCAAAAGGGTTGTAGTTAGTTCAGACCTCCCAGTGGACTGTCTGTTGGGCAATGATTTGGAATCCTCCTTATGGTCAGAAGTGGAGTATAGGACTCATGTGGAAATTTTAGGTTTGTCAGCACATGTCCTTGCTGTGACTAGGTCACAGGCCAAACAATGCCCAGCTGAACAAGTGCTGGATCCTGGAACAATGGACAAGACACTTCCCAAGAGAAAGAGCAGTAGGGTTAAGGCAGTGCCTTCCCCCTACCTCAAGGTGAGGATCAGCCCTCTCAGGAGGCTGACCCAAAGACCCCAGAAGGAATTGTCCCAGAGGAGCTTGAACCTGAACAGGTTGAGTTTCCTGGGTCAGGGGGACCTTCCAGGTCAGACTTGAGGCAGGCACAGTTAGACGGTTCCTCTCTTGAACCCCCCAGACAGCAGGCTGCTGCTGAGACTGCAGGGAATGCTACAGGTACCCACAAGGTGTACTGGGATGATGGACTCCTATACTCTGAGGCAAGAGACCCCAAGCCTGGTACTACCAGGAGGCTGGTTATCCCCTTGTCTTTGAGAGGTTTCCTTCTTCCCTTAGCCCATGAGATTCCCCTTGCAGGTCACTTAGGCCAGAACAAGACTTGGGAAAGACTTGTCCCACAATTTCACTGGCCTCATATGTCTGAAGACACCAAAGAGTTTTGTCGCTCATGTGTCACCTGTCAAGCCAGTGGCAAATCAGGTGGCACAACAAAGGCCCCCCTTATACCACTACCTGTGGTGGGGGTACCCTTTGAAAGAGTGGGGATTGACTTTGTAGGACCAATGGACCCTGGGCACAGATTTATACTAGTGGTAGTGGATCATGCCACTAGGTATCCAGAAGCTATTCCCCCTTAGGACCACTACAGCTCCTGTTGTGGCCAGGGCCCTACTTGCAGTTTTCTCCAGAGAGGGGTTTCCTAAGGAGGTCATCTCTGACAGAGGTGCAAACTTCATGTCAGGATACTTGACTGCAATGTGGAAGGAGTGTTGTGTAAATTACAAATTCACCACCCCCTATCACCCACAGTGCAATGGGCTTGTTGAGAGATTCAACAAGACCCTAAAAGGGATGATAAAAGGGTTACCAGAAAAGCTTAGGCGAAGATGGGAAGAGAGGTCCCACAGAAGGGGGTTGTTTACAGCCCTTTTGAGCTTCTATTTGGGCATCCTGTAAGAGGACCCCTATGTCTTGTAAAGGAAGGATGGGAGTTACCTCTCAAAAAGCCTAAACTTGACATAGTGGACTATGTACTTGGTCTCCGCTCCAGGATGGCAGAGTACATGGAGAAGGCATCTAAAAACCATGAGGCCAGCCAGGAACTTCAAAAAGCTTCGCATGACCAAAAGGCTGTCCTTACTGTTTACCAATAAAGCGGTCCCAGATAGACACACAAATAATTGAATCTTAACAACAAATAGGTACATACAAGGATAATTATAACAACATTGTTTTTAATCACAACGTGTATTTTAAAAGATTCGTTCATAAAATTAAGTACATAGTCAATCACATAGAATGCCCCTGAAAGAAAGAAAAGGGGAAGGGTGGTGCTGGGCTGGTGAAAGTATAGAAACTAGAACATTGGTCACTAAGACCGAGATATGCCAACAATTGTACTAAATAACACAATGGAAACAAATAATTCTCAGTTAATTCAAACAATCATGCCTCAAATAAAATCACAAATGATAATTGTGGAAGGAGGCTGAGTGCAAACAGGAAGTGTCGACGTTTCGACCCAAGTGGATGCAGGCGTGGTATAAACCTTGCTAGAGGGTCTTCATCAGGACAAGGGGTTGCGTGAAATGGGGCAATGGATCTGTGTAAAAAAGATTAAATGAAATTTACTATGGGTCACATTTGATCCCAAAGATCTTCTTTTAAAAAAAGGGGATAAAAATATGGGAGGCCGGGAGGGAAACATAGTGATATGTTGTGGACAAGAGGAATACATCATAGTAACAGAGAATCAATAGTTACAGACAGACATCTAATGAGGTAGGCTAATTGGAAAAACCTCAAAAGCACGATTGATCCTTAATCAATGAGTAGCACCAGATAGCAGACACTACAACTAACCAGTCAATACATGGTCTACTAATACCAAGCGTGAGCTCACAAGTAAATCAAACGCTAAACATGCAAACCTTATAAGGATACTGTAATGTAGTGGGTCTGGTTGAATGATGGTAGAGTCTTGAAGATACGGATTGTAGATTATATCTAAAAGATCAAAAATATTCAATGAGGGACCTCTATATTGGTGGCTGAACGTCACATAAGGTGGTTCGGGCACTTTGGCTGAGCGGGTTGCAACGATTGTTTGGGAAAAAGGGGGGGCTCAAAATCAAACCGGCACCAGAATGGACAGAGTCACTACTCCCTGAATGCACCGATGCATACAATTAAACACTAAAGACTAAACAAAGAGATGCAACATCATTTGTCTAAGCAATTGGCATACCTGTTAGTAAAATGGCCAATGACAATCAGGGATTCGGCTGTAGCAATTAACAAAGATGCGGGTCCCCGCTGGATCGTATAGGGTTGTCCTTGTCAGTGGGAACAGGACAAAAGCTATAGATGGCGGGAGAGTATGTTAATGATTGGATCCCCATGTTCGTACACTCACACACAATGCGTTTAAAATAACACAAGGTAGTCCGCTCGGACCATCAATCGCCAACCGGGTAAAACGCAATGTGCGCTTTCAAAATGACATACCTGCCAAAACAGAGATACAACAGGGTGGGGGGTTCCGGTGTAATTTGGGACCAGGGAGTGCGTGAGTCACTGCTGTGGTGGCGGTCAGCTCCACTCGGCAGGGTCTACAAAAATGGCCGGATAAAGCATTATTGTATGCATCTCCACATCGGTTGAAGATCACTAATAGTTAGTCATAATCACATACCTATCACAGGCAAAACTGCCACGGAGGGTAGGGGTTCAGTTACGGTTGTGGCAAACACTGGACATCGCCGGTTTGTAGTGCGGTCCAGCTCCATGCGGCAGGGTCTACGAAAATGGCCGGATAAAGCGTTATTATATGCGTCCCCACGCCGATTGAAGATCACTAATAATTAGTCATAAGCACATACCTATCAAGGGCAAAACTGCCACGGAGGGTTGGGGTTCAGTTATGATCGTGGCAAACACTGGACAACGCCGGTTTGTTGTGCGGTCCATTGTTGGAAAGATTACAGGGACACGGTCTAGAAAGTGACAGGCCAATTTGTTAATGCCGGCATCCGTCACGGGAAAAAAACTATTATTTTTAAACCGCTACAAACATAGAATAGGTACCGTATGGGTTGGAAAACTCGTAGACTCGTTTGAAGATCCTAGACGGCACTGCTCATCGCTGGGCTGGGACGGGAGTGGCTGCTAAAGCTACTTCCTAGTTTCCAATCACGTGACCCCTAATGGGCATAGTCATAAAAAGAGGACTAGTTCAAAACGAGAGTCACTCTTTTTTCTAAAACAAACTCCAGGACATAATTTAACATTGGAAACAATGTAAAGGATTACTCGAAACAAGAAAACTGTATTAACCATCTACAGTGTATAATTTAACGATGATGCCAAAAATTCAGATGGGGGTGATGACGTTAATATTTCTTGATGTGCATTATCTAAAGTAGAGGGTTATAGAAGACCAGTGCATATGATTGCAATCATTCATATAGGCATAAATATTGTACCCATAGACTGTCTGTTAGGGAACCAAAATTACCCAAACATGAAAAAATAATTTACCAGCATGAGACATGGTAATAGTGGACGAATACCTAATGGCTTGCACTTAGAGTGCAAAAGTACTGTATGGTAACATTGACATTACGGCGTACCTATCGGGCACGATGGTAAAGGCCGTTAGTACGAAAAGATTATTACGCATTCAAGAGATTAATACAGGTGATACATTAAAGTACTGATCGGCATTAGTATTTACAGATTTGCCATTTGAGCAAAAGTGCTCTCAGTTTCAATTAGGCCCACCTTTACTGAGTCAAACAGAAACATCCATTTGGCCTCACGGGTATTGAGAACATTTGAAATACTCCCACCTCTGACTACTAGTGTGACTTTTTCAAGGATGACCCATCTCAGACTCTCTGGTGTGTGTTGTTTGGCTTTGAAATGATCGACTAATGGGGCTCCCACTACCTCACATCTAATTCTACTAGTATGGTACTGGTCTTCTATAACCCTCTACTCCAGATAATGCACATCAAGAAATATTAACGTCATCACCCCCATCTGAATTTTTGGCATCATTGTTAAATTATATACTGTAGATGGTTAATACAGTTTTCTTGTTTCGAGTAATCCTTTACATTGTTTCCAATGTTAAATTATGTCCTGGAGTTTGTTTTAGAAAAAAGAGTGACTCTCGTTTTGAACTAGTCCTCTTTTTATGACTATGCCCATTAGGGGTCACGTGATTGGAAACTAGGAAGTAGCTTTAGCAGCCACTCCCGTCCCAGCCCAGCGATGAGCAGTACCGTCTAGGATCTTTAAACAAGTCTACGAGTTTTCAAACCCATACGGTACCTATTCTATGTTTGTAGCGGTTTAAAAATAATAATTTTTTTCCCCGTGACGGATGCCGGCATTAACAAATTGCCCTGTCACTTTTTAGACCGTGTCCCTGTAATCTTTCCAACAACGGACCGCACAACAAACCGGCGTTGTCCAGTGTTTGCCACAACCGTAACTGAACCCCTACCCTCCGTGGCAGTTTTGCCTTTGATAGGTATGTGATTATGACTAACTATTAGTGATCTTCAACCGACGTGGGGACGCATACAATAATGCTTTATCCGGCCATTTTTGTACACCCTGCCGAGTGGAGCTGACCGCCACCACAGCAGTGACTCACGCACTCCCTGGTCCCAAATTACACCGGAACCCCCCACCCTGTTGAATCTCTGTTTTGGCAGGTATGTCATTTTGAAAGCGCACATTGCGTTTTACCCGGTTGGCGATTGATGGTCTGAGCGGACTACCTTGTGTTATTTTAAACGCATTGTGTGTGAGTGTACGAACATGGGGATCCAATCATTAACATAGTTTCCTGCCATCTATAGATTTTGTCCTGTTCCCACTGACAAGGACAACCCTATTCGATCGAGCGGGGACCCGCATCCTTGTTAATTGCTACAGCCGAATCCCTGATTGTCATTGGCCATTTTACTAACAGGTATGCCAATTGCTTAGGCAAATGATGTTGCATCTCTTTGTTTAGTCTTTAGTGTTTAATTGTATGCATCGGTGCATTCAGGGAGTGAAGTAGTGTGGCTCACTGGTTAGAGGCGGCAGACCCGAGAGCAGAAGACGGCCCGGGACCAGGGTTCGATTCCCGGCGCGGCAGGTTTCTGGACCAGGGTCAGCGGACTCGATAATTCTCTCGCCTCGGTGCCCACTCTTATCAGCGATCACACTCGGCAACTCTGGGGATTAGCTTGCCTCATCTTCACTAACGGCCCCACCAGACCGCCGGGGATGCCTGGTCTCACCCTGGAGATACCCATTAAGGGACCATCTCTCAGGGAAGCCAGGAAGGGTTTCGCAGCGGTCGAAGCGCCTTGGGACCCTCCGGGTAAGTAGTGCGCTATATAAATGCCTATACATTACATTACATTACGTCCATTATGGTGCCGGTTTGATTTTGAGCCCCCCCTTTTTCCCAAACAATCGTTGCAACCCGCTCAGCCAAAGTGCCCGAACCACCTTATGTGACGTTCAGCCACCAACATAGAGGTCCCTCATTGAATATTTTTGATCTTTTAGATATAATCTACAATCCGTATCTTCAAGACTCTACCATCATTCAACCAGACCCACTACATTACAGTATCCTTATAAGGTTTGCATGTTTAGCGTTTGATTTACTTGTGAGCTCACGCTTGGTATTAGTAGACCATGTATTGACTGGTTAGTTGTAGTGTCGGCTATCTGGTGCTACTCATTGATTAAGGATCAATCGTGCTTTTGAGGTTTTTCCAATTAGCCTACCTCATTGGATGTCTGTCTGTAACTATTGTTTCTCTGTTACTATGATGTATTCCTCTTGTCCACAACATATCACTATGTTTCCCTCCCGGCCTCCCATATTTTTATCCCCTTTTTTTAAAAGAAGATCTTTGGGATCAAATGTGACCCATAGTAAATTTCATTTAATCTTTTTTACACAGATCCATTGCCCCATTTCACCCAACCCCTTGTCCTGATGAAGACCCTCTAGCAAGGTTTATACCACGCCTGCATCCACTTGGGTCGAAACGTCGACACTTCCTGTTTGCACTCAGCCTCCTTCCACAATTATCATTTGTGATTTTATTTGAGGCATGATTGTTTGAATTAACTGAGAATTATTTGTTTGCATTGTGTTAATTTAGTACAATTGTTGGCATATCTCGGTCTTAGTGACCAATGTTCTAGTTTCTATACTTTCACCAGCACAGCACCACCCTTCCCCTTTTCTTTCTTTCAGGGGCATTCTATGTGATTGACTATGTACTTAATTTTATGAATGAATCTTTTAAACTACACGTTGTGATTAAAAACAATGTTGTTATAATTATCCTTGTATGTATCTATTTGTTGTTAAGATTCAGTTATTTGTGTGTCTATCTGGGACCGCTTTGTTTGTATCAATATTTCGCCCAGGTCCCAGTGACTTCTTGGGTTAACCCGTGTTGTTTATAGCTCTTACTGTTTACCAGCCTGGACAGAAGGTGTGGGTGTTGGAGCCAGTGGCCCCAGCAGCTCTTCAAGCAAGTCTGGACCCCATACTATTATTGAACAAAAGGGAGAGGTCACCTACCTGGTAGACCTTGGAAATCCCAGGAGCCCTCACAGAATACTTCATGCGAGCAGGCTCAAGGCATTTGTTGACAGGGAAGACATGGGCTTGCTCATGGCTACAGATGAGGGGCAGGAGGAAGAGAGTGACCCTCTGCCAGACATGCTCACTCAGAACCCTGATGATGGGTCAGTAGATGGTGTAGTCTTTTCTGACAGCCTCTCTGAACATCAGCAAAAGGATTGCAAACAGGTTCTTCAATCCTTTAGACATATGTTCTGTCTGACCCCCAGTCAGACAAACTGGTGCACCCATGAGGTGGACACTGGTGACAGTCTGCCTATAAAGAGTAAAATCTACAGGCAATCTGACCACGTCAGGGACTGCATAAAAAAAGAAGTACAAAAGATGTTGGAATTGGGAGTCATTGAACCCTCACAGAGCCCTTGAGCTAGTCCTGTAGTTCTAGTGCCTAAACCTCACACCCAGGATGGTAAGAGAGAGATGAGGTTTTGTGTAGACTACAGGGGTCTCAACGCTGTCACTAAGACAGATGCCCATCCAATACCCAGAGCAGATGAACTCATAGATTAATTGGCTTCTGCCAAATTCTTGAGTACATTTGACCTCACAGCTGGCTATTGGCAGATCAGGTTAGCTGAGGATGCCAAGGCCAAAACAGCATTTTCTACCCCAGGAGGTCATTACCAATTTGTGGTGATGCCCTTTGGTTTGAAAAATGCACATGCCACTTTTCAAAGGTTGGTGAACCCAAGTTCTCACTGGGTTGGATGACTTTTGTGGAGCATATCTAGATGATATTGCTGTCTTTAGCTCCACCTGGGAGGATCACCTGATCCACCTGAGGAAAGTTTGGAGTCCCTGCAAAAGGCAGGCCTCACTATCAAGGCTACTAAGTGCCAGATAGGGCAGAGTCAGGTTGTGTACCTGGGACACCTTGTAGGTGGAGGCCAGGTTCAACCATTGGAGAGCAAGATACAGGCCACAAAGGACTGGGCTCCTCCAACCACCCAGACACAGGTCAGAGCTTTCTTGGGCCTGTCTGGTTACTACAGAAAATTTGTCAGAAATTATGGGACAATTGTGACCCCTCTTAATGACCTGACAAGTAAGAAAATGCCAAAGAAAGTTCAGTGGACAGTTAGCTGTCAAAAGGCATTCGATGATCTAAAGCAGGCCATGTGCACTGCACCTATTCTCAAGAGTCCAGACTACTCCAAACCTTTCATTGTCCAAACAGATGCTTCTGAGTTGGGTGTTTTTATAAGTAGTATTTATTGTATAGGGCTAGGTGAATGCTTTTATGACAAATGTCGAATAAAGCTTATAAATTGATTGGAGTTGGGTGTGGGAGCTGTTCTAACTCAACTGAATATTGATGGTCATGACCAGCCCATTGCTTTTATAAGTAGAAGGCTGACCCCTAGAGAGAAACGTTGGTCAGCTATTGAGAGGGAGGCCTTTGCTGTGGTTTGGGCCCTGAAGAAGTTGAGGCCATACTTGTTTGGAACTCACTTCAAGATTCAGACAGACCATAAGCCCCTCTTGTGGCTAAATCAGATGAAGGGTGAAAACCCCAAACTTCTTAGGTGGTCCATTTCCCAACAGAGAATGGACTTTACAGTGGAGCACAGACCAGGGACTGACCATGGCAATGCAGATGGTCTCTCCAGGTATTTCCACTTAGAACAGGAAGACTCACCTGGTCAAGGTTAGTTTAATGTCCCTAAGTTTGGGGGGTGGGGGGGTTATGTAGGAGAGTAGGGTCTGCAATCCTATGGTCACCCCAGATTTTTGCTTTTTGCTTCACTGGTTTACGACTTTCCCTGGCTGTGGGCCTGCTAATCAGACCCACAGCCTAGCTGTTCTCTCTCTAAATTGACATCGATGTACTTTAGGTGCATTTACCAATTGGTATTGGGTCACTCTTGTAAGTCCTTGTACAGTGTACCATAGGTACCCAGGGCATAAGTGAGCCCAAGGCCTACCAGGGGCTGCAGCATGTATTATGCCACCCCTGGCTGGCCACCCAAATCTGACACAACTGGCTGATCAATCAGCTGGGCAAGGTGGTGTAATCACCCTTTACTTTAGATATAGTATACCTATATCTAAACCTAAAATGAACACATAATCACCCTTATAAGTCACACCTATGGCAGGCCTTAACAATCCTGGAGGCAGAGTTATTGGAATTAGGTGAGATAGTGCTCTGGCATGAGCTGAGCCTGTCTGCAGCTTTCGGAACCAAGTCCTTTAGCTGTTTCCATGATAACGCTATACCATATACTCTTAAGTGCATTATAATCCTCACGGTTATTGCTAACTTTGGCATAGCATTATCAAAATATGTCGAGTAAGGTGTCATACGAATTGGAATACTACCCCCTCGCCAATTCTGGCGACGGGGTAGCATTCCACCCTTCTAGAGGGACACGACATGTATGTAAATGTGAACCCCGGTTAAAGTTAAACTCGAGCCTCAACATCACAAAATGGATGCTGCCACCAGACACAAGTCTGACCTCCTGCTGCTGGGAGTCCTTCCAGCGAGGGAGGCTTGGATAAAGGGTTTCCTGCCTTGGGAGGTGCTAGCCCCACCCCAGACAGGATTTTGTGTATTAGGTAGGACAGGCCTGAAAGGAATGAGACATGCCTGGGGCACACAAGGTGCCTCTGTGCATACCCCGGTTCAAACCAGTTGCTGGGGCACTCCAGCCCCAGCTCTGGCGCGAAACCGGACAAAGGATAAGGGGTGTAACCACCCCCCTTCCTGGTCCCACCCATAGGAGGGACCTAGTGATAGTACAGCCCCCTTTACCAGAATAAAGGTAGGAGCTGGTCTCATTCCAAGTTAGATTATCCTGAATTGATTTTACAAGAAGAAACTCTGGACTTCGACGTTCTGCTCCACAGAAGACTGAAGAAATCTCCCTTGTGGGCAAGGAGTGTCCACCCTGCAGAAGCAGGCACCATCAGTCCAGTCCAGCGGCTTCACTTTGTCGTCTTCCTTCAAGGATCCAGACTTCAGAGCCAGACGAGACCCGGATTCCCAGACCTTTCCGACCTCTACCTACATCTGCAGCACAGCTGAGATCCGTGGGTGCGACAAGACACGAGGGACCGGCCATCCTGAAGAAACTGGACTTCGCTTCCAGTACGACTTCTGAGGTATCCTCGACGAAGTGCTTTGGGGATTGAGAAGCCCCAGCCCGAGCAGCTCCTGCACAGAAGATAGGCCCTCCAGCATCCACGAGATCTGCGTGGGGCCCTTTTGCTTGATTGCTGCTCGACGCGTTGTCTGGTCACTTGCCGGATGGCTAGTGGCCTCCTAGACGACGATCCTTGAAATCCACACCGCTGGTCTGGTTGCTCCAGACTGGCCCTTGCTTCCCTGCAAAGGAGAAGCACCCCGGACCCTCCTGGTCCGCACCAGAAGCCAATTCCACTCACCGCGTGGGTTGCCTTTGCCAAGGCCTGTTGACGCCGAATCCGGATCCAACACCGCCGACAGCGAGAGCCTGTGTGGGACAGCTCGTGCCTCCATCCTGGTCGTCGAAGACACCACCTGGTCCACGTGGCTGCGGAGTCAAGCGTCCACTCTTCACCTGATCGCGACGACAGCCTCTGATTCCTTCCTGGTTCCACTCCAGTCACTGGCTAGTGACTTTGAACATTGTCCTCTCTGCTTTCAGGTCTTCAGCTTCCTTGATCCACCCTTGGATCACACCGGACATCTTCCTCCTGGTCGCCTGCAGCATCTTTTCTTTCAGGCTCCACAGACTTCAACGCAGAAACCCGACACGACTTCGCACCTATGCACCCGCAGCCCGTGGGTGAGGTAACAAGAGCATTTCGGCGCTCAAGGGTAGATTGACCCTCCTAGTATCCAGATTCACTGTCGTTTTAGTCCTAACTAGTCAGGATTGTCCGTACTCACCTTTTTCTTGGACTGTACTGTCCATAGACGTTGTTACGCATCTCGCGTGTGAGTTCACACTCTGCACACGCGTTCCGTGGGCCTCCTATTACTTACCTAAAGTTAGGATAGGGTATTCCCAGCGATCCTACAGCCTCTGGACAGCTCCATTCTTTCAATCGACTTCCTTATACCACTTGTTTAGTATATGGTTTGTTGCGCCCCTAGGGCAACATTGTAACTCGTGCAACTTAACGTATTTTTCTTAAGAGTCTTGTCATGGGCTTAGCCCTCTGACCTCATAAAGAGGAGTTAAGAGGTGTTTGTTAGTTAATAAATATATTGTTTATTTTCATAACTACCTGTGTGGTGTCCCTTCATTTGGTATTCAAGGGGTTATATGTGGTAAAACAGCTAGCTTCACATGCCAAAAGAGTTTAGCCTAAGCCTGCTTTGTCCATGCTACCATTAGGATAGCTGGTCTATAAGGTTGACTTACAACCAATCACCATAAGGGTTGTTTGGACTGATACAAGGTGATCACCAGAACTAGTGAGCATCATATATCAGGTCAACCTCTTACAGCCAGCATGTGAGAGTCTTGCACCACCTTTTGGCAAATCTATACACTGCAGCTTATAAATTAAAAAAGAACATGCCAGACAATGTGCAATGAAATTGTGCTTTATTTTTGCAATCATGTTATGTAAACGCTTCATGGTACTTAACCCCTTGCATGCTGATGACGAACCCCAGCCGTCATGCACTACGGTGCTCGTGTGCTGATGACGGCTGGGGTTCGTCATGGCCCGCCCCTGTTCATTTGTTTACAGCACAGGGGCGGAAACGGGCCAGCAGTCAAGGGGTTAATATAATCAGTCTCCACTGAAGTAAAACATTTGGTGTTTACTATGAATTAACTACCTGCACCAGTGATGGGAGTCGGCCAATTCACTGGTAGAAGTAGGCAGCAGCCTTCCAAGCCAAATTGTGGGCATCTGTGCATTTTTTGTTGTTTTAAAAACTAAACACTGCATAGCCTTAATTACAATTTGGAGAAAACCAATGGTGCAAAAAAAAAAAAAAAAACTACCTCCCCAGCCTCCCATAGGTTACACATGCTCCATTAAAGGGGAATAAAAGAGCGACTGTGCATGAAGGTTCAGGGAGGAGAAGGAAGAGGATTGATACTGCCGCTCTTTGCATCCTTTGAGGCCACCATGTCCCTTGTAGCTCTAAAGGAACTTATTAGGCTGCTAGACGCAGGTCTTGGGAATATTCCCAGAACTTGCGATACTATTGACAGATTTGGCAAGCAGGGAAAGCCACCACGAAGCAACGAACCATAGCCGGATCGAGCTTGAAGCACTCTATCGCTGAATCAGTCATCTCTCCAAAGACCTGCGCTTCATTGAAAAACCTGGTAATAAGATGTGCTTGGACAGCTACAGAAAAGCCAGTGGAATGCATCAAGGCACAGTGGTGGATGGAAATGAAAGTCCACATGGACCACTCCACCCCAAAATCAACTGTATTAGGCCGGAGTAAAGGATCTGCTTGACAGCATCTCACCATTGCGCACACATTCTACAAAATGATTGCACTGATGGTCTGAAAGGTTTGACTCGGCCAGCTACACAATCTCCCAGGGGGCAGGAGAGCCAGGAGGGAATCTAGGAACAGTAAATGATGGGCAAGGCTCCCTGAAAAAGATAACTTCTTCCCCATCGCCTTTATCCCTTCAACAACCTGATTGTAGAAGTTGAAGGAAGACAGTCAAGATTCTATTTGGAGGATGACACCTGAACCACAAGACTCTCTGTGAGGGATGAGATATTAGAAATGTTGGGGCCCCAGCCGACATAAGATAGCGGAGAGCCTCCTGGTGGTTCACTTTAAGGGCAGATGCTGGCTCCGTCCATGCAACATAAGTGTGGTCCATCAATGCCTGGTTAAAGGGGAGCAAGGGTTCAATGGAGGTAAATGCCAGTTGCGGAACCTGTGTGGCCTTGTCCTTCTCTGCAGACTAAGGCAGCTCAAGAAACTCTGCAACAGAACAGTCGTAAATGAAGCAATTTCCTCTGGGAAGCCCAACAGGACCCTCCAGCTCCACGTTCAGGAGATGTTCTGGCTACTGGCATCATGCCGGGGCAGATGGGTTGAGCATCCATCCCAGTGGGAGAAGGGAGAAGATGAACAGCTTCAATGTTGTCATCATCAAGATGTTGGGCCTCTGAATGGGGTCCAAATTCGCGTCAAACCGTTTCTGGCGTCTGCCAATGTGCTCATCATGACGCAAAGGTGTGGAGGGGCACTTTTCTTCCATCAAGTGTTGTGTTTGTATCAAGACCTGACCAAAAAATCCTTCCTTTTCTGAAAATATGCTTTCTTTTTTTAGTGGGTCTGAAGTCTGTGCTGATGGTGTCATAGATAGCATTGACATCATGGGGGAAGCAATTGGCAAGGACTTCAGTGGATGAGGAGAGTCAGGATCAGAATGGCAAAAGAAGTCAAAACAAGCTGGACTAGCGCCAGGTATAAAACAACTGGTCGAAGTCCAGACCGGGGCCCTGTTGGCTTATTTGGGCATGCAGATGCATCAAAAAAAGCCATAGTGCTTTTTTTGATGCGTCTTTCAAAGACTGCACTCTGGGGTTTAATTAGAAACTCAGCTGGTAAGCAAACAGAATCTCTACTGGGTATAAATTTGCTTAATTGCCACTCCGAAATAACAGATTCAGAGTTACATCCCAGGTTAGGCCCTCGCGGCACTCTTATGCCAATCGTCACTAGCACTTTACCCGGTACGTTATAGATAGTTCCTTCCTACAGATGTCAGTATTTTAATCCATATGTGCTGAATTTACCCTGCTGCTCTTGAGTTTTATGTGATTTATACCAAGTGTTTATGTGTTTTTATTAGGATCGATTTGTAATACCTTTTTTAATGAAATAAGTTTAAACGCTGTGCTGATATGCACTTTAATGGATTTAAATGTCTAAATTATTTTTAATTCATTCCATAGTGAATTGAGACCGGCATCGACTATGTTAAAGCCAAAAACTGTAGCGTCAGCGCCAGAGGCTGGGAACCAGAAAAGGAGCATGAGAACCAAGTTCTGGAGCCAGCGACCAGTCCATCTCCATCAAGATTAGCTCAGAAGAAGACAACAAGGTTGGGGAGTAATACCACTATCTGGAAGACTTACCTGTTAAGTGGGATTGAGATTGCCAGGCAGAAGAATACCTCTAGCGATGCTTCTTGTGCATTTTCCTCAAGGACTTGTCAATGTCCTCTGAGGCAGCTCTCTGTGAGGACTTGCTGGCTTAAGGTGAGCCAAAGCAGGACTCGTGTCTGGAGCAGTGCTGAGCTAAACATTCATCCTGAGCACGTACCATAAAGAGTATGACCTCCCGCTCCCAGCATGCATGAAACAACATTCAGCATATGACTTTGGTGCTTGGACCAAAGTCATAGAGTTGAAGAGGTACAGAGGTGATAAATAAGAGCCAAGCCAGAGTATCCAGGAGAAGCGATCAAAAGGACTGCAGTAACAAACTATTTATTAAGGAGCATATCATGCATACACAGAAAATCACAACCAGCTTCAGCCTTGCAGGATGAAAAAGTGTTGTCCCAAAATGCAGGGATCTTGCCATCATGTTTACTTGATAGGCATATCCTTTCTCAACCTCAAGGACGGGGTTAGGTTGAACTGGCAGCGACTGGATTGCAGAGAATTTTGTTGCACCTCTGCTAAATGTATCTATTTATTTTTGAGGGCGAACATAGTCATTGAGGCAGCGCATACTGGGTAAGTGAGTCTCCTTAGTTAGGTGGGCAATACTTCAATGTGGGTCTTGAGCTCGGTATGCCATAGGGATCAAGATGCATCTCATTTTGGGAAACAACAAGGCTGCAACCTGTTTGAGGTAAATTGTGTTCCTCTTCACAGGGAATCATGCCTGGAAGTTCAGTCTCTACCGTCCCTTTTGGGGCAAGGCCAACACTGATTTGGATATAATTTAGCCCTTTGTGTAAAGGAAAAAAAGAGCTAAAAGGATGCACTGGAATGCAGCTTAAACTAAAATTACGAGTTGCTAAGATTAATTCAAGTGTTCCAGCTATCTCTTTTTACGCTCTCTTACCGAACCAAGCTATGGCGGTCATGAGAGAGAAATATATTTATCTCAGACTAGACAAAAATCCT
Organism: Lissotriton vulgaris; assembly: GCF_964263255.1. Lineage (NCBI taxonomy): Eukaryota > Metazoa > Chordata > Amphibia > Caudata > Salamandridae > Lissotriton > Lissotriton vulgaris. The sequence goes on along the minus strand of NC_141685.1, from coordinate 771,515,502 downwards.
CTACAAATATATTTAGACGTTTTTATTGCCATATTGGTTAGACAGCGTCTGAAATACAAATATGAAACTCTAGAAGTCCACTGCCACTTTCAACCTCATCACATTTAATTACAAAAAATTTAAGGAAATCACTGGCTTTCTCACCTTTGCGGTACTAGTCATCACAATCCCATATTTCTTGAGGACTTTAACATCCAAAACAATCCTCTCACTCAGAAAAAGGAAAGCTCTCTGTAACCCCACAGCATGCTGAGCATCAAACAATACCCTACTACACAGACTAACATCATAGGAAGCCCCATTGCTCACTACAATGAGCTCACTGAATGTTACCCCTTAACCCACAGGACAGAGAAGACAGCTCCGCCACCTGGATTTTCTCCATTATCCATCTGCAACAAACCGCCCTTAACTAAATTACTGGTCCATCAACGGGTCCTTCAATAATACTCACAATGATGCACTTGAGCAGGATCTCTTTGCTAGGTCAAGTCATAACCATCACACAACCATCCTGAAATTACTGAACCTGAAATACTACATCATTAATCATGTCCTGGTATTGCTGTAATCTATGAACCAAAGTACTTAACCAATTCACGTCCAAGGAAGAAAATCACAGAACGATAATTGCTGACCGGTGCAAAGTTTCACAGTTATAGCTATTTGTAAGGTTACATTGCACTAGGTCATTGCTAATGCACTGGCTATTAACGTTTAAAAAAAAGGAAAATCTTACCTCAACCCAGAGATCGTCAAAGGCCACTTTCATTTCAGTTTCTAGTATTTTGGATAAAGCTAATCCTAGAGACTTTTCCAGGTCAGAAATAACATTTCCGAAGGGGTTGCAGGCAACTGTACTTGAGCTTTCACCTGAAGTATCATTGTTCTTGTAAACATGACCTAATGATTAAGAACAGGGACAAGCTTCTTATAAGGCATACCAGGCAAAAACCAAATGAAACAATATAAAACCATTACTTAAAAATAATTACCCTCCTCTTAGTATAATTCAGAAATCAATCATGCAGAACAATGTCAAGCATGATCAAAAAGAGTGTTTTCATCCGGGCATTCAGTTGGCTTTCTTTAAAGTTTTTATGAACCACCCCATTGTTGGTAAAAACTGAACCCTCTACACAAGGGTGTTAAACTCTGGGAAAGAATTCACCTCATCAGCTGCTGCCTCTAACTCGATCACCCCCCTCGCAGTACCTCTGCAACAGTCTCTCTCAATTTTCGACAACAAAATCACCACCATTTATACCAATTTCAATCCGCAAGCGGAACCGACTGGCCTTGTCAAAAGCCTCCATATCTTATCCAAAGAACCAATGCTAACCACATGGCCTGTCCCCATCCAGAAGAAACCTCCACCATCATAATGCCCATTCACTCAGGGGGCCCATCCGGCCACTGTCTCCATCACGCCTACTTCAGAGGACTGCAACCCATCAGCACCATACTCAAACCCATTCTGAATGCCCCAACCTTTTCCGTGACCTTATCAGATGCTACAAACACACTTTTGCGGAAGAAACCCTCTGTGAACCATTCAAAGCTCGCCAACTACAGACCAATCTCTCTGCTTCCAGTCCTTGCCCATATCTTATAGAAAGTCATCGACACCTCACTGAATACCTCCGCGACTACCAACTCCTTGACACCAATCAGTCTAGTTTTAGACCCACCCACAGCAAAGAAATGGCCCTTATTGCCACCACAGATGATAGCTGGATGACTCTGGATGGAGGAGACACAGCAGCTCTCAACCTCCTGGACCTATCCGCAGCTTTTGACACAGTCTCCCACTCAATACTTATCCAATGCCCAGGGTTGTGGAATTTAATAAATTATCTACTTGGCCATTGGACAGGTTGTTTCATAAATCTACTCACCCTCTAAACAAATCTACTTGTCCCTTTGGTGCCACGTGGTGTAGTGAAAAAGTATGGCAGCAATCTCATCAAAGAGCTCAGATAATAGTCTCACTGATTGTGTCAGGGCTCATGTTACAGCATGGTTTGAATACTAGCAATTCACTGATTTTGCCACCTTCCAGCAGATCTACATATTGGGGAGGTAGCACTAAACAACAGTTTTAGGGTAGGAATTCCTTTTTGAGTCTGTGCAAATATACTGATGTTTTAAAGGGTTTCACCAGCTCTTCTCTAATCTTTTCTCATACTGAGAACGGTTGGAAATTTACTCCTGACAAGAGCAGAAGTAAAACTTATTTCAGGGTTGTGAAAAAAGAAGTTGCAGGAACAGTGAATTTGTAAACGTTCCGCAGGTTTTCACAAGAACAAATAAACATGAATATTTGCTTGTGGTAAAATGTAGTTTACAGATCTTTTCTATGAGGATAATTTCCTGGCATACATCTGTAAATTTATAAAATGTGTAAATCTGCACTAATGCAAGGACATATACCATGGGTGCACCTTTGAGACTTTCTTTAAGACTTGGGCCCCTCATCAGGTCCGACGTTAAATACATTTTGGTTTTATTAAAATTCTATCTCTCTATCGGCTATCTTCACCATGAGTGGATCATTCCGTTCTTTTACAAGGAACATATTCGCACACAAAGAAGTTCTTTTCAGTTATCAGGGACTGCTGTAGCAATGAGTGCATTGTAAGTCTAAAATATATTTTTGCCTATGTTTGTAATAGTGGTGAGGGCCTGGCAGCTCCAGCGCCCTTAAAATTTTACAATGACCAAGTGAAAGCAAAACACGCACTGACAAAAACCAAAAGGCTGACCACAAATATGGCTTAGCCAATGCTTGTTTATTTTCGTGTTCCCCATATTCTTGTAGAAACTGGTTGCACTGATTTTCCATTCTGAATATTTTTGGGAATATTAGCATGTATCAACACTTTTTTCTAAATTATGTTTCAAAGAAATGGTGCCAAAAACCTTACAGTAGTTTAGCAAAACATTTTTTTCACAGTTGCATTTTGTTGTGAACATTTCATTTTGAAAGCAAAGAATCATCAATCTTGCTTTCAAGATCTAATCAGAGGGAATTCTAGATGCATTATAAGAAGCCTCATATTGGTAAACTTTGCAATCGTGTGTACATATTTTTATACTGGAACCAATGTCAGCAGTGCAATCCACGCTTACACTTCCCTAGAGTGTTCACCCTAACAGAAAATACTTTGCTTTAACAAACTATAAATACAAGTTAGAACAGCATTAAATATGGATATACATGTTACCTTAACTGCAGACAGTGCCCTTCCCAGATTCATAATGTGGTACAGTAAACTGGCAGCCAAAGGGTTTGTGCTGCAGTAGGGCGGGCCTACTTGTCCCAAGGATAAAATAAATATGAAAACTTGTTGTCTTTGACCCCAAGCACTATGTCCTGGTCATCGGGCTATAGGAATTCCACACCCCTGAATGCCTACATGACATCCTGACTGGATCCTTCCTGACTGGAAAGATGCAGTCAGTCAGCCTAGCACCATACACCTTGGACGCTTGCAACCTCATCTGCAGAGTTGAACAAGAATCCTCCCCGAGCCAGACCCTTTTCAATGCATACAGGACTAGCCAGCATCATCCACTCTCACAACATTAACGTCCTCTCTTAAGCTGATGTCACACAACTCATTCTCTCCTCATGGGAAAGATGCCCAGCACCCAGATAAATTTCAATGCCTGTATGACTGAAAGTGTTCACTGGATGAAGAGCAAGTGTCTAAAGTTGAACACCGACAAGACCGAAATCATGATCTTCAGGAAGAGCACTTCACAGTGGGACTCAACCTGGTGGTCAAGAGACCTAGGATCGACACTCACCCGCCACCTAAGCTAAGAAACTTTGGGATCATCATTGACAAAAAACTCACATGACTGCCCAAGTCAAGAAAGTTGCAGCATTATGCTTCCATACCTTGAAGATGCTGAGGAAGGTTTTCAAATGGTGCCAAGTCAGCACCCATTACACCATCATGCATGACCTGGTAACAAGCAAGCTGGACTACGGGAACACTTTCTATGCCAGGATCAACAAAACACTCACTATTCAGAACTCAGTGGCTAGAATCACCCTTGACCTTCCATACTACACCACACCACACTCACATCACACCACACCTGAAGGAGCTTCACTGGCTCCCCACTCACAAACTTGCACAACTCAAACTCCTCACTCACATTTTCAAGGCAGTACAAAACACAGACTCAGCATACCTCAACAATCGCATCTGCTTTTACCAACCTTCTAGACACCTCCACTCATCCAAACTCCTCCCTGCACATATCAGACACATACAGAAAACCAGATCCGGTGGTCGAACCTTCCCCTGCATCATTCCAACATCGCTCCTCAATGACCTGCAGCTACATAAAAGAGCCTACCCATCCCTTCTGGAATTCTGCAAGAAGCTGAAGAATTGGATTTTCATGCAGTCAAACTAGGTCCTAGGTGTGGATAGACTCACACTTGCTCAGTGCCAGGATACCCACCCAAGTGATAGTACACTCTACAAATCTGCATAACATAACACAAGCAGGGACCATACCAGATGCTCAGACTATTTAATGACTAGGCCATTAGTCCCATTTAGTTATATTGCATCTAACTGTATCCTGTGTGAGTCTCCTGAAAATCTCTCGCTCTCATAACCCAGGTGGACCAACGTTGGACATTCCTGCCATACATCTTTCAAAACAAAGCCTACATGCAAAGTTATATGCACGGTTACTCCACTAGAAAACAAGCAAGCACACACCTAATAGCAAACTCAGTGTCTTAACCACCTACCAAAGCCTCAATTTGAAAATAAGATAGAGCTATTTGAGCATGGTTGAAACTCTGAATCAATTTGCTTAGTAAAGTAGTTAAAGTCTTTTCCCTGCATTTCCAACTGCTATGTACCCTTTTAGACAAATACTGTGATTATTTTATTTATTAAGCCCAACAAATAACAGAAGTAACAGAAACAAACCTACTTTCTCAGCACATGCAAACAAAACAATAGATCATGGAATAGCACAATAGGACATTTACATGTATAGCCCAAATATTGCAGGGGTAACAATTAATAACAATACAAATGCTTCTCAGAGACTAAAATCAAACTGGGTCCATATTCGACATTTTGGTCAGTGTCTACAATTCAGGATACTTTTCATTGACAGAGTCTGCCTTTGTTTTTCTGGGATGGGTGCTGCATGCTTTGCCAGGATGGAAGGTGCAAGCCTTCAAGAAAAGCCATGTTCAATTCATGTAAAGAACAAATGTTGGGTTTTAATTACTAGCACCGTCACTTCATAATATCTATAATGACCCTGGCCAAATCATTTTGCTTAGCTGTTCTTCAGTTCACCTGCTGAAATTTGGGCGGCTTAAGAAATAGGCTAAATTAAGGTGGCTGCTACGTGCTAAAATAAAACAACTTTCCAAGCTGCTTCTAAAACACCAGACGGAAGACGGTAAACCTTGGTCACAAGTCCAACATTGTCTGCAAGTTAGAAACGTAAAATAAAAATGCTACAGGAAAGAACATGGCCGCTGTTTCAAGGTCCAAATGCCACTTTTGCTTCCAGGGCCCACATCCTCTAAATGTGGCTGAACCAATGGTATGGTGAAGGTCACTAAAACAGAGTGAAAAGAGGCAGTAGGAAATTTGGAGCCAGCATAATGCTGTGTAGAGAGCAGCAACAACTGCAAGATGGTGCAAGAGAAGTGATGGTACACATGGAACTCCAATTAACAAAGGTAAAAGGGGAGGGTGTGCCAATCCTTACTGTGCATGCATGCTTCACCATTGATTGTGGTGAGTGAAGGTACTGCTTAAGAATTCCTGTGGGCAAAGGCATAACTGAAGCCTTCACAGTTCCTCCTGGGCTGGTGGGACACTGGAAAGAGCCAGACTTGCACAACTCTGTTTTAAAGAAAGTGGCAGTATTGAGAAAGGGCTGCAGATTGAGCTGAACTGTCCTCTTGTTCTCAGGTTAGCAATACTGAGGCAAGAACTGCAGATGACGAGGTAAGATTTTCTGCTATCAGGTGTCCTCGCCTATTTATAGTACCCTGCATGACAGAGCTGAGCAGAGTGGAAATATTGTGTGTTTGTTCAGGCTAGGACAGTCCTACATTCTTGCATGAAGGTAACGGGGCTAGATGCTGAAGTAAGACCAGACGTGGTGTGATGCTTTGAGTCTGGAGGACAAGACGTTATTACCTGCATGCTTGAATTCCCCAATAGCCATTACAGAGAATGGGGTTACCCAGTTGGTCATGGACCTGGGTGTATTATGAAACAATAAACAATGGTCCTTGACCTTATTTTGAAATCGAATAATCGTGATACTTAGTTCCAAAGGTTAATTAATTAAAGAGCATGTTAGAGGTACAATTGTATGCTCATGGTAATCAATACTTTATTCATACAAAAGAAATGAAAGTGCAACTGACCAGATTCAGAATCCACAAGCAATTTATTTTCATGGGAAGTGACGTAATGATTTAACTAGACAGTAATGGTTGTATTGGTGAGGGTTGCTCTAAGAGAGGGAACGTGCAAAGAAAAGTAGTGCTCTAGAGAGTTGTGATAAGGCAAAAAGGAAAGTATTTAAGGTAGTGGCATAAAAGGATAATACAATTCTAAAACAATGGACTGGTTGTTAATCACTATACATAAATGGCCTGGCCAAAGATGCAGTTCACGCAATAATTCAGTTATAATTTGCTATTGAGGGATAGACATCCCATGTTGCACGTTGGGCATATACAGAGGGGGTCCAGGCCGTATTTATAAGGGGCGTCAATGTTTCGACCTGACTTGGGGCCATGCAGGTAAGTTAGACCTTGGCCATGCGGGTCTTCTTCAGGACAGGTAGGGGCAACCCAGAGGTTGGCAGGGGCTTCAGAGTACCCCCCTGCTAAGTTCACGCACTGCGTTGAATCCCATTACTTGGGCAGGTATAGTGGTTCACAGATGTGCGTTCTGCATAATTCCAAAAGGCTCACTCTGTGCGAATAGAGGTAGGTCCAATTGAATGAGACAATCGCTTCTTAATCTATGCATCCTCTGCAAGGCGCGCATCCGAGGAAGACCCTGACTCACTGCAGCTTCAGCTTTGAATTTAATTCAAACCCTGGTTTTTGACAGGAGGGCGACTTCCCAATTTCCTCCAGAGACTGTCAGATTCTTTTGAGACTTTCTCTCCTCACTTAGGATGCTGTATCTTTATGAATTTGACACTCAGAATCTAAAAATATATAATTGCTGAACTAGGGATCGTGTTATGATTTTTGATTCTGTATCCTGTATCTGAGCCTTCTTTGCAAGCAATGCATATTTCTCTGCATTGTTATATTACAGAAATCTGTATTAAAACGTTTTAAACTAAATTCTGATCTAGAACTCTTGGGGGCATGGCCAAGCACCATGGCCGAAAGGACATGAACCTCTGAACTCCCGGCCGGTCGCCCAGAAATCCTGCAACATCCTGCACTCAAGATTCAGTAATAATTAGCCATGAATCCTACTGGCAGACAACCGAGACCTATATAACCCCTGCGGACTTGATCCGGGTGGGTCCACACCCAGGCGGAGTGGAAGTCGGAAGGTCGATCTGCGGCCCAAGCAGGAGTCTGGCAGTGAGTATATTGCGGGGCAAGGAGACAGCCTGTGCAGACGGCACCCAGGAGTACCGGCTGCTCGGACGAAGGTGGCGTCGAGGCAGGGAATCCGAGAGAACCACGCTACTGCCTGGAGGAGTAGCCTGGGAGAATGACTACTTTGGTGAAGAGAATTCACAGTGCAGGAGCCTGGTGGCGGGGACCTGGGCCGGAGACTGCCTCATGGATGCTCCGCCGGCCCCGTCAGGATTTGTCGTGACCGGGTCGGACTACGGCCCGCGACTAATACCATGAGGTGAGCCAGGAGTGGCTGTGCCGTCGTGCTGGGCGCCATCTGCCCGCCCGGGGTGGCCCAGCGAACTGTGGGGACCGTAGCGGGGAGCTGCCACCGGTGGCAAACCAGAGAAATATGCTGCACGTCACAGCAGGAAAGTTGCTGGGCATGAGGAGGAGAAGCAGAGGCATGAGAAAACTGAGCCAGGTGCCTTTCTGTGGCCTTGTAAGTGGCTGCGGGGTGTACCAGGGCCTGCCCAGCAAATGAATATGCGGCAACCCTAGGGCATTGAGGACACTAGACGGGAGGGCACCAACAAGCTCATGTTTTGGAACGGAGAGTGAGGACTGGGTCACCTCTACTGCCTTCATAGACGGGGCAGACTGCAGCCCGAGACAGCGCCGACTTGAAGCGCTGTGCGAGGCATGACATGGTATTAAGGAGGCCTACAGAAGCCGAGGAGCCCACATCAGGGAAGTGCTGGGCAGAGATCTAGCACACATGGGCTCGTGACCCAGTCGCTTCGAGATTGGGCTCCAGGGAACGGAGAGGCGACCTGTGGCCGCACCGAAAGGTATCCAGAAAATTGATTGGGCTAGCTAATCCGTAGCATCGGTGCATGGCCTGAATAAACAGGAGCTGCTTCACACTACCGCATGTATTGACTGGCCGGGGTGGAGTGCCCAGGGCCCCCAGCATTGCCTAAGCAGAGGGAGAGCGGTGGGGGAGGCTGTAATGCATGAGAACTGCGGGGCGCTGCAGAGCGGTCAGGGCGCGCAGCCGCAGGCAGAGGGAGACCCATTATGGTGACCAGGTGTTGGCCCACTGACCAAGCGCGAAGGAAGCAACACGTGGGAAGAAGAACATGACGGACCCAGGCTCCACAGGGCGGGAGAACATTTGTCCGAATGCCGGACCCCAGTGAGGGGGGGTCTTGTCAGTGAGGGACCATGGATAAAGCTGCATGCTCAGCTGGATCCAACACCATCACGCAATACACCACGCCGTGCCACCCCCACAGCACATTACGAGACAGATGTGGGGGGGTAGAAGAGGATGATAACTGCAGTGGGCCCTCGTGTGCTGAGCTTCTAACAGTCATACAGGGGTGTATGAAAGCCTGGGAGAATCAAATTGAAGCAGTGTCTGTTGACATGAACCTCCTGAGAGCAGACCTGCGAAAGGTGGCAGACAAGGTGACCGTCGCGGAAGGAGACATCGTGGACCTGAAGGGTGAAGTGGCAACACTCAAGAGGCAAGTGGCTCAAATGTCCACAGCAACAAAAGCCCTGGAACGCCGGGCTGAGGACGCGGAGGGGCACACCCGGTGCAGCAACATTTAAATCTTGGGATTTCCGGAGAGGTGGGAGGAAGGTTCTGCGGAGCACTGCCTCGACAAGTGGTTTTGAATGCAATTGCCCCCTCAGGGCATTCTGACTTCTTCGTCATTGAAAGAGCCCTGGTCCCCCCCTTCCCTCCGGGAGCACCATCTCACACAGTTATAGCTAAAGTACTGAACTATAGAGACTGTATCCTGCACGCTGCCAGGGACGATGGGATCTCAGGCATGAGAACAATAAAATCACCATATAACCGGATTATACAAAACAAGTACAGGAACAGAGAAAAATGATCCTTGGGGGGCAAGCGAAGTTTACGGGACATGCAACTCCAATACATGTTGTTATATATAAGTTAAAAGTGTTGGCACAAGGCAATGCTCATTTCTTTGAATTCCCAGAAGAGGTGTGGGAATGACTGGAGGTTCGTGGAGACGCACTTCCTCCCCGGGAGCAACAGAATCGGTAATGACTGTGGGGCACCCGATCAGGCATAGAGACAGAGTAAAAAAATTAATGCGGCGGGGCTCCCTTGCACAGAATCAGCATCGGAACAAAGAGTCGAAGTGGTCAGGGACGGCACTATGCTGCGGGGAACAGTGGTAGCAGGAGGTTCGGACCAGTTGGAGGCATCCATGAGGCCATGCCTGGCGGGGCAGTCACAGTTGGTGGGCCCAACAGTCGACGTTGTCCCAGGGACAAAGCTGGAAGCTGAGGCAGTGTAGGACTGAAGGCCGACAAGGCCAGCCATTTTGCATAATTGGTCTCTTTTCGTTGAGTGATGTGAGTGTTTGAGTGGCACATGCGGGGATGGTCTGTTAAGAAAAGGGTGACTGAAGGCTGGTGAAACGGGTGCAAGAGGTGCAAATGCATAGAATGAGAGAACCAATGGGTTTCATGGGGCTATCATATCCGACTGGGCCCTAAGCTTATCAGAGCTCTAGCTCCATGGTAAAGGCTTATCTAGTCAATTGGGTGGGCTGGCCAGGGTAGCCTGCAACAAGGGGAGGGGGACAAGTCGGGGGATTCAATGGCCATAGTTGGGCGATTCAGGGATTCGTGTACGTCCTGGCACAAGAACGGGGTGGGCAACGTTAGCACAGTTGCACGTACATTGTCCGTGGGTGGGAGTTGGGGAGTAACACATTGGAATTGCTATGTTGTAGTTTGTTACACAGGTGTGCAGTGCGGGGTGTCAGCAATGGTTGGTCAGGGATTTGTGACTTGTGAAAGAGCAAAACCTTAATGGCATGGCGACCGAGATTAGATTCCTGAGCTGGAATGTCAGGGTCTTAGGCACATGTAAAAAGCACCATAGAATGTTATCCTTTCTTAAACACCATCATGTGTCCATAGTATGCCTTGAGGAAATGCACCTGGATGACTATGGAGCAGCTAGGGTGGCAAAGAAGTGGCGGGGCTAATTGCACCATTCCTCCAACTCAACATATGCAAGGGGAAGAAAACAAGTTACTTACCTGTAACTTTGGTTCCCCAGTATTGGTAACTTTCATAGATTCCCATGCTTTGTATCATTCCCTGTCGTCGGAATGGGAGCCTCTGTAGTATCACAACCATAGAAACAAAAGAGAAACATAGGCCTAGGCCTCATCTCATTTTGTATCCTATCACTCTCTTTATGTAAAAGAGACCAAACTTTTGCCAGGACCAATCAGAGCAGCCTCACCCCATAGAACCTTCCTGAGAGAGCTCAGAGCCTCAGATTTTCGTAGCCGTTGAGCAAACCGCCACTAACTCTGTAAAAAGACCAAGCTTTCCCAGGGGAGGAGGGTGGGCGTATGGGAATCTATGAAAGTTACCAATACTGGGGAACCAAAGTTACAGGTATGTAACTTGTTTTCTTGCCCCAGTATTGGAACTTTCATAGATTCCCATGCTTTGTATCAGAGTAGCTAGCAGTAAATTACCAAGACACATTTTGTAAATACATGGTATCACATAACCACATAGCAATACTTATAGCATAGCAAAAACAAGAAACAAAATGTGCTCACCAGGAAGTAGGGACTGTAGGGAAAGCTCACCTCTCAATGAAAAAGATTCCGCAGAACTGCCTGACCAACAGCCGCGTCGTCTCGTCCTGCAGATTCCAGGCAGTAGTGTTTCGTGAAGGTATGAGTACTGATCCACGTTGCTGCCCTGCATATGTCCTTAATGGCGACACCAGAGAAAAGAGCCACAGACGATGCCACAGACCTCGTGGAATGTGTACGGACTTTTCTGTTCAGTGGCTTGCCCGACTCCTGATGGCAGAATTGAATCGCACTTGAATTCCAGCGGGAAATGCCACTCTTTGCCAAAGGAAACCCCTTCCGTGGTGCGCTGTAGGACACAAACAATTGTGATGATTTTCGAAAGGGTCGTGTGCGTTCAAGCATCTTTGAACGTCCAAAGAATGTAATGTGCGTTCCGCAGGCGTAGAAGGGCGCGGAAAGAAAGACTTTAAAATCAAAGGTTCATTCAAGTGGAACTCAGAAGGCACTTTCGGAATAAATTTCGGATTGGTGCGAAGAATAAGCACATCGTTTTTTGAATTGAAGGAATGGTTGCACTATGGATAGGTCTTGAAGCTCACTAACTCTTCTCGCTGATGTAAGAGCTAAGAGGAGGGCAAGTTTCCAAGACCGGAATTTCAAGTCCGCCTTGTGCACCGGCTCAAACGGAGCTTTCATGAGTTGAGCCAGGACAAGATTGAGCTGCCAAACTGGCGGAGGAGGGCAAACAGGAGTATACATCCGAAACAAGTCTTTCAAGAATTGTTTAACAATCCTAGAGGACCATGAGGACGGACCTGAAGAACTGCGCCGAAACCTCGATATGGCTGCAAGATGTACCTTCACAGACGGATGCGCCAAACCAGACTTAGCCAATGATAGTATGTATGGCAAAAGTTGATGCGGTACAGATTTGTAAGGATGGAGACCTTGTCTTTGACACCACAGGCAGAACCTCTTCCATTTCGCTTTGTAAGTTTTATTAGTGCTTGGTGCCCTTGCCTGGGATAACACTTCTCTACACTCCTTGGGGAGATTCAGATGACAGAACTCTCTGTGTTCAGGAGCCACGCTGTCAAGTGCAGCGATTTCGGATCCGGATGGAACACCTGCCCCTGATTCCTCGATAATAGGGATGGAATTGGTCTCAAGCGAATTGGATGATCCTGGGAAAGTAGAAGGAGTTCTGTGTACCAAAATTGCCTAGGCCACGCCGGTGCAATGAGAATCATCTTGCAAGCTTCCGCCTTCATCTTCCTGAGTACTCGTGGGATGAGGGGAATTGGCGGAAAAGCGTGAAAGAACGCGCCGTACCAGGCAATCGAAAGAGCGTTCCCCAGAGATCCCTGATGGTGAACTTTGCTTGCGTAGAACTGGCATTTGGCGTTCACTGGAGAGGCAAAGAGGTTAATGGTCGGTGTCCCCCAGACCGAGAACACACTCTCCAGAATGGACTGATTCAATTCCCATTCGTGATTCGCCTCTGTCTGGCGACTCAGGGCATACGCCGTGACATTGAGAGAACCTGCCAGATGTTCGGCCTTCAAATTGATCCCGTGCAGAATCGCATAATCCAAGATTCTCTGAGCCTCTTTGGATAGAGTTTGTGACTTCGTTCCTCCTTGCTTGTTGATGTAGTGCATGGCCGTCGTATTGTCCGTCCGGACCAGCACTGTCTGATTTTGAACTCTGGGAAGGAAAGCCTGCAAAGCAAACCGAATGGCCGTCAGCTCCAAAACATTTATATGGCACTGGCGCTGCTCTGGACTCCAGTGTCCGCTGACTTGAAGCTCTCGGAGCACTGCTCCCCAGCCTTCCAAAGAGGCATCTGTAGTCATAATCAGGGGGGATGGTGAAATCCTGAATGTCAGACCTTCCGCGATATTGTCTTTTACTAGCCACCACTCGCATGCTGTTCTCATTTGTGGCGTCACCAACACCTTGTCGTTGAATGATCCCTCTGCCTGGCACCATTGCTTGTCTAGCTCCTCTTGCAGAGGACGCATTCGCAACCTGCAATGCGGTATTAATGGTATGCAGGATGACATCGACCAGAGCAGAGACATGTATTGTCGGACTGAAAGGCATTTCTTGTTGAGCACCTGGCGAGCCGAGACTATCAACTTTTGTTGACGTTCCTCCGAAGGACGAGCTGTGCATTGCGTCGTGTCCAAAATGGCACCAAGGAACTTTGTGGATCTTGAGGGCTGCAGAACTGACTTGTGTTTGTTTAGCTGAAGGCCTAAGTGATTGAACAACTGGATACAAGTTGAAACGGCTTGAGAAGTTTCCTTGAGAGATGGAGCCTTGACGAGCCATTTGTCCAAGTAAGGGTAAACTTCCAGGGATTGCTTTCGTAGGAATGCTGCTACTGGTGCTAACACTTTGGTGAAGACCCGTGGTGCAGACCGAAGGCCAAACGGAAGCACCTTGAATTGGAAATGGCTCTTGCCTACTGTAAAGCGTAGATATTGTCTGTGAGCTGGGTGTATTGGTATGTGGAAATACGCATCTTCTAAATCCAGAGACCCCAAAAACTCTCCTGGGTTCAAAAGAGGAAGAATATCTTGGAGAGTGACCATCCTGAAAGAGAGTTTGATGAGATAAGTGTTGAGCTTTCGTAGGTCTAGTATGGGACGCCAAGTCTCTGCTGTCTTCCAAACCAGGAAGAACCTGGAATAAAAACCTCTGCCCCTCTGAGAGAGAGGTACCGGTTCTATTGCCCCCTTGATGAACAATTGGTGGGCTTCGAGATGGAGAAGACTCAGATGTTTTGTGCGGTTGGCGCCCGGAGCTCTTGTTGGAGGAAGATCTTGGAATTCCAACTTATGGCCACTCCGAACAATATTCAGGACCCACTGGTCCGATGTTATACACTTCCAGCTGTTCAGACAAAAGGATATCCTGCCCCCCACTGATGTTACTGGGAGGGAAGGAACAGTAGGTAGAGCCAGGAGGCCGCTATTGCCTCTTGGCATTGTCACGTCCATGGCGGTTCTGACGCCCTCGCTGAGGTTGGCGAGAGAAAGACGCCAATTGTCCCTGCCGTTGATTTGAATATTGAGTCTTGTAAGACTGCGAAGACTGTGAGGAATATCTCTGCTGGGTGTTTCCTCTATAAAAGGAGAAGCCTCTGCCTCGTGCACCTCTAAATGGGACCTTACGATAGTCCAGACATCCCAATGACTTCGCTGTGTTCGTGTCTTTCTTTATACTTTGCAGGGCATCATCAACATGCTTACCAAAAAGCATCTCCCCATCAAATGGGGGGTCCAGGATCTTGTTTTGGACCTCCTGACGAAACCAGGTGGCTCTCAGCCAGCCCTGACGACGTAGTACTGCTGAGCCTGCTAAGGCACGAAAAGCCGTGGAAGCAATATCCATCGCACAGTCAATTACTTCGGAGGAAGATTTTTCTCCCTCCATAAGTACTCTCCTAGCCTCTTCCTTCGCGGAGTCTGGCAGTTGTTCCACAAATGGCTCCATGTCACACCACATCTGGCGGTCGCATCTGCCTAGAATGGCGAGAGCATTTGCTGCTTGAACAAGCAAGCTGGCCATGGAAGAAAACCTCTTTCCCACGTTATCCAGGCGCCTACCGTCCTTGTCCGGAAGCGTAGTCAAAGGCGTTGATGGGTTTTTGGATTTACTTTGAGCAGCCTGGGAGATCACCAAATCAGGCTTCGGCTGACCAAGAAGACCAGCTGGACTGCCCTCTGGAGCCTTATATTTCTTTTCCAGCCTAGGAAGAACTGGTATAACGGTGGCTGGATTTTGCATGATCTTTATCCCTTCATCCCACACATGCTCAATTATGGGAATGGATTTGACTGATCTTTTGTATTGTTCTTTAAAGTCATACATGAAACATTCAGATTCTTCCCTTGTAAATGGTAGTCCAAACCTCTTTGACGCTCTTCCCATGAGGTTATGGAATCCCCCTATATCGACTGGAGGGGAAATAGATGTATCTCGACCAGTGGCGTCTGGCTCTTGAAGTCCACTGTCACCGGGATCCAAGTCTGGGTCCTGCAATGGATCAGTCAAAGGATCCACCTGTACCTCCTCATCAGAAGAGGAATACTGCTGAATGGTAATGGCGGAATCGGGATCCGATGTCCGGGAAAGGACCGTTGGTATGACCACTGGCGTGAGAGGCACCGCCTGCGAAGGAGGCTGCACGACCACAGGCTGCGCTTGCGGCAACACCTGAGGAGGAGGATGCGCAGGCTGCAATAAAGGTTCCGAAGGAAACCTGGTTCTATAGTCTTGCAGCATCTTCTGAAGATCAGAGATTAGAGAGACCGGCATGGCCACCATGTCCTGTCCTAAACCAAGTGGACGTCGCTCCTGAGGCACATAGCGATGAGCCTCTTGATCATATGCCTGCTCATAATATTCCTCTGTGTCAGTCTCTTGCAATTTGACATGTAAATCTGAGGGACTGTAGGCATCCTCATATTTGCCACCATCATACTCTTCCTCATCCGACTCGTCATCCAGAAGCAGTGTAGGTGGAAGCGTTGAAACCCGTCTTGGAGACTTCATTTCAGATGTAATCTTCAGCTTTTGAATAGGAAATTGCAAGTTTTGACCCGTCGACGACCTCGTCGACGGGGCCGTCGACGGTGCGCTAGTCGTCGACGCTATCGTCGATGGAATCGTCGACGGTGTAGTGGACCTCATCGACGGTGCCTTGGACGTCGACAGTATTATCGTCGACGGTCTCGTCGACGAACTCGTCGTCATCACCATGAGCGTCGTCGTCGTTGTTGTCGTCGACGTAGTCTTCGTCGACGACGAGGCCGTCGACAGCACTTTACTGGAGATCTTCATCATCGTCGACGAGGAAGAAGTCATCGTCGACGAACCTGGAATCTTAAACGACGATGACGTCGTCGACGTCGAAACCGCCACCGACGACGATCCCGTCGACAGTGGCAAGGAAACAGCGGGAATTTGCATAGAAGTACTCGTCGTAGACGTACCTGATGTTTTTGTCGTCGACGGGCGCTGTTTTTTCTCAGGAACGGTCCCTGGATTGACTGTAGAGTGTTTTTCACCAGTCTTTTCCTTTTTGGACGGAGGAGAAGTGAAAGCAACCTCCTTTTTGTCCTTAGTGGCTGTAACCAATCCAGCAGCCTGTCCCTGCCTCTCCTTTTCACTTCCGTGAGGAGATTTAATGGGACTAGCCCTCTCAGACCTGTCAGAGATCTGATGGGGGGGCACAGCTGAAGAAGAAGAAGGAGGAGACCTACCCCTCTTCTTGGATCTGTGAGAGGAAGCCATAGATGGCGGATCCTCTTCATCTGATGAAAGCACTTCCTTCCGAGTCTTCATTTTTTGAAGCCAGGTCAACAGCCGGCCCTCTCTGTCCCGAAGTGTTTTTGTAGAGCAGGTTCTACAAATCTTGCAGTCAGTGGCCTTGTGGGCCGGGTATAAGCAATATATACAGTTTTCATGCTTATCTTCCACAAAAAGTCGTTTTTTTCCCACAAGAGGCACAGGACCTGAATAAGGCCTTCTTCTCCTTGTCAGACATGTCTTGATTGAAGTTGAAAAAGTTGTAGAAATAACTTGAAAGAATGAGAAAACTGAGCAGAGCTCAGTGGAGACTCCCTAGCACAACGTGCAGTAGAAAAATCTGAGGCTCTGAGCTCTCTCAGGAAGGTTCTATGGGGTGAGGCTGCTCTGATTGGTCCTGGCAAAAGTTTGGTCTCTTTTTCACAAAGAGTGATAGGATACAAAATGAGATGAGGCCTAGGCCTATGTTTCTCTTTTGTTTCTATGGTTGTGATACTACCGAGGCTCCCATTCCGATGACGGGGAATGATACAAAGCATGGGAATCTATGAAAGTTCCAATACTGGGGCAACAGTGGTGTGGGTTGCCCCAGGACGCCGTTCACCCTCATGTACAGTGAGGCAGATGTGAACTGTCGATTTGTACTCCTCCGGTGCATATTGGATGGCCGAGACGTCTCTATTTTAAACACAGATGTCCTGAACACGGATGACCCTATATTTTTTCACACTATCCAGGACCTAATAGCTACTGAACTAGGTGGGCCATTACTATGGATGGGGATTTTAATTGTGTATTGGAATCAGACTTAGCTAGGCACCCTCCAAAAACAGGAACTAAAGGGAAGATGGCACAGAAGCTCTGGGAAGTCATGCGGGAGCTGGACTTACGAGATGTTTGGTGGGAGGGACACCCTGCCCTCTCCTATAAACATGTTTTTCCCACACACACGGGGAACGCTGAGGTTCCTCTACCGCATCACGAGATGGGCGGGGTGACCTCTTGTGTTTCTTGTGATGCCTCTTACCACACTCTCGACCAAGACCTAGATGGAGACCAATGAGGCGAACACTGCGGTGCCGGACATTGGGCCGCAAGCAGCTTTAGGGACTGCTCCCTCAAAGCCTTCAACATCATGGCCTAGCAATCAGAGCACGACTTCGAGTCAACAGAGACACACTAAGTAGGTGTCAGTGACGGACATGGTGTGATGACAGGCACCGCTCGGTTTGAACCCCAAGGTCTTTTTACTCCACATCCTACAAACCAAAAGAAGTCGAAAAAGTAACAACAAAAAATCTGTCAAAGATTGACAGGGGGGGGGGTCAATGGATCGGCACTGGCTGGCGAGGAAAGAAAAGAACTGGCATCAGTGCGCCAGAGTGGTGGGTATATTGATGACACAAATGTCACGACGAACATGACACCGACAAAGTCACGCGGAATCGATCGATGCCAGTTACCGGCAAGCAAGGGTACTGCTAAGAAATATCTTCCGGATCCAGCTAGACACCTGGAAGTTCAAAGGTAATGAATCTGCGGCTAGATGTCTCTATCAAATATATTACAACATTATACAATTCTAAACTTCGAAGGGCAGGTGATTGTTGGAATTCTAAATTTAAGATATCTCACATTATCTTGATCTGATCTAGGGTGGATATACAGTAGTTTTATGAACTCTTGGAAGATAATGATTGATGCAATGTAAGGGTCATAATGAAGAAACTAAAATTACTTTTCCCTGAATGTGATGTTGGGTCATATCCTGTATTTGTGAATGTATTTCCTTTGAGGGATTTTTAGTAAAGGTGCACCCAACTGCGGCTGGAAATTAATCTGTTCTTGAAACGTTGTTAATATGGGTTGGCTGCTTTATTAAACCCTGTGCATCCTTAAACAAAGGTAGTACATCATAGATTAAGTTTGCAAAAATCATAAATTGGACTTCATAACCTCTATAGGGCTTACGTATTACCATACATCTCAAATATTTATAAAGGACATAAAATACTCCCCAGTGGGTATATGTTCATGCTTATATGGACAGTTAAAAGTAGAGTTTTATAGCTATATCATGGTGACATCTGTTGATTAATAAATAAGCCTGAGTCACTCCATGCATTGGGCTCATGATTATACTATAACCACA
Source organism: Lissotriton vulgaris (assembly GCF_964263255.1). NCBI lineage: Eukaryota > Metazoa > Chordata > Amphibia > Caudata > Salamandridae > Lissotriton > Lissotriton vulgaris. The sequence continues at coordinate 771,496,811 of NC_141685.1, read as the reverse complement.
ACTATATTACAGGTAATGCAACTTACCTTCTTTCAATGGTGCTAAGCTTACATGAGATGGCGGGCCTGCAGAGGTCATAATTAAATTTTGTACCGCTGCTAACAAATCTCCTTTCGATACAGCTTTGACATCACTCACTAAAGCTTTATTGCATAGATTTTTATCATCACTGAAAAAAAAACAGAATTGTCATTAGTGATGTTTTCACCCATTATCCATCTGTATCATACTTCTCCACTAAAGTATACAAAACAAATATGACAAGGACTGAACTGAGTGGTATCGATCCCAGCACCTTATTTACCTCCCTGAGCTGCTGAAGAAAGCAAACTAATGTGGACTTGCAGCTGCTATACTTTGAATGAGACATACCAGTATTTATCACCATCCCTGCTACACATTTAGTCAAACATTATTTAACATGCTATAAAGCACACACGCCACCAGTTAGCCATTCCAGAGCCCATACAAGAACTGGAGAAAACAGAGATAGGGCAGACTTAGATGAACTCAGAATAGTCACTTAAGAATAAGGTGACAAAGAAAGAGGTGCTGGAGAAAGGACTGAAACAAATCATTCAATGACTAGTATATAAGAAGGGCTGCTAAATTTCTAATGATACATTAACAACATTACCCTGTTTTAGTGGGATACTAACAGCACTTCACGGGGTGGATGGTAGTATATATGGAGCCTTCTACCAAAAGTAAATTTACAGATTAGTGAATCTACACATGTAAATGTACTCTTATACTTTGAAGTAAATTTACAGCATTTTGACCACAAAACTTGAAACCAGGAATTGGAGCCAAATTTACAAGTATAAAGTTACTCTAGTAGTGACTTGTTGCATATAGTCAGATGTTTTCGCAACCAGGGTGTATATTTTCTGATATATAAGTGTAAGGACATTTTTAAAAGTATAACTTCTACTAGATTTTTTTTAACATATGTTTATCTTAAGTATGAATGTTCATTTTATATAGTTATTGTAAACGTTTCAACAAAATAAAAATATTATTAACCTTATTTTTTGTTAAATATTTCATTAATTTCAATATTACATTAAGTTTTAAATGTGTATTTAAAATAGTTATCATCTAAAGTAAAATGTTTCTATTTATTTATTGTATGGTAAAATTTGTATATGTTACGTATATATAATAATTGCAATTAATTTAATTAAAAAAATTCAAAACATAAAAGTAAATACATTTTTAAATAAAAAATGCTATTGCAATATTTTATGATGCATTTTGGCCCAATTTTAAAGAGGGCTCCGACTGAAACGCAGCAGTTGCTGCAGTAAATGGGATGATGATGGACTTCCCCCAATTTATGAAGACACCAAAGAGGCCGCCAAACCGAATGATCTCCCATATGAGGGGATCAAGATTGTCCGAGGGATGCTGGACGTACAGGGTCACATAGTCTGCATACATGGAATCAAGGACCATCGGGCGTGAAGTCGAGACCTCTCCATGCGTGATGCGGTCACACCCGGGCCGCCAGCGGTGCTGTCGCGATCGCAAAGAGAAGGGGCGACAGCGGGCACCTCTGCCTTTAGCCCGGGCGACCCTGCCACTCCAGTGTGTCGAACGCTTTGGTAGCGTTGAGGAACACGGCTGCCACAGGGAGGTCCGGATCAACTCCCTGCATCACGGCAAAGGTGTTGCGTAAGTTGTGGGCCATACTCCTGCCCGGAACGAAGCCACATTGATCCGGACGAAGGATTGTGGGAAGTAAGGGTAGTAGGCGCAAGGCGAGAAGCTTTGCGAGAATTTCACTATCCACATTGATCATGGAGAGAAGCCGGTAGGAATCACATAATAATAGGTCTTTATCAGGCTTAAATATTGTCACGAGGAGTGCCTCCCCCAGGGAGGGAGGGAGTACGTCGGTCTTGAAGAAATCTTCATACATGTTAAGCAGATGGGGCGCGAGCAGCGGCGCAAATTCCTTATAAAAAGCAGGGGTGAGCCCGTCCAACCCCAGGGCTCTGTCTCTGGCCATACCGCAAATCACTCCAATTACCTCCTCAATGGAAAAAGGTTCATCTAAATACCTGCGATGAGCATCACTCAACCAGACCAGTTCGATTGAGTCGAAGAAAGCTAGAAGATCCGCAGGGGCTTCCAGCTGGTGCGATGTATACAGCGAGGCATAAAATGGCAAGATTTCGGTCTGAACCGCTTCATTGCCCAGTACTAATTCATCCTCACCCGAGCACAGCTCACTGATATGGTCATTAGCCTACGGCCTCCATAGGAGACCCGCTAGGGTCTTGCCCGCCCTATCACCTTCACCGTACCGACAGTTGTGTGCATCCTTGCCCAAATAGTAAGCCTCCCGCAGTGCCGCCTCGTCAAATTCCACCAACTTAGCTTTAATCTGAGCGAGAATAGAAAGTCAGTTGGTATCAAAATACTCCCATTCCAGCAGTCATATCTTGCCCTCTAGGCGCTTTAAGTCCCCTTGAAGAGAACGAAGGACACCAGCCTGTTTAGCTATGCATTTGCCTGTAATCACAGTTTTAAAGGCTTCTTATAGGGTAGATTGGGAGTCAACCGAGCCTTCATTAAGCTCAAAGTATTCTGTAATTGCGTGCTCGATGTCGTACCGGAAGGCCTGGTCCTGGAGAGCTCCTGCGGGCAGTCTCCAGCAGAAGGACCTGCTCAGCGTACCAGGCTGTACGCGCTCCAGTAGCACTGGGGCGTGATCTGAGAGGCTGCGTGCTAGATGCGAGCAGCGGCGAACCCAATTGGCCACATCAGGAGAGAGGAGCCAGTAGCCTATCCTGGACCAAGTGGGGTCTGCGGTGGAGACGCAGGTACCCTCACAACAGTGTGGAAGGAGCTGTCGCCAGACGTCCGTCAGGCCATAATCTTCCATCATCACCTGCAGTTGCTCTGAAGCCCGAGGGTGCGTGCGGCGCAAGCCTCCCAATCTGTCCTTGGCAGGGATGAGCACCACGTTAAAATCCCCACCCCACAGAACAGCCTCAGGGCCCAGAGATTCCACAAGCCACCACACTTCACTAAAAAACTGGGGATCATCATCCTTAGGCCCGTAAATCGAGACAAATCAGATGGGGTGTCCACCAATTATACCCAAAACCATAAAGTACAGACCCAGTGTGTCCACAATATTAGCACGGGTGTGCCAAGGGAGACCCTTTCGAAGGACAATAGCTGTGCCCCGAGAAAACCTGCAATACATTTTTCTCCCATCCAACCCGCCAGTAAGAGCGAGCACTTATCACACGTCAAATGCTGGACAGAATTAAAAAGATAGGGGGGGGGGAATTGCTATAATTTTCAAAAAAACGTTTAGCTGCACCCTAGACCAAATCCCTATCACAGCTTGTGAAGCTGCCCTTTTTAAACTCGCTCTCTTCCCCAATTTTATCTATTCAGGGGTGCTTATGCATCGACCCCCAGAGCACACTGCAAATTGGATTCCTATATTAATGGAAGAAATCTCATTTCAGATAACTAGTAAGGCAAACTTCACAGTCCTAGGAGATTTAAATCTCCATCTGCAAAAACAGTATCAGACTTATCTCAGATATGGCTTCTCAAAACCTAAAGCTGGTAAATGCAGGACCAACCCACAGAGCTGGACACTTCCTGGATCCCATCTTTTTTTATTTAAATACAATCACCTGCTCACCGGCCTTACCAACCATCTTGTCCGACCACCACCAGATACATTTCTCCCTGACTTCCCCACATGAAGAACACATCAAACAATACAAAAAATGCAGAGAATATACAAAGAAACTAGAGGAAGTTAGATATAGACAAATTAAATACTTGTCTGGGGGCTTATAAACCATCCTTAGAGAAAAAGGTAGACCCCCCTCGCTAAGGCAGTACAAAGCTGTCTCATGGAAGCTGTGGATTCCTGTCTCCCCACTTCAGAACTCAAAAGAACAGTTCACCATCCACCAGCACCATGGTACAATGATTCCTTAAAGAACTCAAAGACAAGCTGTAAAATCTTAGAAAGAAATTGGAGGAGAAATTATGACCATACTGCCAAACAAGCTTATAAAACAGCCCTCAGTAAATATCACAAAGAATGCAAGCATTCATGTGCTGCCTTTGTGAACTTAACAATCGCTAAAGCACCAAACTGCGCAAAAACATTATTCCACACAGTAAAAATTCTGGCAGGTTCAGACACAATAGCCAAACCTCCTATCCTGTCCCAAGCTAAATGCGAAGAACTGGCAACCTTCTTTATAAATAAAGTGGAAGGTATCTATCAAGAAATCATCCTACAAGAATCAGAACAAAATAGCCCCACGAACCAGAACGCATCTATACCTGAGGATTGCCCCTCTCACGTGGAACAGGAACCTAGTCAAAAAACGCGGACTGCATTTTAATGGACTGGCCCATGTTAACAACGGCTAGTTTAGAAGGGCTGCTTAAATCTATTAAATCAGGATCACCGAAGGACCCCATCCCAGAAAATATCCTTAAATAACTTAATCATTCAGAGATGTCAATCCTAACTCATCTACTTAATGCATCACTTAAAGAGTCTACAATTCCATCTTCCTGGAAACACGCTATGATTCACCCATTATTAAAAAAAACAAATGCAGACACATCCGATACCAAAAACTATCGACCCATTTCACTGCTTCCGATTCTATCGAAAATTTTAGAAAAACATATCCATTTACACCAGACACAATATGTTGCAACTCACCAACTGCTTCACCCCTCGCAATCAGGATTTAGAGCGGGTTTCTCAACAGAAACCACACTATTAGGAGTGACCGAAGCAATACGCCAGAAATAAGACAAAGGGGAAACGGTGGCACTCATCCTACTGGATTTGAGCGCTGCTTTTGACACCATATCACACACGGTGCTTATAAACACACTAAGCAAAATAGGAATAGGTGGAGCAGCGCTCAAATGGGATTCAGGCTTTTCTCTCAAACAGAACTTTTCAAGTTTTTTCCAAAAATGCCAGCTCCAAAATTCACTCTTTTACACATTGCGTACCTCAGGAATCCATCCTGAGTCCACTTTTTTTCAATCTTTACGTCAAACCTTTAGCAGAGCTGGCTGAAAAATCGGGACTCACAATTTACTCATATGCAGACGACTCACAAATTATGCTTTCACTTACGGCACAAAATCCCAATGACACATCAACGCTCAAAACAGGACTGAATAACATCGCTACCTGGATGAAAGTAAACTTCTTAAAATTAAATGGCGAAAAAACGGAGGTAATAATTCTAGGGAAGCGGAAACATCCATGGAGCCCACAACACTGGCCAGAAAAAATGGGCAACCTCCCCGTCCCGGTATCACAAGTACGAAATCTAGGTATACTCCTTGATGATTACCCTGAGCATGCATGCACAATCAGTAAAAGTCGCAGCCACCTGTTTTTTCATCATTAAGTGGCTGAGAAAAATCTGCTGGATGCTCCCGGAGTCAACAAAAAAAACAGTAGTCAATGCCTTAATTACATCCCGTCTTGACTACGGAAATGTCCTCTATATTGGATCAAATAAAGCAAATCTCCACCGATTACAGATGGCCCAAAACGCGGCAATTAGACTATTATGTAAAGTACCAAAAAGAGAATCGGTATCTGCATTCCGACGCAAATTACATTGGCTAAACGTAAAAAATCGAGTGAAATTTAAAAAACTCATCTACATGCACAAAATAAAAACTAACACAGCCCCCAAGTACCTCTGCACTTTGGCCAAAACATACACTCCATCTAGAAATCTAAGATATGCTTCTCATGGTCGTTTCATAGTCCCTAAATTCAAGCTAGCCCGTATTGGAGGCAAATTCTTTGCCTACCTAGGCCCTCTATATTGGAACTCTCTCCCTATCTCACTGAGAAATGAAACAAACTACCACAGTTTCCGCAAGTAGCTAAAAACCTGGCTGTTTGATAAATAAGATACACGCATTCCACCTATCAATTGGCTACTCTGCGCCGGAAAACCCATTTTGGGTAGCTATCATGCAATACAAATGCAATAATAATAATAATAATAATAATAGATGCACCTCCTGCAGGAAGCATATACCTGCCCCATTGAGATTCAGCAACAATGCCACAAGCTGCACCTTTCTGCAGTCATTCAAGCCCCATATATTCCAGGTAATTGCTCTCAGCCATCACCCCAACACCACAAGACGGGAGAAATGTGGGCGCGTGGGGGAGGGGAGCCAAATAGCGCTCAGCTGTAGATTTTGTGCCAGAGAGGAGGAGGAAAGGGGGGAGGAAAGGAAACTAGGGAAGAAGAGACGAAAAACATTTTATGCATTGCAACCAGCACCCCTCCGACCGACCCCCCACCCACCCACTGCAGCCACCAATCAGGCTGAAAAGAACCCACCCATCCCCAACAAGGCCGCATGGGGCCAACTTCAGAACACAATGCAGGACTCATCCCAGGGGGGAACACCAGGAAGCTCGGCGAATTCCAGCCCAAAGAGCTGGGTGGCCGGGCAAGAGCTCATATGGAGCTCACAATTTCAAGCGGGCAGTCATCCCAGGCATTACCCATCCAGTTCTGGGTGTCAAAAGAGCAGAATGGCAATATATCAATAGTCCAATAGAAAAAGCAAAAGAATCTAAGAATACAGTAGGATCAATTAGAGAAGGCGAGACAGCTGCACAATACTCAGTCATTTTCAGTGAGATTATCTCCGGCGTATCTATCCATATCGACGTCAGCGGCCAGTTTCGGGAACTTGAGAGTGCGGGCAAACTTAGCAGCCAACTTAGGGTGTGTAAAGTAGGATGTCTTGCCAGAATGGAAAACCCGCAGTTTCGCCGGGTACAGGAGAGAATATTTGATGTCCTGCTGCTGAAGTAATCGCTCGACAAGTACAAATTCACGGCGGGCCGCCTGGACCGCCATGGTAAAGTCCAGAAAGAACGAAACAGCATTCCCTGGTGGTATCTGGAATCCGGCAATCTACTAGCAAAGTTCATCTGCAAGCAGAAAGTACATTTCTCTAATGCTTTGCAGCACACAGAGGAACCACCACTATTAGGAGGAATAACTGGTTACTCTCCATAAGAATAACTATTTATTAACATCAAGGAATGTAACTTGTGATCCCTGTGTAAAAATGTACAATTGGGGAATATTATGGCTCTACTGTGGATGTCGCGGACCTACTGGCAAAATTACTGCTGGAGATAACAAGCTTTCCACCAAGGGTGATTCAGAGTGTGATCTGACGTGGGGGACACACGCTTACCCGTCTTGTCCCGCCGGAAGCGAAGCAAGCGCTCTAGCGGTCGGCGCCTACGTCACAAGGCCACCTGACCTCGAACCAATGAGCGCAGAGCCGCCTCAAGAAGACAACGGCAGTAGGAACAGCGCGGCGGTGAGAGAGGACGCGGTGAGCTGGAGTGGAGAAAACACGGGAAAGGAAGCACCGACGTAGTTCGGTCCAGGAGAGCACCACCGAGGAGAGGAACCATCACTGAAAGGCCCGGGTGAGGCAGAAGAGGCAAAGACGACCGGTGCCACGTTCCTGAAGGGTCTCGGCTTCAGGCAAGTCCCATTCTTGCGATTCTTCTTTCAACAATGGTGGGAGGGAGGATCTCATGACGCCCAGGGCTGTTCCTACTCCAAGGGCACTGAGCACATCACTCCTGCACCACCAGAAAATCCCTTCACTTCCCCTGTAATCCCCTGAACCCCTTCACCCTGTACCACAAGAACTCCTCTTCAACCCCCCCCAGACCCCCCCATCAGCATCCTAGAGCACTTTCGTGTGGTGAAGGAACCTGCCAGAGAACACACCATTAACAAGTCTATACTTGTATTATTATTTTTTTGAGGACCTCCACATCGCGGCTTCAGACCTGGAAAAAGAACTCTGGAGAGAGAAAACGCCAAATCAAGAGAGACTATATGAACCATTTCCAAACTGATTCCAGATATTACTATTATAATTTTTTTTTGTGTGGTGGACAATTTATACTACGCAGTAGCCGTTTTTTTTGCTTGTAATGTGGTGGGCACTCATGAGAAGGGGGATATGTATTTTCATAAATTAGCAAAAAATATTTCAGACACACTTGTATGAAAAATGTCCACGTCGGAGTCATTTAAATGACAATTCTTCAACTTTTAGAACAGATACCAAAATAGTACCTCCCTAGGTGGAGGGTCTGTGGAGTAGTCTCAGACCAAAACACCCTGCAGGACCATATATGCCAAAAGCTCTTTCTTTTGGACCTGTCTGTCAAGGCAGTAGTGTTTTATGAACTTGTTAACTTAAGCCCATGTTGTGGCCTGACAGAGGTCATGGTTGGCACTATAGTTGTCAAAGCAGTGGTGACAGTCTTAACCCTGGTGGAATGGGCTCCTAGACCTTCCGGAGCTGCTCTTTAGCCATTGGGCAGCAGAAAACGAAGAAAACTGTGGATCATGAATGAGTCCTCTCTACTGCACCACCGTCCCTTTCTCCAACCTGGAGAATCCCACAAATAGCTGATCGGCCACCTGATGATCCTTGGTATGAACAATGTAAAACCTTAAAGCTAATATGTCAAGAACAGACAATTGCATTGGTAGCACCCCTGACCCAAATGGAACGAGCCCTAAGTCCTTCCGGATTCTTGGCTACTACATAGCAGATCTTAATACAGAGGACTATCCACCATTAAAAAGTCATTTTTTACACTGCCTCGCATGTCTTTGTCCACAGAACTCCCACAAAAATGATCTCAGGGGTGATCGATGTAAAGCTTAAAGCTCATCTGGGGTTCAAACGATGGAGTTTCTCCTCCTTTTTTGAGAGATGAGCAGGGCAAATACCCTGGGTGGGTGATGGATTGCCCAACTTGAAATGGAGTCATCACTTTCAGCCGTAGGGCGTTTACACTGAATAAGACGGCCACTCACTCAGGGGACAAGCTGAAGTGATTGAAAAGAGGAAAACAGTCTTAAGTGTCAAAAGATTCAATGAGCGTTAGACCCGTCAGCCTCAGGGCGGTGGTCTCCCAAACTCTTTGCCTGCCCCCTCCTATTTTTCTGAATTTGTTTTTGCTGGCCTTAGGACTCAGTACTAACCAGTTCTAAAGTGCTTGCATTCACTCACTAAAATATGGTACATTTGGCTTACACCTGAGTGCCATATTTTATTTACTTGTAAGTCCCCAGCAGACTGACCCTGGGCCAATGTAAGCATCCTTAATGTGTCCTTCCGCATGAAGACATTTAGAGGTGAAGATCAGAGGAATACCACCATTCTTTTTCAGCACAAACAAATAGTGGGAGTAACAGCAATTCATGTTTCCTGGGCCAGAACCTCTCTATGGCTTCTTTAGCCAAAAAATCCTGTCCCTGTTGAAGCAAGATAGACAGGTGCTCCTTTGATACCCACTCTTATGTGGGCGGAAAAGGAAGTGCGTCGGAAAGGAATGGTAGGACATAGTCCCATTGAGCAATCTGAAGGACCCATCTGTCCAATATTATATTTTGCCATCTTTGGAAGAAATGTCTGATCCTACCTCCCACAGAGTGGTTTTGTGCCACTAAGAGCAAACTAGGGGCGTGAGACTAGGAGGTTCATTGCCTCTTCTGGCCTGGAATTGTCTGCTTGATACCTGACCCAGACCCTGAAAGGACTGGGGTACCTGTTTGCATAGGCTGTGGGCCTTGGCAGTGCCAGTGCACCAAATCTCTGGAGTAGTTACAAAACGGACGAAACTGCTAAGGAAATGATCGATTAGGAGTTAAGAGGCCCAAGGATCGCACCGTGGCCTAACTATCTCTAAAGTGCTGAAGGGCAGAATCAGCCTTATTGCCAAACAGATGAGGCCCATCGAAAGACACATCAATGAGTGATGCCTGCAAATCCCCGGAGAAGCCTGTGGATCTCATCCATGGATGAAACTGAAGCACAAAGCTAGTTCCAACAGCTCTGCCTAAGCCATCAGTAGTGTCCAATCCAGACATATTTGGCCACATCCTGGATGGTTGGACCCAGGAAGGTCCGAAATTCTTCAAGGACTGCTGGCAGGATCTTATTGACCATCTCCAGAGAGAGCTCGAATATTATCCTAGTAAACAACTGCCATTAACCTACCTCAGGGCTAAGCTGGCTGATGAAAGCATTTGTTTCTCAAATGCCTTGATGCTCTCTGCCTGTGGATGGGGGCTCTCGTTGGTAACAATTTGGAGTTTCCCTTCCTGTGGAATTTGGACCCCCATATTTTCTACAAATCACGATCACTTGGCACCGGTCTCTAGTGCCTGGCTACCTACCTGCTCACAGATTGGCAAGAACAAGGCTTAGACTAGGTGCCCAGGAATGTTTGGAAAGGGCCTCATTGAGCATCAGTAGGGATTAGTACGAAGCCTGCCTATGCTGTAAAAAGCCTGCCTATGCTGTAAAACTTCTGTCTGAATTTTGATCTTGACTTCCATAATAAGAAGTTGTAATTCTAATATTTTATCTGTGTATCTTATCACCACAGCAAAGAAAGCAATCTCCTCCGTTAACGTTACATGGGGAACCCAAACTAGTATCAGGAAAAATGTTCAAAGCACTGGCCTTTTGTAAATCCATGCACAGGTTGTCATCATCATAGTATGGGTGTACATCACCTCATTTATCAACTCTGAAGCCCGGTTGACCCTCATGAGAGTCAGGACTGAAAAATTGTTGAAGCCCTGGATGGCTGTTCCAAGGTAAAGATATTGCTCTATCTGAATCAGATTTTAGGGGGACTGGACGCATCATTTGGGACGCAACCTCAGTCGAGGCTGGGACTCGAATACGACTATTGGTACTGAGATCTCTGCCTGAAGCATTGGGGTTGAAGGGACCAGCGTGGATTTCAGTGTCAGGAGTGTAAATTGTTTCTGAAGCTGGTAAAGAACCCAAGAAAGGTTTGAGTGGAACAGAACGCTCCAACAACAAATTCTACAACGGAAACCCAACTGGAGACCTCAATGGATCCTTGGAGCCTGAAGGCACACCAGAGGGAGACAGAAGAGTGCCAAAAATAGGCAACATGTCCTCTTTAAAAACCTAAATCTGTTGCAACATCGCTGATGGCCTTTGAAACTCTGGGATTGGGCTCAGGTGTGCAAAGAGCTGCTCATCAGGAGATCGGGAGCAACACCGAGTGGCATCCTAACATCCTCACAACTTTGTTAGAGAGTGGTTGTACGGGGACTAATCGTGCCTCCGCTTTAATTTACCAGAAGACATGGACCGTAAAGAGGGCCTTTAAAGGGAACAGCCCAGAGAGTAGGAGCGGGTCCATGCCCTAGACTGTGAGCGGGACTTGTGCAATTTGTTGTAGTGTTTGGAGACGTGCAGCATCACTGCACAATCCCGGACTGCCTTTGTATTCATGAGAGTGCCTTCTTTGCTCAGCTTGGAATCGTGCCTTGGTCTAAGGGCCACTCCTGACATGGGCCTACTGAGATTATTCCAGAGGTTAGCGACAGACCACACACCGAATTCTAAGACTTCGCCCCTCGAATGGGGTGGAAGAGATTGGGTGGATTGGTTCTCCTGGAGGTGGGGTGGGGGTGACTGACATTCTTCTGGAACTAAAGACATACTACTTTGACAGTACAGAAGATTGCATCAAGTGAGAGCACACAGAGCTTAAAAATGTTAATGGGCTGGGAAGCAGTTTTATGCATACGTTGATCCTGCAACACCTAAAACGTCATGGCCCATACATAATACTAATGCAAGAAACGCACCTGAGAGGTCATCACTATAAGGGAATGGATTGATTGGGCTACGTTCTAAAAGCTCACGCAGGCTACACCTCAGACTTGTGGGGGATGGGAATCCCAATTAAAAAATTGTTACCCTTTACCTCCCAAAAATCGTGGAGAGATGACCACTGACGCTATGTAGCCCTTAATAGGATATGGAATGGAGTGGATCTTAACTTTTGCTCTGTGTGTGCCGCGTCTCAACTCCTGACTATAACCCCCCCCCCGACCAGGGAGATCTATTGTTGGGACTACGCATGGGACTACTCCTCCTGGGTAGGGGGTGAATTTTATGTGGTGATTGACTCCCAAATGGGCAGAACCGGTACTGGTGCAGGGGGACAGGGTGGGGGAACCAAGCTCTCAGAGTTTACATCGGAGATGGGCCTGTCAGACCTCTGGAGAGAATTGAACCCACATACTCAGCAGTACACATATTTCTTGGCACCGCACAGCAGTCTCTCCAGAATCGAGTACTTGTTTACTCTCCGGTACCAACAACCGTGATTCAGGGCAGCGATACAATTGGCTAGAGGAGTATCATGTCATTCCCTGGTGGAGGTCCAATTATAAGGTCTGATAAGAGCTCACCAATACCCACCCAGGTTGGATGCCTGGTACCTCAAAGATAAAAACACATAACATATAATATCCAAGGCGGCAGGCTTGTATTTCCCAAAAAACAAGGATCTGTTGATTTGGCGCTGAGCCGATGAGAGGCTTTCAAAACAGTGCTGAGAAGGTACACTCAAGCGATAATAGGGAGGAGGAAAAAAGATTCCAGAAGGCAATGCACCGAACTGGAAAAGAAGATACTAGAAATACAGAGTAGAGCGAAGAGACACAAATCAAGAAATGAACAAACACCAGTTGCAGCTCTATCAACAGGAGCTGATAGCACTGATGGGGGACCTAGCCCTAAAGCACGATTTGACAACGCAACATCATCTCTAGGACGTCGGCCCCTCGGTCACTTTGCCACTGGATTCAAGCTAGCCTGGCTGATGAAGGGTGTTACCCAGAAACCGGTCCCAGGATGCTTGTTTCCGGTTCAGGGGAAACCTGGCTTGGCAATTTGGGGTAGACTGTTTCCACTAGGCACAGGTTCAAAACTGATTTGCATATAGCTGGGTCTGAACTGAGATGGCGAAATGAGCTAAAGAATGATGATGGATTCAACCCAGATCTGTGACTGGGGGAGAGTGTCTAAAAGGTTTCAGCGCTCCGTCCATAATCTCCCTGTGTTTGCTTTGTTGGTGGTAAGGCAGCCAAGCTCTTAAAGTGGCTGGCATTGCGTGACAGGGAGAGGTGCTGGGTACCTGACATGAAGGACAAAAGCGGGACGGTTCACACTTCTAATACAGGAATAGCGGAGTCCTTCGCCTTTTATTATGAGGCCTTATACACTTCCCAGATTTTAATGACCGACTCGGACTGCGCGGACTTCTTGAAGGATGTGGCGCTCCGACCATTAATTGAGGAGGAGCGAGTGGCCCTAGAGGTCAATCTATCGAGGAAGACCTACAAGGGGCATTGAGAGAGCTGCAGGGGGGCAAGGCACAAGGACCCAATGGTTTGCCAATAGAACTCTATGAAGGTCTAGAAGGAGTAGTGACCAAACCAGTGTTGGAGATGTATCAAGAAGAGCTCTCTAGGGGTTGTCTCCCATTAGACCAGAGGATGGCTACGATAGTGATCATACTAAAGGATGGGAAGCCCCCGGCTGAACCCAGTTCATATAGACCAATTTTCCTGCTTAACGTGGAAGTTAAGGTGTTGGCCAAAATTTTGACCACTAGACAGAGTGGTTCTCCCCTTGATAATACACCTGGATCAGTCTGGATTTATTCCCTGCAGGAACACAAGGCTCAACCTGCGTCCCCTTAGTGGGGTACTACACCTAACTAAGCCTTACACAGGTATCTAAATGGTGACGATAGCTTTAGACATGAGAATGACGTGTGACTCAGTGGAATGGAATTATATGTTTGCAGTCATGGAAAGATTTAGGTTTGGTGTCAAATTCAGAGCCTGGGTCAAACTACTTTACATGGCCCCTTTGGCCAAGGTCAGGGTAAATGGAACAACCTAACCCAGGTTTGAGTTTCATAGGGACACCCGTCAAGGCTGCCCACTATCTCATATGTTGTTCGCTTTAGCCCTCGAACCCCTCGCAACATTTATTCGTCGAGACCCCATAAATTAGGGTATACCTGCTCCGGGAGGGTGGGAACAAAGAATCTTTCTATATGCAGATGATGTGCTGCTCTATGTGGCACGACCCCAGACCTCCATAAATAGAATAATTCAAATCTTCCAAATATTCAGGTAACACTGGCTACACAATCACCTGGGCTAAATCAGTGATTTACCCCTTGTCGGGCGGGACCCCTTGCTTGCTACGCAACTGCTTGGCACTGGTGTGCTCAAACAGGTTTAAATACAGGAATATATGACCCACACGAATTCCTTAGGCAGGACCTTGACTCGCAACTCGAACAACTCAAAACAGATGTGAAACACTGGGAATCTTTGCAGTTGATGCTGGTGAGCAGAGCCGTTCTATATAAGATGATGACCCTCTGAGACTGCTCTATGTAAGGCAGAACACACTGTTCAAGTTTCCACCAGCGTTTTTGGCTGGATTGACCAGTTCACAAACTGCTGTGCAAAGGGGGAGCCCCAAGAACTGAGCTGGCCAAACTACAGAAAGGGGTTTATGAGGGAGGACTGGCAGTCCCCGATGTCCAAAAATATTACTAGGCCTCGCAATTGCTGCTAATTAACAAATGGGTGTTCGCAGATCGCCAGGACCCAGCATATAGAGAAGACAGAGGGTACATGGCCTTGGAGAAACTATTGTATGGTAAGATGGGCAGGGACAATTGGCCTCAACACACACAAGTAGTAGTGCATACATGGCACAAAGCACCACATTTCTGAGCTGGAAAGGGAAACTAACGACAGGGCTGGGTGAATTCCATAAGTGGAAACTTATTGGTATAGAGCCCCTGGGCAATGTCCGGAGAAACCATTCATACATACAGTTTAATGAGCTGCAAAAATAATTTGATTTAGCTGATTCCGAACGATTTCGACACACTCAGTTGGGGCATGCATTACACTGCCACTAGCCAATGAGGGGGGGGAACAACTGTCTGATGCCTCGCCACTATAGGACCGCTTATTAATAGAGGCTCTGTCACAGAAGTGAGTATCTCTAATCTATAGGAAAATACTCAACAAATCCCCTGATCTACTTGGTCTCCTCAGGCGGGCGCGGGAGGACGATCTGGGGAAAACACTAGATGAAGAAGACTGGACGGAGGCCCTCGTGCCCGACAGGGAGATCTCCATCAGTGAAGTTCCGAATGGGCCAACTTAAGATCCTTCATAGATCTTACTATGCACAAGTCCTCCTGCACAAAATAGGCAGAGCACATTCTCCATTGTGCAAAATGGGTTTCAGGAGTGAGGCGTCCTATCACACATTACGGGACTGTAGGAAAATTCAACATTACTCTGCCCTGATCACGCCAATAATGGCAAGGGTGGAGATCCCGGCGGAGTCCAGATGGCTCCTACTGAGAATAAAATATAGACCAGAATTGGCATAAGTCAAAAGAAACCTGGCTTAGATTAGCAGTGGGTGTCGCAAAACGAAATATCGCAAAGTCATGGGGTGCTGTGGTCCCCACCAGCAGTTGAGGACTGGAAGGTGGATCTGGATTGGTGTCAGAGAGCAGAACAAGTGGTCCACACAGCTAGAGGATGCCCCAAGAAATGGGAGAAAGTGTGGGGTGATTGGAGAACTTATAGGGGTTAGGAACATGGGAATGCTACGGTCGTAAAAGCGCCTTGACAATCCGCATGGATCATGTATGTTATGGGTTACTGTGATGCCAAGAGGAATACAATTGTGCAATGACCTAATTATACCACTGTAGAATTATATGTGAAGCCTTTTGTTTGTTAACCAATAAAAATAATTGAGAAAAACATTCCCCTTCAGCCCCTACCACTTCATATGCCAGTTCAGGTACACCAGGCCGATGTTCTTCCCTCAGTGAAGGAGGGATGGCCATTTCAGGTCTTGTCACTCTGGTGATCTATCCGGGGAAGGGGGACTTTTAGGTAAGAGTTTCCTCTCTCCCTTTCACAAAAGTTGGAGGAAGGTTCACACTGTTCGTACATGATTGAGGAAATATTTCCTCAGACCCTTGGATTTTTCAGACTGTGCAAGGTTTTCAGATAGATCGGGCTTCTCCAACGAGGAGCTTGTGTGCAACTGGTAGCTCTTCAGCTACCTATAACTGTGCTCTCCTGTGTGCAGTCTAACCTATTAAATTAGAGGCTTTTGCTTGGTTAAATTAAGATCTGTATGCCAAAATTGAGAGAGTATATTCGAGAGGAAAATGTGTTTATTTTCAGAACTCATAAGCTGATAAACTGAAGAAAAACGGCTGAATGTACAAAATATATTTAAACCGGATATTTCAGTGAAAAATCATGTGGTAATGAAGAGACATTTTACAGATGTAATTACCTGGTGCCAGGGGCACTGCAGCTATGTCTGTAATACATATTACCCATGTGAAAGCATTCCATATTGACAGTTTCTTAACGTTACTGCTGGCAACCATGCCTGATTCACTGAGGTGATCACTGATGGTATTCCTGCATAAAGTGGCAACTACTGTAATCTTGTCTGATGTGGTTACTATTAGAGCACTAAAAATATTCATAACTCCGTGAGTTTCATTGAATATGAGTAGTTCTGATTACAGAAAACGTTGGCAACCTCTGAGATAGATTGTTTGGCAATTCCGGTACAGACCTTTTGCCCATATCTAATGGTTTTCTCGCCGGAAGAGGAAGAGAGGATAACCACTGAGGTCAGGGACTTTCTATTTAAGGGTGCAACAGGGCATTGTTCCTGGCATTCCGCAATATTTTTCTTGTATATAAGAAAAATAAATCAGCTTTTGGTTACTCGCCTTTTCAAGATGGAAATGGTGGTTTGTCTATATAATAGGGAGGGACGACAGGCACTCTGCTATGTTGGGGAGACAGTCTGTTTTAGGTGCGTTATGTAGGAATGCAGGGAGGGGGGATGGAACACTACATATTTTCAGCAGATCGGAATACTGTTTTAACACAGCAAGTTGGGGTAGCTGTAATGTAAGGTATAGTTTAATAAGTGTAGCACACACTACACAGCTTCAATTAAGACACCCAAGAGAACCAGTCAACATCAGAGATGGCACGCACACCGCAACATCACAAACACCGCAACACATCTTGTGATACTGGGAGATTTGCGATCTGATATACCCACTATTGTGCAAACCATGACCCCGGATAAGACAGAATCCCCTCTCAGGCTTCTCTCCTGGAATAGTAACAGGCTGGAGGACGGGATAAAAAGAGGGATAGCCCTTCAATACATGAGAAGACAAGCACCAGACATGGTATTGATGCAAGAAACCAATCTGGTTGCCAATACATTTAAGGCACTGAACAGATGTGGATATGAATTAGTTGCCCATTAACCTTCACGACAGGCTCAAGGGGAGCAGGAATACTCCTGCATCATCGATGTCCATATATAGTAGAATGTACATGGATAAACCCACTGGGGAGATTTGCAACCACCAGAGGGATGTGGGAGGGTAAACCCCTAAATATACTAGTCTACATACCACCAGTTTTGCAGAGGGTGACCCTGCCTGACTTAAGATCATTACTCCTCGAATTACCAGTGGGAGCTTTGATTCTTGGAGGGCATCTAAACATGATGCTCTGTGGACAAAAAGTCCAAAAATCCCCTAGACTGACACCCAGTAAGAACTCTACACTATCAAACTATTTAGAAGCAATGGGTCTCGTAGACGTCTGGAGAGCAAACAACCCACAGACCATACAATTCACCTTCCACTCATGGGCACACAACAGCCAGTCGAGTATCAACTATAGCCTAACGTTGGCACACCAACTGCCCTATTTTAGAGACATCCGATATCTGGCAAGGAAAATATCAGATCATTCAGCAGTTTGGCTCACTTATACTAAGAGAGCAAAGCTAGCTCGGAATGCAATTATCCTAAAACCCTGGTACTTAAGACTCTCACAAATACGAGACAAACTAATTCAACCCACAGAAAACTACTCTAAAAAAAATAACGACTAAGTTTCCTCCCCACAGATACTCTGGGAAGCATTCAATGCAATAATTAAAGGGACAGGCACTCTCCTTCATGGTTGGGCATAAAAAAGACTGAAAGAAGGAACTTACGGACTTAAAAATTAAGATTCTAGAGAGAAAATCACAAATTGTCAAATCAGACAGTGTAGAGGCCAATCATGCGCTGGTTATCAAAAGACAAGAATATAAAAATAAAGTAACAGAAGAAGCAAAAAGTAAGCGACAGTGCTCCACAAAACATATGAAACCGTAGATAAAGCCAGGAAACTACTGGCATGGCTAGACAAGCTAACAGATGGGTGGCATATCTGAAATCAAAGAATGGTGCAATAATAAGGGATCCCCGGGGAATAGTAGAGACATTTGGAACACACTTTAGGCATCTATACACACCCACCAATACATCCACACCGAGAGAACTACTTGCAGAAATGTGTCTCCCCTCCCTGACGGTGAGCGACACTACTTTACTGGACAGTGACATCAAGGACGAGGAAGTCACCAGGGCAATTAACAGTATACAATGCGGGAAAGCAATGGGGCCTAACGGTCTTCGAATTCAATTATATAAACCTGTAGCGACGAAAATTGCACCATACTTAAGAGACATGTATGAAGAGGGCATACAGCTGGGTTACCTACCCCAAGACCAGAGACTAACTTCTATAGTAGTTATCCACAAACAGGGTAAGCCAGAGGAACTCTAGCTCATACCGCCCCATATCACTTCTCAACGCCGAAGTTAAAATATTGGCCAGATTGTTGGCAAACAGACTAATGCCTGTTATCAAGAGCCTTGTGCACCCGGATCAATCCGGCTTCATGCCAGGAAGAAACACGGCATTAAACCTATGACGTCTACATGGAGTGCTAGGCGGAACTGATACAATTAAAGAAGCAGCAGCAATACTATCACTTGACGCCCGAATGTTGATCCGTACGATTGAATGGCCATATTTATTCACTGTACTAGAGCGACTAGGCTTTGGCCCCAAATACATAACCTGGGTCAAGGTATTGTACGCGCAACCCTTGGCTCACGTGGTAATGAACGGACACACCTCACGTCTCTTCCCCCTCAAACGAGGTACACGACAAGGGAGCCCACACTCACCCTTGATTTTCGCCCTAATGCTAGAGCCCCTTGCAACTTGCAATAGAGGAGATCTAATAATCCGAGGTCTGCAGTGGACAGTGGTATGGGAGGACAGAATCTCCCTATATGCAGATGATATCCTCCTATAAATGGCATCCCCTCACTCATCCACAAGCAGGATTATACAAATCTTAATTTCCGGCAGTACTCCAGTTACACCATAAACTGGTCAAAATCAGTATTATTCATCCTTTGAGGCCCCATCCCATAATAACCAATGGGTTGCGCATCGACGGTGAAGGAGGAAGTATTTAGCTATTTGGGGATCTACATCACAAGACATCCTTCACTCTTCTACACACACAACCTCCTGGGCCCATTACAATGGCTGCAAAATGACAAAAACACTGGAGAATGTTACTATTGTCCCTTATGGGTCGCGTTGCACTTTTTTCAAATGATGGCAGTGCCAAGGTTTTTGTAAGCCTTACAAAATACACCATTCCTTATACCCAACACATACTTCTCCCAGATTGAAAATGAAAGAAGAGAACCCCCACGGATAGCCACACAAATTGGTGAAGGGGTGGATACAATGGTGGTATAACCCTCCCTGACATCCAACTATATTATTGGGCAACTCAGCTGGCGGTAATTAATCACTGGATATATGGCCCACATTCGGATCCCGCATATCTAATGGACAAATTCCTGATGGGTCCTAGAAGTTACAGACAGGCGCTATATATGAACCCTAAACAACGGGTACTAACTGGGCGAAAGCAACAAATAGTCCGTCTCTGGCACATAGTAACAAAACAGCTGGGATGGGAAAATAAAATAACTCAGTCTACAGCATTATGAGACTCGGAAATACTCGGAGAACTGGTTAAACACCAACGGGTTCGAGAAATGAGACATGATAGGCATCTCGAAAGTAGGGGACTTCTGGGCAAAAGAAGAGATCAAGCCCTTAGAGGAGTTACGGGACGAATTTGATATGGCAGCATCCAAGACTTATCAGTATCTACAAATTAGACATGCACTAATGTCAGCCTTCCCTACGGAATCAGACCTTCCAGAATCGTCCCCGCTAGAGGACAGACTACTATGCAACTGAATTGACGGTAAACCTATATCGAAGACATACTAAAAATTACTAAACGCCATGCCTAACCCCCTGACAAAATTACAAGAGCAGTGGAGGTTAATTTAGGAGAACTAGAAGATGAAGACTGGCAGGAGGCGCTCCCTTTACCAAGAGAAGTAGCCACAAAGTCTAGGCTAAAACAAATACAACTCAGAGTCCTACATAGAGCCTATAACTCCTGTAACACTATGACAAAAATAAAACAAAAAGATGACTCTACATGTAGATGACAATGTAAGGTGGAAGGCATATTCTTCCACTTTCTGTGGGAATGTCCTCTCATCCAAATGTACTGGAGGGCGATAGTGGCACAACTTTATAAAATGACAGGCAGCAAAATTCAACAAACACCACAACTATGGCTGGTCAATATGTGGGAACCAACAGACCTCAATAGTAGGGAACTTATTCTGGTCATACTAGGCTTTGTTATAGCCAAACGAAACATTGCGCGAAAATGGTGGCAGAAAGGACAGTCTAAGATATGATAGGGTGCCCCAAGAAATGGGAACAAATCTGGAGCAAGTGGAACACACCCAGGGGATAGATATACACCCCAATTGTTTTTGAGAATGGGAAAACCCCCCTGGCAGAGGTCAAGCAGGAGGGAATAATAAATTGTAATCTCCCAATGTAAGAACTACTCATCAATGGACATTGATGCACTAGAGGCGATGAAATGATGTGGTAATTGTTAGGCCTGGCACCATTGGCGAGGGTCTCCATTCCATTTTTTGCTTTTACCTCTTATGTTTTTGCTGGTTTTAGATGCTTTGGGCACAGTGCCACTGCTATTCAGTGCCACAGTGCAAGTGCTCCCTATGGTAAATTGATGTATGGATTAGTGACTACATGATTGGCTTGTTTGGTTTACTTGTCAGATCCTAGTACAGTGCACTGCGTGTGCCCAGGGCTTATAAATCAAATGCTGGAGGTGGGCTTGCAGCGCTGATTGTGCCAGCCACCTGAGCAGCTTGTAAAGTGTGTCTCAGGCCTGCCATTGCAGGGCTTGTGTGCAGTCTGGTACTGCCATGTTGACTTGGAAAGTGCACCCACTTGCCAGTCCCTAAACCTTAACTTTTCTACATATTAGTAACCCCTAAGGTAGGCCCAAGGTAAGGGTGCATTGTAGGTAAAAGGTAGGACATGCCCTGATGTGTGTGGCATGTCCTGATAGTGAATTACAGCCATTTTTTCCCATTGCAAGGCTACCTGTTCCACATGGGCCAGAATGGGCAGTCTGATTATAACATCTTATAATCCTAACTGACTCAGGGAACTAGGTAGAAAATAGATTTTAGTAGGCCTGAACTCAAAATGATAAAATACATCTTTTAATGAAGTTGGTTTTAACATTATGTGTTTGAAAATACCACTTTTAGAAAGAAGGTATTTTCTTGCCTAACTAGCCAAACCTGCCTCTGCTAGGTTATGTATTCCTTGTCTGGTTTATGAGTGACTGGGAGGATTCCAGTAGACCGGGTTAGTCAGCACAGGGCTGAATAGACCCATCGGCATGTGGTGGGAGGGGAGCACCTGGGACCGGACTAGGGCTGTGCCTGCCTTCCACAATGCTGGCTCCACCTACTATGGTGCATCTGATGTCCCTGGCCTACACTGTCAAAGAAAGAGAAGGAGTCCTCTAAACAAAGTGCTTCAGGACTGACCAGAACTGATTTGGACTAGGTACAGACTCTCTCTGCCTTCAGAGAACAAAGAGAATAGTAGTATAAATATTGGGGTCCAGACTCCAGGACTTTAGATCACTTCTGGGAATCAAGACAACCCTTTGCTGAGGAGAAGAACCGGGAAACTGAAGGAGGAGACTACCCCTATGCTACGTGTTGTTGGGGTTGGCCTGCAGTGGTTGCTTCATTGCCAAAGAAAGGAGAAAAAGGACTGAGTGTGCTTTCATCATCTTGAGGAAGATCTCCAAGGGCTTGAACTTGAGCTTGCCTCCTGCCTGAAGTCTCAGGGATACAAGACTTCACCCCTTCTACTTGCCTGCATCTAGAACTGCGGTTTTAGCTGCAGCAGAAGGAAATTGCAACACTGACACCGGCGAGCGACGCCGTCTTCTATACCGAAGCCATGAGCGCTGCTCCGACTTGCACCGTAGACCTGCCGCCGTGCCACATCGACGCCAGCGAGCAATGCCGTAACTAACCCTGGGCAAAGCACTATGCTACGCTCGCATAGTTCGCGAAGTCTGCGCTACTTCGCACTACGCAAATTGCACGTAGCACAGTGCAAACACGCGCAGCGTAGTGCAGCAGTCATTTTTTGCTTGCTCGCGGTCTTCAACATCAAGTTGGCAACCGCGAGCAAGCAAAATGACATCCCGGCGAGACTTTTTCCTCGTTCGCGATCAGCAACATCAAGTTGCCGATCACAATCGTGAAAAATAAACCTCCCGGCAAGATTCTCAACATGGGGAGGTCAGGTTTCTCATTGCGAGTGATCGCGACCGCTCACGATGAGAAACTACCTTTTTGCGTTGAGAAAGCTGCTGCTCGAGTAGAAATCTACTCGAGCGGCAGAAAACGACCGCTTGCACTGTGCAAGGTGCAGTTTGCACTGATTGCACAGTGCAGACAAGCATCCGGCACTGTGCAATCAGTGCAAAAAGCATTTTGCACAGGGCAGTATGCACTTCGCGTAGCGCTACTTCGCAAACTACGCCCAAGGTTAGCCGTAACCTGCCAAGAGCCATGGGCGCTGCTCCGACTTGTGCCGTGGTCCCGACGCCTGCTGCTGGGTCGCATCGACTCCAAAGCTGACATCGACATTGCGGAGCCGGTCCTCAACATGGGCCACCGAGAATCCATCGACAGCACAACATCATAAGGAACCGTGGTTTCAGCGCCATTGTGAAGTCACCTCCCCGACTCAATAAGGAACCGTCGTCTCACCTCCCCTGCGCTGCAGTAAGGAACCAAGTCTACACCTCCCCTGGGTCGTAAGGAAACAACGCCGCACCACGCCAACGAAGCCACATCTCCGAGACGCCGTGATCTGTCTTTGATTTTCATCGCTTTTCAAAGGTACTTTTCTTTGGGAGTCTGTTCGACTGGGGGCCCGACGCCGCTCACCTCGCGGTCGGTGCCTTACTTTGGTATTTCTCCTGTCACTACGTTGTGATAACACACGTTGGAGTTATCTGTTGCTAGAGACAGATTTTAAGTGAACAACCTACTTTTAAGTCTATTTTTGAGTACAGTAGTGTAGATTTTTGTTGTTTGGTCTTGTGTTAAGTCTATATAAAAATACTTATTTTTATAATACAACCTGCGTGGTGTCCATCTGTAGAGTTGTCACTGTATTACTGTATGTGTTCACAAATGCTTTACACTGCCACTGAGATAAGCCTGCCTGCTCGTGCCAAGCTACCATGGGGTGAGCATGGGTTATTTTAGGAGTGTACCCCCCTTACCCTGACTAGATGCAAGGGTCCCTATATGGTCAAAGGTACCTACCTCTGCCAACTAGAGATGCCAAATCTAACAGTAATGTTAATTGCTGTAACAATCAAGTGTGTGCAAGTTTAACAATAAAAAGAATTTTTTTAAAAAAAGACTGCCACTATTTTCAATTGGTCCCATTAGACAGCGAGACAAGGGCAGATCCTGTTGAATCGCCCAAATGAATGCCTAGAACGGCAGAGCGATTGTTCACTCTTCCCCAGTTCTTGTTTTAGAATCCATCGCAAGTATATGGGGAAGTGGTGCAAGATGTGGCACCTTCTGGACTGGCGGAACATATCATCATGACACAAATTGTTTAGAGTTTTCTGCAAGCTCCTTTGCAACTCAAAGCCACAGGATAGAATTCATGGTCTTCCTTTACATGGATAATTTGACAACTGTCAAGTACGTCAACAAACTAGGAGGTTCTTGGTCAAACCAAATTGGTGAAGATACTGGGAGTTCAGTCCCTGGCAGGAAAAAATTCTGGTTGCAGAATACATGCCAGGTTAGTTGAATCTTGTCGCAGATTAGTTTTTGAGGAAGATGTCTGAATGCAGAGAATGAAAATTTGATTCCCATCTGTCCAAGCCGCTGGCAGATATATGGAGTCCATTATGTATAGATCTCTTTGCCTCAAGATTTACATCTCAGCTGGACAGATTCTTCAGTTGTAGGCCAGATCTGGGGGCATTAGCCACCAATGCGTTCCTTCAAGACTGGTCGAGTGGGGTTCACAATGGCTTCCCTCCATTTGTCATGATAGTGCTAATGCTGGTGCAGATTCATATGCAAAAGACGAGGGTTGGGAGGAATCAACGTTGGTTTCCCACGCTTCTGGAACTCTCAACAGATTACCCTATACAGTTGCCTGTGTTCCCTCAGATGTTGATGAGCACTGTTGCCTGTGTTCCCTCAGATGTTGATGAGCACTGTGGCCTGTCCCATAGGTTAGTAAAGAACAACAAAATGGCCTTAGGGATATAGAACCTTTCTAGAAGCTTGCCGCTGCTCCTGGACGTTTGGATGAGGCTTCAGGTTACATCGAAGTCTCGAGGGCAGCTGGCATCATCAAGGCTTACAAGTCAGGATGAGGTTTCTGGCACAGCGTGTGTCTCGAAAGGGTTTGGATCCCATTTCAGCAGGAATTGCAGGGGTATCCAACTTCTCTTAAAGCCCTATTGGACCATTCATAGCAATAGGTCTCCTATTTTAGTGGGTTGTGAGAAGATGGATGGTTCAACAATAGGTGAATATCTTTTGATATGTAGGTTGTTGCAGGGTATTAGGTATGTGACTCCTCCTCAATCATGGTAGACAGTTATGTGGGATGTTAATGTGGTCCTACACTTGTTTGAGCCCTGGGGTGATAATGATTCTTTGTTGATTAAATAGTTGCCAGATAGTGTTTAAATTCTTTTAAAAGTGTTTCGGATGTTAGGGCACTGGACATCACTACTATGGAGCTCACACCCACAGAGGTTAGTTTTTGCAATTACAGGCAGAGCAAAAATGCGTATTCCTTTGCGGAATTTCAATATTTTGCTACTTATCCCAACCTGTGCGTGGTATAGTGTCTTTAGCAACATATTGGGGTGACTCAAGGGGTGAGAACCTCTGCACCTCAGTTACTCATTGATGTCCGGGAGCCTTTTTATCCTGCTACAACGACTTTAATTAGATGGGTTAAGCTGGTGATGGAAAAGTGAGGGTAGACACATCCACTTTCGGGGCCCACTTAGTCAATGGCGACATGGAATCTGGGGGCTTTTGGGCAGAGGCTAGTTTGGAGGACATCTTGAAGATCACAGATTAGTCTACAGCTATAATTAATTTACTTTGAACATGCATAATAGAGCCTTCATGTTGTGTAAGTAACGAAATTGCAAGTTCTTTGAGGCAGTTGTAAAGGAGAGTCTTGGTTTCAATAAAGACAACAGAGGTGAATATGTATGTAAATGTATTTGAGCTTATATAGCGCACAGCTACCCACAGTGGGTTTCCCGGCGCTTGCTTAGGGAACCCGTCCTGGTATTCCCCTGTGAGATAACCCCGGCAGGGTATCCACAAGGTGAAAGCCAGGCATCCCGCCGCGTGGGGCTGTAGTGGAGATTAAGCAAGCTATTGCCCAGAGTCGCAGAGTGTGAACCCGTGAGTCGAGAAGGCACCGGAGCGAGAATTATCGAGTCCGTGGAATTTTTGAGCCCAAGACCCGCCGAGGCGGGGAATTGAACCCTGGTCCAGGGCCGATCTCAGATTCCGGGTCTGCCGCCTCTAACCCCTGAGCCACACTTCTCCACTTTGGAGGCAGTTGTAAAGGAGAGTCTTGGTTTCAATAAAGACAACAGAGGTGAATATTATCCCCCCAACTATTTGCCAACGCAATAGTTGTCTTTTGGACTTTCCTGTAGTTTCTGGAGTAACAAATCAGGCATCAATTTGATGGGAGGATGTGGTATCCATCAAAGCCTCAGATATTGAGAATTGAATTACAGATGACATCCAGAGTTGGAAAGGAAATGTTATGTGGCTACTGCTAGGGATTTCTTCTATTTTTGGTCTTCGGTTTCATCAATGGACTCATCACGAAAAGAGGGCTTTATAATCTAATTGACTCTTTTATACTGGGTTTTAAGTTCTGTAATTTCCTGTGGGGACTACATGATTATGAATAACCAGTAGGAAAAGAGAATGCATGAAATTTGCCTCTTTTATCGTTAAAAAAATCAGGACTCTCCTTCACAATTCGCTAGGAGACTCCGCTATTATCTTCAGCTGATGAAACCTGCACATTTCCAAACGATAGGCATATATCAACAGTCTGGCGATAAGTGCCATATTGGGTATTTTATTCAGAAAATATCTGACTTACGAGCACAGCAGAAGGCTAGTATTGGGATACAGTTTCTGATACTGTAGGCAGCAATGCAGAACTCGGTCATCGTTATTTTCAGCATTCAAACCATCTGCAAATAGAGAACATTACATTAGCAATGGATCCAAGGATGGCATGTTATTACACGAAAATACAGAACTTCACAGTTTAATGGAGTCGTGTAGATCTCTATGGAGAAAACAATAGGTACATGGTCTGGAAAACATGAGCACACACTTTCTTCTTCGTTTTGAACGTAACAATTACAAAAAACAATTCCTTTGCTACTCAGACTTAAATAAACGCTTGTATACAATTTAAATAACTTTTTATATATTTTATATTTTTTTACACTTCTGATTTGGATAATAAATATATAATAGCGCCTCTGGTTAAATCCATTCTAAGCAAACAAACAGATCTCTCAGTGCAATGCCTTAGTGGTATGCATCAGTGGGAATAAATACTGACTATTAATCTCCTTCCAAGGAATGCCTGCTTACAGTATAAACGGTTCACAAACAAGACAAACCGGGAATAGAGATCACAAATGGCGATACTAAATGGACTGCAACAAAGAACCTCTAGAAGACTGTGCAGAATATCAGTCAGAAGACCAAACATCAACCGGCAACTCACGATTCGGAACCATGGGCCAGATGTACGAAGTATTTTTGTGGTGCCATTTGCAATTGCAAAAATGCTTCTTCTTATGTACAAATACCAAATTGCAATTCAATAACAAGTTACCGAATCGCAATTGGTGATTGCAAGAAAATTCTAATTCGGTATTTGGAGGGAAGAGTTTAGGGCGTCCCCTTAAAATACCAAATCACAATGGCATATATTGATAGTTTGTGACAGGAATCCGTACGCAAAACATGAATACTTTACTGACGACTGAAGTGTTAGTGGTAATGAATTTGCAAATGGGAAAGAGCCCTCAAGGGAACCCTTCTACTTTGAAAATGTTTACAAAATTATTTTTGAACAGTATGCAGATGTTCCATGAACCACTACCTACTCTTAAAAAATGTAAGTTAAAGGCTGAGTTTTTTTTTTAATGCATCCTGTTTTATTTAAAAGCAATCACGGAGATGGTGGTCTGCTGACACCAGCAGGCCACCATTCCTGTGATGGCTGAGATTCCTAGTGGGTTGCACATTGCGACCTACCTCATTAATATTCATGAGGTGGGCCACACATTGCGATCTACCTCATTAATATTCATGAGGAAGGTTGATACACGACCCACTAGGAAATCCGTAGTTAGAGAACCGACCCATTAGTACATAGGTTGGTTAGCAGAATAGAACTCTAGTGGCAAATTGCGACCAGAATTTGCCAATCAGAGTTTAATATATCTGGTCCCAGATACTTTACACAGGGCCAGAGGCTGTTGTCTCGCAAGTGGTAGTTCTATCATCTGCCATCTACATTTTAAAAACTAGTAAAATAAGATAAAATTAAACTGAAAATACATTAATTGACTTTGTGCCTGTGTTCAGCCACTTTTTCCATTTTTTTCCAGATTTTTGCCTATTACCCAATAATGCATCACACAAGAACATCAACAGAGTAACAACTCACAATGTGCTTGCTACCTACTCAGCAAGAGTATTATCACCATTAATTTTAGAATTCTGGGACATCACTGCATTGTAATTAATGAGCACAGTTGATCATTGCACTATTCTCATATTCATTATCAATATCCACTTTGATTCGTTTGAGCTTTGTTAATATTTAAATTAATCCATAAAATAGTCATCATTATAAAAAATGCAACGAGTACAACTACACTAGGAATGAACCATTACTTCATCATAACTCACAATTTTCATGAAATACAAGACATAAAGCATTAGTTAGGTCTTGGCTACAGCCAGCTTTGGCTATGTACTGGCAGACTTATTGTCTCCAATAAACAGTAGGGGCTGGTGCTTGCTACAAGTGGTCTGGCAGGTAGGCCAGCAAAGGGGGGGGGGGGGTTGGTTAGGCGAAATGGGGGAAGGTAAGGGGATGCCTGCTCTCTCCAACCACAGCCATACCGCTGGGGTTGGAGAGAGCCTTCACTGCACATGGTGGTTTGGCCAGCCTGAAATGGCTGGCCAAACCGTCATGCTCAGTGAAGGGAGCGCACTGACACTCCCCTCAGTGCTGTCACCCCCTAGGCCGGCCTCAAAGACTCCGCAGGAAAGGAGAAATAAAAAGAGTGTGGTTGTATTTTTATTTTCCTGCCATTTTGGGGGGGGGGGGGGGGGGGGCGAAGCTCCTCTGCCATAGCAGAGGAGCCTCCACTGCAATAAATATAATATAGTAAGAGTGGGCTTTGGGTCAGCTCCTTGCTAATAATTGGATGGCTTTGTTGACTATCTCTAGCCGCTCGCCTTAGAGGTTCCAGCGTTTAAAGACTCGCTTTCCACTGCTACAGGAGTAGCCATCTATCTGCCAAGTTGTTCGTGACCCAGAGGGAGGAGACAAACACCGCGAGGCCGCAGAGGAGGTGAGAGGCGCGGCCCCGGGACTGCGAGGTACAGCGTCAATAACACCAGCTGTTACCTCTTCCCGCGTGAGCCGCGCCCCCTCCCAGTGCCCCGCCCCCAACAAGGCGTACTTCACCTCTCGCGGCCCCCGCTTCGCGGGAGCCGCTCGCCTTAGAGGTTCCAGCATTTAAAGACTCGCTTTCCACTGCTACAGGAGTAGCCATCTATCTGCCAAGTTGTTCGTGACCCAGAGGGAGGAGACAAACACCGCGAGGCCGCAGAGGAGGTGAGAGGCGCGGCCCCGGGACTGCGAGGTACAGCGTCAATAACACCAGCTGTTACCTCTTCCCGCGTGAGCCGCGCCCCCTCCCAGTGCCCCGCCCCCAACAAGGCGTACTTAACCTCTCGCGGCCCCCGCTTCGCGGGAGCCGCTCGCCTTAGAGGTTCCAGCGTTTAAAGACTCGCTTTCCACTGCTACAGGAGTAGCCATCTATCTGCCAAGTTGTTCGTGACCCAGAGGGAGGAGACAAACACCGCGAGGCCGCAGAGGAGGTGAGAGGCGCGGCCCCGGGACTGCGAGGTACAGCGTCAATAACACCAGCTGTTACCTCTTCCCGCGTGAGCCGCGCCCCCTCCCAGTGCCCCGCCCCCCCTCACCTCACAGTCACTTAAGCAGGTCCTCAAACGCGCATCGCGGGACGCGCGCGGGTCGCAGCCCGGGGCGAAGCCCGGGCAAAGGGCGGGCCCGTTTAAGCCCGTTCAAGCCTGTGCAAGTTTGGTCTGGGCCTACCCCTTTGCATCTGGCCCTTTGAACCGCGACCTGTATCCAGATAATCCTTGCTACCATCACTACGCCCCCCTATCAACGTGTATTACAGCGCCACCATGTCCACAAGGGGCAGCAGGAGTAAGACCGCTCAAGGACTGGGCCAGGTTACTGGTCCAATCGACCAATTCATTACGAAAGCAAATGATGCAATCAACCAAGGGATTGTCCTCTTGGAAAGACGTGTTTCGCAAGACCTTGCTGCAGCACGAAGATCCTCAATGGGCCTTCTGGCTTTAGCCAAAACACCTATCCAACAAGAAACTAACGCCCCACTCCTGCTAGATATTCGTGCAGAACTACACACTATCCCAATGAGTGTTGATCTATCTGTCACTCACCTATCTCTAGGGGAAGCCACTTTGGAAGATCTGGAGAAAACACCGACACTGGTGATTAGTCCCACTCAAACGACACCGTTAACCCTGATAGAGTCGCAACCCCGGATAGAGTCGCCACCTTTAGTAGTAGTTTCTCCTACTAAAACTGATAAGGAGGTAAGGGAGGGTGCCATCCCCAAACAAGACAGCACAAAGCCAGTAGTTAAGAACAAGCAGAACTGTCCACCTAAGCACACAAGGTCCAAAAAACCCCCCCGTACTAAACATCAAAATAACCCTACTAATTCCTTGCCTGTAAATGTGGATGACCCCTCTGTAACAGCTGCATCGCTTGATGATGCTCAGAGGGGTTATGCTGATGGCAATATAAACCACTTTGAGCTTAATGCACAAGTACTAGCTACAATTAAGGATCTTATAAAAACTCAATTATTACCAATCGAACGATCCTTAAATAACATCGAGAAGCAAATTGCCAGACTAATTAACCATACCAGCCATTTAAAACCTCCTACTACCACTTTAGCCCCTCCAGTCTCAACGATTGCTAATCACACTAAGACAGCCACTGCTCAGAAATCTGCACCCCCATCCTTAACACACAAAACTCCCTTACCCACAGGTAAAACCCCCAAAACTCCTACCATCACACAAGCGATTCAAACAGACACCAAGGGCACCACTAAGCAAGTACAGGGAAAGCCAGTAACAACCGCCGACCCTCCTAAAACTAAACCAAAGCCTCTCTCCCCCAAACCTTTGGTCGCCCATCAGGCTGATGATACCACTAACAAACCAATTAGACCAAAGAGGCCAATCCATCTTCCTCCAGAGGCAAGCCCCTACACTGTGATCCTCACGGGGGTCCCAGAACTGGAGGAAAATACGAGTGAATCCACCTGGTCCCTAAAAAATAAAGTCATGCAATGGCTTAATATTAACAGACCCCTTCCTATACATCTCAAGAGTAGACTTACCATGGTACGTAGGGTTCCCTGGATTGGGGAAACAAGGAAAAGAACACAGGGGGACTGTATTATCATAAATTTTGATGACCCAGAGACAGTCAGATACATATGTTCTTGGTCGACATTGGAGAGAAAGGGAGGTATAGACACTAATCGTCTGTCCTTTTTCTATCCTCCAAGGTTCCCTCATGAACAAGATTACCCTCTTAGCTGGAACCAATCTCCAGGTTGGAGTTGGTCGCAAGTAGATACGCGTAATAGGAGGAGGGACTGGGATCATTATCCTTGGAACCCAAGAAGAGAGCAACCCTATGCAGAGGGGTGGAGGGGGGCTCCAACCAGTAATTATTTTTCACCCCTAGAAATGGTTGACTGACCATCAAACAACCAAACATCCCCTAAGAACAAGACCAAAACCCCCCGTCTCCTGACAGCTTAGGGTCACCTTCAAGCCAATCTATGGAACCTGGCTTGGAACGACTCATTCTGGGTCTTACTAACATGTCCCTTCCCGGGCCTGTGATTGCTCATACCGATGAACCTCTGGCTCCCCTATTACCCTCAATTTTTGATTCAAGCCATCCTCTTTGCCCATCAAATCACTTTGACCCAAACCTACATATGTCTATTCTAACTTGGAACATAGCTGGTCTTTCAAACAAAGCAAAGGACCCAACCTTCTTGAATTATATAAACACCTTTGACATCATAGCGCTTCAGGAATGTTGGGACCTGACACCTACTAATTTGGATGGCTACAGTACACACTTTACCCCAGCTATCAAGTCAAACAGAGGTAGACCTTCGGGAGGTCTCTGCTTCTATGTGTCAAACAGACTCAATGTATCTTTAGAATGCGTTGAGCTCGTTCCATCTGATCCTAGTTCAAAGTCCTTTGGTCCCTCCCTACAAGCCCTCAAAATGTCTGGGAAGGATGCTGTCAGTTCTCTCTTTATAAATCTATATAATAGTGCACAGAGAGATGACCAACCAAAATGTATAGAGTTTTTCTCCAAACTCATAAAGAAGGGTATGGGAGGGTCTTGTTCAGATAGACGTTTAGTCATATTAGGAGATTTTAATTGTCACCTATGCCCACACAGTGGTACCAGGGTTTGTGACTTAAGAGCCCCAAATGGTGAACATACTACCCACTTTGAACATTCAACCATGGGATCCCAATTGAACAATTTACTACATGAATGGGATCTGGGCTTCTTTAATGACTTAACAGTGCCCCCGACTGACTTTCAACCTACATTTCATGGAAGGGGATCGCTTACGACAATAGACTTCATTCTCTTGTCTAATAGTCATCAAGGCGACGCCCGAGAAATCAGGAGAGAAGAGCTGGTTCTGAGCGATCACTACCCCATTAGTGCCAAAATATACTCCCCCTCTAGTGGAAACAAGCTTGGGAGCGATATAGAAAATCACACTCTATATCTCTTTCATCGAGAAATGGGTACATTATAAAATGGGCAAAAATTGACACATCGAAATTTCTTGAAAATCTGATTAAATCTGCCCCTGACCTTTTCCGGTCTTGCTTAGAATACCTTCCCAATCCAGATGAAATCATCCTTGCATTTGACCAAATCGCCCTACAAATCAGGAAAAATTTGACCAGAAACTGTAACAAAAACAATGTGCCCAAGAGCCATGGCTGGTTTGACCATGAGTGTTCAAACACTCATAACATTCTGAAGGCTACCCTTAATAAAACTCCAAAAAACCGGGTGGAAATAAGATCCGCCCGTGCTGCTTATAAACAGGCAATAAAAAATAGGAAAAAGGAACTGAAAACGGCTGCCTGGGAAGCTCTGTTAAAAGCAAGCTCTTTAAGAGACAATACGGCCTTTTGGAGGGAGGTCAACGCCCCCTTTTTCAGTGATAGGTCAACAGACCTCATAGAAATTGCAATCACGGAAGAAGTTTGGATAAATCACTTTACCGAATTATATAAATTAGATGACCAGATTGAACCACTTAACCTTGAAACTCCACCAACGGAGAGTAACGAGCCGCAAAGCAACCACTCAGAGTCGTTCCCGCTCTCCATTTACTTTAACTACTCAGAAGTGGAATTGGCCATTCTTGAAAGCTCTAATGCCAAAGCGCCCGGCCCGGACGGAATTCCATTAGACCTATTTAAAGATAACATCCAACTGTGGGCACCAATTGTAACTAATGTCCTCAACTCCTATGCCCACAAAGGATTCCCCGCAACCTGGCAAGAAGCGATTATAATACCCATATTTAAAAAAGGCGAAAGAATGGACCCAAAATGTTATAGACCTATTTCCTTATTGGACTCCATGATGAAGGTGGCTGGGAGAGTCCTGTTGAACCAATTGCAATCTTGGGCTCAGGAAAATAACATTTTGTCTAAATTCCAATATGGGTTCGTTTCTAGTCTCGGGACAGTGGAACAATGCCTAAACTTAGCTCTGATCATCTACAAATATGTGATGGCAAAAAGGTGCAACATATATATGACCTTTGTGGACTTAAGCTCTGCTTTTGATTGCCTGAACCACAGTATACTCTGGTCTACCCTCACTGATATGGGAGTTGATTCCAACATACTTGCTTTCATAAAAGAACTATACCGAGGAGCCGGGGCCAAGGTTCGCTATGGCAAGGATGGAACCTGTACGAGCAAGTTTCCTATCAAAAAGGGGGTCAGGCAGGGCTGCATCCTCGCCCCCTTTCTTTTTAACCTGTATATTAACAGTGTTGCTGATTGCCTGGCCAAACTAGATGTTGATTATCCTAAAATAAATGGCCTCGCAGTTCCAATTCTTTTATACGCGGACGACGCTGTTATCATGTCCAGGACCCAACTAGGGCTTCAAAAAGCATTGTCAGCCTTTTCAACATTCATGGGTGTGAGAGGTCTTAGGATTAATGTAAGCAAAACATTTACAATGTGTTGCAGTAAAAAAAAGAACATTTCTTGCAAAACATTTATTGATGCTTCCAAGATCAGCCTCACGAAAACTTTCACCTACCTGGGCATACTTTTTAGTAGTACAGGTTCATGGAAAAACGCTGTCCACACTCAAAACCTGGCTTTTATTAGGCAAATTGGTGCCTTAAAGAAATTCGCCCCAAAACTAGGTGGGAAACCGGTTAGGATTTTGTTGGAAATATTTGCAGCTAAATGCGTCTCCACTGCAACATATGGAGCTGGTATCTGGGGTCTGGCGGACTGTGGAGAGATACAAACCAGCGAGAACGCATTCCTAAGATACTTGCTGGCTGTTCCCCGATCTATTTCTACCACAGTCTGTCACAATGAGCTCGCCCGGGCATATATTTCGGATATAATTAAAGTCGCACCAATTTTGCTATGGCACAAAGTATGGTCCTCGGAAAAAACGGTGCTCAACCAAGAAGTAATTAAGGACTGTATGGCCTTATCTGATTCAAGAAAAATACCCTGGCTTGCTTATGTACAGAAATTCTTAACATCATTGGACTTGGCTAATTTATACGTCAACCCGACTATGTGCCAAACCATTTCTAAAAAGGACCTTAAGGCTCGCTGTTTGGGTCTACTCGCTGACAGGCGCTCCTATCTCGAAGGTAATAAAACATCGATTGCCTACCACAATCTCTTACTTTATGAAGCCGGCATTTCTTTTTATCTTTCCCTGACTCTTTCAACCTACACGAGAATGTTGCTAACAAGGATGAGGACGGATTGTTTTTTACCGTCTACTAACATTTCCCACCATAAATGACTGGTCTACTACTTTGGTGGTCTGTCCTTGTGACAATGTTTCCAAGCAATCCAACATTCACGTCCTTTTATTTTGCAAATTTTATGACTGGGGCAGAAAGAAACATCTTCTCCCAATCTTGAAACTGTGGGGCTTAAGACAGTGTAGGCCAGCCTTACTTAAGCTATACATGCTCGAAGATGAACTTACAATTACTGCAGCTGCTAGCTTTTTGAAATTTGCAGTAAGGTGCAGAGCGTCTATGAATTGACTGACTGACTTCTGATCCCCGACAGCCACAATTTGTATATTCCTATACTTTTTCTTCTATTCCCAAATTTCATGTTTTATGCTTGAGTTTTGAACTCTTTTTAATATGTTATATTAATTGTGCTTTTATGATTTTCATTTGCTAAAATCGAATAAAGCTATATTTGAATTGAATTGAATTGACTATCTCTAGCACCTGCTCTTGATTCAATTACTTCTCTCTCTATTCTTGTGTTTGCCCTTTGGCATTTCGGTTTCACATGGTTCTGATTGGATGCATAGTATCCTTCCACTGCTGCCTTGAGGGGATCTTTTTAGATTGAGCCTACCAGACACTGCAAGCTGTGTGGTTGCAAAATACCTATTGCGGGATTACTACGAATTTACAAGGGCTTACATACTAATTACTAATTACCACTGGCTGGCTCTACTTACTGTGGCTCATTTTCATGCTTCTTATTCAATGGCTTTCCTTGTCCAAGTTATGTTTGCTCCACCCCTAGAGGGCAGCAACCTTAACACCCTCTTGACTGGCTGACTTATGTCCTTCAACTTATCACTTTTGGGAATTTCCTTTTTGGTTAAGCACTCCATCACAGTGCATTTATGTCCCATTCTCTGCTAAATACCCTACCCTGTGTTTACTATCTCCCTTAAAGCGGATACCTTTCTCTCCTGTATGCTTCTACCCCACAGCCACGCTCCCTGTTGCTGTCTCCTTCATGTGCATCTCCCCACTCCTTTTTGATCTCTTCCTCATGCTCTACCCGCTTCCTCAAACCCTCTATCCTCATCCACTCCTCCTTTGCTCCACCATGCCTGTCACTTATTAAACGTATATTTTCATTTTAGGAGGGCCAAAAATGCTAACACTTACTATTTCTTTTTACTGACTGAACTAAGCAGCACCTGCCATCTTAGATCAGTCAATAAATAAAAAGAAAATGGTGCCCTGTCATTCTGCAGCAATGCATGCGAATCCGTGGTAAAACATTAATTTTTACAAATTATGTGTTACTTTTTAATAATGCTATTTAACTCCACCAAAAAGCACTGGCAAAGCCAGTAGGTCCCAAAGGCAATATATATTGGCTTCGCCAATGCTTATTTCTTTGTGTCAGCACTCAATGTGAGTGCATATATTGCTGTGTTCTCTCACCTGCTTCTTTTCTTCTTTCCTCTGATAGTCTGGTAGCTGCAACTCGCTCGCAGTATGAATCTAGTTTTCAAATTGTAATCTATTCATCTTTGTACAATGTCAGAAAGGTAAATAAAAATTGACTGCATATGTTATGACATGTGTGCGCATGGGTCATTCACTATCTGCCCGCATAAGTCATGAAGCACATGTCATCATAATCATCAAGGGAACTTTATTCGGTTATGTTAACCATGAAAGCACAAATAAAAAATAAGAAAACTTAAAACATCATCACAAATATTTTAAATAGCATTCATGCATGGACATCAAATTCCTCACAATGGCACAAACAGCACAGAATTATGAAAAGGTACAGCAGATTTTAAGTTAAAATTTTACCACGGTGAAACATACTTTACTCCCTGATTGCGTTTGTACATAACACAGCACGGTTCAGCACCTATTGAATCTATCCTTCTTCAGGAAATGAATTAGATATCCAAGAGCAAAGAAACACTAGTGCAATAAAGTCTGGTGGGAATTCTTATCGTAAGAGCAGCAGCAAATCGATTCATTACCAAAACTGTCTTTGGGTAAAAGGGAGGTAGCCATGTACGGGGCCCATCCTGAACCTTGAAAGAAGAGCTCTCTCTCAGGGCTGTGTAATGCCGGAGAGATAGGGCTCTAAAACTATCGAGGGCTTCAGAATGCAATATTGTCTTAATGAAGGTTTAGACAATTCAACTGCCTTTCTAGAGCTAGGCTCCAAAAATATTTTCTTCACCTCATTTGCCCCTATCTGTTTTACAGATAGGGGCGAATGAGACAATAAAAATTGTCCGACTAATTCCGCTGCAACAGAGTTAAATCATTTTTATGTCCTTTTAGCAATTCAAACGATCTTCAATAATATTTTTATTTAGAGAAGCTCAGCGACAGGAACGTGACGAAACAATAGCAATAGAAGGTCCAGCCTAATATAATCCTCAACATAATGGAGGCATAGGTAGTAGTACAAAAATAATGAGCCGGGAAGGGCAAGAATACGTGGCAACATTGTTTTCCTCATTTGAAAGTGCTTAAAGAACAGTAGCCCCAAATGCAAGCACAATATGTCAAAATCAGAATGCAGTTCATTTTATGTACCTCAAGCAGCAGAAGAATTGGTTTGCTGCTAATATCCTGCCAATATTGGTAGGAAAATTGAATAGAGCCCCCATTGATTCAGTACATTTTGTGTTGTCTGAGTGCAACACTGGGCTCCCAGGAACTGGCCGAGTAAAACGTAACCCCCAAATAAGAGAAATGATGTACCTTCTCAATTAACTTTTCCTTCACAAAGAAAGTCCAGTATTTTCTGGTTTTAGGTCCACAGGCCATGTTTTGGAAATATGGGTATCTAAATTAAGGCCCTCCATAAAACAGAACAAAGGCAGCAATTAAACATTTAAGACCTTTGGGGATATGTGAAAACATAACAGTTTCTCCTGCATAAAGCAGGGCATAGGTCTACTTTTTACAAGGGGCATATCCTGCCCATGCTCAAACAAGCAAGAATCTGCCCCAGCTTGGCCCTGTTCTTGCAATCAAATGAAATACTTGGGTCCAAAAAGGGAAGATGAAAGGCATTCGATTTAGCTGCAGTATACTTACTGGCAGTTAGGTGCAGATTAAGACATTGTTTTATGGTTTCCAGAACCTCGCTAAACCCATACTGGACATCTGCCAGGATGTCTTTATCATCCACTCAGGCTCAGAAACTGGACAACCAAATCTCACCTACCACTTTTACGGTGAAGTTGATCAAACAGACTGGCCTAAAACATCAGGGATCTCGTTGACTGCTCATTTCGGGCACAGGAACTATAATGGAGATGGACCAAGAGCAAGGATATTAGCTACTACAACCAGAGTTCAAAACATTCGGGATTAACGGAGCCCATAACTAGATATTAGATTTATAGAAGTCAATAGGCACAACGTTGGGGTCCAGGGCTTTACCAGAGAGCCTTTCTCGTACAGCAAAGACCACTTCAGAATATTCAGCGTTTATACCAAGAGGTTTTACTGGGGTGAACAGCGCATTACCATATGATCAGCAGAAATATGTGCTGCTAAAGAAGGGGCATGGCAACTGTTACATTTGTTGGAATAAACTACTTTCCAGACCACTGAAGTATTTGTAAGCTTACAGCAAAAAACACAAAATGATGGACGGAATGTTGCACAATGGCAAAACATTCACCCCCAGTCACAGATCTGGGTTTAATCCATCGTTATTTTGCTCATCAAGCCACCCCAGTTCAGACATGGCCATATGCAAGTCAGTCTTGACCCTGTGCCTCATGGGAACAGTCCAGCCCAAACTTTCCGGTCTAGGAAAGACATAGCTTGGTAGTTCGGGCTGGACTGTTCCCATGAGGCACAGGGTCAAGGCTGATTTGCATATAGCCAGTGTCTGACCTAGGGTGGTGTGGTGTGCAAAAAAACGATGGATTTAGGCCCAGATCTTTGTACTGGGGTGAATGTAAGACATTATTCTGCATTCTTTCCATCAACTGTGTTTTTTTCAATTTTCACCCCGAGTGGACTGGGTATGCTCAGACGTGAGTCCCAGGCTCTCCACATCACTGGAGTCAAGCTATCCAGGCTGAAGAAGGCTGATAGCCAGAAACCGGTCCTTGGATTCTTGATTTCAGTCTAGGAAAGACATGACTTGGTAGTTCGGGCTGGACTGTTCCCATGAGGCACAGGGTCAAGGCTGATTTGCATATAGCCAGTGTCTGACCTAGGGTGGTGTGGAGTGCAAAAAAACCGATGGATTTAGGCCCAGATCTTTGTACTAGGGTGAATGTAAGACATTGTTCTGCATTCTGTCCAGCAACTGTGTTTTTTGTAAGCTTAGATACAGCCTCCACAGACTCCCAAGCTTTATTTCTAACTTCATTTTTCCTCCTCTTAAAAATAGCTTTGTAACTGACCCTACAGACAACAATCTCTCAAACCGTTAAGAGTATACTTAGAAATAAATCACACAGGTGAAGTCTTAAACAAACTATTTGGGAAACACTGAAAGTGGTAATAAGGAGTAAGATAATAGCTCCGGCCACAGCAGATAACAGAAATCAGAAGTTACTTTACAAAATGTTAGAATCTCACCTAAAGGCAGTGGAAGAAAAGCAAACCGTCAGGCACCTGAAAAGACCTCTGTGAAGAGACCAAAGTAAGGGGTCAACTAAATAACTTACTTTCGAGGCAACACTACGAATTTGAGAATAAAACACACACCCCTCTAGCAAGAGCATTAAATAAAAAAACAAAATAGAAACAAGGT
This sequence comes from Lissotriton vulgaris, assembly GCF_964263255.1. Taxonomy (NCBI): domain Eukaryota; kingdom Metazoa; phylum Chordata; class Amphibia; order Caudata; family Salamandridae; genus Lissotriton; species Lissotriton vulgaris. Next base: position 771,457,162 of record NC_141685.1, on the reverse strand, counting down.
TGTGTCAATCAAAGATAGACATGACCAATGTATATTTGATGATAGGGCTAAAAGGGAATTGCTCAGAAAATACTACACGTTCCTATGCACACAGACACACCAAGGCCAACTCCTAGAACTAACAGACCTCTCTAAAAGAAACAAGTAAAGAGAACACCTGACTCACCCAATAGATGATAATGAGGGTCACACGGAGGAAGAATAACACAGGGCACTTGACAGGGCTACCCAATGTACCTATCATTTTTTAGATCTCGCCTACGCAGTGCGCAAACGTTGCTTAGAGGAACATCTTGGGATCGCTCCAGGCTTTAGTTGAAACACGTGCACGTTTTGCACTGTTTCCTATTAGTACTCGTGCATGTATGGCGTTTAACTTGCAGGAGCGAGCAGCTGCACCATCTGTTAGCAATTATAGCGCTCGCTCCCACAAGGTAAACACCATACCTGGACTTCCGGCTGCGCGCCTTTGAAACCCCTTGGCGTGGGGCCCTCAGCGTCGCTTTAACTTCTGCGGCAGCGGGACCGCGCTTGTCTTTCAGCGCTTGTTTAACTAAGTGGCTGCGGGATGGGGCTCGGTTTCCGCGCTTGCATTTGGGTGGGTATGGCCCCTTTACACAGGGTGGTTTTATGCCATTTGTTGCGATCGCGTGATCTATTCGTCGGAGAGAGCTTGTGAGGTGATCGCCACTGCAGAGATTTAAATAGGGAAGTGCGCAGGATCAGACATGGAGTCCTTGGAGCGCCAGCCGCCGGGCTGAAACCTCAGGACTGGAAGAACGTAATGTGTATCAAAGGTTGTTGAATCCATCCTGAACCCTCTCCCTCCTCTGTGTTTCTCGCAGACTTTGCATTGGTTCCCAGAAAAAGTGCTGGTTCTCAGAAATAAAGTGCTACCTGTGTGCCAAGTCCACATGGCTTATGAGAGGGCGGACGTTGCCTGAAGGGCCTGCTTTCTGCCGAAGTGACCCATGACCCACTCAGTGCTTACCGTGCCCACCCAGTCCTTGGCCGCTGTGCCTCTGAGGAGGAAAGCCTGCTCTCTCGTGCATACTATGGTGCATCACCAAGCTGACGCATGCGCCTGAGGCAGAGCCTGTACCCTGGATGTGGCTGCACACAGAGTTCAGAGGCGAGGCATAGTTTGTACGGCAGGATCACAGAAATCTTTAACTTCTCTCCTGATTCCCGTCATCTCCATCTTTAGTGGTCTCAGCCCCACAGGTGCAGCACGTGCTGCATCCGCGGCAGTGGTGAAGCAACCCATACGCAGGAGGGACCTCTTCTGAGTGTTCAGCGGAGTGTTTCTCTTCCATGCCCATTCAATCCTTGGTCTCGCACTCCTGCTGTTACTCCAGTACTATGGTGGTAGCACCAGCAAAAGTTAAGGTGCTGTAAGACAAAGCCTTCCAAACAGTCTCACCTTTAGGAAATGATTTCAAGGAGTTTGTACCAGTGATGAAAGTACTCTGGTAAGGAGCTCCAGTAAAATCAATACAGACCAGCAGCACACAGACCACCCACTTTAGAACGTGGCTTCAAACTTAACATTCTTTATAGCTCTTCAAACATCAGTAGAGTCAGAGGAACACGTAAATCTCTTTTGACATACACTTCGGAAGCTCTCTCTCTGAGCAGGAACGTGACCAGAGGCGCAGATTGGTGGATTGGTCCAGACAGAAGCAAGCAGTCACTTTTCCCATGATTGTGAGCAATTTGTAAACAAAAGATTCTCGCAATAGAGGCCACTGTTAGCAGGTGGGTACCAATGGTGCGAGGGCACAGCTACACCCGGCTGTCCAGACCCAGTGCTTGAGGGTCAAGGGGTTGGTGTTGAGGGTGAGTGAGGGGGGGGCTTGGGGGGGGGGGGGTCTCACTGGTCCAGGCCAGTCCGTCTTCCTGCCCAGTTTCTAGGAGCTAAGCACGTGAAGCAGAATAGACTGTGCAGATCCAAGATGTCGGCCCAGGGGGCGCACACTGATCACACAGTATCTGACCCAAGCAGTGAGTGCCCAGGGATGTGGGTTGTATGTGGGTTCAGTCCCGGTTGCTCCGAGCAGGAGCAGTGCCTTGAAGTCCCCTGGCTGCATTCCCCTATATATATTTCATGCCAATATCTCGAATAATGATGTGCTGATTAAAGAACTGTACAGGCAGTAATGAGGGTTTGTGTGGGCTCTCCGAGCCTGCCCTGAGGGGCTGGAAATATAAATCTGGTCTGATGTATAACAGTGGTCTGTATAAAAACGGCGCAAACTAGTAACGCGTCATTGTGAGCTAGCTTTGTGTGGCCTCCTCTGATAACAACCTATGGCCTCCTCTGATAACCTGCAGTCTGCCTCATCATTACATATTGAATCAGTCAATCAGTTGGTACTTATATAGCGGAGCGTATCACCCATGTGGGTATCTAGGTGCTGGGATGCCGGGCTCAGTCGAAGAGCCAGGTCTTGGGTCTCTTCCTGAAGTTCGTCAGTGAGCGTGATGTTCGGAGGTGGAGGGGGTATTGAAGATTGAATGTGTTAAGAGCTATGGGGGGAGATCACCAGGTCCACAAAGGAGGGTTGTACCCTACAGCCAGGGCCACTGGAATTATGCGATTGTAGCGATGCAGCGGTTTCCGCATAATTATAGATTTGCTGCATTTGCCACATAATCCATCATCTGCTGATCTTAACAAAAAAAGAATTCTTTCTAGCGGAAACGGTTCAAAAGCTACTAAAAATGCAGCAACATGTTTCCGCGCGGTGGAAGACCCTTTGCAAAACTGGACTGGTCAACTTTCTATTGCTTGTTGCTATATTTGGGTGTTAAACTGGTCCTAATGGAGGTGCAACCAATGCCCAGACAGCGTTACCAAGTATAAACAAGCATTGGCAGGGCCAAGAGGTCTCGCCTTTGGGACCTTATAAGTATTTAGTTATCCAGCACAATATCCTTGGTGCAACAACATCAACTATTGCATGGCTAAACACTTATGAGGTCCCAAAGGCGATACCTATTGGCTATGCCAATGCTTGTTTTCTATGGCTATAGTTCCACTATTACAAATCACATGAACACAGGTGGGTAATCAAACTATGACATTTATGGGAATACGCACTAAGTCTTACTGTTTGCAGACAATGTCCTTTAATACATCATAGACTTAGTGGCCTCTATCCTAAACTTAATGGCAGTCCTCGAGGACACGGAAAGGAATCAGGGTCCAAAATGAACACCAACAAACCAGAACAGTTGCTGCTGCAAACAACAAAAGGTACCAGAGGGTCTGAAATCAAACAAAGCTCAAAGGTGTACGGTAGCCACCTAACCAACCACAGTCCCTCGTTCACCCAGGGGTCAAAATGATTGACACAAAAGGCTCTCACGGGATGAGGAAAATACCCATCAGTCACCATACGGATCCGCCCTTCATCATTTGGGATTTTATCCGGACCACCCGTCTGAGAAAATCAGTGCCACAATCAAAGGATGACCTGGTGGTAAGGAGGTCCCTTAAGTTGTTATTGATTACAGTGTGGTCTACCACTCGAAATTAATGAGTGGAAAAAGGCATGGGACTGGGGTGTGCAGTGCAAATAACTGTGAGTGAGAAAAAGAAACCAAGACAAGAAAGTGTGTTAAAATTGGTCAAAAGAGCACGGAACAACCTTTATTCTGTGTATGCTCTCAATACCAAGATTAAAAATATATAACCTTAGGCAGTCAAATTAGGTAGACTGTCTGAGGTGAGGTCGGTCGACATGTTTCAGCAAACACTGACTTTTGCGTCCTTGCTTTCATCAGGACCAGAACTATGATGCTAGTGCTACTGCACAAGGTGAAATATATCATAAAGTGACAGAGTGACAAAAGGAGAAGAGAAACCAGTGCAAAAAGTCACCTGTATGATCCAAATGCCATTACAGTTAGTGCTGTTCACTGTGGAAAAAATAAAGGAAGTGAGTGTCAGGTTAGGCGATCTGTACCCTATGAACTATAGAGTAAGTCCATCATCTATGGATCAACAATGAAATCACATAAAAATGATGTTGATATATGCACTCTTATTATTAGAGAGTCAGTTGTCATCCATTCGGAAATACATATTATTAGCCAAACGTCATATAGTTCTTACCTTAATCTGTAAGGTAGAATTGCCTCACCCCACCTGGCAGCGGCTCAGGGGAATATGAAGCACCGCTCTAGAAAACATGTAAAGCACATGTAAACATAGTGTGCACAACAAAATACAAACACCTCTCTACCATCAATGACCGGGAATCAGCGAGACTCGCACTGACATTTAATGCTACCGTTCCCAATTACTACCAGTTGTAAAGGAGGAAAGACTCCCTTACATAAAACGGGCTCTTTGAAACGGGGCATAGCAGCGAGTAATTAGGTAGGGAGCAGCTCGTCTTACCTCTCCGTCGGTACTCCGTGGCCGGCGTCCTAGCCGACAGGGGAGGTACCAGACGGCAAGAACGAAGCTGTTTATCAACTGCGCTTTCATTGGTGGACAGATCACGTGGTGTGCACGGACGCGCGATCTTATTGGTTCCGCTCGCGTATAACGTCTTACAAGCGTACCCATTGGTGGTCTCAGGGTAAATAAGCAATCTGATAGGTGGATAGGAGGACACGATGAGAAAGGTCTGATTATGTGTGTGGGTTGTCAAGGCAACTGTAGGGGCAGTGTTACTGAATGTAATACCAGACTCGTATATACAAGGTAAAGTTGTAAACAAATTCAAATGACAGCACTCGTGTCATGTGTTGTCATGAATTTGACAGTGGGTGTGTACTAAAAGGGATTCACTCTAGATGGAATATTAAAGTGGAAATTTGGCCAAAGTCAAACGTGAGGGTTTGAAGAGTTATTACTGCACAGTAGAGCGTAATTTACCAGTGCGCTCATGTACTGTTTTGTCAAAGATGAAATGGAACAAGTGTCCACGTGGTGGACATGAAACCCCGATGGGGTGGTTAACTGTGCAGAAGGCAAAAAAAGTTAGTAATGACATATTCATTAGGTTGATTTTATCTCAGATTAGAGAACTCGTTGCAATAAGACAGACTATAAGGTGGACCATGGGATTTCATCGTTCAGGCCTTCATGATGTGTGTTAAGTTTTAGTACCCATTTTTGTTCTTTAATCAATAGATACTTGGCCACATCCGCTGTGTGTGATGGAATGAAGGGTTGTTCAAGGTCGGTCCAATGAAAATCCGTAGCTAGATGTTTTGCTTCCAGAAAGTGGGTGGTTAGTTTCGTGGCCTGTCTGGCACATCGAATGGTGCTTTTATGCTCCGATATCCTTATGCGGACTTTACGTGTGGTCATACCCACATACTTATATCCACAAGGGCAGGTTATCAGATAGATCAGACGGTCACTATTGCAGTTAGTAAACTTCGTCTGCTTCCAGGGTCTAGGTGCTGGGATGCCGGGCTCAGTCGAAGAGCCAGGTCTTGGGTCTCTTCCTGAAGTTCGTCAGTGAGCATGATGTTCGGAGGTGGAGGGGGTATTGAAGATTGAATGTGTTAAGAGCTATGGGGGGAGATCACCAGGTCCACAAAGGAGGGTTGTACCCTACAGCCAGGGCCACTGGAATTATGCGATTGTAGCGATGCAGCGATTTCCGCATAATTATAGATTCGCTGTATTTGCCACATAATCCATCATCTGCTGATCTTAACAAAAAAAGAATTGTTTCTAGCGGAAACGGTTCAAAAGCTACTAAAAATGCAGCAACATGTTTCCGCGCGGTGGAAGACCCTTTGCAAAACTGGACTGGTCAACTTTCTATTGCTTGTTGCTATATTTGGGTGTTAAACTGGTCCTAATGGAGGTGCAACCAATGCCCAGACAGCGTTACCAAGTATAAACAAGCATTGGCAGGGCCAAGAGGTCTCGCCTCTGGGACCTTATAAGTATTTAGTTATCCAGCACAATATCCTTGGTGCAACAACATCAACTATTGCATGGCTAAACACTTATGAGGTCCCAAAGGCGATACCTATTGGCTATGCCAATGCTTGTTTTCTATGGCTATAGTTCCACTATTACAAATCACATGAACACAGGTGGGTAATCAAACTATGACATTTATGGGACTACGCACTAAGTCTTACTGTTTGCAGACAATGTCCTTTAATACATCATAGACTTAGTGGCCTCTATCCTAAACTTAATGGCAGTCCTCGAGGACACGGAAAGGAATCAGGGTCCAAAATGAACACCAACAAACCAGAACAGTTGCTGCTGCAGACATATAATGGCACTGTGAGAAGAATAAGACAGGAAGTCCCACTTAAAATGAAGCCTTACTCAATCAAATGTTCGTGAAGACAATAGAGACCCTTTTTCAGACCAATATTCCAACACTGATAGATGAAATTTCAGAAGACCTGTACAATCTGGCATCAAAATGCATCTCATGGATAGGGAGGATTAATGCACTGAAATGGTCTGTCGTACCAAGGCTGTTACATGTCTTTCAGGCTTTGCCCTTTAAAATAGATCTAGGAGTTTTAGAACACATACACCCCGAGTGCAAAATGACCGCGAGGACGTAGTTGTTCTCGGCTCCTGCATCGGAGTCCGGCAGGAGCACTATAATCGGTGCCAAGACTCGCTCCAATACCGGGAAAGCTCGGAGTCTGGAGGCACAAAGCTTAGAGACTACTTTGGGGGTGCAGAAAGATGCAGAAGAGCACCCCAACCATCTAAACCGCAACAGACTTGTAGCGGACCCGTTGGCCTAATATGGCGGCTGGACAACATTTCATTTAGATCCCAATGCGTTCAGAGCCCGGCAGTATACCTTACGCGGCGGTGAGCGGGAGAAAGAATGCAGGACCCCTCTTGAAGGGAGTGACTTGTTGCGGCATAGCGCCGAGGGATCGACATCCACTTCTAAACATCGCAGACTTCACCACAGTCAAGCAGTGGCGTCACTAGGGTTGGTGTCACCCAGTGCGGTAGCTCATGGTGTCACCCCCTCACAACTGGTGTGCCGAGCGCCAGCCCAGGGACAGCTTTATGTGACATGTACAGTTTCAATTTGTGCCCTTCCTTTCAGCTGCCGGAGTACAGAAACATAGCACCCAAGAATTAATAAACGCTCTTTGGGGATGGAAGATTAAGTATTGTATTGTAATTGCATTTATATAGCCCTTACTAGTTACTACTACCCCTGACGAGGCGTCGAAGCGCTTTTTCGGCAAGTAGCATGCTACTCCGGGACCAGTAAAACACGTGCAATATAAACAGAAGCTAAATCACAGATTTGAAATTCATCCATTGGTCAGAAATTGAGCAGTGCTTTTGACGGTAAAATTAGGGAAATGATTATTAGGCCCATAAGTGACACCAGTTGCAATGCTAACTTTTAATTACAACATGGTCTGAGACCCGGAGGGACCACCCACTTAAACCATTGCTTTAGCAGTCTTGGGGCTTGTTTACAAGCCCCATACACCGTTGGTACGTCGCATTTTCCCATATTAAAAATGGCACGGCGCAAGGGGCTTGTAAATAAGCCCCATTGGAGTTTTGCTCCCACCAAAATCACAGGAGTCATATTTATGACACTCCACACAGAGGCCAAAGATTGAATACATACAGCCTGATCTAAATGCACACCTGCTCAAGTATGTTGACCCCAACTGCGCCCTGAGCACTAACTCCAACACATTCCCTTTCACAGGCGCTAAATTCAGGGCCAGAGCGAGATCAGTTTGCTTGCAGAATGCACTGTAAAATAAAAAAAAAGACTCGCCCTTTAAAATATACACTCGACCCTGTCATTGATTAGAAAGATGCAATATTTTAGGGACAGGCAGCTACTGTTTATTTAGTCCTGCTGCTTAGTAGCACGATTGCATCTTGAAGGCTAATAAATATACAGTCTGTACTTTAGCATTATATAACTAAACGTAAAGCTGTAAAGCATTTTCCTTCATGCCGAATCTTAAAACAAACCTTATGTCACGAATCATGATAGTTATAAAACAGCATGAGCATCGGTGTTTACCTTGATGCTGAGTACGTTGAGAAACACCGACTTTTCGTTATCTTGAGAATCTCTGCTCAGGCTCTTCCAGCAGGGTCTCTGCTGTTGGGGAGCTCCTCAGAATGTGTTTTCTCGCAACTTGTCAGTTGTCACCTGTGCAACCTCCCCCCCCCCCCCCCCCCCCCCCCATCGCCTCCTGCGGCTGCCCACACAGCGCTACCTCCGCAAGAGTCATATTCTTCGAAAGGAAACAGTTCCCACCCTCTGTTAGGCTCCAACCACTGCGTTCCTGTCTAACAGGTTGCATCGTCAGCAGGGCTCCCTGTAACTTTAGAGGCACTCACTTTGAGGATGCGCGCGGCAATTCGAAAGGTCTGTCTGGTGGCTGCAACTATTCCCTCAGCAAATGCAGTCCTGGAACCATGAGGCGCAGCAGGCCCGTGCCAGTGGCAGTCGAGTCCTACCCCAGCTCCGGCCCGCCGCTTCTGACTGACGCAAGGTCACAATGCAGCTCCCAGGATAGTGTGCTGCATGGATAAATACGTGTAACGTCCCAAAGGCGATGAAACAGATTGCATTGAAAATGCTTGCTTCTTTTGAATTCCTGTTCACCGGTGTTCCAATCTGTTTCCGTAGGTTTTTGCCCTAAACTGACAGTTGAAACATCATTCAGTACAAATGTTCATGAGACTTGTGCAAAAACATGGAAGCTGGTCCTATTCATAGTGCGACTCACCCAACTAGTTCACACCTGATGTGGAGCAGCTCACGGGTGGCGGGAGCAAGGTGACTACCTTCAACAGGCCGGGCTCCTATAAACAATAGATTTCCACATTGTGTGCTTTTGAGCTCTTATGTTCCGTCTTGACAGCATATATATTTGAACTTCACACACCAATAAAGCAGGTATGCACTCGGTTCACGAAAAATAGCAAACTTGCGGCTCCTGCAAAGGATGGTGTTTAAGCTCAATGGTACTCTCACAGAAAGAGATGAAATGCACGGCAAATTCGTTCCGTAAATCTCCTTTGCTTCCTGCCTCCACTTCAAAGGGACATATATCTCGGTTTTAAACTATTTGAAATAGCTGTAATGATTTATATCTCCTGTGTATGCAAAATACTCTCCAGTGAAAGTGGAACAGGGCTGGCGTCCATCCCCCCACCACGGCGCCACAGAGCCTGCAACCCAACGACTCTGCTGAGGGCAGGACCCGGCCCCCGCCTGAGTCTCTCCAGGCAGCATAGGACATATTGTAAGTTTGTAGCACGGCACAGAGATTTTTTAACTGTTATCGAGCCTGCGCTGGCAAGTGAAGCCTGCCGGCCCGGGCGCAAGCACAGGTGTCAGATGTGCTAGAAATGTGTTAGCGTCACGTCCTATGTGATACTTGGCAGGCCTGCACGGTGTCACCCCATGTGAGGGTGTAACCCGGTGCGGTCCGCACCCCCCGCACCTCCCTAGTGACGCCACTGCAGTCAAGGGAAAATGGCGGCATCCACCGAGACACGGATCCGGGAATGAAGAAGCTCCCCTGGGGGTGCTGAAGACTCACACAGCTGGGAAACGTCACCGAAGCAAGTAATCGAACCTCAGCCATAGCGGTCCCAGCTCTGACACCCGAGTGAGTACCCTGAGCACTCTGAGCCCCAGCGGTGGTGGCAGCTTCCTCCACCAGCAGAATAAAGCAAGTTACCTCCTTAATGTGCACCACAGAGCAACTGGCAGTCTGAGGGCCATCTGAAGGGACTTTGTTTAGCACGGAGGCCAGTGGAAGATTTGAAGTCCCATGAGAGAGCTGCCTGACCCTGCGCTGACCTTAAGATGGTGCCTGGGCTCCCCCATCGCAGCACACCCTACGGGTTTTGTTTCCGTCTTTGCTTGGGCAGAGCGCTGAAGTCGTCTTGGGAATCAGGGGGTGCAACCAGAAGGAGGGCTCACATCTATGAAACAAACTATGAAGAGGTGAGCCCTCCTGCCGCCCTCCTTATTACTATCTGTTAATCCTTTGCCTGACACCAAGATGGCTGCCACTGGGTACCCTTCCACGTCGTGCTAATGGTCTGGAAAAAAAAAGGACTTTGACCAGACCTGGAACACATCCCCCTTTCGGCCTACCCTTATGGATTCCGAATCTGTGCTTCTACCGTTGACTGTGGAGACCTAGCTTTTTGGCCGATGCCTGGTGGTGCTACTTTACAGCTATAGAGGAGATGGGCTGTGGACTACCCCTCGGCTGTCACCTACCCAGCCGGGCATTGGGCAGACATTACTTTGTCTCTCCATAGTACTCTCCCTCCTACCACTTTACTCCATCCACCTTCCCCTTTACGCTCCATTTATCCATCTTCTTTTATCTCTAATTGTTTTCTCATTGAGACCTAGCCGCTTGACCGATGCCTGGTGGAGCTACCTGATAGCTATAGAGGAGCTGGGCTGTGGACTTACCCCTCGGCCGTCACCTACCCAGTCGAAATTTGGGCAGACTCTCCTTAGTCTCTCTATCCATATTATCTCCATCCTTTCTCCCTCCTATACCTTTACCCCATCACCTTACCCTTCTAAGCTCCATTTATTCCGTCTTCCGACGCTCTTGAAATATTTTCTTGTAACTGTTGTAACTTGTAACTGATGTTATTTTGTGGATCCGTATGTAAAGCGCTCTGATACCCCAAGGTCTAGCCAGTGCTATATAAAACTCAAATAAAAAAATAAAAAATACAGGAAGCCTTTTGCACTTTGTCTGGCAGGGAAAGCTAGACAGCTTTTCAATGAAAATCCTCAGATTAAACACAAATAAGAAAGTTTTAGAACTGGCTATTTCTGGTAGGCTAAGGCTGACGCCAAAGCCAGGCAGAAACCACCATTCTAGTCAGGGCAAGGAAGTCACACGCCAAGATAACCCCTGCTTACCCCCTGGGTAGCTTGGCACAAGCAGTAAGGCTAAACTCGGAGGCAATGTGTAAAGCATTTGCGCCAGCGCACAACAGCAACAACATACTAGGCACACCACAAAAGAAACTCCACACAAGGTTATTATAAAATAACTTTTGTATTGTAAAAACACATCAGATAAAATCACACATATACATGGTGCCAACTGGCACGGGCAATATTCACATGGGATTATTCACAAGACAGGGCCACATGGGCCACTGTCACAATCAGCACTTAGTAGAAATGAAATACTGTCAGAACTTAGAATAAAAGAATATAAAATCACTGTAGCACAAAGTAACAGTTATGAATCACATCCAGTAACTACTGGGAACAGGTAAGTACACACTACGCAACCCTAAACCCCTTAGGAGCATGTCACGCAGGGAACCAGGACCTCACTAGGACCACCTGTACTAAAAAGAACAATCACCTAAGTATCACACAGCATTTAGGGGTCTAGGAAAGAACACATTACCCATGATGCATAAATATACATTCAGAGGAGTAGTAAAGGGAAACACATGACGCATAAACCTACACATTCAGCGGTGTTTAAGAACAGAGCACATGATGCAATAAAATACATTCAGGGGTGCATCGCAAGAAGACACATGATGCCTAAAACATTCAGAGGTGCAGCGCAGGAAAAGAAAGACACATAATGCATAAAAACATTCAGAGGTGCCAGAGCAATACAATAGCGCAAGAATCACATGATGTCTAAAACATTCAGAGGTGCAGGAATAACACATGATGCAAGAGAACACATTCAGAGGTGCAATAACCATACAATTGCGCAAAAACTCACATAAGCCACCACCTGTGGCAGTCCCTAGGCCAACTGGCCTTTTTGGGGCTCAGGCGCCCTGAGTCTCAATGTCAGAGCGCGCTGCCATGCAGCGCCAGTCACAAAGTACCAAAGCCTAAACGTGGCAGCTGCCCACAAAGTGCTGGGCAGCTGGGAACCAACAAAACTGCGCCAGAGCCCTCACTGGCCCTTAGGCGCAAACTGCGCCACTGCTGGAGCCACACAGGCTCTGGGCATATCGCACATGCCCCAGACGTTGGAGCTACACAGGCTCTTAAACCAATGTGCTCCCTGGTAGGAGGGGGCGGGCACCGACAATGTGCCCCGGCGCCCCCCTCCAGTTAAAATGGCCCCCAGGGAGCCTCTCGGGGCTCTAGAACGTTGGGGTGACCCGCTGCCAATCGGGGCCGCCTGACTCTGCATCCACGGTGGAGACCCCTACGGGGGACTCTAACTTCACCAAAATGCCCCCAGAGCCTCTCAGGGCTCTAAATACAAAATGGGGCGGGGAGCCTCTCCGGGCTCCGTGCACGTTGGGGCGACCCACTGCCAACCGGGGCTGCCCTTGAAGCCCTCGTGGCTTCACACCGACCATGAGCGCGAGCTCGCGCTACTCGGGGGGGGGGGGGCGGACACCGACAACGTGTCCCGGCGCCCCTCCCCTTCCACTGCTGCCACACACTCACCGGATCTCTGGGCAGCGGGGCTCTCCTCTTCGCCGGCCGGCGGCCTGGACTGGGGCGGGCACCGGCAATGTGCCCCGCACCCCCACCGCATGGCTCCACCATCTCTCGGGGCTCCCTCCAGATGGGGGCCCCGCCTCAGCATGCGATGCCTCTTCTCTGCTTCTCCTCACCCGGGCCGGGCTTCCTCACTCGGGGCTCCCTCTGCACACGGGAGCCCCAGCAACGGCCGCCATCTTCTCTCGTGCCCCGACCTCAAGGGCGGCCCAGCCAATCACGTCGCGGCTCCTGCGACGAGCCCCTCTTGACGCGAGGCCGCCAACCAATGGCAGCGCGGCCTCGCCGATGATGCGATGATCCACGGGCCAATCCTGTCGCGGCTCTGGTGAGGGGCTCGGCTCTCTCACCCAATCAGAGCGCGGCGGGCTCGATCTTCACCGCGGACGAACGGCACGGGAACAATGCCGGGTGGGCACCGGCCTCCATTTAAATGCAATTAAAAGCGCTACTAAGCGCTTGGGCCAGATAAAGCGCTCCAAAGCGCTAAAAGGGGCAAGAACACGCGCCCTCCAGCCCAAGAGTCAAAATAAAGCGCTAAGAGCGCTAAGAATCAAATCACAGCGCCTCCAGCGCTACAAGGACATTCAAAGTCCAGTAAAGTTCTTCAGGGGTCCAGGACCTCAGCAGTCCAGGACATCAGCAGTCCATCCAGGGTCAAGCAAAGTCACCCTTCAGCCCTGGCAAGGCAGAGGGGTCCCCCAGAAGTCCTCCAGGCATCCAGGGGCTGGGCAGTGCCCGCCCCTGGTAGATTCAAGTCAGAAACAAGAACATTTTGGAAGGAGACACAGCCCCTTCTTATACACAGAAAAGTCTTTGAAGTCCTTTGAAGTCTTGGTGCAAGGGGGCCCTGAGCACTGGAATGTTTCTGGTTTTCTTCTTCCTGTCAGCTTCAGGGTCAGAGGTGACAGTGGGCCGGTAGGAGAGGGAGCCAGCATGGTGGTCAGGCAGACACAGCCCGGCACTATCAGGCGCTTCTTCCTCCCCCTTCCCAGGCAACAGATGTTGCCTTTCACCCCTGGGCTGACTCCGACCCCCTCCGGGGCCCTGCAGCCCCTGTCACACTCAGACCAGCCAGGCAATCCACGAACAGGCCCAGGCACCCTGGGCCAGGCTCACCAGCCAATCGCACGCCAGAACCAACTTACACAAATATGCCAACTTCTAAAAGTGGCGCTTCTAGACTAGACACAATCATGCCGCATATACCATTTTGCAGCATTCAGTCTCACGAGTTCGTACATATCAAACTCGACCCTGCACTCCCCACACATCAGGAACTACCATGGGCATACATATTCCCCATTCATTCTTATGGGAGGGCAGGTCACTCACCACGCACACACAGAGAGCTCAAGCACTTTACACTGTACCACAGTGAAAAAGTGCGCAGAGGCCTAAAATCACCAACACCAGGTTCCATAAACAGGCTAGGAAAAAGCAAAAAGTCTAGGGGTGAAACTGCCTAAAGGGCCGGGTCCAACAGAAAGGAAAAGGCTTCCCGTTCATAGAGGAGGAAGACACTGTGGAATAATTTTTTTATGGCTTCTTAGAAAGTCTAGGCAAAAGGGGTCTATGCAAGCCATAAAAAGGCATATTATTAAACATATGTGGCTCTTTAACCATGTGTTACAAGTTGAAGACCTTCCCATCCTCACATACATACATACATGAAAATGATGAATTTATGCCTCCACTGGGAAGAAAAGCATTTCAGGCCTGGCAGGAGAGAAACTGCAGATTGTTGATGAATCGATTCAAAGGGGAGAAATACGATCTTCTGAAAATTGTAAAGGAACATATGGTCTTAACAAATTATAGAAATTTAGGTACCAACAATTAAGACATTGGCCTACTCACCTACTTATTTGGTTGCAAAAAGGGAACAAATGGACACTGAGAAATTTACCTACATAGAACTATGGGACAATACATTGCAGACTGACATTTCTGAAAAGGAATGGTTGAACTATTGGAGGGACAAGACACGATACACAGAGAGAAACAACGTAAAATGAGTGCCGAACATGTGCAGGAGAGAATAAGGGGAAAAGAGGGAAGATATCCATGTGTGGTGATCGTGCCCAGTCCTGTCCAAAAATTGGAAGGAGGTACTAGTAGCTATTAAAGATATGATGATGTAGTGTAGTTCCTAAAGTACCCCTGCAGGATGTGCGCTTTTGGATAACATACACTGTGGGTCTGGTGGTAGACTGATTCTGTGCACCCCCTCCGCGTATGTTAGGCCTGTTTGCATTAGCTAGCTCACAGTGCCACTAGAATCTCCTTTTATCAGAGAGATTCGTTTTTGGCAACCTCAGAACATAACAAACAGTGATTCCTCAGACTCGTGAAAACAATTGGTCTCAGAGAGATACACGGAAGACACTGTTGAGCGTGTTTACAATCAGAATTTATTGAACTGTTGTTCTTCTAGTGTAAAATATATGTGCTGCTACAACTGTTACACAGTAGCAGAGATATAGAATAAGCAGTACAGTGAATAAAAAGGAATAGTACAGTTCTACTATTTTTCAATAGTCTTGAGCATATACATGAATATAAAATGCATTGGGTCGAGACTGGACGGATAAGGAATGGACAATGGTACTCATGGGCCCCCAAAACATTCCCCGCAACGCGCGCTTCAAACTGATTCAGTTCTATAGACTGCATAGGGCGTACCTCTCACCTGACAAAATTAACCAGTACTTCTCGGGCGCCGCAGCTAGCTGCCCCAGATGTGCACTGGTGGGAGCAGACTTGTTACATATGCTATGGCAATGCCCACAGATTCAGGCATACTGGCAGACTGTGCTACCGATACTAGAAAGATGCACAGCTATGCCGATACCACACACATGGGAGGCATGCCTTCTAGGCCTATACAAGCGGACCAAACATAATAAAGTACCTGCTCGTTTCTGGGACCTTGGCCTCCTCACGGCCAAAAGGCTGATCACGAAACACTGGAAGCGGGCTACTCCACCCCTGACGGAACACTGGAGTACCTCCCTAGACAACTAGGCGAAAGCGGAAAGCACCACCCTAAACAGTGAGGAAACGGCAGGACTGCGACAGTTCCCAATCGCGACGCTGTGAGATGCGACGCTAAGCTCCTTTCACAAAGAATGCCAACTAGTAAGGAACCCCCCAAATGATCCCCCCTCTAGAAGAGACCAAGAGGCACTGAGCGGAGTAGAGGACACATAGCCCACAACCCTGGCACCACCGACAGGACCATACACGATCACCCCGAAGATACCGTTGATGCGCTAGTTGCCGACATCCCACACTGACCGCCTTGGTGATATCCCACCCAACACTTTCCACACGCCTAACGCCTACCCCCACCGACCCATTACCCTCCCCAACACAGGACCAACGCCCACAGCCACGATTTAATAACACCCACGAGCCCCCTATACATTGAAGTACCCTCAACCCGACACACGCACCACATTTTCAAATTTGATGACCATAACCCCCCTTTTCCTTATTCCCCTAGTTTTTTTTTTCTCCTTCATTGTTTATCTTGATATGCCATCTCCTTTGTTGCGCCAGCACGGCTGGGACATTTGTAATGAACCACTGACATGATGTATGAAGCAGTACACTGCTATATATTGCGATGTGCCCCGCGAACATGACTGACATCTCTGAGATGTGGAATTGAGTAAGATGTATCTTTCAAATGTTCTTTTCTCCTATGCATTCAATAAAGGATATTTAAAAATTTTTTTTGTAAAAAATGAATATAAAATGCATTTATAAAATAAAGCACATACTCTTATGATGCCCGTCTAGATGTACCTAGCATGTGAGTAGGTGTGAAAGAGCTAATAAGCCTAGGAGCCAAAAATCCCGCTAGGATTAGTTGTAGGAAAGTGGCTCTATATATATTGGACCAAAGTAAGGTACACTGTGTATAGAGTCCCCAGTGGTTTGGCAGAGGCTAAAGTTAGCTATAACCTTACTCTCTAAAGTGGTAGCTTGGTGGAGAGTAAGGCAGTATTAGAGGACAGTGTAAAGCATTTGTTGTACACACTCAGTCAGAAAATGGTCTCACACACTCAAGAAGTGAACTCTAGGCCAATTGTTTTGTATAATAAGATATAGTTGTTTTATTTTAGAACCAAAAAGGTATCAAAATACACTTTCTCAAGATGAGTTACTTTAGTTAAATACTTTTCAAATAGGCAATAGACTTTTTGAATGCAATAGTTACAGTTTGTTGCAATAGGCAACACATTTTTAAAACAATGCGACATTAACTACTTCGATGCTACTGACGGAACCGTTCCGTCACGGCCCGGCCGCCGCGCCTGCGCGGCGCTGATTTCGCGCCTGCGTGGCGCTGATTTCGCGCCTGCGCGGCGGGTTTCATTAAGCGGGCGAGCCGTGACGGAACCGTTCCGTCACAAGCACAGCTCACCCGCGAGCCGTGACGGAACGGTTCTGTCACCAGCGCAGGTGAGCCGCGCGCCCGCCCGCGACCGTTAGCGCTGCGGCGGAATAGCATCCGCAGCGAAGGAGTTAAGCTCAATAGGAATTTTCAGTTAAATGCAATTAGTTACTTTGTAGATTACTTTTCTAACCACAGGACTGGATCCCAGATTCAGTCACAGGACATGAGCTGTAAACAGTTAAGTAAAAGCGTTTTGGTTACAGTAGTGATTTAAGGAATTTAATTGTATTTTAAAAGTTGACAGAAACTTTTCAGTTGAAATTACCAATGTTATCCTTTGGAAGGAAATTCAATTTGCAGGTAAAGTATGTTCACGTTACTTTTGTAATCCAGTGCTGGACTCCTAGGTTCAGCACTGGGACATCTATCTAAAACAGGATAGTAATTAAGTTTTTATCGTTGGCACGATTTTTAGAGAACATTTGTAAGTTTCAAAAATCGACACTTTTTCAGCAAAAAGCAGGCAATGATATCCTATGGAAGGAAATTCAAGTTACTGGTAAGTACGGTTAGAATTACTTTTCAGGGTCAGTACTGGGCTCAAAGATGCAGCACTGAGGTTTCTCCTGATAACAGGTAAGTAAATCGGAATTCGTAGTTCGGCTGATTTTAGATTAATATTTTAAAGTTCCAAAACTCCACACTTAGAAGAATTTCCAAGTGAAACTATGGAAGAAAAGTGAGTTATCAGCTTTTAGGTAAGTACTCGACTGGCAGAGTTAAGGTTCTGGGCATAGACTCTGGGGTCTCCCAGGGTCAGGTAGGTACAGTTGATACACCCTCAGCTGCACAGGGGTAGCTGGGTGCAAAGGTAGTTAGGCCCAATGTTATCCAATGAGAGGCAGGGGATCTTCGGTTGGTGGCTGCTGGCGAGCAGGCCACGCGGCAGTGGGAGCTGGGCTCCTGGTCACTTGCTCAGGGCAAATGGGGAAGTAGGATAGGACAAAGGTTGCACTGCCAGGGGCACTCGGGGTGCAGGATGCTTTTGAGCCGTCGGGCTCTCAATGTTAGTCAATGGAGATCTTGAAAAGGGAACAAAGGCTGCAGGCTCAGGGACGGAGGATCTTCTGGAGCAACCAACACTTCGAGGGGTAAGTTGGCATCTTGGAGGGTAGGTAGGCATCCCGGAGTTGGGCACAAGGGGCCGGGGCCGGGGGGTGCAGGGTTGTCTTTTGGCATCGGGAAATATTACCCTCTGCTGGTTGTGGTTGGGGGGTCCCTGGTTCTGAGGCTGCAGGCATCGTCTAGGTCGTCGAGGAGTGTTCTTGGGCACTGGATTCCAGGTCAGAATGGCCAGGGGGACGTCCTCAAGATCTTTGTCCACTCGCGTACAGGCCGGGCTCGGCGGGTGAAGAGTAGGCTAGATTCGCGGTTCCTGGCTGGCACCAGGGGTATTGTTGTTTAAGCAGAACCACTGCTCATGGGAGTCCCAGTCTCTAAGAGGGTCAAGAAAGGCAGGTCCTCCAGGTTTCTCGAGGTTGCTGTCCGCAGGAGACACCGGGATTTATCAGGAGCAGGTTCAAGGATCAAGGATCAACAGGCCTGTAGGGCTGGGGCCAAGTTAGTTGGTGTCGTCCTCTTGTAAGCAGCTGCACGGCAGGTCGTCTTCTTCTCGGTCTTCCTTCTTGTTTCGAAATCAGGATCCGAGGAAGGAAGGTTCAGGGTGCCCCATAATACTAAATTTAGGGGTGTTACAGGTAGGGTGAAGGCAAGGACCAATAGGTCCCTGTCCTGGGGTGTGTACACCCCCTAACCTGCTCCTCTCCTGTGGGAGGGGGGCAGGAGCCTACCTGTGTGTGGGGAGGGCTTCCCATCCTCAAGATGGCGGTAGCCCGGAGTCGTGCCTCACCTCGCCTCTCCCACCTGAGGGGTGGAGTTGGCACAGGCTGGCACACCCCCTTTCCTCACGAAGGGTTTCCCGCTAGTCTTCCCTCCAGAGTGGGGGTCAGAACTGGTGGGGGCAAGTTGCTGAGCACAGCAAGTGGCCTGGAGAAGCTCACAAAGGTGGCATGCCTTTGATGCTTCCCCTTGCCCATCCTGGTGGAGGAGACCTAGCACCTCGCCCAGGATGTGCATTGTTGCAGGCCCAGGAGAGCGGGTGCTCTCCACCCAGGGGTCCATTAACATGTCTGCTGTGTGGCAGCCTAGGCAGCCTCTCAGACAAGACTTGGATTGTAGGTTAGGTTTCAGGGGGCATCTCTAAGATGCCCTCTGTAGTGCATTTTACATAAAATCCCACACTGGCATCAGTGTGGGTTTAATGTGCTGAGATGTTTGGTATCAAACTTGCCAGTCTTCGGTGTAGCCATTAAGGGGCTGTGGAGTTTGGAATGACAGCCTCCCAGCACCATATACTCTTAATGGCATCACTGCACTTACAGTTCCCAGGAATGGCCCTGGGTACTGTAGGGGCACAGAGCTCATGCAAAAGTGCCCACACCACTGGCATAGGGCACCCAGCTAGAGGGGTGACTGATGTATGCCAGAGCAGTGGGGGTGTGGGCATGGCACACAGGGATGTGTGCCATGCCGGCTTTGTTTAGTTCTGCACCAGGACACTCAGCCTGCAAAGGCAGTGTGTGTGTCATGGTGCAGGGCCCCTAAGGGTGGCACAATAAGTGCTGCAGCCCTTATGGGTCTTCTCTGGTCACATTGGCATGGGTATCTATGGTGCCATTTACCAGGGGCTGACATGTGGCCAGAGATGCCAATTGGGTTTTAGCTTCAATACAGTTTTAGGGAAGGAACACAGGCCCAGGGCACCTGATTGGCAGGAGCCCAGGGCACACTCAGTCAAAGCACATCAGCAATTCAGCAAGATGTGGAGGCATACCATGCACGAAAGATGGCACTTTCTCACATTAGTCGATCCCCGTTACCTGAATAATGAGAGTGCGGGATCTCGTCCTGGTCTCGAGTTGGGACACTTCGCAAGGGATGTTTAGACCACTGTCAGCTGGAGCGACTGCATGCAGGAGTCTCAGCGTCTCTGGTCAGTGTGTCGGCCTTGAAGTCTCGGTTCCCTCCAACTACTGCTAGCAAGAGTTGCTGTATTTATACAGAGTCCCTTTGCCCCTTGTGCATGTGTTAGCCATTGTTTAGTACGAGGATGACGTTTGGGATTAAACCTTGCGCGTTGATAGGAGAGGTGAAGTATTCCTCATGGGCAGTGTTCTCATAAATTATTCATATCTGCTAAGGATGACGTCTTAGCATTATTGATTGGGAATACACTCCCTCTGCATGGAACTAGGTGAAAGGTTTAGTCCATAAAAGGTGTTAATCCTTATAAGGCGTTCTGTCCCTATAAGGCCTTCTGTCCTTATTAGGAGTTATTTCCTTCTAAGGAAATGTAAGGGAGATGATGTAGGGAAAGGGTAAAATGTTCCGCGGACCTATATTAGAGTACACATATGAACATAACAATGGGGTTTCCAATTTCAGATGAGCCTATGTTGATAGTACTAAGAATGACAAAGGTATACTGGGAAAATATCAGAAAAAATGAATTGACCCTGATAATACAGTTATTGAATACTGCTAAGATTATACCTGTTAGAATGTGGAAACAATTGACGGCTCAACATGAAATACACGGTACAACAAAGTATGGGGTATATTAGCGATGGAATGTCTGTTGAGAAATCTACTTAAAGACAACTTCCAAGCTATGTCAACCAGTACTCCGGTGCATGGTCAACGATTACAGAGAAACAAAGTGTCCCCAAGGCTTCAAACACTGCACTTATTTGCTTGATTGGACCCTTTGAGAAATAAAGCACCTCTTTACAGACAGGAGACTCACTGGGAAGGGGTAAAGTGAAATGGGGGATGAGGGGTGATATAATTTTCTTCTATTACTATTCTTGTTGCTGAGGTATGACTGCACAAAATTAAAATGTATAACATCTTTAAAAAATGCTGAAAATACATACCCCTATATTTGAAAAGGAGTGAATATAAAATATGCATGCTAACACGACTGCTTATGGGCCTCCTGCCCAATGACACTATTAAAAAATGAGGCTTGCCTGAGGATGATAATCGACGTCCCATGCAATAGGATATTTTTACAAACCACAATGACCTTTCTGTTCTTCTGCCTACTCTGTAGGGAAACAATATATATTGAATTTAACAGAGAGAGACCCCCTGCACCAGTGGAATAGGGTACTTGTCAACAGTAAAGTAAAAAACTTTCCCTTGGCAAGATTACTAGCTAATCAGGCCCAAATGTTAATATTGGACATTCACGTTGGACAAGTATGACAAAACATATATGTATAAAAATTATACCAAATTTATTGTTATGTTAAAAACATAAAAAGTACATAATAAAAACAATTTCACATTCTATAGGTATGTGCTACTAAAATTATCACAGTTCTAAGTCACACAAGAGTTATAAACATAAGATACCAATCTTAAAAAAAGACAATGCCATGCAGTTAATCAATTATAAAAACACAACGAGGGGGAGAGACAAACAAAAGACAATATAATTTGTCATTAAGACTTAGCACATCGAGTATCCAAAGTTCAAACACCCAATCCTGGACACATTTGATTCTTGCGGTATACAGGAATAGCTTGATTACTCGATTGTGCAATTTGCACAAGTTACTACTTGTGTAACGATATATCTGTAAGAGACATTAGTTAGTGATAGATTCCTTACCTTAGAATATCCCCAGGCGTCAGACTGGATCTGGAAACTTTTGCGTAGCAATACCCCTGCGCGCTGGTAGGCGTCGTCTGCGGCTCCGCGTCCGTCGTCGGCGTCGTGAGCGCCGGGATGACGTCGTCGGAGTACTTAGACGGCGCCCATGCGCGCTGACGTCAGTTCTGATAACACAGCTTTTCCGCGCCAGATACGCAGAGCCATGATAGAACTAACACTGGTGCCATGAAACTAGGGCCCTGAAAGGGGATGACCTAACCCTAGATATCGGTTCGCAGAACGGGGAGGATGGGTGGGACGGTAAGGAATCTATCACTAACTAATGTCTCTTACAGATATATCGTTACACAAGTAGTAACTTGTGCATCTGAAAGAGACACGTTAGTGATAGATTCCTTACCTTAGAATAGATACCCCAGCAATACCAACCCCGGTGGTGGGTCTGCGAACCAATATCACACCAGAAAGTCCTGGAGGACGGAACGGCCAAAGAAGCCATCCCTCCGGACTTGACTGTCCAGGCAGTAGTGTCTTGCGAACGTGTGCAGCGAGGCCCACGTGGCTGCCTGACAGATGTCCTGCAGGGGGACACCGCGGCCCAGGGCAGTTGTCGTTGCCGTGGCCCGAGTGGAGTGAGCCCGCAATCCAGCCGGGGGCTCCTTCCTCGCCATGGAGTAACATGCTTGAATACACAAGATGATCCACCTAGAGATGGTCCTCTTGTGCACAGCCTTTCCCTTCTTCGCGCCCACGTAACCGACGAAGAGTTGGTCATCCACCCGGAATTGGCGTGTGCGATCTAGGTAGTAGGAGAGCGCACGTTTTGGATCCAGACGGTGGAGCCTCTCCTCCTCTTTCGAGGGGTGCGGAGGCGGAAAGAAGGTGGGCAAAGTGATGGACTGCCCGATGTGGAAGGCCGTGACAACCTTGGGCAGAAAGGAAGGTCGTGTACGTAACACCACCTTATCAGGATGAACAGACAGGAAAGGTGGAGAAGAAGAAAGAGCCTGGAGCTCACTCACCCTCCTGGCAGAAGTGATGGCAACCAGGAAGGCCGTCTTTAGAGTAAGGAGACGAAGAGGGCAGTTATGAAGCGGCTCAAAGGGAGCACACATCAGATAGGTGAGAACCAGATTCAAGTCCCACTGGGGCATCACGAAGGGAACAGGAGGGAACATGTGCGTGATGCCCTTCAGAAATCTACTCACAATAGGGGACTTGAATAAAGAAGGCTGATCTGGTAGCCTCAAGAAGGCTGATAGAGCAGAAAGGTACCCTTTAAGAGTGCCCAGAGCAGAGCCCTGCTGGGCAAGGGAAAGAAGAAAGAGCAGCACTTCCGAAAGGGGTGCAGAGAGAGGATCCACAGCCTTTGCTGTGCACCATGCCACAAATCTGTTCCACCGGCAGGCGTATACCGACTTTGTGGAGGGACGCCTGGCTGCCAGAATGATATCACAGACTTCGGGAGGCAAGTCAAATGGCCTCAACTGCCGCCGCTCAATCTCCAAGCTTGTAGGTGGAGACTGGACAGGTTCGGGTGCAGGACCGTCCCCTGCTGCTGCGACAGAAGGTCCTCCCGAAGAGGCAGACGAATCGGGGGATCGACTGACATGCTGAGTAGCTCGGGATACCAGTATCTTCGTGCCCAGTCCGGAGCCACAAGGACGACCTGGGCCCGGTCGCGCCTGATCTTCTTCAGCACTCTGGGCAGAAGTGGTATAGGCGGAAAGGCGTACAACAGACCGCAGCTCCACTCGCGACGAAAAGCGTCTCCGAGCGAGTGCCGCCTTGGAAACTCCAACGCGCAGAACTGCTGACATTGCGCGTTCTCTTCTGTGGCGAATAGATCTAACCAAGGCTCTCCCCACTGTCGAAAGAGACCTTGCGCCACGTCCGAGTTCAGACGCCATTCGTGATCCATCATGCACCGGCGGCTGAGTTCGTCCGCCCTGGCATTCAGAGAGCCTGCCAGGTGTTGAACCACCAGGGTCACGCCCTGATGTTCCAGCCACTGCCAGAGGCGCAGAGCCTCCTGGCAGAGGGTCCACGACCCCACACCGCCCTGTTTGTTGCAGTACCACATGGCGGTGGTGTTGTCGGTGAACACTTGCACTACGCTCCCCTTGACAGAGGGGAGGAATGCCTTCAGTGCAAGACGAATCGCCCGCAGCTCCAGAAGGTTGATGTGGAGCCGGGACTCCGCCGGAGACCAGAGGCCTCTGATCTCCGCCTCTCCCATGTGGCCTCCCCAGCCCTGGAGGGACGCGTCCGTCACAACTACGTGCTCCGGCTGGGGTAGGGAGAGGGGTCTGCCACTGACCCAGTCGCGGTCCGTGAGCCACCACTGCAGTTGCTTCGCAGTGCCCTCTGAGATCAGGACATCATCGGACAGGTTGCCCTGATGCTGGGCCCACTGAAACTTCAGGTCCCACTGCAGAGCCCGCATCCGCCACCTGGCGTGACGCACCAGAAGGATGCAGGAGGCCATCAGCCCCAGAAGCCGCAGCGTCAACCTGACCGAGACCCGGGATAACGGCCTGAAGACAGGAATCAGAGCCTGAATATCCCGAACCCGCTGTTCGGGTGGGTAAACCCGAAACTGCGCCGAGTCGAGAACCGCTCCGATGAAGAGGAGCTTTTGAGAGGGACACAGGTGTGACTTCGGCACATTGATGGAGAACCCCAGCAAGTGCAGGAGGTCGGCCGTAGTCTGGAGGTGGCTGACGACTGACTGGGGCGAGCCCGCCTTCAACAACCAGTCGTCGAGGTAGGGGAAGACTGATATCCCCTACCTGCGCAGATGGGCTGCGACCACCGCCATCACCTTCGTGAACACCCGTGGGGCGCTGGCAAGGCCGAAGGGGAGCACGGTAAACTGAAAGTGCTCTTGGCCTACCATGAACCGTAGGTAACGCCGGTGGGCCGGCAGGACGGGGATGTGGAAATAGGCGTCCTGCAAGTCCAACGCTACCATCCAGTCTCCCGGGTCCAGGGCAGCCAGGACCTGAGCCAAAGTGAGCATCTTGAACTTCTCCGTCCGGAGGAAGCCGTTGACGTTCCGCAGATCCAAGATAGGGCGTAGGCCCCCTTTGCCCTTCTTGGGTACCAGAAAGTAGTGGGAGTAATAACCACGTCCTACTTCTGGCCCAGGAACACGCTCGATGGCCCTTTTGGCCAAGAGGGCCGAAACCTCATCTTGCAGAAGTTGCAAGTGATCCCCCGACACACGGTGGTATTGAGGTGGCATGGATGGAGGGGAAGACTCGAAGGGGAGGGAGAAACCCCTTCGGACAATTTGCAGCACCCACCTGTCCGAAGTGACTGTATGCCAGTGGGAGAGGTGATGGCGAACCCTGCCTCCCACAGGCGTCACATGGGCCTGAAAACTCGGACTAGGAAGGTTTTGAGGCGGGGGCTGCTGAGGGAGGTGTGGACTGGCCTCGCCGCTGGCCCCGACCACCGCCACAGCGGTTCCCACGGCCGCCACCGCGTTGCTGAACATTCTGCGGCGCGTGGCTGACGGTCCGTGGCGGGGCGCCCCTTCCGTGGCCACGAAAGGAGCGAAAGGCACCCGATTGCTGGCGTGGGGCCGTAAGGCCCAAGGACTTGGCCGTGGCCCTGGAGTCCTTGAAACGTTCCAGCGCATGGTCTGCCTTGTCGCCGAAGAGGCGACGGCCATCAAACGGCATGTCCAGGAGGGTGGCCTGGACATCGGCCGAGAAGTTGGCGGACCTCAACCAGGCGTGGCGTCGAACCGCCACCGTCGTTGCCATCGCCCTGCCCAGTGAGTCCGTGGTATCCAGCCCACACCGGATAGAGAAGCGTGCCGCATCTCGGCCGTCTGCAAGGGTTTGGCTGAGTTTAGCCCTGACCTCCTCAGGGCATTGTGGCAGCACCTCCGCAACCGTGTCCCACAGAGTGTGGGTGTAGCGGCCCAAGAGACAGTTGGTGTTCACAGACCGTAGCCCTAGGCTCACAGACGAGAAGACCTTCTTCCCGAACTGCTCGTATCTCTTGGATTCCCTGTCGGGCGGGGCCGACGGGAATGCGGTTTGGGAGTTAGAGGCCTGGATGACCAGGCTCTCGGGGGTGGGATGGGTGGACAAAAAGCATGGGTCGCCCGGTGCCGGGCGGTAGCGTCTGGCCACGTTCCTGTCCACAGGGGGGCCTGTGGCGGGCTTGGACCAAGTGCCCAGCAGAACGTCACACAAGGCCTCATTGAACGGCAGGAGGGGCTCCGCGGAGCCGGACTGCTGTTTGAGGACCTCAGTGAGGAGATTAGTCCTCACGGCCGCGACGGGGACCTGAAGGTTTAAGGCCTTAGCTGCCTTCGTCAACACTACGCTGTAAGCAGAACCCGCCTCCGAAGCCACAGTCGGGGGCGACGTAAATCCAGTGTCTGGCGAGGTGTCAATACCACTGGCCTCCCCAAGCTCATATGTCCAGTCCTGATGCGACTGGCAATCACGTGCCAGAGGGTCCTCGGACCCCTCCCATTGCTCCTCGTCACCTGGCTCCTGGAGACCAGGATTAACAGCCAGGGCCTCCTCGTGGAGATAGAAGTCTCCAAAGGCCGACGGAATCGGCGCCCAGCGGCGCCCCTCCGACTCCTGAGTAGGACCGTAGGAAACATTGGGGTCGGCAACCACATCGGCTGCCGGGGACGACACCTGAAGGGACGGCGCCGGCGAGGTCGTAAGGTCGACCGGCGAGGTCCCGGATCCGGAGCCGGATCCAGCGAGGTCGCGCGGCGCCGGGACCGAAGTCGCCAGCGGCGCCGGGCCCGAAGCACCCGACGTCGTCGGGGCCGAAGCGCCCGACCCGGAAGGACCTCCAGACGGAGCCGATCGGCCCGAAGGCGCCACGGGAACCGACTGAGGAGGGAGGGCCCTCATGGCCATGAGGTACCTCTCGACCTCCTCCTGCGACGCGCCGTGCCCAGGGACCCGAAGGTGTGGGGCAGGCGGCGACGCTTGCGACTCCCGCGGAGCCGCGTGGGCGGTGTCGCCCGAGTCCCCGGCCGCATCGAGCGAGCGTCGGGGCGGGTCGGAGGACCGATGGTGTCGTTCCGACCTCTCGTGCCTCTTACCTGAGGACTTGGAACCAGACGATCGGTGTCCACTTCCGGAACGTCGATGACTCCGACCTCGCGACCTGTCCCTCGACCTCCCGTGGGACTGGGACCGGGACCTGGAGCGGCGCGGGGCCGAGTGTCTCAGCTCGAGACGCTTGCGGGACCGCTCCCGCCTAGCCTTCGACGTCAGGGCCCGGCAGTCGACGCAGGTTCGATCGTCGTGGTCGAGGCCTAAGCACTTCAGGCACCGGCGATGGGGGTCCGTGACCGACATGAGTCGGCCGCACTTCGAACAAGGCTTGAACCCGGGCATCCCTGGCACCGATAGTCGAGACAGTCGACTAAAAGATCAAAAAGGATCAAAAACTTTTCAGTCAAAAAGTGACTGGGGGTAGAGCTTCTTCCGGATCTGCGCTAGCTGGCGCGGAAAAAAGAAGAACTGACGTCAGCGCGCATGGGCGCCGTCTAAGTACTCCGACGACGTCATCCCGGCGCTCACGACGCCGACGACGGACGCGGAGCCGCAGACGACGCCTACCAGCGCGCAGGGGTATTGCTACGCAAAAGTTTCCGGATCCAGTCTGACGCCTGGGGATATTCTAAGGTAAGGAATCTATCACTAACGTGTCTCTTTCAGATGTGTGGTGTCGACGCGTTTCGATGGCTTTTATTTCAATTTTATGCCATCTTTTTCAAGACTGTTTTTATGGTCTCTCTTAGTGAACGGCACTGGGTGGTTGCCTTGTGGTTAAAAAATCCTGTGGGTAAACATACTGCAATCAGTATCTTTTACTGCATTCGTAGATTTACATTGCTTAATTTAAACATTTATTAAGCTCTCATTGCTTGTCACGTTAGGTACACCATGCATGGTTCTATCTCAGGCATCAGCTCTATTGATTAATGTGTAACGCTGAATTCGCAGAATTGCAATGCTTGATTGAGACATATTTTAAACTCACATTACATATCAGATCAAATACACAGTCCATGATTCTTGGAACGGCATCAATTCTATTGATTATACATCTTTGTATTTTTAAACATTTCTTAGGCCTGGAATTAGAGGCATGCTCAATTGTCTCTTGTCTTACATAACATATAAAATTTCTTAGCACGTTATTAGCCTCATTTTTTATCTATACTACTTTCGGAGGTCCACATGTCCAACATTACCATGTGTGCTTTTGAAATTATATTTGTATACCGCCAGAGAATGAACCCCTCTACATAAAGAGCCCATTGGGAGATGAGACAATTTCATTTTTATTCAGTGTATTTCGTCTAAACTCACCCACTTCATAACCTTAGAGATTCATTATTTTACTCTCTGTATTAGATGTTACCTTTATCTCATGTTATTTGAGAAGTTCTTCTGAATGTTCGAACTCCACATCATAAGGTTTTAGGCTGATCTGAAAAATAGTTTGTTATTTTTCTCAGAATTTATACCGCAGAAAAAGATTCCTATTAACGGAGAATTTTAGTCTCTCTATGTAAATGCATTCTATCTATTTAAAACCCTATTGTTACCTGAGTGTCTGGTATCTTCTTTTCTATTGCTTCCTCTCATACCAATGTTAAAGGATCATGCGCGGTCGTGCAGGATCGAAATCTATATGGAGAGGAATTTTTTATATTTATCATTCATTATTCCATTCTATTTCTTACACTGCCTCACTGATATCTTATTTACGTGTAACAGTTTCTTTTGTTCTTTTTTTAGATTACCTGTTTAAAAAAATGTTTTTTTCCAAAATGTTGATGTCTTTTAGCTTTCCAATCGTACACGGTGCAAGCTTCTTAGAAAACGTTACTCTCTGTGCTCAGTATTATCTAGAAAAGATTAACATATAATGGACACCTTCTTACAGCGCGGTTTGCCATTTGTATAAATTGCCCTAATTATCGGCTGCGCGTTGCCGCCTCAGCGTCTACACACCCGACCAGCGTTTGTCGATGATACCTTTTATATACCATTTTGAGTTATTTTAATTGGCCAATTAAAAATAATTCAAACTGGTATAAAACGGTGGAATAACAGGTGGAGGAACTCTAGTATTTCCCGTAAGAATAGAGGAATCATCGACCAACGCTGGTCGGGTGTGGAGACGCTGAGGTAAGAAACCCTGTAGGCGTCGTAGTCTCTCCCGTTCA
Source organism: Lissotriton vulgaris (assembly GCF_964263255.1). Taxonomy (NCBI): domain Eukaryota; kingdom Metazoa; phylum Chordata; class Amphibia; order Caudata; family Salamandridae; genus Lissotriton; species Lissotriton vulgaris. Next base: position 771,428,291 of record NC_141685.1, on the reverse strand, counting down.
TAACGAGCACCCCTTGAAACCATGGGCGGCATGATTTTTAACTAATCTAGCCCCTTTGTCTCAATCTAATCCCACTCAGGTAACAATACACCGTTCCACGGCCTTGAGTATCCACCCCTTGAAGACGCATCAACTTGCGACACAAGGTGGGTCCCGTGTGAATATTATAGGGCAATTTATACAAATGGCAAACAGTGCTGTAAGAAGGTGTCCATTATATGTTAATCTTTTCTAGATAATACTGAGCACCGAGAGTAACGTTTTCTAAGAAGCTGGCATCGTGTACGATTGGAAAGCTAAAAGACACCAACATTTTGAAAAAAAGCATTTTTTTAAACAGGTAATCTAAAAAAGAACAAACGAAACTGTTACACGTAAATAAGATGTCAGTGAGGCAGTGTGAGAAATAGAATGGAATAATGAATGATAAAAATAAAAAATTCCTCTCCATATAGATTTCGGTCCTGCAAGACCGCGCAGGACCCTTTAACAGTGGTATAAGAGGAAGCAATAGAAAAGAAGATACCTGACACTCAAGTAACAATAAGGTTTTAAATAGATAGAATGCATTTACATAGAGAGACTAAAATTCTCCATTATTAGAAATCTTTTTCTGCGGTATAAATTCTGAGAAAAACAACAAACTATTTTTCAGATCAGCCTAAAACCTTATGATGTGGAGTTCGAACATTCAGAAGAACTTCGCAAATAACATGAGATAAAGGTAACAACTAATATAGAGAGTAAAATAATGAATCTCTAAGGTTATGAAGTGGGTGAGTTTAGACGAAATACACTGAATAAAAATGAAATTGTCTCATCTCCCAATGGGCTCTTTATGTAGAGGGGTTCCTTCTCTGGCGGTATACAAATATAATTTCAAAAGCACACATGGTAATATTGGACATGTGGACCTCCGAAAGTAGTATAGATAAAAAATGAGGCTAACCCGTGCTAAGACATTTTATGTGTTATGTAAGACAAGAGACAATTGAGCATGCCTCTAATTCCAGGCCTACGAAATGTTTAAAAATACAAAGATGTATAATCAATAGAATTGATGCCGTTCCAAAAATCATGGACTGTGTATTTGATGTGATATGTAATGTGAGTTTAAAATATGTCGCAATCAAGCATTGCAATTCTGCGAATTCAGCGTTACACATTAATCAATAGAGCTGATGCCTGAGATAGAACTATGCATGGTGTACCTAACGTGACAAGCAATGAGAGCTTAATAAATGTTTAAATTAAGCAATGTAAATCTACGAATGCAGTAAAAGATACTGATTGCAGTATGCTTACCCACAGGTTTTTTTAACCACAAGGCAACCACCCAGTGCCGTTCACTAAGAGAGACCATAAAAACAGTCTTGAAAAAGATGGCATATATTTGAAATAAAAGCCATCGAAACGCGGCGACGCCACACAAATTGCACAATCGAGTAATCAAGCTATTCCTGTATACCGCAAGAATCAAATGTGTCCAGGATTGGGTGTTTGAACTTTGGATACTCGATGTGCTAAGTCTTAATGACAAATTATATTGTCTTTTGTTTGTCTCTCCCCCTCGTTGTGTTTTTATAATTGATTAACTGCATGGCATTGTCTTTTTTTAAGATTGGTATCTTATGTTTATAACTCTTGTGTGACTTAGAACTGTGATCATTTTAGTAGCACATACCTATAGAATGTGAAATTGTTTTTATTATGTACTTTTTATGTTTTTAACATAACAATAAATTTGGTATAATTTTTATACATATATGTTTTGTCATACTTGACTAACGTGAATGTCCAATATTAACATTTGGGCCTGATTAGCTAGTAATCTTGCCAAGGGAAACTTTTTTACTTTACGGGAAACAATATATAGTCAAACATGACGGAGAGTAGTAGCTGATTACGTAGACCTGCGCTTTTATATGTATTAATGCTGATACATTTTATTGCGGTAGACACAATCTTACCAACAGTGGTCCCACTTCTAAAAATACCTTTTGAATACAATATGGATGTTTAAGAGCCTGATATGTGATTGTATTCGGTTATATATTTTAGATTCTAGTTTCTACCTTATCATTAATGTGGAATAAAAATGAATATATTTTGGTAAAATGAATGTATTTTAGCATTTATTGTAAATGTTGCCTGTATTTTTATGGGTCTCATATTGATTGTTGTTTGCTTTTATGATTGCATTATTCAATTAAATCAAAATATCTTTGACTGACACAGGCTATTTCAAGAGGTTTACGGCTCTCAAATCCACACATAATTCTTACAAGGACTCGGAGATCTTCCCTATACCAGAAGGGATAGCCTAAATATATGAATGTACATGATTTATAGATGGAGGTACCAAGTATAAATGATATTTTGCATGTTATAATCACTTGATTCTTAATACTGCAATTTGATCATTTAGACAAGTAGAGTTTAATTTAAATTCTAGAAGGCCTGATCTATACCACATTGTCATAATAACCAATGGACTTTAAAGTGAGTTTCACTTAGTCTCAATGTTGATTTTTTATGTGAATGTCCTAAAACCCTGACATGCATCAAGCCCCGTTACAAATGAAATGTACGTACACAACTTACTATTATATTTCAAAAACAGACCTTGAAAGACAGACACAAAAGCCTAAGCAAACAGGACACATACATAGGAAAGCTTAAAAAAAAAGTCAAAACTTACACATTTTCTGAGAGGCCTGCTGCATAGACTGACCCCACAAATTAGGGTCCTGGTTTTTCAGACAGATGTATATGAACTGAACAGCAGGAATGGCTTTATGTTTTACAGTTTGTAACAATTTTCCATTCTTCATGAAGTCCAATTCTTGTAAAACTACCCAGGGAATAATCAAAACCGGTTTACCAAAACCTAGGAGAGAAAAGAACATGTTTATCTATGTTGGCAGTTCAGAGAAACTAAAATCCTCATGGTAGCAGTAAGATAAACCAAAATGAACATGGCATGAATGGAATTTAAATATCACGTTTTTAAATACCCGGTAACCCGTAGTCCAAAATTTAGGACATATCTGGAAATATAACAGTAATGGCTACTTTAGTATTAACATTACCGTAGACCATTTCATCACCATTTAGTAGAGAAACTGGCATTTTGGGGAATGCTCTGTAGTCATTATCACAAGCATCTTCCTGCAGCAAGAGGTTTTCTGAGAATGCAGACTAATTTACAGGATGTTTGCAGGTTTACCAAGTGGTCTCCAGGTATTACAATTACAGCTCTTGCATCACTGTTATGCTCCTGATAAAACAAAATGCCAAGCAGCTGGATTAATACACTGTTTTTCCTCTTCTGGAGTACAACCAACCTGATTGTAATGAGGGGAATGGAGGATGTATACAATTTGTGGATTCAGTGTCGAATTTAGGGGCTCATTATGATGGCAGGAGTATCGCCACCTCCAGCCCGGCGGTGGTGATCCTCCCGCCATCATAATGTGATTCACCCACCGCCAAATTAGGATGGCGGTGGGAATCACACTGGTTCCGCTGCAGACGGAAAGTCCGTCCGCCATGGTCCCGCAAGGCGGTTCTTTTCCACCCTCCTTGCGGAACCCGGAATAGGGCATCATTGCGGCGGTGGCGGGCAGGCACCGCCGTAGTGATTAGCATGAGCCCTTCCGCCTGCCTTTTTGCGGCGGATATCTCACTGCAAAAAGACAGGCAGAGACTGGCTTTGGGGCCCGTTGCAGGCTCCCTCTGTAGAGGGGGGAGGTGCACTGGGCTGTACCCATGGCACCCCCCTACATTTCCATGCACAAGGTGCCTGACACTTTTTGCATGGAATGCACAGTGTGGCATTTTCACATTGCGTACGGTGCTGTAGCCAGCAGGACCATCCGCAATGTGAAAAGTCCAGGATGCACCCGCCAGTGTGGCGAGGGCCGGACTGGCCATTGCGGGCACCGGGCACTTCCCCGGTGCGCCTCAAGGGTGGGGGCCGGTTTTAGGCCCTTGGGGGCCGTTTTTGTTACAGGGCCGTTTTTGCAGCATAGCTGCAAATCGGCCCTGTGACAAAATCGTCCAAAAACCGGCCCCGGCAAAGAGTTTGGTTGCACCCCCCACGGACCCCCCTCCTGGAGGGCGGCCGAGCACTTTGCCAGGGTCGGTTTTCGTTCCCAGTCCGGCCCTGAGTGTGGCGGGCGCATCCTAATTGGGCTGGTGGGACCGCCGCATGTCTGGCGGGAGGGCCCATCACTGTTATGATGGCGGACAGACTGATGTCCGCCTTCCATCACAGTGAGCCCCTTAGTATTTAACTCCATTAGATGTAATACAGTGTTTTTCAGCAAATGTAAAACCCACCTGGATTGTCTAATAAATTCCAACAGTCCCAATGAAATTCCCGGCAATCACATTGCAGATTGCAACCTACTACCTCCTCTCATTCCACTGACCCACACATTCCAAAATGAATCCCTCTCTTCACCAAATACATCACACATTCTTTGATACACAGAGGCAATCTGCCTACTTACCTTTCCTCACCTGAATCAACAAAACTCTGATACACTGGACTGTACCGCACTATTAACACTTTCTCTGAAATCCCCTCACAAATCCTTACAACCATTACACAACTCCTTCACATTTTCATTATGCTGTCCTTCAAATGCTTCAACTTCCAACCAGGACTACCAAGCATGTCATTGCATGGTAATCACTTATTTAGAATACCAGTGAATGATACAATACAAAATGGAGCACATTTTAGTATTTATCATATATGCAGTTTCTCTTTTTCTTTTCCATTTATTTTGTATATTTATTTATATCATTCAAATTGTAAGTTATTATTAACTTTATTGTACTTATGATGAAACTCTCAAAATGTCAATAAAACATTATAACACAAAATGGAGCAAATTTTATTAAATATAGCACAACATGCTACATCGATGTCCAACTTTTGCTAAAGACCCCCATACTATTCTGTGTCTTCATTACATCACTGGTCATGTGCCTTTAGACAACTCAAAAACATGCAGTATCCTCCATAATTCTTCATCCTTCCTTCCACAACCTTCATCTAGCACACTTAATATACTTGTACTCCCTTCTCAGCCTTAGCCAACAACCTCAAATGGAGCAACACTTGTGGTAAAAAATGACTCTCAGTAGAGCTAACCCTGCAATATTACGAATCCATTGCCCTGCTGGATATGGCCCAAAAGTTTTTTTTTTCTAAACATGAATTGAGAAGGTTACAGGACTGGTGTGCTTAAAAATGCATCACTCCTTGGGAACAAACAGGCTTCCAATGCAGCCAATCCACAATTATACCAGTCTCTGCCATCCATAGTGGAAAAACTGTATGTATTTGCTGTTTTTAAGACTTCTGTTGACTGATTCTATTTATGGTCCAGATTAGAAAGAGAGGGAATTCCACCAGGGCTTTTGTTGATCATATGACTGCTACACTCAATAGATTGAGCTATTGTAGAAGTACTAGTTAACAGCAGATTACGCGATTAAGTTCCTATTAGAAATCGCTCAAAGAAAGCCTGTTAGATGTCCCCAACAATATTTTACTTATTTCTGGCTGATCCTCCATCTACGACGGCACAATTTTAGGAATAAATCTATTTAATACTCACGGTGACAAGCAGGTATTACATTTGAGGTAGTTATGGAATACTATTACTTTTAATCACCATCTATTTTTAAAGGAAAACAAAAGCAAAGCTATGTTTCGCTTTAATAACCTTTATAGGTGATTTTCAAATTGTCAGCTTTTAATAGAATTTTTTTTGTTGGATACTTGTTTAAAATATCCTGAAGTAGGAGACAGGGTAATGAAAACGTGCTATCTCTTCTACATTTGGCAATTATACAAGCTGTAATTTAGAGCTGGGGAGTTATGTTCTTGGGATCTATTAGCAAAGAGACAAGCACTTAATATCTTGTGAATTATTTAGGATTACGATCAAACTAAACTTTTCAAACTTTGTCACATGGATATTCTTAAAGATCTCTGTAGGGATTATGATCCTGTATATAAAAGAGTAAAATAATTTTATGGTTGGTTGTCAATACTCTCAGGTATAATTAGATCAGTTAGAAAAACATGATTTTAAAAAGATGTGTTATTGGAAAGTTTAAATTCAAATCATATTTATTTGAATGCAAAGATTTCTGTTTAGTTTGCCAAGAGATTGATTAGGACCACAGACTATTATATATTATATGATGTGTTTTCCAAACCCATCTATGAAAGTTGCAATCCACAGATTAAGATTGGGTGTTGATATAAACTGGCATATGGGGAATTTTATGAACAACTATGAAGGCTAATGTTGGGAGAATTGCAAGCATGATTACAGTGTATTTTTTTACACCCTTTGTTGTTACAACACAATTGTTTATCCTGTTCATCAGCTATTGAAATAGTGCAAGAAATGAACTACAATGATGTATGTTATAGGGGATTTTATCTGTACACTGAAAAATAGGTTTTAAATGGCTTTTGTCTTGTTTCTATTTTAAGACCTTGGTCTATGAAAAAATAATAGACCCATGACATACAACTATAATAGTATTCCTTCTGCCATTAATAATTCAATGGACAACTTTTCCTTTTAATTTCCTGAGTACTTAATGATTTTTCTTCTTCTAGTTCATACTCATCAACTTCTTAACACCATCAATGCTGGTATTCCCCTCCTGTGCTGATCCCGATTTATTCCCATTGTTCATGACGAGCTCAGCTCGTCATGAGTGTACGAGAGGTGTACCTCATGACGAGCTGAGCTCGTCATGAGCATTGAAGGGGTTAATTACTATTTGTCAGCAACTATCTAGACAAAAAAAATCCATCATCACATTAAATTTACCCGCAACATACTTTATAGTAAACTGAAAAACCTGAACTTTAGGAGCATGTCTCGACTAATTTGATCCCAAACTGCTCTCTCTTCCAAAAAACAACACTATCACCACAGTACAATATGTACAACAATGCTCTAGGACCCAAGGAAATGCAGGAGCATGATGCTCAACCGTCCCTTCCATACCCTCATTATAAGAAGCCAACATATCCACCAATAAAATGTAAATATTTACATTTACCGGTTACCACACTCCTCCTTTCAACTCTTCAGGTATAAACCTTTTTTTAATACCTTTTAACATTTTGTTTTCCCCTCCTTTCTATTATCTATTTAAATCCAGAAATTAAACGGACATCATTTTCATATGTAATGTTTTACTCTGGTCCTTGAACAAGTTACAAATTAGCCCCGAAATATTAAGGTACACTCAGAGACGCACTCTTGAAAACCAAACTATAGTGTTTTCAGTGATACATGAGGTCAATAATTCAGGGGGTCAGGCAGTTTAGCACAACAGTAGAATTATAAATTAGTGGCTTGACCACCCAGCCAAAACTGCAGCTCCTCTGCCTCATTGAAAAGAGAAGGAACTACCCGGTGTCTGAAGGCAGGGCCTCATCAGCCATAAACCCTTATCAGGCAAGCAAATTCTCTATAGGCCAGGGTCACAGTATTAGAAGACCTGCCTAGTGAGGGCAGAACTTCAGATGCATATTTATTCAGCACTGGACTGCAATGCAAAGGCATACCCAAATTATCATTAGCCCATTCTCCCATGGAGAAAGCTTCCATATAAATTTAGCATTGTTACTGATAGAAAAGTGTGAAATAAGCCTCTTATTTCATTGATTCTCTCAGTAAAGAAAGATGTCTTGTCTTCATTTATTATATTCCTTCACTTTGCTGCCAAGTAGATTCTTAGAAGCAAGTACTTAAGGTCTTTCTGGGGCACAACCTTTCTCCTTGCATGAAAAAAATCCTTTTAATTTCATACAATGTTTTTAGTTAAGGCTGCTCTTGTCTAATAATCATCAATTATTTTAATATGTCAAAAAAGTAAGAATTCAAGAGCCATGCAGCCAAAATCTTATTTGTCCAAGGCATATGAATCAAATACACTTGCCCTACTACTCAAGTTTGCCCCAGCATGCTTCCAAATCAATGACATTTGGCATCTTGAGATGTTGCAAGGAGATCCAAACACAGATATCTTCATGTATCAAGTATCTGGTTGCACTTGGTGATTCTCCTTTGCCCTTCATGGCATGCTTATCTTTTTCTACTTAAACAGTCTGCAGAAGATGTATAGCATCTAATTCCTGGAAGACATTCCACTGCAACATTAATATTTATGTTGAATGCCCAAAGATCAAAGGCTATGTGTTCCTAGTGAAATAACTAGCGACCACATATTTTCTTCATTTTAAATGCTCCTAGGAACCCAAGACCTTTCCCGGATTCAAAGAAGTGTCCTGTGTAGCAGGAGTTTTGTTCCCTAACACTTACATGTACTATACAAGCCAGGCCTAATTGCATGCCATATTGAAGTAAAAAGTCTTTATTAGAGTGTGTGCATGACAGGCACAGGGGCCTGGAAGCGTAATACATTGAATAGTAATGCTAAAAATGTGTGCGTGATTGCAATATTATTTGAAATATTATATTTAGAGCTTAATATTAGTCACACTAACAAAACTAAGAGCCGGAAATTTCCCCGCTCTCTTAAAGTTGCAGAGCTATGCACAGTGGTTAAAGCAAAAAGGCCATCCTCACTTGTACAAATCAAACTTCGAGGGAAATAGAATGGCTACCTTTGTCTTTCTTTCATGTGCTTCTACAACAGAGGTGATGGAGCAAGGACTCGAAGAAAAGAGACTTGCTTGGAAGCAATCGGCTCCTTTAACTTACTAACAAGTATTAAAAACTGTTTTGTGTAAAACTAATGCGCACCACACCAACACGCAGGTTAGTGAAGCTTGCTTATGTGTTTATGAACGGTAATAGTGTGAACGAAGGACTAAACTGCTTTATACAGGGAAATCTTTATTGAGCATGTGTCAACTGCATCTACGTATGCAATGCTGTCGCTTGGAGGGAAATTCTTGAGCATGAGCAGATATATTAATATAGAGTCTTGAAGACTCGTGCGTTTGGCATCTGCTTGCTTGAAACTAAATCGAGTGACTTTTACTAATGCTAACGCAGGGATAAGTCTAATAAATAAACTGGGATAGAGTAGAGATGGGTGGTATACAGTGAAACCATTTATTTTTTAAGGAAGCATCTGTTTTTCTGACTTTATCACTAGTGCATATTTGGGCTTCTCATGTATGGCTGTAGTGGGCTGAGCCATGTGTTATTCGCGCATGGGCACTGAAAGTTAATCCAGAATGATGAAACAAAGGTTGGAAAGAGGACAAGGTCGCAGAATGCCCGAGCCTGAGAGTAGAGGCCAAAAAGTTCAACTGAATGGACCTGCATATTAGAGTTTAAGAACAAACGTTGCAAATGAAAAATGAATGTGGGTGAGAAATAAAAGTTGTGAATAAAAATTAAGGGGCTGGGTTTGCGAACAGTAGAATTATTGAATTAAATGACATAAGTATGGTGTGATGATCTTCCCCCCTTGCCTGACCAATCAGATTTAGTATTTTTGCGATATTGAAACATTAATGGGTGGTACATGCAGAACGAAAAGTATAATTGAGATAGCTTTTAGTTAGTTAGTTAGATGGAGATTTGCTGAATGCTGCAGAGTTCGGGAGACACAAATGCTGTGAGCGGGAGATGTTGATGTTGAGAGAGATGCTGTGAGATGCTGATGAAGAATCGAATGCAGAGCCAGCTATCCTAAATTAATTAGGATTAGACAGAAGATCGCGGAAGAATCTCGAGGAGGAAGAAAGTGTTAGAGAGGGGTGCGACACAGTCATCAGTATTCTAGAGAGGTCATCTATCCAGTCCTGATTGCTGTCCTGAAGTCTTTATCGCCTGATCTATCCCAGGGGACCCTTACCAGCCCTTTGGCCAGGGGGTTGGTCTTCACACTTTTCTTGGTAAATAATTTTGTGCTATTTGCAGATGTCCTTTTTTATTTATAAAGTTTTATATAGCGCAAACATGATCCAGAGGTATATCAGAGCGCTTTACAGTTGTGGGGAAAGGAAGGTAACAGTTGCAGTACATGTGTCAAATGGAATCCAGACAAAATCACATATCAAAATAGAACTCACAGGACAAGAACGGTTATATGTACACAGGATCAGCAGAATAATAAGAACATAACTGCTACATATCGGGAAGGAATAACAACCAGTGCAAGGGTTTAAAGGTCTAAGTCCAATGCATTACAGCAGACAATCCAACAACCTATTAAGGTAAGAATTTGTTCATAAGGAATCTTGTTACTTCCAATTTGAAGGCATCCTTGGAAGAGATTCTACGTATTTCCGGTGGGTGGGAGTTCCAGATCTTTGGAACTGAGCCGGAGAAGGCTCGGTGGCATGTTCTCTTTTTGTGAAAGATCTGAAGTTTCAGGAGGAGAGAGTTAGCACCCCCAGAGAGTTTAGCCCCTCCTGATAGTTCCAGTTTTTGTGCTAGATACCTGGGGGTTTTGAAATGGAGGGCTTTGTGAGATGGACAAGCAATTTCTAGCTGTATTCTCGCTTCATATGGCAGCCAATTTAGGGATTTTAAGACTGGAGAGATGTGCACATTTATTTTGGTACCCGTGATCAGTCTGGTCGCCGCATTCAATGAGGCCCTTAGCAGGGCCAAGGTATGTTTGGGGGGACCACAGAGCGTAGCACTACCATAATCAAGTCTTGGCAAAACAAGCACTTGGACCACTTGTTTGAAGTCAGCTTCTGGGAGGAAAGGTTTGAGCTTCCTGAGTATCCTCAACAGGTGGTTAGCTCCCTTGCATACTTTGCTAATATTAGGCTTCATGTTCAAGTGCTTGTCCAGAGTGATTCAGAGGGATTTAGCTGATTCGATAACGAGGGGGAAGCAGTTGAAGGCAGTGAGGTGATTTAACCAGAGGTCCAGCTTAGGGGTGAGATTTGGAGGAGAGATAAGAAGGAATTCTGTTTCGGAGGTGTTGAGCAGGAGGTGATTCATAGTTAAACAGTTTTGAGTAGTTAGTAGTGTAGTGTTGAGTGAGGTGATGTTATCCAGGGAAGACATTTTTCAAATAAAGTTGGGTGTCATCTGCATACATATGGAAGAGAATATCCGTGGAATTTAGTGCATTAGCTAGTGATTCCAAGAAAAAGTTGAGTATGGGAGATAGGGCAGACCCTTGGGGGACACCCATGGATACTGGAGATGGCTGCGAGAGAGAGTGATTCACCTTCACTCTTTGGGATCTGTAATGGAGGAAAGACGAGAACCATTGCAACACCGGACTAGACAGGCCCATCCTGTGCTCTAGGATGGATTAACAGTGTAAAACACAGAGGAAAGGTTAAGGAGGCACAATTCATTTTGATCAAGCATTTTTAAAATGACGTCCATAACATGAGTGAGAGCCGATTCGGTGCTATGCCCACTACGAAAGCCTGATTGATCCTGGTCCAGGAGATGGAAATTGTAAATGTGAGCACAGAGTTGCGACTGGACACGTTTTTCTAGGAGTTTGGCGAGGATGGGAATGTTAGAGATAGGGTGGAAGTTGTTGAGGTCAGTGCTGTCTGCTGTAGTTTTTTTTTATATGGGTGTTACCTGAGCTGCTTTTAGGCACTCCGGGATCGTGCCTTGTGACAGAGACGCGTTGACAATCTTAGTCCAGATGGGAGAGACTACATCCTTGATTTCTTTAAATATGGAAGGTGGCAACGGGTCGCTGAAATGATTAGAAGAGTTGATACTCTAAAGAACCTTTTTAATGTCTCTTTTACTGAGGAGGGGTAAAGATGTCCGAGGAGGCATTGTTCTTGATGCCCAGGCTCAAAGGTTCGATGGATTCCGTTAGGGCCGGGCGGGAGTAGACACATTGGATAGCAGTAGGGCCTGCTTGGTATCCAGATCAATATTGATGAGTCTTGATTTCTCAGTAAAGAAAGCAGCCAGATCATCAAATGTGGGGGGGCTGATTTCCGAATAATGGCGGTTTGGTGCTTCCACCGATTGTTGTTTAATCAGTTAAAAAACTTTCTTGGGGCAGCGTGCGGAATGATTAAGTTCGGATCTGGAATAGTCCACCTTAGCTCTCTTGATTTGCTTGTTAGAGGAGCCCCTAACCGATCTAAGGATTTTTAGCTGGTCCGTGGATGGTTTGGATCTCCAGGATCGTTCGATAGCCCTAAGGTTGCAACATTCCGAGTTTAAGTTGCAGTTGAACCATGGTTTGGATGTTTTTGTTGAGGCATTTTTTGTTGGAGAGGAGCAACGGAATCCATTATGCTAGATATTGTAGAAGTCGCTGGGTACATGAATCTCAGACATGTCGACTTGGGAAGAGAGGCAACTACACAGTAGAATGCTAGATCGGCTGTGTTGATATCTCTGAGGTGCCTTTTCCAGATCTTCGATTTAGTTGGTTGACCCTTCCGTAGGGACACATCCATGTTAATATGGAAGAAGATGCTGTGGTGGTCGGACCAATCCATTGTGATGATGTGCCCTTTGGTGATGATGAGGTCCAGAGTTTCACCTTTATTATGGGTTGGCCTGTAACCATGTTGAATCAGCTCGTGATCACTCCAGAAAGATTTGAGGCAAGTTACAGATTGGCCATTAGGGTTAGACCAGTGGAGGCTGAAGTCACAGAGGTAGATGTGGGACAGAACGGAATAGACATTGGCAGAGATGATTTCCGTTAATTGTACAATGAAGGGGAGGTTGTCCCAAGGGGAGTGATAGAATGTGTGTAATTTGCACACCGGATGATTGTTTTGGAGATGTTGAGACAAAGGTATTCGATGAATGATGGTGTAGAAGACTCCGAGAGGGAGACCAAAAGAGTGGTCCTATGAATACAGGCTAAGCCCCTTCCCAGCTTCAAAGCTCTGTCTAGACAAATTATGTCCTGAGTAGGGGGCACTAGGAGGTCGAGCATAGGAGTGGAAGAGGGATTGAGGCAAGATTCAGCCCGGATGATAATATCTATCTCATTGTATTGGATGAGGTCGAAGATATCAGAGGCATGTTTGCTGGCTGACGTGCAGTTGAGTAGTACGCATTTAAGTTGTACCGGAAAAAGGGAGAGAGGAGTCTGTATGATGTTCACTCATGAGATTGTCTGGATTTGCCCCGTAGGGATCATGTTGGTGTCTAGGATAAGCGATTAAGAGTTGAGCAACTCATCGATATTGTTGGGCGCGAGAAAGGCCAATGATCTTCAGGGGCGGGAGGGTGCGTTAGGTAGGGGTACGGTTTTAGGGATATAGAGGGGAGAGCTTTGGTCAAGGCTAGTTTTAACATTAGGGCTAGGTGAGGATCTGGGCTGATTCGTACCAGGGAGGAGAGAGGTTATCCGGGGGAGGTGTTCCAATGAGAGAGATTTCAGTTCATGAAGTTCAAGGGTGAGAAGGTGCAGCTGGAGGGATAAATCATCCAGGCGAGCCACGAAGTCTGGGTGCTGGGGAAGGGGTAGATTGTGTAGGGAGAACTGGCGGGGAGGAAGGGTCTCGTTGATTGCCAGGTGGGTCAGCGGCAAAATTGAGAGGTTCCGGAGAGGGGAGTTTGTCCAAGCATGCCACCAAGTCTCGGTGCTGGGGTAGGCGTAGAAGTTGTGTGAGGGAAACTAACTGGGAGGAAGGGTCTTGAGGAATGCCAGATGGATCAGTGGCAGTATTGAGAGGCTCCAGAGGGGAGAGTTGGTTACTGAGGTTTTGCAGTGTACCAGGTTGCCTTGATAGAGAGGTTAGTAATGGTGAAAGGGTTACCGGGAGTGCAATGGAAGGAGCATTCGACCCGCCACCCATAAGGGACAAAGGTCAATAGGAGGGCGAGTAGGGAGGTGTATCCGAAGAGGAACTGGGAACAACGCTTTGGGGTACCCTTGAGGTTGCTAGAGCTAGATCTTGTCGCAAAGATGTTGTATTGTTAGGTAATGAGTTTTTAATCTAAATAAAGAGTTTGTCGAACTGCTTTAGATTTCAATACGAAGATTGAGTTAGAACGATCCCGTTGTTGTAAATGGTAATTGTGAGATCGGCTTTGAAGATTGGAGAGGAAGTAAAGGAAAGCCTGAACCCATGAGGTGTTTTCTTTGTCTGTTTGATCTGAAATAAGGATATGAGGGTTTTCCTCCATTGGGGACTTCTGTTCGTTAAATAGATTAGGTCGCTCAAGATGTTGCCATTAGATAGACAGAAATAAGTATCAGAAATAAGCAGTTCCTGATGTCTTTTGATTATATTGTGTTTGGATTTCTTAGCAGCATTTTTAGTCAGGTTAGGGGGATAAGTAATCTTAATGGCATTGAAACCGACTTGAGAAAGTGAGCCTTAAATAGGACTGGTGATAGATGTAGCCATGGTGGGCGGAGTGCTAGGAGAGGGTGAGATCTTGGGTCGGTTCTAGTCACTTATAGGCAAAGGTCTATTAAGAATAGTGAACTGTATAAGTAGACTGGGCCCAAAAGGTTTGACCTATGGACAAGGCCTACTAGAAGAAAGCCCTATAGCACCATTGTCAGTGGACCCTGGGATGTGGAAGATTTAAGTGGCGTTATTGCAATAGATGATGACTTACCCCTCTTAAATGATCAACAATATAGCCATAGAAAGTTAAAATAAATTCAAATAAAAATTACGCCATCCAATAATACAGTGGAGATTATTGGGTCTCCTTCAGCCGAATAGATTGCGAGGGTTGTTGGTCAATTGTGCATGCCAAAATGGCCACTGCTGAGGTTGGATCAGTCCTCTTTCTATTACTATGAGGCTCTTCGATCAGTCCTCTTTCAATTTCTAAGTGGAGGGGCCTGTGAAGACATCTTCTGTCTCTCAAGATTTTTCAGTACCAGTAGCTATAAAATGGCTGAGCAGGGACAGACAAAGAACAATGGCTACCTATTCTGATGGTTCTATCATACATCCATTTAGCGGCCTCAGAGAAAGTTCAGTAAAACAAATTGCACAGTGTTCAACGAGGAGCTAGGCCAAAGCCCTCGGGGCAGGCTGCCAGCAGATCAGAAATCTGGTGGGGCAGGACTGCAGGGGATACACGACCAAACTTCATTCGTTAACAAGCTCTCTTCGCAGTTACCGCAAGGCTGTGTGGGCATAAAAATGAGGCATGTTGCACCAATTGTCATTCGGCTCAAGATAGACGCCCTGTGGTGCACCCTGCGTGGCGCTCTCTATCCGATTGTAACGATAATAAAAACGAGCAAGACTGGGGTGATTGGCAAGTCACTAACCCATCCCTCTGTGTCCCATAGCGCCTTTGACGGGAACCGTTTCTCTCTGTCCTCTCCCTTTCTGAGCACTGACCATTGCATGAATAAAAAGTACATGTTTGATGATTTAATTGAATTTTCTCTCCTATGAATGACGGTGACTGCACTGTGTATTTGAGATAGTTCACATGCGTTTTGAAATTTAGATAAAGATTAAAAAATTCCTGAGTCTGTAGTCATTTACATTAAGTAAAGAATAAGTTAGCTTATGTAATTTCACCATCAACTAGTTCAACTAATGGTCCATCGACCAGAGGAAAGAACTTTTTGATCATTGAAAGGTTAGTCAGGAGTATCGAATAACTAATCTTGAAACTGTGAAAGAAATTCATGAACTTTGACTCCAGCGGTTTACTCAACCAAGTGTATGTGTGTTTATGGGCCCAGGTGAGTATATGGTTGTGGAGTATCTTTTGTTGGTACGCTGCTGGATCAGAAGCATTGCAAGTGTTCTGGAACGATGATATGAGAAACTGTGACACAATTTCACTCACCCCTCCTCTCTCCATTCATAATAAATAGAGGAGACAGAAGAGAGGATATGGGAGAGGCAAAAACTAGGACTGATAGCCGAGGAGACATGCAGGAGTGCCAATATCAATTTCAGATCCTTAGATGACCATGTGCACTCCCTGCCAGCCTTCTTGGGTGAACTGCAGATCTTCGGGAGAGCATTAGGGTTTAGAATGAATCTGCAGAAGTCTCAACCTCTTGGTCTCATCAGCTCAGCAGGTGAAACTGGCTGTGCAATACACCCTGACATGGTCCTAATATATCTATTATTTAGGTGTGCAACTAACCACCTCCCTTGCAGACACTGCGATTTAACTATCGCACGCTACTCCATCAGGTCGAAGCAGATCTCACCCAATGGAAACAATATTCCATCTTGTGGCTGGGCCGCATTGTGGTCTTGAAGAGGACTGTGCTTCCCAGGCCCCCATTGCTTTCTGAAGCACTCATGCATCCACAGGGCATACTCAAAAGGCTACTGGTGCAGCATCTGCATGCACAGGTCCTTAGCTTGTCTCCTCAGAGTGGAGAGGGGTCAGGGCATCCCAAACCTGATCCAATATTACCAAGCTGCCCAACTCCGTTATATCATAGAATGGCATCTGAGTGAATCAGAGAAACACTGGTGCTTCATGGACCATGCGATAGCTGGGATACATGTATGGAAGACCACTTGGTTGATCTGCAAACACAGGGCCAGGGGACTCTACTCCTCCTCCATTATGAGGGCCATACTCCCAACACGGGACTCTACAGTGACGCAGGGAAGACTGACAACATTCCTGTCCCTCATGACCCCCATCTAGGACAACCCACACTTCATTCCGGGCCTAGACGCCACCGCCTTTGCTGCAAGGCAGCAATCCGGGCGCAGACAATAAGACTCCTCTGTTACCTTTTAGGTACGACATTGGGTTATGCAACTCTCAGTGAGGACTGCGCACAGAGAACACTCACACCTTTTGAGAAATGGCTTATACTGACAAATGACGATAAACGTCTAATAACAGAATTATACAACCTCCTCTCGTGAACCCCCACGAAGGAGAAGTCCTCACCTCAGCTACAAGAACTGCAACAACTACCAAATAACCACCTATTGGTACTACATTCCAACTAGGCTGCACAAAATGAACCCTCCACATAGTGAGACCTGTTGGCGGGGCTATGGTGCCCCCAGCATTCTTCTTGATCTTCTGTGGGCTTGCCCCAGACTCACACAGTACTGGGAAGACATTGGCAGATATAGATGCTACATCTGCATATTAGCAGATAATATTAAACAATTCTGGGACTATCTAATTCCCTTACAAACCCACTAAGATTTAGAAGGGGAAAGGAGAGACATTCCAGGAATTATGTAACCCCTTTATCTAACTTCTTTCTAAAGAGTTCTATTAACTAACCTGCCCTATATATCTACAGATCCTATGACTGCTGAAAGGGAACATTAATATTCTAGCTAGCTCTAGCATGCAGGTTCCAGCAGTACAGTCGCTCTCTTTACGATACATATGTGAGTAAGGGAGGAGGGTTGGGGGCAATTGTCAATTGCAGTCAGTTTTCTCTGTCTTATGCCAATGTAAAAGATGTGTAACAATGACCAGAATATATCGGCCTTTATATAACTTGTACGGTTGGTATGTTGATTGAATGTAATGCACAATATAAACAATACAACATATTTGAACCACGGCACTCGATGTTGCCAGTTGGTTGGTTTGGATCAGCTTAAAGATCACAAATGTATTAACAGTAGTAGTAAGTATCTGAATGTCCAACTTCATTTCAGCTATATTCAAAACTTCAGTGGAATGCAACCCGGCAGTCAGGAAGAGAGATCTTAAATAAAACTGACTTTCCAAAACCTGGCTTCAAACAGTGGAAGAGTCAGACTCTGCTTTATACTTGCATAAAGGAGTTAAATCACTTTAATCTCTCTTCCTAGACTTAGAGAGTACATCTGCTGGTTATAACTAATTAATGTTTATGTCTCATGTAAGAGTGACCTAGAGATCTTACAACTCTGGATAAAGAGCACTTTTTCGGGGTGCACCCCCACCTAACATTAACAATAGATAATATGGTAAAGGTAGTGAAACAGACAATGGTGGAGGCGTTAAATGAAATCCCAGAAGGCTGGACTACATGAGACAAATCAATAACAGGTGGCTGCAAAGCTGCTTTATCTTTGGATGCAGGAATAGTGACGAGGTTCTCAGTAGTAGGTTGAGGATCTGGCGATGGTGACGTTGAAACAATTCTCTTCCATACCCGCTAGGCTGATGACGAATGTGCCAGTGTCTTCTCAAAGGAGAGATCCTGAGAAACAGGGATATTCTAATCACGATAATGTTTCTTGAAGTCGAATAGTGCCTTGACAACGATTCCAAATATATAATTTTCCTTCACACGTTCCTTCAATGTTGAAACCTGCATATGACTGGAAGTTAAATGTAATGATGTACCAGGACTCGTGAGCGGTTGCCATTTTGAAGTTGAAGCAGAAGTCATAAAAGCAATCTTTTTACCAATCACACCTCTTTAATCCCTGAAGAGGACACCTTCCCGAACCGTCAACCTATTGTAAGCCATTTGGACAAATGGGAACATCTTTAATTGTGCTAAAGTCAGGGGGGAAAAACAATACATTATTAAAAAAAATCTTGAAGAAAATAAGCACTTTGTCATAGGAAAAGAAAGCCAGAAAAAGCAGACACCCTACATTGTTAGGTGAAACAAAGCAAAACAGCCTACAGAATTTGCACTTTTATTGAAAAATAGCATTTTAAAAAAGCAGAGTGGGTGTGGCATGTTCTTCACTGGGCAGGAAAAAAATAATCATCTAACTGGCCTTTGCTGGAAATGATTGAAATGTGCAGTCTCCAATATTCTTAAACAATCAAGTAATTCTTTTGTTGTTTTTGTATTAGATCAAAATGTACACCATTTATTTTTACTTCCAAAATGTTAGCTATATGTGGTAATTTCAATCAATTAAACTGTTAGGTTTCAATTTGAGTGTTTGGGTAAAACAAAAATAGAAGAACATCTTACCTAATTCAGCATGTTTTCTAATTATATGTGGTTTATAATGGAAAACATTCAATTTTTGACAAAAACTTCCCAGGATACAGCATTTATGGGGAATTTTGCTGTGACTGCATGACACAGTTAACAATCCAGAAACTCAATGCCCACTCAGATGTTCAAATAATAATAAAACTTCTTCAGAAGTAAAACAAAGTGTTTCGATTATAATACAATAAGAAAACAAAGTGCTATCATATTTTGTAAAAAGAACCATTGATGGACAGAATGCAGAACAATGTCATACATTCACCCCAGTACAGAGATCTGGGCCTAAATCCATAGTTTTTTTGCTCACCATGCCAATCCAGTTTGGACCCAACCATATGCAAATCATTCTTGACCCTACGCCCAATGGGAACAGTCCAGCTCGAACTGCCAGGCTAGGACCTCCCTGGACTGGAAACAAGCATCCTGGGGCTGGTTTCGGGGTTGCACCACTCTTCAGCCAGGATATCTTGACTCTGATAGCATGGAAAGCACAAGGCCCAAGTCTGGCCATACCTGTCCTGTCCCACTCGTGGTGACAAATGCAAAAAGAACAATTGAGGGACAGAATGCAGAACAATGTCATACATTCACCCCAGTACATAGATCTGGGCCTAAATCCACCGCTTTTTTGCTTACCATGCCATTCCAGTTTGAACACAGCCATATGCAAATCAGTCTTGACCCTGCCCCCAATGGGAACAGTCCAGCCTGAACTGCCAGGCACGGTCCTCCCTGGACTGGTAACAAGCATCTTAGGACCGGTTTCGGGGTTTCACCCCTTTTCAGCCAGGATAGCTTGACTCCAGTGGCATGGAGAGCACGGGACCCACGTCTGGGCATACCCGTCCCCCTCTGGGTGACAAATGCAAAAAGAACAATTGATGGACAGAATGTAGAACAATGTCATACATTCACGCAAGTACAGAGATCTGTGTCTATATCCATCGCTTTTATGCTCACCAAGCCATTCCAGTTTTGTGGCAGGGATAATACTACAAAATATTTGATCTTATTTGCATACTAGGCAATCGATTTTTGGAATACATTGGCCTTATGGCCAATGTTATATTTTGGAGCTGTACTTCAGAACTTATAGAACTTTGGTTTTAATATAGCATACACCAATTGATGCCAGGCAAAGAGATAACAAAGTAGAAACTTTGTTCCGATAAATCGGACCTCCTGATTCCGTGCTATGTGTATGAATGTATTGTGGTATTTGTTTAGTGCATACTCAGTCAAAAGGAAGCAGAGTGCTCTACAAGGTTAAAAGCAAAAATACAGTTAAGTCACTGGTAGAGCAACTGGCTTCTGAAAGAAGTGGAATGGTACTGTGTTGTGATATAGTGTACTTTAACCCGTTGCGTGCTCGTGACGGAACCGTTCCGTCACGAGCCTCGGTGGGCTGTGCTGGTGACGGAACGGTTCCATCACGGCCCGATCGCCGCCCCTGCGCGGCGCGAATTCCGCGCCTGCGCTGAGCGTTCTATTGAGCGGGTAGGGCCGTGACGGAACCGTTCCGTCACAAGCACAGCCCACCCAAGGCTCGTGACGGAGCGGTTCCGTCACGAGTACGGGAGCGCCGTGCGGCACCCCCTCCCCCTTAGCACTGCGGCGGAATAGCCGCCGCAGCTAAGGGGTTAAAGAGATGCATCAGGGGGCGTGGCCAAGATGGCGACCTGAGAGGATGTCTTTTCGAAGGGCTGCCCGTCCTGGAACCCCTTGGCACCCTAAATAAACAGCCCGAGCATCCTAATCTATCCCAGCTGTGCTTTGCTGCGGCGATGCTTATGGCGGAGGCCCCGGTGTGATTGATGGTCTGCTGGGGGAGGTTGGAGGCCGCGGCAGCCCCGCGCGGGGAGCACCTGGAAGACAGAGCTGCAATATGGCGGCTGAGCCCGCCGGGTGATCGCGACCAGCCCGGTCTGGGTCGGCCCCACGAGCAACTGCAGCCTGCTGACCTGTGACACGGTACCGCCATCCCGATCGGAAGACAGCACGAGAACCTGTGGCCCCGGCGCGGGCTGCGGGGGGTGGTGAGCTTGGTGTGGGCCTCCGGTGGAGCGTGCCGGGGGGTCGCGAAAATCGAGGCCCAGGCTTTGGGCCTAGCAATGGGCATGGCGGAGCGTTGCATCGGCGTTCCACCCAGCGCCCCCGCAGCGGAACCACGGTGCTTGGTGAGGGGCAGCGGCCTGGATATCTGGCCCTGAACGGACTCGGAGGTATGGAGCGGTGAGCAAAGCCGGGAGTTACTACAGAGGAGTGCAGAGGCCGGGAGGGCGTAACTCGAGCCCCCGGCTTGAGGCCTAGCGGAGCCCCATCCACAAGCGACCCTGCACGGGGTGGAGCGGAGGTGACAGCACAGTGAGAGGAGGACGTGCCTCCCTGGGTCGCCAGAGCAGTATCACCTGCACGACCCAGCGAGGCCGAGGCTCGGGCCGGTGGGTGGAGAGCTGAGGGGCCGGAACCAGCGGGACCTACCCAGCACACACGGTGGTCAGAGGTGGAGGACGGCTCGAGCAGAGACATTTGGGGGTCACGAGGCGACAGCTCAATGCCCTGGTTCCGTGACGCCATCTGCACGATAAGACAGGGGTCGGCCTGATCTCAGAAGCACCATAACCCGCACCCCTTCCACCCACGGAAGCCTTTGAAGCGACACCTGCTCAGAGCCTGATCAGCACCGGGAGCCTGCATCGGAGTGCACCTGCTTCTGGGCCCGAGATACCAATACCCCCTGTGGATCAGCACCCGACGAGGTACCCACTTCTTGGGCAGACCGGCCTGAGGGGCTCCGGAAGATCACGCAGGGTTGGCGACATGGCGAACACGAACCACAGAGGGGGCCGCACGATCACCGACATGCTCACCAAGACATCCCATAAAGGGGAGAAGGCCCCAACGCCACCGGTACCAACCGAGGACACCACGGAGCAGGAAGATGGAGGGGCCCCCATTACGAAAGCCTTCCTGGAGTCTCTGTTTAACTCACTGAGGGAGGATTTCCAAACCCTCAAACAGGACATGGCAGGGGAACATAGGGAGTTGCGACGCGATGTGGACGGACTGGGAGAGCGAGTGGCGGCAATGCAAGAAGCGGACCACAACAAGAGCGAGGACATAGAACTTCTACAACAAGAAATTATTTGTCTCCACGAACAACAGACTGACCTACAAGCACATGCGGAAGCCCTCGAGAACAGTTCTCGACGCAACAACATAAGGGTACGAGGCGCGCCTACCAATTTAGAGAGGGACAGCATCACCAACTACCTACAGCAGCTGTTTCTGGAGATTTTGGGGGAACCCGATGATTTCGAGATACGCATAGATAGGGCGCACAGAGTGGGAATGACGCGCCGGGCAATGGCCCCTCCTCCCGACATCTTGGCTTTCCTCCCCGACTTTCCGCTAAAGGAACGCATTCTGCGGGAGGCACGCCGGTAACAACCCCTCAAATTTCAAGGTCACTCTGTGGCGCTATACCAGGATCTCTCAGCAATAATGCTACTAAAGCGAAAGGCCTTTAAGACGGCCACGACCTTCCTGCGACATCTTTAAATGGAAGGGATCCCTACACCAGCCCCGGTCCCTGAGTGAAATGTGAACTGCTAGGCATCGACAGGGAGGAGAGCAAGGAGACAGGGGAGACGGCACCGCAACTTTCGTAGTCGAAGCCTCCCTGGACTTCCTGAGGTGGATGGCAACAGGTGGGGCGTCAACGCTCGCCCAGAAGCAAACTCAAACCGGATCCAACAACAATGGCGTAGGAACAGGCGGCAGCTATACAGGAAGTCTCCAAGGACACTTCAGCAGGGACCTGAAGCAGCAAGTATTGGGGTATACTCGCACCACCACTACACAGGGCTGTGGGGAGACGGGACGGGGGGCCAACCGGGTCGCCACTGCCACACACTCCCGTACTCTTTACTACTACAGGCCTGAACTGCAGGTGACTGGGTCCTTCTCCTACCTGGCCGCCAAGACCTGGAACTCCCTCCCGACCGACCTGCGCCTGACCCAAGACCACCTCTCCTTCAGGAAGAAGCTCAAGACCTGGCTGTTCGAGCAGTAGCAGCACCCCCCCCCCCCCCCCAAGCGCCTTGAGACCCTCCGGGTAAGTAGTGCGCTCTACAAATGTCTTGATTGATTGATTGATTGACTGGCCTGAGACTATGATTTGCTATCCGGAACTTCAAGTTAAGGTTTGGGGGCGGGGAGGGAGCGGATGGTTGAAGTGAGGGAGGTCACAGGGACGGAGGTGGGGGGGGGGGATGGGAAGGGGAGTTGGGGGTGGGGGGGGAGTTGGGGGGGGCTGGTTTGGGGGGGGTACCCCTTTGTCCACCTTTTTTTCTGTTTTCTTTCTCACATCCTGCACAGAGCTCAAGTTTGGGCATCAGGTGGTCCGTTTTTTTCCCTGGCTCACCTTATGTAATCCTTACAAGGCACTTGGGCCACCACTATTGGGTGGATGACACACACAAGACTTAAAATCCTCACACTTAATGTGCGAGGCTTAAACAACCCGATAAAACGTTGTGCCCTTCTGTCCCTCTTAGAGCATTCTACTGCAGATCTGTGCCTCCTTCAGGAGACCCATCAGTTAACTAAGGACCACCACCGCCTTAAGTCCCGGGCCTTCCCCACACAACTATTCTCGTCCTCTTCCAAGAAAACAGCAGGGGTGACAATACTGGTGTCTAGAACATTTCCGGTCAAGGTGCTCAACCGGGAGGCAGAAATAAAAGGGAGACTGCTGGTATATAGATTCCTTGTGGCCAGCCAGACACTAATTGTGGTCTCAGTATACGCACCTAATGAGAGGCAGGAGGCATTCCTACAGCGTGTGCTAGCGGCGGCTACCGCGCACACGGAACGACATCTTTTACCGGGAGGTGACCTTAATCTGGTTTTCCATAATACCTCAGACCGTTCTTGTCAAAGGTCAGGACAGGTGGGGGCGCTTTAGAAGGCGGGTCATGCACACCTATGGGACCTTCATCTAGTCGACCTCTGGAGACATTTGCACCCACATAATACGGCGTACACCTATTATTCAGGAGTGCACAAGACCTATGCCAGACTTGATTACTTTCTTTGTTCCTCCCCAATGACGCAGTAGACGACGGACATAGACATTCTCCCAGCCTCATTATCGGACCATTGCCCGGTGATAGCCTCCTTCTCACTCCCACCGGTATCACCTCCACAGCGGCACTGGCGTCTCCGGGACTCCCTCTTACAGGCATCATCGGTGGTGGACCAGATTAAATCCGCCATCACCCACTTCTTAGCTCACAACGACAATGCGGACACCACGCGAGCTACACAATGGGCGCCTCTTAAGGTGGTTCTGCGGGGCGAATTAATTTCAATTGCCACAGCTAATAACAAGGAACGGGCGCAGAAACAGGCGGAGATCACAGAGAGGGTGGTAGAACTGGAGCTAATGCACCAACACACAGGGGCGGCCCGGGCTTGGCGGCAACTCTGAGTGGAGAAGAAAATGCTAGCAGCGTTAGATCAAGATAAGGCGGAATATGCAGCCCTGCGCCTTTGACATGCCTACTACACCGGGGGGGGGGACAGATGCGGCCGACTACTCGCGAATAAACTGAGGGAGCAGCGCCTCAGGCGAGGAGTCCCGTCCATATGTACCAACACCGGCGACTTGGTCACTGAAGATAGGGAAATAGCGGAGGCCTTTCGGGCATTATACGGATCCCTATACACGGGCCATCCTTTAGATCCGCAAGCAAGCAAGGGATATCTGCAGGGTGTGAATCTTCCTTCCTTGAACACCGCCCAGGCGACACTCTTGGACAGAGCCATCAGTCTAGAGGAGGTAATATCCGCAATCGCGCGACTGAAACTTGGCAAGTCCCCTGGCCCCGACGGGTACTCAGCGGTCTTTTACAAGACGTTCTGCCATCCGGTGGCCCCCCTGTTGCAGGATCTCTATAACTTCTTTGCCCAACTGGGCGCAATCCCAGCAGAACTATTGGAAGCCGCAATAACAGTCATACCAAAACCGGGCAAGGATGCCACTCGCTGTAGCTCATACCGACCGATTTCGCTTTTCAATATTGACTTTCAATTATACACCAGTATTTTGGCGGGACGGTTAGCCCCCTATATGTCATAACTGGTGGCTTTATACCCCAGCGCCAAACGGGTCCTCCACCTAATCGAGGCCGGCTCGCGTACACGACGAGATTGTATGTTACTGGCAATTGGCGCAGAAAAGGCCTTCGACAGGGTTCACTGGCCCTACCTTGAGCAGGTCTTACAACACTTCGGCCTAGGGGAAGTCTTTTGTACTCGCAACCTGAACTGCTACAGACAACCCAATGCAGCGGTGCACGTCAATGAACATACGCCCTCACGCTTCACGATCGGTAGGGGAACGAGGCAGGGGTGTCCCCTCTCCCCTATTCTCTTTGCTCTATATATGGAGCCATTCGCACAAAGAATCCGGCAACATGCACTCATCAAGGGCATCAAATTTGGAGGGGACTTACACAAAATTAGCTTATAAGCGGACGATATACTACTCTCAGACCCAGTCCAATCGCTTAGAGCGTTATTTGTCGAAATGCACAGCTTTGCACCAGCCTCTGGGTTCAAAATCAACACAGAAAAATCTGTTGCGCTTAACATCTCACTCTCGGCCGAGACATTGGCTATAGTGTAAGACGAGCACCCTCTGCAGTGGTCCGGCTCCACAGTCCCATATCTGGTGGTACTCCTGGGTCCATTCCGGCTACTATTGCAGCGAACTACGAGAGACTCCGCACGCAACTTCGCTGCGAGGTTAGGAGATGGAAACGTCACACTGTCTCTTGGCTGGGCAGAATTGCGGCCACCAAAATGACCCTTCTGCCGCAGATACTGTACATCTTCCAAACCCTCCCCCTGCGCCCTCCGTCTGGTTGGATCCAACAGACACAGTCGGAATTGGCACGTTTTATCTGGCAGGGACGGCGCCCACGTTTCAAGCAGGCCATTGCGGTTCTCCCACCCGAACAGGGGGGTGTAGGGATACCCGGCTTGCAACCCTACTTCTACCGGCCCAGCTCCGGAGCCTGGTAGAATGGCACCAGCTGGAATCAGGCAAGAACTGGCTTTTCCAGGACCAGGCAGTGGCCGGGATGCCCTTGCAGGGGATCCCTTTCTTACCTAAACACCATCGACCACCCAACCTTTATGCATCTTATGTTACAGGTACCGTCATGGAAGTGTGGGATCGGGTCTCCACCAAGCACGAACTGACCTCCTTTCCTTCTCTCCTGACGCCCCTATTTGCCAACCCTGCCTTCATCCCAGGTCTTGTCCCTACTGCATTCAGGACATGGTGGCAATCCCCTTGCAGGTCCTTGGGGCATTTTTTTAACTTAGATGGCATCCTCTCATTTCATCACATGAAGGAGGACTACGGCATTCCAGAGGGGGACAGGCTACCCTACCTGCAAATCCGGCATTGGGCTCTTCAACCACAAGTTAGACCAGGTGCACAACGTCACCGTACTGCATATGAGAAGTAGTTAGTCACACGCACATCAGACAAGAAACTGATTTCGGACCTATACCAACACCTACTCGTCACCAACTTTCACACATACAACGCAGGCAGATGCCGGTGGGAGAAGGAAATAGGGTGGGCGCTGACCCCCAAGGAGTGGCGTGGCATTTACTACAGAGCGAGGCACTCCGCGTATCACGCAGGACTCACTGAGACCCTGACTAAAGTGGTTACCTACTGGTACCACAAACCTGAGCGCCTCCACCAATTTGATCCTCGCATTAGTGACCGCTGTTGGAGAGTCAGTGGGGAAGTGGGGACGCTGGAGCATTTGCTCTGGAGCTGCAACCGGATTCAGGACTACTGGGGTTCAATACTTGACGAGATAGATGCACACTTAGACACCCAACTACCCCGGTTACCATCTTATATCATGCTAGGGCTGCCCACGCCTTGATGTATCCCCTGAAATCGCGGTGAGGTCGTCTCATTGGGATAGCTCTGGGGGCAGCCACACAAAATATATTGGCACACTGGAGGACACTGCAGGCCCCCCCACACACAGGCTGGTTACATAGTTTATGGGCGGTGCTTGACATGGAGAAACTGTCTCTGGGGCTGGCGGGACGAGGGGAGGAATTCCCGAAACTGTGGAGACCCTTCCTGACCCTACTCACTGGGGAGTTTCGGGAACTGAGTTGCCCTAAATACCTTCGCCTCTTGAGACTGGCAGATACCCCAATCCCGGAAGTGCACAAAAAGCCCCGGGGTGGGCGGAAAGCCATTTCCTGCTGATCTGACACCCCCTTTCCCCTTCCCTTGGTGGGGTTTCCCCCCCCCTTTCTCTTTTGATTTGTGTACAGAGGGGGTGGGTGGGGGTGGGTTCTGTTGAGTTGTTTTGGGGTTCTGTGAGACCAATATTGCTGATTACCTCCTGAGTAAACTCTGCACTGGACTGTTGCCCCTGCGCAGGAGTGTATACTGCATATTCTATGATGAGTTTGAAGTCCTATGTTCTTGTTTTATGTAATTCAATAAAGAGATTTAAACCATAAAGAGATGCATTATATGATCTTTCCTAAACTGGAGTAGGTTTGGGGCAGCACTGACAGATATGGGAATGTTTCCCCAATTTGGGGGTGCACAGAAGAAAGGCCTGCTGGCTTGTTTTTAGGTACCTCTTACCAGACAGAGCAAACTGTCTGATTAGAAAAGACCTATTGTGGGTTTACAAGAACGTACATTGGGCTTACAGCGCCCCATGTATTACCATTGTTTGGCTTTGTCACGAATTTGCTTGCTTCTTACTAGATGACTTACCTTGTGCCTCTTGTATTTGTCCCATCCTTGTGATTTAAAGACTTGTATCCTTCCATGGGTCACTTTTAATGAACTATTTTTTTCTTTTTGCATAAGCACTTCTTGAGAGTACATGTGTTATATAGCTTGTCTCTCTTTTGTGTGCTTCTCACCCATGCTCCATGTTCGTGTTAGTGTATCGCCACGGTGAGATCGCACCTCACGAACCACAAACCACGTGACCTCATAAGTGATCTCAGCTGATTGGCCCTGGGCAATATAACAGTCACAGAGACCAGTTACCAGCCAGGGAGAGTGGAGCACAAAACAGGTCTGCAGACGGCAGGGACCTTTGATGTTGTAAGTAAACAGCCTACAGGCCTCACGTTACCGCAATGGTCTTTTTTTGCGAGACCCTCAACTCACTTTAAGCTTCTGTCCTCTGATACATGCATATTAGAGTTTGACTACAGGGCCTCTCCCAACCGCCCCTTGATGAGTATAACTTACCCGAGTCTGTGATAGTTGCTGCTACCTTTATGTCAAAATAACACACACTCAGGACATTTTGTTTATAAATGTATTGGGTTTTATAATACTGGAATGATTGTGAGTCTCAATGATTTCACTGTGCACTACGTGTACCAAAAAGAGAGATTAGTCTGAAATCCAGACAGACCTTTAGATACACCAAAGTATGGTACTACTATCTACACAGTAATAATGATAGAACAGTATAAACCATGTAAAAGCTGTCATGGGGCATCAAAAGTCTATAGAGGACAAAATATGTCTTTATGGGAAATCTATATTAATGAAGATATAAGGAGATAGAAAATATACCAATAGAGTTAACATAGCCATACAAAACAATTTGGCATACCTTTTTTCCACAGGTACTTCAAAAATATGGCTAGTATATCACTTTTTACCTGCATGCATAAGCTTACCTTTTGCATGCCACGGTTTTTCTGTAAAATTGTTACAGTGGTGTACCACTGGGGGAACCACTTTCACGTTCTTCGCCCTAAGGAATGCCCAGGATCTATGTAAGGCCAATAGAGTAGGGCAGACTCACGTTTTTAACCCTGGGGCTATAGAACCACAATATCCTGCTTGCCCCCTGTATTTACAGTTTTAATATTTCCCATCGCTCGTACGAATAAAGGTATACCTTGGGTGGATGAGGAATTTTTATCTAATAGTATATAACCTCCAAAAAAAAGAATTTCTTCAAAGAGCTCCCTAGAATACTGTCAAGCTTACCCGGACCAGACGATGACGCATGTCACTACGGATGTATGACAGTACAACGCGATCATTTTGATCGCAGTACTTTACATCGCGGTTTTTACAACGCAAGTCATTACAACGACTTGTTTTGGAGGGCGCTGGATTGAGGATTAATATGATTTTCTATTCAAACTCCAGCCCACGTAACAGTAGGGAAGGTGTTGGAATAGAAAATCACACTATTCCTTAACCTAGAGCACCATCCAGCGCAAGTCATTGTAATGACTTGCATAGTAATGGCTCCATGGTAAAGGTTGTGCGGTGTAAACACTGCGTTGTAAACGTTGTTTCCCGCCACTACTAGAGTGGGATAGGGTTGTATAAAAAAGGTTTTTTCTTTTTTCCAACCAAAGAGTGTGGTGGAGTAGAGGTGTAATTTAAGCTCCTTATCACACTGCCACCTATAGATGAGGATACCACATAGGCTATCAGAAACAAGCTGACCTAGCATAGGGAGTATTTTTCCCAAACTCCCTGTCACTTCGTGCTTTTTTAACCCTATCCAATGGGGGCACCAGAATAAAACTGATATTCAGCCTACCACAGGAAATAGTTTTACTCACACTACCCTTATTGTGATCGCACTATGCCCCTTACTCAAACATACTGCTCATCTAATTAAAAACACTTCAGCTTTTCTCCATTAGATTCTGGTAGCCCACACAAGGCACCATTCGAGGGAAGGTATGAGGAGAGAACCCAATAACCAGCATGTCACCTGCGGGTGAATGGGGGTTCTTTTCCTAAAGAAAGCATTGTCCAACAGACAACTGAGATTTTCCCCCTTTCCCATTTGTATAGCAGATGTAGTTTGTGTGAGCATCATTCAGTCAGGGAGCAGTACGTGCCTGGTTGGGTTTCTTTCTCCCAGAATACCACCTGTGTGTATTGTGCTTAAAATAATCCCCTTGCCAGGCTTAAAACTCCCTGTTTAATACATACATGTCACCCCTAAGGCCCACAGGACAGGGTGCATTGCAATTAAAAATGTGGACTTGTATTTTTACGTTTTACATGTCCTGTTTAGTGAAAAACTCACTAATTCGTTTTTCACTACTGTGAGGCCTATCTCTCTCAAAGGATAACATTGGGTTACCCTATTACATACATTTAATACGTGCTAACCTTTGAGTGGGAGCAGGTAGGAAAGTCATGCTTGGTGACTGAGGAATTATGATTTAAATTCCTCTTTAATGGTAGAGCCGGACTTTAAGTCGCAATTCTAAAAATGCCATTTTTAGAAAGTTGGCATTTTTCTGCCCTAACCATTTGGGTCTGCAGCCTGTCCCTGTGTCACATGACTTCTTGTGAGTAGCAGATAGCTTTTGTATATTCCTCCCAGACAGAGACAAAATAAAGGTGGCCAAGTGTGCCTGAATGGGCCATCTATGGCTGGATGGGGTTGGGAAGCAGTGAGCAGCCCCACTTGCACAAAATTTCCTGAGATACACACAAAGAGCTTCACACTATCCTGTTATGCCTGAAGACATAGTGGGACTACGGCAAGGAGGTAGGAAATTACAGACACTTCTAGGGGGGAAGCCTCCAGAAGTTTGTAGCACTTCAAAGTGGTGTAAGAAGGGGACCCTCTGACCCCCTCTTCAACTTACTTCCTGGACCATAGGAAGCACTCCCAGCAGACTACCTGGGGCTGTATACTTCAGCACCCTTGGAAGTGATGCTAAAGGTAGGCAGATATCCCAAATCCAAAACTTGGTCCATAGGAAAACTTTGACCAACAAGTGCTCCGCCAGGACCTTCCTGCTCGTCGATCTGCCTAAGGTGTATCGTAAGTCGGTCTGACAAAGCGGCACTTCCTGCTTTGTTCTTCTCTGCAGCAGAAAATCAAGTTCAGCAGAAGGGGGATCCAGCCTCATGGAGCTATCCTGTGCAGCTCTGTCCCACTGGAGATCTTTTATACCCAAAAAAAGAGACAAAGTCCAAATGAAGGAATCTGAACAGCAACTTCGCTCAGCTGCTCCCCGACAACAATGCCTTTCCCTCGGACACCGCCAGCTGACTTGCTCTGCTGTACTTTACCTTCTCTTTAAAAATGTCTTCTAAGTTAGAAGGTAAGCGAGACCAGGCGCAATCCATTTAGTGTATCCGACCATCACACCATCGCGGTCGGCCATTACGTTTGCCTTTGCCTCGGTCTTGGGCGACCTGATGTCCACAGCTTGCTCTTTGATCTTTCAGGAGCTATTTTTCACCTTAAACTTTAAAAAATCATTAATCTTGGTCTACTGATTGGGATTTTGCTCTATGTTTCTAACTTGGTGTGGGGTGTTTCTTGCGTTGTGTTTTCATTGTATTGCTGTTTAAGTGCTGCATAAAGTTTACACATTGCCTCTCAGTTAAGCCAGACTACTTTCGTGCCAAGCTACCAGAGGGTTAAGCACAAGTTAATTTATTGAGTTTTTGTGGTTCACCCTGACAAAAATGGTGGCTGTCGCTTGTGTAGGGTATTAACCATGCCCCTCAAACTACAACCCCATTTCTCACAATATTGTTCTGCCTCACAATGTTTATTTATATATGAGCAGACCACAACCCCTTCATCCCTCAATACTGTAAAATAACTCACCACTTTTCTTCCCGTCTACGCCAAGAGCCTATTTCCAGCAGGGAAAAATTGGATGGGATAATCAGCAACCTGATAAACACCTTGGGGTGGGGTATTTACTGGATCCTGGAGATATCTCCAAATAAGACTTGCTACTCTCAGAAAAAGGTACAACCTGCAGCCTAAGAATTTATTGCATTATGATCTGCTTATGGTGCCTTATTTGTTAGCAGGGCTTTTGCCCCCAGTAAAATGTAGCAGGTTTTATCTGGTAAAATCTGTAAAGGACTTTGTCAATGAAAGCTAGGTAAGAAAACAGGCACATCAATGTGAAACAGACACCCCAGAGTGTGTTCATCTAAAAGTTACATAAAATGGTAGAAAAATGATTGGTGAGGTTACTAGGAATGTGGCAATCACATAAAACAACCGCCATATATTTTTGTTTGATAGGGTCTGATACAAACTGAGAGTTTAGAAGAAAACAAACAGCGTCCAATCTCAATAAAAAAGCCTCCAATCTTGAAGAACATTTGTCATTGGGCATTCCCTGACAAATCCCACCTTTTGACAAGCAAAATCTAAAATCAAGAGACAACTTGTCCCAAAAATTGAAAGAAAATACTGGGAGGGACACAGAGAGAGAATAAAAGCAGAAGCGTAGAAGTGTGGGAGTGAGAGAGAACGAGAGCGAGGCAGGCAAAAGATAGAGAGCAAGACATATAGATGATGAGTGTTTGATAGTCATCATTGAACATTCTGCATACTAAATGCTGTCACTGTTCTTCACAAATTCGAATTCATAAAACAAACCCAGAAATTCTACATTAAGGAGCTTGCATAAACTTCAACCTTTGCATTTAAATTACAGTCCCTACATACTCACCAACAGATGTTTTCCCCTCAAACAGTTATAGACATCACTAAAATGGAAGGCAGCTTTTAAGACGCTTGAACAGCGCACCAGGTCATAGGTCATGGTAATATTATTTTTAGACGGTGCTGTGCTTAATTTGTGACAGTGGTTAAATGATGCTGGCCACTGCCACTCCTTTTTGTAGACCTGGACTTATTATTTATCATCTTTGATAGGAGAGAAGAGTAGAAAGGAGGAATGAAAGAGACATAAGAAAATTATGACAAAGGGAAAAAGCAAGGCTGAAAAGGAACCTACAATGGTAATATAAATGAAGCCTAGGGAGAAAGAAAGAAGGTTGCAAGAGGATCAAGTCAGCATTGGTGTCCAGCATGCCGTGCATTCCACAGCTTTGGTTGCAGCGCCTAAAAATCTTTGTGCAACTCGATTTTTTTAAATGTATTTACAGACTGAGCACTGAGAAGTATAAACCATAGAATACCCCAACATTTAGAGGTGCTACTGCTGAGTGAACTAATATTATAAGTGCATATCAAAAGGCGAGAAGGGGATTGGATAGACGAGTGGGGGGAGAGAGACATTTCACTCTTGACTGGAAAAGAAATCACTGAAGGCTGGAAATGGCCAGCAGTGACGTGATTTGATATGCAGTCCACATCATCCTAACCATAACTTCAGTGATGGTCTTGAAAAGCGTACATATAGTAAGTATTTAAGCACTAACAAAGAAGTTGTTTGCATTTTCAATCAGTATGTGGAGATTAAACACATGTACCTGGAAGATCCATTGTCTTCAAAGTCTTGATAAACTGAAGGTGTCCAATCATAATATTGGTGTCAATGACAATCAGTAGGTTTGAGCAGGATGTGTTCACTAGAAAGAAGAGAACAAAATACAAGGACCATAGTATTAGTCCTGTGAAGCAATACCACACAGTCATGAACCTCATGAAAAAGAAAATAATATATTACCCAGATCAAGGGCTGTACACACTACACATGGAAATACTCATACATGCCATGCATGCACTTCTTCAGGGCAGCAATATGAGTTAGTATGGTAGAGAATGAACCTCAGAGGATCTCAGGATATTATGCAGTAGCAGAAACGTCTGACTTCCAGCTTTCGCCTAGCATATCTGTATTTGCAGTCTATTGATGCCCTCCGTTTTCCACAAGTAACTCATCGTTCCTACCTCTCCAAATGTGTGGTAAGATACGGAGATCCTCTGAGGTTCATTCTCTACCAGACTAACTCATATTTCTGCCCTGAAGAAGTCCCAATGTGCAAGGGACGAAACACGTAGGCTGTGTCTATGTCCTTATGTTTAACAAGATGAAAATAAAGAAAAAAACTTTCAAACATGCATTTGTCCGTGGTAGTTTGACCAACAAATTGGATCTCTACAGAAGCAGGATTGTATTAACTAATCACGATTCTTGCACTGGATTTATTTACGTGACTTCCAAGTATTGTGTCATGCATTTGTCTGTGGTATCTAGACCAACAAATTGGATGTTTAAACTAGCTGGACAGTATTAATTAATCAGGACTCTTATGCAAGAACTTCTTTTGTGTTTTTTCTTTTGTGCTATGGCTTTGAAAAGACTTTCTTTGTACATACAGAGTGGTTCTCCCATATCATTTGCATTTTACATTCAGTGGTCGATGAAGAAAATCACTTAAGCATCAATTTCTTGGGGAAAGTATGGCAAGTATGCATTTGCCAATTCAAATGGAAAGGATCCTTGAGCAAAATGTATACCTTTGTATGAGTAATGGTCATACTCAAAGAAATTAATCTAACAGAGAATGGAGGTTTTGTTTGCTCTCAGATGTGAGGTGGAAGCTTTCAATCACCTGATCCAGGCCAAAAAACCTTTGGGAATCATTAACCAACATGCACACTGATTTGGCAGTACAAGTTTCAGAATAGCAGAGGAATAAACGTTTCCTCCAATTGTTCTACATGTTCATCTCCCTAAGTTTAGACTTTGGAAAAAATGCTTATACAAAGTCTGAAAAACAAGGAAAGAAGGAATGTTATAGAAAAGGTAAGCTTAAAAGAATTTTGCCACTGTGTTTTCAACATGTATACCAGTAAAATTGTGAACAGTGTCTTCAGGAGAATCAATGTCCATGCTGGTCAGTTCCCCACATGTCTGCGCCACAGCTAAATCCAACTTTTTTTCACTCCGGGCAGTATGCAGCTCTTCCACTATCTGCATCTATATCAATCAGGGAATAGAATTCAATTAAACACAACAGAGGGAGAATTAAACAATAGTAACTAAATAAAGACTATATGACAATATTGACAACAGCAAAAGACATCAAAATAAAGGAGGGATTTGTCCCTTACAAAATATTCCAATTTTTGCATCTGCCTAAAAACTAGACAATTCATAACACAAAGAATAAATATCAGGTACCTTGAAAATCTGTAACCATGAAAAGCCAAGTTAAATAGCGACAGAACAGCAGTTCTTGAATTTCCACCACATGTAAGCAACACATAATTAAATAAATCTACATCTTCCCCTTTGCAGTTTAGTTTAATTAAAAAAAAACGCAGGGTTAAATGGCTACAATAGATCATTTTTTTTGTGAAAGCTAGGGAGAGCCTCAAACTTGTTGGTTATTAAGGACAACTACAAAACACACCAGAGCAAACACACCAGAGATTACTGCCAGCTCTTTTCAGGTTTCTGTAGTGGTATGAAGTATGCAGTATGCTCTTTACGAAAGAAGACTGTTAAGCTCAACTTGTGAGGGGGAATAACTTTCCTTATAAAAGACAAAATGTATGGAATATTCTTAAATTATCAATTAACAAGCTGTGATGTTCTAGGTCTACAGGAGACATAACTACTTCTGAAGGATCAAGCTAAGATGAGGCACAGCCTGCACTTAAAATAATATATGACAGCTGCTAAGCCTAAAACTGCACAGGGTTTGGACTCTTCTGCACAAGGCTATCCTATTCTCATTCACAGAGGATAAAACAACCCTCATTTACAATATTTAATAATTAATGGCCAGCATTTGGCTACAAATTTTTCACTTTAGTTGCAAAGTTACTAAAGTTGTAAAAATGGACAATGGAAGCGCAGAGTATTTAGTGACAAATTATCCAAATTTGATAGAATTGCTTAGACACTTCAAATAGAAGGGGTGGTGAGGGAAGAGGGGCCTCACAGCAAAAACTTTCAGGAAAACAAATACACATTATAGAAGACATGGTACTCCTAGATACACGGTGATTGCACTACCAAACAGAGAAAAACAATGCCTTTTACCATATACAATTTACATCCAGCTTGATAGAATATTCACAGTGCCCAGTGAGACATCCCCCTTTGTTTGTATTTCAGATAACACACTCATTGACTTGCAATTGAGACTGGAGGATGACAAAGCAGCTAGAACTCTAGAAATGGCTGTTTTAATGTATGTTTATGCAGCAAACTCCAAACAGGTTTCAGGTCCACTCTTTGTGGTTCTTTATTTCACCAAATATGCCATTTCTGTTGGCCATGTGACCAATGCTGGCTGCCAATTCTAAGACGTTTTGCATGTATTTCGAATATGATACTTCACTATCAATCATATATACAGCATAGCAATTAAAAGTTCTATTTTATATATACCATTGTGTATTTTCTTACTTGACCTAAAGGCTACCAGGCATACCTTGGACCTGTTGCAAGCCTAAAAAAGTGCTCAACATACTTTACAACCATCACCCATTCCCAGGGTATTTTCACATCATCAGAATACATTTTCCACTGTCACATGAACATTTTGATCAGTTAAGTTTTCTTCTGGAAAACTTGCCAATCACTCTAGCAGCACTACATGTTGAATCTAGCAAATTAGTCAATCTCATGGTGGTGAAGTCCTGTTTTTCAGATGGTATGCTCTTGCCCACTGCTCTTACTTCAGTATGTAGGAAGAACAGTTACAATCCTATATCTACTTGCCATCTGGTCTTAAATCCCAAAGGTCGCCTGAAACTCATGTTACTAAGTGCCTCACACATTTCAAATAAACAAAACCATAGTACTTCCTCTGCTCTTATTTCATACTAATTCTACTACAGTGTCACTGATTCCTTATTGTAAGTGAATGAAGCACTCAAAAGTACATACGTTTCAAATTCGCTATATTATTTGCATTATGCACAAAGTAGTAGGTCCTAGAAAATGTTAATATTCATTTTGGATGATCAACAATAAATTGAGTTACATACATTGACATAAAGAGAAAACTAAAATATATCCAGAGAATAGTTAAATAAGTTCTGTCACCAGAGAATCAATGTGAGTGATTGTCACGGTTAGGCGATAGGCTGTGTATGATTCCGTGTATGTGGACTTCAAATCCCAGAATACCGGCAACAAGAGTCATTCTACACTTTCTTCTCTCTATCTAAACTCCTTCCTCCCACTTCCTCTTGCTTGTCACCTGAGGCCGACAGTGTTTGTTTCCTGGGAGGAGTGTGTTTCCCTGTGTTCTACATTGGAGTACTTTGGATTATCCTGTTTTTTTCCTGATCGCGCTGGAGTTGAAGCGCGTTATCAGCTTGCTTTCCTTTCTTAAATTATTTGTTAGAAAGCTCACATTTTCTAAACACGTTCACGCTGGAGCGCTGACGCGTTGTGGGCCGTACTTCCTTCTATAGCGGTTCTCGTGGTAGAGAGCCGCTGTGTTTTGTATTTTCCTGCTTTAAAGTTATCGCCCAAGTGAAACTGTATCCGCATTACGACTGGAGGTGCAACCTGCGCTGAGTCTGTTGCTAGATGGATGGTTTATCATATAGTGAAACGTTTGGTTGCAGGACTGTGAAGGCAACTTGGTATTCTATGACTTTTCCTTTACATTATTTATTTATTTTTCTCTTTTTGTGCCTTTTTTGCTTGGAGTAAATGTGGCAGTATATCACAGTAAGTGAAGCATAGTTTACACAACTGCTGTAAGAGAATAATTAGAGGGCGGGACAGGGTTTCACTCACCTTGTGTTCTGTTATAATTCCGCTACAGGAAACCTGGGGCACGTAGAGAAGTGAAGACTACAACTTCTGACGCTCATCACTAGAGGTTTCTGCTGCTACCTTTTTGTTTTGTTTGTCCCTTTTTACCCTTTCCCCGGTTATGGTATAATCAGTGAAGTGACCACGTACACTCACAGGTGCTGCCATATAGGGGAGAAAGGTAATTTAGCATCCCTCCTGCTGTACCCGGCTTTAAGGTTAGTGAACCTTTATTTGTTCATGACAGAGATCAATGTGAATATAATGATAACACAATTAAATCAATGATACGTCAATGAAGCAAGAATATTTTTGTTGGCGTGCTTATGCAGATTAGCCTCCAGTATCTTCAGGCAGTATAAAAGGTATCATTCATAAAGGTAATTTCTGATCAATTTAATAAAAGGAATACCTTACCTTTATATTGGATTATTATTCACTATAAAAACTATGCTTTGAAGGAAACATATAGATAGTACAGGTCAAAAGTTAGAGATTAAAATGTATAATCCTGGAACCTTCATTGGCGGCCATAATGGCGGCAATAACAGATCTTAAAGGAGTGTTGGAACCAAAAATAGACACTAACAGTGGAAGTGAATCTTTTGAGGGCAGACTTCAGGAAAATCTCTGCAAAAGGTAACAGCGCCGGAAGGATATATCACGCAGTTACAAGCCACCTCGCAGGGTCTTGAATAACAGGTGAAGACCCTCAAGCAACACCAAGACGCCCTAGCAGCCAAGCTCGAGGACCAGGAAGGCCGGGCTAGACAGAATAACTTGTGGGTGGTAGGGGTGCAAGAAGGAATGGAGGGACCCAGTGTGGAGATCTTTCTTGAAGACTTGATAAAACAACATTTATGCCCCAAAAAAATTTCAAACTTTTTAATTATCGAACAAGCACACAGAACCCCAGGCCCGAGGCCTCGACTGGGGGCACCTCCCAGAACATTATTGCTAAAATCCTCAATTTTAGAGATAGAGGCGTAATCCTACAAGCAGCCAGAGCTCCTGAGGACTTACAGTATGAAGATGCAACGATCCGATTCTTTCCGGACTTTATACTTCAAGTACAGCAGCTAAGCCGCAGTTTTGAGACAGTCAAAAAAGAGCTATGTGCATAAAATACATGATGTTCTACCCGGCGCGGCTGCGCGTAGTGGCGGAGGGGAAATCTTGGTATTTCGCCACACCGGAAGACGCCTGGTAGTGGCTTGAAGGATGGTGAGAAGTGAAGCAAAAGGTAGCTAGGAACAGAGATGCGGTAAATCCCAGACACTGACCAGCCTGCGAGAATACGCAGCAAGGAAGTTGATATACAGTGACAACTGGGAGAAGCATCACCTGAAATGTAGATGAGTGGTTTGAGTTGGGATGGGGGGCCAGGGAGGGGGGGGGGGGGAGGCCGGACTTAAAAGAAATAACAGGTCAAGGAATTGTTATTGAGACACTGTACAGGGCAACAAACTTTAAGGCTCATAGAAGGGCGGGGGCGTGGATGAGAATGGAGTGAAGAGAGTACTCCAGCCCACCCTAACATGAAGTAGTTCTATGTGGCGACAGGCTCTCTGCAAGTTGAGGAGGTGGGTAGTTCTAAGTCTGTCAAGCATGGAAGAAGGGTGGGGGTGAAATTAGAGGGGTTTTGTCCCCACCAGTTGGGAGTGTTTATTAGTTTAGTTATTTTCTGCTCAGGGATGCAAATTGCTTGTTCATACGAAGAAGTAGCATGGTGGATGGCCAGAAAGAGGATGCCCGAGGGCAAGTACACCCAGAAAGTCACAACAGGATCCATAGGCAGGACCAATTTTCAAGATGGCGCTTACGATTTTGACATGGAATGTTAATGGGCTCAGTAGTAAAATTAAAAGGACGCTCGTGCTACAGTATCTCCGTAGACATAGCCCGGATGTGATTCTGCTTCAGGAAACCCACTTACAAGGTAATCATTGTAAGGCACTAGATAGATGTGGCTATAAGCTGCAGTTACACACGGGGTACACAACGGGTTCCAGGGGAGTGGCCATTCTAATTAAAACATAGACGCCAGTGGGCAGATGAGTAGCACTTTCGGCAAGGTGGGAGGGGAAGATCCTGAATTTTTGCTCAGTGTACGTCCCTACTCAGCTACATGCAGATACCTTTGCACAGTTTGGAAAGATTATCCTAAAGATGCTAATGGGCACGCTGGTCTTGGAGGGCGATATGAATGCTGTGATGGACCCACATATTGATAGACTGACAGCAGGAAAGGAACCACTGAAGGGGTTCATAGAGGCAATGGGAATGTCGGATCTGTGGAGGGCACATAATCCAATAGGTTGTCAGTACACGCACAAATCAGAAGAACATAAAACTCACTCCAGACTTGACTACATCTTTACCTTGACCTCGCAAGTGGAACAATTCCGAAATACAAAGGAAGGGGTATCTCAAACCACTCACCTGTAATTGTCCAATTACAAGGACCACGTAGAAACACCACCTTGCCTCCAAGGTTAGATCCATGGTATTTTAGAAATAAACACTTTGTCTAGAAGGTACAGACGCATACCGTACACAATTTTGAACTTAATGAGGGCACAGTGGAGTCAGCCTCTACACTGTGGGAAGCATATAAAACAGTGGTTAAAGGGTTTATCCAGGCAGAGATAGGAATCCACAAGAAACAGCAAGTTAAAGAGGAGGTAAACCTGGAACTCGAGATAACTCCACTGGAGGAGAAATTAAGGGAGGAGGGAAGTATTGATAGCGGGGTGGCTAGGCACCTAGTACTTAGGCAACAGGAATTGAAAAAGCTGGGTGGAAATAAGGCAAGACTACACGCACTAGCAGTCCAAAGGAGAATCCAAGACGAAAGGGACAAAGCTAACAAGATGATAGCATGGCTGGAGTACAGAGATAGGGATAGAAGCTGGGTTCCAGAAATGCAAATACCAGGTGGAGAAAGCAAACACACAGGGAAAGAAATAGCAGAGGAATTTGCCATATACTACAAGGAGATATATACCTCCACTACGAAGTGCACGAAGGAGGATTGTGACAAATTATTGCACAAAATCAAGCTCCCACGGTTAGGGACGGTTGACAGACAGGCCCTGGAACAAGAAATAATGTCAGAAGAGGTCATTAGCGCCTTATCAGAGCTACAATCAGGGAAGGCAGCTGGCCCCAATGGATTACTGGTTGAATTGTATAACATTGTGGCTAGTAAGGTGGCCCACATCTTTTAAATATGTATATGGACGCGAGGGAACAAGGGGAACTACTGTTGGACCTGCGCACAGCCACAATTGTAGTAATCCGAAAGAAGGGCAAGCCACCAACCGAATGTGGACCATACAGACCTAAACAAATGTCAGAAGGGGCAGCAGTTCTCCTATCTATAGACGGCCAAATGGCGTTTGATAGTATCGAAAGGCAATTTATATTTGCCACCCTGGACAGATTAGGTTTTGAACCAGAGTACTACTCCTAGGTAAAACTTCTCTATCAAAACCCCCAGTCCAGAGTGAAAGTAAATGGAGAGGTGTCCCACTCATTTTCCCTCGGTAAGGGTACGCGGCAGGGATGCCCGCTGTCACCAATGGTCTTTGCCCTGGCGCTGGAGCCTCTGGCGACGTGGGTCCATAATGACCTAGTGATGCAGGGGATACCAGGAGGAGGGGATAGGGAACATAGGATATCGCTCTATTCCGATGATATTCTCATGTATCTGATTAAACCATATAGGTCAGTCCACAGTCCTCCATATCTTCCAGCAGTTTGGTACCTACTCGGGACACATAATCAACTGGACAAAGTCCCTCATGTTTCCTCTGGCGGGGGAAATCCCACAGAGATTGAAGGTTTCCTCTCCCCTGCAAATCAAAACTAAATGTACGTACCTGGGCATGCAGATTTCCAAGAAGGATGACGACTTTCTGGCGGAGACCATGTATCCCCAGATACAGAGACTAGGCAGGGACGTGGAACACTGGAGGAAACTGCCAGTGTTACTGATGGGGAGAGCAGTCCTTTTCTAAAATGATGTCCCTGCCCATATTACTATATGTGATGCAAAATACCAAAGAAAGTCTTCCAAGACCAACAGTGAAATACGTAAACTCCTTTGGGATGGAGGGAGTGCTATGATAGCCCTAGGTAAGCTTCAGAGGGGTGCATATGAAGGGTGGCTAGCTGTCCCTGATATTATTAAATATTACTGGGTCTGGCAATTAATGATTGGAATTTCGCAGACCGCTGAGACCCGGCATACAGGGCGGATCATTGGGCGATGAGGGAAAGGGGTTATTTGGCAGCACTATATGGCGGACACATAGATAAACACCTTCCCCCACATACGTGGTCGGTAGTAGGGATTTGGAAAGAAGCGACGAAACACCCTGGGTGGGATGGCAAATAAACAGGTAGAACGCCACTCTGGGATAGAGGCCAGTTGAGAGAAGTGGGCGGCTTGAGGGAGACCTTTAAGAAATTAGAACTACTTGGGGTAGAGAAACTAGAAGACACATGGAGAGGTCAGAAACCGCTGACTTTCCAGGAGCTTCAAAGCGAATACGATCTAGCAGAAACGGAAAGGTACAAATTTTTACAACTAAGACATGCGCTTCACCAACATATGAGAGAGGGGGACACACTCCCAGACTATTCTCTGGAAGATAGGCTGCTGATGGATCCGATGGAAATAAAGGCAACCTCCCTGACATACAAAAAGTTGCTGTATAATTCTCCCAGTCCAATAGACCCACTCCAGGCAGCACGGGAAAATGACTTAGGACTATTAGAAGATGACGACTGGGGAGAAACGGTACAAAGTCCCCGGGAAGTGGCAATTAGAGCCAGGTTCCAGTTGGTGCAGCTGTGCATATTACACAGATCCTATGCCTTTAGACCGCTACTTCACAGACTGGGACATGGGTCATCCGATTTTTGCATGAGGGAATGTGGAGAAATTGGTACCTTTTTCCATATTTTATGGTACTGTAAATATGTGAATGCTTACTGGAAGGAAGTGGCGAGAGTCATGTAATAATAATAATAATAATAAAAATAATCCACATTTGTAAAGCGCGAACAATCACCCGTAAGGGTCTCCAGGCGCTGGGGGCCATTGGGAAGATTAAGTAAGCTATTGCCCAGAGTCTCCTGGTGCTGGGCTAACCTGCCGCCAGAGCCGGGGATCGAACCGTGATCCCCAGATTCCAGCGTCAGTCACCCTGGCCGCGGCTCAACACTCCTTAGAGGTTATGGGGATAACAATCCCAGTAGAGCCACACTGGCTGCTTCTGTGTGTAAGGGGGGGAAGAAATATGGCCGAAATATACCACCTTTTGGGTGAGAATTGCGGGGATGGTGGCAAAACGAAACATCGCTCAAAAATGGGGTGCATCTCATGCAGCACAGTTGAAAGATTGGGAGAGCGACTTGGACTGATGTTCCAATGTAGTGAAAGTGATGTATAAAGCTAGAGGCTATCCGCACAAATGGGACAAAGTACGGGGATCTGGCAGAACTATCGGGGTATTTATACTGAGTGGGGAGAGGGGGCCTGTTGTCATTATGGGTCAGAAGAAATGATTTGTATTTGTGGCCATGCTATAGACTTAGAGGATACATCGTGAATATGTAACCGTGACTTTGTGATCATGTAATTAACATTGGGTTTGTGGTTTTAGATCTAGTTCTTGGGTTTCTAATGTTGCTCAGGTTCCACCCTACCATGTGGGCAGCACAATGTGCTTAGGGGTGAGCTAATTAAAATGTAAAATGAGGTTTTCCCCCATTTCGAAAGGGTCATTTTAACAGGTATGTGCAGTAGGGTTGAAGCTGCTGCTGCCAGGCTCCACAGGGTAGGCTCAAAGCTTTGTTTTCACAGTCACCTCAGCGGATGGCAAAATAGGTGCAGCAGTGCAAAAGTGGCATCTAACTTTCAAATGCAATGGGTGTACCTCTGCACCACATACTATAGCCGAACAGTAAAACTAAATATGCCAATCAGGTTTAAGCCCACTTCAATATGTTTTAGGGGGCAGAGAACATAAACAGCTATTCATTGCGGAGTGTAACAGTATTAGCGCAGATAACCTTAAAAAAGAAGGGTAATTATTTTGATTTTTAGATTAAGGATCATAAACATATTGCCCTAGCAACAAAAGTCTTTAAAAGGAATTTCAATATTTTGTGTAAGGTCTCTTTAGTTTGCCACCATACATTTGTTACTGAACATTTGTCTAGCGAAAACATGAATATATATGTAACTTTAGTCGATCACAGGAA
Organism: Lissotriton vulgaris; assembly: GCF_964263255.1. Classification (NCBI taxonomy): domain Eukaryota; kingdom Metazoa; phylum Chordata; class Amphibia; order Caudata; family Salamandridae; genus Lissotriton; species Lissotriton vulgaris. The sequence continues at coordinate 771,384,554 of NC_141685.1, read as the reverse complement.
GCTCTGGGAATGGCTAGACAAAAACAGGGCCTGAAGGAGAATATATCATGTTAGCTCACTTGTATAATGATTTAAAGACAAATGTTCGGGGGCGTGGCCAAGATGGCAACGGAGCGAGCCATCTTTTCTCAAGCTCCTGCCCGCCGTCTGCAATAATAGCCTTGTCTCGCACTCTCTGAGAGCGGAGCAGTGAAGTTTTCGCAACCGGAGTCGTGGTCTGCCCTGCTCCACCGGTGAGAGGTCTGGTGGCGGGCCGGGAGCTGTGTACTCGGAGGGGAAGAACGCGCCGAGCGGCGGCCTCCGCTGATGCGGCCGAGGCCTAGCAATAGGGGGCGGTGCCTACCCGGGACCACTGAGGCCGGCTTTCACTACCACGACCTCGGCCGGACCTGGCCGCCGTCAGGAGGGAGGCCCTGCACCTGAGGGCTCCGCGACACGGGCAGAGATAAGCGGCTCTGGGACATGAGAGGTGGAGACTATCGTTGGCGGAGCATCAACGCCGGGCCCGAGGGCGGGGTCCTCCTCTGAGGCACCCAGCCGATATCTGCGGGACACCCGGTGAGCCTTGAGAGCTGGGGGCTCCCAGTGCCTGCACTTGGCTTTGCCTTGAACTGGAGCGGATCCAGAGCCTGGGGCGCGGCGCCCTCCGGGGCTGGGAGCACTTGGCGATCGGCACCTTCCTGAGCAGCTGCAGGCCTGGCTGACCAGACGGAGCTCCACGGGGAGGAATAACTGTAGAGTCCTGCCTGCGGATCCGAGGAGCATCTGGGCTCTGTCCGGCCCATCCTGCGGACTTACACGCCAGGACGCCGGCTGCAGTGGAGGTGGGGCCCTCGGGGGAGGCAACCGGTGGTGGTCCCGAGGCCCAGCGGCAGACCCACAGAGAAGTAACACAGGCGCCCGGTGAGCCGCCAGGCACCGCAACATGAGGGGGCGCCTGGTGTGGGCTCTGGGCCCGGCCCAAACTCAGAGGAGGCGAAGGGTGAGTGGCGACGCTGCAGGGTCCCTCGCAGACATACAACCCCACCGAGACCTACAGCAGAAGCCCCTGTCAAGCCGAAGCCACTTCTTATTAGCCCAGCAGAGGGAGTGCAACGGAGACACTAACACGTGGGGGCGATTAGCCTTGAGAGACCCGGTTCGCTGGCGGCGGTCCGACGACTCCCATGAGGTGAGAGCTGCAGCCCCTGCATTCATTGCCCCGGTGACGCACTGGGGTCGCTGGCCTAGACCACAGGAGAGGGAGCAAGAATCACAGGCCTGGAATCGCCAGTCGCGTGCCGGGAGTAGCGTAGTGCTGGGAAGGCTGGCACCGTGCTCTCCCAATCAACACAGAGGGGGCTTCCTTCCCCGACCAGCCCACCGGTTGACACACCTTGTCCTTCCCCGCGATCCGCTTTTTCGGAACACACGCCAGAGCTCCGGCCCTGCGACACGGTCGCCTGCTGGGACTAGGTAGCATGACCAAAGGTAGGAAAGCTAAGCCAAAGGGCCTTTAAGATATTTTCGGGCACTCACTCTACAACCCTGACATGGCAGACCCGGGTGCGGGGACAGCGACGGGCCGGAATCCCCCAGCATCAGGAGACGAACCTACAATGAAGGCCTTTCTTGAGTCTTTATTTCTCACGCTCAGAGAAGACATTCAGTTGGTAAAGACGGAGTTTGCTGCTGAGGCCAAGGAGCTACGCCGCGACGTGGACGGGCTGGGGGACAGAGGGGCTTCCCTGGAGGAGAGTCATGATGCCACAGAGGGGCTTCCCTGGAGGAGAGACATGACGCCACGGTCTCCGACCAGACCACACTGCAACAGGAAATGCTTAGAATCCAGGACCAAAATATCGACTTACAGACGCAACTGGAGGATTTAGATAATCACTTGAGGCGGCATAACATCCGGATCCGAGGAGTCAAGCTCACAGATGAGACCCGGGATGTCTTCATGTTCGCCCAGGGCCTCTTCCGCTTCATCCTAGGGGAGGCGCAGGACTCAGCTTTGGTACTAGACAGGGCGCACAGAGTAGGACCTCCCCGAGCTCCTAATGCGTCCCCTGCGGACATCCTGGTCTGCGTTCAGGACTTTAAGAGTAAAGAAGCTTTCCTTGCAAAGGCCCGGTCCCTTCATCCAATTTCTTATTGAGGTCATTCATCCGTTTTATACCAAGACTTAGCATTGATGACATTGCAGAGACGACACCAGTTTCTCCCAGTCACAGAACATTTGCAACAGCAGGGAATCTCTTACTCATGGGGTCACCCCTTTCGCCTCATTTTTCGGCACCGCGGGAGGCTACACCAGATTCGCTCTTTCACAAAGGCTTGTCGAATTGTGGGCCTCGCCGACCCCCCAGAGGATGACGACGCCCACAGCACTACCTCAAAGCCGGAGACCTCCCCATCGGGCTGGCAGCGCCAGGGCAGGCAGCACCCACAGCGGCGACCGCCCATGTCCGAGATTGTTAAAAACTAGCAAGAGGTCCTGGCGGGGGAAGACTCAACAGCCAAATGATTACCGCCTATCCATTAAATGCTTTACTCTGTCTGGTTGACCTGCGGACGGCGGGTGGGGCAGCCGATTAGACTGGAATTGTGACATCTACCCCCATGATACTTCACCGGGCACCCGAGGGTGTCGGACTATTTTTGAGTATTGGACTGTTTCTTCTGTCCCCCGTTGGGGATGGTCTTTGGGACGCTCTATTTTTTTTTTTGGGTTGCCTTTCCCCCTTCCACCTTGCTTTTGTTTGCTGGGCGGGTTTCTCACGTCCACATAGCTTTGCTACTTGCCGCTACACGCGCCCTAGAGACCATGCTGCCACCCTCACTCCATATATTCAAACTACCTACCAGGTTTCCAGCTAGGTCCTCACCTCCCTTGTTTATATAATGCTGCGCAGCGTGTTTAAGGTCCTGACCCTGAACGTCCGGGGTCTGAACAACCCTATTAAGAGACGGGCCGTCCTTAACTACCTGAAGCAGTCCTCAGCGGACATTTGGCTACTGCAGGAGACCCACTTACTACACAAAGATCATCACAGGATGAAATCTCGTGCCTTCCCCACACAACTCTTCTCCTCACACTCGACCAAAACTGCAGGGGTGGCCATCCTTGTTTCCCAGTCTTTCCAGGGCAAAGTGATACAGAAAGTGGATGAGATCAAAGGGCGATTACTTACATACCAATTCCAGGTTGCTGGATTGCCCCTCATAGTTGGCTCAGTGTATGCCCCAAATGACGACCAAAACAAATTCTTACATGACGCACTCATAGGAGCCACAGCAAACTCTGAGCGGCGCTTGCTCCTGGGGGGAGACCTGAATCTGGTATTCGACAGCCTTGCCGATCGCTCCTGCCAGCGCACTAGCCAAGTGGGGGCCCTTTCCGAATCAAACTTGGGGCAGATTAGGGACCTGGGTCTAGTGGACATGTGGCAGCGGTTCCACCCTCAGAGCCGTGCTTTCACGTACTATTCGGGAGCGCACAAGACATACGCCAGACTCAATCATTTCCTATGCTTCTCCCCTTTGATGTTGTTAGCTACCAACACAGACATTCTTCCTGTGTCGCTGTCTGACCATTTCCCCGTCCTGGCTTCTTTCCTACTCCCCCACACGCAGTTGCCGCAGCGACATTGGCAGGTACGCGACTCACTTTTACACCAGAACACCATCACAGATTGCGTCAAGACGGCTATTTCACACTTTCTCGCTACCAATGCTAACCAAGACACGACCCGAGCGACGCAGTTTCTGGCACTTGAAGCAGTGCTACGAGGTGAATTCATTGCGATCTCCTTGGCTATCAACAAAGATCGGGCCCAAAAAAGAGCTGAGCTTATGAAACGAGTTGCTGAGCCGGAGCAGATGCACCAGCGCACGGGAACCGCCAGAGCCTGGCGCCAACTGTGCACGGAGCGGAAGCAACTAGCTGCCTTGGACCAAGACAAAGCTGAATATGCAGCCCTTCGCCTTCGGCACTCCTATTATACAGGAGGGGACAGGTGCGGACGGTTATTGGCTCATAAGCTGCGGGAGTGTCATGATCCAGTTTGGGCGCTAAAGAAGGAGTTATATACCAGCATACCCAAGAGACTACATCTCCCATAACTCCCTGTGTTTTGTGGTGGATCATGTGATGGGTATTTAAACATGTGACTGATCAGGAAGTACGTCGAATAATTTGCTGACTGAAGTGCTGTTGCTTGTGGATTCTATCACCTTCAGGATAGCCTTTCCTGGATCCTTTTCGTTTGCCTTGCTTTAGTCCGATTCACTGAGTTGCGGTTGCACTCAGTCTGAAACGATCAGCTAAATCATCGTGTTTGCCCTCTGTTGGAGAGCCGCCTGTTGTGCTTGTGCAGAGGACGAATTCCGTTGGGTCTTGAGGAAAGTTCCTTGTCTTTGTATGCCCCCGTTGGTGAGCACTACTTTATTGGCTCTTGCGGGGGACATCAGTAACGCTGAATCGGGTGGTGTTTTCGGCCGCCGGGGGAAAAGCTGATCCTTTGCCGGATTCCAGAAGGGCTCTATTCGGACGGCATTTTTGGCCGCCTTTGATTCCTAAGTCCTCCGTTGGCGAACTCATTTTCTTTCATAGAACAGTGCCTTTGGGGAAATCGGCGCTTTCAATAGAAGTACATTGGAGTGCATGAACAACTGCTGTGAATTACCTACCGAACAGCCGTGGGTTATAACCTTTGTTTGATTATACATTCTTCATTTTCTTACTGTGGAGGGGATACTTGAGCACCTTATTTCTAGACAAAAACGGCAAGAAAGGAAGGTAAGAAAGTATAAGTTTCCTAGTTCACAGGTAGAGTCTTGGGTAATAACTAATAGTTTAACTAGTCGTGTGTCACCATACAGGGTCATCTCATCTGGTTCAGTCTGCACATGAGAAGACTTGATTCTTTTGTTGGCCAGAGAGTGTACCCAACTCCGCTCAGGTATTATTGCGGGAAACAGAGAGTGTGTTCTCAGTATAGCTATAGTGTAATAGAGGAGAAGTGATGGTTTGTTTTGTCGTTTCAGATCTCCCTCCACGCAGACCCCTTCCCTTCCTTCCCTCACTTGATCCTTCCCTCGTCCTGTGCCATAACGGTATTACAGGCGTGAATAGGTCAAGAGGTGGACCCCATATAGCAACAAACGATCCTTAGGATTGGAACCTAACAGGGAGATTCGACAGCGACAGGGAGATCAAGCTATATGCTTGCGAGGGGGCGACCTCACCTCTGACGATACCGCCATGGCATATGCCTTCCGCAACTTTTACGCCACGCTTTTTTCCGGTGACTCCCTTGACTTGCATCACAGTCTTGAATACCTGGAGGAGGCCCACTCCTCCGTCCCTGAACCCGGAGCAGGCCGCCAGCTTGGATCGGGTTATCGGGCTGGAGGAGGTTGTTTTTTTTTTTTTTTTTAATTTGTTTTTATTGCAGAATTAGAAACCACAGAATACAATGGCTCAACCAGTCCACTCGTAATGTCCCCCCCGTCAATCAATAAGACGTAAACCATACACAGCCATTCAGCCCGCATCCCGGAGGCCGGGCGGCATAGTACCTTACATAACAGGAAGGCATCACGGTGAGTGTCCCTTAGGGACCATGGTCGAAAGAACGTTTTTCGTATCTGCATTTTACCCCCCCACCCGCAACAAATAACAGCGTCAGCCATCCCACATGTGCAGGTCAATGCTATTAGCCGCTTCCAGACCCGTCCCGCGCTCTGTGGGGCCTACCTCGCCTGACCCGCTCCCCTCTGCCACCTCCCGCTCCCCGCCTACGCCCCACTGGCCCTTCTCAGCTCAGAGTCACTATCGCGGTCAACCAACCCCCTGGCTTCCGCCCCCCCCCCTAACTCCCACTAACAACCCCCCAATGTCCCCTCCCCGGCAACTGCTAATGGTGTGTGTCCTGTACATAAGTGTAGTATGGATCCCCGCTACAGTGCCAATGACATCTCTGAGTTAGAATGCCTCGCGGTGTCCACAGGTCCCATCCACTCAATCCTCGTCTTCCACTAACGAGTCACGCAAGGCTTGCACCACCAATTCCCACGCACGCGCTGCATCCAAGGCCTTCTCATTACCAAGCTTGACAGCCTGCTTCATTCTGAGCACACTCTCACAATCAGACCACCGCAACAATTCATTCTTCCACCTCCTCACTGACGGCCCGCCCCTGGATTTCCAATGCCATGAGATCTCTCTTTGTGCCAGTATCAAACCCAGGTCAATAAATTTGCTCGTCACCTTAGTGTGTTTGGTGTGCGGGAACCAGAGCAACAGACACGCCGCCATGTCGAAGTCGACTTCCCTGTCGGTCACATCGTTTAGGAGGTCCCCCACCTCCGCCCAATAGGCCTCCAAATGTGAACAACCCCAAAACAAATGGTCCATGTCCGCCTCCGGAGACGAACATCTCGGGCACCGTGCGTCCTGCACCTGGAAGTACCGCCGTATTTTTTCCGGGGTCAAATAGGCCCTATGTAGCACAAAGAAATGCACTTGTTGGAAACGCGCATTCCTCGTGCCTTTCCACGTGCGCCGTAAAATATGGCTCCATACCGTGTCCGGAATAGGCCTGCCCACACTCTCCTCCCATTTAACTTTGAGCCCCTGGAGCGGTTCCAGTCCCTCGTGCAACATCCTGTTATGGAGGCAGGTCACAGCCTTAAAGGTGCCCGCTGCCATCACCACGTATTGGCACGCCATTGTGGTGTCCGGTTCTATGAACCCCCCTTTCCAGTGCTTCTGTATAGCCGCTACCACCGCCGCATGCAGGAGAAAGCCCCCATCAGACAGCCCGAACTGTTCCTGAAGGACTCCGAAGGGCGCCAAAGTCCCATCGACATATAGGTCTCCCACCACCTGAAGTCCCGCCTCCTCCCATTCCAACAAAGGGGACCAATCGCCCCCGTGTGGAAGGGCCGTCAGCATGCCAATCGGTATTTCCGGCGCGTAAGGCCGAGTCGCCCTCGCCCTCCTAAGACTCCTCTGCCAGCACAGCCTGAGCGTCCGTTCCTCCATTGTGAGGCCCCGCAGCTCCAGCCTCTGCTGCATAACGACATAGGACAGCACATGGCGCTGTATCCCCAACTCCCGATCACACTCCGGTCCCCTAAACACCCGGGCCACATGTTGCGTGAGAACCTGGAGTTGCGCCGCCAAGTAATACAGTTCAAAATCAGGAACAGCCATCCCCCCCTCGGTCTTGGGGCGTAGCAACGTGCTCAGAGCCACTCTACGGCGGCCATGTCCCCACAGGAAACCAATTATCATCGTCCTCAGGTCCTTAAAGATCCTCTGAGGAATCCAAATGGGAAGCGTCCGGAAGTAATACAGGAGTCGGGGGAGAGCCACCATTTTCAAAAGAGCAATTCTTCCCAGGACCGTCAGCGGGAGGGTCGACCAAAAGGACATGCTGCCCCTCAGCGCCCGCAGGCACCGACCAATATTGCCTTCTAATAGGTCCGCGGCCACATGGTAGATACGGACTCCCAGATAAGTGAAACAAGATGGCTCCCAGACCACCCCCAAGTCACGAGCAGGGCAGGGCGACTCCGCTCTCAGCGGGAACACACAGGTCTTCGCCCAGTTAACCTTAAGGCCCGACAACTGGCCAAACTCCGACAACAGGTCCATCGCTCCTTCCAGGGCCCGCTCCGTATCGTCTAAATACAGCAGCAGGTCATCCGCATATAGCGAGATGTGATGTAGCCGCCCGCCGCTATGTATCCCCGCGTATCTGTCACCCGACCTAGCAAGGACCGCCAAGGGTTCCATCGCCAGAGCGAACAGGAGGGGGGAAAGGGAGCACCCCTGTCTCGTGCCCCTACCCACCGGGTACGCCGCAGACACCAAACCACCCAAACGCACCCGCGCCGTCGCTGAGGAGTACAAGACCTTCGTCCACCGGCGGAACCCATCGCCTATGCCAAACCTCGCCAGCACTCCATCCAGAAAGACCCACTCCAAACTATCGAATGCCTTCTCTATGTCCCCTGATAAGACCGCTTGGGTCCCATCCTCGTCCAGAACGGCGTCCATTATCCCAACCAGGCGACGGATATTCAACGCCGTGCTCCTCGTGGGGATAAACCCTGCCTGATCCCTGTGTACCAGGCCTGTCATGTGTGGAGCCAGCCTGGCGGCCAGAATCCGGCTCAGGATTTTGTAGTCCACCGTCAACATGGACAACGGGCGATAGGACCTCACATCCGTGGCATCCCTGCCGGGCTTTAGGAGCGGCACAATCAAAGCCTCCTTCATGGATCCAGGCAAACCCCCTAACTCATAAGCCTCCGTGTACACCACCAGCAGTCTGGGCGCCAGGCAGTCTGCAAACTGCTGATAAAATTCGATCGGTAACCCGTCCACCCCAGGCGTTTTATTCCGAGCCATATTTTTAATGGCCGCCCGTATTTCAGTAAGCGTAATCGGACCGCCCAACTCTTTCGCGTCCTCCTCGTCAAGGACCGGAAGCTGCCTCGCCTCTAGGTACTCCGTAATTTCCTGGGCCTTCACTCCCAACTGGCTCTGGTACAATTCCTCGTAATACACACGAAAGCACTCCAACACCACTGCCTGAGAATATACCGTCTCCCCCAGTGCGTTGTTGATGCTAAGGACCGGGCAGCCCCTAAGTTCGGGGTTAGCGAGTCGGGCCAAGAGCGTGCCCACCCTATCCCGTTCAGCATGCGCTCTGATGGCGTATTGCCTGTAGTCATAACATCTCAACTGCTCCGTTTCGGTGGCGACCACCTCCTTCGCCTCCAACAGCCGTGCCTGCAAGTCCGGCCTTGACGGCCTGTGCCGTTCCAAGTCCCTCAGACTCTCCTCAGCTTTCGCAAGTGCATTCAACACAGTTGTACGAGCATTCGAAAACCGACCCAGGCATACCCCTCTCACCACCACTTTCATCGCATCCCATTCAGTGGACCTACACGTGTCCGTGCCCTCGTTCTCGCCAAAGTAATGATCGATGCCCTGCTGGACAGCCTCTCTAAACACTGAGTCCTCCAACGTGTCAGGCCGGAGCCGCCATGTTGGAATCGCCGAGCGCTCCCGTTGCCACTGGATATGTACCAGTAGGGGATTATGGTCCGAAATGGTTCTAGCCAAGTATTCCATGTGTGAGATCAATGGGGCCAGGGATCCGCCACAGAGCACTGAATCTATCCTCACGTGTAGCGCATGGAGAGCCGAGTAAAAGGAATAGTCCCTGGTGTCCCTGTGCTGTTCCCGCCACACATTCAGCAACCCCCACCTGTCCTGACAATCCTTCCTATGCATGGCCAACGTACGCACCGGGGAATCAACAAGGGGGGGGTGAGACCTATCGAAGACCACATCCGTAATCGAGTTAAAATCCCCCCCCAAGTACCACCGGGCCCGCTAGGAAAGAGGCCAAGGACCCAGAAAGGCCATCGAAGAATCTGGCCTGATCGGTATTTGGCGCATACACACAACAGAGAGCCACATCCCTACCATACAACCGCCCCTCTACCGCCACAAACCTGCCATCAGGGTCCACCACTTGGTTCAGCACCTGGAACGGTATCCCCGCTCTCACCCAAATCAACACCCCCCTGGCATAAGCTGAATAAGTGGTGCCGAACACCTGGCCCCGCCATCTTTTCTGCAACGCAGCACATTCCTTTTTTGTCAGATGGGTCTCTTGTAGCATAGCAATCTGGACCCCCCTGCGCACCAGATATGCGTGCACCTTGTGGCGCTTGACCATGGTTCGTAGCCCCCGGACATTCCACGTTAGGCATTTTAAACTAGGTAACATCCCCATACCAGCAGCAAACAGTCCAGGTCAAAGAACGCCAGTTCACATCCGCACCAAAGCAGTTGCCCCCCCCGAAACAAACTCTGAAAAGAAAAACACCCCGAACCCCACTCCCCAGGACAGAGCCCACAAACCCAGTGTCAGCCCCGATCCAAACCTCAAACCAACCACACATTCTCCTAACCTGTGGTCTCCACCACAGAAGGCCTTAAGGGCCCTAGGGGGGTGAGTTATCGCCGACCCCAGCTAGCGGAGCCCGCGCTTCGCGCTCCCATCCCGTCCTGCCCCCGTGGCACCCTACCCGGCAACCCACCCATCTCCATCAGGATACCGCCCTACCATCAGATCTTGTCCAAGTCCCAACACAGCCTCAACCGTGAAATATCCCATCAGAAGTCTGGGGGGTCACCACCGGCCCCTTCGAGCTTTCCGCTTCCGAAAGGTCCTCTCCTGTCCTGCTGCCCTCGCCGCCAGAGTCCGTCTCCGCCAGTTCACTTTCCTGCTGCGACCCCGTAATGGCCGCCGTCGCTGCGAGCGCATCTCTCTTCTCCGCAGCCATTTGGGCCTCCCGTTTCTCCCGCTGGCGCCTATTGCGGGACCGAATGCGTTGCGATTGCCTGATCTGAGGCTGTTTAGGCCGATCTCGCCTACTTTTGTGCGACCTATCCGTCCCCGCTCTGTACGACTCCAGCCACTGCCAAGCCTCATCCGGAGTCTGAAAGAAGTGCGTGGTCTCATCCAGGATGACCCGCAGCTTGGCCGGGAAGAGCAAGGAGTATTGAATGCCCTCCTCTCGCAGCTCCTTCTTCACCGCCAGGAACGATGCTCTGTTTCGTTGGACCGCCTGGGTATAGTCCGAGAAGATTGTGACCCTGCTGTTCTCCACCTCAAACGGGCCCGACGTCCGAGCCCTCTGGATGAGGAGGTCCCGGTCCTTGTAATGGAGGAGCCGCACCACCATCGGTCGGGGGGGGCGGCCAAGACCCGGCGGGCGAGCAGGCACCCTATGGGCTCGTTCCAGGGTAAAGAAAGGAGTAAGCCCCTCCGGTGCCACCACAGTCCGAAACCAGTCCTCCATGTAGGCCACCGCATCCTCCCCCTCAATTCGTTCCGGCAGGCCTACGACCCGCACGTTATTCCTCCTGTTGCGGCCTTCAGCATCCTCCGCACGTCGCTCCAGCGAGTCCAGCCGGGCCAGGATGTCCGTGATCTTATGCTCCGTGGTCACCACCGACGGTTTCAGGTCCAACAGAAGCTGATCATGGTCCTTGACCTTATCCGCCAGCTTCGCATGGTCCGCTCGCAACAGCCCCAGCCCCGTGGCCACTTGCGCGATGCCCTGCTGCAACACCTCCTTGGTCGAGGCGATCGCGTCCAGTATGGCATCCAAGCGTCGATTCAGTCGTTGCTCTTGGTCCAACTCCGGCGGGGGGGTCTCGCCCACCTGGGACAGCGCCGCCCGGTCCCCCTGTCCGTGCTCCACGGCCACCGGCCCTCCCGTAGCCGCCATCTTAGGGTGCTGCGTCGCAGGCCAGGAAACCCGTCCAGTCCCGGCACTCGTGGGTCGGTGCCAACGTCCCAATATCAAGCAGGATCAGGCGCCACCGCCGATGCCCGCAGCTCCAAGGGCCCAGTGGGTGAGCACTGTCCGATCTGCCCCCTCGTGAACATGGAGGAGGAAGGGAAGAGGGAGGGATAGCGGCCAGCAGGTGTCCTCAAAAAGTCCAAGCGGAGCCGGGTCCCCTGTCCCCCGATCTTCAGGACTGTCGCCCCAGTTCCTACCGCTTCGATCCCTCGGCTGCAGGGCCCTCCGCCAGTCAGCACCAAGGCCGCTCAGTTTCGACGTCCGGAGCCGCCCGTCCGCTCCGCCGCCATTTTCTTCTCACTCTCGGCGACACCTCATCCGCCGCTCATCAGGGTCTCCTCTGGGCCAACAGTCCCCCAGCAACTTTCCGCCGACGCCCAATGGTCCCCCTATACTTCGTAGGGCAGGAGTGTCGACCACGGGTCGCCCAGGGTGCAGAAATCAGGAGAATTAGCGGGATTCCGCGCGGAGCTGCGAGCTCACGCCGCCATCCCGATCGGCGTCCAAGCCACGCCCCCGGGCTGGAGGAGGTTGTTGCGGCCATCTCCCATCTCCAGTTAGGGAAATCACCTGGCCCAGATGGGTACTCTGCGGCCTTTTACAAAACCTTTTGTAGCCAAGTGGCCCCTCTGTTACGTGATCTTTTTAATTCCTTTGCCCAGAACGGCGCTAAACTGGCAGAGATGTTAGAAGCCTCGATCACAGTCATCCCGAAGCCCGGGAAGGACTTCACTAGCTGCAGTGCCTATAGGCCGATCTCCCTTTTAAATATAGATTTTAAGCTCTATACGAGCATCCTCGCGACACAGCTCGGACCCTATATGCTCCAATTAGTGGAACCTGACCAGGCGGGCTTTATCTCCCAACGCCAAAAGAGGGACAACACCAAAAGAGTCCTACACCTCACAGAGGTGGCTTCTCGAGTACAGCAAGAGTGTATGCTCCTGGCGATAGATGCGGAGAAGGCCTTCAATAGGGTCCACTGGCCCTACCTAGAGCAGGTTTTGCGCGGGTTTGGTTTTGGGGATAATTGTGTACCCGCATCCTCAATTGCTATTACCTGCCCCAAGCTATTATACGAGTTAATGGCCAAACCTCCTCCCGCTTCTACATAGAGAGAGGCACCCGGCAGGGTTGTCCTCTTTCGCCCATTCTCTTCGCGCTATATATGGAGCCCCTTGCGCGGAGAGTTCGGAACCACCCTCGCATTACAGGGATCAAGTTTGGGGCGGACATACATACAATCAGCCTCTATGCTGATGACATTCTGCTGTCCATTGTCGACCCCGCCCAGTCCATGAGGGCCCTCTTTGTGGAATTACAGGTCTTCGCGCAGGCCTCGGGCTTTAAGATTAACACAGACAAGTCGGTCGCCCTCAATATCTCTTTGTCAGCGTCTACACGGACCGGTTTGCAAGAGTAGCACCCTATTCCGTGGTCCACCACCTTAGTTCCATACATGGGGGTCCTCTTAGGCCCAACCATACCAGATACGGTTGCGGGTAACTATGAACGACTGCGTACCTCGATTCGGAGGGAATTGGACAGATGGAGACACTACCCCTTCTCGTGGCTGGGAGAGGTAGCGGCGGTCAAAATGTCACTCCTTCCTCAGATCCTCTACCTCTTTCAGACACTCCCCCTGCGCCCTCCGGCGGGATGGATCCAAGAAACAGTCTGAACTATTGCAATTTATTTGGCAAGGACGTAAGCCAAGGTTCAAGTGCGCAGTGGCTGTCCTTCCACCAGAGCAGGGTGGGGTTGGTGTCCCAGATCTGCAGCTCTACTTCAACGCGGCGCAGCTTCGCTACTTAGTTGAGTGGCAGCGTCTAGAGTCCGAAAAACACTGGTTGTTCCAGGACCAGGCGGTTGCGGGTATGCCATTGCAGGGGATCCCCTTCCTCAGAAAGAAGCTTAGACCTCCCAACCTCTACGCTTCCTACATCACAAGCACCACCCTGGAGACCTGGGATCGCACTGCCACCATGTGCGAGCTGACGTAATTTCCTTCCCCTCTAACTTCCCTCTTTGACAACCCTGATTTCACGCCGGGGCTGGAGCCTAGGGCATTCGTGGATTGGCGCTTTTCCCTATGTCGGGCCCTGGGCCACCTATTCGACCTCCGGGGCATTCTATCGTTCCCGCAGATACGAGAGGATTATGGCATCCCGGTGAAAGAGAGAATGCGCTATTTACAGCTTAGACACTGGGCACTCCAGCCACAAATCAAACCGGGTGCGCAGCACCTCCTGACCTCCTATGAGAGATGGTTGATCACTGCCACTCGGACAAAAAGTTCATATCCGATCTATACAAACACTTGCTCTCGGCCTCCACCTACACTTACAACACTGGGTGGGAGCGGGAGTTGGGTAGATCCCTTTCCCATAAAGAGTGGACCGGAATTTATTATAGTGCCCGACACTCAGCATACCATACAGGCTTCACAGAAACAATTACCAAGGTGGCCACCAATTGGTAATACGCAAGAGCGTCTCCATTGTGTCGACCCTCACATTAGCGACCGATGCTGGAGGGGGTGTGGGGGGTTAGGTACCCTGGAGCACCTCCTGAGGAGTTGTGATCGCATCCAACCATACTGGACCGCGATCCTCGATGAAATAGACTCCCATTTAGACACGCAGCTTCCCCGCTTTCCAACATACATACTCTTAGGCTTACCCAACCCACAGATGTACCCCTTGAAGTCCAGGAGAGGCCGCCAGATAGCTATAGCCCTGGGGGCTGCCACTCACAACATACTCGCACATTGGCGCTCTCTACAAGCGCCGCTGCACTCGAGGTGGTTACAGAGACTCTGGCGTATTCTACAGATGGAAAAGTTGTCCCTCTCATTGGCGGGTAGAGGCAATGAGTTTCCCGAACTGTGGTGCCCCTTCTTAACCCTACTCACTGCGGAATTCCCGGAGCTGTCCTGCCCTCGCTATCTGAGGCTCTTAAGGTTAGCTGACACGCAGATCCCAACGAAATGTAAATCTAGGCAAGTACGTTGAAAGTGGCAGGCGTGGCCTCATTCACCTTTGTTCCCTTTCCCTTTATTTCCCCCTTTTTCCCTTAGCAATGGTGGATAGGGGGTGGGGGGGGTAGGAGGGTGTTTCTGGGGAAGGGAGGGGGTTTTGGTTTTTGTTTTTCTTCCCCTGTTGGGAACCCTTCTTTGTTGACCTGCTCCTAGCATTTACTCTGCAAAACGTACCTCGCAGACTATACTGTCTTACTTGCATTGTCACACAGGAGCTGGAGGTCCTGTTTCTATATGCCATTCGAAAATCAATAAAGAGATTTAAACCATAAAGGCAAATGTTCGATTTGGGCGAACTGACTGGATGTTTTGGGATGAGGAGAGGGGCTCGACAGGGGTGTGTACTGGGGCCCTTCCTCTTCATACACAATTGAAGTGGAAGAAACGCTGCAGTGGGTGGGTGCAGATACACAAAGGTCTGGGAGGAAGCAGACTTCAATACGCCAATGATGGGGCTGTCTTAGCACGTATTCCAAAGAGTCTGCAGCTTTTAAAATATTAATTCACAGATTTTATGGGAAAGAGGAGTATGAAAATCAATATTCCGAAAACCTATACAATGAGTTGTGGTTGTGCAGGAGAGAAAAAAATATTTTTATTAAAAGGAGGAAGCTACAACACACCAACACCTTTAGTTATTTAGGGAGCCAGTTCTCATCTAAACTGGACAGGAAGCACCATAGGGAGGAGATCTGTGTTTCAAATATGATCAGGAATAATGAAGGGTTGATGAGGTTGGCCTCTAAGTTAGGCAACAAACCTATTGCCCGGATGTTTACCCTTTATAATGCTAAAACAATTTCAACAGCAGTGTATGGCACAGGTATCTGGGCTATAGGAGAAAAGAGTGCTTTAGAATTAATAGAAACTGCCTTTCTACGGAGACTCTCATCAGTTCCCCACTCTACTCCAGCATTCATTGTTCACTGGGAATTGATACCCTCTCGGATACACTTGAAACTAAACCCCTACTTTTATGGCACTCTGTTTGGTCCAAATAAGAAACTTCATTCACTAATTCAATTCTTAAGGACTGTATGGGGATAGATATGATGAACAGAATTCCGTGGTCACGAAATATAAAGCAGGCCCTGCTGGGTTTGGGGCAGATAGAGCGGGACTTATGGTCTCACCCAGAGGATATTGCCAAAATAAATTAGAGCATGTGTTTAATGCCTGCCGTGGGAAAAGCAAACAAGTAGATCTCCCCAAGGTAACAGTGGGGCAGTACATAGAATGGAGCAATCAGTATGGATGTAATTTGTACCGTACAGTAACCAATAATGCACAGCACAGGTACCTGGTATCTTACAGTAATCAATAATGCACAGCACAGGTACCTTTTAACTTGTCTTCACCTTCTTATTTGTCATTAACTGACTGCATTCCCAAAAAATCATCACCCGAAAAGGCCCCTGTGACAACCGATCAGAGCGGACCACTTAGCAGTTTTTTGTAAAATTTATCAGATCCCCAGGAAATCCCTTCTAAGCCTCTCTTCCTACAAGAAATAATTATTTATTATTATCAGGCGGCTTTTAAACTATTCTATTAACTAGGGGATGCAACAGTATGCTACAGTACTCATCCTGTTTCTTTCCAGAGTAATCTGTATTAGAGCTCTGTTAGATGATGGAAGGCATCAAATTACTTAAAAAGGGTTAAGGTACAAAATGTTATCCCATGCCCCGTTTTGCTGTCTATACCCTTAGTGTTTGAATGGTGTTATTCAAATAGTGTCAGAAGAACCTAATTTTAACCGTATTGGCTATTGTCTGAACTTGGTGCAATTATGCAGGATGTTTGTAACTTATTGTTTTTTTTAATACATATTTTATGGAAGGAAGAGGTGTGGCGCAGCAGCCAGGGTGGCTGACTCCGGACCACGGGGTTCACGGTTCGATCGCCGGCAGCAGGTCAGCCCAGCACCATGTGACTCTGGGCAACTTCTTCTTCTTCTTCCCTCATACCGGATCCTGCAGGGAGAGAGGAGTCCATCTCCCAGACTCCCCCGTCTCACACCACGTCACTGCAGCGCACAGAGACACATAAATCAACATTGTGGGTTCCGCTCCTTGGGAAGCCCGCATACCATATCCTGCAGGGACAGAGAACTCCATCTCCCGGATTCCCCAGTCTTACGTCACGTCACTGCAGCACCCCGAGGCACTTAAATCAACGGTGCAGGACGCGCATGGGTGAAGCCAGGGCCAAGGTGGGTCCATCCTGCGACCTTCGGCACCTGGAGGAGGCTGGGCTGGGCCACCTCTCTAACATCTTTATTAGAGATTAATCCTGGAAGCAGGTAGTGGGTTTTTCACAATCATGATGTGGCCTTCCGAGTGGATTTAACTGTAAGCTCCTGAATGTTACCGCCAAGCTGCTGGTTTTTTAGTCTCGGCTAGCACTGTTCTGAACTTGAGTTTTAAGTATAATGGGAAGAGGACAGCGGAAAGCATTAATGGAACTGAGAAAAGACCAAGAGCCAGTAATACCATACTGTCCTTCCTAAATCAGGCAGTGGGAGTGTTATCAGATGATGTTTCTTGTGCCGAGGTAGTGCTTGCTGCTCATCAAGCTATTGTTACCACTAGAGCAATGTCATCCCCAAAAGCCTTTCCAAGGGCATTTCCAGATGTACTGAGCCCCTTTTGTCCCAGGTATCCTATAAGACCCCAATGCCCTCATATCCAGACCTTTGCTCCCTACACCCAATGTTTTCATCTTCGAATAATGGTGACCTCAACAACCAGGCTTTTCCTGTTCGGCTGTCCAGCTCCAGCGACCCCAATAACCCCAGAACGGTAGCCCCTCACATATTAAAAAAAGCCTCTCTGGTGGATTACCCTCGTACTAATGTCATTAAGCTACCCCCAAGCGGCCACCCCCTATGTTTTCATAATGGTGGACGTCCGTGCTTTAAGGAAGGGTGCTCAGGAAAACTACGACCAACTCAAGAATAAAGTAGTTCATTGGCTGGCGACCAGGGTTAACGCACACCAGCCTCTATTCCAGATTTTGTCAGAGGTGATTATTATGGTGCGCAGGGTGGGATGGATTGGCACTTCTTAGAAGATGTTTCCAGGTGACTGTATAACAGTTAATTTGAGCAAAGCCCTACGGTCAGGCTATATTCTCCATACCTGGTAAGGGAGGCCTGTGCTCCAATAAGAAAAGGGTGTGAGATGGATCGGCCAATCATCCTTGCCATAGTAGCACTGCAACTATCCAACTTAGTGACCGTTTTTCTCCTCTGAGTCAACTGGAAGATCTTGAGGACCCGGATAAGGCACCTGTGATTAATAGCTTTGGACTCTTTGGGTTCTCAGCTGGAACGTAGCAGGGGAACGGAGCAAGTTAACAGATGCTACCTGGCTGAGCATGTTGGCAACATTTGACATTAGTTGTCTACAGGAAACGTGGGACGTTACGGGATGTCTGTATTTGGACAGCTTCACCTCTTACACAGAACCAGAGATCTTTTCATCCAGTGGGCATGCTAGCGGTGGCTTAATCGCATTAGTAAATTTGGGCCTCAACTGTAAAGTAGTTGCTTTGAAATCTAACTTTGGGCCTTCTTTTAACTTTTACAAACAAATGTAAATTGCTTGTTATTAACTTTTATAATACAGCTATATCTAAGAATGAATTGGATGCTGTTACCAGTCTTAAAGCTTTTATAGAAGATTTTTTTCATTCCGAACCCCCATTTACTGTGATTATGCTAGCCGTGGATTTTAAATTGCATAAATGTTATTCTTGCCTTGATAATGTCGGCCCTGTGCTTGAGTACTCACCCACCGACCAGGTGCTCCTCAAGCACATACATCAAGGCGATTCTGTTAATAGTTTAATTATGGTGTTTCACTAATCAATCTAATGGACCCTAATCAGGAAGGTTTAGTCAAGAGAATACCTATGTTTAAGGGGGGAGGTCATAGTTCTATAATAGATTATATCTTTGTGTCTTTTTGTTTGTCCTTAGCCCTTGTAGAGTTTAAAGTTGTACGGCATAATTTAAGTGATCATAATCCCTTGACGGCTATTTTTCTCAGGAACAAAAAGCCTATTGGTATAGCACCTCTATATAAGGAGCCAATTTTTCTTAACGATCAGGGACGGAGGGTCCGTGGACCTCTATTGTCCCTTCAGACTTGGTGCATAACTTGGTTTCCTCTTGCCAAGTTGATTTTCTTTTATGTCTCTCAGAGGAGGAGCCGGTGTAAAGTATTATGCTGTCCTTTTTAAATATCTTTAAATTCATTAAATCTGCTCTCTGTAAAGCAGGTGCACCTCCTATGACCCAAGTAGTTAGATGTTTTGACAAAAAATGCTCTAAAGCACATATGGATCTGTGGAATCTCCTGCACGAAGCACCCCGGTGTCAGGAGAAGTTTAAAAGAGCCAGGGCAATCTGTAACTGGACCTGTAAGGAGCACAAGACTCAACTGAAAGAGGAGGCCTGGGATAATCTTTTGACAGTCAGTCTGCAGCGTGACAGTGCTGCCTTCTCGGGTGAGTGGTAAACTGTCCCCTCTTTAATAGTGACCTGCTCCCTAACCAGGCATCCACTATTACACCACAAGCATTGGTTCAACATTTCAAGGACATCGCTAATCTTTATAATCATGAGGAAGAGGCTAGTGAACCGAAGGGTAATAGGGAGGGTCACACAATTGTTTTCTATTTGCCCGATGTCATCGGTTTCATTTCTCGCCTTCCCCCCAATACAGCCCCTTGGCCTGATGGAGTGCCAGGGGACTCTTTTAAATCCTACATTGACCTATGGGCCCCTTTAATAACTTTGCATTTAAATTCAGCTGTCAATGGTCCCCCCCACATACTTGTTGTCAATCAGTCATAGTTCCAATTTTCAAAAAGGGCACCGCTTGTTTCAGACCCATTTCCATGATTGATTCAGAGGTGAAAATGATCTGCCGCATTTTGCTGGACTGCCACTCAATTTGGGCTGAGAAGCAAGGCATTTTGTCTGACCTTCAATATGGGTTCTGGCCAGGGCGGGCAATAAATTTGGCTTTAATGGACCTCAGCACTGCCTTCGACAGAATTAATCGCTTCAAACTGTGGTCCATGATGGCTCAGATGGGAGTAGTGGTTCTTGTGGCTGGTAAACAAACAATTATAGTAATCGATATGCACAGTGGCTATGAATTTTATAAAGGCCTAATTAATATCGGAGGGCGGAATGGACACTCCACACAGTTATATTGTTGATGTTTAATTTATATACAGTTTGGTAGTATAAGACACTTTCTTTTTTTTTTTTTAAATTTTTGTAAACCTTTATTGTGCATGAAAAAGGGAACAAATACGGACCTACAACCGTCAGGCCGGCCACGACACATTTGAAGCACAAAAGCGAGCAGTACAGGTTCTCAGTGACATCACGTTGCAACTAGAGTCAAGAAGCGCCACACTGAAATAATCCGTGCCACCGAGAAACAGGAGCATTGAAGGTTAATTTTTAAAGTTTTTGTTCAAAATACAAAATAATGAAGAATAGTAGTCCAAGAGAGCTGAGTCCGCATAGTAACTTAAGAACATGAGCAGGCAACATCAGAGTTTGTAATAGCAGCGGGAGCCAGCACCCCCCAAACAGTATGATGGTTCAAGTATAAACAGCAGGATCGTCAGTCAGCTTTTGCGCATCATGTACATAGCTACCCCCTCCCCACCTACCCCTACCACGGACCCAGAGCAGAAAGAGATAAGAAAAGCGCAGATAGAGAGAGAAAATTAAGGCCCATAGAACTAAATAAGAAATGAAATCTAACCCCCCACCCTACACTCATGCAGAGGCTACGGCCTACCCCCCCCCCCCCCCAGCAGTGTGTCTGTCGCCCCATAAAGAACCCGAAATTTAGAAACAGAAAAGGAAGAAAAGAAAAAGGAAATTAATACCAATAATACCTGAAATATAGAGAGGAAGAGAAGGAATCCTAATCTAAACTCTCATAAAAACAGAAGCTCGGAGGAGGGCCAAGAACACTTAAATACCGGACTCCCAGCCCGCACCAAATCCACGCCCCAGCAAGTATAACCCACAGAAGAACAAGGCATTTGCATCCGTAAATGAAGAATAATAGCACCATTATAGTCACACAATGCATCTAAGGAGTAAGACAGTTCAGGTACGAGCTAGCAGAACAATTAAAAACCCAGGGAAGACGTCTACATCAGCACCCACCATCGGCCTGTCCACAGAACTCCCACCCCATAGATGTGAACCAGCAAATGTGCCCAGCAATTAAACCTCATGTGGGGAAAACATTACACAGAGCATATTATCAATTCCAAGATAGTAGTCCAGTCCGGGTCTCCGCCAGCCAAACAGACAAAGTCAGCGCAAGGAATGCCGTCAACCCTGGCCCGAGCGTCGAAAACCTTCCAGAAATGGCCACCGCTGAAAGCAAGCCGAAAGAAGAACAAAGGACCAAGATGGCCGTCCTCGATGAAGAAGAAACATAGGAGAGCGGAATGGATGCCCCCAATCATCAATAAGTCCAATGTCAAAAAGGATCAGCTTGTCGACGCATACAGGAGGAGGCACATTTTGTCGATGAAGATATGAGGCTCCGGGGGCAGATTTAGCAGGAAGGACCAACAACCGAGGAGTCAGCGAGCGATGCAAAGGCGGCCACTGCAGAGGCAGAGTCCCAGGCTTCGGAATAAGGGGAGACAATGTAGCCGAGTCTCCCTCGGCGGGTAGAGCCGAGTCATTGTATCCAGGGATCGCCCGCTGTACTGGATAAGCCTGCCGAGACACAGTATCCACTTGAGGAGCATTTGTGGGCAGCAGGGGGTCCGATCGTCTCAGGCGCCCCAGTGTAAACGCCACCTCGTCCAGCTTGCGACCCAGCTGGCGAGTGTTCCGCTGCCATTCAGTCCGTAGGTCCGCAATGGCCCCCAGGATATCGCTATAGTCCAAAGCCCGCCGCGGTCCCACACAAAGCCAGCCTTGGGTCGATGTCAACGGTCCACCGCGATGGGCAAGGGCAGGCGGGACAGGGCATACATGGGACAGGGAAGCACTCCCATCCCCGTCCTCAGGGACCGGCGCCATCTTCGTCTCCTTAAGAGGACCCAGTGGAGAGAGAGCGGCGACGTCCGTGACACACAGAATCAGGCAGGGGCGTCGGTAAAAGTACGGCTCACTGTGCAGAGCGGCTCTCCATGATTGCCCCTCTGCCGCCGGACCATCAGGCAGATCCACGGCAGAGAAGGCACCGCAAGGTGGTGTCGACTCAGCCCACCCGCATCACAACAAAGGAGGTGGCGGGGGAAGGGATCCTGTCCCGCCAGCACACATCACCACCAAGGCAGGAGTCTCGCCAGGTTGGGAGGGGGCCACACCGTCTCCCTCTGCAGGCGGAAGCGTCACTTCGAAAACCGGCACCTCCACAATCCGTCCCCCGGACACCGGTGTAGCAAGTTCAGCAGCGGCGATCGGGGCAGGGTCCAGGGGTAGTGACGGCAGACGGCTCGCGCAGCGAGTTCACCATCGAACCAGCCAGCAGAGACCTCGGAAAAACGCGGTTACAAGCAGCGCGTTCAATCCGTCGTGTCACCGCAAGATTTAGTCAGGATTAAGCACAGGATGCCGGTGCGGGAGTAAGAAGCTCGCGGAGCCGGGAGCCTACACGTCCGTCCTCATAAGACACTTTCTTAGATTCAAAAAGCGCTACATTTTGTGCGATGTGTCCCCAAGTGAAGCATGGAACCAAAAAACAATTGTGACTTATATACAGTGTGCAATTTACAAACAGGTTTCCATAGACAAGAATAGACCATTCATTTGGTAAATTTTCTCAACAGCCTTGGTGTATAGTGATACCTGCTGTATGCTGGTCTGTTCTGTGAGGGTGTCGACAACGTTTCGACCGACTTAGTATGGGGGGTCTCTTCAGGACTGTGTTTGGGGGGACATCTGATGTGATGTAGCGCAGTTTAAGGTGAGTGGTGCGATCCAAGTGATATTTCAATTCCGGCTCAGCTTTATGCAGATTATATGGTTTTAATTGCTTGGACGACAAATGGGTTACAAAGACTTCTTAATCTTTTTATCGATTTTATGAACAGCCTTGACCTTTCCACCAATTTTTCGAAATCTTATGTGATGAAGTTTGGCCCACCTAAAACGAAAACCATGAAATTTACAGTATATGGTCACCATATTAGTCAGGTTGAAGAGTTTTGTTATCTAAGATATCAGTTAGACTATGGTCTTAATTGACATTCACTCATAACCCATAACATGATGGCTTTTAGTAGAGCTTTGTTTTGTATTGATTTTTCATGTCATCCCACATAAAATCAGCCCTGGAAATGCTTAAGTCCAAGTGCATCCCAAAAGCCAGCTATGGATGTGGCATTTGGGGTTATGGCCCTGTAGCTCTAATTCAAATAGCGGAAACAAATTTCTTAGTGGGCTATTAGGAGTCTCACAAAGCGCACCCTACGAAATCATGCATGAAGATTTGGGTTAGGGCTATATCACCGACCAGCTTAAATTCTGTCCTTTAAAACTCTGGTTTTTAATTTGGACAAAGGAGTAGATTGGTCTTAACAGATTCATTATACAAGACTGCTTCAATATGGCTAAGCCTTCCTTGATTACTTAGTTGGCTGATATCTCTCTTAACTGAAATCTTTTAGGAGATCTCAACTCTATACCAGTCCTACTAGCATAGTGAAATCCAACCTCAGATGGATCACTGAAGTGTTCAGAGACAAGATGGCAGCTGAACGAGAGGACATGGTACTACCCAAACATTCTGTGCGACACGTGATACTAGTTAAAACTGTGAGTGGTCTGGAACCCTATATGGCCTGGAACTTGCCTCGCCATCAGCGAAGTGTATTAAAATGTTTTAGGCTACATTTATTTCTGCAATTATTGCCTTTTAATCATGGCTGTTTCAAGGACTCGATGATGCCCTTGTGTGATTGCAATAATGTTTCAGTGAAAGAAACTTTACATATTGTCATGATTTGTACGAAATTTTATCATTTGCGATAAAAATGTATACATCCCCTCTTAAAGCCTACAAATTTTACCCAAGTTAGACCTGCGCTATTGCATTTACAGTTCTTGAATACACTTACAGTGTGCTTTTTTCTTACTCATTATCTTTCAGGGGGCTTAAAGAAAGCATAATTTTTAACTTGTGTTGATGATGATCTTTGTGCTCTGTTTTATACTGTATTTGTCTTTTATGATTTTATGTTTAAAATCGAATAAAGAATATATTGTTTGATTTCATGAGATGCATGTTTTTAACTACATTGTAAACAATTTACAGCATTAACTTTTTTTGATTTTATTTTTATTTTTAGAGGAAAATACACGAAATCAAGAGTAAACAGTCAAGTTATATTACATCAGACATAGTGCATAAATAATGACAAGATGCAAACTAAACGAGATCATGATTATGAGTTTACACTTAATAATGGCTATAAGACTCCTGTAAAAAATAGATAGCACATCTTATCCGAATAATTTTAGAAAAAACGGTTCAAAAAGGTCCACATTATAATACCGCTAAAAGATATAGAAAATCCCTCTAATTTCTTCATAGCATATACCCCAATGGGAAACATTCTTGGGTGATTAAAATGCATGCAATTCTTACAACGGATATCCCTCTAACCATGTAAAAAAGTGCAATGAACAGAAGAGTAAAGTGCATACAAATCTAGCAGCAAATATACTTCCAAAAAAGTGCCAAGTGCCAAAGATTATTTACATGGTATGAGTGGAACCTATAATACTTAATTAAAGTGCATTGTATTTGTAGCGGAGATTACCTATATCCTGTAATCATCTTTCGTCCGCAAGCTCATTAAAAGAACATTTTTGCCAAATATCCCTGAATCTTACAGTTGCTCCTATTCATTTGGCGTAGGCCTCTTCTAGTCTACAGGTCCTAGACATTTTATTAATACAGTGTTCAATACTAGGTTGTTTATTGGTTCTCCAGTTTTGAAGAACAAGTGACCTAGCAACTGCAATAGAAATTAATATAAAATATTGCTGATGCTTTGTAAAACACTTCGCTTTGCCTGATGAGCCAAATAACACCAACATAGCTGATGGCTCAATTAGAAAAGACAAAATCAGAGACATTTCGGCAAAAATCGCCTTCCAGAAGTGCTGCAAATCATTGCATTTATAGCATGTATGCACCCAGCCACCATTACCATTTTTGTTACATCAAAAACATTGATTCAGGCTCGTTTGAAATATTTTAAATAGTCTTTCAGGTGTATGATATAATAACCATTTAGATTGAAAATTCATTCTCTTATAGTTAGCCCCTCTAAAGGCTTTGCTTGCTAACTCGTTAAGCTGTTTCCATTCTTTAACATTAAACTTGCAGCCTGTCTCAGAATATATTTTTGAAGCTCTTTTGTCAAGATCTCATCTGAATTGGCCTTTTGATGAAGCAGTCGATACAAACAGTCAACCCCCATCATTTTCTTTGCCATCTGCTTGGTGATTTGACGTACCATTTCGCCCATCATAGAATAATTGTTTTTAAGAAAATTAAACTAGCTGTAAGGAGCCGAACCGTTTCCCAGGTAATTAATGTTTCATGATTATAAAAATTCCATAACTGGAGAAAACCTAGCTCTTGCCATACCTGATTAAAGCCCTCTTGACAGTATGAGACCTTCTGCCTCACAATCCTGTATAGGGGTATATGCATGCAATATAGGGATATTTCTAGATTTAAAAAATAACTGAGTTCTTTCAGCTAATATCAGTATTGCATTGTATCTAGTTTTCTTCTGAAATTTTGCCAAACCTTAAAAAAAGGGGAGTGTTCTAGCACTTTCCTTCAGCATATGAATTAGCAGAAAATTATCAAAAACCGATTGATCTTCACCTAGTTGAGAGAGCAAGTTACCTAAAGAAGCCTGGTAATTACATAGGAAAATGTAGAAGTGCCAAGCCTCCTGATGTTACATCTAATTGTAAAGTAGCTATTTTAACCCGGGAATGTTTGTTATTCCATACAAACTTCCTGATGATTTGATCTAGCTCTGTGCAATATGCATTCGGGATTTTTTTTTAAAAATAAACTTTATTGTCAATTTGCACTATAAACGCAGGGCTCTGTACCCCAGAGGCGACTGCAGTATTAATTTGTACATTTGCATGACAGCAATTGACCTTTCTATAAACAAAACAGCCAAAATCTTTGACGTTGGGTGTGATCCGGATGTCAACCCCACTCACCCCAACTCACCCCCACTGAGTTGCGCAACTCCCACTGAAGACCACCCACCTACCAATAACAGAGAAGCAAAAAGGAAAGATATAGACAAAATATCAGAGCTGAAGAGAGACAATACCAATCATAGCACAAACACCCCCCAGAAGACCCCCCACCCCCCCACCCCCGGTGCCAGTCCCAACCACCCCATCTCTACCCTATTCCACAGGAATATCCTCTGTTGCAATCAGAGGTTCCAGCCACAGGCCCCTATGATCCGCCCACCACTTCCATATTTTATAATGCTTCCGAGGACATCCCCGGGCAACAAAGATGGGCTGCTCCAGCACCATGCAGAAGTCCAGGCCATTTTTCCAGGCGGCCACCGAGGGGGCCCGCGTATCCGTGTAGTTCCGTAGTTTGAGGGTCTGTGGTTTGGTGGTTCTGAACCCGTTCAATGAAAGTCGTCGGATATAGACGATTTTTGTGTCAGCGGACCGCAAATCACGAGTGCGGTGTGTACGAGTGTTTTTGTAATAATCGATCAATGAGAACACTACATATTCAGGGATTTCGTTTGAACCCTTGGGTTCCATTTTGTGTACGGCAGCCATTTTGTGTGGTTGCCCTCACATAGGCCGATGACTGCGGCCGAACGAGTCTTTGGGACACGGACACCTTAGCTGACTCTTGTTTGACCTGGCCGAACTGACTCCCTTGCCCAAGGCTGACCTCGCAGAGCCAGTTCCTTGTTAAGCAGCTGGTCCGATAAAGATCAAAGAGCAGGACATTGCTGAGTTTATGGTACACTGCACCCAACCTTCTATCTTGCTTCTCATCTGTTTCTGCTCCTTCCTTTACAACACAATCACTGATTTGGGTTGAGGTTTTATGATGGGTTTGTCCGGCTTGATCAAACAGGATATTGGAATGTGCTTGGTCATTTCTGGTGGGCTGGACAACGGAAAATGGGATTGTCGTCATGGGCTACTTTTGAAATGTCACCCTGTGATTGGTTAGTTTGTATGTAATCGATGCTAGCCTGGAGTGTGATTTTTGGCATAAAAGACCAAGCTCCGCTCATTGAATTTGTGCAGTCTCTAGCGAACCACCCGTGTTGTGCTTCGTAGACCTCGTTCCTGGTTGCAGCCAATAAACTTTGGTCTTTGACGTCATCAAGAAGTGTCCCGTGTCTCTGTTTGCCGAGGCAGGGGAATCCGAAGACATTGAGCGTTGTCCCTGGCGCTGCTGGGTTCTAAAACCCGGTTCTTCAGTTGGCACCCAACATGGGGCAACTTCAGCGGTACCGGTCCAAGCCCGAAGATCATGAGGAGCTTCGTGTGGAAATTCTGGAGGAAGGCCTGCAACTTCATCGACCCCTGTATGTCGTCGTGGTCCGAAAGTCTTTGCTGTGAGGTACCTCGCCTTCCGACGGCTACGAAGGACTGCTGCCCTGACTGTCGCCCTGTCTTGAAGCCATAGACGATTTGTAGAGCGAGACAATAGACGGTCTTCTGGTGACGCCATCGACATTTCAGTTAGGTATGAGTGGAGCGACTCCCAGTCCTTAGTTCGTGTTGGTATCCCTTCAAGGATCGCTTTGATTTGGTACCTGCAGGCCCCAAAGCCGAGGGACTCGTGTATTCACGAGGCTATCGTTTTGAGATTTCCCTTGAAGTTTGAAGCTAGACTAGTGAGCGAAGATGCCTGGTCTTAGCAGACTTGGAAAGATATTTGGTTTTGTTTGTACTAGGGATTCCCGATTAGAGGAATCGTGTCTGGTTCCTCCGATTGGAACTCCAACCTATGAGCTCTATGTAAAACATGGTGTGGGCCCCTTTGGTTATATTGACATATGGGTGAAATACACAAGAAAAGACGGTGTCCTACAGTGGCCCCGTTATGGTAGCTTTGAGACGGAGATTTTAGACAATCTCGAAGTTAAACTGTTCAAGAAGAAAGCCCGGCCGGCGATGTTTGACTCTTTCCGCATATGGCGAAAAGAAGCCAAACAGAAAGAAATTAAGTTAGCGAAGAAAAATAAACGAGAACGAGGTATGTCAATGATGCAAGCGGCTATACAGTTTAGGGATAATGAAGAAGAACAAGAGAGTGAACAGATGCTTAGGATCCGTAAATTAGCGGTAGATAAGTGCTACCCAGCTTTGCCACCTAAAGAGCAAGAAGAAAAGAAAGATCTTGTGAAAGATCCTTTAATGTCGCATCTATTGAGTCCGCCACCCCCTTATGCACAGAATGCTACGGCACCACCACCACCAGTTGTAGTTGCGCAACCACCTGTGATTCCTCAACAGCCAGCTCCTCTTCCGTTGGCTCCTATTCCTTTGGTGCAGCCATCTCAAGGGCCGCCGACTTTGCTACCTCCTTTGTCTGCCACTCCTACGCCTGTTCTGTGTACACCTCCTGTTTCGACTTTGGCTTCTTCTCATATTGTTCCGTCTTCTCTTATTCTGTCACCTTCTCCTTCTGCTAGACAAAGAATGACTGCAGCAGTTACTAGTATCTTTTCTCCTCTGATGGGTTAATTGGGTATGTCTCCTGTTGTCGAGCGTAGACAATCGCATAGTCAATTGCCTACAATTGATGAACATACAGTGTTGGATCTCATGGCTCGTAAATGGATTACGTATCCTACGCAGTATGATCTTGGGGGTATTATGGATGTTTTCCATCAATGGGAAGCACCAAAGCAACGGTACGTCTTTGATATGATGTGTGCTTTCCTTTTTGAGCAATGGATAGATGAAGTAGGACAAGCTCCGTCTGAGTTGTACCGAATACGTTCAGAGTTTGCGAAAGAGACTGTTGTGGGTCTCGAGATTGAGAAAGCAATTGCGACGTTGTTATCACTTAGGAATGCATCTCCTTCTGAGCGACTGTTTGAGCCTGATTCGTCAGTAGGGAGAAAAGCGTGTCAGTATCCGATGTGTGAGGTTCCTCCAGTTTGGAGACCTGCTGATGCAATTGCTGTTCCATCAGTTGTTGCACACTTTCAGCGTGTCTGGGTACATGTTCCTTGGAAGCGTGTTGAAGTTTTAGCTACTAAGCAGTCTTTGCCTGATCCGCGCAAAAATCCAGCAGGATACTATAAGGAGCTAACTCAGACTGTGAGTTCGTGTATCATGAATTTGGCAGACAGACATGTTGTTTGGGAATGTTATTCCACAGCCTATTTGGGGGTAAGATTCGTCACACAGATCATGCGCAGGAATTAGGTGACACATGGGCTCACCTTAGAGATGCAGATAATAGACAACTAGGTGGTGCTAAGCCTGAGGATTTGATTACTGAACTTCCTGGTAGAATTATTACTTATATGAAGACTCTGATGCCCCAATTACGTGTTAATTGGGACAGGTTGTCTGCGTGCAAGCAGAAGAAAGATGAGACTGTGTCCGACTTTTTCACGCGATTTGAAGAGACCTTTGTAGACCACAGTGGTCATGACATGGCTACCGAAGGTGGCCAGAGATTGTTCGTCGACAAATTCGTACATAATTTGCTTCCCGAGTTGTGTAATAAATTGAAGGATTCTGAGAGTGCTTGGGCCGTTTCTACGTCAGCGCAGATTTTAGCTACTGCTCAGAACTATGAAAATAGGAATAAGGATGAGATAGAGAAAGCGGATAGGAAGACTAAGGAATTGAAGACTAAAGTTCTTCTACAACAAGCTTATCCGCCCCGTAATAATCAGCGCGATTATCAGCAGAATCAGCAATATTCGAGAAACTCGCAAAGGAACGAGTCTTCTCAACAACGTATCCGTTTGAGGCTTTGCAGCTAGATTTCATCCACATGGAGAGGTGCAACAACCTGAAATATGTGTTGGTGGTGGTTTGCTCTTTTTCCAGATGGGTGGAAGCTTACCCTTTGAAGGACAATACTGCCTTGTCCACAGTGAAAGCCCTTATCAAAGAGTTTTTCCCTAGGTATGGATTGCCGAGAATGATCTGGAGTGACAATGGGAGTGAATTTGTGGGTCAAGTGATGAAGAGAGTATGTGAAGGATTAGGAATAAGGCAGAAATTCCACGCTGCAAATTACCCCCAATCAGCTGGTTTAGTTGAGTGCTATAATGGCACTTTGAAATTAAAATTGGCCTAAATTCAAGCGAGCTCTGGTTTACAATGGCCGGATGCTTTGCCCCTAGCTCTTTTGTCTACTAGAATGACTGTGCATTCGCAAATGGGTTTGAGTCCGTATGAGGTCGTGTTTGGCCGCCCGGCGAATATTTGGGGCGTGCCAAGACCAACGAAGTTTAGTGAGATTGAACATCCTGTGTTACTCGATTACTTGTATGAATTGACGGCTAAATTGCGTGTTTTACACCAACAGGTTCATGACACTCTTCCACAGCCTTCTGAAGATCCAGGTCACGCCATTGAACCCGGTTCCTGGGTGTTCGTGAAGAACTTTCAGCGGAGCAAGAACGAGCAGCCCCGCTGGACAGGACCCTTCCTCGTTTTGTTATCTACACGTTCCGCAGTACGAGTGCACGGCAAAAAGAATTGGATCCACGGCGTACAGTGCAAAAGGGCTCCTTTGCCCTTGCCGTACGACCGGTGGGTCCAGAAGGGACTTCCAGATTCAGAGACTGAGACCGTGCCTCGTTTTCTGCCATTCATCGATGCCCGTTTGATTGGACCGAACACTGAGAAAGAAAGTGACGATCTTCTACAAGAAGCTGTGCCTCCTTTGAATCGTTTGAACACTACTGAACCTGATTTGCTTTTCCGAGAACAGACATTGCCTGGAAAAGACCGTTATAATTTGTGACCGAGAGTCGTGGGACTAATAAACAAATAAAGTTTTTATGATTTTTCTGTTTGCAGGTTAACTCTCCTCCGAGGAATTACTTAGATTTTTGTTTTTCGAACCGCCATCCGGGTTCAGCTGTAGGGTCGCGGTTGACAAGTCTTTGGAGTGCAAGCCGGAGACACTAGGTCGAAGGTTCTGGTTGGCCTAAGGGAGTTGCCCTGGGCTGACAGAGGCATTCCTTAGCATAGAACACCCTACCACCGCGAGCAGCATATTTAGTGAGGATGGAGTTCTTCGAGTTGGAGAGACCTGTTGAGACAATAAGCTTTAAGAGCAAAATTTGCAAACTAATGATACGAAAACGATTTTTAATACTGTGTTTATTTATGTTGCTGAGCTTAATGATATTTTTAATTGGTTATGTGACATTTTCGTTTAAAGTGACGCTCATGCCCACTGTGCAACCTATACCTCCTCCTACTATTTCTTCCCATTCTTTTCACCCTCTGCCCGAACATGAAATAGTCAGACGATTGGAATTTGCTAACAATTCCTTTATACAACTTTTGCACCAACACCAGCTAGTTTTGAACACGACAAATTGTTGGATTTGTGGCCTAATGCCCCATACGACCGATAAAGGTATCCCGTACTTGGTTTTGCCTTTCAGCCTTAATGGTTCTATTTGGGCATACAGAACAATGTTCATTTATGCTCATAGAGTCTATACCCAATGTTCACCGAAAGATAATCCGAAGAATAGTGCTCTGGCCAAGGGTATAGTCGACATGGTTAAAGGGACTAACGCGGTTGAGTCCATTCCGAAAGGTGAGAGACAACCATATATTGGTTGGGACGTTACTGGATATGGAGTTAGTCTGAGTGTTAACCAGCGAGCGAAAAAGTTCTCCACCAATATGGATAGTGCCCCATCAGGGTCGCTATTGTCTGCAGGGTAATGGCAAGAATCCGAAAGCTCAGTTAGGGACGAGTTTTTGCACTGAGACTTATGTATTTGCGTCTCATACTTCCCCAGCGTTTCTAGCAGCTAAGGGTACCTATTTCATCTGTTATGATAAAGCATATACATGGTTGCCCCCTGACTTCTCGGGAACATGTTTTGTTTCGTTCCTGTTGCCTCCCACTTTTACAGCTGCGGCAGATTACCATAAGACGAGAGTTGCTAGAGGTGTCTTCAGTAAGGAAGATACCGCAGGGCAAGAGTTGGGAGATTTCTTTAAGGGTTTTCTGCCGTTCTGGGGACCGATGGCTAACAGCAGGAACATTCGCCAGTTGACGAGAGTGGTTGAGTCCACCATAGTCGAAACTGCTGGTGCCCTTAGTAACTTGACTGCTGAGCTCCAGTCAGATCGACTTATGACACTTCAGAATAGAGTTGCTCTTGATGTCATACTAGCAGATAGAGGTGGAGTGTGTAAACTGATTCAATCGAGCTGCTGCGTTTTCATTCCAGACAACGCTCTGTCAGTCTTCCAGGCCATTTCCAAGTTACATAAGATCTCCGAGTCTGTACATATAGACAAGGGAGATTGGTCGTTGATGGGATGGTTTTGGGGATTGATATCCACGTGGGGATGGAAGATTCTGATGGTCATTGGAATGATCTTAGCTATCCTTTTCCTGTTCTGTCTCTGTGTACAGTGTGCTCCTGCAATTTGTGGCCTCTGTGCTACTTCGTGTGCGAGGAGACCTGTCCAGAGAGAGGTACTAAGTACTAGGATGATGCTACAGCAACATATCGATGATCTGATGAATATAGACCTAGATTCAGACTGACATGGGTTTGGGTTTGTTGCCTATGTAAGGGCAAAAGGAGGGTCTGTAGTTCCGTAGTTCGAGGGTCTGTGGTTTGGTGGTTCCGAACCCGTTCAATCAAAGTCGTCGGATGTAGACGATTTTTGTGTCAGCGGACCGCAAATCACGAGTGCGGTGTGTACGAGTGTTTTCGTAATAATCGATCAATGAGAACACTACGTATTCAGGGATTTCGTTTGAACCCTTGGGTTCCATTTTGTGTACGGGAGCCATTTTGTGTGGTTGCCCTCACATAGGCCGATGACTGCGGCCGAACGAGTCCTTGGGACACGTATACCTTAGCTGACTCTTGTTTGACCTGGCCGAACTGACTCCCTTGCCCGAGGCTGACCTCGCAGAGCCAGTTCCTTGTTAAGCAGCTGGTCCGATAAAGATCAAAGAGCAGGACATTGCTGAGTTTATGGTACACTGCACCCAACCTTCTATCTTGCTTCTCATCTGTTTCTGCTCCTTCCTTTACGACAATCATTGATTTGGGTTGAGGTTTTATGATGGGTTTGTCCGGCCTGATCAAACAGGATATTGGAATGTGCTTGGTCATTTCTGGTGGGCTGGACAACGGAAAATGGGATTGTCGTCATGCGCTACTTTTAAAATGTCACCCTGTGATTGGTTAGTTTGTATGTAATCGATGCTAGCCTGGAATGTGATTTTTGGCATAAAAGACCAAGCTCCGCTCATTGAATTTGTGCAGTCTCTAGCGAACCACCCGTGTTGTGCTTCGTAGACCTCTGTACCTGGTTGCAGCCAATAAACTTTGGTCTTTGACGTCATCAAGAAGTGTCCCGTGTCTCTATTTGCCGAGGCAGGGGAATCCGAAGACATCGAGCGTTATCCCTGGCGCTGCTGGGTTCTAAAACCCGGTTCTTCATCCTTCCTCATCCTGGCAATATCACGTTTTGCCAACGTGAGGCGCAGCTGCATAAGATGCAGTTTATAAATATTGCCCCTGATCCCATCCATCACATGCAGCAGGGCAAGCTGTGGCGTGCGTGGGAGCAACCACCCCATGAACTCAGATAGGCAAGAGAATACCCCCCTCCAGAAATGATCCAACAACGAGCATTGCCAGACCGTGTGCAGGAATGTGCTCTCCACCCCACCACACCGGAGGAATTCTGGGGAGACAACCAGGCCTGACCACCACAGACGAACCCGAGTGAAGTAAACCCGGTGGAGGTACTTGAATTGGATGAGGCGAAGATGCATCGCTATGGCCGCTCCCCGGTGGGCGGCTAGGGCCTCCCTCAAGTCTTCTTCCTCCAACGTACCCACATCCTCCTCCCACACCTTCCGAAGCTTCTCCAACGTAGGCACACTGTGGGAGACCAGGGACTGATATATCCGCGAGATCTTTTTGGTTTCAAGGTCGCCCATGAACACCTTCGCCTCCAACGGGCTAAATTCGGGGATGGAGTCGAGGCCCTCCAGGGTGAGGGAAAGCGCATGACGGAGCTGGAGGTACCAGTAGAACTGTGTCAGGGGCATTGCATTCGGGATTTTTAACGGAAGATTGTCAAAAGAAACAAGAATAAAGGCAGCACCAACATTTTGACCATAGAGATCCTCCCTATTAATGATAATGAGAGCATAGACCATTTGTCTAATAGCTTTTTTACTTTCATGAGCATGCTGGTGTAATTTAAGAAAAATAGTTGTCCGTAATCATTTGTAACATGTATCCCCAAATATCTAACTGGATGTGGTGGTTTTAACTGAATGGAAGATGGAATATCTAAAGAAATCACATTAAATGTTAAAATTTCAGTTTTTGCTTGGTTTACTTTATATCCACCAACCTGTGTGAATATCTGGATTTCATCAAGGGCATTCTGTATATTGACTGCCCCTGCTCTAAGATATAGAATAATGTAATCCGCATAAAGCTTAATTTTTGTCATCCCCATAATTGGAGGCAAAATCATTAAGCTCTTCCGGATACTGACAGCCAGGGGTTCAATAAAAACTGAAAATAAAAGAGGGGATAATGGACGTCCTTGGCGTGTGCCTCGTTTAATATTAACTTTGCCAGCTTCCGAGCTGGTAATAATGATTTTAGCTTCAGCACAACTATATACCTTTTTTAAAGCTCTTCAATCTACCAAATCAAAAGCCTTTTCGGCATCCATCATCATAATCACCGCCTTGGATTTATTAGTAGAAAAATAATCAATGGCTTGCGTTAAAAAATATGTATTAGAAGCCATGAGACGTCCTGGAATAAAACCATTCTGGTCACTATGAACTACTAGTTGTGCACAGGGTGCTATCCTTTTTGCCCAGATTTTCATGAGGAGTTTATAACCTGTATTTAGGAGGCTGATAGGGCGATAAGAACTGGGATTGGTGGGATCTTTATCTTTTTTTAAGAAAATTATCAATATTCATTCTTTGAAACATTTTGGGATATTTATAGATTCTTTAATATGATTAAAGAATGTTGTTAAAAAGGGAAGCAATTCTTCTTGAAATGCCTTATATACTTCCACCGGAATCCCATCTCCACCACAAGCCTTGGCATTTGGCATACTTTTTAAACCGCTTTGAACCTCCATTATTCCTATTTGAGCATTTAATGTCTTAGAAAGCTGTTGTGATACTAAAGGTAGTTCTAGTTCTTCAAAATAACTCTTCAATGCTAGCTCATCTTTTACTTGAGTTTCTGAGTAGGTTTGATTAAAATGTGTGAGAAACACCTCAGCAATTGCCTCTTTATCATCCTCTAATATACCCGTTGATTGATTTTTAATTTGGGTAATTAACTGAGCAACTTTTTGACATTTAGTAGACCAAGCCAGAAATCTACCCATCTGTTGGCTTTCCTCGTAGAGCTTCTGCTGATAGGCCCTACTGCCTGTAATCGCCTCGAGTAGAAAAAAAATCCTTCCGCTTCTCTTTGGCTCTATCTAATTTTTGCTGTTGTGCCTTTACAATAGGCAGTGGTAGATCTGTTAGGACTACATTTAGTCTCACTTTTTCTACGGCCGCCTGCAATGCCAGAATTTTTTGTCTCCGAATATTACCTATTTTTGCCTTATATGATATAACCTGGCCTCTAAAGGTGGCTTTAAAAGCCTCCCATACCGTAAACAACAGAGTCGTATTTAGATGAAGCTGAAAACACTCTTTAATAAATCCTCTTACTTCTGTCAACCAATTCATATCTTGCAGTAAAGATTTATCAAACTGCCACCTGGATCATTTTCTTATAACGCTACCAAATTTCAATGTAAATGAAACTAATGAGTGATCTGAAAAAGAATTGGCCAATATTTCTGTCGGGCCATTAGCAACCAACTTGTCTACTAGAATGTAATCCAAGCGGGAGGCTGATCTAAATCTTGGCGAATAATAAGTAAATTGTAAGAGACTAGGGCGTCCAAGTCTCCAAGGATCTATTAGTGAGAAATCATTAAAAAGCCTATTTATAAATTTTGCCATTTTGGGCTTTAATTGGCGTTTTACGTTATTTAATGTATCAAGGTCAAAATTCTGAATAAAGTTTAAATCACCTCCCAAAAAAGGTGAAGTAGTGTGGCTCACTGGTTAGAGGCGGCAGACCCGAGAGCAGAGGACGGCCTGGGACCAGGGTTCGATTCCCGGCGCGGCAGGTTTCTGGAACAGGGTCAGCAGACTCGATAATTCTCTCGCCTCGGTGCCCACTCTGATCAGCGATCACACTCGGCAACTCTGGGCATTAGCTTGCCTCATCTTCACTAACGGCCCCACCAGACTGCCGGGGATGCCTGGTCTCACCCTGGAGATACCCATTAAGGGACCATCTCTCAGGGAAGCCAGGAAGGGTTTCGCAGCGGTCGAAGCGCCTTGGGACCCTCCGGGTAAGTAGTGCGCTATATAAATGCCTATACATTTACATTTACATTTACAAAATTAATATACCTTCCATTGGTATTACTAATTGATAGATGTGGGCGAGTGCTGCAGTGTTATCCTCGATAAAACCATAGTAGTTAACCAGATTAAAAATTGTTTCCTGCAGCTTTACTTTCACCCAAAGCTATCTGCCCTTCCTATGACGATGAATATCCTTAACCTGCAAATCTAACGTATTAGATATTAAAACCCCTACTCCGCGAACTGCTAAATTAGCAGATGAGAAGTATGCCTGCTGATACTTCTTAGAAAGTGATATTTTTGGGGCATCAGTCCTAAAATGCGTTTCTTGCAAAAATACAATCTCGGGAGAGAGAGACGTTATCCAATTTAAAAGAGCAGCACTTTTCCGCGGGTTAAGTAATCCATTCACATTACATGTTACAGTTTTTATATCCTGCATTTTTTAACCCAGTTTATCTAGTTTTAATTTTCTCCCTCATTTTGTCTCAAGATCAATCCCTGGAATTTTTTCGTCCTTTTCAGCTTTATTCTAAATTGTTTATATTTTCCTGTTCCTTATTTGCTTTTACATATTGTTCTTGTTAATTTTTTGCTGCTGTACTGCCCAAACCCTTCCCTACCGCCAACCCAAGAAACCGCCTCCCCCTAACAATGTGGCAAACCCTGCAGTCCCCACAAACCACATTTGTCCCCTCCCCTCTATACTATGGGGTGCCCTGTCCCTGCACCCTGGGTGATTCCCACCCCACCATAGCAGCAAAGACCCAGTAATCATAGAGAGGAAAAAGAAAACAGCAATAACCAGTGATTTGATTTTACAGTGGAAATCTCTTTCAATAACTCCTGGGCCTCTTCAATGCGAGAGAACATATGAAATTTCCCTTTAGCCAACACCCTGAGTTTGGATTGTTGTGAAATCGACGCCTGCGCCCCCTGTGCTTTGAATAGATATAGGAGCTTCACAAACTCTTTGCGTCTGCGAGCCGCCACCATGGACATATCTGGAAAGATCCAGCATTTAGTACCCTCGCCGATAGTAAATTGTCTCTGCTGAATTGCTTTGGTTAAAATATTCTCTTTCACTCTAAAATCCACAAAGTTAGTCAGAATTGTACGAGGAAACTTAGAATTCGGAATGAAGTGTGCAGGGACCCGATGTGCCCTAGTTAGTGTTAAGTCATCTGTGAAATCCGGAAGCACTTTTTGTTTGATAAATGACTCCTCCCATAAAAGAGTGTTAGTTCCCTCCATCCCCTCAGGTACTCCAACGATCCGGAGATTAGAGCAACGTGAATGATTTTACAATTCTTCGAGCTTGTTCTCAAGGACAATTTTATCTTCCTTTGCCACATTCATTTTCTGGATCATAGAACCCATCTGGTCCTCTAGGTGTGCTATCCTTAATTCAGCTTCCTGAAATCTTGCTACGATACCTACGACAGATTCATAATTTTTTTCCAGAGACTTTTTCATATTCCTAATCTCATCCAGTATAAGATTAAGTAAAGTTTTAATTTCAAGCTGCTGTGTGTTAGCCCAGTGATTAAAAATTCCGAGTCATCTTGAGGTTTTTTGTTCTGCGGGCTAGGTGTTTGACCTGATGATTCTGGAGCCTGTTCTGATAGTGTTCTGGAACTTTTCTGAAATTTTTCTTGAAGCTGCAACTGGCTCTGTAGTTTCTGTTTTAGAATGTCAGCGGATGACAATTGATCAGGGTGCAGAGGGGAGAGCGGTGGAACGAGTGGGCTTCCTTCCCCGAGTGAGTACACATCATAGGTGTTGAATCTTGAACCGTCCCTTGGGGAGGTGGAGATATGTGCAGCATCTCCAAAGAGTTAATCGCTGCTGCTTCTTCATCTGGTGTTACTGCTGTGTCTAAATTTAAATGTGGCAAATCTTGAGCAACTAAAGGCAGAGTAGTTTTTTATGAACAGTGGAAACTCTTTATAACTCTTTCACTCCAATTTTGCTGTCCCTGGCTTAGATCCGGCAGTCTTCCCCATCTCTGGATTATTAAGTCCTTAGATTGCAAGAATGGGGTTATCTCCATCCAAGTGTAGCTCGGACTGTGGTCTGGTCAGATCTTCTGCGGAGCTTTCAAAACTTGAATTCAAGCCTGAGAGATTTACTGGATTGGATGCCTTGACCAGAGATACTGTCCCTTTTGCTTGATTTAGATGTTTTTTTGCTTTCAGCACAGTCGCTGCCTCTACTTTAGCTACTGCATTTGTGTATTTCAAATGTCTCCCCATTTTACTTTAGTTTCTTAAAATCCTAGGGGTGCGTGACAAATATCCTGGTTCTGAGACACTGACGAAGCCTAAACGGTGAAACGCGTTTGTGGAGGGGGCAGGGCGGTCTGCCAATAAATCTTTCATGGTGAACATCGACTTTTTTTTTCTTTTTTCTTCTCTAGTTCCGTTGTATTTATACTGCAACCAGACACTGGTTTTCAATTTTAACTTCCCGAGGATTAGGCAAATCCTACCCTTCGCTGTCGTAATTACTTTGTCTTTCCTTCCTTATACTTTTAGTCTATCGCTTTTAGCATTTAAACATCCGGTGCCAACCCTACAGAACAGATGTCTTGTCTCCCCTTACCGCATTAACTTCAGTTAAGTCAAAAACAGGGGAATATCTGTGGCTTTCCTTGGGTGTTCTTCAGCAAATTGAGTTACTGAGCCCTTTTACCAAAAGTAAGACTTAAAACTGATTTTGCAGTGTTTCTTGCACTAACTTTTCTTTCTTCCCGCTTTTTTTTTTACTTCAAACCTTTTATAAATTGTACATTTTCCGGAGTAGGGAGCAAAAGATAAGAGCACAGCAGACTAACAGCAACAGTACATGCAACATGCAATAAACCTTAATTCACAGGCAATCCAGCAACCTCTTATAGCATCATTCCTAACTTCGCATTACTTCACCGTTTAGAAAAGCCCCAGCGACCACGACAGCGCCAGCGCCTTGCCTTTCAGCCCTCCTTTTTAGCATTCCAATTTAGCTTCTGC
Organism: Lissotriton vulgaris; assembly: GCF_964263255.1. Lineage (NCBI taxonomy): Eukaryota > Metazoa > Chordata > Amphibia > Caudata > Salamandridae > Lissotriton > Lissotriton vulgaris. The sequence continues at coordinate 771,345,405 of NC_141685.1, read as the reverse complement.
CGGTTTAAATTTAAAAAAAAAAAGCATCTGTGCCATCCTTTTTACTATCTTTTCACTGGTGTTTTACTTCATTTAGGAAGACTCGTTCCTTCACCTTAGAGCACAGCATTCATTGTGCTCTTACCACGGGAGATATGCCAGAGATCCAGAAATCCTTGCCAGGAGCCCCCAGCATGCCACGATCACTCCTCGGCACACGGAGACCGCAGCAGCACCTGGAGCCGCCTTTCAGTGGCGTCCCAGCAGAGCCAGCAAAGTTAGGAACAAAGACAAGTCAGAAGGCGGGCAACCATCCCCGTTATCTTCACTTAGCACCCGAGACTCGCACCACAGCGTCCACGGCACCCACCACTCAAGAAGCGTCGAGATACGTCCTGCAGCACTGTGTTTTTACCACGTCCTCGGCGTCTCATCATCCGGTGCCATTGCAAAGCTTGCGAACCTTGCTGCCGTTGGGAGGAGCGACCAGCACCTGAGCTACGGAGAGGGGGAATCTCCATAGTCTCCAGACTTTCTTTTTCTGTTCAAAAAAAGGAATTAATCTGCTTACAGCATTAACTTATTGCTTTTATGGTTCACATAATTTGTGCCGAATAAAGCTTTTCTGTTCTGATCTGAATATATAATTTATATTTATATATTCTTTTTTTTTTACAGAGGCAGCATTCACACCTCTGCTGCACAAAAAGACGCATAATGAGTTGAAACATGCCAAGAGTCTAACGTTTTATAATAACTTAAGGAGTGCAAAAAAAAGAGCATGTTGCCACAAATATCTCCTTTCTGCTTGTCAAAGGTACAGCTAGAAAAACAGAACAGAAGAAAGCAAAGCAACTTTTCGTTTTTGCTCTTTAAACAGTTGCTTTAATTATGCTCAGTGACCTGACCTGCCTTTCCACTCAGGTGCTTGCGCTGGGGCAATAGGCATTGTGAGGGCAGAGTTCAACTGTAATAAGTTAATATTGAGCAGCTACATAATTTCTTTATCCTAAGGCAACTGGATGCGTTAGATGTCGCCGATTACCAAGAAATTAGAGATGGATTTTTAAAACAGGGATTGCAGTATCCCATGTACTAATATATATATTCATTCAAAATGCACTACTGGGCCTCGTTTTAACACAGAAATGGATACGAGGGCTTACCCTATGCTCTGCTGCAGAATGTATTTTTAAAATTTGCTAAAATCCCTTGTATTAACAGATATATTTTTCAGAAGCCTTGTGATTTCAGTGAACGAATGCCACAGTCACACCCCCACTCTGAAAATGTTCCAGCACCAGACTCCAGTGCACTTCACTATCTGCCACTACGATGGGGAGAGCAATATCTTGGCCACAGTCCGAGATTGGAGGATGTGGTCACAGTGGCTGCTCCTCCGCTATGGCAAATATGATTCCTTTGCGAGCGGGCGGGGCTGCTATGCTTAGGGAGCAGGGCAGGGGAGGAGTAGTTTGCCAACTCCTCAGTGCGCCAATGACTGTTTGGTCAGCCCTCTTGGGCGCACAAACCAGTCATGCGCATTTTCCCCTTCTCCATGCAAGCTGGATGGAGAACATGCCCACCCCTCCAGCCCTTGGCAGCGCTCAGAACTAACACATCGCAGCATTGCAGTGTTGTGATTGGCTTAGGAGAGGAGCCTGGCTGCCTGATCCCTGTCCAAGGCGAACGTAGGAGAACAGGAGCAGAGAAGACGCGGGACCTGGCCTCGGGTAAGTTTTTTTCTTCTTATATTTTTTTATTATGAACCCCTCCCCGCCCCGAACCCCATCCCACCCCGAACGCCATCCCACCCCTGCACCCCATTACACCCCACCCTCCCTCCCCTACACCAAGCGAGCCACGTCTGCATGGTCAAGGTCATGACAAATTGCTGTTATGCGATATTTAAAAAAAAAAAATCACACCCACCTAATGTCCATTAAAGATAAGAGGGTTGTGAAAGTTTGTTGCTCTACAAATTGGGCTGTGGTTTTAAAACGTTTGGGAAGTACTGTCCTAGGCATATGAAATGAAGTCTACAGAGCCGACATATGGAAAAGCCTGTTAGAACCACTATTCAAGCAGACAGGCAGTGATGATGTGATTAAATCCCTCCTTAGTGCAGCTCAACTGTCATCTTATAAAATTCTTTGACCTGACAGCACAGAGACTGGTAAACTCTTGCTGCCAATAGTTGTGACCTACTAAGACAACAGCAGACCCTGAACTTGTCCGCTCCATTGGTTTCAAAAGTATGTCGCTCGTATAAATGCCTTCAAATTGGTGTGCAATCCTGTGACAGCAGTACTACTAAAAATTGAACAATTGTATGTCTTTTAATTTCAATACAAATGCTCTCTTTAATCTTAACTTTTTTTAATTGTTTTATTAAATGTAATTCTCTTTGATATTAACCAACAATGTTCTGAATGCAACGGTTTAATTAATCATGCATAATAAAATTATTATAATCTAATCTTACAGACCTGATACGCTGCTCAAATCTATGAGGGAAGCTCAGAATGTACTTATCGCTAAAATGGACAGAGCCAGTGATGGTGTCGTCATACTGTCCTTCATCAATTTTTAACGTAGATACTGGAATTCTCAGCAATGGGTTAGCAAACAGACTTATTGAAGTAATCTCAGCCTTTGTACATGAGGATCAATGTGGTTTCATGCACAAAGAAACATTAAGCAACATACAAAGGCTGACTCACTTCCTACATACCGTGGGCAGATGATGAATATGCACTGGTCCTGCTACACACTAAACAGGCTTTTGATTCTGTCTGTTGGGGCAATTTGTAGGAAGTTCTGTGAACAATGGGTCTGGGAAAGAAATACATTAAATGAGTACAGTTGTTATAGACGATACCAGTGGCCAGGGTCCGAACGGCCATATCGGGCAATTTGGACTGAAACGTGGCACGAATCAGAGCTGCCGGTTGCTATTTGCAATGGTGTTGGAGCTATCGGCCTGTAGATTACTTGTAGCACTAATATGCTAAGGAATTCAAGTGGAGGATATCACATGCGTTGCGTCTCTAATTGTTGACAACACCTTAGTAAATCTTAAACACCTGACATACTCTGCTCCAATCCTGTAACACTAGATAGCTGAATACAATGAAGCATCAGTATTAAATAAATCAACCGCACTAGATCTGAACTTTTTCAGATGGGGGACTTCGGGAGTTGGATATCGGCGCATAGCCGAGGGCAAATATTCAGATATGTAGGCATAAAGATTTCAATGAATGAAGCAGACAGTCAGAGACTAAATAGAGGACGCGAGACAGATGGACTTAAGGCTTCAATTAAGTTCTGGAACACACTCCAGCGGTCGGTAATGGGTCAGGTAGCACTTGCCAAGATGGCATTTTGCCCAGATGCTTAGATATATAGCAAGGGGCTACATACATGATTCCAAGGCAGTTCTTTGTAGTATAAAATCGCTTATTGGTGGAACTGATCTGGGGAGGTAAAAGGAGAAGGGTCAAACTAGATACTTTTAAATGAGAATGGGAATAAGGTGAGCTGGAAGTTCAAGACTTGGAGCTGTACTACATGGTGGCACAGCTACACGATGCAGTGCATTGGTTGGATGAGGGGGATCAAGTGGGGGATCAAGTGGGAGAATAGGTACTTAAAGGCACGCAAGAGGGGGAGCACTGAAGAACCTACTGATGAGGGGACGGGGAGCCCGAGACAATTACCTTATGTAATTAGCTATGTCTGTATCATATGGGATAGCCTGGTTAAGACAATTTTCAAATTCCCACAGCTCGCTCTGGAAATGTAAATTTTGAGTACCTACCCCTTTGGTCAGCTTGTTAACACTATGGCAGTAGACAGTTGAACGTGGGGCTGTTGTTCAACTTCCCTATATCCTGAGAACAAGTTTGTAATCTTTGAATGAGCACAAAATAACTTTGGGATGATGGTGGTGAATTTCTGTAATACGCACAACTGGCTCACATGGATAGGAGCATATGGACATCTTTTCTGAAAACCTCACCACAGACACAGACGATGATCATGTTATTGGCCCTCCCCAGGAGTAAATGCTTAATTTATAACATATACAGAGCGCTGTGGGCAGGCAAACCATTTGAGGCCTTAAAAGTTCGAGACAAAATGAAGATTGGTGGACAGTGTGTCTGGGTAAAGACTTTGTCCTGCAATACACGTTTCAAACTAATACAGTAAAATTATGTCCATATAGCATTTATCAATCCTGTTAAACTGAATACAGTTTATCAAGGCAAATCAGCACAATCTTGAATGTGCTAGGTGGAGGAAGCAGACTTTCTACATGTCACATGAACCATCCAGTCTTACATGCTTTCTAGAAGGAGATTACCTGCAGGATTAGGCAATACATGAAAGACGTTCAAACAACTACAATAAAACAATACGTGCTGGATTTACTACCTTAAAAGGAGGGGCTCATGGGCAAAAGGTTTTTCAGATTGGATGCTATTGCAGCTAAGAGACGGATCATTATCCATTGGACAAGCTCTAGCACATTGTCCATGAAGGGTTGGATCCTGGCTATGATGGAATGAACACATTTGCGATGGAGTTTCCCATCCGCCAAACTCTAAGTCAAGCCCAGAGCCATAAACTATTCCTGTTTGGGAGTACTGAAATCTGAGACCAGGATAAGATTATGACACTTGGGGTTGTTTTGGATGCCCTTCTTCCAATAGAATGTAAAAAGTGCCATTGCTGCATTAAACTACCATCTTACAATTCTTCATAAAACTCAGCATTGGCTGATTGAATGAGACAGGGCTACTATAACTACGGGCGAAAATATTGGCTCTAAAACTGGTCATGTGTGATGGGTATGCACGACTACAAAAAAATAATTAAATGTGAAACAGCACACTTTATTTTCTTAAGACTATTGAACAGTTTGATTAAACCTACCTCCTCTTCTGAATCTTCATTGCGTTCAAGGGGGGAGGATAAATCAGCAGCCTCAGACTTCTAGAAAAGAATAACCACAGAAATCAGTGAGGACTTTACATTTAAAACATCAAAACTGTTTCACGCAGCAAAAGTGAGCATGCGCACCTTATGTAAAGTAGCCAATTCAAGGTAAATTATGAATTTGAAGAAGATTTCACATTCTAGTGAACAGATATAACAAATGTGACTTAAGGTGGCAAGACAAAGCAATACTGTGCTTTGCATTTTTAGATGAAATTAATTTTCAATATTGTCACGCCATGCCACTTGTACAGTGAGAACACATATGTGTCCTCAGAAAACCTGCTTCTACCAACCTCCCATTAAGCCTGATCTCAATCATTCAGTCGCCAGTTACGGCCATTTGAGATTTATATATCATGTACAATGACTTAGAATAGGGATTTGAAAGGCAAGATGATTTATCTGAAATCTTAGGTCATATTGACTATAATGAGCAGATCTTGAAATAAACACACATAGGAGTACAGTTATCAATGCATAGCAAGCACATTTTATCAAACACAAATATAGACCATCTTTTAGAGAGTTTATAAAGGATGCTCCTCAAACAAATGGACGCAAGTAAAAGAAGAATATTTAAAACAGAAGCTATTGTAAAACATTTAAAAGTAAAGAGGAAACAAATATTCCAGGCACAGGGAATGGCTTACCTTCAAAGAGGTCTGAAGCAACTTTCAAGCTTGTACCAGAGACTGGAGTCAAGGATGCTTATCTCCCCATCGGGCAACAGAGCCCAGGTATGCACCTGTCATAATGTTTCACATTCAAATGTATTTGAGCAACTGAGAAGAAGTTGTAAGGGCACAAGTCCTATCAGGACTTGGAACAGCCTGTGTGTCATTGGACAACATAGCATATGCTATGACTCTGCCTTTGTGGTGTAGTACCCAAAGTGTACCTCCGCCCATAACCAAGGCTAGCTATTACCCCTTGATACCAAACTATTACTTGAGTGAGTGTTGGTGGCAGAATATTACTGTCATAGTTAAGGCTTTCGTATTTGTACACCTGGATAGAAGTGCACCTACTGATCTCTCCACTGTAAAGTGCAACCCATCTTAATAGCTGTTGCCCATCCTAGAGTGTGTATTGTGTGAAATTACATATGCTTAAAGTGTAGTGGATCAGGAGACTGCAGGATGACTATTACAGACAGGGTGTGTGGGCCTACAGAAAATGATGCTTTGCCAGTAGCCTTTCTGGGTGAGAACCTGCATGCTCCTCACTTTTTCACTGGGTCCCTCGGTAAGAATGTAAATGTCTGGTAGGTTAATGGAGAATAATCATCCATTCCCTGCTACATCTGTCCACCCACTAGTACAATGAAACACACTTACCCATTCCTGTATGGTACTCATCCTCACACAGCAACAAGGGAAACGTGGCTTAGGGTTTCTAGCTTGAATTTATACACAAACCTGAGCATTTTCTAGATGGCTTTATCTCGACGTCACCATGTAGAAAGCCAAGGAGCGAAAAGCAAAAAGATTCAAGACGCAATTCATGCTGACTGTAGGAATACCTAAATGTTGAACAAAACATGCACTTTTGTTGAGTCCATAGAATCAATAGTGAACTTGTGGACCAATGAATTTATATTTGTCTAGAAACTGAGAAGAAACTCCGCATGATCCAGCACCAGAGTGACAGGGCCCTGCTTTCTATGATCTTCACCAAGGATTTGAAAAACAGCTTTTAATTCTTTAATGCACCTTGGTTTGAAGTAGGGAGAAGCAGTTCTGCCCAGAGACAGGAGCAGACCTCTAACCAAAAGAAATAACATAGGTTAGTTAACTTGAAACCTATGTGAAGGTGGTCACTGGGAAGGAGTACACAGGTGTTACAGGGCCTTGCAGCCCAGCTGGAAAGAAATGCTCTGTAAGTAAGTTGAGTGAGCAAAGAACCTGCAGAGATGTTGGGAGTATTTTTACACCGAGGAGCCACCATCATCCCTGACACTTCCAGTACCTCTTGGGCATTCATATCTCGCTTCTTTAATCCCCAGAGGAACATGGAGATTTCTGTTCTTCGCCAACAGTCTTAGGGATTTTTCTGGTGTGGTCAATCGCCTTCATTTCTGAACAGTTTCAACCAGATCTCCAAGCCAATTGTTCCTGTGATGTTGGTATTTAAAGTTGCAATTGGCTGTTGACCCTAAAATCTAGTTACTAGGGCTTACTGGTGTATCCAGTGCGTCCACTGGTTACCCACATAAGTGACAATCTTAGTCAGTAAGCCACCAATTTCGCAATAATCAGCCCCAAATTTAGGTAACCGTGGGGACACCTTTTTGGGCGCTAGCATCCAGTTGGTAGAGGTTGGACCCCATCAATCAGAACACCATTAGCCTTGTTAATTGTATATAGGACTTTGAAGAACTGATCAAAATACATAAAAAATGCATTTGGATTCAACTCCTGCTCGTATCTGATGGTGGATTTTCGGACGAGGCATTTTGGGATTTTTTGTGTAGAAAACCAGCAGCAGAGAAGCAAACAACTGGGTTGAAACAACTTTACAGTCTGCACCACAGAGGTGCTTTGATATCTAACAGGGACATCACTCAGCGCTTCCCTATCTGGCACCTCCACTCTACTGTTGAGAACTTTGGTAAAAAACCCTTAGTCAAACCACCTTTGAGTCAGAAGCTGAGGCACAGGCTATATACATTAGTGAATCAGACTAGTTTGACAGCCATTTGCATTGAACTTGGCATAGGGTTCTGTGTTGGGACACACTACCTTTTAGATTGTTGTGTTTACCATTCTGGGGCTCTTTGTGGGGCAATGTTTATGCTCTTATTGGTATTTTTAAGCGCTTTTGTTATACGTTTTTAACTGATGTTCTAGACTGCATGTAGTCTTTACTACTTTTACCTATACCGCTAGTCTTTTGGCTGCGGTAGGAAATCCAGGTGACCATTTTCTTTGTGCCGCTCTGTGGACGTATGTTTGAGTGGTCTAGTTATTTGGAGCTCTCCAGGGATGACATGCCCTATTTAAGTGAATCAAAAGGGGTTGGTGATGGACGGATTAAACCCAATAAATCTCTTGACTGGGTGTGGGTTTCTGATTGATTCAGAAGCTCCGTCCATCACCACCCCCTTTTGTACCGCTTTTGGCCGCCATAAGTGTGGCAGGGTATACTCAGACGTGAGTCCCTTGCTCACTTTGCCACTGGATTCAAGCAAGCCGGGCTGAAGAAGGCTGGAATGCCAGTAACCGGTCCTCGGAAGCTTGTTTCCGGTCCAGGGAAGACATGGCTTGGCAGTTCAGGCTGCACTGTTCCCATGAGGCACAGGGTCAGACTGATTTGCATATAGCCATGTCTGAACTGGGGTGGCAGAGTGGGCTAAAGAACGGTGATGGATTAAACCCAGATCTCTTGACTGGGTGTGGGTGTCTGATTGATTCAAAAGCTCCGTCCATCACCAACCCCTTTTGTACCGCTATTTAAGTGAAGGCACAATGCGAATGTAAGCAGCAGGGCCGCAGCAGGCACACGGAAGGCACGCCAAAGATAAGTCAGTCCGCACCTGTACATGGCCGAACTGGCCCAGGGGCCAGGAAACCTGGTTCTCCATCTTTAGATAAGAGTTCACCTCAGGGAGTAACTGTATCTACAACGCCCTGCTTCTGCACCTAGATGCAGTGTGAGCCTTGATTATTTGAATGGTACTTTAAGTTGCCAACACTGTAGTTACTCCCTCCGAGACCCTGCAGCACTCATCACTCCCTCCCAAGCAGTAGGCTCGGCGTGGAAACAATCGGTAAACTACCACTTTTGTAGTATCAACTTCCACTCCTTGGCACAGGACATTTAAGAACCTGTTTTATTTCTGAACTGATTATAAACCGGCCACAGTTTTTTTTAGTTATTTTTTTTATGGAAGCTTGGCATGAACATTCCTCACTGGATATTTCACTTGCTCTGCCTACTGTCTATAGCATTTCACGTGAGAACAGAGGTTAGGAAAAAAGGTGGCAGGGTGGGCATTATTTTTAAGTTGGATTTTTGCTGTGAAATTTCCAATCCCTCTATCCCTGATTGCGATTATGTTTTGCTCTAAATAGGCTTATCTCCGAATTTTACTTCGTCTAGCTCTCTAATTATTGCCTGCATGGTCCTTCTAGCGCTTGGAGTTCTAAGCTGGTCAAGGTTTTATCTCCTCATATTTTAAAGCGAGCTAACTTTGTCCCCCTTGGTGGTTTTAATATCCATTTAGACAATAAGATTAGCCACATTGCATCTACTTATATTAGCGATTTTAAAGTGCTCGAGTTGGATCTGATAGTAAAGGATGCCTCTCATAATGCAGTACATCTTCTTGACCCGATTTTTTCTAAACTAACCAGCACTAATGTGGAACGCCCGCTTCCTCTTACTTGATTGGATATTATTTTGATCCTCTTTTCCATTTAGGGCTATGCACCCATAAATAGGATGCCAGTACACAGGCCCTTCTAAAGGAGATGGGCTAAGTTTGGCCCACTGGCCTTTAATGCACATTTACATTACCAAGGTGGAGGGATCGATGGAAGAATGCACTGAGATTGTAGACTCCTGGATTCGATCTAACTTGGATTCGGTACTTCCAATCCAGGTGGACAACACCAGGATGTTTCACCCTTCCGGTCCCTAATTTATAAACGCAATCTTAAGGTTAAAAAAAACTGCCTCCTATGGATAAACACAGGCTAAAAGATGCATTGAGAATTCATAATAGGGTATGTAGAGCAGCTTGTGCAGGTTATTATTCAAATAGAATGGAGACTGCTAGCAATTTTCCTAAGGAAGTTATTCGGATAGTTAAATCCGTCCTGGAAATTACCCATGGGCTTCCATACCCTTCTCTCACAAGAGGACTGTACAAATTTGATTTTGTACATCAATGGCCAGATTTCTGCATTTTTAGAATTTCATAGGGTATTGCACCCCTTTCAGTTTGGGTTCCGCAGTGAACACAGTACTGAAACAGCTCTGTAAGGCAGGAACTGGATAGAGGAGGACCTGTGCACAGATTTTATTAGACCTTAGTGCTGGTTTTGACAGTGTCTCATCAGGTGCTCCTCAACAGATTCATGGAGACTGGATTCAAGGGACCGCTCTGAGCTGGTTTCTGTCCATTTTGGATGACCGTAACTTATAGGAACTTGTCAAACCTTTCACATCAGTAATCTGCCACTTATTAGTCAAGACACGTTGAACTGTGGTTGGCCTTGGCGGCGGGGGTGGCTAAAAGAAACATAGCCAGGGGCTGGGGCTCACGGAATCCCCGTCCTGGGAGCAGTGGAGGAGGGACCTAAATTGGTGCCAAAGAGCAGAAGAAACCATCTATAAGAGCAGGGGATGCAGGAAGAAATGGAAAAAGATTTGGGGACCGTGGCGGAAATATAGGGAGGTGGGAGGGGGCCCTGAGGAGTAATCATGTACTTGTTTAACCCAATTGTGTACTGTTGTGCTATCTTTCCTTTTTCACCACGATGCATTTTTCCAACTTGTCTACTGATTATCGACCACTGTGACTTGGTACTAAGAGCAAAGTTTAATAAAAAGAGTAAAAAAAAAAAGAAGAAATCTGACACTTGCCTCACTGAGTCCCACAAGGATCCTCTTAGAGTCCCACCTTATTTAAGATTTACGTGTAACTACTGGCGGATATAGTCGAAAAGTATCAATTTTTCATTTACTACTATGTGGATGACGCTCAAGTTGTAGTTTCAGTTTGTGCTACGAATAAGAGTACCTCTCTCAGTATGGTGCCTTGTCGTAAGGAAGTGGCAGAATGGATGCGGACAAACTGCCTTAAATTAAATGGCAGCAAAACTGAGGTGCTTGTAGTAGGTAATCAACCTCAGTTTTGGAGACCACACCGTTGGCCAACTAAACTGGGAATCTGAACGCTCTCAGTCAGTAGATAAAAGATCTAGGCATCTAGAAGGAAGATACATTGTCTGTGGAGCAACAGATTACCAAGGTAGCAACAAGATGCTTTGGTTTGCTTAGATTTTTAAGAAAAATCTTATGGCACCTGATTTTGAACATGCAAAATCATTGTACAGACCCTTATAATTTCTAGATTGGACCACAGCAATGTACTTTATCTGGGTGCAAGGCAGGCTCGGTTGAGGCAGCAACATATTTTGCAGAATTTCACTGCCTACCCATTATGTCACATTCCTAGCAGCGTCTCAGTCTCACAGCACTTGCGTCAGCTACATTGGCGCCCGATCGCTCATAAGGCTCTGTGTTGTGAATATAGAGCCATCCATCAGGCCAGTCCTGCATAAAGTCTGACAGGATCCTAGAGATAATTGAAATATGAAATATTGTATTTATGGTCCCCATACTTTCTGAAAAGTTCTGAGGCGTTCTGAGGCAGCCATTGCCAGCATACACAGTTCTCTATGCAGCCTTGCACAAGTTCAAAGGTATGCACTGTGATTCTATTTTTAGTGGAATCATGCTACCCCATTGTTGGTACATATCCCTGTGGGTCACTAACAGTCCCAGTATAGCAAATATTTTGTTGAGTTGCAATAGATTTTGTCAGCGCTGTATTCGCAGTACAACTGCTGTCGCTAGCACACCTGAATTCCTTCCCATTACTTTGGATAACATCCCTCCCAAAACAACAGGACTGTGGGACATTTTCAGAGTGTGTGGAGAAAGCTTTACTAAAAATCTCATATATCTGCAGAAAAAAACCTTCGTTCTATGGCCCATGTAAACCATATAATGGATCAGATCACTACTTCTCTGGCATATATCTGTACTTCCAGCCAGTCACCACCCTTCAACTCTCCCACGTTCTTTTCCCATTTCACCATCAGATGTTTCAGGCAATCTGGCGAGTTGTACATTAATGCTATAAATCAATATGGTTGCTTATGTACTCAAAGCTTCCTCTAGTCTCCAGGGTGAAACAGGCTGGCAAACCTGCGGTCACATAAACATACATTTGTAGTCTTTGCAGATGCTGTAGAGACCTAAAGAACTGGGAAGAATCCATGCTGTACTTCTTTCATGACTGGTCAAACACCTTAATCAAGGACAGTCTTTGTATATCCTTTAGAAAGGACAGTCCCATTAGGTATCATTGTCTGGACCCATCTAGCTAGGTCAGTTCTCATATTCAACCATCAACAAATTGCATAGTATTTAGTACAATCAACCCCATACAGTGTATGGAAGTAAATTGTCCATGCCTGTCAATTTTCTGTGATGGTTCGACCCTTGGGGTAAAGGTTCAGTCATTTCAAGTGGTCACCTAAGAAGCCCAATATTAATTGATTACATAGGGGTTACTTCTTGCTCATAGGCAGTACAGGGAAATTCTGTATTAAATATCTGCGAAGGGGGTTGTGAGAGGGGTCTCCGCAAGCCTATTTTGGGCCTCTGGGGACTCCTCCCTAGCCGAAGGCTGGCATACTCTGCCAACTTAGGGTGAACAAAGCATCCTGGGAGCGGTTTCCGGGTAACAACCCTCATCAGCCAGGCTTGCTTGAATCCAATAGCAAAGTGGAAACTCAGTCCATCATCCTATTGCGTTTTCTTGTTTACCCTAAGTTGGCAGGGTATGCCCAGGAGTGGGTCCTTAGCTCACTTTGCCACTGGATTTAAGCCTGGCTGATAAGGACTAGCTTGTAAGTGTTTTCTAAACTTTTATGAGTGTTAAATGTATAATTAAATTTGTATACTATGTGTACTAGTAAGGAGTGATACTATTTCTAACATACTGCGTATTATGTGAGTGGCTGTGTGACTGTGTATCCTTGTATGAGCGGGTGTCTGAGTGGTTGCATGGGTGTGCGATGGGCTGTATGGGTGAGTGAGTGGCTGTGTGACTAGCTGCATGGGTGAGTGGCCACTACTCCCTGGGTGCCCTGGGCACTCAATGTCCTTACTGGGGACGGTGGGGGAAGCCTTAAGGCCTGGGGTCCAAGCCGGCTCCCCACCTCCTGCGAGAGCTGGCATTGCTGCTGCAAGCAAGGAGCTGCTGGAAATGCAGCTCCCTGCAGGCAGGAGCAATAACTTCATCTCTTTCCTGATCGCATGTCTGCAGGCAGGGAAAGAGATAAAACCTCCGCTTCCAGCAAAGTGGGAGCACTTTGACAGCTCCTGCCCACTGGAACCGTAGTGTTTGCTTTTGCTTGGTGAAGCAAACCGCTGTCCTGTGGCTGGGCACCCCAGGACATAGAAGGAGCCGGTCCTAGGGGTGGGGGTTGCCAGGGCCATTAATGGCTTCAGAAGAGGGGGGGGGGTTCTTTACACATCACGGGCCAGTGGTGGTCCTAGTGCCGTACATGGGGCTTCTTCAAAAACAAGCGCAGACTACCAAGCTTGGTTTTTTTATTCAATTCACGGTAATATTCGCAAATATTTGGCGAAAATCACAAGGAATAAAAAAAAAAAAAGTTAACTTTTTTTGCCCTGCCGGGGACCTCTGGGACACGAGGACCAAGGTTTGGGGGGTCAGGGAATTCCTACTCTGGCCCCCCTTTCTTTTTTTACACTTTTTGGGGGGTTGGGGGCGGGGGGACTTGGCTGGAGCCAAATTCAGTGCAATTCCATCCCGTGGTTTGGGCTGTAGTCATGTTTCAAACTCCTATGGGGATTAATATTAGAAATGCACTTTTTTTGCACCCCCCCCACCCACTTTTGTCGGCCCGGGTTGACTGATCACCCTAAAACTTTCCATGCACAACAAGAATCACCGGCACAATTTGTTGAGGAAAATTTCATGAAGATTCGCCAGATGGTGCCAAAGATATAGGCAAGACGATAAACGCTTTGCTATGGAAACATGGTCCTAACTATAACTACCTACTGCCGACGCTTGACGGAATTACAACAAATTTGGCAGAAAAGTAGCCTATGGTCCAGAAAGAACCCTTTCGGCTACCAACACTTCAACCAGGAAGTGTTGGCAGCCATGTTGGGACCCGGATTCAGCCGAGTCCCACAAAAAATCTAAAAAAAAAGAGAAGGGGGCAGGGATAGGAATATCCGGACACCCTAGTCCTCTTGGACCAAAAAAGCATTATTTTTTAGTCAGAGGGAGTCACGCTGGATCCACGGCTCCCACTGGAATTGTTTTTTTTAAAAGCAGCCCGGACTCCCGCACTTTTCTACTATTTAGCCCCTGGGTGAGTCAGGTCCAGGGGGCATGCAGGACTCATAAAAGGAGGGGGGGCCCATGGGGCCCCCCTCCTGAGTTTCTTTTAAGCCCCGGGCGCCACCGCCTCCCCCCGGGCTTTTTTAATATAATGGAGTGGGGCCACGCGGAACCCATCCCATCCTAGGCTCTTTTGAGCCCCAGGGGCCACCACCTACCTGGGCTTTGTTTTCAATTTGGATGGGGGCCGTGCGGACCCCCCTCTTGGAGCTGGTGCTAGTCCCGGAACCCACCCCCTCCCCGGGGCTAAATTAAAACCAATAAGGGGGCTGTTCGGACCCCCGAGCTCCAGGGACCACTACATCCAGGGGCCTAGAATGTAATTAAATGAGGAGGGGGCCACACAGACCCCCTCCCGGGCCATGGCCGGGGTACCACCGCCACCCCTCAGGGCTAGCTGCTGCTATGTCCCGGGGTGCCCACCCCCGGAACATAGCAGTTTGCTGTGACTTGACGAAAGCTTAGACAGCTCCCACCAACTCAGAGCAAACACTCTGCTTTCAGCAAGCAAGAGCTGAGAAAATACTCTTGCTTGCTGGAAGTGGAGTTTCAGCTGTCAAGTGGGCAGAGAAACCAACAAAAAGATTTCTCCTGCAAGGGAGAGCTGCCTTTCAACAGCACCCTCCTAGCAGCTCCCGTAGGAGGTGGGGAGCCGGCAAGGACTGCGGGGGGCTTAAGACTCCCCCTGCTTTTCAGGAGGAAAAAAGCAGCTAGAGGCAAAATAAAGGTGAGAAACGAGCAGAAAGAAACAGAATAGAGGTTAGCAACAAGCAGAAAATGGAAGAATAAAGGTGAGAAACGAGCAGCAAGAACCAAATTAAAGGTGAGAAGAAAGTAGAATAAAGGTCACAAAGAGGCAGAATAAAGGTCAACAATGAACAGAATGAGGCAAGATAAAGGTGAGATACGTGCAGGAAGTGGCCAAATATAGGTGAGAAATTAGCAAAATGAGGCAAAATAAAGGTCTGCAAAAAGAGGCAAAATAGAGGTCAGAAAAGAGCAGAAAGAAGCAAAATAGAGGACAGAAACGAGCAGCAAGAGGCAGAATAAAGGTAAAACACTAGAAGAAAGAGGTTAAATAAAGGTAAGAAACGAGTAGAAAGAGACTGAATAAAGGTCAGAAATGAGCAGAAAGAGGTAAAATACAGGTCAGTAGCAAGTAGCGAGAGGCAGAATAAAGGTCCGCAATTAGCAGAAAGAGGCAGAATAAAAGGTCAGAAACTAGCAGAAAGAGACAAAATAAAAGTGAGAAATGGGCAGAAAGAGGCAGAATAAATGTTAGCAACGATCAGAAATAGGCAAAATAGAGATCATAAACTAGCAGAAAGAGGCAAAATAAAAGTCAGCAAAGAGCAGAAAGAGGCAAAATAGAGATCAGAAACAAGCAGAAAGAGGCAAAATAAAGGTGAGAAAGAAGCAGAAAGAGGCAAAATAAAAGGTCAGCACTGAGCAAAAAGTTGTAAAGTAAAGGTCAGAGGTGAGCAGAAAATGGCAGAAAATGAGAAGAGAATGAGCAAAAGAGGGCAAAACAGAGAGCCCTCGGATACACACCCACTCAGAGACCTATTTAGATACTCTCACATCCACTCACAGACTTACTGAGACACTCACTCACACACTCACTGTCAAAGTGGTTACAATTAAGAAATACAATTTAAAAAACATTGGAAATTCACTTAAGAAACAAAAGGTTACAGAGACATTATAGTTAATAGAATTTTACAAAACGTAGCACTTTACTGAAGAAAAAAGACTACAGGATTGTTATATACAGGAAATAGAATTTAAAAAAGCAAAGATATTCACTGAAAAAAACAAAGGTTACATGGATGTTATAGTTAGGCTCAGATTTTACTTGGGCAAAACAATAGAAATTCAGAAATAGAGTCTGTGGCCTTGCAGTAGCTTTCTGTCACGTGCAAGAGGAGGAGCAAGAGCGAGCGAGCGAGTGAGCGCCAAGGCAGCAGAGGCGAAGCGGAGGTGAAGCTTGCGGTTTTCGTCAGCGGCCGCCCGGGTTTTTCTACCCGCGATTCCGGTTGAAGTGGCCGCATTTCCACCGCACCTCCGTCCATCTTTCCGGCAAAGGAGGTGAGGCTGCGCAATCCAGAGCAGGGCAGGGCGCGGAGGGGCAGAGACGCGAGCGCGGCTGCTGATAGAGGCGGCCGCGAAGTAAGAGACTCGGGGGGGTTAACCTAGACAGTCCGACTAGGTCTGATTCGACCGTGGTGCCCCCGTGCGCTCTGCTCACGGTCAGACCCCCTCCTGAGCTCCACTCACCGCCCACTCGGTTAGCAGCTTGTGGAGCCATTGGCATTAAACTGCCCCCATCACTCCACCACTGTCGCCTCACTCAACCCCATCCCGCTTCAGAGGCTCACCCACGGAGGCTCATAACCCGGTTAACTTGCCCAGCAGCCTGCAGGAGCCACACAAACTACCGAAAACTACTGAAAATCGCAGTTCCCTAACAAACCTGATAATACCGATTAAACCTGCTACTCCAGGACACAGGACACAGGAATCAAGAGCTAGGTCTCAGGGGCCAGTTGCTAGGTTTCAGGGGCCATATCATAAGGCTCAATAAGGCTCAACAAGCTCAACAAGCCACAAGCCACTAAAACTCACCACATCTCATCATATCTTACCACTAATCGACAAAAACACTCTGAATCAAGTCAGACAAGAAATTAAAAAAAAAGGGGGAGGACAAGATCAACCAAGTAGTTAGTAGAGCATTCTCTCACAAAAAAAGCGACCCCAACAGAAGCACGACTAGTCCCGTAGGTTTTGAGCTGTATAAAACTCAAACAGCAAGAAAGACTTGACTTGAAAGACAGGAAAAGTGTGAGGAAAACTCAAAACCAACAAGGCAAAGGGTCACTTAAAAAAAAGAAAGGAGCCCACGGGCTCTGGTACCAAACACAAACAATAAAACAACAAGGAGAATGAGATCGGGAACAAACCAGCAAGCGCCATCAAGTAAAGCCCCACGTAGCAAGAAAGTAAAAAGATCTAACTCAGGCAAGTCCCTCCAAGAGAGTCTCTCTCCAGTTCCAGCTCAAAAGGGGGAGCCAGCAGCCCAGGGGGTGAAAGCGACGGCAGGACCAGTTCCGACATCAGGCAAAACCGGCCTAACTTCAGGAAAACAGCAGCAGAAGATCAACAAATTCTTTTTTCTAAAAGACCCGGTTTCTGCGATCTGTGCAACAACAAAGGAGGCACTAAACCTACCGAGCCCTATTCAGCCCGACAAGCCAAAATGATTAGACTTGTTCGAAAGCTTAAATCAGGGCGAGCTGACAATGGAACCAATTCCTTACAATGCCACAACTGCTTCACCCGCCCCATTCTCCGAACAACGGAAAAACTATCACCTAGGGAAAGAACCAGAAACCTTGCAGGTTCTGGTCCACAAATCAAACCAATCATTGACAAAAACAGAACTGACTAGTGGAAAGGAAACAACTAAACCCCCAACAAGAAAAAAAAGTCACGAAGGGTGATCAACAAATTTCATTGATTTCCTCGTTATCCCTAGGAAAAGAATCCCTGGAGAATATCTTCAACAATTCCGAATATAAGATCGATAAGGGTCATAAAAACCAAAACGGCCCACTTAAAGAGACATATTCAGGAAAAACTGTAGAACTGACAAAACAGAGACTAGAAGGGGAGGACGTCTGGTTAAACTCCCTTCTAGTATCAAACGACTCAAACTCGACCAAAACCACGAAAACAACAGCAATAACAGGAATTAACCCCCGAGGAGCGCAGGCTGGGCCTAGTGGCATCCACTCCATATAACTTAACGGACAACAGTGGTAACCAAGAATCCTGATAGAAGACAGCATTAGTTGTGGAAGTAGAGGAAGTAAAGGCAACACGCAGGTACCAATTTCCATCTCGTCGGCAAGCATGATCATACACTCAGACGAACCAGAAGGGAGCGGAGGTAGCCAAGAGCCTAACGCACATTGGGGGAATGCGTTAATAAGTTCACTGGACCAAGCCATAAGGGCGCTCAACTATCAGTCTGACAAAATGGAGGTTCCAATTGATCTCATAAACATTTTTGCAGAGCACATTGCACATATTAGCTCCAAGGTTGACTCAATCATGTCCTTACTGGCAAACAAAGGAAGCAGGGGCGATTTCCCAGACAAAGTCTCACACAACAAAGGAAATACCGACCAACTCCCAATCAAATACAAGCAAAGTAATTGTGATTGCGGGTGTATTATTGAGAAGCTTGCGACCCTCACAGAAATCCTAAAAGACATTCTCGGCGTAGTAAAGACAGCAAGCAAGCGGAAGGGCAACCAAGTCTCCCCCAGATAAAAAATCCAACAAAGAAAAACTAAACGTCCCAAACACCCAAATTAATCAAAAACACAGCAATTAGGGGGACGGGAAAATCAACCCTGTAGACTACATAGAGGATCAAAAAATGGAAATTGTAAGCCACGGAATTCAAACAAATACATTTCAGGTCAACTCTGACTCCCAGCCTCAAGACAAATTAACAAAAAGACAAAGGAAACGTGCAAGGAAGGCAAGGCCCAAATTGAAAAGCAAACAATTAACTGCCACAGAACATTTCTTTTCAATATTCACGAAGAACACGAGACAAGAGTCAGAATCAACAACTAACGCTCCGAACATCTCAACCAATAGTCCGGAAGAACCAGATTCGGAACGGGCAAGCTTCTCGTTCGAGAAATCGATAACGGCAGAACAGGTCCAAGAACCAGACTCACTAACACTTGAGGGATCGAATCAGGGTCTACAACTAGCTACAGCCAGAACCAACCTAAAGGGGCCTAACAAACAATCAATGACACCAATAATATTGGTGGAAGACCCCCGAAAAGAGCAATTAGTAAAAGACTCACCATCCCTAAGTGACATAAATGCAACTACAGAGGTCGGTCAGACCCTAAAGAACTTGAGTACAGAGAGAGCACGAAAAAGTGCCCGCGGGTTCTTGGGCAATAACACCAGCAAGCAAAAACAGGACAAAAAGCCTGTCCAGTTAGCAACAGACCTGACCCCAATTAAGATCATAAAAAACGGCAATGTATTGCACAAAGTAAAATCCGAGAACAAGTGGAAACTAAACGAAATACAAAAGGATGACCGGCACTCACTAGGGAAATGAGGGAAGAGGACTATACGGGACAGGCGACAGTTAAAAATAAAACCAGCTCAGTGAGCGGAAACGAAGCTCCCCAACCGGTCTCTCGAGGAAAACAAATAAACTCCCAGAACGACATCGAACCAGTAGTGTCATTTACACCCGAATATGTAACAAAGGGCAGGCAGGACATTTTAAATAGAGGGAATCTAATAAAACTAATTAAGGTAATTCCAGAATTAAGGGGAATAGTCTCTCGAGACATGGTAGCAGTGGAGTTCCGTCAAAACAAACACATTACAGACATTGAAGACTCCGTGACTACCTGGACCTCTAAGGAGTTAGAGGTCAAGATCTTCACTAACAAAGCATCATTCGAGAGCTGGGGAATAACCTTGAAGCAACATATGGGCCCCAGATACCCACGTCTCCTCTCGAAAAGTTCATCCTTCCCAAAGGGGGAAGAACCAACAAGTTGCAAGCAAACATCGTGCCTCCGTGGAGCCCGAGCGACATCACAGGTAAAAAACCTTGGAACAACGAACAACCATCCAAATCAGACACACAAAGGAGGGCCCCTTAGGTTCGATCAGGACCGGTCGTGGATCCCTACGGTCCTAAGCCAAAAGAGTACCTAAAACAGACACAAATTTACCATCAAATAAAAACATCCAAGACCATTACATGGACAAAAGTCACCTGGCAAAAATCAATATGTGTTCATGGAACATACATGGATTCAGCGGTACGGACCAGGACCAGGAAACTCAATCTTTTTTTCAGAATCACGACATCATTCTTTTACAAGAGACTTGGAACTTGACTTGTCCTGCAATTCCGGGATTCACCGAACATCACATACTAGCAGAGAGATTGTCCAACTATGGGCACCCATGTGGAGGGCTATCAACGAATGTGTCTCAGAAATTTAACTGGCAAACTGAGGAACAGGAACAGGACGTGGGGCTGAGTTGGGTTCAAGTAACAAAAATCATCATAAAGCCCCAGCAGCAACTCCTCACAATAAACATTTACATTCACCCTGACCGACCAGCTAAAAACGAAAAAATGATAACACTCACTAAACTTATCAAAGCCCTACAGAAATAAAAAAATCTATGCCACTGATAATATCAGGGGACTTCAACTCCAATCTAATGAGCGATGGGATATCCAGTCATAACCAGAACAAACATATACGAGAAGGGCATAAACTAGCCTCACTGAGCAAACTAGAAACATTGGGCCTAACAATTTTAAAAAGCATGAAAAAGGGCAATTCAACGCTAGTACCAACCTACATGAGCGGCAAAATCATGTCAACCATTGACTTTACATTAATTAGCAACAGCTTAAAACATGCCATCGAGGACTACACCATAGTCCAGCGTACAGAAAGCGACCACTTTCCCCAAACTATACAAATGAATATTGGGGTTACTTGGTCTGAAAAGATAATCTCCTTGTTGCAGCAACCTGAGAAATTTAACCTGCGAAAAATAAGATGGAGAGGTGGTGAAACGAAAGACATCCAGGCAACAGCAAGTAACTTCATGACAAAACTCGTGCACCAAAAAGACAGTGAATACGCAAAAAATTGGGAAAACCTTGTAGAGGCCTTGATCCACAAGCACTCCGCCCCTCCAGCACCACAAAAAGGCACAAAGTGCTAAGAGAACCCTGGAATACCCGTGACTTAAGACAAAAAAAAGAGTAAAATAGCCCGGGAGCTAAGGACGGAGTTGAGAAATAAAAAACATGGAATTAAACCAAAACACAACATCATCAGGAGCTTGAGAAAAAACTACTGTAAAATGTTGTGGACCGCAAAGGACAAGTATAAAGAAACTGTGTAGGTAAAACTTTTATTCGCAAGCAAAAAGCTAAGTTCTAGGGACTTCTGGGGCATCATTAACAACCTAAATAAAGGTGAAGCTATGTTACAGGACCCCGGAATTGGTGTAGGTGGATGGGAAGATCACGTGAGGAACCTTTATTTAAGAAAGAAACCTCACTCAAACGACAAGACCCAAGGATCAACAAAAGAAGCGGAACCAAGCAACCTAGTAGGTTCCCAGGGTAGTGCAACAAAGCCCAAAGACCGGGAAAGTGAAAAATGGGCTACCGATCAGCCAACACCGATTACCTGCAACTGCGTAAAAAAATGTATACAAAAGCTCAAACCAGAGGGTGCCCCAGGACCAAACGGTCTCCCTACCGCAGTATTCAAATTCAACGTGGACTTTTGGTCCAAACACCTAACAGCACTGTTCAACCAAGTCTTCACCCAAGGCCAAATGCCCACATCCTGGAAAGGAAACATCATCCACCCGATCTACAAAAAAGGTGACAGACAAAAACCTGGGGAACTATAGGTTGATCTCTTTAATAGACGTGGAAGCAGAACTTTATGCCTCATATCTTTTGGAGCAGATCCAAGAATGGGTGGTAAACAACAACCTAATTCCCAGTTTTCAAATTTGTTTCAGACAGGGGATGGGGACAACAACAAATCTGACTATCCTGGCACTGTTAACTGAGAAAGCTGAAACAAAGAACCAACGATTATACGGGTGCTTTGTGGACATAACAGCTGCCTTCGATCGAGTAAGCAGGTCGAGACTATGGGGAAAACTCAAAGAGTGGGGGTTGCCCAGCAGCCTACTAAACGCAGTAACAGGTCTATACAGCGATACATGGGCAAGGGCAAAACAAGGCCAAGGGTCCAGCTTAACACCCAAAATTTAAACACAGGACGGCCTAAAACAAGGCTGTGTCTTGGCCCCCTGTCTATTCAACCTATACCTGGCAGACTTAGGCAGAAACTTAGAACAAATCGAAAGTCACGCACCCAAACTTGGCAACGTCCTAATTCCAATTCTGCAGTTCGCCGATGACATCGTCTTACTAAGTGAAATGCCAATAGGTTTACAACGTTTAATAAATATGCTACAGTCCTATTTGAACCAAGAAAATCTGGAACTAAATAGGGAAAAAACAAAAGTATTGCGGTTAGTGGAGCAAAAGCATATCAAATTTAAATGGACAATCAACGAGTCAGCGTTAGAAGAACAGAAATCCTACAGGTACCTAGGCGATACTTTCGGGCAAGGTAATTAAAAAAAAGAGCACACCTTGGCAATAAAAGCAAAGTCACAAACGTTAATTTACACATACAACTCCAACTAAAAATGACCGACCCGAACTACACTCATCTCCTAAAAGTAATGGCTGCACAGATCTTACCAACGCTGTCATACGGTCTAGTAACGTGGCTTGGAGGGGAGGCGAAAACACTAAACGAACTACAAAATAAAATATACAAAGCAGTGTTTAAACTACCACAATCAGCCTCTCCAGCACAAGTCTGCCTTGAATTTGGACTACAAAATCAAAAATGTCGGTCCATGACAAGCTTCGTAAAATTATGTCACAAACTCCGTTCAGCTCCAACCGAGTCAATGGACTACATCTGTTGGCAAGAAATTAAAATTCAGGACAGTGAGCCTCCTAGAAACTCGTGAGGCACCTACTTGAGTACCTGCCGGTCCGAACTGGAATTACTAGAAGTATGGAACAAAGAAACAGACCAAGTACACTTTAGTAAAGCAGCTAACTGCGCAGCAAAAAGAAAATCACTATTAGAGGACAAAAAAACACTGACTAATCGACGCCACGCCTGGACAGTAATTTCCTCCTATAACCAACAAAAAAACGCGGGTCCACTTAGCCACCCATTTCAGTCAACACTTAAAAAAGATTTACATAGATTACCGAATGGGTCAGCACTATTCCAAGGACCTAAAACCATCTTGGAAATATCAAAAAGAATGTCCCTAATGCAGACTGTGTGGATACCACAACGAAACACACTTGTTTTGTGCGTGCCCGCACTTACGGCCCTAAGAAGACAGTACTTACGAGACATCTTCATTACACTGAACATAAACACATGCCGGCAAGCGGTAATAAGCTGGCTGGGAGGTACTTCTTAAATCCTGGCCTGTCGGGTCTTAAATTTATAATTGAGGTAAAAAAACAGCTCCAGGAAAACCAATGAAAAAAATTGTAGTTAACGTTGAGTGCAAGAGTCCGATTGCAGCCGGAAGATCATAAAGGCGCATTCAACCCCCACAAAAACGTGTCCAAGAACCAGAAACAAAAGTACCGCCCACGGGAGAAACAAAGAAATGGTTTTAAAAAATCTATATAGGGAAGTTTAACAACGAAAGATGTATTTATAGTATGTAATCTTATCCTTTTTATTCCAAACGAAGATTGTAACGATTTTTATTAATCATGCAATAAAATTGGAAGAATTTTTTTTTAATTCAGCAGTTATAGTTACTTGAGCTAACTATAACTTATGCCTCTTTAAAAGGGTATACCATTTGAACTATGAAAGTGTAAAATAGCTCAGAATAATATGAAGTGTCTTTACTGCATTCATACAAATAATCCCCATAGGTAAAGCAAGATTCTGTTATTTGCAACATTGACCATATACCAAACACTTCATGGGATGCTGCGATTATGTTGACTATGAATCACAGATGAAAGGTTAACCTATCCTGCACATGGTGTTCAATCTGTATACAACTGTTCAGGGAAAACAAAGTTCCTCCAGATTCTCAAGCGCTTTTGCATAACTAATTGGCAACTGTGGATGCTCTCTACATGTATCAAACCCCTGATAGTCACTGAACCTACATTGAGAAATGAAGCGGATAGGAGTAGAAAAGTGGGTACTGTTAACAGGGTTTACTCTATGGAGAGGGTTTACTCTGCACCCCATGTATTGCAGACAGTGAAACTCTCATGAGAAATTCACTACAGAGTATTTAAAGGTAGCTACTAAGTGTAAACTCTACGCAAAACTTGTTCAATGAGCGACTATTCACTAAAAATAAGAAAGGTCTGAAGGTGCTAAAGATCATACTACCTGCAGCCTTCGTACTGTGATGAAAACTCTACAAATAGCCCATCTTCCGAAGCAAAACAAGTACATGTACATAGGTTAGTCTTCTATGTTAAGTGGAAATTGTCGTACTGAGAGGGTTCTGTCTCATAACTCAAGACTGGTTACAATACTTAGAATGTAGAATCTTTGCCCTGCTGGAAACTTTTTCTGCAGTACCAAAATACTTGTATGGAACATAATGAACACAAGCCAACTGTTACCTGTACACAGAGTTACTCTTCAACACAACGATTTATAACGTGTTCAATACCGCTACACACCTAAGGTGCATTAGGAGCACATGAGTTTTGTAAACACTTAAACGGATTAGCTAGACACAGGCTGCACAAATATAGGTAGAAATATAATATGGTAGTGACCCGTCACTACGTAAACTATAAATCAAACTAGCACACTCATTGGATGATGTCATAGGCAGTGCATGGCGGAGGAGCAAGTTATAGTTAGCTCCACTAACTATAACTGGTGAATTTCTGTGGTATTTTTAGTTCAAAACATTAATGCTGTCACTGACAAATTCACCTAACTATAACATTGGTTTAACCTTTGTTTTTTTCAGAGTTTGTGCGAGTGTGTACACACACACACACAGATACAAATATGTTTTTTATTGTTCAAGGAGAGGTAAAGAGTTTGGGGGTAATGGTTTTATGGTTAAGGGGTGGGAGTTGAAAGATGGGTAGAGTTTTGGGATAACCGTTTTTGGGAGTTCAGGGGTAAGAACGGTTTCCGAGTTACAAGGGCATTTTAGAGGTTAAAGAAACATCCTACTATTGGTTTGCAGTTTTGGGAATTCAGGGATTTTTTTTATTTATAGATTAATTCGATATTTAGGGTGCTGGTACAGGTTGAGTTTTGAGGGTAATAGGTTTAGCGTTAAGGGGTAGTTTTAGGGGTTAGGGGAGTGCTTTAGTAAATGTTTTTAAGTTTCAAGGGTTTAAGGATGGGTTTTCAATACATCGAGCTAAGATAGATAATGAGTTCTGAAGGTCCAGGTAAATAACATACAATCTTAATGGTAAAATGATTATTTTATAATAACTATTGGTAATGTTACTATTATTTTAATTAGTAACAATATTATTCGTTTTAAAATCCTAATTATTGCTGGAATTTAAATTGTAGCTTAGATTAGTATCATGTTTAATCCTAAATTGTAACTATTAATATATGCAGTACACACATTTCTATCATTACTATAGCAAATTAAATTTAAATTCAAATGTGTTTTAAAATGTACATATACACACATGCCGAGCTAGAGAGTGACAAAGTCTTTCTATTTTTATAGCATAGTCTTATAGCACAGTCTTTAAGCATAGGATTAGTAAGTGCCATCCATGCCGAGCTGAAAAATGACAAGCGTCTTTTACCACTACACGTACAGTATTATAGCTTTGGATGGGTAAAAATCCGACCATCCAAGCCAACTTAGAATGAATAACAGTAACTCCTGATGCATGTGTTTTCACTCTAGTTAGAGCTCTTCAGAGAAGTATAGCTCTGTCCAGACACAAGGGAGCATCTAGAACAACTGCAAGCATGTTATAATATGGTCTAGTCTTCAAAAACCTTAAACCATCTCAATGGTCAAGTGTTTTTACCAGCCCATTTCATCTGCAGTCTCTTGCCAGTAGGATTAATCTCAACATCTTGCTGGCAATTCCAGTGACACTGAAGTGCCTGAATCTAATTTCTAAGGAACTATGCAAAGGGAACTGAATCAAAAGGAAGCTTAACATCACTCAAAAATAAGCCAGGGAATTCAACTGGACTTTTAAGGCCACAACTGTTGGCCTAACACTGGGGCAAGAGCTCATATTCTTATAAAATAAAACTCTTACCTTTCAAAGACACCCCACTGTCATGCATGCAGCCTTTTTTTGAAAAAAAACAATCAGGAGGGACTGTAGCCAAGCTCAGCTCAGCTTGATGCCAAGAGTTCCAGCCTGATCACATTCAAGAAAGAGAGCTTACACACACTCTCTCTTGATTGGCTCAGCAGTGTTCCATGGCCAAAGGCCTGTTCTAATCTTGTGAGCATTGTTTCTAGACATTCTGGAAAAAGAAAGGGGGTTCCAATTAGATAATGAGATCCCAGATTTTGCCATATAAACCCAGTGTGAAAAAACACCTGGAAGTCCGGACAGGGCCACTTTGTTTTATCTGCATCTAAGAGTTTTCAAAACAAAACAAAAACATGGAAACTATAAATAGGAGCAATGGTTATCATGTGAACCTTTGCAGGACATATTTCACACTCAGTGCAAGACAGCAGCCCTCAGAAAGGACATCTTAAAGGAACATCCACTGAGATGATTTATTTTATAGAGTCCATCTTTCTATCAAAATAAGTATGTTACCTGGAATCTTTCCAGTACAAGCCCCTCACAACCGACAACCCTACATCTGCTCTTCTGTCGAATCATGATGATCATTCATTCAGTCAGTAGCAGTTTATGTCATATTTGTTAATTTTATGGGGAAGTTTGAACAAATAGATTTTATAAGGAAAATAATACAGAGCATTATTTAATTTAAAAAAAAGAGATAACAAAGAACAGGGAAAGTTCAGCAGAATAAACCATAGAGATATTATATGTTTTACATGCAGGTGACTAAACTTCAGAGGACCTGTTCAGAATGAGTACTGAGGAAATAGTTAAAAAGCTATGTAAAAAAAATTGAATGAACACAAAAGGGATTGTGTACGTTTCAGGCAAGGATCAAGATGGCTGTGAAAATCTAGCGCTGCCATGTCAGTCCCCATTTCTCTGACCCTTCTGGCTGCCTAGGCTCTTTTGACAGTATTGTATTGTATTATAATTACATTTATATAGCGCTTACTACCCCTGACGAGCACGCTACTCCAGAACCAAAAAAAGATTAGTGGTGAATTAGTATAGGGAAATATGAAATTAATTTGAGTGGTGGACATATGAGTCTGTTAGTTGGATTGAAAAGGGTAGTGTAGGGATAGAAGAGGGAATTTTCTGAGAGATCACAGCAGTAAGAGAAAGTTTGGGATGAGTAAAGGAAAGATGGAGGGGGAAGAGTCTCTAGAAGTGGATTAGGGAGAAAAATCAGGTATTTGATGAGTCTTGGAGGAATACATGAGGGAAGGGTTATAGAATAGCTTCTTTAGAAGATCTGAATAGTAAGAGGTTTGAGATGGTGCAAGGAGTGGCATAGGAGGAAATGTAGAATGGCGTTTGGGATGAGTCCGAATGGAGGTGAGGATATAGTGAGAGAGGTATAGAGTGAGAAATAGGGTAGTGCATTGGAGATGCTGAATTAGGAGTAAAGCAGTCTACAATCAAACATGTACACAACACCACACTGTTGGTGAAAACAGAGAAAAATAATTCGAGGGAACACCGATTAGGGCTGTGGGGTAGTCTACTGAAAAACAGACCATCTGTGCAATCACATACATACATACTGATCTCTCACTTTAGGCAAATCTTCCAATGCTTTCAAACAGTTTCACTGTGGCCAAAACTGCGCAGCTTCAACCAAGCAGCTGTTCAGAACGCCATAACTTTTCCCTTAAATTTATCAAAAAGGGGAAAGTAATTCCATTAATGTTGCTTGTGAGGCACATGTACTCCAAGCATATCATCTCAAGAGGTGAGGCCCCCAACATGGATATAAAAGTACTGATCCTATAACTCTGGTCATTGCAAATAAGGCTCACGTCTCCCCCTACAATACCAAATTGTTTGCGGCGCAGCCCAAAAGACTCCTGCGATCACTTCACACATGTTTGATGATGCTTCCCCTGTATGACTACTTTACGGAGCATGTACTGCCAGTATGAATCTCATTCCTACAAGATGGCTTTTGCACTTGGCAATGTAAATACCGGACCTTTCAGTGCAGTCCTATGTCCATTTTCATGATTGTGTTGACATTGGAAGGGGCTCAAGCTTTCAGTTGCCAAGGTTTGGTGTAGGGAGCTTAAAAGACGTGAGTCGGGAAGTGTCGACCCGAAGGTCATGTGGGCTGTTCTGGTGGCATCAGAGGCACTGCTACCACCATGTCCATCAGAGAGTGGTGTGCCTTTGTTGCCAGTGGGGAGGAGAAGGGAAGACTACACTCTTGAATGGGGATAATGTCTCAGCCGTCTACCACTTAGAGGTTACATCTGGCTGGACTATATAGTTTTTAAAGACAAGCCTCAGGCTTGAAGAGGCATCAGAAGGTAGTAGATAGTGTCGTACCTGGTAGTGCGGAACTGAGTAAGTGGGAGAAGATACTGCTGAGGTGCATCAATGGTCTGCGTGAAGAACTGGTGCGTACCATTGAGGCTGCAGTGAAGGTAGGGCAACACAAAGTTGAGAGATTGTCAAATGGAAAATGCTACTTACCAGTATGCATCTGTTCTTGGCATGTAGAGCTGCAGAGTAGTACACTGTGCATTAGATCGCCACCTGGTGTTGGGCTCAGATGATTGCAGGTTGTTGTCTTCTTGGAAGAAGTCTTTGCTAGTCCCGATAGGCGACTCCTCCCTTGGACAATACTGCGCATGGGCATTGGCTCCATCCTCCGATTGTTTTTCTCCATGATGGGAAATGATGGAGTTAGTAGAAGTAAAGAAAAGAAGGATGTCCATGCGTATGCATCTAAGTAAGATGAGAACTGGAACGGATACAAGTCCCGGGGAGGCGGGAGGGCGTGTACTACTCTGCAGCTCTACATGCCAAGAACAGATGCATACTGGTAAGTAGCATTTTCCGTTAGAGGCATATGAGCTGCAGATAGTACACTGCATTGATTGTGCAGCAGAACCCCCTCTAGCGGTGGTCACCTGTATCCATTGCAGTAGTTTGAAAGAGAGTTCTAAGGACAGCTTGGCCTATTGCAGCTTGCTGCTTGGCTTGCACATCAACACAATAGTGTTTAGTGAAGGTGTGTGGTGTAGACCATGTTGCTGACTTGCATATGTCCTGTAGTGGTATATTTCCTAAGAAAGCCATAGAGGCTCCTATTTTGCGTGTGGAGTGCGCTCTAGGAGGAACTGTTAGTGTATGTTTAGCTTTTATATAGCATATTTGTATACACTTTACAATCCACCGTGCAATCCCGCCTTTGGAGATGGGGTTGCCTTTGTGAGGAGGAGAGAAAGCGACAAACAGTTGTTTAGTTTTTCGAAATGATTTAGTCCTGTCGGTATAGTAGAGTAGAGCTCTTTTAACATCTAGGGTGTGTAATGCCCTTTCTGCTACTGAGTCTGGGTTTTGGAAAAACACAGGTAGCTCGACAGACTGATTGAGGTGAAAAGGAGTGACGACTTTTGGGAGAAATGTTGGATTAGGCCTAAGAACCACTTTGTTGGGATGTATTTGAAAAAATGGTTCTTGTATAGTGAAAGCTTGTATTTCACTTACTCTTCTGAGAGAGATGATAGCAACAAGAAAAGCAGTTTTCCATGATAGTAATTGCAGCTCGCATCTATGTAGGGGCTTGAAAGGGGGTCCCATAAGTCTGGTAAGGACAATATTTAGGTTCCACACAGGAGAAGGAGGCAACCTGGGTGGGATTATCCTTTTTAAACCTTCCCTGAACACTTTAATCTTGGGAACTCTGAAGAGAGACAGATGTTGTCTGTTCTGTAAATAAGCTGCAATTGCTGCAAGGTGCAGGCGTATGGAAGAATATGCCAAATTAGATCTTTGTAGATGTAGAAGGTAACAAATGATATTCTGGATGGAAGCATCACAATGTGACTGTCGACTCAACAGATCTGCTATCTGATTATGAACTCCTGGAAGGTGTTCTGCTAACAGATGTATGTTTTGAGGAATGGCCCATCTCCAAATGGCTTGTGCATGCTAGGACAGTTGCAGAGAGTGTGTCCCCCTTGTTTTTGAATGTAGTACATGGTTGTCATATTGTCCGTTCGGATAAGGACAGCCTTGCCTTGCACGTGAAGTTGGAAGGACTTGAGTGCTAGGAATATTGCTAGCAGCTCGAGATGTTTGATATGGAGTAGCCGCTGTTGAGCGGTCCATTGACCCCGAGTGGTATGTTGTAGGAGATGGGCTCCCCATCCTGTGAGGGATGCTTCTTTTGTGAGCACTACTTGTGGAACTGGCTCTAGGAACGGCCGCCCCTTTGTCAAGTTTTTGGTGTTCCACCACTGCAGAGAGCGATGTGTGCGGCTGTCCACCAACACCAGATCTGTTAATTGACCGTGAGCTTGGTTCCACTGTTGTGCTAGACACTCCTGTAACGGACGCATTTGCAATCTTGCGTGAGGAACTATGAAGATGCAAGATGCCATCATGCCATTGAGTTTCATGAACACTCTGGCTGAGAGAGATTGTTGGTGTTGAAAAATAGCAACTAAGTTTTGAATGCTCTGTATCCTGGCTGGACTGGGATAAACTAGAGCTGTAGCCGTGTCTATTCTAGCCCCTAGATACTGGTGTACGTGCGAAGGCTCTAGGTGCGACTTGGTGTAGTTTATTGTAAACCCTAGGTTGTGCAACATTTGGATCGTCTGATATGTGTGTGCAACGCACTGACTGGCCGATTTGCTTTTATGAGCCAATCGTCTAGATAAGGGAAGACATGGATCCGTTGTCTTCGCAGATGTGCTGCTACGACTGCTAGGCACTTCGTGAATACTCTTGGTGCCGTTGTCAATCCAAATGGAAGCACCGTGAACTGATAGTGTTGTCCTTCCAGTACAAACCTTAGGTATTTCCTGTGAGAAGGATGTATAGGGATGTGAAAGTAGGCGTCTTTCAGATCTAGCGTAGCAAGCAAGTCTCCCTGTTGCAGCAGTGGAAGCACTTGTTGCAGAGTGATCATATGAAAATTATCTGATTGTATGTAATGGTTGAGGGGCCTGAGGTCTAGAATCGGACTCAAGGTCCCGTCTTTTTTGGGAATTAGAAAGTACAACGAGTAAACCCTTGTCCCTTGTAAGGAACTATCTGAATCGCACCATTCTGCAGAAGGGATAGAACCTCCTGCTGGAGCAGAGGTAGAGGAGCGGTAGACATTGCACGCTGTCTGGGAGGGATGTGTGGAGGGGTTGCTGTAAGTTCTAGGCAGTAGCCATGTTGGATAATCTGTCTTAACCACTTTTCTGTTGTAATGGAGTTCCAGACAGGCAGGAACTGTGTTAGTCTGCCCCCTACAGGAGTGGAATGCTGCGGGGGGAGCGTAGGGAAGTCATTGCTTAGTGGCGGAAGAGGCTCGAGTGTTATTACCTCTACCTCTGCCCTTGGTATTATTGCCTCTGTATCTTCCTCTATAGTAACTCTTGGTAGAGGAGGTTTGTGTCTTGAAAGACGTATTAGTGTCTGTTCCAGTTTGTTTGGAGCCGCCTCTGTAAAAGGAGCGACAAAAGGAGCCTCAAGCTGGGGTAGACTGTAAGGCCCCCATAGACTTGGCAGTGTCTGTGTCTTTTTTCATTTTTTCGAGGGTAGTGTCTACCTCCGGACCAAATAACTGGTTTTGGTTAAAAGGCTGGTTCAAAATGGTGGTTTGTACTTCCTGTTTGAACCCGGAAATGCGTAGCCACGCATGTCTCCTAATAACGACACTGGCATTAATAGCTCTAGATGCTGTGTCTGAGGCATCTAGTGCGCATTTGATGGAAGCGTTAGATATTAACTTTCCTTCCTGTATGAGGTTAGTAGTTTGATCTTTGTACTGATCTGGGAGGTGTTCAAGCTATTTCTCCAATTGGTCGTAGTGAGCCCTTTCATAACGAGAGAGGAGGGCTTGCGTATTAGCTATGCGCCACATATTGGAAGCCTGCGCAGCTATTCTCTTGCCTGACGCATCAATAATTTTGGATTCTTTGTCAGGCGGGGGTGCTTCACCAGAAGTCTGAGAATTGGCCCTTTTACTTGCGTTGGACACCACTAATGAGTCTAGTGGTAGGTGTCCTTTAATATAGACTGGGTCTGAGGGTGCAGGTCTATATTTCTTTTCAATTCTGAGGTTTAAAATTCTGGTACGCACCGGATCTTTAAAGACCTCAGTAGCATGCTTAACCACCCCTTTGATCATGGGAAGAATTTGAGCGGATCTCTGAGACTGCTCAAAAGTATCTAAGAGAAAATCTTCCTCAATGGCCTCAGAATGCATGGGGACACCATGGTATGTAGCAGCTCTGTTGATCAGCTGGCCAAACCCAATAGTATCCTCAGGAGGAGAAGGTTTAGATGGGTATGAGGGTGCCTCAGGGACATCAGGGTCATTTGCAGGGTATGGAAACCCCACCCAGGTGCAGGTTTTGTGTATGGAAAAGTCCATGTGCCATCACCTCCAGAGTATGTAGTGTCTCCTTCCCCGTCCCCTCCACCTAAATCATATTCATCATCATTCTGTGGTGAATGTGATGATAATGGAGATTGTATAGGAGAGTTTTGAGGTGAAACAGAGAGGAGCGGGAGAAGGAGAAGAGACAGGAAAGGAAAAGTGCAGAGGAGAGGTTGCACAATCCTTCTTTTTGGCAGGAACCACAGGAGTAGGTGGTGTAGCTGCAGGTCTCTTCTTGAGTGGTGCGGCACAAACATGACCGGTTTTCGGGTCGAATGAAGATCTTTTTCTGTTGAGGATCTGGTCGAAAAAGGTCCTCTTGAGGCGCAACCTTCTTCAGCGCTGATTTTTTCGGTGCCGGCGTAGGTTGTCGAGTGTCTTTAGCCTTAGGAGGTATTAGAGGGTCCTGTGGCTTAGGTTTCGGCGCCGAAGGCGTCGATTTTGGCTTGGAAGGCATATTCGGGGGCTCGGAGGCCTCAGAATCAGGCTGTGTGGTTTTCGGCACCGTGTGCGGCTTCGGAGCCGGTGCATCATTTGGTTTCCGTTTTGGGGCCGAAACATGTTTCGGTTTCTGTGTCGGCACTTCTTTCTGTGTCGGAGCCTTGTTCAGTGACGAGGCACCGAAAGGCGGAGGACATTGTTTCGGAGCCGAGGGAAGACTCTTGGTCGGTGTCGAGGCACCGGAAGACGTGGAAGATTTCTTCGGAGTCGAACCGGAAAGGCGGGGCTTTCGAAGTAGAGGATCGGTCTTGACTGGGACCAGCGGGCGGAGTGCTGACCTTTGCCTTCTGATTGGGCGTGTCTGGTTCAGGGGCAGTAGTACTCACGCGCTGACCCGATGGAATGGGGTCGCCAGAGTCATCTGCCTCGGAGACGATCTGGAGATCCGGTGAGTCTTCTTCGGGAACGAGTGGAGCCTCGTCGTCGAAGGTGTCTTCCGGTGCTGGGGCTGATCTCCTCATCTCGTGTCGACGGGCCCTCCGGTCTCGGATGGTTTTCTTCGAGTGGAAGGAAGCACAGGCTGTGCAGGTCGACTCGTTGTGGTCCGGCAACAGAGGTTACAGACCTCGTGGTGGTCGCTATGTGGAAACTTTGCTTGACATTTCGGGTATTTTCGGAACGGAGTCCTTTCCATATGGTGTAGGCCGCACGGCATCGATAGGCCCAGAGGCCCACTTGGATGAACGGAATGGAAACTTTGGCGTCAAAAGGTGTCGCCGTCAATGTCAAAGGCAGGTAGTAATTGTTTTATGAAGTTCTGCGCGTCGAAGTTGCAGAAAAACTGTTTCTGGCCGGAGCGGAGAAACTTTCATCCGAACCCAGTGGTGGAAAAAAACAATCAGAGGATGGAGCCGATGCCCATGCTCAGTATTGTCCAAGGGAGGAGTCACCATTCAGGACTAGCAAAGACTTCTTCCAAGAAGACAACAACCTGCAATCATCCGAGCCCAACACCAGGTGGCGATCTACTGCACAGTGTACTATCTGCAGCTCATATGCCTCGAACACAGTGTTTCAAATTTAAAGGGAGTTGATGGATGCAGGATCCACGCCTAGAACGACATCCGAGAAACCAAGAACTTTCTTGACAAATTCACATTGTGTAAGGATTGTGTGATTGATAGTGCTTTGAGGTTGGATCAGCATGTTTCAAAACCAGTGGCACGGTTCGAATCTTCAAGGGCTGGGTGTCACAGTTTAAATCACTGAGGGCTCTTTCCTCTTGCAATGAAGGAGCTGCTGGGGGAACTGCTGGGCCTAGCTCACAACGAGACTTGACAGATGATTCACAAAGCCTAGACTGCCTACAGGTAAGGCCTTGACCATATCAGGCCAACCGGGAGTGCAAACCAATATAATTACATATTGGTAGCGGTCGTCTCACGTCCAAATTCTTACAGGTTTAGCCACAAAAACAGCCATGCCTTGAGCGGTCATAAAAGACTTGCAGTTGTAGATAATATTCGTGCGAAGGTCGACCTGGGACAGACCACCCTCCTGGTACTGCTCGACTTGACAGCAGCCTTCGACACCCTGTCTCCCTTTATTCTAACAGCTCGTCTTAGGGATATAGGTGTGGAGGGCACAGCGCTGAGCCTCCTGACCTCCTTCCTCAATCAGAGAGAGCAGAAGGTCAAGCTGGGAGAGTACCTCTCCCCTGCTACACCTGTACAATGTGGGGTCCCGCAGGGGTCGGCCTTGAGCCCTACCCTTTTTTTTTTTTTTTGAAAACCTTTATTGTGCATCAAATCAGTACAAATACGGGCCTACAACCTTCCGGCCGGCCACGCTAACAATTGAGCATCAATGCAACTTTACGACGACACAGCAATATCTTCGTTATAGGCAAGCATTAAATGAGTTACACTGTAATTACCATATTACCATGTCTCAGGATCGGTGAAGGTTAATTTTAAGGTTTTCATCGCGACAATTAAGATCAGGTCGTACTACTCCGCACTAATACAAGCAAGAAGAAGAGAACTAGGTCCATGTAGGAGGGACTCGACAACAAACATCCATATCAATCAGTGCGGCTCGCAACATGCAAGTTCCAGCCAGAGGACGGCCACACAGTATGCATACCCCAGGAGAGGACGCAACATCCCAACCAACACCGCGCCACCTCCCATCCCCCAGTCTGCCTAACACGGGCCTAGGAAAGAGGAAATTATATAAGAACAAAAGGCACCATAGAAATAAACACCAACTAAAACGTACCCCCCCACCCTACACACATGCAGAGGCTACGGCCTACCCCCCCCCCCTAGCAGAGTGTTTCATCTCCCCAAAAAACCCGAAATGTAGTAAGAAAAGAGAAATTGAGAAGAAGAAAGAAAAGGAAAAGGAAACGAAAAAGAAGCACATTTCACATAAGACCGGAGGAGGGCCAATCCAGCATGTCCGATGCAATGAACACACGAATAGCAACGTTACCCACGGCCGCCCGACCCCAGGCCCCGACCTAGTACCTAATCGATCTGTACCTCCAACAAGTTACGTCCACAGTCCCGGCCATACACATAGAAAGCAGCAACATAATCGAAACATCATCAACCCTGTCCCCTTCGAACCGGCGTGTCAACAGGGTCCAAGTCCAGATCAGCCAACATGGATGGGGAGGGCTCCGGTGAAATCCAGTGCAGGAGTCGAGGTGCTTGCGACGGGGCAAATTGTTTGAAAGTTCGATGACTTAGGGCACAAGAGTTCTTCACGGCCAAACCGAAATCCGCACAACTGGGCGCAAGACCAAATGAAAGTTCCAGCGTAGCAGCCCGACGGGGTCCAAACGGCAAGTCCAGAATGATGCGAGGAAGCATGTCTCCAGAGAACAAAGGAGAAGGGCAACATGGCGTCCGAGGCCCGGGCAACGGCCCCAGCGAAGAAGCAGTGCCGCCGGACCCTCCCGAGGCGGAGCCGAGGGGCACCACAGCAGTCATGGAGGCGCGCCCATCCGTCGCCCCGGTACACTCCAGAGCGGGTGATCCACCTTCAACCGATGGAGGATGTGGCGCAGTGCGCAGAGCTGAGGGGCAATCGTGACCAGCTGGAAGGATCTCAGTGAGCCGGGCCCCCAAATCGGTAGTGAGGACACGGAAGGCCATACGCAAGTCCACAATTGCGTCTAGGACATCACGCAGCCCCAGCGGAGGATCCAGAATGGGAGATGCGCAACTGGCCACCATCTTGTGTGCACGGCTGTGGAGCGCCATGGAAGCAAGCCCTACTTGTCAGCGAGCCGCCCCCGAAAGTCTGTGCAATGTCAACAGGGCACAGTTGGCACTGGGATGGGAATGCAGCCGGTCAAAAGGGGGCTTCATAGATCAGGGAGCCTGCAAAACAAGGAAATCCACTGGCAGATGCAAGAATGCAGACGCGGAAAATGGCGTCCGTCGCGGGAGAGTGCAACAAAGAAGCAATCCCGGCCCTCATCCAGCGAGGCCGGGATACATTACGTGGAGGCGACACAATGTTGCAGGGAAGGCGCGCTGGGCAGCCAAGCCGAGGAAAGCTGCAGTGAGAAAGCCCAGCGCCAGCCCGTGGAGTCAGTCCACCGGCTCCTCCCCCTCCGCTGCGGCCGCCGCTGTTGTTGTCGCCGCCGGCCGTCTCCGCACTCGATGTCCCTGCTGTGGCCACTCAAGAGGCCGGGGTGGAAGCAGAGGCTCTACACCCCCGGGATCGCTCCGCTTTCGCCGGAATTCGTCGCAGCGGGAGTAGGAGCGTCTCCGAGGTAAGTGGGGTTCGCGGAGGTGCAGGATTAGGGTCAGGATATCGGAAAAGGCACCCGGGTCGACGGAGCCGAGGCGCTAGGCGGCCATCTCGGCTGCTGGCTAGGCTCCTCCGAGCCCTACCCTTTTTAACATCTATGTGGACCCACTTGCTAGGCTAGTAAGATCGCATGGGATGGAGGTGGTGTCATACGCCGATGACACACAAATTATGGTATCTCTCTCCCACTATGTGTGTACCTCCACTTCCAGTTTCAGGAACTGCATGGAGGCAGTCTCAGAGTGGATGATCCTGAACTCACTGAAACTGAACGGGGAGAAAACCGAGGTCCTGATCTTTGGTAGAGATCAGGACATATGGTCAAGCGATTGGTGGCCCCCATCTCTTGGAGCCTGTCCTCTACCCACAAAATCCGCTCGTAATTTGGGCGTGATGATTGACACCTTGCTTGCTATGGTCCAGCAGGTAAACAGAACGGTCTCCACTTTCTGGGGTGTTATCAAGATACTAAGGAAAATTTCCCACTATCTCTCCTTGCAAGCCCGGAAACAGATCGTGGTTGCCTTAGTCGCCTCACGGTTAGACTATTGCAATGCGCTCTATGCGGGCATTAATAAAGGCCTGATACAACGCCTGCAGACTGTCCAAAATGCGGCAGCTAGGTTTGTCCTTAATGTCTCCAGCCACTCTTCAGCCTCATCAGCCAGGAAGAGCCTGCATTGGCTCCCGATCCAGGCCAGGATCTCCTTCAAGATCCTGTGCCTTGTCTATGGAGCCCTGTTTGGCAAAAGCTCAGAAAGCATAAGATCTCTGCTGGTTCCATACACCCCAGCAGAAAGCTTCGCTCTTCCAGCAAGAACCTCCTGGCTGTCCCTCAGGTTTGCAGAATCAGGTGGGGAGGAAGGGCCTTTTCCTATGTGGCCCCTAAGCTGTGGAACACCCTCCCCCTGAATTAAAAGTGCAACCCTCTATCGGGCTGTTTAGGAAAGCATTAAAGACATGGCTTTTTGCCGAGGCATATATGTAATCTGGCACTTGGCTCCTACATCATGTGTATTCTGTTAGGCGCCTTGACGCCCGTTGGGCTAAGTTGCGCTGTATAAGATGGTCTTCATTAATTCATTCGTTCATTCATTCATCGTACCTAGCAGCTGTGGGAGCAGTTCCTATCTTTTGTTCTAACAAATGGCCCTATGTTTGCCACAAAGGCGTTCACTGATATCCTGGAGTACAACTGCTATATTTATATCCTATCAGTACGGAATGGAACGGAGTCATAGAACACGCCAATGGTAAGCTTAAACGTGTCTTCACCGTTAGGCTATTGGACCCAAGACAGAGCTGGCTGCATAATCTATTTGGAGTTCAGACAGCAATAAATAACTTGCCTAGAAGAGTATTAGATGGTCTGCCAACATATGTGCCTGATCTCGAAATCCCTGGAAATATGGGAGAGTCAAAACCTATTGACCCATCAGTGCATTTAACTGTGCTGCAGAACATTCAAGAAAAAAGAACTAAACTCTCTAATGTGAAAGACAGAGTCTGTCACCGGTAAACATACGATTCTTAATGCTGCTGATAGCTGGCTCTTTATAGTGGGAGATTTGGTGCAAGAATAGATCCCTGATGAGCAAGTTTTCAGGCCATCCTACACATCACCCATTCCAGTTCTTATAAAAGTACTCAAACGATGGGCCATATGTACGAACACATTTTCCCATAGAAACAGAATGGGTAAAACCCTTTCATACATCTGGCCCTTTATCTTTACCTGGCTGAAAGAAAAACAAGTGTCCCTCAATCACAGTAAAAAGCACTATATAGCCGATTCTGTTGAGCAGACCCCCACTGACACCAAGGTGCCTCCAGGGTAGACAGCACATTTTCTCTCTCTGCTCTGCAAAAAAAATCACCAGAAGGGTACAGCCACACTGAAATCCTAAACCATAGCGGGGACATAAGAGCCTGCTGTATCTCCATCTTTACACAAAGTACCACTATCCATGGCAGAACCAGATGTTGCAATTGAAACTACCTCCGTCATTTGCGGTGAGCCACCAAGAGACCCCAAGGTACCAACATCGATAGAAAAGGTTTTTGCCAAGAATTTCTATCATTTCCTACAATCCATGTTCAACTGCTCTGGGTAAAGGCAGTATATGTATTCATAGTGTGGGTCCACCACAGTAATTTTTCCACACAAGCTCTAAAAAAGGTTTCCTAGGTGAATAAGCGGTCTTATAAAAAGAAACACATTTTTTAGCTCCCACTTACTAGGCCTGGTCTCTACCAAGGTGCTCTACTTATCGTGTTGTAGTATATTCCTTTTGCAGCTACCATGCATTGATACTGTATGCTAAGTTAAGTTCATCTAGTCACCATTACTGTGATTCCAATTCCCTGTTTCATCACTCCACTCCTGCATAGCAGATGGATGCCTATTGATATAGGATCTGAGATATTAAACTGCAGAAAAGAGACATCTAGAATGCCATTATTTATTTTTATTTGGTGAGAAAACAAGAATACTTCCACCCTCCAAAGAAGGTCAAACAGTGCTCTGGTTGATAGTCCCCTGCTCGATGTACAAGACACAAAGCAATGTCATCTGGTTTTAAATCTCACACACTTACATGATGACGACACTAACCATCAACCTCCATTCACTCTCCTATAATCCTTTCATTCATGCTAGCAGGTCACCAAGTGACTCACAGATACATACACCAGGCTGGCAGTTAAATATCTGATGGTGAAATGATCTGTAATAAAGGTCATCATTTTTCTCCATCAACTGAACCTCCCTCATGGTATTATACTATGGTGGGTGGTGGGAGGAAGATCATGGAAGATGACCAAATTAAGAAGTTAGTGAGCATGATCGATTCAAAGATTAAGTGCATTATTAAACCATTGGTAGCTAAAATTGACCAGTTGACAGCAGAGGTAAATAGGCTACGAGGTCTCTTAAACAAGACAGATGAGGAGGTGGGTAATACATCAAACTAAGTTTCAAGTAGAGTTGAATCAAATGAGGAGCTTTTTGGGAGTGCGGTGGGGGGTCGGGAGAAAGTGGTATCGAACCCTCCCTCTATTCAGCACTCAGTAGGTAAAGGTGGCCAAGAAACGGCCAAAGAAAACCCCCCAATAAAACCCACTGCATCATGTCTAGAGAAAGGCTCCGTCCAACTTATTGTAGATGCTTCTCCCCTTGTTCTGGTCCTGGCCAACGTACCCCCCTTGAAGCCTGGGCAGGTGGAATCTACATCTTCTTTGATCAGCAAAGTGTTCCATTGGTTATCGAATAATATTTTGATATCTCCAAGGGGTAAACAGCAGTTAGCTAGGGAAATCAATATGGCAAGAAGGGTAGACTGGATAGGGAATAGTGCGAAAAAATTTGGAGGAGATTGTGAAGTTTTGCATTTTTCATGTCCAGAAGTACTCCCTGATGTCCTGACAAATATATTTCCCCCACAACGTAGGAGCACTGACATAATTCCGCTAACTTTAGATTTTTTCTATCGTAGAGGTAGTACAGTGAACCCTAGCATATTAAGGACAAATTGGAATTCGGTGTCAAATAAGTGGGGAAGGGGTGTCCAAACCAGAGAATGGGGAATTAGCCTTGAAAATAGGTTTGCGGCACTGTCAGACTTGAATGAATGCGATTGACTTGGGAGGGCTGATAGTGTTGTGCTCAAAGAACTAGCCGAGCTTGATATAACGTGTATTCCCATAGCTGAGGGGATTGCTCTTACCAATGTTATTTCTACGACCCAAGTAAAAAGGGTGGGTGAATCTAATTTTCCAGAGAAGAGAAAAGAGAATAAGGATCCCGAACAACAGTCCTGCTGCAATCTGTTGGAGATATGTATTAGCCCTGGTCTAGAGGTGCTTCCATTAGAACCATCAGGTTATCATTTTATTAATATAGAACCTGATTCCGGGTTGGAGGTTGAAACTCAAGGTATGTTAACAACTCAGGACCCTTTTTGCTTCCCAGCAGCTGAGGCAGGGTTGTCCTTTCTTTCATGGAACCTTGCAGGAATTGCAAACAAGATAACATCTCCAGAATGGTGTAACTTTATTGACCAATTTGACATCATTCTGTTCCAGGAAACATAGTCATTGATCTCAGTACAGGGTTTTGGGTTCCTTAATTTCCAAGTACCAGAAACAAAAAATCCCAAAGGTCGCCCATCAGGGGGCCTGATATTCTGGATTCGCCAATCATTATGCTGTAGAATTCAGCAAAGGAGTTCCCCATCAAATGACATTTTGTCAGTTAACCTCACATGGGCTAATGGACAGGGGGTGGCTATTTTTAACATTTATGCTAGGGGAGTAGCGGGGGGCCAAACATCTGAAGTAATCACCGCTCTCGAGCTTGAGGCGCTCCCAACACAGCTGTCCATTATTGTGGGGGGTGATGTCAATACTACCTTTGAACCACTTGGCCAAGAGGACCAAATTCTAGCTGCAGAGGAGGACAGCAAATGGGGTGTCCCTCAGCTTGAATTACTCGCAGTCAGAAGATGGACAGCGGTGGCCATCCAACTTAAGGCTTTATGCTTAACGAGAGGACTCAGAGCAGCTAATGGGCGTACCCCGTCAGATCTCCAGGGGGATAAAACATTCGATAATGGTAGGTTTTCCAGCCGAATAGATTACTTTCTGGTGAACATCAGAGAATGGCATAGGCTGATCGATACGATCGTAAAAAATAGGATGGAGAGTGACCACAACCCTCTTTGCATGGACTTCCAAGCTAACGTGGGGTTAAGAGAACCAAATTATGGGGGCGGCAAAGTCACCTTAGACATTGTAGCCTCGAATAACCTGCGCCATATAAAATGGGGTAGACTAATTGAGAACCCGGAGAGGCTGGAGGATCTTAAAAAAGTGGTGGTCGAAGAAGTGGGCAAGATAAACTCATACAGTAAAAAACAACATTTTCCTGAAATTATGCTTGAGGCTCACACAAACTTCTTTGCCAAGCTCCAAGGGTTTTTTATGAAGTCCACAAAATTGGATAAGGTCTATAAAAAATTACCCAAGGTGGGGTGGTACAACCAGTCCTGTAGAGCAGCCCGCCAGAATCTTAGTACCGAACTCAGAAGCAAGAACATTCCAGGTGTAAGAAAGGCGAGGGATATATATAGGAAGGCCCAGAAGGAAGCCAGGAAACAGTGGGATGAGGATCACTGGCGTGATCTGAAATCTGCTAGTGCAGCAAAGGACCAAAAGCAATTTTGGGCCCTAGTCAAGTGGGACAGAGGAGGGATAGCACAACCCCCGCAAAATAATGTTGCCAAAAACCAGTGGGTAGACTTCTTCAAACCACAATATGCTTGTAATCCAGCTGAAGGAGAGTGTACACTACCCCCTACAGTTTTCTATCAATGTCAGTTGTTTACAATCAAAGATGTTAGCATAGCGCTAGACTGTGTGACAGGGGGCAGAGCCCCAGGAATGGACGGCATACCTGCTGATGTGTTTTTAAGTGATCGATTATCTTGGTGTTTTGAGTGCTTAGCAAATTCTGTGGCTAGGGGTGCACCAATACCGACCTCATGGAAGGGTGCTGAAATAATTGCGGTTTTTAAAAAGGGAGACAAATCACTACCTAGTAATTATAGACCTATCAGTCTTATAGACTCGGCTCAAAAATTAATAGGTCGTCTAGTGCAAAATAAATTGCAATCCTGGATAGTAGAAAAATATATTTTGTCCCCATATCAAGCTGGC
This sequence comes from Lissotriton vulgaris, assembly GCF_964263255.1. Lineage (NCBI taxonomy): Eukaryota > Metazoa > Chordata > Amphibia > Caudata > Salamandridae > Lissotriton > Lissotriton vulgaris. Next base: position 771,302,859 of record NC_141685.1, on the reverse strand, counting down.
TTTCGCCCCTGTACAAGTTCAGTTGATCAGGTCTTTTTTTTTATAGCTCTCTACTGGGGGAACGTGACTCTAACCAACGGGACCCTTTATTCTGTTTTCGTAGATTTAAAATTCGCTTTTGATTTAGTTCCTCGTTCTAAGCTTTGGAGTGTACTTGCTGAAGAAGGTTGGCCCCGGAACTGCTAACGCTTCTTGTCCGCTTGCATGAGAACAATTATGCTAGAATTAGGTGGGGGGCTCAGGGTGAGGTGACCGACCCTTTCCCTGTCGAACGTGGCATCCGGCAGGGGTGTGTTCTGGCACCCACACTGTTTTCTATATACATCAATGGCAGTGTAGACCATCTAAGCCGCTCTCCCACTGATGCTCCTGTACTAGCAGGGGCACGCGTGCCAGTTCTCATGTTTGCGGACGACACGCTGATAGTTTCTCGAACTCAGAGTGGGCTCCAGAAGGCAGTTAACGCATTCGGTGAGTTCTGCCAAACGCGTGGATTTGAGATAAACACCTCCAAAACCAAGTTCATGTGTTTGAACCAGCGGAACACATTTAAAGGTACAATTAATTTTAATGGAACTCCCTTAGAACAGGTTGAGGCCTTCACGTATCTAGGAATATCCCTTTGTAGTGTAGTTCCTATTTGCCCAATAGGCCCTGCGCATTGGAATAACAAACAGTAGGATGGACGTAGAAGTGCGGATCTTCCAGGTCTCCACTGACTATGCTAAACTTAATTGGGTGTGTTACCAACTAGCTCAGAGGTCACTGGACACTTTCTTAACTGAATAGGAAGTGATCAGCTTCCCTGGTACAGACAAGAAGGGATTCCGTTTTCCAACAACCGCATAAACATGACAACTTTGCTCCTTAGAATAAGAGTCAATCTCTAGAGTTGTGTGAATCAGACAGTTATTTTACTCAGTCAGTTTTGTGCAGATTACTTTCATCAATATGCAGAGAATAGAGAGACGGGTGTTTTCAATAAAAAGGTATTATTTATTGAACAGTCTTTCTTCTCGTGCAAGAGAAATGAATTGCCACAATTGCAAGACTAGTTATTATAAAAAGTGCGTACAGTAAAATGAGTATTGCGAAATAATACTGTAAAAGGATTGATATGGTTTCTTAGCCATACAATGGTTTAAAATGAATAAAACATATATACATTCATATGTACATTAGGCTAACGTACTCAACTGGTGCTTCTAACTAAGCCTACCCCAGTGTACCTGACCTAAGCCTAATACTTGGGAGGGAGTAAGTAAGTAGCAGTTTTAGTTAAGTTGGTTTTGCCAAGGTTTGCTTCAAGAATTCTCTCTAAGGGTTTAGTCAATACCATACTCTGAAATAGAATGTTGGAGGTCTGGTATCTCCTTCCAGGGACTCGATATCCCAGTCACTCGCAAGAGTAGGCTGGAAACGCCGGAGCTGGATTTTCTCGGCAGGAGAAAAGACAGCGTCTCTCTCTGCGCGTCGAGGAAGAGGAGGGGCAGCGTCCGCGGGCAGCTTGCATCTGCTGGGCTCTGAAGGGGACAGCTGTTCTGCTCCTATGTGCACCACACCATCGTTCGCTGATGCCGTTGAGGCAGCGATAGCTTCAGTATCAGCGAAGCAGCGATAGTATCGAGGCAGCGTTTGCTTAAGGCAACGTTGGTAATATTTATACCTGAAAGGTGCCTGGTTTGACGTAAGTTTTTGGACATAAGACGTCAATAAAGATGTCACTAGGAAGTGATCGTCTCTCAGTGCTCATTAGAGTTCTATTACTAATCAAAACATAGCAAGCGGGGTTTTCCCAGGTTGCTGAGTTTTTATCTTGTTGAAGAACTTGGAGTGTAATCTAGGAATCTTAGATAGTGGCTTCTGCTGTGTCATTTGCACTAATGAGCTGCAAAGGAAGCTGCAGAGGAAGTGATTCTGAAATGTGGCTCTGTTCGTGTTAGGCCAGAGACGAGTTTCTGAAATATTACATTTGATCGGTTATGCCAATATAGGGGTACAAAGGGATTATAGCCGTTTAGGGGCATAAGGTCACAGTATTGATCAGGGTCCTAGATTAGAACGCGACACCTTCAGTGTAATATGAGATGGAAAAATCACATCGATATGGCTGTTTTAAAATTCCATCAGCTGGCGGGTGTAGCAGCACTTAAGCATAAAGCTTCATTGACTAAGCCAATCACCCCTGCTTTAGAAATTTATAACATGAAGGTGATAAGTGCCTCCTTGTACTGTTCGGAATTGTGGGGATTCTCCAATTTGAAACAACTAACACTGGCGGAGAACAGGTTTCTACGCCGCCTAGTTGGGCTTCCCCAAAGTACTCCTACCGTCCCATTGGTATATGATCTTGGCAGGAAGAATATAGAGGACTTGGCACGGCTACGACCTTTATTATACAGGAGACGTATTATGACAACCCCTGAACTAGCTCATTATGCCACTGCCCTGAAGGACATCATCAGGGCAGATCGCTTTCATTCCATCCCGTGGCTTAAAGAAATAAGGGGAATGCTACCTAAGTTGGAACTAGACTACTTATGGATCACTCCCAATGCCTTAAGTTTTCCATCAAAGGCAACTTTGAAAAAAATGTATTGGGATATGGTTTGGTCGACAGCTTATAGTACTGGATCCAATACTAATTTAACCGGTCGTTTTCTCGATATCAAACCTTTACCATCATGTGAGCCTTACTGGGACATTATTGAAAGGTCGTTTGATAGAAAATTGTATTTCCAATTCAGAACCGGGACCCTTCCTTTGAAGGTATTTACTTATAAATGGTCAGCAACTCAGGATGACAAATGCCACTACTGTAAAGACTTGATTGAGAACATTCCTCATCTGCTGTTTGTATGTCCCCTTTACGCAAGCCCCCGCCGTAAGTGGATAAAATCTGTGTGTTTAAATCTAGGAACACGTAGGTACATAGAGGCGCTAAGAGTACTGGAATCAGATTGTACACCCTGTGTGGCGATTGCTGTTGCAACATTTTTAGGGTGGGCCTGGACTATACGCACCCACACTTTGCAGCTCCCAGATGCAGCCCAATGAATTTTATGACACCGCTTGATGCCAGATCAACTTTTTAAATTCATGTCTTGTTGAATTATTTTAATTATTCTGTATAAATTGTTCTTAATCAGGAATGACAGCATTATGGTTTAATGAGTTTTTAAAATAATGAGTTTAACTTTGTAGTATTTATAGTGTAGTGTTAGGGTGTACAACTGCTTTTATGACATGCTGTCGAATAAAGCTTTGAAATTTGATTTGGTATTATACTCTATTTTACCTCGGTCAGAAACATCAGCATCAATTTGAATCCATTCACCCTCTCAATTATGAAGTAGTTATAAACGTTGGAATGTGGTTTAACACAAACCCATCCCTAGGCCTCACAATTTCATCTGAAATGACCTTTCTCATCTCCCTGCTCACAAATTGCATTTAAGTGATCATGGTCTTGGTAAAGCAGAGACTGGACTACTGCAACAATATCTACGAAGGATCCCCAAAGAAATAAACTATGGAATTACTGACACTACAAATCAAGAAAGCTAGACTTTGGTTCAATCATACGAAATTAGAGTACATTCCCCGGTCCTCAAAGCCCCACACTAACTCCCAGTAACCCAGAGAATACAGTTCACTTTTCAGTACCGTATTCCAAGGGCAGGATGCATAAATACCTACAGACACTTTCATGAACAATGCAGTAAATCAAACCCTGATATTCAACAACACAAACGTGATCACTGAGGCTAGATGAAACTGCAAGACACAGAGAGTCAGGTCTATCTGGGTGAGAGAAGCGCAGTTCTCAAATGAAATGCACCCCAGATACAACATCCCAAACAAACATGGCTGGTTTGAAGATATGAATGAAACTGAACTCTCCAAAGTGGCCATTACCTTCTATCAAAACACAATTAGTCTACCCCTCTAACCTCCATAAAGGGATGATCACTGTCAGTTCTGAAGATTTTGATCTAAATCCTTCCTAAGATCCTTGTGCCCTTGCAGTCATGGTTTCAGAGCCTGTAATGAGGGGCCTTGTCAGAACTACAACCAACTATATCACTAGTTTTACAAAATAACAACAGAGACAAGGTGGGGTGTTACTAGCAAAGAAAATAAATTTGATAGGCTGGCCCCCTCTTCACTGTAAGACCATCTCAGCATCTGGAGAATACGCCCTCACCTCTATTCCCTCCCTTAAATCCTTCATCAGTGCCCTTATCCCAGTAAACATGCACAATTAAAGTAGCTGTTATATAAAGTCTAGCATGCTACCTACCTTCACTCCAATAATCAAAGTTCTTGAGTTCCTCATTGGATACACATTTTTACCTTGCCATGTTCAATATAGCAAATAAAATATTCTACTGAAAGCCTCTGGAGAGCTTGAATTCATATCTATAGCATCATCTCCCATCAAGTAAGAAAACACGGCTGGCATTTCATTACGAACAGCAACAGGTGAAATGGTGTATAATGCACCAATCATTAGGGGGAGGTGGAGACATTCAGCACGATTGCCAGCACCAACAGGGTCTTATAAAGAAAGAACTGTGAAATAAGTCATGCGCATTGTGATAAATCACTGAATATAATTTAATATCCCCTTCCTCCTTTGCCACCTCATTGTTTAGATTTCAAATATTCTCAGTCTTAAAACTAGCACTGTACAAATTCCTCATAAGGGTCTACAAACTTCCCATGGCATAATGACCACTTTAATTCCTTTAACAACAAGGGATGGTGATGGACAGAGTTTCTGAATTAAGCAGAATACTCTCACCCAGTCAAGAGATCAGGGCTAGATCCAACACCGTTTTTTAGCTCACTGCACCATCCCAGCTCAGAACCTGGCTATATGCAAATTAGTCTGTTCCTGTCCCAGTGCATGATGGGAACAGGGCAAACCAAACTACCAAGCCAATTCTTACACTGGGAAGGAAACAAGCTACCGGGGACCGGTTTCTGGCATGTCAGCCGTCGTCGGCCCGACTTGCTTGAATCCTGATGGTGCAATGAGCAAGGGACTCACATCTGAGTATACCCTTCCACGCTTAGGGTGGATAAAATATTTAACAACAAGGGGTGGTGATGGACAGAGTTTCTGAATTAAGCAGAATACTCTCACCCAGTCAAGAGATCAGGGCTAGATCCAACACCGTTTTTTAGCTCACTGCACCATCCCAGCTCAGAACCTGGCTATATGCAAATTAGTCTGTTCCTGTCCCAGTGCATGATGGGAACAGGGCAAACCAAACTACCAAGCCAATTCTTACACTGGGAAGGAAACAAGCTAACGGGGACCGGTTTCTGGCATTTCAGCCGTCGTCGGCCCGGCTTGCTTGAATCCTGATGGTGCAATGAGCAAGGGACTCACATCTGAGTATACACTTCCACGCTTAGGGTGGATAAAATATTTAACAACAAGGGGTGGAAATGCCAGAAACCGGTCCCCGGTAGCTTGTCTCCTTTCTGGTGAAGAATTGGCTTGGTAGTTTAGTCTGCCCTGTTCCCATGATGCACTGGGCCAGGGACAGACTGATTTGCATATAGCCAGGTTCTGAGCTGGGATGGGGCAGTGAGATAAATAACGGTGATGGATCAAGCCCTGATCTTTGGACTGGGTAAGAGTGGTCTGCTTAATTCAGACACTCTGTTCATCACCATCCCCTTTTCTGAATCACTTTAATTCCTAGCACCAATAAGTACCTAATTATAATTATAATTATTTTATACCCCTTATCCAAAAACTTTCACATATTCCATAGGTCAACTCTCAACTATACCCACAAATCACTATTCTAATTAACACTAGCTTTCACCAGAGAGGCCATGGCCACTATAAGGATGTACTCTCCTACCTGGCCCAAGTAGGTTCAATGTTAACTGATACGCACAATAAGACGTTTGCACCGCTGGAGAGGTCGTCAAACTACAAACTTTCAACCTCTCACCAGCATCCATTTCACAATCCAAAATATTAACACCACCCCTGGGCACCCAATTTACAGTACTATAAAAGCAAACTAAACAAATACAGCATAACTACATGTGGGACACAAGTTAAGTAAGAACTGTGATAAATTAAAAAGGCTTTCATTAAGCACTTTCCTACCTGGGTAAAGTTGGGCCTGTCGGATTCAGGTGGATATTCTTTCTTGTCCCCACAAAAGCTGCTCCTTTTTGGGGGACTGGGTGGCAGGATACGAACAGCATTTTGCGATGGTGATGTAGCCCTCTTTAGGGATTTTTTCAACCGTGCTTGTTTTTCACATGATTCCTGAAATGCTTGTGTACGGGCAGCAATGGAACTGTTGCTGTTCTTTGGCAGGGTGACAATTTTGAAGCTATTGATCCAAGTTCCAATTTTGTGAGGGATTTGCCCTGTAGGGTTCAGGGTAGGTCCTTGTTCATCCGTGGCTATGTTTTTTCTAGATCTCTTAACCTTCTTATTTATTTTATCACTGTGTTCTCCATTCTGCTGTCGTCGTGTATCCTTTCTGTGTGTGGGGGTTTCTCTTGCTGGCTGTGCATCTTCAGTGGAGCATTTCTTACCCGAAGACCCTAAGTCAGACTGGTCTTTGTTTCCACTTTCTTTGTGTTTCCTTGTCAACCCGCATAACTGGTAGTAACAAGAACCAGCTGAAGTTCTCCTCACGTTCACACTTGTGGAAGAGTGTTTTTTTACAGAAACTGGGGAGGTCTTTTTTGGAATTGACTGTGAAGTGTCACGTATGAAAGAGGAGTCTGTTTTTAGTCTCTTAGATGAAGAGCAACTGCTGGGCTCAGTGCTAGAAAGAGTAAACAGAACAGATGGAAAATTACTGTACCATTAGTTCAAACTGTAGCAACTCTCTTAACTTTAGGCCAAATGATTCTTGTTCCAGCAGGTCAAGGAACTTCGCCTGCCAGATCATTAGACCAACTATCAGTCATGCTACTAATCCAATGAGACAGTCACAGTGGTTACCCCCAGCACCGGTCAAGAACGCTGCTGGCAAGCACAAGTCAAGGTCCATCTTTGCCCTAAACACCAGTGAAGGTCATTTTCACAAGCACCAGTGAAGGCTACTATCCCAAGCACCAGTCAAGGCCACTGGCCCATGCACCAGCCAAGGCCACTGGCCCAAGCACCAGCCAAGGCCACTGGCCCAAGCACCAGCCAAGGCCACTGGCCCAAGCACCAGCCAAGGCCACTGGCCCAAGCGCCAGCCAAGGCCAGTGGCCCAAGAGCCAGCCAAGGCCAGTGGCCCAAGCGCCAGCCAAGGCCAGTGGCCCAAGAGCCAGCCAAGGCCAGTGGCCCAAGCGCCAGCGAAGGCCAGTGGCCCAAGCGCCAGCCAAGGCCAGTGGCCCAAGCGCCAGCCAAGGCCACTGGCCCAAGCGCCAGCCAAGGCCACTGGCCCAAGCGCCAGCCAAGGCCACTGGCCCAAGCGCCAGCCAAGGCCACTGGCCCAAGCGCCAGCCAAGGCCACTGGCCCAAGCGCCAGCCAAGGCCACTGGCCCAAGCGCCAGTCAAGGCCACTGGCCCAAGCGCCAGCCAAGGCCACTGGCCCAAGCACCAGCCAAGGCCACTGGCCCAAGCACCAGCCAAGGCCACTGGCCCAAGCACCAGCCAAGGCAACTGGCCCAAGCACCAGCCAAGGCCACCGGCTCAAGCACCAGTCAGGGCCACCGGCTCAAGCACCAGTCAGGGCCACCGGCTCAAGCACCAGTCAGGGCCACTGTTCCAAATAGTCAGCAAGGCCACTGCACCAACCAGCCAGTAATCACTGCTTGCCACAGCCTAGGATGCAAGAACCATGATGAGCCAGGAGATGTTTCCACTTTGATACTGGACCTCATTGGTGATTTTGTGAGGTGTCACCTAAACTTTTGATGCCCCTTGTTGCGTGGTTGCTTTCTCCCAATTCTTGAATAATTGTCAATTTTCCCAAACATGCTTAGCAAGGCTACAATGAGAATTGTCTGACGTAAACATTTTCTTTACAGACATGTTAAGGATACTGCACGTCTTCCTTTTGATGTGAATGACATAGGATTGTCAATGTTCTATTTTTTGTTTCCTTTTGTTCATTTATGAATGGGAAGGATCCTATTTCCTTTTCCCTCCTATACCTCTGTGTTTAACTGACCACCATCAAAATACCCAGCGACAGAACCAACCACCGCCAAGCCCACTAACCAACAAGGCAAATTACACAATTTATGAGCCAAGACAAGGACTTGACTAATATTTAGGGCCATGACCCCAATCCATCAGCAGAGCGTTCAAGATAACCAATGTCAGGTATGTGTAGAATGCTAACTTGACTCCTGGTTTGTACAATACATTCTAGTACTAGGGATTTCACATGCATTTGTGGTAAACACAACTGTATGTAAAAGACTGCAAAGAAAAAACCAAGACTAGTAAGAATCTCACACCTGCCATGGAGCCACCTTAGAGTTCTCATCCGCCAGGCCAACGACTGGCTCGTTATCCATATTTTTGTCCAATCTGACAAATATTACGTTAGATTAGTGGAACTTGCAAAATGCAGTGGTCCTACTGTCTCAAACACCAGCAGTGAAACCGTCTTCTCGGCCACAGGATAGCCTTCTTGCCCTAATAGTGGCTAGATTTCTATCCCACCACTAGCCAAGTATCTGACAGCTACTATCAGTCAGACTTCTGCCCCACCATAACTCATCTGCTGCTCCACCACCAGTTGAGGTACTTCTCACCTGTCTCATCACCAATAAACATCTTCCCTGTAACCAGCCAGGCCTCAAAAAAATTATATAATGCCCTACAATGCAACATTTCTGAGCATTTTTGCATAGACGAGAACAAAAGATGAACTGTAAAATACACATGCATGACATTTCAAAAATAAACATCTTGGAGAAAAATTATGATTCTCATAAGCACCTCATTATTTTGCAAACCTTAGACACATGAGAACTTACGGGAGGGGCTAGCTAAAGCATAAGGCATGGTTTCATACCTGTAATCCTAGTTATCTCTAGGGGTAATCTCCAATGAAGTCATATGCATTTGAATAGTTCTGCCCACGTTTGGGATTCCCAGGGCACTTCTTCAAAGAATATCTTATTAACTGTAGACTTTAGCCTTTCTTCAGGAAGGCCTGTAGTAATTAAGAACATAATATGCAGCCTAAAAACAGGCTACAGTGGTGAAATTCGTTAGATTGTACTCAGTAACGGGTCAATGTACACTTGTGTGTGTGTGTGTGTGTGTGTGTGTGTGTGTATGTATAATTTAGGTTAATGTTTTTCCAAAACTGCTTGAATCTCTTCACAAACCCTTTTCTGTAAAAGTAAAAGATGAATGATAGCAGGACAGTTTAGTCCCATAGGTTGCCATTATGTAAGTTTTAAACAGCATCTGTATCTTTAAGGACCTAGAGACCACCATTTCCCGTAATGAGTAGCAGGTGCAATTGCCCACGTTTTTTTAACAAGTAGTGTTAGTGATAGGTAGATCCAATCATTTCCTCTGTTATGTTCATCGGGGGAAGGGGCTGCTTGCTTATCACTTCAATGGAGATTTTCCCAAGAGAGAACTGGGATTGTAGGTAAGAAACTATCCCTTCTGGGGGGATCTCCACTGACTGTCATAAGCATTTGACTAAAATAACAAGCTCCTCCCCACAAAATGCGGTTGAAAAACAGAGGAGAGAAGAAGGACTGGATAAAGCAAATACAGTTCTGAGGGAGGCTTGTCCCACTTGAGCATCTGTTCGAGCATCCGAGTCCAAACAATCATGTTTAGTGACTGTGTGAACAGATCTCCATGTGGCTGCTTTACAAATCTCCGCAATAGAGATATTTCTCATTAAAGCGGCAGTAGCTGCTTTTGTCCTTAGTATAATGTACTATAAGGTCTATCTGACAACGTCATGTTGGCTTTTTGGTAACATAATAGTATGCAAGATACTATCCAATTGGAGACAGATTGTTTGGAAGTGGCTAGACCTGTATGGATTGGGCCATAATTGACAAACAATTGGTCCGATATGTGCATGTCATGTGTCCTATCTAGCTAAAACCTTAAGACCGGTCTTACATCCAGGAATTGGAGAGATCTTTCAGCCGGGGCTGAAAGATTCCAAAAGAAGGTTGGCAAAGAAAGTGTCGGACATGAAAATCCGAAATAACCTTGGATAAAAATGTCAAGTCCGACATCATGACTACCTTATTCAAGTGAAAAACTGTGTAAGGCTTGTTAGAGCATAAATTATATAACCAAAGTGGTCCCAGATACTGAAGCAAATGAACTAAAATAAAATACTATCTCAACTGAATTCAAAGGGAATATCACAACATTGTTTTTAATCACAGCGTGTACAAAATATTCAATAAAACACAGTTCATAAAATACAACAATAATTGATCATAAATAGTGCCCCTAACGGAAGGGAAACGGGAGGGGGTATGGTGATTTGGAAGGTGAGGGAACTATACAAGTGCCAAAGCAGTGGTCAGTTTGACCTCAATAGAATTTTATTAATAATCAATTAACAAAGGCTAATAATCACAATTCATGGCTAATAATCACAATTCATAAATTAATATAACAAACTCATGTCTAACAAAACAGATCCAGGCCCCCTCTTTGAAATCATTGTCCGTTCTGGGTAAGCACTTTCTTGACTGCGGGGAAATTGTCAACAACTTACTTCTTATAGGATCCTGACCCACGTGGCGGATTCTTTGTCTACCTTATACCCACGCTCCTTCATTGAGGTAATTCTTTTGATGTGCTTTTTGTCCTCAATGCTTATCACCCGGCATTATGTTTCTTGACAACCAACCTAGTCGTTTACTTAATAGATATATGGAACGGCGAAACACGCCCCCTTTTTTATGACTCGCTTTAATGCAATACCTGTGCTCTAACCTGCAGTTTTTCAAATTTGGTCACCCTCATATAAATATTCCTCATATTACCTTGGTTTCAACTTATGTGTCCCCTTGGTATGGTTTCTCTTCCCGACCAATAACAACGTACTTTCTATGAGTGATATGAATCATTTTGACCACAATTAATATAACATTATTAATTTTTTGTGCAGATATATTGCCCCCCCCTGTCTCCCTGTCCTGATGAAGACCCTCTAGCAAAGCCCCATCAGATGCCTGCAATAACCTGGGTCGAAACGTCCACACTTTTCTCCATCCTCAGCCTATTCTCCCCATCCTCAGCCTATTCTCCCCATCTCAGCCTATTCTCCCCATTTATCATTTGTGGATCTGTTTTGTTAGGCATGAGTTTGTTATATTAATTTATGAATTGTGATTATTAGCCTTTGTTAATTGATTATTAATAAAATTCTATTGAGGTCAAACTGACCACTGCTTTGGCACTTGTATAGTTCCCTCACCTTCCAAATCACCATACCCCCTCCCGTTTCCCTTCCGTTAGGGGCACTATTTATGATCAATTATTGTTGTATTTTATGAACTGTGTTTTATTGAATATTTTGTACACGTTGTGATTAAAAACAATGTTGTGATATTCCCTTTGAATTCAGTTGAGATAGTATTTTATTTTAGTTCATTTGCTTCAGTATCTGGGACCACTTTGGTTATATCATTTACTCACCCAGGTCCCAGCGACTTATTGGGTTAACCCGTGTTTCTACAACACATGTTAGAGCATAAAGCCTGGATTCCGCTAATCTTACGAGCTGATGTAATTACTAAGAGGAAAGAGGTTTTCCATGAAAGATGTTGCAGGGATGCCTTATGAATGGGTTCGAAAGAATCCTGCATGAGACGTGAAAGAACTATGTTAAGCTACCAAGGATGGGAAGGGTGCCTAATGGGAAGGAAACCCTTTTTCAACCCTTCTAAAACATCCTTGATTACCAGAATAAAAAAAGAGGTTTGTGAAGGACATTTTCTGTAGGCAGTAAGGGCCACCAAATGAACATTTATGAAAGAGAATTTTAAGCCATATTTTGCCAAATGGAGAAGATATGGAAGAATGATGTCTTCCTTGCAAGATGTAAGGTCTATGTTCTTGGAGCAACACCAAATATAACATTTCTTCCACTTGAAAGCATATGCTAAATGGGTTGATGGCCGTTTAGCCTCTTTGAGGATGTTCATGCAGTCTTGTGGCAGGTTCAGATGTCCATATTGCCCTAGCTCAGGAGCCATGCTGCTAAATTCAAGGAGGAAAGATTGGGGTGAACCATATGGCCTCTGAACTTTGTTAGCAGGTCTGGTCTGCATGGCAGCTTCAGATGTGGATGCTGTGACATGTGAAGATGGTCAGTGAACTACAATTGACATGGCTATCAAGAGGAGTCTGGCTCTCGAGTAGGACAGCTTGATGAAGACTGACGGGGTCAGTGGGATCGTCAGAAAGGGGTAGAGTAATTTGCCAGACCAGTCGATTCAAAGGGCATTCCCCAGAGTTCCGGGTTGGAAATATCTGAAGGTGAAGCTGTGGCATTTTTTGTTTGCTGAGGTGGTGCACAAGTCAATGTACTGAAAAAGCAACAGCCTGAAGATGTTTGGACCACATCGTTGTGAAGGACCCAGTTGCGGTTTTCTTTCAGAACCCTGCCAAGGGCGACTGCCTGCACACTTTGTACACCTGGGAGGTAAGTTGCCATGATCCGCAGGTTCCTGGCTATGACCCATTTTCAAATTGCTTTGGCTTTGTGTGATAAGAGTCTGGGCCTGTTCGCCCCTGCTTGTTGAGATAGTGCATGGTGGTTGTATTGTCCATCTGAACAAGCAGGGACTGTCTCTTGAATTAAAGGCGAAACACCAGGAGTTTGAGGAGATTGATAGGATATGTCATCTCCCTTGGAGAACAAGTGCCTTGAATTTGAAGATGACCTACATGAGGTCCCCACCCCAGTAACATAGGTCTGGAGGGATCCGCCTTCGTGAAAAGGCATTCATTTAAGCAGGTTGGTTGGTGAGCATCAACATGTTAGAGAATGCTTGCATAAAGAGAGATAATGATCTTGTCTTCCCAGTTGACTGTCGCTTGGTACCACTGGTCCTCGAGCCATTCCTGAAGAGGACGCATTTGGAGAAGCGCATTCAGAGTGAGGAAGATATATGGAGTAGATGAAACGGACCTCACAGTGGGATGAGAGGCTTTTATTAAAGAGTGACACTTTCCGAAGGATCGATGAAAGTCTCTCCTCCGAAGAACACACTCTTGTGCGCATGGTGTTGGTGGTAGCCCCTAAATACTGAAGAGTCTGAATTGGATTGGAAAAAAGACATGTTGTAGTTGATGTCAAGCCCCAATCGTTTAAGCATCTTGCATGTCCAGTTGTAAGGCTGCAGGGTTTCCAGTGAAGTAGAAGCCTTGATTAACCATTCATCTAGGTTGGGGTAGATGAAGATTCGATATTTTCAGAGGTGGGCAGCAACTACTGCCATGCACTTTGAGAAAGTTCCGGGAGCTGACTTGAGGCTAAATAGAAGAACATGGTACTGATAATGGTCCTGCCCCACTACAAACCTCAAGAACTTGCGATGTTTCTTGGCGATGGGTACATGAAAGTACACGTCTCAGAGGTCTATGGGGCAGAGCCAATCTCCCTAGTGTAATTGTTGGTAGATCTGATGCAATGACGGCATGTAAAACCTTTCACTGTGAATCCATGTGTTTGCTATTTTCAAGTCAAGAATGGGTCTTAATTTCGTTCTTGTCTCTCTTCTTCACCAGAAAATATCTGGAGTGGATGCCTGCACCCCAATGCTTCTGCAGCAAGATGTTTAATTCTATCCGAAGCATGTGCAGATGTTGATTGGATGGTTTTGGTGGTATTGTAGGAGGAGGATTTGCGAATCTGGGACAAAACCCATTTTGAACAATATTCAGAACTCATGCATCTTTTGTGATTTTTTGCCACTCTGACAGAAAATGAGAGATGCTTGCCCTTACCAGAGTGGGTAACGGAAGAGGGGGAAGGGAAGATGCATTGTTTGCCGCCTGTTGTCGGTTGACCTCTTTGGGCAGGCTGGTTGGAGGTTCGCCCTCTAGACTGACTTTGCTGCTACTGATAGTAACGTCATTGCTATTGTTTCTGGTGACCTTGAAATCAAGAAGATGTTTGAATCCTCTGAGGGTAGAATCGGCACTGATAGGGCCTGAACGAACACCTTTGTTCTTTTGGCCTTTCTAGGCCAACTGCCTTAAGAGTTTCCATCTCTGATTTCATTCGAACTATATCGCCATCAGTGTGGCTGCTGAAGAGGCTAGACCTTGAAAAAGGAAGCTTGAGGATCCTTTGTTGAGACTCTGGATTGAGAGTAGTAAGGCGGAGTCAAGAATGTCTTCATAGGGCTCATCCATGAAAATATTTATGTGCCGCTAACAGGGAAGCTGGAGTCAGAAAAAGCTCTATTGCTGGCTCTAAGATCATCGCACCAACGGAAGCAGTGGCTTGGTGCCGACAGCTGGTGAAGCGTCTAAAGAAATAACAGATGTAGAAGGTATGGGGACTGGCATCTGTATATTAAGCTTTAGAGCTTCTCTTACCAAGACCTAAGGTGGTGATGTCATCCACTAGAGAAATTACAGGTAGTGGACAATGCGACAATGTTGGTGAATACCCCCCTGGAGAAGAAGATGATGATGTCATAAATCGTGACCGACACCTATATCTTGTGCGTGTTCTGGTTCTTGATTGTAAACGGATCTATGGCTTCGATGGCGAGAGCGTCTGAAAGACAAATGCCTGAAACGACACCTGTGATGGTGCCAACATTGGCACGTTCTTGAGTGCGATCTAGGTCTTGGTGGTTCCACAGGCGTAGGGATTGGTGTTTGTGGAATTAGCACAGGAGGTGGTGGAGGAGGTGATGGTAGTGGTGATTCAGGTGGAGGTGAACATCTTTTTTGGTCTGGGACCATCTATTTGAGTCTTCCATTTCTCTCAGAAGTAGATGGATAGAGAACTGACTCTCTCCTCGCTCTGAGGTGTCACCTTCAGTCTGTACTTGCTATGTGCGCCGTTTCACCGTGCTATGAGGGCGACTTTTTTCCCTTTCTCTCAAGGTGTGTCGTGAAATGTTCTAGCAGTGCTGGAAATGTTCTGAATCATCTTGTTGTTTACTATTTTCGCTTTAAGTGGCCAATGGTATGCCCAGACGTAGGTCCCTTGCTCACTGTGCCACTTGTTTAAAGCTGCAAACAAAACAGGTGATGGACCGAATGTGGATCAATGTCACACACTCACCCCAGTCCGAAGATCTGAGCCCAAATCCATCGTTTTTTTGCACTCCACACCACCCTGGGTTAGACAATGGCGATATGCAAATCAGCTCTGACCCTGTGCCCCATGGGAACAGTCCAGTCCGAACTACAAAAGCCATGTCCTTCCCAGAACGGAATCAAGCATCCGAGGACCGGACCGGTTTTGAGGTAACACCTCTCATCAGCCCGGCTAGCTTGACTCCAGTGGTGTGGAGTGCCTGGGACCCACGTCTGGGTATCCCCAGCGCACTTAGGGCGGAATATGCAAACAAAACAGGTGATGGACCGAATGTGGATCAATGTCACACACTCACCCCAGTCCGAAGATCTGAGCCCAAATCCATCGTTTTTTTGCACTCCACACCACCCTGGGTTAGACAATTGCGATATGCAAATCACCTCTGACCCTGTGCCCCATGGGAACAGTCCAGTCCGAACTACAAAAGCCATGTCCTTCCCAGAACGGAATCAAGCATCCGAGGACTGGACCGGTTTCGAGGTAACACCTCTCATCAGCCCGGCTAGCTTGACTCCAGTGGTGTGGAGTGCCTGGGACCCACGTCTGGGCATCCCCAGCGCACTTAGGGCGGAATATGCAAACAAAACAGGTGATGGACCGAATGTGGATCAATGTCACACACTCACCCCAGTCCGAAGATCTGAGCCCAAATCCATCGTTTTTTTGCACTCCACACCACCCTGGGTTAGACAATGGCGATATGCAAATCAGCTCTGACCCTGTGCCCCATGGGAACAGTCCAGTCCGAACTACAAAAGCCATGTCCTTCCCAGAACGGAATCAAGCCTCCGAGGACCGGACCGGTTTCGAGGTAACACCTCTCATCAGCCCGGCTAGCTTGACTCCAGTGGTGTGGAGTGCCTGGGACCCACGTCTGGGCATCCCCAGCGCACTTAGGACGGAATATGCAAACAAAACAGGTGATGGACAGAATGTGGATCAATGTCACACACTCACCCCAGTGCGAAGATCTGAGCCCAAATCCATCGTTTTTTTGCACTCCACACCACCCTGGGTTAGACAATGGCGATATGCAAATCAGCTCTGACCCTGTGCCCCATGGGAACAGTCCAGTCCGAACTACAAAAGCCATGTCCTTCCCAGAACGGAATCAAGCATCCGAGGACCAGACCGGTTTCGAGGTAACACCTCTCATCAGCCCGGCTAGCTTGACTCCAGTGGTGTGGAGTGCCTGGGACCCACGTCTGGGCATCCCCAGCGCACTTAGGGCGGAATATGCAAACAAAACAGGTGATGGACCGAATGTGGATCAATGTCACACACTCACCCCAGTCCGAAGATCTGAGCCCAAATCCATCGTTTTTTTGCACTCCACACCACCCTGGGTTAGACAATGGCGATATGCAAATCAGCTCTGACCCTGTGCCCCATGGGAACAGTCCAGTCCGAACTTCAAAAGCATGTCCTTCCCAGAACGGAATCAAGCATCCGAGGACCGGACCGGTTTCGAGGTAACACCTCTCATCAGCCCGGCTAGCTTGACTCCAGTGGTGTGGAGTGCCTGGGACCCACGTCTGGGCATCCCCAGCGCACTTAGGGCGGAATATGCAAACAAAACAGGTGATGGACCGAATGTGGATCAATGTCACACACTCACCCCAGTCCGAAGATCTGAGCCCAAACCGGTCCGGTCCTCGGATGCTTGATTCCGTTCTGGGAAGGACATGGCTTTTGTAGTTCGGACTGGACTGTTCCCATGGGGCACAGGGTCAGAGCTGATTTGCATATCGCCATTGTCTAACCCAGGGTGGTGTGGAGTGCAAAAAAACGATGGATTTGGGCCCAGATCTTTGGACTGGGGTGAATGTGTGACATTGATCCACATTCTGTCCATCACCTGTTTTGTTTGCAAATTCCGCCATAAGTGCGCTGGGGATGCTCAGACGTGGGTCCCAGGCACTCCACACCACTGGAGTCAAGCTAGCCGGGCTGAAGAGAGGTGTTACCTCGAAACCGGTCCGGTCCTCGGATGCTTGATTCCATTCTGGGAAGGACATGGCTTTTGTAGTTCGGACTGGACTGTTCCCAAGGGGCACAGAGTCAGAGCTGATTTGCATATCGCCATTGTCTAACCCAGGGTGGTGTGGAGTGCAAAAAAACGATGGATTTGGGCCCAGATCTTTGGACTGGGGTGAATGTGTGACATTGATCCACATTCTGTCCATCACCTGTTTTGTTTGCACTTGTTTAAAGCTAGCCTGGCTAATACCCCAAAACCAGTTCCAGGATTCTTGTTTACGGTCCAGGGTGGACCTGGCCTGGCAGTTCGGCCTGGACTGTTCCCATGGAGATAAGGGTCAAGACTGATTTGTATATGGCTGGTTCCAAACTGGGGTGGCAGGGTGAGCCAAAGAACAATGGATTTAACCCAGATCTCTTGACTTGTGGTGAGTGTTTGAAATGTTTCAGCACTCCGTCAATCATCTTGTGTTTGTTACGCTCGCCCTAAATGGCCAAGGGTAAGCCCAGACGTGGGTCCCTTGCTGGCTGTGTCCCTGGATTCATTCTTGCTTCTATGACGAGGGGTAATCGGTCCATGATCCTTTTGTGTTTGCAGTGTTCTGGAACATGACAGGATGGTAGGCAGATAGTGCAGGTGTAGTTAGAGTCTGATTGGCCTTCTTTCTCCCACAGGCAGGGCACTTGTCAAACACAGAAGGAATAATATTTGACAAAACGTCACAATTTTCTGTAAAAAAAAAAAGGCAGAAATAGTGAGGGAATGATGAAAAACGTTAAATGAATCAGTTTTTCCAAAATTCCACTAGTGAATTTTAAAGAGAAAAGCCTAAAAGGCAGAGCTCACTGCTCCAGGGTCCTGTTGGCAGGTGTCGGGGAAAAAAAACTAATGCAACTGTCACCTGCAAGGCATGATGCGATACTGGTTGTCTCTGGGTCCTTAAAGGGTCAGACACTGTTTAAAACGTACATAATGGCAGAAAAGGGTTTGTGAAAGAGATGTAAACTGTTTTGTGACAACATTTACCTAAAATATACATATATATGGGTACATTGACCTTTTTCAAAGTACAAGCGGAACAAATAGAATTTCACCACTGTGGCCTGTGTTTAGGCTGCATAGTATGTTCTTTCTTAAGTGTTTCTACAGGCCTTCTAGAAGAAAGGCAAACATCAACACTTAAGAAGTGCTCTGGGATTCCCGCATGTGGGCGGAACTATCAAATGATTAGGACTATCAATGGAGATTCCCCCAAGAGAGAAACACCATTGCCTTGCTGAAAACACTACACTGCATGAATGGCAAACAAATATCATCTGAAAGTTGTCCCCAGCCATATTGAAAAAACCTGGAGAATTGACCAAATGTCAACAAGAAGTTATAAACTGTGTATTCTGCCTTTGAATTAGCCAATATGTTTTCTTTTGGACAGGTAATGCATATCTATAACACTCCATATGTATCTATGGGGTAAAACACATTTAAAAAATCTGACTTGTTCAAATCAGGTCAACAAATTTTTCAACTGTACACAAGAGGCTAGATTAAGGGTTGAAAAGCAAAAGTCACTTACTTGTTATCATAGTTGTCTTTAATAGGACTCTTCACTGATCTAATGAACATGGCAGAGCTACATGGACAATTTGTTCAATAATTTTATTACATATCACATATTTGTGATTTTCTGTGATGCTTCTGCTCAGCACATCCACTTGCTCATTCTGTATTTCTGGTTGGAGGAATTATCGGATGCAAGGCCAGGACAACTGCCCCTCAGCTCCATCGCAACATTCTCGTCAGAACAGCCTCGAGGCCGAATTTTTACAATTCTCAAATACTAATGTGCCAGGACTCACTAATAGCTATAATGTCTATGCCGAGCCTCCAAACACAAGTTCCTCTCTCAGCCAAGAATTCACACTCCGAACACTCTATTCATGCATCATCACTTACGAAAGCTAAGCAGTGACACAGAAATAGGACGCACATTCCAATACCGTAGAGTAGACAATATAGATGCAACAGTCAAAGAAACTAAAACCTGCAACTCAATAAAGGCTGATCTCCACTCCAGCACTGTAACATCCGCTCTGATGGTGTGGGGTGGTCATTGTTACTAAAAATTGAACTTCTTTCATTGAATTTTCTTCTTTCATTTACTACCATGGAAAGATTACAAAGCCCCTACTGAGAGCATTAATTGGTATTCCCGGTTTTCTAAAGGCGGCGTCTATTGTTCCTAGATGCACCCCTGCAAAGGCATCATACGCAGCCCGGCACTGAAAGCCTACTGAAAAGCAAGATATTGCGACTACATGCACACACTTTTGGAAAGGAAAATTGTCACGTTTCCAAACAATACACTTTTTCTAGTTTTGTTTTGGTAATGCACCGAAGAAGTGGATCAGTCAAGCAGTTACTTTATTTCAGGTTTTTAATCCATACAATTAACACAGTAAAAACATGTTTAAACTGAATACCACACAGATTATAAACTTGTAAAAATAATTTTAAAAAAGCAACACAAGCAAATGAGAATATAAATATTAAAGAAAGCGCTCTCTTCCACTATCAATATTTCCCATTCCAACCTTCTACTCAATTAGGAGAAAATAACCCGCACGGGAACTAATTAATCTTTCATCTCTCTTAGTGGGGTAGGTACAAGGGAGTAGCCAGAAAAATCAAATACCCCCTACTTTGAACCAAAGCTGTAATGGTACCAAGTAAGCGTTTGCTTGTCTCTTCTATCCAAGTATCATTCCGCTGAACCTTTCATCCTTCCATACACCCGCTGATATCCACTGTTTCACCTTTATGTTCTGTCATCCATTCAATCTTTCATCCATTAGCCAGTCTGTCCCCATTTCATCTGTCAGTCCATCCGTCTGCCAATCCATATCCAAATCTATCCATCAATCTTCAAACCTATCCATTCACCTAGTCATCCACCCTTTCACTTATCCATCCCCCTTTATCCATCCTTTCATTCATCCATCCATCCACTCATCCATCCATCCTTTCACCCATCCATCCATCCTTTCACTCATCCATCCACCCTTTCACTTATCCATTCCCCTTTATTCATCATTTCACTCATCCATCAACCCTTTCACTCCATCCATCCTTTCACTCACCCATCAATCCTTTCACTCATGCACTCACCCTTCGCCCATCCATCCATTTACCCTTTCACTCATTCATCCTTTCAATCATTGGTCCATCAATTTACCCTTTCACTCATCCATCCATCCACCCCTTCATCCAGCCATATATCTAACCTCAGTTTCCCTCAGCCATCCAATCTCTCACTCATCTAAGTATCAATCCATGCAACCTTTCATCATTCCATCCACCTGCTGATATTCACTTTTTCACCTTTGCATTCGGTCAATGATTCAATGTTTTATTCGTCATTCAGTCTGTCACCATTCCGTCTGTCTATCCTTCCAGCCGCCCTCCAATCCATAGCCAAGCCTATCCATCCATCATCAAACCTATCCATTAAATCGATCCATCCATCATTTACTCAATCACCCATCCTTTCACTTATCCATCCTCCCTTTCACCCATCCACCCGTTCACCCATCCACCCTTTCACTCATCCATCCTCCCTTTCACTAATCCATCCATCCTCTCATCCATCCATTTACCCCTTCACTCATTCATCCATCCTATCACTCATCTGTCCATAAATTCACCCTTTCACTCATCCATCTGTCCAGTCATTCATCTACCCTTCCTTTCACTCATCCACCCATTCTTTCACTCATCCATCCTTACTTCCATCCTTTCACTCATCCATTCATCCATACTTTTGCTCATACATTCACCCACCCTTTCACTCCATTTATCCATCCAGTCTTTCCCTTAATCCAACAATTCACTGATCCGTTTACCTTTTACCTTTTACCTCATCCTTCATTCTTTCACTCACTCATCCATTTATTCTCTCTCATCATCCAGCCACCCTTTCACTCATCCATCCATTTGCCCTATCGCTCATCCATTCATTCATCCATCCATCTTCCTTCCCTCTCAATCATCCATTCTTGCATTCATTCTTTCATTAATTCACCAATCCATCAAACCACTCGATCACCCTCCCACTCTAATGCTAATGATGAACCTTAGTTTGCGGAGTTGCAGATAGAAAAGGCATATTTAAGGACCTCACCCAGTTGTAGTTGCTAAAGCGGGGAGTTCACAGTGACCCTAGGTAGGTAAGAAAGACCACTAAAGTACCGTAACTATTACAAGGCCGAAGCTAGAGAGAAAACATCATCATGGCAATTAAATAATGAATACTCTACAACTTGTGTACCAGGATAAAAGTAAGAAGCTGGACACAGCAAACGCCAACTTAAAATACATCCTTTGGCAAGACTGCATCTATTGAGGATTCAATACTAAAATTCCCGAACAAAGGCAAAAACCAACATTTCTTGTCCCTCTTTTCTATCAGACATAAGCATGAAAGTGTGTTGCCTTCTCAAAACGGTATTATATAAGCAGACACCAATCACTAAATCTACTTTCTTTCCAGTTCACGGCAAATGCCATTAAAGGATGCGTTAAAAAAACTGAAGTACAAAACAAAAATCTTCTCCCTGCTAGACACTCGATGCCTAAGAATAGTTCATGTTTAAGCAGTGTTTTGATCTTAACATAATACCTGCCCTGCTCATGGTTGACTCAAGGGCTTTTTAAATTTCTCTCCACTGCCTGCTCCCAAAACCTCTGATCTGATTTCCAAATATCCTCTGGGGTATGCCAAAGATAACTTCGACCAAGCCAACTGTAGGAGAGTAGGGTCTGCAATCCTATGATCACCCAGATTTTTTGCTTTTGTTTCACTGGTTTACGACTTTCTCGGGCTGTGGGCCTGCCAATCAGACCCACAGCCTAGCTGTTCTCTCGCTAAATTGATGTGTGTACCTTAGGTGCATTACCCAATTGGAACTGGGCCACCTTGTCAGACCCTGTAACTCAGGGCATCGGTGTACCCAGGGCCTACCAGGGGCTGAAGCATGTATTATGCCACCCCTGGATGGCCATCTAAATCTGACACAACTGGCTGCGCGACAGCTGGGGCAACGTCGCGTACTCGCCCGTTGCTTTAGGTATAGTATCCCTATATCTAACCCTAAAATGGACACCCGAGTTCCTATCAGTCACTCCTATGGCAGGCCTTGACAATCCTGAAGACAGAGTGCATGGAACCGTGTGAATTGGGCTCGGGCACGAGCCGAGCCCGGTTGCAGCTTGCGGAACCAAGACCCAATGGCTGTTCCATGATAACGCGTACCATATTAGTAACTTCGGTGTCGCGTTATCAAGACATGTCGAGTAAGGTGTCATACGAATCGGGATGCTGACCCCTCACCAATGCTGGCGACGAGGTTAGCATTCCGCCCTTCTAGAGGGACACGACATGTACGTAACTGTGAACCCCGGTTAAAGTTAACTGAAGCCTCAGCTCCACAAAATGGATGCTGCCACCACAGACACGAGTCTGACCTCCTGCTGCTGGGAGTCCTTCCAGCGAGGAGAGCTTGGACAAAGGGTTAACTGTCCGGGGCGGTGTTCGCACCATCCCAGACAGGGTTTTGTGTATCCTGGGTAGGCAGGGCTTTACAAGAAGGTGACTGCGGAGTGGCACCCCGGTGCTCACTACGCATCTGCCGGCTAGAACCAGTTCCAGGGGCGCCCAGCCCCTGACCTGGGGAAAGTCCGGCAGGGGAGAGGGGTGTAACCACCCCCCTTCCTGGTCCCACCCCTAGGGCAGGACCTAGTCGTGTACCCACCCCTTTCTTTAGGATAAAGGCAGGAGCGGGGACCCTTCCAAATTATATCATATTTGAATCAAGAATACTTTCTACGAAAGGAACTCTCGACTCTTCTCAAGATTTCTCCCTTGTGGCTAAGGAGTAGTCACCCTGCATTCGCAGGCACCATCTAAGAACTCTGCGGTTTGCTGCAAGTCCTTCCTCAGGAATCCGACTGCCCAGCTCGACGAGAACCGGCTTCCCTGGCACCTCTGACCTCTACCCACATCGTCAGCTCAGCTGAGATCCGTGGGTGCGACGAGACCTCGAGGGACCGGCCATCATCAAAACCTGCACGCTTTCTTAAACCAGCACGACCACTAAGGGATCCTCTGGTGAGTGCTCTGGGGTCCGAGAAGCCCCGACCCTGAGCAGATCCAGCACCGAAGTGCAGCCTCCCAGCATCTCCACGATCTGCGTGGGGCCCTTCTGCTCTTTGCAGTTCAGCACGTTGTCCGGTCACTAGCCGCTGGCTTGTCACCCTCTTGACGACACCCGACAACCAACGCTGCTGGTCTGGTTGCTCCAGACTGGCCTTTGCTCCCTTCTGAGAGAGGAGCACCCCAGTCCCTCCTGGTCCACTCAAGACGCCATTTTAGGCCCACCACGTGGCCCTGAAATTTGCCAAGGCTTGTTGCCCCAATCCTGGGCCCAGCGACGCCGACAGCATCAACCTTCGTGGGACAGCTCGCACCTCCATCCTGGTCGCCGACAACGCCTCCTGGTCCGTGAGACTGCAGAGCCTAGCGTCGCCCACTCACCTAGTCAAGGTGACGATCATCCGGTGCCCTCCTGGTACCCTCTGACTACTGGCTAGTAGTACGAACTTGGTCCCCTCTGCTTTCAGGTGTCATCTATCTCTGATCCAGGCTTGGATCTCTACGAACTATTTCCACTGGTCGCCGGCCAGCAACTCCTTCCTTCCGGCTCCTGGCTCGTCAGCGAAGACTCCCGACGTCTGTAAAGACTTGTGCAGCCGCAGCCCTTGGGGCTAGGTAACTTCGGCATTTCGGTGCCCGCATAGCCTCCTTATTTAAGGGTCCCGAGTCCCTATCGCTTCCGACTTGCCTTATCAGGTCCGCCCGAGACCACTAAACTTTCCGTGCCCTCGGGCACTTGTATTGATTGTGCACTTGAAGTATTTTCCTACGAGTTTCGTTGTGTGCTTAGTACCCTGTCCTCATAAAGAGTACAGGGCTGTTGTGATTCTAATAAATACACTGTTTATTTTCTTAACACTTGTGTGGTGTCCTTTCACTTGGTGTTCAAGGGGTATGTGATGGTATAACAGCTGGCTTAACACGCCCTCTAGAGTTTAGCCCGAAGACTGCTCGTATCCACGCTACTAGGATAGCTGGTCTAAGGTTGACTTACAACCAATCACCATAAGGGTCGTTTGGACCGATGCATAGTGATCGCTAGAATAGTGAACACTGCATATCGGGCCAACTTCTCACACCAACTACAGAGGTTATTAATGTGCATTAGCCAAAGGGTGTTCCAGGCACCCACTGTTCCTAGAAGGTCAATCTGGGAGTCTCAGCACACCAATCCATCAGGCCTAATCCACAGCCCAATATGGTATAGAAGGAGCAATACATTTCATTTTCAGGCAATCCCGTACAATCACAGATCTGCAAGACGTGTCAACATATATCACATTGGGGCGGGATAACAAGAATTAAATAAATATGATTACAAATATTGACTGCTCCCTGGCTTTTCCAAGTCCTCTAAATTGTGCTGCTTAAATGGTGCACACTGTGGATAAGAAGCAGACACTGTGTTGCTGACGAAAACTCCAGTAAAGCGACTCAGAAATTATGGCAATGCAATCTTTGTTCTTCTTACGAGTTTGATCAACTACCTGTAAGATATGGAGAGGTATTTCTCCAGGTAGTCAAACACACACACGGATTCTGGTTGCTTCTCCATATGGTAAAATGTGTTCCTCAAGGCTTGGGTAGTTTTCAAACTTTTACATTTATCCACTTCCATCACCAGATTATCCTATTTGCAGGATGAGTTGAAGCCCCCTGTGCGAGTACGTATGACAACCTTTGCTGCATAGAGAAGTACTAGCATCAGCGTTCCTATAAAAAGGGGAACATCCATAGTCAGGCTTGTAGGACAGGGGAATAGTATGTTCAAATATTAAAAAAACAAGGGTGCCGATGAGACACCCTGCCTTCTAAATGCCCTGTCAAAGCCCCTTCTGGGCTACACCGTAGTTTAGCTTGGTGTCAACGTTACAGAGCTGCACTTGCACATATTCAAATAACTTCACTAAGTCCAAATCACCAGAGATACTTTTTAAACCCAAAAACAGTGGTGCCATCCTCGAGTGGAAATGCTTCACTATATCTAGTTAAAGCAAAAAGGCTTGATAAGTGATGCTAAGGTCATCATCGCAGTCCTTTAAGAAAAGTATTTATTCTGTGCCAAAGACAACGCTTGATATTCAAACACAGGGCGCCCACATAGTGGAGTCTGGTAAGAGCAGGTCTGTTGGTACTATGCCTGGTCATGAGGCGTTTCATTACTTTGAAGAAAGCGGAGCAGCAAAAACCTCATACAAGGAAATTGGATGAAGCTTCTCTAGCAACACTAGATTAGGTGGAAAATGTTGTCCTTGGAGCTCATTTAGAGTATGCAAGGATTGGAAAACGTATGGCAACTCCAATAGGCCAGAAGCATCTGCTACCTTGCTCCTTAACCCCTTCGAAGCTAATGACGAGCTGGGCTCGTCATGGCGCTTACCTGCCGTGCGCGGATGACAAGGCCAGCTCGTCATGAAATAATGTAAAACAATAATTTGCAGCACAGGAGGGGAAAACGCCTAGCAGCCATGTGGTTAAGAACTGTGTGACGTCCCTCCAAAGGTAAACCAACCAAAGAAGCAATTCTTTGCAGGCCATCCAAGAACGTTAAGACTGCTAAACCATTTGCCTTCAGGTTCGCTAATAAGAGTGAATTAAATATCTGCATTCAAGTTCATACCAATGCTTTCTTCCTTTTGACTTCCATCAGTCATCTTTGTCATGACTCCCTAGGAGGCTCAGGCTATCAAAATAAGGAAATCTCATGGATGGACCATATTTAATCTCTGTCTTAGTAAATCAAGATTGGGGGGGGGGTAGTCACACACACAACCCCCATACCAGTGGTGAGTGTACAGGTGCATGAGCCCTGTACCCCTACAGTGTGTAAGCCAATCCTTAGACATTGTAAGTGCAGTAATGCCATTAAGAGTATATGGTGCTGGGAGTTTGTCATTAAGACCTCCACAGCACCATGATGGCATTACTGAAAACTGGGAAGTTTGGTATCAAACCTCTCAGCACATTAAACCCACACTGATGCCAGTGTGGGATTTATTGAAAAATGCACTCAGAGGGCATCTATGAGACGCCCCCTGAAAAATGACCTAACTCTAGTGTCTTGGCCGAGTGGCTGCTCGCCAGCTGCCACCGCCAGACATGTTTCTTGACCCCTTGGCCGAGAGCCTGCCGCTCCCGGGGTCTTGAAACAATGCATTTCTTGGGATGAGGTGCCAAGCCTCCTCCGCCAGGATGGGCAGGGTCCATGAAGGGGAAGCTTCAAAGGCTTACGCCTATGTGAGCTACCCCAGCCATTTGTTGCTACCAGCAACTGGCCCTCGCCAGTTCTGACCCCCACTTTGGGCGGGGGAATCGGTGGGAAAACCAGGTTAGAAGGAGAGGTGCGCCCACCTTTTCCAACCCCACCCCTCAGGTGTGGGAGGAGAGGCAAGCACATCTCTCAGTCCCGCCATCTTGCAGCTAGGCGGACCCAGCCAACCAGAGTGAGGCATATGCCCCGCTCCCACTGGAGGGTGGCATAATAGGGGGTGTAACCACCCCAAGGAAGGGACCCATTGTTCCTGACCTTTACCTAACTGTAAAGCCAAAAAGGGAATATGCTACTTACCAGTATGCATCTGTTCTTGGCATGTAGGGCTGCTGACATTCATATCTGTGCATAGATCGCCGCCTAGTGTTGGGTCCGGATGATTGCACCTTGTTGTCCTGGAAGAGTCTTCGAAGTATCACGAGATAGGTGGCTCCTCCCTTGGACTACAGTGCGCATGGGCATCCTCTCCATCTTCAGATTGTTTTTCGCCATTGTGGCTGAGATGGAGTATAGTACAGTAAGAATTGTCCATGCAAAAGAGAGAATGCTACAGCTGTAACAGGCACCGGGGAGGAGGGTGGGCAATATGAATGTCAGCAGCCCTACATGCCAAGAACAGATGCATACTGGTAAGTAGCATATTCCGTTCGAGGCATGTGGGCTGCTGAATTCATATCTGTGCATAGACTGTATAGCAGTATCTCCTCTAGCGGTGGTCACGTGTGCCAGCTGCAGCAGTTTGAAAAAGAGTTTTAAGAACAGCCTGTCCTACAGCAGCTTGCTGTTTGGAATGTACGTCTACACAATAATGTTTTGTGAAAGTGTGTATGGTAGACCTTGTGGCTGCTCTACAGATATCCTCAAGGGGAATGTTTCCTAGGAAAGCCATGGATGCCCCCATTTTGCGCGTGGAGTGTGCTCTTAGAGGAACTGTTAAAGTGCGTTTAGCTTTTTGATAGCATATTTGAATGCATTTAACTATCCATCTGGCTATTCCTGACTTTGATATGGGATTTCCTTTGTGTTGTGGTGCGAAAACAACAAACAACTGTTTTGTTTTTCTGAATGCTTTTGTCCTGTCAACATAATATAGCAGAGCTCTTTTGACATCTAGGGTGTGTAGGGCTCTTTCAGCTACTGACTGTGGATTTTAGAAGAACACTGGCAGTTCTATAGATTGGTTGATGTGAAAATTGGATATGACTTTTGGCATAAACTTAGGGTTTCTTCTAAGTACTACCCTGTTTGCGTGTATTTGCATAAAGGGTTCTTGAATAGTTAGTGCTTGTAGCTCGCTAACTCTTCTAAGTGAGGTAATAGC
The DNA here is from genome assembly GCF_964263255.1 of Lissotriton vulgaris. Taxonomy (NCBI): domain Eukaryota; kingdom Metazoa; phylum Chordata; class Amphibia; order Caudata; family Salamandridae; genus Lissotriton; species Lissotriton vulgaris. The sequence goes on along the minus strand of NC_141685.1, from coordinate 771,274,797 downwards.
AATAAGGAAAGCCACCTTCCATGTGAGAAATTGTAGTTCACATGAATGTAGGGGTTCAAAGGGAGGCCCCATAAGTCTGGTGAGTACAACATTTAGATTCCAGACTGGTGAAGGTGGGTTTTTGGGAGGAATTACTCTTTTGAGGCTCTCCATGAACACTTTTATTGCTGGTACTCCAAACAGTGAAAGGTGTTGTCTGTTTTGGAGGTATACTGCTATAGCAGCTAAGTGTAGTCTGTGAGAAGGTGGCCTGATATGCAGTGGTCACTATTCTAGTGAACACTATGTATCAGTCCAGCAACCCTTATTGATGATTGGTTGTAAGTCAACCTTATAGACCAGCTATCCTAGTAGCGTGGATACGAGCAGTCTAAGGCTAAAGACTCGAGAGGGCGTGTTAAGCCAGCTGTTTACCACACATATACCCCTTGAATACCCAGTGAAAGGACACCACACAAGTGTTATGAAAATAAACAAGATATTTATTAAGAATCACAACAGCCCTGTACTCTTTATGAGGACAGGGTACTAAGCACAAACCAAAACTCTTACGAAAATACTTAAGTTAGCACAGTATATACAAATGCCCGAGGGGCACGGAAAACCATATACTCTGAAAGTGGAATGCGAAATTACTAGCAGGTAAGTACAGTACTAATGGGCTTAGGAATCGCTAGGACTTGACTATAGAATCTTCAGATTACTTCTAGGAGGCGTAGGGGACTCGGGTGCAGAGTGTGCACTCTCACGCGTGATGCGGGACAAAGTCTATGGTAGCTAGTAATGACAAAGTTAGTGTTCTCGGGCGAACCCGACCTGGTAGGAGGAAAACGAAAGTGGATCCTGACCCTTGGATAGTGAGGCTATGCTGGGGCACCGAAATGCCGAAGTTACCTAGCCCAGGGGCTGCAGCTGCATATGTCTCAAAAGACGTCGGGAATCCTCGTAGACGGACCAGGAGCCTGGAAGAAAGAAGTTGCTGGCAGGCGACCATTGAAGAAAGTTCGATGGATCCAAGCCTGGATCGAAGGAAGATGACACCTGAAAGCAGAGGGGACCAAGTTCGAGACTACTAGCCAGTAGTCAGGTGGCACCAGGAGGGCACCGGATGGTAGTCACCTCGACTAGGTGAGTGGGTGACGCTGTGCTCGCAGATCTCACGGACCAGGTTGTCGGCGACCAGGATGGAGGAGCGAGCTGTCCCACGATGGATGAAGCTGTCGGCGTCGCTGGACCCAGGATTGGGCAACAAAGCCTTGGCAAATTCAAGCCCACGCGGTGGACTCAAAATGGCGTCTGGAGTGGACCAGGAGGGTCCGGGGTGCCTCTCTTGAAGAAGGAAGCAAGGGCCAGTCTGGAGCAACCAGACCAGCAGCAGTGATGTCGTCGGGCGTCGTGAAGAAGGCCACAAGCCAGCCGGCTAGTAGCCACACAGCGCGGTGAGCACGCAAAAGCAGAAGGGCCCCACGCAGATCGTGGAGATGCTGGAGGGCTGATCTTCGGTGCCGGAGCTGCTCAGGGTTGGGGCTTCTCGGACCCCAAAGCACTCACCAGAGGAGCATACGGTGGGCTTGTTGCAAAGAAGTCGTGCAGTCTTGGCGATCGTCGGTCCCTCGAGGTCTCGTCGCACTCACAGTTCTCAGCTTTGCTGTAGAGGTGAGTAGAGGTCAGAGGTGCCAGGGAAGCCGGGTCTCGTCGAGCTGGGTCGTCGGATTCGTGAAGAAGGACTTGCAGCAGACCGCAGTGTTCTTAGGATGGTGCCTGCGGATGCAGGGTGACTACTCCTTAGCCACAAGGGAGAATCTTGAAGAAGGAAATCTTGATGTCTTTCGCAGAAAGTCGTGTCTTGATTCCAAAGATGATCTAATTTGAACAGGGGGCCCGCTCCCATCTTTATACTAAAAAAGGGGGCTGACCCGGTGACTAGGTCCTGCCTATGGGTGGGACTAGGAGGGGGGTGGTTACACCCCTCTGCCATGCCGGACTTCCCCCAGGCCAGGGGCTGGTGTGCCCCTGGAACTGGTTCTGACCGGCCTATGCGTAGTGAGCACCGGGGTGCCACTCAGCAGTCACCTTCCTGAAAAGCCCTGCCTACCCAGGATACACAAAACCATGTCTGGGACGGTGCTAGCACCGCCCCTGACAGGAAACCCTTTGTCCAGGCTCCCCTCGCTGGAAGGACTCCCAGCTGCAGGGGGTCAGACTCGTGTCTGTGGTGGCAGCATCCATTTTGTGGAGCTGAGGCTTCGTTTAACTTTAACCGGGGTTCACAGTTACATACATGTCGTGTCCCTCTAGAAGGGTGGAATGCTAACCCCGTCGCCAGAATTGGCGAGGGGTTAGTATTCCAATTCGTATGACACCTTACTCGACATGTTTTGATAAAGCAATACCAAAGATAGCATTTAACCGCGAGGATTATAATGCACTTAAGAGTATATGGTATGCAATATCATGGAACAGCTATTAGGACTTGGTTCCGCAAGCTGCAGACAGGCTCAGCTCATGCCAGAGCACCATCTCACACGATTCCAAGCACTCTGCCTTCAGGATTGTCAAGGCCTGCCATAGGAGTGACTGATAGGAATCTGTGTGTCCATTTTAGGGTTAGGTATAGGTATACTACACCTACAGCAAAGGGTGATTACACGACTTTGCCCCAGCTGTCATGCAGCCAGTTGTGTCAAATTTAGGAGGCCAGCCAGGGGTGGCATAATACATGCTGCAGCCCCTGGCAGCCCTGGGTACACCCATGCCCTGAGTTACAGGGTCTGATAAGGTGGCCCAGTACCAATTGGTAAATGCACCTAGGGTACACGTTGTAATTTAGAGAGAGAACAGCCAGGCTGTGGGTCTGATTGGCAGGCCCACAGCCAGAGAAAGTCGTAAACCAGTGAAACAAAAGCAAAAAATCTGGGTGATCATAGGATTGCAGACCCTACTCTCCTACATGACCCCCCCCCCAAACTTTGGGACAATAAGCTAACCTTGACCAGGTGAGTCTTCTTGTTCTAAGTGGAAATATCTGGAGAGCCCATCGGCATTGCCATGATCAGTACCAGGTCTATGTTCCACTGTAAAGTCCATCCCCTGTAGGGAAATGGACCACCTGAGCAGTTTGGGGTTTTCACCCTTCATCTGATTTAGCCACAAGAGGGGCTTATGGTCGGTCTGAATCTTGAAGTGAGTGCCAAACAAGTATGGCCTCAGCTTCTTCAGGGCCCAAACCACAGCAAAGGCCTCCCTCTCAATAGCTGACCAATTCTTCTCTCTGGGGGTCAGCCTTCTGCTTATAAAAGCAATGGGCTGGTCTTGACCATCAAAATTCAGTTGAGATAGAACAGCTCCCACACCCAACTCAGAAGCATCTGTTTGGACAATGAATGGTTTGGAGTAGTCTGGACTCTTAAGGATAGGTGCTGTGCACATGGCCTGCTTTAGGTCATCGAATGCTTTTTGACAGCCTGCTGTCCACTGAACCTTTTTTGGCATTTTCTTACTTGTCAGTCCATTTAATGGAGTCACAATTGATCCATAGTTCCTGACAAACTTTCTGTAGTAACCAGTCAGGCCCAAGAAAGCTCGAACTTGAGTCTGGGTGGTTGGAGGAGCCCAGTCCCTGATTGACTGTATTTTGCTCTCCAGTGGCTGAACCTGGCCTCCACCTACAAGGTGGCCCAGGTATATAACCTGTGTCTGCCCTATCTGGCACTTGGTGGCCTTGATAGTGAGGCCTGCTGCTTGCAGAGCCTCTAACACTTTCCTCAGGTGGACCAGGTGATCCTCCCAGGTGGAGCTAAAGACTGCAATATCATCTAGATATGCTGCACAGAAGTCATCCAGCCCAGTGAGAACATGATTCACCAACCTTTGGAAGGTGGCAGGTGCATTTTTCAGACCAAAGGGCATTACCACAAATTGATAATGCCCACCAGGGGTTGAAAATGCTGTCTTGGGCTTGGCATCCTCAGCTAACCTGATTTGCCAATACCCAGCTGTCAGGTCAAATGTGCTTAAGTAGTTGGCAGAAGCCAATCTATCTATAAGCTCATCTGCCCTTGGGATTGGGTGGGCATCAGTCTTAGTGACTGCATTGAGACCCCTGTAGTCTACGCAGAACCTCATCTCTTTCTTACCACCCTGGGTGTGAGGTTTTGGCACTAGAACTACTGGACTAGCCCAAGGGCTATCTGAGGGTTCAATGACTCCCAACTCCAACATTTTCTGCACTTCAGTTTTTATGCAGTCCCTAACATGATCAGGCTGCCTGTAGATTTTACTCTTAACTGGCAGGCTGTCACCAGTGTCAACCTCATGGGTACACCAATTGGTCTGACTGGGTGTCAGAGAAAACATATGTCTGAAAGACTGAAGAACCTGTTTACAGTCTTTCTGTTGATGTTCAGAGAGGCTGCCACAAAAGACAACACCATCTACTGACCCATCATCAGGATTCTGAGTGAGCAGGTCTGGGAGAGGGTCACTCTCTTCCTCCTGTCCCTCATCTATGGCCATGAGCAAACTCATGTCCTTCCTGTCGACATATGCTTTGAGCCTGTTGACATGGAGCACCCTGTGGGGGCTCCTGGGAGTTCCAAGGTCCACCAGGTAGGTGACCTCTCCCTTTTGCTCAAGAATTGTGTGGGGCCCAGACCATTTGTCTTTGAGTGCTGCTGGGGCCACTGGCTCCAACACCCACACCTTCTGTCCAGGCTGGTAAACAGTCAGGACAGCCTTTTGGTCATGCCAAGCTTTTTGAAGTTCTTGACTGGCCTTAAGGTTTTCAGATGCCTTCTCCATATACTCAGCCATCCTGGAGCGGAGACCAAGTACATAGTCCACTATGTTGGTTGCAGGCTTTTTGAGAGGTCTCTCCCATCCTTCCTTCACCAAACACAGGGGGCCTCTCACAGGATGCCCATACAAAAGTTTAAAAGGGCTGTAGCCAACCCCCTTTTGTGGGACCTCTCTGTAAGAAAACAGAAGGCAGGGAATCAGGACATCCCATCTACGCCTGAGCTTTTCAGGTAGTCCATGAATCATCCCTTTTAGGGTCCTGTTGAACCTTTCAACAAGCCCATTGCATTGTGGATGATAGGGTGTAGTGAATTTGTAATTGACACCACATTCCTTCCACATAGCAGTTAAGTAGCTTGACATGAAGTTTGCACCTCTGTCAGAGACAACCTCCTTAGGGAAGCCCACTCTGGAGAACACTCCAACTAGGGCCCTTGCCACTACAGGTGCTGTAGTGGTCCTAAGTGGAATAGCTTCAGGATACCTGGTGGCATGATCCACTACCACCAGTATAAACTTGTGCCCTGATGCTGTCTGCAGTTCCATTGGACCAACAATGTCAATCCCCACTCTTTCAAAGGGCACCCCCACCACAGGCATTGGTATAAGGGGGGCCTTTGTTGTGCCACCTGACTTACCACTGGCTTGGCAAGTGACACAGGAGCGACAAAACTCCTTGGCATCCTCATTCATGTGAGGCCAGTGAAAGTGTGAGACAAGCCTGTCCCAAGTCTTTGTCTGGCCTAAGTGACCTGCTAAGGGAATCTCATGGGCCAAGGTAAGGAGGAAACCTCTCCGAGACAAGGGTACAACCAGCCTCCTGGTCATGCCAGGCTTGGGGTCTCTTGCTTCAGTGTACAGGAGTCCATCTTCCCAGTATACCTTGTGGGTACCTGTGGCGTTCCCAGCAGCCTCAGCAGCAGCTTGCTGTCTGAGGGGTTCAAGAGAAGGGCAGTCTAACTGGTCCTTCCCCAGGTCTTCCCTTGAGGGTCCCCCTGAACCCAAGAATTCAACTTGATCAAGTTCAAACTCTCTAGGCTCAGTTTCCCTCAATTCCTGTAGGTCAGCCTCCTCTGAGACTTGATCCACAACCTGGGGCAAGGGGGAAGGCACAGCCTTAACCCTACTGCTCTTTTTCTTGGAAGGTGTCTGGTCCATTGTTCCAGGATCCAGCACCTGTTCAGTGGGGCATTTCCTGACCTGTGACCTGGTCACAGCAAACACATGTGCTGGCAAGCCTAACATTTCCATGTGAGTCCTCTGCTCCACTTCTGACCATTGTGATGACTCCAAATCATTGCCCAACAAACAATCCACTGGGAGGTCTGAACTAACTGCAACCTTCTTTTGGCCAGTTACCCCTCCCCTGGAGTAAGCTACAATTGCCATACTGTGATTGGTAGTGACATTGCTTGCATTGGTCACCAGGAAATCTGTACCTGGCATGATCTGTCCAGGGTCCACAAAGTTAGGTGTCACCATGGTGACACTGGCACAAGTGTCCCTATAGGCCTGAGCCATTTTTCCATTAATGAAAGGTGTCTGTCTGTATTTGCCCAAAGTATTGGGACTTATATCAGGGGACATATCCACATCCCCTGTACAAACAAGGACAGCCTGAGTGAGTGTACCAACTAAGTTGTCACACCCCTCAGAACCCAGGGTTAACCCTACTAAACCCTTGGGAGGTGCACTACCACTGCTGACTGTACTAGGGGGCACAGGTGCCTTAGGGGCTGCAGTGGCAGGAGTCTGCCCTCCTCCTTTCTTGGTGCACTCACTAAACCAGTGAGTTTTACTTTTGCAGTATTGGCACCACCTTTTAGATTGGCCTTCTTGGTTTTTCTTCTTCTGGGGGGCCTGACCCCCACCCTCTTTGGGTTTTGGGGACCTGTCGAAGACTTCTGGTCATTTTGTTCCCCCTTAGAATCTTTACCCTTCTGGTCTGCTTTCTTCTGACCACCTTGATTCTGGCCCTGGTTCTGTTTAACTCTTGTTCTGACCCATCTGTCTGCCTTCTTTCCCAATTCTTGGGGAGAGGTCAGATCTGAGTCAACAAGATGCTGATGCAACAACTGGTTCTGACAATTGTTTAAAATTTGTTCTCTCATGATCAAATTGTACAATCCTGTATAATCAGTAACCTTACTGCCCAGCAACCAGCCCTCCAAAGCCTTAGTGGCACAATCTACAAAGTCAGCCCAATCTTGAGACTGAGTTTTCTGGGTATCCCTGAACAGCAACCTGTACTGCTCAGTGGTTAGGCCAAACCCATCAATCAGTGTATTTTTCAAGATTTGGTAATTGTTAGCATCCTCCACTCTAGTAGTGAGGAGCTTGTCTCTTCCTTTATCTTCAAAGGAGAGCCACAAGATAGCTGCCCACTGACTCTGGGGAACACCCTGCACAGTGCAGGCCCTCTCCAAAGCAGTAATCCATTTGTGGATGTCATCCCCTTGTTTAAAGGGGGGCACTATCTTACCCAAGTGTTTTGTATCAAAACTCCTTTCCCTATTGCTAGGTACAATGCTGCCACCAGTGGGGACTACCCCACTTAACTGTTGCTCTCTAGCAAAGGCAAGCCTCTCTTTGGCCAGGGCAAGTTCTTCCCTTTCAATCCTCAGATTGGCTGCCCTTTCCTTAGCTTCATACACTCTCCTCTGAGGGGAAGTCATCCCTCTTTGAGAAGAGTTGTGAGAGCCATTGGTTTGAAGGGATCTGCCAGAGCCTCTTGATAGAGATCTGGCTCGTCCATTCCCAATGTTAAGCTGACCTGAGAGGGGTCCCAGGGGTCCCCTAGTATCCATCTCATGTCTGCTTAAGTTGGACCTGGTTAGTCTACTGACTTCTACCTGTCCCTTATCTGCCTCATCCACAGAGGGATCCTCATCCTCCTCCCCCTCTTCATTCTCAGCTGAGAGGTGGATTAGGTCAGGGTCTCCTCTGGTTCCCTCAAGGGGAGGCATACCTCCATCTGGATTAGAAGGGCTAAGAAGTTTCTCAGCCTTTCTGGCATCATAAGTCTCTAAGAGACCAATCAGAAAGGAAGTTGTGGGGTTAGACCCCTGCTTAATCTTCCTAGAGGTACACACTTGTCGTAACTCATGGAAGCTAAGCACAGTATATCTGGAAGGGAGGACCTGTGGAGGGTCCACTGACACAAGGGGAGACTCAGAGTTTCCTCCTTTGTCTGACATACTGTTTCTAGTGTGGTGTAAGTGATGCACCTACCTACACTATGTGTTTGCCTACTGATCCCTTGCTAAGAGTTGCAGCCAAGGTGTGCTAAGCCTTGAGGAGCTGCAACAGCTGGTTCAGTAGAACTCAGAGTATTCTAAGCTTTAGTTATATGTACCTAACAGTACTTATGTGATCTTTCAACAAGATATTCTTAGGATACGTGTGGTAAAACAACAGCAAGCTCAAATCCCAACCGCTGCTCACCAATGTGAGAAGGTGGCCTGATATGCAGTGGTCACTATTCTAGTGAACACTATGTATCAGTCCAGCAACCCTTATTGATGATTGGTTGTAAGTCAACCTTATAGACCAGCTATCCTAGTAGCGTGGATACGAGCAGTCTAAGGCTAAAGACTCGAGAGGGCGTGTTAAGCCAGCTGTTTACCACACATATACCCCTTGAATACCCAGTGAAAGGACACCACACAAGTGTTATGAAAATAAACAAGATATTTATTAAGAATCACAACAGCCCTGTACTCTTTATGAGGACAGGGTACTAAGCACAAACCAAAACTCTTACGAAAATACTTAAGTTAGCACAGTATATACAAATGCCCGAGGGGCACGGAAAACCATATACTCTGAAAGTGGAATGCGAAATTACTAGCAGGTAAGTACAGTACTAATAGGCTTAGGAATCGCTAGGACTTGACTATAGAATCTTCAGATTACTTCTAGGAGGCCTAGGGGACTCGGGTGCAGAGTGTGCACTCTCACGCGTGATGCGGGACAAAGTCTATGGTAGCTAGTAATGACAAAGTTAGTGTTCTCGGGCGAACCCGACCTGGTAGGAGGAAAACGAAAGTGGATCCTGACCCTTGGATAGTGAGGCTATGCTGGGGCACCGAAATGCCGAAGTTACCTAGCCCAGGGGCTGCAGCTGCATATGTCTCAAAAGACGTCGGGAATCCTCGTAGACGGACCAGGAGCCTGGAAGAAAGAAGTTGCTGGCAGGCGACCAGTGAAGAAAGTTCGATGGATCCAAGCCTGGATCGAAGGAAGATGACACCTGAAAGCAGAGGGGACCAAGTTCGAGACTACTAGCCAGTAGTCAGGTGGCACCAGGAGGGCACCGGATGGTAGTCACCTCGAATAGGTGAGTGGGTGACGCTGTGCTCGCAGATCTCACGGACCAGGAGGCGTTGTCGGCGACCAGGATGGAGGAGCGAGCTGTCCCACGATGGATGAAGCTGTCGGCGTCGCTGGACCCAGGATTGGGCAACAAAGCCTTGGCAAATTCAAGCCCACGCGGTGGACTCAAAATGGCGTCTGGAGTGGACCAGGAGGGTCCGGGGTGCCTCTCTTGAAGAAGGAAGCAAGGGCCACTCTGGAGCAACCAGACCAGCAGCAGTGATGTCGTCGGGCGTCGTGAAGAAGGCCACAAGCCAGCCGGCTAGTAGACACACAGCGCGGTGAGCACGCAAAAGCAGAAGGGCCCCACGCAGATCGTGGAGATGCTGGAGGGCTGATCTTCGGTGCCGGAGCTGCTCAGGGTTGGGGCTTCTCGGACCCCAAAGCACTCACCAGTGGAGCACACGGTGGGCTTGTTGCAAAGAAGTCGTGCAGTCTTGGCGATCGTCGGTCCCTCGAGGTCTCGTCGCACTCACAGTTCTCAGCTTTGCTGTAGAGGTGAGTAGAGGTCAGAGGTGCCAGGGAAGCCGGGTCTCGTCGAGCTGGGTCGTCGGATTCGTGAAGAAGGACTTGCAGCAGACCGCAGTGTTCTTAGGATGGTGCCTGCGGATGCAGGGTGACTACTCCTTAGCCACAAGGGAGAATCTTGAAGAAGGAAATCTTGATGTCTTTCGCAGAAAGTCGTGTCTTGATTCCAAAGATGATCTAATTTGAACAGGGGGCCCGCTCCCATCTTTATACTAAAAAAGGGGGCTGACCCGGTGACTAGGTCCTGCCTATGGGTGGGACTAGGAGGGGGGTGGTTACACCCCTCTGCCATGCCGGACTTCCCCCAGGCCAGGGGCTGGTGTGCCCCTGGAACTGGTTCTGACCGGCCTATGCGTAGTGAGCACCGGGGTGCCACTCAGCAGTCACCTTCCTGAAAAGCCCTGCCTACCCAGGATACACAAAACCATGTCTGGGACAGTGCTAGCACCGCCCCTGACAGGAAACCCTTTGTCCAGGCTCCCCTCGCTGGAAGGACTCCCAGCTGCAGGGGGTCAGACTCGTGTCTGTGGTGGCAGCATCCATTTTGTGGAGCTGAGGCTTCGTTTAACTTTAACCGGGGTTCACAGTTACATACATGTCGTGTCCCTCTAGAAGGGTGGAATGCTAACCCCGTCGCCAGAATTGGCGAGGGGTTAGTATTCCAATTCGTATGACACCTTACTCGACATGTTTTGATAAAGCAATACCAAAGATAGCATTTAACCGCGAGGATTATAATGCACTTAAGAGTATATGGTATGCGATATCATGGAACAGCTATTAGGACTTGGTTCCGCAAGCGGCAGACAGGCTCAGCTCATGCCAGAGCACCATCTCACACGATTCCAAGCACTCTGCCTTCAGGATTGTCAAGGCCTGCCATAGGAGTGACTGATAGGAATCTGTGTGTCAATTTTAGGGTTAGGTATAGGTATACTACACCTACAGCAAAGGGTGATTACACGACTTTGCCCCAGCTGTCATGCAGCCAGTTGTGTCAAATTTAGGAGGCCAGCCAGGGGTGGCATAATACATGCTGCAGCCCCTGGCAGCCCTGGGTACACCTATGCCCTGAGTTACAGGGTCTGATAAGGTGGCCCAGTACCAATTGGTAAATGCACCTAGGGTACACGTTGTAATTTAGAGAGAGAACAGCCAGGCTGTGGGTCTGATTGGCAGGCCCACAGCCAGAGAAAGTCGTAAACCAGTGAAACAAAAGCAAAAAATCTGGGTGATCATAGGATTGCAGACCCTACTCTCCTACATAGTCTTATAGAAGAATAAGCTAAATTGCAATAGGTAGCATATGATGTTTTGCATAGAAGCATCTAATGGGTTGATTTGGTTATTGTTACAGTAAATAACAAATCTTTTCCATTTAGCTGCATAACATGCCCTAGTAGTTGGCCTTCTTGTCTCCTTAAAAATGTTCATGCAGTCTGGAGGCAAGTTAAGGTATACGAACTCTAAGACTTCAGGAGCCAGATCGCTAGGTTCAACTGATTGGGATCTGGGTGTTTGATTTTTCCATGGCTCTGAGTCAGAAGATTGGGTGTGAGTTTTAGTCTTTGATGAGGCACTACTGAGAGTTCTAGGAACGTTTTGTACCATGGCTGCCTTGCCCATGTTGGAGCAACTAGGATCATTGTGACTGACTGTTGCCGGAGTTTGCGTGCCACTAGTGGGATTAGTGGAGCTGGGGGAAAAGCGTACGCAAATCTGCCTGACCAGTTCATCCATATCGCATTGCCCTGTGACAACGGATGTGGGAACCTGGCAGCAAAGTACTGGCATTTTGAGTTTTCTTTTGTGGCAAACAGGTCCATTTCTGGGTGCCCCCATTTTTGAAAGAATGGTTGGAGGACTTGAGGGTGAATCTCCCATTCGTGTAGCTGCTGGCTGTGTCTGCTGAGTAGATCCGCTATTTGATTGTCCTTCCCTGGGAGGTGTTCTGCCAGGAGAAAGATGTTTTTTGGAATTGCCCACTTCCATATGCTTTGCGCTAAGTGAGACAGTTGTAGAGAGTGCGTTCCTCCCTGTTTCTGTATGTAGTACATTGCTGTCATGTTGTCCGTCCGGATCAACACAGTCTTGTTGTACAGGTGTTTCTGGAATGCTTTTAGAGCTAGAAATATTGCTAGCAACTCCAAATGGTTGATATGCAATTTTTTCTGCTGGGTTGTCCAAAGCCTCTGCACTGTGTATTGGAGTACGTGGGCTCCCCAACCTAACAGTGATGCGTCCGCTGTTAACACTATCTGTGGAACCTGCTCTTGGAACAGTCGTCCTTTGGAAAGGTTTTGTGGGTTCCACCACTGCAGAGAGTGGTATGCACGACTGTTTACCAACACTAGGTCCTTTATTAGTCCCGGAGCTTGGTTCCACTGGTTTGCTAGGCATTCCTGCAGTGGACGCATGTGAAATCGGGCATGAGGGACAATGAAAATGCAGGAGGCCATCATGCCTATGAGCTGCATGAACACTCGAGCTGACGGGGAGTGTTGTGGTTGGAATTTGCGAATGAGCATTAGCATACTGGTTATTCTCGCTGCGTTTGGATATGCCTTTGCCAGCGAGGTGTTTATAGTAGGTCCTAGATATTGCTGTATGTGGGATGGCTGTAGGTTGGATTTTGGGTAGTTTATTGAAAAGCCTAAGCTGTGTAGCAGCTGAAGTGTTTGAGACATATGGCTCTTGCACTGTTTGTACGATTTTGCTTGTATCAGCCAATCGTCCAAGTATAGATAAATGTGAATGTGTTGTCTCCTTAGATGTGCAGCTACTGTCGCTAGACATTTTGTGAACACTCTTGGAGCTGTGGTCACTCCAAAGGGGAGAACTTTGAATTGATAGTGCTGGTTTTGGATTGTGAACCTGAGATACTTTCTGTGAGAAGGATGTATAGGTATGTGGAAGTATGCATCCTTGAGGTCTAAGGTTGCTAGGAAGTCTCCTTGCCTTAGCAACGGTAGGACTTGCTGTAGAGTGATCATGTGTTTGTGCTCCGAAAGTATATACTGGTTTAGGGGTCTGAGGTCCAGTATTGGTCTGAGGGACCCGTCCTTCTTGGGAATGAGGAAGTATAGTGAGTATACTCCTGTTCCTTGGTGCTGGACATGGACTGGCTCTATGGCCCCCTTTTCCAGCATACTCTTCACTTCTTGTTGTAACAGAGCGATGTGTTCCGTGGACATTGGACGGTGTTTGGGTGGTATGTTGGGTGGAGTAGAAGTCAGTTCTAGACAGTAGCCAAACTGGATAATTTGTCTTACCCACCTGTCTGTGGTAATGTTGTTCCAGACTGGTAGGAACTGTTGTATTCTTCCTCCGACCGGTGTTATGTGGTCTGGAGGTAGTGTATTGAAGTCACTGTTTTGTGGCAGTGGAGGTTCTATTGTTATTGCCTCCACGTCCTCTCCCCTTATTGCTATTTCTTCTGTATCCACCTTGATTGGGACTTTTATTGAAGCTGGACTGGGTATTGGCTTTATATGCCGACGCACCTTGTGCGGTGTTGCCTCCTGCCGCTCCGAGTGCCGAAAGGAGCTTTTATGCTGTTGGAACTGCAACGCACCCATTGATTTTGCAGTCTCAGTGTCTTTTTTCATTTTATCCAGAATATTAACTACTGCTGGTCCAAAGAGGAAGTCTGGATTGACCGACTGGTTTAGAATAGTAGATTGCACCTCGCTTTTAAAGCCTGAGATGCGTAGCCATGCGTGTCGTCTTAGCAAGACACTAGTGTTAACGGATCTTGCTGCGGTATCTGCTGCGTCTAATGCACATTTAATGGAAGCATTTGTGATGAGCTTCCCCTCCTGAATAAGAGCATCAGCTTGTTCTTTGAATGGCTCAGGTAGATGTTGCATTATGCTCTCTAGTCTATTGTAGTGTGCCCCATCGTAGTGAGCTTGTAGAGCCTGCGTGTTAGCTATTCTCCATGAATTGGCTGCCTGTGCAGCGACTCTTTCTCCTGAGGCTTCAAGGATTTTTGATTCTTTATCGGGAGGTGGTGCTTCTCCAGTTGTTTGGGAGTTAGCCCTTTTACGTCCACTAGCTACAACTAGGGAATCAAGTGGTAGTTGAACTCTAATGTATGTGCAGTCTGTAGGAGCAGGCCTATATTTTTTCTCAACCCTAGGGTCGATAACACATGCTCTAGCTGTATCCTTAAAGATGTCAGTGGCGTGTTTTAGCACACCCTTTAACATAGGGAGTGTTTAAACTGTTCTCTCAGAAGAGGCAAATGTGTCAAAAAGGAAATCCTCCTCTATTGGGTCACTATGCATATCAACATTGTGGTATAGTGCGGCCTTATAGGAGGGGGTGTCTGGGATGGGATGTGTATCATAAAATGGTTTTGTTGATTGTCCCATGTGTTATCCTGTGTCTCTTGGTCCTGTGGATAGTTATAATCCTGCTCAGGATCCTCTTCTTCATAATCTACATTATACTCTGACTGTGTTGGAGAGTAAGGGGCATAAGGCGTGGTAGGCATAGTAAGAGAGACAGGTTGGAATGGTTGAAGTGGAGAAGTGGCAGAGTCTTTCTTTTTCTTTAGAGGAATTGGTGAAGAAGGTTCAGTGTCCACTGGTCTCTTCTTTTTTCGGTAAACTGTTACTTTGCCAGTCTCAGGGTCTATGTACAGTTTTGATTGTTCCTCTTCTATAGGATCAGGGTGAAAGAGTTCTTCTTCCACTGTCTTTGGTTTTGGAGTCGAATCCTTGGGTTTTGTCTTTTTTGGTTCGACGATTGTTTTTGGATCTACAGGTTTTGTTGGTTTGGTAGGCTTAGGTGTTTTTTCAGCCTTTTTCGGGTCGAAGCTTGGTTTCGGATCGACCGGACTTGTAGGTCAGACCGTTTTTGTTTTAGTTTCAACCTTCTTTGGTTGTTTGTCCTTTGTTGAATCGATTGGTTTCTTCGGATCGACTGGGTTCTTCGGAGCAGTTGTGCTCGGGTCGATCGGCTTTGGCGCAACCTTCTTTGGTTGGACTGCTTTTGGTTCGTCGACTTTCGGTTTCGTTTAGACCGGCTTTTTCGGTGCAACGTTGGAGTCGATGCGGCTTTTCAGGTCGACGACCTTTGGTTGTAAAGGCTTACACGGCACGTCAAGCCTCGGCTCGGCGGCCTTTGGGTCAGAGACTTTTGGTACGATGACCTTCGGTCCGACAGCCTTCGGATCGACAACCTTTGGTTTTTTGAGAACGTGACTTGGGTCTGGAGTGTCTAAAGGCTTTTTCTTGGTATTTGTAGCCGAGCTTGAATGCGGGGCTATTGAATCAGTGTCTTGATCTTGGCTAAGGCCTGTTGGCGATGCCTCGACCGGAGCCTTCGTTCTCGGTAGAGTGGGTTTCAGGGGCAGTGTACTCACGGTTCGCCCCTGCGGGATCTGTTCGTCCTCCGAATCATCCTCGACGGCCAAAATCTCTAGATCCGAGTCTTGTACGTCGAAGAGCTCTTGGTCGTCGCCGAAAATGTTTTCCGGGTCTGGTGCTGGTCCCTGCATCTCTTGCATAGCGGCCCGTCGATTCCGGATCGTCTGTTTGGAACAGAAGTGGGCACAAGCCAGGCAATCTTCTTCTTTATGGTCCGGTGACAAGCACTTGTTGCATACTGGATGTCTGTCAGTATGCGGGTACTTGGAATGGCATTGTGGGCAGAATTTAAATGGACTCCGTTCCATCGACGATAGGCCCACGTGGCGGCGAAAGGCCCAACGAGCCGCGTCGACGACCGGCGAGAAGAAAGAAGTTTATCCGAGATAATAGGCACCGAGCGGAAACAATACCGTCGATTCTGAAGGCCTTTTGGCCTTTAAAAAAGTTTTGTTTCGATTCCGAACTTCGAGTGTAGGAAAAACATCCGAACCCAATGGCGGAAAAAAAACATCTGAAGATGGAGAGGATGCCCATGCGCACTGTAGTCCAAGGGAGGAGCCACCTATCTTGTGATACTTCGAAGACTCTTCCAGGACAACAAGGTGCAATCATCCCGACCCAACACTAGGCGGCGATCTATGCACAATATGAATTCAGCAGCCCACATGCCTCGAACATCTAGCATTTAGGGGCAACCCGAACCTTGCCTCCTCAGACAAGATCCGACAAGAAGAGAGAAGAAGAA
Source organism: Lissotriton vulgaris (assembly GCF_964263255.1). Taxonomy (NCBI): domain Eukaryota; kingdom Metazoa; phylum Chordata; class Amphibia; order Caudata; family Salamandridae; genus Lissotriton; species Lissotriton vulgaris. The sequence continues at coordinate 771,258,975 of NC_141685.1, read as the reverse complement.
TGACTGAAGAAGCTGTGTTGTGGAGATCTCTCAGGTGATCCTGATCTGAGATCTGGTGATCTCTGACCTGCCTCAAATCTCCAATCAACGCCTGCTGCCCCTTTCTGGAGGATCCCCACAACCGTGACAGGAGCCGGTAAGGAAAACCCGAAGCCTGAAGACACCCCTCCACCAGACATCCCACGGCCTTGGGTGGCCCAACCGATGGTGTCCCAACATCCACAGGCATCCCGACTTACCTCTCCAATTGGTGGTCACCTTCAGAAGATCTTCGTTCTCGAGCCTGCAGTGTTTGTTGCAACCGGAGAATCCCCTTGAAATCAACAGGGCACCCGACGCCAGTACCCTGCACCCAGCTGCCCCTGGGTCGCTGTGGGTGCACTTTGGCGGCTAAACCGGATCCCCCTTTACCCTTAGCCTAACACCACAAGCTTTGCTCCCGCAACCTTGTGGCCTGCTCGTGACCAGCCACCAACCGGATGCCACCTATCCCCCATTGGATAACATAGTGCCTCAGCACTCTGCACCCGGCCGCCCTAGTGCCCCTGAGGGTGTTCTGAGAGTGCATCCTTGACCCTTGGGGAACCCTGGTGCTAATCCGAGAAACCCAACTCCCACAATAAAGTACTTATCTGCAAACTGATAACTTCATTTCCTCCCACAGGATTGGATTGACTGCTTTTCTTTGAAAACTCTTTTAAGCGTGGTGTTGGTCTGTATGAAAACTTTTTAAAAACTGCATATGCGAAAAAAAGTGAATTACTTACCTTTTGTCTATGAGATGTCTCAGTGTGATATTTAAGCATATCACATTGATTGGCAAGAGTAACTTGAAAAGTAATCCAAGAAGTAATGTGTATTATAATCTGGAAAGTATCTGAAAAGTATTTCTGATTATTGACTTACCTGTAAATCAACCAACTGCATTTGAACCTGCATTCAACTGTAATTTACTTCATAAATCTTGCAAAGTATTACTTCACTTACCTGCACAAGGCCTGGATTAGTTCTAGAAATAAAATAACTAAATAATATTTTTATACAAACAAAATTGGTCTGAGGTCAGTCTTTGAGTGTGTGACATCATTTCTTGCCTGAGTGTGTACAATAAATGCTTAACACTACCCTCTGATAAAGCTTTACTGCTCGCCCACACCACCACAAATCAAGAGTAAGGTATTATCTATTTTTACCTCTGCCTACCTTGGGGGTTCCACTGGACTCTGTGCACACTATACCCTACTTTGGTATAGTAAATACAGAGCCAGCTTCCTACACTTACCTAATTTGATGAAGGGATGTGCTCTAATATGAGAGTATTTGGTTATTGTCTAGAGGCGTTCTGACCTGAAAATAACTATGAAAAGCCCAGTGATCAACGCTTACTGGGGCATGGTCAGTTAAACTCTCATTTTTTTGCCGCCAAAATGTCAGCTTAGGTAGGAAAGCAGCCATTCATATTTTGCACATGGTATAATGCCAAGATGAACAATGACTTGTCTACCTCTAAGTGTTTATGAGGAGAAAATGGTGCGGCAAACTAGGACACTATATCCATCATTCCAACTGTGATTGTTGAGCTGTCAAATATCTTTGAACCAATTTTCCAACTAATGGTCAGTTTGAACTGGAACCTTCTAGCACAGCTCTGCTAGAAGTACGCCAGCTTTGTGGGTCTTTAAATCCACAGGTTGAATAACATTGCATTACATTCCCAATACTTGCCCTGGGAACAGAACTTTTCTTGCAAGAAGAAGAGGCCTGAGTTCACTCCATCAAAATTGATGATGTAGGGATCAAGGAACCAATTTATGCAATAGCAAAAAGGTCCCTGGAGCAATTCCAGCAACAATGGGGGCAACAGCACTTAAGGGTAAAAGGCAGGTGATAAGTCTTTAGTTTGGAAGTGAAAATTACTACGTTAACCAGTCCATATACCGCAAATCTCTAAAACAGACTCAAACAGTGTCTCAGTTCCAATACTCCAAAAATGTTGACTATCATTTCTCGGATGAACACTTGCCTTCCATTATTATGGATAGGCAGCAATGTTTGCACCAGAGAGCATGTATAATTTAGTTTAATCTTTTGATTCAAATCTCTTGAGGGAGCATGGGTTCCCCACACTTAAGCAGTCTATGCCTCCACGTTTGGATGTCCTGTCTTTGCCAACAATCATAATTTCATATATTTTCTATTTCTTAGTGACGTAACATTCCTTCACCAGCAACTCAAACAAGCTATAATGAAAATAACTTGTATTCTCCTGGGCTGTACTGTTGGTTCCTGCTAACCGGCTGATTAAAGTCAGTGCTGTGCTCCGAGGGTAAGATCTTTGTATCAAACGGTGCGTTGGGAGTTGACTGTGATTGGTCTCATCTTTTCTATTAACCACTTCTGATCTTGCCACTTATTTATCCATTACTGTGGTGTGTACGTCTCTTTTGGCCATCATGGTCAAGGTTCTACGGCATGGTAAGTAGTTAATTCGCTGTTTCTGGTTCCTTCTGGGGCGGTTTGTCCTCATGTATTCTGTGCCCATTCTGGGAGATTATCGTTATTATAGACAGTCCTGCATGCCATCGTTGAACATGGTTAGAAGTATCTCGTCCTAGGCCCAAGTTGTGGCTGGCAATCTCATCCTTTTTGGCCTCTATCTGTAAAACCATGCTTTCTGATTCAGTCAATTTCAGCACTTCTCATCTATATTTTAATAGGCTTATTCTTCCCCCACTGCTTCCAGGTCATTGCTATGCGCTATTCTGCTAGTACCAAGGGTACTTATTAACCTTTTTATAGTTAAGGATAGGGCAGAGGCCCAACGGAAAGGCTTTTGGTTGCAATTCAATTGTTCTGTCTGTAGATTTCTTTAAGCTTTGCATTTTCTCTCTCCAATACACAGTCACCAACTTGTACACAAATATGCAAACATACCATCACTCACACACATACACACATGCCCAGGCACCCATCATACATTCACCCACCACTGGACAAAAGACAGCAGGGATTTAGAGGAGAGGCTGAATCAATCACGGAAGAGCACTGAAGTCTAACGGGAGTCACTGGGCAGCAGAACACTGGTTCGGTAGTTGGTACCAAAGTGCCATGGGCCTAATCAGTGGGTGCCTGGTTGGGCATGGCAGAGAGATTCAGCCACTACTCCAGGAATTATACATAAACTCAATCAATATTACAAAAACATATACCAACTACCTCAACCGTTAACATATCCATATACAAAAAACATTAAAAAACAAATCTCATACCCCAAAAAAACTAAAGATAAAAGGGAGTATTACTTGAGTTATACGTTAATCTTGGTCACAACCACAAAACTAAAATCACAGGTTCTGCCTTTAATCACATGCCTGTGCTACATGTTCTCTGGTTCATATGCATGCAAGCACGTACCATGCCAAACTCTAGACACACATTTTAAAAGTACTAACTCACAGGAACTCTGGCATACCCGCACACCACCTACACAAAGTTATTCTACTAATGGTATGACACCATTATGTCCGCAGATCGTTTGAAGGCAGTGCATTGGTCTTGCTACTTCTCAGCTCAACATACCGTAATAGCAGAGAGATCAAAGACTAATATTTCAGAAGATACACATTTTTGATATATTTATTTTATTTAATGCAATTTTATATCGCGTGGACTTTACCCAAAGCTGTCAAAGCGCTTCACAATAGAACCAAGACAGTTACATGAGGAAATGTACTTACTTACACATTACAAATATAAACGAGAAAGATGAAAAAGTAAAATATAACATAAGATGGCAGTCACACAAAAAGTTCCTTCATGTTTAGCTATTTCAAACAAACATGCATGTTAAAGGCTGATGCCAAATAGGGCTGAGTTACGTTAGCAGGTGGTCATATTATTGCTGGGGCTCGGCAGACACTGTTTTTTGTACATTGATGAAGACATGGTTATGATCTTACACTGCAAATGTAGATTTAACAGAGCTGTACTCGCTTAGGTACAAGTATTTGAGGGGTTCCTTAATTCTATAATAGGGAATAGTATGGGAGATATTTTAGAAGAGTACTTTAATGAATTAACATAATTGTGAGCTGAGAAAATTCAGCATTCACATTACAATATAGTAATTTGTCTTCTTTAACCCATTCTGGATTGTGAACAAAAAGTGGGCTTGGACTTTGATGAATTTTAGACAAGGTAGTGGGTGAATGGCTAAACAGGTTCTAAATATGTACCTTCTCCTAGGAAATGCCATTCCTGAGCAGGATAAGGCCATAGCTTCTCTTGTCTGCTATTTCCCGACTATTGCAGCCCTAATGGGTTACAGCTTTATTGCAGGTTCCCCAGCATCTTGGATTCCTTTGTTAATCATAGTCTTTTTTAAATTACTTGTGTGCCATCTACTATTTTTATGTATTTTATATATTCAGCTATTTCATACATAACATTCTGATTTAGACAACTATCTCTTGTTAAGACGAGACCACATCTGTGCTTGGATTTAGGCCCTTTCTTTCATACTTACATCTACCTATAATACATACAGATGAGCCTTCATTAAGCTTTGGCCCCTAGCAAGAACAATGTCATGCAAATGCCACAACAACTAATAGCTAATTACAAGCATCTCTCACTGAAAAACTATTGGACTAGTCATGTGTCTAAAAATTTGGGAGTTTTACAATCTACTATTAAAAGCTCGTGCTGCACTCAAACGTATGCAGTTGGGGAAGGCGCCTGGCACAAACAGCCTCACGGTGGCCATTGATAAGACTTACTAAGATTTGCTAATACCACATTCGGTCGAACTGTATGAGGAAATGGTGAAGACGGGAGTTATGCCCCATTCGATGCGGGAGGCCCTAATAGTTACTCTCCTGAAACCTGGTAAACAATCTAACCTTTGTTCCTCATATAGGCCTTTGTCACTATTAAATGTGAATACGAACCTATACGCCAAGTTATTGTCCAATAGACTAGCACCAATATTACCTGGAGAGCAAGCTGGTTTTGTCCCAGGTCGCAGTATTGCATTCAACCTTAGAACACTGTTTATCTCTATCCAACGTGTTCACCTGGAGATTAGGGCGGCTGATGTTTTTCTAGATGCCAAAAAGGCAGTCGACTGTCGAATGGGGGTTTATGTTGGTTGTCCGTCGCATTAGCGTGAGGGAGGTGTTTCTATGACTCATTAGTGTTATATGAACAGGTATGTAAAGAACTTTATTAGCAAACAGTTGAATATTTACTGCCCTAATCTGATTAGCATATCGTTTACATTTGAAACACATGGCATTTAAATAAAGCACATAATGAATAACATGGAAGTTTGATATGAAATTTATTTTTATTAATTTTTATAAAGTAGAAAATGTGTTATTTTATCTATTAGTTTTTTCTTTTTCTTATTTCATAAAAGATTTTTTTCAACATACATAAATATTACATAGACAGAAAAAATATACATAAAATGACATATACATAACGTAGTTTAGGTCGATGTTTTTAAAGATGTAGGCAATATGTTGTTAGACAACGCGCGTTTCGGCCTGTGGCCTTCATCAGGTGCCCGTCCTACATATATGACACAAACAATTACAGGACAAAAGATTGCATAAATATTTATAAAAAGATCTCAAGTGAAAAATCAATCGCAAGCTATTATGTTCAATTTGAGCGCCTTCTCTGTTGATTCTTACAGAAGAACTAGAGGTTCTGATAATATTCTTATGAGTGTCTCAGACCATCTTTAATGTTTTCTCATTTTGATATATGAGTTTCTTGAGATGTTGTCAGAGAATAAAACCTTAGTATTACGCGATACCGTGGTAGCGTGGGGTTCTATTTTAGGGGCGACTGTAGCTACAGCGAACTTATAGTGCATCCAGCATTTCTTCTTGGAGCTGTCTTCTTGATTAAGATCGAAAATGCTATGGCTAGGGGGTTCTGTTTCAAACGGGCTCGAAATGAAGTTTTCAGCTGTGGATTGCAAAGAGCTCATATCCTATTTTTTGCATCCATTAGTGCAGTGCTGGATTGCTTTTCTGTTTGTATTGTCTGTAGACTAGATGCAATAGGGGATTCTTCGCTGGCTGGTCGCGCAATTCCCACTCACAGCACAGATTCGCGTAGGCAGTATTGTGACTGCTATAATCGTGATCACTAGAGGCACCCGGCAGGCCTGTCCCTTGTCACCCTTATTATATGCACTTGTAGCCGAGCCATTGGAATGTGCGCTTCACGAGTATCATGAACATAAAAGGATTGCAATTTTCAGTTTACAATCTCATAATTTCAACATATGTTGATGATACAATGTTATATATTCGCAAACCGGAGTACAATCTTACACCTATACGTAGAGGGTAAGTGTGGATCGGAGGTTTCTCAGGCCTTTATGTACACTGGGATACATCTATCATTTTTTCTCTTACCTCCACCACGACACCAATAACGTTGGATTATCCCATACAGTGGATGACGGATTTGGTGCGTTACCTACGGATACAGATCCACACTGACCCAGTGGTAGTACTTCTTGCCAATTACGGGAAGGCGACCCAAAAATTTGTGGAGAAGGTGGAGCGGTGGATTAAACTGCCATTGACATTAATTGGGCATATAGCCATTATGAAAATGATAGTGCTCCAAGATTCCGATTCCTGTTTCAAAACATCCCGATGCTTTTGCCACGATCTGTGTTCGGAAAATTACGTTCCTTGTAATGAGGCTGCCTTAGGCGGGGAAACAACTGAGAGTGCGGTTGGAAGTACTCACCTTGCCATATGAAATTGGTGGTCTAAACGCGCCAGATCTTGAAGTGTACTATAAAGCAGCACAGAGTATGTTTGCACCCAACTGGATCCATGGCCCGCATGATTTGACATATTTACACATTAAAAAGATTCTGCAGACCCTCATACACTGTTTTGAAACCCAACACAATGCCATAGTGTATTTGACTCCTTAAATGCCACAGTACAGGCCTTGAGGAGTCTCCTGGAGAGAAAAGCGGGCTTCCTCTTATACTGGTGGCACATTCCATTAGACTGGTGTTCCTGCTTTCCAATGGGGCAGGAAGAAGGCGTGTTGTGAGCCTCACACACACTGGAGATTTACACTATGGGAGAATTTTTTAAGGCTGGCGAGGTGTGCGGGTGGGAAGTAGTTCAGGAGAGGACGAGTGCAACAACAGCTCTACTCGTTTCCATTATCATAGGGTCAGACATACAAAACATGGCTTACTGGATGACGACATGTTGGAACCTCGGGACACGATAGCATTGTGTTTCCTACCGCAGGTGGATGTCCCCACCCGATTGATAGGGAAATTCTACGCATTTCCAAAAGAAGCATGCAGACCTGGGCTGACCAAGGTGTGACTTGTTTGTCAAACAGATCTAGACAGGACCATTAGACACAAATATTGGCAATATTGCTGTACCATAGTCAAGACTGTCTCACTGAATGTAAAAAAAGACTGATATACTTTTGGTATATTAACTGAGTCTATTACAAACCAGAACAACTTTACCAATGTGGCCTACGTCACTCTGCGGAATGCCAGCAGTGTGAGGAAAGGGAGGCTGGATTTGCGCATCTTGCATGGTTTTGTTCTGGAGTGCATGAGTTCGGGCATATGGTTTTTCACAGGTTGGAGGCCATTACTGGATCATCATTAGGGTTCGACCCGATGCTGGCGTTGCTGGGTTATGGCAGGAAAGCTGACAAGGAAGTTTGGCGCTTGGTTGCCATTGGCCTACTACGGGCTGGATGCTGGGTGGCAATGCAATGGGCTCAAGTTCCTGTCTCAACACTTAAGGTATGGCAAAGAGATATGGTTTACTGCAAAACACGCAATTGGATGTGCTCAGTGAACTACTCTTGCCCCAGAGTCATCCCAAGAACCACTGAGGTCCATACCAGACTTACCTAATTGGCAAGAAGACAGGGTAGACAGAAGGTAAGGGCGATAATGTCACATGTGATCTCAGAAGTGATCTACAGATGCCATAATGGTCATGACTCCGAATTTCAAAATGTTGCTTATGTATATCTGCCTTCTAATGAGGTTTTGGCTGTTTACTGTATTATAATGTCAACATCACTACCATAAAACTTGAAATGTTTGGCTATTAGGGTACTTCACCCTGATGTATATTGCTATAGTCTTTGGTTTACATCGTCTTACAGCATTCATGATCAAAATTGTAATCGTATGAAAGCTGCAGAGACCAGCCAGTTTGTATGTTTTCTATACGTTTTTCAGTAAATAAAATAAAAAATACAAAAGCAGTACAAAGTTAAAGTAAATCTGCAATCACACTCCTACCAGCTCTCTTTTGGAAAATGAGTAGATATCAAAGTCAGTTCCAAAACCATACCAACCAACCTCACTGCCCCGTGTAATTTCTAGCCCAAGAATGACATGTTAGGTGTAGAAAGCAAAATTACTTCTTAGTCATAGAAGTTACATCCTAGAGGCGTTTGCCGGCACCAGACAAATGGGAGTCACATCTATAACTGAAACAGTAAAGATAGCCTTACCTTTGAGGCTTTTGATCATCAGAAGGCGAAATAGAAGTAGAGTTTGTTTCTTCATTTTTCTGGAAGACAAAGAATCACCAGATATTGGAGTACAAAGCCAAGGGTAAGCCATCATTTTAATGTTTACACCAGCTCAGGCGAATAATAGTTATTTGAATTTTAGCACTCACTATTAGGTTTTCAGAGTCTATCACTTCACCAAAAAAAATTTGGAAAGAAAACTGAGGACAAGGTAGAAATCCACATCAAACTATATGTATACAAAAACACCCTTTTATATTAGCTATTTATTTATTTAATAATAAAGTTTTATATAGCTCGAACATGATCGATCCCAAGGGAAATCATTTCCTTTTAACATAAGAGTGTAGATCTTGAAAATAAGTGTGAGGGGGATATTTGGTTCATGTTAAATATTGCTAGTAGCAATTCCACCATGTCTTCAGATTGATCATAGTTGCCACATTGTACAGTTTAGGTCATGCATAGGACACTTAGCTTAGAATCACAATTGTTCGTTTTGCTTTGCGTTAATCTACGTTCCCAATTACCATCAGGTTGCTTCTGGGGTTGCCACAAGCGCATGCATTACCTAGATAAATAGAGGGATGAGGTACTTGCCTTTAGATATAAAGAAGAAAACCCGAGAGGCAACTGAAAGTGCTCGATACAACATGTTTCCACAATACCAGTTGTATCCTCAGCTTGATACTGACAGTGACAATATTGTTAACAGAGCATACAGAAGTAAATACAAAGAAAGAAGTAAGCATTCTAATTACTTCATTATTGACAGGCAAATGTTCGTAAATATGTTGTTATTTCTGCAGCGCAAGGCACTGAACAAAGAGCTACTGCTCACCTATCAATAGTAATTTGCCTCTTAGCACGAAGTCCTTAACCCACTGGGATGTTGGGTTGTCAGGTGACTCCAAGGCAGAGAAGGAAGAGGCTTTGAGTGGAAAAATAAAACTTGTGCTTTTTCTGTGAGCTGCAAAATCCAAGAAATGTAAATAGCACCTGTCTGGAGAAAGACCTTTTCTAAGAAGATGATAGTGACATTTTACAATAAATAAGTTGAAGGTTTGTTACAGAGAGCCTTCACTAGAAATAAAGGGGATCTAGCCAGATCCCAGAAATGGCAGCTATTAATGCACTGGTTCTGGGCCGGCCCCTATGAAACACTAATTTGTCCCGGTGCATTTTGCCTACACTGGGAATATATTCAGCAGAACCCGCACTTTGTCAGTTTAGTGTTCAGAGCAGCAACCTGCCGGGGTGATAGAGGTTTCTTCTTTTCACTTTGAGCAGGGTCCAACCCAAAGGCCTTACGTAAAAGGCCATCAGCCCTCCTTTTTGTTTGAAACTCATTCTGGCTAGTGTATAGTTGGAGCTTAAAATCGTGATGCTGGTGCCATGAAAGGAAACAACAGCACTTAGATTGTTGACACTTCACAAGTGCTTAAGAGTTAAACTATGATTGTCTGACTCTTCCAACCCGGTTTCTAATAGATAGTTCATGCGGGATGGGAAACGACCAAACATGTAGTATATTTCTAGTTATGAATTATGCAAGCTTGAATATATGACTAGTATGTTAGGGAGTTCTCATTACTGATCAAAACCAGCAGAGAATCATAAATTCCATTGAACGAATTCAAGATTAAATTACTGATAACCTCCAATATTATATTAAGAATTATGCATCATGTGATAGATAACAATCAAGAAGGTGATGCAAAAAGAAACAAAAATATAGGACATAGAAACCCTAATAACTTAAGATGGGAGCCTTTGCTTTCTTCATGTTTGATTTGTCCAGGAAATTTATTCCACTGAAAATAGCGCTTAGATGTAAACCACAGTCGAATCCTTAAGTTCCAAATAACATAGTCTGCAAGCCCTATATAGAATGTAGAGGGTACGCGGTAAACATAACTAAGCCGCTTGTAATTCGACCACATGGAATGTAGATACGATAACTAAAGGAGGGAGTGAGCTTATTATTGCCAAAAGCTACTTAAAACAAACTTGAGTTGAGAAAGCGAATGATAAAGCATAAAGACGGGACCTTAACACATTCCAAAATGGCCGAACCGGCGACATGGAAATACCGAGTCAGGCAGTTGCGTATAAATCCGTACCCCGTATGTGACCGATAATGAGACACCGAAAATGGCGGTTATAGATAAATCATAAAAGCGGCGATTGTTTGACCGCCCTTAAAAATCCAATCATTTGTACAAAAAAATGTTTTTAAAACTAGTGCAGCTTGAAATATTGCTCACCGCGATTTTCCAATAATTTCAAAACTAAGATATAGACACACAAATAAGTGAAAGGGGACCATAAAAGCATGGAAAATGTCCCCAGATAAAAGTTTTGTAAAGAAATACACACCAATGAGGGCGAAGGTCAGCATTATTAACACATTACAAGATGGCCGAAACGTATTGACAGACAAGGCCGGTTCCTCGACCAAAACCCTCGAAGCTGAAAACAATTAAGTCTTAATCACTCAATCAACTCGAGTATAAGTATACAGCAAAACTGAGCATCATTCTCAGTTGCAGCCCAGACTCAGGACGGTGTGGAAGCAGGCTTAGAAAATTTACAAGTAAGTGCATTCCCCTCAACCAGCAGATTTAGTTATTGTAAAAGTAACCTTTAAAGTAAGAAGAAGGGGGGCGTGTCCAAGATGGCAGCGTGATCGGACGCAGGTTTCCGAGTCTCCCTGCCCGATCCCGCCGTTTGCCGCACTTAACGCCCATATCTCTCCAAAAAGAAGCAAAAAGCGCTGAGAGAGGTGCCAGACTACGGAGGGGGCCCGAGAACGCGCCATTGGTCTGCTCCCTATGGAGGCGTAGTTCCGATACAGGAGCCGCACTGTTGCCTGTAATGGCGGCTGCGTTGCCGAGCTAGCGCCCGGTGCAGGTATCGGGCGAGACCATCCCCTCAGGCGGAAGGCTCGGAAGACGGAGCTGGAGGACAGACCCCCGCTGCGGTTCCTGCACCGCGAGCCCCACTGCGGCAGAGCACAGCCGGTGTTGCCCGGCCGGGATCGAGTGGACCCAGGCAGAGTACTGCAAATTGAGGCCCCGGCCTCGGGCCTGCGGCACTGACATCCGCGGCGCCTGGCGCGGCCGCCCTAATCACCACAACGGACCTGCGGGAGCTCCGGCTCGAGGAGCAGAGGACGGCACTACCCCACCGCTGTGAAGTTCCGCGCCTGGAGGCGCTCAGGGCGCCGCCGAGCTCTAAGGCGGCTTAACATCCAAGCAGCACCGAATGGGTTTGGCGGGACAGCTCCCGCTGAGCAGACGGCCTGGACCTGCCGTGGGAAGCCGCTCCTTGTGCCCGATGGACGGAGGTGAGGAGTGTTGGGGTGGAGGTGGAGGCGCTGAACAGCTCGGGGGGCATAATCGAGCCCCCGGTGTGGGGCTGTGGTGGGCTTTGAGCACATTCGCACTTCGAGCCTGAGGTGCCACTGAGGGTTTACTTGCGGTGGAGTGCTGGGGACCGTGGCCTTTGGCCCTGCCACACAATGCCTAGCTGGGACCTGTGAGTCTGCGCCAGCAATATCGACCTTGCCACACCTCCCACGGACCTGCGGGCAGTGGCTGGCGCCTACAACCTGGTCGTAAGAAACTCAGGGGGTGAGACACCCTGCGCCCGCACAGCGACCCCCCTGGGGGCACACTATAGAACTGCACTGCCCCCCGGGGCCCCAGTGACTCACCATCCGCCTTATACAGGGGCAACCCACGTAATGGCGGCGCAGAGGGGGAAGAGGGGATCCCAAACGCTTCCTGAAATGTTGGCCAAGTCACAGCCCAAAACTAACAAAGACCCCCCCACCCCGGTGACCACAAAATCGCCGCCAGCCTCAACAGAAGACCAGGTGCCAATCACCAGGTCTTTCCTAGAAACTTTATTTAATGCACTCAGGGAGGACTTCCGATCCTTGAAGCAGGAGGTGGCCGGGGAGGTCAGAGAGCTCCGGCGCGATGTGGAGGGCCTTGGGGAACGCGTGGTCGCCATCGGGGAGGCAGACCAGACCAGAAGTAGCGAAATTGAGCAACTCCAACAGTCCTGCGCCTCACTGACCAGCAGCTGGACCTTCAGGCCCCTTGCGGAGGACCTTGAGAACCGTTCCCGCCGCAACAACATACGGGTCCGGGGGGGTCCCTCAAAAGGAAGAGGGGGCTGATATCACTGGCTACCTGCAGTCCCTCTTCAGGAGCATGTTGGGGGAATCGGCGGATTTTCCCATTCGCATCGACAGGGCCCATAGGGTTGGGCTGCCTCGTCGGGCTCCAGCCCCACCGCCGGACATTTTGGCGTTCCTCCCGGATTTCCCCCTTAAAGAGAGGATTCTCCGAGAGGCTCGGAGAGCCCAGCCCCTTCAATTTCAGGGCCACCCCATCGCGCTGTACCAAGATCTCTCTTCCATCACTCTCCAAAAGAGGAAGGAATTCAAACCCGCGACGGACTTCCTACGGCAGAAAGAGATCCCTTACTCATGGGGTCACCCATTTAGGCTCATATTTAAATGGAATGGACGGCTACATCAGCTGAGGTCACTCAAGGACGCCCGTGCACTTTTGGGCCTTGACCAGATCGATACTGAACCGGTATTCAGAAGCTCACAAGGATCATCTAGAGGGGGCTGGCAGACTGTGAATTACAAACGATATTTCTTACCACGGCCCTGTGTGGACTAACAGGACTGGGACTACGTATTTCTAGGGAGTTGGGGCTGGGAGGGGGAGTTTGGGTTGTGGGGGTAGTTGTGGGGCCTCCGCTCACAATGATTTTCGCTTACATGAGCAACAATGCAGCAAAGGATGGGTTGGAGCTGTTTGGGGGGGACCTGTTGGGCAGGGGGGGTTCCAGGGTGGGTACCAGTGTGCCAATTCGGTTCTATCACTGTTGGGGACGATTCGTCACAGTTGTGCCGATTCTGTGGTTTGTCTTTCACTTGTGTACAGGGTCAGAAGATAGGTCTGCAGGGTTGCCGGGAGGGTCAAAGCTTAAGATTTGCTAGGCTGCAGTTCTGTAACATACGGGACGCCTACTTTGAGATGTGCCATGAATCCACTGCACTATGCCTGACATGACCCTTAAGGTACTGAACCTTAATGTGAAAGGGCTGAATAACCCCATCAAATGACGGGCTATTATTTCCTACTTGGAACACTCTAGGGCAGATATCTGCTTATTACAGGAGACTCACCTCTTACAGAAAGACTGGCATAGAATGCGCTCCCGCGCCTTCCCACAGCAGTTCTTCTCCTCTCTTCCAACGAAAACTGCTGGGGTTGCGATTTTGATATCTAGAAGCTTCCAGGGACAGGTGGGAACTAGGGTGGGAGAGATCAAGGGTCGCCTCTTGGTGCATACATTTCAAATAGGTGACACACACCTTACGATTGGCTCCCTCTATGCCCCAAACACAGGACAAGAAGCCTTCCTAAAAGGCGCAATTTCGGAGGCGCTTCAGACTCCACACGCACCCCTACTTCTGGGCGGGGATTTCAACATTGTCATGGATGCGCACGCTGACAGATTGGGACACCGTTACGGAGGGACTGGTGCTCTCTCGCCCAGTGGTCATGAGTGGCTGAAGGATAGGGATTTGGTGGACCTCTGGAAGGCTAAACACCCAAACACATCGCAGTTCACATTTTATTCACACGTGCACCACACATATGCCAGGCTTGATCACTTTGTAGGTTCTTCTGAATTACTTAAAAATCTTGAGGAAGTTACCATAGTGCCAGCAGCCATCTCTGACCATGATGCAGTGGAACTGTCACTAACACTTCGCGCAGCCCACCGGCCTCGGGCCCGTGGCGCCTGCGCGAAACTCTACTGCAACGGCCAGACGTCACTAGACGGATCAGCGAGTGCATCACTGAATACTTAGCTACCAATGACACACCGGGAATATCCATGACAGCTCTCTGGGGCGCCCTGAAGTCGGTCGTTCGGGGCGAACTCACTGCCATAGCTGCAGCTGAGGCCAAAGACCGCAAGAGTAAGAGGAACGACCTCACGGCACGCATAGCGGAGTTGGAACGGGTCCATAGCCGCACTTGCGCCCCACGCGTTTGGAGACAGCTAAAAGCAGCACGGGCCCAGCTAGCTAGCCTTGACACAGATAGGGCGGAATTCGCGGCTCTCCGTCTTCGACATACTTATTATGTCGGAGGCAATAGAACGGGCCGCTTACTCGCCAGTGCTCTGAAGGCCAAGACCCAACGTGCTAAGATCAAGGGTCTCGTGGGCGATAATGGGGCGGTACTCACTGATGATACCCATGTGGCAGAGGCGTTCCGTTCCTACTATGCTTCGCTGTATGGTGAAGAGGAGACTTCCTCTGAGGACATTGGGGCCTACTTGGCCACAACAACTCTCACCGAAATCTCCAAGGCTGACGCGGAAGCCCTAGATGCCCCTATCCGCCAGGATGAAGTGCTGGCGGCTATATCCCGTCTGCGCCCACTCAAGTCACCGGGGCCGGATGGTTTCTCGGCGGGATTTTATAAAAATCTTTAGTCGACAGGTGGCTCCAGTGCTCATCCGCCTTTTTAATTCTTTCGAGGGACTAGGCGCCATCCCTCCGGACATGCTAGCCGCAGAGGTGGTGGTGCTGCCGAAACCCGGTAAGAAACCCACACACTGCTCCGCCTTCCGCCCTATCTCATTATTGAATCTTGACTTAAAGCTTTTTACGGGTATTCTTGCCGCGCGCCTTGGCCCTTGCCTTCCTGGACTCTTGGAGCCCGACCAATCAGGCTTTGTGCCCAACCGGCAGTGTAGCGACAACACCAAAAGAGTACTCCATCTAATTGATAAGTCGCATTTTCAAGCCTCGGACCCCGTGCTGCTTGCTATCGACGCGGAGAAGGCGTTCGATCTCGTGAATTGGACTTACTTACAGCAAGTCCTGCGTCGTTTGGCCTAGGCGACCGCTTCTACTCTCGGATAGCAAGCTGTTGCCATCATCCGCAGGCTAGGGTCCGCCTGGGAGGCTTGCGCTCGAACCCATTCGAAATTCAACGCGGCACCAGACAGGTGTGTCCCCTTTCCGCCCTTCTTTTCGCCATGTATATAGAACCGTTAGCGCAGAAGGTCCGAGATAACCCAAGGATTCAGGGTGTTAGCTTTGGGCGCGAACCTCATACCATCAGTTTATATGCGGATGATGTCATAGTGACCCTGGACCAGCCTAATAGCTCTATACCCGCCTTTATGGAGGAGCTTGCCTCATTCGGCTCCGTCTCAGGGTTCCGAATCAACATAGATAAATCCTTGATACTGCCGCTGGGTAAAAATGTATGCCCACAAGCCCATGCCATTGGTCAAGGGAGCGGTCTTCAGCTAGCTACCCAGGTACCGTACTTGGGCATTACCCTAACCTCCTCAACGGACGTGACAGTATCCACCAATTAGAAGGCCCTTACCACCCAGATCCGGACGGATCTGGCGCAATGGTCCAAACAGCCCCTTTCCCTGCTGGGGAGGGTAGCAGCAGTAAAAATGTCTATACTGCCTCGCATCCTATATCTCTTCCAGACCATCCCAGTTATGCCCCCCGCTGGCACTTTGAAGGACCTACAGGCCACCCTGCTTAATTTTGTTTGGGAGGGGAAACGAGCACGCATCCACAAACAGTTGGCTTACAAGAGCATGGACGAGGGCGGCCTTGGCGTCCCCAACCTGGTACGCTATTTTCAGGCTTCTCAACTCCGTTACCTCGTAGAATGGTATAGACCGGAATCGGAGAAAAGATGGCTCTTCCAGGACAGGGCTATGGCACAAATGCTGCTTTGGGGGATTCCATTCCTCGCCCGGCAACACAGGCCACGATACATGTTGAAATCTCCTATCACACGCACGACCATGCAGATATGGGACAGGGTGGCACTCAAACACGGCTTACCAACCTTTCCCTCCCCCTTCACTCCCATATTGGATAATCCGGATTTCCCTCCAGGCAATAGTGCAGGCACATTCCTCCAATGGCGGGGCACAGCATGTCGTGCCGCGGGCGACCTTTTTGATCCGCGGAGCTTTCTTCCTTTCGCAGATATCAAACAAGGGTACGACATAAAGAACCCTCACCTTTTCCAATATCTTCAACTAAGACATTGGCTCACTGACCCGGACATCGCTGCGCTGGTGAGCCGCCTCATGTCGACCTTTGAAAAATGGTTACTTACTAAAGACTCGGATAAACACCTTATATCAGAACTCTACAAAATGTTCACACCACCACACACTTCGGATAAAACACCAAGTCAGATGCGCTGGGAGGCTGAACTGGGAAGGGCCTTGTCACCTAAAGAATGGAGTTACATCTACTATAGAGCTACACACACCACACGCAATACAAAGGCGAGAGAGGCAACAGTGAAATTGGCTATGTACTGACACCTCACCCCAGCCCGCCTACACAAAGGGAACCCGGCACGTAGTGAGCTTTGCTGGAGGGGGTGTGGGGAAAAGGGCACTCTAACCCACCTTCTGTGGGACTGTCCGATACTTGGAAATTACTGGAAGCTGGTCCTGGACGATATTGATTCCACCTTTCAGACCGAAATCCCGAGGTTCCCTGCATACGCTTTACTAGGCCTTCCCAATGCACTAACCTTCCCTATGAAATCATTGAGAGGTCGACAAATGGGAATCGCCATGCAAGCAGCCACGCAACATATACTATCACTGTGGGGTTCCACAACTAGCCCTACACACACGGGGTGGCTCCACAAACTTTGGTTTACGCTGGGAATGGAGCGCATACAGGCCACACTCACTGGCTCCACCGACGCATTTCGGAAAACGTGGCTTCCACTACTGACACTCCTGTTCAAGGAATTTAATGAAGTCACGTGTCCCAAATACCTTAAGATTTTGCGTCTCACTGACGTCAATTGTGACTCTCGGTAACCTCCCAAACAGGGGCTTTAGGCCTCTCTGGCTCGTTGTCGGACCTTCTGGCACTACAAGGCACACTGGTCGGGCGGGGGAGGGGGACTCGGAGGGGGGTGGGCTGGGAGTTATTGGTCGTTGTTGTCCTTCTTATGTTATTTTATTGCATCGCAGGTCATTTGCTTTCAAGATGTCATACCACCTCTTTGGCATATTTGTCTAAGTTTACTTCTCACTTCTAGGGAAGACATGCTTGTCTGTCCAGTCCGCTGTATATGCCTCTTGCCCTTAAAACATGCTGAGATGTCTCTGTTTATGCCTGCTGAAACACCCAATAAAATACATTTGAAACTAAAGTAAGAGGAAGGAAACAGTATCTTATTTAAGACCAATACTGGTTTTTCTTTCTTGTTTCCTAAAAATAGACTCCCCTGAAAATATAGAACCAGGAGATTCAAGAAGCAGACCAACCATAAAATAGAAGGCTCTTAATGCAGTACACAATTTAAAGGTAACACAAAATAAACAGAGACCTAGGAGAGGGAACAAGGAAATATATCCTCCCAGCATGTTGAATAGTAATAAAACCTGGTTGTGTTTTTCCACATTACCTCCAGA
The DNA here is from genome assembly GCF_964263255.1 of Lissotriton vulgaris. Classification (NCBI taxonomy): domain Eukaryota; kingdom Metazoa; phylum Chordata; class Amphibia; order Caudata; family Salamandridae; genus Lissotriton; species Lissotriton vulgaris. The sequence continues at coordinate 771,240,873 of NC_141685.1, read as the reverse complement.
CTAGATCACACCCAGCCTGTATAAGAGACTCCTAATTTTTAAAAACTAGAGATAAGAGTAATAAACTAAAACCCCCTTGGAACCACATATATGAGGGGAGAGTTACTCAAACGACTTTGTGTATTTATTACAGTCAGAATAGAACTATCTGTGAAGAAATTGATAATCCACACAGTAGTCGCAGGCTGCTCAACAAAAGATAAACAACTAACTACAAGCCTATCTTATCTAAGGTCAATATTCTGTTTAAATCGCTAACCTATATGCATTAAGCAAGTGAACACTAGTAATAGAATCTTTGCCCTCACAGCTGACCCATGTTAACGACCAACTAGCAGCATGAGAAAGAAATTTAAAAAATATACACCAAATTAATGAAAAGGATATGTACAAAATCCTGCTCAACACAATTTAAAGTAAGTGAATCCTGCGACGCCTAGTAATCTTTGACAATTGAGAATGGAAAGGGGCGACCACTCGGTCCCCCCGAACGTATGGTAGGGTGCCCTGACCCCCCCGGGAAACCATTTTGGGCGGTGGGCGTGTCCCGGCTGGTATGCCCGAAGCGGCGTAGCCGGGGCGCGCCTTTTCCCGCCCAGGAGGGGTTGCCCTAGACACCTACACCGTTGGCCACGCCCCGTAGGTGGATCGGAGGAGGGTACACGCCCTCCCGAGGAAGAATAAAAGAGCAACAATCTAAGGAAGCATCCTCTTGTTCCTGTGCTTGGAAGCTGCACCTCCTCGTTGCACGTGAGCCCGAGACGGAACAAGGAGCCAATTTTGAGAACTTGTAATTTTTGTGTTTCTCATTTCAGTGATTCCGAAGCTTGGGATCCAGGACCTCGAATTGAATAGCTGTGAACGATGCCTGGCAAGAAGGCCGGAAAGAAGGTCGGGACCGAACAAATGCTTTGCATGCTGGTGAAGGACATGGCGAACATGAAGAAGCAGATGGCGGCAATGAATGGTACGGGTAGACCGAAGAAAGTCATTGGGCCAGCATTGCGGGGAGTAGTCCCTGCCGGGAGAGGTAAAAGGGCCAGGAATAGGGCGGCAGGGGGGGAGGCCCCGGTGCCCGAGTCACTTCCGGCGAGCCCGGTCAGTCCAGTTGAGGCCCCAGTTCCGATCCCGAACGCGGGACAGCCGATCCCCGTGGTAGTTACACCCGTGAACGAGGGGGATATGCCTCCCGAACTGGCCGCCCAGTTGGCGGCGTGGTTAGGCAAGAGCAACGAGGGTGCTGTGGCACCGGGAGACACGGCCGAGGAGGCCAGGTTAATAATGAAGCAGTTGCGGCAATCAAGAGATGCTGCGAAGGCACCTTGTCCTCTTGTTTCCCCGCAGAATCCCTCGGAACAACCGGCGTCGAGCGTTGGAACAGCGGCAACAACAAATCCAGCTACTGGTTCGGGTAAGCAGCCGTTGCCAATGGCGGGGGAGGGATCATTACCCTTAAGGAGGGAAAAGGTGGTCCAACATATCCCGATGGATGTGAAAGAAAGGATTTGGGCGGATAAATATGTGAACATGTTTTCGCTGTTGACCGATCACTACGAAATAGAGCACGTTAGAAATCAGAAGGAGTTGTTGCATCCGAGTGTATGGCGTGCCAAAATGGCGGGTTTCAGAGTAGATGAAACGATCGCTAATTGGGCCAGAGCGTTTGGAATGTTCACTGCAATCATGGGGGAACGTAGGCCTGAAGTATTGTCGGGATTAGCTTGTTACCAGACACGTATAATGGAATTTTATGAAACGTATGAAGGCAATCAATGGATGGGTTATGATAACAAATTTCGTAAGGCCAAGGAGCACGACTCATCCCTGACGTGGGATTGTTTCGACTCCATTTCTTGGCAGAAGCAGGTTATGCCGAACACGACGAAGTCGTCTTCTTTCGGCGGGAATGGGGCGGAGCCATCCCGCCATTATGTGGCGGCGCCCTTTCGGGCGGGCGCCAACAGCGATCAGCACACAAAGAATAACGGGAACTCGAGTAGAAAAGGGGTCTGTTGGAGCTTTAACAGGGGTAAGTGCACTAGGCCTCAAGGTACATGCAAGTTCAGGCATGAGTGTGCAGGGTGCGGACAGTCTTCACACCCCGAGAGTTCGTGCAGAGCCAAGAATGGTGATACAGGAGGTAGAGGGGGGGCCAAACAGGTCTAACATCGACCGAGGGGCGCCGTTACCTACTCCCGTTGATATCATGGCAATGATCCCTTGGCTGAATGAATATCCTGATCATGTCTCTGCCGGGGTGTTGCGAGACGGTTTCTCATATGGTTTCCGCATCCCGGCGGGGGATTTTCGGGGGGAAGCACAGTGTAAGAACCAACTATCGGTTCAACAAAATACGGCGGTGGTACAGGCAAAGATTGCAAAGGAGGTGGCCCGAGGTCGGGTTACGGGCCCATATGAAAACCCGCCGGTTGTTAACTTTGTTTGTTCACCGTTGGGAGTGGTCCCCAAGAAGGACCCGGGTGAGTTCAGGTTAATCCATAATTTGTCCGCTCCTAGGGGTCTTTCGGTGAACGATGCGATTGACCCGGGAGTTTGTTCGGTGCGGTATGCATCCTTTGATGAGGCCGTCGCCATGTTGCATCGCCTGGGGCCCGGAGAGCTGATGGCTAAATCAGATATCGAGTCAGCGTTCCGGTTGCTCCCGGTACACCCACACGATCAGCGTCTCTTAGGTTTTGTGTTTCAAGGACGCTACTACATGGATAAATGTATGCCGATGGGTTGCTCCATCTCTTGTGCGTATTTTGAGAACTTCAGCACTTTTTTGCAATGGGCGTTCACCAGAGCCACGGGCTTTAGGGCTTTACGCAGGTTATGCATTACCTTGATGATTTTCTGTTGCTGGGGGCAGCTGGGGACACGGAATGTGCACAGGCTTTGAGGGAATTCTGTAATCTCATGAAACGTTTTGGCGTACCACTGGCACCAGGAAAGACGGTAGGGCCATCTACTTCACTCGAGTTTCTGGGAATTGAGCTCGATTCTGTAGAGGGGTGCTTCCGTTTGCCCAAAGAGAAGGTAAGGAAATTTAAAGCCTCACTTGAAATGTGCCTCGGCGAGAAAAAGGTAACTCTCCATCAGTTGCAACAAGCTGTGGGTCAGCTGAACTTTGCCCTTAGAGTGATACCGATGGCACGCCCCTTTTCCCGCTCTATCGCCCAAGCCATGGTTGGCCTCAAAGAAGGGCACCACCGCACACGACTGTCAGCAGAGGTTCGCCAGGATATGTGCATATGGCTGGCATTTCTGGCGGATTTCAACGGTCGTGTCGTGTGGAACAAACCGCCAGCTTCCTCCAAGGAGCTGGGGTTGTGGACTGACTCGGCAGGGAGTGTGGGCTTTGGCGCCATCTTTGGTAATCGATGGTCGGCACGAACATGGCCGGCGTGGTGGCACGATAGCGGGCTCACAGGTAACATTGGGTTTCTTGAGCTGTTCCCCATTCTGGTGGCGTTGGAAACATGGCCAGAGGGGTTTCGTGATCGCACTGTGGTGTTCTGGTCTGATAATATTACCGTGGTTGAATGTATCAATAATCAGGCAGCACGCTGCAAATGGATTTTGAGATTGCTGAAAGAAATTGTCCTGCTATGTATGAGACTAAACGTCCACTTTAGGGCAAGACACGTGCCTGGGGTACTGAACCAGGCGGCTGATGCGCTCTCTCGTTCCCACATGCAGGCCTTCCGGGGTTTTCTGCCCTCAGCGGACTTGGTGGCGGCACCATTTCCCGAAGCTCTCTGGTCTCTCGGTGCCCCGGATTACAAAACCTCGTGGGAGAGAGTCTAGCACCCAGGACAAGGAAGGCATATGAAGGGGCGTTCCGTTCCTATTGGGAATTTTTGGGTTCAGCTAGGGGGGAGCATTGGGGGCAGGAGGAGTATGTCCTGAAATTTCTGGTATCACTACATCAGGCAGGCCGATCACTGGCAACGGCCAATAGGCACAGGGCCGCCATTGCCTTCATGGCGCAGGCTCATGGCATCCAGGACCCCACATCGTCCTTTCTCGTAAAGAAGGCTCTGCGTGGGTGGCAACGCCTTGAGGGTCGTAGGGTGGATGAGAGGCACCCGATAGGTCTAGAAAGGTTGTCCCTGTTAATGTCCGTACTCCCTGCGACATGTTCATCTCAATCAGAGACAGTGCTGTTCCGGGCCGCTTTTGCATTAGCATTCCATGGGGCTATGCGGGTAAGCGAACTGGTAGCGAGGAATAAGCAGGATACGGGGGGAGGCCTGTGTCGAGAACACATTCAAATTAAGGGTGAGACGATGGTAGTCTCACTAGCCAGGTCCAAGACCGATCAGGGAGCGATCGGGGACTGTGTGGTAGTCCAGCGGATTCCAGGGTCTCCCATGTGCCCGGTAAAATGCGTGGAGGAGTATTTAGCGCAGAGGGCGGCAGCATGGGGGGGAAGCTTGCTGAGGCACACCGCCGCCACCCCACTGACTAGGTTTCAGTTCCAGCGGGTGTTAACAATGGCAATCGCAGCAGCGGGCTTGAACCCGAGCGATTTTGGGACCCATTCCTTCCGGATAGGGGCTGCTACAGAGGCTACAGCCAGGGGTCTGAGTGTTGAAAAGGTGAAACAGTTGGGGCGTTGGTCCTCGAATTGTTATAAAAGGTATGTGCGGTTGCACATGTTGTGAAGCTAATGTCATGCACTCACGCTTCTTGTTTTCTGTTTGGTTTACAGTTTTGCGAGCAGGCTTTGCGGGGCGGACTGTGCAGTTGACCCGACACCTGGGGACCAGCGGTCAAAGATCACCGGCTGAGGGAAGAGTGGTGTGGGTCGTTGGCCACTCATATGTGAGGCGAGCCGCGGACGTATTCGAAGCAGGTGACATGATTCACGTGGCTGGGGAATACGGGTGCAGGGTGACCTTCCACGGAAGGGGCGGACTCTGTATTGACCAGTTTCAAACTTTTATGGAGGGACTGCTAGGGCGGACGAGGTCACCGACGTCTGTAATCATAGTACATCTTGGGGGCAATGATTTGGTAACCATTGGTCGACGAGTACTTCTCGAGTTAATTTTATCCACAGTGAGTTGGTTGGCAAGAAAGGTTCCGGGGTGCACGATTGCATGGTCACACATGATTCCTAGAAGGGTGTGGCGGGGGGCCCTCTCTGTGCCAGCTTTGAATCAGTCGGTAAAGAAAGTTAATAATAAACTTAGTAGGTTGTTTCGTTCAGGCCAGTTGCATTGTATTCCACATGGGTGTATTCGGGGGGACCATATGTATCTTGAAGATGGGGTCCATTTGTCCCGGGAGGGGAATGTCTTACTCATAGGAGACTTCATAGCTTGGTTAAAGAGTTTGTTTAGCCATGACCTTTAGTAGGAGTTTGTGGGGGTCCGGATAGCCGGTCAACTATCCGGCCTGTGGCGGTAAGGTCATGATCGGTGAGCAGTAATTGGAAGATCCCTAGAGGTGGGGCGCCACCCATTATGGATGGGAGCGCCCGGGGGGAGGCGGCCATTGGCCCCTCACACGGGGAGGCGGTACCCCTCTAAGGATGGGGCCGCCGAAAGGGAAGGCGGTCATAGGCCCCTCCCTGGGGAGGAGGGGCTACGGGCCCCTCCTGGGAATTTCCCGGGGCCAGGACATCCGCGACGGCGGATGTGGTAAGCAGTGTGGGGTGGGAGGGGGGTCTACGCTACCTTCTAGACACCTCACACGAGTCCTCGGACGACCACTAAGATGGCGTCGAGTAAATATGGGGCCCCCGTTAAGACAAGGGAAATTGGAAGTTGGCACAGAGGTACAGTCCTCTGTGCGCCCGCCCCTTACAAGTAAGGGGGGAGTTCTGGTATTAGGGATCTGACACCGGTTACGACCTTGCCGTTGGCCCGTAATGTTAGGATGTACAATTTAATTTTGAGTATATGCATTTGCAGGATGTTTAGAATCGGCTAGGAGAACCTTTGTATTAATAATTCTGTTCATATTTCTTTGTATAGATTGTTTTTAACCGTAGAAAGCATTGTCCTGAAGAAGGTGTTCAACCTGTTCACCGAAACGCTGCGTCAACAGTTATTGTGCTTTTTTCCTTTTTTTTTTTAATTGTCTGATTATGTTTTTTAATAACATGAAAGTGATAATTTGTTTTTATAAAATGTTAATGAATGTCAAATATCATCCTTTGCTATAATAAAATTCATAATTTTAATCAACAGAACCTTTATTATCTGATCATTACCTCTTGTGTTACTACCTACGTAATTTTGAAATTTGTTCCTAACTGGTATGGAGAAAACAATATGATTCATATTGATTAGACTTGAAGTGTAAATTTGTTACCGTGTGCTGTGCCCCATACTTGATTACACTCCTAGCTGTACTATAAATCACGTTCCGATAGTAGGACTGCTAATCGTAGTCTGACCTATCACGTACAACCAGGAAAAGGGAAACCTTTTTTGTTTGGCCATGAAAGGAAACAACAGCACTTGACACTTCACAAGTGCTTAAGAGTTAAACTATGATTTTCTGACTCTTCCAACCCTGTTTCTAAGAGATATGCATGCACAGTAAGTATGTCAGATGTATTTGCCTGTATGAGTAATTACACTAATAAGTATTTACATAGCTTCGGTAGCTAAGGTTAAGAAATTGGTTTCATCATCGATAACAACCTTTCCCTCAAGCCTCAGGTGCCTAGGGTCACGGACACCTGCTTCTCTATTCTCAAATGGCTTAAAAAGATCCTCTGGCTGATTCCACCAGCCATCCTGAGAATAGTGATGCAGGGTTTGGTAACATCCAGATTGAACTTCGGCAATGTTTTATACCTGGCCGCAGACAAATCCCTGATCCATCGTTTGCAGATCATCCAGAATGCGGCCGCTCGCCTTCTTTTTTGGTTGCCTAGATATGCTTCAGTCTCACTGCTGCTTCACAAACTACACTGGCTCAGGCTGAATAAGTGTATCGAATTCAAGGCCTTATGTTATATGTTCAGGGCAAAACTTGGCTCCTTCTTACATCCAAATCCTGGTGAAACCCTATGTGTTCTTCCGACAGTTGAGATCAACCAGCTCTCACTATTTACAGTACCCAGGTTTCGTCTTGCTCGAATAAAAGGCCGCTCGTTTTCTTACCTGGGTCCTAAACTCTGGAACTCTTTTTCAGTTGAGCTCAGGAATTGTCACTCTTTGCTCGCCTTCCGCAAGAACCTGAAGACCTTGATATTCAATTGCCAAGCCTGATTGTCTGTCTTGGGGTTGCCATTTAGCAGTCTTGTGGCTCTGCCTGCCGCCTTGTCCAGCGCCAGGAGACCCTTGTTGGGTAGCCGCGTGATCTATGAATCCCAATACACACACACCTATTAATGTATTTGTCTTTATTTAATTTCTTTTATAGTGCAACTCATCCCAATTGACCGTGTCGGAGCACTTTACATTACAGAGATATTATACGGATGCAGAGAATATTTGAAGTGTGCAAGTCAATTCAGAGAAAATGTTACACAAAGACACTGAGGTCTACAACATTTAGCAGTCACGCATCATCCATACTGAAAAGCGGTACATGTAAAGAGTGCTTGTTGTGGAGAAACACAAAGGGGCCGATTACGATGCAGTAGGAAATGGCTCTGACCCTTGGTCAGGGCCGTTCCTACAGCATCGTAATCTCCTGTTTGGATTAACTTCCGACCAACCCATTTTGATGGAGTTGGTTGGAATTCAATCCAAACAGGATTTCCAAATGGCTTACGAAGGGCTCGGAGAGCCCGTCTGCCATTTGGAAAGGGGCCTGTAATCCCAAGAGCAGCTCTTTCCGCCCGAGGGATTGCGATGGCAGATTCCCAGGCTTTCTGTGACGACCTTTCCGACACAGAAAGGCTGTCGGAATCAGACTTTGGGGGGCCCCAGCAGCACCCCCATGGGTGCAAGGCCTCCGGATGGCGGCCCTGTTGATCCCTGCACCCGGTGGCAGGCACCTTGAGATGCCTGCCGCGGGGTGAATGGATGAAATGCAACTCTGCTCTTCACAATGAGAGCATGCATTCCGAATGCATGCTCCCACTGTAAAGAATAGGACTGCGACCACACAGTGTTTGGTCGCATACTACTTGCTGGTTTGGGACCGCCGACAGGAGGTCGGTCGGTCCCACTTCCAGATAGATGTTGGGCGGACTCAGGTCCGTCCGACATTGAAATCGGCCCCAAAGTAGGAATTTAAATGTGTATGGGTTTACAGACCACAGTGGTTGGAATTTTCCTTACTCTTTAACTCTACCTAAAGGAACACCTTTTAGCAACCTTGGAACAACAAAAGATTGAGAAAAAAACATTAAGGTCTTCGGAATTTGCAGGTACCTCCTTGATGCCCATTCATAATTCGCTGTGCTATATTACAAGGATTGTAATTTATGGCCTGCAGGTAACACAGGGATGTCTGCGACAAACACAGTAACCCAATCAGCTATGTACATAAAATGCAAATCACAGACTTGCATATTACAAGTTGTGCTTCTCAGCAAGGACATTAACACTGTGTGCTATTTTAAGAGAAGTGAAAACTTTGACACAGGTCACTCCAGAATGTTTATTAACCATCAAAGTAATTTTACCGTTATAATCCCTTGAAAATTACTGGGTACAAAAAGATTTCTGCAGCAGGTTTCTTGACCCCGGACATTATTTTAAAAATCTGCCTTTTTGTCACCAATGAAGTAAATCAAAATATGGGAGAGTAAGATGATTTTCTGGGTTCTGGCCTCCTCTACATACACCTTATATAAAAAAAAAAACAGTTTAGTTTTGTACAAACTACCCTTCATGGAAGAAAAACAAAGGTTTTTCTTCTGAAATCCTTACCCACCAGGGATTACCTCTATCCCCGGAGGCACCACGATGCATAATTACAGCATCATATAAAACAATGATGCCTAAAAGATGGTAAGAATTAGTTACTTAACTGTAATCCTAGTTCTCTTCCAGGGGTATCCTCATCAAAGTCATAAGCATTAGAATATTCCCGCCCATGCGCGGGACCCCGGAAACACTATATCATATGTGCCCCACATATATATATACTCATATATATATATATATATATATATATATATATATATATATATTCGGTAAGCACAGACGTCAGAAACAAGTTAGTATCTTGAATGACGAGGCAGGACCCATAGATAGTGCAGGTTTTCAATTTATTGTGCGACCCAACACCAGTCCGACATGACGCGTTTCGGCTTTTACAAGCCTTGATCACATGAAACAGACATGGGGCTGATGACCCTTATTTAAAGTGCACAGTGCTCATTTGCATAATGAAAAGTGAAGACATACTTCAACATTTAGTAACATAATGCTATTTTGAATGCGTAGTGCAACTCTCAATTTAAACAAACAAATGCTTTAAAAATTGTTTGTGCAAACAGTAGCAAGGTATCAAATACTTTATTTTACATAAAATCTAAAATACAAATAACCAGAAATGGGGGTAATTATTGACGGAGATAAAAACAATTATTTTATATAATGTGCCTTTAAAACAATAAATAATCACATTTACCACCCAATACTGTTGAAAGTGCATATTTTTACCGGGTGCAAAATTTAGCTGCAACAATAAAAATAGATCAGAATGCAATGCCATTTTTCGAAAGAAACCATGAAAGTAATTTCCAAAGTTGGCAACAATGGAGCCCAAGTGGGCATACAATACTGATTCTAAGTAGGGTCTGTTATACAAATTAACTTTGTTGTGAAACAACAAATAATAGCGCCCAAGTGGGCAAGACCCCTTAGTGCAAAATACGCAATGATAAATACTAAAATAGCATACCTTCATTATGCAAAACTATAAAGTGCTACCAGTGAATTTTAAAAACATGTAATCGATGTTAAAATTCATGTAATACCAGATGTGTGGAGGACTTATACAGAGGGGACATAAAAAGCATAAAGTTCATTAACAAATTGATGTTCAATATTGTACTAGGTTTGTATCCATCTCATACAGTAACGATAATAATCCTTGGAGAATGGAAACCTATAAATACGTGTAACAATCATCGCTGGTGTTGAGCCCATTTGGAATCTTAGTGTCAAGTAAAATTATATGTCTAGTCTCCAGTTTTCTCAATAAAACCTCCCTATCACCACCTCTCCGTTGTGGAGGTACACAGTCTATAACAAAATAAGTTCAAAGAGAAGCATTTTTTGCGTGTACCTTGTTAAAGTGTCTGGCGACCGGGTACGCGGGGTCAGCATTCGTGATAGCCCTTAAATGCTGTAAAATTCTTTTGTACACCTGCGGTCTGGTACTACCCACGTATCTCAGACCGCAGGGACATTCTAGTACATATACCGCCTATTCCGATCGACAGTTCAATTTTTCTTTGATATTAAAAGGGGTAGGGAAGAGTGGAGACTGATATTCCGATTTACGGACACCGTTCTTACAGGCCTTGCAGGTGGAGCAACGCAGAAAGCCCTTACTGCCTGATAGCCACGATCCCGTGGCTACTTCTGGGCTACTACTAACAAGATTATCCTGCAAGGATCTGACTTTTTTGAAAGTTATGTTGGGAGATTTATCCAACCTGTCACCAATTACTGGGTCACTTTTAATCAGTGGCCAATGATGTTTCACAATTTTATGTATGGCTTTGTGCTGGCTGTTGTACCCAATAATTAGGCGAACTACATCAGTTTTACTGTCATCCCTCACAATATCAATAGGTGGAATCAAGAGGGTCTGTCTATCAAGTTTGTTCGCTCTCAACATAGCACAGTCAATGCAGGAATTAGAGTAGCCTCTCTGTTGAAATCTGATTTTACAATCATTCTGCGCTGCTATGCATTCTGAACCACTACTGCAAATCCTCAAGATGCGGAGCATCTCGCCATATGGGATGCTCCTGATCAGGTGCGCCGGATGATGACTACTGGCGTGCAGCAGGGTATTGCCTGCCGTAGGTTTGCGGTAGAGTCTGCTATGCAATTGACCATTTGCAACATAGAATTCAACATCTAAGAACACCACACTTTGCTCACTCATATTGCAGGTGAAATGTAAATTCAGTGTGTTCGTATTCAATTCTTGTACAAAAGATGTTGCCTCTTCAATGGACCCCTCCCAAATAAAGAAGAGGTCATCTATGAAACGCCACCAGGATTTGACCCTAGTGGTCATGGTCTGATTGTGTTCTACCATGAGGACCTGCTCCTCCCAGTAACCCATGTGAAGACATGCGTAACTGGGAGAAAAACAGGCCCCCATGGCAACACCCCTGACCTGCAAAAACAATTGATTAGCGAACAGGAACACATTGTTTTCAAGACAAAGTGAAATCATGGCCAATTATATTTTTATATAAGCAATTGCAGCCAAAATCACAATAGAGCTGGATTATGCTGTAAAGAATTTCCACCATACATGAAACACATGCATTATAAACATGAAAAACAACAGCAAAGATTGTTTTGAAACTGTTTTAATGCTGAAAAAGCAGTAGAAATTCTTATTATATCCTGAAAGCATAGAAAGCTCCCAGTCTGCATTGCAAACACACAGTCTAAAAAGACTGAAAAGCTAACCTGTAGCTGCATGCTACAAAAAACTGACACCGTGCCTTTAAGGCACTCATGACCCCCAGTATCCCATCATACCTCAGGGGTGACAGTTGGGTCAGTTGTTCTTTTCGGAGACTGAAAAACCATGGAAACAAAATAGGTTAACAATATCTCCAAATTAATAAAGATCCTTTGCCCGGGGAGGCGGGAGGGTTGCTTATGACTTTGATGAGGATACCCTTGGAAGAGAACTAGGATTACAGGTAAGTAACTAATCCTTCTCTTCCAGGGGATCCTCATCAATAGTCATAAGCATTAGAATAGAATAGCGAGCCTCACCTCATCTCCATGCGGGCAAAGGAGTAACAAAACAGTAATAACATTACTAAGCCCAGAAAAACTAAGCTTGTACAGGCCGCAGGCTACCCAAATAGATTCCTCAAAGAGGCTTGTCCTACTTGAGCATCAGTCCTGGAATCAGACTCTAGACAGTACTGCCTGGTAAAGGTATGAACTGATCTCCAGGTTGCAGCCTTGCAAATCTCTGACATAGGGACATCATGCAGAAAAGCTACTGTGGCCGCTTTCCCCCTACTAGAGTGCTTTAAGTGACAAAAGTAAGGGCTTGCCTGCAAGCTGATAAGCCAATTTAATATAATACAGGAGACGATCCATCTGGAGATGGATCTCTTGGCAGCTGGAAAGCCCGTTCTCAGTGGACCATAGTTGATAAACAATTGGTCCGTCTTCCTACTCTCTTTGGTCTTTTCAAAATAAAATTTAAGGATTTTTTTGAGATCTAAAGAGTGCAGCAACCGCTCAGCCGAGGTCGTAGGGTTTGGGAAAAAAGAAGGAAGAGAAATAGACAAATTTATATGAAAATCAGAGACAACCTTAGGTAAAAAGGATGGATGTGCCCTTAAGACTACTCTGTTGTGATGGAAAACAGTGTAGGGTTCTTTTGTACACAGCGCTTGTATCTCACTTACTCTGCGCGCTGATGCTATTGCAACTAGAAAAGCGGCCTTCCACGATAGGTGTTGCAAGGAAGCTCTGTGGATGGGTTCAAATGGGGGGCCCATCAACTTAGACAACACTAGGTTTAATTCCCACGGAGGAGAAGGGTTTCTAACAGGGGGGTACACTTTCTTCAACCCCTGTAAGAAGTCCTTGACCAGCTCCATCTGGAAGAAGGAGGGCTGAGTAGGAGACTTCCTATAAGCCGTAATGGCCGAGAGGTGCACCCTGATCGAAGCATATTTAAGACCAGATCTTGCTAGGTACAGCAAGTAAGGCAGAATCACATCCTCCTGTGCTGATGAGGGATCAAAGTGACGTTCTCTGCACCAAAGAAAAAACCTCTTCCACTGAAAGGGTGCCTGCAAGGAGGTAACCAGGAAGTACCAGGTGGTACAGAACATGGCAGTGCGCCTTATCTGTCACCTTCATGCCAGATCCTCGGTCACACAGCATATGCGTAAATTGCATTGGTTGCGAATCAAGAGCAGAATTAAATTCAAAGCTCTTTGCTACATGCACAAGATCATGACTGGAAGAGCCCCTCAGTATCTTTCTGCTCTGGTGCAGCAATACATTCCCCCTCGCACACTTAGGTCGTCCACTCAGAACAAGTGCAGAACTCCTCGCGTCAACAGAGCCAAAATGGGAGGACGTTCGTTTTCCCTGCTGGCACCCTCCTTAAGGAACTCCCTACCCCAATCTTTGCGTTCTGAATTGTGCTTTTTGACATTCCGTAAAGGAATTAAAACTTGGCTTTTCTACACCTAGACCTCTGTTCTGTTTTCCTCCCCTCCCTCTATACCGTTCAGTTTGCCTTAGCGCCGGGAAACCTCCGGGTAGCTGCGCGCTAAACAAATGTAATTATAAATAAATAAATAAATAAATAAATAAACGCATAAGACGTTCTTGTGGAGGGTCGTTTCGCTTCCTTTAAAATATGCATACAATCAGGTGGCAAATTTAAATGTCCGTATTGTAGGACCTCAGGAGCCATGCTGTTAAGTGCAGTGAGGGAAGGTTGGGATGAAGAATCCTCCACCCCATCTTGGTCAGCAGGTCCGGCCTGTAGCAGTCTCCTGGGTGGAAGCACCGACAGCTGTAGAAGGTCCGGGTACCACCACTGCTGAGGCCAGTCTGGGGCTACCAGGATCATGGTCATGCTGGATATGATGAGTTTGGACACTACCTTCGCAATCGGGGGCAGAGGAGGAAATGCGTAAGCAAATGTCCCTGACCAGTCCATCAAAAGGGCATTCCCCCTTGTCCCTGGACGGTGGAATCTGGACGCGAAGGCGTGGCATTTTGAGTTTTCGTCGTCCGCGAACAGATCTATTTCTGGACGACCCCAGCGATGGAAGAGGTCTGCCACCACCTCGTCGTGCAGCACCCAGTCTGGCTGATCTTCGAAGTGCCTGCTGAGTGATTCGGCCTTGATATTTAGCTCTCCTGGGAGATGCACCGCTACTACTGTGAGGTTCCTGGCGAGCAGCCAGTGCCAGATGGCTTGTGCCTCCAGAGAGAGAGGACGTGACCGAGTTCCGCCCTGCTTGTTCAGGTAGAACATGGTCGTCGTGTTGTCCGAGTGTGATTCGAGTGCAGGAAGGAAGGACTTCAGAGCCAGATGGACTGCTCGAAGCTCCAGCATGTTGATATGGTAGGTCTGTTCTTTTGCTGACCGCCTTCCTTGAATCTGCAGACACCCCATATGTGCTCCCCAGCCTTGGAGAGACGCATCTGTGACTATAGACTGTGTCGGGAGAGGTTGGTAAAAAGGCACTCCCACCAGAAGGTTGCGAGGGTGAGTCCATCATTTGATGGAGGTCTTCGTCACCCGGGAAAGATTGATCCGGTCTTCCCAGCGCCCTGTCGACTGATCCCATTGATCCTCCAGAGCCAGCTGCAAAGGTCGCATCCTCAGCCTGGCGTGAGAAATCAGGAAGATGCAGGACGCCATGGAACCCAGCAGAGACGCTACTTGACACACAGTTGGATTCTGGGACTGTAGTAGAACTCTGCACTTCTGCTGCATAGAAAATAGTCTCTCCTCCGAAGGATACGCTTTTCCCAATTTTGTATCCAGAATGGAGCCCAGGTAGAGAATGGATTGGGTTGGTAGTTGAACTGACTTCTCTATGTTGACGTGGAGGCCGAGCCTGTGCAATTGTAGCAGGCAAAGGTGGAAATCGTTCTCTACCTGTTGAGGAGATGGGCCTTTTAGGAGCCAGTCGTCTAGGTAGGGATAGACGAAAAGTCCTTTTTTGTGCAGGAAGGCTGCCACCACTGCCATGCATTTGGTGAAGGCTCTCGGCGCTGATTTTAGCCGGAAAGGCGGAACCCTGTACTGGTAGTGTTTGCTGCCCACCAGAAACCTTAAGAACTTCCGATGTCGCATGGCAACTGGAATGTGGAAGTAGGCATCTTGCAAGTCCATCGAACACATCCAATCTCCTACTTGCAGATGTGGACATATTTGGTGAAGAGCAAGCATGCAGAACTTCTCCTTGACTATATTCTTGTTCAGAACACGAAGATCCAGGATGGGCCGGAACTTGTTTTCCCGATCCTTTTTGGGGACAAGAAAGTACCTGGAGTAGACTCCTTTTCCCCTTTGTGAGGGAGGCACCTCTTCTATAACTCGTTTTTGGAGAAGAGTCTTCACCTCTTTTCGGAGCAGATCGAGTTGGTGCGGACGAGATTTCTTTGGGGGAATGTCCTGTTGAGGCACAAGGAAACGAAGAGCATATCCATTGCGCAGTGTATTCAGCACCCACCGATCGTTCGTGTTGCTGCCCCACTCTGCCAGATGTTTTGAAACACTTCCTCCCGCTGGAGTGGACAACAGCGCCAGAGGAAGCTAGTGCTCATTGTTTTCCTCCTCTCGTCGAGGTAGAGGACTGCTGGTGACCTCCTCTACCTCGGCTGGCTTTACCACCCCGAAACTGGGTCTTGCCCTGGGTCTGGTTTTGGGACCACTGAGGGGTTTGAACCCTCTTTTGAGCCCCTCTGCCCTTGTTGGTCTTGAAACGGCGTTTAAACTCTTTCTTTTTTTCTAAGCCGACTGCCTTGACGGTGTCGAGCTCGGCATTCATCCGACTCATCTCGTCGTACGTGTGCTGGCCAAAGAGAGATGATCCGGTAAACGGGAGGTTCAGAATGCGCTTTTGCGCATCGGGCTTGAGGCCTGTCAGGCGCAGCCACGATGAACGTCTGGCACATACCCCATGGGCATATGTATGTCCCGCCAGTATTGCTCCATCTGCAGCAGTGCTAAATATCTGGTTAGCCACCAGACTTCGTTCCGTCAGGGTCTCCTCGAAGTCTTGGTGGTCCTCCTTAGGCAATTTTGATTTAAAACGCTCCATTGAGTCCCATAAGGCTCTATCGTACCTACCTAAAAGCGCAGATGCGCTAGAAACCTTCAGCGTTGGAAGCGGCTTACCTTGCGGCGCCACGAGTCTTGCAACTTGTTGTCCTTATCAGGAGGAGTTGAGGAGGAGGGAGAGACTGAGAGGGTTTTTCGTGCCGCCGCCACGACTACTGAGTCGGCGGCCGGGTCCGCTTTCACAAAGATCTTTTTCAGAGGGTGCGGCCTTATACTTCTTTTGGATGCGAGCCGGCACCGCTTTTACCGATGCTGGATCCAGGAACACATCATAGACAGGATCCATGATCCCTGGGACCAATGGTAGCACTGGACGAGACCCCGACTTTTGGGGAAAAGTCTCAAAGATCACTGTCGTGGAGACCTGTGGCACAGACAGCTCGAAGTTTAATTTCAGTGCACTCCTCTGTAGGACATCTTGATAGGTGTTGATATCGTCCACCGGGGAAACCCTTGAGACAGGGCTATCAAGCAAAGTGGGTGAGTAATCCCGTATGGAAGAGCGGGTAGAGGAGGTAGAAGAAGTAGCTGGTGTTCGAGCTCTCCTTTCGCGAGATCTTCTGGCGGGTACCTCCCGTCTAGGGGAACGAATGCGCCTCCTCTTGTGAGACCTCCATGAGCGTTCTTCTCGTGCAGGGGAACGAGATGCAGCTGGCCTCACAGGCGATTTTTCTCTGTGCCTGGGAGGGCTGCACCTGTCCACTTCCTCGACCAGTCTTTGCAGAGGAGATCTGTGTACTGAGCTGACATATTCCTGCAGCCGTCTTGTAGCCCCTGAGTCTCGCCAACTGTGCAGAGGCAAATTCCATCTGGGAGACAACTGCACACCCTCAGTGAGAGGTCTGCGGGCAGGACTTCTAGATCTGCGGGCAGGACTTCTGGATCTTGACGGGGACATGGAAGAGCCAGAAGAGTGACGGGAGGCTGATTCAGTCACTAAGATCACTGAACCATCCTTGGATCTCGTAGCAGAGTGTCCCGACGTCGACCTAGCTCATTCATGGTGTCTCTACGTCGACCTGGACCGTTCATGGTGCCTCAACGTCGAATGCGCTGAAGGCGCATGCCTCGACTCCGAGCGATGATGACCTCTCAACGTCGACCGGCGCTGCCCCGTCATCGACGGAGTCCTTTCCTTCGACGCCGACTCTCTCTATGGCGCCGGTGGATCAGGCAATCTCAACGGCGAACGGCGTGCAGAATGATGGTCTCGACATCGAGCGGCGTTGTGTGGCCGACGACGGAGCTTCCTCTCTTGATGTCGAATGTCTACGTGACGTCGGCGGAGGGGTATTGGTCACCCTCGACGCCGAACGTCGACGCAACATCGACGAAGATCTCCTCCTCGATGCCGATCGACGCCTGGTTGTCGACGGCAGAGTACTTGGAGCTCTCGACGTCGGTCGCTTAGCCTGCGACGACAGAGGTGAGCCAGCTCTCTATGCCGAACGTCGTGACGAAGGCTGGAGGCTCCTTACCCCTCGACGCCGAACGTCGCCTGGTTGACGTCAGCGAAGGAGTCACACTTCTCGACGCCGGTCGTCGCTTGGTTGACGACGGCGGAGGTTTAACGCCCCTCAACGCCGATCGTCGCCTGATTGAGGACGGCGGAGAGTCTGAACATCTCGACGACGACATACCTGATCTTCTTGACGGCGAGCCCGCCGTCGACGGTGATAAACGTAGTTTTTTCGAAGAATGACCCACCGGTTGCTCCTTTCTCAGCACCGAGCCCAACGCTGAAGCTGCAGGACGAGAAGACTTGCCCTTTGAAGGTTCTCTGGACCTCTTGGAGCTCTTCTTGGCTGGGGACCTCCCTCTAGAAGACCTATGGGCTAGGCCATAGACTCAAATTCTCTCCCTGTCTTTCAAAGTTCTTGCTGACAGGGACTCACAGTGAGGGCAGGTCCTTGGGTCATGGTCTTCAGGTAGGCAAAGGATGCATACCTCATGGCTGTCCGTCTTTGCCTTCTTCTTGCCACAAGAAGGGCATTTGTCAAAAAGGGAAGGCATATCAAGGTGAAAACGCCAACCAACAAGAGAAAACCTACTTGACTAGTTGTAAAATGTCTAAGTAAGGTTAAAAATGTAGAAAACTGAGAGAATTTTCTGTCAGAAACAGAAAAAGAGTGGAGCTGTGTAACCAGGTTCCTTCCTGAAGGAGCCGGAAAGAACAACTGACCCAACTGTCACACCTGAGGCATGATGGGATACAGGGGGTCATGAGCGCCTTAAAGGCACAGTGTCAGTTTTTTGTAGCATGCAGCTACAGGTTAGCTTTTCAGTCTTTTTAGACTGTGTGTTTGCAATGCAGCTTGGGAGCTTTTCCATGCGTTAAGGATATAATAAGAATTTCCACTGCTTTCTCAGCATTAAACCAGTTTCAAAACAATCTTTGGTGTTGTTTTTCATGTTTCTAATGCATATGTTTCATGTATGGTGGAAATTCTTTACAGCATAATCCTGCTCTATTGTGATTTTGGCTGCAATTCCTTGTTTTTATAATATATATATATATATATACATATATATATATATATATATATATAGATAGATAGATAGATAGATAGATAGATAGATAGATAGATATATAGATAGATATATATATATATAGTAGGGGTGGTCGGATTTGATCTCATAAACGAGTGTTCAACGTAGATTCCACAGGGCTAAATCGGAGTTCTCCTTCCAGCATTTCCTATTGAACTCCATGAGAACTATGTTGAGTCCTTTTGTGACATTCCCTAAACATCGTGCTGGGTTGTGTTGGCAAACTTTTGAGACGCTCCCTAACTAAGTTAAAAGGGAGTCTCACCCGCGAATCATTGCTTGGCTTACTGCTTGGTTAGTGACCACGCCCCTCTTTACTCAGCGTCCTGCTTTGTGAGGTTCCTGTAGCGTTCTTGGTTCCTGTCTGGCTTCCTGTTCAAGTTCGTTCCCTGATTCCTGAACCCGTGGTATTTACTTTGTTTCCCTGTTGGATTCCCAGTATTTCTTACCTACCCTTTACCCCGAATTTTGCTGCCTAATCTGTTCCCGATACTTATTCTCCCTGTCTCCCTTCCCGCTTCTCAGTTCTCCCCGGTGCCTTGCTCGACTTTCCGCCTTAGCGACTTGTTCTGTCCCTACGCCCCGTTAATGGTGCTTGGTTCGTCTTCGGGCCATTCTTTCCGCTCTGTTCCACTCGGTCTTCAGTTTATGAGTGGACGGAGGCTTTCTCTGGGCATTAGCGTTTCGTGTTTGTACATGTCCACGCGCTCCACTCTGTCTGCAGTTTACGAGTTGGACGCATTGTGTGTACTCCGTGTGTTGTCTTGTTGAGTGTACACCCGCTCCGCTCCGTCATAACTTCCAAGAGTCGGACGTGGTGTGTGTATTTGTGCTTGTTGTGTGTTCTGTGTTTACCCACTCCGCTCTGTCTTTAGTTTATGAGTCGGAAGTGGGAGTTGTTGTCGTGCCACTTTGTCTTTAGCTCCATAAGTGGTACGAGTCTGTCATCTTCTGCTCTGGTGGCCCAGTCTTGCTCAGTCTTCAGTTTATGAGCAGGACTGGAATTGTTTACCTTCTTGCTTGGAGGTATCCCTTGCCGAGTAGTCATCCAGGTTCCCTTCACTACCTCCTGGTTCGTGACTTTTGACTCGCTTATGCTCAGACGTTCACCTGGTGAGGTAAGTGGAATTCTATATTGAACACTTGTGTACTAGTCCTGCAAATTACTAGAGAGTTTAGTCCTATTGTATGTTTGGTTACAGCCATCTCCTGCCATCGAGACTGCAGCTACAACGTCCCTGCTGGGGGAGAGTTGGTATATCCCTGGGAAATTCCCCCCACACTTTTTGGGAGCAACTGACTTTGAGTGAGTTATCTCTTCTCACTTGAGTTGTTGCTGTTTGGAAGTATGGGGGACATTCATCTTTGCTCCTGTGGGCTTCCATCCTCCTCAACAGGGGTGGACCCTTAACAGAAAGCCAAGCCCACGTATATATATTCCACCTGAGCAAAGATTAATACAGACCCGAATACGGGTATCTCTGAACACACCCCTACAATGGAAGAGATCACTGTAGTATTAACGGGATTACAACAGGAAGTGGCCATGTTACGCACAGAAAATATTAAGTTACAGGCGGAAGTAACACACTTACAAGCACAAGAGACAGGGGCCGTGGGTGGGTCAGGCACAGTTCCCGAGAGAAATTATAATCAACCAGCCCGTTTTTCTGCTCAAACAACCATGGCCAGTCCCCCTGCTGATGCTTCAAACATGGTACCTCCTGTCCAAGTCACAGTCCATACACCTAGTCCCGTTCCCTTGGCTATGCCAGAGAGATTCACAGGAGACAGTGCGAAGTTCAATAGTTTCATGACCCAGTGTCATCTCCAGTTTATGTGTAAGGCGGCTGCCTTCCCAGACGATGCCGCAAAGGTAGCGTTTATTATTTCTTATATAGGAGGAAACGCTGCCGAATGGGCAGTCCCTCTTGTAGAAACTAACGATCACTTGTTATACAATTACAATGATTTTCAGCACAAGTTTAGAAGTTTTTTTTCCAAACACGCACACATGCAAGCCAGTGATAATGCCGTGCTTAATCTAAAACAGGGGTCCAAAGATCTCCTCACATACATAACACAGTTCAACCGGTTATTGGCCGAAACATATTGGCCTGAAGAGAAAAGAACATCGTTATTTTACAGAGGATTATCTGATGAATTAAAAGATATACTGGCGCAAATAGTAAATCCACCTGAAGATTGTCCTTCATTTATTGAGCTCACGCTGAAGTTGAATTATCGACTACAAGAGAGAAGAGGAGAAAAATCTTGCATCGGATTTCCCAAATTAGTGGTACAGAGATCCGACAAGAAAGAGATTAAGGACATGCCTGAGCCCATGCAGATTGGTGGGGTGAGAGGCCCTATCTCAGAGGAAGAAAAATCCAGAAGAAGGAAGAACAACTTGTGTTTATACTGTGACAAGAATGGCCATTATGCTAGAGAATGTCCCAGTCGTCCTTCTGTTCCTTCCAGGAAGATAGCCAGTGTTCAGGAAAACTACCAAGCTTGAGGAATGAGGGGATCGATTCTTCAAGTACATCTCTTTTTCAGATCTCACAAGACAAAAAGACCTTGACTAGACCAGTGAAACATTTCTTATTGAATATTACCCTTGTGATCACCAAACAAGACAGACATAACAAGTCTATACTCCTAGACTCAGGAGCGACTGGAAATTTTCTGGACATACAGCTAGCCCATAAAATGAACATACCCTTCATGAACAAAAATAGGCCTGAACCAGTGAAGTCAGTGGATGGTTCTGAACTGTCATTGGGGTTGATCAGTCACCAGACACCTCCCCTTCTCTTGGTATGTGGAAATGGGCATTCAGAACAGATAACCTTTGACTTGATTGACACTCCTAACTTTGGAGCTATATTAGGAGTGCCGTGGTTGAAAACCCACAATCCTAAGATTGATTGGATAGAAAGAACAGTGACGCTGAAATCGCCATACTGCATGACTCATTGCTATCAAGAGGCCCACACCAAATCCACCTCCCCCAAACTCAGCTCCGACTCTAACCACCTGAAGTGCATCCTGTTGAACACCCGCTCGGTCCACAGACACGCCACTGAACTCTGGGATCTACTAGACTCTACATCGCCGGACATCGCCTTCCTTACAGAAACCTGGATGAACGCTTCATCAGCGCCCGACATCGCCATAGCCATCGCGGACGCTTACAAAATCATCCGAAAAGACCGCACCAGCCAAACAGGAGGAGGCATCGCTATCGTCCATAAGAACACCATCCGAATCACGACCAGCTCCGACGATAACCTCGCGACCGCCGAACACCTTCATTTCCAGATCCACACCGACCCCAGGACCACACTTAGAGGCACCCTCATCTACAGACCACCAGGAACCCGCACACAATTCAACGAAGACATCACCGACTTCATCAGCCCACATGCCCTCACCTCTGAGAACTACATTCTACTGGGAGACCCCAACTTCCACCTGGAAAAGAAAAACGACAGCAACACCACCACCCTTCTGGACAACCTGGCCAATCTCGGACTCAAACAACTTGTTGACACCCCCACCCACCTTGCCGGACACACGCTCGACCCTATCTTCACCTCCAGCAAACACATTTCCTTCGATCACACCACAGCTCTCCATTGGACAGACCACAAATGCGTTCACTTCAGCTACAAAAAGACCACGACCCACAACCTATTCCTCGAAGAAACTGGAACAAAATCACCACCGACCAACTCCTCACATCGCTAAATCAAAACCCTCCTGCCATACCATCGAACCCAAACCAAGCTGCCACCAAACTCACACAATGGATCACCGACAGCACCGACGTATTAGCACCCTTGAAAAACCATCAGATCAAACAAGGTAGCAAAAAGGCCCCCTGGTTCAACGATGACCTTAAAAAATCCAAGAAGCTATGTCATACCCTCGAGAAAACCTGGAGAAAAAACCCTACCTCTGACAACCTGACCACCTTCAAGGACGCCACCCGCAAACACCACCAATTGATCCGATCCACCAAGAAATCAGCATTCAAGGATCGACTCGACAACAACGTCCACAACAGCAAGGAACTATTCAACATCGTCAAAGAATTTACCAACCCCACCGCCGGCACCAACGACATCACTCCCTCCCAAGACCTCTGCGACTCTTTATCCTCTTTCTACCACAACAAAATCGCCGACATTCATAACAGCTTTGAAAACCAGTCCAATTAACAACCCACTCCACCCACCCCTGGACCAAAACAACACTCTCACAACCTTTTCGCCTGGAACCCAATCACCACTGAAGACACCATCCGCCTGATGAACTCCATTCACTCAGGATCGCCAACCGACCCATGTCCCCACCACATCTTCAACAAAGCAGACTCCATCATCGCTCCCCATCTCCGCGATGTCATCAACTGTTCCTTCAACTCCGCTACCTTCCCGGAAAGCTGGAAACATGCCGAACTCAGCGCCCTTCTGAAGAAACCCACAGCAGACCCCTCTGAACTTAAGAACTACCGCCCCATCTCACTCCTCCCATTCCCTGCCCAAGTCATTGAGAAAGCAGTCAATAGTCAGCTCGCCGCCTTCCTCGAATCCAACAATTCCCTCGACCCTTCACAGTCCGGCTTCCGAGCCAAACACAGCACCAAAACCGCCCTCATCGCAGCTACAGACGACATCCGAACGCTACTGGACAACGGAGAAACAGTTGCTCTCATCCTACTCGACCTCTCTGCCGCCTTCCACACAGTATGTCACAGCACACTCATACAACGCCTCAACAACGTCGGAATACAAGGAAAAGCTTTGGATTGGATCATCTTGTTCCTCGCCGGAAGAACCCAGAGAGTCCGCCTCCCCCCATTCAAATCAGAGGCCACCGAAGTCATCTGTGGTGTACCACAAGGATCTTCACTCAGCCCCACCCTCTTCAACGTATACATGAGTCCCCTCGCATCCATCGTGCGCCAACACAACCTCAACATAATCTACTACGCAGACGACACCCAGCTGATCCTCTCCCTCACCAAAGACCCAAACACCGCCAAAACCAATCTACACGAAGGAATGAAAGAAGTAGCAGAATGGATGAAGAACAGCCGTTTAAAACTTAACTCGGACAAAACGGAAGTCCTCATCTTAGGATCATCCCCCTCTGCCTGGGACGACTCATGGTGGCCACAAGATGATCCACCGCGAAATGGTCCTCTTGTGTACCGCCTTTCCCTTCTTCGCGCCCACGTAACCAACAAAGAGTTGGTCATCCACCCGGAATTGGCGTGTGCGATCTAGGTAATAGGAGAGCGCACGTTTTGGATCCAGACGGTGGAGCCTCTCTTCCTCTTTCGAGGGATGCGGAGGCGGAAAGAAGGTGGGCAAAGTAATGGACTGCCCGATGTGGAAGGCCGTGACAACCTTGGGCAGAAAGGAAGGTCGTGTACGCAACACCACCTTGTCAGGATGAACAGATAGGAAAGGTGGAGTAGAAGAAAGAGCCTGGAGCTCACTCACCCTCCTGGCAGAGGTGATGGCGACCAGGAAAGCAGTCTTCAAAGTGAGAAGACGGAGAGGACAGTTATGGAGCGGCTCAAAGGGAGCACACATCAGATAAGTGAGAACAAGATTCAAGTCCCACTGGGGCATCACAAAGGGAACAGGAGGAAACATGTGTGTGATGCCCTTTAGAAATCTATTTACAATGGGGGACTTAAATAAAGAAGGCTGATCAGGGAGCCTTAAGAAGGCGGAGAGAGCAGAAAGGTACCCTTAGGAGTGCCCAGAGCAGAGCCCTGCTGGGCAAGGGAAAGAAGAAAAAGCAGCACTTCCGAAGGGGTGCAGAGAGAGGATCCACAGCCTTTGCTGTGCACCATGCCACAAATCTGTTCCACCTGCAGGCGTATACCGACTTTGTGGAGGGACGCCTGGTTGCCAGAATGATATCACAGACTTCAGGAGGCAAGTCAAATGGCCTCAACTGTCGCCGCTCAATCTCCAAGCTTGTAGGTGGAGACTGGACAGGTTCGGGTGCAGCACCGTCCCCTGCTGCTGCGACAGAAGGTCCTCCCGAAGAGGCAGACGAATCGGGGGATCGACGGACATGCTGAGTAGCTCGGGATACCAGTATCTTCGTGCCCAGTCCAGAGCCACAAGGATCACTTGGGCCCGGTCGCTCCTGATCTTCTTCAGCACTCTGGGCAGAAGTGGTATAGGCGGAAAGGCGTACAACAGACCGCAACTCCACTCGCGACGAAAAGCGTCTCCGAGCGAGTGCCGCCTTGGAAATTCCAACGCGCAGAACTGATGACATTGCGCGTTCTCTTCTGTGGCAAATAGATCTAACCAAGGCTCTCCCCATCGCTGAAAGAGACCTTGCGCCACGTCCGAGTTCAGACGCCATTCGTGATCCATCATGCACCGACGGCTGAGTTCGTCTGCCCTGGCATTCAGAGAGCCTGCCAGGTGTTGAACCACCAGGGTCACGCCCTGACGTTCCAGCCATTGCCATAGGCGCAGAGCCTCCTGGCATAGGGTCCACGACCCCACTCCGCCTTGTTTGTTGCAGTACCACATGGCGGTGGTGTTGTCGGTGAACACTTGCACTACACTCCCCCGAACAGAGGGGAGGAATGCCTTCATTGCTAGACGAATCGCCCGCAGCTCCAACATGTTGATATGGAGCCGGGACTTCGCCGGAGACCAGAGGCCTCTGATCTCCGCCTCTCCCATATGGCCCCCCCAGCCCTGGAGGGTCGCGTCCGTCACAACTATGTGCTCCGGGTGGGGTTGGGAGAGGGATCTGCCACTGACCCAGTCGTGGTCCGTGAGCCACCACTGCAGTTGTTTCGCAGTGCCCTCCGAGATCAAGACATGATCGGACAGGTTGCCCTGATGCTGGGCCCACTGAAACTTCAGGTCCCACTGCAGAGCCCGCATCCACCACCTGGCGTGATGCACCAGAAGGATGCAGGAGGCCATCAGCCCCAGAAGCCGTAGCGTCAACCTGACCGAGACTCGGGATAACGGCTGGAAGATGGGAATCAGAGCCTGAATATCCCGAACTCGCTGTTCGGGTGGGTAAACCCGAAACTGCGCCGAGTCGAGAACCGCTCCGATGAAGAGGAGCTTCTGAGAGGGGCACAGGTGTGACTTCGGCACATTGATGGAAAACCCCAGCAAGTGCAGGAGGTCGGCCGTAGTCTGGAGG
The DNA here is from genome assembly GCF_964263255.1 of Lissotriton vulgaris. Taxonomy (NCBI): domain Eukaryota; kingdom Metazoa; phylum Chordata; class Amphibia; order Caudata; family Salamandridae; genus Lissotriton; species Lissotriton vulgaris. The sequence continues at coordinate 771,215,151 of NC_141685.1, read as the reverse complement.
TGGGTGACGACTACCTGGGGCGAGCCCGCCTTCAACAACCAGTCGTCGAGGTAGGGGAAGACTGACACCCCCTGCCTGCGCAGATGAGCTGCGACCACCGCCATCACCTTCGTGAACACCCGTGGGGCGCTGATAAGGCCAAAGGGGAGCACGGTAAACTGAAAGTGCTCTTGGCCTACCTTGAACCGCAGGTAACGCTGGTGGGCCGGCAGGACGGGGATGTGGAAATAAGCGTCCTGCAGGTCCAACGCTACCATCCAGTCTTCCGGGTCCAGGGCAGCCAGGACCTGAGCCAAAGTTAGCATCTTGAACTTCTCCTTCCGGAGGTAGCCGTTGACGTTCCGCAGGTCCAAGATCGGGCGTAGGCCCCCTTTGCCCTTCTTGGGCACCAGAAAGTAGTGGGAGTAACATCCACACCCTACTTCTGGCCCAGGAACGCGCTCGATGCCCCTCTTGGCCAAGAGGGCCGTGACTTCCTCTTGCAGAAGTTGCAAGTGATCCCCCAACACGCGGTGGCATTGCGGTGGCATGGATGGAGGGGATGCCTCGAAGGGGAGGGAGTAGCCCCTTCGGACAATCTGCAGCACCCACCTGTCCGAAGTGACTGTGCGCCAGTGGGAGAGGTGATAGTGAACCCTGCCTCCCACAGGCATCACATGGGCCTGAAAATTCGGACTAGGAAGGTTTAGAGGCAGGCGCTGCTGCGGGAGGTGTGGACTGGCCTGCCGTGGTCCCCGACCGCCGCCACGGCGGTTTCCACGTCCGCGCTGTTGGACATTCTGCGGCGCGTGGCTGGCAGTACGTGTGGGGGCGCCCCTTCCGTGGCCACGAAAGGAGCGAAAGGCACCCGATTGCTGGCGTGGGGCCGTGAGGCCCAAGGACTTGGCCATAGCCCTGGAGTCCTTGAAACGTTCCAGCGCATGGTCTGCCTTTTCGCCGAAGAGGCGACGGCCATCAAACGGCATGTCCAGTAGTGTGGCCTGGACATCGTCCGAGAAGTTGGCGGACCTCAACCAGGCGTGGCGTCGAACCGCCACTGTCGTTGCCATCGCCCTGCCCAGTGAGTCCGTGGTATCCAGCCCACACCGGATAGAAAAGCGGGCTGCGTCTCTGCCTTCCGCAAGGGCTTGGCTGAGTTTAGCCTGGACCTCCTCGGGCATTGTGGCAGCACCTCCGCAACCGTGTCCCACAGAGTGTGGGTGTAGCGGCCCAAGAGACAGGCGGTATTCACAGACCGCAGCCCTAAGCTAACAGACGAGAAAACCTTCTTCCCGAACTGTTCGTATCTCTTGGATTCCGTGTCGGGCGGGGCCGACGGGAATGCGGTCTGTGAGTTTGAGGCCTGGATGACCAGACTCTCGGGGGTGGGGTGGGTGGACAAAAAGCATGGGTCACCCGGGGCCGGGCGGTAGCGTCTGGCCACGTTCCTATCCACAGGCGGACCTGTGGCGGGCTTGGACCAAGTGCCCACAAGAACGTCACACAAGGCCTCATTGAATGGCAGCAGAGGCTCACTGGAGCTTGACTGCGGTTTGAGGACCTCTGTGAGGAGGTTAGTCCTCACAGCCGCAACGGGGAGCTTAAGGTTTAAGGCCTTAGCTGCCTTCGTCAACACTACACTATATGTAGAGCCCGTCTCCGAAGCCACAGTCGGAGGTGAGCTAAATCCAGTGTCTGGCGAAGTGTCAAGACCACTGGCCACCCCCAGCTCATACGTCCAGTCCTGTTGAGATTGGCAATCTAGTGCCAGAGGGTCCTCGGACCCCTCCCAATCTTCCTCGTCACCTGTGTCCTGTAAACCAGGATTAGCAGACAGGGCCTCCTCGTGGAGATAAAAATCCCCAAAGGCCGACGGAATCGGCGCCCAGCGGCGCCCTTCCGGTGCCTGAGTCGGACCGTAGGAAACATTGGGGGCAGCAACCACAGTGGGCGCCGGGGGCGACACCCTTGGGGACGGCGCCGGCGAGGTCGTAAGGTCGACTGGCGACGTCCCGGATCTGGAGCCGGATCCGGCGAGGTCCTGCGGCGCCGAGACCAAAGTCGCCGGCGGCGTCGGGGCCGAAGCGCCCGATCCGTTAGAACATCCAGACGGAACCGTTGGGCCCGAAGGCGCCACGGGAACCGACTGAGGAGGGAGGGCCCTCATGGCCATGAGGTACCTCTCGGCCTCCTCCGGCGTCGCGCCGTGCCCAGGGACCTGAAGGTGTGGGGCAGGCGGCGACACTAGCGACTCCCGCGGAGCCGCGTGGGCTGTGTCGCCCGAGCCCCCGGCCGAATCGTGCGAGCGTCGGGGTGGGTTGGAGGATCGATGACGTCGCTCCGACCTCTCATGCCTCTTACCTGAGGACTCGGAACCAGACGATCGGTGTCCATTCCTGGAGCTTCGATGACTCCGACCTCGCGACCTGTCCCTTGACCTCCCGTGGGACCGGGACCTGGAGCGGCGCGGGCCGACTGCCTCAGCTCGAGTCGCTTGCGGGACCGCTCCCGCCTAGCCTTCGACGTCAGGGCCCGGCAGTCGGAGCAGGTTCGATCATCATGGTCGAGGCCTAAGCACTTCGGACCGGCGATGGGGGTCCGTGACCGACATGAGTCGGTCGCACTTCGAGCAAGGCTTGAACCCGGGCATCCCTGGCACCGATGGAGTCAAAGACTCGACAAGAAAGAGTGATCAAAAAGTTCAGTCAAAAATTGACTGGGGGTAGAGCTTCTTCCGGATCTGCGCTAGCTGGCGCGGAAAAAAGAAGAACTGACGTCAGCGCGCATGGGCAGCGTCTAAGTACTCCGACGACGTCATTCCGGCGCTCACGACGCCGGACGCGGAGCCGCAGTCGACGCCTACCGACGCGCAGGGGTATTGCTACGCACAAATTTTCTGGATCCAGTCTGACGCCTTGGGATATTCTAAGGTAAGGAATCTATCACTAACGTGTCTCTTTCAGATACCTGGCTATTCGATAAGTAATGCACCCACCCTCCCTCAAGCGCCTTGAGACCCTCTGGGTGAGTAGTGCGCTATACAAATTCCTGAACTTGAACTTGAACACCCTTTGTGTTGCACCGTCCAATCCATAGCAGTGGCATCGGTGGTACCGGAAATCTATTCAGAATTCAACGCCGTGTTCAATGAGGAAGAAGAAACTAAACTACCACCACATCGTACGTACGATTGTCGCATTGACTTGATACCTGGGGCTGAACTTCCTAACAGTAGGATATACGCGCTGACCTCAGCCGAAACTGAATACTTAAAAAACTATCTGGATGACATGTTGCAAAAAAGGTTCATCAGATATTCAACATCCCCGGTGTCCTCGCCTTTGTTTTTTATCCCGAAAGGGGAGGGTGGCTTGAGGGCATGCCTGGATTACCGGGCTTTAAACAAGATCACCATAAAGAATAAATATCCACTGCCACTCATCCCTGTCCTGCTGGACCAAGTGCGAGGAGCAAAAATTTTCACAAAGATAAACTTAAGAGGAGCCTATCATTTAATTTGGATCAAAACGGGCGACGAATGGAAAACTGCGTTTCGCACCAAATTCGGATTGCATGAGTATTGTGTCATGCCCTTCGGATTATGTGGTAAATGTATAAGGGGGGTCCCCGTGGGAGAAAGATATGAACAATAATAAATTAAAAATTTCAAAAGACTAAGGTGGTGGTTCAAAAAGGAAGGAATGTTGTCATTTATTCAACAACACATCATTATAATTGGTGAAACATTGTTGCAATCATTACAAGAGAAATGAAAATTCGGAAAATGAAATGGCCCCAATATGGGAAAAAGGGAAGGGAAAGGGTGTGCTCAAAGGTTGTGAGAAAGGTTAAGAATAGTACACAGACTTGAACATAATGTACATAAATACATAAATCAACAAGGAATTAGGAGTTGTTCCAAAAACCAAAGCAGCCTATATCAATTAAGGCAAGTCTTGAAAATGTACTTCAACTACGGACATTCTACGGTCACATGTGTGGTTCAGTGTGATACAGGGGATGTGCCGGACGTCCCAAAGTGAAGAGGCGTCGACGTTTCGACCCCTTTGTATAGGCTAGATTCAGTCCTTTGCCGGGCTTCATCAGGACCGTTACAGTGGGGGAAGGAACAGAAGGGGGCCGTCCTGTCTGAAAAATTTAAAACCAATATCAGAAATGGGGTATTAAGCTTAAAAGTTTCACAGTCACTGTCCTGTACACCATAAGGGTGGCTTATTGAAAACAAACTAATACCATGGAGTCCGGGTCATAAGGACCTCTGGACTGGAGGAACCAAGAGTTGAGTAAGCGATAAATCAAACTCACACTCAGTAGTGTACATCTGAATTATCAAAACGCACTACTTGATTGAACGAGGGAAACATTAGCCAACAGAAGAATAATGTCCACTTAGAGTATGTACGTCACTAATGAACTCAGTTCGGATTATGTAACGCGCCAGCCGTGTTTCAATATTTCATCAACTAAGTACTACGAGAATGTCTTGATGTTTTCGTCATCGTGTACATTGATGACATCTTAATCTATTCACAAACTGAAGAAGAACATGTGGTACACGTGAAAAGAGTGCTGAGAAAACTACAAGAGAATTCCTTGTTCGCCAAGTTGGACAAAACCACTTTTCACACTGATACCGATCGATTTTTTGGGTTTTGTAATATCGCCCCAGGGGATTCATATGGATCCCAAGAAGACGAAGGCGTTAATGGATTGGTCCAGTCCAACTACAATCAAGGAGGTGCAGTCCTTTCTAGGATTCTCAAACTTCTATAGACGATTCATAGATCACTTCTCTGACATCATCGTCCCTATAACCAAATTGCTCAGAAAGGGTACCAAGTTCTCTTGGAATGAAGAAGCGGAACAGGCGTTCCGTAACCTCAAAGATAAATTCATGTCTGCCCCAATTATTCGTCATGCCGACAACACCTTACAGTTTTTCTGGAAGCTGATGCTTCTCAATCAGCTGTTGGAGCTGTCTTATCTCAGAGAGACCCAGGGACTGGGCAACTACATCCGGTCGCGTACTTCTCAAAGACTCTGCTTCCTGCCGAGCAAAATTATACTATAGGCGAAAGAGAACTCCTTGCCATCAAGCTATCCTTTCAGGAATGGAGGCATTACCTGTTAGGAACTCCACACGTCATCACTATCTTTTCTGACCATCGGAATTTACAGTTCTTCAAATCTGCCAAAGCCCTTACACCAAGACAGATGCGTTGGGTATCCTTCTTTAGCGAATATGATTTTATAATCACTTATAGACCTGCAGCCCAACATGGCAAGGCCGATGCTCTCTCAAGAATAAACTGCCTTATCATAGAGCCCACAAACAATGCACTCCTATTATTCCAGAACATAAAATCATTGGAGCAGAAGAACACCACTCCAAGTCCTTTTTGGAAAACTTAAGAGAACAATACGCATTGATCAATGAACAAGACTGGAAGAAGAATACACTGAATACCGTCAAAGAAGGGTTATATTTCCATGACAACAGATTGTACATACCCCTTCCCACCCTGCAAACACAAGTCCTAGAATGGTGTCTCAACAGTGTGCTGGCAGAACATCCAGGGACAGCCAAGACGGTTAGTTTATGTCAGAGATGGTTCTGGTGGGATCACATAAACAAAGACACAACGGCTTATGTTAAAGCTTGTTCAGTTTGTGCCAGGCAAAAGGCTTCCCATTGTGCACCCACAGGACTGCTAAAGGTCATACCTGCTCCTCCCAAACCATGGCATACAATAAGTATGGATTTCATAACAGAACTGCCCAGTAGTAAGGGGTACAACACCATACTGGTAGTAGTTGACATGTTATCCAAGATGGCCCATTACGTCCCTTTGAAAAAGATACCATTGTCACAAGAGTTAGTACATAGCTTCATAGCTCAGGTAATCCGCTTACATGGCACTCCAGCAGTTATTTTTTCGGACAGGGGCCCTCAATTTGTTTCCAAATTTTAGAGAGGAGTGTGCTCAGTGTTGCAAATGGATCACAGATTGTCCACAGCCTATCATCCCCAGACTGATGGACAGACTGAGAGGACCAATCAGACACTGGAGCAATACTTACGTTGTCTCCTGACCAGTTTACCTTCCACTTGGTTGGAAGCTTTACCATTGGCCGAATTCGCATACAACAACGCAACACACTCATCTATAGGAGTGTCCCCTTTTTATTTCAACAATGGACACCATCTAGGGTTCCTCCCTATCCCTTTCCCGAATGATCTTGACAATATCCCTGCATTAAAAGAACACCATCAACACATAAAGACGGTTTGGGAAAACGCCATTCAAGAATTAAACAAAGCCAAAGAAAACATGAAACATCAGGCAGACAAACATTGTAGAGAGGAACCACACTATGATGTAGGTGAAAATGTATGGTTATCCACCAAAAACCTCAGACTTCCTGGATCGAAGAAATTACAGCCTTGCTTCATTGGTCCCTATCCCATCAGCAAAGTCATAACCCCAGTTACTCTCAAATTGCAATTGCCCTCACACATTAAGATTCATCCTGTTTTCCATTGTTCCCTACTCAAGAAATACACCCCCCGCTGAAACCCGAACAACCTCCTCCTCCGGTAGTGATAGAAGGGGAGGACGAATTCGAAGTACAACAGATCCTAGATTCTAGAAGACAGAGAGGAAAACTCCAATATCTGGTAGACTGGGTTGGGTATCCTCCAGAAGACAGGACCTGGGAACATGCAGAGGATGTACATGCTCCTAGATTGATAAGGAGGTTTCACCGATTGCATCCTTTGAAACCCGGCCCCGGGGGGATTCTTTTGAGGGGGAGAACTGTTAGGGGTGGTCGGATTTGACCTCATAAACGAGTGTTCAACGTAGATTCCACAGGGCTAAATTGGAGTTCTCCTTCCAGCATTTCTTATTGAACTCCATGAGAACTATGTGGAGTCCTTTTGTGACATTCCCTAAACATCGTGCTGGGTTGTGTTGGCAAACTTTCGAGACGCTCCCTAACTAAGTGAAAAGGGAGTCTCACCCGCGAATCATTGCTTGGCTTACTGCTTGGTTAGTGACCACGCCCCTCTTTACTCAGCGTCCTGCTTTGTGAGGTTCCCGTAGCGTTCTTGGTTCCTGTCTGCCTTCCTGTTCAAGTTTGTTCCCTGATTACTGAGCCCGTGGTATTTTCTTTGTTTCCCTGTTGGATTCCCGGTATTTCTTCCCTACCCTTTACCCCGAATTTCGCTGCCTAATCTGTTCCCGATACTTAGTCTCCCTGTCTCCCTTCCCGCTTCTCAGTTCTCCCCGGTGCCTTGCTCGACTTTCCGCCTTAGCGACTTGTTCTGTCCCTACGCCCCTTTAATGGTGATTGGTTCGTCTTCGGGCCATTCTTTCCGCTCCGTTCCACTCGGTCTTCAGTTTATGAGTGGACGGAGGCTTTCTCTGGTCATTAGCGTTTCTGTGTTTGTACATGTCCACGCGCTCCACTCTGTCTGCAGTTTACGAGTTGGATGCATTGTGCGTACTCCGTGTGTTGTCTTGTTGAGTGTACACCCGCTCCGCTCCGTCATAACTTCCAAGAGTCGGACGTGGTGTATGTATTTGTGCCTGTTGTATGTTCTGTGTTTACCCACTCCGCTCTGTCTTTAGTTTATGAGTCGGAAGTGGGAGTTGTTGCCGTGCCACTTTGTCTTTAGCTCCATAAGTGGTACGAGTCTGTCATCTGCTGCTCTGGTGGCCCAGTCTTGCTCAGTCTTCAGTTTATGAGCAGGACTGGAATAGTTTACCTTCTTGCTTGGATGTATCCCTTGCTGAGTAGTCATCCAGGTTCCCTTCACTACCTCCTGGTTCGTGACTTTTGACTACTTGCTTATGCTCTGACGCTCACCTGGTGAGGTAAGTGGAATTCTATATTGAACACTTGTGTACTAGTCCTGCAAATTACTAGAGAGTTTAGTCCTATTGTATGTTTAGTACAGCCATCTCCTGCCATCGAGACTGCAGCTACAACGTCCCTGCTGGGGGAGAGTTGGTATACTCCCTGGGAAATTCCCGCCACACTTTTTGGGAGCAACTGACTTTGAGTGAGTTATCTCTTCTCACTTGGGTCGTTGCTGTTTGGAAGTGTGGGGGACATTAGTCTTTGCTCCAGTGGACTTCCATCCTCCTCAACAGGGGAGGACCCTATATGTGTGTGTGTGTATATATATATATATATATATATATATATATATATATATATATATATATATATATATATATATATTTGCCCCGAGTGTCACCCGGTCCCAAACCAAAAGAAGCCGCCACTCCAGTCAATCCATTTTTAAGAAGCAAGTAGATTTATTTTTCGATCCTCTACAGCATACCTCACAGCAAAAACCAACGCGTTTCGTGAGCTCACCACTCACTTGATCACGGTTGTTACAAACACTGTTTGCTGAAAATAATTTAAAAAGGGAGTCCCTCCCACCTCGGTCACATGATTACAACCATACGTTTTCTATCACAATGGCCTTCTGGGACTTGTAGTTTCAAAATTGCATAATGTAATTTCACATTAAATACAAAGAAAATCAGCTTGAATACCCTCTCCCTGCTGATAAATAATTTTTAAAGTGATATAATTTCAAAAACGACATTGTCTCTTTGTGAGTTAGAAAAAACAATAATAATTCTGAATCATTTGTCATTATCAGACATTTAAAATAACGGTCGGGTTACTTGCTTCTGTCTAGTTACTGCTGACATGTTAAATGCCCTCAAGTGGGCTGACTCAATCATGTTAGTCCACATTTTTATTATCCCCTCCCTTATTGTGCCTCATTTTTGTTATTGTTCATATTGTTTTTACCCTGAAAAAAGAAGTGATTGAGAGGTTGTTCTTTCCAACATTTTTGCATTTGACAATTTTTGAAAAAAATCTCTATAAACCTGAAATTTATAATGATAAGCAGGGTTCTATGTATTCCTATCAGTCACTCCTATGGCAGGCCTTAACAATCCTGAAGGCAGAGTGCTTGGAATCATGTGAGATGGTGCTCTGGCATGAGCTGAGCCCGTCTGCAGCTTGCGGAACCAAGTCCTAATAGCTGTTCTATGATAACGCGTACCATATACTCTTAAGTGCATTATAATCCTCGCGGTTATATGCCAACTCTGGTATCGCTTTATCAAAACATGTCGAGTAAGGTGTCATACGAATTGGAATACTAACCCCTCGCCAATTTTGGCGACGGGGTTAGCATTCCACCCTTCTAGAGGGACACGACATGTATGTAACTGTGAACCCCGGTTAAAGTTAACTCGAGCCTCAGCATCACAAAATGGATGCTGCCACCACAGACACAAGTCTGACCTCCTGCTGCTGGGAGTCCTTCCAGCGAGGAGAGTTTGGACAAAGGGTTTCCTGTCAGGGGCGGTGCTAGCACCATCCCAGACAGTGTTTTGTGTATCCTGGGTAGGCAGGGCTGAATAGGAAGGTGACTGCAAGTGGCACCCCGGTGCTCACTATGCATAGGCCGGCTAGAACCAGTTCCAGGGGCACACCAGCCCCATAGCTGGGGAAAGTCCGGCATGGGAGAGGGGTGTAACCACCCCCTTCCTGGTCCCACCCATGGGCAGGACCTAGTCCCGTACCAGCCCCTTTCTTTAGTATAAAGGTGGGAGCGGGGACCCTTCCAAATTAGATCATCTTTGAATCCTGAAACTACTTTCTACGAAAGGAACTCAAGACTTCTTCCTAAGATTTCTCCCTTGTGACTAAGGAGTAGTCACCCTGCATCTGCGGGCACCAACTAAGCAACCTGCGGTTTGCTGCACGTCCTTCCTCCGGAATCCGACCGACCAGCACGACGAGACCCGGCTTCCCTGGCACCTCTGACCTCAACCTGCATTATCAGCCCAGCTGAGATTCGTAGGTGTGACGAGACCTCGAGGGACCGGCCATCTTCAGAACTGCACTAAGCTTATCCAGCACGACAGCCGAGGGATCCTCGAGTGAGTGCTTTGGGGTTCGAGAAGCCCTAACGCTGAGCAGCTCCAGCACCGAAGTCCAGCCCCCCAGCATCCACGAGATCTGCGTGGGGCCCTTCTGCTCTTTGCTGCTCACCGCGTTGTCCGGCTACTTGCCTGCTGGCTTGTGGCCATCCTGACGACGAACGACGACATTTCCAACGCTGGTCTGGTTGCTCCAGACTGGCCCTTGCTCCCCTCCAACCGAGGAGCACCCCGGACCCTCCTGGTCCACTCCAGACGCCATTTTAAGTCCACCGCGTGGGCTTGCATTTGCCAAGAGTGGATGCCCCAATCCTGGGTCCAGCGACGTCGACAGCAGATATCTTCGTGGGACAGCTCGCACCTCCATCCTGGTCGCCGACAACGCCTCCTGGTCCGAGAGACTGCAGAGCCCAGCGTCGACCACTCACCTGGTCGAGGTGACTTCATCCGGTGCCATCCTGGTGCCCACACAATCACTGGCTAGTGATTAAGAACTGAGTCCCCTCTGCTTACAGGTATCCTCCATCACCGATCCAGGCTTGGATCACATCGAACTTCATCACTGGTCGCCTGCCAGCAACTTCTTCTTTCAGGCTCCATAGACTGCAACGAGGATTCCTGACGTCTTTTCAGACCTATGCAGCCGCAGCCCCTGGGCTAGGTAACCTGAGCATTTCGGTGCTCCAGCATAGCTTAACTATCCAAAGGTCCAGATCCTTTCTCGTTTCAGCTCTACCTAGTCTGATTCGTCTGATAACACTAACTTTACGAAATCTAGCATCCATAGACTTTGTCCCGCATCCCGCGTGAGAGTGGACACTCTACACCCGATCTCCCTAGGCCTCCTGCTAGTAATCTGAAGGTTCAGTAGTCCAGTCCTAGCGATCCTAAAGTCTATTAGAGTAGTACTTGCCTGCTAGTAATTTCGCATTCCACTTTTAGAGTATATGGTTTTTCGTGCCCCTCGGGCATTTGTGTAAATTGTGCGACTTTCAGTATTTCTTTAAGAGCTTTGTATTGTGCTTAGCGCCCTGTCCTCATAAAGAGTCCAGGGCTGTTGTGTTCAAAATAAATATCCTTTTTCATAACAACTTGTGTGGTGTCCTTTCACTTGGTGTTCAAGGGGTATATGTGATGGTATAACAGCTGGCTTAACACGCCCTCTAGAGTCTAGCCTAAAGACTGCTCTTGTCCATGCTACTAGGATAGCTGGTCTACGGTTGACTTACAACCAATCATCAATAAGGGTCATTTGGACTGATACATAGTGATCACTAGAATAGTGAGCACTGCATATCAGGCCAATTTCTCACAGTGTAGATAGAAGCAAAGACTGTACCACAAGTGTCACAGTCCTCCACATGTGGTGCGATCCCCATTGGGAGGCAGATAGTCAGAATTCTGTGTTTTTCATGTGGGGTAGTATCAGGAAATACTGCCTCTATCTGGGCGATTTTTTGAGCCAACCAGAATGGAATTTGTTCCCGTTTTGCAGGTGTTTTACAAAGTCATGATTGTAAGTTCTGTGGTGTAATCCTGTTTGTGTTCCCCTGATGCGGGGTCAGTTGTGGGATGTTAGTTGCTGGTTGGACTGTTGCAGTCCGCATAACATATTGGACCAATTGTCTATGTATTTTAAGTTAGCTAAAAGTTCCCGGTCCGACATTTTATCAATGTCTGGGTGTGGTGTGTAGCTGGCTAGAACCGGCCATGTGGCTCCTGGTCTACCTAGTGGACCGTGCCTGGTGATGTGATTTTGATGTTTTAGGGCACCTTTAAACCAGAGCAGGTGCTCTTGGTATGTTAGTGGGATTTTAACATCCTTGGAAGGAGTGTATATATCCGGAGGTTCCTCTATTTTGTAATAGTGGAAGTCTTTTGTCACAGCGTGTGCTGCTGGAAATGTATCCATGAATAGAATACCTCTGTCTGCCGAAACTCATGTGCCTCTATCACGAATATGATTGTGCCACCTCTTGGTGATAGTCCATTCTCTATAAGTTTAGTTCTTCTTATATTGACCGGAATGATTATAGCATTCGGGTAATTTTCTCGAAGACTTAAGTCTTCTGCTAAGAGTCTAGCTGCTAATGCTTCTTTCTCTCTTTCGTCTTCACTTTCTCCCATTTTACTGACAGAAAGTTTTGTTGCAGATCAAATTTCAAAGAAAAACAGATTAGCTGCACAATATTTTGGAACATTGTATCCTTCAACGTTGACTAAACCAAGAACTAATACAAAGGATTCTCCTCCTACTAAGTTCCGGCGGATATTAACCTTTCACCCACTCCAGACGTCTATTGGAGTTTTTACTTGAAAAAAGGGGTCTGTGTGAAAAGCACGACTGAGTTACTCTAGTGTCTTGCGTTAGATTATCGCCTTACCAAACGTTGGGTGCCATGTAGTGTAGTTCCTATTTTCCCAATAGGCTCTGCGCATTGGAATAACATAAACAGCAGTGTAGACGTAGGAATGAGGTCATCTAGGTCTATACTGACTATGTTAGGCTTAATTAGTTTTGCCAGCTAGCTCAGAGGTCACTAGAAACTTTCTAGAATGAGCAGGGAGGAACGAACTTCCCTGATTAGACAAGAAGGGATTCAGTTTCTGACAACCGCATAAACATGACAACTTTGCTCCCTCAGAATAAAGAGTGTATCTCTAGAGTCGTGTGAAAACAATGGACGGCTATTTCACTCAGTCAATCATGCATGCTTAGTTTCACCAGAGTGGAGAGAAATAGAGAGACGGGCTTTTTCAATAAAAAGGCGTTATTTTATTGAGCAGTCTTATATCTCATGCAAGAGAAATGAATTGCCACAATTGCAATACTTATCATAAAGTAAAGTGCGTACAGTAAAAGTAGTACTATGAAATAATACTGTAAAAGCATTGATATGGTTTCTTAGCCATATGATACTTAAAATATATAAAATATATACATACATAAAAACATTGACTAACGAACTCAACTGGTGCTTCTAAGACACGCCTACCCCAGTGTACCTGACCTAAGCCTAATATGTGGGAAGGAGTAAGTAAGTATCAGTTTTAAGTTAAAGTTAAGTTATTTGCCAAGTATCAGAATCAAGAATTCTCTCCAAGGTTTTAATCAGCTCCGTACCTTGGTTATAGAATGAAGGAGGTCTTGTATCTCGCTTCTCAGGACTCAATCTCCCAGCAACCCGCGAGGGTATCTCGGGAACACCGGAGCTGGATTTTCTCGGCGTGAGAAAAGGCAGCTTCTCCAGCACGTCAAAAAGGGCTGGGCGGCTTCCTTCGGCTCGGGCAACAGCTGGGCTCTCGGACAAGTAGAACGTCGCTCTGCTCCCCACCACCGTGTGTTTGCTTAAGGCAACGTTGGTATATTTATACCTGAAAGGTGTTGGGTTTGACGTAAGGTTGGAGATAAGACGTCATTGAGAACTAACAGTTCTTGCTGGACTCTAGGAGTTCTTGTGCAAATCAAAACAAAAGCAGGAGGGGGATTCCCGGGCTGCTGGAGGCTTGGTTTGTTTAAAGAACGCGTTGTGCTTTCTAGGAGTCTATGGGAGTAGTCTTGCCGTGCTTTGGACTGCATGGGCTATTACTAAATATGGATCTGATTCTTATGCCTTTATAAGGGTACTTATTTATTAAAACCACATAAGGGCATGAATCGGGAATATCGAGGTAGGGTCCTAGATAGAAATACACCAAAGCCAATAGATCAAATTTATAAATGAATAAGCACACCAGTCCTAATGGCTTTGCCAATGGTGGATTAATTAATTCTGATACGCATTTGTTAGCACTGTAGAACGTTTTCTGCATAACTGTCAAGGACAGCTGAAGATTATCTGTAACAAACACACATCACATGCTATCGTTAGCCTCTAGTAGTGGGTAGCTTGCTCCCTGTACTTTGTTCCGTTACTTTGTCCTTCTGCTATGCAGCAACACAGCTCTCCCTACTTATTTGCCTGGCACAGACAAGTAGGGCAGTAGGAGCAAGGTGGAGGTGCATGGAAACAAGTGGTAAGTGGGGAATGGAGTCATGCCAAGGAAAGTGACAAATAAAAAAATCTGAAGATCGTACCAGACCACAAACAACAACTTCCCACCAATCCCTTCAATGTGTTCCACCAAGCTTTTCACTTCTGCCCCACCATTGCTTACATCGCCCTCATCTGCCTTACATGGAATTAAAAAAATTAAAGGTACCTTGGATAGCCAACAGTGGGATATGTAAAATAATAGGATCCCTCACTGAAAAAAGTTAAGGAGGGATCCCCTAAATAGTCAATGAATCATGCCACCTCTCAGATATACAAAGAGTCTGGACTAACTAACCAGGGGCCACTGAAGAGTTGAGGCTTCAATGAACTGCAGGAGCATGCATTATGGCAGAGTAGAAATGCGTTATTTACCTGTAACTGCAGTTATCCAGTATTGACGTGAAATACTATTTTATCCAGTATTATGGGTGTCTTTCATAGATTCACATGCCTGAATCAGAGTAGCAAGCAATACAATATGCACATTTCTGATGGAACAGCATATACCAGTCTTTAGATAATACATATCATGCGACTATGAGCCATCAATAAATCACAAGAAATAAGTAAATAAATGTGCATACCAGCGAAGGATGGCGGGAAGGAGGAAGGCTCACCTCATTGGAATAGATGGCGAAGCACAGCCTGGCCCACTGCTGCATCCTGCATCAGTTCCGTATCCAGGCAATAGTGCCTGGTGAAGGTATGCGGCGACTTCCATGTCGCCGCTCTGCAAATGTCCAGTATTGGCACCCCAGCGAACAGTGCAGCCGATGTGGACACAGCTCTTGTAGAATGAGCTCTTACTTTTGAGGGCAATGGCTCTGTTGTGGCAAAAGGCAATTGCCGAAGATATCCATCTTGAAATACTTTGTTTGGAAAGCGGCATGCCTTTCCTTGGCCTACTAAAGGCGATGAATAGCTGATTTGTTTTCCTGAACTGCTTTGTTTTGTCAAGGTAAAATTGAAGACACCTTTTCAGGTCCAGAGAGTGCAGAGTTCTTTCAGCTGCAGTGCTGGGATTTGAGAAGAATGATCGGAGGACTACAGGCTCATTTAAATGGAAGTCCGACGGGACCTTAGGAAGAAACCGAGGATTAGTTCTTAAAACCACTCTGTCTTCCTTAAACTGCATGAAGGGATCTTGCATGGAAAGAGCCTGTAGTTCACTGACCCTTCTTGCTGAGGTCAGTGCCAGTAGGAGGGCTGTTTTCCAGGAGATGCTATTGATATCTGCCGTGTGGATGGGTTCAAAAGGGTGTTTCATTAATTGGTTGAGGACCACATTGAGATGCCATGTTGGAGGAACCCTCCGTGGCCTAGGAAAGGATCTGTAGAGTCCTTTAAGGAATTGTTTTATCAACCTGTGTGACCAGAGAGAGGGCCCTTTTGAAGTTCCGTGAAATCGCCGCCAAATGAACTCTGATGGAGGCGTGTGCAAGGCCCGACTATGCCAGGTGTAGCAGATATGGTAGTAGTTGCTCCGGAGTAGCCTGGAAGGGATGTAAACTTTTGTCCTTACACCAGATGCAAAAGCGTTTCCACTTTAAGGAATAGGTTTTGTTTGTGCTCTCCGCTCTTGCCTTCGCGAGGACATCTTTGCACTCCTGCGGGATGTCTAGCTGGCAGAACTCTCGATACTCAGGAGCCAAGCCGATAACCTGAGTGATTTCAGATTCGGGTGCTGTACTTGGCAGTTGGACATCGTGAGTAGGGATGGATGTTGAAACAGACGGATAGGGATTGAGAGGCGATGGAGGTCCGTGAACCAATGCTGCCTCAGCCAGAACGGGGCAATCAGAATCGGAGTGCAGTGCTCTGTCTTCATCTTCCTGAGGACTCTTGGTATCAGTGGGAATGGCGGAAGGGCGTACGCAAACACGTTGCGCCAAGCGATGGAAAATGCATTTCCGAGGGACCTTAACTGGGGATGCCAACTTGCGAAGTTGCGGCATTTGGCGTTCTCCCTGGTGGCAAAAAGGTCGATCTGCGGTGTTCCCCATTCCGAAAAGATGTGATCTAGCACCTCTTGGTCGAGCTCCCATTCGTGGGACATAGATCTCTGTCTGCTTAGAGCATCTGCTATGACGTTGTCCTTGCCTGGGACGTTCTCCGCTTTTAACGTGATACTGTGGAGCACAAGCCAGTTCCAAATTTTCTGCGATTCGAGAGATAGTGTGAGCGAACGCGTTCCTCCTTGCTTGTTCAAGTAGTGCATCATCGTAGTGTTGTCGGTCCTGACGAGCACTGGGGAGTTCTTGATGCGCGGTAGGAAGGCCTGCAGAACTCGAAAAACTGCCCTCAGCTCCAGGAGGTTGATATGGAGCTGCGTTTCCTGGTCCGTCCACTTGCCGCTGATCTGCAACTCATGGAGGACAGCTCCCCATCCCTCTAGAGAGGCGTCCGTTGTTACCACATGTGGGGCTGCAGGAAGCTGGAACGGTAGCCCTTGTGAGAGGTTCTTGAGCGACCTCCACCAGAGTAAGGCCTTGGTCATTTACTGAGTTATCACAATGCGATCCTCGAAAGAACCTGTGCTTTGATTCCATTGCCTGATCAAGGCCTCCTGCAGTGGGCGCATTCTGAGCAGACAGTGGGGAATAAGCAGGATACACGAGGACATCATCCCCAAGAGGGACTTGAAAGTACGGACCAGTAAAGTTTTCTTTGAGGCCACGGAGATGGCCAGAGCGATAAGCTTGTGCTTTCTCTCCTGAGATGGGAATGCTTTTGAACGTTCCGTATCCAATTTGCCCCGAGAAAGGTAAGAACTCGGGAGGGTTGTAGAGTAGACTTCTCGTGATTGAGCATCAGGCCCAGGTGCTGAAAAGATTGAGACAGGCGCTGGAAGATTTGGCTGCACCTGTCATAGATGGTGCTTTCACCAGCCAGTCGTCCAGATATGGGAAGACCTGGTTTCCATGCTGTCGTAGGAAAGCTGCCACTGGAGAGAGGCACTTGGTGAATATCCGAGGTGCCGACTTGAGGCCAAATGGGAGGACACAGAATTGATAGTGTTGGCCTGCCACTGCGAATCTGAGGAATTTCCTGTGGCCTTTGTGAATAGGGATATGATAATATGCGTCTTGCAGATCTAAAGACGTCATGAAGTGCCCTGAGATCTAAGATGGGCCTCCATTTCTTCCGTTTCTTTTGTATCAGAAAGAAGTGGGAATAAAATCCCTTTCCTCTGTGAGCTGATGATACTCGCTCTATTGCTCCTTTCTTTAACATAGAAGAGACCTCTTGAAGGAGTAATCGTAAATTCCTGTGTTGCATTTTGCGAGGAGGAGTTGTCGGGGGAATTGATTTGAATTCCAGCGAATGTCCGAATTGGATCAATTGGAGCACCCACCGATCTGTTGTAATTAATCTCCAACTGTTGAGGAAGTGTGTCAGTTTTCCTCCAAGTTTGAAAAAATGAGATTGTGGATGGACTGGCTGCTGGAGAAGGTCATTGGCGTCCGCCAGTGGTTTTCCTTTGGTTTTTTCCCCTGTAGTTGGACTTTCCATACGAGGTCTGGTGACCTTGTTGCTGTTGTCGCTGTTGGAATTGCGACCGGCCCTGGGTATAGGAGTATGAGGATTTGTTTTGGTAAGATCCTTTGTAAGAGGACTGACCTCTACTCCTGCCCCCTCGAAAGGACTGGCTCCTAAACTGTAGTGTGCCAAGCGCCCTTGCCGTGTCAGTATCTTTTTTGATCGTTTGTAGGGCCTCATCGATTTTCTCTCCAAAGAGATGTTGGCCATCGTAAGGCATGTCCAGTACCTTAGTTTGGACCTCTTGGCGGAAAGAAGTAGCTTTGAGCCACCCTTGCCTTCGCAAGACCGCAGCCCCTGCCAGCTGTCTGAAGCCGGTCATTGCAACATCCATCGCACAATCAATAAGTTCCGATGCTGATGTTTAGCCCTCTTTAAGGAGTGATTGAACTTCCTCTGTCACGTTGTCTGGTAAGTCCGCCAGATACGGAGCAATATCCTCCCACAATTGCCTGTTGTAGCGGCCCAGTAGCGCAATGGAATTAGCTACTTTTACAGTCATGGCCGACGTGGTGGGAAAGTGTTTGCCAATACTGTCTAGTTTCCTGCCCTCCTTGTCCGGTGGAGCGGAAAATGGGGATGACGGATTCCTAGAATTTTTCTGTGCCGTCTGGGTAACCATAGAATCTGGCTTGGGATGACCATTAAAGCAGGCTGGCGCTGTTGACGGTGCCTAATACTTTTTGTCCAGCTGTGGTACCACTGCTGAGACTGAGGCTGGTGTCTGCATCAGCTGTTTTCCCTGTTCCCATATGTGTTCAATGATAGGAATTGATCTGGTCGTTTTCCTAACCGGGTCTTTAAAATCATATAGGAAACAGTCTGTTTCATGAGATTCCATCGTCATATGGAATCTTTTGGCCGCTCTCTCCACTAAATTGTGAAATCCGCCAATGTCCACTGGCGGTGAGTCTGAGGTAGTGGGCTCAGGTGTGGCAGGAGAAGGAGCGATGTAGTCCTCATCGTCTCTATTGTCAGACTGGTCATCTCGAACCTCTCCATCCTCCGGTTCTTCAACTTCCTCGTCAGAAGAGGGGATATCCTGCACTGGTTCTCTTTCCTGACGGACCACTAATGGTGGTGGTCTAGGCCGTGAAGATGGCGTCGGTCCAGATGCAGCTGGATTTGTCCCCGCTGATGGAGCAGAGGGCGATTCAGGAAATCGCTGCTTGTAGTATTGAATCAAGAACTGCAAGTCTGAAACTATAGACGCTGGAAGGCATACCATTGGCGTGACTTGCGTCTGAACTTGCGAATGCACCGTCTCCTCTGTAAATTCCACTTCATCCCCCTCATCATCAGTGCTTTGGCACTTCACTATTAGGTGTGAAGGACTGGTGGCCTGTCTGTCCAGATCCTCGTCTGAGTCATCGTCCTGCAGTAGGCGAGTTGGGGGCAACCTTTGCACCCTACTGGGAGACGTTAAGTCTGGTGTTATTGGCTTTTTTATGCCCCGTTTTCCCAGAGGGGTTTTATGCAAGCCGTCTGCCGGTGGTAATGGCCCGGTCGTCGATGGTGGGGTCGTAGACGCTGAATGGCAGCCGTCGACGGAGAAATCAGCTCAGATTGTTTCCATAGTGTCGACGATGACGTCGTTGACGGTGTCGTCGTTGACTGAATATCCATTGTCGTCGTTGGTGCCTTCGTCGACGGTGCCTTCGTCGACGGTGCACTCATCGACGGTGTCCTCTTCGCCGTTGGTGTCTTAGTCGACGGCACGCTCATCGACGAGAGAGTCTTCGTCGACGGCATAGGCGTTGACGGCCTTGTCTTCGTCGTCGGCACTGATGACGTCGTCGACGAAATCTTTATCGTCGTCGATGGCTTCTTAATGAGGATAATCGACGACACAGGCTTACCCGCCGACAACTATGGAGTAGTCGTCGTCGTCGATGAGAAGGCTGACGACGCCGTCGTCGTCGACACTCTCGTCGTCACATAGACTGGAGACACAGTCTTCTTCTGCGCCGAGGAGAGCGTCGACGAAGTCGTCATCGAGGACGGCGCAGGCTTCCTGAAGGCAGGAACCTCCTTGTCAGACGTTGTTGATTTTGCCTCAGAAGACTTTTTGATAGTCTTTTTAGGAGGAACGTCTGTAGGGCTAGGGGAAGTAACCCGTGGCCTCTTCAAGGATAATTTAGAGGAAACAGAGGCCATCTCACCGTCCTCTGAAGACTCCAGGTTGTCTCTGGTTTTCAACCTGTTCAGCCAGAGCAACAGTCGTCCCTCTGTCTTTTAGAGTTTTTGTAGAGAATGTTCTACAAATTCTACATTCTTTTGGAGTATGGTCATGCTTATCATCAAAATGGAGCCTCTTCTTACCACAAGAAGAGCAAGCTCTGAAGAGACCCTTCTTCTGTTGATCACCCATGGTAGAACTATGAAGAAAATATCCAATTTCTGTAAAGAAAAAAGTTTAAACAAGGAAACCTGAGGAGAACTCAGGTGGAGACTCCCCAGCACAATGTGCGGTAGAAAATCTGAGAGACTGAGGCACCTGACAGGAAGGTTCTAGAGGGAGGTGATAGCGGATTGGCTACCTTCTAGAGTTTGGTCCTTTTTACAAAAGGACTTAGATAGGCTACTAAGGTGAGGCCCTTAGGCCGATTTTTCTCTATATATGTCTATAGGACATTACTTTTCTATGTACCGGAGACTCCCGTCTCGACGACGGTGTAGGAGAGTGGGGTCTGCAATCCTATGGTCACCCCCGATTTTTGATTTTTGCTTCACTGGTTTATGACTTTCCCTGGCTGTGGGCCTGCTAATCAGACCCACAGCCTAGCTGTTCTCTCTCTAAATTGACACACGTGAACCTTAGGTGCATTTACCAATTGGTACTGGGCCACCTCATCAGTCCCTGTACAGCATACCTTAGGTATCCAGGGCATAGGTGTACCCAGGGCCTACCAGGGGCTGCAGCATGTATTATGCCACCCCTGGCTGGCCACCCAAATCTGACACAACTGGCTGTATGACAGCTGGGGCAAGGTGGTGTAATCACCATTTGCTTTAGATATAGTATTCCTATATCTAACCCTAAAACGGACACATGTATTCCTATCAGTCACTCCTATGGCAGGCCTTATCAATCCTGAAGGCAGAGTGCTTGGAATTATGTGAGATGGTGCTCTGGCATGAGCTGAGCCCGTTTGCAGCTTGCGGAACCAAGTCCTAATAGCTGTTCCATGATAACGCGTACCATATACTCTTAAGTGCATTATAATCCTCGCGGTTATTTGCCAACTTTGGTATCGCTTTATCAAAACATGTCGAGTAAGGTGTCATACGAATTGGAATACTAACCCCTCGCCAATTCTGGTGACGGGGTTAGCATTCCACCCTTCTAGAGGGACACGACATGTATATAACTGTGAACACCGGTTAAAGTTAACTCGAGCCTCAGCATCACAAAATGGATGCTGCCACCACAGACACAAGTCTGACCTCCTGCTGCTGGGAGTCCTTCCAGCGAGGAGAGCTCGGACAAAGGGTTTCCTGTCAGGGGCGGTGCTAGCACCATCCCAGACAGGGTTTTGTGTATCCCAGGTAGGCAAGGCTGAGAGGAAGGTGACTGCAAGTGGCACCCCGGTCCTCACTGTGCATATGCCGGCTCAAACCAGTTCCAGGGGCACACCAGCCCCTGAGCTGGGGAAAGTCCGGACAAGGGAGAGGGGTGTAACCAGCCCCCTCCTGGTCCCACCCATGGGCATGACCTAGTCGCGTGCCAGCCCCTTTTCTTAGAATAAAGGTAGGAGCGGGCCCCCTTCCCAAATTAGATAATCTTGAATCTTGAACTACTTTCCACGAAAGGAACTCTTGACTTTCTCTGAAGACTCTCCCTTGTGGCTAAGGAGTAGCCACCCTGCACCCGCAGGCACCACCTAAGCATCGCGGTTTGCTGCACGTCCATCCATCGGATCAAGACTGACCAGCTCGACGAGACCCGGATTCCCTGGCATCTCTGACCTCTACCTGCATCATCATCCCAGCTGAGATTCGTGGGTGTGACGAGACCTGAGGGACCGGCCACCTTCAAAACCTGCACGATGCTTAACCAGCACGACCGCCGAGGGATCCTCGAGTGAGTGCACTGGGGTTTGAGAAGCCCCAACTCAGAGCAGCTCCAGCACCGAAGTCCAGCCCCCAGCATCCATGAGATCTGCGTGGGGCCCTTCTGCTCTTTGCTGCTTACCGCGTTGTCCGGTCACTTGCCCGTTGGCTAGTGGCCCTCCTGACGACGTACAACGACGATTTCACCGCTGGTCTGGTTGCTCCAGACTGGCCCTTGCTCCCCTCCAAAAGAGGAGCTCCCCGGACCCTCCTGGTCCCCTCCAGACGCCATCTTGACTCCACAGCGTGGGCTTGCCTTTGCCAAGGTTTGTTGCTCCAATCCTGTTTCCAGCATCGCCGACAGCAGACACCCTCGTGGGACAGCTCGCACCTCCAGCCTGGTCGCCGACAAGGCCTCCTGGCCCGTGTGACTGCAGAGTCCAGCGTCGCCCACTCACCTGATCGCGGTGACCTCATCCAGTGCCATCCTGGTGCCCAAACAATCACTGGCTAGTGATTAAGAACTGAGTCCCCTCTGCTTTCAGGTCGTCTCCATCACCGATCCAGGCTTGGATCACTACGAACATCTTCACTGGTCGCCTGCCAGCAACTTCTTCTTTCAGGCTCCATAGACTACAACGAGGATTCCCGACGTCTTTTGAACCCTATGCAGCCGCAGCCCCTGGGCTAGGTAACCCGAGCATTTCGGTGCTCCAACGCAGGTTCACTATCCAAGTGTCCAGATCCTTTGTCGTTTTAAGTCTACCTAGTCGGATTCGTCCAAAAACAGTAACTTTAGAAATACTAGCCTCCATAGACTTTGTCCCGCATCCCGCGTGAGAGTGCACACTCTGCACCCGATCTCCCTAGGCATCCTGCTCCTAACCTTAGGGTTCAGTAGTGTAGTCCTAGCGATCCTGAAGCCTCTGGATCTTGTTACTTACCTGCTAGTATTTCGCATTCCACTTTTAGAGTATATGGTTTGTCGTGCCCCTCGGGCATTTGTGTAAATTTTGCAACTTGAAGTATTTTCGTAAGAGTTTTGTATTGTGCTTAGCTCTCTGACTCATAAAGAGTTCAGGGTAGACTTGCTATAAATAAATATACTTTATTTTTCATAACAACTTGTGTGGTGTCCTTTCACTTGGTGTTCAAGGGGTATATGTGATGGTAAAACAGCTGGCTCAACACGCCTTCTAGAGTTTAGCCAAAAAGACTGCTTTTGTCCAGGCTACTAGGATAGCTGGTCTATAAGGTTGACATACAACCAATCATCAATAAGGGTCGTTTGGTATGATACACAGTGATCACTAGAATAGTGAGCACTATATATCAGGCCAACTTCTCACATTGGTGGCAGCGGTGGGATTGGAGCTTGCTGTTGTTTTACCTCGCACGTATCCTAAGAATATCACTTGAAAGATCACATAAGTACCCAGGTACATATAACTTAACTTAGAATACTGTGTGTTCTACTGAACCAGCTGTTGTAGTGTAACAGGGCTTAGCACACCCTGACTACAACTCTTAGCAAGGGATCAGTAGGCAAACAAATAGTGTAGGTAAGTGCACCACTTACACCTCACTAGAAAGCATGTCTGACCAAGGAGAGAACTCAGTGGCTCCCCTTGTGTCAGTTGACCCTCCACAGGTCATGTCAAGATATGCAGCTCTTAGCTTCCAGGAGATGAGACAATTGTGTACCTCCAGGAAACTAAAACAGGGTTCTAACCCTACCACTCCCTTTCTGATAGGTCTCTTAGAGACATATGATGCCAGAAGAGCTTCTAACACAGGCCCTTCTAATCCAGATGGGAGCATGCCCCCCTTGGAGGGAACCCTTGGGGACCCTGACCTCAACCTCAATGGAACAGAAAGTGAAGAGGAGGAAGAGGAACAGGAGTGGTCAGGGGATGAGGCAGACAAAGGTCAGGTAGTAGTCAGTAGGCTCACCAGGACCAACTTAAGCATGCATGAGAATGGAACTGGGGGACCCCCGGGCCCACTCTCAGGCAGGCTTAACATTGGGAATAGACGAGTTAGGTCTCACTCCAGAGGCTCTAACAGATCTTTCGTACCAATGGCTCTCAGGCATCTTCTCACAGAGGGATGACATCCCCTCAGAGAAGAGAGCATGAAGCTAAGATGAGGGAAGTCAATCTGAGGATTGAGAGGGAAGAACTTGCCCTTGCCAAAGAGAGACTTGCCTTTGCCAGAGAGCAGAATTTGAGTGGGGCAGACCCCACTGGTGGCAGCATTATCCCTAGAGATAAGGACAGGAGTTTTGATACTAGACACCTGAGTAAAATAGTGCCCCTCTTTAAACAAGGGGATGACATCCACAAATGGATGACTGCTTTGGAGAGGGCCTGCACTGTCCAGTGCATCCCCCAGAGTCAGTGGGCAGCTATTCTGTGGCTCTCATTTGAAGGCAAAGGTAGAGATAAGCTCCTCACTACTAGAGCTGAGGATGCTAACAATTACCAAGTCCTGAAGAATACACTGATTGATGGGTTTGGCCTAACCACTGAGCAGTACAGGTTGCTGTTCAGAGATACCCAGAAAATTCAGTCTCAGGATTGGGCTGACTTTGTAGATTGTGCCACTAAGGCTTTTGAAGGCTGGTTACTGGGAAGTAAAGTTACTGATTACACAGGATTGTATAACCTAATTATGAGAGAACAAATCTTAAGTAATTGTCAAAATCAGTAGTTGCATCAGCACCTTATTGACTCAGATCTGACCTCTCCCCAAGATTTGGGAAAGAAGGCAGACAGATGGGTCAGGACAAGGGTCAAGCAGCAGAACCAGAACCAGGGTGGTGGCCAGAAGAACGCAGACCAGAAGGGCAATGAGAGTAAACAAAATGACCAGAAGTCTTCACCAGGGCCCCAACAATCTAAGGAGGGTGGGTCCCAGAACTCCCAAAAGAAGAAGAATAATGGTCAGAAGAAACCATGGTGCCAGTACTGTAAAAGTAATACTCACTGGTTTAGTGAGTGCACCAAGAAAGGCCCAGCTCCTACCACTACTGCCCCTAAGGCACCTGCAACCCCTAGTTCAGTTAGTAGTGGTAGTACTCCCCCTAAGGTTATAGTGGGGTTGACATTGGTATCTGAGGCAGGCTCTGACCTAGTCAGAGTACCTACCCAGGCTGTTCTTGTTTGTACTGGGGACATGGATTTGACCCCTACAATAAGTCCCAGTACTCTGGGCAAGTACAGGCAGACGCCTTTGATCAATGGAAAATTGGCTCAGGCCTACAGGGACACTTGTGCCAGTGTCACTATGGTGACACCAAACTTTGTGGACCCTGATCAGGTAATACTAGATTCAGACTACCTAGTGACCAACACTAGCAATGTCACTACCACCCATAGTATGGCACTTGTTAATTTCTCCTGGGGAGGGGTAAATGGCCTCAAAAGGGTTGTTGTTAGTTCAGACCTCCCAGTGGACTGTCTTTTGGGCAATGATTTGGAATCCTCCCTATGGTCAGATGTGGAGTATAGGACTCATGTGGAAATGTTAGGTTTGTCAGCACATGTCCTTGCTGTGACTAGGTCACAGGCCAAGAAATGCCCAGCTGAACTAGTGCTGGATCCTGGAACAATGGACCAGACACTCACCAAGAGAAAGAACAGTAGGGTTAAGGCAGTGCCTTCCCCCTTGCCTCAAGGAGAGGATCAGCTTGCACAGGAGACTGACCCAAAGACCCCAGAAGGAACTATCCTAGAAGAACTTGAGCCTGAACAGGTTGAGTTTCTTGGGACAGGGGGACCTTCCAGGGCAGACTTGAGACAAGCACAATTAGACTGTTCATCTCTGGAAACACTCAGACAGCAAGCTGCTGCTGAGGCTGCAGGGAATGCCACAGGTGCCCATAAAGTGTATTGGGAAGATGGACTCCTTTACTCTGAGGCAAGAGACCCCAAGCCTGGTGCTACCAGGAGGCTGGTCATCCCCTTGTCTCTGAGAGGTTTCCTTCTCACCTTGGCCCATGAAATTCCCCTTGCAGGTCACTTAGGCCAGAACAAGACTTGTGACAGGCTTGCCCCACACTTTCACTGGCCTCATATGTCGGAGGACACTAAAGAGTTTGGTCATTCATGTGTCACCTGTCAAGCCAGTGGCAAATCAGGTGGCACAACAAAGGCCCCCCTTATACCACTACCTGTGGTGGGGGTACCCTTTGAAAGAGTGGGGATTGACATTGTTGGACCAATAGACCCCCGAACAGCATCTGGGCACAGATTTATACTGGTGGTAGTGGATCATGCCACCAGGTATCCAGAAGCTATTCCCCTTAGGACCACTACAGCTCCTGTTGTGGCCAGGGCCCTACTTGGAGTTTTCTCCAGAGTGGGGTTTCCTAAGGAGGTTGTCTCTGACAGAGGTGCAAACTTCATGTCAGGATACTTGGCTGCTATGTGGAAGGAGTGTGGTGTCAACTACAAGTTCACCACCCCCTATCATCCACAATGCAATGGGCTTGTTGAAAGGTTCAACAAGACCCTTAAAGGGATGATAAAAGGGTTACCTGAAAAGCTTAGGCGAAGATGGGACATCCTTTTACCCTGCCTTCTGTTTGCTTACAGAGAGGTCCCACAGAAGGGGGTTGGCTACAGCCCTTTTGAACTTCTCTTTGGGCATCCTGTAAGAGGACCCCTGTGTCTTGTGAAGGAAGGATGGGAGTTACCTCTCAAAAAGCCTAAACAGGACATAGTGGACTATGTACTTGGTCTCCGCTCCAGGATGGCAGAGTACATGGAGAAGGCATCTAAAAACCTTGAGGCCAGCCAAGAACTCCAAAAAGCTTGGCATGACCAAAAGGCTGTCCTGACTGTGTATCACCCAGGACAGAAGGTGTGGGTGTTGGAGCCAGTGGCCCCAGCAGCTCTCCAAGACAAGTGGTCTGGACCCCATACCATTATTGAGCAAAAGGGAGAGGTCACCTACCTGGTGGACCTTGGAAATCCCAGGAGCCCTCACAGAGTACTTCATGTGAACAGGCTCAAGGCATTTGTCAACAGGGAAGACATGGGCTTGCTCATGGCTACAGATGAGGGGCAGGAGGAAGAGAGTGACCCTCTCCCAGACCTGCTCACTCAGAATCCTGATGATGGGTCAGTAGATGGTGTAGTCTTTTCTGACAGCCTCTCTGAGCATCAACAAGAGGATTGAAAACAGGTTCTCCAGTCTTTTAGACAAATGTTCTCTCTGACACCCAGTCAGACAAACTGGTGCACCCATGAGGTGGACACTGGTGACAGTCTGCCTATAAAGAGTAAAATCTACAGGCAACCTGACCACGTCAGGGACTATATCAAACAAGAAGTACTGAAAATGTTGGAATTGGGAGTCATTGAACCCTCAGAGAGCCCTTGGGCTAGTTCTGTAGTTCTAGTGCCTAAACCTCACACCCAAGATGGTAAGAGAGAGATGAGGTTTTGTGTAGACTACAGGGGTCTCAATGCTGTCACTAAGACAGATGCCCATCCAATACCAAGAGCAGATGAGCTCATTGACAGATTGGCTTCTGCCAAGTTCTTGAGCACATTTGACCCGACAGCTGGCTATTGGTAAATCAGGTTAGCTGAGGATGCCATGGCCAAGACAGCATTTTTTACCCCAGGAGGTCATTACCAGTTTGTGGTGATGCCTTTTGGTTTGAAGAATGCACCTGCCACTTTTCAAAGGTTGGTGAACCAAGTTCTCTCTGGGCTGGATGACTTCTGTGCAGCATATCTAGATGATATTGCTGTCTTTAGCTCCACCTGGGAGGATCACCTGATCCACCTGATGAAAGTTTTGGAGGCTCTGCAAAATGCAGGCCTCACTATCAAGGCTACCAAGTGCCAGATAGGGCAGAGTCAAGTTGTATACTTGGGCCACCTTGTAGGTGGGGGCCAAGTTCAACCTTTGGAGAGCAAGATACAGGCCATAAAGGACTGGGCTCCTCCAACCACCCAGACACAGGTCAGAGCTTTCTTGTGCCTGTCTGGTTACTATAGGAAATTTGTCAGAAATTATGGAACAATTGTGACTCCACTTAATTACCTGACAAGTAAGAAAATGTCAAAGAAAGTTCAGTGGACAGTTAGCTGTCAGAAGGCATTCGATGACCTAAAGCAGGCCATGTGCACTGCACCTATTCTCAAGAGTCCAGACTACTCCAAGCCATTCATTGTCCAAACAGATGGTTCCGAGTTGGGTGTGGGAGCTGTTCTTTCTCAACTGAATATTGATGGTCATGACCAGCCCATTGCTTTTATAAGTAGAAGGCTGACCCCTAGAGAGAAACGTTGGTCAGCTATAGAGAGGGAGGCCTTTGCTGTGGTTTGGGCCCTGAAGAAGTTGAGGCCATACTTGTTTAGCACTCACTTCAAGATTCAGACTGACCATAAGCCCCTCTTATGGCTAAATCAAATGAAGGGTGAAAATCCCAAACTTCTTAGGTGGTCCATTTCCCTACAGGGGATGTACTTTACAGTGGAGCACCGCCCAGGGACTGACCATGGTAATGCAGATGGTCTCTCCCGGTACTTCCACTTAGAACAAGAAGACTCACCTGGTCAAGGTTAGTTTAATGTCCCTAAGTTTGGGGGTGGGGGGGGGGGGGGTTATGTAGGAGAGTGGGGTCTGCAATCCTATGGTCACCCCCAATTTTTGCTTTTTGCTTCACTGGTTTACGACTTTGCCTGGCTGTGGGCCTGCTAATCAGACCCACAGCCTAGCTGTTCTCTCTCTAAATTGACACACATGTACCTTAGGTGCATTTACCAATTGGTACTGGGCCACCTTATCAGTCCCTGTACAGCATACCTTAGGTATCCAGGGCATAGGTGTACCCAGGGCCTACCAGGGGCTGCAGCATGTATTATGCCACCCCTGGCTGGCCACCCAAATCTGATACAACTGGCTGCACGACAGCTGGGGCAAGGTGGTGTAATCACCCTTTGCTTTAGATATAGTATTCCTATATCTAACCCTAAAACGGACACATGTATTCCTATCAGTCACTCCTATGGCAGGCTTTATCAATCCTGAAGGCAGAGTGCTTGGAATTATGTGAGATGGTGCTCTGGCATGAGCTGAGCCCGTTTGCAGCTTGCGGAACCAAGTCCTAATAGCTGTTCCATGATAACGCGTACCATATACTCTTAAGTGCATTATAATCCTCGCGGTTATTTGCCAACTTTGGTATCGCTTTATCAAAACATGTCGAGTAAGGTGTCATACGAATTGGAATACTAACCCCTCACCAATTCTGGCGACGGGGTTAGCATTCCACTCTTCTAGAGGGACACGACATGTATAGAACTGTGAACCCCGGTTAAAGTTAACTCGAGCCTCAGCATCACAAAATGGATGCTGCCACCACAGACACAAGTCTGACCTCCTGCTGCTGGGAGTCCTTCCATCGAGGAGAGCTCGGACAAAGGGTTTCCTGTCAGGGGCGGTGCTAGCACCATCCCAGACAGGGTTTTGTGTATCCCAGGTAGACAGGGCTGAGAGGAAGGTGACTGCAAGTGGCACCCCGGTCCTCACTGTGCATATGCCGGCTCAAACCAGTTCCAGGGGCACACCAGCCCCTGAGCTGGGGAAAGTCCGGACAAGGGAGAGGGGTGTAACCAGCCCCCTCCTGGTCCCACCCATGGGCAGGACCTAGTCGCGTGCCAGCCCCTTTTCTTAGAATAAAGGTAGGAGCGGGCCCCCTTCCCAAATTAGATAATCTTGAATCTTGAACTACTTTCCACGAAAGGAACTCTTGACTTTCTCTGAAGACTGTCCCTTGTGGCTAAGGAGTAGCCACCCTGCACCCGCAGGCACCACCTAAGCATCGCGGTTTGCTGCACGTCCATCCTCCGGATCAAGACTGACCAGCTCGACGAGACCCGGATTCCCTGGCATCTCTGACCTCTACCTGCATCATCATCCCAGCTGAGATTCGTGGGTGTGACGAGACCTGAGGGACCGGCCATCTTCAAAACCTGCACGACGCTTAACCAGCACGACCGCCGAGGGATCCTCGAGTGAGTGCACTGGGGTTTGAGAAGCCCCAACCCAGAGCAGCTCCAGCATCGAAGTCCAGCCCCCCAGCATCCACGAGATCTGCGTGGGGCCCTTCTGCTCTTTGCTGCTTACCGCGTTGTCCGGTCACTTGCCCGTTGGCTAGTGGCCCTCCTGACGACGTACCACGACGATTTCACCGCTGGTCTGGTTGCTCCAGACTGGCCCTTGCTCCCTTCCAAAAGAGGAGCACCCCGGACCGTCCTGGTCCCCTCCAGACGCCATCTTGACTCCACCGCGTGGGCTTGCCTTCGCCAAGGTTTGTTGCTCCAATCCTGGTTCCAGCATCGCCGACAGCAGACACCCTCGTGGGACAGCTCGCACCTCCAGCCTGGTCGCCGACAACGCCTCCTGGCCCGTGTGACTGCAGAGTCCAGCGTCGCCCACTCACCTGATCGCGGTGACCTCATCCGGTGCCATCCTGGTGCCCACACAATCACTGGCTAGTGATTAAGAACTGAGTCCCCTCTGCTTTCAGGTCGTCTCCATCACCGATCCAGGCTTGGATCACTACGAACATCTTCACTGGTCGCCTGCCAGCAACTTCTTCTTTCAGGCTCCATAGACTACAACGAGGATTCCCGACGTCTTTTGAACCCTATGCAGCCGCAGCCCCTGGGCTAGGTAACCCGAGCATTTCGGTGCTCCAACGCAGGTTCACTATCCAAGTGTCTAGATCCTTTGTCGTTTTAAGTCTACCTAGTCGGATTCGTCCGAAAACAGTAACTTTAGAAATACCTCCATAGACTTTGTCCCGCATCCCGCGTGAGAGTGCACACTCTGCACCCGATCTCCCTAGGCCTACTGCTCCTAACCTTAGGGTTCAGTAGTGTAGTCCTAGCGATCCTGAAGCCTCTGGATCTTTTTACTTACCTGCTAGTATTTCGCATTCCACTTCTAGAGTATATGGTTTGTCGTGCCCCTTGGGCATTTGTGTAAATTGTGCAACTAGAAGTATTTTCGTAAGAGTTTTGTATTGTGCTTAGCTCCCTGACTCATAAAGAGTTCAGGGTAGACTTGTTATAAATAAATATACTTTAGTTTTCATAACAACTTGTGTGGTGTCCTTTCACTTGATGTTCAAGGGGTATATGTGATGGTAAAACAGCTGGCTTAACACGCCCTCTAGAGTTTAGCCTAAAGACTGCTTTTGTCCACGCTACTAGGATAGCTGGTCTATAAGGTTGACTTACAACCAATCATCAATAAGGATCGTTTGGTATGATACACAGTGATCACTAGAATAGTGAGCACTATATATCAGGCCAACTTCTCACAGACGGGGAATGATTCAGGCATGTGAATCTATGAAAGACACCCATAATACTGGATAACTGAGCACTTTACGCTCTTAGATGACAGAGCAAAGGCACACAAAAGAGCAATAGGTTTTCTGGCATCTGAAATAACTATGTACAGCTGTTTTTTGTGGGCTTTCAGATCTGTGTCCTAATAGAACTACCTTTTTTAGGTCTTGCCTACAGACCACTTTAGATGTCTACAGTGGAAAGACCTTGCATCATCCCTATACTCAGAGTGGACTTCAGGTGAGCCCATTTCAACCACTGGCTTTTGATGTACTGCCTCCTTCAGCTATTGGCTTAAGACATTGTCAGTCACATCTAAGATTAGATCATAGGCTACTGACTGTATCACTAATGTACTGACTGTTTGTATATGCCCCTTTGTCTTTTATTTATTTATTTTATTTGAAAGGTTTTATATAGCGCTGGCTAGACCCGGAGGTATCAGAGTGCTTTACATGAGTATCAGATCATAGTTACAGGTTACATTGTAACAAAGGTTACACAGTTATTAGAGCATGGTAACATAGTTACTTGTAAGTTTGAGATAAACAATACGCACAAATATGTAAGGGGAAAAGCAAGCAAGGGGAGCGATTCAGAGGAGGGGGTAGGAGCTGGGGAAGTAGGCAAATAATGAAGGCGCGAAAGAGGAGAGGAGGGTAAGAGACACAGCATGGAAAGAGGAGGGGAAGGGTGATAGGGACACACACCGGTAGACGAATCAAAGCAACCTCCAAAGTCGTTTGCACGTTGCTTTGACTCGTCTACCGGTGCCAAGGGAGCTGTGAGTGGCTCCCTTGGCGCAGTGGACTCTCTCAGCGGGTTCGCTGAGACTTCAGAGTATAAATATTGGATCTTTCCCCAACAAGGGGAGAAGGAGTGCTTAGTCAAAGGGCACAAAGGACAGGGGGCTAGGCAG
Organism: Lissotriton vulgaris; assembly: GCF_964263255.1. Lineage (NCBI taxonomy): Eukaryota > Metazoa > Chordata > Amphibia > Caudata > Salamandridae > Lissotriton > Lissotriton vulgaris. Next base: position 771,183,239 of record NC_141685.1, on the reverse strand, counting down.
AGTAGCAGGCAAGGGGAGAGATTCAGGGGAGGGGGGATAGGAGCTAGGGAAGTAGACAAAGAGAGAAAGAGTACTAAATGGGAACATAATGAATTATTGAGTTTTATATAGCACTGGCTAGACCCGAAGGAATCAGAGCGCTTTACATGAGGAACAACAATGTTGCAATTTGGGGGGCTTGGCCAGGCGCCTGCAAAGATGGCCGCCTAATATCGGAGCTCCGCCGGGACTGAAGCTTTCCCCAAAAATCCGGCCAGATATCCTGACCGGGGCGCCCGTCCATCGGTGCCCTGGTGCCCTAAACACAGGAACTACTGCGGCGTGAAGGAACCGGAGCCGTGGCACCTTCGGCGACTGAGTCGCAGCTCGCCTTCCTGCTGCGGCGGACCAGGGGCCTGGGGCTCGGAGCTCCGTGGCCGGAGGGCGGCTGAAATCGAGGCCCGGCTTGGGGCCTGACATTGTCGATCACCCGGAGTGGGGCGGAGCTTCCGCTGGGTCTTGGCCAGTGGTGTGGCCCGAGCCGCACGGCCACGGGAAGTCCGGAGGATCTAATACTAGGCGGACAACTAGGGGATTGCGGGCCCCCCCCGCGGTGGGGAGTTGTGGCGGCCCCAGAGGGCCCTAGTCTCACCTCTAGATCGCGGCCGGACCCGGAGAGGCGGAGCCTGATACAGCGACCCGCGGGATGCAGGGAGCCCAGGGGGACACTCCGGGCCTGGCGAGTTGAGGCATAACCTGGCACTGACCACGAGGGGCCGTACGGTGCAGGCGTAGCCACGAACTGGCAGTATTGGTGACTTGTGGCCGGACTTGTGGCACCATCTAAGTGAGGCGGGTCCCTGAATTATTGGGACACATTGACTGCCCGCTGGCCCCGGTGGCTCGGAGTAGGTGGAGGAGCGGTTGACCCGGAAAAGAGTGGGGCCAACCAGAAGTGCCCCGGACATCCATGCGCAGTGTTGCACGGCCGGGCCCTGAGTGCGACACCCCCTGTGGCGGTGCGGTCCGGTGCATACCAAACCCGCTGCTGTGCCACCTGGGTTTGTGGCGACGACGCCCTTGGAAGTGGCCAGCAGACTGGAACCATAAGAGGGGTGCTAATTACGGTGCTGGGTTTAGCCCTCCCTAGAGTACGATAAACTCTGAGCATACGAGGGTGTGGTCTTTGTCGCAACAAACCTTCCCGAAGAGGGCTTACCCAGTGGTTGGACCGCAGGACGCTGCCGGTACAAGATGCGACCCAAAGGGGGAACTGCTACCAAAATGAACAAATTGGATAATTATGCGGTGCCTCTAGTTCAGGCACAGAAGAGTGCCAAGGCCGGTGACCAGACGGGCCAGGCGGAGCCTTCCCTCACTTCCATTATGGCCGCTATCCAGACTCAGGGCACTAACCTTGAGTCCAAAATGGACAAAATCTCTATCGAAATGAACCTCCTCCGCGCAGACCTGGGGAAGACCATGGAGCAATCCAAATCCAACGCCACGGACATACAAGAGCTGAAGGCCTCTGAGAAAAAGCTCGAAAGTCGGATCAACGATCTAGTCCACCAGCACCGGCAAATGGCCCTACGGCTCGAGGACCAGGAAGGGAGGGCCCGAAGGAGTAACATCTGCGTGGTAGGTGTGCCGGAAGAAACAGAGGGGCACAGTGTGAAACTGTTTCTAGAGGACCTCATCCTCAACCACTTGAAGCCTAGGAGACTATCCAAGCTCTGTACCATTGAACGGGCCCACCGGGCGCCAGTCCCTAAGCCTAAACCGGGGGCCCCATCCAGGACAATAATCGCCAAAATATTAAACTACAGAGATCGCGATGCCATCCTACAAGTGGCCAGGCAACAGGGCGACCTGCAATTCGAGGGGGCCACTATCCGATTCTTTCCTGACTTCACGCTGCAGGTCCAGCAGGAATGGCGTTCATTTCTAGGAGTGAAAGCAGCGCTCCGGGATCGGGGCATCAAATACATGATGTTCTTCCCTGCCAAGCTAAAGATAATTGTAGGAGGAAAATCCCATCTTTTCACATCACCATCGGCGGTCCAGGAGTGGCTTGATACGGCGGCGCCGACAACTCAAGAGCGACAGGACCACGGCCACTGGAGAGATAATCGGGCCCCGTCTCCCGGGTCGGCTGCGGAGCAATCAGAGGGGGAGGCGCGGAGTCAGAGGTCTTGGCGCTCCAGATCAGCAAGAACTCGCGGGGACCCGGCAGCTCGTTGAAGACTTTGCTTGTGATGCCAGGCCCTGCTGAACTGTAACGTATTATGTGTTTGTGATGTTCACACCTTTTCTAAATGCAGGGGGGGGGGGGAAGACACTATATCCGACCTAGTGACACTATTGCTGGTAGTTTGATGCTCCAAGGCTGCAGAACCGCCAGTTTTGGGGCAGCTCCAGGAAGGATGGTCGGAGTTGGGGCAGGATCACGTTCTCCCACACAGATTCCCTCGGGGGGGGGGGCAGTTCCCTCACTCCGGTGTTTAAGGGTTGGGCGATAGGTGCTCTGCTAATTGGGGCAGTGGGTAGTTTGAAACCTACAGAGCAGGGAGCAGGGTTGGGGTTCAGTGTTTGACTGAAGGTGGTGATGAGTTCACGTGTGGAGGGAAAGGGGGCGGGTAGGGTTTATTGTGGGGAGGGGGGGGTAGATGTTGTGAGATGTTTTGGGGAGGGGGGGCAGATGGATTGGTCACGCTTGAAGGGCCCCGGGGGGACTCGGGGGCGCGCAGAGGCACGGAGGGCGAAACGGAAAGTGAAACGTGGATATGGCTGAGCGATGGGATAAGAGCCTCAAGTTATTGTGCTGGAACGTTAATGGGCTGGGGGATAAGCTCAAACGCACGACTGTGTTGCAATTTGTGAAGCGCCATCAGCCTGATGTGGTTATGTTACAAGAGACTCATTTGCTGGGTAACAATTGCCACGCCCTAAACAGATACGGTTACACCCTGGTGGTACACTCCGGCTTTACCACGGGGTCCCAGGAGTGGGGATCCTTCTCCGACGTTCTTTGTCATTCCTGCCGGACCACATTGCAACTGACCCACAGGGCCGCTTTGCCACACTCTCGGGGAAATGGGAGGGACGCAGACTAACACTGGTGTCCGTATATGTTCCGCCTGGCCTCCAATCACAGGCGTTTACTGATCTTGGGGCTCTCCTCCTGTCCCTCCCTGATGGGCAGCTGTTTCTGGGAGGTGACTTTAATGCGGTGGTTTCTGGGGCAGTGGACAGACACCCTCCTAGGGACACCCCTAGGGGCCAGAGATGACTGGGAGACTTCCTGGAAACATTTGGCCTCACGGATCTGTGGCGTCTTGCACATCCAGAGGACACACAGTACAGTTTCTTTTAGGGACCGCACCATTCTTTCTCCCGTCTGGACCATATCCTCACCCCCTTGCATCGAGGCACAGAGGTACGCGCCGCAACTCATCTGGTGCGAGGTATCTCTGACCACTCTCCAGTCCTGGTACACATTACAGTAGGGACCAGGCGGGAGGGGTGCGTTGCGCCCATAAATGCATGGCACCTGCGCAATGAGGACCTCTGAAAGACACTGACTCTCTCAATTGCCAACTACTTCGAGACCAACAATGGCTCAGTGGCCTCGGCGGTCACTTTATGGGAGGCCTTCAAAACAGTCCTCAGAGGAGAGGCACTATCGGCAGTTGCTGGTAGACGTAAAGAAAGGGAGGCGCAGCAGATCAAAATCGAGGCTGACCTCCGGGGGTTGGAGGAGGTGGTACGCTCGGATGGTACTCCCGAGGTGCGCCACAGACTGGCTTTAAAAACCGCGGAATATCCGGCGATGGTAACGGAGGCGACCAAAAAGATGGCGGCCACTAGAGAGGGTAAAATTTATGACCAAGGCGACAAAGTGGGTAAGCTCCTTGCATGGCTCGATAAAAAGCAAAATGCAAGCAGAGTAGTGGCGGAGATTTGTATAAACGGTGGCACAGTACTCACTGAGCCACGAGACATAGTCACGGAATTTGCCAGTCACTTCCGAGCAGTTTACAGCAAGGGGTCCGACCGCCCAGAGGAAGATTCAGTTGCCCTCTTGACGGATCTGCGGATGCCGACCCTCTCTGACACAGAGCGCGACCTCTTGGACGCGCCGCTCACAACGGCGGAGGTGGAACGTGCAATCGGGGACCTTCGTCCTGGTAAAGCGCTGGGGCCCAACGGCCTACCGATCGAGCTCTACAAGCTCAAGCCGGATGACATCAGCCCCTACCTCAAGAGAATGTTCGATGAGAGTAGGTCCAAGGGAGTGCTACCCCAAGACCAAAGACTAGCAACAATTGTCGTCATTCCGAAGGAAGATAAGCCCAGGGAGCTGTGTGCCTCCTATAGGCCCATCTCCCTGTTAAATGCGGAGCCCAAGATCCTAGCCAAAATCTTGGCCAATAGACTCCAACCTGTCCTTGCCACTCTGGTCCACCCGGACCAATCCGGGTTTATGCCCCACCGGAACACTGCACTCAACCTCCGCCGTCTGAACGGGGTGCTGGGTGGATGCCACACACTGAGCGAGGACGCGGTGGTGGTGTCGCTGGACGCCGCAATGGCTTTCGACACCCTTGAATGGCCGTACATGATGGCTGTCCTCCGTAAAATGGGTTTCAGCCCCGGTTTCATTTCGTGGGTGCGACTCCTTTACTCGGAACCTCTGGCACAGGTAGTTGTCAACAATAAGGTCTCTGAAGCATTTCCCCTTGAGAGGGGGACGCGCCAGGGTTGTCCGCTCTCTCCCCTTCTATTTGCCCTTTTGCTGGAGCCTTTGGCCACCTGGATCAGACAGGATGTTGCGATGAGGGGGATCCGATGGGCAGATGGCTGGGAGGACAGGATCTCGCTCTACGCCAATGATATCCTGCTCTATCTCTCGTGACCCCGTAGATCGCTGATTGTGGCTCTGGATATTAGAACTCCGGATATACTATCAACTGGAGTAAGTCCCTCCTATACGTCCTCCAGGGTAGTCCCCCCGCACCCCCACGGGACTGTCCCATTAGGTTGGTCACTGAGGGTTTTACGTACCTGGGCATCTTTGTATCCAAAGACAAGGCTGCAATGTATGATAGGAATTTGCTCCCGCCCCTTCGAAGGCTTGGGCGCGACCCTGCCACCTGGCAGAAGCTTCCGGTCTCCTTGTTGGGCAGGGCGGCGCAATTTAAAATGATGGCTCTGCCCCGGTTCTTGTATGCCCTACAGAACTACCCCGATCTTGTCCCGTCTTCCTACTTTACGGCCATAGAGGCGGCGCAGAGGAATCTATTGTGGGCCGGTGCACCACGAATTGCCTTACAAAAATTAACTCTAGGCTGGTACGATGGTGGTATAGCCCTACCTGACTTCCGCAGGTACTACTGGACGGCGCATCTCTCAGCGATTAACCAGGGTACCTATTGTGACGGCAATGACACGGGGTACGGCATGGACAGGTGGCTCCTGCCGGGTGGGAACTACGCACGGCCGCTCAGACATGCCCTCACGAGCCCGACGCTTCACTCTGTCCAAATTTGGCACATTGTTCAGCGAAAGATGGGATGGCACGATGTGCTCACATTGGCTACCCCACTATGGGTGTCTGAACGACTAGGCCTCCTGGGTCGCACTCGGGGATTCCGAAACTGGGACCTCATAGGTATCTTGCGGATTGGGGACCTATGGGACAAGAATGGGGTTAAATCCTTTTCATACCTCCAAACTACATATGAGCTTGCGAACACGGAGTACATTTGCTATCTTCAAGTCTGTCACTCCTTGAAAAAGAACATCCCACGAGGTATGTTGCCCCCACCGGCCTCCCCCCTGGAGGACAGACTGTTGGACGGACATCTGCCTGAGCATGCAATCTCGCTCACCTACAAGAAACTGATAAATAACCTCCCCGACTTGCTCCATGGCCTCAAGGGGCGTTGGGAGGCTGAGGGTTTGGAAATTGATGAAGAGGAGTGGAAATGTGCTGTGGCCTCCCCTAGGGAGGTTGCTATCTCGTCCAGGCTACGGCTCATTCAACTAAAAATTTTACATATGGTCTATATCTCCATCACCAGACTGAAGGGAATGGGCAGGAGTGTGGGTGACAGGTGTACGAAGGGATGCGGAATGAGTGGCTTCTTTTCCACATGATATGTGAGTGTCCGGTGTTACAGGCCTACTGGGTGAAAGTAGTGAGATGTATGCAGGAGATATGGGGGGCTGAATTGCGCCCAGAGGCGAAGCGCTGCATTTTGAACTTCTGGGAACCAACGGAGCTTCCAGGCAGAGGCAAACTGTGGGACGCACTCGGCCAGATGGTGGCAAAATAAAACATTGCGAGACTCTGGGGGGCGGCCACGTCTTCGCGTCTAGTGGAATGGAAGCGTGATATGGATTGGTGCATGCTACAAGAAAGAACTGTATATGTCGCCCGGGAGTGACCCCAAAAATGGGGGGAGGTATGGAGCAAATGGAATTATTATAGAGGTGACATATGCGATCCCCCCCAGCCAAGACGGGCAGCGCCTAAGGTAGTTGAATAACTGTCTGGTGTTGCTTAATCCTATTGCGATAACATGTCTGTACTTGATAGTGCTGTATGTGCTCTACTGTGCGCCTTCGTGGCCCACTTCTGTGACCATTGTTTCTTTGTTTGTTCTTAAAAGGCAATAAAGAGAAAATAAAATAATTTTTTTTTTTTAAAAGTTGCAATTTACATCAGTTAAAAGTTACATAAGTATCAAGTAAAGCATTTAAAGAACATAGGCGACAAGGTGGATGGAGCAAGGAAGGGTAAGGGGAACATAGGGGGCAAGGTGGATGGAGCAACCTCTTGCTGCTTCTTGCCCACCCACTCTCTTTTATGTGTGACTCAAGGCTGTAAGCCTGTGCTCTTCTGCCCCTGCCATCCCAGCCACTACTCTCTCTCCCACCTACCCCCGCTTGTCCTGTGCTCTCACTCCTTCAGTTTCCTGCTACCTTCTCTATCCCCATTTCCTGTTGCTTCCCTGTGCTTATTCATATTGGGATTGTATGTCATAATTGCAATAGCAGAAGTATCTTCTGAATATATTGTTACCTAAATAGCTTTCAAAAATAAATCTTGAGTTTAGACGGGTATGCCCAGACGTGGCTCATATGCTCTCCATGCCACTGGAGTCAAGCTATCCTGGCTGATGAGGACTGAAAGCCCGAAACCAGTCCTAGGATGCTTGTTTCCAGTCCAGGGAGGACCTGGCCTGGCAGTTCGGGCTGGACTGTTCCCATTGGGCGCTGGGTCAAGACTGATTTGCAAATGGCTGGGCCCAAACTTGAATGGCATGGTGAGCAAAAAAACGATGGATTTAGGCCCAGATCTCTGTACTGGGGTGAATGTATGACATTGTTCTACATTCTGTCCATCAATTGTTCTCTTTGCATTTTTCCATTATTAACTCCAATTGGGGGGATAGTTCAGTAAACAATATTTAGGACACAATATTTTTGTCAGGCGATATTCAGGCCACAATATTCTGGTATATACTTTCTGAAAAAAATACTAATATGGCCACCCACTCATGCACACACCTGGGCAGATTGCTTTTAATATTGTTTTTGCCATAACGCATCAAAAGCAAACAAGTTGTGGCAAAGCCAATAACTACACTGCTGCATATTAAAGCCAAGACAAGTTGGCTCTGCCTCTGTGGAGAAGCGTGGCTCAGTGGGTAGAGGCGGCAGACCCGGAAGCTGAGATCGGCCGTGGACCAGGGTTCAATTCCCCGCATCGGCGGGTCTTGGGCTCAAAAATTCCATGGAGTCGACAATTCTCGCTCCGGTGCCTACTCAACTCACGGGGTCACACTCTGCGACTCTGGGCAATAGCTTGCTTAATCTCCACTACGGCCCCTCGCGGCGGGATGCCTGGCTTTCGCCTTGTGGATACCCGGCCGGGATATCTCACAGGGGAATACCAGGACGGGTTCCCTAAGCAAGCGCCTTGGGACCCCTGGGTTAAAGTGCGCTATATAAATCGAAACACACACACACACCTTGCATCAATAACGGTAGCCGAAATGGCTCTAAAATAACAACATTGTTTTAAAACCATCATACTAAATGTCTTCTTACTTTTTTGCTGCCGTTAGGTGAGCCATGCTTTTTCTTAGCAGATTTCTTCTTCTTCAGCTTAGTCTCAGACATTTCTTTAATGAACTGTTGTGAAAGTCTGAAAAGAGAATTCAAAAATGTTATTTTCAATCACTAAAAACATTAGTGTTAATTCACAAACAACGTCTACACATTCCTTAAAAGATAATGACAGTTGGTTCTGGCTTACAATAACATGCAGTCCGGACAATGTTGCTGTCCATAGCGGTGTGTATGAATTGAGTTGAAGGTCTGGATCACATTACTGAAGTCTGTGATTAGGATGGGGTAGAACTGTATGTTAGTGCATCCCGCTCACTATAAGAGCCAAACTGTCAACATGGGCCAAGAAGAACAGTGCTTTAACAAAGCTTTTAGTAATTGAGGTCTTCCTTCAGTTTCTGAAGCTTTACTCCTCCTTCCTGTAACACATGGTCACTCACCTCTTCCTCTTCCTGGTTTGCTCTGCTTTCTGGCAGATAGGAAATCTTTTTATATAGCTTTCAAAGGTTCTTACTGTATGGTGTATTCCACTCTAGCAAAAGCCAGGGGAGGTTTAGCGGTTTGAGTATTGCGATCCACGTCTCTGTATGAAGCTGAATGAACAGGGAGGCTGAGAGTGGGCCAGCTGTAGACTGTAGCTGTCTGCCTCGTACTGGGGAATAAGTTGTTCTTTCTGTGATTTAATGATTAAGGTGCAAAGGAATTTTAGTTTGGCACGAGGAAGGTTTTCTACAGCATGCTAAATCTCACTAGAAGAGTTTTGGTTGCTACGGAAACGCCCTTGAAACAGGAACTGCACCCACTAGTGTTGTCGTTGGGGCAGCGTAAATTTCACTATGGACCATGGAATGTGTACTTAAAATGCCGTACCATATGGCAAAATAGAAAATTGACCAAGAAGTAATATTTTTGACAAGAAATGACACGTAGGCAATGATTCAGGAGGCAGAGGCTGCAGTGTTGAATGAGGCATTTACAAGAAACAGCTGATTGCCTGTGCAAATGAGGAAGATCAGAAAGCTGGGGCAAAATGAAAATATGTTCAAGGAGCTGAATTTCATGAGATGCGAATGCATACAAGAGAAGTCCCTGTCTTTGGAAGCTACTTCTCAATCATCAGAAGAAGGTTTTTATGTGCAGAATACCGATCATTTGCCTTACATGACTTAATTGATAGCACTGCGCATAAGGAATTGAGGGATATAGACAAATCAAGCTTCCCTTTTTATTTAAGTAAACAAGTATTCATTATAAGATTTTGATAAAGCCTTAGCTGGCAGAGACAGGATCTAGCTGCAGATTTCTTACCTTTAAATTATCCCCAGGCACAAAACTAGATCTGGAAAATGTTCTACAGGAGTACCTCAGCGAGTCGGTATAGGGCGCTGAGCGACTATGTAGCGACAGGACGTCTTCCACGGGCTGTGACATTGACAGAGTCCATATAAGGCCTCCTTTGACTGGGGCCAAGGAGGCATGGCAACAAGGATCTATGATGCAGTAAGGACAACATCAACAGGACCTGAATCAGTCAAATGGGAATCACGTTTTTGAATTTGCATCGAAGCACGTATAAATAAATTATGCAATCGCAGTGACTGTGATGTTGTTCGGTTGCATCTTTGATGGATAAGTAAAAGTAGCCTTGCCATTGGCCTAGGAACTACCAATAAGAACCGAGAATATAGAATTTAAACCAATTAGCAAACTGGGAACATATAGCATTTCTGAACACTGATGAAGGCATCATGCCGAAACGTGTCTGAAAGAGAATTGTTTGGTAATAAACCTGTTACCCCGTGAGTGCTTCACACTATGTGTGCCTGAGCTGGAATATGAGATTGCGAGTTCCTGCCCTAGCAAATTATAGCACCCGCCCTAGGCGTTCAGCAGCAGGTAAATTAGATTAAATTAGTTAATTAAAACTCACAATATTAAAACTTCCAACGTTAAAATCAGCAGCAGGTGGGACTTTGGAGCGGATATATATATATATATATATATATATATATATATATATATATATATATATATATATACACACACACACATACATACATACATACACACACACACACACATACACATACACACTGTATAATAAAATATTACCAAGAAAGGTACATATAAACGTTCACAACATCGGTCATGTACCAAAGATGTGACAACAGCGAGCTGGCAAACAGCCACATGGTACCGCATAAAAGAATAGAGGGAGTGGAAGATTTCACATACCCCAGAAAAATAAAAGCAATGGACATTAAACAACACTACCAACCGATTGGTTGCAATCAGGCGGCTTAGTGATAACTAAAAAGGGAAACAGAAGGTGAAAAACAACTCCGCTAGAATGGAAAAATGAAGACCACTATTCGGGACTGTAAAAAGAGCAAGTTGAACAAAGGCCATCACAGAATCACAGGGAAGGCCTAGTCAGATAACAAGTCTCCATCTTAAAGAACATCAGCCAGAAAAGGAACCTAGCTGAAGCAGCGAATAAAAGAGTAAATAGTTGTGGAAGACCAAATGCCACAAGTGCAGGTCCAAAACCAAAAGATCTGAAATAACAGTGGCAGTACATACAGCATAACAAGTGTGGAGGCCATATAAGAAATCTCTTTATAGGAGATAAAACACACAAAAAAGTCTGGAAGGTATCATCTAAACACACCAAGAAACCTTTAGTAAACCACGACTGTGGAGGAGAAAAAACCCTACCTCTTCCAAAGGAAAAGAGAGAGAAAAATCCACAAGCAAAAAGAAATCTCCAGTTTCCACGGGACAACCTGTGCCCAGTCAACAATTCCTATGACATCATTTAGTGGTGATCCTAACATCTCCCAAGATTGTTATTTTCCATGCTCATTAGTACAAGGGATAACAAACCCCAATGGGTTGGAACCTTATCCACGCTCATGAGAAGTGAAGGAAACTCTCTGGACTCGACCGCTGGCAGCGCTCCAGGGTTTCCCTTCTGCACAGGTGTACGGACTGCACATGCGCACTTGGTGCGCCAGGACTGATCTAATACACACCTTCGGAAAGACCTTTTTCCCACCCGGACAGGGGAGCGGAGGAGCGAGCAGGTGCGTGCTGCTGTGCATAGGGCGCATGCTGGGAGCTGCACGTGAGTAAAGCTCCTTTTTTGTGTGTTGATACAAGCACTTACCTCATGCGAACAAGTCACGAGTTTGTCCGGGCAGGGGGCATCTTTACAACATTGTTACCAGGTGGACATAGGTCAGGTGCCCCAACTCCTGTAGGTTCAGTTTTGTAGTCAAGGAGATGCATTCTGGGATTTGTAGTTTACCGAATTCTATTCTGGGTGCACTTTATTACGGTTTCCACTGTTACTTGGTGTGCAGCCCATGTCTATTGAGGATGACCTTTGACCCCCAACTTGATTAGCTTCTACATGCAAGAGACACTTGAACTCTGCCCGAACAGCTTCCCGCACCCCGATCTAACAATGGAGCACAAGACGATCCCCTTCAGGTGCAGAGGGAGGATGGAGCACTCCCCCTCTTCCGCCCTCCCTATGACTTTATTAGGTGTAAATGTTTGACCGCATCCTCCTACTTCCACTCCTACTAGGACAGTGCAGTGCATGACAGTGTTCTGCACACCAATTGTTTCATGGCGCGTAACAAAAGTGGGTATATATCGAGGGAATTAAAAGTCCAATTAAGAGAAGAGCTGCTAGTCAACTCAGCATGAAAACAAGCCTGGGCGTGGTGCGCGCCCACGCGCTAAAAGGAATTTTTAAAAAAAGCCTGCGAGTGCTGCGTGCGCGCGCACTACAAAGAATTTAAGGAATACAGCCGGCACAGTGCAGGCCGCTGCTCGCTCCCAAGCTCCATAGGCCAGGGGAGAGAGAAGGTGGGAAATGCACCCGCCTTTGGCCAATTGCATGCTGACTTTCTTAGAATGACGCACGCAAAAGCAAATAGTGTGGGAGCCTAAAAAAAAAAAACAACACGTGGTTCCAGTTGGAAGCCCTTACCAAAAGCCTCGCAGAGCAGCGCATGCACGCTGGCTCAGGTGAGACCTAAAAAGGGTGGAAGTCAACGAGGATCCCTGCGGGTCTCCACATGGAAGGCAAAATGGGTGTGAAGTAAAGTTCTCTAACTTTACTATTTGCGCTCTCTCCTTTAAATAGGATTTTAGCAGATTCCATGCCTGAACTGTAACCCCACAAGTTGTTAGTTGAATTAGCAGTAATTCATGATTTACCGTGTCAAACGCCGCCGGGAGATCCAACAGGATAAGGGCAACTCATTTTCCATTATCTAAAGCCTGCCGGATCTCTTCGGTGGCTTTCAGCAGAGCTGTCTCTGTACTGTGCCCCTTTCGAAAACCAAACTGTGTGGTGTCGAAATGTTTATTGATTTCAATAAAGGACATCAATTGTTCATACAAGAATTTCTCAGCTATTTTGGCAGGTAGTGGGAGACGGGAGATTGGACGATAATTACTAGGCTCATTCTCATCCAGCAAGGCCTTTTTTTAAAGAAGTATCGGTGCTGCCTTTTTCCAGATGTTAGGCAAAGTGTCTGTTTCACACATCACTTCATAGATTGGTGTTACTTTGGATGCAATTACTTCTGATGCTAACTTAGTTATGTGAGGCTAACATGGGTCATATGGTGAACCCGAGATGGTAGTTTCTAGTAGATTTCTAATGTCTTCGGCTAATGGGGCACTGAACTCCGTCATTAATTTATTTACCTCCAAAGGCAATTAGCTTATATTAATAGATCCTATAGAAGACGATAGATTTTAGGTTTGAAAGTTTTTTGAAGATTGATTCTACTTTATCTGACAAGAAATCTGCTAATGCATCACAGAAGTCTTGATTTGCTGTCAGAGATTTTTTTATTGCAATTGTTTGTTAACTCTGTAAGTGTGCGAAATAGCTCTTTGTGGAATCATTTGCTTCCTCAATCTTCTTTGTATAGTATTCTGCTTTAGTTTTTAGGCTAAGATCTTTATATATGGCTATCAACTGTTTATATTTTTCTTTCTCTTCCTCTTTTTAGGCTGTTTTCCACCTTCTTTCCTGCTTCCTGCATTTTGCTTTCATTTCCTAAGTTCTACTGAGAACCAAGGGGTGGAAGGACTTTGTGTTTTTCATTTTAACAGTTTTGATGGGGGCTACTTGATTAAATGCCGTTTCCAGCCAGTTATATTGTTTTGCTGCATCCTCCACGTCATTAGTTAATACTAGAGGAATATTCTCAAGTATTTTACTAAGATGATCTTATTGCACATTCCACCAGTTTCTCGAAAGAGTTACAGATGGAGATATTTCCCAGTTGAGTTTCGGTTGCGGAAAAAGCAGATCAAAAAAGACTGCTTTAAGATAAGACCATGCTATCTGAGAAGTTTTTATATTTACGAAGTTTGGATTGTTGGGAGGCGGAGCTGGCCACGCCAGATGGCTGCTTTCTGAGCGAGCTCCTTCAGTCACTTTTGCAATTATCCTATGCCGCAAACCTGCTGTTGTGCTAATGTATGCATAAATAAAACGTCGGAACAGTGTGTCGTTCCACGGAGCCCACTGGCGTGGAACTGAAGAAAATACACCCGTAAAGGTACCGCTGGGGTGCATCCCAGGGTACGCGCACAGACGCGAGCCGGCAGCCCTGCCCAGAGGCTGGCTGAGGAACGAGACGTGCAAGGCCGTAGGGACGGACCAAATGGTGCATGCCGCTCCACTTCCGGAGCCCACTATCGCTGCTTGGAGTGGCGTGGAACTGGAGAAAATACACCCGTAAAGGTACCGCTGGGGTGCATCCCAGGGTACGCGCACAGACGTGAGCTGGCGGCCCTGCCCACATGCCTACTGAGGAACGAGACGCGCAAGGCCGTAGGGACAGACCAAATTGTGCACGCCTCCCCGCTTCCTGAAAGTGGAAAGAAGACAATGGTGCCGCTGCGGATCGATATGGTGAGCTGCTGACAATCGACCATGGAATAAAGCACAGACGAGGCTCGTCTGATCTTAACAATACCGGTAGCAGCAACAGGTGTGGGCAATCGAGCGTAAGGCCTAGGCCCCCAGGAGCGTTAACTGACGACTGTGACTGGGTATGCACAGGCTATTGGTACTTGCGGATTGGTCCCCCGCCCAGCATCAAAGACCATAATGCTGCCCCCCAATGTCCCACTAAAAAAGATATCAAATAAAATATCAAAAGAAATAATAAAAGCCTCGCTTGCCAACTAACTGGAGCCTCTGCTACAGCTGCCCGGAGCGGCGTGTGGGTGAATACAAAAGCGCAACCCCACCATTGTCTGGTAAACTACCGTACCCGAACAACATGTGAAGCTCTGGAGATACCACCAATCGCTGTGGGACCCTATTTGTGGGAACCCCGCTGCCGGCAAAGGGAAGGACAACGCGAGATGTGGCCTGGGGCTGAGACGTTGAAGCGAGTAATTAACACCCAGCACAGATCAAACAAAACTTCCTGATAATATATCATAACCTACAGAGGCCCCCAACACCCCGGTGTAACCAATAAGATCCTGCGATCAGAGCGAATAAGAACAACTTGCTGTGAAACAGATTGGACAGTAACGCTGATGGCGACACTACACGCCACAAAGGTGGACCCAGCCTAGTTTGAAACAGAGTTGGGCTATACACGTCGCAACCAAGACCCGTTGGGGGTTGTTTGTGGCTGGGCTCCCTACCATCAGCATCTGCGCCGAAATTATCACGAACGGCGACCACACCCCAGCACGCAAGCTACAACCAACCTCCAGGGCACAAGCCGGAGTGAGAGTGCCCCTAGCTTAGAATAGCATGCAGACAGCAATTTGCTGCAGGTGCAAGCCAGGCTGACGACAGCTGGGGAACCGCAATTAAAATTCCAGCGCAGCTGGAGAATATCACCCCCCCTGGACCCTTCCACCACGCCCTTACCAAGCATCGCTACTACGGGGCAGTTCAAAATACCCTGAGCTCCAGTGGAAAAGGAGTTCTGCTGTCCAGTCACACGAGCAGACTGCTTCAGTGGGACAGAATTGCAGCCCCCCCACTGAAACTGTGTCGACAAGACAGCTGTACGCAAAATCTGTATGGGCATAACAGGCCCATAACGCCATACACCAATAAAACCGAGCTATTCATACTCCAATTTCCTTACGTCTCACAATAGCATACGACGTCAGTTCAGGGAAAGGTGGAGCCCGTTTTCAACACTGTGACATGGGCAAACCTAACCTAACACCAACCTAAAATAACCTTTGAGCACTCAAAGAAATTGACTGAGACTGGATCAGATGAACAACAATCTTTCCAGCACACTGCGGTGGCGGCTGGCGGTGTAACTAATGGTGACGTACAGGCCATGTTCTCATCAATACAAACCGCCCTGTATAACATAGACAGTAAGATAGACTCTCTAACTTACCGAGTGGATAGTATGTCTGAGTGCCTTGACAGACATATTGAACGGATTGACATGGCGGAGCGTCGCATTTCGGAAACTGAAGACGCACATCAACAAATGGAAACCAAAAAAGAGGAAATGGACAAAAACCTAACAGTACTAATGGCGAAGGCTGACGATATGGAAGCGCGATCCCGCCACAACAATCAACGCCTTATGGGAATAGCGGAGACAACAAACACAGGCCCCATTGAACGCTATATTGAACAACTGCTCATAACTCTGTTGGGTAAAGAAACTTTTTCTGGCGTTTTCACTGTTGAAAGAGCTCACAGATCGCTAGCTCCGCCGGAACCACCTGGAGCCAGACCACGGCTGATAATTACTAAAATCTTAAATTATAGGGACCGGGATGCGGCACTCTGCAAAGCCCGGGAACTGGGCAGCTTGAAACATGAAGGTATGGACATATCCATTTATCCTGACTTCACACCATTAGTCTAGGAGGCGAGAAAGAAGTTTGTTCCAGTAAAAAAGAAACTTCGAGTGCAAAGTATTCCGTATGCGTTGCTCTACCCAGCCAGATTACGTGTCACTGACGACGGGAAAACCATGGTCTGTAGCGCACCAAAGGAAGTGCTCAAGTACCTACAACAGAAAGGATCCCAAAGCACACACCAAAATCACCAAGAAGAGGGCGAGAGGAGCAGGCTAACCCCTCAGACGTTGAATAATAGAACATTTTTCTTAGAACTGATCACAAATCCAAAGAGGTGGATTAAGGGACAAAACGACTTGAGCCATGAAGTGACACAGATAAGTGTTTAACGGGACTTTATGATTAGGAGATTGCATTATAACTGACGGTTTTGAAATGGGAAAATGTGTATTTTAGATATTTAGATGCTATTGAGCTGCTGGGCATAGCCTGGTGGTCAACATGATCCTTCATAGACAGCAAGTTAACCCCTTCGCTGCTAGGCCTTTTCCTTACTGTGCTAAGCCCTTTTTTTTGGGCTATTAGGGGTAGTTCGCGCTTAGACCCCTGTAACTTCTTGAACACATAAGGTATCCACGCCAAATTTGCGTCCTTTTCTTCCAACATCATGAGGATTCTAAAGGTACCCATGGTTTGTGGATTCCCCTGGAGGAGACTCTTAAATTAGCCAAAATACAGCGAAATTTTGGTTTTGTTTGGAAAAATTGGGAAAAAGGGCTACAGATTAAAGCGTATGTTTTTTTCCCTGCAAATGGTATAAAAAAAGGAGTTGTGGTGCTGAAATCATCATCTACCCAGCTTTCAGGGACAAGCAGACTTTTGTCAAAAAACCAACATTTTTTACACGTGTTTGGCATTTTTCTGGGACATAGCCTATTTTTGCTATTTTTTGGTGGGGGGGGGGATTTTTATTATCGTAAATTCAAAACCTTGCTAGTTATACATAATGTCCATCAAGAGGAAGGTATTCATTACAGGTTATTTCCACACGTAATACATTGTACATAGTTGCCTCATTCTATAACTTAACATTTATGAGTGTCTGGGTTCCCGATCCCTGGCGTGGTTGGTATGAGTTAATCGCTTAGGTCTGGGTCTGAGTCCTCCATAGGGGGGGGCACAAATGTTGCGGTACAAATTCCACTTGCCCCACACCCTCTCCCATTTTTTGGGACACCTTCTGTGCATAAAGACTGCCATCGCCCTGTCTAGGTCTTGACACCATCGCTGATGTTGAGGGGTTGTGTGTGTGCCCCAGTGCTGCGCTATGTTGCGTTTAGCTAGTGTAATCCCTAGGGTCGCCCAGGCCTGCGCTGCATGGTTGAGGTCTGTGGGCTCTCAAATATTGAGCAGGCACCTCTGTGGCTCAGGCAGAACCTCGAAACCACAAACTTGAGTAATTGTCTCCATGACTACCTCCCAATAATGTGTTATGTTGGGACAGCCCCATAGCGTGTGGTAAAATGTGGCCTCTTGTCTGCATCCCCGTAGACACTGAGATGTCTCAGTCGCCCGATTTTATGGAGCAGCGTTCTAGTATAGTACGTCCTACTGAGTTTCTCCGTTCCTTTAATTTCACTTCGGTTGTACAGGCTCCTACCCACAGTCAGGGTCACACCCTTGACCAGATTTGGTCCTGCAACTGTCTGGTAACTTCACTGTCCATTTCCCCCTGCACCTGGTCCGACCACTTCCTCATCTCCTTTTCCCTATCCCTCAGCCTAGCGCCTAAGCCTTCTTTAGCCAAAAACACCTGGGCGCGTTCATGGAACCGCGTGGATGTGGCCTCCCTGACGGCCACACTCTCCGCGTCCAGCCCGGAACTTGACGGGTTGTCATCTCTTGGACAAGCGGAGTCCATCAATGGATGGCTGCGGGCAGGTTGTGACTTAGTTGCCCCGCTTAAGCGGATTTCATCTAGGCGCTCCAAAGACGCCAATCGCTGGTTCAATGAGGATTTGAAGGCTCAAAAACTCAATGTCCGCCGGGCAGAGCGCCTCTGGCGGCGAGACTACTGCCCTATTTCTAGAAACCACTATATCACTCTTTCGGCCCAATACAAAAAAGCTATTTTGGCAACCAAGAAGGCTTACTTCTCAACCAAAATTCAGACGGCCGAAAATCGGCCCAGAGAAATCTTTGCCATCGTGCACGATCTTGCATATTTTGACAGGGCAACACTCAAACCCTCTCCCTCACAGCTTCTCTATGATTCTCTCAATTCTTTTTTTCTCGATAAAATTAGCGCTATCAAAGCCAACATTCCCCTCCCCTCCTCTTCCTTTATTAGTCCTCAATGTCCTCCATCTGTCGCTCGCCTTGACTCCATCCCTCCTCTCACGGAAGATTCCTTCCTCTCTCTTCTACCTTTGGTCAAGTCGGGCTCCCCGTTGGATCCCTGCCCAGCCCACATCCTGAAACAGATCTACTCTGCCTGTGTTTTGCCACCCCTCACCTTTCTCAATAGCTCACTCTCACACGGAATTGTCATTCCTTCACTTAAATCGGCCGTCATCCTACCTATCCTAAAAAAACCTGGCGCAGACCCTTCGGTTCCTGTAAACTACCGTCCAATTTCAATCTTGCCCTTTTTGGCTAAGGTATTGGAACGTCATGTAACAAGAACACTGAGCACCTTTGTGGAGAAGAATGGGGTCTTGGCCCCTAGGCAGGCCGGGTTTCGCCCCGCACACTCCACGGAGTCCATGGTTTTATCGGTCCTTGATAACCTCAGGGAAAGCATGGACACTAGTCATCCCCAGGCCCTGGTCCTCCTCGATCTCTCCTCCGCGTTTGACACGGTTGATCATACCATCTTACTTTCCCGTGTCAGAGTGGCGGGAATCGAGGGTTCGGCCTTGGTCTGGCTGTCCTCCTTCCTGCGGGACCGACCCAAGCAGTCCGGTTGGGTGATTATTCAGCGGACTTCCAGGCAGTATAATGCGGGGTACCCCAGGGATCCTCCCTCTCCCCTCTGTTATTCAACGTATACATTGCCCCTCTTATTTTTGCCCTTCAACAACTGGAGGTCTCCGTGTACAATTACGCGGACGACCTCGAGCTTATCTTCTCCCTTTCCTCCTCCCCCGAGTCAATATCTAATTTTCATTCTGTTATGACCTTTATCCAGGACTGGATGAATCACAACCACCTGAAACTCAACCCCGACAAAACGGAGTTGGTGTTGACAGGCTGTTGCTCCAGTCCTTGGTCCTCTCTTTTCTGGCCCCCCACCTTTCCCTTCACTCCCAGTCAGTTCGGTGGTGTCCTCATCCTTTCTTTCCTTGCGTATTATCCGCAGAGTCTCTCGGTTTTTCTCCCCATCTGCTCTCAAACTCATAGTCCTGGCAATGGTCACATCCCGCCTAGACTATGGTAATGCCCTCTATTATGGCATGCCTGCGTAGATCCTGAGACGTCTTCAGCTGGTCCAGAACCAGGCTGCCCGCCTGGTTTTCAATTTATCCAAATCTCATCATGTCACGCCCCTACTCCAATCCCTACATTGGCTTCCTATACAGCAACGAGCTCAGTTTAAACTGGGCTGTATCATCTTCAATGCCCGGTCTGGTTCAGCCCCCGCCTTCATCACCTCTGAAATTCATTCTTATGCTCCCTCTAGGGAGCTACGCTCATCTACCCAACAACTGCTTGTAGTCCCCGCTTCAAACGGAAAAAATGGGGAGGTTCCAAATTCTCCACACTTGCTCCCGCATTTTGGAACTCCCTCCCGGCTCACCTGAGATCATGCACTCAGTATTCACTCTTTCGCAAGGAACTTAAAACTTTCCTGTTCACCCAAGCATTTCCTTCCTAAAACCTCCCCCGGTGTCCTAGTCCTTCTGTCCCTCATGGATATGTAGTATTGTATAGCGCCATGAAACCGCTCGGTGTACGTGCGCTCTAGAAATATTTTAAACTCAAACTCTATGTAGGATCTTCAATTGCACCAATTGTAGTCGGGACGGAATTGCCATCTCTCGTGGGGATGCCAAAGCCTCCTGCCAGTCCTGGTAATCCATGTCCCCAGGTCAGTCTGCCATTTGTCTCGTAGGGTGTGTATGGGGTCTTTCCGATTATTGATTAGTTTGCGATAAGTGAGAGAAATTGCGTTTTTAGTGAGATTGTCTGTGAGGAGTCGATCCTCAAGCGGCGATGATTTGGGGAGATCGGTACCTTGGGGTATGGCCTTTGTGAGTGCGTGTTTACCTTGTGAATAGCGAAACTGTTCTGAGTCAGTCATTTGACACGTCGTGCGCAGTTGGGCAAACATCACTACCACTCCCTTCTTCCAGGGATCCCCAATTCTAGAAATACCAATAAGGTCCCATTGAGCGAAACCTTTACTGTAACAGAGCCTACCTAATTTTGGCGTGTCCCACAGAGGTGTGAGTTGGGTGAGGACTCCCTCCCAGCCCAGCCCAGCGCTCGTTGCGCCGCAAACCATGTACATACTGTGTGTGCAGTAGGGCCGATACATGCTTTTTTTGTTCTTGTTGTAAAGCGCTAGCAATGGTCCATCGGTCCCAAGAGTGTGCCTGTCAAGTCGGAGGGCCGGTTCCTCCTAAGAGGCATGAAGCCAGTGGTTTATTACTATGAGGTGCGAGGCCCAGTAATACAATTGTATATTGGGCAGGGCGATCCCACCATCGTACCAGCTCCTAGTGAGAATGGAGAGGGCTATACAGGGGGTTTATCGCCCCAGAGGAATAGTCCCACTTCAGCCTCTATGGCTTTGAAATAGGATGTGGGGACTGGAGTAGGCGTATTTTGTAAGGCGTAAAAGAAATGCGGGAGAGCCATCATTTTGAATAGGGCTCCCTTGCCCAGGAGTGTCAAGGGCAGTGCATGCCAGTGCTTCACGACGTTTTTAAGTCGTAGGAGAGGGGGCACAAGATTTCGCTCGTGGAATGGAGTATGGTCTGGTGTGATGTGGATGCCCAGGTATTTAAAACCATCCCTCCTGAGTTGTATTATTACCCCCTTGGGTAGGCGCGGGGAGAACCGTGGAGCACAAACAGCACCGATTTCGTCCTGTTAACTGTATAGTCTGAAAACATTAGATGCCGCCGGGAAGTTACTGCAGCCGGTCCGTTTAAATGCGCTTGAACACAGTTAACAGAACGCCGAACCTTTGACGTTTATTTGCATCCATGCTACACGGCGTTAAACTCTTTGCCGTGGACACTGGTTACCACCGGGAAGTTATTGCAGCCGGTCTGTTTAAAAGTGCGTGATTACAGCTAAAAGATCGCCAAACCTTGACGTCTGTTTGGATCTATGCAATGTGGCGCCCCTGAGCAACTACTATCAAGGAAAACACTAATTAGGAGAAACAACCTTCCCGTCTTTAGCATATCTACGTGCCCCAACCCACACGACTTGTTGATGTCAGCCGTTTAACCATATCAACGAATAAAAACCGAAGACACACACAAGACATATTTACTATCTTTGGGTGCATGTTAAAAATACGCACTACGATGGTACAGTCCTGAGGAAGACACACCTTAGTGTCGAAACGCGTAGACAGGAAACCATCTAATAGTCTTTTTATATGTAATAAATATTGTGTGTATGAAATTATGCATATGCTATAATGCTGGAATATTTTATCACTTGAATATAACGATGTATCGATTTTATCAAATATCATGTTTTATATGAGGAATTAAAATGCATTGCATGTGTAAAAACAGTAGTTGATTATTATTATTTCGTGTGTGGCATATGCCACCCTTCATGTGTTAGCAGGTATTGGTAATTTGCCTGGGTGTTTTATTTACACATAATATAGTCTGAGTATCTGCCATACGACGCACAGATATCTAATAAACAAATAATTGAGTGGCTGGGGGAGGTCATGTACAGTAATATATCATCTGCGTAGAGTGAAATACGGTCCTCCCACCCTTCCGCCCTTCACAGTCCTCATATTACCGGGTCGCGTCTTATCCAAGTCGCAAGCGGCTCCAGCACCAGGGCAAAGAGGAGCTGGGACAGGGGGCAACCCTGTCTTGTCCCTCGCCTCAGAGGAAAGTCCTCGAATATGCGCCCATTGACCACCATGTGTGCCATGGGTTGCGTGTACAGCAATGGAACCCATGCCCAAAAGTTTGGGCCGAAACTAAAATGTTGTAGTACTGCATACATGAATGACCATTCCACCCGATCAAAGGCCATACTGGCGTTTAGGGATAGAATGACCGCCTCTTCTTGGATGGTGGACATACGGGCCATCACCCCGTGGAGCCGTCTTAGGTTCATTGCTGTGTTACGGCCCGGCATTAAACCGGATTGATCAGGGTGTATGAGCGATGCGAGGTGCGGTTGGAGCCTGGAGGGTAGTACTTTCGCTAGTATTTTAGCCTCTGCGTTTAGGAGTGATATTGCGTGGTAGGAGGTGCAGCCCTATTTTTACTATTTTTTTGCGCTTTCAACCGTCTTCCAGTTATTGGTAGAAATGGGTATGAGAACCAAAAATGGATCCTGGAAAGCTATACATTTTTGAAAGGTAGACAAAATTCTGAATTCCGCAAGGGGTCATTTGTGTAGATCCTTTAAGGTTTCATTATGAAAGTTAGTTGAAAAAACAGCCATTTGTGCCAACGTTTTCACCTGTAACTTCTTCAAATTATGAGAGCTGTTTGAAAACAATATACGGTTACATCCGCTGAACCTTTCTGGTTGTGGGGATATATAGTACTTGCAGTTTCACCAAGACCACAACGAACCCTGAGCCAATAACTGAGCAGCGTCTTGCAAAGGTTTTTTATTATGTACCGGGTATAGGGCAATTCAATTGGGAACATATATACATGGAAAAATCAATATGAAAGACACCTATGTATTTCTGAAATAGGAACAAAATATACAGTTTAGACATTTCCGAATTTGTGAGTACCCATATTAGCATGACAATTATAAGTCATTTTTCAAAATGACTTCTTTTTTACACATGGTTTTTCATTTGGGAGGGAGAAATGCATCGAAATTCAAAAGGAATTAACAGTTGCTCTACAATTCTTTGTTACCGTAAATCTCCAGATAAAATGGTACCTCACTTGTTTGGGTAGGCCTAGTGCCCGCAACAGGAAATGGCTAAAAATGCTACATGGACAAACTTTTTTTTCTTCAGTGAAAACTGACCCTTTTTTTGCAAAGTGCCTAGCTGTAGATTTTGAACCCTAGCTCTGCCGGCACCTAGGGAAACCTAGACATTTCTGAAAACTAGACACCCAGGGGAATCTAGGATGGGGTGACTTGACTGGCTCTCACCAGGTTCTGTTACCCAGAATCCCTTGCA
This sequence comes from Lissotriton vulgaris, assembly GCF_964263255.1. Lineage (NCBI taxonomy): Eukaryota > Metazoa > Chordata > Amphibia > Caudata > Salamandridae > Lissotriton > Lissotriton vulgaris. Next base: position 771,159,913 of record NC_141685.1, on the reverse strand, counting down.
AACCGAAACATTTGTAAAACAAAACACATTTTCCTCATATTTCTGTGGTGGAAAGTTCTGGAATCTGCATGGATCCACATAATTCTACCCACTGCGCGTTCCCCAAAGTCTTCAGAGAAAAATGGTACCTCACTTGCGTGGGTAGGTTATAGTGCCAGCGAAAGTAAATGGCCCAAAACGCAACATGGGGACACCACATTTTCACTGTGAAAACTGACCTTTTATTTTGCAAAGTGCCTAGCTGTAGATTTTGAACCCTGCTCTGACGGGACCTAGGGAAACCTAGCAAACCTATTCATTTTTTATAACTAGACATCTAGGGGAATCCAGGATGGGGTGACTTGACTGGCTCTCACCAGGTTCTGTTACCCAGAATCCCTTGCAAACCTAACAATGTGTCCAATAAAACCCATTTTCCTCACATTTCTGTGGTGGAAAGTTCTGGAATCTGCATGGATGCACAAAATTCCACCCACCCCGCGTTGCCTGAAGTCTAACGAGAAAAATGGTATGTCAATTGCGTGGGAAGGCCTAGTGCCTGCAACAGGGTAGGGTGGGAGCATTTGCATGCTCATTCTGGGCAGCCCCCACCCCGGGCCTATAAAAAAACAATCCCTGGCATCTAGGGTGCTTTCTGAACCCCCGGGGGGGACAGGTTGGTGGCTACTGTCCACCCCCCCCCGCCCCCCGGAGCAGAAAGACTGGGGTGGGGGCATGCCCATCTTGGGAAACCCCCACCCCTAAATTTATCGGGGGAAAAAAACCTTGGTGTCTAGTGTACTTTCTGCCCCCCGGGGCAGATTGGGGGCTACTGCCCCATCTGCCCCCCAGGAGGGCCGAAAGACTGTACCTTTGCATTGGGGGGGGGGGGTGGGGGGGCATTGGCATGCCCATATTAGGCAGCCCCTACCCCAAATCATAATTTTAAAAAAAATCCCTGGTATCTAGTGGGCTTTCTGCAAAGACTGTACCTTTGCAGCGGGCAAGGTGGAGGCGTCGGCATGTCCATATTGGGCAACCCCTACCCCAAATTATAATTTTTTTTAAAAAATCACTGGTATTAAGTGGGCTTCCCCCTCGCCCCCACCCTGGGGGGCAGATTGGGGACAAACGCCCCTATCTGCCCTCAGGTGGGGCAGAAAGACTGTCATTTTGTGGCCGGAGGGTGGGGTGATCGGCATGCCCGTTTTGGGCAGCCCCCATCCCTAATAAATATCCCATGAAAAATCCCTGGTGTCTAGTGGGCTTTCTACCCCCCTAATATATATGCGAAGGTATGTGTTAAATAAATAAATATCGGACAAGGTTTTAAATAAATGTCCCACTGAGGCGATAGTCTGCTTTGATCGGTCCAGTGCTAACAAAGACCCCTACCTTTACAACATTGCGGGAAGCGGGACTGTGTAGATTATTAGACTTACAGCAAAAAACGTAGCAGGTAAACCAACACCGTTCCCGAGCATACACCTGATAAGATAATAAAAATATAATAGAACTAAGCATAGAAACCGCAAATCCTAAATTCACTTCGGTTTATCAACAGCGCAAAATGTATCATGTGAGCAAGTAAATTTCCGAAGACAAAACAAACAAGAAACAAACAATGTAACTCTTTGTAGGTGAAATTGAAAGAATCACTGCAAACACAGAACCTCAGCGCTGGGAGAAGATAAAAGATTCCAGTCACGCTGCTGTGAGGGCCATACAACCCTATCCCTAGGGTGAGTACCATGTTCTACATAATCAATTAGAAACAGACTTCATCAGTTTCTTAACTCAAGGATCACCGTGTGTTTGTGCTGTGATGTGCTGGCTAGTCCAGCACACACTACCTGAATCATGATCTACTTGATGGTTGCGCCTAGGTAGCCACACCTCAGACAGTAACATCTAATGCAATTCTTATTCTACTGTGTTGACATGTCCTTTTTTATAGTGACATTTTTAAAAAAAACTGTGGCCCCCCCTCCGGCATTTTCCTCATCATTGAGTTCCTGAAATTCACAGGTAATACTAAATAACAGAGTCATCTACAAGCTCCAAACAAATTGATAAATGAAAAGTGACACTCCAATTAACAGTCACTCCCTGTAATTTTGTGCCCCTCCCAGAAAGGAATTTCACATTTTGACGTGGTAGACCAGAGCGTCTTTTCCATGATCTACGATATGAACCCAAAATACCTCCAATTAAAACAAGAGGAATAATTAAACATCTACAGGTATGCATAATGGATTATCCTTCTAAAAGCTACCCAACAGTGACTTAAGGTCACATAGTCAGGAACCTGACCGTATAGCCCGTATAGCCCACTGTAACTCAAATGCCATTTTTATTAAACAAATGGGAAAGTAGACTTGTGTAGAAATATGTATAAGACTCTCTGTAATTATGAGTCAACATAGGGAGAGACAGGGTTCAAGGGCACTTTCAGTCCCCAATCAGTAGATATATCAACAAAGGAAGAGTGTCCGTCAGTGTGGCGTAAAAATAGTGGAGATAGCACGTAAAAATATGAAGCCAGCTGTGGTTGTTCACAAAGTCGGCCCAGCTTTCAAGAAAAAATTCATGGTTTTTTCAGGAAACCCTCACTCACCCTAGTGGTGACATGCTTCATCATCGGGTCCACTAGGGAGATCGAGTACCTCCCCAGTGTGCTACGACGCCAGGAGACTGCGGAGCAGGTTATGTGAGAGTGAAGAGTGAAAAAGGTGTGGTTAAAAATGTCAGAGGTTGTCCCAAAAAATCATTTATTCGCTGGTCAACTTGACATATTAAAATTAAGAACTATGTGCAGGGAAACTATCCAAAAGAAATACTGGTGTTTCCCTGTTAGGGGAAGGTCAACATGTTTCTGCCCTTTAAGTGTGTGAATTTACAGGGCTTTCGTCAGGACCAGTAAGCGAGTGTTGCCTCAACAGGTATAGGCGCGCTAAGGCCTACCCTGCCGTAGGCAGTGAAAGTTAAAAAGTTGTACTATGTGTAAAAATTGGTGCGTGGAATACAAACCAAAAAGGCTAGGGGATTTACCTCTATTGCGAGGAGCCCAGAAGTCTGCAGATAGGTGAGAGACAGACAAACAAACAATACACAAAACATAAAAAGAACAGACAGTCATTACTGATCTAGTATTGTTGCCATTAAACTTATAGTGCGGCGTGGTACGTGCTAACAAACCTATCAAAGGCCGTGGCCGTGATGGAATGCATTGTAGAATGGAGGTTGTGCCCAAGAACCACGGTGATGGGCCTCAACTAGAACCAGTATCGAGTGATCTGGCACAAGGTGTTGCACAATTGGTGAGGTAATGTAAATGGAGGCTTGCTGTGCTAAGTCCATCCGTGTGGGAAGCCAGGGGGCTGCCCGTAATTGTAACATTACCTAGAGTACAAATACGGAGGAATGATCCCCGAAGTGTAAAATGCAGAGCCACGTAATGATAAGACGTAGCCCTGCTGGCCGTGAATTTAGAAAACTTAAAGTAGGCACGCTGAATGAAAATATACATGAAACAATCCTCACTTGTATTCAATGTGAGCCACGCCCCATAGATTCAGGGGGGGTGGGGGGGGGGGGTGGGAGCGACAATGGCACACCCTGTCAGGGTAAAACAAACAAAAACGGAGAGTTCAAAGAGTCTGGCAGAGACTCACACACATAAAACTTAGCTTATAATGATGGGTTGGTTGGTCTTACGCCCGCAACGCTCAGCACCCTCTCGGCACCTAGCTGTCCCCCGCTGGATCTCGTGGATCACAAGCGAGGGACAATTCTTTAGAAAACTCAAACTTAAGGCATTTTTTGAGTCTAAAGAGCAGTCTGAAACCAACGAACAGGAGTTTGACACAACGTTCAGACCGAAATCAACTTTCATGCCACCACCACATACCATACCAGCAGCAATCACAACTTTTGAGCAGGCAGTCACAAAAGATCTGGAAGCCCTTGAAAACCCCAAACGGTTCAACAATTTCTCGGCGGCAGAACATAAAGCCCTTGAGAACCTGAAGAATGACAAAAACATTGTCATAAAACCCGCTGACAAGGGGGGAGGAATCGTCATTCAGGACACTGAGGATTACGACAAAGTCTGCCTAACTCTCCTTAATGACAGAACCAACTATACTCTTCTTACCACAGACCCAACTGCTGAAATGAAAGCACGAATATCCACACTTGTAAGGGAGGCTGAGCTGAATGAACATGTCTCACCTCATGAGGCGGCATACCTTATGGCAGGGGGCCCAACGATCCCATATTTCTATACGTTGCCAAAAACACACAAAAATGTTTTACCGCCACCAGGACGCCCTATAGTGTCTGGCATTGGCTCAGTACTGGAACCTCTATCCACTTTCTGCGACCATTACCTAAAGCCAATAGTACAAAACTCCAGCACTTACCTGAAAGACACCAAAAGCCTTCTCAGGCTATTGAATGACATCTCTTTTGAACCAAACTCTGTCATCTTAGTCACTATGGACATAGAGAGTCTGTACACCAGTATCCCCCAGGAAGAAACATTATGGGTACTGGCACAAGCACTGGACACTGTGACTTGGGAATACGTCACACCAAAATCATTCATCTTACAATGTGCAAGGATGGCATTGAAAGAAAAATATTTCGAGTACAAAGGACAACTGTACCTTCAATGTACAGGGACCTCAATGGGCAGCACCTTCGCTCCCAGCATAGCGGGGCTGTACGTATACGATTTTGAGACCAAATACATCCTGCCCACATCCAACCCTTTTGCCTCCTCCATAGGATTATGGAGGAGGTACATCGATGATATTCTCATACTATGGACGGGCACTTAAAACAGTCTCATTGAATTCTTGAGCTGGGTCAATACCCTTGACCCTTATCTTAAATTCACTAACAATTACAGCAGAGAATCCATAGTTTTTTTGGATGTGGTGATAAGGATCGAGGGTACATCTCTCACTACAGTGACCCATCACAAACCTACGGCAAAGAATAATCTTCTACAATTCAGCAGTTTCCATCCAAGGCCGCTACGTGAAAACTTGCCCTACGGGCAATACCTTCGCTTAAGAAGAAATTGCAGCAGCACAACAGACTATAAGACACAGGCAAAGGACCTAACGGTCAAACTGAGACAAAGAGGCTACCCTCATGACATCCGCAACAAAGGACAGACCAGGGCCCGGAATCAACCTCGGGAAGCCCTCCTGGAAGAGAATGAGAAAATTGACACTGATGTCCCATTAACTTGTGTTACCACATATAGCACACTTTCAGACAATGTAAAAAAATCAATAAATAAGAATTGAGAATTATCACCAGCAGCATAGGTGATTGGGAAAAACCACTTTTTTCCTTCAAAAAGGGCAGAAGTCTTAAGGATACCCTGGTCCACACAAGACCTTTAACATGTCCTTCATCACTCACCAGATCTGTGACTGAACCATGGCACTTACCCCCCATTACTGGACATTTTCCATGTACTGATTGCAGTGTCTGTCATTTAACCACCCACACAAAACAGCTTAATCTGGAACCAGGCTAAGTATGGACCCAAAAATCCCATACCAATTGTAACTCCACTAACGTTATATATCTGATTACCTGCCCGTGTGCCAAGAGATATGTGGGCATGACAACCAGGAAAGTCAAGACACGCATTGGCGAGCATCGCAGCAATGTTCGCTGTAAGAAAGTAACCACCAAACTAAGCGAGCACTTTCTGCAGGCAAACCACACTCCCAATGATATGACCTGGACAGTAATAGAACAGGTCAACAACCCCAGGAACAGAGAAAACATCCTGTTTGAAAAAGAGCAGCGCTGGGTCTATAGACTGAATACACATATTCAAGGCCTTAATGACCAAATACCTTGGGCCAGCGTCCTCAAAAAGTAACAATGATTAACAATGCCCCTTTCCCATATGAGGGCACCACCTATTGTTACTGTTCTAAACCTGTGAATACACTTCCTTGCTGTAGCCTTAACCATGTAAAATGATGCATCAGACTGGTAATACCATCGACCTTTTCACCGCCGTATCTGTTGATCTTTCAGAGCCCATGATCAGCCACAATGACGTTATAAATGTATATATCATGATCGTCTGTCTGACGAAAACGGACTCATGGCTCTCAGTCCGATTACCGGTCCCTTGCAGGCTTGCGCGCCAAGCCTCGCTATGACGCATGCCCAATACGCGTGCATTCCAAGCCTCGTTTTGGACAGAATAGACGCGAGCGCGTCAGTCACGGAAGCCCGGGGCTTGCTTTCCAAGCCTCGTTTGGAACTAACGTCTCCCATTGGATGACGCCCAGACGCCTCCCTCCCTTAGCGCCGGGCTTGCCCCTCGCTTGTGATCCACGAGATCCAGCGGGGGACAGCTAGGTGCCGAGAGGGTGCTGAGCGTTGCGGGCGTAAGACCAACCAACCCATCATTATAAGCTAAGTTTTATGTGTGTGAGTCTCTGCCAGACTCTTTGAACTCTCCGTTTTTGTTTGTTTTACCCTGACAGGGTGTGCCATTGTCGCTCCCACCCCCCCCCCCCCTGAATCTATGGGGCGTGGCTCACATTGAATACAAGTGAGGATTGTTTCATGTATATTTTCATTCAGCGTGCCTACTTTAAGTTTTCTAAATTCACGGCCAGCAGGGCTACGTCTTATCATTACGTGGCTCTGCATTTTACACTTCGGGGATCATTCCTCCGTATTTGTACTCTAGGTAATGTTACAATTACGGGCAGCCCCCTGGCTTCCCACACGGATGGACTTAGCACAGCAAGCCTCCATTTACATTACCTCACCAATTGTGCAACGCCTTGTGCCAGATCACTCGATACTGGTTCTAGTTGAGGCCCATCACCGTGGTTCTTGGGCACAACCTCCATTCTACAATGCATTCCATCACGGCCACGGCCTTTGATAGGTTTGTTAGCACGTACCACGCCACACTATAAGTTGAATGGCAACAATACTAGATCAGTAATGACTGTCTGTTCTTTTTATGTTTTGTGTATTGTTTGTTTGTCTGTCTGTCTTTCACCTATCTGCAGACTTCTGGGCTCCTCGCAATAGAGGTAAATCCCCTAGCCTTTTTGGTTTGTATTCCACGCACCAATTTTTACACATAGTACAACTTTTTAACTTTCACTGCCTACGGCAGGGTAGGCCTTAGCGCGCCTATACCTGTTGAGGCAACACTCGCTTACTGGTCCTGACGAAAGCCCTGTAAATTCACACACTTAAAGGGCAGAAACATGTTGACCTTCCCCTAACAGGGAAACACCAGTATTTCTTTTGGATAGTTTCCCTGCACATAGTTCTTAATTTTAATATGTCAAGTTGACCAGCGAATAAATGATTTTTTGGGACAACCTGACATTTTTAACCACACCTTTTTCACTCTTCACTCTCACATAACCTGCTCCGCAGTCTCCTGGCGTCGTAGCACACTGGGGAGGTACTCGATCTCCCTAGTGGACCCGATGATGAAGCATGTCACCACTAGGGTGAGTGAGGGTTTCCTGAAAAAAACATGAATTTTTTCTTGAAAGCTGGGCCGACTTTGTGAACAACCACAGCTGGCTTCATATTTTTATGTGCTATCTCCACTATTTTTGCGTCTCTGTAATTATGATCAGTGCCTAGATAAATGTAAAAGAAATGCGCTTTTGTAAAGAAGTGCTTAGGATGCATCTAATTGTACGCTTTCTTTGTATAGAATTGTTTGTCCTGATGAAGGTGATATCGTAATACACCGAAAACGCTGCGTCGACGACCTTGACAACTCTGAATTGTATGGATTTGATTACCCTGACAATTGTGAATCTGATGGTTTTTATCTGTTACATATTTGTATAGGCATTTTTTTAAAATATCATATGTTAACTTTTTTAATTATATGGCACTGTTGTTATGCATTAATGATTTTATTGATTTGTAATAAATTGTGCAACTTTTTAACAAACAAATAATTTTTATTAATTTACAGCAATTTCTCTGTTTTCATTGTATGTCTTATATGGTACACGCTTTCATTCAGTTGGCACTTTGAGTTACGAGGGTAATATACAAAAAGGTTTTTCAAGAGTTGATTCCCGGGACTTGTAAAGTGGGAGGGATGGCATTTTGCAATGGGTGGGGGGTACATCGGTTTATATGGTTTGTTATATCAAGCAATTGTACAAATGTTGGTTCATATCACAACCACACACACGCACATCACGTTTTTAATTACAGCTCATCTAGCAGCATTCAATGTAAAAGCTAGTTACAAACATATACTCTTCATCCGATGTAAACTGAAGACACACTAATGCACACTGTCCCTAAATCTACAACTTTACGATTTGCCACCTGGAACGTAAGAGGTCTTAACAACCCTAGAAAGATTAGAAAAGTCTTTGCATACCTAGACAGACATCAGATAGATTTAGCTATGCTCCAAGAGACACATCTACTTAAACAAAAAGCAGATGGGCTCGGGAAGGGGTGGGCTGAACTGGTAGCGTCCTCATCTTACTCCTCATAGGCATGAGGTCTAATGACCACATGCACAAGCAACACACTATTCTGCATATGGTAAATGATGAATATGTAACACACTATGACACGGATGGCATTTTGCGTACATTCATGGATACTTATGGCCCTGTATATAACACATGACAGCACACAAACATGAGTTTCTGACGTATGTTGAGGACATTGCGCTGGCGTGGCTCTCAAGACAGTCAATGTGAATTCCTAGCGCAGCCAATTACCATCGAAGAAGTACACATAGCTATAAAACACTACCTAATGGTAAGACTCCCGGACCTGAAGGCTACTCAGGAATTTTACAAAGAAAACTATGCGCTGCTTAGCCCATATCTTCTTGAAATGTATGATGAAGCATATAATAATTAAATTCTCCCCCCGACACTACATGAAGCGCTAATCATGGCAATACTAAAGCAGGACAAAAGCCCAGAGAAAGCCGAATCCTACAGATCACTATCCTTAATAAATACGGATGTTAGGATACTAGCTAAGATTATTGCCATTCGACTACAGCCGTTCATGACAACTATTGTCTTACCGGATCAATCCAGGTGTATACCCTCCAAATCCAAGGCACACAACATTCGTACTATATTTGCCATTCTACACCAACTGAATCCCGAGCTAGAGGCAGTAGCTGTGCTCTTTGACGCAGCTAAGGCGTTTGATTCAGTCGAATTGACCTATTTATTTACAATACTACAGCGGATTGGGTTGCCACCTGTGTTAATAAACTGGATTAAACTTCTCTACTCTAAACCCACTGCACGCGTCAAAGTAAACAGACACATATCTGAGGTTATACAAATACAAAGAGGTACACATCAGGGTTGCCCACTATCCCCTCTGCTCTTTTCTATTGCACTGGAACCATTAGCCTGCAAAATATGCAAACCACATGCACATACAGCGTTACGATTTAACCTACGTCCTATTGGCATATCAATGTACGTGGACAATATGATTAGAGACCCAAGTACACACTTATCGCCAATACTCCGAGAATATATAAAATGTTGGCGGCAGTCAGGCCTCCAGATAAACTGAAGTAAATAAGCAGTGCTGCCACTGATTGAAAATACAAAGTCATAACAAATAGAATTTCCACTTATCTGGCATGAAGAGTCCATTAGATATTTAGGAATCTGGATTCATCGAGATCCAGAGATCATGCTTCGAGTTAATTATGGCACTGCAATTGACAAAATAGAATCGCAAATAGCTAGATGGACCACTCTCCCCCTATCTAGCTGACAGGATATCTCTTATAAGAATGGTGATCCGGCCTAAACTACTTTATTTATTCTTTTTTTTAATTTTTTTTTTATTTGTCAGAACCAGCAAAGACAGGAGTCCAAATACAATAATAGTGTGCAATGCGCGAACATTTTCATATATAATACATTCCAATAATGATAGAGATAGAGAGTAAGCCAGTAGAAAAGAGAGAAGAAAAAAAAAAAAGGGGCGAACATAGAACATAAGAGAAAACATATTACAGTAGTTTATTATTGCTCTGAGCAAAGCACCCTCCTCCAGTTAGTAATTGTTTGCCAAATCACCTTGCCGCACATTGCCGATTTTGCCCTCTAGTGAAGTAGATGGCGCTATCCTGGTTAAAGACACCAAGAAAGCGGGCCAGCCACATATGAAAGCTCGGCGGGTCTGAGTCTTTCCACCACGCAGCTAGTATTACTCTAAGGACTGCCGCTCCGATAAAAAGCATGGCCTCTTCGTCCTTATTTAGGCTAAGTGTGCTGTCAGTGCCTCTGTGCCTGACAGATATAGAGTGGGGGAGTCAAGTATCTTATGGCCGAACACTTTTTCCCAGAAGTCACCGATCATTTTTTTGATAAGGGCTAATTGGTCACACTCACTAAACATGTGTATTAATGTAGCGGGCCTTTAAGACATCTAGGGCAGTGGTCATTCTCTCTTTTGTCCCAGGCAAATAATTTAGCCGGGGTAAAATATAAATTATATATATTTTTATATGTCTGGGCCTTTAAACTAGGTGACATAAGAAGACGTGATGATAAGTAGAGACTCATGTCAATATCTACATTTGTATTATCAAGTTTGTCTGCCCAAGCAGTTTCCGTAAACTCTAAATCATCCTGTAACGTATCCAGAAGTTGCCCATAAATTGTAACTATTCTCGTATTTTTTTTACCTATAGTATTAATAATTTCAATTCTCCCCAAGTTGATATTCGGGGCCTTGTGTTTAAGAATAGAATGAATCTGCAAAAATGTAATGTAGTACCCATTTGGAAGGCGATATTGTTGTTGCAGATCTCCAAAGGTAGAAACTTGGTTCTCACCCAAAAAGTCACCTATTGTACTAATGCCAATAGATTGCCATTTCTTTAAGATTGTGTCGTTCCCTATCTCAGGAAATAGGTTAGAGTGCTATAAGGGAGAATATCTATACATTTCGCTGTTTTCAGCCATATTTTCCATGCACTGGTGATAACTTTGAATTTATTCTTTTCATAATAACTTCTCTCCACTTGCCTTAAAAAGAGACCTTTTTATTTATTCACCAACATCCCGATACCTCAGCCGACCCCAATTTTTAAACAACTACGCGCACATCTAACTAAACTAATATGGGCTGGTAAGCAAGCACGGATAAATCTTCATACACCGACACTGCCATACTTCTCTGGCGGCTTCACAGTTCCAGATCTGTATTTATATATTATATGCGCTCAAGCGCAATACGCCTACTATTGGTACCATCTGGTACGCTATATGCCAAATCTTGCGGTGGAGGATGGTGACGCCCACCCTTTGGCCAGGCGAGTATACTGCCACATCAACGTCCTCATCTGTCCAAACAAAAATAAACACAATACGAACCACATCAATGGCATGGCAACATATTAGCCAAATAACTGACAAAGCACCACTTTATGCCCCAAATATACCTCTGGCTCAACAGCCCGCTCTATCAGTTACACAAAACAGGGGCAGTATGGAACTGCTGGACAGGTGGGCATCATGATGTTGGGCGACCTCTATATTGAAGGCACATTTATCACTCCTGACGACCTCTCATATTTGATTAATCAGTCTATGTTATTCAAATGTGCTTATCACAGACTAAGGGCGGCAATTAAAGTGTTATATCCTACATATCCGAATGAACCTCCCACACTAGAATCACTGAGTTACTAATCGCCGCTCCGGACAATTATCATATAGTAGTGAAACTCTACAAAACCCTACAGGGGGAGATTGGCTCCACAAAACAAATGGCCCTCGATAAATGGAACACGATGCTAGACACACCAATGAGTGTAGAAGTCTGGCAATCCTGTTGCGCACTTACCGAATTACTTCCACCCAACGGGAATCTCCGTATCATACACTACAAATATTTGCACCAGGCCTACCATACTCCGGTTAAGTTGCATAAATATGGTTTGCGGGACGTTGCAAAATGTAAACGTTGTGGGTGTGATCAGGCTGACTTTGGGCACCTGGCATGGTATTGTGGTAAAGTGAAACTGTACTGGGAGCAAGAAGTGCGCCTACTGGGTGAAATCCTGAATTGTAAAATAGATTGCACGCCACAATTATGTCTGTTAGGCCTCCTAAAACATCTGAAATCTGCCAAGAAATAATTGGCGAAACGAAGAGTGGCAATGCATTGGGACAGAAAAAAATACCCACGTAGCCCGCTGGGTAATGGACCCCCTCTATTGTAGAAACAATTTTCTGATATATGCAGGGGAGCTATCTACAGCCGCCAAGCCATCTAATTTTTGGGAACCTCTTACTATTTTTCTATGTGAACACCCTGACCTCTTTAAATCCGAAACCTAATAGGTGCAGCTGATTTATTTTTGAAATACTGATGTGCTGTATAGCTGATATGCTGATCCCTACCCTATGATGTGTTGTGTACAAAGATTTCTCTTTTTGTGTATCCTGCTCAACATTCTTGATATTGTTTGTTATTATTGTTATGTTATCACCAATAACAATTAAAAAAATAAAAATTTTAAAAAACCTACGTTTGGATTGTTGGTAAAAATCCCGTCTAAGGTGTGACCTGCTGAGTGTGTTGATTCTTGAACAATCTGTTCTAGGCCTAGCGCCTAGAACAGATGGTTTGCACAAGTGTGGCATTTTCACGGTCAAAGCTCACCTCTAAATGATAATTGAAGTCTCTCATAACTGTATAGTTTGTTTCCAGAATAATATTTTCCAAAACACAAGCAATTTCCAGATGGATATCATTTTTGGGGCTAGGTGGTAATTATAAGACTATGCCCTTGAAGGATTGTTGCTTGGTAATTTCTATAGAAAAAGATATCATTTCACCGAAGGAGGCTGGTGAGGGTTTGCAGGTAGATATAAGATCTTCTTTAGTAATAATTGCAACTCCGCCTCCACGCTTGTTTTCCCTAACACATCTGAAGATGTTGAAAACCGGTGGTAAAGCAGCCTGTATATCTATATCACAGGCAGCGTCAGCCCAAGTTTTCGTAAGAAAAGCCAGCGCTGGTCTGTGAGTTCCCATGAATAAATGTAAATCGAAGCAGTGCTTTATTAGGGATTTAGTGTTCAACAGTACACATGATAACATGTTTGTTATTTTATTACCATCCTTATTTAGTGTTTTATTTCCCTGTTTTTCCTGGTATTTGTTTCTTGTTTTTTTTCTAACATAGGTGGATGTTCATTTATGTAAATGGGAATTGATTTCAGTGGAAAGCATGCTGGGATCGGCCATTAGCCTTAGATCACACGATGAGCAATGCCTAATGAGTTAATCTTTAAAAAGGAGCAATCTATATTAGTACAGTTTTCCCTTTTACCTTTATTCAGTGCTATGATAGTTTCTCTAGTGAGATGTCCAGGAGACAAATTAACAGGGTTTCGGGCCCTGGCCTGGTCCAGGCGCAAACGGGCGCAGACGGGCTTGCCTTCGGCGTACCAGCGGCACGCCCTCTGCGCGAGTCTGCTGCGCGCCGGGGTTTTCATCATTTTTAAACTAATTCCCATGAAGTGTGGGGAGAACAGAAACTAGACCGCTAACTGCCTAAGAATGGCGTACGGCAGGAAACTCAGTACGTCAACGCTCTCTGCGCATAATCGGGTAGACCCCCGCGGCGGACGGGAGAGGCAGGAATAAGCAACGGTAAACAACTATCTATTAGGTAATATTTTAAAATAAGTCTAACAGCACTTGAATCTTAAATTCAAGTACTGTTAGACCTGTTAGGCCACTTAGGCCCCTGAAACAGATTTAGCCCAAAAACCCAACAAAATATTAAATAAGGCATCACTGAAGGGAAGCACAAGCTCAACCCCCGTTTTGCCCTGATGAAGCCCCCAATGAAGGGGCCCAATGGCCAACTCCATGGGATGCAGCTGCAGCTGCAGCTCCAGAACCACAGCTACCCTCCTCAGAAGCTCAGTGAAAGGAGAGCTAACCTCAATAGCGAGCCTGGGAGGAGAAAACAAGCCAGAGGAAGGAGAGTACTCGGGCCACAACCTTCACCCAGCTCAGATATCCAATTAACCTCCAAAAGAGGATGGACAGTGTCAGTCATAGGTGGAATATACCCTATTTCTTCTCCTTCTCTACCAAAAACCTCTTCGCTTGAAGAATAACAACAGTAGGGGACTGCTCCGAAGGAGGAAAGTAGACCAAGGTGAACTGCTCAACTGACAATGCCCCCAATGCCGTCCAGTGTCGATGTGGTGATGCCTGTGTGTCAGGGAGGAGAGATGTCGTAGTGTTGATCGGCACCATCGGAGCGGGCTGATCAGGCACTGACATCGCAGGTAGGAACCCCAAAGGGTTGTGCACTAGGGTCGACACGGATCTGACTAGAGATCCAGAGGGCCTCACTGACGCAGAGGGAGACCCCGCCGTGTGGATTCAGTCAAGGCTCCTCTGGCCTCCTTGGGGCCAAGACGCGCAACAGAGGGAGGTGGAGATACAAAGATGGCATGAAGGGAGTAATAATATGCCCTCATCTGGTCCAGAGTCACCCCAGCTCCAGGGAATAACAAAAGGCGCAGGGTAGACTCTCGCCCGACTCCTCAATCGGAGGATGGGGAGTGGCATCAGAGACGCTGCGCGTACGGGGCAAAGTCAGGGAATGTACGACTTTAACCACTTATGTCATGACTTACCTTTGGACATCAAGGTAAATAAGCGTCTATGGCAAGGACTTTTGGAGCAGGCCCTAGAGCGTTTCTTGAAACGAGAAGGTGATTGAGAACAGCGTGGAGTCTGAGACAACCGCACTGCCAAGAGCTTATTGCAGCATTCTGCAACGTCTTTGGCCGAAGTTGGCAACAGGAGACGCATACCCCTGGGTCACTGTGTTCGCCAAGACATTACATACAAACATGAGGGTCTGTGGCCGGCATCTGCCGTCCACAGGACTCACAGGGTTTGAAAGCTGAGGAAATCCAGAAAAGAATTACACTGTTCCGTTGCCCAAAAATGTCAAGACAGGCCAAAATCTGATCTCGGGTCCGTGTCTAAAGTATAGAAAGGAGGAAACGGACAGCAGGGGAGGGCTAATATAGATGCTGTTGATTTTACATCACGTGGAAGACATCGCTACGGAGTCACTCAACGCCATCTACCAACGAGCAGAGGTACTGCTATAGTACATTTTCCGGAGCTAGTCTGGCGGGTGAGGATAATTCAAAGGTAAGAAATCTGTAGCTAGATGTCTCTATCAGATATGTTCCTACAGTCCCAAAAATGATCTCAGTTATATTGTGTGTGGCATCTTTCTCCTCTCTGGTCTCAAAAGAATTCCAATGTTCTGATCCCTGTGACAAAAAGGAGGAAAGTGCCCCAAAACATGCCCATGCTGCCTCAGATTTTTCCATAAAGAGAAGTTCAAACGCAGCCAGACTTTATTAAAAGATTTACAGTCTTTATTTGATGGCCTGCAAAGGGAAAAAACTTTACAGGGATTCTAGGCGAGTTACAGAAAAAATATTTTATAATACACATCTTTCAATTGACTATGGTCCTCTCCAACTGTTACAGGAGCTTCTATAGCAGCCGAAACTTATGGAAACTGTACACAGATCAGCGTTCTCCGATTCATCTTCCCTTTGCTGTCAGAAACTTTTAGCTCAGAATTCAATGATCTAATTTAAAAAAAAGGCAGTAGAGAGAAACAGTTTACTGAAGTTCATATCAGTTGCTAAGAAGAAGTATTTTTTGCAACGGAGACCATTACATAGTGCACATCAAGTACATCGTCCCTTTCGAACCAAGCCCAAGGTCAGGTGGCAGCGCTTGGCGAAAGCCCAAGTCTCAACCTTCAGAAGCATGACTATCAAGGGGAGGTGACAGGGGGAAGATTCTTCACATTTTACAATTATAGCCAGTACATAAAAGACAAGTTGGTTTTAACCCTGGCAAAAGATGATTATTACACAGTTAGAATATCATCAAGAGCCTATTTTTCAACTGGTCCCAGTTCCAAATTCTGTGAAACAATGAGCCTTTTTAGGGGCTCACTGGTGCAGGGGTTCACCCTTATCTGTCCACTGGTCCTTAAACCAACATACAACAATTGGCACTGAAGCTGGAATATCAAATAACAAGTTTATTAATCACCCTTGAGTGGGACTACATCAATACAACACCCTCGAGCACTGTATGAGGTAGTCCATGGAATACAGAAACCAAGGGCCTTTTATACCCTATTTACCGCTGAGTAAGCATGGGGACTCAAAGAGGAGGTTCAGGCATATACAGGAATAGTTATTGACTAACATGGGCAGACAGAAATTGCTTGGTCAACAAAGTGGGAGGGGGAAAAGTACTACTTACTGCAGTTGGAACAGCCTGACAGTTACATTCTAAAACAGGTGCATTCTAGTAGCTACATTCCTTTCTGAGCATGTGCAGTGCTCTGGCTCAGTACTGAAGGAGTTAACTCATTGATGACTCAAGCAGAATAGAAAGGCAAGCAACAGTGAAGATGGCAGAATCACATGGCTAACAAAAGGCTAATGCAAATGGATACCACAAACAAAATGGCTTCAGCTCATCTAACGGTAATTCGTGAGATTTCCACAAGGCAACCATTAAGAGTCAATTCTATAGGGAATATCCTATCTTCAAGAAACAGGTGCCATGGCTAACTGTGCTTCTATATGCATTCAATGCTGTTTTCCTTCTCCTCGGGGGCTTCCGAAGACTAGTGATGAGAATGTAACCACGATTCTGACAGCCCTCTTTTGGCTCAGGAAACCATGGTTTCTGACATCGAGCCAACAGTATTTCACCAGCAGACTGCATCTTGCCTGACCCTAAAATGGTGATGGTATAAAGACACTCCACTCACCTTACATTGCCTGACCATGAAATGACTGCGCTCCTAATACAAAGTGATTATCCTCACCCTCACCAGCTATCTCTCAAGATCGACCAAACACCTATCTGCACCTTGACAGCTATTCTCTCTAGAGCTGCCAACCAGACTCCTAAACTAATAGTGTGCTCCCCTGTGGCGCTGTCACAGTATAACTCCGGCTCCCACACGGTGGGCAGCCACCCTTGCTGCATAGCTATCCCTATTGGTGATCGAATAAACTACCTGAGCCAACATGGCAAGGCCTGGCCTGTCCACTATGGGGGAAAATTCTTACACTTTAATCTACCCCCCAACCCTCTCCAAAACCACCACAAAATCCTTCAAACACTCCACCCTGAAAAGACACCCTGAGACACTGATCTCTGACCTACGTTACAGCGCAGACAACGGCACAGTCATGAATGACCTCATCTTCTATTCTAGAAGAACATCTGCCTGGCGCAAAACCTTTGTGTCCCACTGCAATGTACGTGCTACTAAGAACATTCCGTATGGCACTAAACTAACTATAGCACCCTTCCCAATGCTGCGAGCTGATCTCACCATCACTCTCTTTAAAAACCGCATTGTTTTGATCCAAGCCTCGCCCAAAAACCTGAATAAATTTGCAGACCTTTTTACCCACCTCAGAAACCTCGTGCTCAATACTAGCAGGGTATCTAACTCCCGCCCTGATGAGCCCACCTCCAGCCCACCCAACGAGGCTAACCACCCACAAACCTCTCTAAGATCTTCCATCACTGATCACTCTAACCTCTCTAGCAAGTCTTCCGGTCCTGTCAACAGAATTACCTCTAGACCCGTGGTACCCTCCCTACTAGCTCCCCAAGTAGACCATGTAACCGGTACGCCCTCTTTGAACTACAATACAGGTCGCGCTTACCTTTCCCACACTGTTGAGTCCTCACCCAGCCCTTCCAGCATAGCCAGCCACCCTCGAACCCACCTTAGGTCTCCCATCATGGACCACCCGAAACAATCCAGCACATCTCCCGGCCTCGCCAACAGAATCACCCCTAGACTTCTGGCCCCCTCTCTACTAGCTCCCCAAGTAGACTATGTCACCGTTACGCCCCCTAAGTCTTCCGATACTAGTGCTGCTTGCCCTTCCTGCCCTCAATCCAACCTGCAAAGGGGCTCCAACACAGATCCTATGGCTTGAAACACAGGCCATACTAGTCCTTACCCCCTTTCACCTACTCACGCTGTCAGAACTGCTCCTGAACCATTGTCCCCCTGCCCTCCAGCACCTCCTTCTTATAGGAACATTGATTCTCTGCACACCAGAGCTACCAAACTTACCCAGAGCATACATATTTCCATCCTTGAGCTAATGAACCTCCTCCACCTCCCTGAACTCTCCCTCGCCAACCTCATGCCCCTGCCAAACGCCACCTCCCCACACTTATCAGAGCTCACAAAACAACCTCTTCCGCTATCCTTGAGACATCTTCGCCCCGCAAGCACCCACACCACCTATCAGAGGAAGAAATCCGTACTCTTGTCCTATCCTACAACTCCACCTTTGACACTCCAAATCAACTAGATCTCAATGAAATGGAAATCCTTGCCACCCTTGGAGACAACAACTCCACCCCAGCAATCGCGCCTCCTTTAGATGCAAGTGCCAAACATGCCATCTGCATGGTCACCATCAACCCCAACAGACCAGCTACCCTCCGCAACAGAATGGTGGTCAAGAGTAATCTAGCGTCTGTTCACCTGTCTGCCCAGACTCCAGAACCTCCTTCCAATCCCTTCCTATCTTGTCTTTTAATTAATTGCCGGTCAGCAGCTAAGCACGCCGCGGACATTGCTGATCTCATCCTCTTAAAAAATCTCAACCTAGTGATCCTTACAGAATCATGGCTCAATGAATCCCCATCTCCATATCTGGACCTCCTAGTCCCTCCTAACTACAACATCTCTAGGCTAGACAGAAAATCTGACAAGAAAGGAAGAGGCATTGCCTGCATCTACCGCTATAACCTTCGGGTCACAGAACTTCTAGCGGACACCACTGAGTCCTGCGAATACCTCGCCCTCCGTATTCACAGCAACTCTACCCTACTATGCAACCTGCACATCTATTACCACCCCCCAGGCATGAATGAATCCTTCACCGACCACCTCATGGAAATCATCACAGCTAAGAGTCCCAATATGGCCAATGATATTTTCCTTGGTGACTTTAACTTGCACTGGAACGACCCAAAGGATTCACATGTCAACGCCATCAAGGACCTCCTGGCCAATCAAGCCCTGACCCAAGACTGCCGACTTCCAACTCATTCAAAAGGGGCCACCCTTGACTGGATAATCTCCAAAGAATCAACAGTCAAGCTCATCTCTATAGACCCATGCGACTGGTCTGACTACCACGCCATCAGCTTTCTCCTACCTGGCACCCACAAGACTAGGGCATCGTAACCGGGGATTCCTAAATGCTGGATCAGAGACACTAAGAACCTAGACTGCAGAGAACTTCAGGCTCGCTGCAAATCCGACATCCGCCCCCTCATATCACAACAGTCAGCGACCTCAATGATCACTATTCTGCGTCTATCTCAAACATCCTGGATGATCTAGCCCCACTAAAGTTGAAAAGAACCCAAATCAAAGACAATAAGCCCTGGTTCACGGGATCCCTTAACAACAAGAGGAGAGTCTGCCGACAAGCTGAAAGATCCTGGAGGCAGCACCCCTCTGCCGCCCATCTACAACTCCTCCGCCAGGCCAGAAATGACTACAAAAGAAACATACTCAAGTCCAAAAAAGACTTCTTCAGAACTGCACCAGAGAAGGCCAAGAACAGACCCCAAAAGCTCTTCGAACTGATCAAACACCAATACAAAAATTTGGCCAAAACGTCAAAAGAAACTCCAAAGTCTCTTATATCCTCAGAGGAATTCTCCTCCTCCTTCGCTGCCAAAATCTCAGCCCTCGGAAATGAACTCAACTCCATCACATACCCCCAAACACCTCTCGACCTGCATTCTCCAGACACATCGCCCCCACAGGCTTCACCCAAAAACCATGCTCACTGGTCTCACTTCAAACTCTATGACGACGACTCTGTGTCCAAAATCCTATCTTCCCCAAACCCTAATAACCATTTTAATGACCCGCTTCCTTCCAACTGCCTAGCTGCTGTCGCCCAATCCATTATTCCTAGCTGGACTACAATATTTAACGCCTCTCTCAGGCAAGGAACGCATCAACAACTTCCACCTGCTTGATGACTTCCAATCTGGATTTAGACCAG
The DNA here is from genome assembly GCF_964263255.1 of Lissotriton vulgaris. Taxonomy (NCBI): domain Eukaryota; kingdom Metazoa; phylum Chordata; class Amphibia; order Caudata; family Salamandridae; genus Lissotriton; species Lissotriton vulgaris. The sequence goes on along the minus strand of NC_141685.1, from coordinate 771,139,733 downwards.
GGCACAGCACCGAAACCACTATGCTCCACATCATTGATGATGCTCTCCAAGCCCTTGACAAAGGCAAAACCTGTCTCCTAATCCTTCTGGACCTATCATCGGCCTTCGACACGGTCAACCATGAAAAGCTACTCGAGCGCCTCAAATTCAGGATGGGTTTGGATGGCACTGTTTTAGAGTGGTTCAGATCCTTCCTCCATAACCGGTCCCAGAGAGTCCTTGTCAACGGCAACCTATCAGCACCATCCCCTGTCATGGTTGGAGTCCCTCAAGGATCTGGTTTCCCCCACCCTCTTCAATCTTTACCAGGAACCGCTTACCGAAGTACTACGCACTGCTAATATCTCCTATCATATGTACGCTGATGACACTCAGATCTACATCAAAACCTCATCTCGCGAAGAGATCCTCTCCCTGAACAAAGCCTTGAAACTCACTGTCCAATGGCTCGCATCCAATCAACTCAAACTCAACGCAAAGAAAACGGAATTTCTCCTGATCGCCCCACCTAACACCAACCCTGAGATTCAATCATGGATTAAGGATATCACAGCCCTGAATTGCCCACCAACCATCGTGGATTCGGCCAAATCCCTGGGAATCACCCTCGACAGCAATCCGAACATGCGGGACCACCTCAATTCAATGGACAGATCAGCCAGATTCCACTTGAGCTATCTTAGGAAACTGAAACCCTTCCTCAATACTCTCGACCTAAAAATGTCAATCCAAGCACTTGTCATCTCTAGACTGAAATACGGCTGCTCTACCCTCTCCTGTCTACCCAAGATCTCCCTGGCACCTCTAAAATCCTGCCTGAATGCGGCCGCCAGACTACTCACCGGCACGAGGAAATACGAACACATTTCCCCACACTTGAAAGCTCTCAACTGGCTTCCCCTGGAGGCAATAATACAGCTCAAAGTAGCATGCATCACGCACAAGGCCTTATATTCTAACTCCCCTGCATATCTGAAGCAGAAACTTGTGATTTCCGGACCAATCAGAAACTCCAGATCTGCCAGAGACCTCCTGCTCCAACCTGCACGCTTTCGAAAAAAAAACTACAACCGGGCTTTCTCCGGGGCTGCCCAAAGAATATGGAACTCTCTCCCACCGCCGATCAGAAGAATACCCTCTCTGACTCACTTCAAAAAGGATGCCAAATCATTCCTCATGATTCAGAAAAGGGGGTGGTGATGAACAGAGAGTCTGAATTAAGCAGACCACTCTTACCCAGTCCAAAGATCAGGGCTTGATCCATCACCGTTATTTAGCTCACTGCACCATCCCAGCTCAGAACCTGGCTATATGCAAATTGGCCTGTCCCTGGCACAGTGCATCAAGGGAACAGGGCAGACCAAACTACCAAGCCAATTCTTCACCAGAAAGGAGACAAGCTTCCGGGGACCGGTTTCTGGCATTTCAGCCGTCGTCAGCCCGGCTTGCTTGAATCCTGATGGTGCAGTGAGCAAGGGTACCATGTCTGAGTATACCCTGCCACACCTATAGTGGCCAAAAACGATTCAGAAAAGGGGCTGGTGATGAACAGAGTGTCTGAATTAAGCAGACCACTCTTACCCAGTGCAAAGATCAGGGCTTGATCCATCACCGTTATTTAGCTCATTCCTCAAGAGCAAATATCTTGTTTAAACTTTGCCTCCAACACCACCACAGCCTTGATCTATAGCCTTCTATTGCCTCCCTTCAGATTAGCTAGCTCACCCCATCAGAAGCTTGGGGCCTTGCGGCGAACATTGGTTAACGTAATCTGTAAATATGTTATCTCATCTTGATTATTTGGATATTTATTCTGTAAATACGTGCCCTTTCTCCCTTATGCACCCTGCACCCTGTCCTCCTTTCGATCCGTAACTGATGATGCTATACCTACTATGTACATGACTATGTTTTCCTCTAAAGCGCTCTGATACCGTAACGGGTCAAGTTCGCGCTCTATAAAACAAATAAATAAATAAAATACATTCACCCCAGTACAGATATCTGTACCTAAATCCATCGTTTTTTTGCTCACCATGCCATTCCAGTTTGAACCCAGCCATATGCAAATCAGTCTTGACCCTGAGCCCCATGGGAACAGTCCAGCCCGAACTGCCAAGCCAGGTCCTCCCTGGACTGGAAACAAGCATCCATGGCCATGTCTGAACTGGGGTGGCGGAGTGAGCTAAAGAATGATGATGGATTAAACACAGATCGGTTGACTGGGGGTGAGTGCTTCCAATGTTCAACACTCCGTCCATCATCCCCTTTGGTTTTGCTTTGTTCGCCCTAAGTTGTCCGGGTATGCCCAGACATGGGTCCCTTGCTCACTTTGCCACTGGATTCAAGCTAGCCTCGTTAATGACAGCTGATTAGCCAGAAACCGGTCCCAGGATGCTTGTTTCCGGTCCAGGGAAGACATGTCTTGGCAGTTCGGGCTGGACTATTCCCATGAGGCACAGGGTCAACTGATTTGCATATGGCCATGTCTGAAGTTGGGTGGGGGAGTGAGCTAAAGAATGATGAAGGATTAAACCCAGATCAGTTGACTGGGGGTGAGTGCTTGCAATGTTCAACACTCCGTCCATCATCCCCTTTGGTTTTGCTTTGAAATAGTCTGCCTTTCGAGCCATTGGGCACTTCAAGTCTCCAAAGGTTAACATATAAAGTAGTCTTCATTGGATCACTACCATGAACTACGAGACATGGGGAAAATAAGAGCTATACTGGCTTCCCATCCTTAGGTGAGATTTTTTCTGGATAGAGTATTTTTTAAACTTCACACCAAATTAAAGGCTAAAATACAAGCTGTGTTGCAGGACCTTCATGGCTATGACACTCTGTTAGAAATTCAGCCCTTCAAAGAGGAGGCCCCAGTTTCGACACAAATTATTTATTTTCAGACAGTGCAAAGAATACCACACAAGGGCCTGCACTGCTGTGCATCGGGCCTGGAAAAAGATTCTGGACACACAAGGAAGGAGCTTCCGAGAACGGAGGGAAAGATAAGTGAATATGTAAGTGTGCATGTATATGTTTATGGTTGCCCTACCTAATAAGGACTGGTCACTCCTGGCATATTGTGGTTACCCTTGGAATCTTGCCTTTCCTTTCATCTGGCAACTACACTTGGCACTTGGTGCCGACAGCTGCCATTCTGTGGTTATGCCGATCATACTATTGCAAATAAATCCCAGAATCTGGTGGGCATCCATGATATCTAGATGTCACCTAAGCATCTAGTCCACACCTCTGGCATATGGTGAGCATTGATGACATCAGAATAAGACCACTGGTGTGCATCCGTGGTTTTTAGTGGGAATGAAGCATTTCTTAAATGGCCGTCCCTGGCATGTGACACATGGCCATGTGAGGCAGAGTCTGCCCTTGTGAGGCACAAGTAAGCATGAATACTTCACGAACAAGCATTGGTAAAGCCAATAGATTGCACCTATGTGAGAGCTATTGGCTTTGTAATTGTCTTTTAGCCATGATGTACAGCAGTGTGACTGAAAGTTAGGGAAAAAAGCTACATCATATCGCTTTTATTCTGGCAGGAATGGCGGGGCAAGCAATACAAAGTGGGAGGGTCGGGAAGGTCAAGCAAAACAGAACGCAGACAATGTTGATTAAATGTATTCGGTTATGCCTCTTGAAAACACTAAAACCATTAACGTGGGAAAGTAATTAGTGATCCGGATTTGCTGGGACAGGCCTGGTTTTTCATCATCTGGCCTGGGATTTTTCATTAAATTCAGGACGTTTATGTAATGCTCCAGTTCTTGGTTTTCAAAATCAGGTCACCCTTACTGGATTGTGCTTGATGTTCTAAACCTCTGAATGCAGTAAACAAGGGTGTTTGATGCTTCTAACACTTTCTAGCAAACATTGAAGTACCAGGACATTAAACCGATGGGGTTAAAAGGACTTGTTTTAAGTTTAACCCAGAAATACATTTTGTAGATCAAAGCAAAAAGTGTAGGCTTGCTTGCACTAAAGCACCTCTAATCTGCACTCAAATATTCAAAAAACGGTGGCAGAGCACACCACGCCGAAACATCCGAATAAACCTGATGGAGGCGGGCCACCTACAAAATAAAAAATAAAAACATCAAACTGAGGGGTTAAAAGTAGGGTTGCTTGTGCTAAAAACACATGTCATCTGTTCTTAAACATACATCAAAAGATGGCAGAGAACACCACATCGAAACACAGATTTAACCAGATGGAGGTGACCGGCTTATAAAAATAAAAGAACTTTTTTTACTTTCATGCCCTCTTCGTGAATAGGGCAGAGTAGCTTTAGGAAGTGACCTAACATGTAAACTAGGTGGCAGGAGAAACAACACAGACAATGGGAGGGTGGGAAGGGAGAAGCAACGCAGACAATGGGAGGGTGGGAGGGGAGAAGCAACACGGACAACGGGAGGGTGGGAGGGGAGAGCAACACGGACAAAGGGAGGGTGGGAGGAGAGATGCAACATGGACAACAGGAGGGTGGGAGGGGAAGCAACACGGACAACGGGAGGGGAAGCAACACTGACAACGGGAGGGTGGGAGGGGAAGCAACACTGACAACGGGAGGGTGGGAGGGGAAGCAACACTGACAATGGGGGGGTGGGAGGGGAGAAGCAACACGGACAACGGGAGGGTGGGAGGAGAGATGCAACATGGACAACAGGAGGGTGGGAGGGGAAGCAACACGGACAACGGGAGGGGAAGCAACACTGACAACGGGAGGGTGGGAGGGGAAGCAACACTGACAACGGGAGGGTGGGAGGGAGAAGCAACAAAGACAGCGGGAGGGTGGGAGGGCAAAGCAAAACAGACAATGGGAGGGTGGGAGGGGAGAAGCAACACAGACAATGGGAGGGGAGAAGCAACACGGACAACGGGAGGGTGGGAGGGGAAGCAACACTGACAACGGGAGGGTGGGAGGGGAGAAGCAACATGGACAACGGGAGGGTGGGAGGAGAGATGCAACATGGACAACAGGAGGGTGGGAGGGGAAGCAACACGGACAACGGGAGGGGAAGCAACACTGACAACGGGAGGGTGGGAGGGGAAGCAACACTGACAACGGGAGGGTGGGAGGGGAAGCAACACTGACAACGGGAGGGTGGGAGGGAGAAGCAACAAGGACAGCGGGAGGGTGGGAGGGCGAAGCAACAAGGACAGCGGGAGGGTGGGAGGGCAAAGCAACAAGGACAGCGGGAGGGTGGGAGGGGAGAAGCAACACAGACAATGGGAGGGGAGAAGCAACACGGACAACTGAGGGAGGTCTAGTAGGTTGTCATGTTTGACTGTGTCGAAGGCTGAGGATATGTCAAGCAGGATTAGCAGGCAGGCCTTGTTTTGATCCAATATTTGTGATGAGTCATCAATTATGTGGGTCATGGCTGATTCTGTACAGTGCCCTGATCGAAAGCCTGATTGGAATTGATCGAGCAGGTTGAAGTGGGCTATGTGATTACTACGGCTGCACGCGCACACATTTTTCTACTAGTTTGGCCAGGGTCGAGATGTTGGAAATTGGGCGATAGTTATTCAGGTCAGCCGATGGTTTCTTTAGGATGGGGGATACCTGACCAGCTTTGAGGATGTCTGGGATGATTCCTAGTAAAAGAGAGGTGTTTATAATCCTAGTCCATAGGGGCATTAGCAGTGGAGTGAAGGATTTTAAGTGGGTTGCTGGGAGAGGGTCTGTGAAGTGATTGGAGGGATTCAGGGCCGTGAGCATTTTTAAGATAGTTTCTTCGTTATAAAAGCTGAAGTCGGTCCAGGAGGCATTGTTCTTGAGTTCGAGCTTTGTAAAGCTTATCATCGGGGTACCTGGTGTGGTCAGTGAGGCTCTCATATGTGGGTCGGTATGGGATAATAGATCGTTAAGTAGGTCTGTCTTTAAGTTTTCAGTCTTTGTTGTGAAAAAGGATGCAAGCTCCTCGCAATTGGGAAGTGATTCAGAATTAGCTTGGGGGGAGTGGGAGACACCCTTAGATGGAGCTTTGATTATTTTGAATGGTCTTTAGGGACTATTCTTGGCTTGATCTAATTGTTGACTAATTAAGTCAGCTTTTGATCGTCAAATCTTTCTATAATAGGAATTTCTCTTGCTTCTTAGCAATTTGAGGTGGGCAGCGGATGGAGCTGCTCTCCATTGTCTTTCAGTTGCTTTCAGTACATGAAATTGGAACTATGGACTTTGAAAAATGAACTTTTTGTACTTAGTAACTTACAGTATACCGTACGCGCTGCAGTAAAAAGCTTCTATGTAACAGGCTCTGCTGCTCTTCAGGACCAAGTCTATACTATGCCACATACCTAATGTACTTAATACATAGAACACCATGAAAAATATAGAAACCCTACTATGCTTGTGCTTGGCAACTTTCCTTTTAAATAATTCAGTTAACATAAACTTCATAGACCTCCCTATATTCCTGATAGATATTGATGGCGAGCTTGCTGTTCCTAAAGTTAGGGGGCCTCTCTCATAATTTTCCTGTTACACACCAGTAGTCGAAGTGGGAGGGGTCAGCCGGGTACCGCGTGCCCCTACTTTATTAAATTAATAGAATCTGTTTCTCTACTTTATTTAAAGAATGGGTCCCAGGGCAGCAGAAATATCTTATGCCTATAGATAAGGCTCTGCCGTTCGTGGCTGTAAGGTATTGGGTGGAGTGGGCAGAGAAGGAAAAGGACTTGGTCTCTTCTTTCTTGCTGAGACAAGACAAGCGCAGTGTCCACCTCTCCTGCTCTGCTGCTGGCAGCTACCTCACTCCCACTACCCTTCTCTCTTTCTTCCTCTTCTTCCCTCTTTTTCTGTCTCTGGCTCGCTCCTCCTCACTTGCTGAATGAAAACCGTGACTTCAAGAAACGGCTCTTACCCTCTCTTTCTTCTCCTTTCCTTCCTTGTTCCCCTGTGATATAAACGCAAACAAGAAAAACACTTTAGCTGGAAATGTCGACCTTTTTCTATTCCAAAGTGCAACCTCAGGAGAGAGAGGATTTTTTTTTTAAATATGAAAAATAACTAAAGAAAGCAAGACAGAGTGGATGCAAAGTGGCCAGGTTGGTTTTATTCACACCCAAACACATAAGCACAACTTTACAGAGTTTGCTAGTGAAGAGCTACTTTTGTTTTCTCATCTTTCTTTGAACATGGTTTTCTCCGGGTGAGGAAGGGCACCACTCCTGGAAGTACTCCAATACCTGGTTGAGGAGTGGAGTGGAGTGGATAACGCTTACTGTCATCCTTATCAACTGTTTTATTTATTTTAGTTTATAAAATGTAAACTGCAACTCTATGTTCAGGGATGTGGTCTTTTTAAACCATACTGCTTACGTTTTGTAAGGATATTAGCAATGGACATTGAAACGGGTCCCTTCCGGGCCCTGTAACCATAAACTTAACCTTTCAGGCAAAAACACTCATTGATTTGAGAATAAGGAGTTGTAAAAGCATTTAGGTAACCATGTTGTTCTAGCTTGCATTTGACATGCTTTACTTAATCTAGCATTCCCTTTGAGTGTTTGCTTTTTCCAGGCGGTTATAACTTTTTTTTTTTCCAGGTAGCATATTACTTTTGTCTAGTGCATAATTTGAATTGAGTCGCATCCAGGTGTTTATAGCGGTGCACAATTGGGTTATAGTGAAGGCAGGCGAGTTTCTCTCACTGGGGAAAGGATGTGGCACTATGGCCAGAGATGCCGAATTTGAAACTGGGGAACCAGGTTCAGCCTTTATGACCTGTCCACCAGACCACTCTCCTGAGCAAGCACATTCCTTGCTAACCCTTAGAAGCCCTAATGTCTCAGCACCAGCCGGTGGACCCTAACGTTTGCAAGTGTGGGTTAACCTTGAAGGCCGGTCCATAACAATCCATACTGAAGTACACCACCAGTTTTGCAGGTAGGCCTACGAAGCAGCACATCCTAGAGCAACAGTGACCCTGACACTGCGATCACAGGAACCTGTGCCTAACTTATTGGTACCTCCATTGGGCTTGTTTCCACAGTAGCAGTGCAACTTACCAGGGATTGCCAATGCAGGACTTGCTTGCACACCGAACTAAGGGGTCCATTAGGATGGCGGGCGGATTGTCCCAGACAGGCTGGCGGTAGCCTGGGGCAATCCGCCCGCCATCCTTCCCTGTATTCCCCCCGCCATATTAGTATGGCGGGGGGACCACGGCGAAAGAAAACACCGCCGCCACTTTTCCGCCCGGTCGCCTTGCGGCCGGGGCGGACAATGTTTGACATGGTGGCGGTGTTTATTAGACACCGCCAGCCATATTACGATGGCAAGAGTGCAATGCCTTTCCGTGATGGCAATGCCACCACGGAAAGGCAGGTGGTCTTCACTCTGGGGGTCCCCTGCGGGCCCCCAGAGTGAAGGTGAGTGGAGGGGGGTGCACACGGGGGGGGTACCTGTGGTACCCCCCCTTCATTTTCATTTCCAAAGCGGCAGGCACCGAGCGGTGCCTGCCGCTTTGCAAATGAAAGTGCTGTGATGTATTGTCAGCATTGTGGCGGGCGGTGCAGAGAGCACCGCCCGCCACAATGCTGAGAGTACAGGATGTGCCCGCCACTGTGGCGGGAACATCCTAATGGCACCGCCGCCCTTAAGGCGGGCGGTCCCGTTTTCCGATAGGGTGGCGGGCAGGCAAAGCCCGCCCGCCATCCTAATGAGGCCCCAAGTTTGCAAACTTCACAGTCACTCTGCTTTATGCACAAACACTTTTAACATGGGCTGCCTGCTTTGGGGCCACTGGAATTATGCAACAATGGAGAAAATAATTATGTCGCAGTGTTGACTAAATTATGCAGCAAAATAAGGCTGTAGCCTAATGAGGACATTTTCTGGTAATTTATTATTTTGACATTTTACACATACTAACAGTCTCTGCAAAGATTTTGCCTCATTAGTACCAGTGAATTATGAAAATGCAGCAGTGATAAAAGGTGACTAGTCAACCTTTGCAAAGGACCCACCTCTTTTAAGCAACACAAGTCACATTTTTCTAGTACATTTTGATTCACTTGAGGTACAAAATTTTGTAGGTCTCGCGCCTAGTGATACACTGCGCAGCAGTGTTCGCGCAGCGGTTAGGTCTCGCGCCTAGCGATACACTACGCAGCAGTGTTTACGCAGCAAGAGTCCTTTTGTCCGGGTTTTCAAAATGTACCTGGAAAATGTACACGCTAGTGCGTGTGATTTTCCATTTGCAGCCTGCTATTGGCCTTTACCTGCGTGTTGTTTTGTGAAATCGACACCAATAGGCCAGAGGCGGGCGCATAGCTCCGCCCCTGGCCTATTGGTGTCTATTACTTGCATTTCCTGCCATATGCTTTCAATTATCGTGCCCAGACACGGGTGCGATAAATGAAAGCATATGGGCGCGCGTGCAGCACTCGCAGCTTTGTTTTTCCCATAACTGTGCAGTCACCGGCATGAGCAGAGGCAGCTTAGTGGAGTTGAAGAAGTAACCGATCCAGACATGGTACAGCACAACCTTCTCCGCAACGCGCTTCTGGGTGTTAACCTGTAAAAGTACTGGTTTATTTTTAGATGGATATCACCGGATTTATAAAGAGTAAAAAATGATGCAGCTATTTCCCCTGCAGGCGTATTAGTCTCAGCTGAGGTCTCTTGGAGTTGTAGGGTGAGTATGGGTGTAGGCGTGCATCAGCCCCTTCAAGGGCGGTGCATATTTTAAGCCCCTCCTGACATTTTGAATAAGCTGGCGGGAGGTCACACATCTCAGTTTACGTTTTTGGAGCAGATGAGAGATTTTTAATATAAACGAAGATGAAACTTATGTAACACCACCAGTTGTGTGGTTGCACACTGAAACGGGCGCGTTGCTGGGTCTTATGAATTTAGCAAACACTTTTACCCCAGAAGATCAGCTCCTGCCCACCAAAAGAGAGAACAGAGGTAGGACACCTCAACGCTTTCTAGGTAGAATCACAAGTAAAAAAAAAAAAAACATGCACTCTCCTTTGGAGTAACGAGCTACGCGTCCGTAAATATTTTCTGCTACCCTAATCACAGAAGTGTTGTGGGTCATAAGATCATCTGCCTGGGTGCAGGTTTCATTACTCCAAACCTTAAAACAAAAAAAGTCGGTACCTCTCATCATTTCCTTAAATTGCATCTCTCCCACCATCTATGTGGGGCCGCTACGAGTTTCCTCACATCACGATGGTCTGGGAAGAACTGAGTCCAATATAAACCGATGCCGTCACCCTCCCAGGTTAACACCTCTTACTTGTATCTGAGAAGAGCGAGGTTACTCTCTACCATGTGCTCTTAGTGGAATTTTCCCACCACAAGCTATACTGGTCAGTGGGCGACAAAGATAACTGCTATATCGCCCCACAACGTTGTGTAGCTGTCCAGACTTTCACTTGCGCTTTCTTGCCTGGAAATAGCGCATGACCCTGTCATTCGGTTGTCCCCCCCACCCCCGGGTGAGTAAATGCTAGCGCCAGGTGCTGTCCCCAGGTTGTTGGGTATGAGGAGGAATTGGGGTGCAGATGGGTGTCCTGCCCAGAGTGCTTGAGGCGGCGTGGTGGTAAGAAGCAGAAGCTCGATTTCTGCCCGCTGTCCTCGTTTCTGCCCCGTGTGTGCCGAGGATAACCCCAGGGGCATTCGGAAGATGATGCGTGTGGGGTGGGCATCCTCGCAGCTCCTCCCCGCCTGGCACTGCGGTCGGAAGTGTAATTCTAGTGCAGGTGGATGTAGCGCCCCCGCTGAGCGTTTTTTAGCTCTGCTGAGCTGTAAAAACCTCCCCGTGGGGGGGGGCTTCTCTGCAGTGGGGGGCAGTGCAGTCCGGTTGCACCTCGGTGTTCTTCATTTACAGTTAGTCATCACCTTATCCACGCCCCCATTAATCCCCAACCCGCCAAAGCTAATCTATCTAGCACCACGCCCCGCGGAGACAGAGCTGCGCAGTTTGGAACCCTGAATCTAAGGGGGAAATAAAAAGGCGCTTTCCAAATCTTTCCAATTCTACACAACCACAAAGTATAAAACGCTATTGATTCGTTATAAGCAGTCATAATCTCTCTGCATTCATGGAAAGACAGTTTCTGTGTCTCGCAACTAACATTTTGGGAATGCACACATGTTGAAAAGTTAGTTTTCTTGTAACCCCCTTCTTGGGAGGGCTTTGTATGTGTTTCTATAAAAAACACAGTTTCTTTGTGGATTTGAAATTAATGTCTGATTCCTACACACAAATTAACAGTAACAACAGTCGCCCAAATGTTCATTTTATTACACATTGTAAAAGGAATATTCCAATACCACATTACCCATCTCAATGTGTACGCGATCATGGTTCCAGAATTCGACCTACCAGAAAACGTATGCGGCATTTAAACTGCACATCTTTATGAAGATGCACTACTAATGATCGCAAAAAGATTCTGCAGAAACCAGTTAAATACTCAGAAATAACAACAAAATAAACATTAAACAAGCACAACAGCTGCAATGCAAAGGCACCACAACAACAGACTTCATTTCGTTTTATTCGAATTCAATTTTTACCGCCGTTCCAACGACAAAATAATATTCATTATCCTGATAAGAAAGGAGGAGAGGATGGAAGAAAACGGTGCCGCAGAAGATGCAAATGCCGCAGTCACCTTGCTCGATTTATACATATACATTTGAAGTCAAGCAAATTTTTGAGAAACTTTTGACAGCACTCCTGTGGGCTAGTAATTCTAACAGTTAGGGCATAAGTTATAAACCCTCAGTATTTCAAACTCTACTAATTATAGAGTATTCCAAAAAGAAACAAATGACAAGGTTATATTCAATAGGAATTGTCAAAACAAAAGGGTTTCAAGATATAGTCCACTTATTTTGTTTTCTTCAATCTTTATTCTTTCAATTCCATAAAACAGATATTCCCAGCAAAAATAGACATCACCAACACGTGTTTCGTCCTACACAAGGACTTTTTCAAGGCTGGAAAAAATTCAAACAATGTACAATGTGATAACAAGTTAAAAAACATATATACAATGTGATAGCAAGTTAAAAAAACATATATACATTAGTGCATTTATACATACTAACATTGCCTCCAATATACGTGACACAATACCACACCAGATGTTGTATTTTATCTTGTGATACATTATCTCACATAATGGCATGTAAGATAGTATAAGCAATATTTACAATATAAAACAGAAATATCCCGAATACCAAAGGGATATCTTTACATTGGGGAACGATCCCTATGGGGCTAAGAGCATTACGTGTAACAGATATAATCCATATATACAGTTAAAACATATATATATATATATATATACACACCCACCATGAACACGGCGAACTGAGATATATATTGAGCATCACGTTTGAACAGAATAAGCCGTGATTATACAGGTTGTTTGTTTGGACACATGTATCAGTGGGTTGAGATTCTTAACTTGGACTTTTTCTTGTGCTCTATCTCCTCAGATATTAAGTTTCATCCCTAAATCACGGCTTATTCTGTTCAAACGTGATGGTATTCGGGATATTTCTGTTTTATATTGTAAATATTGCTTATACTATCTTACATGCCATTATGTGAGATAATGTATCACAAGATAAAATACAACATCTGGTGTGGTATTGTGTCACGTATATTGGAGGCAATGTTAGTATGTATAAATGCACTAATGTATATATGTTTTTTTAACTTGCTATCACATTGTATATATGTTTTTTAACTTGTTATCACATTGTACATTGTTTGAATTTTTTCCAGCCTTGAAAAAGTCCTTGTGTAGGACGAAACAAGTGTTGGTGATGTCTATTTTTGCTGGGAATATCTGTTTTATGGAATTGAAAGAATAAAGATTGAAGAAAACAAAATAAGTGGACTATATCTTGAAACCCTTTTGTTTTGACAATTCCTATTGAATATAACCTTGTCATTTGTTTCTTTTTGGAATACTCTATAATTAGTAGAGTTTGATATACTGAGGGTTTATAACTTATGCCCTAACTGTTAGAATTACTAGCCCACAGGAGTGCTGTCAAAAGTTTCTCAAAATTTGCTTGAATTCATGGGACACACTTTCAGTGTGTACTGACGGCACCTTCAGGTGGTAGGTGCCCTGAGTTTCTGTAGCACCCTATTGACTATTACTTTTCTTATAAGAAATAGACTACTTGATGTGTACTAAATATAGAAATAATAAGATTGTTTTGCAGAGTGTGTGCGGACGTTTCCCTTTGGGAACACTACCACCTATCTTTTGCGAATATACATTTGAAGTGGTTTATTCTGTAAACGGTTTACTGGAAGGAGTTGTATGCTAGCTCAGATCATTAAAGGGAAGATTTACAATGCATCAAGTAGAGAGACTGACAGCGTTATTAGCGGGATAGCTGTGCCACATTCACACCTTTGTTCACGCCTGTTACCAGAGCCGCTAGACTCCAACTCCCTCTTTAATTTGAAAGCTTGAATGGCCACTAACCTGAGGATTCTAGGGATGCAGCGCCTTGCAGCCCTAGATGTGGTAATGAGGTCCTCGGGACGAACACGGGAACAATGAAACGCACTGGCCAAAAACCTACGGGTATGAGTTTTAAATACCATTTTTATTTAAGGGCCGGGGCTCCTGTCAGAAAAAGGCCAATTAGTATGAATAAAGAAAATAGGGCAGCGTGGTGGTGTTCGCTGTGTCATGAAGTGTAACATTTGTAACAGAAGATGTGAGCAAATATGCCCCGTTACAATCACAACCAAAGGAACCACCATTTGGGAGGCTGGCTCACACTGCTTTGAGCCCTTTCGAATAGAATAGGTGGTGAGGGCTGAAAAAAGGCACCATGGGAGAATATACGCATGTGTTTATATAAGTATACATCTATAGATAGGGTTGGAAGAGAAGGTGACGCAGTATAATTCGTGCAGCTTCCTTACAAATAAATCTGATCTGAACCTGTGCTTTTCCCAGAATAAGAGGTAAACACTGTCCTACACATTAACCCCAGCTAAAGACATACGACCACACAAGCACAGCACAGCAGGCACACCAAGGTCTACATGAGGTAGGGGGGTTTCTCAGTGTTGGGGTCTATTACATCTAACACAGATAAATATTACTTGATCAAACATTTTAATTAACAGTGGAGAACTTTCATAATGGTTATTCGTTCTAATGTACCACTTTAAGATGGGAGTGTGAGGCATGTGAATAGCAGCGATAGGTCCCAGTTATTTGTGCTAACTTTTGGTTTTGAGGTAGCAGCCTTTTCCCGCCCATGAATTATCTGGTGCATTTTTCAATTGTTAAGTCAGTAATAGGCACTGGCACCATCAAGTTTAAAATAAATGTTTTCGTTTTTAAAAACCGTTCATTTTTTGTTGTCAATGCTGCATGTGCCTGTCTGTCCCTAAAACGTGGCTGCAATATGGCTGCTGACATGTGTAGTCACGATTTGGTGCTTTTAATTACCGAATGTCTCTGTGGTAATATCAACAATAATGCAAAATGCTTTCAGGTGCTGAGATGCTACCCAAAATCAACAAGCATTTAAATGCAATAGGTCACGCATTGGTGAGTGTTTGAGCTATTGGCATTGTAAATACCAACGTCTTCTATTTATGTTGTTTAACACCTTGGCTGCTTTGAGTTTTCCCCTCCTATGCTGAGCTTTGATGTTTCCCCATTGTTCATGACGAGCTCAGCTCGTCATAAGCACAGCTCAACCGTGCCTCATGACGAGCTCAGCTCGTCATGAGCAGCGAAAGGGTTAAAAAACAGCAAGCGGTGCATAAACACACACTTTGTACTGTCACTCATTGCTCACGAAAAGCAAAGTTGGCAGAAACTACGTGTCTTTTACTGCCAGCCTTCCTTCTCATAAGCAAGAACTATAAGTACAAAGTGTGTGGTTACCCACCACTTGCAGCTTTTCTATACACATAAATAAAAGGCATTGTTATTTACAATGCCAATAGCTTAAACTCTCACAAATGCGAGACCTACTGCATTGCAAATGCTTGTTTTTTGCTAAAATTGTCAGACTATGCAGCAGATGATGTATTATATGGCAAATATGGCAGAGCCATAATTATGTGGAAAACATTTGCAAACTAGGATATTTTGCCATTCATGTTTGAACTGCTCTTGTGAAAAATGAAGAAGTTCTGATGAGAGAAATTGCATGGCTCGGAGACAAATGGCTTGCGATTCCACTTTAAGCATATTTGGGACATTCTGTGATTGGAAACATATTCCGCTTTGTGAATGTATTTTAATGTCAATAACTCATATCAAACCTTAAATAAATATGTGTATTAATTTGTTGAATTAAATAACATAAGCTGCAACTGGTCCGTGAAATGGCAAACTAATACTAAAAATTGGGATGTTTTGCTCTTTCTGGCCACCCCTCTGACTCCGCCCCCAGACCCAAGCCTCAGGTTATTCCCGCCCTCTGATTCTCCGCCAACAGTTCCCCAACTTTTTCCCCGCACTTCGACCACTGTTACAATCACAGTCATGTTAGCCGCCTTAGTTCTATAGTCCTCAGCAGCAACAAGGAGTTACTTCTGCACTAGAATGCTTACTAGGAAATGCTATAAGGCCCTTGTGCTATCTATTGCATTCTTAGCTGTTCATAAATCCAGTTTTGAGAATTCAGCAGTGAGGACGTAAGAGAGGCAGATGGTGAGACTGGTTTCTTAATACTTCTTAATTTTCCACTAAAGTAATCTCCCAAATGGTGAATCAGTAAGCCACTCAATCAAGAGGCATAACCTATATTCCCCATAAAATGTATGTACGCCCTTCCTTCTCATAGCACCCTCGGTCTGTGCAGCAGCGCACACGCTGCTCCCACAGTAACTGAGGTTCCTCAATACTGCTCCTTATTAAATAAAAACATAATTTGCGCCTCTTACTCTTTTGGTGCCATGCTCTTCCCGACTGTTAATGATAAAAAATATTTGTAAAAAAAAACAGCAACACGAGCCAAGAATGGTTGCTTATCTGCATTTGAGATGTGGACTGACAGGAGAGCAGGGAGGGAGAGCATCCAACATTGAGTGTTTTGGTTTTGCAATAGTGATTACGCTGGAAAATTAAGATTTATAAACTATACTTGCAGGAAATTTGTCAGCTTCAACAATACCAGTGGCACGACTCCTCATCTTTGCGAGCACCAGCCTTTCCCAAAAGCACTTCAGTGCAATTCTGTTTTTCTCTCTGGAGGTGGGCAAGCCAGCAAATTATTAGGGAGAGTCGAGCCATGAGACAGACTTGGCTGTAAACACCTGATTACGAAATAAGCCAGCGAAATATTTGGAATGCCAACTGTGAACCAAACTTCATGTAAACACAGAACAAATACGTTTCAAAATTCAAAAACGTGTTTTTTAATGTGGGAGAATTTCACATTAGTAGATTACTTTATTTCACTGCATGGAGTATCATTTGCTAGAAGTAATGGTTTCCAAAACGAACTTTGACAAATGGAAGCCCCTCTCTTCCCGACAGACAACACCCTTAGTAAGCCTAGAGGCAAATCGGGATCAACTGCCCACTATGTGTGCATAATGCATTTAGAGACAAGGTGTCTATCAACATTTTTAGTAAGTGATATCGAAATAGTGTTAGTATAGCAAATCTGTCACAATAGAAATGACTTGCTCATTTCAGTATCTGAAAACTAAAATACTGATGCATGAGATTGTCAGCTGAGCTTTTACACCACCCAGCAAGCTCAGACCAAGCATGTACTAGGTAGGGAACAAACTATGAACAATGAATTAAAAACGCAGTTGCCTTTTCATGTAGCTACAATGTATAGATGTGGGTATTGCACTCTGTTTAAATGAAGCTTAATAATTTGTTTGGTAAGTGTCCTGCGCCAGATCAGTGCCTGCTAACTGTGTACAACAATGTATGTGGCCTGGTATCATTAGATGACCAGGACTCCAGCGCGCACTACATAAATAAGAAGTTTTCCAATAGAACGTTTAACAAAAACACTTTTATCAATATTTCATCAAGAATTTGTGATAAAGTATATATTCAATTTATACATTCATTTTGACAATATAACAATCAAGACATTATATCATGTGTACATATTTCAAAAACAGTTTGTTCTGAAAACCCAATGCATTTCGGGGTTTAAAACACCTTCATCGGGGGTCTGTTGAAAAGAAGGAAGAAAGGAAACACTATTACTAAGGATGCCATGGGGGCTATTAAACTACGTTATTTGAGGGTTCACAAATTCCTTACCAAAATTGGAGGATCATTCGATAAATATCGAATGGAGTGTGCCGTTGTTTACGGTCAATCTAAAGAATCAGTGGAAAAGGAGAGATTCCTTAATTCATAATTCATAAAACTTTTCGAAAATTAATGAAAGTACTAGGATGTGGATATGTTTTACCTGTATCCTGACTGTGGGCAGTCTGTCAAAGAAATGAATATTCAAGGGTGTTTATTCAAGTTCACACAACATATATCACATATTTACGTGATATATAAACACTTGAAAAACAACTTAAGAAAAGGACCTGAACGCTCACCTGCAGGTCTTGTTTACAGCAACTATTCAAATCTAAAAAAATAAATTGTTTCGGTGTTACTGAACATATCAGAGTGAAACCGCTGTGGACCTAGGTCCAAACTCTATAAAGATATTTACCTGCGAGCCTCAGCGTTAACGCGGACGGTCTCGCTTGTGTAAGGTCGTCGTATAAGCTAGAGAGATGGAAAAAACGAATTAACGCCGCGTTTAGTAAGCGGTTTGTACGTAATGCCTCTTGTAGCTACTGTATTTTATAAAGGCGTCTAAGCGTTAGTTAATGCCGATAAACGGCGTTCCTGCCCGATCTAAGGTATCGAGTTCGGCAGCGGTTACCGTAGTCCCTTTTTAGTGTGTACTCAGGGATATCGAAAATAAAAGAAAGACTGTTAAGCCTAAAAAAACGGCCGCCATTACTAAGAGGATAATATACCTCACTTGTGTATGATCGAATGGAAAAGTAGCAAACGTTATAAGTTGGGGATTTCGAAGTTACTCTTTTTAGTAACACGGTCTAATTACAATACGTAAAAAGAAGAAAAATTGCGAAGAAAAATAAAAATAAAGGGAAAACTAGCACAAAGAAGAGAAGTGATGCTTAATGAATAGCCCTTAGGTTCAACATTTTAACAGATGAAGCACATGCACATTGCATTGACAAGTATACAAATCAGTAAATCAATAATATTATCATATTCAGATGATAATGTGAAATAGAGAAGTCATATTATAACCTGCTTATTTACATTCTTGAATTAGCTGTATACGCTGGAGCGCTTATATAGCTATGTGTATTTATTGGTGTGCAGGTACCACTGTGTATTAGAAGCCCTGGGGGATCAGGTAGCCTATAGCTGAGGTGTTTTTTACATTGTTGCAATTCTCAAAGGAAACAAACCATTTCCATTTTGTCATTAAGCCCATTTGGGGCCAGTGTCTGTAATTTGCGTATCCAAAAGGTTTCTCTCTGGAGAAGGATTTTGGCATTATCTAATCCCAAGCGTTGAGGAACCAATTCTATTACCTGAAATCACAATTTTTCATCCAACAAATTTGATCAACAATCTTCCAATATCTCAATTCATGAGAATCAAGAGGATATCATCCAATGATGTGCAGTGTAGAAAGAGCTTGGAACAACAAAAACAACGGTATCTTGACAGGGGATACCCTGAAAAATTACTAGAAGCACACATTGATAAAATAAAGGCAATACCCAGAATCGAATTGCTAGAGAAAAAAGAAAAAGGTCTCGAACAAAAGGATGGTCTTTGTATCCAAGTACTCCACAGCATCAAGGGACATAAAAAGGATCATACAAAAAAGATGGGAGATCTTACAAGTAGAAAAAGATTTTGGGGCATTATTCATCCACAAGCCATTGTTTGCTTACAAAAGAGCACGAAATCTTAAGGAACTTCTCAGTAAACCTGATGAAATAAGGCAACATGCAGGGATACATAAAGGGACCATGAGATGCTACAATTGCAAGAATTGCAATAACGTCATAACAGGGGATGTGTTATCACATCCACGAACAGGGGAAAGAATTCAGCTTAGACATTCCACAAATTGCAATGCCGAACATGTAGTGTATTCAATAAAGTGTCCCTGTGGATTATTGTATATCGGCAAAACAGATCGCAAACTAAAAATACGACTCTCTGAGCATAAGAGTCGGATTCGCAACAAAAATCTCACATCTCCACTTGCGAAACATTGGATTGAAATGGGGCATACAATAGCCCAATTGCGATTTCAGGTAATAGAATTGGTTCCTCAACGCTTGGGATTAGATAATGCCAAAATCCTTCTCCAGAGAGAAACCTTTTGGATACGCAAATTACAGACACTGGCCCCAAATGGGCTTAATGACAAAATGGAAATGGTTTGTTTCCTTTGAGAATTGCAACAATGTAAAAAACACCTCAGCTATAGGCTACCTGATCCCCCAGGGCTTCTAATACACAGTGGTACATGCACACCAATAAATACACATAGCTATTTAAGCGCTCCAGCGTATACAGCTAATTCAAGAATGTAAATAGGCAGGTTATAATATGACTTCTCTATTTCACATTATCATCTGAATATGATAATATTATTGATTTACTGATTTGTATACTTGTCAATGCAATGTGCATGTGCTTCATCTGTTAAAATGTTGAACCAAAGGGCTATTCATTAAGCATCACTTCTCTTCTTTGTGCTAGTTTTCCCTTTATTTTTATTTTTCTTCTCATTTTTTCTTCTTTTTACGTATTGTAATTAGACCGTGTTACTAAAAAGAGTAACTTCGAAATCCCCAACTTATAACGTTCGCTACTTTTCCATTCGATCATACACAAGTGAGGTATATTATCCTCTTAGTAATGGCGGCCGTTTTTTTAGGCTTAACAGTCCTTCTTTTATTTTCGATATCCCTGAGTACACACTAAAAAGGGACTACGGTAACCGCTGCCGAACTCGATACCTTAGATCGGGCAGGAACGCCGTTATCGGCATTAACAAAGACCAAACCGGTAAGGACTAACGCTTAGACGCATTTATAAAATACAGTAGCTACAAGAGGCATTAAGTACAAACCGCTTACTAAACGCGGCGTTTATTCGTTTTTTCCATCTCTCTAGCTTATACGACGACCTTACACAAGCGAGACCGTCCGCGTTAACGCTGAGGCTCGCAGGTAAATATCTTTATAGAGTTTGGACCTAGGTCCACAGCGGTTTCACTCTGATATGTTCAGACACCGAAACAATTTATTTTTTTAGATTTGAATAGTTGCTGTAAACAAGACCTGCAGGTGAGCGTTCAGGTCCTTTTCTTAAGTTGTTTTTCAAGTGTTTATATATCACGTAAATATGTGATATATGTTGTGTGAACTTGAATAAACACCCTTGAATATTCGTTTCTTTGACAGACTGCCCACAGTCAGGATACAGGTAAATCATATCCACATCCTAGTACTTTCATTAATTTTCGAAAAGTTTTATGAATTATGAATTAAGGAATCTCTCCATTCCACTGATTCTTTAGATTGACCGTAAACAACGGCACACTCCATTCGATATTTATCGAATGATCCTCCAATTTTGGTAAGGAATTTGTGAACCCTCAAATAACGTAGTTTAATAGCCCCCATGGCATCCTTAGTAATAGTGTTTCCTTTCTTTCTTCTTTTCAACAGACCCCCGACGAAGGGGTGTTAAACCCCGAAACGCATTGGGTTTTCAGAACAAACTGTTTTTTGAAATAGGTACACATGATATAATGTCTTGATTGTTATATTGTCAAAATGAATGTATAAATTGAATATATACTTTATCACAAATTCTTGATGAAATATTGATAAAAGTGTTTTTGTCAAACGTTCTATTGGAAAACTTCTTATTTATGTAGTGCGCGCTGGAGTCCTGGTCATCTAATGATACCAGGCCACATACATTGTTTTCATGTAGTTAGGCATACTTTGCTGTTCCAGGATCGCTTAAAATACAGAATAACAGTGGTGCTCACAAACACATAAAACACCCCAGTTCCACCTTAAATGCTGACAGGGTGTGACCATAGCCATGGCAGTCCACTTCCAGTTTGAAGTAATTAAGTCCCTACAGGTATCTGCTGTGGTACAGCCTAGCGGGCAGAGTTTGCAGTAGCACTACAGTGCTCCTTTGCAGGCAGCGTATTTCTGAGCCTGACCATGCATCTATCCATCTACAATACTAACAAAATGGACAGAGCGTAGTAGAAGAAAGTAGATGGCAGCGCTTCCCTCGCATGTGAAGCAAACTGCTTGGCACGACAATGCACACTGTTTTATATTCTCAACAACATGAACAAACTCAGTGCTAAGTGAGTGACTTGATCCATATTGACACAGCACGCTTTTTAGATCTCGCCTAGGCAGCGCTTGCGATGTTTCATTAAGACATGTAGTATACACTATAATGGGGAACCTTGGTGGAAGCTCGTCCACTCTCCGCTCATCATTTTCATTGGCTTGTGTCTTAAATGCTGCCTTCAATTGGTTATATGTTATAATAAACGGGGTCAACCCAAATTAAGTCACTGGGACCTGGGTATAAAGTTTTTATAGAACAAGGGGTCCCAGACTGGGAAAGACAAAGAATCAAAAATAGAATTAGTGTAAGAAGAATCAAAGAAACAATTCAAGAGTACAGTGTTTTTATTCACAAAGTACTCAACCTTATTATTAGTTATACATTCGCATAGAAGGTTCATCAATTTCAGTTATAGTTGTGCCCAAAAAGGAAAGGGTAAAAAAGGGGGGGGGAGGGGTGCGCTGAGGGGATTTGTGGAAATTGGAAAAAGAAAGTTCATTCACTTAATACATTACTATATTGGCTTCCCAGAGGGGCCACATAAACATGCCATACAGGTCAAATGATTCCTGTATCCAGGCTTCCAATAACAGCTGTATCAATATTGCTAGCGGTAGAAGCTGGTATCACGAGGGGTAGATAGTCTACGTTTCGACCCTATTAAGTGGAGGGTATTTTCCCTTACAGTGGGGGTCTTCGCCAGGACAGGAGGGGAGGGATGGGCGGATTTCTATGGATATGTATAAAAACAAGAGTCAACTAAGGGTCTGACATTAGATCCCAACGATACAGTAGTGCGTATATATACACACTCTAAACTTTTAAAAACACACACAGTCCACAAGGAGAACCAAGGGAACACTATGCAAAACGGAACCATTTACAAAAATATATATCCTAGTCTGAGTAGAAAAACCTGGATGTTTCTGGTGCAAGGACCGGTGCAAGGGCACCCACATTGTACATGGACCAGCGCGACTCTAGAGCCCAAGGGGTGCGGACTCATTGTCTAATTACAGGGAGGGCCACCCTATTGAAACAATTGAGAAGCTCGAAGGATTCCATGGTAGACAGACAGGGGCCAAATGGAGGTTGCACGTGTTAGAACATCTCCACTGAACTGGCCTATCCTAATGATAGAGGTGGTACCTCGATTCAACAGGTTAACATGATCCAAAAGAACAACAACCCTGTTCCTGCAAACAATAAAACATTGTAGAACTAGTGAATGCACCTGGTTACCGTATAAGGTAAATGTAGGGTAACACCGCATTAACGTGTTTATCTTAAATTGTTTACCTTGAAATGAAGCAGATCAACAAGCCAAATGATTTTGTGATGGCGGTTCAATCTAAAAGAACTTCGAGTAGACGGTCATCAAGTGAATTACTCGTACTCCATTGAGCAGGGAGGGTGGTGGTTATCCCTCCATGGAGAATGTAAAGGTGTATCAGGAAATGGATCTATATGAGAGGGAAGCTATCACCCATATAAACCTTAAGCTGGATTTACCTTGTAAATTTAGCGGGTGTTCAAAGGTCCTGGATCAAAGTAATATTCTATCGTATGGTAGGCGGACGTGGTATCAGTCAGTCCGCGGCTGAAAGAAACAGACGGCGGAAATTACTGGTAACAGTTACGTGCGATGATGGGGTCGGAGGGCGGTTAAGCGGGCAGCAACAATTACGTGTGCGCGCTTACCTGTGGACTCAAACCAAGGTGCCTAACCCGGTAGACACGGATAGATCATGGTGTCCCGTCTTGTGGCAGCAGGCACGGAGCAAGAACAACAGGACTGTTATGGCGTTTCTAGGGCGAGTGCCAAATCAAAGATAGACATAGAAATAGTAGAAAGACTGTACCACTGGATGTCCCTGAGGTTGCTGGATGGTCGTATTTTACCATAACCCAAACTATAAGGATATTAATATTATCATGTCGCGTATTCCTACAGCGCTGTCAAGTATTGGGTAGAAAGACTGTACTTGTGTAAATGCTGGATGATAAATGTGTACCATCAACAATTATAGTGGTAGAAAGTATGATAGTACCTCATATTGCGGTGTGCACCTGCCACGCAGGGTAGTGAGTCACCGAACAAGGGATTTGCTGGCAATATTAGTACTGGGTTGTGAACAATTGAAAACCCTACGTTACATGGTGCAAAAAGCAATAGGAAACAATTCATTCTTTATAGTAAAGAGACAAATAGGGATACATTTAGAAGGTTCTGGCACAAACTGCCTCACAGGGTAGTTTAGGGCGCACGGACAACCACTGTCATGTTGAACATAAGTACAAGACAGGCAGGTTACATGGAAGAAAAAAATAGAGCTGAAAGGGCAGTAGAGGCTGAACTAACTATAAATTAGCCAATTGTGCAAAACTAGTGTCAGATTCATTCAGGCCACTTTGAACTCAGTCAAAGAAGGTTATCCATTTGAGTTCTCTGGTGTTGAGGACAGGGCCTATGTTGCCACCCCTAGGGCAAAGTGTCACATGTTCAAGTACAATCCATTTGAGGCAGTCAGGAGAGTGTCCAGTTTCCATACATTGTTCGACCATAGGTGCACCAAGCACTTTGCATCTGATGCGGCTGCAATGTTGTAGAAAACGCAGTTTTTAATTTTCTGTTATGTTTAGCCTACATAGATCAAATCGCAGGGACAGATAATGCAATAGATGACATCCGAGGTATTGCAGTTTGTGTGAGATTTAAGTGGAACGTGGTTTTTGAAGTGAAATTCCTTAGCTTGAATGGTGTATGCACAGGCTTTACAATTGCCACATTTATGGTGACCCAAGATAGGCGGCAGATTCCAGAGTGATGTTTTGGTGGTTGCTGGTGGTGACTCCAAAAAGGAACGGACCACATGATCACGGATGTTTTTTGCCTTTTTGAATGAATGCATAGGCGGAACATTAAGGCCTAGATCATCCGAGACCAAGTTCCAATGTTTATTGATTGTTTTCTTGAGGTCGTCTCAGTTGAGAAAGTTGCGGGCCGCAGACAAAGTACCGCAAAGGCCACAGAGTTCCAGAGGTTTTCATAAATCTGCTGCCGGAGCAGAGTGGGCTCTGCCTGCGTCGAAGCTTTGACGCCTCAGAGCCGCATTATTTGTGTCCAGTAGCCAGTAGTGAACCAGGGCCACTGATAGGGTCCCTCCCGCTGAGCCATCACCGCACAGAGCATGGACGGGCTGGGGGTTGCAGCTGCCCTTTGCGAGGTTCCGCAATATCGCCCTTTTTCCGCCCACTTCTGCACTTTTGCCCTACAAATCTGCCCCCGTTCCCTTTCCTGCCAGCCCCAACCTGCCCGGCTCCTTGCACCATTGACCACATCACTCTCCTCCTGCACTGCCCCCTTCAGTGCCCTCCTCTACTGCCCGTCCAGACCTCCTCTATAGGCGCTCCCTTTTGCACTGCCGTCCTAGCATCCAACCCTCTGAAGGTGCAAGCCATAGAGGAATGATGCGTCCAGATTAATAACCGGGGCTAGTCTAGAAGTCTGCTGAAAAGGATAAGGAGGTAAAAGCTCAGGTCTTTCATTTTTTTGGAGCTATAAAGGTGCTCTCCATTATTTCATCTAAAGTGCTTCAATCTCTCGCCAATAGTAGTAGGCCCTATCAAATGTGATACTGTGTTGACAAAGGATTTCCTCTTTTGTTGTCGTTACTGTGATCTTAGAACACCGTGGAGTGCCCACAGTCAGCCCTGCAACCGCCCACCAAGAGTTTTCAAAAGTAGGTTTATAATACTTTATGCCAAGCAAAGGGACGGAACGCAGTGAGAATGGAAGTTAACTTGATGTGTGTTAACTTGTATAGCGCACACCAAACGTGTATTTCTCTCGACGATTAATAATAGTTTTCAACATGCATGTTAGTGGTACACTTGTAACCTGCGCTCCTTCTGCCATATGAAATCAACCCCCTGAACTGTTTTATCAGTGGGGAATGTGAGTGTGCTTTACAAATCGAAAGATGGAGGAAAATTGTTATAAATATTTTTAAATCCTTAGAGAGCTGTGTATGCCACCTCCTTTATTCAATATATAAATGTAAGAATATTTCCCTTTTTAGTTTAAAAAAAACATATCTGTGATATTACCGTAGAAGGTTACTATTTCGTTTGTGACCCTAGCGTAAATGAGCACTTCAGTTATTGAAACAAGAGCCTCCAAGAAGAGTTTTCAAACCTTGATATAAAAGGAAAGAAAGTGACATAGGTCTCGCATTTCCTCGAGTTTCAGCTATTGGCATTGTAAATGACAATGCGTTTTATTGGTTTCAAAAACCAAAACATAAATAAAAGGCATTATCATTTACAAAGCCAAGAGTTCAAGCTTGTTATATGTAACGTTTGGGGTTAGTTTTGTAACTTGGCAACGTTGTAAGTAACGAGTTTCCATTACCAATACAATTGTACTCTTAATGTTGACCTATTAAAGGATGGAAATGCTGCAAAAGGGGCATTAAACTTCCCAGCTATTTTGGATCAATTACTATTCTCAGTCACATACAGACAGCTGGTAAATGCAGGTCCTAGAGTGTAGGTCTTCTTACATACTGTTTAACAGTACTAGAATATTTGGCTGGGCTATCGGACAGATTATACTCGCGACACATCCTTTAGAACACCTTCAGAAAGATGTTTAACCATTTTGCAAAATTACATCATGCATCGAAATTCCCTTTCTTCCGTTTTCCCTCCTTAAATATGTGAATGCTGCACCCACTAAACTACTGTGACTACAAATTGATTATAATTAATTATTTTCTTTTTGTCTAAAGTTTGCAACTTGACACTTGGCATGCTTTCTTAATTATTTAATGAAGTGTTTACTTTTAGTTATTACTATAGCTCTCCAACTTGAAAGGCAGCACAATGCAATAATAGTCATATAATTAACTCATGATATTGGTTTATGTTGCACAATTTTTCTAGGACACAATACCCTTTGTTTAAAACAACTGGGCCACAAACAATGCCTACCTTTATATTGCAAGACATAAAATGAACACCGTGATGTGTGCAGAGTGCTGTAGTTTCCCAATTCTATGTGTGAGTAGGCCGCCTGGTATACGCTTTAGCTTTGTATTCTAGGACTTGGGGTCCAGATTTTCTTATGGGTTGAACAGAACTACAAATCCTAGAATGCAAAGTAGAAATTACACTTCACAAATCTACTCCAAACCACACAATTCCACAACACACAATTCTACAACTTACAATTCCAATCCAACCCACATAAATCAACTCCACACCACAGACATCCACCCCACTCAAATCCAATCCAAAACACATGGGTAAAAAATATTGTCAATTACAATGCCAATAGCTCTAACTCTCACAAATGCGAGACCAATTTGCATTGCAAATGCTTGTTCTGCATTCAGTAGATAGGGTGGACTGACAAAAAAGTTGGGAGCTTAAAGTGATCGCTTCACAAGTGTGAGGAAAGTAGGGGACTGAAAGAAAATTAGAATTGTGGTAATGTGTCTGTTTGAAAGAGGAGAGGGGACAGTGTAAGAGAGGAGCACATTAATAGGAGATATTTTAAAGGTGATGAAAGACGTGTAGAGAGGAAGAAAAGGAAAGAGGGACAAAAGGAAGGAGAAGGATTGTGAGAAACGTGTAAAGAAGAAAGAAAGGATAGCAGAAACATCAGAGAAGGCAACAATGTGTGTAAAAAAGAGATGAGCAGAATAGTGAAACATTTGTAAAGAGAGAGGAGGCAGAAGGGGCATGGGATAGCAGGGAATAGACAGAAATAGGTATATGAAGACAGACAGCAGAGAGTGGTGGTACAGATAGTACTGGGTAAGATCTGAGAGGGGAGTGATGGTTGGAGGAAGGGGAGTGGAAGGAGGGATGGAGATGTGTGGAAAGAAAGCAAAAGGTGCTGCAGTGCAAATATGATCAAAATTAGAAGGCAGAAAGTGTAATGGTGCAAGAGGCAGAAGTGATCAGGAGAGGTAGATATCTGGAGGAGCTAGAGGTGAAAATAGAAAAATAAAAGGAAAGTGATGAATGGGTGATCAAGAGTAAGGTCAATAAGGGTTGTGTGGGTGAGTGGAGTTGGATAAGTGGGGGAAAGGACCCCTTTTTGACAAGGTCACACCAACGTTTTGCCTGCAATCTGATGCGATTTTAACAGAAGTGCACTGGGTTCCTGCTAACCAGGTCCCCAATACCAAACTGTTCACCAAATGGCAATACCTATAGAACCTATGTAAGTCCCTAGTAAATGGCACTCCTGGTACCTAGGGTAAGTGGTACTAAAGAGGGTCCCTAAGGGCTGCAGCAAGTATTGTACCACCCTTAGAGTCCCCTCAGCACCAACATACAAACTGCCATTGCAAGCTGTGTGCCCTGGTGCAAAGAAAAGTGAAGACAAGACATGGCACATGGCCGGTGTGCAATGCCTGCAGACACTGCATGCAGTATAGGTACGTCACTCCTACAGAAGGACTTACAGCCCTATGGCAAGGTGCACTGTACTATGTGTGGAATGAGCAGATATGCCCCTGTGATGTCTAAGCCGATTCTTAGATATTACAAATGAACGAGGAAGCCATTTTGAGTACATGTGCTGGACACTGGTAAATACGAGTTCCCCAGCTTCATGATGGCTTCACTGAAACCAGAGATGCGTGGTATCAAACATCTTATATAAATAGGCCCACACTGATTCCAGGAATGGATTTATTAAAACATGCACCCAGAGGGCACCTTAGAGGTACACCCCCTGAAGACCTATTAAATACTAGAGTGCTGGCTGACTGGTGTAGACCAGCCTGTCACCACAAACAGGTTTCTGTTCCCCTGCAGGTGAGAGTCCGCACTCTCTGAGGGCAGAAACAATGCCTGCTCCAGCCGAAGGAGTTGCCACCTCCTCCAAACAGTATGGCTAAGTAATCAGCATATCAAGAGAGGAACAAGGCTTCAAAGGACTCTGCCTCTGATATGAGACGCAAAACTTCCACAGACAGGGGAAATGCCAAGAACCCCGATGGGCTGTCAGAACTTCATAAATTGCCAACAAATCTCCCTTGGAGTAGAGGAGCGCTACTCCCCTTAGGTCCTCGGGCACCAAAATGCAAAGTCCAGTCTACAGAGTTGCTGCTCCCCAGCCAGCCTGACGCAGTAGCCCCCCCCCCCCGCCCCCCAGAAAAGGACCCTGTGCTCCTGAAGGTCAGATCTGTCACCCCACCAAGTGAGATGACACCAGAGCCACAAAACACCAATACTCTGGGTACTGGACCCCTTCCAGTAAGCAGAGACCATTAGAGTCCAGTTGGACTCCAACAACTCCAAAACAAAGCAGCTATTGAGCGACGTCAGCACCGCTGGGACCCACTTCCAGAGTTGCCTCAATTGGTGAGACCGACTGCAAGGCTTCAGGACGAACAGAACCCAGTCAACCTTTCTATTCTGCATCCGAAGACCCCAGCCCGGTTACCGATGAACCAGTTGTGCCCCCTTGACCCCAGGATCCTTGTGACCCGAGCCCTCCGTTAGGAGCTCCTGGACTCTACAACCTGTGTCTAGGTGGCCTCCCTTCCTTCTCCGGGCATAGCAACTACAGCTACCAACCCGACCAGCACCTCTGCACCTAGACGCCGCTGGATAGGTAACGAGTAACTGCTGGTGGTACTTTGGACCTTGGACCCCTAAGACCATAAGTCCAGAAGGAGCCTCCCCAAAAATTAAATGCAAATAACTGTTTGCTATACATGCCTTTCCTCCCATACGAAAGCATTGTGCGTAAAGTCGCATTTAAGTGCACATTTTACTTACCTGCTAAAAATCGATATTTTAAAAAGTACTTAGTTGATAACGAAGTTCTTGTATCAAAACTTATATAGAAATATGACTTATTTTTCTAAATTGGTCTCATATTTATTCTTGTGTGTGGCTCATTTATTGCTTCTGTGTGTGTCAACAAATGCTTAGAACTATCCTCTGATACGCCCAACTGCTCGTCCACAGTACCACAAAAGAGAACATTTGGGTATCATTTGTGCTTCTATAAACCAACTTGGGTTTGCCTGGACTCTTTACGCATTATATCTCATTTTGGTCCACTATGTAAAAGGACAGCTTCCTACAGTAAGGCAAAATGGCAGTAAGAAGAATTCAATATAGAGAGTTAGGACGATGTGGCAAGCTATAGAAGATCTATATTATAGATCAGAAAAGTTAAAATAGCGGAGGAGTTAAAGAGTATCTCTTCTGTAGTGCCAACTATGATCATTTTTGATGTCAAGAGTGATTACATATTTTGACCATGGTGAATATGTCTATGTCTCTAAAACCTGGGAATGGTTGTCAAGTGCAATTCTTGAAGATATACTAAATGTAGAAATAGATGGAAAAACCCATCTTGGTGACAACAACAGATTGTGAGAGCTTGCGCAGTACACTTGGCTGCAGCGCAGAGACCTTTCATTAGCAAATATAGAGGAAATAATTAGAGGGAACACTAGGCATAACCTAGAACACCACCATAGGAAGGAATCTCTGCTAAGCTAATATAAATAGAACAAGCACTGGAAATACCAACAGGCCTCACTTATGTGAGAACTATTGGCTTTGTCAATGTTGTTTAGCCATGTCCTACAGCAGAGTGGCTGCTGTGCAAGGGTGAAAGTAAAAAAAAAAGTGCTACGACACAATTATTGCTTGCCTCTTCATAGAGCTTATTTTTTATCTTCAGCCATGCTGCACAGCAATAGGGCTGCTGTGCAAAATGGCTAAAAAAAACATTGATATAGTCAATACATCTTGCACAGGTGAGGCATATTGGCCTTGCCACTGCTTCTTTTTATTTCAATAAACTGCAAGAGAGCTTTAGGAGGTAGGAGGGAGCTAAACTCAGTGAAAAACTTCAAACAAAACCTCCAGCTCCAGGCCCTTTAAAACTCTGACTCGCTTAACCTCACATTTTATATCTACACAACTGAATGTTGCGTTTGACAAACGGAATACATAAATGAATTTCAAAAAATGAAACTGTTTGTGGGTGCTAAAATACAACAATGTTGAATTCAGCAAATAGACCCCACTTGGTTCTCTTAAGTGAAAATGAAGTGTTGTTGTTTGTACAGGCAGGCATTTAAGGTGATCAATTGTTAAAATGAAAAAAAAAACTTTATTTTTAAGCAATGGCGCTGAATGCCTACCAACAAAATGATATAATCAGTATTTGGACATCTGCTTTTCTATTCCCATCGGAGTATTTCATGTGTGGGAGGAACAGTATTCACAAAATAGCCTTACACTAGGATGTAGATGGTATCCAAGCAACAAGCAACACAGAAGGAGAGAGAAAAAAAAATGTACCAATACAAGCGACACCAGTGGAAGGAAACCTATAAAGAAATCAACAAGTACTTAGTCCATGCTCCATTTAATGAAAAAACATGCGTAAAGAATGTGAAACCAGAAGTGCTGACTATAAAGAAGCAAGGAAATGAGAGCAGCTATGAATCCAACCAATGGTAAGTAATTAGCTGGCTCTAGCCCCCTTTTAACCCTTTCGACGCTGATGACGAGCTCAGCTCGTCATGATGCACAGTTGAGCTGTGCTGATGACGAGCTGAGCTCGTCATGAAAGCAGCAGAAGTGCAATTTTCAGCACAGGGGGGGAAAACGCCTAGCAGCCAAGGTTTTAAGTTACATGCACTGTCTCGGGCGAGACCTAAAACGTTGGTATCCATTCTAGCATAAGAAAATGAATGGTGTGGCCATTCTGGCAACACAAAGACCTCAAAACCTCTGTGATATTACATACGAGAAATAAAAAGGGTAGTGTGGAATAAGACTTGATGAATTCCAACATCCCGTATTATACTTTATTAACTACTATGCACAGAAACAAAACCAACTTCTTGAAAGCAATCAAAGTAATTATCACAGAATGTTCACAAAGCAACAAACTAATGGAAGGAAAGATCCAGTACATTATAAATCTGCATCTAAAAGGAAAGTCTGATTCTCCCTTCAACAACCCCTCCCCACAAAACAAAACTTGCTCTGAGGAAGACTATGGCTTATCCTAGGGAGAATAGCATGCTCAGAAGATTAGAAATTCACTTAATAATTGTGAGAAAGTGCCATCTTTTTTGCATGGTATGCCCCCACTTTTTGCTGATTTGCTGATGTACTTTGACTGAGTGTACCCTGGGCTCCTGCCAATCAGGTGCCCAGGGCCTTGACTGTCCCTTCCCTAAAACTGCATTAAATCCTAAACCCAATTGGTATCTCTGGCCACATGTCAGTCCCTGGTAAATGGTACCATAGGTACCCAGGGCACTGTGACCAGAAAAGACCCCTAAGGGCTGCAGCACTTATTGTGCCACCCTTAGGGGTCCTGTACCCTGACACACACACTGCCTTTGCAGGCTGAGTGTCTTGGTGCAAAACAAAATAAAGAGTCAACATGGCACACATCACTGTGTGCAATGCCCACAACACACTGCCCTGGCATACCTCAGTCACCCCTCTAGCTCGGTGCCCTATGCCAGTGGTGTGGGTACAGGCGCATGAGCCCTCTACCCTTATAGTACCCAGGTCCATTCCTGGGCACTGTAGGTGCAGTGCTGCCATTAAGAGTATATGGTGCTGGGAGGTCGTCCTCACGAACTCCACAGCACCATGATGGCTACACTGAAGACTGAGAAGTTTGGTATCAAACTTCTCAGCACATTAAATCCACACTGATGCCAGTGTGTGATTTAATGTACAATGCATGACAGAGGGCAACTTAGAGTTGCCCCCTGAAACTAACCCACAACCTGTGTCCTGACTGAGAGGCTGCCTAGGCTGCCACCCAGCAGACATGTTGCTGTACCCCTGGGTAGAGAGCCATCCGCTCTCGTGGGCCTACAACAATGCACATCCTGGGGCGAGGTGCTAGGCCTCTGACCCCAGGATGGGCAGGAGGAGCTTCAAAGACATGCCCCCTTTGTGAGTTTTTCCAGGCCACTTGCTGTACTTTAAACAATGTATATGGCCTAGTGTCAAAAGTCACTAGGACTCTAGTACGCACTACAACAGAATTTTGTTTTTTGCTTTATATCATTTGGTTTATTTTACATCATTTTCTCTAAACCATCCAGTATGTTACAGAAACATATTTTTTATCATTTGACAACGTTTGAAACATCAATACAAAGGTCATGAACTAATAATTTTTGATAATAACCAAAGCAACAGTTTGTTAACACACAAATTTGCAGAAAGAAAAGAAAAGAAAAGAAAAAACCCAATGCATTTCGGGGCAATGGCCCCTTCGTCGGGGGTCCAAAAAACAGGGATTAAGTTGATGTCTGTGTGTGGTTATTATTCTCTTTACGTGACAATTTCTGTTCTCTTTGTTAAGGTTGCATCTGTGTATCAAACAGGTCTGGTATACGCGAAGGAAACCTGCAGGTCTAAGCGCGAGTGTATTGACCTTGCAACTGTTTGCCTTCACGATGCATTTGATATTTCAGTATGCTCGTTCGAAAGATCAAACCGTCCCGTGCCTCACCGGTGGGGAGCTTTTGCACTTGCTGTACTTAGCAACTGGCCCCCAACGGTTCTGACCCCCACTCTGGCGGTAAGACAGGCGGGAAAACCTAAGTGAGGAAAGGGGGGGTGCCAGCCTTTGCCAACCTCACCCCTCAGGTGGGGGAGGCAAGGTGAAGCACAACCACGCCTCTCGCCATCTTGAGGATGGGGAGCCCTACCCAATCAGAGACAGGCTCTTGACCCCCTCCATTGGAGAGTAGCAGGATAGGGGGTGCACTCACCCCAGGGAAGGGACCCATTGGTTCCTGACCTTCCCCTACCTGTAACGCCCCTAAATTTAGTATTTAGGGGCACCCTGAACCTTTCTTCTTCAGATCCCGATTCCGAAACTACAAGAAGAACAAGAAGAAAGAAGACCTGCCGTGCAGCTGCTAACAAGAGGACGACACCAACTGACTTGGCCCCAGCCCCACAGACCTGTCGACCCTCAAACCTGCTCCTGCTAAATCCTGGCATCTCCGGTGGTCAGCAACCTCGAAAACCCCGGAGGACATGACTGCCTTGCTCATCCAAAGATTGGGACTCCCATGAGCAGTAGTTCTGCCCAAACAGCAGAAACCCTTGGTGCCAGCCAGGAACCGCAAATCCAGCACACTCTGCACCCACCGAGCCAGGCCTGTGCCAGAGTGAACAAAGACCACGAGGACGTCCCCCCGGCGATTGTGATCACGAATCCAGCACTTAAGGATCCTCCTTGACGTTCCGGACGATGCCTGTAGCCTCACAACGAGGGACCCCTCTAACCACGGCCACCTGAGGGTATGATTTCCCGACACCAAAAGACACCCCTGCACCTGGCGTTCCACGGCCCCCTGTGCCCAACTCCTGGGTGGCTACCTAACCTACAGCTTCCCAACTTACCACTCGAAGTGGTGGTCACACCTAAAGAATCTCCGTCCACGAGCTTGCAGCCTTTGTTCGTCTTGCAGCTTTCCCATTGAAATACATTGGGCGCCCGACGGCCCAAAAGCACCCTGCACCCAGCCGCCCGAGTTACACTGGAAGTGCAGCATCAGTCCTATTATACTTCCCCATCTTCCCTGTGTAAGTGACCAGGAGCTCAGCTCCCACAGCCACGTGGCCTGCCTTCTAGCAGCCACCAACCAAAGGCCCCCTGCCCGCCATAGGCTAACATTGGGCCAATTCACTCTGCACCCGGGTGCCGCTGATCGTGTAACGACTGTACCTACCTGACCCTGGGACACCCCTGAGTTTTACCCCTGAGTCTTACCCCAGAACCTTTACTCTGCCAGTCTAGTACTTACTCAAAGACTGATAACTTAATTTTCTCCATAGCGTAACATTGGCTGGGTTTCACTTGGAAATTCTTCTGTCGAGTTTTGCAACTTTGAAATAATCCTTAAAAATCATCCGATCAACGAAAACGAAATTACTCACCTGTTTTATTTTATTTTATTTTATTCCACCAAGCAGCATTAAAGGACATCCAATTTGCAATATACATTTTCAAGTACAAGTCCTAATTTCCCGTGCCCACATTGGCATTCAATAAAAAATAAAACATTCCAAACTTACAGAGTAATCTCCGGCATATGACTCAATACCTGTTCAAAAACTCACAATGAAAGGATCTTTCATCTAAACCATTTGTGTCACAGCTATGGCTGGACTTGACATTTACATTGATGCTAGTGTATCAAAGGGGCGTATGGGATAATTGTCTCCTTCTGGTGTCCATGTGTCCCTCCACATTGTGTAATCAAGAGTCGTCGTGACACTGCTGTAAATAGTCCAGTAATGGTTGCCAGAAATCTTTAGTTCTGGAAGCCTGAGGTATTTCCTCCTCGTACGAACCTAGTGTTTCTTTACAATATAGTAAGTCAGTTATCCAGTCTTTAAATTTGGGTGGTCTGGGGCGTGGCCAAGATGGCGGGCTGAGAGGACGCACTTGCCGAGAGCTCCCGAGCCCCTGGAAACCCTGCACCGCTCACAGCCGCTGATCTCCCCCAGATCGGGCGGCTACCACATCTGATGATCCCTGTGGTGGTGCAGAGCAGTCGGTGAGCCCCAGTTTTCCCGCCGCGGCGGTGGTTCCGCTCGGGCGCCGACCGAGGCGGTGCCCGCTGAGAGACCTACGGGAGGCCAGAGAGCCGCGAGACCTTAAAGCTTTGTATGCTGGCGAGGTGATCCAGCGACTGCGAGTGGCCTGCCGGTGTGCCGGTGACACGGCGCCTGGGTGGGTGCCGAAACGACCTTCGTCGACGGAGCGGAGCTGAATAGACGGTGGCCTCGGAGGCGTAGCCGACCTACGGCAACTACGCAAGACCGGGGCTCGAGAAAGCCTACCCCACGTGGCTGCTCCGGTCCCCCCCTGGCCGCAACGGAGTGAGGTCGTGCTTCCGGCGTGCTTGCACATCCCGGCGAGCCGGCCCTGGTTGCCTCGCGCCCTGCGAGCCTGCCCTTTGACTGTACGCCCTGCATGTGGACCCGTGACGGGGGTCGGCCTCGATTCCTGGGCGTTGGCCCCATTGCCTGTAACGGGCGGCCATTTTGAAGACCTCGGAGCAGCCGCCCGGCCTCGAACGGGGCCTCTGGACTGCAGTGCTCCCTTACTAGCGACTGAGGGACCGGCCAGCTTCTGCTGCTCAATTGCCCCGGCCTGTGGCGCCTACTCGCCAAGCTGTGGACGTCGACGATTCCCACCTCTCCGAGATGTTGAATGCCAGGGGGCAGAGGAGAGGCGATCGGACTTTGCCGGACATGTTGGGACGCGGTGCCCTGCACAGCGGCGGGGCCCCACCTGCCCCGAGCCCCCCGGCCAACTCCAGGGGCGCTGACGGCGGAGAGCCCCCAGTGACCCGGTTGTTCCTGGAGTCCCTGTTTAGCTCCTTGAGGGAGGATTTTCAGACTTTGAAGCAGGAGGTGGCCGGAGAGGTCCGGGAAGTCCGAAGGGAAGTGGACTCCCTGGGGGAGCGAGTTAACACTGTGGAGGCGGCTGGTCATTCTAGGGACGAGGAGATCACCCACTTGCAGCAAGAGGTCCTACGGCTGCGGGAACAACAGATCGAGTTACAGGCCCACGCCGAGGACCTTGAAAACCGGTCCAGGCGGAACAACATCAGGGTCCGGGGTGTTCCGTCCAACGAAGAGGGTGAGGACGTGGCCACCTACCTGGGAGCCCTATTCCGCGAAATCCTGGGGGAGTCTGAGGACTTCCAAATACGTATCGACAGGGCGCACAGGGTTGGCCGTCCTTGCAGGGCCTTGGCGCCCCCCCCGGACATATTGGCCTTTTTGCCGGACTTCCCCTTGAAGGAGCGGATTCTCCGCGAGGCGCGGCGGCAGCAGCCTTTCCGCTTCAGAGATCACCCGGTGGCTCTATATCAGGACTTATCCACGATCACGTTACAGAAGAGGAAAACATTTAAGATTGCCACGGACTTCCTTAGGGAGCACGAAACGTAGTATTCGTGGGGGCACCCCTTCCGATTGATTTTCCGGTGGAATGGAACATTGCATCAGCTTCGGTCCCTCTAGGATGTCTGCGGAGTATTGGGGATCACGGCTTCGGACACGGACACCCCGGCGCCTCGCCGCAGGCGGAGCACACAAGACGGCTGGCAACAGGTCGGAGAGAGGCGGTCCCCGCCGCCTGCGAGGCCTGACTCGCCCACGATTCGAGCGGACATGTCGAGCGCCATCCAGGAGGCCTCCAGGGCGACGACGAACGGCGATGTGGCCATGACGGCCTGAACTTACTCCGGGGGGAGTCTACATTAGCTTTACATCATTGCAGGTGCGGGGGTTCTAGGGGTGGGGGGGGGGCGGGGGTGCTGGTGGTGGTGGCTGGACGTCCAGTTGATCGACTTTCCACGGCCTTGTCCGATAAGGACCGGACTGGGACAATGACGCTTTTGAATGGCTTGGGGAGCGGGGGGAGGAAGGGGAGTTGCTGGGGGAAGTTTCGAGATTGGGGGTTCGCGGGGGGGAGCGGGGTTGGGGGGGTGTGGGGCTGGGTGTGCGGGGTTCTGGGGGGAGGAGGGGGTCCACACAGTTGGGGTGTTTTGGGGTTCGGGGACTGTACTGTGCCGTTGGGAGGTTTGCTTTCGATGTGAGATGATGTTTCTTGCTGTGGCCTTTGAGCTTTGCCCGGTGGGCCTAGCCCTCCTTCATGTGCGTTTCTGGTATCCCCCTCCATGATGGCCCTTAAAGTTGTAACTCTGAATGTGAAGGGGCTGAATAATCCGGTTAAACGGCGGGCTGTCCTGTCCCTGTTAGAGAACTCCCAGGCCGACATCTGCCTACTGCAGGAGACCCACCTGCTGGCCAAGGACTGTTCCAGAATGCGCACCCCTAAGTTCCCCACGCAACTCTTTTCTTCCAGTGCCTCTAAAACAGCAGGTGTGGCGCTTCTGTTCTCAAGAGGGTTCAAGGGGGAGGTTTTGCAGAAGGTAGCGGAGCAGAAGGGGAGACTCCTGGCATATAGGATCAAGGTGGGGGGCTTGGTGATTACTGTAGGCTCCATATACGGCCCCAATGACCGTCAGGACCAATTTCTGCACAGGGCGCTGGAAGACGTGGCATCCACTCCTGACAGGCACATTGTACTGGGGGGGGACTTGAATGTGGTTTTTGATGCGACTCTGGACAGGTCGGTGCAGCGGCGCCACCAGTTGGGAGAGCTTTCGGGCTCGGTTCGTACCCAACTGGAGGAGCTCGATATGCACGACATGTGGCGCCGCCTCCACCCCGCGACTCGCGCATACTCCTATTTCTCCCATGCCCACAAGTCCTACGCGAGGCTGGATCATCTTCTAGTGACGGGCCCGATGTTCGAACTGGCCTCGAATGCCGACATGGGGGTCCTCTCTCTCTCCGACCATGCACCGGTGGAGGGCACCTTCTGTCTACCTCCAGTGGCTCGTCCGAGGGGGGTCTGGCGTCTTAGGGATACGTTACTGCACAGGCGATCGACGGTGCAACAGATCCGTGCGGCCATAGCGGACTTTCAGCGTGTAAACGACAACGGCGACACTACCCGCGCGACGCAATGGGCTGCCCTGAAAGCTGTGCTCCGTGGCGAATTTATCGCTATCTCCTCGGCGGAGAACAGAGATCGCCAGCTCAAAAGGGACGAGCTTACTCGACAGGTGCGGGAGCTGGAACAGGTACATCACAGAACGGGCGCCCCCCGAGTCTGGAGGCAATTGAAGGCCGCCAGGAAACTCCTGTCCGCTCTTGACACAGACAGAGCGGAGTACGCGGTGCTTCACCTGAAGCACAAGTATTACACCGGCAGGGACAGGTGCGGCCGGCTCCTGGCGCACAAGCTCAGGGTGCAACACCAACAGCACCGGGTGAAGGAGTTAGTTACCCCTACCGGGGGGTCGGTCACGGAGGACGGGCAGATCGCTGAAGTTTTCCGCAACTACTACGCGGACCTCTACGCTGGCGAGGCCCCCTCCGCACGGGCTGAAACGGCCTATCTAGACTCGGTGTCGCTCCCGTCGCTGACGCCGGATCAGGCCCAATACCTGGAGCGGGAGATCCGGATTGAGGAGGTGGTTACGGCGATCTCCCGGCTCAAGACTGGTAAGGCCCCGGGACCAGATGGTTTTATCCCTCTCTTCTACAAGACCTTCTGCCAGGAGCTCGCGCCTCTTTTGACGCGTCTTTTTAATACATTCTCGGAGCCGGGTGCCATTCCCCCTGAATTTCTTCAGGCTACGGTCTCTGTGATCCCGAAACCGGGCAAGGATCGGACTGCTTGCGGGTCCTACCGCCCAATCTCATTTTTGAACACAGACCTGAAGGTTTTCACTAGCATTCTGGCGGCACGTCTGGCGCTTCATCTCCCGGGCATGGTCGACTCGGATCAGGCCGGCTTTGTACCAGGCAGGCAGACTGTGGACAACACGAAGAGAGTGACTCATATCCTTGAGAAGGCCTCGAGGATTCCCGGGGAACGCATGCTCCTCTCCATTGACGCGGAAAAGGCGTTTGACAGGGTGCACTGGCCTTATTTGGAGAAGGTCCTGGGCAAGTTTGGGGTTGGCGAGAAGTTCCGGCACCTGGTTTTCAACTGCTACCGTTTCCCATCTGCGGTGGTCCGGGTGAACGGGGGCAGCTCTCCGATAGAGCGTGGTACAAGACAGGGATGCCCACTGTCACCTCTGCTCTTCGCTCTCTATATGGAGCCGTTCGCTCAAAGGGTCCGCCAGAACCCCGACATCATAGGAGTCCGGATGGGAGAGTTCCATCATGCTCTCAGCCTCTATGCGGACGATGTAATACTGACACTCGACGACCCGCGGAGGTCCCTGCCTGCATGTATCGCGGAACTGGACCTCTTTGCTACGGTGGCGGGCTTCAAGGTGAACCTTGGGAAGTCTGCGGCCCTTGATATCTCGGTGACTAGCGCCACCAGAGCTGACCTGCAGAGGCTTTTCCCCTTGAGCTGGTCTGGGGACCGGATTCCGTATTTGGGGATCCTTTTGGCACCCTCACTCCCCGCGATGGTCACAGCCAACTACACGGCTTTGAGTGAAAAGATCAAGGAGGAATTGGCCCGCTGGGACAGGGGCACGTTGTCGCTGTTGGGCAGGGTGGCCGCAGTGAAGATGACCCTCCTACCACAGGTCCTGTACCTGTTCAGGGCGCTCCCGCTACAGCCCCCCAAAGGATGGCTCACGGAGACTCAGTCGGCCATCGCACGTTTTGTGTGGCAGGGCCGTAGGCCTAGGATCAAACGGACCATAGCTACACTGGCGCCGGAGTCTGGTGGACTTGGGATACCAGACCTGCAGAAGTACTTTCAGGCCGCCCAACTGCGCTACTTGGTGGAGTGGAGCCGGTGGGAATCGGATAAACACTGGCTGTTTCAGGACCAGGCGGTAGCAGGCAGAACGCTACAAGAGGTGCCTTTCCTGAGGAGGGCCCATCGGCCCCCTAACCTTTATGCCTCTTTTGTGACGCGGGTCCCGCTTCGTGTGTGGGACTCTGTGGCTACCAAGCACGAACTCACTACCTTTCCCTCTCCCTTCACGCCACTGATTGGTAACCCGGACTTTGGCCCGGGTATGGAGCCTGGAGCCTATGATCACTGGCGGGCGGCCCGATGTTTCACTTTATATCATCTATATGGCCCAGAGGGTGTCGTTCCCTTCCAGGACTTGCGTCGGGATTATGGCCTCCCTGAGACGGAACGCATGCAGTATATGCAGGCACGTCATTGGGCGCTACAGCCTCAAGTGCGCGCGATGGCAGACCGGACGATCACGGCGTATGAGCGCTGGCTAGTGACTCGCTCGTCGGACGCCAAGCTCATCTCTGACTTGTATAAGATGCTGCAACCCCCCCCCCCCCCCCTTTCACTTCTACAACCCGGGTAGGGAGCGG
Source organism: Lissotriton vulgaris (assembly GCF_964263255.1). Classification (NCBI taxonomy): domain Eukaryota; kingdom Metazoa; phylum Chordata; class Amphibia; order Caudata; family Salamandridae; genus Lissotriton; species Lissotriton vulgaris. Next base: position 771,099,377 of record NC_141685.1, on the reverse strand, counting down.
TGGGAACGGGAGCTTGGTCGAGTGCTGAGCCATACTGAATGGGACCACATCTCCTACCGAGCGCGCCACTCCGCCTATCACACCGGGCTCACAGAGACCTTCACCAAAATCACAACCTACTGGTATCGCACTCCTGAGAAATTACATGAAATGAACCGCTCAATACCTGGGACATGCTGGCGCAACTGTGGTCAGACTGGCACACTTACTCATATATTGCGGGACTGTCCCCTTCTGGCTCCTTACTGGGAGGAGGTCCTTAATGAGGTTGACAAATGCTTTGGAATAGAACTAGCCCGCCTCCCTGCCTATGTCCTACTGGGTTTGCCGAATGGATTGATGTACCCTCTCAGATCTAAAAGGGGTAGACAAACAGCGATAGCTTTGGGGTCAGCAGTACAGAACATACTCATTCACTGGCGCTCTACCACGCTCCCCACTGTTGTCGGCTGGCTGCACAGATTGTGGCATGTCCTTGGCATGGAGAAGATGTCCCTAGTGGTGGCGGGGGGCGTAGACACTTTTGAGGAGCTGTGGGCACCCTTCCATAATCTGTTATGCTCGGAATTCAAAGAAATCACTTGCCCTAGGTATCTTAGACTGTTGCGGCTGACACCGCCGCCAGATCCGCCTGTTTAATGGGCCCAAGCTGGCAACTGGTGGTGGGGGTAGACAATAGGTTGCTACAGGGGAAGTGCGAGTGGTTGACGGCACAGTACAGGGGGTGGGGGAGGGGGTTTGGGAGTTGGGGGGTAGTTGGCTGAGTGGGGGGAGGGGCAGGGTTGTTCCCCCTTTTTCCTTTTTCCCCCTTTTGCTTTCACCCACAGGTGCGCGAGCTGTGAGATCCAGGCACGACTGTGCCCACCGTGCTAAAAAGACTGCCTTTATGTATCTATTGTACCATGCGCACTGATTCTGAGGGGCACCTGTGGTTCTATGTTTGTTTTGTTGTTTCCTTCCTCACCCTGCTTCAATAAAATACTTTAAACCTAAATTTGGGTGGTCATTTGCTACCCCACTTAATAGCTACACGTCTTTTTTGTGATTAAAAGTGCTACTGCCAAGGGGTGTGGCCAGCAACATGGCCAAATAAGTCGTGCCTACTGTGAGCTCCGCCGAGCTTGAATGATCCGACGATAATAAATCTGTCCGCAGACCCAGCAGAGGTGATCCAGGACCCTCTAAGCACACCCGTGAGGCTCGGGAATACATCGGTGCCCCGAAAACAGCGAGGGGGTGGGAGAATCGACGGGCTGACTGGACGAGCGGAGCCTGCGGTCTGCCCCTCAAAATGGAGGCGCCCTGAGACCCGAAGCACAGAGATCGGCCAGGCGGGACTGTGCGGCCGGCAGGCATACAGTGGGGGCGCTGCGATTCTCCGGGGCTAAGCAGCGGGCAGCCGGACATCCTTCCTCACCCCCGTACGCTATCCCCGGACCAGTGCCACTCCGGGCAAGGGCCCCGGAGGCTATGGCGCAGACTGCGGCTGAAAGCTGACACCGGGAGCGGCTGAGCGAGGCGGTGCATCGGGACGAGGGTGCCGCGGGCTGTGGAGCTGCGCGACTCGAGGACACGCCGGCCTCCGAGATTCGGAAGACCAGAGAGGCCGAAACAGCACTGGCAAGGCCTTGAGGAGGGGATCGGGCAGAGCGGCCTGACGGGAGTCGGGTGAGTTGTCCCTCCTGCCCGGACACTGCGGGGCGGCCCCCGTAACAGACAGCACAACTCTAAGGGCCCGATAGCTGATAACCCTACAAGGGGAACACCATTGCAGAGGCCAAAAGCCAGAGCGACCCACAATTTGGATGGCCGGCTCATGAGGGACAGTCCAGGCACAACTACAGCGTTTACAGTACGGAACCGCAGCGCTACAGGGAGGGCTGACTACTGACACAGACCGAACCAGGCTACGCCGGCAGTATATCTGGACACCGCAAACAAGCATTGGTGCTTGCAGGCGGATAGCGGTACCATCGGGGGGGGGGACAATCACCGCAGTTCTCACCTCCCCACCGACAGGAGGGCCTCAACAACAGGCTCGCTGGTGCTGCCAGGCGTTGATCGGGCAGAAACACATCGCTCAGCCGACCATCCGTCTGTGAGATCTGGAAGGTGAAACTCCCTCGCTAGGCCGAGCAGTGCGTACGCGGAGGCTGGCACGCCATGGGGAAGAGAGATCCGCCCGCCCGGGCCCTGAAGCAGGGCACCATAGATCGTTTTGCGACGGCCTCCACTACCGCCACAGAGTTAGAGGCCCAAGGACCGCGCTCGGATACCGCGCTCCTGATGGATGCCATTCAGGCGTCGCGGGAAGACATAAAAGCGTCCCGGGCCGCTCTGGAAGTCCAGATTGGTGAAGTAGGATCAGAAGTTACGCTGTTACGGCAGGACTTCCGCAATCTAAAGGAGAGAGTGACATCGGCAGAGACCAGGCTGGGAGTAGCGGAGGATACACTTACCACGCTTCGGAAAGACATGGTGGATCTCCAGGCGTCGCATAAACAACTACAATAGAAGGTGGACGACGCAGAAAATAGGGCGCGCCGCAACAACCTGCGCTTCGTAGGATTTAGAGAAGGCCTCGAGGAGACCAACGCGGAGGCCTTCCTACACAAATGGCTGACAACGACCTTCCCGACGGCACGCCTCTCCACCTGTTTCATCGTGGAAAGGGCCCATAGGGCACTGCTGGCAAGACCCCAGGAGGGTGCTCGACCCCGACCGATAATTGCCCGATTCCTGAACTACGCAGACCGAGACCTCATCCTGACGGAAGCAAGGAAAATGGGGGAAATACGATATGAAAATACGGCAATATTGATCTTCCCGGACTACAGCCAAGAGGTCCAGAAACAAAGACGCTCTTTTGACTCAGTGAAGGCAAAGCTGAAGGACCTAAAAAAACAATACATGCTGCTCTTCCCTGCAAAACTGAAGGTCATCTACCGAGACCAGACCCATTTTTTTACGCACCCGGATGACGCATGGCAGTGGCTAGAGGAGAGGCCTCCGCGGGTCGGATCGGAGGTAGAGAGGCGAGAACCGCAGAATGGATCGAGATGCGTGGTGGCCCCCTGGGGACTCCCAAAGTCCCAGAGGTCAAGGGGCCCGAGGGCACGCAGGAGGTTGACGACGATCCCTCCTTCTAGGCATCAACCAAAAACATCTTCATCAGCTGCAATGTGTTCAAAATGCAGCAGCCCGTTTGGTATTAGGCCTTCCCAAAAGAACCTCTGCCAAAACTGCATTATCCAAACTGCACTGGCTCCCCGTGAAGGAGAGAATAAAATTCAAGAGCCTCTGCTATGCCCATAGGATAGCCCACAACAAAGGCCCCACCTACCTAAGGAGCCTCATGACCATTCACCGCCCTACCCGACACCTGAGGTCCTCAGGCATGTCCCTTTTCAAACTCCCCCGCATCCACAGAGCAAAAATCGGTGGTCGCTCATTTCGCTATCTAGGAGTGAAACACTGGAACGCTCTGCCTACTCATTTAAGAATGGAACCATCGTAAACTTTATTCAGAGCTAATTTGAAAACCCACCTGTTCCCTCAATAACTCCTCCTCGCTTTCTCCCTTTGACTTGACTTGACTCTCGGTTGAGATTCTTCAGCAATTAGCGCGGGGATACACAGTCGTGCAGCCATGCGCTTAATAAGTGTTTTATTATTATTATTATTATTATTATTCACATCCAACCCAGAACGTCAGACACAGGAGAGGGTCGCTTACTCCAGAGATCAGGGACGACGCGGGATCTAGGTTTCGCTGCCTGGAAAAGACCACACGCTCGGACGAGGACGATGACAAAACTGGCGGCGAGTCGGCAGAGGAAGATAATGAAAAACAATCCTTGCATCCACTGGTGACAGCGATCCGAGAAATGGAACAGGACATGCCAGGGGAGAACACGCCCTCGCAAGAAGGGGTCCAGGACTCACACTCGTGATAAAGAATTGCTGTGAACTCTATGGGTCGGCTTGAGTGCATGCAAGTTACTACGCCCCGTACAAACTTTCTTTTCTCACACCATTTGATGTGTATTGTTTTGCTACACGTGCTTCAGGCAGAGGGGAGTTTTGTTAGCGCTTGTACTACTGTCCGAGAGTTGGGGTGCTAGGGGATCAGAAGGGGTGGGCGATAGACCTTCTCTGCCTAATAGTCCCTACGACAGTTGGAAACGCTGGAGGGGAGGGGAGGTGGGGTGGGGGGAGGGGAGAAGGGAGTTCATGGCTCCATGTCTAGGGGCGCAGGGGGGGGTTCTATTGAGGGGGAGTGGGGAGGGGTGGGGTTGGGAATTCAGTTAAGGTTGGCATGCTGAGCACACACGCAAATAACTCGACAGCCCTACATCCGAGACAATGGTCACGATTATCTAGTAATGCCTGAGATGGGAAGAGATAGCATAACCGAGGAGGGGAGGTCTCTAGAGGAACTCCGGGTGCTCACCTGGAATGTAAACGGCCTGGGCTGTAAGATTAAGCGAGGACTGGTGAACAACTATATGAAGAGAACTGGGGCAGACGTTGTGCTGCTACAAGAAACGCATCTAAAGGGTACGAAACTGCGCCTTTCTGGCGAGAGAAAGATACAGAGTAGTGGCGCATACAGGATTCACATCGGGCCTAAGAGGAGTGGCAGTCATAATTAAAAAGGGCCCACCTCTATATATAGCGCAGACCTGGATAGACCCGCAGGGGACATACGTAGGGGTACGGGGACGTTGGAAGAGGAAGGAATACATGTTCATATCTGCATACGCTCCACCCAAATTGCAGGCGGCAACGCTTAAGGGAGTGGTAGATATACTGCTCAACACGTCTGACACGATCCAGTTTCTAGGAGGGGACTTTAATGATTTTATGGACTTGGGGGCGGACAGAACTGGAGATAGGAGTAGGCCACCGGGTTCGACCCTACTGGCGGCCACGATGGGAACAGTAGGACTGGTAGATGCATGGAGGTGGCTACACCCGCAGGGTAGGGAATACTCCTTCTTTTCGGGGACACATAGCGTGTACTCCCGCCTGGACTATATCTTCATGGCAAGGCAAGCATTATCCATCACTGACGTGGCTGAATATAGGGCTAGAGGCGTCTCAGACCATTCACCACTGTTGCTCAAGATAGGTGGGCAGAGAGTAACCCGCCCAGTAGTATTTAGACTGACGACTTGGGATCTCCAAAACGCAAACATACTAAAAGGTCTTCGAGCAGACCTAAAGGTTTATATAGCCGAAAATGAGGGGACGGTGGACTCTAGGGTGACACTGTGGGAGACGCTGAAAGTGGTGATGCGAGACAGGGCACATAATCGATTGGCGGAGAAAAAGAATAAAGCACAGGCGGAGGTGGCGACCCTGGAGACTCGGATTCTAGCCCTAGAACAGGAGCACCAGACCACTAGGGATCCGGGAATTGGCCGCCAGCTGTTAGACGTACGGCTCCAGTATAAGCATGCGGCAACTAATGAGGCGAAGGCACAGGCCCTGGCGACCTTGCATCACCTATACGATGTGGGGGATAAGTCGGGGAGACTCCTAGCGTGGCTGAGCAAGAAAGAGAGAGATGCGAGGCGGCTGGAGAGGGTGAGAGACGGCAGGGGAAACTGGGCCCGAACGGATGACCAGATACCGACGCCTTTGCGGACTTCTATGAAGCCTTCTATGAGGCACAAGCTCTGGGAACAAAGGAGGACGCCCTGCAATATATGGTACATATAGATCTCCCGGCCCTAGATGAGGCAGATAGACAAGGCTTAGAGGCAGACATAAATGCAGAGGAACTCAGAGAGGCACTGGGTAAACTTAGGACAGGTAAGGCGTCAGGCCCAAACGGCTTCCCGGCCGAATTTTTTAAGAAAATGGCGGATCTCCTCTCCAGTCATCTTTTGAACCGGTTTGTGGAAGCCGAGATGGAAGGGACATTCCCGTTGGACCTCCGCCAGGCGACGATTATCCCGATATTTAAGGAAGGCAAGAGCCCGGAGGAATGCTCCTCCTATCGCCCCATTTCCCTCCTCAATGTGGAGGCAAAACTCTATGCCACGATATTGGCTTTCCGCCTCCGGCGGGTGATTACAAGCCTGATACATTTAGATCAGACGGGATTCCTCCTGGAGAGAGCGACTAGATATAATTTGAGGAGAACCCATAATTGGTTAATGGAGGTATGCAATAGAGGAGAGCCGCATTGGTTCCTCTCCCTCGATGCCGAGAAGGCATTTGACGCGGTTCATTGGCCCTTTCTTGAGGGAGCGCTGGACCGCTTTGGATTCGGCCCGAAATTCAGGAAGATGGTGGGCCTCCTATTTACGGATCCAAGGGCGAGAGTCTGAGTCAATGGCAAGTTATCGAGGGACTTCCCTATGCGACGTGGAACTAGACAGGGGTGCCCTCTGTCCCCACTCCTGTTTGCCTTATCCATGGAGGTTATGGCGTGTGCAATCCATCAAAATGACAACATCAGGGGGTTCAACGTGAGACCGTCAGGTACATCTGCAGAAAAGCTTTCCCTATAGGCAGATGATGTTCTGCTATTTGTTACACAACCGGAGTTCACCATACCAGCGTTATTCTCAGAGCTGGAGGTATACGGATCTTATGTGGGTTACCAGATTAACTGGCATAAATCTATCTTATACGATCTCCAACTAAGGGAGGGGGGGCCCTTATTAACAGAGCGACTGGTAAAGACATCAGAGGGGTTTACCTACCTCGGGCTATTCATCACGGCGGACAGGGCGCTCTCCTTTGAGAGGAACATTCAACGCATAATACGAAACTTTAGCGATGATGCAGCCCGGTGGAAACTGCTTCCCCTCTCGCTCCTCGGCCGGGCGGCAATGTTTAAAATGATCACGCTGCCCAGGTTTCTGTATGCACTCCAAAATGAATACTTTCACTTAAAGAGTAGGGTGTTCAAGATCATACATGCAGAACTTCGATCTTTTCTCTGGTTGGGAAAGCAACCTAGAGTGGCGCTCTCGACGCTGCAACGGCATCAATATAATGGGGAGGATCTCTCTGCCTGACTTGGAAGCCTACTACTGGGTAGAGCACCTGATAGCCATTAATGAGTGGATGCATGCCCCGGCCAACCACCCTACTTATGCATTAAAAAAGGCACACATTAGATACCCACACATACCTACATTATTTATACGAAGGCAAGGGAAGGGCGAGACTACTCCCCGCAACGCGACTCACTGTCGAGATATGGTTGAGGGCGACGAAAGCGATAGTGTGGGAACGTGAACCGACAAAACAAACTCCACTGTGGAAGTGTGCCAGGGTCACGGAACTTAATAGCCTGAAGGGATTCAGAGGCTGGGATGACATAGGACTGTCGACTCTGGGGGATGCCATGAAGAAGGGAGTGCTACAGTCGTTCCCCTCGTTGCGCAAGGAATACGGACAACACCACACACAATACTTTAAATACATGCAATTAAGACACGCATGGAGGGCGGAGAGGGCATTAACAGAGGCACTCCCAGACTATGCTCCGCTGTAGGGATGCCTACTACAGGAAAGAATAGTTGGTAAGGCAGTGTCGCTCACCTACAAAACAATAATGAATAATAGGCCAGACAGGCTGGGAAACCTACGAGTCACGTGGGAGGGAGAAGTTGGGGAAATGGACGAAGTAGACTGGGGTTCGGTTCTCATGCACCCGAGGGAGGTAGCAGTTAAGTCACGCCTAAGGCTAATCCAATTTAATGTCCTCCACAGGACCTATTTTGATAGAGTACGTCTACACAAGATGGGGAGAATAAATGACCAGGGCTGTTTGAGGTGTGGCACTAATATAGGGGATTTCTATCACATCCTCTGGGCATGACCAAATATCCAAGTCTTCTGGGGGGCGATCCTGGCAGAGCTGGGGGAGGTGCTAGAGACCATAATACCCCCAGATCCCAAACTGACCCTACTGGGAATGACAAACGACGTGGATCTGGCTCGACCATTGTTGATCTTTCTGGTACTGGCATTAGTTGTGGCCAAAAGAGATGTGGCACGGACGTAGGGGGCACCAGACACACCACAAATAGAAGAGTGGAGAAGAGGGATGGACCTCTACATGGCTGCTGAAAGAGTTACATACAAGGAAAGGGGGTGCCCCAAGAAATTTGGCAGGGTCTGGGGCAAATGGAGACGTTATCACGGACCAGATGGAGGATTATGAGTCACAAGGGGGGGTGGAGGGGGGGGCGCCTTCCTGCTACTATGGGGCGAACCGTGGACTGAGGAGGGTCTATACTAAGATATGGATGGAAGATTCTCCGGACCCATTGAACTCTGGGGCATATGTCCTGGATTTAAAGAAGGGAAGAGGGGATGAGGGGGCCGGGGGATGGGTGTGTAGCTCTACATTGACATGCTTGATGTTTGTTACTATGATGCAAAAGCCAATAAAAATGTTTAAAAAAAAAAAGTGCTACTGCCAGGAGTTTACGTCTTTTGGCCAGTTTGAGTTTGCGAATACCCAGCAGACATACTAGTGGTGTGTTTGGGATTTGTTCAGCTAGCATGTTTGATAGCGCGGCTGTAACTTCCTGCCAATATTTGTTCAGACCGGGGCATGCCCACGCCATGTGCAAAAAGTCAGCCATGCGCGCGGAGCAGCGTTGACATTTGTCATCCGCTCCAAGGCCATATCGGTGTAACTTGACCTGTGTGTAATAGGTCTGATGGAGAAAATTAAGGTGGATAATCATTAATTACAGTTTGACGTAAGTAAATGTAATTGCACACAGCTGTAGCTCCAGTCTTCTTCGGATATGGTTACACCAGTTTGTTCCTCTCATCTCTGGAGCGATCTATCAGGCGGCGTGTAGTGATGTGGGTTCTTCCGGGAACGATTCGTACAAATCTTTAACTGCTGCCCATAGTCTTAAGTATGCAAATATCTTTAATGGCGTTTGGTGTGCACATAAGGACGGACTGTGGTATAGGATGAATTCCGTGTGCAGGAACAAAGTACCCATGGTCGAAAAACCCATGTCTCCAAGCACCGTCCTCATTTTCTTTTCCTGTGTGACCGAAAGTTTGGGGTGATTTGCCAGTGGTAGCGCCGGGGCATACAGAGGGAGTTTCCGTGCTCGCAGTGCTAGAGTATGCCAAGCTCTAGATGTGCATTTGACCGGGTGTATCGTGTCGTTAGGATGGCAACTGATAGGGTCCGATATGTAGTGTGTTAGTCGCTTTGGTTGGACGCTGTCCTCTTCTACTGCAATATGTGGGATATGGGAATGTGGTTGTGTCCAGTAATGCGCGTGATGTGCTTGCGCACAGTAGTAGTATAGTTGGAGGTCAGGGGTGGCAAAGCCACCCTGGTGATATGGTTTCGTTAGTATCTTCCAGCTGACCCTGGGTTGTTTTCCAGCCCATGTGAGACGTTGGAGCACTGTGCGTAACCTGGCAAAAAAGGCCTGTGTGAGCCAAATTGGGATATTCCAAAATAGATATAGAAATCGAGGTAGCACTACCATTTTCTGGAGGGTAATCCTATCTGCTATTGATAGAGGTAGTTTTATCCACTTCTCAACTTGCTCTTCCAGTTTGGTCCAGTTTGGTCATGGCTACTCCGTAATTTTGTCTAACCACTACCTCTGGATCCCGATGAATCCAGACTCCCAGATATTTCACCGGATCAGCCTGCCATTGTAATGGGTAGTCTAAAATGGGCTGCGGGGTCTCTGCCGTTAATGGGATCACTACTGATTTATCCCAATTTATATTAAGGCTGGAGTATTTCTCGAATCTGATGTATTCTCTGATCAGTGGGTTTAAACTTGTATCTGAGTATCAAGTGTAAAGTACCATGCGATCTGCGTATTGGAAATTCCTATAGGACAAAGATTAAATTGTAGAGCCGTTTCCGGGTGTTTCTGTCTAATTTTACAGGCTAGTGGCTCCAACGTGAGTGCAAATAGGACAAGGGACAAAGGGCATCCCTGTCTTGTCCCGCGGCTTATCTCAATATGCTGGGAGGTAATGCCATTAATACGTACTCTAGCCCTGGGTTCAGTATACAACATAGAAATCCATTTTAGGAAAGGGGGTGGAAACCCCATTCTGGACAGGACTGTGAACATGAACTTCCACTCCACCGAATCAAAGGCATTCGCCACATCCAATAGTCCGGCTGCTGCAGGTAATTCTTGGTTTAGACTGTGGTATAGTGCAAAAATGGTACGTGTGTTTTGTGTTGTGGATCTAGTGGGGATAAAGTCCGCCTGGTCTGGCAGTACTAGGGAACCCAATAAGGGTTGTATCCTATTCGCTAGTATCTTGGCCAACATTTTTACATCAATGTTTATAAGGGAGAGGGGGTGGTACGATCACACTTTTTGGGGTCTTTACCCGGTTTGGGGAGAGCTATCAACAGCGCCTCACGCAATGATAATGAAAGGACTCCATCCTCGTATGCTTCCTCATACATCTGGGCTAAATGGGGTATCAAGAGATCGCTAAATTCCTTGTAAAACTCGCCCGGTATGCCATCTAGGCCTGGTGCTTTATTATTTGGCAGTGAGTCAATTGCTTCTTTAAATTCATCCTCTGTGAGATGATGACTGAAATATTCCCTGTGCGTGTCTGAAAGCCAAGCTAACCCAATATCATCTAGGTAGTCGTGTATTTCAGGTCGGGAGTTTGATGTCTGTGTGGTATAGAGTGTAGAGTAGTAGGACAGAAAGTTATCCAGAATGGAGGGAGTGTCATAAATCGGCGTACCATGTTCACTCGTGAGTTGTTATATGTGCTCTCACATGCATGGGTTTAATTTTGTGTGAAAGTACTCTGCCTGGCCTACCCCCTTCACCATATGCTCTGGCCTTGTATTGCCGTGATAAATATTTGATTTCCGTGTCAGCAAATTCATGATATGTATCTATTTTGCTCCTTATATCTGCTAGAAGGGAAGCATCTAGAGTATCTGTATAGTCATCTTTCAGTTTCTGAATTTCCCTTTCCACCAGGACTAGTTGCCGTCTTATATCCCTAAGAATTCCTGCATGTTTACTAATGCAATGTCCCCTTATAGTGACCTTAAACGCCTCCCATTGTGTTCTGGAGCTGTTTACAGAGCCAGTGTTAGTCTGAAAGAAGTCTATAATTGCTTGATGTAGGTCACTTCGAAATACTTGATCCTTCAGTGCAGATTGTTGGAGGCGCCATGTGAACTGTCTTGGGGTGTGAGTGGGGATGGCCAATTCTAAGCGTACAGGGGAGTGATCTGACAGTGTTTTAGGTAAATGTTCCACTGTTGTTATCCAGGTGCTAACCTCCTGCGTGGTCAGCCAGTAGTCTAACCTTGATCAAATGTGATGTGTCAGTGAAGTGCATGTACCCTCCCTTCTCCCCGGGTGTCGCAGCCTACAGACATCCACCAAGGACCAGTCATCCATGCCATCTAGTAAGGATTTGGCTGATCGTCTGCCATATCTGTCATTACCTCATGACCTATCCAGTGCAGGATCCAGGCACGTCTTAAAATCCCCCCCCCCCCCCATACAATAGCTGTGGGTTGGGATTCCCAAAGTTTAGTCCAGATGCAGTCATAGAACAGTGGGTCGTCCACGTTAGGGCCATATACTGAAATGATCGTAAGATCCGTGCCCCCAAAATTCCCTCGTAGAATAACATATCTAACCTGGTCATCAGTGATCGTATTGATGAGTGTGAAAGGGGTATTACGTTTAACCAGTATTAACACCGAAGATGCCACACGGAACTGTGCCCACCTATAGCCAACTCTGCACTCCCGCTGGGGCGCAACGTGGGTTTCATGAAGGCAGGCTACATCAACCTTGTGTCTGTCTAGATAAGCTAGCACCTTCTGGACTTTTTGCGGATTTTGAATGTCCGAACTGGTCTCAGGGCAGTTGCCATATGTCATATAAAGGAAAGAAAAAAGCCCATAACATTGTAAGTATCTCATAAGCAAAGGGCACAAAAACGGACTATGCGCCCATTTGTAGCTGCTTGGTGATTTTCTTAGTTGTCCCCCCAGTCCCTCCCCCTCCCACTCCGCCGTACCCATAACAGCGAAGCCAATTCCTGTGAATAAACCATACCCCTAACCCCCCCACCCTCTACATTAAACTAACAGAACACCCTAAAATTGAAACATGTGTGGTGCACACAAGTGGGCGGGAGCTAGTGAGTCTTATCCCTTCACTTGATTTTACAAAGGGGGGGCCATTTAACAACATATCTATGCACTATAATAGTGAAGATCACCTCATTCCTATGTACGATCATAACATGGTCAAACAAACTATTTAGATTACTGACTCTCATTGCTCCATGGTGCGTAGATCTGTACCTTATAATAAAGCATTGTCTCTATGTGAGTTACTTATTTGTACGACGTGTCCATGCCGTGGCCACCGTGCAGCGGTTGTTTTGTGCTGAATAGCAGTTCAAAGTGACCCTGCCATCAGCAAATCTCCAGTACAGTCCAATTACCTGTAGTGTATTCATTAGCAACATGATAGTTCAGGCAATACAAAGTTAGCAACTTGTGCGGCTAGGCGTGATGCAACTTATCTTGATTATATGACGTCATTCCACATCTGACATGGCCTCCCGGTCTGGTAGTCTATCTCGCGGTGATTTCCTTCGCACTCCTTGCGGTTTCCTCATTTTCAGATATTTCAGAACATCTTTAGGTTCGTGGAAGATCTTCGTGGACCCATCATCGGTGATCTTGAGCCTGGGAGGGTATAACATAGCGTAGGGGATTTGTAGGTTTCGGAGTTTCTGCTTTGCCAGTCCAAATTTTTTCCTTGCCTCCTGCACAGATTGCGTAAAATCCAGATACAAGGCTATTTCCATGCCCTCATAACGCATGGTGCACATTTCTCGTGCCTTACGCAGTGCCGCATCTCTGTCTCTGTAATTTAGTAATTTAAGCAATGATGGGTCTCGGTCTAGTGCCCAGTGGAGGCTTAGGAGCAAGGGGTCTGTGGGCCCTTTCGATTAGGAAAACATCCGAAAAGGTGTCTCTGCCCATCAGTGTGATTAAGAGTTGTTCCACATATTTTTCCATGGGGGCCGTATTTGTGGTTTCTGCAATTCCCATTAATCGGATATTGCTTCTTCTGGACCTGGCTTCCAAATCTTCGGCCTTAGCAGATAACGTCGCCAATTGCTTGTCTATTCCGGTTTGTTTGGTGGTAATCTGGTTGTTGGTGTCTTCCACTTCCGAAATCCGTTGTTCAGCCATGTCGATCCTCTCTGTATGCCGATCCAGTCTTTCCGACATTCGATCTACTCTATGTGTTCGAGAGTCAATTTTGCCGTCTATATTTGTTAGTGCGGTTTGTATTGTAAGGAACATCGACTGGATATTATCTGACGGAGGACCACTGGTAGATGTCGTTGCAGGCGGACGTGCTTGTTGATCCTCTACAGGGTGGTCCAGCGCTTTTTTGGAGTTGTCAAAGTGGAGTTTTGGTTAGTTTTTATCAAGTTTGCCCATTATTGTGCTAGGGTGAGTGCCACCACTCGACTTCGGATATTAAGCCGGGCGTTGCGTCAAAGGAGTAAATTCTGTAATGTAGCAGGTAACCGCCTCAGCTTGAGCCTCAGGGGATTATTGTATAGCATTTGTTTGTAACTCTCAGGTAGAGATCTCCCAATGGCCAGATGTCGCAGGGTAGCCTCCCCTACCGCCGGCCTGTAGGGCAATGTGCTATCCACGTAGCAACTGTACGTATCTTACTGCCTGAATGCCCGCTAATCCAAGCTTCTAGAGTGTCTCAAGGTGCAGTATTCCAATCTCGGTCCACAGCCCTCCGTATTCCTTCCCAAATATTTCAGCGGCCGCTGGGCAAGATTCTTATCTCCTTGCTGGTGCCCAGTGTTTGACGCTTGCAGCACTTTACACTGTAGGGAGCAGAATCTACAACTTTCTGACAGGTTTGATGTCCCGGGGTAGGTGGGTAATTTTAACAATGCTTTGCCCCCCCTATGTCACCAGGTCTGCTGCTCGAGAGGTACTCTCCAGGACCATCACACCTCCACGGATCCTCCTCACTTGACATGTGTTGACCTCGCAGGGGCCCACTTCCTCTGACTAGACCCTCTCAGCCAAGCTTGATCTCATGGTCTATGGGGCCTGGCAGCGCTCCAGCAGCTGCAGTTGTAAGCTGGTAGGAAAAGCCGCCAAATATCCTTTTCAGTCCCGGGTTTCTGTGTGCACCCCGCTGTGTTCTGCACCGCAACGATGGTTTGGTACCGCGCCGCGGGTCTCAGCTATCTCGCTACGCGCACGGGACCCATCCGCGCCGGCCTACAGATGATGCCAGCATAAAGCACTCTTGCACCAGTACCTTTATGTTGCAGCGGGAGAGGGTGGGCCGGTCGCGCCCAACGCTGTCTCTAAGGCCGTCGCAGTCAGCACCGCCCGTCCCGGGATCAAGGGCCTCAGCGGTCCAGGTTAGGTGCTGTGCGTCACAGTCAGCCAGGATATTTCAGTCCGGTGCGCAGCTGGTCCCGTCATGCTGAAGGCCTCTCCAGCATGTGTGGCAGTGATAACGTTTCTGAGGGCTCAAACGCTCTGCAACTTTCAGTAGGTGATGGCGCCGCGATGACATTTCGATACCAACAGCTCTAGTAGGTGAAATCCCTATATTACGTGCAGGATGGGGATGATGTATTTGGCCTCCCAAAGTAGCTCGCTCAAGGCGCAGCCATCTCGTGTCTCGGCTAGCTCCGCCCCCCAAATTACTCACCTGTTACCAGGAGAGATCCCAGTGCTGGATCTTTGTGCCCAGCACGGACCCTAAAACTTAATTACAACTGTGATTTTCCGATAACCTGATTTTCTCCCATAGGATAACATTGGCTGGTTTTTACCAGAAATTCTCCTGTCGATTTTTGAAACATACAAATATTCCTGAAAAATCGCTGGTGTAACAAAAACGATTTCTTCCAACTGTTTATGGGAGATGCACCAGGGCTGAATCCAGGATCCAGCCCTGAGTAAGAAAAACCTATACAAAGTAATTGATATTGCCTTTTCCTTAAAACTTCCATTGAGCTCAATGTTATTATTGTGTTAAGTTTATGTTGCATATTGCAATAACTGTATCTATTGCATTTAAAAGTCTATTGCTCATTGAAAGTATTCAATTGCAACATCTCATTCTGAGAAAGTATGCTTATACCTACTTGTGGTTCTAAAATAAAACAATATATTTTTTATATACAAAACAATTGGCCTAGAGTTAAGTTCTTGAGTGTGTGCAACCATTTGCTGACTGAGTGTGTACAACAAGTGCTTTACACTGTCCTCTGATACTGCCTTACTGCTCAGCCAAGCTACCACCTTAGAGAGTAAGGTTATATCTAACTTTAGCCTCTTCCAAACCTCTGGGGACTGTGGACTCTGTGCACACTGTACCTTACTTTGGAACAGTATATACAGAGTCACTTTATTACAATAATCAAACATTCATTCGGTTATAATTGCACCTTTTTATGTACACAACTACAAGCAAAACATCTTATTTTCTTCTGATATTACATACTAGAGGTGGATGTTGGGACTAGTGAGAAGATGGGGGAGGTCTTGAAAGACTATGTTAGAGTACATCAATATGCCAGCTGCATGTGACTTATATCTTCACAACTTAGTATAAATGTATTATATCTGAGTTTTCTAAGATACCCTGGGTATGTGGAAGATCACTTCTCTTAGCTGGTTGTGTTCTTTATTAAGTTATTGTGTTTTGCTGGACTTAGTTTTTTTCTGGTAATATAAACATGTTCTGTAGTACCTTCCAGGCTGCTACAGTAATAGCTAATCGGGTCCAGGATACTTTATCATGAGGGTATATTGCCATCTGGCCTATAGTGATTACATCTGGCTCTTGAAGACAACAGTCTCAGAAAATCACATGACAAATCGAATGAGAATGGTGTCCAGCTGCATCGAGATGAGTTTCAATGTGTATGGTTCTGTTGTGGCATTCTAGCAACTTGGACCACTCTTGGGCAGAGTACTCTGCTCTGACCACAAAGATTGTTCTGCTGGATGCTAAAAGTTATGGGTTGTCATCTCAGGAATAATCATCTTTTTACTTTCTTCCTGAGTTTAAGATGATCTTGAATATTTCTAGTTCTGCCTAGAGGAGTTCCAAAGTTTTGCAGATTGTAACAAGAATGATGAACTATCAATTGATATTTCTGTGGTAGAAATACAAGATGAAGCAGGGTTCTAATATTGAACAGAGAGTCGTAGTTTAATTTGTACGTACCAGAGGCCATTCCTCTGGGTGGTTCTGTGGACAATAAAAAGTTCCTTGAAAGCTGAACATCTGCCTATTGAAAACTGATGTAATGCTTCCGGATTGGCGCTAACCCCATCTCCTCTACTGGCCCTTCTGGGGTATTCTAAAGATATTACGCCTGAACGGCGAAGGCTTGTTGATATGGCCTTTTTGATTGCCAAGAGATGTGTCGCGCTCACCTGGATGCACGGGCCAACCCCGACGCTAGCTAAATGGTCTAGTAATATGTTACATTGTTGCACGCAAACGGAACTGTATAGTGAACTGCTTCCTCCCCGTAACCGCCCCAAGAACTACTGGGCATTGTACCTGGAGAAGAGGTCTGCACAGGAGGCTCCTGACCCGACCGAGCCACATTTAGTTTTGGAGGCGGGGGGACCACGGGAGAACACATCACAGCACACTGACGAGTAGACGCTTGTTTAGGGGGCGCGGGCTGTGGTTCCTGTTTCTGGGAGTGGGGCGGGTGCAATGAGGGCGGCGGAGGCCTGTGGAGGGGAAGCGTACTGTTTAGGTGCCAGCACTGTTGACTGTGTGGGGGACAATGCCTTAGTCTTTGATAGATATGTTCATGCTAACAAACTAATTGTGTCGCTATTGTACTGTACGTGCCAGCTCTATGTCCCTTGATTGTCTGTTATTAAAATGCCAATAAATACATTTTTTTTAAAACCAAAAACTAATGTAATGCTTGAAGCACCAGTGTCATGTGTTCTCTTGGATACACCAATTTAGCACTTGACCTTCAAGGTAGTTAGCCAGGGTGATCCAAAAATTACTCAGGGATGCTGGTGTGAGCTACAGACATACAACTCAGTATTTGTGATAACATTTACCAAATCGATGCCCAGCAATTAAACGGTCTTAAAAGAGGTATTTCAATTCTAGACACAAGAAACAGCTACACATTAACAATTAACAACACTCACATAAACCACCATGGATTCAAATCAGCAATAACTGTGGGGTACTAATATAAATTAGGTAGACCCAAGCTGGCTTTAGGAGTCTCTGCAAGTTGTTAATCCCTTTGACACTGATAAACCGTTCCAGGATGCGATCTGGGCAACCTCTCTGGGCTACCCATACAGTCCACTGGAGAGGGAGAGCAGCTAGCTGCTCAGTAGAGGGAGCAGAGTACAAGGCTTAGGTTGCGGTACAGGCTAGAGCTTTCAGTCTCCTACATTTCTCGTGGGTCTCACGCTGGCCCAAGAAAATCCCATCCAAAACTGAACCATGCAGTAGCAGTGATCCTCAGTGTAATGGGGATAGCATCAGAGGACACAAGAGACCGCAATGATGGAAGTCTGGTGTGCGAGTAAAGACACAGCCAAGTGCCTATGCACAAGGTTCCACAGGCCATAAGGCGATGACTCCATGAGGGAATTCATGGGCATCGTCTCAAAACCCGCCATCCACAGTTCAATGCAAGTGAGACAATCAAATATGGGTTCAGTGTATCTTATTATTCAGCCACTGTAGCAATGTAAATGAAAGCAAAACGTTGCATAATCTTTTTGCCCTTGCTATGCCTCTAAAAGTCCTTCAGGCCAAAAGGTAGGGCTAAACATACTTGAGGCACTAGTGGGAACAACATAGGGGCACACAAGTCAGGCACAAACGTGGCTCACCATATTTCTTGGCAGGCTGGTCCTGCCTTTGAGCTCGACCTGGTGCTGGTTGATCAATGCTTCTAGTCCCTCCTTCCCAGTTCTTCTTCCTTAGGACGATAGGCTGTGGATTCCTTTTCTAGGCAGCATTCTGTTGCTGGGGCACCTTCAGTACCCCCTTTTTTAGTTCAGTGAGCAGCCTCCTATCTTAAAGGATCTTCCAAGCAGCCCTTCTAGCAGGATGTAGGATTTCAGGTTCTGGAGAAAAGATACAGAGTTTGTGTCACTGCTGCTGGAATCCCAACTGTATCAACTATCAGGGCATCAGCTTCTCTAGACACCTAGGCAGGACACTAGTCCACAACTTAATATTACAGGGCACATCAACAGGAACCCACAAAAATAACATACTCAGAAGGTAATTTGGGGGATAGACTAGAAACAGGTAAGATGAGGATTAACTCCATTAATGACCTATTATTGATACATATAAATAGACAGGTAGCTAAAATGAACTTTAGCTAGCTAAACAGATATTACTAAGACTTTATCCAAGTTTCTATTGACAGGCAATACCCACACACACCTATTTAAAACTTCAGAGAAGTGGGAGAATGCACTTCCTCAATTTTTAGTTAAAGTATAAGGCCTTCAGGTTTAATCAAGCTTCTCTCTGGTGTTCAAACCCTGAACGCTCAAACACCTCAATGGAGCACTCATGAATGTGCAGTAGCCAGCCCATTCACTCAATCTGTTTAACGATACAGCAAGCCCAATGACAGACGTACCAACACTATAAAGGTCTCATACAAATAACATTTTAAAAATGCATTTAATTAGCTAAGGCAATTACTCAGGCTGCAAGGTAAGACCCAATTTTACCAACAATATGCATACTAGTTGAAAATGGAAGGCTCACCAATACTTCACATAGCAAAAGTCCAAAACATCCCGCTATTATGAAAGCTTATGGCATGAAATACAATAAACTTGTTCCAGAACCATTCGTGCTGTGGGTGGTTCAGGAAGCACAATATTTTAGGAGACTGCTGTTCACAAGCGCATGCTTGTTGGTCTACCACTGGTAGATAATATTTGAGGGTTGAAGCGAGCTGGTGTGCAGTTATTTGTCTGTAGAGATATCAAGAGTTTTCAAGCTTCCTGACGAGTTTGACAATGCTATGCAGCTATGCCCATCTGCTTCATCTCTGCGACAGCCAGGGACCGTGGCTGTAGATCCACGTCGAGTTCAGGGTCCAGTGCTTTCCTTCTCGGGCCAGGTCAGGGGGGGCCACCGGAGCCAGCACCCGCCCTCCTGTGCTCACCAGATCTGGCCGAGCCTGTGCCCGCCTCTCCAACCCTGCACGTCCCCTTTTCAGCACCTGGTGCCCGGCGCTCTCAGCCACAATCAGCCCTGCAATTCCAGACCTGATAAGCCTAGACTGACCTGCCTAAGCAGCAGCAGTAGCATGGCCTACCACAGCCCTCCTCCGCCCCCCATTCGCACACTGGGGGTGGACATAAGCTGCAAAGGAGCGAGTAAAGCGACAAGCAGGGCAGGAGGTGAGGTGAACCTGGGAGAGGCAAGCAGCAGTGGAAAGAAGAGAAGGCCCTGGCTACAATGAAACAGTCCGGCGTACCCATAGGGGGAGGCGTTCTGACAGACAGCCGCCAGGCCTCCCGACTGTCCTGACCTCATCTTGGACCAGACTTGGACCCAGGCTGCATTACAGGGACAGACAGCAGCTGACAGCCAGCAACTATGTTCCTGGAGTGTGGGGGGACCTTAGTGCTCCTACCCAGGGTAGAGTCTATGAAGCGTGAAAGCGGGCCGACCGGGACTGTGGTGCAGCTTTCTCTCCGCAGTGTGCTCCCCGTAACCTGGCCTAGGTATTTGTCCCCCATTTTAGTCCCAAAACAGGACTATAACACTTTGCTCTCGCCCATTAAATTGCCCCTGGGGGTTCAAACTCCCCTTGTGGAACGCTCCTACCCCAGGATGCACAACGAGGAGCAGACAATAAGAAATCCTAACCCACCCGAACCCCCTTCATGATCAACAGGGGGCCAAGATAACACTTCAATCACCTCACTGGTTCAGAAGGCACTGTTTATCTAAACCACCCATATGCCATGCCCATTTGGATCCAGCTGTTGAGCACCACGGAGGTGAATTTGTCAGCATTAACATACCATGCAGACAAGCTGGACACACAAGTCGACCTTCTCAACGCTATTGCAGTCCATATGCGGGGAACTGATCACAAATTGCAGGCGCTGAACGCCATGATAAGAAAAGTACAGCTTGATCTAGCCACACCTTAGCATTCATGCAAAATGCACTTCGACCTTGAAAATTCATGGTATGGTCCCCACAATACTATCAGAACTAATGGAAGAAGTCAAGGCCTCCTAAACTTGACCCTCCTCCAGCAACCTGCAGGTTTCCACTGAGCAGTGTCATTTTAAGAGTCCAACAACAGGAGCATTGCTCTTATTTTCCATACAGGAGGAGCATTCCAAGTCAGCATACAACTCACCCCATGAACGGGGTTAACAAAAAACAGAGGATTCGGTACGCTTCTACCGACACATTCAGCTCCCCAAGAAGTGCTTGCTGCGACTCGCTGCGCACACGCCCAAGAACCTCCCTCTCCAACAGAATACAAGCGCCTGAGAAAAGCAAGAAAAAGCAAAGGTGAAAAAATGGTTAATCGAGTCAATTTCACACAAAACCGAGCATACCGCAGCCACTCTGAAAACAAGCATTTACAATGCAATAGGTTTCGCAGCATTAAAGTTTGAGTTATTGGCAATGAATGAATTGGTATGACAATGCGTTGCATAAAATTTTTAGCAAACTTTGAATTGGTGAGCAGTGAGAGTGTGTGCAAGAGTATGCTGTTCTTGAAAGCAGTGTGGTAGAGAGTGCAAGAATTTGGGTGACCTGAGCAATGTGGATGATGCACCTCAGGCACGGGGCTGACGCAGTTATTATTCACACAGCTCTGATGGTGCACCTTAGGCACGGGCTCACAGCTGTTATTATTCACACAGCTCTGATGATGCACCTCACGCACGGGGCTGACGCAGTTATTATGTACACAGCTCCGATGATGCACCTCAGGCACGGGCTTACAGCTGGTTTTATTCACAGAGCTCTGATGATGCACCTTAGGCACAGGCTCACAGCTGTTATTATTCACACAGCTCTGACGATGCACCTTATGCACGGGGCTGACGCAGTTATTATTTACACAGCTCTGATGCACCTTAGGCACAGGTGTGGGATATGTAGCTAGGCAAAGGCTGCTGAGGAAGAGAGCAGTCATCAGCGCGCGGCGGAGACGCTGTCGCCGTGAGCGTGCGTGCGCGCAACCAAATCCGCGAGTGGCCGGCTCTTGTCGCTCCCTCTCCCATTCACAATGCTGGGCGCGTGGCCAGCTCTTGTCAGGTTTGTCGGCTGAAACGATTGCTTCGCGCGTCTCTAAGCCGAGACCTAAAAATCAAATATCACAATCGACAACCCGAAAAAAAGGTGGCACAAAGGAGCAACTCACCACAAGAGATGAAGGCATGGACACGGTTGGCAAAGGGATGGTCTTAACTTGCAATAGCTGCACTGGTATATGGCACGCCTGTGCATGGAATCTGATCTCTGTGAAGGCCCAGAGCTCCACTGAAGTAGTCCAAAAGAGTGAACTGTGAAAGCGCATGTTTTCCTGGAGGACAGTCATATGGATGTGCTCGCCTTTGACGTTATACTTAGGAGAGGCTTGGCAAATGAATTTTACACTCGCTTGGAAAACAAAAAGCAGCGAGACTGGGTGTCTGACTGAACTCAACCTTTGCTTTCTTCCAGCATTTGAGGATCTGAAGAGTGTACAATCATCTCCTCAACACTGTCTTCAGTATAAAACCCATCTTCTCGCAGGAACACCTCACAAATAATACTACAGGAAAAACTGGCTAATGACTGTTACCAGCCAGATGTTCAGGATATCCAATTACAATGGATACATGTGTCATTATTATGAATGGAAGCCATAAACAAAGTCAGTGATTACCCTAAAAATCTTTACCAAAGGGGATGATGGACAGAGTGCAAATCAAACACTCACCCCCAGTCAACTGATCTGGGTTTAATCCGTCATCATTCTTTAGCTCACTCCGCCACCCCAGTTCAGACATGGCCATATGCAAATCAGTCTGACCCTGTGCCTCATGGGAACAGTCCAGCCGAGCTGTCAAGCTCGCCCTCAGGGCCCTGAAACTGCTGACTCAAGGAGGCGTGAAACCAGCACGAGGGTGCGACACTTGCCACCCACCCACACACCCGTGGCACGTGCACGTCGGTATCTCTGGAATCCAAGGCACTCGGGACCCAGCCAGGACCGACCCCCGGATCAGCTCCAGAGGCTGAGCAGCTGCGACGTCCGAAATAGACCAAGCGTGAGCATCCTGACGCAGGTCAAAGGTCACATGAGCCTCCATCGACTGGCATCTTACCATAGCCCCTTAGGTTCCGCCCCTGCAGCCAGTAATGCCAGGCCGGCCACTGGCCAGCTCTGGTACCCACCCCTTGTACCACAGTCGCCTGGCTCCTGTAGGAGCCGCTTCGGGTCCTTGCTTTGTCATCTCCAATGATGCTACTGCAGGACCAGAGACGGGCACTTCCGGTCCGTGCTCATTCACTTGAAATTAGAGCAGCTTATACCTGGATGCTACCGTATACTTGCTTCTCTCAGATGAACCCGCTTCTGAAACTGGATGTGAAAGTCTTCAAACTTCACAGCAAATGTATTCGAGTACAAAACATGGCGACAGCCTGATCTCACATGACATCTCCCGTTATAGAGATGGTGGTTTCCTGATCTCATCAGGTTATGCTCCTGGTTACAGAGATGGTGGTTTCCTGGTCTCATGTTATGCTCCTGGTTACAGAGGTGGTTGCTTCCTAATCTCACATTATGCATCTTGTTATAGAGATGGTGGTTTCCTGATCTCATCATGTTATGCTCCTGGTTACAGAGATGGTTGTTTTCTGGTCTCACATTATGCATCTTGTTATAGAGATGGTTGTTTTCTGATCTACTTATAGAAAAGGTCATTTTCTGATTCCGAATTTTGCTTCTGAATGGAGATGGTTATTTTCTAATCTCACATTGTGCTTCTGGCTGTGGGGACGGTTGTTTACTAATCTCACATTGTGTCTCTGGCTGTAGCACTGGTTGTTTACTGATCTCATATAACGGTTCTGGTTACAGAGATGGTTATTTTCCGATCTCGTAATATGCATTTAGTTATAGACGTGGTTGTTTTCTTACTTTATGCGCCTGGTTACAAGAAGGTTGTTTTCTCATCTCACAGTGTGCATCTGTCTGTAGGAAAGGTTGTTTTCTGATCTCATATAATGGTTCAGCTTACAGCGTTAGTTGTTTTCTGAGCTGATATTATGCTTCCGATTAGTGAGCTATACATTTTCTGATCATACCTTAAAATGCACCGGCTAAACACATGCCAAAGTACACATGGGGTCTCCAAGACGGGACCTATGTTGGCAAAGAGGCATGAATCGGGCACACTTATCTACGTGCTGGGGTAGTGTTCAAAACTGCGCTCTTATTGGACGCAACAGATTACATGTGTGACACCACTATTGACAGGCTCCCAATGCAGACAGGACTGGGTCTGCCCAATAGAGGGACATTTTCTCTGTTTTCCCGGAGTGAGCAGATGACACTAGCGCTATGTAGGCCACTTGTTCCTCGCCTGCCTCAAGCCAATGTGCCTTTAAAAATATAAAGAGGCCTCAGCCCGCTTGTTAAATAATCAAAGTAATATTAGCACGCCGTAGTATAAAAGATCATGTGGCGTCTCTTAGCTAAAATAAAACCGAATGAGAAATGAGAGTGAGTGAGTTCATTCGTCTCCAAAATAAAACACAACACTTTTTAAATAACATACATTGTTGCAACGCAAAACGTCTAAAATAAAGCTAAAGACAATGTCTAAACTAGCCCTTTGCATCTCATAAACAACATATAACTGTGCATTGCCCTCTCTAGTGCAGAAGCAGAATGAACAGCTAATGTGAAATGAAGTAAAGGGATCTCTACTGAAATAAACAAGACATGCGCGCGCACTGACCAAAATGAAACCTATCGTGGGGCGGGACTTCCGTCTTGTGAAGCCCGCGCCCACGGAGTGCCTGGCCATAGGAGTAGCGGTGACGCGGGGCTCCCATGCCCGAGGGAGAGCCAAGCGGACACTGAAAAAGTACGGAGAGCCGGTGAGTGGGGCTTAGTTCCAGGACGGCGGCGGAGGGGGGTGGGTTCTGTGTGTGTGTGTGTGTGTGTGTGTGTGTGTGTGTGTGTGTGTGTGTGTGTGTGTGTGTGTGTGTGTGTGTGTGTGTGTGTGTGTGTGTGTGTGTGTGTGTGTGTGTGTGTGTGTGTGTGTGTGTGTGTGTGTGTGTGTGTGTGTGTGTGTGTGTGTGTGTGTGTGTGTGTGTGTGTGTGTGTGTGTGTGTGTGTGTGTGTGTGTGTGTGTGTGTGTGTGTGTGTGTGTGTGTGTGTGTGCGCGTGTGTGCGCGTGCGTGTGTGTGTGTGTGTGTATGCGCGGCGGGGGGGTCTCTATGTGTGTGTGTGTGTGTGCGTGTGTATGCGCGGCGGCAGGGGGGCCTCTATGTGTTTGTGTGTGTGTGTGTGTGTGTGTGTGTGTGTGTGTGTGTGTGTATGCGTGGCGGCGGGGGGGGGTTCTCTGTGTGTGTGTGTGTTTGCGTGCGTGCGTGCATGCGCGGCGGCGGGGGGTCTCTATGTGTGTGTGTGCGCGTGAGGGGGGGGCTGTATGTGTGTGTGTGTGTGTGTGTGTGTGCTTCCAAGGAGCCATAGGAGACAGGAAGCGCGAGCGACCTGATCCCAGTTTGCAAGGTTGCGTGTGCACATCACTTGTCTCCTGTCTCCCTTGACTCCTTGAAAGCAGAAACGATTGCAATAGAGTTTCGCAGCAACGATCGCTTTGCGATCGGTTCGCAGTGCGAAACCTAAAAAGGTCACAGAGAAGGCTCAAGACGCAGCTCTCACTAGCGCACCTTACCCAATATTCCCGGCAGCATGAGGAGGGCACAAAAGCCATTGAACCAGACACAGCCCCCTTGTTCAGTGGGCATACTGTGCCACAGGCGCTAAGAACGCCTGACCTTCAAGAAAACACATAGGCATCTTTTGCCAACACAGCTTGCCCACCAGTATTTCTCTGGGGCACAGAAGTCACAACAGCAAGATCACACACAGTCAGGGCCCTGAGCACCAGCGTCATCACCACCATTAAAAGATCACTCTCTCCCAACCAAACAGCCTCAACTCAGACATTTTCTCACCTGAGGGGGAAATAACGCTAAAACAATGGTCACTGTGGTGACCCTCCACCTTGAAATCCAAAGATTGCCCCAGACCCACCTTCCTGTCATTCAACTCCCACAAACCTGGGCACAGCCACTCGTCTTGCCAGTTGCAACAACCACAACGCGGTAACAGTGCCAGGGGTATGGCTGCACAAATCTGGAGAACATAGGGCTTGGGTTGATCCCACATTACAAATCCAGGGAGGACCATTACATCTTAAATCTAAGGCTGTGTGATGCATCACAAGGCACGCATCATATCAGGTCTAACAACACAGAAGTGGTTGAATTCAGACACAGCCCAGAACAACCAGGGAACGAAATTACTACTATCACCTGGTTGGGCGAAAGTATTGCATCAGAAGTCTGGCAGCGCACGGAAAAATTTGCAGCATGGAGAATTGACAAGAGGAAAACTGAACCAGTCTGCTATCCAAGCCCTCTGCTCTCACCAACCCAGCCAACAACAGATCTGTCGAAGGGGGGCAATCTGTCCTGCTCATCCAACAGCAGACAGGGAAGACCTACAAATAACAAGGACAATATAGCCACCTAGAGCAACACAACAGCCAAACTTGGTGACCATCAGCAAGAAAGGCTCTCCAGCAGCAGACACAGCAGAACCCGCACCCACTGCCCCCATCCTCCCCTGTTCCCCGCCCCCCACATACCCCCCTCACACACACACACACACACACACACACAGGCCCACCAATGTAAAATCTGCACCTGGAACATGAATGACCTTGGCAGCAAGGTGGGTGAGGACCATTTCCTATCCTTCCAATTCGAATTCAACTTCCTGCTCCTGCAAGAACCCTGGCAGCGGGCACCAACTCAAATCATGGGCTTCAAAGAATCCCACAATGCAGCAATAAAAAAAAATCGAAGAAGAGCAAGGAAAAAAGGGGGCCGTCGCTTTACATCTCTATCGACATTACTTGGGCCCAGAAGGCGGTGGACCTGGGCTTACCGTGAATACAATGAGTCAAGCACTCAGGGACACTGCATTCAAAGCCGCATTCTATGCTAATAATTCTGAACCTATATATTCATTCAGCCTAGAATAACAAACCTGCTAAGATCAAGACCCTGGCAGGCCAACTCCATTTTCTTCAATCCAGGTATCCACAAGCTCACATAATGGTGTCAGGCGACTTCAACATGAACTTACTGCAAGGCTCAGATATCAAGCTCCCCCCCACCCACAACCCCCACCCAATCTCAAAAATCGGGCCAGGTGCAACCATCCAGGCAGGATGTGTATAACGGTACTTGAAGCCCTGGACATTTCCATGGTAAATGGGCAGAGTCCATCGGACCAACTAACAGCTTTCACCAGAGTGACAGACAGGATAAATTCCAGACATACTCCGATTTATTCATGGGAATCTTCCATTTCTCCATAAAAGCGAGGATACAGAGGGGCCATTTTGTCCAAACAGTCACACTGAACCTTAATCCACCCAGAAGCCAGAGATCTGTCTTCGTCCCCCCAGCTGTTCAACATGAAGCACCTCATATGAAGGACACGATGACAGGGAGCATTATGGACTTCATCACCACCCGCCTAAAAATCTGATTCGTTAGTCTCAAACGCTAGCAGTTCGCCTGTTCAGGCATGGAAGGTCTTTGTGGAGGCATTCCCCCCCAAAATGTCCAAACAAAGCCCCCTGCAAACAAGGTTGTGGCCCGATTCGGGGCCAAATAGTTTACCCCACAATTGCAGATCATAAAAAGGCAATTCAAGAGGGAGCTCAGATGCATCCTTCTGTCGAACAGTCAACCCAGTAAGGACTACAATATTAAAATCGACAAAATGAAACAAGCCTACAAAAAAGCCATTTGGTCTGCCAAACGCAACTTCTCGATGAGCCTCTGGACTAAATTTCTCTATGTAAGCAAGCAAAAAAACTCCATATCGTTTTGGGTGGAAATAACAAATTGGCAAACGGTAGTCATCTGCACCATAATGCCAGCATCATGGAAG
Organism: Lissotriton vulgaris; assembly: GCF_964263255.1. Classification (NCBI taxonomy): domain Eukaryota; kingdom Metazoa; phylum Chordata; class Amphibia; order Caudata; family Salamandridae; genus Lissotriton; species Lissotriton vulgaris. Next base: position 771,072,065 of record NC_141685.1, on the reverse strand, counting down.
TAGCCTGAATATGGGAGGCTGGTTGTGCAATCAGGGGACCTTACCCGGCAGGTAACATGTTTTCTCCTAGTGGCCCGAATAACACATAGTCCCAGCTTACAATCAGGTTGACCAGGACCATCCCCCCAACAATGTAAGCATATGTTATGTTAAAAGTATTTGTAGAGCGCAAGTTCATCAGTCAGTTTCTTGACGCTAAATACTGGAGCCTGGTAGGTTATTGATGAACAGTCAGGTCTTAGGAAGTCTCCTGAAGATAAGGAAGTTTGTCCAGGACCTAATGTTAAGGGGAAGAGCATTCCGAAAATGAGGGGCTAAGATGGCAAATCTACAGCCGCCTAGCCTCTTCAGTTTGTAGGTCGGTGTAACCAGGAGGTTAAGATGGGTTGAGCGCAGATTGCGAGCAGGTCTATAACTCTGAATAAGTTTGGAGACAAATTTCGGATATGAAGATGATATGAAAACCAATGGGTCCTAGACTGACTTTAGGGCAAAACGCAAAATGAGGGAAATTCAAATCATATGAGGGTTGCCTAGTTGGTCAACCGCTAGTAATGAATACTATTAAAACACAAATTATTTGACAAAGTCACTCCCTGAAAAGAAGAAGAACAAATATATACAAATACACAAAATGTGTATACAGACTACACCTACAATTTTCTGTTGAATGAATTATTTTCTTATATTTTTTCAAAATTTAATGCAAGTAAAACAGTAAAGACATTACCACACAAATTAGAGACAAAGAGTTGCTCGAGGGGAAGGAGTGGGGAAAAAGTGCTGCGTCGGGACGAAACGTCTACGCATACCCCCAAGCAAGGGCCTGTACCACTTTTGGACCATGCCTGCCCTATCATCGGATGTTGCATTCAAGCACATACAAAGCAATGAAAAATGTATTGTGAAAAATAATGTTGTGGACAGGTCATACTGTACTGGTTCTCCTCTATAACCAGAATCAACTTGAAAAGGAATATCTTGATACTCTTAACCTTGTGACGTTCACCCTTTTTCTCTTAGCACAGGCACTTTTCCCCCACTCCTTCCCCTCGAGCAACCTTTTTGTCTCCAATTTGTGTGGTAATGTCTTTACCGTTTTACTTGCATTCAATTTTTAAAACAAATAAAAAATGAACTCATTCAACAGAAAATTGTGGGTGTAGTCTGTATACACATTTTGTGTATTTAGATACATTTGTTATTCTTCCTTTTAGGGTGAGAATTTGTCAAATAATTTGGGTTTTATTAGTATTCATTACTAGCAGTTGACCAACTAGGCAACCCTCATATAATTGAATTTCCCTCATTTTGCGTTTTTTCCTAAAGTCAGTCTAGGACCAATTGTTTTTTTATATTATACTGTACCCAGGTACTTTGACTATGCTTGGGTTACCCCATTAATTTGTAATGGAGATTTGAAGATGAAACACCCGATTTTAAAGGGGCAACGTTGTATTACGGGGAGCCAGTGTAGCTTCCTCATTCAAGGGGAAGCATGTTGCCATCTTGACTGATGGAAAATCAGTCTGGCAGCCTGATTTTGCACCAGTTGCAATCTTTTAGTTAAATATACCGGAAGACCGAAATATAGTGGGTTGGCATAATCAATGAGCGAAATAACCAGAGATAGAACAGCCTGAACAAGAGCTTCCATAGTAAGGGGTCTGCTGATTTCCTGATCTTCCGGAGCTGGAAGAAGCAGCTAAAACTACAGTCCCAATATAGGACTTCATGGAAAGGTCACAGTTGATTGTAACAACAAGACACTTTTCCGACAAAAATGGTACCAGGGGTGAACCCAGCTCAATTGGCCAGAAATGAGGGTTCCAAGGGTTGCAGGCACCACCTATCAAGATAAGTTCAGTTACATCAGGATTTAACTTTAGTTTTATCAGGGTTTAACTTTAGTTTTATCAGGATTTAACTTTAGATGATTACTATTAAACCAGTTGTGTATATGTAGCATAGGGGTCTGAAACTTGAAAATAGAGTCAGAGGTGTTGTCGATGGTAAAAACCAATTGTAGGTCATCTGCATAATTAAACGTACACACAATTCTTTCTCCTAAGGACAGAATCAGGGGGAGTAAATACAGACTGAACAGGTACGGAGATAATGAGAATACCTTTAGCACCCTGCAAGTTAATTTAACATTAGGTGCTGTAAAATGGTAAAGGCGGACAGACTGGGATCGGCCCTCGAGAAGGGCATAATCAATCTGAGAGCTGGTCCCTGAGTTTGAACGTCCCTGATACCGTCTACCAGGATTCCCTGGTCGACTGTGTCAAAGGCAGAGGATAAGTCGTGAGCACCAAGGCCTGAGTGATTCCCTTCGCCGTTTCTTTCCTTAGTTGATCTTAAACAGTCAGTATTACTGCCTCAGTTAAATGGGAGGGACGAAAGCATGCTTGGTGAGAGTCAAGCTTAGCCCGGAAGGAGCCCCATCCAAGCACTCACTCCAGGGAGGAGGTCCTGCTCTTGATAGACGACAGTCAGGTTGCCCAAACGCTAAAAAACCTCAGGTCCTAGGGAGCTCCAGGGTCCAACGGCCTTCCAAACAAGCTAATTAAAAAGGAGAACACCCCCGGACCACTCGATCACGCCTTGTAAACAAACCCTATCCTTGATTCCTGGCAGACAGAATGCATCCTACATCCAATATACAAATCAGGTGAGCACTCAGTCCCTACTAACTATAGACTTATCGTCTTAATCGATGTAAAAGCCAAGATCTAGGCTTCCAATTTGCTTATCGACCTAGAGGACTGGGTCAACCAATCAAACATTGTCCAGAAAAAGCAGACAAGCTTCAGAGCAGGAATGAGCACACTAACCAACCTACAGGTGTTAACTCTACTCACTGATCAAGCAAATGTTAAAACCAGAAATCTCTACACCTGCTTCATTCATTTGCAAAGGCACACAAAAGAGCAATAGGTTTTCTGGCAGCTGAAATAAAGATGCACAGCTGTTTTTTTGTGTGCTTTCAGATCCGTGTCCTAATAGAACTACCTTTTTTAGGTCTTGCCTACAGACCACTTTAGATGTCTACAGCGGAAAGACCTTGCATCATCCCTATACTCAGAGTGGACTTCAGGTGAGCCCATTTCAACCACTGGCTTTTTATGTACTGCCTCCTTCAGCTATTAGCTTGAGACATTGTCAGTCACATCTAAGATTAGATCATAGGCTACTGACTCTATCACCAATGTACTGACTGTTTTTTATATGTCCTTTTGTCTTTTATTTATTTATTTTAAAGGTTTTATATAGCGCTGGCTAGACCCGGAGGTATCAGAGCGCTTTACATGAGTATCAGATCATAGTTACAGGTTACATTGTTACAAAGGTTACACAGTTATTAGAGCATGGCAACATAGTTACTTGTAAGGTCGAGATAAACAATAAGCACAAATACGTAAGGGGAAAAGAAGCAAGGGGAGAAATTCAGGGGAGGGGGTAGGAGCTGGGAAAGTAGACAAATAATGAAGGCGGGAAAGAGGAGGGGAGGGTAAGAGACACAGCATGGAAAGAGGAGGGGAAGGGCGACAGGGACACACATCGGTAGACGAGTCAAAGCAACGTCCAAAGTCGTTTGGACGTTGCTTTGACTCGTCTACCAGTGCCAAGGGAGCTGTAAGTGGCTCCCTTGGCGCAGTGGACTCTCTCAGCGGGTTCGCTGAGACTTCAGAGTATAAATATTGGATCTTTCCCCAACAAGGGGAGAAGGAGTGCTTAGTCAAAGGGCACAAAGAACAGGGGGCTAGGCAGAGTAGCAGGCAAGGGGGGAGATTCAGGGGAGGGGGGATAGGAGCTAGGGAAGTAGACAAAGAGAGAAATGGGAACATAATTAATTGAGTTTTATATAGCGCTGGCTAGACCAGAAGGAATCAGAGCGCTTTACATGAGGAACAATAATGTTGCAATTTACATCAGTTAAAAGTTACCTAAGTATCAAGTAAAGCATTTAAAGAACATAGGCGACAAGGTGGATGGAGCAAGGAAGGGTAAGGGGAACATAAGGGACAAGGTGAATGGAGCAAGGAAGGGTAAGGGGCAGATTTGAAAGCATCGAGAGAAGCGCTGATGTCGGCTTTAATGTTGTTGCGCAGCTCTCTTTTAAAGTCCCTTAGTGAGGCCAGGAGATCATTGCGGGTCAGCCCCATATTCTCCTTTGGCAGTTTATGCCCTAGTTCTTGTCCGTCTCCCGAGTTAGAGTTTCCAAAGTAGCTTAAGACCTTGTTGGCTTGTGATTTTTTGGGAGGCATATGGGCAATTACCGGGGCCAAGCCACATGTTGGTGCGCTCGTGTGTTCCCCCTCTCACTCAGCTGTGGGGACTAGACTTGTGGTTCTCAAGTGGCACTGTAGGTCAGGGTCTCTTTCCGGTCGCAGAGCATGCTCGTCAGGGCCTCTGGGCAGGCAGAGTCCTGCGAGTGGCCATGGTCTATTGTATACCCCCGGGTGCCTTAAGAGCTTGAGATATAAGGGATTGAGCCGCCATGTTGAGGTCAGGCAGGCCTTTTCTGGGGGCTTCTTCCCCATGCTTTAAATAGGCCCACAATATGCCCTATGCCATCTTAGGCCTCCATTGCACGTATATGGCGAAGGGGAGAATCCAGTTTTAAGCTCCTGGCCCCTTATGCCAGCGTGCGCTATTGTGGGCAGGGTGTTACCACTGTATGCGCAGCACGGACGGTCCATCCTGGTCCCCAGTCCGACACGGTCCAATGTGTGGTATCGGTGCTCCCTCAGTGATTAGAGAGGTGCTGGGTGCCTGGTTAGGTGGGGGCCCGGTAGCCTGCTTGTTCTTCAGCCGTTCTGCCTGTTGCTGGCTACGAAATGCAGGGCAGTCCCAAAGAAAATGGAGTACGGGTGGCGTTTCTATGTTCATGCAAGGCCCATCTCCAACCCGTTACTGCAGCGCTCCTCCGATGTAGTCTGGCGCTCGGGGGGGCCTCGATATGCCTGCAGTCCCTCACTGTATGCCCCCGCCTCGACAGCAGGACCCGCCAGCAACATGTACCTCCAGGGGAGAGCCCGCTGGGAACAAGGCCAGCCTCCCTGATCGACACTTCACCAGCAAGAGTCTGGTGGGGGAGACCTTCGATAAACTCCTGAGGGTTCAGCTTTGGGAAAACATTTTCTGGTGGGGGTGCCAGCGAAATTGCTGGAGGCAATCATTAGCCTCTGCTCCAACACTTGGGTTCAAATAAAGGCTGGCGACGGTCGTAGAACCGCGCAAAAAATGTGTACCAACATAGGCCTAAAACAGGGGTGCGTCCTGGCACCCTGCCTATTAAATATCTACAAGGCAGATCTTGATAACACCCTGGCCCAAGTGTCGAGCAACCCTCCCAGGCTGTCTCAGGAGCAAACCAGAAGTCTGCAATATGCAGAAGACATAGTCTTACACAGCAAAACACCAATCCGTCTGAAGAGGCTTATAGACCAATTACTAGAATATACCACCAACCTGCGGTTGAGCCTCAACTTAAGCAGAACTACAGTATTTTGCTTCTCGAGGCCACATAACTAGAATATACCACCAACCTGCGGTTGAGCCTCAACTTGAGCAGAACTACGGTATTTTGCTTCTCGAGGCCACATAACTAGAATATACCACCAACCTGCGGTTGAGCCTCAACTTAAGCAGAACTATGGTATTTTGCTTCTCGAGGCCACGTAACAACAGGTAGCCCATATTCACCTGGCGGGCCAATAGCAATGCACTATAACTGGTAAAATCTTATAAGTATTTTTGAGTCCATCTAGATTTGCAAAAATAAACACAATATATCCCGAGCAAATTCGAACAGTCGTATTATACAAATCACTTGGAACTGGTAGTCAGTGGTGTCGCCAGCATCGTAAATACATGTGCTGGTGAGCTTTTATTTTTACTTTATTGATCGCTATTCACTTAGGGTCTTCTTAGGAGTCACGTCCTTTGTGGATTTTGTTTGGTTGGATATGCTTCCACGTGTTACTTTTTCTGTTTCTTATTTACTTTTTGATCTTGGTTCCTTTGGTGTTTTATTTGGTCCTTCTTTGCACTTATTATATATGAATACTTTTTGGTCACTTTCTTGCTTATTCTTAAGCACTTTTTCATTCACATTTGGTTGTTCTGTTTGGATTTGCTTCCTGAACATGTATGAGGCACTTGCTGCTTTAGGTGCTCCTGTCTTCTGCTGTGGTACGGATGTCACTGGGTTGAGATAAATCTTGTCTCTCCTGCATTATCTTGAATGTGTTCTGCATTGACAAAATCAGTCTGTAACTGTTGTCTTTCTTGTACATTCTAGCCCTGATGAAGTCTATATGCATACACTGCTAATTAGACGAAACACGTGTTGGCTAGAAATCAAAAGGATGCTGTTGTGAACATTAAAGAAGAAGACTGACACTTATTTTGGAATATGATGTTGTTTCATTTTTGATTCATGATTTGTATAATACGACTGTTCGAATTTGCTAGTGATATATTGTGTTTATTTTTGTTGATGTGGATTTCTGCATTATATGGTGACGGTTAGATAGACGACATCTTTATCCCTAGTAGCAGCCCTAATAAGTTTCATTAATTACTGATGACAATTGAGCGCAAGCGTATAACCTTCTATCTACTGTTCTTCTGCTTTGCATCTAGATTTGCACACAAATTACAAAATGCATCTCCAATCAAAACAAGCCACAACCTCCTGTTTGCATTTAAAACCTTACTACAAAAGACAAAACACTTCAACACACCATCTCCTTCAGGTCGTGGTGCCAAATTCATGCCTTTGATGTCTTATGGCTCAGAACCTCTCAAAAGGACATATAAACAAGCCTTAAATACCCTACAATTGAGCCTCTTCAAAACACTTTCCGCGATACCACAGCACGTCTCGAAAGCCCAAATCAGCCTCAAGTTCGGCCTGCACCACCAGGTACCAGCAAGGAATGGGGCCATTGTTAAATTTTGCTGGAGGTTGAGGTCAGTCGAAGTGAACTCGCTCTCACGTTAGTAATAGTTGGAAATAGAAAAGTAAGTCCACGAAAAGAGTCAATCTCAGTGCTGCAATTAGAAGAAGCCTGGCCCACTCCCTTGGAATACACTGCTTTCAAACAAATCACCAATAGAGCAGCCAAGCTTTTACCACTCATCACTGACATGGCTGATTAACAAGCAAACGGCACACATGGGCAGTTACGTCATTATATGCAGCCTGGGGTCCCCAGTCCTACCTGTTTTCTCACTTCTCTGAGGCCAGGAAACATGATCTGATACTAATCCACCTCGGCTCTTTCCATTGAAAGACCTAGTGCATCCTTTGAAGCAGTCTTTGCCGACCACTCAGTGGATACACCAACAAAACAAGGATTCACTTATTATGTGTGTACCCGGCCATGCTAAACCACAGGCAAAAACGTTTATGTCCATCTCTAAGATCTCTGTAAGTAAGGTCATGACGTCCAGCTGTAATAGCCTTATTACAAGGGGACCTGGTGCAATTATCATGCAAGGCTGTGAAGTTCCTCAACCTCACTTCTAAGGAGCTGGAAGAGCATAGCATCTGATCTGACTTGCTCCCCCCACTTGATTTTCCAGTTAAGGGGCGCTTAAGCACAATTAACACCGCCCATTGGCCACAGAGAGCATCTCTTTGCATAAATTAAACATCGCCCAGCAGAACAGTATTGCCAAGAGTGGCCATGATGCATCCACCTCGCCAAGTCACAAGGACTCTCAAGTCTGCCTCTAAGGCCCTTGCAGAGCACAGCGCCCGAAACGAAGTGTCTTTCCAAACTGCTCTGTCACTTGAGTAGATCTTCAATATAGTTCTGGCAGCAACTCGGCGAGGTCTCAACCTGCCTTAGAGAAGGCACAGCTAAATCATCTGGTCTGGCGGGAGCCATTACATTAAGGCACAAGCACAATGCACTTTAATAGCTTTGACCTGCTCTCATACACCCAGGCTCCATCAGCAGAACTTTAACATCAATCTAGAAGCATTTTGGCTGGGTCTTAGAGATGGCACCGCAAAACTCCTGGTCTGGCAGATGCCACCATACCAACGCACAAAGCATCTTGCTCTCTACTCCCACAGTCTTGCTTTAAACCACTTAGGCCCCATCAATAGACCTCCAACGTCTATCTGGCAGCGACTCAGCTGGGCCTCAACCCACCTTGAGACAGTACTGCCAAACTCCTGGACTGATTGGTGCCACTACATTAATGAACATAACATAACTTGTGAATTTGTAAAGCGCACGTTCACCCCAACGAGGTCTCTTGGCGCTGAATAACAGAGGTTTATTGTTACCCAACTCAATGGTACTCATTTTATCGACCTTGGGTGTATGAAAGGCCAGGAATTGAACCTGTGACCATGAGGTCGAACACAGGCTCCTGCAGTGGAAGCATTAGTCCACTGAGCCATCATGCACTTTCTTCCCCTGGACTGGCACTTATACATCTAGGCTTTAGTCCTCTATCGAGGAATGAATGAGGTTTTCAACTTTATCGTTTTCCCACTTATGAATTTGACGCCTGGCCTGGTTGGTACTATCAATCAAGGTGCCACACATTTTACTTCCTAGATTTCAGTCCTCAATTGAGATAGGAAAGAGTTTTTTTTTACCTTTTAATTATTGTTCGTCCATAGGAGTGTTTTGATGCCTCACCGCCTAGTATTGTGCTACAATTGTGACTGTTGGGTTCTAGCCCTAAATGGCTTTACATGCTTTTTTTTATCTTTTATTGATTGCTTGGCCACATATATTGAAAAGAGTAAAATTAATCTATCAATAAATAATTACTTACATTGTTCCAAAATCATCTCATCTGTGTAGCTCACCGAACAGCTGGAGCTCCTAAGGATGCCTCTGATACGGCAAAAAATACAAAGTGCTCCAAATCTTACCCCACTACACAGTCACGAGGCTTTAATGAACACAAAACACGCTGGTCGTCTAAAAACTGCATGAAGCGTGGTTTGTTCAATCAGGTAACAGCAGGAAAAGTAAGATTAAAGACTCTATCCAAAACCTCATGCTTTGCTGGTACAAAATTCAATACCTAAGTTGTGAGATCATAACCAGATTTTCCTTTCACTTTTGAACAGCTCTAGCCTCTCTCAATCTTTTTATCCTAAGGCCAGAATATGCTACCAGATCTAGAGATCACCTTTACTTTTCATATAATCACTATAACGCAGAAAGAGAAGACAACTCCTGTCTGTACACAATGGTGCTACTTCCTCTGCCTTCCTTATTGACGCAAACAAGCTTCCGCCAATTATATCAGGGAACTTTTCTGCTTCACATTCTCCTGAACACTTGTGTAAGAATCCTATTTTAGATAATAGACCTAGAGTCTAAATAGTCTGAGACCAGCAGATGAAAGGAGCGAAATCCCAGTTAAACTCTTGTCCAGTCCTTTGACGGAGCAAGGTTTTGCACGTAAAGCGCCTTGCTTGGACTCAATCCTCTCAAAATAATAAGTAATGTGTTAACCAACATGTTTCGTCTTATTAACAATGCAAAACACAACATTTCTAGTAAGATGGGGAAGCTGGAATATGTGCTTCTACTAACCGTAACTCGATTAACCTAAAATGGCCGTCGCAACGCGGGAACTTTTCTGCGCATACGTCTGTCATACTCACGTGACATGCCGTACTTACTGCTTGGTGGGAAAACGTTGCTTCTGCGCACTAGAACTAAATATGGCTGCTCTATGTTCTTGTGTGCTAAATGCTTGCATTGCTGCTTTTACTAAGTTGTTCGTTCTGCATAATCTCTAATGATGTAGTTAAAATAAAGTAATGGGAATAGAGTAGAGATAAGTGGTATACAGTGGATTCATTTATAAAAGTTTCTAAAACGGTTTCTCTTTGACTGTGTTCTGACCAATCGGGTATATTGATGTTCCACTTTGGGTCCTGAATATGGGCATGCGCCGAATTCACCGAGTCTACAAGCCATGGCATTGAAATCCTGCCAACTCCTGACTTGCTAGAAGATGTTCCTGGGAACTCGACCTCCTGAACCTCCAAGAGGATGTCAAATTATACATTGTATTTACTATTGGAACATTCATTGCCAGTGGAATAAAAGTGCATGGCAAAATAAAATATCGGGCGGGAACATTAATCTGAATATTGAAGAGCATGACCTTATAACTGGTATGATGTGATGACCTCTCCTCGTCTTATGACCAATCAATAAGGAAATACACACATTTGCAACATTGGGGGGTGGTACACTGCCCTGGAAAATAGTATAACTAAGGTGGGCTTAGCTAGTTAGATTGTCCGACTTGTCCGAATAGCTGACCCGTCTCTGACCCAACGCACTCAATAGGCGATCGAGAGCAGAGGTGCTGGCGGAGCACTCTGTCAGAAGATTCGATAACCCAATCGGGGTTCAGGGAAGGAGATCGATAACCCAATTGGGGTTCCTGAGGGAGAAGATTCGCTAACCCAATGGGGGTCTGACTGTTAGCTGCAGAGAGGGGTGTGACGCTGGCGTTGCATTTTAGCTGTGGGTGCCGGTCCTGACCTCCGGTGGTCCTGTCCTGATTCAATTTGGACCGTACTTATCCTGATTCTGGTCTGCACCAGTTCTATCCTGTTGGCACCTACACTATCAGGGCTCCTGTCCTTTATCCCAGCCCGTGGCCAGGATTGGTCTTCACACCATTCTAGTTAAATATAAAGCTGAGCGGGATATGTCATTGTGCTGTTTCCCTCTTCTTACCCTTCCTAGGTTTCAATGCTTAAAGAACATTTCATGATAATTTCACATCATCTTGCTTTGATTTTATTCTTTCTAATTGATCAAGCTCTGATTAATTTAGTATGAACATTGACAGTTAAAGAAAATATTTAGATAAAGCGTTAAAATCTTTCCAGAGTCTGTGGTTATTTAGGAGTGCAAATGTTTATTTACTACATATTTTCTTGCTAACTACCTTGATCCCTTAGGACTTTTGGTACTGGTGACTAGGATTGGTAAGACAAAGGTATAGATAGGGTTACCAACTGGCATGGGTGCAAATTCAGGACGGTCAGTGTAAAAATTCAGGAAAAAGGGTCAAAATTCAGGACAAAAATTCAGGACAGAAGGTCAAAATTCAGGACAAAAAAATTGGGACAAAACATAAGTTTTACAAACATATCAGAGGAAGTGGTACAATAATATATAAGTAAGTAAATAGACAACAAAAATAAATACAAGTAAAAATAAATTTATATAAGGTTGAGCCAATCGTGCACTTCACAGTTTTTCAGTATGCACACAACTAGGCAAAGCGACATCAGGCCCATTCTGCAATCAAGATTTGTGCCAGTAACAATAAACATTGATAAATAGTATTTGTTTTTGATGGTTGAAATCTGTCTTTTAAATGTAAAGTGAAAACGGTGTTAGTTATTTCATTTTTATTTTCTCCAGCATGGTGCCAAGACAAAAGCAGAATGCTTTGCACTAGTCCCATGCAGGAGAAGGCACACCACATGCTGTCACTACATTTGGGCCCATTGTCATTTGAAAGTGCTAATCAGCTGCAGTCTCAGAATGACAATGGGCCAGTCCACAGTCTACGCGAGGTCCGGGAGGGGAATCTGCAGGCAGCCTCTTCAGTTTAAAAGATAACTGCGAGAGGCCCCGAGTGAAATCTTTTAAACTCATGGGGCCTCTCGCATGGGAAACAGCATTCCTTACTGAGATTTCCCATTTCGATTTTAGTATGATGTCTGTAAGGCGTCCGTAATTTGGGATCCCCAAATTACGGACACCTTGTGGACATCATACTAAAATGACGGACTGTCCGTGAAATTTACGGACGGTTGGGCACACTAGGTATAGGTCCTAAAAAGGTTCAAATGAAATCACTGGTTTAGCGTAGGTTTACCTGTTCACGGTATGTATGTTTTTATGGGCCCAGGTGAGTATGGCAAAATTCTGGGCAGGTGAACCCGCGCTCTATCAGTATTTTGCATTTTGCACAGAGACAACCGCGCCGTGAGGGGAACAGCTTAGCAGTCTTACCTGGGGCAGCCATAACACTGCCGTGAGGGGAACGGCTCGACATTCACCAGCACAGCCACACCGCCAACATCGCCGCCGTGAGGGCAGGGAACCCCATCTCCCAGGTTCCCCGGCGGTGGTGACGCCAGCAGAGCGCCCGGAGGCGCGTTAAAAGAGTGAAACACCTCTCGCCATGCGAGTCGCACGCGGGAGCGCCCGGGCCAAGGGAGGGCCCGTTGAAGCCAGTTAGAGACCAGTGGAGGCCGGGCTGGGCCAGTCCTCTAACGTTCACTTCTAGCCTGGGTTGGTGAGTTGCAGCAAGCACACATTGTAACCATATATATATTTCTATACAGCTATATACTGCTCAGACTGGTGATCTGTACCTCTGATAATGTCTACCCGCTGGAGTAGAAGCAAAACTGCTGCTGGAGGATCCCTATCTACAGGCACCCTGGACAACTTTATCATAAGGGCTAATACCTTTATAGACCAAGGGATCACATTAATGGAGCGTAGGGTGTCCCAAGTCCTCGCCTTGGCAAAGAAAAGATCTTCTATGGGTCCATTTGCAGCGGCCAAAACCCCTGAACATCCTAAGGCTGGGGGACTTATAGACGTCCAGGCAGAGGTACATGTTGATAGATGTAGTTTACCTAATACGGTAGATCTCTCAGCGTCTCATCAATCATGTGCCTCGCTATTAAGTACAGATTTGGAAAATACCCGGAATTAGTCATCAGTCCCACTCAGGAAAACACAAGTGTTAATACACTGAGGGGCAGGAGGGAGGGTGCCATTGATGGAGCAAGGATTCGCACGTAACGCGACTTGCTCTCTTCATGAACCTCGCTTAAATCATAACTGTACTAACTCCGATTGTTTGTCATTTATTTGTATTTCCCCAACACACGGGTGTCCCTAGGAGGCTTGCCTATGTGTTTTTCATCGTAATCAAGCTTGCACATTAATAAAATGGCCGCTTTGCAGAAATTCAGTCTGCGCATGCGTCGGTCATACCCATGTGATGTGACGCACTCGCAATCTGGAGGGAAAAGTTCGCACATGCGCATTGTTGCTAAAATGGCCGCTTGTCACTAATCATGCTTCATGCTATCTTAAGCCGCTTTTGTCTATGCATCTTTTCTGCACTAACTCTTAATGCTATAAGTATTATAAAATAAGGGATTAAGAGTAGTTGGTCATGGTGTACAGTGTATTCATTTTATTCTGTGTTATTAATTTGTTTTCGCTTACTTTTCATGTACCGCGTAAATGAGGGCCTTGAAGTGGGGATGGAATCCATTTTTGAAGCTGACGTATCCCTCATCACGTGATCAAAGATCTGGGACGTGCAGCAATGGAACCTGGCCAGTTGGCCATTGAAAAGGGGACTGTCCTTTCCAGGCGCACCTTTGCCCTTGAAGATGTGCTATTTTTATTCTGAAATGCGCAACAATGTTGCAAACCTTTTCTTCACTATTGTACTTTCCCACACGTATGCCTGGGAACCCAGATGTTAGGGGGAGGGTAATGTCACGTGAAATACGTAATAGAAATATAGGTGGTGACAAATGTCTTAAACCACCTCCCTTGACCAATCAGAAGATGGGACTTTGTCATTTTGCAACATTTATGGGTGGTCTTGGGGATTTAAACCTGTATAAATAGCCTAGCTTAGCTTAGAGAAATTGTCCGACTTGTCCGACTAGCAGACCTGTCACTGACCCTACGAACTCTATAGGTGCCTGATACAGAGTGCTGCGGAGCATTCTGCCTGAAACTTTCCACAAACTCCAAGGGATGGAAATTAGTCCTAAGTGCTAAGCGAAGCACTTTGCTGGGAGATTCGAAAACCCAAATCGGGGTTATTGGCGGATTCCGTGCAGAAGAGGGGGTAACGCTGGCGTTACATCCGAAGTTGTGAGGGGTTGGTCGTGCCTTGGTGAACCCAGTCCTGACCCAGACCTGAGGGGTATCCTGTCCTGACTGTCCATGAGCTGTACCTGCTCGCCTTCTGGTATTCCCTGAATCCTTGAGGGTCCTTGTCCCGTTCTTTCCCAACTGACCCGTGGCCAGGGTTAGTCCTCATTCTCACCTAGGTAAATATTGGCATAGGTGTCTGACTATACTATACCCTCAACTTTTCCTCCTCTGATTAAAGCAATCTTGCCTGTGATATTCTCCATTTCTCCTTTGATTGTAATTTCATGCAATTGATTATTAGTAAATGTTCCACTTTTACCCTTCCTATAGGACATTGTTAAACCCGACTGTTTATCTAGCTTGTTCCACTTATTCCCTTTCCCTTAGTATGGTTGCCGTGAAGTTAGTAAAGATAGCATAAGGTTTAGGAATTAGTATAAAGGTATTAGGCCACACAATTAGGTCTTCCTCACGTCCTTGCCCTAGATTAAACTGTATTAGATAAATATTCATTATGATTCATGCCCTATAGTGTTCCCTTTTACTCTATGATACTCACTTTAATCCATAGTTACATTCTGGTTCTGATTTTAATCATCGATGTATTGCTTTGCATTTGCCTACTTGTAATGGCATTTTCATTCTAAACTTATACTATATAAAACCCTTAAAACCATCAAGGTGTCTGTGGTCATTATACGTTAATGTAATATTAAAGGTAATAAATGTGTAAATTAGAATTTCCTCCCTTTTAGGAAAACCCTTATCACCTGTCCACTGCTAGCTCCTGATCTGTCAGGAGTAATGTGCCTGTGGTAAGTCAGGTACATGAATAGTGAGTGGTGTAAGAGTCACCCACCCGATTACTGATAGTAGCGTGATAGAGGTTTCACCCGGTTCATTTGCAAAACACTGTCATCATATGCACGCCAGGGCCCAGTGCGTGGAAAATTGGGTAATCTCAGTGACCCGGGTGACCCGCGCGCTCTATCAGTAATTTCTGGTAAGCAGAGGAATGGTTAGGACTAGTAAGATAGGTAGATAAGATAGTTAGAAAATAAACCGTGAAAAATAAATGTGCTGCTAAAATTGTTTTTTTTAATATTGATTATGTTACTTAATATTTTATTGCAAAAGAAATCGATTTCAAAATTGTTTTAAATAATTTTATATATGTATTGCTGCTAAATATTATATGTTTTATTAACCAATTGTGTGTGCTTGTTGAGTGTTGTCTGAAATCCCCAGGGAATTGTATAACGGATGGTGAGTAGAATCCATCGCGTTCTGAGGTCATTTGTAGGGAGGAAAGGTTAGTGCATGGTTCAAGTGGAACTGGAAGCGCTAATTAGGTCTTTTTCGGAAAACTGTATGAATGACAGTGACAGGACTGCTGATAGAAACCTTGGTCTGATATCACCTAGTAAGGGTCACACTAAGGGAGTAATAGAGTCATCGGAGCTTGTATGATAGCAAAGGGAAACGCTGACGAACCCCAGGCTTAGTATATATCCCGGGAAGAAGTGGATGAGACTGGGTAATAGCAGGTTTTCTAATGCTTGCGTGAGGGTAGGCAAGAGAAGTCTATCCGAAGTGTATGAAAAGTAGACAGAAGTGGTTTACTTGCAGTAAAAGAAGAATTTTCTATCTCTTTAGAACACTCCTACACAATGGCGAATGTTACACGTTGTTGACTAAAATTAACAATAGCACCTTAGAGAAAATACAAAGTTTCCGTTACCTTGTGAAGGAGGGAGTCAGTCGAAGGGCTGCTCTGACGTCACTTCGTGCCGCGCTGGTATTGGTTAAACCAGCGGGTGTGTAGTGAAGCCGAAATTGTAAGGGAGGGGTGAGTGCCTGAGCGTGAGAACGCGTCTCGCGAAAAGGCCGCACACCCATTGGTCAAGAACTTTTGCAACCTCTGCACTGATTGGTTGTTGAGAAATTGGAGTCGCGCTAGCATTGGAAGCACAAACGAAGTAAAAATTTTCCGCACCGAGCTTATAGATTGTTACGAGCGGTGTATGTGGTACCCTGATTTTCTGCCTGATCCACGAAATCTGGGGTGTCATAAAGAGTTGATGAGCAAAGGCAGACCTCACAACATGTACGGAGGAAAGAGAAAAATGTCATTTGCCAGCAAAATAAAGAATTTCTTCAAAACTGACAAACCCGTACGAACTAGGGAGGGCGTGATCATTCCTCCGCCAAATACTCCAGCCTCTTTCATGATGTTAGAAAAAGGGTATCATACCTGTGTATGGTTAGAGAACTGGGTAAAGTACACTGCGGAGGATGGAGTTTTAGCCTTTCCCATTGATGGTACTTTTAACGGGAGAGTCCTATTTAACCTAAGGACCCGGATGAATGAATTACATCCCAGACCTAGATTAACCCAGTATGAAGCTTTAGAGGAATGGGAAATTGAGGCTCTAGAGCGAGACAGACCCCGGATGGACAAAGGAGTGACCCGATGGTATCCAAAAATGGTAAAAGAAACCAAGGAGCAGAAATTGAAACAGTGGAGACAAAATATGATGGTAGAAGGGTTATTCCCTATGTTCGGAGCTAATGAAATGGCGGGAGGGAAGAAATGTACTGAGAAAACCCGGCACATGATGCCCCTGGGTGAATCGGAAGATGAGTTTTTAGAGGACTTATTTATGAAAGGTCCCCCGCCTTATAATGAAGACACCAGATCTCAAAACTTAACTACTCCATTGAGACCTTCAGGAAGAAGAAGCACTAGTGAAGCCGATTCCACAGGGATAGAACAGAAAAGAGCGGGAGGAGAGGGATTTGGTAGACCCGACCCCGTGGTCCCGAATTACAACCCCTTTGGTGAGGAAAGATCAGTTTTATCCACTCCATCTGCTCCGAATATATATCCTTCTTTAGTACCCCAAATGATACAGGATCCCCCCATGAATCGAGTATTACACGAGCAGGAAAGGGATGCCCTGAGAGGACAGCAGAATGATCTCATACATGCCATAGCTCAGATTAATCCAAATCCTGAAGCCCTGACGATCCCAGTAACCATTGGTCCAGTTTTTCCTCTATATGGGGACAGAATGAATACTCCTAAAACTCCAGTCATAACCCCGATGATGCCCCCGCCCAGAAGGGAACCACTCATTATTGATGACCAAGCAAGTGAATGTGAGTCCATGGCTTCCTTGATGGATCTGCCTAATAGGGAGCAGGGACCTAGTATGTCTCGAATGGGAACTCAGACTGGGAACAAAGACGTACTAATAGAGTCTTCATCAGGAACTCAGAGTGCGACAGTGGTAACTCCCGAGGAAATAGAAAGATGGACCCGAGAATTAGAAAAGGGAACCCCTCATCCGAAACCACTAGATATTTATAAGCTAAGAATAGAGCTAGAGGAACTAAGCGCAGGGAATGTGGGTTTAGAACGATTGAATGTCCGGGAGGAAGATGAGTTGTTGTTCATGTGCAAACACCTTACTCGGAACGCAAAAATATACTATGACAAATTAATGGACACGGCAGTATGTATGGGAATAGATATCAGCAGATCCAAAGTACTACAGAAATCCTACAGAGTAGAATTTTCAGACAAAGATCTAGAAAACCTGAATACCGCAGGGAAGAAGACGCAGATTAAAGAACTGATAAACTTAGCACAGAAATGGGGAGATCTAGACAAGTGGAAAGCCAGGTGGGCAAAGAAAAAGGAGGATAGCAAGGAGAGACCACGGACTGCTGAGTACGTCTTACAAGAAGCTGACAAACCAGAAAAATTATGTCCCATGAGAGAAGTCCCAGGGGGAAAATATGTCCATGTCCCTTGGTCCAGACAAGATATAGTATCATTTACCAATGACTTTCCAAAATTACGGGAGAAACCAGTCGATTGGTACCGACAGGTCGAACGCTTCATAAAAGTTCAGAAATGTCTTCTGAAAGACCTGGATGGTTTTTTCGACATTGTGGTCCCTGTAGATTTGTGGACTGACTGCAAAATTGAAATTGATTGGCCTAGCGAAGAATATGCGAGAGACGAGATAACAGGAGCTCCCGCACCTGAAGTAATGAGGAAGTATGAGCAAGTCATACAGTACCTCAAGAAAAAGGTGCCCGCAAAAGAAACTGATTGGACCCGCATAGACAGAACTACCCAAGAGCGTGATGAATCAGTCCACTCCTATTATGAAAGGTTACTGCAGGTCTTCAAAACTTACAGTGGAATCGATAATGTGGACCTGAAGGATATGACACATTTCTGTTATCGATACGTGTTAGGATTGAGACCTGAAATATCCCAGTGGATTAGGGATAACAAAATCAGTTGGCAAGGGAAACCCATTGATGATGTTCTCAAATATGCCAAATACTGCGAAGATGAGATCGAGAACAAAAAGAAAGCCCTAAAGGAGAAAGTTATGTGGGCTCAGGTGAAATTAGCTGAACAACAAGAAAAACAGTTAAGTAAAATGACTAACAGTATTAATGCTGCAAATCCGAATGCTGGGGGTGGAGGCAGGCCCCGGGTAAAAATGAGTAGGGAAGAGGCTATGGAAAAATTCCCCTGTCACGGATGTGGTCATATGGGGCATTGGAGAGATAAATGTCCGCACTTGCAGGCTGGTAATGCCCCCGTAAATGGTTTAAATCCACAGGTGCAGAAAGAGGGGATCCGAAAGACCCAACAGCAGGTAAATCAACCCCCGGTGCCACGAGCTCCTAGACAGAATTTTAGGAATCAGGGTCAACAGAATGAAAGGGTCGAAGTGTGGGAAGGAGAGAATGAAAGAAATGCACCCATTCCACAGTACCTGTTAAATGATACTTTTCTCTGCGATGATCAATACTGACGGGGCCTGAGAGGGGAGGACAAGGAGTGCGTGCTTGGTGCCTCCTTACCGGTAGACCAGACTGGACCATACATTGAAGGAAAGGTTGAAGGGACAGATGTCACCTTTCTGTTGGACACTGGTGCTATCCGTTCCACTGTGAGAACAGCGGACGTTCCTAACCTACCCCTCTCGGGAGAAGCTATCCAAGTAGTGGGAGTTTCAAATCAGATAATCAGTACTCCGGTAACCGAACCTATGGAAATTTCCATAGGAAATTTCAAGGAAATGCACAGATTTGTGGTCTGTGATTCCAGTCCTGTAAACCTATTAGGACGAGATTTGCTGTGCAAAATGCGTTGCACCATCTTTTGCTCACCAAATGGTGTTGAAATTCAGACCCCAGATGAAGATGGCCTATATAAATTGATGTTATTGAGGCCCGACACAGAAATAAAGCCCATGTCCATTGAAAGTCTACCTGAAGAACTCCAATCGAGCGTAACACCTGAAGTTTGGGATTTTACTGGAAAAGATGTAGGCTTAATGGCAAATGTAGACCCAGTTAAAATAACTATAAAAGCAAATGCCGTATACCCTAATACCAAACAGTATAAAATGAGTGCAGAAGTGAAAGAAGGAGTCGCAAAGGAATTAAACAGATTGCTCAAAGCAAACATCATTCAGGAAGTGATGAGTAGTCCCTGTAATTCACCCATACTTGGAATTAAGAAGCCTAGCGGAAAATATAGGGTAGTGCAGGACCTGCGCAAGGTAAACCAAATTGTAGTTTTTTTTTTTTTTTTTTTTTTTTAGTAGTAGTACCTTGCTGTCCCATAGTGCCTAACCCCGCAGTAATACTGTATCAAATTCCTTGGGATGCGGAATGGTTCACTGTCATAGATTTGTGCCATGCGTTCTTTTCCATCCCATTGCATCCAGAAAGCAAATTCCTTTTCAGTTTTGAATTCAACAGCCAGGTCTATGTCTGGAATCGTGTCCCCCAGGGGTACACCGAAAGTCCATCGATTTTCAACCAGATTCTAAAGAAATGCCTTGAATCTTTAATACTGCCTAAAGAGTCTGTCCTGGTGCAGTACATAGATGACCTGCTGGTAGCGTCTAGAAGTCAAGACGACTGTGTCACTGATACCATTGCCTTGCTGAATCACATAGGAAAAGGAGGACATAAGGTCTCACCAGACAAATCACAGTTCTGCAAGAACTCAGTAAAATATCTGGGGCACCAGATAGAGAAAGGGATCAGGAAAGTCACTACAGAAAGAATTAAAATAATTCGAGAAATGTCACTACCAGTAACCCAGAAAGAAGTAAGAATGTTCCTAGGGGTTGTTGGGTACTGCAGACAATGGATCGTGGGTTTCGCGGCTATAGCTAAACCCTTGATTAACATGACAAAGAAAGGAGCGGAAGACCCAGTTTGTTGGAATGATGAATGCATGACTGCTTGGGTAACATTGCGAAATTGTCTGTGCACAGCTCCAGCCTTAGGAATGCCTGACTATTCCAAGAACTTTGAATTGTTCTGTGACACGAGAGACAATTGTGCGCTCTCGGTCTTAACCCAGGAACATGGTCTGATTAGACGTCCCGTGGCCTACTTTTCGGCCGCCCTAGATCCAGTGGCTGCTGGATTACCTGGGTGCCTGAAAGCAGTAGCTGCTACCTGTACAAGCCTAGAGCAGAGTGAGAACATTGTGATGGGACATCCTGTCACTGTATTTGTTCCACATTCAGTTGTGATCTTGCTCACCCGAACCAAGACACAGTATCTCACCCCTAGTCGGCTGACTAAGTATGAGAGGATTCTCATTGGTGCAGAAAATGTAATAATTTCCCGATGTAACATTCTGAACCCTGCCACTCTATTGCCCCTTCCCATTGATGTAGAGGCAGGAGATGAAATTGACCATAGCTGCATAGACTTGACTGAATTTAGCACAAAACCCCGTCCTGATATCAGAGAAGTGGCCTTGGTTGATGAAGACCTCAAAATGTTTGTGGATGGTTCATGCTTGAGACATGAGAATGGAGGTTTGAGTGCTGCCTATGCTGTAGTCACATTGGAAAGAACCCTGGAAGCTTCCTATCTTTGCGAAGTTAAATCTGCTCAAGTAGCGGAGCTCATTGCTCTAACAAGAGCTTGTAAAATAGGGAAAAACAAAAGAGTAACTGTTTATACTGACAGTCAGTACTGTTATGGGGTTGTTCATGACTTCGGCCAGCTCTGGTTGCAAAGAGAATTCATGACTTCCTCAGGTTCTCCTATCCGAAATGGAAAACCAGTACAAAACTTACTAGAAGCCATCCAATTGCCCAAAGAATTGGCTGTGGTCAAGTGTGCGGCTCACCGATCTGGAAATGACGAGGTGACAGCCGGAAACAGATATGCTGACCAAATTGCCCAGTACTGCGCCCGACACAAAATGTCCCTCCTAATTAAATTATGGGGAGGTGAAAGCAGCTGCCAACTGATGTTGTTTGAAAGATTGGGAACATGGGATGAATTGAGAGAATTACAACAGACCACAGACAGGAAAGAAAAGGACATGTGGAGGCAGGATGAATGTCGACCAAGGGAAGGAGATGGTGTTGTGGTCCACGTGACTGGTATGCCTGTACTACCTGAACGACTGGTTACCGCAATGGCACGGATAATACATGAACCAACACATATTGGGAGGGATGCCATGTGCCGAATGTTTGAAAAGGTGTTCTACAGTCCAAAATTCAGGAGCACAGCAGACAAACTTTGTCAGAGGTGTTTAGTGTGTCAACAGTTCAATGCAGGAAAGAAGACAGTAGTGGAACAAAGTACCATTGGGAGAGCAGAAGGTCCCTTCATAAGGATGCAGGCAGACTTCATAAAACTGCCCCTGTGCAAGGGATATCAATATGTCCTGGTCATAGTTTGCTTGTTTTCCCGGTGGGTGGAGGCTTATCCAACAAAGAAGAATGATGCCCTGACGGTAGCTAAATTGTTACTTAGGGAACTGATCCCCCGCTTTGGAATTCCTGAGACAATTGAAACAGACCAAGGTGGACATTTTTCAAACGAAGTCCTAAAAGAACTCTGCAAAGCATTCAAAATGGAGCAAAGGCTGCACTGTGCCTATCATCCAGAGGCTTCTGGAATAGTCGAGCAGATAAACGGCACTCTCAAGTCCAGGCTGGCAAAACTGTGTGACTCCACAAAAATGAATTGGATAGAAGCTTTGCCCATGGTGCTGATGAGCTTGAGAAGTATTCCGAACAGAAAGACAGGCCTGAGCCCCCATGAAGTGCTGATGGGAAGAATGATGCGACAGGCATGGGTACCTGGACACAAACTGCTAAGTATTTCTGATGATATGGTGCTAGAGTACTGCAGGCAGTTGGGTGACCAAGTGCGTTCTATCTCTCACCAGATTGGAGAGACTGCTGTCGAATGGCCTACAACCCCAGCACACAAGCTGAAACCAGGTGATTGGGTGGTGTTGAAGAAACATACCCGGAAGAGTTGCCTTAAACCGAAGTGGGGCAAGCCTCGACAAGTGATCCTTGTCACCACAACTGCTGTGAAGTGTGCTGGTGTACCAAAGTGGATCCATGCAAGTCACACGAAGAAGGTGACTGGAGAAAACGCGACTGAAGCCGAAGGTAGTCCAGCTGAGGAGACTCCAGAAGAGGGTCCGGATCCCGCTGACATCGAACTACCAGGCACAAGTCAAGAAGTTGAATGGTTTCCTGCTGATGACCAGGTTCTTGATCCAATAAGAACCAGGAAATACTCTTACCTAGGTAGTGAGTGGGACAGTGCAGGTGAGTCAGAACAAGAAGGAGAAGGTCAGATCATCAAAGCCATCATCAAATCTGATCAGGGAATAGGCCAAGTAGGGACAGATCAAGTCATCGACACTCCTTCTCAGACAGAGGAGGCTGGAAAGGGACAGATAGTAGTCAAAGCGGAAGTTCATGCAGAAGAAAATCAAGAGATCGAAGAGCATGAACTAGGCCAGTTAGAAATAGATGAACGTGTTCAGGAAGAAGAGTCCAGTGAATCACTCACAAACGAAGATCAAATACAGTCTAAACCTGAACTAGGTCAGCTTAAGGACCAGGCAGAAGAAATAGAATAAGAATAAAAACAGTCGAAGAAAAACTAAAGGACCAAAAACGGGCTGAAAGTGAAAGGAAAGAAGCCCGAGGAAAGTCCATCCGAAAGGGCGGCAGAGTAAAGAAACAGAACAGACTGTATCGAAGCCCTGAGTGGACCTATTTGGTGTTGGAAGAAATTGATGAGCCCGGAGCTTGTGGCAAAAGCGACGAAGGGTCCATTGCTGGTCGGAGTTCTGACGAAGACCCTCCTTGAGGTGAAGCGAAGTAAAACCTCTGCTGAGAAGAAACGAAGAGGGGTTGGAAAACGCCACCTGTAAGATAAAATGTCTGATTCAAATGTCACTGGAAGGTCCAGATTTAGCTGTTGCAAGACATGCTGTAAAATATGCATCTGTAGTGTAGTGGTGCTAGTAATGATATGGATAGGATTAACAGTGTTTATACCTTTTATGATAAGCAAAGACCCTAACATATATCCTACAGACTTGACGACACAAGACGCAGAAATTGTACATACTGAAGAAACACCACGAAGAGTAGAAAGACGTGACAATGCAATGAGTCTGAGACATACACGACCTGACTTAGAAGCATCAGATGAGGGAGAACTACATTATCACCAAATGAAGAACAGGACACACTTAAATGTTTTCGCAAACCTTTTAGTGCACTATGTAGAAGCTATGGAAATAGAAGATTGCTATGTCTGCATGATGCTACCTACTTCAGTAGCTGAAGGCGTGACATACCACCATTTACCCCTGACCTATGGAATTTCCTGTAGTAATTTAGCTAGTTTATTTTATAGAAGCACTTTACAGTATTATTACTCAAACACTGACGTTATCTTTTCAGAACTTCCTATTAGAGGGAATCTGAACCTTGTACATACCCTTGGTGGAGTGACTCGCTACATGGGGGAATATTTCCTGACTATAGGTGACATAGATCTGAATGAAGCTCGTAGAGACAACTTGACATGTTCCTTACATGCTCAAGAGAAAATTTTCTTGAAAATGGCAGAGAAGAGAAGGGAATAGTTTCAGAAAAAGGCAAATGACGAACAGAACCGAACCCCTAGATGGGCAGAAAACATGGATAACACCTCACAAAGCGAAGTTACTCCTGCTCTGTTGCTGGATTTTGAACGGAAAGGGAAACTCTGTCTTCATAGAGAAAAGACTAGTTATTATAACAATGTATTCATTGGTTCCAGCGAGTGTGAACATAATTACAAGGTAATTGGAGGTTGGGGTTTCAAAAATGGGTCAGAACCTGTGTTTCCAGGAATTTATTATATATGTGGAAACAAGGCTTATTTCAAATTGCCGGATCACTGGTATGGAAGCTGCTACTTTGGCATTGTCTTTCCGAAAATATACCATGTGAACAATGCAGCTGGAAGCAATGAGATTACTAATGGCTTAGTGCGTAGAAAACGTGAAAGTGTAGGAGAAATTATAGGTGATATTTTTAGCGCACTGATACCTGGAATGGGGGTAGCTCTGAATACTCATAGAATCTGCAAATTATCTACAGTAGTGGATCGGTTATCAACTGACACTGCTGCTGGATTTCTGATGATCAATACCGAAATGGTTGCGATCCGATCAATGGTTTTACAGAATCGCCTTGCTCTTGATACCTTATTGGCAAAAGAGGGCGGAGTCTGCAGGATGTTGAGGGCACAACATTGTTGCACTTACATTCCTGATAAAAGTGTCGAAATTAAGAAGTATATAAGAAACATTACTAATTTGGAAAAAGAACTCAAACCATTAGAGGTTGACAGTGCCTGGAAGAGACTGACTGATGGTCTCTCCTCTGTAGCTAGTTGGTTCTCTAACTTAGGTAAAAGTCTTTAATGGAAAATACTGATGCCAATAGTTGGAATAGGTTTGATTGTTCTGATCATATTCATCTGTTGCAAGTGCCAGAAATGCAGAAAATATATAGTGAATAAAAGAGGAAAGCGA
This sequence comes from Lissotriton vulgaris, assembly GCF_964263255.1. Taxonomy (NCBI): domain Eukaryota; kingdom Metazoa; phylum Chordata; class Amphibia; order Caudata; family Salamandridae; genus Lissotriton; species Lissotriton vulgaris. The sequence goes on along the minus strand of NC_141685.1, from coordinate 771,047,198 downwards.
AAGGCTGAAGACTTAGAATTAGAAGAATTAAGAAACCAGACATATAAGAAAATAAAGAACAATCATACACACAGAGAGGCGGAGAGAAAGCTCAACAATAAGTTCATTGAGGTTGAGATGGACGAATTGGATGAATGAAGTTGGCATCTGTTTTCATGTGTAGTGATGATAGTAAATATCATCAAAGAGGGGATTGATGGAGCAAGGATTCGCACGTAACGCGACTTGCTCTCTTCATGAACCTCGCTTAAATCATAACTGTACTAACTCCGATTGTTTGTCATTTATTTGTATTTCCCCAACACACGGGTGTCCCTAGGAGGCTTGCCTATGTGTTTTTCATCGTAATCAAGCTTGCACATTAATAAAATGGCCGCTTTGCAGAAATTCAGTCTGCGCATGCGTCGTCATACCCATGTCATGTGACGCACTCGCAATCTGGAGGGAAAAGTTCGCACATGCGCATTGTTGCTAAAATGGCCGTTTGTCACTAATCATGCTTCATGCTATCTTAAGCCGCTTTTGTCTATGCATCTTTTCTGCACTAACTCTTAATGCTATAAGTATTATAAAATAAGGGATTAAGAGTAGTTGGTCATGGTGTACAGTGTATTCATTTTATTCTGTGTTATTAATTTGTTTTCGCTTACTTTTCATGTACCGCGTAAATGAGGGCCTTGAAGTGGGGATGGAATCCATTTTTGAAGCTGACGTATCCCTCATCACGTGATCAAAGATCTGGGACGTGCAGCAATGGAACCTGGCCAGTTGGCCATTGAAAAGGGGACTGTCCTTTCCAGGCGCACCTTTGCCCTTGAAGATGTGCTATTTTTATTCTGAAATGCGCAACAATGTTGCAAACCTTTTCTTCACTATTGTACTTTCCCACACGTATGCCCGGGAACCCAGATGTTAGGGGGAGGGTAATGTCACGTGAAATACGTAATAGAAATATAGGTGGTGACAAATGTCTTAAACCACCTCCCTTGACCAATCAGAAGATGGGACTTTGTCATTTTGCAACATTTATGGGTGGTCTTGGGGATTTAAACCTGTATAAATAGCCTAGCTTAGCTTAGAGAAATTGTCCGACTTGTCCGACTAGCAGACCTGTCACTGACCCTACGAACTCTATAGGTGCCTGATACAGAGTGCTGCGGAGCATTCTGCCTGAAACTTTCCACAAACTCCAAGGGGTGGAAATTAGTCCTAAGTGCTAAGCGAAGCACTTTGCTGGGAGATTCGAAAACCCAAATCGGGGTTATTGGCGGATTCCGTGCAGAAGAGGGGGTAACGCTGGCGTTACATCCGAAGCTGTGAGGGGTTGGTCGTGCCTTGGTGAACCCAGTCCTGACCCAGACCTGAGGGGTATCCTGTCCTGACTGTCCATGAGCTGTACCTGCTCGCCTTCTGGTATTCCCTGAATCCTTGAGGGTCCTTGTCCCGTTCTTTCCCAACTGACCCGTGGCCAGGGTTAGTCCTCATTCTCACCTAGGTAAATATTGGCATAGGTGTCTGACTATACTATACCCTCAACTTTTCCTCCTCTGATTAAAGCAATCTTGCCTGTGATATTCTCCATTTCTCCTTTGATTGTAATTTCATGCAATTGATTATTAGTAAATGTTCCACTTTTACCCTTCCTATAGGACATTGTTAAACCCGACTGTTTATCTAGCTTGTTCCACTTATTCCCTTTCCCTTAGTATGGTTGCCGTGAAGTTAGTAAAGATAGCATAAGGTTTAGGAATTAGTATAAAGGTATTAGGCCACACAATTAGGTCTTCCTCACGTCCTTGCCCTAGATTAAACTGTATTAGATAAATATTCATTATGATTCATGACCTATAGTGTTCCCTTTTACTCTATGATACTCACTTTAATCCATAGTTACATTCTGGTTCTGATTTTAATCATCGATGTATTGCTTTGCATTTGCCTACTTGTAATGGCATTTTCATTCTAAACTTATACTATATAAAACCCTTAAAACCATCAAGGTGTCTGTGGTCATTATACGTTAATGTAATATTAAAGGTATTAAATGTGTAAATTAGAATTTCCTCCCTTTTAGGAAAACCCTTATCACCTGTCCACTGCTAGCTCCTGATCTGTCAGGAGTAATGTGCCTGTGGTAAGTCAGGTACATGAATAGTGAGTGGTGTAAGAGTCACCCACCCGATTACTGATAGTAGCGTGATAGAGGTTTCACCCGGTTCATTTGCAAAACACTGTCATCATATGCACGCCAGGGCCCAGTGCGTGGAAAATTGGGTAATCTAAGTGACCCGGGTGACCCGCGCGCTCTATCACCATCCCTAAAACACAGGAATTAAAAAAATTGAGGGGAAGGGGACGTCATCAGAAAAAGACTACCAGGGTTGTCACCCTAAAACCAAACATAAACCAGGACCCTCAGGGCAGTGAGGTTATAACAAAGTCTGGGAATGCAGGGAATTTAGAAGGTCCAACCAGCCCGGGTGGGAGAATTGTTAGTGGGGAAGCGGCTGACACCCAAATATTGTTGAAACTAGAAGAGCTCCCTAAATGCTATCTCTCTCCTATAGAGAATAGATTATCCCACATGGAAAAGCAACTAGCTGATCTCTGTACCAAGTCTATCTACCAAAAAACATCGGGGGCCAAGAAAGTTGGGAGCAACACATTAAGCAGTAAAAAAGCTAATGTACAAGCTCCTACAAAACCCCCCCTAGTAGCGGTTGACATCAAGCCTAATCCAGCCCCAGTTGTTGAAAAGAGAGTGGAAAAGGAAGGTATATCCAACACAGGCCTCGATCTTCCCGGTAAAGGGGCCACTCCACCCAGGGAACACAACACGCATCAAAAGGGAAACAAAAATGGTGGAGTAGCGGACTGAGGAAGAGTGGTGAACCTCCCCCCGGAGGCCACACCGTACGTGGTGGTCATGACGGGGGTCCCAGAATTAGAGGCACCCCATGAGGAAACCAACTGGTCGCTACATAATAAAGTCTGACACTGGCTTAACCAAAACCGGCCTTTACCCCCATATCGCAGAAGTAAGATCTTGACAGTGAGGAGGGTGGCATGGCTGGGGCACCAGAGGAAATCTGTTCGGGGAGATTGTGTGATAATTAATTTTGAGGACCCACACACTGCTGCTCAAGTTTGTGCATGGGACACACAAGAAAGGTTTGAAGGTTTAGCCACTAGACGACCGTCCTTTTTCTACCCCCCTATGAGCGGACCCATGTGGTATCCTAGAGCTAACAGCAACTGGCATAGAGTAGGGCATTGAGATTGGGGTTGGAACCAGGGGCCTTGGGGGGAGCACCCACCCATAGAGCTAGTTATTAGGGATAACTGGGGGGGCTTCCTGATTATGAATAGGTTTAGCTGCCTGGATATGGTGGATTGACATGCACTATCACCAAGTCTCTTAAATAGGGGGGATCACGATCCCTACAACTGCCACCAACTCTGCGACTGGGCAAGTGGACCCTATAGTTCCCCATTTCGATGATAGCTGCAGGGCTGTTGCTACCCTACAAACAAAGATCCCGAGGGGTATCGGTGACACCAATTTACCATTGGAATTAGTTAGTCCCTTAGAAGATATTAGCGAGCCTGATCCCTGCAAGCAGGGTGGGAATAATGGAGTCATCTTTGACTTGTCTGCTATAGGCCACAGGGTTATTCATTTGCTATCTTGGAACGTGGCTGGGTTGCAAAAAAAGATGTTTTTAACAGAATGGAATGCGTTCATCGAGAAGTTCGACGTATGCATGTTCCAAGAAACCTGGAGCCTGCTCCCAGTGCACAAACCCGGTTAGGCAACCTTCTTTGTGCCCGCATTAAGCGGTGGCAAGGGTAGACCAGCGGGAGGACTTCACATTTGGGTAAAAATTGGATTGAACTGGGATATTACCATTCATGAATCAGTGTCCAGGGACATCTGACATATCTCCTTCAAGGACATAGCAAAGGGTGCAGGATAGACCTTCTTAATATCTATTCTAGAGGGTCTCCGGGGGACACAACCTCAGCTACATTTGCGATCCTAGAACAGGTATTAGCCAAATGTCCGACAACCTCTAAAATCTTAGTGGGAGGGGATTTCAATTGTACATTCAAACCCCTATCTAGGGATGACCCCCTGGGTATAGAGGAGGAGGACTACAGATGGTCCATCCCAGCCCTTTCACTTGCACCAATTAGAAAATGGTCAGCAAAATCAATACAGATCAATGCCCTGACCATGGAATTTAATTTAAGAGCACTAAACGGTAGGACAATTTCTGACCGTGACGGTGCAATGACCTTTAATAGGCTTAATGGCCCGTCCAGAATTGACTACATCCTATTGGATGTCACACTGTGGTGCGACCTAATAGATATGGTGGTCGTACCTTCGCTGGACAGCGACCATAACCCCTTATGCATGAAGATAAGGTGGGATAAATTAAAGGGAAGTGGGAATAAAGCCCCCTTGAAGATAACCAGTGAGGTTGTCCCTTGCAATGGTAACCGCAGGCTGAAATGGGATAAGGTTCAACTACAGGAAGGGAATCTTGAAAGGATTAGGGCACATGTAGCTGAACTGACAGCAGAGTTGGAGGAATTCGAACTGAGTAATGACAGTGACCAGGGGCCGCTATTTTCCTTGGCTTACAAGAATACGATAGAGGAGGTAGGACAATACTTTGTAGTCCAGGGCAAAATGGGCAGAGGGAACAATAAACCAGCCACTTGCAGTAACCCATGGTATTCAGACCAGTGTAAGGCGAAACGGAAGAAGTTAACAGTCGCCTTGCTTAAAAAGAATCCCTCACTAGTTAGAGCGGCTAGGAAGGACTATGCAAGGGCGATAGTGTTGGCCAAACGCGAGTGGGAGGAACAACATTGGCAGGATCTTAAATCTGCTGCCAACATGAAGAACGCCATGCTGTTCTGGGATTTGATTAATAAGGCTAGGCAGCAAAGTGTACCACCAATTGCTAACCACATAACGGAACAGCAATGGCATTCCCACTTCTCAGTGCTGTATGATGGGAGAGAAGTATTAGACACACCTCTCGCAGACTCAGATTCTAGGACCCAAACCCTAGCGGAACTCGAAGAACCATTTCTGCCCTCTGAAGTAATAGTTGCCATTAGACACCTAACCCCTAGGAAGGCAGCTGGCCCGGACGGGATACCAGGGGACCTTCTTTTGACTGACCCGGATGCCTGGGGCAGATTAATCGCCCTAATAATGAATTTTATCTCTAAGGGTTTTCCTGTGCCAGACTCATGGAAGGGAGCAGAGGTGGTAACAGTGTACAAAAAGGGCGCAAGAGATGACCCTGCCAATTACAGACCGATCAGTCTGATTGACGTGATCCAGAAGGTGGTTGGCAGGGTCATCATTTCTAGGGTGGGTGTTTGGATGGAAGAGGAGCATGTTCTCTTCCACTTTCAAGCAGGGTTTTGCCAGAAGGTGGGCACGATGGACCAGGTCTTCTGTTTTTTTTCGATCTATTGGAAGGCCGTGACCATCAACAAGGGTCGCCTCTATCTGGCATTCATAGATCTCAAGACAGCGTTCGACCTGGTCCCTCGTGCAAGGCTGTGGGATATTTTGGGGAAGATGGGCTTCCCAGGGTCACTTTTGGGTCTTATTGTGAAGCTACACGAGGGGAATTATGCGAGGATCAGATGGGGCACACAGGGACAACAGACAGAAAGGGTGCCCGTGAGGAGTGGAGTCCGCCAGGGATGTGTTATGGCACCGACCCTATTCTCCCTCTTTGTGAATGGAGGGGTGGATCATCTGAGGGAGGAAGCGGCAGATGCACCATCCCTGGCGGGGGAAAAACACCTACTCTACTCTTCGCGGATGACACCATCTTGATCTCTAAAACCCCCACAGGTCTTCAAAAACTCTTGGACCGCTTTAGCGTGTTTTGCACTGATAGAGGCCTCACCGTCAACACCTCTAAAACAAAGTTTATGGCCATTTCACCTTCTAAGAGATTCAGGAACAATCTTTCCCTTAACGGTGTCCCCTTGGAGTTGGTCGACTGCTTTGACTATTTGGGGGTAAGGGTAAACAGCCGGATGAAATGGAAAGACCACTTGGCCAAAATGTTATTAAACCACAAAAGAGTTTCAGGGGTGGTTCTAAGGGAACTGCGGGAGTCGTATAGCAAACCTGTGGCACCGACTCTTGCAATTTATGACGGTCAAGTATTGCCGGCAGCCTTATACGGATCCAAGTTGTGGGGGTTTGAGAACATAACAGAACTAGCCATGTCTGAAAATAAGTTTATGAGAGACCTGGTGGCCCACCCAGTATCCACCCCGTTAATCCCACTACGGCTAGACCTAGGTAGGCGCCCCATAAAAGATGTAGTGCGTCTGCGCCCACTACTCTTTTGGGTGCGTCTGAGAAGGACCCAGGAGCTCCACAATTATGCTGCAGTTCTAGATGAACTCATCCTCCTCAACACAGGCAATAAGATCAAGTGGTTGTGCAACCTGAGGCAGCTGGTTGTGCAACTGGGCTTAAGTGAAGTATGGTTGAGTCAAACACCACCTCCCAAGGCAGTGATCTAGAAGCTCTATTGGGACTGGGTACAGGAGATGGCCATACGCAGAAGCGAAGGGGGCCCTCTCTCCCAGCGCTTCCTTGAGATTAAATGGACAAGAAAACTTGAACCCTTCCTTGATTATATAGAGAAACCACTGGACAGATAACTCTACCTAAAACTGAGGTTTGGGACATTACCGGTGAATGACTTCTCTTCTGGGTGGAAAGATTCAGGTGTTCTACCAAAAGCCTGTCCCGGTTGTGCAGCCCCCAACGAGTCTGTGGCTCATTTTTTCTTTGCCTGCCCGGCATATAGGGTTGCCAGGAAGATATGGCTAAAACCACTATGCAAGGCATTGGGCCTTAGATGTCACAAAATGGCCTTACGGGTCCTTTGCACTGATACGTCCTCTATTGCTATGGTCTGTGGGGTAGCTAAATATTTGGGTAGTGCGTGGCAGACACGTTCAAGGAGGACCAATTCTAGCCCCCATCTAATCTAACCACCAGCTGGCCCCAAGGCAGGAAGTGCCTTTTTTATGGTTCTTATCACAATGGTTTTTATTGTATATTTCTAGTAATTGTATAAATTGAGTAGTATGTGATGCTGTATGATGACATAGGATTGGTGGGTCCCTGCACTTTTATCTTTTTAATGTACTGTATCTTAGTAATTTTAACACAATTGAGTAGTAGGGGGATTACGTATGTTTATAAAGGTTCAAATGAAATCACTGGTTTAGTGTAGGTTTACCTGTTCACGGTATGTATATTTTATGGGCCCAGGTGAGTATGGCAAAATTCTGGGCAGGTGAACCCGCGCTCTATCAGTATTTCTTTTGGTAGCAGAGTAGTGGTTAGGATTTAGTTAAGATAGGTAGTTAGTCGTGTATTAATTATTTTTGAAAGTGCATTGATTTTATGTATTAAACAAAACCCGTTTGTATTGTTCTATGTTTGTTTGGAATCCCCGGGGGCAGAATAGCGGGTGGTAAATGGAAGCCACTTTGCAATGAGGTCACTTGCCTAAGGAAGTAAGTGCATGGTTAGATAAAACTGGAAGCACTGATTAGGGAATTTCTGTATAAATGTGTGAATAAATGATAGCAAAGAGTTCGCTGGTGAAACTTTGGCCTTATATCACATAGAAAGGGTAAGCCCGAGGGAGTAACAGGACAGGTTCTCTAATGCTTGTATGAAGAGTAGGCAGAAGGGATCTACTCGCAGTGTATGAAGAGTAAGCGGAAGGGATTTACTCGCAGTAAAAGAAATCACCTTTCCTTTGAATTTAGTCACTTAGGCACAGTGGTGAATGTTTTTACGTTGTTAATTAATGAGTTTTGCATTTAAAGTGAAAAGAAATAAGTTCTCGTATTACCTGGCAAAAGAGGGAGTCAGTTGCGGAGCTGCACTGACGTCACCCAGAGCAGCGCTGTTATTGGTTGAGACAGCGGGTGTGTAGCTGAGGTAATTGTAAAGGTGGGGTGAGGGCAGGAGCGTGGGAACTTGTCTCACGAGAAAAGCCATGCAATCATTGGTCAAAAGTAATTTGAATTCAAATCACTGATTGGTTCTCGAAAATAAGAAACGTGCTGGTATTGGTGAAGCATTTAGTAAACAATTGAGTGTAGCTGCATATTAAATTTATTGGTGCAAATTATATGTGGCATTTAGATCCAACAGTTATAGGAAATAGACCCGATAGGAGGTACTTAGGTTTTGCATACGAGCAATACATAAGGGGAAGACCTTATATCATGTACGGAGGAGAGAGAAAAATGTCGCTGTTTAAAAGAATTAAGAATTTCTTTAAAAAGGACAAAACAATTAAAACAAGAGAAGGGATTATTATTCCTCCACAAATATGCCCGCATCATACATGATGGTAGAAAGGGGCTACCACACCTGTGTGTGGTTAGAAAACTGGACAGAGTACACAAAATATGATGGTGTTTTGGCCTTTCCAGAACATGGTACCTTTAATGGTAGAGTTTTGTACAATTTGAGAATGCGCATGAATGAATTAGATACCAGCCCTAGATTAACTCAGTACGAAGCATTAGAGGAATGGGAGACTGAGGCTTTCAAGCGAGATAGACCCAGAAGCGACAGAAATTGGAGTAAATGTTATCCTAGATTTCCAAAAGAGACAAGAGATAAACAAATGAAGAAATGGAGACAGTCTAGGTCAGTAGAAGGATTATATCCTTTACGGACTTTAGAGGAAGTGTCAGGAAGCAAATGCACAGAGAAAATGAAAAATGTAAGGATTTGTGGTGAATCAGATGATGACTATTTGGAGAATTTGTTAATGAAAAGTCCGCCACCTTACCATGAAGAAGCAAAAAGAGTTAACCCTAGCGCCCCGTTCTTAAAACCACCTTTGGTTCTGCAAGTAGTGCATGAAACTTTGTTAGAAAAAGTGCTACAGAAAAGGGAACAAGAAGCCATAAATAAACAGAGAAGTGAATTAATTCCGAAAATTTCACAGTTAAATTGGTCAAGGCTTCAGGACTCCTTTCTGGTAACCATAGGTACAGTTGTTCCATTATATGGAGAAAAACAGTCCTGCCCCAAACCTCCTGTTCTGACTACACCTGTAGTGCATCTCGAAAAGAACCTTTGATAACTGATGACCAAGCAAGTGAGTTGAGTCAGTGATTTCCCTGATGGATTTACCTATAAGGGAACCGGTGGATGATTCAGTCAGGATAAACACTCCTGGAACTTCTAGAGAGGTGCGGATGGAAACATCCTCCGGTACAAGAAGTGCTACTGTGGTAACCCCAGAAGAAATAGAGAGATGGTCCAGAGAAATAGAAAAACCAAAATCACAGCCGAAGGTATTGGATATTTTTACATTAAGAGTTGAATTAGAAGAAATGATGGATGGAAATGTGGGTTTAGACTCTCAATGAAGACAAATTATTTTTTATATGTCGAAGTATCACTCGCAATACTAAAACATTTCATGAAAAGTTAATGAGTGTGGCTTCTGAAATGGGAATTGATATTGGAAAATCTAAAGTTTTACAGAAAACTTACCAAGCTGAATTTTCTGACAAAGATTTAGAAAACATGAATGTATCAGGACATAAAGTGCAGATCAAGGAGTTACTATCGTTGTTGCAAAAGTGGGGTGATTTAGACAAATGGAAAGCTAGATGGGCAAAGAAAAAGGAGGAGGCCCAAGCAAAAAATGCTGCAAACGAATATTTATTAAAAGAACCCGAAAAAGTGGAAAGGTTGTGCCCGATGAGAGAAGTGCCCGGAGGAGGTTATGTACATGTCCCATGGTCCCGACAAGATATTTTGTCACTTACGAACGATTTCCCGAAACTCAGAGAGAAACCTGCAGAGTGGTACAGACAGGTTGGAAGATTTGCAAATTCTCAAAAGTGCTGTTGAAAGATTTAGATGGGTTATTTGACATTGTTGTTCCTGTGGATCTATGAACAGAATGTAAGATAGCAGTTGATTGGCCTAATGAGGAGTACCTTAGAGACCCGAAAACAGGAGCCTCATCAGATGAGGTTATGAATAAATATAATCAAGTAATACTATACTTGAAAGGGAAAGTACCCCCAAAGAAAACTGGCTGGACAAGAATAGACAGAACTACCCAAAATAAGGATGAATCAGTACATGCATATTATGAATGCCTTTTACAGGTATTTAAGCAGTACAGTGGTTTGGAAAGCATTGACATGAAAGACATGACCCATTTTATTTATCGATTTGTGTCAGGGTTAAAACCAGAAATTTCGCAAATGATTAAAGATCATAAAATCTGTTGGCAGGCCAAGCCGATAGATGAAATACTTAAGTATGCAAAATATTGTGGGGGTGAAATTGACAATAAACGAAAGAATTTAGAAGAAAAGGTAATGTGGGCACAAGTAAAATTAGCAGAACAACAGGAACTTCAGTTAAATCAATTGACAAATAATCAGAATCAAGGAGATGGAAATGGGGGTAAGCCAAGAGGTAGAATGAACAGAGAGGAGGCCAAGAAGAAATGTCCTTGTCAAGGGTGCGGAAAAATGGGGCATTGGAGAAACGAGTGTAAAGCTGTTTTGAGTAACCCTGTACAAAACGATAATTTGAATCCACAGACGCAGAATGGGGTGTCAAGGAAGCCACAGCAACAGGTAATACAGAACCAGTTACCACTTGCACCTATGCCAGATTCTGGGAGCCAAGCAAATTACAAAGTGGATACCACAAATTGGGAGGGAAGTGGAAGGAGAGACGCAGTGACATCACAATTTCTTTTGAGTGACAAATTTTTTGAGGAAGATAGTTACTGACAGTACCTGAGAGGGGAGGACGAGGAGTGCGTACCTGGCGCATCCTTGCTGGTAGATAACTCAGGTCCATACATTGAGGGAAAAGTTGAGGGAAATTATGTTACCTTTTTGTTGGAAACTGGCGCTACCCGTTCTACTGTGAGAACAGCAGACGTTACAGCAGACGTTCCAAACCTACCCCTCGCGGGAGAAGCGATCCAAGTAGTGGGCGTTTCTAAAAAACAAATTAGCACCCGCTACAGAACCCATGGAAACCAGAATAGGGAATTTTACAGAAATGCACAAATTTATGGTGTGCGACTCCAGTCCAGTGAACCTATTTGGAAGGGACTTGCTGTGCAAAATGAATTGCACAATCTTTTGTACCCCAATTAAAAAGATGCTAATGGAAGACCTCCCAAAGGAATTGCAGCATACGGTGAATCCTGAAGTGTGGGATTTCACTGGGAAAGATGTAGGATTAATGGCAAATGTTGACCCAGTAAAAGTGACAGTGAAAGAAGGTGTAGTTTACCCAAACATTCGACAATATAAAATGAGCCCAGAAATAAAAGCAGGTGTTGCAGCAGACATAAAGCGTTTGGTTGAACAAGGCATTTTACAAGAAATAATGAGCAGTCCATGTAATTCACCGATAATTGGCATAAAGAAACCGAGCGGGAAATATAGGGGCGTACAAGACCTTCGCAAAATTAATTAAATTGTCGTCCCATGTTGTCCAGTTGTGCCAAATCCTGCAGTGATTCTGTATCAGATACTATGGGGAGCCAGATGGTTCACGGTAATAGATCTCTGCGATGCATTTTTCTCCATACCTATACATCCAGATAGCAAATATCTTTTCTCGATGACCAGGTCTACGTTTGGAACCTTGTCCCTCAGGGGTACACAGAAAGTCTATTGATTTTCAATCAGAGATTGAAAAAATGTCTTGAATCTCTGGTATTGCCCGGACAGTCTGTCCTGGTGCAGTATATAGACGACCTGTTAGTGGCGTCTAAGACTCAAAATGACTGTGTTGTTGATACCATTGCATTGCTGAATCATTTGGCAGAAGGAGGGCATAAAGTGTCACCTGAAAAGTTGCAATTCTGCACCACATCGGTAAAGTATCTGGGGCACCAGATAGAAAGAGGTGTCAGAAGAGTTACCGCTGAAAGTATCAAAATAATCAGAAACATGAATCTACCTCAGACACAGAAAAAAATCTGAATGTTTCTTGGAGTTGTAGGTTACTGCAGGCAGTGGATTGTGGGATTCGCAGTCCTAGCTAAACCTCTGATACAGATGACAACGAAAAGAGCAAAGGACCCAGTAGAGTGGGATGACGAAAGCATGCCTGCCTTCTTAAAGCTGCGAGACTGTCTTTGCTCAGCTCCAGCCTTAGGGATGCCTGATTATTCAAAAAGAATTGCGATTCTCCTATTACCATGACTAGAGGATCTGGATTTCATTAAAGACACGGAGGCTCACATTATGCATACAACTTTTAATGCGTCTCCAAGCAGCCGCATACATCACAATTAAAAGTTTCCATAAAGAACATTCATAACAAATAAAGGGCATGAGCCAACAAGAGACTGCCTCTTTTAAATGCGGCTCTGAGCAGATAAGTTGCCTTTCCTTGTTACCTTATCTTATTATTATTATTATTATTACCTTATTATTAATATTATTTAATGTAATTTTGTGGTTTGGGCTATTGTTTCCCCTCTCTTTCCTATTTACCTCCATACCGATTTCCAATTTATGGAAATCCCCTCCTTCCTTCCTTCCCTTTGGTCCTTTTGACCTAGGTTGATTCATGTTTATATGTCTTACACCACTTGTATGTGTATGCCTTTCTCCTAACGGTTTTTTATTTTAGGCACGTGAGTATTCGCCGTATTTTATCATTGTTTAACTTTATTGACGTTAAATTTGTCACTTGCGAGGGAGGAGCCTAGCCAGCAGCCGAGATGGCCGCCTAGCGCCTCGGCTCCGTCGACCCGGGTGCCTTTTCCGATATCCTGACCCTAATCCTGCACCTCCGTGAACCCCACTTACCTCGGAGACGCTCCTACTCCCGCTGCGACGAATTCCGGCGAAAGCGGAGCGATCCCGGGGGTGTAGAGCCTCTGCTTCCACCCCGGCCTCTTGAGTGGCCACAGCAGGGACATCGAGTGCGGAGACGGCCGGCGGCGACAACAACAGCGGCGGCCGCAGCGGAGGGGGAGGAGCCGGTGGACTGACTCCACGGGCTGGCGCTAGGCTTTCTCACTGCAGCTTTCCTCGGCTTGGCTGCCCAGCGCGCCTTCCCTGCAACATTGTGTCGCCTCCACGTAATGTATCCCGGCCTCGCTGGATGAGGGCCGGGATTGCTTCTTTGTTGCACTCTCCCGCGACGGACGCCATTTTCCGCGTCTGCATTCTTGCATCTGCCAGTGGATTTCCTTGTTTTGCAGGCTCCCTGATCTATGAAGCCCCCTTTTGACCGGCTGCATTCCCATCCCAGTGCCAACTGTGCCCTGTTGACATTGCACAGACTTTCGGGGGCGGCTCGCTGACAAGTAAGGCTTGCTTCCATGGCGCTCCACAGCCGTGCGCACAAGATGGTGGCCAGTTGCGCATCTCCCATTCTGGATCCTCCGCTGGGGCTGCGTGATGTCCTAGACGCAATTGTGGACTTGCGTATGGCCTTCCGTGTCCTCACTACCGATTTGGGGGCCCGGCTCACTGAGATCCTTCCAGCTGGTCACGATTGCCCCTCAGCTCTGCGCACTGCGCCACATCCTCCATCGGTTGAAGGTGGATCACCCGCTCTGGAGTGTACCGGGGCGACGGATGGGCGCGCCTCCATGACTGCTGTGGTGCCCCTCGGCTCCGCCTCGGGAGGGTCCGGCGGCACTGCTTCTTCGCTGGGGCCGTTGCCCGGGCCTCGGACGCCATGTTGCCCTTCTCCTTTGTTCTCTGGAGACATGCTTCCTCGCATCATTCTGGACTTGCCGTTTGGACCCCGTCGGGCTGCTACGCTGGAACTTTCATTTGGTCTTGCGCCCAGTTGTGCGGATTTCGGTTTGGCCGTGAAGAACTCTTGTGCCCTAAGTCATCGAACTTTCAAACAATTTGCCCCGTCGCAAGCACCTCGACTCCTGCACTGGATTTCACCGGAGCCCTCCCCATCCACGTTGGCTGATCTGGACTTGGACCCTGTTGACACGCCGGTTCGAAGGGGACAGGGTTGATGATGTTTCGATTATGTTGCTGCTTTCTATGTGTATGGCCGGGACTGTGGACGTAACTTGTTGGAGGTACAGATCGATTAGGTACTAGGTCGGGGCCTGGGGTCGGGCGGCCGTGGGTAACGTTGCTATTCGTGTGTTCATTGCATCGGACATGCTGGATTGGCCCTCCTCCGGTCTTATGTGAAATGTGCTTCTTTTTCGTTTCCTTTTCCTTTTCTTTCTTCTTCTCAATTTCTCTTTTCTTACTACATTTCGGGTTTTTGGGGGAGATGAAACACTCTGCTAGGGGGGGGGGTAGGCCGTAGCCTCTGCATGTGTGTAGGGTGGGGGGGTACGTTTTAGTTGGTGTTTATTTCTATGGTGCCTTTTGTTCTTATATAATTTCCTCTTTCCTAGGCCCGTGTTAGGCAGACTGGGGGATGGGAGGTGGCGCGGTGTTGGTTGGGATGTTGCGTCCTCTCCTGGGGCATGCATACTGTGTGGCCGTCCTCTGGCTGGAACTTGCATGTTGCGAGCCGCACTGATTGATATGGATGTTTGTTGTCGAGTCCCTCCTACATGGACCTAGTTCTCTTCTTCTTGCTTGTATTAGTGCGGAGTAGTACGACCTGATCTTAATTGTCGCGATGAAAACCTTAAAATTAACCTTCACCGATCCTGAGACATGGTAATATGGTAATTACAGTGTAACTCATTTAATGCTTGCCTATAACGAAGATATTGCTGTGTCGTCGTAAAGTTGCATTGATGCTCAATTGTTAGCGTGGCCGGCCGGAAGGTTGTAGGCCCGTATTTGTACTGATTTGATGCACAATAAAGGTTTTCAAAAAAAAAAAAAAATTTGTCACTTGCCTTCCCCCTTTGTCATCCTTCTCTTACTTCCTGTCTTCGTGCGCGTTTTCCGGTTTGACTGTTTTATCTTATTTTATTTACATGTCAGTAAATATCGCGCTCGATACGCGAGTAAAACTCCCATTGTTATTCAAGGAAAGTACCTCAGCAAAAACGGCGCCACGTAGGCGCGTTGCCTAGGACCTTTCCTCTCCCTAGAGACGAGCATTGTTGCAGTCTCCGACGCGTAGTGCCGGTTCCCATGGATACTGTAGGCGCAGCTGATCGCGAGCGATTTCGAGTTCGTTACTCGGCCATCGCGATCAGCTGTACCTCGTTAGGAAGGCTACAACTTGATTTATTAATTTTATAATACAAAAAACCATTTAAACTCCGCCTCTTTCCTAAAAATAAAATTTTTAAAAACGAGATAGAGACCTTAATCACTTTAAGCTCTAACTATATTTCTAATTATTGACACATGTCCGAGTCTGATTCTTCAAAAAGAATTTGCATTATTCTGTGATGCACGTGACAATTGTGCATTGTCTGTTCTGACCCCAACTCATGGTTTAATGAGATGTCCTGTGGCATATTTTTCATCCACACTAGATCCAGTGGCATCTGCATTGCCAGGATGTCTGAAAGCAGTAGCTGCAACCTGCATGAGTCTTGGGCAAAGTGAATCCATCACTATGGGACACCCTGTAACTGTGTATGTTCCACATTCAGTGGTGATTCTGTTAACCAGAACACGTACTCAGTATTTGACTCCTAGTTGGCTGACTAAGTATGAGCGAATTCGTCTAGGTGTAGGGAATGTGACCATTGCCAGATGCCCTGTTTTAAATCCAGCCACACTGTTACCTGAAGTGAAAGGGGAAGTCGAGCATGATTGCATCGACCTCACAGAGTACAGTACAAAGCCCTGACCAGACATAAGAGAAGAGCCATTATTGACATTTGAATATGAGCTGTTTGTAGATGGCTCATGCATGAGACATGAAGAAGGAGGATTAAGTGCTGCGTATGCTGTGTGTACTTTGTGGGGTCCAGTGGAAGCATCCTATTTACCTGGAGTCAAGTCTGCACAAGTAGCCAAATTAGTTGTATTGACAAGAGCCTGCATATTTGGGAATAATTTGAAAGTAACCATATACACTGACACTTTGGATACCCTAGCACACGCAGATAATCACATTTAGCTTATTCAGACAAGTGAAAAAAACAAAACACAGAAATTGGATCGTATCAATTCTTTTCTTCTTTTTTAATCAGAAATCACTCGTACTCTAGCACCCGGCGTGACGACAGGGAGTGCGTATAAGGCACCTTGGACACCAACTACGAATTTGGATTCCTGACATTGGTCGCTGAATATTAGTGATTTATCCTTTGGATTTCAACCACTCACCACACGGGACCATGTGGCTTGGAATTATCGCCGCATGCAAGAATCTTCTTGAATGACCATACATGCAGCCGTGAACAAGTCGCATGTTCTAATGTGAACAAGAAGCGACGAAACACGTGTTGGCTTGGCTTGGAGAAACAGTGACCCGGACTTCGGGATTTCCGATTAAAAAAGAAGAAAAGAATTGATACGATCCAATTTCTATGTTTTGTTTTTTTCACTTGTCTGAATAGGCTAAATTTGATTATCTGCATGTGCTAGGGTATCCAAAGTGTACATTGTTCTGTTGGTTTTTCCAATAAGCGGTTTAGGGAGGCAGGTAGTTCTCCTCTACCCTCTAGCACCACAAACTAATATTCCCAGTTACATAAATAATCACTAGTGGATATCCCAATAGCGCCTACACACCTATCAGCTATACTACCACCCCTTTAAGAACAAAAACATATACACTGACAGTCAGTATGGTTACGGGGGTTGTGCATGACTTTGGCCAACTATGGATACAAAGGGAGTTTCTGACTTCTTCAGGTACTCCTATTAAAAATGGAAATTATGTAAAAGACTTACTAGAATCAATTAATTTACCAAAAAAAGTGGCTGTGGTCAAGTGTGCTGCTCACCAATCTGGAAATGACTGAGTGACAGCAGGTAACCGATATGCTGACCAACTAGCCCAGCATTGTGCCAAACATAAGATGGCAATAAATAAGAAAATCGATGCACTTGGAAACAGATGCCAACTTATGTTGCTTGAAAGAGTGAAACCACGGAAAGAAGTGAGAGATTTGCAAAATGAGGCAGAAATGAAGGAAAAGGAAGAGTGGGAGAAAATAGGATGTCGGAGAAGGGCTAAGGATTATGTCATTGTTTACCTTGAAGGGAGATCTGTGTTACTAGATTGTATGCTTGCTCCTATGGCTAGGATGCATCATGGCCGCTCACATATAGGTAGAGACGGGATGATTAGGCAGTTCAGACAGAGTTGGTTCAATGCGAGATTCAGGAATATAGCAGAGAGTATTTGCCAGAGGTGTGTAACATGCCAAAGAATTAATCCTGGTAAGAGAACTGTAGTGTTGCCAGGAAAGATTGGAAAGGCAGAAGGTCCCTTCATACGACTTCAGATTGACTTGATCCAATTATCCCCTTGCCGAGGACTGAAGTACGTCCTAGTCATTGTCTGCCTGTTTTCAAAATGGGTGGAAGCCTACCCTACTCGCAGAAATGATAGCATTACTGTAGCTAAGTTACTACTGAGGGAACTCGTACCATGTTTCGGTTTTCCAGTAACAATTGAATCAGACTGAGGGTCTCATTTTAATAATGAAAGAATTAGTCTGACCTGTGAAGCATTTCAAATTGAGCAAAAACTGCACTGTGCATACCGCCCAGAGACTTCTGGAGTGGTAGAACAACTGAATGGCACAATCAAGTCCCGATTGGGAAAGATGTATGAAAATTGCCCGATTGGAGTGGCCTGTTGCTTTACCTCTTGTTCTGATGGGACTCAGAAGCATTCCAGACAGAAACACACGCTTGAGTCCCCATGAGATACTCATGGGAAGAGCAATGAGGCAGGCATGGGTACCAGGTACAAGCTGATAAATATATCTGATGATTTAGTGCTCGAGTACTGCAAAGAACTGGCTGACCAAGTGCGTTCTATCTCTCACCAGGCTGGGGAAGACGCTGTCGCCAGACAATCAACTCCAGCACTACCCAGGTGACTGGGTAGTGATAAAGGAACATACTCAAGAATCTTGCCTAGCACCAAGGTGGGGAGAGCCACATCAAGTGATATTGGTTACTACCACAGCTGTAAAGTGCAGGGGAATTCCAAACTGGATCCACGCGAGTCACACCAAAAGGGCGACCGAACCTTATGCAATAGAGGCTGAAGGTTGCGCAACTGAGGGGTCTCAAGAAGTTGATCCCAAAGTAGTTGATGAAGAACAACCGAGCACCAGTCAGGATGAATGGATTCCAGTAGTTGACATACCTGCAGAATTTGTGAGAACCAGAAGTCAAACCTATCTAGATAGACAGAGTGATAGTGAGGATGAGTCAGGAATAGAAGAATGTACTCGGATTACAGAAATCCAAGTCAAAAGTAATTCTGAGGAGGGCCAGATAAGGAAAGATCGGTGTACTCAGACATTTGAAACTCCAGCCAGTACTCCAGAGTCTGAGGAGGGAAAGATAGGTATTAGGGCGAAAGCTCAGGCAGAAGACAATCAAGAAATCCAAAGACCGGAGCAGGACCAGATAGGGGTAGAAAAACGTGTTCAGGAATAAGGAGGCGAGTCAAGTACAGCAAACTCCTGAACAAGGCCAGATTAGTATCCAGGCAGAAGAAACAAAAGTAAGACCTGGACCAAGTCAGATAGAGAGGAATTCAGAAGTTGACAGAGAACAAGTAGTGCCACAACTGAACGAAAATTAAAGAGCATCTGAAGAAAGTCAAAGCACAGTGCTAGCTAAAAGACTCAGAAAAGGAGATAAGTGCCCTGGTTTTGTCAAAAGACAGAAATTTCACCTTAAAACAATAAATGAAGAACCAGAGGAAGTGAATGAAATATCAAGCCAAGCTGGACCGTCCACAGAGCAACCCAGAAGAAGGAGTCCACGTTTGAAAATTCTAAATAACAAGTTCAGAGGACCTGAGTGACCTACGTCATACTTGAAGATTTCAAAAATCTAGAACTGAGTGATGACGAACTGATTGTTGATCAGACTGACGAAGAAGTGAGACCAACTTGAGAAAGAAACACAGGTTAAAAGTCTGTGAAAAGTTTCAAAGAGGGGATAAAATCTCCTTTAGTCAGAAATGGATGATTATAATATTAACGGGAGACCGAAAAGAAATTGTTTAAAGACATGCTGTAGAATATGTACGTGTAGTATAGTAATAGTAGTTATAGTATGATTTGGATTGATATTAGCTATACCTTACCTAATGAGCAAAGAAATGCAGAATAACACTAATATACCTGAGCAAGTAGACAGGGGCGGCTGGTGACATTTGAATGTGGTGAGGCGTATACTGATTTGCATACTGCACCGTTGCAGGGGGCGCAGCTGTGTTCTGTTTTTTGTTCTTCTTTAAGGCGCCCCTAGGATACGCGCTCAAACAATGGTTGACAAACAAAGCATTTTGCCAAACACCTCGTGCAACCAACTGCCAGATACTTTATTATTTTGCATTCCTGTATTTCCTGATAGTCCGGGAGTTTGTTAGTCTCTCCTGTGCACATTGGCGGTTGTGCCAGCGGCGCCCCCTCCCTTCCCTCAGGCAGTGAGTGCCCGTTCACAACCGTCAAGGAACCAAACAGGGAGAAATTCAGCATTAACTCAGTCCTCATCTCACAGATGGCGAGGCAGCTCATTGGCCAGTGCACCCAACGCAGAGGTCTCAAGTTCTGATCATTACCCTATTTGCTTCAGAAGTAGATTAAATGGTATGGGAATGGTAACATCTAACTCTAAAAAAGCCATTTAATGTGTGATAATCGCTGTAGGAATGGTCAAGTATATACTACGAGTAAGAGTATGTATTTTGCATTGAGTCGAAAAATGGCGCTTCCTTGTGGGCCTTCTGGAAGGTGCATGTTTGGAACACAGGCCTTGGACTCCTCCCTGGTGTGATGTGGATGCGGGGGCTTTTTGTGCATCACACACTTTGAATTGCTTAACCCTCATCAGG
Organism: Lissotriton vulgaris; assembly: GCF_964263255.1. Classification (NCBI taxonomy): domain Eukaryota; kingdom Metazoa; phylum Chordata; class Amphibia; order Caudata; family Salamandridae; genus Lissotriton; species Lissotriton vulgaris. The sequence continues at coordinate 771,027,163 of NC_141685.1, read as the reverse complement.
TGCGTGACACAGGCTCCTGCGGCCAACCCTTCAGGGGGACCTCCAACCATTTAGCCCAAAGCCTGTTAATATTTGTGAGGTATTGAAGACATGAGTTACGCCACTGATCCCCATGCACCCACACTCTTTATTTAGGTCAAGCGGCCTGCAACAATGTACTTGACCCCAAATCAAAGTGCTTTAATTTAAATGAGCACCAGTAGTTGCTTTACATGAGGACAGTGAATGGACACATGACACTGTTTTATGTAAGAGTCAGGAGTCATGTTTAATTCTGTTGCCACTTGCCCTACATAATATATATATATAACTACTCACAAAAAGGGTCTTACTTTTAATTTCATAATCACAGGACACAGGCCAGGGTAAGGCGCGCAGGCGGGAGTCGGTCTGCTGCACCCGAGCCCCTAGAGAGAAGAGAACTTTGTGCCTCACCTACAGCACAGCCAGCGGCGCGCGCGGCCCGAAATGGCCAATCACTGCATGGTTTCACATGAAGTCATACAGTGATTGGCCAAATAAAGTGCGGCTGAGGGAGTGTGCCACCACCCATGCGCGGCATCCAATAATGGATTACCTACCCTTCTGCGTGGTGGACCAGACAATCATGGCGCTGCATGCAGCGCCAGGATTCGCTAGGGGGACACATTTACTACTCGCCCTTTTCAACCCCGGGTGCTGCGGCCCGGCTGCTGTAAGATGCAACACCCCCCTTGGTCCCTTTCTAAGGTGAAGATAGGAAGGTATGTGTGCGCGCATGCTCGGGCTAGTTACAGCCCAAAAATTCACATGCACAGTACTGCTGCAGCGGAGTGTGGACTGTCACTCAAGCTGCATCAGCACAACCCAGCCCCACCCCCTGCGCACTCCTGATTTGAGTCGGGTGTGTCCCGCATTCGGTAGGCAGCGCTGCAGCGCTTATAACATTCGTGACTGTGCTTGACGCCGGTGGGTCCATGTGGCTTAGTGGGGCTACGCCCCAATGGACGCACTGCGCCTGCAAGTAGATTCACCTAAGACAATAGATAAACATACACATGAGAAAGCAGTTAGTCTTAAGCAACCTGGAGTAGATTTAGAAGCACCAGATGAGGGAGACTTACATTATAGAAGAGCTAGAAATAGAACTCATTTAAATGTATTTGCTAATTTGTTAGCACATTATGTAGAAGCTATGGAAATCAGTGACTGCTACGTGTGCATGAAGTTGCCCACGTCAGTAGCTAAAGGGGTCACTTACCATCATTTACCACTGACCTATGGTATTTCATGTAGCATTTTAGCTAGTTTGTTTTATAGAACTAGAAAATTACAATATTATTATTCTAATTTTGATGTAGTCTTTTCTGAAGTTCCTTTACGTAGAAATTTAAATCGTATTTCTAGTACTAGAGACTACACTCACTTCATGGGTGATTATTTTCTAACAGTAGGATCAATAGATGTAGCCTAGGCTCACAAAGACAATCTGACATGTAGATTACAAGAGAAAGAAAAGATGTTTTTAGATTTAGTCGAGAAAAGGAGACAGGATTTCTATATAAAAGCCACTGATAAGTGGAAGATTCCTAAATGGGCTGAAAATAAAGAGTTTACCTCTAATGGCAAGACTCAAGCTGCTATGTTGCTGAATTTCGAAAAGAAAGGGAAACTATGTCTCCATAGAGAGAAAACTGATTATTATAACAATATATTCATTGGTTCCAGTGAATGTGAACACAATTTCAAAGTTATTAGGGGTTGGGGTTTCAAAGATGGTACTGAACCAGTATTCCCTTGCATTTATTACATTTGTGGGAACAAGGCCTATTTTTAATTGCCTGATCATTGGTACTGGAGTTGCTATTTTGGAATAGTATTCCCAAAAGTGTACCACGTAGGGAAAATCACTGGAAGCAATGAAGAAACTAATGGAGTAACTCGTAGTAAAAGAGCATAATTTGCTGAAATAGTAGGTGACATATTTAGTGCAATAATACCTTCAGTGGGAGTGGTTCTGAATACTCAAAGAATCTGCAAATTGTCAACAGAGGTAGATCGCTTATCGACTGACACTGCTAGTGGATTTTTGATGATCAATACCGAATTGGTTGCGGTAAGATCAATGGTTTTACAAAATCGACTTGCTCTTGACATATTATTGGCAAAAGAGGGCGGTCTGTAGAATGCTGAAGATGCAACATTGTTGCACTTACATTCCAGACGAAAGCGTAGAAATTAAAAGGTACACAAGAAATATTACCAATTTGAGAGAAGAATTGAAACCACTGGAGGTTGACAGTGCATGGAAGAGACTAATTAGTGGTCTCTTCTCAATAGGTAGTTGGTTCACTAACGTAGGAAAGAGTTTTGTAGGTAAAATACTGATGTCAATAGTGGGAGTAGCACTACTGATTTTAGGGATAATCATTTGTTGAAAATGTCGCAAACATAAAAAGACATATAAGGTAAATCAGAGAGGAAAGAAAAGAAACTTCAGTGAAATTGAGCTTGAAGAATTAAATGGGGATTTATACAAGAAATGAAAAACTTCCACATGAATAATGGGGAAAAGCCTAAAAGAGTGTTTGAAGAAATAGAAATGAGTAAATGTTGAAAAGTTGGCATCTGTTTCTGTAATTTGTGATGATATAAAATATCATCAAAGAGGGGATTGATGGAGCAAGGGTTCGCACGTAAAGCGCCTTGCTTGGACTCAATCCTCTCAAAATAATAAGTAATGTGTTAACCAACATGTTTCGTCTTGTTAACAATGCAAAACACGACATTTCTAGTAAGCTTAGGGAGCTGGCATATGTGCTTTTACTACTTGTAACTCGATTAACCTAAAAAGGCCGTCGCAAAGCGGGAACTTTTCTGCGCATGCGTCTGTCATACTCACGTGACATGACGCACTTACTGCTTGGTGGGAAAACGTTGCTTCTGCGCACTAGAACGAAAGATGACTGCTATATGTTCTCATGTGCTAAATGCTTGCATTGCTGCTTTTACTAAGTTGTTCGTTCTGCATAATCTCCAATGCTGTAGTTAAAATAAAGTAATGGGAATATTGTAGAGATAAGTGGTATACAGTGCATTAATTTATAAAAGTTTCTAAAACTGTTTCTTTTTGACTTTGCTATTAGCTCGTGTTCTGACCAATCGAGTATATTGATGTTCCATCTTGGGTCCTGAAGCTGGGCATGCGCCGAATTCACCCGAGTCTACAAGCCATGGCATTGAAATCCTGCCAACTCCCGACTTGCTAGAAGATGTTCCTGGGAACTCGACCTCCTGAACCTCCAAGAGGATGTCAAATTATACACTGTATTTACTATTGTAATTACTATTGGAACATTCATTGCCGGGTGGAATAAAAGTGCATGGGAAAATAAAATATTGGGCGGGAACCTTAATCTGAATATTGAAGAGCATGACCTCATAAATGGTATGGTGTGAGGACCTCTCCTCGTCTTTTGACCAATCAAATTGAGGGAATACACACATTTGCAACATTGGTGGGTGGTACACTGCCCTGGAAAATAGTATAACTAAGGTGGGCTTATCTAGTTAGATTGTCCGACTTGTCCAAATAGCTTACCTGTCACTGACCCAACGCACTCAATAGGCGATCGAGAGCAGAGGTGCTGGCGGAGCACTCTGTTAGAAGATCCGATACCCCAATCGGGGTTCTGGGAAGGAGATCGATAACCCAAACGGGGTTCCTGAGGGAGAAGATTTGCTAACCCAATCGGGGTCTGACTGTTAGCTGCAGAGAGGGGTGTGACGCTGGTGTTGCATTTTAGCTGTGGGTGCCTGTCCTGACCTGTGGTGGTCCTGTCCTGATCCAATTTGGTCTGTACTTATCCTGATTCTGGTCTGCACCTGTTCTATCCTGTTGGCACCTGCACTATCAGGGGTCCGGTTCTTTATCCCAGCCCGTGGCCAGGATTTGTCTTCACACCATTCTAGGTAAATATAAAGCTGAGCGGGATATGTCATTCTGCTGTTTCCCTCTTCTTACCCTTCCGATGTTTCAATGCTTAAAGAACATTTCATGATAATTTCACATCATCTTGCTTTGATTTAATTCTTTCTAGTTGATCAAGCTCTGATTAATTTAGTATGGACATTGACAGTTAAAGAAAATATTTAGATAAAGCGTTAAAATCTTTCCCGAGTCTGTGGTTATTTATGAGTGCAAATGTTTATTTACTACCTATTTTCTTGCTAACTCTCTTGATCCCTTAGGACTTTAGGTATCGGTGACTAGTATTGGTAAATCAAAGGTATAGGTCCTAAAAAGGTTAAAATTAAATCACTGGTATAGCGTAGGTTTACCTGTTCACCGTGTGTATGTTTTTATGGTCCCAGGTGAGTATGGCAAAATTCTTGGCAGAGATGAACCCGCGCTCTATAAGTATTTATTCCAGACTTTCTCCCATCTCCCTGCATCAGCCCTTAAGTCTACAGATTGCATCTCTCTTTTTCAGCAATATTAGAAATACTCAATTGGTGAATAGTTTTGTTTCACCTACCTCACTGGATTTTCTCAATTGCTGTGCATGAAGTCAGAACTACACCAAGTACTGTTCTCTAGAAATAACTAGTAGTTTGTCAAGTAGAACACTGTGTAGTCGAAAAGATTGTGACAATTCCCTGCTACCTTTGATCATATCGCGTCCTTTCTACCCTATTTGATTATAATTAATTATATCCTGATCTATTAGCTAATTTAAAACCACTGTTTCAATCGCTCCTTGAGATTCTCTCACTTCTCACATGTATTTTAGCAGACGTAACAATAGGACCAGATAGCAAATTTTCAAACTCTGCATGCTGGATATAGGACTGGTGTGTGTTCTTAGGTGCCTCCTTTCTTCTCACTTGCTATGCCTGATGTCAAATGCTATACAGCTAAATGTTTATCTGGGCAGATTTAGATTTTGCTTTGGATATTTGAAAAGCGCATGGTTCCAGAGGGCAGCAATGACTCTGAACTAGCTCAAATCGATTTATCTCCCTATACCCTTAACACATTCCTGTTAAGCACTTCACATTGACGGGATCAATGGCATGGAGCTAGCAGGAGCGCGCTCGGAAGTACTGAGGGCCATTGGACAAAACAAATAAATATTATGGAAAGTCAGTTTTAAAAAACACGGAGCACATAGATGAAAGATGAAACTAAGAACGGTCGTCGTTCTTTGCAGATAGAAGGAACACGACTGGTAAGAAGGTAGTACCCACACCTGCCACAAATGAATAAGTAGTGTTTCTTCTCGGCCTATAAAAGCTACATAATGTGCGTCACAGAAGAACAACAGCCAAAAATGCACGTTGTTTCAGTTATCAGCAAAGCAACTGCCACCGGCAGGGACACTTCTTAAAAGAGAAACAAACACTTCACGCTCACCCACGTTCAGATTTCCGTTCTCCTCCACAGTCAGAATCTCCCGAAGAAGCACCCTGGGAGTCGTAGTTTTCTCCTAAGGTTTACTTCCTAGCCTTACGTAGTGCGCGCCCCTTCATGGACATAATAGAAAGACTACAAAAGAGGAGCCTGCTAAGGCGGCCACCTTTGAATGGGAGGAGGTGTGACGGGGCGCTTTCAGTTAAGCAGTGAAAGTTTTAGTTGTGTTTGGAGGACAGTCGTTGTGCTGCAGTCTGTATATGCCTTTTTATTATTTTGTAATGTTGCATACATATTTTAAATCAGGTCAATCGCCACCGTGAGCAAAGCAAGTTCTTACGCCACGCTGTATATTATGGGACACACGTGTGGTAGTCAACGTAATGTGTCTTTCGGTATGACATTTCATCATACGTGTAGAAGTGCATCTTTCCGTTGCATCGAGAGTAGAGCGACCATCACAGTTCTTTCTGAATGTTCACTGTGATAAACCGTATCCATTTGTTCTTCACTATTTTATGTAGCTAAGGCACCAACGTCTTAGCAGGATGCATTGGTTTATTGCAATTGTTTATTTATTTATTTATTTATTATAAGTTTTGTATAGCGCTAGCTGGACCCGGGGGTATCAGAGCGCTTCACATCGGGAAAAACAAAGTGCCTTGATGGCGAAGAAAGTTTGATAGCTGTGCAGTTCAAGAGGATAACAAAACAACAAGAACATACAGATCATAATGATTACAAGAGTTCGTGGAACTATGAGCATCCCCTTACAGTTCAGGTGTCCTCCAGGAAGAGTAAAGTCTTGAATGTAGGGAAGTGGGATGTCATTCTGATGTGGGAAGGGATGGCGTTCCATATCCTGGGAGCATTACCTGCAAAGCATTTGCTTAGAGTTTTGCGTTTTCGCGCTTTCAACGGGATGAGAAGAAGCGTGTTGGAGCTTCTGAGGGTCCTGGATTGGCCAGCCCTTTTGAGTTTCGCAGCCAGGTATTCTGGTTTGCCTGTGTGGAGGGCATTTATATAACGCTTACTACCCCTGAGGAGGCGTCGAAGCGCTTTTCCTCGAGTAGCATGCTACTCCGGAACCCAAAAAGGATTATTCGTGAATTAGTATACTATAGAGAGGTACGAAATTAATAAATTTTGATCGGTGGACATGTGAGTTTGTGATTTGGTTTAAATAAGGATAGTGGAGGAAAGGGTTTGCATGTATATAGGGCTCGATACCTCTAATGAAGTGTTGAAGCGCTTTTCGTCAGGTAGCCTGTGGAAACGTAGTATTATGGTTAGAGTGTAGAATGTAGAATGCAGTGGTTTGAGTCTAAGGGGCAGATTTATGAGGCCCTTGCGCCTCCTTGCGCCGCAATTGCGTCACTTAATGTGACGCAACGGCGGCGCAAACAATGCGCCCTATTTACAACGTGACGCATCTAAGAGATGCGTCACGTTGTAAAGCCCTGCGCCATAAGGAGGCGTTCCTGCGCAGGGGGGGCGTTCCTGCGCAGGAATGCCTCCTAAAAGTGGCTGAGTGAAATCTATGAGATTTCACTCAGTCACTTTCTACGTCAATTCCTTATGCCTGCTTGAAGCAGGCGTAAGGGTGATGCACCATGCATTGAAGAGGTGGCTCCTGTGCATTGCAGGAGTCATGTCGCACTTGCGACATGACTCCTGCAATGCGCCGCCCGTACGCCGAGAGATGCGTCACGCATCTTCACTAACTTGCACCATGGGTGGCGGAGCAGTGGCGCAATGTGGCGCATGTTAACTGGCGCATCCCTGGGGATGCGCCAGTTAACATAAATCTGCCCCTTAGAATGTATTCTGTGTATTGTGGAATGCTGGTCAGACCTGAGTTGCATCTCAAGCTGGCAGCACCCTTTTCTTTACGTGCATTTTCTTATGAAATAAAGGATACACAAAGACAACCGGAGTCAGAGGAGTTACTACAGATTTGGCGACGAGGTGAATTTAAGGGCATTTTCTGGAAGACTCAAGATTCTTGATTTTTTTTTCTCTCTGTGACTGCATCGTGAGCAATGGCAAAACTTCGTTTTCAGCGCAGAGGAGGATATTAACAGAGTTGTTGACTAATGCTGGGCGTGTGATTGCGGTGAGCGAACTAACTTTTGTTGGTGAGTGTACCTTCACCCATTTTTTTGTTGTTGTCAATCTTCGACTCGCTCTTCTCAACGATTGCCTGGTGCATCTTTCAAACCTTAATCCCGTGCCACCCAACAAACGGACTTTGCGCTCAGCTTACCTTTGAAAGATTCTGCATTGTTCGTGTTCTTCTCTCTTCGTGTGTGATGCATAGCCTCTCCAGCGTCACCAGTGCATTGTGGGTAGCAGTGCATTGTGGGTACGCTTGACGTGACCCGACGTCAGGTCACGTTAGCGGCCATTTTGGAGGATGTTGCTGTAGGCAAACTGCGGACACATCGGAGCAGAGAGAAGCAAATCATTGAAGATAATACCTTTCAAAAACTATTTATTTGCTTGGAAGTTATTTTTACATTTATTTATTACATGAATTTAGCTTTTTCAGGCTTCAAGGGGTTGTTTTTTAAAAAATATTCGAGTGACATTGTATTTCTCACCAATTTGCTGTGTTGCTAGTTCAATTTTGTATTCAAGTATCTTTCAAGTGACATTTGCTTGGCTTATTTTTTTTTTATTCTTTCTCCTGGATTATTTTATTTTTTGTTCATTTTGAAAACTTTTTTACTGTGACTCACCATGACCACTACCAGTGACAGTTCTTCGGGGGAAAGATCATTACAAGGCTTGCACTTAAATTCTCCAAGGGAATTTCAGGTAGTACCGGGTGATCCACCAGTTGCTTGGTTAGATTGGAAAGAATATTTCCTCAATTACATTGCTAACTGGGAGGATGTTAATGGAGCGTTTACACCGGAAAGGAGAAAGAGGATTCTCTTATTAGGTTTGAGACCTGAAGGATTACGGATTTATAACCAACTGGACAAGCATGATAGAGCTGATGGAGACACTGATGTTTTTATGTCAGCATTGCTTGATTTAGATGACCACTTCTCTCCTAGTGTTTCTATTGCTGTCACTAGACATTTGTTTTTTTCAACGGAAACAAGAGAAAAACGAATCCATTGAGGATTATGTTTCTGCGTTGAGAAAACTGGCGGTGAAATGTAAATTCGCTCAGCTCCATGATGAATTTATACGCGACCAAATTGTCATGTATACAAAAACCCAAACAATTTAAAGCAAGTTGTGGGTAGAAGGTGATGGGTCTCTGAAAGAAATTATTGCCATGGTTAAGAAAGCCAAGCTATCTGAACGATGCGCTAGAGCTTCATTGGCCAATGAGAAAAAAGAAGCAGAAGTTGTTAATAAAATTTCATATAGTAGAAGAAACTATAAATTTCGCAGGGAGGTCAATGCAGGATCCTTTAAGAAAGATAATTTTGAGACAAAAAAGTTTTCTGAGTTGGTTTGTTTTAGATGTGGCAGTCGTTCACATTCGGCTCACTATCCGAAATGTCCTGGTAAAGCTACAAAGTGTTTGGTTTGTGGTGTAGTGGGACATTTTGCTAAGGTGTGCAGGAAAACAATGCACAAGAATTACAAAGGTAAGGTGGCGTGTATTCAAGAAACAGAACCTGAGGGCAGTTCATCCTCCAATGATGAGTGTTTAATTGCAAAATACTATAAGAAAGAAAGTTGTGTTAAATATTTCTGATGGGTCGTCCAATAAACCTTTGTGCCACGTTTACTTTAGGAGAAGTCATTATCCAGTTGGCTGCAGTTTCTGGGTCACCCTTCACGATTGTAGACCATCATGTTTGGGAAGAACAGTTTGTTTCTCAAATTGGTGGGTGGTTAGAACCTCCTGACATTGCTCCAGAGAGTTACACTGGAGAAAAAATTGACATTCTAGGTTTTAGAGTGTTAGTCTTTAGATTCAAGGGAAGACATGCCACTTGCAAATTGTATGTTTCTAAAGAAGGACCGTCAGTGTTAGGGTGGAAAGACCAGAAAACCCTTAATATTATCCTAGATCCTAATAGCAAGGAACAGGTTTTGGTTTCGTGTGATGGTGAGGACACAAAGAGATGGATTCTTTTTTTTTTTTGATTTAACATTTTATTGAAAAAACGATAGCAGAGTCATCATACAGTTGACCAAGCAATACAATACAGAATTAAGTATATCAGGCATGCACAGGAAGAAATCACTTTGAAGGATCATTACATCGTCTCGTTCCAGCCTTATCCATTGCCATTTCCACAGAGGGGGAGGTACAGATCTCTCCTCTAAACACGTTCCAATGTCCCCACTTTTTATCCCACTTCTTGGGGCACCCTCTGATCTTAAATACAGATTTTTCGGCTAGCATGCATCTATCCATTTCGGCCACCCAACCCACTAGGAGAGGCCTCTGGGGGGCACCCCAGTTCAATGCCACTGCGCGCTTTACCAACAAGAAACCCAAGGCTACCCACTGAAGCTCCATCTCGGTAAGGTCTGTAGGACCCTATATATTAAGAATCCCTTCCTTAGGGGAAAGAGGGATGGGCTTTCTTACCACCTCTGTCATTTTACGAATCGCCCCGTCCCAAAACTGTTGGATAACTGGACATTCCCACAGGACATGGTAAAAGGAACCAGGGAGGCCGCAGCAGCGAAGACACAAATCATCTGGGCGTCTTCCCAGCTTGGCTAAAAGGGGGGCAGACATATACGTTCTGTGTAGAATTTTCAATTGGCTCAGCCTGAAGCGGTGGTTGATTGCTGTTTCCCTGGGGGACATCAGTGCCGACCTCCAGTCGTCGTCGTCTAAGTCTCCCTGCCATTTGTCCCGTAGGGCCTGGAATGAGTTGGGCAGATTGTTGCATAGTTTACGGTACGTGCAGGATATTGCCTTTGTCTGGAGTGGTTCTGAGAGTAGCCTGTCTTCTAGGGGAAAGGCCTCCGGAAGGGAGGAGAGGTCTGGCACTGTAGTCGTGATAGCATGTGTTATTTGGAGGTACCCGAATGCCTCGGATTGAGCAAGATCGTATTTCTGTTGAAGATCGGAAAAAGTCGACAATTTCCCCTTGTAGATCAAGTCTCCAAGGGTGGAGATGCCCATCGTGTCCCATCTGTCAAACCCCTTCAAATGACAAAGGGATCCTAACTTGTATGAGGCCCAGAGCGGGGTAGCTTGAATGAACACGTCCGACCAACCTAGGGCCTTGGTAGCCCGGTGCCTAATAGCAATGGTTTGGGTCATGGGTCCCGCGTAGCAATTCTGGGGAAACTTGCCATATAGGGTGCCTAGATACCCTTCCCGTCCCGTCTGATATCGTTCTAAATGAAAGGCCGGGTTGGTAGGAGAGCCATGGATCCAGGAGTTAGTGGCCACCAATTGGGAGGCCCAATGATAGAGGCGCATATTTGGCAAGGCGATACCCCCATCGTACCATCCCTGAGTCAGTATATTTAGAGCTATTCGAGGCGCTTTACCATCCCATAGGAGGAGCCGCAAATCGCCTTCCAGACAATCCCAGACAATATCTGTTCCTGCACTCACTAAATTCTCCTTAAAAAAAGGGAATCCAGTTTTGCATATAGCTGCAGTACTCTTCATTAATTATAAAAGCTTGCTCTGAACTCCAGGTCTTTTCTTTGGGCTTCAAACCATCCCCCTTGATCTCTACAACTAACGGGTTATGGTCTGAGAGTATACGTTGAACTTTCTCTATTGAACAGACATGTAACATAGAGTAGGAAACAAGCACAAAACCGAGTCGGGCATGAACAGAATGTGGTATGGAAAAAAAATGTATCCCTGGTCCAATGGCTTTTGCCAATTCCATACGTCACTTCTCATGATCCTTACATAATACCCTTAGTACAAGGAACACCTTGGGTTTCCTCCCAGTGTATGTCCAGTCTATTTCAGAGCTCAGTGGCCTATTAGGTGGTATATTAATATTAAAGTCACCACAGAGAATGACTGGGAGAGGCCAAGCCACGTGTTCGCTGGTTAACTGCTCAAATACGTCCGGATCATCCAAAATGCTACCATAAATAGAACATATAAGTAACGTTTCTCCAGTCTCAGTTATTCAGTAAAGACCCATCGGCCAAAATTGTCACCAAAAATGCAAGTGAATTGTAAATTAGTATTACGTGTCAGGATAGCTACCCCTCGCGTCCGGGTGTTCTGAGTTTTACCCCAACCAGCCTGTATCTCATTGAATTTAAGAGGTACAACCGAGCACCCTCTATATGGGTGTCGTGGATACATATAATATCAGCCTTTAATAAACGTAATCCTGCCGCTGTTTTCCGGCTTTTTTTAGGGTCATTAAGGCCACATATATAAATAGTGGCTATATGTATTTTACCCATCCCTTAAAAATTAGGGTATCTACGTGCTCCCTTGTGCCATAAGCGGTGCGAGAAAAGAGCATAAAAAAGGGAAAGAGAAAAGAAAAAACAAAAAAGACAAGAAATTTGAATACAACACCTCCCCCACCTCTCCCACCAGCCTGCAACCCCCCAACCCTCTGGACCCCCCTCCCCCAACCCACCATCTGTGACAAAGGAAACCTGGCTCAGACAGAGCCAGGATGATGTCATCCAAAATAATTCCATCCCCACCGCCCCTACAACTTTTTCCGCCCAACCACCCTAGAAAAAGGATATAACACTCAGTTATTAAAGAGCTGCAGATCAAAGTGTATGCAACATAGCAACTAATACCCAAATCATAAACCATATTGCAGCATGAATGTAGCCTATTATATACTCTCAGACCCCATCCTTGGGTCTACCAGAGATATCCTTTAAATACAATTGAACCTGATTTTCTGAAATAAAGCTGCATGTTTCCCCCCTAAAAACAATCTTCAGTCGAGATGGATTCTGAAGATATACTTCTGCCCCAAGCTGTTGAAATGGGGCAAAAAGCTGCCTAAGCCCCCACCTTCGTTCAACGGTGGCATGGGCAAAATCCAGCCTAGTGAAAAAAGTCACTCCGTCATGTTCTCTTTTTGCTTGTGGGCGGGCTAGATCATATAGAGCATGTTGTTGCACAAAATTCCAAAAATATAATAGCATTGCCCGTGGCTGTTCAGGGGTATTGGGTGAGCGTTTTGGCAACATTAAAGGAAACCTATGAGCCCTCTGGATTTCCGTATCCCAGTCCCAAGTATTTAGTTTGGGAAATGAACCTCTCAGTAGAGAAACCATATATTTTCTGGAATCGTTCCCCTCGACTTACCAAAAAATAAAGATTGTTACGAAGTTGCCTGTTTTCTTGATCTTCCATTTTCCACATCATGTCTTTGACAATCCCCTAATGAGCAACACTCAGTGTTTTTAAGGCCACGATTTGTTTCAAGACTTTTAGTCCGGACTTCAACGGAAGCCATTCTTTCGGCAATATCAGCACAGGTTCTGCCCACTTTCCTAACAACACCCTGTAGTTTTTTTTGGCAGCAAGCCAGGCTCTGCGATTATCATTTTTCACCGCCTGGAAACTCTTAATAGACTGCAGAACCATTGACAGTGAAGCCATGAAGAGTAAATGGGCTGGGAACTTGACAACTTGAGTTCCACAGCACCATGATGGCTTTTCTGATTATAGGAGGTTTGGTAACACACTACTCCTTTCAATAAATCTACGCTGATACCAGTGTGGGATTTATTGTGCCATATACCCAGAGGGCACCTCAGAGGTCCCTCCTGAATCTCTACGAACCCTGGTGTGGTCTCTGACTGGTTGTAGTCAGCCAGCCACCACCAGACATGTGTCAGGACCCCTGGGTAGAGAGCCCCTGCTCTCTGGGACCAGGAACAATACACATCCTGGGCAGAGGTGTCATGCCTCCTCCCCCAGGATGGGCCAGTGCTCGAAGAGGGAAGCTTTAAATGCCTGCCGCCTTTGTAATGTGACCTCCATCCTCTGCTGGTAGAAGCCCCAGGTGTACACCCCTACTTTTGGAGGGAAAATTCGAAAAGACAGGAGGTGTGGCCACCTCTGCCAACCACACCTCTAATGTAGGAGAAAGTGAGGTGAAGCACAACTTTCAGTCCCTGCCATCTTCAAGATGGCAGGGACTGAAAGGCCTTTGCCCCTTCCTGTGGGAGGGTGGCATAATAGAGGGTAGTTACCCCAGGTAAGGTGCCCATTGGCCCTAACTGCTACTCCCCTAAACCGCCTTCTAAATTTATTATTTAGATGACTGCCTCAGACCTGGACCTCAGAGCTACATTGACCTAAGAAGAGAGAAGACACCTGCAGCAGAAGCCAGAAGACAACAACTGCCTTGGCCCCAACCCTACCGGCCTGTCTCCACTTTGTAGGTCCTGCGACCTGTCTTGCAACTATGACCTCCAAAACCCCTTAGAGGACAGTTACCTTCAATAAAGACTGCAGTCACCCGAGGAAAGAGAACCTGTCCAGATGAAACCGACTCCAAAGACTCCCGATCCATGCAGATCCGTGTTCCCAGCCTACTCTGCACCCGACGCTCAAAGCCCGAGTCGGAGTGGCTCACCTGTGCAGTGAAGTCTCCCCAGCAATTCTGACCGTGTGTCCAGTATTGGCTGACCTCTCGTGCCCTCCACAATGGCGCCTGCAGTGTGAATCCAGAGGGTCCCCACGGCCACGACCTTCTCTGCTAAGAAGACTTCAAAGTCCAAAGACACCCATGCACCCGAAGCCCCTGGGCCTTGGTGAGCAGAACCAATGGTACCCCTATGACCCCCTACATCCTAACGTATCTCTGCTGTCACGGCTGTTCCTCCTGCAACGTCCGGTGTCACACCTGCAGCCTCTCTACCGTCAAAAAGATCCTCATTGAAAAGCATTGAGCGCCCGATGTCGAATTTGCACCGTGCATCCAGTTACCTCTGTGGCGCTGGTGGTGTATGTTTGGTGCTGCTTGTGCTCCCCGTGCTTAACCTAACCCCCAAAGCTTGGCCCCCGCAACCAATCTACTTACCTGCAAGCAGTGTGTCTTCAGGCACCCCCTGTCCCCATTGGAAAGCACTAGACCAAACTACGATTTTTACTTCTACACCTGGCTGCCCCTGTGCTGCTGGTGGTGCAGTCTAGGTACTTACCTGAACCCTGTCCCTTGCTGACTTTTTTTTTTAACAGGTTTTATTTGATAGATTTCATACATAGTGCAGCACCCCGCACTTCGGAGGAAACTGCCAATCATTACAAGTCTTCAATAAAGTAGCAATCTTTACATCATTTTGTCAGGCATCAATATCAAACTTAACAATATGAACTCCCCCCTCCCTAATCCCCCAACCCCCCCCGGGATCCCCCCCAGGTCACACAACACCATCTCCCCTATTCTGCAAGTCAGTTCTCAGTCTCGAATTTACATGCATCCTCCATCGTGGCTCAACATATAATTTCCACAGTATCCTCCCGCTCCGCCGGAGGTTAGAGCCACAGGTCCCTATAATCAGCCCACCTCTTCCAAATCTTATAGTGCTTACGCGGGCAACCACGGGCTACAAAGATCGGTTGCTCCAGCCCCATACAGAAATCTAATCCCTTATTCCATACCGGAATAGAAGGAGCTCGGGGGTCTTTCCATGCTTTAGCAATATCTTGTTTGGCGAGGGTCAGGCCTAATAACAACAGATGCCTCTTATGTCTGTTCCCACCAACCTCGTCCATCACATGCAATAGACCCAGTCGCGCTGTGCGTGGGAGTTCCCACCCCAGGACCTCGGACAGAAAATCCCACACCCCTCTCCAGAATCTAGCCAGCGAGCTACAACTCCATACTGTGTGGATCAATGTCCCCACCTCCCTCTCACATCTAAGACAATCCGGGGATGCAATGAGGCCTGCCCTCCATAGTCTCTCCCTAGTGTACTAGATTCTGTGTAAGTATTTAAATTGGATAAGCCGCAGGCGCATCGCAATGGCTGCACCCCTAGGAGCCTCCAGTGTCTCCCGCCAGTCCTCCTCCTCCAGCACTCCAACATCCCCTTCCCATGACTCCCTGAGCCTCTGCAATGTCGTGGAGCAGTGTGTGCCTAGTGTCTGATAGATGCAAGATCTCTTTTTTTCTCCTAGATCCCTCATAAAGACCTTAGCTTCCAATGGACTAAACTCCGGGAGGGAATCTAGACCTTCCAAGCTCGGCGCAATGGCATGGCGGACCTGCAGGTATTGGAAAAATTAGGAGCTGGGCATGCCATACTTTCGGAGATCCTGGATGGATTTAAGTGTCGTACCTGACATTACAAACCCCAGCCTTGAAATCCCTATATTATCCTATCCCCTGCAACTCCGGAGGGACTCCAGCGCAGGAAGGCGTCCATTACTCCACAGTGGGGTGTCCTCAGTCAACGTGCCCCACCATCCCATGCGACGCAGCATCTGTCTCCAAATCTGGAATACTAGTTGAGTAGTTGAGTAGCCGGCGGCAGCCTCCTTCGAAGCCGTGCCGCGTACAGTATCTTATGCAGGGAATTAGAGCCCATCAGGTGTCTTTCCAGGGCATACACTGGATCGCCCCTATCCCCGTATCACCACTCATTTAGAACCAGGAGATGGGAGGCCTGGTAGTAGGAGAGGATATCGGAAGTCTCTAAACCACCACAATACGTTGAAAGAAAACACGTCCGCAATGCCACCCTCACCACACTTCCAGCCCAAAGAATTTGCACCAGCACTGAATTCACTTGGCAGAACCACTGGGGTGATATCGGATAAGGATGATTCTGCAATTGATAAAGCAAACGGGGGAGCGCCACCATTTTAAAAATGGCCGACCTGCCATAGATCGTAAGGGGCATACGGGACCATGTCTTCATTTCGGTCCGGACCCGGTCCCATACCGGCACCAAGTTGCGCTCCCAGGAGATCGCCAGAACCTCTGAGATAAACACTACCTAGCCTTGCTGACTTTTGACTCAGAAAACTGAAATTTTAAGTTCGATACTTACCTGGTTTTTTTAGAAACATTTTTCTTTACATTTTCTTAAGTAACAACAGTACATTCATGTCATCAATAGTCGACTCACCTCGACCCCCCTCCGCCCCCCCACTATTCCCTGTCATTAAAGTCATCACATTATGACCCATCACAGGCTTTACAGACGAACTCATCCCCACCCTGAGGCTCTTGTAGCTTGGTAGTATGCGGTGGACTGGCCCTGTTTCGATGTTTGCTACGGTTACCCTAGTCGCTTCAGAGCCCCCCATCTAGACCATGATATTTCCTCCATTTACCCCCCACTCTACCAAATTTCTTAGGGCATCCAAGCGCATTGTAGGTAACCCTTTCGGCTGCCATGTAGAGATCCATGCCCCTTCGCCATTCTTCCAGTTGTGGAACCGTGGCCCCCCCCCCCCCATTTCCTCGCCACGTCTCTTTTTGCTACCACCAGCGCCAGGGTAAGAAATATAAGTTGCGGGCGGGCTAAGTTGAAGTCATTAGTCATACCCAAAAAGACCACCTTAGGGTCTCCAGCACTTCTCCCATCTCCCTCAAGATCTCAGTCCAGTAAGTCTATACCATCAAGCAGGACCAGATGATATGATCGAAGTCTCCCCCCTCTTGACCACACCTCAGGCAGTTCGTATCTCTGGCTCGGCCCATTGTGTGTAGGCGTACCCTATCAAAATATGCTCTATGTAGTACTTTAAACTGAATGAGCCTCAGCCTGGACTTAACGGCCACTTCCCTAGGATGCATGAGCACTGTGTCCCAATCCACCTGATCTATTTCCCCCACATCCCTCTCCCATTTGCTCTTGAGAGTGCTTAAATTGTCAGGCATGTTGTTCATCAAAGTCCTGTATGTAAGTGATACTGCCCTTTCCTGTATTAATTCTTGGAGCAAGCGTCCTTCTAGAGGTGCGTACTCTGGGATTGTGTCCGTCAGGGTCTCCTCCGACCGCCATGCATGACGTAATTGAGCGTACTTAAAATACTGTGTAGGAAGCAATCCAAATTCCTATGCAAAACATCTCCAATCGTCGAGATTCCTATATCATCCCACTTCCTGAATCCCCTCAACTTATGGAGTTCCCTTAGCCATGTGCCTTGCCACAGTGGGGTCTGTCTGGTGACCTTCTCCCACCCCATGGACTTCGTCGCCCTATCCAACACTGTCAGTATGAGTCTGGTAGCCGGCAACAGTCCCGCCCTACCTCTGCCCCCATATGGATAGTGATTATACGTGTGGTTGCCCATCTTATACCTCTCTAGCGCATATGTGGGGTGGGACGCCGGAGCAGGGAGCCAGTCATTCACGGGCACCAGGTGTTCCGCCCAGTAATAAGCCTCCACATTCGGAAGTGATATCCCTCCACTACACTGGTGTCTTTGCAGCGTCGTTAGTGCAATCCATGCTTGCTTTCCCAGCCATAGGAAGGTCCTCAGCTCAGCATTAATCTCTGTGAATACTTTACGAGGTAGAGGATAGTATTCATTCTAGAATGCATAAAGAAATTTAGGCAGTATCATCATTTTGAAGATGACCGCTCGGCCTAGGGTAGTGAGGGGAAGGAGTCTCCACCTGCTCACATCCATCACAAAATTAGTCACTATCTTTCGTATGTTTACATCGTAGGAGCAGACCCTATTCATTGTCATAAAGCCTCCCAAGTAGGTAAAACCTTCCTTGGTCGTCTGCAACCTCTCAGGTAGAGGTGCCCATTGCTCCCGTCCCTGTGGATCATATAGCACTAACTTGTGCCAATTAGTCTTATAACCTGAATGTGCTCCGTATCTTTCTAATTCATCAAACAGCGCCGGTATCGTTGTCTCAGGCTGAGTGATATAAAGGAGAACGTCGTCTGCATACAGAGAAATGTTTTCCTCCATGTTGTCGTATGGTCCCCACATGAAACCTTTAATGTCCATATTCTGCCTGACAGCCATCGCAAGCACCTCTATAGTTAACGTGAAAAGCAAAGGTGACAGGGGGCACCCCTGTCTGGTCCCCCTTTTCACTGGGAAGTCCCCTGATAGAGTTCCATTAACCTTGACGCTGGCTCTAGGGTCTGTATATAGTAGTTGCACCCATTTTCGGAACTTTGGGCCAAAGCCTAGTCTTCCCAGCACACCCTCAAGAAAAGGCCAATGGACCGCATCAAATGCCTTTTCAGCATCCAATGACAAAAACCAATGCGGCTCCTTTCTACTCCCCACTTCCTGTAGCCAATTGTGGGTCCTCCGAAGGATGAATCTTGTTGCTCGTCCCGGAAGGAACCCGGTCTGATCCAGATGCACCAAATCCAGGATGACCCTTCGCAACCTGAGGGCTAACACCGTCACTAAGAGTTTTACTTCTATGTTCAATAGTGAGATAGGGCGAGACGATGAGCAATCCTCGAGAGGCTTGCCCTCTTTATGAATCGGTACTATCGTGGCCATGCGGAGGTCCAGGGGAAGACTGCCCTCCTGCAACGCCCCTTCAAAGAGACCCAACATGTGGCGCTCCAGCAGGTCTGCCGTTAGTTTAAAGAATTCTGCCGGGAAGCCATTAGGCCCAGGGGACTTCCCGGTTTGCAGTTTAGCAAGAGCCAATTTTACCTCTTCGATTATGATGTTGATCTGTAGGTCATCCCTGTCATTATCGTCCAGCACCGTAAGGTCTAGATTCGTCATATATTGCAGAGCGGTCTCTTCCGTCCCCAGGTCCCGCCTATCGTAGAAGAGACGATAATGGTCTGCAAAAGCTTCCGCTATCTGGGCATTTGACGTTGTCATTCGTCCCTGCGTGTCCCGTACCTGTTCCACCCATCGGGCACCTCGTTCTTTTCTACTCAGACATGCCAGCAGTTTACCTGATTTGTCCCCCACATCATACAGACGGTGGAGTGTCGCCAGGGCCTGTGTCTTAGCCTCCCCCGTCACCAGGTCCCTATACTGCCATTGCGTATCTTTCAACTGGCGAAGTACTTCCCTGGATGCGCTCGACTGATACTCCCTCTCTAGTTCTAGTATATGTGCCTCCAGTGCCGCAACTTCCCTTTGTCTCTTCCTCTTCTGCTCCGCCACCCTATTCTGTGCCCTATCCCTCATTACCGTCTTAAGGGCCTCCCACAGGACCACTTTGGAGGAGACAGAACCCTCGTTTTCGGCCATATAGACCTTTACATCTGCTCTGAGGCCTTTCAGTATCTCCGGGTTCTGTAGATCCCAAACCGACAAATTCCAAGTACCTTCCCTGCAAGTCCTACTCTTCCCCACCTCTATCAGCAATGGTGAGTGATCTGATATTCCTCTGGCCTTATATTCTGCTTTATCGTCCCTATTGAATACATGGAGGGCAAGGAAGACATAGTCCAGCCTGGAGTACACCTTATGAGCGCTAGAAAAGAAGGAATAGGCCCTATCCTCAGGGTGCAAGCGTCGCCACACGTCCATCAGTCCCAGGGTATCAATCATAGTATGCAGTGCCGTCGGTACCCGATCTCCCGTCCTGTCACAGCACGTCGTTGAAGTCCCCCCTAACACCTGTAGTGTATCAGACGTCTGGAGTAAAACATCCATGACGCCCTTGAAGGTGTTCACCTGGAGAATGGGGGGGCATAGGCTGACACTATCGTGTATTCCCTCCGTCTCCAAGTACCCCTCACTCCCACATAAGTTCCCTGTGGGTCCATCCATACCCTTGCCGTCTGGAATGGCTGGGTCTTCCTGATCAGTATCGCTACCCCTCTAGAGCTGGTAGTGAAACCAGCATGAGCAAGAACTTTATACTGCCCTCTAGCTAAGAAGCCACAGTTGTTACCCTGGAGATGCGTTTCTTGCAGCAGGACTATATCGGGGACTATTCTGTTGATATAAGCATTTACCAGACCTCTCTTGACCTTGCTGCCTAACCCATTTACGTTCCATGACAATATTCTGACAGCCGTCTGGTCTCGTTGCGTCTCTATCGTGTCACCCATCATCCCCCCTTTGTCGTCTATCCGTGTGGATCTCCTGTAGCAGTGGCGGTACAGTCTGGGTGTCTTCGTGATCGACTCTTGTGACATGACCAGCTTCCCTCTCTCCCCCTCCCTCCCTGTCCCCAACATGAAATGAAACTTAACTCTCCCCCCCCCCACCCCCCACCCCACCCCACCTCCCCTCCCCCCCATTAATCCCTTCTTCCACAGAAGTAGGAACGCCGGCGGAGAGGGTCTGTCGCCCTCCCTTGTAACCCACCCCTCTACCTACTCTTTCGGTCTACGTAGTGAGCACACAACCGATTCCCACCAGTACAACCTGAAAAATCTAATAGAGAAAACAGAGTAGATAAACAAAAGCTAAACAGTAAGCAAAGGGGGGGAAAGTCAACTTGCGTGTCCCTTTGGCGACGAGCTGCAATCAGCACTGCCTGGAGCACCCCCGTTCAAGAGTGCGAGTCCTGAGTATCAGTTCTCTGGTTATCCGCTGGCCCCGAGCATTTTGTTCCATTTATCGGATCGCCTCCACCAAAGGATGCATGGAGCGCGCGTCGTCCTCCTCTCCTCCGGAGGAGGAGTGGCCCCCCGCATCTTCACCTTCGGAACGTGCATTTCTCTCCAAGCAGCGGAACCTGGATCCCTCCGTTTCTCCTCTACCTGGTGAAACTGATTTCCTTCTCCAACGTCCTGACGCGGCACCTCCTGGATACGCAGTCGACTGCAATTGTTTCCTAGTCCTCGGTTTATTGGGCCTTCGTGCCTTCGGCGAGCCTCACTGGGACCCACTAGTCGCCGTCTTGAGTGCCCTTCCAGGTCCTTCGGCCTCTGGTCTCCGGAACGGAGGAAGCTCCTCCAGCCACTGCCACACTTCCTCTGGATGATTGAAGAAGTGCCTCTTTCCCTCAAAGATCACTTTCATTTTCGCCGGGAATAGCAACATGTATGTGAGATGCATGTCCCTTAGTTTTGCTTTCACCGCGTCGTAGGATCGCCGTTGTTTTTGCACTTCCTGGCTGTAATCCGGGAATAACATAATATAAGTGTTTTCCATTCGGATCTCTCCCAACTTTCTGGCCTCACGCAGTATCAAATCCCGGTCTGCGAAGTTGAGGAAGCGGGCAATGACCGGCCTAGGTCGCGCTCCTTCGGGTGGTTTTACCAGTAGCGCCCTGTGTGCCCGTTCGATCACAAAGCAGTTCGAGAACTGCGCTTCCGGGAAGGTTTTCCGCAGCCAAGTATATAGGAAAGTCGCCATGTCCGTCCCTTCGATTCCTTCTCTAAAGCCCACAAAGCGTAGGTTATTGCGTCTCGCTCTATTTTCTGCATTGTCCACCTTCCATAATAGTTGATGGTGAGAGGCCCTGAGCTCCGCCATTTCTTTCCTGAGGACAGTGAATGAATCTTCCGCTTCCCCAATCCGTGTGTCAGCAGTGGTCACCCTTTCCGTGAGATTACGGAAGTCCTGCCTCAGAAGTGTTACCTCCGAGCCCACCTCTCCTATCTTGACCTCCAGGGCAGCTCGTGATTCCTGAATGTCCGTCCTGGACGCCCGAATTGCCTCCATTAGTAATTCCGTGTCAGAAATAGAGCCAGAAGGCACAGCCTCTGCCTGCGGCCGAGTCGTGGCATAATTGTCCATGGTCCCTTGCCGGGGGGTTTTGGCGGCCATTTCTCTTTTCCCCATCTCTGAGAGCTTTTCGTCAGCTTAGGTGTGTATTGGCACTCACGGTTGATTCACCACCTCTCGTCCAGTAGATTCTGTGATGGTGCCGTCCCGTACGCTTCCGTTGTGATAGCGCCCGGATAATCACCGCCCCAGTCTGCTCATTCCAGGGTCCGCTCTTCCCGCACCTTTTCTGTCGCGCCCAGCGGCTGCCGCGTAGTTCTTGCGACGCTGTCAGGGCCTACTGTTAGGTCCATACATGGTGGTAATTAGCTCCCACACTCCTGGCGTCTGGCCTCACCTATCACTTCCACCATGCAGCGCGCCAGAGCCCCCAGCTATCCACAGTAGGCCAGTCCTGTATCTGGGCTCCGGTTGTTTATCTGTCACCCCGGGGCTCAGGCCCTCTCTTTCCCTATCCCCTGTGAAGCGCTCACCGCTCCTGGCCTTGGTATGGTGACGGGTGCTGGTATGGCTCCTCTGGGGCCTCTCCTCGCCTGTATCCCGGTCTCAGATCCGATATGGTTAAGGGGCTCAATATTGCGCAGCGTACATTCCCCTGGCCCTTGCCCGCTGTGCCACTATTTCCGCTCCTTCACCACCGCCTCTAGATGTCTCATCTAACCATCAGATCCCCTATTCTTACCGGCGTAGTCTTCTTCCTTCATTTGCGGGGTCTCCCTTAGCCCCTTCAGCATGCGTGGCAGTCCAGGTAACTTCCGTCTCAGGGCCCCGTCTCACCAGCACCTTGGTCCCAGAGTTGTTGGAAGTGAGTAACAGACCATGTAGAGCATATGTGCCCACGGCCTGCCCCTGTAGCGTGGCCGCCTCCTCCTCACCGGGGCCCACCTCTGCCGCCTGCCGCCGTGCTGCTTGGTCGGGTCTCGCTCTCCTGGGGCTGGGTTCACTGCTGCCTTTAGCGGGGCCTCCTCCAAAGCCCCCAATGCCTGGGCCGCGAAGCACCCCACGCAGAGCGCTCCGTTGGCCCTCAGCGCCCCAACACCTCTCCGGTGGTCCCCGGTCTCGGGCTCCGGCCCGGCGGCCTGTAGTGTAGCGTCTCCACCGGCACCTCACCCTGCTCCCTCACAGCACAGGTCTCCACCGCCGGTGTCAAGCTTTTCGGTCGTACACACTCACCGACCGCCGCCGGGGGGGCCATGGGGGGGTCCCACTACCAGTTCGGGCCCCATTCCGGAGCCGTCCGGCCTTCTTCTGTCCAGCCCAGGCGCTGCAGAGCCGCCACCGCCGGGCTGCGGCCGCACCTCTCCCGCCCTGTCGCAGTCGGCTGCACACCACTGACTCCTGAGCTCCGACCCGATCTCAAGCTTCGTCTCCGTTGTCCTTCAAGGTAGGCGCACTCTACTTTCTCGGGCTGACTCCGTCATTCGGCGGCCGCTCTGAGTCCGGCCGCCATTTTGCTGCTTCACTGCCGGCCGTTCTTCGGCTTCGGCTCCAGATCTCTCCGTCCGTGGACGTGATGGATGTCCACCGCGGACCTCAGGGCTCGCCAGATCTGTGTACGAACCTTTATGCACTCTTTTCAGGTATTTACAACTAGTGTTTATCGTCAGATTCTGAGCAGCTCCGCAGGAGCCACAGCGGCGCACGTCCTACCCGGCCATTCTAATGATACTTACCTGTTTAACCGCAATATTGTTTTCCCCATAGGATAACATTGGACAGTGTGAAAACATTTCTTAGTGTCGATTTTTGAAAGTGAAAGGTGTTTTTATTAAAAATGTACTTACCTTATTACGAAGAACTGGGTCCAACAATAAAGTACAAGCAAAGTATAATTTTTATAAAATTGGTCTGGATTTCCTTCTAGAGTCATGTGCCCATTATTGATCATGTGTGTGCATTAAATGTCTTACGCTCATCTGTGTTAGGCCTAATTCTGCTCGCCCACACTACCACTAATAGAATAGAGCACTTTGGCTTTTCCATTGAGCCTTGTATACTTTTGGGGACCCCCTGGACTCTGTGCACGGTATTACCACCTAGTGGCAATATTATATGCAGAGCCAGTTTCCTACAATAAGGTAGTTATCCGTGGATCTTATGTATGGGGGTAAAAAGTACCAACGTTTGGCTGCTTGAACAGAGAAAGATATGCAACCTTTATTTGTTTTCTTGTATAGTGGGATGTTGAAGCAAGGTGCCAATCTAGAGGGGAGTTTCCTTTGTTGAATGTATTTGGTGATTTTATTCCTGATGAAGAGCGGTCCTTTTCAATGTTTCACTTTGTGGGTGATACAAAGCAGCTTGAATGTGGCTATTCTGGCAACGGGTAATCAATGTAGGGCCTTCAAGGCAGGGCAGATGTGGGTTTGTGGCTTTATATGTTAGAGTAGTCTGGCAGCAGAGTTCTGAATACATTGTAGTCTTTTCATAGTTGTTAAAGATGATCCATGGTAGAGTCTATTGGCGTAATCGAGTTAGACAGAACAAGCAAGATTGTAGCCTGGAGCTTGTGTGGTAATCCTAGGTAGGGAAAGAAGCCTGGCACAAGTTTATAGTAATGAAGCTTGATCTTGCTAGTTTATTCACTTGGTTTTTAATTGATAGCATGGAGTCCATGGTAATTCAGAGTTTTCTTTCTTCCGTTGATACTTGAAGTGGTGTTCCCAGATCATCAGGCCAGGCGACGAGTCGGTCATCATTTTTCCAATAGTCACATGTGAGTATTTCTGTTTTGGAAGCATTCAATTTGAGATGGCTCCATGTCATCCACTGATCCGCAGATCTGAGGCAACTGAAAATGTAGGAGTTTCCAATGTCTTTTGGGCTTTCCAGTTTAAGGATTGTGTGTGTGTCATCTCCATAATTATAACATGTGAGGGCTAATTGATTGATCAGTGCCGCTAATGACTTCATCTGGATGCTGGAAAGCATGGGTGATATGATAGAGCTTTGAGAGACCCCTGCCTTTGCGAAGTGCGGTTTGGACAAGAAAGTGGGGGTATGAATGACTTTTTTTTTTTAA
The DNA here is from genome assembly GCF_964263255.1 of Lissotriton vulgaris. Classification (NCBI taxonomy): domain Eukaryota; kingdom Metazoa; phylum Chordata; class Amphibia; order Caudata; family Salamandridae; genus Lissotriton; species Lissotriton vulgaris. The sequence goes on along the minus strand of NC_141685.1, from coordinate 771,002,209 downwards.
GGTAGGATGTGATTCAGTCGAGACCTTCTTAGAGTCTTTGTATAAGAGTGTCATGGTCAACCATGTCAAAGGCAGCTGAGAGGTCCAAGAGAAGTATTACCGCAACCCCATTCCAGTCAACTGTGTTCTTAACATCTCCCAGATGGCAATGAGGGCATATTCTGTGCCTCTTCCTGGACGAAATCCTGTTTGGAAGTCTGAAAGTATGGAATTATCTTAATTGAATTGTGACATCTGGGCGAAAGCTGCTCTTTCTATCAGCTTCGCCCAGGAAAGGTCCATTTGTAATCGGTCTGTAGTTGTCAGGGTTAAGTGGTCCAAGTTTCTTTTCTTTAGTAATGGGTGTATGTATGTATGTATTTTTTGATCTTCTGGAAATATTCCCATAGTTAAGGAATTGCTGATGATTCTCTTACTGGTGTGGCAGCAGAAGTAGTTAGAAGAATGATTTTGAAGGTTGTGGTGGACATGGGTCAGAAGGGCTGCCAGTAGGCCTGCTTGCTTTCACCAGGTCCACTAATTCATTGTGTGATAATTGTTGGAAGGAATGCAGAGGCTGGTTAGCCTACTCTTGGAGGTTTTTTTTTTGTTTTAAAAAGGGTTGGTACTGGTGGTTTTTATTTGTTTTAAGTTGGAGTGCAACATGTCTGATTTGGTCGTGTAATGATTTGCCTGTTTGAATTCTTGAATAATGGGATGAGCTACTTCTAGGCAATTTGGTTTACGAAATTCGGTGAGAATTTGGTAGAATTCTTATTTGCACATTTAGCATTTTGAATTCTGTCTGAATATTATTTTTTTCTTAGCTTTTTTGATTGCTGGCTTGTAAAATCTGTTAAGTTTCTGTAGGTGAATTTTGTTGTGATTTGTGTTTGTTTTGAGTTAGGTCCGTTACAGCTTTCTAATTTACTGTTTTATCTCTTTTAGCTCTGTAATTCCCCAAGGTGGCTGTTTTCTTTTGTTCTGTTGTTCTTAGTAGTATTAGGGTATCTAAAGCTTTCTGAAGCCACTCATATTTTTGAATGGAATCTATCTATATCTGTACTGGATGTTAGTTGTGTTTCAAAGTGCCGAACGTTGTGTTTGTTCCACGGTTGATAGGGGGATGCATGTAAGGTGGTTTAGGTTTGTTGCTTTGTGTTTTATGTTGGAAAACAAGCAAATGGTGGTCTGACCATGTGACTGGAGTAATCATTTGAAGAGTAACTCGTTCTGGATTTGCAAAAATAACATGTGTCCGGCGATGTGTGCGGGTTTGAGGACGATCTGATGTAGGTTCAGTGACTCTAGGCCAGTGATGATTGTTTTTGAATGGGGCATATTCGGTTTGTCAAACCAAATGTTTGGGTCACAAAGAATGCACAGGTTTGAGTGTAGTGTTATAAGGTTTGAAACTGTGTCTAGAACCTTGTCTGGAGATGTTGCATTGTTATCTGAAGGTCTGTAAAAGAATAGGAAGTTCCAGGAGAAAAATGGTTTAGGGTTGCATCTGGTGAAAAGGGCCCCAGAACCTTGTATGGAGACGTTGTCAGCTGTAGTGATATTTAATGTTTGCATAAATACAACAGCTAAGCCATCTCCTCTTTTGCCTTTACAATTTTGTGTGATTGTTTGATAGCCTAGAGAAATGGCTTCATGCAACACTGGAGCCTCGCCATCTCCGAACCATGATTCAGTTATGAAGAGTAAGTCAGGTTGTGTGTCAGTGAGAAGGTCGGAGATGTGATGCTTGATATTTGAGAGTGATCAAGCATTTATTAGTAGGCAGTTTACAGAATGTGTTTTGGTGATGGTGTGACTTTGTTTTGTACAAGAGTGAGCAGGGTTTTGTGGACTTGTAGCTGGTGTGTTCTAAGTGCTTGTAGTAGCTGTATGAGGATAGCAGAATTGTAGCTTGTCTGATCTTGTCAGTGAACTGCTTCCCTTCACGCACTGCTCTGTGTGGTAGCTGCTGCCCCTAGCCCTTATTGGTCTGAGTTTGAGGTCCTCCTCCATCCGCAGGCAGCTGCCTGCGCCTCATCCCTGGTGGTCCAATGGGGAGATTTTCTGCTCTGCTGCTGCTCTGCCCTCTGCCTTCTGATCTCTTTTCCCTTGCTTTCTTTTTTTCTGTGCTTTTTTTCACTTTTTCAATCTTTCTTCTTTCTTGCTACTTTTTGCACCTTTTTCCCTCCGTGTCCCTGCCGCTGCTCGCCCCCGCAGCCTTGCCTGCCCTCCAGCGCTGCCTCCTGTTTTCCCACCTCCCCGCTGTCCAGCTCTCTCCCTCACACTACTTATGGTGCCCGCTGCCTCTGACCCTTGCTGGTCTGATTTCGAGACCCTCCTCCACCCGCAGGCACCCAACCACCTGTGCATCATACCTGGTGGTCAAGTGGGGAGCTTCTCTGCTGTTACTCTGCCCTCTGTCTCTTTGCCTTTTGCCTTTATGATCTCTTTTTCCTTCCTTTCTTTTTTCCTGTGCTTTTTTAACATTTTCACTCTTTCTTCTCTCTTGCCACTTTTTGCAGCGTTTTCCCTCCGTGTCCCAGCCACTGCTCGTCCCCCGTGGCCTGCCCCCTTCCAGCACCGCTTCTGCTTTCCCGCCTCCCAGCCTTCCAGCCCTCCCCTCACACTGCTTACGGCGACCACTGCACGGTGAAAGGAGCAATCTCACTGACCTTGTCAATGAACCGATTCCCTTCCCGCTCAGCTCTGTCTTGTAGCTGCTGCCTGTAGGAGGCTGGCTTAGTATATGGTGCACACTTATTTAAGTGAAAATCCAGTTGATCTTAGGGGTCTTAGACAACCATGGAAAACTCTCGAAGTGGTAGCTGTGGAGAGCAGCCTTCAGGCTTAGTCCATAAGGAGTGTTAACCATCATGCTTTACCAGTTCTGATCATATACTGTAGATTCAATGAAAAAGAACCACACAGTGTATTTATAAAAATATGTCTATTTATTATACAACATGCACTAACACCAGCGTGTGGGCTGGGAGCGCTGGACTTTGAGGCGTACTTCCTGGCGGCTCAACTCCAATGGTTGTCCTATTGGACGGCGGGGCGGTATATGGGAGAAACCATCACTGTCAATTAACCTATGCCACAACCGGCAATCCACCGAATGCTGCTCCCAGATACCAAACCTATACGGGCCCGACCCCTGCAGTTATCCATAGCTCGCACCTGTATGATGCGCATTCACCGCATGTCCAGGGCACGACCGCCATACTCGCCCTTGCTGCCTCTGGTGGGCTTTCCGTGCTGAGACGCATACTACACACCTGGGGCACTGCAGACCTGGACTGAGTTGTCCGTCACAGAGATGGAAACACTTTTTGAAGACGAACAACTAAAAACATACGACCAGATGATGGAGCAATATGATCTCCCCCCCGGACAATTCCTACTCCACAGACAACTAATAGAGAGTAGTCGTAAATACTGGAATCCCAACACTGGGGAACCCGCACCACACCCAGTAATACACACAATCCTCCACATGGGGGTGGTACGCCATCTGGTCACCTGGTTGTACAAGGCAGTGCATACACTGATCCTTCCGTCCCTCCAACCTTTGAGCCAGAAGTGGGAGACGGACATCGGCGGAGGGGTCCATGACAAAGAATGGAGCGTAGCCCTGGAATACCCCAAAAAGGTCTCTAGGAGTGCCGGATTCCGTAACATACAATTTAATGTCCTCCACAGAGCCTATCTCACGCCACATCGGCTGCATCGCTTCTTTTCGGACACACACTTTGCCTTCCCTCCGTTGCCAAACCCCAGAAGCAGATTTTAAACACATGTTCTGGGACTGCCCCACACTCCAAGGGTACTGGAATACAGTTCATCGGACCCTTGAGGAGGGGACTGCCATCACCACTATGTCTACATGGGAGGCATGTGCACTCGGCATCTTCCGCAGGCGGAAAACCGAGAAAGTGCAATACCGGTTCCTATCTCTAGCCATCCTCCTGGCAAAGAGGGGTATAGCTATGCACTGGAGGACCACCGCGGGACCACCGGAGGCAGCCTGGATAGGCGCAGTCAAAAAATGGGGAAAGGCGGAGGAGGAAATACTTCGAGAGGAGGAAGTAAAAGGGCACCGCAAACACCCTATCTCCATAGACTGGGCCCAGTTGATGCACGAATTCTCGCAGGTAACGCTTCCACCAGAGTCACAGGCGGCCTCACAACCCCGGAATCCGGTGGCCACACTGACCCCTATACCTCACTGACACGGCCACGACGCTTCTCAGATGTCACAGAGCCTGCTCCCCCATCACCCATGCTACCCACCCTGCAGAGGGGTATCCTCACATGTTCTGCTGCCCTATACCCTAGGACCAATAAAACCCCCACCCCACTCCAACGCAAATAGACCGTCCCCCCACTCCCCCCCAAGTCCCCCACCCACCAAGTTTTCCCCCTCAGTTACAATAGTTAGAAGTTGTTTTTGGGCGGGAGAAGATATACCCTCCACCACTAGTTTACTGGACGGACCCACTGATCCATGGGCCCTGACGACACATACAGCTATGCATCATGCTGACCTCGCTGGCGCTCTATAGGACAACTGCATGATAGATTGACGCGCCACAGGGTCGCCACACCAACATACATAATGGGTCATATACCGAGGCAGACCTATGCCTGCCCTGTGGGTAGGCCACGGACCCTCTCGATGTCTTCTACCGAACTGAACGATTTGCATCAACCACTCAGCCGATGCCTACTGTATGATGAAAATCACTTGGTGTGTATTGATGCTGTATCCCTGTGGACATATACGAATGTACTGTATAACTACTTTCATGTTGATTGCATAATGAAAAACTAAAACCCAATAAACAAATTCAAACAAAAAAAAACAACACGCACTAACACATTGGTAAATTTCTTACCCGGATATATCAACACAAATACACACAATACTTCAATTGGAAACAAGTAAGTAAGCTCAATACACAGTGGTCTCCAGTGGGGAGACCAAACCATATACTAAGAAAGTGGAATGCGAACTATAACTGAAGTCGGACTTGGACCAGGAGACAGCAGCACCCTCCACGCGCTCAACACCGGACGCCATACCGCCTGCCACCAGCCATTGCCGATGGACACCCAGGGCCTTTTTTCCTGCCAGAACTGCAGCTGCACCTTCGCCTACCACCGCACGACCGACAAACACCGTACCGACCACCTCAACTGCATCCTGCTCGTCACACATTCCCTCCACAAACACACCATGGAGACTGCTTAACTCCATCGACCATGACATCGCCTTCCTCAAAGAAACCTGGATGAACTCCACCTCTGCCCCAAACATCGCCATAGCCATCCTGGACGGCTACAATATCATTCACAAATACTGCATCAACAAACAGGGGGAGGCATCGCCATCATACACAAAAGCACCTTCCGTCTCAGCACCCACGTGGAACACCACGTGGCCATCATGGAGCACCTCTATTTCCTGGCCCGGACCAACCTGTACACCACCCTTCTCGGCACCCTCATCTACAGAACCACTGGACTCCACTCACCATTTAGCGATTCCATCTTCATCACACCCCATGCTCTAGCCTCCACAGACTACATCCTCCTCGGCGACCTCAGTTTTCACCAGCACAACTCCAACGACAAAAACACTTCGTCCTGGCTGAAGAACCTCACCAGCATCGGACTCAAACAACGGGTCACCACCCCAACCCACTCAGCAGGTCACATGCTCAACCCCATCTTCTCCGCCAGTGACAACATTTTCTTCAGCCACACCACCGATCGTCCACTTCTCCTTCACCAAATCCACCATACACCACCATGCCCACGGGACCATCGCAGAAGTTGGAACAAGATCACAAAATAACAGCTCTCCATCTCCCTCAGCAAAACCCCTCCACTGACATCCACGGATGCTAATACCTCAGCACCCAACCTCAACCGATCTCCAACTGCACCAACATTCTGGCTCCCCTGAAGAAAGCCCCAAGCAAGCGACACGCCAAGAAAGCCAGCTTGTTCTCTCCCACCCTTCTTGAGCCAAGACGCACCTGTACACAGCTCCAGAAGAGATGGAGGAGCAGCAAGACCCTAAAGACCACTCAGCCTTCAAAACCGCTGTCACCGTATGTAGGAAGCTGGCTCTGTCTATACTATACCAAATTAAGGTATAGTGTTCACAGAGTCCAGTGGATCCCCTGAGGTATAGCAGAGGCTACATTAGATAATCACTAACAGCTCTCTTTGTGGTAGTGTGGTCCAGCAGTTAGGCTTATCAGGAGGATGTGTTAAGCATTTATTGTATTCACTCAATCAAAAACTGATGGCACACACTGAATCCAGACCAATTAGGTTAGTATAAAAAAGGTATACTTATATTTTATTTCTAGAACCAAGCAGAACTTGGCACAGGTATGTAGGATATCCTTTCAAATGCAGACCTTTACAAGAAAATGCAATTTTGATTGGCATTGGAATCATTACCGGGTTGTGTCTTCTTTTAAAACAGTTCAGAATACAGTGAAATTACTTTAGATTACTTTTGTGTTACTTTTACTACTCAAGGTGATCTGCCTAGGTATCACATCATGGGTCTAGCAAAACACAGGTAAGTACAACAGTTTTTGGTTCAGAGAAAGTTACTTTGGTTTTCATACAAAAGGTAGATCAACACAACATTTTTGGAGCAAAATATTAACATGGATTCCTATGGAAGAAAAGAATGTTATCAGTTTGCAGGTAAGTAAACGACCTGCGAGAATAGGGGTTAGGGGTTAGGGGTTAGAACCAAGGTTCCCCAAGGTTCACAGAGACACTCAAGTTGCACCACCAGCAGCACTAAGGCGCCTGGCTGCAGAGTGCAGGGTCCCAATGTTAGCTAAGGGCCCTAGGGGGCCTTCGTCAGGGGCTGCTCGTGAGCAGGCCACTAGGTTGTGGGAGCAAAGCTCCTGGAGTTAGGATCAGCACTGGAGGAGCCAACAACCAGCACGAGAGCTGCACCTCCAGCATCACAGAGGCTGCCGGATGAAGGGGGCCAATGAGATATTGGGAGCCCTGTCGGTTTCAATTGAGATCTCTGGTTCAAAAGAAGTGCTGCAGGCTCGGTCAAGGAAGATTCCTGAGGGCGACCACTGACAAGAGAGGTAAGTTGGAGGGGTGAGGGATGCCTGGACACCGTTGATTGGGCCACCCAAGCACATGGTACATCGGGTGCAGGAGTGTCTTTGGGTGTCGGGGTTGTCACCACCTCTTGTCAGGGGGGAGCCCCAGGTTGAGGCTGGAGGTAATGGGTAGAAGGTTGAAGCAGGTCAGGGATCACCAGATCCCAGGTCAGGATCGCTAGGGAGACATCCTCCTGGGTTTGGGCTACTCAAACTTGGGCCGTGGGCATCAGGTGCGCAGTGGTGCAGAACCACAGATTTGTTTAGATCCAGGGTCTGTGTTGGAGTCTTTGGTTGAGGAAACCCGATGCTCATGGGAGACAGAGTCAGTTTAGGAAATGCAGGGTAGGTCCTCTGGGTTCTGAATGGCTGTGAAACACTCCAGGCCAGGGCATGATGGCAGGTGCACGGGCCAATTCAGTTCCAGACGGGGAGTCAGACAAGGCTGCATTCTGGCCCCCCTCCTTTTCACGATTTATATAAATGGCCTGGAAAAATCTCTGGCCAGGGCCAATGCGGACATTCCACGTGCAGGAGGAACGGGTATCCCGGTCCTCCTGTACGGGAATGACGCTGTACTTATCGCTCGCACAGGCCTGGGTTTACAGAGGCTGCTGGACAATTTTGGGGCATTTATGGAGTTCCTCGATCTAAAAGTAAACAGCAATAAATCCCATGTAATGATCGTAGGGGCCCGCAGGAAGATCAGTAAGGTTAAAACATTCAAATGCCTGGGTGCGGAAGTTTCTAGGGTCCCAGTATTTACTTATCTAGGTGTCTTATTCGACGAGAAAGGTAATTGGGGTCCCCAGCAGAAACATAAAAGCAACATAGTAGCAAGATCTACAACAGCCCTCCTTAGTTTTGCTAAAAGGTTGGGAGCTAAACCCTTGGAAGTTATGCTTAAAATATACAAGTCCAATGTTGCGCGATTGCCTCTTATGGGGCGTCGATATGGGGATATGGACCAGTGGGCAAAATACAATTAGTAGAAAACAGGTTCCTTAGATCCCTGCTGGCGGTACCTCAGTCGTCGTCGACTTTGGCCGTACATTGGGAATTAGGTCTGGGTTACATCACAGACCATCTAAAAGCAGCCCCACTGATCTGTTGGGCAAAGACGTGGCTCAATGAGGACATCACGCTCAATCACCTTATCCTTAAAGACTGCTTGGCCCTCAACAAGGCAGACAGAATCCCATGGCTGGCATACGTTAGAGCTGCGTGTGTCAGGCTGGGACGTCCTGAAATGTACACCGCTCCAGAGGGAATTAAGAAAGAGGATTTGGGATGGATTAAACACAATTTCTGGATCATGTTGGAGGCAGACAGGGAGGAGGTGGAGCTCAAAAAATCAGGAGTAAGAAGCATTTATGCCTTACAGACTTCGCCTTCCATTGAGCCTTACCTCAAGATAGTCACTAAGCCGTTCCATCGCTTTCTGTTGATAAGATTTAGATTCAATCCAATTCACTTCATTTTAGGAGATTTCCAGCAATGGGGTAAACCAGCTGATTCCTCACCTTGCTCATGTGATAACTTCTCGACACAAGACACCCTTCATCTAATCATTTTTTGTGAAAACTTTTCTGAGGCACGTAAAAAATTCTTACTGCCTATATTACGAGGAGCAGGGTTTCTACAGGTGAGGCCTGCACTTTTATATTTGCAACTGTTGAACACTGTGTGCGGGTCATCTTCAGTGTAGCAAGTTTTCTGGTGGCCGCAGCAAGAGTGAAGAACAAAAGAACAATATGCATGAATTAAATTTTTGTCCTTATAATCATGGAAACTGGAACGAAGGTCTTAGAATTTTTTATTGTATTTTAAATAGTAGTTTTTAGGCCAGGCGGAGACATTTGTTGACCAACTGTTTTGTATGAATCATTAATCATAAGTAGTGTATATACATGAATGTCTGTAAATATATGCCTTTTTATTTACTTGTGTATATATATATATATATATATATGTATATTTTTTTTAATCTATTTTATGCACAATGTATGTATGTATTGCTGCTTCTTTTATGATTTTAACTAATCGAAATAAAGAGTTTTGACTGACTGACTGACACTCCAGGGTTTCGCTGGGTGCAGATCGAAGTCAGGACAGGCCGGTAGTGCTGGGGCCAAAGCAGTAGTCGTCCTCTTCTTCCTCTTTCAGCACCGCTCTTTGGTCCTTCTTCATTCTTTTTCTTCAATCTGAGGAGGCAAGGCTCAGGGTCACCCCTTAATACTAAATTTAGGGGTGTTACAGGGGTGTGCAGGTTGGGACCAGTAGGTACCTTCATTGGGGTGAGTACACTCCCTATTATGCCACCCTCCAGTGGAAGTGAGATATGAGCCGCTCTCTGGTGGAGGAGACTGAGATGTGTGCTTCACCTCACCTCCCCCACCTGAGGGGTGGGGTTGGCAAAGGTGGGCACACCTCTCTCCCTACCTTTACCGCCAATTCTCCTGGTCAAAACCAGTGGGAGCCAGTTGCTGGTGGCAGTAAAAGGCAGGGTCAGCTAACAAAGGAGGCAAGCCTTTGAAGATTCCCCTTCGTGTACCCAGCCCATCCTGGGGGAGAAGGCATGACACCTTTGTCCAGGGTGGGCTTTGTTCTGGACCCAGAGTGCAGAGGCCCTCTACTCAGGAGTCCAGAAACCTGTTCGGTGGTGGCAGATGGCGGGTATCCATTTAGGAACCACACCAGGATTGGTCTTTTTTCATGGGGGCATCTCTAAGGTGCCCTCTGTGTGCATTTACATTAAATCCCACACTGACATCAGTGTGGGTTTAATGTGCTGAGAAGTTTGCTACCATACTTTCCAGGTTTCAGTGAAGTCATTATGGTGTTGTGCAGTTGGTAATGACCAACGCCCAGACCATGTATTCTTTATGGCTTTACTGTGCTTACAATGTCTGAATGGACTTAGGGTTACAGTGCTCATGTGACTGTACCCTCACCTGTGGTCTAGTGCACCCTGCTAGAGGGATGTCTTACCTAGGCCACATGTAGTGGGTTGCAGACGTGGCACACAGGGATGTGTGCCATGTCGACTCTTCACTTTTCTCTGCACCAAAACACACAGATGCAATGGCAGGGTGTGGGTGGTTAAAGTGCAGGGTCTCTAAGGGTGGCACAATAGGTGCTGCAGCCCTTTGAGGACTACCCTGGCCACAGTGCCCTTGCTACTTATACCTTTTATAAGGAGTTTACCTGTGTCCAGGGATGTGCTAATTGTGGGTACAAAGGTACAGATTTGGGAAGGAACACAGGTGCTGAGGCCTAGTTTGCAGGATCCCAGCGCACATTCAGTCAAGTTGGCATTAGGTGTCTGGCAAAAGGTTAGGGGGTAACCATGCAAAAAGGGCACTTTCATACACCGCACACCACCACCTCATAAGAACAACAAAGAAAGTGGCCCTACAAGAAAGGATCAACACTAACACATTCAACAATGAATAACTTTTTGCCATGGTCAAGGAATTCGCCAGATCGAGCATAGAGACAGCAGATATCCCACACTCCCAAGACCCCTGCAACAACCTGGTTACCGACTTCCACTGCAAGATTATGGAAATATATGACAGCTTCAAAAGTCTCGATAACCAAGACCCTCCCACAGCACCTGCAGCCACTGCACCCTACGACACTGGACCCCAACAGACCCTACTCAGTTGGACTCCTCTCACCACTGACGACACCCTCAAGATCATGAAGAGCATCCAGTCCGGAGCACCCTCGGGCCCATGCCCACACTACATCTTCAACAGAGCCAGCACCACAATCGCCCCTGAACTCTGCCGCACCATCAACTGCTCCATCAACTCCGCCACCTTCCAGCAAGACTGGAAAGAGGCAAAGATCAACCCGTTGCTGAAGAAACCCTCTGCCGACCTGACGGACCTCAATAACTTTAGACCCATCTCCCTTCTCCCCTTCCCAGCCAAAGTTATCGAGAAGGCCATCAAAGCTTAACTTTCAGAGTTCATTGAAGCAAACCACATCCTGGATCTCTCCCAATCTGGCTTCCGAAGCAATCACAGCACTGAGACAGCCTTCCTCGCCGCCACAGACGGCGTCCGTATCCTCTTTGACTGAGGTGAAACTGCAGCCTTCATCCTCCTTAACCTCTTGGCCACGTTCGATACAGTCTCTCACCGCACCATATGCACAAGATTCCACAGCGCTGGCATCCACAACAAAGCCCTAGAATGGATCCGCTTCTTCCTTACGAACACAAAGAGTCAGGCTACAACTGTTCCTCTCAGAACCCACAAAGATCAGCTGGGGAGTGCCTCAGGACTCTTCCCTGAGCCCCACTCTCGTCAACATCTACGTGGCCCCGTTCGCAGCCATCACCAGGAACCACAGACTCATCATCATCTCCTACGCAGACTACACCCAGTTGAGTCTCTCCCTCACCAATGAACCAACAGTCGCCAAGAACAATTTCCACAACGGGATGAAGGCTATCGCCACCTGGATGAAGAACAGCTGCCTCAAGCTGAACTCAAAGAATATTAAAGTCCTCATCATTGGCTGCACACCCTGCGCCTGGAATGACTCCTGGTGGTCGGCAGCACTTGGAACCCCCCACACCCACTGACCACGCACGAAACCTTGGCATCATCCTGGACTCCTCACTCACTATGAAGCGCTAGATCAACGCCATCACATCATCCTGCTTCCACATGTTACGCCTGCTCTGAAAGATCCTCAAGTGGATCCCCACTTCAAGTGGTTCCAAAAAGACGGTTGCACACCCACCATCAGCAGCAGAATGAACTACAGCAATGCTCTATATGCCTCCAGAAACTGCAGCACACCTCCACCAGACTCATCCTCAACATCCCCCGCCACAGCCACATCACCATCAAGTGCCTGACACACGCCTACAAAGCCCTACACAATGTGGGACCTGCGTACCTCAACCACTGCCTCGTATTCCACGCACCCAACAGAGACCTCCATTCTCCCCAACTGACCCTGGTACCATCCCACGTATTTGCAAGACCACAGCGGGAGGAACATCCTTCTCTTTTCTCTCAGCAAGCACCTGGAACATCCTGACTTTCCACCCCAGGCAATCTCTGGCTCTGTCTAAATTCAAGAAGGACCTCAAGACTTGGCTTTTCAACTGAACCACAGCACCTTCTACAGACTAGCAGCTCCTCCCACCAAATACGCCTTGAGACCCTTATGGGTGAGTAGTTGCGCTTTACAATACACCTTGATTGATTGATTGATTGATTGATTGATTGATATTGCATTCCTCTGCAAGCAGGATAAGAAGGCATTTTGATGGGTCTACCTGCGTAGGTGATGGAGATGGTGGTTGAGAGTCAGTTGGTGAGCTGTGATATGATATGATATATGATATAAAAACTTTTGTAGCGCGCTCTATTACTAAAAATAGTATCCTGGCGCAGGAAGATGAGGGCAAATCAGAGGGCAAAAAAAAAGGGAAATAGTTTGTGTTGTGTTGTTTTATTGTGCAGTAGATATGGAGATGCGAAGTTGTGAAGAGTGCTGTGTTGTTTATTTTGTTTGCGTCTGTTTAGGGTAGAAGGTGTATGAGTTAGGGGTGGTGGTGCAGCATGTGGGTGTTGTGTTAGAAGGTTCTAAATTATTCAATGATTTGGAGGCGGTTAAAAGAGAGTTGCTGTATATGTATTAGGTGTTAAGGGAAGAGAGAAAGCTTGGCAGTGGAGTTGGATTAAGGTGTGTGAGTGGGATGCACCGGACCCAACCCTAGACACTACTTCATGCGCACCTTATCCCAAACCCCGTTCACAGAAGGCTTTAATCTCCCTCATGGAGCAATTCTCTTTAATAGATGTTGGACGCACCCACAACCCTAACCACACAGACTATACTTATTACACCGGCTTTCACAACACGTGGACACAGATAGATTACTGGTTAACTCCCCCAGATATGTTTAGTTGGTGTTGTTCCACCCAAACACTTCCGCAAACGTATTCTGACCATTCCCCAGTACTGCTCACCCTGAAGATCCCACGCCCCGAGGGCTTTGAGAGGCAGTAGCGGTTTTCAAATCGAGCCTTAGATGAAGAAGTTTTCCAGAATGACATTTGCGAAGCAATAGAGGAATATTTTGCAATCAATATCGGTTCTGATGATTCTGCTGCAATGTTCTGGGAAGGCTTTAAAGCCTATTTGAGAGGCGTCTGTATATCTAAACATGCTGGGGTACTAAGAGATTTGCGTAGAACATTAGCACGGATAGAGCAAGAACTTGTGGCGTTGGACTCCACACATCTCTTGCTGCCAGACCCCAAAATTGATAAACAGCGACTGTCGCTCCTCGCGGATTATAGAGACACAGCTGACAAAGAGATCCTGTATATGGGGAAGTACCAAACTGCCTTGCGTTATGGCGAGGATGAACGCCCGGGAAGGGTCTTGGCCAAGATGATCAGACCTCCTTATCAAAATGCGTATATAGCTCAACTGCAAAGAGATTCTGGGCTACGACTTACGGACCTGATTGAAATTCAGGCGGAATTTTGACACATTTTAAGACATTATACACCCCAGGAGTGGGACAGGATCGGACAGGCCAGGAAACTTATCTATCTGAGGTGGCTCTCGTATACCTTGAGAGATATATGCAGGACTACCTTGCAGAGCTCATATCAGACACAGACATAAATTAAGCCATTACTGCCTTAAAGTCCTCTTCAGCTCCTGGCCTAGATGGCTTCACTGGAGCCTTCTATAAAGCCTTCAAGGATTTATTAATTCCACGGCTCTTGGAGGTCTACGCCTAGCTGCTAGAAAATCAGACCTTACCCCCTACTCTGCGCGAGGCGGTTATTATCCTCCTCCCCAAACCTGGCAAAGATCCTCTCTTATGCAGCTCATATTGCCCGCTCTCCCTTTTGAGCCTGGACTACAAAATACTGGCTAAGGTTCTCTCCACTAGGCTCTCCCTCTTAATGGAATCCATATTATCGCCAGCACAATCAGGCTTCATTCCCCACCGCTCGACTGCCTTCAATTTGCGCACCTTATTCAATACTCTTCATAGGATAAACCCTATGATCCCAGCTGCTGCAGTCCTATTGGATACTGAAAAGGCATTTGACTCTCTAGGATGGCCTTTCATTATATCTATTTTGCAACGGATGGGCATGCCGGCGGGCTTCGTGGCCACTACAGCGCTACTGTATAGTCAACCCACCGCCTGATTGAGACTGAACGGTACACTGAGTGCTCCCTTCACTCTTTCTCGGGGTACAAGGCAAGGGTGCCTATTGACGCCCGTTATTTATTCTGGCTATGGACCCTTTGATGCGTCATTTTGAAGAGAAACACCTACACAGGGGATTGCAATTCAACACAGGCCCGCTGTTAGTATCGCTATACGCGGATGACACTATATTGTACGTTCAAGACCCACAGACCAATGTAGACCCCCTTCTCAGAGAAATTCTGCACTTTGGTACATATTCTGGGCTTAGCATCAATTGGCACAAGTCGGTGATCTTCCCCCTTACGACCATCACAATCTGATGGGAACTGGAATTTCCATTGGAGTGGTGCACAGTTTCAGTTAAATTTTTGGGAATACATATCCACTTAGACAAGAACCAAATCGTTAGACTGGATTATGGACAGGCCATTACTGCCCTGGAGGAACAGGTAGATAAATGGCTCAAAATTCCACTATCTTTGGTGGGCAAAATGGCCCTTATTAAAATGGTCATACTCCCTAAATTTTTATATTTATTTCATAATATTCCGATTCCCCTACCAAATACTTTCTTTGTGACTTTACGCTCTCATCTAATACGACTGGTTTGGGGTAACGGGACAGCATGGGTAAAGTGGCGGATCATGACATTGCCTTGCGATGGAGGGGTATATGGTGTCCCAGACATGCAGTTATATTATCTAGTGGCCCAGTGTAGCTTCGCTGAGTCATGGTACCACCCTGATGCCAGAATTCCATATTTCTGCCCAGAATCAGATTTGGTCCGTCCAGACCCACTCACATCAGTTTTACCTACGGGTTTCCCCAGAGACCCCAAGGACATTCAACCGGCATCAACGACCAGTTGGCCATGGGAAAAACTTTGTTGTCTCACCTGCATTTCTGTCCTTTATTCCTCTGCTCTACCACTTCGGAATGCTAAGTGGTTCCCTATTACGGTTGAAACACTTGTACAGCGCACATGCGCCAAAGTCAATTAACCAAAATGGGAGATCTATTTCCTGGTGGCCACATTTTTGATCCGGATGACGTGTCTCGATTTCCAGAGACAACATTCATGGATAAATTTGTTCTCATGATATTGCGCTCTTCATTGCGTACTATCGCCCCTGACTTTCCGCTTGATCCCCCGTCATTCTCTCCACTCACCATGGTCATAGAAAGCGAGCTTAGAGTACACCTGATATCCAAGCTTTACTAAGCATGTGCAGATATCATTCCAGTGAACGATGATAGACTGTGTAATGCATGGGAAGAAGATTTAGGCTCCCCAATCTCAGATAAACAATGGTTTTTTTGCTGCTCAGTCACCAAAACAGTTTCAATTTACAGTCGCCATAAATTAATACACTTTAAATTTCTGCGTAGAGCATATATAACTCCGGCTAGAATACACAGGATGGACCCAGCAAGGCCTCACCACTGCCTGAAATGCAATGCCCCCGTAGCAGACTTCGCCCATTTGCCATGGACCTGCCCCCGCATCACTGCATTTTGGGTGCTAGGGCATAACTCTATAAGCAATATGGTAAACGTTCCAATGATACCCCTGCCAGAAATTGCTCTGATGGGATATGTGGTGCAATTCCCCCCCAAGATCCGCATATTTGTCGCCATCAGTCTGTTGCTAGCTAAAAGAGAGGTTGCCGTTCATTGGGGTGGGAAGGCTGCTCTATCTATGAAAAGTTGGCTGTCTAGTTTAGCCTCATGCTCCATGAAAAGTGAATTATATGCAACCACGACTCCTCCTGCCTCCAGACCCAAAGACATCTGGGGTCTGTTTAGAAACTACTTGATTGCGCAGCAAGCTGACCCTGTCGCTCGCAAAGAACAAGGCATTGTACCTACAGGGGTGGGGTAGACTGCGCTGGCGTATACAATGACCTCCATTGTAGGCAGGTATATACGTTGGGTTGCAGATGGCATCTGGGCGTATTTGGTTTCACTGTTTTGGATAAAGCTATACCAGAGGTCGCCACTACTCTTTGCCCAAGACTGAGGCAGATTATTGACATGAGTGTATTTAATTTTGATGGTATGGTCCTACCCTGATTGTCTATATTGTAATGGCCGTTCATTCAAATGGTGTATCACATATTTCTATGTACCTCGATATAAGTCCATGTTTCATGACTAACCCCTAGATTAATCAAAGTAACGTTTTGCGAGTCCTTAATAGGGAATTTTAAGGAATCGCTATTAAAGACTCGCAAAACGGGATGCATGTAGAAATTGCAATATTTTATGCGATTTCTACAGCTTCCTTATTTGCGATTCGCTAATTGCTAATCGCAAATAAGGAATGGCTTTCCCATTCATTCCTATGGGCCTAAAGGCCCATAGGAATGAATGGGGAGTCATTCCTTATTTGCGATTAGCAATTAGCGAATCGCAAATAAGGAAGCAATTTCAAGGGTGCCAGGGTGTCCAAAGGACACCTTGTAGCACCCCTGAAATGGCAATGTACACTGGTGTTGCGCACACACATGTCCAAGGGACATGTGTGTGTGTAACATACAACTTAGAAAAATGCACTAAGTGCATTTTTCTAAGTTTTCGCTATTTACCACGTAGTTAGACTTCGCGGTAAATAGCGGCCCTAGATTGCGAATTTGCAATTTTTAAATGGTTCATGAATTGCATTTAAGAAATCTCAAATTGAGATTCCTTAAATGCAATTAATCGCAATTTAGCGATTTCTAGAATTGCGATTTTTGCATTAGGGATGATGAAGCCGTTTGCGAGCCGAATTTACTTTGATGAATCTGGCTGTATCTTTGCTATTTTGTGAAAATGCTAAATAACGTTTTTTTTTAAAAAAAGGTGTGTCAGCGGGTGTATGTTTCTAGTTTGTGATGGAAAAGGTGTTGTGTATGTGAGATTTTGTCGTGTGGTGTGTGTTTTATGTTTTTTGTGGGAGCAGTGAGAGATGGGGATGATGTATTTGTTTTCTGAGAAGTATTTGTATGTAAAGTATTGTTGGAGAATAGAAGCAGCAAGGTAAAGGGGGGTGATTTGTTTAAGAAAAGAGTATATGGAGTGTGAGAGGGGATGCATAAAAGTTAAGAGTGTGTGTTTATTTATTTATTCAAAGTTTTATATAGCGCGAACATGACCCATGGGTGTCAGAGCTCTTAAAAAATACATAGTAGTAAACAAAAAACAAAATAGCAATAAACAACAAACGAATCATGGGGACACAGTGAAGATAGGAGTAAACAAGGTCAATGCAAAGTACTTGGATTAGACAATGTTACTTTGAGGACGTAATAAGCACATAGTAAAACAAGTGTACAATAAATGATAAATCCCTGCTAGTAAGGATTTAAGGTAATGCAACAATTCAGGAACAGAGTTGTTATGCTAGAGCTAGATGGAAAGAGCCGAGTCATAACTAACGGAAAATAGCAAGAATGGACTGGGTGGCAGCATGGGTTAAGGGGTGAAGAGGATTGAGTTCAGTTGTCAGCTATGGTAAGAATTTGGTCATAAGGAAGATCTTAGCTTTCTTCTTGAAGGAAGGAGTAGAGCTCATCTTCTGATGTGAGGGCGAAGCGAGTTCCAGATTCTAGGGGCCGCCCCGGAGAAGGCTCTGTCATAGGTTTTTTCTCCCGGAATAAGGGTTGTTTCAGGACCAGGTCGATCCCTGGTGCTCCCCTAAGGTCTTCCTCCCTCCGAAATCTTGATTTTGTTTTTGGGCAAGTTAAATCGGGGTTTTGTGGTGGAGGGCTTTGTGAGTAATACAAGCCAGGTTAATTTGAATTCAGGCTTCGAATGCAAGTCAGTTCAGAGCCTTCAGATGAGGAGAGATGTAGTCTATTTTATTGATCCTGATAATAGTCTTGCTGCAGCATTGAGGCACGTTTTTAGGGGAGCAATGGAGATCTTGGATAAGCCTGAAAGTGTTGTGCAACCATACTCAATCTTAGAAATGACTAAGGACTGTAGTGCCATTTTAAGGTCAGTAGGTGAAATTTATGGTTTCAATTTCCTTAAATAGCTCAATTGAAAGCAGGCTTTTTTGGCCATCAAGTTGATGTGAGTTTGCATGTTTAAGTTCTTGTCAAGAGTAATACCAAGAGATTTGGAGGAGTCATCCAGGAGGGGAGTGCAGCTTAGAGCAATGATCGACTTTGTCCATTCCTTAACATTAGCGGAGCTTTTGGGAGGAGAAATCAAAAGAAATTCTGTTTTTTGTGAATTGAGTTTAAGATGATTACAGGTTAACCAATTTAAAGTCCGCTTTAAGACATCATCCATTGACATGATCTCCACCACAGATTAGATCTTCATGTAAATCTGGGTATCATCCACATACATGTAGTAGGAGGTGTTAGTATGCTGGAGAGTTTCAGTGAGTGGTTCGACATAAAGGTTGAACAGTGACGGGGAGAGAGTAGAGCCTTGCGGAACACCAATCGAGATAGAGGAAGGTAAGGATAAGTCATGGTTGACCAAAAATCTTTGTGTTCTGTTCTGCAAGAAGGATTTAAAACAGTCCAGAACTGTACCTGATAGCCCCATCCTGTTTTCGAGTCTGGCAGATTTGATTTTCAAGTGTTAGATTTGATTGCTAAAAGAGATAATATGTGTGGTACAGTGGGTTGTGTGGTTGTGTTTTTTTTGGTAAGAGTTGGATCTTGGTGGATGAAAAGATGGAAGGCTAAGTATAGGTCAGTTGATGACAGAAAGGGGTCTGAGGAGGAATTAGAGCAAGGGGTGTGTATCTGGATGGGATATAGTTAGGCTGTTCGGTTTAAGGTTTAAACCTATATTAACTGATAAAACCTCACCGGAAGGGAAAGAGCCCTCAGCAGTGTAAACATATAAACACTTAAAAACCCCTGCACAACCACAAACTAAATGCCATTCAAAGAAAAGAAAAGAAAAGAAAAGGAAATTGAAGGTCCTTTTTATTTCTTCCTGAAGGGGCTAATACAATATAACTTTGTTATATAAGGTAGCTGTTAGACCTGGCACCATTGGGGTGGGTCTCCCTTCCATTTTTACTGTTGCCTCATGTATTTTTGCTGGTATTAGATGCTTTGGGCACTGTGCCACTGCCATCCAATGCCACAGTGCAAGTGCTCCCTAATGTAAATTGATGTATTATTCAGTGGTTCCATGTTTGGCTATTTGGTTTACTTGTCAGACTCTAGTCTAATGCACTTAGTGTGCCCAGGGTGTGTAAAGCCAAATGCTGCTGGTGGGCCTGCAGCACTGGTTGTGCCACCCACAGAAGTAGCCTTGTAAAATGTGTCTAAGGTCTGCCATTGCAGAGCCTGCGTGCAGTCTAGTACTGTCATGCTGACTGGGCAAGTGCACCACTTGCCAGTCCCTAAACCTTCCCTTTTCTTCATATCAGTCACCCCTATGGTAGGCACAATGGCAGGGTGCATTGTAAGTATAAGGTAGGACAAGCCCTGGTGTGTGTGGCATGTCCTAATAGTGAATTACAGCCATTTTCGTTTTTCACTATTCAGGCTACCTGTTTTTCACTATTCAGGCTACCTGTTCTCCAAAGGCCAGAATGGGCTGTTAGAGTTATTACATTTTATAATCCTAACTGTCTCAGAGACGATGGTAGAAATTCGAGTTTAGTATGCCTGAACTCAGAATAATAAAATACATCTTTTAGTAAAATTTATTTTAATATTCTGTGTTTGCAAATACTACTTTTAGAAAGTAGGTATTTGCTAGTCTAACCATTCAAACCTGCCTCTGCTAGGTTGTGTATTCCTAGTCTGGTTTTGTGAGTGACATGGCTGGGGAATTCCAGGAGACAGGCTGAGTCACCCAGTGGTGAATAGAGAGATCTGCATCTAGATGGGAGGGAGTAGTTGCACCTGAACCTTGAATAGGGCTATGCCTGCCTTCCACAATGCTGGCTTCACCCCCTGGGGAGTGGCTGATGTCTCTGCCCTGCTCACTGAAAGAAGAGAAGGCGTCCTGTAAACAAAGTGCTCCAGGACTGTACTTGCCTTCCACAATGCTGGCTTCACCTCCTGTGGGGCTTCTGTGAAAGGAAAGGAGAAGTCTCGTAAATAGAGTGCTTCAGAACTGGTTTGGGCTGGGCAAAGGACCCTCTCCCATCAGAGAACAAAGGATTTTGGGGTATAAATATTGGGACCCTGATCCCATGAAATTAGATCACTTTGGACTACAAGAAGAAACCTTTACTGAGGAGAGGAACCTGAAGAGACTGAGGAGAGACTATTCCCAAGCTGAAGTGCTGCTTGGGGGATTGGCCTGCAGTGGTTGCTTTACTGCCAAAGGAAGGAGAAATGAACTTTGTGTACTTTGCTTTCAACTTGTGAAGGATCTCCAAGGGCTTGGAAAAGAGCTTGCCTCCTGCTGAAGTCTCAGGGACAACAGACTACACCCCCCCCCCAGCTTCCCAGAGTTCTTTTGGAAGTGCCTGCTGCTGTTTTGGGCCTTCTGAGGAACTGCGTGTCGCAAGGAGCTGGAAGCGCAACTCAGCGAGAAGAAGCCTGTTGCCGTCGCTGTGCCTGCCGTCGCAACTCCGAAGGAGGGTGTCACCACTGGAACTGTCGCACTGCACCGCATCGGAGAGAAGCATGCCGCAATGAAGAAGAAGCATGTCGCCTTCGCTGCTGCTGCTGCCGTCGCAACTCCGAAGGAGGGTGTCACCGCTGTAGTTGTCGCACTGCACCGCATCAGGAGAAGAATCTCGCAACGAGGTCGAAGCGTGTCGCCGTCGCTGTGCCTGCCGTCGCAACTCTGAAGGAGGGTGTCACCGCTGGAACTGTCGCATTGCACCGCATCGACCAAGAGCACCTCGCATCCCCAAGAAGCGTGCCGCCGTCGGAGCTGCTGCTGTCACATCTTGGATGTCGCTCGCTGTAGTTGTCGCATCGAACGGAAGCTCCGCGCATCGTGGGAGAAGACCATGGCCGCTGGAGCTGTTGTCAACGCATCGTAAGGGTGTCGCCGCTGCAGTCCATGCATCGAACCGCAAACTTCTCACATCCCAGAGAACCGTGCCGCATCTAGAAGATCTTCACGTCTTTATTTCTTTGTATCTAAACTTTGCCGCGTTTCCCATCGCGGCGACATTGCTTGTCGTGGAAGCGCAACGCAACTTAAGGTACATTGAGTGTCGCATCTAAGAACTGAACTGAACTAAGCTTAAACCTACCATCTTAAAAGTAATCCTAGTGTTTATTTTGTCGCTTATGGTCTTTTGGTAACTCTATATAAAGTCTACTTATTTTTTTATATAAAACCTGTGCGGTGTCCATTTGTAGTGTTGTCATTGGGTTACTGTATGTGGTCACAACTGCTTAACTTACAACGCCTCTGAAGTAAAGCCCTTCTGCTCGTGCCAAGCTACCAAGGGGGTGAGCAGGGGTTATTTTAGGAGTGTAATCCCCTTATCCTGACTAGAGGAGAGGGTCCCTATTTGTCACAAGTACCTACCTGTGCCAACTAGAGACCCCCAAATCTAACAGTAGCAGTAAGAAAGACTGGGCTAACATTATTCTGCTTGAGGTTTGTTGTTTAGTATTGTCAATAAAATATTATTTCTTCTTCCTTTTTTCCATTGTATGGTCTTTATCTAAAGATACGGGGGTTAGAAGCATGTTTTAGCTGTTGTTTAATTATTTTATAAACTGTAGAGAATCAGGAAATATTAAAATCATATTTGATTTTTGTGCTATGCTTGCGTCTTTCACTGATAGGAAAAATGTAGGCTTCATAACAATCTTTCCCAATATGTACCATCACATTTACACACAGAGAATGTTAAAAACCCTTGATACATCAGCCCACTTTTCTAGTGAGTTAGTATTAATTGTAGGTGAATTTCCAAACATCCCAGGCTTTAAACATTCCATGCAAGGTATAGTGACAGGTATATGTGAAAAGAGTACAGTCACAAAGCATCTGGGATACTGGTGATAACATGACACCAGACGTTAGGAAAACATGGAACGCAGCGTCACTTGAAATGCTGCTGCAAAAAGTTCTTACCAAATTCAACAAAGATTGGAGTGATTTTGTTTGTATTTGCAGTCATTCAGCTATGTATATGAAAAAAGTTGTGTTATGACCTGTTAAAATCGATATCTGAGCTGAAGTGCTTCCCTGTAACAGATCCTTGCCACTTATTAGATGGTATACTGAAAGCATCTTTATAATCTTCAGAGTTAATGAAGAATGCTATTGCCTTTTAAGTCCATTCTGATGCGCTTTTTTGTTATGCACGGAAACTAAAACGCGAATATTTCTCATGTTGTGCTTTGTGTGACATCAACGAAAGAGTCATCCCAACTGTGTCACTTAGCTGGTAGTTCTCAGTCCTAGAGGCCATGAATGCTTCATTATCCATGGGGCAACCGTTTACAGAACTTTTGTTGAGTGATGATGCCAAAGGCAAGAAATGTGACGATCTTTGGTCACATTTTCATTGTGATTTGAAAAAAGTACACTCGACTGCATTCTTTTTTTTTTTACAGGAAAGTATGACTGCTGTAGTGGACATAATAAAAAAGAGTCTCAAAAACACTCTTGTCTACCAAGTGTTTAGCACAATTGGTGTAGATGTGAAACATCTCTTTGAGAGTAGGCTTGGCGACACTTTTAGCGACTTTGGCACTGCAACATATTCAATGTTAGAGTCCTTGCCACTTAGTAAACAAATAAATGTTAAGGAGCAATTCAGGAACTTTTAATTTACAATGCATGAAAAATAGCCGTTGACCAACCATGGCATTTGAAGTCAATGTATCCTCACTGTGGTACTCTGCACAAGTTATAAATCCCTTCTGTAAAGGGAAACTTTCTCTGGAGTTTCAAAAGTGCTGCCTCATTTTTGACTGCTTCAATAACTCTGAGGGCATATGCGCCCAGTTCAACGCATATGTTGCAGAACCTGTTGCAGAGAATCACAATCTTCAGGTGCACTGGTATTGACATGGAAAGCTATGTCAGTGGCCAGAGGTACCAAATTGTATACTGGTCATTTTGGTGTTGCTTATCTCAAGTGCCAACGTTGGGAGGGCCTTTCACAGATAAAAGTTTACATGGGAAGGAAAGAGTGAGCGTGCATGACCAAAGACTCACTGAAGAAGTATTGTATGGTGTACTATGATAAGTTTGATTTGTAAAAATGTATTTGGACCTCATTTACACTGTACATACACTGTGTATATACCATGCAGTATCTGTGCTGAAAGCAAACAAAAATAAACGCTAAAAGTTCCATAAACACCTGAAAAACACTGTTTCTGTTGTTTTTAATGGTGCGAAAATGTGTAACTACTGATAACCACTGCTTTTTAAGGTATTGAAATCACTTGAAAACACTGAAAGAAAAACCACCAGAATTGTCCAAAAATCGAAACTGAAAACAGGAAAGCCTAGATATAGTTATGTATGGTGTGGATTTGGGTGTGTTGGTGATGAGTGGCTTGGGTAATGGTATAGGATAGAGTGGTTTTTTGTGGGTGAGTGAAGGTGCAATTGTATGGTAATTGGGGTAGAAGGGTACATAGTTGTCGTTTTGGGGTTTTGTAGTGGGTGCTGAGACGCTGAAATGTCTGCAGGGTTTGTTTGTAGTAAATGGGTAGAGTACATTTGCTGTGAGTGTGTTAATCTGGTTGTGGAGGGGTTAACCCCTTCGCCGCGGCGCGAATTCCGCCGCAGCGCCGGGGGGCTAAGAGGTGGGCGTGGCGCTGCGGTGCTCATGACGGCTCCTGGCCGTCATAAATCACAGTGGGCGTGTGCTCATGACGGCCGGGAGCTGTCCAAACTCCATCCACTAATTAATTCCCCCGCACAGGCGGGGAATTAACACCGCGTTGGAGGAGCGGCAATGTTCGGATGGCTCCCGGCCGTCATGAGCACACGCCTACCGTGACTCATGATAGCCGGGAGCCGTCATGAGCACCGAAGAGGTTAAGGTACTTACTGGTGCTGTTGTTTGGAGATGTTATGACAACTTTTGCCCCCAGGGCCACTGCACCATTTCAATCATGACCCTATTGCCTGCAAGATAACTGCACTTGTGACTGCCTGTTTAGTGGTAAAAGATAGCAATATTAGGTGTTTAGTGGTGTGCATTGACCTTTTGTTCCTGGTGCCACTGCACCAGCTGCACCATTCAAATCATGCCCCTTTTAACTGCAAGATAACTGCATTTGTGAGCGTCAGTTTAGTAGTTAAATATAGCAATATTTGATGTTTACAGGAGTTCTGACAAATTTTGTGACTCCCTTAGTGTAAGGTGCTCACTGAGATTTAGGAAAACATGCAAATTCCCTACTTTCACCATATGGAAGCCCAGGGTGGGGTTCCCACAGTTATAGGCCAAAGAGGAACTCCCTTGTCACCTCCCACCACCTAGTCTTTCCCAACCTGCAGTCTGTTACTTGCCCGAGGCCACGACTCTCTTTCAGAGCTGTGGCAGCGTTGTCCCAATCGCCTCTCCCAAAGAAAACCTCCAGGGTCTTCTCCTGCTCTGCTGCTGGTGTCCTCGAAGTCCCCAGCTGAGGCTCTCATCTGGTACTCCTGGAGTCCTCACTTCAAGCTTTGTCTGCTTTCAGGGGATGTGTCC
The DNA here is from genome assembly GCF_964263255.1 of Lissotriton vulgaris. Taxonomy (NCBI): domain Eukaryota; kingdom Metazoa; phylum Chordata; class Amphibia; order Caudata; family Salamandridae; genus Lissotriton; species Lissotriton vulgaris. Next base: position 770,977,260 of record NC_141685.1, on the reverse strand, counting down.
TGTTCCCTCAGTCATCCGTCAATGCTTTCTGTCCGCTTCCTTCTCTCTCTGTGTTCCTGGTTTGCTGTGTTTCTTCCTCGAGTTCTTTCCTCAAGCCATTCTCTTCCTGGTCTGTGCCGTCGCCGTCACAGAGCCCGCCGCCTTTATCCTGGTTGGCTGCGCCATTGGCAACCACTAGAACTCTGGCCTAATGATTCCTTTCCTTTCCCTCCGGGTCCGGATGCCCATGCTGTGTGTAGTAAGTGCTTATCTCTTTAAGAGCAATAGTAGAACGTTATACATGCAATGTGGAATTCATGACTGTGGAATCCTGTATATGTAATCACTGTTACTGTAGTTCTATAATAGAATGTTATTATTCAGTTGGTTGTGCAGTCAGCTACACTGAGCTACTTGTACCTTTTGTTCCTGCATCTTACTTATTCAATAAATTGGATATTCTACTCTACATGGCTATTTCGGTTCCTTCGAGGATACTACAATTTTTGGCGACGGTATGGGATTGAATTGATTCAAGAAAAACTTTGACATCTTATGGACTAGTTTGTGTGAGTACTTTATCCTATTCTACTCATTTTCAGGATCTACGATGTCACTGACTGTTTGCTTGAAGAATTTGAGCTGACTGCTTTCAAATCGCTAAGCTGTGAAACCTCCATGAGCCTTTTTTTTGTAATTTCGAACTTTTACCGAAAACCACTGGCAGTTTGGATGCGAGCGTGAAACGCTTACTTTTAAAGCCTCCGCGTATGTCTCTCGTGCAGCGCCTCACTCCTGAACCGCATTCCGCTCAACGCGTCTACTCAACGCGTCAACATCAAGCGGTATAGCGTTCTCCTCTACACGTCAGATAAGACGTCACCGCACACGTAGGAAAGGACGACATCGCGCTCAGGATCACGCACAGCCGCCATTTTGGGGAAAAGAAAAGCTTCAGTTTCCATGACAACCGAACGTGTTGTCTTTGCCGAGTGAACACCGCTTCGTTTTTCTGGCCTTTTAAATCGATTAGTTGAGTGTAAACAGCGGCGATTTCTAAAGGCACTTTCCAGAATTCCAGGAAAAAGGTTACTTGCAGCATCAAATTCAAGATGTGGTATTTTCTTTTCATATTTATTTTGGTTTCTTCATGATGTGGTGAACTGTTCTGTTTCAAACTGTTATTTTGACATTTTCTTTAACCACTTATATCAACAACGCTTTTGACTTTATAAAAACATGACGACTGAAACTTCCTCTTCAACATCCTCTTCAAGACCAAGCACCTCTGGGGATAACAAAATGCCTAATCTTCAAATTAACTCACCTGAAGAGTTTTTATCAATTCCAGGTGAACCAATTGTTTCGTGGTTGGACTGGAAAGAATACTTTTTGAATTATCTGGGCAACTTAGAGGATGTTAATGGTACATTTTCTCCTGAAAGGAAAAAGAGAATGCTTTTATATTCTTTAGGTCCTGAAGGTTTACGTATTTTTAATGATCTACATACACAAGAAAGAGCTGATGGAGACTTAGATGTTTTTAAGATCGCTTTGTTGAACCTTGAGGATCATTTCTCACCTTCAGTTTGCATTGGTGTTACCAGACATGCTTTCTTCCAAAGAAAACAAGAGAAACATGAATCTGTTGAAGAATATGTTTCAGCTTTGAAAAAATTGTCTGCCAAATGCAAATTCGCACAATTACAGGAAGATCTGATCAGGGAACAAGTTGTCATGTATGCAAAAAACAAAACATTACAAGATAAATTGTGGTTCGAGGGTGATAAATGTTTGAAAGACATTATTGCCATGGTAAAAAAGGCAGAGTTGTCTGAAAGGTGTGCGAAGATCACTCTTTCTCAAGATAAAAAAGATCCTGAAGTGGTGGTCGGAAAAATTACTGAAAAGAAAATGGGTTTCAAAAGTAACAAAAATTTTACTTAGTATGAAAAGAAGAAAACAAATTTTCCTGACAAGAAAAGCTATGAGGGACAGAAAAAGTTTAGCACTGTAATTTGTTACAGATGTGGCAGCTATTCTCATTCTGCTACACATGATAGATGTCCTGCTAAAGCTGCTAAATGTATTGAATGCGGTTTGATTGGTTATTTTTCTAGAGTGTGTAATCGTAAAAAACCAAGAAACCATCTAAAGGTAAAGTGGCGTATGTACAAGATTCTTCATCCTCTTCTTCAAGTGACACAGATTCACAAGTGAATCTTGTTCAATTGAAAAGGGTTGTATTGAATATCAGTGATGATATCTCATCAAAACCTTTATGTCACATTTCTGTGGGAGGAGTCATAATACAATTACCTGCTGATTCTGGTTCACCTTTTACTAATGTATCACAGCATGTTTGGAGAAATAAATTTATCAACCACATAGGAGAATGGTTAGAACCAAATGACATTGCTGCTGAAGGATATACTGGCAAAAGTATGGAAATGTTAGGATATAGGACTTTGATCTTCCGCTTTAAAGAAAGACAGTGTACAGGTAAATTGTACATTTCCGAGGAAGGACCATCAGTTTTAGGATGGAAGGATCAGAAAATGTTAGACATAATTCTGAATCCCAATAGTAAAGAGCAAGTTCTAGTTTCCTGTGAGAGTGTAGGCACAAAAAAGTGGGTCTTACAGGAGTTTCCTGAAGTATTTGAAAACCGCATGGGTAAATTGAAAGGTTTCTCACATCAAATCCGTTTGAAGGAAGGAGCTGTTCCTAAAGTTCATAAGGCTAGGAACATCCCTTTCATTGTCAGAGATGAGGTCAAAATGGAGTTGTATAAAATGCTTGCTAACAAGGTTATTGAACCTATAGAAACAGCTGAATGGGTTTCGCCTTTGGTCGTAGCCCGAAAATCCAACGGTAAAGCCCGTTTATGTGTGGACCTTAGGTATCTGAATGATAATATTTTAGTTGACCAGTTTCCATTGCCCAGAATTGATGAAATGCTTGCCCTGACACGCGGTGCGAAATGGTTCTCAACATTGGACCTTTCGGCAGCTTATCATAAAGTTGTTCTGGACAAAAACAGCAGGAAATTCACTTCTTTTTGCACACCCTTTGGGTGTTATGGGTTCAGACGTATGCCTTTTGGATTGGCCTCGGCAGCGGCCGTTTTTCAAAGGATTATGTCTAACCTATTTGGCCATATCAAAGAGATTGTTTTTTTTCAAGAGGATATATTAATCATGGGAAAAGACAAAACACAGCATGATGAATTATTGAGAGAAGTTTTATGTATTCTGAAAAGCAATGGGTTAGTAGCTGAGGGTACTAAATGTAAATTTTCAGAGAAGTCTGTCATTTATTTGGGCCATGAGATTGGAGGCGATGGCATTAAACATTAGAGTACCTTGGTGGAAGCTATTCTCAATGCCCCTGCTCCTAAATCAAAAGATGAATTACGGTCATTCTTAGGTCTGGCCGAGTTTTATGCGAAATTTGTTTGTAATTTTTCGCAGAAAACTTATGAAATGCGGTTGTTAATGAAAAACAAGGTTCCTTTTCTATGGAATCAAGGGTGTCAGAAATCGTTTGACAGCATCAAGAATGCAATTGCAAATGCACCTGCATTGCAGGGTTTTGATCCCAGTGCAGAAAACATTATCACTACTGATGCCAGTGGTACAGGTTTGGGAGCTGTTTTGCCTCAAATCTCAGAAAAAGGAGGTGAAGTGGTCATCGCTTTCGCTTCCCGCTCTCTATCTCCTGCTGAAGCCAAGTATTCAGTTATAGAGCGAGAAACTTTAGCGTGTGTGTGGGCCATGGAGCATTTCAGAAAGTTCATATGGGGTAAGAAATTTCTGCTGAGATCAGACCACAAACCTTTGACAAAGTTACTTACCACGGAAGGTTTATCCAAAGTCGCTGCAAGAATTGCTAGAATGTCAATGAGAATTCAGGATTTTGTGTACGAAGTGCAATATGTACCTGGGGCTAAAAATGCCACCGCAGATTTCCTCAGTAGGCTTCCTTTACCTCTCCGAGAAATCGATCCTGACCCTTGGAATGATATGTGCGTAGCGACAATCTTTGCTGAAACTCCTGGTTTGTCTAAAGATAAGTGGGAGGAAGAGAACTTGAAGGATGAACTGCTACAAACGGTGAAAGACAAAGTCACTCAAGGGTGGGGTAAAGAGTGTAAATTGGATCCTAAATTCAGACCTTTTTGGGGGGTCCGTGACGAGTTGAGTATCGATGGTGCATTCCTGTGCAGAGCAGGGAAAATTGTACCTCCGGTGGGCATAAGAGACAATGTGATAGTTTTGGGTCATGAAGGCCATCAAGGTATTTCTCGTACCAAGAGGAATATCAAAGTATTGTACTTGTGGCCCTAAATTGATTTGGATATTGAAAGGCATGTTCGTGATTGTATCTTGTGTGAAAGTGCTGACAAGTCACAAAAGACTCTTAATCCACCAATGTCATCATTAGGTTGTCCAAATTTACCTTGGGAACATGTTGCGATGGATATAATGGGTCCTGTTGTATGGCAGGATGGTATTTCCAAGTACATTTTAGTTCTGGTGGATTTATTTTCAATGTGGATAGAAGTTGAGGTAGTCACTAGTATTAATACACAAGTGGTCATCGAATTCTTAGATAAATGTTTTTTAAGAGAAGGGTTTCCTGTTTCAATTTTAACAGATAATGGTGTACAGTTTAAATCTGAACTTATGAATTTTTTTTTGTCTTATACAGGAATAGAACAGAGGTTTACAGCCTTGTACCATCCTAGAGGGAATTCTGTTGTGGAGAGAATGAACAGAGTTTTGAAAGGTTTGTTGCAATTGGCAAAGAAAGGCAATAAGAATTGAGATGGTCGTATAGGGTCACCGTTCATGACACGGTTGGGGAGAGTCCGTTTGGATTGATGAGAGGTAGATTTCCCCATTGTAGATTGAATCCTGGTTGGATTGGTAGAGGTGAGAAATATGAATGGGACCCTGATCTGGTAAAACAAGCCATAATTAAATCTTAAGATAGGAATAAATCTTATTTTGACACTAAACATGGTACCAAGGAAGTGAGTATCAAAGTTGGACAGTACGTTAGAGTTAAATCTAGTAGGAAGACTGGGAAATTAGAACCTAAGTTTTCCAACCCGAGAATTGTTACCAAGGTTATGAAGAACACAGTTGAATTAGATGATGGAACTATTCATCATTTGAATCGTATTGCTTTATCTGATAAGTCTAGGGATATACAGGAGAATACATGTTCTAAGGAAAGGAACTATTGGTGGTTAGAAGTTTTACCGAATTTGGAAGAAAGGGGTGAGTCTGGAGTTGTGGTTGAAGATCATAGACAGGAGAGACTGGATATGGTTCCTCAAGAAAGTTTAGTTGATCCTCACTTGGTGTCTAATGATGGTTTGGTTGATCCATCTTTTGGTATTTTAGGAGAAGACAACCATGCTGTCCATGATTCTCATCTGGTTAGATCTCAGGAACCTTCACCTAGAGAGGAATCTTCTGTTTGGGAAAATATGGGGGAACCTAGTAAAGTGTATGATAACAAATCCACCAGAGTTGGAAGACGTGTAGTCACTCCTAAGAAGTTTCAGGATTTTATCCGTTCTTGATTTTGTTACTTTGTATTTCTTTTTTATTAATTAGCTTTAAATGTATTTTGTTTAAGAAAGGGGGATGCGTAGTAAGTGCTTATTTCTTTAAGAGCAATAGTAGAACGTTATACATGCAATGTGGAATTCATGACTGTGGAATCCTGTATATGTAGTCACTGTTACTGTAGTTCTATAGAATGTTATTATTCAGTTGGTTGTGCAGTCAGCTACACTGAGCTGCTTGTACCTTTTGTTCCTGCATCTTACTTATTCAATAAATTGGATATTCTACTCTACATGGCTATTTCGGTTCTTTCGAGGATACTACACTGTGTACCTGGACTCCCATCACATATGCCTAAAAATGGAAGGATGGAGACTGGGCAGCAGTTGTCCAAGTTCTTTGGATAAAAATGTTTTTTTTTTCAAGAGAGACTTGACCCACTTTTAATTGCTCTAGAAATAGGCCCTGTTGGAGGGAGGAGTTGACTATGTTGGTTTGTATGGTGAGTAGGCGTGTAGCAAGAGATTTGCCTATATAACCTGTAGTGGCATCCTGAAGGTGGTTCGAGGGTTTCACTTTGGAGATTGTTTACTGTAGGTCCCGTTCTGAGACTGGGGAGAAAAATGACCATGAATGCAGCGCCTTGGCTGGAAGAATTTCTACAGTTTTTGGGGAGTTCATTATGGGTAACAAAATATGGATGACTAACTTTTTTTATCAAAGAAATCCATAAAGAAGTTGCAGCGGGCCACTGATGACTTAGGAGCTGAAGTGATTGAAGGGTTTGTAGTCTGCAAGATGAGCTTCGGTCTTTTCTTTGCAGAATTCACAAAGGCTCTGATATGGCAGGATTTGGCTATGAGGATTTGGTCTTCGTATTGTTTTCTTGCTTTGCAAAGCTTAGTTATACTCCGGTGAAAGAGTGCTAGTCTCCATTATTTCTCACATTTTCTGATATGCTTTCTTTCTTTTTTTTTTTTTATGGAAAACCTTTATTTACCAGAACAAAGTACACCGCTATCCAGCCATACATCCCGGAGGCCAGGCAGCATTGTGGCTCAGTCCGAACACATGTACAAACCAAAAACACAGGAGTAGTCAGGTTTAATTTTACGATATGAAAATTGAAGAGAGCGAGAGAAACCAATAAAACCAAGAAAAAGAAGAGAGGAGAAAGAAAGGAAGAGAGAAAAAGAGAGAGGAAAACAACAAGGCTAAGGAGCATAAAAATGGTAAGGCACGCTTCACGGGGGGGCGGGATCGATACATCATACAAGCGTCAGGATACAAGACACTCACATGGACGGGGAGTAGGAAGTCAGGATTAACCATGTGGAACCTAGGGAAGGGGGAGTTATGGAGAGAGGCGGAACTCCGGCTGAGCCATCTCCGGGGGTGCACAAATGTCTGCTCGATATGAGTTCCAGGCACTCCAGAGCAGTCCCCACATCTTAGGCTTACCCCGGGCCATGTAAACAGTTTTCTCCCGGAGCATGCACCAATCCATATTGGTTTTCCAAAGACTAATAGTGGGGGGGGGTCGGGGCACCCCACCTCTGGGCGATGTCCCTCTTAGCTACCATACTGCCCAGGGTGACCCACCGAGTCTGAGCCGTATTGTAATCAGTCGGACCCCACACGTTCAACAGACAGCGCCGAGCCTCCGCATGCAGGGTCACACCAGTCACAGCTCTCATTATAGCATGCACACGCTCCCAATACGAAGCAATGACGTGACACTCCCAGATTATATGCATATAGGTGGCAGTCGCGCCGCATCCTCTCCTGCAAAGGCCATCTTGGGAGAGTCCCATGTGAATTAATCTGGGGCCTGTGACATAGATCCTATGGAGCACTTTCAACTGGACCAACCGCAGTCTGGCAGAAATGGCCACCTCCTTAGGGGAGGAGACCGCTGACTGCCATTCCTCGTCATCCAACTCAATCCCGTCATTCACCCAGAGGTCTCGCAGTTTCACCAATAGGTCCATTCGCACATTAATAAGTTTTTTGTAGGTCAGGGAAATAGCACTGTCAGGCAAATGGCCATCTAACACCCTGTCCTCCAACGGGGACGATTCAGGAACCTTCTCTCCTACGGGCATAAAAGATGAGAGTGCGTGTCGTAGCTGTGCGTATCGAAAGTATTCCGTGGCCCCTAATTGGAACTCAGTCTGTAGATCAATAAATGACTTGATTTCCCCCCTGGACAACATATCTGCGACCTTGGAAATGCCAATGAGGTCCCATCGGTCAAACCCCTTGGAATGCCACAGTTTCCCCAGCAAGTCGGATCATACAGGGGAGTAGCCATGGTGAGCCTACCCTGCCAGCCCAAAGTTTTGGTCACCACCCTCCACAAGTGCACCGCCGTCTTAGTGGGTCCAGTCAGTTTCCGGTCCAGAGATCTAGAATACAGCGCCCTATAGTACATCCCGTCATTCATGAGCCAGCGATCCATGGCGTAACCCGGGTTGACTGCCGGTCCGTAAAAACCGTGGTTAATAGCCGCCAGCTGAGACGCCCAATAATAGCGGCGTATGTCTGGCAAGGCAATACCCCCGTCGTACCATGGTATAGTGAATTTAGCAATAGAGATTCGCGGTCTGCCATCCCACAATAAAGTGCGCTGCAAGCTCTCAACCTCTCCAAAGTACTTGGACGGCACTGGGTCTTGTGTGTTCTGGAGCGCATAGAGGAACCTCGGCAGGGACATCATTTTGAACAGTGCCGCGCGGCCCAATAGGGACAGCGGCAATCTCTTCCACCCCTCCACGTCTCGCCGCAAGCGCGCCAGAGGAGGGAGTAAGTTGTTCGCATAGCGTGTACGGGCATCCATGGAAATGTAGATGCCCAGGTACTTGAATCCCTGTTGCGAGACCTGGATGGCGCAGCCTCTAGGGAGACGCGGAGTGTCCCCGCACAACACGTAGAGGTAGGACTTGGACCAATTGATGACCAGGCCAGAGTAACCTCCAAAAGTAACCAGTACGTCGAATGCCACAATCAAAGACCGACAGGGAGATGTGAGATAGAGAAGAATGTCGTCCGCATAAAGCGAAACGCGCTCCTCAAAGCCCGGCGACCATTTGATACCATCAATATCAGGATGTGTACGGATCCATGCGGCCAACGGCTCAAGCGCTAAAGCAAAAAGGAGCGGTGACAGCGGACAACCCTATCTAGTACCCATGCGCAAGGCAAAGGAGGCAGACAAACGACCGTTCACCGTCACGTTGGCCATCGGGGAAGAGTAAAGGAGCCGAACCCAACTAATGAAGTCAGGCCCAAACCCGAATTTAGCAAGTACCGCCCAGAGGTAGTTCCACTCAAGCGAGTCAAATGCCATCATCGCGTCAAGCGAGGCAAGCACAGTCGGTTCAGTGAGCATGTGAGCTCGGGCCATAACCGCGTGAAGCCTGCGGAGATTAAGGGCCGTGTTCCGGTGGGGGATGATATGAGACTGGTCCGGGTGAACCAAGTCCGCAATCACGCCCACAAGCCGATTGGCTAGCAGCTTCGCCAGAATTTTAGGCTCGGCATTTAACAGGGAAATAGGGCGGTATGACCGACATAGGTCTCGAGGCTTCCCCTCTTTGTGAATGACCACAATAGTGGCCAAACGGTGATCAAGCGGGAGCTCGCCGGCCTCTCGAGCCGCCAGGAACATATTCCTCAGGGGTGCAGCGACGGCGTCCGCCTTGAGTTTGTATAGCTCCACTGGGATACCATTGGGTCCCGGAGCTTTCCCAGAGCGCAGTGACCTTATCGCCACTGCAACTTCGTCTACCGTCATGCCACGGTCCATGTCTTCGCGCTCAACATCCGACAAACAGGGGAGCTCAATCTCCTCCAAAAAGGAAGCCGAGTCCGATTCGGATGAAGCGGAGACAGACGTATAGACCGTCTCAAAATAATCAGCAAATGCCACGGCAATAGCAGTAGGGTCAGTGACGACCAGGCCGTCGTCGCCCAGGATCTCTGGTACAACTCGGGATGCCAGTTCCTTCTTGTCCACCAGGCCACCTTGTCCCCGGCGTCGTAGATCCTACCTTGCTGTTCCCTGCCCATCGCCTTGGCCGCGTCAGTAGCAGTGGCGCCATACTCCGACTGCTTCAGGGAGAGAGCATGGAGCAAGTCCGGTGTCGGTCCCAGTGCTATCTGGGAATTCAGGTCAGCAATATCCGACTCCAGCCGCACCAAGTCCTCATCCCGTCTTCTACGCGCTTCGGCTATCAAGGAGAAGTCCTCTCCTCTGAGAACAGTCTTGAAGGCCTCCCAAAGAGAGACGGCCAAAGTTACTGAACCCGTATTTTCAGCAAAATACAGCGCAACAGACTTAGCAAGGAGGTCACGAGTCGCGGGGTTGCGAAAGTACCAGGGGTTGATAGGCGCCACCCTGGCTGCCGCCACTATGCCAAAGTCGAAAGACACCCAAACCGGAGAGTGGTCCGAAATACCCCTGGCCATAAGACGAGCACTAGAAACCGATAGCGCTTGAGCCGCGGGGGTCAGTATGTAATCGATACGAGAGAGACTTCAATGAGCCCCTGAATGGAAGGTGTATTGTCGCTGGGCGCGATGCAGGAGTCGCCAACAATCAACCAAGCCCATGGTGTTCATGAAATCCGGGAGCCATGATTGTGCACTACGAAGATCTCTCGACGGGAAACGATCCAAAGCGCCTGAAACCACAGAGTTGAAGTCCCCACCCAGAATCAGCCGCCCTTCCGGGAGGCCCAAAATGGCGCCACTCAGGTCTTGGAAGGTGGCTGTCTGCAGCCCCGGGGGGACATAAACCGAAACCAATACCAGAGTGCGCCCCTCCCACCTGCACACCACGGCCACATAGCAGCCCCTATCATCCACCAACGTAGACTCCACCTCCAGGGGAAGGGACATGCGCACCATGATGCCCACCCCACGGGACCCCGTAGAGAACCCGGAGTGGGCCACCATTTTAAACCCTCTCCTATTCAAAGCCTTACAGGTATTGCCAACAAGATGAGTTTCCTGCAAAAGAACAACATCTGGAACACAACGTTTAAGCATTTGTATCACAACTCCACGTTTAATACGGTCCCCCAACCCATTTACGTTCCAACTCAATACATTCAGAGACTTACCCCCCATCATCAAAGACGTCCCACCCCAGCAACCCCCCCGGAATGCAGCCATCACATCGATAATCGCAACACAGTAGAATCCTAGCCATAAAGAAAGTAGGAAAAGAGGAACAAAAAAAAACCACACATCCCAACCACCCCCCACCCTGCACCCCTGCATTAGACTAACAGCCACCCCAACTAGCAGTGTGCCTGTCGCCCCTAAAACTAACCTACAAGAAGCCCCCAGAGGAGAAAGGAGACATCCTATCCCCCCGTTACCCTCCTTCTTAGAAGTTCAGAAGTAGGAAGAAAAAAGAATCAATGTCCGAGGTCGATGCCAGCCGCAGCAACCCCCCCAGATAGAAAGTCACAGACAGAGAGTTCATTCCTGGGAACCTGGACCTCCTGCTGTGCCCTCCGACTGGTCCTCCGGGGCGGTCCGATGTTGAGGCAAAGTATCCAGCCAGTCCCCTGCCGCATCCGGGAGATCGAAAAACATTGTCCGGTTGCCATGTTCGATGCGAAGTTTTGCAGTATAAAGCATAGAGTACCGCATCCCCATCTCCCTAAGCTGCCGCTTCACACCCATAAAACTTTGTCGGCGTTTCTGGACAGCCTGTGTAAAGTCGGGGAAAAAGTTAATGTCAGCGTTCTGAAACCGCAACGGGCCACCGCTCCTCGACGCCTGCAAAATGGCGTCCCGGTCCCGATAGTTGAAAAGTCTCGCAATAATAGGGCGAGGGGAGGCGCCCGACTTTGGTTGACCACCCGGCAGTCTATGTGCTCTCTCGACTGAAAAGAACTTGCTCAATCCGCCCGGTGCCAAGTTCTTAACCACCAGTTCTTCCACAAACAAGTCCACTGACCCATCCTCGGCTCCCTCCGGCACACCCGTAATGCGGACGTTCTGGTGCCGGGCCCGTCCCTCGAAATCGTCAAGCCGGCGAGCAAGCACCCCATTAGCCGCCTTCAGGTCCCGTACCTCGGTCTGTACATCTGACATGTCATTAGTCAAACTCGACGTTTTGATGTCGAGCGACTTCACTCTGTCGTTAGTCTTGCCGAGGTCGGGTCTGATGAGATTGAGTTCGATCTTAAGGGTATCCACTTTGCTGGACAGCGCCTCGTGTTGGCTATGCATCTCAGCCTTCACACCAGCAATGGCTCCCATCACGTCCCGGAGTGTGAATTCAGGATCTTCAGGGGACATATCTCGTTGCGGGTCTTTAGCGTGGCTCGTCGTGCCCGGTGATCCCTTTGAGTGGGAAAACCGTTCTGGGATGGTAGATTGGGACTGGGTCGGCTTCCTGCTGACCCTCGGAGGTTTTCCTTTGTCCGGATCTCCTCTGCCCGCCATGTTGAGTAGCGAGAGCAATATAGTCCAAGGGAGGGGCAGGCCAACAATAACACCTCCACTCGATGCAAGACACACAGTACGAAGCGTCTCCAATATGTCAAGAGGAAAGTTATGAAGGAGACCACCCGGGCCAGCCGGTCCAATAAGTGTGGCAGGTCCGCACGAAGTGCCCCGAGGCAGGCCACAGCTCAGTCTCAGCAATGCCAGTCAATTACGTCGGTAGCGCCCGCCAACTTCACAACGGCATAAGTCGGTCCAGGAAGCTCGGATCTTCAGTCTGAGAACGGGCGCCGCTTCAGCACCGACTTCGCAGTTGATTCCCACCGTCGTGGGACAGGATAGGTAGCAGGATCAGTGCGGAGGATCGGAGGGTCTTCGGAGCTCCGAGCTCACGCGGCCATCTTGGTTGCCCGCGAAGCTCCTCCCCCTATGCTTTCTTTCTTTGTAAAGTTCTTTGTAAAGCTCCTCTTCCTGCCTGGTATGTCAGCACCCTCAGGTGGTCCCTCCTTGCTCACGTTTATGTCCGCTAACTTGTTTGGTTTTTTCCTTTTCTTACCGCTGCCAATGTTTGTTTCTTTTTATTGTTTGTTGGTGCCAGTGCTTGTTTTGCCAATGCTTCTTGTTTACGAGTGCTGACAGCAATGTCACATTATTGACATGTACACCTGCCATGCTTCTGGGTGTGGCTGAGGCACCTGGCATGGTTATGGGCATGGCTAGCCATGTATGGTTAACTGCCTATAAAATCCCAAGCCTCGCACCTGTCAGTGCTTGGCTTAATCTCATGGTTCCTGCTTCTGCTGGAGACTGCTTCTGTCATTGCATCAGGATTTACTCCTTCACCATTGGACAGAAGCACGCGCCGGTCCAGGACTGCAGCAAGCATGAGACAGCTAAGTGCAGTGCGCTTTAAAGCAGCGTGTAAAGTGAAAGGCTGTGTGACTTTGACATTTTCTGTTGGTATTGAAAGGCTCATCCTTGCATATTTGCCATGTGAATTGGCCATCTGGTATTCGGCACAAGTGACGTTTGATTCAAGACTATGGCATTTACATATTTGTTTTGCGCTTAGCGCTTGGGGTCATTATTATGTTTGAAATCATTTCATATTTCTATTACGCTTAGCACTTGGAGTCATTTTATGTTTGAACTCATTTCATATTTGTATTACGCTTAGCGCTGGTCGTCATTTTATGTTTTAACTCATTTTCAACTTCTGAGAGTTTTGTTTCTACACTATTTGCATAGAACGTTGATATTAAGCAGAATATTGTGAACTTGATACCACGCCTTGCACATAGAAGCATCCTGTTACCCCTCCGATCATCATATTGTATGGACACTGGCCTATGTAGCCCTTTGGGCCTGTTCCTAGATGTGAAATATTTGTTTACGGGTGTTTTATGCAAAGGACTGATGTGTCTAGGTGGCATTCGTTTACCTGGCTGTAGATGACACATAATCATAGCCAGTGACTCCATTTTGGCAGCATTGTTCTTAGAGAACTATTATTTGGATTGTATTCTCCTGCAACCTACAGACAAAGGCTAAGAGAGTATCTCAGCACCTCTTGAGAACCAAGTGTTTAACATAATTTGCCTTTAATGAATGTTCTGTGTTTAGTGCGTCTGGGTGGCCCATAAGTGTCTCTGTACTCATCTGTTGCATTTCTTATTTTATAGAGAAACACAAGTCCTAAAAAAGGCAACCCTACTCTGCAAACAGAGCCCCTCGAGGGTGCCGGGTTGGACCAAGCTGTGTGGAGCAGCAGTGTTCACTCTCTTTTTCTCGTCCCATTACCTTCCCATTTGGGACACCTGTCGTGACTACTGTAGTGAGTTCAGTAGTGCGGAGAGGTGTTCTAGGAGGAGAGAGGACAGTTAATCGCTCCTGCAGACAACCTGAACTTCAGGGGAGTGGCTGCGCCACAGTCTTATATTAAACCAAGCCACAAAATACAGGCCTGCCTGAGCGATGGATTCTAGGAGGGGGGATTTAGCACAGGCACTACACACAGACACATACACCAACACCTTGGCAGATATTACGAAAGCCCAGACTAGTTTACAACAGGAGGTCTCAAATCTGAGACTAGAGAATCAGGATTTGTGACGGGAGTTACAGCGATATAAGCCTCGATACATCCCATGGGATGAAAGTAAGGTAAAACAACCCAAGACCTTTGTGCAACCACCTAGGTTTGAGTTTTTGTTACACTCTCCACCTGTTTAACTAGCCCCTATTAAAAACATGGTTCCTCAACCCTTACATCTGAATGTAAGAACCCCAACTTCAGTCCTGTTAACCCCACCTGAGCGCTTCTTTGGTGTTAATACGCAATTCAGGGCTTTTACAATTCAGTGTCATTTACAGTTCTTGTGTCTACCCAACGCCTTTCCAAATGATTCGGCTAAAGTAGCCTTCATTATTTCTTATCTTGGGGGTAATGCAGCCTTATGGTCCATTCCCCTTGTTGAGCAGAAAGATCCTTACTTTATGACTTTGAAAGATTTAAAGATGCCATGCACAAACTCTTTGCTAAACACGTTTGTGCAGGCTAGTGACAACAAACTGCAAAATTTGTGCCAGGGGAGTAAAGATTTATTGACATACATTACTTCTTTTAATCGGCTCATTTCTGAAACAGAATGGCCTGAAGAGAAAAGAACCTCACTTTTCTATTGTGGTCTACAGGATGACTTAAAGGACATCGTAGCCCAGATTGTAGAACCACCAACTAAATGTTCTGCTTTCATTGATTTAGTAGTTAGGTTAGACAACCATCTAGGGGAACGGAAAGGTGAAAATCACGGGGATACTCGAGTGCTAGTCCTTAAAACCAAGAAGAAAGAAATAGAAAGTCCCTCCCAGGGCACCACAGAACCCATGCAAATAGGGAGTGTGTCTAGGGACCTTTATTCAAAGTGGAGAAAGATAGAAGACGGAAACATAATGTTTGCCTATATTGTGGGAAGGCCGGACATTTCGCCCGGGACTGTGGTAATAAACCCAGTTTCCCAAAAAAGGGAGTACCATCAACAGTAGGAGTAGAACCTGGTATGGAGCAGCCAAAAAATGACCTGGCTCAGTAAAGCTGGAAACCACTTTATCAAGCACTGCCAGAACGTGGTCTCCCATCTCCTAGCTAATACTAAAACACCCACACCCCATCACCTTACCTTATTTGTGACCATGGTTTTGTCTCCGCAAGCATGTTAGGTTCTTCCCATACTGCTTGACTCAGGAGCAACGGGTAACTTTTTTGATTTAAGTCTAGCCAAGACCCTCGGAATTACCATGATCCAGAAACACACCCCAGAACCAGTCCTAGCTGTGGATTGCTCTGAATAATCTTCTGGATTAATCATGTATGAGACAGGTCCTTTAACCATGATTTGTGCCAACAATCATACTGAACAGATTCAGTTCGACCTAATAGACACCCCGGTATTTGGAGCCTTTTTGGGTATCCCGTGGTTACAAGTGCATAATCCCAAAATAGACTGGGTTGCAAGAACAGTTAAACTTGATTCCAAACTTTGTTGGCAAGCGTGTTATCAGGAGAAACCCCAGCTAGTGATCCCGTTACATTGTGCTTCCACCCAACCCATGGCTGAGACACCAGTTGACTTGCCTGCAACATACCGTGACTTTTCTGATGTTTTCAGCGAACAACAGACCACAAGCTTACCACCCCATCGAACATACGACTGCTGCATTGACTTAATTGCAGGAGTTGCATTACCGTACAGCAGAGTTTATGCTTTATCAGAACCAGAAACCTTGTATCTCTGGGAGTATATAGATGACCTTTTGGCTAAGGGTTTCATTAGACATTCTACTTCCCCTGTGCCGTCATCACTATTTTTTGTCCTGAAGAACAATGACGAATTGCGCGCCTGCATCGGTTACCGCGCAATTAATAAGACAACTGTAAAAAAACAATATCCCTTGCCACTGATACAGGTTCTTTTGGACCAAGTCCGTAACTCCACTATCTACACAAAACTTGATCTGAGGTTTGCCTACCACCTAATTCGTGTTATGGAGGGAAACGGGTGGAAGACAGCATTGTGGACCAAATTTGGGCTTTTTGAATATACTGTGATGTACTTTGGTCTGTGCAACGCCGCTGTAGCCTTCTAATTTTTCATCAATTAAGTGCTACAGGAATTCAGTGACATCTGTGTCATAGTTTACATTGACAATATTTTGATCTATTCGTCATCTCCAGAAAAACGCATAGAGCATGTACGGGCGTTCCTTCAAAAACTCAGAGAACACCACCTCTTCGCCAAGGCCGAGATCTCCATTTTTCATGCCACAACCATGGAAGTTTTGGGGTTTGTCATCTCCCCAGATGGGATTACCATGGACACCTCCAAGGCGCAAGCCATTTTACAATGAAATGTCCCAAAATATGTGAAAGAGATACAGCAATGTTTAGGGTTTGCAAACTTCTACCGACGCTTCATACCCCAGTTTTCTTTGGTGGTGTCACCCATCACCCGCTTACTGAAAAAGGGTTCCCTTTTGCTGGGATTCACAAGCTAATGAAGAATTTCAGCAACTTAAAAAGGTCTTAACGGAAGACCCTTTACTTTGACATCCAGATACATCTCAACCTTTTTTTGTGGAGGCCGATGCATCACAAATTGCTGTGGGTCATGTCCTGTCGCAACGAGATCCTGAAACAGGATGTTTTCACACTGTTGCCTATTTTTTTTTTTTTATGTTTACCCGCCGAGCAGAATTATATGGTGGCAGAAAGGGAGCTGCTTGCCATAAAGCTTGCCTTCCAAAAATGGTGTCATCAATTCTTGGGAGCAAGACATACCATAACTATCCATACTGATCACCGTAAACTTCAATTCTTCCAAAACATTAAAGGCTTGACTCCATGACAGCTCCGCTGGTTGCTCTTCTTTAAAAAATTCAACATCGTCATTACATAAAGACCGGCAAATGCACAGCAAAAAGCAGACAAACTTTCAAGTTTCAATTTCTCCTCATCTGATTCTGATCAAAACAAGATGCAACATATCATACCAGCAGAGAGAATTATAGCAATCTGTTCCTCTCAAGAATTTTATGAGAAACTTGCTTAGGTAAAATATATCACTCCTTATTCCTCTGGTGTGCTTGAACGACATCTTATATCATGGTGAACAACTCTTTGTTCCCAACCAAGAATTGCAGGAAACAGTGTTCCACTGGGGACATGACTCTGCTCTTGCAGGGCACTTAGGGGAAAAGAAGACAATTGACCTATGTCATCGCTGGTTTTGGTGGCCTACGTTAATACAGGATGTTAAGACATACATTCAAGACTGTTCTACTTATATTCAAGCAGAAACACCATACACACCTCCAAGTGGTCTTTTACAACCTCTCCCACTTCCGGCTACACCATGGTACACAATAAGTATGGATTTCATCACGGACCTACCCTCCTCCAAAGGGCACACAGTCATTGGGTAGTGGTAGATTTCCTGACAAAAATGGCATATTTTATTCCCATGAAAACCCTTCCCACAGCAAATGTGCTAGGGACTTTGTTTATACAACATATAGTGCGTCTTCATGGGTTACCTTCTTCCATCGTGTCTGACCGTGAACCCCAATTCATCTTGCACTTCTGGCGGGGTTTATGTTCCTCTCTGGGGATAGATGTCTGTTCGTCCTCTGCGTATCATCCCCAGACGGATGGTCAAACGGAACGCACAAACCAATCCTTAGAACAAATCCTACAGTGTCTTATTTCCACGTGGTCCTCTGAGTGGGATACGGTCTTGCCCCTGGTTGATTTAGTCTATAATAACGGTAAGCACACTGCTACTGGGGTTTCCCCTTTTTATTGTTTGACTGGTCATCATCCTAGAATAGTCCCTATTTTTGACCCTACTGAAGTAGGAAAAGTCCCGTCAGTGCAAGAACACCAGACTAAATTGTATGATATGGAACAACAGATACAACATATAGCTCAGTATCAAGAGCCATGTAAAACAAAAGCAGATAAACATAGAATACCTGCTCCTGACAATCATAGTGGGGATTGTGTTTGGCTATCTTCCAAGAACTTACATTGGGTGGGATCAAAACAACTACTCCCCCGCTTTCTTGGTCCCTTTACCATCCGTAAGGTAGTGAACCCTTTGGCCAGGGAACTTGAGTTAACCGAGGACCACAAGGTGCACCCTGTAATTCATGTATCCCTGCTTCGTCTCTATTCCCCTACCACTCGCTCAGCTCCTCCTCCTCCCCCAATTCAAGTGAATGGACAGTTGGAATTTGAGGTGGCGAAAGGTCTGGATTCCAAACGCATCCCGGGCGTGTGCACTATCTGCTCGTCTGGAAGGGCTACGGTCCTGGTGACAACTCTTGGGAACCCGCCTCTGCGGTCCATGCTCCTCGCCTTGTGTGTCTCTTTCACCTTCACCATCTCACGAAGCCCCACCTCCTGCGAGTACCTTTTGTGGGGGGAACGGTCAGGAGATTCCTGTCCTGTCTGGTGTGTCAGCACCCTCAGGGTCCCTGCTTGCTCCCGTTTATGTCCTTTTTTTTTTAATTTTGAGAACAAACATTTGACAATTCAAATTCCAACTTATACAGCAGAATTGGTTATTAAAACAAATTAGCAAACAAAATTATTTATCAATATGAGCATACGGTACAACATTAAAATTAAGAGTAAAAATAAGGAAAGCAGAAAACAAGGAAGGAAAAAAAAAGAATCAGTACACCAAGAAATAATTATTATTTTAGCCGTCCCATTCAGCCACCGGCGCCCAAATCCTGTTTGCCAATTGACGCCTCCTCCCCCCCCATTTACACAAAAAAGCAGAAAATTCAACCCTATGAATAGCTAACAACCTTGCTCGCCAGTGCAAGAAGGTTGGAGCTTCCGGAGACAGCCACTGAGTTGTTATACACAGGCGAACCTGCGACATAGCAATAAATATAAGGGCTGATTTATATAAAGAATTACTACCTGCTACACTATTACCAACATCAACCCCAAATATCACTAGTGCTGGGGTCAATACACAGCTAATCTTGAGTGTAGAGTTAATAAATCGCTCAATATCTTCTAAAAACCCACCAAGGGATGGACAGGAATGAAACATATGGATTATGTCAGCTGCCAGCAGCCCGCATCGTGCACAAGCATTGCCCTTTCTGGCACCCCATTTTGCAATTTTAGCCGGCGTATAATATAAATCCAGCATTGCCATATAACTTTGAGTCTTAAGTGATCCTAACACAATAACCTGACTGACAAGTTCTAATACCGGGGTTAAGTCAATACCGGCCTTTCCAAGTTTCAATTCCCACTTAGCACTTTGAGCTGTCAAATCCTCTGGAAGTGTTGATCCTATATATTGATATAACATTCCTATTCTGCTTCTTTTCTTAATCAATTCAATAATTGGTACTTTGTCCAGAATACCTGGTGTTTTCTTCAGATGTTTATAAATAAAGCTTTGAATCTGCAAGTACTTGAAAAAATCGCGTGGAGATAAATTACATTTATTCTTAATTTCGCTATAAGATAAAACTTGTCCATCCTCCACCAAATCGCCCAGCCCATAGACACCCTGCCTTTGCCAACTATACATAATATGATCTTGAAAGATACTAGGAAACACTTGGGTGGCTTTAAAAGGCGTATACAGATTCATATTTAGAATACCTAGTTTCCTCCTAATTATCCGCCAAATAGTACATGCAGCAATCATAACTTTGAAACGGGTTCTCTTGTAGTAGCTGGGCTCCAGGACCTCCAGCAAAATACCCTTTGCAGCAGCTCCCAACCCTATCTCAAAAATAGTGGGGCAATTACATATTGGTACATTCGCTTTGCCTCCACATATCAGCACTCCCATTGCTTGTAGCATTGCTGCCCAATAATACATAACAAGACTAGGAACCGACCAGGCCCCCCGATCTCGGGGAAGGCACATCCACTTAGCTGAGCGACGTGAGCGCCTGTAACCCCACAAAAACCTATAGCAGACCCTATCTGCCTTAGTCAGACTACTTTGAGAAACTAAAAGAGGGATGGTCCTAAACAAATATAAAAACTCCCGTTTATGTCCACTACGTTTTTTTTCCCTTTTCTAGCCACTGACAATGTTTGTTTCTTTTTATTGTGTTTGTTTGTGCCAGTGCTTGTTTTGCCAATGCTTGTTGATTTTGGGTGCTAGCAACAGTGTCACATTATTGGACATGTGCATGTGCCATGCTTATGGGTGTGGCTAGCCATGTGTGTGGTTAACTGCCAATGAACTGCCTATAAAAGCCCAAGGCTCGAATCTGACAATACTTGGCTTAATCTCCTGGTTCCTGCTTCAACTGGAAACTGCTTCTGTCACCGCTTCAGGATTTCCTACTTTACCATTGGACCGAAGCACATGCCGGTCCAGGACTGCAACAAGCATCGGATAGCTCAGTGCAGTGCGCTTTAAGGCAGCGTGTAAAGTGAAAGGCTGTGTGACTTTGACATTTTCTGTTGGTATCAGAAGGGTCGTCCTTGCATATTTGCCATGTGAATTGGCCATCTCGTATTTGGCACAAGTGACTTTTGATTCAAGACTATGGCAATTACATATTTTTGAGCAAGGAGGTAAAAGTGTCCACATAGCTGTCACCCTCGTCTCCGCAGTGGATGTTGAAGTCTCCAAGGAAGATAGTGTTGACAGAGCTAATAAGTTGAGAGGTGAAGAGATCCATGCATTTCTCAATAAAGGTGTTCTTTTGACCCAGGGGATGGTATATCACATTCAATCTGATGGAGGTAGTGGGTGTGGACATTTCCACTGACATGCATTCGAAAGACTGAAAAGGAGTTGTTGGGAGGGTCCTGCATCTTATGGAGTTTCTGTGAATGAGTGCAAGACCTCCACTGTGTCTATCTTCTGGGTCTCGATGCAAAATGGAGTAATTGGGAGGAAGTGGGTGGTCTACTCTAGAGCATGGCTCGATGAGACATTGCGCCACGTTTCCATGAGGATCAGGATATTGAGATTATGAGTCAAGCTCGAGTCCGATATTTATAGAAAGTGTTTGACTGCAGACCGACAATTGTGTAGCATTCAGTTCAGAGAGAAGCTGTTGTCTTTCTGACTTGGCTGTTCAGGGAGGGAAGTTGAGATTTGTATCAAGTGAAGAGGGGATGATCGTATACCTGGATGGTGTGTGTGAGTTTGACAGCAGTCCGAGATGATGGTGGAAATCAGGCAACCCACTGCTGGAAGAGAGGCAGAGCAGGTAACGGAATTTGAAGCTGCGTAACTCTCTAAGAAATAGAATAGGTCTGAGTTGTCTATGGGATATTTTGTCCATCTGGGTAGAGTGTCTATCAGTATGCTGGAAGGTTGAGGGTGGGGCTCTGTGAGTAGTGATGAGGGGAGCAGTAACAAGAGGACAGAGAGAGCCTTAAATGGGATAGAGCCAGTGTGAGGATGTCCATTCTTCGCAAGTGTTGTGAGAACGATGAAAGGAGCTTGTTGAATGGAGGTCAGTTATGCTCATCTGTTATGGTTCGGGGAGACGTGGGTTGTTGGTAGATGTTACGGCAGGGGACGATAACGGAGGGTAAGGAGGGGAGGTGACGGTGGTGCAGAGAAGAGAGAGGAGGTAGTGACTGGAGGGGGAGATATTAGTTTGTGGGAGGTTGAAAAGGAACAGTCTGAAGATGGTCTGTTGAGGGATTGTTCAAGGTCTGGTGTTGGTGGTGAGCAATGAGTTGTGTGGGGCATATCGGATTGCAGGAGAGTGGGCATACCTTGTGCCCTGCAGATGTGCATCCGCCCTCTGGTCCCATCTCCTGAGGTATGGTGGTGGGGGCCTCTGCTTTCAGGCTAAATGTCTGCTTTCAGGCTAAATGCATGTGTGTCGCACATGGTCGTGCATCTGGTGGCGTTCTATCAGGGGGCTCGTGCCTCCAGGCTCAGTGAATCTAGCCCATTCAGCTCCTCCAGCATTGAAACTTGCCCCCTATCCCAGTTCAATCTGGTTTATACCGGTCACGTACCGGAATAGGCACCAGTGAGCACCCCTGCCACTCTCCTCAGAGGTTCCGCACCACCACTCTCCTCCGAGGTCCAACCGGTCTCACTGCAGACCTCCTGGAAGGAGCAGCCTAGTCTCTTCAACTTTCAGCCGCTGGCCACCGCCGATATTTCTCCTCAGTACGGCATGGAGGCGTGTGTCCCTCTGGATCAGTGGACAGTGACACTCTTTCTCTACACTTAGCACTGAGGAATCGCTTTTTTTTGCAGATTGTCGATGTTGGGTTTTATTGAAGGGGTTTGCATGACTGTTGCTAGCATATCCACTTCAGATGGTAGTTAACCTGAGAGGTTGTGTGCAGAGCAGCTTCCACCTCGGTGGAAGAGAGAGACAAAAAAACAGGTCCGGTTGGCATAGTATTAGAGTGGGCCTAGTTGTAACATTTTACACCAGAAAGTCAAACATAAGTTACCCCCTATGTTCCTCCTCTACGTCCCAGTCATTACAAGTGTGCTAATGTCCCCCTACACCAGGAACAGAGCAGAAGGATCCCAAAACCAGCCCCATCCACCCTACCTTGGTGCCATAAAGGGGACTGGCACTCCTAGCTCCTTCTGCTTTGTTTTCTGCGCTAGGCAGGCAACGAAGGCGGTTCCTGCTAGACTCTGGCTGTTTCAAGGGGCTTAGCAATCCACCGCCGGCCTTGGAGGGTTTTATCCCCCAACACGAGAGCAGCATATCTGGACGGAGATCGGTGGGATCATCCGTTTTCTTTCTACCTCCTCAGTTTGAGACATATTTTTATTTATTTATTTATTTATGTATGCGTTTTTATATAGCGCAGACTTTACCCGAAGGTGTCAGAGCGCTTCACAATAGGAACAGAACTGATACATGAGAACATTACAAGTGAGCAAAATACAAAAGCAAACGTTACATTAAATGAAGCAAAAATGACAATCGTGAGCCAACAAAATACAAGAGGTAGCAAACGGTGCATTACAAAAGTGACAATCGTGAGCCAACAAAATACAAGAGGTAGATAACGGTGCATTACATGAGGAAAAAGTGACGTGTGCAGGTTACACAAGCGTACAAAGTAAACATAGAGGTATAATACTGCAATATATAGAGGACACACAAGCACAAGAACAAACGTTACGTAGGCACTGGTGGCACTTGTGCAGGTATCGAAAACAAACAAATGTAAGAGGTAGAAAACAGTGTGTTACAAGAGAAAGTAACGGGTGCATGTTACACACGAGTACCAAACACAGGTAGAAGGATAATACTGCAATAAATGGCAGACTCTCAAACCACAAGAACACGCTGGGAAGACACTTCCATAGTCATGTAAAGTAGATTTTTCTATAATGAAAGGGCTTCCTTCAGATAATAGAGAGGGCATGGATTATATTTGGAAGTGTCTTTGAAGGGGGAGAGTTTTGAGGTCAGTTTTGAAAGCCTGGGAGGAGGTGGTGGTCCGGAGCTGAGGCGGAAGTGAGTTCCAGATTCTCACTGCGCTGCCTGAAAAGGATTGGGCCATCGATCTTTCCTTCTTGAAAGTGGGAGGTTCAAGCAGTAGATTTTCCGCATTTCGTGATGGTCTAGAGTCTAGACTCTAGACCATGAGTGTCTCTGGAGGCTCTAGACTCTAGAGCCTCCAAAGAGTTTCAGTTTATTCGCCAGGTAGCGCGGAGAGGAGGAGTGCAAGGCTTTGTGGGTGATGCAGGCAGTCTTGTAGATAGCTCTAGCCTCGATGGGAAGCCAGCGGAGGGTGGATAACATGGGAGTAATGTGGTCGCTCCTTTTGGCCCCATAAATGAAACGAGCTGCGGAATGGAGAACAGACTTAAGGGGGGACAGGTAGGATTTGGGGAGGCCAGTCAGAAGAGAATTGCAGTAGTCCAGTCTGGAGAGGACCAGCGTTTGGACCAGGGTTTTAAGGTCATGCTCCGGGGAGAGGCGACGAATCCCCCAAAGAAGGCGCAGTTGGTATTGGGCAGACTTTGCAATTGAATTAATGTGGGAGAGTAGATTGAGTTTTGTGTCGAGTATGACACCAAGGGATTTTGCGATGTCGACAATGATGGGTTTATTGTTCAGCAGATTCATCTGGTCCATCCATGATTGAACTGGGGGAGGAGAAAGTGAGGAGGAGAGGAGGAGGAATTCAGTTTTGGAGGGATTCAGAATCAGTTGATGTGTTGACATCCAGTTTTGAATGGAGTCGAGGGTAGAGCTTAGGACGGAGAGATCGTGAGTGGAGGCAACCTTGAGGTAGATTTGAGTGTCGTCTGCGTAGAGATGATAGTTGACCCCAGATTTACTTAGGAGATTTCTCAGAGGTTCCAAATAGAGATTGAACAATGTGGGTGCAAGAAAAGAGCCTTGGGGAACACCTTGACCCACCGCCAAAGGAGATGAAAGACTGTCCGCTATTTTGATCATTTGGGATCTATCAGAAAGGAAAGAAGCAAACCATTTAAGCACAGTGCCCTCCATGCCCATTCTCTGTTGAAGAGTGTTGAGGAGGGTGTTGTGATTGACAGTGTCAAAGGCTGCCGAAAGGTCAAGAAGAATTAGAAGACAAGACCCCCCCCGAGTCTAGTATTCGCAGCGCGTCATCGATCACTTGCAGCAGGGCAGTTTCAGTGCTGCAGTTTTGGATGAAGCCGGACTGAAAATTGTCAAGAAGATCATTGTCCTTGATATGACGAGAGAGTTGTTTTGCAACACATCTTTCTGTGATCTTCGCAAGAAAGGGTAGGTTAGTGATGGGGCGGAAGTTGTTGAGGTCATTCGCATCCGCAGTGGGTTTTTTAAGCAGAGGGGTGACCTGCCCAGTTTTGAAGGGAACAGGAAGGGAGCCTTGACAGAGGGAGAGGTTGACCAGAGTGGTCCAATAGGGAAGAGAATGGGTATAGACGTCAATGGCAATGGCACTAGGGATGGGGTCGAGCGAGTGGTTGGAGGGCTTTGTTTCGAGGATGCACTTGAGGAGGACATCTTCAGAGATGGGGTCGAAGTTCTGCCAAATGGCTATTGATTTTCCCTCCTCTGGAGGGGTAAGATGAGCGACCTGAACCACAAGTGATTTCACTTTTTCGTCAAAGAATACAGCGAAATCAGCAGCTTTCTTTGTAGAATCCTCCAATTTGGAGGTTGGGGGAGAGTAGTTAGTATTCTTGATGAGATCAAATAGTTTTTTGGGTCTATTTTTGGCTGAGTCAAGGAGGGTTCTGAAGTGTGATGCTTTCCCAAGGAAGATGTGCTTGTGGTACTTGGATCTTGCTGAACGAAGTGTAGCCAAATTATCGGTGGAGGATGCTTGCCTCCATTGTTTCTCTAGGAGTCTTAGGTGCTTCTTTTCTTCATATAGGGATTTGTTGAACCAGGGTGCTGAGGGAATGGGCCTTTTCTTTTTGCTTTGGAGAGGAGCGACGCTATTGATTTCGACTGCAAGGACTGAGAGGCATTGTGAGGTGAGATCGTCAACATCTAGGTTCGGGTCTAGCCTGGGAAGTGACAGCAACGCTGATTCACAGAGGGAAACAGTGTCAATATTTTTAGCGTCACAGAATCAGGAGGTAGCCCTCTTAGGTTGGCCAAGAGTTATAGAGTGTGCTAGGTGAAGAGAGAATGGAATGAGGAGGTGGTCAGACCAGTCTACGTGAATAGGGGTAGTGATAGAAAGCATGCCTGCTTTAGAAATAACAAGATCCAGGATTGAGCTCTTAGAGTGTGTTGATTCTGTGCAGTGTTGGATAAGATCGTTTGTAGAGAGGAAGGTGGCCAGCAAGTTCGCGGAAGAGTCTTGCAGGGAGCCCCAGTGGAGATTGATGTCACCCACGAAGGTCTGATTGTCACTTTGTGCGTATTGGTCGCTGATGAAGTCAGTGAGTTCCTCCATAAAAGAAAGGGCCGCTGCCAGGTGGGCGGTATAAGACATGGAATCTGAGGGGTGAGCGGTGGTGTAGTTGAAGCTCAAGAGATAGACATTCAAAAGTGCAGAAGGCGCTGATGGGAAAAGCCTTGAGTTGAAGGGAGTTTCTAAAGATGACTGCAACACCTCCCCCAACTTTGATAGGTCTGTCATTCCTGACAATAGAATAGCCAGTGGGTAGAAGGAGATCAAACATAGAGTGAGAGGTATCGTTGAACCAGGTCTCTGTTAGGAAGAACAGGTCAATATTGTGAAGGGTGATGGTATCAGAGATTTCGAGTTTGTGTTTTATTACAGATCTGCAGTTGTGGAGCAGGCAGCGCAGTTCTGTTGAGACTATTTTGTTGACGGGGGCACTTGGGCTAAGAAGGGTGATAGGGATATTATACCTATTTGGGGGTGCACGGGAGGGTTTAGGTGGATGCTTGGTTCTGACAGAGGAGATGGTTGGAATAGAGTAGGTAGGTGGGTTACTCGGAGATGCTGGTTGAAGAAGGGTGGTGTTCAAGGGCTTGTGTGAGTGAGCGATGTTTGCAGACGACAGGTTATGCTTGGCTATGATGGGGTGAGGGGGCGAGGTGCATCTCGTGGGAAGGTGAGAGTTTTCCAAAAAGTTGAGGTGAATGGGAAAGTTGAAATCTTAGAGCTTAATCGAAATGGAAGCTACAAACTGGGAGATGGAGGTGATAATAGAGCATAGCTTATTTTCAAGAGAGAGTAGGACAGAGTACGGAAGGTTGGGTGTCTCGATGGCAAAAGGAGGGGGTGATATAGGTGGTGGGAGGCAGGGAGTGGTGGGAGGACAGGAGGAGAGTTGAGGTATAGGGTTCATAGGTGGGGAAAGGTGGAGGTTGAGAGCGAGGTTGGTGTATCAGTGGTGAAGGGAGAGTTGTCTTTGTTGGCGTTGCACCAAGGAAAGGAATTTAGGACATGTTTAGGGGGAGATGGGTGCGGAACAAGACGGTGGGGAAGAAGGAGAGGGGAGGACTGTGAGGTGTCATAGGAGTGTAGGAGGTTTGGGAAGAAAAGAGGGGAGGTGGTTGGAGAGGTCCTGTTGGCTAGGAGAGGTGGCTGTGAGGGTACCGGTATCTGTTAGAGTGGGGGGTTTGGGAGAAGGCGAAGTTGACGAAAGGAAATGGTTCTGCTGGGCCTGATTTTTTTTTGTTTGAATATTTTTTATTATCATTATTTCGTGCATGTGGTTACATGTGAGTTACAGGGAGGACAGCAAATTTATTAATCAGTACTTTCATTGTTTTTCTTTTTGTCCACATCCGTCCCCTGCACCCAGCAAGGGGAATGAATATAGCATATAAAACAATCATGACTGTACAAGGATATCCACAAGCATCAACAGTTTGCTGCTATACCACATGGACCCTATTAAGGCAAACAAAACAGCTTAAGGCACTCCCTTTTCTAGACAGTCTGTATAGGCGCTTTTTGGCACCCTCATGGTCCAGCAAGGTGGTCCGGATGTACTCTGACCAATTGGCGTGCTCCCAACCAGAAAGTACGGTGTGTTAAATGAGGTCCGGGCATTTTGCGCGTTTCAGTGTGTCTGACCATGTCTATCGCCCTGCGATGTCTCCACTCCCAAAAGAAGTGTTTCCCGTCCCTCACCTAGGGGAAGCTATCTCACCCCTGGATACTGCAATACAGTAGCATGCCATAGTCCGCACGCGCAACCACTATACTGGGCCCAGTAGGGTCTATGGCTGATACAATATCCAATAACTATCGTTCAGATAAAGGAGAGGGAGGGAAAACTATGGGTCCGTGACCCACGTAAAACAGGAATTGAATTCAATACTAGGACAAAACAAACGAGGCTGAACATGGATGAGCATGGGTGTGTATTGGTCTCCGTCAATAGTGTAAGTCAATCAGTGTATCGGTCTGTTATCGCAGCGGGAGCGAGGGGTTGGGGGGGGGAGCACCACCGGGGTCACCTTGTTCAAAGCTACTCGGGCACGTCTGTGTGAGCGTCCCTCGACGAGACCGGTTCGACCATTGTAGTGCGAGTGCAATTGCATTTCGAAGGGCGGTGTCCTGTCCCGGTGTTGGTACTGAGGCGGCAGATGTAGGGATATGTGCTTAAGTGATGCCTTCTCGCATGCACGCTCGGTGGAAAGCAGTCAAGGTATCGTCCCAGGCCTGGGCTATGGGGTACTTACGGGTGCCCGTAGTTTATTCCCTATGTAAGGCTACGCTCTCCGCTCTCGCCCAGTTGTCGAAGGAGGTGCGCCAATGTATAGCCTGTGGGGGCTCACCACTTTTCCAGCGCTTGGTCATGAGTCTCTTTGCAGTGATGAGACCAAGATCCCAAAATCTGGCCGGGACCTTCGTCAGTTTTGTCCGCCTGTAAAGGCCCAACAAACAAGCCTCCCATGTGTGGGGCAATCTGTCGGCCTCTACCGCTACATATAGTGTCTGTAGCGCAACCCTGGGTCGCCCCGCGTTCCAGATCAGCTTTCTCACCAGAGTCTCCAGTTCACGAAACACGCGGGCAGGGACATAAACAGGTAGATTGGCGTAGAAATACAATAATCTGGGTAACATCACCATTTTCGACAGGGTAATACGGCTCGGGACATTGAGCGGAAGGGAGTTCCAAAATGTTACCTGTGCTGTGAGCGAAGATATTGCCCGTATCAGGTTGCCTTCCAGTATGTCAACAGGGTCTCGGTATATAAAGATCCCTAGATATCGGAACATGGTAGGATACCCAGTGAGCCGCTCCCCCAGGACTGTGATAGCAGGTTCCCGGCATGTCGGCAGTGAAGGGGTACACTCTCGACTTCGCCCAGTTGACATTGAGCCCCGACATTGCTCCGAACGTGCGAAATATATCAGAAAGCGCCTGTGGAAAGTTGGACAGGTCTCTGATATAGAGCAGTAGATCATCTGCATAGAGTGACACCGTATGCGTTCCGTCTGCTAATGGGATGCCCCAACTCTCACCCGAGGTTTGGAGGAGGACCGCCATTGGTTCCATCAGAAGAGCAAAGATGAGGGGTGAGAGGGGACACCCCTGCCTGGTACCCCTGAGCACTCGAATAGGGTTGGAAAGCAATTTACCAGTTCTAACGTGCACTGTGGGTCTCTGGTACAGGAGCTCCACCATCTGCAAAAAGTCCTCCCCCAAGTCATATTTGCGCAGCACCGATATAAGTTAAGGCCACTCCACAGAGTCAAATGCTTTCTCTAAATCAAGTATCAGGCATCCCGAGTTAGGCCATCAGGATGTGGCTAGACTCTGTACTCTAAACAGACGCCTGATGTTATATGACGTACTACGAGTTGGCACAAAGCCATTATGATCGGCATGGACAAGTTTGGGCACCAGCGGTGCTAACCGCTGGGCGAACAGAGACGCTAGGAGCTTGTAGTCCGTGTTGAGGAGGGCCAGTGGCCTGTACGAGCCCATCTTGGTCTCATCCCTGTCAGGCTTCAAGAGGGATACTAAATTCGCCTTGTTTAATGTGGGTGGAAGGGCTGAATCAGTGACTGCCGCCTCAAAGACACGCAGTAGTTCCCGGAATTAATATAATAGAAAAGGCCTTATAAAACTCGGCGGGCAATCCGTCTGGGCCTGGCGTTTTAACATTGGATAGGGAAAATATGGCTGTGCAGAGTTCCTTCGATGTAAGTGACGCGCCCACGTCGTCGCGCTGTGCATCAGTGATCTCCGGCAATGGCAGGGTAGATAAATACTCCGAGATCTGATCAGTTGTGACCTGTATACGGGAACGGTAGAGACTCTCATAGTGTGTCGTGAAAGCCTCATGTATGGCCCTTTGGGTGTACTTGATGGTGTCCGGGGCTGTATGTAAAGCCATTACCTGGGTGACCTGGGTGTCTTGCTTGATTAACCACGATAGCAGTTTGCCTGGCTTGTCTCCATAGCTATGTGTGCGCACTGAGTGGGCTGCATAGTTCAGGTGCTTCAACCTATCAAGTGCCAATGCATGTCGCTCTCTAGTTGCCAGTAAGGCCTCGTCATCCCCCTCAACTGCTTCCCGCTCCCCATCTAGTAGTTCAGACTCAGCCCGCTCTATTTCCCTATCAATTTGCTTCCGCATTCCTACCTGTGTGCCTAAACAGTGGCCCCTGACGACGACCTTAAATGCATCTCATTCTAGTTGTGGAGAGGAGGCGGTGTGGTTTTTTTCCTCAAAATATTGCAGGAGTCGTGTTTCAAGTGCACCCCTAAATGGGGCATCTAATAGTGTATCCGGCTGGTGCCGCCAAGTGGGTATTGGCGGATGTGGGCGCTCCCAGGCGAAGTCTAAAGTGTGAGGATTGTGATCAAAATGAGTGCGGCCCAAATAGCAGGAGTCAGTGACCTGAGGGAGAAGATTACTTGACAGCATGTATCTGTCCAATCTGACATGTAGTGTATGAGCCCCGGAATAGTATGAATACAGTCTTGTGTTAGGATTACCCTTTCTCCAAGCATCATGAAGATCCCACTGCACTGCCCAGTCTGCGAGTGCCCTCATGGCACCACTCACCGGTGCCCTGGCTAGGGGGGGAAACGATCGGTCTAATGCGATGTCCAAGACACAATTGTAGTCACCGCCCGACAAGTTAGGAATACCATGCCATGGTGCGAGTACTGCTGATAACCGTGTGAAGAAATGGGCCTGGTCAGTGTTAGGAGCATAAAGGGAGGCCAGGACAATGGGCTGCCCATCTAGACTGCCTTGCAGTTCCATATATCTGCCCTCTTTATCTATCACACTGTGAGTAATTGCAAAGGGAGACCCAGGTCGCACCCAGACTAATGCCCCCCTTGTATAAGCGGAGTAGTCGGTGGCATATACTTGCCCCTTCCATCTGCGGCGGAGTTTTAATGTCTCCGGGCCAGTCAGGTGTGTCTCCTGTAGTAGTGCTATTTGTATATGGTGTCTCTTCATGTAAGAAAAGATTTGGTAACGGCGGGAAGACGTGTGCATTTCTCGCACGTTCCATGTGCAGAATTTAATCGCAGTCATTCAATGTACGTAGTGTCAGTGTACCCCTTGCCCATCTGCCGCTAATCGCCCACACCAACACATAACCGCACAGACCGTTATGTACAGCACCAATACACCTCCACGCATGCTCGTTAACGTGGAGGAAAATGGGAGGGAAGAACAAGGGAACAGTCAACTCTGAAAACATGTGAAACAGTAATACAATACCAAAAGGTCGACAGCAAAAGATGTTATCATCCAAACTGTCTATGGAGCTGTAGAATCCGTGAGTTCAAAGGGGAGGCCGCTGAGCACTAAGTACCTTTTCTGTTAGTGCTCATGTAGTCAGACGGAAGGTGCCTCCCCCCACAGGCTTCACAAGGCCCGCAGCTGGGTCTCAGTAATTGCCACCACAATTCCGGGTCACAAGACAGGTGGGCTCCAGCGTCTCCCCCGGGGGAGGGGCAATCTCAGCCGCACTCCTGCGCCAGAACACACCAGCAAAAGAGGGCTCTCCACAGGGAACCAAGAGATCCGGTGTTGTACAAGATGGGCCAGGAGGACCAGGTGTGTTTCAGTGAATAAAGTCAGCAGTCTGCGGGGTAGCATCTGGCAGGTCCGCTGACACCTGTGAGTCCGGCAGTTCATGTATGCGTTCATCATCACTCGGGATGTCATGGGGGCTAGCTTCCGAGTTCGAGTCTGCTTCCAGCGAACCACTGATTACTGCTACCATCCGCAGAGCTTCTTGTGGTTCGCTGTGTGTGAGTTCGGCCGAGGTCCTCGGTTGTGCCGCATGTTCGATACCGATGGCTGCATGCGGGGCTCCATGCCGAAGCCTGAGTCCAGCCAGGCTTCCACCGCCTCCGAAGAGTCGAAAAAATGGGTCTTATCCTGGGCCACCACACGCAGTCGGGCGGGAAAGAGTATTTCAGTGCTAGACTGCGAAGACGTCATTTTACCGCCAGAAAGGAGTGCCTCTGGCGCTGTACCTGTATGGTGTAATCAGGAAATAACATAATTGTGGCGTTCTCCACTCTGATTTCCGACAGTTTCCTGGTTTCACGCAGTATAGTGTTGCGGTCCCGGTAATTCAAAACTTGGATGAGCATGGGTCTTGGGTTGGAGCCCTCTGGTGGGGGCCTCGCCGGTACCCTATGAGCCCGCTCCACCACGAAATGTGGAGAGAGGGAGCCCCCTGGGAGAAGTTCCGTGAGCCATCTCTCCATGTGTTTCTCCGGTTCCCTGCCCTCCCATCGTTCCAGAAGGCCTACGACACAGACATTGTTTCTCCTCGCCCTTCCTTCTGCATCCTCCGCACGATCCTCCAGAAATTCCACTCGGCTGAGACGTCCTGGACATGCTTGTCCGTTTGCGCCACCTTGGGCGTGACTTCCACTACGGTGGCCTCAAGTGCTGTTGTGCGCTCCAATAGTTTCTTGTGGTCAGCCCTCCGGTGCGTCAGGTCAATGGCCACACTATCAATTTTTGTTTCTAGAGATGTGCGGGTGAGTTGCAAGGACTGCTCTAGTCGCTCCATTGCCGCCAACATTGTGTCTAGTTTAGAGGAGGCCTGGTCGTGCTCTGCCGTTTTCGCCATTTTCCCCTTCACCAGTGTGCTGCCAGCACCGGCCCTCGTTTTTGGACCCCCGGACATGAGCAGCGCAGTGCAGAGCAAAGTGTGGATGTTCCCGGGAGCCTCCCCAGGCTTCCGGATAAGATTCCGGCTTCTTTGTCGGCAGCCGAGCCCAATTCAGGGAGGGGCGTCGGTTAGTAAGCCTTCCAAGAGACGTGATTATGGCCAATACACACCAATGACAGAAGCAGAATATCGTCCTTTTGCGTGGCCAGTGGTCCCAAGCGACCAGTGTCCCCACCGCTCAGCCCCTCTCACAACCAGTCGCCCAGACGGCCCCAGCCTCTCCAACACACCCGCCAGATCCGGGAAGAGCTGCTGCACGTCTCCACCGCGCTCCCAGAGGTGTCCCCAGAGTTCTCCAAGCGTTCAATGGCCCCAGATGAGGGGACAATAGGTTCTAAGGGTCAGTGAGGCAGGAAGTGCAGCACGTCGCTCACCCCCAGCACATTCTGGAGAGCCAGCTTCGGGTCGATGGTCGTCCGCACCACAATGGAGGGGGTTTTCTCAGTTCACAGGTAGCATCAAAAGTGGCCAAAGGCAGGGAGATCTGACCCCACGTGTTCGTGCCCCCCGGCTCCCGCCTCATCGGCCAGCAGCATCTCGCCACCGCGCCCGTCTCTTTATACTAGGGCGTCTCAAGGAGGATTACGGCAGGGGGGGGCGTCCGCAATGTCCCCCAGCCAGGGCCTGTCCAAGCGTCCACAGCAGCCAAGGGAGCCCGTCCAGAGGGTGGCCTCTCCCCCCGTGGGTCGACCAGGCAGCAGGCCTCAGAGCCACTCACCAACACCTCAGGTCACGTCGGGGCACTTCTCTGGCCACCAGCCGCGGGCAGGGCAGCAGCCTCAATTTCCCGTCGTGGCGCTGGAGTCCTCACAGCTTGTCCCTCGTCACCAGGTCCCCAGTGCATGTAGTGACTCCCCGGCTCGCGCCGATTTTGTGAGCCTGTCAAGATGGCCGCCCAGGTCCGCGATCGTCAGGGCATCCAGTCGCTCTCCACCGCCTCCGCAACTATCAGGAGACCCAGATCACCTCTCGCCACGCGTCCGCTGGCACCAGGGGTAAGGGAGAGTCCATATCGCAGCTCCTCAGCACCGTTCCGCTGGAGGCGGCAGGTAGGCCTCACGTCCAAGGCTCAACCCCGGTCTTGAGTTTGCTCACGCGCCAGCCAGGGGAGCCTACAGGAGGGGTATTCTCTCCACCCTTGTGGAAGCGAGCCGGAGCCTACGTATTGCACCAGACTCGGCAGGAGTACAGAGGACCGCTTTACACAGCTCCGCTGGAGACAGGGGCCGTATACGGATGCTTGTTGCGGGGAATTTGCCTGTGGAAGGGGAGCTCAGCGCGGAGCTCTACCCGGGCACGTCCGCCACCATTGTGTCTCTGCTGGGCCTGATGGGGGGAGATGGAAAGGGTTATCAGGGGGGTAAAGGGGGCAGCACAGAATTGATGCCGGAGTGGGGGGAAGAAGAGAGATTCAATGGGATTGTGAAGAAATCGGAGAAAGAAGTGAGGGGAGGAGGGGGTAGAGAAGAGGGGGATGAGGGAGGAATGAGGGGAGCATAAGGAAAGTTAGCTGGGGGAGGAGGTTGGCGGAGGGGTGGACTAAAAAAGGGAGTAACAGATAGGAATAGGGGGAACGAGATGAGATTGGGGTACCGGGACGGTGCAGATTGGATGAGGAGCGTATTACCTAGTGGTAAGGCTGACGTGACGAAGGGGGGGCATACTGTGAAGTGGGAGGAAAGGGAGAGGATGGCACAAGGGAGGGGGAGGGAAGAGGGCTGACCTGAGCCTCCCGAGGGTGCAGCCTATTGAAGTGTAGGGGGGTCAGGGGAGGAGAAAGGGAGTAAAGGGTGGAGCTAGATGGAGAGTCAGGGGAAAACCTGGTCGCAGAGGAGGGGAGTAGGGAGGGGTGGTCAAAGAGAGAGAGACAGTTGCCTTTGCCTTGGATCAAGACAGTACCGTTATTATAGATTGAGATGGTGAGGGAGCCCTTGAAATACGCAGAGGGGGAAATCTTTAGTTGTTTCCCATGAGGGATAGAGGAGGAGGAGGTGACGTTAAGGGAATTAAATAAGCTTGAGGACCAAGAAGGGGTGTCGTGAGTGAAGAAAATGAAATCATTTTTGAGCCTCCCAGAATGACAATTGTAAAATTGGTCAACAAAAAGGGAATCAGGGAAACGTTCAATAGTTTTATGCTTCAATCGTTTTACTGAAGCTTTAGTTTGGCCAGGAGGATGGATGATTTTGTAGCAGTTAATTCCATCCTTAACTCGAGAGGTGGCAATGTTGGGAACGTGAGAAAGAGTGCTGGGGGTATGAGACGGGTGTTACTAGGAGAGCGGTGGTGATGAGAAGTATAAGGACTAAAAGGGGGCACATATTCCAGGCGTCGGGAGTGGAAAACTGAACTAATGTGTTGTCCGGGAAGGGAGGTGGGTATTTGTAGGGCCCTTCATCTAGGTGTATATGAAACCAACTGGCACAAGATAATATTTACAAGGGAAATGATTACATATGATAGGACCAACTGGATCACTGTCAAAACCATCACAATGCACAATTAGTCAAAGTAAAGCAGATCACAAACGAACACCCAGTGACTATTGGTGATCACTGTACTTAGCATCAGCCTGTAACATAAGCACATTCGGCACCAACCGCATTGTACGCCCATAATCTCAGCAGTCCACTATTGGACCCTAATCAGAAACCATAATGTCAAGGTTGCTGCCAATGCAGCGAGAGTCCTGACTCAATCAGAAATGTCCCCACGGATAAAGGTGTCATAAACGGTGCAGCTGGCACTACTTGCAGCACAGCTGTAAAAGGCCAAAACGGTGCAGCTGGCACTGCTTGCTGCACAGCTGTAAAAAGGCCTAAACGGTGCAGCTGGCACTAATTACTGCGCAGCTGTAAAAAGGCCTAAACGGTGCAGCTGGCACTACTTGCTGCGCAGCTGTAAAAGGCCTAAATGATGCAGCTGGCACTACTTGCTGCGCAGCTGTAAAAGGCCTAAATGATGTATCAGCAGAGGACTTGCTGCGCTGAAGAGAGTGTGAGCCTTCCCGCCCTCCTGTGGCGCTCAGCAATTAACTGGCTCAATCACCGCTTAGTAGGGCAGAAGGTGTCGGGCCCCCACAGGGTTGAGGAGAGGGAGGGGGGAAGGCGTCAGTCCCTGCACTGAAGGGTGCCCACGTCGGACAGTTGCTGCCGAAGCCTCTAGGTGGCCGCCATTTTGCGAGGACTGGTAGGGTGTATCAGCAGAGGACAAACAGTCTTACTAGAGTTGGAGACCGACTTTATGGGGCCCCTTCGTTTCTACTGGTAGGTCTGGGGGCAGGTGTACAATCTCATACCATCCTATGGTATGAGATTACCTTGTCTTACTATGTCCCAGTTTTAGGTAGTGTCCAGGGCTCCCTAATCTTGCTATATTCTAGTGTATGTAGATCATATAGTGAGTTGATCATTCCAAGATGGCTGCTTCTTTATCTGTGGATTAGTCCTATTACTCTTTCCAAGCCAAGCCTGCTTCCGCAATCCTGCATGGTCCTTTCTTAATGTTTGCTACCGGGGACGAGGGAGCCTGTTGTCGCAGCCGGGCGTGCTCTGAACTTGCGCATGCACGGTGAGGCTGGTTTGGTCTGCACATTCGTAGACTTTGATTTGGGACCTGTGGGAATGAGCGTGCCCGTTTCTCCATTATTTATGGCCAGAAGGTAAATGCTTGCTTCAATTTCATGGTGCTTTATGGTATTTCAATTTTGGAAAAGGTGATGGACAGAGTTTCTGAATGATGCAGAATACTCCTACCCAGTCAAGAGATCAGGGCTTGATCCATCACCGTTTTTTAGCTCACTGCACCATCCCAGCTCAGAACCTGGCTACATGCAAATTAGTCTGTTCCTGTCCCAGTGCATGATGGGAACAGGGCAGACCAAACTACCTAGCCAATTCTTCACCAGAAAGGAGACAAGCTACCGGGGACCGGTTTCTGGCATTTCAGCCGTCATCGGCTCGCTTGAATCCTGATGGTGCAATGAGCTAGGGACTCACGTATGAGTATACCCTCCCACACAAAGGGGGTCATTAGGATCGCGGACGGACTTGAGTCCGTCCGCGACCCCAGAGCATGAGGGAACGTCCGCATGGGCTGCGGCGTTCCCTCTGTGCAGATTAGGATGTGACCGCCAGGGTGGCGGTCACATCCTCTATTTTTAACATTGCTGCGGGTGGAGCTTCAAGCTG
Organism: Lissotriton vulgaris; assembly: GCF_964263255.1. Classification (NCBI taxonomy): domain Eukaryota; kingdom Metazoa; phylum Chordata; class Amphibia; order Caudata; family Salamandridae; genus Lissotriton; species Lissotriton vulgaris. The sequence continues at coordinate 770,940,421 of NC_141685.1, read as the reverse complement.
CACCCGCAGCAATGTTAAGAATGCATGCACAGCATTTGCGTGCACAAAGCGGCAGGCACCGCGCGGTGCCTGCTGCATTGTGCACGCAAATGCAGGGGGGTACCATAGGTACCCCCCATGTGCACCCCCCACCCCCCACTACACCTAGGGGGCCCGCAATGGGCCCCTGCAGTGCAGTTACACATGCTTTTCCACGGCGGAAAAGCCGCCGCGGAAAAGCATGTTTCCATGCACATCCTAATCTGGCTGAAGGTGTCTAAGAGACACCTTCACCATTTTAGTGCTTTTCCGCCGCGGTTGTAAGCCAGCCGCGGCGGAAAAGCTGCGGACCTAAACCATGACCCACCAGCCATCCTAATGTGGCGGTGGGTCCTGGTGGGTCCGCAGAGGATTTTCCGCATCCTCCGGGCCGGCGGTGGCTTCCGCCGGCCCGGAGGATGCGGAAAATCCTCCATCCTAATGACCCCCTTAGTGTGGATAAAATCAATTTTGGAAAAGGTGATGGACAGAGTTTCTGAATGATGCAGAATACTCCTACCCAGTCAAGAGATCAGGGCTTGATCCATCACCGTTTTTTAGCTCACTGCACCATTCCAGCTCAGAACCTGGCTACATGCAAATTAGTCTGTTCCTGTCCCAGTGCATGATGGGAACAGGGCAGACCAAACTACCAAGCCAATTCTTCACCAGAAAGGATACAAGCTACAGGGGGCCGGTTTCTGGCATTTCAGCCGTCATCGGCCCGGCTTGCTTGAATCCTGATGGTGCAATGAGCTAGGGACTCACCTCTGAGTATACCCTCCCACACTTAGTGTGGATAAAATCAATTTTGGAAAAGGTGATGGACAGAGTTTCTGAATGATGCAGAATACTCCTACCCAGTCAAGAGATCAGGGCTTGATCCATCACCGTTGTTTAGCTCACTGCACCATCCCAGCTCAGAACCTGGCTACATGCAAATTAGTCTGTTCCTGTCCCAGTTTGGGAACAGGGCATACCAAACTACCAAGCCAATTCTTCACCAGAAAGGAGACAAGTTACCGGGGACCGGTTTCTGGCATTTCAGCCGTCATCGGCCCGGCTTGCTTGAATCCTGATGGTGCAATGAGCTAGGGACTCACGTCTGAGTATACCCTCCCACACTTAGTGTGGATAAAATCAATTTTATAAGAGTAAGAGTATTCTGCATCATTCAGAAACTCTGTCCATCACCACCCCCTTTTCCAAAATCGATTTTGTCCACACTATGTGTGGGAGGGTATACTCAGACGTGAGTCCCTTGGTCATTGCACCATCAGGATTCAAGCAAGCCGGGCCGACGACGGCTGAAATGCCAGAAACCGGTCCCCGGAAGCTTGTTTCCTTCCCAGTATAAGAATTGGCTTGGTAGTTTGGTTTGCCCTGTTCCCATCATGCACTGGGACAGGAACAGACTAATTTGCATGTAGCCAGGTTCTGAGCTGGGATGGTGCAGTGAGCTAAAAAACGGTGATGGATCAAGCCCTGATCTCTTGACTGGGTAATAATATTCTGCATCATTCAGAAACTCTGTCCATCACCACCCCCTTTTCCAAAATCGATTTTGTCCACACTATGTGTGGGAGGGTATACTCAGACGTGAGTCCCTTGTTCATTGCACCATCAGGATTCAAGCAAGCCGGGCCGACGACGGCTGAAATGCCAGAAACCGGTCCCCGGAAGCTTGTTTCCTTCCCAGTATAAGAATTGGCTTGGTAGTTTGGTTTGCCCTGTTCCCATCATGCACTGGGACAGGAACAGACTAATTTGCATGTAGCCAGGTTCTGAGCTGGGATGGTGCAGTGAGCTAAAAAACGGTGATGGATCAAGCCCTTGTAGCAGGGTTTCCGTTCTCCCACAGAACTGTGCACAGAGATCTAGAACCTGGGTGAGTCAGGGTGACCCAGAACTCACCTTTGTTTCAGAAATCCCCTTACCAAGCTAGCTACAGTGTTTCATCGGTAGTAAATACTTCCCAATGACTTAGACAATCCAGAACATGAACTTAGAATACCTCAGTTATCGTGGAACACATGAACACTCTTTCGTTATATAATCATTACAAACCGAAACTGGGAGGCAGAGAACACACGTGCAAGTTTGAAATGTTTATTTTTCAATGCAACATTCTCAAACGCAGTATCTTATATAATATCAACATACATATTATAAAAATCAGAGTTAGCAGCATAGTCACTAATCCATAATAAGCAAAAGGTGATAGCATGTTATGATGCAAAGATCTATAGAATTCTGTATCACCTATATTTCGCGCACCCTAATTAGCATATTATATTATATCTAAGAAGGTCTCATCTGGGTTCTTAGCAGGGCGGACCCATACCTCTAATTCTCAGTAGGAGGAGATCACATCAACCGCTACCAGCTCTCAGCATGCGAAGCATCAAGTGTGTTGTTTCATTCTCTGTAACTCTATCTTAAACCCACGTAGAGCCCAATGTTGGCAGCAACCTTATTTGTGTTATGACTAACGTGGTGCGAGGATCAGGCCTTCAGCAACCTTGTGTTAGGTTATTCTTAGAGTGTGCAGTTCTCAGTGTGCAGACAGTTGTACCAAGTGTACCAAGCACGACTGATACCAGGGCAATAACATATTATTCTCAAATAAATCACATCTTTCGTCTAGGTTGAAAGCTACAATAACAATTAGGTGTCGTGTGCAAACCGAAGCAGAAAGAAAATATGGCGTTTAAACATTTAATAAGCACATGCTAACTTAACACAATATATAGAAACGTAGTAACCATATGACACCCCCCCAATGATCCGAGGACGGTTAAAAATAAAAAATATAAGCCAATACTCTATGAGAGGCAGGACATGAAAGCAGAGTTCAATGATATTGTGCCAAGCTAAATGTATGCAAATGTATGTAAAATTTAAAAACAAAATTTATGTATGAATGCCTCTAGTGGCCACACAAAATATAAAAAGTCGAACTTAAGGCCTACTCTCAGTTAATAGGCCCGGAACATCTGAAAAAAATCGAATGTTCGTATTGAAAGAGGCACCATTCAGAATTACTAAAAAGTCACGTGCCATAATGATGGAAGTCTTCAAAGTCACTCATGGGTTGAATGAATATGCAAAATAGGTAGCCACAGCTTCCAACATGAAATCACTGTCATCATCCGAAAACAGTTCAGCCATCCAATTAAGCAATGGGAAAGAACATACGTGCTCCTCCAACACCGATTCCTCTAGCAACATCAGAGGACAACTCAGTGGGTTCTCGAGAACGCTCTGTGCCAGAAAGTCATGCGCCTCTGCGAATATGTCCCACTGACCCATTAGTCCATGCATCGCTGCCACAGCCATAACCCTTTCGCCAGAACAGACCAGCTCGTGAGCCACTACGGGGTTCATCAGCTGATCAAAGTTGACGTCAGGAGAAGTCGGTAAACAGAGACACAAATCAATGGCCCAGTCGAAATCACAGCTCAGGCAATGAAACACGGGCTGGGCACATGTGAAATAGGAAAATCTGAAGGATAATCCAAAAGCCGTGCTTAAAGTCGCAAGCGGCAGGGAGCCATAGTAATCAAGCATCCGGTTGCGAAACTGCATCAGTAGGTGCTGAGCGTTTCCTTGCGCAGGATGGGCATCCATGTTTTATAAAGTAAAATATCAACAGAACGCCTGCAGCCAAAGCCAGCAAAACAGGAAATCCGCCAAACAGGCTTGCGAATATGGAATGAAAGAACGCTGGGATAATACCAAATACTTTTTCAAATATAGTCACGAGACCACTGCTAACCATTTTAAAAAAATGAGCCAGGCTCGTTGTGGAGGAGGCATTGAAGATTTGATGAACCAGCTCGCAGAAATGAAACGGCAAATCAGTACTTAAAAGTGCCTGTACTTCTGTGCGTGTGTTTGCTATGTGAAGGACATAAGTTTCGCGGGCAGAGCTCAGGGCCACCTGCTTTTGAGACAATAGGGCTCTTATACGGCCTAAACCATTGAACTCAGCTTTCAAGGTTGGTATTCTTGGCCAAATTAAAACATCTGAATTCCCATGCGTGGGTGGATATAACACATTCTTGCAGCAAACCACCCTTTCTGACACGGTAACCACATATGCGATACCGGCCTCTAACCCACAACAAAATTCGTTATTCAAAAGTAAATAACTACCGTTGGACAACAAAGTGAACGTGGGAACTATTGCAGGAACTGGTGTCCCTTTCAAAACACAGGCCAAATTAGGTTTGTCCTGATTACAAGAACCATGCAACTGGATGTGTCTGCATATTAGTGAGCGGTCAGGCGACTGTGTACATTCTTCACCATTCAGATTCACTTCATTTCCCTCTTTTAGGCATCTATAAGTGTATGGTAAAGACCATGTCTCATGGAGAAAAGCACTGCCTAATGGTTCATATCGCCCAATGGCTATATATTTCATACAATTTGTAAATTTATACAAAGCAAAAGGTAAGGTAATAACACCATGGATAAGCCATGTAGCAGCGGTCACCTCAGCCACAGAAAAAGGCAAGGATTCTAATTTTTCAATGTATGACATAGAAAATGTCGCATCTCTCATTGATAGCATGCGCTGTTTTTCAGTCAGATTAAATGGGGCAAATAGTGATGAGACGTTCATAAAATTCCAAGGCACTCGACCAGACTTAAGAGTTTGTAGTGTCCAAGCAAACTGCATCACAGAACGTAATTGATTTTGACCATGATATAACACGGACACTTCATCATGTACAATGTCAACAACAGAAGACACAATATTGTTTAACGTGTAAATCCGGGAAGAAAGCGTGTTAATACTGTTATCAACAACTGCAAGCACCTTTTCTAAATTTGCTTGATCAATAGCTCTCAGGCGTTTAGCAGCCTCAACCTGGGTAACTTTCCAAATTTCATTGTAAATCGCATACAGCCATCGTTTAGATCTACCTTTAGCTGGGCCTTTTATAAAATCGTTCAAATCCACATTATCATTCAATAGAGACAGATGTAGTTTAACTGCAGCTAACGTGGAATGTTGTAACCAATTCTGACACAGCTTCCCCACAGAATAAGTCGTGACAGTATAGTCTTCTTCAAAACGGGGATCGAGCCTGACTTCTGTGAACCCCTCAGCCAAACCCAGAAAACGGATTTGGCAAGAATCAGCACTCCTATGCCACACCAGCCAACCCTTGGAATCCAAACCGGAAATGTTAAAGGACGAATTGTGTAAAAGAGTTTGCAACTCATGAATGGACAAATCAGTAAAATTACCCCAACCTGTATATTCCTCTAAATCTGGGATGGTCGGTGTATTTAATTTTTTAGAAGTAGCCAATCCAAAGCATGTTGTTTGGAAAATGGTTGAATTTAAAAACAACATGTGATACGGGATGAGACATGCACGGTGCAAAGCCTCAGTGCCTTGTACCTGCCAATCTTTGGTACCCCAAACCGATTTAAGGTCAATTGTTCCTTTCCAAAACTCGTAGCCATCTACAGCCAACTTGTCTAGAAAGGACGCCGAATACAGCATTTTTGTATCTGTAAGTTTAACTTTGGACATGGGCTTTTGTGTCATTTTAAAATAGAATGACTCGGGATTTGATTGATTAAAGTCTGTAAAATAGGAGTATTTTTTCAGAAACGTATTGGAGCTGCCACCGAATGGAGCAGGGCAGTGTTCCCATTGTGTATAATTTACAGCAACCCTCCTGGAATTTGTTTCATGTAAAAAATGATTACCATAGTGTTGAAAACAAAACAAATCGCCATAATTAATAGAGTCTGTATACAGATCCTCAGCATCCAAGGCAGCATAATACTTCAAATCAGAGAATAATGCTTCTACGGCCTGAATATCCCAATCATCAGAACGTATATTTTGTTTAATTACATCTCCCATGTTTACTCTAAGCACATTTGGAACATTAATCACTTCAGTGGGCCCATGTATCTGAAACCTAACCGCATCCCACACAATCCCATCAAGGACAGGCCAAGCAGTAATGTTGACTGTATTTAAGTTTCGTTTCAGTCTGTGCGCTGAATGTGAAGAGGAAAGAGGGGCCAATGTTCCATTAAGGTACTGAATTCCTGTTCTTTCTTTAACGTAGTGACCATCAATCAGACGGAAAAAATAAAACACAAAACCAATTGACATAAAAAGATAAAATGAAAATAGGATCAACCAAATGTATGTCCAAGGGGGAATTAAAAAATGTTTTTTAAACAACGTGGCATATCTTGCAATGTTTGAGGGTTTCTTTGAAGGTTCCGAAACAGAGTCAAAAGAGAATCTGGACTGGTTGGCAAAACGGGTCTGCAAATCAGGCTTCGATAAATCAGCAGGGTAAGTGTAGTTCAACTCATCAATGTCAGTAACAGGAATAGTATTTAATAAAGGACTGGATATGGCAGGCATCTCGAGGGACACCTCCTGTTCTGCGCCAGATGTTATTGCTAGTACAGAGTGCCTCACCATGGAAGGACAGGATACAGCCGGTGTCATGCTATGAAGAATCGGCCACCCTGTGTGTCTTGACATTGTCAATAGAAATAAATCTGTTTTCCTTACGACCAGGAAGTGGTGGTAAAATGACTGTTCTTGTGCCCTTCACTCCAAGAACTCGAACCGGTGCTCGATATGAGGGACCAAACTCTTTCTTGTTATCGATCTTCTCTCGAACTAGTTCTCCAACTTGGGGTAGCCAGCCACCTACCGGGATCTGCAGCGCATCATCCGATGTGGAGGCAGGGGTGGGGAATTCCTATCTCCCGACGCCCGAGACATCTAGATTTCTTAGGAGGGCTAGAGGTTTTAATTTGCATTTTGTCCAAAGGACAAGTAGACAGTTTTATAGTAATAAGATACACAGCTGTTCAACCCTGTAGGTCACAGCCAGTAGATAAGTTGCTCTGAGCAGTTTATTGGCAGTGAAAAGGTCAATGCAAAACTGGGGCCTGCATTTTAATTTCCCCAGAGCAGAACAATAAAATGAGAAAGCAGAGCTCAAAGTTTGAGCCAGCTGGATAAGCTCGTGTGGCTTCCAGGTTCTCCCCTGGTCCGTTTATTATCTTTAAGCATGAGACACACATCGAGCTTCTGCAGCCCCAGTACACTCGCAGCAATGACAAGTAAGAGGCTGCTTTTTGTGCCTCTTGGCCTCTTGCTCTAACTTGAACTGTATGACCCCTGCCTTGTATTCTCTGCTCCACTCCTGGGCCTTATAGGGCTCCAATATCCCTGCTCATCTTCAACTCAATTTGATTTCCCTTCTTATGCACCCCATCCTTGGCACTTTGTGTTTTCTGTACACCTTATGTTACACCCGGTGCCTGAACCACTCCACCCTCCGCTGCACTCTGACATCCCTCACCCGCTCCCCTTGGCCTCTCAGATCTTACTTCATCGAGGGCTTACATTAAAGCTGATCAGTTTCCCCAGGGGCTTTCATGCAGGCCGAAGGCCACCCCCAATTCTGTTCTTGCACTAGGCCTCTCATCTCACTTTGTGCCTGCACCAGGGGCATTGTGAATACACCGCTGTAGCAACTACAGCAGCTGTAGAGTTTTTGATGGGCCTCTTCAGTCTGCAGGTCCGCAGACAAAGGCCCATAATAGACTTGAAAGGGTGGGTGGGAGAGCGAGTGAATGGGTGGATGAATAGATGCATGGATGAATAGTGAAAGGGTGGATGGATAGATGCATATATGAATAAGTGAACGGGTGGATGTATAGATGCATGGTTGAATACATGGAAGAGTGGATTTTAGATGCATACATTAATGAGTGAAAGGGTGAATGGATAGATGCATGTATGAATCAGTAAACGGGTGGATATATAAATGCATGGATGAATACGTGCAAGAGTGGATGATAGATGCATACATTAATGAGTGAAAGGGTGAATGGATAGATGCATGGATGAATAAGTGAGGCTGGATGGATAGTTGGATGAATGAATGGAGTGAAAGGGTGGGTGTTTAGATGCATGAATGAATGAGTGAAAGGGTGGATGTATAGGTGCATGTATGAAAGAGTGGATGGATAGATGCATGTATGAATAAGTGAAAGGGTGGATGGATAGGTGCATGTATAAATAAGTGAAAGGGTGGATGTATAGATGCATGGATGAATATGTGCAAGAGTGGATGATAGATGCATACATTGAGTGTAAGGGTGAATGGATAAATATATGGATGAATGAGTGAAAGGCTGGATGGATATATGGATGAATGAAAGTGTAGTGAAAGGGAAGATACATGGATGAATGAGTGAATGGATGTAAGGATGGATGTTTGAAAGAATGGTAGGATAAGTGCAAGGGTGAATGAAGGGATGGGTGAGTGGATGGATAGGTCGAAAGTGGATTGATGAGTGAAAGGATGGACGGTTTATTGAAAGGGTGGATTAAGTGGTGAGAGAGTAGATGAATAGATGGCTGAGTGGGCGGGGATAGATGGCTGAGTGGGAATGGTGGATAGATGGCTGAGTGGAAATGGTGGATAGATGGCTGAGTGGGCGGGGATGGATGGATGGGTGGGTGGCTGGGTCGAAGCGTTGATGGATGGATGGGTGGACAGTTTAGTCTAAAGGTGGATGGAGGAATTAGTGATGGGTGGATGGATATATGAGCGAAACGGAAGATATACGGGTGAAAGGGTGGATGGACGAGCAAAAGCATAAATGGAGGAAGTGAACGGATAGGTGGATAGATGAGTGAAAAGGAGGATAGATGGGTGGGTGGATGAGTGGAAGGATGGAGGAATAGGAGTCAAGAGGAGGATGTGTAGAGTGAAAGGATGGATGGATGAGTGAAAGGAAGGCTGGATTGATCAGTTGGGTCAATAGGTTTGGAGATGGCAGGATAGCTTTGAACAGAGGCTTCATGAACACCACACTTTTCAGCTACAGTAGAGGCGGAGCTCTTGATGGGCCTCTTCTGTCTGCAGCTCGGCAGACAAAGATTCGTAATTGTGAAACGATGAATGGATGTGGGTGAAAGGATGAGTGAGTGAAAGTGTGGCTGGCTAGATGGATGGATGGATGGATGGATGGGTTACAGGGTTTAAGGATTAGAGAGCGAAAGGATGGATGAGTGTAAAGGATAAATGGATGGATGAGTGGAAGGATGGATTGATGGATGGGTTGAAGAGTGGGTGGAAGGATGAGTGAAAGGGAGGGTGGATAGATGAGTGAAAGGGAGGGTGTATGGATGAGCAGATGGATGGATGGTTGAAATGGATAGGTTTGGAGATGGATGGGTAGGTTTGGAAATGGATGAGCGGATGGACTGACGGACGAACAGTTTGGTGAAAGGCTAATGGATAAAAGACTGAATGGGGGCCAATGTAAAGGTGAAATGCTAGATATCAGTGTGTTAAAGGATGAATGGATAGATGCTCAGATGGAAGAGACAAGAGAGTTATTCTGGCGAGGATTCCAATTAATTTTTTGCTTGCTTGGTGTCATAAGAACTTTGGATCAACGTGGTGGGTATTTTAATTTTCTGGTTACTCACTTGGCCTACACTATGCTCGTTTCTCTACCTTGGGATTATCAGGTAGGCGTGCTGCTGTATGCCAGCGTGTTCTTACTAGACCGTTGGTATTTGGTCTCATAAAGGCCATATTGCCATAGAAATTCCTGGCACTGAACAAAACTACTTTATAAAAGAGCACACATGAAGCCAGCTCACAGATAGGAAGAGATAGCATTTTAATAAAAGCACAAAGTATTGGTTAACTCAGATTTAATTAGGGGCTCAGTTGTTAAAGTCACAAAGGGCACCCATGATATATGACTTGCATATGCAGATCTACGTTTTTCATGAATTCACATGAATTTCCTTAAGTAGGCCAGGAAACCGTAGTCCTAGAAAATCTTTGTGAATTGCATCTTAGCATGAGCAAATATGAATATGCCCCAGCGGAAATCTGTTGACTGTTTACAAGTTCACTTTTTCTCCAACCACATTTTTCCCAGCCATGGAAGAAACTTTACTTCTGCCATTGTCAGGGGTAAATTGCCGACCTTTCTCAGTATGGGAAAAGATTACAGAAGAGCTGGTGAAAAACTCCAAAATTCAAATCTTTCTATAGTAATAGCCTGACATAACCAGAAAGGCTATTATCAGAGCTCTTCTATAAAGAGTTTGCAGCCATTATTTGACGGCGCACTACATGGCACCAAAGGGACAAGTGGATTTTGTTACAGGACATGTAGATTTATGAAGCTACTTGTCCCATGGACAAGTACATATTTCATAAAATTCCACACCCCTGGGAGGGCAAATGTTCCTTTGCAAGACTGTCTCTGGTCTTTTGTAGATTCTGTAAAACATTGCAATGTTCATCTACGTCAAAGGCCGTGGCCTGGGCCTTGGTGTCTAGCCCATCGAGGTCAGGTACATACATCTTGATACCAAAGAGCATTTCGTATGGGGTCCGCCCACCCAGAGACCTTCTAGGGAGATTATTAAGCGCACGCTGCACGCCCATGAGGTGGGCTAACCAGTTTCTGCCAGTGCCTATAACTCGAGCTGTCAAAGATTGCTTTAAGTCGCGGTTCATTCGTTCAACTACACTATTACCCTCAGGTCTGTAGGGGCTCGAAAACTTGACTTGGACCCCCATCGAAACCATAGCATCCTTATACGCCTTAGAGGCGAAAGCCGGACCCTGATCCGAATGGAAAGTACCACAGGCAAAAATTCCCACAAAGACTCCCAAATCCTTAATGACAGTACGTGAATCAGCGCTCCGATGAGGCCAAACCCACACAAAGCGTGTGCATGAATCAACTGCTACTAAGATGTACTTATACGCAGTATCAGAAGAAAATGGACCGCAGTGATCCAAATAAACGCATCCAAGTGGTTTATTAGAGATGTACAACTGTGTCTGAGGCGGACGCGCAGCAGTTGAAGGCTTAATCTGCTGGCAAATGTCACATTGAAGGACATAATCGCGCGTCTGTTTGTACAGTCCCCACCACCAGAACCTCTGTTGTAGCTCAGTTACAGTGGCTGAGACGCCCGCATGCGCAGACGCCACACCTTCATGAGCCGCTGTAATCAAAGCAGCCCTGCGATCCGAGTTGGGAACTAGACGTTCGCCAACATCAGGGATTTTCACATAAGGAACCTTATCGGGACTTAAGTGGTATGTGTATTTAGAAGGGAACCCCGCAGGATATTTACTTCCCTTCTCTGTTGCAGCAACTGCTGCCAAGATGTCATCATCTATTTTGCTTTTGGACCTTGTGACTGCTGCAACCAAGTATTTCGATACTGCTGACTTCGCTGCTTCATCAGCAAGCGAATTGCCAACAGCGTGGACCCCCACGCGCTGATGACCGAGAGTATGAATCACAAACACGAATGGCAACTTCTCTTTAAGTTCCGCCACTCGGACCCAGATCATTTTATGTTTTATTGTGCTACCTTTGGAATCACGAAATTCATTCTGAGTCCAAAAGAACAAGTTTTCATTGTAAGACTGGACACAGTAGTAAGAGTCACTTACGATCAAAGTCGTCACACTAGGATCTGCGTACTCCAATGCAAGCATCAGAGCACGAAGCTCTGCTAATTGTGCGGTGCAGTCCCCAAGCGTCTGCGTGTGCACGACACTGGACTTGAACTCATCGTTCACCATGGCACCGACCACAATGGCGCAAGCGGAAACGTAGGCATGTTTAGAGCCATGCGCAACCTGCGCCGAGCCATCAGTGTAAATGATGCAATGGAAATCCTCCAACGGCCGCATTGCTAACGGAGCAGGATGAACAAATTCATACTGTAAATACTCCTGCGACCGTAAAGTGGCGTCAAAAATAAACGTGACATCCTGGGACGTCAAGGATGCAGCCCATTGAATCCACCGAGGGTGCAAAGCTTTGGAATTAGGTACACTGGCTTTCGTAACCGCCTCTAAGGCAGGACACGGGGTAACAACCAACATGCGTTTTCCTTGTGACAGGGCACGTTCTTTAAGAATCGCCATCTGCACAGCCGTTAAAACTTTTTCTACAGTGGAAAATCGCAGTTCAGCCGAAGTGTATAAGTGTGACTTGTAAGCAATAGGTACTGTATCTCCTTCATTAAAAGTCAGGTACGTGAAACCTACCGCCCCAGGGATAATCCTTATCACCAGGTTGGTCTGGTTATCACAAGTCTGTAAGTATTCAGAAGCGAGCAAATCAGCCTGCAAATACTGCAGAATGGCCGAATGCTCAGGCAGCCAGCATGATTTGGAAAAAGATGGTTGTATCAAAGCATACAAAGGCTTGATACGCTGGGCATATTCCGGAATGTAAGTTCTCCCGAAATTCAAAAATCCCAGCAAAGACTAATTTTTTCAGTGTTGTCGGAGAGCGCAATTGTGCGCATTTCTCCAGGAAGTGAGGGGCTAACCCTTTTCCCTCGTTGTTAAGCTCGTAACCGAGGAACAACACTGTGTACTCTGCAATGTGCGACTTTGCAAAGTTAAACTTGTAACCAATGTCTGCAAAGTTACAAATTATGCTATTTACTCGACACAGATGCTCCCAAAGATCGTCGTCTGTGAGATAAATGTCATCCACATACGAACAAGCAACTGGGTCGAAGCTCTCCAGAAGAGAGACAATGCGGGCGGAGAATACTCCAGGACTGTTCTTATAGCCCATTGGAAGACGCCGAAACATTTTTTGCACACCGCCGCATGTAAAACTGGTCCATTGGGAACTTAGACCGTCTAATCTATGGGCATAAAAACCATTGGAAATGTCAAGCGTGGTTTTGAACCGTTTACGCTCAAGACTATTCACTAACGCAGAGCCATGAGTATTCTGTACTGCACAGTTACGGCAATGCGAGTTCAAATGCCTATAATCCAAAACCAAACGATATGAGCCGTCCGGCTTGTTTACAGTAAAAAGGGGGTTATTCATCGGTGACACACACGTTTCAATTACACCTTGATATTCCAATTGTTCAAGGATAGCCGCGACTGAAGCTTTGGCTTCACGCCGTATGGGATATTGAGGTTGAGGCTGTGGCTGAGACCGTAAAGGAATCTCGTGGCTCGGTGACAATTTATCCCAGCCACACTGATTGCGGTACACAGCCGGCGCAAGCGCCAGAGCCCACTCTTCTGCAAAATGCAGCGCTTCCACTCTCGGCACAGTGTACGCGAAACTGGGTAGGATTACCTCCTCCCCTCGCGGAGCTGCGAGACCATAAGGTGGGGGCCAGTCAGCCTCTGAAAGCAAAATGTCATACGTAGACGAGAGATTTTCCCAAAATACCCCTTTTACAGTTCGCTGCATGTCATTTTCAATTAACAGGACAATTTCAAAAAGTCGTTCAGGGGGAGCAACATGCGTGTCAGCAGTTTCAATCACAACATAAGTATCAGTCGCTGTCACCTTCAACAGTGGACGGAGGGCCTCTCTCACTATGGTAATCTCTGCTGCGCTGTCCAGCAAGGTCAGAGCCCACGTCAGATTCCGAAGCCGCGTTCTCACTATCTGGGGCATAACGATGCGCTGTCAGGGCGGCGACTTTCTTCGTGGCAAACTGTGGTCTCTTGGGCGTAGAGCCTTCCTGCTGCTCTCCACTGTTTCGCGGGCGGGGCTGACCACGTCCTTGCTGGCCACCCCGGCCCCTGCCGCCCCCTCCACCACCGGTTGACGGAGCCGATGAGTCCTGAAAGGAACGAGGAGAGCGTTGGTCAGAAGCCTGAAACCTCTCAGGCGATTTAATCATCGCGCGGTCGCGCAAATCATAAACACGATCCGACTGCGCAGGCAACGGAGACGCAGGAGCAGAAACCTGTGTTTGTTGTTGTTGTTGCTTACCCTGATTCTGCTTTTTAGGCCAATTTTACTTCTTGGACTTTTGTTGACCACTAGTTTCCGAAGTTTGACCCTGGGGCTGTTTCTTCTCCTTATCAGGAAAAGCTTTAACCCCCATTGCATTGCGGCCAACCATTTTGTAAGCAGCTACAATTATCCTTGCCAACCGTCCGGGTCGTTCGGCCTCGGGAACCAACACCAACGCGTTAACAACCTGAAAGTTCACTGCATCCCCCTTGACATTCGCAAGGATCAGATCGCAAACTGCATCAAAGGAGCCACACAGGCGCATATCCAATTCAACAGCCGACTCCGGTCCGTGTTCGTCTTGAACACGTTTAAGGACCCCACCTAGATTGGTCACAGACGGGGAGCCATAGCACCTCGAATAGACCGCTGCAAAAGTCTTGCCCCAGGTCTCACAGTCAACAAGTTCAGGAGCCAAATCCTTCGGCAAACTTAGTGTAAGAATCCGGTGTTTATCACCCGGACTCGTGTTGGGAAACACAGCTTCCAGCTGGCCGAATTTCTCAGCAAGCCAGAAAGGAAAATCATCCTTTTCCTGGGGCTTTTTACCCATCACGGAATTTACCATGACCGGATTGATTTTCAGACCAGCATGTTCTGCCCTAAGCTGTGCGCCTCGTGGGGCAAAGTCTTGAACATTACGGCTAGTGTAATGAACAAGCGCTCTAATCACTGCCACTGCGACTTCATGAAGCCGCCGCAGATCAGCCACGTTACAAGTGGCGCGTTGAGGGTGAGGAGTGAACCCAGCCAAAGCGGGCCAAGGTGTGCCCGGAATGGACAAAGGACCTAACCTCGAAGCCGATAATGAGTGTGGTAGGGCGCCACCAAACCATACTCTATGCTGCCATGCATCAATAGGAACTTCCAGTGCTCTGTACGGAGCATACGCAGCCGGTACAGCTGTAGCAGTGTATGAATGGAACACTCCAGAATTAGCGTCCACTGGCGGAAACGTCACCCACGAATAAAACAGTTCGTACGGGTACGCATGTTCCGCACTCACTACCAGAACAACAGCCAAGCCTTCCACAGGAACATCATACATCCGCAAATGGTCACGCACCGCAATGCGACTATGCTGCGGGATGTCCACGGCTTGTGCCATGCCAGCACAGAAAAGTGAAAACACAAAGATTACTTTGTAGCACAACTGGGTAGTAATTCAAAGAAACCTTTTACAGATAGATTCAAGCTTGAAAAAGACCTATTTTAAAAATAGGTAGGTTTTTCCGACACCGCCGTTTTCCGGAAACGGGAATGAAGGCGTTAGGGTTTGAATGTTATACTACTCGAGTGTCATGATATAAGGCCAACCAACGTACGGGTGCCATGTAGCAGGGTTTCCGTTCTCCCACAGAACTGTGCATAGAGATCTAGAACCTGGGTGAGTCAGGGTGACCCAGAACTCACCTTTGTTTCAGAAATCCCCTTACCAAGCTAGCTACAGTGTCTCATCGGTAGTAAATACTTCCCAATGACTTAGACAATCCAGAACATGAACTTAGAATACCTCAGGTATCGTGGAACACATGAACACTCTTTCGTTATATAATCATTACAAACCGAAACTGGGAGGAAGAGAACACACGTGCAAGTTTGAAATGTTTATTTTTCAATGCAACATTCTCAAACGCAGTATCTTATATAATATCAACATACATATTATAGAAATCAGAGTTAGCAGCATAGTCACTAATCCATAATAAGCAAAAGGTGATAGCATGTTTTGATGCAAAGATCTATAGAATTCTGTATCACCTATATTTCGCGCACCCTAATTAGCATATTATATTATATCTAAGAAGGTCTCATCTGGGTTTTTAGCAGGGCGGACCCATACCTCTAATTCTCAGTAGGAGGAGATCACATCAACCGCTACCAGCTCTCAGCATGCGAAGCATCAAGTGTGTTGTTTCATTCTCTGTAACTCTATCTTAAACCCACGTAGAGCCCAATGTTGGCAGCAACCTTATTTGTGTTATGACTAACGTGGTGCGAGGATCAGGCCTTCAGCAACCTTGTGTTAGGTTATTCTTAGAGTGTGCAGTTCTCAGTGTGCAGACAGTTGTACCAAGTGTACCAAGCACGACTGATACCAGGGCAATAACATATTATTCTCAAATAAATCACATCTTTCGTCTAGGTTGAAAGCTACAATAACAATTAGGTGTCGTGTGCAAACCGAAGCAGAAAGAAAATATGGCGTTTAAACATTTAATAAGCACATGCTAACTTAACACAATATATAGAAACGTAGTAACCATATGACACCCTGATCTCTTGACTGGGTAAGAATATTCTGCATCATTCAGAAACTCTGTCCATCACCACCCCCTTTTCCAAAATCGATTTTGTCCACACTATGTGTGGGAGGGTATACTCAGACGTGAGTCCCTTGTTCATTGCACCATCAGGATTCAAGCAAGCCGGGCCGACGACGGCTGAAATGCCAGAAACCCAGTATAAGAATTGGCTTGGTAGTTTGGTTAGCCCTGTTCCCATCATGCACTGGGACAGGAACAGACTAATTTGCATGTAGCCAGGTTCTGAGCTGGGATGGTGCAGTTAGCTAAAAAACGGTGATGGATCAAGCCCTGATCTCTTGACTGGGTAAGAGTATTCTGCATCATTCAGAAACTCTGTCCATCACCACCCCCTTTTCCAAAATCGATTTTGTCCACACTATGTGTGGGAGGGTATACTCAGACGTGAATCCCTTGTTCATTGCACCATCAGGATTCAAGCAAGCCGGGCCGACGACGGCTGAAATGCCAGAAACCGGTCCCCGAAAGCTTGTTTCCTTCCCAGTATAAGAATTGGCTTGGTAGTTTGGTTTGCCCTGTTCCCATCATGCACTGGGACAGGAACAGACAAATTTGCATGTAGCCAGGTTCTGAGCTGGGATGGTGCAGTGAGCTAAAAAACGGTGATGGATCAAGCTCTGATCTCTTGACTGGGTAAGAGTATTCTGCATCATTCAGAAACTCTGTCCATCACCACCCCCTTTTCCAAAATCGCTTTATGGTATTTCCTCATATAATTTTCCTGTTTTAACTGGTGTGGCAGACATGGGCAAGAACATGATGACAAGATGGAATCCTTCTCCTTCACGCTCTCCTGAAACTAAATGCCATAAACATTCCAGAGAGGATCAAGAGGATTGTCATAAAACCTTGGAGATCTTTAATAAGGGTTCTTCCTCATATCTGCCAGTGTAAACGTCTTTAGAAACTGCCCAAGATTCTGATGATTCCTTATCTGGTGGTTATGCTGCCTCCACCTCTTGGGTCTTTAAAGGCAAATATGTTTCTAAGGAGATCATGAGGGATTTATTGGCCCATATCAGAGGTGACATGAATTTTCCAGCTGTGGAGAGGCCAGAAACTGCACATGACTCCCTATTGAGATAATTTCAAAAGTCATCTAATGTGGGTTTATCCATTGTTCAGTTTGTGTTAGATGTTATGAAACAGGAATAGAAAGACCCTGATCAAATAATTTTGCCATGCTTCATGACAAACCTATATCTCTTGGAAAATATAGAGACAGTGTTACCTGATAGCGTACATGTGGATTCAGTAGTGGCAAAGTTGGTGGGCCGCTCTTCTATGGCAGAGGAGAATATTTCTGGTTCACATGTTGCCTTAAGAGCTGGGATTTTTTGGAGCTTATACAGCTCAACTCTGATTACTGACTTTAAGAACGTATTTGTGGCTATTCAGGAGCAATCGGATTGTCTCCCGCTTCTGGAGGACATCAAGCTCAAACTGAGCTCCTGCCCGATATGTCTTTTGATGTGGTCTGGAGGGCAAATTTAGCTGGGGCTTCGGTGGCAGCAAGACAAAACTTATATCTGAAAGACTGGAATACTGATGCAGCCCAGGGGTCGGCAGAACTCATGAAGCCATTTGAAGGTTCCAGAATCTTTGGGGCAGAGTTGGAAGATAAGCTCCATTGCATTTTTGAAGAACACAAACATTCTTCTTTGTTTCAGAGACAATCCTCAAAGTGGGGAGGGGATCAGCTCTAAATGGAAAGCCTCCTTTCATCAATTGCTAGGAGGTAGTAGAATCAGGAGCATTTTCCGAAGGGTCAGGCAAAATCCTCTTACAAGTCTTTTCAAAAACAGAAGCACAAACCCAATGTCATGGGGCAGCGATCCTAACTATGCACAGTAAGAGATATCACCATACAGGTTGGAACTCTGATTCAGCTGTGTATTTTTCAATGGCAAGAAATATCTTCAGACAAATGGGTCCTGCAAGTCGTGCCAAAGATTCCTGGATAGGCTTCTCCACAAACCTGAAATCTACAAGGATCATTCGTACCTCTTTGCCTCAAGAACCAGCCAAGAAGGATGCTATACTCAAATCGGACTAATCCAGGTGGGTCTGTATTGACCTCGGAGGTCTTGGTTTCCACTTTTGTTGTCCCTAACTCTGCTTCCCCCTTAGGTACTTCCAACATTTCCCTCTACTCTCAAAATCTTCCCATCCCCTTATCAGCTCACACTGTCGGTTTGGAAGTTGAGAAGTCTAGAATCTCTCCTCTTCTTTGGTGGAGCTAATTCAGAGTTGCAGACAGCTCTCCAATCTGAAGGCCGACTTAAGCACTGGAAATCTTTTGACACACGGTGCTCTTCCTGTAATCTATCAGCTCCACTCTGTGGATTCTCCTCTTCCTTGCAGTTCTTTCTGGATGGCTTTCATTTGAATCTGTCGGTTTCCACCCTTAGAGCTCCGTGTTTTTCTATGAATACTTTTAGGAAATTCACAGAACCTTTTATCCATGATTGAATCTCTGATTGCTAGGCTAGTTAAGAGTTTTTTGGTTGGAAAACCTGGAAGGAATCCAATCTCTCCTTCCTGGAATCTTCCTACAGTTTTGAGAGCCTTCAAGTTACCCCATTTGAGCCTTTAGGAAGTGTAGACTTTTAATTTCTGTCTTTTGAGCTCAGAGTTGTGGAATTAGGGTCATTGAAGTGTTCTCCTCCTTACCTGACATTTATGGACGATGGGGTGGTGTTGAAACCTGCTCCTACCATTATTCCTAAATTTAACTCTGATCTTCATAGGTCCCAGGAGATAACCCTACCTTCCTTTTCATTCTAATGCAGAGTAACAGCTGTTTAGTACTCTTGATGTTAAACGTGCTCTTTTGATTTATGTTGCCAAGTCTCAGCAATACAGAAAGACTGATTACCTATTTGTGACTTTTGGACAATCTGGACGGGGCAAGACAGCATCCACAATCACGCTCAACAGGTGGCTCAATTCTACTATTTTCCTGGCTCTGCAGGATCTGAATGAGAGTCTTCCTATCCAGGGCAGATCCATCAGGACGATAGCTACTGCCTGGGTGAAATTGCAGGGAGAATTGATTCAGGAAATTTGTAGAGCATCCACTTGTGTTTCAGAAGCTACCTTGGTGAGATATTTTCGTCTTAGTTCGGTTTCAGATGTCAACTGAAGTTGGGCACTGCTGTTTTTTAATGCAGCAGTATGAGTACATAGGATGCATGGGTGCTGTACTCTATTTTGGTTTGTCTTGTTTCTTTCTATTAAAGATTGTGAGTATTGCATTATCAAGGCTTTTGGTTCTGTAGTGTCAAAGGACTACAGCTGTGGTATATGGCACTTATAATGACCAGGACCAGAGATGTAGGGGTAATGCCAAGGTTACTTACAGGTAATCCTCATTACCCTTAGTCCATCTATTTGTCTTCACAGTCATTACATACCACCCACATTCCTCCTTTCAGTCCTTTGACAAAAGGGCTTGGATATTTACAGGAGGAGCCAGGAGTGTCATTCCCAGTTATGTCACCCAGGTAGGGTGGGTGAGGCTGACTTTGATATCCTCCTGCATCGTTCCTGGTGTGTGGTGACATTACCTCACTTGTAATGACTGTGACGAGGACCAGGTGTCTTAGCCTGACTTGGTGTAGCTTACAGGACACACACAATCCAGATTTCCCCAAGCTTTTGTGAAGGAAAGTCTAGATTTTTGGTAAAGTCTAGATTTTTTGTAAAGAAACAGATGCTGGTATTATGCTATCTTTTCTTGCCTTAATTTAAATAGCATCCAAGATGATAATGATAAGACTACATCTCCCATGAAACCAGGAGAAAGGAACCACAAAATAAAGTCATAAAGGGTGAACCAATAGGCAGCCCGTTAGCCTGATAATAGTCTTAACAATGAACAATAAACCCTCTTTTCTTGCGAGAGCAGGCCAAGGATAATGAAACATAGGCGTAATAACTACTATGACAGTAAAGGCCAACAAAAGGGTAAAAAGGTTCTTGTACAAGTCCAAAATAGTAACCGAGGAAGTATGCAACTGTTCTGAGCATTTCTGAGAGGTCAAGTATTCCTACTATTGAACCCTTGAGGATGAAGACTACCCTTAGCAGAGTCTGGAGAATCTTACAATAAAGACGTGGTTGTAGGTGCAACTGGCACTGCAAAACAATATGAGGGAGGTCTGGCAACAGTGAGTCCATGTCTTTAATAACATTTAGACGTCCTTCACTAAAGCTAAGGAAATCTGCATTTTATTACAAGACTGGAGGCTCCTATTATGCTTGTTTAAAGCATATTAACAACAGAATTCGCCATTTGAGTGATGGGTTTACAGTAAAACGTTCTGAAAGTAGAAACATTTGACTATTCTGCTGATCTGAGCATGTCCTCTAACCCAGCACCAGCCCAGCGGGCCTTAGAAGCCACAGTGACCCCCGATCCTAAAATCTAATCTAAATTGAAAAGTGATTTCTTTGAAAAGAAATGTGTCCAAATTTAGTTAAATTCATCATCATCAAATGTTTCCGCTCCCACTGAATTATAACCCACAATGACGGACCTTCCCACTAAATATAAGCTCCTGCAGTTTGTACCGCCGGAAAGGTAGAAGCTGAAAGTCTGCTTTATGAACTGTAAATCGGGCTCACTGTTAGACACCCCCCCCCCCCACACACACATTTTGAGACAGACTCTTGGCATTATTTGTCCAATCTATCTCAGCCTATTTAGCTCCCCCCTGCAGAGCAACATTGTTCCAGATACATGGAAAAAGACAAGAGTCATGAAAGCCTACTGCTGATAGTACTGCTGTCTAACGACGAATTTCTCTCCTTCCTGCGGACTTAAAAATATTTGAATTGGGGGGCGTGGCTTGGACGCCGTGCAAGATGGCCGGCTAGTTGCGGAGCTCTGCCGCATCAAAGACTATCTGAACTGTTTTCCCGATGTGAAGGGACCTGTTTTCGCAGCAGCCTACAGCATCTGGCACCGGAACCGGCGGTGAGCACCTACATCTCTTTTACGGCCCCTTCTGAGCCGTTTTTCCAGTGTAATTCACGATGCGCCTGTCGCGTACTGGAAAACGCGCGCTTTGGGACGCCACCATTTTGCGCTACCGCAGCACCAACGGACTTCTCCGTTTATCTATCCTCTTCAGCGTTGGCTCTCCACTCTCTTCCTCAATCACTTCGCGGACATTGCGGTAAGCGCCGAAGAGATTCCTGCTGCGTGTAATATGTCCTAATTTCAACCTTTTACTCAAAATGCGCTTGTCGCCTGTCAGGAAGCCGGCATTTTGAGCGCGTTTTGTTCGCGCTGCACCTTCCTTCAACACAACGACTTTTCTTCCTGGCCTACGAAATGTCTGTTGCATACTGGAGTGTACAACATTTGCTTCTCTGTTTAATATATGAACATTCCCTACGATGAACTCTCTTTTGGATATATAGCACTATTTCTACATTTGCATCTCTACGCTTCCTACAGATTGCCTGCTTATTAGGAGCCTCCCAACATTTATATTGTATTGGACCACTGTGCGTTCCATGTTGTTTTCTTCGGCACCTTATGAACTGCGTTCCAGCCATTTTACACCTGCTGCCACTTTCCATGTCATGGATGGTCCCTCTATGCTCTGAGCTCTACAATGTTCCACAAGGCAGTTGTGTCTCTCAGTGATTTTTCGTAAGTCCATGAGTACAGCTGAATTTCTTTGAGGAGTTCTCCGTTCAGTTCCTATTCCTGCCTCTGGTAACGGTACTTGACTAACTTTCAATAGACGGAGTGTTCTCTATACACCTTCTTTTCGTGTTATCATTAATACTGGACTTTCTCGTATGGTCAAGTTACGCAAGCCTAAATTAATTTTTCCTTCCTCTGTGAAGACTCCTCTAAATTCTCCCACTGATTTGCTCGCTCCCTCACAGACTCTCAAGATGGCGACATCTACTTCTCAGCGAGCCTCACAATTGCAGACCTCTTCAAATAAATCCTCACCCCCGGCGTCTTCTTCCAAACGACTAAAACAAGATACTCCTTCGCCGGATAAATCTTCCTCCTCATCCTCCATAGATTTGATTTTAGAAGAAATCCGGGCGTTACGACCATTTGTTGAGGAAACCAGTAAAGACATGCAACTTTTAAAAGATAAGTGGGAGACCATGGATGCTCGCATTTCCTCACTTGAACAACAACTCCCTGAGGTCCAATCTAACACACAACACATCACTTCCTTGGAAAAGACTGTACTTTCACTTCAACATCATACGGAGGATTTGGAAAATTGAAGTAGAAGGAATAACCTACGTATTTATGGTTTGCCAGAATCTCTTGAGGGGGATGACCCAGTCACTTTTTTCGCCTCTTTCCTTCCAAAACTTTTGGACATGCCATCCTCTACGACCATCAGCATCCAAAGGGCTCACAGACTTTGACCGCGTACAACTACATCTACAAAACCTCGGGGTGTCATCATCCTTTTTTTGAAATTTACGGATCTTCTATCCATTCTTTCTGTAGCTAGAGCCAAACGACAAGTATCCTGGCAAGGTCAACGTGTATTTCTAACCCAAGATGTATCTAATGCTACTGCCTCTAGAGTCTAGACGTAAGGAATTTCTTTCCCTTCGCCCCTCTTTGCGCTCCATGGGAGCACGCTATGGTTTGTTTCATCCCTGCACCTTCAGAGTGACTCATCAAAATAAGACTTGGACCTTTCAAGAACCTGGTGAACTTCGAAACTTTCTCCTCCTGCAGAGTGGTGAAGGAATGGAGTCCTCCCCTTCGAATAGTGGCTAACTGGTTTACTATTCTCCTGCCTCTACCTTCTAGTTGATCTGTTCTTTCGTGTGCTTATGTACTTCATGTTTGTTATGCTTCTTGTTCTTTATCCCTTTACTTATTTTCTCTAGTATGCTGTAGTGTTTATTTCTGCTTTATATTCCGCTTCCTTGTATTTTATGTTCTTTTGCATTATTTGTACCTTATCTTATAGTAATTTTTGTCAATTTGACCTTCTTATTAATTGTTTTTTGTTTCCTTCCATTGCAGAATTGTACCTTACCGACTATCCCCTTCATCCTATGTTATCCCTACCTAGTTTTTGTGAGGTCTCGGTGCGGTCTTGTTTCTGCTCCTGGTCTGCTTCGTCTTGTTAGGCGTCACCACTTCCCCATATCCCTCTTTGTATTCATTTTCAGGTATGTTTTTTGCAGTCATCCTTATGGATTTGTACTTTCTTCTCTGTTTTCTCTCTCCCTTTTCTCGCTCTAGTTTTTCTTCCTTTCCTTTCTCCCCTCTTTTCCCCCTTTCCCGTATTCTTTTCTCATACTTTCTTACTTCCGGCCTTTATATACTTGGTTTCTTCACTATTACTGTATATTTGCACTTTTCAAATTTAAATTGTTTACTCTGTTTCAATATTTAAAGTTGTTTCATGGAATATGAAAGGTTTTAATAATCCTATTAAGCGGCAGAAAGTACTATCTCACCTCTCCTCTTATAATCCTGACATTGCTCTTATCCAAGAGATCCACCTCTGATGTTGAAGCTTTAAAGTTGAAAAGACAATGGGTTGGTACTGTGTTATTCTCTCCGGCCCCCCATAAAAAGAATGGAGTTGCCATTTTGATCCACAAACGACTCAACTGCAAGATTGTACTAGAAGAAAAAGACGATGAAGGTCGCTGGGTATTAGCTAAATTACTTATCAATGCAATTCCTATTACCTTGTTTAATGTTTATGGCCCCACGCAATTTGATTCTTCCTTTTGGCCCACAATCACTTCCAAATGCATCCAACATAAAGACAATTGTTTCCTTCTAGGTGGCGATTGTAATCAGGTAGTTGATCCCTTCTTGGATCGTAAGTCCTCTGTACGCTTCACCCCACATAAGCCCCATAAACAGTTCTTGGATACTATTGCACAGGCCCACCTTGTTGACTCTTGGAGACTCACTCATCCAGACACTGTAGATTTTTCTTTCTTCTCTCCACCACATGCTTCCTTCTCTCGTCTAGACTATATTTTTCTCTCCTCTTCTCTATCCTAAAATCTTTTATCTTCCTCTATCGAACCGATTGTCATCTCGGACCATTCTCCTATTGTTACAGACTTTGACCTCCTTCCCCCTCTTCCTAAATCATCTTGTTGGCGTTTTAATTCTTCCTTACTAACTGACCCTAATTTCTCTACATCCTTCCGCTCTTTTACTACTGAATTCTTTCAACTCAACTCTGACCCTCACCTCTCTCCACATGTTTTATGGGATTCTTTCAAAGCTACAGTCCAGGGGTTCATTATTGACTTTGTTTCTAAGAAAAAAAAGAAATTTCTCCATAAACGTACTGTTGCTTTAGCACATATTAAATCCTTGGAGCATCGGTTTTATACTTCCTCCCCCAAACACATGCCTTCTGAACTCCTTCAAGCTAAAATTGCCTTCAACAAACTCACCACTGATTCAGCTTCTTCCTTTCTTCTCCGTAGCAGCGCTCGCTACTATGGGGGTCGTAACAAATCGGGTAAATTACTTGCTAATTACCTCAAGTCACGGAAAGAACGTACTTTCATAGATTCCATCTATTCCCCTTCTAATGTTCTCCTGCACACCGATAAGGATATTTTGAACCAATTTCAATCTTTTTATAAATCTTTGTATAATCCCGAAAATCCCCCTTCACCTACTCTTCTTCAATCCTACTTCGATAATTTGCCTAAACCTGATACATCCCAACTTCACTTCTAAGACATCGAAACAGATTTTACTCTACATGAACTTTCCACTGCATTGTCTTCCCTTACCAAAGGGAAAACTCCAGGTCCCAATGGTTTTCCGGTTGAATATTATTTACACCTTTCTGATCTTCTTTTGCCCAAACTTCTCTCTCTCTTTCAGTCTTGCCCAAGGTTCCTTTCAAGATGCCACTATCTGTCTTATCCCTAAGGAAGGTCACGATCCGAAATTCTGTAAAAATTACCGCCCTATCTCTTTGGTTAATGTTGACTATAAACTATATGCTAAGCTGTTAGCCCTACGTCTTGATCCCTTCATGTCATCCCTTATTGGGAAGGAACAATGCGGATTTGTTAAAGGTTGTCTCACATCGGATAATTCCAGATTGTTCCTCAATGTTTTAAATAAAGCCTCTTCTCTTTCTATCCCCCTGGCAGCCATCTCTGTAGATGCTGAAAAAGCCTTCGATAGAGTTGATTGGTCTTTCCTACTTGCTTCCCTAAAATGGCATGGTTTTGGTCCCAAATTTATTTCATTTATTTCTTTAATTTACTCTACTCCCAAAGCTTCAGTCCTGGTAAATCGTCAGCTCACTTCATCTTTCACACTACAACGTGGAGTTCATCAAGGATGCCCTCTTTCCCCACTTCTTTTTATTTTAGCTCTTGAGCCCTTTCTGTCCTCTATTCATAACAATTCTTTGATTTCTGGTTTTCCATATGGAGATCATCAACTCAAATTATCTGCTTATGCTGATGATATTCTTTTATTTATTTATGATCCAGTCTCTTCTGTCCCCTCTTTGTTAGCTGAGTTTGAGAAGTTTTCTCTTGTCTCAGGATATAAAATCAATTCCGACAAGACCGTAATTCTTCCCTTGACTAAATATTGTCTCCCACACTTCTTTACCTCCCCAGGCTTTGCTTGGAATAGTAATAAGATAAAGTATCTTGGAGTTCTTTTCACTGATTCTATCTCCTCCTCTATCAAACTTAATATGAAAGCAGTCATCTCTAGAATTGAGCGTTTGCCATCCTCTTGGAATCCTCTCTTTCTTTCCTGGTGGGGTCGTCTTGACTCTGTCAAGATGATGATCGCACCTATTCTGATTTACTTACTCTCTATGCTTCCTGTGCACATCCCAGCCACTTACTTTCATCGCATTTACTCTATTATATCCAAATTTCTGTGGAAACAGAAAAAACCTCGTATATCTTTAGTGACTCTTCGCAAGCCTAAATCAAATGGAGGAATTAATTTTCCAAACTTTCAACTCTATCATAAATCCTTCTCTCTTCGTCAAGCTTCCCGATGGCTATCATCAGAATTATCCCCTTTTTCTCCTCTTTGGCTTCATGTTGAACGTTCTTTATTATTACCCTTTCCATTTCAAGATGTTCTTCGCTTTACTTCTAAGTCTCCTTATACTATCCCTCCTCTGTTCAAATATACTTCTTCTCTTTTGAAGCCTTTACTTTCCCCATTGATCATCTCTCGTGAGTCTTTTCTACTTTTACCTATTTGGTACAACTCGCTTATCCTTTTGCATAATAGACCCATTTCCTGGTCCTCTTGGAGATCGAAAGGTATTATTTGGGTTCATCATCTCTTTAATGGATCTTCACCTTGCTCTTTTCCTCAATTTCAGTTGCAGTTTCACTGCCCTCATTCTTTTGCACAGAAATATTATATCCTTATGGAAATTGTCCTTGATCGCTATCATTCTCTCCCTTCTTCAGAAATAACTCCCCCTTCTTCTCCTCTTCTTTCCATACTCTCCACTGTTCCTAAAGCCTCTCTTATCTATCGTTTCTTCTCTGCTCCTAATCCTGACCGCCCCAAATCTAAGAAAGAAATTATCCTGGGAGAAGGAGTTGGCTTGTTCCTGGTCTATCTCTCTCTGGGATAAATTATGGACTAAAACTTTGAAAACCCCTCGCTCTGCATCCCTTACTCAGTCCATCTTTTTCTTCTATCATAGACTTTATCTTTCTCCTTTTTCCCTGTCTCGTTTCCTTTCTTCTTCCTCCTCTAACTGCTGGACATGCAATACCCCTGAAGCTGATCTCTTTCATCTTTTCTTCCTTTGTCCCTCTGTTCAAGTTTTCTGGAAAGAAGTTTGGTCTCGCATCTCACACATCTTTACACTCTCTGTTCCCTATTCCAATTCCCTTATCTTTCTAGGAAGTCTTTCAGACTCTTTGGATCTTCCTCCACATTCATTGGGTCTCCTTGATCTCATGCTAGCCCACTCTTTTCAACACATTGCCTCCAACTGGAAGTCCCTTACAAACCTCTCCATTCGTGGTTGGTGGAATCTCCTCTGTAACTCCCACAGACTTGATGTTGCCTTTGCCTCCTCTTGTAAACCTCCCCGCAATGTTGAGCTTTATTGGTT
The DNA here is from genome assembly GCF_964263255.1 of Lissotriton vulgaris. Classification (NCBI taxonomy): domain Eukaryota; kingdom Metazoa; phylum Chordata; class Amphibia; order Caudata; family Salamandridae; genus Lissotriton; species Lissotriton vulgaris. The sequence goes on along the minus strand of NC_141685.1, from coordinate 770,913,105 downwards.
ACCCCTTACTTTGTATTTAGATCAGTCTGTCAACAAAGGTTATACTCCACTTTCCTCTGACAATTTTAAGCCCCCTTGAACATATTTAATTCTGCCTGCAGTTTCGTTCCTTAAATTTCACAGTTTAGGTTTTTCAAGTATGCTATAATTATATTTCTGCTTTTAATTATTGTGCAATTCTTTTTGCTTTTTCTTGCCGATAATTGTTTATTCCTATACTTACATATATATATGATTGCTGTTAACATGGTTTTTATTCCCTCTCTTCCCTTCCCTTCTTCCCTCCCCCCCCCTTAAAATTAGAAAATGCTTGGATTTTCTTTGTGTCACCAGTAGTTTAATATTCATTTTCATTTCCTATTTTTTCTTACTCAATTTGTTCCTACTGATGACACCTTGCTGTTTTTTATATCCTGTTGATTCAATAAAGCTTTCAAACTTCCAAAAAAAAATATTAGAATTAATTGTCAACCAACAGCTTTCAGAGTTAGTTGAAACCCACAATTTTCTTCACCAATCCCAATATGGTTTCCGTGCATGTCATAGCAGGGAAACTGCCATGCAAGAAATGACGGACTCCATTAAAATGAAATTCTTAAAAAGAACTGTGGACAGTAATCATTAATGCATGCCTGCACCCTAAAGGTAGGGCAAAAGGCTCAGAGTTACTGATCAGCAAAACCAAAAGGCTCCTGGGAGAAGACAAACTCCTAACTGTAGTCAATCAGGGAATTTTAATCTCCACCTACTTAGTACTCTGGTGGAAGAAGAATTTATAGTTGCCCAATCATCGTAATGGGATATCCTACTGCAGGGAGAGTACACAATGGTAAGGCAATGCAAGATAGGCAAGCAGCTTCTAAGAGAGTGAGAGCATCTCAGCTTTTAGGCGCTAATTGGCTCTTTCCCGGAGTATAATCCATCTGCAGCGACTTTTCACTCAACGACGGCCACCTCAACACTGGACTATACCTTTGTCACTCTTCCACTGTACCATAAAGTCTCCTCATAACAACTTGTTGAGAAAGATTCCAGCGATCATCTTCCACAGGTGGTCACGCTGAAAGTGAGCCCTGCAGATTCCTGTCATTTGACCGAAGTAGCATGCTCTGTACACACATAAACAACAAAAGGAATAAGGGCCAGATGTACGACCATTTTAGTGGTTTCAAACAGAAAATTGGGCCATTTGCGACCGCTAAAAAGGGTTGCAGTATGTACAAACCCTATTTTGCGAGTCTGTAACCTATTACCAACTTGCAAAATAGGATTTGTGAGTCGCTATTAGGAAGGGGCATGCCAAAGGTGTCCCTTCCTAATAGTGAGTCGCACTGGAATGTACAATTGTTTTGCGACCACAAATGCGGTCACAAAACAATCATAGTTACCACCTACTTCAAGTAGGTGGTAAGCCAGTTGCAAACCGAAAGATGTCCCCCTTCCCCTTTGTGAATGTATGCAAAAATATTTTATAAGAGCATGCAGTGGCCCACGACCACTGCCTGCCCTAAAAAATGAAAAGAAAATTTGGAATTTATTTCTTTTAAACGCATCCCGTTTCTCTTAAAGGAAAATGGGCTTCTGGATAAAAAGTTGCTTCCTTTAAAAAACAAACGCAGACATGGTGGTTTGCTGTCCCTAGCAGTACAAAGGGAAGGGGTCCCAGAACAATGTGAGTGTGCCATAGAATTAGCTTAGTATAGAGATAAAGAACACATATAATCAACTAGCAAGTACATTGTTATTTAATCACAAAGTACCAACGCACAAAGTATCAAGCACGCAAGATATGTTCACATAGTAACAAATAGTAGTGCCCAACGGGTTGAGGGAAGGGAGGTGAGTGTGATAGGAAGTAGTGCAGGGTAAGGTACGTGATACAATACAGGTCAAGCGTCCTTAGTCAAAAACTTTCTTAAATCCTGGTTTCAGACAAAAGCCAGAAGCATATACAGTAAATGATCATAAATACAGGGTAACCATGCTTCTAAAATAGCAGTAAAATTCAAGCTCAGGATAGAAGTTTGCCACCATCCCTGTTTTCTTGCCTATTCCAAATGGGTCGCAAATTGTGACCTGCCTTATATATATATTGAGGAGGCAGATCATTTGCGACCCCTTTGGGAATCGCTAAATGTGTCTAAGACACATTGGTACATTCCACTTTGTGAGTCTCAATTTGCGAATTGCAAAACATTGCAGTTTGCGACTCCAGAAAACGGAATGGTCGTACATCTCTGCCCCAAAATGTAACATCGCTTCCATAGATAGACTCTTTTTTTTTTTTTTTTTTATAAATTTTTGAAACCTTTATTGTGCAATATAAGCATACAGGTACGGGCCCACAACCATTCTGGCCGGCCGCGAAATCGATTGATAGCACAAAAAGCAAGGATAGAACAGCCCAGCAGTCCAGGAGACGAAAGCAGCAAGTATCCAAAACATGACGTATGGGGAAAGGGGACCGCTGGGTACAGGATAAGTTAGGTTAATTTTTAAAAAGTTTTTTAGATAAGAAGGATCAGACGCAGTCAATCCACCGAGAGCACATAGCGGGCAGTGATAACAGCAAATTATCAACAACACAGAGGGTAACAATTAAAAATCAGCATAAAAAGATACTTATCAGGATGATAGCACATATTCACAATACCCTCTGGGCATTGCCCGCCCCATGGACGTGGAACATCTTAACCAATGTTAGTGAAGCCTAACAACAAAAACAAGAAGCAGCGCTACACCTAACCACCGTACTGACCCAAGAGAAGAAAGAAAAGGAATAAAGAACCAAGAAGAGAGGAGAAAAATAAGGCCCATAGAAACTGAAACGAAACAGAAAACCCTACCCCCCAAGCCCCCATCCTGCACGCATGCGGAGGCTACGGCCTACCCCCCCCCCTAGCAGTGTGCCTGTCGCCCGAAAAACCGAAACCCGAAATTTAGAGTCAGAGAAGGGAAAAAGGAAAAGAAAAAAGAATTAATATAACACCGGAGGAGGGCAAACCCAACAGGCTCCCGGTCTCCCCTGCCATTAGTATAATCGCCACCCCAAAAGAAACAATCAACTAGTACAGTAACTTAATACAATAAAAATGGGGGCGAAACATCACGTAGTGCGCCAATAAGCATATCGTAGGAACTCGCCAGTCCGCTTCCCCTCCAGCCACACAGATAATAAACACTAGTGGAGAACACTTAGCCCTGGCCCGTTTTTGTAAGTCCCCCGCACCATGCCCGCAAAGAAGATGCCGTTCCAGCAAACAAAAGAAAACAAAATGTCCACGCCTGGCCGGGGCGCAGCTCACCATCACAAAATGGAAGACGCCGGCCACAGACAGAGTCTCCTCCATTGTAGATAATCACTCCCAGTTCCAAGGCTGAAAAAGCATACCACCGCCAAAATGCGGGGGCGAGGGAAGAGGTGGCAGTCATAAGAGGCAACAATAGCGGAACTAGTGTCTGAGTCATCAGCGGCACTGCAGCGGACAGGGCCATCATCAAATGTTGGGGAAGGCGTCCCTCATAACAATGGAGACATGTAGGCATTCTGTCCCAGACATCCACACTATCCGGAATCGTCCAGTCCCCTCCGCATCCAAGCAAAACCGCAGGGTCCTCCTCTGGCATAGATGGGGACAATTCCTTGCGAATCCGGGGGGCATCCGAACGTAGTTGCCCTAGTGCGATCGCAATATCGTCAAGCCTTCCACCAAGCGCCCGGCAGCCATCACTCCGAGCAGACTGAAAGTCAAGCAGAGCCGCAAGGATGTCGCTGCGGGACAGCACAGGCTGAGGTCCCCACGTTGAAGAGCCACTCGGCGCCTCACACTCGCCCTCACGCAGCACTTCAGTGGACAGGGTGTAATACTCCATCTTATGTAGGCACCCGTTAGGCGTTTCCAGCTGGACAGGAGAACAAAGGCTGGGCAGGGCTGGGACCGGTTCAGGCAGATCGTTGCTTGAGTCTTGAGGGCTTCCAAATTCTGGACCCAAAAAGCAATCAGTGGCAGTGGCCATCTCCTTCCCGACTCAACCCCAGGTTTAAATACGGGAGCGGCCAGCGATATCCGGGCGGGATAGTAAACAAAGCCGAAAGGCTCACCTCTCGAACTCCGTAGTCAATTTCAGTTACCGAACCACCAGTCCGAGGATGCACTCATCCGCACTATGCGACAGCCGGGGCACCCTCAGAGAGGACCGCTCCGGAGTTGCTGCTTCCCGATGGGCCGACTCCGCCCAGGTCTCGCCGGCCACCGCCGATGAGTCAATGCCCGGCCCTGTGTAGCAGTCTAGGGCGCGGCTCAGGGTCGCGGAAGGCCATCGGTTAACTCCACCAATATGTCCGTCTGCGAGGCCGGCAGGGACACCGGAATCGCGCATCCGGCTTCTGCGCGCATTCGCCTTCGCCCCGCTGTCATTTAATGCCGAAATCGAGCTCAGGATCGTCTTGCGGGGCTCAAAGGCATACGGAGCCGGGAGCTTACACGTCCGTGTCGATCGCCATCTTGGCTCCTCCCTGCATAGATAGACTCTTGGTGTCTGCCAAGGATATACTACAAGGGCATCAGTTTGGAACCACAAACCATGTAGCCACATGGCAGGCCTTCACAAAGTGCGAGGGGACACATTCACCATCTCAACGACGAGAAGAACTACGCCACAGCAAGGATTCTGTCAGGGTCACCTTACTTTTACTCTCTCGCAACGACAGCAAGTAAAGGTACACAAGAGAACCATAAATTTAATCCTTAGAAAACTTCACTGGAATACATGTGATGATGGTCTGCAACAAGAGCTAAACTTGAACAAAGCAACTCTGAAAAAGCTAACAAACAATAACAAGCATTGAAAATACAATAGGTCTCGCCTTTGATTAAGTTAAAGCCCTTTGCTTTGCTGATGATATTATATAGCAAAGCAAATGGCTTTAACTTAATGAAAGGTGCGACCTAATGTTAGTCAGTATTAGTCAGTATCAGTCAGTGTCAATCAGTCAGTGTCAGTCATGTAAGTCAGTGTCAGTCATGTAAGTCAGTGTCAGTCAGTTAGTTTCAGTCAGTGTCAGTCAATCAGTTTCAGTCAGTGTCTGTCAGTGTCTGTCAGTGTCAGTCAGTTTCAGTCAGTGTCAGTCAGTGTCAGTCAGTGTCAGTCAGTCAGTGTCAGTCAGTGTCAGTCATGTAAGTCAGTCAGTGTCAGTCAGTCAGTGTCAGTCAGTCAGTGTCAGTCAGTCAGTCAGTAAGTGTCAGTCAGTCAGTTTCAGTCAGAGTCAGTCAGTGTTAGTCAGTCAGTCAGTGTTAGTCAGTCAGTCAGTGTCAGTCAGTCAGTCAGTGTCAGTCAGTCTCAGCCAGTGTCAGTCAGTCAGTTACAGTCAGAGTCAGTCAGTCAGTGTCAGTCAGTCAGTCAGTCAGTCTCAGTCAGACAGTTTCTGTCAATCTCAGTCAGTCTCAGACAGTCAGTCGGTCAGTCAGTGCCAGTCAGTGCCAGTCAGTCAGTGTCAGTCAGTCAGTGTCAGTCCATGTCAGTCAGTGTCAGTCAGTCAGTGTCAGTCAGTCAATGTTAGTCTGTCAGTCAGTCAGTGTCAGTCAGTCAGTGTCAGTCAGTCAGTGTCAGGCAGTCAGTGTCAATCAGTGTCACTCAGTCAGTCAGTGTCAGTCAGTCAGTAGGTGTCAGCTAGAGCAGCTCTGCTGACCTGGGTCTCTGGCTCTAAAGCAGCTCTGCTGACCTGGTTTCTCTGGCTCTAGAGCAGCTCTGCTGACCTGGCTCTCTGGCTCTAAAGAAGCTCTACTGACCTGGTTCTCTGGCTCTAAAGCAGCTCTGGTGACCTGGTCCTCTCCCTCTAAAGCAGATATGCTGACCCGATTTCTCTGGCTCTAAAGCAGCTCTGCTGACCTGGTTCTCTGGCTCTAAAGCAGCACTACTGACATGGTTCTCTGGCTCTAAAGCAGCTCTGCTGACCTGGTTCTTTCCCTCCAAAGTAGCTCTGCTGACCTGGTTCTCTCCCTTTAAAGCAGCCCTGCTGACCTGGATTCTCTGGCTTTACAGCAGCTCTGCTGACCTGCCTTTCTGGCTCTAGAGCAGCTCTGCTGACCTGGTTCTCTGGCTTTAGAGCAGCTCTGCTGACCTGGTTCTCTGGCTCTAAAGGAGCTCTGCTGACCTGGTTCTATGGCTCTAAAGCAGCTCTGCTGACCTGGTTCTCTGGGTCTAGAGCAGATCTGCTGGCCTGCTTCTTAGGCGATAGAGCAGCTCTGCGGACCTGGTTCTCTGGCTCTGAAGCAGCTCTACTGACCTGATTTCTCTGGCTTTACAGCAGCTCTGCTGACCTGGTTCTTAGACTCTAGAGCAGCTCTGCTGACCTGGTTCTCTGGCTCTAAAGCATCTCTGCTGACCTGGTTCTTAGGCTCTAGAGCAGCTCTGCTGACCTGGTTCTCTGGCTCTACAACGGCTCTGCTGACCTGGTTCTATGGCTCTAAAGCAGCTCTGCTGGCCTGTTCTATGGCTCTAATGCAGCTCAACTGACCTGGTTCTCTGGCTCTAAAGCAGCTCTGCTGACCTGGTTCTATGGCTCTAAAGCAGATCTGCTGACCTGGTTCTCTGGTTCTAGAGCAGCTCTGCTGACCTGGTTCTATGGCTCTAAATCAGCTCTGCTGACCTGGTTCTATGGCTCTAAAGCAGCTCTGCTGACCTGGTTCTCTGACTCTAAAGCAGCTCAGCTGACATGGTTCTCTCCCTCTAAAGCAGCTCTGCTGACCTGGTTCTTGCCATCTAAAGCTGCTCAGCTGACCTAGTTCTCTCCCTCTAAAGCAGCTCTGCTGACCTGGTTCTCTGGCTCTAGATCAGCTCTGCTGACCTGGTTCTCTGGCTTCAAAGCAGCTCTGCTGACCTGGTTCTCTGGCTCTAAAGCAGCTCTGCTGGCCTCGTTCTATGGCTCTAAAGCAGCTCTGCTGACCTGGTTCTCCAGCTCTAGAGCAGTTCTGCTGACCTGGTTCTCTGGCTCTAAAGCAGCTCTGCTGACCTGGTTCTCTCCCTCTAAAGCAGCTCTGTTGACCTGGTTTCTCTGGCTCTAGAGCATCTCTGCTGGCCTGGTTCTTAGGCTCTAGAGCAGCTCTGCTGACCTGGTTCTCAGGCTCTACAACGGCTCTGCTGACCTGGTTCTATGGCTCTAAAGCAGCTCTGCTGGCCTGTTCTATGGCTCGAATGCAGCTTACTGACATGGTTCTCTGGCTCTAAAGCAGCTCTGCTGACCTGTTTCTATGGCTCTAAAGAGGCTCTGCTGACCTGGTTCTCTGGTTCTAGAGCAGCTCTGCTGACCTGGTTCCATGGCTCTAAATCAGCTCTGCTGACCTGGTTCTATGGGTCTAAAGCAGCTCTGCTGACCTGGTTCTCTGACTCTAAAGCAGCTCAGCTGACATGGTTCTCTCCCTCTAAAGCAGCTCTGCTGACCTGGTTCTCGCCCTCTAAAGCAGCTCAGCTGACCTAGTTCTCTCCCTCTAAAGCAGCTCTGCTGACCTGGTTCTCTGGCTCTAGATCAGCTCTGCTGACCTGGTTCTCTGGCTCTAAAGCAGTTCTGCTGGCCTCGTTCTATGGCTCTAAAGCAGCTCTGCTGACCTGGTTCTCCAGCTCTAGAGCAGTTCTGCTGACCTGGTTCTCTGGCTCTAAAGCAGCTCTGCTGACCTGGTTCTCTCCCTCTAAAGCAGCTCTGTTGGCCTGGTTTCTCTGGCTCTACACCAGTTCTGCTGAACTGGTTCTCTGCCCCTAGAGCAGCTCTGCTTTTTAGGCTATAGAGCAGCTCTGCTAACTTGGTTCTCTGGCGCAGCTCTGCTGAACTGGTTTCTCTGGCTTTACAGCAGCTCTGCTGACCTGGTTCTATGGCTCTAAAGCAGCTCTGCTGATCTGGGTCTCTGGCTCTAGAGCAGCTCTGCTGACCTGGTTCTCTGGCTCTACAACGGCTCTGCTGACCTGGTTTTCTGGCACTAAAGCAGCTCTGCTGACCTATTCTATGGCTCTAAAGCAGCTCTGCTGACCTGGTTCTCTGCCTCTAAATCAGCTCTGCTGACCTGGTTCTCTGGTTCTAGAGCAGCTTTGCTGACCTGGTTCTGTGGCTCTAAATCAGCTCTGCTGACCTGGTTCTATGGCTCTAAAGCTGTTGTATAACATTTTAGGACCCTGGTGTAATTTTCCTGATTCATGCCCTTATATAGGTATAATTCACACTACCCTTATATAGGCATAGAAATCATAACCATATTTAGACATAACCCATCCAGTCCAAATACAGGCATGGCTACTTCCACTAATTCCAAAAAGCAACAACGAATTCTTGGAAAATTACACTTCAGCAGCCAGGTACATCCTCTTTCTTGAATATTGATGTCCTAGAAATCATGGCGTTTTTTAAAGAACTACCATTCCCTTGGGGTTCTTTGGTGACGTTATTATGTCCGACTTTACCCTAAACCTGGCACCTTCCAGGTATAAATATGCCCACACTTCCCCTAGCAAACACTCGGCGGTTTGGAGCAGTTAGACTATCTACTTGCCCGACGCATCTCGCTACAGCAAGTGCCGACCCTCCAGCTGATGCACTGATTGAGAGGCTGCCTTTCTCTCGCTGAGAATCCAGCTCCAGTGTTTCCAAGCTCCCCTCGCGGGGTGTTGGGAAATCGAGTCCCGAGACAGAGATACCAGACCGCCTTCATTCTAAACCAAGGTACGGAGCTAAGTAGACCCTTATTTTGCAATCCAACGGTACCTCAATGGGATTCTCAGGAGCCCCAAGCTATGCAAATATCTTCATGATGAAATTCGAAGCTGAAAACATCTTGTCAAAAGTCGAATGGTCTGAACATCTACTATTGTTTAAACGATATATAGATGACATTCTCATCATATGGCGAGGCTCACGCAGCATACTTGAAAACAATATTCTTACTTTAAACAACATTCATCCTCGAATTCAGTTTACCTTTCAGATTGAAGCAAAGAGTATTCCGTTTCTTGATGTACTTATCACTCTTCAAGGACATCAAATCATAACCACTCTATTCACCAAAAGACTGACCGCAACAACGCTCTGGTTTACCAGAGTTTCCACCCTTGGTCACTTAAACGCCACCTTCCGTTCAGCCAATTTTTACGCATCAAGCGGATACACTCTGATGAACGGACTGGCATGCAGACAATTGAGAAATTCAAAGAAAATACACGGCAAGAGGGTATCCTCCCTCAGTAATCCAAAAAGCAGCAAACAGAGCCCAGATCCTGAAAAGAGAACAACTTCTGACTAAAACTATCAAAGCTGACTCTCCCAAAAGAGAAGTTTTCGTTTCTACTTACTCTACTCAATCTAAAATGCTTAAAACCATTGTACAAGAGAGATGGTCCCTATTGAGATCAGAACCAGACTTCAAAGGCCTGTTCTGTGAAACACCTATGTTTGCATATAAAAGAGCATGTAACCTAAAAGAAATCCTAAACAAATCACCAAGCCCTAAAGTGGTATACAAAGGAATGCTCACTTGTATGAACTGTTCAAATTGTGGTAACATGATTAAAGGCAACACCATCAACCATCCAAGACAGGTAAACCCATTCATCTCAAATTCAATGCAACTTGCAACAGTCATCATCTGGTCTATTTTATCAAATGCCCATGCAATTTATTTTATGTAGGTAAACAGAAAGACCACTAAGAATCCGGATTACTGAGCATAAAAGTCGTATCAGAACTCATACCACAAGCTCCCCTATAGCTGAACATTGGCGCAGTATGAGACACAACATTGCGCAACTGAAATGTGGGGTATTGGAAATTGTTGATGCACGTCCTGATAGAGATACCAACAAGTTTTTGTCTCAGGGTGAAACATACTGGATTTGGTTCATGCAAACACTCACTCCGTCAGGACTGAATGACAAATTTGAATTAGCATGTTTTCTCTAAATTGATGATTCTCACTTTAATGTATCCGATATGTACTGTGTACTATTTTTAATAATTGTATTTTTCTTGCTCTCACCTATGGATCAATGTTTTGTATAGTGCTGCTCCAATAATTGTATTTCTCTATTTCTCTTGTTCTCCTTCTTGTAAACATCACTATATATTGATGTTTTTCTGTTGTTAACTGGATCCTCTCACTTTGATTCCTTTTTTCTACCTTTTTTCATTGTTTACCCTTATTTCCTTTATTTACGAAAGTTTGCACATTCCAATATGGCCGACACCTCTTCATTGAACTTTGGTCCTCTTTCAGTTTTTAGTTTTCCGTCACTCACTGAGCCACCTACAAACACGGCCCGTTACACACACAACTTTCGCATTTTCTAGGCTGGCTATCACCGGGTTACCGGCACGCCGTTTCACTTTCGAACACCGGTAAGTAGGCTTCCGTCTAGCTTGCTCACACACCATATATTAAACCACTTGATTTGCACCTTCACTATCTGCTCATTTACTCTACAGAACAGCACTTTCGATGATGATGTCTACCTTTGTACCTTCAGGAAGACTGTTTTGGTAAGCCTTAGTTTCACACTTTGTTTTTTTACTCATGGGAATTTATAGACACACGCTCACTATTTACGTTACATTTTCGACAGATTACGTTTCTTGTGTTAATCGCGACGGCAAAGACTATTTGAGCATTTTCGGCTTGTTTAGTAAGTTTTTTCACTTGAGCTTGAGCACTCCTTAAAAACTCATATGTACGTTAACCGTGATGATAGTTTCACCGCTACTAATGTTCCTGTACCACCCAGCACTATTCACCGATGTTCGTCACTTAATGCAATCCAGCATGATCCCGCATCCGTTTCTCTTAATGCTGGCACATTAGATGTCATAACTGTTTTACTTTTAAATATATCGGAGCATGCAGTAACAAGCAGTAACAAGCACCTCTTTTGTTAGTTTTATCTTTTATTAACCCCACACACAAGTTTGCTCTCCCCACCCTCACTGTCTGTACACTCGTCGATACACTTCTTCCACATAGTCTAGCATGCACCACTGAGCACCGCTCCTGGCTATTCAGTTGATCACAGGCCAATCACTCATTTTTCTTAGTCCATCTCTGGCTATCATATTACTTAAACTTATTCAATTTTCTTTTCACCTTTTGTTTTCTTTAGTCTATCCATCCCCCCTATTCATCTTCCTCGCTTCTTCTTGTGTTGAATAAAAGCCTGCAGCAAAGACCCCCACACTAAAACATGATATTGTTTCCCTAGATCCCCTGATGAAGGGATGCTGTTACAGCCCGAAATGCATTGGGATTTTTAAATTGAACTGATTTTGAAGAATTGTCTACTTCACGTTGGGATTTTGTGAATTTGAACATTTCCCCTGGACAAACTTTCTGTTTTCACATAAAGAAACACTACTGCTACAAGCAAGAACTAGATGTTGTTTATTTCATTGATATCCAAACAATGTGTTTCACCATCATTTGAATTGTTTAACTTTATTGATAACTATGAGAAATTAATAGCTTTGTCATTTACAATGCCAATACTTTAAACTTTTTCAAATGTGGCACCTATAGCATTTTTAATGCAACATGTTTTGTATGCGCATGACTTAGATGTATTCATCTAACAAATACAAATGGCTTTTAATTTTTTTAAATAATTAATACTGAAATAAAAGTTCTTGTAATTTATAATAGCAATAGCTTAAACTATTGTAAATATCTTTTGTGCCTACAATATGTGCCAGTCACACAGGTGCCCTTACATCTCTATGCCCACTCTATGCAAAGGTCCAGGTGTCCTATGAAAAATACTGTGTTAGGTTGTGTGTTAGACACACAACTGGACATCTGCGCCGAGGATTTGTACGCAGATATTAGAAAAAAATGATATAACCTCTGCTTCTCTCAAACCCAATGCGCACAATGTTGTAGGGGGTGGACGTTTTAGAACAGCCTTGGAGCAAAGACGAGCACTCCGACATCACTGAGGTTTCTTAGGTGAAGTGCGAAAGCCTCTATTCTTCCTTTCAGGAAGGAGGAGGAGGCAACAGCTGTAGCTGTAGAGGTGCATTCAAGGTATAAGAAATTGCACACAGAAGCTTCAATGCCCACGTGTACTCAGAGCACTTGTGGAAATGAATTTGCGGAGTTGGGATTTCTACCAACCCATGGGCCTTTTGGATCAAAATGAACATTTTGTTCTCCGCTGTTAAATTGCATGCCTGGTGTCAGCTGATTACACTGTTCTGGCATAGAATTAGTATTATCACAGCCTAGCACCGTTACTGTGTTTTTTTCTAAGAAAAATGATGTGGTGTGCCTTGAAAATATTTGTGTGCCCATCACATTTTCGGGTCATAAACATGAAGCGCTGTTGGCTGTGGTAACCGCGCATTAGGAGCTGTATAACACAACGCAACAGCTTTCAACAGAAATATTTCCAAATTCTTAAACTTGTCTGCTACTATGACGCAATGCTTTTGGCTAAACTATTTTTTGAAATAAATCTGTAATAAATGAGTGACATTTAAAAGCTGAATCTTCAAAAACTCTAAACAACCTTCTGTTGGCCAGGGCAACGTTCTCACACGTGATGTTTTTATCGAAAAATTTGTGGATAATGTAATCGGAGGTCCGACTAAAGAATGTCGGGAACGACGAGAGCCACAGCCCACAACTGACTGGACTCTGAACTTATCCCGTTTGCATGCTAGCTCACAATGCTGCAAAACACGGATCATATCGCTTTAAAGGGATACAACAATATCATAACACTGTAAAACAAGTGGAGCACATCAAGGGTTAAAGGAAAGCATTTCAGTGCTTGTCCCTGCATAGCCACACTGAAATCCAAGTAGTCACGCATTTAAACCTCCTCTGCGGCTTCACTGGAGGCTTTCAGAGTGCTGTTGTACATGTATTACTGGCATGAGAAAACGTGGGTCTAGCTTGATTATACCAGTAAACACTTTAACACTAACCGTCGCTAAAATAACACACCAAAATAAACCGCCTTTTTTTCCCAAATGTATTCCGGTCCTAAACCAGCTAGGTTCTTGGGCTGAACTTAGTTTTTCAAACCTAATAAGAATAAAAAAGATACCAAGCGCTTCTTTCCAAGTCACAAGAATTATTTTTTACAAATTAATATTATTTGTGCAAACAAGTTATATTTATGAAGTAAAATGGATCGAAATGAATAGTGCAAATGAGTAACCCTCCGTCCAAATGTGTTTGTCATATCATGTTAGCTACCAACAAAGAAGGGAGACGAGAAAGAGAAATGAATTGCGAGCGATGAGAGAGGGGTGAGGAAAAGTATAGAAACAACAGAAGAGAAAGACAATAGGGCAGCTGCAGAGAGGGAGGCGACAAACCGAGGAAAGAGATTCCAAGGAAAGTGAAAGGGAGACAGTAAAGGAGTAGATTGAAATTCAAACACAGAGGGAGAAACAAAAAGACCATGGATGGGGAGAGACAAAGGGAGGAAGGCAGAGTGAGTTGGAAGAATGAAGGGAGAAAGAGCAAAGAAAAACAAGCAGCAATATCGAGAGGTGGTGGGGGCAGGGCGAAGGGTTAAGAAGTAGGGAGAGATGGCACAGGCTGGGCAGGCTGCGATCTGGGTGGCAGGCTGGTGGCGTGAGAGGCGTCCGTGAAGCAGGGGGCGGGGAGCCGAACCCTTTGATGTAGCTCACGGCCTGGCGGCCGTGAAAAAAGCAATTAGGGGGGAGGAGAAGAGTAAAAGATACCAAACGCTTCTTTCCAAGTCACAAGAATAATTTTACAAGTTATATTTATGAAGTAAAATGGATCGAAATGAATAGTGCAAATGAGTAACGCTCCGTCCAAATGTGTTTGTCATATCATGTTAGCTGCCAACAAAGAAGGGAGACGAGAAAGAAAAATGAATTGCGTCCGTGAAGCAGGGGGCGGGGAGCTGAACCCTTTGATGTAGCTCACGGCCGTGAAAAAAAGCAGCTAGGGGGAGGAGAAGTGATGTGCACGCGCTTTTTAGGTCAATGCGCTTGCGCATTGAGCTTGCTTTTCACGGGCACAGCATCAAATCGCCCGTTTAGTTAAGCTCTGGATAAGCCCCTATATTCTCGCAAGCAAATGCGCAAGCACATTGACAGGCGAGACCTAAAAATCCGCCGTTATTGAGTAGGACAAAAATCCTATGTATTAGTTTTTGGTTTGTTCAACATTGAAGGATACAGTGTTCCAAAATATTGTGCACCTTATCTTTGTTTCCTTGAAACTTGCTCTGCAAACTTTCAGTCAACAAAATGAGTGACAACGAGAACGGGGGAGCTGCAAGAACTGCAGCCCAACCAGGTTTAGATGTTACAGGTTTCCAACAAAATGACCTGGATGCTGTAATCATCCCGTAAAATTTAAGGAAAACCATCACTATAAAGCTTATAACAAATGGCCTATCATCAAGAGGTGGTAGGGTCATCTTTGTCATAGAGGCACATGAATATCGTCAGACAGAGGTATTCTATTCATGGATTGTCTTCCCTGAAGCAAATCCAGTAACACATGTGTTCCACTTCTACAAAGTAGAGGAACCTCCAACGGAATAAGTTCCTTTTGAGGACATTGAAACTCCATTAACATACCAAGAGCATGCGCTCTGGTTTAAAGGTGCCCTACAACATCAAAATCACATTACCAGGCTCGGTCCACTAGGTAGACCAGGAGCAACATGGCCGGTACTAGCCAGCTATACACCACATCCTGCCATTGAAGAAATGTCAGGTCCAGAACTATTAGTTCAACTAAAACAATTAATAAAAATACATAGACAATTGGTTCAATATGTCATGCGGACTCTAACAGTCCAGCCTCCTATAAGGATTCCATAGCATACCCCTCATCAGGGAAACACAAAAACATTACACCACAGACTATACAATCAGTCATTGGTAAATTGCCCGCAAAACGGGAGCAAATTCCATTCTGGTTAGCTCAAAAAATTACTCAAATAGAGGCAGTATTTCCAGATAGTTCACCTCATGAGAAACACAGAATTTTAACAATCTGTTTACCAATGGGGATCGCACCACACCTGGAGGACTGCGACACTTGGGGTACAGTCTTTGCTGCAATCTACACAAAAACCATGGTGCTCCGTCTATGGCGGTAATACCAGACGTCCTGAAACAAATTCAAAATGAATACGGGGCAGAGCCTGCTTTAAATCTGGGTATGAATTTACTTAAAGATTTCAAACAGGTCTCAGCTATATTATTAGCTAATATTAAAGGTGAAGCAGCATCCCTGGCGATCCGACAAAAGTTAAAAGAACTTGATGTAACTGAGCAACCATATGAACTGGCCAGAATAATAGAAAAATCCTATGAAGAACTAGGTAGAGATAGATTGGGTGGGAAACCAGTAAAGCCCCAACTAACAGAAAATCCTAAAAAAGGTTTTTATTAAAAACACTCTCACTACTCCTAAAAAGAAGTGGGAAAATACTAGACAGACACTTCCTAAAGAGAAGCATTCTCAATCCAGAGGTAGGTCTCCTCAAAAGGAGGCCTCTGAAAAGAGGTAAAACCTCAGGAATAGGGATAATTTTAGAAAACCTGATAGATATCAAGATACTGATACTCGTTCCTCTCGTACCTTTCAGACTTCCTCACAGAAATCGGAAACAAGAGGACGGTCAGAACACAAGGAAGAACGTGTGAAGTCCAAAGACGATCAACACGTTCAAAAAAATAAGAAAACCCAATTCACCAAAAAGAAGGTAGCAGAATGTGAAATCTGCCAGAGAATGAAAGTTTCAACAGTGAAACGCCTGGCGCAGACGCCCCTTCTAATTTCAGATAAACCATTAGCGTGTTTTTACCTGCACCACTGTGGTCCCTTACAAAGGGATGGCAACTATACATATATCATGGTCGCAGTGGATTCATGCTCAAGATTCATTTGGATGTGGCCTCAGCGTTCGGCTGACGCCCGAACTGTTCTAAGCGATTTGCGAGTCTTTATCGGCACATACGCAAACGGCACACTACATTCTGACCAGGGTCCTGAATTTAGCTCTCAAGCTTACAAAGAAGCCATGGCCAGCTTAGGCGTTGCATTGTGGTACTCAAGTCCATTCCACCCTGAGGGAAATGTGGAAAGAAAAAAACGTGACATAAAGCCATCTATAACAGCAAGGGTATTAGGCTCGGGTGACGGACGGGTCAAACATCTAATTACTATCCAATGTAGTTTAAACAATCTGCCAAGAAATTCTCTGGGGGAATCACTCCATATGAAATCCTTTTTGGTACTAGAATGATTGTCGAAGAGCTTGATCGTCATACTTCAGTGGTGGAACAAAAATCCTTTGATATCAAAGACCGTCGGCTGTTTTACAGGACTTAAATGAAACAAGAATAAGTCTGAGCAACACATTACAGAAGCTAACGACCACTGAAGAAAAACCACCTGTCCCAGCAAGGCCTGTCTGGATTCCAAAGATTGGGGATCTAGTCAGAAAAAAGATTGCGGATAAGAAAGAATTTGGGCCTTCATAGAGAAAACCAAATACCTGTGCTAGCAATCCACGGATCAAGAACAGTGTTACTGCGGCCCCTTGCTGGAAGAAAGGAGAACTGGTTCATATCGATCGACCTGGTAAAACCACATCATGTGGCCGATAATAAGTAGTAGGCCCAGTGGACTCCAAAGATGTAGCAGACCACCAAATCAGGCTACTATCCAAGAGGTTCAAACTGAGAGACTCATCACCTTTGAGGAATCTGCAGTGAGAAAAGAAGGACTATGCAACAAAGAAATGGAACTTGTGCCTCTAGAAACCCAAATAACAGTTCGTCAAGACACTCCTGTCTACAATGATATAGCCTCTGACTAAACTAATATGACGAGGGACCAAGCTGCTCCAGCGATTTCAAGTAATCTGGATGCAATACCAACAATTGGCAGAACTGCCTCTGGCTATTTCATCAATTTTGATACGTTTTCTGAGGATCCCAGTGAACCCGAAACAACGCCAGCAAATAAAACTTTTAAAGACAAAGTAACAGCACTTTTTCAGCAACTAGAAAAGACTTATCTTAGTTCACCATGGGTTGAATTTTGGATTGTGTTAGGTGTACTCTTTCTCCTACTTTGGCTCATTCCTGTATTAAGTTTGGGAAAGCTGATAGATGGAAAAAATAGTAAAATGGACACAGCAAGTAAGAAAATCAACTTGCTCCTGAAGCCACACAAATCATCTCATCGTGAACAAAGAGACCTGTCATCAGTGAACATCATAGCCGTTCCTATACCTGGTGGTATAGCATGGGACAGAACTGATTATATCAAAGTTGTGAACCTAGAGAGTCTCTAGAGTCATCCCTTGTTGGGCACACTTGCCATTATCTTTCTAGGAAGAAAAGATTTCCATTCCCTTGTGATTGATGTTAAGCAGCAAGATTTATTAGTTTTTTAGCGTTTTAGTTGATTTTCCATGATATTTATATTTCTTGAAACATTTATAATACAGGCAATGTCATTCTGTCTTATCCTATCCAATGCATTTCGGGCATTATGAAGTCATGCCCTTCATCAGGGAAATAGACACTGTAAGAACGGAAATGAGGTATCATTACTATTAGTGTTGAAAACAAATAAATTACATAAAAATCACAACAGTGCATAGGGGTACATTAATCCAAAATGTGGGCATATGGGTGTAGAGTGCAAACAAGGGTGAGGGGGACAAGTTACTTACATGCCTTTCTTCATGTAAATATCAAATCTGAAAAAAATAGGGAGGATGCTGTTGGACTGCTGTTTAAACTCCGCTACACAACCAGTCTAACAGCATCCTCCCTATTTTTTCAGATTTGATATTTACATGAAGAAAGGCATGTAAGTAACTTGTCCCCCTCACCCTTGTTTGCACTCTACACCCATATGCCCACATTTTGGATTAATGTACCCCTATGCACTGTTGTGATTTTTATGTAATTTATTTGTTTTCAACACTAATAGTAATGATACCTCATTTCCGTTCTTACAGTGTCTATTTCCCTGATGAAGGGCATGACTTCATAATGCCC
This sequence comes from Lissotriton vulgaris, assembly GCF_964263255.1. NCBI lineage: Eukaryota > Metazoa > Chordata > Amphibia > Caudata > Salamandridae > Lissotriton > Lissotriton vulgaris. Next base: position 770,895,062 of record NC_141685.1, on the reverse strand, counting down.
GAAATGCATTGGATAGGATAAGACAGAATGACATTGCCTGTATTATAAATGTTTCAAGAAATATAAATATCATGGAAAATCAACTAAAACGCTAAAAAACTAATAAATCTTGCTGCTTAACATCAATCACAAGGGAATGGAAATCTTTTCTTCCTAGGAAGATAATGGCAAGTGTGCCCAACAAGGGATGACTCTAGAGACTCTCTAGGTTCACAACTTTGATCTATTTACCCGACGCCATTGGACCCTTGGCGCCACCTTTTGGAGCACCTATAAAAAACCAATTAACAACTCAAAAATTCAAAACAAACTTTCGCTATATACAATCAGCTGTGCATCTATCCATCTCTAAATTGTACAGAACTGATTATGACATTTATGGTCCGGCCGAGATGTTGGAGATTCCTCACCAATTTAAGGTTTCCGTGAGGGACTTTGTTTCGCCCAGCACATTTTCTGATGATTTGGCCTTTGAGACTGTTATAGGAAGTCAGATTTTACGGGTAATCTGACTAATGGCCCTGATTTCGGCAGTAGTAGGGAGGTGGGTTTATTAGATTCAGAATTACCCAGCTTTCAGGTCCCTGCTGCGGAAACACTAGTCACTGTATGCAAGAAGGTTAAATCAGGCTCCCCCCGTGATCCGGCCCCCCCCAAAATACTCAATGCCAGTCTGGATGTGCTAGAGCCTCTGTTCAGACATGTTATCCAACTGTCTTTCTCCTCGGCCACCCTTCCAGGAGACTGGAAGAAAGCCATAGTTTTGCCGATAAAAAAGAAATCTAATGTAAGCCAGGATATACTGGAAAATCTCCGTCCAATCTCCCTTTTACCTTACTTGGCGAAAGTGACGGAAAAACTGGTAAACACTCAGCTTATGGAGTACTTAGAGTCAAACAATATGTTTCATAGCTCTCAGTCCGGCTTTCGAAAGAACTATTCCACTGAGACTGCCCTGCTGAGAGCAACCGAAACTTTACGGATGGGAGCTGATGAGGGTAACACTATGGCACTTATCATGCTAGACCTCAGCGCCGCATTTGACACTGTGGCACATTCCACCCTGCTACAGTGTCTGAGCAGCGCTGGGGTTACCAAGGCAGCATGGGGATGGCTCAAGGACTTTCTCTCTGACCGTAGTTTCCAGGTTCAGAGAGGTATGTTCCTCTCCAACAGCGTTGCCTTAGAACAGGGGGTGCCTCAGGGCTCTGCCCTGAGTCCCACCCTGTTCAACCTGTATATGGCTCCATTGGCAGCTGTAGTTCAGTCATACGGCATAGATCTAGTATCTTATGCCGATGACACGCAGCTGCTCATCCCCCTGTCACAGTCACCCAAGTTAGCAGCAGCCAATTTTAAAACCTGCATGCAGGAGCTTGCTGGCTGGATGAATCAACACTGCCTGAAGCTCAATGGGGCTAAAACGGAGGTGCTAGTGATAGGGGGAGATGGGGCGAGCTGGACTCAGGAATGGTGGCCGCCTTGCCTTGGCGCTCTGCCCATTCCGTGCAGTGAGGCCAAGAACTTGGGGGTCTGGGTTGATCCTAAACTCTCTTTTGAGAGTCATGTTGACAAATTGGTGGGGAAATGCTTTGGGGTTATAAAGACCCTAAACCGCACTCTGGACCTACTGCCACTTGAGGCCAGACGCATTATGATCCAAGCTCTGGTCACTTCTCGTATTGACTACGCGAATGTGCTGTTATTAGGAACTACGGAGAAGAACCTGAGAAGACTGCAAGTGCTGCAAAATACGGCGGCCCGTTTAGTCCTCAGACTCCCCAAAAGAACAGCATCCAAGCCTACTTTGGCTGCCCTTCACTGGCTTCCTATAAAGAAAAGAATCCTCTTTAAAGCCCTCCTCTTTTGTTATAGGATAACTTCTGCAAAAGCGCCAGGGTATTTGAAGGACTTGGCTATCCCCTATCTACCCCAAAGAGCACTTCGCTCTGTGGGTATGGGTCTCCTTACAGTTCCTCGTGTAAGAAAGGCCAGGATGGGAGGCCGCTCCTTTCGGGTGCTGGCAGCCACCCAGTGGAACAGCCTTCCAGCTGTGATCAGACTAGCCAAAACTGAAACTATGTTCCGGAAACTTTTAAAAACACATCTGTTTGCCCTTTAGGGATGGATGCCTCTGCCCTCTTGACTCTCGCTCCACAGCGCGGGGATACGCCGTGATGGCGTCACCAGGCGCTTTAGAAACCCCTTTATTATTATTATTTAGAAATGTCTGCAAAATTCACAAACCATGATTACTTAGAAGGTTCATCAGATTATGAACAAATGTATTGTTACAATCACTATAGTCATCATTACTTGCACAAATCTGCAAACCCTAGAAATATTTATACTAATCAATGGGAACACTGTCCAATGCCACCAAAAGGTTGCTCAAAAACATTCTACACCAAATGACCATACTTTTCAGGTTTTAATGTCTCAAATCCGGAAACATTTTAATTTCAAAATGTTAATAAGACAGGAATGAAAAGTATGTTAACCAACACAAAGCAAATTTATTCAGCAGCCTTTTATGCCCAGATGTCCTCATTAGGCTTTGACTTTTGGAGTGACACCATAGAAACAAAAAGTGTCTGGGGTTCAAAAGACTGGCAAGTGCAGGGAATAGAAGCCTTATTCCAAGCCAGTATTATTCCTGAACAAATATTGTTTTTAAATGACACTGTTCAACAAACATCCTGTCTTGGACTAGCCAAGATAAAAGATTTAAACAAACCGTCCATACCTGTACCTACAGCTGATAGTAAAAACACTTCAGAGGGAGGGGTCGACGTAAAAACTATTTAACTAAAAAACAGAACTGATCCTGATTGGAAAAAACGGGTAATCTGGCCCACAGATACGAATCACTGACAAGATAGGTTCCTGAACAAGACACAAGGGTGTACAGTAACTAGGCCAGGCCCACGATATGTCCAGAGACAACATCCAGGGATAGTAACAACTTACAGTGTAGGAAAACTGTGCCTAGAGTGGCTACAAAAATCTACACTTACAGAGGTAAAACAACACTTAACTTTACTTAAAGATGGCGTTAATTTGAGAGACTTCTTATTAGAGCCTCATAAACAATGTCATAAACGTTTCATATACGCCGGTATTTATGCTGCTTATAATGAAGCATGGAAAGTCACGCAAATGGAAACTGCAGAACGAATATGAGAAATTGATTGTATTAATTTAGAGAAAGCTCTCTCTGTAGTTGACAATGGGTTAACAACTCTGTCATCCAGAATGTATTCTTTGGACAGCATTGTATCCTTTGCCATAGACATAATGGAACAGGACTTGCTCATGTTACAACATGGACAGTCTCAATTGCGTTCTATAATGCTGCTAGGCTGGACATTACAAAATCTTCGTTCAGGCTATGTGCCTTGGCGTCTAATCAACACCACTTCATTGTTTACTGGATTTAAACTTACAGAGAAACAAATCTCATTGGCACAAAGGGGAGCAGACTATACGGGGCTGAGCATAGAAAAACTGGAAAGATTACCATTGACTGTTTCTGAGAAACCAGCCATAGAATGGATAATAAATGGCACCATTACGCTGCCAGTGACGATTCTCCAGTTTCAGTATTGCTTGAAATATATACCATAAGGCCTGTATGAAAGGTTGGGTAAAGAATACATAAAGTAAACCTTGGATTTACCATACACACACAAATGTTGGAGTGGGGGAAAAGAAGTATTTCTTAGTGGTACACAATGTAACGGCGCACTAGGCGGTACACTTTTATGTCAGGGTATTAATTTACATGGAGCCTGTGATGGTTCTTCGACCAACTTATCCTGCCACCTGCAAGGTTCTCCGGCAGCAGTGATAGTTACAATTTTTAGGCAGCTTTTCAATGGGAGCTACATAATGTTGAATGATCACAGCTGTTGTGGAATGATGCCAGGAATTGCCTATCTCGTAAGTGTGTCAGCCAGGGTCACTTGTTGTATGCAAGTATTGTTTCCTAAAAGCAGGACAGACGGGGAGTCGCCGTTATGGCCTTCACTGAACATCTCTTCTATTCGAATTGATACTTTAAGCAGAAGGAAAGCCATTCTTGTACAAAAAACTGTGCCATTGACCTCGTCCAAAAAGACGTATGATCTGCAAGTTGCAAGGTCCTCTGCGGAGATACATGCCTTATTATCAACAAACTGCCCCATACATTTTGCAGAAATGTTAGGTCGTATCTTAAACATGTCTGATACCAGTGGTATTGTACATGTATTTAAGACAATTTTTTCGGGACTGTTAGCACCCTTTGAAGCAGTCCTGAGCATATTTCCAAACTTCGTGCACTCTGTGTTTGGCGAACTGCCTCTCGTTTTGGGACTCGCAGCAGGAATTTTTTATTTTTGCTACTTCTGCTTCAAAATGGCAATCGAGAACACTTTCCTGGCAATGAAATGTCGTGAGCCCATAACCCAGATTTTGGGGTTGGCTCGTACCACATGGTTTCTTTCATTCAGACCAAATTGGCAAGATTGCATCTTACCTGTTCTATGATACCTACTATGTGGAGAAGTATGCATGCTAGACATCTGTCTAACACTTCCATCAGCACTGCCAATGGATGTTGACACTTTGCTTGGTTCGGTATCGGCTCATGCATTGTGTTGTCCCCAACGGCTACCTACCCTGATGACGGCATTCATGGAGATCTCACCAGCACAACCAGCTGATAGTGAGATACGTGGAGCGCCAGGCACACAAGTACCATCTACTGCGAACATTGCTAATGTGACTGACTCTGACGGCGATGCTTCTCATCTGTGTACAATTGATCTGCTTAACGAGGTAGTCCAACTTTCACCTACAGTAATAGACAAACTCTTTTCAAACTTAGAAGATTGGATATTTTTTCCCAACAGCGAGAGTGACTTTTGAAGTTAGCACACAGCGTTCTGATGAACTATGAATTCGACCTTCACTTTTCAAAACAAAACTTCTAACTTTAGAACTCTATTTCTCTTCGAATTAACTTTTTCCAAATTGAATTTTTATTTTGGCACAAAGTAATATGCTTCAAGTAGAACTATTCTTTGAACACTTCCAAAAGACAATACTTGACCTTGTCCATAACCTAACATTTTTTATATTCTGTCATGGAATGGTCTCGGCCTTTCTTCTGTATTTCAGAGCCATTTCATAAATGTTTTTCATGACTCATTCTGCTAAGCGTTTTTTCCAATGTCACACTACATGCTTTGAATGAAAATAATGTTTTTTTACATGCGTACAGCACAAATGCTAGTTTTCGTGTACAACCATTTGCATTTTATGTATTTTCGGTGGGATTGTAAACACATGCTTTAAATATGTTTTTGCTTAGTATTTAGTAATATCGAACATAATAAAGTAGAGTGGGTGTTGTATAGCATTTTAGGACCCTAGTGCAATTTTACCGATTCATGCCCTTATATAGGTATAATTCACATTACCCTTATATAGGCATAGAAATCATAACTATATTTAGACATAACCCATCCAGTCCAAAAACAGGCATGGCTACTTCTAATTGTTCCAGAAAGCCACAACGATTTCTTGGAAAACTCGGCTTCAGCAGTCAGGGACATCCCCTTTCTTGAATATTGATTTGTCCTAGAAATCATGGTGTTTTCAAAGAACTTCCATTCCCTTGGGGTTCTTTGGTGACGTTATTATGTCCGACTTTACGTCAAACCAGGCACCTTCAAGGTATAAATATGCCCACACTTGCACTAGCAAACACACGGTGGTTTGGAGCAGTTCGACTATCTACTTGCATCTCACTACAGCAAGTGTCGAAGGAAGCCGACCCTCCAGCTGACGCACAGACATTCTCGCTGAGAATCCAGCTCCAGTGTTTCCAAGCTCCCCTCGCTGGGTGTTGGGAAATCGAGTCTCGAGACAGAGATACCAGACCTCCTTCATTCTAAACCAAGGTACGGAGCTGATTAGACCCTAAGAGAAATCTTGGATAGATTTTTGGCAAAGAAACTAAACCCATACTTACTTGTTCCCTCGTACTAGACTTAGGTTAGGTACATTGGGGTAGGCGTATTTTAGAAGCACCAGTTGAGTACTTCTAGTCTTTGTTCAAGTCAAGTCAAGTCAAAACTGGTTTATTCGATTTTGTTTAAAAACCCTAAAAGCACAATAAAAAAGATTAAAAAGTGACAAACGCAATTACATAGACATTAAAATAGTTCATCATTATACATTTTACACCAAACACATTAATATGACAAGAAGCAGCTTATATTGTTTATTTAAGAATATTGGATTCATTCAGTAAGTGTGAAAAATTAATGCATGGAGTTCCTATGTCTGATTACAGCTTTTAAAAAAGACGACATAGCCAGCATAATCAATTAGTTTTCCAGCATTTGAAGCCTCAAGAATGCTGTTCTGCATTGTCTAAGTCCCCACTTCTTCAAGATAATTATTAAAAATCTTCTCCTGGGTAAATCGAAAATTTGCAGAATAATATGCAATGTAACATCGATTGGGTGGAAATATCATCGCACGGGCATGGTACCAGATATTTAGACTGTGAATTAACCTCTGGGAATGTAACCATTCTAAAAAAGGACCCACCACGAAAACGTGTTAACATACAAGAGTAACAGCCTTGAACCTGTATCAAATAGGGTTGGATATCATGACATTGCAACATAAAATGGATCTTACTTCTTTCTGAAAGCCATCGCTTGTTCTCTAAATAGTTCAAACAAGTTTCTTTCAAAATTTTCCTCGATATGCTTTCTAAACAGTTAGGAGAATCAAAATATTCAGGTTGACCAATGTAATACGATAATTTTTTTACATACTTTATCCATAAAATCCTAGCTACCCCCTCTAATTTGAGACAGTCCTCAATTATGTCTCTGTTAAAACCGGTCTCAACAGAGGACCACACTTTATGCCACAACAGAAGAGGATTAAGTTTGATAATATCAGATATATAGGCCAGGCCGAGTTCCTTATGGCATACAAATGTAGCAGTAGAACCCGGGACAGCTAAAAGATAACGCAAGAACTTGTTCTCACAGTGTTGAATTTTTTTAACATCCGCTATACCCCAGATCCTCGCCTCATATGTCGCTGTGGACACACATTTAGATTTATAAATGTCCATTAGCTCCGGAACTGGTCAGCCGCCCAATTTGTTTCAAAAATTACGAACTGCACCTATGGCTCTGGAGAAAGACAATTTTCTCACGTTTACAGCTGATGACCATGAGCCCGGTTTCTCAAAGTTAATACCCAGGTAAGAAAATCTGTCTGTCGTATCTATTTTTGTCTTTTCGATAACATTTTTACATGTATTGCTTTGTTTTGTCCCACAACACATAGTAAGAGTTTTACTTTTATTTATTTTTAAGCCTCTGTCATTCATATAGTTTGTAAAGTTGGTAACAGCTCTTTGAAGGCCTATCTGTGTCCGCGCCATGATGACCGCGTCATCCGCGTATAATAAAATGGGGACTGGGGTGTTCTCAATCAGAGGGTAATCCTGCCTGTCCTGAACCAAGTGAAGACCTACACTATTTATGTATAGGTTGAACAAAAACGGGGCAAGAATACACCCTTGTCTGACTCCCTTGTTTATACTGAACTTAGTGGTACATTCACACTTTTTCCCAAACATGACCCTCGCCCCCGCTCCCCTGTATAATTCCTTGATAAATAAAAGCAAATTCGGGTCAACACCCATCTCTCTCAAGGTGTTCCAAAGTTTATCATGGTTTAGACAATCAAAAGCTGTGCTTATGTCGACGAATGTTAACATTTTTTTCCCTTTTTGCTGATACATATTTACCTATAATTAGAGCTAGATTTAAACCTTGTTCAATCGTTCCAAGTCCTGCCATAAACCCGTATTGAAACTTCGAAAGTGTGCCCCTCTCTTCCACCCAAAGTTGTAATTTATTTAAAATAACCCTCCCAGCAACTTTCATAAGTGAGTCCAGTAGTGAAATTGGACAGTAGCAATTAGATTCATTTCTGTCTCACTTTTTGAAGATGGGAATCACAATAGCGTCCAGCCAAGTGGGGATAAACCTATGTATATTACAGCTATTCAAAATATTAGTTAAAAGCGGGGCCCATAGCTCAGTGTTAGACTTATATACGTCCACTGGCACATCATTAGGTCTTGGGGCTTTCCCTTAGGCGCTCTCTTAATGGCTGTTAAAACTTCATAGGAGAATTCGATATTCACGGGGAAAGATGTAATGGGAGCATTATCATCTCCCTCTACTGCATCAATATCCTTACCCTGGGGTAGGACATCAGCCTTGTAAAGGTCATTAAAATATTTAACCCATTTATCTTCCGTGATTGCCATGTCAATAATATCGGTTTCCCGATCTGTGAAAAAAGGGGCATTAACAGCCCTCCAAAAGCCCGTATTGTCCTTTGTTTTACAGGCCCAGTGTAGCGCCTGCCATGCTTCCAATTTCAACTGGGTCTTGCACTTTTTAATTGCTTGTTGGTAATCAATTCTGGCCAGCCTCACTTCTTCCTTGCTTCTTGAATCTTGTTTTAGGACCTTCATTAAGTGGGCATGTGCCTTGCTACAGTCCCTATCAAACTATCCCTGTGCCTTATTCATGCCCTGTTTCAGCGTCCCTGTGAGAAGGTTTCATACTTCCTCTGTAATTCTAAGAAAAGCCTCGAAGACTAGTGCATTATCACTTGTCTGCATGAGGCATATATCAAAGTCCCTATATATTTGTTTTTAATAGCGTTTCAAGGAAAGCCATTGGTTCTACTTTAGTCCAATTTATAGAATATCCATTTGTCCTTGCAAGATTTATTTTATAATTATATGTTGATTCTATTACTTTGAAGGTTTTTTTTTTGCCCCCTGCATGGAAAAAAAGTAGGCTAATCGGGAGGTGATCACTCATCGCTATATCGCACGTTTTGCAGGTAGAAACATTGCTAGAGTACCGTTTAGACATAAGAGCAAAGTCAATTACTGATTTACACCCCCTCCCTATAAAGGTTGGCTCAAAGTGTACAGGTGGTTTACATAGTTCGTTTGCAAAGCCCAAGACAAATTGAAAAATTATTTTATTCAACACCCCCACGATAGTATGGGAAAAGTGGGTTAGAGGATCATCTTTATCTTTGCCCATACCACAGATACCCAGGTGGTTATATGGGCATAGAGAACAGTTAAAGTCACCAGCCCATATTAAACACATATCTCCCGGCAGATGTTCTTCTATGTGCTTCAGGGTTCAACATAATTCTTCTAATACCTTATTGGATTCTGTTTTCGGGATGTTATTATAAAAATGTATTAAGACTGTTCCCTTCTTGCCTCCAGGACTTACTGACAGTATCTGGTATAATTCGGACCCATTCTCAAGTTTCACTACTGTGGACTGGGGGTTGGTGCGGACCGGAATAACAGGCGTGGAGGCCGTATATACTTGGCTATGGTAGCTGTTTTTATTGTTCTGAGTGACACACGGAGTAGGTACAGAGTTCAATGTGTAAAGCTGTAGTCTGTTCCCAGGTGTCCGCCGGCCGATGGATCTTCCGGACGTCTTCAGGTCTTCCGGGGAGGCGTCGGAGTAACCTCGGAGGGAAACAGAGAGGCAGGGGTTTAGTCCTTTCCAGCTCGGACTTCTGGAGTACCAGTACCAGCACCAGGGCAGTGAGGGGACAGAGATGACCGTGAGGAGGGGAATGGACGGGAAGGGTTAGACGGAGGGGGAAGAGATGTGGGAAGGGGTAGAAGAGACGTGCTCTCGTGAGTGGCCGGGGTGTAAGGACTATGGTACAAATTATAGGTGCAGTGACTCTACTAAATCTATATACAGTGCAAGGGTGATCTATCAGTGCGTTCTATCTCTATACAAGTATTTACAGTTATTTACAAGGGGACACGGAGACGGTAACAAGGTACTCACGTGCCCCGCCGTAACTCTCCAGCGAGTTACGGCCGCTCTCCAGCCACCTCCAGAGGACTCCACCACTCCTCGGTCCAGACGTCCTCCAACTCTCCGTCTTCGATCCTCTCACCCGGTCCGCTCTCCTTCACTGGTTCACTACGCGCTGTCTCCTGCCACGAGTCGGCTATCTGGAACGCTCTCCTCTCTTCGTTGCCGGCTTTTATACTTCTCGGTCCGTGGTAGGGGGCGGAACTTCCGGTTTCCCAGCAGGCTGCTTCCGGTTTGGCACTTCCGGGTTCTTGGTGCTCTGGATTCTCCGCCTCCGGGTAGGGTCTTTGTCCAGTCACCTGGTCGGGTTCCTGTAGGGGGAAAAAGAGAGAAGGATTCCTGGTCGTCAGAGACGCAGGAGGGTTAGTGGTCGTGGTATCCCCACTCGGGCGCCGCCCGGTTGAGGTGAGTGCCGTTCCCCTTCCACATCCCCTTTCCCTAGCTGTCTTTCTTGTGGGGGAGGCCGGTGGGGGATATCTAGACAGATAGTCTGCGTTGCCCTGCTCAACCCCCTTCCTATGTAAGGTTTGGACTCTGTAGGGCTGCAGGGAGAGAAACCACCGAAGCACCCTATCGTTATGACCCCTATTGCGTGCCATCCATTCTAGGGGAGCGTGATCCGTGTACAGAAGAAACTCCCGCCCCTCTAGATAATAACGCAGGCTCTCTACGGCCCATTTTATGGCTAGGGCTTCCTTCTCGACTACCACGTAATTCATTTCGCGAGGGAAGAGTTTCCGGCTGAGATATAGGATAGGCCTCTCAATTCCTGCCTGGTCTTTTTGGGAGAGGACTGCTCCCAGTCCCAATCCCTGTTCTGAGGCATCTGTTTGCAGGATAAGGGGCTGCGTATAATCGGGGCTGATCAGAACTGGCTCTGACACTAGTGATTGCTTGAGGTCCTGAAAGGCCTTCCACATCTGCGGAGAGGGATGTTGCAACAAGGTCTCTGTTCGAGTGTTTTTCTTTAGGAGATCTGTCAAGGGTACTGCAATTTGAGAAAAATTGGGGATGAATCTCCTAAGAGCCCAAGAAAGGCACGGAGGTCCTTTTTAGTTTGGGGGAATGGAATCGACTGGATGGCCTTTATTTTGTTGTCTTGAGGTCGGATGACACCCTCCCCAAGGAGGTAACCTAGGTATTTTACTGACTGCGCAGCTAGAGTGGTTTTAGCGGGGTTAATAGTGAACCCGTATTCTCCCAGAGAGGTGATCACTCGTTTCAGGTGAGACAGGTGTTCTGGCCAGTCATTGCTATAAATGACTAGATCGTCAAGGTACGCTCCTGCGTATTGGGCATGGGGTTGCAGGACTATGTTCATAGCCCGTTGAAAAGTCGCTGGGGCCCCATGGAGCCCGAAGGGCATGACTCTAAATTGGAACAGTCCGTCGGGTGTGGAAAACGCTGTTTTCTTTTTATCTTCGCTCTTCAGGGGGATCTGCCAGTATCCCTTACAGAGATCCAGCGTGCTGATGTAGCGGGCTCGTCCGATGCGTTCTATCATCTCGTCAACTCTTGGCAACGGATAGGTATCAAAACTCGAGACTTTATTGACTTCGCGAAAGTCGATACAAAATCTCGTGGAGCCATCGGGTTTGGGGACAAGAACGATGGGCGAGTTCCAGCAACTGATCGATGGCTCGATGATGCCCATTTGCAACATTTGTTTGGTTTCCTCTTGAATGACTTTCCGGCGTGCTTCTGGGATCCGATAGGGGCGTTGTCTCACGATCTTTCCGGGATCTGTATGTATTGCATGCTCGATGACCGTGGTGTGCCCAGGTAGAGTGGAAAACACCATTTGCAAGGGTGACAAGACAGTCCTGAGGTCTTGTCGTTTGTTCGTGGGTAGTTCTGGGTCCACACAATCATCAAAGAGTGGGGTCTTTGGGTCTGTCACGCTGGATAATACTGGTTGGGGGCCCTCCCACTTCTTTAGAAGATTGACGTGGTAGATTTGTCTCTGGTTGCGGGTGTGGTCCAATTCGATTTCATATGTGACAGGGGTCACCTGTCTCGTTACTGGATACGGCCCTTGCCACTGTCCTAGAAGTTTGTGGTCCGAAGAGGGTAGGAGAAGCAGTACCAGGTCTCCGGGAACGAAGGTTCTGGGTTTAGCTCCTCAGTCGTATTGGCGTTTTTGCGTAGCCTGGGCGGTCAACAGATTTTGCCTCACGATTTCCCTGATTTGACCCAGGTGAGTCTTAAGGTTGGCAACATATTCAGGCAGAGGTCGGGTACGATCAGGCTCGGCTTCCCAAGCCTCGCGGGCCATATCTAGGAGGGTTCTAGGGGCTCTTCCATAGAGGAGTTCATAGGGAGAATACCCGGTACTGCTCTGGACTTTACAACGGATAGCAAACAGAGCCAAAGGAAGCATTTCCTCCCAGCGACGGCTTTCTAGACCCAACAACTTCTTGAGGGTGGTCTTCAGGGTTGCGTTATACCGCTCTGCAAGTCCGTCAGTCTGGGGGTGGTAGGCAGAGGTCCTAATTTGTTTAATGCCCAGTTGGGAACACACCAGGCGCATAAGAGAAGAAACAAACGGGGTACCCTGGTCCGTCAATATCTCCCGGGGAAAACCCACCCGGGTGAAGATGGTTACCAGGGCTCTCGCTATGTTCTGCGTGGTTGGGTGTTTTAACGGAACGGCTTCAGGAAACCGGGTGGCATAATCCACCAGAACGAGAGCATACCAACATCCACTCTTTGAGGGTAACATGGGGCCTATCGGGTCCATCCCAACCCTACTGAAAGGGACATCAATAAGAGGGAGCGGCTGAAGGGGTGCCCTTGGGGGTCGGTATCGACTGTTCTTCTGACATATAGGACACTCTTTGCAGTATTGGCTCACTTGTTTGTATACTCCAGGCCAGTAGAACTTGTCCAGTACGGTTTGTCCTGTTTTGTCGTCCCCGAAATGACCCCCAAACAAATGGCTATGAGCCAGGAACAGTACTTTCTCTCGAAAGGGACCGGGAACGAGTAACTGAGGATCTTGTTGGGGTCCGCCTTTCCTATACAACAGACCGTTCCGTTTAAAGAAATAAGGACATACGTGCAAGGGATCCTCGTTTTCCAGGGCCCGCCACCAGGCGTCTTGTAGTACTGGGTCCTCTTGTTGGGCCACACGGAACTCTCGATCAGTCTCCCATGGATGTTGGTCCACATGAACAAGATAGGCTGTGGTGTGTGTCCTCTTTTCTTTCTTCTTTTGCCCTCTTGTCTTCTGGACTTTGTTTGTTGGTTCCACGGGAGGAGGGTTTCAGGAAAAGGGAGCCTTGGACCACCATCTTTCCAAGGAGTTTGTAGCGTCATGTAACAAACGGGGTAGCCCATTATAATCGCTACCCAGGATAACCTGTTCCGGCAGGTTGGGTACCAGGCCGACAGTAAGGGGGCTTCTTTCTCCTGAGGTGTGTTGTACCTGTACACGTGTGGTGGGATATCTCTTGGTATCACTGTGTACACATTGGATATCCACGGTGCCAGTCATAGGCCCCATAGGTCTGGGCATTTCCTGCGGCCTTAATACGCTTTGTCGGCAACCGGAATCGGCTAGGGCCATCATAGGATGTCCATCTATCTTCACCGGACACCGAAAAGGAGGAGGACTGGCATCCGTGGTGAGACACACATAGTTCCTAGCCAGTCCGACCTCCATAGGATCCTCCTTCTGGGGACAGAACCGGGCTATATGCCCGTATCCTCCACAGTGGTAGCACTGCGGACCGGGAAGACTTGGTCTTGGGGTCACTGGAAATGGAAACAAAGGGACAGGTTCAGGTTTTCGAGGTACCACCGGCCTCGGGGTTCGAGGATGACTTCCATGGGTTATCCGTGTAGGATGTTCGTCCTTTTTCTGGAAATCTTGAGCACGGCTGAAGGCACTTGCGATCTCGACAGCAGTGTCTAGGGTGAGTCGGGAGTGCTGACGGACCCATTTCTGTGTAGCGGGGTGTAGGGAGGCTAGGAATTGTTCCAAGTAGATTTTGGACAGGATCTCATCTTTGGTGGACGTGGCAGGCTTCAACCAGCGGTTGGTTAGGTCTTGGATGCGGAATGACAATGCCCGGGGAGTTTCTTGAGGTCCTTCACGGGCCTGTCGCAGCCGTACTCTGTAGGTCTCGTCGTCAATCCCGAGCCTCTCGAGGATACAGGTTTTGATGTCCTGATACGGGGTCTGCCCTTGTATATTGGCCTGTTGAAATGCCGCCTGTAGTTCACCCGTCAGCAGAGGCCCCGGGTAGTGGCTCCAGCGATCAACCGGCCAAGCAGCCGCATGAGCCAGGCGCTCGAAGTTCGTAAAAAAGAAGTCCGGGTCTTCTCCCGGAACGTATTTTTGCAAAACCACAGAGGGTAATGCAGTCGCTGGCCTCGATTGACCCATGACGTCGACTAGTTTTCCAAGGGCTCGGTCTTGTGCGAAGCCCTGGTCCTTCAGGACATCATGCAGTTGGCCTCGATCGTCTTCGGCCGTTTTGAGAAAGCGCTCCATCATCTTCCCGAGGAGTTCCTGGCTTTCTGCGAGTTGCTTCACGGCGGCCTCCATGCTTCCGGATCCCACTTCTGACACCAGGTGTGGACTGGGGGTTGGTGCGGACCAGAATAACAGGCGTTGAGGCCGTATATACTTGGCTATGGTAGCTGTTTTTATTGTTCTGAGTGACACACGGAGTAGGTACAGAGTTCAATGTGTGAAGCTGTAGTCTGTTCCCAGGTGTTCGCCAGCCGATGGATCTTCCGGACGTCTTCCGGGGAGGGTTCGGAGTAACCTGCTGTCTCCTGCCATGAGTCGGCTATCTGGAACGCTCTCCTCTCTTCGTCGCCGGCTTTTATACTTCTCGGTCCGTGGTAGGGGGCGGGACTTCCGGTTTCCCGGCAGGCTGCTTCCGGTTCGGCACTTCCGGGTTCTTGGTGCTCTGGATTCTCCGCCTCCGGGTAGGGACTTTGTCCAGTCACCTGGTCGGGTTCCTGTAGGGGGAAAAAGAGAGAAGGATTCCTGGTCGTCAGAGACGCAGGAGGGTTAGTGGTCGTGGTATCCCCACTCGGGCGCTGCCCGGTTGAGGTGAGTGCCGTTCCCCTTCCACAACTACCAATTCACCCGCCAGGTTAGACACATAGGTACATAATCCCCCTTTATTATGGCTCATCGTGCTTAGACTAGCAGGGGAATGAAATGTACGATAGCCATTTATATGTGAAGCCTCAATTGCCCATGATTCCTGCAGGCAGATGATAGAATAATCCTTTATGAATGTTAACCAAGAGGGGTCTCTCACCTTAGAAGCGAGCCCTGCGATGTTCCACGATAGCATCTTAAAAATATAACCCGTTTCTGGGATCTTAGATATTGGGCTTGAATCTATTAAAGTAGTAATATCTCCTTGTGAACTCCCTGTCACGCTATGCAAAACGCCTTTATTGGATCTATTTTAACTTGCGTGTTGTGTGCATTCATGGGTCACCTCCACTTCTCCTCTCTCTAGGATACAGAGGACTCAAGATTATTATCAATAGTCATAGGTGTTCCAGGTATAAGATCCCCCTTACTAGGTATAACATTATTGAAATTAGCAGCAGGGATAGAAAACCCCGCCTCCTTGCAGGCACCAGCTATAGTGTCTCTGGAACTATCTATAGGCCCCAACACATCACCTCGATCTAACTTTTGCCTCGTGACTTCAGCCCCCGCCTATCAGAAGTGATATCGCTCTGCTGGTTCAGACTAAATTAGTCTGTGTTATTCATGTATGTATGTATTTTATGGCTTAGAAACCTTACCATGCGGGGAGAGCGCGCGACGCAGCAGCTAAGATGGCCGCTCCTCCGTGAGCTCCGTAACCTCGCGGGCGCTTCGAGTAAGAAGGTACCGCTTTTGGTTGGTGTTTCCTTCTGCAAAAGGCTGATTCTGACATCAGAAGTCCTCCAGTGCTCCACGGTATGCTTGTTGCTCTCGGAGCTCCTTCTTTCATGACACAAATGTGGTAAAAAGGATTTCCCCAATAACGGCCGCCATTTTGTTTCTTGTTTTTGCCTCTGCAATCCTGCTTGTATTTTAAAACGAAGCACTTGAGTTATAATGGCGTTTTCTTCAGAAATGTTTGCCTCAACTGTTGGATACACCACTGTGGGACTGCTGCTCTCTAAGTTTTCTTTTTCACAGAGTAACATGTGAAAGGATAGCTTTCTTCGACAATGGCCGCCATTTTGTCTTTTTAAAAAAACGAAGGAGAAATCACATACTTTCATTCTCATTGATATGGACTTGCGCCCTTCTTGCTCCTCTTCACCGCGCCTATATCTCTGCAAGTCCTGTTTTTTTTTTCTCAATCCAGTGGCCTGTATATTGCTTATGCTTGTTTTGTTCTAACTTCTTGAGGTGTTTATTGCTTTTTTGGTTGTTTTTTAATTCCTTGTGATGGCCTTCTTGGACCCCTCTATCACTGGTGCATTTGCGTGAGGTTTCCTTATATTGAGCCCCTTGCTTCACACACAATGGAGCCCACGCAGAATTCTAAGGCTTCCGCTGCGGCCGCTGCAGCGTGCAAGGACTCTACATCTTCTGGCAAGCGCCTAAAAAAAGACCCTCCTTCACCTTCCAAGTCCCCTCCTCCTGTAACGCTTGAGGACATTATGGAGGAACTTTGCCATATTCACCCCTTCATGGCGGACACCACCACAGCTCTTCAGAGACTTGACGAGAAATGGTCTACTCTAGACAAAAGAGTAACGGATGTTGAACAACAGATTAGTGATGTTCGGGATGTTGCCGCCAAGGTCGTCAGTCTCACCAAAGAAGTTGAAGTGCTCAAAAAAACCTCTGAGGATTTGGAAAATCAAAATAGGCGCAATAATCTACGCATTTATGGTGTTCCAGAAAATTCGGAGGGGTCGGATATCATCCACTTCTTGAAGTCTCAAGTCCTGCCTATCACTGGTATCCCTAAGCATTTGGATGTTAACATTCAGAGGGCGCACCGCCTTGGCTCTAAAAATTCTTCTGCTTCCTCAAAACCCAGGGGCATTATCGCATACTTTCTCCTCTACTCCGACCTAATGACTATTCTTCATTCGGCTAAGCAGCATAAGCAGTTAATATGGTCTGGTCATAAGTTATTTTTCACTCAAGATGTATCGAAACTGACTGCTGCTCGTCGTAAAGAATTTTTGGACTTAAGACCCACGCTTCGCGCCATGAATGCTAGATATGGGCTCATCCATCCGTGTTTCTTCAAGGTCACATACAAAGAAAGGTCTTTCAGCTTCGATGATCCAGCAGATCTACGCAAGTTTATCAATACTCACAAGGAGGATACTATGAAACACAGTGGCTCTTAATGTTTAATTGTCTCCATTCTATTGTCTTATGAATTTTTGCTGCACCCTTTTGTGTTCTAATGTGTTGTTGTTTTCTTCCTTTGTTTTTTAGAAATATATTCCAAGTGTTTCATCCTACTTCTCCTTCGTTGTATTGTCCCATCGTATGATTTTTTCTGTCACATCCCATTACGCCGTCTTTCCTCATGGTTGTCTGGTAAGTCTTCTTCATTTATATTACCTTGTCGGGCTTAGTCTCATTCTGTTTGTTGGCTCCTGCCCACCTATGCCCATACACTGCAGGAGCGAAGATAACCCCGTTCCTCTGAACCCACCACTCCGTGGCTCACACCATAGATAGTACCATGGGCCAACGAACTGGTTAGGGACAGGGGGCGGGAATAAGGGAAGGACAGATAAGGGATCCTAGGTCTTCTCTCCAAGGGAAAGAGTCCTTCTGCCAGGACCATGTACCTCCACGTGCTGTATCACAGGGGACTGGCCGAATCGCCGTCTGCCACACAAAAAACAACACAATGTCAATATCCCAAATACACAAGCCCTCTTTCTCTTCTCATGCCCCCACACACCTCCCCGTGACACTCCTCCTTACCCACTAAAGCTGTGATAATCGCCGGGTGGAGTGCTCCGTCCAGGAGTATATGCAGAATCCGGCAGGCAGGCAAAGGGGGTAGGGGGGAACCAGGGGAAGATAGGGCCAAACAGCAGGGGTAATACTCCAGGAAACTGGAACCAAGGGGGGGGGGGGGGGCCGAATGGGGGAAGAGGAGGAAAAAGTCGTGAAAACGACTAAAAAAACCTCCAACAGCAAAGTCTCTGGGAGTCTTCCTTTCCTTCAGCCAAACGAGGGTCCAACACAGGTTAACACAAGGACTGAAGCTCAGCACAACACAGGCTTCGTTGCGCGTAGACTCAAACGCGGAAACGCCCAAACCGGCACTCCGCCTCCGCACAACGATGTGGAGAGTCTGCAAAAGATGAGGAAGTGCGGGGCAGCGTCTAAACACTCAACCACACCAGGAAACACTGAGTAATCCCGCCGGACCACCGTTTCCCAAGTAAGAAGCGCCGGAGCCCCAGCCACTCCTTAATCCCAGCCGGGATAAAATGACTCAAACTGCCCAAATAAGTGGGACTAACATAAAAAACAAGACTAAAACGAACAAACACAGACTAACAGAAAACAAACACAAAGGGACAAGACCAAGGGAATCCAAAAGGGAAATTAGAGTCAAGAACACAAATGCAGGGAAATATCACGAGCCCGTGAAATAAATCAGTATTCCCCAAAAGTACTAATATAGCTCCCAGCAAGGACCAGGAACCACAATGCTAGATAACGAGCACCGGGAACAGGGAAATTCAGCCTTTTAACCCCACCTAGCATCACATGGGCTCGGTGTACATGGCAAGAGAAAGAGGACTGTAGAGGGCAGAATCCTAACAGTACCCCCTCCCAACGATCCTCCCCACAGGGCAGGGCTTAGACGGATGTTGACGATGGAACATACGGATCAGACGAGGAGAGTGTACTCCCCCAGCCGGCTCCCAAGTGCGGTCCTCAGGGGCATACCCTTTCCAATCTATCAAATAGAAGAGACGCCCCTTCCGTCTTTCTGAATCCAGGATAGCCCGGACCTCATACTCCTTCTGTCCAGCCACAATAATAGGGGGAGGAGGTGGCAAGACCTGTGAGGAAGGCACATAAGGCTTCAATAGGGACGTATGAAATACGGGATGGACCCGATAGTCACCAGGCAGTTCCAATTTCATGGCCACTGGGTTTATGATCTGCACTATTGGGAAAGGTCCCGCATATCTGGGTTGTAATTTACGAGAGCCCCCAAGCCTCAGATTCTTCGTAGCCAACCATACCTGGTCTCCAACTTGATAGACAGGTGCAGGGACACGATGTTTGTCCGCCTGCAACTTCATAGCAGCCTTAGCTGCCAACAACTGCTCCCTGGCAATATCCCATATCTTGCCCAAACGACCACACACATCATCTATGGCTGGCACATGCCCAGTGGGCTGAATAGCCAATGCCCTGGGGTGGTAACCTAATGAACAAAAAAAAGGTGTCATGCCCAAGGCCGAGTGTTGACTGTTGTTATATGCAAACTCGGCAATGGGAAGAGCCATAACCCAATCACATGCCAATGATGACGTCAAACACCTGAGGTACTGTTCCATAGTCTGATTGGTGCGTTCGGTCTGGCCGTCAGACTGTGGATGATATGCAGTTGACAATCTGACGTCCACCCGCAACACTGAACACAATTCCCTCCAAAAATGGGAAACGAACTGAGCCCCCCTGTCTGTCACCACTGCAGAAGGCAACCCATGTATTCGTACTATTGAAGACATAAAAACCAAAGCCATCTCTCTGGCTGTAGGAATCTTCGGAAGAGGGATAAAATGAGCCATTTTGGTAAACAAGTCTACCACCACCAGAATAGCAGTAAACCCAGAAACAGAAGGAAGCTCGGTCACAAAATCCATGCTGATGGTGTGCCAAGGTGAAGGAGGCACCTCCAGAGGTTTCAACAGACCCGATGGTTTATTATGTGAGGGCTTACTAATAGCACATACCGGACAAGCCGTGACATACCCCTGAGCATCCTTAGCCAACGATTCCCACCAAAACCACCTAGCGCACATCTCCTTCGTCTTAGGGATCCCAGGATGTGCCACCAGGGCAGATGAATGGCACCATTCCATGACCTGATCTCTCAATAGAGGGGGTACAAACAACCGATCCTCATAATACAATAAGTCATCCCGAAGTGATGCCTGGGGCAAAGATGCCCATGGTGTAAGATCCATCGTACGCAGCTGGTTCTTTACCGATGCAGTGAACCTCTCCCCATTCACTGCCCCGACAATCCTGTCTTCAGATATCATGGGCCTGCTCTCCCTTTCCTTACCCTGTTCACTGGGGTCTACATGAATACGAGACAAGGCATCAGACTTAACCTGCTGTGCTGCTGGCCTGTACGTAATGATGAAATCGAACTCATTAAAAAAGAGAACCCACCGCATTTGGCGTGGCGTCAAGGCTCGCGCCGAACGGAAAAACTCCAGATTCTTATGGTCCGTATAGATAGTAACGGTGTGCCTCGCCCCCCACAGGTAATGTCTCCATTCCTCAAAGGACAACTTAACTGCTAACAGCTCCCTTTCTGCCACAGTATAGTTGCGCTCTGCAGGCAGCAGGGTCTTGGAGAAATAAGCAATAGGATGCATACAACCAGTCTCGACCACTCTTTGGGACAGCACTCCCCCAACTGCACACAATGATGCATCCGTCTCCACAAAGAACGGTAGAGCCGGGTCAGGATGGACCAACACGGGTGCCGATGTAAATGCCCCCAACAGCCGCTGGAAAGCCCCCTGCGCCTCTGTGGACCACTCAAAGGATACACCCTTTCGCAACAGCTGAGTCAGGGGAGCCACAATGTCTGAGAAATGAGAGATAAAACGCCTATAAAAATTGGCGAATCCCAACAACACCTGTATATGTTTTACAGACGTTGGAACAGGCCAGGTGAGTATGGCCTCGATCTTTCTTGGATCCATCCGAACCCCTCCAGCAGACACCACAAACCCTAGGAACTCCACCTGCGTAGTGCCAAATTGACATTTCGCCAGTTTTGCATATAGGTTGTGCTCCCGCAACTTGCGTAGGACTTGGATCACGTGCTGCTGATGCTCAACCCCTGTCTCAGAGAAGATCAAGATATCATCCAGGTACACTATCACACTCCGATCCAAGAACTCCCGAAGCACCTCATTTATGAAGTACTGGAATGCCGCTGGTGCATTACATAGCCTGAACGGCATCACACAGTACTCATAAAGACCATGCTTCGTTTTAAAAGCCGTCTTCCACTCATCCCCACTTCGCACACGCACCAAATGATAGGCGCCCCGCAAGTCCAACTTGGTGAACACCTTTGCGCTGCGAAGCTGGTCTAACAACACGGGGATGAGTGGAAGAGGGTACTTGTTCTTGACGGTGGCCTTATTTAGCGTGCGATAATCCACACATGCCCGCAAAGTACCTTCCTTCTTCGGGATGAAAAAGATAGCCGAAGAAACAGGCGAACATGATGGACGGATAAACCCCAGACGCAACATCTCGTCGAGATACACCTTCAGGTGCAACTCCTCCGGCTCAGAGAGAGCATACACTCTACTACAAGGAAGAGGCGCCCCAGGAATAAGATCAATCTTACAATCAAATGACCTGTGTGGGGGTAAACCCTGCGCTTTTTCTACATCGAATACCTCCCTGAACTCCTGATATTGCAACGGTACTGCATCCATGTCAGTAGCAGCACAAGATAATGACAACTCTTTTTCACCTGCATCTCTGTAGCAATGTTTTACACAATACAAGGAATCAAGAGACACCAACCTTTGTACCCAATCTATTCTGGGATTGTGCTCCTGCAACCACGGCACACCTAACACCATCCCAAAAGAGGGAGCATCAATGAGATCAAAACACACCATCTCGGAGTGTCCGTTCTCACACACCAGACACAGAGGCATCGTCCTCTTTGTAATTGAACCCGATGTTAATTCAGTGCCATCAATCGCCCGCACAGTTTCGGGTTGATCTTTTACGCAACAAGGAACCTTCAATTTGTCAGCCAACGTGATATCAAGGAAATTCCCTGTAGCCCCCGAATCCAACAATACCGACACCGGCACTCTACTCTCTCCTTCAAGTACCAAATGCGCATTAATGATGAAATGTCTTGGAGCCCTGTCTACTGCCCCAAGCACCTCGTACTGTCGCTCCTTACGTTCATGGTACAAACAGGCCACCTTCTTTCCATAAGAGGATCCAGAGGGTTTCACGGGACATTCCCTCGCAAAGTGCCCACCCTGGCCACAATACAAACACAGACCCATCTCTCTCCTTCGTTTCTTTTCTTCATCGGATAAAGGCCCCCTTACTCCACCTATCTCCATTGGTTCAGAGACACCTTTTGTCTCACCAGCTCCCAGGGGCTTATGATCAGGCTTCATAAACCCTCCCCGTGACACCAAGTAACGACTCTTCTCCCCCCGTCTCTCCGCCAAGCGATGGTTCAACTTGACCACTAGATCGATAAAAGCTGCACAATCAAGTGGGGGGTCTACTACCTGTGAGACTATGTCCTTAAGATCTTCGGATAATCCCTGATAGAACAAAGATGTTCTCTTATCCTCGGGCCAATGTGTCTCCGACACCAACCGATTAAAGGTGGAAATATATGTCAATAGGTCCTGGCGTCCTTGTCTCAGTTTCAAGAGTTCTGCGTCACTTGCCTGCATAAAGGCATGTTTCGCGAACAAACCGCGCATCAGTTCTTTAAATGCTGGATAATTAGTCAACACCGGATCATCCCTGTCAACTAGGGGTATAGCCCACTGTGCCGCTGTGCCAGCCAGGTATGATATTGTAAATGCCACTTTGGCCGAATCGTTGGGAAAGGCAGTTGGTTTGCACATAAAGTGCAATTGGCATTGGTTCATAAAAGTGCCAAATTTGGCGCTATCCCCTGCGAACCTCTCTGGTGGTGCCAAAGGCACAGGGACAGGAGTGTTCACAGTAACTGATACCGGTACCCCCCCACTAGCTCCCTGCCCTGACCCACCTGTGTATTGGAACGTGGCTGGCTGTATTACCGGGGACTGAGGTGTCCTAAGCTGCACCCTTTCTCTACTAAGTAGTGCCCCAACCTCCTGCTTCATGGCCACATTTTCCTGTCGTAAATCATGGATCTGGCTTTGAAGTGCAGTCAAAGCGCCCATGACATCCTGTAAAGTGGGGGATGTATCAGCCGTAGCCCCCATATCCACATCCTTATCCATCGTCACTCAGGCAGTGCAATTATTACATGGGCTCGTTATTCTGTTGGCTCCTGCCCACCTATGCCCATACACTGCAGGAGCGAAGATAACCCCGTTCCTCTGAACCCACCACTCCGTGGCTCACACCATAGATAGTACCATGGGCCAACGAACTGGTTAGGGACAGGGGGCGGGAATAAGGGAAGGACAGATAAGGGATCCTAGGTCTTCTCTCCAAGGGAAAGAGTCCTTCTGCCAGGACCATGTACCTCCACGTGCTGTATCACAGGGGACTGGCCGAATCGCCGTCTGCCACACAAAAAACAACACAATGTCAATATCCCAAATACACAAGCCCTCTTTCTCTTCTCATGCCCCCACACACCTCCCCGTGACACTCCTCCTTACCCACTAAAGCTGTGATAATCGCCGGGTGGAGTGCTCCGTCCAGGAGTATATGCAGAATCCGGCAGGCAGGCAAAGGGGGGGGGGGAACCAGGGGAAGATAGGGCCAAACAGCAGGGGTAATACTCCAGGAAACTGGAACCAAGGGGAGGGGGGGCCGAATGGGGGAAGAGGAGGAAAAAGTCGTGAAAACGACTAAAAAAACCTCCAACAGCAAAGTCTCTGGGAGTCTTCCTTTCCTTCAGCCAAACGAGGGTCCAACACAGGTTAACACAAGGACTGAAGCTCAGCACAACACAGGCTTCGTTGCGCGTAGACTCAAACGCGGAAACGCCCAAACCGGCACTCCGCCTCCGCACAACGATGTGGAGAGTCTGCAAAAGATGAGGAAGTGCGGGGCAGCGTCTAAACACTCAACCACACCAGGAAACACCGAGTAATCCCGCCGGACCACCGTTTCCCAAGTAAGAAGCGCCGGAGCCCCAGCCACTCCTTAATCCCAGCCGGGATAAAATGACTCAAACTGCCCAAATAAGTGGGACTAACATAAAAAACAAGACTAAAACGAACAAACACAGACTAACAGAAAACAAACACAAAGGGACAAGACCAAGGGAATCCAAAAGGGAAATTAGAGTCAAGAACACAAATGCAGGGAAATATCACGAGCCCGTGAAATAAATCAGTATTCCCCAAAAGTACTAATATAGCTCCCAGCAAGGACCAGGAACCACAATGCTAGATAACGAGCACCGGGAACAGGGAAATTCAGCCTTTTAACCCCACCTAGCATCACATGGGCTCGGTGTACATGGCAAGAGAAAGAGGACTGTAGAGGGCAGAATCCTAACACTGTTCGTCTTTTTTCTCTTTACTCCTATGTTTTTTTTTTTACGAGGCTCTGCCTTCGACTTTTCTTTTTGTAGTGGGGCAGTCTTTCCCTGTTGCTCCCGTTCTCACTTCATTGTCTGTTTTGCTCCTGATGTGTATGGCTAAAACCCTTTGGTTTTTTGCCATCCTGTTCTTCTCATCTTATTCCATGGAAGTTTCGGTCTCCCATTCCTCTTTCCTTATCTTCTTCTTTTGCCTTTTTTTTCATCCTTTTCTCTCATTCAGCCTTTTTTTCGTACCCTCTTACTGCTCTCTTTTCTTACCACTCTCTTGATGCTTTTATCGTTGGAGTGTTATCTCCTTCTCTTTTTCACACTTACTCATTTTGGCTTTTTATGTATTTTTTTTACTTTCCTGCTCTTTTTATCTTTCTTCTCTATCTTTCATCAGTTTTCTTTCATATTTCTCTTTATTCTTTCTATTTTGTTTTGAATGAAAGGTCTTATAATAATTTCCTGGAATGTTAAAGGACTTCGCAATCCGATTAAAAAACAACGTGTCCTTTCTCACCTAGCGAGACTGAAATGTCAGATTGCTCTTTTGCAAGAAACACATTTAACTTTGCAGGATTTATCCTCATTGCGCAAACAATGGGTTGGAGCAGCTTTCTGTTCCCCAGCTGTTCATAACAAAAATGGTGTTATTCTCTTGTTTCATAAGTCGTTAAATGTTCAAGTGTTGCATGAATCTCAGGATTCTGATGGCAGATGGTTGTTTTTGGAATGTATTGTTAACAATGTTGAACTCTCCTTTTGCAATGTCTATGGTCCGACTGGTGTCGACAATGCATTTTGGAATGATTTTTCCTCCCTCCTTTCCTCACATACCTCTGAAGATCTCATCTTGGGGGGTGATTGTAATCAGCTCATGGATCCCTTTTTAGATAGAAAATCAAAATCTAGGTACACTCCCACTAAAATGCAAAGTCTTTTCATAAGGCAATCACCTCCAGAGGCCTTATTGACTCCTGGAGAATATCTCACCTTGACTCTCTCGAGTTCTCCTTTTTGTCGCCGGTTCATGCCTCACATTCCTGTATTGACTACATATTTCTCACTCAACATGCTTTTCAGTTCATGACTAATTCAGAAATTGGTTCTATTCTTATTTCCGATCATGCCCCTATTATCCTGGATATGGACTATCCCTCTCCTACCTCCACTTCAAAACGCTGGCGCTTCAATAACTCCCTCCTTTTAGACCCTTTATTTGTAGAGCATTTGACCTCATTCATGACGGAATTTTTCCACACTAACCTTCACTCCGTTTCTGAATTTCACTTTGTGTGGGATGCCTTTAAGGCTGCTGCTAGAGTCTGTATTATTGATTTTGTGTCTCGTAAGAAGAAGAAAGCCATTGCCCAATCTACCCACATTCTTAAACAAATTAAACATTTGGAGCACTTATATTTCACTACTAATTCCCCTGATACGCTGTCTGCCAAAATGCAGTTTAATAAACACTCATGGGACTCCGCATCTAATAATCTTCTTAAATTTAATGCAAAAATGTATGGCGGCCGTAACAAGGCGGGGAAAGCGCTTGCCAATTATCTTAAAATTAAAAAGCAAAAGACTAATATTATTTCTATCACGGATTCTCAAGGTATCTCTCATTCTTCGGATGCTAAAATTCTTGATTGTTTTGTCGAATATTATTCTAATCTGTACACTCCAGAATCCAATCCTTCTCCAGCACAGATTGACTCCTTTTTCCAATCTATCCCTAAATCCCCTTCAGATGCTGTTGATCTCTCCTCTTTAGATGCTCCTATCTCTGATACGGAAATACTTAATGCCATTACTCTTTTACCTAAGTATAAAACGCCCGGCCCAGACGGTTTTACGGTGCGTTTCTACCTGCATTTTAAATCTATTTTGATACCACACCTACTTTCCCTAATTAATTCCTTTCTTGTTAAAGGCGAATCACAAGGTACATTTACTCAGGCCATGCTTTGTCTCCTTCCTAAAAAAGACAAAGACCCCACCTTATGTAAAAACTGTCGGCCTATCTCCCTTATAAATACTGATTGTAAAATGTATGCAAAAGTCTTAGCCTTGCGGATGAATCAAATCATCCCTGATCTCACTAATATTTATCAGTCTGGCGTTGTTAAAGGACGCTCCATTACGGACAATTCAAGAACTCTTCTTAATATTGTCAATCTCGCTTCTAAAATGAAATCCCCTACTGCGGCCTTTACATTAGATGCCGAGAAGGCCTTTGGTCGTGTTAACTGGGATTTTATGTTTGGGGCTTTAAGATGGCACGGTTTTAGTCCTCCTATCATCCGCTATATTCACTTACTTTACTCTGACCCCTCTACTTCTATTTGGGTTAATGGCGCTCAATCTAATTACTTTTCTCTTCATAGAGGCACCCGGCAAGGTTGTCCTCTTTCACCCCTTTAATTTGTCCTTGCTTTAGAACTATTTTTAGAAACAATTTGTCGCTCCTCTTCCTACACTGGGTTTCTTTATAAGAATGTTGAGATCAAATATACAGCTTATGCAGATGACATTATGCTATATGTCTCCAATCCATCCACTTCTCTACCTGCTCTCTTTTCCTTGTTACAGGCCTATTCCCTAGTCTCAGGATATAAATTGAATATTGACAAGTCTGAAGTTTTACCTCCTAATACATTTTGTCTTTCTCATCTTTTTCACGGTTCTGGTTTTGAATGGAACCCTACTCATATCAAATGTCTTGGTATTCTTTATGCTAACACCATAAGGGAAACTATCAGACTTAATCATAAAGATGTTCTCAACAAACTTACTTCCCTTATAAATTGTTGGTCTCCCCTCTTTTTGTCTTGGTGGGGTCGACTTGCAACAGTCAAAATGATGTTACTTCCTATTGTTAATTTTTGTCTTTCAATGCTCCCTATCTCTCTTCCACTTTATTTCTTTAAATCCATAAACCGTTTACTAACCAAATTCTTGTGGAATAATCGTAAGGCTCGCTTATCTCTTTCTCGCCTACAACAACCCAAACACTTGGGCGGTGTAAACTTCCCCAATATATCCCATTTTCACTCCGCGTTCACTCTTAAACAGATTTGGTCTTTTCTGGACGACTCGGTTTCTTCCTCCATAACTGCTTGGAGCTATCTGGAACTTGAACAAATTGCACCCTTTTCTTTCCTTAATGCTATTCGTCTCACTCACCCGCCGGCACGTTTTCTTGCCCCTACTCTCAAACATTCTAGGACACTCTCTTTATCTCTTTTCCGCTCTTTCTTATCGCAAGCCGACTTACACTCTTTTGCTCCTATTTGGTATAATAAATCCCTTATACTCAATAACAAAGTGCTATTTTGGAAGGAATGGATTGATAAAGGCATTATCACTTACACCCAAATATTCAAAGGCAATACACTGCTTACTTTTTCTCAGCTTTGTGATACTTTCCATATCTCCAAAGGACATTCCCCTCAATATCCTGCTTTCAAACTTCTTCTCACTGATTTCATTTCTCAGCAATCTTCATTACCCATATCTCCCCCCACTTTTCTCTCTTTACCAAATTTTTCACTTCCCCTCAAAGCGGCTGTAATTTATAAGACACTTTTTTTCTCCAACGTTCCTAGAAATAAAACTAAACTTGAATTACTCTGGGAACGGGACCTAGCTCAGGAATTTTCATTTCAGACATGGGACGGTATTTGGTCTAAAATACATACTGTTTCCTGCTCCGCCAGTACCACACAGACATGTTATTTTTTTTTATAATAGACTCTTTTTTACACCTCATGACTTATGCAGATTCAAATTACTTGACTCCAATTTGCTGGTCTTGTTCTCATAATACTGCTGATCTCATGCGTATATTTTTTCATTGTCCTCTTGTTAACTCTTTTTGGTTGAAAGTTTGGTCGCAATTGAACAAAATCCTGAATACCACTTTTCCTTTTGAAACTGTACACATTTTCTTAGGTGGCTCTTCACCTATTTGGGACGTTCATTGTAATTTTCGTAGATTCATAGACCTTGCCTTAGCAATTTCCTTCCAGGTCATCACCACCAACTGGAAGGACACTTCCAAATTATCTTACATTGCCTGGTGGAACTTGCTCTGCCATCATCAAAGACTTGATCGTGCCTTTGCCACCACGACCACTTTATTAATCAAAAGGGATTTAATATGGATGCCGTTAACTGATTTTCTTTCTAGATCTGTTTGAAGTTTAGCTACCAGGTGATACACCTTATTCTCTTTTATTTTATCTTCCTAATGTTGTTTATATTGCATTTTCATCCAAATGTATGAGCTATTTTGTTAAGCTATTCCCATCTTTTCTTCTCTTTTTCTTTCTCACTTTCCTCCTCCTCTTCTTTTCTTTCTCTCTTTTCTCCCTTTCTTTTTCTTTTTTCATTCTCTCCTCCCTTTAAACAAAAACTTTAAAAGCTTTTCCCCTTAGTATTGTTTTTAGGTCCCTTTTGGGGATACTTTCTTCATTGGTATATTTTATTACTCTCATTTTAACTCTACTACTATGTTTTTTAATATATTTTGTATTGGTGTTTACATTGCTTATTTACTTCAATAAAGCTTTCTAAACTTAAAAAAAAGAAACCTTACTATGCTTTTACAGTATTATTTTATAATACTCTTCTTGCTGTACGCATTATACTTTGCAGCCAGTATTACGATTGTAGCAGTTCATTTCTTTTGCATGAGAAAGAAGACTGTTCAATAAATACTTTTTGTTGAAAACGCCAGTCTCTCTATTTCTCTGCAACTCTGATGAAACGTAGCATGCACGATTGACTGAGTAAAATATATATCTATTGTTTCCAAGACTCTGAAGATCAGTTTTATCTTGGGGAAACAAAGTTGTCATGTTTATGCCGTTGTCAGAAACGAATCCCTTATTGTGTATTCGAGAAAGTTTCTAGTGACCTCTGAGCTAGCTGGCACTCACAATTAAGTCTAATATATTCGATAGAGACCTAGTTGACCTAAGTCCTACGTCACATCTATAGGATATATTATTCCAATGAGCAGAGCCTTTTGAGAATATAGGCACTACACTACAAAGCAGCTCTGCTGACCTGGTTCTCTGCCTCTAGAGCAGCTCTGCTGACCTGGTTCTTAGGCTCTAGAGTAGCACTTTTGAACTGGTTCTATGGCTCTAAATCAGCTCTGCTGACCTTGTTCTATGGCTCTAAAGCAGCTCTGCTGACATGGTTGTTAGGCTCTAGAGCAGCTCTGCTGACTTGGTTCTTAAGCTCTAAAGCAGCTCTGCTGAACTGGTTCTATGGCTCTAAATCAGCTCTGCTGACCTGGTTCTGTGGCTCTAAATCAGCTCTGCTGACCTGGTTCTTAGGCTCTAGACCAGCTCTGGTGACCTGGTTCTCTGGCTCTACTACGGCTCTGCTGACCTGGTTCTCTGGCTCTAAAGCAGCTCTGCTGACCTGGTTCACTGGCTCTAAAGCAGCTCTGCTGACCTGGTTCTATAGCTCTAAATCAGCTCTGCTGACCTAGTTTTATGGCAGCTCTGTTGACCTGGTTCCTTGGCTCTAAAGCAGCTCTGCTGACCTGGTTCTCTGCCCCTAGAGCAGCTATGTTGACTTGGTTTTAAGGCTCTAGAGCAGCTCTGCTGACCTGGTTCTATGGCTCTAAATCAGCTCTGCTGACCAGGTTCTATGGCTCTAAAGCAGCTCTGCTGACCTGGTTCTATGGCTCTAAATCAGCTCTGCTGACCTGGTTCGATGGCTCTAATGCAGCTCTGCTGACTTGGTTCTCTGGCTCTAAAGCAGTTCTGCTGACCTGATTCTATGGCTCTAAATCAGCTCTGCTGACCTGGCTCTGTGGCTCCAAATCAGCTCTGCTGACCTGGTTCTTAGGCTCTAGAGCAGCTCTACTGACCTGGTTCTCTGGCTCTACTACGGCTCCGCTGACCTGGTTCTCTGGCTCTGTCAAGACCTCTGTGGCCACCACCCATGCTGTAAGAATGACTAACAAGAGAAACTTATATTTGAAATCTAAATTCAAATATCCGCAGTGGAGAAGACATCACAGAGTGACGTTGTTATTCCTGAAACGATGCATGTCCGCTTTGGGAGTCTGCGCTGCAGCAAATGGCAGAGTGAAGGAGACGCAACAGAAATCAAGTTGCCGGTTTAGTCTTTCTGGGCTCACGAGCAACAGCGGTGTTGAAGCGCACGTTCAACTAACAAACTGCGCACTTCAACTGTAACGATTCCAGGACAAACAGTGTCTCTACAGTGTGCCCAAACTTTTCGAAGATATTCAGTCAACAAACCTTTGGTGAGGCAGAAAATTAAACGCATGCGCTACGAGGGATATTGACAGTAAGAGTTATCATTGTAACTGTTGAAAAAGACTTGAGAAGTGTTGATAACAGTTTTGGAGCATCCCTATTTGACATTCATCGGAAGCGAATCTTATCTGTTCCAGAAGACACTGTCAATTGAATTCATTTCATGGATGTTAGTGATTAAATAACTATCAGTTATTTCCTTTTAAAATTCTAAATTAGTTTACTCATAGTTAGGGATTTCTCCCTAATATTGGGGCATTAGGAATTCCTTTTCAGTTTCATATCTACAGTTGGAGTTAATTACAGATTGAGTATCAGACAGTATCAGGTAAATTAGATAAAATATAAATAAGGTAAAACAAACAGTGATATTTTGAATAGCACACTAATAGCTTTGTGTTGTGCAGTTGCTAATACAGAATACTCACACTTCAAATCACAGAGGGAGAGAGGCTATAGCCCGGGTTCACAGGGTAAGAGCATTGCAGAGTTGTCTACATTTGATAATTGCAGTTGTAGTTGTATTGTGGTTATATCCAGTGTTTATCTGCAGGTGTCACAAGCAAGGACGCCAGTGGAACCAGATAGTGAAGACGACAAAACCTTCCATCCAGAGGCTGTCTCTCTTTTTCTTCCACTTCCCCTTTCCCCCCTGCTTTAGACGTTACCTTGAATTATACTTCGGGTGACGGTTGAGGCGGAGGGGCGTTGGGACTAACGTGGACTCCTGTGGATTATCCAGGCCTTCCTGACAGATTGAAGTGCCCTTTATCCACCCGAGTCGACATAGCGTAGCGATTGGACTTAAAGTCTTTAGCAGGGTTTTAGAAGGTTTACAGAATCAACTTCCACAAACAGCAGAGGAAAATATAGTTTTTAGAGAAGAGGTAAAAAGGTCCCAACAGCAAACTCATCAAATAAAACAAAAAATGGAAGAGCTCCTCGCGGGGACCACTCCTCTGCCAGGGCTGAATCCTACTCATAGTTCAGCCACAGAAGTTGCAACCCAAGTGATACACTCAGTGGCCCCCATAGTCCCTTTAGCCAATCCAGAGCGATTTAGCGGGGATCCTCACAAGGCTCAGATATTTTGTACCCAGTGCTCCCTACATTTTTTGTGCCGGTCAGTTATATTTAAGGAGGATCAAGTGAAGGTCGCATTCATGCTGTCCTATTTGAGTAGTGATGCCGCTGCCTGGTCAATCACATATAAACCGATTTTTAACATTGACCAGAGTAATCAATAGTATTAATAATAACAATACTGTGGGTTTGGGGCCCAGGGGAGTTTATAGACCAAGCTTTGACACGTTCCCTCGTACGACTAATAAACACAAAAGGTATCAAAGGGTCTACAGAGAGTGCCTGGAGTGAAAGAAATACCTAATGTAAACACTATGTCTATCCTAATCTCCTAGATGGGTTACCTAACCTCAAAAGGAGGGGGGCCCGTCAAAAAGATACCCATCAGTCACCACACGGATCCGTCCTTCATAATTTTGGATTCTTATTTTGACCCAAAGGTGGAACACCTGCCTCTGCAGAATGAGGATAAGATGGAGATAACCCTCATCTACTCGGCTAGATGTCGATGGATTCCTACCAGTCTAAGTATAAGGGTGACTAAAGTTGCAGTGCAGATAAATCAAATGTGAGAAAAAAGTTTGTTTAAAATTGGGCGAGTGAGTACTGAAATTTTTTTTATTCTGGGTGACTCACTCCTCCAATATTAAAAAGTCATCAGCAGCCTATGAATATTGCTGCCCAGGTGTAAAAAAAGGGCAACATGTTTCAGCAAATCGTGGACTATTATGTCCTTGCTTTCTTCAGGACCTAACTGGCTGATGCTACGGCAAATGTGATAAAATAATAGAAAATGTGTGATCTCATAAATTCTAAGAAATAATATTTAGACAAAGTGCGAGATCACCTGATTCTTTAGGTGTCCTTGCTTCATCTCTTCTCATGAACTGTGCTTTTCACTGTAAACAAGAAGCAAGGAAAATGATGAAGTGAAAGGTTAGGTGAAACCTCACATCTCGGCGGCATAGTTAGTCAGAAAGATATACCCATACCTACTATATTCGGGAGATATATATATAAACCCACTGATTGGGTGTGCTCATTGTGTCGTTATGGATATACATTTATATTCCAAATAGCCAAGTTCCATCTTACCAGTCTTGTGAGAGATGGAGACCTCACCCCTCCTGGCTGCGGCTCAGGAAAAGAGTAAAGCACCGCTCTGAAGGAAGAAAGGGGGAAATTTGTCAAGATGCTCCCTCTCTAACAAACTGTAAATAACTGGTACACACCGTGTTTAAAAACAAAGAAATCTCTTTTCGATCGGCACACCGATCAGTTACGATGAATGTTACATTGATATTCCTTCTCGAGACTCTCCATGTGGCCCAAACGTGTTGCCGCTCTAAACGAACAACAGCGTCATACTATGTGAGTAATAAAAGGTACAGATGTAGAGTATCGATTCACTAGGGCAAAGCTCGAGTGTTCGAGTGAAAAAAAGATTTAAAATTAGTTTAAAAAGAAAGTTTTGCTAACTTTCTTTTTAAACTAATTCTAAATCTAAAGGCTGTGACGGTCACGTGTGTAAGTCAGTTTGAAATATAAGGCATGGCGAGAGAGGGAGCAGGTTGATTCTTTTTTGAAAATGAAGGGAGACATGCAGACGTTAAATTGTTAGTCACGGCCTTTCAAGGTAAATGAACACTGATTTTTTATTTTGGTTGTTATGAACTACGAGGGGTTTTCAGAGTATTTCTTGAACTTGTTTTTTGTCAGCATGAGCTTTTGTTAGCATGAGATTACGAGGAAAGGGGAGGCCAACGAGGGTTGATAGGGAGGGGGTTTATTGACAAAATGTATTATTTACTATTGTTCAGCCGCAGTGCTCAGGAACAGTCATTTAAACAGTTCTTTCTGATTCATTTCAGTACCCCTGACGAAAAACGCACATCGTTCGAAATGCATTGGGGTTTCCACTGTTTCGGATCAAATGACAGTTGGCAACACATGTCTATGGTTAAGTTTGGATAAACAGCATATGACATTTGAAAATGAGGAATAAAGCATTCCAGCTCAACTGTTCTGTCTACGCAGTGAATTTACAAGCATGGAAAAGATGGATCACTGAATATATAACAAAAACGGGAATACTATTGATTACTCTGGTCAATGTTAAAAATCGGTTTATATGTGAAGGATATTTTTCTTAGTCGCAGCAGTGCAGCAGTTGGTGTCGTAATTTTTCGCACCTTTTCTTAAGCATCATTGATATGCTGTGGTGGGATGATCACAGCGCTGTTATGCACGCACCTATTTGGCAGTTTAAGCAAAAACTAACAATTTTTGAAGGGAAGGAGGGCATTCGCCATCATGACTCTTGCTGCCTGGTCAATGCCATTAGTCTCCCGAAATGATGCGGCTTTGTACAATTTTGAGCTTTTTAAAAAAAGAGTTCCTAAGGATTTTTGACAGACGAACCGCTAAGCAAGCCACAGATAACAAACTACTTGATCTTAAACAAGGGAATCGAGATTTAGTGGCCTACATTGCTCAATTTAACAAGTTGATTGTGGAAACTGACTGGCCCGAGAGTAAACGTTCAGCTATATTTTATCGTGGCCTTAAAGACGAATTAAAAGATGCTTTGGCACAGATTCCAAAGCGTACACAGGAAATTTCAGAATTGATTGATTTAGTTCTTCAGATCGATCATCGTCTATTTGAAAGGTGGTCAGAGAAGAAGGAGTTCAGACCATTTATACCTCATCTTGATCGCATCATATCTGAAGGTAACAAGCCCGACATTAATGTAGGAGAAGAACCAATGTAAATAGGTTCCATTAGAGGCCCACTTTCTAAAGAGGAGAAAGAGAAGCGGCGAACTAATCATCTGTGTCTGTATTGTGGAGCATCAGGACACTTTGTAAAAGAATGTCCTAAAAAAAAACAAATCAATCAAGGGTTAAAAGACAAATCCAATCAGTAGAGGGAGTTGCCCTGTTGGGATGTATTGAAGAGTCAACTCGAGAACATTAACAGTTGGTCAACACTTTGCAGTCGGCGGCCCCTCACCTCACGGTTTCTTTTTCAGTGAAATTTGGTCCACAAGAAATAAAAGTTTCATTCATGATAAATTCCGGTGCTACTGGTAATTTTTGTGATCTGAAGTATGCCCAAGAAATCAGAATCAAGGCTGTCAAGAAGAAGCATTTTGAAGTCGTGAAGGCTGTTGACGGTACAAACCTAACCTCAGGTCCAATTGTTGAAGAAACAGAAACATTGGAATTGGTAGGGTTACAGGGCCACCAAGAATTTATTAGGTTTAATCTTATAGATGCCACACAATTTCAATTGATTTTGGGATTGCCGTGGTTGACCGAACATAACCCTACTATTGACTGGGAGAGAAGAACAGTAACAATTAACTCAGAACATTGCGCAAAAATTGCTTTTCTAGGATTAAGCCTAAGTTTGAAAGATCTCCCGCTAGCTACCGAGCTAGCTCAACTTCCTACTAGCATTTGTGTCGTTGAAATGCAGGAAATACCCAGAGAGTATCAGGACTTAGCTAGCGTTTTTGATAAAAAGAATGCGGAAAGGCTTCTTCCACATAGGGACTACGACTGTAAAATGGTACTGGAGCCTGGAGCAGTGTTACCTTGTAGTCGTATCTACGCACTAACGGAGGTAGAGAATATTTATCTCAAAGAATATTTGGAAGAATATTCTAAAATTGGATTTATCCGACCGTCACAATCACCAGTGTCATCACCTTTGTTTTTTCGACCTAAAAAGGATGGAACTCTTCGTACGTGCATCGATGCATCGATTACAGGGCCTTGAACCTAGTTACTGTCAAGAATAGATACCCCTTGCCAGTCATATCACAACTCTTGGATCAGGTCAAGGGGGCTAAAATCTATGCAAAACTTGATCTACGAGGGGCCTATCACTTGGTAAGAGTTGCGGAAGGTGACGAGTGGAAAACGGCGTTCAGAACTAAATATGGTTTATTCGAATACCAACTGATGGCATACGGGTTGAGCAACGCCCCAGCAGCTTTTCAGCATTTGGTCAATGATGTCCTTCGAGAATTTTTGGATCGAGTGGCCGTGGTATATATCGATGACATATTGATTTTTTCAAATTGTATTTAGGACCATGTTAAGCATGTGAGAGTCATCCTGCAGAGGTTGCTCGAAAATCATTTATTTGTCAAACTGGAAAAATGTTTGTTTCATGCGGAGAAGGTGGAATTTCTTGGATTTGTACTGTCTGCAGAGGGAGTGGCGATGGATGATTCGAAGGTTCAAGCTATGCAAGACTGGTTGTCTCCAAGAAGTGTGAAAGAAATACAGAGCTTTATTGGCTTCACCAATTTCTATCGGAGATTCATTCCTAATTTCTCAACTAAGGTCACACCAATTACTCAGTTGTTGAAGAAAGGAAAGAAATTCGATTGGTCCCCAGAGGCGGAACTGGCATTCCAAAGCCTGAAAAAGGCCTTCATCACAGCTCCCATCTTAATGCACCCGGACCCTGAACAGGCTTTCTTTCTGGAAAGAGATGCATCAGACTTTACAACAGTTGAAATATTGTCTCAAAGAGACAAACAAACTGGACAACTCCACCCTGTCGCTTACAGATCTAGGAAGCTGTCAGACCCAGAATACAATTATTCAATTGCGGACAAGGAATTGTTAGCGGTTAAAAAAGCATTTCAAGATTGGCGACATTACCTTCTCGGAGCAAAATATACTGTGACAGTATTCACCGATCATCGCAACTAACAATTTTTGAAATCCGCAAAAACACTCACACCTCGGCAATTGAGGTGGTCATTGTACTTCTCAGAGTTTGATTTTGTGATAAAATACAAACCCGGTGCAAAAAATGGTAAGGCTGATGCACTGTCACAAATTAATTCTTTTGATGAAGTGAGAACTCCTTTAAAAGAACCCATAGTTCCGTTGGATAAAATCATTGGAGCCATCCGGATCACTGAAATTATATCTACAGCCAAAATATCGAGTTGCCATAATATCGATGCCAAAATATCGAGGGACATAATATCGACTTTCTATCTTCACTAAGGTAAGTACAAAAATATCGAGTTTAAAATATCGAGTGTTAAAAATATAGACTGTCAAAATATCGTTTTTTTAATGTTTTTAAAGAAGTTAAAACTATTATAATATTAAATATATTTAATGTAAACATAGTTAAAATTGTTAAATACATGTAACATTATTACATAATTAATGTAACTTTAAAAATTAATAATAATACATATATATATTTAAATACATGTTATTAATAAAACATATAGAATATATTTACCATAGCATAGCAAAAGGTTTAAATTTAATGTAACCACTCCAGTGGGTGCTACATTAAAGAGATTGTTGGATAGCGTAGGGGTAAAAATTACTATTCCCACTCCAAAGAGTGGAACAGTAGGGAAAGCGCTGGATAGCATAGGGGTAAAAATTACTATTCCCACTCCAGTGGGTGCTACAGTAGGGAAAGCGTTGGATAGTGTAGGGGTAAAAATTACTTTTTCCACTCCAGTGGGTGCTACAGTATGGAAAGCGTTGGATAGCGTAGGGGTAAAAATTACTATTCCAACTCCAGTGGGTGCAACAGTAGGGAAAGCGTTGGATAGCGTAGGGGTAAAAATTACTATTCCCACTCCAGTGGGTGCTACAGTAGGGAAAGCGTTGGATAGCGTAGAGGTAAAAATTACTATTCCCACTCCAGTGGGTGCAACAGTAGGGAAAGCGTTGGATAGCGTAGGGCTAAAAATTACTATTCCCACTCCAGTGGGTGCTACAGTAGGGAAAGCGTTGGATAGCGTAGGGGTAAAAATTACTATTCCCACTCCAGTGGGTGCTACAGTAGGGAAAGCGTTGGATAGCGTAGGAGTAAAAATTACTATTCCCACTCCAGTGGGTGCAACAGTAGGGAAAGCGTTGGATAGCGTAGGGGTAAAAATTACTATACCAACTCCAGTGGGTGCAACAGTAGGGAAAGCGTTGGATAGCGTAGGGGTGAAAAGTACTATTCCCAATTAATTATTTTAAATTAATTACCAATTATATTTTAATTATTTACCAATTAATAATTAATTTAAAACTATAAATAATTTACATAATTATTTATTTAAAAATAAATTACTTCCCACCCTATTCCCCTATAAACACACAACCCGCTACAGAAAATAAATTACAAAAATGTAATTATTTATCAATTATTTATTTTTAATTAATTACCAATTATATTTTAATTAATTACCAATTATTATTTAATTAACGATTAGATTAAATGTACATAATTAATTAATAATAATTAAATTACTTCCCACCCTATTCCCCTATAAACCCACAACCCGCTACAGATTTATATTACACAAATATTATTAAATATTAATAACGTACCTTATTTTCGATATTTTTGTTGTCTATATTATGTCTAGTCTATATTTTTGATTCGATATTTTGGCTATTCTAGTCGATATTACTCAATATTTTTGTTGTCTATATTTTGTCTAGTCTATATTTTGTCCAGTCTATATTTTTTACTCGATATTTTGTCCAATCGATATTTTGGAATCGATATTATGTCTGTTTACCGAGCCATCCATTTAGAAGAATGTACAAGTGAAATTCAGAAGACTTGTTCCACAGAAGAATTAAAAGAATGGCTTGGTTTGGACGACAAGAAAACAATTACAGATGGCCTTCCTCACTATGAGGGGAAGTTATATCTTCCAACCAAAGAGATACAAGAAAAAGCTTTGAGAGGATGTCATGATGATCGGTTGGCTAGTCATAAGGGAGTGAAGAAAACAGTAGAATTGATCAAACGGCATTTTTGGTGGCCTGGCATGGAGGCTCAGGTGGGACAGTATGTTTCGACCTGTGAATTATGCATAAAAGGGAAGCCTAATCGACAAGCCCCTCAGTGATTGTTACAACCCTTGCCTAATGCACCTTATCTGTTAGGGGTGGTCGAATTCACTGACCCTCAGTAACGTGTATTCAGCAATGTGTTCCTGTTCCTTGTTCTAACCTGACATGCACTTTTGAAACGTCCCCTTAATAAACTCCCTATGTTCCTTTTTGCCCTATCATGTACTTTGGAGACGATCCCTAGGGAACTGAAAAGGACGTCTCTCGCGTGAATCCACGCTTGGCTTACTGAATCTGACAGGACCACGCCCCCTTCTCCTAGTTTACAGACCTGTGTATCCCGTATTTCTCTCCTGCTCCAGTTTTCTCTCCTGCTCCAGTTCCTGATCCTGATCCCTGGTCTCCGTTCTGCAGAGAACTAACTTCCCTTGACTTCTTCTATTGCCCGCATCTTTTGCCACTCGAACTATTACCTTCATTCCACACCCTCTCTCTCTTGAGTCCCCGCTACCTTGCATTTCCGGGTGACCTCTCATCATGCCGTTTCTGGTTTAACTTGGTATTTACGAGTGTTTGTCTTATCGTATGTTTGTGTGAGGTGCTCGTTCCGCTCGGTTTGCCATTATTGAGCCGGACAGCACTTCCGTCACGCTGTCTCGTGTGTCTGTGTTAAAGCGAGGAGCTTGTTTCGCTCGGTTTTGCTGTTATTGAGCCGGACAGAGCTTCCTTTTTCACTGTGTCTCTTCTGAGTTTGCATTATCCGGTGTCTTGTGAGCCCGTTACCACTCTGTCTTCAGGTTGCATTTTGAGTGGAGTTTTTTTTTATTGATGTTTGTGCTGTTGGTGTAAGCCCGTTCCGCTCTGTCTTGAGTTTTACGAGCCGGACGAGGTCTTCTCCTCCTGTGTGTAGTGAGTTTTCCTTCCCGCTCTGTCTTGAGTTTAGGAGCCGGTAGGAATCCCACTAGTAGTGAGTGTTTGCTCCGCCTCCATTCTTCTTGAGGCCGGGTTAAACACCTGCTCTCCTACTAACATGTAGCTACCTCTTTCCTTGTTGGTCCTTTGCTGTTGTTGGGGATATCTATCCTTCCTGGCGTATTCCTCATTGGAGTTTCCTGATTATTCTTCAAGGTCTGACTCTCACCATTGTGGGGTAAGTGGAACTTCATGTTGAACACATGTATATAAGTCTTTTGTTTATTTGTTTAGTAGTTTAGAGACACTGTGTATCTCTTGCAGCCTTACCCCTGATTTCCGAGTCTGCAGCAGCATCATCCAGCTGGGGGAGAGTGGTGGTCCACTCCTTGGATTATTCCCCCCACACTTTTTGGCAGCAGTAGACATTGAGTGTGTACGTATTCCACTCTTGTCATTGCTTTTTAGAAGTGTGGAGGATTTTCATCTTCGCTTCTGTGGAACCTTGGCCCTCCCTGCTAAGGGAACCCTGACATTATCCTTGGCACACAGTATCCCTAGATTTAATCGTAGATCTACCATCCAGTTAGGGTAATACTGTCATATTGGTGTTGGTGGACTCGTTTTCTAAAATAGGTCATTTCATTCCCTTTAAGTCAGTACCAACGGCATCTCAGTTAGTGCAAGCATTCAATCATCACATAATTCGAGCTCACAGGATTCCTCAGGTAATAATATCTGACAGGGGTACTCAATTCATGTCCAAATTTTGGAAAACATTCATGCACAATCTGGGTATCGATTCACGATATTCTACCAGTTATCATCCTGAAACAGATGGTCAAACAGAGAGATTAAACCAAGAATTGGAGCAGTATCTGCGCCTCTATTTATTGGAACAGGATGAAAACTGGTCAGAATTATTGTGGACAGCCGAATTTGCATATAATAATGATGTGCATGATTCTACCGGGTACACACCTTTCTATTTGCACTCTGGTAGACATCCAAAAATATTAATGGGCAGTCAAGATAAAGATGTACCTGCAATTACCAGTGTGATGAGGGATTTGAAAAAGTCTTATGAGAGGGCTTTAAAGAACCTAAGTAAGGCAAAAGAATCTTACAAGAAACAGGCAGACAAGAAAAGAAGAGTGGGGTCTAAGTTTGAAGTGGGTGAACAGGTGTGGTTGTCCACAAAACATTTAAGGTTGAAAGGGAATAGAAAGTTTAAACCCAGGTTCATTGGCATGTTTAGGATCTTGAAGGTCATAAATCCTGTGGTGGTAAAAATACAACTACCAA
Source organism: Lissotriton vulgaris (assembly GCF_964263255.1). Taxonomy (NCBI): domain Eukaryota; kingdom Metazoa; phylum Chordata; class Amphibia; order Caudata; family Salamandridae; genus Lissotriton; species Lissotriton vulgaris. The sequence continues at coordinate 770,854,164 of NC_141685.1, read as the reverse complement.
AATCATTAAAAATCTATCCTGCCTTTCATGTCTCACTCTTAAAAACGAACCCAGAGAATGCCAGACTCAAAGAAACTCCCCAACCCATAAAGATAGAGTCATGTGAAGAATTTGAAGTTAGCAGAATCATAGACTCTAGAATTACTAAAAATAAACTGTTCTATTTGGTTCAATGGAAGGGGTTTGGTCCTGAGGAATGGTTGTGGGAACCCTCTTCCAATGTGCATGCCCCAAGACTTGTTCATAATGTTCATAAAGCACATCCAAAGAAACCCAAATTGGGGGAACCCTTTTTGGAGGGATGTACTGTCAAGACCTCTGTAGCCACCACCCGTGATGTAAGAATGACGAACAAGAGAAACTTATATTTGAAATCAAAATCCAAATATCCGCAGTGGAGAAGACATCACAGAGTGAAGTTGTTATTCCTGAAATGATGCATGTCCGCTTTGGGAGTCTGCGCTGCAGCAAATGGCAGAGTGAAGGAGACGCGACAGAAATCAAGTTGCAGGTCTAGTCTTTCTGGGCTTATGAGCAACAGCGGTGTTGAAGCGCACGTTCAACTAACGAACTGCGCACTTCAACTGTAACGATTCCAGGACAAACAGCATCTCTACAGTGTGCCTGAACTTTTCGAAGAAATTCAGTCAACAAACCTTTGGTGAGGCAAAAAATGAAACGCATGTGCTACGAGGGATATTGACAATAAGAGTTATCATTGTAACTGTTGAAAAAGACTTGAGAAGTGTTGACAACAGTTTTGGAGAATCCTTATTTGACATTCGTCGTAAGCTAATCTTATTTGTTCCCGAAGATACTGTCAATTGAATTAATTTCATGTGTGTTAGTGATTAAATAACTATCAGTTATTTCCTTTTAAAATTCAAAATTAGTTTACTCATAGTTAGGGAGTTCTACCTAATATTGGGGCATTAGGAATTCCTTTTCAGTTTCATATCTACAGTTGGAGTTAATTACATATTGGGTATCAGACAGTATCAGGTAAATTAGATAAAATATAAATAAGGTAAAACAAACAGTGATATTTTGAATAGCACACTAATAGCTTTGTGTTGTGCAGGTGCTGATACAGAATACTCACACTTCAAATCACAGAGAGAGAGGCTATACCCAGGGTTCACAGGGTAAGAGCATTGCAGAGTTGTCTATATTTGATAATTGCAGTTGTAGTTGTATTGTGGTTATATGCAGTGCTTATCTGCAGGTGTCACAAGCAAGGATGCCAGTGGAACCAGATAGTGAAGACGACAAAACCTTCCATCCAGAGGCCGTCTCTCTTTTTCTTCCACTTCCCCTTTCCCCCCTGCTTTAGACGTTACCTTGAATTATACTTCGGGTGACGGTTGAGGAGGAGGGGCGTTGGGACTAACGTTGACTCCTGTAGATCATCTAGGCCTTCCTGACAGGCTCAAGCAGCTCTGCTGACCTGGTTCTCTGGCTCTAAATCAGCTCTGATGACCTAGTTCTATGGCTCTAAATCAGCTCTGCTGACCTGGTTCTATGGCTCTAAAGCAGCTCTGCTGACCTGGTTCTCTGGCTCTAAAGCTGCTCTGCTGACCTGGTTCTCTCCCTCTAAAGCAGCTTGGCTGACCTGGTTCTCTCCCTGTAAAGCAGGTCTGCTGACTTGATTTCTCTGGCTCTAGAGCAGCTCTGCTGACCTGGTTCTCTGGCTCTAAAGCAGCTGTGCTGACCTGTAAAGATTAACCCGAGCGCACACACAAATTAAGATTTAGACAATGCATATGGTTAGAGAACAAACTGATTCCGATCCAACGATAGTGTCTTTGTATTTTCTTTTTAATTAGGTGTTCTACACAACGCAGCCAGCCGACACGTGTTTCATCAGAGATAAAGTTATCTCTGAATCTTCAGAGCTGTATGGCACGTTCACGCTCCGTGTAATCCCTCGACCGGTGATACTTCCAACCCGGTGTGGTTAAATGCAACAGATGAGTGGCTTATAGGTAAGCACCGTATACTGAGTCAGGCCAAATAAGGAATGAAACATGGAAGCAGTGAAGGAGCCAATCCGAGTGGTGGATGCTCATTCGTATGGGGAACAAAAGTCTAGCTAGTATATGAAATCGTCCATAACGCCAGTACAGGCACACCAATAGCCGATATAGACAAAAAAACGTGGGTCAGTATCCAAAAGGGGTCCAAATACTATAAAGTAGTAGCTATGTGGAACACAGGTATTATGCTGATAGATCTGTAAAGTTTAACGGAGTGCGGCGATCGTATCCTGGTGGCTCCACCTCAATCCTTGGAGCTCTGCTGACCTGGTTCTTAGACTCTAGAGCAGCTCTGGTGACCTGGTTCTCTGGCTCTAAAGCAGTTCTGCTGACCTGGTTCTCTCCCTCTAAAGCGGCTCTGCTGACCTGGAACACCAGGAGCATGTAAAACTGACCGCGACGCCATCGGGCGGTGCCGTGAGGGGAACGGCTTTGCACACGGAGATGCCGGGAGGCAGACCGGCATACCGGACCACACTCCCCAGCAGCCTCTGGGGCAGCGCGCCCGTGACGCGCCAGGAGCACCAGGAGGCGCTTGAAAAAGGCTGACCCCCGTGAGCCCAGGGGGAACACCAGGAGCGTGTAAAACTGACCGCGACGCCATCGGGCGGTGCCGTGAGGGGAACGGCTTTGCACACGGAGACGCCGGGAGGCAGACCGGCATACCGGACCACACTCCCGAGCAGCCTCTGGGGCAGCGCACCCGTGAAGCACCAGGAGCGCCAGGAGGCGCTTGAAAAAGGCTGACCCCCGTGAGCCCAGGGGGAACACCAGGAGCGTGTAAAACTGACTGCGACGCCATCGGGCGGTGCTGTGAGGGGAACGGCTTTGCACACGGAGACGCCGGGAGGCAGACCGGCATATCGGACCACACTCCCCAGCAGCCTCTGGGGCAGCGCGCCCGTGACGCGCCAGGAGCGCCAGGAGGCGCTTGAAAAAGGCTGACCCCCGTGAGCCCAGGGGGAACACCAGGAGCATGTAAAACTGACCGCGACGCCATCAGGCGGTGCTGTGAGGGGAACGGCTTTGCACACGGAGACGCCGGGAGGCAGACCGGCATACCGGACCACACTCCCCAGCAGCCTCTGGGGCAGCGCGCCCTGACGCTCCAGGAGCGCCAGAGGGCGCTTGAAAAGGGCTGACCCCCGTGAGCCCAGGGGGAACACCAGGAGCGTGTAAAACTGACTGCGACGCCATCGGGCGGTGCCGTGAGGGGAACGGCTTTGCACAAGGAGACGCCGGGAGGCAGACCGGCATACCGGACCACACTCCCCAGCAGCCTCTGGGGCAGCGCGCCCGTGACGCGCCAGGAGGCGCTTGAAAAAGGCTGACACCCCTCTCGCCACGCGAGTCGCACGCGAGAGCGACCGGGAGAAGCCCGGGACAAGGGCGGGGCCGTCTGTGGCCGTCAGAGGCAGGAAGAGGCTGGGCTGGGCCAGAGACCCTGTGCAAACTTTTCGGTGAACAACTTCTACACGGTAAAGTGACTGAAAGGGCTGAGGGTCTATTGTGATGTACTGTAATATTGGGAGCTGAGTATTTTGAGTTACTTGTGATCAGGTTAACCCTCATTAAAGCATAAATCACACTCATGTCGGGATCAAAGAAGGAAAAGGCTTCTGTGGGGGCAGGTCCCATTGACAACTTTTTAGTAAAAATGGTTAACAAGATCAACAATGACAGAAGGGCCTCATTGGGTAAAGGTAATCTATCAGATCATGACCTATCCTTAGTGGGTCTTCTCCCAATGGAGGCTCCACCAGTGAGCGAAAATGGCACTGATTCTGGGTTGGAGGTAGTCAGTGTAGTAGAAGCACTGACCCACCAGGCCCCGGACGCAGCAACTCTTGACAAGTCGCTTTCGGACTCGGAGGAAGAGGTGGTTCCTGTGCATAAAAACACTAGACCCGTCAGAACCTGCAGAAAGCAGCAAAGTAAAAAGGGAGGTAGGAATGTTCACAAAAGAAGGGTTGATACTTATCTGCCTGACAGCCATACCTCCCTGGAGGCTACTTTAATCTTGGAGGGTAACAAAGAGGCAAATATAACCTTGAGCCCTGAGCAGTTTGGCATGCTAATTAGAACCCTAGAAGCCAAACTTGAACTAAAACTCGAGGAATCCCTTAAATCCCTAGTGGCCAAACTGGATACTGCTACTGCAGAGATAAAAAGATTAGGAGGCCTGATAGAGAAACAGCTAGTCCACCCAGATAAGGTTAATCCTCCACACACTTCAACTAGTAGGGTTCACCCTGAGTCTGTTGAAAAATCGTAGCCAAGGTGGCTAAACCAACTCACACACCCCAACAGGCTAATAGAGTCGATACTGACCCCACTTCTCCTTCTGCCCCATTCCCCTTGCCATTAGTTACCTCTGTAGTACACCCTAAGCCAGGCCCCGCTCAAGACCCAAATGCCGTCCCAAGTAGGCGAAGCAATTTTATTAACTTACCCCCGGAATGTGCCCCCTACGTAATCGTACTGGCTAACGTCCCGACCCAAAATCCGGATGCAGCCGAGTCACACGAGGAATCACATGATTCTCTTAAAAATAAAATGGTATCTTGGCTGAGTTCAAACTGTGGTTTTCCTACAAAATTTGCTGGAGAAATTATCACGACCCGGAGGGTAAACTGGATTGGTCCCACGCGAAAAAACTGTAGAGGGGACTGCATGGTAGTAAATTTTAAATATCCACAACACATGGCCACAGTCTTATTACGGGCAGCATCGATGATGAATGACGGTAACAGCATCCAAGTGCGCCCTTTGGGATATTTTTACAATCATCTTACTGTAGCCTATACTCCTAGACAAGGATTGAGTCCCTTTACTCCATTTGGGCCCAGGTCTACGTGTCAAAGTCAGGGACCAGGAAGGGATAACTTTTTTAGATTTGGACCCCCCATTGTAACACATAATAGGTTTGACGCACTCTCAGGACTCGAGTTGTGCGACTGACGGGGGGCCGGAGAGGGTATAGTTGACGAAGTTATAGTGGAATTTACCCCTATGACTCCTGTACCTTCTTCTGTTGTTGATGGTAATAATCCGGCTGTGGTCATTCCTGGCAAAGGGGACACTGTTAGGTTGTTAAGCTGGAACATTGCCGGTTTACGGTCAAAGAAGGGAGACCCCAACTGGACAAATTTTGTAAAGCTTTATGACATTATCGCCATGCAAGAGACTTGGGACACGGAATGTGATTTTTGGTTGGATGGCTTTACTTCTTTTTTTGTACCTGCCCTGCCCTCCCCAGCAGGTCGGAATAGAGGGGGCCTCTTGACGTTGGTCTCTCTGAATGTAAAGGGCAAAATTACAAAGATTGATTGTGCCACGCATAATTTTCTTGTCGTAGAGATAACCTTGGATGATGGTTGTAAAATGCTTCTTGTAAACTGTTACAATTCACCACACGGCTACCCTTCTAATGTGCACTTAGTATGGTTAACAGATTTTTTAACTTCATATAAGGAAAAGCAAACCACTTATTGTCATTTTATTGTGATGGGTGATTTTAATGTACACTTATGTTTAAATTGTGCTCTAATGGACGCAGATGGGCCGGATAGTGTTTCCCCCCCTCATCTCGAACATACTCAGAAGGGACAGGTTCTTGAAAATCTACTAATTGGAAATGATCTGTATGAGGCGGAGTTTTATGACAATAGCTCACGGGTTGCCACATACACGGGAAGGGACTGTGATTCGATAATTGATTTTATTTTTTTATCATCAGGTTACCTTAAATATGTGATCTCCTACAATGCTGTTGCTATGCCGTTGAGAGATCATAACCCCGTGGGGATGGAGCTAGCAAACGGTTTTTCGCTGCTAAAATCATCTGTTACCCCCCAGGCTACAATGCCACTTAAGGTTAAAGACTAGGGGAGAAGGATCAAATGGGGAAAGGTAGTTCCTGATGACTTTTTCATAAACTTAACATCTACGGCTGCTGAAGATTTGAATGTTTGTGCCAATCCCCACTCTAGGAGCGAGGATGTTTTATCTTCCTTTGAAGGTGTCTGTCGGACAGTGGCCATAAATTTAACAGCTAAAGGCCAGGGAGGTAAAAATAAACCGGTGACAGGCTGGTTTGATAACAACTGTAGTAAAGCCCATAACCTCCTTAAAAAAGCACTTAATACTCGTCCGAGGGACAAAGCCCTAGTAGTGCAGCTTAGAAAGGATTATACTAGGGCAATTAAAACTCGTAAAAATGAATTAAAGAGTGATGCCTGGGCCGAGCTCATGGATAAAGCCACCTTAAAAAACAGCGCTAAGTTTTGGTCAATTATCAATACCCCTCTGTTCTCCTGTAACCAAAATACTGTGCTGGAACTTAACATATCCGAGGTAGATTGGCTTAGCCATTTCGAAAAAATCTACGGTAGCAACATGGAGCAGGAACCCTATGTAGTCCCTGCGTCCGATCTCCCCTTGGCGCCTGTTAGTTTTGATATAGCTGAAGTGATCAGGGCAATAGAGGGCACTGCGGGCCGAAAGGCCCCGGGCCCGGATGGGGTCCCAGCTGATATGTTCAAGGCTAACCCGTTGTACTGGGCTAACATTTTAACCAAAGTCTTTAATGCATCAGCAGCAGAAGGATTCTCTAATTCCTGGTCCTCAGCTACTATAATCCCAGTGTTCAAAAAAGGTCAGAGGGGAGACCCTAGATGCTATAGACCCATATCACTGCTGGACTCCTCGGTTAAAATTCTAGGGAAGGTTGTCCTGGCGAGAATAGCATCTTGGGCCAAAGGGAATAATATTCTGTCCGAGGCACAATATGGCTTCAGGTCGGGGAGGAGTACAGAGGACCAATGCCTCAATCTTCACCGTATAATTTCCAAATACACGAGGGCAAAATGGGGATCGATATTTTTAGGCTTCATGGACCTATCCACAGCCTTTGATCTAGTCAATAGATCAAGGCTGTGGACTATGCTACTGAAGTTGGGCCTTGATTGCTCCTTGGTACATTTCCTAGCGAGCTTCATAAAGATCTGAAAGCCTGCATTAGAATGACAACAGAGGGGAAGCGTACGGCAAGTTTTAGATCAAGTAGAGGGGTCCGCCAGGGCTGCATCCTGGCCCCAATGTTATTCACGTTATACGTGAATTCATTGGAGGATGACCTGTCACTCAGGATATCCCGTGCATGGGGGGTGCACCAATCCCGGTGCTCCTCTATGCCGATGATGCGGTGTTATTAGCCAGGACCCCAATTGCCCTGCAAAAGCTACTTGATTCTTTTGGAAATTTCATGTCCAGTCTTGACCTGGTGATCAATAGCAGTAAATCCAATACAAAGTAGGCTGCTCTAAAAATAAAGAAAAAACCTTCTTCTGTGACGGCGAGGTTATCTCTAGTGTTAAGGTTTTCACCTACCTGGGTGTAATCTTTGACCAAAGGGGTACTTGGACACCGCAGTTAACATCTAAAGCAAACGCGGTGAGAAGTTCAGCCTCCGCAATTTTGGGGTTCGCAAAGAGATTATGGGGAAAACCCATAGAGGCTATCTTGGCCATTTATAAAGCCAAGACTGCCTCTTTTGCTAGATATGGGGCTGCAATTTGGGGTTTTGTAAAATCTGACCGCATCCAAATAGAGGAAAATAAATTCCTACGGTCGTTGCTGGGCCTACCTCAGTCAACTGCAACTTATTCCCTACACCTTGAGCTAGGTCTTGGTTACATTTTAGACACATTAAATTTAGCCCCGCTCCTGATGTGGATCAAGCTCTGGCTAAACCCGAACCTTAGCCTTAACCACAAGATCATAAAGGATTGTCTTAAACTAGACCACAGGAGGGATATCCAGTGGCTGTCCTATGTAGAATCCTTAGCTGTGAAGCTAGGACGCCCTGAGATTTTTGACAGTCCAGAATCCCTGTGTAAAGCAGATCTAGTGTGGGTGAAGACTAACTTTATTAGGCTTTGTGTTGCCGAGCGTGAAACGGTCGAGCTATGCAAACCATCCGTGAGGGTGCATGTAATGATAACTACATCCCTTGAGCTGGCTCCTTATTTGTCAGTGGTTACAAATTTCTTCCATAGATGGCTACTGACCAAGTTCCGTTTCAATCAAATTTACATGGTCCTTTGGGACGAGAAAGATTGGTGAAGGCTTGAGGAGTCGACCCCATGCAAATGTGATGGTCTTTCCACCCAGGACACTGCGCATTTCCTGTTTTTCTGCTCCTTTTATTGTGAACCCCGGAATCGATATTTAAAACCAATATTGAAGAAGATGAGATTTACGCAGTACAAGCCCGCAATGTTATATTTATAGATGATGGATTCTCCTGTAACTATGTATTGTACCGCCAGTTTCCTGGCTGCATCTGTAAGAAGTAAGAGATTGAGATTTAGATTGGATTTTTAATGTTGAAAAATAATCAATTTCTGCTTTACGTATTTGATTAATGTAATGTTGGGCTCAAACGGAAATGAATTTGTGTAATTACCCTTTTAAACTGTGTTTTAACTTTTGCCATGTTTAATACTGTATTAATTGATTTTTAAAAATGTTTTAACCGTTTTATAAATGTTTAGAATACTTTTATGATTTTAACTAATCGAATAAAGTGGTTTTGACTTGACTTGACCTGGTTTCTCTGGCTTTACAGCAGCTCTGCTGACCTGGTTCTCTGGCTCTAGAGCAGCTCTGCTGACCTGGTTCTCTGCCTCTAAAGCAGTTCTGCTGACCTGGTTCTCTCCCTCTAAAGCGGCTCTGCTGACCTTGTTTCTCTGGCTTTACAGCAGCTCTGCTGACCTGGTTCTCTGGCTCTAGAGCAGCTCTGCTAACCTCGTTCTCTGGCTTTAGAGCAGCTCTGCTGACTTGGTTCTCTGGCTCTAAAGCAGCTGTGCTGATCTGATTCTCTCCATCTAAAGAAGCTCTGCTGACCTGGTTTCTCTGGCTCTACAGTAGCTCTGCTGACCTGGTTCTCTGCCTCCAGAGCAGCTCTGCTGACCTGCTTCTTAGGCTATAGAGCAGCTCTGCTGACCTGGTTCTCTGGCTCTGAAACAGCTCTGCTGACCTGGTTTCTTTGGCTTTACAGCAGCTCTGCTGACCTGGTTCTATGGCTCTAAAACAGCTCTGCTGACCTGGTGCTCTGGCTCTAAAACAGCTCGGCTAACCTGGTTCTCTGGCTCTAGAGCAGCTCTGCTGAATTGGTTCTTAGGCTCTAGAGCAGGTCTGCTGACCTGGTTCTCTGGCTCTACAACGGCTCTGCTGACCTGGTTCTCTGGCTCTAAAGCAGCTCTGCTGACCTGTTCTATGGCTCTAAAGCAGTTTTGCTGACCTGGTTCCATGGCTCTATATCAGCTCTGCTGACCTGGTTCTCTGGTTCTAGAGCAGCTTTGCTGGCCTGGGTCTATGGCTCTAAATCAGCTCTGCTGACCTAGTTCTATGGCTGTAAAGCAGTTCTGGTGATCTGGTTCTCTGGCTCTAAAGCAGCTCTGCTGACCTGGTTCTCTGGTTCTAAAGCAGCTCTGCTGACCTGGTTCTATGGCTCCAAATCAGCTCTGCTGACCTAGTTCTATGGCTCTAAAGCAGCTCTGCTGACCTGGTTCTCTGGCTCTAAAGCAGCTATGCCGACCTGTTTCTCTGGCTCTAAAGCAGCTTTGCTGACCTGGTTCTATGGCTCTAAATCAGCTCTGCTGACCTGGTTCTCTGGCTCTACAGCAGCTCTGCTAACCTGGTTCTCTGGCTCTAAAGCAGCTCCGCTGACCTGGTTCTATTGCTCTAAAGCAGCTCTGTTGACCTGGTTCTCTGGCTCTAAAGCAGCTCTGCTGACCTGGTTCTTTCCCTCTAAAGCAGCTCTGCTGACCTGATTTCTCTGGCTCTATAGCAGCTCTGCTGACCTGGTTCTCTGTCTCTAAAGCAGCACTTTTGACCTCGTTCTCTGGCTCTAAAGCAGCTCTGCTGACCTGGTTCTCTCCCTCTAAAGCAGCTCTGCTGACCTGGTTTCTCTTGCTCTACAGCAGCTCTGCTGACCTGGTTCTCTCCCTCTAAAGCAGCTCTGCTGACCTGGTTTCTCTGGCTCTACAGCAGCTCTGCTGACCTGGTTCTCTGGCTATAGAGCAGCTCTGCTGACCTGGTTATCTGGCTCTAAAGCAGCTCTGCTGGCCTGGTTCTCTCTCTCTAAAGCAACTCTGCTGACCTGGTTTCTCTGTCTCACAGCAGCTCTGCTGACATGGTTCTCTGCCTCTAGAGCAGCTCTGCTGACCTGCTTCTTAGGCTCTAGAGGAGCTCTGCTGACCTGGCTCTCTGGCTCTAAAGCAGCTCTGCTGACCTGGTTTCTCTGGCTTTACAGCAGCTCTTCTGACCTGGTTTCTTTGGCTTTACAGCAGCTCTGCTGACCTGGTTCTATGGCTCTAAAGTAGCTCTGCTGACCTGGTTCTATGGCTCTAAATGAACTCTGCTGACCTGGTTCTATGGCTCTAAAGCAGCTCTGCTGACTTGGTTCTCTAGCTCTAAAGCAGCTCTGCTGGCCTGGTTCTCTGCCTCTAGAGCAGCTCTGCTGACCTGGGTCTTAGACTCTAGAGCATCTGTGCTGATCTGGTTCTTAGGCTCTAGAGTAGCTCTGCTGACCTGGTTCTCTGGCCCTAAAACAGCTCTGCTGACCTAGTTCTCTGGCTCTAAAGGCTCTGACCATTCAAACATACCTCTGTATTCCAACCCCGCCTCGCACGAAATATACTCGTCAGCTTATCATAATGTGCAAATAAATGCATGAATAGATAGCTTTAAAAAGCTAAACACCAGGAGCTTTAAAAAGCTAAACACCAGAGAAATAAGGTACGTTGATTATGCAGCTGAATTCCACATTTTGCAAGCGTTGGTGGCTGAAGCAGGAGAGGCTGTAAGCGGCCATTACAAGCGTGTGGACGGCACTGCAAATTAAAAAAAAAGTGGTTTGAGTCCTTTAAAGGAAAGAGTGTAAATCCGCCCGTAAACGGTCCAATCCCAGTGGGCGTATCCTCAAAGGAGACAGGGTGGCAACAAGGAATGATTGGCATGCCTTCCGTGCAATCATTGCACTGCTATAGGCATAATTTGTGACGCCAAACGACGCACACGAATCAAAGCTGAAGGCAGAGCTCGGACGAGGCTTATGGAATTATATTGAGTTCAAGAAGTCTCATATGACAAGAGCAGCGCATGCACTGCTGACGTCAGGCCGAGACCTAAAAAGGGAAGGAGAAGACCGGCGAGCCCACAAGGTTGATGCAGCAGATGAAAATGTTAGTCTTGGCAGAAAAGACAACGCGTTTCGACCACATCCGTGGTCTTGGTATATATGAATGAAACACAGAACTCCTCTCATAAAAAGGGAACAATGCAATGTCTTGACAATTTCAGTCAGGGTTTAATCAACGGCTGTGTCAGACGCGTTTCGCCTGAAGCAGCAGGCTTGTTCACCCAAAACAAAACAAACAATGTTTAAAACTGAAATTTCAGGAAAATTTGATACTCATTTGTTACACATTATTCATGGATGCCCTTTATGTTACAGGTGTGTATACAGATCGTCTTCCATATTAAGGCCCATCGGTCCTTTGGTATTTAATTCCACAATATAGCGTGATTCTAATTTTCTCAAGCTTTTCTGTCTGTCACCCCCTTTCATATTTGGGGCAATAGCATCAATGACAAAATACGTAAGGCCAGACACATCACTACCATGAAATGCCGCAAAATGACAAGCCACAGGGTAGGCTCTATCTACATGCTTTATAGCCCTCAAATGTTGAAGCGCTCTTTTATGAACAGGAAGAATTGTGCTACCCACGTACTAAAGCTTTTTTTTTAAAATCCTCATTGTGCAATATAATTAGTAAAGGATTTGTCGGGGGCCCTCCTCTCTTAGTCCTTTTCCTTCACTGCTTTGGTTCTGGGTCGTGGCAGTCTCCCTTGTACTATTTAAGAGAAGGTAAGATCCCCTTATTTCCATTACTATAGTTGGAGGGTACACCGGGGGGGTTGAGCTAGCCACCATGGCTACTCTAGCAGGTCTTAGCCTGGATTGAATATTGCTATCGCATAATCATTGGACATTGGAATAGTGAGCCACCCTTAGCCATTGGTATTTAAAACAGTTATTCGTGTATTAACCAGCTTGATACTTTTCCCAAATCTCACAAAATTTATATTTTTTTACCCGGAGATCTCTTTTTATCCATTTTATATATTCTCAATACTGAGGCCAACCACTACCTGTGCAGTGGAGGGACTGGGCTCACCCATTTCACACAGATCTCTCTTCTAGCCAACAAAATCAATAAAATACTAGACTTTCTTACAGTTTTGGCAATCTTTCTATACTATTGGAACCCAATACTCCAAAAATAATTACGTCAATACTTACAGTCAGTCAGAAAACTTGCACGGGCAACTCAGCACGTACACAGCAAACTCTGTTTTGCAGTCATATTGCCCCCTGATATTATTTTCAATTTGCAAGCAACCTGTTAAGAACTTTGTGGTGTTCTTACCATGCTGACACGCCTTGCACTTCATACATTTGATAAAACCATTTTTTCGTTGCAACCACGATGGTTTGGTAGGCTGATTGGAGGATTTGGGCGCCATATTGCTGAAAAGCATTTGCTTGAATGATTTAGCTCTTCGAAAGGTTACCATAGGTTTTTTAGATACAATTTTACCTAACACCGGATCATTTTGTATCAAATGCCAGTGTTTCGTTAAAATACTGGGTACTTGACCATGTTTTTTCTTATATGTGGTTACCATTCTAAACTCATTCAAACCCTGTGATTGATTCTGCACTCGTTTGCTAGTTTCTGAGGGTTGAAATATAATCTCTTCTCTTGTTCTTTGTTTGACCTTGCAAATTGCATTCTGGATACATTTCTCCCCATATCCTCTTGTTTTAAAACAAGATCGTAAGCTCGGTAATTCTATCTCACTAGTGGCAGTTTCACTGCAGTTCCGTACAGTTCTTAAGGATTCCCCATAGGGGATGCTTTTGATTAGGTTGCTAGGGTGGAAGTTTGTTGCATTCCCTGCTGTTGGTTTATGATACATTTTGGTATGCAATTTCCCATTTTTAACATACAGCGTGAGATCCAGAAAGTTCACTTCACTGTTACTAATAGTACTTGTAAATTTTAAATTAAGGTAATTTGTTTGGAGTTTTTTAACAAAATTATTGGCTGCTGCCTCGGTTCCTCTTCAAACGACGAATACGTTGTTGATGAACCGACTCCAATGGAGGATGTGGTTTTGCCATTCCTCCTGGTACTGCTTCCGGATCACCTGCTCCTCCCACCAGCCCATATGCAAATTCGCATAGCTGAGGGCGAAGTAGGTGCCCATCACAGTACCACACAGCTGATGGAACAGTTCCCCATTAAAGAGAAAAAAATTGTTTTTTAGGCAGCTTTCCATCATAGTGGACAACATTTGTGTATGAGACCATAAAGAAATTGCAAGGGGTAGCACCGACACTAGTTGTGTGGGTGTCTCCTGGGGCACTGATTCAGTTGCTGGAAACGTCCAGCAAAAGATTATCAATAACGTTTTTCAAAAAAGTTTTTCTTTGAAGAGGTTTCTTGTATATATCCAAAGTATTTTATTCATACTTCTGCAAAGATACACTGTTTGTAGAATTTCTCATAACTATTCGATTCTTCATATAATCAATAACAACAATCCTTCCAATGCATTTCGGCACTTGGCCTTCATTAGGGAAGTCTGTAATGCAAAATATATGTATATAACTCCTCTGTGTCACACAGGTACTAGTATATTCAACAAAAATCAATTACTCAAAACAGATACTCTTGGTCAGTGTTGTAACCACGTTAATATTAATGCTACATGCCTATTGTTACTAATATTCCACGAATAGTGAATCAATAGTGCATCTCAGGCATGACAGCCAAAATCAACATAACATCATTAACAATTAACAATCCCCCAAACATCCTGCCTTTCAACCATCATCCAACCACGTACTCCCATAGCCACTCCGAATTCACACCACGACCTCTTCACGTATACCATTCACTTCCCCCTTTCACTTCCAAACTCCTCCATCATCTCCATCCATCGCACTCCCATCTACCACACCCCCCATCCTGCACCTGTAACCCCCTTCCCAGAAGGGTGATTCTGCCCGTCATGGACTCCCCACCATAACAAGCATGTACGGGCAGCCCAACTGTGACACCTTCTTCATGAGCCATGGTAACAATTCGCCCCATCGCATTCCGCTCTTACCCCACCATCGGACCTCATGATGACTGCTCCTCAGGCCCAGGCTACGACCGTATAACTGCCTGTCCGCATACTTTGAGGCCCAGTGTCCCACAATCCAGAGTGTCCCACAATCCAGGTGACCGTCTTGGCCCCCGGCCCCCTCACACAACCTACGAAGAGAAAGAGATTAGTGCCACAGCAAATTAAGAGTGCAACCACAACCGCAGCCGCCAAGGCTAGCCCGTGCCCCCCCCCCTTACTTGTGCACATAGCGTTCACAGCATCGAGACCGCCACCGACCAATCCGCCGAATCTCCTCCCACGACCAACTTAACCCCACCGCCACCGTGGCTGCCCCAATCCGAAACGAGTGCGTGCCAAAACGCGCCGGATCCCTGCCAAGTCTCCGCAAAGCCAACCGTAACACCGCCAGCAACTGAAAGGACGTCAAACGTCTCAGGGAAGCGCGCACAAAAATCTCACCAGCCGACCTCCGCACTCGTCCACAGAACCCATTCCACTCACGTACCGGGCACACATCCTCACAGCCACTCTCCGTGAGCCACACCCATTTACCACGACCAACCTGGTCCGTCTTGGAATGTCCCAACCATATACCCAGCCGGGCCCCATCCAACCGTACATCCGCAAACACCCGCCCCGACGCCCCACGAGCCCCCAACAACTCCGACACCCGAAACGCTCCAAAAAACATCCATACCATGCATAAACGGAACAACGCCACCTCATCCCCATTGTAACAGCAAAAAGGTAACTCCCCCAAAACCTTCTCCAACAAGTCAAAAGTAATCGCCTCACAAGGCAACTCACCCCCTCACCCGTCCCCAACCTTTCAACATACGACTCAGCAGATCCATCCTAGCCGGATCAAAACCCAAATAGACCATGCTGTAAATGAAACGCCTGCCAACTTGCCAGCAATCGTCGGCTGAGACAATCCTCTGTCCATACAGTCCAGCACAAATCGCACCACCCCTTGCTCACATGCGTCCCTGGGCATCCGCCAAGCACCCTTCTTCCAACCCAAAAAGGCTCCAAACTCAGACCACGCCAACCTGTACGCCCGCCTAGTGGACTCGGCTATAGACTTCTCCACCAAACCCACGACTCTCACTCCCCCCAGGCCCAGATACCCTTCGGCACCTTGGTCTTGCAAGCCTCCGCTCCCAGCGCCAGCTTCCTGAAACGCTGCCACTGCGAACGAGATAACGCATCCGCAATTTCATTACTCGCGCCAGGCACATGTTGCGCGCGGAACAGCACATTAAAACGCAAACACAGCAGCATGAAACTTCGCAGCAGGCGTAGCACTCGCAGAACCTTTGCTTTCTGATTGTTCACCAGGTCCACCACTGTCATGTTGTCAACATGGAACACCGACCTGTTCTGGAATTCCAGGCCCCACACCAACAGTGCCACCAACAGAGGAAAGAATTCCAGAAACGCAATGCTCCTGCCCTGGCGCAGCCAGTTAGCCGGCCACTGCTCCGCACACAAACGGCCGTCCCAGAAAACCCCAAAACCTGCTGCACCCGCCGCATCAGAATAGAGTTGCACCTGCCACACCATCCTGTCCCGCGCAAAATCCAAGGAGACACCATTGAATTCTTCAGGAACACCAACCAGACCCGCAAGTCAGTCCGCACTCCCAGTGTAACCCTGACCGTGTGGTGAGGGAGAACCGCTCCCGACATGGCCATGCCGAGGCGCCTACAAAACGTCCTCCCGGCCCTCACCACCCTGCAAGCAAAGTTATACAAACCCAGCAAGCGCTGCACAGACCTCAACTCAATTTTGCGGACACCGAGCACCTGTCTCAAAACCTCCTGCATCTCCGCCACCTTCTGCAACGGTAAGCGCGCCTGCCAAGCCACCGAGTACAGTTTGATTCCCAAAAAGGTGAGACAGCAACTAGGCCCTTCCCTCTTCTCTGGCGCCAACGGCACCCCAAACTCCTGTACCACCCGCTGAAACTGGTCCAAAACCTCCTTCCTTAATTTGCGCGCAACCACCTCCGGCAATTCCTTGGCAGACAGCAAGTTCTCAGCCCAACGCGTCCCCCTCGGCCCCTGATAGCCAATCTGAAAACCTTCCACAAACCCCCAGTACAGTCTCGCTGCAGCCTCTTTATCAGGGTACCGAGAGAGCCATGGACCCATGGCCTCAACCCTAACCGGAGTATGGGCCCTTCGGCCCAGCCTGTCCCCTGCCTCTTGCAAACCTCCACTGCTCTGAGGGCGTGGCCAGCGTGAGGCATTGCATGACCGCGTGACGTCCCCCGCACTTGGAACACTCATGCTTAAATTTACAGGAAGGTCGATTGCAGAAACCCTTATTGAAACCCGAGCAGGCCCCAGTGGATCCCGGCTTGTACTGCAGTCCTGCCGCCCCTGTCCACACCGCCTGAGCTCCTTGCCCTCCAGACACACCCTACCACCCGCCCCAGACTGGGTGGGGCGCGACTGAAAAGACAGATAGGTGACCGGAAGACCACTGGCCGTATGCGTAGAAGCCTCCGCCTGCGTCGATGACATCCATTGGACCCAGAGTTCCTGGTCAACATCCCCCCACGGCTTGTCCGGGCTAACACTAATCCTGGCCCTGAACTCCTCGTCGTAGCTCAACCAGGCTTAAACCCCCGAAATGTAACTGCCCCTTCCTGATCACATCCATATACTTAAACAGCGCAATCGCCCGATCCGCGTGCTTCTTGCAATAGATACTCGCATAGATCAAAAAGGCCGACGTCCAATTCTCCATCGTCACCGGCACTCTCGGTCACCTGGTCAACTCCCATTCCTCCTCCTTCGACCCCTCCTTCGCCTGCATCTCCCTGTGCAAGAGTTTAAACACATCAACTTATTCATGCCTCCAAATCCTTGCCCTCGTCTTCTCAGACAAATGCGACCCGAGAGGCATCGCCAGACCCATATACGGCAACTTCTTCCGCACTTTCTCAACCCCGTCTTCCTTTTCCCCATGGTCCTCAGTCTTGTCAGTCTGCGCACTGGTCGTCCCGACCTGCTTCTTACCATCCAGTGGAACCGGCCCCGCTCCTCCTGAGGACCCCAACTCCCGCACAGACCCATCCCCCACACCCACCGACCAGTAGGCCTTCTTCCTCCCCCCTTTCGCCCCATCCCCCCAAGCGTCCCACCAGGTGCCCTCACCTGATAAAGTTGCAGGGACGTCCCGTTCTGTCCTCCGTGTGTCCGCCGGCTTCGAAGTCCCTCTGCTGGCCCGACCGACGCCATCCCGCGCACCTGGAAAACACCAGGCTTGCCCATTGCCACTCTACCCTTCTCCCAGCTCTCAACCTCACGCACCTCACCCTCTTCCAACTCATCCTCCTCATCCTCGTAATCCAACATCTCATCCTCTATCAACCCACACACCTCAGTCACCACCCTCTTAGCACCTTTCCCTTTCAATCCAGGCACAAACTCGCACTCCAACATCGCCGGTGCCCGCTCCCTCGGTGGAGGGCAGGCCACCGCAGACCCCCCTGCTGCTTCGTCCCGGCGTTTGCAGGCTGTCTTGCGCCGCCCGGCCCACCCCGGCCTCTGACAGCTGTCCCTGCTGGCCTGCTCCAACCCCCCGAGCCGTAGGCACCCGGGGAGGCCCCAGTGCCACCAGGTCTCTGCGCCGCCAAGGCAGTCTCTGCCCCCTCTATCCAGACCCATTCCCCGAGGGCCCAAGGAACCCCTACATCCCGGCCTACAGCAGTCTTCCCCCCACGCGCAGTTACCGGGGCCCCTTTGCCCCCGGGCACCCCCACCCGCCTTCGCCTCCCTGGCCGCACATAAGCGCTGCCACTCACCCTCAGCCTCCTCAATAATGCGACGCTGGTCGCGAACCCGCTCCTCCTCTGACATAAGCTCCCACCTAGCATACCATGAGCCCTGCTTCTCCAGGTCCCCCAAGGGACCCTTCCCAGACGGGGGTGCCGTGGGGGCCCCCTTCCCAGACCCCGCTCCCCCTGCTGCTGCGCCTTCAGCGGGCCTTTGCCCTTGGATCCCTGTGCCTTGACCACTCATTTCCTGCCCTTCGAAAGGTCCACTGGCTGCCCACTGGAGAGGCCCCCCTCCTCACCCCCAGACTCCCCTTCCGACAGCATGAGGGCGAAATCCTCCCCAGCCACCGCCTCCCAATCACCCAGGTCCTCCTCCCCACTGCCCTCACTACTCTCGCCATAATCAGCCAACTGGCCCCCACCCTTCCTGACTCCCCAACCATGGGGGCCGAGGGAGCCAGACCCATCTGGTGATCCATTGCCGGCTGCTGATGGGCCCTGAGCCCCTCCCCGATGCCACTCACCCCTTCCGGCACCATACCCCCTTCATCAGCATGAGCAGGGAGGCTCAGCCGTCTCCATCCGCGTTTGGGGGCATCCTGTTGCTTTTTTGCCCTCCCCCGCCCCGACATACCTCCTTGAGCCCACAAGGGCTCATCCATGCACGCGGCGACGGCCGCGGCAACCCCCGCAGAAGCGGACCTAGGCGTTCGGGTCATTCTAACCCACGCCTGGTCCAAAACGCCGGGCTGGAGGAGGTCGGCCCTCCCAGCCCGGCCGAGCACCTGCAAAGACGCCCGCACCGCCTCTGCATCGGGCGTTGCCATGCCAACTCCTGAAGCGCTCCACACCCCACCGTGTGACACACTCCTCACCTCGACCTTCCGCCTGCACGGCGCACCGGGGCACCAGTGGCGACACGCTCCTCCAATAAATCCCACACCGCCTGACTCAATTATAAAACACCGCTCACAAACTAAGCCTATTCCCTGAGGCACTGGGGACAGGAAGAGGAAGTCCTTCCCCTCCTGTCTCCTTAAATAGCCTCCTAACACCCCACCCCCTAATCCCCACCCCCTAACCTAACTTCCTGCCTGCCCGTCCTATCGCGCGAACACCCTGGGGAAAAGACTGGTCTGTCTACCTGCTTTCCCCGGGGACCACATTCTGGGCAAATCCCTTAATTTCCCAGTGTCTACCAAAAAAAACAACAAAAAAAGTGTCCTTGTGTAACGTAACTGGTGCTCATGTTTCGGGTTACGATCCCTGTGAGCCTTGGAGATCTGCGGCCGCCCCGGTTTTTTGAAGGAATATCCAGATATGCGGAAATTTCCTTTTTGTGACCGTGTATTATCGGTTGTGCACGCCTGCCTGCGGACCCCCACCCCTACGACCTTGACATCTGAAACATTGCTCGCTTACCGGAGGACTCAGACGGTTATCCATCTGGTATATAATACTGTTTAGTACCGCAGAAAACTAATCTATACCACCGCCAGAGTGTGGATACAGCTAGCTGGACCGTGGAAAATGGAATGCGTTCGAGAACTGCACAGGAAACTATATATTTGACCCTATACCTGACATACTGTGCCTATTCTTGCCATCATATAAACAACGATGAGGTCCATCCCACTGAACTATCCCCAGCTTTATTTGCATCAATAAAGACCTTCTAGGAGTTGCCTCACACCGAAACGCGAGTTGGCGTGGTTCCTGTGAGCGGCAGAAGCTGTGTTACTCTGGCTAAACCTTATCATCGTGTCTCTGCCACCTCACCTTCTCTTCCCTTGTCTACAAAGTCTTATTTCCATCCAGACTGTAGGCTAGCTTGTACCTTTATGAAAGTGGAAATGGTGTATGAGTGAGTTTTGAATGACTAACGCCTATAGTGTGCAACTGAATGTGTATGTTGATATGTTGACTGGGTGTGTGTGGGACCCCTATGTTTTTAGGTCTCGCTATTCGATGCGCACACATCGAGCTTGCGAGGATATAGGGCTTTAACCAGAGTTTAACTAAAAAGCCGATTTGATACAGTGCACATGGCTTTCAGGCGTGGTCTAAAGCGCGTGCACAGCATCAAATCGGCTTTTTGTGTTACTTAGCTCCGCCAGCAGCTCTTCCCGCTCCGCCCCTTGCTCTCCGTCCCCTGCCTCCGCTGCAGGCTTATTCACGGCCGCTGGCCGTGACTTCAAAGGGTTCCGCTGGCCCGCCCCCTGCTTCACGGCCATCTGTTCCCCAGCACCTCCCCTCTCTCTCCCCTAATTATTCACTGCTGGCCGGCCGCAACATCTAGTTTAAAGGCCTTCTTGTCCTCGGCACTCCGAATCAAAGTGCGAGCCTGCTCCATTCAGTTACATCAGTGTGGAAATATACTTGATGCGACTTCAAGTCCCCAAGTTAAACAAGCATTGGAAATGCAATAGGTCTCGCACCATTAGAGTTAGTGCTTTTAGAATTGTTTATGGGTTTTTTTTGTAAATGTTTAGCATTTTTGTTTCCTGTAGCCAATGCTAAAGTATTACAAATAAAAAAAGCCATAAACATTTCTAAAAGCTCTAACTGAAATGGTCTGAGAACTATTGCGCTGTGTGAGGGTGAGGGTGAGTGAGGGTGAGGGTGAGGGTGAGTGAGGGTGAGTGAGGGTGAGGGTGAGTGAGGGTGAGTGAGGGTGAGGGGTTGAGGGTGAGTGAGAGTGAGGGTGAGTGAGGGTGAGTGAGGGTGAGGGGTTGAGGTTGAGGGTGAGGTGTTGAGGGTGAGTGAGGGTGAGGGTGAGGGTGAGTGAGGTGTTGAGGGTGAGTGAGGGTGAGGGTGAGTGAGGGTGAGGGGTTTTGGGTGAGTGAGGGTGAGGGGGAGGGGGAGTAGTTGAGGCTGAGTGAGGGTGAGTGAGAGTGAGGGTGAGTGAGGGGTTGAGGGTGAGGGGTTGAGGGTGAGTGAGTGAGGGTGAGGGGTTGAGGGTGAGTGAGGGTGAGTGAGGGTGAGGGGTTGAGGGTGGGTGAGTGAGGGTGAGGGTTTGAGGGTGAGGGGTTGAGGGTGAGTGAGTGAGTGAGGGTGAGGGGTTGAGGGTGAGTGAGGGTGAGGAGTTGAGGGTGAGTGAGGTTGAGGGTGGTTGAGTGAGGATGAGTGAGAGTGAGGGTGAGTGAGGGGTTGAGGGTGAGGGGTTGAGGGTGAGTGAGTGAGGGTGAGGGGTTGAGGGTGAGTGAGGGTGAGTGAGGGTGAGTGAGGGTGAGGGGTTGAGGGTGAGTGAGGATGAGTGAGAGTGAGGGTGAGTGAGGGGTTGAGGGTGAGGGGTTGAGGGTGAGGGGTTGAGGGTGAGTGAGGGTGAGTGAGGGTGAGGGGTTGAGGGTGAGTGAGGGTGAGTGAGGGTGAGTGAGGGTGAGGGGTTGAGGGTGAGTGAGGATGAGTGAGAGTGAGGGTGAGTGAGGGGTTGAGGGTGAGTGAGGGGTTGAGGGTGAGTGATGGTCAGGGTGAGTGAGGGTGAGGGTGGGTGAGGGGTTGAGGGTGAGTGAGGGTGAGTTTGAGGGGTTGAGGGTGAGGGTGGGTGAGGGTGAGTGAGGGTGAGGGGTTGAGGGTGAGTGAGGGTGAGTGAGGGTGAGGGGTTGAGGGTGAGGGGTTGAGGGTGAGTGAGGGTGAGGGGTTGAGGGTGAGAGGTTGAGGGTGAGGGGTTGAGGGTGAGTGAGTGAGGGTGAGGGGTTGTGGGTGAGTGAGGGTGAGGGGTTGAGGGTGAGTGAGGGTGAGGGGTTGAGGGGGAGGGGTTGAGGGTGAGTGAGGGTGAGGGGTTGAGGGTGAGTGAGGGTGAGGGGTTGAGGGTGAGTGAGGGTGAGGGCGAGTGAGGGTGAGGGGTTGAGGGTGAGGGGTTGAGGGTGAGGGTGAGGGGTTGAGGGTGAGTGAGTGAGGGTGAGTGAGGGTGAGTGAGGGTGAGGGGTTGAGGGGGAGGGGTTGAGGGTGAGTGAGGGTGAGGGGTTGAGGGTGAGTGAGGGTGAGGGGTTGAGGGTGAGTGAGGGTGGGTGAGGGTGAGGGGTTGAGGGTGAGTGAGGGTGAGGGGTTGAGGGTGAGTGAGGGTGAGGGTGAGTGAGGGTGAGGGGTTGAGGGTGAGTGAGGGTGAGGGGTTGAGGGTGAGTGAGGGTGAGGGTGAGGCTGAGGGGTTGAGGGTGAGTGAGAGTGAGTGTTCTGAGAGAGAGGTGATGAGGCCTGGTTGTTGTGAGAGAGGGGTGATGAGTCCTGGTTGTTTTGAGGTACAGCTGATGAGGCCTGGTTGTTGTGAAGTATCTGACTTTCTTGTGAAGACAAGTGCGTCATAAGCTTAAACGAGAGCCTTGCATTCTCTGTTCCGATCCTTGCACCCATGCATGGCTCGGGTCTCAGGGCAGCTACCAGGAGTTCTAACAGCTCTCATCAGGTTTCTACAGCTAGTTCCCCGGTTTTGTGGGCTGGGCATGAATAGTGGGCAAGAAACAGCTAATTATAGAAGGGCCGCTTTTGAATGAATTAATTAATAAACCTTTACACCGCAGATATTCAAAGGTCAAGCCACTGATGAGTTGTGATGTTTTGTTTTGTAAGAGGTGTTAAGCTGACTTGCAGGCGCCGGAGAGAATTCACACGGCAATTTGCCCGCCTCCGTTTCAGTTGCAGCCTGTTTATGAGCTCAGCAGCAAGGTTTTGGTTGGTTAATCACAGGAACCCTCAAGAGGTGTAGAATTAAATGTTAAACCTGAGGTAGGATGGGGCCTTCCCACGGCTGCATTTATCCACAGTCCGGCTTCCAGGAAGAGGTGAGGTGAGTGGCACACGTCTGTCTCGTACCCGGGGAGATGCAGCTTTTCCTTGGGTTGGTGAGCCTGCGGGGGCTCTCGTAAGTCAGGCTGCCCTGTTTGCCTCTGGAGAAAGACAAGCCCTAGCTCGTCTGCAGCGAATGTGGGGGTGCTGGCTTGTGGCCATGACAGACGGTACACTGAAAGGCAGAGTGGAGGGCGGCCTCTGAATTCCAGCATGCCCTGACGTGTCGGCGGGGACAGAAGTGTATGCAGCCCCTCCTCCCCCCACGCTCAAGGCTGGCAGCCTGAAGGAAGAGACAGCTGGAGCGGTGGGTTATGTGAGGAATCTTTCACTCGAGTGTGCCGGGTCAGAGGCCTACCTCTAGGGTCAGTGAGCAGAGCCTTGTGTAATGTGTGCACCTGCAAACAAACCAGGACAGGCACAAGCGCTAATACACACAGCCCTGTACACACAACGAGTAACAGCTTGAGGAGGTGAGGGAAGGGCTAAAGGCAACAATGTCACCGGGTGAAAAGAAAGAGAAAGCAGGGTAACCTGACCCAGGAGGGGGGAGGAGGGAGGAGAAATGCGTCTCGGCCGGAGCAGGGGGCGGAGCAGGGAGAGCGGGCTTAGAAATGTACATCACACGGCCGGCCGGTCGTGAAACTGAAAGCATGGCCGGCCGGCCGTGAAAGCCTTTGATGCCGCAGGGGGTGGAGCGGCACCAGCTGGGAGAGTAGGCAAGGCAGGCGGCTGGGGGCATGTGCACGCGCTTTTATTTATTTATTTATTTATTTATGGGTTTCTATAGCGCTGGAATCGACTCCAACCGGAGTATCTCTGCGCTGTGATACCAGATAGAGTCTAACACTATGCAGATGAGAGAATGGGTCTAGATTTTATCGGTGAAATGCATGCGCATTGAGCTTAAATTTCTCGTGCACTGCAAGGAATCGCCACGATTCCTTGCAAGTTGGATTAAGAGTGGATAAGCCACCATAGTCTCGCTTGCTCGATGCGCATGCGCATCGACAGGCGAGACCTAATAACCTCGGATTAGGCAAAAAACGGATTCTAGATACAGACGGAATGTGAAACAAGTACATGCTTCTTTATAATCCTACACCAGTGTCACTCTAAACGGGATCTGATCAGAGGTCTCCGATCGATTTTCATCCATAACATGCACGTTTTTCCTTGTTTGAAGCCCATCTTTCTGAAATATTTGATATGCGTTAAGCAAACGAAGCACCAGGCCAGGGTGCGAATCCCATATATTGCGATCCTGTGGCGAGTGGACGGGAAGAAATCCCCCTCCCCCCACTGCCCGTGCGAAAGATTCATTCCTCATGAATAAGGTGCGCATTGCACTCCCCTGAAACCAGTGACCAGGATCAGTGCCTCTTTCGAAGACGCTCAACAATCACAGAAGCATCACGGACACCGCTCGTGGCGGGTTGGTTGATCCGAGAGAGGTGGCAATCTTTATAACGCTGACAGATCTATCATCCTCCCAGCACCCTCCCCGCCCCTGCACTCCCACTACCCCATTCTCTCCAGAAGCCGCGGACCCCTTCTGTGGACTCCGTCCTGTGGGGGTCAGAGGTCGGTGTCCTTTCAAGCCTGGCACGTGTCGCTGCTCGGGCTCCCTCCCCTCCGGTCACTCTGCCCTTCTCTCTCATGCGGTGGATGCACAGTGACACCCCATGGCCGCTGTCAGTATCGTCCACACTGGACGGATCTGCAGCTGTGCGGCAGGCAGCACAAGGCGGGGAGACATACATTGGAGCGCACGCCGGACGCTGTGTTTGATATTTGTAAGATCACAATGACAAACATACACGCAGAGACAGGCCCGTAGGCAGATCAACAGCGTGCGCTGGGAGTAGGCACCAGACCGCACCATCCACAAATAAAATGCTGCAGCTAAGTACACATTACACCTACAAACATAAGAGGACGCAATACTTCCACTGAAACTGACAACACTTACTCATTAGCGTACAAAAGTACTGATGTGCATGTATCTAAAGCAGAAGGATCAAAAAGCTACGTAAAGCGAGATATATCAGGCAGGGTTGAAAAACAGACACAGCTATTCAGATACAAATCTAGCTATACAGATCGATCACATCTGCAGATAAACTGACTCAAACAAAGCAACACACACACACACAGATACATAATACAGATCTCTCACTCAAACACCCATATATAGGCACAGACGGAGACACACAGCAACATATTGGAAATGTATAAACAGAAAACCACAAATGAAAATACACAAACACAGATCCTTACATATACAGTCAAGCATTCCAGATGGCTAAAGGCAGGGGAAAATACTTATGTCCACAGGACAAAGACTTACAAATACAGACGCACAAAACATAAGTAGGCAAAACCTGTGATTCTGGCCAACTCACTTAATCTCCCTGTGCGCAAAAAATGAATGAATGTGTCCTTGTGCAGTGTAGCTGGTGCTCTCCAGTACCCTCGGGGCGAGTTCGCACTAGATAAAAGTGCACTAAATAAATACATATTTACAACCCACGTAGGAACAGAGATGAGTATGCATTTACTAACAGTGCTCAGGCACTCAGGCATACACACAATTACTCATACAAAATACACGTACAAAAGACGTTTACAGAAATCCATACAGGTAGGTTGGCACATTAATCCAGCCATGTACGTATAATACATTCACACACAACACACCGACATCTAAACAACCGATATCTTGACCCCCACACACAAATATGCAGGCAGAGAGGTATTCTAAGCTTTGTTAATATACTTACAAATGCATTGGTATTCAGGAATAAGCCACTAGAACGGGACAGACCGTTACAAACACTCTAACATTTGAGACAGTTTATTAAACCAGCACCGTGTAATCTTAGGGGCACAATGTTATGTTGTTCAGTGAACACATAGTTGTGGCTTCACAATTCGAAGTCTACATCTCCCTAATGTGGCTGTAGTGTACCGAGCCACATATATATCGTCTCCAAGGAAGATCTGCCTAATTGCATTTGACAGCGGCCCAAAGCAGTAAAGAAGAAAAGTTCATCATTGTTGAGCATTGCTTTGAGTTGTCACTCTGAGCAATGAACTGCAAGAGAAGTGAGGAGGACTTGGGTGCTGCACTGTGGAGTCATCTGCGTCACAGCTGACAAGCTCTTCCTACTGGAGGAAGAGAGCAGCATGCACAAACGGAAATGTGTACATCTAGATTTGGTAATAGAAACAAATCAACAATCAATTTCCTATAAAGCCTCTACTTACCCCTAACTATTGAGTCACTATCATTGGCACTGTACTTATATATATTTGATTGTATCTCAGCATTTCTTTAGCACTTTTCTACCTCTTGTCAAGGCCTCAACACACTCGCAGACCAGGGCTTAGTGGTGCTAATTCTGAGGGGCGTGTATAAATCAGGCAGAATTGTAGCCTTGGAGACACTTAAGAATATGCCAAACCTTATAGATAAATATGTGTATGGACAGACACCTGCATGTATGTATGTATGCATGTATGGATAAATAATTAGGTACCTGTAATGTGCTTGATTATGAAACTGAGGGGTTTTGATACCATCATGAACCACGAGGCCAGTGGCTGAGTGGTTTGTAAATGTCACCAGAACCTGTATGTGTATAGGATCATAGGACACACGTGCCAGTTATGCAATTTATTTATCTTACATGTTTATTATGGAGAGGTTAGCTTCAAAAATGTGTTTTCTTCAAAGTTCATTTAGGAATGTGTACTGTACTTATGTTTTGTATACATATAATGAATACATTGTTGATAAAATAATTGAAAGTGATTCGGGCCAGTGAATTTAGGCAGTTGGGTGTAGGCAGCATTTATAGCATAGTTATGTATGCACCATACTTATGGAATAATTTTCAGTTTCATAAAATATATATTTTTTCGAAATAAACACATATATTTTTATAATATATACTTGTGTGGTGTCCTTTCATTTGATATTACAGGATTGTGATTGGTAAAATAGCTCGCTTAACACGACCTCTTGAGTTAAGCCTATAAGGCTGTTTAGTCCATGTACTGCGCCCATGGAAAACATTCCCCATGTTGACAGCGGTACATCACTCTACTCTTCGGCCCTCTTCAAGAACCTCAGCGATAGATTGAAGCTGAAACTGCCCCCAACAAAAACAGAACATCAAAAATGAGCCATTCTTGCCACGTAACTGAGTAGCTTGATGATTAAAGCGTCTGACTTTCAATCTGAAGATTGGGGGTTCGAGTCCCTGCGTTGTCAGGTTCCATTTTAGCAATTGCAGAAAGTAGGTCAATGCGCAAGCGCATTGACCTAAAATGCGCGTGCACAGCATCAAATCGCCATCTGTTCCCCAGCAGCACTCCTCCCACTCCTTTGAAGTGAAGCTTAGCTTCACTTCAAAGGCCCCTGCTGCTTCACACCCTCATCGCCGCTCTCCGCATGTCGCATTTCTCCTCCCCCCTCCCCACAGCAATGCCCTCCGTCTTGTTTCCCTTTGCTGTTTTATCTTGTGGTCAGGTATAAATTGCATGCATAGTCTTGTATTTTTTTTGTTTATTTACATAGACATTATTAGTCTGTTCAGATCCCTGCAATCTGCAGGGCTTGCTTTGCAACGACGCCGGCCACAGAGGAATACTTGTTTCTTTTACTAGTTTGTTTGACTCAAATGTTTATTAAAACCGGGCACGATGTAGTGCCATCTGGTGGTCAAGTTGATGCTCCACGTGTTTTACTCGTACCTGTTTTCTACAAGATTTTTGCTCGTCATAAATCCGATTTGCTTCTTCTACAATCAAATTCACCCGATTACTTTGGCAGCGTGTAGTTTAATAACGTATGCGCCCATTGCCATATTAGAAATAATTGCACTGGTGCAAAATATAGAGTAACGCCATTATTTTTCTCTTTGTAATATGATAGAAAACTGCACATGCTCAAGACCATAGTACAATAATATATTTTGTACCAGGTCAAAGGGAAGGCTATTGACAGAGTAGGTAGCCACCACATCCACCATCACATCCACCGCCACATCCACCACACCCACCACCACCACATCCACCACCCCATCCACCACCACCACCACACCATCCACCACCGCATCCACCACCACCACCGCATCCACCATCACCACATCCACCACATCCACCACCACCACCACCACCATATCCACCTCCACATCCACCTCCACATCCACCTCCACCACCACATCCACCACATCCACCACCACCACCGCATCCACCACCACCACCGCATCCACCATCACCACCGCATCCACCATCACCACATCCACCGCATCCACCATCACATCCACCACCACATCCACCACCACATCCACCATCCACATCCACCATCCACATCCACCATCCACATCCACCATCCACATCCACCACCACCACATCCACCACCACCACATCCACCACATCCACCACCACATCCACCACCACATCCACCACACCCACCACCACCACATCCACCACCACATCCACCGCATCCTCCACCACCACCACATCCACCACCACCACATCCACCACCACATCCACCACATCCACCACCACATCCAACACATCTACCACCACCACAACCACCACTGCATCCACCACATCCACCACCACCACATCCACCACCACCACATCCACCGCATCCACCACCACCACCACCACATCCACCACCACCTCCACATCCACCATGACATCCACCACCACATCCACCACAACCACATCCACCACATGCACCACCACTGCATACACCACCACATCCACATCCACCACATCCACCACCACATCCCCCACATCCACCACCACATCCAACACATCCACCACCACTTCCTCCACCACCGCATGCACCACCACCACATCCACCACCACCACATCCACCACCACCACCACATCCACCACCACCACCGCATCCACCCCCACATCCACCACCACCACCACATCCACCACCTCATCCACCACCTCATCCACCACCTCATCCCCCACCACATCCACCACCGCATCCACCACACCCACCATCACTTCCACCACCACCACATCCACCACATCCACCACTACATCCACCACCACTTTCACCACATCCACCACCACCACATCCACCACATCCACCACCACCTCCTCCACCACCACATCCACCACCACCTCCTCCACCACCACATCCACCACCACCACCACCACCACCACATCCACCCCCACATCCACCCCCACATCCACCACCATCACCAACACCACATCCACCACCACCATATCCCCCAGATCCACCACCACCACATCTATATGTGTGTGTGTGTGTGTGTGGCTCTGTGTGTGTGTAGGTGCAAATGCAATGTTCTTGGATTTTCGTCACAATAAAATACACTGAACATAATCTTCACAAAAGTTATTTACAAACGTTTAAGCTATTGCCATTATAAATTACAATAAATTTTAAGTATTAATTATTTACAAAATTAAAAGCCATTGTTATTTGTAATATCAATACATCTAAGTCACGTAAATACAACACACATTGCATTGCAAATGCTATAGGTGTCACATTTGCGATTAAAACTATTGACATTGTAACTGACAAAGCTATTAATTTTGCTATTTTCAAAACCAACACATAAATAAAAAGTGTCATTTACAATACCAATCGCTCAAACTTTCCTAATGCGAGACCTATTGCATTTCCAATGCTTGTTAAATATTGTTATTGAATCTGATCTCAAATAACTTTTTTACAAAAGGAATTATGTATTATTATAAATATCAAGTAAATGTCGTTCATGAATATCTATGTCTTTGATAAAAAATAAATATATAAAAAAAGAAAATGAAATTGTGCTGAATAGTAATTGGCTCTAATGGTTTGGAGTTGGTCACCCTAATTTCTAACTGAAGGATCTTCTTGTAGGACCTATACACATGTTCTGGCAGGGTCTTGTTCCTCTCTTTCCGTTTGATTAACCCCCTTTTTCCTGCCCATCGGGTCGAGTTAGCGCCATACAAATCTGCAAAAAAATAACCGGGATGTGCCTCTTTAACAGAAGACCTGTCCTCTAGAAAGTAACTTTCAAGGCGCACAGTGAACCGTCTGTTAAACGTAGTAATGTGTTTGTCTCCCACGACAGTGACATGGAGTCACACAAGATTTAGATTTTGTTTTAATGTTGTTAAGAAAGAGTTTATTTCTTATCTTTTCCCAGGGCAGGCCGTGTTGGAGGCATCTTCGTATTCTTGACACTGTACAGTGCACCGACATCCATACTGCATGGATGTTAGGTTTTGGTGTCACTTCCTCTGGCAGGAATCTGCGCCTTATAAATCAAAATACAATAATTGTTGGTAGCACCCGCTGTTGAGCTATGAGATGACGCCCTACATCCAGCAGGTTTAAAAGCCCGGCAAAAAAGATAGTTGCCTTGAAACAACTTTGGAACAAATGGTGTTCTAGTATGCAAAGAATTCAAGTATTACTTCCAGCTTCAGAACACGTGAAATGTGTGTCCGATAAGCAATGGCCTGCAAAGAAGTCACTATTACAGAAATAGTGCATCCTAGTAGCATTTGTTATAACAACAATGCTTTCCATTCTGTTCTGAAGCCCACAGCAATTAAATGATCAAGTCCGCAAAAGTATCAATGTTGTTTTTAAATCCTGCAGAGGCAAGTTGCAATATAAATAAGGTTCCTTCTTTTCTATTTGTACTGATTTTTACAGATAAATACAGGCACAAAAATGTATTTTCATGTCTGTAGTTTTTAAATGTGGTTGAAAACGGAAATTGGAATGTTTTATATGCACAACCTTGATACTAAAATCTTCATGTTTTCATATAAATGTGTTGATTTATCATCTGTGGTTGTTCCCGATCATTGAAACCTATAAGGCATTCAAGCATGAATGCACATTTATCGGTTACATAAATGTGGAAATATACTAGTTTCAACTTCATTTATTTACAAAACCTAAAATATATATGAAAAAAATACAGCTAACATTAGCAAAAAATAAATATAGATGGAAATGTCCCAAAAATAAATACCTTAAAACTGGGAGCCCTAAATATAAAATACAACCTTTTCCTGAATGTATCCAAAATTCCTTTGAGGATGACTATTCTCCTAAATGTCTAAACTAATTATAGCAATTAGCCTGGCCTTGGTAGAGAAATCACGATCTTGAATGGACCACAAGAGAGCCCATGGACAGAGAACATAGCAACCAGTTTGTTACTGAAACACAAGGACAAGTAGTGCACAAAGTCTTGTTTACCTTGTGCAATGCTTTTAAATTGGTAACCTGTTATACACAATATCAGAGTTGTGCTGCTTTTGACTGACCCAGGTTTAGTTGAACAGCAGGATAAGGTTTCTAAAACAATTTGTGGATAAACTGTACCACTTTGAAGAGGCAGGATACGGTGATGCATCCATCCTGGAGAGAAAACCCACAAGGCAAGTGTTAAAGCAAATTCTACATCTATCTTACAATGTACTTGGAGAACACGATCATGGAGACGTTTGCTTTAGGCAGCAGAGGCATGCCTCTGCTTAGACATACATTTTATGTTCTAGCTTCACAATGTGAACATGGGCTTCTATGGGAATTCTCTACGGCGTATTATCAAGCCATTTATCGCCGCTTTAGCAGCAGTTTTCTGCTGCTAAAGCGGCGATAATGTTAACGCCGTGCTTGACGATATGCCCCAATGTACCTATCAGTGGGTTTGTAAAACACTCCTGTCTTGTGTCTACCAACCCCAGTGATAAGCGTGGCTCAAATCCACCTGAGCGACTTACCTCACTCATCTATCATTCTCATGTAATAAGCCAGACGGACAGTGGAGAAGAATAAACAAGGTATTTTATTTGGCCATAAGAATCATCTGCAGATGGGCCCCATCAGGTCTACACCCCAGGGAGTGCGCCGAGAGGACTGACCCATTCCATCATGACAATACATTATAACATAGCATGGCAGGGTAAAGCTACGCCCAGACTGGAAAAGTACTGGGCTCAGCAGAGGGTGAACAATGAACTCACACACCAGGCATCTGCACCTGCAAGGGCAACATTATTATCTTTACTCCAAGGCCACGGAGCCGAGAGTCTGCTTCTCCAGAGCATGGAAACATTTCTGCTCATAAAGGAGGGGGGAAAACTGTACCATGAGAAATTGGAGCTGCCGAGCTAATGTCAGCATCAGAAGTCTCTCTGCCATTGACAAGCTTCTCTCTCTTATAGAAGAGTGTACAGAAATGTCTATTCTGTAAACTTAACCAAGGGAAAGCAATGTACTACAACAGGTCTTCTAACATAGAAGGCAAAAATAAGACAAAAGCTTACACATTACAGAAACAATTATATCCAGCTGAAGCTTGCATATTACAAAAATAGCTCAGTGGGTTGTGGCACATGAATAATAAGCTGTAACTGCATATTGGTTAGACACATTAGGCTAACACATTCACAACATCATTAGAACATTCTGCAACAGGAAAATTACTATCCATCACCAGCAATGTTCTTAAGGTCAAGGAAGGCCAACTCTGTTCTATCCAATGTAATTCAGAACTTGAAGGTCTTGAAGGTGTTCAGGTGTTCTGATGTCTGCCGGTAGCTCGTTCCAGGTCTTGGCTGCAATGTGAGAGAAGGATCTTCCGCCTGCTCTGGCTCTGTGGATGTGCAGGGTTTCGGCCAGTACGAGGTTTGAAGATCGGAGGTTTCTTTTGGGTACATATTAGTTGATTCTGTTGTTGAGGTATTTGGGTCCGTTGTTGTGTAGGCATTTGTAGGCGGGAATGAGGAGTTTGAAAGTGACTCTTGTCTCCACGGGGAGCCAGTGTAGACTTTGTAGGTGTTGACGGATGTGTTCGTGTCGGGGGATGCCGAGGACGAGTTTGCGGAGTAGGGATTTGTTGATGCCGGCTTAGAGTGCATTTCCATAGTCCAGTCTGCTTGTGACGAGTGCATGGGCGACTGTCTTCCTTGACTCAGGGGGGTTCCACTTGAAGCTCTTGCGGAGGGTGTTGAAGCAGCTGGAGGTGACGGCGTTGAACTGTCGGTTCATAGTGAGTGATGAGTCGAGTACGATGCAGAGGTTCTTGGCTTGGTCTGAGGGGGTAGGTGGGCTTCCGAGGGCTGTCGGCCACCAGGTGCTGTCCTATGCAGAAGGGGTGGTACAGAGGATGAGGACTTCTATCTTCTCGGCGTTTAGCTTCAGGCAGCTATTGGTCATCCAGACTGCGATGTCTTGCATTCCTTTCTGGAAGTTGAGTTTAGCAGTGGTGGGGTTTTTGGTGAGGGAGAGGATGAGCTGGGTGTCGTCGGCGTAGGTTAAGATGTTAAGGCCGTGTTGTCGGACGATGGCTGCGAGGGGGCCCATGTAGATGTTGAAAAGGGTGGGGCTCAGGGATGAACCCTGTGGGACTTCGCAGGTGATTTTCGTGGGGTCAGAGAGTAAGGGTGGGAGTCTGATCCTTTTGCTTCTTCCAGTGAGGAATGATCGGGTCCAGGGCTGTTCCTTGTATGCCTGTGTCGTGTAGTCTGGCAACTAGTGTGCAGTGGGAGACGGTGTTGAAGGCCTCTAATAGGTAGAGTAGGATGAGGGCTGCGGAGTGGCCTTGGTCCAAGAGGGTGCGGATGACATCTGTGGCAGTAAGTAGGGCAGCCTCTGTGCTGTGGTTGCTTCGGAATCCAGATTGGGGCGGGTCGAGGACGGCATTCTCTTCAATGAATCGTGTCAGTTCCTGTTGACTGTTTTCTCTGCAACTTTGGCTGCGAAGGGGAGGAGCGAGATGGGCCAATAGTTCTTGAGGTCAGTGGGGTCAGCTGTGGGCTTCTTGAGCAGAGGTCTGACTTCTGCGCGCTTCCAGCCATCTGGGAAGGTGCCTGTTTTGAAGGTGGTGTTGATGGTGCATTGTAGTTCAGGTGCGATGGCAGCCGCGGCTCTGTGGTAGATGTGAGGGGCACGGGTTGCTGGCCAGAACTACCCAACCAGATTATAGACAGTAATAAAAAAGACACAATTCTCTATACCCAGGACATATTGTTTGGGGTCAAGGACAAGAAGTTTTCATGTTTATCTTGTCCTTGGGACAAGTAGGCCCAAACCTCTGCAGCACAAGCCCTTTGGCTGCCAGATTACACTACCACATTATGGACCAGGAAAGGGCATTGTCTGCAGTTAAGGTAATATTTGTGTCCATATGTTAATGCTGTTTAAAGTTGTATTTATGGATCATTAATACAAATCCTTTATTATTAGGGTGAGCGCTGTAAGAAAATGTAAGTTCAGACTGCAATACTGACAGTGGTGCCAGTATAAAAATGTGTACACACGTTTGTAAAGTTTACCAGTATAAGGCTTTGTATAATGCTTTCAGAATGCTCTCTGATAAGATGCAATTATATGCAAAATCTTGAAAGCAAGAATGATGATTCTTTGCTTTCAAAATAAAATGTTCATTAAAAAAATGCAACATGGAAATAAACGTTTTGCAAACCAACCTACTGTGAAGTTTTGGTACCATTTCTTTGAAGTATATTTGACCAAAATGTGTTGATGCATGCTAGTATTTCCCAAAAATATTCATAATGGAAAATCAGTGTGACCAGTTGCAACAAAATTATAGGAAACATGAAAACAAACAAGCCTTGACAAAGCCAATACGTATGACATTGGTGGTCAGCCTTTTGCTTATGTCAATGCGTGTCTTGTTTTGACATGGGTTTTGTAAAACCTTATTGTTGTGGGAGTGGCGGGACCCTCATCATTTTACAAACATTGGCAAAAGCAAAGATATTTTTTGTCTCAAAAACCACACATTGCCACAGTAGCTCCTGGGACAGAAAAAAACTACTTTGCGTGCAAATATGCTTGTTGTGAAAGAACATAATGCTGTCACTCACAGTGAAGCCAGCTGGTAGATAGAGAGAGCTTTAATTTAAACAAAATACCAGACCAAAATAGGGGCCCAATTCTTTAAGTCAGTCACAAAAGTGCTCCCACGATATATACGTCCTTGCCGTACTGCAGATTTACGGCTTTCATGAATTCACAATAATTTACTGAAGTATGTCAGGAAATCATAGTCCTAGAATATATGTGTGTGTTGCATTTTAGCACTGGCAAATTGTCATGTGTAGATTTCCTTAAACAAAAAGAGAGGTAGGGAGAGTCGGTGTGACACTCTTATTCCCCAGTTATGATCAGTCAACAAAAAAAGAGTGCCCTATGGTTTATTTTTGACCACTTTTACGGAGCAAAAAAGAAAGTATAACACACAGCCTGATTTAGGGTGTTTTTGGAGAAAGCCCTCACTCACCACCTGGTGATGACATGCTTCATCATTGGGCTCCACCAAAGAGACCGAATGCCTCTTTGGTGTGCTACAACGCCAGGTCTACTGCGGAGCCGGTAGGTGGGAGTTAAGGCGTGTTTTTGTGCAAAACTAAGCTAGTGAGTGATGAGGGAATAAAAATAGTCTGTAGTGTATCAACCGGAACTTTATTCTATGATCACTAAAGACAGTATTTAAAAACAATGTGTATGGAAGCAGTCCACATTTAGTTGAGTGGTAGTTTCCTAGGTATCAGTCGACATGTTTCTTGCCATGAAACTGGTGTAAATTTACCGGGCAATTCTTCAGGACTAGAAAGGTGTATTTAAACCCTGGTGGTATGGGCGCACTAAGGCCCACCCTTACCTAGGGACGTGAAAGTGAAAATAAAAAAGTGAAAAAGTGCAAAAAGTAGAAAGACAGGTCAGTCTCCTACATTACTCCAGGTTTTGGAGGCTTCGACTTTACGATTTCTGCACCTGAAAGTGAAGGGACAAAGACATACATGTATAACAAAACAAATATTTAGTAGTTGTTCTGATGATAACCGTAAGTCTATAGTGCTCCAGAAGTGGTTCAGAGACAATGGTGGTGCGACATAGCCATATCGTTAACACCCCCTTAGCCCCGGGGTTTTACTTGCTAATTAGAAGGAAGTGCTACGTGCTATTTAGTGGTACGAGTTAGATGTGTTGGTTGGTTAAAAAACGGAAAATTACGATATGCAATCAAATTAATGGTACAGGTTGATTGCATCAATAAAAACATGGTTAAAAAAGTCTCACTTTTCGGTGTTTCAGATTGACACCATGGGTCACAGGAGGGGGCAGGGAACGTAAATGGCACACCCTGCGCGTTTGTCAGAAAAGGGAAGGAAAACATAGTCAGTCAGTAGCAATTAGTTTGGTACTTAGCTCTGTGTTGAGGTTGTCGTTGAATCGGAGGTTCTACTCGCGCCCTCGACGCTCGG
This sequence comes from Lissotriton vulgaris, assembly GCF_964263255.1. Taxonomy (NCBI): domain Eukaryota; kingdom Metazoa; phylum Chordata; class Amphibia; order Caudata; family Salamandridae; genus Lissotriton; species Lissotriton vulgaris. Next base: position 770,817,987 of record NC_141685.1, on the reverse strand, counting down.
CACCCTCAGTGTTACCTGCATCACCCTCTACTGGACCCCGACGATGTGGAGACGGGGATTCTGTGCTGTATATGTATCAACGGTACAAAAGGGGGTGGTGATGGACGGAGCATCTGAACCAATAAAACACTCACACCCAGTCAAAAGATCTGGGTTTGATCCATCACCGTTCTTTAGCCCACTCTGCCACCCCAGTTCAGACATGGCTATATGCAAATCAGTCTGACCCTGTGCCTCATGGGAACAGTCTAGCCCGAACTGCCAAGCCATGCCTTCCCTGGACCGGAAACAAGCTTCCGAGGACCGGTTTCTGGCATTCCAGCCGTCTTCAGCCCGGCTTGCTTGAATCCAGTGGCAAAGTGAGCAAGGGACTCATGTCTGAGCATACCCTGCCACACTTATGGCGGCCAAAGCGGTACAAAAGGGAGTGGTGATGGACGGAGCATCTGAACCAATCAAACACTCACACCCAGTCAAAAGATCTGGGTTTGATCCATCACCGTTCTTTAGCCCACTCTGCCACCCCAGTTCAGACATGGCTATATGCAAATCAGTCTGACCCTGTGCCTCATGGGAACAGTCCAGCCCGAACAGCCAAGCCAGCGGTTATGGATTAAACTCAAGATCTTGTGACTGGGTGTGAGTGTTTGATTGGTTCAGATGCTCCGTCCATTACCACCCCCTTTTATACCGTATATGTATCAACGGCAGCGAGGTGAGGATCTCTTCCGGGGTGGGAGTGGTCAAGGGTGGGGCTCGGGGTGGCGCCATAGCTTGAGCCAATAGCCGTCATGTGACGATTTCGCTACGTGAATAGCATCTGGTTGCTAGGCAACCTACAGCGTCTGGGTGGTTGTTAAGCTTAAGGTATGTTACCGACGCAAAAGTTGGGAGGTAGAAGGCTAAGGGGTTGAATCCGATTAACAGTTGTTTGCTCCCAGAGTTGTGTTTAGTTAAGTATTTGAGAGATTGGTGAATGGTTTGCACCTTTTTGACTTCTATGCAGTAAATGCCATTTCATGCGGGGGCTGCTTTAGTACCGTGTTTGCTGAACAACTTGTTAGGCTCACACAATGTCTACTTCATCACAGCATTCCACGGGATATCATCATTAAGACCGATAAGATGGGTACCAAGCCTGTAGACCCACCTCTGTTCCTTTTTAGGTCGAGCTCTCTCGACCTATTGTGATTGAGTTCCTCCTCAAGGGACGTAGAGGGGTGCACGCGCAGCGATTCAGGAACGTGAATGCGCACGTACAGGCATACGCACATCTCTTGCTCCACTTTCACACTCACGAAACACACACACACACACACACACGCACACACACTCGCACACACACTCACACACACGCAGACACACCCACACGTGCCAAGCCCCACTTACCGCATCAGTGGCTTCAGCCGCCACTCCTGACACCACCGGTCCTCTGGCCATCCACTCCATGGGCGCGGGCTTCTCGCAAAGACGGAAGTCCCGCCCCACGACAGCCGTGAGCGTGCACATCCCGAAACCGGAAGTTCGGGAGAGTGCACCTTCACGGCTTGTTAACACTTGCCTGGGAAAATATGTAGTCAATGGAGCGTTTCATCTGCACGTTCTTGCACAGTTTATGGATGTTAGAAACTAATTGCTGAACTAAGTTTACTAAGCACATTTGTATTGCCTGCACTAATACAGACATGCCAACCCTCCCGATTCAGACTTGAGACTACCGATTTCAAGGTTAGTCTCCCGCCTCCCGATTCCTGCAAGCAAAAACCCGATTCCTAGGGGGTTTTAGCTGACAGGGTTTGGTATTGTGTAAGGTGCAGAGTGGCGATGCAGGTGCTCTAGAAGGGGTGAAAAACCAACAAAGCGTCATTGACAAGGCAATGGTCTTTTAAAGACGTGTGAAGTACTGGGGCGGCTGTGTGTGCGCGGGGAAGCTGTTACAGCTCGGGCTGCCACACAGGAGGGGGAGGAGGAGTGCATGCACTGCCAACAACCTGCCAGGCCAGTGCACAACACTTGCATCACCCTTTCTCTGCCTGCCATTGCGCTCCGTGCATCTGAAAGTTAAAAAAATTACGTGCATTTTTGTTTCAAATGTCCGATCCTGCAGCAGCCACTTGCAAAGCCCATACATGCTGTTAACCCGATTCAATGCCCCATTCTCCCGATTTTTTTTTTTAATTCTCCCACTTTGCTCTTCTGAAATGTTGGCATGTATGCTAATAGAGAGCTGTTATCATTTGTTTAAATTATGTAGCTTAATGGGGTCAGTCCGCTGCTCCATGTATGCGGCTGCTGGTTTCCCAACTGGTGCACTCTGCAATAGTTAATATTTCACGCTACTTTCCATCTTCGACTAAAGGTTTGCGTGCTAGATGTTAAAATAAAATAACATTACTAAGTATAATGCAAACCATGAGGCCTTTTTTGGTGTAAGGGCCGTTAGAGTCAATTATGTTATGCCAAATCACCTGCTGTCTTCCATACCGGTAGCGCCGCTCCACGAACACGGTTCTCTCAGAAGGCACAGGCCAGCTGTGACAAGGCTTGCAGTCACGGCCTCGCATCAAGAGCTTGGGTCACAGTGGTGATTCTGCTATCATTACAAATGACTCTGCGCAGTGAGCCCGGTTCCCGCACTGCATGTAGTACTAAATAGAACAGGCAAGAAAAAGCTTCAGTGACTGCAATGAGTGGGTCCACTACTGTTTCACGTATAGACATTACAGCTGAGGTACGTGTTTTTCATGTTGGGGGCTCACATCCTTCTGTTTCTGGCCTGGGTCCCTCGTGGGACAGAGAGCCGGCCCTGGAATCTACACTAATTCTCTACATGTTGACTTAATTAATTGCCAGCAGTAAGAAGGACCCAGGGGGCCAGTGTGGGCGAGGCTGCTAGGGCATCTGCCTTTTAGTAAGTAAGCCAACTTACTTTGGATACTGTTGATAAATAACATTGATGCTTCAATCAATCTGGGTTGCCTGCGGCCCCTGTCCTGTGGTGTACAGACTCTAAAAACTTTGCAGGCTCCTCTGTTCAGTTTTCAGCTGCCTGCCGTTAGTATACTTAAGTTCATGTACTTTCTTAGTTTCTCGTTGCTCAAATGGGTGTAATTTCTGATATTATTTGTATGTCTGAATTGCTTGTGAGAAGGTGTCACTCATATTCGTTAAAATGTCCCTCATATTTACACTGAACCTGTGAAAATGTCGTACTTAGCAATCTGAAACCTTGACAGCTATGACCTTAAAGGCAGTCTCAGTAAAGTGTAGCCTGTAGTTCTCGTGTCTTATCTCACTACGTTCGAGTCAGTTTGCTAATATGGGGCTGCCCGGTTTCTGCTGCAGTCAGGCAGAAGCAAAGATGTGTGCCGTGGGTAGTAAATCTTTCTGCAACATGTAAGGTATAACCTTTTTTTAAATGTAGGACTTACTGCATTAGTCGTGGGACTTGATACTATTTTAAAAACTAACTCGGTGGTGCTCATTTTAGTTTTCTTCTAAATTAAGTCATGAAATGAGTGATTCTCATGTTGTATTAAATTCTTTGCTACTAGGCATTAACTTACTTATTTTATGCCAATAACACAGTTCTCATAACCAGAACATCCAATGTCCTCCAAACTTTGCTGGATGCCTTTAATACATGTATGACCAATCTGGGCCTCAAGACAAATAGAACAAAGTCTTTTATAATTAAGTGTGGCCCCTAGATTACTAAAACGAGGACATTTGTTTTGGGTGACTCAGAGATTATACAAGTTCTCCATTTAACATTTGTATGTGTGCTTTTGGGTGTCATTTTAATTGAAAATGTATTTTAAGAGTTAGGTTCTTGCAATTTAAAAGGTCAGTTGATGCAGTTTTTAGATTTTCTGAAAGATTGGGACGTAAACCAGCGAAGGGACTTCTATGTATTTTTAGAAGTAAGTACCACGCTGTTGCCATTTTTGGGGCTGGGGTAAGGGGATATTTCAACCCCAATCGTTTACAGATTATAGACAACACATTTTTGAAAAGGCTTCTCCCAGTTCCTCATTCGATGTCTGCAAACGTCTGTCTTAAACGAGTTCAGTTAGGATTTATAGAAGACCATATTCAGCTGCAGCCCTTGTTACTCATTCTTAAGGTATGGAACAACCCAGCGGCCCATTTTTGTAGGTCCATGCTGGACGATTGTCTAATCCTGGATAGGGTTTTAGACATTTCGTGGTTCAAAAATATAAAAGACACTTTTGAAATGCAAGGCATTCCAAAATACTTTCATTTGGCGGACACCCTTACTGTTAGTGTTATACCTAAAGTGAAAGAGCTTTACACCTAAAATATTAATATTACCCGTTCAACAAGCAGGGTAGTTGACCTTAAAGGCAGTCTCAGTAAAGTGTAGCCTGTAGTTCTCGTGTCTTATCTCACTACGTTCGAGTCAGTTTGCTAATATGGGGCTGCCCGGTTTCTGCTGCAGTCAGGCAGAAGCAAAGATGTGTGCCGTGGGTAGTAAATCTTTCTGCAACATGTAAGGTATAACCTTTTTTTAAATATAGGACTTACTGCATTAGTCGTGGGACTTGATACTACTTTAAAAACTAACTCAGTGGTGCTCATTTTATTTACTTCTAAATTAAGTCATGAAATGAGTGATTCTCATGTTGTATTCAATTCTTTGCTACTAGGCATTAACTTACTAAGCTATATTACTGGCATTCTAGACTACATTTTAATGATGTGTAGAACCGCAACAGTCTTCATTATTTCTTGTTAGATCTCGTCCTCGAGACCTATTGCTGCCGAGATGCCGCTCAAGGGAGACAGACCGGGGCACGCGCGGCAATTCGGGACTGTGGACGCACACGCAGACGCAGACAGACACACACACACACACACACACACACACACACACACATCCCCTCCCTCTCTGCCCCCCCCTCCACCACCCCCCCACTCACTGGGCTATTTCGGCGAGTCCCTCCGCAGCGGTTCAGTCTCAGCAGCAGGCAGAGTCGGTGGTCGGCGTGTCTCCTCCGGTGATCTTCAGCTTGCGCCGCGACAGCTGATGTGCACACTCACGGCACTGCGTCTCGTGCGCTCTCACCGCGCTGTTTCGCGCCCGGCGATCCTCAGCTTGATAAGGTATTTGTCTGAAAACTGCAATCCACTTTGAAGCAGGGTTCTTTTCTCTCCGCCAGGTACTTCTGTGGAGTGATCGATGGGTTCAACTAGAGCAGCGAGTGTTTCTGATCAAGGGGAGCTGCGACGTGAAGGTGAATTGTCAGCTGCTATGCGGTGCTTTGATGGGATAACCTAAATTCACATCTTTGCATAAAAAGCACTTAGTTAGGGAGAGCCTCATATCCTCGTTGAGCGCAAATCCAAATAAACTGCTTCTCGTCAAAATGCAGTTTCTTTAGGATAACAGGGCATGACCCCTCCATCGTCAAAAATGTTTTTTTTTTTTGTTAAACTTTGGGTTGTTATGAGGTTTGAAGAATATTCTGAGTTCGTGTTGGCAGTGTCTGTGCCAGTGCTGCCTGACTACCGTGAGCACCTGCAGCACAGAGGAAAACGTTTGCTGCTTTCTGACCCTTATGTCAGTAGCACTGCTAGACTTACCTTGCTTGGCAGCCATGCTTCCCCACTTCACATCCGAACGTCCCCCGGGTACGCTGCGTGCCTCCGCTTTCGCGCTAGTACATCTGAGGAAGACGCGACCTGCTGATTGGCTGAAGCCCTGTTGAATTCCCCCTCCCACTGTTATCTCCTGATCACGTGATTACACAGCGTCCTTTGGATGTGTGTTTTGAGGGCAGGCGAATGCAGGTTTCTGTTTGTGCAGACCGGTGGTAAACCGTGTGAAAGCACAAGCTTCAATAGGTCTCCGGGGCGGCCTTTCCCGGGAGCGAAGGTTGAGCAGGTAGCTGGAGAACTCGCTGTGTGCTGCCAGCTTTGTAACCTTAGATGTCACGACAGAGGCAGAACATTGCAGCGTATCGTGTCTGTGCTCAGAAGGGACAAGCGTGCATCTAAAAATGCCAAGGCCAATGTTTAACTTTGCTGGAAATATTCCATCTTCGGGGAAAGGCAGTGTTTTCAACTATAACTCGGAGCAAGAACGGAACAGCAACTTCCCAGAAGTTGTTACTCCTAGGGGTCTGTCCCTTCAGAGCGCTGTTAGGTAGTACAGAGTATAAATGTAGAGAACGGTAAGAGTACAGTAGGTGTTAGGGTTATAGACAGATATTTTTAATTGTAGTTCTTGAAGTTCAGTTGAAGGTAATAAGCAGTAGTGTGGTTTTCAGACCCTCATACATGCCAAGGTTTTATAACCGAGAGCATGAAAAAATCTAGTGCATGTATTCTTCCATTGACTTCTATTGAAGTAAAGGCAAGTTCAGGCGGGCTACAGCTACATCAAGCCATTTTGGGCTTGGAAAATCTAGAGAATCCAGCCTGATTTGGGTCTGTTGGCTCGTTTTACTGCTTGTTCTTGTTTTTTTTTTGCATCATTAGGCTGCCTGCCGGAGGAGACCGGTCTTGACACCAAGCGCATTCAAATTCGCTGCACAGCGGAAGTGCTCCAGACAACTGCATAGCGACACAACAGCTAGTCACTTGCACTGCTGTTGTGGTGTTCCCGGGCTTGCCATGCATGCGGACTCTTTCTCCAAAGCCTCACGGATAAGTTCGCTGTGGCATCCTAACTAAGGAATTAAAGCAAAGAGAGTGAAGGGGAGGGGTGATGGTTTGGAGGGGTGAGACTGAAGAAAGAGAGGAGGTTCGCACAGAGCCCCCCACCCCCCTGTGCTCCGAGGACCCCGGACTCCTGCCCTTTTGAGCTGTCCTCATCAACAGTGGCAGATCTGCTCAGATCCGTGATCCAGGAACAAGCGCCCATCCGGATCCTAGGGGGCCGCACCATGGGGGCACAGGTATAGAAAACTTGACTCTCTAATACTCACTATACTCACTACTACTCACTCTAGTCCTCTCTACAACTCTCTACTACTCACTACTACTCACTAACTATTAATCACTCTATTACTCTCTAGTACTCACTCTACAACTCTACTACACACTCCCTACTATGCACTCTCTACTACTTACTCACTATCACTCACTCTACTACTAGGTCTCGCATTTTCAAGAGATTAAGCTATTGGCATTGTAATTGACAATGCCATTTAGTTATCTGTTTTCAAAACCAATACATAAATAAAAATGTTGTAATTTACAATGCCAATAGCTCTAACTTTTGCAAAGGCGAGACCGTTGCATTGTAAATGCTTGTTAAAGAGGCGACTGTTTATGTTGTTGCCACTGTTTAAATGTTCAATTATAGTCCAGTGTAAATCATTGGTTGTATGGTTCTTTTCCAGGAAGTGGCTGCTCATTTTGGTTGTTAGTTTCTTGCATCTGATGTTTGAACGATGTTCACAGATTCTCTGCTTCACTTTTCGGCTCGTCATGCCTACGTAGCGTAGGTCGCAAGGACATGTTATCAGGTAGATCACGTTTTGTGAGTTGCAATTTGTGTGGTCTCTCTGTGTCCATATCTTTCCAGGTTCAAGGTCGAGCGTTTTGGAGCATCCAGTGAGGTGGCAAACACTGCAATTGGAGCAGGGAAAATGACGAGTGATTTTTGGTAGATTCCAGGTATCCGTGGTTAACCTCACTGTATCCGTGACAGTGATTTTAGGTCGTGTGTGGACTAGTGCATCTCTTAGGCTGCGTCCTTTTTTGAAAGAGAACAAAGGTTTTTCCCAAGTTTTGTTCGTGCCGGATAGGATTCTCCAATTTTTGTTAATGGACTTTTTCATATAGTTAGATAGAGTACTATATGTCGTCACACATGTTAGTGGTATTTCTTTAGGATTATTTACCTTGTCCTCCAAGAGAGCTTCACGTGGCTGATTACGTGCTCTTTTGTAGCCCTTATTTAGTGTTATCATTTGGTAGCCTCTAGATTTGAGTTTATCTGTCAAGTCGACAGACTGGGTTTTGAAGTCTTGTAGGTTAGAGCAGTTGCGTCTTAACCGCAAATACTGACCGTACGGTAGATTTTCTTTCAGTGGACGAGGATGAAAGCTCGTGAATTCTAAGAGGTTATTCCGAGAAGTTGGTTTGTGAAAAGTCTTTGTGGTGAGTCTGGTTCCCGTGACATTGATTGTTACTTCAAGAAAAGTAGCTTCAGTCTTGCTGGTTGCAAAAGTAAATTTGAGGTTTCGATCCAGAGTATTAATCCAGGTTAGGAAAGCCTGTAGCTGTTCGTCATTGCTGGTCCATATTACCAGGACATCGTCGATATAACGTCTCCAGACGTGGCGAAGGGGCAGTCTGGGTGTAAGACATGTTTGGCCTCAAAGTCGGCACCGTAGAGGCCAGCTACACTGGGGGCAAATGTGCTGCCCATTGAAGTACCAGTGCATTGTAGGAAGAGTTTGCCTTTGTAGGAGAAGAAGTTCTCTTTTAGTGCAAGTGTGGCACAATTTAGAATGAAATCCTTTGAAGCTTGGTATTCCCAGGTAATAGAGTTGAGAGCAGACTCCAGGACCTTAATGGTATCGTCCTGGGGAATACTAGTATAGAAGCTCTCGATATCGAGTGTGACCAAAGTGACTGTATATCCCGTGAGGTCAAGGTCTTGGAGTACCTGTAGAAGATTATTTGTGTATTTAAGTTAGGCTGGGGTGCTTTGGACTATTGGCTTCAGGTAATAATCACAGAAGCGTGATAGAGGCTCGAGTAAGGAGCCTATGCCAGAAGCAATAGGTCGGCCTGGGAGGGGCATTCGGTTTTTATGTGTTTTTGGCAATGTATAGAAGTACGGGACTATGCTTTCATTGGTGCTTAGAAAATCGGCCTCATTCTTGGAGATTTCTCCATTTTCTTCGGCTCGTCTGACTAGTTTGCAGATCCGAATTCAAAGGACTTCTGTTGGGTCTCTAGGCAAAGGAAGATAATTCTTCTTATCATCTAAAAGGATTTGACAAGCTCTTTCATAGTCAGGGGTGTTCTGTATTACCAGACCTCCACCCTTATCTGCTGGCTTGATTGTAATGCTCTGGTCATTTTGTAGGGCCTGCAGTGCATGGTATTCTGCGGTGCTGAAATTGTGGTAGGTAGTGGGGTCTTGGTAAGTTTCCAGATCCTCAAACACTGCCTGTTCAAATGCAGTTATCACTGTTGGGATTGTATGGGGTGGTGGGGTGAAAGTGGATTTTAGTCTTAATCCAGTGTCACCTTTTCTTGTGCTTTCATTAGGATCTTCTTTCCCTTCAAAGAATGCCTTGAGCTTTAGCTTCCTGAAAAATGCAGCAAGCTCGCAATGGAGCTTAAATTTATCTGGACGGGTGGTCGGGACAAATCCCAGGCCTTTTTCTAGGACCCTGGTTTCGTCTGGGGACAGGATTTTATCCGAAAGGTTGGTTATCAGGCTTAAAGACCGCCCACTCCCGGTTGCTGTTCTTTGTTCCGAGTGTGGTTGCTCACCGCATCGTTGTCTTCCCATGACACTTGGTTGGACCCTCTTCTCTTCCCTCTTCCTCTCCGGCCCTGTTCTAAAAAAGGCTGGTGGTACTGATGTTGGAAGTTGGGTGGTGGCATAAAGTCAGGGTTCCAACCCATCATTGGATATGGTGGTTGATGGAAGGGGAACTGGTGGCTCATTCCTGTCATCTGCGGTGGTAGTGGCCTTCTCATTTGCTGGTTTTGATACCCCTGTCGGCCTCTGTTATTGCGGTTTCCTCTATTGCCCCGTCTTCTGCCTTGTTTGACGGACCCATTGCTGGAACCACTGCTGTTAGATGAGTCATCATCTGATGGATCAGTATTACTGGGGTTCCTTGTGGGCGGTGTGAAGGAGGCCGCTGAGTATGGATATACTTTCTCAAATTCGAATTTTTTAAAAATCATTTTTGAATTTGGTGACTTTGGCTTGCATAAGATTATCCTTATACTCATTTAATTCTTTATTTATTTCATCCAGTTTTTTCTTGTAACCGGTGATAGTTGTTTTGTATTGAGACTCAGTTTCTTGAATCTCAACAAGAAGGGTTTCAGAAAGTCTTAAGGCTGTTTTGATAATTAGAACGAGCCAGTCGCGGGTGCAGTGCCACGCGATCATGGCCCATTCCTTTCGGAAGACGGCATCGTTCAAGAAAATGCGTGGTGCATTGGTAACTAATAACCCTCTCGGGCCATATTTTTATGTTTAAAGTATTTTATTGAAAGAGTACAAAGATAGAAAAAGACATTCAAGTAATGGCATCAGTGCTATGCACCAGGTAGCCCATCTCAAAGTAGCGCCAGGTACCCCACGATTGAAGTAGGGGCTATGTTGGCTCTGCTCCCGAGTGCGTAACATGAAACAATACCCTGAGGTAGGAATAAACCCTCTGTACCCTTCCCATTTTGAAGAAACTACCCCCCCCCCAACTCCCTCCCTCACCCTACCCCCCCCACCTCCCTCCTTTCCCCCATCCAGTGCCTTGTTCAGCCGAACGTACATTTCTCTGCCCCCACCCCTCCCCCCTCGTGCTTCCGGACCCGCTGGGTGTTAAGCAGTGTAATCTATCGGTGGTGTAATTCTCAGTAATATCAGGTACCTTGGACAGGTTAGTTCCCTGAATTCAGTGGCAAGTAGTGCATGGAATGGCTGCCACAGCTCCTCAAATTGTTCCACCTCCCCAGCCATCATGAGTGACAATTTCTCCATGCCCAGGACATGCCACAATCTGTGCAGCCAACCTGTAGTGGAAGGGACAGTGGTCGTGCGCCAGTGTATTAGGATGTTTTGAACCGCTGAGCCCAGCGCAATGGCAATTTGTCTACCCCTGCGGGATTTCAATGGGTACATCAACCCGTTAGGGAGGCCCAGTAGGACGTATGCTGGAAGGCGGGGCAACTCTATCTCAAAGTGAGCATCGATCTCGTCCAGCACCTCCTTCCAGTAGGGATGTAATAGCGGGCACTCCCATAAGACATGTGTCAGTGTACCTGGTTGCCCACACTCCCGCCAACAGGTGTTCTCAATATGCCGATTCATCTCATGCAACCGTTTTGGGGTATGATACCAGTATGTAGATACTTTGGTAAATGTTTCGGTGAGTCCTATATGATATGCGGAATGCCGTGCGCGATACGAAATCTGGTCCCACTCTTTATGGCTCATTGTCCTGCCCAGCTCTCTGTTCCAACTCTCTCTACCAGGATTATGAAAGTGGAAGGGAGGGGGTTGTAACATTTTTATAGAGATCCGTGATGAGTTTTGCATCTGAGGTGCGTGTCACCAACCATTTCTCGTACGGCAGCAGCTTCCTGTCTGCCGATTCTCTCACCTGCGGCTGTAGAGCCCAGTGTTGCACCTGCCAGTAGCGGATCCTGTCTGTTTCGGACAACCGGTAGTCCTCTTTGAGACTCTGAAAAGAGAGGACCCCGTCCGCCTCGTACAGTTGGAAGAGAGCCCTGCATCCGGCAGCACGCCAATGCGTGAAGGCTCCCGGTTCTGTCCCGGGCGTGAAATCCGGGTTGTCTACAATAGGCGTATACGGAGAGGGGAATGTGGTGAGATCGTGAGTCTTGTTGGTGGCGTCCCACACCCTTAGCGGGACCCGCTTAACTAAAGACGCGTAGAGGTTCGGAGGGCGGTGCGCTCTACGCAGGAAGGGCACCTCCTGTAAGGGACGGCCCGCCACCGCCTGGTCCTGGAATAGCCAGTGCTTGTCCGACTCCCACCTGCTCCATTCCACCAGATATCTCAGCTGCGCTGCTTGAAAATATTTGCGTAGGTCTGGGATACCCAGTCCCCCAGACTCCGGAGCCAACGTAGAGAGGGCCCTCTTCATCCGAGGTTTGCGGCCCTGCCAAACAAAGCGGGATAAGTCCGCATGTGTCTGCTGGATCCATCCCTTGGGTAGTTGCAGCGGCAGTGCCCGGAACAGATACAAGATCTGGGGGAGGACCGTCATTTTGACCGCAGCTACCCTACCAAGCCAGGATATCAAGCCTTTACCCCATCTCCCCAATTCCTCCTTGATCTTCCTACCCAGGGCCGCATAATTAGCAGTTACCATTGCCTGCAGCGTAGGTGCCAGCAGGATACCCAAGTACTGGACTTGGCGGGCTGACCAATGCATGGGGAAGAGTCCCTGCAACTCCTGTCTTGTTGCAGATGTCAGAGAGATGTCTAGTGCCGCTGATTTCCCCATGTTCATTTTGAATCCTGCCACTCTTGAAAAGGCCTCCAGTTCGCCAATGCACGCGGGCAAGGCACGCCTCGGGTCTTCTAAAGTCAGTATCACATCGTCCGCGTAAAGGCTGACCGTGTGAATGTACACTCCCATCTTCACGCCGGTAGCGTCCGGGTTCTGCCATATTCTCTGGGCGAATGGCTCAATGTACATAGCGAAAAGGAGTGGGGATAATGGGCACCCCTGTCTAGTGCCTCGCTCAATGCTAAATCTCTGAGAGTTACAGCCATTCACCCGTACCACTGCCGACGGAAACCTGTAGCAATTAAACACTAAGGAACGAAATTTCTCGCCGATACCCATCCTCTCCATTACCCGCTCTAAATAAGGCCAGTGCACCCGGTCGAACGCCTTTTCAGCGTCGACCGATAACAGCATTCTTTCCCCGGGGACCCGAGAGGCCTTTTCCAAGATATGTACCACTCTCTTGGTGTTGTCCACCGTCTGCCTCCCGGGTACAAAGTCAGCCTGGTCTGGTTCCACCAGACCCGGCAGGTGGAGCGCCAGTCTAGCCGCAAGAATCCCTGTGTACAGTTTGAGGTCAACATTTAAAAGGGAAATCGGTCGGTACGAGCTGCATTGGGTCCGGTCCTTTCCCGGTTTGGGTATGACCGACACCGTGGCTTGTAAGAGATCAGGTGGGATAGCCCCCGGTGTGGAGAAGGAATTAAACAGCCTAGTCAAGATGGGCGCCAGCGTGGCACTGAATGTTCTATAAAAGAGTGCGGTGTAGCCATCCGGACCAGGGGCCTTCCCATGTTTGAGTCTAGAGATGGCAGTAATCACCTCCTCGACCCGGATCTCTCTTTCTAGATATTCTGTTTGAGACGGTGCTATGGACGAAAGGGTGACCGTGTCCAGGTAGTCCTCCGACTCCTGCGCCATCGGGCTCTCCCTTGCGTATAGTTTGGCATAAAATCGACGGAAGGCCTCAGCTATCTGAGTGTCATCTGTAACTGTCATGCCATCGCCCACCGCAATCTCTTTCACCCGGTGGCGTTCGTGAGCCACCCTGAGTTTGTTTGCTAAAAGGCGACCACACCTATCTCCCCCGTGTAATAAGCGTGCTTCAGCCGCAGCGCCGCATATTCTGCCCTATCCATGTCCAAGGACGACAGGAGTTTCCTCGCTGCCTTCAGCTGCCTCCAGATCCTGGGGGCCCCTGTGCGGCGATGCACCTCTTCAAGTTCCCGGACTTTTTGCGTGAGTTCGTCCCGCTTTTGTCGGCGTACCCTGTTCTCCGCCGAGGAGATCGCAATGAATTCTCCCCTCACTACCGCCTTAAGTGCCGCCCACTGGGTCGCCAATGAAGTGTCAGCGTTATCATTGTGTGATTGGAATTCCCTGATCGCACCCATAACGTGTTGCACAACTGCTTCTTTATGCAAGAGAGTGTCTCTGAGGCGCCAAACCCCGCGGGGAGCCCGGTCCGCCGGCAGAGAGAAGTTCCCCGGGACCGGCGCATGATCTGATAGGGAGATGACTCCTATCTCAGACGTCGTGGCTAAATCGTGGACCGGTCCGGTAACTATAAGGTGGTCCAATCTGGCATATGTCTTGTGTGCGTGTGAATAGTAAGAGTAGTCCCGATCTGTGGGGTGAAGGTGGCGCCAGAGATCGTGAAGATCCAAGTCTGCCAGTTGGGTCTTTCCTGCCTGCGACAGTTCACCAGTCTGTGGGGAGCGCTGAGCTGACCTATCCACAGCTGAGTCAAACACCATATTTAAGTCTCCTCCCAAAATAATGTGTCTGTCTGGGGATGCTGTTATGTCCACTAACGCTGATCGAAGGAAGCGGTCCTGATGCTCATTCGGACTGTATATCGTCCCAATGGTAAACGTCAAGGCCCCTAGTTTGAACCTGTGCGCTAAGAGTCTCCCCTTCTGCTCTGCAAACTTATGTAGAACCTCTCCCCTGAAGGACTTAGACACTAAGATCACTACACCAGCTGTTTTGGTGGTGTTCGATGAGAAGAACTGCGTGGGAAATATGCGAGATCGCAGTCTGTGGCAGTCACGTGTGAGCAAGTGAGTCTCCTGGAGGAGACAGATATCCGCCTGCGTGTCCTCCAGCAAGGACAGAACCGCCCTCCTCTTAACGGGGTTGTTAAGCCCCTTGACATTAAGGGTCACTACCTTAAGGGTCGCCATGGTGGATCAGAACAATGTGATAGAAGCAGTGGATCAATGTCATAGAGGGGCTGCTCGTGGGCCAAGCAGCCACAGATGCCCCGGCGGGGCACTACGGATGCATCAAGAGCACTGGACGGACTGTACCTACCCCTCCCCCAACCCAACTCCCAACCCCATTGTCCCACAACACCCCAACTCTCCCCTCCCCCACACCCAACCCCCTACCCCAACTCCCCCCTCCCGCCCCCACTCCCCTACCCCAAACACCTTCGGAAGAATTGTCCCAGCCATGTCCTAACCGGACAAGTCCGTGGTAGAGTATCTGAGTGAACGTCCAGCCACACCCTTCCCCCCTCCGCTCCCTCCCCACCCTCCTTGTCCCCAAGCCTGCAGTAACAGCAATGCTATGTCGTTCTCCCCCCTGGGCAGTCTTACGCTGTCAACGCGACACCCTCATGTACAGCAGTGTCTCTGGATGCTGCTTGGATGACGCTCGCCATGTCGGCCCGAATGGTGGGCGAGCCTGGCCTCTGGGACGCCGCTGATGTTTTGCGCCTCGAGACCCTGCGCCATCCGTCATCAGTTGCACGTCTCCTTCGTGGCGAGGCGGACTCCTCTTCCTCTGCGGTGATCCCTAATACTTCACACGTGTCCTGCAGAGACCTCAGTTGATGCATCTCACCGTTCCATTTGAAGATGAGGCGGAAAGGATGGCCCCACGAGTAGGATGCCTCATGTTGTTTTACGCTTTTGTAGGGTAATAGCGGACAAGTCCTGATATATGGCTACAGGGTGCCCGCGAAAGGCCAGTGAAGGTTTTTTCTGCGCCTCTGCCATGATCCGTTCTTTCAACGGGAAGTCTGGGAGAAAGGCCAATATGTCCGGAGGTGGGGCTGGTGCACGTCTCTGGGGTCCCACTCTGTGCGCCCTGTCTATCCTTATAGGAAAGTCCGCTGCTTCTCCCAGTATGTCTCTGAAGAGCTCCCGTAGGTAGCCCGCCACATCCGATCCCTCTTCTGTTGATGGTATTCCTCGAACCCTTATATTGTTCCGCCGAGACCTATTTTCCAAGTCCTCATTGTGTGCTTGGAGGTCCATCTGCTGGTCCCTCAGGCGCAGTACTTCTTGCTGTAGTTGTGTGATTTCCTCGTCCTGCCGTTGCGTAGAGCATTCCACCGTGGCCACGCTTTCCCCTAGGCCGTCCACCTCTCTCCGTATTTCACGGACTTCCCCTGCCACTTCCTGCTTTAGCGCTTGGAAATCTTCTCGCAACGTGCCGAAGAGAGATTCCAAAAAGGACCTGGTGACCGGAGGTTCTCCGCTTCCTGCTGAGTGAGAGCCACCCGCCGCACTCGGTGAAGGCAGATTCCTGTCCCCCCTGGCCTGGGACCTGCCGAGCATCTCAGGGAGCATGCGATCATTCCTCTTACTGCCCTTCTGATTCGCCATCTCGTCCGCGGGGCCACCTCGCTGTTCACAGATCACTCGCCTAACCAGGCCTCTGGGCTCTAACCCCACGCACCCCCTCCAGACTATTTTTATTCCCTCATCACTCACTAGCTTAGTTTTGCACAAAAACACGCCTTAACTCCCACCTACCGGCTCCGCAGTAGACGTGGCGTTGTAGCACACCAAAGAGACATTCGGTCTCTTTGGTGGAGCCCAATGATGAAGCATGTCATCACCAGGTGGTGAGTGAGGGCTTTCTCCAAAAACACCCTAAATCAGGCTGTGTGTTATACTTTCTTTTTTGCTCCGTAAAAGTGGTCAAAAATAAACCATAGGACACTCTTTTCTTGTTGACGGATGTGTAGATTTCCTCATGCCAAAATCTTCTGCACAGTAACAAGATCACTTTCCCACCAACCACTTGTTTTCCCATCCCTGGAAAAAGTTTTACTTCCAATCTTTCTCTATATGGGAAAATATTAGAGACAAGCTGATGAAAACCCATAAAACATGCAAGATAGTAGGTTTGCACAGACTTAAAAGGGCATTCCGGGGAGCTTGCGACGCGGCAAATCAATATGGCCGCATCTTGAAGAGCTCCGTCCTGATGAGCAGCGCGTGTTTACGAAGGGCAGACTCCGTGGCAGCATTCCTTCACATAAACGGCTGATTCCGCCGTCGGAATGGTTGCTGCGCCAATGAGCACGTTTTTCTACTTCAGAATGCCTTTCTTGAGCGTTTTTTATCATTAATTCTGTTCCTGTGACTGGTGGCCGCCATTTTGTTTTTTTCTTTTCTACGCAGCGTTTTTTCCCCCTTTCTCTTGCTGCAACCTTGTGTCATGCCTTAAATTTTTTCTTTTTTTCTTCTTTTGATATTTTGGGCTGGATTTATCCTTAATGCACAATGTGACTTTTCCAAATTACCTCTGGCAGAAAGGGTCCTAATTTCATCTGCGTAGTGCTTAAAATAAGATATGCCTACTTACATGTTAGCTTTTGCGGCTGGAACTGCTCATTTACTGTCTGGTAACCCCTTTCATTGTGTTTTCACTGGACTTTCAATCTGCTAACTTTCGGCTCTTATTTTTAACGTTTCTGTTTCCGCCCTGACTGGACTTCCTTATCTCTGGCACTATAGGGTTCAGCTGACCACTGCTTCTTTATGACCCTTTTTTCGTCAACATTATTCAGCCTTTTCAACAATTGCTCCTATTGTGCTTCAATTTTTTATTTTTGCATTAATATCTCTGGTTACCTCCTTCATGATGGAATCCTCACTTCCAATCAAAGCACACAGTACTTCTTCTGGTACTCGTAAGGATCCTGCTGCATCTTCTTCTGGCAAACGCATTAAGAAAGATCCTCCGTCCCCGTCCAAATCTCCGCTGCCTATTACCTTAGATGACATCATGGAGGAATTGCGCCTCATCCGCCCCTTCATGACAGATACAGCCACAACTCTTCAGAGGCTGGACGAAAAATGGTCCAATCTTGATACAAGACTTGCAGATGTAGAACGAAAAGTTAGTGACGCTCAGGATGTTGTAGCCAAGGTTGCTAGCCTTACTAAGGAAGTTGATCAGCTTAAAAAGACCTTAGAAGATTTGGAAAACCGAAATAGGCGCAATAACCTGCGCATTTATGGTATTCCGGAAGGTTCTGAAGGGTCGGACATCATCCAATTCTTAAAGACTCAAGTCCTTCAAATTGTTGGCCTCCCTAAACACATGGATGTCAATATTCAAAGAGCCCATCATTTTGGACCAAAGAATTAATCGTCTACTTCTAAGCCCAGAGGTATTATTGCTTACTTTCTCCTTTATTCAGATCTTATGACGATTCTCCATTCCGCCAAACAGCATAAGCAGATGCTATGGTCTGGTCACAAAGTCTTCTTTACTCAAGATGTTTCTAAACCAACTGCTGCTCGACGAAAGGAATTCTTGGACTTAAGACCTGCGCTGAGATCCATGAACGCTCGCTATGGCCTAATTCATCCTTGTTTTTTCAAAGTAACTTATAAAGAAAGGACTTTTAGCTTTGAAGATCCTGCTGACCTTCGGAAGTTCATCCATACTCACAATGAAGAACTTCTGGAACTGAGCAAATCTTAGTTGTTCTGTTAATTGTTTGTTATCTTGTGCCGTCTAATCTTTCCCCTCATATTTTGTATTTTGATGTAATTATCTCTCTGTTTGCCTTCCTTGTTTCACAGGTCACCCCTCTGCAGTCTTATTTATACACATCCTATATGTGTCATCCCGGTGTCTGTATTGTGAAATTTATTCCGCTGCCATTCCTTCCTCATTGTGTGGTAAGTTCCCTTCATTTGTCTTATTTGGTTACCGTTAGTCTTCGTACTTCTTATTACTTCTTTTACCTTGTCATCATTATTTTATTGGCAACCCTTTTTGTTTCCTTGTCTCTTGCGGCTGTCTTGATGTTCTTCGCTGCCCCCCTCCCACAGTAATGACTCTTAGTAAAGTGTTTTTTTTTGTGAAAAACCTTTATTGGCACGAACTTCAGAGACACAGCGCTAAGCCTACAACCTCAAGGGCCGGCAGCGTTATTCACATTTATACTAAACATCTGTCCTGTGTAGACACAGCCCTTCAGCCGACAACCCGGGGGTCCGACGGCGTAACCCTCGAGGGGGGTAGACGGATCAATCAGCCGACATTTCCGAGAGAGTGTATTGCAGTTATCTTACATGGTTTCATTCTTTTTCCCAACAGCTTGTCTCAACCCTCCCTCCCCTATACGCTGAAGCTTAGATTAAAATCAGGTACGTTCGTGTCTTTACATAACAAACAACAACACCAACCCAAGAAATGACCCTCCCCCCACCCCTCCATCATTGCATTCACAGTGTGTAGTAAAGGTGTAGATGTCATATACAGTTGCACATCCACGCATACTTTAAATTCATGCAAGAGCAATGCCAGCGTTATATCAGGGCTGCCCAAGCTAGGGTGCCCGCCGCGATTTCAGTGCCACAACCATCCATGAGGTGAGCAGTGTTCCCGCGCTGCCTCCCCGTCCTCTATCCATAACCCATCTCCTACACTCCCCTCTGCTGAGCTCTGTGTATCAGTCTCTGAGTCATGTGTGCGTCCCTCCAATCCCACTATAAGAGGTTCCGGATCCGTGCCATAGTCGGTCTGCGGATCAGGGGGCCCTGCCTCCGGATGTGAGGTCCCCTCCTGCTCCGTTCCGCTGAGGTACGTTTGGTACAAAGCCCAAAGGTTTTTAGGGCGGCTCTTGGGGGGCAGTAATTCACTATAATGCTCCGCTTGGGTGCTACAGTATAACATGTCTCGCGCCCATCTAGTTTTGGTAGGGAGCGGACCCCTCATCCAACAGTGTGCTACTTCTCTCTTGGCCATTAGCATCCCCATGTCCGCGAGTCTATGTATCCAAACCGGAAGCCGCTTGGAGTTGCCTATGAGTGCCAAACCAGATTCCGGGGTCATGTCCACCTCCAGGATTCTGCTCATTTCCGAAAATATGTCGCGCCAGAAAGCTTGGACGCCCGGGCAGCCCCATGCCAAATGCATAAAATCAGCATTAGCAGCGTTGCACCTTTCACAGTCTGCCGTTTGCCGCAGACCGTACCTATGGAGTCTCTCCGGGGTGTAGTAGACCCTCAACAAGATTTTGAAGTGGATCAACCTATGCCGTCCATTGAGTGAGATCGCTTCGTGCTTTCACAGCAGTACCGCCACACAGCGTCGTCTATCGTGGTCTCTAGGTCTCTTTGCCAAGCCACTCTCGCTTTCATAAGCTGGTGCTCTCCTTGTGACCTAGCTATTCTATAGAGATTCATAAGGAGTTTGCGGGACTCTTTGGCCTTGATAATGAATGTCAGTTCAAGGACTTCTGGTGGTTCTGCCACATCCGCTCCAAGCAGCTCCGAAAGGGCACTACGCACCCTGTGGAATTGAAAGCGTTGCATCATAGTTATTTCTCTGTGGTCGTCGCCTACTTGGTCCCAGGTTTTAACTACTCCATCCTGAAAGAGGTTCCCCGCTCGGTGCAGTCCGAGTTTCGCCAGCTCCCTAGTGACACCCTTCTCTCCCATAGGCGGAAGCCAGAGCATCCACTCCAGGGGCATATGTGGTGAATAGAGCAGCGCGCCTCCCTGCCTCTGCAGTAGCGAGTGCCAGGCATGGTTGGCAGCGGCTATGGAATCCAGTAGTCCGGTTCTGCGGTCCAAAGGCATGCAGATCGTGGCCAGGAGCGGTTGCGGGTGTGCAAGCAGTCGCTCCATGCGAACATGCGGGATCATCTTGTCGCCATGTACCCAAGTGTGAAGGTGTGACGCTTGTGCTACTCTGTAGTAAAGTTCAAGATCCGGGGCACCCAGGCCTCCCATGTTCTAGGGCAGGGTGAGGAATGACCATCTAACCCTGGGTTGCTTTCCTGCCCACGCTAAGCTAATCATGAGACTCGTTAGCCGCTGGAAAATAGCTTTAGATAGTACTATTGGAATGGAATTGAATAGAAAAGGAACCACGGCAGAACCACCATTTTCATAATGGCTATGCGGCCCATCAAAGTGAGTGGCATTCTACTCCAGAGCCCTATATCATCTTCCAGCTTGCTGACTGCCCTCCCGTAGTTTTGGCTGAGGAGCAGCTCCGTATCCGTGTGGAGTCGTATTCCAAGGTACCTTATCAGGTCTTCCGACCTCTGGAGCGGGTATTCCATCTCTAACTGCCTAGTCGCAGGTGTGAGAGGAAAAACTATATGACTTTAAGGCCCGAGAGCGCTCCGAAGTGAACCACCTCTCTCAGCAGCGGGGACAGATTTGTCGCATGGTCATGAACATATAGCAGCGTGTCATCAGCATACATTGACACCACTATTTTGCAGGTTGGGAATCGTATGCCTTCATGACTATGGTACTCTCTCAGCACGCAGGCCAGCAGTTCTGCCGCTAGAGCATACAGCAACGGGGAGAGGGGGCACCCTTGACGAGTCCCTCTGCTGATGAAAAAAGGTTGCGAGACTGCGTTTCCAACTCGCACTCTAGCCGAGGGCCCATTATAAAGGGCGCCAACCATTTGCAGGAAGGGCTCCCCCAGCCCCATTCTCTGTAATACCTGGAGTAGAAACGGCCACTCCACCGAATCAAATGCCTTTTCCATGTCCAGGAATACTGCCATGGCTGCTATATCCTGCTTGACATGTTGGATAGTTCCTAGTACCATTCTAACATTATACATCAAATTCCTGCTAGGTATAAATCCTGCCTGCTCAGGAGCCACTAAGTCGGAGGCCAGTAGTGCAAGTCTCGTCGCTAGGACTTTGGCATATAGCTTAGTGTTCACGTTAAGTAGTGACAGCGGCCGGTATGATCCGCACTCGTCGTGCGTCTTATCTGGTTTGAGGATAGTGACGATCATTGCCTCCCTCATGGAACTCGGCATGCTGCCCTGAATACTGATGTCACTCAACAGAGTGGAGATATGCGGCAGCAGGTGTTCTTGAAACGTTTTATAAAAGTCTACTGTCAGGCCATCTATACCTAGTGCGCTGCCCGTGCCCATAGAGGCCAAGGCCTCCCTAACCTCATCTTGTTGTATAGGAAACATGAGGAATTCCCGGTCTGTGTTAGTGAGGAACAGGAGCTTTACATGTTCCAGGTAATCTAGAAATTCAGTCGACAAATCCCCGCACTTCGAGGAATACAATTCTGAGTAGTATGCTCTGAATATGTTAGCTATATCGGCCTCATCCGTGGCGTGTTGGCCATCTGCAGCTCTTAGCTCCGTGACCAGTGGCTTCCCTTTTCTGCCCTTTAGAATGTTTGCCAGAACAGAGCCAGGCCTTTCACCCTCACCGTAAGTGCGGGCGGTGGCATATTTGCCCAAATGTTTTACCTCCCTGTCGGCTTCATCATGGTACTCTGCTAGGAGGGTTTTTATTTCCGACTCCGTCGCATCATCTGGTCGGCTTAGTTGCCGCTTCTCAAGGGCCTGCAGCTGGCTTTCTAAGTCCGATAGCCGGTGCCTTATGGCCTTCAGAACGCTGGAATGTTTCGACATAGCAATGCCCCTTATATAGACTTTAAACACCTCCCATACCGTTTGGAAGTCCTCCACTGACCCCAAATTTTTTCCCAAAAATAAGCCAATTGCCTCTGCCAGTTCTCCTCTAAAAACATGGTCTAGGAGCGAGTACGGAGGAAAGCGCCTCGTAAAGGGGGGAATTGTCCTAGCCGGGGTAGCTATGACCAACAGTAGGGGGGAATGGTCCGACAGGGTGCGCGGTAGGACCTTGCATTCTCTGATCCTGCGTAGCACCTCCGGGGTAGCAAACCAGTAGTCTATTCTAGTGTGCACTCCATAGTAAGCTGAGTAGTGGGTATACCCACCCGGATTCGCATTTCTGCTTCTACATACGTCCTCCATGTCTAGAGTGATAAGTCTAGCAGTCAGCGTCTGTGCCGCAGCCGAGGGCCTCCGAGGTAGGCCAGTCGACCTGTCAATATCTGGGTTAAGCGTCAGGTTAAAGTCCCCCCCAGATTATTTGGGTTGTGTCATAGGTGCCGATCATCGCGGCTAAAGATTCATAGAATTGTGGGGCATCATAGTTTGGTCCATAAGCGTTCACTACTAGTAAATCCAGCCCCATACCCTTACAGTTCTCTAAGACTTATCTGCCCTATGGGTCGGTTCTTAGTGTCTGCAGTGTGATTTTCGACCCCGGGTTGACCCATGTAATGACCCCTCTGGCATGAGTCGTGAACCCTGCTGCTGCTATATTTCCCTCCAGGCCTCTACTGCGTAGCATCCTGCTCGAGAGTGGCAGATGGGTCTCCTGCAGCAGCGCTATGTCTACTCTTTGTCTTTTTAAATAGCTCATCACTTTCCTCAGTTTTCTGAAATCATTTAGCCCCCTAACGTTCCATGTGAGGGTGCGTATGGTGGCCGTCTGTGTGTGCTCCTGCGCTCCGGGTGGGTTAGTCATCCTGATAGGGTATGCTTAGTGTGGAAATTACAAGTTCTACTGTAATGTGCCTGGCCAGTGTGCTCAACCTGTGACATGTCAACGGCCTCATCCCACCCTCACTGTCTACCCCTGTGAATTGCAATGAAACTGTGCCCTCTCCCCCCGAACAAAGTCAAGAACAATCCCGGGGCCCCGAACATCCCCGTGCAGATCGTCATACAGCCCCGCCCCCCTCCCACAGAAGACCACCCCAAACCTGGCCTTACAGGACCCATCTACACCCCGCCACCCACCCCGATTCCCCTCAAACAATAAAGACTCGTGCGAGTCAGACAGTTGCATTGCGCGCCGGGGCCAAGGTTGCCATATCGCCAGTTACCAGAGCCTGTATTGTGCTCCGCAGTAGGCACAGCACTCTTCGCCCTCGGTGATCAATTGTGCGCATCTGAGACTATAAACATACATAATCAACTGTCAATCAAAATTAAAGCTACAGTGGCTCGGACGGTATCCAAGCACACCGGATACCGGACGACGAGTTCCCATACCTCATGTCTGCCGAACCTCGGTGTCCCTGCCCCTCTAGCCAGCCTCCTTTCCTCATATCTGTGCGCCCTCAGTAGGGCAGCCGGGCCTCTCCCTTAGTCGTGGTCAAGACTGTCATGAGTGGTAATTCGTGGAGCCAAAAAACGCTACCTGAGAGTCATCTCTACTAATAGGGCCCCATTAAGCCAGGCCAGACCCTCATATCCTTTGTCATCTGCAAGTTCCCATATCCAACAGATTTGCAACTTCTACGCCGTCAAAGTTGTATTTCCTGCTCATCTAAGGGGCTCCTATCTTCATCTGCGTTATCCCTCGGCGAGTTGTTCCCGCGCCGTTCCTTCGCCCACGTCTTGAGGGTTTACTGCAGAGCCTGTGGGTCTGTGAATATGTGAGAGTGCCCCTGCCGATTTACCCTGAGTCTGGCCGGGTACAGCATAGCGTAGTCCAAACCCATATCTATGAGCTGTTTTTTGTGCAGGGCAAAGCGTTTGCTCGCTTCTTGCACTTTGGCATTGAAGTCCGGGTATAAAGAGATCTCCGACCCCTCGTACTGGAGCGATTTGTTGGCTCTGGCCTGCCTCAAGGCAGCATCACGGTCCCTGTAGTTGAGCAATTTAGCTATGATCGGGCGTGGTGAGGCACCCAGGCGTGGACGCGGCCCTAAAGATCTGTGCGACCTCTCAACTACAAACATTTGAGAGAAGGTTTCCGCTCCCAACAACGTGGGGAGTAAGGACTCAATGAAGCGTTCCATGTTGCCAGTCTGGGTCGTCTCCGGCAGACCCGTGATCTGGAGGTTACAGCGCCGTGACCGTGAATCTAAGTCCTCAGTCTTGTCTTGGAGGGCCTGCATCTGCTGTTCGATTTTCTTATGGCTCACATCTAGCTCCATCTGCGCTCCCTCCACTTCTGGGATACGTCTTTCATCCATATCTAGCCTCTCCGCGTGCTTGTTGATCCTTTCCACCATCCTGTCCATCCGATTTGTGAGCGAGTCAATCTTGGAGCCTAGCGTAGATGTGCTGCCTTGGATACCTTTTTCCATGGCTAGAAGCATAGCCTTCAGGTCCTGTTCCTCTGCCGGGTTCTCCTCCTCGTTGCAGGCCCGCTGCGCTCTGTTCGCACCATCCCGCGATTGGGAGCGTTGCTGCTGGAAAGACAGCTTAGACTTGGTCTTGTCGCCCCTGCCCATGGTGGCGCTGTGATTGTAGTGCCCCGCACCTCTCCCGCGAATGTGTTCCACTCGCCTGTTATCCGTGGGGGGGGAGCTGACCCCCAGCCCCTGGCGCGCTATTGACCGGGCCCTCGGTATCTGGGGCTTCCTCCGGCAGCCATGGGGGAGAGGGGGGACCCGGGTCTTCCTCCTGCGCACTCGCAGGTCTTCTCTCCTGCTGCAATCGCTATCCCACTCGCCGCCTAGTGTCACCTCACCAAAGTGCTTCGTACATGGGCTCGGTCCGATAGGGGGCACACCGCTGGCGCGCCCACCGTCCACGATGCAGTGTTATCCAGGGGTCCGCAGGGGCTTCAAATATCAGCTGAGGCACGCATGAGGCACTGTCCCCCAGTCCCACCTGGGCTGCGGTGGTTCTGCCCGTATTGCCGGTCCCTCTGGGGCCCCGTATTAATTAGCGGACCAGGGGGCATCTCCCCCTGGCCCCCGTGCTCTGCCGATGCTCCGTCTGTTGCAGGATGCCCCAGCTCAGGCCCCCACTCAGGGCACAGAGTCTCCACTGCCCGCCGGCAGCTGTGTGCTCCCGATTTCAGCGGCTCGGCTCGGGTGCTAAAGTTGCGTGCGCCGTCCCTGTCCACCTTGATCCGCTGCAACCAACAACGGCAGGGGCGGAGGGGCTCCGGGTCACTCGCCTGATTTGCGTCTCCGCTCCCAGGCCTCGCAAGCTGGTGATCTCTCGGCAGGCTTCGCGTCACTCCGGCCCCCGTCGTCCCTCCACTGCCGCGCGCAGGGGGACGCAGCCCGGGTCAGCCAGCACGCAAGTCCGCTGCTTTCCGGCCCACCGCGACTTCCCCGCTAGTCTTCAGGAGGTGATGCGGGTAGCGGCATACAGCGTGTCCGAGTCACCTTTTCGGTAGCGCTATGCTCAGGGCAGGTTGGGACAGCTGACTACCTTCTCGACAGCGTCTTAGGTTCAGGATATTTAAGGATTTTGGTCGATCACCGGCCGGAGCTCCGGGCTTACGCCGCCATCACGTTTGCCGGCAAGCTCCGCCCCCGTCTCTTGGTAAAGTTTTATCTATGACTAAAGCCATTCAGCTTTTTGTCCCCCTTTTTTTTACTTAATTTCTCGGGAATTCTGTTCCCCTTTTTTTCGCCTTTTTTCTTTACTTCACCTCTTCTCTTTTCCTTTTTTCTCGACTTCACCTCTTCTCTTTATCACTTTCTTCTTTTTCTTTCTGGCAATCTCTTTACCATTTACGCTATCTAGCATTCTTTTCCTTTTTTCATCTTACTTGTGATTCTCTATTACATCCTCAATTTGCTCTTGTTTCTCTCTATATGGTGGTCATAGGGCTTAATTTTTTCCTCATTAACTTTTTTCAGATATCCCTACATTTCCAACCCCTATTCTTTCTATTACAACTCCTCAACTCCTCAAAGCCTTCCCTCTGTCCTTTGGCCTATTCTTCTGCAATCTTCAAAGATGAATGGCCTCGGTGTCATTTCTTGGAATGTTAAAGGTATTCTCAACCCTGTTAAGAAACAACGTGTTTTATCTCACCTAGCAAGATTGAAATGTTAAGTTGCACTATTACAAGAAACTCACCTTACGCTTAAAGATTTGTCTTCGCAGCGCAAGCAATGGGTGGGTGAAGCTTTCTGCTCTCTGGCAGAGAATAACATAAATGGTGTTATTATTCTGTTTCATAAATAGTTATCTATTCAGTTAAAAACTGAGCTCCAAGATTCTCATAGAAGATTGTTGTTTTTAGATGTTATTGTTAATAATACAAAGTTATCTTTCTGCAATGTTTATGGTCCCACTGGGGTAGATCTAACTTTTTGGAACGATTTTGCCACGTTTCTTTCCTCTAATGTAACTGATGATTTAATTGTTTGTGGCGATTGTAATCAGCTCATGGACCCCTTTTTAGATCGGAAATCTCATGCCAGATATGTACCCAATAAGATGCAAAAATCCTTTTACAAAGCCATCTCCTACAGAGACCTAAATGATTCCTGGAGGATCTCACACCCTGATACCTTAGAATTCTCCTTTTTTTCTCCCGTACATGCATCCCACTCTCGCATAGACTATATTTTCCTCACTCAACATACCTTCCAATTCATGACCAACTCAGAAATTGGTTCTATCCTAATTTCAGACCATGCCCTTGTCATACTTGATATTGATTATCCCTCGTCCACTCCCATGTCTCGGCGCTTGCGCTTCAATAATTCCCTCCTTCTTGACCCCCAGTTTACTGAGCACTTCACTCTTTTCATGGAGGAATTTTTCCGCAATAACCTTAACTCCGTGTCTCAATTTCATTTCATTTGGGGTGCTTTTAAGGCGTCTGCCAGGGGCTTCATTATAGATTTCGTGTCTCGGAAGAAGAAAAAAGCCCTTTCTCAGTATTCTCATATTCTTAAACAAATTAAAGAGCTTGAACATCTTTTCTTCACTACTAATTCTACTGATACTCTTTCATCCCTCATTCAAGCAAAAATACAATATAATACATTCGCATGGGATTCTTCTTGAAATAATCTCCTTAAATTTAATGTGAAAATGTATGGTGGACGGAATAAAGCAGGAAAATCCCTTGCAAATTACCTCAAAATCAAAAAACTAAATTCCAAAATCACTGTTATTACGGATGTCCATGGGCATAGACATTCCTCTGATGACAAGATTTTGACTGCTTCGTCCAATATTACTCCTCTGTATATACTCCAGAATCTACCCCTTCCTAGCCCAAATTGACTCCTTTTTTCAAGCTATTCCCAAATCCCCTGCAACTCACGCAGATCTTTCCTCTCTTGATGTGCCTATTTCTGAAAAAGAAATACTCCATGCTATTACTCTTCTTCCTGGTCCAGATGTCTTAACTGTTCGCTTCTAGTTTCGTTTTAAAACTATTCTCTTACCACACCTATTTTCTTTGAATAATAACTTTCTTACTATGGGGGAATCCAAAGGTTCTTTTACACAGGCGATGTTATGTTTACTCCCCAAGAAAGATAAAGATCCATCTTTTTGTAAAAATTATCTGCCCATTTCATTGATAAACACAGATTGCAAAATATATGCTAAAATTTTTGCCATTCGCATAAATAAAGTTATTCCTGATCTTATTAATATCCATCAATCTGGGTTTGTCAAGGGTAGATCTATTACGAATAACTCGAGAACCCTCCATAATATCATTCACCTTGCTTCAAAGATGGATTCCCCTGTTACAGCCATTACTTTGGATGCTGAAAAAGCATTTGAAAGGGTTAGTTTGGATTTTATGTTCGGTGCGCTTAGGTGGCATGGTTTTAGTCCCCACATCATTAATTATATTCACTTATTATATTCCGCCCCCTCTACTTCCATTTGGGTTAATGGTTCTCAATCTTCCGACTTTCCTCTTCATAGAGGTACCAGCCAAGGTTGTCCCTTGTCCCCCCTTCTTTTTATTTTAGCTTTAGAATCTTTTCTAAAAAAAATTCAACGCTCAACATCTTACACTAGTTTTGTATATAGGAAAAACTATATCAAATTCACAGCATACATAGATGATAGTTTACTTTATATTTCTAATCCAGTCACTTCTTTACCTGCACTCTTCTCTTTATTACAAGAATACTCTTTAGTCTCAGGCTACAAATTGAATATAGACAAATCTGAAGTCTTACCGCTTAATACATTTTTTCTCCCCCACATGTTCCATGGTTCTGGTTTTACCTGGAATCCCAAAAATATCAAATGTTTAGGCATCCTATACACTAACAATATCAAAGACACTATTAAAATTAATCATCTGATATTCTCACTAAGCTCTCTTCACTCATTGACCGATGGTCTCCCTTATTTTTATCGTGGTGGGGGAGATTAGCCTCTATTAAAATGATTTTTCTCCCTATTGTTAATTTTTATCTTTCAATTCTTCCCATTTCTCTCCCTCTCTACATTGTTACTCTTATTAATCGCACTCTTATCAAATTTTTATGGAATAATCGCAAAACAAGGATTTCTCTTTCTCGTCTCCAACAACCTAAGGACATGGGTGGGGTTAATTTTCCTAACCTTTCTCGCTTTCACTCTGCCTTTACCCTAAAACAAATGTGGCCTTTCTTAGTAGATTCCTCCCCTTTTCCTGTGACAGCTTGGAGCACATTAGAACTAGCACAACTTTCACCTTTCTCTTTTCTTACTGCCACTCGCTTATCTCAACCTCCTAAGCGCTTTCTCACACCCACATTCAAACACTCAAAAGCACTAGCCACATCTCTTTTTCGCTCCTTTTTATCACAAGTTCGATTTCATTCTCTCACCCCGATTTGGTACAACAAATCCTTAAAGATTAACAATAAAGTGCTTTTTTGGAAAGAGTGGATTGATAAAGGCGTTTTTCTTTATGATAGTCTTCTTAAAGATGGTAATTTGAGGGATTTCTCTGATATCTGTACATCCTTTCAATTGGCCAATAAATACTCTTCCCAATAACCCCAGCTTAGGCAAACCCTATCCTCTTTCATTTCCCAGAAAAGCTCCTTATACACCACTGTCCCATCTGATTTCCCTTAACCTGACCTCACTACTCCTTTCAAAGCTGCTGCTATTTAAAAATTAATTTCCTGCACCATTACAGATCGGTTCAAATCTAAACTTGAGCTTATCTGGTAAAAGGATTTATTGCAGGAATTTTCCTTTTCAGTTTGGGACTCTATTTGGTCTAAAATTCACACTGTTTACCGTTCTGCCAGTACAACACAGACTTTATATTTTTTTTTACAATAGGCTCTTTTTTACTCCCTCTGCTTTATTTAAATTTAAAGCCTCTGATTCTAAGAAATGTTGGTCCTGTTCGTGTGCTGATAGTGATATTCTCCATATGTTTTTTTATTGTCCATTAGTTAAATCCCTTTGGTCTCATATTTGGCTCAAGCTGAATGATATTTTAAGTACGAACCAACCCTTTGATATCGTTCACATTTTTCTGGGTGGCTCCTCTCCCATTTGGAATGTTCAATGCATTGTTCGTAAATGTATAGATTTGTACATAGCTATTTCTTTGCAGATAATCACAACGAATTGGAAAGACACTTCGAAGATCTCTTATAATGCTTGGTGGAATCTGTTGTGTCATCATCATAGACTTGATCGTGCTTTTGCTAATACTGTACCTCTTTTAATCAAAAAAGACTTGTTATGGTCACCATTAACTAATTTCCTTTCCAGACATGTTTCATGAATTTCTTTATTACCTATGTGCTTGATTGTCGTTTTCTTTTCTTCTTTTCCTTTTCTTCTTTCCTTTCCTTCCCCCTTCTTCCCTCTCTTTTCTCATCACAAAATACCCTTAAAATGCATTTTCTCTTGGTACAGTTTCTAATTTCCCTCAGGGGATCTTTTGTCATTCACATATAATGTATTACCCGTTGATCTATTTTAATGATTTCTGTATTGCAATACTGTTTTACATTGTTTATCTTATCCAATAAAGCTTTCTAAACAAAAAAAGGCATTCCAACTATGGAGAACGATTGCTTACAGCTATCTCCAGCCCCAGTTTGTAGATCTGTGGAAAGGTGGCAAAATAAGGGAATTGCTAGTATTTAAACTCTAATATAGTATGAGCTCTGGCGTAATCAGAAAGGATTTTATCAGAGCTCTTATATATTGAGATTGCTGCCATAATTTGTCGCAGCACTACAAGGCACCAAAGGGACGAGTGGATTTTGTTCCAGGACAAGTAGTTTTATGGAGGAACCTGTCTCATGAACAAGTAAATATTTTATTAAATTCCCCACACCTGTCATTGGCTGCAACATCACTATACACGCAATGTAGCAGTACAAAAACTAAACTCACCATCATTCCCCTGCCCGGGCAAGTACATCAGGATGACATCCGACACAATAGTCTTAAATGAGTGCCGACTCAATCTACCATGCTAGAGGCTGGGGCATGGGGCACGGCTAGGTGTACAGCATGATACACCTCTTGACAAGGTAAGCTAAGGGATTCGGGCTGGGTAAAGGAGGCCGCCTAGGCAACAGCTTCCGTGTGTTGACTGGGACATGTATATATTGCAGGTTAAAACCTTGAATTGGTCCCCACTGCCACCAGAACAGTTCCCACGCGGGTGACTTATACGCATTCTTCTTTTCCTAAACTACTACTACTACCACCATAATTCTTAACCCTAAGAGAACTACATGGTTTTTGTTTTTAGCTAAACAAATAAAAAGGCTCCCTTATGGCGCCATACTCAACCTTTATGCCTTCCCTCTGAGCTCGTAGAGCTCAGGCTCGCACAGGTAGTTCCTCACAAGGGCTTCCAGTACAAGCAGTAATGTAACCTATCAATTACAGTTGAGTGCTCTAGGACCTAGATGGGAAGATGGGAACTATAGGTGCAAAAAGAAAATTTCAGATCCAAATATGAATACTATAATTGACAGAAGCTTCCCTTTATTATTAGTGTGTAACAACAGGGGGTATTGTCTCTTCCCAGACCATGAAGCTTGGTATCCTTTAAGTTAGGGTAAGATACCTATATCTATTTTAATGCATGCATCTACCCAGCACGCATAAACGTTTGGTTTATTGTGCAGTGTCACTATATTACACTTATTGCATGTATTGATGACGTAAAGTGCCAGTTAATGTCTTACTTTAACTCTAACCTTTCTTTCTTTTTATATATTTGTTTAACATTCATTTAGGAAAAATACCCCGTGCCAAGGTAGGCCTCACTTTGACACCATCATTTTGCATTGGACTAACTGATGTTCAGAAAGCCATTCCGTTAGGGATCCGCTGGCCCTAAAGAATGCCCATGACCTGTATTGGCTATAAATAGGGCAGAAACATGTTGGCATAACATGGATGGTGGGGCCGCTATACTTATATTCCATCCCATTATTGTTTTTAGCTGTATCAGAGGTACCGAGGAATAAAGGTGATAACCCTGGGTTACCTCTAGGTATTTTTAGTAGCCTGGATCCATTTCTGTCCAGTAAAGTTTTATCAAAGAACTCCTCTACCTCGAGTTTGAGTTCACTGTGTTGGTACCATCTTACCAGGGTGGGGTGAGGTTGCCAATGATGAAGCATGCCACAAATAGTTGGTGAGGCCTCCTCTTCCAATAAGATTGGTATTTCGTAAGGGAATTCCTCAGTAGGTTTGTCCCACTTTGCCTTCGCACCTATTTGTGATTATTTTGAGTTATTGTGGAGGGTGTGCGTTTGCCTACCACTCCCTATGGGTTCTGCAGAAATGTGTTGTGGGCGTGAAATGACAAGAGTGTGCTCCTTTGGTGTGCAAATAGCATATGAAAATATACAAAATATTCTTGAAGGATAGAGAGCACTGCCCGGACCCTGTGGGTGTGTAATTGGAGAATTTCGCAAGAGAAGGGAGGAACAGGAGCCTCTCAAAAACAAGCATTGGCAAAGCCAATAGGTCTTGCCTATGCAAGATGTATTGGCCTTGTCAATGTGTTATTTTAAGCCACGTTATACGGCAACACAGGTGCTGTGCAGCATGGCTAATAGCAAGAGGATGGGAAGGGGAATAAGAAAAAAAGATGTGTTGCTATGGGCAGAGCTGCCTTTCTCAGACTTTGAGAACAAGGTTCCAGTCTCAGCATTGGCTCAACATCTTGGGATTTTAGGCATATCACTTAATCTCCCTTTCCTTACAAAAATAAAGAATGTGAAGTGGTGGAATGTTATGGGTGCTCAGGTACGTTATAAAAATTTGCCAAAATAGGAAGAAATAGAACCTCAATCATAGCGCGAGCAGCGGATGTGCCCTAATTAACATTAATAAATCTGTACTTATCACAAGCGCTCGCAAACAAAAGGAAGTGATTCCCAAGGTTGAATCGCCTTAGGATAGTGCACACACGGAGTTCCACGGTAATTCTATTGTTAGATCAAGACCATATAGCTGGGTATTGAAGGCACCGCTTATCGAAAATCCCGCTAGCATATGTGGAAGCCCAAAAAGCTCCTTGGAGTGTTATCTCGCCCTGTCCCATATTCCGGACAAGAAAGTAGAAGAACGCCCCACCGTGTTGAACCCGTGCTCCTCAGGAGCTTTTTGGTCTTCCACATACGCTAGCGGGATTTTCGCTAAGCGGTGCCTTCAATATCCAGCAATATGGTCTTGATCTAACAATAGAATTACGGTGGGACTCCCTGTGTGCACCCTCCTAAGGCGATTCAACCTTGGGAATCGTGAATACCTACCTTTATTTTTTTTTTAATTTTATTTTAGAGGTTTTCTATAGCGCTGTCAAGACACAAAGGTATCAGAGTGCTTTACAGTTGGAGCCTAGTATATAATCAACAGAAACATGACAAGTGAGCGATGTACAATAAAAGAATGACATAGTATAGAGCAACATAATTGTCATGTAGAGCTTCTTTGGTTTCAAGGTTCTTAGGGATCATATAGCTCTATGCTTGCTGTCTGTTCCGTATTGTCCACATCCAAGGGAACGGATAAGGAATAAGGATTTGAGTTGACTTTTGAATTCCAAAAAGGAGGGTATGGTTCTGATGTGCGGAGGGATGGAATTCCAAATTTTTGGGGCGTTTACAGTGAACGAGCAATCCGCTATTCTTTTCTTTCTAGTTTTAGGTGGGATGAGTAAGAGGAAGTTAGAGCTTCTCAGATTTCTGGCTTGACCTGCCTTTTTGAGTTTTTTTGCCAGGTATTCGGGTTTACCTGTATATAGGGCTTTGTGGGTTAGGCAGGCCGTTCTGAAGTTACTTCGCATTTCTACTGGAAGCCATTTGAGTTCTTTAAGTGCGGGGGAGATGTGATCCGATTTTTTGATGCCGGTGATCATTCTGGCTGCCGCATGTAATGTTGTTTTGATCGGTGCCAGATGCGCTTTAGGAATTCCTGTTAGGACTGCGTTCCCATAGTCCAGTCTTGACAGTACCAGAGATTGTGTGGCCAGTTTGAGATCCTTTGTTGGAATATAGGGTTTGATTTTGTTCAGAAGTCTCAGGTTAAGGAATGCACTTTTGGCCGAGTTCTTAATGTGTTTCATCATGTTCAGTTTGGGGTCTAGGGTGATGCCTACAGATTTGACAGAGTCTGCTAGAGTAAGATTCCCTTTGAGCGCATCAATAGCCTTTAACCATTCAGCGATTTGTGGGTTTTCGTCCTTGTTCGAGATGAGGAGTGTCTCGGTCTTGTCTGGATTTAGTTTCAAGTGATTGATTGTCAGCCATTCTTGCACATCTTTCAAGACATCGTTTAATCTTTGGATGTCATTGAGAGAGGTAGTTTCCAGATAGATCTGCTTATCATCTGCGTAGAGGTGGAAGCGGATGTTGGCTTTTCTGAGTAATTTGGATAGCGGTTCCATGTAGCAGTTAAAGAGTTGTGGAGAGAGCACCAAACCTTGGGGGACGCCCTTGTTGACTTGCTGCGTTTCGGAGGTGAAGTTCTTGATTTTCAGTTTTTGTGTGCAATTGTGTACAAAAGGAGGAGAACCACTTGAGAACTACCTCGCCGAGACCAGCTCTTTCTTGAAGAGCCCTGATGAGGAGTTTATGGTCCACTGTATCGAATGCTGCCGAGAGGTCAAGGAGAATTAGGAGGCAGCATTTGTCAGAGTCTAGTGATCCATGGATATCGTCCATGATGTTCAGAATCACAGTTTCTGTGCTGCAACCTTTTCTAAAACCAGACTTGTGGGGGTCCAATAGGTTGATGATATCCAGGTGCTGTGCTAGTTGGTGAAGTACGCAACGTTCGAGTGTTTTTGAGAGCAGGGGGAGGTTTGATACAGGTCTGAAATTGTTCAGTTCAGTCGCATCTAGACCGGGTTTTTTCAGCAGGGGGGTGACTTGTCCCATTTTAAGACAGTCGGGGACCACTCCATTTTTTAAGGAGCTGTTTATGATTTTGCCTTAAAGCGGTGCAAAAGCGTGTTTCATTTTTTTGATTAGCAGGGGAGGAATGGGATCTGAGATAAGCGTTGATGGTTTGGAGGTCGAGATCAAGGAGATTATCTCTGTTTCTTGAACGGGGCAAAAGCTCAGCCAGAGGGTGGGCGAAGAGCCAGGAGAGAGATGATGAGGTACAGCCGTGATATTCTTTATGGGGTGTGCACTCTTGAAGGCTAATGATAGTTCGATTTTTGCGATCTTGTTGTTGAACAAGTGGGCGAAGTTGTCGCAGAGTTCTTTGGAATCCTGTACGGATGAGGCCACTGGCTTGGAGGTTTGTTTTTTGATGATGCTATAGAGCTCCTTTGGACTATTTTTGGCACTGTCCAGTGTCTCTCGAAAGAAGCTGGATTTCTTGTTTTTGATGTGGTTGTTGTACTTCCTACGGGCTGATTTCAGTTGATCGCGAAGGATGGCGGTGGGGTGGTTTCTCCATTTTCTTTCTTTGGCCCTTAAATTTCTCCTTTCTGAGTTGAGGTCAGAATTGAACCATGTTCTGGATGGCATGGTTCTGCTCCTCTTGAGCTTAAGTGGAGCTATTTTGTCACGTAAAGCCACTAGCTCGGAATTTTACCGGTCAGTGAGGTCATTGGTGGATAGGTGGTCTTTGTTGTCCGGGAGGAGTGAGCTTATCTGATCTTCCAAGATATCCAGGGACGCTTGAGAAAGATTTCTCCTCCATTTGGGAGGATCTTGTGCGGGTTGGTGAGAGAGAGTGGGGTTGATTGATATGAAATAGTATCATGTGGTGATCAGACCAGTCGGCGGGGAGTATGTGGTTAATTGTGATTGAGTTCTTTTGTGCAATGATGGCATCTAGTGTGGCTCCTTTGTAGTGTGTCTCCTCTGTACAGTATTGTGTAAGATTGTTATCACATAGGAGACTGGATAGCGATTGGATTAGAAGATTGTTTGTCTCATTCCACCAAATATATTCAGATCACCGAGAATGAGATTATTGGAATCACCGAGAGCCTTGCGTTTCTACCTGGGGGGTGATAGAGCAGGTGACACCGTAGGGAGCCATTATCTTTGATCTTGATGATGGAGAGAGACATTCGAAAGAATCGTACTCGAAAGAGGTGGTTTCCGAGATGACCAGACTATCTTTGTGGATAATCGCAACCCCTCCTCCTCGCTGATCTATCCTGTCTTTGTTAATCAGGGAGAAGCCAGGTGGTACCAACATGTATAGGCAAGGGGGAGATATCTTGTTCAGCCATCTCTCCGCGAGGAACGCAATGTCAATGTCATGTGAGAGGATAGCCTCGGCTAGATCCGTTGCGTGAAGTGAGGCCGTTCTGCAGTTGATCAGTAAGCAGTTTGTGAAAAGCTCTAGCAATATCTATACTTAATTGTTCAATTGTCTGCAGTTGTAGGAGAAGAAACAAGCAATCTCAACTTGTAAACATTTATGCTTGCTTGTTCGATTGTCTTGTCTTGATTGCAACGTCTTAAGGAACAAGCGATGTCCCCTGATAATGTTTGTGCTCGTTTGTGTCACTATTTGCCAACGTTTTAAGGAACCAGCAATGTCTACTGAGAACGTTTGTGCTTGTTTGTTTCATTGTAGGTTAGCATTTGAGGGTATGAAACAAACGTTAACCTTGTTATCTAGTTAGAGACTGTTCATTCTGTAAATGTTTTGCACAGCTCAAGCTCGTGCCAACTGTATAAAAACCCTTGCAGAACTATGTAAGTTGTCCACTTTGGTCTTAGCCACCTGCGCGTTACTATTAAATGCGAGTTGCTTTGGCAGACCTCAACGTCTGGCTTCTTTATTTGGAAGAGGAGACTAAAATAAATATCGATTTCCACAATTGGTGACCATGAAGAGGACCTCGCCGAGAGACATCCAACAGGTTTAAAGACTACTCATGGAGGCGTGACCTGGGACCGCCTGATCGCGGGGCGCCCTGCAATTTAAAGAGTCCGAGTTTCTCAAGCAGCTGCCATCTGAAGTCCCTGACAGGCCTCCTGACAACAGGATTTCCCTGGCTGAGTTCTCCGGACTGATCTTTTAAGAGTGGGCATTTTATCTAAAGACCAGTGGCCAGACATCCCGAACAGATGAAAACAATTGGCAGATTGTTCTGTTGTATTGGTATAGGAATTCTTCATGGTATTAGAATTCTTTTGTACTGGATTTGGAATTCCTTTTGGTACTGGAATTCATTGGTATTGATCTAGACGTCTTTGGTATTGAAACCTTTTGGTATTAGTATTTGCAAATAATTGGTATTGACCAGTAGTATTGGTTTAGATTGTCGACAAATATGGGCACTAAGTGTACCAAATTGGAGAAATGCATTTCGAGTTGTACAAGTTCAGGGAACAGATTAGATGAAGAAGCCCCCACTCCATTTTAAGATAGCCCATGTTGGATTCTAATGGTAAAGAAAGGAGTATCCATGAATGAGTGCCACAAATAAAAATATGCACTTAATTTGTTTCACCCCATGTCACCAAGGACTAAAAAATTATGGTTTACAGCGTATGGCACGTCGCCCAATTGATTTATTTAGAGAAAATGAAAGAAAAACAGAGAGTAGTGTCATGCTTCCACAAGAATTAAGACAGTTATGGAGGAAAATCGATGTGTCCACCTTGTCTGCGCGCAAATGTGAAGATTGGTTTGAGCAGTGTAACGCATGGCACGCATGTGCCTCCCATCTACTTTTGGAAATTCCAGATTTAGATGATAATGGTGAAGAAGAAAATGCTGGCACAGCGAAAATGCTGCCAATGAGAGAAATACATCCTTTGCCCCCCTCCGGCTGGACAAGTAAACCCTGTTCCACTGTTTGCTCATATCGCATCGACAAAGACAGATTTAGTGGCAATAAAAAAGGATCTCCCTG
The DNA here is from genome assembly GCF_964263255.1 of Lissotriton vulgaris. Classification (NCBI taxonomy): domain Eukaryota; kingdom Metazoa; phylum Chordata; class Amphibia; order Caudata; family Salamandridae; genus Lissotriton; species Lissotriton vulgaris. The sequence goes on along the minus strand of NC_141685.1, from coordinate 770,780,652 downwards.
ATCCTAGGAAAGACCCTAAAGGATTCTATGACAATTTAGAACAAGCCACTAATATTGCCCCATTACTCTAAAAGGTATTGATATGCTGTTTGGCTATGTTGCGCCTCTTGAAATATGGGATGAGGTGAGACTAAATGACCATGCACAAATAAACATAGTTTGGGCTAACTTAGAAGGAGATGCTAGAAATAAAAACGCAGGAGATTTGCCCCCAAAAAGTATTTTACAGTTGCGTCAAATATTGATTAGGAGATTTCAATTAATTGTGCTCAGAGAAAACAGAAGGAAATTGAGGAGGTAACTGATTTCTTCTAGTAGACTTGAAGAAACGTTTAAGGCTCACAGTGGGCAAGATTTTATAACAGTGGCAGGGCAACGCATATTTGCCATCTAGTTCATCAATAATTTATTCACTGATTTAGGAGACAGCATAAAGACATATGAGAGTACGTGGACAGCAAAGAGTTCAGCAGAATTGTTAATGGCTTGTTATTATGAGAATAAAAAATGCTGAAGGGAAACAGATAAGAAAATGAAGGCGTTAAAAACAAAAAATCAAAGGGGACGGAGTGTTGAACAAAAGCGTTGATGCAGAATGCATATTCAGAAAGAGGCAGATTGCAAGTATTTGGAAGTAATACGAGGGGAGAGGAAACAGTAGAAGAAGTGGCACAGGCTGCTCCACCACCACAGAGAATAGGGATAGGCTATAATACTTGTGCCTATTGTTTGCAAGAAGGGCACTGGAAGAATGAGTGTCTTTCTCTTCAGGGAGGAGGACACGGGCTACAAACTGAAGTAGTAAGAGGCAGAGGCCTAGGATAGCAAGTACAGAAAATGCAGAGAACGTGAAACTGATAATTATTTTGATGCACGTAATAATACACAAGATTATTGGGATACTGATAATTATGAATGCGCTGAATAGGGGGGGGGGGGAGAGAGAGAGAGAGAGTCTCACTACCTTTAGATCAGTCCGGTCCATTGTAAAAATGACAATTGCTGGTGAAAAGCATAAGTTTCTAATAGATATAGACACTACTAATACCTCTATTTCCCACAGCTCGCTCCCTCCTGCAACTCTCTCTCAGGAAAAATAGATAAGTTGGTGGGATTTTCGAATACCGTTGTGACAAGCACCATATCAAAGCTACTGATTTTACTATTGGTCCTTTCACAGGGCAAATTGCATTTGTATTAACTGACAAATGCTCCCTAAATTGCTACGCTTGAAAGCATTAAAAATGATGTATGCTACTATATATTGTTCACCAGATGGTGTATACCTGACATGCAAAAAGATGCACGCAGGAAGAACTACAAGGTGACAGGAAGAAATGGATTTCCCCAAGAATTATTGTCCATAGATCCATAATTATGGGCCCAAGGACCAAATGACACTGGCTATATGCACATAGACCCAGTTCAAAAAGAAGCAAAAAAACAATGTTGTGTTGCCTCATAAACCTCAGTACAAACAAATGAAAGGAAGGAGAACAAAGACTAAAGGAGGTTACATTTGATTTATTGGATAAAAGAATAATAAGACGTGCATCTGAAAATATATGTAATGGCTGTATTTTACCAGTGGTCAAATGAGATGATGGTACAGGACAAATTAAATATTGTTTGGTGGTTAATTTTCAAGCCATTAACAAAATAGTTCAGCCTCAATATCCAGTGGTCCTAGATATTACTGCAATGTTTTATTCTATCCCAGCAAACGCCAAATGGTTTACAGTAATTGAACTAAAAAATGCATTTTTCAGGATTCCAATTCATGAAGATAGTCAATATTTCTTTGAATTCATTTTCCAAGGTCAATCCTATGTATTTTGTCGAGCACCACAAGGGTATACAAAAGGTCCAAGTATTTATAGTCAAGCAATCAAAAAACAGCTAGTTAGTTGTAAACTGCCAGCAGGACCAACATTATTGCATTATGTCAATGACATACTAATAACAGCAGAATGTGACAAGGATTGCAAAAACACTTCATATATATAGTATTATCATTTTTAGCTTCAAATGGACATAAGGTGTAACTATAAAAATTGCAATATTGTCAACAGGTCACCTACTTAGGCCACCTCCTGTCAAAAGGGGGTGAGAAGACTGTCACCTGTTCGCATGAAGGCAAACCAAAACACACCTCAACCCACCACACAAAAAATGTATGCGCCTTTCTAGGCATTGTCTCATTCTGTAGACAATGGGTACCAAACTCTTCCTTAATAGAGAAACCTTTACTGTCCTTAACGCATAAATACATATTTAACCCAGTTCCATGGCATACTGAACATCAACATAGTTTTAACACCTTGAAAGAAGCTCTTTGTAATGCCCCTGGCTATAATAAACGTTTTTCTGTATTTCTGCATAAAAAAGATGGCTGTGCTTTGGCTGTACTAACCCAAAGACAAGGAGAGAAGAATAGACCATGTGCCTATTGTTCCTCAATATTGGATCCGGTAGTCAGAGGCCTCCTGAACTGCCTCTGAAATATTGCTGCGGCGCAGCAGCACTAAAACAAAGAGATTCAAGTATTTTGGGACATGAGGTCACAATATATGTACCTCATTCCGTTGACATACTACTGAACAAAACAAAAACACAACATTTAACTAATGCCAGACTGACACAATATGAGTTGACTCTGATGGCCCCAAACGTCACTCTGGAACGATATACCACAATAAACCCAGCCACTCTGAAGCCTCTTCTTTTGTAAAAGGATGAAGTACAACATGACTATTACTGAAACAAAGGGTTGAGTTGATCTGGTGGATGTACCAATGCCAATTGTTGACGGCCTTTTATTTGTAGATGATTCTTGTCTAAGAAACTGGATGAGATATTTCAGCTGCCTATGCAATAACCACTAATTTGACTGAAGTTGAAACATGTAGAATAAAGCAGACATCATCACAGGCTGCAGAGTTAATAGCACTAACTAGAGCATGTGAACTGTCCGAAGGGTTCAAAGTAAACATACACACTGATAGTCAGTATGCCTTTGGCATGGCCCATAACTTCAGCCACCTATGGGCTGAAATAGGATTTATTACCTCCAGTGTAGATAAAATATAGCATGGACATCTCATTTCTAGGCTTCTGAATGCTATCACTCTGCCCTAAAGATTAGCTATCATTAAATGCAGGGCACACAACTATGTGACAGATGAGGTGAGTCAAGGAAATGCTTTTGCAGATGAGAAAGCACGGACTACTGCCTTGGCAGAACAGTCATTGGTGTATGTGGTAGAGGGCATTGATAATGAAGGAGAGGAATAAGATCCTTATGCAGAAGTAAAAGAAGTACAACATTTAGCAGATGAGGAAGAAGAGAAAAAGTGTAAGGAAAAGGGATGTGTTTGACCAACACTATCAGGCATGGATGGGTCAAATGTAAATAAATGGATTCTACCATACAGTTTGCGTTTGTCCATGGTCCAGATGACTTGTGGACCAGCTCATTTTGGAGCAGATGGGATGGTAAACACCATAGGGGGCTGGCTTCGTTACCCTGCACTAATCCAGACAACTCTTATGGTGATTATAGTGGTCTTAGACAACCTTAGAAAGCTCTCTAAGTGGTAGCTGTGGATAGCAGCCTTCAAGCTTACGCCAGGAGTGTAAAGCAGCTTGTTATACCAGAACATAATCTTATTCGTATAGAGTAAGTAAAACAGAACCACACAGTTTATTTATAAAAATAGGTATTTATTATAAGACACTCACTAACACCTACAAATATCTCCTACCCGGATATGTACACAATACTTTGCAAATAAAAAAGGTAAGTAGCATGAGTTCACAGTGGTCGCCAGGGGGAGACCAAACCATATAATATATAAAATAGTGGGATGCGAACCACGACTCAAGTCAAGACTATACCCTGAAGACGTAGAAGTGCTAGGGACCCAAGGAACCACCTGAGGTAAGTAACCAGGAACCCCATGGAGGCCGTGTGCAGAGTGGGAACACAATTGTGTGCTCAATTCAAGTCAATGGGTAAGTTGCGGTTGCACTTTTATAGAAGAATGACCCTTCCCAATAGACCCTGAAGAAACCCCATGGAAGACAGAAGGTTGGAGAGCCACCCCACCTGTGTATACCCTAGGAGCAAGGATACCTACGACAAGGAAGCTGGGTGCCTACGTGTGAAGTGGCACTGGAAACTGCTGTTGGACTCAAGGAGAACTTCAGGAAGATGATGCTTCTGGAGAAGGAGAAAGTGTCCAGTGGAACCCAAAGGTGGATTCAAGTTGAGACGTACCTACATGGAGGGGTGACAGAGTCTATGCCACTCAGGAGCGACCAGGAGGCACAGAAGACAAATGCCCACCAATGTCGAGTGTTGCAGGAGAGTTGATGGTGACCTTGAAGCTGCAGCTGAGTGGACAATGTGCTGTTCACGAGCTGTCCCATGTTGCATGTCGAGAGTTGAGGGGTCGGTGTCTACCAGGAGCGCCAACAAGTATTGGCAACCGCAAGTAACTTGGCAAGCGAAAAAGGTGGAGTGTCAGGACCAACAAGTTCCAAGGGACTCACCACAAGCAGGGGAGTCAGAGTAGGCCCCGAACAATCATGGGAGCCCACTGGAATCAAAGGAGCTTTACAGTGCATGGAATCATACCTCCAACATGTTTGATACCAAACATGAAAGAGTTCGTTACAGCCAGTTTAGAGATGGTCACAGCGTAATGACGCATGGTCACTCTATATATTGTTATGGCTGATGCACTTACAACCCGAGAGAATGGACTCCCAAGGTGGTACACTTAGGCCTTTCAATCCTGAAGGCAGGGTGCTCAGTTCTGCTTTAGGGGTGTGTGAGAAAGTGCCCTCTTTCTTGCATGGTATCGCCCCACTTTTTTGCTGAAGTTATTTGACTGAGTGTGCCCTGGGCTCCTGCTAATCAGGTACCCAGGGCCTATGTTCCTTCCCTAAAACTGCATTGAAGCCTCAACCCCATTGGCATCTCTTGCCACATGTCAGCCCCTGGAAAATGGTACCATTAGGTACCCAGGGCACTGTGACCAGAAAAGGCCTCTAAGGGCTGCAGCACTTATTGTGCCACCCTTAGAGGCCCTGTACCCTGACACTCACACACTGCCTTTGCAGGCTGCGTGTCTTGGTGCAGTACAAAGTGAAGAGTCGACATTGCACACATCACTGTATGCCATGCCCACAAACCACTGCCCTGGCATACATCAGTCATCCCCCTAGCTGGGTGCCCTTTACCAGTGGTGAGGGTACAGGTGCATAAGCCCTGTACCCCTGCAGTGCCCAGGTCCATTCCTAGGCACTGTAAGTGCAGTGCTGCCATTAAGAGTATATGGTGCTGGGAGTTTGTCGTTACGAACTCCACAGCACCATAATGGCTACACTGAAGACTGGGAAGATTGGAATCAAACTTCTCAGCACATGAAACCCACACTGATACCAGTGTGGGATTTAATGTAAAATGCACCACGGAGGGCATCTTAGAGATGCCCCCTGAAACTCGACTGACCCCTAGTGACCTGACTGAGTGGCTGTCTAGGCTGCCACCACCAGACATGTTTCTGGACCCCTGGGTGGAGAGCTTGCTGCTCTCGGGGGCCAGAAATAATGAACATCGTGGGACGAGGTGCCAAGCCTCCTCCCCCTGGATGGGCAGGGTTCATGAAGGAGAGGCTTCAAGGGCCTGCCGCCTTTGTGAGCCCCTCCAGACCATTTTCTGCTTTTAGCAACTGGTCCCCACTGGTTCCACCACCCACTGTTGGCAGGAGAACCGGCGGGAAAAACAAGTGAGGAAGAGAGGTGTGCCAGCCTCTGCCAACTCCACCCCTAAGGTGGGGGATGCGAGGTGAAGCACAACCTTGAGTCCCCGCCATCTTGAGGATGTGGATCCAGCTAACCAGGGACAGGCTCCTGCCTCCCTCCCACTGGAGAGTGGCAGAATATGGGGTGTATCCACCCCAGGGAAGGGACCCATTGGTCCCTGCCCTTTACCTACCTGTAACGCCCCAAAATTTAGTATTTAGGGGGAAACCTGAACCTTCCTTCCTCAGATCCAGCAACTACAAGAAAAGAAGAGAAGAAGGACGAGAAGCCATGCAGAGCTAACAAGAGGACAATGCCCACTGACTTGGCCCCAGCCCTACAGGCCAGTCCCCCCTCAAACCTGCTCCTGTGAAACCCCGGCGTATCCAGCAGCCATCAACCTAACAAACCCCGGAGGACCTGCCTGCCTTCACTTTCAAGACTGTTTCTCCCATGAACACCAGACGTGTTTAAACTGCAGCTTCTGGTGCCAGCCAGGATCCGCAAATCCAGCCCACTCTGCACCCGCTGAACCCGGCCCAAGCTAGAGTGTAAAAAAAACACAAGGAACTCCCCCCGGCGATCCCGACCCAAGACCTGGAGACCCCTGAACTGCCTCAAGCCTCCAGACGACGCCTGCAACCTCAATCCAGAGGACCCCCCCTACCGCGACCAGAGCGGGTAAGAAAATCAGACGTCCAAAGGAACCCCTGCACCCTACGCCCCACAGCCTTATGTGCCCAATACAGCTGTGCCTAACCAACCCTCAACATCCTAACTTACCCCTCGAAGTGGTGGTCGCTCCTGGAAGATCCTCTTCCCTGAGCCTGCAGTGTTTCTTTGTCCCGGAGAATCTCCATTGAAATCAACAGAGCACCCGACCTCAAAACAGCACCCTGCACCCGGCCGCCCTAGTGCCGCTCAGGGTGCACCTTTGGTGCTACTTGGGTCTCTGACTTGCCTTGACCTAAACCCTAGGAGCTTGTTATCACAACCCCATGACCTGCTTGCCAGCAGCCACCAACTGGAGACCCCCTATCCTCCATGGGATAACATTGGGCCTCAACACTGCACCAGGCTGCCCTAGTGCCACTGAGGGTGCAAAACAGTCTATCACTGACCCAGGGAGACCCCATGGTCTAACCCCAGAACCCTACCTCCAAAGACCGAGTTCTTACCTCAAAAACAATAACCCGTTTTTCCTCATAGGATAACATTGACACTTTTTCTCCCAAAAAGTTTCCAAGTGTCGAATTTTGAAATCTACGAATATTCTTTAAAAAAAAAATCGCACAAATAAACAAAATGAATTCTCTCAACTGTTTGTAGGAAAGGTCCCAGTGCTGAGTCTAGGTATCCAGCCCTGAGTAGGAAAAGTAACGTAAAAGTAACTTATCTGTGAATTGAATTTCCCCCCATAGGATAAAATTGGTGGTTCTATGTGGAAAAGTTTCTAAGTGTCAACTTTTTAAATACAAGAATGTTCTTTAAAAATCGTACATTAACTAAAATGGATTTACTCAACTGTTTTCTGGAAATGTCCCAGTGTTGAAACTAGGATCCAGCACTGTTAGAAAAAGTAATCCGAAAAGTAACTTACCTGCAATTTATTGAAAAAGCCTATTCATTCCAGTGTAGTGTATTTGCTAAGTGTTGCATTCTACTGCTCCCCTGTAAATCAAACAAAGTACAATTCCAATTGCATTTTCAAAAAGTTCTATATCCAGTAACTTATTACTGAAAAGTATTTAATGCTTACCTGTACCCGGCTTGCCTGGTTCTAAAAATAAACAACAGTATATTTTTATACAAAAACAATTGGCCTAGAGTTCAGTTCTTGAGTGTGTGAATTTATTTGCTGACTGAGTGTGTACATCAAATGCTTAACATTGTCCTCTGATATTGCCTTACTTCTCGACTTACTGCCAATTGTTTTTGTATAAAAAATATACTGTTGTTTATTTTTAGAACCAAGCAAGCCTGGCAGAGGTAAGCATAACATACTTTTCAGTAATAAGTTGCTGAATATAGAACAGTTTGAAAATGCAATAGAACTTGTACTTTGTTTGCTTTCCATGAGATGCAGTGGGGTACAACACTTTGCAAATACAGTACATTGGAATGAATAGGCTTTTTCAGTAAATTACAGGTAAGTTACTTTGTACGTTACTTTGCTTACTCAGGGCTGGATACCTGGTTTCAGCACTGGGACATTTTCTGTAAACAGGTAAATAAATAAGTTTTGGTTATTTGTGCGATTTTTAAAGAATATTTTTAGATTTGAAAACGCCACACTTAACAAACGTTTTGGAAGAAAATTGTCAATGTTATCCTATGGAGGAAAAACAGGTTATCCGTTCATAGGTAAGTAATCAACTGTGGGAGTTAAGGATCTTGGTTAGACTCAGGGGTCCCCCAGGGTCAGTGATGCACTGTTGCACCCTCAACGGTACTAGGGCGGCTGGGTGCAGAGGGTTGAGGCCCAATGTTATCCAATGGGGGATAGGGGCCTCGGGTTGGTGGCTGCTGGTAAGCAGTCCACTGGCTTGTGGGAGCAAATCTCCTAGGGTTTAGGTCAGGGAAAATGGGTAAACAAAGTAGCACAAAAGGTGCACCCTCAGCGGCACTGGGGCGGCAGGGTGCAGAGTACTCTTTCGAGGTCGAGCGCCCTTTTGTTTTCTATGAAGAACCTCCGATTTGCAAAAGCACTGCAGGCAGGGAGACGAAGGACTTCTGGGTGCGACCATCACTTGGAGAGGTAAGTTGGAAAGTTAAGGGTTGGTTAGGCACCGTCAGTTAAAACACACAAGGCCATGGGGTGTCGGGTGCAGGGGTGCCTTTTGGGGTCTAATCTTCTTACCAGCTCTGGGTCGCGGTTAGGGGGCCTTCTGGATTTAGACTGCAGGCGTGGGCTGGAGGCAGGTCAGGGGTCGCCGGATCTCGGGTCATGATCGTAGGGTTGACCTCCTCGTGGTGTTTTTCTACTCTAGCTCGGGCCAGGTCCGGCGGGTGCAGAATGGCCTTTGCTGTGCACCATGCCACAAATTTGTTCCATCTACAGGCGTATACCATTTTGGTGGCGGGACGCCTGGCTGCCAAGATAATGTTACAGACTTCGGGAGGAAGGTCGAAAGATGTCAACTGTCGCCGCTCAATCTCCATGCAAGGAGGTGGAGGCTGGACAGGTTCGGGTGGAGGACGGTCCCCTGCTGCTGCGACAGAAGATCCTCCTGAAGAGGCAGTCGACCAGAATCTTCATACCTAGTCCGGAGCCACAAGAATTACTTGGGCCTGATCACGCTTGATCTTCTTCAGCACTCTGGGCAGAAGTGGTATAGGCGGAAAGGTGTATAGAAAACTACAACTCCACTCGTAACAAAAGCGTTGCTTAGTGAGTGCCGCATTGGAAATTCAAACACGCAGACCTGCTGACATTGCGCGTTCTCTTCGGTGGCGAATAGCTCTAACCAAGGCTCTCCCCACTGCTGAAAAAGACCTAGCACCACCTCCGAGTGAAGATGCCCTTCGTGATCCATCATGCACCTGCGACTGAGTTCGTCAACCCTGGCATTCAGTGAACCTGCCAAGCATTGAACCACCAGGGATATGCCCTGATGTTCCAGCCATGTCCAAAGGCCGAAAGCCTCTTGACATAGGGTCCACGACCCCACCCCGCCCTGTTTTCTTCCAGAACCACATGGCGGTGTTGTTATCCGTGAACACCTGCACTACTCTTCCCTTGACAGAAGGAAGGAAGGCTTTCAGTGCAAGATGAATCGCCAGGAGCTCCAGAAGGTTGATGTGGGGCCTGGGCGCTGCCAGAGACCAGAGGCTTCTGATCTCCGCCTCTCCCATGTGGCTGCCCCATCCCATGAGTGACGCATCTGTCACCACTGTGAACTCTGGTTGGGGAAGGGAGAGGGATCTGCCGTTGACCCACTCCTGGTCTGTTAGCCACCACTGCAATTGGTGTGCTGTGCTCTCTGAGATATGGACGCAATAGGAAAGATTCCCCTGATGTTGTGCCCACTGGAACTTCAGGTCCCACTGCACAGGCCGCATATGCCACCTGGCATGATCCACCAGCAGGTGGCAGGAGGCCATGAGGCCCAACAGCCTCAGAATCAGTCTCACCGAAATCCAGGATAGAGGCCGAAACATTGGAATCATAACCTGAATATCCTGGACTAGCTGCTCGGGAGGATAGGCCCAAAACTGCACTGTGTCCAGAACCGCTCTGATGAGGAAGCTTCTGAGAGAGAATCAGGTGCGACTTTGGCAAATTGATAGTGAACCCCAGCAAATGCAGGAGGTCTGCCGTAGTCTGAAGGTGGAAGACGACAGCCTGGGGCGATGATGCCTTCAACAACCAGTCGTCGAGGTAGGGAAAGACTGACACACCTAACCTGCACAGATGATCTGCAACCACTGCCATCATCTTGGTGAACACCCGTGGGGCACTGGTAAGGCTGAAGAGGAGCACTGTAAACTGAAAGTGCTCGTGGCCTACCTTGAACCTCAGGTAACACCTGTGGCCCGGCAGGATGGGGAAGTAAAAATACCCATCCTGCAGATTCAATGCTACCATCCAGTTCTCTTGGTCTAGGGCAGATAAGACCCGAGGTACAGTGAGCATCTTGAACTTCTCTTTTTTGAGGAAGAGATTGACAGTCGGAAGATCTAAAATGGGCCACAACCTCTTGTTCTTCTTGGAATCAAAAAGTAGTGGGAATAACAGCCACTGCCTACTTCTGAAAACCGGGACCCTTTCTATAGCTCCCTTGGCCAAGAGAGCTGTAACTTCCTTCTGGAGCATTACAGATGACCCTCCGTCAGCCGTTCCTGATTTGGCAGAATGGGAGGAGGAAAAGAAATGAAAGGCAGAGAATAGCCCATCTGAATGATGTGCAAGACCCACTTGTCTGATGTTTTGGACTTCCAGTGGGGGAGATGATGGATTCTCCAGCCATCTGGAGTGGTGTGTCTTGGATTTCCTATGCGGAAGGGTGGAAGGGAATGTGCCCTGGGTTGAAGAGGACTGCACCATCAAACTTTCAGGGGTGGGATGTGTGCGGAGGAACTTTGGTTTGCCATGTGCTGGGGGATGGCAGCGTGCAATTGTCCCATTCACATACCAGTCCAATTGCTCTGCAGTCATCCTGGTGTTCCAAAGGGTCCATAGACCCCTCCCATTCCTCTCCCGAGCCTAGCACATCCTCAAAGTGCTCAGGTGACAACATAGAATCCCTGGGTTCAATGGGCGCCGGAGTCGGTGTTGAATAAATTGTTCCGACTCCGTGTCATTGGGGATAAGGATGGGGCTGGTGCTGCCGGTCGGCACCGGTAGCACCGACTTCGGGTCCGACGACAGGGGAGATCACAATGGCACAATTGGCGTCGGCCTGGATCTAGTTATTGTGGTCCATCTGTACTTTTTATGGATTAAATATTTTTACTGATTTATAACTGAGCAAGCAATTTCAACAGCAGATAGCATACAACCCCAACTGGGCCATATTGCATATTTGGAAGCATGTAGGTAAACAGGGTTTGGTGTATTGGCGGGGGGGGGAATCAGTGGGTAAGGAAATAATACACAGCAGTGCGCCTACAAACCTACTCGGGCCAGCTGCGTAGGGGTACCCCCGACATAAGCAATTACCAACAGATTTATGTGCCCAGTGGGGGATACCAAGATAGAGGCACCCAATAAGCTGCATGTAAAGTATGTATAGCCTTACTCCAAACAAAAAAACAAAAAAGTGAAAGCACAGTTAAGTTTACGAAATGAACTAAAATCCCACCCTCACCCTCCACCCACCCTCACTCCTTCCGAGTATGCCTATATACATGTAATCCAGTAATGGAAAAAGCAGGAAAATTGCAAGATGCTCCCTCTTCAGAACCCACCCATACCTATGTAGGTGAGACCAACTTAAGAATACGCAGGTAAGCCGGACATGTTAGCTCTCTGAATTCCTTGGACAAGATGGAGACGAATGGAGCCCATATTTACGTGCAGGCAAGCGTTCCATGCATAGCAATGTCCACAATTGATGGCACCATTGCCGGTGATCAGGGATCCTACCTGTCCCCCACAAAGAAAGGAGAGCTCTGTTTGTCGAATTAAGGGCCAAAGCTATCAGACGGCCCCTAATGGACCGTAGTGGATAAGTAAGCGCGTTGGGAAGGCCTAAAAGTATACATGCGGGGAAAAACGGGAGCTCCGTCTGAAAGGGGTCGTCTAGCACCTGTTTCCAAAAACTCATTAACTTGGGACAGTTCCATAGCAGGTGTATTATTGACCGCGGATTCCCACATCCCCCTCCAGCACTGGCCATCGCAAAGTGAGTTCTGTTGTTGGGTGCCGGAGGGCCCGGGGGTATAGTACCAGTAAGAGGTGATTTTATACGCCGTTTCTGTGTGGTCTACATTGAACGTTGTGTGGCGGGTCCTATAAAATATGTCCCCCCACTCCTTAGAGAGACTGCGCCCAGCTCTGCCTCCCACCGCCTCTGGCCCGGTGTCCTCTGTACGAGTGATATTTTTGTTAGGAAGCGATAAAGCTCGGATATTCATTTCTTATAATCTGATTTTAGGAATAGCCATTTCTCAAAAAGTGTCATGGACCTACCTGCCTCAGGGTATATGTTAGGGCCGAGGTGTGTGTGAACCTCTCCTGTTCCGAAAAAGAATATTGGGACTTAAGTTCATCGAAGGGGATGAGGCCCTTCTGGTCAAAAAGGCAGCCTAGTCTCTTACAACCTCCCGCCACCCATCTTTTGGCTACATATGGCGGCAAACCTGGTGGGAAGTGCAGGTTGGAAAACAATGGGGTAAGTAGGGAGGGGAAAGATAAAAGGTCTGCTGCAAGCACCACTTTATCCCACACCTTGAAAGTAGTATTCATTACCGGGATAGAGTACAGACCCCAAGATCTATGGGCTCGTGGGAGCCAGGTTTCTCCCCAGATGTGCGAGCCCGCAACCGTTTGGTCCATAAAGACCCAGTGCTTTTCGGTCATGGCGCAATTCAACTTAACCAAAAATCCAAGTTGGGCAGCTTGGAAATATCATGCTATGTTGGGGACTGCTACACCTCCTTCCAGTTTTGAGCGTTGCAACAATTGTCTTTGAAGTCCAGGTTTTGTCGCATCTCAAATGAAACAGTCTATGCATTGTTGGAGCTGACGTGGTTCCCCAGGCGGGGGAGAGTGGTGAAGTGCCTGGAAAACATATAGGACCATTCGGAGTATATTAATTTTAACCGCAGCTATTCTTCCCAGCCAGGATAACGGCATCCGTCGCCAACAATCCAAATCTTTACGGATCATGTTTCCCAGAGTGGAGAATTTAGTTCTTGCCATCTTAGGAAGGTTTCTGTCCAGTGTATACCCAGGTATGGGAGCGCGGCGTCAACCCGTTTGAATTCATATTTTACATGGAGAGCTGATTCGGTATCTGTCCAGACTGTGAGGTTTAGTATTTGTGATTTGGACAGATTCATCCTGAAGCCTGAAACTGCCCCGAATGACTTCAGTCCGGAGATGATCGGTTTGAGTATGGAGAGCAGCTGGGCAATGGAAAAAATTATGTAATCCGCATAAATACTTATGAGATGGCGATCAGCCCCAAATGCAATGCCCGCCGCCCCTGGATTGTCCCTTAGCCATTGGGCGAAGGGTTCAATGCATATGGCAAATAAAAGCGGGGAGAGCGGACAACCCTGTCGGGGGCCTACTCAACCCTCAATCTCAGTGAATCATTCCCATTCACCCTAACCGAGGCGTTGGGTGCATTGTATATCCTCTTCCGTGTGTCGGACGGCCCCTGGCCATCTGACGTCCCTGTGGGTGTGTGCGTCGGACGGCCGGGGGGCGTCCAACTTGCGCACGCATAGAATTCGCCCGCACAGCGGCGAAAGTTGCGCTGCATTGAAGCGGTTAAACTACATGTCCAGTTCAAGAACCGGTCTCCCAGCCCATAGTGTTTAAGGGTGGCGAACAGATAGGGCCAGTTCACCCTATCAAACACCTTCTCTGCATCCACTGCCAGCAGGAGGGCTTCCTATCTGGACCGGTTGACTTTGTCGATGATGTGGCATAAGCATTTGGCGTTCTCACCACATTGAAGTGCAGGGCTAAAACCTGCCTGATCGGGATCGATCAAACCCGGCATTAGTGGTTTGAGGCTGTGAGCCAAAATACCCGTAAACAACTTTGCATCAATCTTAAGTAGCTAAATTGGGCGATAGGAGATGCAGAGCTCGGGATCCTTCCCTGGTTTTGGGATCACCAAAATGGATGCTTGCAACATGTATTCCGTTAACATCTGAAGTTCAGCAAACAAGTTAAAAAGACAGTCTAGAAAAGGAGCAAATTCTGTGTGGAAGGTTTGTAAAAAATTGCGCTGAAGCCATCTGGACCTGGAGCCTTCATGGGCTTAAGTCTGGCAATGGCGGATATGACCTCCTCAATCCTAATGGGTTGGTCTAGTGCCTCAGAGTTATGCTTGGGCAGTAGGTTATCGCGGCCGACTGGAGGTAGGTGAGCGGATAGGAATCCACCGCAAGATCTCTCGCATATAAGTTTGTGTAAAATGCCCGAAATTCCACGGCTATATCCAAGTCGCTCTGTGCCATAGGGACCGCGCTTGATTGATTAGCTTTGACACTGTTGGCGTGCTGGGTACTTCGCAGGCAATGGGCTAACATCTGACCCTCTCTATTGGTGCCCAAGTGGAATTTATTTTTGTGGCGCAGCATGGCATATTCTGCTCTTTCGAGGTCGAGGCGTTTAAGCTGAAGCAGAGCTTGCTTCAACTCCCGCCACACTCGAGGAGCACCCGTCCACTTGTGTATAGACTCAAGCTCTAGCACAGTTTTCCCCAATTCCTCCCCCTTATCCCTTCTGAGCTTGTTTTCTTGTGCTGATTGTGCTATGAGGCCGCCTCTAGTAGCAAGTTTAAGGGTTTCCCAAATGGAAGAGAGCTGAACCCCCTCAACGTCATTCACAGCCAAGTAGTCAAGCATCACGCATCTAATTGTAGCTACTGTGTCAGGGGAGTGCATCAGGGTTTCGCTGAGACACCAGGGAGGGCGTTGAGGGGTGCCAGTGGGGATCGGGAAAGTGAGCGTAATGGCTGCATGGTCAGAGAGGGAGCGGAGTTCAATGGAAGAATCTGTGGTGAGGTCCCAAGCTCCTGGCGAAGCTAGGAGATGGTCTAGCGGGCGTAGGTCTTATGGGCTGCTGAGAAGAATGTGAAATCTCGCACATTCGGGTGGTGAAGCCACCACACATCATGTAATCCACACTCGGTCAGCCATACAAGACTCTCTGTTGTGAATGCCCCCGCCTGGTCAGTCCTTTGTGTTGAACGATGCATTCCCCCATCCATAACTAGATTAAGACCCCCTACAAAGATGGCTCGATCAGGAGACTGGAGCACCCCAGCTATTGCCCCTGTTATTAAAGCTTCTTGGTGGTCATTAGGGGCATAGAGGGAGGCCACAGTAAATTGAAGTGACCCCATCTGAACCTGTAAAGCCAACACGCGGCCCCAGATTTCAAAGCAAGTGCCTAGAATAGACCCCCGGAAGCGGTGAGAGAGAAGAACCACAACCCCACCCTTCTTCCCACGACCAGATGACCAGAACTGTTGCGGGAATTTCTTAGATTGCATTCTGTGGGAGTCCTGCACTAAAAGGTGCGTTTCCTGGAGCAGACATATCGCTCTGTGAATGCTCCAGTAGGGAAAGTATAGCTGCTCTTTTGGTAGGATTATTAAGGCCCTTTACATTTAGACTAAGTAGTTTTACCCTCATAGTGTAGATTACCCATATGTTGCCAATGGTAGAGGCCTATCCAGCAGAAAGTTAGCAGAAAGGTCCCTGAGCGTTCAGAAGGGGGGAAAGATAGCTCATTGGGCGTGCGCACAATCAAATTCCTAACTATAGTCCATCGGAAGGAGAGCCCAGAAACAAATACCCCCAAAACAGCTGAAAAAGAAGTACAACAAGCAACATATTGTTAAGTCTTTCATAGAAAGAAAGTCTGTCATCAGGTGAGGCAGTCACAGAGCCAATGGCTGAAACGTGAATTGTCCACAGGACTCATGTTGCCGATCCGCTCCACCCGGGGCCCAGCAACATGGAGGACAGGAGAATACGCTCGTAAGCTTTTGAAATACCCCAAGACGAAAGCCCCAGGAGCTCCCTGTGGCCAGTGTCACTCAGCATTAAGAGTATCTTCTTCAAGGATAGCAATCACTGCTTTGCGTTCTTTTGCGATGGTTTCATGATCTGGTCAGAGGCAGAGGGGGGTCCTGCACACCCTTTACCATCTCTCTGCCATCTGAGGTTTGTTTATCTTCCCATTTAAAGGTCAAACGGAACAGGAGTCTCCAGGAGTATGGAATTCTGTTAGCTCACAGATGGGCAGGTCTAAACTCCCTTCTCTTTTGTCTTGTGGAGGCCGCCGGACCCGGGTACAAAAGAGGGCGTGCTGCCCGGAACTCAAGTGATTGCTTGTCTTGTGCCTCCCGAAGAATGCGTTCCTTAAGTTGGAAGTCGTGGCTGCAGGTGAGTATATCTGGGGGTGGGGCAGGCTCTGCTCTTGTTGGGTCGACTCTGTGGGTGCGATCCAATTTGTTTTGTTGGTCCGACAGATCACCCAGTAAGAAGCGGAAAAGATCGATCCCATATGATTCAACGTCCGATACCTCTACACCCCAGGGGACTGCCCGGATACAGATGTTATTCCGGCAGAAACGGTTTTCCAAGTCCTCCGCATGCACCTTGGGATCAAAGCGGAGAACTTCCTGTTGAAGTTGGTGGATATCCTCGCATTGAGCTGAAGATTGTGTTTCTAGGGTATCCACTCTGTCCCCAACTGACTCTAGATCTTTCCGTATGTCTCTGATTTCTTGCACCAGTTCCTATTTAACTGAGTGTAGATCTTCCTTCAGGGAGGCAAATAGTGTTTCTAGGAAAGCACGCGTTACCAGGGCTTCTGGTTCTCCCCCATCCGTACCCGCTGTGCCCCCAGTCTGGGAAGATGCTGTGTGCTTGACGCGGTCTTGAGGAGTAGATCTTTTACAGAGCGTTTTTTCTTGTTTTTCCCTGTAGCCATTTGGGAGGAAGGTTCTATAGTGGCTAGGGAAGCAGGGAGAGAGCGAGATCCTTGTAGGGAGTCCCTCCTTTTCCCTCGAGATGCAGCGGTTTGAGACCCTTCGCTCCCAGAGTTTCATGCAGTCTGCTGACGACTAAGGAGGGGTCTAATTAGGTGGTCTCTCTCTCCAGTTCAGTGCTCGGACTCCCGGGTGCGGGCCGACTGCCAGACCACCTGCAGCCCGGGGAGGTAGTAATCATCCCCCTGCCTCCCTTTAGACTGAGATATGGGGTCTTGGTAGGGGCCCTGAGTGTGCGAGGTAGAGTGCTCAAGGTCTGTTAGCGGAGTGCCACGGTAGCCCCGGCGCCCAGGGCCCAGCCCGCAGCGACGACTCCAAGTGGCCCCCAGGAGCCCTGCTGAGCTCACTTTACTTTGATGCCGGAATCTGATAATCGGTCAGTGAAATGGGCTCTTCAGCCCTATTCAATCGGTGTTGTGGAACCATCCCACCTGGCTCTTCTTTGGGCTTCTGGCTGCAGGTCCTCAGGAGTCGGGTGTGTGCGAGGGTGAGGACTGTGAAAGGGGCCCACACCCAGATGCTCGTAGAAGTCCGCAAGGCCTCTCCAGAACATAGAAGTTTCCTTGTCACACCGCTAAGGATTCCTCCACACCTAAAGCAGAACCAGAGCGTTTCCTGCTCCCGGGGGCCCGTTCGCCCAGGCAACACCGGGGCCTCCTCTCCTTCCACCCTCCACCATAAGCGTGCAGATGAAATTTCAGGCACCCGTCCCCCGAACTGGGAGCCGATCATGCCTGCACCCTCCAGGAGCCTTACAAGATCCGGTGGATCGGGCCCTCATCCCACGTAATTCAGCCACCTTATCTCAACAAGCAATGTCCGTGCTGTTGTAAATGGAGGGGAGAATGACACCTACCCCCGTGTGGGCTCTTCTCTGGCCCTCAGAAGACTTTGAGTCCCCCCTGAGCTGCTTCTCAAGGCTATGACGGCTGGGCCCGGGGGTAGGACGGAGCAGAAAACAGCCACGTCCTATCCATCTGCCATCCTGGCCACGCCCCCATCTGTACTTTTTATAAGTTGTCAAGCACCCTCTGAATAATGCCTTCAGTACAAAAATATTACCTTTATAGTGAATAACTCATGTTTATATAAGTGAAGCTGCAAAACAGCAAAGAGCAACGATGGAGTGAGGAGCAGCAACTTAGTCTTTAGCCCCGCGGCCGCAGCCCAGACAGAGACGTTTTAAGGTAGGGGCGAAGTGGACTCTAGGGCCCCACCCTTTCAGAGGGCCCCAACCTTTCAGGGGGCCCCCTGATAGAGCCAACTCTGTTCTGCAGAGAATGTTTCCTTGATGGCCTTGAATAATTCTTAAACAGATTGTTTAAATGCGGTTTTCCTTTAATTTATTTTTAATGTGGGTGATGTGTGAGACATTCTGCAGAGAAATGTTGTTTTTGTGTTTAATCCATAATGGGCAAAAAAAGTTTCTTTTAGATAAAAACGGGACCTCATATATGAGAAATAGGAAGGGGGTCATAGAGATTATTTGTAGTAGCGTTAGTGAGCTGCTGCTGTATAACAATATTGAAAACACACATCACTATCTCCGAAAATTAGATATAAACACATTTAGAATTTGGACGAGGGTGCTTGTGCACTCTCAGTGACCTGGCCACAAAGGGGTTGAATGAGCTGAAATTGGATCATAAATTCAAAGCTGGTCGGAACATGGGCCCCAAACTATGCTTGGCCCAGGGCCCCCCAAATCCTTAAAATGTCGCTGAGCCCAGCCCTGGCCCTGCGCAACAGGCCTCGGACTTCGGTGAGCGGTCTCAGGTGTGGTGTGGCGCAGTGAGGTGGAGGAGGAAGCAGCAGTGGCGAGCAAGGCAGGGCAGTGGTAACAGTGATCGCTCCCGCCCCGGTAGGTGGTCCACCGGCAGCAGCAACGGCGGGTGCTGCCCACAGACACACCACACGCAAGCCGGGCGGGGCCACCTCCGCATATGCTCCTCTGTCTGACCGTCGTATCGGCCACCAGGCCCCTTCAAGCTCCTGTCGCCGCCTGAGAGGCTCTTCCCCCACCGGTACAACAAGCACTGGAGCCTGAGCCACTGGAGCAGTAAAAGCGGGTAAGGCTGCTGCCGTGGTTCCCTCCGTCGGGGGGGGGAAGCGGGCTCAGGGCCGGCCTAGGCATGTGCAAAGTGTGCACCTGCACAGGGCCGCCAAACCCCAGGGGCCACCACGAGCAGGACTGCCAAGTATCACGCATCTTAATTTCGTCAGGCATCAATCACTATGGTTTTTTCCCCCTAATTTCCTGCCAATTGACAGCTCCTGGGCCCCAGGAGCTGCTGCCGATCTGCGGAAGTTTGATTGTCCTCCCAGTGACCTCGACTCTTAAGGGCAGCCACAGCAGCAGGATGGTGTAGCACAGAGTTGTGACACTCTCAGCTTTGTTTTCCTCGAAGTGCAGGGGCCTCCTTTTCAGAAAGTTTTAAGCTGGTTCGAGTTCTAAGGTAGGAAACATGTTTTCTTTAATAATAGAGTATTGCTTGTTGAAGCTGTTGTCTTGAAGTTGTGGTGCAGGGTCCCCTAAGTGTTCAGTTAGTTTGGTTTCACTTTTATTTCTTGCAGTCAGTGCAGAGGCTCGTTCTTTCTTTCTATTTGTAAGTGGTTGCAGCCATTGCTGGAACCGATTACTTTAGTTTTACAGGTGATGTGTTTTCACAAATAATAAAAAACACCTTCTGCTGAATCCCCGTCAGCTGTTATTAATTTTATTCCTGCGTAGTACTGAATGCAGACTATTCGGAGAAGTGAACCGGGAATTTCAGGGCCATGGGGCCGCCAGGAGAGTATAACTGGGTGGCCCCTCACTGAACTTCAGGACAGCGGCAGCCCAATCACTGTGTGGGGGCCATGGGCCTGGCGGCAATTAGTCCTGGAATCACAGCCTCATCTGAGCTCAGCCTGCCGCAGCCTGCAGTGCTGCAGCCAGCCCTAGCAGGCCGGAGTGGGGTGCTGCCTAGAAGTGCCACCCATCTGCAGCCTCCGAACACACAAACCTTAGGACTCATCTGCGACCAGGCAGTGGCCCAAGTAGGTATCATGTCGATATTTCTGGTCCTCCATTTCCCTTATGCTCCATTATTGCCCACTATGATGCCCATTAACTGTTTATTGCCCTCGCTGGTGGTGCCATATTATTGTTGTGTCTGGTTACCCTCACAGACGCCTTGCCATTGTTCTCTTTTAGGCCTTATTAGCCTCTGTGATGACATTATAGCCCCTCTGATTCGCTCCTCTGCCCTCTCTATGCGCTATTTCTACCCAATCTGAAGCACCACTTTTATTCTCTCGGGCGCCCGTTATTGTTTTATGTAGTTGGCTGTTATTCCTGCCACTGATGCTCTGTTATTGACACCTGAGGCCCTATCATTGTCTTTGCTGATGCCATGTTACGCCCCCTGATGCCCTCTTAACGCCCCCTCTGAGGCAGTATTATTGCCCTGTTCGAAGTAGTATGATTTCCTTATGTATTGCCCTGTTATTTACCCTTTCCATGGTCTATTATTGTCCAGCCATCCAGTGATGACCTCTGTCTGCCTTCTACTCTCGGCACAGCACTTCCCAGAAAAGAAGACGCCTTGCCTTCTACTGCCTGCATAGAGTCCCCCCTCAGAGATGACCCCTTGCCATCTACGCCTTGCATGGCATGGTGTGCCCAATAGGGGTGATGCTCTGAAGACTATCAGATTTTGTGCACTTGATCCTCTTCAGATTAATGCAGTGGGCGTGTGTGGACAAATCTACCTGGCTGGGTGGGAATGTAATGATGCTCTCCAGTTGACAAAAAGGGCACCTTGGCAGATCTTTCGAGTGAGTGTTGCCGAGGACTTCGTGGTAATGGCATTTTGTTTGCTTTGATACTTGCACAAGTGCCACCATTGCCTTTGCCTACCAACGTAACGTTTGTTCTTGTGCTCGAGTGTCTACCATATATTGCTGTATTATACCTCCTCTAATTATACTTTGTTTTCTCTCGAGCAGGCTTCACTTTAAAATAGTTTATTGCAGGGGATTAGACTGTAGACACCTAGATCTTTGTTTACCCAACAAATTCCAAAGCATTGTAGCTGTAAGATAATGTTGGTGGTGAATACACTTGCTGGCGACTGGCGAGATCTGTGTGCAGATTAGTTACAAGCCGGCCTCAGTCACTCATACAAAGTATAAAGAGACAGAGTTAAATGTGATGTCCCAGCTGCAAAGTGAAGCATGCGCCATGCAGGTCACAGATGCGCCCAGTCCCTCATGTCGTGTGTCACAATGCCCTCCTCCTCCTAAATTGTATAGTTCTGAGACGAATTCGGAAGGGTCGGAGCAGCCGCAGGTACTGGTCAATCATCTAACGGCTTTTCTGGACGTATTATTAAAACACCTTCCTGAGCTCTGCCCCGTCCGAACCACCTCTTCCGGGGCCCCCACCTACGCTCCCTGCACAGGGCTACCATGAGCCTAGAGCCGGCCCTGGCAGGCTGGATTAGGGCGGCGCAGCTTGCTCCCTCGATGGTACCCACTCCCCACACTTTCACATGTTGTGCACCAAACGTAGTACTGGGAAAGTGCCCAAAACCACTTATTGCTTTGTGGAGGGGCACAGCCAAGCAGAATTACTCGCAGCAACAACACTAGCACAGCTTTATTGAACTACTTCATCCCTGATAATGCTCTGCACCTACAGTCATCACCTCCCTCCAGGAAATCATAAAGTACCTGGAAATTCAACTTTTCTATTGCCCAGCCAATATCCAATTGCACGCTCATGCTCCCTACAAAGGTGAGGTGTGGGGGCGCACCGAAATATTATTTCGCCGGGTAGGCGCACCCTTTGATGAAGGTCTTTGGTAATCTTCAAGTAGTTTAAAACTTCATAGCCCTGCCTGCAGCCGCTAATGCATCAAAGAATCCAAGATATTGTCTTATTGCTTAGTTTCACACTTGCTCAACTAAACAAGTAATATGAGATCAGGCCGGGCCAAACAATATGCCAGGTAAAAGACCCGCAACCAAAACCACAAATAAACTGACCTCTACTGGAATGGCAGTCAACACATCAACAGAGGCTGCTGGCAAGGCCAGTCCATTAATATCACCCCTTCAAGCCGCCTTTGGGAAGTCACACAATATTGCAAAATTTACAATTGTATAGGACCCAGCAGCAGCTATCTACTCCAAAATAGAAGGCATTAAGGGCCTGCCAGACCCCCTCATACCACAAATATCAGACTCATCAACAATCTACATTGACCAGCGCCAAAAATCAAACACAAAAGAGGATGCACAATAAAATCTTAGCACCAAGTAACCCACAAGAGGATTTCATTATTACAATCCAGGCGCAGGTGCACACCTCAAAGTGCCATCACATGGCAACAGGATCAGATCAGAGGCCTGCCCCACCACCTACTGACTGTCCTGGGCACTAGGTCGTCCAGATACAGGCACTGCTTCACGCTGCAAACCATCAGCACTCTACACCAAGAATGGACCAAAAACTGTACTCTGTCGCTTGCCCATACATGAAAGTTTTATTTGTAACAATAATGGTACTGATAATGATGACATGGAGATGTCCTGGCTCCAATAAACTTCAATAATGAATAATGCTTAACTAATAAAAGCTTTGGAGGTTAAAACCATCAGACTAATAATCACAGAGCATGCGCATTACTGCCAACGGAGAACTAGGGTCAATCTCCCCGTCCGCCCAAGCACTTTCAACTAATACTTCTGAAATAAAAAATGTGGCAATTCCCTCAATAATAGAAATGTCAAGTCACTCGATGCCACAAACTCAGTTGATCCAAAGAACTCTTCTAAAGAAATAAAATATGCTACACCGAGCTCAATGCAGGAACAACTTGGAGCGACAGATTGAAACTGTTGCAAAAAGACTTAGAACACTGCTGAACAGCGACAATATTGAAGCACATGCAGGCTTTCAGCCCAAGGAGTATTACAACCATACTAAGGCAGAAGAAATGTAATCTCTATACTCTATAATTAGAACAAGCATTTGCAATGCAATAGGTCTCGCATTTACGCAAGTTTGAGCTATTGGCATTATAAATGACAATGCACTTTATTTATGTTTTGGTTTTTAAAACATAAATAAAAGGCATTGTCATTTACAATGCCAATAGCTTAAAAACTCGTGGAAATGCGAGACCTATTGCATTGCAAATGCTCGTTTATCAATAGGCGGGGGGTTGCAAAGAGCCAGCAGGGACAGGCACCGATCAGGTTCAATGACTGCCACGCACCAGCTCGTCTTCCAGAGGCATCAGTAGGATACAGTTCGCTGACTCTGCCCCGGCCCTGCTTGTGCTTATGGAGCATCAGCCTGTCTCTGGGAAGGCTTCTGATGAACGCAGGCCTCTTGGTTTCACACCTTGGGCCTGCAAAGCTCTGGCTGGATGGGCGGGCGAGCCTAAGGGGAGGCCTGTGAGCCTTGGATTGACTCCGAATCCCAGAGAAGACAGTGTGTGTCTATTGAGGGGGAATGGATATGCTCTGTGGGGATACACCAGAAGGTGCGTACGGCAGGGATCTCACTGAAGCCTCTGTGGAGAAGAGGTGAACCGCTAGGCCCCATCGCTCTTTGTCGTCTGGCCTGCCATTCTTTTCCATCTAAGGCACCTCGTCACCAACGCGAGTGGTTTGAGATCAATTCGGGTGGCTTCAAGACCTAAACAAATCACTGAATAAAACAATCCCTTGTGACGTAGCACGTAAGGACCGAGTGCGCCCGCCGTAAGGCTTGCCTTGCTCTGCGTGTGGCGCATGCGTGGTATGGGTGTTTGGGTACGCAGCTGACAGCTGGGGCAGGTTCAGAGACCAGACTATAGCGGACCTAACGCTAGGGTGCAGGCCAGAGCAGTGGAGAGGGCTTGGGAGCAGTACCGGGACAAGTCAGATCGCCGTATTGGATCGAAGGAGGTAGCACCTGGGAAGCCTTCACAGCAGCGACAAAAAGCAGACACACTACCGCCGCCATGTACGGGCACTTGGACCCGCAGCCCTCCCCGGGATTTTAACAGCATCGTCCAGATCTGCAGCGCCAATGTACAGAGGATCAGTGGCAACAGTGAGTATGATGGCACAAAAGTACTATAACAGAGGGCTTCTAGCTTTTATTCTGAGGTCACCCACCCTTTAAAGAACAAGACGGAGCGTGCTGCGCTTGGAGCGCGCATGCGCATTAAAAAAAAAGAAAGTGAAAATAACATGAAGCTTACGAGGATGGAAGGGGGACAGGAGATGGGCACACCGTGTGTCTGTACGCATTCACAACCTCCAATCGTCCCCGCGCGTGCCCATCTCCTGTCTCCCTTCCGAAGCAAGTCAGTAACAATAGATCTCGCTGGCGACAGCGCTTCGCGCTGCATCGCTAGGCGTGACCTAAAAATTAACATATCGGATCACAACTACACAAGCAAGAACAGAGTACCAACTGCACAAAACAATAGACAGTAACATGAGATAAACGATGCCCTGGTAGGCACAAATACATTTCAAGTATAGTTGTCAGAGAAACCACAATGTTTTTAAGAGAGATGTCTTCATTTAATATCTTTAGCGGCCAGCCGACACGTGTTTCGTCGCAGTGATAAGCGACTCATCAGGGCTGGGAAAGATACAAACAAATGACTGTGGAACGTACAGTATAACAAAATTTGGGTTCAAACATAGGTTGCATGAAGTGGCTTGGTGAGGGTGATGTCTCAATCTAACCACAAGCAAGGTGAATAGCACATCATTAGTCTTATCATGGAAACCTGGTGTGAATGAAAAGTGGTACGGTCAATTCGTGAACACGGAGTACAATTAATGGGAGTAGGTGAGATTGCGGGAAACGGTGTGTCTTACATAAAAGATCTAAAAGTGACAATACATAGGTATAGAGATCAAAACATGCTGGTGCTAGTGTCGAGGTCTCTATACAGGCATCCAAAACACAGTACGTGTCATACCTGTGTGCTCCAAGGAAAAGAACCAGAAAGGTCTGAAAACATAAGTCAGGGTTCAAAGGACGTTCATAAGCAAAAAAATAAATAAATGAAAGATGAACCAGAGAATAATCATAAAGGTGCTCACCGCTTAGCCGGTGATACTGCTGACTCGGCCGGGCTCAAGACCAGGTGAATTGTGAAAGTTCTCGATAAGGACTTACGATTTAAAGTGTGGGGGCAATAAACCTGGACAGGGGAAAGGAGAAGGTAGAGAAGTAAAAGCAGGGTTAGCTTAAACAAAATCAGGAAGTTTAATAAGTGTTCGTTATGTGGGGTGGAGAATGCAGTTTGAATCTCACCAGTCTCAGGCACTCGAGTTCAAGTCCTGGTGATTCAATTCAGAGAGCAAATACGTAAGAAAACTATCATGTGATGATTCAGTGGAAGAGATGGACCATGTTGGCTGTGGAATTGAAAGTCAAGGCAGTCGACCACATCATTATTTGAGTGGTGGTGAGGTATTCTCACGTTAGTAGGCGAGAGAAGCAGCACATAGTCCTATTGTGTATAAGAGCATTTACCTCTTAAAAGCTTTGTTCAAAACAGGAGTTCCGCTGATATAAATGCAAATGGTTGTAGCGAGTAGGTTCCTGTAAGCAGGGTATCCTATGGTGCGATAAAAACAGAAACAAAGCATCGTTTAAGTTTGCTTTTGTTCTGTCACTACTTATGGCGGAGATAAACGATAGAAAAACAAGGGGGTCACACTTGGGTTAAAAGGGACTTACCAAGTCAGTGTAGCTCTGCACGCGACTGGCTCCAGTGCGGCCGTGAGCGATAATTCGTTCCAGGTCAGGACACGTGACCCGTGGCCCGGAAATGGATAAATACTGATCCGCGTCGAGACCCAGATGGGGGCAACTAGAACGCATTATGTAAAAATAAAATGCTATATAGATACCGGACTCCTTTCCCCAAAGTGGTAAAGAAAAGGAAAAGAAAAATAGCACTAAACAAAGTAGCGGATCGTTAGTTAAAAGCTCCTTCGGTGTCTTACTTGAAATAGTGAAATAGTTGCCGCAACTGACCAAAGGGGAAGGAGTGAACGCTGCGACCAACGATGGAACCCTAACACTCTGTGTCCTAGCGAGAAGCCTCACGAAAGATTAAGAAAAACGAAGCGAGTAGGAGCGGCAGCCACGGGTGACTATTCCCCACCGGCACCGGCAGTTTATATTTCGAAACAGCACGGAACCCTGAAATGATATGAAACAACATCAATAGACTAAGAACCAGAACCCCGGAACAATCTTCCCCGCCAACCATCAGTCTGAGTTCAGCACACCCCTCAAAATATCCACACCTTGGAATACAATTGCCTGTTGGAGCCACGACCCAACGTTAGAGTTATTGTTTGGTCCTGAGGAGAACCCTGCCAGTCACAGGGCTCGAAACGCGTCGACCGACCAGGTCCCGGGTCATTTCCCTGATTTGCTTGTAATTTCTTGGGGAACACGAGGAAAGACTTTTTTTGCTTCCATTACAATTACTACAACTAAGTGTCAGATAGGTCAAAGAACAGACTATTCATTTGTTGAACCAAAAAAGTTTATTTTGACACTGGGACCATAGTGTATGTGTTGCATGTGTTGTATGAATGGATGGCCAAGAATGCGTTGTATGTAAGTTGAGAATTTATTGTACATACCATAGTATGTGTTTATTTGTATTTCGTGTTTGTATATAATATGTACATAGAATGTTTTGTATTCCCATGCACAAAATCATAATGATGCAGAACTAAAAAGGCATACAAAGATCAAAATAAAAGTTTGCAATTCATAAAGCAAGTGTCCATGCCATAGTCTTGTACACTATAGATTCAAACAGGTTGTGAAAACAAGTTTCCCAGCACTGGCAAGTGTGTTGTTTGTTATAGTTTATATTGGCTTAGCCTTGCTGAGTTTAGGAGCCAGGACCCTTTTTGTTTCTTAAATTGTAGCTCTCTACACCAGCATTTCACCCAATCTGGGCATGGAAGTGATCACTAAAATGCTACCGAATAGACCCGCCACTATGTGGCAGCACACTGTAATGTAATGTAATGTAATTGTGCTTTTCTATAGCGCAGCTATCACTCCAGGGAGCATCTTGGCGCTGTAGCCCGTAGCCAGATGGAACAGACCGGAAAACTACTCAAGCATTGGGCCCTGCATACTTATACCAAAGCTTTGCACGCGGAGTCCGTAAGATTGAAAATCCAGGTTTTCAAAGCTTTCCTAAACAAGCTCATAGCCATGATGAAGCTCATCCTTGAAAATAACTATTTCATTTTCGACAACACATGGTATAGGCAGAAAAAGGGCGTAGCCATGGGCTCGAAATTTTACCCTTCCTTTGCCAACTTGTTTATGGGCGCACTGGAAAAAGATCTTATTTGGGTGCCCCTTTTGTTGACTCCATAATATTTTGGGGAAGGTACATTGACAATTGCATCCTTATCTGGTAAGGCTCTCAAGAACACTTACAGAATTTCCACATGCATCTTAATAACAATGCATGGGAGATGAATTTTACTATGGACTCCAGCACCTCCAGGGTTGAATTTCTCGATATAGAAATCTATGTTCAAAATGATACCCTACAGAGCAAGCTTTTCAGGAAAAGCACTGCCTGCAACGCAATCTTACATGTCATCAGCTCGCACCCATCACATCAAATACAGGCTATCCCCTATGGTGAATTTTTAATAGTCCGTAGAAATTGCATTGACGATGCAGTATTCAACAACAACTTACAAGAAATGCGGAGTAGATTCCTGAGAAGGGGCTACACAGAAAGTACCTTACACAAAGCCACACAGAGAATCAGAAAGATTAAGAGGCCAGAGACACTCACAACACAACCCAAGGCACAAACAGGGGCAGTACAAGTACGGATGATAATGGACTTCACCAGTCTACACCATTCAATCCGCAGAAGCTTTACCATACACTGGACTATATTGAAAGCTGACAAAAGTCTAACTGGCGGATTATCCAAAGATAACGTTCAGAAGGGGTAGGACTCTGAAGAACAGACTTAGCCCTACTATTCCAAGAAATGAGCCGCCAACCACATGGCTCACGCCGCGGAACCTGGGATTCTTCAAATGCGGTTTTTGTTCCATGTGTCGATGGGTGAAACATGGCACGAAACAGAGTGTGCTCCCTCCCTGTTTCCTGTTTAGGGCTCCCGTGAGCCTCTGTAGCTGACGAGCTATAGGTGAAGCACCTCCGCGCCAGAGAGGCAACGAAGCCTGGATTGTTTGGCAGCCTCTTAGCCACCCCAAACTGGTCTCTACTGATGAAGGATACTATCCTGAAACACGAGCCATGTCTCGTGTCTAGAGATACCTTATACCAAGTACCTACTTGCACCAACCTTGGTGAAATACTTACGAACTTTGTCCTGAATCATACGAACTGCATGTACCAGAATGCGATGGGGCGACCCGGCAGAGAGGTCAGGAGTGTGCTCCCTCCCTGTTTCCTGTTTAGGGCTCCCATGAGCCTCTGTAGCTGACGAGCTATAGGTGAAGCACTTCCGCGCCAGAGAGGCAACGAAGCATGGATTGTTTGGCAGCCTCTTAGCCACCCCAAACTGATCTCTACTGATGAAGGATACTATCCTGAAACACGAGCCATGTCTCGTGTCTAGAGATACCTTATACCAAGTACCTACTTGCACCAACCTTGGTGAAATACTTACGAACTTTGTCCTGAATCATACGAACTGCATGTACCAGAATGCGAAGGGGCGACCCGGCTGAGAGGTCAGGAGTGTGCTCCCTCCCTGTTTCCTGTTTAGGGCTCCCAGGAGCCTCTGTAGCTGACGAGCTATAGGTGAAGCACCTCCGCGCCAGAGAGGCAACGAAGCCTGGATTGTTTGGCAGCCTCTTAGCCACCGCAGACTGATCTCTACTGATGAAGGATACTATCCTGAAACACAAGCCATGTCTCGTGTCTAGAGATACCTTATACCAAGTACCTACTTGCACCAACCTTGGTGAAATACTTACGAACTTTGTCCTGAATCATACGAACTGCATGTACCAGAATGCGAAGGGGCGACACGGCTGAGAGGTCAGGAGTGTGCTCCCTCCCTGTTTCATGGCACAAAACAGTTCCTAGGCCCCAAAAAAGAAGTTTATACTATCAAAACTAACATCAATTGCACCACACGTTTTATAATATACATCATCTAATGTAACTGCGACAAGCACTATGTGGGCAGCACAATCCGCCCACTCAAAGACCGCATATCCGAACACATGAGAGCAATACACAAGCAAGATCCCAAATATCCTGTGGCATTGCATGTGGCGGCATGCCACGCACAGGATATTGACAAAAGAGTTACATTCTTCGGTATTGATCATGTGCCATCCAGCCCACGGGGTGGCAATAGAGAATTTAGGCTGAGACGCCTGGAAGCGACATGGATTTTGCGTCTCCGTACGGTGGAACATGGTCTTAATTTTGATCATGAGATGCAATATTTCTTAGGAGACTAGGATCGATGAGGATTTTAAACTATCCGTATCTATGTCCAGATTTCCGAACATATACATGGCCTCTCGAATTTAAAACATCTCAGACTGAGCATCTCTTATCTCAAATACCTTTTCAGGTATCCAGTGTTGCCTTTAAAATTATAAAATTAGGAATTGTACTGTAACGTTGTCATTTTCTGACTGTAATTTGTAACAATGTTATCAAATTTCTGATCTGGTTGTTATGTTTTAAGTGAACTCTCTAACGTGGGACACTTTTTCTACACTTCCACTGTACACATGGCAGTGATCTAACGTTGTACCTCAGTCCTTGAAACTGTACCCCCATACTCTATTGCAACATGTTACTTTTTATGTTATGTTAGATCATGTATTGAATTATTAACCAAATCTCACTGCATGTCACGGCCTTAAGAAAGGTCCAATCTTACTGAAGAAAGGTCCAATTTTACTAAAGAAAGATCACTATTTCAAGTAAGACACCGAAGGAGCTTTTAACTAACGATCCGCTACTTTGTTTAGTGCTATTTTTCCTTTCCTTTTCTTTTCTTTACCACTTTGGGGAAAGGAGTCCGGTATCTATATAGCATTTTATTATTACATAATGGGTTCTAGTTGCTCCCATCCGGGTCTCGACACGGATCAGTATTTATCCATTTCTGGGCCACGGGTCACATGTCCTGACCTGGAACGAATTATTGCGCACGGCCGCACTGGAGCCAGTCGCGTGCAGAGCTACACTGACTTGGTAAGTCCCTTTTAACCCAAGTGTGACCCCCTTGTTTTTCTATCATGTATGTCTGCAATAAGTAGTGACAGAACAAAAGCAAACTTAAACGATGCTTTGTTTCTGTTTTTATCGCACCATAGGATACCCTGCTTACAGGAACCTACTCACTACAACCATTTGCATTTATATCAGCGGAACTCCTGTTTTGAACAAAAGTTTTAAGAGGTAAATGCTCTTATACACAATAGGACTATGTGCTGCTTCTCTCTCCTACTAATGGGAGAAAACCTCACCACCACTCAAATAATGGTGTGGTGGACTGCCTTGTCTTTCAATTCCATAGCCAACATGGTCCATCTCTTCCGCTGAATCATCCCATGATAGTTTTCTTACGTATTTGCTCTCTAAATTGAATCACCAGGACTTGAACCCGAGTGCCTGAGACTGGTGAGATTCCAACTGCATTCTCCACCCCACATAACGAACACTTATTAAACGTCCTGATTTTGTTTAAGCTAACCCTGCTTTTACTTCTCTACCTTCTCCTTTCCCCCTGTCTAGCTTTATTGCCCCCACACTTTGAATCGTAAGTCCTTATCAAGGACTTTCACAATTCACCTGGTCTTGAGCCCGGCCGGGTCGGAAGTATCACCGGCTAAGCGGTGAGCACCCTTTTGATTATCCTCTGGTTCATCTTTTTTTTGTTGTTTTTTTTTGCTGATGAACGTCCTGTGAACTCTGACTTATGTCCTCCTCCTGTTCCGTCCTTTCATTTTCAGACCTTTCTGTTTCTTTTCCTTGAAACAATAAAGATCAAATTCTGTTAGTGGACAGATCCTTAAGGGGAGGGAATATTTGTGAAGAGTTTCCTGAAGTCTTTTCAGACAGATAGGTGTTTTGAACAACTATGAACACAGAATCAAACTAAAAAAAGATGCCATTCCCATTGCCCATAAAATTAGATCTGTTCCACTACTCTTAAGAGAACCACTTAAAAAAGAATTGGAGAAGTTGGTGAAGCAAGGAATCATTCAAGCCGTAGAATACTCAGAATGGGTCGCCCCCATAGTCATTACTTCCCAAAAAAATACTGCAGACATCCGCATGTGTGTGGACCTTAGGTGTTTGAATGTCAGAAATATGGGTGGATAGGTTTCCTCTTCCCAACATAAATGAAATGTTGTCTATCATCAATGGTGCCACATTTTTTACAGTTTTAGACCTCACGTCAGCTTACTACCAGGTGCCATTACACCCTGAGTCTCAATCTCTGACGGCCTTCACCACACCTTTTGGCACATTTAAATTTCTGAGGATTCTATTTGGTTTGGCTTCGGCCGCATCTGCATTCCAAAGAATTATGCAGCACCTATTAGCAGATATTGATAAAACCCTGTGCTTCCAGGATGACATCCTCATCTACGGGTCAAATGAGGAGGAACATGATTTCAATCTCAGAAAAACTTGCAATAAACTTAAAGCAGCAGGCCTTACTATAAAGAAAAACAAATGTAAATTTGGTGTAGCTTCTGTGGAATTCCTAGGGCACACACTCTCATGTGAGGGTATCAAATCAAAGTTAGACCTCATAGAATCAGTGGTGAAAGCTCCTACTCCCACAAACAAGGAAGAAATCAAATCATTCCTAGGTTTGGCAGAGTATATGTCAATGTTTGTCAAGAACTTTGCTGATGTGGTCCAGCCCATTAGAGATCTATTAAAAAAGGATGTTAGATTCTCATGGCTTCCTGTACATGATCAAGCATTTGCCAACATCAAGAGAGCTATAACCATAGCACCGTGCATTGGCAACTTTGACAGTACCAAGGATACTTTCCTCACCACGGATGCTAGCAAAAGAGGTTTACGTGCTACGCTGTCTCAACTACACAATGGCAAAGAAAGCATCATAGCCTTTGCTTCCAGAACTTTGAAGGAAGCAGAGTTAAATTATTCAACCATAGAAAGGGAAGCATTGTCTTGTTTCTGGGCCACTAATCACTTTAAGTATTTCCTATGGGGTATACCATTCAAACTGAAAACTGACCATAAACCCCTAGTTTCGTTGTTTACCTCCAAAGACATTGAAAAATCTACACCCAGGATTGGGAAATGGCTGGTGTCCTTACAAAATTATAACTATACCATGGAGTACGTGCCAGGCAATAAAAATCTAGTAGCAGATTGTCTCTCTCGCCTTCCCATTGACACACCTTGCGAGAACAACAAAGAAGATTTTGAAAATCTCATGGTATCTGTCCCAGCTGTACACGAAGATGAGTGGAATTCTTCTTACAAAGAGGATAAAGTGCTTAAAACCGTGAGAGACAATATTCAGAATGGGTGGCCTGACAAATGTGGTGAGCTCCCAAGTGAGTTGCAACCTTACTGGAACGTAAGAAATGAATTATCCATTGTAGGGTCTTATATATACAAGAATGACAAGGTCATACCTCCTGAATCCCTAAAGAAACAGATTAGTGATCTTGCACATGAAGGTCATTTAGGAAGGAATTTAACCAAAAGCAAACTACGTGCTGAATACTGGTTCCCAGGAATGGACTCTTCCATTGAAGAATTAGTTAAAGGGTGCCATGCCTGTGGAGCCAGTGACAAAGTTAAATGTACTAGAAGGACACCATTAGAACCAGTTCATGTTCCCATGAAGGCATGGGAAAAGTTGGGCCTAGACATCATTGGGCCTCTGCAAGTTCTGGGTTTACAAGAAAAATTCATCCTGGTGTTAGTGGATTACTTTTCAAAGTGGGTCACCATTAAGTTTGTAAATGGGGTCGACACCAAAGCCATTAAAGTATTCCTCTCTGACACCTTTGCCAATGAAGGTATTCTCCATACTCTTATAACGGACAATGGGGTATGGTTTTTTTCAGAGGAAATGAAGGAATTCCTTGTTAGTTTGGCCATAAAACATGTATCCACACCCCTTTACTGTCCACGTGCCAATGGATTAGTGGAACGCTGCAATCGTATGATAAAAGATGCTCTTCAACTTGCTGTAGCTTCCCACAGACCCATAGTGCAGTCTATCAAAGACATGTTATGGTCCTATGCTACAACGCCTAACAGTGTAACAGGGTACTCGCCGTTTTGTTTGTTGAGAGGGCGCAAACCAGGGTCAAAACTCACACCCAGTTGGCTTTTTGAGGACAACACCTTTGTGTGGGACAAAACTACCACTCAAAAAAGATCCTGTGTCACCTAGACGAATACAAACAAGACTATGATCTTAGATGGAAAACTAAGCCCAGAAATTGGGAAATTGGGAAATGGGTCTTTGTAAAAAAACCTGTCTCGAGTGCCAATAGGTACAACAAATTTTACAGTCCTCAAAGAATAAGTGAGGTTGGGAAGAACGTTGTCACCATGGTTGATGGCAAGAAGTGGAGCATGGACAGGTTAGTGAAGTGTTCTCCACAAACAACCACTTCCAAGCCAAACAATACTTCAAATGTTGGGCCCACCAATGCTAATGTTCCAGAGGCTAAGAGAGTTGTCAAGTCTCCAACTTGGCAGAAGGACTATGTACTGTATTGAACTGTCTACTTACCGTTTCTATTGTGCCTTGCCTATTCAAAAATAATGTTTAGTCTGTACTTAACCTAGCAATGTAATCTGTTCATCTTTCCTTTTCTGTAGAAAGGGAGATGTGTTGTAACCTCTCTTCTTACCTCCCTCACCCTCGCATCTTTCCCTCTCCTTTGGTTTGCCGTTCCGTACCCTGCCCCCCCCCCCTCCTTTCCCTCCTCCTTTGGTTCTGTCCTGCATGAAGGAATTTAGAACGTTTGCTCTGAGTGAGATGTAAAGCTCAGCAGGGCATGTTAGAGGAGCTTGGAAACTGACGTAATAAAAATCTTCTTTTACCTCATCTGGTGTGGACCTTCATCACTACACACAGGTATGACACGTACTGTGTTTTGGATGCCTGTATAGAGACCTCGACACTAGCACCAGCATGTTTTCATCTCTATACCTATGTATTGTCAATTTTAGATCTTTTATATAAGACACACCGTTTCCCGCAATCTCACCTACTCCCATTAATTGTACTCCCTGATCACGAATTGACCGTACCACTTTTCATTCACACCAGGTTTCCACGATAAGACTAATGATGTGCTATTCACCTTGCTTGTGGTTCGATTGAGACATCACCCTCACCAAGCCACTTCATGCAACCTATGTTTGAACCCAAAGTTTGTTATACTCTACGTTCCACAATCATTTGTTTGTATCTTTCCCAGCCCTGATGAGTCGCTTATCACTGCGACGAAACACGTGTCGGCTGGCCGCTAAAAACATTAAATGAAGACATCTCTTAAAAACATTGTGGTTTCTCTGACAACTATACTTGAAATGTATTCGTGTCTACCAGGGCATCGTTTATCTCATGTTACTGTCTCTTGTTGTGTGCAGTTGGTACTCTTTTCTTGTTTTGTTTAATGTACTGTTTTTTCAACAGCACGCTCTTGAGGGGTTATAGGGCTTATCCCCTCTCCAACTAGCACCAACCATTTACTGTTACATCCTATGAACCTATGCCTCTTCAGCTCCCGACATCGCCATCGCCATCCCAGAGGGCTACAAGATCGTCCGGAGGGACCGAAACGCCAACCAGATGGGAGGAGGCATCGCCATCATCCACAGGAGCACCATCCGTCTCACGACCAGCACCGACAACTCCCTGACCACCGCCGAACACCTGCATTTCCAGATCCACACCAACCCGAACACCACCCTCAGAGGCACCCTGATCTACCGACCCCCTGGACCACGCACACAATTCAGCGAGGACATCGCCGACTTCGTCAGCCCACATGCCCTCCCCTCCGCTGACTACATCCTCCTGGGAGACCTCAACTTCCATCTGGAGAACAACAACGACCGCAACACCAGCACCCTGCTCGACAACCTCACCAACCTGGGACTCAAGCAACTGGTGTCCACCCCCACCCACCTCGCCGGACACACACTCGACGCTGTCTTCTCATCCAGCAAGGACATCAACTTCAGCCACACCACAGAGCTTCAATGGACGGACCACAGCTGCGTCCACTTCACCTTCAAGAAAACAACGACCCACCACCACCAGCAACAGACCGCCCGCAGAAGCTGGAACAAGATCACAGCAGACCAGCTCGCCACCTCCCTGAGCCAGCACCCTCCTGCCAGCTCAGCGAACCCCAGCCAGGCCGCCGACAACCTCACGAAGTGGATCAGCAACTGCGCGGACGAACTCGCCCCACTGAGGACCCCGCCCAGCAGACCCGGCAGCAAGAAAGCCCCATGGTTCACCGACGAACTCAAGAGCTCCAAGAAGAACTGCCGAGCCCTCGAGAAAGTCTGGAGAAGGGAACCGACACCGGACAACAGGACCTCCTTCAAACTTGCCACCCGGAAACACAACCAGCTGATCCGCGCCGCCAAGAAAACAGCATTCAAGGACCGGTTGGACAACAACGCACACAACTGCAAGGAACTCTTCAACATCGTCAAAGAGCTTTCCAACCCCAGCGCAGGAAACAACGACATCACCCCATCGCAAGACCTCTGCAACTCCCTGGCTTCATACTTCCACAACAAGATCGCGGACATACACAACAGCTTCAACAACCAACCAACGCACACCATGACCGAACAACCACCCCCCACCACCACCCTCCGCGCCTGGACCCCGATCAGCACCGAAGACACCATCCGCACGATGAACTCCATCCACTCCGGATCACCGACCGACCCCTGCCCTCACCACGTCTTCAACAAAGCCGACGCTGTCATCGCACCCCACCTGCGAGACATCATCAACACATCCCTCGACACCACCATCTTCCCCGAGAGCTGGAAACACGCCGAACTCAGCGCCCTACTCAAGAAACCAACAGCGGACCCCACCGACCTCAAGAATTACCGCCCCATCTCGCTCCTCCCGTTTCCAGCCAAAGTCATCGAGAAGACCGTCAACAAGCAGATGGCCGCTTTCCTCGAGACGAACGGATCCCTCGACCCCTCACAGTCCGGCTTCCGAGCCAACCACAGCACCGAGACCGCCCTCATCGCCGCCACCGACGACATCCGAGCCCTGATGGACAATGGAGAAACAGCGGCCCTCATCCTCCTAGACCTCTCCGCGGCATTCGACACGGTCTGCCACCGCACCCTAGTACGGCGCCTCAGCAACGTCGGAATCCAGGACAAGGCGCTGGAGTGGATCACCTCCTTCCTCGACGGGAGAACACAGAGAGTCCGCCTACCACCGTACAAGTCAGAGGCCACCGAAGTCATCTGCGGCGTCCCCCAAGGATCATCTCTGAGCCCCACCCTCTTCAACGTCTACATGAGCCCCCTCGCGGCCATCGTACGCAAACACAACCTCAGCATAATCTCCTACGCCGACGACACCCAGCTGATCCTCTCCCTGACCAACGACCCCGCCGCCGCCAGAGCCAACCTGCACGAAGGGATGAAAGAGGTAGCCGAGTGGATGACGACCAGCCGCCTGAAACTGAACTCGGACAAGACGGAGGTCCTCATCCTGGGCTCCTCTCCCTCCGCCTGGGACGACTCCTGGTGGCCTCCCGCCCTGGGCACCGCACCCAAACCGACAGACCATGCACGCAACCTGGGCTTCATCCTGGACTCCTCCCTCTCCATGACCAGGCAAGTCAACAACGTCTCCTCGGCATGCTTCAACATCCCACGCATGCTACGGAAGATCTTCTGGTGGATCCCCACCGAGACCAGGAAGACCGTCACCCAGGCCCTCGTCACCAGCCGACTGGACTACGGCAACGCCCTCTACGCCGGGACCACCGCCAAGCTCCAGAAGAGACTCCAGCGGATCCAGAACGCCTCAGCCAGACTCATCCTCGACATCCCACGAACCAGCCACATCTCCGGACATCTGCGAGACCTTCACTGGCTCCCCGTCAACAAAAGAATCACCTTCCGCCTCCTCACCCACGCACACAAAGCCCTACACGACCAAGGCCCGAGCTACCTCAACAGCCGAGTCAACTTCTACGCTCCCAAACGCCACCTCCGATCAGCCAACCACGCCCTCGCCGCCGTCCCCCGCATCCGAAGAGCGACTACAGGAGGAAGGTCCTTCTCCCACCTGGCCGCCAAGACCTGGAACTCCCTCCCGACCGACCTGCGCCTGACCCAAGACCACCTCTCCTTCAGGAAGAAGCTGAAGACCTGGCTGTTCGAGCAGTAGCGGCTCCCCCCCCCCCCAGCGCCTTGAGACCCCACGGGTATGTAGCGCGCTTTATAAGTGTCACTGATTGATTGATTGATACTAGCTGAGCGCCCCTTCTTTTCCATATGTGATTAAAACCCTGTTCTTTTAGCCATCCACAACTACACAAGCAACAACTTATCCAGATCAATAAGTAACCTGCAAATGTTTCCCAATCACCAATAAGTTATGGTCTTTACCAGCTATTTTATTTGACATGAGAACTTGTGAGAATGCAATATCTACATCGCACATCCTAGAGGGAAAGACACGTGACCAAGCACAATCAGTAGTCAAGCAACAAAGAGCAGGAGAAGAAAATAACACGCAATACTCCTTGCAGATTGCCAATACATCTGAGCACGAGCAACCCGGCGCAGCCATTTTCACCTCCCCCTCCACTGATGGTCACTGGGGTAGGTAAGCTTTCAACTCAAGTTCAAACTAAAAGACAAAAGAAACACTCCAAGAAGGCTAGAAGAAACCCCAGCTGGATAGTGCAAAATGGAGAAAACATCTTTACCGCCAAACAGAAATATGAACCTTACCCAGCAACAATGACCCCATTGGTCCTGCTAAAAGCCACTGATCTTGTGCCGCTGAATGAATCAGTGGCACAGCTGTGCTCATTGTATTGATCGGACACATTGCTAGTATATTCTGACAGGCCAAGAACCGTCCAGGAGGCTGACAGTAAAAGATGACCCACGTTGTCAGAACGTGCAAGTAGTTTCCTTACTAACCTCTTCAACAGCCATGGCACCGGTGCCACAAGCCAAAACCAGTACCCTCGGACACATTGGAAATGGTGCAAACAACCTCCAGCAAGCCACGTACAATTAAAGAAACCCAGCCAGTCAACAGTGACCGACCTGGTAAAACCCAGCTAACAGACAAAACAAACGTTCTCCCTAGTCACCACAAGAGAACGAACGATTCAGACATGTTCACTTCTGCAAATAGGAACTTAGTGCTCACCTTAAGGTTGACAACGGTGTCTTGAAGCAACTGTATATTTAAAGGACACAAACGCACAGAAAAACACCTCAGTTAAGACAGGGTCATCTTGTTCGTTTAGTCCCTACCAGAAGGCAACCCCATGATCATCAAGGCAGGAACCTCCCGATAAGCAAGAATAAACTATAAAAATTAATACTCAAAACCTAGAGAGAGCAAACAATACAACGCACCTACAAAATGCCACTTGGATGTGTCACAAAGTTCCTCAGAGTCCAGCAGTTGCCCCCATGATATGGACAGCGACTCCTTGCAAATCATGCGACCACCACTATGTGTGTCACAAGGACAGCAGGATATATTATTAGGGGAAACACCATTTATTTATTTATAAAGTTTTATATAGTGGAACTTGATCCCGAAGGATATCAGCGCGCTTTACAATTTGAGTCAATTAAATTACATCCCACCCTATTCCCCTATAAACCCAGATCCCACTATGGAACTAAAAATGCAAAATTAGAACAAAAAATTGTATTAACTACTA
Source organism: Lissotriton vulgaris (assembly GCF_964263255.1). Taxonomy (NCBI): domain Eukaryota; kingdom Metazoa; phylum Chordata; class Amphibia; order Caudata; family Salamandridae; genus Lissotriton; species Lissotriton vulgaris. Next base: position 770,741,656 of record NC_141685.1, on the reverse strand, counting down.
AAAATTTTACACAGATAATAAAAACAAAAACAAATCTTATACCAAAAATACATGCATCACACACATACAAAATAAATACAAACATAATTACAGTAATACAAAATCGATATTTTTAACGTTTTTGTTTTTATTATGTTGTGGAGGTCTGAGACTCCCGCATCCCTGGGTGTATGGAAAAGGGGAATAGATTGTATTGTATAGTAATTGCATTTATATAACGCTTACTACCCCTGACGAGGCGTCAAATCGCTAGGACCCATAGAGGATTAGTGTTGAATTAGTAAAATGAATACAAACATAATTACATTAATACAAAATCGATATTTTTTACGTTTTTGTTTTTATTATGTTGTGGAGGTCTGAGACTCCCCCATCCCTTGGTGTATGGAAAAGGGCAATAGATTGTATTGTATTGTAATTGCATTTATATAGCGCTTCCGCTTACTACTCCTGACGAAGCGTAAAATCGCATTTTCGGCGAGTAGAACGCACCTCCAGGACCCATAGAGAATTAGTGTTGAATTAGTATAGTGAAACATGCAAGTAAATTTTAAGTGGTGGGTATTTTAAGTCAGTTATTTGGATTTGGAATGAGAGCAGAAGGAAAGAGGAGGAAACTGTTGGATTTATTAAGAAATGCACCCAGAGGGCACATTAGAGGTGCTCCTTGAAAACCTACTGGCTTCTAGTGGGTTGCTGACTGGTGTCTGCCATCACTAGACATGTTACTGGTCTCCTGGGGCTAGAGCCTTTGCTCTCAAAGGCCGGGAACAAAGACCGCTCTAGGAAGGGGGGGGGGGGCTTTGCAACTCTTCCAAGCAGAGTTTGTGTACCAGGGCGGGAAGCTTCAAAGGCCCTGCTGCCCTCATATTGCGACCCAGGCCTCTCCTTTTGGCGACAGGCCAGGTGGGAAAATTGGTAAGATTAGGAGGTGTGTCCCCTCCAAGCCATCACCACTCCTCCGGTGGGCACCTGAGGTGAGCCCCCGATTTCAGACTCCTCCATCTTGCATTGGAGATTTTTATCCTATCATTATGCCGCTTTCTACAGGAAGGAATGAAGATCTTGTTTAGCGCACAGCTACTCAAACAAGAGTGTCCCGGCGCTAGAGGTACATGTGGCGGGACCCTGAGGCACGACTAGTTCTTAAAGAGCCAGGTTTTAAGCTGTTTCTTAAAAAGTTGTTAGGTCAGTTGTAGCTCTCAGGGTGGCAGGTAGATTGTTCCACGCTTGAGTGCCCTGATACCTGAATGATATGCGCCACATATGGACCAAGCGTACTTTGGAGATGCGGGCGAGGTCAGAGGAGCAGGATCTTAAAGGCATAGCTGGGGTATAGCAGTTAGCACCCTTATGGAGATAGCTGGCCCCTTTACCATGAGGCTGCTTTATGAGTTACCCACATTGGGCCACATCAGATCAACAGATTTAATATCAGTTAGATTACTTCCCGATGAAGATGGCAGCCATTTGGAGAAAAACTTATCTACATGGAGTTAGGTGGAGACAGACATCCTGATTAACATCGCAACCAACAATTCGAATCATGGCGTATACATCCTTCCAAACCCACAACACGTCGCTGCCCATTGCCTTTGCTAACATTGGCCCAAAGGAGAAGCACCCATCGTGGTCACCCCCCAGTATACTGTTTTACAGAACACTTGTGGTCCAACAAGCAGTGCCTCCAAATCAAACAAACAAGCAATGGGTGAAACTCGAGATCAATGGCGCTGGCTAGCGTCTGGTCTAAACGCCCCAAGTAAGAAATGAGCTGTAAAGCAAGTGACAAACAATTTGAAGGAAACCCTCCTCAGTATTCTTTGCTAGAACATCACAGGAACAAAGCATAACATTCTAGACGATGCACTGTTAATTAACAGGAGAAAATATGAAATTATAGCCTTACAAGAGACCTGGTTGACTGGCCAAATGCAGCTGGCTGGCTATGTCCTTCACCAGATGGACGCAAACAAAAAGAATCAGTTTGAATGGCCTAGAGGGGGTCTCACCATTTACGTATCAAATGCACCAATGTTGCATCAGCGCAATTACCAATTACCTCAAAAAATTAAGCTCAGCCTCTGCCACGACCATTGGAAAACACCAGTAATACTATAACATTCACACCCATCCTAATGCACAAAGAAGTCTGCACTATTTAGGATATTACTGCACAAGATAACTGAAGTAAGATTTACAAATCCCACCTGGCAAATATTGGTTACAGGTGACTTCAACGCTTATCTAATATACACACTGGATGAGGACGAGCATCTGGCAGCTCCAAATGAAATTTGGGAAGTTCACCTACAGGCCATCCACCCCCAAAACAATCAGACCACATTGGGAAAGAACTGGTCATAGCCCTAGAAAATCTGGGCTTGATGGTAACCAATGGCAGAACACAAAATGAAAATCCTCCAAAGCTCACATATTACGAAGCAACAATTGACTACACAGTTCTTTTCCTTATCACTACTAAAACAGTTAAAGTATAAAATCAAAAGCTCTGTGGACATTGATCACTCATACCAACATACTGAGCTGCACCTAAATCCTGACTAACGACAGTTGCCACCCGCAGGAATCGGGGGACTGGAAACAACTATCTTGAAAAAATTAAAATAGTCACATCATTCAATCACGTAGCTGGCCGCCAAGGTGAAAGCAATACTAGAGTTTAGCACAGCATCATCCGTCACAACAATAAATGCCTGGATAGGGTCCTCAACAAGACTGCTAATGCACGCCTTATTATCAATACGGAGAACAAGGCAAATATCAAGATGAACAGAGGCACTGATGGAAAAAAAATAACTAAACTTGAGAAAAGACCTGCAACAAGAAATTGGGACGGTTAGGAAATCTAGTGTGCAAAAAAAGAAAAACCTGAAAAAGAAATATAAAAAAAACTGGGTAGAGCGGAAAACAAAATCTGAAGATTTCTGGGTGAAGCTCTTGGTTAATTGCAAACCTACTAACACCAAAGCCTTCTGGGCAACTGTCAATGGCATTGTAAGGGAAACAAGAATCTCAAGTGTCAGAAAAGGATTGGGCAGCTTATTTGACTTAGACCTAGACCTCTGCTAATCAAGAATGTTCATTAGAGCAAGAACAATGAAAAGCTGTTGGGATAAATGGGTTAAATGACCCAGTCATTTCAAAATTGTATAGGAATTGCCAGCCATTGCGGTGTGCCCTAACTATACACCAGCAAGAGTGGCAAAAGTGTGGTCAAAGCGATGGGGCAACTGGCCATAATGACATTCTACGAGCCAAAAATAAGCTAGATCAGAAATATTGGGCCAGCCTTCTAACTGCAATGTATAATGAGGTGGAGTTTATGGGAATAATCCCCAGGAGCTAAGTGGGTCGATAATAAACCATATTTTCAAGAGGATGGGTGGGTGGAAAATCAAGCAAACCCAGAGAATTACAGATTAAGGAGTAGTTTCGTACCTGTAACTCCAGTTCTGTAGTAGGGGTATCTCTGTTATAGGCATAATCTAGTGAATAGCCCCATCCATGTGTGAGGACCCCGGAGCAATCGGAATAGTCTCTTAAATTGTCTTCTTCTGCAGTCCTGCATAGACACTTAAGAAAAAATCAAAGACAAATAATACAACCTAAAACTACAAGGCTACATCGGCCAGCACTTCATCTCGAAGTGAACAAGATTGCCAAATAATATTACATTTTATACACTTTGTAAAGTTTCACACCTAGAGAAACTCCCCTTCACAAAAATCCTTTGTCATGATAGAGAGGAAGGGTTGGACAGACAAGCCCCATAGGCTGCCATTATGTGTCTGGAAAAGGGATACCGTGCCTTTAAGGAACTCTCCAGAGACCCTCAGTATCCCAGGATGCACAGCCAAAGGCCTTTTACTTTCAGTTCTTTTTGAAGGTGTATAAAGCTAGGCCTGTAACATTCAGTACATTATCATTTTATCCATCGGGGAGGAGGGAGGGCACTTATGACTATAACAGAGATACCCCTACTACAGAACTGGAGTTACAGGTAAGAAACTACTCCTTCTGTATAAGGGGATCTCTGTGTATAGTCCTAATCTAGTAAATAGAATGGCAAGCCCATCCCAACAAACCAAACCAGCGGTGGAGGAAACAGAGAAAAACCGCTACTGTGCAAACAGATTTCTGTACGAAGCCTACCCAACCTGAGCGTCTGCTCTGGCATCAGAGTCCAGGCAGTAGTGTTTGGCAATGGTATGGACCGACTTCCAAGTGGCAGCCCTACAGATATCTGCAATGGGAACATTACGTAGCAAAGTCGTTGTAGCTGTTTTACCCCTGGTGGAATGAGCCTTAGGCTTACCCCCTAAGGTCTTGTTAACCTTTTGGTAACATAACTGTATACAGGACACTATCCATCTAGATATGGACTGTTAAGATGTGTCAAGACCAGTCCTGACCGAACCACAATTGACAAATAATTGGTCTGACCTACGAAGGTCCTTGGAAACTGAAAACTTTTCTTATGGAACTGATGCTGTTTACGCTTTACCATAGTTATTTTAAATATAATAATCAATGGTATCAACAACTCGTAGGCACATCCATGGGCAATTCGGCTACACCGGTGTATGCTAATATTTTCATGAAGGAGTATGAAGATACCAAATTTTTTTTAAAAGATGAATGGTGCAACAATTCTAAACTTATTATCAGATATATTGATGATATATTTATAATTTGGAAAAATTCTAGAGAAAGGTTGCAATCAGCACTAATGGAATTGAATGCCATTGACGAATACAACTAACATGGGAGATTTCTGAGCAAAAAGTCACGTTTCTGGATGTGGAAGTTACTATCACTGAGAAGGGGTTAGAAACGGACATTTACCGTAAACCTACTGACAAAAACAACACATTAAATTTCTCAAGTTTTCATCAAATGACTTTATAACAACATCTCTCATTTTCACAAATGGCAAGGGTCAAACGTATAACATCTGACGACACAAAAACACTACAAAGAATTAATGAGATGGGCTCAAGATTTCTGATTAGAGGATATCCGCAAGAAATTATTGAAGAAGCAAAGAGAAAAGTGCAGAATAGCAGGCGAACGGATTTACTTAAGGCACACACAAAAATTGATGAGAACAGAATAGTGGCAGTGTCCAAATATTCAACACTCAGCAATCATAATTCGACAATGGTCAATTTTAAATCTAGAGCCAGATTTCAATTGCATTTTTGCATAACCTCCACTGTTTGCTTACACTAGAGGAAAAAACCTGGGAGAAATCGTAAAACAGAAATCCAGCAGCATAAAGTCACATAAAGGCACCAAACCTTGCTTGAACTGTGGGAATTTTAATAATATCATAAAAGGTAATACCATCAACCACCCCATGAAAGGACATGAGATCAAACTCAAAGTTACTGCAACATGTGACACATCAAACGTGATTTACTTACTCAAATGCCCTTGTGGCAAAACGTATGTTGGGAAAACGGAAAGGAAAATAAAAACCAGAATAACGGAACATAAATCCAACATTCGTACACACAATGTCAAATCTTCAGTTGCAACACACTTTTGGGAAGCACACCATAACATCTCACAATTAAAATTCTTTATATTGGAATGTGTGGAAAAACAGGAAGGGAGAGACAACAATAAATATTTGCTTCAACGTGAGAATGTTTGGATTCAAAGACTGTGTTCAAGCAAGCCCAACTAGCTTAATGACAGAATCGAATTTGCATGCTATTTTTGACTAGCGACCCAAGTGTCGAGTTTTCCTTGATGGATCTGTGACCAATGTCTGTGCTTTAAAATTTCCGTCCTGATCATTCAGGAACAATGTAACTTTATCAGTACATGTATTTTCATTTGTGATTTTATTTTTTAACCACACACTGTCGCTTTAGGGTTCTTTCGATACCACATCTCTCTTTTCTTAGATTGGTATTTTTTAGATGGGTATTTCAGTTTCGTTGAGGATTTACTATCTATGTCGTTTGATGGTTTTTGAAGAACGTTTTTTATTATTTTATTTGGTTCGCTTTCATGGGCAATAGCGAGTCTTTTTTCGGAGCCCTGAGTCTGTTTCAGTTTTTTGATCACGTGATCGCGAATATAACCAATAGCAAACACTGGGTGTACACACACGGAAGCACGGAGAGCGTCCCGTTTTGAAGCTGGCAAACGCGGAGAAACACAAGATTGTTGAGAACTTGCTGAATATAACTCAAGGTCAGTGTCGGTTTGGAAGTGGTCGTTATGCTTTAAAGAAGCAACTAGATTGAGTTTTGCGTTATAACTTTTGGTTAATTTTTGGTTCTGCAGGTTGATGTCTTACGGCGAACAGGGAATTCATGTGAGTGCACATTTAAGTTCTTATTGGTTACTTTCGGGTCTTTTTAACACAACACATTGAAGCACATTTCATTCTTTATGACACTTATTCACATTTTGTATGCTGCACAATATCTATGCATTATGCTGTATATGTTATACTAAATCTGAATCTATGTTTTTTGAATTCTTAGTGCTACTCATTGAGGAAGGGCTTCCTAATGCCCGAAATGCATAGGAGTGACTATAGCAATGATGCCTAAATGAATGTCAATATAAATGTAAGCTTTCTGATGAAACAAGAAAAACAAGATTAATATCAATTCATGAATACAATGAATAAAGTAAATTGAATAACGGAACAAATATTGAGTGGAACCCTCTTTTCACGATCTGAGGAGATTATAGTGTGCCCTTTTGGGATGCAACTAATGGATCATTAGAAGCACGGTTGTGGTTAACCTTAGAAGCATGAAACACCGTATAATGCTCTTGGCAACACAAGGCCTGTATCTCACTCACCCTGCGGGCCGATGTTATAGCCACAAGGAAGGCCGCCTTCCAGGAAAGATGCTGCAGAGAAGCCTTTTGAATAGGTTCAAAGGGTTCCTTCATCAACCGAGACAGCACCACATTCAGTTCCCATGAAGGCGATGGGCGCCTAACAGGGGGAAATACTTTCTTCAATCCCTCCAAAAAATCTTTAATTACAGGAATCTGGAAGAAGGATGTTTGTTAAGGGCATTTCCTATACGTAGGTAATGATGCGAGGTGAACCTTAATAGAGTGGAAATTAAGGCCAGATTGATCCAAATGCAAGAGATATGGAAGGATGACATCTTCCTTGCAGGAGGTAGGATCAGCGTTCTTGGACGTGCACCAGATGCAGAACCTTTTCCACTTGTAGGCATAAGAAGTCCTGGTGGAAGGTCTCTTAGTCTCCTTGAGTATCTCCATGTAGTTGTCAGGCAAGTTCAAGTGTCCATACTGTACTATCTCAGGAGCCATGCCGCCAAACTCAACGATGAGAGGTTGGGGTGCACCATCTGCCCCCCGAACTTCGTTAGAAGGTCCGGCCGACATGGAAGCCACAGGTGGGGTTGGAGAGACCGGTGGAGCAGGTCTGTGAACCACCACTGCCGAGGCCACTTCGGAGCAATGAGTATCATTCGCGCTCTGGATTGAGACAGCTTGATGAGCACTGCCGGAATCTGGGGAATGGGTGGAAAAGCATACAGAAAGCTGTTTGACCAGCTGATCCATAGCGCATTCCCCATAGTCCCCAAATGGTAAAACCTGGAGGCGAAGTCTCAGCATTTTCTGTGTTCGGCTGTAGTGAACAGATCTATGTCTGGAGTGCCCCATCTTCCGAAAATGTTTCCTAGTACCTCGTCGTTTAGGACCCACTTGTGGTTTTCCTGGACCAGCCTGCTGAGTGCGTCCTCCTGAGCATTCTGCACACCTGGTTAATGGGTAGCCTTTATCGTCAGTCCTCTGGCTAGCAGCCAGTGCCAGATCGCCTGTGCTCCTTGGGACAGTGTGCGCGATCTCAAGCCCCCCTGCTTGTTGAGGTAATACATTGTGGTCGTATTGTCCGTCTGTACAAGCAAGGAGTTGGTCTGGAAGGACGGATGAAAGGCTTTCAGCACCAAATGAAAAGCTCTGAGTTCCAGAAAGGTGATGTGGTATGTGGATTCCGTCTGGGACCACGTTCCTTGGATCTGTAGATGGCCTGAATACGCTCCCCAGCCGTGGAGAGAAGCATCCATCACAATAGTCTGTATGGGAATGTCCTTGTGGAACGGAACCCCCTTGAGGAGATTCTCTGCTGAACACCACCATCTCAGTGACTGTTGAGCGTGCAGAGACAGGTGGATCCTGTCGTCCCAGCTCCCTCATTTCTGGTCCAATTGATCCTCCAGACATTCCTGCTGCGGTCCCATGTGGAGGCGTGCATGTGGTGTGAGGAAGTTGCAAGAGGCCCTCGACCCCAGAAGAGAAGACCCCGTCCTCACTGTCATTGATGGAATGGACACGAAAGCCTGAGCCTTCCGAAGGATCGATAAGAGTCGCTCCTCCGAAGGATGCAAAAACAACAGTTGATGGACAGATTGCAGAACAATGTCATACATTCACCCTAGTACAGAGATCTGGGCCAAAATCCATTGTTTTTTTGCACTCCACACCACCCCAGTTCAGACATGGCCATATGCAAATCAGCCTTGACCCTGTGCCTCATGGGAACAGTCCAGTCCAAACTGCCAAGCCATGTCTTCCCTGGACCAGAATCAAGAATCCTAGGACCGGTTTCTGGCTATCAGCCGTCATCAGCCAGGATAGCTTGACTCCAGTGGTGTGGAGAGCACGGGACTCACGTCTGAGCATACCCATCCCACTCGGGGTGACAAATGCATAAACAATAGTTGATGGACAGAATGCAGAACAATGTCATACATTCACCCCAGTACAGAGATCTGGGCCTAAATCCATCGTTTTTTTGCACTCCACACTCTAAGTGGGAAGGTATGCCCAGACGTGGGTCCCGTGCTCTCTAGGCCACTGGAGTCAAGCTATCCTGGCTGACGACGGCTGATAGCCAGAAACCAGCAGTTCTGGCTGGACTGTTCCCATGAGGCACAGGGCCAAGACTGATTTGCATATGGCCGGGTCTGAACTGGGGTGGCTTGGTGAGCAAAATAACGATGAATTAAACCCAGATCTGTGACTGGGGGTGAATGTTTTGCCATTTTGCAACATTCCGTCCATCACCTTGTGTGTTTTGCTCCTCCGAAGTAGACACGCTTGCTCTGAGAGTATTGGAGGCTCCCAAGTACTACAGGCACTGAACCAGAGTCGGGACGGACTTGGACATGTTGATATGCAAACACAGCTGATTTAACAGAATGGCCGTCCTGTTGAAATGCAATTGTGCTTCCTGGAAGGTGGAGGCTTTGATCAACCAGTCGTCCAGGTACGGGTAGACAAACACCTTGTTCTTTCACAGGTGCGCTGCCACCACTGCCATGCATTTTGAAAAAGTCCTAGTTGCAGACTTCAGACAAACGGTAGTACGGTGTACTGATAATGATTGGTGCTGACCAGGAAGCGCAGGAACTTCCTGTGCTTTCGTGTAATGGGCACATGGAAGTACGCATCCTGCAGATCTATTACACAAAGCCAGTCTCCTCGTTGCAGCAGAGGATAAATCTGGTGCAAGGACAGCATGCAAACTTTCTCCCTGCGAATCCATTTGTATGCTTGTCGCAAATCCAGAATGGGCCTGAACTCGTTTTTGTCCTTTTTGCGTACCAGAAAGAACCTGGAGTATAGACCCTTTCCCCTTTGAGACAGAGGGACATCTTCTATTGCCCTTTTTCTTAACAGGGTATCGGCCTCCGCTTGGAGTTCTCGCAGCTGGTAGCGCGAAGGAACCGGTGGAATAGCTGGAGGAGGGATGAAAAACCGAAGACTGTATCCGTTGCAAGCAATATTCAGCAGCCACTTGTCCTGAGTAATTTTTCTCCACTCTGCCAAGTAATTCTGTATGCTTCCCCCCATCGGAGTGGGTAACGGACGAGGGGGCAGTAACTCCTCAGGGCTTAGACCCGGCCGGGCCCTTACTCGCAGAGGAGGCCTGCTGTCCGCCTCTACCCCTCTGATGTTTCTGGAAGGGTTGTCACTGGTATTGCTGTTGTTGCTGCTGCTGTTGGCCAGCTTGGCGACCTTGCCCCCGCTGATATCTCTGGGAAGAATAACGCCTCTTGAAGGGACGGAATGACTTTCGCTGGTCCTTCAGTTTCTCCAAATCAACAGCCTTCAGCGTTTCCACTTCCACCTTCATGCGGGCCATCTCTTTGTCCACTTGAGCCCTGAAGAGGGTAGATCCCAAAAAAGTCAAGTTAGCAATCCACTGTTGTGCCTCAGGCTTAAGAGAGGTAAGGCGCAAACAGGAATGTCGTCTCAAGTTTATGCCATGGCAGTACCCATGCGCAGCCAGGAGAGAGGCATCCACCGCCGAACAGATGACCTGATTGGAGACCATCATCCCCTCATTGAAGATCTCCTGGAAGTCTTCCCTCCTGTCCCGCGGGAGGAGCTCAATGAATTGCTGCAGGGACTCCCACAAGGAGGGTCATACCGACCAAAAAGCGCTGATGCGCTAGCCGCTTTCATCAAAGTGGCAGCTGTACTGGAGACTTTTCTTCCTGCCAAATCCATGTGACTGCTGTCCTTGTCTGGCGGGACTGTAGATGAAGGGGCAGTGGAATGCTACTTCTTGGCCGCTGTCACAATGACAGAATCCGGCACAGGATCTGCTCTCAAGAACGCGGGATCAGAATCCGGGGGCCTGTACTTCTTCTGAAGAATGGATGGTGCCGGTTTCACCGAGGCCGCTGTCAGAAACAGCTCCATGGCCGGTTCTTCCAGTCCTGGCACCAAAGGCCGCAAATGGCGAGAGAGGTGCCTGAGCTACAGTGTTTCACAAATCACAGAAGTGGAAGGGGTGGGCACAGTCAATGTGATCCCCAACTTCGCTGACCCCCTCAGCAGCACATCCTGGAACATCACAATGTCATCCACTGGTGACACTCTCGTCGGAGGGAAGAAGGAGGAGGAGGTGGTGGTGGAGGAGCAAGTTGCGGAAGAGGAGGAGGCGTAGGCGTCCTGGGCCTTGAGGGCGAGTAGGTCCGGGAATAATCAGAGTCCGGTGACCTAAGAACTCTCCTCTTCTTACGAGCAGGCCTCGGGGAGGACGCTCTGGAGGCGGACCTCTCTGAGTGCGAGTGCCACCGCCGCCGCGACCTGGGACTCGCTGATGATGACGACGATGAGACGCTAACCACAGAGGCACTAGACACAGTTCTGGGCCTCCACTTCCTCTTCGACGTCGACTTTTCCCTTTTTGATGTTGACCTCTTTGATGTCTCTCTTCTCGACGTCGTTCTTCTTGATGTCGATGAACTCCCCGACGTTGAGTGTATTCGCCTCTACGTCGATCCTTCTCTTCTCGACGTCGATCTTCGTGTCGACGTTGAAGGCGAACCGCGGTGTCGCCTCAACGCCAAGTGCCTGCCTCTTCGGGACTCATCACAATGTCGATGGTGTGTCGACGCCGGTGAAGTCCTCGAAGGCGACCTCGTCAGAGGTCTCGATGTCCTACCCCTCGACGCCGAACGTCGATGTCGCTTCGACCCAGAGACCTGGGTCGACAGAAAGCAGATAGTAGTCATACCTCTCGACGCCGAAGCCATCGACGTCGACCGGGACCGGTGCCTTTTCTGGGCCTTTTCTTGACTGGGGAGCCCCCCAGAGGCCGATGTACGGGCAGAGGATGATGACAGAGTCCCTCCATGCCCAGAAGTCCCACCTGGTTCTTGATGTCTCCTCTGCTCTAGGCCTTGGAGACTAATCTTCTTCCTGTCACGCAGGGTCCTCTTGGAGAAAGAGTGACAGATATCACAGGAGTCAGGGACATAGGTAGAAGGGAGACAGAGTATGCATACTCTGTGGGGGTCAGATTTTGCTACCGCACTCAGGGCACTTGTCAGATAAAGCTGGCATTTCGACAAAAAAGAGTTGGTAAAACTGGTCAAAAAAGACAGCAAGTGTAAGAGGAAGACCCCAGACGTCGAGTGAAACACTCAAAACACTTGAAAAGCTCCAAAAATGTAGGATATACCCAAAAAGTAGAGCTCAATGCTTAAGCTTATAGACTCAGAAGCTAAATACTACACCTCACTAGTCCTGGAAGACCTCATCGAATGGTCAACACCAACAACCTCATTCTCTTCAACCGGACAGGGTTCTGCATTGAGGAATCCACATGCAGATACTGTATCCACCAGAAAAAGCGTTACCGAAGTAACTTGTTCTTCTGATGGATACATCTGCCTGTAGATTCCTCACATTTTGAATTTAATCCCCAAGCAGTCACACTTTCGGAGGAGGGCGTTCGCCTACTTATACCAAAAAATACTGCAGCACAGAACATGCAAAGTGGCCGTCCCTCCTCACCTCCGAGTCCAAGCAATAATGCTTCGCGATAGCGTGGAGGGAGGCCCAAGTTGCCGCCTTGCAGATGTCTACAACAGGGGCACCTCTAGCTAAAGCCGAAGAAGACTTCGCTCAGGTGGAAAAAGCTTGAACACCTTCAGGAGGCACCATTCTTGGCCTCGACGTAACAGATCTTGATGCAGAGGATGATCCACCTGGACAGCGTTCTTTTGTGGACAGCCCTGCCCTTCATCTTGCCCACATATCAGGTGACGAGTTGGTCGTCAAACCTGAAGTCCTTAGTCCTGTCCAGGTTGAAGCTGGCCGCCCTCTTGAAGTCCAGGTGGTAAAGTCTCTCCTCCTCCTTGGAAGGGCGAGGGAAGGATAGAACGTAGGTAAAGTGATAGGATTATCCTAGGTGGAAAAGAGTGACCGCCTTAAGCAGGAAAGCAGCTCTGGTCCTAAGAACAATCTTATCTGCATGAATTAAGGTAAATGGGTGCTTAGAGCGAAGGCCTTCAGCACACTAATTTTTCTAGCGGAAGTAATTGCAATCAGAAATATTGTCTTAAATGCTAGGAATCTCAATGTAAACTATGAAGGATTCAAAGGGAGACTCCGTCAAAAAAGTAAGGATTAAATCCAAATCCCACTGAGGCATGAGAAAGGCAGTGGGAGGAAATCCTTTGTAAGACCCTTAATGAATCTCATGACTATGAGAGATTTAAACAAAGAGGGCTGGTCTGGTATGCAAGAAAAGTAAGACAAGTAGCCCTTGACAGTTGCTACTGCACAACTCTGTTGTGCTAAGGAAAGAGAGAAACTGAGAATATCAGACAAATGGGCTAGTAAAGGATCAATTGATCTCTCTCCAAACCATAAAAACCTGGCCCACCTACCAGCATAGACAGATTTGGTGGAGTGTCTTCTGGCTAATAAAATAACATCCACCACATCTGGCGGGAGAGAGAAAGATCTCAGGTTGCCCCGTTCAATTTCCAGACATGAAGGTGCAGGCTCTGGAGGTGGGGGTGTAGAACCTGCCCCTGCAACTGTGAGAGGAGGTCTGACCTGAGAGGGGGACGGAGCGGAGGGTGCAAATGAGAGGTAAAGGAGGTCTGTGTACCACACCATTCTTGGCCAGTTCGGAGCGATCAATATGACATGGACCCGGTCTAGGTGAATCTTCCTTGGAACTCAAGAAATCAAGGGTATGGGAGGAAACTCGTAAAGAAGCTGCGAGCCCCAGTCTTGCTTTAACGTGTCCCTTACCGCATAGGATACTGGAGACTGCAAAACGACAGAAAGTGCACTTTCTCATGAGTGGCAAAAAGGTCTTACTGAGGAAACCCCAGCATTCTGAAAATGCGATGGACCACCTCCGCATGGAGACACCACTTGTGATCGGCTGAGAACTGCCGACAGACTGCCGCACGCACATTTAGCTCTCCGGCCAGATGATTCGCAATCATGCAAATCTGATGGCCCTGAGCCCAGGATCAGAGACGCAGAGCCTCTCTGCAGAGACAATACAACCTTACTCCTCCCTGTTTGTTTATTTACCACATCACAGTAGTGTTGTCACTCAGGACCTGAACTGGCTGACCACGAAGCGAGGGAAGAAAATCCTTGATAGCCAAACATATTGCCCGCAATTCTAGAAGATGAATGTTATGCAATTTCTCCTCTGGAGACCAAAGACCTTTGACCTGCAGATCTCCCAGATGAGCTCCCCACAAGAGTGGAGGCATCTGTTATCACTGTGGCCACCGGAGTAGGAGTTTGAAACTTCTTCCCTGTAAACAGGTTGTCCAAGACACTCCACCATAACAGCTCCGCTGCAGTGTCTGAAGATTTTCACCCCCCCCCCCGAGACCTCTGTTGTGTTGAATCCACTGCCTGGAGAGGCACCACTAGAATACTCTCATGTGCCAGGGTGCATAGTTGACCAACAGTATACAGAAAGTGGACAGACCGAGCAGGCGTAAGACCTTCAGGACTGGAACATACGCTCCATCTTGAAAACTTGGAATTCATATCCTGAATGTCTAGAATCCTCTGAGGAAGTGGGAAAGCACGATTCACAGTGGTGTCCAGTACTGCATCGATAAACAGGTTGCGCTGAGAGGGCATCATGTGAGATTTCGGTACATTTATTGAAAAACCCAAGTAGAACAACAGCCATGTTACCTGTAGATGATGCAGCACCATCTCTGGTGACTTTGCTTTGAGCAGCCAGTCAAACAGATACGGAAAAACAGGAATCCCTAATCTTTTGAGATGCACTACTACCACTGCCATCACCTTCATGAAGACCTGTGGCGCGGATGTAAGACTGAAAGGAAGGACCGCAAACTGGTAGTGTTGAGATCCTACCTTAAAACGGAGATACTTCCTATGCGACTTCAGGAAGGGAATGTGAAAATACACATCCTATAAATTGATTGACACCATCCAGTCTTCTTGCTCCAGAACCTATGCTAAGGTCAACATCTTGAATTTCTTCTGTTAGAGGTAGAAATTCAAGATCCTGCGGACTAGGATCGGTCTCAATCACCTGTCCTTTTTGGAGATCAGGAAATAACGGGAGAAGCATCCCTGATCCCTTTCCTGCTACGGAACAACCTGTATCGCACCTTTCAGTAGCAAAGACAGAACCTCTTGTTACAGAAGCAACAGATGGTCCTCCGACACCAGCCCTAGTGTGGGGGGAAAGGCGGGGAAAACTTCCAGAAAGGAAGGGCATATCCATTTTCTGCGAGATCCAATGTAACAGATATCCGATTTCGTAAAAAATGGGTCACCCGATCTCCCACAGGACAAACATGCTCTAAGATGGGGAATTTAGAGCTGCTTCCCTGCTGTACCAACTGGGGGGATGGGGGAGAAGAAGGAGGAGGAGGAGGAGACTTGCTGATGAGCTGAGCTGAGTAGACCTCTACCTTTCCCTCTGTACGATTCACCTGTTGCTGCCAGGTCCGAAAGGAAGGAGTCTTGCCAAACCCCCAAAAGCTGCTGTAACCAAAGCTTCTGGGCTGGGACTGCACACCCGATGACCTAGCTGTGGCCCTATCCTTAAAGTGCTGTAGCGCTGAGTCCGCTTTAGTTCAAAAGAGGCGAGAGCCATCAAAAAACAAGTCCAAAAGGGTGGCCTGCACATCTGAAGAAAAACTAGACCACTTAGTCAGGCAGGCCTCCTGGGTGCCACGGAGGAAGACCTGGCTTGGCAGTTAGGGCTGGACTGTTGCCATGAGGCACAGGGTCAAGACTGATTTGCATATTGCTGGCTCTGAACTGAGGTGGCAAATTGAGCTAAAGAACGATGATGGATTCAACCCAGATCTGTGACTTGGGGTGAGTGTCTGAAAAGTTTCAGCGATCCACCCATCATCTCCTTGTGTTTGCCACTGAGGAACCCATCACCCTAGCAACAGAGTATGCTGTACCTAGCCCAGATTGTATGGCTTGAAGGGCCGCAGCTTGTTTGTCCGATAAAACCTCCACAAAATGGTCCTGAACTTACTCCGGAAGCTTGGGGATCACTTTGCAGAAACCATCAGAGCATGAATGTAGCGACCCAGCAGACACGTTGTATTTGTGGATTTTAAGGCCATACTGGATGAAGAACATACCTTTTTAGCTGGGTGCTCCATCTTCTCAGACTCCCTATCTCCAGGCATGAGTGGGAAAGACCCTGTAGACTGCTTAGTAGAGCATGATGCCTGAACTACTAAGCGCTCAGGGATGGGTGTGCAGATAGGAAAGTTGGGTCCCCAGGCGCTACCTTGCATCTTCTTGCAACCAATCCGGACACAGCAGGGGAAGTCATTGGCTTCTGCTAACCCTCTAAATGGGCTCCGTCAAAGCCTCATTAAAGGGTGGCAGAGGTTTCGTTACAGATGAAGGAGAGTGAAGAACTCCTGTCATGATGTTAGACTTGAGATCTGTAGTTGGTAACAAATAGTTTCTTACTGGTCAGTGTAGTTTTGCAGCTTGAAGAATTTTCTGGATTCACATGCTATGCATTATTTCGCCATCTAGTGGTTGGGTTTGGAATTACTGTATTTTTATTTTTTTTCCCGTTGTTGGTGGGCGTCGACACAAAACCATTTGGTGTCTTTCCGTGACGTCGACAGGCTTCCTCCGGAAGCTCCCACCTTTGGTAGCCATCTTCGGATTCTTTTTTTTTTTAATCTCGACCTTCCTGACGGAGGAGCGTGGGTTCGCTAATGAATCCAGAAAATTCTTCCAGGTGGAAAACTACACCGACAGGGAAGAAACTATTAGCTTTGCAGCGTGAATCTTTTCTGGATTCACATGCTGTGCATAGGCTTTTTAGTGGTTTGCTAGTCATGTGGTGAGTGGGTGGAAGATGTGTTGGTTTGTGAATAGATGATGTAAGACCTTTTGTCCCACTTGTTCTCCCTTATTCATTTGTATGTCCACACAGTAATGCTTTGTAAATGTGTGTAGGGAAGACCACGTTGCTGCCATGCAAATGTCCTGAATTGGAGTATTTGGCAGAAATGTGACTGTAGCTGCCTTCTTTCTCGTTGAGTGAGCCTGTGGTGCTCCTTGTAATGTTTGACCTGCTTGTTTGTGACATAGCTGAATAGCTTGTTCAATCCATCTTGCAATGGTATTTTTGGTTACTGGTCTTCCCAAAAAGCTATTAGCAAAAGAGACAAAGAATTGTTTTGTCTTCCTGTATTCTTTGGTTCTTTCAACGTAGTATATGACTGCTCTCCTAGCATCAGGTGTATACAGAGTTTCATCTGCCTTTGTCTTTTGAAAGAAACTTGGAATTTGTATCATTTGATTCATATGGAATTGTGATACCACTTTTGGCATAAAATGTGGACCTGTCCTCATGACCACTCTGTCACTATGTATTTGCAAGTAGGGTTTGTGAAAAAGTGGCTCCATATGTACTGGACCAAAGTAAGGTACAGTGTGAATAGAGTCCACAACCCCCAGAGATATAACAGAGGTTAAAGTCGGGTCTGACCTTACTCTCCAAAGTGGTAGCTTGGTCGAGAAGTAAGGCAGTACCAGAGGAGAGTGTAAAGCATTTGTTGTACACACTCAGTCAGCAAAAGGTTTCATACACTCAAGAACTGAACTCTAGGCCAATTGTTTTTATATCCAAACATATAGTTGTTTTATTTTTAGAACCAACAGGTATCAAAATATACTTTTCCTAATATGAGTACTCATGTAATTACTTTGCAAAGAGGCAATAAACTTTGTGAACACAATAAGTACAATGGTTGCAGTAGACAACACAATTCTAAACACAATTTAACATTGAGGTCAATGCGTTTTCTACATAAATGCAGCGGATTACTTTATAGATTACTTTTGTAACTTCAGGACTGGATCCTAGATTCAGTTCTGGGGTCTAAGCTGAAAACAGTTTAGTAAAAACGTTTTAGTTATTTCAACGATTTTTAAAGAATATAAAGGTATTTTAAAAGTTGACACATGAAAACTTTTTGGTGAAAAACCAGCAATGTTATCCAATAGAAGGAAATTCAAAGCACAGGTAACGTAGGTTCTCGTTACTTTTGTAATCCAGTGCTGGACTCCTAAGTTCAGCACTGGGGTCTCTACCTAAGACAGGTAAGTAATTACGTTTTAGTAGTTGGTACGATTTTTAAGGAATATTTGTAATTTTTAAAAGTAGACAAATTTCACAGAAAAACAGTCAATGGTTTCCTATGGATGAAATTTAGATTACTAGTAACCACGGTTGTGATTACTTTTGCGGTTCAGTACTGGGCTAAAAGATACAGCACTGGCTTCTCTCCTGATTACAGGTGAGTACTTCGGATTTCGATATTCGGCTGATTTTAGATGAATATTTTAACATTTCAAAACTTCACACTTAGAAGCAATTTCACAGAAAAACAGTCAATGGTTTCCTATGGCAGAAATTTAAATTACTAGCAACCACGGTTGTGATTACTTTTGCGGTTCAGTACTGGGCTACAAGGTACAGTACTGGCTTCTCTCCCGATCACAGGTGAGTAATTCGAAATTCGTTATTCGGCTGATTTTATTATTATTTTTTTTTTAAATTTGGAGGACCTTTATTTAGAAAAGGGTGCACACAGCTATTCAGCCAAACATCCCGGAGGCATGGCAGCAAAAAATAGAAAATCGGACTGTTTCGGCACACCCAGGAGAGCATCTCAGGATTAGAGAGGTCAATTTTTAAAAATAAAACAGGATATACACGGTAAAAACGTAATACAGTTCCATGTGTTAACAAGATGGAAAGAGAGAAAAGAGAGCCGGAGGGGGCCGGCTACGGGATCTAAAGTAGATACAATCACCGGGTGGGCAGGGAAGCATGTCAAACTGCAGAGACGACAACATTTTGAAGCGAACAATATAAGCAAGCATACATTTCTGAAAACCCCCGACTAATGCCCCACCCGATGAATCCAATGACAGGAGAGACTGAGCGGCCACAGTCCCAGCACCGCCCAAAAAGTCCAAACAGTAACCCAATAAACTGACCCCCAACCCAGGGAGAGAGAAAAAAGGAAGTCCAGTCAAACTAAAAGAAGAGAAAAAGGCCATAGAAACAGAGAACGGAAAAACAAAAATACCCCACCCCCTACCCCCCACCCTGCACCCCTGCAGATGGCTACAGCCTACCCCCCTAGCAGCGTGCCTATCGCCCAGCGACCAAAAACCCGAAATATAGTAGAAAAGAGATTTATAAAGGAAGGAAACACAGAAAAAGAAAGAAAAGAAAAGTTAAGGGAGGAGGAGAACCGCGCATCCCCGGTCGCACCACCCCCCTCCTGCGACGTACAGTCCTGGTCATTAAGCAATCAGCAGCAAAGCAAAGTAAATTCGGTAGAACCCAGAAAAGACGTCCTACACCGCCCCGCCCCCTGATACAAGAAAATGGCGGATCCCGGGTCCCTCACAAACCCCTAGCATCCGAGTCGAGCACCAGTCTCACCCTTGACCTCTACGAGTGTTCACCATGAGTTCCGCACACCGTACCCGCATATTCACAGGATAAATCAAAAGTTCAGCCAGTCCACGAATCTGTGCGGCGAGTCCAACGGATATCCACCATCCACCACAATCCTCAGCCGCCATGACACTCGCCACGGTACGACCAGATCCCGACCGTTCCATACTCCACCACACTGCACAGCACACACGATCGATAGATGTTCGCTGTGTCCGTCGGGTCACAGTTTCAATAAAGTCATAGGGGGACGAGCACGTGAACACGACCACAGGTGGACTCGCCAACGTGGGCGGGCGATACACCATGGCGGCGGGTTCAGCCGCACGCAGCGGTACAGACATTGCTAACCAGGCTTCGACACTAGATGGGCCTCGAGTCGTAGATTCCGGGATCAAAGTGGGAGAAACGGGGACCAGACAGATCAGATTCCTTATGCGATCGGGCAGTTTTGGTGTCATCCACGATCGACTTATGTGAAAGAGCAACCATGTAGGAGCACAGACCCTTAATGGAGGCCATCACGGTTCGCAATGATGGCTCTTCTTCACCCCGCACCGCCGCAAACTGATCAACTCCAGACATCAATGCGCCCTTCGGGTCACCCGATTCCCCCAGGGACCGAAGTGTGATGAGGGCAGGCGGGGGCAGGAGGCACACAGTCCAGCAACGATAGGGCCTCTCGGAAGGTGGCCCCACCCCGGCGGGAAGGGAACGCCAAGAAGGGGACCCCCGACCTCTCAGCCACTCACAGGATCAATACACCTCCACAATGCGGGTAGAACCGCAGGCTCTCCACCAATCCAGGGGCAGGTTGCTCTCCACTTCTATCGACCGGACCGTGTCTGGATCCCCCAGCCGCCGTTGTTGCACTGCAACCCGGCAGGGTCAGTACTCGAGGTCCCGGCTCTCGGTCAGCGTTAGGCCGAGAACTTCCACTCGATGTAACTCCGGCAATACGGGCCGTAAGTTTCCCAGGACCACACCTGCCAGTATCAGCAACGGGTCACCCACACGGGGGTGAGGCGAAAAAGCAGGATTTGTAGCAGGATATTCATGCAGCAGGAGGAGGTCGACGGAGCCGAGAGCTTATGCGGCCATCTTCGTTCGTTGCTAGGCTCCTCTATTCGGCTGATTTTAGATTAATATTTTAAAGTTTCAAAACTTCACACTTGGAATATTTTTAGAGTCAAACCAGTCAATGTTATTCTATGGCAGGAAACTGTGTCATCGGTTTTCAGGTGAGTGCTCGACTGATGAAGTTAAGGTTCCGGGCATAGACTCAGGGGTCCCCCAGGGTCAGGTAGGTAGAGCTGTTACACCCTCAGCGGCAAAGGGGCGGCCGGGTGCAGAGGTAGTTAGGCCCAATGTTATCCAATGAGAGGCAGGGGGCCTTCGGTTGGTGGCTGCTGGCTAGCAGACCACGTGACGGTGGGAGCTGGGCTCCTGGTCACTTGCTCAGGGCAAATGAGCAAGTAGTATAGGACAAAGGTTACACTGCCAGAGGCACTCGGGCAGCTGGGTGCAGGGTACTTTTGAGCCGTCGGGCGCTCAATGTTATTCAATGGTGATCTTGAAAAGGGAACATTGGCTGCAGGCTCGAGGACGGAGGATCTTCTGGAGCGACCAACACTTCGAGGGGTAAGTTGGGATCTTGGAGGATAGGTAGGCTCCCAGGAGTTGGGCACAGGGACCCGAGGGGCACTGGGTGCAGAGGTGTCTTTTGAGGTCGGGAAATCTTACCCACTGCTGGTCGGTGTCGGAGGGGTCCTTTGTCTTGAGGCTGCAGGCGTCGTCGGGGAAGGTCCTTGGGCACTGGATTCCAAGTCAGAATCGCCGGGGGGGATGTCCTCCGGATCTTGATTCACTTCAGGACAGGCCATGGCTTGGCGGGTGCAGAGTGTGCAGGGTTCGCGGTTCCGGTCTGATGCCAGGGCTTGTTACTTGCCTTGAGCAGTACCACTGCTTGTGGGAGAACCAGGTAGTCAGAGTCACAAGGCAGTCAGGTCATCCGGGGTTTCTGAGGTTGCTGACCACTAAAGATGCCGGGGTTTTGCAGGAACAGGTTCGAGGGTCGACAGGCCGGTAGGGCTGGGGCCAAATCAGTTGGTGTCTTCCTCTTCTTCGCAGCTGCATGGCAGGTCTTCTTGTTTCTTGTTCTTCTTTCTTGTTGCAGAATCTGGATCTGTGGAAGAAGGTTCAGGGTGCCCCTAAATACTAAACTTAGGGGGAGTTACAGGTATGGCAAGGGCAGGGACCAATGGATCCCTGTCCTGGGGTGGGTACACCCCCTAGCCTGCTCCTCTCCTGTGGGAGGGGGGCAGGAGTCTAGCTGTGATTAGGCAGGGATGCCCATCTTCAAGATGGCCGGAGCCCGGGGTCGTGCATCACCTTGCCTCGCCCACTTGAGGGGTGGAGTTGGCACAGGCTAGCACCCCCCCTTTCTGACGTAGGGTTTCCCGCCAGTCTTCCCGCCAGAGTGGGGGTCAGAACTGGTGGGGGCCAGTTGCTGTGTACAGCAAGTGGTCTAGAGAAGCTCACAAAGGCGGAATGCCTTTGAAGCTTTCCCTGCCCATCCTGGGGGAGGAGGCTTGGCACCTCGTCCCAGGATGTGCATTGTTGCAGGCCCAGTAGAGCTGGAGCTCTCCACCCAAGGGTCCAGCAACATGTCTGCTGTGTGGCAGCCTAGGCAGCTTCTCAGACAAGACGTGGATTGTAGGTTAGGTTTCAGGGGGCATCTCTAAGATGACCTCTGTAGTACATTTTACATTAAATCTCCCACTGGCAACAGCCTTCAGTGCAGCCATTATGGTGCTGTAGAGTTCGTAATGACAACCTCCCAGAAACTCCTAATGGCATCACTGCACTTAAAGTGCCCAGGAATGGCCCTGGGTACTGTAGGGGTACAGGGCTCATGCACCTGTGCCCACACCACTGGCATAGGGCACCCAGCTAGCGGGGGTCCCTGATGTATGCCAGGGCAGTGGGTTTGTGGGCATGGCGCACAGTGATGTGGGCCATGTCAACTCTTTGTTTAGTTCTGCACCAGGACACTCAGCCTGCAAAGTCAGTGCGTGTGTGTCAGGGTACAGGGCCCCTACGGGTGGAGTTCTGGACTTTTTGGTTCCGTCCAGAGGTGTCAGGGAACAACACCCAAAGACCCCGGAGTTCCACCTGCCTTGGTGCACAAATGAACAGAAACACGGGCTTCTCGATGGTGGCGTCAAAGACCAAAGGTTTATTACTGCAGGGACACAGAAGTCACAGAAACTACGCATGGGCAGTAACTAGGAGCCTGTTCAAATTGTACAAAGAGGGTTGCTCCTTATATACTAAATTTTGGCCTTCAGGCGAATTCTTCACATGTTAGTACATTCCCAAACCTTTGTGTCCTAAACAATAAATATTTGGCGTTGCACAGGAATCGTCGACAATATCTGATGTCAAAACATTACGAACGAGGGGTTCCCACTTTTCCATCATAATCTCATGTCAACTTTTCATTCAAGACCCGGACCGCCTCAACGTAAATTTCGTTACCTCCCCCTAATAAAGGCCCAGAAGGAAAGGAGCAGAGCCAGGTGCAGAAGTTAGAAAAGCAGGATAAGGGATGTTTGTGGGTTGTAAATGGGCAAGGCTACCGGCTTCGGCCGCCTAATCGTGATCAGGACAATGGACACGAAGACCAGTTTAGCAGGACTGGCCTCGGGCAGAGGAGGCATCCTTTGTCGAGTCATGCAGCTACAGCGTGATCTGGTTTAAGGTGTACGTGTCATGAAAGAGGTGAATCTCCGGCTAAGGCTGCGTGTCCTTAATCGAAATGAAGTGATCAGAGGTTATTGCGTATGTGAGGGCAAGAAACACAAAATGGCGGCCATGATCTAAGATGGATGCCGTGGGTAGATCAGAAATGTGTTTATAAAAGGAGTGCTCTTGCTCGTAGCGTAGCGAAAACACCAGGATATGCTAAATGGATCATTTGCGGTTCGCTGATACCAATATTATGTATTTCCGACAATATTGAAAACACGGGTTCAAATCGTCACGGAACCTCAGACCCTCCTTTTGCCCTTACATAGGCAATTACTTAATCTATGTCAGAATCTAATTCTATGCTCATCAGGTCAGTGACATGCTGTTGTATCATCATCCTTTCTCGTGCCTTTTCTCCAAACGCAGGTGGTTTTCTAAGACAAGTTGCAGCACAAAGACTACACAGAGCAGGACCACACTGGATAATCAGGCAACATGAGAATAGGAATACTAAGATGACACCAATGACCATTAGAACCTTCCATCCCCACGCTGAGATCAGAGTCCAAAACCACTCCATGAAGGACCAGTTTCCCTTGTCTACGTGAATAGAGTCGGAAATCTTGTGTAGCTTAGAGATCGCCTCATAGACTGTTGGAGCATTATTAGGAATAAAGACACAGCAGCTCGATTGGATCATTCTGCATACCCCACCTCGATCTGCAAGGATAACGTCTAGAACCATACGGTTCTGCAACGTCATGAGTCTATCCGCCTGAAGCTCAGCTGTCAGATTGCTAAGGGCACCAGCAGTTTCGGTAATAGTAGATTCAACTACCCGTGTTAGCTGACGTATGTTTCTACTATTGGCCATAGGCCCCCAGAACGGAAGGAAGCCTTTGAAGAAGTCTCCAGCTTCCTGACCAGCAGTATCTTCCTTACTGAAGACACCTCTCGCTACTCTGGTCTTGTGGTAGTCAGATGATGCAGTGTATGTTGGAGGCAACAATCGAGCAATATAACATGAACCTGAAAAGTCGGCAGGCAACCATGTATAAGCTCTATCTCGACAGATGAAGTGGGTACCCCTAGCAGTAAGAAAGGCAGGGGAAGAGTTAGCCGGAAACACATAAGTCTCTACGCACTCACTCCTCCCTAGCTGAGCTCTCGGATTTCTCCCATTCCCTTGCAAACAGACCTGACCTCGGTGAGGTACGACCCAGATTGGAGTTGAGCTTTTGCGCTTGCTTTCTCCTAAACTAAGGCGATACTCTGAAGTATTCCAACTTAAATATACTCGCAATTCGTCTCTAGGGTATGATGGAGTATTATTGACGTCCTTGATCATGTCAATAATTCCCTGGACTAAAGCATTGTTGGCAGAGTTATATTTAGTAGAACGTGGTGGACGTGGAGGATAGGTTTCAAGGGCATAAGCAAAGATGGTTTGAAGGGCCTGAAATGATCCATTGTAGCTGAAAGGCAAAACCAGATAGGGAATACCTTTATCCATAGTGTGGGGTATCAAGCCACACACCCAGCAGTCTGTAGTATTAACTACCAGTTGGTGTTGATGCAAGAGCTGTACAAAAGTGTTGTTAATGAATTCTGAGCGTCGGGCTTGCTCATGTTCGGGAAACGAGTGAAAAGAGTGTATAGAAGAAACAGTAGAAATAGCGGGATCAAGGGGAGGTACTGTAGTAACTGGCACAAAAATCAAATTTATACTGAAAACGATTCCTCCCACCAACGTTATCAAAACAATCAAGAATGTAATGGCACATTGCATCAAAAAGCATTTGCTGTGAAGGATTCTGTAAAGTCTGGTTCTGCGAACATAAATTACATTTTCTCGTTGCAGCGCAGGAAGCTCCATCTTCTACAATCCGCTCGCGACCACTGATGATGTGTACGTAGATGAAAATGCCTCTATCAGCCCTGGGAGTTCCCAGAACCAACAGAAAGATCGACCTTGTGTCAGACCCCCGCAGATTCAACTAGGCACACAGCCACGACCCTACGGCTACCCAGACGGCAAGGCAATTTTAAAACAAACAAAATAATAGCAAACTTCCTGGCTGAAGGCAAAAGTTCAAAATTTCAAAATATCACAATGGGCAGTTGCCTGCTTTATTTGTCCATTTTACGGTTTCGTAAATTATATCTTTGCTTCGCAGGTACTGTCTGATCGGCAAATAGCGTTTCACTGGTAGCTGTTGCAGTGTTCAAGTTCGCAGATGACAGAGTTTTTTCTGATGCAGGGGACAAATGTTCAGAGTTCAAAGGAGTCTTTTCCGAAGGAGAGTCAGAGCTTGGAGTGTCCGTGATCAATTCGGCATCGCTGAAAGGGATGAACTTCGGCGTGCTTTCAAATTCGGAGGAACCAATTCCCTTCTTCACCCAGTCGTCGTAAGGAAGTGGCAAAGGTACACGCTTTACGTGGGATGCGTGCACCCAATGCTTGCGACCAGCCACACGAACTGCTGTTCTTGTTACAAGTAGGACCTGGAAGGGGCCGACGAATCTCGGCTGAAGGTTCTTCGTCCTCGCGAAATTCCTGATAACCACAAGATCTCCTGGTTTCAGCTGATGCCCTGGACTCTCCGGAGGCTTTGGTAAAGCATCGAAAACCTGTTGGTGAATAAGACTCAATTTAGCAGTCAAGTCGTAAAGGTAGTCTATCAACATAGGATATTCTAGAGAACAAAACTCCTTAGGCCTCGGCACACCCCAAATATTTGCCGGACGGCCAAACACTATCTCATAAGGGCTAAGCCCCACTCTGGAATGTACAGTTGCTCTCGTTGATAACAAAGCCAAAGGAAGTGCGTCTGGCCAGGCTAAACCTGTGGATGCTTGTATTTTAGCTAGTTTCAGCTTGAGGGTGCCATTGTAACCCTCCACTAAACCAGCAGACTGGGGATGGTTGGCACTGTGGAATTTTTGTTTCAGACCTAGGCCGGCACACACACTCTGCATAACTTTCCCTATAAACTCACTTCCGTTATCTGACCATACAATCCGTGGCATACCGAATCTAGGGAAATATTCTTTGAGAAGAATCTTGGCAGTTGATAGGGCAGTGTTGTCCTTTAGTGGGTATGCTTCGATCCACCTGGAAAAAGCACAGACTACCACCAGGACATATTTCAAATTATTACAGCGATCCATGTGAATGAAATCTAACTGAATCACTTCAAAGGGGCAGGAAGGAGGAGCGAAGTGACCAGCAGGAGTTGGAGTTCCCTTACCAGGATTATGCATCAGGCATACCATACAATTTTTCACCACTCTCTCTGCACACTTACTGATCCCATTATTCTTCCAGACCGGAGCCAACATCTTACAGATTCCTTTAGAACTTATATGTGCTACTCCATGTGCCATCGTCACCACTGCAAGCACATACGCATCAGGCAACATCCAACGCTGCTGTTCTGTCAAATCAATCCAACACCCATTCGAATCCAACTTGCCCGTACTTTCTTTCCATACACGTTTTTCCTCCTCAGTTGCTTCTTTCTGAATCTCTTTCACACTTTCCATGGTATCCTCACACATTCCAGACTCAGCAATCCATCTTGCAGGCGTAGCAACATACATTCTGCTCATCGTGTCTCTAGCTGTCTGTTTAGCAGTTTCATCAGCAAAAGCATTCCCGCGACCAACATCATCCGTGATTGCTTTATGAGCACTGCACTTTACAATCGCAACTTCAGTCGGCAAGGTTAGAGATTCCAACAAGTCGTTAACTAACTGACCATGTTGAATTTTAGTCCCATGAGACGTAATGAAACCTCTTTCTCTCCACAAACGGCCAAAACTATGGGCCACGCCAAATGCGTACTGACTATCTGTAAAGACATTCACTCTCTTTCCCTTAGCTAAAACACAAGCTCTTGTTAGAGCTATTAATTCTGCAGCTTGGTCAGAATTCTGACTCACTCTTGCAGTCTCCACAATCGTCCTCAAAGTTGTTACTGCGTAAGCAGCAGTCACATCACCATTCTCCAATTTAAAACATGACCCGTCCACATACAGCGTGCCATCTGGATCGGATAACGGAGTATCCTTTAAGTCAATTCGTCCTTTTGTCTCTTCCTCCGTTTTAAAACAACAATCATGTGGCTCGGAATCACTCGACTCTTGATCAGTCGGCAACAGCGTTGCTGGATTCAATACATTACATCTTTTGATTTGAATATGACTCGCTAGTAATGTCAGCTCATAACCAGATAATCTCGCACTGGTAAGGTGTTGTGTCTTCGTTCGATTCATGAGTGTATCCACCGCATGAGGAACCATGACCACTAGCATGTTGTTCATCACCAAACCAGCAGATTGTCGAATGGAAGCCGCAGCTGCCGCTGTAGCTCTCAAACAACTAGGCAACGCTCTAGCTACCGGATCTAATGTTGATGAAAAATACGCACAAGGGCGTTGTTTATCACCAAACTTCTGTGTCAGAACACTCAACGCGCAACCTTCTCTCTCATGAACATAGAGCGTGAATGGCTTACTGTAATCAGGTGTACCCAATACAGGAGCTGAACACAATGCTTTTCGTAATTCAGTAAAACTCTCCTGACATTCATCAGACCATGGCACCGGACTCGGAACATTTTTCCCAGTCAAAGCTACCAACGGTTTTGCTAAAAGAGAAAAATTTGGGATCCACTGTCTACAGTAAGAGGTAATACCTAGGAAGGCACGTACTTCTCTCTGTGTGCGTGGAACACTCATCTGCGTAATTGCTTTTATTCTCTCTGGGGTCAACTTCCTTCCCTCTTTTGACAAGAGATGACCTAGGTAGGTCACTTCTTGGCAGCAGTATTGCATTTTCGAAGGTGACACCTTGTGATTCAAATTAGACAAATGATGCAATAACGAGATCGTAGCTGCTTTGCAAGTTTCTTTGTCATCGGCAGCCACTAAAAGATCGTCTACATACTGTACTAGAGCAGAACCTGGAGGAAGGACAAAGGAATCTAACTGGCTTTTTAATGCTTGACTGTAAATAGATGGGCTCTCACAATAACCTTGTGGAGCGCGTTTGAATCTGAAACTTCGACCTCCTAGACAGAAGCCGAAAATATCTCTGCTTTCCTCGGCTATCGGAATGCTGAAAAAGGCATTCTTCAAGTCGATGACTGAGAACCAAGTGGCTGTAGCAGGAATTAATGTTAACAAGGCAGTAATGTCTGGAACCACAGGAAACTGCGGAACTACAATCTTATTAACTTCTCTGAGGTCGATAACAAACCTATACACTGGAGGCTTTGTGGGATCAGTTCGTTTCAGAATCGGTAGTACAGGACTGTTACAGACATTTCCTCTCGTTTCTTCAACCACACCTTTCTTAATCAAATCTTGCACAATCAATAAAAGTGCACGCTCACCTTCACTAGATATTTTGTATTGCGGAATTCTTGGAAATTTTACATTTGCTTTCAAAGTTACTACATATGGTGGAATTCCTAAAAGGCCTACATCATTAGGACCAGTCGCCCAAAGAGAATCTGGGAGTGAACACAGCTCTGGCGGGAGTGCATCCATTGACAAGTACATCGGAGAAGTGATATTTTTACCCAGTGTAAGCTGTACTCCTTCCGGAGAACAGTACAATGTCGCATATAGTCGTTTTAACAAGTCTAAACCAAGCAGATTTTCATTACAACCTGTCGTCAAAATCAGGGGTGCTTTCAAGTGACACGGTCCCACAGAAATAGACAAAGGACCAGATATAGGGTTGTACACAGGGGCGCCTGAAAAGCCTACAGAAACATTTGTTGAGCCGGACAAAGGTGCGCCAGGGAGTTTCGCATGAATGATAGAACTTTTTGCGGCACCAGTATCCAACAGAAACGGTTCGACTACACCTGATGTTGCTACTGCGACATAAGGCCCACTCTGATCCACTGGAACTGATACTACTCCCTCTCTTTGTCCATGGCTGTCCTAGTACCCATTTTGCTGAAATCCTTCATCCACTTCACAATAATCTTCAACAAGATATTGTTGAGATCTATTTTGCTGAGTAGACTGTCCATTTCATTGATCAAAGTGATTGGAAGGACGATCATTCGTTTGTGGAGGCATAGCACCTCGCCCTCGACCTCTAGAATTCTGCACAAAACCACCACGACCTCTCTGAGCTGCTGCTGCATTATTTTGCGCTAAGATCGGACATTCATTTTTATAGTGACCCTCTTTCTTACAGTACGCACATTGGTTCCACTGATATTGAGGTCTCGATGTACTATAATCTGTCCTTTGATACGAACCCTGTTGCGTATTAGTCTGATTCATGCGAGGCGGATACGCCTGTTGCAAAAGAACTTTAGTTTTTAAGTCTTTCGTTTTCTTGTCTGATTTCTCCTTTTCCTCTTTATCCCTATTTTCGTAATACTGTGCAGTTGCAAGTATTTGCGCAGTTGTGGAAACAGCCCACGCACTCTCCGAGTCCTTTAATTTATTGCATAATTCAGGTAACAAATTATGCACAAATTTATCGACAAACAGTCTTTGTCCTCCTTCTGTGCTCATGTCCTGACCACTATGATCTACAAAAGTCTCCTCGAACCTCGTGAAAAAGTCGGAGACACTCTCGTCTTTCTTCTGCCTGCATGCGGATAACTTGTCCCAATTAACACGCAATGCGGGTATCAGAGTCTTCATTAGATCGATTATCCTACCTGGAAGATTAGCAATTAGGGGTTCAGGCTTTGCACCACCTGTTTGCTGACCATCCGCTGCAGTGATAGCTGCCCAATCACCACCTAAGGCAACTTGATGATCCTCTCTACGAATTTTAGCCCACACTGGTTGCGGAACTACATTGCCAAATAACATATCGATGTCTGCTAAATTCATTATACAAGCCTCAACTGTCTGTGTTAATTCCTTATAATATCCAGCAGGATTCTTACGCGGATCTGGCAAGGCCTGCTTCACTGCTAGTACTTCAGCTCGTTTCCACGGAATGTGTATCCATACCCTTTGGAATTGCGCTGGAGCAGCTACAATACCATTATTATGATCAGCTTGCACAGCTTCGCGCCAAATTGGAGGAACCTCCCTCATTGGATATTGGCGACTTAATTTCATTTTGCCTTTCTCTAGATTTCTCGGTGAACGAAGTGATGGGTCATTCCTATAACTTAAAATCAGTTCCATTGCTTCTTCTATATTATCACCCACTATCATTCCTGCAGCAAACTCTTTCTGAACCTTAATTAAGTCTTCTAGATTTGATTCAACATCGTCTTCTTCTATCTCCTCACGTAACAACGAGCACATCTCATCAAAGACATACCGTTGCGTTGGTTCTTTCCACTGCATAAATGTTTCTAGCACATCTCTCGTACTATATCTCCTACTCTTCGAAATCCATCTGAGAGCCGTGGAATCTAAAATTCCCCGTTCCTCAGTACTTGGAAGCTGACTACGTCTCTGAACAGAGTCGGAAGTAGGAGTCTTGATTAAGGTTTTATAGAAAGGAGACAGCATACTAGACACAGAATCAGTGATTCTCCGACGAACAGAAAGTGGAGTCAACACACTCGCAGATGTAGAAAACACAGTAGAGGTAGGAACAGATAACGGAACAGTAGGAGTATCGAGAAAAATAGTTTGTGGAGCAGTAGGTGTAAGCGAGACAGATACAGGTATAGAAGTCGGCAACCCAGGAAGAGGAGGAGCCGTAGGAACATTTACATTGACCACAGGAGGTACGGTAACCTGATTCTGAAGGACAGGAGCAGGAACACCAGGTTGTCCAGCAACCGGCAATTGAACATTTGGCACAAATTGGGCCGTAGCACCTTGTGCATACGGTGGAGGTGACCGTAACAAATAAGACAGCAGAGGATCGTTTTCAGAATCCTCCAGTATCTTAGCTGTTTTCAATGGCAAGGCAGGATAGCACTTGTCAATCGCTAAATTGTGCTCTCTAATGGCCACCTCTATGGCTTTCTCACACTCGTTATCCTGCAACTGCTTAGTTGCTTGTTCTAGAGTCAACTCTTCTTTCTCTTTCTGTTCTTTCTTTAACCTTTTCATTTCTCTCTGTTTGGATTCTTTTCGCCAGTAACGGAAAGAATCAAACATTGCCGGCCGGGCTTTCTTCCTAAACAATTTCGCTTCTAAATTGTCGAGAATTTCGGGTTCAAAACTACCATGCAGTGGCCAACTAAGGACACCATCTTTCTCAGTGTATCGGACCCATACCTCATTATAAGATATAGGACCCACACCATGTTTACAATACAAGTCATATAGGGGAGTCCCAATCGGAGGAACCAGACATGAGTCCTCCAATCGTGAGTCACTGTTGCAACCAAAACACGACAACATACAGTTTCTCCGACTTACCATTTTTCAGTTCGGAACACAAAACAAACAAAACACGAAACAGATATGTGCACTTGAACCAAGAACTTAGGCCTACCAAAACGAACTGATGTATCGATACCCAAACTAAACCAAATAGATTATCGTAACCAGAACATCCAGTGATAATCTTATGAGACCAAACCAAACCAAGAACCAAAAAGGATTTTAACAACCCTCACAAAGTAACTAGCTAGCAACCACTAAATACTTAACTGAGGCACTGAAGACGTCACCAAGGAGAAACCCGTCACGTTTCGCTGTACTAAGGACTGCACCTCGGGTCCAAGACAGGGCGACGGTCAAGGCAACGGCCCACTGCAGCCGTCCTGAACGGGAACCCTCGTGGAAGAGAACTTCGGGCCACTTTTGCGATATGCCGGGATCGATGAAGTGGGGCGCCTCCCTCAGGAATCTTCTCACGAAGCTTCTCGAACTCTTCAGGCTTCTGGACCGGTACCGAATGACGTCGCCCCACGTTGGGCGCCAATTGGAGTTCTGGACTTTTTGGTTCCGTCCAGAGGTGTCAGGGAACAACACCCAAAGACCCCGGAGTTCCACCTGCCTTGGTGCACAAATGAACAGAAACACGGGCTTCTCGATGGTGGCGTCAAAGACCAAAGGTTTATTACTGCAGGGACACAGAAGTCACAGAAACTACGCATGGGCAGTAACTAGGAGCCTGTTCAAATTGTACAAAGAGGGTTGCTCCTTATATACTAAATTTTGGCCTTCAGGCGAATTCTTCACATGTTAGTACATTCCCAAACCTTTGTGTCCTAAACAATAAATATTTGGCGTTGCACAGGAATCGTCGACAATATCTGATGTCAAAACATTACGAACGAGGGGTTCCCACTTTTCCATCATAATCTCATGTCAACTTTTCATTCAAGACCCGGACCGCCTCATCGTAAATTTCGTTACCTCCCCCTAATAAAGGCCCAGAAGGAAAGGAGCAGAGCCAGGTGCAGAAGTTAGAAAAGCAGGATAAGGGATGTTTGTGGGTTGTAAATGGGCAAGGCTACCGGCTTCGGCCGCCTAATCGTGATCAGGACAATGGACACGAAGACCAGTTTAGCAGGACTGGCCTCGGGCAGAGGAGGCAGCCTTTGTCGAGTCATGCAGCTACAGCGTGATCTGGTTTAAGGTGTACGTGTCATGAAAGAGGTGAATCTCCGGCTAAGGCTGCGTGTCCTTAATCGAAATGAAGTGATCAGAGGTTATTGCGTATGTGAGGGCAAGAAACACAAAATGGCGGCCATGATCTAAGATGGATGCCGTGGGTAGATCAGAAATGTGTTTATAAAAGGAGTGCTCTTGCTCGTAGCGTAGCGAAAACACCAGGATATGCTAAATGGATCATTTGCGGTTCGCTGATACCAATATTATGTATTTCCGACAATATTGAAAACACGGGTTCAAATCGTCACGGAACCTCACGGGTGGCACAATAAGTGTTGCAGCCCTTAGGGTCTTCTCTGGTCACAATGCCCTGGGTACCTAGGGTACCATTTACTAGGGGCTGACATGTGGCCAGAGATGCCAATTGAGTTTAGTCTTTTTCAGTTTTTAGGGAAGGGACACAGGCCCTGGGCACCTGTTTGGCAGGGACCCAGGGCACACCAAGGAAAAGTGCATCAGGTATCAGGCAAAAAGTGTGGTTGTGGGGGGGGGGGGTACTGCAACTGAAACTCACTTTCTCACAGGGTTCCTGTAGTGTTAGAGCCTGTAGTTCACTAACTCTGCGTAGAGATGTGATTTCTACTAAGAAGGCTGTTTTTAGAGTGAGCATTTGCGGCGTTGCTTTATGTAGCAGTTCAAATGGTGCTTTCATCAATTGTGTCAGAACTATGTTCAAATTGCGCTGGCACCATCTTTGGTGGTGCTATTCTTTTTACTCCTTCTAGGAACATTTTGACCACATGAGAGTTCAAGAAATTCTTTCCCGTTCTCCTCTTTTGTATGCTACAATTGCTGCTAAGTTCACCCTTAGTGAAGTGTAGCTTAGGTTACTCTGAAGCAAATGAGTAAGTACTTTAGAACTGTCTTTTCTTTTGTAATCTTTTTGTCAGATGTTTTTAATGGCACCATTGGGTGTATCTTTTCCATTTTGATGTATAAAATGTTCTTGTTGTTGGTTTTCTTGCTTCTCTGAGAACAGCCATTGTACTTTCTGGTAGTTTGAGGTGTGCACAGTCTAAGTCCTCAGGAACCATGCTGCTAGGCTTAAGTTCTCTGGTTCTGGGTGTAGCACCTTCCTGTTTTGCATTGTTATTAGGTCTTGCCTCTTTGATAATTTGTGCATTGCTCCTTGAGGTATTTCCATTATCTCCGAGAACCAAGTTTGCCTGGCACACTGTGGTGCAATGAGAATCCTTGTCATCGGGCTGATTTTGCATTTAAGGATCACTTTATGGAGTAGTGGGATCGGGGGAAAAGCTTAAGCAAATATCCCTGACCAGTCCATCCATAGGGCATTCCTTAGGGATTGATTGCACGGTTGCTTGCAAGCAAAGCTTTGGCATTTTGCATTGTGGGGTGTTGCAAATAAGTATTTGTGGAGTCCCCCATTTCCTGAAAATCTTTTTGAGTTCCGATTGATTCATTTCCCACTCATGGGATGATGACGTTTGTCTGCTCAATCTGTCCGCTTCGATATTGTCCTTCCCTGGAAGATGTATTGCTACTATGTCTATGTTCTTTAGGATTGCCCATTTCCAAATTTCTTGGGCTAGAGTAGAGAGAGCTACTGACTGAGTTCCTCCTTGTTTGTTTATATAAAACATGGTAATTGTGTTGTCGGTTTGAATCAACACATTCTTCTTGTAGATTTGGTTCTGAAATGCTTTCAAGGCTAATAACATTGTTTTCAACTCCAAAAGGTTGATGTGTTTCACTGCATCCTGATGTGTCCACAGTCCTCGTACCTTGAGATTGTTCATGTGCACTCCCCACCCTTTTTGGGGAAGCATTTGTTATTATGGTCACTGTTGGGGTTGGTTGTGTTAAAGGTCTGCCCTGTGATATGTTTGTTTTGTTCCACCATGCCATCTCCTGATGAACTCTTTGCGTGACAACCACTAGATCCTCCCAACTCCCCGTTGACTGTGACCATTGTTGTTAGAGCCATTCTTGAAATGGTCTCATGTGTAGACTGATGTTAGGAATTACATGAATGCATGATGCCATAATTCCTAGTATTTTTCCCACTATCCTCACTGCCAGATGTTGCCCCTTCCGGTAAAGAGGAGTCTCCTTCAGTAAAGCTAATGTTTTCTTGCTGCTTGGGAATGCCTTTCCTAACACTGTGTTTAATTCTGCGCCTAGGAACACCTTTACTTGTTCTGGCTCTGGTGAAGATTTTTTCCAATGAATTGAAAATCCCAGCTGAACTAGTGTTTGTATCACCTGTTGTATATGCTGTTTGCAGAGATGGTATGAGCTTGCTCTTACCAACCAGTCATCTAGATACGGGTAGACATGAATTCCCTGTCTGGTTAGACGTGCGGCTACTGTTGCTAGGCACTTTGTGAACACTCTTGCTGATTTGAGTCTGAATGCTAGCACCTTGAACTGATAGTGTGTCTTGTTGACCACAAACCTTAACAGGTTCTTGTGTCTTTCGTTCATTGTGATGTACAAGTAAGCGTCTTTTAGGTCTATGGTTGCCATGTAATCTCCTTGTTGCAATTGAGGCATCACCTCCTGCAGCATTGTCATTTTGAACCTTTGGGTTTTTATGTACTTGTTTAGGAACCTTAAGTCTAATATAGGGCATAGTGTTCCATCTACCTTTGGAATTGGGAAGAACGTTGAGTAAATGCCTTTGTTCCTTGCCTTGTGAGGTTCATGTACTATTGCAAGATTTACTTGAAGTTCCTTCACTTCTTCCAGCAATTGAGATAATTCCCTTTGTGAATGTATCGTAAGCTTTGGTCTTTTGTTTGGAGGTTGCTTGTTAAGCTCTATGCAGTAATCGTATTGGATTATGTTCAACACCCACTTGTCCGAAGTTATTTCCTTCCATTCTGGTAGGAAATATTTTAGTCTGCCTCCCACTGGTGTTGTATGATGAATGAACTGTTCGCTTACAGGATGTAGAGTTTCTGTAGGTTGTAATTGCTGTGGGTACACTTTTTGATGTTTTCGCTAAGTGTGTCCTTTTTGGAATGCAGTCACTTGGTGGTGGTCTGTGGACAGTCTCTTTGTTGTTGGCCCCTTCCCCATGGGCGCCCATGAAAGGACTGTCTTCCCTGCTGGTACTGCCAGTTCTGTTGTTGGCCCTGCTGTTGGCCTTGGTTTGATCCATGGAATGTTTGCTGGTATGCCTGGTGTGGGGTAGTAGGTTGGTGACCCCCTCTAACTGTTGGTCTTCTTGACGGGGTGCCCCTACGCATGCCTCTGATTTGTAGAGCGCCCATAGACCTTGCTGTGTGGTCTTTTTTCAACTGATTTAGTTTATCATCAACAATGTTCTCCATTGAATGGTGAATTGAGAATATTGCTTTAGACTTCTGGTTTGAAACCGGAGATTCTCATCCAAGGATGCCTTCTTTCTGTGATGCCAATCATCATTTGTGTGGTGGATGTTTCTACGGCACACAGAGCGGATTTCAAGCATGTATTTGCAAAGTTTTTTTCCCCTTATACTAAGTGGGTAAGTCTCTTTTGAAACTGTTCCGGTAGGTGTTTCAGTCTATCCTCTACCTCTTCCCAATGCTGGTATGCATGGCGGTTCAGCAATGCATTAGAGTTAGCTATGCACCACTGGTACGCTGCACTTCTCTCAACCTTTCTTCCCACTAGGTCTATCCTCTTACTATCTTTGTTAGGTGGTTGGCCAGCAGTGCTTGGCATATTTGCTCTTTTCCTAGCCGTGGAAGTGATACTAGAGTCAGCTGCTACTGACCCTTTGATGTAGATTGGATCTTTTTTTATTTTTATTGAACAAGAAAACAAGTCGACATTGCAGTTTACAAGAAAGAGTATACTTTTTGAGTCAATTGCTGTTATGGACACAAGTTACACAAGTTTTACATAGTAGTTCACCATGGCTATGGTGTAGGCGGGTCATCTTGTACGGGAACAGTGAGAGGGATACAGATATTGCCTCGGTAGGCATTCCATATGGAGGACCACTTACGGGGGCATCCAAGTGAGACAAACTGTCTTTTCCCTGAACATGCACCAGTCCATATCTGTCTTCCAGGACTCAATTCTGGGTGGCGCTCCCGCTCCCCATAGTAGTGCAATGTTTATTTTGGCCACCATTAATCCCAGTGTGACCCAGATCTTATATTTACTGATTATTGTTATCTGCACTTAGATATCACACTATCACCCCAGCGCTTGTCATACATGTACCCCGATTGCACCCATAATGCGTGAGGCGAAGTTAGCAGAAAGTATTTTAAAGGAATAGATGGAATCATGCTCTAGGATAGAGCCATGTCGTCGTCCTTTTTCTAAATTGAAGAAGATCCTCCAGCTGTCTCAACTCAGGTGGAAGATTGTTCCAGAGTCACGCAGCGGCAGTGCTGAAGGCCCAGCCTCCTGATTTCGTTCTTTAAAATCTTGGCATTTTCACCAGTTTGGCGGAGGAAGAGCGAAGGATCTGAGAAGGGGCATACCAGGTAAACCTGTTCTGCATTGGTATAGGTCCAGCCCCATGCAGAGCCTTGAACATTATGCAAAGCAACTTAAAATGTATTCTTTGCAATACAGGAAGCCAATGCAGCTCCGAAAGAGCCTGAGAGGCGGATGAGCTTCGTGGCCTTCCCAATGCTAGCTTAGCTGCCATTATCTGGATCCTCTCAATCAAATATCTTGGTGACGCCAGCAGCAAGGCATTACAATAATCTAGCCTGCTCAGGATGGTGCTTTTTACTATCAGCGCTCAGGCCTGAGCTGCTGGTAGCGAGAGAATCTTACAAAGGGCTCTAATAATAAATAAACAGCCCCCCACTGTTTTATTTACTTGTGTTTCTAGGCTCAATTTATCATTAAACATAACTCCTAAGTTACTGTCTCAGAGGGAGCGGGTGAAGCGGCTATGAGTAGGGGACAGAAATTGATGGGAAGTGGCGGAGGAATCTTCCCCGCTGCACAGTGAAGGACTTATCAGCATTAAATTGTAAGAAGTTGTCTCTCAGCCAGTGGGCAGTATCCTGCATACAGGCGGTAAAGTCTTCCAAGAATATGGACTGTATCCCCTTTAGTGATAAAA
This sequence comes from Lissotriton vulgaris, assembly GCF_964263255.1. NCBI lineage: Eukaryota > Metazoa > Chordata > Amphibia > Caudata > Salamandridae > Lissotriton > Lissotriton vulgaris. The sequence goes on along the minus strand of NC_141685.1, from coordinate 770,703,962 downwards.
ATAAGTTGGGTATCATCTGTGTAGTTTACCATATTGACATTGTGAGCCCATATGACAGCAATCAATGGGCTCATGTAGCCGTTCAACAAAATTGGACTAATCGCAGATCCCTGGGGTACACCATGCAGAATATTAATAAATTCAGATTGAAAGGGAGGAAGGGCCACTGTCTGTCGTCTGTTGGAAAAGTAGGATTGAAACCACTTCAACGCTGTGCCCACTACCCCAACCTCTTCGAGTCTCGTCAGAAGGACTTTATGGTTGACCGTGTCAAATGCGGTGGACAGATCGAGCAAAATCAGTTTGGCTGATTGTCCCCTGTCAGCTTGCATCTGAAGATCGTCCAACAGGGTCACCAGAGCAGTCTCAGATCTATGTCCGGGACAGAAGCCAAATTGCACGTCCTCCAGAATGTTGTTGATTTCTAGGAATTTGGAGAGTCCTACTGACCTGTCGCTCTAAGATCTTTACTGAGTAGGGTAACAAAGAGATAGGTCTGTAGTTCTTTTGGGCAAGTAGGCTTCAGCGTTGTTTTTTTCAGAAGTGGTGTCACTAACGCTTGTTTCCAGCCAGCTGGCAATGACCCATTAGACAAGGATTGATTGCAGATCTGCCGGAGTATCGGGAACAGTTCTGTTCCCAGTACCTTCCAGATTTAGGGCCCGAAGTAGGTACCAAATACCGGCCGGAAACGGCCGATTTCGGCCGTTTCCGACCGGTATTTGGCCTACTGAGATGTAGGGGACCTTTTTTTGTCCGATTCGGTATTTTACCGATTCGGTAAAATTACCGAATCGCAAAAATACCGAATCGGTAATTTTACCGATTTTTTTAATTTGGGATGTAGGTGGGACTACTTTCAGTCCCACAGGCCCTTCAGATTCGGTATTTTAACACCCAATCCAATTGGGTGTTAAAATACCGAATTCAGGTGTGCATGCACATGTGTGCATGCACACCTATGCCATGTGACAGACAGACATGCCCTTAGGGCATGTCTGTGTGCCACATGGCTCACATGCCTTTTTTTGGGGTGCTGGAGGGTGTCAAAGTGACACCCCCTGCACCCTTGCACAAATCGGTAATTACCGATTCGGTAATGCCCATTGATTCCTATGGGGTTCAAGGCCCATAGGAAGCAATGGGGGATACCGAATCGGTATTTACAGAATCGGTAAATACCGAATCTTACAGATTCGGTATTTACCAAATCTGAAATACCTACATCTCCCCTCCTCTAATTTACCACTTCATTAATACCGATTCGGTATGATTCGGTATTTATGAAGTGGTAAATGTAGATTTACCTACATCGGGCCCTTAGTGTGGTAGTGGGTCCATAGTTGATCCGGAGGAGACACCCAGAGCCACTCTGTTGAAGTCCTCCACCAAAAAGGTTTCTAGGTGGTCTAAGGAACTCGGGTTCTCCATCCCTGTCCTTCTTGACTTTTCTATATATGGTATGTCTCTAGTATTACCGCTGTGATCTTCTTCCTTAGACAAATTGCCCGTTTTGAGACCCACAATGATCTTTCTAATCTTATCCTCAAACATGGTTGCTAAACTATCACAGAGGTCCCAAGTAGGATGGATCTTATTTTTTTAGCAGTCAGGGTTAATCATATCACTCATTATTTTGAACAAACTTCTTGTGCTATTAGGAGCCTTCATGATTGTGTCAGCAAAGTATTCTGCCTTTGCTATATATATCTGTAACCGCGGGGCGAGGAAGGGGAAGTAAACGGGTTTTTGTTGCAGTAGTTTTTATTCTAGCAAACAAGTCATCGGTACACTTTTTTTCTGATGTTGCCTTTTCTGGGGTACCGGCTCCTCTCCTGTCGGGTCTTCCGGATCACTCCCTCCTCCTTCCTCCTGACGGGGCTCCTCCTCCTGCGGCTGGGCTCCGGAGGCTCCGTAGTGCTCGCCGGCCGCCGAGAAGGGAAACAGAAGAGAGGAACCGTAAATAATTCTGTTATCTGTCACAGGTTTTTGAGAGGGAGGGGTACGTGGGGGAAAAGTGAAGGTGACACACAGTGCACGTCTATCGGGAGTGGTGAAAGTGCAATTACAGTGATCCGCTATTCGGAGGGCGTTTTACGACTAGGTTTTACACTAAGGCTAGGTCAGGCGTCTGCCTCTTCTCCTCCACCACCCCAGGACCCGTTCACGTACCTCGGCTAGCCGTACACCTCCTGGCGCACGGCTGGGCGGCTCGCGGGGTTGGCCTCCCGGCTTTGCTGCTCCCGTCTCTCGTTTCTCGGCTCTCCCTGTAGACGATCCGGGTTCTGGTTCCGCTGTCTCTTGCTCCGAGGACGCTGAGTCCGGACCTCTCCGTTCAGGTTTCTCCTCCTCCGCAAGGTCTTCTTCACTTAGCCAGCTCGATCCTCCTCTCCACTCCGTCTCGTTGAACGCACTCGCCAACGCTCCACTCCGTCTCGCTCAACCAATTCGCTCCTCCGCTCCGTCTCGCTGCTTCCCGCCTCTCCGCTCTCCTGCACTCTGTCCGCTCCTCCGGTGTAATAACACACCTGGGGACTGTTGTTGCTGCCTTTTACGGTCTCTCCAGGCTCCTCCTCCTCAATTAGGCTTGCAGTCCATTTAAAGGGACCCCATCCATCTTCATCCTCTTCGTCACAGCTATATCGTTCTGCAGGCGACCATCCTAAGGTTTGAGTAGGCTGTGGAGACAAGAGGGGGGGGTCGCACATTGTTAAAGGGGGCCCCTCTGTAGGGCGAGACCCCGTGCCCACGTTACACACCACCCCCCCTGAACACTTCCGTTCGGGAAGTGGATTCCTGGATAAATAGTCAGCTCCAGTATTGTCGATCCCCCTTTTGTGGTGCACTCTAAAGATATAAGGCTGCAGGGCGAGGAACCACCTCATGACCCTCGCATTATTCGACTTGTTGCGAACCATCCAGAGTAGTGGTGCATGGTCAGTGTACAACTCGAACTGCCGCCCCTCCAGGTAATAAGATAGTTTCTCCACGGCCCATCTAATGGCCAAACATTCCTTTTCAACGGTCAGGTATTTGAGTTCCCGGGGGAACAACTTCCGGCTGATGAACAGGACCGGATGGTCGCAACCGTCTGCACCCGCCTGTGAAAGCACGGCCCGATACCATAGTCTGAAGCATCCGTATGGAGAGAAAAGGGTCGTGAGAAATCAGGGGAGGTGAGAACTGGGGTGGAGGTAATCGCTCTTTTCAGGGAGACAAACGCCTCCACATGACCGGCGTGGGTGTTCGGAGGTCTGCCTGTTTCGCTTTAGTCTGTAGAGCATCCGTGAGGGGGGCTGCCAACTTTGCGAAGCCCGGGATAAAACACCTGTAATAGCCTATGAGGCCCAAAAACGCCCTTAGCTCTTTTTTTGTTCTCGGAAAGGGGGTATCGGCTATGGCCCTGACTTTCTCCATTTGTGGCTCGATCAAGCCATGTCCTAGGACATACCCCAAGTATTTAACTTTGTGAAACCCAATCTTGGATTTCTTGGAGTTAATTTTCAATCCCGCCTGGGTGAGGGTTTCGAACAACCTATGCAGGTGGTTCAGATGGGTACTCCAGTCCGGGCTGAAGACGACAATATCGTCCAGATACGCGGACGTGAACGTTGATATGTTCTTCAGCACATTGTTCATCAGTCTTTGAAAGGTGGCAGGGGCCCCATGCAGGCCAAAGGGTAGGACCGTGAATTCGTATCTCCCTGTTTCCGTCGTAAACGCCGTTTTATGTCGATCCTCTTCTTTTAGGGGGACCTGCCAATATCCTTTTGTAAGGTCAATCGTGCTGATGTATTTCGCTTCCCCTAATTTTTCAATGAGTTCGTCTATTCGGGGAATAGGGTAGGCGTCGAAAGTGGAGATGTCATTCAGCGCTCGAAAGTCCATGCAAAAGCGTTTCGTTCCATCTGGTTTCGGTATCAACACGATTGGGCTCGACCACTCGCTGTGGGAAGGCCGGATCACCCCGAGTTTTAGCATCTCCTCAACTTCTTGCTGGATCCCCTTCCGTCTGGCCTCCGGGATCCTATAAGGCTTGATTTTTACTATTTTACCCGGGCTGGTGTTGATGCTATGTTCGGCCAGTCGGGTTTTTCCGGGGATGTCTGAGAACACTTGTGCATGTCTTTGCAAAGTATGCTCTAGCTCCTTTCTCTCCGTTACAGTCAAATCCTCGTTAATCACTAGTCTCTCAAGGGTGCTGGAGGGATTAGGGGCGTCAGATCTTGTAAGATGAACCTCTGCCGGAGGGCTACCGAGCCATTTTTTAGGATGTTTATGTGATATACTTGCGTGGTTCTTGCACGTATTCGTAGTTTATAGCTAGTGTTTCCGATCGTTTCTATGACTTGGTATGGTCCGCTCCACTCAGCTTTACACTTTTGAGTCGAGGAAGGCAGGAGGACCAGAGCCCAGTCACCTACTGAGAGCCGTCGCCATCTCTTTACTTGGTCGTATATCGTTTTCTGTTTCATTTGGCTTTTTTCCAGGTTTGCGAAGGCCAAGTCCCGTAATTTTCCCAATTTGGATCTAAGATTTCGGGCATACTCCAGGGTGTTTACCACTTCGTCGTGGGTTTCCCTCTCCCATGCTTCCTTGGTCATGTCCAACAGGGATCTTGGTTGACGCCCATATAGGAGCTCGAAAGATGAGAAGCCCAGGCTACTCTGTTTTTGGCCCCTAATGACATACAGTGCCAGGGGGAGTATCTGGTCCCACTCAGCCCCGTTCACCTCCAACATCTTACGCAGGGTGGTCTTCAAAGTGCAATTATACCGCTCCACTAGTCCATCCGTTTGGGGGTGGTAAACGGCCGTTCTGATCTGGTGTATGTGTAGGAGGGCACACACTTCTCTCATGAGGCGCGAGACAAAGGGGGTACCTTGGTCTGTTAAGATTTCCTTTGGGAAACCCACTCGGGAAAACAACTCTAACATCTTGTCGGCTACATTCTTGGTTGTAGTCGCAGTCATCGGGAAGGCCTCAGGAAACCTGGTTGAGTAATCTACAAGGACTAGAACATATTGATAACCTTTTTTTGTCTTGGGGAGAGGCCCTATGATGTCCATCCCTACTCTCTCAAAAGGGACTCCGATTATCGGAAGAGGTTGTAAGGAACAGCAGGTGGACGGGTCATGTTCCGTTTTTGGCAAATGTCGCATTCCTGGCAATATACCATAGCGTCCTTATATATTCCTGGCCAGTAAAAACATTTCAGCAAATTCTGCGTCGTTTTCTCAGCTCCGGTATGTCCCACCACTAAATGCGAGTGCGAATAGAACAACACATGTTCCCGAAAGGCCAAAGGTACCAGTAATTGTTCGGGGTCGTCTGCCTTTCCCTGTCTATATAGCAGGTCGTGTTTAATGAACAGATGTGGATACCTAATGGGGCGCTGGTCCTGCATTTGGTGGGCACTCTCCCAAGCATTAAACAAAGTGGCATCATTAGCCTGGGCGAACTGGAAACTCCGATCCAACACCCATGGCTCTGAAGAGGCTAAAGCTGGCAAGGATTTCTGTTTCTGCGAGGGGCTTACGGTTTCTTTCTCGGTTATGATGCTCTGCTTGAACATGTCTAGAAAAGCTGGATTGTCGGTTCCTATGATCAGGTCTTCTGGTAGGGAAGACAGGACACCCACTTTGACTCGAAAGGGGAGGCCGTTTTGAGGAACCAGGGGGATCACGGCTACGGGATATGTTTTCACGTCCCCATGCACACACCTGATATATACGGTCTTTCTGGGGACGATCTGATGTGGTCGCACGTGGTGGGCCTGGACCACCGACTGCCGGCATCCGGAGTCGAGAAGGGCTTTTACTGGATTACCATTGATACCCATACTCACTCTGTAGGCTCGGCCCATCTCTGCTGAGTATAACACGGTCTTGGGTAGATACCCGACCTCCATGGGTTCCTCTTCCTGTTTTCTACGAGGACAATGTCGGGCGATGTGTCCCCAGGTCCCGCACTCAAAACATTGGGGCCCACTGTGAGGCAGAGGCTCCGGTTTCCACATACGGGGTTTCCCTGTATCCTGGATTTTTACTGGTTTTCTTTCCGTCTTGTAGAGGTGTTTCTGTCTGTCTGATTCCCCTACCATTGTGGGCCTCTGTGGAGCCCTGGAAAATGTACTGGCCATCTCGACGGCCTGAGCGGTGGTTAAGTCGTGATGTTGTTTTAACCACCGTTGAGTAGAGAAGGGGAAAGCCTCAAGAAACTGCTCAAGATAAATCCAGTCCATGATTTCTTCCTTCGTGCTTTCATTTGGTTTGAGCCATTTATCCGCGGCCATCTTAAGGCGAACAAAGAGGGTCTTGGGTGTCTCTCCGGGAACACCCCTCTCCTTCCTAAACCTCAGCCGGTATGCCTCTTGGTCTAGCCCGAGATGGTCTAGAATAATCTTTTTGATCTCAGCGTAGGAGGTGTCCCCTCTCGGGTTAGCCACTTGGTAGGCCGCCTGGGCCTCCCCCACCAATAACGGAGCCAAAAAAAAAAGGCCATTTGGCGCCGGGCCAGCCACAGGCCCGAGCCGCCCTCTCAAAATTAAGGAGGAAGGCGTCCGGATCTTCCCCGGGTTGGTATTTTTGTAGGGATACCCCTCCAATGGTGTGTGGTATCCCTCCCACTGCCACTGAGGCGGTAGCGGTAGGAGGGTCCAGTGTGCGGGCTACTACTGCTGCTTTGATGATCTCCCGGTCTGCTTCGGCTGCGCGCAGCTGTTGTTCAGCAATCTTCTCTAGTCTTTCTTGTCCGTGTACCAGGGCTTGTACTACTGCTTCCATCTTATCTATACAGATGGAGGGGTTGCCCGCATTCTCCACCACTGTAACCGCGGGGCGAGGAAGGGGAAGTAAACGGGTTTTTGTTGCAGTAGTTTTTATTCTAGCAAACAAGTCATTGGTACACTTTTTTTCTGATGTTGCCTTTTCTGGGGTACCGGCTCCTCTCCTGTCGGGTCTTCCGGATCACTCCCTCCTCCTTCCTCCTGACGGGGCTCCTCCTCCTGCGGCTGGGCTCCGGAGGCTCCGTAGTGCTCGCCCTCGCCGGCCGCCGAGAAGGGAAACAGAAGAGAGGAACCGTAAATAATTCTGTTATCTGTCACGGGTTGTTGCGTGCTTATCTAGGTTCCTGATCGATACTGTGACCTTATGCCCCTATTCGGCTATAAATCCATTTATTCCCTATATTGGCATAACCGTTCAAGTGCGATTTTCTGAAAAGTCATCTCTGGCCTCACACGAACAGAGCCACATTCCAGCATGACTCTCTGCTACTTCCTTTGCGACCAATTAGTGCAATGACAGTGCAGCAGTCACTATCTGATATTCCTAGATAACACTCCGAGTTCTTCAACAAGATAAAAACTTAGCAAACCTGGAAATCCCCGCTTGCTATGTTTTGATTAGTAATGGAACTCTAATGAGCAACTGATAACTGTCACTTCCTAGTGACATCTTTAATTGACGTCTTATGTCCAGCAAACTTGCGTCAAACCCAGCACCTGTCAGGTATAAATATTACCAACGTTGCCTTAAGCAATGTGAATTTGTTGCCTGTTGCTGATGCCAGCTGCCTGCATGACCCTGTGTTGGTAAAAACTAGCACTCTGTCGCTGCAGCCTGCTATCCTGTGGTGGTGAAGCTGCTGATTACCATTATCGCCGCTACAGCGCGAACTATGGTGCAGTACGCTTAAGGAGCTGAACAGCCGTCCTCTGCGAAGACATCCAGCCGATTCCAGCTGCCCGTGGACGCTGTCACCCCTCCTTCCTCGACGCGCTGAAGAGAGCCGCTGCCTTTCTCGTGCAGAGAAATCCAGTCCCGGCGCTTCCGGTTTACCCTCGCGGGTGACTGGGATATCGAGAGAGACCCCTGAAGGAGATACCAATCCTCCATCATTCTATTCAGAGGTATGGTGTTGACTAAACCCTTAGACGAGAATTCTTGAAACAAACCTTGGCAAAACCAACTTAACTTAAAGCTACTTACTTACTCCCCTTTCACGTGTTAGGCTTAGGTCAGGCACACTGGGGTAGGCTTAGTTAGAAGCACCAGTTGAGTATGTTAGCCTAATGTATATATGACTGTATATATGTTTTATTACTTTTAAACCATTGTATGGCTAAGAAACCATATCAATGCTTTTACAGTTCTATTTCGCAATACTTATCTTACTGTACGTACTTTTTATAATAACAGTTATTGCAATTGTGGCAATACATTTCTCTTGTACGAGAAGAAAGACTGTTCAATAAATGTTAACCTTTATTGATACACGCCCGTCTCTCTATTCTCTACATCTGTGAAAGTAAACTGCACTAGACTGACTGAGTGAAATCTATGTCTATTGTTTCACACGACCCTAGAGATCGACTCTTGATCTGAGGAGCAAAGTTGTCATGTTGCACGGTTGTTGGAAAACTGAATCCCTTCTTGTCTGTGCCAAGGAAGCTGATCACCTCCTATGCAGAGAAGAAAGTTTCCAGTGACCTCTGAGCTAGTTGGTAACACAACCCAATTAAGTTTAGCATAGTCAGTGGAGGCCTGGAATATAAGCAGTTCCACGTCGATACTACTGTTTATGTTATTCCAATGCGCAGGGCCTAGTGGGAAACTAGGAACTACACTACAGGGTTTTTGAGAGGGAGGGGTACGTGGGGGAAAAGTGAAGGTGACACACAGTGCACGTCTATCGGGAGTGGTGAAAGTGCAATTACAGTGATCCGCTATTCGGAGGGCGTTTTATGACTAGGTTTTACACTAAGGCTAGGTCAGGCGTCTGCCTCTTCTCCTCCACCACCCCAGGACCCGTTCACGTACCTCGGCTAGCCGTACACCTCCTGGCGCACGGCTGGGCGGCTCGCGGGGTTGGCCTCCCGGCTTTGCTGCTCCCGTCTCTCGTTTCTCGGCTCTCCCTGTAGACGATCCGGGTTCTGGTTCCGCTGTCTCTTGCTCCGAGGACGCTGAGTCCGGACCTCTCCGTTCAGGTTTCTCCTCCTCCGCAAGGTCTTCTTCACTTAGCCAGCTCGATCCTCCTCTCCACTCCATCTCGTTGAACGCACTCGCTCCAACGCTCCACTCCGTCTCGCTCAACCAATTCGCTCCTCCGCTCCGCTCCGTCTCGCTGCTTCCCGCCTCTCCGCTCTCCTGCACTCTGTCCGCTCCTCCGGTGTAATAACACACCTGGGGACTGTTGTTGCTGCCTTTTACGGTCTCTCCAGGCTCCTCCTCCTCAATTAGGCTTGCAGTCCATTTAAAGGGACCCCATCCATCTTCATCCTCTTCGTCACAGCTATATCGTTCTGCAGGCGACCATCCTGGGGTTTGAGTAGGCTGTGGAGACAAGAGGGGGGGTCGGACATTGTTAAAGGGGGCCCCTCTGTAGGGCGAGACCCCGTGCCCACGTTACACAATCTCTTTTTTTATAGTTTGTAATCGCTGATTTCCAAGCAGTTTTACTCTCATCAGCGTAGATTTTTCCCCATTTCCTCTCTGCCTGCCTACATCCCGGTTTCATATATATATATCTTTTTTTTAAACCTTTATTTTTGGATTGCACAGTACACAGCGTCTGCCTACAACCCAATTGGGCCGGCCGCTATGACAAAAAACATCTGGATACCAGATAACAAGGCATTACATTGAAACTATAGATAGCAACATATTGGTGCACCGGCATCAAAACACCATAAAGAAAGGATCAACCAGGTTTCGTTTTTATAATTTTGATGAAAACAAATAACAAACATCACAAACACTCACATGGTAGGAGCAATACCTAGGGTTCGGGGTGGAGAGGAGGAGGAAGTCAGACTCTAAAGAATTTAGTGACTCATATCGAGGGGCGGGGGATGGTGAAAAGGATCACAAAGAAGTTTTATTAGTCAGTCTTCAGGAACGTCAATTACGGGGACGAAGGAACATCAACAGTATACTCGAGTGGAGGGGTGCAAATATCTCCACGATACTCATTCCACTGTGACCAAATCCTGCCCCACTTCCTGGGACGGTCCTGAGCCTCATAGACCGTCTTCTCCCGAAACATGCACCAGTCCATGTTTTCCTTCCAGGCTGTTATCCCAGGCGGTCTATGAGAACCCCAGAGTTGCGCTATGTCCCTCTTGGCAACCATGTTGCCAAGAGTTACCCAGAAGGTCTGAGCGGCCGTGCAGTCCGTAGGCTCCCAGAGATTAAGCAGGCAACGACGCGCCTCAGGCAAAAGAGAGACCCCGGTGACCCGCCCCTTAATGTCATGCACTCTGGACCAGTAAGCGGATACCACCGGACATTCCCAGATGATGTGTAGAAAGGTGCCACTCATGCCACAACCACGCTTACACAGCCCATCAATCGAGTATCCCATTCGAACCAGACGCGTACCAGTCATGTAAACTTGATGGAGGATCTTCAGTTGCACAAAACGAAGGCGAGCTGGAATAGCCACCTCTTTAGGGGAGGCGATCGCTATCTGCCAATCCTCGTCGTCTAATTCCAGGCCATCCGCAATCCAGGAGGCCCGAAGCCGCACAAGAAGATCAGCTCTGGTGTTGATGAGCTTTTTATAAATCACGGAAATTGTACTGTCAGGCACGTGGCCATCCAGAATACGGTCCTCGAGCGGTGACGACTGGGGGATCTCCGTCCCAGGAGGGAACACAGAGATCAGAGCATGGCGCACCTGAAGATATCGAAAATACTCCTTGTCGTCAAGCTGGTACTCCACCTTAAGGGCATCAAAGGACTTAACTGTGCCCTTGGACCAAAGATTCTCCACCTTGCTAATACCGATCGTATCCCACTTATCAAACCCTTTCAACCGCCACAGGCTGCCCAACCTCTCAGAGTCATACAGTGGAGTCAGCCGCGTCATCTTATCACCCCAGCCCGTAGCCACAGTCGCATCTCTCCACGCACGCACAGCACATTTTGTAGGTCCAGTCAGAAGTCGGAATGGCTCCTTCGAATACAAAGCCCTGTTGAAGTTACCGCCCGGCAACAGTAATTTGTCCATTGCGAAGGCAGGGACGGGACCCGGGGAGTACGTTACATGGTTGACCGCGCTCAACTGAGAGGCCCAGTAGTAGCGTTTGATGTCCGGAAGGGCTATGCCACAGTCATACTATGGCAAAGTGAGTTTAGATAAGGAGATACGAGCCCGTCCGTCCCAAATCAATTGCCTCTGGAGCCCCTCAACCTCACGAAAGTAGCTAGAGGGAACAGGGTCAAAGAAATTCTGCAGGGCGTATAAAAATCTAGGGAGGGACATCATTTTGAAAAGAGCTGCACGCCCCAGTGGGGACAAGGGCAAGCCGCGCCACCGCTGGACGTCCAGTTTAAGGCGCCGAAGAGGAACATATAGATTGCGGTCGTAACGTACAGAGGGGTCCAGGGAAATGAAGATTCCCAGGTATTTGAACCCAGTCTCCGCCACCTGGATCGGGAATCTACTGGGTAGCGGAGGCAACACCCCCGCTATAACATAAATACATGATTTATTCCAGTTAATTACGAGCCCCGAGTTCTTCCCAAAGGAGGTGAGGACATCAAAGAGCACGTTAAGGGACTTCTGAGGTGAAGTAAAGTAAAGGAGAATATCGTCTGCATATAGAGAGACGCGATCCTCAAGATCCGGGGCCCACCGGATCCCCTTAATCGAGGGCTCCCACCGGAGCCACGCCGCCAACGGTTCCAATGCCAAAGCAAAGAGGAGGGGGAGAGCGGGCAACCCTGTCGGGTGCCACGCCCAAGCGGGAACGATCCTGAGACTCTGCCATTAACAACCACCTGGGCTAATGGACGTTCATACAGGAGCTGCACCCACACAATAAAGTTAGGACCAAAACCAAACTTCGAGAGGGCCGCCCACAAATAAGGCCACTCGATAGTGTCGAAGGCCATAGTGGCATACAGCGAGGCCAAAATGGCGGGTTCAGTCAGCGTCCCAGCTCTCGCGAAAACTCCGTGGAGTCTGCGAAGATTAAGCGCCGTATTCCGATGAGGAATGAAACCGGACTGATCCGGATGGATCAGGTCACAGATCACCGTTAGCAAGCGAGTCGCTAGTACTTTGGCCAGGATCTTAGGCTCAGCATTGAGCAAAGACATAGGGCGATAAGAAGTGCATTGGTCACAAGGCATACCATCCTTGTAGATGATGACTATAGTGGCCAAACGCTGATCAAGGGGGAGGAGACCAGCCTCGAAGGCATCAATGAACATATTGCGCAGATGGGTCGCCATCTTATCAGGCCGTAGCTTGTAGAGCTCAATGGGTAGACCATTCGGCCCCATAGCCTTACCCGAACGCAGGGATTGTATAGCGATAGTAACCTCATCTACCGTTATAGGCGCATCCAAAGCGGACCTTTCCTCGTCCGACACACAGGGCAGCGCAATATCACGCAGAAGCAAGCGGGAGTCAGACTCGTCTCTATCACTCACCGATCGGTATTCCATCTGAAAATGGTCCACAAAGCATTCAACAATCTCACCTGGGTCAGACACGCATTCGCCAGTCACACGGGTGATCACTGGCACCACACGACTCATTCTCTCAGACTTATCCAACCATGCCAGTAGCTTACTAGCCTTATCTCCCACATCATAGAGTCTGCCCAGTTGATTCTTGTGCATAACCTTAGCAGCATCGGTCACCAGGGCCCTATAATCAGCCTGTTTCAGCGCTAAGGAGTGCAAGATTGCAGGGGTGTCATCACCACCCAAGTCGCTCTCAAGCGAGGTAATTTCGGCCTCAAGGAGCAACAAGTTTTCCCTCTTGGCCTTCTTATCAGCAGCAATGAAGGACAGTGCAGAGCCCCTTACCACAGTCTTGAAGGCCTCCCACAAGGAAATAGGGGAAAAGACGGACCCCTCATTCTCATTAAAATAACAGTCAATAGCCTTGAGAAGTTCAGAACGGAGCTTGGGGTTCCTAAAATGCCAAGGATGGATAGGGGGAATCCTACTCCCACCAAAATATCCCACCGAAACCTCAAGCATCAAGGGTGAATGATCAGAGATGCCCCTGGGAAGATGACGAACCCCACGCACCAAGGGGGTATGGGCAGCCAACATCAGAAAATAGTCAATCCTCAAGAGGCTGCCATGGGCTCCAGAGTGGAACGTGTATTGAGTTTGCGTGGGGTTCAACATCCACCAGACATCCACCAACCCGAGAGTCTCACGCAACTCAGGCAGCCACAACTGAGACGCCGGCAGGATCCTGGGGGGTAGCCGGTCACAATCACCCGAGACCACCGAATTGAAATCCCCACCCAGTATAAGGATACCATCCGGAAGTCCTAGGAGAGTTCTTCCAAGATCAGCGTAGGTGGTAGCCTGGATCCCCGGGGGAATATAGACAGTGACAATTGTAAGCATCTTCCCCTCCCATCGCCCAGAGACAGCAGCATAACGGCCCCTATCGTCGAGGGCAACTTCATCAATTTCAAGGGGTAAAGAGGATTTAACCATTATACTGACTCCTCTGGAGCCAGATGTGAACCCAGCGTGTGCTGCCAACCGATAGCCTCGTCTATCAAGAGCCTTACAAGCGTTCCCTATCAAATGGGTCTCCTGTAGCAGGACTATATCAGGGGAATGACGTCTAATAAATTGAAGTACAACACCACGTTTGATCTTGTCACCCAGACCATTAACATTCCAAGACAACAGTTTCAAATCACCCCCCCCCCGTCCCAGCACAGCCCCCGAGCCTCCCCCCCTCGAAACCCAAGAACAAAAGGATATTAGCGAAAGAGATTGTACCATGTGAGTAAAACATACACAAAAACAATAACAACCCCCCCTCAACCCCCAACCAACAACCCGTTACAACACCCCCCACCCAGTACCCCTGCTGACTAAAAAGCCACCCCAAACTGCAGTGTGCCTGTCGCCCCTTCATAAAACTCTACACAAAGAACCCCGTAGGAGGAAGAGAGACAGTCCCACCCCGTACCACCCTCGGGCCTAAAGCAGTAATAAGGTAATAAAAGCAAAACTCAGCCGGTAAATGCGACCCAAAACCGGACATCGAGAACCAAAATGTCATTCCTGTGCCGATGCACCTCCATCCGCACCGCCGGGGCCTCCACTCCCAGAGTCCATCTTCGGCAGCGAGTCCAACCAGTCGCCAACACTGTCCGGTCGATCAAAAAAGAAAGTGTGTTCTTGATACTCGATGCGAAGTCGAGCTGGAAACAGCATGGCATACTTAAGTCCCAAGTCCCGTAATCGACGTTTCACTCCCTGGAATCTCATCCGCTGCCGCTGCACCTGAGGAGTGAAATCAGGGTGGATAGAAATGGAACTATTCTCGTATTTCAGTTGGCCATGTCTACGAGAGGCCTGGAGGATAGTGTCCCTATCCCGAAAGTGGAAAAGCCTAGCGATAATAGGCCTCGGGGGAGCCTCCGGCTTGGTCTGTCCACCCAGGAAGCGGTACGCATGCTCGACCGCAAAAAACTTACTGAGGCCTGCGGGAGCAAGATGAGTCACAATTAAGTCCTCCACTAGTAGGTCAACGGCAGTGTCACCACTGTTCTCAGGTACCCCGACTAAGCGGATGTTGTTACGTCGGGCCCTATTTTCGTACTCCTCCAGACGTCTGGCCATCAGATCATGCGATGACCGCAGGTTGCCAATCTCCGACTGCGCGTCCGCCATATCAGTGACAAGACTGGAGGCCTTAAGGTCCAAGGCTTTGACCCTCTCATTGGTCTTAGCCAAGTCTGCTCTTATGAGGTTAACATCAATCGCCACCGTGTCTATCTTCGAGACAATGGCCTCGTATTGGAGCCCCATATCCGTCTTGATCCCAGCGATGGCGCGCATGAGATCCTGGAGGGATTCCTCCGATGTCGCCGCCAGGTCGTCTTCGGGTCCTCAAGACTACGGCCAGCAGCACTGGGGGAACCATTCGGTTGTGTATAGCGGTCCATAACGTTGGTCTGGACTGAACCCCCACGGGTCGGCACCTTTGTCGTGCGCTTCTCAATTTCGGGTTTAGTCGCCATATTGGAAGCCGCGTCCTGAAGGGCCTCTCTGGACCTGGTGTAAATGGCAGTGATCTTTGGGTCGCCAAATCGGTACTTATGTCCAAAATCGTCACCTGTGAGACCAGGGTTATGGCCGGAATGCACAGCGGATCAGGCCAGCGTGGTCCGAAATGAGGAGTACGTCCAGGGCAGTCAATTAGGAGGGAGAAGGGAAACCGAAAGTGAAAGTGACAATGACACCGGTGGAGTAGATGTCCAGTGGCCGCTGTTGTTGAATTGCGTCTCGGCCAGCCAGAGCAGCAGAGACCCCGGTCCCGTCCGGGGTTAGGCCAGAAAGTAAATGACGGCGTAGAAATGGTTCCCGAAGTCCGATCTCAGCCCTGGAAAGTGTACCAGGACCAGCAGGAGTAGAACTTCAAAAGCCCATAGAAATAATCAGATTAAAGATGCAAGAAGGCTGTGCGGGTCTCTGGAGCTCTCTGCTCACGCGACCATCTTGGATGCCCGCGTAGCTCCTCCTCCGGTTTCATATTTTTTAATTTCTCATTAAACCATGAGGCCGAGGGTCTGCCTACTTTTTTATGATTTTTTTAAAGGGGCAATCTGGTCCAGCCTTAGAGTTATCTGTGCACAGAAAGCCACATCGTTTTCTTCCACCTGCTTATCAGGATCAACGCACCCATTAAAGCAGAATACAGGGGATGTTTTTGCCTATTCAGGAGCATCTTCCAATCCCTGCTTACAAAATTCCTCACCTCACTCATGACCGGGATTGCACATCCTCTGGTTATATACCCGGAATTTAATCAGGTGGTGGTCGGACCCACTGGCAAGAAGTCCATGGTTTCTATGATCTGTTTTTCAGAGAAAATTAGATTTAAGATGTGCCCTCCCTTATGTGTTGCCTCATTAACCAACCCATTGTTGTAGGTTTAAACCTTCACAATATTGGATGAGATTATTATAGCCAGAACCTAGGGTTCCATTTAACCACAAGTTAAAATCTCCCACAATGAGCAATTTGGAGTGTGCAATCACCATATTGCTAAGGACCTCAATCAGCACCTGTTGATGTTGGTGGCTAACAGCCCCAGGGGGCCTATAGCACACCATGCCAGCAAGCACATGTCCCTTAGGGTCCTTTAGCGAGAATCCCAACATTCCAAAGCCCTCTATCTCATCGATATCCATGGTTACAAAGTCCCATATCTATTTCAAAATAATCCCTACTCCACCTTCCCTGCCACTGATTTGCGGTTTATGAAATACTTTATATCCAAGCGGGCAGGACAGCCCTGGCTCTAAGTCTGAGCCAGGGTGTGTCCATGTCTTTGTCATAAATATGGATCTCCAAATAGTGTTTCGGCAGGGATCTGACATTTAACAAACCGCATGTGAGGGTATCTTGTCTGACAAAGTCCGACATAGGTCTTGCAGTCTCCTCAAGCTTATATTCTCCCATCCCACCTCCACTCTCACCTATATTCCGCAGTTCATTACTTGTGTAACTTATATGGTGGTGTCTCTTGTTGTTAGCCTCATGCCACCCCAAACAAGTAGCATGGCTGGCGCTGTGACGGCCGGGTTTGACTTTGGTGCACCCGCTGCGCGGCCACGCCAGCGCGTTGTTTTTATGTGCTGCTGCGGGAAGAGCGCTGGCCGCAAGTATGGAGGGTCCGCTCTAACAGACGGGCACCGCAGGTCAGGAAGATCGGGGAGAATAGCTCGCCACAATGCAGTTAAGAACAATATTTAAAAACCTTTTTTATTTAAATACATAAGAATCACAAATGAGTGGCAGAGTAAAGTGCAATGTGCAGGTAGGAGCCAACAAGGAGTTCACACATGTCTGGGATAAAAGCAGAGCACTACGTATTTACTGGTGAGGTCAGTGGGTTCTCAAACATTCAATAGGCATCTCTTAGCTTTGGCTGTATAGCCACCCCAAGCACATTACTCATGCAATCATGTACCTTCAACCAGTAGGACTGTAAGTACACATTCCCATATTATATGCATAAATGATCCCAACAGGCCACATTTTCATCTACAATTGCCCTTATCCACTTCCCCATTTTGACGAGAGTAGGTTTAGAGATATAGACCCTATGGAGGACCTTCATCTGAAATAGAAGCAGCCTAGAAGAGATCGCCACCTCTTGCGGGGACGCGATTGCCTCCTGCCATTCCTCATCATCCAGCTTAAGCCCATCTCCCTCCCAGCGCTGCCTCAAAAGTGTCAGAGGATCTGAAGTGTTGCAAATCCATTTCTTGTAAGTCAAGGATATCACTTTGTCTGGCAAATAGCCATTGAGTAGCCCGTCCTCTAATGGCGAGGAGTCCAGAAGGGAGATGCCTCTGGGTAGAGTCGACAAGTGCGTGTGCCTGATTTGTAAATATCGAAAGTACTCATTGTCAGCAAGTTCGTGGCTCTGGCGTACCTGCGGAGAATGAGACCACCTCTCCCCCCTTCCCATAGATCCCCGATTTTCGAGATCCCAATGAGGTCCCACTTATCAAATCCCTTTGTGGTGCCTAAGGTGCCTAGCTGGTCCGTATCCCGTAGAGGGGTGGCTTAAGTGAGCTTCCTATCCCATTCTAGACTTTTGTTAGCAGTTTGCCAGATCTGCACTGAGTGTTTGGTAGGGCCTGTCAAGGGAAACCTGTGTGGTCTAGAATACAAGGCCCTGTTGTTGGCGCCCCCCCGGTAACAGACATTTATCCATTCTATAAGCAGGGTCATTGTATTGGCGGTAGGTACATCGGTTAATCGCAGCTAGGTGTGTGGCCCAATAGTATCTTTTAATGTCAGGCAATCCAATGCCCCCATCATATAGATACGATCTTTTGAAGAATGTTTGTATTTCTTCTCCCCTCTTGGTGTGACTGCCTTGCATGTTGCTGGCTCCTTAAATGCTTCCTTTCCTTGATCTAGTACACTAGGTAGCATTGGAAGGAATTGGTTTCTTGACTGTATTGGCATTAAAGTTTCCACCAGAACACATGATTGTGGTTTCGCCTCTTCCAAATGCATTCCATAAGTTTACGCTGCATTATTAATCACCTGATTGTACATCCCAATGTCATCTGGAGGTGAGGGCCTCGAGGGATATGCATCAATCGCCTTCTGGTGATTTGGCGTCAAGATCTTGCCATTGGAGGTCTTGAGTCTCTGAGGTCGCAGACTCTACATACGTGTGTCATCTATGTCCCTCTCTTCCTCGAAGAAGTAATCTTCCTCCTCTTCTTAAACGAGCGGTTCGGGTGTCGTTGGAGGCTGCAACTCCTCGATGACTTGTCGACTCCTGTAGAAGTTTTCGGCGGTATCTTGAATTGCTTCAAGCTTTCGCCAAATTATTTTTTGCGCTGTAGTATGTTCGCCATTTTGGCTTCGAGGCGCTTCCTATTTTTTCCAACCTCGGCTGCGTGCATTTCGGTGCTGAGAATTTCGGCCTTTCTTTTTGCGCTTGCAGACGCGGTAGTCGAAGCCTGTTTCGACCTCTCCTTTGTTGACGTCTAAGCGTCTTTATCGTGTCCGCCTTTCGACGTCTTCGAATCTTCGTGGGTCTTTGCCGTTCTGGAGTCCTTGTCCAAGGATCCGTTGGAGTGCCTATCTTTGGATGCTTCTGCGGTCAAGTGCTTCAACGCCAAGGCTCCTTTCGAGTCAGTGTTTCATGACTCGTCTACTTTTTGCGGGACCAACGTATCTCTTACCTTCTTAGAAGTCTTTTTCGCGACCATTACGACCTGGATGTCTGTGTTCTCATCGACTTCAGGCCCTTCGGCGACATTGCCCTCTTCTTCGCTGGAGAGGCCCAGGTCTCGAAGTGATGGTGGAGGGCCCTATCCCTGCATGTTCTAGTTGGCCCTTCTCTGCCTTTCTCTTACCCTCAACGTCTTCGGGGTGAAGGCCGAGCATGCGCTGCAGTCTTGACTTTGATGATCCAGTGAGAGGCAAAGGTTGCAAACTGGATGCTGATCTTTCTGAGCGTACTTGTGGTGGCAATTCTTGCAGAACTTGAACAGTGTTTTGTCCATTACTTTGCGCATTCTCCAGCTGGTCATTGAAGTTTTGTTGTTTTCACCTTTCGGCATACTGAGACTGTGGGAATCGATGACCAGAACGTCGAATGTAGGTATCACTGACCAGTGGAACTAATTTCTTCAATTTTCGTGGATTCTTCTATCCAAATCCTTGGAGCTCCTTCTGTAACGATCCAGACCCAACGGCAGAAAAAAAGAATCTGAAGATGGCGACCAAAGGTGGGAGCTTCCGGAAGAAGCCCGTTGACGTCACAGACGGACACCAAATGGTGGTATGTTGACGCCCAGCAACCTCGAAAAAAAATTAAAATACAGTAATTCCGGACCGAACCACAAGATGGCGGAATAATGCACAGCATGTGAATCCAGAAAAAATTCATACTGCAAAACTGCAAGTCCAGCAGATCAGCTGCCTTCCCTATAATGGAGTGGTAAGAAAAGGCCTCCTGTAATGGAAGGTCGTTCGGAGAAGAGAGTTTCCACTCTGGAGATGTATCCAAACCACTAGCCTCTCAAATTCTTGGATAGGGTCAATAATCTCCCCTTCTTCATCCTCTTTCTGCTGCTCCTAGTATTCTTTCTCCTCAGGCAGTCTCTGTGCCTCCCTTCTGGATCTTCCCCTGGGTATCTGTGTCGGCGGCACCAGACATGGCGCCGTTGACGTCCGGACCAGCGTCGATGGAGGCTCAACAGGGATAGCTGAAGGCGCGGGGTGAGGCATGAATGGCGCCTGTGCAAAATAAAGTGACAAACCTCCAAGATTGTAAGACAGCAGTCCCATGGGGCCAACAGGCGCACCAGTAGGGTTAGCCAACAAACCTCCAAGATTGTAAGACAGCAGTCCCATGGGGCCAACAGGCGCACCAGTAGGGTTAGCCGCCCTGGCAAAAATGCCAAACATTGCATTCAAGTAATGCAAAGGATCCATACCTGGAGACAGAAAGGAAGGGTATGGATCCGGTTAGCCAGTTCAGAGACAGCTCGAGGAGACCTTAGGAGGACTGGTTCCGGTGCCGGAGACACAGGAGATGGGGGTGGAGTGGCCGGAGATGAAGGCATCTCTACCCTGGGCGCCAGAGAACCTCTTGAAGCCGGAGAGTGTGCCGGAGTCACCTGAGGCGAAGGGGAAGGTGAGACTTGATCCTTTCTGTGACACCGGAGTACCGGGGACTCAGACTTCAGTGACTTATCGTAGGAAGCTGGCTCTGTATATACTATACCAAAATGAGGTATAGGTAGGCAGAGGTAAAAGTAAATAGCACCTTACTCTATTTGCGGTAGTGTGGGCGGGCAGTAAGGCTTTATCAGAGTGAAGTGTTAAGCATTTGTTATACACATTCAATCAGCAAATGATGTCACACACTCAAAGATTGAACTCAGACCAATGTTTGTATAAAAATATGAAGTTATTTTATTTTTAGAACCAAGCCAAGCCTTGCACAGGTAAGTGAAATAAATGCTTTGCCAAATATTATGCAGTGTTTACAAGCTCAAATGCAGTTGTTTGAAATACAGGTAAGTCAAGGTATTGAAATTACTGTACAGATTACTTTTTAGATTCCTTTTAAAGTTACTTTTTCTACTCAGTATGATATGCCTAGATGTCACACTGGCCAGTGCTGAGGAATTAATTTACAGAACCGCGCACACGGAGGACGCCGTCCCGCCAGCGAAGACACGGTTGAAATAGGATTACGGATGTGGAGCTCCACTTAACGGTAAGGAGCACACCGTCCGTACTTGAATACACTCTAAGATGTTAGAAAGTGACGGACAGGTAGCGTTAACACACGCTGTTTCAATCATTCTTGCAGAAATAGAATAGCATCTTATGAACCCTCGGAACTTCCCCATTTTCTACCAGCGCAGGTAAGCGCACACGCTCATAGACCGAGTGAAACTGAGTAAAAAAGCACGTTTGTTTGCAAAGGCGGCACATTTATTGTTTGTTTCTTCCTACTTATTCCAGTTCCACCTATTCTAAATCACTCTCTACACTGTTGGGAATACCATCACAGTTTGGAGCCATGACCCAACGTTGAAGGTAGGCTGATAGTGGTAAGGGTGCATAGGAGGTGTTGAGCTCTCAAGATGTTAGTAGTGACGACTGTCCCCTTCCTTTCTTGTAGTTGTAAATTGGTCCTGAAGAGAACCCTACCAGCGACAGGGTTCGAAACGCGTCGACCGACCAGGTCCCGGGTCATTTCCCTGATTGAGTCGAAATAATTATGATGAATTAGCACAGAGACTGTTTTGCCTGTTTCACAATTTGAACCATCGAATGCTATAAAAAGCAAAAAACGGATAATTCATTAATTGAACAAAAAGTTGATTTTGACACTGGGACCAATGTGTATGTTTGTGTGTTTTGTATGAATGGACGGCCACGAATGTGTTGCATGTAAGTTGTAAACCCATTGTTTATACCGTATTATTTTTTCATTTCATGGTTGTGTGTAAATATATGTACATAAAATGCTTTGTATTCCCATGCAAAAAAATGCATAACTGAATAGATACAATATACAAAAAAGAACAATTAAAAAGTTGCAATTAGTAAAGCAAGTGTCCATGTCAATGTCGTGTACACTAGTTCAAGAGTTTGTGTAAATTAATTCCTCGGCACTGGCTAGTGTGTTGTTTTGTAAAAGTTCATATTGGCTCAGCCTTGCTGAGTTTAGGAGCCAAGACCCTTTTTGTTTCCTAGATGTCACACTGGGACACTTCCTAGAGAAAAAGGTAAGTAAAATCAGTTTTACACAATTGTACAAGTTACTTACCTTCGGTAACGATGTATCTGGTAGAGACGATTCTAGTCGCAGATTCCTTAATGTAGAATTATCCTTAGGCGTGAGACTGGATCCGGAACATTTTTGCCACAACATCTCTGCGCACCGGGGGCGGTACCACGTGACACCGTTCTAACGTCGTCCGCGGACGTGACGTCAGCGAGGTGACATAAGCCCCACCACAGCACGCTGAAGTCCGTTTTCTTAGGAGAACTTTTCCGTGCCACAACGCGGAGCTATTGTGAGAAGTTAGCCCGGCATATGATGTCCACTAATTCTAGTGGGCACTTTGCACCAGTCTAATCGACCCTTATTGATGGTGGTTGTAAAATCAACCTTATAGAAAGCTATCCTAGTGGTAGCATGGACCAGCAGTCTTCAGGCTAAGACTTCAGAGAGCGTATTAAGCATGTTGTTTTACTAATTATAATCCCTTGAGTACCAAATGAAAGGACACCACACAAGGTATATATCAAATATATATGTATTTATTCTAAACACAACCCCTCTGCACTCTTTATGAGGTCAGAGGTAAAAGTACATTACAAGTTACTCAATTACTATACGATAAGGTGCACAATATATGTTATGCCCTAGGGGCCTCACAAACCATATACTAAAATAGTGGTATAAAAACCACAAGAGAATTAGAAAGCAGGCCTGGGGACTGTGGAATCGATGGGGCTACTCTAAACAACCAAAGGTTAGGAAGTAGGATGCCCACGGAAGACGTGTGCAGTGTCTAAACACAGGTGCGGGTTACCATTGACTTTCAATGGGAAATGTAGAAGTTATAAATACACAATTTAAGGACACTTCCGGATGGAGTAAGATGGAACCCTTTTGAACTAGGACATGTCGAGAGTCAAGAACCACGGGAGCACCAGAGTACTCGTGTTACCTCACCCAGGGAAGCCGGGTGCATAGGTGTCTTTTTGTGTCGAGTTTCGTCATAGTTTTCAATGGAGAGCTGCAAAGAAGTGCTGCAGGCGACCAGAGGAAAAGAGTCCAGGTGGATCCAAGGGTGGATCGAAGATCTGTAGAACCTGAAAGCAGAAGGGACAGAGTCTGGGTCACTTGCCAGTGACCAGGGCGGCGATAGAAAGATGCCACCAGATGTCGGGTGATTTCAGGTGAAGATGTGAAGTTTGTCTCTTCAGCCACGAGGACCAGAAGCGTTGACGATGACCAGGAGCTGGATTCGAGCTGTCCCACAAAGGATCTAGTTGACTGCAGTGTTGGTATCCGGACTGGACTCAACAAGCCTTGGCAAACGCAACTCACACAGGATGTCGAGATTGGCTTCAGAGCAGACCAGCAAGGTCTGAGGAAATTCTCCTTTGTAGGGAAGTTGGAGCAAGCCTGGAGCAACCAGGAAAGCACATTAGATTCAAAATGGAGTCTTCCAGGGGCTCACTAGCCAACGGACTAGGAACCGGGAAGACACATCGAGCTGAAATGCAAAAGCGGGGCCCACGAGTCACTCGTGGAGTGGGGGCCTCTGAGCTTCGGTGCAAATGGTCCTCGGGTCTGGGGCTTCAAGCACCCCAATGCACGACTTCGAGTTACCTTGTGAAGTGAGTGCAGCTTGCAAAATGCAGGATGTCCAGGAGTTCCGGTCCCATGTCTCATGTCTGCGACGGGTCTCGGCTTTGCTGTGAGCGAAGGTCGGGTCAGAGATGTCTGGAAGTCCATGTCCTGTGTCGCAGATTCTTCAGGATCCAGTCGAAATGGAATGTCGAAGGTCCAGGATTTATGTTTCCGAGTTTCGTCCAGGGTAATCTAAAGTCCTAGTGACTGGACTCCTATACTTATACTGAGTTTAGGGGCTAGACTACCCTTAAGGACCCTCCTATGGGTGGACCTGGGAAGGGGGTGGTTACACCCCTTTCCCTTTGTCCAATTTCGCACCAGAGCTGGGGCAGAGTGCCCCAGCAACCGGTTTGAACTGGGAAATGCATGGAGCACCTAGTGTGCCCCAGGCAGTGTGTGGGAAGCATTCACTGAATGCAGCCCTCCCTGCCCCAATACACTAAAGCCTGTCTGGGGAGGTGCTGGCACCTCCCTGGACAGGAATCCTATTGTCCAGGCCTCCCCTGCCGGAGTTTCGTCCAGCAACAGGAGGTCAGACTCGTGTCTGTGGCAGAGGCATCCATTTTGTGATGCTGAGGCTCTGTTTAACTTTAACCGGGTAAACCAGTAACTACATGTCTTCTCCCTCTAGAAGGGTGGAAAGCTACCTTACACAACATGTTTTGATAAAGCCAAACCAAAGTTAGCATTAACCCTGAGGATTATAATGCATTTAAGAATATATGCTGCAGCCCCTCGTAGGCCTAGGGTACACCTATGCCCTGGGTACCTATGATACACTATACAGGGGCTCACAAGGGTAACCCAGTAACCAATCTGGTATGTACTTAAAGTATATGGTATCAATTTAGAGAAAGAACAGCTGGGCTGTGGCCCTAATTAGCAGGTCCACAGCCACACTAAAGTAGAAAAACCAGAGAATTACAGCAAAAACGGGGGGGGGGGGGGGTAACCATAGGAAGCTGACCCTACTCTCCTACACAACCCCCCCCCCAAATGTAGGGACATTAAACTAACCTTGACCAGTTGAGTCTTCATGTTCTAAGTGGAAATATCTGGGGAGTCCATCTGCATTGGCACGGTTACTGCCAGGTCTATGTTCCACTGTAAAGTCCATACCCTGTAGAGAAATGGACCACCTGAGCAATTTCAGATTTTCATTCTTCATCTGTTTTAGCCACAAGACGGACTTATGGTCTGTCTGAACCTTGAAGTGAGTACAAAACAAGTATGGCCTCAGCTTCTTCAGAGCCCAAACTACAGCAAAGGCCTCCCTCTCAATAGCTGACCAACGTTTCTCTCTAGGGATCAGCCTTCTGCTAATAAAAGCTACTGGCTGGTCTTGACCATCTTTATTCAATTGTGATAGCACAGTCCCTACCCCAACTCAGAAGCATCTGTTTGAACAATGAATTCTTTGGAGTAGTCTGGACTTTGCAGAATTGGTGCAGTGCACATGGCCTGCTTCAGGTCATCAAATGCCTTTTGACAGCTGACTGTCCACTGAACTTTCTTAGGCATTTTCTTGGAAGTTAAGTCATTAAGGGGTGCCACTATGGAACCATACCCCTTGACAAATTTCCTGTAATACCCAGTCAGGCCCAAGAAAG
This sequence comes from Lissotriton vulgaris, assembly GCF_964263255.1. NCBI lineage: Eukaryota > Metazoa > Chordata > Amphibia > Caudata > Salamandridae > Lissotriton > Lissotriton vulgaris. Next base: position 770,678,925 of record NC_141685.1, on the reverse strand, counting down.
CTATGACAGGAGTCTGGGTGGTTGGAGCAGTCCAGTCCATTATGGTCTGGATCTTGCTCTGCAATGGTTGAACCTGGCCTCCACCTACAAGGTGGCCCAGGTATACAACCTGACTCTGCCCTATCTGGCCCTCGGTAGCCTTGATAGTTAGGCCTGCCTTTTGCAGGGCCAACAAAACATTTTTCAGGTGGATCAGGTGATCTTCCCAAGTGGAGCTAAAGACAGCAATATTATCTAGATAAGCTGCACAATAGTCATCCAGGCCTGAGAGGACTTGGTTCACCAACCTTTGAAATGTGGCAGGTGCATTTTTCAGACCAAAGGGCATTACCACAAACTGATAATGTCCACCAGGGGTTGAAAATGCTGTCTTTGGCTTTGCATCATCAGCTAGTCTGATCTGCCAGTAGCCAGCTGTCAGGTCAAATGTGCTCATAAACTTGGCAGATGTCAATCTGTCTATGAGCTCATCTGCCCTGGGTATTGGATTGGCATCTGTCCTAGTGACAGCATTGAGACCTCTGTAGTCCACGCAAAACCTCATCTCTCTCTTACCATCTTGGGTGTGAGGTTTAGGCACAAGGACTACTGGACTGGCCCAAGGGCTCTCCGAGGGTTCAATGACTCTCAATTCCAACAACTTTTGGACCTCTGTCCTGATACAGTCCCTGACATGATCAGGTTGCCTGTAAATCTTACTTTTAACAGGCAGACTGTCCCCAGTGTCCACTTCATGAGTGCACCAGGTAGTCTGACTTGTAGTCAGAGAAAACATATGTCCGTAGGCCTGCAGAACATGTCTGCAGTCCTGATGCTGTTGGTCAGTGAGGCTGCCTGCCAAGACTACACCATCAACGGAACCATTTTTTTTTAACTCTTTATTTGCGACTGTATGACTTATCACATTATACAATTAGGCAGTTCCAACAGTATACAGTCTTTTCTCTTTACCCCCATGTTAGAAGGGGCGATCCCAGAGGCCAGGTTATGTCTACCCGACTCCTCCGTGACTCGCCTCTCCCAACAATAATGCTGAGCCTTATGAGAGATCTCCACCGGGGAAGACCTCAAGTAAAGAATCGTACACACGAGGACCACACAACACTTATGAACAGACACCACACCGTGGGTTTCGTTATCAACTTCTTTATAATTATGTAGAAAGGATTATCACTCTTATATACAATAATCGAGGGATCGTAAAAAGTCACAAGTCTTCAGGGAGGGGGTAGCGGGACAGTCTTAGTCTCATAGGCCAGTACATAGCGTACCCTGCGCACAGCTCTCAATCCTCGAGCCGGGGGGATACGGAAAATGGTAGGCGCACTAGTGATCCTACTCACCTGGAGATGTTTCCACTCGTGTTGGTAGCGTCAATAGTCCAGCCGGACTAGAATGTTCCTCGAGCCGCGACGGAGTCAGCAGGGCTCACTCTGGAGGAAGTTCTGGAGGAGCCGCGACCACGTCAGCAGGGCTCAGAAGGTTCAGTGTAGGTTTTCAAGATTCAAGCTCGAGCCACAACGAGGTCAGCAGGGCTCCGATGTTTCAGTTCCAAGAACGAGCCACAACAGCGTCAGCAGGGCTTGAAGAGTTCTGATGTTCAGTTCAGCCGCGATGAGATCAGCAGGGCTTCCTTGTCCAAGATACAACCGCCCGCTAGTTCAGGGGCGGACCTTGATATAGTCCAGTGGCCCTTTGATGTCCGGACTCTCGCAGGCGGAGGTCCGAGGCTTTGGGGGCGGCTCGTGGGTGAGGTCCGGCGGTTGGTCCTTTGATCCTTTTGAGGATGCATCCGGGAATTCCCAGACGCCAGCAGGTCTGGAGCCAGCACTCGGGGGAGGCCAGAGGTGCGATCAAAACTGGCCCCCAGGGGCAGACCAGAGGTGTGATCGAAACCAGTCTCTCGGGGGAGGCCGGAGGTGCCATCAAAACTCCTTGTCTTCTCTCACTAGGGTGGCCCTCACCCTTCCAACGGGGGCTGGCGCGTCTGGAGCCTAAGCTGTGCTGGGGCTGGGGTCATGTTAGGCCCACGGAGTCAGGGACCTCGGGAAGGGAAAATGGTTGCCGGTGGGCCTATGGGGCCTTGCGGGTTCGGGCGCGCGGGGCTGGGAAGGTGGCCGGGGACAGGCCGAGACTGTTCATTGACGTTTGGACGGACAGGGGCAGGGCGACCAGGCGTTTCTAGTTACAGGGCTGGGCTGACGGGGAGCTAAGTAGCGGGGGGAACCACGCCACGAGGCCAGGTCCATCACGCCTCCCCCCCAGCTGAAAAGCGGGGAGAACTACCCATCCCCTTGGCGGTTCTCTTCACTGAGGCGGAAGAATCGGGACAGGCCGTCTGCGTTGGCGTGGTCAACACCCGGCCGGTGTTCAACAGTGAAATCCATCCCCTGGAGGGAGATGGACCATTGCAACAATTTGGGATTCTCCCCTCTCATTTGCATTAGCCACCGGAGGGGTTGGTGGTCGGTTTGGACCCGGAAGTGAGTACCGAACAGGTAGGGCCTCAGCTTCTTCAGGGCCCAAACCACCACGAAGGCCTCCCGCTCGATGGTGCTCCACCTTTGCTATCGAGGGAGTAACCTCTGGCTAATGAAGGCCACTGGCTGATCCAGGCCTTTCTCGTTCATCTGGGACAGACGGCCCCGATGCCATGCTCGGAGGCATCCGTTTGGACCACGAACTCTTTGGGGCCTATAACACAGGGGCAGTACACATGGCGTGTTTCAATGCTTCGAACGCCTCTTGGCAGGCGGGGGTCCAGCTGACTTTCTTCGGCTGGCTTTTGGGGGTCAATTCTGTGAGGGGCACTACGATGCTGCCATACCCCTTTATGAATCTTCGGTAGTACCCCGTGAGCCCCAGGAACGCCCGCACCTCTGTTTGGGTGGTGGGTGCCTCCCAGGCCACGATCGCATCGATCTTAGGTTGGAGGGGTGCTACGAGGCCGCTGCCGACCCGGTGCCCCAGGTAGACCACGGTGTAGGAGAGTAGGGTCTGCAATCCTATGATCACCCCAGATTTTTGCTTTTTGCTTCAGTGGATTACGACTTCCCTGGCTGTGGGCCTGCTAATCAGACCCACAGCCTAGCTGTTCTCTCTCTAAATTGACACGTGTACCTTAGGTGCATTAACCAATTGGTACTGGGCCACCTTATCAGTCCCGGTACCCAGGGCATAGGTGTACCCAGGGCCTACCAAGGGCTGCAGCCTGTATTATGCCACCCCTGGCTGGCCATCTAAATCTGACACAACTGGCTGCACGACAGCTGGGGCAAGGTGGTGTAATCACCCTTTGCTTTAGATATAGTATACCTATATCTAACCCTAAAATGGACACATGTATTCCTATCAGTCACTCCTATGGCAGGCCTTATCAATCCTGAAGGCAGAGTGCTTGGAATTATGTGAGATGGTGCTCTGGCATGAGCTGAGCCCGTTTTCAGCCTGCGGAACCAAGTCCTAATAGCTGTTCCATGATAACGCGTACCATATACTCTTAAGTGCATTATAATCCTTGCGGTTATTTGCCAACTCTGGTATCGCTTTATCAAAACATGTCGAGTAAGGTGTCATACGAATTGGAATACTAACCCCTCGCCAATTCTGGCGACGGGGTTAGCATTCCACCCTTCTAGAGGGACACAACATGTATGTAACTGTGAACCCCGGTTAAAGTTAACTCGAGCCTCAGCATCACAAAATGGATGCTGCCACCACAGACACAAGTCTGACCTCCTGCTGCTGGGACTCCTTCCAGCGAGGAGAGCTTGGACAAAGGGTTTCCTGTCAGGGGCGGTGCTAGCACCATCCCAGACAGGGTTTTGTGTATCCCAGGTAGGCAGGGCTGAGAGGAAGGTGACTGCAAGTGGCACCCCGGTGCTCACTGTGCATATGCTGGCTTGAACCAGTTCCAGGGGCACACCAGCCCCTGAGCTGGAGACAGTCCGGACAAAGGGAGAGGGGTGTAACCACCCCCCTTCCTGGTCCCACCCATGGGCAGGACCTAGTCACGTGCCAGCCCCTTTCTTTAGTATAAAGGTAGGAGCGGGCCCCCTTCCCAAATTAGATAATTCTGAATCCTGACGACTTTCCATGAAAGAACTCTTGAACCTTTCTGAAGACTCTCCCTTGTGGCTAAAGAGTAGCCACCCTGCACCAGCGGGCACCATCTAAGCGCATGCGGTTTGCTACAAGTCCATCCTCCGGATCAAGATTGCCCAGCTCGACGAGACCTGGATTCCCTGGCACCTCTGACCTCTACCTACATCATCAGCCCAGCTAAGATTCGTGGGTGTGACAAGACCTGAAGGGACCGGCCATCTTCAAGACTGCACAACGCTTATCCAGCACGACCGCCGAGGGATCCTCGAGTGAGTGCTTTTGGGTTTGAGAAGCCCTAAACCCTGAGCAGCTCCAGCACCGAAGTCCAGCCCCCCAGCATCCACGAGATCTGCTTGGGGCCCTTCTGCTCTTTGCTGCTCACCGCCTTGTCCGGCCACTAGCCTGCTGGCTTGTAGCCCTCCTGACGACGAACCACAACACTTCCATCGCTGGTCTGGTTGCTCCAGACTGGCCCTTGCTCCCCTCCAACAGAGGAGCACCCCGGACCCTCCTGGTCCACTCCAGACGCCATTTTGAGTCCACCGCGTGGGATTGACTTTGCCAAGGTTTGTTGCCCCAATCCTGGATCACATCGAACTTCATCACTGGTTGCCTGCCAGCAACTTCTTCTTTCAGGCTCCATAGACTGTAACGAGGATTTCCGACGTCTTTTGAACCCTATGCAGCCGCAGCCCCTGGGCTAGGTAACCTGAGCATTTCGGTGCTCCCACATAGGCTCACTATCTAAGTGTCCAGATCCTTTTTCGTTTTCAGCCTAACTAGTCGGATTCGTCCGATAACTGTGACTTTACGAAATCTAGCATCCATAGACTTTGTCCCGCATCCCGCGTGAGAGTGCACAGTCTGCACCCGATCTCCCTAGGCCTCCTGCTCCTAACCTTAGGGTTCTGTAGTGTAGTCCTAGCGATCCTGAAGCCTCTGGATCTTGTTACTTACCTGCTAGTATTTCTCATTCCACTTTTGTAGTATATGGTTTTTCGTGCCCCTCGGGCATTTGTGTAAATTGTGCAACTTAAAGTATTTTCTTAAGAGTTTTGTTATGTGCTTAGCTCCCTGACTCATAAAGAGATCAGGGTAGACTTGTTATAAATAAATATCCTTTTATTTTCATAACAACTTGTGTGGTGTCCTTTCACTTGGTGTTCAAGGGGTATATGTGATGGTATAACAGCTGGCTTAACACGCCCTCTAGAGTTTAGCCTAAAGACTACTCTTGTCCATGCTACTAGGATAGCTGGTCTATAAGGTTGACTTACAACCAATCATCAATAAGGGTCGTTTGGAATGATACATAAGGATCACTAGAATAGTGAGCACTGCATATCAGTCCAACTTCTCACATTGGTGAGCAGCGGTTGGGATTTGAGCTTGCTGTTGTTTCACCACACGTATCCTAAGATTATCATTTGAAAGATCACATAAGTACCAAGGTACATATAACTTAGCTTAGAATACTCTGAGTTCTACTGAACCAGCTGTTGTAGTTTAACAGGGCCTAGCACACCCTGACTACAACTCTTAGCAAGGGATCAGTAGGCAAACAAATAGTGTAGGTAAGTGCACCACTTACACCTCACTAGAAAAGCATGTCAGACAAAGGAGGGAACTCAGAGGCCCCCCTTGTGTCAGTTGACCCTCCACAGGTCATATCAAGATATGCAGCTCTTAGCTTCCAGGAGATGAGACAAATCTGTACATCCAGGAAGCTAAAACCGAGTTCTAACCCTACACTCCCATTTCTGATTGGTCTCTTAGAGACTTATGATGCCAGGAGGGCTTCTAACACAGGCCCTTCTAATCCAGATGGGAGCATGCCTCCCTTAGAGGGAACCCTGACCTCAACCTCAATGGAACAGTTAGTGAAGGAGAGGAAGAGGATCAGGAGTTGTCAGGGGATGAGGCAGACAAGGGTCAGGTAGAAGTCAGTAGACTCACCAGGACCAACTTAAGCAGGCATGAAAATGGACTTCGGGGACCCCCAGGCCCACTCTCAGGCAGGCTTAACATTGGGAGTGGACGAGTTAGGTCTCTATCCAGAGGCTCTAACAGATCCATTCGAACCAATGGCTCTCAGACCTCTTCTCACAGAGGGATGACATCCCCTCAGAGGAGAGAGCATGAGGCCAAGATGAGGGAAGTCAATCTGAGGATTGAAAGGGAAGAACTTGCCCTGGCCAAAGAGAGACTTGCCTTTGCTAGAGAGCAGAAATTGAGTGGGGCAGACCCCACTGGTGGCAGCATTTTACCTAGAGAAAAGGACAGGAGTTTAGACACTAGACACCTGAGTAAGATAGTGCCCCCCTTTAAACAAGGGGATGACATCCTCAAATGGATGACTGCTTTGGAGAGGGCCTGCACTGTCCAGTGCGTCCCCCAGAGTCAGTGGGCAGCTATCTTGTGGCTCTCCTTTGAAGGCAAAGGTAGAGATAAGCTCCTCACTACTAGAGCTGAGGATGCTAACAATTACCAAGTCCCGAGGAATACACTGATTGATGGGTTTGGCTTAACAACTGAGCAGTACAAGTTGCTGTTCAGAGACACCCAGAAAATTCAGTCTCAGGATTGGTATGACTTTGTGGATTGTGCCACTAAGGCTTTGGAAGGCTGGTTGCTGGGTAGTAAGGTTACTGATTATACAGGATTGTAGAATCTGATCATGAGAGAACAGATTTTAAATAACTGTCAGAACCAGTTGTTGCATCACAACCTTCTTGACTCGGATCTGACCTCTCCCCAAGAATTGGGAAAGAAGGCAGACAGATGGGTCAGAACAAGGTTCAAGCAGAACCAGGCTCAGAACCAGGGTGGTCAGAAGAAAGCAGACCAAAAGGGTAGTAATAGGAGTGAACAAAATGACCAGACGTCTTCAACAGGTCCCCAACAAACCAAAGAGGGTGGGGGTCAGGCTTCACAGCAGAAAAAGAAGACTCAAGAAGTACAGTCAAAAAGGTGGTGCCAATACTGTAAAAGTAAAACTCACTGGTTTAGTTAGTGCACCAAGAAAGGAGGGCAAACTCCTAACGCTACAGCCCCTAAGGCAACTGCACCCCCTAGTACAGTCAATAGTAGTAGTGCACCTCCCAAGGGATTAGTTGGGTTAACCTTGGGATCTGAGGGGTATGACAACCTAGTTGGCACACTCACTCAGGCTGTCCTTGTCTGTACAGGGCATGTGGACATATCCCCTGATGCAAGTCCCAATACTTTGGGCAAATACAGACAGACACCTTTTATTAATGGAAAAATGGCTCAGGCCTACAGGGACACTTGTGCCAGTGTCACAATGGTGACACCTAACTTTGTGGACCCTGGACAGATCATGCTAGGTACAGACTACCTAGTGACCAATGCCAGCAATGTCACTACCCACCATAGTATGGCAATTGTTGATTTCTCCTGGGGAGGGGTAAGTGGCCAAAAGAAAGTTGTGGTTAGTTCAGACCTCCCAGTTGAATGTCTGTTGGGCAATGATTTGGAAACATCACTATGGTCAGAAGTGGAGCAGAGGACTCACATGGAAATGTTAGGCTTGCCAGCACATGTCCTTGCTGTGACTAGGTCACAGGTCAAAAGATGCCCCACTGAACAGGTGCTGGATCCTGGAACAATGGACCAGACACCTTCCAAGAGAAGGAGCAGTAGGGTTAAGGCATTGCCTTCCCCCTTGCCCCAGGTTGTGGATCAAGTCTCAGAGGAGGCTGACCTTAAAGAACTTAGGGAAACTGAGCCTAAAGAACTTGAACCTGATAAGGTTGAGTTTCTGGGCTCAGGGGGACCCTCCAGGGAAGACCTGGGGAAGGCACAGTTAGACTGCCCTTCACCTGAACCCCTCAGACAGCAGGCTGCTGCTGAGGCTGCAGGGAACGCCACAGGTGCCCACAGGGTATACTGGGATGATGGACTCCTGTACTCTGAGTCAAGAGACCCCAAGCCTGGTGCAACCAGGAGGCTGGTCATCCCCTTGTCTCAGAGAGGTTTCCTTCTTCAGGACACTTAGGCCAGAATAAGACTTGGGACAGACTTGTCTCACACTTTCACTGGCCTCACATGAATGAAGATACCAAGGAGTTTTGTCGCTCCTGTGTTACTTGCCAAGCCAGTGGTAAGTCAGGTGGCACAACAAAGGCCCCCCTTATACCACTACCTGTGGTGGGGGTACCCTTTGAAAGAGTGGGGATTGACATTGTTGGTCCAATGGAACCCCAGACAGCATCAGGGCACAAGTTTATACTGGTGGTGGTGGACCATGCCACCAGGTATCCTGAAGCTATTCCCCTTAGGGCCACTACAGCACCTGTTGTGGCAAGAGCCCTAGTTGGAGTGTTCTCCAGAGTGGGCTTCCCTAAGGAGGTTGTCTCTGACAGAGGTGCAAACTTCATGTCAGGATATCTGACTGCAATGTGGAAGGAATGTGGTGTCAACTACAAGTTCACCACACCCTATCATCCACAGTGCAATGGGCTTGTTGAAAGGTTCAACAGGACCCTAAAAGGGATGAGACCGGCCATCTTCAGGACTGCACGACGCTTGCCCAGCACGACCACCGACGGATCCTCGAGTGAGTGCTTTGGGGTCCGAGAAGCCCCAACCCTGAGCAGCTCCAGCACCAAACTTCAGCCTCCCAGCCTCCACGAGATCTGCGTGGGGCCCTTCTGCCTGTTTGCTGCTCACCGCGTTGTCTGGCTACTAGCCCGCTGGCTTGTGGCCTTCCCGACGACGAACGACGACATCAACACCGCTGGTCTGGTTGCTCCAGACTGGCCCTAGCTCCCCTCCAAAAGAGGAGCACCCCGGACCCTCCTGGTCCACTCCAGACGCCATTTTGAGTCCACCGCATGGGCTTGCATTTGCCAAGACTTGTTGCCCCAATCCTGGGTCCAGCGGCGTCGACAGCAGATACTATCGTGGGACAGCTCGCACCTCCATCCTGGTCGCCGACAATGCCTCCTGGTCCGTGAGACTGCAGAGCCCAGCGTTGCCCACTCACCTGGTCGAGGTGACTCCATCCGGTGCCATCCTGGTGCCCATCTAATCACTGGCTAGTGATTCAGAACTTGGTCCCCTCTGCTTACAGGTGTCTTCCATCTTCGATCCAGGCTTGGATCCATCCGAATCTCTTCACTGGTCGCCTGCCAGCAACTTCTTCTTTCAGGCTCCATAGACTGCAACGAGGATTCCCGACGTCTTTCCAGACCTATGCAGCCGCAGCCCCTGGGCTAGGTAACTTCGGCATTTCGGTGCCCCAGCATAGCCTCACTATCCAAGGGTCCAGATCCTTTTTCGTTTTCAGCCTAACTAGTCGGATTCGTCCGATAACACTAACTTTGTAATTCCTAGCAACCATAGACTTTGTTCCGCATCCCGCGTGAGAGTGCACACTCTGCACCCGATCTCCCTAGGCCTCCTGCTAGTAATCTGAAGGTTCAGTAGTCAAGTCCTAGCGATCCCAAAGCCTATTAGCGTAGTACTTACCTGCTAGTAATTTCGCATTCCACTTTTGTAGTATATGGTTTTTCGTGCCCCTCGGGCATTTGTGTAAATTGTGCAACTTTGCGTATTTTCTAAAGAGCTTTGTATTGTGCTTAGCACTCTGTCCTCATAAAGAGTCCAGGGTTGTTGTGTTCTAAATAAATACACTTTATTTTTCATAACAACTTGTGTGGTGTCCTTTCACTGGTGTTCAAGGGGTATATGTGATGGTATAACAGCTGGCTTAACACGCCCTCTAGAGTTTAGCCTAAAGACTGCTCTTGTCCATGCTACTAGGATAGCTGGTCTATAAGGTTGCCTTACAACCAATCATCAATAAGGGTCGTTTGGAATGATACATAGTGATCACTAGTATAGTGAGCACTGCATATCAGACCAACTTCTCACACACGGACCCTTGTCCGATTTGACATTTACTGGCCCTAATGGTGAGACCCGCCCTCTGTAGGGCTAACTAGACCTCTCGGAGGTGGAGGAGATGTTCGGTCCAGTGGGAGCTGAATACCGCAATATCGTCCAGATAGGCGGCACTAAATTCTTCCAACCCGGCCAGTACCTGGTTCAACAGTCTCTGTAAGGTGGCGGGGGGCGTTTTTCATGCCGAAGGGCATCACCCGGAAATGGTAGTGACCATCTGGGGTGAAAAGGCGGATCTCTCTCGGGCTCCTTCTGTCAGGGCGATCTGCCAGTATCCACTGGTCAGGTCGAAGGTGCTGAGGTATCGAGCTGACCCTAGGCGGTCAATGAGCTCGTCTGCTCGGGGAATGGGGTGAGCGTCAGTTCTGGTGACTGCGTTGAGCCCTCGGTAGTCCATGCAGAATCTCAGCTCAGGAACAGCGCCAGGGGCCGGGGCCTTGGGAACCAGCACCACGGGGCTGGCCCATGGGCTTTCGGAGGCTTCGACCACTCCAAGGGCTAGCATCTTGGAGACTTCGGCCTTGATGCAGGCTCTCACTTGGTCGGGAACGCGGTAGGCCCTGTGCCGTACCGGAGGGCTGTCCCCGGTGTCCACATCGTGGACGCACCAACTGGTGACTCCGGGGACGAGGGAGAAAAGGTCAGAGAACTGTCCCAATAATTGGCGACAGTCCTCGCGCTGCTCGGGGGTGAGGGAGGGGGCGAGACTCACTCCCTCTACGGAGCCATCTTTCTCCTTTGCACACAAGAGATCGGGGAGAGGATCCATCTCTTCTTCTGCCCCGTCGTCGGTGGCGAGGAGTAAACTCAACTCGGACCGCACGAAGTGGGATTTCAGGCGGTTCACATGAAGAACCCGTAAGGGGTTCCTCGGGGACTGTACATCAACGATATAGGTAACCTGGCTCTTTCATTCCACCACTTTGAAGGGACCTGTCCACTTGTCCTGCAGGGCACAGGGTTCCACAGGGGCCATCACCCAGACCTGTTGTCCGGGCTGAAACTCGACCAGAGTGGCATTCTGGTCATACCACCTTTTCATTTCTTCTTGACTGGCCTCGAGGTTTGCCTCGGCCAGCTCTTGGAACTTCCGAATCTGGTTGCGACGAGCCAGAATGTATCGAAACACATCTGGTGGGGGCTCCAAGGACGTCGTCTCCCACCCTTCCTTGACCAGGCTAAGGGGTCCTCGGACGGGGTGCCCGTAGAGCAGCTCGAAGGGGCTGAACCCCAGGGACTTCTGGGGGACTTCGCGGTACGCGAACAGGAGGCAGGGGAGGAGAACGTCCCACTTGCGTCTCAGGGATTCCTCGAGGCCCATGATCATCCCCTTGAAGGTGCGGTTGAACCGCTCGACCAGGCCGTTACCTTGGGGGTGGTACGGGGTGGTGAACTTGTATGTTACCCCGCACTGTTGCCAGAGAGACTTCATATACTTCGAGATGAAGTTCGTTCCTCTGTCGCTCACTACTTTTCGCGGGAACCCCACCCGGGAGAAGATCCCCATGAGGGCCCGCCCCACTACGGGGGCCGTCACCGTTCGGAGGGGGATGGCCTTGGGATATCGGGTGGCGTGATTTACCAGGACCAGAATGAACCGGTGTCCTAAGGACGTTCGGGGGTCTAGAGGCCCCACAATGTCGATTCCTACCCGCTCAAAGGGGGTACTGACCACGGGGAAGGGTTGGAGGGGGGCCTTGCGCTTCCCTCCGCTCTTTCCGCTGGCCTGACACATGGGGCAGGACTTGCAGTGGGCCTCCACATCAGAGCGCATGTGTGGCCAGTAGAAATGGGTGACCAAACGGTGGTACGTTCTGTCTTGACCCAAGTGTCCCGCCAAGGGCACATCGTGGGCCAGGTTCAGTAGAAATCCGCGGAAACGTAGGGGTACCACCAGCACTCGGGCTGACCCTAGTTCGGCGGACTTTTGTTCGCTATATAGCAGGCCATTTTCCCAATAGACATGGTGGGAGCCGGACTGGTCACCAGCGGCCTGGGCGGCGGCCTGCTGCGGCGGCATTCACTAGAGAGGGACAAGAAGTCTGCTCCAGGCAGAACTCCTCTCGGGAGGGCCCCCCCTCTTGGCGCCACTGGGCCAACTCAGGGAGATCGCCCGTGCTCAGGGATGGCTCACCAGCTTGGTCCAGGGGACCGGGGTCGGGGTCGCTGCTTTCGCCGGGAAAGAGGTCAAGGCCTTCTGTCTGCCCGCTACCCTCCGGCTCGGCCGAGACGGGGCGAGGGTTTTCGGTTGCCACCTCCTCAGGGGCGGCCAATCGGGCCGTCATGGATCGGGTGGTCACGCAGGCCCACTCGGGTAGGCCTACCATCTCGAGGTGAGTCTTTCGCTCTACTTGCTTCCAGGGGGAGCTCTCTAGATCCTTACCGAGGAGACAGTCCACGGGCATGTCGGTGCAGACTTCAACTCGTAACTCTCCGGAGACGCCCTCCCACTCGAATGGGACCTGAGCTTTCCTACAGGTGCGACGGAGTTGTCAGCAGAGATCACTGTGCAGGAGTCACGGGGTACTATCTGGTCTGGGGTGACTAGGTGCTCCTTCACAGCAGTAATACTGGCCCCGGTATCTCTGAGAGCTCCTATGCGGAACCCGTTGACAGTCACCTGCTGTCGGTATTTCTCTGTGTTGTCTGGCAGGAAGGTTCTGGGGACCATTTCTCTATCCCCCAGGGAAACTAAGGTCATGGCTGATGGTTCCCACCCCTCAGGGTCCTCTATCTCCTCTTCTTCTTCTAGGGCTACGTTGGCGAGGTGGCGTGCAGGGGGACCTGCAGCAGGGGTCTTCTTGAGCAGGGGGTAGTTGGGGTCATTGGCATAGTGCCCTGTTTGATTACATCGGTAGCAGGCTGTGGTTATTCGGGGTTCTGGTCTAACGGGAAGGAATCCGGTCTTTGCATCTGGAGGGTGGGTCCCTGGCTGGTTCCTAGGGGGACTGCGGGGAGGCCCTGCCTGGGAACCCCTCTGTCTACTCTGATTCCCTGCGCCTCTCTGACGGGGAGATCCTTGTTCGTTTCGGTTATAGTCCCCCACGGGCCCTCGGGGGACTCTTGTGTTCACCCATCGATCAGCCTCGACAGCCAACTTCCGGGGGTCGGCCAACTTGCTATCCAGAAGGTGCTGTCTCAGTTCCACAAAGCAATTGTTGGATAGGTGTTCATAAGCGATGAGGTCTACAAGTCCTTCGAAGGTGGTCACTTTGCTGCCCTTGATCCACCCTTCCAAGGCCTGGCTGTAGAAATTCACATATTCTACCCATGTGGTGCCAGGGATCTTTTTGCAGTCTCGGAATCTCTGCCGGTACATCTCCAGGGTGAGCCAATATCGAGCCATGAGGGCATCCTTCATATGGGTATAGGAGTTCATGACGGGGAGGGCAGATCCAGCAGGGTGTCTCTTCCCGCGCTGAGGAAGCGGCCCCATAAGCCGGCCCCCCAATCCTTCTCAGGTACTCGGTGGGCGGTCATGGCGACCTCGTACGCCTTGAACCACTGCTGGATGTCGTCATTTTTATATTATTCCTTCACCACATCCTTGGGGATGTGTACTTTTGGTTCGACCGGGGGACCACCAGGGTCCCTGTTCCCCGGGGGTCGGGTCTCCTCGTTCCGGGCTTTAATTTCGAGATCTTTCAAGCTGTGCTCGTGTTCGAGTTGGAGTTTCTTTCCTTCGTGCTCCCGCTGGAGCTTCTTTTCTTCCAGCTCCCGCTGGAGCTTCTTTTCTTCCAGCTCCTTCTGGAGCTTCTTTTCTTCCAATTCTCCTTGCAGCTGTAACTGCTCTACGGCTAGTTTCTTTTCCGCCAGCTTTATTTCTCCTTTGATTTTAAGTCGGGCCAGTTCTAGCTCGTGGTTTCGATTGCGCTCTCGGTCTGCCATTTCTTCTATCGACAGACCCCTCTCCGTGCTGGCATTCTGTGGTAGGGATTCGGATCTCTCTTCCCTCAGGCCGTCAGTTTCGGTCGGCGGCTCCTCCTCTTCGCCATTTCTTTCTGTCGAGGGTAGGGGGGCCCCGGCTTCTACCCAGGCCGTCAGGGCTTTCTGGAAGTCGTCTTTGGTGCTCAACCCAGTGGTAGCGATGCGGAAATCTTTACAGAATTGCTTCAATTCTTTGTGGGTATAATCTTCCAGGTGTTCTTTCTGAAATGCGGTCTTTTTGTTGGTTCCGGTGAGACTCATGGTTGTCCTTGTTCGGGTGGTGTGTCAGTCGCTTTACTGCACGATTCTAGGCGTAGGCTCTTATCCCTTCGCTTGCCTTCAATGTTAGAAGGGGCGATCCCAGAGGCCAGGTTATGTCTACCCGACTCCTCCTTGACCCACCTCTCCCACCAATAATGCCGAGCCTTATGAGAGATCTCCACCGGGGAAGACCTCAAGTAGCGAATCGTACACACAAGGACCACACCACAATTATGAACCGACACCACACCGTGGGTTTCGTTATCAACTTCTTTATAATTACGTAGAAAGTATTATCACTCTTATATACAACGATCGAGGGATCGTAAAAAGTCACAAGTCTTCAACGAGGGGGAAGCGGGACAGTCTTAGTCTCATAGGCCAGTACGTAGCGTACCCTGCGCACAGCTCTCAGTCCTCGAGCCGGGGGGATACGGAAGATGGTAGGCGCACTGGTGATCCTACTCACTTGGAGATGTTTCCACTCGTGTTGGTAGCGTTGATAGTCCAGCCGGACTAGAATATTCCTCGAGCCGTGACGGAGTCAGCAGGGCTCGCTCTGGAGGAAGTTCTGGAGGAGCCGCGACCACGTCAGCAGGGCTCAGAAGGTTCGGTGTAGGTTTTCAAGATTCAAGCTTGAGCTGCGACGAGGTCAGCAGGGATCCGATGTTTCAGTTCCAAGAATGAGCCGCAACAGCGTCAGCCGGGCTCGAAGAGTTACGAGGTTCAGTTCAGCCGCGATCAGATCAGCAGGGCTTCCTTGTCCAAGATACAACTGTCCGCTAGTTTATTGGCGGGCCTTGATATAGTCCAGTGGCCCTTTGATGTCCGAGGCTTTGGGGGCAGCCCGTGGGAGGTCCGGCGGTTGGTCCTTTGATCCTTTTGAGGATGCGTCCGGGAATTCCCAGACACCAGCAGGTCTGGAGCCAGCACTCGGGGGAGGCCAGAGGTGCGATCGAAACTGGCCCCCAGGGGCAGACCAGAGGTGTGATCGAAACCAGTCTCTCAGGGGAGGCCGGAGGTGCCATCGAAACTCCTTGTCTTCTCTCACTAGGGTGGCCCTCACCCTCCCAATGGGGGCTGGCGCGTCTGGAGCCTAAGCTGTGCTGGGGCTGGGGTCATGTTAGGCCCACAGAGTCAGGGACCTCGGGAAGGGAAAATGGCTGCCGGTGGGCCTATGGGGCCTTGCGGGTTCGGGCGCGCGGGGCTGGGAAGGTGTCCGGGGACAGGCCGAGACTGATCGTTGGCGTTTAGACGGACAGGGGCAGGGCGACCAGGGGTTTCTAGGTACAGGGCTGGGCTGACGGGGAGCTAAGTAGCGGGGGGAACCACGCCACGAGGCCAGGTCCAACACCCCACAGCAAATTTGAACAGACTTAAATGATATCGACTTCACCATACCACTTCTGAGACGTACCGGGTATCACTTAGCCATAATCAGTATAAAAGAGGTACAATAATTATCTATGAGGTGAACATTCCATGTACTGCCGTACATTACACCCAAGTTGTGTAGCATTGATCTTGGAAAACTTAAGTCTTAACATTTTCCCGTCCCTCCCAACTCCCCCCCACCCCATGCTGTACGTCTCCTGGTCCCTCCGTCTACAGGGTAACCTTTCCTGGCAAGGAAAACAATCTCACCTGGGATAGTGTGCTCGCACACGGCTGACTAACCTGTACGCTCTCTGGGCCTATTCCCTGCAGGACATCCCCACAACCCTCCTCCATATGTTCGCAGCTATGGGTTGTTTGGCTGTGATGGCATCAGCTCTATTTCCTCCAGGTCAAGCAGCATCTGCTCCCAATCCTGCGCAATTGGGTATTTTCGTTGCCCTTTCTCTTCCTCCCTATGCAAAGCAGCTCCCTCCGCTCTGCCCCATCGCAACAGATCGGATCGCCATACCTCTAGGTGAGGCCTAGCGGATTTCCACCTCATGGTTAAAGCTCTGATTGCTAGTAACAATGCTAAATCGAGGAGCTTCAACTGGGCTTTATGGTGTTTGGGGTGTTTCCGGTGCCCTATCAAGCAATATAACGCCTCCTCCGGTACCTGCAGGACTGTGACTGCACGTAGTACATGACAGTACAGTACAGTCATTTTGCATTGTACTATACTCCTGAGGCGGAAGCCGGGAGTCACCTTGTCTTTTAAAAATGTGATTGTCACTGCATATTATTGTGTTTTTAACCACTTACCCTCCGCCACCATCCCGGTTTCGACAGCGGACTTAGCGCTGTTCGATATCGGAGCTAGACACTCCTCGCTAGCACTTCGCCCAGGCCGCAGGCCACGCCCCCTTATCGGAGGCCACGCCCACCACGGAAGTCTATATAGCGACGCTGACTGCTAGCGTCGCCATTTGCATTGTACTATACTCCTGAGGCGGAAGCCGGGAGTCACCTTGTCTTTTAAAAATGTGATTGTCACTGCATATTATTGTGTTTTTAACCACTTACCCTCCGCCACCATCCCGGTTTCGACAGCGGACTTAGCGCTGTTCGATATCGGAGCTAGACACTCCTCTCTAGCACTTCGCCCAGGCCACGCCCCCTTAGCGGAGGCCACGCTCACCGTCCTCTCTCCATCCTTGCATAAATCATGTGTCTCCCTCGGACGCGCAGCGGACAAGCGCAGCGGGCGCGATGTTTGCGCGCCGAAGGCGCGCCTAAGGAAAGCCCGTCTGCGCCCGTCCGCGTCCGACCGGGGCTAGGGGCTGGCCATTCTGCCCATTCCATACAATATTCATTCGCGCAGCTGGCCAGTCTCCAAGGCCCGTGGCCTTTGGAGGATACTGCAACAGCACGAATTAACAGGCTGGGTCTGTCCCCCCCCACACGCTCCCCCCCATTCTCATCCCCCATCCCTGTCACCCGCTATTCGCCCCGGCTTTGTTCCACCAGCCCGTCCGCCGCCCACCGCTTTATCTGCATTTTACCTTAATACCAGATCAGCAGTCAAGCATCACCAAGAACTCTTCACTCTACTGGACCTACACAAACCCGACCTCTTATTTCTCACAGAGACCTGGTTCTGTGACAGCTCCCTCCCCTCCTTATTAGCCATGCTTCCTGCATCTTATTATGCTCTTCGAGCCGATCGTCCTCCCGGCAAACCGGGTGGTGGTGTCGCCTTGATTGCCCGCAGAGAAATCATTTTTCAACCTCCAGCTTTCTCTTCCATTGGTTCATCAGACTTCTTAGTGGCCCCTTCACTTTCTCTTAGTACCCCGCTCACTTGTGTCCTTATGTACCGTCCTCCCACTTCTTCTCAATTCTTTCTTTCGAGCTTCCAAGACCTGGTGGCCACCCTAGTAGTAAATAACTCTTCCATTGTGGTACTAGGGGATTTCAACTTTTGGCCCTCTGACCCAGCCGAATGTTCAACATCAACGAGTTCTCGGAGTCTCTCCACTCCCTTAACTTTGTCCCCGCTGTTCACGCTCCAACCCATAGCCATGAAGCACCCTGTGGGGGCTCCTGGGAGTTCCAAGATTAACCAAAGAGGTGACTTCTCCCTTCTGTTTAACAATAGTGTGGGGTTCACTTCACTTGTCCCGGAGAGCTGCTGGGGCCTCAGGCTCCAACACCCACACTTTCTATCCTGGCTGGTAAACAGTCAGCACAGCCTTTTGGTCATGCCAGGCCTTTTGCAATTGTTTTTTTGATGCCTTTTTTATGTACTCTGCCATCCGGGAGCAGAGACAAAGAACATAGTCCACAATGTCTCGTTTGGGAAGTTTGAGAGGTAACTCCCATCCTTCCTTCACTAGACAAAGGGGTCCTCTTACAGGATGTCCAAACAAAAGTTAAAAAGGGCTGTAGCCAAACCCGTTCTGTGGAACTTCTCTATAAGCAAACAAAAGGCAGGGCATCAGGATGTCCCATCTCCGCCTGAGCTTTTCGGGGAGACCCTCAATCATGCCCTTTAAGGTCTTGTTGAATCTCTGAACTAGACCACGGCATTGTGGGTGATAGGGTGTGGTGTGTAGGAGGGTGGATACCTGACTATGGTTGCCCCCAACTTTTTGCCTGGTGTTTTGCTGGTTTTCCGACCTAGTTGACCTGGGACCCTGCTATTCAGGGCCCCAGGCCTACTGCTCTCTCTGTAAAATGGATTCCATGTACCTTAGGTGCATTTACCAATTGGTACTGGGCCCCCTTATCAGACCCTGTAACTCAGGGCATAGGTGTACCCAGGGCCTACCAGGGCCTACCAGGGGCTGCAGCATGTATTATGCCACCCCTGGCTGGCCATCTAAATCTGACACAACTGGCTGCACGACAGCTGGGGCAAGGTGGTGTAGTCACCCTTTGCTTTAGATATAGTATACCTATATCTAACCCTAAAATGGACACATATATTCCTATCAGTCACTCCTATGGCAGGCCTTGACAATCCTGAAGGCAGAGTGCTTGGAATTATGTGAGATGGTGCTCTGGCATGAGCTGAGCCCGTCTGCAGCTTGCGGAACCAAGTCCTAATAGCTGTTCTATGATAACGCGTACCATATACTCTTAAGTGCCTTATAATCCTCGCGGTTATTTGCCAACTTTGGTATCGCTTTATCAAAACATGTCGAGTAAGGTGTCATACGAATTGGAATACTAACCCCTCGCCAATTCTGGCGACGGGGTTAGCATTCCACCCTTCTAGAGGGACACGACATGTGTGTAACTGTGAACCCCGGTTAAAGTTAACTCGAGCCTCAGCATCACAAAATGGATGCTGCCACCACAGACACAAGTCTGACCTCCTGCTGCTGGGAGTCCTTCCAGCGAGGAGAGCTTGGACAAAGGGTTTCCTGTCAGGGGCGGTGCTAGCACCCTCCCAGACAGGGTTTTGTGTATCCTGGGTAGGCAGGGCTGAATAGGAAGGTGACTGCAAGTGGCACCCCGGTGCTCACTATGCATAGGCCGGCTTGAACCAGTTCCAGGGGCACACCAGCCCCTGAGCTGGGGAAAGTCCGGCATGGGAGAGGGGTGTAACCACCCCCCTTCCTGGTCACACCCATGGGCAGGACCTAGTCGCGTACCAGCCCCTTTCTTTAGGATAAAGGTAGGAGCGGGGACCCTTCCAAATTAGATCATTTTTGAATCCTGAAACTACTTTCTACGAAAGGAACTCAAGACTTCTTCTTAAGATTTCTCCCTTGTGACTAAGGAGTAGTCACCCTGCAGCAGCAGGCACCATCTAAGTATCTTGCGGTTTGCTGAAACGTCCTTCCTCCGGAACCAGACTGCCCAGCTCGACGAGACCCGGACTCCCTGCCCTCTCTGACCTCAACCTGCCTCTACAGCACAGCTGTAGACCTCGAGTGGGTGCACTGGGGTAAGAGAAGCCCCAACCCCAAGCAGCACGAGCTCCAAAGACCAGCCCCCCAGCATCCCCCAGATATGCGTGGGGCCCTTTTGCTCCTGGGTTGCTGCTCCGTTGTCCGGTCACTTGCCCGTTGGCTAGTGACCCTCCAGACGACGACCTACGTTGTTTTCACCATTGGTCTAGCTCCTCTTGACTGGCCCTAGTCTCCTCCTGAAGGAGACCCTCCTCGGACCCTCCTGGTCCCCTCAAGACACCATTTTTGTGTCGCCACGTGGGCTTGCCGTAGCCAAGGCTTGTTGCCTCCTTCACCGGATCCAGCATCGCCAGAAGCAGACATCCGACGTGGGACAGCTCGCAGACCTCCGGCCTGGTCGACATCAGCGCCCCTGGTCCGTGCAGCAGCAGAATCCAGTGTCATCTCTTCGCCTGGCTGAGTGACCTCGTCCGGTGCCATCCTCGTGCCCACCTAATCACTGGCTAGTGATTCAGAACTTGGTCCCCTCTGCTTACAGGTACTCTTCTTCAGCTGATCCCGTCCGTGGATCAGCCCGTAACATCTTCATTGGTCGCCTGCCAGCAACTTCCACTTCAGGCTCCTGGTTCGTCAACGAGGGTTTCCGACGACACTTGAGCCCTATGCAGCCGCAGCCCCTGGGCTAGGTAAACCGAGTACCACGGTGCTCCAGCGTAGACCAACTCTCTAAGTGTCTAGATCCACTTTCGTTTTTGACCTACCTAGTCGGGTTCGCCCGAGAACACTAACTTTGTAATTTCTAGCAACCATAGACTTTGTCCCGCATTACGCGTGAGAGTTTCCACTCTGCACACAACGTCCCTAGGCCTCCTGCTTCTAATCCAAGGGTTCAGCATTGTAGGTCCAGCGTTTCTAAAGTCTATTAGAGTAGTACTTACCTGCTAGTAATTTCGCATTCCACTTTTAGAGTGTATGGTTTTTGGTGCCCCTCGGGCATTTGTGTAAATTGTGCGGCTTTCAGTATTTCTTTAAGAGCTTTGTATTGTGCTTAGCGCCCTGTCCTCATAAAGAGTCCAGGGCTGTTGTGTTCTAAATAAATATCCTTTTATTTTCATAACAACTTGTGTGGTGTCCTTTCACTTGGTGTTCAAGGGGTATATGTGATGGTATAACAGCTGGCTTAACACGCCCTCTAGAGTTTAGCCTAAAGACTGCTCTTGTCCATGCTACTAGGATAGCTGGTCTAAAAGGTTGACTTACAACCAATCATCAATAAGGGTCGTTTGGACTGATACATAGTGATCACTAGAATAGTGAGCACTGCATATCAGGCCAACTTCTCACATGGTGAACTTGTAGTTCACTCCACACTCCTTCCACATTGCAGTCAGGTATCCAGACATGAAGTTTGCACCTGTGCCTGAGACAACCTCCTTAGGAAAACCCACTCTTGAGAAAACTCCCCGGAGGGCTCTTGCCACAACAGGTGCTGTTGTGGTCCTAAGGGGAATAGCTTCTGGATTTCTGGTGGCATGATCCACCACCACCAGGATATATCTGTGCCCAGAGGCTGTTTGGGGATCCATTGGTACAACAACGTCAATCCCTACACGTTCAAAGGAAACCCCCACCACAGGTAGTGGTATAAGGGGGGGTCTTTGTAGTGCCACCTGATTTGCCACTGGCTTGGCAGGTGACACAGGAGCGACAAAACTCCTTGGTGTCTTCTGACATGTGAGGCCAGTGAAAGTGAGGGACATGCATGTCCCAAGTCTTTTCTGTCAAAGATGTCCTGCAAGGGGAAAATCATGCGCTAGTGTTAAAAGGAAGCCACCTGAATGCCAAAGGTATGACCAACCTCCTGGAAGCTCCAGGCTTGGGGTCTCTAGCCTCTGAATACAGGAGCCTGTCATCCCAATAGCTTTATGGGTCCCACTAGCATTCCCTGCAGCCTCAGCAACAGCTTGCAGTCTGAGGGGTTCAAGAGAAGGGCAGTCCAACTGTGCCTGCCTCATATCTGCCCTGGAAGGTCCCCCTGTCCCAAGAAACTCAACCTGATCAGGCTCAAGCTCTTCTAGGACAGTTCCTTCACAATCCGCTTCCTCAGAAGGCTGATCCTCTTCCTGAGGCAAGGGGGAAGGCACTGCCTTAACCCTACTGCTTCTCCTCCTGGTAGGCAACTGGTCCATTAATCCAGAATCCAGTGCCTGTTCAGTGTTGCAATTGTTTACCTGTGACCTAGTCACAGCAAGGACTTGTGCTGAGACTCCTAACATTTCTGCATGGGTCCTATACTCCACTTCAGACCAGGCTGAAGTCTCTAGGTCATTGCCAAGCAAACATTCTACAGAGAGGTCTGAGCTAACCACAACCTTCTTAAGGTCAGTTACCCCTCCCCAGGAGAAATTAACAACTGCCATACTGTGAGTGGTAGTGACATTGCTAGCATTGGTCACTAGGTCATTTTCACCTAGTATGAGCTGTCCAGGGTTCACAAAGCTGGGCGTCACCATTGTGACACTAGCCCATGTGTCCCTGTATGCCTGAGCCACTTTATCATTAATTAACGGAGTTTGTCTGTACTTGCCCAAGTTATTGGGACTCAGAGTAGAGGACATGAAGATGTCCTCATCACAGATCAAAACAGCTTGAGTTGTTATTCGGACTAGGCCAGAATCCATCTCAGTTCCCAGGGTTAACCCTACTACACCCTTCTGTTGAGAACCACCACTTGGAGCTGAACTAAGGGGAACAGTTGCCTTAGGGGCAATGGTGGCTGGAGCGGTCTCCTTCTTGGCACAATCACTGGTCCAGTGAGTATTTACTTTACAAATCTTGCACCAAGGTTTCTTTGGGCCTTCTTTCTTCTTATATTGTTGCGAACCCCCACCATTAGAAGCTTTTTGGGGACCTTGAGAAGACTTCTGGTCTTTTGTTTTCTCTTCACCCTTTTGGTCTTGCTTCTTCTGATCACCACCTTGGTTCTGTACCTTCTGCTTCACCATGGTTCTGACCCATTTGTCTACCTTCTTACCCAATTCTTGGGGAGAGGTCAAATCAGAGTCAACCAGGTGTTGATGCAATAGCTGGTTCTGACAGTTATTAAGAATCTGTTCTCTCATAATAAGGTTAAACAATCCTGTATAGTCACTTACTTTACTGCCCAGTAACCAACCTTCCAGAGCCTTAGCAGCACAATCTACAAAATCAGTCCAGTCCTGAGTCTGTCTCTTTTGGGTGAATGAATGAAATAAGCTTTATTTCGATAAAAACATATCTTAAAAGCATGAGACAATACTTTAACATTATAAAAAGATTAGATTTACATAGACAAGATCGTTTGAGTACTAACTTCCCATAATTTAAAAATGACACAAGGTGCGTCTACAAAAATAAAAACAGAGTAAGAGAATAAAAGTTGCTTACAGGTGATAGTACAAAAACAGATTAATGGATGTCACTAAGCCTTTTCCATCTGATGGACCAGGCCCATCTCTAGAACATACATACATAGCCACATACATACATCGACCGGGTATCGAACTTAAAAATGCGCAGTGCTATGGAGTGGTCTCTAGTGTCCAAGTCTCTACATAAAGGTTTAAGCCAGCAATTCCTTGGAGATATATACGCCGGGCAAGCGAACAAGATGTGTGCAATAGACTCTATCCTAGATTCGCAATTAGGGCAGAAAGGTGTTGTCTGGGTTGGAACTTTCCAGCGGGCAGTCAGTTCACGTATTGGTAATATACCTACCCTAAATTTGAAGTACAGGGCCCTATCATAGGGCTTCTGTTTAATATCTAGGTAGGGTTCACAAAGTGCAACATCGTTTATCCTCAGAAACTCATCCGTTATTCTACCTAGTTTGGGATCTGAGTTGCCTTTACCAATTGCCCAACTCCAGTATAGCTTCTTCAATACTGCCTTTGGTGGGGCAGTTCTATTTTCCCATGCATCTTTAAGGCCCAAATCATAGAGGAATGATTTAACATCTTTTAGCCACTTAATTTTTTGCCACCCCGTCATGGACATTATTTCCGACAGGCCCTCCACATATTTTGCTAGCTCTGGCACTCGCCACAGCCGAGCCCATAATAAAAGTGGTCGGACTTTTGCCAGATCATTAATCGAGTGACACCCCAGATCCAATTACAGTGGAACCGTGGGGGTACTCTGGGGGAGGGCCATTAATTCTTTAAGGAATTTGTTTTCTGATCTTATTAGCTGGTCCATAATACTTGTAGAACAAGTTACTTACCTTCGGTAACGATATATCTGTAAGAAACAGTAGTTAGTATTAGATTCCTTACCTTAGAATATCCCCAGGCGTCAGACTGGATCCGAAAATTTTTGCCTAGCAATACCCCTTCGCGTCGTCTCTGGCTCCGCGTCCGTCGTCGACGTCGTCGGGGTCGTCTGTGCCGGAATGACGTCGTCGGAGAACTTAGACGCCGCCCATGCGCGCTGACGTCAGTTCTTAGACACAGCTTTTCCGCGCCAGATACGCAGAGCCATGCTAGAACCAACACTGGTGCCAAGAAACTAGGGCCCTGAAAGGGGATGACCTTAACCCTAGGTATCAGTTCACAGAATGGGGAGGATAGGTGGGGCGGTAAGGAATCTAATACTAACTACTGTTTCTTACAGATATATCGTTACCGAAGGTAAGTAACTTGTTCATCTGAAAGAAACAGGTTAGTATTAGATTCCTTACCTTAGAATAGATACCCCAGAAATACCAACCCCAGTGGTGGGTCTGCGAACCAATACTTACACCAGAAAGTCCTGGAGGACGGAACGGCCAAAGAAGCCATCCCTCCGGACTTGACTGTCCGGGCAGTAGTGCCTCGCAAAGCTGTGCAGCGAGGCCCACGTAGCCGCCTGGTAAATGTCCTGCAGGGGGACTCCCCGACCCAGGGCAGTAGTAGCCGCCATGGCCCGAGTGGAATGGGCCCTCAACCCAACTGGAGGCTCCTTTCTAGCCAAGGAGTAGCATGCCTTAATGCATAAGACGACCCACCGAGAGATGGTCCGCTTATGCACCGCCCGTCCCTTCTTCGCACCCACGTAACCAACGAAGAGTTGGTCGTCCACCCGGAACTGGCGTGTGCAATCCATATAGAATGAAAGCGCACGTTTTGGGTCCAGACGATGGAGCCGCTCTTCATCCTTTGAAGGATGCGGAGGCGGAAAGAAGGAGGGCAAGGTGATGGACTGCCCGATGTGAAAAGCAGAGACTTCCTTGGGCAGGAAAGAGGGTCTTGTACGCAACACCACTTTGTCTGAATGTACAGACTGGAAAGGAGGTTTGCAAGATAGAGCCTGGAGCTCACTCACTCTCCTGGCAGAGGTGATGGCAACCAGGAAAGCTGTCTTCAAAGTGAGAAGACGGAGAGGACAAGAATGAAGTGGCTCAAAGGGAGTGCACATCAGGAAGGTAAAAACCAGGTTCAAGTACCACTGAGGCATCACAAAGGGAACAGGTGGAAACATGTGTGTGATGCCCTTCAGAAAACAAGTTACTATAGGGGACTTGAACAAAGAAGGTTGATCAGGCAGCCTTAGAAAGGCAGAAAGGTCAGAAAGGTAGCCCTTGATAGTGCCCAGAGCAGAGCCCTGATGGGCAAGAGAAAGAAGGAAGAGAAGAACCTCAGCAAGAGGGGCAGAGAGAGGATCCACAGCCTTTGCTGTGCACCATGCCACAAATCTGTTCCACCTGCAGGCGTATACCGACTTTGTGGAGGGACGCCTGGCTGCCAGAATTACATTACAGGCTTCAGGAGGCAAGTCAAATGGCCTCAACTGTCGCCGCTCAATCTCCAAGCATGAAGGTGGAGACTGGACAGGTTCGGGTGGAGGACCGTCCCCTGTTGCTGCGACAGAAGGTCCTCCTGAAGAGGCAGACGGATCGGAGGACCGACTGACATATTGAGTAGCTCGGGATACCAGTACCTTCGAGCCCAGTCCGGAGCCACAAAGATGACGGGCCGGTCACGCTTGATTTTCTTCAGCACTCTGGGCAGAAGTGGTATAGGCGGAAAGGCGTATAACAGACCGCAACTCCACTCGCAAGGAAATGCGTCGCCGAGCGAGTGCCGCCTTGGAAATTTCAAAGCACAGAACTGTTGACATTGCGCGTTCTCTTCGGTGGCGAATAGATCTAACCAAGGCTCTCCCCATTGCAGAAAGATGCCTTGCGCCACGTCCAATTTCAGATGCCATTCGTGATCAATCGAGCACCGTCGGCTGAGTTTGTCCGCCCTGGCGTTTAGAGAACCTGCCAGGTGGCGAACCACCAGGGTCACGCCCTGATGTTCCAGCCACTGCCAGAGGCGCAGAGCCTCTTGACAGAGGGTCCAGGACCCCACACCGCCCTGTTTGTTGCAGTACCACATGGCGGTGGTGTTGTCCGTGAACACCTGCACTGCACTCCCTCGGACAGAGGGGAGGAATGCCTTCAGTGCCAGACGAATCGCCCGCAGCTCCAGAAGGTTGAAATGGAGCTGGGACTCCGCCGGAGACCAGAGGCCTCTGATCTCCGCCTCTCCCATGTGGCCTCCCCAGCCCTGGAGGGGCGCGTCCGTCACAACTACGTGCTCCGGTTGGGGAAGGGAGAGGGATCTGCCGCGGACCCAATCGCGGTCCGTGAGCCACCACTGCAGCTGTCTCGCAGTGCCCTCCAAGATCAGGACATGGTCGGACAGGTTGCCCTGATGCCGGGCCCACTGAAACTTCAGGTCCCACTGCAGAGCCCGCATCCGCCACCGGGCGTGATGCACCAGAAGGATGCAAGAAGCCATCAGCCCCAGAAGCTGCAGCGTCAACCTGACCAAAACCCGGGATAAAGGCTGAAAGATCGGGATCAGAGCCTGAATATCCCGGACTCGCTGCTCGGGAGGAGAGACCCAAAACTGCGCCGAGTCGAGAACAGCTCCGATGAAAAGGAGCTTTTGGGAGGGACACAGGTGTGATTTCGGCACATTGATGGAAAACCCCAGCAGGTGCAGGAGATCCGCCGTCGTCTGGAGGTGGTTGACGACTGCCTGGGGCGAGCCCGCCTTCAACAGCCAGTCGTCGAGGTAGGGGAAGACTGAAACCCCTAACCTGCGCAGATGAGCTGCGACCACCGCCATCACTTTCGTGAACACCCATGGGGCGCTGGTAAGGCCAAAGGGGAGCACGGTGAACTGAAAGTGCTCGAGGCCTACCGTGAACCGCAGGTAACGCCGGTGGGCCGGCAGGACGGGGATGTGAAAGTAAGCATCCTGCAAGTCCAACGCCACCATCCAGTTTTGCAGGTCTAGGTCAGCCAAGATCTGAGCCAAAGTCAACATCTTGAACTTCTTCCGGAGGAAGCCGTTGACGTTCCGTAGGTCCAAGATAGGGTGTAGGCCCCCTTTGCCCTTCTTGGGAACCAGAAAGTAGTGGGAATAACAACCACACCCTACTTCAGGCCCAGGAACGCGCTCAATGGCCCCCTTGGCCAAGAGGGCCATAACTTCCTCCTGCAGAAGTCGCAAGTAGTCCCCCGACACGCAGTGGTACTGCGGTGGCATGGCTGGAGGGGTCGCCTCGAAGAGGAGGGAGTAGCCCCTTCGGACGATTGGCAGCACCCACCTGTCCGATGTGACTGTGCGCCAGTGGGAGAGGTGATGGTGAACCCTGCCCCCCCAAGGGCGTCACATGGGCCTGAAAACTCGGACTAGGAAGGTTTTGAGGCAGATGCTGCGGAAGCGGGTGCGGACTGGCCTCGCCGTTGTCCCCGACCGCCTCCCCGGCGGTTTCCACGGCCGCCACTGCGCTGAAGATTCTGTTGAGGCGGCGTGTGGCTGGCGGCACGTGTGGGGGGCGCCCCTTCCTTGGCCATGAAAGGAGAGAAAGGCACTTGTTTGCTGGTGCGGGGCCGAGAGGCCCAAGGACTTGGCCGTAGCCCTGGAGTCCTTAAATCGCTCAAGCGCGTGGTCTGCCTGGTCGCCAAATAGGCGACGGCCATCAAACGGCATGTCCAGTAGAGTAGCCTGGACATCAGCCGAAAAATTGGGGCACCTCAACCAGGCGTGGCGTCGAACCACCACTGTCATAGCCATCGCTCTGCCCAGTGTATCAGTGGTATCCAGTCCGCACCGGATAGAGTACCGTGCCACATCTCAACCCTCTACCAGGGCTTGGGCGAGTTTAGCCCTGACCTCCTCAGGGCATTGTGGCAGCACGTCCGCAACCGTGTACCACAGGGTGTGGGTGTAGCGGCCCAAGAGGCATGCGGTATTTACTGACCGCAGTCCCAAACTAAGGGACGAGAACACTTTCTTGCCAAACTGTTCAAACCTCTTGGATTCCCTGTCGGGAGGAGCCGACGGGAACGCGGTTTGGGAGTTAGAGGCCTGGATAACCAGGCTCTCGGGGGTGGGGTGGGTCGACACGAAGCTAGGGTCACCCGGAGTCGGCCGGTAGCGTCTGGCCACGTTCCTGTCCACAGGCTGTCCTGAGGCTGGCTTGGACCAAGTGCCCAGCAGAACTTCACATAAGGCCTCATTGAACGGCAGCAGATGCTCTACCGAGCTTGACTGCGGTTTGAGGACCTTGGTGAGGAGATTTTCCTCACGGCCGCTGAGGGGAGCGTAAAGTTTAAGGCCTTAGCCGCCCGTATCAACACTACGCTATAGGCTGCCCCCTCCTCCGTAGCCACGGTAGGAAGGGAAACAAAACCAGTGTCTGGAGAGAGGTCCAGGCCACTGGCTTCCCCAAGCTCCACTGTCCAGTCTGCTTGGTCCTGACACTCCCGTGTCAGAGGGTCCTCTGACCCCTCCCAGTCCTCTTCGTCACCCAATTCCTGGTAGCCAGGATCAACAAATCGGGGCCCGTTCGTTAAAGTGGAATGTACCTATTGCCGTCTCATACGGCTCCCAACGGGGCCGTGTTGACGGCCGAACAGGAGCGACAGAAGGACTGGGGCCGGCGTCGACCGAAGTCGGCGCCGGTGGTGACACCCTCGGGGACGGCCCCGGCGAGGTCGTAAGGTCGACCCGGATCCGGATCCGGTCGGGGCCTGTGGCGCCGGGACCGAAGTCACCAGCGGCGTCGGGGCCGAAGCCGCCGACGGTGTCGGTGCTGGAGCACTCGACCCGCTAGGCCCCGGAGCCGGGCCCACTGGGCCTGAAGGCGCTGTGGGGCCCGGCGGAGAAGGGAGCGATCTCATGGCCATGAGGTACTGCTCGATCTCCTCCTGCGTCGCATCGTGCTCAGGGACCCGTAGGTATGGGGCAGGATGTGACGCTTGCGACTTCGGCGGAGCCACGTGGGTGGTGCCACGCAAAACCCCGGCCACGTCGGGCGAGCATCGGGGGCGGTCGGAGGAGCGATGACGCCGCTCCGACCTCTCATGCCTCTTACCTGAGGAGGAACCAGAAGACCGATGCCGACTTCCGGAGCTTCGAGGGCTCCGACCCTGCGACCGGTCCCTCGACCTCCTGTAGGACCGGGAACTCGAATGGCGCGGGCTGACTGCTGGACCTCGAGCCGCTTGCGGGTCCGCTCCCACCTAGCCTTCGACGTCAGGGCTCGACAGTCGGAACAGGAACTGTGGTCGATGCCTAGGCATTGCAGACACCGGCGATGGGGGTCGGTATTCGACATCAGTCGACTACACTTCGAGTAGGGTTTGAACCCAGGCATCCCTACTGGCACCTGAAGAGTCGAGAACGACTTGAAGAGGATCAAAAATGATCAAAAAAGTTTTAGTCAAAAAGTGACTAAGGGGTAGAGCTTCTCCGGATCTGCGCTAGCTGGCGCGGAAAAAAGAAGAACTGACGTCAGCACGCATGGGCGGTGTCTAAGTACTCCGACAACGTCATTCCGGCGCAGAAGATGCCGACGACGGACGCGGAGCCTGAGATGACGTCTCCCGACGCGCAGGGGTAATGCTACACAAAAATTTCCGGATCCAATCTGATGCCTGGGGATATTCTAAGGTAAGGAATCTAATACTAACCTGTTTCTTTCAGATCCTCAGATTTCGGCTCAATATAGGGCCGAGCTCACTCCTTCCGCTTTGAATATGTCAAGGACCGGGGCGATCGGTCTAGTTGTTGAAGAAAGATGTTCCCTGAGTATAGCACCCACTACCCTTTTATGACTTAACAGCATTTTCTGTATATGTGGGTTCCACTGCATGGTGTCAGAAATGCGTATGCCCAGGTAATCGAATACGGTCACCCTTTCTAGTGTTACAAGGTGTAGGAAGGTGGATATCTGACTATGGTTGCCCCCAACTTTTTGCCTGGGGTTTTGCTGGTTTTCCGACTTAGTTGACCTGGGACCCTGCTATTCAGGACCCCAGGCCTACTGCTCGCTCTGTAAAATGGATTCAATGTACCTTAGGTACATATCTAATTGGATACTGAGTCACCTTACCAGCCCCTGTACAGTGTACCTTAGGTACCCAGGGCATAGGTGCACCCATGGCCTACCAGGGGCTGCAGCATGTATTATGCCACCCCTGGCTGGCCATCCAAATCTGACACAACTGGCTGCACGACAGCTGGGGCAAGGTGGTGTAATCACCCTTTGCTTTAGATATAGTATTCCTATATCTAACCCTAAAATGGACACATGTATTCCTATCAGTCACTCCTATGGCAGGCCTTAACAATCCTGAAGGCAGAGTGCTTGGAATTATGTGAGATGGTGCTCTGGCATGAGCTGAGCCCGTTTGCAGCTTGCGGAACCAAGTACTAATAGCTGTTCCATGATAACGCGTACCTTATACTCTTAAGTGCATTATAATCCTTGCGGTTATTTGCCAACTTTGGTATTGCTTTATCAAAACATGTCGAGTAAGGTGTCATACGAATTGGAATACTAACCCCTCGCCAATTCTGGCGACGGGGTTAGCATTCCACCCTTCTAGAGGGACACGACATGTATGTAACTGTGAACCCTGGTTAAAGCTTAACACAGCCTCAGCTCCACAAAATGGATGCTGCCACCACAGACACAAGTCTGACCTCCTGCTGCTGGGAGTCCTTCCAGCGAGGAGAGCTTGGACAAAGGGTTTCCTGTCAGGGGCGGTGCTAGCACCATCCCAGACAGGGTTTTGTGTATCCCAGGTAGGCAGGTCTGAGAGGAAGGTGACTGCAAGTGGCACCCTGGTGCTCACTGTGCATATGCTGGCTCAAACCAGTTCCAGGGGCACCCCAGCCCCTGAGCTGGGGAGAGACCGGACAAAGGAGAGGGGTGTAACCACCCCCCTCCTGGTCCCACCCATGGGCAGGACCTAGTCGGCTGCCAGCCCCTTTTCTTAAGATAAAGGTAGGAGCGGGCCCCCTTCCCAAATTAGATAATTCTGAATCTTGAACTACTTTCCACGAAAGGAACTCTTGATACCTTCTGAAGACTCTCCCTTATGGCTAAGGAGTAGCCACCCTGCACCCGCAGGCACCACCTTAGCATCGCGGTTTGCTGCATGTCCATCCTCCTGATCAAGACTGCCCAGCTCGACGAGACCCGGATTCCCTGGCATCTCTGACCTCTACCTGCATCATCAGCCCAGCTGAGATTCGTGGGTGTGACGAGACCTGAGGGACCGGCCATCTTCAAAACTGCACGACGCTTAACCAGCACGACCGCCGAGGGATCCTCGAGTGAGTGCTTTGGGGTTTGAGAAGCCCTAACCCTGAGCAGCTCCAGCACCGAAGTCCAGCCCCCCAGCATCCACGAGATCTGCGTGGGGCCCTTCTGCTCTTTGCTGCTCACCGCGTTGTCCGGTCACTTGCCTGCTGGCTAGTGGCCCTCCTGACGACGTACCACAATGATTACACCGCTGGTCTGGTTGCTGCAGACTGGCCCTTGCTCCCCTCCAAAAGAGGAGCACCCCGGACCCTCCTGGTCCACTCCAGACGCCATCTTGACTCCACCGCGTGGGCTTGCCTTTGCCAAGGCTTGTTGCTCCAATCCTGGTTCCAGCATCGCCGACAGCATACACCTTCGTGGGACAGCTCGCACCTCCAGCCTGGTCGCTGACAACGCCTCCTGGTCCGAGGGACAGCAGAGTCCAGCGTCGCCCACTCACCTGGTCGAGGTGACTTCATCCGGTGCCATCCTGGTGCCCACACAATCACTGGCTAGTGATTAAGAACTGAGGGGCATATTATCAAGGACAGGCGATACATTATCCCCGCATTTATCGGCAGGAAACTGCCGATAAAGCCGCGATAATGGCCTTGATAATATGCTCTATGAATTCCAATCGATGCCCATGTTAGATGTGCTCACATCGAACATGGGCTTCGATTGGAATTCATAGAGCATATTATCAAGGCCATTATCGCCGCTTTATCGGCAGTTTCGTGCCGATAAAAGCGGCGATAATGTATAGCCTGTCCTTGATAATACGCCCCTGAGTCCCCTCTGCTTTCAGGTCATCTCCATCACCGATCCAGGCTTGGATCACTCCGAACATCTTCACTGGTTGCCTGCCAGCAACATCTTCTTTCAGGCTCCATAGACTACAACGAGGATTCCCGACGTCTTTTGAACCCTATGCAGCCGCGGCCCCTGGGCTAGGTAACCTGAGCATTTCGGTACTCCAACGTAGGTTCACTATCTAAGTGTCCAGATCCTTTTTCGTTTTCAGTCTAGCTAGTCGGATTCGTCCGGAAACAGTGACTTTAGAAATACTAGCCTCCATAGACTTTGTCCCGCATCCCGCGTGAGAGTGCACACTCTGCACCCGATCTCCCTAGGCCTCCTGCTCCTAACCTTAAAGTTCTGTAGTGTAGTCCTAGCGATCCTGAGGCCTCTGGATCTTGTTACTTACCTGCTAGTATTTCGCATTCCACTTTTAGTGTATATAGTTTTTCGTGCCCCTCGGGCATTTGTGTAAATTGTGCAACTTGAAGTATTTTCTTAAGAGTTTTGTATGGTGCTTAGCTCCCTGACTCAAAGAGTTCAGGGTAGACTTGTTATAAATATCCTTTATTTTTCATAAGAACTTGTGTGGTGTCCTTTCACTTGGTGTTCAAGGGGTATATGTGATGGTATAACAGCTGGCTTAACACGCCCTCTAGAGTTTAGCCTAAAGACTGCTCTTGTCCATGCTACTAGGATAGCTGGTCTATAAGGTTGACTTACAAACAATCATTAATAAGGGTCGTTTGGTATGATACACAGTGATCACTAGAATAGTGAGCACTATATATCAGGCCAACTTCTCACACAAGGTTCAAGACTAGGGCCGCCCTAGTTTTTTTGGAGGGTTCAGTACCAGATACTTAGTCGTGTCTGAGTTTATTACAAGCCCTCTCAGGGTATGAAATTATCTAGGAGGCTCTGGAGGCCCATAGGAGACTTAGAGATGAGGAGGGTATCGTCAGCGAATAGGAGAGTTGAAATTTGTTTGCCCGCCAGGGATGGTGCATCAGATGGAACTCTCTGCAAGCGCTCCACCACACCGTTCACATATAGTGAAAAAAGAGTGGGAGCAAGGACACATCCCTGGCGGACACCCCTATTCACTGGAATTCTGCTGGTTTTCTGCTTGTGTGAGCCCCGCCTCACTTGTGCAAAGTTTCCATCATGGAGCCTCACTAGTATTATTAGAATGATCGGGGGGATCCCCATTTCAGACAGTACTCCCCATAAACGTTCCCGGGGCACCAGGTCAAAAGCAGTCTTTAGATCGATAAATGCGAGGTAAAGACTGCCCTTGTCTATGAGAACCACCTTCCAATAGATGAGTAACAATCTAAATACCTGTTCTATGGCCTCTCCCTGTAAGCGGGGGTACTGCTGGTAAAAAATAGGTAGTATAGCCGACCTTATGATGGGGCACCATACTCTAAGTTTCCTGGAAAATACAAATCCTATGAGACTCAACCAGAATATTCCAATCGGGCAGATCTAATTTCTTTGAAATGCCGGCTATGTTCCAGCTAAGAATCTTTAAGCTGTGATCAGCTGCAGTTAGATCCTGCGATATATGTGTTGGCGCTAAGTACACACTATCTTGAGTCGCAGTGGACGCGGGTATCAGGGGTAGCGACTTGAGGCAATAGCCTGCAACCTGGGAATATTTATCGGCCAGGAAGATTGTTCTGATGAGGTCGGGCTGGTTTCGTGAGATTCAACATGAGAGGCCTGGGTGCCGTTTATTTCCTCCCCAATTTCGGTCTCATGGCGTTGTCCACCACCCTCACAGCTCCCACTCATGCTCTGAATAACTGTTAATTTGGACGCTAGCCTGTTCTTACAGCTAGCAGCTATAACTGGAGAAACACTATTAGAAGTATGTGGGTACCCTTGCTGCTCTTCAGTCATCCTACTGACAGTAGTCCAGGTCCTATCATCTGCATATACCGCCGAGATAGGGGGACAGAATTCTCCATGTCAGTATGCATTTTCTATCCCATAAAAATCTGGGCATATGTTAAGGACAGGAGCTGTGAGATTGGTGTGAGTAGCCCCACCTTGCAACCCTCCCCATGAAGGATAATGGGGGTTCTATGTGTGTTGCGAGTAGGCGGATTGCGAATGGAAGTGGCTCAGATCATAGGTGCCGATTCCATTCCAATCTTGACCATACTGTTGATTACATATAAACCTCGCAACACGTGCATCCCTAAAATTCACAAGGATACAGTCCCCAGAAGTGTCCTTAGTCCTGTTGCCAACCCAGTTAACCCTTCTTACAAAAAGAACCTGACCATCCAATTGGCTCGGGAGCGGTCTATTCTTGTTCAGCCAATATGTAGTTTTGCTTTTAAGTTCATGATAGGATTCAGTTTTGCCGGCCTTAAGCTGTGGAAATCCAGTTAATACCACTACGTAAGGTAGGCATTCGGGAGGCAAGTTAATGTGGCTTAAGTTATGCTCAACTGGGTTGAAGAACAGAATAAATGATGGACCCTTTTTAGAAACAGCACCTGACTGGCTATTCCCCGGTAAAGTTCTTTAACCCCTAAGTTAAACAAGGGGGTTGCGTGCACACTGGATGGCACCCATCATCACCGTGCCTCTTTCCTAGGGAATTTCAATGCAAAACAGACAACCGCAAAGGTGCACCACAAGACATGAAACATTAAGTGCAGATGGTATTAAAGCACAATGAGGAGAAATATCTCAGAGATGTTGAGGTTCTTCTTATATTCTTTATTTTCGATAAGTAGTAAAACACATACAGCCGACGCGTTTCGTCCCAAACTGGGACTTCTTCAGGGCTGTCGGTAAAAAATATATATACATACAATCAGTTTCTATGTACAATGATCAACTTTTAATCTAAAAACATTTACATCAACAAAACATTCTAAAAACATTGTTGCGACAGACGTGGAGCTTAAACCATGACTATGGTATTTAAGGTGTTGGCCCACATACAATCTATCCGCAGGGTAATACACATGGGCCTGGGGGTATGTACAAGTGTATAAACATTATATACAGTTGGAAAACAACACCTGTGATTACATCTAACAGGAAACAAATATATACAAGCGGCCTGTTTGTCTGACCATGTTGCTAGGAAAGAATTAGACTGAGGGAAAACCTGATTAGGGTAGAGCAGGACGTGAACAAACAATCCTATGGGGGTATTGAGGCTTTCTGTAGTTTGATTATACATAAAGCAGGGTGGGTCATGTAGTGAGAGCAGGTCACTAAGTGAATTTAACATCCAATTACACCTAGTGTCGAATGTCAGTATTACACAGAATCCAATGCCCATTTACCTTATAATTAGTGGGACGTCGCTTGTGGGGAAAGAGTGTAAAAGGAACCGGGATCCAGAAGATAACTTCCCGGCTACTGTAATCCTTAACTTTATTGATTCGTTCAAAGGTGCAAATAATAAGCATGGACCTTAAACGAAAATGAGAAAGGCAAAATTCTTACTGTCCAGAGATATTACAGTATATTGTCTGACAGTCATATAGCTTAGTTAGCAATGGTTAGTGAGAGTTGCAACAGGGTGCATTAGGCTCTCTGTCAAAAAAAAAAAAGTTTTCAGTTTATTTGAGTAATCTCTACTTACTATAAGTATAATAAAGGCCAATGTGAGTATTGGTTCCTCAAAGTTCCTTGATGATGAAGAAGAAATTCCCTCCTCAATAGTGTGACTAACTCATACCGTATACTGAAAGACATAAAGAGTGGAAAGAAGGCTAATCCTCTATGCAATAACATTTTATAAAAGAGCGCTATCTGTATGCAAAGTAGTTTAGCCAAAACTAGGCATTCAAAGGTGCGAGTTTTTGGTTTACCTGAGTCAGATCTAGGACTTGAGGTGGACTGGAGGTCCTATTAGTCCAGGGGAGGAAGGTGTGGGCACTGTGTACCAGTTGGCCTGTAGAGAGGTAAGAAGATTGCCGTTTTGTGGTCAAGTATAACTGCACAGGTTGTAGACAACATACCTTTCTATGTGGATATGTGTAGTAATAGATATGGTATAGTATAGGGGTGACCATTATAAGCGTGTTGAGAAAAATATAGTACCCCACGATATGTAAGTATACTATCCCAAAAAATATTGAGAAGCAGCCTGTTCTTATTTTGAAAAACGGGGTCATCAAAAAGAAGATCTAAAAAAGATGTTAAAAATATATAAAGTGGACCTGTGGTTAGAAATAGAGCGCCCCTTCGTTAGCATGTTGCAGTGGGCAACAAAAGCTCCAGGACCAAATTACATACCCAGCCGAAAGCGATCCAGACTGGGACACCCGCTAAGGACCTATACTATCAATGGAACTAGCATGGGAGAAGTACCAGAAGTGGAAAGGCATTCTAGCTCACCGTTTTAGATCAAGCGGCCGGCGTCCATCCACAGCCTCCGTCCCGGTAGATACACCCGCAGCGACGTCGTGTACAAGTGATAAGGGGCTACCCTGTTACTTATATAGCAGGGTTAAGTGAGTTAAAGGTCCGCACCTGTTGTATTTCCCGCCAGCGCGTCTGTACCGGCGCGCTGGTCCTTGGTAAAAATCAAGGACCAAACGTGTAAGCGGGGCCGCCATCTTGGAATGTCTAATAGAGGTATTTAAGTGTATATCTCTCCATGCCATATTCGCGATATTCCTTGAGAATTGCGTCCTCCGTAATGACCAGAGGAGTTGGTTATTGACTGTGAATAACCACAAGTTATATAAGAACTATGCCCCAAATTGCCGATAAAAGAGCATAAATAAATTGAGCTAAGAAAAACTTACGGACGGAAAGGAGAAATATGGAGGTGAAGTCTGATTTGGTTCGTGGTTTATGTCCATCTGGTAGTGGCGGCCATATTGGAGCGTCTAGAGGCATCGTGTGTAATGTACAGCTACGAGCCCTGTCCGCCATGGGTGCTTAATTCCGAAGCCAAATGCATTACGTTCGGATCGGAAACTAAATTGTGAGGAACGGGATGAAAATCCAATATTAATTGCTGTGGAACATGGGCATGTTGCAATTGGTAGACCTGACAACTGGTGCAAAGTGAAAACACTATGGCGTCAAAACGGCGGACATCTTTGCCATTGTAACAGCACTGGAGATGGCAAATAGATAATGCTATACCCGTTATGTTAACACGGCGGACATCTTTGCCATTGTATCAGCATGGGCGATGGCAATTGGAAAATGCTATGTCTGTAACCTAGCCGTGCTATGATGAAGCCCGAGAGGGAACATATATGGCATGTAGGTATGTTAAAGTCTCCTGTGCCCATCTTGGGATTGGGTACATCCGAACCAAGTGAGTAGATTATAAATTCTTTCGCCTGCTCAGCTTAAGGCCCTAAGGCCCGGGTAAGTAAGGGGCGTCTAATTAACGTGAGAATCGCGCAAATGTGACCTGAGGGGAGCAAAGGAACAGGTGAGTGAGAAGATGATGTGCAGCAGAGTTCATGTCCTTGTGGGCCATTGAAAGGAGCAACAGAGGTACAATGTGCTTTACAGAGACAGTGGATATTTACATGAACAGCTTACCTTATTTACATTGGGATAATCCCAAGTTTTTGTCAAGTTGTGAAGGAATGTCATCCTGAGTAAGCTTTAAAGCATGGTAGTCAACTAGAGCAGAACTGAGTAAACTTAGCAACCTAAATGAGGACCTAAACTTGGTGGAAAACCAGGGCAGAACCGGGAACAATCAAGTTATGCGGGTTAGACCAGAAAATAATGTAGCTCATCCTCGGTATTGTGGCCGAGTTCTATACATCGTAGTCTACATATCCAGCCCGCCTCCCGTTGTCTTAATGAAAGTTCTCTATTACCACCCCTTGGGTGGATTGGTTGATGGTCAATGCCCATGAACCACATATCGTCTGTGTCTTTATGGCATTCCTGCATGTGAAACGTCATGG
This sequence comes from Lissotriton vulgaris, assembly GCF_964263255.1. Classification (NCBI taxonomy): domain Eukaryota; kingdom Metazoa; phylum Chordata; class Amphibia; order Caudata; family Salamandridae; genus Lissotriton; species Lissotriton vulgaris. The sequence continues at coordinate 770,641,076 of NC_141685.1, read as the reverse complement.
GATATCTCATATCCCCATTGCGTCTCGCACGGACGTGTTCTTGAATGCGGATTTTTAAAGCTCTATTGGTGCTACCTACATAAATCTTGTTGCAGCCGCATCCCAAGATATAAACAACATATTTAGTGTTGCAGTTGATCAGATGGTCTATTATGTAGGTTTTGTTAGTGTTGAAACGGAATTCCTTAGTTCTGTTTAGACCCAGTGCACACATGTTACACTCGCTGCATGTGAAGAAGCCTTTGGCGGAGGTGGTTAACCAGTTGGTACGTTTTTTGGATTCTATGTAACTGGGGCAAAGGATATTGCGGAGATTTCTTCCTCTCCTATAGCATATTTTGGGGGTCTTGGTAATTGAGTCCTGTAGGCTCGGTATATCCGCAATCAAATGCCAATGTTTTCTTAAGATGTTAAAAACACTGCTGCTTTGATCTGAGTACTGAGTGTTAAATGAAAGGGGTCTGCTGGTGTTCGTTGGCCTATTTTTGGGTGCCAAGGTGCTTGCTCTTGTTATTTTTTGGACTTTGTTATTAGCTTTGTCAAGGGTCTTTCTGGGGTAGCCCCTTTCGAGGAATCGTTTCTCTGTTTCCTGAATGTTCTGTTGAAACGAGTCCTCCGTGCTGCAATTGCGGCGCATCCTAATCATTTCCCCATAGGGGATATTCTCGATAACATGTCGGGGATGCGCACTCTCATAATGTAAAATACTGTTGCAGGCTGTCGCCTTGCGATGCGTGCAGCTTTGGATCTTATTGTCCTCTACAAATAGTTTCACATCCAGAAAGTCGATTGTTCTCTGATCATGTGTCATTGTAAAGCGAACATTGAACGGATTATCGTTGAGGTAGCCAAAGTAATCCCAAAGGTCCGGGGTAGGTCCATCCCAAATCATGATCACATCATCGATGTACCTACCCCAGAAAATTATGTTGTTCATCCATGCGGCTGCGTGGCGACCCCATGCATGCTCCCGCTCAAACCAGCCCATGAAAAGGCCGGCGTAAGCGGGAGCAAATTTTGAACCCATGGCGGTTCCTTGTATTTGGTGGTACCATGTCGAATCATGTAAAAAGTAGTTTTTTGATAGTATGATTTCTGTCATCTCAAGAAGGACACCGTTGTGTAACATGTGGTCTGCTGAGCGCTTGTCCAAAAAGGTTTCCAGAGCCCTTATTCCAAATTCCTTTTTGATACAGGTGTAAAGCCCTACTACGTCGAGGGTAACTAAGTGTAGGGTATCTGTCCAGGAGAAGCCCTCCAATTTGCCCAGTATGTCTTTAGTGTCCTTCAAATAGGCCGGAAGGTTTTGTACCATGGGCTGGATGAAGGTGTCCACATACTCAGATAGTCTCTCCGTGGGTGAGTTCACTCCGGAAATGATGGGGCGGCCAGGTGGAAAGGGGCCCCCCTTGTGAATTTTGGGGAGTATATATATACAGGGATAAGAGGGAGTTGTTACTGTGAGGTATTGGCACTCCTCAACGCTAAGTAAGCCTATCTCACGCCATTCTGTAAGCCTCATGTTTATATGCGATGTGAGTGCTTCAATAGGGTTGTGACCAAGTCTGGTGTAACAGGTGGAGTCAGAGAGCTGACGGGAAATCTCATTCATGTAATCCCCCTTGTTCATGATGATGACGTTTCCCCTTTTATCCGCTTCACGGATGACAATTGTTTCATCTGACTGGAGTCTTTTTAAAGCTTCTGACTCTGTGCGTGTGAGATTATATTTGGACGGGGGAGGACGTTTAGGATTTTCAAACATTTGATGGAACGAATGACTAACTTTTTCTCGAAAGATTTCAATATTTGGGTGAGTGCCCGTGGGGGTGAATTTAGATCTTGGTTTCAATCCACTTTCGATATGTACATCCTCAACAATGCTCAACTGGGTTTTCCATACCGGTCTTTTGTCCTATTACAGGTAGATCCTTACAGTGCCTGTTTGTTTTACTTTGGCTATTAGTCCTTTTGTCCCTTTAGCTAGAGTTGAGTTAGTGGATTTTCTACCTTGCTGGGCGTTATGGGTTAGAGTATCCGTTGCTACTGAGGTAGTTCCGGATAGTGACCCTGAGGTTGCAGCAATGGGTGGGGATACCAGCACAAGTGAAGGTGTGGGATCTTTCGAGGGGTTTTGTTTCGTTTTAGGGCCATCCTGTCTATTTCTGGAGTGTAATTTTATTAGGGTCTTTAGGGGAAAAAGTTATCGAGTGTGGCTTGTTCAAATCTCTCCAACCTCTCAGATAATACTTTTACCTTCTCAAGTAGCGGGAGTATGAGCGATTTAGCAATTTGCTCTATCTGGGCAATAAGGGGAGTCTGTGGTATGGGGCCTATAGATGGGAATAGGTTTGGGTTGGGGGTTACCAGCTCTATCGAGTTTCGGGGGACCAAGCTACCGGCAGATGATTCATCCCTTAATGATAAAGGTAGAGAATTCACTGACTTCCCCGGGCCTATTGTTTTCTCAGTTACCTTATGTGTTCTTATTTTGTTTTTGTTTTTAGAGGATTTTGGGCGTCCCCCCTTCTGACCACTACCATTTCTTTTTCTTTTAGCAGGAGCTATTTTAGTCCCTGCGCTGTTCACTGTATCTAATTGCACTAAGATACCCAGGAGGGGCATTATGTTGCTGATGCATGCAGGTTCCCTGTTTAGAATAGCCACCTGTGGTGAAATCGGGAGATCAGTCTGGGTTAGAGGTCCCTGTGCTACGGATCGCTCGGGGTTAACCCCTGGACTACACAAACTAACCAGTGCATTGCCGGTTGTGTCTCTTTCGGTGCGCTCATCTGTGTTGACAGGGAAGGCGACCAGTGCTAATGGCCCTAAGGAAGAACGCTTACGATTCAGTGGTTCAATGGAGAGGCGTAGCTCATTAATAGCGATTTCGTGTTCGAGAACCGAGTAGGCTCGAGTGATAAACTGATCTAATGTGCCACTAACACCCCCCCACCCTCCCCTCTCCTGACCGTGTAGTCATTGGCATATACAGATTTTGTACTCTGGTAATACAACAGCCCCTGTGATACAATGTTGGAGAAGTTATACAACAGTGTAAGGGAAGCCTTACTGAGACAGAAGCAGTAGGGGTGAAGTTAGGGGAGTGGCCCAGCCCCCTCCGGCCCCTGAAGGACGCAGACCGTCCCGCCCTTGTCCCGGGCTTAGCCTGGCGCGGCCCCCCGATGCGGGGCGGTGCTCGATTTTAAAAGCCTCCAGGCGCGGGAAAGGCGATGGTGGCTTCTACTGCGAAAGAGCCTGCGGGTTATGGTCCCCCTCCGCACTGCAGCCGCGAAAGAATGGAGGCGGCGGGAGGGAGACGGCCAGCGGCAAGGGCAGGCAGCAAGGTCAGTGTCCAAATGCCCCAATCAATCAAAGTCAGACGCCCCCACAGGTAGTAGTACTTCAATAAACACAAAAGAGTGGGCGCAGACTAGTAAATACAATCCCGACCAGCTGCCCACTCAGGTTACTTAGAACAACTTATCGAAGAGGGCTGGGATTCCACCAGCACACACAAAAATCTAGGAAATGTTAGCCTCTGGCTCAGAGCACATGAAAACTAGGTAAGTGCATCTTATCTGGATAGTCACGTACTTGATACCTTAAACCGTTTCCCTACAAATGACTTCTTTGCAGGCGGAACGAAAAGGAGAGCTTTTCCGGCACAGATATGAAAAGCCCTCGGCAATGAGAGCGTGGGCTCTGGTTCCCCTGATACTCTGGGGAGGAATCTGAGCGCCGCAGCGGTATCCACAGAGGTCACGGTCTTCCGACCTCCATTGCGGGAAGGAAAGCGTCTGCTTCCCTGCCAAACTAAGAAAATTATAATACGGCTCCTCGTTGGAATGACTGCATGTGCGATGCCGGCCTTGCTGAAACTAATGAAAAAAATGGCTTCTCGCTGTGAAAGCAATATCCGTGATTCCGGCCAGGACGGGAACGGAGAAGAATACGGGATCCTCAGCGGGAAAGAAAGCGTCCGCGCTTCCCCATAGGAACAAACAGTCACAGCTGCAACACTTCCTCTCAGAACGGAATACCTCTTTTGGGTATCTCTGAACAGCAACCTGTACTGTTCAGTGGTTAGGCCAAACCCATCTATCAGAGCACTCTTCAGGACATTGTAGTTGTCAGGATCCTCTTCTCTAACAGTGAGGAGCTTGTCTCTTCCTTTGTCTGCAAAGGTGAGCCACAAGATTGCTGCCCACTGACTTTGGGGTACCTGCTGTACTTTGCAAGCCCTCTCCAAAGCAGTTATCCACTTGAGGATGTCATCCCCAATCTTTATAGGGAGGGACAATCTTGTTCAGGTTTCTATGGTCATGAGACCTTTCCCTACCACTAGGGTTGTTGCTGCCACCAGTGGGCTCTAGCCCACACAATTTCTTCTCTCTCAAGAGCCAGGGCCTCTTTGGCAAGGGCAATTTCTTGCCTCTTGATCCTAAGCTTGGCTGCTCTAATCCTAGCTTTATGCTCTCTTCTATGAGGTGAAGTCATTCTCCTTTGAGCAGAGGCATTGGACCCTACCGATGAGTCAGAATGCCCAGATTCACTGGAAAGGGATCTGGGCCTTCTGTGCACATCATTAAGCCTACGTGGAGGAATGGAGGGATGCCTTCCTAGGCCACCTCCACCCTTAGGTAGTCATGTGTAGAGGTTAGGTTCCTTACCCTCATCCTGATCTACATCCTCATCATCTGCAGAGACCAGTGGGGCATCCCCATGGTTACTCTCTTCTGATGAAGGATGGCCCCCCTCCCTGCTACCATGTGCTTCTGGGTCTGATGCTTTTTCTAAGTCATTTGCCACTGACAGCTCTATCATGTGTTGGGTGGTTGGACTCTGTCCATGTCTTAATTTTCTGACTACACACAAGCTTCCAGTTCCTGAAATGTGAAGGTGTCATACTTAGTTGTCTGCAAGTTGCTGACATCTGGCAGAGAGGCACTACCTCCTGCTCTTAAAGAAATGGATAGTGTGGTGTGGTGTGTGCACCTACCTACACTACTTGTTTTCCCACTAGAACCTCTCTGGGAGTTGTAGTCAGGGTGTGTTAAGCCCTTATTACCTACAACTGCTAAGTTCAGTAGAACTTATGTATATAAGACTTGATTCATATGTACCTACAGGTACCTTGATATGATCTTTCAAATGATATTCTCAAGATTATTTGGTAAAACAATGCAAGCTCTTATGCCAACCGCTGCAGACCAATGTGAGCAGTTAGCCTGGCATATGATGTCCACTAATTCTAGTGGGCACCTTGCACCAGTCTAATCGACCCTTATTGATGGTGGTTGTAAAGTCAACCTTATAGAAAGCTATCCTAGTGGTAGCATAGACCAGCAGTCATCAGGATAAGACTTCAGAGAGCGTATTAAGCAAGTTGTTTTACCAATTATAATCCCTTGAGTACCAAATGAAAGGACACCACACAAGGTATATATCAAATATATATGTATTTATTCTAAACACAACCCCTCTGCACTCTTTATGAGGTCAGAGGTAAAAGTACAATACAAGTTACTCAATTACTATACGATAAGTTGCACAGTATATGTTATGCCCTAGGGACCTCACAAACCATATACTAAAATAGTGGTATAAAAACCACAAGAGAATTAGAAAGCAGGCCTGGGGCCTGCGGAATCGCTGGGGCTACTCTAAACAACCAAAGATTAGGAAGTAGGAGGCCCACGGGAGCCGCGTGCAGTGTCTAAACACAGGCGCAGGTTACCATTGACTTTCTATGGGAAACGTAGAAGTTACAAATATACAATTTAAGGACACTTCCGGATGGACTACGATGGAACCCTTTTAAACTAAGACACTTCGAGAGTCAAGACCCACGCGAGCACCGGAGTACTCGTGTTACCTCACCCAAGGAAGCCGGGTGCATAGGTGTCTTTTCGTGTCAGGTTTCGTCGTTTTTTTCAATGGAGAGCTGCAAAGAAGTGCTGCAGGCGACCAGAGGAAAAGTGTCTGGGTGGATCCAAGGGAGGATCGAATATCTGTAGAACCTGAAAGGAAAAGGGACAGAGTCTAGATCACTTGCCGGTTACCAGGGCAGCAATAGAAAGATGCCACCAGATGACGGGTGATTTCAGGTGAAGATGTGAAGTTTGTCTCTTCAGCCACGAGGACCAGGAGGCGTCGACGACGACCAGGAGCTGGATTCGAGCTGTCCCACAAAAGATTTAGTTGACTGCGGTGTCGGTATCTGGATTGGACCCAACACGCCTTGGCAAACGCAACCCACGCAGGATGTCCAGATTGGCTTCGGAGCAGACCAGAAAAGTCTGAGGAACTTCTCCTTTGTAGGGAAGTTGGAGCAAGCCTGGAGCAAGCAGGAAAGCAAGTTAGATTCAAAATGGAGTCTTCCAGGGGCTCACTAGCCAACGGACTAGGAACAGTCAAGACGCGTCGAGCTGAAATGAAAAAGCGGGGCCCATGGGTCACTCGTGGATTGGGGGCCTCAGAGGTTCGGTGCAAATGGTGCTCGGGTCTGGGGCTTCCAGCACCCCAATGCACAACTTCGATTTACCTCGTGAAGTGAGTGCAGCTTGCAAAAAGCAAGATGTCCAGGAGTTCCAGTCCCACGTCTCTCGTGTCCGCCACTGGTCTCAGCTTTACTGTGAGCGAAGGTCGGGTCAGATACGTCTGGAAGTCCGTGTCCTGTGTTGCAGATTCTTCGGGATCCGGCGGGATCCTCAAAAATGCAGACCGGCAAAGTTGCCGTTGGTGCCTGTTTGAACAGGGTGGTCACTCCTTGACCACAAGGGAGATGTTTTCCGTCTTCCAGTCGAAATGAAATGTTGAAGGCCCAGGATTTATGTTCCAGAGTTTCGTGCAGGGTAATCTAAAGTCCTACAGACTGGGCTCCTATACTTATACTAAGTTTAGGGGCTGGACTACCCTTAAGGTCCCTCCTATGGGTGTACCTGGGAAGGGGGTGGTTACATCCCTTTCTCTTTGTCCAGTTTCGCGACAGAGCTGGGGCAGACTGCCCCAGCAACCAGTTTGAACTGGGAAATGCATGGAGCACCTAGTGTGCCCCAGGCAGTGTGTGGAAAGCATTCACTGAATGCAGCCCTCCCTGCCCCAAAATACTAAAGCCTGTCTGGGGAGGTTCTGGCACCTCCCTGGACAGGAAACCTATTGTCGAGGCCTCCCCTGCCGGAGTTTCGTCCAGCAACAGGAGGTCAGACTCGTGTCTGTGGCAGCAGCATCCATTGTGTGATGCTGAGGCTCTGTTTAACTTTAACCGGGTAAACCAGTAAATACGTGTCTTCTCTCTCTAGAAGGGTGGACTGCTACCTTACACAACATGTTTTGATAAAGCCAAACCAAAGTTGGCATTAACCGCGAGGATTATAATGCACTTAAGAGTATATGGTATGGCTATATCATAGAACAGCTATAAGGAGATGGTTTAGGTTTATTAAATTAGCACAGTTAATTAAAACCATTGCTATAGAGTGTCAACATAGCGCAGTTACCACAGTAAAAACAAAATCTAAGAAAACCATCAAGGTTTAAGTTCAATACATTTAACTAACAAGACAATCTTGTAGTTATCATTATAATCACATAACAGGATTCCAAAGCCTAGAATAAAATTAATTAGTACAGGAATACTAGAACAGGGGACGAAAAATGTCTGTGATAAGTTTTTGGGAGGGAGGAACTGGAAGAGCAGGGGCCAAGGAGGGTAAATAGAGATTGTCCAGGAGTGTCGCATATTTTCCAGTCCTTACAAGCACTTGAGTGTCTAAGGAAGTAAAGCAAAGGGCCGATGCCTCCCAACATGTTCTGATGCCCCATTTTAAAAATAAGGGTTTTAAAAGAAGTCTTCTGGGAGCGTCAAGAGCGGGACAACAGCACAGAAGATGCAACCATGATTTGGACCTGTAGTTGCACAGTCTGCAGGCCCCCTCCTCACTTGTTGGAGTCCATCGGTTGAAGGCAGTGGAGTGCAGACCTAGGAGACGCATGAACATTATGTTCTTCAGGGCCACTTGGTTCAGATTTTCCAGGAGGTAAGATTGAGGTAACCCAGGGAGGTATGAGATTTTCAAGGGAAGCAGGATAGTTGATGTTTTTAAAACCTGGGTGTCCATCAGATGGGAAATTTGTCTAACCTGCTTATTGATAACCTTTTTCCAGACTGTGTATGGAATAGTGTCTGCAGTTAGTAATGAATTATCGATGTCTAGCGTTCTTATGGCCTTTAGGATTTGACCAATCCACGGATTCCCAGGGCTGGCAAGAGTTTCTTTTAACCAGGCTTTTAGGGTGTTGTCTGCGGCTTTTAGTGTCCTTATAGAGTATTTCAGGGTATCAGCCTCACAGAAAATAGATTGTCTTTGAAGGCCCAGCTCCAGTCATAGTCTTGCCCTGTGGATGAAGTTCGGAAGGTGGAAGATATTTTTATAGATGGAAACTTGGGCGTGGTCGAGACTGGCCGAGCATGCGCCAGGGAAGGCCTGAAACCTATAGTTTAAGGCGGGGAGAAGAGTGGCTTTAATCACCTTCAGAATGGGTTCTGCAGAAGGACTACTCAGGGACTGGTTAAGTCGGATCAGAGAGTATGTTATTGCTCCAGCTCTCTTTTTCAAGGCTGCTAGGTGAGCTGATGGTATAGAGGACTCGCTAAACCAGACCCCCAGGTAATTCTATTTTGATGTTGTTTTAATCTTTGCGGGCCCAATGTTCCACCTTAAATTTTTCTTGTTCTTGCAACAGCCGAATATCAAACCCTTTGTCTTTTCCTGGATGATTTTTGGAGCGTTAGCAGTATTATATTTGTGGAGCGTGCTTAACCTTTTCGATGCTGATGACGGAACCGCTCCGTCATCAGCTGCGGTAGCGCTGTGCTGATGACGGAGCGGTTCCGTCATGGCCCGCTCGCCGCGCCTGCGCTGGGCGTTCCATTGAGCGGGCGGGCCATGACGGAACCGCTCCGTCATGAGCACAGCTCAACCGTGGCTGGTGACGGAGCAGCTCTGTCACCAGCATGGGCGCGCCGCGCGGCCGCCATGCCCCCTTAGCGCTGCAGCAGAATAGCCGCCGCAGCGAAGGTGTTAAAGCTCGTTGAAGGCCAGATTTTGCCTGGTCCATTATAACAATATCGTCGGCATATTGCAAAATGTGCAGGTTCGTTTTTGCAAGGCCCAGTTTTGGCGGAAGGAGATTGCTTTTCTCCAGGAATCTTCCCAGGTCGGCGGTGTAAAGGTTGAACAAGAGGGGGGCGAGAACGCAACCTTGCTTTAGGCCGTCTGAGGTTGGAATTTTTGTAGAGACTGTCTATGGGCCAGTTCTAACTCGTACCTATGTGTTCTTATGCAAGGAGATAAGGGCTCCTAGGAGACTCTGAGGGATCCCCCACTTGTCTAATTTCCTCCATAAGGTGTTGAGAGACACTTTATCAAAGGCAGCGCTGTAGTCTATAAAGCAGCAATAAAGAGGAAGGGCAGGATTCTCAACAGAATCAACACTTCTAGGAGTCTCTGAGACCATACACCGGCAAGCTGACAATGGGGAAAATGTGTTTTAAACAATGAATATTAGGTGCTCAATTGAAGAAACTTTAGTTAAATAAGTAGATGTTAATGATGTTTCTCTTGATCATTTGTAGTGACCCCCGAAGAAGGGCGTTGAGCCCGAAATGCATTGGGTTATGTCTATCAAATAAACACTGCCTTGAATGAATTTATGCTTCACGTCATGTTCTTGCACAAAGGTCCGGATGGGCGCGGCTAGAACAGTAGAAACTTGAAAATAAGCATACACACGGAGCGGGTGGATTCGAATGGAAGTAAGAGAAGAGTGAGATTTCGAGTGATTACAAAGCTGTAAGCATGAAGATAAATAACGATGAATAAATTGGAAACATTGTTGCCAAGGTGGCAATCCATGAGCTGTGCATATGCTTGGGACGATTGTTCGCCCCACTTTTGTTAATGGGGAAACCGTGGCACTCATCTTACTCGACCTCAGTGCCACGTTTGACACGGTTTCCCACACCATCCTCCTTAACACCTTGCAAGTTTGTGGTATTTCTGGGTCTGCCCTTGCATGGCTCGAAAGTTTCCTCAACGACAGAACTTTTCAAGTCTTCTCTTCCACATTTTCCTCAAAACCACATAACTCTCAATTTGGTGTTCCTCAAGGCTCGATTCTAAGCCCCTTATTGTTTAATTTGTACATCAGTCCCCTTGCTACTATAGCGGAACAAGCTGGGTTGACTATCTACTCATACGCTGACGACACCCAGCTTATCTACTCACTCTCCGCTAACGCACACTCTAACCCGTCCTCCCTTTGCTCCGGCCTTAACAACATTGCCAAATGGATGCATGAAAATAAACTTAAACTCAACGGGGGAAAGACTGAATTGCTTCTTTTTGGCAAAAATACTGCCCTATGGGGCCCCCACCATCGGCCGCCTCAGATGGGGCCTACACCCCTTCCCTCCAAAACTGCTCGCAATCTTGGCATCATCTTTGATGACCAAATGTCCATGAAACAACAAGCGGTTAGAGTTGCTGCCACCTGTTTTACTATCCTCAAGTGGCTTAGGAAGATTATATGGATGCTTCCTCAGGACACACAAAAGACCGTAGTCCAGGCTTTAATTACATCTAGATTGGACTACGGCAACATCTTGTACCTAGGAGCCTGTCAGAAAGTCACGAGGAAACTTCAGACAGTACAAAACGAAACGGTGAGGCTACTCTGCAAACTGCCTAACAAATCTTCCACCTCCACCGCTTTACGTAACCTTCACTGGCTCCCAATCAAAAGCCGTACTAAATTTAAAGCCATGTGTTATATGCACAGAATAAAATCAGGCAAAGCACCATCCTACCTGAGCACTCTTGTTCACCAATACTGTCCTTCCAGGGTCCTTCGCTCCTCAAGCCAATATAAGTTTCAGGTACCCAGGATTAATCAAGCAAGAATGGGTGGACGTTCTTTCTCATATCTTGCACCTTCCCTTTGGAATTCTCTCCCCCTTTATCTTCGTACAGACCCATGTCACCTCCAATTCCTTAGGAATTTGAAAACATGGTTGTTTAACCAATAAACTTCCTTTTAGGCCCGTTGTCTCCCTACTGTGTTCTCTCTCAACATGTCCTTAGCGCCGGGAAACCTCCGGGTAGCTGTGCGCTCTATAAATATAAATATAATAATAATAATAATAAGATGATTTTTTTGTGCTGCTTGTTGACTCCGGATAGCTAGAGTGGTGATGTTGTCTATTGTGGAGGCCGAGGATCGAAAACCAGTTTGAAAGTATGGTAGAATGTTATTTTCTGCTACCCATTTTTCTAGCGACCTGAGAAGACACCGGGCATATACCTTGGCCTCAAGGTCCAATAGGGCAATGAGTCGATACTTAGCTGGAAGAGAGGGATCTCCTTTCTTAAATATTGGGCATAAGATCGAGCCTGTCCATGAGTCTGGTAACCGATAGGTAGTAAACGCATTGATGTATAAGGGGACCAAAAGCTTAGCCCACTCTTCCAGCGCACATTTGAATACCACAGATGGAAGGCCGGTGGGCCCGGGAGCACCATAGTTTTTCATGGCTTTCAAATTGCTGAATCACATGCTGTGCCCAATCTTCTTCACGGACGGCGTTCCCTCTGTTCTTATTGGAGGAACAAAGCTTGTTTATGTGGTTCCAAAACTCTGTCAGGTTTTTTTCCTTTAACAGGGAAAATATTTTTATGGTTTAAATCTTTTATTGAGTTTTCACAAAAGATAAAACAACCAGACCACACTGTGTCAGGCATGTGTAGTACGGTAAGCTTCAATGCGATAATAGTAAGCCTGTAATTAGTTAGATGAAGGTGATCGGCATGGTAGGTCACATAGAACTCCCCCAAACAAACCAACAGTTCCCTCCCCCCCTCCCCGCCCCCTTTGTCCACAAGCAAAAGGATATCCCCATTAAGAAAAGGAAAGTCAATGTGCGAGAGTGGCATCAGCGCGTGGCTTCTGTTTGCGCTTAGGCGCCTTCTGATCTGGGACTGGGGTGTCCGCCAATCGGAGAAGGCGGAGGTACCGGGGGCAACTCAGTTCACAAAATTCCCCTGTGAGGAGAGTCAGGAATGGCCACCATAGCTCCGGGAATTCGTCCCCTCGACCAGCCTGTACCAGGGACAACTTCTCCATTCCAAGCACCATCCACAATCTGTGTAGCCAGCCTGTATGGGGTGGGGGCCTGTGTCGACCTCCAGTGTGCTAAAATGTTTTGCATAGCCGCCACTAATGCAATAGCGATCAGGCGGCCCCTCCGGGATTTCAAGGGATACATCAGGGCATTAGGCAGTCCCAGCAGGATGTACGCGGGGAATCGGGGGAGTTGGGTGTCTAAGTGTGAGTCTATGTCATCCACTATCGTGTCTCAATACCCCTGAATGCGGTCGCAGCTCCAGAGCAAATGTTCCAAGGTACCCATCTCCCCGCACCCTTTCCAGCAGCGATCACTGATGCAGGGATCAAACCGATGCAAACGCTCAGGCGTGTGATACTAGTAGGTGGCCACTTTAGTCAGAGTTTGTCAGCCCTGCATGGTATGCAGAATGCCGCGCTCTATGATAGATACTGTCCCATTCTTTGTGTGTGAGGGCCCTCCCCAGTTCCTGCTCCCACCGGCATCAGCCCGTGTTGTATGTGTAAGTGCTCGTGAGGAGGAGATGTGGATACAGGTATGAAATTAATTTCTTCTCCGAGGTGCGGGTGATCAGCCATTTTTCGCAGGGAGTTAGAAATCGCTGTGCTCCAGGGCGGACCTCAGGATGGAGTGCCCAATGGCGTAGCTGCATATAGGACAACCGGCTATCTTCCGGGATCCCGTAGTCCTCCTTCATCTGTGGAAAAGAGAGGATGCCATTCAAATTAAACAGATGCCCCAGAGCCCTACAAGGGGAGCACCACCAGGCCTCAAAAGCCTTAGGGTCCAGTCCCGGTGTAAAGTCGGGATTAGCAAATAGCGGTGTTAGAGGGGAGGGGAACAATGTTAACTCGTATTTGGTGACGACCCGATCCCACACCTCCATAACCGTGCATGTGATTAGGGACGTGTAGAGATTGGGTGGCCGATGGCGTCTGGGGAGAAAGGGAATCCCCTAAAGGGGCATGCCCGCTACTGCCTGGTCCTGGAAGAGCCATAGCTTCCCTGATTCCAGTTGATACCACTCCACTAAGCATCGAAGTTGTGTTGTGTTAAAATAAAGTTGGAGGTCCGGCAAATCGACGCCTCCATGGGCAGACGGGAGGGCTGCAATATCGTGCTTAAAGGGTGGGCGACGTCCCTGCCAAATGAAGCGTGCCAGGTCGGACTGCGTTTGCTGGATCCAGCCTTTCGGGGGCCTTAGGGGCAGGGTCTGGAACAGATAAAGTATCTGTGGCAAGAGCGTCATTTTCGTGGCGGCTAGCCAGGAGAGGGAGTGGCGTTTCCAGCGCCTGAGTTCTTCGCGGAGCTGTGTACGAAGTCTGGTGTAATTCGCCTCGACAGTAGCCTGGACAGTGGGACCTAGAAGGATCCCCAGATAGGGAACCGTGGTGCAGGACCATTGCACTGCATGGTCCTCTTGAACCTCTGCCAGCCTCTCCGGTGCCAGGGATACGTTGAGGGCAATCGATTTGTCCGTGTTGATTTTGAACCCGGAGGCGAGTGCAAAGTCATGGAGTTCAATAAAGAGCGCGCAAAGTGATTGGACCGTTTCAGTGAGAGACAGTAACACATCGTCCGCGTAGAGGCTAATTTTGTGTATGTCGCTCCCGAATGGAATGCCCTTAATAAGGGCGTGCTGCCGGATCACCTGCGCCAATGGTTCCATGTATAGGGCGAATAAGATAGGGTAAAGGGGGCATCCCTGACGGGTCCCCCTGCCAATTGGGAAGCGAGAGGAGGTGTGTCCGTAAACACGCATAGAGGCCGTAGGCTGCCTGTAGCAGTTTAGGATCCGAGTGCAGAGAACATCCCCCAGGCCGAAGTGACGCAGCACCAATTCTAGGTAGGGCCAGTGCACCCTATCAAACGCCTTCTCTGCATCGATGGTGAGGAGCATGCAATCTGGCCTCATACGTGAACCGGCCTCAATGAGGTGTAGTACTCTCCTAGTGTTGTCAATGGTTTGCCATTGCGGTATGAAGCCGGCCTGGTCCGGCTCCACCAGTTGTTGCATGTATGGTGCAAACCGACGTGCTAGTATTCCGGTGTATAATTTGAAATCTATGTTTAATAACGAGATTGGGCGGTAGGAACTACAGCAAGCTTTGTTCCTACTAGGTTTCGGTATGACCAAAATCGCGGCTTCTAAAAGGTCTGCGGGGATCGCGCATGGCTGAGAAAAGGAGTTAAAAAGATCACGCAGGATGGGTGCCACTTGGTGGCAAAACATTTTGTAAAAAGATGCGGGGTACCCATAGGGACCGGGAGATTTCCCAAGCTTCAAGCGCGAGATCCCCGACACCACCCCCTCCAAGCCTATGGGTCGGTCCAGGAACTCCCCCTGTGCCTGGGTTAGGGATGGGAGGCACGCCCCGTGTAGATAAGACTGACACGCCTGCAGATCGAGCGTGTCACTTGAGTAAAGGGATTTGTAGAATGACCCAAAGTTCTCCGCTATTGCAGCGTCGTCCGCGACTTCGCCCTGTTCCGTCCATATAGCCTGTACCCCGTCCCTCCGGCGTTGTTCACGCAGTTTGTTCGCTAGTAGCCATCCGTACCGGTCTCCCCCGGTGTAGTAGGTGTGCTGGACACGTAGGGCCGCGTATTCCGCTGCGTCCTGATCTAGTACAGCTAACATTTTCCGCTCGGTGCATAGTTGACACCAAGCCCGCGCAGCCCCTGTGCGCTAGTGTATTTGCTCCAGCTCAGACACCCTTTGTGCTATTTCGGCCCGCTTCTGCGCACGCTCACAGTTGTTGGCCGTGGCTATAGAGATAAATTCACCTTGTAGGACGGCTTTGAGGGCAGCCCACTGAGTGGCCCGCGTCGGGTCGGTGTTGTTATTGTGTGTCTGGAAATTCGTGATGGTGGTTCGAATGCAATCTACGATCGATCAATCAATCAATCAATCAATCATGACACTTGTATAGCGCGCTACTCAAGGGTCTCAAGGCGCTTGGGGTAGGGGTTCGCTACTGCTCGAACAGCCAGGTCTTCAGTTGCTTCCTGAAGGAGAGGTGGTCCTGGGTCAGCCGGAGGTGGATGGGGAGGGTGTTCCATGTCTTGGCCGCCAGGTAGGAGAAGGATCTGCCTCCGGTGGTGGCTCTTCGGATGCGTGGTACGGCGGCGAGGGCGAGGCTAGCAGACTGTAGCTGGCGGGTGGGCGTGTGGAAGGTCAGGCGGTCGTTGAGGTACTTGGGGACCAGGTCGTGGAGAGACTTGTGTGCGTGGGTGAGGAGCCTTAACGTGATCTTCTTGTTGACGGGGAGCCAGTGCAGGTCCCTCAGGTGGCCGGAGATGTGGTTGCGTTGGGGGATGTCCAGGATGAGTCGGGCGGAGGCGTTCTGGATGCCTTGGAGTCTTTTCTGTAGCTTGGCTGTGGTTCCGGCATAGAGGGTGTTTCCGTAGTCCAGTTGGCTGGTGACGAGGGCCTGGGTTACCGTCTTCCATCGGAAGATCTTGCGGAGCATGCGGAGGGTGTGAAAGCATGAAGAGGAGACGGCGTTGACTTGTCTGGTCATCGAGAGGGAGGAGTCCAGGATGAATCCCAGGTTGCGTGCGTGGTCTGTGGGCTTGGGGGCGGTGCCCAGGGCAGGGGGCCACCAGGAGTCATCCCAGGCGGAGGGTGATGGTCCCAGGATGAGGACTTCCGTCTTGTCTGAGTTCAGTTTCAGGCGGCTGTTCTTCATCCACTCTGCGACCTCTTTCATCCCTTCGTGGAGGCTGGTTCTGGCGGTGTCGGGGTCTCTGGTGAGGGAGAGGATCAGCTGGGTGTCGTCGGCGTATGAGATGATATTGAGGTTGTGTTGGCGTGCGATGGTGGCGAGAGGTCTCATGTAGACGTTGAAGAGGGTGGGGCTGAGTGATGATCCTTGCGGGACGCCGCAGATGACTTCAGTGGCCTCGGATCGAAACGGGGGGGGGGGGGAGGCGGACTCTCTGTGTTCTTCCGGCGAGGAACGAGATGATCCACTTCAGTGCCTTCTCTTGGATGCCGGTGTTGCTGAGGCGTTGGACTAGGGTGCGGTGGCAGACAGTGTCGAACACTGCGGAGAGGTCCAGGAGGATGAGTGCAGCTGTTTCCCCGTTGTCGAGCAGGGCTCGGATGTCGTCGGTGGCTGCGATGAGGGCGGTCTCGGTGCTGTGGTTGGCTCTGAAACCGCACTGCGAGGGGTCGAGAGATCCATTCGTCTCGAGGAAGGCGGCAAGTTGTCTGTTGGCGATCTTCTCTATGACATTGGCAGGAAAAGGGAGGAGCGAGATGGGGCGGAAGTTTTTGAGGTCGGTGGGGTCCGCTGTTGGTTTCGTCAGTAGGGCGCTGAGCTCGGCGTGCTTTCAGCTCTCCGGGAAGGTGGCGGTGTCGAAGGAGGTGTTGATGACGTCTCGGAGTTGGGGTGCGATGGTGGAGTCGGCCTTGTTGAAGAAGTGGTGGGGGCAGGGGTCAGTCGGGGATCCGGAGTGGATGATGTTCATCGCGCGGGCTCTGTCTTCGGTGGTCACCGTGGTCCAGGTGCGGAGGGTGGCGGTGGGGTGCGTTGGTTCGACGGTTGGGTGCGTGGATGGTGCGCCAAAGCTGTTGTGGATGTCAGCAATCTTGCGGTGGAAGAATGAGGCGAGGGAGTCGCAGAGATCTTGTGAAGGGGTGATGTCGATGTTGCCGGTGCTGGGGTTGGAGAACTCCTTGACGATGCTGAAGAGTTCCTTGCTGTCGTGGGCGTTGTTGTCCAGTCGATCCTTTAGTGATTTCTTCTTGGTGGTGCGGATGAGCTGGTGGTGCTTGCGGGTCGCGTGTTTGAGGGCGGTCATGTTGTCAGTGGTCCGGTCGCTGAGCCAGGCTTTCTCGAGGGTGCGGCAGGTCTTCTTGGAGTCCTTGAGTTCGTCGGTGAACCAGGGGTCCTTCTTGCTTCTGGGTTTGCTGGGAGGGTTCTTCAGTGGTGTGAGGTCGTCGGCGCAGGCGGTAAGCCACTGCGTGAAGTTGTGGGCTGCTTCGTTGGGGTCCGGTGTGCGAGCCGGTGGGTTTTGGCTGAGAGAGGTGGTGAGCTGGTCGGCGGTGATCTTGCTCCAGCTTCTGTGAGGGATCTGTTGCGGGTGGTGGTGGATGATGGTTTTTCTGAAGCTGAAGTGGACGCAGCTGTGGTCGGTCCAGTGAAGTCCGATGGAGTGGCTGAAGGCGATGTGCTTGCTATGATCGATGGGGCGTGGAGAAGGTTCTCCCTAAGACACCATTGTCGTTGTGGGAGTGGAGTGGCCGGGAAGCGGAACGTGGCTACCATTGGGGAGTGATCCGACAGTGAGGCTGGCAAAATTTCTACTTCCCGCGCCACCATCTCAGAGGTGCAGAGAAAGTAGTCAAGCCTGGCATAGGACTTATGGGCCCCTGAATGGTATGTGTAGGCAGTGCTACGTGGGCGTATGTGTCGCCACAGATCTGTGAGGCCTAGATCTCGAAGGTGTGCATGGCCAGACCTAGAGGGGGCACCCTCCTGGACTGACCGTTGGCAGGAGCGATCAGCTATGTTATGGAAAACGAGGTTAAGGTCACCCCCAGGTAGCAGGTGTCGGTCAGTGTTGGCGGTAGCAGTCGCTCATTGAGTGCGTAGATCGAGCCTACCAGTAGTGTCAGCCCGCTATCAGAAAGCGATACACTAATAGTCGCCCTTTTATCTCCGCCTCCCGCTGTAGGACCCTACCGGTGAAAGATTTGGAAACCAATATTGCCACCCGGCCACCTTTTTGGAGGAGGATGAGAAAAGTTGCGTGGGAAAGGCCCGTTTTCGAAGATGGTGTTGGTCTTTATGCAACAAGTGAGTCTCCTGGAGGAGGCAAATGTCAGTTGAGGAGTGCTCCAGAAGGGAGAGGACTGCTAGATGCTTAATTGGATTATTGAGCCCACGCACATTGAGTGAAACGACCTTAAGGCTGCAGAGCGTCACAGTCCGTTTGGGCGGATTCCAGGCTGCTGTGTGGCGTGTGAGAACTTAACAAAAAGGGAAGAAAAAGTGGACAAAGGGAAGCCCCCTCTCCCCAACAGCCCCCTCTCCCCGAACGTCCCCTGCCTCCCCTCCCCCAAGCCCCCCAACTCCAACGCCCCCTCCCACCGTGCCCCCCCCCACCCCGTGCAGTACCCCAACTGTTAAGCATAGTCCCAGTCCTGCCTTCCTGCCGTGCAGGTCTGTGGTGCATAACCTGTGTGGACGTCCATCCACATCGCTCCCCGAGGCGTCCCCAACGCCTCCCCCTGGACCTGCAGGTTGACTGATGCTGAAGGTTTCTCCCCCCGGAGGCAAATCATTCCACCAGAGCGGTGTCTTTGGCCACCTCCTGGACGGCGTTGTCCATTTCCATCTTGATGGTGTGCGCATTGGGCCTTGAACTTGTTCCAGACGACCGTCGCCAAACAATCTGCTGCCACCCATCCCTAGATGGCCGTTTAGGAGGCTCCGGTGATGCGTTCTCTTCAGTCCGGGTGATGCCCAACAAAGAGCATGTTTCTTGAAGGGAACGGAGCTGATGTAGGGCGCCGTTCCACTGGAAGATCAGGCGGAAGGGGTGACCCCAGGCGTATGGAATCTCCTTGCTTCTCAAAAAGGCGGTCGCCATCTTAAAGGCCTTCCATTTTTGGAGTGTGATTGCTGACAGATCCTGGTAGAGGGACACCGGGTGGCCCCGGAACTTCAGGGGCTGCTGTCGCCGCGCCTCCCTGAGGATGCGCTCCTTGAGAGGGTAGTCTGGTAGGAACGCCAGTATGTCCGGAGGTGGCGCCGAAGTCCGCTGTGGTAGACCAACTCTGTGAGCTCTGTCTATTCGGGTGCAAAAGTCTGCAGGCTCGCCCAGGATGTCTCGGAAGAGGGTTTGTAGGTACTCCATAATGTCCGTGCCCTTTTCTTCAGATGGAACACCTCGGTCCCAGATGTTGTTCCGCCGGGACCTATTTTCCAAATCCTCGGCGTGGGCCTGGAGGTAGACTTGTTGTTCCTTCAGCCGCACCACCTCTTGTTGTAGCTGCTCCACTTCTCCGTCCCTCACACGCCCTGATTCTTCTATGGTGGACACCCTCTCACCAAGGCCGTTGACTTCTCTCCTGATCTCTCGGACTTCCCCCGCGACTTCTTGCTTCAAAGTGTGAAAGTCCTCACGAAGCGAGTTGAAAAGAGCCTCCAGGACGGATCTGGTGATGGGTACTTCCCCTTCGGTGGCCTCTTGGTGGGGCTTGGATTCACCCGGGGGTGATTGTCCCTTATCCCCCTTGGATGTCCCTTGCTCAGCATTTCGGGGAGGATGCGTTCCCCCTTTTTCCCTTGTTGGCCCGCCATCTTGTTACTCTCGGTGGGGGTCAGGTCATTGCGGCGTTCTCAACACGGCCCGGGTGCTCTCCCCAGAGGTCCCTGACTTGCTTGCCCGCTTTGGCCCCGGGGGTCGGGGGCAGGGTGTAGCGATGCAGCGCCCCCCTCCAGCCGGTATGAAGGCTTCCTCTTGTCGCTTCTCTTCAGGCGCCAGCGGGGTAGGCCGCAAGGGCTCCTATGGACGGTCGGCTGCCCGGCGAAGTGCTCCTGGCTCCCCCCCTAGGCCCCGGTGTCCAGTCCCTCCGGATCCTGCTGCCACCTACCCCACAGGATGGCTCTCGCAGCAGCAGGGGGGGAAGGGCAAGCGCACATGAGCCTCCTGCTCCTCCGCGTGCATTAATGGGCAGTGTATTCAGGCTGGGCCCCAGGGTATGCTTCAGGCCCTCAGATTGGGGAACCTAAAGGGCCTTCCTCAATGCTCACGGTGGGTGTGGGGCCGTCTGTCCCTCTCACCTGCTGCCACAGTGTCTCTCAGGGGGAGACTTGTGCTCCTAGGTCGCAGCATCGGCCCACGCAGCCAGGCCCCGGCCTCAATTACTTGAGTTGCGTTGGGGGAGCTCGGGGCGTTCCTTGGTGTGCCGCCAGGTGACGCGGAGGTGGCCGGCAAGACTCCCCTCTGAGGCGGGGCTGGGTGGGAGGGCCGCGCTGCAGCTTCTCAAAAGCCGGGCCCCTGACCGTGGCACGGCGCCGACACTCACTGGCTCTTCCGGGCCTCAGGGCCCACTCCTCGCGGTCCCCTCTGGGGTGGAGTAATAAGGCTGCCACGAACCCTTCGAAGTGCGCGGCGGCCGCCGCAGGCCAGCGGAGCGCGTCTCCCCGTGCGGGATCTCTAGGCCTCTCAGCGGGTGCCCCGACCTGCGTCCCGGCCGCCAGCTCGCTCCTTTTCTGTCTTCCTCCGGGCCGGAGCAATCAGAACCGGCCTGTAAAACAGCAGGGGTGAGTCTCTGGTGTCTCCCACCTCCTTTACTGCGCTCTGGGGGGGAGAAGTGCGGCGGCAGGTGGTTCTGGGAAGTCGAGGACGGAGGAGCTCACGGAGTGTGCGACTCCTCACTCCTCCATCTTGGCCACGCCCCAGGGCAAATATTTTTAGCCACTCATTCTGTTCTTTTTGTCTCTTAGCTTCCCATGATGATTTTTTAAAGGCTTTGCGCTGTTAGGCCATATTGTGAGCAGTGCCTTTCGATTTACGCAGGCGCACAGCCCTCCTTAGGGCTCTTCTTTGGATGGCTAACACCGGGTCAAAAGTCAGCTTCGGGCGAGGCCCGTGGGGTCTGTGGTGCGCTTCAGGGCCTGTTAAGAGGTCTCGTAATTTGACAATGGCTTTGTCCCACCAGTGATGGAAGTCTGTGGGGGCATTGTGTGTGAAGTTTGGAGTTATTCCCATGAGCCAGGTGCCCACCTTATCAGAACCAGAGGCGTCCCATTTAATTCGCCTGACTAGAGTGTGGAGTTCGACCTGCGTTGAATGTCCCACTTCAGCTATTTTGATAGCGGCAGGCACTTGCAGGTCCATTGTTACAGTCAAAGGATTATGGTCGCTCTCGGTATGAGTGGGGATTTCCATCATGATTAATTTATTAAAAATATAGTCAATGGTCGAAAGATTCCTATATGTTGGCGACAGATGGGCACCAGGATTCTGTTCCATTGTGATTTGCTTTGCAGAACGTAAGTTGTAATTGGTTAAAAAAGTAGTCATGACTTCTTGCTCTTCAGTTTTGGTGACTGAAAGGGCATTGGTAGCCAGGTCTCTGATTTTGAAATCCCCTAGTAACCGTACTTCTGCAGAGGCGAATTCCAATAAAAGTTCTTCAAGATGTTTGACCAATAAGACTGTTGCCATTGATTTTGACGTTTTAGCTATGTTGTGGTAAGTTAATTAAGAGCAATGGAAAGGCCCTGCTTAAGGTTGAGAGACCGGTAATTAATACAGTTTGCCCTGCCGTTAAGTTCCGATAGATGGGAGTAGCTGCGATCTTGCACCTGTGTTTGATGAAAATGGAGAGGCCCCCAGAAGGTCTTCCATAGGAATTGGGCTGGGAGGCTGGTTGAAAGAGTTCGTAATAGCTGTGGAGAGGAGATGGAGATAGAGACCAAGTCTCTTGAAAACAAATTATGTCACTTTTATTCAGAAATTCCACTGCTGATTTGGATGAGAAGGTTGACTTTAACCCAGCCGCATTCCAAGAAGAAATGGTCAGTTTGGAGTCTGACCATTTGGCTTCCCCGTTAGGAGGAGTGCTGCTGGGAGCATGCGGTTGAAGGCTCTCAATGGGAGTACCCATAGCGGCTGTGAGTAGTGGGGGAGACAGGGTGACTGGATTTACAGCTCACCAGACATTGATTGTTATTACATGAGATGTTTATGAGGTTATCCGCTTTCGAAGCATCTGGAAGCCAGACATGGGTGGCACCCCGAAATCCCTTCAGTACGCTGATGTACGGCCTCACTGGGTCACCCTGAAGAAGAACGTGCGGATATTTTTGTTGTAAAGGAGCCCACAGTTTTATGCCCCAGTCTTCAAAGAGGCTGGCTTCCCCAAAGATTGCATCCCTTAGGGATGCTCGAGACCACATTGTAACAGTTGCTTCCGAACCCCCTTTGCCTGGTATTGAGGCAAACTTGACCGATGTGAGATCTGAAGAAGTGACCCCAGAAAGCGCCGGAACGTGGTTGAATAAGAGGAGGAGGTTGTTTATATTGAGGATGTCGTGCGGTCCCTTGTGTACATAGTGAGGAAAAAAAACAAGTTCTGTATCTTTTTCCGGACTTTATTTCTGTCTCCCAGCTATTTCAAATGGAGGTGCGGGGGCCTTGAGATGTTGGGGTTGAACTTCAGATGGATGATTGTTCCCCACCGGTGGGTTTTGCCCTCCCGAGACATGTATGAATTGGGACTGAGAAGGCCTCTGCATTTGTATAGAGTGATCCCAAAGAGTTTTGGTTGGGTCACCTGGCGGGTGACACAGAGAAGTGCCCGTCAGTACACCTTCTGTTGTAATTTGGAAGTCTACGTTGATTTGTTTTGCATTTGCCGAGCATTTGTTTGGGCTGTTCCATGTAATTGGGACTTCCCTTAGGGGCTGTGCTATGTTGTCTTGACTGCCCAGGCTTTGGTCTTGAGAGGCTGTCCCTTTGTTTTTTTTTTTGGCAAAGACCCATGCATCGCAATTGTAGAGTATAGTTCAGTAATTCCGGAGGCCGGGGGCGTTCCCTTAGGCACTTCCTGTGTTAATGGCCAGAGGTTATCAGTGGCGTCATTATTGTCCATGAGAATCATTCTAGTCTCAGGGGTTTTCATTTTAGGTTTTGAGGCCAGGTTAAAAATGGGGAAGTAGGAGAGCCCCCTTGCTTCAGAAGCTGGAATACTATCTGCCCCAGACCTGTCGAGCCACGATCTCCTTTTCGCAAGACGTTTTTTGGATTGTTTTTTAAGTTTCTTTCTCTCCCTCCTAGACAGTGGAGGTTTCGGGGGAAGGTTACATGGCAAGTAAGCCATGTTTAAATGGGCTGTGTCAGTGAGATCAGACTGCGTAATCGCTGATGGAATAGGCATTAGACTGCTGGTGTTAGTGCACTTCGAGCCAGCTTTGGGATCGCTTGGGCCGGTCGCCAATGACAAGCGAGGTGAGAGGTGAATTTTTGAGGTCTAATTCCAAGGAAGGGGAGATAGTTCTTCTCACTGATGATGGGGCATCCAATATTGCAATACACAAGGACTCTTCAGAGGAAAAACCGGTTTGAGTCTTTTGAGTGGATTTCGGTTTCCCATTTCTATTGGAGTTGAGCTTCACGCTGTCCAAAAGCGCGCCCAAAATTTCTGGAAGGGATGAGAGTTTGAACTATCGGGAGGCCCTACAGATCTTTCGAGAGAACTTAGCCTGGAGCCGAGGTCAGACAGTGCTGAGGCCAAAGTTTGAATTAAGTCAATCTGTAGCTCCATTTTCTGAGATTGCCTTTACAGAGCTGTTGCAATTGAATCTTGCTTTACGTGAAGGGACGTCAACGAGACCAAGATAGGACTTCTAGATCCCGAGGGGGTAGACACAGGTGGGTCCTTGTCTTGTTGCATGGTGTTGAAGGAGTTGTAGTGACGGCTGAAGCCCGGTGTGTGGGCTAGGGAGTCCTCGATTCGGACTTCTAGGGAAGACAAAAATCGATCGGATAGGGTTTTAGATGACGGAGGACCTTCATACTTTGGACTCTTCCTTGAAGATGAGGAGTCACTGGGCTCAATGTGATGTGCCCCTGGGCTGCATCGTAATGCGGGCTTCGATAACGAATAAGCTGTCTCCGGGACTCTGCAGCTTTCTTGAAGATTTAAAGGGGCGGGCAAGATGCTGCCATGGACTTGGGCTTGAACTTGTAATTTGGCTACAGTACTTGTTAAAATAGTTTTTGTAACAGCTAAGCCAGGGCCTGATGCAGAAAGGTTTCCAGAGACGGTGGGATGAACTCCTAATGGGTCAATAAAAGTGTCCTGGATCCTGATGACATCCTCCTGGAAAAGCCTATACGGCTGGTGATTCTCATGTGGAACGTGAGCCTCAGGCGAGCATAAGCGAGGTCTCTCAGAAAGTGATCTTTTGATATGACCAGGGCTATGGAAGAGAGCTGGTCGTGATCCTGGGTTTCCGCATCGCACTGCGGTGTCGGAGCAGGGGCAGAGGCAGTTTGATTAGCAGGTTTACTGAAAAACTCACTAATCCGTGCTTGTGACTGTTGGCTATGACACTTTATCTTGGGGTGACGGCGACTGTTGTAGAGCACCCCTGGGGGAGACAGCTCTAAGGGTGGTACCCTTTCTCGGGGGAAGTTTCCTAAGTGGCATAGTGACTTGCTCCTCCATGAAGCTCCCGCGGGGTATTGCTTACAAATTAGCGAGTTGGAAAGTGATCTTTTGATATGACCAGGGCTATGGAAGAGAGCTGGTCGTGATACTGGGTTTCCGCATCGCACTGCAGTGTCGGAGTAGGGGCAGAGCCAGTTTGATGAGCAGGTTTCCGCATCGCACTGCGGTGTCGGAGTAGGGGCAGAGCCAGTTTGATGAGCAGGTTTACTGATTGCTTACAAATTAGCGAGTTGGAGCTCGGGGCTTGCGCTCTCCCCGTCAGCGACCCCTCCACGCACTGTCCAGTGATTGCTTACGCCAGTGAGGGTGGCAAACTAGCTGTAGATTGTAAGTAGCCCGTCTGTATAAAGTGGTAGTGGCAGTGGAAGGCACTTTCCGCCACCGGAGGGGCTAGGGGCAATAATGGTGTTTTGCGAGGCCTTCCTCTCTCCTCCTCACCTCTTTGCTGATAGGTGAGCAGAGCTAGTTGAGCTGGGCCACTCCTCACTCCTTGCTGCCCAACAGTCTTCACATGGATGGATTCAGGCAATGGAAGATACCCTTTTTCCCCTCGCTGTCACCCAACTGGGCGTCTCTCGTGTGCTGAAGGCGGTGTGGAAGCGATTATCCCCCTCTGATGGTGTCTGGACCAGTCCAATCCGGGTCTGCCAGGGGTCGTTCGTAGGAGCGTGGCTCTAATCCCTGCTCTGCTACCACTCTACACCGCTCAACCTACATGCTGCATGGGCATGAGGGAGGAAGAGGAGATGGTGGACGTGCCTGAGGGACTGAGAGCGGGGGAGCGGGAAGAACTGCCGCTCCCACACTGATCTGCGCAGATTGACCCTGCTCAACCCTCCTCAACTCGACCAAAGCAACCCCGGTGTGGTGGAGAGAGAAACTACAGGAACCACAATCCACCACAAGCAATGCCCACAACAGCCCGGAAGAGTCTTTTGGGCTCGCTGACAGGAGTGCGCTTTAATATTCCCCGATGCAGGACTTCCTTCAGCATGTGTGGCCAGAAGACGCCTTGAAGACCAGATTGTCCCAGGGGAATACCCAATTTCTGGTATGTGCTGTTTAGTGCCTCTGTGCTCACTTTTGCTTATATGGCCTGTGAGCAGCGGACCATGAACGGCGGAAACGGTCCGCAGTCCGGGCGGCAAGCAGGCAGGCACCATGAGCAACTCCAACCACGGGGCAGAAACAGCCAGCAACAAGCAACAGGCAATCAAACCGCGAGCTGCGAAACCGCAAA